>NC_080704.1:34816158-39816158 GCF_030445035.2 Dasypus novemcinctus
CAACAGACTTTGGTGAGGGAAGTAACTTACACTTTATGGCCTGGTAACTGTAAACTTCTACCCTGAATAAATACCCTTTATCAAAACCAACCAATTTCTGGTATTTTGCATCAGCACCCATTTGGCTAATACATACACATAAATTGTTTGGACCATGGATAGCATGGAGCAATTAACTGCTCAATAAATATTATTATAATTTAAGAGGTAGGAAAATAATAATGATGAGGTTGGGCATTACAAAAGGAAGAGGGTTTACTGCATTTTTTTCCCTTTTCTTTTCATGTCCCTGGTCCCTTTATACCCTATGCCCATATCAAATTCACAAATACCCTCTGTGGCAAGAAATGTAGAGGGAAGTGGGAAGATAGAAAATAGGGAGAAGTGGGACTCTGCAGAAATGGAGACCATGTGGCCTATCTGAGTGCAGGTTGCTGCTGTGGGGGAATGCAAGCCCATTACAGGGTCTTAGTTAGTATAAACCTACTTCATGTAAAGCTGTCATTTGGGAACTAAGAAGGGGGTACATTAAGTTTCAAATCTCTCAGAAGATACAAAAGGCTCTCAGAACCTGAAAAATATTGCATGTCCTTAAAAAAGGGGAGCCAGAATTTGATTCTATATCTGTCTTTCTTCATGGAAAAATGCCTAAAATATTTGAAGGGGGTTAATATAAAGTATTGACCATCTGGTTCATAAAGTGTTGCTCAGGTGAGATGACAGACAAGCAATAATAATATGTATTGAGCCGTTAACATATATAACAACTTTACATACTGTATCATACTCTATCTAACTTAGTTCTCATACATGCCCTTTAAATTAGTTAATATTACATCCCTCTGATTAGGTAATTTATTGAGCTAGCAGAATGTGTCATTGTTCCTTTTAATACAAAAGCCCCTCCTTACGGGTGTTATGCTTCAGAGGAAAAGAATAAAGACAAATGATTCTCAAAGGAGGGAGTGAGGAAAGAAGGGAAAGAAAGGGGTCAGAGTCCCAGGTCTCCACAAGAGGGGAGACTCAGGGAGTGAAAGTCAGAGCCTGCATGGGTGAGCAAGAGCTGAGAGGAGGAGATGGAAGAATGGTGCACACGAAGGCTGATCTTAGGATCAGAAGCTCCCTGAATCCCTAGAGACAGCTCAGATTTATCCAAGGTCAAAGAGCCGGTAAGTGGAAGAACTGAGACTCAACCCCATGTGTGTCAGACTCCAAAGTCAAAGCTCTTAACTACTCTACCAAACTTCTTAGCATCATTGACTCTCTTTTGATCAGGATTAGCTGGGTAATGCACACATTCAGAAATGTTACCAAGGAATGATGTTGGGCCAGTATATGGTGATGTACAATCCAGTCACCTGTCTTGAAGTCCTACTGAATTAGCTTTGATTCCACATTCTAGTCAATGAAACAGGTTTTTCTTCCTAGAAATGTGATCCACTTTTATTGAATGAAGTTGCCACAATGAATATTTGCAGGTATATTTACTTGCATGCCTTTATTTTCTACCTAAGTAACCTGTGCCATTAATATTTATTAATAATCCATAAAGCACAAATGATTGTACCTAATAGGTATTGGGGATTGAATCATGTCCTCATAAAAGACATGTTCAGGTCTCAACCCCTGGTCCTGTAGGGGTGAACCCATTTGTAAATAGGATCTTTGAAGATGTTGTTAGTTAAGGAGTGCCTAAATTGAATGAGGGGGGGCCTTCATTCAATATGACTGAAGCCCTTCTAAGCAAAGGAAATTGGATGCAGAGGAGAAGTCACAGGAGCAACCAGAAGCTGGAAGTTAATGGAATTTGAAAGAGGAAGGAGAAGAAACTGCCATGTACATTGCCATGTGACTGAAAAGCCAAGGAACCCCACAGATGGCCATCCGGTCAGAATATCGGGACTCAGGGAGGAAGCAAGCCTTCTAGCCTCTGAAACTGAACCAAAAATTCCTGTGGTTAAGCCAACCCATTGTACGGTATTTGTTTTAACAGCAGAGAAACTAAATTAGCAAATTTCCATCCAATCAGCCACAGAAGATTTATCTGTGCCAAGAGTAATTTTTTTTTTTAATCACTGATTCTCTGGGGGGAATTTCAGCGCTTCCTTTTTATGGCCATTGCTTTTCAGATAACTGGCAAAATAGCCTGAGCAGCCTTTCAAAGTGCTGGATACTTGATTAATGTCTAAAATTTTTATTTAAAGATAAGAACAGAAGGTGATCCTTCCTCTGTGAATAAGAGTAAAATACCAGAAGAGGAAAGAATGTCTTTTTTTTTATTGATTCTGTAAAAATATTACATTAAAAAAAATATATGAGGACCCATTCAACCCCACCACCCCCACCCCACCACTCCCCCCCCCCCCAGCAACACTCATTCCCACCGTCATGACACATCCATTGCATTTGGTAAGTACATCTCTGGGCACCTCTGCACCTCATGGTCAATGGTCCACATCATGGCCCATACTCCCCCCCATTCCATCCAGTGGGCCCTGTGAGGATTTACAATGCCCGGTGATTGCCCCTGAAGCACCATCCAGGGCAGCTCCAAGTCCCAAAGACGCCTCCACATCTCATCTCTTCCTGCCATTCCCCATACCCATTAGCCACCATGTCCACTTTTCCCACTCCAATGCTACCTTTTCTCTGTGGACATTGGATTGGTTGTGTCCACTGCACCTCTATGTCAAGAGGAGGCTCAGATTCCACATGGATACTGGATGCAATCCTCCCGCTTTCAGTTGTAGGCACTCTAGGCTCCATGGTGTGGTGGTTGTCCTTCTTCAACTCCATCTTAGCTGAGTGAGATGAGTCCAATAAATCAGATTGTAGGTGCTGGAGTCTGTTGAGGCTCAGGGCCTGGCTATCACATTGTCAGTCCAGAGATTCAGATCCCCTAAATATATCTTAAACCCCAACACCAACTACAACTCCAGCACAGTAGCATGAAAGTCTTATGAAGAGAGATCCCATCTGAGTCCAGATTCATCTTGCATAAACACCAGCTCCAAAGAAGGGCCATCTGACATGGCAGTTAACCCCATCTGCCATGACCCTAGCACCCATGGATCTCTTTAGCCCTCAAAGGAACCAATACATGGGGGTTGTATCTACTTTATCTGTCTCTTAGACTCTGCTCAGTTGTGCATAAGGGCAATCCTTCTGACAGCCTCCAGACTCTTTTTTAGGGACTCGTAGCCATATAAACTCATTTCTCCTTTCCATTTCCCCCTTACATTAGGTCAAACAGCATTTTAAAGTCATGTTATTTTATGTAGACAGGGATTGTCTTGATGTACTTGGGTAAAAAGGGCACAATGAGTGATACATTTGATAACTTAGTTTAGTGAAGAAAACTCATCCACCTGTTTTGGCAACTGACAAGTATAGAAATAATACATGAAGTTTCCTAAATAAACTGGATAAAAGAAAAGTTACAACAGATAAATTTAACATCATTTAAAGCAAAAATCTGAAATGAAAGATCAAAGAAATAAGCAACTGGATGTCATAAAACTTTTTTAAAAAAACATTTTAAACAGAAAGAGAGAAAGATGGGGGCGGGGGAGACAAAGAGAGATAGAGACAGAGAAGCAACTCACAAAACAAACTAACCCAGGAACTCTGTGTGACCAGCGGGTTTAAAAGATAAGGTACTTTTGAAAACCCTTATTAGATAACTGTCAAGGTCAATGTGACAAAGTATCATCAAAAAATACTCCTTCCCTCCTCTCTAATTCTGTGGGAAGAATATATTTCTCCATCCCTTGACTGTGGACTTTGTTACATATTAGTTTTGACCAATGGGATAGTAGCAGATGTGACACAAGCCAGGACTTGAAAAGTGCTTGTGCAGGTTTGTATGTCCTCTTGTACCTCTGTCATTGCCATGAAAAGAACATGCCTTGGCTAGCCCTCTGGATCAAGGACAATGAGAGACATGTGGAGCAGACCAAGAACAGCTTAGACCAGGTGACTAACAGACATGTAAGCAAAATAAATGCTTATGATTGTATGCCACAGAAATTTTGTGTTTTGTTATGCACCAAGAGCTGACTGACATGATCATATGTCTTTTATAGAGAAAGGACATTTTTTTAAATATAAAACTTACATAAGGAAAATATATTAAGATTCATGAAATATACTGGATCAAATACAACATATGAAACCAAAAAATAATTCAAGGTTTCCTTACTAGAAAGTTTCCTCACTAGAAA
Organism: Dasypus novemcinctus; assembly: GCF_030445035.2. Lineage (NCBI taxonomy): Eukaryota > Metazoa > Chordata > Mammalia > Cingulata > Dasypodidae > Dasypus > Dasypus novemcinctus. Next base: position 34,820,382 of record NC_080704.1, read on the forward strand.
CTCAGCAACTACAAGAAACTCAACAACTACAAGAAGCAATAATGCAGTGGCTGGAGAGCCTGCTGGGGATCAATGCATCAAAGCTAGGATGATCTGGGAGGAGAGCAAAGACATGGGTCTGGCATCAATCAATTCTATGCTTTAGTCTTGAAAACTGAGAACCTACGTTAGGTCACCACAGTTAGACACTAGTCAGACAGTAGTTGTACATAAGACCATGTATTGACTCTTCATAAATGTAAATAAATCACTGGAATAATAGAAAATCCCACAAGTTTTGTGGTTAACTCACAGGAAAACAATGGAACCACGTGTGGTAGACTTTTGTAGGAATGGTCCTCAATTTAGTTACACTTCCCAATGTTCATGCCTTTGAGTGGTCCTCTTACTTAGTGACTCTAGACTTGAAATGTGCTAGCACTCTCTTTCAATTCTTTGGACCTCATCCTGAGACCACGATGTTAAAGAGACCAGGCTAGCCCTACAGGAGGATGAGAAGATGACATGGAGCTGGCAATAAGTCATTTCAGCTGAATGAATTCAGCCTAGATGCAAGCAGCAGAAGCTGCTAAGCACAGCCCAAACTCCAAACCTCAGAATAAATTATTTTTGTTTTAAGTCAACATTTTGGGATGGTTTGTTTTACAGCAAAAGTTAACTGTTACACTTGGTGAGTAACTTCATGGATTGCCTGTACAATTCCTATCCAAAGAGAAGTGTTGTCTTGCTTCCGCCTCTATCAAGTTCGTAGAAACCTTAATAAAGTTATCACTGGACAATTTGGGGACCTCGGAGTCATCTTTGACACCTCTCTCTCCCTCATCCTCCAGCTATCCATGACCAAAGTCTATTCTTTTCACCTCCTATAAAGCTGAACGCCATCTCCTTTTCACCACCTCCACTGGCACCACCCTAGATCAGGCTTGCTCCTAGTCTACCAAACAGGGATTCCTCCTAAATGGTCTCCATGCATCCAACCTGGCTCCACTCTAATTTGTTCTCCATGAAACAAAGCAATCATTTAAAAAAGAAATCTGACAATGCCCAGCCCCCCCACACACACACACACTTAAAATCCTTCAGTGGCTCCCATTTATCTAAGAATAAATACACATGTATTTATTAATATCATGATGTACGTACAAGATCTTCACACATTCCCCTCATCCCCCATTCCCTTCATCCCCCAACCCCCCTCACTTCCAGCCTCATCTCCATAATTCCCCACATCCATCTCTTTGCCCCAGCCTCACTGACCTTCCCTTAGCTCTGCGAAATGGGCTATTACTCCTCCAGTCCAGAGCATTTTTGTCTGCTGCTGCTGCTGCTGCCTTGAATTCTGCTCTTCTTGATCCCACTGACTCCTCCCAAATTTCTCACCTTGCCTCAGGCATCATTTACTTAGGGAAGTCTTTTTTGGCCCTTCAGTCCTTTATTGTACTTATCTCAGTTTGTGGTTGACTATACTCACGTGTGTGATTATAAGATTAATGTCTGTATTTATAACTAGACTGTAAACTCTAGAAAGTAAACAATGTTGGGCTGCTCACCATTGGAACCCTAATGTCTAGCATAGTGCCTGGCATATAACTGGTACTCAACCCATATTATTGATTGAATGAATGCAGGTTACAATTTTAGGTGATATACAAAATATACCCAATCCATTTTCGTTGAATGAATAAAGAATGAATGAATAAATGGAGGTATAAGCCTAGGATTGGGAGGCTACAGCAAATGGGAAAACCATATCTTACAAGACATTTTGCATTTTTCCTTGCACATAATAGGCTAAATACATATTTTGGAATGAATGACTAATCTAAATATAGGATACTGAAGGGATAAATAAAAAAATATGGACAAAAAGAACAAAAATTTGTAATGTTTAAACTTGAAATAATCATGAATTAAGCAGTCTTTCGTGTAGAGGGGAACTAATTTGTAAACGAAAATTAAATTTAAATGAGTATTTCTCTGGTTGTAGATCTGTAAATGGTGGTGAGGGTCTATTGAGACTTCACCTTGTGATCATAATTACTTAAGATTTCTATGAAGTCTACAGGATGAATTGTCTAGGTATGTACAACACCAAATTCTTCTCAGTAGGGAAATGAGCATAAACAGGAGTCATCATTTCCTAAATGTAAATAAAAATCAAAATAGAACATTCACTTTAACCTGTCCCCTAATGGTTCTCCTTATTAACCTTGTTTAAAACCTCTTCATCTCTCAGATGTACACAAATGTAAAGACAATCACTGCAACTATAGTAAATCCACCCCCAAGTTTTGAGGGCACTCACATGTGAAACAGCATCCCTGTGCCTTCTGCAATAGATTGCTATAGTAATGGTCCCCATGGCTGACACCTTCCTGTAGCCACACCTTCAAATGGGTCCTCTAGGCACTGACTCAAAGGTTGGCCGTGTGACTTGCTTTTCCCAAACAATCATGAGTTATGAAACAATTGTTGTTTTAAGCCTCCAAGTTTGGGGCTAGTTTTTCACACAGCAAAAATTAACTGGCCCAATCTTGCCACTCTAATAGAGTTTTCTACACATCAATCTGATGTCACTCCACTACTTAAAACTATTCAAGACTCAATAGTGGTCCATAAGAAGGAACTATTAACTCTTAAAGGTTAGGGGCTGAATAAGGAGGCCTCTCAGAAGAGGAGTCAAGCTTCACTCAGGAGTTTGGTCAAATCTCTGTGTGTTTGTGTGTGCACACGTGCACACACATTTGAGTGGGAGAGGAAGAGACTAAGTGTCCATTAAATTGCAAATGTTTCTACAGAGTCTAATCTAGGGGTATATTCTAACCTTATTTTTTTTTAAGATTTATTATTTATTTCTCTCCCCTTCCCCCCTATTGTCTGCTCTCTGTGTCCATTTGCTGTGTGTTTTTCTGTGTCTGCTTGCATTATCCAGCGGCATTAGGAAACTGCATCTCTTTTTTTTGTTGTTGCATCATCTTGCTGTGTCAGCTCTCTGTGTGCGGCGCCACTTCTGGGCAGGCTGCGCTTTTTTCACGCAGGGCTGCTCTTCTTGCAGAGTGCACTCCTTGCATGTGGGGCACCCCTATGCAGGGGCACCCCCATGTGGCACAGCACTCCTTGCATAAGGTAGCCCTGCGCATGGGTCAGCTTACCACACAGGTCAGGAAGCCCTGGGGATCAAACCCTGGGCCCTCCATATGGTAGGTGGACGTTCTATCAGTTGAGCCATGTCTGTTTCCCACTAACCTTATTTTGAAAATACTAAAAGACTAAAATATGGAGGCAAGGCTCTCAAATGTTCAGGAGAGAGAGAGAGAGAGAGAGAGAGAGAGAGAAACAAGCAAATATATAATGATATGGCAAAGGTGACAAAAAGTTAAAATTGGTAGAGCTGGGTATCTGGGAGAGGGTAGGAGTATGTTGTATTTCTCTGTACAGAGTTTGTATTATTTTTACAACTGTCCTGTAAGTTTGAAATTATTTCAAAATAAAAAGTTAAAAAAGGAAAAGGAAAAAAATATGGAGGCATGGATTAGGGATTTTTTTTTTTTTTTTTTTTTGCCACATGTGGCAATGGCTGATGGTTCTAAGTCTAAGGGAAGGAGAAACATTGCCAGTCATTTCTCTCCTTGTGAGTTTCTTTGTGATGCATACTCGGCATCTTAGTCCAATTCTCTGATTAGTGCAACCCCCTTCACATTGTTAAACAGTGATAAATAGGTCCAGATGCTTTACTTTAAAATGACATTTTAGTTAATGTTCCTTGAGAAGAAGCAATAGTAATCAAAGTTGCCCATTTGTCTGGTCATTCTGGGCTCCAGATGGCCTCATCAATGCTTGAGGAAATGGGAATGTTTTATCGAGCTAGAAGATTAAATAATATGTGCTCAGCCACTTCTACCATTTTTTAAGGGGTTTTAAATTTAAGCCTCCAGCGTGTCTGGTAAAACCCACGCCAAGTGTGACAACATAATCAAAACTGCTCTCTGTTGCAACAGGATGAGCGAGCTGTTACTGTCTTTTCCACAACCAACGATTTATAGATCTGTCCCTCTTTGCCTATTAGCAGAAAAGCACTTTGGAGCATTAGTGACCAGCTTTGCAAAGGAAGTCATTTCAGTGACAAATACAAAAATATATACATGAGGCATTACTGAAATTATCCAATAACTATCCTAACCAAAGTCCTTGAAAATGGGATTTCCAGTTAAAAGCAAAATCCTACTGAGGAGATTGCTTTGAAGCTGCTGTTGGTTTATAAACTTGAAATGTATTTATTTTAAAAGGCTGCCTGATTAGTTATAAGGGATGCTGTGCCAGTGAGATACTATTATATACATTATTCCAATTTTAAAGATTGAAAATAATTTCTATCAGTAGTTGGTCACAAGCGATAGAATCTCAATTTAAACTAGCTCTGGTAGATTGCAGACATGCCTAAAATTCTTGTCCTCCCTTCACGGTCTGAAGTCTGAAGTCTATTTCCCTACTCCTTGAATCTGGATTGACCATGTGACTTATTTTGGCCAATGGGACATTAACAGATGTGATGCAATCAGAGACTTGAAAAGTGCCTGCACATCGGGGCTTGCCTTCTCTTGCAGCTTATGGAACCCTAAAATTGCTATGTGAAGAAGCCCAAGACGGCCTTGTAGAGACATGAAACCACATGGCCCAGTTACCTCCACAACACCCCAGCCAACAGTCCTCCTCTAGATCAAGGGTTCTTAAACTTTTTTTGTGCCATGGACTCCTTTGCTAGTCAGGTGAAAACCATGGACCCTTATTAAGTCCACACTATACTGTGTATTATTCAATAAATATATCACAATTGCACCAATGCATCCCCACGAGTATAATGTTATTTTTTTTAAAATTTCAATTCAAGCTCATGGACCCCTGGTTAAGAACCCCAGCTCTAGATCATCCAATTGCCAGCTTATCTCAGATACGTGAGTGAACCCAGGGGGGTTCAACTAAGGCAACCCAGCCCAGAATCATCCAGCTGACCCATAGTATCATGAGATAAATAAATTCTGGTTTAAGCCACTGAGTTTTGGGATAGTATGTTATGCAGTATAAGCTATCTGCTACATAGCTTAAACCGAAAAGGAAGATTCTTTTGGAAGATGCCTGTGTGTTTTGAGGCAGAACCAAGTGCAAGAAAGGATGGGATACACTTGGACCCAGGAACAACCAGAACCAAGGACTTGAAAGTCAGCACAAAATAAAACTCACCATAAGCTGAAGTAAAGATATTTTTAAAGACTCATGTAGCTGATAAGCAATGAAAACTCAGATGTTGACCCAAATAGGACTCGAAATCCACCTCTTCAAAAATATTCCTTGTATGACTACAACAAAAAAGAAACAATCTGGTTTCATGAGCCCTTTATTTATTTATTTATTTTTCCATGAGTGAAGACTGTCCTTCCATTTATTTATTTATTTATTTATTTTTATTGATTTTGTAAAAATATTACATTAAAAAAATACGAGGTCCCATTCAACCCCACCACCCCCACCACACCCCTCCCCCCCCAGCAACACTCACTCCCATCATCATGACACATCCATTGCATTTGGTAAGTACATCTCTGGGCATCTCTGCACCTCATGGTCATTGGTCCACATCATGGCCCACACTCTCCCCCATTCCATTCATGGGCCCTTTAAATATGCACATTCACCAACCGCAGGTACTGCCTGAGAATATCACGCAAATGACTCCACCCCTTAGCGCTTATCACAGATCTGTTTTTTTCATGAAAGGCAAAAACACCTATTAGCTATAGGAGCTATTAGCACAACAGACTGGTTTCTTTCTTAAATCTCCATTAGCAAAGAAAGTCACTGCATAAGTGACAGACTTTTAAAAATGTCTTGTTTTCCAGGACTGCCTCAGGATGCAAAAACAGAATTTAGATTAGTATGCATATTATTGAATAAACATGTGAGCATTCCAACGAGTGTGTACTTTTATCATTTCTTCTAAATAAAAAGAATTCTTTTGGGGGGAAATGTAAACATATCTATCTTCAAAGATGGTTGTGGGATGTATAAGGTTAGATTGCATTTAGAGGACAACAGGAGGAAATTCATCACAGGCTCTGGAGTCACAAAGAAGGCTGAAGATCACCTATGCCACTTTCTATGTGTGTGACTCTGCACACTGAACTTAACTCACTAGGCTACAGTTTTTTTCAACTGTATGGTACTTAGCACATGCCAGAAACATAGTAAATTCTCAATACATTCTAGCTACTCTTTTAATTAGGGCATTGTATTAGTCAGCCAAAGGGGTGCTGAGACAAAGTACCAGAAATCTGTAAAGGGTCTTTATTTGGGGTAGAAGCTTACAGTTACAATGCCCTAAAGAGTCCAACTCAAGGACTTTGCTTCCTCGCCAAAGTCAGTTGCCCCATATTGAAGCAAGATGGTGGCGACCTTTCCCTAGTTTCTCCTTTCTTCTTCCTCTTAAGGCTCCATAGACCCAAATTCTTCTGATCTTGGCTGTAGGCTGGCGTAGGGCTTGTCTCTCTTCCCATGGCTTTAGCTGTTTGAGCCTTTTCCTTTTTTTCACCATGGCAGGATCGAAGTGACCAAGTTCTCTCCTCTTCCATGTGTTTGTGTGTGTGTGTGTGAGTGTCCGTTTATATGGCCCACCAAGGAGGCAGGGATTTAAACTGAGTTACACCCTATTGATGTGGCCAAATCAAAGCCCTAATCTTAACATAATTTAATCTAAAACCTCTCAGCTGAATCTAATAGAATCAAAGGGTCTCACACCCAGAGGAACAGACCGATTTACAAACATTATCTTTTTGGAATTCATAAATAATCTCAAACTGTCACAGGCATTAACAATGGAAGCTTTAGTTTCTGAAATTGAATGAGAAAAAATCTCGTCTGGAAAACATGTGTATTAATATTGTTTTAAGTAAAAGATGTCCACATCTCTACATGATTTATTTCTTTTGGAGTGGGATGACAGCACATGCCTGAATAATACAGATAGTCAAAGTTATGGTAGGGATTCACTCGATTTAGCAAGGAGACAATTAGATTAAATTGTTGATTCAGTAGGAAAGCTTTTGGTTGTAAGCAACAAGATCTATCTCTAGCCAAAGAAAAAAGGCACTTTCTTAGATGGACCTTTAGGTATATCTTGGACACCAAGGACAGGAAGGTACCTTGGCCTTGGCCTCAGGGCTATATTGTAGCCAAGAACTAGAGCACCATCAGGTCCCTGTCACCCTTTAATCTCTCTACAATCAAAGGTCATTTTTTCTCTCTCATCAGAGTCCAGTATTATTTGTTTCTAATTCACCGGATATAAATTATGACTACCAGAACTGCCCAAGTTTTACATGTTATTTTTAATGGCAGGTGGGAGACACTGCATGACACTCATCCTCCTCTTCCCCCTGCTGTAGTATTTGCACAACCAAGTGTCATGATGGAGCCTACTTCAGCCTGAGCCCCGAGGCGGTTATTTTGAGCAAAGGCCAGAAAGAAACTTTAGTTGTATTCAGCTCCTAAGATTTGGGAGTTGGCTGCTGCATACATAACAAATCTATCCTGATTAAGAGAATAATCTTGATATTCAGAGCCTTTGTAGATTTTCTCTTTATTCTTTCATGACAGAAATGAACAGGAAATTTTGGAAAAGGGAACATTTACTGAAAAAATAATTAGTATCCTCTATACCAAAGCTTGCTTTATTAGGGAGCTTGACACTAGGAATAGTAAACCACCAGAAGAGTGAGCTCAAACTGCTAAAAATTATGTCTCCTAGGAAATTCACTTACTTATTGGTTAAGGAATATTACTTATAGAGTATAACGTTATCTACTGGTATAAGACAGGGCATTTGAAAGCTGTATGCAAAAGGAAACCACTGTTAAAAACTTGATTCATTTCATACAACTGAGTTTTGAATAACTTAATTTAAGTATTGCTTTAAATAGGTTATAAACAGAAAATTGAAGATTAATATTTTAGTGTTTTCAGCTTACCTAATATTACTCCTATAGAGAAAACTGAATGGATGGAAGCAGCAAGGTTTAGAAGCTCATCCAGGCCATGCATTTGACTAAATTAAAAGCAATACTCCTGGGGAGGGAGTGTAGCTCAGTGCTTGAGCACCTGCTTCCCATGTACGAGGTCCAGACAAGGGGGGTAGGGGGGTACAGGAGAGAAATAAATAATAAAATAAATCTTTTTAAAAATCAGAGCAATACTCCAGGGTAGCTCTAGTCTAGCAACTTGCTTCTCTTTATTTCCTTTGCTTCCTTTGAGATACACAAGAAGGCCAAAAACCAAGGGCAGGAAGAATGTGATAAGCAAGAATCATTAGAATATCAAATATGGGTTCATAAATATTTGGTCATGCACCATAAACATAGACAAGAGCAAGAAAATGGAATGATATATTTTTATCAACAATTTACTAAGGACTCATCTTTGTTTCTTTTCCTTTAGTAAATTGTTCTTGAATTAAATATTATTTACTAAAAGAGATAAACAAATCCAATTATATTAAAAAGCATTATATGCTTTGGAGTCTATTTAATAATGTGTCAAATAGGTGTTTTGCGTAAAACAGTATTTGATTACTCTCAATATTCATGAAGTGAAAGGTATCTAAATATACAGTTAGTTTTGAATATAGTTTGAAATTAGATTCTGATTTCACTCAACAGATTTATTTGTCTCTTTTAAAGCAGGCAATTTTGCTTCAAGGGCCATTTTTATGATTTTTATTTGCATATGTTATGCTGCCAGTAAATTAAACTTTGGCCTCTGTTGATAAACTAATTACAGAGTATATTTATGAGAAGTTGTTTTATATTACTGAGGCTTTATTGCTTCCAGACAGTGGTTTCTCTATTTTTATGTGATTTTTGTATATCTAAATGACATAATTGTTTCACTACTTATGTAAAATCATACAAATATTACTTTAAAATTAGCTTACAACTGTCATCTTGGTTAAATCAATATATTTCTTTCCCAGTCCATTGCCCAGTTTATTCCAAAAATACAAATTATGTGTACTTACACTTAGAGCTATATTAAATGTTTAGAAGATTTTATCAGTCTATTGCTATAAGCATGAATACTTCCATTATTAAACAGAAAAAAAAAGACTCCTTTTCTTCCAAATAATGTTTTAGAAAAAATTATTTTATTGGGGACAGCTACTAACTGTAACTATCTTCTGTGATAGTATAACTATCTTCTGTGACCAGAATTGCAGAGCACCATTTAAAAAGTACTTGACCAATGTGTTCATTGTGGTATTCTTTGTTACTGATAGATCAAACTACATTAGGGGAAAATCGATGAGGCAGAAATTTATCATCTCATGTAACCAAGCAGCAGGAGAGCTAGATTCAGGGGCACAAAGGCATCAGTGATGCCCACCCTGCCACCCTGCACATATCCACACAATACATTATCTTTGCTTCTCTCTACCTGCTGGCTTCATTTTCTCTCACTGTAATGAGAAACCTCCACAGAGAGGGTACCAGGCATGGAAGTTCTAGCCATCCATCTCTGCAGTTTGACGGTGGAAGAAGAAGGAAAACTTCCTCTCCAGCAGCAATCCAGAAAAGTCTGGGAAAGAACTATGGTCCAGCTGGGACCATGTGCCCACCCCTCAGACTAGTTACTGTGGACAAGAGGATGGAAGGATTATATTTGGGAGCTACAGAACCACATGAATTGGCATGAGGGAGGAGCAGCTCCCTATAGAAGATCAATGTTCTAGAGAGACAGATAATTAATTCTTCCAAATAAAACCTGTGATCCAGTTGTGAGCCAACATACCTTAAATGCAGAGAGCATAATACAATGCAAAAACCATTACTGAAGATAAAACAAATGGCCATTGTATTATGTAAAAGTTTCCATTTACCAAGTTATACCAACTATACAATTTTTTTAAGGAGGTACTAGGGATTGAAACTGGGAACTCTTACATGCAAAGCAGGTGCTCAAACACTGAGCTACCCATGCTCTACTAATTATACATTTTTATGAGCTTTAATAAGCTCCAAATATAGACTCCAATATATAGACTCCAAATATAGGGAGCAAATATCAACAGAAATCCAAAAATAGAAAAATCCATAATCATAGAGGAAGATTTTAACATATACTTCTAGTTTTAACTTATGAAGGAAAAACTCAGGGAGGATTGAGACAATTGGAACCACAAAATTAATCACATTTGATCTAATAGAAAGAAATACTGCACCCAATAATGGAAAGATACAAATTCTGTTCAAACACACAATTTACAAAAATTGGTTCATAAAAGAAGTATCAACATATCACAAAGAATCTCAGTATCAGGGAGCAGATATGGCTCAAGCAGTTGAGTGCCTGCCTCCCAAATGGGAGGTACCAACTTTGGTTCCTGGTGCTTCCTAAAAAGCAAAAAACATAGACCAGCAGTGTGCCTAAGAGTTACCTCCTGAGAGCCTCCGTGTTGCTCAAATGTGGCCAGTCTTGAAGCCAAACTCAGCATGTAAATTTGTTGCCTTCCCCCCAGCGTGGAACATGACTCCTGGGGATGAGCCTCCCTGGTGCCGAGGGATCACTACCAAGTACCAGCTGATGACGTAACTAGAAAATGACCTGGAATAAAAGGTTCAACTTGGACCAGCAGAATATCTCTGTCTAAATATAATAATAGGAGTTAAAAATGCTTTTTGACCTAAATCAAGGGGGAAATGGAAAGGACAAATGAGTTTATATGGCTATGAGTCTCTAAAAAAGAGCTGGATGGTTATCAGAGGGGTTGCCCTTATGCACATCTGAACAGAGTCCCAGAGACAGATAAAGTAGATACAACCCCAGGTATTGGTTCTTCTGAGGGCTACAGAGATCCACAGGTTTTATGGTCATGGCAGATGGAGTTCAGTGCCATGTCAGTTGGTCCTTCTTTGGAGTTGGTGTTTCTGTGTGATGGAGCTGGACTCAGATGTGATCTCTTTTCACAAGCCTTTCCTATTACTTTACCAGAATTGTAGTTGGTGTGGGGGTTTAAGATATACCCAGGGGATCTGAATCTCTGGACTGACCATATGATAGCCAGGCCCTGAGCCTCAACAGACTTCAGCTCCTACACTCTGGTTTATTGGACTTACCCCACTCAGCTAACATGGAGTTGAAGAAGGTCAACCACCACACCATGGAGCCAAGAGTGCCTACAACTGAAAGCAGGGGGATTGCATCCAGCATCCATGTGAAATCTAAACCCCCTCTTGACATAGATGTGGAATGGACACAACTAATCCAAGGTCCACAGGATGGAGGAATAGAATATGGATTAGAGTGGACTTACTGGTATTCTATTCATGAACTAGTGTGGTTAGTAATCGAAGAAAATGTGGCCATGGTGGCTACTGGGTGCAGGGAATGGGAGGAAGAGATGAGATGTGGGGGCATTTTCAGGACTTGGAGTTGTCCTGGATGGTGCTGCAGGGACAGTTACCGGACATTGTAGGTCCTCCCATGGCCCACTGGATGGAACGTGAGAGAGTGTGGGCTATGATGTGGACCATTGACCATGAGGTGCAGTGATGCTCAGAGATGTATTCACCAAGTGCAATGAATGTGTCATGATGATGGAGGAGAATGTTGCTATGGGGGGAGGAGGGGGTGAGGGGGGTGGGGGGGGTACATGGGGACCTCATATTTTTTAATGTAAAATTTTTAAAAAATGAATTTAAAAAATTAAAATATATTAAAAAAAGGAGACAACAAACACAACACACAAAAACAACAGGCAAACAGACAAGGGAGCCATCTCGAGGGGTTGTGGGAAGAATCAGTATCACACAGATCACGTTCTCTCTTCAAAATGTAGTTCAGCAGAGGGATTCCACTTCCACTGTGCTCAAGAAAGTATCTACTAAAGTGACTCTGCAAGAGACAACTAAAAGCTCTAGACAAAATACAAAAATCAACTAACTACCTAAAGGCTCACCAGAGTGAACCAAAGCAGGCATATTTTCGATGGGAGTGCAGAGAGAGTTGCTACAACAGTGTGTTGTGGGAATAGAGATTCAGGGCACAAGAGTCACTTTAGCAAATGATCCCTCTATTACTTGTACAGAATAAAGAGTCCAGAAAGAGCAAATAATCTCGTCACTTACTCAGCACAAAGAGTCCAAAAGAGCAGGGGAAGAAGTCCCATCACAGCCGTTCCCCTAAGGTGGTTGGAAACTCTCCCGAGCCGGGGATGTTAGATGGCAGCCCCACTTCGCTTGGAGAAGAGAGGCCAACCTAGACTGCCTGGGTGTGGATTTTATCCACCTCGGGGAGGAGGGGCCCTGCCACTGAGAATTCCTCTTCTCATAAGCATCTGGCACTACTTTTTTCCATTTTCTGGGTTTAAGGGGTGGCAGGGCCTTTTCATTAGATTTAACATCTCTCCCAGGTTGCAGAAGGGCACGCAGTAGGACAGGCGGTGGAGGAAGTGAAAGGTGACCCTTGGGTCCCTTGGTGTGAGTTCCTGACTTCCCCAGAGAAGGAGGAGGGACAGGTGAGGTCTGGGCGATGCCCCTTAACAGGTATCTGTGATTTCCCCAACAGGAGTAAAATTTGGAGAAAGGGATTGGCCTAGGCTGACTTTGCCATTTTTATGATTTTTTGGTTTTAAATGATTTTTTTAAAAAGTAAACAATGCACAAAAACTTTAGGCAATGTTATTCACATATTCACTGCTTGATGAGGAAATTGATTAACTCGAAGTAGAGATTTGGTATCAAAGTGGCAGATGTCTTTTTATTACAAAATTATATGCCTACTCTTCTCTCAGCTGAATAATCCATATGATCAGTCAAAAAAAAAAACAACACCCAGTGGGGCTATGTATGGGAAATTTGTATAGAATACAGGATTGTTTTGTTAACTAACAACTTTTCAAATTAAAAAAAAAATTCATCCATCCCTCCTAAAATCAAGCCTCATCTATGACCCTACCTCTACACTATCTTCAGAATCATCATGATACTAAAACTGAGTAGTCTTATTTCAACGGGTTACCCTAGAAAATTCATCCCCAAAAGACACACATTTACATAGACATTATAGAAAGATAATCCAAACCTTCACTTTAGGAAAGTTAGAATGCATTTACTAACCCTCCTTCCCTCCCTCCCTTCCTTTCTTCCTAAATTAGTAAGAAATTCAATGCCTCTGAAATAAACCTGTTAGATTAGTAGCAGGTCACTAAACCAACGAGGGGTTTGTAATTAGGGTAAATTTCTTTCCTTTTGCCCATCTTCTCTAACCATGTGAAAAGTCTCAGTGATGAAGTAGAAATCAGAAAAATTGAGGCAATTTAAACTGTACTCATGGGAAACGGACTTGGCCCAGTGGTTAGGGCGTCTGTCTACCACATGGGAGGTCTGCGGTTCAAACCCCAGGTCTCCTTGACCCGTGTGGAGCTGGCCCATGCCCAGTTCTGATATGCGCAAGGAGTGCCTGCCACGCAGGGGTGTCCCCCGCGTAGGGGAGCCCCACGCGCAAGGAGTGCGCCCTGTTAGGAGAGCCGCCCAGCGCGAAAGAAAGTGCAGCCTGCCCAGGAATGGTGCTGCACACATGAAGAGCTGACACAACAAATGACACAACAAAAAGAAACACAGATTCCCGTCCCGCTGACAACAACAGAAGCAGATAAAGAAGAACACACAGCAAATAGACACAGAGAACAGATAACCGGGGCGGGGTCGGGGGGGGGGAGGAGGAGAGAAATAAATAAATAAATCTTTAATAAATAAATAAATAAATAAACTGTACTCATGTGGCTCATGTATATTAGTGACCATTTTGATAGGAAAGAGAACACAAATACCCCAAGGACACACAAATGCATTGGCTATAAGTCCTGCTAGAAAAACAAATGGAGATGGATTGTGGCGGCCAAGAACAGAAGAGGGGGACATGAAAAGCCAGAAAATGCAGAAAGAATAGAGAATATTCTGTGCAGAAAACAAAACCTCTTCATAAGGAAGTGGATTTGTCTCAGCTGATAGAGCATCTGCCTACCACATGGGAGGTCCAGGGTTCAAACCCAGAGCCTCCTGAAACATGTGGTGAGCTGGCCCACACGCAGTGCTGATCACCAAGGAGTGCCGTGCCACGCAGGGGTGTCCTCCGTGTAGGGGAGCCCCACGTGCAAGGAGTGCACCCTGTAAGGAGAGCCACCCTCCATGAAAAAAGTGCAGCCTGCCCAGGAGTGGTGCCACACACACAGAGCTGACACAGCAAGATGATGCAACAAGAAAAAAAAAGAGATGCAGTTTCCCAGTGCTGCTGACAAGAATACAAGTGGACACACAAGAACACACAGTGAATGGACACAGAAAGCAGACAGCTGGCAGGGGTGGGGAGAAAGAGAAAACAATAAATAAAAAATAAATCTTAAAAAAAACCCAAAAAACCTCTTCATAGAGGCAGAGGGCCAGTAATTGTGAGTTTTATGGCTGTGACTTCTTGTTTGCTGCCAAATAAGCAAGTGAATGTTTCTTTTGTCTCCTGGCAATCCTTGGTCACCATTTGTGATGCCCTATTAACAAAAATTAAATGGTGTGTCAATAAGTTGGTTTTCATTTGAACACAAAAAATGGTTTACAGGGAAATGGACGTAGCTCAACCAATTGGGCTCCTGTCTACCGTATAGGAGGTCCGTAGTTCAATCCCCAAGGCCTCCTGGTGAGGGCAAGCTGGCCCATGTGGCGAGCTCACCCACACAGAATGCCGGCCCACTCGGGAATGAGGCTCCGTGCAGGAGTGCTGCGCTGTGTGGGAATGTCACCCTGCTCGGGAAAGCTGCCCTGCACAGGAGTGCCAGCTGACATGGAGAGCTGGCACAGCAAGATGATGCAACAAAAGACACAGAGGAGAGACAATAAGAGATGCAGCAGACCAGGGAGATGAGGTGGCAGAAGAGAGTAATCGCCTCTCTTCCACTCCAGAAGGTCCCAGGATTGGTTCTACCTAATGAGAAGACAAGCAGACACAGAAGAACACACAGAAAATGGACACAGAGAGCAGACAATGGGGGAAACAAGGGGCAGAGGGAGGAATTAATAATTCTTTTTAAAAAATGGTTTACATTTTTTTTTATTTATTGGGGACGTTGTAGGTTTACAGAAAAATCATGTAGAAAGTAGAGTTCCTATATAACTGCCCCCCTCCTGCACACAGTTTTCCCTACCATTAACACTCTGCATTAGTGTGGTACCTTTATTACAATTGATGAAACAATATTATCATAATTATACTATTAACTACTGTCCATAGTTTACATTAAGGTTCACTGTTTGTGTTGTACAAGTCTATGGCTTTCTATTTTTTATTTTATTTATTTACTTTTTTATTTCTCTCCCCTTCCTCGCGCCCCCCCCCCCCCAGTTGTCTGCTCTCTGTGTCCATCCGCTGCTTGTTCTTCTGTGACTGCTTCTATCCTTATCAGTGGCAGCGGGAATCTGTGTTTCTTTTTGTTGTGTCACCTTGTTGTGTCAGCTCTCCGTGTGTGCGGCGCCATCTTTGGGCCAGCTGCACTTTCTTTCGCATAGGGCAGCTCTCCTTACGGGGTGCACTCCTTGCGCGTGGGGCTCCCCTATGCGGGGGACACCCCTGCGTGGCACGGCACTCCTTGCGCACATCAGCACTGCACATGGGCCAGCTCCACACAGGTCAAGGAGGCCCAGGGTTTGAACTGCGGACCTCCCATGTGGTAGACGGACGCCCTATCCATTGGACCAAGTCCGCTTCCCTATGGCTTCTTAAGTGTTTATTTTGGTACCACATTCAAATATATAATTTGATGGTGTTGATTGCATTCACAATATTGTGCTACCATCACCACCATCCATTGTTAAAACCTTTCCATCATCCCAAACAGAAATTTTGCACCAGTTAAGACTTAATGCCCCATTCCTTGTAACCTATATTTTAGTTTGGACTCCATGGATTTGCTTATTCTAATTACTTCAAATTAGTGAGATCGTACAATATTTATCCTTTCATGTCTGGCTTATTTCACTCAATATGATGTCTTTTTAAATTTTTTAATTTAAAAAATTTTTTTAAATGTTACATTAAAAAAATATAAGAGGTTCCCATATACCCCCACCTCCTTCAATATGATGTCTTTAAGGTTCATCATCTCACATTAATCAGAACTTCATTCCTGGGAAGCAGATTTGGCTCAAGCAGTTGGGTGATTCCCAGTGCCTCCTAAAGAAGACAAGCAAGACAATGAGCTGATGTGACAGACTGGCAGGGTGAAGTGAACCTACAAGATGACACAATGAGGAGACAGAATGAGAAAACCCAATGAGAGACGCAACAAGCAGGAAGTGGAGGTGGCTCAAGTGATTGGATGCATCCCTCCCATGTGGGAGGTCACTGGTTCAGTTCCTGGTGCCTCCTGAAAAAAGAAGATGGACACAGAGAGCATGCAATAAAAAGACACAGAGCAGACAGCAAGCACAATCAATGAGGAAGAAGGAAGAAATAAATAAAATAAATCTTTTTTTGAAAAAAGAACCTCATTCTTTTAAAAGGCAGAATAACATTACATTTATGTATATAACACATTTTATTTATCAGTTCATTGGTCAGTGGACACTTGGGTTGCTTCCACCTTTTGGCAATTGTGAATAATGCCATTATGAACATCAGCATGCAAATATCTGTTCGAGTCTGTGCTTTCAATTCTTTTGGGTATATATCTAGAACTGGGGTTGCCAGGTGTATTAGCCAGCCAAAGTGGTGCTGATGCAAAATACCAGAAATCAATTGGTTTTTATGAAGTATATTTATTTGGGGTAGAAGCTTACAGTCACAAGACCATAAAGAGTAAATTACTTCCCTCACCAAAGTCTGTTGCCACATGTTGGAGCAAGATGGCTGCTTGTCTCTTCAAGGATTCAGCCTTCCTCTTCAGGCCCCATAGTTCCAGCCTCTTCTGGCCTCAGTTGTAGACTGGTATAAGGCTCCTTCTCTTCCCAGGGCCCATTCCTCTCCAGGTTCAGCTGCTCTGTTCTTTCCATAAGGCCAGCTGTAGACTATCAGGTCCTATTCCTGGGCCTCTGCCATGTCTATGCTGTCTGTATTCCTGTGTTCTTCTCCTGTGTATTTCTTTCCCAGGGCTCCAGCATCAAAAACTCAAAATTCCCTCCTCTGCTGTGTCATTTTCTCTGTGAGTCTCCACCCACCAAGGAGGTAGGGACTCAACATCCTACTGGCATGGCCAAATCAAAGCCTTGATCATAATTTAATCAAGTAAAAGTGAAACCCCTGAATCTAACACAATCTAATATGACCAGAAGAACAGACAAGTTTACAAACATAATCCAATATCTATTTTTGGAATTCATAAGTAATATCAAACTGCTACAACAGATCATATAGTTCTCTACTTAGCTTTCTGAAAAACCACCAACCTGTTTTCCACAGTGACTGCACCATTTTATATTCCCACCAACAATGCAAGAGTGTTTCCTTTTCTCCATATCCTCTCCAACACTTGTTATTTTCTGGGGTTTTTTTTCACAGTAACCATTCAAGTAAGTGTGAAATGGTATCTCACTGTGGTTTTAATTTGCATTTCCTAAATGGCTAATGATGTAGAGCATCTTTTCATGTACTTTGTGGCCATCTGGGCCATCTGCATATCTTCTTTGTATACGTCTATACAAGTCTTTTGCTCATTTATAAATTGTGCTGTTTGTATTTTGTTGTGCTTTTTATATTCTGGATATTAAACCCTTATCAGATACATGGTTTCCAAATATTTTCTCCCATTCTGTAAGTTTTATTTTTACTTTGATGACCAAGTTCTTTAATGCACAAAAGTTTTTAATTTTGATGATGTCCCATTGACCTATTTTTTCTTTTGTTGCTCATACTTTGAGTATAAAATATAAGAAACCATTGGCGCAGTGTAGATATGGCTCAGTAGTTGAGTGCCTGCTTATTATGTAGGAGATCCTGAGTTCAATTCCCAGTACCTCCTAAAAAAATAAAAAATAAAAAATATAAAATAAATTTCTTTAAATTTTTGGAGTGATGGAAGCCAATTCGAGATAAGGTGATAAAAAGATTGAGGTTTCCACTAGGAAGGAAGGAAGGAAGGAAGGAAGGAAGGAAGGAAGGAAGGAAGGAAGGAAGGAAGGAAGGAAGGAAGGAAGGAAGGAAGGAAGGAAGGAAGGAAGGAAGGAAGGAAGGAAGGAAGGAAGGAAGGAAGGAAGGAAGGAAGGAAGGAAGGAAGGAAGGAAGGAAGGAAGGAAGGAAGGAAGGAAGGAAGGAAGGAAGGAAGGAAGGAAGGAAGGAAGGAAGGAAGGAAGGAAGGAAGGAAGGAAGGAAACCATTGCTGATACAAGGTCCTAAAGACCCTTCCTTATGTTTTCTTCCAGGAATTTTATAGTTTTGATTTTTATATTTAGGTCTTTCATCTGTTTTGAGTTAAATTTTTTATATGGTATGAGGTAGGGGACCACATTCATTCATTGGCATATGGATATCCAGTTTATCCTGTACCATTTTTTGAAGAGACTATTCTTTCCACATTGAGTAGATTTGGCACCCTTGTCAAAAACCAGTTGGCCATAGATGTGAGGGTTTATTTCTTTACTCTAACTCAATTCCATATAGTCTGTATAATGTCTTTGTTCCAGTACCATGCTGTTTTGGTTACTGTGGCTTTGCAATAAGTCTTAAAATTGGGAAGAGTGAGTCCTCCAAATTCATTCTTTTCAATATGGTTTTGGCTATTCAGGGCCCCTTACCCTTCTATATAAATTTGATGATTGGCTTTTCCTTTGCTTTGTTTTTGTTTTTATTTTTAATTTTTTGCTTTTGGGAGGATTTTTTAAAAAGAGGTACCAGGGATTGAACCCACGACCACCGTACATGTGAAGCACATGCTTAACCACTGAGTTATACCTGCTCCATTGGCTTTTCCATTTCTACAAAAATAAAGGCAGTTGGAATTTTGACTGGGATTGTGTGAAATCTGTTAAATAGCTTTGGCCAAAACTGACATCTTAACAATAATTAGGCTTCCAGTCCATGAAGAGAGAATGTCCTTTCATTTATTTAGGTCTTCTTTGATTTCTTTCAGCAAAGTTTTATAATTTTCCATGTACAAGTCTTTTATATCCTGGGTTAAATTTATTTCTAGATATTTGATTCTTTTACTTGCTATTGTAAATGGAATTTTTTTCTAGATTTCACCTTCACGTTGTTCATTTAAAGTGTATAGAAGCACTACTGATTTTTTTCATTAATTTTTATAAAATTTTATTGAAGTGCATCATTTATACATGAATATATATAAACAATAAGTATATAGTAAAAATGGTAAACTTACAAAACAAACCTGCATATCATCTTACAGGACTCCAATGTGTCACCCCACCACCAAAACCTTGCTTTGTTGTGAAACATTTGTTGCAAACTATGAAAGGGCATCATCAAAATATTACTACTAACTATAGCTCATATCTTATATTTGGTGTATTTTTCCCCAACCCACCTGATTATTAACACCCTGTATTAGTAGTATATATTTGTTATAGTTCAATGTATGTTCATTCATTTTTACATGTTGATCTCTTACCCCAGCATTCTCTGAATTCATTTACTAGCTCTAGTAGCTTTGTTGTGGGTTTTTCAGGATTTTCTGTATATAGGAATATATCATCTCTAAAAATGAGGAAAGTTTTACTTCTTCCTTTTCAATTTGTATGCCTTTTATTTCTTCTTATCCCCTAATTATCTCGGCTAGAACTTCTAGTACATGTTGAGTAACAGTGGTGACAGGGGCACCAATGTCTTGTTTCTGATCTTAGAGGGAAAGCTTTCAACCTTTCCCCATTGCGGATGATGTTGGCTGTGGGCTTTATATATAGTCCCTGTATCTTGTCGAGGAATTTTCCCTCTATTCCTATCTTTCAAAGTGTTTTCATCAAGAAAGGATGCTAGATTTTATCAAATGGCTTTTCTGCATCAATTAAAATGATCATGTGTTTTTCTCCCCTTCAATTTGTTAATGTTGTGTATCACATTAATTCATTTCCTTATGTTGAACCACCCTTGCATACCAGAAATAAAACCTACATGATCGTGGTGTACAATTCTCTTATTATGCTATTGGATTCATTTTTCAAGGATGTTTTATTTTATTTTATTTTATTTTTTGAGATTTTTGCATCTATATTCATTAGAGAGACTGGGCTATAATTTTCTTTTCTTGTAGTATCTTTATATTTGCCTTTGGTCTTAGAGTAATGTTGGCTTCATAAAATGAGTTAGGTAATTGTCCTTCCTCTTCAATTTTTTGGAAGAACTTGAGCAGGATTGGTATTAATTCTTCTCAAAATATTTGGCAGAATTCACCTGTGAAGCCATCTGGTCCTGGGCTTTTCTTTGTTGGGAGATATTTTTACGACTGATTTAATGTCTTTACCTGTATTGGTTTGTTGAGATCTTCTAGAGTCATTGTAGGTAGGTTGTTCATGTGTTTCTATTTGTCCATTCCATATAGGTTATCTAATTTGTTGCCATATAGTTTTTAATAATATCCTCTTATGATCTTATGATTCATTTTATTTCTGTGGGGTCAATAATAATGTCACCTCTTTCATTCTTCATTTCATTTATTTACATCTTCTTTTTTTTCTTTGTTAGTCTAGCAAGGGCTTGTCAGTTTTATTGATCTTCTCAAAGAACCAGCTTTTGGTTTTGTTTATTTTCTCTATTTTTTTTGTTGTTGTTGTTTTATTTTGTTTTGTTTTCTCAATTTCATTTATTTATTTTCTAATCATTATTTCTTTCCTTCTGCTTGCTTTGGGATTAGTTTGCTGTTCTTTTTTTCTAGTTCTCCAGGTATTCAGTTAGGTCTTCAATTTTAGCTCTTTCTTCCTTTTTAATATAGGTGTTTAGGGCTATCAGTTTCCCTCTCAGCACTGCCTTTGCTGTATCCCATAAGTTTTTATAAATTGTATTCTTGTTTTCATTAGTCTCAAGATATTGACTAATTTCTCTTACAATTTCTTCTTTGACCCACTGATTGTTTAAGAGTGTATTGTTTAGCCACCATATATTTGTGAATTTTCCCATTTCCTTCCTATTATTGATTTCCAGCTTCATTCCATTGTGATCAGAGAAGGTGCTTTGTATGATCTCAATCTTTTTAAATTTATTGAAACCTGTTTTGTGACCTAACATGTGGTCTATCCTGGAGAAAAATCCATGAGCACTTGAGAAGAATATATATCCTGCTTATTTGGGGTACAATGTTCTGTTTATATTTGTTAGGTCTAACTTGTTTATCACATTAAGTTCTCTGTTTCCTTGTCTATCCTCTGTCTAGCTGTTCTATCTATTGATGTGAATGGCATACTGAAGTCTCCAACTATTATTGTATAGACTTCTATTTCTCCCTTCAGTTTTGTCAGAGTTTGCCTATGTGCTTTGGGACACCCTAAGTGCATAGATATTTATAATTGTTATTTCTTCCTGGTGGACTGTCCCTTTTATTAATATATAATGACCTTCTGCAGGTCTTATAACATTTTCATATTTAAAGTCTGTTTTGTCTGATATTAGTATAGCTATCCCTGCTCTATTGTGGTTACTGTTTGCAGGAAATGTCTTTTCCCAATCTTTCACTTTCAGCCTATATGTATCCTTGGGTCTAAGATGAGTCACTTACAGAATATTGAGTCCTCATATTTTTTTTATCCATTCTGTCAGCTTGTGTCTTTTGATTGGAGAGTTAAATTCATTAACATCCAATGTTATTACTGTAAAGGAATTAATTACTCTGACCATTTTATCCTTTGACTTTCACATGTCATATCTTAATTTGTCTGTCTTTTTATGCTTTTGGTTATTCTTTCTGATATTGATTTCTACACTCTCCTCCAAGTCTCTCTCTCCTGTCTTTTTCCTTTCAGATTGCTCAACTCCCTCTAGTCTTTCTTGTAGAACTGGCCTCATGTTTATGAACTCTATTAGTTTCTATTTACCTGTGACTATTTTAAACTCACCCATCATTTTTGAAGGACAATTTTGCCAGATAAAAATTCTTGGCTGGCACTTTTTTCTCTTTCAGTATCCTAAATATATCATTCCACTCTTTTCTTGCCTTCATGGTTTTTGAGGAGAAATCCACACTAAGTCTTATTGGGCATCCCTTATATATAATTTATCACTTTTTTCTTGCTGCTTTCAGAATTCTCTATCTTTGGCATTTGACATTCTGTAGTATGTGTCTAAGAGTTGGTCTATTCAGATTTATTCTGATTGGAATGCATTGTGCTGCTTGGATATGTATATTTGTCTTTCATAAGAGTTGGGAATTTTCAGCCATTATTTCCTTAAATATTCTTTTTGCCCCTATAGCAGTTCGATATTATTGATGAATTCCAAAAAGAAATATTGGATTATGTTTGTAAACTGATCTGTACCTGGGCATGATTGAGTTATGATTAGGATGTTGAGTCCCCCCACCCACAAAGGGGTGGGGACTCACAGATAAAAGCCATGGCCAAGAACAGAGTTGAGGGTTTCTGATGTTGGAGTTTTGATGTTGGAGTTTGATACTGAAGGCTTAAGCTGGAGCCCCAGAGAAAGAGACAGAGCTGTTCACCTGACAGTCTACAGTTGACCTTGTGGAGAGAGGCAAAGCCTAGAGAGCCTCATAGTCCACAGCTGACCTTGTGGAGGAAACAGAGGCACTGAGCCCAGAGGAACCCAGAAAGTCTGAACAGACATCAGCAGCCATCTTGCTCCAACATGTGGAAACAGACTTTGGTGAGGGAAGTAATTTATGGTTTATGGCATGGTAACTGAAAGCTCCTACCACAAATAAATACCCTTTATAATGTCCAGCAGATTTCTGGTATTTTGCATTAGCACCCCTTTGGCTGATTAATACAGTCCCTTTGCCCTTCTCTTCTTCTGCAACTCCCATGATGAGTATGTTGGTGTACTTCATGCTATCATTCAGTTCTCTGAGGCTGTGCTCCATTTTTTCCATTCTTTTCCCTATATATTCGTCTGTCTTCTCAATTTCAGTTGTTCTGCTTTCTAATTCACTGAGTCTTTCTTCTGCCATTTCAAATATGTTGTATGCCTCTATTTCTCTCTCTCTCTCTTTCTCTCTTTCTCTCTTTCTCTCTCTCTCTCTTTCTTTCTTGTACTGAGGCCAGGGATTAAACCCCAGACCTTGTATGTGGGAAGCTGGCATGCAACCAATGAGCTACATCGGCTCCCCTCTAAAATATTTTTAATCTCATCCATTGTCTTTCATTCCCTTAAGCTCCGTTATTTTTCTATTCTAGCTTTCAAATCTTTTTTGTGCACATTCAGTGTCTTAATGTCCTTTATTTCATTAGCCATATTTTCCTTCAACTCCTTGAATTGATTTAAGAGATTTGTTTTAACATCATTGATTAGTTGTTTCAAATCCTGTGTCTTGTCAGTCATTTTGATTTGTTCCTTTGACTGGGTCATTTCTTCCTGTTCTTAGTATGGCTTGTAATGTCTTGCTGATGTCTAGGCACTTGATTATGATGGTGAATTACTCTGGTGGTCAGTTTCTCTCTTTTGCCTAGGATTTTATTGCTGTTGCCAAATTTGTGTTATGGGTGTTCTGTGATTCTTAGTTCAATTGATTCTAGGTCTTTAAAATTGCTGCTGTGTGATTAAAACAGGGTCAGGGACCCACTAAAAAGGTGCAGACCAGTTTCCAAGAACCTTGGGGAGGGGGACAGCAAACTCACCAAAAAGCCTCTCATTTTTACCCTAGAATGTACTTTTCTGGCTTGCCGGGAGATGGTGCTCTTTGGCAAACCTCTCCACTCAAACCCTGGGAGAGAATGTGTTCACTGGAACCACAACCTGACTGGCAGTGCAGAAGCAAAGTCTGGCAGATTTCCCCATCTGGGTGGGCTATTTGGAGCCAAGCCTCACTGTTCAAACTCCCTGATCATCCCTTAGCCACACCCTTCCTATGCCCAAGGGAGGGAACAAAGCACCACTCCCCTCTGTGTGGTGGCAGCCAGTCCCCAGTCAATAAGGAGGATGTTTGAGAAGGCAAGATATCTTTAGCTCTTTGCTTACTCCCAGGTGTAAACAATGTTGTGACTAGGCCTGGCTGGGATAGGTGGAAACTGTGGGACCCAGCACATGAAATTTCTCTTCACCTGCTCTTTTCTGGGTGCTGCCCAGCACTCCCTTGGTTTCCAGAGCCCAGGAACAGTTGTTCTAGACAATTTCTGCTTGTCCTATAGCTATTTTTCTAGGACAGAAATGAATCCTGTTACTCTCTAATCCTCCATCTTCCTGGAAGTCTCTGAAGCTAAACAGTTGATTACTGATTACTGATTCAATCTCTTTACTTGTTATTGGACTGTTGAGATCTCCCATTTCTTCTTGTATCAATATAGGTAGTAGGTGTGTTTCTAGGAATTTGTCCATTTCATCTACGTTATCTAATTTGTTGGCATGCAATTGTTTATAGTATCCTCTTGTAGTCATTTTTACTTCTGTGGTGTTAGTATCAATGTCCCTTTTTCATTTCATTTTTTTTTAAGATTTTTATTTTATTTCTCTCCCCTCCCCCGCCCCCAGCTCTCTGCTCTCTATGTCCACTTGCTGTGTATTCCTCTGTGTCTGCTTGCATTCCCATCAGCGGCACCCAGAATCTGTGTCTCTTTTTGCTGCATCAGCTCTTCGTGTGTGCGGTGCCACTCCTGGGCAGTCTGCACCTTTCTCGCGCTGGGCGGCTCTCCCAACAGGGTGCACCCCCCACACGTGGGGCTCCCCCACGCGGGGACACCCCTGCATGGCAGGGCATTCCTTGCACGCATCAGCACAGTGAGTGGGCCAGCTCCACACGGGTCAGGAGGCCCCGGGTCTGAACCTTGGACCTCCCATGTGGCAGACAGACACTCCATCCATTGAGCCAAATAGGCTTTCCCCTCTTTCATTTCTGATTTTAACTATTTGTATCCTCTCTCTTTTTTTATTTGTTAGTCTAGCTAAAGGCTTATCAATCTTTTCAAAGAATCAGCTTTTGGTTTCAATGTTTCTCCATACTGGGTTTTTTAAAAAATTCTATATCTCTGCTCTAACCTTTGTTATTTCCTTTCTTCTGCTAGCTTTGAATTTAGATGCTTCTCTTTTTCTCTGATTATAAGGTTAGGTTTCTTATTTGAGATATTAGTTCCTTTTTAATGTAAGCATTTAGAGCTATAAATTTACCTCTCAGCACTGCGTTTCTCACCTCATATGCTGTGTTTTAAATTTCATTTGCTTCAAGATATTTCCTAATTCCCTTTATGATTTCTTTGGATCATTGGTTGTTTGAGTAAGGTTGTTTAATTTCCATACATTTATTATAATTTTCCAGTTTTCCCTCTGTTATTGAGTTCTAGCTTCATTCCATTGTGGTCAGATAAGATACATCATGATTTCAATATTTTAAAATTTATTTGGATTTGCTTTGTGACCTAACATATTGTCTATCCTGGAGAATGATCCCTGTGCACAAGGGTTTTCTATATGTTTGTTAGGTCTAATTGGTTTAGAGTATCATTCAACTCTTCTATTTCCTTACTGATCTTCTGTCTTGATGTTCTATCCATTACTGAAAGTGATATACTGAAGTCTGCTTTTAATGTAGAGTGATTTCTCCCTTCCAATCTGTCAATATTTGCTTCATATGTTGAGTGCTGCCATTAGGTGTACATTTATTCTTGTTGAACTGACCCCTTTATCAGTATATACTGTCTTTCTTTTCCCCTTGTAACATTTTCTACTTAAAATCTATTTTATCTGATATTAGAATGCTACTTGTCTCTTCTGATTACTATTTGCATGGGATATATTTTTCCATCCTTTCACTTTCAACCTACTTATGTTTTTGAATTTAAGATGAGTTTCTTACAAAGAAAATATAGGTGAGTTTTTTGTTTCCTCATGGCTAAAGTAAATACCAAGCAATGGGTTGGCTGAAACAATGGGAATTTGTTGACTCATGGTTTTGAGGCTAAAAGTCCAAATCAAGGCATCATAAAGGTAATACTTTCTTCCTGGAGACAGGTGTTCTGGGTCTGGCTGCTGAAAACTTTGGTCCTTGGCTCCTTTGTCACATGGTAACTCTTATGGCAGTCTCTCTCAGTCTCTCCCTTCCTTCCAGGTTCCACTGACTTTCAGCTTCAGGCTGCTACTTCTGTGATTTCTATTTGTCTGAATTTCATTCTACAGGATTCCAATAACAGTATTAAGACTCATCCTGACTGAGTTGGGCCAAACCTTAACAGAAGGAGCCTCATCAAATGGTCCTACTTACAATGTATTTACACCCAGAGGAATGGATTAGATTTAAAAACATATTTTCGGGGGTCCATACAGCTTCAACCCACCAGTGCGTCATACATTTTCTCCATTCTCCCAATGTCTTTTCCCTGTGGGGCTTAATCTATTATATTTAAAGTAACAACTGATAAGGTGATGTAGGACTTTCTTCTGCCATTTTGCTGTTTTGTCTTTGTAAGTCTTATACCTCTTATGTTCCTCAGTTCTTCTGTTAATATGTAATTTCAAATTTATTTGAATTTTTGTAGTGTACCATTTTGAGTTCCTTCTCATTTCCTTCTGCATATATTTTTCAGATATATCCTTTGTGGCTACCAGGGGGCTTAAATTTAACATCCTAAATCTGTAAGAGTCACATTTGATTTGATGCCAAATTAACTTTAACAGCATGCACAAATACTGTTCCTTTGCCCCACTGTCCCCCCACCTTTTTTGTTGTATTTTGTTTTAGTTTGCCAAAGGGTTGCTGGTGCAAAGTACCAGAAATGTGTTGACTTTTACAAAGGCTATTTATTTGGGATAAAAGCTTATAGTTCCAAGGCCATGAAAAGCCCAACTCAAGGCATCATAAAAGGTGCTTTCTCACCAAAGTTAGCTGCCACGTGTTGAAGCAAAATGGCGGGCAATCTCCACCTGGTCTTTGCCTTCCCCACCAGGCTTCCTCTCTCAGGCTCAGCTGCTCTGCTTTCTTGCAAATTTCAGCTGCAAGCTGGCACAGGTCTTGTCTCTTTTGGGGCCTCCTATATCAGCCTCAGCTGTTCCACTCTCTTCCCAGGTTCACATATAAGCTATCAGGCATATAACAAACCTGGTCTTCTCTTGAGGTGCTCCATAGACCCAGAACCTTGGAGGACTTGTGCTTAAACAATCCTCTCTCTCACATTGCAAAATCAAATATGCAGGCTCCCTTTTTCCTCTGTCTGTGTGAGTCCATTTATATCATACCCAGCAAGGGGGTGAGGACTCAACCTGAGTCATGCCTCACTGAAGTAGTTGGACCAAAAGCCCTAAAGCAATCTCATTGAGTAGTCTAATCTAAGTCCTCTGGACTGAATTTAGTAGAGTCAAATGGTATCACACCCAGAGGAATAGATTAGTTTATAAACATAAACTTTCTCTTTTGGGGATTCATAAAATAATCTCAAACTGCCATGTATTTGTTATAAATTTTATCTTTATCATTTTATGTTCAAAACCAAAGATTTATCATTAGTTTTTATGCATTTGCATTTTAGAACTTTTACCAGAGATCTCTGTCTAGTATTCTTTCCTTTCAATCTGAAGAACTGCCTTTAGCCTTGCTTGTAGTTCAAGTCTAGTGGTGATGAAGTCCCTCAGTTTATGTTAGCTGGGAATGTCTTAATCTCCCCCTCATTTTTAAAAGACAGTCTTGGTGGATATAAAAATTCTTGATTGGCAATTGTTTTTTTCCAGCACTTAAAAAATTTCACCACTGCCTTCTTGCAGAAATTGGCACTTAATCTAATTGGAAGTCCATTGTACATACCATGTTGCTTTTCTCTTGCAACTTTCAGAACCCTCTCCTTGTCCTTGGCATTCAACAGTTTGACTACTAAGTCTCTAAGTATGGCTTTCTTCAAGTTTATTCTGTTTTGGGGGTTCATTGGACTTAAATGTGTATATTCATGTCTTTCATCAAATTTGTCATGTTTTCTGCCAGTATTTATTTGAATATTCCTTCTGCTTTATTCTTTATTCTTCTCTTTATTCTCCTACTGGGACTCTCATGAATGTATTGGTACTTGATGATGTTCCATAGGTCTTTTAACTTCTTTTTTCTCCTCAGCCTGAATTATTTCAATGGTCTTATCTTCATTTTCACTGATTCTTTCTTTTACCACTCTAATCTGCTGTTGAAACCCTTCTGGGAATTTTTCATTTTAGTTACTGTGGTCTTCAACTTCAGTATTTGTTTGGCTCCTTTTAAATTTTTCTATCCCTTTTGAGATTCTCATATTGCTCATTCATCATTTTCCTGATATCCTTTAGGTTTTCTTCACATTTTCATTTATCTCTTTGAGCATACTGAAGATCATTTTTTTAAATCTTCATCTGGTTATGTCCAAAATCTGGTCTTCTTTGTTGATGTTTTCTGAATTTTTTCCTGTTCCTTTGGATGAGCCATCATTTCCTGCTTGCCTTGTAATCTTTTGTTACACACTCTGCATTTTAATATTTTAATGTGTTTATTCTGGTATTTAGTCCGTGAGCTGTCTGTTGCTTAAGTTTGTGTCCATCTTGTGTTATGAGATTTTCTTGCATGCCAAGAACTAATGAAAACAAACCAATGCAAAAAAACACCTTTCACTGTCTTTCCAAAGTGGTTCTGTACTGACTGTTGCTCTCCTTCAGAGTTTAGCCCCTCACCAAGAATATCAGCCCAAGGTGAAAGTGAAGTGCGTGGTCTTCTCAGTCTTTTCTGAACCTCTGTCTTATTCTCAATTTGCACAAACTTAATCCTTCATTGATGGGACTTCAAATGCCTCCTTTGCTCCCTATGAAATAGACTCCCCCCTTCCTCCAGGGTGCTATATTGTATGTCTTAAAACCAGTAATCTTTTGTCCCTGGTTACTTTGACTTAATTGTTTCTTACACTGCTTTAGCTGTCCACAAAGTGCTTCTGCCTATCAGACAAGTTGTTACATGGTGACTGTGGTTCTGTGTCCTGGTTCAGTCTTTCAGGCTGCCAACCCAACAGGGTAGCACCAACATATAGGCACCCCAGTATGCACACAGGGGTTACTCTGTTCCCTCAGAACAGGACCAGGGACCCACAATGGAAGCATAGACTGGCTCCATACCACACTGGTTACCATGAGCTTCTTCTACTTTTTAATAACTGTGTTGTCTTGATTTAGCACTTGCCCATTTACTGCAATACTTTAACTATTTTCCAGAGTTTTGAGAATGATGGCTATGCCAGTTTTTGCTAGTTATTTAAAGATTCTGTCTGAAAACAGAACTCTGGAGTGTCTTATGCTGCCATCTAAAATGTTTTTAATATGCTTTCAAAGTAGGGAATAGTTAAATCCATTTGCTCTTTTCAGAAGTTTTAGCTATGCTCATAATCTATTAACAAAATTGAAACCCATATTTTAAAAAGGTTGAAATTGCATTATGCTGAAATGTTAAGAGCTTATCATTCAGACATGAGATTTTTGTTCATTTTATTTTCATCTTTATATCTCCCTATATCTTCTACAATGAACATGTATTTCAAAATCAAGAGAAAATAAGACATTTAAAATGGAAAAGACCACATTTAAAACAGTCTGTTGCTCAGGGTAATAATTTCATTCACATAAACAGCAGATATTTACTAAAATCCTTTGTTTTTCTTTTTGTGTTCCATAGTTCCTAGCAAGGTAGTTAAGAAAGAATTTAAGAGGAAGGCACAATGCTAAGCTCTGCAAGAGATATAAAGAACCAACATGTAAATACTGATAAACATTTTAAATATAGTGTTTCATCCTCTAGTGACATATGTGACCCTAACTTTCCTTTCCAACTACAATCGCATGCACAATTCAGTGCTTTTAATTACCCTCACAATAATGTGCTCCTATCATGGACTGTATAACATAACGAACTTTGTTGTGGATGATGACTGTGGTTAAACAGTACAAAATAAGGATGTTCTTTCATGAGCTAGACCAAATGTATGTCACTATTGTAAAGTGTTAATAATAGGGTGCTATATGGGAAAAATACAACTAATGCAAATTATCAACTATAGTTAATGGTAATATTGTGATTTTTTTCATCAATTTTAACAAAAATACTATACCAATACTAAGGGTCAACAATAGGAGGTATAAGGGTTTTTTCTTTTTTGTTTTGATTTGTTTTGCTTTTTATGTTTGGAGAAATGAAAATGTTCTAAAATTGATTGTGGTGATGAATGCTGTTGGAGAAAAATGGTGCTTACTGGGACGCGGAGACTGATGATTGTATGCACAAAGTTTATTGAGAAGCTCTCCCAACAGAAGGGGTCTGAAGAATAGACTTCAGCCTGCCCTTGAAAGGTTGTAGATATGACTTTCTACAGTACATCAATAGGTGGGGAAACTGAGTACAACCTGAGGCCAAATGGCTGGGGGGAAGTGGGCTAGGAGGTACCATATTCTTGGAATGCAGGAGGGGTTGGTGGTGCCTGGGCCTGGAGGGAGTGAAGGCCCTTATCTGCTCCACTTTGTTTATTCTTGGGAGGGGATGGGCTGCCTCCTAGTCCGTAGGCTATAGCTCACTTCGGTTATGGCTAGAGGCTGCCTTTCTTCAATTTATGTCACGGGTGAATTAAGTCATGGTCTTATGACCTGTTAATCATTGCAAACCTTATAGGGGGAACCTCTAACATTCCTAACTCTTTGATTATATTTATATATGATGAAGGACTGTCAGGGGGCAGAGAGGGTTCCCTTCTGTCCTGCCTGGTGGGTCTTGGCTTCTGGTCCCACAGAGGTTGGTATTGTTGTTTTCGCAGGAAAAAGATGCAGGTTCACGTATTCCTGAGTTGTTGACTGTATGATTCGGTGGATGCATCAGACAAGAAGCTGTAAGAGACAAGGACTTAAAAGGAGAAGCAGCAATACTGATGTGGGCTATAGGTGCGAGGCTCTTTGTCTCTTCAGAGATAACCTAAGCTGTCTGACTTGTGGGTGTGAAACGGTAAGAGGCTGCAGTCCTGCCCTTGGTAACAATGGCAACGACTCCAGTCCCAGGAAACAGTTTAACAATGTAAGGTCTATAAACTTTAAGTATTTAGGGGAAATGCAAACAAAATATGCTAAAAGCTTATCTAGAATGTATGAAGTCCATGCTAAAAGCTTACCTAAGATGTGAAAGATATATATGCTAATTCAAGCCTATTGAGAACTGAAACAAAGGGACCATTTGGCCTTTCCTCTCTGTATAAAAGGGATTCAAAAATCTTGTTTGGGGCTCGGGATTGAAACAGAAAGCTCCTGAGCCAGCCGGCCTTCAATAAAACATTTTTCCTTCTCAAAATCATTCCTGAGTCCTGGCCTCTCTATACGCAAATAATTGAACCTCTCTCAAATTCTACAACAATACTATTAGTAATGCTGTTTTAATGGGTAAAGGATTGATTTTAGGGGTGAGGAGAAATATGAAAGAAATGAGGATAGTGTCTATAGGGGGATGATAAGGGGTTTTTAGAAAGGTTAGTACAAAGAGGAGTGGAAGGGTAGAATATAGGAATTCCTTTGTGGAGAAACTACTTTAATCAGTAAAGAAAAGGAAGAGGGTAGTAAAGGAGAAGAGGATTTCTTCAGAGTTAAAATCAGTAAAATCTCCTTGTAACCACAGATCCTGAATGATGTCAAGGAATTGCTCGAGTGAAAGGGTAGAGGGGGTGACAAAGTTGGTGAAGTGTGAGTGATGTGGGCTATGGGTGGGAGGCTCTTTGTCTCTTCAGAGATAACCTAAACTATCTGTGACTTGTGGGTGTAGGGTGATAAGGCTGCAGTCCTGCCCTTGGTGACCATGGCAAGGCAAGGACTCCAGTCCCAGGAAACAGTTTAACAATGCAAGGTCTATAAACTTTAAGTATTCAGGGGAAATGCAAACAAAATATGCTAAAAGCTTATCTAGAATGCTTGTCCATGCTAAAAGCTTACCTAAGATGTGGAAGATAGATATGCTAATTCAAGCCTATTGAGAACTGAAACAAAGGGACCATTTGGCCTTTCCTCTCTGTATAGAAAGGACTCAAAAATCTTGTTCCGGGCTCAGGATTCAAACAGAAAGCTCCCAAGTCCGGCCAGCCGTCAATAAACCATTTTTCCTTCTCTAAATCATTCCTGAGTCCTGGCCTCTCTATACGCACATAATTGAACCTCTCTCAAATTCTACAACATGAGGAGAGAATGATACCAAACTTGTTGGTCTTAAGTAATAACTTATGAATTAGCGCCACCAGGTTTAATTGTAATTATGACTGAATGGCAGGAAGAAAAAGAGAGAAAGAGATTAGAGGGAAATGAGGTTGATAGCAATTAGAATGTTGTCACCTTGGTTTCTTGTGAGTTTCAAGCTTAGGGCTCTGAGAGGTTCTCAGGTGTATATATCTTGAGCTTCAGGATCTTGTAATTTGCTGTCTACAAAAGGTGGTGGAGCATGCTTTAATCTGGATGAATAGGCAGCGAGGGGGCTTGAAGGTTCCGGTGAAGGAAGAGTAGATTCAGTTAGTTGATATAGGAATGAACGCATTTGTGTGAGTCGACAGAAAAAAACAGTAAGAGGCCCTCATCTGCAAAGCTCAGCTTTCACTTACTGGGCTCTGGACCACCCTGTTCGGAGGGGAGATTTAGGTACTCCTCACTGACACCTTTCTAAGAAGTAGGTGCTATTATCCTTAGTCCAGATTTGAAGAACTGAGTCTAGGAGTTGTTAATTTGGGACCTATTCAATTATTAAATGTCCCCCTCCCCCTGTTCATCCTTGTCCTTCAACAAGGTACTCAGTCTTGTACTTGATACACATTTCACTCGAGCCCAGCTGTAGAATGTGGACTATGCAGTGATTTTGTGATCATTTATGCACCTGCTTTGTGCCCAGCCACATATAAAATCTATTTCACCTCCTCACAACCACTTTGTTACTGTGAGCCTATTAGACTCATAAAGCTTTAGTTACACGCCTGACAGACTGTACCCAAAGCACTGTAGCCTGCAAGGTAGTTTTCCTAAATAGGGCACGGTAGCACCTTTGCCACATGAATTAAGCACATCACACAGCTCACGTCGGAACCCTTAAGTTGCCCAAGGCCAAAGCCCGAGTTTCCACCACCCTCCCTGCAGACCTCCCAAGCCATTTAACTGAACCTGCATGTCTCTTACTCTTCTCCTGGAAGGGACAACAGCTCAGTACTCAAGATGACGGCACAGCACGCCCTCCTGAGCAAATGGAAGAGGACAGAGGACCGCAGCAGGCACGCCTACACGACCTCATCTCCCCAGATGTTCCAGACTTGGGATTTACAGGCTGAGGCCATCGTCATTGCCACCTCAGCAGCCTGGGTCACCTGGTCACTCGCCTGGTCACGCGCGGTTAAAGGTGCTGCCAGTGGGTCGGTCGTTCCAGTTACATGCAACCACATGCTCTGGCGCTGCAGCAGAACCCCCCGGAGCCACGCGCACGCGCAGCCGGGGTTCATGGGAGGAGAAGTACATTTCTGATACCTGCTGGGTACCAAGCTCTTTACACTTAATGGCTCCTTTAATTTTTATACCAATCCTAAATGAGGTAAACGTTAATGAGGGAAGAAACCGTTTATTTCTCTTCAGATCTCCAGCACCTCACTCAGTGCAGGGTGTACATTAAGTGCTCAATTAGTCCCCACTTATAAATTGATGAATCGTTTGCATCTAACCAATCCCCTCACCTCAGGGGTGAGAATACAGTACCTTCCAAAACGTGCTGTGGCTAGTGGAGGATGCTCAGAACTGCACAGTGAGAAGGAATAGATTCTAGCTCTGATTTTGCCGACACTAAATTGCTACAAGTCACTTCCCTTCTTTGGACCTACCTTCAACATCTGTAAAACCAGGAAGTTGAATGAGATGATTGTGGCAGACCCTGTTGGTTGCCTGACTAACTGCCCTTCCTAGCCACCTTCTTCCTTGACTCTTTCCCTCTAGAGGATGAAAGCACCAAATAAGTATTTGAGTCAGCCTCCTTTGCAGTCAGAATTGGCCATGTGATACAGTTCTGGCCAATGAAATAGAAATGAAATTCCAGGGGGCTTCTGGGAGAGATTCTCATAAAAGGAGCAAGGTACATAAGGAGAGCTCCTTTTCCTTTTCCTTTTCCATTATGGACTCTGCCATTTGAGGACATAATGTCTTCAGCTGCAGGCAGCCATATTGCAACCATAAGGTAATAAGCCTTTAAGAAGACACAGATATCTCTATTTTGGTGTTCTGTTGTTTTGGAGCCAAATTAATCTTAACCAATATGATGATTTTTAGGGTACCTTTTAGATATGTGACTAGCATCATATATGCAATAAATTAGAGAACTGAGTTGAGTGTTGAACTCAATTATTTTAATTCATGTGCTTTTACTAGTGTTTTCATTTTCTAGGCTGATTAAGTAAATACCATGAAATGCTGGGCTTAAACAACAGGATTTTTTTAGCTTATGGTTTTGAAGCTAAAAGAAAGTCCAAATCAAGGCATCATCAAAACGATGCTTTCTCCCCTAAATCTGTGCCTTCTCGGGCTGGCTGCCAGTGATCCTTGGTCCTTAGTTTGTCTCATAGTGGTGTACATGGTGGCACCTCAGGCTTCCATTGATGTTCAGCTTCTGGCTGCTCCATCTGTGGCTTTCTCTCTCTTTGTCTGAATTTCATTCTCTTTTAAAGGACTCCAATAATAAGATTAAGACCCATCCTGATTGAGATGGTTCACACCTTAACTGAAGTCACCTCATCAAAAGGTCCTACTTACAATCAGTCCACACCCACAGGAATGGATTAGGTTTAAGGATATGTTTTTCTGGGGTACATACGTCCAAGCCACGGCAACTAGTATATAAATCTGCTTCTTTTTTCAATATTCCATTTTATATTTCACTCATCCATTCATTAATATAACTAAAATTTATTAGTACTATTCTCCAAAACAGTCATTCTCTCAAGCAAACATTGATGCCCATGATCCCTGAATGGCATTTGCACAGAAGATCTCAAAAAGGACAATCACCTGAGAAATACCTCAGTGAAGGCTGAGAGGTTTTGTTATTTATTTTTATTCAGAGATGTGACTCCACAAAAAATCATAAGTGATTTTTTAAAAAGATTTATTTCTACCCCCCCTTGTTGTTTTGCCCTTGCTCTGTCAGTTTGTTGTGTGTGCATCTTCTTTTTTTTTAGGAGGCACTGGGACCTCCCATGCAGGAGGAAGGCACCCAATCACCTGAGCCACCTCTACTCCCTGCTTTGCTGTGTCTCTCACTGTGTTTTCCTCCTTGTGTCTCTTTGCTGCATCATCCTGCTGCATCAACTTGCCGCCCCACCGTCTTCTTTAGGAGGCACCAGGAACTGAACTGGGGCCTTCCATGTGATAGGTGGGAGCCCAATTGCTTGAGCCACATCTGCTTCCCCGTACATCATTTTTTAAAACTTGAAGTTGAAAAACACTGAGCAGCAACATTCTTTGATATTTGATGAAAACCAAATGGTTCAGTTCCAATTAGGCCAAACAGATACTGCTTTTTTTTTTTTAAGGAGGTACTTGGGATTGAACTCAGGACCTCATACATGGGAAATACATATTCAACTACTTGAGCTACATCTGCTCCCAGACACTGCTTTTTCAACTGAAAAAACTTGCTGTGACAACCTCAAAAACAAATAAGGATTTAGACGCTACGCACTAATCAAATTTTAATCAATTGCCCAAAATTCAGAATAACTATTTTTAATCATTAGATGATTTAGTCTCTTTTTTCGCTATGAAATCAGGACTACCCTTGTAGGTATAACAGTGAAACATTTTAGACTAAATAGTTAGGGAAAATTCCTATTATGCAGGCAATGATCCTGAGAGGATCTTAGAACACTAGAGATAAATCTGAGAGTTGGTGTGAAAATGATCAAAATAGGATAATCTAGGTTATTAATGAGACAGATGGCAATGTCAGGAAATCAGAATACAAAAATAGTGTTAAGAGGGAAGCAGACTTGGCCCAGTGCTTAGGGTATCCATCTACCATATGGGAGGTCGGCAGTTCAAACCCCGGGCCTTCTTGACCCGTGTGGAGCTGACCCATGCACAGTGCTGATGCGTGCAAGGAGTGCCCTGCCATGTGGGGTTGTCCCCTGCATAGAGGAGCCCCACGTACAAGGAGTGCACCCTGTAAGGAGAGCTGCCCAGCGCGAAAGAAAGTGCAGCCTGCCCAGGAATGGTGCCGCACACAGAGAGCTGACACAACAAGATGACGCAACAAAAAGAAACACAGATTCCCATGCTGCTGACGACAACAGAAGTGGACAAAGAAGAACACGCAGCAAATGGACACAGAGAACAGTCAACTGGGGGGGTAGGAAATAATTAATTTTAAAAATAGTATTAAGAATTAAACAAGGAGTTAATTAATAATAGGGTGGTGTATGGGAAATCAACTTTATGCATGATTTTCCTGTCAACCTACAACTTCTCTAATTTAAAAAAAAAAAAGAGGGGTGGGCCAGATACACGAGTACAAATATTGTATGATCTTACTTATATGAGATAATTAAAATATGCAAATACATACAGTCAGAAACTAATTCAGGTTACCAGGGGCAGGAGAAAGGGTGGGAAATGTGGAATAATTGCTTAATAGCCACAGAGTTTCTATCTAGAGTAATGGAAAAGTTTTGGTACTGCATGGTGGTGAATATAGCACTATATTGTGAATGTATTTATTTTAAAGAGATATTTATTTATTCCCCCTCCACCTGTTGTGTCTGCTTGTCTTCTCTTTAGGTGGCACCAGGGACCGATCCTGGGACCTTCCCGGTCCCAGGGAAGAGAGGTGCTCAATCTCTTGTGCCACCTCAGCTCCCTGGTCTGCTGTGTCTCTTATTGTCTCTCCTTTGAGTCTCTTTGTGTTGCGTCATCTTGCTGCACCAGCTCTCCGCCTGGGCCAACTTGCCACGCAGGCCAGCACTCCTGCGCAGGCCAACTTGCCTTCACCAGGAGGCCCCAGAAATCAAACCCTGGACCTCCCATATGGTAAACGGGAGCCCAATCACTTGAGCCACATCCACTTCCCTGTGAATGTATTTAGCACCACGAAATAGTATATTTGAAAATGGCTGAAATGATTAATTTTAGATTGTATATATGTTACCAGAATAGAACTATACAACACAAAGGGTGAACCCTAATGTAAAATACTATTATTTTATCAGTGTAACAAATGAACCACCTTAATGAAAAATGTTAATAATATGGGAAACTGTGTTTAATATGGGAACTCTGTACTTTCTGCATAACTTTTCTGTAAACCTACAACTGCTCTAAAGAAAAAGTTAATAAAAAATAATTAAGATGTTGCTTACTATTGAATTAATGATAATATGGCATCTTGGAATAATTTTGCTATTTTTTATTATAGGAAATTTATGAACTGGAGACCAAAACTTAAAAGCTGAGAAAAAAGGAAGGTAAAAAGTTCATGATGTGTTAAGTAGGAGTGACAAGTTAAATAATGTTTGTTCTTTTTAAAGAATAAATTATTACATAAAAATGCTTTTTTTTTACCTTAGGAGAGAGTAAATTTTTGATGAAGAAAAAAATCCTAGTCACCTTATCTTTCAATAATGACTCAATTTCACGATTACAATAATAAATTTTTATATGTTCTTACCCTTAATTAGCTATATATTTATTTTATACCAAAATACTATTTTGGACATTCATCTTTTACATCATTTGTATTACTATAGAATGTCTCACTTTTAAAAATCAATTTTATTGAAACATACTCATAAACCATACAGTTCATCTAAAGTGTATAATCAGTGGCATTTGGTATAATTACAGAGTTGTACATTCATCACCTCAATCAATATTAGTGCATTTTCATTACTCAAAAAAAAAAAAACAAGAAAAAGCAAACAAACAAATACCAAAAAACTCCTACCCCTTAGTAGTCACCTTTCAATCTATCTAGCCTTCCCCTGCCATACACAACTGCTAATCTATTTCCTTGTCTGTAATTTATTTGTATTTACATTTTACACAGATGGAGTCAAACAATATATAGTACTTTTTGTCTAGTTTCTTTATCTTAACATACTTTTTTTATCATTGATGAAAGATTATTAGTATATTACTATACACTACTGTCTATAGATTGGTTTGGATGTATTTTTGCCCAAATATCACCCTGGTATTAACCTCTCTTAACAGTAACAGACGTTTGTTCTGTTTCAGAGAAAAACATACATATACTTGCACTATTAAAGTATGTCTCCCTTTTAAATCATTTAATTAACCAAAAGTTATATGATGGATTAACATTTTTGTGGACTCTGATATTTAGTCTTACACTTGTTGTTCTCTGGATTTACACAAAAGCTGTTTCTATTACAAAATCTAGACCTAGACCACGATTTCTTTAATTTTTTTTACTTCTATTATTTTATTGAGATGAAATTCACATAACGTAAAATTAACATTTTAAAGAGTACAATTCATTGGTATTTAGTATATTCACCATGTTGTGCAACCACCACCTCTATCCAATTCCAAAACATTTTCATCATCACAAAGAAACCCCATACCCATTCAGTAGTCAGCCTTTATTCCCTCCTCCCCCAGCTCCTGGCAACCACCAATTTGCTTTCTGTCTCTATGGATTTACCTATTCTCGATATTTCATAAAAATGGAATCACACATTATGCTTTTTTCACTTATTAGTGGGTATTTTAAAAATCAATTCATATAGAGTAAGCATGGTAACTTTTGGTTCAATATATTTTTGTTAATATTCTTTCAACTTCAGTTTCTTTAATTTTTTTAAAGTATATTTTATATTTTAAATTTATTTTTAATTCTTTAATTTTTAAAACCTTTTTCTCCACATTGTTCACTGAAACATTAGGGTAACTCTTTTCTATCAGTTTATATATTTTAACAGTACTAAATGAATACTGCTTAATTTAGCTAAGGTTTTAGGCCACATAATTTTATGTTATGCAACTAAGGTCCTATACTCTATGTGCCTATGTGGTAGGTTAAAAAAAAATGGGGGAATAGATGTAGTTCAAGTGGTTGAGTGCCTGCTTCCCATGTATGAGGTCCAGGGTTTGATCCCCAGTACCTCCTAAAAACAAAAACACACAAGCAAACAAGAAAACGAACTCTCATTGGGGAGTGGTACCTCCTGAAAAAAAAAATGGCCACAATTCTTTGCAGTTCCTCCTACAAAGTGAATTCTATTTCATCACCACTTGAATCTGAGCTGGCCACATGACACGCTTCGATGAATAGAATGCAGTCGAATAGACACAAGGTTCTGAGCCCAGGCCTAAAGAAGTCTTGAAGTTTTGCTTTCTTATGGCTCTTGGTACCCTATCACCACCTTGTTATCAAGCCTGCTTTAGCCTGCTGGAGGCTAAGAGACCAGATGAGCTGTCCTAGCTAAGGCACACAAGACCAGCCAGTCCCCAGCAAACCTGTCAGCTAACCACAAAAACATGAGTGAACCAGCCAAGACCAGCAGATCTTCCTTGTTGACTCCAGCCTAAATTTCTGACTCATAGAACCCCAAGCTGAATAAATAGTTGCTGTTTTAAGCCAATAAATTTTGGACTAATTTGTTACACAGCAATAACTGATACATCTACCTCTAAGAGACTGAGATAAAATACATTTTTTCACTTTCATATTTCCATTTCTACGTGCTTATTCCTTGGTAATATTTTTTAATATTTATTTTTTAAAATTTATTCCCCGCCCCCATTTCCCCCATTGTCTGCTCTCTGTGTCCATTTGCTGTGTGTTCTTCTTGTCTGCTTGTATTCTCATTAGGTGGCTCTAGGAACTAATCCTGGGACTTTCTGGAGTGGGAGAAAGGCGATTACTCTCTTGCGCCACCTCAACTCCCTGTTCTGCTACATCTTCTTATTTTCTCTCCTCGTGTCTCTTGTTGCATCATCTTGCTGCGCCAGCTCTCCGCAGTGGCCAGCACTCCTGAGCGGGGTGGCTTTCCCACTCTGGGCGGCATTCCCGTGTGGGCCAGTCCTCCACGTGGGCCAGCTCGCCGCATGGGCCAGCTTGCCCTCACCAGGAGGTCCTGGACATTGAACCCTGGACCTCCTATATGATAGATGGGAGCCCAATTGGTTGATCCACATCTGTTTCCCTATTCCTTTGTAATTTTTTAAAAAAGATTTATTTTTTATTTATTTCTCTCCCCTCCCCCCCCAGTTGTCTGCTCTCTGTGTCCATTCGCTATGTGTTCTTCCGTGACCGCTTCTATCCTTATCAGCGGCACCTGGGGTCTGTGTTTCTTTCTGTTGCGTCATCTTGCTGCGTCAGCTCTCCATATGTGCAGCGCCATTCTTAGGGAGGCTGCACATTCTTTCTCCTTATGGGGTGCACTCCTTGCACATGGGGCTCCCCTATGCGGGGGACACCCCTGTGTGGCACAGCATTCCATATACGCGTCAGCACTGCACATAGGCCAGCTCCACATGGGTCAAGGAGGCCTGGGATTTGAACCACGGACCTCCCATGTGGTAGGCAGATGCCCTATCCATTGGGCCAAGTCTGCTTCCCTCCTTTGTAATTTGATGAGCTTTAAAGATCATATAAATGATCCTGAAAAGGCCATTTAAACTACAATTTTGGGTGTGGCAAAAATAGATGTGAGTTGAGGTTTGAGGGGGCCCAATAATAACCTCCTTCCCCACATGCTCCCACTCATGTTTAGAACAAATTAAGAGGTCCAGGATTAAGGCAGAAAGAGAATAAATTGTCACTGTTGTTACTGATTAAGACTGGGCTAGAGGAATGGGCTGGATTATGAGCCTGATGCTATTGGGCTACAGAGATTTGCACACCCCTCACAGCCATTGGCTGAATTAGCTTCAGGCCACGTTCTGAGGGAGCCAACCTGTAGGCAGGTAGGGACTAAAGATAGGGGAGAGAAACTGTGTCAAGATGAACAAGGTCTGTCTCCCAGATTCATCAACAGATAAGTCACCCCCTCAACAAAGGAGCAGAAAAGGGCCAGGAATACTTCTTTAATGGATGGGTTCTCCAAATGTAAGGCCAATCTGGAGCAATGAGTAAGTATGTCATGAATTGTAAATGATATGGGTAACCTAAAAACTACTCAGAAAATAGTTGATTTAAAATAAGAAATAGGGAAGCGGATTTGGTTCAACTGATAGGGCATCTGCCTACCACACGGGAGGTCCAAGGTTCAAACCCAGGACCTCCTGACCTGAGTGGTGAGCTGGCCCACAAGCAGTGCTGAAGTGCACAAGAAGTGCCATACCACACAGGGGTGTCCCCCGCATAGGGGAGCCCCACACGCAAGGAGTGTGCCCCTCAAGAGAGCCACACCATGCGAAAACAACGCAGCCTGCCCAGGAGTGGTGCCGCACACATGGAGAGCTGACACAGCAAGATGACGCAACAAAAAGAGACACAGATTCTCAGTGTCACTGACAAGAATGCAAGTGGACACAGAAGAACACACAGTGAATGGACACAGAGAACAGACAATGGGGGCAGGGGGGAAGGGGAGAGAAATAAATGTAAAATAAATCTTAAAAAAAATAAAGTCACTAAGAAATAAAAGAAAAGAAAAGAAATACATCACCTTAAACAAAAGAAACATTTTTCATAGAGAACAATAAAAACAACTAATTTGTTTTTTGGGGTTTTTGTTTGTTTTGTGTTTGTTTTTGTTTGTTGTGTTGGCTTTTACAATGGGAATTTATTAGCTTACAACCTTACAGATCAGAGGCTGAAAAAATGTCCAAATCAAGGCCTCATCAAGGTGATGCTTTTTTCCTGAAGACCGGCTGGCTGTGATCCTTGGGTCCTCAGTCACATGGCAAGGCACATGGCGGCATCCACTGGTC
The DNA here is from genome assembly GCF_030445035.2 of Dasypus novemcinctus. NCBI lineage: Eukaryota > Metazoa > Chordata > Mammalia > Cingulata > Dasypodidae > Dasypus > Dasypus novemcinctus. The sequence continues at coordinate 34,862,439 of NC_080704.1, forward strand.
TCTCCTTTCTCTTCTGGGTTTTGTTGCTTCCATCTTCTTGCTTCTGTGGTATTCTCTCCCATTGCCTGAATTTCATTCTTTCATAAAGGACTTCATTAAGAGGATTAATGAATGAGGTAGGTCACATCTTAATTTATGATCCTACTCACCAAAAAATAAAATAAAATAAAATAATTTAAAATAAGTAAATGAATAAATTTAAAAAATTTTTTTAAGATTTTTTAAAAGTTAAAAAATGTTAAAAAAAAGATCCTTCTTACAATGGGTTCACATCCATAGGAATGTATTAACTTTAAAAACATACTTTTGTGGGGTACATACAGCTTCAAACCATCACAGGGAATTTTTTTTCTTTTTTTTAACCTACTAATTTTATTTTTTTATCAATTATCATGTGCCAGGCAGTATTCTGATGAGTGTATTTCATTTAAACCTCATGCTAACCTTATGAAATAGACAATCTTATTATCCCCATTTTACAGATGTGGATAATGAGGCACAGACACCTAAGAAACTTGCCCTGTGACACACAAGATGGAATATTGCTGATATCTTTCCTAATTTGTTTCTGTCCAAGAATAAGAAGTATTTTTTGAAAGATTTATGTCATTCACATGGGTGACATTTTGCCTATTTTCAATTCAGAGATTAACTCTTCCATCTAAGACATTCATTCCAATGCCCACATGTTTGATTTTATTGAGATGCAGTTTCTAGACAAAAAAAAAATTATGGTTAACTGTCACTACAGCTCATCCATCAGGGTTATAAACTATCTTATTTAGTGCCCTCTCTTCTCTAACCCAGTGTGGATGGGTAATCAGAAACAATAAAAGCTTGAAAAGTTTGAGGCTATTGCAATTTGGAAAATTTACCAGAAGCAGACTCACCCTAGGATGCAATTTGAAATCCCTCATCTTTTGTTCTGTAATCATTTTTTTCACATTCACAAACACCGTCCAGTAAGCATTCCTATGGATTCATAGACAAACATCTACTGTTCGAGTTAACTATTACAGCATAACAAGTTATCTAAAGCTTAATTTCCCTTAAAACTAAAACCATATACTATGTCATTATTTTGTGGGTCAAAAATCTCAACTGGGTCATTCTTTTTCTTCTCATGGCATCGACTGAGATGGCTCTGTGGTATTCAGTTGTGGATAGACTGATCAGAAAGGTCCAAGATGGCTTCGCTCATAGGGTCTGGTGCCTTGTTGGGGGTTTGGGGCCCAGCTAGGACTGTTGACTAGAATATTGACATGCGGCCTTGCCAGCATGGCAATCTCAGGGTAGGTGGACTTCTTAGAGGGTAACTTAGAGTTCTTAGAGTATTCCAAGAGGCAGGAAGTACAGTTTCCAGTTTCTTAAGGTCTGGACCTAGAAACAACAGAGTATCACTTCTGCAATATTCTATGGATCACAAGAGGTCACCCAAGTTTAAAGGAAGGGAACAGAGACTCCACCATTTGATAACAGGAGTGTTAAAGAATTTGTAGCCATTTTTAATCCCCCTCATCCACTACGATCAACCTCTGCTTTTGAGGGGTAAACAATCTATGGGAAAAGAAGGCATGTAAACTGGTGGTCGTCAACTTTGATTCACATCAGAATTACCAGTGAAACATTTTTAAAATACAGATAATAATGAATCTCTTCCCCTGCCCCCAGACCCATTGAAGAGATGAGCAGAAATCCAAGGCAATACTACAGAGCTGTAAGAAAGTGTGGGGGGATCCCAGAGGGCAGAGTGAATTAGGGAAGATCTGGAGGAGTTTCAAAAAGAGTCATAACTTCTTTCAGTCTTGAAGAATAAGCATAAGTTTGCCAGGCCAAGGTGGAAGGTGTGATGGTTAGGCTCATGTGTCAACTTGACCAGGTAATGGTTCCCAGTTGTTTGGTTAAGCAAGCACTAGGCTAATTTTAATACAAGGACATTTCATGGACTTGAATCATCAGTGAGTTGATTGCATATATGGCTGATGACATCAACACTCTGCCGAGGTGATTGCCATCAGCAATGAGTGATATTTCATCCAATCAGTTTAAGGCCTTAAAAGGAAACATGATTTCAGCATTGAGAGAATTTCCATCTCTAAAACAGACAAAGAGCCACTCCTGGGGAACTCATGGAGGACCTTCATTGGAGTCCCTCACTTGCAGCCTGACCTACGGAATTTGGACCTGTGCGTCCCCACAGTCACGTGAGACAGTTTTATAAAGTCTCATACCATTTACATATATCACCTGTCAGTTCTGTTTCCCTAGAGAGCACTGACTCATACAGAAAGGAAGGTCAGTGGGTCATTTCTGTTCACCCGTCTCAACTACTAGTTCTGTCTTGTGTACTTTCCCAAAGGTCAAGTTGGCATCATTTGTTTTCTGTCCTCTAACCACAATTCAGTCATCCTGGCTTTGTCTTTAGGTTGATTCAAAAAGTTGAAAAGCAATAGTGCTCATATTGATGTGACTTTGTTCCCTGTAAAACTAAATGGGTCTTAGTGTGTTCTTTCCTGGAGTGTTTTAAGATTGTATATCTCCCTTCTGGAGCCTGAACTGATTGCCCTTGCACAGCTGTCATCCAGGAGCTTCTTTTCATTGTTCTCCTAAGATGCACCATTTGTTTCATAGTTACGGTTTCCACTCCCCTCTTCCTACTGCTGCTGCTGTTTCTCCTCCTCCTCTTTCTCCTCCCTCACCTCTTCATTCTTGTTTACACCTTCATTTTGCCAGAACGCAACCTCCAGAAATTTCTCCAAAAGGTTATAGGAAAGGTAAACTGCTGAGTTCTTGATTTTGTCTGAAAATTTATGTATTCTGCCCTCACAGTTAATTGAAATTTCCTTAAGTATATAATTTTAGTTTGAAAATCACTTTTCTACTCAAAACTTAGAATGAAAATATTGTTCCACTTTTTGCACCTGGTACTACTATTGTTGAGAATTCTGATACCAGGCTGATTGTTCTTACTTCTTTAGGTGATGTGTTTGTTTTTTCTGGAAGCTTTTTGGGTCTTCTCTTTATTAAGAAAGTTCACTATGATGAGTGTCAGTCTTTGCCATTTATCTATAACATCACTTAGTAGGCCCTTTCAATATGTCCCTTAAACTCCAGGAATGTTTCTTGTGTTTCTTCTTTGATAATTTTCTTCTTCTGTTTTCTATATTTTCTCTCTGGAATTCTTAGTTTCTGGAGATTGAAACTCCTGAATTGAACTTCTACATGTCTCTGTTTTTCTCCTATTTTCCCTGTGCTTGTGTTTTGCTTTACATTTGAGAGATTTCCTCAACTTTCAACTTCTTCTATAGATGCTTGCTATTTTAGTAATTTAGAATTTTTAATTTCCAAAGAGTCTTTTCCCCCATATTCTGATTTTCCTGTTATAGCATTGTGTTCTAGTTTAATGTATGCAATCTCTTTTCATACTTTTTTAAAAGATTTATTTTATTTATTTCTCTCCCTTTCCCCCGCCCCATTGTCTGCTCTTTGTGTCCATTCACTATGTGTTCTTCTGCATCTGCTTGCATTATCTGGTGGCATTGGGAAACTGCATCTCTTTTTTGTTGCATCATCTTGCTGTGTCAGCTCTCCGTGTGTGCGGCACCACTCCTGGGCAGTCTGTTCTTTTTTCACAAGGGGTGGTTCTCCTTCAGAGTGCACTCCTTGCACATGGGGTTCCCCTATGTGGGGGCACCCTGCATGGCACAGCACTCTGTGCACAGCAGCACTGTGCTTGGGCCAGCTTATTGCATGGGCCAGGAGGCCCTGGGGATCGAACCTTGGACCCTCCATATGGTAGATGGACACTCTATCAGTTGAGCTATGTCTGCTTCCCATCATACTTCTTTTATGCAAACAATTAGAATTTTTTCAAGGTTCTCTTCATATTAGTAGATTATCTTTTTTTCTGCTGTGGTTAGTTTTTCTGTTTCTCTTGGTCAATTGCTTTTTTTTTCTTTTTCCTTTTTTTTCAATTGCTTTTAAACTGTAGGTTTTTCCAAGTGTCTGGTGATCCTTGATTTTTGGTTATTTGAAAATGCTGGTGGGGCACAGCGCTTAGGATCTAACAGAAGCAGTTGGCAAAAAACTGCCAACACCTCCAATTAGTTACATTGCATCAGAGAACTCTTCCTGGTTTTGCTGTTGTGATGCTTTGCTAGGTTGTTAGACAAGTGATCACATGCAGTTTTTTGATCTGGGTTTTGGAAGCAGAATGCAGGGATTTGACTGTTTTCCTTTCTACTTCTCTCTCCTGTCCTCCACTGAACCTGTACACCCTGTATCCTCTTCAGGACTTTGCTGAAGGATGTTGACTGGCTCCTCAGTGGTAAGAAATTTCCACACATACTCTTTGGCTGCAGATTCCTCCCATCTATTTCATCAGTCCACCGTTACTCCCTACCAGAAATTCATTGTGATCTCTTGCCCCTCAAGGGCCACCATTCTGTGTTGTGGGTTTGCACCTTTTTAATTCCTTTATTACCATTTTAATGGAGTCTTGACGGGAGGAAGAGGAATACCTGTACTCATTCCACAATGCTGAACTCAAATTCTGGAGGAATTTTTCAGAGCATAACTTTTTGCTTTGATATAAGTTCAAGCTACCAAAATCATAATTTTGTTCCACTTATTATATCATATCATATATCACATATATATAAATGGGCATATATTTTTTCTGAACATTTAAGAATACTTTGAAGACACCGACATCATATCCCTATACCCCTAAATACTTCCGCATATACTTCCTAAGAATTAGATATTCTTTTACGTAACAGTACAATTTTCAAAATCAGTAAAATTATTCCATGACACTATTATCAAACATCCATATTCAAATTTTGGCAATTTTCATAATAATGAAATTATTATAAAAATTACTAAATTTTTATAACAAATTTTCCTGGTCCAGAGGCCAGTTCAGGATCAACTTCTGCCTTTGTCTTTCATGGTACTGATATTCTTGAGGAATGTATTAGTTCTGATATTCTTAGTGGAATGTCTTAATTCTGGATTCTCTAAAGTTTACTTATGATTTCATTCATTTGTGCATCTTTGGCATTACTACCAAGTGAGTGACATTCTTTCTTTCTCAGTTTGTTCTATTAGGAGTCATTTGATGTCAGTTGATCACATTCCTGGTTGTCTTGACTTGCAAGATCCACTATGACAAATACCATGCAATGTGTTGACCTAAACAAGAAGAATTTATTGTGTCACAATTTTGAGGCTAGAAGTCCAAAATCAAGTTGTCATTAAGGCCACGCTTTCTCCTGGAATTGGTAGTATGCTGGTGATGGCAGTCCTCTGTCACATGGTCTACTCCTATGGCTTTCTCTGACTTCTGGTTTCTATGTTTTTGACTTCTCTGACTACATTCAAAATTTTCTCTTTTACTAAGACCTTGGTCACAGAGATTAAGACCCTCCCTGGGAAAGCGGATTTGGCTCAACTGATAGAGCGTCCGCCTACCATATGGGAGGTCCAGGGTTCAAACCCAGGGCCTCCTGACCCATGTGATGAACTGGCCCACGTGCAGTGCTGATGCATGCAAGGAGTGCCATGCCATACAGGGGTGTCCCTTGCGTAGAGGAGCCCCACGCACAAGGAGTGTGCCCTGTAAGGAGAGCTGCCCAGCGTGAAAGAAAGTGCAGCCTGCCCAGGAATGGCGCTGCACACACGGAGAACTGACACAAGATGACGCAACAAAACGAGGTGCAGATTCCAGGTACTGCTGACGAGAATACAAGCGGACACAGGAAAACATACAGCTAATAGACACAGAGCAGACAACTGCGGGAAGGGCAGGGGAGGGGAAAGGGAGAGAATAAATAAAAAATAAATCTTTAAAAAAAAAAAAAAGACCTCCCTGATTTAATTGGCAGTTCCTTAACTGATAATAAACACCTTCAAAAGTTCCTATTTACAAATGGGTTCCCATCCATAGAACATGGATTAAGATTAAGAACATGTCTTTTAAATAGGCAAAAGGTACTACATATTGTTTGACTCCATCTGTACAAACTATAAATACAAATAAATTAGAAAGACAGAAACAAAATAGCCGTTATGTATGGCATGGGAAGTAGAGAGAGATTAAGAAGTGTTTATTGGGAAGTGGACTTGGCCCAGTGGTTAGGGTGTCCGTCTACCACATGGGAGGTCCGCGGTTCAAACCCCTGGCCTCTTTGACCCGCGTGGAGCTGGCCCATGTGCAGTGCTGATGCAAGGAGTGTCCCTGAGTAGGGGAGCCCCACACACAGGGAGTACGCCCCGTAAGGAGAGTTGCCCAGTGTGAAAGAAAGTTCAGCCTGCCCAGGAATGGCACCGCACACACGGAGAGCTGATGCAACAAAATGACGCAACAAAAGGAAACATAGATTCCCGTGCCCCTGACAACAGAAGCGGACAAAAATAAGAACATGCAGCAAATGGACACAGAGAACCGACAACGGGCAGGGGTGGGGGCGGGGGAGGGAGAAGGGGAAAGAAATAAAATAAATCTTTAAAAAAAAAAAGAAGTGTTTATTAAGGGGTAGAGCTTTTTGTCTGTTTTTTGTTTTTCATTATTACTATTATTATTGGAATAATAAAAATGCTCTAATAAGAACGAAGTGATGAAATGCACACCTATGTGATTATACCAAATACCATTGATTGTACACTTTGGATGAATTGTATGCTTTATTAATATGTATCAAAAAACTGATAAAAAAACAAAACAATAAAAGAGCATGTCTTTTGTGGGGTCCATGATTCAATCCCCAACACTGGTGATATTATCTTTTTTAAAAATGTATTTTTTAGAACAGTTGTAGGTGTACGGAGAAACCATGCAGAAAGTACAGGGTTTCCATAGAACCTGCCACCACCACCACACACACATATACCTGCAGGTTCCCCTATGATTAACATTTTGCATTAGTGTGGTACACTCATTACAATTGCTGAGCCAATATTATTATAATTACATCATTAACTATAGTCCGTGGTTTACAGTAGTAAATGTAGTAGTGAAACATAGTTCACTCTTAGTGTTGTACGGTGCTATGGGTTTTGTGATGTTAACTTTGATCACCTGTTTAAGGTGGTGTTTGCCAGGTTGCTCTGCTGTGAAGCTCTTTTTTTCTCATTTGTAAGCAATAGCTGTCTGTGAGGCGATGGGGAAATTTAAGGATGGGGAAGGCTTGAGCATATTTGAGGATGAAGGAGCCAGTGGAGAAGCGGAGTAAGAGATGATAATGGAAAGCGTGAGATCCTGGAGGACGTGGGTGGGCACAGGCTCCAAAGTGCAGGCAAATGATTGACTGTGAGGAGGAGGAAAAGGCCTCTTCCTCAAAAAGGAGGGGAGCGGGGAAGAAGTGGGGACCATGTGTGACTGAGGGCTCCTGCTACAGGGATCATGCAAAATGGTAGTTAGCCGAAGAACAGACAAGTCACTAACTTATCCACGAAGGACTGCAGATCTGATTCACAGATGATTCACACTACTTTATTTCTGTATCTTTAAAATCGAGTGCACCTCCCAAAACTGGTAACAGGGGTGTCACAGGGGAGAACTTGACAGGTTAGGGGCAGGGGTAGGAGGGACAATTGACACTCTATGCTATTGTGTAACATTTGGACGGTGAGCCTTTTGGTTGCATTACCTGTTAAAGACTATAAATTAAAAGGAAAGTTTTTCTTTTTTTTTCTCCTTAGGAGGTATTGGGGCTTGAACCCAGGACCTCGAGCATGGGAAGCAGGCACTCAACCACTGAACTACATCCACTCCCTGATGAGAGTTGGTTTTATTGTTCATTTGTTTTGTCTTTAGGAGGTGCTGGGGATCAAACCCTGGACCTCGTATATGGAAAGCAGGCACTCAATCACTTGAGCTACATCCACTCCCAGGAAACTGTATCTGATCATTCTGAAAAGTAGTTGTTAATTCCTTCTCTTTGCCAGTTCACTTTGGCCAAGGAAATCGATACTTATGTGCTTCATAATGGTGAAATCTTATATCTATAACAATATCAATACTTGGAGCACAACTGATTTTTCCCTTTTTTTTTTAGCTTTAAATGTTTTCGATTAATTTTCTGATTTTGAGACAATTGTAGAGTGACATACTATTATAAGCAATAATACAGGGACGCGGATGTGGCTCAAGCAGTTGGGTACCTATTCGCAGTGCCTCCCAAAAAAGACTAGCAAGACAGCGAGCTGAGACAATGGACTGGCATGGCGAGCTGATGCAACGAGATGACACAATGAAGAGACACAATGAGAGACACAACAAGCAGGAGTGGAGATGGCTCAAGCCACTGGGCGCCTCCCTCCCACATGGGATGTCCTGGGTTTGGTTCCCGGTGCCTTTTAAAAAGAAGATGAGCATACAACAAACAGATACAGAGAGCAGACAGTGAGTGCAAACAAGGAGGGGGGGAGAATAAATAAGTGAAAATAAATCTTTAAAAAATAATAATAATAATACAGAGATCCTGTGTGCCCTATACCCAATTTCTCCCCAACGACAACATCTTAGAAAACTGTACTATCCTATCCCAACTGTTGACATTGCTACAATCAAGACTCAGAAGGGTTCTGCCACCACAAGAATCCCCCAAGGTGGCCTTTTGTAGTCACAACCACTTCCTCCCAACACCCCACCTCTCCTTAGGCCCTGTGAGCACGACTATTTAAAATGTGTTCATGCTTATATATTTAATGAAACAAGGATCTTTTTAGGTGTGTGCCCGTATGATAAAACAAACAGCGTATAGCAATCTTTTTCTTTTCCTCTCTCTTAATATTACTTAGTGAACTAGTTAGTAGGTCTAATTCTGTCTAATAAGGGCATGTAAGCAGCAAACATTCCTGATCTTCTCCAGTAGAGGCTAGTGGGGTTTACTGCTTTATTTTTTAATAAACTTTATTTTGGAATAATTGCAGATTTACAGGAAAGCTATCAAAACTAAGAGATGAGCACATTACCATTTACTAAACTCTAGACAGGATTCTGATTTCACCAGTTTTCCCAATAATGTGCTTTTCTATTCCAGGATCCAATCCAGGACACCACATTGTATTTAGTTATGGCTTTATTTTAAATATAATAATTAATGCAGTGCTTCTCACAGAACAACAAAAATGTAGAACAAGTCTACTTCTTATCCTAAAATACTTGCATTTTAGGATGCTAACCAAATCTAGCCATTTAGTAAATAATATTGGTTTAACGTTTTCCAGGAAAATCTGCCCTGACCAAGAGAAGAAAAAAAAAGAACCAATAAATGGGCCAATGCGTATTTCTAAACTGCATATGGAATTGTGTTCAGATTGTTGTATAACAATTTGCTTGAGAGAGAATTAGAGTTGGGATTTTTTAAAGAAAGAAAAGCTGAAGGTTCACAAAAACAAGTACCATTTTCCTTCAATTTATTGCCACTTCAGGTGGTAGAAGTATAATATAATTATTTTAGAATTCTTTCTTCAAATTTTTCATTATTCAGTTAATTCAACATTCTTGCACCAAATATTTGTTGAATGCCTAGTATGTGCCAAGCAGAGTTTTAAACTCTTGGAACTCATCAGTGAACAAAACAAAGTCTGTGAATTTCTTCTTAACCCCAAGATATCACCAACTTTGGTTTGTTTCCATATATTCTTTCTCTAATAGCATTTCTTTTTGGAAGTCCCAGTTGGTTTCAGGGGCTCTGACTGTGACAGGGAAAGGTTGTCTCTAGCAGCAGAACAGTGTTCCCCCAAAGATATCCGTTTTCTAATCTCCAAAACCTATGAATATTTTAGGTTACATGGCAAAGAGCAGAATTAGGGTTGCAGATGGAACTAAGGTTGCTAAGAAGCTGACATTACGATGGGGAGATTATCCTGGATTATTCAGGTGGACCCAGTCTCATCTTGTGAGCCCTTCAAAGCAGAGAACTTCTGGCTATAGTCAGAGAAAGAGACGTGATGACAGAAGAAGGGTTTGAGAGATGCTATGAGGCTGACTTTGAAGATGAAGAAAGTGGCCCACGAACCAGGCGAGGATACCACAGCCAAGGAATGGACCAATTCTAGAAGCTGGAAAGGGTAAGGAATCAGATTCTCCTGAGAGGCTCTAGAAAGGAACGCAGTCTTGCTGACATCTTGATCTTAGCCCAGTGAGACCTGTGTGAGACCTCTGACTTACAGAACTGTAAGATAATAAATTTGCGTTATTTCACACCACTAAGTGTGTGGTAATTTGTTATAGCAGCACTAGAAAACTAATACACTGCCCAAACAAAAATAGGCCTTGTTATGGTTTGAAACTGCATGTATCCCAGAGAGAAACGTGTTCTTTTTTAAGATTTATTTTATTTATTCACTTCTCCCCACCCCCCATTGTTTTGTACTGGCTGTCTGCTCTTGTGTGTTCTTCTGTGTCTGTTTGTCTTCTCTTTAGGTGGCACTGGGAACTGACTCTGGGACCTTCTGGAGTGGGAGAAAGGTGTTCAATTTCTTGCCCTACCTCAGCTCCCTGGTCTACTGCATCTCTTACTGTCTCTCCCCTGTGTCTCTTTTTGTTGCATCATCTTGCTGTGCCAGCTTTTTGTGTGTGTGCTAGCACTCCTGCATGGGCCAGCTCTACACTCAGGCCAGCTCACCACATGGTCCGGCTTGCCTTTCACCAGAGGCCCTGGGAATCAAACCCTGGACCTCCTATATGGTAGATGGGAGCCCAATCGTTTCCTGAGAAACATGTTCTTAAAGTTAATCCATTCTTGTGGTGTGGACTCAATATAAGTAGGATCTTTTGATGAGGCTACTTCAGTTAAGTTGTGACCCACCTCATTTAGGATGGTCTTAATCTTCTTATTGGAGTTCTTAATAAACATAATGGGGGGGGGGGAAGGGAGAGAGAGAGAGAGAGAGAGAGAGAGAGAGAGAGAGAGAGAGAGAGAGAGAGAGAGAGAGAGAGAGAAGAGAGAGAGAGCGCCAAGAGTGCCTACAAAAGAAAGCAGGAGAATTGCATCCAGTATCCATATGGAATCTAAGCCCCCTCTTGACATAGATGTGGAATAGACACAACCAATCCAAGGTCCACAGGAAGGAGGAATAGAATATGGATTAGAGTGGACTTACTGGTATTCTATTCATGAACTAGTGTGGTTAGTAATCAAAGAAAATGTGGCATTGGTGTGGAAAAAGTGGCCATGGTGGCTGCTGGGTGTGGGGAATGGGAGGAAGAGATGAGATGTGGAGGCATTTTCGGGACTTGGTGTTGTCCTGGGTGGTGCTGCAGGGACAATTACCGGACATTGTAGGTCCTCCCATGGCCCACTGGATGGAATGTGGGAGAGTAAGGGCTATGATGTGGACCACTGACCATGAGGTGCAGCGATGCCCAGAGATGTACTCACCAAATGCAATAGATGTGTCATGATGATGGGGGAGAGTGTTGCTGTGGGGGGAGTGGTGGGGTGGGGGCAGTGGGGGTGAATGGGGACCTCATATTTTTTTAATGTATTTTTTAAATGAATTAAAAAATAAATAAATAAATAAAATTTTAAAATTTTTAAAAATGGGCAGAACTGATATATGATGATAAATTGAAATAATTTATAATTATTTACAATAATTAAATCACATAAATAACTATACAAATAATTACATGTAATTATTATTTATAATAATTTGTAATTATTTACAATAATTTGTAATCACTTACATAATAAATCACAATAATTAAATAAATTGACTTCTCCTTTTGGGGAGAAGTCACCTGAAGGGCCCAGAAGGAAGCCTTCTGAGGTGCTGGAAATATTCCATATATTTGATCTGATTGGTGGTTCTGTGGGTGTGTGCACATATAAAATTGGCTGTATCCTTCAGATTTGTTCATGTCTATACACCATCAATAACTTAAATAAGGAAGCAGACCCTGATTATCCTCTCTCATTAAAACCATCATTTTGCTATCTCTATAGAGTTTCCGTATTTAGTCTTCCCATACTATTCACATGTATATGCTGAAATATCTCTCCTACTTTAACCTCTGTATAAGTTGACCAGTGAGGTGCTGATGCAAAAAAGCAGAAATCTGTTGGCTTTTATAAAAGATATTTATTTGGGTTAGAAGCTTACAGTTACGAGGCCATAAAGCATAAGTTACTTCCCTCACCAAAGTGTTGCCATGTATTGGAGCAAGATGGCTACTGATGTCTGTCAGGGTTCAGACTTCATCTTCCTCCTAAGGATCCATGGTTCTAGCTTCTTCCAATATCAGTTGTAGGCTGGGATAAGTCTCATTCCTCTCCGGAGCAGCTGCTCTGTTCTCTCCACAAGGTCAGCTGTAGACTATCAGGCTCTCTCTCCTCCCAGGGCCTCTGCTCTGTCTATGGAGCCCTCTTTATTCCTCTATGTTCTTCTCCTGTGTGTTTACTTTCCAGGGCTCCAGCATCAAAACTCCAACTTCCCTCCTCTGCCTTGTAGTTTTCTCTGTAAGTCCCTCGGTGGGCAGGGACTCAACATCTTACTGACATGGCCCAATCAAAACATTAATCATAATTTAATCAAGCAAAAGTGAAACCTCTGAAGTGAATACAATTTAATATGCCCAGAGGAAAGTCCAGTTCACAAACATAATCCAATATCTATTTTTGGAATTCATAAATAATGCCAAACTGCTACAACCTCTTCTTTTAGCCTTGCTAAATTTTACAGAACATTAGTGCAGTCCCTGGTGTGATAAGATGGTAGGGATTCTAGAGTAGGTTGGAATAGTGAGGAGAACAAAAATTCTCCATTTAATAACTAAAAACCCTGGTACACACAACAAACAGAAGCCATACACTTGCTATGCCAGGGAAAAAGAGAGGTTGGGGTGGATCCATTGCCTTAATGGCCCTAATTTCATCCCTTCTCATATCTACCTATTTTCCATGTGACTGGGCAGCTCCTCCCATCCAAAGATGAAGTACTGAATAACATAGTGAACCAGAGATGGATGAGAATTGTGGCTAATAGTACAAACACAAGAATGTTCTTCTATGAACTAGAACAAATATATATCACTACTGCAAGGTGGTAAGGATGTGGAAGAAGCACAGGAAAATATAATTAATATAAACTATGGACTATAGTTAACAGCAATATTGTAATATTCTTGCATCAATGCCAAAGATGTACTGTGTTAATAACAGGGAGGTGTGGAAAAAATATGCCAAATGTATGCTATGAACCATAGTTAGTGATAATAGTCTGATGATATTATCTCATAATCTGTAACACATGTTCCACAATGGTGTGGTATGTTGATGGAGGGATGTTGTATGGGAATTCCACACATGTGCATGGTTGTTTTGTAAATTCACAACTTCTCTAATAAAAAATATATTAAAAAAAAAAGATGAAGTACCTTTTTCCTGTCCCTCAATTCCAAGTTCAGCTGAGTGACTTGCTTTGGCCAACATGATGTTAGCAATTATAAAGCAAGCTGGGGCTTGAGAAAGCACCTGGGCACTGCTGCTTCTGCTTTCTCAGCTCTGCCATGTCAGGAGAGCACATCCAAGCTGAATGTCTGGAGGACCAGACATGTAGCATAGTCACCCTGTCACCCAAGCACAAGAGTCCCATTGAAATTGGAAGAGTGCCACGGCAGCAGTTCGATATGTTTATGAATTTCAAAAATAGATATTGGATTACGTTTGTAATCTGGTCTGTACCTGGGCATGATTAAGTTATGATTAGTGCTTTGATTGGCCCATGTCATTAGGTGGGGACTCACAGAAAAAAGGCATGGCAAAGGACAGAGTTGAGGGTTTTTGATGTTGGAATTTGATGCTGGAGTCCCAGGAGCCTGAACTCTCACAGATGTCAGCAGCCATCTTGCTCCAACACATGGAAATAGACTTTGGTGAGGGAAGTAATTTATGCTTTATGGCCTGGTATCTGTAAGCTCCTACCCCAAATAAATACCCTTTATAAAAACCAACCAATTTCTGGTATTTTGCATTAGCACCCTTTTGGCTGACTAATACAGCCACCAAGCCCAGCCTAGAGCCTCAAACCACATACTTGTGAGTTCGATAAATGCTGATTGTTGTGAGTCGCTTAAGTCACTTCAGTATGGGGTGTTTGCAAAAGAGCTCGACTGTGGCCATAGACAAGTAATCCAGAGACCAAGTCTTGTCTTTGAATACTCACCTTTGAGTACAAATGAGATCATTTTAAGGTTACTATCCAGGGGAGTGGCTGTAGCCCCTGCTTCCCACGTACAAGGTCCTGGGTTCCATCCCCAGTACCTCCTAAAAACAAACTTACTATCCAAATTTTCATCATTCTTAGTCTGTACCTACACACCGAGGAAGGCCCTGCTCCATGAGGTCATTTGAGCTTCCGCCGTCTCATCACTCCATTATTTATAAGGCCATCCTTGTGCATGGATAAAGTCCACCTTGTGCCCTCACCTCTACAGTCCAAACCACTGGAAGGGTGAACTAGAGAGAAAGCAGAATGCAAGCTGTTTTGTTTGTAAATTAGACAACCTGGAAGTGGTACACATCAGCTCTGCTCACATCTCAGTGGCCAGAAATAAGTCACACGCCCATCATCTAGCTGCAGCTCCGAACACGTGGTCTCTGGCTTGGTGGCCAAGAACCTCGGCTAAAGCTCAGGGGCTTCTAGAACTAAAAGGACGATGTGGAAAATGAATCATATGGGAAAATCAGGGGGCTGTACTAGACCAAGTGTTTCTGAGAATCCCCAAGACCCTTCTGTGTATACATAGCTCTGGAGGATGAAAGCTGTCGTCGCAAGATGAGCTGTGATTTCGCTCTTGGACCTCCCTGCCACTGGAGCTGAAATTTTCAGCTCTGATCCCTGACAACTTCTCTACCATTTATACCCCTCAAGAAGAAAAAGAGAGGGCACTCCTTCCTTCTGTGTTCTGCACAGTAGGAAAATGGTTCTAGAGAAGGGCCTGGGCCTGGAAACATGGCAGCGTCAGTTCAGTTCATGCAGGCGGGCTTTGGCCCCAAGACACAGAATAATTCCTTAGTGGCTTAAGTCAGGGCTGCTCTGGCACTGCCCTTTCACTGTACTGTTTTCACGCTGGAACCCAAACCATCATTTCCTTTCAATTCTCAGCTGAGACTGGCTGGCTGTGCCAAGCTTCTCTCACCCTTATGACAAAATGTCTCCCTGTGGCTCCACTCTGTATTCTTTAAATATGGCTATTGTCAGCTCCCATCTCCAAACCCCAAACCCTCGTCAACTCATTGACCAAAGTACACCAGGTATTCATTCAACCCAGTATTTTTTTTAATACCTATTGTTTGCCAGGCACTGTGCACAACTGTATACATGTCTATAAATCCTCACTGGGCACATGGGTTGAGTTTTTCTTTTGTACTAACTTGCTCCTTGGCAGTATTTAAATCAGGGGATGGAATTAGGTGGTAGAAGATGTTGCTTAAATCTACCGACCAGAAGATCCAAGTACCTGCTCCAAGTCAACCAACATGCTCAGTTACGTTTTCTTATAAGAAAGCTAAAACCTAGTGTGTTCTCAGTGGAAAGTCTATTACCCAAAAGTAATGTGTTTGTACCAATCCCAATAACTGGTTATCATAAAATAAGCCATGGCTCTGAAGCTAAAATTGAAACACAGGCAGGTATGTGCGTGACAGAGAGACAGAGACGGAGAGAATTGTTTTCATTTGGCTTTTTCCTGTGCCACAAACATGAAAACCAGCAGTACAAAATTTGTCAGAGTTGAAAAGAGAGTTCATGATGTAAGGGTACTTCAAACCAGATATATTTTTATGAACATGTAACTCAACCGAATATATGACTCACTTTCAATGCAGATACACTTTAAACTGTCAGAGGGAAAGAGCCCAGCTCCCATGAAACTGGCATAATCAAATTGTGAAAAAAATTGCTTCATGCACACAGGATTTCAGGTAGTTCACTGAAGAATGTGGTATGTCAGGAGGACAAAATACTAGTGCTCAGCTACTTTAAGTAAACAACAACAACAACAACAAACTACTCTAGTTCAGTGGTTCTAATGTACAGAGGACTGGGCATTCACATTAGCTAGGGAGCTTTTTAAAAAGATTGATCTGTGGGTCTACCTATCCATAAATTCTGATTCAGGTGGACTAAGGTTAGGTCTGAGCATCAGTACTCTTTAAATCTCCCCTGTTGTTTCTAATGTGCAGCCAAGGTTGCACACCAATTCTCTAGGCAGATGTTAGCCTCATAAGCACTGGAGACTCTTCTCATTTCATGCAAATGCTAAGTTTTACTTCAAAGGAGGACCAAAGATCTTATCAGGTAGAAAAGCACTGTGCCTTAGAAGACTGGGGAATAAATATCTGTAGCCCCCACTGGTTTAAAAAGATAATAAAGGGAATAAAACAACAATCCATCCATCAACTGAAATGCCATAACTCCAGCAATCTTAGGGAACCCAGTCATCAAGAATCATGCTCCAGGCAAACATCCTTAAAAATCAAACTGAGGACAGAGGTCGACTGCTCAAAGCTAGGGTATAAAACTTAATCTTATCAAGTTGCTGTGGCAGAGGTGGGCAAGTTCCATCATGTTGCTGGAGACGAGCCATGTGGCTCTCTCAGAGAGCTGGAGACCAGAAATAAGATCAGCAGATGTCATTGTCAAAACACCTATTTGTGAGAGTTACACTGTACTCCAGGTGTAAAAGAGAGTCCAGCGGAGAGAGTGACTTCTTAGAGTTGTGAAATGTGTCTTCTACAAAAGTATGCCCAATCCTCCTTCTGTTAACAAGTATTATCATTGTTTCCCTGGTTTTAAAACCATGGACTGGGAAACGGACTTGGCCCAGTGGTTAGGGCGTCCATCTACCACATGGGAGGTCCGCGGTTCAAACCCCGGGCCTCCTTGACCCGTGTGGAGCTGGCCATGCGCAGTGCTGATGCGCGCAAGGAGTGCCGCGCCACGCAGGGGTGTCCCCCGCGTAGGGGAGCCCCACGCACAAGGAGTGCGCCCCGTAAGGAGAGCCACCCAGCATGAGAGAAAGTGCAGCCTGCCCAGGAATGGCGCCGCCCACACTTCCCGTGCCGCTGACGACAAAAGAAGCGGACAAAGAAACAAGACGCAGCAAATAGACACAGAGAACAGACAACCAGGGGAGGAGGGTGGAATTAAACAAATAAATAAATCTTTAAAAATAAATAAATAAAACCATGGACTTCAGCCATGACTTAGAATTCCACATCTATTTTTTTTGTTGTTGGTATGTGTATGAAAACAATTCAAAAGATCCTAAAATATAGACACATTTTAACTGATGATAACATTTGCTGTCTATATACATATGTTTTTATTCCTACAGTACACACTGCTTCAATATTTCATTCCAGCAGCCTGGGAGAGGGTATGCAGAAAAATTCATTTCCAGCTGGGGAAGTGAAGCATGATTTATAAGAAATTTTATCTGGGCATACAATGATTCTGGAGAAAAGCAGAAATCTCAACAGACAGGTTTTATTTCTCTTGTCTTCTATATTTCTTTATGAATGGACAAATAGTCACATCCCGACAGCATGAATACACTCAAATTTTAACAACACAGTTCTAAAATACTCTTACACCACAGAAGGGAGAAATGAAACGGTTACTGTTGGTATGTTGTTAAGGATAGCTCTATAATTGGACTTCAAAATCAAAATGGGTCCATTATATTTAGCATGAGGTTCACTTGGGTCAAATTTAAATTTTTGAAAGTCAGTATTACACAGCACTCTTTTATAAATCAGGACTTGTGGCAACCTTGTAAAACCCAGAAAGCCTGGTGTATTAGTCAGCCAAAGGGTTTCTGATGCAAAGTACTGGAAATCTGTTGGCTTTTATAAAGGGCATTTATTTGGGGTAAAAACTTACAGTTATGAGGCCCTAAAGAGTCCAACTCAAAGTACTGTAAGAGGTATTTTCTCACCAAATGTCTGTTGCCACACGTTGACGCAAGATAGCAGGCAGTATCTGTGAGGGTTCAGCCTTCCTCTTTCCTCTTAAGGCTCCATGGTCCCAGCCCCTTCCAATCTCAGCTGTTGGCTGAAGGGCTCATTTCTTTCTGGGCTCAGCTGCTCTGGTCTCTTCACAAGGTCAGCTGTAAACTCTCAGGCGAATGGCTCGTCTCTCTTCCCAGGTCCTCTGCCATGTTTATGGAGCTGTCTCTCTTCCTCTGTGTATCTTCAATGTGTATCTACTTCTGTGTTCTCCTTGAGTGAGTGGCCGTTTATATGGCCCACAAAGGGGGTGGGGACTCAAACGGAGTCACCCTAATGATGTGGTCAAATCAAAGCCCTAATCTTAACATAATTCAATCAAAGGCATCTAGCTGAATCTAATACAAGCAAAGGGTCTCACATCCAGAAGAACAGATCAGTTTACAAACATAATCTGTATCTGTTTTTGGAATTCATAAATAATGTCAAACTGCCATATCTGATCTGGATGCAATGTTCAACAAATCACTTTGGAGAGCAGGGTTATGATTTGGATACCTAAGATAATTTGATGTCTTTACAAACCTATGATGTAGGGAAGTGGACTTGGCCCAGGGGTTAGGGCATCCATCTACGGCATGGGAGGTCCACGGTTCAAACCCCCGGCCTCCCTGACCTGTGTGGAGCTGGCCCATGCACAGTGCTGATGCGCGCAAGGAGTGCCCTGCCATGCAGGGGTGTCCCCGCGAAGGGGAGCCCCACGCGCAAGGAGTGTGCCCCGTAAGGAGAGCCGCCCAGCGCGAAAGAAAGTGCAGCCTGCCCAGGAATGGTGCTGCACATACGGAGAGCTGACACAACAAGATGACACAACAAGAAGAAACACAGGTTCCTGTGCTGCTGACAACAACAGAAGCAGACAAAGAAGACAACGCAGCAAATAGACACAGAGAACAGACAACCAGGGTGGGGGGAGAAAAATAAATAAATAAAAATAAAATTTGAAAAAACAAACCTATGATGCCACTTTTAAAACTTTTTACCTTTGAACTAATTGTGGACTCACAGGAAGTTGGCAAAATAGTATACAGAGTCCCATCAACCCTTTACCCAGTTTCTCCCAATAGTGACATCTTATGTAACTCTAGTATAATATCTTAATGTCATTTTTTAATTAATAATGATTTTGAGTTCAGTCAAGGTTTGCAGCTGAGGAAGAAAATTCATTTGGCCAAACAATTTTCCGCTTGGATGTATCTTCATTTGGCTCCATTGAAGAAAAAAAAACAGAGAAAAACAATGGTGACTTGTTCTTTTAAGAGAAATAACCTTGATATGTGTAGGAGGTGATAATTCATGTATGCTAGAGAACCCATCATTAGGCAGACCAAGTTTTGTTTTAAGTTTCATCTACTTTAAACTGAACAATGCTTAATGGTTAACTGGTCAACCCTTGATTTTCTCCAAATATGGATATTTTAGTTGAACGTCTTCTATATTCAGTTGTCTATAATTAATGTGACAATCCTTACATCACATTGTGATACATTCAATCCTGTGGAATCAATTGTGCTATTCTAACAAATTGTGACAGTGTAGAATCTATTTATACTCCCACATGTTAATATTTTAATAGAAATAATCATTATATTCACTGTTCAATATCTGTTTAATTGAAGTACATATAAATATTTTGGCAAAGGAGCCCATCCACCTGACTGGATAAACTGAGCTAAGATTCCCAGTATCTTATTTTAGGTTTATTATCTATTCTGTAGGCATCTTCAATCTGCCTTCCAGACATGCTGAGTCCTCAGTGATATGAATAGCAGAGTAGAGAGGAGCTGAGAACCATCAAGGCCAAGACCAAAAGAGCTAATTTGATGACACACCTGGTCCTAGGGAAGCATATTTTGCATTAAAGAAAACATTTTCCATAATTGAACTTTTAAACATGCCCATATGGTCTGTCCATCTGTTTTTCAACAGGAGGAAGAAAAACAGAATATTCTACAGAGAAAAGTCCCCAATTCAGAGCCATCATTTGCTTTACCATTTTATACCTGAAACAAGGTTAAATAACCCCAAACAGATCTTTAAGAAATATCCCTTATGTGGTAGATTTGCACTGAGCCATTTCTTGGCATCTCGTAGACTGTGGTGTGCCAGCACATCTGCCTGGGACACAGGAGATAGTCTGGCTCAAGAAAAGAAATTTTTAAAGGATGAAGGACATCTATTTCTGCTGTAAAGAGAACGTGAAATTGGTTTGTTGGATTTTGTTTTGGTTTTGGTTTTTTTGAGCTACCTCAATGTTTCCTCATATGTTTATTTCACTTTTATTAGCATTTTGAAATATACCAACTGAAATATTTATTTTTAGACATAATAACCTGGATTTACCAGGAAAGAAATACCAGATGACTCAAGTCTATACCATCTGAAATAGTTATTTCAGAAATTGTACCAGTGCAAATGGAAACAGAAACCACTCTAGTTATGCCAAACAGAAAGTTATTTGACATAGGGAACTAGATGCTTATATAGTCATTGGAAGGGTCGAAGAAGTAGACATCTAGGAGGTTTTTCATAGACTTTCATGTCCCACTGATGAGATTCAGAAATCAGGAAACTTCAGGAAACCCCAACCAAGTATCTAGTTCCCATAAAGCTGTTGACCAGACAGTGATGTGTGGGATCTGGCCACCATAAAATGTCTCATCTGTTCGAATGACAGTTGCCCCTGCTGCAGGATGATTTACTTCTCTTTGGCCATCCAAATCTCACTTGACTTGGCCTAATGGGCAGAACTGAAATTGCATCCAGTGTCCAGGTGGACAGCTGTCCGGCAAATAAGCTTTTCAGCCTTTGTAATAGAAGAAGGCATATAGAAGAGATGGAAAATACGTCAAGTGCTAATTGACAATATCTGGAACAAAAGTGATATATATGCATGTGAAGATAGTCTATGTATATATGTGATATGGTTTGGTATGTCCCAAAGTCTGCAAGTATCAGGAAGAGGTAGGTCTCATAATCAAAAGCATTTAGAAATCCCTGCATCCCTTTCTTATAGAGTGTTCTGGTACATATTAGCATTTAAAAGACTCTGAGAAGCTCTGCAGCAGAGTCTTTCTTTCCCTTCCTGGAGAATACACAATATATTATATTAACTGTGGTAGTCTCTGGGAAATGGAACTAAGGCATCAAGGGACTTGCTGTTTTCTACCCTTCTGAACAAACATCATTTGATTTAATCATGAGAAATTTTCTTTTATAATAAAATTTAAAAGTTTGATTTCCTTCTTTCCAAGATTCAAGTAAGAGAGCCTTAGGTGTGAGCTGAAGGTGTGAGCCCTACGGGGGGAGGGGCCAATGTGACATTTTCATCAGAGGAACAAGACCAGTGTTTCTCATAGTGAGGTCTTTGGATCCCTATATCAGAAAGACTTGGGTGGTTTTTGTTTTTTTCCTTCGACTCCCCTCCCCCCACCCTGCTCTTCTTGCTGTCTGTGTCCATTTGCTGTGTGATCTTCTGTATCTATTTCTCTTTTTGTCCTCTCATCTCTCTCCTCTAGGATTCACCAGAATTCAATCCTGGGGACCTCCAATGTGGAAAGAGGTTTCCTGTCAATTGTGCCACATCAGTTCCTGGTCTCTGCTGCGCTTCACCTTGACTCTTCCCTTCATCTCTCTTTTGTGAGGTCATCATCTTGCTGCATGACTCATTTGCATGGGCACTGGCTCACTTGCATGGGTACTGGCTCACCACGTGGGCACTCAGCTTGCAACACAGGTACTGGCTCGCCGCGTGGGCACTGGCTCATGCACAGGCACACTTTTTCTTCTTTTTCACCAGGAGACCCCAGGGATTGAACCCGGGTCCTCCCATAAGGTAAGCAACGGCCCTATCACTTGAGCCACATCTGCTTCCCTGGTGTTTATTAGAAGGAAGAGTTCTGGGCTACTCTGGAGATTTACTGCATCCAAATTTCTGAGGATGGGCTCTGGTTGTCTGTATTTTTAACAGACTCTCCAGGAAAGCCCCATGAATTCTAAGCTTTGAGAACCATTGCCTCAGAACCTTGAAGATTCAGCCAGTTTCTATTCTGGTCTCAAGCATTTCTCTCCATTTTCAGGAAGAAAACTGAAATGAGCCCCTTGGGGGCCTTTACCTGGTTTTATTTGGACTCTGACAATTGGCATATCACAGGAGATTGGAGTGGTGGCCCCAGGGGCCCAGTCCCAATCTCTAGCTTCAAAAGAAATGTTTACCCCTGTAGCAGTTTGATATGGTTATGAATTCCAAAAATAGACACTGGATTATGTTTGTAATTTGGTCTATACCTGGGTGTGATTGAGTTATGATTAGGGTTTCGATTGGGCCACATCATTAGGGTGTTGAGTCCCCGCCCCTTGGTGGGTGGGGACTCACAGGTAAAAGGCATGGCAGAGGACAGAGTTGAGGGTTCTTAATGTTGGAGTTTTGATGCTGGAGTTTGATGCAGCTGTCTTAAGCTGGAGCCCCACAGAAAGAGACAGAGCCATTCTCTGATAGTCTACAGCTGACCTTGTGGAGAAAATGGAGAAGCTGAGCCCAGAGGATCCCAGGAAGCCTGAACCCTCACAGACATCGGCAGCCATCTTGCTCCAAATAGACTTTGGTGAGGGAAGGAACTTATGCTTTATGGTTTGGTATCTGTCAACTCCTACTCCAGATAAATATCCTTTATAAAAAACAACCCATTTCTGGTATTTTACATCAGCACCCCTTTGGCTGACTAATACAACCACCAACACATTCATTGAACCTACAAGCCCTTTGCCTGAGCATCAGGACATATCAGTGGTGAAGAGAGGAAACCACTCTACCTAGAGAGAGTTATTGAAGTAGGGAAGGAAGAGGCAGATGTGTTGGCATCTCTAAGGCAGGAGACACTTAAGAAGAAACCAAAAACAGCCTTCAAAGGAGAAGAGGAAGAGTCGTATAGTGCACTTTGTTTCACGGAGGTACCCTGCTGTACATTTGAGAGTGTGGATAATTATTCCCCAGGAATATCCCCAAGAACAATGTTTAGCCCCTTCCAAATCAGGTTATAGGTCCCATGGCTTTCCAGGAGCCCTTGTTACCAGTTGTGTCTGGGAAACTCCAAAGCCTCTTCCTTATATCCAAAATGCCAGTTCTCAGCCACTCTGGGAGCTTTTGACTTACCTCTGGAACCAGAAGCCACACAAAGGTATGCCCTTGGTCCTGGGAGAGTTCATAAATACTTCCTGGTACCTGGCTGCTCCAGGAGGAGACCTGCTGCTCTACCTGTTACCCAAGTCAGAGGTTTAGCGCTTCTTCTATGTGATCTTCTGCCTGTGCAGGACCAGCAGAGGGTGATGGATATATCACCATCTCTGGATATAGCTAAACAGATGTGGTTGCTTCCAGGTCTTCTGAATCACCCCTGCTAGTGCAAATTCTCCCTCTCATAAAAGGAGGCAGAAATGCTAAGACTGTTCAAAGAGGGAAGAGGCTTTGCAACAAATGGCACTAATACAACTGGAAACCCACAAGAAAAATAGTGACATTGGACCCCTACCTCACAACATATACAAACATTAACTCAAGATGGATCAAAGATGAAAAGGTAATTGCATAGAAAAAAGTTGTAAACAACCCAAATGTCCATCAACTGATGAATAGATAACAAAATGTGCCATATCCATATAATGGAATATTATTTGGCAATAAAAAGGTATGAAGTAGTGATATACACTATGTAGCAGTTTGATATTATTGACGAATTCCAAAAAGAAATATTGGATTATGTTTCTAAACTGAATTTTTCCTCTGGGCCTATTAGATTGTATTGGATTCAGAGGTTTACTTGATTAAGTAATTATGTAAACCTTTTGTGTCAGTAGGGCATTGCACAGATAAAAGACCTGGCAAAGGACAGAGTTGAGGGTTCTTAATGTTAGAATTTGATGCTGAAGTCTTAAGCTGGAGCTCCGGGAAGTAAGCACACAGAGGAAAGAGAGACAAGCCCTGGGAAGAAAGGAACCCTGAGCCCAGAAAGAAGCAAGACCTGGGAAGAGAGGGACCCAGAAAGCCTGAACCCTGGCAGACATCGGCAGCCATCTTGCTCCAACATGTGGAAAGTAACTTATGCTTTATGGCCTGATATCTGTAAGCTCCTATCCCAAATAAATACCCTTTATAAAAACCAACTATTTCTGGTATTTTACATCAGCACCCCTTTGGCTGACTAATACATACTATAATATGAATGAACCTCCAAAAACATTATGCTGGGGAACAGATGTAGCTCAGTTGTTGAGCACCTGCTTCCCATGTATGAGGTCCTGGGTTCAATCCCCGGTACCTCCTAAAAAACAAATAAACAAACAAAAACATGTTATGCTAAATGAAAGAAGCAGTCACAAAAATCATGCATTGTATGATAACATTTATATGAAATATCCAGAAAAGGCATATCTATAGAGACAAAAAGCAAGAGTACTCAGAAAGAGATAGAAAAGCATAAAAGCAAGAAGAGAAACAAAAGATTTTAATTCTTAGATTTAGTGTTTGCAAGCCCCCAGGCTCTAGCAATTTGGGGGCCATCAAAGTTAATTTTGGCTATACTTGATTTTCATGTTATGTGGCAATCTCAAAACCGAATCTCTGAGTGAGCCAATCATTCTAATAATTGTAACAACAATCATAGTTTAAAAATACCAATAATAACACAGTGATAACAATAGTTAACAGTTTTTGAGCATTTAGAATATGCCAGGCTCTCTAAGTATTCTGAATATACTAATTAATCTTCACAACAATCCAATGAGGTAGAGTGATCCACTATTTTATTTATTTATTATCCCCCTGAGATGGCTCCCTTGTCTGTCTGCTCATTGCGTCTGCTCATTGTGTCTTCTGCTCGTCTTCTCTAGGAGGCACTGGCAACCAAACCCAGGACCTCCCACATGAGAGGTGAGCGCCCAACTGCCTGAGCCACATCCATTCCCCAATTATCCACATTTTATAGATGAGGCAATTTGTAGGTCTTGTAGGTGCAGTCGGGATTTGAACCTAGATAGTCTAGCTCCATAGCTTGAATCCTTAACTATTAACAGCCCAGACACTTCTCATCCACAAAACAAAAATAGAATACTGTTAGGAATCTGCATGGCATTAAAAAAAAAAAAGTAGGATATATGTGTGCATGTGCACTTGTGATTGGGAGAATATGGTTACTTCAGAGAATGAGTTTATCAAACAATGGAGGAGTTACTCATTGTGACCTTTCAGAAAGCAAACTTTCATTCTTTGTATCCAAACAACCCTGAGAAAAATTCCTATTTGCTATTGAAATTAACATGCTGATGGGGTAGAAAGGCACATTTGTTCCTTGCTCTGCTATTAAATTGTTACATCTTTAGCACAAATTCTCTTTCTAAAATGGAAAATATTTTGTGATAGAAACAGTAGAGATTCTAACTTTATGTCTGGCCCACACTAACCTTCTGTATAAAAATATTTCAAAATTATTAGAGAAGGAAAACTATGAGTCGGATTGACATGATTTGAGAAGCTAAGGTAGCTACAATTTTTTAAAAATGTCTGTGTGGTTCCTGTGATTCTCTCTCATGGATTCCTAATTCAAGATGGACTTTTCCTGCATCATTGCCTGTTTATTCTTGCTTAGACGTTTTGTTTCTTCTGATTATAAAATTATTATGTGATTGTCACAAACAAAAATAATTATAATTTCAAAAACTCAATTTTGTGAAATAGAAAATAAAGATGACCTATAATCCCATCAATTGATCAGATGATTTAAACTGGAATTTAAAAATATTATGGTGTCATGTAGGTCTTTCATAATTTATTTAGCCATCCCCATTGTGATAAATTGTTTCTAATTCTTCATTGTGACAAACAGTACCTTGACAACACTGGGGTTGAAGGGTACCTGCATTTAGACTTTGGAGGGAAGTTGCCATATTGATCTCTACCAATGTGGGAAGGTCTCCAAGTACTCTGGTCAATGCTAGGTATTAAACATTTTTCATATTTGTTATTCTGGTATATATGCCAATAAATTCCTATTGAATCCAAGCCAGAATAGATAAGCTGAGCATTTTGTAATTTTATTTCATTTAAACCCCGTATATGAGGTTAATAAGTGCATGTAAGTAAATTTCTTAATTTTGTTACATGAAGACAATATTTCAGACTCCTTATTCAGTGAGGTTAATCACTTTATTTGTGAAAAGGTTGAATGTGCTGTGAAATGGTGATGCTCTCTACAATTTACACTGATTAAGTAGTTTTATTATATGTTCTCTAATCTTATGATCTGATCTCCAAGCAGAGAAAATTACAATTATAGAAATCAATACCAACAGAAAATATGTTACTTTAAAAAAAAAAGATTTAATTAATTTATTTATTTCTCCCCCCCCCCCCCCCACCCATTGTTTGTAGTCACTGTCTTCTCTTCTTTCTTAGGAGGTGTGGGAACCAAACCCAGGACCTCCCTCGTGGGAGAGAGGCGTCCAATTGCCTGAGCCATACTCACTCTGTTTGCTGTGTCTCTTGTGTTTCCTTGTTCTGTCATTTCGTTGGGTCATCTCACTGCATCATCTTTTTTTTTTTCGTGTTAGGTTATGTGCCAACGTCATTACAAGGCTTGAGGGAGGCACATCTCACACAAATGCGAGAATACCCATTCATCATGATTATGAACTATAATAGGATTTCGTTGCATCATCTTGCCATGCCAGCCCATTGCATCAGCTCATCTTCTTTAGGCGGCACTGGGAACCAAACTGGGACTTCCCATGGGGTAGGTGGGCCCCCAACAATTTGAGCCACATCTGTTTCCCATATGTTACCTTAAATAGAGGGTGTAGTTTCAAACCATAAAACCATAAAACAGGTAAGGCACAATTAATGCAGGACAGAAATAAGAAATAATATTACCATGGTATTTGACCAGCGGTATAGGAACTGACTTTGTGGAACTGATTACTTAATGGCCAAAGATCAGGCAGTGAAATAAATCAATACAGGGGCGAGTATGATGGAGGTGGGTGGTATTAAATATCAGGTTATCCTGAAATTTCTGTATCCATTAGTGGAAAAGGACCAGTGTGAAACTATCACAGTAACCAAATGCTGTGGCTGAATATATGAAGAGATTTTAAAATCTAAAGCTTATCGACAACCCAAAGAGAAAGTGTTTAATAAATTGGCCTTCTGATAGCTCAAAAATTTTACTCGTAATTGAAGTTAATTTCTTACCCATTGTGTAGGATAATGTGTCAAATTCAGAAAGCAGGGTGTTTATGGTATGCATTAAGTTTATATTTAGAAAATCCTCTTTACAATTTAATAGTCATTTTTAAAGTGCATAACAGACATATGAGAGGCTTTTCAAAAATTTTCAAAGTCCAGTTTATTTTCCTTGTTGTTGACAACTCAATCTATTAAAAATGAAACAAACTGAAGTAAATTTTGAAATTTTTGGCAAGATTTTTTTAAAAACACACCAAATAGCTATTTTTAATTCTTTTTGAAAATGTAGTCTCAAATACCTCAAACCTAAGTACAGCCCTTTGATTTTCCCCAGAACATTGAGTTCTAAACATGTCAAAGTTTCTATAACTTGCTAGATTTTATGAGGAAAGTTTCTTTTTGTTTCATTTGAAAAGTAACTTCCAACTGAATATATTAGAAGAAATATAGCACAATTCTTATTCAGTACCTAAATTCTATTGGTCAGAAATATGAAATTTCATCCCTCCCCCCATAGTTTATGCATTGGTCTATGGGACTTTCACAAAGAGCAATATTCTTGCAGCAATACTATTATGATTTTTTTCTTTTTACTATTTTGGATTTTGTTTACATTTTGAAGGGAGGAAATAAAAATCTCGAAGGTCAAAAATAAATCATACAAGCTGACATCTACTTAAATAAATGAAAGGCAATTTAAAAATGCCAAAAGGGGGGGGGGACACTAAGGCAGCTTGAGAGGAAAATAAAATTTATCTATCTCAAGTAATGCTCCGTTTAAAAGTATTGCCATAGTATAATTCATTTTTAAAAACACTGCATGCATAGTCTAGACTTGAAAGTTAAAAATCAAAACAAGTAAGTATTTATGTTTACTATCAGCCATCTCTGCAATTCTGTATTCCTCCCAAAGTCAGTATAACTCTTGCAAAACAAGAACAAACAAAAAAACCTCCGGTTCTGATAACTGTTCCCAGCTGACCACAACAAAGTATCTGGTGTAGGACACTGATTAGCCACACACAGCCTCAGACACAAGTGGAAGTGGTAAAGTTGTATGAGAAAGCTTCACATCCATAGCCTCTGATGAGGGACTTCCCGGATGGAACCTCATTCACTCAAACTATATGCCACAGGAATCTAGAGTTCTCTCAGTTCTGGAAGGAACTTTGCTTTGTGTGTCATTCAGTTTTTAATGTTTTTGTAAAATGTCTGCCATAAAAATTGGTCTTTCTTCTTGATGGGATGGAAAATGTTTGCTGAGCCCTCCTGAGGAAATAAAACTTTTCCCACAGAAAGAAAGCAAAAGAAAAAAAAAGGGAGGGGGGGGGGGAGAACCACTTTTCCCACAGATATTACCTATGTATGGTTTTTCACCCTATGTATGTTTTGAGTATGTGTGAAAAGAGAACTAGAGACAGCAAATGCCTGCCCACAGGTATGACACATGTAAGGCTTTTCTCCCGTCCACCTAGGAACATGACAGGTCAACGGGCTGTCGGGGCCAATCTCTGTCCACACTTATCACAAACACACGGCTTCTCACCACTACGCATCCTTGCTTGAATCTGGAGATTGATGGAAGTTGCAAATTGTAAATTCCACACATCACATTTAGAGGGTTTTTCCTCACCTGGGTACATGGCATTTTGAGCAAAGCCCCTATCACACAACTCATATTTGTATGGCTTCTCGCCTGTGTATGAGTTCATCCATGAGCTTTCAGCTGGGTAAATGCTTCCACATACATGGAAGACTTGGGGTTTGACTCCTCAAGCTGCTTACTTCTAAAAGCACTTTCCCACACGTGACACATCGGTGTGGCTTTGGAATATCTCTGATTCAGCTCTTGCCTGGAGCTTTCCACCTCGTAAGGATTCTCAACACTGGCCATATTAGACAGTGTTCTCTCCAAGAATAGTTTGGCTGTGATTTTGCACATTTCTTTTTCACTGTTATAGATAGCAGAGATATCTTGTGCTGGAAATGTATTTTCCGTAAGTGATGTCAACTTGAGTTCTGAATGATCATTTCTTTGTGCAACTTATTCTGCTGCAGACAGGAGTGGACAATTTATTTGCGTCTAGAAATCATTCAACAGACACATTCTCCAAAATGTCACTGGGATATTGCACTGTTTTATTTTGTCGTTTTCTTTTTAGTTTGAAATCATGTCTTTGCTAAAGCCTCTTCTTTAGGATTTGCCTGAAGTAAATCAGATTTTATATTTTATTCCAATTGTGATCCAAGAGTTTATTTAGAAGAGGGTTTTTTTTTAAGTTTTTGAGGGACTTGATGGGGAGATATTTTTAGTTTGAATGCTTTAAATTCAGAAAAATTTGGCCTGTATAATTTCTGCTTTAGAAATTGAGGTTTTTCTTGATGTCTTTTTTGGTAGACATTTGAAAGAACATTTAGTTTCTCTGAGGTGTAAAGTTTTATCAGATGGAGATTTAACCAAGGTGACTTTAATAGTCACTCTTATTTTATCTATTTTGCATGTTGAAATCAGAGTTGTTCAAGTTTTACACAAAGATTTAGGAGAATCCTATTGTGAACTTTTTTTTTTTTTTTACCATTGTAGGTAATGCTTTTCCAAACGCCCTCTCCCCACCCAAACTCAAACATTTATTTTCGTTGCTGCTCTCCTGTTTGTCCCTTATGGTATTCCTTATTGCTTCACATTTCTTATATTTCTTATGTGTTAGCTATTCATTTATTTCCTCTGAATTGTAGAATAATTTCTCTATTGACTCAGTTTTCTAAAATTTCATTACTTCTATTTGTATTTTAGAATTTAGCAAAATTGGTTTCATTTGAAAGCAAACTTTCCTGATCGGATTGTTCTTTTTCTGAGATACACAATATCCTTGTAAATTTTGTTTGGAATTTAGAAATGCAAGTTTTCTCTTGTTCTGATGCTGTAGAATGATGTCCTTGTCGAAGAATGCTAAATCTTTCCATATGTTCGCCGTTTTTTAAAGGATTTTTAAAAAGGCTATGTGGATCATACTGCTCAAATCCTTCAATCCCCGACCAAAAGGAAAGCAGAAATTTTGCTACTTCTTTTCCGGTAGTTTATTTTCTCAATTGGAAAAGTACTTGATTATGAAGTTGGGAACACAAAGAAGTTCAATGTTTTGCTGAGCTTTTGGTTTTAGCCACTCAATAAGGAGGCACCAATCAGTAAGCAGCCAGCCAGTGGGTGGTGCAGTTTTAGGATTTATCGTGGGTTTGAAAATTTCTCCCTGCACTTCTCAGCTGGGCCAAGCAAGTGTTTCCTCCTTGGCTTCAAGTTACTCGGTGTATTACTAAGTCCCTTATCTGGGTGGTTAAACCACTCTAAGTGCCTTCCTTATTTAGTGAACAGTGTGCCAAGTGAGACAGAAAGCCAATGTTGCCCAGCACACAGATGCCTCCATTTGCCCCCTGCTGAGGGCTTAGGGTCTTGATGGGCTCCCATGAACCTGCTTTGCAGATTGCCCTTCACAGACAGCTGGAATTGTGACACTGGT
Source organism: Dasypus novemcinctus (assembly GCF_030445035.2). Classification (NCBI taxonomy): domain Eukaryota; kingdom Metazoa; phylum Chordata; class Mammalia; order Cingulata; family Dasypodidae; genus Dasypus; species Dasypus novemcinctus. Next base: position 34,893,212 of record NC_080704.1, read on the forward strand.
GGCTACGCCCTCAATTCAACCTGTCACTGCGGAACCCGGGGCAACCCTTCCCTGATCTCCAACTCTTAAAATAATCAGTTATTTCAGTGGAATTTTGGAAAAGAAACTCAAACTGAGTCCCTGCCACCTGACCATTCCCATCGTCAAATGAAGCCTTCAGGGAATGCAAATATTTCAATGTGCTGATTATCTTCTCCCTTTAACTCAAAATGCCTTTCAAATAAAGACGCCTTTTGTATCATCATGCGTACCCAAAACAGAGTATCATGATCTAAAAGAAAGCAAAATTGGGAGGTGGATTCAGAAATGGATGAAAATGCAGCAGTTTTCTGGTCAAGGGAACAGAATTACTTTAAAACTGCCTCAGTCACCTCCCCCTGAAGGTCCCCAAGAGAATAAATGCACAAATAAGTAAAAACAAAGCAAAATAATATAGAAGTAACATAGTAACTAAGGTCTCATTCCCAACCAGCCGTGGAAAACCCTACAAAAGTAGACTGTAGCACTTGACTTTTCTCCCACTATTTACCATTGTAAAGTCATGAGAAGGGTGGTTAAAAGCACACTGTCAACGTTCAAAAGGCAGAACAAGTGAGATGGTTTGGACGGCTGTGAGGATTTGAACTGATGAAGCAAAATCACACATATGTATTATCTAACCTGTTAAAACCCTCGACACCTCTAACATCAAACATTACGCAGCCCAAGCCCTTGGAGGTCTGTAGTAGGACATGAACACTGGGCATCTCCCAGACACCAACAGTCCTGCTGTCCTGCCCACCCCACCCCACCCCCAAGGCTTCTGAATGGAAAACTGAGCTAATACCTAAAAAGAAATCATTATAGGGATAGTGGGATTACAAATAGATAATGTAGTTATTACATATGCTCCTCTAACTATATAAATGAGCACCCAAGCGAACCTCTTTTGTGCAGGTACCATGCGTGCAGAGCCTTTTTAAAATGCCTTTGTGGTAATCAAACAGATCTGAAGTCATTTTCTAATTCAAAACAAATCAATTGCTTAAAAGGGACAAACCAGGATATGGAAAATGATGGGAGAAGGAGAAGAAAGTAATAAGAAAAGTATTTCACATACTTTTTTTAAACATTCTTTCTTTGCATTACATTACTATACTATCTGGTGGAGAGTAAGCAAATAGTTGATGAGGTAAAGTTTCTTTATAAAGTATTCATTAACAGGAGCAGATGTGGCTCAAGCATTTGGGCACCTGCCTCGCACATGGGAGGCCCCGGGTTTGGTTCCCCCTGCCTCCTAAAGAAAACCAACAAGCAGACAACTAGCAAAAAAAATGAGCAGACAATGAGCAAACAATTAGCAGTGGGCAAAACAAAAAACTGAGCAGGGAACGGATGTGGCTACAGCAGTTTAGCACCCCCGCACACACGGGAAGTCCTGGTTTCGGTTCCTCTTGCCTCCTGAAGAAACAATGAGCAGACGATAAGCAAAAACGAGCAAACAGATGAGAGAGCCATCATCTCAGGCAGTGGGGGAGTGTGCAGGGGAATTATTCCAGTTAATAAAGACTGGATTTCTGAAGGAAAAGGGATAATTTATGCAGTGAAGATTTGAGACATATCCATTTCAAGCCTACCTTATTTAGATGCTAATTTGGACAAGCTTGTAAATGATTTGTGAGAATAGTGGGGAAATTTAACACTGGAGATGATTTTTAAAAATAATTTTTAAGGTATGATATGGGGGTATTGTGCTGATGTTAACAAAGTTCATTTACAGATGAAATGATAGAACGTCTGGGATTTGCTTCAATGCTTCAAAATAATCTGGGGCTTGGGAGGATGAGAAAGTAGATGAAATAAGATTGTAAGTAGGTAATTTTGGAAGCTGGGTAACAAGTAAATGGAGAACCATGATACAATTTTGTACTTTTGTATGTAATTTTTCATAGATCAAAAAAATTACGTGCAGATTATTCTGAATTAAAATGTACAATGTTTACAAATTTTAGAAATTAAAAAAATAAGAGGCAAGATCATCTGGTCAAGTTTATCTGAGTCCCTAAATCTAGTCATTACCAAAGTTTCAACTTCCTAGCTTTGTGATGAATCATATTTTGGGAGAAAAGAAAAGGGGCGGAAAGCTCAATTACTTCAAAGGTTATCTACAATAATTCATCTGTGATGGTTTCTGGGCAAAAATTGGGAAAGTTTACTATAGACCCTGGCAATATGAAGGCGAGGGCCCTCTGTGATTATCTGCTTTTGAAAAAACCAGCTATAAAAGACAAAGACAACAAAAGAAATTTACTCATTCTTTTATAAATATCACTGAAGTGGACTGACATAGAAATATAAAATCCTAAATATTTCAACTTTTATATAAAACCTGTTTATATATAGACTTTCACCAATTTAAAAAATCAGAGCAATAAGCACTTACTACTCCAAATCTAACCTTACTACTACTTGTTCTAACAGAGTATGAATAGCGTGATTCAAGATTACGTTTGCAAGGTAGCATATTTTAGTCCAGAAATATGAGTACTGGAACTAGAATTACTTTGATGCTTAAAATTATTTCTAACTACAAAGAAAAGATGCAGAATGCAGTGTTTGCTTTCAGTTTATTAATTTATTTTGCAGGAATCTTTGACTCTTCGAATATGTACTGTTTGGAGGTACGATGCATGCATAGCCTTTTAAATGCCTTTGTACAATTTCATCTCAAAATTATTTCATTCACAGCATACACAGAAATCTAAAAGAGACTTGGTATTTACAAAATTAATAAGTTCTTGCTGTTTTAAAGAAGAAACTGATCAATTCCTTACAGTAGGGAAACATGGACATTAGGTATCATTATAAATAAGAATTCAGAATTGTTCAGTTCCAATGCAACTTTTCATGGCTTTAGAAATTAAAATTGAGTCATCACTCTATTATAATCTCTGAATGCCCAAGCCATGCAAAATCTACTTGTATTAAACATGTGGGGATGCAAATAATACAGAAAAAAAATGCACGTCTGGTGAATGTGAAAATGTCATCAGAAATAACTTGTACAATAAGTAAACACTGTCAATTCTTTCAAAAAGGTACAGTAGTGGTGCAACACAGTGCCCAATTTATTCTGATGTTTTAAATTAACATTACAATTGCCATTTTTCTTCCTCTACAGATATACAGACACACATTGCAATATGGACTCATTCAAGGTGTGAAAAATGGTACAATATTAAATAATTCAATTTTTAACTACAAAGGGACATTTTCACATTCCAGGATACATCATTGATATTTTTAAAGGACAAATTTTCTGTCTTAATAGTCTTGCTTTTCATTTATATTGTCAAAAAGATGTTACAATTACCTTTTAAAAGACTATATAATAGAGTTGCCACAGAACACTGGATATGAATCCTAGATAACTGTGACGAAGCAATGACAAAATTCAAGGTGACATTGATTTCACTTAAAAATTAAAAGCACTAAAATTGAGACCAGCTCCTTAAAAATTATTAAAATGCTCATCACACTTCCCATTTCATTCAGGGAAATAAACAAGCAAATTAGCAACACTTTCCCCACCATCATTAATCTGCTCTAAAACTACATTTTTACAAGGCATTTCTTTTGTTTCTTTAAAACCCCCATCCTCTAGTCTCTCCCATACAAGGTCAATATCCATTCAAAACATTTACAACACACAGGAAGTTTCTGGTTCCTCTATTACCACTTTAAAGGTTTAAGAATTATACCATAATTTAAGGGGCAATGTACTTTAACAGAATGGCAAATGTGCTTCCTAAAAACCCAGGTTACAAAACAGTGAAATCATGGAAAATAGTCAGCTCTATTTGTTACCAGATGAATCAAACTAGTAGTATTTTAAGATAAAAGTTCTAATAGAAACACGTGCACCAACTAATTAAAAGAGCAAGGGCACCTCAGCAGCCAGGCATCCATCATCCAATTTATATCCTACCATTTACATGCCAATTGTCTGTACATACCAATCTGACTAGGAGATCCTTTTGAAAAGGTACCTTGAAAGTTGGGTGAATTCTTGTTCAAACTGGTCATAGGCAAGAAGCAGTCTATATATGGGACACAGTGAAATATATCAAATTTATCGGTGTCAAATAATTTTGCTTATTTTAACAAATGACTCCAACCTATATTGGCATCTGAAACTTGTGCACAACTATAAAATAACACATGCATAATTTCCTTAAAATCAATCTCTGATGTCTCATATCTCACTCTTCACACCTATCAGATTTTCTCATTTGTCCTGGCAGGTGAAAGCACTGATCGGCTAGCTAGATTGCCAAAGGACTGAACCCATGCATCTACTGTATAACAGCTTATTAACCTTGATGTATTTTCATGCAACAGTTTTAAAGTCATCTACATGGTTTGAATAAAGCATCAAACTGTTTTCATACATGCGACTTTCATTCTCAACTGACAACTGCCAAGTTAATTACTGCCACTTCAGCTTATCGCTATGAATACTGGGTAAACGTATAGCTAGAACACCAAGCAGTATATATATATATATATATATATATATAATTTTTTCCCCTTAAATTGTTTCTTAAAACCAAGTCAGGTTGACCATCACTAAAGATTAGATATGAAACCATACAAAGGCAAAGGCATTGGCATATTACAGAAAAAGAGGACTAGAGACTGTTATTAAAGATACAGGACTGACAAGATACCAGTGTTGCAACGGCCTTTAAAAGAACACTGTTTTCTGGTCAATGTTTCTAAGCCCATCTTCTTTCTCACCATTATTTTCACAGTTTTACCACAGTTGTTGTATGAGAGATGTTTTACCAGTGTCATTACACTACATAGTCATGTTTATTTTGTGAGACGAGTGGATATATTCTAGGGAATTTTCCACATACGAAAAAATGTTTTCAAAGCTGTACGTGGAGAGTGAAACTATGATTTTTGATGGAAAACTATGATGAGTTATTATGCCTTTGGTTTCATTATGCTATTAAGTGCAGCTTGTTTTTCCAGGTCTGCCAGAGAGTACTGCTAAATTAGAATACAATGACAGCTTGGGGGAGGGGAAGGAGGGTGTGTACATGTAGGTGGGCACATGGTATGGAAGAATGGATATTCCTAGGGTTATAGCCTCAGGCAAATCCCTTATAACTGGAAAACCTACTAACTTTATTGCTGTTTATATTCACCAAAATGAGGGGAAATTCCAAAATCCAATTCTGAGCTAGGAAGAGTGGTAGAGACCTTAATTAAATGTGCTATAATTCATTTTGTAGTGATGCACCCTAGTGAGTCACATGATTTTAGATCTCTTCTTCAGTTTTCCAATCCCAAAGTTCTGGTTTCATAAATAAGGAGTGCTTTAATATTGCCTGAACTATCTAAATGAACTTAATATGATCTTTGAATACAGTATGTTAAATTTAAACAGTTAAGTTTTAAAGTCCTCTGTATCTTTCTCTTAATTATATTTCTTGACTAACCTTCTCTTCCTCCCCAAATGACACAATGTGCAACTTTAAGATATTTGCCAATTTTAATTTCCCTCACTCTCATGTATTAACAAATGTGCAAATAAATCTTTACTGAACAGATATTATTTTTCAGCAAAATTAGGATTATGGCACAAAGTATCTGTGCTGTAAACATCATGAATTCTTCACAAAATTGGAAGGAGGAAAAATAAAATCCTTATGCAAACATTTCTTATAGAACCACAGTTGAGCTCAAGACTTCCGAATGGATTCTGGAATGGGTTTACATTTGGCATACAATCACTGCTACTAGCGAAGCGCAGTTTTCTAAGAACATCATTTATAAAATCATACTTTGTAGGGACTTGTTAAGCTTTAAAACCAATGGCCTAGTACAAGCATGCAGTAACTTAAAATATATATATATATTATGAGCATAATTAGGTCTTAGGTACCAGTGTTGATACAGCTTGACCAATCATTGTACAAGCAAAAGGGATCTTACCACCTCTGATTGTACTTTAGAACAAAGGGCATGATATGCCTAATTCTTGACTGCTAGCTACCAAGTCACATTTTAAAACATCTTGTTTGTGTTTATGTATCTGTGTTTGAAATTACCCCTGAAAAAAGCAGCAATTACAAATACCCTTATTAAATATCCTTATTATTTTGCTCAAAAAAAAAAATCTGGGTGCTTTTTCCTGTCCTCCTTTTCAGCAGGAAACAAAGGGGGGTGGGGTGGGGGTAGGGGTCCTTTATTTTCCAGAGAGCTGTGACCTGGGTAAGTCAGCTCTGGCAATTCACAGTTTGTCTGCATAAACTGTTATATTTCACACCATGATTCAAAGTTCTAGTTTTAAAAATAAGGGCCACTCAGCAGTAACTAACAATAAGGATTCCCAGAAGAGTTCTTGACTTCTCTGTATACATTCTTTCAGGAGTGACTCCTTTCCCCGTTTTGGTTTCAAGTATCCCTTTTCTATCTCTTATCCTGCAATGAGTTAAGAAAGGAAAAAGAAATCCCCATTTTTCCTTTAGTAAGCACAAGTAGATACACTGTCATTCCTCCTCCCCTTGTGTAATCTGAAATGAAAAGGCCGGGCAGATGAACAGATTCCCCAGTTTTCCTTTTCTCATGATGGGTGCTCAAAATTTCATTCTCAACTTGGTGCGGACTCTTCTGAATTCAAGTGTACCGTGGCATTTCACACTGCTCACAGCGATTAAGTGCTGGGTGGTTCAGAAAGGTGCAACTATCACAATTCCATGGAGCCCCTTCGTAGTCTTCATCTCGTGGTTGTGTCCGAGGACTCTGTTTGGAGCCAGTTAAATGTTCTGTGGGAAGTCATGATGAAGAGAGAGAGAAAGAGAGAATAGATTAAATTCTTTCTAATTATAATCCATACTGCAATTAAAAAACCACCAAAAAGAGCAAGGGAGGTAATATCCTGGCACCATGTAAGTCAATTCAGAAACATATCTACTGGAGATGCATAACTGGATGAATATATATTCATTCTACTTTGTTTTAAACAATTTACTTTTTTCCCCCATAAGAAGACAAAAGTTATGCAGAGACTACTTTCCTAGTTCATTATCCATAGATAGTGGATAGTTACGCAATGTATCAGCCAATGGAAAACAAAAACAAATCAAGAAATGTTACACAGCATTGTATCTCCTCCTTAAGTCTTCCTTAACAAATTCAGCCCATCTTGACTTTTGCTTCCTACAGCACTGTCTATGTTTAAAATCTGACTAAATGTGTGCCTTCTTCCAGAAGACTTTAAGGGCCACAATATGTGTGTTTTATACTAATGATTCATAAATGGCAGTGGGAGTCCATAAAAAAGTTTTTCATCAGTATGACAAAAAGAAAATGATAAACGCTACAGATAGTTTTTCATAAAGCTAAATTCATTCAATATAAAAGACTGCCTTTTGGTCTAAGATCCCACCCCCCCCCCCCTTTTGGCAACACAATGTCCTTCAGGTATTAGTTTTTAAAAACATTTACATTTGGCAACATAAAATGCTGGCATTTTTGTGTTGGTCCTCAAGATTTCATTTAACACCTAAAACTGATTTTATATTCCTCCTAGGTCCTCATTCTCTCTAACCTTGTGCTCCAACGGGCTCTTTGCTTCTAGAGTTCATTTATAAATCCTGCCTTTTAGGAAAAGACCCTACTGAAAGTGGCCTCAGATTAAAGAAGCCTAAAGATCACTTGATGGAATTCACCCTAGAACTGGAGGTGAGGTTAGAGGACTGGGATACTGTATGTGTAAAACACTAGTAAATCCTCACTGTGAACTGGAATTGAGATTAAGATCTAAGGCAAGCAATCTTTTAAAAATAGGTTTTAACAAAAGAACCTGAGATCTGGGGAGGATTTACCAGTTACCATTTTGGGTTAAACATATCTTCCACTGGAAAATGACTGATTGCTGGTTTATAAGTTTGTCTTTCATGAGACATGGATGACGTAAATCGTTTCCCAAGAGGTAAGGCAACTGAGCTTTAGTCCCTGAACCTTACCCTAAAATACGAGAAGGCTCAGCCTCAATCAGGAAAGGTGATGTGAGTCTTAAAATACTATAGAAAATTATAGAGTTCTTCGGCTTATTCCTATGACTATAAAAAGGAGATGAGATTGCTTCTCTTGCCTCAGCTGATGTTTTTAACTATCATTATCCCCCATTATGATGTGTCTTCTGGCTCATGATGCCAAAATATGTAGATGTGATGCAGTTTTCTTTTTTGTCTCATATAGAAAAATAAAACGTACACTGTTAAAGCCTCATGTTAGGGGAAACACTTTCACTCTGCAATTCCAGGAAAGGTCCTTTCTTGTATAGTAGTCTTTACCTTTTATAAGAACAATACCCAGAAAACCAGACACTTAAAAAAAATACATCATATTGCTGACGGTTTTTAATGGACAGACTCTAAAACCTCAATTTTTATACTTTTGTAGGACAGAGGACTTTTTATTTCATGAAATATTTATTACAGAGTTACACAATTTAAGATACTAAATCCTTAAACTGTTACATTCTGTCTTTACATGCTAATTCAAAATGTGAGCTTCAATTTTAGATTGCGGCAATGCAAATATTTAAAATGAAAAGGTTTTTCAAACTCTTTTTCTCTAAACTACATAAATAATTGAAAAAATTCCTTTAACTTAACTAATCCAGGATATCTGGACACATTCTTAGCTATTTAGTACCATGTCCATTTAATTTGGAAAAATTAACCACTCTGAAGTAACTTACCAAAAAATATACTTAAAGGCACCTAAATTAGAATTATTTTTGATCCTAAAACAAGACACTGCTCATTTTCATGATAGAGAAGTCCTGTTTGTAGAGAAGCATCTTAACTCCAAAAGAATGTTTTTGATATCTGTTGTTTGATTCACAAGTTTAGAAGTGTGCAATCTTTTCTTTTTTATGAAAAATTTTAGAAGTTACAATATTCTAGACCTCATGGATAGTTAAAAAACTCAGAAGATTATGCATATTTGTACACAGAAAACTGAGGTAAACAGACTTCTCCTTAAAGACTAATTACTTTTAATGGATTAACAGGCTAAATTTCTATAAAAATGAAAATTCTCACAAACATACAACTTATTAATTTAATCAATATTGTTTATATTACATGATTAGAAGATAGGTGCTCAGTAGGATACAACTAGGAATTTTTTTTTAAGATTTTATTTATTTCTCCCCACCCCGCCGTGTTGTTTGGGAACCAAACACAGGACCTCCCATGTGGGAAGGAGATGCCTAAATTGCCTGAGCCACCTCCGCTCCCTAGGTATTTTTTAAAACTACAAATGTATTTTCTATGAAATACATTTCAAAGATAAATGAAAAGTTCATAGGAAGTAGCTATTTTTCCAAAACGGGAAATATGCCAGCAGTAAAGGAAGAAAGTTTGCTCTTTTAACTCTATGAAGTTTGTAGCACAACAGGGTAGTTTCATGCTTTTTTGTTTGTTCTTAGGATGAGATCCTTTCACCTACTAATACAATATTATTTGTGCATTAAGGGGAAATTCAGAAATATCAAAGACAATATTTGCAAAGACTGAAAAACACATTACTTTAAAAAATTTTATTCCAACCAAATCCCAGGAAAACACTCAAGGAAATTAAAAAACTTGAGTGAGAAGTTAAAAAAGCCAGAGCTTTCAAGACATTGTTAAATTATCTATTTGGCCTTGCTTTCTAGATACTATTATCTTAGAGTTCCTCTGTCCAATATGGTAGCCACTAGCCACATGTGACTACTGAGCACTTGAAATGTGGACAGTCTGAATTGAGATGTGCTGTAAGTATAAAATAATCCGCTAGATTTTGAAGATATATGAAACAAAGAACGTAAAATATCTAATAATTTTTACATTGATTTCAAATTGAAAGAATATTTTGTACATATGGTGTTACATAAAATATTTTAAAATTAATTTCACCTATTTTTTTTAACATGGCTACTAGAAAATTTTCAATTATATATGTGGTTTGCATTATATTTCTATCACACAGTATACCTTGAGAAACTTAGTACAGAGAATAATTTTTAAAGGAGAAAATAAAGGTCTGGGTTTAGTTATGAAGAACTCTACATAAGTTAACAAGTCTTTGAACATTCTGCACAAACTCCAGATACATTAGTACAAACCATCTGCAGCTGCTGCCTGGGTGTCATGGACGTCTGCCTGTATTTTAGAAGTCACACTAATTCTTCGGGCTTTTCTTTCAATTGTGCAGGGGTCTGAGGAATCTGCGTAAGAAGAAGCAGAGCCAGTGAGAATATCAAGCCATTAATTAGCAAGAGTGAAGCAAGTGCACAAGGATCATTCCTAGTATCCACACATTTGAGTATTTAACCTTTCTATCATTTCATGTTGCCTTTAGTTACCCTGTGAGGGCAAGTGGCATGTTTAATTGTTGCTTTTACAACTTAGATAGAGCAACGGCTCTTAAAATACGTTTGACTCTCTCCAGTTACTTAGAACAAATGCCCTCTTTTACCAGGCTCTCATTTTCTAGTGGGTCAGAGGTATAAACTAAGTGATAGCAATTAAATGTCAATGTGAAAGCAAAATTTGGGAGATCATGCTTTAGCAATTCTTTGATTAAGCAATGGTTATTAGAAAATTCTGTAAGGCTAACCAAAGAATCCATCACAATAATATAATGATAAAGTTAAACTATAGCATTTTATAGTTAAAAAGCAAGAATACCTGAAAAATTAGAACCAACTCAAATAACACCATGCACTGATAAGATCATTCTCTCAAATCATTTCATGAATTCCAATTATCTACATGTGCAACAGTCCAGCAGGTACTTTACCACATTGACAGCAACTATAGGGAACTCGATTTGTAGGTACACTATTTCTATTAAGTTATAGGTTATCAGTAAACAGCCCTTTGTATTAAAAAAAAAAAAAAAGCAGACTTCATATTATTTGCCCAAAGAACCAAAGAAAGATCTAGTATTTTCAAATAAGTTCTGAGCCCATCAACAGTTTCTTAGTACAACTCATGTTTGGATATCACTGCTGTAGAACCTCTTAGCATGGTGCTTAAGCACTTAACACTCTATTATGAGGGGAAATGAAAACAGTTACTGGCTTTCTCCTTCCGCTCCAAAGAATAAGGTAAAATTCCATTTCTTAGATTTGCCAAACAGTTTTATAGTGCCACATACCTCATCTCATTGGTTCTTACAACCCTGTAAGATGAATAAGCGTTTGGATCTGCCACTTCTCTGTGGTGCACAGACAGGATCTGAACAAGGTTCAGTGGCCAAGGCGACCCAGGTCCTGAGCTCAAGTAATGGCATACACCAAGGTCAGTATTACTGCTACTATATGAGTTATCAATGATGAGGGCTGGGGGAATGGAGATTATGAGAGTCAACCCGGGGAGTTTACACATGCACACTATATTAACTACACAGCCCATCCCAGTAAGGTCTTTTTTCTCTCCCTCTCCCTTCTGTTTTTTTCTAATTATCATACTTATTCATCAAGTAAAATTCTATGTTCCACATGGATTTCTAACATATATCTGTAGTATCTCCAGGATATATATTCTAACAATGAACCAATTCCGCCAGTTACTTGCATTTATTTTTTTTTAATTGAGTGAAATTGCAAGCCAATCTGCATTTAACTAGATGTACCTTTTAATTTAAAAAGGTCAATTTAGTTAATACACACACCCCACACCCCCAAAACTAGGGTCTGCAAAGTGCTTAAGAGAAGTGATTTCACAGAGGAAACCAGTTTTTATAAATCTGTGATGAAAAGGCTTACCAAAAAATTTTAGAATAAAGTTTCATTCATAAGTTTTAACAGAAAAAGATGAAAGGTTTAAAAACCATCCATTACATAAGAGCACCATTTTCCATTGTCACTAACAATGCTATATATCATATAACTAAATAGATAACATAAGGAAAGCTCAAATTTCTAAACTAGAAGTCCATTTATAGAGAGGATGCTATTATAGATAGCTTTCTATTCTTATTAAAATTCTTTGTGTACCTGTGGAGTATATAAACTTCATGGGGATAGGAGTCATGTTCTACCTTTCAAGCATATATATAAACATATATATAAACAAAATCTATCTACATGATGAGCACTGTATAGATACTTAAGAAATTATTCCATAACTGGAATCCCATTACAACTAACTCCTAAGACCAACATCAAATATCAGTTTTAGCAAATTTTGATTGAATGAGCCATGGAAAAAAAGCCTTTTTATTGTAAAGGTACTTGATTTGTAGAGTGCTAGATAAAGCTTGATATTACTGAGATCACATCATGGAATCTTAACGCAAGCCTTAATTCTCTAGCTGCGGAGTATAGCAAACAGGAACCTTCCACCTCAAGTACATGGTCTTGATTCCAAAGACAGAAGGCAGAGTGACACTAACATCAGTGCTGCTAGAAAACCACAACTCTGAGAGTAAATCCTGGCAGCAAAGCTATACCATTACCTCAAGAATTTTTTTTTAGTTTATGAGTTAAAATTCATACAGAGAACAAACCTTAAGTGTACCGCTAGATGATAACCCAAAGCCTTATTGAGATAGAACATTACCATCAACCCAAAAAGTTCTTTCATGTCCTTTTTTCTCAGTTAATCCCCACTTCTACTTCTCAGACAACTACTGTTCCTTTTTTTTTTGCCATAATTTAGCTTGTTCTAGAATTTCATATAAATAGAATCATACATTATGTATTCCTTGGTACTTGGTTTCTTTTGTTCTGCATTATGTGGTTGAGACTTATAAAAGTTGTTGCGTATTTTTGTGTTTTATTGCTGAGTAGTACTTCAAAGTTTATCTGTTTACTTGTTGATGGAATGCTGGGACTATTTCCAGTTTGGGGTTATCATGAATGAAAATGCCATGAATCTTCTCATTTAAGTCGTTTTGTGAATATATGCTTTAGGTTCCTCGTGGATAAATCTTTCAACATAGAATTGATGGGTTATAGGGCAGATGAATGTTTACTTTGTAAAAAATTGCCAGATTATTTTTCCAAAATGATTGCACCAGTTTTACATTCAACGTCTTTAGAGTTCTGATTGCTCCACATTCTCGCTAAGATTTGGCATCATCTAACTTAGATGATTTAGCCATTTTGGTGGATGTGAGGTGGTATCTCAGGATTTTAATTTGCATTTCCCTGATGTCTATTGAAATTGAGCATTTTCATGTGCTTATTAGCTGTTCATGTATATCTTTGTAAAGTGTCTTCAAATGGGTTTTTTATTAGTTATAGAAATTCTTTATGTATTTTGGATTCCAGTCTTTTGTTAGATGTTTAAAAAAATATTTTCTCCCAGTTTGTGTCAGGAAGAATAGGTATCTTAATATTGATTCAACCATGAACATGGTATATCACTCCATTTATTTAGATCTTTCTTTGGAAATGTTGTGTTAGTCTTCGATGAAGAAGCCCTACACATTTTTTGTTAAACTTATTCCAAAGTGTCGTTATTTTTTGATGCTATTGTATATTGTTATCTTGATCTTTTGTTTCTTTTTTGTTACTGATTTTTAACTTGTGGTCAGAGAACATATTCTGAATGACTGCAATCCTTTTAAATTGAGACTTATTTTTCTTTATTAGAGAAGTTGTAGGTTTACAGAACAATCATGCATAAAATACAGGATTCCTATACACTCTATTATTACTTTGCTTTGGTATAGAATATTTGTTAGAATTGATATCAATTTTTATAGTTGTGTTATTAACTACAGTTCATGGCTTAACTTAGGGTTCACTGCTTGTGTAGTATACTTTCATGGATTTAAAAAAACTTATTACCATATATACAATCTCATATTTTCCCTTTTAATCACATTCAGATATGTATTTCAGTGTTTATTGCATTCACAATGTTGTACTACCATCACCACAGTCCATTATCAAAACATCCCCATCATTCTGAATAGGAATCCTATATAATTTAAGTCTTAACTTCCCATTTCCTACCCCTATACTGTCCCTTGGTAATCTTTGTTCTAGATTCTAGATTCTGTGAGTTTTGCTTACTCTAATTATTTAAAAGCAGTGAGATAATACAATATTTGTCCTTTTGTGTCTGGCTTATTTCACTCAAACAATGTCTTCAAGGTTTATTCATGTCACATGTATGAGGACATCATACCTTTTTACAGTTGAATATTATTCTATGTATATACCAAATTTATCCATTCATCAGTTGATGGACACCTGGGTTGCTTCCATGAAACTTGTTTTTGATTCTACATATCGGTCTATCTTGGTGAATGTGCCATATACATTTGAAAAGGACGTTTTCTGTACTTGTTGCACTTAGTATTTTATAAATGTCAATTAGGTCTCATGGTTGATAGTATTCAGATCTATATTAATTTTTTATCTAGAGATTTTATCAATTGCTCAAAGTGGAGTGTTAAAATCTCCAATTATGATTGTATAATTGTCTATTTCTAATTCAATTCTTATTCATCTATTTTTTAAGTCTGGCACTAGGAATATACATATTTATGACTGTTATATATTGCTGATGAATTCACTCTAAGAGTATATGATGCCCCTCTTCCTATCTGGTAATACTTTTTGAAAAGAAATCTACTTTATCTGATGTTAACATAGTTACTACTGCTATATGCTTACTGTTGGTATGGAATAACTTTTTCCAAACATTTACTTTCAATCTGTCTGTAACTTTACATTTAAAAATGCATCACTTGTAGGTAGCATATAGTTGTTCCGATTAAATGAGGTCATATATGAAAAACAGATCAGCCCTTACGATATGGTAAACACTCATTAAATACTAGCTGTCATTGTCCACTGTCCCTCTCATATCTATTCTTTCATGTTGGTTGAGACCCTGGTCTCCTAACTAGTCAACCTCCTTCTCTTTCCTCCAATCCTATACCCTGCTGCAAAAGTACTTTTACCCTGTTCATCTGTTCAGTTACCCAGTGACTGCTAAAATCTTGGGTTGGCCCTAAAGACCATTCCTATTCTACCTTTGGCCTAACTCTCCAGTGAAGTATTCCACCCTTCAGCTTAGAACACTTTGACAGTCTTCACCCATGCTATTTCTCCCTGTCTAGGTTACCATTTCCCAATGCCCATCTGCAGAATTTTTACTGACCTTTCAAGGCCTAGTTTTTTTTAAAGATTTATCTATCTCTCTCCCCCGCCTGCCCCAGTTGTCTGTTCTCTGTGTCTATTTGCTGCGTGTTCTTTTCTGTCCGCTTCTGTTGTTGTCAGCGGCATGGGAATCTGTTTCTTTTTGTTGAGTCACCTTGTGTCAGCTCTCTGTGTGGGTGGCACCATTCCTGGGCAGGCTGCACTTTCTTTCGCGCTGGGCTCTCCTACGAGGGGACACCCCTGCGTGGCAGGGCACTCCTTGTGCACATCAGCACTGCGCATGGGCCAGCTCCACACGGGTCAAGGAGGCCCGGAGTTTGAACCACGGACCTCCCATGAGGTAGACGGACGCCCTAACCACTGGGCCAAGTCCACTTCCCTCAAGGCCTAGTTTAAATGTAACATCCTCCATAAAGCCTTACTGAGCCTCTCAGTAAGTGGTCCCTAACTTTTCCTAAAACATGTGCACAGGTCAGGATAAAGCAAAAATCAGTATGGACCAAACAAACTTATGTCTGAATCATAACTCTGCCACTATCAGAGTTTCCTTTAGTTTAGCAAGTTACTTAATCTCTCTGAACCTCAGTTTCTTCAGCTGAGAAATGGGCAATACAATTAAATTCAAGGTTTACATGAGAAAATTACCATAAAAGGGCTCAACAATCCCAGGGGAAAAAACAAAGGATCCAATCAATAAAATGTAACTTCCTTTCTTTTTCTTTAGCGCCTTACACATCATAATTATTTATTGGTCGAGGGGAACCAGGCTTTGATCTTAATTTTCATTGTATGCCCTAATATATTTCTAGTTAGAGCAATTAGACAAGAAAAATAAAAGGCATCCAAATAGGAAATGAGGAGTAAAATGCTCCCTACTCACAGACAACATGATCCTATATTGAGAAAATTCTGAAATGTCTATGACAAAGCTACTTGAGATAATGAGTTCAGCAAAGTGGCAGGATATAAGATCAACATGCAAAAATTAGTAATGTTTCTGTACACCAGTATTGAACATCTGAGGAGGAAATAAGGGGAAAAATACATTTATAATAGCAACAAAGACTCAAAATACCTAAGAATCAATTTAACCAAAGAAGTATATAGGATCTATAGTCAGAAAACTACAAAACAGTGCTAAAAGAAATCAATGAAGACCAAAAACAAATGGAAATACACTCTGTGTTCATGAACTACAGGACTTAATATCAGTCAATCCTACTCAAACTGATCTATAGATTCAATTCATTACCAATCAAAATTCCAAGAACTTGGAAGTGGTTATGGTTCAAGCAATTGGGCTCCCATCTACCAGATAGGAGGTCTCCAGGGTTCAATTCCCAGGGCCTCCAGCTTAAGGCAAGCTGGTCCACGCAGACAGCTGGTGCAGCAAGATGACACAATAAAAAGTGACACAGAGGAGAGACAATAGACACAGCAGACCAGGGAGATGAGATGGTACAAGAGATTAACTCTCTCCCACTTAGAAGGTCCCAGGATCAGTTCCCAGTACCACCTAAAGAGAAGACAAGCAGACACAGAAGAACACACAGCAAATGGACACAGAGAGCAGACAATGAGGGGAGGAGAGATAAATAAATACATCTTTTAAAAAAATTCCAACAACCTACTTCACAAAAATAGAAAGGGCAATTACCAAATTCATTTGAAAGGTAAGTGCACTGCACCCAAATAGCCAAAAGCAATCAATGTGGGAGGATTTTTACTGTCTAACCTTGAATACTAAAGCTACAGTTGTTAAAACAGCCTGGTATCTATTCTACTGATCTACTGGATCAGTAGAATAGAATTCAGAGTCCAGAATTAAACCCTCACCTCTACGGCCAATGGTTTTTGACAAATCTACCAAAGCCATGGTACTGGAACAAAACAGTCTCTTCAACAAATAGTGCTGGGTAAACTGGATATCCATAATTAAAAGAATGAAAAAGGACCCCTATCTCACTCCCTATACAAGAATTAATCCAAAATGGATCAAAGACCTAAATATAAAAGCCAGGATCATAAAACTACTAGAAGACAATGTAGGGAAACATCTTCGAGAGCTTGTGGTAGGTGGTGGTTTCTTGGATCCTACACTCAAAGCATGAGCAACAAAAGAAAATACAGATTAATGGGACCTCCTCAAATTAAACTTTTGTACCTCAAAGAACTTTGTCAAAAGGGTGAAAAGGCAGCTTAATGAATGGGAGAAAATCTTTGGAAATCAAACATCCAACAAGGGTTTAATATCCACGATATATAAAGAGATGCTACAATTCAACAATACAAAGACAAGCTACCCAATTAAAAAATGGGCAAAAGACTTGAATAGACATTTGTCCAAAGAAGAAATACAAATAGTAAAAAAAAAAAAAAAACACACATGAAAAAATGTTCATCACCACTAGCAAATAGGGAAGTAGAAATCAAAGCTACAATGAGTTATCATTTCATACCTATTAGTATGGCCACTATTTAAAAGACAGAAAACTAAAAGTGTTGGGAGAGGATGTGGAGAGATAGGAATGCTTAGTCACTGTTGGTGTGGGAATGTAGAATGGTACAACCACCATGGAGGACTGTTTGGAAGATCCTAAGGAAATAGAGATTTGCCACCTGACCCTGCAACACCACTACTAGGTATATATACCAAGAAGAATGAGAGCAGTGACATGAACAGACATCTATCTGCACACTGATGTGCACAGTGACATTATTCACAATTGCCAACAGATGGAAACAGCCCACAACAAACTGGTGTATATACACACAATGGAATATTATGCATTGGTAAGAAAAATGAAGTCATGAAGCATATGACAGCATGGATGAACCTGGAGGACATTATGTTGAGTGAAGCAAGCCAGACACAAAAGGACAAATACTGTATGATTACATTATTATGAACTAAACATACTGTGTAAAACTCATGGAGTTAATAATTAAAAAATAGGTCACCAGAAAATAGAATGAGGGTAGAGAATGGAAAGCTGAGGGCTCATCTGTGCAAAATGGGTAAAAAAGTTGTTTGTTAATCTTTGGAAATTAACAGAAATGGTGAAAGCACAACATAGTATTTGTAACTAGCAATGTTATTATAAGTACCTGAAAGGAAAAGTCTAAGGTCATGTATATTACTAAAAGGAAAGCTAAAAAATGTAACATGGGACTGTACAGCACAGTTAAACCTCATGTGAAATACGAATATGGGTAATATTTCATATATAAGAGTATTTTTCTTTGAAACTGAACAAATGTATGTTAATATTACAAGATATTATCACGCAAAAAAAATTATGCTAAGTGAAAGAAACGAGACACAAAGTACTACATATTGTATGATTCCATTTATATAAAATGTAAATATAAATCAATTTATAAAGATGGCATTAGATTAGTGGTCATGTAGGGCTAGGGAAGGATAGAGGGATTAAGAAGTGACTGCTAAGGGATGTGGAGTTTTTCGTTTTAGAGTAATGAAACTGTTCTAAAATTTTTTTGTGGTGATGAATGCACAAGACTGTGATTGTATTAAAAGCCACTGATTGTACACATTTTGGAAAGAACATACAATATGTGAATATATCTCAATAAAATTGCTTTTTAAAAAAAGTAGCATGCAAATTAGTACACAGTATAAAGCAGTTTTATAGCAACTATCACTTTAGAACTATCTTAAATCAGTGCACAATATTTGTATTAGGATTACATGGTAAAGGGGTTTAACATTTTAAAAACAATCCTAATTAACAATTTAAAGAACAAAAAAAATTCTGTAGAATAAGCATGCATCCTTGCAGCTGGCAAATTCACACCTGGAAAATGAGATTGAAAATCTTCAGATGAAACTTCACATACTTCCTCAGGCCCATCAAAAACATGTGCTGCAACTTGAGAGAAATTAAATTGAGGAAGAATCTTACTGCTCAGAAACAGAGAAGAAACTACATGCACTGTATAAAAACATGCGCTTCACATCCATCAGAAGCATAACCTTTACAAGAGGATGGCTGAAGACCTGGACAAAGAACTGGAAAGAATCAGTTCTTCTATTACAATCAAATTATATATTATGAAAAGAAAGGTCACACAAGGGGCTGGAAGATCTATCCACTTGATAGAAAGCTCACCAAGCTAAGAAAGGAAAATTATTACAATAGGGAAATATTGGTAAAAGTAGTGTTGAAGCCCCAGATTATCCCAGGTGGCAGCATTCAGAAGCCTGAAAGTTTGATTCAGTTCTCATAGTTGCTGACTAGAGCCCATTCTCAAGTACGGCAAGACATCTGCCAGCATTTTTTCATCTTTCAAAGTAATTTTGGAGGATCTGGTTTTAGTTTAACTGCTGTCATTAAATTGATGTTCTTATTGAACTTTGATATTACTATATTTCTAGGGTACTTTAAAAAATAATTGTTTAATAATATTAAAACAAAACACAATCCTATGGATGGGAAAAGTAAAGAACTTCTACTATTCAGTGCTAATTGACCAATGAACCATGCGAAGAATTTTATTTAATTTCTTTTACTAGGTTAGAAAATGAACTACTAATTAAAATAAACTTATTTTCTCTAAATTTTAATCTTTGCTCCCAATAGCTATGTGTAATTTGGATGTCTAAGCCATTGCCTTAATAACATGAAAAAGTCAATGTAAGACAGTCTTCTAGAATTTCAAAGGGCCACCAAGTGCAATGATGTAATGTTGGATGTTGGAGCACTAAGATTGTTCCTAATGGTCAAAATGGTTTTGCCTTTACATATTTTCGTTAACCTAAACATGCTGGTGAGAAAGAAAGGAAAAGGAAAGAAAACTTGAGAGTCAACTGATAATCCTTTTTAAAAAGTCATTAGTAAGGACTGAAGAAAAGGAAATGTAGCAGGAAATTATACAACTAACTAAAACAAACACATATCCTATACCTTGGAACCAAAAGTGTTTTCAATAATGGTTTACATAAGAATATACTGAACATACATATTATCTGACAAATTAATGAAAATTAAGTACTCTAGTCCAATCTCTTCAAAAATGTCAGAACAAACACATTAATGAAGCTATTACAAAGTCTCCCCACACCTCCCCAACCCCCAACTTTTCAAAGAGTAATTTCCAGAGCTATTTTTTATTGAGTCAACCATAGATTTGGTACCGAGGATGGAAGTGGGTCAAATTTTGCCAATGAAATTAAACAAGAGTCAGTTAACTTAATCTGTATCCAGAGTCCAACTATTCCTTGACTATTAGAGAGATATACCACTTTTATGTCAGGACTTGAAAGTTGGTGGCTAGCACATATATCGATGCAAAACAAAGTTGCAGAATGTGGAAGAATATTTGATGAAAATTAGTAAAGATGTGACATTTTTGAAAGCATCCTTGGGGCTGACTGGAGTCTAATGAGGATACTGATGTTCCTAAATAGCAGCCTCATTTTGGATGAGGCATAGCTGTCTTTTGAGAGGCCAGCTGGCTGTGTTCCTTCCTGAGGGCTCATGCTATGAGGTTAATTTCCAAAAACTGGTGATGAAAATCAACCAGAAAAAGCCGTTCGTTTTACAGACATGGAAAAGAAACATACACACAAGATCTGTTTTTATTAAAATATTGATTTTTAATTTTGTAAATGGATAATGAAACAACCTTATGTGGATTAATATGTAGATAAAATTCAAACCTTTTCTGTTAACCTTACCCTAGAGTCACAAGCTATTAACAATTTGCTAAAGGTGAGAACCGAGTATATGCAATGCCACTTTAAATTCTATTTTGAATAAATCTGAGAAGCATGTAAAGCCAAAAAAAAAAAAAAGAGACATACCATATACTACACAACCTGCAAGTTATAATATAGGTAATAATTTTTAAAAAGGAAGATCAAGCAGATGCCATTAGACAAAATTATTTTTACTCAATATTTATTGCAAGGTCTACTATAGAGATTAAGGCAATGGTGGGAGGCACTGAGGTCAGGTATCTGATCAAAATCACTATCCTGCTGATCTATCACTCCTAGGAATCACAGAAATCACAATGCCAAGCCCATATGCGATCATCCATGAAACAAATATCTGATCAGCTACTGTGTCCAATAACAGGGGCTTGGTGAGCTGGAGGGTATGTGACCCTGAATGCTGTCCTATGCCTTGGGCTTCTTGAAGAGAATCATTTACAAAATTATGGGAATACATGCTATCCAACGAATGTCCTATTTTTTTCTCCTTAACCTTTGAATACATTATAATCTGAATTTCACTCTTTGCACAGCTCTGGCTGTTATCTTGAAGATCATGGACAACTTTCTTCTAATCAAATTCCTACTCAAATGCCTTACATAATTACACTGGTCACCACTGATTTCCTAAACACTCTTTTTCTTGATTTCCATAAAATAAATGCTCTTCTCTTTGTGTTGTACTAGAGGACTTCAAATGGTTTCATCTATAAATTGGGAGTAATATTTACCTCACACGGGTGCTGTGAGAATTAAAAGAGAAGAAGTAATGTGAACAAACTTAGCATATTATACACTAAGAGCAGATACAAGATGAAAATGACTGGTTCCTCCTAGAAAATTTCTTTCAAATCAAAAATAAAAATAATCTTAACTTCCCTTCTTTACCTGTTTTTGAAAAGACAGCAGTTAGCATGCAAAATATATCAAATATAGTAGATAAAGAAATAGGGAGTGAGGTAATTAAGCAACAAATTAGTTTGCCCAACTGGGAATAATCAGGAATAAATGTGTTAAAATTAACATAGTCATTCACTAAAGACATCTGAGTGCTTTTTTCTTCCTCACATGTTCTCAAACATTTCTCATCAACTTGGTCCTCTGCTCCCAGGTTAACATCTCAACGCACTCCCTTAATTAGGGTGATTCCTCTTTGAGGTCCTTGAATCAGTTAACTGAAGTTCATCTGATGGATTACCAGTAGGTGATGCTTCCTTAGAAGACACTCAGGCAAAACCATGTTTAAAGACTCATTATGAACCCAACAAGTTAAACTGATTAATAATGATGAAACTGTACATAATATTGCCACAGCACTGAATATGGAACTTGGTGGTCAGCCACTAAGATTGTTCTTTATATCGCTTTCAGAAATCAGAAGGCTATTTTAAATGCTGATCAGATGAAACACCCATGGTAGTATGAAACAATAAAAACAGATACTGCAGTGCTACCTATAAATGAAGTTCTTTAGATACTTCATATCGAGCTTAAAATAATGGAAAGTCCTTAACCAAAATTTAAGTAATTTAGGTCAGGTAATGCTATGTAGAATTTATATATTCTTTAATTAAAAATAAGGATGTCTGATAAGATTTTTAAGTTACACCCTTAGGTGATTTTTTAAAAAAATAGGCCACTCTCCACTATCCTGTATGTTTTCATAATCAATCTACTTTAGTTGCTTAAAGCAAAAAGGATAAAATACGAAATGCTTACTTTAGCTCAGTCTTGAGATTATAATTATAAAACAATCATGGGCCATCAACAACGAGAACAGAGAAAATTAGTCTACATTCAATGACACAACACTTAAACTTAATTGAAATAATTTTTTTAAGATACTGAAGTGTCAATTAAACATTTGGTACATATAAATGAGGGCAGATTTGATACTGTTAATATTAAATCATTTGTGTGTAACAATTATCAAAAAATGATTCCTTCAAACTTGGTTATGTGGGATTATTTTGTCCTTGAGGTGAAAGCATCTATTCCCAATCTAACTGTTATATGCTCATCTTTTGAGTTTACAAGGATTCTTTTGTTTTTGTTGCCTGCTTCAATTATATAATGTTAGAGATCCACCAGAAATCTAATATTAGATCTTTAAAATTATGATTTTCTTATAAGAATACCTTTTAGGATTATAGTTTTTACTGTGCTGAGTAAATTTAGGTTGTACACTACATAAGATATACTGTTTCAACTTCATTTTTAAAAATAAATTGCATATCCCATTTGATTACATCTGACAATAATTCCAGGAGCTACTAATTTTAATACTTTTTAAAAATTAAATTTTAGGGACATTTCATTATTGCTTCAGTAACATCAATATGGTAACTGTTTTATGCTGAACAAATTAATAGAACTTTCTTCAGATATATATGTGAATTTCCAAAGAACTTTGATATTTATTTCTAGGTTGTTTGTGAAATTTCCCTACTCACCTTTTTTAGATGGTTTGGGTGGTACAACTGGGCCAGGTTCTATGTTGTCATAAAAATTATTCATGGCTTTTGGATCAAAGTTTCCTATAAAGAAAATAAAACCACCAGGCATTTAAGATTCTTTCTCCTGTTAATTAGGTTTTTTTTTTAAAAAGGAAACTATGGAAATACAACATGTAAAAAGGGAAATTGTTCTACAGGGTTTCAAAACTCATTATATTATCCCACACTCCTCCTCCTGAAATTGTGTTTTTCCTTACCACTGTGAGAAAAGACCCAAAAAAAGACTACACCAGTGTTTGACCACAATGTATCATCTGAAAGAATATTTCTAACTAAGGCTAGTCTCCTGAGTCAGGATGAAACATGTGGGGCCCTGGGGGAGGTAAATGAAGAAGAGAAATGAAAAGATGGCTGATCTGTTTTCTTTCTCTGCTCATTCTGATTTTAATGAACAAACCATGAGAAAGAAGACAGAATTAAAGCTCACTTTCATATCTTTCATAATTTACCTTCAAATTTTATCCATTATAAATTCAACTCTGGAAGGAACCGAACATATAAATTACAAAGAATTATCAAGTAATTATATTTTGAAATATCTAAGCAACTTGGATAGATGTGAAATAACATCAGCAGCTCATGGATTCCTATGCTGAAGAAAAGGAAAATCTTAAATGTTGCCTACAGATTTATCAATGATAAGAGGATATATGGTGCCAATTACAAATAATCAGAACAATCTCTAAGAATTCTGACTTACCACAAAAATGTCACCTCTCTTTTAAAATGTTCATGGCCTGATCTAATGTTAGTATTTCCACCGCCACATCTCCTGCCATGACTTGTCCAAGGTCAGTTTTGATCCAGGTTCTGGCTTTGAGTCCTACCTTCACTTCTGTGAATCTATCACAGTAATCTGATTGTTCTGAGCAATTCCAATTTAGCTTTATAACTGTACCCACACTTTCTCAGAGGATCCTGTACAGTACTGATAGTCCAAATATATTGAATTTCTTGATTTAGAGACCTAATTTTTTTCAACAAGTTTTCTTCACCAAAACCAACAATAAAGCTGCTTTTCATCAAATCATGTACTGATAGTTTTAGTCTAAATGTTGGGGAAAAAAGGGGGGGAGAGGAGCAGATGTAGCTCAAGTGGTTGAGCACCTACTTCCCATGTACAAGGTCCCAGGTTCAATCCCTAGTACCTCCTTAAAAAAAACATGTGAAAAAAAATCAACTCTCATTGGGGAGAGGATATAGTTCAGTGGTTAAGCACCTGCTTCCCATGTACGAGGTCCCAGGTTCAATCCCCAGTACCTCCTAAAAATAAACAAATGAAAAAAATCAATTCTCATTGGGGAGCAGATGTAGCTCCGTGGTTGAGCATCTGCCTCCCATGTACAATATGAGGTCTTCAGTTCAATCCCCTGTACCTCCTTAAAAAAAAAAAAAAAAGCCTAGATTCCCTCCCTAGTTTAAACATTACAGACTGGAAACTCACTATAAAAAGCTTTCCAGAGAATGGAAGAGTAGAATTTAGTATAAACGAATATATTTGGACCCCTTTTGAAAAAGGATTTAGAAATGCTGAAGTACCAAAGAGTTCATTATGAGAGCCCAACCAAACCAAGAACACAGCTCTTTGCTTATAAAACCTTAATAGCAGTTTCCCTTGCAGGCATTATTACAAATATTTTATCCATTTGGATATGCTGTTTTAAGATAAATTTCCTGAAAACAATTCTTATGACAGCTCATCAAAGCCACGATGCTATTTGATGATGCTGGATATGTATTTCTTCAACTGCTTAAGTTACAGCTGATGTTCTAATTTTCAGATCCCATAAGCTTGCTATAAATATCCTAACCAAACATGTGCATTTTGCTTCAAAGAGCACAGAAGAAAAATACTGATGCAATCTTCTATAACACAGTAGCAACAGTTCGTATAACCCCCACATTACTCACAGTAATTCCTCCAATGCTTAAAGCTAATAGGCTGTACAACGACTAGGCTTCTGAAAATAACTTAAAGGGTACCTGGCTTGACTGTTCAACTTACATTCAAATTTGCTTATGTCTGTTGTTCAGGTAATTCTGTATCTTTTTGGTTCCCTTGCTTCTACTGTTTAATCTTGACTAAAAATGGCAATGGGGTGTTAAGTTATACATACTCTTAAAATACAGTAGAAACTCTCTTAGCTGCCATAATTAAGGACAGTAATTGGTGGGTTAAAAACAAAAGCTAATTAAAATACTGAATTAAGAAAAATTACACATACCAACTTTAAATGTAGCAAAACATATAAATAAAGCAATATTTTGATGTTGGGCCAAGACCTTTTCTTTGAGTATGTGTCTCCTGACTGAACTTCTGTGTTGTCTTTCTTATACAAACCAGACCCATGAAGATCTAAAGCTGGGTTTAAGCAAACTACCTGTAAAAGGCCAGATGACAAATATTTTAGAATTCTGAACCTGACAGAGTCTGTTACAACTACTCAACTCTGCTCTTTTAGCACAAATGCAGCCACAGACAATGTATAAACAAATGGGCGTGGCTTTCTTCACTAAAAATTTTATTTACAAAAGACTCATAGATTGGGGGTAAGCAAACTAGAAGTTCCTATTTTGATTTCTCTAGAATGGAGCTAAAAAGAAATTAAGAGTACTTAATAAAGCAATTTGAAGGCAGAATCATTTTAGATTTTTATGAATTCCCCAACTCCAACCTCTCTCTTTTCAGTGGTTTTCACCCATATCTAACTCACACTTCCTTTTTATTTTTGGAAAAGAGTGTTTGTCTTTGAGTCTTCAGAAAGCACTCAACTTTAGTTTTTATAGAAAGAGAAGCTTCTTCTGCATTCATTCCAGGCTATGAAATATTATAATTCAATTATATTAAATGGCATAAACAGGTTTGGGAACAGACACAACTGACTTTTGGTAAGCAGGCAATTCAAATGATGGGAACAATAATACATGGATACGCCAGTGTAGCTTACTGTGGCCTGAGTGTGTAGAACTGTGGACACCAGTCAGTATATTTTACAGAGGAAATGAGCAATACTTAATCTGATGAAGTGGGTAAATGAAAGTCAGTTAAGAGAGCTTCTACTGTAGTATATTTCTATAAGAAATTTTAAAAAATTACGAGACAGTTGATGTTTTCCTGTAACATGTAGAACATGTAACATGTAGAAATTGGCAGAGAGAATTTATTTTAAACCTGAGAAAGCTGGTATTCTGGTTAAGCATTCCTATTTTTACAGTCCTTTTAGGTGCTTTCACATAATAAATGCTCTAAAAGTTTCAGAATTAGAACCCATCAATTTATAAAAGTCACACTAAATGACTAATAAAGGATAAATGCGGTGCAGCAATACAGAACAGTCTAAACGATCAGAACTTAATGATTAATTCGCCCAAGTAAAACTATTTTTTGACACCCCCCCCAATATTTGATCGATGACTAAAAGGTGTGTGGGGGAGGATGAAGTGAGGATGCTGGGAAGGAAATCTCTTTACCAGGATTGTAAGCTTATAATGGATAAAACCTTTCTCTTAAATCTGTAAAACCAAAATTATTGCTATTTAAGTAGTTTAAAATACCACACTATTACTTATGGTTTACCAAATAATCAAGTCTATACCTCTAGATTGAAGGAGGTCAACTTCTTTCAGTGTACAGTCAACATTTATCTGGAGTTGTCTGTTCATGCTTCTCAATCTTGTCATTTCCTCAGGCTAGTAAGAAAGGACCCAAAATAGCAATTGTGGGAAAGTCATTATCAAGCCCAACATTTAAGAACTGCGTTTCATGTTAATTGTTCTGATTGGTTTTACCGAGAATATGGCCTCAGTCCACGAGAGGGCATGTTTAAGAAGTCCCACACATTATGCATGATTGTTTTGTAAGTTCACTTCTCTAATCAAAAAAAAAAAATAAGTCCTACATGTATGTTTTGAAAGGAATAGTCAGGTAAAATGGGGAAATCAATATGGCTACATATAAATATATAACAAATCTGCATATAAAGTGGTGGGCTACAATACTAGACTGTGTTCTAGCCCATCATACAAAATAGGGCTACTTTAATCACAAGTGCACTGAGAATATTTTATTTTCTGTTTTTATGGGAAGAGAAATTTAAGAATCAACCTTTTAAACAATGCTCATGATTTTAATCTTGTCCAGGCTGAACAGTACTAATTTTAATGAGTGCTTACTAAGTGTCAGGCACTGTGTTTACCAGAATTCTCTCATTCCTTCCTCACAATAATAATACTTCAAAGCATGTAACAGTATAATTCCCAATTTATAGATGAGGAAACTGAGGCACATAGAGGTTAAATAATTTTCCCCAAGCTATAAAGCTAGTAATTGGTACAGCCAGGATTTATATAGAAATCTTCTATATAAAGTCAAACAGGCATCTTTTTGCCTTCTTTTTCTAGATCAACAGAAGCAATTAATCTAGCACATGAATGAACCCTATTCTTCAACTTCGTTTTCTTCTGCCTCACTTTGTCCCACCCAGTCCACTCCTTAGGTCTTTTAGGGGAAATACTTAAGGAACTGAAAGGTGAACAGACTGCTAATCTTCAGTTAAATAAACTTTTTGGAAGGCTTTACACTAACATTAATTTTTTTTATTATTTATGCATATGTATAGTAAAATGCAAAGTCAGGGATTAGAATCTAGACGTAAGGGTACAGACTGCCACCACGTCTTAACTAAATGACACTGGGATAAAGTAAAAAATTAAACATCTTCTATTATAGGAAGACAGCACACAATTCTATTCTGTTATATCTTTTGCTAAAAACTAAATATGTTAGTTAATATAGCAGTGAAGAAAAGGAGCAAAAAGGATATCAAAGTCTCAATAATGAAATATTGTATGCTGTTAAGTGGTATTATAAGAATAACCGGGAATGCCCACTAAATTAGCAAGTATCAAAAGTTCAAAAGGAATGTATTATAATAAGAGCTATAATCTCTTAGAATGCTAGGGGAAGGAAAAAAGTCTTTTAGAAATCTTAATTAGGGACTACTTTTATCATTTCTATGGCTAAACCAAGTGACATTAACACATAAAATGCTTAAGCCTTGTCTACTAGACACCATTTAATTTGAAACATATACCTAAGTGTTTATATTATACACAGAACACTTATTCAGAGGGTTCCAAAGAGTGATAATATCTTCCTAGGAACATGCAAAAAAGGTCCTAATTTTTCCTTTGTAGGATCATACTGGGAAAGTCAAGTACCTGAAGGGGCTGATCCTTTCTATACATTTTCTGGGAGGTGGGCAGGGGAGAGAGATGTTTCACCCACAGTGGTCCTAAGTAGTGAGGTTTTGTAACTAAGTACGGAATAGTATAATATATTTTATAGTCAAGAGGCTACTATAATACATACTGACTTGTAATTTAAAAAAAAAAGCTCTTATCAACAGGTACATTTGCAAAGATAGTAGAACTACTGGAACTCATTAAATTAAAGGTTTATCTGTTACAGATTCCTACTCTTACGTCCTTTTTCATAGCTTCTGATTAAACTGGGGGGTGGGCTGTTTCTGAAGTTTCTACCATTTATCAAAAGTACACTGCTTTCATAAAGGAGGGGATTCAAGATTGACTGTACATAATTTAGATTTCACTGAATGATAGTATATTTACATCTAATATTTCAAAATGAAACTTCATAAGTTTTTTTTTTTAATGTGGCAGAAATACCTTAAAGTGAACCGTTTTGATACTTTAAGAAGTTGTCTCACAGAAACCAACATCAAAGCACACTGACATTCTTTGGTGGCTTGGCTTCAAATATGCATCTGGGGCTCAAAGCTGTGGGGTGATCTAGAAACCCAGTTAATTAGAACAGGATGAAGAAGGGAAATCATTTTGGGGAGGGGGAATTGACAGCTCTCTGTTTATTAAAATCTTAATTATTCTTCCAGGTATAACTGAAATCTGCCCCCCTTCCATGAAGCTGTCGCGTCCTTGAGCCATACTAGTGAAAAGTCAACATTTCGATCCCTGAATGCTGAGAACACTTTAATATTATTACCACTTAACTAGCCAGCACTTCTAATTTACTGTCCTATCTTTTCTTTCTTTCTCACACACAAAGACATATGGATTCATAGACAAATACACACGTATCTTTTCATATGCAAATCCCTTTTATGTAAGACAGTTTTGCAAATAGCAGAGTGAAAGAAATGACCAGCTGTCATGGCTGTCATGATCTTGCACTTCAGCCCTCAGAAAAAGACTGTTTAACTGCTGCTTTAAGTTTCTGCAACCACACACATAGCTGGTCACAAATGTGCACCCCAGGTTCATTTAGGCAAATGTATTTCTAATCAATTTTTTATACAATACTTGACAAGAAATACACTTGTTCAAAAACTTGAAGATAGGAGTACATGTATAGGAGCAAAAAAGTCAATTCTCTATTAGCTACTGCTATATAATGATAAGGATACCAGTTTATCAAGTGCTTACTCTATACCAGGCACTTTATATACATTATCTCTTTATCTTGACAAGAATATTATAATATACTTGTTATAATTCCCTTTTATAGATAAGAAAACTCAAATGCAGAGAAGTTAGATATAGCCAGTGAGTACCAGAGCTATTCTGACTCAAAAGCTAATGTGGGTGGCTCTTTCTACTATGTTAAATGAGCCTCTATGAACAAAAGGGGTATTGTAACTAAATGCTTTATTTCTTGATTAATTTCCTACATAAGCATACGTTTGCATTATGCATGTTCTGAAATTTAAACAAAAATCAAGACTTTGCAAAATACTTGAGACGTGTATGTGTGTATATCTCAGAGTAAATTTTTCTAGTATTCTGCAATCTACATTATTTTATAAGAACACTTAATAATTGTTGGGCATTGTGTAAATTGTCTACTATATATTATACTAACAAAAATCTCAAGAGAGGGTACTCTACCATATGCATTTTATAGATAAAAAAGACATGTGTAGAAAGTTACTTATCCAAGGACATGTATGAGTAACATATAAGTAAAAGAAATAAAATGCAAATTCGCAACTAACTTGAAAGCGTACTGCCTTAACCACTAGGTAAAACTGCCCCTCAACCATGCATTCCAAATTTTACTCTAGGCCATGCAGTGGAAATACACAGGAATCATGCATTTGAATTTCTTATCTTTCAAATATTATCACCCACATGAGCTGTCACTTTCTGAAGGTGGGTGATGGGGGTTCATTATACTATTCTGCCTATTTTATATATCTTTGAAATTCTCCATAATACAAAGTTAAAACAAATTACAGCCCAGGGCAGTAGTTTTACTAAATTTGCCACTTTTTCCTTTTCCTTTTCTAAATAAGCCTCATTAATTATAGTTCTGATTTAAAATTTGTAGTTTGGTGTTTTTTTAAAAGCACTAATCCATGCTATTAGACAGCTCTCTACTTTCAATTTTTAAAAAATCAATAGGGTTTTATTTGACATTAGTTATCATAAAGCAAATTGTTGCTAAACAAAATTCGTATGATTATTTTAAAGAAAATTATTTCTATGCTAAGAAAACTGTTTGTTATCCAGGCACCTAAAGGATGTCAAAGTGCCCAATCAGCATAGGTGGATTCCCATATTGGTTACATTCTTCTGAATCTCTTCCAGTCAGAGGATCCAATTAAGATTTCAAATGGAGAAGAGGCAGAAATTTGATTTACATTAATATCACCTTTCCTATTAAGACAGCTTTGTAAGTTTCCAAATAGTTTAAGCAATGAAAACCCTCCCTTTTCACTTCTAATATAATTTTATTCAATTGAATATGCCTGTTTCTCAGTAACAGGCATATGTTATTTCCACTGGTTCCAAATTACCAGCAGAACAAAGCTTAAATATCT
Organism: Dasypus novemcinctus; assembly: GCF_030445035.2. Taxonomy (NCBI): domain Eukaryota; kingdom Metazoa; phylum Chordata; class Mammalia; order Cingulata; family Dasypodidae; genus Dasypus; species Dasypus novemcinctus. The sequence goes on from NC_080704.1 coordinate 34,924,502, forward strand.
CAACTTAGCATTTAAGATCTAAGCACCACTCCTCCTATGCAGATTAACTTCTCTTAAGTCATCAGAAAATCTCAAGTTTAGCCAGGAAACTTTATTGGCTGCCTTCTGAAAGTCAGTCTCTGTTTTGCCTTCAAGCCTTCATTATCTCATATTCCTTTCCCTTCAAAAGCATGCCCTCTCCCCTTTCCTATATTTCCTACAGCAATACTATCTATCATTTAGGTCAGTGTTCCTTACCTCTTTTTCCCCTTCAATCTAATAACCTTATAAATATCAGATAAAAGCTATAAACCCACTTTCCATATAAACACACATATGAAACTATGCATATAATCTCAGGGAATTCTTAAGATCCCCTTTGAAGCCATGAACCTCAGTTAAAGACTTCTCTATAATGGCCTAGTTGCAGGCACATTGCCTGCAAAAGGTCTGATATAACATAGATGCCCTCTTCTCTAAGCTTGGGGGTGGGAGAGAGAGAGGGAGAAAGAGAAGGACAGGAGGGGGAGAGAAGGGGGAGGGGAGAGGGAGAAGGATTACCCTCAGTTTAGAGAGGGTAGGAAAATGAAGAATGGCTTCAATGAAGGAGTCGAGTTTAAGCTGAATATTAAAGAACAGAGAAAAGCCAAGATGTAGAAGGGCATTCCAGTGAGAAGAAGAGCATGGGAGAGAACAGAGAAGAGCACTAAGTATACTGGTTGAAGTATGAGTTCTTTCATTACCAGTGAGCGTATACACAGCACCTACCCAACTGTATTACAATTATCTCTTACTGTATCTGATTCTCCCACTATCAGGTATGCACTAAGCACCTGGTATAGTATCACATTCATAAACTGTATGCCAACAATATTTGTTGAATAGATGAATCTTGAAAGGAAAAATGGAAGGTTGGATCACAGAAAGCTTGTGATGTACAAAATTTTAGGACATGTTTCAAAATTTTCAGATTTAAGGATTTCAGAACTCTTATTAACCAACATGTTAAAAACATATTTTTCTAGTCTTTACATTAGAGCAGTTCCCCCTTAGGACCACTGTCAATATTATTATCCTAATGAAATTGCTCTGCCTTTAGAAATTCTCTGGTCAACATTTTCTCCAAATTCATATTGATCTCCTCCTCACTCATTTGAACTAATGCACTTGGAAGAATACTTTTTAAATGTTTGGGGGAAAAATGTTATACGCTTAGAAGACTAAATGAATACATGAAAAATAATTTATAAAATATTTGGTTAGGGTGTACTGTTCATTTCTATTTTGTGAGAAAGCAATTCATAATATACGAAATCCTATACCTTGATTAGAATGTATTTGAAATTTCGACGAACCTCTGGAACTTAGACACATGAAAATTAATGCATCAAATTATTTTGACAAGAACTATTGAAAACAAAGGTCCTTCATCCACTGTTTTTGTTTTTCTTTAAGAACAAACAAAAAACACAAAAAAAACCTCCGCCAGAAACAAAACCTAAAAGACAAGCAAATGGCCTGGATGGCCAATTTCCCTACATTCCTATCAAATCCAACAGATCACTTACCGTTGGGATCGCAGTGGTACAGCTGACTCTTCTGAGCCGTCTCTGCATCAGGTCATGCTCCATACTGTTAACTTCAGCCTTCAACCGTTCTAGCTCCTCTTTCTCAAGTTTCAATTGCTTTGCTAACCTCTCCATCCTTGCTCGCTGATGTAACAGCAAGGCTATACATTACAGATAAAGTCATTGCAGAGAACAACATTGAACAAGTGACCTGGAAATTTCTATACACATTGCAAATGTATACAATATTCATAATGAATATCATCAAACTCTGATTGGCATTTGCTCTCAAACTGTTCTAAAGCTATTGTCCCCATATCTGCTTTAATTTAGTTCTTTTAACTACTAACAAAAATGACATCATCTATACATCCATTTTGTTCTGTCATCTATTTTATATAGGGTCAAAACCATGCATATTGGAATACAATTATCATTACATCCCTTATTAAATACTGAAAGAATACTAAATTCTCAGGTATCTTGAAACAATCTGAATAGACTTAAAAAATCTATTCTCCTTTATATTTAATTAGGTATACTATTAATTAATACAACACTCTTCATTACTAATTCTACCTCCTATAAATATGTATTACTTATAAATATCATATCTCCCTTCAGGCCATTCTCTATTAGAAAAGATTCAAATTCTTTCATCCTGAACTTTGGTCCATCCTCTGTGAATCTATTTTCCCACTCTGTGGTCTGCATTTTTTTTATATGATCTTTTTTTATTATTTTTTAAAGATACACAGATCACACAAAATGTGGTCTGTATTTTTTACAATATACATTTCACTTGACTATATTTTTCTACCAATGAATGTTCTTCCTAAAAAAATGTCTTATTAGATTGCCATTCTCATACCTATTTTCATATTTTAAAACAAAGTCTGTACATGATTCTGAAGCACTAGCTTACTCTTAATAGCAAAGCTACTGCCCAACATTTAATACAGAACACTTAATTAAAACTAAACAGCTAATATAAATGATTTCCCTTTGCAAAGAGCTTGTTGCCTCACCACAAAGATTACACTTCATAAAATTTTCATAAAACTGTGACAATTTACCTTGCGTATAGGCATAGTCATCTGATCCAGAACTAGAACTCCGCTGGTATTTATGGCTTCCCTTTTCTCCCCCAGAGCCTGGTATCACTGAAATGGGCTGAATAGGTTCTGGTGCTGCAGAGCGCTCTTCTTGGTCCACTAAATTTAAAAGATTTTCAGTCGTTGCTCGGCCTACAGTAATTTTAAAAACTGTAGTTGGGTTTGGTACCACCCGAGGAGATGGTGATGGAGCACACGAAGGTCCTGTTGGCTGTGTGTACGTAATATACACAGGATTAACACTAAATGGAGGTTTTGGTTGACTAGATATCCCTCTTGAAGGAGAACTGGAAGGTGGCGTGGTGGCTGTGTACAGTGAGTGCTGATTCCGTGGAGATGGTTGATTACTGATGGGCGAAGGGCTCCTATTAATTGCTGTCCCAGGTCTCTGAGAGGGTTCAACTGTAATTTCTATTTTCTTCATGGATCCTTTTGGTAAGCTAGATGCTGTGTATGGGAGATAAGCTACTGAATGGCTTCCCTGTTTCTGATAATTAGGCGGTCCTTGCTGATATGGATGGGGTGGAGTAGTAGAAGGACTAGGTGGCATAAAGACATGGGAACTCGGGTGGCCCAACTGGGAAGGTTGCACTTGATGCTGTGGCGAGCTGAAGGGTGAAGGACACTGAGAAGGAGGCGGTGAATGATAAGTAGATTGAGGGATTTGTTGCTGTTTGGGAGAATACTGAGAAGGCTGATAGTTCTGTTGATGCGGATAAACAGGTAAAGGACGTTGACTATAATGAGGCACTGGGCCCTGTGGTGAGGGCTGCCAAGGCGTGCTCTGAGGAGTCTGTCTTCCAGATGAACTCTGAGATGTCTGTCTAATATAAATAGAACCAGGAGACCCATAGAGATTGCTTGGAATTTGTGGAAGAATTTGTAAAGCTCTTGGTACAGTCTGTCCAGAAGGGAGGTTTTGGGATACTGTAACAGTAATTGGGTTTGTACTATACCGAGGTATGTGCATGTATGAAGGAGGTGGCGGCGGCGGTGGTGAAGGCCCTTGTATAGCAGATGGATTCATTCCTGTTTGCAAGGAAGATGGCTGTTGAGGTGGCTGTGTAGGAGGAGTAGCTGTACTTCTATTCTGTTCATTCATAAAAAATGGATTGTAGTTGGGAGTAGCAGCCACAACAGCAGGAGCCGAGTGCGGTTCCTGAACTAAACATATCAACTGTTTACCTGCTGTATGTTGTGGGTCAATATGTCCATCACTTGAGCTATGCACCAGTGTTCGACCACCATTAAGCTGAGCTCCTTCTCCAGGGTGGTAGCTACTAGGAGAATGGATACCCAAGTTAATATGCAAAAGACGATTTCTACTCATCCTGCTGTCATCTGGACTATGGTATTCCATATATAAGTATTTGCTACTCTCCTGGGAAAGGGCTCGGCAACAGGCTTCAAGATTATTGTTATTCTGGGGGAGAAAAATGGTAAAAGTAACATTGGCAAAATTGACAAATCCTAATAGTGGAAAATCAGGGTTTGCCAGAGTTATGCAAATACACCGGTTACAGAATAAGTAGAGAATGGTTTTTAACCACAAAAATATTTCCTGGTCATCTATCCAGAAAAGATCTTAAATGATTCATATTACTTTAGAAATATTTAACTCACAGGACTTATTACAGCTACTGCTACAGAAATGTAAAGTACCTACCAATGAATATTGTGACACAACCCCAAGTTTTCTGACTCTAAATCCAGAACTCATTTTATACTTGTTGCATCTCAACAAATTAAAATATGCATTAATCTTGGATTCACCAAAATTGCTGCGGTATATAAGGGCAAGTAATAATCATCATTAATATTTACATTGATAAACATGAAAATAACCATGTTTTAGTTCTCAAAAGGCACTGAAATCACAAAAGAAAAAAATCACAACGAAATTCCTAGAGTCAGCAATAAAAATTCTAACAAAACTTTCACTTTTACTTTAATCAAATGTATCCTTATATAACTTCAACTGTATTTATGAAAGAGTTAAGCAAGTCCACATTTTAAACTATGGTCCCATGACTTGGCCAAAGTTATTTGTAATTTAACAAAAAATCTGATTTCTACTACCTTAATGAAATTTATTCACACTCCCACAGTCTCAAAAGTTTTTGCCCATTTAAAGGTGGCTTGGTATACTTTCAAAATCATGTAATGATCTGAATTTTTATATTTTACATGTACACAAATATGGTAAAAACAAACTAGCATTTTATAGGTTCTAAGTGACAGAAATCAAACTAATAAAGTCTCTGCTTTCATAAAGCTTAAAATATTGTAAAGCAGCTTTCCATTAAAATACAGAATTCTTAACTAGTCACCTTGAAATGTATATTATTTATTGCCTGTAAAATAATTTAGAAAAGTTTCTCAATTATCATGACTTTCTGTCATAAATATGCATACATACATACATATATGTGCATACATAGTACTATGATTATATATTTTTTCATTGGGGGGGAGTACATTTTTTGAAGAATGAAAAGGAGCACTGTTTCTAACTGAGAACCAAATAAGATGAAAACTTAACAGGACATACAGTACTGCAATTGCAAAGCTGAGGGACTTCATCACCCAATTCTCATTTACAGATAAGGAAAGATACCTGGGAAGTTACGTGGCTTAGCAACAAGTACTTAAAGCAGGTAACTGAGAGCCGTTCTTGGTCTCCTGACTCCCAGTGTTCTTTCTACTAAAACACTAATTTCAAGGGAGAGGATGTTACTAATTACTATACTGCAAGTTTAGGAAGTAAAAGATTCAATCAAATAAACTTTTACAAAATGAATTCCCAGAAATTTAAAGAATTGGCTTTGTCAAAACCCATAAATAATTTATATCCATTTCCTTACATAAAGCTTTTGGTGCTAAAATCAGAATACTTTCCAAAATGCTTTTGAGTCATAGAAAAAAGAATTCATTGAAGTTTAAGAAGGAAATAATTAGAACTCAACGATTTGGCTTTTTTTCATCCTGCTTGAAAATCATCCTGATAGAGAGAAACTAGATGTTAAAAAGCAAATTTGGGACCAAAGAATTCAAATTGATCATCAATTAAAAAACGTCACTGACAAATATCTAAAGAAAGAAATATGAAAATAAAGTGCCTTCAAGTTTTTTTAAACTTAAGGCTTAGAGGAGAACAAAAAATAGAGTGGTTCATTTGAAATCTAGAACAGTCATGGACACTTTACTATTTGATATATTTATTAATCTTGAAATTTCATGTTTTCTACACTGAAATGGGTGACAAATACTATTGCAAAAGGGATACAAATTCAAAATGATACAAATTTGGATTTGTCAGCCTATTCAAATGCATGTCTCTAGTGACAAGTTGAATACATTTTTCTTTATCAAAAAAATATATAAGTACTATCTTTATGAAGTATTATAAAAAGAATACCACCAGAATAAACTCAAATATATTTGACCTGCTAAATTACTTTTTAAAAAAAATGGATTAAAAAATTTTCCAAACAAGAAATATGAAGAATGGTTAACAAAAAATAAGGCATATATGAACACTCTTGAAAGGACTGAGCTTTAAAACATCATACTCCTAAAATGTGATCCTAAATTCAGGGATGATAGCCTAGAAAGTAGCCTTAAGGCTTGGGTACTAAATGTGAACTCTTCAGTCCCATATATCTTAATGCAAACAGAGAAATTTTCTAAAGCCAGTAGGTGGTAAATCTCCACATCAATATACCCTATTAATCCCAAAGGCAGAAAAAAGTGAAAGACTTAGAAAAATATGATGCATATAGTAAGTTATCAACAGATGTTCACTGAGGTGAATTTAAAGTTCCATTCCTTCCATTTAGTTAAGTGAAATGAAGACAATGGGCCATGAAAAAATACATACAATCAAGGGTTCAAAAAAACCTCTCTCCCTCTCTCTCTCTCTCTATGGCTAGAGATAGTGAGGAAGGTGACTGCTAAGAAGTGGTTTAAGCAGTAAGCCTCATCACTGCTTGCCTTCACTTCAATGAAAAGTACCTTTACTCTTCCAGAGAACAAATGGGACTAAACTAAAAGAGATGAGATTCAGACTGGGAACATGTATTACGGGGCAGGGGGGGTGGGGGAGGGGACACGACGATGACAACAGGCAAACACAAAACTATAAGCCCAAAGATCTACATACACCTAGTAGAAAGAAGCACCACTGTAACCATCATTGTGTCATGAATCACTGATGATTAGCCTCAGCTATCTACAAGCATAGCTTATATCTTGAGTCATTCACACTGTAGAATGAACATTAATAGTGACCATGTGTGTGTTAAGACGAGTAGGGAGGGGAGAAGTCCTGCGCCCAAAAGCAATCAAACAGGGAAATGCCATAACTCAAAGCATACTGACATCCTGTGAAGGATGATGCAAAACTCAGCAGGAGGCAGGAGCACCCTGATCAAGATGGCAGGAGATGTTTCAGGCTTCTGTCCCCCCCCACAGAAGCTTTGAACATCCAGCAAGAACTGGGAGAAACATCTTGCTTAAAACTCCAGAAAACAGTTAAAGAAATGCAGTAGCAAAGTAACCACCAAAACAAGAAAACTTAAAAGTGATAGGATATCCTGGCACCCTGGCTGGCACCTCCACCATCCCTCACCAGCTCAGCACACAGCTGTCCATGCTCCCAGAAAGGAGCCCTGGTCCCAATTCCTGGGAAAGCAGAGTAACCCTCCTGCACATAGAGGGAGCATGTATGTCTGCCCAATCCATCCAAGCCTGAGGGACTTGCTGTCCCAGAACTTGCTTACAGAATCCTACTACTAAAGGCTGTGGGAAGAGTAGTCAAGTGGATGCCAGCAAAGGACTGCTGGCTATAGGTCATACAGTAGACAATCATATCCGTGTAAACAGGGAATTCCTAGGGCCACAGGAGCATGCCCAAGAGAAGACACATGCTCAAGGACTAGGGCACCCTCTACACTTTGGCCTGGAGCTATTCTCTTCACTCATTATATGGATAAACTCTGAAGGAATACATTCACACAAGTCAATCTGCAAAGATTGAGAAAGATGTCTTCCATTTCTTTTTTTGTTTTTGGTTAGCTCTTGGCATTCAAGGAAAGCTCTATCATAGCACTACTTATATACAAGCTTCAGGAAGAGACATGTCAGAGTCTAAATTTCAGGCACAGCACATTAAAATACAAAAGTGTCCATTTCAACAAAATATTATAAAACATACAAAGAAACAGGAAACTATGGTCCAGGCAAAGGAGAAGATTAAAGCATTAGAAACCACCAATGAGAAGGACCAGAACTAGGGCATACCAAAGACATTTTTTTAAAAAGTCCTAAATATGCTCAAAGAGCTAAAGGAAAACATGGATAAAGAACTAAAAGAAATCAGGAAAACAATTATGAACACAAAGAGAATATCAATACAGGGATGAAAATCATGAAAAGGAACCAACAGGGCTGAAGACCTTAGTAACAGAAATTAAAAATTCCCTAGGGGATATCAACAGATTGGGGCTACATTCTTGAAGGTAAGACCATTGATGGGTGGCGGACTTGGCCCAGTGGTTAGGTCATATGTCTACCACATGGGAGGTCCGCGGTTCAAACCCCAGGCCTCCTTGACCCATGTGGAGCTGGCCCATGCATAGTGCTGATGCGCGCACAGAGTGCCCTGCCAAGCAGGGGTGCCCCCCGCGTAGGGGAGCCCCCCACGCAAGGAGTGCACCTTGTAAGGAGAGCCGCAGCACAAAAGAAAGTGCAGCCTGCCCAGGAATGGTGCCGCACACACACACGGGGAACTGACACACCAAGATGACGTAACAAAAAGAAACACAGATTTCCGTGCCATGGACAAAGAAGACGCAGCAAAAAGACACAGAAAACAGACAACCGGGGTGGGGGGTGGGGGAAATAAATAAATAAATAAAATAAATCTTAAAAAAAAAAAAAAAAGACCACTGAAATCATTTGGTCTGAGAACCAGAAAGGAAAAAAAATGAAGGAAAGTGAATAGAACCTGAGGAAACTGCAACATCATCAAGCATTCCAATATATGCACTGTGGGAGTCCCAGAAGGAGAAGAAAGGGGCAGAGAGAATATTCAAAGAAAAATATGTCACCCATTTCATGAAAGACATGATCATACAGATCCAAGATTCTCAAACTCCCAGTAGGATAAACCTAAAGAGATCCATGATCCCATAGTAGAGGAAGGAAGGAAGGGAGGGAGAAAAGGAGAGAAAGAAGGAGGGAGGGAGGGAGAAAAACTGAAAGAAACTAAAGAGGCAGTATCAATGAAATGTGATTCTGGATGGGATCTAACAAGGCAGGAGATAAAAGGCTCAAAAGGACATTATTAGGACATACAGTCCAAGAAGTTGTAATGACATAATTGAGATTCAAAATCCAACTCTTAAATTTAGGGACTAATAGTACAGCCTCAAATATTCAAAAAGTAAAACATAAGGAGGATTTTTTCTTTTACTACATGACTTCACTCTCTTCTCTAAACTAGCAGTTGTCAATGGGAGTGCAATTTTACCCCTCTGGAACATTTGGTCATGTCTGGAGACCTCTTTTGTTGTCATAACAGTGGGGATGCTACTAAGCATCATACAAGGCACAAGGCAGACCCCCACAACAAATAATGATCCAGCGAACAGTGAAGAGTTTAGAAACCCTGCTCAAAATTTTTCCTTCCCACACAAGAAAACTGAGTTCTGGTCACAATACAAAGCCAGCTCTAGCAAGGAAAAATATAGCTTAATATACTATTTTTGGTAGATAATCTACCTGTAACATGCATTGAGACACCACACCCTCTGGAATCTCTGGGAAACGCTGTCGGAGATCATGGAGAACCTGAATATCAAGCTGTGGACTGCTTTGCGCCATGCCAGAGCAAATGGTGATCAAGTTTCTCTTAGGGAATGGATGTTAACCAGCCTTCCAATAGTAACGATCCTTCAACACCACAGTCATTTTCTATTAAAAGAAATTAAAGTGTGGTTAAATTTAATCACATATTTCAATTTATTCAAATAGCTATGCTCATCCATATTAAAGTAAAGAAAACTAAAATTAGCACACAATTCCAAAGTTGGAAAACTGACAAATTCAACCTAGCCAGAGACTTTTCTGACATAATATGGTCAAACATTGGTTTAAAAACAAAAACTAAAGCCAAAAAAGCCAACTTTTAATTCCATTTTAATGTTTAAAAAAATAGTAATACACCAGGGCAGATGGCCCCTCTTTGGAAATGGTGTTTATGCGTGATGAATCTGGACTCAGATGGGATCTCCCTTCATAAGACTTTCATGCTAATGTGCTGGAGGTGCAGTTAACGTTGGGATTTAAGATATATTTAGGGGATTTGAATCTCTGGACTGACAATGTGATAGCCAGGTCCTGAGCCTCAACAGACTCCAGCACCTACAATCTGATTTATTGGACTTACCACACTCAGCTAAGATGGAGTTGAAGAAGGACAATCACCACACCATGGAGCCTAGAGTGATTACAACTGAAAATGGGAGGATTGCATCCAGCATCCATGTGGAATTTGAGCCTCCTCTTAACATAGAGGTACAATGGACACAACCAATCCAATGTCCACATAGAAGAGGTGGCATTGGATTGAGAAAAGTGGACATGGTGGACGATGGGTATGGGGAAAGGCAGGAAGAGATGAGAGGTGGAGGTGTCTTTGGGACATGGAGCTGCCCTGGATGGTGCTTCAGAGGCAATCACCGGACATTGTAAATCCTCACAGGGCCCACTGGATGGAATGGAGGAGAGTATGGGCCATGATGTGGACCATTGACTATGAGGTGCAGAGGTGCCCAAAGATGTACTTACCAAATCCAATGGATGTGTCATGATGATGGGAACGAGTGTTGTTGGGGGGGGAGAGGGGGGGTGGGGGAGCGGGGTTGAATGGGACCTCACATATATATTTTTGATGTAATATTATTACAAAGTCAATAAAATAAAAAATAAAAATAAAAAATAAATAAAATTTAAAAAAAATAAAAAAATAGTAATAATAGGGGAACAGCAGCAGTTAGAATTAGAGTATTATTTGCCAACCATATTTTTCTAGCCTTGAGAAATCCTACTTAGATATAATCACTCAGTTTTCCCAGGGTCCATCATATTACCTCTATAAAGCAGAGTAATCATTTTGATGTTTGAAATAATATAATCTTCAGGAAATAAGGATTTAATAACACCACAAAGCATACTTGTCCCGTTTGCCTTGCATTCTCCCTGTACTTTGAAGTCAAAAGGTTTGAATTTGAAATCTGAGTAAAAGAAACCCAATGTCTAAATGAAATACAGAAAACAAAACTGGAAATACATAATCCTTTGTTTTCAAAGATGTCATCAGTGGCTCATCATGAGCTACACCTGCCTATCTAAGGTGTCCCTTACACCAGTGTGAAGACAGCAAGATTTGGGAGTACAGTTTGAGTAAACTGATCCTTAATTTCATCGGCACTAGGCAAGTTAAACACCTATGTAAATAAGGCAACAGTGAAGTAATAACGATGCTTCAAAAATCAACTGGCAGTATTCAAGAGTCAGTTAACCAGGCAACTTCTTAATCTGTATTTTCCATTTTTAAAAGAGGAAAAATATATAGTGTATGCCATATTATCTCAGTATTTCTGCTATGTTCACTCACTCGATAGTCAAATACTTTAAAGAATGAGAAGTATCTGCATCATCAAATGGACATACGCAAATTCTAAGACACGCCTGAACCACACACATAAGGGAGGCTCATCCCACACCACATCTAGTCTTTGCAAATAGGCCTTAGAACTTTAAATTGTGCCACTGCTTGTGACAATGTAGAGAACTACAGAAAATATTTTAAAATTAAGAAATATTAAAGAAAAATATTGAATTACTTTTGCTGGTTTGTAATTAAGTAGATAACTGAAAAATAAATACCATACAATCTCAAATTTGACTTTCATTATTGGCCAAGAATTTCATTTTGCATGTCATCTGCTAACTTACTAGAGATCTAGCTCACTCTCTTCCCTCTTCCAAGACAACAATTTCAAAGAATTACACTCTCCATGTCTATGGGGTGGCCACCAGACCCTAATGTATAAGATGCTGTGCCTAATCACAGGTGAAAACCTAAGAAGAAGAGCTATTAGGGACTGCCTTAATGACTTCTAACCACCAACATGGAAGATGTCTAAAGAACATGATGAAAAAGAAAAATGTAAGAGGAGAATGCTGACAGCTTAATTTGCATGTACACTGGCTTTATGGCCATCCTGTACTACTCTGCTCACTGCAATTCACTGAGTCCCTGTACCCTGGCTTACCTCCCTGTTCCACTGAAATATTCTCTCCATTGTCTCTCTGCTGCTAAATCCAGAGGACATCTTCTGGTCCCTATCCTCTTGACCTCTGCAGCATATCACTACTGATCATACCCTCCTTTTCGTAAGGCCTCTTTTTTTCAGCCTCTGTGACACCACACTGGCCTTGCTTCTTCCTACTTCTCATCACTTCTCTTTAATGTTGGCATTTCCTTGGTTTTTGGCCTAGACTGGTTCCTCTTCTCATTCTACCCTTGCCCAGTGATCACACCCATTACGAAGGTTTCAATAACATTTTAAAGGCTGGTGATTCCTAAATTTCTATCTTAAGCATCATGCTCTCTCCTAGACTCCAGACATATAGCCGACTGCCTACTATACAGCACCACCTGGTATCAGCCAACATGTCCCAAAAGGAACTCATCTCCTGACCACATGCCTTCCTCAAATATTCTCCCTGTGCATGCTCCCACAATTCACTCAGTTAACAAAACTAGAAACCAGGGTGTCATCCTTGGCTTCTCACTCTTGCACAGTGAACTAAATGGAGTGTGAAATCAAGCAGGTCATGGTTTGAATCTTGGTTCTGCCATTTATTGGTCTCTAGGAAAGATACACAGTCCTTAAGCCTTAGAAGTGGCATCTATAAAACGGAAATAGTGGTAGGGTTGTGGTAAAATTTCAAGGCCATACCAAGACAGAAAATATCAGTTGCCACTATTCAGGTTGTGCCGGACTACAGTTCTATTGTCAACATTGTAACAATAACTTCCTGCCTCTGTTCTTGCCTTCCTCAGCACCACAATTAGACTATTTGTTTTCTAAAATGCAAATCTGATCGTGTCCTCTTTACTCTCTGTATACCTATCAAATGGAACCACTTGCTGTCCTAAGCATGAATGTGTCATGCCTCCTCCCCTGAAAGCCTTCATCCATGATGAGCCATCTGCCTGAGGTACTTTTCTGTCTTGTCTCCCTCTCTATAGTCCTACTGCAATGCCTCTCTTCCAGCTACACTGGGCTATAGGACCCTCCACCAGGCTGCCACAGCAGGCTGTGCATGCCCTCATCACAGCACTTACCACACTATACTGTAGCCATCTGTGTACCTGAAGGTTTCATGTATAAAACTATTTCCACAAAATGTGTTGTTAGGTCAGAGTGAGGAAGGACTCAAAAAATGATGGAAGCATGTCACAAAGACTCAGGAGTCAGCTTGCAGAGGCTCCTATCATCCAAATGTGCAAAGATTTGAGCACTGAAATCGTTAAGGACAGTAACGAATTATATATGTACATATATACTTAAATATAAACATAAATGGGGGAGAAGGGAGGACCCTTGCTTACATCAGAAACCAACTGGTAAATATACAGGGAATGCTGGAGCTGAAAAAATCATCACTTTGCAGCCGTCACAGTACAGACTGGTTCAGGTAAGAATCAGTAATACATAATACTCTCAAACTTAATTTTTTGATAACTATAAAAGGTTAAAATATTTCCTTAATAAAAGCAATTTCCTTTCTGCTCATCAGGAGCGTAAGCCAACTGACAGTGTGCAAACAGAAAATATCCCAGACAAAAAGATGTTCCAGTTACCTTAGAAACACTTCAAGTTTTACAGTAAAGTACTACACTGTATTTTCGTATTTAATCCTATATAGACTACAACTAAAAATTAAACATTCTCATGGCATTTTATATTATAGATTTGGACATGGGGCAGATCGAAAACACAATCTATTCTTGTCCAGATATATCAAGGTATGTAACAACTATGCAAAATACATACAATTCCTTACCATTTAACAGGCTACTACTCTTTATACAATAGTAAAGTGAGTAACGATAAGTTGAGACCTGAGAACCAGGCAGAAGACTCAAGCGGGGTAGCTCAGCTGTACTGGCTGGGCATACCGTGACTAAATTCCTGGAAACACCCCCACTAAAGCACAGAGGTCCATGTGTGTGGACTGTGGAGCTGTGTAGGTGGTAACCCTACAGCAGGGCTTCTTAACCTTTTTTTGTTCCACGGACTGCTTCTCAGAATGTAGCAGCAGATAGTTTTATGACACTTGACATTGGAGGTCAAAGAAAATAACGATACTAAGTTGATTTTTTAAAAATTCAAGCTCACGGACTCCCTGGAATCTTTCCACAGACCTCGTGGGGGCCGTGGACCCCTGGTTAAGAATCCTTGCCATTGAGCAAGAAAGAAGAGATGCTGAAGGCAGAAATCCTATTATTAGCATACAGTTCTGGGGCAACATGAACCGAGAGATTCTGCAGGGTTGCACCTTTATTGCCTGGGAGCTTTGCTGGGATTCCTAATTCCTGAAGAGAGAGCAGAGACTGAGGGCCTAAGTGCTACCTACAGAGCAGTGGAATCCCTCTGGGTCTCCCTAATTCACAAGCACTGGCACCACACAGTACAGTGGGTTCTGTTCCAGAAGGATTATCTGCTAGAATTCCTCCCAATAGAACTGCTCTCCTTTAATGCCCCGATTCCCCAAACTCTAGAAAATGAATGCCAACACCTATTGCTTTCTTTCCACTGCCTTGTCTGAACTCGGCAAATACACAGTGTCATGCTGTTGTGACCCAGAGTATTTTACCTCTGCCAGAATTTCAGCTCACTTCCTAAAATAATTAGCTTAGAAGTTGCAAACCAATGGTTTATGGGCCAAAACCAGCCCACAGATCTGTTTGGTTTGGTCTTGGAATTGTTAAAAATAAAGTTGAGCCACACTTCAAAACAGGGAGATCTTACATAAAAATTGGGCTATCTAGCTTTTCTCTGAAAAATCAGATCTAGTAACAATAGGCAACAACTGGCTGAAGCTGAGGTTTGGCTCCCCCCCTTCAGAAAGGACATGCACTCTCCAGTCTACTTAGTTCCTACTCTACTCCCTACAGTGTCTCAGACATTGAGGCCTTGCCTTGCTTCATGCAGTTAGTTAGTTGTTCACCTGAAGTGTGTTCTACAAAGAGGATGAAAGGTACTACCTTATCAGTCTATCTAATGTTTCTCGATGGCCTGCTATAATTTTGGGTGCCAAAATTCTTTATTGTGCAAGATAGTCCCATGCATTGCAGAGTATTTAGCATCCTGGCCCCTCCCACTAAAATTTCAGTTGCACTCCCAAGTGTTCCCTGAAGAGGAAGTAATATCTTGGGTTGAGAAGCACTGCTAGCATGTTAACTTTGGTGAGGTGAGCATTTCCCAGGTTTGAAGAAAAATTAGATTTGTCTTGAGAGGATTTTTAAGGTTAAGAAATAAAGGAATCAGTCATTTTCTGATTGGGCTGGCCCAGTAATAACAAAAACAAATATGTATAAGTCCATAACTTTTGTCCATTTCCTTGATGCTTTGGAGGTTTTGATTTTAGATAATATTTATTTTTATCCCCCCTCCCCCTGAGATAGCTCCCTTGTCTGCTCAGTCTCTGCTTGTCTTCTTTAAAAAGCACCAGAAACTGAACCCAGGGCTTCCCATGTGGGAGGTGGGCGCCCAACTGCTTGAGCCACATCCGCTCCCTAGCCCTATATATGGGTGAGGCACTGAGTTAAGCAGTTTATTAAATTTAATTCTTGTAATAATCCCCATGAGAGAGGTAATATCACTCACATTTTATAGATAAAGAAACTTGAGGCTCAGAGAGGCTAAATAATTTGCCTTTGGTCACAGTGAACAAGCGGCAAAGCTAGGATACAAAGCTGAAGCTGACACCGATATTGACACCTATATTGTTGGCAACGTGGTAAGACTTTAATGATGTCTTATCTCTTAAGATGGTGTTAAGTTTAAACCCAAATATGATCTCAAAACAAAAGAGATTTTGTACCAGTCCATGAATTCTTCAAACTAAACAGCAACAAGAAGTGGCTGATACTAGAGCATAACAAATGATCTTTGGCCTGTAGAAGTAAGGGTTCCAGTTTCAGGATTTTTTCCATGAATATATGTAAAGGTGCTACAAAGTAACAAAGCAGAATAGGAATGTCGTAGTTGTTATTTCCCCTAAATAAAACAACCATCCTATAGGATTTTCTTTACAGAGGAGACCATTCCGAAATAGTGACATATTTGCTGCATCTAGCTTATATTCTGTTATATTCTCAAAATAGATACACTATGAGACCAAAATATTTAATATTTACATTGAGTCATCCCAAAATTTTCAAAGTTAAATACAGCCCCCAGAAACAAATAAGAGCATATTTAGATTAAATTCAAAGTTAACGCCCACAAAATGGATGTTTGCCAGCTGCCACCTATATAGGACATGATATAAATGCTATTCTCTGCATTCCCTCACCAACCACCCCAACAGAAATAAAGGCATTTAGGATCTCCTCCTAATTACAAGGGTGATAACAATGAGGTAGGATATTAGGGAAAAAAACCATACAAACAAATCTTAATGCCCTTCTACAAGGAGCATATGAAAGAAGAAAATGGGAAAGCCTTGATTCTTATTTACTAGAAATGCTGTTTATTAGGAATACTGAGCAGGTAGTTGGGTGAAATGGTATCTAGGTTAAAGAAAACAAACATTTACTCTATAAAGTTACTTTAAAAATACAAAAACGTTCTGGAAAAGGTAAACCATAGAGATAGCAAAAAGATTAGTGGTTGCCAAGGGTTTGGAGGGAGTTGGGGAGAGTAAGTGAAACAGGATTTTTTTTAGGATGGTGAAACTATTCTGAATGATATGGTGATGGTGGATACATGACACTATACTTTTGTCAAAATATACAGAATTTTACTGCACAAAGAATGAACCTTAACATAAGTAAATTAAAAACAAAACCAAAAATAAACAACAACAAAAAACATGTTTAGGAGGTTGGGGGATCCCACAAAGGAATGTAGACCATGACAAGAGAATCTCACTGCATTACAAATGTATAAAACAGTATAACTGAAGGGAATTGGGGTGCGGGGTGTTAGAAGGTGCTGAGCAAGATAACTTTGGAAGAGTGGAGTGGAGCCTGTAAGACCAAAGGCAAAAGGAACTGACATAAGTCTATACTCTAGTTGATCAAGTTGTTCCCCATGAGAAATGGGTTAATAACTCTGAAACTGCTATACCTGAGAAGACTAGAATGATCCCTATGGTAATGGATTAGGGTTGGAGACATCAATACGAACTCATATTTAGCTTAATAGATATGAATAATTGCATATAGAAACATTTATACATATGTATACATTACATGGTTAGTACACAGATAGTTCCTGGCTTCTGTCAGCTGGGAGGACCTAGAAGCAACAACACACTAATAGCAATGAGCTTCTAACACCCACGTTTGGTTTCTAATATCGTTCTCCAATAAAAAGAACCTGGGCTCCTTGGAGAAATGGCTGATTCTAGGAGTGGGACAAGAAATATACAGGATGAAAATGATACATCTTACAGTGCCAAAAAGTAAGAAAATACTTCACATGCACGCGTGCGTGCGCACACACACACACAATTGTGAGGGTATGTCAAAGGGACATAAGAGCCAACTGAAACAAGTCCAAATGGCCAAAGCTGGAATAATAAAATATTACTGGATTATATCTCAAAGTATAAAATAAGTATCTATGAAACCATACTGACATTAGAAATGATTTAATAAATAAATAGATGGAGGAGAAGAGGCAAATCTCCCAGGCAGAAGAAATGCACATAGTTTATGTGGATACTCTGCCCTGAAGGAGATGGAACATAACTTCCCCATTCCTTAAGTGTGAACTGCATATGGTAATTTCCTTCCAAAGAGTACACTAAAAAAAGGAATAAGAACATATAAATAAGAATAACTTTACAGTAGGGAAACTTGACAAATACTACCTCAGTCATGTGATCAAGGTCAACATCAAAAGTGGTAAGTCATGTTCATAGTATGTTCCCTTGATAGGATGTGAGGAAAATGGCATGTTACCTTTGGTCTTCCTCCCAAGAGCCCACAAGCCCAGCCAAATTATGAGAAAAACATCAGATAAATCTCAACTGAGGGAAATTTTACAAAATGCCTGACCAATACTCAAAACTGTCAAGATCATCAAAACCAAGGCAAGTCTGAGTTACTGTCACAGCCAACAGGAGCCTAAGAAGACATGACAAATAATGTGTCAATATTGGTTTAATAGTTATAACAAATATATCACAGTACCATAAGATATCAGAAACAGGGGAAACTAGGTGTGAGGTATATGGGAACTCTTTGTACTAGCATCGCAATTTTTCCGTAAAATTAAAACTCTTCTAAAAAATAAAGTCTATTTAAAATAAAATAAAATAGGACTGCCGTGCACACTGAAAATAGCTGTGGGAAGGCTACTCCGGGTTTTGGTTGCCTGACATGTGAGCGCCATTCCTTGGGGCATTTCTGCCCTTAGACCTGCTAGTTTGTGGAAGAAAATGCTTGGCAAACATAGTGTGGTCTGGTTCTGGTCAAGCAAAATTTTCCTTCAGCATCAGATTCTCATACTATGCTCCTGCTGTCACCCAGCATGTGTCTTATTTTAAGGATACAGTGTTGTCAACGGAGAGTTCAAAGAACTGAGCTTTGATGACTTTAAGGGGAAATATTTGGTACTTTTCTTCCATCCTTTGGATTTCACCTTTGTGTGCCCCACAGAAATCGCTGCTTTTAGTGACAAAGCCAATGAATTTCATGATGTGAATTGTGAAGTTATTGCTGTTTCAGTGGATTCCCACTTTAGCCACCTTGCTTGGGTAAACAAACCAAGGAATAATGGTGGTTTGGGTCACATCAATATTGTATTCTTGTCAGATTTAACTAAACGAATTTCCTGAGACAATGGTATGCTATTAGAAGGTACTGGTCTTGCACTAAGAGGTCTCTTCATAATTGACCCTAATGGAGTCATCAAGCATTTGAGCACCAATCACCCCTCTGTGGGCTGAGGGCATGGGAGAGACCTTCCACTTGGTGAAGGCATGCCAGTTTGTGGAGGCCCATGAAGGAGTATGCCAGGCAAACTGGACCCCAGATTCTCCTAGCATCAAGCCAAATCCGACTGCTTGCAAAGAATACTTTGAGAAGGTGAATCAGTAAATTATCCATGTATACCTGCAGCTTCTCACTTCTCACACCAGAGAAGAAACCACAAGTTAGAATCCACTTTTAGCATTTCGAAGATGATTGTTTAATAAAAGGGGAAAAAAACCCTAATATGCTTATATTCATAAATAATACTTTAAATTTGTTTTCGTAACACTGATTAAGGCTTTTTAAACTTGCTTAGTTGCTAATCTAAGGAGTCCTTCACTTGTAAAATCCTAATGGCTAGCTCTTTTCTATAGAATGCCTATTTCGCCTACTTCTTGGATCATGTCTTCAGTGCAAAAGGGAAATGCTCTTCTTTCTTAGCCTTGAAACTCTGTACACCAAAGTCGTAGAGCAAACATTTAAAGCTTCTGTAAATGCTCCTGATCAAGGGTCCTGAAATTTTCTTCTTGAAATTTTTTGTAATAAATTGAATTTTCTTTTTTTTTTCCTTTTTTTCAGGAGGTACTACGGAATGAATCTGGGACCTCATACATACAGAGCAGGCACTCAACTGCTGAGCTACACCCACTCCACTGAATTTTTTTTTAAGGTATCAAACATCATAGTTTCAAGTTATTAGCATCAGCTATCTAATTTAACTCTTGCAATAGATGTGTATGTGAATAAAACAAATGCGAATCAGAATGCAATGAATGTACCACAGCAATCAAAGAAGCTGTCAATGTGGGAGGAGTGGGGGTGTGTGTGGGGAGTGGGTATATGGGAATCTCATATTTCTTTACTTAACATTGTGTGATTTATGTTATCTTTAAAAAAAAAGATAATAAAAAAAGAAGGTTAAAAAAAAACCCAAAAAACAAAAAACACTTGTGGTAGGAAAGTGACTTAACTGATAATGCATGACCCCACCCGAGATTTGTAGTTTACAGTTATTTTACCTATTTATTAGTTGACTTAGTGTCTCTCTACATTTTTAGATACTGATTGGGTATATAAAGCTATTTATTGAGTCCAGGGACTACAATTTGAAATTATTGTAATTTCTTTCTTGAATTACTTATTCCATGGAAAGTATATAAACAAAAACATTTAAACATATATATAAAAAGAAAAAAAATACCTCAAGATGGTTTATAAGCCCTGGCACAGCAGTCTTATTCACATCTCCAGACCTAAAAGCACTTTCTTTTCAGTAGTCTGAAAATCTGAAAAAAATGAAAAGATGGTTATCTTTTTGCTAACTTCTCAATTTAATATGGAAAACAACAAAAACTCATAGACTTCTGGCATCTTAAAGTAACAGCAGATAGGATGCTAGACCACACTTTCAGGGCAGGTAGTTCTTTCCCAAATTATCATCACAAGCTGAATCATCTTCTTTTTGTTTTAGGTCCCAAATATTTCTACCATAATTAAATTCTACATTATCCCACAAAAGAGAGCAGCAGTTCAAAAAGACAGTCCATTGCTTATATAAGTCCCTTGTAGCACACTTAGTTGTGACTTGACATCCTGAGCCCTCCATTCTATTTAGAGAAGAAAGAATTTAAGCCAGGACCTATCAAGAACGTATAAAATTTTTAATTGCATAGTTGAAATACATTTTCTAAAAATGCTATTATATAACCCATTTCTGTTTTACAGAGCACAGTTTATACATAGATGAAGATAAATTATATTCATCTGGAAAATAAGAGTTCTCTTTCTATCACTTAAAGGCTATCTTCATTCTCAGTAAATCTAGTAATGCAATGTTAATTTTATCATTTCAGGGCAAATACTGGTTTATATCAAAGCTATCATGCATACATGTTTCTACTTAATCTCCTGAGTCAACTTCATTTTGCGCCAGAGTAGAGATAAAATAATGTACTGTTTATATTATGTTTTATAGCCCTTTACTATACTCTTTATCTTGACTATTATCTCAAAAATGAACTTCAGTATGAAAAATACGTACCTTACAAAATAAAAAAAACAGCACTTTGTACCCACATGAATGCTGTTTTCAGTTATGTGTAACAGGTTTTTTCACTTTTTCATGACAATGTAAAATCCACCCCACATTCACATTAACCTTTTACCATTAACTTCAATCAGCACTGTTTTCTCCCCTTCCTAAATACCTATTAATCATTGTGTGTTTATTACCACTTTCAGCACCTGAAATGTTTATTAATTTAATTCTCTTCCAAGTTTTATCATTATACATCTTGAGAACAAGATGTGGGGGCATTTTCAGGATTTGGAGTTGTCCTGGGTGGTGCTGCAGGGAGAGATGCTGCACATTGTGTCCAGCATGGCCCACTGGGTGGGCCTACTGGGTGAACTGGGGGAGAGTGTAGACTACAATGTAGACCACTGTCCTTGTGGTGTGGTAGTGCTCCAAAGTGTATTCACCAAGTGCAGTGAATGTACCACGATGATGGGAGAGGTTGTTGATGTGGGAGGAGTGAGGAAGGGGGTGGGGGTTGGGGGGTTTATGGGGACCTCATTTTTTTAAATGTAACAGTTAAAAGAAAATAAGAAAAAAAGGGTAAGGGTGTGTGCACACACACGTGTGTGTACTAGATCATAATTAAAATGTTATTTCTTACTGTGGGTTGCTTTGAAAAATACAACTTAGAATTACTGTGAAGTATTCTAGGTTATATAAGAAAAATATTTACTACCGTTCATTTTTACTTTTTTTTCCCCGTATTGATAGTAGCTTTCCAATTAACTAATAAACAAAGTAGAGTTATTTGAGAAACCTCTGGACATGAAAGCTGAAACAGCTTAACTCTTCGTTATAAATTTGTATGTGACTTTATTTTTCTCAATGCAGTCCAGATATGTTCCAGAACTACTTCCCATACAGAGAGCAATGTTTGCCTTTTAGTATATCTGAAAAATGAATTATGAGTAATCAGTATTGTTAAGCCATTCAAGATTACAGTCTATGGGAATAGCTTAGTAGAAAGGTTTGAAACATCAACAAAGATGTCACTTATTTAACAATTCCTAACCTGCAATACTCCTGAATTTCATGCTCATTCATTTAATAAAATCTGAGCCCTGAGTTTATAGATACAGAAGGCCCAATCCCTCAAGGTGAGAGAAATTATACTGGTAGTTATAATAGAGTATAGTTAAATCCTATAAGAAGTCAGAAAAACAATCAAGACAGGGCAAGGAAAAGGAGAACTGAGGAAAGCTTCATGAAAGAAGCTAGATTGCAAAGATGAGGAAGACTTATGTTTTTAAAATAAGAACAGTAAAATTATAGAGCTGAAAGGAATTCTTCAGATCTAAACCAGTAGTTCTTAACTGGGAGCAATTTTATCCCCCAAGGGACATTCAGCAATGTCTGGAGACATTTTTGGCTGTCACAAGTGGGGAGGGATGCTACTGGCATCTAGTGGCGAGAGTCCAGGGATGCTGCTAATCATCATACACAGCACAGAACAGCCCCTGACAATGAAGAATTTTCCATCCCGAAGTATCAATAGTGCTGAGAGATTGAGAACCCTGAACCCAATCCCCTTCTTTTACACAAGAAGATATGAAGACAAGCAGGGCTAAAATAAAAACAAACATGTTTTTAAAAAGCCAAAATTATAAAATAGGCCTTGTAACATCTCACCCAGGGTTCAATTCACATTACACACCCACATGTTATTACCCTAGGAAAGAGATGTTAGTATGAGTGGGAACATTTTTTATAAGGTGGAAAAATAAACTATCTAAAAAGCAACACTGATATTGTTATATAATCTTTTTTAAAAAAAAGATTTATTATTTATTCATTTCTCTCCCCTTCCCCCCACCCCAGTTGTCTGCTCTCTCTATCCATTCGCTGTGTGTTCTTCTGTGTCTGCTTGTATTCTTGTCAGCAGCACCGGGAATCTGTGTCTTTTTGTTGCATCATCTTGCTGCATCAGCTCTCCGTGTGTATGGTGCCATTTCTGGGCAGGCTGCGCTTTTTTCACACAGGGTGGCTCTCCTCACGGGGCACACTCCTTGCACGTGGGGCTCCCCTATGCGGGGGACACCCTTGTGTGGCACAGCACTTCTTGTGCACATCAGCACTGTGCGTGGGCCTGCTCATCACACCCTGGGTTTGAACCCTGGACCTCCCATGTGGTAGGCGGACACTCTATCCATAGAGCCAAATCTGCTTCCCTATATAGTATTTCTTGACACAGATGTACCAATGGGCTCAAAGGAAGAATTATGATGCTACAATACCATTTTAAAAAATGGGGAAGTGGATGTGGCTCAAGCGATTGCTCTCCTGCCTATCACATGGGACGTCCGTGGTTTGGTTCCCGGTGCCTCCTAGAGAGGGCAACGAACTGGCACAACAGGCAGGTGAGGCAAGCTGACACAAGACGACACAACAAAAAAACAAGAAGAAGGGCATGATGAGAGACACAACAAAGGAGGGAGTAGAGGTTCCTGGTGCCTCCTAGAGAAGAGGGAAGAGATAGCAAGCTGACTGAGACACAGGAGGAAGAACATAAAGTGAGACAAAACAAAGCAGGTACCAGAAGTGGCTTAAGCAATTAGGTGCCTCCTTCCCACATTAGAGGTCCCAGATTCAGTTCTTAGTGCCTCCTAAAGAAATGCAAAGACAAACAGACATAGCAAGTGCAAACAATGAGGGGGTAGGGAGAAATAAACAAATCTTTTTTAAAAATTGATGTCCTTTGTTCAAAATACCAGACTTAATGTCTTATCAACTCAGTTTCTGAACATATATTTGAGAACAAGAAAAATTGAAATAAAAATTGGGAAGGTGGAAGATATGCATATACATGCAAACACAGTTACTCCCTTGGGCAGGCTTTTCAAGTTCCACCAGTTCTAACTGGTGGACCTGGGCAGTATTAGCCCCTTTTATTCAAAGTCAACTACCAAGATATGTCCCCTTTGCTGTTCCATTTGCTGATTCAGGTTTGTATTAGCAAATGAATCGTCCAAAGAACTTGCAACTCTCACTGCTAAGCAGCTAGAAGCTGCTTAGGAATCTCTAATTGGACTACACAGATCCACACACCTTACCTCCAATTTTCCAATTGGTAAAACTTCAACTGAGATAGATACTTTGTCCAGTTTGGCACACTATAATTCATGGTGAAAAGGCTGAAGACAGTAACAAAAAACTGTCCAAAAAAGTGAAAGACCAAAGATGATTCAAACTCTGACTCTAATACTCTCTCATAAAGGTTCAGAGAAGAAAGTATGTGCAAGTGATACAGTGCAGGATAAAAGGCCATCAGAAAGAAAGCAGCCATTTGTATAGCTTTACTATCTGAAATTTCAATGAATGAAGTTTATGTTAAATCTATACTAAGGTCTGCTGATGTGGCTCAGTGGGTGAATGCCAGCCTTCCACATGCAAGGCCTAGGGTTCAATCCCCAGCCCTGATACCTCAAAATATTGGGAAGCGGATTTGGCTCAACTGATAAGAGTGTCCGCCTACCACATGGGAGGTCCAGGGTTCAAACTCAGGGCCTCCTGACCCGTGTGATGAGCTGGCCCAGTGCAGTGCTGATGCGCGCAAGGAGTGTCGTGCAACACTGGGACGTCCCCCACATAGGGGAGCCTGGCGCGCAAGGAGTGCGCCCCCTTGCGCCCCGTAAGGAGAGCTGCCCTGTGTGAAAAAAGTGCAGCCTGCCCAGGAGTGGCGCCGCACACACAGAGAGCTGACGGAGCAAGATGACACAACAAAGAGAGACACAGATTCCTGGTGCCGCTGACAAGAATCCAAGCAAATGCGGAAGAACACACAGCAAAAAGACACGGGGGGGGGGGGGGGGGGGGGGCGGCCCGCAGGGGAAGTGAATAAAGAATAAATCTTTAAAAATAAAATACTAAGAGAGTTCACCTGCCTGCCTGAGCCACACTGCTCCCCCTCCCACTCACCTCTACTGCATATGGCAGAGCTCACAACAGCTGAGGGGACTAGCAAGGCTTTTCTGAGGTTCTGGATTCAGAGAAAACTAGCAAGAGGAAGCTTAGCTGCATCCCTGGCAAGCCATCATACATGGTCCCCGTAGCTTCCCTGTAGCTTTAACTAGTCATTAAAATGTAATCAGTTTGATTACAAAACTGTGCTGAGGCCCTTTAAGGACCCTAGGTCTTTAAATGTTAGATGATTGCATACTGAATCTGATTTATTCTCCAGTAAAATAGAGGAACTTTTAAAATTCCCAGACTCTATGCAAGCAGCACACCCTCACAGCATGCTCTCAACAATGAAGGCGTTACATAGTCCTTTCTTTAGTTTTTTTGCCTTAAAAGAATTAGAACTCCTTACTCAGGACTACAAAATACTCCCCCATAACCCAAACCATGAAATCTCTAATCCACCATTCAGGAATAACTTTAACATCCTCAGAAGGAAGAAAATCACGTTGTCCTAAGGCTTAGTGAAATAATAGAGTTTTTATTAAAAAAAAGCAGAGTCTTAGGTTCCCAAATTGGGGATTTTAACAACTCAGGAACTGACTAGGTAATAATTCATGTTAATCAAAGAACTTTAGTTCACTGGGGATGAGAAAAAAACTAGTGATAACACAAGCTTTTCAAAAGGGTAGAGAGAGGAGCTGGCAAATTCCAAAGCTGGAAGGACACTGCTCTAGAAACGGGGTTTATGGGGAAGTGGTGATGGGACATGAGAGAATAATATTCCAATTATCTCAATCTTCAGGACATGAATCATGAGGTCATGATATTATATGGCTTACAGTGAGAAGAAAGCATAAAATGATAAAAACTGGGAAGTGTCTATCAGCAAGAGTTAATTGGTCATAATAGCTAAAATAAAATGCTGTAATAGACAAAAAAACATGTGCCATTCACCAGGAATGGAACCAGAGACAAGTAATTTAACTTCTAAGAGGCTCTATTCCTCATCTGCTTAATATCATACCTATCACATACCTGCCTCACTAGGCTGTTGTGGGAATTAATTTATACAGAAGGAAAAAGCTTATCATTTATAAAGAACTATGTTTATTCATTAGATAGTTTGAAGAGTTCTAGTATGGCAGCAAACCTAGGAATCTCAGAAGAACTGCTTCCTTTACTATTTCACAAGGGCAGATATATATTATACCCACATATATGTACACTGAGACAGAAGTCATTATGGTAAAAGTAACTGGGAAAATAGTCTTTTCCATGAGAGGGGAAAAAAAACTTTGTGGATACACACTATCCCAATTTCAACAGTAATTAAGAGGGATTTCATGTTCTAGCAGTCATCCCAGGCACTATTTTTAGCTGAAATATAAATACAATAAACCTGTCCATTGTCAAGGTCTAGAACTGTGCAAGGATGAAGACACTTAAAACGTTGCTGAGGATTCAGGTAGGAGTTTATATTTATACACAGAGAGAAAGATACAGATCCCATATATTGTAATCTTTAAATAATTTTTCAAGTTTTAAGGTTAAATAATTATACTCTCATGAGTGCAGTTCTGTAAAACAAAGCTTATAGAGAACTAGAGGTTGAGTAAAGTCTGCCCATAAAGAACCAACAGGAGGCCTTTCTTGGTTATGACACATTAAGTAATTTAAACTAACTTTCCCACTAAAGATAACAGCTAGACAAAATATAAGCAAAAAACTTTTCATTTCGGCCATTGACATGCCATCCAGATTGAGAAAGACCCAGAAACTCTGGGGCCATGTGAGCCACGGCCACAGCCGTATCACAAGTGCTGGAAGCATCTAGGCCAGGGTAATGCTGGTTGCATGCATCTCCACAGGATCAACTTCAACAAATATCACCAAATACATTACTTTGGAAAGACTGGTATGAGACATCATCACTTGAAGCGGAACCAGAGCTTCTGTCTGTCAACTTTGATAAACTGTGGACCTTGGTCAGTGAACAGAATCAGGTAAATGCTTCCAAAAACAAGACTAGAGCTGATCCCATCATTGATGTGGTACAATCAGGTTTCTACAAAGCTCTGGGGAAGGGGAAGCACCCAAAACAGCCTGTCATCGTAAAGACCAAATTTTTCAGCAGAAGAGCTCAAAAGAAGATTAAGGGTGTGGGGGGAGCCTGTGTCCTGGCGGCTTGAGGCCATATAGGGGAGAGTTTAAATGTTAACATGCTTTCCCTTGTGGTCTGGCTGTAGACTCTCTGGTGGCACCTCTACATCCCTACCTATGCAGCAACTGCTGAGCACAGCCAGCATTAGGAAGCAGCCTTAACCAGGTTCTAGGATTGAGACTGAGGAGGCCTTAGCCAATTAGCAAACCTGAACCTTATTTTCATTTATAAAATGAGAATGCCTGTTGATAAAATTCTTTCAACGCCTGTTTGCATAGTTTACAGTGGGTGGGAGAATGTACCCTTACCTGTTCCATGGCGATCAAAAGAGAAGACTCAGTTTAGATGGGTTGTATCAGTTCTACAGAGCTAAATTCCTAATCCTAAGGGTTTCTTCCTGGGTTCCTTATCTTGCACCAAACCATTCTAGTTATAACCAGAATCTAGAAGAGTTTTTCTTCTAGTAAAAAATGTATCTAGTGGAGAAAACTGGGAAATCCTGAGGGCCAGAAACTGAGTCAAGTTTCCTAGGGTTTGTATCTTTTCCTGTTGAAGCCAAACCATGAAAATAGCCAATGCTTGTATGTAGATTAGACCCTCAGATCTTAGTGTAAATTATAATCTGCTACAGCTTTTACAGTGCTGGAATTTTAAGCTTTCGACACAAAATAAAACTTGTAGTCTAAATACATACATATATATGGAAAGACTTTCTTAAAAGGATCAAGAGGTAACAAGATAGAGCCTTCAGATCCATTAAGGAAGTCTCTAAACTCCAGAGAGGTGAGCCCAGTAATCTAGAAAAGAAAGCCACAAGTTAAAACTATGTATGTCACAGCCTCATAGGTCAGAGGGACAAATTTGAGAATCCAGGGCCTGCCCAAAACAAGGACAAGGAAAGACTCTCTTTAGACTACCCCCTCAGGCTGGGACCCTGAAGGACTGCACCTTAGAAATAAGGGTGAAACAGAAATAGTCCATACACTGAAGGTAACTTGACCTTGAGTAATCTGGTTGGCCCAGGAAAAAAAAAGGAACCTGAGATTAGATTAGGATAATACTGGATTCTCCCAAGCAGATGAAATAAATTATTAATTACTTAATTAATTTTCTAGAAGATCTCATCCTTGGTGTCAAATTATTTCTCAGATAGTTTTTTCATTGAATTCCCCGCAAACAATTAAAGATAAAGAGGCACATGAAGAGACAAGAGAACATGACCAAAGTCATAAAACAACAGACAACAAAAAGCGATCTGCAGGGACTTCAGATATTGGAATTATTAGTCATAAATTTCAAATTATGCTTATTATGTTCAAGAAGATGAAAGCCAAGCTTTAAAAAATCTCAGCAATGAACTTGTAATCATAAAAAGTGACATAGCAGATCAAGCCAGATTTTAAAAACAACAAATTCCAGGCTGAAAAATCAACAAAGAAAAATGTTAAAGCATCCTAAGGGGGGGGGGGATTACTTTCATAGAAGCATAGAAGCAACAATTAGACCGATAGTTTAATTCTTGACAACGAAACAAAACCTAAAGACTGCATAATGCTATCTTCAAGGAAGAGAAAGAAAATAACTGCCAACCTAGTATTGCATTGCAGAGAAAATATCCATCAATAATGGAAATGAAATACACTTTCAGACAAGTAAAAATAGAATTCACATCCAAGAGACTCCAACCAAAGAAATCATAAAACAAAAGAAAAATTACCCAAGATGGGAGGTCACAGATACAAAAGAAATGAAGAACCATGAAAAGTCAGTGAACAGTGAAAATTTTCAAGGGACGCTTTGTCACTTACATATAATACAAAGAGGCCAAGAAAGCAAGGAAAGAAGTCCCATCTGGCTGTTTTCCTGAGGAGCCAAAGACTGCTCTCCACATACCCCACTTTATACCAGAGAAGAGACCAATCTATACTGTTTGAGTGTAGATTTTATCCACCTTGGAGGCAGGGGCCCTGCCACTGAGAATTCCTGTTCTGATAAGCATCTGGGAGGGGGGTGCTTATTCCAAGTTTTAGGTTTCAAGTATGGATGGGCCTTTTCATTAGACTTAACATCTCCCCCAGGTTATGGAACAGCACACAATAGAAAGGAGATGGGGGCAGAGGAAGGGCCACTTAGCATTTGTTTGTGACTTCCCCAAAGAAGGAAGTGGGGGTGAGGTCTGGGTGACGCCCAAATAACAGATGTCTTTGACTTCCCTAACAGTCTACTCAACATTTATAAAGTAATGTCCTGTGGGGTTTAAAATATATATAAAAAATTAAATCATAGGACAAAAGCTGTATGTAAGTCAGGAGGTGGCCTAAAAGTATCAATTAACATTAAACTTTGATAAGGAAAGGATATATGCTCTAAATGTTATGGTAATTCCAAAAAGAAATCAAATATGTAATATAAAAACCAATAAAGGAAAAACGGATATAAAAGTAATCAAATCAAAGGAAAAGAGAATAAGAGTAAAAGAAATATAGGACTGGAGGGACAAAATATGTGATGCTGTATTTAATCCCAAAATATCAATGATTTCATTAAATATAAATTGATTAAATGTTTCATAAAAGAGAAAGACTGCCAGATTGGATTTTTAAAACTCTAAAATATATACTGCTTTCAAGCAACCCATCTAAAACAATACAAACAGGTTGAAATTAAAAGGTAGAAAAATATATATCAAACATCAGCCAAAATAAAGATACCTTATATTAATTTCAGACAAAATACACATCAAAGCAAAAAACATCACTAGAGTTAAGAGCCATTTCATAATGATAAATGTTTGTCACCAGAAAAATAAAACAAATTAAATTTGCATGCACTTAACTGCATAGCCTCAAATATATAAAGCAAAAGTTGACAGAACTAGGAGAAATAGGCATACAATATTATCACTGTAGCAGATGGTAAAATAATAAGCAAACAAAAGAAATCAGTAAGGATACAGATAAACACAAACTAGATCAATGGGCACATAAGAAACACTGAATATATCTGGTATCTACCTGAACTTGAATTTTTGTGTCATATATACATACAAGCAGACACAGAAAACACACAGCAAATGGACACAGAGCGCAGACAACTGGGGGGGGGATAAATAAATAAACCTTAAAAAAAAAGAAAAGCAAACACTAAGAAAGTAAAGGGAAATAATGACTAAGAGCTGATATTAACAAAACAGAAAAACAGTAGAAAGAATAAACAAGTTGAGAGTTGGTTCTTTGGAAAAACTATTAAAATTGCAAAACCTCTGATGAAAATTCATTTCTTAAAAGAAAAAAGGAAAGAAAAAAAGATACATATAATTAGTATCGAGAATGAAAAAGGCTATAAAGAAAAACATGTCCACAAAAAAGCATCATTGATAATAGTCAAGAAGTGAAAACAAGCAAATGTCCATCAAATAATAACAAATGAGAAAATAAAACATGGTGATGTAGCCATCCAATGGAATATTATTTGGCAGTAAAAGTAAATGAAGAACTGATGCATGCTGTAACATGGAAGAATTGGATTGGGAAAAATGGACATGGTGGCTGATGGGTATGGGGAAAGGCAGGAAGAGATGAGAGGTGGAGGCGTCTTTGGGACATGGAGCTGCCCTGGATGGTGCTTCAGGGGCAATCACCGGACATTGCAAATCCTCCCAGGGCCCACTGGATGGAATGGGGGAGAGTATGGGCCATGATGTGGACCATTGACCATGAGGTGCAGAGGTGCCCAAAGATGTACTTACCAAATGCAATGGATGTGTCATGATGATGGGAATGAGTGTTGCTGGGGGGGGAGAGGTGGGGTGGGGGTGGTGGGGTTGAATGGGACCTCATATATATATATTTTTTAATGTAATATTATTACAAAGTCAATTAAAAAAAATAAAAAAGAAAAAAAAAGAAAAGAAAACATATGCTATGAGAAAGAAGTCAGTCACAAAAGACCACATATGATACAATTCCATTTATACGCAAATTCCAGGATAAGTAAATTTATAGCAACACAAAGTAAGGCAGTGGTTGCAGGAAGACGAAGGGAAGGGGAGAAGAGAGGGAAATGGGGATTGACCACTAATCAGTATGGCGTTTCTTTTGTGAGTGATGGGCATGTTATAAACTTACCGTTGTGATGGTCGCACAATTCTGTGAATATACTAAAAACCATTGAATTGTACACTTTAAATGCGTGAATTGTATTATATCTCAATAAAGCTGTTTAAAAAAATTAAAAAGGAGACATCACGAAGGATTCTGTGGGCATTAAATGATAACAGTATAAGCTGAATACTAATACATCGAAAATTCAGATGAAAGGGACAAATTTTGATAAAAAAATAATTTTTATCGAAACAGTCATAAGAAGTTGAAAACCTGAAGAATACTGAAACTATTTTTAAAACTGAATCTCTAATTAAAAGCTTTCCTACAAAGAAAACTGTAGGCTGAAATGGCTTCGCTGCTAAATCCTACTATACATTTAAAGAAGAAATAAAACCAATCTTAACACAAACTCTTCCTCTTCCAAAGAATAGAAAAAGTGGGTATATCTCCCCCTTCCCCAATTCATTTTACAAGGCTAGCATAAGCTTGATACTAAAACCTGACAAAACTGTACAAGAAAAACTTAGAGGTTAATCTTACTGATGTACAAAGATCCAAAGACTCCTAAGCGAAATAAAAGAAAAATGTGATAATGACCAAGTTGCATTTATTTCTGGAATGCCAAGCTGACTTGGCATTAGGAAGTAAATATAATTTCACTTAAGGTACAAAATCATATGGTTATATCAACAGCAGGAAAAGTATTTGATAAAATCCAATATCCATTCAACATATAAACTCTAAGCACTTAATGAAATTTCCTTAATCTGATAAAGTATCTGGAAAAAGAATTAAAGCAAACATTTCGGTAAAATGCTGAAAGTATCCCCTTTGAGAATGGGAACAAGACAATGGTGCCCACTATTACCACTTCTATTCAACATTGTAACTGCAGTATTAGCCAGTAAAGTAAAACAAAAATAAACAAATAAAAACAGCCATTGATAGGAAAAAACAAAATCTTTATTTGTAGTTATTAAGATTAAATACAGGGAAACGGACTTTGGCCCAGTGGTTAGGGCGTCCGTCTACCATATGGGAGGTCCGTGGTTCAAACCCCGGGCCTCCTTGACCCGTGTGGAGCTGGCCATGCGCAGTGCTGATGCGCGCAAGGAGTGCCGTGCCACGCACGGGTGTCCCCCGCGTGGGGGAGCCCCACGCGCAAGGAGTGCGCCCGTGAGGAAAGCCGCCCAGCGTGAAAAGAAAGTGCAGCCTGCCCAGGAATGGCGCCGCCCACACTTCCCGTGCCGCTGACGACAACAGAAGCGGACAAAGAAACAAGACGCAGCAAATAGACACCAAGAACAGACAACCAGGGGAGGGGGGGAAATTAAATAAATAAATAAATCTTTAAAAAAAAAAAAAAAAAAAGATTAAATACATAGTAAACCCAAGAGACTTTACAGATAAATCACTAAGAGTACTAAAAGTTTAGCACAATTGGTAAATATAAGGCAATATACAAAAGTTAAATGTATTTTTATAAACAAAATGAAATCTATATATAAAAATTTACAAAAAAATATCTAATACCTAGAAATAAAACCCTCAGGAGTTGTGAAAACCTTTCTGCAGAAAACTGTATTATTGAGATAAATTAAAGAGGACTTGAATAAATGGAATGGTATAACATGTTCATGGATTAGAAAGTTTAATATTATAAAGATGTCAATTCTCCCCCAAATTAATCTACAGATTCCATGCAATTCCAATAAAACCAACAGGTGTGTATGCGTATGTGTGTGTAAAATGACAAGATGATATTAATATTCATATAAATGTGCAAAGGATGAAGAACAGTCAAGATGTTCTCAAAGAATACGGTGGAAGATCTTGCTCTACTGAAGATCTGGACTTACAGAGCTATAATAAACAATACAGTGTGTTATTGGTACAAGGAGAGACAAACAGACCAAACAGAATAAAGAACTGAGAAACCGCTCTATAGACATACGGATCATTCATCCCTGACAAAAGAAGGGAAGACAGTGTGCTAGGACAATTAGCTATCCCTATGGGGGAAAAAAATGATACTGTCCCCTGCTTTACATGATAAACAAAAAGTCAAGTTCAGGTAGATGCCAGGTATATATGTGCAAGGCAAAACAATAAAACTGGAAGAAGGGAGAACATCTTTAAGACACTGGGATAGGGAAAGATTTTTTAAAACTAGACCTGATACCTAATTTTAAAATAAAGGAAAATATTAATAAGAATTTTTATCAAAAGAAGCATAAAAAATGAAAAAGTAGAAAACTAAGAATAGAAAGGAACTTCCATAACATGATAAAGGGCATATATGAAAAACCCATAGTTATCATCATACTTAACGGTGACAGACTGAAAGCTTCCCTCTGCTAAGATGAGGAACAAGACAAGGAGGTCCACTTTCATCACTGCTATTCAACATTGTACTGGTAGTTCTAGTCAGAGCAAGAAAAAGAATATATAAAAGGCATCCAAATTGGAAGGAAAGAAGTAAAGTACCCCTATTCACAGATGGCATGCTCTTAAATACAGAAAATCCCAAAGAATCTACAAGAAAGCTACTAGAGCTAATAAATGAAGTCAGCAAAGTGGCAGTGTGGTTTTCCTATACCCAGCAATGAACAACCTGAAAAGGGAATACAGAAAACGATTCTATTCACAATAACAACTAAATGAATAAAGTATCTAGGGATAACTTTAACCAAGGATATAAAGGACTAATACATGGAAAACTACAAAACATAAAAGATATGAAAAAAACTAAATGGTAAGACAACACATGTTCACACATTGGAAGACCTAATATTTTTAAGATGTTATTGCTACCCAAAGTGATTTATAGACTCAACACAATCCCAATCAAAATTCCAACAGCCTTCCTTGCAGAAAAGGAAAAGTCAATAATCAAATTCACATGGAAAGGCAAAGGGCCCTGAATGGCCAAAACCACCATGAAAAAGAAAAAGCTGGATGACTCACATTTCCCCATTTTAAAATTTACTGTAAAGCTACAGCAACCAAAACAGTGTGGTAATGGCACAGGACAGATATAGAGACCAGCAGAACAGAAATAAGTTCAGAAATAAGCCCACACATTTATGGCCAATTAAATTTTTACAAAGGTATTCCAAGTCTACTCCATGGGAAGAATAGTCTCTTCAACAAATGGTGCTGGGAGAAATGGACAGCCATATACAAAAGCATAAAGGTGGACCCCTTCCTCAAACCATATACAAAAATTAACTTAAAATGGATCAACGACCAAAATATAAGAGGTAAAACTATAAAATTCTTAAAAGAATACAGAGAGAATAGCTTCAGGACCTTATATTAGGTAATGGCTTCTTAGACGTGACACCAAAAGCATAAGCCACAAAGGTAAAACTGATAAATGGGACTTCAACGAAGCCAAAAACTTCTGCTTATCAAAAGACATTATTGGGAAGCGGATGTGGCTCAACCGACTGGGCTCCAGTCTACCATATGGGAGGCCCTGGGTTCGCTTCCTGGGGCCTCATTGGGAAGGCAAGCTGGCCCACGCCCAAGGAGAGCTTTGGGCCCACACCCATGGATAACTGATACAGCAAGATGACATAACAAAGGGAGACAAGCAGACACAAAGAACATGCAGTGAATGGACTCAGAGAGCAGACAGCAAAGCAAGCAGCAAGGTGGGGGAGGGGGTAAAAAGACAATCGATGGAATGGGAAAGAAATATCTGGAAACCGTATATTCAGATTATAAAAAGAATTCCTTACAACTCAACAACAAAGAGACAAACAACCCAATAAAAAACAAGCAAAGGCTTTTAATAGACATTTCTTCAAAGATGATATACAAATAGCCAATAAGATGAGAAAAGATGCACATCATTAGTCATTAGGGAAATGCAAGTCAAAACCACGAGATATCACACCACACCTACTAAAGTAGCTTTAACTAAAACAAACAAAACACAAAAAAACAAACAAAACAAAACAAACGGAAAATAACCAGTATTGGCAAGGATGCAGAGAAACTGGAACCTTCATACACTATTGGTGGGAATGTAAAATGATGCAGTCACTGTGGAAAACAGTTTGGCAGTTCCTCAGAAAGTAAAGAATTACCATATGACTGGGCAAACCCACTTCTAGGTATATACCTAAAACAATCAAAAGCGGACTCAAAAAGATATTTGTACACCATTGTTCACAGCAGCATTATTAACAAGAGTCAAAAGGTGGAAACTACCCAAGTGTCCATCAAGAGATGAAAGAATTAACAAATGTGGTACATACAAACAATGGAATATTATTCTGCAGTAAAAAAGAATGAAGTTCTGATACATGCTACAACATAAACTTTGAAGACATAATGTTGAGTGACATAAGCCAAACAAAAAGGGACAAATATTGTATGATTCTACTTATATGAAATACCTGTAATAAAATTAGCAAATTCATAAAGACAAAAAGTAGATTAGAGGTTACCAGGGGTGGCAGGAGGGGGAATAGGGAGTTAATGTGCAATCAGTGCAGTGTTTCTGTTTGGGGCCATGGAATAGTTTTGGTAATGGATGGTGTAGAAGACAGCACAATGTGGCAAATGTTACTAATACCAATTAACTGTATACTGGAAGGTGGTTAAAATGGAAATCTTATGTTGTATATGGGCTACCACCTTTTTTTTTTTTTTATGAAAAAGCATGCCGCACAGTGGCAGAAGAGATTTACAATCATCAAGGGTTCATTTCCTGCAATACAATAAAAAACTACAAATCAGCAAGTCAAAAAAGCAAGGAAGGTCACAACACATTTTTGGAAAAGATTCCACTCAAAATAGTCATGAAAGCACAAACCCAAACTATCTGGAAAATTTAATTATAAATACTGACTCCTTCCCTGAGATTTATGGAGAATAAAATATTTTCTTATATTAAACTTAAGAAAGTTTAACTGCTCATATTTCAATAAACAGTTCACTCATTCTTTCTCTACTCAGCACCCTAAAAAAATACTTGTTGCTGGAAAGTCCTGTTTAAGGAATATTTGCCTATTCCAAAGTCACAAATACATTCTCCAAAAACTGAGACCTACCTACATACCTATCAACAACAGAATGGCAGCAATATAGTCATGCAATGGTATAGTATACAGGAATGAGAATAGTCTATTTGTACATTTTTTTTAATTTATAAAAAGGGGCCCTAAAAAAAACACACACATTTACTGAACTTAAGAGTTATTAGCTGCTCAAGATAAAACAGATACTCTAACTCAATATTTCCAAAATATTTTGGTATGTATGTATTTCATTAGAGTAAGGTAAATAATGCTTTTTTCATAGCTAAATTATAGATGACAGAAGAATTTAAAGTCAATTTCCAGGGAAACGGACTTTGGCCCAGTGGTTAGGGAGTCCGTCTACCATATGGGAGGTCCGCGGTTCAAACCCCGGGCCTCCTTGACCGGTGTGGAGCTGGCCATGCGCAGTGCTGATGCGCGCAAGGAGTGCCGTGCCACGCAAGGGTGTCCCCCGCGTGGGGGAGCCCCACGCACAAGGAGTGCGCCAGTGAGGAAAAGCCGCCCAGCGTGAAAAGAAAGAGCAGCCTGCCCAGGAATGGCGCCGCCCACACTTCCCGTGCCGCTGCCGACAACAGAAGCGGACAAAGAAACAAGACGCAGCAAATAGACACCAAGAACAGACAACCAGGGGAAGGGGGGAAATTAAATAAATAAATAAATCTTTAAAAAAAAAAAAAAAAAAAAATTTCCAAATTCTTACTACTAAACTACCAAATATTTCACTACATGGACAATAGTCCCTGACAATGGGGGGAAGGTCTATAACTACACACCATACAAATTAATCTCACATCCACAATGTTGCGCAAAAGAAGACAGACACCAAAGAGTACATACTGTAGGATTCCATTTACAGAAAGAACAAAAGTAGACAATCTAATCTATGATGTTAAGTCAGGATATTGGTAGGGTGGTAAGTGACCAAAAGGGAGCAAGGAAAGGAAAGGAGTTGGTCACACACAGTTTCTTGAGCTGGGTGTGCTGGTACACAAGTGTGCTCAGCTGGCAAAAATTCATTGCACTGTTCACTTTTGGTAATGTGAACTTTTCTGCACATACATTAAACTTCAATAAAAGAGTTTGTTTTTTTTAATATGAAGGAATACGTATTTTTTTCAAAATTGTTTATGGGATAAGAGAGCAAAAAAGTTGGAAGTCCACTGCTTCAGGGTCAAGTATAAAAATGAAATAACAGACTAAAAAAAGGATTGTACAACACGCTAATTACTAAAAAGTGCTCACAAAGGGGTCAAACCAACTAGTGACTCTCAATCTTATAGCAACACTGGTTTGAAACTATTTGAATCCAATAAGAT
This sequence comes from Dasypus novemcinctus, assembly GCF_030445035.2. Taxonomy (NCBI): domain Eukaryota; kingdom Metazoa; phylum Chordata; class Mammalia; order Cingulata; family Dasypodidae; genus Dasypus; species Dasypus novemcinctus. The sequence continues at coordinate 34,962,066 of NC_080704.1, forward strand.
AAACTGATTTAGTGATTACAGTGTTGGATCTTAAACATCCAAAACAAGCAACTTGATCTTGTAAGTTTGTGTTAAAAGGCTCTTTAAAACTTTAGGAATGAACAAATGGATTCACACAGCTAGTTAATCCCCCTAATTTTACAAATGAAGAAATTAAGGTCTTCTGAAGTTGGGTAATACGTCCAAGGTTTTAGGCAACTCTGAATAAGTATAAACAAGTATTTAATTAATCTCACCCCTTCCCAATTTTCTGAAATTTTGGGGGATTTCCACCCAAGTGAGCTTGTTTACTGGCAGTGTCCCTCAACACACATCCTATGCAACTGAAAACATTTTCATCCAAATGTTACCAACTTGAAATTACTTTCTTTGCCGCCCATCACTAATAACTAAAAGCTATTACTGTGGCTGAAAAGATAAGACTTTCTGAAAGTAAAGTTCATGATGTGCAACCTAACAGATAACTTTCTGTTTACACTAAATGTTAACTTTTCTGCCATCAAACTTAAGGTATGTGTGATAATTAGTACTGCATATGGTATTCATGAAAAAGACACCCCCCCCCCCAAAAGCAGCCACAACTGAAAACAAGGATTTCCTTTAAAAAAAACACATATAAATGAATGTGCTAAATTACTGACATTAAATTATTATACTTAGTGTTAATTTCTTGTTAAGTAAGCCAATCAAAATTATGACTACTAAAAAATTAATTTAATTCATTCCAATTAGCTTCTACATCCAAGAATATTAACAGTGCGCTTTCTATATAACCTTAACATTTTTTAAATTTAATAAACGGGCATATTTATGTTTACAAACAAGCTTCAAAAACAAAAAGAAAACATGTATGCTTCTACTTAACTTTTTTCAAAATGCCAACAGCCCTCATGCTCTATGAAGCTTTTGAAGATTTTATTAGAAAAATCAACACCATTCACTCACAGTTCACCAAAACATCACTGAAATAACATGTTTAGACAAAAACAAAAAAGGGCTAAGGTTCTCTTGTAGCTTGATAGTTTCATTTGCCTGAAATAAAAGTATTTCAAGCATCTTTCATTATGTAGCTGATGTCCCCCATTAAACAATCTACTAAATTCTGAACAAAAGAACTTTAACATTTTTAAAAAGAATGATTTTGAAGCTAAGTCTATCAAAAGTGAATCCATTGAGTCCCATGAAAACATTTTTTAATTGCATTTTTACAATGCACCCCCATAGCACTCTTTCCACTATCATTGGACTATCTTCCCCTTATTTCAAACTATAAAGTTCAGTGCCAAGATGAATCCCTAGACTTGTCATCCTCAGGGAAAATACCTGGCCTTTGACGACCTGTAGAAAAATTAAATCAGAAAATGGTTTTATGGCCACAGAAACTTATTCACACACAAAAAAACTGGAGGTGTCAATGATAAAAATACAAATAATTAAAAATGATTTAACAATTAATGCAACATGACACCCTGGATTAGATCCTGGAAGAGAAAAAGGGCATTAGTGGGAAAATTGATGAAGTCCAAATAAAACCTGCAGTTTTAGTGAATAGTAATGTACCAATGTACCTGGGTGAAAGGCATATGGGAACTCATAAATTTAAAAATTATTCCAAAATAAAAAGCTTATTTAAAAAGAAATGACAGGGCGGCAGACTTGGTCCAGTGGACAGGGCGTCCGTCTACCACATGGGAGGTCCGCGGTTCAAACTCCAGGCCTCCTTGACTCGTGTGGAGCTGGCCCATGCGCAGTGCTGATGCCCACAAGGAGTGCCGTGCCATGCAGAAGGAGAGTGCCCTGAAAGGAGAGCTGCCCAGCACGAAAGAAAGCGCAGCCTGCCCAGGAATGATGCTGCACACACGGAGAACTGACACAACAAGATGTCGCAACAGAAAAAAACACAGGGGAAACGGACTTTGGCCCAGTGGTTAGGGCGTCCGTCTACCACATGGGAGGTCCGCGGTTCAAGCCCCGGGCCTCCTTGACCCGTGTGGAGCTGGCCCATGCACAGTGCTGATGCGCGCAAGGAGTGCCCTGCTACACAGGGGTGTCCCCCGCGTAGGGGAGCCCCACGCGCAAGGAGTGCACCCATAAGGAGAGCCGCCCAGCGCGAAGGCGGGAGCAGCCTGCCCCGTGCAGCTGATGACAACAGAAGCGGACAAAGAAACAAGACGCAGCAAAAAGACAAAGAAGACAGACAATCGGGGGAGGGGAGGGGGATTAAATAAATAAAAAATAAATCTTTAAAAAAAAAAAACACACAGATTTCTGTGCCACTGACAACAACAGAAGCAGACAAAGAAGATGCAGCAAATAGACACAGAGAACAGACAACTGGGGTGGGGGGCGGGGAGAGAAATAAATAAATCTTAAAAAAAAAAAAGACAGAAAAATTAACAAAAAGTCAAGAATTTTGTACCTCACTTCTGACCCAAATTTTGTGCTCAGTCAGCATCAAGGTCAAAATGGGTGTGTTGATAGAATAGAATGGACTCTTTAAATATTGCCTATTTCTCCAACATTCTTAAATAAAATATTCTCTAGAAAAAACTCTTTAAAAAGAGTTACTCAAGTCATAAAATGATACAGCTTAATAATAATAAATACATACCATTTTAATACACTCAAATCTACAGACCACATACTTTATATGTCCCAACATATCTAGTCCTCCCAAGAACCCCATAAAGTACTTTTTGCTACTTCTACTATTTTACAGATGAGAAAATAGTTCTGTAACTTGTTCAAGGTGACACAGCCAGTAAGGTGAAACAGCTCTAAATCCAGCCTTTTGGGCTGAGAGTCCATGTTCTTACCCAGTATATTCTACAGCCTTCTGAGAAGCCAAGCCAGGAAAAAACTCTGCCTCTGGAGACTATCAGCCCTTATGCACCCTATCCACTGCCTCCGTCAGAGAAGAAAGCCCTTTTCCCAAGGCTTGGGAGTCTTTGCTAGGACTGTAAAGGAATATGACTCCACTACCTGTCTGGAGGGAGGAAGAAAGGGAATTTGGTAACTTTGTTTCCATCCTTCACAATCTTTCACTACCTGATGTACTAAGTGCATATTCTTGCCGAAACACTGTTACACATAGGAGTTGGTTTTTATAGTACTAGCAATATTCAAATTCAGATAGGTTGCGCTGGCCTGGGAACCTGAGCACCATATGTACATTATTTCTGTGGGAAAATGGTGGTGATTTAATTTTTTTAAAAAAAGGTTTTATAAATGAGCCAGTTAGAAATTGAGACTCCTACTACACAGACACTAGTCTTATAGAAGCTGAGATAATCAAACTTTAATAATGACACTGCAGTTACTCAAATAATCCAGTTTCACCCATGCATCAAAGTAGTATAGTTTTAAAATGTATAGTTTTAAAAGTATAGTAGTGTAGTTTTAAAATGAATGGAATGGTGTTACTAAAAAAAAATTAGCTTAGTATTCTGTGGATTTCCTACCCTATGGCCAATTTTGGATGCTCGAAGCAGTTAATATACTGCTCTCCCTGCTTTCCCTCCTATAGGCTTTGCATTTAAAAAATCACTACGGAGTAAACTATTACAAATAAATCTTTCACACACATGCCCCAGAACAGAAGGGGAGTCATGTCAGAAGGTACCAAAAGTAATAGTAGTAGTAACAGGGACAATGATGATGTAAGAAATAAAAAGAACACATTTTGAGCATTTACCATCGCCAGGCATGTTCTACATACTATACATCCTCTGCTTCATTTAATCATCACAAAACTCCTGTGACAATTTCATTACAAAAAATGAGGAAACAGGTCAGAGATTAAGAAACTTGCCCAAGACCACACAGTTAAATAGTGTCAGAAGTAGTATCTAAAGATTTGAGCATTTTCCCACTAGATACTGTGTTTTTAACCACTGTACTGTGTGCAATCAAATAATTTGTTAAAGTCTTAAAATGAACATAGGGTGCTTATTCGTTTTTAAAACAAGAGTGATTTGGAGGAAAAAAAACTTGTACATCTTGCCTTTTATTAGGAATATGTCCCTCAATCAGGCTAAAACTGAACCCATTTATAGAGAACAAACTTAAAATGTATTTCAGCTTTGCTTTTATCGCTTTGAAGTCCCTCACTTAATTATCTGAATACTTCAAACAGTGGTAACAGAATGAAATTTCAACAGACTAATAAAACTTGAAAGTCACCAGGTAAAACAAACATACATTCCATGTTTATCACTAAGTAAACCAAAGTAAAATAACTGCAAGATTTCCAATACTTTCAAAAAGTTTCAAAACAGCAGGAAGAAATGATAGAAAAAAGATATTCCTTTTATGACAAATGAAAATTCTGTTCTTTCAACAGTGGAATATCTGCTTTAAAGCAAACTCTAAGCTAGGATGGACCAAATTTGTTACATTTTATTTCAAAACACGTGCCTAAATTCAGAAATTCTTCATTGACAATTTGGTTTATCCCCCAAATAGGTATCTGATCTACATAACAAATCTAATATCAGAGAGCTAAAATACTGTGCTACCTATAATCTCACAGTTAATTAGCATAAAGCACACACCCAAAAAAACTGCTGGAGCACAAACTGATTTTTAAAGCCATCTATGTGAACCTCAAAACATTCTCCCGGGAAACAATGGTCTATGTGTGCCAGGTTTCCAAGCCAGCCCATAAAACCCTAAACATCCATAAGGTTTCAGAAGTAGAATAAAATACTTAACCTGCACGGCCAATGTTTCTATGGAAAAACCCATTTAGCATTTGATCCCTGCGCCCATTGAGCCCTAGAAATAGAAAAGAAGAATTCTTCCCTCCCTTAACTGGGAATCCGAGCTTGCCCAGGACCATAAGCGTCAGCTTCCATGATCAAGGCAGAGCAGCAGGAAGGGCATGAGCAAGGGCAGGCTTCAGTACATTAGGCTTCAGGGTCTTAAGGGCAAAGGGGCAGCAGTAGGGTAGAAAGAGATCCCAGGATGAGGAGGACAAGATCTACTCTGGAGAGAAGGATGAAGGATGAGATGAAAAGATGGAGGAAAAGGTGTGAGGGTGGGGATGGGCTACTGAAGAGGATGAGGTAACAGCGTCTGCTCCTGCAGAGATGGGGTTTTATATACCTTCCTCCTTAACTCATCAGGAGAGGGAAGAAAAAAAAACTGTGGCAAGGGTCTTCATACTGCCTCCCTCACCTCTGGTTACTCTCATTCTCCTTTCCAAGAAAGAATGGGGAGGGTTAAGGGGTCTTATCTGGGTCCCTCCTGACCTCCTTGAGCAAAGAAAACTCCGGAGTTAGAGATGCTGTGTTGCTCTCCTAGGCAGCATCCTCTCTGCTAAAGCCTTCAGTGCCAACTGGGAATTAAGGGAAGACTGCAGATAACAGCGGGAACAGCATCAGAAACAAGAGAGGAAGGAAAATAAGGAGAGAAATTTGAAGCAGGGAGGGAAGAGTGATACTGGAGAGTTGGACAAATCAACAGAGCTGTCAATGAATTAAACTATAACAAATGTTCTTAAATTTTTAGGATCGATTCAGTATTTCATCAGGTCTGTTTCATTTTTAGATAAATGAATATTGTGGCCATGGTAATAATTTGAGGTTTAGTATGCCTAAGGTATTAAAAACAAAACATCTAAATTCATATGAGACAATTTCCTGGTGTCTTTTCTTTATATAGTGACAATATAAGTCATTTCAGAAACTTTCTATTAACTTTATTAATAAGCATTCAATTACTTCATCATTTGTTGTTTTTTTGCCCCAATAGCCCAAATAACATGGGTAATTACCCTCAAAAATAAGGAAGCATATTTAATTCTTTCTTGGGAGTATAACTATAATTAAAAACTTGCTCATTTAGAACAACTGCAACAGATCATTCATCAAGACTCCAAGGTATTATTTAAACCATAGTTCCAAACTCCAAATAATATACACACACTGATATGTACTGAGGAACACAGGACTTCTTTTTTTCTCTGGCCTCTAATGCCCATGTTAACATGAGACACGGCCACTTATCTTAATGCCCCAACACAATTCACTTCTTTAAAAACTGAGCAGTAAATCCCAGATTCTGTAATAACTTCTCGAGAACTCCTAGCCAGGGATAACTAATTCAACAGGTAAACCTGACCAAATAACCTGCTATAGTATGAGTGCCATATAGCATCCTTTATTTTTTTTTCCTGGTTCTTCCAGTTTAACTGTATCCAGATGTAGAGGCTCTCTCCTGGGAAGATAAGGGTCTAGATGGTGGGCTCAGCTGCACAGCATATCAGAGATGCAACAGCTGAGAGCAGTGGGGGACAGAAGTGAGCAATGGCCATGTTGTTTCACCAACACCTTGGTTACTGCCTGGGAACTTGTAAGGACTTTCAGTCCCTAACTCTACAGAAAATTATGTTGGCTCCCATACTAGCTGCCATACTTTCTGCAAATCATGAACTGGGTCTGAAACCTTTGTATTTAAAGAAAAGAAAACTGGAGCATCAGCTACCAAGTACTCCACTTTTTTGAGGACATATATATGTATATATAAGCTATGATAATGCAAATTGGAAATCCTATAAATAGTTGGTATTTTATTTTGGTAATTTGAACTACTACTCAAGATCAGAGTAAGAAAAATATTTGCTCTTTGAAGTATCTTGGGCAAGCTGAAACTGGAGGCAAAGTTACTGAAATCGTGAATTTCAGATTGGTCACAACCGGTAACTAGGAATCCTCACAAATCAGCAGAGTTCCATGCTAAAGGTTACCTCTAGCTAGAAAATGGACACATTTGAAAAAGAAAAAACAAGATTATCTTGAGCCAAGGACACTGGGAGCTTTCAAGATTACCAGCAGAACTGAAAGGTTTCTTTGTAACAAAAATTTCCATTTACAAAGAGTTTGTATCAGTCAGCACATAAATTTATACACAGTAGAAACAGCACATGCTTTAGAATGAGGCACACATGAGTTTGAATTCTTCTTCTACAACTTATCAATTGTATGCTCTACTCAGTGAAGTTACTGAAGAATACTGGATGTTACTGTCTTTATCTGTACTACCGGGATAACATTATCTTCAGCATAGGGTATCTATAAAGATTAAAGGCAAACACAGATAACCCACCAAGCCCAGTGCCTGAAAACACTTAATATTTAGCTCCTTTAACTCCCATACAAACTGTACACAGTGTGGCATCTATAATTAAGGAGACTATGTCAAACAAACATGTAAAAGAAAATTCAGGGTAACTGAGCCTTTATTATTATGTACTGTCAGATGTAAAGATAAAAATTACATATTTCATATTTACCTTCACTAACTCCCTTAATTAAGTCAGTTATGGGCAAACGTGTGTGGGGATAAACTGGAATAATTCGTATCACACACAGATTTAAAATTATATACGTGTATATGCTTCCATTCTTCCCAGTGTTTATAAAAAGACACCACCACAAACTTCCATGGGCCATGATACCCCTTATAATTTACCATTTAAAAAATTAAACTTTCATCTCAAAAGCCCTTTCTTAACAAAATATTTCCTCCATACAAATATTCTTGTATACTACTGCAAATCATTTGGAAAGCAAAGAAAAAATTAACCCCCCTTATCCTTCTGCCAGGATGGTATTTTTCATACCACCAGTATGAAAAAGTACACAAATGAAGCTGTTTTCCAAATTATCTCCCTCCCCGATTCATTCTTGTTCTTTTACAAGCCAAACGTAAATATAGCACATGCCAAAATTAGTTTGATCGACAAAAGTCACTGAAGAACACATCGAACTGACAAGTTCTGTCTAAGAACACATCGAACTGACAAGTTCTGTCTGGACCAAAGGCGACGTTTCTTAAGGAATTTAAATAAATTACGCTTCAGGGAAGACAGAAATACTTTATTTTTATCAAAAGAATAGTATAAACTTTTAATTTTATATACAGCCCACTTTATATACCCTGTTGCGCGCTCCCCTCCCCCCCCCCCCCCCCCCAAAATACCCTCAATCTACTCACTTTAAGAGCTGGCACACAGTACTAAGATACTGAACTCCAACCAGTAATAACTAATATGTTGTTGGGCCTCAGAGGACTGCTTGTGTGATCTTCTTTAAATGAATGTAGACAAGTTTTCTCCTTGCTCAACACCTGCAAACCTCTTTTGGAACAATTATTACCATTACTGCTAACTTTCCCATCTCTCGACACCCTCAACAGCCCCAACCTGGGGCTGCTACTGCTCATCCCCAAACACCTTGCTGGGGCTTGAAGCCTGTCCACAGAGGTTCACTTTTCGCAATGTCCAGGGTCCGGCGAGAAGGAACAGCACTCCCTCCGTCCGGGGGCGAACGCCAGCCACTCCCTCTCCCCTCGGCCTCCCGGGGCGTCCAGGGCGGGCGCCAATGCACCAGGCCCTGCGCAGATCTCCAGCAACCCCGCAGTTCCCGGGGTCCGCCGCAGCTCCGGGCCGAGCAGAGCCCGCAACACTCGCAGTCGCGCACACGCCCACCGCCCCGGGGAAGGGGGCAGCCCGGCCCACCCCGGGGCTTTCCCTCACACCCTGACCCGGGCAGGTGGCAGGGTCTCCTGGCCGCACTTACCCAGCGGCCGCTGCTCCCCGTCCGCCGCTGCCGCCGCCTGCTCCTGCGGGGGGTTCGGGCCGGCGCCGCTTCCCCGCCCGACCCCCCCTCGGGTGCACGCTGCGCGGGGCACAGATACGGTGCGAGCCGCTGCCGCCCCCTTCCCTCCTTCGCCCTCCCTCAGTGCGTCCCTCCCACCGAGGCTCGCCTCTTATTTCCTAGATCCGGTCTCGGCGAGAGCTTGGCAAGTGAACCGCCGGCTTCAGGGCTCCCGTCGGGCGCCGTCGCTCGCCAGGCACAAAGATGGCGAGGCTGGGGACTGCCTAGGGCGATCTCGCGAGGCTTCCCGCAGGACTGGGAGGGCGGGGGTCGCACTGGAAAACTGGTTTAGGGGGCAAACGCTCGCCCAGATCGGAAATGGGCTGTACCTAGTAGACGGAAAGTTGCCGCGCCTGCGCGGAGGCGGGCGACTACGCACGCTCAGAAGGGTTTTTGAGGTGGGACCGGGTTTTCCGGGTTTTACTTGTTTCCTTTAGAGACTCTGGGCTGGCCTGGGAAGGAGGGCGTGGAGGAATCGGGACTAAAACCCGGGAAGGGACCTGAGAGGACCCGGCGGCGGAGTGAGAAGCATCCCTTTACGACTTGGGTAGCCCCTAGGGGCTCTACACATTTTTGCGTCCACTGGAGTCTTCCAAACGTTTCCTTCTCCCTTTTCTCGCTGTCACCGAGTATTCTTTACCGAGTCTCAGCTGCCCCTTCATCCTCTTGTGGATTCACGTTATTTGAGAGCTTTTTGTGTGCTTGGAGCTGGGTTTAAGGTTTGAGCCACAGCCCTTCTGTTTCTTATATCACCATCTACCTTTTTCCTTTTGGGGCGACATTAGCCTTCCAAATCTCATGCTAACAACTGCTTTTCCTGTTTTATTTTTCCTTGCTCTTTCAGTTATTCATTCATTCAAACGTGTGCGAAGTCCTAAGGAAACAGATAAGCTCTGACCTCAGAGAAATATTGGTCTGGGACGGAGACGCATGAGAAAAAGCAATGATTAACTTTAAGCACAGTAAGTTCTATGATAGACAGGAGAACAGAGAATAGCAACAGATGGGGAGGGGCGGGTATGACAGAGGAAATTCTTGAGGTGAGTCTCACAGTAAACAAAGCACTCCAGTCATTTAACCCAGAAAATTGAATACAATAAAAGGAATTCACACGTAACTGAAAAGTCAAGAAGAGAACTCTTGGGGTATCTTGGAGGTAATAACTACAGGAAGCAGCTGCTATACAAAGACCTAGGGGAACTAAGGAAAGAGGTTGGAATCATTACAATTTAGATATTTAGAGGAGAGACCTTGTGAAGTTGAAATTCAGACTTTTGAGGAGGGAGCAGCATTCAGCTGGTACTGGTGTCTGAGGAGGGCAAAAGAGGCTGTGTCTGCTAGTGTGGGGAACACTGCAAACTGGATCCAGTTGCTGCTATGGGAAGGAACTGCTGCTTCCCTCTGAAAGCTGATTCCCCTACAGCCTGGAGCCGAAAATGAGATACGTGGTACAGAGCTGATTTTGACCCACTTTCTTCCATAAAGTAGAGCAGCTCCTGGTGTGGAGAGTCATTTGTTTTGGGAGCGAGACGTGGTCAGAAAGGGAGCCATTCACTCCTGTCACACACCCCACAGAGACCATCAAGCTAAACATTCCTAGAAAACCTATGTCAGGTTCAGGGTTTTGTACCAAGCAGAGCTGTCCTAGCCAACTTGGAAAATATGAGTGCTAATTGTTGTACGGCACTGAGGCTTTAAATTGTTTCTTACATGGCAAAAGCAGACTACTTATGTGCTCTGCTTCACAAAGTGAGCAAGGGTTAGTCTCCTGTCTTCTTGCCCACGATCCCTAGAGGATTGTCCTAGTCTACATCGTCCAGACGGGCTCAGCACCACATCATATTCCAGTCGTCAGGAAGGGGCCAGGTTCACGCATTTCCTTTAAGGGCACAACCCAGAAGTCAGTCGTTAGCATCCTTTCTGTTTACACCCAGAACTTAGTCACATGACTGCCTCTACCTGCAAGAGAGACTGGAAAATGTAGTCTTATTCTTAGCAGTCTTCTACCTAGCTAAAAATTCTAGAACTCTGGAGAAGGCTAGAGACTTTGGGGGACAACCAGCACCCTCGGTCACATCCAGTCCCATAAAAGAATAAAAATTCAGAACTTGATTTAAATGTACATCATCTTCTCCCTCCCAAGTGGAGCCTGCCACCAATAAGAAGCTTGCAGTTCAGGAAGGGGTATAACCCTTCTTTTGGTTCCTTAGGCTTCTACTTTTCCTCCCCCATCTGGCTAACCAGTTTCTTCTCCTCCAGGGATGAATGGAGTGGGAATGGAGGTCAGAAAGGAGTAGCTTTGAGTACTGGAGTAAGATGGCTTTACCTACCCTGGATATGACAGGTGCCAAGCTTTGGTTCTTTTTCTCTTGATGTGTTAGGTTCTTCATAGGCAACCACTGAGAAGATTCAACAGCACATCCAAGGACACAAATGATGCTTTTTCCTCTGTCTAAGCACTCTCTCCTCTGCCCTTGGTCTCTTACTGTTTTTGTTTTAATTAACTTTTTATTTAAAAATACAAACCCGATCAGAGAATGGCAACATACCCCTACCACCCAGATTACCCAGAGCCACCAATTTTAACATTTTGCCACATTTGCTTTCTTTCCTTTTTCTCTTTTCTCTTTATGTGCTATCTATCTGCCTGCCTGTCAATCCTTTTTCTGAACACTTCAGTATAGATTGTGTATTTCATGCTTTGAACTTATTACTGCCATGTACATTTCCTAATAAGGATATTCACATATGCATCCATCTTAAGTGAAGTTATCAAGTTACAGAAACTTAACATTGATATAAAGCTTACAGTATGTATTCCAACTACTTCATGTCCCCATAATGCCCCTTTGAGTTTTTTCTTCTCCCTTGCTAGACCCCGTCCAGGATCACGTATTATATTAATGTCACTTTAGTTGTCTTTTTTTTTAATTGTGGAAGCATGCAGATAATGTGAATTTTCCATCTCAACCACTCCCAAGCATACCATTCAGTGGGAATAATCACATTCACAATATTGCAGTACCCCCAGCACCTTCCATTACTAAAACTTTTCCATCTCCCCAAACAGAAACTCTATACCAATTATGCATTAAGTCCCATTCTTCCTGCCCCCTGCCCTAAGCATCCTGTACTCTAATTTCTGCTTCTCTTCCTTTTTCTTCTCCTTCTGGGGTATCCACAATGTATATGTTGGTATGTTTGATGGTGTCCCACAGGTTTTTCAGGCTCTGTCCACTTTTCTTCTTTCTGCTCCTCAGAATGAATGATTTCAATTGTCTTATTTTCAATTTCTCCAGTTTTCTTCTGCCAGCTCCAATTTGCTACTGAATCCCTCTAGAAAAATTTTAACTTATGTTACTGTGGTCTTCAGCTCTCTTTGGTTCCTTTTCATAATTTCTATCTCTTTATTGATAGTCTCTTTGTGTTATCTATCATTTTCTTGGTTTCCTTTACCTTTCTGTCCATGTTTTCCTTTAGTTTTTAAAATACATTTAGGACTTTAAGTTTTTGTCTGGTTTGTCTCAGGTCTGGTCCTCCTCACTGTTCGTTTCTACTGCTTTAATCTTCTCCTGGGCCATCATTTCCCATAACCTTTGGTGGAAATCTGGGCATTTTGTTACTTGCTGTGATCAGCTCATAATAGGTTGGCTTGAAGGGAAGGCAACACAGAACTTTACGAAATAAAGGGCAGAGACACAAGAGAGGAAATAAAGTTGGAACCAGGGACTCCCAGCTTCTGGAACTGAGAGCCTCGACCCTAGTTTCTACCTGGTACTTACTGGAAACTACCAAGCAGTTGTTTGCTATCTGAACTGCAATGCCTACAATAGGGAACAACTGCAACAGCTACAATAAGGCAACATCTACAATAGAACTGGTGAAACTCTTTCCCGCATTTCCCCTTTTGTTTTTGATAAGTCTATGCAAATGACGTTGCACTGATTAACAAAGCTTCCTGCATATTTTCACCTTTATGTTTGAACAATACTCACTGAATTTTCTCAATATATTCAACAAGGTACATTTATATATCACTTACAGTTCATCCAGTCACTTGAGTACACAGTATGTTACTGATGGAGAAAATACGGCACTTACTGGGACATGGAGACTGATTGACCATAAGCAAAGAATTTGAGAAGCTTTCCCAATGAATGGGGTCTGAAGAGCAGACTTCAGCCCCTCACCAGCATGGTAGGAGTCTGAAGAGAGACTTCAGCCCACTCCTGGAAGGGTGGGACTTGAATTTATACAGAACTTTCCTAGGTGGGGAAATGATAGTCAGTGGGAGGGGGGTTGAGGGTCTGAGTGAGGTAGTGGGAGGGGTTTGAGGGAGTCTATGGCTTCTTGGAATGCTGCAGGAGCAAATGTTTCTTTTAATCTGTAGAGCTTTAAAGGGTTTGTAAATAGTGAAGTTTTCTGATGCGCACAAGGAGTACCATGCCATGCAGGGGTGTCCCCCACATAGGGGAGCCCCACGCACAAGGAGTGTGCCCCATAAGGAGAGCTGCCCAGCACAAAAGAAAGTGCCGCCTGCCCAGGAATGGTGCCGCACACACGGAAAGTTGACACAGCAAAAGATGACGCAACAAAAAGAAACACAGACTCCTGTGCTGCTGACAACAGAAGCAGACGAAGAAGAAAATGCAGCAAATAGACACAGAACAGACAACTGCCGGTGGGGGTGGGGGGGCGGAGGGGAGAAAAATGAAAATAAATCTTAAAATAAAAATTAAAAAAAGACTATTATTATAGAGATCTCATTAACATTTTAAAATTAGGTAATAATATACGCACTTATTTAATTTTTGGTCATCTATATAGAGCTATTTCAGTTTTATCAAGTTAAATCATCACCCGGAGTTATCAGAATATATACTGATGATGAACAATCACAAAAACAGTTACAACATAACGGACATTGAACAAACACAAAAGCAGTTCCAAATCTACTAACTTAGAATTTCTTCACTGATTTTGACTTTTTATATGCTCTTGAGCTGCCCTGTCTTTTGCCTTTTGTTTCTTTCCTCTAACATTCTTTTTGTTAATTTTTCTTCTTGCTTTCTTTTATAATCCAACATTTCTTTTCCAGTTTTCCTCCTTTGTTTCCTTCTTAATCTCTTTCTGTCCCCACGCCATACTTGCTTTATGATACCATGCTTGAACAAGTTCTGTAGTTTAGATCGATGTAAAGCCATTTTAGTCTTCAGAATGAGACCCAGCCATGGAGTTTTCGGCGTCTGCCTCTCCATCTGTATGACTGGAGGTTCTGGGTTCCACAGGAACTTTCATCGTCTCTTGCATTAATATATGGCTTTATCTGATGAGCTGGTACCCACACAGGATGTTCTCCATCTCCTGGGGAAATACAAGCAAACCCTTGAGGACTCTGAAGGCTTTCCAAACCAATTTGGGCTCTGCACAGTTATAACCACTTTAATTTCACTCGAGGCAATCCTTCTTCCCTTCAGGTCCCTATTTGGCATCAGTTGCTGCAAGTCTTCTTCCTTTTGTGCCCCACATTGGGTGCCGGTTGCTGCTATCAGTTCACAATAGGTTGGATGGAAGGGAAAGCAACACGAACTTTATGAAATAAAGGAGAGACACAAGAGAGGAAATAAAGGTGAGACCAGGGGACTCAGAGATTCTGGAACTGAGAGGCTCAACCCTAGTTTCCACCTCGTATTTATTGGAAACTACGGAGCAGCTGTTTGCTATCAGAACTGCAACATCATCTACAATAATAAGGAACAACTGCAACATCTACAATAAGGCAACATCTTCAATAGAACAGGTGAAACTCTTTTTCCCATGGTTATTTGTTTGTGTTATCACTGGAATTTAGACTCTGAAGCATCTCCTGCCTAAGCATATGTCCAACTAGTACTGTGACAGTGCTTTCTTTGATTGACAGGAGCTAAAACAAGAAAAAAGAAAGCACCTTTCCCAGTCTTTGTGAGTGCCCTCCTTCAGGGCTTATCCGTACAATGAGTTTAGAGAATAGCTCCAGGACAGTGCCAGGGGCCTCGCCGAGCTTTTCTGTCCATGCACAGGTGTCTTGTCTTAGGCATGCTTCTGTGGTCTTAGGAATTCCCATGGTTATAGGTTTCCAAAAGTCTCCTCTTCCCTAGGAAACAGTTTCCTCACGGATCCAGGCACTGCACTGTATGTCCTAAAGCCAGCAATCCCTTGCCCTAGGAAGGCACAACTTGACCACTCTTCCACAGCATTCTGTAGGAGAGTTCTATCAGCTACCTTCTATAGGCAGGGTAGATTCTGGGACAGTGAGTCCCACCAGACAGATGGGGGCAGACAAACGTGCTCCCAGTATGTACACATGGGTTACTCTGCTCCCTCTAGAATTATGTTTAGGGAGTCACACTAGGAATGCAGCTTTGGTGCTGAGCTGGTGAGGGGGTAAGAGAGGGATCAGCTAGGACAGGAGATCCTACTGCTTTTAGGTGGCCTTTTTCTTGATTTGGTGCCCTGTTACTGCAGTCCTTTCACTGTGTTCTGGAGCTTTGAGAAGGATGTTTCTGCCTGTTCTTGCTCCTTGTTCAAAGCTTCTGTTGGGGGAGGGAGCTGTATAGTGTCTCACTCTGCCGTCTTGAGTGGGGTGGGGCCTCTCTTTTGCTTATTGATGCTGCTGAGACTAACACCCCCCACCCATAGCCTAAATCACTGTAAGTCCTCTCTTGGTTGTCAGTGCCTTCTGTGTGAAGGGTGTCCAAATGCTAGCTTTCTCATGGGGTGAGTATGATTTTTCAGTACCCTCCTCACTACATAGTTCTTAGATATGAACTCCACCTTTTCTAACTTCTCAGCCCTTGTC
Organism: Dasypus novemcinctus; assembly: GCF_030445035.2. NCBI lineage: Eukaryota > Metazoa > Chordata > Mammalia > Cingulata > Dasypodidae > Dasypus > Dasypus novemcinctus. The sequence continues at coordinate 34,977,564 of NC_080704.1, forward strand.
TCTAGGGGAAAACGCATGCCTTCCCTACTGCAAGGATCCTTTCACCCATTGGCAGGCCCTTCAGCAGGGCATAAGCAAGAGGCTCAAGGTTTTTTTTTTTGTTTTTTTTCTTTAGGAGGTACTGGGGGTTGAACCAGGACCTCATACATGGGAAACCAGCACTCAATCACTTGAGCTACATCCGCTTCCAAGCTTTTTTTGCCTTCTGTATTAGTCAGGGGTCTCCTGACAAATGTGTGTGTGCGTGTGTGTGTGTATAAGGAGATTTATTTTAAGGAATTGGCTCATGTGATTGTGAGGGTTCACAAGTCCGAGATCCATCGGGCAGATTAGAAATGATGTGACAGCCTTGAGTCTGAAATCCAAAGGGGAAGCCGGCAGGCTGTAAAGTCTTCTTAGAGTTGATGTTGAAGTCTTGAGGTGGAAATCTATAAGGGAGGCCAGCAGACTGGAAACTCAGGGAGGAGTAGATGGTGTAGGCTTAAGGCAGAATTTCTTTTTTTTCTCTAACTGTCAGTTCTTTGCTTGTAAGACCCCCAGCTGATTGGATGAAGCCCATCCCAATTACAGAAGGTAATCTCCTTTACTTTACAGATTGTACATGCTAATCACATCTACAAAATGCCTCCACAGCAACATCTAGGCCAATGTTTGACCGATAAAACTGGATACTGTAACCTAGCCAAATTTACACAAAAAAGTAAGCATCACATTTTCTGTCATGGTTACTTGACCCTTGGAAAATTCATATGTCTTTGCCATTACTGTTCTAACAAGCTTCTTGCATTCAGAATTCTTCTGGAAAGAGGCAGGTACCAGTCTCTATGTTGACACAAACCTCCAAACTCCAGAGATAGATGCAGTCTCGCTAAAACTCTCACCAGATTGGACCTAGAGATAGCTGGAGTTCAGTAACCAACCAGCTGAAGGGTGATAGATCTTGATGGCAGTCCTAACTTAGCCCTCAGAGGCCCCTTTTCTTGGCTTCTTTTGGGAGTGGGGGAGAAATCTATAACACTCCCTCAAAGATGAAGACTCATAAAACTCTCCTGCCTTATCTTCTCCCTTCTAGTCTTCTGCCTTTGAGGCTGGAGGAAGTGTTTGAATGATAGTCATAAAACCGGTTTTCCCACCAGAGGTAAGTCATGTAAGGAAAGGTCTATCAGATATATTTTATGTCCCTTGCAGATACTTTTGGCCTCACCTGTTGTACCAATAATCTGTTACCTTGTAACAAATTACCCCCAAAACATAATAGCTTAACATCATAACCATTTTATTTGCTCTTATTCAGTTTGGGTTGGGCTCAGCTGAGCAATTCTTCTGGTTTCTCCAGGTGACAGGAATAGAAGCTCCCTCTCAGTCATCCCCAACCCCACAGGGTATGGTCTAAAAGCTGAAATTTTATCTGATCCTTTAGTGGGCCATTTCATTAGGCTGGATGCTTCTGAGTGATGCAGTATATGATGAAACCAGTGGTTGCCAAGATCACTTACAACTCCTTTGCAATAAAACGGATCCATTGCTGTAAGGCATTGCTGTATGGTATACCATGACAATAAGTGATCATTTTGTGAACTCTTGAATGGTGGTGCTGCTGGGGGCACTGTGGATAGGGAAGACAAACTCATCTAGAAAGCATGAATCAATTCTGCAAAGAATGAATTGCTGCCCTACAGTCACACACACCCCATGTCGCAGGAACCCAAAGTAATCAATCTGCCAAAGTGACTGGCTGGTCTCCTTGAGAAATGGTGCCATACTATGGGCTCATTGTTGGTCTCTGCTGCTGGTAGGTTGGGCCAGTAGTAGCTAATTCCGCCTTGTTAAGTGGAAGCCATCATTGGGCTTGAAGGGGGTCTGCATTCCATCAACAGGGATCCCTTGGCCCTTTGTTTCCCTTCTTAGAATGCAAGCATAAGAAGCACCTCGTCCATGGTGGACTACTCAGGCTGCTTATTGCCAGGCAACCTAGATTCGGGTTTTATGGGCATTGTCTGGGACCTTGATACTGATGGGATATTACAGTTCTCCTGAGAGAGGAGACTTGGTTGTAGCCCACCCCTCTGGGAGAAGAGTGGATTCCTGTTTTCAGTTAGTTTCTTGCCTGCAACCCAGCTAGAGTTCTTAAGGTTATTTTCAGACAAATCTCCTCTTTGTACTCAAGTACCCTATTTAAATTACACTAACTTTCACTTCTGTGTAGACCACTTGATTAATTTTATTGCTTTATAATCATATTTTTATTGTGATAATATATATAACATATAATCTGCCATTTTGGCCATTTTAACTGTATGATTCAGTGGTATTAGATACATTCACAGTATTGTACAACTATCACCACTATTTCCAAAACTTTTCATTAGCTCAAACTGAAACTCTGTATCCACTAAGCAAAATCCCTCCATTTCTCCCTCCCCCCAGCCCCTGGTAACCTCTAATATTCTTTCTGTCTCTGTGAATTTTCTTATTCTAGATACTTCATATAAGTGGAATCATACAGTATTTGTACTTTTGTGTCTGGCTTATTTTACTTCACATAATGTTTTCAAGGTTCATCCATGTCAGCATGTACCAGAACTTCCCTTCTTTTTATGACTGAATAATAATCCATTGTATGTGTATATCACATTTTGTTTATTCATTCATTGTCTGATGGACACTTGAGTTGTTTCCACCTTTTGGCTATTGTGAATAATGCTGCTTTGAACATTGGTGTACAAGTATCTGTTTGAGTCCTTACTTTCCATTCTTTTGGGTATATAACTAGGAGTGGAATTGCTGGGTCATATTACCTTGTAATTTAGTGATTCTCAGTGGAAAAGGACTCCCTCATAACCTAAATTTCCCCTTATTTTCTACCCAATCTTTGCTTCCTACATTACCTTCATTTAGCACTTCCCCTGTACTGGTCAATACCCTAAATAATGAGCATGTGAGAATATCTTCCAGCTGGCTGAAAGTGTTAAAGGCAGCCTATTTTAATTTTGCCTATAATTGCCACAAGGAACAATTGAATTGGGCCCTCTTATATCAAGATACTAAAAGACGGAAAATAACATATTAATTAGGTGTGAAGGCCAAAGAAGGAAGAGACACCTAGTTGGAACTATCCATCACCCTCTACTTTCACCTCTGGTCCCAGGGCAGGACAGGCTCACTCTCTCAAGACTCAGCATTCTCTAACTTAAGAATTATGTATCTGATGCTAGATAATATGTTACTGCTCTTCCTTAACTTGGCTCACCTGTGCTCACCAGGACTCTTTTGGGAACAAGTCAGCATAATAAGGTTGGTTCTCAGGTCCTCACCTGGATTGATGGATGTACCACTGATGTGGGCTATGGGTGTCAGGCCCTTTGTCTCTTCAGAGATAATCTAAACTATCTGTGACTTGTGGGTGTGGGATGATGAAAGGCTGCAGTCCTGCCCTTGGGGAGCAGGAAACAGTTTAACAATGCAAGGTCGACAACCTTTAAGTATTCAGGGGAAATGCAAACCAAATATGCTAAAGGCTTATCTAAAATGTCTGGAGTCCATGCTAAAAGCTTACCTAAGATGTGGAAGATATATATGCTAATTGAAGCCTATTGAGAACTGAAACAAAGCGACCTTTTGGCCTTTCCTTGGGGTATAAAAGACATTTGAAAAATCTTGTTCAGGGCTCGGGATTCAAACTGAAAGCTCCCGAGTACAGCTGGCCGTCAATAAACCATTTTTCCTTCTCAAAATCATTCCTGAGTCCTGGCCTCTCTATACACAAATAATTGAACCTCTCTCAAATTCTATAACATTTTTGGCGACTCTGGTGGGACAACAAACGAAGGCCAGAGACGGTAGCATTTTGCTGCCCCTTCCAAATCCCCGAGGAAGCCGGGAGGACTCGGGTGAACCCCAAATCTGGGCGCCCCTGGATGAAATTTAATCCAGAAAAGATGTGGGCTCCACCAGAATCTTCCCGACAAAAATCGAGGGCAATGGAAGGTCTGAAGAGAAAGATTCTGGGAAAGAAAAAGAACTCCGAACATGGAAGAAGGTAAGACTCCCCGGGTAAGCACAGTCTGGAAGGCCCTAGCTTTAATTGCTAGGAAGGGGAGGCTGATCACCTCCCAAGAGAACCCTAGTAGCCCCAGAAGGTTGGGGAGAAGCCATTCTCTCTAGGCTTGGGAAAAGGAGAAAAACCGGGGAAAAGCCCTGGTGTTTTGGGTTTGTCTAACTGCATGTTAGAATCTGGTACTAGTCTTATATCCACTAAAGGAGTGGAGTCTTGATTTTAATAGGAAGGGCTTTTATAGGTTCGAGTCCTAATGTCCTGAAGAAAACTGGGAAAAAGCCCTGGTGTTTTGGGTTTGTCTAGTCTTATATCCACTAAAGGAGTGGAGTCTTGATTTTAGTAAAAAGGGCTATTTATAGGTTCAAGTCCTAATGTCCTGGAAATTGGTCTAGATTAAGAAAAACAAAACTTGGTTACAGGAAAATGGATCGGCTTTTCTGGTGGAGCTTGGTCGGGGTGTAAAGTTTAAACAGTGGAAAAAGTCTAGGTGAAATCTTTTGTTATGGTGCTAAATTGTGAATGAATTCGCTTTATACCAAATGTTAAGTGTTCTGAGGTTTGTGATGGCTGTGGGGGCAGCCATGGTGAAAATATATATAAACTTGTGGGTCAGATTAGTGACCTTTGTGCTTCTGTTTGTGTCAGCTCAATGCTAGTGTTGGAGTTGTGTCCTTATGTAAAGTAGAATTACAGCCGAGCTGGAGCCCTCCCTTGCCATTGGCAAGGGGGTGAAATGATTCTGGGGCAAAACGGAAGAGTCTGGATGTTTGCGGAGTCTAGATGTTTGTGCATGCTCTGCTGTCTTGTCTCTGGTCTGGCCCTTTGCCGGGGCTTGGAGGCCATCTGTGTCCGTGCCATGCACCCAAGTTTGTTGGGGCTGCCCCAGTCAGGGTGGCTGGGTCCCCTGGAGAGTTGATGTATTTGAGTAGGTTCTGTCTGCCCATTTTGGCCTGAAAGCTGGGAAGGGGGGAACGGCTTGCCCCTTTCCAGTGAGTCCACACCTTCTATTCATAAGCTGCATTCCTGTTTGATTGCTGTGCACCTGACTGCCGTGAAGGGGGTTAAAAGCAGAATCAGAATAAAATGCAGTAAAGTTCCCTCCCTAGGGTGTCAAAACCAAAATACCTTTGCATCCTGCCCAGGTTCTTAGAAGGTATTGTAGTAACTTTAAGTAAGAGAATGTGTTCTGTGAAGGTAAAATTTGTCTTAAGGGTATAAATAATTATAAAAGTTTTACAAAGCATTGTTTAAATTAAGGTATTTAAATGGCTAATTGCAGAAGGTCATTATTTAACAAAAACTGAATTGATGATAATAATAATAAAAGGCAATTTTATAACAAACTTATTCTGCAGCCAGTCTCCCCTGCCAACTTGCTTCCAAAAAAACTGTTTCTGGTATTACATGCTACTAAGTATTTAAAGTGAAGAAAAGTTCATTATTTTAACAAACTTGTTTAGTATTAATGGCAATTATATGTTGTAAGAAGTTTGCCTGGTAACTTAGTATGTGGGATATATGGAGTGTGTTTTTATTGTTAAGGAAACAGAAGATGATTTTGTCCTAAGATAAAATGATTGATTATTGGAAAGAGTAGAGTGTGGGACAGAACCTGAATGAATACTGAAAGTGTAGAAGGTTTGTGGAAGGAAAATTTTTATGATTAAAATTGAGTAAGATCAATATACAAAGAAAATCTTTACAAAATAGCTTCTTGTGCTTTAACCTCATCATTTCCTCAGTGTTTGAAGAAGAGTCTTACCTCTTTTAAAAGAACATTTATGTTCTAGAAATCAAATCCTGAAAAATAGCTTTTTATTTCAAACTAACTGCAAGAGATTTATACTTTTACTTTAAAGAAAAAATTAAAGTAATGGTTCAGTTCATTTAATATGTTATAAGTCGAATGAAAGGTATTTAAAGGTGTTATAAAATTAATAGGTTTTTTAAAAAACTTAATAAAAACTGTAAGAGTTAAAATCATTTATAAATGCATTTATGTTATAAAACAGTGGAAAGGTAATAACTGAAATTATAGCTGGGTGAATTTAGCTTGAAATTATTAAGTGTAAACTCTAAACTTTACCTTTCCTTAGTTTATGGTTCCTTCAAGTCTAACCTCACCCCTTGCCTTTGCCTATGGTTATTTCATAATAGCTTCTGCCCCTATAGGCCAGGGAAGAGCTGGGACATCACTGTCTCCTCTCCTGGTATTAGTAACCCTTTCTCTCATGAATTCAAGTGTAAACTAAATAAATTGCTGCCTGATAGAATAAGGTTAAATGACCACTGGAGTTTTATTATCTCCAAAATCAAAAAGGGGGGTCGGGGGGAGAAGTCTCCTGCCTTGACGGTCAGTGCTCCTAAGAGTGGCAATTCATGAGAGAAAGCAGTCTGTCTCCCTGAGGCTTCAAATAGCCTCAGTAAATATATATAAAATTAATCTTGTTGCTTATCCAAAATTCTGCTAAATTCAAAGTAAAATATAAAGTTCTGAAACAAAAAAAAATAGTGCTAAAGCATTGAGAACATTTTGGTTACAATCCATTAAGAAAGAAAATTCTTGTGTAAAACTGCATAGTCATAGTATAAAACTGCACAGTCATAGTGCAAATTAAGAGTTTCACGAGTCTTTGAAATGTTTTGCAGTCACACTTGTTTTGTAAGAATTAGAAGTTTAAAGTAACTAAAGTCATGTTGCTGTGTCAAACTATTCATGTCTGCCTATTTGCTCAAATTGTTGAGGTTAAATATGCAGTTATAAGTAATATATATTTCAGGACCCCAAATTAAGCTAAACAATATATAAAATAATGCAAATTATAAATAATATCAATGAGTTTTGTTTCTGTGTCTAACTCTTTGTGTCTGCCCATTTGCTCAGTGTATGTCTTCATACATCAGGATAATAATATCTAATTAACAAATGAAAATTCTTAAAAGAGCTCTATTCAAATTGTTAATTAAATATGTAGTTATATATGTACATAAATATTCTTAAAGCCCAAATTAAACTGAGCAGGATGAAAAAGTCATAGAAATCTGATTATAGAATCAATTGGGAAAGGGCCTCCTCTTTGCAAGAGCTTTAAAGGCAAGACTAGGTGTAGCAGATTAAACCTATCTACTAGGCTAGGGAATTAAGAATCAGTTTGCCTGGTAATTTCCCAGTTTAAACCTTTTGTCAGCCATAAAATGCAAAAAAACAAAGATTAGGTTAATTTTCACATAAGACAAATGTTGATGTAACCTGGCGGCCTGCTGCCTCAGTCTCCCACTCCCGGGTTGGACAGCAGTGGAGGAGACCAGTTTAGGCCAGTCCTATGGGCAGTGGAAGGATGCCCAAGAAGGAGCTAAGTCGGTGCCATTTCAGCACTAAATTCTATTCCTTATTTGACAAAGGGGGGAGCAGGTAAAAACTGAAATGGTTGGAATGTGATAGAGGAAGCAGTTAAATCAAACTTTTGCATGGGAAAGTTAAATCTCAGATAAGCTGTAACTTCTGAAGTATCCAGTCTATGGAAAAACAGAGGAAGAGCTTGCATGCTAGGCTTAGGGGTATAAATTGTGTCATTTTTCTTTGTTTGGGGCACCAGCCATATCTGGCTCTGCGCCCCTTCTTGCAAGATTGAGAATAAATTATTTTCTTCTCCACAATCTGGTGAGCCGTATTTTCTTCCAGAAGATTTCTTTCCAACAAAATAAAGGTAATTAGTGGCTCTATTAACAAATTTCAGTAAGTAAAGGAAAGTGTTGCTGCCTCCCTTCACCCCTCCTCCTTGCCTTTGTTATCTCCCTTTTCCAGCCGTTGCTATCCTTCCCGCTAGTCCTGTCCACTTAGCCAACTCATAATCTGCCCCCTTTCTTAATCACCGCCTACTTCATAGCTGCCTGCACAGTTCCGCCTATCTACTACCGCCCCGTAGTTTACCCGCCCTAATTCCTACCCCTCCCTTGACCCGACCTTATATAATCAAGTGTATTTCCGCAATAAATTAGACTAGCTCATTCTCACAGGCTGTCTCCGTGGTTTTTACCGTGCGTCCCCCACGCCTGGAGAACCTAGGCCTACGCGTTGGCCTAGGGGCTCACCGCTGAGCCGTGGAAGCCCGCCCGGTCCTCGTAGGTTGCTAACTTAGAATAGCAGCCCACAGCAGGGGTTGCTAACTTGGAAAAGCAGCTCACAGCTGGGGGCCCGCCCGGGATCCTTTCCTTCCACCGCCCTCCGGCCCCTCTCTGCTGCTGCTGCTGCTGTCTACTGGCGACCATTTCAGCTCTCCAGGTAGGGACCCATTGCCGTCTTTTCTTCTCCCACTATGGGCACCTCTCTCTCCTCACACCATACCCCTCAGGTTCGGCTTTTAGCCGCCCTGCTTGATACCAATGGAGTCCGCGTTTCCCTGAAACAGCTCCAAAAATACTGGGACCTGCTCCTCCCTTTTAATCCGTGGCTTGCCACCTGCCAGCTCTGGAGCCCAGACACATACTCTCGACTCATAGATCGAGTCACCTCCGCCATAGAGCATGAAAAGCGGTCTTTTCTGCACGGCCTGCTGCCTGCTCTAGTAGCCATACGCGCCTGTCTCCTTGGTGCGCCGTCAGAAGCTATCCGAGACAAATCGGTTAAGCAACCCAATGACTATGAACCCGATGATCCTGGCGACACAAATTCTCTGTCTGACCAGCTCGCCGCCGCTCTCGAGTGCGAACCTCCCCGCCCGCGCTCCCCACGGCTCGCAGAAGCCGCTTCAGTAGCTCCTCAAAATAGCGGACTTTCTCCTTCTTCTTCCACCTCTGCCCAAAATGGCGCACTTCCGGCTTCTTCTTCACCTATGTCCGAGCCCGCCGGCGGGAACAAAGACGCTTCCTCTCACCTTTACCCGCCCCTCCCTGTCTCGTCATCTTCCGGCCCTGCCCCGGACATAATGTCGCCGCCATCTTGGCCGGCCCCCGGAAATGACGTGACTTCGCCGCCATCTTGGCCGGCGCCCAAAAATGACGTAACTACATCGCCATCTTGGCAGGCGCCTAAAAGTGACGTCGCCGCTCCGCCATCTTGTCCAGCGCCCAAAAATATCCCGCCGCCAGTTTGTTGCCGCCTTGACGCTGCTAAGCCATCATTCTCTCATCTGTTTCCCGCTACCGTTCATCCCTCGCTACCACCGTATGGCAGCAGCTCCCCACCTGCTTCTAGCGAAGCACATTCTCCCGCCCCCCAGCTATACCCGCTCAACCCGCTGCCCACGCAGCAACGCCCTCAGACTTGGCTTCCCTTCACAGCCGAAAAAGTTAAAACTCTTCGCAAAGCTGTTAAAGAAGACGGCATAGGTAGCCCATATGTCCAACAATTAATAGAAGAGTTAGGGGTTCAACTTGCTCTTCCTTATGACTGGATTTCTCTAGCCCGTTCCATCCTTCCGCCAGGCCAGTTCCTTGAATGGCGTGCTTACTATCAAGTAGCTGTTGATAAGCAAGTGGTAGAAAATGTCCAGGCGGGTATCCAAGATCCAGCTGACGCCTACACAGGAATTAACAACTATGCTGACCCTCGTTCTTATATAAACATAGATCCAGGGTTTTGGCACCGAGTAAAAGCTCTTGTCCAGCGATCGTTCTCTTTAGTTTCTACCAAGCAGTCCACCAAATTTACACAAATGCTTCAAGACTCGCAAGAAACCTTTCCAGCATTTGTCGCACGCGTTTTAGAAGCATGCCAGCGGAAAATTACTAATGAAGATGCTCAGTTTGTGTTAGCAAAGGAACTCATTCTTGATGGGTGCCTTGCACCCTTCCGGGCTGTTATTCTTCCTATCCGTGATAAGCCAATACATGAATGGGTATTGGCTTGTCGAGATATTGACCCACAGACTAAAGCACTTACTGCTGCCTTCGCTTCCGCCATGGCTGTGTCATCTGCCTCCACTTCTGCCTGCTTTCGATGCGGTCAGCCCGGTCATTTTGTCCGCGAGTGCCCTCAACAGGCAGCTCCCCGCCCTGCCGTAGCACTGCACAGACCAAGAGGCCCCCCCACACCATGCCCGCGCTGTGGCAAGGGGTATCACTGGGCCCGTGATTGCCGCTCATCGCAACGTATCTCCCAGCCTTTAAACTTCCAGCGGGGCAGGCCTCAGCCCCTCCCCCAAGAGGCCCTCCAGAGAGCTCCAAAACCTTAATGTGGACAATGCCTATCAAACGTCACCAAAAACCTTCCTTAGAGCTTAAAATAAACGGACAATGGCTTGAAGGGCTCTTAGACTCTGGTGCTGAAATCTCTTGTATTCCCTTTGAAATCGCCGCCTTCAATCATTGGCCCCTCGAAACCGGCCCTCAAGTCATCGGCGCCACGGGAGCTGCTACCTCCTGGAAAACCTCCCAGCCTCTGCATTGGAGCGACCGAGAAGGTCACGAAGGCCAGATTCGTCCACTCGTCCTTTCTTCAGTCCAAACCATCCTGTGGGGAAGAGATGTACTCAGCCAGCTAAAAGCTCGAATCACCACAGAAGCCTTCATAGCTGCGCCACCCCCCCCCCCTTATAGGGGCCACTGCTCCCATCTCAAGACCTGACCCTATCCCTCTGGAATGGGACACAGAGGAGCCCATCTGGGTCGAGCAGTGGCCCTTGCCAACTCATAAACTGCAAGCTCTCTCTGCCCTCATCGAAGAACAGCTACAAGCAGGGCATATTGAGCCGTCTACCAGTCCCTACAATTCGCCAGTCTTCGTCATCAATAAAAAGAACACGAGCAAGTTCCGCCTCCTTCATGACCTTCGAGAAATTAACAAACATATTAAGCCAATGGGATCACCTCAGCCTGGTTGCCCGCATCCCACTGCAGTCCCTCAGCATTTTTATGCAGCCACCATTGACATCAAAGATTGCTTTTTCTCCATTCCTCTTCACCCGCGAGACTGTCCACGATTTGCGTTTACAGTCCTGCGTACCAACAATCAAGGAGCAGCACTCCGATTCCAATGGCGAGTACTACCACAAGGCATGCGGAACAGTCCAACTATATGTCAGCTCTATGTCAATCATGCCATTGAGCCGCTACGCTCTAAGTTCCATCCAGAGCACACATACATCATCCACTATATGGACGACCTCCTTTTAGCAGCAAGTTCTAACACACTTCTCAATGATTTACTCTCTGCAGTTACGACAAACCTTTCAAGTCTTGGATTAATAGTGCAACCTGACAAAGTCAACCCCCAGCCACCTTTCCAGTTCTTAGGCTTTCATTTTCATCAATATATTCGGCCCACCAGCCCGCAAATCCATGTTTCTGATCACATGACGCTGACTGAGCTCCAACGGCTTTGCGGACAAATCAATTGGCTTCGATCAGCACTCCCCATCACAACAGCGCAAATGCAACCCCTTTTCGAGCTCCTGCAGACTAAGTGCAGTCCATCCGCTGCAGTCGTTCACCCCATCACCATCACCCCAGCTGCCAAAGAAGCCATCCAACAAGTAAATGCTGCACTCCAGCAATGCCGCCTAGAGCGATTCTCTCCCGATCTCCCAATCCTTGCCTTAGTTTTGCCAACACCAGTCACCCCAACGGGTCTCCTATGGCAAGATGGTCCTCTTCTTTTTCTACACACGTCAAAAAGTAAACTCCCAAAAATCTGCCCATTTACAAGGGCTTGGATCACATTAGCCACTGACTTAGTACTTCTCTCCATACAAACGTACGGCGTCCCGCCACACACCATCGTTTAGCCCTTTGATGCAAAAGAAGTTACCTCTCTCATCATGAATAATGCCCAAATGCAAAGCCTAATAGAATTCTTTCGTGGCTCTTTTGACAATCACTATCCGCATCATCCACTACTACAAGGGGTATCTCAATTAGCATTTCCAACCCGTTCCATCCGCTGCCCGCAAGAAAGCCAATTCCTTTTGCCATCACTGCTTTCACCGATGCTTCAAAAAAGGCATTCGCTGCTGTCATATATACGCCAAGAGAACCTAAGCCACGACAATTGGTGTTTGCTAATGACTTTTCTGTCCAAACAGGTGAACTTTTAGCTGTCGCCGCAGTCCTCAATCTCTACCCGGACCAGCCTCTTAACATCTTCACAGACAGCTTATACACTTTACAAGTGTGTCGCAGCCTCCCGCTTGCTACTTTCCTACCCAGTGACTTAACTATTGACCAAGCACTCGCTTTTGTACAGTGACTGCTTGAAGAAAGGCAACAACCCTGGTTCATTGCTCATATCAGAAGTCACTCTGGCCTGCCAGGACCGCTAGCTCAAGGAAATGCCCTCGCCGACGCTTTAGCATCCGGCCGCCATGTATGCCCAGTTGCCATTCAAGAAAACCTCACTGACAAAACAAGACTGGGAGACTTTGTCAACCAAGCTAAGCTCCTACACTCTCAATTCCACTTCTCAGCGCGATCCATTCAAAAGCTCTTCCCAGACCTCCCCATTGAAACATGTAAACATCTTGTGCGCTCCTGCCAAACATGTGCACCTTTGCTGCCTCTTGGACCCTTGCAGCCTCGCGGAGCTAATCCCCGCGGCCTACGGCCTAACTCCCGCTGGCAACTTGACGTCACACACGTTAGCGCCTTTGGACGCCTTAAGTATCTTCATGTTGCAGTTGATACTTTCTCGCACCTGTGCTACACCATGCCCCTCACAGGAGAGAGCGCTAAACATTGCATCAAAGCACTCCGACAAGCCATTCTATTCATGGGAATTCCCTGGGATCTCAAAACCGACAATGGACCAGCCTATCGCAGTGCCACCTTTGCCAGCTTCGTACAAATGTACCACATCACACACCATTTTGCCATCCCCTACAATCCACAAGGGCAAGGAATTGTTGAGCGCACTCACCAACAGCTCAAGCTACTCATTCAAAAAGAAAGAGCTTCCTCCCCCCATAAAGCCCCTGCTGACGTCATCACTGCCTGCCTTATTCATCACAATCTCCTGACCTTCGATGACAAGGGACTTTCCCCAACCCACAAACATTGGGGACCCATGTGGCAACCCTCGCAAGTCCCTCTTGTTCACTGGAAAGACCCTGCCACAAATCTTTGGCAGGACCCGGCTCCCTTGCTAGCACAGGGGAGAGGTTTTGCTTGTATCTTCCCAGACTCTGAGCCACAACCACTCTGGGTTCCTGGGCGCTATATCAGGCCTGCCACCGACCCCAAGGTTCCCCTTAATGATAAGTACCCTATGCCCTCCGTGAGAGACAACATTAACAGCAGAAGCCCAGATGTCGCCCCATTCGCTCAAATTCAGCACCAACCAGCCCCTCCCTGAAATGCTTATATTTAAATAAGTGCTCTCTCCGAGTTTCTTTCTGCTGATTGCCCCTCCTCTATGAGGGCTCTCTTCTCCTTCTTTTGTCATTACAGATCTCTCAAAGGACCCAACTCTGCATACTCCACAAGAAAAGCCTTTGCTACCTCCGCAACCCGCCGTTGACAAGTGCCTGACCTTCACCAAAACGTGCTTTATAGTTCATCAGAAAAGAACTCTCAGTGCAGATGCTCCTCAAGCTCCCCTCGCACCCACTCTTACTCTGCTTCTTTCTTGTAATTTTCATTTTCTTAACAATCTTCTCAGCTGTTTGCCTCGCAGCTACAGCCCCAACAGATTGGAACCTCCGTCAACGCCTCCTCCTCGCTGTCGCCTTTCTACTTTTAATTGGCATTTTCACCTCTCTCGTCGTCCTTCTCCCATGACCACTATACGCCCCCAGGTAAATTCACCCGAGTCTACCTCTCCGACACCGTCGTCCATGGGAACCACACCAGCTCTTTCTCGCCGCGAACGACGTCGACAACGTTTCTTTGCCCACCGCCTAAGCCGTCTTTCCCTTGAAGATGATGACCCCATCGAACGCCAAGTTCTCCAACTCCTCCGACGAGCCCGCTCTGTTCATACCCCCGCCTCCTGTTCCCCTACCCTCCCCTACCTCATCCATCTCCTCATTCTCATGTTGTCTCTAGCCTCCTCTGCCCAAAGCTCCTCCTCCCATCAGCCATTCAACTGGACCCTGCAGACATTTCCAGAAAAACGTGTTCTCGCTTATAATGTTACTAGTGTCACTCCCTCCTTTTTCACGCACGTCTGCCCTCTTGCTGGAATTTCCTTCCATCCCGAATGCCAAGTGAGTAACATCAAAAAAGCAAAAGTAGGCTTCCACCATTCCTCATCCTGTCGAGGCGGGAATACAGCATGCCTGCTTTCTCGAAACAATCGTCTCCTTGGCCCTCAATTTAACCCTGTGTCTGGTTTTTACATCTGTCCTGCTAGTGCTCGAGGTTGTCATGACCCATCACACTTCTACTGTCCCTCTTGGGAATGTGTGACCATGGCCCATGGATGGTCCGGCGCCCCCAACAGAGACCCGTATCTCTCTCTCCAAGTAGCCAACAATTCCCGTTGGGACTTCATTTCGCTGACAGTAAAAAACCCAAACGACGATACATGGCTGGCCGCTCGCCCCTATGGACTCCGGTTGTATATGAGCAACTATGATCGTGGCGCTTTGTTTGAAATCCAAAAGCGTGTTGTCTCCGCCCCACCCTCTGCTATTGGTCCCAACCACATCCTTTTTTTTTTTTTTTTTTGAATTTTTTTATTTTTTATTGACTTTGTAATAATATTACATTAAAAATATATATGTGAGGTCCCATTCAACCCCACCCCCCCACCCCCCCTCTCCCCCCCCCCCAACAACACTCGTTCCCATCATCATGACATATCCATTGGATTTGGTAAGTACATCTTTGGGCACCTCTGCACCTCATAGACAATGGTTCACATCATGGCCCATACTCTCCTCCATTCCATCCAGTGGGCCCTGTGAGGATTTACAATGTCCGGTGATTACCTCTGAAGCACCATCCAGGGCAGCTCCATGTCCCGAAGACGCCTCCACCTCTCATCTCTTCCTGCCTTTCCCCATACCCTTTGTCCATTATGTCCCCTTTTCCCAATCCAATGCCACCTCTTCTATGTGGACACTGGATTGGTTGTGTCCATTGCACCTTTATGTCAAGAGGAGGCTCAGATTCCACCTGGATGCTGGATGCAATCCTCCCATTTTCAGTTGTAATCACTCTAGGCTCCATGGTGTGGTGGTTGTCCTTCTTCACCTCCATCTTAGCTGAGTGTGGTAAGTCCAATAAATCAGATTGTAGGTGCTGGAGTCTGTTGAGGCTCAGGATCTGGCTATCACATTGTCAGTCCAGAGATTCAAATCCCCTAAATATATCTTAAACCCCAACATTAACTGCACCTCCAGCACATTAGCATGGAAGTCTTATGAAGGGAGATCCCATCTGAGTCCAGATTCATCACACATAAACACCATTTCCAAAGAGGGGCCATCTGCCCTGGTAGTTAACCCCATCGGCCATGACCATAACTCCCATGGGTCTCTTTAGCCCTCAAAGGAACCAATATCTGGGGGTTGTATCTGCTTTATCTGTCTCTCTGACTCTGCTCAGTTGTGCATGAGGGCAAACCTTCTGCCAGCCTCCAGACTCTTTTTTAGAAACTCGTAGCCATATAAACTCATTTCTCCTTTCCATTTCCCCCTTACTTTAGGTCAAACAGCATTTTAAAGTCATGGTATTTTATGTAGACATGGATATTCTGCTGATCCGCATTGAACCTTCCGTATAAGGTCATTTTCCAGTTGCATCATCAGTTGGTAGTTGATAGTGGTCCCTCGTTGCCAGGGAGGCTCATCCCCGCCAACCACATCCTTAACCCTCCTCCCTCACCCACTGTTCACCTTCTTCCGTCCTCATCTACTCCCCTCAAAATCTCTTCCACCTCGGCCGCCGTCGTCCCTTCTACAAGCCCCACTTCCCCCCCTCGCTTCAGGTACACAACCACATCCTCTCATCCCCTCTAGTCCCTACTTCAAACTCCTAAACGCCTCCTATTCCTCTCTCAATGCCTCCCACCCCAACCTCACTCGCTCTTGCTGGTTGTGTCTTTCCCCCAGCCTCCCCCTCTATGATCCACTTGCTATCCCTTCACCACTCTTTACTTCCTCCACCGACGATTCCCCCTCTTCCTGCAATTGGAATCAATCTACTCATGTCCCACTCACTTTTACGCACATCTCTTCCAAAGGTTTATGCATTCACCCCCGTTCTTCCCACACTCCTAGCCTTACTGCCTGTGCCAACTATGCCTCCCCAAACATCTCTGCCAAATACTTAGTTCCTCTAAACACCACCCAATGGCTTTGCTCTTCCACCGGACTTACCCCATGCTTATCTGTTGCCACACTTAACAAGACCAAAGAAACGTGTGCTCTCATCCTCCTCACGCCTCGAGTCGTCTATCACACTCCTCTACATTTCTTTGAAGCCTTTGATCACACTCAAGAAGCTATTTACCTCCACAAACGCGAACCTATTACTGCTGTACTCACTGTCACTTCCCTCCTAGCTACAGCTGGAGCTGCCACTGGTGTTGCAGCCCTAGCCACACAAGCCTCCGCCCTCCAAAACCTCAGACAAGCAGTAGACTCTGATATCATCTACCTCCGAGATGCAGTCAAATATCTTAGAGACTCCCTCAATTCCCTTTCAGAAGTTGTCCTGCAAAACCGCCGAGGCCTTGACCTCCTCCTCCTCAAAGAAGGTGGCCTATGTGCAGCTCTGAGAGAAGAATGCTGCGTCTATGCCAACTATACCGGTTTAGTAGACTCCAGCTTAAAAGAACTTGAAAAAGGTCTCAACCAATGCCGACTTGAACGAGCCCAAACTGCTGGTTCCTGGGGCTTTCTGCAGCCCCTCCTCCCCTATCTCCTCCCGTTACTAACCCCAGTTCTGCTCATCATCCTAAGTCTCACCGTTAGTCCTTGGGCCATTCGACGAATCATCCGCCTTGCCAAAGATCATGCTGACAGTGTATTTTCCTCATTTGTTCAAATCCATTACCAACGTCTTGCTACCTCTGATTCCATTCCTCAATCTCGACCACGTCCTCACCCCCCTTCCCACCGTACTTCCCGCCTGTGAAGCTGCTTGCTGTGAAACTCCCTGACTTTAGCCGCCGGCACGGGTTTGTTTCCCTCGGCGTAAAGGGCTTGGGTGCACCCTCCGCCCCCCTTTATTGCTATACGCCTGAGAATTCTTCGCAGTTAAGCTAGCCACAGCGCTATCCACCCCAAAAAAGCGTGCGCAACATCATGTTAGATATTTCGTCTAGCACCGGCACGCACCAACCCTAAGGGCTATGCATACATTCTGGCCAAATGATATGTCATTTGCCCATCGCCAGTCAATCCTGCCCCCTTTTTCTCTCACCCTCCACAGCCCATCCCCCTACTCTCTCACGCCCCTTTTTTTATAAAACAAAAGGAGCAATTTTTGCTGCCTCCCTTCACCCCTCCTCCTTGCCTTTGTTATCTCCCTTTTCCAGCCGTTGCTATCCTTCCCGCCAGTCCCGTCCACTTAGCCAACTCATAATCTGCCCCCTTTCTTAATCACCGCCTACTTCATAGCTGCCTGCACAGTTCCGCCTATCCACTACCGCCCCGTAGTTTACCCGCCCCAATTCCTACCCCTCCCTTGACCCGACCTTATATAATCAAGTGTACTTCCGCAATAAATTAGACTAGCTCATTCTCACAGGCTGTCTCCGTGGTTTTTACCACGCGTCCCCCACGCCTGGAGAACCTAGGCCTACGCGTTGGCCTAGGGGCTCACCGCCGAGCCGTGGAAGCCCGCCCGGTCCTCGTAGGTTGCTAACTTAGAATAGCAGCCCACAGCAGGGGTTGCTAACTTGGAAAAGCAGCTCACAGGAAAGTCCATAAAAACTATGGAGAGATCTTTCCTGGGTTATGATTTTAAAAAATTAAGTAATTGTGTAATGTGTTTTAAAACCTGGTAGTCAGTATACTTTTAAATTAATAATTTTCATAACTTAAAGAAAAGAAGTTTTTAGCTTCTTGTAAGGGAAAAAGAGAACATTCCTTGCATAAACTACTATGGTTTCAATTTTATTTAACTTGAGTGTAATCTCCCATAGTTAATTTATAAACTAAATTAACATTATGTACGAAATCTTTAGAGTAATGAAAATTGTAAGTTCACATTGGTGAAATTAGGCTAAAGGAAAAAGATTGTAGATATGCTCTCTTAAATAAATAGAGTAAATTTCTTTGGTAATTGTAATTTAATCAGTTTATTTAAACATGAGGTGTCTAGTCAATGTGGTTATAGTCAATTATAAGGAGTTTATTGAAACATTTTCAGTTTGGCAGATGTTTTACAGTTCTAGTTCTAGAGAAGTCATTGTTAACTAAAAATTAGATTGGTATTGGTAGCAGAAATAACTTAATGATAATAAAACCTGTCTGAAGGCCACCACAAAGTACATATTTAAGTAAATGGTAATAAAAAGTTATCTTTTTTTTTCTCTGATTCTCTTTTTTTTATTATTATTATTATTATTTTTTATTGACTTTGTAATAATATTACATTAAAAATATATATGTGAGGTCCCATTCAACCCCACCCCCCCACCCCCCCTCTCCCCCCCCAACAACACTCGTTCCCATCATCATGACACATCCATTGGATTTGGTAAGTACATCTTTGGGCACCTCTGCACCTCATAGACAATGGTCCACATCATGGCCCATACTCTCCTCCATTCCATCCAGTGGGCCCTGTGAGGATTTACAATGTCCGGTGATTACCTCTGAAGCACCATCCAGGGCAGCTCCATGTCCCAAAGACGCCTCCACCTCTCATCTCTTCCTGCCTTTCCCCATACCCATCGTCCACCATGTCCACTTTTCCCAATCCAATGCTACCTCTTCTAAAAGTTATCTTGATTATATTGGAAGTCTTCTGTTTTCATTTTAACAATGAAAAATAATATTTTTCCTCTATTACTAAAGTACCTACTGTTATCTTCATAATAAAATTGTGTAAGTAAACAGTCATTTAATATATGATGTGTTGCATTAAATTGTTTAAAATATATATATATATAAACAAGGAATAAACGTTAACATTATCAAACTCTTGTGCATTCGAACCAGGCCTTGTATACATTACAGGTGGCCTCTCCATGTGAGTTATTGGCTAGGCTGGTCACTGACCCCTCAATTAAAAATATTTGCTATATCAGCCTCTGGTTCTGCTCCTGAAGTCGATGGAAACTACGTTGCAGTTTCAAGCTCCTGCAGCAGCCAATAATGACTCAGTACAGCCAAGTGTACAATGGATATCACCTCCAGATTGGCACTGTTCCATAGTGCCGGAGAGCACTATGCACCAGGCTAGTAGAATACTGGAAAATCTCTCTAAGATCAAGGATGCTGCAACTTGCTCACTGCGTTGAAGAACATGCTAAGTGGAGCCATGATACCAGGATACTGTAAGTGAAACCTAAACACAATTGGCATTATGGCCTGCTCTCATGGAGAGATAACATGTAAAGTATTACAAACCTGAAACTCAAAACTAATAATTGCAACTCTGAATCCTTATGCATTAAGTAATACATTAGTTAATATTAAGTGCTGTACTTTTATCCTGTACTAAATATATGCCTAATAATTATAACGTTATCTTTTCTATTTTGGATCAAGTGCAGAAGTATATTAGACATGTTAAATTCCTGGTAAAATCATTTTCTAAACAGTTAATAAACATGTCTATAGAATAAGGTGGCAGTCTCAGCCAGTCTCAGTCAACTTCTATATTCTGCTGTACTCTGCTGTGTAGCAAAGGTGAGGCTTGCTTGCTGATGGTGAGTCACCTATTGAACAAGTCAAAATTGCTAGAAATTGTACAATGAAAACCAAGGTGTAAAAATCTTTATTCTGTAGTTCTGATCACTCCCACAGGTGAAAACTAAGAGTATTTCCAAATTAGTGTTCTAATCCTGAGTGAAGCCAGTTGCCCAAGGAGTGCCAGTTCACCAGGAGCATCTGACAGAGCGAATGAGTGTCAATCATTGAACAGCTTGGGATGTGTCTTCAGACAAAGCTAAGTGTCTGTTGCAATTTCTCTCTAAAGATGGATAACTTAAGAATATATATGCTGTTCCCACCAGCTTTTAAGGAGTGCCATCTTTATAGGCACCTAACCTTGTCTACCTCTGTAATCCAATGTGCCCTCTTTTAAAAACGGGTATTCCAAATTTTTAATTAAGTTTGTTTCTTTCAGTGTGAACATCTTATTAACCATATGAAAACTTCATCCAACTTCGTACAGAATGCCAGATCCATCTTCTTCCAGTTAGAATAAATTAAGAGTTTTACACCTTATTAGGCAATGACTACAACCCATGGCCAGCAGGAAGCAGTTACAGAAAAGAGATCCATCTCCCTTCAGCACCCCTTTTAAATTAAAGGTGTAAACTCTTCAAGGGTAAAATAAAATTAATAGATGGATCTGGAACCTGACTGGAAATCCATGTGAGCGCCGGTGGCCACAGGATGACTGCAGGAGGCTCCCACCCCAGGATTCTGCTGTCCAGAATGAAATCTTCTAAACTCTTAAAAACAGTCCTGGATGCTACACTAAAGATTGATAAATAATCAATCAAAACAACAAACAGCCATCCACCTCATAGCTCCAACGATAATTATGCCAAAGCTTAGCAAGTTAAACTTTGGCAAAGGGGGGAAATGATGTGGGCTATGGGTGTCAGGCTCTTTGTCTCTTCAGAGATAATCTAAACTATCTGTGACTTGTGGGTGTGGGATGATGAAAGGCTGCAGTCCTGCCCTTGGGGAGCAGGAAACAGTTTAACAATGCAAGGTCGACAACCTTTAAGTATTCAGGGGAAATGCAAACCAAATATGCTAAAGGCTTATCTAGAATGTCTGGAGTCCATGCTAAAAGCTTACCTAAGATGTGGAAGATATATATGCTAATTGAAGCCTATTGAGAACTGAAACAAAGCGACCTTTTGGCCTTTCCTCGGGGTATAAAAGACATTTGAAAAATCTTGTTCAGGGCTCGGGATTCAAACTGAAAGCTCCCGAGTCCAGCCGGCCGTCAATAAACCATTTTTCCTTTTCAAAATCATTCCTGAGTCCTGGCCTCTCTATACACAAATAATTGAGCCTCTCTCAAATTCTACAACACCACCACCAACTTCAGCAACTCCAGCCAGATGCCAAGAGCAACCCTTGCACATTTCTCCCTTTCCCTGCTCTTAACTACTGGTTAGCTACTTGTGCCCCCATACAGTAGATTAAGGTCAACTCTCCACTGGCTCATTGCCACCAAGCTGCCTTCTCAGGAACTGTAATTTATTTCTGAGGGGAAAAAAAGAGCATTAAAATTGGTTCAAATTCTTTCTCTTGTTTGTAGTCCAAGTTTAATGAATAGTAGAAATCAAAAAATTTTGGGGGCCAGTTCTTTTGACCAGTACAAAGTGATCTCTAATTCATATTTTTTAAATGCCTTTCAAGTAGAAAACATGCTCAATACCTATTTCTAAAAAAATTCGTGGTGACTCCCAATTTACCTTACCTTAATGCTAGATAAGCTCAACAATCCTCTGGGAGACTCTGCATACACAGGCTAGCAGTTGCCCACCTTCTTTAACTCCCAAGTTTTTAAATAGATCTTTTAAAAAGTCTCTTCTCTAATGGGCCAGCAAGGTAGGCTTACAGATATAGTGGGTAGGTAATTGTGGTAGGGGAAGGCAGGAGAGAAAAACAGTGATTTTGGTTAGCCAGATAGAAGCAAATGAGTGGATAGTGGATCAGGGTCCAGCAAAAAAAAAAAAAAAAAATGCAGAAATCACTCTAGTTCTTACAACAGAGGGAAAATGAAACAGGAAGTTGACTTCACAAGTGGTGAAGCTGAGAAGTCAATTAGGGAATGGTGAAATAACCCAGAGATTAGAAACCACAGAAAGATGCCACTCCTAGGGATGGAGAAACACTTGGAGGAGGTGGCATTTTCAGACCCCAGACACCAGGGCCACCTGGAGGAAACTAGAACCTTGGCTGGGTCTGTCTGGTCGGAACTGTCCCAGTAGGAGGTGGGACCATGGAGGGAGGTTTGGTTTGGCAAAATCTGGGTCCACAGAAGAGATGCTGCAAGCCTGGGGGAGAAAAAAAGAGGAAGAAAAATACTCTGGTCTTTTCCCTCTTGCTCTCCCATCTTCTGTCACTACCTTCCACTGGCCAAACCTATCCGGAAGCCAGAGAACAAAGGAGCCTGGGAAATAAAGTTCCCTATCATACAAAGCAGAACTAAAGGGCAGCAAGGGATCGGAGAGCAAACCAGGCAGTAATGAATGAATAAATCACTCTCACCAGTATTTCCAGTATTGTGTGTTATCATCATTATAAGTGTTCTTTTGGCATGGGAGACTATATAGTTCAGTAGTTAAGAGTACTAACTCTGAAATCAGACACTCCTGGGTTTGAAACCTGCTCTAAGCACTTCCTAATTATGTGACCTTGGGTGAGTTGCTTAACCTCCTCAAGCCTCTGTTTCTCATATATAAAATGCTGTGAAGATTAAATGACATAAAGCACTTAGCATAGTGCCTAGCACAAAATAAGTCCTCAATAAACATTATCTAATGTAATTGTTAAGGGGAACATGAAATTTCTCAATTAGTGTAATTTTCATTCCTTCATAGAATAAACATTATCCAACTGATTTTCCTTCACCATATGTATTTGCCCAAGAGTCAATTTTCTTTTGTTTCTCTTAACTAATGAGGCTTAGATATCGTCCTTATAAATTTGAATGACTTGTTAATATGGTGTAGTCATTAATTCTTTGTCACCCTTTATGTTTCACATCGCTTGAAGCTGATGGGTAGTCATTCCTATACAAAAATGAAAATATTCCATTTTCTTCTGGATTTCTAGAATTGGATTATGATGTATAATATTATTAATTATATGTTTGTGTATAACAGATAAATAAAAATCTCTCCTCTAAAAGTCTAGGCTAGTATAACACTCTAAAGTATCAGAAAACCAGGCTCCTTCCACCTTGTTCTTTCATTTATAGTGTGCTGCCATGGTCTCCTGGTCGAGGTTGGCTCTCTACCACCTCCATATTCCAACCAGCAGGAAGGGGGAACAGGAAAGACATGCGCCTTCACTTTAAGGACACAAACTGCAAGTTGCTCACTTCATGCCCACTCACATAACATTGGCTAGTACTTAGTCCCATGACCACGTCTAATCACAAGGGAGACTGAGAAATGCAGTTTTTATTTTAGGCGGCCCTAGACTCATCTCAAAATTCTATTATTAGAGAAGAAGGGGTAAATGGATATTTGGGGGAAAGTTATTGGCTTCTGCCATTCTGCCATTCTGGCCACACGAACGTTTATGCCTGCCCTTCTTCCCACCCTGAGAACATATCGAGAGAACTCCAAGGTACAATCCAGTTACTACATACAGCTCAAAGTCCAGGATGTCTGAGTGAGGTGTGCGGCTCTTTATCAAGTTCAGGTGTGTGTCCTTGTGGTCCTGCAATTTATAAAACATGTTGTGTGTCCCATCTACAACATCATGGTGGAATCAGAGCAAACTATCAACAACAAAGGCACTGATACTGAAGAGGGAGAAGGGGAACCATTCAGCAGTCATCATGGCAATTATTAAGTCCAATGGACTTAGAAATGCAAAATCTCCCTATCCTAGTCTTGGTTTAAATTCCTCACTCAGCATCTCTGACAGCCCTTTCTGCTGCCTTAAAGGAACCCCTTGTTCATTGTCCTGTGTCCTGTGTGGCTTTTGTCTCTGCCCTCCTGAAGGTTCATTTCCATTGATTTGTGTGGCCACATTTGCAGTGGGCCTTTCTTCGGGATTGCTCAGCTTTCACAGCCTCTTTCCTGCAGAGCAGTTTGGGGGTGGTAACTTTACTCTGGGGTTCTAGTAATCACAGGCATTTGCAAGCCAGGCTTTTGGTCTCTTTGGCTTTCTGATTGCCTCTAACACTTCATAGGCCTCGGGTCTATTTGCTTCTTGTCAATTCCACGTAGAAGTAACCATAGTCTAAGATGTCTTCCAGGGAAATGTTCTTGCTGTTTCACTGTTCTCAGTGATGACTCAGCCTCCTCTCATTCAACTTAATAGTTGCTACCTGACACTTTTCTGTTTGGGTGGGAAGTGGATGTCCTTGATATGGACTTGCTCTCACTTGCTGGTCAAGAAGGAAGGTGCTTGAGAAAGCGAGGAGTCACAGTCTCATCTCCTGCCAAGTGTTCCTTTTTAGCACACTTTAAACTGCTTTGCCGTGGGGTTACCAAGAGTAGTTGGTTTTTTCAGTTGTGTGGGGCTCTGGAATCGCAGGCCACAGGCAAAGAATGTACTCTTGACAGCTGTATTCCCTTCCATTTTTGGTTGCTGCCTGGCCGGCTCTAACCAGGGTCCATCCCTCTGTAGGATGTTGCTAAAAGTAGCAAGCAGCAGCAGACACTTCCCAACACTGTAAATCTTTCTTATCATTTACCCAAATGCTATTGCTTCCGTTGCCTGTAACCTGCCTCCAAGATCTTGCTGACCATACTTAATGTTGTCCCTAGCTAAAGCCATGTGCCAAGCGAAAATTTCTATTTCTGTGGAAGAAAGAGAAAATTGATATTGGGAGAAAACTAGCACGGTCTGCCACAAATGCCTATTGATTCAGACAGGTTCTTAAGTCTGCTCCATAAAGTGAGTCAGCAGCTTGTGGGAGGCATGGGGCCAATGAAACAAAAACAGGAGTCCCCAGATTGCCTTATTGTTTGGTATCAAAAGACTCACTGTGAAAAAGGAAACTCAGACAATCTCCTTCCATCCCTCCCTCCCCCCAGCCACCCACCCTGGCCCATTGTAGCTATTTTTGCTACTTTTGATGTGATTGGTATAGATACCCAAAGATTTATCTCATAACTAGTGATGAAATTTACTTTCTGGGCCCTGTCAAAAACTGAGGGGAGCGGATGTGGCTCAAGCAATTGAGTGCCTGCTTCCCACAAGGGAGGTCCTATATTTGGTTCCCAGTGCCTCCTGAAAACAAAAACAAACAACAAGCAAACAAACGAAAAAAACCAACTCAGGGGAACCAATGTGACTCAGTGGTTGAGCACTGGCTTCCCATATACCAGGTCTTGGGTTCAATCACCAGCCCCAGTACCTCAAAAACAAAACAAAACAAACAAACATAAAAAAATAACTGAACAAAAGCTTGATTTTAAAAGTCTAATAAAACAACTATACACCTATACACCAATTTCAAAGCTATAAAGATGAGAAAACCCATGCACTATTACGATTTTTCAATCTTGTTGTCAGATTGCTAAAGTTACTTCTGAAATTCTTTGATTCTTTTTTAGATATCTTTACTGACGATTTGGAGTTGTTACATATTCTAAATATCTCATGATTTTTCCTCCCTTCTTACATTATAAAATAAACCTTTAAAGAGAATTAAAAACTAGAGATTGTCACAAAGATTTTTCTTTCTCTTCTCAGCATGTTTATTTTCTTTATTATCACGGTTTTTTTTAATGTTCATTTTGTCTGATAAATCTGCTCCTGAATCTTTCATCTCTAGCACTAGAGACACCTTCATTAGTTTGTACTGTCAAAATACAAATTAAATATCAATTTTATTTGAAAATGGAGACTGACCATTTTCAGCAGAAGTTCTGAAACAAAGCCTACAGACTTTGAAAAGTTTATATTCTTGTGGTTATTCATATTGGTGTGAAACATAAAAGACTTGTATCTATTTTGTCAAGTACTTGGTAGACACAAAAATATATTGGGCTAATGAATTGATGGATTTTTCTTTTTTAATAATCCTAAAATACACTGGAAAATATAGCACACCAAAGTAGTTCGAGGAGTGTTGGGGCTTTTTGAGTTCAAGAAGGAGAAAACATGGTGGGCTTATATAATTCAGAGTATTGAAGTTTGTAAAAGTATTAAGACTGGGTGAAAAGGAATTTATCTCAGCTTAACGTCTCTGAATATTCATACCAGGAAAGAGGAGGATGGACACAAATGGAGGGGACACAGTTATGTGAGATAAAGTATCTCAGACATGAGTCTCTGACAGGAAATGATGGCTGGGAAGACACGGATCATACTGACTGGTAACATCACTATTGAAATAACACACATTTTCAAGTGCTCTCCATATAGATACTCCTAGTCTCACAACAAATTTGAGAAATATTTTCTATTTTTGTTCTCATTTTCCAAATGTGGAAATTGAACCTTGGAGGGATAACTTCTCCAAAGTTACCGAGCTAATGATTGGGTAGAACCAAAACTTGAAGGTCTTTGAATGTTAGAAAATGAAGTCATGCATTTTCTCCATTGGCATTCAGCTCTTCTGCAGTTTTCTCTCTCCCTCGACCCCCTTCTGCAGCATATCTCCCTTTCAACTTGTTAAGGCTATTATACTAATCTAATGTTAATAACACCAAGGACATATTTTCTCTTCACGTGTCCAAGGGGTGCATGTCTTTTGCTTGGTCTTCAAGTAGTAGATAGTAATGGCTGGAGCCAAAGTCCCAGAATTCTCCACTAGCAACCTACCATGTCACAGATTGCTGGGAGAGCTATTTAGTGGGAATACGCTAGCCCACGGTTTTGAGGCTAAGAGAAAGCCCAAATTAAGGCATCATCAACTGATGCTTTCTTCAGAAGACTGGCATTCTGGGGCTGGCTGTTGGCAATCCTTGTACCTGGGCTCCTCTGTCTCAAGGCAATGAACATGGTGGCCTCTTCTGACCTATCTCTTTTCTTCCAGGTTCTGCTGATGTTCAGCTTCTTGCTTTCCATGGCTTTCTCTCTCGCTCTCTCATTCTGAATTTCATTCTGCTTATAAAAGACTCCAGTAATAGGACTGGACTGAGGTGGGCCACACTTTAACTGAAGTAGCCTCATCAACACGTTCTTCTTACATTTTGTTCACACCCACTGGAATGGATTACGTTTAAGAACGTTTTTCTGGGGTACATAGTGCCAAACCACCACAACTGGAAACTGGCCAAGTGTCCTTCACCATGTGTCTTTTGTCTTGAGCCTGAACCTGATTTCTTCTGCATGCACATGGGATTGGGGGCCTTCTTCCAAGCCGAGGTAGGGGTTGATAGAAAGAAGGCTGTGGCATTACTAGTCACTGAGGACAAGAGAAAGAGCCCAAGAATAAGAACCTCCAAAGAGGAAATCCAGAGAAAGAGGCATCCTAATGACTTGCTCACAGAGTAATTTAACTTCTTAGCTCATCAGTGGAAGCTGAGGCTATTGATTTGAA
The DNA here is from genome assembly GCF_030445035.2 of Dasypus novemcinctus. NCBI lineage: Eukaryota > Metazoa > Chordata > Mammalia > Cingulata > Dasypodidae > Dasypus > Dasypus novemcinctus. The sequence goes on from NC_080704.1 coordinate 35,004,877, forward strand.
ACCTTTCTTCTTTCCTAACATAGGCATTTAGTGCTGTAACTTTTCCTCTAAGCACTGCATTAGATGCACCTCACAAATTTTAATATGTCATGTTTTCCTTTTCATTCAGTTTGAAATACTTTCTAACCTCCCTTCTGATTTCTTCTTTGCTCCATTAGTTGTGTTATCTAGTGTTCAAATGCTTGGGGAATTTTCCAGACATCTTTCTGTTATTGTTTTCTAATTTAATTCCATCATAGTCATAGAAATACTTTGTATGATTTAAATCTTTTTAAATTTATTGAGATTTGTTTTGTTGCCCAGAATACAGTCTACCTTAGTAAATATTTCATGCTCACTTGAAAAGAGTGGGTATTCTGCTCTTGGTGAATGGAATGCATTATACATTTTAATTCAGTTGTATTGATTGATAGTCTTGTTCAAGTCTCCTATATACTTACGGCTTTTTCTGTTTACTTACTTTATCGATTATAGAGAAAAGGGTATTTAAATCTCCAACTGTAATTGTGGGATTATCTATTTCACCTTTCAATTATATCTGTTTTTGCTTCAGGTATTTTGAAGCTTTCTGATTAGGTTCATAAACATTTATGGTTGTTATGTATTCTTGATAAATTGACTCCTTTATCATTACAAAATGACCCTCTTTATCCCTGACAATAGTTTTTGCTGTGAAATCTACTTTGATATTAATATAGCCATTACAGCTTTATTTTGATTAGCATGATTTATATTTTTCCATTCTTTTTACTTTTAACCTATTTATGTCTTTAAATTCAAATGGGTTTCTTGTATGCAGCACATTTGATCTTGCTTTTTTATCCAATCTGACAATCTCAAAAGTCATTAGGCATTCTATTTATGTCTAGTTTGCATTTCAAACTAAAAAATTCTTTCTGATGTATGTGTGTGTTGGTACATGTATATATTTTATAAATAAAGGAATGTATAAATATTGGAAAGCACTATCAATTTTTTTTTACTGCTGGGGCAATCCACCAAAAAAGCATGAAGAGGGGAGCCATGCAGCTCAAGCAGTTGAGTGCCCACCTCCCTCATGGGAGGTCCCGGGTTCAGTTTCTGGAGCTTCCTAAAGAAGACAAACAAAGAGAAAACAATGAGCAGACAATGAGCAAAAGAAAAAACAAAATGAGCAGGGAGCAGATGAGGCTCAAGCAGTTGAGTACCCACCTCCTACATGGGAGGTCCCAGGTTCAGTTTCCTGTGCCTCCTAAAGGAAGTACAAATAGACAACGAGTGCAAACTGAGCAAAAAAGCAATGAGCAAAACAGATGAGGGAGCCATCTGTAGGTATTGAAGCATGAAGAGGAAGCCAGTGTAGCTCAGTGGTTGGGCACTGGCTTCCCATGTATGAGATCTTGGATTCAATCCCCAGCCCCAGTATTTTAAAATAGTAATAATGATTCCATTTTAAAAAGCATAAAAACCATAGTTTTAGGGGAATATGGACAGAGGGACAGCCATTTCAGTGAGTAGAAATAAGGACTAGATGGTGCAACAACACAACTCTGAGTGGCACCCGTGGTCACATAAGTGAATGATACTCCCTAAAATTGTGTTATGCTGTGGCCTTTGCTTAAGCATCCATCGGTGGGGAAGAATAACAAAGCCATGCGGGAAAGAGGCTGTAGGGGTCTGTTCCCAAGTGGACACAAGGCCAAGCAAGCTGTCCTGACACAAATCATTGCCCATGAGTCCAGAGTGTTGTGTTAATCTCCTAGGGCTGCCATAACAAATTATCACCAACTTGTTGGCCTGAAGAAACAGACATTTATTATTCTTCACCAATTTGGAGGCCAGAAATCCAAAATCAAGGTATCAGCAGGTCTATGTTCCCTCCATAGACTCGAGGGAATAATCCTTCCTTGCCTCTTCAAGTCTCTGGTGTCTCCTAGTGTTCCAAGACTTGTGCCAGTACAAACGCCTATCTCTGCCTCCATCTTCACATGGCCTTCTTCCCTGTGTCTCTGTGAATCCTCCTCTTGTATCTCTTGTAAAGACACTTGTCATTAGATTTAGGGCCCACACTAAATCCAAGATGATGTCATTTCAAGATCCGAAACTAATTACATTAGCAAAGATCCTTATTTCCAAATAAGGTCATATTCTGAGATTCTGAATAAATGTGAAGTTTGGAGGATGGGGTGGGGTGGGGGACACTATTTCAATCCACTACAGTTGTTCACTGGAGGGAGCTGTGTATCCTGGGCAAAGTACCGGAGGGAAGGGGATTAAGAAAAATTGATCCAGAAATCCGCACAGGGGTCCCCTTGAGTCTATAACTGAGTAGTAAGCTATACAGATGTAGGATTTAAATGCATAGTGTGCTCAAAAGTTGCGAAGCCTTTATTTGGCAAAGGCAAAGTTTAAAGTACAGTCTCTGAAAAGGAGCTATTTTACAAAAGCAAATACTTACAAAACATGCTATTTAAAATAGTTCACTTGGGTCAATAAGTACATTCCACTAAAGAATATTGGTAATTATCTATTTTTAAATGATACTTTTAAACCCAAAGTGTGTATGTGGACTGCCTAAAGATGATCACATTCAATATCAGCCTTCCTGAATTTATTTTGTGAACTTCCAAAAGCAATCCAAAGCCTGATATTTTCTGAGTTGTGGATTGAAGGTGTGAATTTTCCTCAGCCCTTGTAGAGAACTACTTTTGAATTTGTTTCCCTGGCGTGAGATTGCTCCCTCCAAAGCAATTTTGGAGGAGCTATTAAGTGCTGTAGAACTGGAATTGGAGAAATGGGCCAACAAAATCATTTTAATCAGAGCTGTGTGGGAACACATTTAATCACTGTGTAATAGAAGACTTTAAAGGAACAACACTTTGTTTAAGAGACTTATTGACTGAGAACTTAATTTAAATTGGATTCTCTTTCTCCCTCTCTTCCCTGGCTTTCCATTTGGAAATGTTCAGGCGTGTTTGAACTCAGTATTTCTGTTTGGTAGCTATTCCATAGACTACCCCACTACCCGCCCCCAGCATCTTCATCCTTTGGACTATAAATGGAAATTCACATGTTTTGGTTTTTGTCCTTGCAAGTTATACTTGTCTCTGACAATTCCCTTTTCATTTGAGAAAAGCCAGAGTGGTGCTGTGTATTTTCAGTCAGATTCTCTCTAGTATCAAATGTCACAGCTGGGTTGCATGAGGGTTTATTTGTATTATAATAGCATTTCCTTTAGAGCTCAAGGGACCTCTATCTCTAAAATCACTTGTCTACTGGAACTTCAGGGAGAATAACTTGACCTTTTTTTAACGTAAATTTTCCAACTGAGTATCTCCCTCTGGATCTAGGTTCAGATGGTGTGTGTGTGTGTGTGTGTGTGTGTGTGTGTGTGTGTGTGTGTGTAAGAGAGGGAGAGAGGGAGAGACTTGAGCTTTTAGGTTAATGTGAAATCTGACTTTTCAAAGTGATATAATGTGCCTTTGACTTCCTAAACAGTGGGAGCTTTTGTTGATTGTGATGATGAGTAAGCTATAAGAATTTCTTGAGATAACTATGTCTGCTCTTCCTTCCTGTGTTTCCTTCCCCACCCCAGAAAGTTCATCAATTCTTTTGTGCTCCTTTCCAAAGGAGTAGTTTATATTATATTCCTAGGCAGAAGTAGGGTGACCAGTTGTCCCAGTTTGTCCAGGCCTTGGGAGATCCCCAGGATGCAGGTCTTTCAATACTAAAACCAGGAAATCCTGTGCAAATGGACATGAGGTAGTTACCGGAGGCGGAAGTCAGGTACTTGACACCTCCCATCCTGGATTTTTTTTTCTGAACTCTGAGTTCATTGAGGAGAGATGCCCCTAAGGGCAAGGTAATAGAGGGATACCATTTTCATGTAAAATTCTAATTGAAATATAACATCCATGTGGAAATATGCCCAAATCATAAGTGTGCAGCTCTAAAGTCTCACCAAGGGAATTAGACGTAATTAGAATCCAAATAGCCATTATCTACACTCAAAACACCTTAGATTAGTTTGGCCTGTTTTAAAAATTTTATAGAAATGGAACCATACAGTTTGGACTCTTGTTTCTGGTTTTGTTCATTCAGCATTATGTTTGTGAGATTCATCCATATTGTGTTATTAATTTGTTCATTCTAGTTGCTGTATAATTTTCCCCTGTATACCACATTTTATTTATACATTCCACTTTTGATGGACAATTGGATTGTTTTCCAATTTGGGGCTATTATGAAGAGTGCCACTATGATGAATACTTTTGTTGGTAAGGAGAGAAAGGGAGAAAGGGACTGGACAATCGCAGGGAAGCAGCAATGATCAGAGGGGTGGCTGCAAGGTGGACACAGGGAGGCTAGACCTGAGCCATGGATTTCCCAGCTCTGTGAATTCTGTGATGTATGCAGGGCATAAAAGCAGGGAACTGTTTTATCAAACTGCCCCTTTTCTCTATAAGACTTCTGGATTCTAATGCACAATGGAAGGGGAACTGTCCTGATAATGATGGAGATCATTTGTCCAGTGGGAATAGAGACCCAAAACAGAATTTAAGGTAATTTATAGAGAACCAATAATGCCCTATCTCCTGTGTGTAGCAGAAGAATATTTTGAAGTGAATATCAACGTGTGTTTCATGACGAGTAATTCCTTTGAACCCCCACAGCCTTATTAAAATGAGCAGGAAGAGAATCACTTAATTTTTAAAAAAACTATGATATATATGAGACCTAAAATTCCCCATTCGAACCGCTTTCAAGTATATAATTCAGTGGTATTACTTGCATTCACAGTATTGTGCTACCATCCCCATTCTCCTGTCTGTTAGAGAATCATTTACTTTCGTATTACAAAAGAGGCTTTTGAAGCTCTTTTGCAGAGCTGACATTTATGAGAGAAAAGGTTTTGGAGTTGCAAGAGCCTGAGTGGTTTGGGTATCAAAAGCTAAGGCCCTGAAGGCTTCAGGGTAGACAGAGAAAGATCTGGACGAAGACCAGATCAATGAGAGCCGCCTAAAGCTATATAAAGGCTTCCCAGGACTAGAAGAGAGGAGAGTCAGAGGGGAAAGAGAAACTCACAGTGTGTTCACAGTGTGTTCCTGAGAAGGAGCTCTGTGCTCTGTCTGCACTCCCCCACCCAGACCTAGGCAAAGAGAATGAAAGGGCAGAGGAGTAAATGTTGCTTGGAGCAGACAATGTCAGTGCCCCATCCAAGTCCCTCAGACCTTAGCCATTTCTGTGTGTTCTCTCTGACTTCCCTTGGCCAGTAACTGCCTGCATCTCTGCATCTGAAGGTTTTTTGTTCCCCCTCCACCCCGGAATTGCTCTGCTTGATGTGGCAGGGCCAAAAATGCCAGGAAATCAACTCTTGAGAGCAGGCCTCAGCCAAAAACGCTCATTATAATTATTATAACCCATTTGAAATTATGTCTCATGAATAATATCCCAGCTCCTTCACCCCTCAGAGATAAGTCTTTTTGTTCTGTTTTTACATTTTTGTTCTGGTAACATATACAACTGAAAATTTCTCCTTTTACCCACTTTCGGATATACAATACAGTGGTATTAAGTCCATTCTGAAGTTTGTGTCACCATCACCATCATCCATTATGAAAAATTTACATCACCCCAATCAGAAACTCTATACCAATTAAGCATTAACTTCTCATGCCTCACCCCCACCTGGCCCCTGGTAATCTGTATTCTAGTTTCCGACCCTATGAATTTGCGTGTTCTAGTTATTTCATGTAAGTGAAATGATACAATATTTGCCCATTTGTGTCTGGCTTATTTCACTCAACATGATGTCCTCAAGGTTCATCCATGTTGTCACATGCACCAGATATCATTCCTTTTAATGGCTGAATAATATTCCATTGTATGTGTATACCACATATTTGGTTTATCTATCTGTTCATCAGTTGATGGACACTTGGGTTGTTTCCATCTTTTGGCTATTGTGAATAATGCCACTGTGAACATTGGTATACAAATATCTGTTCGAGTCCCTGCTTTCAGTTCTTTGGGCTACATACTGAGAAGTGGAATCACTGGGCCAAATCATAATTCTATACCTAACATTTGGAGAAACAGATAAACTGTCTTCCACAGTGGCTACACCATTTTACATTCAGGTAGGATAATTCTGAGGAATGTCTTTTACACCTGTCTCTCAGAGTTGCCTCATAGGATTAAGCTCCAGGTACCCACCAGAGTAGCTAGCTTAATAATATACCTCATTACCTGCCTTGCCTTCTCTGGTTTATTTCCCCCTCTCCCTACAAGTGTTTCCCCCCTGACCCCCACCCCTGAGATGGCTCCCTTGTTTGTTTGCTTCTTGTTTTTGCTCGTTGTTTGTCCTCATTATCTGCTCGATGTTTCTGCTCATTGTCTGTTTTGTGTTTTCTTTAAGAGGCACCAGGAACTGAACCTGGGACCTCCCATGTGGGAGGCAGGCACTCAACTGTTCGAGCCACATCTACTCCCTACAGGTACCTTCCAGATTAACTACTTGCCCTTGAATTCTTGTCTCAGGGTTTACTTCTGGGGGTGTCCAAACTAAGGAATAACTCTTCCCAAATGTTCTTTTTTAAAAGACTCATTAAGAATAAGTAGGGGAGTGGATGTGGCTCAGGCAGTTCAGTGCCTGCTTCCCATATGGGAGGTCCTGGGTTTGGTTCCTGATGCCTCCCCCAAAAAACAAAAACAAACAACAAGCAAAACAAACAAAAAAAACCAACTCAGGGAAGCCGATGTGGCTCAGTGGTTGAATACCCGCTTCCCACTTATGAGCCCGGGTTCAACCCCCGGCGCTGGTACCTAAAAAAAAAAAAAAAAAAAAAAAAGGAGGTGGTTCCACCCTACACTTATCAGATATCAGATTTCTCTGTGGTTCCTTGCATAAGGATTATTTGAGTAATAGCATCTGCTAATACTCAGGGCAGACAGGGTAGAGAGTTTCCTTGTGTGCTTTGTAATTTTTTCCTATCTTATCTTCAGTGGGAGTTATCTTCTATGAGAGTCCTCTGTGTACCCTAGGATGAGGAGATGTCTCAACTAGATGGCTTGATACTTGCTTCTGCTCTGGCCCTGCAAATGTCATAGATTCAATATCAGTTTTTTCCCCAGATTTTTAAAAAGCCATTGATGAAGAAAATAACAAAAAACTGCTTTGGCAATCACATACATAAGCAGACACACAACTACCAAAGTGGCCCTGTAATAGATACCAGTGGGGCATTCATCATACAGTACCTGAAAAATAAACAGCTAAAAAGGAGTCTGCTGAGCATTTAATTTTCAAATTCTTACTTGACTCCCTGTTGAATGGCTTTGAGCTAGCATATAGTGAGTGAGAGGTAGAGTCCCAAGTATAATATCTGATGCCTCAGGGCTCCATTAAAAACAAAAACAAAAACAAAACCATTTCCTTCTCTACTCAAAGGGAAGCCTATCCTATTTTTTTTTCCTTTGTGAAAACAGAAGCCAAGTTTCTCTTCCCAAACGGTTCAGCACTCCCAATCAAAAGTGTTGTGTGGTAACCTCAGCATTGTGCTTTGTTGAGCCATCGGATTTTCTTCACCTTCCGAATTCTGTAACCATTCAACAGAATGCTTCACGTGGTCAAGAAAAACACTGGTCTTTGGAAATATGTGCTTCTTTGTACCATGTCAATGCTGCTTCTTCACTCGAAGATGTCAGCTTTGTGAAAGAGAACCACAATCTTCTGAAAGGCTTCCATGAAATGGATGCTGTCGTAACACCATTCCTGAACCTTCTGGAGGAGGATCAGTTCTGGCTGACCTTAGGAGCTGAACACAGCCAATAGGGGAGCGTATTGCTTAAGGTGCTAAGGACTTGCTCCGCACCGAATTCCTCCTCCTTGTTCCATTCAACAGCATTCCCACAGGTCCACAGAAGTCCAATCACTGCTGTTTCTGAGAGACCATTCCTCTTCATTTCTTCTTTGACACAGAGCACCATCTCCTTGATTGGGCATTCCTGAGAAGGATGCTCCTTGAGCAGCTTCCAGAGTTCTTTCCAGGTGCCCAGGGACTGCTGGTCTTGGAGGAAGTCAGAAAGCTCCTTCAAACCTGCGTCAGTGAAATATTTAGCAAAATGATCCACGCTCTGTCTGTTAGCTGGAAAGAGTTCAAGCAGCCTTTTGTCTATGCTGGCTTTTTTTCAAAGAGGAGATAACAGGGTTGGCATTCTTTTTCTGCCATCCCTGCTTTAAAAAGCTTGATAGCAAATGAGGCCACGATGCCTTCTTTGACTAAGTTGTCAGTGAAGAGACTGGTGAGAATGGTGGCAGGAAGAGTGCCGTTGTCCAGCAGGATCCCCGACAATATTGCCAATTTTGTCTGTTTGGTTCCAGAAAAGGCTTTAAGGGAGAGGGGAAGCTTTTTCATTCCATTTTCAAATACCTTTTCCAAATACTTGTATCTCCTGATGAGTTTATTGAAGGTCTGAGCAGAGTTTCAGATGGTTTCATGATCTTCATTTGCTGAAAACACACAGTGGTTGCTCATCTCAGTCTTGTCACCATCATCACTGCGTGTTCTTCCAGGGGCCAGCAGACTGCCAGCCACCAGGATATTGAAGAGTGTGTCTGTATAGCAAAGATAATCTAATCTTGAGCCTGTAGAGTCCATAAACTTGGCTATAGCTTCAAGGTCATCACCAGCTTCATTAAGGCCCGGACGAGGGTATCCCTGAAGACTGTGGGTTTGAATTTCTCTTTTTCATCCCTTTTCTGAGTTTTGAACCACTGGGCCTATTAGCACTGGCTTCAGATGCTTATTCATAAAATTTCTGTCTGAGGAGGGTAGCGGTGATGCACAAGACTAGGGCTGCAGTGATAATGGCAGTGGTGATGGTGGCAGTCTCAGTATCGGTTTTAAGTGAGTTTCTTAGCAAAGGATACTCACACTCCAAGGTAGTGTGAATCTGCCCCCAACTCCCAGGCACAGATGAATCTTGGGGTTCCAGTTTCTTACTGGCAGCTCTGTTTCCTCCAGTGGTTCAGGTGAGCACTGTGCTTGTGTCCGTGGTGCTTCTACTCTCTGAGTATGGTCAGGGAAGCCCCTTCCTGAGAGCGTAGGTCCAGTGTCCCAATATGACTTGCTCCTTTCACCTGGACTCCAGTCAGTAATGATCAGATGTCAATAGCCCAACCCCTGAAATGTGTTTCCAGGACCAATACTCCAAAAGCTCCTGGAGTTCAATTCTTTTTCACTGCTTTGATTTTTTTTTTTTTGAGGTACCAGTGGCCAGGTGGGAAGTCAGTACTCAACCATTGAGCCACATCAGCTTCCCAGAGTTGGTTTTCTCATTTGTTTTGCTTGTTATTTGTTTTTGTTTTTTCAGGAGGTACCAGGAGCCGAACCTGCAACCTCCCATGTGGGAGGTTGGCACTCAATGGTTTGATCCACATCCGCTACCTGATTTTGACACCTGTTGTTCTTCTGCCACCTAGGGATTTGCTTTTGTGCTCAATTATGTTCTAAAATTACTTTTTCATTTCTTACCTAGCATTTCTATTTTAGGAGCAGAAGAAGGACTCCATCATCTTGCCAAGTAAAAATAGATAGCGAACATGAGTCAAAGCAGCATAAACTCTAATCATTACCACCCTTCCCATAATGAAGACAATTTTTTCACATTATGCAGTTAGATTAGCTTCTCATTGTCTATTCTTGAATAGGATCTTGGCTTTACTTTTATGTAACCCAAAGGCTTCCCAAAGCAAAAGAGCTCTGGAAAAGGAATTTGAGCCTCTGTTTAAAGCACTTAGGCTTTGTTTCAAGATTTCAAGAATCCCAGGAACAATTTCTTAGGCAGGTCTCATAGTAAGTGCACCTGAACTGTTCCTTTCCCCAGAAGTCTCTGCAAGAGGAAAGTGCTTCCCAAGATGGGGGCCTAGCCTTGACATGAGGAGATATGCAACATAAGATGTCTCTTCCAATTGCAGAGAATTTAACCTCAGGCATCACAGCTCTTTTCCTGCGCTAACATATATTGGAAAGCCCATCTTGAAAGTAATTTGGTATAAAGACCAAGGACATCATAGTATCAAAGACTAATTTTCAAAAGTTAAAAACACAACTCATACAAATATAAGATGGGCACATTTCAAAGTGTTTATTCAATGCATTAATGAGGGAATCAATGAGATGGTAAAGCTGGTTCAAAGAGCATATTTATAGTCAACCAGGAAAAGCATTTTGAAATAAGTTTACTAAGTTAGAGACAAAATCGGCTAATGTCCAAAGGACAATGAAACTGTAACTTGGCAGTTACATTTTCTACTGGACATAAGTATTAAAAATATAACATTGGAGTCTAAACCCTTAATTAAAAGAAATGGCAAGTGGAGCAGGTATAGCTCAGTGGTGGAGTACCTGCTTTGCTTGTATGAGGTCCCAGGTTCAATCCCTGGTACCTCCTAAAAAAGAAGAAAAAAGTAAATGGCAAAGCCACACACAAATATATCCCACTAAATAATTAAATAATCCTTGCATGATCCTGTCAGTGCTCCAGTATGGCATCAAAAGGACATGTAGGGAAACGGACTTTGGCCCAGTGGTTAGGGCGTCCGTCTACCATATGGGAGGTCCGCGGTTCAAACCCCGGGCCTCCTTGACCCGTGTGGAGCTGGCCATGCGCAGTGCTGATGCGCGCAAGGAGTGCCGTGCCACGCAAGGGTGTCCCCCGCGTGGGGGAGCCCCACGCGCAAGGAGTACGCCCCTGAGGAAAGCCGCCCAGCGTGAAAAGAAAGAGCAGCCTGCCCAGGAATGGCGCCGCCCACACTTCCCGTGCCGCTGACGACAACAGAAGCGGACAAAGAAACAAGACGCAGCAAACAGACACCAAGAACAGACAACCAGGGGAGGGGGGGAAATTAAATAAAATAAATAAATCTTAAAAAAAAAAAAAAAAAAAAAAGGACATGTAACCTAACTTTTTCACTTATTTCCCAAGTTTTAAAGAACAATAGCTAGGATTTGTAGTTATGTAATATACAGGCTTGTGAGCATCTACCTAAATCCTTGGACTCAGTTTCTTCATTCGTAAAATCGTAATAATATCTATCTTGCCTGACCATTCATTTTTTTCTTGCTCCCCAACTAATGGAGACCATCTGGGATAAATATCTGGTCTGACTGGAGATGGAGTTGGGTGGATTTTACATTCTTGATTGGGAGCAGAGACCTGAGGATTCCAGGGTGTGGGTCAGGAAATGGACCAAAGCTTGGATCACCTTATCTGAGGACTGGGGAGTCTAGAAGGAAAACCAAGTGAAAGTGAGCAGCAAATCTAAGGAGCAGTCAAAAGGAGAAGGAATCCAGAGATGAAGTCAGGAACGTGTGCCACCCAAAGTCATACACAAATTTGGAGCTTGAAAAGGAAAGGAGTAGGGAAAAGAGGATAAGAGTAAATCAGAACCTGAGTCATGGAAGGTGGCAGCTTTCCTGCTATTCAGTTTTGCCAATAGTGTGGGATGACCTATGCTTAGAGGTCAGGGTTACCCTTGGAAAATGAGTAAAGGCTAAAGATAATTTACACCAGGCATCTTGTTTAGTACATAAAAATAGGAGGTGTTTATAAACTGTAGCAGTGATTATACTTTTCATCTGCTTGCTTCTCAGTAAAGATTGTAGGTGAGACAGTTCTCCTTAGATGGGAACTATGAGAAGAAAAGTGGCTGTGAGTTGCTTGTTTAGTACAGAAGCCATTCATATTACTGATGAAGATGAGGTGGACATGTGCTGATTTTGCCTGCTATGGCAAGAGGGGAAGTGTGCCACTTGCATCTTCCTTTAAGAAAGACCACCTCTGACTGCAGTTCCTTCAGGAGTGGCCTCAGCAAAGGATTATGCCCCATACATAGTTGTGAGGCCCTGCTCCTCCAGGGTAACCCCAGGCAATGCCCAAGCATAATGTGGCTCCTAGAGCCTGGCCATTTTTTCCCAACTTAGGTCTTCACTAACAACAATCCCTGATCCAGAGCTCCCAGTTGTGTTGGCTGAGACTTTGTTAGATGTGCATTGCAATCTGAGGCTCTCTGCCCAATTCTGTTTCTCCCTCCCCATTTTTTTTTCATAGGGGTCAGATCTGCATCAAGATCTTAGAACCAGATTTTGTCTAGGTTCTTGACTATGCTGCAGAAATGAATTTCAAGAGCATGTCAGGTTAGTTAGTCCAGTAATTTATTAATGTAGGGAGGGAAGAGAAATGGGAGAAAATAACAGATCCTGGGTCCTAGGTAGACAGGAAGGGGCTGAAAAGTGGTAAAGTAGAATGATTTACATACAACTATTTCCCATTATAGATTATAAATGTCCAGGTTTTACTTGTGTGTTGATCCATGTGGGGAGACACAATGAGAGCAGGGTGCAGAAAGAACAGGGTTCCAAAGGCAAGAGAGCGAGTTCACCCTTTGTGCTTGCTTTTTATTTATTTATTTTTTATTTCTCTCCCCTTTCCTGCCTCCCCCACCCCAGTTGTCTGCTCTCTGTGTTCATTCTGTATCCACTTGCATTCTTGTCAGCGGCACCTGGAATCTGTGTCTCTTTTTTGTTGCGTCATCTTGCTGTGTCAGCTCTTCATGTGTGTGGCACCACTCCTGGGCAGGCTGAACTTTTTCTTTTGTGCTGGGCGACTCTCCTTATGGGGTGCACTCCTTGCGCATGGGGCTCCCCTACATGGGGGACACCCCTGCATGGCATGGCACTCGTTGCACGCATCAGCACTGTGCGTGGGCCAGCTCATTACACGGGTCAGGAGGCCCTGGGTTTGAACCCTGGATCTCCCATGTGGTAGGCAGACGCTCTATCCATTGGGCCAAATCTGCTTCCCATTTATGCTTGCTTTTTGAACCATTAATTATGGCAGGAGAGGAATTCCAGCTGTTTGCTGTTTTGACTGATTGCCCCACCCATCAATCACCCAGGAGGTCCCAATTAAAGGCCCCTGGAGAATATCCAGAGCTTCTCCTGGCTTCCAGAGGAAATCTTGTTCTGAATTGGATTTCTCATGAGAGACTTCCAGCAGCCATCTTGGGGCATCTTGGATTTCTTGCTAGGTTCCAGATCTGTCTATTGATTCCCCGTCTTACTATCCTGCTTCAGTCTGAAAGGCTTTTCCTGTTGATTTTGCTTCCTCCTCCTTTATTTTTTCACAGGTGTTAAGCCCCCAATAAAACTTTTTGCACACCTAACTTCATCTAACCATTTGCTTTCTAGGAGACCTATACTGACACAGTTGGTACAGGGAGTGGTCTGAGAAAGTAGGAGATAAGATGGGGGATGCTGACATAGTCACTCACCTATGGCTGGTAATGAAGAACCCCATCTCACTAGTGATTTGGGAAAATATTCTAGAAGGGAATGCTCTGGCCCAGGCATTGACTTGAAAAGTATGTGGGTGGGGAGGTGGCAGTGCTTATAAGAAAAATAATATTGGCTGGTTGCTCTTAAATTTCATTGACACCCTACAGAGGGAGTGAAAAGCCCAGGGTAGTTAATAACCAATTGAAAAAGAAGTGTGAAGGCCAGAGGGTCTAGTCTCTTTAGGAGCTTATCTAGAGGCCTTGATCTCCTGCCCTGGGAGAACAGAAATAGCTCAAGACAAAAGTCAATATAACTATTAACTTCGTTCACTGACCTTTAGAGATGATTAGAATGCTCAGCCTAGACAGTCTGTTATGTCAAGGTCAGGGCCCTGTTTGGGGTTTCTGAAGATTTTGGCTCCCCAGACTCCTTTGAATCCTGAGAGCCTTCCGAGGTGGTCCACCCCTTCCCATTAAAAGCTAGTGCTCCCATCCCAGGGGAGGGGGAAGTTACTGAAGAGTCTTCTCCCCCACAAGGCAATAGCAGCCTCCCTCATGATCTGCCTCCACTGTAGCTTCTGGTTGCCAGGCCAATAATCAGAATTAAGTCACAGCTTATCTCACCTGGGAAAGTGCTGGGCCTGATAAGGGAAAAAAGGGGACTGTACCCCAAAGGGGCTGCTAGACCTAGCAAACTTTACCAGCAGGTGCCCGAGAGTACCCATGGACTGAACTTCGAGGGTGGTTGATCAATGGGGTAAAAAATTTGACTGGATAAGGGAGAATTTATTGACTTGAGGGCACTCTCTTGGCATTAAGATTTAACACCCTACCAAGGATCCCGGAGCACTGTGAGGGTGGCTCCTAGAAGCCCGGAAAAAGTGGTAGCCCAAGAAGAACAAAGTTGAAATGCCCAAAATGCCATAGCAAATGGTAGAGGAAGGAATAAAGAGTCTGAGAGAAGTGGCAGGCTGGAATGTATCTATGATGTGAAACCAGTAGTTCCTCCTGACCCCCCAGTGAATTATGTTTACCACAAGGCCCAGAGAACACCCCATTCACCAAAGCCATGAGAAATGGACTGGTAAAGGGGCATCAGTATCACTAAGACATTCAGTGATAGGTTCCTCTGCAGGCCAGGGTGTCTCAGAGCTTGGGTATGATGGGCTCAAAAGTGAGAGGCCAGCTGGTGGTGCTTGACCAGAAGCAGGGGATTGCAATTATCATCAGTATCAGAAAGGTCAGAGGAGTTGCCAAGGAGCCTTAGCTACCAGAAAATTGTGAAGATGGCTAAAAAAATCACAGCTCCAACAAATAAAATAACAACAACAAAAATCAGATCTCCCTGGGCAAAACTGATGGGCATATGCCTCAGTTTCCTGGCTGCCATAAAAAGTACCACCAACTAGTGGGTTTAAACAACAGAAATGTATTGTCTCCCAGTTCCGTAGGCCAGAAGTCTGAAATCAAGGTGTCAGCAGGACCATGTTTCTTCTGAAGTCTGTAGGGTTCTGGTGGCAGCTTGCCAGCAATCCATAACTCAATCTCTGCCCCCATCACATGGCTATCTGTCTCTGCCTGTCTCCTCTGGACTGTCCAAATATCCTCTCCTCATAAAGACACCAGTCATGTTGGATTAGGACCTACCCTAATCCAGTTTGGTGTCATCTTATCTAATAACATCTTCAAGGATCCTATTCCAAATAGGATCACATTCACAGAACCAGGGATTAGGAGTTGAACATATTTTTTTTTTGGATACAATCCAATCCATAACAGCATATAAAAAGAGTGCTTCTTTTGTATGCTCAAAATATATACTCAAAAGGAAGCAAAAATGGATGAGGCTTAGGGTGATCACTCAAATAAAAACTCATGAGGCATTGCCTGTTTCCCGGATCTGAATCCAGTTTTCAGATCTGGAACCACCAGAACCCATTGACTGAAGAGGTAGCTGGGTAGCAAGGGTATCAGGTTACTAGGAGTAAATACCTTGCAAGACCATGACAATTCCCCCATCAACTCAAGTGATGGTATACTGGGGAAAGGGGAACACCCAGATATTCTGAGGACTGTTGGACACTGGCTCTGAGTTGACATTGATATCCAGAGACCTAGAGCAACTTCATCATTCCCCTTTATAGAGTAGAGGAATATGAGAGCCAAAGTGTAGCTTACAGTGTCTTTACAAGGTTCATGGATGCAGCTGGTGATCATTTCCCTGGTCCCTGGCAATAGCTCAAGGAAAGGGAATTTAGAATGGATAGTGAAGGAGTGTGTATTAGTCAGCCAAAGGGATGCTGATATAAAATACCAGAAATTGGTTGGTTTTTATAAAGGGTATTTATTTGGTGTAGGAGCTTATAGATACCAGGCCATAAAGCATAAGTTACTTCCCTCACCAAAGTCTATTTTCACGTCAGAGCAAGATGGCTGTTGATGCCTGCAAGGGTTCAGGCTTCCTGGGTTCCTCCCTTCCAGGGTCTTGCTTCTCTCTGGGTTCAAGGTTCCTTTCTTCCTGGGGCTTGCTTCTCTTTCCTCTATGTGCTTGCTTCCTGGGGCTCCAGCTTAAGACTTCAGCATAAACTCCAATATTAAGAACACTCAACTCTGTCCTTTGCCATGCCTTTCATCTGTAAGTCCCTATCCACCATGGGGTGGGGACTCAACACCCTAATGGCATAGCCCAATCAAAACCCTAATCATAACTCAGTCATGCCCAGGTACAGACCAGATCACAAACATAATCTAATATCTACTTTTGGAATTCATAACCATATCAAACTACTACAGAGGGAGAGGGTAAATACCACTTATGCCAGAGACCAACTGTACAGACAGGGTCTGTAGTTTGTCCCATTGCCTCCCCTGTTCTAAGTTTCCTGTCAGGTGGAAGGGCTCATGGAAATACTAGAGCAGTTGCTTCTCAAACATTTATAGAGAAGTGGATCTGTGTGGTGCAAAGGATGGACCCTGGCATTATGGAGAGGCACTGCTCATATCTCCCGTCAAGAGGACCTATAATTAGCACTATACTTGATAAATACATGTCCCAGAGACTTAAATCTTTGGTCGTTGATGTGCCAGTTGAGACCTGAATCTCAGCAGAGTTATAACACCTACTCTTCAGTTCATTGGACTCACCCAGGGCAACTAACAAGGTGGTGATGATGGACAACACCCATCCCAAAGATAAAAGAGTGTCAGCAACTGCAAGCAGGATAGCTCCATTCATCTGCCCCATGGGATCTAAGCTCTCTCTCAGTTAGAGGCAGAATGGGCATCACCATCCCAAAAGCCTCAAGATTGGGGAATGAGCAATGGACTAAAATAAAATTATTATTCTATTACAGACGTATTATTCTAGCAATGGAAGAATTTTTTTTAGAGATTTATTTTATTTATCTCCTTCCCACACCCCACTCATTGTTTGAGCTTGTTGTGTCCATTTGTTGTGCACTCTCTGTGTCTGCTCATCTTCTCTTTAGGAGGTACCAGGAACTGAACCCGAGATGTCCCATGTGGCTCAATTGTTTGAGCCACCTCCACTCCCTGCATTGCTGTGTCTCTCATTGTCTTTCCTCTTTGTGTCTCCTTGTTGAGTCATCTTGTTGCGTCATCTCACCACACCAGCCCATCACATCAGCTCACTGTCCTTCTTGTCTTCTCTAGGAGGCTCTGGGAACCCACCCTGGGACCTCCTCTGTGGTAGGTTGGCACCCAAATGCTTGAGCCATACCGGCTTCCCTGGAAGAACTTTTATCATTGATAAAAAGGCAGCGGCCACCAGAGGTCCTGAGGAGAGGAAGAGAGAAAAATAGTTGTAATATGGGGGCATTTTCAGGACATTGGAATTGCCCTGCATGATATTGCAATGTTGGATCAGACCATTCTATATTTTGTTGTAACCTACAAAATTGTGAGAGACAGAAAGAAAACTATAATGTAAACTATAGCCCATGGTTAGTAGCAATGCTTCAATATGTGTTCATCAAGTGTAACAAATGTACCATACTAATGAAGAATAATACTGTGGGAAAGTGTGGGAGAGGGAGAGAGTAGGGCATATGGGAATCCCCTATATTTTTTATGTAACTTTTATGTAATCTAAAGCTTCTTTAAAGATAAAAAAATAATAAAAAAGATCAACTTAAAAAAAAAAAGAAATAACCTGCTTGCTCACAATTGCCAAAGGATGGAAACAACACAAGTGTCCATCAACCAATGAATGGATAAA
The DNA here is from genome assembly GCF_030445035.2 of Dasypus novemcinctus. Classification (NCBI taxonomy): domain Eukaryota; kingdom Metazoa; phylum Chordata; class Mammalia; order Cingulata; family Dasypodidae; genus Dasypus; species Dasypus novemcinctus. Next base: position 35,022,432 of record NC_080704.1, read on the forward strand.
CAAAATGTGCTGCATACATATGATGGAATACTATGCTGTAGTAAGAAGAAATGAAATTGGGACACATATGATCACATGATGAATCCTGAAGACATTATGCTAAGTGAAATTAGCCAGGCACAAGAGGACAAATATTGAATGGCCTCACTAATATGAACAAAATATGAAGAATAAATGCATGGAGCTAAAACCTAGAGTAGAGGTTATTAGGAGATAAAAGGAGGGCTGAGAAGGAGTACTGATGCTTAATGTATGTAGAAGTTTTAATTAACTTGTCTGTAAATGTGTAGAAATGCATAGAGTTGATGGCAACACATAGTGAGTAACAGCTGCTTTATAAATGGGATTGTGGCTGGAACAGGTAGTCTGGGGATGTAAATGTCAATTGAAAGAAAGCTAGAGAATAATCTAGGAACTGAGTAACACTGTGAAACCAGAGGTGGATGAGAATTGTGGTTGATGGCACAAATGCAGGAATGTCCTTCTGTGAACTAGAACAGATGTATATCACTATTGCAGGGTCGTGGGAATGTGGAGAAGCATGGGGAAAATACAATTAATGTAACCTATGGACTATAGTTAACAGCAATACTGTAATAGTCTTGCATCAATGCCAAAGATGTACTGTGTTAATAATGGGGAGGTATGGAAAATATGTCAGATGTATGCTATGGACCATAGTTAGTGGTAATTGTCTGGTGATATTATCTCATAATCTGTAATAAATGTTCCACCACGGTGTGGTGTGTTGGTGAAGGAAAGTTGTATGGGAATTCTGCACATATGCAGGATTATTCTGTAAATTCACAACTTCTGTAATAAAAATATATTTTAAAAAAGAAAAAGAAATAACTTGCTGTTCAGCTGCCAGGAGTGCAGTTCGCTGTCTCCAACTGCCTTCAGAATCTGCCTCAGTTTTGATCTGAGGCCTCGCTTACCTGGGCAACCTTCAGCCAATGACTTAGCATGATCAGGGTAGGCTATTTATGCCCCATGTGGGACTCCTTAAACAAATAATCTCTGCTCCAGTGCTCCCCATGAGGCTGGCAGAGACTTGTTCAATTTGTATTGAAGTCTGAAGCCCTACCTACCCAAAGTCTGCTTTTCCTTTCACAAGAATTGGGGTCAACATCATTGTCTGAAGCCTTTTCTTGATGATCTTCTTTCCTCCCCTTTTATTTTTCCCCAGGCATCATCACTCCTCTGTGAATCATTTGCTCTCTTAATTCTGTCTTTTTTTAAAAAATTTATTTCTCTCCCCTTCAACCTCCCCGCCCCCCTGCCCCAGTTGTCTGTTCTCTGTGTTCATTTGCTGCGTGTTATTTTTTTTTTGTCTTCTTCTGTTGTCACCAGCATGGGAATCTTTGTTTCTTTTTGTTGCATCATCTTGTTGTGTCAGCTCTCCGTGTGTGCGGTGCCATTCCTGGGCAGGCTGCACTTTCTTTCATGCTGGGCAGCTCTCCTTATGGGGCGCACTCCTTGCGTGTGGGGCTCCCCTACGCGGGGCGCACCCATGCGTGGCACTTCTGCGTGACACAGCACTCCTTGCGCGCATCAGCACTGCTCATGGGCCAGGTCCACACAGGTCAAGGAGGCCCGGGGTTTGAACCTTGGACCTCCCATGTAGTAGACGGTTGCCCTATCCACTGGGCCAAGTCCGCTTCCCTTAATTCTGTCTTAGTATCTGTTTACCAGAAGACCTGAACTGACTCCCTTGTCAAATAGCTCTTCCCTCATTTCCAAAATAGAACCCTTCTTTCCTGAAGGAAATATATTCCATATAGTTTGAATGGAGCTAATGTTTGTCCAACACACAAGCGTGGACCTATGTTCCAATTCAGGCCACATAGACAAAGCCTTCCTGGGATATAACCCAACATAGGAAAACAACAACAGTAAACATATTTAAGAAGTATAGATGATTTTCTGATGACACAGTCTGAGTACGTAAAATTAACCATTCGTGGACTTTTCAATTACGTGAGTTAATTTACCCCTTTGTTGTTGAGCTAGTTTGAGTTGAGTTTCTGTTACTTAAAACAAATAGAGGGAGGCAGATGTGACTCAAGTAATTGGGTTCCTCTCTACCATATGGGAGGTCCAGGGTTTGATTCCTGGAGCCTCCTGGTGAAGGCAAGCTGCTTGTGTGGAGAGCTGGCCCATGTAGAGTACTGACCCATGTGGTGAGCTAACCTGAGAGGAGTGCTGGCCCATGTAGGAGTGCTGGCCCACACAGCAAGCTGGTCCTAGCAAAAATCTGGCACAGCAAGATGATGCAACAAAAATAGACACAGAGGAGAGACAATAAGAGACGCAGCAGACCAAAGAGCTGAGGTGGCACAAGAGATTGAGAGCCTCTCTCCCACTCCAGAAGGTCCCAAGATCAGTTCCCAGTGCCACCTAAAGAGAAGACAAGGAGGCGGCAGACTTGGCTCAGTGGTTAGGGCATCCACCTACCACATGGGAGGTCCGCGTTCAAACCCCGGACCTCCTTGACCCATGTGGAGCTGGCCCATGTGCAGTGCTGATGCACGCAAGGAGTGCCCTGCCACGCAGGGGTGTGCCTGCGTAGGGAAGCCCCACGCACAACAGAAGCGGACAAAGAAGAAGACACAGCAAATAGACACAGAGAACAGACAACTGGGGGCAGGGGTAAGGGGTGAGAAATAAATAAATAAATCTTAAAAAAAAAGAAATAATTATAGTGTATCCATAAATTATCTTATTTTAACTAATACACATGGTGGGTTGTTTGGAAAACTGTAGAAGTATTGGAGAGGAGTCAGTTGTAGCTCAGTGGTTGAGTGCCAGCTTCCCACATATGAGGTCCTGGGTTCAATCCCCAGTATCTCAAAAAAAACAAAAATAAAACCCAGATCCTTTGGGAGTAGATGTGACTCAAGTGCTAGGGCACCTGCTTCCCACATGGGAGGTCCTGGGTTTGGTTCCAGGTGCCTCCTAAAAAAAAATAACAAACAACAAGCAAAACAGGTGAGGAAACCAACTCAGAGGAGCAGATGTGGCTCAGTGGTTGAGCACTGCTTCCCACATATGAGGTCCTGGGTTCAATCCCACCTCGGTATCACACACACACAAAAAAGTATATTAGTGGCTCCTCGTGCCCATGTAAAATATTGCCTGAATGATCTCATAAATAAAGTTTGTCAAGTAGGAACAGATATTGAATATAAATCGAATCAAACCAATAGGTCTGTAATTTGGGGAAGATTGCCTATAAAATAATTTGATACTGTGTGAAGAAGCCCCACTAGGAATACAATTTTACCAAGAATGATTATATAAGATTTTAGGCAATTATCCTTGGATTAGTAAAGCTGAGTAAAGAAAACCTTCTGGGTGTCAATTGAAATCAGAACTTGCTTCTCTGACCTCACTCACCAGTTTCAAAATAAGAATTCATAACGTTCTCTAAATTATGTTCATTAGTGCTTACAGAGACCTAGCCTCAGGCAATTATATATGACAAAGGCATGTTTTACTTATGCAATTTTTTTACTAAAACAATTTTTAAACTTTTTATTATTTATTTTTTACTTAATCAATTTCTTAGACAATATAAAGTCTGTAATGAGCATTCATTTTAATAAGACCCTCTGAGCTGGCCTCTTCTGTGTATCATTTCACATGACACCTCACTGAACTGGTTAAGGTTTTGTTTTGTTCTGTTGCATCCCCAACAGTACTTGTCAAATCAGAAACTGGAATGGTGAGGCCCACAATTACCAAAATCTGGAACATGATTTTAATTTTTAACGGTCTGTTGTTAGACATGAAAGGGGAAGCATCTCTCTCCAGGCACACAGGGTAATTTCAAGGAACAGAAGAAAATTGCCAATGGAATTTTTTTTTAGGATTTATTTTTATTTCTTTCATTCTTCCCTCCCGTTGTTGTTTACGCTCACCTTCTGCTCACTGTGTCTGTTCATTGTGTGCTCATCTTTTTTTTTTTAAGATTTATTTATTTCTTTCTCTCCCCTTCTCCCTCCCGCCCCAGTTGTCTGTTTTCTGTGTCTATTTGCTGCGTGTTCTTTGTCTGCTTTCTGTTGTTGTCAGGGGCACGGGAATCTGTTTCTTTTTGTTGCATCATCTTGCTGCATCAACTCTCCATGTGTGCAGTGCCATTCTTGGGCAGGCTGAACTTTCTTTCGTGCTGGGCGGCTCCCCTTATGGGGCGCACTCCTTGCGTGTGGGGCTCCCCTGCACGGGGACACCCCTGTGTGGCAGGGCACGCTTTGCGTGCATCAGGACTGCACATGGGCCAGCTTCACACGGGTCTAGGAGGCCCGCGGACCTACTATGTGGTAGATGGACGCCCTAACCACTGGGCCAAGTCCACTTCCCCTGCTCATCTTCTTTAGGAGACACCAGGAATCAGACCTGGGACCTAACATGTGGTAGGCGGACGCCCAACTGCTTGAGCCACATCCACTTCCCTCAATGGAATTTAAAAACCCCTTGCTTTGGATTAGTTTTCTCAACCTTTTAATCTCCACCATCAATTAGACTAATAAGACTCCAGTACAAGTTAAGCCACCAGTTAAAGAGAGGAAAAATTGTATACTTTCTACAAAATATCTATGATGCAATATATAGAAGTGCTGTCAAGGGTATAAAAATATTTTCTCAGGATTGGTCACATTTCCTATCACTCAGAAATATGCAATTTATGATTATAAGTAGTTTGTCAAGAAATTTTACATTCAAGCAAACACAGCTTTCTTTGGACAGCTAGCTTATGGAGAACCTGCCCTTTGCCAATTGTGATGTTTAGATTTCCAAAGATCCATAAATAAAGATTATTAAAACTAGTAAAGAATAAAAGAGAAAAACACTATCTCAGATACATTCAAAATATAAATTGGAATATAATATTCTGAAGGGCAGTTTGGCAATATGTATCTAAAGCTTTAAAAAGTGGATTTCTTCATCAGGGGATGAACAGGCTGGTGGATGTGTGACACAGGGCTCCATGTTTTCTTTGGTCTCCTTGATCATATTGAATATAATTTAAAAAAATATTTATTTGTATTTATTTATCCCCCTCCCCTTGCCGCTTGCTTGCTCTCTGCTTTGTGTCCATTTGCTGTGCGTTCTTCTGTGTCTGCTTGTCTCCCTTTGTTGTGTCATCTTGCTGTGCCAGCTCTCCATGTGTGCAGCCCGTCGGCTCTTCATGGGCGCAGGCCAGCTTGCCTTCACAAGGAGGCCCTGGGAAGTGAACCCAGGGCCTCCCATATGGTAGACGGGAGCCCAATTTGTTGAGCCACATCCGCTTCCCTGAAGATAATTTTTAAGAAAGTCTTTTTCTGGTATGTCCAAAGTCTAGCATTCTTCATTGATGGTTTCTCAATTTTTGTCTTGTCTCTTTGAATGGGCAATAGTTTCCTGTTTCTTTGTCTTGTAATCTTTTGTTGCACAATGCACATTTTAAAGTTTTAACTCTGGGATTTAGTCCCTGAACTCTGTCCTTAAATTTGTATCCAGCTAGCGCCATGACAGATCCTCCCTTGAGCGCCAGGAGTTAACAATTGCAAAAAGACCAAGGCAAAACAACAGTACCTTTCACAATCTTTGCAATTGGCTCTGTGTTGGCTGGTGCTCACTTTCACAGTTTAGCCCTCTTATTAAGAAATCAGCCTGGGGCAAAAGCAAAGTGCAGGGTTCTGTCAGTGTTTTCTGAGCCTCTGTCTCTATCTGGGCTTGTGCTTGCTTATTGCCTTAGGAATTCTTCTGTTTCCAAAAATCCCAATGCCCCACCTATGGCCTGTGAAATAGACTTTCTCTCCCTCCCCCTGGGTGCTGTACTGTCAGATTTAAAACAGGTAGTCCTTTGCTCTAGGCCACTTTGACTTAATTTTTCTTACACTGCTTTATCTGTCTGGAAGTTGCCTCTGCCTGCAGGGCTAGTTCTGGGAGGGTGATCAGAGATGAAGCTTCCTGGTTCAGTTTCTCAGGCTGCCACCAATAGATTGTCACTGACATATAGAGGTCCCAGGATGAGCATGGGGTTACTACTCTGTTTCCTCTGGAACAGGGATAGGGACCCACAGTGGGTGTGCAGGTGTGGAAGGGTCAGCAAGCACTACTATATTCTCCGACTTTTTTGAAAGCTGCCTTTTCTTTTAAGATTTATTTCTTCCCCCTCCCCTCGTTGCCTGTTCTCTGTGCCCATTTGCTGTATGTTCTTCTGTGTCTGCTTGTCTTCTCTTTAGGTGGCACCGGGAACCGATTCTGGGATTTCCAGAAAGGGAGAGAGGTGCTCAATCTCTTGCACCACCTCATCTCCCTGGTCTGCTGTGTTTCTTATTGTCTCTCCTCTGTGTCTCTTTTTGTTGCATCATCTTGCTGCACCAGCTCTCTGTGTGGACCAGCTTGCCATGCAGGCCATCACACCACGTGAGCCAGCTCGCCACGTGGGCCAGTTTGTCTTCACCAGGAGGCCCCGGGAATCGAACCCTGCACCTCCCATATGGCAGATGGGAGCCCAGCCGCTTGAGCCACATCCACTTCCCAAGCTTCATTTTCTTGATTTGGCACTTGCCCAGTTATTACAACCTTTTACCTGTTTTCTAGATTTTTAAGGAAGATGGCTCTGCCAGTTTTTGCTAGTTGTTCAAAGTTTCTGTGAGTGAATGGCACTCTGGAGCATCTTAACTGCCATCACAGTCTACTGGAAGCCCAATCCTATGACTTTTAAGTAGCCTTTTTCTTGATTCAGCGCTTGCCCTCTTACTGAAGTACTTTAAGTGTTTTCTGGAACTTTGAGAAAGATATTTTTGCCAGTTCTTGCTGTTTTTTTCAAAGCTTTTGTCCAGATATATTTTTTTATGTCCATTAGTAATGGTTACATTTATTTGTAGGTCCCCAAGCATTTTTGTGGTTGTTGTAAATGTGATCTCTCTTTTTTATGTACTTATTAGTTGGTTTTTTATATGTAAAAATTTTTTTAAACTTACAATTGTTACAAAATTTACCAAAATATTAATGATTCCTGAGAGCACTGTTGGTTCTTTTTCATTTATTTCTCCCTCCCACCACCCCCGTTGTCTGCTCTGTGTCCATTCACTGTACGTTCTCCTGTGTTTGCTTATTGGTTCTTATTTCTTACTCTTTTCCCATTAGTTTCATTTTCTCATTTCTGAAGTATATAATCTAATATTTATGTAGGGAAAGTCTGTTTTAAACTGTCCCTCACTCTTTATAGTTTTACAGTATGCTGTCAGTCTGTCATTCTTAGTAGATTACCTGTTTTGTTTTGTTTTTCCTTTTTGGTAGCTGTGGCAAAGATTAGCTCTATGGTTTGTAACTGTTTTCTCTTCTTGGGCACAAAGATAAATTACATTTCCCAGCTCCTCTGCATCTAGATGGGCCTATGAGACTAGGATTTCTTGCCAAAGAAATTTAAATGGCAGTGACGGGTCATTTCTGATCTGAGGCAGCTAGGAGCCAGTATGTATCATCCACAAACTCCCTCTTTTCTCAACTCCTATCAGGATTCAAAAATTCCAGTGGGGGGCGACAAGGACCTTGAAAATGGAAAGAGAATTGTTCCTTGGAAAATCATATGGAAGCCTTTTCTTTTCTTTTTTTTTATTTTCCTTTTTTTATTTTTTTTATTTTTTTTATTGACTTTGTAATAATATTACATTAAAAATATATATATATGTGAGGTCCCATTCAACCCCACCCCCCCACCCCCCCTCTCCCCCCCCAACAACACTCGTTCCCATCATCATGACACATCCATTGGATTTGGTAAGTACATCTTTGGGCACCTCTGCACCTCATAGACAATGGTCCACATCATGGCCCATACTCTCCTCCATTCCATCCAGTGGGCCCTGTGAGGATTTACAATGTCCGGTGATTACCTCTGAGGCACCATCCAGGGCAGCTCCATGTCCCAAAGACGCCTCCACCTCTCATCTCTTCCTGCCTTTCCCCATACCCATCGTCCACCATGTCCACTTTTCCCAATCCAATGCCACCTCTTCTATGTGGACATTGGATTGGTTGTGTCCATTGCACCTCTATGTCAAGAGGAGGCTCAGATTCCACATGGATGCTGGATGCAATCCTCCCATTTTCAGTTGTAATCACTCTAGGCTCCATGGTGTGGTGATTGTCCTTCTTCAACTCCATCTTAGCTGAGTGTGGTAAGTCCAATAAATCAGATTGTAGGTGCTGGAGTCTGTTGAGGCTCAGGACCTGGCTATCACATTGTCAGTCCAGAGATTCAAATCCCCTAAATATTTCTTAAACCCCAACATTAACTGCACCTCCAGCACATTAGCATGAAAGTCTTATGAAGGGAGATCCCATCTGAGTCCAGATTCATCACACATAAACACCATTTCCAAAGAGGGGCCATCTGCCCTGGTAGTTAACCCCATCGGCCATGACCATAACTCTCATGGGTCTCTTTAGCCTTCAAAGGAACCAATATCTGGGGAAGCCTTTTCTTAAATACCCAATAAGTCTGTGACATAAGCAAGAAATAAAACTTTTATTTTGTTAAGCCACTGAGATTTGAGAATTTTTTTATGGCATCTAGTTTTCCTTAACTCTGACTAGTAGAGTAACTAAGATTTTTCTCTCAATCTTTAATATATTGCAGTTTCTCCACATTGTATCTGATTGTAAACTTTATTTTTCTTGGTGTTTCATATGCACTTTTTTAAAAATGAGGATTTAGTTCTTTAAAATAGGAAAATTCTCAAATACTAATTCTTCAAAGAGTACTACTTCTGCTACTTCCCCTTTTCTCTTCTTCTGAACCATATCAGATATGTTTTGGAGCTTCTCAATATATTTTCCATGTCTTTTAGCTTCTTTCTGATACTTTTTAATCTATCTCTATGTTGCATTTTGTGTGAATCGTCCAGTACTATCTTCTAATTACTTAGTCCTTAAAAAAAATTATCCAGCTTATAAATTCTCATTTTGAATATTTTACTTTTCATCTCTAGAAGTTCCATTTAATTATTTATTTTTCTTTCATTTTTCTCCTCACTGTGTTCCTGTTTTTCTTTAAATACTTGAACATGGTTATGTTCGCCCTTTTAAAGTTCTTTCACACTAACTCCAGCATCTCTGTCATTTCTGGGTCTGTTTCTAGTGATTGATTTTTTTCTCCTGGCTATGGATAACAACTCCCTGCTTTTTTTCCCCAAGTCTAATAATTTTTTAAATTTATATATATTTTATTAGAAACGTTGTAGATTTACAGAAAGACCATGAACAAAATATGGAGTTCTAATAATTTTTTATTGGATGCAGAACACTGAAGTTTTCATTGTAGGATGCTATGTCATTGTTTTTCTTTAAAGAGTGATGGACATTGTACTAACAAGCAGTTAAATTATTTGCAGACCAGATTAATCTCTTTGAGGCTTTTGAGGTTAGGGTGGATTTAGAGAAGTCTTTATTCTAGAACTAGGTTAACCTCTCTACTAAAGTGTAATCCTCTGGGCTCTTCACTGAAGGTCTGTATGTTCAACACGAAATCTCTCCTCTAGTTGGGTAGAACTCAAATATCTCACAGTCTTGTGTGATGTCTAGGAATTGTTCAGATTATTTCTCTTTTCCCTAACATCTAGTATTTTCACCCTATGCATGTATAATGTAGTATTCAGCAACAAACTCAGGGGACCTCTACATTTATTTTTTGGAGTTCTTTCTTTTTGCATTCCCTCCTCCCTGGTACTCTGCCCTACAAATTCCAGACATTTAAGTTTTCCTCAATACTGATATATGTCTCTTCAATTTAGTAGTAACATCTCCATGGGATTCTACACCACAGTCTGGAAATTTCTGTCAGGCAGAAAACTGGGATGATTGTATGACTCACTTCATTTATAAAATGGAGATGATGAGAGTATCTACCTCATGGAGTTATTGTGATGATTAAACCAGATAATATAAACCAAAGGTCTAGCATGATACCTTGCCCACAGTAAGTGCTCAATTAATATTTTATTATTACAGGGTGCCATCATCAAAGTTAAGCAGGTAGATGCAGCTAGACCTTCTCCTGTCCATATACTCACTTCACGGTCACATTTTTTCCCTTTAAGGTTGTACCTAATTTTTTTTTTAAGATTTACTTATTTATTTATTTCTATCCCCTCCCCCCCACCACCCCAGTTGTCTGTTCTCTGTGTCTATTTGCTGTGTGTTCTTCTTTGTCTGCTTCTGCTATTGTCAGCGGCACAGGAATCTGTGTTTCTTTTTGTTGCATCATCTTATTGTCAGCTCTTTGTGTGTGCGGTGCCATTCCTGGGCTGGCTGAATTTTCTTTTGTGCTGGGCAGCTATCCTTATGGGGCGCACCCCTTGCGCGTGGGGCTCCCCTACCCGGGGACACCACTGCGTGGCAGGGCACTCCTTGTGCGCATCAGCACTGCACATGGGCCAGCTCCACACAGGTCAAGGAGGCCCGAGGTTTGAACCGTGGACCTCCCATGTGGTAGACGGACGCCCTAACCACTGGGCCAAGTTTGCTTCCCTGTACCTAATTTTTTTTTTTTTGAAGGAAATTTATTTATTTTTTTAATTTATTCTGTAAAAATATTACATTAAAAAAAATATATGAGGACCCATTCAACCCCACCACCCCCACCCCACCACTTCCCCCCCAGCAACACTCATTCCCATCATCATGACACATCCATTGCATTTGGTAAGTACATCTCTGGGCACCTCTGCACCTCATGGTCAATGGTCCACTTCATGGCCCATACTCTCCCCCATTCCATCCAGTGGGCCCTGTGAGGATTTACAATGTCTGGTGATTGCCCCTGAAGCACCATCCAGGGCAGCTCCAAGTCCCAAAGACGCCTCCACATCTCGTCTCTTCCTGCCATTCCCCATACCCATTAGCACCATAGTGGGAACAATTAAAAACTACAGCTGGGGGGGTACTGGGATCCTGGCCGGTGGTGCTCTGTCATGGTCCCTAGGGGAGCAGTGATAGTCTCCCAGGTGCAGCAGCAAGGACCGGGAAGGAATGAAGGTCCAACAGTGAGCCCCTGATGCTAATGACTATGCTTGTGAACTGATATGCCTGAAATAAGAACAAGACCTACAGCAGCATTGTGCCTGGGAATTTCCTCCTGACAGCCTTCATGTTACTCAAATGTGGCCAGTCTCGAAGCCAAACTCAGCATGTAAATGCAATGCCTTCCCCCCAGCGTGGGACATGACACCTGGGGATGAGCCTCCCTGGCACCGAGGGATCACTATCAACTACCAACTGATGATGCAACTGGAAAATGACCTGGAATGGAAGGTTCAATGCGGATCAGCAGAATATCCCTGTCTACATAAAATGACTTTAAAATGCTGTTTGACCTAATGTAAGGGGGAAATGGAAAGGAGAAATGAGTTTATATGGCTATGAGTCTCTAAAAAAGAGTCTGGAGGCTGTCAGAAGGATTGCCCTTATGCACAATTGAGCAGAGTCTAAGAGACAGATAAAGTAGATACAACCCCCAGGTATTGGTTCCTTTGAGGGCTAAAGAGATCCATGGGTGCTAGGGTCATGGCAGATGGGGTTAACTGCCATGTCAGATGGCCCTTCTTTGGAGCTGGTGTTTATGTGTGATGAATCTGGACTCAGATGGGATCTCTCTTCATAAGACTTTCATGCTACTGTGCTGGAGTTGTAGTTGGTGTTGGGGTTTAAGATATATTTAGGGGATCTGAATCTCTGGACTGACAATGTGATAGCCAGGCCCTGAGCCTCAACAGACTCCAGCACCTACAATCTGATTTATTGGACTCATCTCACTCAGCTAAGATGGAGTTGAAGAAGGACAACCACCACACCATGGAGCCTAGAGTGCCTGCAACTGAAAGCGGGAGGATTGCATTCAGTATCCATGTGGAATCTGAGCCTCCTCTTGACATAGAGGTGCAATGGACACAACCAATCCAATATCCACAGAGAAAAGGTGACATTGGAGTGGGAAAAGTGGACATGGTGGCCCTGTACCTAATTTTTAAATATCAGATTATATCAGGATCAAAGCAGAAGGAGGAAGCAAAGCAGAAGTTCCAGCTGCCCCAGGGACGGACTGATGCATTGTTGAGAGCAAGAGAGGACCTTGAAGATATCATGATGAGTGAAATAAGCCATACATAAAAGGACAAACATTGTATGATCTCACTGATTTGAAATAATTAGAATAAGCTCATAGAGTCAGAATCTAAAATAAAGGTTACCAGGAGATGGGGCGGGGATAGGGAATGAGAAGTTAAAGCTTAAAATATACAGGGTTCCTATTCAGAATGATGGAAATATTTTGGTAACGGATGGTAGTGATGGTAGCCCAATATTGTAAATGTAATTAATAGTACTGAAATATATATCTGAATGTGATTAAAAGGGGAAAATGTTAGTTGTATATATGGTAACACAATACAAGTTTTAAAAAAATCTGTGGAAGTATACTTGGCAAAGTGAGCCCTCAGTTAAACCATGGGCTATAGTTAATTAAAAAAATCCATGGAAGTATACTTGGCAAAGTGAGCCCTCAGTTAAACCATGGGCTATAGTTAATTGTACTATTACTATAGTTAATAGTATAATTATTAAGAAAAAAATATGCAAGGTGATTATGATTATGAATCCCAACTTTTGGAATTCATCTGATACTTCCTGGGCACTTTAGTTCTGATCTCAGGTTGAATGTCATGCATTTTCCTCTTCATTTTAATATTCAGGTTGACTGTGACCTGAATATGTTAACAGTGTGGTCAATGTTTGTTGAGGGAGTCATCTCATAATCAATTCTATGTGACACAAGAAGGAAAATGAAGCCTAAAACTAGTTTCAATACCAAAAGCAAAATCAGCTACCATTATAGCTAATACAAATTTCTGCAAAAGGGAATCATGCCCAAGAGAAATAAGGTATTTTGTTAAAGAATATCATGTCCAAACAACTTTATAAAATGAGATTTTCCAACCATCAATTGTGGACTGGCTTTGTTTTTCCTTTTTCTCCCAAAAAGTCTGAAGAAATACTGAGTTCAAACTAAAAAAGTATTATCCATTATGAAGACAATAGTTAAAATGTCACCTTACATTATTAAAGACCTTTATAGTTTTCACAGAGCATTTTTTTCCACTTGATTCCCTTTACCACCAGCTAATTGAAGTAGAACATAAAATTTGTCCATAAACAACGAAGTCGGTAAGAAGCATGATGATGTAAGAGCAATTTCTGCCCCGGACCAGGTGAGGATTCTATGAGGGTGAGAAAAAGGAGGAATTTGGAGAGGAAACTGAGAGGCTTAGAGATTAGTGAATGTCACTAAAAGAGTACTGGGACTTGGCCCCCACTCTCTGGGATGGGTTTGGGGTAGGAGGAGTTTAATGCAAGCCTCAGTTGGATTTGGGAGGATCTGAAGGTGGAAGGAATCATTTCATACATCTCAGGTGTAACCAGAAGATTGCAAACCTCTAAGAGAAGTCTCTTATTTAGCAAGGCACCAGATCAGAGGCACTAATACTGAGAGATGTCTCTAGCAGATTTACCAGATGTCAGTCTTACAGAGGTTTGTGCACATCAGCCAGGTGTGTTGAAAGCAGGTGGGTGTTCTTACAGCTCTGAGAGTCTGAGAGAGTATCAGTATGTCTGAGAATGCTTGGGATCAGGATGGAAAAGAATTAGAGTTGTTGGTCCTGGTCACCCCGGGCCACTATGGGATTATAGACTTCAGCATGAATGCTGAAGACGTGATAAAGACTGGATGAGCAAATTGAATTCCAATAAATTCTGGTACAAGACCTATCCCTACTGAAGTCTGATGTGTAGTGCTGGGAATACTGAGTTACTCAAAAGAGTCTCAGTTTCAAACTGGAAATGGCTAAGTTACTTTGAATTGACAAGATTAAGCTTTATACTGCTGATGCTGCTCAATAACTAAATTATATATGGCTAAGGAGAAAGGAAGAAAGTTACATTTCTACACACTTACATTTTGGGATTGTGAATTTAATACCCATTGCTTTTGTGCAGGTATGTCATACATTTCCCTATCTCATGGAAAAAGGTCTTCTGAGGTTGGAGGGATTATAGACTGGAGAAATGAGAGAGAGGGAGAAAAGGAGAGATGGAGACCTGCTTTGAGTTCCTGGAGTCCCAATTTAGCTCCACTCTGGGATTCTCAAATACATAAGCCAATGTATTTTATTTTGTTTTAGTTCATTTGTTCTAGTCTCTGTCACTCGCAACTGAAATTCTTGACTGATAAAAAGAATCTAATAAGAACACACAAGTCTTATATGAAGACAACTGTAAAGCTTTATATTATATTCTAGGAGACATGAATAAATGGAATAAGTGGAAGTATATAACGTGGACAGAAACAATGGACATCCAAGAAGACACCTTTCTATTTGGAAGGGATCCCCCACTATGCAGTACTAGTAGAAGCACCATGGAAAATAAAGTGAGAAAGCCTCCTTTTCCCTTTGTTCTTGGGAGGTGGTAAGGGAGCACATGACAAGGGCTCAGCAAATCAACTGTATGGTTCTTGAATATGAATGTTAAGAAATAGAGAATTTTAGAAATTATTCGTAGGTGCAGTGGCCATGAGAGCCTAGTAGTGGTAGTAACAAAGGCCTAGCACCAGAGCAGTGTGTGTGTTGGTGCCAGCATTTCCATCCTAACTGTGGTAGACACATTCTAAGGTGATTTTCCCCACCAATGAATCTCGCCATTGAATAATCCCCTCACTTTGAGTGTGGGAGGAACCTGTGACTTTCTCCTAGCCAATAGAGCATGGCAAAGGTGATGGGCTAGTCACTTAGCAGGCAAGGAGCAAGAAATTCTCCTGTTGCTTGTTGTGAGAGGGCCACATAGCAAGGAATTGTGGACAATCTCTAGAAGATGAGTGCAGTCCCCAGCCAATAGCCAGCAAGAAAAGAAGGACTTCAGTCTCAGAACCACAAGGACCTGAATTCTGCCAACAACTATGTGAGCTTGGATGAGGACCTGGAGACTCAGATGAGATCGCAGTCCTGGCCAACACCTTGGTTGAAATTTTGTGAGACCCTGAGTGGAGGACCCAGCTATGCTATGCCATCTCCTGACTCATTAAAATTATGAGATAATAAATGTAGGTTGTTTTAAGCTGCTCTGTTTGTGGTAACTT
This sequence comes from Dasypus novemcinctus, assembly GCF_030445035.2. Classification (NCBI taxonomy): domain Eukaryota; kingdom Metazoa; phylum Chordata; class Mammalia; order Cingulata; family Dasypodidae; genus Dasypus; species Dasypus novemcinctus. Next base: position 35,037,613 of record NC_080704.1, read on the forward strand.
GTTGCAAAGCAATAGAAAACGAATACACTAACCACCCCTTCTTATGCCAAATGATGTCCAATGTCTTTTAGCTGTATACTCGCTCTTCACTTTCCTCTTCTGTACTGCTGGGGTTGAAAATCTGCAAACTACATTTCCCCAACTCCCTTATTAGCCGGCTTTCTGTTAGATTCTGGCAATTGAAAGTAGTGATTGAAGATTTGAAGGCAGGGGAGAAGTCTTCTTTTCCCCACTTTTGGAGGCGGTATCTGGTAACAGCAGTATCAGAGAAATTAGCCTAGGGTAACTGTAGGAAGCTCTGGGCTCTCTCAACATTGGTGAGGATGTGGGATCCTGGATTTGTGCTCAACAGTAGTGGTGCAGTTTCAATAGCTGTGTCCCCAGAAGTTCAATGGTGAGTGCACACTCACGGGCTCTGACCCAGGGGCTGTAGCATCTTCCTGATATTTAAGTGACACTCTTCATCTGTTTTATTATTCTAGTAACTCCTCCTTCTCTCATTTTCTCTAGCCCCCTTCATCACTTTGCTCTTAGCACTTCCAACACCTGTATAACCAATTTCCTGCTCAGATTCCCTCTGTTTGAATACCTAGCATGGTTTCTGATTTTTAAAAAAATATTATTGGACACTGGCTGATGGAAAAACTTCAGCTGTGCGTCTTGCTGCCTGGTATTCCTTGGTTCTTGCTTTGCTTCACACCCAGACTTACCAAAGTTTTCTGGGTTCTATGAGATCTCTAATATCATTGTAATAAATTCCTTTTGTATTTACATTAGCCAGAGTCCATTTCTCTTGCTTGCAACCAAAATCCCAACTGTTACTGGGATATCAGTATTGTAGAGTGTATCAGTTTTCTATTTCTGCTGTTACAAATGACCATAACTTTAGTGGTTTAAAACAACACAAATTTGTTACCTTACAGTTCTGTAGGTTAGAAGCTTTGTATGGGCCTCACTGGGCTAAAATGAAGGTGTTGGCAGGGCTGTGTTCCTTCTGGAGGTACTAGGGAAGAATGGATCTAGGGGAGACTCAGTTCTTTGACTTTTCCGACTTCTAGAGGCCGCTGCATTCCTTGGCTCATAGCCCCCTTCTTCTTCAAAGCCAGCAGCATTGCCTCTTTCTGGCCCTTCTTACATAGTCACATTTCCCTCTGATTCTATTCTTCTGCCTCCCTCTTCCACTTTAAGCACGCTGGTAATTGCATTGGGTGCACCTGGTAATACAGGATAAACTCCCTATTTTAAGATCAGCTGATTAGCAACTTAAACTTCATCTGCAACCTTAATTCCCCTTTGCCATGCAACATTACATATTTACAGTTCCTGCGGATTAGGATACAGACATCTTGGGGGGGGGGGTGGATCATTATTACACCCACCACATAGAGCTATCATTCTCCCTGCCCCCGAATTAATCTATACACTTAATGCAATCTTTTTTTTTTTTTTTTAAGATTTATTTATTTATTTAAATCCCTCCCTCCCCCGGTTGTCTGTTCTCGGCGTCTATTTGCTGCATCTTGTTTCTTTGTCCGCTTCTGTTATCGTTGGCGGCACAGGAAGTGTGGGCGGTGCCATTCCTGGGCAGGCTGCACTTTCTTTTCACGCTGGGCGGCTCTCCTCACTGGCGCACTACTTGTGCGTGGGGCTCCCCTATGCGGGGGACACCCTTGCGTGGCAGGGCACTCCTTGCGCGCATCAGCACTGCGCATGGGCCAGCTCCACACAGGTCAAGGAGGCCCGGGGTTTGAACCCCGGACCTTCCATGTAGTAAATGGACGCCCTAACCACTGGGCCAAGTCCGTTTCCCACTTAATGCAATCTTAACCAGACTCTTGATGAGGCTCACTCCTATGTTTGGGGCTTTGGCTGGAATGGCTGGGATAGCTGGGGCATCTGTCCACATAGTGTCTTAACCTCCAGCAGGCTAGCCCAGCTCAATTCCCATAAAGATGTCAGGGTTCAAGAGCAGCAAGAGTGGAAGCCGCAAGGCCTCTTGAGGTCTAGACTTGGAACTCACACCATCACTTTCACTGAATTCCTTTGGCCAGAGCAAATTACAAGAACAGCTAAGATTCCAAGGATGAGGAAATAGACCCCACCTTTTGATGGCAGAAACTGTTACAGGGAAAGGTGATAGAGTGCAGGGATTTTTACAAGTTATTCTAGATACATAGCTAATAAGTCAGTATGCTGTGATGAGACTTGGACCTGATGACTGATGAGTGCAGACCAACAGCAATATAATAAAACAAAATACCCTGAAATGTCACTACATTCTTATTTTTTTTGCTGTGGGGGGGGCGGGGGATTGAACCCCAGACCTCATGTGTGGGAAGCTGGTGATCAACCGCTGAGTCGCATCGGCTCCCCTCAGTTGTTTTTTTTTTTCCTTGTTTTTTTTGTTTTGTTTTTAAGGAGGCACTGGGATCTGAACCCAGGACCTCCCATGTGGGGAAGCAGGCGCTCAACTGCTTGGGCCTTATCTGCTCCCCTGACTACATTTTTAATTTGCTCTCATTCTTTTAATATCCTTAGAAATGCTTGGCTTTCAGTCAAAAGATTAGACTGGAGTTTTTTTGTGGTCCCCCCCCCCCGAATATTGACCAACCAAGGAGTTAGCTGTCTCAAAAAAGTAGAATGACTTCTTAGTGACATTCTTAAAGAGTGACAGTAAAACCTGTCTTCTATAGGCTGAATGTAGGACAAAATTGTTGGAAAAGATGAGGGAGTGATGACAGTACACATAAGGACTTTAATGTCCCCAAATCAGTCACGAATGGAAAGTTAAAAAAAAAACAAACTCCACGACACTTTAAAAAGTCTGCCTCAGGCATTCTCAAAACGCTTGACATTTCATTTATTGGAAAAATGTAGCTTTTTGTAATTAAAAAAAGTTTTGACAACTGAAAGTGACTTGAAGACCTGTTAAAATCAGGTCAGCGAAGCTGCCAATGACCTCAACGTTTTTATCTTAACATTGAGAGACTGAAGGCTGTGGATTTTCAGCTGTCCATGTCATAGATATTACAGGGGGAAAATGCATCCTAATGAACATTTTTAGAGTGCAGTGATGCATAGGTTTGCAGAAGCCTAGGGAATCCTAAATAAGTTTTATTCATGGCCTACTTTTATATGGTAACTGTACAAGAAAGGAGCCCTATTAAGGTAGTATTCTGTTGTAGGCAATCCTTATTTGATTTGTCATCTGTGTCCACAAAATCACTCCTGCAATGGTCAATAGAGTCCCCTGCAGTAGTACAGGAAGACAACAAAAGGATTAATTATGCCAGTGAGGGCCTCACTTTCCCTCTTGCGTTGTCTCTGTTCAGTCAGTGCATTCCCTCACCGTTTGTGTCCACACCAGCAGATGCCAAGATGTTTGAATCATTGCTCAGAGTTCACTCTGGACACATACTCTATCCAACCGTAATTGCTAAGGAAAAATCACCTCCTTCCCAAACTGCTCCTGATTGATTATCAGACTGTAGCTTCATTGTATTCGCATGGTTCTGCAGTCTTCAGCCTCTTTCAAGATGAGCTCTGCCTGTTCTCTGATCAACTTCCTGAGCTCTGCTAGTTCTAGGGCTGTGAGAGCAGTGTTCCAGTCAATTTTCTTTTGGTGGGAAAGGCAATTTCTAGCTTGGGTTCGCAGCAGATAAGAAGTCTCTCCAAGGCTCAGTATCCATTAAGATTTTTTTGCTTGTTTGTTTGTGAGGAAAGTAGCTGACTCTTGTAAACTTAAATGAAAAAGGGCTTTATTAGAGGGATATGGAGTTACCCACCCAATTAGAGAGAAAGCCAGACAAGCAGGCCTTGGAAAGGACAGGAATCAGAGACCCTCCAGAGATTGAACGAGCAAGAATTAAGAAGAAATTGGAATTGGGACATTGGAATTGTCCTGCGTGACACTGCAATGATGGAGACAGGCCATTATGCATTTTGTCATAACCTATCAAATTGTGCGGAATAGAGTGTAAACTGTAGTTCACGGTTAGTAGCAATGCTTCAATATGTTTTCATCAATTTTAGCAAATGTACCACACTAATGAAGGATGATGTTAATGTGGGAAAGTGTGGGAGGGGGAGGAGGTGGGGCATATGGGAATCCCCTACATTTTTTATGTAACTTTTATGTAATCTAAAGTTTCTTTAAAAATTAAAATTAAAAATAAAAAAAAATAGAATTAAGGAGAATCTCTGAGTGATTCAAAATCCAGAGGAATGGGAGAGGATGAGGGGAGGGGAGGAGGGGAATGTTTGGGTCTAGCTTGTATTGTGTGGGCCAAAGGCAGGGCAGGGCACCTTGATTGACAGTCCCCTTGAGCCTTATGCAATGTGGGAGGGGTCATTGCCCAAGGGAAACTTGAGATGTTTCTATCAAAATGAGGTGGCAGGAACATTGCATGTTGGAAACAAAAAAATGTCACGGTACTTTAAGCCAAGCATCCTTTTTGGTTGTAGAAGTCCAGGGTTTTGCTTTCTAAACATCCTACCCTTGAATGCCTGGGTGGCATTTACTTGAATTCTGGAGCCAGACTGCCTGGGTTGGAAGCCCAGTACAGTCATTTCCTAGTGGTATGGGCTTGGAATTTTTACTTAACCACTCTAGGCCTCAGTTTCCTCATCAGTAAAGTGGGGATAATAAAAATATTTTCATCATAGTGTTGTAAAACCCTTAGAACAGTGCCTGGCACCCCAAGAACTATATACTTCTTAGGGAGACAGTACATTGTAATGTCTGTACTCTTTAAAAATATTAATTATGCTTTAAAATTTTTTTTTTTATATTTAGGTACCAGGTCCAGGGATTGAACCTGGGGCCTTGTATGTGGGAAGCTGGCACTTAACCACTGAGCCACACCAGCTCCCATGAGTTGGTTTTTTCGTTTGTTTGTTTGCTTTTTCTGTCCTTAGGAGGCACTGGGAACCTAACCTAGGACCTCCCATGTGTGAAGCAGGCACTCAAACACTTGAGCCACATCCACACTCCCATGCTTATTAAACAAAGAAGTGGCTTCTCTTTCCTGGCTTCACAGGTCACAGTTCCTGTTGGATTTTCCTCATGATGGTGCTCTCCTCATGGATGCCACTGTATTAGTTTCCTATTGCTGCTGTAACAAATTGCCACACATGTAGTAGCTTAAACAATACAAATTTATTACAGTGCATTTCCAGAGGTCAAAAGTCTCACTGGGAGGGTTCAACAGTGAGCCCCTGATGCTAATGACTATGCTTGTGAGCTGATAAACCCAAAATAAGAACAAGGCCTAGAACAACTTTGTGCCTGGGAATTTCCTCCTGTCAGCCTTCATGTTACTCAAATGTGGCCAGTCTCGAAGCCAAACTCAGCATGTAAATGCAATGCCTTCCCCCCAGCGTGGGACATGACACCCGGGGATGAGCCTACCTGGCAACGAGGGACCACTATCAACTACCAACTGATGATGCAACTGGAAAATGACCTTATACGGAAGGTTCAATGCGGATCAGCAGAATATCCATGTCTACATAAAATACCATGACTTTAAAATGCTGTTTGACCTAAAGTAAGGGGGAAATGGAAAGGAGAAATGAGTTTATATGGCTACGAGTTTCTAAAAAAGAGTCTGGAGGCTGGCAGAAGGTTTGCCCTCATGCACAACTGAGCAGAGTCAGAGAGACAGATAAAGCAGATACAACCCCCAGATATTGGTTCCTTTGAGGGCTAAAGAGACCCATGGGAGTTATGGTCATGGCCGATGGGGTTAACTACCAGGTCAGATGGCCCCTCTTTGGAAATGGTGTTTATGTGTGATGAATCTGGACTCAGATGGGATCTCCCTTCATAAGACTTTCATGCCAATGTGCTGGAGGTGCAGTTAATGTTGGGGTTTAAGATATATTTAGGGGATTTGAATCTCTGGACTGACAATGTGATAGCCAGATCCTGAGCCTCAACAGACTCCAACACCTACAATCTGATTTATTGGACTTACCACACTCAGCTAAGATGGAGTTGAAGAAGGACAACCACCACACCATGGAGCCTAGAGTGATTACAACTGAAAATGGGAGGATTGCATCCAGCATCCAGGTGGAATCTGAGCCTCCTCTTGACATAGAGGTGCAATGGACACAACCAATCCAATGTCCACATAGAAGAGGTGGCATGGGAATGGGAAAAGTGGACATAGTGGACGAAGGGTATGGGGAAAGGCAGGAAGAGATGAGAGGTGGAGGCGTCTTTGGGACATGGAGCGGCCCTGGATGGTACTTCAGAGGCAATCACCGGACATTGTAAATCCTCACAGGGCCCACTGGATGGAATGGAGGAGAGTATGGGCTATGATGTGAACCTATGTATATGAGGTGCAGAGGTGCCCAAAGATGTACTTACAAAATCCAATGGATGTGTCATGATGATGGGAACGAGTGTTGTTGGGGGGGGGAGAGGGGGGGTGGGGGGATGGGGTTGAATGGGACCTCACATATATATTTTTAATGTAATATTATTACAAAGTCAATAAAAAATAAAAAAATTAAAAAAAAAAAAGTCTCACTGGGGTAAAAGCCAGGTGTTGGCAGGACTGTGTTCCTTCTGGAGGCTGTAGGGGAGAATCGGTCCATTGCCTTTTCCAGCTTTGAGAGGCTGCCCCATTCCTTGCCTGGCGGCCGCTTTCTCCATCTTCAACACCAGCAACCACATCACTCTGACCTTGGCTTCTGTTGTCCCATCTCCTTTTCTGACTCTGCCTCTCCTGCCTCCTAAAAGGATGCTTGTGATTACACTGGACCCACCCTGCTAATCCAGGATGATCTTTCCCTCTTAAGAGCTTTAAATTCATCCCATCTGTAAAGTCCCTTTTACCCCCAAAGGTTCTAGGGATCAGGACATGGGCACCCTAGGGAGTGGGGCATTATTCTGCCTACCACAGCCACTCAATCAGTAGTCACTGTATTTAAGATTTTGAATTATTTCTTATAGAAAATGGTTAGGAACTTGTTCAATGAGGTCAACGTAGCTGTTTTGTTGTTCTTGGGTGGTATTTTGTTTGAAGCTAAATTGAAGGGTCAGTTTTTCAAGTGAAAGCATATTATTAATTGTTGAAAAACAGTCTTCCCCTGTCACATATCTTTTGGCTAGATTTTGGGCTTCTATTAAGAATAGGATTTGCTCCCAAATAAAGTATTGGCAAGATTTAAAAAAAAGACAAACCCAGTATTCATGTCTTTTGGGGGTGTGTCTTTTTAAAAAAATTTATTGTGACAAAACATATATGACATAAAATTTTCCATTTTAACCATTTTAAGTGCAAAATCCAATGATGTTAATTACATTCACAATGTTGTGCAACCATCACCACGATCTATTTCCAAAAATCTTCATCATCACAAACGGAAACTCTGTACCCATTAAGCAATAACTCCCCATTCCCCTCTTCCCCCAGCCCTTGGCAATCTCTAATCTACTTTCTGTCACCATTAATTTGCTTATTCTAGATGTTTCATATAAGTGGAATCATATATTTGTCTTTTTGTGTCTGGCTTACTTTACTCAACATGATGGTTTCAAAGTTCATCCATATTTTAGCATGTATCAGAATTTCATTCCTTTTTATGACTAAATAATTTCGCATATTTTATGTATATACCACAGTTTATTTATTCGTTCATCATCTGATGGACACTTGAGTTGTTTCCACCTTTTGGTTATTGTGAATAATTCTGCAATGAACCTTGGTGTACAAGCATTTGTTTGGGTCCTTGCTTTCAATTCTTTGGGAGTATATACTTAGAAGTGGAATTGCCAAACATAGGACCATATGGCTGTTCGATGTTTAATTTTCTGGGGGACCACTGAACTGTTTTCCATAGAGGCAAGCACCATTTTACATTTACTGGCAAATTTGGACACCTTTGAATTAAGGAAGTTAAATCCTTGGGCTTTGGTTTAGAGGAAAGACCTGCGAATTCTGTCTCATTCTAATTTCATGCTAGGCCAGGACTGCTGCTATATATTCCACAAAGCAACAAAGCACAGAACAGCTTGCCCTGCCCCACAACAGAGAATTATCCTGCCGAAAATGTCAGTGGTACTGAGGCTGAGAAATCCCGCTCTAGTGAGTAGCTCACCTCCCTACCTCCCACTGATTATGTGACTCATTTAGACATAGTAACTTACAGATATAGGGAACGTTTTCCTAGCCAACTGAATTTCAGATTTTATCAAACCCTTGAGTATAAAAAAACCCCAACAAACATCAACTTCATGATGGTTCTTTTAGAAATGAAACGATATTAGACTCAAGAAAATGCAGGAAATAAAACTAATTCGTTGTAAGTGGAATGTTTCAGCTTTCTCTTTTTTTTCTCACATAATCACTGACTTAAATAAAACATTTATTTTCCTTTCCGTGGGAGGGGAGCAGATGTGTTTTTCACTGAAGGGTTTATAAATCTTTTCAGACGTGAATTTTCCAATTTTCTACATTAATCCTTGGTTTTGTAAAGGCAGTCTATATTTTAGAAGTTTTCTTTTGAAGCTACAAATTCAGAAATCATTTGGTGTGGATGAGGAAACATCATAAAATGGCATCCGGTCTCTACCTAACTGGAAGGCATAGGGTGTGCAGCTCCTCTCTGAGATCTGGAAGAGAGAAGGGAAGAATGAGCTAACTTTCGGTTCCTCAATGAAGGTGATTCTGATTCAGAGCTGTGTCTTTTCTCACACAGGGCTCGCAGCTGGGTGAAAATCAACCAGTCCCCTGGAGATGGCAGTAGCAGGCCGGGATGGAGATGGTTTGTCAACCAGTCACAGCCTGAACTGCAGGCGGCAGGGCTCCTGATGGCGGCTTGTCCAGAGAGCAGCCACACAGGATCCTTGCAACTGCAGGGGGCTGATTTTGCTGGTGGCTGTTTCAGTGAAATTCCACCTTCTCCCTCTCTGAAGATTAGTTCTCAAGAGCTGCCTTAAGCCCTTTCTGAAGGAGGTCTTGTGCAAGTAAAAGAATAAGTAAATAATCTTCACAACGCACGTAAAGCCTGGCCATACCTGCTTTAGTTTCATTCCTTTACGGAGAACTTATTGAACTGCAGGTGCAACATTGGCTGGCACCGAGGTACAAAAGATGATGAGAGTGAGTCCTTGTGCTGGAGAGATGAAAAAGCCCACAAAGCAATAATTTCAGCATGCTAGAGTATGACTAAATAACCCACTATCATGAAGGTCAGTGGTTAAATTTAACCCTCTAGCCCGAGGGATTAGAAACACTTTCCCCAATGAGGGAAGCTGATATGGATCAAGCAGCTGGGTGCCTGCCTATGACATGGGAGGCTCCCAGTGCCTCCTAAAGAACATGAGCAAGACGGCAAGCAGATGGATGGATGGGCTGGAGTGGCGAGCTGACTCAACAAGATGATGCAACAAGGAGACACAAAGAGGAAACACAAAGAGAGACACAAAAAGCAGGGAGTGGATGTGGCTCAAGCAATTGGGCACCTTCCTCCCACACGGGAGGTCTCGGATTCTGTTCCCAGTGCCTCCTAAAAAAACAAGATGAGCAGACACAGAGACACAATGAACAGACACAAAGAGCAAGCACAAACAATGAGGGTGGGGGCAAAATAAATAAAAAATAAATCTTAAGAAAAACAACAATGAAAAAACAAACAACACTTTCCCTGAGGAGATGACCACTGGGCTGAGTTGGAAAGAATAAACACGTGTGAGCCAGGGGTAGATAGATAAAAAGGAGGGTTCCAGGCAGGAGACACAGTAGGAATGAAAACATGGAGGTTGGAAACACCATGACATTGACTAACTTACTGGATTGCAAAGTACAAGGCAGGGTAGCTGGGGGCAGGAATGAGGTTGGAAAAATAAAAGTGGCCAAACCATGGAAGTGGTAAGGAGTTAAAAATGCTTTGGAATTAAAGAGGTCAGTGGTGGGCAGAAGAATCACCTGGAGCTCTTGTTTTACATGGATTCCTTGACTCCATCTGCAGGCATCTCTAGGCATCCTAGTTAGAGTTACCATCTCCATCTGCACAAAGCTTTTATGTGTGTGTGTGTGTATATATATGTTTACTTGTTTGTCTCATTATTTACTGATTTGTTTTCTCTCTTTGTCCTTGGTCCTCATTCCCATTCCATTTCCCTACTGACACCCTCCCTATGTATGTATGCATCTTTACTTAAAAGAAATTGTATTCAAAAAAGGTACATGGTATTTGTTGTTGTTATTGTTGTTGTTGTTGTTGTTTTTTGAGATACTGGGATCAGGGATTGAACCCAGGACTCTGAATGTGGGAGGCCAGTGCTCCACCACTGGGCCACATTGGCTCCCCCTGTGTTGGCTCCCCTGTGTTGGCTTCCTCTTCCGTCTGCTTGTTGTTTTGCTCATTTTTTCTGTTTATTTTGGAGGAACCGGGACCTCCCATGTGGGAGGCAGGCGCTCAACTGCTTGAGTCACATCCACTCTCAAGATATGAGTTTTTAATGTACATAAATGGTGTGCTAGGAATCAGGTTTCTTACAATTTTCATCCATCTCTTCACTTTAAAGATCTTATCACATCGTTCCAGGATTCATTATGTTTGTTGCTTCTAAGTGCTGGATAGTATTTTACAGTATGTCTCCACACATTTTACCTATCCATTCCCCTCATGGTGGCTACATTGTTCTTTCTACAAAAACCATGCTACCACAAACAGTTCTTCGATGAGCTTTCTCACTCACGTCCCCTTGTGGACCAGGTGAAATTTTTTCTAACTCTGGAGATTCTGATGTCACAGGTCTGAATTGGGGGTTCGGATGATTTAGATAAGTTAGGCTGCTATTGTCGTGACGTGGTTCACTGAGAAGCAAGGAGACAAGGGTTCTCCAACTTTAGTGTGCATCAGAATCCCCCAGGGGGCTTAAGACATAGACTGCCTGACCCTGAGCCAGCAGACTATCAGTGCCTGTACGCCCTTGACAGTGAGAACTGACAGGGCTGGGTGGGATGGGGCCTGAGAATTTGCATTTAGAACTAGTTCTCAGGTGATGCCGATACTGCTTGTCTGGGTACCCTACTGTGTTTGGACCACACTAAAGTTTGAGAAGCACCACTTTAGGAGATACAGGGAGGCTACATCTTAATACCAGGGGAGCTAATTACAAGTAGGCCCTCAAATTTCCTCAAAGCAACCAGGAGCTATTTTTAGGGAACCTGAAGTTGAGTTTGTCACTTTAAAACCATGAAGCGATGTCATATTCTGCTGAGGCTGTCTCATCTGGAGATGCGCCATGTCTGCTGGCCCATTATCTGTGGTGTTAATTTTGATCACTTTGTTAAAATGGCCCAATTTTTCTGCTATGAGAATAAGTGATGGTTTGCAAAACCCCACTGTTAGGTTATGTTCACTTCCTCCTTGACACAGTGACTAGAGAGAGACTCCTCCTGGATGAGGCATACATTTCACTTCAGCCCTTCCTTTCTGCCCCAGGACATGTGCTCAAACGGTCAGAACATCTCTTCCCTTTGAAAGAGTGCCCTGGATGGGCCACAGGGCTTGGCTGTGGGGTGTGGGTGATCCACTCCTGTTGCTTGCCCGACCCCAAGCTAAAGCCCCTCATCTAGGCCAGTTCAGAAGGGGGAAGATAAAGCCTATCTTCAGCAGAAGGCTGAAAATGTACACTACTGCACTCCATGATGGTGCTTAGAGTTGTTTTGGAAGAGGAATAAAAAAAGAAAGTCACATGCACAAATAAATGTGCCTGACTCCTGGTAATTAAGAAACTTCTGTCTTGATTTTAAAAGGATCAAAATCATGCCCACACCAGAGAACAGAGTCGTGTGGGACTCTTGGAAGGATCTAAAACACCACCACCCTGTCTCATCCCTCCCTTGAGGCAGTGTGCAGCAACTCACCTACCTGCTTTGACAGGGAGAAACAGGAAGAATGGTAGGGGAAAAAAACAATACTAGTTAACATTTCAGAACTATTATCCATCCATGCATCTGACAAGATAGAAACAAATTGTGTGTGTGCCTGAAATTGCTCAGAACAGGATGACTCCCCCTGAAAAGGGTAACATGTATATTGCACAGTTAGGTAAATTTCCCTAGTATGAATAACATGGAAACACATTTGTGTGCAGTGACTGAGGGATATGCCTCCCCATGTTAAGTTAGGGAGGACTTTTCTGTGGCCCAGATGGGGACACACGGTCCAGGAATCGGGAAGCTTTGCGCCATCAGCTCTCACCCACCACAGTCCCGAAGGGAGAGCGTCAGCACCCCCAGTAGGGGAAAGCAGGAGATGCAACCAATAAACGGGACTAATCATCGTTTCTTGGACATGCCACACACTTCCCCTCAGCCTGGAATATATCCCTTCTCTTCCTTCTTTCTCTCAGGCTCCAGCATGAAATTCTCCAAGGCCCAGTTGAAGTACCCACCTCTTCCATGAAGCCTTTGAATCCTCCCATTCCAATCTTCCAAATGGAATCTTTCTCTCTCTGGCTTATAACTGATTATTTGTTTCTCATTAGAAAGCCTGCATCTCTCATTTTCAGTCTACACTGAACAAAGGGAAAAAACCAAGATCCCAACTAATAATCTGTGAGATAACTGGTTAGTGCTCCCAGCTAAACTCCTGGAACTGTATCTACTAATTCAATTCAACCCAGCAAACCTAATACAATCAGTACTACATTGCTCTGAGCAATGCATCCATTCCAGGCTTGGGGTCCTCAAAGGATAGGAACCATTTTATCAGGCCTCTGGCAAAATTATCTCCATCCCAGACCTCTGCTATTTCTCTCCTCTGGCTCCTGGGTAGCCCGGCCTTTATAGTTCTTCTGTTCTCAACTGTTGATGATTTTGCTCATCTGTTCCCACCGAGGACCACAGCACTTTCTACTCAAAGAGGAAAGGCTCCCCTACGCCCACTCCTTTATGATATTTCTTTCAGCTGCCTTTGATTATCTACACATTGAGCATTTATAGTTCTAGAACTGCTCAATAGGTAGTCTCGCTGTGGTCACGACTGTTGATGTTCACTCTTCTCTTTGCTGGACACACAGCTAAATTAAATTTCTCAGCCACCCTTGTATCTAAGGGGATCATGTGACTGAATTCTAGTCCAGGGAATGTGGGAAGAATTGTGTAGGCCACTTCCAAGTCTAACCCATCAAACATCCCACATAATCTTCTAGGTGCTCATCTCCCCAATGATCAGTAGGATGACACAGGAGCTACCTCGAAATCACAAAATGGAAGCACCTGGACCCCTGGGTCACCACTTGGAAAACAATGGTCCTGGAGAGTGGTCCAAATAGGAATGTCTGCTAGCACTTTAAGGGAGGAAGAAACAAACTTTTATTATGTGAAGTCATTGAGATTACCTACTCTGCCCAGTACACACGCCCTTTCAGTTTTATAAATCCCTTTAATAAAGATCTAGACCAAGACCACATGTAAAATATTTGGCCTATCGCTGCTCTTGACTGTTCTAATAATCTTCCATCATTCCCACTCCTGTGTCCCAAAGTAGATGCTCACCTTTGACTCATTCCCATCTTACGCTTGTTTCCCTACTTTTCTGAACATTGTTCCCAGGGGAAGGAAGGTAATCATGTTCCAACTTCTTTGTGAAAGAGCCTTAATCCCAGTGTTTGATAATCCATTCTTTAGCTTCACAGTCCCCCTTAAATTTCTTCCCAGAGGGCTTAGGGTCCATATATAAATAAGACATCCAATAGCTTGCTGTGATATTCCTGGGTACTGAATAAGTAAGCAGTAAGTGTGACCCTATGCTACCCACTTATGATTCTCTATTTTACAGTGGCTAGTTAAGTACATGACTGTTGTTTTAAATATTAGTGGCTACTTGAGAGTGGGACTCATGAATTTTTCATCTTTGTATCTCTAATAATGCCTACCATATTGTCTTACAGATTGAAACACTCAGTGAATGTCCATAGAATTTAATGGGGGGCAGTTAGCAGTTCTACCAGCAGACCTCACTGATTCAACCCACTTCCTCTAGTTTACCAATATGGGAATTTACAAAGAGAGACTGATATGGGAACCACTTTTGTACTCTGGGAAAACAATTTTCTAAACCCTTGCCTAGACCCCAGTATGATTTTTTTCAATCACCTTTTGTAAGATATAATTTACACACAATAAGAGGCATAGATTTTAAGTGCATAGTTCGATGAATTTTGACAAACAAAAGTGGCCTTGAAACTACCACATCAATTAAGATATAAAACATTTCCATAACCCAGAAAGTTCCCTCGGTTCCCCTTTTTGGTCAGTATCCCTTCACCATTGCCAGCCCTGTTGCCCCAGGTAACCAATGATCATATTTCTATCACCATAGATTAGTTTTATCTGTTTTAGGACTTTAATATCAATGAAAACCATGTAGTGTGTGGCGTTGTGTTCACTTTCTGTCATTCAACATAATGCCAAAGAAATCCATCCAAGTTATTGCATGTATCAGCAGTTTATTCCTTTTTTGCTAAGTAGTAATCCATTGTGTTAACATATCACTATTTGTGTATCCAGTCACTTGTTAATGGGTATTTGGGTTGTTTGTAGTTTGGGGATATTATGAACAAAGCTGCTCTGACTGTCTTGCACAAGGGTTTTGGAGACATTTGTTTCTTTTGTGGAAACACCTAGTAGCAGAACTATTGGTTCAAACAGTGGGCACATGTTTTAATTTTATACGAAATTATCAAACCTTTCCCCAACGTGTTTGTGCCATTTTACACTTCCAGCAGCAATTTACAAGAGGTCCAGTTCTATATCCTCACCAATACTTGTTATTTTCAGTCCTAGTAGGAATTTATAACTGATATTTCATTTTAGAGGATGAGAGAGGAGAGAGCAAGTGAGAGGAAGAGGTAGGAGAGAGGAGAGAAAGGGAGAAAGAAAGAAGAGAGAATGGGGAGGGGAAGGAAAGGGAAGGGAGGGAGAGGTGGAAAAGTGAAGTGTCCAAGAATTAGAGTCCATAAATACAGCCAGGTTTTCCAGTGTCTGCTCTGATCTCTTATCAACTAGACTGCATTGCCTTACAAGGGAGAAATATGAAGCAGTATTCTCCCTGTTTTTGCAGGGGAAGTATGAGCTGGACACTGCATAGAGTTTATTCCAGGGACCTGGTAGTTTTTCAAATATAATTTGGACTGGCAAAACTGCAATTCTGGAGGAATTATCTGCATGACAGGACCTGGCAATAATTTTGAAGTTTCTGTTCATGTTGTGAAACCTTGCTGTTTTGTACTTGTGGGAAGAGACATCTTTTTTTCTTTTGTTAAAGCATCAAAATGAAGGTTTTATTCATTGTAGGCATATTCAAACTAATGACCAACAAAGAGGCAAAAGCCAGTAGCTATGACAGATAACATGGGGAGAAGGAATGAAGGGCAAGACATACATTCTTAAACTTCACTCCGCCTAAATAAGCTCAAAGCTGATCTTGCTCAGCAGGAAAAAAATGACCATTATTAAGGGATATAATTCAAAGAATTAGTCTTTCCAGAGTGAAAGTCTAGTCCTGGGAATGATGACTTTGAATATGGAGAGCAAAGGAAGGATTCTAAATAGTGAGGGCAAAAATGTGGATTAAAAAAAAAAAATCATTGGAAAAGACCGCTACTATGAATACCTGCTCAGTTTTGCAATTAGTCTCCTTATTGAGACTTAAAATTTAATGCCAATGTCTTGTCGCACACTCCTCTGCTCCTTGATGCAGGAACCTGGATTTGGGGAGAAGTACCTACCAGCTTCAAACCTAGAGTAGAGTGGATGAGAGGGTCTTCCTAGCCCTCTCATTTTAGGGTCCTCACTGAGGGTTCAGTGGGCAGCATCTGTGGACAATTGGTGGGCAGAAGGAGGTAGCCCTTCAAATCTGTGTTAAAAGAGATATTTGGCTCACATACCACTAATCAGCTTCTACCCCAAACCCTCAGAACTACTAGCAAGGCACAGAGGGAGGGCCACACTGTCCCTTTCCACACCCATCCCTCATGTTGCCTATCGGTGATCTCTCTCCCAAGACTGTCCTTATCTAAATGAATCAAGGTACCCGGTGCATGGTTTAGGCACAGTAAAATGAGCTGTCATTCAGTTATTCAATTAATATTTATTGAGGTTTTTCTGTCTGCCAGGTACTGTTCTAGACGCTGGGGATACAGTGGTGAATAGAACAGAACAAAACTGTTGCCTTCATACCAGTGGGGGGAGACAGACAATAAAAATAATATATATGTGAATTATAGAAAGTATATGGCGATAAGCGCTATGGGGGATAAAAAGGTACAGGATAAGGGAGATGGGGAGTTCTGGGGTTGGGGAGAGAAGGTCCTACCCGGATAATAATAAGCTATTTTTGGTATCAAAATTTATCAAAGCCAGATTTCACCTGACCCACAAGGTGGAGTATATCTTACCTCCCCATACGCTGCGAACTCCCATGACAACCTAGAACAATGTCAAAATGATTCTAGGAGATTCATTCCCCACCCTGGGAGACTGAATTGGATATAAAATTCTCTGTAGGTAATGACATCACCATTACATACATCTCGGTACCTACTGGGTACCAAGTCCTAGGTCAAGACCAAGATGTAAGGTACAGAGCCATTGTTTACAGTGTAACCCATAGTGTGAATGCCGCCCCTATTCGGGGTCATGCAGTGCACATATTGATAGCGTGCTTTTTTCCTTTTCTTGTAGGAGAATATCTTTCCCCATGCCAAGAAATATTTTTTATAACATGGTTTTTCTTTCTGGCATAGTATTTTTCCTTTGTGTGTATTCTAATTTCTGAACAATCCCATTCTTTTGTTACATTCAGTTAGTTTCCATATTTTCACAGTTATGAAATACTTATACATGTACCTTTCGGCTAATTTATGGTTTTGTCCTTGGAACAACTTACATAAGTGAGAATTATGGGTTCAGAAGACTGTATAAAGAATTTTTTTTGACACATATTACTGATTGCCCACTGGAAAGCATGAATTTCACCTCACCTCTCTAGTCATTATGAGAATACTTATTTCCTTATATGCGTACCACTGTTGGTATTGCCATTCTTTTTACCTTATTAATTTGAAAGGTGGCACTTGGTATCTCATCAATTTTTTTTCATTAATATTTTTAATTGCCCTTTACTCGATTGTGAGCTTTACTGGGATTTGTACATCTCCTTTTGGAACTTGCTCATTTTTAAATATAATAAACTTTATTTTTAGAGAGGTTTTAGATTACAAAAAAGTTGCATCAAAAGCATAAGGGATTCCTATGTACCCTCCTCCCCCTCCCCTTCCCCTATTACTAACATCTTAAAATTTTGCGGTACATTTGTTAACAATTGATAAATAAATATTGAAGCATTGCTACTAACCATGGACTATAGTTTACATTGTGGTTTACACTTAATTCTAGTGCCTTAATGATGCTCTATGTTCTACTTATTATTCCCTCCCCTCCCCCTCAGAACCTCTGATAACCACTATTTTATAACAATGTTGAATGTTCTTCATTACTATTACCACAATATTAATACGTTTACTTTGTCCATAATTGCATTCCCCCCTTGTATTTGTTCATTCCTCAACCTTGAGGCTTTTGGGATGGTCATGCCTGCTCTGCCTCAGATTGAGAGGGGACTTAGATCTTATGGGGCAGATGGAAGGAACTGTTTTGCCTGCAGTTGTAGATACTCTTTGTTCTTTGGGGATGGGAATTGTCCATCATAATCATTTTGATAGTTTTCCTGGGTGAGCCTGATGAACTGGAAAGTAGGTGTTGGCCACAACTCTTCTGAGGTTTAGGGCTCAACTGGCATATGAAAAGACTGAATATTTAAGTCTTTGGAACATATGTATTTAATAGGTATACTGCTGATTGTAGGTTCAAATGAAAGAGGTAGAAGAATCATGTGTAGGGAAATTATAAACTCTGTTACAGTGGGGAAATAGGTTGCCACATATTTCAAGTCAGGTCCACCGACAGGGTGCTGATTTCAAGAGATTGTGTGCCTTTCCCATAGTGTCCAGATGTCTCTAGAGACCTTGGGATCACTGGTATTTGAGGCTTTGTCCACAATGGCAGTAAGTGAGATCTGCCTGAGACATGCATAAGTGTAACTTCTGGAATGACCTCCTAACTCATTTTGAAATCTCTTAGCCATTAAAACTCCTTTGTATTTGATATTTCCCTCTTTTGGTCAAGGTCTTTTTTCCAAATGCATTGCTGGTTGGTGCTTGGTATTAATCCCTCTGTGCCAGGGAGGCTCATCCCCGGGAGTCATGTACCATGCTGGGGGAAGGTAGTGCATTTATTTGCTGAGTTTTGCTTAGAGAGAGGCCACATTTGAACAACAAGGAGGCTTTTAGGAGGTAACTCTTAGGCAATAGTTATTTTTAGGCTATGTTTCAATTTTACAAGAATAAGGTTCATAGTTATTAATATTGAAGCCTTGACATTTTGGTCTGTTTTCTTTTATTAGGCACTGCCTATGTACTCAAGAGATTCTTGTTGCTCTATTTGAGAATGTAGCAGGACTCCCCGGGATGGGAGTTTGTTTTCTTGTGTATTGTGTGGATCTCCACCCACTGAGATAATATCCTATGACAAGACGAACACAATCATATTCCATAGAAGTATGCCCCATGTGACCTTTCCCACATATCCCCCCCCCAGTGACACCCTGCACCAATGACCCTCCCCTGACATATTTGCCTGAAGAACATTCCTACAATAGTATTTTCAGCCACAGACCTCCTCCACCTCCCCAGAGTTCACCTGTTCCTTCCTTCAGCCTCCCTCCAGTTCCATGGATTGTCCAACCTGCCCAACCTTGCTTACCTTCACACTCTAGCATTGTCTCCTCCACTCACATCCCTGTACCACCATCACCCCCATCCACTGACAAATGATTCCTTTCCACCCTATCATAGGTTCTGTCCAGATTGAGCATTGGCTCACCACTCTATACTCCCTTTCTGTCTCTTGGTAACCTATCTTCCAGATTCTATCTCTGTGAGTCTGCTCAATATGCTTAGGTCCTATCAGTGAGGTCATGCAATATTTGTCTCTTAGTGACTGGCTTACTTCACTTGACATAAGGCCTTTGAGATTCATCCATGTTGTTGTATGTGTCAAAACATCAATCCTTCTTACAGCTGAGTAATATTCCATTGTATGTATATACCACTCATCTGTTGATGGACACTTGGGTTGCTTCCAACTTTTGGCAGGAAATTGCCCATTTTAATTGGAGTGATTATCTCTTTCTTATTGATTGCTAAGAGTTCTTAAGATATCAAGGGTGGGAAGTGGATGTGGCTCAAGTGATAGGGCTTCTGCCTACCATATGGGAGGACCTGGGTACGATCCCTGGAGCCTCCTGGTGAAAAAGAAGAAGAGAAAATGTGCCTTCTTGGTGAGCCAGTACCCATACGAGTGCCCACATGGTGAGCCAGTGCCTACATGAGTGCCCGCATGAGTGTCCACATGGTGAGTCAGTGTCCCACACAAGTGAGTCATGCAGCAAGATGATGACGCATCAAAAGAGAGACAAGGGGAGAGTCAAGGTGAAGCCACAGCAGAGACCAGGAACTGAGGTGGCACAATTGACAGGGAGACCTCTCCCTATCAGAGGTCTCCAGGATTGAATCCCAGTGAATCCTAGAGGAGGGAAAATGAGAAGACAACACAGCAAAAACAGCAGGCCAGGAGGAGTGGAAGGGGGGAAATAAATAAATAAATAAATCTTTAAAAAAAGATATTAAGGGCACTAGCTTTTTTGCTGCCATATATATTGCAAATATTTCCCACAGTTTTTAAATTGTGCTTTAATTTTATTTACATAGGTTAAAAAGAGATGTATTGATGTTTTGATACTTAAAAAATCTTATTTAAATTAATTGTGGCACTTTTTCTATGCTTTTTTGAGAAGAAATACTTTCTGTACCCCCAAAATTATGTAAATGCCTATCCAAATTCTCTTGAACTAAATAGTAATGTCTATCTGGGATTTATTTATATGTATGGCATGATATAAGGCTCTGACTACTTCTTCCCAAATACATGTCTAATACTCAAAGGACCATCTATTAAATAATTTACTTTCCCCATAAATATAAAATACCAAATCCCTCATATACTAATCACTTACAGGCACCATATAAGGCCATACATTGTGAAGTTGCTGTTTTGGGGCAAAAGATAGTAGAATATTGATAATTCTGTATGATTCAATCTAATATTTGATTCTGGCAAAAGTGAAATTTCCTTTTATTAAAGAATAATGCAGAATATTTTAATAATTGAAAACATAAGCTCAGTTAAGAAAGAAATTCAGATGTTTGTTAACTGGGAAGTTTCTTTAGTGAGAATAAATGAGTTGTAGATGTGAGATCAAGACAGTGGGTGGGGTTAACTCAAGCATTTTCTCCTCCTTAAAATAAAAGTAAGTGCTGCACACTGCACTTTTTAAAATATAGTGTTCTTTTCTCCCCTGTGGACTTTGGGTCCCCTTCACAACAGCTGAGCTGGCTTGCTGAGCAGAGCTCTCTCTGTTAAAGTCTTTCCTGCTTTCTGTCTTTTCCCTGCTGGCCTCATTATTAAAAATGTGCTACTGTCAGATATAAATGATGGTTCTCACTAAGTACACTCAATAACATTTTCCTTTCACTCTGTTTTTCCTCCAAATCTAACAATAAGCCATTTTACCTTCGTGAAAAAAGATCCCAAGTTTCTCTGACTATTCCCAGGCTTGCAACTTGGCATGACTGGCAGTCTCAGTGATTGATCCATAACCTTTGGGCACTCAGGCAATTATAAGTTGCCCATAAGCTTTGCTGTGCCAGCAGAGCAAATAAAAATACTTGGGGATTTAATTCTGGGTCAACAAAGCTCTCTTTTCATGATGTTATATGGAATAAGAATTTTATCCGTAAGAAGGAATTCTTTAGAGAACGAAGAAAATTATATTTTCCCTTCTAATCACCATGAAACATCATAATGATTACTCCTTACTTTTCCTTTGTCCATGTCTAAATTATTTCTCCTTCCAACCCTCAACATTTCCTTTTACAGCCTTTCCACTAATCTGGGAGGAGGGGTTATGAAATCCAAGTTTCTGGTCTTTAAAGAAAAATGAAAGTCAGAAATAACCCTTGCAAAGGAAAGTTTCAGTATTTCCATTCACATAATTCTGGGAGTTGTCAATGATTTTTATTTTCACTAATGAGGCAATAACTCAAGAGCTGATCTTCTTCCATCAAGAGACAAATATTATGAAACAGAACTATCATTTGTTAGAGCTCTGCTATATGCAGAGGCGTATGTGTATGTGCTTATCAGAGAAAAGGGCATTTTCTCAGCCAAGATTAAAACTGAGTTGTAATAAACTGATTACTAATGGGTTTATCATAAAATCTCAGAACTGGGAGGAAAAACATTAAAGGTCATATGGTTCAGTCTCCTCTCTACAAATATGTTCACTCAAAATATAAGGGCCAAGTTAACGGGTTTAAGAAGCTGCTAAACACTATCATCATCTAATCATATGACCTCTCTCTTCCCAAAATGTTCTTTGACACATATATTTTTCTAATTGATTATCTTTAGAATTTTGTGACACTGAGAAAAATTGCAGGCATCCTAGAGTAGCTTATAATGCTCTTAGGAAAATTATGTTTTTCAGGAGAATAACGTTCACTTTTCTATTTAGATTTTGTTGTTATTTATTGATTGTAGGAAGAGAATACTGCTCCTAATCTCCTTGTCTAGTTTCCCCATCCCTGACATAGACTCTAGGCTTGGCCCTATCACTTCCTTTGGCCAAAGAGACATCAACAAAGTACTTGTGCATTGCGGCTTGCATTTCCCCCTGTTGTCTGCTCTCTGTGTCCATTCGCTGTGTGTTCTTCTGTGTCTGCTTGTATTCTCTCATTAGGCGGCTCCGGAAACTGATCCTGGGACCTTCCGGAGTGGGAGAGAGGCAATTACTCTCTTGTGCCACCTTGGCTCCCTATTTTGCTATGTCTTATTTTCTCTCCTCTGTGTCTCTTGTTGTGTCATCTTGCTGTGCCAGCTCTCTGCATGTGCCAGCACTCCTGCACAGAGTGGCTTTCCCATGTGGGGTGGCATTCTCAACAGGGCGGCACTCCTGCCCAGGGCTATGTTCCCACATGGGCTGGCACTCCACGTGGGCCAGCTTACCATGTGGGCCAGCTTGTCCTCATCAGGAGGCCCTGGGCATCAAACCCTGGACCTCCTATATGGTAGATGGGAGCCCAATTGGTTGAGCCACATCTGTTTCCCATTGCTTTTGCTTTGAGAACACAATTTCCACATGAACCAGCCCAGGCTAATCAGTAAGAGACATGTGCCAGCCAATACCAACTGCCATACATGCCAGTGAGGCCATCTTAGATCATCCAGGCCCAGCTGAGCCACTGGACAACTGAAACTAAGTAAGGCAAGTCCAACAGAAGAACCACCTACCTGAACCCAGCCTAAATTGCTGACCTATGGAATCATGAGCAAATAAAATGGTGATTGTTTTAAGTCACTAAATTTTAGGGTGATTTGTTTTGAAGTAATAGATCATTGATACACTCCTGGTATACAGTAACATCACATATTTCTCTGAGGTCAGGTTTTCCAGCTAATGTACAAGGAAAAAAAAATCAAAATTACTGCTGAAAATCTTTTAATAAGTTACAATATACTCTCAAAACAAACTTTCCCCCCCTCCATTACTGGTTTCAAATAAAAATGGCAGAAGAGGGAAGCAGATGTGGCTCAACTGATAGAGCCTCTGCCTACCATATAGGAGGTCCAGGGTTCAAACCCAGGCCTCCTGGCCTGAGTAGTGAGCTGGCCCATGCTCAGTGCTGCTGTGCACAATGAGTGCCGTGCCACGCAGGGATGCCCCCATGTAGGGGTGCTCCACGCACAAAGAGTGCACCCTACAAGGAGAGCTGCCCCGTGCAAAAAGTACATCCTGTCCAGGAGTGGCACCACATACATGGAGAGCTGAGGCAGCAAGATGATGCAACAAAGTGACAGATTCCTGGTGCCACCGAGAATGCAAGTGGACACAGAAGAACACACAGCAAATGGACACAAGAGAGCAGACAATGGGGGGGGGGGAGGGGAGAGGAATAAGTAAAATAAATCTTTAAAAAAAAGGCAGAAATGTCATGTGTAGAGAACCTATAAAAGGGTCTGTTATACTGGGGAGCATAAATTCCAAAGTAAGGCCCACTGACAGGCTGCTGAATTCCTGAGCTGTCTGCCCTGCTTATAGTTTCTGGTTGTCTCTAGAGCCCTTAGGAGCCCTGCTATTTGAGGCACTGTTTACTGTGGCCATCAATGAGATCCTGCTGAGACTTGCATAAGCATAACCTCTGGAATGACCTCCCAACCCACTTTGAAATCTCTTAGCCATAAAAACCCATTGGTATTTACCATTTCCCCCTCTTGGTCAAGGTCTTTTTCCAGATGCATTGCAGTCAGTGCTTGGTAGTAATCCCTCAATGCCAAGGAGGCTCATCCCTGAGAGTCATGTCCTACACCAAGGGGAAGGTAGTGAGTTTGTATGCTGAGTTTGGCTTAGAGAGAGGCCACATTTGAGCAATAAAGAAGTTTTCAGGATATAACTCTTAGGTAACATATAATAATAGGCTGTTTCAATTTCATAAGAAAAGGTTCATAAGTACAATTATCAATGTCAAGGGCCTGGCATAATGGTCTGTCTTCTTTCTCTGGACATTGCCCTTGCACTCAGGAGATTCTTGCTCTCCTATTAAAGAAGGTAGCAGAACTCCCCAGGATGGAAATTCAGTATTCTTTCAGTCGTTGTGTTGATCTCCACCCACCGAGACAATGTCTCATGAATACTTGAACATATTCATATGCCTTAGAGGCATGCCCCAGGTGCACCCCTTCCCCTGCATCCCAACATTACTGACACCCTGCACCAGTGATCCTCCTCTGCCACTGCTGTGGCCCTTGAGTGGAGGTAGGCGAAACATTATTTTAAAAGTTGGCTATTTAGGGCCGCCACTATTCCCTCCCTACCACTTAAGGAGTTTGATTGGGCCCTGCCTGCCCTTCTGAAGGGAGTGGAAATTGGTCCCCTAACAAGTGGAAGCAGATTACTACCAGTGGCAGTCACCTGAGCCTAGTGGTTCTGGTTTAAAAGACACACATGTGCTTGTACACACACAGGGGTTTAGCAATATGAGTTGGCTGGTCAACTTAAGCATATTCCAATGAGGGAGTATTGGGGTTATTTTCTGGTGGGAGTAGCATTTAACTAAAGCAGATCTTTTCAAATTAAAAAAAATTAAGCAGGAAAAAAAACAAAACCTCACTGACTTTACACACAAAATCAGTGTTGAAGGAGGGAGGGGATGTTGGAGATATAATAAGAGAGAAGAAAGTGTGAAATGTTTATCTCAGATTTGGAATGTAATTTACAAGAGAAATGTAATCGGATTAGCAGGTAATTCTGAAGGCCCTTTGGAGATTTGTTATAGTAAATTTAAATTGAGAGCACTTAGCTGCGATATATAATTTTTTTCCAGCAAGGTTCAGCTTATTCAGAAAAGGTGTGGAGTAGAGGACAGTTGTGAAAAATGAAGTTAGCAGTTTGCCAAGGGAGTATGATGAAGGCAGAGGGACAAGGTGTTTAGGAGTGTTTGCAAGAGAGGTGTGATTTTAGTGATAATCCATTGGGTTATAAGTGGGATATTTAAACAAACAGAATATATATTTCATATAACATGTCCCCCAAACACAAGCCAATTATTTCATCTGGTGATCAAAAAAAAATCAGTGATATCTTCTAGTAATGGAGGGGGGAAAGTTTGTTTTGAGAGCATACTGTAACTTCCTAAAAGATTTTCAATGATAATTTTGACTTTTTTTTCCCCTTGTATATTAGCTGGAAATCCTGACTGCAGGGAAATATGTGATGCTACTGCACACCAGGCATTCATAGGGAAAATCAGGGAGAATCCTGATAAAGCTTCCATCATGCTACTGCCTAGGGGAGAGGAATAGTGGTCATTCCTGAAGTTCTGCCCAACGCATCTCCCCTAACTCCCTTATGGAAAGGAAAGCCTACAGCTTTAGGGGGAAGAGCAACAGAAACGGTCATCTTAGGGCATTGCAGCTGGGGGAAGAGAGGGGGAAAAAAGCTCTGCATCTGAGGGAAAGGCAAAACTACAGCTGGAGGAGGGTCAGGAGCACTTGGGAAGGCCACTCCCTTGAGATTCGGAGACACCGCAGGTGTCTAAGAACATCAGACCATCGGAAAATGCCCCTGTCTCCCACCACTCACCATGAGGTTAAGAAGCATTAAGTAAAAATGATAGAGGGAAGCGGACTTGGCCCAATGGATAGGGCATCTGCCTACCACATGGGAGGTCCAAGGTTCAAACCCTGGGCCTCCTTGACCTGTGTGGAGCTGGCCCATGCTCAGTGCTGATGCACTCAAGGAGTGTCCTGCCACGCTGGGGTGTCCCCCACGTAAGGGTGCCCCATATGCAAGGAGTGTGCCCTGTAAGGAGAGCCACCCAGCGCGAAAGAAAGTACAGTCTGCCCAAGAATGGTGCCACACACATGGAGAGCTGACACAACAAGATGACACAACAAAAAGAAACACAGATTCCTGGTGCCACTGATAAGGATAGAAACGGTCACAGAAGAACACACAACGAATGGACGCAGAGAGAAGACAACTGGGGGGGGGGATAAAGAAAAAATGAATCTTAAAAAAAATAGCAGAATAGAGCTGGGAGTGCTGTAAGAGACATGCTTTCTCTGGGGTACAGCGCAAATGGAAAACCCAAGGCCACAAGTGTAGGAGACATTGAGAAAGTAACTCTGATAGACCAGCCCACACTGGAAACACCAGGTATCGTAAGAAGAATTTGAAGCTTATGATGGACTGAAGGTAACCACAGCAACAACAAATGTCACACTCTGAGAGGGTTAATACAAACCTCCACACTAAAGGCCTAACAGAAAGAAAGTCATGCTCATCTCCAAGCATAAAAATATTTACCTCAGTATTTGTCCTATATAAGGTATCTGGCTTTCAGCAGAAGTATGAGGCATACAACAAAAGAAGAGAAAACAAACTTCCAAGTGACAATTATCAAACTCAGACGCAGATATGACACAGATACTGAAAAAAATCACACAGAGAATTTAAAATAATTTTGAATAATATGTTAAAGGTTCTAATGGAAAAGGAAGGCAACATTTCAGCAGAGAGATGGAAACTAGAAAAAAAAGAACCATATGGAAATGCTAAAAATATAAACACAATAAGAGAGATGAAGAATGCCTTTGATGGGCTTATCAGTAGACTCCACACGGCCAAGGAAAGAATCAGTGAACTTGAGCATAAGTCAATAGAAATGACCCAAACCAAAACACAATGAGAAAAAAGAAGGAAAAAACCAGAACAGAGCATCCAAGAGCAATGGGACAATGTTCTCAAATGGTAACTGGAATTCCAGAAGGAGAAAAAAGAGAGAATGGGGCAAATGAAATATTTGAAGAAATAATGGCTTAGAATTTTCCAAAATTAAAGAAAGGCACCAAACTGCAGATTCAGGAAGCTCAGAGAACACCAAGCAGGATAAATAACACACACACATACAGGTATATGCCACTCTATACATTTAAAAAATAATTTAATTCTTCTTCCAAATAATATTATGCCACTTCACTATACAGAATATTTTCTTATGCTCAAAATATCTCTCCCCAAATATTAATCACTGTGTAGTTTTTCATCATAAGTCCACAAAGTCTTTGTTACTCCAGGACGTGCATTTTAATTCCCCTCCCTTTGAGTGTGGGCTGATCTTAGCGACTTGCTTGTAATGAATAGAATATGGAAGGGAGGGAGTAACTTTACCTTGGAGAAACATGGGAGACACCACCTTAACCAAGTGATCAAGGTTATCATCAACAGTAATAAGACATATTGATACCATGTACCCCCTGATATACAATGGTAAGGGTATTTCACCTTTGTGTTAGTCTTCTCCCCAAATTTGTAGCACAATTTAATCGTGACAAAACTTCAGACAAACACACGTTCAGGAACATTTTATGAAATCCTTTGCCAGTAATCTTTAAAAGTGTCAAAGTCATAGTGTCAAAGAAAAACTGAGGAACTGTCACAGATTGGAGGAGAACGGACAGAGACATGATAACTAAATGCAATGTGGTATCCTGGATTGGATCCTGGAATAGAAGAGGACATTAGTTCAAAACTGGGCAAAATTTGACCATTATCTGCAGTTTAGTTACTAGTAACATACACCGTTGTTAATTTCTTAGTTTTGATCATTGTACTATGATTATTTAAGATGGTCACATTAGGAGAGGACGGGTGAAGGGTATACAGGAAATCTCTGCACTATCTTTGCAACTTTTTTGTAAGTCTGATATTATTTCTAAATAAAAGTTTAAAATAAAACAAGACTCCAATGACTTTCTATTGCACTTAGAATAAAAACTCTTACTATAGCCTTTGTAATCATGCCTCAGACAACCTCTTCATCCTCATCTTCTCCAAATCTTCCCTTTGGTCGCTATACTCCAATCACATGCATCCCCTCTCAGGTCAGTATTACCCAATCAAAACAGAGCCAGGGACCCACGAGGCGGGTTCATACCAGTTCCAAAGGGCCCTGGGGTGAGGGTCAGGAAAGAAGCTCAAAAGCTTTTAATTCTGCTCCCCAAAGGTGCACTTTCTGGACTGCCCAGCAGATGGCGATCTTCACTCAAAAGCCTCCTTTCAGTTTTATTTTATTTTAATATATTTCTTTATTAGAGAATTTGTGAACTTACAAAACAATTATGCATAATTTGCAGAATTCCTGTGCATCACCCCTCCACTAACATCTTGCATTGTTGTGGAACATTTGCTAACAGGTTATGAAAGAACATCATCAGACTTTTATCACTTCCTATGTTCATAGCTTACGTTTGGAATATTTTTTCCATACACCCCCTATTTTTTAAACCATGTATTAATACTGTACATTTGTTATAGTTCATGAGCGAGCACTCTTATATTTGTACTGTTAACCACAGTCCATCTTCCACCACATGGTTCACTGTGTTATACACTCCCATGCCTTGTACAATCCATCTAAAGTATACACTCAGTGGCTCTTTTATCAAGGAGTTATGTGGTGATCGCCTCAGGAAGTTTTTGAACATTTTCCTTAGTCCAAAAGAAAAAATCCCATACCCCCCTATTTTGACCCTTAGCATTGATATAGTAACTTCTTAGATATTGATGCAAGAATATCACATTACTGTTAACTCTAGTCCATAAATTACATCAGTTGTATTTTTCCCATGCATTACCATCTTTCCACCTTGTAATAGTGATGTACATTTGTTCTAGTTCATAGAAGAACATTCTTGAGTTTGTACTATTAACCATAATCCTCATCCACCTCTAGATTCACTGTTATTCAGTTCCTAGATTATTCTCTAGCTTTTCTTTCAATTGACATTTACATCCCTAGACTACCGCTTTCAGCTCCAATCCCATTTATAAACCAGCCATATTAGTTATACTCACTATAATGTGTTACCATCAACTCTATCAATTTCTATGCTTTTATAGTTAAGCTAATTAAAAATTCTGTATACATTATGTACCAGTACCCTTTCTCAGCCCTCATCCTATCTCCTGGTAACGTATACTCCAGATTTTAACTCCATGTGTTTATACTTCGTATTTAGTTCATATTAGTGAGACCATGCAATATTTGTCCTTTTGTGTCTGGCTTATTTCACTCAGCATAATGTCCTCAAGGTTCACCCATGTTATCACATGTGTCCCAATTTCATGTCTTCTTACAGCAGCATAGTATTCCATTTTTGTTTATGTATATACCACATTTTGTTTATCAGTTCATCAGTTGATGGACACTTGGGTTGTTTCCATCTTTTGGCAATTGTGAATAATGACCCTGTGAACATTGGTGTGCAAATTTCTGTTCATGCCACAGTTTTCAGTTCTTCTGGATATATACCTAGTAGAGGGATTGCTGGATCATGCAGCTTCCTGAGGAACCGCCATACTGTCTTCCACAGAGGCTGAACCACTCTACATTCCCACCAACAATGAAGGAGTATTCTTATTTCTCCACATCCTCTTCAGCACTTGTTGTTTTCTGTTTTCTTTCTTTTTAAAAATATAATGGTCATTCTATGAGGTGTGAGATGATATCTCATTGCAGTTATATTTCTTTTTAAAAGTTTTTGTTTTGTAATCTTTTGTTCTCATTGTAGTTTTGATTTGCATTTCCCTAATAGCTATTGATATTGAACCTTTTTTCCCTGTGATTTTTGCCATTTGTATTTCCTCTTTGGAGAAATGACTATTTTAGTCATTTTTAAATTAGATTGCTTGCTCTTTTATTGTTGAGTTGTATGATCTCTTTATATAGCATGGAAATTGAACCCTTATCAGATATGTGGTTTTCAAATATTTTCTCCCATTGAGTGGGCTGCCTTTTCACCTTCTTGACAAAGTCCTTTGAAGCACAAAAGTGTTTAAGTTTGAGGAGGTCCCATTTATCCATTTATTCTTTTGTTACTCATGCTTTTAGTGTAAGGTTTAAGAATCTACCACCTATTACCACGTCTTGAAGATGTTTCCATACATTTTCTTATAGGAGTCTTATGGTTCTAGATTTTATAGTTTGGTCTTTGATTTTTCTATAAGATGTGGGGTAGGGGTCCTCTTTCTTTCTTTTGGATATGACTATCCAGTTCTCCCAGCACCATTTGTTGAATAGATTGTTATGTCCCTGCTGGCAACCAAAACCTTCTTGACATCTTCCTGAAGGCATGCTTTCCTGGCTTGTCCAGTGGCAACCTATTCCCTGCAGCCTTCAAAAGGCAGGCTACTTTTAGCTCTATGCTTGCTCCCCCTGATGCTAATCAAAACCATGATTGCAATGGGGGACCCAGTAGTCTTATTTCACTAGCCAAAAGCTGGAACAGTGCAGGAACATGTCCTGCCCTGCTCTTGGGGAAGTGGATTTCTGTTGCCCTCTCAGGCCACAGCCACCTGCTGGACAGGGACTGGAGGATCTAAAGCTATTTGCCCTGAGAGGGAGCTACAATCTCACAGCAGTTTCTCTGTCTCTGCATTCCAGTCTTTCCTGGGTGTTGCAAAGTACTTCCTTGGTCTTCAGAACCCCAAAAAAGTTGTTCCAGATAGTTTCTACCTGTCCCTTTTCTGTTCTTCTGGGAGAGAAGTGAGCCCTGCAAATCCCTAAACTGCAATCTTCCCAGAAGTTTCTCTTTTGTCCATTTTTAAATTGGGTTTGTCTTGTTGTTGTTAAGTTAAAGGATTTCTTTATATATACTGGATATTAATCCTTTATTGGGCACCTTTATGTGGTTTCCAAATATTTCTCCCACTGTGTAGGTTGTCTTTTTACTTTCATGATAAAGTCCTTCAAGGAACAAAAGTTTTTTATTTTGGTGAGGTCCCATTTATCTGTTTTTTTGTTTTGTGTTTTGTGCTTTGGGTGTAATGGCGAAGAAACCATTGCCTAACACACATGATCCTGAAGATGCTTTCCTATGTTTTCTTCTGGGAGTTTGATAATTCTAGCTTTTACATTAGGGTCTTTAATCCAGCTTGAGTTGATTTTTTTAGATAGTGCTCCTTCTTTTCTCTCTCTCTCTCTTTTTTTAAAATGGAGATCCAGTTTTCCCTGCACCATTTTTTGAAGAGGCTATTCTTTCTCAATTCAGTGGTCTTTGCCACCATGTCAAAAATCAGTTGGACATAAGAAGCAGATGTGACTCAAGCAGTCGAGCACCTGCCTCCTACACGGAAGGTCCCGGATTTGGTTCCCGGTACCTCCTGAAAAAACAAAAACAAACAACAAGCAAAACAAATGAAAAAAACCTTCTCAGGGAAGTTGATGTGACTCAGTGGTTGAACACCTGCTTCCCACATACAAAGTCCTGGGTTCAATCCCCTGCCCCTGGTACCTCAAAAAAAATCAGTTGGATGTAAATGTGAGGGTTGATTTCAGAGCTCTCAATTCTATTCCATTGATCTATGTGTCTGTTCTTGTGCCAGTACCATGCTCTTTTGATTACTGTGGCTTTGTAATAAGGTTTAAAATTGAGAAGTGTGAGTCCTTCAACTTCATTCTTCTTTTTGGAGATGGCTTTAGCTATTTGCAGTCTATATCTTTCCACTTAAATTTGATAATTGGCTTTCCCATTTCTGCAGAGAAGCTTGTTGAAATTTTTTTTTAGGAGGTACTGGGGATTGAACCCAGGATCTTGTACATGGGAAGCAGGTACTCAACCACTGAACTACATTTGCTTTCCAATAAGAGTTGTTTTTTTATTTTTAATTTTTTTTTGTTTTTTTAAGATTTATTTTATTTCTCTACCCTTCCCCCCCACCACCCCGTTGTTTGCTCTCTATGCCCATTCGCTGTATGGTCTTTTGTGTCTGCTTGTGTTATGGTGGCAATGGGAAACTGCATCCTTTTGCTGCATCAGCTCTCCGTATGTGCGGTGCCATACCTGGGTGGGCTGTGTTTTTTTCATGTGGGGAGGCTCTCCTTGCGGGGTGCACTCCTTGTGCATGGGGCACCCCTGTGTGGCATGGCACTCCTTGCCTACAGCAGCACTCTGTGTGGGCCAGCTCACCACACGGGTCAGGAGGCCCTGGGTACTGAACCCTGGATCCTCCATATGGTAGGCAGATGCTCTATCAGTTGAGCCACGTCCACTTCCCTTATTTGTTTTTAGGAGGTACCAGAGATCGAACTCGGGACTTTGTACAGAGGAAGCAGGAGCTTAACTACTTGAGATACATCTGCTCCCCAGTTGTTAGAATTTTGACTGGGATTGTGTGGAATCTGTAAATTGCTTTGGGTAGAACTGACATCTTAAAAATACTTAGTTTCTCAATCCATGAAGACAGAATATCTGTCCATTCCTTTAGGTCTCCTTTAATTTCTTTTAGTACTGTTCAATGATTTTCTGTGTACAAGTCCTTTATATCCTTGGTTATATTTATTCTTAGATATTTGATTCTTTTAGTTGCTACTGTAAATGACAATTTTTCCTTGATTTTTCCTTCAGATGGTTCATTACTAGTATATAGAAACACTGCTGATTTTTGACATTGCTCTTGTACCTTGTCACTTTGCTGAATTCCTTTATTAGCTCTAGGAGATTTGTTGCGGTCATCATATTTCAATAATTATATTTGGAGGTATTCCATTGTTCTCTTCCTTTAAGGCAAATGAAGTATAGGGCAAAGCCAATCCTAGTTCAGGCCCAGGAAGCTTTAGAGCAATGGAGAATATGGTAGAAAAGTGAGGACAATGGGTTTGAGAGAAGAATAAACCAGTCTAAGATTCTACGGGAGGAAAGTTGTTGTTCTAGAAATGAAAGGAAGAAACAATCAAATCCATTCTTGCTTGGAGGAGGAAGATACTCCTACTGCAGAGGCACTCCTTGAAAGAATATGGAGAGTAGAAAATGAACTATAGTTGAGAATAAAATACTGATATTCCTGGAACAAAGCATCAGGTACCTTCTAAGTGGAAGAGGTAATTGGGTCAAATACATTAAACAGAGAAATTAGGCATTATAGCATAGTGCTTAAAAGCTTGGGCTTTGGAATCAGACTTATATTTGCTGGAATCTTGAATTCACCATTTGTTAGCTATGTAACTTTGGGCAATGTTGGAGAAAAGGGGGTGCTCACTGGGACATGAAGACTGCAGGCAGAAAGTTTATTGGGAAACTCTCCCAATGGAGGGAGTATGAAGAATAGACTTCAGCACCCCCGCTGGCATGGTGAGGGTCTGAAGAGAGACTTCAGTCCACTTCTGGAAAGGGGGGATTTGAATTTATACAGTACAGTCCTAGGTGGGGAAATGATAGTCAGTGGGAGGTGATCGGGGGTCTGAGTGAGGTGCAGGGGCCAATAGGAATCCCTAGAGGTGAAATTTTCCCTTGCATGGCTAGAGGGTAGTGGGTTAGGGAGTTATGTTTTCTTGGAATGCTGGAGGAGCAGGTGGTGCTTTGATTTGCAGGGAGTGAAGGTCTCTATCTCACTTTACTCCCATGTCCAACCTTTGGGGAAGTGCCATGCTTTTAGATGACTTATGGGGGTGGGGGTTTGTCTCTCCTCAATGCCTATCTGCAGAAACTGAGTCACAGTTTGTTAATTATTGCAAACCTAGTTATCCCTTCTCTCTGAGCCTTGATCTCATCTATAAATTGGAGATAATAATACCTTCCATATAATATTGCTGTGGTGATGAAATGACAGAGTGCATGTATAGCACTTGTACACTGCCTGGCACATAGTAATCAGTGGTGAATATTGGGTACATTTGTATTACTAGATCATGGAAAATGAGTACTGTGGGGGAAAGCGTAATCATTTGCCTAGTTCTTTTTTAAATGTGTCAATGTATCATGAATATTAAGGAATTTGTGAGCTGCATCAGACCCAAAGAACTTCAGAATTTGTTAAAAGACATTTCAATTTTCATGAGAAGCAAAGTAAAAAGTATGCAGTTCCAAATATTCTATAAATAAATACAGATGTATTTAATTTTACAACCCCATCCTTCATAACTAAGTTTTCCAGGCAGTTAAGGGCATTATTGTTTTATCCACATATTTTGTGGCTTTTCTTGGGGGGATTTCTGTTGTTGAGGCAATTGAGCCCACAAGAGGAGAAAAAACTTGCTTACTATCCACCATGACCCATGCCTACTATTTTACTAAAGGCCCATAACTGTTACCACAGATAACTTTGACACCTGTACAATTGGATGGCCAGCGTACTGGAAAGGATCTTATTTTAAAAGGCTGAACTACTGGCAGACAAACAAACAAACAAACAAACAAAAAAAGTCATGACATTTATTATGTTTGCAAAGTTAGTTTTAAAAAGTATAGAAAATTTGTGATGCTTTAAAAATGATATATTTTCTAACTGGCACATACTCATTGCAGACAACTTGGGAAAAAAAGAAAATGAAAATTCCCCATAATCTCACTATCCAAAGTTAACCACAATTAATAATTTGGTTTGTTTTCTGCTAGGCTTTTTCCTAATCAGAGTCAGGTAGGGCTGAAAGGAACCTCAGCGATCATCTAGTCCAAACCACTCATTTTACAGATGAAGATAATCCATTAAAAGGTTGACTCTATTTATAGTTTTGTTTCAAGTTGGCTAAACAAAAATAATAGACTCATTATAAGACTCATTTTGCAGTGTAGGCATATTTGCATAAACCCTGGGTTGCATCATGAGCCCCCAATGAGAAACATGGATGCCCCAGACAGAGAGTTGATCTTACTTACTAAAACCTTCTTATTTGATCATTTTCTGTCATGATGTGATAGTTGGAGCTGTAGCAGCTACATTGTGATGATGACGCAATAAGCCTGAGGACAAAAGGTTTACACACTGAAAGTGTACCTAATGACATAATTGAGCTGCCAGACCAAGCCTGGAATTATCTCCCCTCAGGCTTGGTGAGAAAATGAAATGATTCTGTTGTTTACTTGCAGCCCCCCAAATCCAAATTAATTAACTGTGTGCCCTTGAGCATGTACAAGTATTTAACCATTCTCCACCTCATTGCTTTTAGTGGTAAAATAAATATAATTTGCACACATATATTTTACAAAATTGTCACACTCTTCTGTATTCTACATTTGTCATCTAAGATTATATGATGAGATTCTCCTGTGCTTTTCAACATTTTTCTAAAAGGCTAAAAGTACAGTTCTCTGTAACTTTAATAACATATTCCCCCCCCCCCAATGTCCCTATTGTTGAGCATTTACTTTGTTGGCAAATTTTCTCTTGCATAAGTAAATGTTGTAGTGAATCCTTGCACGTGAATCTTTGTATTTCAATTATTTCCTTAGGATAAATTCCTAGAAGTGGAAATACTGTGTTACATTTTTAAGGCTTATAATATGAATTGCCTCATTGTCTCTTTCCTCTAGACTTAACATTGCCATTAAGAGGGTACAAAGGTGTGTCATATTTTTTAAAATAAGAAATGCATTTACATGGTTCAAAATTCAAAAGTATACACTTAAAGTTTCTCTTGCGTCCCTGTCTCCTAATCACCCAGTTCCCCTCCTCAAGATTTCTGGAATAGCTTTCTAAATACATTCTAAGCACATATGGACCCTAGTAAGAAATAGGTAATTTGAGGAGCGTTTAATAAAGAGATTATTTACAAAAGTGAAGCGGAGTAATGAGGGTAATGAGAAATCCAAAGGAGCAATGTAATGCCCTGGAGTTGGTAACTGAGGGCTCAGAAAATACCCCTAGAATTAAAGAGGTGAGGGGAGGGAACTTTTATCTAAACCCGGAGATGGAAAGACTGCGGGGAGAGAGCAGTCTTAAAGGAACTTCTTTTTTAAAATTATTTCTTAATTGTCTTTTTTAAAAAAGATAAATAGATCACACAAAATGTTATGTTAAAAAACATAAGAGGCTCCCATATACCCCACACCCCACCCACCCCCTCTCGTCCCACATCAACATCCCCTTTCATCAGAAAGGCACATTCATTGCATTTGGTGAACACATCCTGGAGCACTGCCACACTACAAGAACCATAGTTTACATTGTAGTTCACACTCTCCCCCAGTCCATCCAGTGGGCTATAGAGGGGGGCAGGAAAACAGCTAGTGGCAACCCACATGGAGAGGGTTGGGGGAAAAATCTCCCGCTGCACCATACTCCTGCTGGCACTCCACTCTGACCGAGCCCAGTGGAAGCAAAAAGGCAAAGGAGCCTGCTCACATCATCCACTTTGATACCAGAGAACACAATTTTTTTTTGTTTTTTTTTTTTAAAGATTTATTTATTTATTTAATTTCCCCCCCCTCCCCTGGTTGTCTGTTCTTGGTGTCTATTTGCTGCGTCTTGTTTCTTTGTCTGCTTTTGTTTCTTTGTCCGCTTCTGTTGTCATCAGCGGCACGGGAAGTGTGGGCGGCGCCATTCCTGGGCAGGCTGCTCTTTCTTTTCACGCTGGGCGGCTTTCCTCACGGGCGCAACTCCTTGCGTGTGGGGCTCCCCCACGCGGGGGACACCCTTGCGTGGCAAGGCACTCCTTGCACGCATCAGCACTGTGCATGGCCAGCTCCACACGGGTCAAGGAGGCCCGGGGTTTGAACCGCGGACCTCCCATATGGTAGACGGACGCCCTAACCACTGGGCCAAAGTCCGTTTCCCAAGAGAACACAATTTTTAAAACATTTTTAAAAGTTTTTTGAAGTATATCATTCATACATGAACACACCTAAACAATAAGTGTATAGTAAATATTGTGAACTTACAAAATAAACATACATGACATCACACAGGGGTCTCATACATCACCCATCCACCAACTCTTTGTATTGTTGTGAAATCCATTTGTTACAAGCTATGCAAGAGCATTGTCAAAATATCACTACCAACTATAGTCCTTATCTTACATTTTTCCCCCAACCCATACTATTTTTTAAAAATATTTTTTTGTTACAGATATTGTGATCTTGCAAAACAATCATACAGATGTGTAGATTTCCCATACAATTCCACATCCTGGTGGAACATTTGTTACAGATTATGAGACAATATCATCAGACTATTACCACCAATCATGGTCCATAGCATACATTTGGTACACTTTTTCCATATAACTCCATTATCAATACAGTACAGCTTTGGCATTGATGCAAGAATATTATAGTATTGCTGTTAACCACAGTCTATAGGTCACACCAATTGTAGTTTTCCCATACTTCTCCATATTCCCATCATCCTGCAATAGTGATGTACATCTGCTCTAGTTCACAGAAGGACAGTCTTGCCTTTGTACCCTTAACCACAATTCTCAACCACCTCTAGGTTCACTGTGTTTTTCAGTCCCTAGATTATTCTTTAGCTTTCTTTCTATTGACATTTAATTTTAGGGGAACCCAATTTTGTGGCAGCATCTCCTATTTTCAATCTTGTCCCTTTTCTTACTGGAGCATTCCTTAATTGCTTTAATGAAGGAAGAGTCCTCTGGATCCTCCCAGAGAAGTAAGTCAGATGCTGTGATTTTCCAGCTACACATATCAATCCATTCCAACATCCCCCCTCCCTAAACTTCTGGCCTCTTTTCAATGCTCTCTCAAGGCATGTTAAGCATCTCTACCAATGCTGTGTCTGCCCAAGCTTCAAGGAGCCATCCTAGCAGTGCTTTAAGATCAGCCCCACATTGCCACAGTGGGTAGAGATACACACAACTGAAAGAATATTGACTAGTGAAGAAGGATGGCCCATTGATGAGCCCTTGAGCCTTTAGCTCTTGAATTTGCAACTTAGCCTAGTATTGTAGGGTGCCTGAAAGTTACCTTCTGAAAGCCTCCATGTTGTTCAAATATGGCCTCTCTCTAAGCCAAACTTACCATATAAATACATTACCTTCCCCCCAGCATGGGACATGACTCCCAGGGATGAGCCTCCCTGGGACTGAGGAATTACTACCAAGTACTGGCTGGTGATGCAACTGGAAAAGGCCTTGAATAAAAGGGGAAAGAGGTAAAGACAAATGAGGTTATATGACTAAGAGGCTTCAAAGTGAGTTGGGAGGTCATCAGAAAGGTAACGCTTATGCATGTTTCAGTAGGATCTCACATATGGGGAGTAGGACATATGGGAATCCCTTATATTTTTTATGTAACATTTTATGTAATTTAAGTATTTTTAAAAAATAAATTAGAAATATATATTTTTAAAAAGACCAGCCCCAGGTGTTCTTGCCAGGATATTAAATTCTGAGGCATGGGAAAGTGAGCCCATGACAATGCATTCTTCTCTGTCTAGCCTGATCATCCACTCCGGTGGTCCACACCCCCTGGTGTTGCCACACTTCTTGTTGGTAAATATAGACCAGATCTTGCAATTGTTTAGGTAAGCATGCTATTTCCTCCTAGAGCAGGGATTGTATTTCAATTCACTGTATGTGCTTTTACCTGATTTGCATTATTGGTCTGGCAGCAAGGAGGGAAAATGGGGGCAAACCATGAGAAGGACAAGTTTCACTTGAGAGGTAGGGTCTTTTCAGGGTATCCAGGTGTGGGGAGGCTGCTATCATTGAGCATGGGGGAAGGAGCTCCTTCTGCAAGCCCAAAAAGCTTGTGTGTGGGGGGTGGATCTGGGGGTTCAATATTCTCAGACTTGCCCACCCAAACATTCCAATTCTAATTCTCAGTCTTATTTTGTTTTTTACCTGGTCCCTGACTTTGTCATAGGAGCGCTATTAAAGCTGTTTATTCTATTCCTTTGCTGCAGAAAAAAAATAGATGTTACTGGATAGTTGGGAAAAGTTTAAAAAAAAGTTGTGGGCAGGATGACCAAAAGGTTATCCTATGTCCTGTTGGTTAGATTGGGGTTTATGGGAAGCAACCAAAGATGGTACAGAAGCCTAAGGCTAACAACAGAGTTAAAAGCTAACCACTTTTGGGAGCAGATGTGGCTCAAGCATTTGAGTGCCCACCTCCCTCATGGAAGGTCCCAGGTTTTGTTCCTGGTGATTCCTGAGGAAGATATGGAGACAATGAGCAGACAGACAAGGGATCTATCTTAGGGAGGGGGTAGGATTTTAAAAAAAACACTAATCTTTCTAGTCCTGAAGAAGGCTAGAGGAAGAGACTAACAAATATCCACAGGGCAGGTTACCTTGTGTACCTGATCATTGGGTCCACCTCTGAAATGGATGGCTCCTGGTGGGAATTTATAGGGATGTAAATATCTTCAAACTTTCTTTCCATTCCAAGAAACCTATCTGTATACATTTCCCCAGTCCTTGCCATCAATCTTTCAATCTTGTTCTTTCTAAGTCTCTGAATAGCCAGTCAACCTGTTAGTCAATCACCTTGAATTAGTGTAGATCCTTATCTTAGACAATCTCTCCTTCTAAAAGAAGTGGAAAACCAGATTTATAACCTGAAGTTGTGTTCTCTGGGGGATTTCTCTTCATCATTGTCTTTCAAGGTTGCCCAGGGGTAGGGCTGTATTGCAATGGCTATTTATTTATAGCGGTGCTACCATGTTACGCAGATAAAGGTCTGAGTTTTATCTCTTTCAATATCTGGTCAGAGTGAACTCCTGGAGTGGCTATAAGTGTAAGTTAAATGCAATTGGCAAGACAGTTGGTGCAGTTAGTATGGGGGTGTGAGCCACCAGTCTGAGCAGTTTGTGCCTTTTAGACTTGCTTGGGTTCGGTCTTACATATACCATTTCTAGTTCACAATGGAATGCTGCTGTGCAATTCAGTTTTTTTAAAAAAATTATAAAATGTCTTATTAACAAAAACACAAAATTTGAGAAACACGGTGCATTTGCATTGCAAAAACCAAGATGCTCCTTTGCAAAACGCTGCTTGTATGTACCATGTTTTCCAGACTTTTCCAAATAACATTCTATGTTATCAGTTTAGAAATAACCATAGCTACTAAATTCAGAGTGTCTTATTTCTCACTGCTTGAATTTTAAGGAATATGCACTAAAGTACATTGTAAAGTAATAATATTTACAATAGCAAAAGTAATTATCAACTGTGACAGCTTGAAGCTGGATGGACCCCAGAAAATCCTGTTCTTAAAGCTAATCCATTCCTGTGCACGCAAACCTATTGTTGGAGGGAGGTTTTGGTCAAATTACTTCACTTAAAGGCTGTCTTAGTTTGCCATAGGACTGCAGATGCAAAGTACCAGAAATGGGTTGGTTTTTATCATGGGAATTTTATTTGGATAAAAGCTTACAGTTCCAAGACCATGGCATGTCCAAATCAAAGTATCATCAGAGATGCTTTCTCACCCTAGTTAGCTATGGTGATCCTGGCATCCTGCCATGTGGTGGATCAAAATGGTGGCTGACCTCTGCCAAGGCCTTTGCTTCCATTCCAGAATTTACCATCTCCTGGAGCTCATCTATGGGCGACCAGGCATAGGGCTTGTCTCTGTCCAGCCTCCTCTCTGTCTCGCATGTCTTCACAAGTTCAGCTCTAAGTTATCAGGCTTATGGCTTATCTCTTCAGCCTTGAGCTTCTCTATGGGTCCAGCCCCATGGGGGCCTCTTTCTGTGTCTCTGTGCTCTGCTGGTTCCAGACTCCAGGACCTCTCTCAGCCTCTCGGTGTTCCCCTGCTTTTCCGCAGCTGTAGGTGAAACTGGAATCCTTTCTCTACTTTTTTCTTTCTCTCATGTGGCAGAATCAAAAATGCAGAGCTCCCTTTTCCTATGTCTCTCTCTTTGTGTCTCCATTTA
Source organism: Dasypus novemcinctus (assembly GCF_030445035.2). Taxonomy (NCBI): domain Eukaryota; kingdom Metazoa; phylum Chordata; class Mammalia; order Cingulata; family Dasypodidae; genus Dasypus; species Dasypus novemcinctus. The sequence goes on from NC_080704.1 coordinate 35,078,002, forward strand.
TAAGACCCAGCAAGTAGGCAGAGACTCAACCTGAGTCATGCCTCACTGATGTAGCCCAAACAAAAACGTCTCACATCCACAGGAATGTTAGTTCAAAACCATAATCTTTTTCTTTTTTGGGATTCATAAAAGAACTTCAAAATGTCACAAGGGCCTTTGATGAGATTGCGGGACCCTGGGTGGGTCTTAATCCTCTTACTGAAGTCCTTTATAAATGGAGGAATAAAAAACCACAGACACAGAACTAACTGCAGTGTCAGAGAAGAACCCAGAAACTGAGAGAGAAGGTCCTGAGGACCAGAAGCTGGAATCAACAGAACACAGAGGTTGAGAGGAAGTCACGTTAGCCAGAAGCTAGCCTAGAGCAGAAGGGAGAGAGGAGCCATATGCCGGACTGTCCACAGCTGCACATTTTCTGATGTTGCAACCGTGTGTTTGATCACCCACAACTGCAGCTTGGTGAGATAGCATCTCTGATGATGCCTTGGTTTGGACACTTTGATGGCCTCAGAATGAAGTGTAAGCTTTTAACCTAGTAAATTCCCATTATAAAGGCCAACACATTTCTGGCACATTGTTCCCACCAGCTTTTAGCAAACCAAAATAGAAATTACTACCAGGAGAGTGAGGTGTATGCTGCTATGCAAATACCAAAAAAGTTAAAAGGACTTTAAAAATGGGTAAGGGGAAGATTTGGAAGAATTGTAAGATGCTTGATAGAAAAGGCTTAGATTGCTTTGAAGAGACTGTTGGTAAAAATATGGATGCTAAAGATACTTCTGATGAGGCCTTAGAAATGATGATGAAGTCATTGCAAAGTGGAAGGAAGGCAATTCTTGCTTTAAAGTAGCAGAGAGCTTGGGAAAATTGACTCCTGATGTTAGATGGAAGGCAGAATTAGAAAGTGACGCATTTGGACATGTAACTGAGGAGATTTCCAAACTAAATGTGAAAAGCATGGTCTGGCTTCTCCTTTCAGCTTAGAGCAAAATGTGAGAGGAGAGGGATAAGCTGAGAACTGAACTCCTGGGTACAAAGAAAATAGAAATTGATGGTTTGGGAAATTCTGAGCTTCTGGAAAATGAGTCCCCAGAGAAAAATGCACCATGTGAAGACTCAACTGAACATGAAACCAGCCAGTCTTTTCAGTGTAAGTCAGGATTGGAACTGTAGTTATCCAGGAAGGATCTGAGGAAAGTCTTACTGTCTGACCGTTTGGACCCCTTGTTCCTGAATGGGAAACCAACTTTTTTTTTTGGTTAGCAAGATCTGTATGAACAGAACTGCTGCCAGCCTGGACTAAAGGGGACAGAAAAGGGAGAGATTGAATGAAAAACAACTTCAAGGGCAGAACTGTGGAAGATGAGGTCTGGACTTAAGGTATCTTCTTGGGCCAAGAGAAGGACCCACCGTGTGTGTGAAAAGATGAGTATGCCTCAGCAGTTGGAGAGGGGGTGTCTTCTACCCCCTTGTTCAAGAAGAGTGTGGCTGCCCCAGGCTTCAGAGAGGGTGGGGCACATTCCCTGGGGACTGGGGAGAGTTTGGTCTCCACCCCACTGTGACAAACGGGCTGAGCATGTTCTCAGGAGATTGGGGAGAGTGTAGCCATCACCCAAGTGTCCTCAGAAGGTGAGGTCTAGAATTTGACTCCCACCCAGATGCTTGATGAGGGTGGAGCTGGAAACATGGCCGTTGGGCAGGTCTTTGGAAGGGGTGGGACTACTGCTCCATGAGGCCTGGAGAAGAAGAAACCTTCACTGTACAGATGACTCTCAGACTTTGAAATCTACTAGAGTATACTATGCAGGTTTTCAGAACTCTTTGGGACCTGGGACCCTTCTTTTCCTTCCAATTTCTCCCTGTGTCTATGCGAACGTTAATTCTCTAACTGTCCCTCCTTTGTACAGAGGAAACAGGTAACTTGTTTTGTTTTCTAAGTTTCCCAGGTCTACAGCCTGAGGAGAATTCTGCCCCAAGACAGACCATATGCCTTTAACTGATTTTGATAAGATTTTCTACTAAATACTGTTACTGAAATGATTTATGATTTTTGAAATATTGTGATGGAATGAATGTATTTTGCATATGGAAAAAACATGTATTTTGGGGATCTATAGGGTGGAATGTGACAGTTTGAAGCTGGGTGGACCCCCCAAAAACCTGTTCCTTTTGATTAAATTACTTTAGTTAATGGCCTTTGATTAGATTGCATGACCCAGAGTGGGTCTTAAATCCTCTTACTGGAGTCCTTTGTAAATGGAGGAATAAAAAGCCATGGACACAGAAAGAAGGCTGCAGAGACAGACAGAAGCCTCCAGAAATTGACGAACTAAGGAGAGAGAAAAGCCACAGAAAGAGCAGCCCAAAGTTGAAGGCACTGAGGTCAAGAGGAGACAGGAGAGAAGAGCCTGCAGGCAGTGTGCTCTGCCATGTGCCTGATTGCCCACAGCTGCAACTCAGTGAGAAAGCATCTCTAATGATGCCTTGATTTGGACACTTTCACAGCCTCAGAACTGTAAGCTCTTAACCTAATAAATTCCACTGTAAAAGTCAACCCATTTCTGGAATATTTCTCCCAGAAGCTTTTATTTATTCATTTATTTATTTAGGACAGGGGTTCTTAACGAGGGGTCCATGAGTCCCCAAGGAGTCCGTGGAGAGATTGCAGGGGGTCCATGAACTTGAATTGAAAAAAAGCAACTTATCTTTGTTTTCTCTGACCTCTAACTGAAATCTAGCATTTTCATCACTTATGAATGTATGTGATAAATTACAGTAGTATTCATTTCATATCACATCACAGTTGTTGCCTAACTTGAAAAATTGCTCTCACTCATCTATACTTCGAAATTACGGTAGTTGTTAGGCCTGACACTAGTTGAGTGTCATAAAACTATCTGCTGCTACATTCTGAGGGGTCTGTGGTTTTCACCTAACTGGCAAAGGGGTTCATGGAACAAAAAAGGTTAAGAACCCCTATTTTAGGGGGTACCAGTAATTGAACCTGGGACTTCATACATGCAAGACAGATGCTCAGCCACTGAGCTATACCTGCTCCCTAACTAATTACTAAACTACATCTAAACTACACTATTTGACCTCTTACAATTCCAACCACTCCAGTCTAGTCAGAAAAGAGTACAGCTCTTTGCCTAAAACAAACAAATCAGCTCTCCATAGTTCCCTGCTTCAGACTGCTTACAGGATCACTGAAGAATATAATTCACACAGCTATATTCTACTTCTTTAATGATAACATTTTATAGACATGTACTATTTAATTAGGTTTGCAGAGAAGGTAAAAAAAAATCTGTTTATGAGGGTGTCACTACCATTCTCTTGGTAAAATGTGCTTTTGACTGTATATGTTTACTTAATTTCAAGGGGAAGTCAGTGAGTGTGGTTGGCTCAGCAAAACCCATCACAACTGCTAAAAGATGAAGTGACTGATGAGAGGTAAGGGAATAGATTTTCTTTGTTGAGTTAACTGGCCCACATGTGAATTGAATCCTGTACCAAGGTCTCATTAGCACCAACACTGAAAACCAGTTGTGGCAGGAAAATTGCCACATTCCATCACCCCCATTGCTAGATTTGGTAGAGAGAACCTTTGAATTTCACACAGGGCTCAGTTCTCAGCAGCCCACACTCGCACTTCAGATCAACACATAGTCCTCACAACTCTATGAGGAGGTAAATATCATTACTTCCCTATTGGTGGAAGAAACAGAGGCCAAAGTGGTTAAAGATCTTGCCTGAAGCCTGAGTAAAACTAAGACCGAAAACTCAAGGAAGTCAACCTGTCATTCTTCATTTAGACACTATGAAAAGCTGTTACCAACAGTCCCCTCCTGCCCCTTACCTGTTCTTGCCACTTGGCAGGACAGACTCCATGGCGGAGGATTTACCACTGTGTCTGGAAATACAAAGCCTATCTCTTCTCCTTTGGGTAGAAATAAATGTGAAGTCACTAGACTTCCTAGGCGAGTGCTTCTAAACAGCTCATGTGAGATAGGGCGGGCAGAGCTGGCAGAAAAGAATTGAAACAACTTAAAGACTGGACTAATGGGTTAGTTATAGGCATACATTTTTCCAAATATAATTTCACAGGCCTAACTTAACTCCTCTGCATGTGAGACAAGCGCTACTCCCATGATGCCTGTCTGTACACCATCATATTGTTATATCAGAATTACTGAAAGCGCTATTTGCTGAAACTCAATGTACCTGAATTCCAAAGTGAACTGCATGACTAATCTGGAAAAAAAAACCCATATAGAAATACATCAAGTTTTTTTTCAAAAGAAAGTTCAGCCATAATTCCATTATTTCCATGGCAATTATCACCTGTTAATGCTCTTGTTAGTGTGTAAAAACGTATTCGTGATATACAGAAAATATGATCAAGTAGTGGTCAATAAAGGCTGACCTTGAGAATAGATTTTTAATTACTCAAAAGATTAAGTAATACAAAATAAAATGAGGGATTTGGCTCAATGGACAGAGTGTCCGCCTACCACATGGGAGGTCCAGGGTTCAAACCCAGGGCCTCCTGACCCGTATGGTGAGCTGGCCCATGCGTAGTACTGATGCGCACAAGGAGTGCCATGCCATGCAGGGGTGTCCCCCGCATAGGGGAGCCCCACATGCAAGGAGTGTGCCCCGTTATGAGAGCCGCCCAGTGCAAAAAAGTGCAGCCTGCCCAGGAGTGGTGCTGCACACACAGAGACCTGATGCAGCAAGACGATACAACAAAACGAGACACAGATTCCTGGTGCCGCTGACAAGAATACAAGCGGACACAGAACATGCAGTGAATGGATACAGAGAGCAGACAACTGGGGGTGGGGGCGGCAGGGAAGGGGAGAGAAATAAAATAAAAAATAAATCTTAAAAAAAAACCCAAAAACCAAAATGAAATAGAAATATGACTACTCTTGTACTTGGGAAGAATGTCTTTAGAATGCTGACTATTTGTGTACACCTTAATAGATTTAAGGACATCCCCAAACACCAAACACTGTAAATGTATTGCTATGTTTCCAAAAATATTCTGAAAAAGTTATTAAAAAAGTGAATGTTTAAGAGCAAGGCACTGAGATACATAGCATGTAAATCTGGTTTTCAGGATAGTGTCTAAACACTGATGAAACTACGGTCATCAATTGGCTGTAAAGAGACAGCATCTTCATTGTACATCTATACACATGTCCACAAACCAAAAGAAACCACCCAAAACACTTGAAAGTCTTAATAATTGAACTGACATGGGCAGGGCTGATGAACAACCCAGCCATGTGCTTGACTTGCCAAGAGTGGCAATCCCTGGTAAGATTTTGGCAATGAAGGCTATTTCTTTTCAGACACTGCCTTTCACTACGTTCTTTTATCCACTGGGAAGGGTGAAAGCTCTTGGGCTGTTCCAGAAAAGTTGTATGAACAGCAAGAGCTGCAACACAGCAATGAATTTGCTGCCCCATTTAATTTTGAGCTTCCACTTCTGTGTTAGTGAGTCTTTTTAAAGATACATTTTTAATTTCTTTTGAAAAGATACTTAGATTACATAAAATGTTACATAAAAAATATAAGGGATTCCCATATGCTCCATTCCCCACACCTCCCACCCTTTCCCACATTAACAGCTTCTTTCATTAGTGTGGTATATTCATTGCACTTGAACACATTTTGGAGCATTGCCACTAAGTATGGATCATAGTTTACATTGTAGTTTACACTGCCTCCCAGTCCATTCAGTGGGTTATGGCAGGACATATAATGGCCTGCCTCTGTCTTTGCAATGTCATTCAGGACAACTCCAAGTCCTGAAAATGTCCCCATATTACACTTCTTTTTCCCTCTCCCTAACTTCAGGAACTCCAGTGGCCACTGTCTCCACATCAATGATATAATTTCTTCCATTGCTAGAATCACAATAAGTCTATAGTAGAATACCAATAAGTCCACTCTAGTCCATATTTTATTCCCTAATCTTGAGGGTTCTGGGATGGTGATGCCCACTCCACTTCTAATTGAGAGGGGGCTGTGATCCCATATGACTGATGGATGAGACTCTCCTGCTGGCAGCTGTAGACTCTCTTGGCTCCCTGGTGCAGTAGTTGTCCATTGTCACCTCCTTGTTAGTTGTCCTGGGCAAGTCCAGTGAACTGGAGAGTAGGTGTTGCAACTCCGCTGAGCCTCAGGGCCCAGCTGGCACATGGACAGCCCAGAGATTCAAGTCTCTTGGACATACACCCACCAACTCCAGCACCAAACATAGGTTCAATAAAAGGGACAGAAGAGGCATGTGTCAAGAAGTCACATCTGAATCTAACTCTGTCACACTCGGGCGCACAAACTCCAAAGTAGGGCCCACTGGCAAGTCACCAAACTCCGGAGCCATCTGCCATGTGTGCCAGTGAGTCTTATAAGCAGCTTTTCTTGGCCCTGGGACTAGTTGGGTTATGCAATTTGCCAGTACCCCAGCTGGCCTCATTCAGACGTGGGCAGGACTTACATACAGTAAACAGACATGCTGGGATGTTCGATGAGGTTTTCCATAGGACTAGTTTCCACCTTGAGAGTGGTTAATCCACCTGCAGTAAAACATGGGGAAAGGGTAATAAGCTAGGTCTCTTCCATTGGACAGGACTCAAACTCTAGGAAGCTGGAATCACTTGGACCAGCCAAGTACTCAAGAGATGCAGGGCAACAGGAGAAGACTGAAGGTTGCTCTGTAGGCTGCTCTTCACTGATGTCCTCTACTTCCTCTGTTGAGAAACCAGTACAGGTGTCTCTGAAGTTAACAAGAATCCATTCAACATCTTCTTCCTCACTAAATTCTGCTTCTTCCCCCACAAACATTTCATTCAGCCTCTGGAACATGGTTAAGGTAAGACTGAGAGCTGGGCCGGATGTCTCGATAGCTGAGATTTCACAACTCAGGAGTGCAACGGGACTGGCAGGAGACTAAGGTGCACAGGGTGCTTGTTCAATTTAGGGGAGAAGCAGCGCGAGTTACTATTCGTGGGCCCGACTTGCAGACCGGCCTGTGCGGCGCAGAAAGATGGCTCCCTTGGAGGGGGAAAACGCGCGCCCAGGGGCGGGGCTGCTGAGGTAGCTGGGAGCCCTGGTGGTTCTCCGACCAGCGGGGCGCCCGCTCCAGCCCTCCTGTTTCCGCGCCTCCGCGCCGTCTCTCTCCTTTTGTTGCTGTGCAGCGCAGGGGGAAAGCTCTGCAGTCCGGTTTTAGATAATGCCTGTAAGATAAGCACCCAGCTCATGGGTGGGCGGTTACCTCGGTCAAGCATTCGGTTTCTCCCAGGGCCTAGCAGCAAGGCAGGCATTGCTTGGAAAATGGAGAATTGCTGGCAGATTTTCCCCTTGAGGTTTACCAGAGGTTCCCTGCGGTACCCCGGGCTGCCCCCGGCACTTCTAATCCTGGTCTGCTGAGAGAGGGCCGGGTGACAGGACAGCTTTGTACTGTGGCCTGGACCTGTCACATGGTCTTCTCTTGCTCCTTACTCAAAACAGGCTTACAGGTTCCCCAGTAAATGGGCTCAAGAAGTCTGCCGAAATGTAGTCAATGTGGACTCCAAAATCATTGTGCCTCTTTCACTGTGATAGACTGAATGAAGCAACTTATCTCTCATTTTAGAGGTGATATCCCAAATTCCAGACCTCTGGACCCTTAGGAACTTGTGGCAGTCCCCTCAATCTTCTTGGTGTTTATCTCCCAACCTCTGGCATGTATATATCTTACTTAAGCACCTATGTCTACTTTCTGTTCACTCACTGGGCGCAAGGTTATAATTATATTGGGTGAGCGTGATATTCTGTGGGAAATCAAGATGATCAAGGACTCTTTTGACTCTATTATGACAGAGAACAAGATTGCCGCCTGAGCCCTGAGTGTATTCAGGTGTACTGCTGTGCCTACATGGAAAGGCAACTGGCTTCTGATTACCTTTGCTGATAGGGATAGGTTAAAAAAATTTGTTAGGGTGGTAGCTACAAACCAGGCGTCAAAAGTTCTATTTCTTTGCTTCTATAAAATCATATTAAGAACCACGGCTGTGACTGGAATCATCATCTAATTAAGTTTGTAATTATCTATTGTAATTTCCCAAGATCTATTTGGCTCTTGCACTGGCCAAACTGTGTTAAATGGGGATGTGTTAGGAATCACCACTGTTACTGTATTTCACATCTTTGATGGTGGCACTGGTCCTCTATAATTCCCCAAGGGATGCAGCACTGCTTTGGGCTCCCTATCTTGGTGGAGTGTGGGGGCGCATTTCCAGAGCTTCCTTTTGGTCCTCCCTACTATAAAAGCTCTGACTTCATGTGTCAGGAAAGCGTTGGAATTCTTCCAGTGTACCCATTTCCACAGTGGGACTGTGGAAATAACCACAGGATGTGTTCCACTGGACACATTGTAGGCTGGTTCTCAATTTTGCCTGTGTCTGTCCAAATGTCCCTATTCTATTTCTGAGGATCCTACTTAGCATCAGTAGTGAGCTTGATCTTCAACCATACCTACCCTGTAACTTAAGGAGAATGCCAATCACTTAAGCTGCCATCAAGGCTTTCCAATTTTGACCTGTGCCCTATGCTGAAAATCAAGCTTTCACTTTATTTCCTGACCTCTACCACACGATTTCTAGGGCAATTAGAAATAGGTGACTTCACAATAGTTATAGTCACCATCATTTCATGGTGAGCAAATGCCACAGCCCTTTGCTCTCACAAAACCATCCCTAGGACCCTGAATAATACAGTAATTGATACTAGAATTGTCCCCAAGACATTAGTTTAAAGTGGAATTCTGGGATAGTGTGGATCACATATTTGAGAAGTGCATAGGTAATTTCTTTGCCGAGAGAAAGTAGAAGCTGCATTATTCTAGGTCCCACTGTGAACCATATGGCATGCTTAATAGGGTAATTGAGATGAGTCCGTGAAGGGGCCCTTTACAAAGGTGTGGGCAGTGTTTAGCGAAGGGATGGTGCAATGTCCTAGAGCTAGCAACCACTTGAAGGAGCAAAGGGAGGAAAGAGTTTCAGAACCAGAAGAGACTACCTGTATGGAGAGAACCACCAGCCAGAACCTATGGCCTCTGACAGAGGGACGTGGGCAATCCACAGCCTAGCAGGGAAGGAGTAGATACCTTTTCTCCACTCTTCTACCTTCCAGTCTCCTGTTAGTGTTACCATTGGCCAAACCCAACCTTAAGCCAGAGAGTGAGAGAGACCTTTGATATAGTCCTTCCGTTCAGTTCAGCCTCTTGGGCAGAGAACAGAATACAGATAGGTGTAAGTAAAAATGCCCAGCACAACTCTCAGTCCTGTGCTTCTCATCACTATACACCAAGATGCTAGCCCAAATCTATTGTTTGTAATTGCCTTAGTTTGCCACAGGACTATGTATGTAAAGTACTGGAAATGCTTGACTTTTATAATGGGAATTTTATCTTGGGTAAAAGCTTACCCTAAATAAGTTCTGAGGCCATGAAATGTCCAAATCAAGGCACCATCAGAGATGCTTTCTCACCAAAGTCAGGTGCCACGTGGTGAAGCAAGATGGCAGGTGATGTCTGGCTTCTCTTCCAGGCTTGGCATCTTGGAGCCCAGCTTCCAGAGCTCAGCTGTGAGCATCCAGGCATAGGGCCTGTCTCTTTCCAACCTCCTCTCTCAGTCTCAGCTGCTCTTTCTTCCTGAAATCAGCTGTGAGCTATTAGGCATACGGCAGAGCTCATCTGAGTCTTGAACTACTTCGTTGATCCAGTCCCTCAGGGGCGTCTTCCCTTGTCTCTGTGCTCTGCTGGCTCCAGACTCTGGGACCTCTCTTAACCCTTGGAGCGTCTCTCTTTTCCTAAAGTCCTCTCTCTCAAATGGCAGGAGCAATGTGATGGCTGCCTTTTCCTTTTTCTCTGTCTCTCTCTGTCTCTCTTTCTCTGCTTCTGTCAAACCTAGCAAGAGGTCAGAGACCCAAGCTGGCTCATGCCTCACTGACATAGTCCAGTCAAAAGAGTCTCACACTCACAGGAATGGATTAGTTCAAAATATAATCTTTTTCTTTTTGGGATTCATAAAAGAACTTCAAACGGTCATTGTAATAAATATAGAAATAGGAAATCCAGGAGAACTTTTCTATTATTTTATTTTATTGTTCCAGGATTTCATTATTCTTGTTGACATTAAGGAACATAATTCCATGGAGGTATCACATCAACTGACCAGCCTACGGATAGATTATAGTCATCACAGATCTTTTCAAGTATGGTGGTCATCATATTTACTATTTTTAAGGCATGTGTATTTAATATTCTATTTTTAAAACTATTTTTAAAATTTATTTAATTTTATTTTTTATTTAATTTTTTTTTTTGAGGTACCATGGGTTGGGGATTGAACCCGGGACTTCATATGTGGAATGCTGGTGCTTTAGCACTGAGCTGCATTGACTTCACTGGGTTGGTTTCCTCATTTGTTTTGCTTGTTAATTTTTTGTTTTTCAGGAGGCACCAGGAACCAAACCTGGGACCTTCCCTGTGGGAAGCAGGCCCTCAACTGCTTGAGCCACATCCACTACCAAAACTTTTTATTTTGAAATACTTTAAAACTTACAAGAGAGTTACAAAAATAATACAAACTCAGTACAGATACACCAACATACCCCTATCTTCTCAGATACCCAGATGCACCAATTTTAACATTTTGCCACATTTGCCATATCTATCTATCTATCCATCCATCCTTCTATCAATACAATTCTGAACACTTGAATGTAGGTATTCACATGGTTTTTGAACACTCGGTTTTGCCATGCACATTTCTTTTAAGAACAAGGATATTCACTTATATAATCTCCTTAAGTGCAGTTATCAAGTTCAAGAAATTTAATATTTATATAAAGCTGAGAATCTATATTTCCATTTTTTCATATGTCCCAATAATGTCCTTTTGAGCTTTCCCTCTTCCCTTCTTAGATCCTTTCCAGGTTCACACATTGAATTTAATTGATATTGCCTCTTTAGTTGCTCCTTCTATTTTTTTTTTTAATTGTGGGAACATATTATACAGCATAAACTTTTCCATCTCAACCAAGCATACCATTCAGTGGGATTAATCACATTCACAGTGTTTCAGTATCTTTACCACCTTCCATTGCTAAAACTTCCCCATCTCCCCAAATAGAAACTCTACCTTTATTATGCATCAACTCCCCATTCCTGCGCCCTGCCCTTGGCAACCTGTACTCTAATTTCTGTCTCTATGAGATTTCGTAGTCTCTGATATTATCTTTGTAGTTACTCTGGGACTTAAATTTAACATCCTAAATCTATAACAATCTCATTTGCTTTGATACCACCTTGACTTCAATAGTATATGTAAACTATGTTCTTACACCCTTCTGTCCCTCCACCTTATATAGTTCCTTTTTTTTAAAGATTTATTTTATTTATTTCTCTCCCCTCCCTCTCCCCCATTGTCTGCTCTCTGTGTCCATTCACTATGTGTTCTTCTGTGTCCGCTTGCATTATCTGGTATCACTGGGAAACTGCATCTCTTTTTTGTTGCGTCATCTTGCTGCATCAACTCTCTGTGTGTGCAGCACCACTCCTGGATGGGCTGCAGTTTTTTCACACAAGGAGGGGCGGCTCTCCTTGTGGGGTGCACACCTGCATATGGGGCATCCTATGCGGGGGCGCCCCTGTGTGGCACGGCACTCTTTGTGTGTGGCAGTACTACGCGTGGGCCAGCTGGTAAGCTGGTAAGCTCCCACAAGAGTCAGGAGGCCTTGTGGATCAAACCCTGGACCCTCCATATGGTAGACAGATGCTCTGTCAGTTGAGCCATGTCTGCTTCCCATAGCTCTCATCACTAATTACGTGCTTATACATTATGAGTTATTTTATTTTATGCATTTGCCTTTTAGATCTTGTAGGAAGTAAAAAGTGAAGTTACAAAACAAAAATATAATAATATTGCCAGTTATATTTACCCATGTCATTACCTTTACCAGAAACCTTTATTTCGTCATACAGCTTTGATCTATTTTCTCTTTTCCTTTTCTCCCAACCTGCAGAACACTCTTTAGTATATATTGTAGGGCTGGTCTAGTAGTTGATCTTCCTCGGCTTTTGTTTATCTGAGAATATCTTAATCTCTCCCTTTAAAAAAATATATTTTAATTAATTTATTGAAGTATATCACTCGTACATAAACATACATAAACAATAAGTGTATAGTAATAGTTGTGAATTTACCAAACATATATAACATCATATAGGACTCTCATAACTCACCCTACCACCAACACCTTACATTGTTGTTAAACCTTTTTAAGTAATGATTAAAGAGCTTTGTCAAAATATTAATTAACCAAGGTATTTTTCCCCCAACCCACCCTATTATTATTATCTTTATATCATTTATATATGAACATGCATAAACAATTAAGTGTATAGTAAAAGTTGTGAACTTACAAAGCAAACATGCATAACATCATACAGGTGTCACATACATCAACCTTCCACCAACACCTTGCATTGTCGTGAGATGTTTGTTACAAATTACGAAAGAATATTGTCAAAATCTTACTACTGGGAAGTGGTTGTGGCTCAATCATTGGGCTCCCGCCTACCATATGGGAAGCCCTGGGTTCGTGTCCCGGGGCCTTCTTGTGAAGGCAAGCTGGCCTGTGTGCCACAGAGAGCTGACGGCCCACGTGCCATGGAGAGCTGGTGCAGCAAGATGATGCAACGAAAGGGAGACAAGCAAAAAACACAGAAGAACACACAGCAAATGGACACAGAGAGCAGACAGCAAGCAAACCGCAAGGGAAAGGGTGGAATAAATTTTTAAAAAAATCTTACTACTAATTATAGTCCTTATCTTACATTTGGTGTGTTTTTCCCCCAACCCACCCTATTATTATTATTTAAATATATATTTTTTATGCCAGAAGTTGTAAACTTATAAAACAATTATGCACATGTGCAGAATTCCCAAACAACATCCCTTTATCAACACACCATGCTGTGGTGGAATATTTGTTACAGATAAGATAATATCATCTGATTGTTACCATGGCCATATTGTACATTTGGCTCACATTTTCCCATATTGCCCATTATCAACACAGTACATCTTTGGCATAGATGCAAGAATATTATATTATTACTGCTAACCACAGTCCATAGGTCACTCCAGTTGTATTTTTCCCAAGCTTCTCCACATTCCCAGCACCCTGCAGTAGTGATGTACATTTGCTCTAGCTTACAATGGATACTCTTGCATCTGTACCATCAACCAGAATTCTCATCCATCTCTTGGTTTATTGTACTATTCAGTTCCTAGATTATTCTCTAGCATTTTGTCAATTGGCATTTACGTACCTAGACTACCATTTTCAGCCATATCCCCATTTATAAACTAGCTTTTACTCACAATGTGTTACCATCCACTCTAAACATTTCCACACTTTTACAGTAAAGCTAATTAAAACATTCTACATACATTACACATCAGTAGTCCATCTCAGTTCTCCTCTTATCTCCTTTAAGAATCCACCACCTACCACCAGGTCTTGAATATATTTTCCTACAATTTCTTCTAGAAGTTTTATGGTTCTTGCTTTTATTTTTAGGTTTTTGATCCATTTTGAGTTAATTTTTGGATAAAGTATGAGATAGGAATCCTCTTTCCTTCTTTTGGCTGTGGATATCCAGTTCTTTCAGCACCATTTGTTGAATGGACTGTTCTGCCCAAACTGTGTGGGTTTGACAGGTAGTAAAAAATCACTTGACCATACATGTAAAAGTCTGTTTCTGAACCATAAGTTTGGTTCCATTGGTCTATGTGCCTGTCTTTAGGCCAGTACCATGTTGTTTTTACCACTATAGCTAGGTAATATGATTTAAAGTCTGGAGATGAGGGTTCACTATTCCTTTTTATGATGTTCTGGCTATTCAGGACCCCTTACCCTTCCATATAAATTTGATGATCTTGTTTTCAATTTTTAAAAAATGCTGGTGGAATTTTTATTGGGATTGCATTGAATCTGTATATCAATTTGAAGTAGACTTGACATCTTAATGATATTTAGTCTTCCAATCCATGAGCATGAAATGTTCTTCCAGTTATTTAGGCTTTTTTTGATTTCTTTTAACACTGAATTGTAGTTTTCTAAATACAAGTACTTTACATTGTTGGTTAAGTTTCTTCCTATGTGAGTTTTATCTGTCATATTTTATTTTCACCACTCTTTTGACACTTTTAGTTACTTTTATTGATACAATCTTCATTTCTAGACTCTCTTCCAGACCCCTCTCTCCTGTCTTTTCTTTTTAGGCTCTAGCATACCCTTTAGTATATCCTGAATATCTGGTTTCTTGCTTAGAAATTCTCTCAGTTTCTATTTATCTGTGAATATTCTAAACCTGCCCTCATTTTAGAAGGACAGTCTTGCTGGATATACAATTCTTGGCTGGAAGTTTTTCTCTTGTAGTATCGTAAATGTACCAGCCCACTGTCCTCTTGCCTCCATAGTTTCTGGTGAGAAATCGGCACTTAACCTTATTGGATATCCCTTATATGTTATGCATTGTGTTTCTCTTGCTGTTCTCAGAATTCTCTCTTTGTCTTTGGCATTTGACATTCTGATTAATATGTGTCTCAGAGTCAGTCTGTTTGTATTTTTTCAGATGGAAGTATGTTGTGCTTCTTGGACATGGGTATCTATGTCCTTCAATAGGGTTGGGAAATTTTCTACCATTATTTCTTCAAATATACCTTCTGTCCCTTTTCTCTTCTTTTCTCCTTCTGGGACACCCATGGCCCATATGTTTGCATGCCTTTTGCTGTCATTTAGTTCCCTGAGACCTTCTTCAATTTTTTCCATTCTTTCTTTCATCTGTTCTTTTGTATGTTCATTTCTTCAAGATCACAATCCTTTTTTTCTGCCTCCTCAAACCTGCAATTATATGATTCCACTGTTTTCTTTTTTAATTTAATTTTTATTGTTTATTTTAAAAATAGATAAATAGATCACAAAAAACATTATGTTAAAAAACATAAGAGGTTCCCAAATACCCCACTCCCCACCCCACTCCTCCCACATCAACATGCCCTTTCATCAGAAAGGCACATTCTTTGATTGTTGGAGCACTGCAAGCATGCATGGACCATAGTTTTACATTACAGTTCACACTCTCTCCAATGTTTTTTAAATTTCATTTATTGCACCTTTCATTCCCATAAAATCTGCTAATTTTCTATGTATGATTTCAAATTCTTCTTTGTGTTGATCTAGTGTCTTCTTAATATTCTTAATCTCTTTAGCCATCTCATTGAATTTATTAAGGAGATTTATTTGAACATCTATGATTAGTTGTCTCAACTCCTTTATGTCATCTAGAGACTTATCTTGTTCCTTTAACTGGGCCATTTCTTCCTGTTTCTTGGTGTGGATTGTAATTTTTTGTTGGTGTCTTGGCATCTGGCTTACTAGAGTATTTATTCTGGGTGCAGTTTTTCTCTTTAGTTTAGGACTTCCTGCCCTTTCTCCCTTGCTGGTTGTGCAGTAGGAGCCAAGGATGTAGTTGGTGCTATAAGCTGTGGAGGCTCAAGCTGCCCTCATTGCCCCAGGGACTGATGAAGCTTTCCCAACTTTCTCCTTTGCAAGGGGTAGTGACAGAGTCACAGCTGTGTGGAATAATCCAAATCATGGAGGCCTAGACTGTAGTTGCCCAGAGAGGCTGATGAAGCTTCACACCCCTTTCTCCCCTGCCTGGGCAGGGATGGAACTGCAGGTGTGGGTAGCAATCTATCCAGTGCAGGTCTAAAATGACTGCAGTTGCCCCAGTAGACTTCCAATTATTCAGTGTGTGCCAGCCAAAGGCACCTGCAGTTACCTGGATAGGTTGGTTCAGGGCCTGCCAGCCTCCTTCCTGCCAGAGGTAGGGCTGAAGCCTAGTCTAGGGCTGCAGGCTGATCTGGGTGAAAGAAACTAGTTCCTACCTTCACTGTGATTTTTTGTCAGCCTGGCTTCCCCTCAGGCTGGGGGCAGAGTTAAAACAGCAGCCACTGGCCTCTTTCCAACTTGGACCGATTCACACCCTAGTTGTTCCTCAGGTTATACCTTAGCCAGGTGACTCTACTAAGTGATAGCCAAAATTGGCAACCAACCATCTCCTCCTCCCCTGTTTCTGGGAAATGGAACTTTCAATTCCAGTCACAGAATATCTCCTGGGGCAGCTTGCATTGCCAGAGTAGGATAATCACTGGCCTCTGTGACTTGGCTGATAACTTCCCGGAGAGGCTGGTGTAGGTTCCCTCAGCTTCCTGCCTGCTGGAGGTGGGGCCTAGGCTAGAGCTGCAATCTGACCTGGATGGAAAGAAGCTGCCCACCCCCCCACCCACCCAGTGCTGTGATTTTCAGTCTGCCCTGCTTCCCCTTGTGCCAGGTGCAGAGTTAAGATGGCAGCTCCCAGCCTCTTCCTACTGGGACAGCCTCAAACTTTAGCTGTTCTCAGGATTATACTTTAGCCCACTGAATTAACTCATCAGTAGCTGAAGTTGGTGCCCAACCATCTCCTCCTCCCTCATTTTTGGGAACTGGAGCTTTCAATTCCAGGTGCAAAACAGCTCCCGAGGTAGCTTGTGCCTCCAGAGGAGGATGGGCCCCAGCCTCTGGGGTGTGGAGTGCCCTACTTATGAGTATTCTCTGCAGATGGGCAGTCCCTTCCATTCCTTCAGTGATGTGGCAGGATGCTCTTCTGGTCTCCTGGAGCCCCCAAACAGGTTCAGCTAGCTCCAGATAGCTCTGGGTGCTTACTAATTGCCCTGTAGCAGGAGCTGACTCTAGGAGCTCCTTATTCTGCTGCCATTTTGCTGGTTGTTCTCTCCCTCATTTTTGAAAGAGAGCTTTGCCAGATATAGAATTCTTGGTTGACAAATTTTTGTTTGCAGCATTTTAAATATGTCCTCACAGAGCCTTCTTGTCTCCATAATTTCTGGTGACAAATCTGTATTTAATCTTATTGAGGCTCCCATGTATGTGACA
Source organism: Dasypus novemcinctus (assembly GCF_030445035.2). Lineage (NCBI taxonomy): Eukaryota > Metazoa > Chordata > Mammalia > Cingulata > Dasypodidae > Dasypus > Dasypus novemcinctus. The sequence continues at coordinate 35,095,066 of NC_080704.1, forward strand.
CATTGCTTCTCTCTTGTGGCTTTCAGAATTCTCTCTTTATCTTTGGCACTTGATAATTTGATTACGATGTGTTGCAGTGTGAGTCTATCTGAGTTTATCTTGTTTGGAGTTCATTGAGTTCTTGTTTGGAGTTCATTATCTTGTTTGGAGTTCATTGTCTTTCATCAAATTTGGGAAGTTTTCAGCCATTATTTCTTTGATTATTCTCTTGGTCCTTTGCTCTCTTGCTGCTGCTTCTGGGACTTCCACTATGTGTATACTGATATGTTTGACCATGTCCCACAGGTTCCTTAGGCTCTTGTCACTTTTCTTTATTCTTTCTCTTTCTCAGACTGAATGATTTCAATGACCTGATCTTTAGTTTCACAGATTCTTTCTTCTGCCAGCTCCATTCTGCTATTGTACCCCTCTAAGGGATTTTTACATTTCTGTTACTGTGGTCTTCAGCTCTGTTTGGCTCTTTTTCATAATTTCCATCTCTCTATTGATATTGTCTTTGTGTTCATCAATCATTTTCCTGATTTCTTTAGTTCTTTATCCATATTTTTCTTTAGCATTTTTAAAAAAAGACTTATTTTATTTATTTATTTCTCCCCACTTCCTCATTGTTTGCACTTGCTGTGTCTGTTCATCTTCTTTGTTTCTTTTAGGAGGCACAGGGAACTGAACCCAGAACCTCCAATGTGTGAGGGAGGCACCTAATCACTTGAGTCACCTCTATTCGCTATTTTGCTGTGTCTCTCATTAAGCTTTTCCTCCTGCATCTCGTTGTGTCAGCTTGCCATGCCTGCCTGTCCTGCCAACTCCTTTTCTTCTTTTGGAGGCCCAGGGAACCAAACCATGGACATCCCACATGGTAGGTGGGAGCTCAATCACTTGAGCCACATCTGCTTCCCTCCTTTAGCTTTTTGAGCATATTTAGAACCATTTTTTAGAAGTCTTTGTCTGGTTCTCCTCATTGACGGTTTCTAATACTTTAATCATCACCTTTGCCTGGGCTGTTACTTCCTGTTTCTTTGTATGTTTTGTAATCTTTTATTGAAACCTGCACATTTTGATATTTTTATGTGTTTCCTGGAACTTAGGCTCTGAAGTGTTTGTTCCTTATGCTAGCGATATGGCAAAACTTTCCTTGAATGCTGGAGCTAACAAAAAGAAGGACAAGAAGAAAAAATACCTTTCCCAGTCTTTGCAGATTGACCTGGGAAAGTGCACTCCTTTAGAGCTTATTCATGTAATGGGTTTAGAGAATAGCACAAGGTCAAAACATAGGGACCACCCTAATCCTTTCTGCACATGTGTCTTGTCCTAGGCATGTGCATGTGACCCTAGGAATTCCCCATTTGCATGAATGTGAATGTCCCCTTTTCCCTAGGAGATAGTTTCCTCATGGTCAAGACACTGTATTGTATGCTTTACAGCCAGCAATCCCTTGCGCTAGGTAGCCACTACTTGATTGCTCTCCCATAGCATTCTGTAGGAGAGCTCTGTGAGCTACCTTCTTTTTTTTTTTTTAAAGATTTATTTATTTATTTCTCTCCCCATCCCCCCCTCCACCCCGGTTGTCTGTTCTCTGTGTCTATTTGCTGCATCTTCTTTGTCTGCTTCTGCTGTCAGCGGCACAGGAATCTCTGTTTCTTTTTGTTGTGTCAGCTTGTTGTATCAGCTCTCTGTGTGTGTGGCACCATTCCTGGGCAGGCTGCACTTTCTTACGCGCTGGGCGACTCTCCTTATGGGGTGCACTCCTTGAGCGTGGGGCTCCCCTACGCGGGGGCACCCCTGCATGGCAGGGCACTCCTTGCACGCATCAGCACTGCACATGGGCCAGCTCCACATGGGTCAAGGAGGCCCGGGGTTTGAACCGCAGACCTCCCATGTGGTAGACGGACACCCTAACCACTGGGCCAAGTCCGCCACCTGAGCTACCTTCTATACACAGGGCAAGTTCTGAGAAAACAAGCCTGCAACAGGTGTACTGGTTCTGTCACTCAGGTTGCCACCAGACAGATTGGTCCAGACATACATGTTCCTAGTATTTGCACAAGGGTCAGCTCTGCTTCCTCTAGAACTGGGGCCTGGGGTCTATACTGGAGAATGGGCTGGTTCCATATAGCAACAGTGAGGGGTTGGGGAATGGTTCAGCCAGGGTGCCACAAGATCCTACCACTTCTAAGATGCCTTTTTCTTGATAAGATACTTGCCCTGCTCTTGCAATGCTATTTTCTGGAGCCTTGAGAAAGATGTTTCTGCCAGTTATTTCTTGTTGTTCAAAGCTTGTGAGGGGGGTGGGCCCCTGAAGATTCTGACTCTGCCACGTTGATCAGGGTGGGACCCTTCACCTTATTTAATACTCTTCTGATGAATTGAAATATTTAAGTAAGAAAATTATGAGATTAAGAACACATTTGCCAACATGGTCAACTACTCATTTTATGATTGTTCATTCAATCGTTTATTCAATAAATGCCTATTGCCCTGACTATTGCCAACACACAATCAAAAAACAAACATAGTTCATGAATTTCACACTCTACTAGGGAAGACAGGCAATAAATGAACAAATGAATAAATAAACCACAAACAAGCAATAAGCCTAATTCACATATAAGTGACATAAAGAAAGCAAAAGAAGATAATGTAAAAAGGAGTATATAATGCAGGAAGTCGAGCCCCAGGAAGTTTGACCAAATAATTTGATATTTCAGAGAAACCACATGGCAGCTGGTGTTGGTCATGCCTTTATTACTCATGTGACCCAGTGGTGGCCTGCTGGGAGAAGCTCCGCCCTGCCTAACAGGTATGGTTAGCTTTTATAAAGTTAGAAAGCAGGGAGAGGTTCATAACCTATACCGAGCAGTGGGGCACAAGTGTTACTAACTGAAAATGACCAGTCCTCTTGATTATTGTTGCAGATGTTCTTTCGACATTTACATCCAGCTCCCTGTTTATGAGGGGCAGGTGGCTGACCAGACCAACCTGTCCACATTGCAGAGCCTCAAGTTCACAGAAAGGGCATTGTGTCTTCATTTACCCCACAAAGTGACAGGGGCAGTTGGGGATTGGATGGGAATAGGAGGCAACAGTGGACCCCTCTTCAGAGGTAGCTTTGATGACTGCATTTTGAGAAGGAGCCAAGCATGCATTTTGGGCATAGAGAATATCTGCATAGGCCCTGAGGTGGAAATGAACTTGGTATATTTGAGGAACAGAAGGAAGGCCAATGTGACTGGAACATAAAGAGGAAAGAAAGAGTAACATGATAGCATGTAAGTGAAGATGGCAAGGCTAGATTATACAATAATGAGCTTGTATTTTATTTATTGTGCAATGCAAAGCCACTGGAGGATTTAAGGAAGGGAGTAATACAATATGATATATGTTGATAAGTTTTAAACACATTTTGACTGCTGCCTACAGTAGCTTAGAAAAGAAATGATGGAGTTTTGAATTAATTTCTTAAAAGAGATGACAGAGAGAAGAGGATGCACCTGTGATATAGTTTGGATGTAGAACTTAGCAGGACTTGCACCGAAAGGGAGAGGGAAAGAAAAAAAATTGAAAATGGCGTCTGTCCTTCTGACTTATGAATTAGATGATTGGAGATACCAGTAACTCATATTAGGAAAGCTGTAGAAAGGGAAGGTTGGGGGTTCAGGTGGGGTCCAGGATGGGGATCCAGGGTGGGGCATCAAGAGTCCTGTTTTGGACATGTTAAATTTGTGCGGCCTCTTAGATATCCATGTGGAGATGTCTAGCAGGTAGTTGACTAGAGGGCAGGGCTGGAGATAGAAATACGGGAGTCATGAATGTGTAGATGGTATGGGAGAGGATGAGTTACCCAGGGGAGTAAAATCAGTGATGACCCAGAGGCGCAACCTTTAGAAACTGGGGAGAGGAGGAAGAATCAGAAAGGAAACTGAGAAAGAGGGGCAAGTGAGGTAGGCCAGGGAAGTTTGGTGTCCTGGAAGCAGGTTCAGGAGAGCGAAGCAGACAGAAATCCAACTGGAGAGGACTGAGGATACAAGAGGCAACAATGAGTGTAGAGAACTCCTTTAATAAGCTTTAATGTGAATGGAATGGAGGAATGGAGCCATAGTTCATTTTATCTTCTCTTTTTCCCTCTCTCTATTAAATGAGGTGCTTAAGTTAGAAACCTCAAAGTTTTCTATCCTTTTTCTCTCCTAGGGTAGCATGAAAAATATTTAAGTAGCTAAATAAAAATGTATTTTGTGGGAAACCATTTTCTCTCAGCACTTCAATAGTCTAAGTAGTAAAATAAACTTTGATTAAAGACCCAGTATTGTTTTCATTAATTATTTTCAGAAATTGTAGAGAAATAACACAATTGGCAGACTAAAATATGAAACTTATTTTAAATCCCCTTATAACAAAATGTCAGTTACTATCCCAGTAATCAATTTCCTTTTATTTGTTTTCCTACAAATATATGAAGAGGTAATCACCAATAAATGGAAATATTTAAACACTTGAAATAATATTAAGCAGTACTTCTGTCTCTGGTGATGGTGTGTATGTGTCTTATCTGAAATTTGGCAGCAAGTGAAATTAAATGGCGTTCCAAATAACTGCATTGTCAATCTACCTTCTTTCTGCTAATTGACTGACTTCTGTCATTTCTTCCTTCCAAGAGCTCACTTGCACTGACTGACGTGGAGTAATGACAGTCATAAAACGGTATTAAAACTTCCTATAGCCATCAGGCAGTGCAACTGTGTAAGGGGCCTTTTATTTTTTATTATTATTATTTTCTTCTTTATTTTCTTTTAAATGTTACAATAAAAAAATATGACGTCCCCATATACCCCCCACCCCCCCCCCCCCACTCCTCCCACATCAACAACCTCTTCCATCATCGTGGCACATCCACTGCACCTGGCGAATACACTATGGAGCACTGCTGCACCACATGGACAGTGGTCCACACTGTAGTCCACGCTCTCGCCCAGTCCACCCAGTGGGCCACAGCAGGACACACAATGTGCAGCATCTGTCCCTGCAGCACTCCCCAGGACAACTCCAAATCCTGAAAATGCCCCCACACCATATCTCTTTTTCCCTCTCCTGACCATCAGCAGCCACCGTGGCCACCCTCTCCACATCACTACTACAATCTCTTCCCTTACTAATCACAATAGTTCCCCAGCAGAACACCAGTAAGTCCACTCCAATCCATATAAAGGGCCTTTTAGAAAGTACTGCACAGGAATTCTGGCATTGCAAAGGGAGAACATTGTTGCTTCCCCCTCCAAAGAGCTTTGTAACAATTCTGACCCTCAGTTTACTCATCTGGAAAATGGGAGATTGCCTCTTAGGTCTTTTCTCAATCTGTGTCCATATGAGCCATGCCCAGTGCAATGTAATCAGTACTTATATGAACTAGAGAAATGGAGGAGGGGGCCCTGATCACCCCAATCCTGTTTAAAATAGGAGGCAGGTACAATTACAACCAAGATCTAGCAACACATTTAGCGTTCTGCAGACATGACTCCAAAGTCCAAATAAATCAAGTGTAATAGCAGAGTAAGAATCTGTATCAGGTTTCTGCAGAGAAATGGAATCAACAGAGATATATAAAGATATATATAGGTGTCTCTATATAGCTAGAGATTTACTATAGGAATTGGTTCATGTGGTGGTGGAGCCTGACAAACTCAAATTCAGTAGGGTAGGTCAGAGGCTGGAAATTCAGTGAGGGATGTTGAATTCTTGAGTCCCGATTCCTTAGGCTGGAAACTCAGGAAGGAGTGGAGGGTGTAGAGTCGAGGCAGAATTCCTTCAGACCCCTGGAACCCTCAGTTTTTTCTGTTAAGACCTCCAGCTGATTGGATGCAGCCTGTCCACATTATGGAGGGCAATCTCTTACTTAAGGTGAACTGACTGCAGATGCTAATCCCATCTACGAAATACCTCCACGATAACAACTAGGCCAGTGTTTGACCAAACAACCGGACACTGGAACTTAGCCAACTGACACTTAAAATCAGCCATCACAGAATCCAAAACTTCATGTACACCAAAAGGCTGCAGTTGTCTGCTGCTGATAGTAGTTTCTGATCAGAATCCTTGCTTTTTTGTTAGAAAATGCCTGTGCAGCATTGTCTTGTGGAAGTAGTGACTAGTTGCCTGCTTTCTGAATTCCATCAGTTGAGCAGATCAGAAGAGAGTCTCCAGCTTTTGGGTCCCAGAACACTATGAGAATCTGTGGCAGCTACAGGTGCAGTCAGTCCCCACTGTGACGCGCATGAGCACATAGCTACAGCTCATCAAGCAAGTGATGGAGAAGGCTTCAGGGGGCATAGGCAGTACGGGAAACCTTCTGGTTCTGGCTGACCACCCCCCTTCTCTGTTGCTGACTCCCTCCTGTCAGGGCATCATTCCTCATTGTCTCAGCTCTCACTGGCACCCATACCAGTCCAGCCACTCAGCTTGAAAGAGAAATCCTTCATTTCCAGGTAAATTTCTCATCCTCTTCTATTTATCTCCCTCAAACTTCTTTGTCTCCACACTCCCCAGGGTTTCCACACCGAGCAAGCGCCTGTGTTGAGTGAACATTCTGTCGATCTGGTGCCACATTGAAAGACTTCAGAAAAGACCTGGGAGTTCAAGTCACACAGTCTTTAGAGGTGAGTCCTGGACTTTGGTCTAAAATGTCTCTGTCCTCTCCTTCTTTCCTGCCTCCCAATCTTAGAAGCACATAGAGCAAAGAGCTCTCCAGCTCCCCAGCTGCCACATGACCACACAAAACTTCCATGGTATGGCTGTTCGAAACCACTGCCCCTGACCCTTTCTCCCATACGTCTGTGGGCCTCATGGGAAAGGGTCAGGAGTACTTGAAGCTGCAAGTAATGTAAGACCTGTCTGACAGCAGCTTAAACAAAGATGGCCTTGATTTTTCTCTCAGAACATCAAGTTTGGGTAAAGGCAGCTGTTGGCTTTGATCCAGCAACTTGACGATTTTGGGGCTACAATCCTGCAACTGTTTGATTCCTTATGGTTGTGAGGTGGCTACCCCAGCCCCATATTTTTAGCAGATGTCTTATGATTAAACAGTGAATCCAAAGTAGGGTTTCCCAAAGCTGGGTGACCACAGGCAAGTTACTTAACTCTCTGAGCCTCATTCATTCATTCATCAAATATTTATAGCTAAGTGATGAGCACATGGTTAAGGAAAGGTTAGCAAAACAGGGATTGTTGCTGTTCTAGAGAAGTCTACATTGCAATTTGATGTTTGACATCAATGAACAAACCCCAAATGAATGCTTAATTACCAATTGCAGTAAATTTTATGAAGGGAAAGAAAGAAATTCTATGAAGAACCCAATATCCTAATCTGTAGTATGAGGGTAATATCTCAAGAATTAAATGGGATGATGCATGAAAAACACCTTACATAGCATCTGGTAGTCAGTAAGTGCTTAACAAACATGAGCACTTTTTTTTTTAAAGGAAGTACCGGGGATTGAACCCAGGACCATGTATATGGGGAGCAGGTGCTCAACCACTGAGCTACAGCCACTCCCCAAACATGAGCACTTTTGATTTTTTTTTTTTTGCCATGTAACTGAAAGCTATAAATGTATTCTATATCAAAAATTTTGGCTGATTTATAGTGATGGTTTCTTCTTAGGAATTTATAGTGTTATTATTATTGTAATTTGCCAACTTGTTATTCTACCCTTCCATAAAGAAAAATTAACTGTATCTGGGTACTGTGTCCCAATAAAAGCACATATATTTCCTTCCTCTGCCCATAATCACAGGGACTTGCTAACACTATCACTGTCAGACAGAATTGACAAGCAAATTATGTGATGGTATTTGCATTATTTTCTGGCAAGATACTAAGAATTTATATTATTTATATCATGCAGAATATCCAATTGGCAAGTAAATCATCCCTGCCAGTTTTTACTATCAATTATTTACTTAGGTTCATTTCAGTTTTCCTAGCAGTCCTGCAAAGTCTTACTATTTTGATTCTCTTCTACCATATGTTGCTTTTTTCTACCTTTGGAAAGCATTTTTGGCACACACACCTCCTTCTCAGAGGTCACTGTGGGAGCAGGGATGGCACCAAGGGTGAAGCTGCAGTCTTGGGCCGCCTCTGTGCCCCTCCAAGAGCGTAGCTGGGAAGGAGCCAGTACCTCTCTCTGAGGAGGAAGGAATGGTGGGCCCCTCCTGGGTGCGGCACGGGGTTAACCACGGCTTTGTGCTGGGATGAGTCTCTGGTCTTTTCTGCTCTTTACCTCTGCCCATGAACTTTCAGGCAATAAAGCCAGTTGTAGGGTCATAGCATACAGCATTTAAAAGTTTTAAAGCGCAGCACTTCAACCCCCCAATCACCACTTCCACCCTACAACTGGCACAAACTCCAAAGTAGGGACAACTGACGTACCTCCCCTTTTCGGTGCCTGCTCTGACTGCCTCAGGTGGCACAGTGAGTTCCAGGAGGGGCCACCATGGTGAAAGGGCTGCACGAGAGGCAGTCAGCACTGCCTTCTTTTGTCAGCCACTTGCTTGTCAGCAGTTACCTTCTTGTTTGTCTGTTTTTTTGTTTATTATTATTATTGAAATAACAAAAATGCTCTAATGATGATTGAAGTGATGAACGCACAACTCTGTGAAATACCACTGATTGTACACTTTGGATGAACTGTATGTTTTATTATATGTATCAGTAAAATTGATTTGTTTAAAAAGTGTTCTTAAAGAGCAAATAAAATGAATAACAAACCTGAGGGAAAAACATCAGCCACAAATTCTTCCCATCCCTGAATGCAGGCCCCGGTTCAGTGTGGCACTGCAGATGCTCCCACTCGGAGGTGGCCTTTATTCCTCCACCCCGATTCTGGGGGGCTCCATGACCTAGTGTGACCCAAGCAGAGGCTTGGAAGCCCATGCACACTGGGCCTCATCTTGCTGCCCTTGGAGCTCGGAGACCACCACAAGAACGAGCCCGAGCCAGGCCGCTGGGTGACGAGAGACGCTCATGTGACAAAGTCGTCCCCTCTACCAGAGCTGACACCGAGCCAATTGCGAAACATGTGAGTGAGGCCATCCCGCACCCTCCACACCTTACAGACCTGCCAGCTGACCCCAGGCGCAGGGCAAGCTCTGCAGAGATCAGGGCAGCTGGTCCAGACAAGAACCGCCCGGCCCGCTTTGGCCTGCTGTAAAAGCTAACTGAAAGAGGGCCCGGGATCAGACCTGTAGGAGGGCTGCAAGCAGACGTCGAGGACCTGCCCGCAGCATCCGTGGTCCGCTGTGCACAGAGGGCCATCCTGCTCACCTGGATGCGTGGCTTCCTCTGGCTTCCCTCTTGGTCAGCTGGGCCTGGCCAGCTGTCATTTGCTGAAAGAAAGAAGTGCTGTGGCATGGAACGTGATGACTAATTTATTTTTGGAATTTCTACTTGGTCTGACCTAGTATGCTTCCTCTCTGGGACTGTAAAATTATTGCCCTGGAAAGAACAGTCAATTTTTCCTTATAAGCCGCTATTCTCTTTAAGAAATGAAACAGTTAAAATGGCTATTTGGTCTGCTTGTCTTGGTGACAGGTTCTATCCAGAGGGTGATATCTTTATCAAGAAGTAGTCAAGATGCAGATGAGTACCAGAGGGATTACTGGAAAAACACACCTCTGCTGTATATTTCATAATAGCAATAGCCCCATCTATCTCCAGGGAGGGGAGGAGGCAGCAGTCAGAGAGGGTTTTGTAGTTCTGTGAATAAAGGTTTATTACTTTCCTCTATCTTCCATCAATCAGCTCAGTGTTAGGAGAACGGAAAAGGAAAAAGCAAACCTAATCTTTGTGTCTGCTCATAAAATAAAATGGGCAAGAAATTTCCTCATTCCTGACCTTGAAAGTAACTTTGTCAAAGTTGGATAAAACCAGGGAACATTACTTGATTAGAACCAGAAACGGGAAGAGAAGATCTATAACTTCTAACCTCAGCTTCAACATCTATCTAGCCATCACAGTTTGAGTGAGCAAACATTTATGGACACCACCTCTGTGCAGGGAGCAGGTAGGTGATGCAGAGAATTCAGAGATGTGCAAGACAAAGTCTCTGCCCTCCCTAGACACACAAAATAGTAGGTAACGAGCAACACCCAACTCTAACATGCAACAGAAGGCAATAAATGTTAGACTCAGAAGACAGACCAATGAAGAAACAGGGAAGGAACTGGTTAATTCTGACTTTGGGCCTGTAGGGGAGGTAGACTGCAAGATGCAACTTCACTTTCACAGGCAGAAATGGTAGGGAAGATGGCTGTCTGAGGGACAGGGAGAACTGGAGCAGCTGCCATGGATCCAGGGAGGGAAGGCCTGAGGAAGCCTATACTTCCTATATTTACACTATTACAGGAAAGAAGAATAAATGTACACCTTGTTGAAGCTGCCATTGAAAAGAAAACGGTGAGAAGTGCATTCTAGACAATGAAGAGGGCATGAGAAAAGGCAGGTGTAAGTTGTCCAAAAAGCTCTACAACTTCCACAACAGCTTCTGATGCCAATTCTATAGGTATCAGAAACTTCAATTAATTCAGTCCTGATTCTAACTACCTGGAAACACCACAGGTTCAGGGCAATCCTCTACAAGATTGCCCTTCAGGCACCAGTTGTAAGTTCAGGGACCCAGACCACCTGCACTTCTGACCAAGTGGCTCCAAATTTGGGGGTTCCCACCACACCCTTGGGTTCAATAACTCACTAAAACGACTCACAGAACATAGTAAAAGGATCCAAATAAGTCAAAAGAAGAGACTCAGAGGGCAAGGTCTGGAAGGATCTCAGATGCAAACATCTGTGTCTTCTCCAAGGGGGAATCAGAATGTGTCACCCTCCCGGCACAGCAGGGTTGTATTTTCCCAATCGTGGAAGCTCTTTGGATCTTCAAGAACCTTAAGTTTATACAGGGTCTCATTACATAGGCATGACTGATAGGATCAATGTCCACATGGGAACTCAGTCAGCAGTCCTCCTCTCCTCCCAGAGATCAGCTCCACCCCCTAATCACATGGTCTTTCTGGTGGGGCCAGCCCCCACCCTAAAAACTTGAGGTGTAACCGGCCCCTTCCTGTGATCTCATTGGCATATGAACTCTCAGGTGTGATCTGGGCCAACCTTGAAGAAAAACAGACTCTCCTATCACAGGAAATTCTTACGATTCAGAACTTGCTTCCCCAGGAACTGAGGACAAAGAAGAGCCAAGTTTTTTCATTATACTGCAGGCAGAAAACCAGAAAATCTGTTAAGTGGAGCAGAAACTACAAGCAATCCAATGAAGACTGGATGGGCAGTGGGGACCAGGTGTGGATGGGGGAAGGCCAAGAAGAGATTGTTGGAGAGGTAGGTTGGGATAAAATAATGGAGGGCCTGATTGTGTACTGCATATTATATTTGAAAGCATAATTTCCTCCATAGAGAATAGTCTTTGCTCCTTCCAGGAGTCTGGGGGCACTAGCAAGTCAGGATTACTTCATCCAATTTTAGGACATCTTGGATGACTCGAAGCGGGGTTGCAAGTTCTTGATGGGGCCAGTTGGCTTCTAGTTCTCCCTGAGTTCTAGGGTGGTTTACCAGAATTCATACCCTGGACAGGTCCTGGACTCAGACTTTTGTCCTCCTAAGCCCTGAGAAGTTGTCAAAGACACAACTCTGCCTCTCAGCTACCTCAGTTAGGATAAGAAATGGCCCCCGGACAAAAGCAGCTTCGAGAGTGTTCTCACCTATCAGAATTTCCTCTTGGGTTCTCATTCATCACTAGTTTGTTACCTACTTGATGCTTTTAAGAAGATGAAAGGAATACTTTGTCCAGCCCTTTTGCTTGAGCCTTGGTCTACGTTACCTAGCTCTTCTTACTGGGTGTGGAAATTCTGCTGAGCTGCTACTTTAAATTTATGATTGAAAATCTGAAGTGGACTCAGCACTGTTGAGCAACCAAATACATTTGATAGTTAATTCACTCCCCCTTTCTCTGGGAAAACAAATATATACCTTCTTGCTCCTCAGATTTTCACCCTTTCCTGCCTCCTCCCTCTTAGCTGGTGCTCTCAGTTCTTGTTGCACTAAAGTATTAGGAGCAGAATGATGAGAATGACTTTATCTTGCCGTCACTTATCATCATAACTGCATCCTTACCCATGTGTTCTCTCTATACAGTGGGTGAAGAGTCTGAGCTCCAACTAAGGTCCAGTGAGGTTAGGCGGCAGTCAGGGCCCGCCTCACCCGGCCGGAGCCGGGGGCAAGCATGCAGCCCCTGGTCGAAGTAACAGGCAAGGGTAGGATACCCGCCCCCTGTGGCTTCCCCGGCACGGAATCCGCGGCCTTGGCCGACCGCCGAGCTCACTTTCCCACTGATAAAGCACTAATCGCCACCACTAGCGCAGACCTCCCAACCATGACACTCATCGCCACCTCCAGGCCTGGCCACACCCAACAACGGCCAGTTTTCCCCAGCCTATTAGCGTCTGACACCTGTTCCCCCGTTTCACCCCGCTGCGCAAGCGCCTACCCCTCCCAGCATCCCTTACATGGCTGCCAGAGCAGAGCCCACTTCCTTGTTCTTCTTCCTCCCTGCTCCTTTGTTCTCCGTTTCCCGCCACTGCCCAGGCTGATAAAGCAGTGCGCAGGCGCAAGGCGCGAAACTGAAGTCTGCCTTCCACCCCAGCAACAGCAGCCACCAATCCCTAAACCCTGCCACTTACCCCAGCACGCCTAATAAGGCATCCCAGCAAGAGCTCCACCCCGCCCCCATGATAGCCCTATATAACCTCTGTACAGCCCCCAATAAACGGCTCTGTTATAGCTCCACAAGGGTGTCTCGTCTCCTTCGTCCCCGCCGCCCTCCACACCTTGCACGCCTCCACCGGAGACTCGGCCTAGTCTCCCGCCTCGCCCTCGCCTCCGGGAAGAGTTGCCTGGCCCCTGGCCGCCCGTCCCTTGGCCAGGCTCAGACTGCCGCTGCCGCAGTCCAGTGGTCTATTTATGTACTGGATCTCATCCCCTCATGCCTACTCAGTGACTTTTCTCCTGCAATTTGTCCCTTTCTCATGAATCATTACTTTTTCTACTTCATCATAGTTAAAACATTCCTGTTGCATATTTTTTTAAAGATTTATTTTATTTATTTATTCCACTCTCCCTCATTTTTGCAGTGACTGTCTGCTCTCTGTGTTTATTCGTTATGTGCTCTTTGTCTTCTCATATTCTCTTTAGGAGGTACCAGGAACCAAACCCAGGACCTCCCATGTGGGGAGAGAGGCACTCAATTGCTTGAGCTACCTCCACTCCCTGCTTTGTTGTGTCTCTCGTTGTCTTTCCTCTTTGTTGCATCATCTTGTTGTGTCAGCTCACACACCTCCCCATAGCACCAGCTCGCTGTCTTGCTCATCTTGTCCAGGAGGCACTGGGAACTGAACCCAGGACCACCCCTGTGGTAGGCGGGAGCTCAATCACTTGAGCCACATCTGCTTCCCACCCCTTTGCATATTTAAGAGGACTCCTATTAAAACAAACAAGCAAACAAAAACCCAACTCTCTCTTAACCACATGTTTCCCTTCAGCTAAGCAAAACTCCTTGAAGGAGTTGTCACTTGCTCCATGCTGCTTTCTTAATCTGTTCTCTCATCGACATATCCCAGTTTTGTTTTTATCCCCAGCCCTTTCCTGAAATGTCTCCTGTCATGGTTGTTGATAACCTCCCTCCCTCTTGTAAAATCTAAAGGTCAATTCTTGAGCAGCTTTTTAACACAATTGGTCTCTCTTTTCTTTTACCTTTTCACTTTGAAATAATTTCAAACTTACAGACTAATTGTTAACAGTTGGCCACTTTGGCTTCGTCATTCTCATTCTCTCTTGATATATACCTTGAGTCAAGAAAACCATTTTTGTTCCACAGACCCCTTTGCCAGTCAGGTGAAAGCCACAGACCCCTTACTAAGTCCACACTATATTATGTATTATTTAATAAATATATCACACTCGCACAAGAGTAATGCTTCTTTGAATTTAAATTCAAGCTCATGGTCTCCTTGCCAAGAACCCCTGATATAGAGTAAGTTGCAGACATCATGCCCTTTTACCCTTAAATACTTCAGATGTATGTATTTCCTAAGGACAAGGACATTCACTTACATCACCAGGTTACAATGATCAAAAGTCACATTGTTGCAATACTATTATCTAATCAACAAACCTTATTTAAATATTGCCAATTGTCCCTATAATGACTTTTAAAAGTATTGGTTGGTTTGTTTTTTCTCCCTGGTTCAGGATCTAATCCTGGATCATGCCCTGTATTTTATTTTTATGTCTCTTTAGTCTCCTTTGTTTTGAAATGTTTCTTCAGCCTTCCCTTGACTGTCACGACCTTGACTTTTTTGAAAAGTAGAGGCCAGGTATTTTGTAGAATGCCCCTAAATTTGGGTTTATTGGGTTCCCAATATAATCAGTATATTTACTCATTTGCTCAATCCTACTATGCACCGAAAATGTTTGCAAAATTGCAACTCAAACCACTGAGAGAAACAAATTAAACCCACCAACTAGAGTTCAAGATTTGTTTGCAGTTCTTCTGGATTTTAGATTAAGACTAAATTGTCAGAGTACCTTGTTCAAGAGTTACTGAGGTTAGTTCTTCTTCCGACCTTTTTCAGTGTGGTTATTTATTCATTGGTTTCAGTTTAATTCTGTTTTGGGTTTTCTGCCCATTTTTAAATTTAATTTTATGTTTTTTAAAAAAATAATAGGTAAAACATCAGTAAGTTTCCAAAAGTCCAAACTCTAGAGAAAATACATATCCAAAGACGTGTCAGTCTCTCTTCTATCTCATCCACTTTGTTATTGCCTAACCACTATAGTCATCAGTCTCATTAGTTTCTGGTTTATCTTTCCTGTGTTTCTCTTTGGAAAAATAAGCAAATAGATATATGTTTCCTATTTACTCTTCTTTCTTATGCAAAAGGTAGCATACAATATATACTCCTTTACACTTGACTTGTTTTTGTTTAATAATATATCTGGAAATCATTCAATACCTGTCATAGAGACCTTCCTAATTCTTTTTACAGCTGTGTGGTAGTCTGCTGTGTAGATGTATAATAGCTTATTTGAACAACCAGCTATGTAGATTATTTTCAATATTTTGCTGTTACAAAATGATGCTGCAACGAATACTTTTGTGAATATGTTCCATTTTGTGTCTTCTGGCTCAATTTCTACCACTGGGATTGCTGGGTCAAAATGTAAACACATACATATAATTTGCTAGATGGTGAATTTCCTTACATAAGAATTGTAACATTTTCCATGCCTGTTTCTCCACAGCTTTCCCAAGAGAATGTGTTGTCAAGCTTTAAAAGTTTGGCCCATAGGATACATGAAAAATAGTCTCAGTGCAATTTTATTTTGCATTTTTCTTATTTTGAGTGAACTTGAACTTCTTTTCATATATTTGAGTACCAATTATATATATTTTCTGTGAATTGTCTGTTCAGACTTTTTGCCCATATTTCAATTGAGTTTTTGGTCATTTTCCCCCTCAATTTTTAAGGATTCTTTATATTTTGGAGTGATATTAGCTCTTTATCTGTATATATTGCAAATATTTGCAATATGTCGTATATTTTTTCTTTTGCTCATGGTGCCTCTTGCCTTGCAAAAGTATCAGTCTTTTCCTTTAATTCACCTGGATTTTGAGTCATAGAAAGTCTTTCTTTACAATTAGCTTATAGAAAAATGTATCCATTTAGTGAATCTGTTTCATTTGGAATTTGTTCTTATATACAGTAATGAGATATGGGTCTCATCTGATCTTTTTCCAAATGGCTGTTAGAAAGAAAGCTACACCTGTAAGAAAACAAAAGCTCACCTGATTGTGAAGGAGAAAATAATCTTATTAATTCTTACAAGAACGGATACGACCTGGATAAAATGGCCAGTGGGACAAACAACAAGAAACAGTGATATTTATATCCTAAACCTAACATGCAGGTCCCTCCCCTGTTCCCCATTGACGGGGTACTTAGGGGTTACGCCTATCTGAAACGTTTAACCAAGCTTCATGATTTCCGCTCTCAATTGCCGCTCCCGCTCTCTCTACTCTCTGGTGGGCTGGGCAGGCTTGGCACCCGCTTTCACTCCTGGCATGCTTTTCAAATTTGGCTTTCACTATTGGCCCCACCCCCACTTCTCACCTTTGGCCCTTTTCACTTTGGCTCCACTTTTCAAATTCCTGGTGCACCAAAGCCGCTGGAATCCCTTTCCCTCCCTCCTGGAATGGCAAAGTCAGCTCTGGCTTCCCCTTTGTGAAAATTAAACTTAACCCTTTCCCACACTATCCAATTGTCCCAGCACCATTTATTAAAAAGTATATTCTTGTACCCATCATTTGAGTTGCAATCATGTATTGAATTTCTGTATTTACGGGTTTTAATTCTATGATGCTTTTTGCCCATTTATTTAGTTGCTAGAATGACACTGCTAATAATATATTTTAATTGAATAATATATTCAATGCTTTGCTACTTCAGTGTTTTTTAGCCATTCTTGAAATATTTATTTTTCCATGTGGACTTTAGTTTCAATTACATTAAAAATCTGTATTTTTATTGGTATCATGTTAAATTTTAAAAATTAACTTAAGGAGAACTGATGTCTTTTTTATGTTCAGTTGTCTCATCCAAGAACAAGAGATCTCTTTCCAACAGTTTAAGGAATTTTTAAATGTTTCCTCATATAGGTTTTACACACTTCTTGTTAAGTTTGTTTTTAAGTATTTTATTCTATTTATTACTAGTGTAAATGGAGTTTTCTCTACATTATTTCATCTAATTTGCTACAGTTTATGAAGAATTCTAATTTCTTGATTCCCTTGTGGTTTCCAGGTATACAATCATATCACAAATAGACACAGTTTTACTTATTTCAAATTTTTACTCCTCTAATTTATTTCTCTTCTCAAATTGCCTTGTTAAATACCTTTAGTACAATATTCAATTGTATGGGGGATAATTGTCATCCATGCATTATTTCTAATCACAGTGGAGATACTGACAGCATTTCCTCTTTAGGTAAGAGGCCAACTTTAGGAACAAGATATGTAGATTTTTATATGGTAAGGCAGTTTCCATCCATTCTTTTTTCTTAAAATTTGTTTAAAAATCAGGAATAGAAGTTGAATTTTGTCAAAGGGTTTTTAAGCATTTATGGAAAAAATAATTTGGTTTTTATTTAAATCTATTAATATTATATATTATATTAATGAATTTCCTAATATCAAACCATCTTTGAATTGCTGAAATACATTACACTTGATAATGGTATTTTTAAAAAATTTTGTGTTGGATTCTATTTACTAATATTTTATTATTGAGTATTTTAATATTGGCCTGATTTTTTTTTTATGAGTATGTGCTATCTTTATGAGGGTAGGTATCAATGCTACATTTACATCATAAAAATAATTTGGAAGTTTTA
This sequence comes from Dasypus novemcinctus, assembly GCF_030445035.2. Taxonomy (NCBI): domain Eukaryota; kingdom Metazoa; phylum Chordata; class Mammalia; order Cingulata; family Dasypodidae; genus Dasypus; species Dasypus novemcinctus. Next base: position 35,112,569 of record NC_080704.1, read on the forward strand.
TTTCATTTTCCATGCTCTGAAACTGTGTAGCATTGGGACTAACAAGTGCTTTAAGGTTAGGTTAGACACTGCCTATGAAATCATTTAGGACTGGTGGTATTTTCATGAGATAATTTAATAACTTTCTTTTTTTTTTTTAAAAAAAAAGATCTATTTATTTATTTAATTATTCCCTCCCCCCGTGCCCCGCACCCCAGTTGTCTGTTCTCTGTGTCTATTTGCTGCGTCTTCTTTGTCCGCTTCTGTTGTTGTCAGCGGCACAGGAATCTGTGTTTGTTGTGTCATCTTGCTGCTTCAGCTCTCCGTGTGTGCGGCGCCATTCCTGGGCAGGCTGCACTTTCTTTCATGCTGGGTGGTCCTCCTTACGGGGCACACTCCTTGCACGTAGTACTCCCCTATGCGGGGGACACCCCTGCATGGCAGTGCATCAGCACTGCGCATGGGCCAGCTCCACACGGGTCAAGGAGGCCCGGGGTTTGAACCGGGGACCTCCCATGTGGTAGATGGATGCCCTAACCACTGGGCCAAGTCGCTGCCCTGAATAACTTTCTATCTTCAATAAAACTGATCTTTTGAGACTTTTCTATTTCTAGGTTTGGTCAATAGTATTTTATAAAAACTCTGTATTGTATGTTAACAAATTTGTTTGAATAGAAATATGCAGATTTGTCTCATGATTATAATCTTGTTTTCCATGGTTAATTCCCCTTGTCATTTTTTATTTGGTATATTTGTGGGGCCTCCTGTCTGTTTTTAAAAATTAGGTTAGTTAGTGATTTCTTTACTTTGTTAATTTTTTCAAAGAACCAGGATTATGAGTTATTAATTATACTATTTTTTCTATATCTGTTGCATTTGTTTATTTCTTTATTATTTCTTCCTTGAGCTTTCTTTTGACTTAATCTGTTTTTCTCTTTCTAGCTTTTTGAGTAAGGAATTTAATTTATTTACTGTCTTTCATTTTTATAAGTGTTTAAGGCAATGAATTTTACTGTGATTATTGCTTTAAGTGTATATCATGGATTTTGCTATGTAAAAACCATTATTTGTTATAAATGCTGTCATTTCAGTTTGCATTTCCCCTCTCCCTTACAAATTTTTAATAGAATTTTCTTTTATTCTAAATGAAAGGGTCTTTTTGCTTTTGATTTTGTTCTTGATTTCTAGTTCTAGTGCATTGTCATCAGAAAATATTATTTTCAGTATTTCTACTTTACAGAATTTTCTGAAGTGTGGAATCTATCCTATTATAATTTTTGTGTGTGTTCAATGCACAGTTTAAGTAAAGGTGCATTCTGCATGTAAAGTCTGATATGTAATTATACAATCTATCTTACTGATAAGTTTCCTGTATCAGGAATTATTTTTGTTCACTTAACCTGCCTTGTACTGAGAGTGGTGTGTTAAAAATTTCTATTATTACTGTGATTCTATCTAGTTTTCCTTGCATATTCTGTAGTTTCTATTTTATAAAAGTAGTTACTCTGCTATTTGGTGCATAGATATTCATAACTGCTCTTATCTTCATTGTAAATTGTGGCTTTTAGAATTGTAAAGTTTCTTTTTGGCACTTTTAATACTTTTTGGCTTTAATTCTACTTTGTCTGATGTTGAGATCTCAACCTCTGATTTCTTATTGTTTCCATTTCTGAGTCACTTTGTTTTAGTTGGCTCATATACAGCTTATTGTTAGGTTTTGCTTTTTCCAGTCACTTAAACTCTTTTTCTTTGATTTATATGATAAGTTCTCTTTGCTCTTTTGTTTTAATTTCTTAACATGGTACTAAGGAAGGTTTTATATTTGTTTCAATGATTACTTTTGAAATTTTAAGTTGTTCTATAAATCTTTGTCTCCTATTTTCTTATTTAATCTTTTACTATCTGCCAGTTTTTAATAGTATCCTTTGACTCCCACCTATTGTGTATTCACAATCAATAATCTTAGTCTCTTTTTTAAACTTTTTTAAAATATATTTTTTGTTTTTTTAAACAGATACTTAGATTACACAAAATGTTACACAAAAAAATGTAAGGGATTCCTATATGCCCCACTCCCCACACCTCCCACCCTTCCCCACATTAACAACTTCTTTCATTAGGGTTGCACATTCATTGCAATTGATGAACACATATTGGAGCATTGCTACACAGCATGGATTATAGTTTACAGTGTAGTTTACACTCTCTCCCAATCCATTCTGTAGGTTATGGCAGGATATATAATGGCCTGTAACTCTTGTTGCAATGATATTCAGGACAATTCCGAGTCCTGAAAATGTCCCATATTATACTTCTTTTTCCTCTCCCTTCTTTCAGGAATTCTAGTGACCACTGTCTCCAATTCAATGATACAACTGTGATTCTAAGTTAGTCTATTTTGTTCTTCTGCCTTGCCCTCCCATTTTTAGTGCCATTTTTTCTACTTTGTTAAAACATATAACATTTACATAGTTTTCTTGTACCCTTGTCCTCACCTTCATTTTACTGTTAAATATGCAATTAAATATATTATATGCTCATCATCAGTCCTTTTGCCAAAATCTCCCCAGTCTTTTCTTGTTTTGATGAAGCTCATCTTTAATAGACTCCTTAAGAAGGGCTCATGAATATTGTATTCTGAGTCATTGAATATTTAACTTTATTTATTTTTTGTAGTCTTCCTATTTGAAGGTCAACTTGGCTGGATATAAAATCCTTAATTCACACTTTGTTTCCCTGAGTTTCTTGAAAATGCTGCTCCACTCTTGCCTTGCTTTGCATATTACTCTTGAGAAATCTGATACTAGCCCAATTCTCTTGCTCTTTTAAGTTATTTGGTCTTTCTCCTGGAAGGCACTGAGGATGTTTTCTTTATCTTTGAAATCTAATAGTTTTACTAATATATGACTCAGAGTTGACTATACTGGGTAATTGTTCCAGGTGTGTCATTTCAAAATGTGGATTTAGATTTCTTTTTTTTTTCTGAAAAGTTATCTTGCATTATAATTTTAAATAATAGTTTTATTCCTTGTTTTGTTTTTGTTTTTCAAAGTCTCCAGTTATTAACCTAGTATTTTGCTTTTGACTGTCATTGAAATAACTTTCTTTTTGACTCCCCTTATTTCTTGCTCTCATTTTTAGTCTTTTGATGTTTTTCTGCTTTTCTTTAATGTCTCTTTAATTTTCTTTTTCTTTTTACTTGAATCTATTCTCCTCTGGGAACTTTCTAATTTGGCCTTCATTTTTTAGATGATTTTTGTTTTTTCCTTCTATTTCCTTCCTGATTTCAATCATGTCTTACTTCATTTCTTCCTTTATTTTGTCCATTTCTATTCTTTTCTTCTTTTCTCCATTTGTATACTTTTTAAAAACTCTAATTCAATTCAGAATTTTTTTTTGTCCCAAATGCTTTCTTGAAGACACTTTATTTGCTTTGAAATGTTGGATTAATATTTTATTTTCTTAAATTTTTATGGTTGGGGAATTTTATCAATTGAAATTTTTTGATCTTTGCTTTCTGATTTGTTCTTAAGACTTCTTTCATCTGTGGGCATGGTTGGGGGACTTGGGGTGGCTTATTAGATTTCTAGTTAAAGAGTGCCCTATTCTCTCAGAGTAGCAACATGCAGTTTCATTAATTAATGACTTTTTTTCCTGAGGGGAGGTATTAGATGTTCTCCAATTTTTTGGTTACCTTTTTGTCTTTCCTATTCTTGCTTCTTTTTTCCCTTCAATACCCAATCTCCAAAGAGTGCCTCTCCATTCAATTTTGCCTTCTTCTTCCTCCAAAATGATGGCTTTCTGAGAGCCACTTCAGATCCCACACTTCTTTCAAATCCCTTATTTGCACTCAGTGCTTTTTTTTAGTATTTTCCCATTTAGGGTGCTTTTTTTTTTTTTTTTAAACTTTTTTTTTTAAAGATTTATTTATTTATTTAATTTCCCCCCCCTCCCCTGGTTGTCTGTTCTTGGTGTCTATTTGCTGCGTCTTGTTTCTTTGTCCGCTTCTGTTGTCGTCAGCGGCACGGGAAGTGTGGGCGGCGCCATTCCTGGGCAGGCTGCACTTTCTTTTCACGCTGGGCGGCTTTCCTCACGGGCGCACTCCTTGCGCGTGGGGCTCCCCCACGCGGGGGACACCCTTGCGTGGCAAGGCACTCCTTGCGCGCATCAGCACTGCACATGGCCAGCTCCACATGGATCAAGGAGGCCCGGGGTTTGAACCGCGGACCTCCCATATGGTAGACGGACGCCCTAACCACTGGGCCAAAGTCCGTTTCCCTATCCTCCTGTCTTATGCTCCCTTTTACCTATAATCTGATAATAATAAAAATGGCTAATATTTCTTGAGTACTATGTTCCAGACTCTGTTATAACTCATTTACTCTTCACAATGACCCTATGTGATGAGTACTTTTATTATTACCATTTTATAGAGGAGGAATACTGAGGCACAGAGAAGCAAAGTTGCACAGTAAATCACAGAGCTGGGATTCAAACCCAGGTAGTCTGATTCTAGAGTTTCTGTTCTTAACCACTCTGCTAAATCCCATCCACTGATATTTCTCTATGTCCCTGTGCTACTCCGCACAAACTTGTATTACAACTCACCACAGTCCATGTCTATTATTTCTTTTTCCTCCTGTCTCCCTCAGTTTATTCTGAGCATCTAGAAGTCAAGGACACAATATTAGGTGTCCTTCCATGTCTGGTATCTAGTAAAGTGGCTGTCCCATAGCTACCTCTCACTAAATGTTTGTGAATGCTGTTTGCTGTTGAACTGCCTTGTCATCAGTCAAATTTTCATCACAAATTACAGGAAAACCGGTCCAAATTGCCTTTCTCTGAAACATGAAAAAGGCACAACATATTTTGAGAGTGATTTATAGAAAATCATGCATTTTATAGAATTGGAAAGGGTACAATGATAAGGAACTTTTCAAGTTTCCCCTCAGGCACTTGCCTTTTAAACATCAATCAAACAATCAACAAATCATGACTGAGTACCTCCTATGCATCAAAAATAGGCCAACCACTTGTACTAGAGGTGGCTAACTAATTACTCTGTGCTCTGGTGGCTGTATTTCATTATTTTCAGATCCAGTCTTGTTTTTGAGTCTTTGAGCCAGTGGGATCAATGAATATGGAAAGAAGTTAAGATAAAATAAAAATTTTACCTGACAGCCTTTCTCTGGAAGCTTCAATGGCTTTGGGAGAGTTTATTGATTCTAAAAGAAAAATTACCATTCTCTTTTAAGGAAGGGGAAATAGAGAAGGATTTAGTGAATAAAAGGAATCAGAACAATTAGCATAGCCTTTTAAAATCCGGGATTATCTCTATTGATTAGATTGTCTTAGAATTGTTGAAGGTAATGGAAATTACATATGTGAGCTAGATAGGAGTTAGGGGTGCAAACCAAGACCTACCTCTTTGAAGAACAAAGGCCAGGATTGAGAGAATTCAGTCACCAAAGTGCAGTGAGAATTTTCTGAAGATTTCAAAGCGTAGTAGGAAAAAAATGTGCTTTTTTTCTTTATAACGGCTAGGTACTTATAGACATGTGTTGTGATTTTTGGCTGGGGCTAAACAAAATAATCAGAACAAAAAGGGAAACTCAAGGCAATATTTATTCAACCTATTGGACCCATGAAAGTGAACAGAGGGTAATAATGATAAGTAAAGTCTCATTCTTTTCAAACTTCCTTTGTTTCTGAGAGGGTTGTTATCTGCTAGTTAATGCACGGTTATTTTTCTTTGGTGATGGGACATTGTAGGGAGATTTACCGTCCTAACCAAACTTAAAACAATGCATGCAGTGAGATTCAAATATTACAGCACAGCTAATCAGGGGGAAAAAAATAGATGAGCAACATTCTCTTCCTTAAAGTTGATTTGCCAATTCCATACGAATATACTCAGTGGAAAAAGTGGATTTTTGAATGGCCCAGTGATTTGTTTGGCCAAATCTTCCCTGGGCTTTAGAGAATTAAAACAGATGCATGCTTTCCTTATCATATGCATTTGCTGTATCAACAGAATGGTTTGTTTCCCAGATGTGGGAAATGCAATTTAAGAAAAGTAAATCTCAAGGTTGAAGAAGGAATATAATGATGAAAAACATATTTGAGGCCAGAAAGCACAGAGCTCGGTATTTTGTTAGTTTGGGTAAATTAAAATATCATTTATATATAAAGAGGGAGATCAAGATGGTTTTGGTTTTTTTTTAAGATTTATTTTTATTTATTTCTCTCCCCTTCCCTCTCTCTCCCCCCCCAAGTTGTCTGCTCTCTTGTGTCCATTCACTATGTGTTCTTCTTTGTCTGCTTGCATTCTCGTCAAGGAGCACAGGAATCTGTGTCTCTTTTTGTTGCATTGTCTTGCTGCGTCAGCTCTCCGTGTATGCAGTGCCACTCCTGGACGGGCTGCACTTTTCACACAGGGCAGCTCTCCTTGTGGGGCGCACTTTTTGTGTGTGGGGTTCTCCTACGTGAGGGGCACCCCTGTGTGGCATGGCACTACTTCCACACATCAGCACTGCACATGGGCCAACTCACCACACGGGTCAGGAGGCCCTGGGTTTGAACCCTGGACCTCCTATATGGTAGGTGGATGCTCTATCAGTTGAGCCACATCCGCTTCCCAAGATGGGGTTTTGGTGGTTCTTTGTGTGGCATAGCATAGGCTGAATGATACACAATTAGAGCATACTATAAAATCGTATTTTAATAAACAGTGAATGAGGGAGAGTTGGCTTTGAACATGGGCCAGCATTCCCACTGTAAGTCAGGACTCCTTTTATCAAAACACATGCTCTCATCTATTCCATTGCACAACACTTTGTTTGCCGTGTATATATTCATTTATTCATGAATATGTATTGAGTCCAAACTATATGCTTAGTTGGGGACACAGTAACTCTTCTGTAGTTCCAAACCTATCACTCCTACTGTCTTGTCTTTAGACCTGGAAAAATGGGGAAACCTGCCCTATCTAGGGTCCCACTTGGGTCCTCTTTTGGCCATAGCCCACCCTACCGGGTGCGGAGTTCATAGGACTGAGGAGATATGCCCACTGAGAAGCTTGGTCCACTGAGAACTTGTGTCCATTGAGAGTCTGTTCCTTTAGCCTTCTAGACCACACTCCATGTCAGGAATGGCTTCATGGTGTGTCACCTATGCAGTCACACAGGCCCCTATGCTCTGAAAGGCCTATACTTGGTTTAATGCTCCACTGTCACTGTCTTGAAATTCTTAATATTTTTATCCTTAAAAAAAACAAAACACTTTTTATTTTGAAATAACTTAAAACTTACAGGACAGTTGCAAAAATAATACAAACCCTTGGGAAGCAGATGTAGCTCAGTGGCTGAGCACCTGCCTCCCATGTACAAGGTTCTGGGTTCAATCCCCAGTACCTCCTAAAAATATATATATACAAACCCCATACAGAAAACTCCAACATACATCCACACTCTTGAAATCCAGATCCATCAACTTAAACATTTTGCTACCTTTGCTGTATTTTTCTTCTTTCTTTCTTTCTTTTGCTCTCTTTCATCATCAATCATCTATCTATCTATCTATCTATCTATCTATCTATCTATCTATCTATCTAAATCTATCTGTTCTCTGAGTATTTGAGAGCAGGTTGCACACATCATGTTCCTTGAGTACATAATACTTTCATGTACATTTCCTATGAAAGAGGATATTCATCCATGTAATTATCTTAATGCAGTTTTCAGTTCAAGAAATTTAACACTGATATAAAGCTTACATTTTATATTACAATTTTTTTTATGTCTCAATGTCCTTTTGAGGCGTCTCCATTTTTATATCCCATCAGTATCATGTATTGCATTTAATTGTCATTATCTTTCTTTTTTTTAAATTGTAGAAACATATATACAACATAAATATTCCCATTCTCTCTCAATAATACCATTCAATGGGATTAATCACTTTCACAATGTTGCAGTACTCATCACTACCATCCGTTACTAGAATTTTCCTTTTACCCCAAATTGACACCCTACACTGATTTTGCATCATTAACTTCTCATTCCCCATGGCCTCCGCCCCTGGAAACCTGTCTGTCTCTGTGAGTTTGCACATTCTCTGATACTTTCTTTATGGTTAATATGGGGCTTAAATTTTGCATCCTCAATCCATAACAATTTCCTTTGTTTTGATACCAACTTAACTTCAATAGAATGCATAAACTATGCCTATATTTCCATCCCCCCACCTTTATGAAGTTCTTGTAAAAAAAATTTTACATTATGAGTCAAAAACCACTGATTTATTAGTTCATTTCATGTATTTGCCTTTTAGATCCTGTAGGAAGGAAAAAGTGCAGTTACAAACCAAAAATACAATAGTATTGGTATTTATATGTACTCGTGTCATTATCTTTATGGAGATCTTTATTTCTTCATGTGACTTCAGTCAGTTGTGTAGTATCTTCTCCTTTCAACCTTCAGAACTCTCTTTAGGATTTCTTGTAGGGCTAGTCTAGTGGTGACAAAGTCCCTCAACTTTTTAAAAAATCTGGGAATATCTTAATCTCTCCTTCATTTCTGTTTTTCTTCTCTCATTTTGAAAGACACTTTTACCAGATATAGAATTCTTGGTTGGCAATTTTTTGTTTTTAGGACTTTAAATATGTCTTCCCACTACCGTCTTGTCTCCATGGTTTTGATGAGAAATTGGCACTTAATCTTACTGTGGCTCTCTTGTATATGACACATTGTTTCTCTCCTGCAGCTTTCACAATTTTCTCTTTATCTTTTCCATTTGGCAGTTGGATTATAATATGGGTCAGTTTATACTATTGGGTTTATTCTGTTTGGAGTTTTTTGAGTAACTTGGATGTGTATATTCATGTTGTTCATTAAATTTTGGAGGCTTTTCACCATTATTTCTTTGAATGTTTTCTCTGCTCTTTTCTCTTTCTCTTCTCCTACTGAGGATTCCACGAGTATATTGGCACACTTGATGACATCCCACAGGTTCCTCAGGCTTTGTTCACTTTTCTGAAAAGAAAGTGATGGAGCCCTGAAGCTTCTCGCTCTTCTATCCTGACTGGGAGAAGATGACAATCCTTTTTTCTTTGCACCTGTGTTTTGTAAGTGACATCTGATGAGACAATGGCGTATGTGCAGGAGCAGAGGAGATAAACTCTATCTCCTGTAAGCTATAGCTCTGCTGCTCAAGGCCACTCTTTCCATTCGTTAAGAACTTGTTTCAAATGCAGAAAGAAAGAAATTCTAAGACAATGCAAATGACTAAGGAACCCTATTGTGTCATTTTGTACTTCTTTGTATTAGCCTTAGAAAGGAAGACAGGAATAGGTTTGCAACCCAAAGTTCCTTTTCCTTTCAGCTCTTCCTTACTCATCAGTAAGCTGAAGGTAGAGCTATTGGTAGAATACGTGCATATCCAGAAATGAAATGGAAACAGCTTAGTTAATTTTTTGTGAGTTTCCACTGTTCTGATAAGAATTAAATACAGACATATGTATGAGCTACAAACTAGGAATTGTGTAATTTTGGTGATTATTCATACAGATTGGAAGCTCTCATAGTTGATTTAAAACTGGCATTGCATAATACAAAGATGAATGGTAAAATCTGTGACACCAACTTAAAATTTTAATTTTTCTTTACTAAGAATGGCTTTATTTTTGTAAATAGTCTGATTTCATTTTTACAAAAGATTTATTTTATTTATTTATGCCCCCTGCCACTTACCACTTGCACTTGCTGTCTGCTCTCTGTGTTCTTCTGTGTCTGCTTGTCTTCTCTTCTTGTCTTCTGCACCAGGAACCAATCCTGGGATCTCCTGACTTGGGAGAGATGCACTTATCACTTGAGCCACCTCAGCTCCCTGGTTTGCTGTGTCTCTCACTGTCTTTCCTCTCTGTCTCTTTTTTGTTGTGTCATCTTGTTGTATCAGCTCTCCACACAGGCCAGCTCACTGCAAGGGCCAGCTCACCACGTGTACCAGCTTGCCTTCACCAGGAGGCACCAGAAACTGAACCTGGGACCTCCCATATGGTAGACAGGAGCCCAATTGCTTGAGCCATATCTGCATTCCCTAAAAGACTTTAAATAGCAAATAAAAAACACCATGATAAGTTGAGAGAGAGAGATCATGGAAGAAAGCTTTATATTTTGGTATCTTTAACAGTACCTATTCCCTGATTTTTGAACAAGAGTTCCTGCATTTTCATTTTGCAGAGGACAATTTAAAAAAATTTCCAGTCCATAACAGACCGACACGTTTGTAAAAATACAATAAAACCCAGTTACTAGAAAAATAAAATGAGAAACAGACATAAAATACAAACCTAACTTTTAAATTCAATTCAACAAATATCCAATTACATTTCAATAAATATAATCAAAACAAATATACAAAAAGAAAGGCAAAAACCATATGTATTATTTATGAACATGTGCATAGTCAATTAATATTGAGAATAATTACTTCTTAACTTTTTATTATACCACAATCATAACTAAAGTTGAGAAAAATAGCAATTCCCCATATTAAATGCCAATACACATTTTTGAACAAACTTTATGTCTATCAATACTTGATATTAATGTGACGAGTAAGCTTTCTTGTTTGTTAACTGATCTAGACAACACTGCTCACAGGGCATAATGTATATCTAAAATGTCTCTGTGTTTTGTTTTAATAACATTCGTAGTAGAGAGATCACTCTTTATATATGTGTGCTGATGGAAATGGAAGAAGATAATTTCAGCAAGCTCAGAGTATTTGTTTTTAACTTTTCCCCAAAATGAACTAGGCATTAGTGTATTTGCAAATTCATCTTCAACTGCTGGTTCTAACAATCTTGTAAAGTTATAATTGAATTTAAGTTATCTTTTGTTGAAAGCACTAAAGATCATGAATTTTCTGTGTGTGAGTTTTCTTTTGAAGAAAAATAAAATTCAAATTGTTCTATCAAATTTGTAAGGTATTCAGAGAAAATTTTTTGCAGACATGCAATATTAAGACAATTACTTACTTCAGTGATAATTTGTGAATTATAGACCACATTATAACAATCTGTAAGAACTCTGCTCTTTCAAGGTTCTAACTTTTTACTTGGTCCTTAGATCTTATCTGTCTTTGAAAAGCATTGTATTTCATGCTTTCATGGGATCTAAGTACGGAGCTTATATCATAAATATACTGAAAACATAAGACGAGAAAAACCAATCTGGCTTTATAAAGTTGGGTTAAACTGGTTTCTTATCTTGCAGAAACACTGAGAGTTTATTCTATAGTTCAAACACTCTCAACCCAATTTGCCTCTTGATAATCATCATACCCAGCATGCAATAATATTGTGTATGTCCAGTTTCTATATTATCACAAAATATGGAGTAATCACAAATTTAATGCATTAGGCTTTATGTAATTCTCTGATTTTACCATGTCAGTAAGTACACTGTTTAGTTCAGCTGACATTATTTTTCATGGCAAGATTTTCTTGATGAAGGAAAGTGCATCGATTTATATTTTGGGTCACCTTAACCTAAGTAACTACTCAGAGTGTTTTCTTGCAATTGCAGCTGAGCCATCAGAGTATTACTTCTACACAAAACTTAAACGTCAAACCATATCTGTTGATATTGTTTTGTCATATGAAACATTTGCCTTCATAGTTTTATACAGCTCAGTGCTAGTTGTGTTTGTCAGCAATGAGGTTGAAAATTGACTTATTCCTTAATATCTCCATCATGTTGAAATTGTACAAATTCTAAAAATTGCCGTGTTTACTATCTACCAATGATACTAAGTTGTAATGAAAAAATACTTTGCAAGTTTTACTTTTTCTATGAATTGGTCTTCCATAAACTAGGTTGTTCCTGCCCTTGGAAAGTGATACTTAAGCTACCTTCTTTGCCACCAGTTTACCCAGTGTTTCCAAGCAAACATCTTTGTTGCATCTTTCTCCAATGTCTTGGCGCTTGTATATTGATTTTTAGTTGTAGAAACTCGAAGGGCTACTTTATAAGACATCTGCACAGCACTAATGTTTATATGTGAAAAATTGAACACCCGGTTTTTAACATCCTGTATTAGTATTATATATTTGTTATATTCATGAGGGACTACTCTTTAATGTGCAAGATTTGGAGTCTAAAGAGACTTGATTTCAAAATCAAACTTTACTATGTACTAGCTATGGGACATTGAGCAAAATTTGCAACTCCTCTGAACCTACTTTTTTCTTCTTCACTACAATGGGGATAATACTTTCTGTCTCAAAGTGTTGTTGTGAAAGATGAAATAATGCATTCATGTGTTCATTCAACAAACATTTATTGAACCCTTACTGTGTGCCAGAAACTGTTCTAGGATCTTGAGTTAAATCAATGAACAAAATAGAGAAATGCAAGAGAGAGATAGCCAATAACCAATAATAACAAAACAAATTAATAAAAATAAGTATGTTAGAATGGGATATGTTATGGAAAAAAATATAAAGTGGAGCATAGTGAGCGGAATTGAGAGTGCTGGGGCAGGGGGTGGTATGTAGGTTGTAATTTTAATAGGGTGATCAGAAAAAAAATTCTATTTGATGATGCAAATAGAATCATGAGCACAAAGTTGAATATATAGTTAATACTCAGTGAATGAGATGCAAATAGAACCATGAGCACAAAGTTGAATATATAGTTAATACTCAGTGAATGATGGCTTTTATCATAACTGGTTCATGATTACTTAGTCCTGTCCTTCAGAAAGCTAAAATGTCTATTTTGGGACACACATACATAGAGACATACACATATACACAGACATACTCATATGCTGTAGAAATTTTATTTGGCTTCAGTCATCTCCTTCTAGAGCACATCTACTGGCATTTGTGATTATTCAGAGGGTCAAATGCGTGGGAGGTGGAGATTGGTTTTAGGGTATAGGATAAAATAAACTCATAATATATATTTTTTGATTAACATAGAAGAACTGTCAAAGGCTAAACCAGCATTTAATTCCACCCAAATTCTCTGTGTGTCTAACCCAGCTAGTTTTTTCTCATTCTTTGTTAAAGTACCACTGTCTCTTTTGATCCTGCAAGATGTATTACACTTGGCAGAATCCATGGAAGAAAGTATATCAGAAAAGTGAGAGCTGTTGTGATTAACTAACCTTCACAGTTGATGTTTGTTGAAGATTCAACTGACCTTCACTACCTTTTCAGGAATATATTACTCCTCCAACATTGTACATGAAGTGTGATAAAACTTACATTAAAAAAATAAACAGGTACACATGTGTACAGGAAAAAAATCTTTTTGTTTTTAGAGTAGTGGGGTTGTATTTTCTACAATCAGTATGTACTATTTGTTTTTATAATCAGAAAAAGCCAACAACTACTACTTTAAAAAGAGAGAAAGAAAATAACCTACTAATACAAGGAGTCTTGCCCTTTTGTGCTTTCATTTCTATCACGGAGGGGTAAGAAGAGTGGAATTTATTGGCTTGGGGATTGCTTTGAGAATTTCTCTGGATTTTTATCTCCATGTTCTCTGAAAAACTCTGTGTGAATTTACTACTCACACTGCTTTGCTATTTTATTATTAGACCACACTCCTCTACACTTGGCCAGAAATCAAAGGCCCGTCCAGATAAGAATCTTCACAATGTGCATTTTCAGAGCAAGTCAGAAGCTGCTTTGTTTTAACACTCAAAGAAAGCTTTTGTATTTTCAATTTCAAGTATGCTGCAGTAAACCAACAGTCTATATAGATTCTATAAAAGGGTCATGAATTGGTTTCAGTCATTTTCTGGGTGGAGTGGGAGGGGGAATCACTGCTGAGGAAGAGCAACTGTTTAAACAATGAACTGATAGCTGACCATCCATTAGATCCCCTCCATGGGACCCCAACTTCTGCTCTTTTCAATTTCACTGTGATCTGTAGATACAAGTCTTTTTTGTTTGTTTGTTTGAGGTGCCAGGACTGGGATTGAACTTGGGACCTTGTATGTGGGAGGCCGGCACTCAACCACTGAGCCACCTCAGCTCCCCTGAGTTGGCTCCCCTGACTTGGCTCACCTGTCTGTTTTGCTCATTGTTTGCTCATTGTTTTTGCTTGTTGTTTGTCTGTTTTTTCTTTAGGATGCATGGGGAACCAAACCTGGAACCTCCCATGTGGGAGGCGGGCACTCAACTTCTTGAGCCACATCACTCCCAGATACAAGTCTTGATGGTTGAACTGGTGGCAATGGGCTATGTTACAATAGCACCTGCACTTATCAGAGCCATCCCTTTTACCAGGGGACTTTCACATAAAGTCCTTTATAAGGAAGAGAAACAGTGCTGCCTTGGAAAAGGAGAGAAGAAAATACATACCTATTTCAAGCTCTGTTTGCTCATTTTAAGTACTTGCACAGTTAGAACTAAAAGCTTGAAGCTCTTGATTTATACTGTATCCTTGTAGCCATTCCTAGGAGTATCAGGATCTATCCTGAACTGGTTTCATCCAAAGTGGTTAAACCTCCTCGTTCATTAAATTAAGTACTGATTTTGTGGTAGGTGCGTGTCTTTAAAAAAAAAATCTTTCTGGTCATAGGCTTAAAGAAATGACATGAAAGAATATTTTCTTCAGCTTCTGCTTCAGGGAACAATTCCCTTACTCTTCTTTTCATTGCAGTCAGGTGATCATAATCATTATACCTTGTGAACAGCCCTAGTGGTGTGGTCCGCGGTTTGCTAGGAGGAGAGTAAAGAGCCCTAGGTGAAGATAAGTCTTTGATTCCTTTTATCAAGGTCTTGCATCACCTTTGATTTGTTTCCCTGCTGATTTGCTCCTTTCCTTCATTCCCATTGGATGTCTTTATTTAGAACCTATGGGTTAGATTTTCTGTTGATGTTTATGCCTTTGAGCTCTGCCAGTGCACTTGACTTTGGGCCCACTGCTTGCACGACCACATCTTCTCAGCTATGGCAAATCTTGATTTCTTGCTCAGTTCTTAAGCCCATTACTTTCTCTCATCTCTGATCCTTAAACAACTCCTCTGCTGCCTCCTTAGACATAGGTTTAACCTGCAGCTATCTACCTAGGCTGAACCTAACTAGGTTATAGCTCTAGCCTTTTGACTGAACTGTGCACTCAGTTTAGCCAAGCAACCAGTTCAATATGCTTTTTAAGAAGTAGTTGCACTAGCTCTTCAGTTCAATGGTTTTACTTTTTATTTTAATTACTGAGCAAATTTCTGACTGCACTGAATAATATAATGAAAACAGAAAATTGTTCATATGTGTCAATAACATCATTTTTTAGCCTTTTCTCCTTCCTGCAAGAATATTGAGTAAATTTGGTACATGTTGAGGTATAAGCATTTTTTTAAGGATTTATTTTATTTATTTCTCCCCCCTCCCTCCATTGTCTGCTCTCTGGGTCCATTCACTGTGTGTTCTTCTGTGTCTGTTTGTATTCTCACTAAGCAGCTCCAGGAACCAATTCTGGGACCTTTCAGAGTGGCATAGAGGCAATCATTCTCTTGCGCCACCTCAGCTCCCTGGTCTGATGCATCTCTTACTGTCTCTCCTCTGTGTCTCTTTTTGTTGCATCATCTCGCTGCACCAGCTCTCCATGTGGGCCAGCTGGCCACATGGGCCAGCTTGCCACACAGGCCAGCTTGCCTTTACCAGGAGATCCTGGGTATCGAACCCTGGACCTCTTATATGGTAGACGGGAGCCCAATTGCTTGAGCCACATCTGTTTTCCTATAAGCATTTTAAATTTCATAGTTGAAAGTTTCAGAGTTGGGTCCCAAAGCAGAAGGAGGGTGCCTCATTTGATCAGACCCAAGTGGACAATAGCGGACAGATCTTTGATGTGAACAGCAAAGGAGGCTTCAAGTTGAGTCCATGAGGCCAGCAGTAAATCTTTCCGTTATCTAAAACCCTCCATCTAAAACTCAGCATATTCTATTCCATTAGTAGTTATTGGTATTTGGGGTCTTCTTCCTAAGCATGAGCACCAGTGCCTTGAGAAGAGGCATGTCCCATTCATCTCTCTACCTCCCACAATGCCTGACATCAAACTCATTGCCCAGTAAGTCACCAATAACCTTTGAGTTGAACTGAATTCATGGTGAACCAGAAGAAAGAAAAAACTTACAATGAAAAATATAGATTCATGCTAATTTTTTCCGACAGTAAGTGTTTATATAACACAGCAGTGACAAAGGATGTAAATACCATAACAGAAGTGTCTCAAGCAGGGCGTAATGCTGCGTAGCTTCACTTATTTGAAATATCTAGAAATACCTAATTGATAGAAAGTACATTAGAGGTTACCACGGGTGGAGGATGGGGGAAGGGGGAATTATTTTTGTAAACAAAGTTTTATTGGCACACAACCTTGCCCATTTATTTACATAGCATTTATATCGGTTTTCAGGCAACAGTGGCAGAATTGAGTAATGGTGACAGATTGTATGGCCACAAAACCGAAAATGTTTTCTGTTCAGCCCTTTATTGAAAGAGTGTGCCAACACCTGCTTGAAAGACATTTAGGAGAATTTACACTGGGGGATAAACTCAGTTTTCCATTGGCAGATAGGATAAACTGCAATGGGAGCTGCATGGCCCTGGGTAAGTCTAATTCCTCATCTGAAAAAGGGGAATTATAATAGTATCCACTTCTAAGAGTTGTTATGAAAATGAAATAAGATGATTCAAGTAGAGAAATTAGCACAGTACCTGGCATATAAATGGTAGCTATTATTAAACATTTTAGGGGAGCAGATGTGGCTCAAGCAGTTCAGTGCCAGCCTCCCTCATGGGAGGTCCCAGTTAAGGTTCCTGGTGCTGCCTGAAAAAACACCAGCTTCTTACATACAAGGTCTCGGTTCAATCCCTGGCCTCTAGTACCTAAAAAAAGCAAAAGCAAAAACAAAAAACGTTTTGGGAAGCAGAGGTAGCTCAAGCCAGTAGGTGCTTCTCTCCCACATGGGAGGTCCTAGGTTTGGTTCCCAGTGCCTCTTAAAAAAAGATGAACACACAGTGAGCAGACAGAGAGCAGGCGGTGAGTGTAAAACAATGGGGGTGGGAGACATAAATAAAATAAATCATTTTAATAGCTACATTATATATCACATTTATTAAATATGCTATAATTTGACTATGCCCATTGCTTAAAATTTTCAATACTATAAGTAATGTAAAAATCTTTTTTCATGGGAAGTGGACTTGGCCCAACGGATAGGGTGCCCACCTACCACATGGGAGGTCCGCGGTTCAAACCCCGGGCCTCCTTGACCCGTGATGAGCTGGCCCATGCACAGTGCTGATGTGCGCAAGGAGTGCCCTGCCACGCAGGGGTGTCCCCCGCGTAGAGGAGCCCCGTGCGCAAGGAGTGCGCCCTGTAAGGAGAGCCGCCCAGCGCGAAAGAAAGTGCAGCCTGCCCAGGAATGGTGCCACACACACGGAGAGCTGACACAGCAAGATGACACAACAAAAAGAAACAGATTCCTGGTACCGCTGATAAGGATAGAAGCAGTCACAGAAGAACACAAATGAATGGACACAGAGAGCAGACAACTGGGGGGGCGGGGAGAAATAAATAAAAAATAAATCTTTAAAAAAAATCTTCATGATATATGGGTTTTACCATTTCTTTTTAAAAAATTAAAATATACTTTTAATTAGAGAACTTCTGAGCTTACAAAACAATCATGCAGAACATGCAGAATGCCCATACACCACCCCTCCACCAACACCTTGCATTGTTGTGGAACACTTGTTGCAGATTATGAAAGAACATGATCAGGCTATCACCATTAACTATGTTCCATAGCACACACTTGGTATATTCTTCCATACAGCCCCTATTATTAACACCATGTATTACTATTGCACAATTGTTATACTTTATGAGCGAGCACTCTCATATTTGTACTATTAACTACATCTATCTTCCACCACATGGTTCACTGTGTTATACACTCCCATGCCTTGTACAATCCATCTAAAGCGTACACTCAGTGGCTCTCACTTTCATCACAGAGTTGTGCAGTCATCACCTCAGGAAATTTTTGAACATTTTCCTTAGTCCAAAAGAAAAAATCCCATACCCCCCATTTAAAAAAAATTATTGAAGTATGTCACTCATACATGAACTATATAAACAATAAGTGTACAGTAATAGTTGTGAACTTACAAAACAAACATATATAACATCATACAGGACTCTCACACCTCACCCTACCACTAATACTGTGCATTGTTAAACCTTTTTAACTAATGGTAAAATATTACTCCTAATCAAAGTATTTCCCCCCAAACTCTCTATTATTATTATTATCTTTATATCATTTATATATGAACATACATAAACAGTAAGTGTATAGTAAAAGTTGTGAACTTACAAAGCAAACATGCATAACATCATACAGGGGTCCCATACATTAACCCTCCACCAACACTTTGCATTGTTGTGAGATGTTAGTTACAAAATATGAAAGAATATTGTCAAAATCTTACTACTAGTTATTGCCCTTATCTTATATTTAGTGTGTTTCCCCCGACCCAACCCTATTATTATTTTTTAAATATATTTTTTATGACAGAAGTTGTAAACTTATAAAACAATCATGCACATGTACAGAATTCCCAAACAACAACCCTCTATCAACACACCACACTGTGGTGGAACATTTGTTACAAATAATATAATATCATCTGATTGTTACCACATCCATAGTGTACATTTAGCACATATTTTCCATACTGCCCCATTATCAACACAGTACATCTTTGGCATAGATACAAGAATATTATATTATTACTGCTAACCACAGTCCAAAAGTCACCCCTGTTGAATCTGTCCCATGCTTCTGCACATTCCCAACACCCTGCAGGAGTGATGTACATTTTCTCTAGCTCACAAAGGACACTCTTGCATCTGTACCATTAACCACAATTCTCATCCACCTCTTGGTTTACTGTGCTATTCTGTTCCTAGAATATTCTCTGGCATTTTGTTAATTGGCATTGACATGCCTAGACTACCATTTTCAGCCACATCCTCATTTATAAACTAGCTGTTACTATGTGTTACCATCCACTCTATACATTTTCACACTTTTACAGTAAAGCTAATTAAAACTTCTACATACATTAAACATTAGTAGTCCATCTCAGTCCCCTTCCTATCTCCTTTAAAAATCCATCACCTACCACCAGGTCTGGAAGATATTTTCCTACAATTTCTTTTTTTTTTTTTTAAAGATTTATTTATTTATTTAATTCCCCCCTCCCCTGGTTGTCTGTTCTTGGTGTCTATCTGCTGCGTCTTGTTTCTTTGTCCGCTTCTGTTGTCGTCAGCGGCACAGGAAGTGTGGGCGGCGCCATTCCTGGGCAGGCTGCACTTTCTTTTCACGCTGGGCGGCTTTCCTCACGGGCGCACTCCTTGCGCGTGGGGCTCCCCTACGCGGGGGACACCCTTGTGTGGCACGGCACTCCTTGCGCACATCAGCGCTGCACATGGCCAGCTCCACACGGGTCAAGGAGGCCCAGGGCTTGAACCGCGGACCTCCCATATGGTAGACGGACGCCCTAACCACTGGGCCAAAGTCCGTTTCCCCTCCTACAATTTCTTATAGAATCTTTATGGTTATTCCTTTTATTTTTAGATAACGTGTGAGAATTAATTTTTGGATAAGGTGTGAGATAGGAATCCTCTTTCCTTCTTTTGGCTATGGATATCCAGTTCTTTCAGCACCATTTGTTGAATGGACTGTTCTGCCCAAGCTGTGTGGGTTAAAAATCACTTGACCATACATGTGAGGGTCTGTTTCCAAAACATCAGTTTGGTTCCATTGGTCTATGTGTCTGTCTTTAGGCCAGTACCATGCTGTTTTTACCACTATAGCTAGGTAATATAATTTAAAGTCCAGAGAGGAGAGCTTTTTCTTTTTAAGATGTGTCTGGCTATTCAGGACCCCTTACCCTTCCAAATAAATTTGATAATCATGTTTTAAATTTTTAAAAATGCTGGTGGACTTTTTTATTGGGATTGCATTGAATCTGTATATCAATTTGAGTAGAATTGACATCTTAATGATATTTAGTCTTCCAATCTGTGAGCTTGGAATGTTCTTTCAGTTTTTTAGGCCTTTTTTGATTTCTTTTTATATTGAGTTGCAGTTTTCTGAATACAAGTGCTTTATATCATTGGTTAAGTTTATTCCTATTTGAGTGTTATCTGTCATAATTTATTTTCACCACTCTTTTGACACTTTGTTATTTTTATTGATATAATCTTCATTTCTAGACTCTATTCTAGGCCTCTCTCTTCTTTCTTTTCTTTTCAGGCTCTAGCATACCCTTTAACATTTCCTGAAAATCTGATCTCTTGGTTAGAAATTCTCTTAGTTTCTGTTTATCTGTGCATATTCTTAACTCACTCTCATTTTTGAAAGACAGTCTTGCTGGATATAAGATTCTTGGCTGGAAGTTTTTTCTTGTAGAATCTTAAATATATCACACCACTGTCATGTTGGCAAGAAGACAGTGGTGTGATATATTTAATTGCCAACACGGTTGCTGGTGAGAAATCAGCCCTTAATCTTATTGGGGATCCCTTATATGTTATGCATTGCTTTTCTTTTGCTGTTCTCAGAATTCTCTGTCTTTGGCATTTGACATTCTGATTAGTCTGTGTCTCAGAATTGGTCTATTTGGATTTTTTCGGATGGGATTACATTGTGCTTTTTGGACTTGAATATCTATGTCCTTCAATAGGGTGGGAAATTTTCTACCATTATTTCTTCAAATATTCCTTCTGCCCTTTTCCCTTCTCTTCTTCTGGGACACCCATGACATGTATGCTTGCATGTCTTTTGCTGTCCTTTACTTCCTGAAACCTTGTTAAATATTTCCATTCTTATCTTCATCTGTTCTTTTGTATGTTCACTTTCAGAGGCCATTTCTTCAAGCTCACCAATCCTTTCTTCTGCCTCTTCAAATCTGCTATCATATGATTCCAATATTTTTAAAAATTCATTTATTATGCCTTTCATTCCCATAAGATCTGCTACTATTCTATGTATGCTTTCAGATTCTTCTTTGTGCTCATCCAATGTCTTCTTCTTTTTTTTAAAGATTTTTAAAATTTTTTATTTATTTTTCTCCTCTTCCCCGCCCCCCACCCAGGTGTTTGCCTCTGTGTTCATTCACTGCGTGTTCTTCTGTGACCGCTTCTATCCTTATCAGCAGTACCAGGAATCTGCGTTTCTTTTTGTTGTGTCATCTTGTTGTGTCAGCCCTCCATATGTGCAGCACCATTCTTGGGCAGGCTGCACTTTCTTTCGCACTGGGCTGCTCTCCTTACGGGGCACACTCCTTGCACGTGGGGCTCCCCTATGCAGGGGCACCCCTGTGTGGCAGGGCACTCCTTGCATGCATCAGCCCTGTGCATTGGCCAGCTCCACATGGGTCAAGGAGGCCTGGGGTTTGAACTGTGGACCTTCCATGTGGTAAGTGGATGCCATATCCATTGGTCCAAGTCCGCTTCCCCCAATGTCTTCTTAATGCCCTTAATCTCTTTAGCCATCTCATTGAATTTATTTAAGAAATTTGTTTGAACATCTATTATTAGTTGTCTCAACTCCTTTATGTCATCTGGAGGCTTATCTTGTTCCTTTAAGTGGGCCATAGCTTCCTTTTTCTTGGTGTGGATTATAATTTTTTGTTGATGTCTTGGCATCTGGCTTACTAGAGTATTTAAGCTGGGTGCAGTTTTTCTGTTCAGTTTAGGGCTTCCTACCATTTCTTCCTTGCTGGTTGTGCAGTAGGAACCAAGGATGTAGTTGGTGCTTTAAGTTGTGGAGGCTCTAATTGCCCTCATTACCGCAGGGACCAATGAAACTTCTCCCAACTTTCTCCTTTACCACCCCTCGTGCCGGGTGCGGAGTTAAGATGGTGGCTCCCGGCCTCTTTCTGACTAGGACAGGCTCAAATTTTAGCTGTTCTCAGGATTATACTATAGCCCACTGAATTTACTCATCAGTAGCTGAAGTTGGTGCCCACCTGTCTCTTCCTCCCCGTTTTTGAGAAGTGGAGCCTCCAATTCCAGCCGGGGAACAGCTCCCGAGGCGGCTTGTGTCTCCAGTGGAGTTTGGGCACCGGTCTCTGGGGCGTGGAGCCTCTACTTACAAGTCTTCTCTGCAGACAGGCAGCCTCCTCCTTCCATTCCTTTGAGGATGTTGCAGGATGCTCTTCCAGCCTCCTGGAGCCCCCAAACAGGTGCTTCAGCTAGCTCCAGAGAACTCTGGGTGATTGCTAACTGCCCTGTAGCAGGAGCCAACTCTAGGAGCTCCTTACTCTGCTGCCATCTTGCTAGTTGTCCCATACCCCCCTATTATGAGTCAGCATTGATACAGCAACTTCTTAGATATTGATACAAGACTATTACAACATTGCTGTTAACTCTAGTCCATAAGTTACCTTAATTGTATTTTTCCCATGCATTACCATCTTCTTTCCACCTTGTAATAGTGATGTACATTTGCTCTAGTTCATAGAAGAACATTCTTGTGTTTGTACTATTTACCACAATCCTCATCCTCCTCTAGATTCACTATGTTATTCAGTCCCTAGATTATTCTCTAGCTTTTCTTTCAATTGACATTTACATCCCTAGACTACCGCTTTCAGCTCCAATCCCATTTATAAACCAGCCACGTTAGTTAAACTCCCTAAAATGTATTATCATCAACTCTACCAGTTTCTACACTTTTATAGTCAAGCTAATTAAAAATTCTATATACATTAAGTACCAGTACCCTTTCTCAGCCCTCATCCTATCTCCTAGTAACCTATACTCCAGATTTTAACTCCGTGTGTTTATTCTTCTTATTTAGTTCATGTTAGTGAGACCATGCAATATTTGCCCTTTTGTGTCTGGCTTATTTCACTCAGCATAATGTCCTCAAGGTTCATCCATGTTGTCATATGTGTCCCAATTTCATGTCTTCTTACAGCAGCACAGCATTCCACATTTTTTTATGCATATACCACATTTTGTTTAGTCATTCATCAGTTGATGGACACTTGGGTTGTTTTAATCTTTTTGGCAGTTATGAATAATGCTGCTGTGAACATCGATATGCAGATGTCTGTTTGTGCCACTGTTTTCAGTTTTTCTGGATATAGTCCTAGAAAAGGGATTGCCAGATCATATGGAAGTTCTATATTTAGCTTCCTAAGAATCTGCCAAACTGTCTTCCACAGAGGCTGCACTATTCTATGTTCCCACCAGCAGTGAAGGAGTGTCATTTCTCCACATCCTCTCCAGCACTTGCTGTTTTCTGTTTTTTTTTAATATGGCCATTCTGTGAAGTGTGAGATGATATCTCATTGTAGTTTTGATTTTCATTTCCCTAATAGCTAGTGATATTGAACATTCTTTATGTGCTTTTTTGCCATTTGTGTTTCTTCTTAGGAGAAATGTCTATTTAAATATTTAACACAATTTAAATTGGTTTGCTTGTCCTTTATTGTTGAGTTGTTTGAGCTCTTTTTATAGCATGGATTTACCATGTCTTCTTATCAGTTCTTTAGGGTGCATTCCAAGAATTGGGATTGGGATTACTAAATTTTTTTTTTCTGAGAAGGCAGTGTAGAAATATAGTGCAATAATTAAGAACAGTACTTTGGACTCAAACAGACCAGGGTTTGTATACTGGTATTCCATTTATTAGCTCTGTCATCTTGAACAAAGTTATTTTGTACCTTGAACAAGTTACTTTACATCTGATATAAATGTCAAGCTTCAATTCCCTCATCTGTAAAATGGGGATAAAAGTATCTGCCTCACATGGTTGTTGTGGGAATTAAATCAGCCAGTGCACTTATCCTTTCATTTTGTAAATGAAAAATAAATATTAGCAGCTATATATAAATAATAAAAGCCCAAAACAAAAACAAAGAAAAAAATCAAAACCCTCCAGAGGAGTCTTTATCCACTCAGAAGAGGCTGATGTCACATTACCTTGACTATGGGGAAAGAAAATCAAAATAGGGTTAGTGTTCAAATAGCAACTTAAAAAGTTAAAGCTGCCACAAAATTCTTCCAGCATACTATTTTTATAAAAAAAAAAAAGTCATAAGCCATTGGATGGTAAAATAAAAGTAAAAGCTTCATTAGACTTGCTTAATCCATTGGAATGAGATGAATTAGAGAGCAATTTTTATCTGGACATGGAGGCATCAGACTACTTTATATCAGACAGAAACCTTAAGCCAATGAGAAATGCAAACACTGCAAAACATTCTCTATGTATCCTCAGAATATAAAGTAACACGAGTTATAAAAAAATGCTGAACGAAGTCTGAAGTACTACCACCGTCAAAATGCTGACGTTGATTTTATTCACTTCTTGAGATCTAAATTGGAAAATCAAAAAGGATCATAGTAAACACAGGTCTTTATGATATACTATAATCAAAGACAATATAGGGCTAGGACTACATTGTATAATGGAAGGTCTTGAAGGATAGAATTTGCTGATTCTGGAATGGAGGAATGAGCTACCATTATCAGAATGAGCTTTGTTCCACAACTTAGTGATTTATTACTCATGTTGCCAATTCACAGATAATTGTCATGTCACTCAGACAAAGGAATCTGAAGCTTTGTAAAGAATAAAGAAAAGGAAAGACCTAAACCCAGACAATTATGTGCAAATAAAGAAAGGGAAAACTAATTTGCTATCAAATGGCTTTTATCATCACTTAAAAAAAAATACAGAGATACAAAGAAGCAGTTCTTCCCTGCAGTTATATATAAAAGCGGAGTTGTTTAAATTTTTTAAGAAATTAGCTTTCAGAGGGAAATGTATTTATGGAGAAAATAGAGATGCCAAAATGGAACAGCTAACTGGAGAGCTCAAGTTCAGGGTCTCTGCTTCCTCTGTCAGATGACTTCTCCATTAATTAATGCACGATGTCAGATGTTGGCAAACGGCAGCTCATGGGGCCGAATCCCACCCACTGCCTGTTTTTGTATTGCCCTCAAGCAAAGAGTGGTTTTGATATTTGTAGATGGTTGAAAAAAATTTTTTTAAAGGAATAGTATTTCAGGACACATAAAAATTATATGAAATTCAGATTTCAGTGTCCATAAAGTTTCCAATAACATTCCAATAACACAGCCACACCCATTTGTTACATATTGTCTGTGGCTGCTCTTGTGACACAGGTGAGTAGTTGTGGCAGAGATCTTATGACCTGCAAGGCCTAAAACATTTATTATCTAGCCCCTTCGAGGAAAAAATCGCCAATACCTACATTGTACCATTAATGACATATTTATACCCAGAAAGAGGACATGACCAAATGTGTTTAGAAAGAGGCTGGGACTTTATGAAACTTTACTAGTATACTAATATGCAGGCAGACTTACCTCCTTCCACATATAAGTGACACCTACAGTTGACCTGTAAGGGTAGTTAATGCATCTCGTGGATCCTTTGATAAAAAAGTGAAGTCACATATCACCTGGAGAGGTATTTATGGGAAGAAGTTAGCATTTGGAACAGGTCCCTAGTGCATTTTCTCTCTCCTCTTTGTGATTCTGGAATGGATGGGCTGTGTTTGACTGAGCTATTTCATAAGATTCTAGAACCATAGAGCAGGAAGGAATACTAAGGTTAGGTCTTCCCAAACTGAAATACATTGAATACCACCAGAATCAATGAGAACCTAATACATTATTAGAAACTTGCAGCCTACTTGGTACCACCTCACTCCCACGCCCCAGAATGCCTACAAGGTTGTGTGTTTCCAAAGACTTGAGAATTTAGCCAGAGAGAAAACAGAACATGCCCAGGAAAATATATTGCTAAATTTCCTGGGTATGGCTTTCTTATTTTAGACAACTCAAGTGTAAATGCAGTCCTGACCTTTAAACAGCCACATGGTGATGTGTGAAAAATATACAATACAAGCAATAAACAACCAGTCAAGCATTATATTTCTAATTCAGTCTGCTACTGTCTTATAGCATGTTGATTTGCTGAATATAATTTGTAGTGTTGCTATTGAGCAGAAGGCCACTGTCTGCAAGCAGGCTCTCTGAGTAAAACTGTCCTGTAAAATATATTTATTAGGGAAATAAATACATTTTTAAAAATTTTACTTGTATGCATGAATGACCCTGAGAATAAAAGTACATGGATATAATATGCCTATCAGTGGATAATGTGGAAAATTAGGGATTTTCATTAGAATTTTATCATGTTGAAATGTTTCAATATACCTGTGGGACCCAATAACTTCAGAAGCAAAGCCAACGATCATGGGAAACAAGCATGGAAAGCACTGTATCTTGTTTAGAGGTGTGTGTGCCTCTCTGGACACAGTCTTTCTAGAGAGCATTTCTTCTGCTACAGACAGTGTGGCAGACTGCCAAAAAGGCCAGAATTCCCCTCATCATGTATGTACTCCCTTTGCATGGAAACATTGCTGCTCCTCCCAACAAGAGGTGGGATTGATTTCCTCACCCATTGAATCTGCACTTGGTCCTGGGACAGTGGCAAATGTGACAAAAGCAGAAACTTGAATAGCCCATGCCCTTTGGGATTTGCCCTCTCTTGTGCTGCTGGCAATACTGAGTCTAGCAGGTGCAGAAGCTGGGGCTAGCCTGCTGGATCCCATGGAAGGGAGATGAGCCATCCTAGCCAAGGCCCCTCAGACCAATTGCCCTGCCATCCAGCAGACATGTGAGACAGTACTAGGCAGCCCAGACCAGAACCTCTCAGCTGAGTTATGGCAGCGGCAGAACTAATACATATTTGTTATTTTAAGCCACTAAATTTTTGAGCAGTTTGTTCCGCAGCAAAAGCTAGAGTGGGTGCCAGAACAGCAAACCCCAAGTGGGTTCCTGCAGTGGGGATCCAATGACCTTGCTCTTGCCAGAACTTTCCTGACTGTGGAGGCTATTAGAAACAAATCCTCAGACAACTGCCTGCTGATTGCTGGTGCTGGCTCACGGGGACTCAGGGCTACCCTAGGTAACATGGGATCATGCCATGCCCATGGGGGATCTTTCCATGCCTACAGTCATCCCTGTGAAGGGTCTTATAAATTCTGAGTCCCGTGAACATTTTGCTGATCGGCTGCAATAGCTTGGGATCATCAAGTTGAGGAAGTTCCTGGAACTTTCCCTACCGGTTGGGAGCTCTTTGTACTCCACAGTCTCCACGATTTTCTCACATTTACATATGCCGCCTGCACTTGTTCAGACTCGAGTGAGAACTTTTGGAATAGTCACAGAAGCTCCAATAACACGCACAAGAGCAGAGATCTGCTCTGTAGGCCGAGGGGTGGCAATGGTGCTGGGTTCTTTGGAGGTAAACTGTACTTATAAAGAGGGACTTTGGCACTCCTCATTGGACAGGCAATTTCATTGAGGATGAAGAGCACTGGACTGGAAGTCCAGAGACTTGGGTTCTAGATTGGATTCTGCTGCAAATAACTTCCGTATCTCTGAAATTTTTTTAAAAACGTCTACACTCCACTCCTTTGGGTCTCAGTTTCCAAATCTGCAACGTGGGGAGAGCTAGGCTGGGTAGCATTTACTGTCTTCTGTATTTATCAAGCTTTGAGAGTTGCCTGCCTGACTTTGCTCCATGTTCTTCTCTCTCACTCACTGCTTTGGACTCTTCACCAACATCTGCCACTGAGTTCTGCCTTTGAGAGAGAAATGAGGCAGCCCCTTTTCAGGATGAGGCCGATCGCCATACGTACAGACTCTACTCCCAGCTCCTCTTACGGACGCTAAGTGACTTCTTTCAGGGGAACATTAGTGAGGGTCTGGCCAAAAGGGACTTTAGGAAAGGAATTGTTGGGGTTGAGGGACGGAGCTTCCCAGGAAGCCTTAGAAGAGGGTCACTCAAATTTGCTGTGCTCACTTGTAAATCTCCTGCCCATGGAGGAGTGCTGTTTTCCTCTCCCAACTGGCCTCCTTGCCACAGCAGGCAGGGACTTCAACCTCTGAGTTCACTTAACTCATTTTCTTCAATGAATTCCATTGCTCTAACAATTTTTCATTTCTGCACTGCATTAATAGAATAATGACTCTTAGAAAATATGTAAGATTTTTTTTTAATGGGGTAAAGGAGTAAAGAGAAAAAATAACTATTAAAAGATGATTTACCTCAGGGCTTAAGGATTTTTTAAAAAATGCTGAATGCTTATAAATTAATCCGCATTCAAAACCCAACAGTGGCTTCGCATTCAATCAAATCCTAACTAGTTCCAGTGGCCTGAGAGTCACGCTGGAACTGCCTTTCTCTCTCTAACCTTAATTTCTGCCACTCTCTCCCTCATATACTCAGCCACGTGCACATCAGCCCTGCTTGCTGTTCCTGGAATATATCAGATTGCTCCCACCTCCTGGCTTTTGTGTGGTCACTCTCTGTGCCAGAAATGCTTTGCCCTCAGAACTTCCTGTGAGTTATTCCTCCACTGGGAATTGGGATATTTTTTTTCAAGTTCTCCAGGATGTCCTAATGTGTAGCACTGGAGTGTCATTTCGCTCAAAGCTCCTCAGATTTACATGTGCATAGAAATCCCCCTGACATCTTGTTAGTTTATGGATTGTGATTCAGGAGTGGGGTGGAGTTCAAGACTCTATTTTTAGCAAACTCCTAGGTAAGGCAGAGTCCGCAGATCTTCCACTCTGATGGTAAGTTCTTTCAGACCAGGGAATGTACTTGGATTGTCTCTCCTTGGTGCCATTTTCAGAGTAGGCGTCCTGCGAATGTTGGCTGAGTGGAAGTTTTCGCAGTTAGCTGCCACAGCTCCCTTTTATGGCCCTCTGTCACCAGTAGACTCTGAGGGCCTAAAATAAGTTGGGGGATGTTAATCAAGATATCAAGCTGCGTAACACACATATGGATGTTATAAAAGGACTTTACATTGATTGGGTAAATGTTGAGTACTAAGTCCTTACATTTCGGAGCCATAACCATCTTACTCTGGGCCAGGAATGAAGCTTTCATCTCTCCTGTTATGATAAAATGGGTTTTTGTTCTTAAAGCCTTCCCCATGGCTATTATTATCCCCTTGGTCTGGGTGGGTTTGACATGAAGAAAATCTCAGCCAGAGAGATTTTCTGAGGGGAAAAAATGGGAACATGGAGATGCTGCTCTCCTTTTGGTAACGTGTATCCTCTGTATGGTCATAAATAGCACCGATCCCTGACATCCATACTGCAAAACTAGATTTCCAAGTCTCGGTTCTGTCAACAGCTTCATCAGTGGCCTCTATAGAATTTTCTTCTGAAGCCTTCTGTGTGCCACTTTATATATTTTTGCTTGCCTAAAGTGTCTTCACCCACAACACATTCCTCCGACACCCCATTTAGTCACCTGATAAATCCAAAACGAAGTTGCCTCTGGTCTTGCCCCACCTTCCACCAGCAGAGAAGATAATGTGATTTTGGGGGCTGCATTTTCTTTCTTCCCCCAGAGTGTAAGAGAATGGGATTTCTTCCTAATGAGTTTAAGAGGGATATTGTTTCGGGGTTTGCTGACAGGCTGAAGATTTATTCTCTCCGCTCTTTTTCCTGACTGGGAAGAGAATTGCAGACATGGAACCTGCAGTGCCTCTGGGTCACTCAGTAATTTAAAATTGATGACTTGGAAAGAGAATGGAGATAAAGATGCTGTCCTGGGATGTGTCCTTTTATAGAGAGGTATTGTAATTTGGGGAACAATGCTCTCTCATGCAACTCTTTAAAAAAAAACAACAAACCCACAGTGGTTTATGGATGTGTTTTGGTCAATGGCTTAATCAGTTCAGCTCCCATGACCACCCTTTTCCTGAGCATAGAGAGAGATATACAATTTACTGGTCCAAAAAAAAAAAGGGGGGGGGAAGCATGAGGATGTTAATTAAAATGTTAAAACGTTCCATAGTGTACGATGCCATTATGTAGTTCTCAAAACCAGACAAAAGTAATCTATGCTGTTAGAAGCCAAAATAAGGTTCCCTGGGGGTAGAGGTTAGTGACCAGAGGGAGCATAGGGGTGCTGGTGGGGTGCTGATAATATTCTGTTTCTTGGTCTTGTTCCTTGGGAGTGTTCACTTAGCAAAAATGCGTTGATCTACAAGTCTGATTTGTGCACTTTTCCTCATACACCATGCTTCATTAAAAAGTTTACCAGTGGGAATGGAGATGGCTCAAGCAGTTGAGTGCCCACCTCCCACATGGGAGGTCCCGGGTTTGGTTCCGGTGCCTCCTAAAGAAAACAAACAATCAAACAACGAACAAAATCAATGAGGAAACAACGAGCAATACAACAAGCAACCAGACGAGAGAGCCAACTCAGGGGAGCCAATGTGCCTCCGCGGTTGAGTGCCGGCCTCCTGCATATGAGGTCCTGGGTTCAATATCTGGTCTCGGTACCTCAAAAAAAAAAAAGTTTACCGGTAAATAGCCCACAAGCACAAACCTTCTTTTGAATCAAGTTTTCTGCTTAGAAATAAAACATAAATTCAAAAAATCAGGTTAGCTAATTAAAGGAGGTATTCCTCCGTCTTCCAGAATTTACGTTTTTCAGTTGGACTTTAATATAATGTATGTGTTAGCCTTCCCCCTGATGTTAACAACTTTGCCTTGACTGTGCTTGACTCTGGAAAAACCATTGCTTGGAAGAAGCTGTAACCTTAACAGCCTTCTTTATCTCATTGATGAATGAGGATCTTGGACATGCTTGTGTTGAAACATGCAGCCTTCTATCAATTCTCCATCACTGAAATCACTCTCAACTTCTTCAGGACAAGATGAGGGAACTCTTGATCAAACCCAGTGCTTCCTGGATACTAATTTTGTCTCTACACAAAGGGGTTGACTTTGCTTCTACCAAGTTAAGGAACGAACCTGTTGAGCCTAATTATACCAGTGCCTGCTTTACTCTCTAGGAGCAAACCAGATATAATAAATGAACTGTTGTTTTTTCCCCCCGTTTTAAATTGACTTCTTTAATTTCTGGAATGGATATGCATTCACATGGTTCATGAATCAAAAAGTATAAATAGTATACAGGAACTAGCTTTTCTCCCACCTCTGTTCTCATCAGCCATTTTCTACCCCTCTCTACCATTGTTACTAGTGTCTTTGTATCTTTCCAGAGACTATTAGTGTTGATTCAACTAAAATTTGAAAATATCAATAAGAGGATTCTATCAGGATTTTGTGATCACTGGCAAATTCCTGTTTTAGGACCTTGCTGCCAAAGAGTGGTCTGTAGATCTTGAGCAAAGACTATGGGCTAAAAAGTAAAATCCCGGATATTGTCTATGGATGGATTTTTAAAAAATTTCTGGCCTGCTTTACCTCCTTCTCTTCAGGTATAATGGTTCCAGTTGCCCGTGCTTAATTCAGTCCTTGCACTCAGTATTCCAGTCCCTTCCACCTAGTAAGAGAAGTTCTTCCATGTATCACCCCTTTCCTATCTTCAGTGTTGGTCTATAACCAGGTTAATTATTTTCTCTCCTAAAAAAGAAAACCACCACAACAAAAAATACCAGAAATTCTTTCCTTTGGCCCTCAGCCTCCTCTGGCCAAACCTGTGCCATTATCCTTTAGGAAGAGTAGTTTATATAGCAGTTTTAATTTAAGGACAGTTTGTGGGGCAGCAGCAGCAGCACCTCCGTGGGGACTCACTAGAAATCCAGAGTCTTAGGCCCCAGCCCTGACTCAAGAATCAGAATCAGCCACCATCCTCATCAACCTTTGTCATTGCTCAGGGATGTTCCTCCTGGGTTCAGAGATCCTCCTAACATCCTTCAGACACGTCAGCCTATTCCAGTTTCTGGGTTTGGAGCCAGAGAGTTATCACCATGGAAAATAAAGGCAAGATCTTGTTTTAAAATTCTCGGTGCTTCCTGGAATCCAAACATAATGATATTGTTTGACTTTTAGTGGAGGGAAAATATTCCATGGGTTGGCTCCCCCTTGAATTGACCTGGGACCTCCTCTTTGCTAGCCAAGTCTGTTGTTGAGACTTTTTTCCCCCCACTGGTCTATCCTGGTTTCTCCAAATATGGACCTACTGAAACTTGATGCACTTTCTTACTTCCTTTCCTCTACTTTTCCAAGTTCTTTCCTCCACAGATATTAACCACAGAACATACCCATCCACCACTTAATTGTTCATCTCTAGATTTCATTCACTGCAATTTACAGTCATTAGGCATCTGTTAATTTCTGATGCTGAGGGGTGTTGAAATGATTTTTTATTGAATTATAGTATAAAGAAAAGTGCACATATCTTGAGTTGATGGCATGATGTGGTTTCACAAACTGATTACACCCACATAACCAGCACCCAACTCAAGAAACACAGCATGTCCAGACCTCAGAAGCCCCCTTCTTCACAGTCACCACATGCCTCCATGGGTAGCCACTATTTTGACTCCTAATAGCAAATCAAATTCTTATTTGTGAGCTTCGTGTAAATGGCATACAGCATGTACTCGCTTGTGTCTGTTTTCTTTCCCTTGCTATCAAGTTGGTAAATTTCAACCATATTGTGTGTGTTGTTGAAGGTCATTCATTCTCATTGCTATATTATTTATCCATTCTACTATCAACGATCATTTGCATGGTTTGCAGTTTGGGGCTATTACGACTAGCACTGCTCTGAAAATTCTTGTACCTGTCATTTTGTGGAAATACACAGGTATATGGAAAAGATTAAAATTGCTGGGCGATGCTGAGTTTTTAATGAATCAAGACTGATTAGTTTGTGCACATCAGTGCCAAGGAAGCAAGGTGCATGATTAGGCAGGAATGCATGCGTTCAGACACCCAAGTGTTAAGAGTAGGAGCTGAAATCGTTTTTCCACCGGCAAAAAAGCAACTCTTTGCCTACTAGCAATTTCTGAGCTCCTGCCTTATTCCAGCTATCCAAGGATGCAGTGTTGATTACTTTAGTTTATTTTATGATTTTAATGAGCTCACCCCACTGCTGCAATAGCTTTTCCAAGCATGACACATCCTGGCTTCATAGTGAGAACCAAGTCAATTCTCAGCTGTGTGCCAGCAGCAGCTAAAAAATTGCTGCTCATGATTTTCTGCTTTGGAATCTCCATCCTTGAGGGTAAATAGTGGAAGCAGGACAAGCCATAAGCAGAGGAGGTGGTTGTCTGCATGCTGTGACTCACAGTTCTGCTTGGCCCTTAAATAGCTCTGCCATAAACGTTCCTTTCCTAGAGGGCCTGGAACCCCCACCATTTACACAAGCATTTTGGGTTAGGCCACCGAGGTAGGAAAGGTGCCTCTGGAAGGCTACTGCTGAAATGCACAGGTATCTTGCAGGGAGTGGGAAGGCCTTTAACTGTCTCCCAGAGGGTTAATAAGTTATGAACTTGGAAGTCAAAGAGAAGTCAGTGCTCAGGGCACAGGAACTAGAGGTTTGAATGGAGGTGGCAATGTCACAAGATTGCAGCAGTGTCGGGTTGAGGGGAAGGGAAATAACTTTAAGGCAGTGAAAAGAAGAGTCTAGGCCTGGAGGGGACTCCGAATGAGTCCCACTGGACCACCTAGAAGGCAGGACTGGGGCTAAGAGGACATCCTGGAGTAAAATGTCTGCTGTTATAGAAGCCACTTGGGTTTTTAATGGTCTGCAGGTCAGATTCTCCGATTTCATCTGATGAATAAATAAATAGCTTCATTCCTACATTGAAAAATCTTTCCTGTCTGTAGTTTCCTTATTATGCTCATCTTGCTTGGGTATACTTTATATAGTTCTTGTGGGGACGGTAATGGGGCCATAATTTTTGATGCTTTATTCTCAGCTCCAGGCTGGTCAAGAAATTTTCTGCTAAATTTACAATTTTTCTCTGTACTGTTACACACAGACATACAAGTATATCACATATATATATATATACACAGTGTATATATTTTGTGTTTGATATCATTAAATTCTAGTATAATGGTGATTTTGAAGGGAAGGAGACACATTCTTAGAGACTCACCCACATTTAACAGACTTAAGAAAATCTTTATTGGTTTTCTGATTATAAAAATTGATGCATACTAATAAGAAATTCAAAGTTTACAGAAATGAAGAAAGAAGAAACTGAAAGCCCTGCGTACCTGGAATGTATATTAAAGATACAATAGGAGTTAGGCAAGTCTTTTGCTCATATTTTTTAATAATAAAGAGATAGACTTTTTATTATTATGCTTTAAAAATAAAAGTATTCTGTCTGACTACTTCTCATACAGCGACATTAAACCCCTGCATTACACATGTTCCCTGTAACAAAATGTCCTGCTTGGCCTCGGGATGTGGCGGGCCTCCTGGGGCTAGAGCAGAGCCTCACCTCTTCCTTCCCTTCTCTCTGGCTCTTCTCTCCACCTTCCCCCAAGATTTGTGCCGCAAAGATTCTACATAACAAGACAACCTCACACGTGCAAAGAGGCTTAAAGAAAGTAAGAAACTTATAATAGCATCCCCAAAAGATGTGCACAAGAATGTTCATAAGTTTCCCTCATCATAGCCAAACACTGGCAAGTTTACATCAAGAGGGGAATGGAGGGACAAACTGCGGTGTGTGGGAAACTTCTCAGCAATGAACAGAAAAAAGGTACTGACCCTGCAGCGTTACGGGTGTCTTAATTTGCCAGAGCTGCTATGGCAAATACCACACACTAGTGGGCTTAAGCAACAGGAATTTATTGTCCCATGGTTTTGGAGGCTAGAAGTTCCAAATCATGGTATCAACAGGCCACATTGTAGCTTTCTGGGGCTAGCTTGCTGCAGTCCTTGGGGTTCCTCGTTGCATCTTTGCCTCCATCACATGACTTCTCCTGCCCAGTCATCTGAATTTCTTCTATTTATAGGACTCCATTCATATGAATAAACATCACCCTGATACAATTTGTCCTAATCTAAACAGCATCTTTGAAGATCCTACTCCCATAGGAGTTCACATCTTTTTTTTTTAATTATTTATTTATTTTTAAATTTACATTAAAAAAATATGAGGTCCCATTCAACCCCACCGCCCCCGCCCACCACTCCCCCCACAGCAACACTCTCTCCCATCATCATGACACATCCATTGCACCTGGTAAAGTTCATCTCTGAGCATCACTGCACCCCATAGTCAATGGTCCACATAGCCCAGACTCTCTCACGTTCCATCCAGTGGGCCCTGGGGGGATCTACAGTGTCCCGTAATTGTCCGTGAAGCACTATCCAGGACAACTCCACGTCCCGAAAATGCCTCCACATCTCATCTCTTCCTCCCGTTCCCCACACCCAGCAGCCCCCATGGCTACCGTTCCCACACCCATTCCACATTTTCTCTGTGGACATTGGATTGGTTGTGTCCATTGCACACCTATGTCAAGTGAGGGCTTAGATTCCACATGGGTACTGGATGCACTCCTCCCGCTTCTAGTTGTAGACACTCTAGGCTCCATGTTGTGGTGGTTGACCTTCTTCAACTCCATGTTAGCTGAGTGGAGTAAGTCCAATAAATCAAAGTGTAGGAGCTGAAGTCTGTTGAGGCTCTGGGCCTGGGTGTCATATTATCAGTCCAGAGATTCAAATCCCCTACATATATCTCAAACCCAGCACCAACTACAATTCCAATAAAGTAGCATGCAAGTCTTGTGAAAAGAGATCCCCTCTGAGTCCAATTCCATCACGCAGACTCAAAAGAACCAATACCTGGGGTTGTATCTACCTTATCTGTCTCTTAGACTCTGTTCAGTTGTACATAGGGGTATTCCTTGAGGAGTTCACATCTTAATGCATAATATTAGTAGAGTAGCATCCTTAAAAGTACTATTTACAAATGGGTTCACACCCATAGGAATGTGGATTAAGATTTGAACATGTCTTTTGTGGGGTACATGATTTAATCCCCAACAATAGGTGACTCTCAAGAATGTTTTGTTGAGGGAAAAAAAAAAGCCAGAATGGAGAGTACATACTGCATGATTCCAATTTGCATGAAATTCTAAAACAGCCTAAACTAATCCATGGTGAAAGGAATTAGGCCAGTGGTTACCTGAGGTGGGGGTGGGGCGCTTGGGCAGGGATTGGCTACCAGGGGCACAGGGGAACTTTCTGGTGTAATAGAAATGTTCCTTATCTCAAAAGGGGTGGTGTTTTCAAGAGTGCATACATTTGTCAAAATCCATCAACATGTACTCCTATGATCTGTTCCTTTTATTATATATAAATCATCTTCAGTACAAATATTTTGAAAAGCATCCCCTCGAACATGAGAGCAGGCATGTAGTAGATGCCTCCATTGTCCAATTATGATCCCTCTTTCAACTGCAGTCACGGGGGACCATATTGATTCACCTCTCCCTGTTGCTTCTACCTTCTGCCCCAGGCCCATGCCAGGAACATAGTGAACCCACACTGAAGCACAGCCCAGAGTCAACGTCCTTGAAGACTACTCTCAATCAATGGAGAGCAGAGCCAGTGGATAAATGCTCCAGCTGGTCAGGCAGACAATTCTGGAAGGTCTTCTATATGCTGTTCAGTGGTCCTGTGGAATCAGGTCCCTATAATCTCAATATGCTAGCTAGTCCTCCCCCGCATCTCACTTTCCCTTCATTTTCATACCTACACCCTGGGATCACGTCCCAAATCCTTGCCTCCCACCTGTATCCTTATCTCAATCTCTGCTTTCAGAGGAACCCAAACTAAGAAAGACATCACCGTGGGAAGAGAAGAAATTGTTGTGGGCCCTGCAACCGAATTCCCCTGTTTTCTTATTCCTCTCAATCCATCTCCTCTCTCCTTTCATGAAAAAATGTTCTACATCTACATTTCAGGAAAAATGGAGGTGAAAGAAGGGGCATTAGAGGCAGGTTAGTAAGAGAAATCTATGACAGGAGGAGAGGTAAAGGATATATATATATTTCTGCATTAAAGTTGAGGTAAAGGTGAGGAAAAGAATCGATTTTGAAAAGACAGTGGAATTGGAATGCTCATACACTGCTGATGGGAATGTAAAATGGCACAGCCAATGTGGAAAACAAGTTGGTGGTATCTTAGAAAGTTAAACATGGAGTTATCATATGACCCAGCAATTCCACTCCTAGATATATACCCGAAAGAACTGAAAACATATGTCCATATGAAAACTTGTACATGAAGTGTTCCTAGAAGCATTATTCACCACAGCCAGAAACTGTAAACAAACCAAATGTCTATCAACTGAAGAACTGATAAACAAAATGTGGTACCTCCACACAATGGAATATTATTCAACCATAAAAAGGAATGAAATACTGATACATGCTATAATGTGGGTGAACCTCAAAGTCATTATGCTAAGGGAAAGAAGCCAGACACAAATGGCTTCTTTTATATAAATGACTCCATTGATATGAAATGTCCAGAACAGGCAAATCCAGAGACAGAAAGCAGATTAGTGGTTTCCAGGGACTGGGGGTGAAGGAGTTGGGGGCAAGTAGGGGAAGTGACTACTAATAGGTACAAGGTTTCCCTTCGGGGTGATTAAAATGTTCTAAAATTAGATTATGGTGATGATTGCCCAACTCTATAAACATACTGAAAACCATTGAATTGTATATTTTAAATGGTTGAACTTTATGCTCTATAAATGATACATCAATAAAGCTGTTTAAAAAATTAGTCCTGACCCAGGGAAGGGAATTACCCTAATTTTAGCAGTTTTCACCTAATTTTGGTCAAATTCCAAGGATCATAAACAGTGGGGAGAGAATTATACACCTGTACTCACGTAATATTTCCTCCAGATGTCCTATTTCTTGGATTAATTTATTACTTTAATTATTAAACAAATATTTGTGTTAATTAATATTGTATGCATCTAGAGATGCAAGGGTCAATAGAACAGATACTGTTCCTGCCTCATGGAACTTAGAGTTTAGTGGAGGAAACAGAAAAAGGGACAAGACATTACAAAAAGAAGTTGGGAAATGACATAACAGTGTAAGTTCAGTTTGTAAATCAGAAAAATAAACCAGGCTTATTTTTCAATAAAAGTAGTGTTTGGAATGGAGTGCTTTGACTAGTAGTAGACTTGAGGGCCTGTGCTTTTGTTGGGCAGAATTAGAGAGTGCCCTTTCCACCTTCCTATCGAGGTTCAGGGATATAGGAACTTCTCTGATTATCAGGATGGTCCCTAACCAAGGCCAACTGTAGTTAAGGACCAGTCTTCACAGAAAGCACACACAGGAAGGAACAATGACTCTATATCAGAATGGAAAATTTGTTCTATGTGTAAAATGCAGGGATGCTTAGATGGATTAAAAGATGAAGATAAACATCCCTGGAGAGTCTTAGAAGTATTTGGGAAAGGAGTACTCTGTGGCCTACAGAGATCTCCACTAGGATAAGAGTCACAGCTTCTAAATGGGACAACTTATTGGTGCCACAAAGGCAGTACTGGCAAGAAACAGGACTCTTAGGGATGGAACAAAAAATATCTAACATTGTTCCACATTTGAAGGTTTCACATGCATTTATTTATCCAACTCTATTTACTCATTTTATCCTCAGAACAATCTAATGAGATGGTTATTCTCATCTACAGATAAGCAGATAAGACACAGTGTGGTGAAGTAGTTCACAAAGTTAGAGATGGATTGTGATAAACTACGCTTTCAAATTTTTTCACTTTGCTCTCCACATACTACCATGGAAGAAGTGTACTTCTCTGCTCCATGGATATGGGCTTAACCAATTGACCAAATCATTCCTGTTATCCATTGCTGCAAAACTAATTACCCTGAAGTTAAGTGACTGAAAACAACAATTTATTATTTCTCATGATTCTCTGGGTTGGCTGGGGTTCAGCTAGATGTTCTTCTGCTGTTCACACATCTGCATTCAAATGGGAGCTAGCTGAGGCTGAAATGTCCAAGATGGCCTCTCATCCTTCAGAACTTCCTTTCACGTGGTTTCTAGTCATTCTGTTCTCCAGCCTGGAATTCCTTCCAGCATGGTGGCTGGGTTCTAAGCCAGAGGAAATATAACCTGCTGACCTTCTTAAGACCTGGGCTTGAAACTCTCAAAATGCCATTCCCCACCACATTCTGATGGCCAAGGCAAGTTCACAAGGCCAGTCCAGATTCAAGTGGAGGGGAAATAGGTCCCACTTTTTGATGGGTGGAGCAGCACATACATACAGAGGAGATACAAACCATACCATGTGAATTGCTTTGGCCAAATGAATGTGAATGGACATGACATCCAAGAAACAGCTTTAGGAACATTTGCATAATATGGCTTAGTCTCTTTTATTTTCCATTGGAACAAGCATTTCCCAGATCAAGATTGCTCCTTCAAGCTAGAAGACATGTGGTACAAACCCTATCATGACCACAGACAGGAGCACAGTCAAAGCAGCTTATCTTCAGCCATCATATGTAAAATGAAGAAATAAATATTCGCTATAATTCTCAAGACTTTGTTTGTTAGGCAGCATAACCTCATAATAACTGACTAACACGAGTTAGAGCTAGGATTTGAACCCAGGGAGCATACTTTGAGAATCCAAGCGCTTAGCCATTACACTATACCTCTCACCTGGAGGCAGCATTCCATCATTGGATTCAGGAAACCTTGAGGGTTCTGAGACAAATTTGGAGTGACAAGGAGATGCTAAGAGAGACAATCTGCAAATGTGACGAGGTAGGGGCTACAGCAGGTAGTTTAACCAGCAGAAGGAGATGTGATCACATTTATCTCCACTGGACAAATGGATCATTCTGATTATTCTACTAATCTGTGGAGCACATCTCTGACCCCTGCTACATCTTAATCCCCACCCTAATTAAATAAGGCTTTTATTTTCTACTTTCATTGTTTATGCATCACTTTTGAAACTCTGAAAAGAATAACATTAAAACTAGATTCCTCTGTAAGGGAGAAACATACCTCCTCTCAAATCAACATCATAAAAGTTTTATTAATATTAAAGATTGAGACACAGAGAAGTGCTACAAATGTCATTGTAAATATTGAGAGTTTCCTGTACAGCAGGTTACTTGACTTACCAGGATTATGAGACAGAGTTGAATATTCCTCATCCATTACTCACATATCCTTCACATGGCTTCTAGGACATAGAACTCTTGGTTTTCCTCCTACCTTCCTGGTTGCTTCTTCTCAGTCTCTTTTGCTAGTACCTCCTTTTTTTCCTGCTCTCTCAATGGTGGAGTACCCCAGAGCTCTGTTTGCAGTTACCTTCTCTGTCTATACTTACTCCCTCAGTGAACTCATTTGGTTTTTAAAAAAATCAATTTCATTGATACATATTAATAAAGCATAAATCCATCCAAAATATACAATCAATGGTATTTGGTATAATCATGTAGTTGTGCATTCATCACTTCAATCATTCTCAGAACATTTTCATTATTCCAATAATAGTAATAATAATAAAAACAAAAAACAAACAAAAAACTCATTACCTCCCAATCCCTCTAGCTGCTATTCTGTTTCCATCTATTTAGTTTATTTGTATTTATATTTTGTAAAAACGGTCTTACATATGCAATATCACCCTTATTCGCCTTCTCATTTGGTTTTGAAACACTTTAAATACTGTCTCTATATCAGTGACTCCAAAATTTATCTGCAGCTCAGACCTCTCCCGAACTCCAGACATATACAGCCAATTGTCTTTCGACATCTCCATATGGATGTGAAATAAACATCTCAAAAGTCCCATTCCAAGCTGAATTCATTTCCTCCCACTCCTGTCCCCCAAATTTGCAGCTTTTCCCCATCCCAGTTGATGGCAATTCCATCCCTTGTGGAATCGTTTAGGCTCCAAACCTAGAGTCACCCATTTCTTCCATTTCATACTCCACATTCAAATCAGGAAATTCTTTTGACCCTACCTTCAAAATAAGTACCATAATCTTCTCACTTCCCATTACCACCCCATGACTGCTCTGGTCTGAACCCCATCATCTCTCTTTCGGCTTATTGCAATTGCCTCCTATTGGTGTCATTGCTCCCTTATGGTCTATTCTTAACATGGTAAACACATGATCTTTTCAAACATAAGTTCATGGTACATCTCTGCTCAGATCCCTCCAATGACTTCCCACCCCATAGAAAAAGCCAAAGCTCTTTAATTTATATAAAAACTCTATACATGATCTGGCCTCTACCAGCCAGAGAGTACCTCATCTTGTCATAAAAATGTTTGCACAGATGCAGACACACAGTAGGTATGTAAATATTTGCTGAATGGATGGACTGAATCAAGCTAGCTACAGGGAAATCTTTGAAACCCAAAGTCCTATATCAGTTAAGAAATGCATTTGCAAATAAAAGAGTGTTTTCTTAAGTTGAAAGTCCAACGAGGAGTGTTCATGTTTTTCACAAAGGCTGGTAGGAGAGTAAAGATGAAGAGGGGTTTGGCCTACCTCACCAAATTCTTTATTTTCTTCTGTTCCCAGGGCTAGGTTGAATGAATTCAGCAGCCCTCAGCTACACTTTAATCGTGCACGGCCACATCTGGCGTCTCTAAGCTCACACAGCTGTTCTGTCAACTCCCTGCGAGTTTACGTCCCCTCCTCTTCTAGGAAATTGCACTGCCTATTGGCAATTAGCCCTAATGAAGCAGCAGGAGTTTCCTGAGGGGAATACATTGCTGACAAGTATAATTACTATTAGCAGCTGTGGGACCTCTGGCTCTGTGAAAGTAACCCATCCACCTGTCAGAGTGCGCAGCAGGACTGCGCAAGCTGCACCTAGCAGCCAGTCCAGCACTCTGAGCCAGGCCACCGTGGGAGGAAAGCAGGAGACTGGCATTTGGAAGCCAATTGAGAACATTTACTTCCAATGCGCAAATTTCTGCAGCCCAGCTGCATGGGCTGTAGAGCCACCACAAATCAGCAAGTCGCTTCTTTCAGTTCAATGTGATCACTGTCTCTTTCAAGCACCCATAATGCTTGTCTGTGCTTAGATAGGGCATCTCCAAGGTGGAGCGGGTACCCCACAGCTATGCAGGAGCTTTTAATTATCTTTATTTTTATCAAAAAAAGAATGGATAGGAATAAGCTTTGCCAATATTTAATAATGGCCTGAAACTGGCCTCCTTACTGGTGTATAAGAACCAGTATACACTGGCCTTCTAGTGTATAAGAACTTCATGGGCGAAGATTTGGAGTTCTGCAGTGACGAGTGGTTTACAATGGCTCCCTTTTGGCGATATGTTTCAAAGGTAGATGAAATATGACTGCGAATTGTTTTCTACGCCCGAGAAGTAGAGTCTAATACCCCTTCCGAATCTGGGCTGGCCTTAGTGACTTCCTTGACCAAGAGAGTATGGTCACTCTACCAGTTATAGATGTAGGCTATGCAAAGACTAAGGGCTTCTATATTGCCCATTTAGATCCTTGGGACCACCATGCTGTGAGGGAGCGGAAGCTAGGCAAACTGAGAGGCTGTGAAGAGAGAGAGAGGCCTGGCTAGCTTCCAGGAGTCCAGTCCCCAGGCATTTAAGTCGTTCCAGATGAAGCTTCAGACATCACGAAGCAGAGATGAGCCGTTCCCACTGTGCTCTTTCCAAATTTCTGACGTACAAAATTTTAATCTACAACGATAATAAATTATTGTTTATGCTTCTACATTTTGGGTTAGTTATACAGCAATAGATAATGGAAACAATTAGGTTTATTTCCGTGGGCCTAGCTAGAAAGGTTTACAGATTTTATTAAGAAGTTTAAACAAATCCTTAAAACTCTAAGTGCCTCAAGAGATTCCTACAAGAAATCTCAGCTGAATAAAAATACCAAGACTAACACAAGTAAACAGAGGAGCTGATGTTCCTTCTACGCTTAGAACCTAAGTCATATTATGAGATAAATACAATGACAATCTTATCAAATCTAACAAGAAGTAATAAAAATGGAAGTTATTAAAGAAGGCCATTTGAAATATGAATGTGCACACCCACTATCATTATCTACCTCACTCTGAGCGCATATTAGCCTTGACAAATTAGCTGAGGATAACATGAAGCCATCATGGTTAGAAAGACATTAAAAGCTCAGTACTCAGAACATGAAGATAAACTTCTACAATTTGATAGCAGAAGTATTTTTTGAACTGTGAAGAAAATTTAAAGATTGTATTTTATTTTATCCTATCCTTTTACCATTTCTGCTTATAGTCCCTATATATATAAATATATTTTTTAGATTTATTTTTTTAAATTTTCTACCCTTCCTCTCCTCCCATCCTGCTTTTTTTGCTGTCTGTGTTGTCTTCTCTTCTCATTTTCTCTCCTCTAGGATTCACCGGGATTCAATCCTGGAGACCTCTGATGCAGAGAGAGGTTCCCTGTCACTTGTGCCACCTCAGTTACTGGTTTCTGCTGTGCTTTACCTTGACTATCCCCTTGTCTCTCTCAATGCATCATTATTTTGCTGCATGACTCATTTGCATAGGGCACTCGCTCACCATGTGGGCACTTGAGTGGGCACTCGTGCAGGCACTGGCTCACCGCAGGGACACTCGCATGGGCACTGGCTTGCCACGCAGGCACATCTTCTCTTCTTTTTCACCAGAAGGCCCCAGGGATTGAACCCAGGTCCTCCCATATGGTAGGTGGAAGCTCTATCAGTTGAGCCACATCTGCTTCCCATCGTCCCTATATTTTAGCAAAGTACTTACATATAAAATTTGCATATATATGCATAACATATGGTTATGCTCCTTAATTAAAAAAATTATTGTTAAATATATCATACGCATGGATGGAAAACATACACATGCAAATTAAAGGCTAATAAAATGGGCACTCCTAGACCTACCACAGAGCTTCAGAAATAGAACATTGCAATTACCATTTCCTCTTCCTAAACCCCTAGGTGGACACCATGATGAATTTTGGGTCAACAATTAGCTCATTGGCTTCATAGGTGTTTTTTTGGCCACATGTCTCTGAGCCTCTGATCAATATGTTGTTTAGTTTTCCCTGATTCAAATGGTATAAAA
This sequence comes from Dasypus novemcinctus, assembly GCF_030445035.2. Classification (NCBI taxonomy): domain Eukaryota; kingdom Metazoa; phylum Chordata; class Mammalia; order Cingulata; family Dasypodidae; genus Dasypus; species Dasypus novemcinctus. The sequence goes on from NC_080704.1 coordinate 35,156,588, forward strand.
TTGCATTCATAAAGTATGTATTCTTCGGTGACCTGGCCCTTTCCCTGAATTCTGTGTCTCCGAGCTTCATTCGTGTCAATGCATGTGGTTGTAGTTCATTCGTGCCACAGCTTTTTAGCATTCCAGTGGATGAATATGCCTCAGTCTAATGACCTTTGGTACTGGGCATGGAGAATTGGTCATTTTCAGCTTTTCGCTATAAGACCCACGGCTACTGTGAGCACTCTTTCCATGTCTCCTGGAACATATTTAAGAAGTACTCTAGGGTATCTACCTAGAGACAGAATTACTAGGTTGTAGATAGGTACATGATCAACTTCTCCAAAATTGATGCACTTCCACCAGGAGTGGATGAAGACCCGTGTTGTTTTACATTTTTTGTCAACCCTTGTCATTATCTGACTTTTCAGTTTTGCCAGGCTGGTATGTGGGAAAGAGAATCTTGTGGCTTTAATTGCATTTCCCTGAATACTAATGAGGTTCTGCATCTTTTCATATATTTATGGCTGGTTTTTGTTTCCTCTTTGTTGAAATGTATGTACCCCTTTGTTGGTAGCACACTGTCTTAAATATTATAGTCATTAAATAAGGCTTGATAGCTTATAGGGAAAGTCTCTCTATTTTCTATATAATTTTTATTTTTATTTTTTGAAGTACCAGGCCAGGGATTGAAGCCAGGACCTCTTATGTGGGAAGCCAATGCTCAACTACTGAGCCACATCGGCTCCATTGAGTTGGTCTTTTCATATGTTTGCTTGTTGTTTTGTTTTTTTGTTTTCAGGAGCCTTTGGGGACAGAACCCAGGACCTCCCATGTAGAAAGCAGGCCCCCAATGGCTTGAGCCACATCTGCTCCCTATATAATTTTAGAATAAGCTTGTCAATTTCCTCAAATAACCTTATTCAGTCTTTGAAATTGCATTGACTGCATGGATCCAATGGGGGAGAACCGATATTTCTAAAATACTGAGGCTTCCAACCAAGAATTTCCTGTATTTCTCCATTTATTTAAGTCTCCTTTGTTTTCTTTCCATGTAACATTATAATTTTCTCCACAAAAAGGGCTTACTCATCCTTTTTTAGATTTATTCCTTCAAATCTTATCTATGTTTGTTTTAGTTTGCTAGGCTTCTTAAAGCAGATACCATGAAATAGGTTGGCTTAACAATGGGAATTTATTAGCTTATAGTTTTGAAACTGAGAAAAATGTCCAAATCAAGGCATCATCAAGGTGATGCTTTCTTTCCGAAGACTGGTTGCCAGCTATCCTTGGTCCTCTGCCACATGGAAAAGGCACTTAGCAATATCTGCTATTCTCTCCCTCACCCTCTGGGTTACGTTGTTTTCAGCTTCCTGCTTCTGTGGCATTCTCTCTCTATATATATTCATCCCTTTTATAAAGGACTCCAGTAAGAAGATTAAGACCCATCCTGAATGAGGTGGATCACACCTTAACTGAAGTAGTCTCACCAAAAGATCCCACTTACATTATTATTATTTTAGTAATGGAAGAACTTGTAACATTGATAGAAAGGCAGTGGTCACCAGAGGATCTGAAGGGAGGGAGAGGGAAGAATAGGTGTAACATGGGGCATTTTAGGGACATTGGAATTGTCCTGCATGACATTGCAATGATGGATACAGGCCATTATACATTTTGTCAAAACCTACAAAACTGTGTGGTGAAAAGTGTAAACTATAATGTAAACATAGTCCATGGTTAGTAGCAATTCTTCAAAATATGTTCATCAATTGTAAAAATTTACCACACTAATGAAAGATGTTAATAAGGGAAAATGTGGGAGGGGGAGGGGATGGGGTATATGGGAATCCCCTACATATTTTTTTCTTTCTTTTTTTTAATTGAAGAATATCATCCACACATGAACATACATAAACAGTAAGAATATAATAATAGTTGTGAACTTACAAAACAAATATATATAACACCATACAGGACTATCATAACTCACCCTGCCACCAATAACTTGCATTGTTGTTAAAACTTTTAACTAATGATTAAAGAGCATTGTCAAAATATTACTACTAAACAAAGTATTTTTCCCCCAACCAATCCTATTATTATTATCCTTATATCATTTCTATATGAACACACATAAACAATTAAGTGTATAGTAAAAGTTGTGAACTTAACAAAGCAAACATGCATAACAGCATACAGGGGTCCCACACATCAAACCTCCACCAACACCTTGCATTGTCATGAGACGTTTGTTACAAACTATGAATAACACTATCAAAATCTTACTACTAATCATAGTACTTATCTTAAATTTGGTGTGTTTTTTCCCCCAACCCATGCTATTATTTTTTAAATATATTTTGTGACAAAAGTTGTAAACTTATAAAACAATTATATACATGTGCAAAATTCCCAAACAGCACCCGTCCATCAATACACCACAATGTGGTGTGTCATTGCTACAGATAAAATAATATCATCTGATTGTTACCATGTCCATAGTGTACATTTGGCTCACATTTTCCAAACTGCATCAGTATCAACACAGTACATCTTTCGCATAGATGCAAGAATATTATATTATTACTACTAACCACAGTCCATAGGTCACTCCAGCTGTATTTTCCCCATGCTTCTCCACATTCCCAACACCCTGCACTAGTGATATACATTTCCTCTAGTTAACAAAGGACACTCTTCCATCTGTACCATCAACCACCGTTCTCATCTACCTCTTGGTTTACTATGCTATCCAGTTCCTGGATTATTCTCTAGCATTCTGTCAACTGGCATTTACATAACTAGACTACCATTTTCAATCACATCCCCACTTATAAACCAGTTGTTACTACTGTGTGCTACCATCCACTCCATACATTGCCACACCTTTACAGTGAAGCTAATTAAACTTCTACATACTTTAAACATCAGTAGTCTACTCAGTCCTCCTTTTATCTCCTTTAAGAATCCACCACCTACAATGACGTCTTAAAGATATTTTCCAATAACTTCTTCTAGAAGTTTTATGGTTCTTGCTTTTATTTTTAGTTTTTGATCCATTTTGAGTTAATTTTTAGATAAGGTATGAGATAGGGGTCCTCTTTCCTTCTTTCAGCTATAGATATCCAATTCTTCCAGCACCATTTGTTGAATGGATTGTTCTATCCGAGCTGTGTGAGTTTGATGGGCCAGTCAAAAATCACTTGACCATACCTGTGAGGGTCTGTTTCTGAAGCATAAATTTAATTCCATTGGTCTATTGTGTCCGTCTTTAGGCCAGTTCCATGCTGTATTTACCACTATAGGTAGGTATTGTGATTTAAAGTCTGGAGATGAGGGTTTGCTTTTCCTTTTAATGATGTTTTTGTCTATTCAGGACTCCTTACCCTTCCAAATAAATTTAATGACCGTGTTTTCCATTTTTCCTTTAATGCTAGTGGAATTTTTATCGGGATTGCATTAAATCTGTATATCGATTTGAGTAGAATTGACATCTTAATGATATTTAGTCTTCCAATCCATGAGCATGGAATGTTCTTCCAGTTATTTAGGGCTTTTTTGATTTGTTTTAATATTGAGTTGCAGTTTTCTGAATACAAGTGCTCTACATCATTGGTTAAGTTTATTCCTGACTATTTGAGTTTTATCTGTCATATTTTATTTTCACCACTCTTTTGACACTTTGTTACTTTTACTGATATAATCTTCATTTCTAGACTCTCTTCCAGGCCTCTCTCTCCTGTCTTTTCTTTTCAGGCTCTAGCACACCCTTTAGTATATCCTGAAAATCTGGTCTCTTGCTTAGAAATTCTCTCAGTTTCTGTTTATCTGTGAATATTCTAATTTTGCCCTCATTTTTGAAAGACAGTCTTGCTGGATATAAGGTTCTTGGCTGGAGGTTTTTCTCTTGTATTATCTTAAATATACCAGCCCACTGTCTTCTTGCCTCCATGGTTTCTGGTGAGAAATCAGCAATTAATCTTATTGGATATTCCTCATATGTGATGAACTGCTTTTCTCTTGCTGCTCTCAGAATTCTCTTTGTCTTTGGCCTTTGACATTCTGATGAGTATGTGTCTTGGAGTTGGTCTATTCAGATTTTTCAGATGGGAGTACGTTGTGCTTTTTGGACTTGGATATCTATGTCCTTCAATAGGGTTGGGAAATTTTCTACCATTATTTCTTCAAATATTCCTTCTGCCCCTTTATCCTTCTCTTCTCCTTCTGGGACACCCATGACACATATGTTTGCATGCCTTTTGCTGTCATTTAGTTCCTTGAGACCTTGTTCAATTTTTACCATTCTTTTCTTCATCTGTTCTTTTGTACGCTCACTTTCAGAGGCCATTTCTTCAAGCTCACCAATCCTTTCTTCTGCCTCAAATCTGCTATTATATGATTCCAATGGCTTTTTAAAATTTCTCTCCACTTCCCTGTCCCCCCACCCCCCAGTTGTCTGCTATCTGTGTCCATTCGCTGTGTGTTCTTCTGTGTCCACTTATATCAGTGGCACCCAGAATCTGTTTCTTGTTTTGTTGTGTCATCTTGCTGCGTCAGCTCTCTGTGTGTGCAGCACCATTCCTGGGCAGGCTGCACTTTTTTTTTCTTGCTGGGTGGCTCTCCTTACGAGGCACACTCCTTGCACGTGGGGCTCCCTTATGCGTGGGACACCCCTGCGTGGCATGGCACTCCTTGCACACATCAGCCCTGTGTGTAGGCCAGCTCATCAGGAGGCCCTGGATTTGAACCTTGGACCTCCCATGTGGTAGGCAGATGCCCTATCCGTTGGGCCAAATCTACTTCCCCCAATGTTTTTTAAATTTCATTTATTGCACCTTTCATTCCCATAAGATTTGCTATTTTTCTACGTATGCTTTCAAATTTTCTTTGTGCTCATCCAGTGTCTTCTTAATATCCTTAATCTCTTCAGCCATCTCATTGAATTTATGAAGGAGATTTGTATGAACATCTACTAGTTGTCTCCACTCCTTTATGTCATCTGGAGGCTTATCTTGTTCCTTTAACTGGGTCATGGCTTCCTGTTTCTTGGTGTGGATTGTAATTTTTTGTTGGTGTCTTGGCATCTGGTTTACTAGAGTATTTTTTCTGGGTGCAGTTTTTCTCTTTAGTTTAGGGCTTCCTTCCCTTTCTCCCTTGATGGTTGTGCAATAGGAACAAGCATGTAGTTGGTGCTATAAGCTGTGGAGGCTCAAGCTGCCCTCATTGTGCCAGGGACCAATGAAGCTTCTTCCAACTGTCTCTTTGGCCAGGGGTAGCGACAGAGTCACAGCTGTTTGGAATAATCCAAGTGCAGGCCTAGACTGTAGTTGCCCAGAGAGACTGATGAAGCTTCATGCCCCTTCCTCCCCTGCCTGGGGTGGGGATGGAGCTGCAGGTGTGAGCAGGAATCTATGCAGTACGGGCTCAAGATGACCACAGTTGCCCTGGTAGACTTCTGATTTTCAGTCTATGCCAGCCAAAGTTACCTGCAGTTACCTGGATAGGTTGATGCAGGGCTCCTCAGTCTCCTTCCCGCCAGAGGTGCAGCTGAAGCCTATGCTAGGGCTGCAGGCTGATCTGTGTGAAAGAAACTGGTTCCTGCCAACGCTGAGTTTCAGTCAGCCCGGCTTCCCTCAGGTTGGGGGCGGAGTCAGAATGGCAGCCACTGGCCTCTTTCTGACTTGGGCTGGTTCTCACCCCAGCTGTTCCCAGAGTTATATCTTAGCCTGCCGAGTCTACAAATCAGTAGCTGAAATCAGTCACAGAACAGCTCCTGGGGCAGCTCATGCCACCAGAGTAGGACAATCACCGCCTCTGCGGCTTGGCCGGTAATTTCCTGGAGAGGCTGGCGCAGGTCGCCGCATCTTCCTCCCTGCTAGAGGTGGCACTGGGGCTTAGGCTAGACCTGCAATCTGACCTAGATGGAAAGAAGCCTGCCCTCACCAGCACTGGGATCCTCAGTCCACCCCGCTTCCCTTTGTGCCAGGCGCAGAGTTAAGATGGCAGCTCCCGGCCTCTTTCTGACTTGAACAGGCTCAAACTTCAGCTGTTCTCAGGATTATACTGTAGCCCGCTGAATTTACTCATTAGTAGCTGCAGTTGGTTCCCAACGGTCTCTTCCTCCCCCATTTTGGGGAAGTGAAGCTTTCAATTCCAGCTGCGGAACAGCTCCTGAGGTGGCTTGTGCCTCCAGTGGAGGATGGGCACTGGCCTCCCCGGTGTGGAGTGCGCTACTTACAAGTCTTCTCTGCAGATGGGCAGTCTCCTCCTTCCGTTCCTTCAAGGATGTTGCAGGATGCTCTTCTGGCCTCCTGGAGTCCCCAAACATGTGCTTCAGCTAGCTCCAGAGAGCTCTGGGTGTTTGCTAACTGCCTTGTAGCAGGAGTGGACTCAACAAGCTCCTTACTCCATCGCCATCTTGTTGGTTCTCCCTATATTGTTGATGTAACATTTATGTAATCTAAAGCTTCTTTTAAAATAAAGAGAAAAAAAAGGATCCTACTGACAATGGATCACACTGTTAGGAGTGGATTAACTTTAAGAGCATGCTTTTCTGGGTACATGCAATTTCAAACCACCACAATGCTGCTAATTTAAATGGCACTTTTTATAAAGTTATGTTTCCTAAATAATTTTTTTCTGGGGTATAGAAAATACATTGCTTTTTTTTCTTCTTTATTTTCTTTTAAATGTTACATTTAAAAAAATGAGGTCCCAATATATCCCCCACTTCCCCACCCCACCCCTCCCACATCAACAACCTCTTCCATCATCGTGGCACATTCACTGCACCTGGTGAATTCACTTTGGAGCACTACCGCACCACATGGACAGTGGTCCACATTGTAGTCCACACTCTCCCCCAGTCCACCCAATGGGCCATGGCTGGACACACAATGTCCAGCATCTGTCCCTGCAGCAGCACCCAGAACTACTCCAAATCTTGAAAACACCCCCACATCACACCTCTTCTTCCCTCTCCCTACCACCAGCAGCTACCGTGGCCACTTTCTCCATAATAGAAAATCCATTGATTTTTATATTTTGAGTTTGTATTCAACAGTCTTGCCAAACCATCTTATTAGTTCTAATAATTAATCTGTAGATTCTCTTGGTTTTTCTACATAGAAAATACCACCTACAAAAATTCTGTAAGATTTGTTTCTCCTAATCAATCTTGAGACATTTTTGTCTTACTGTAGCGGCTAGAACCTCCTTAACAATTCCAACTGGAAGTTATATCAGCCAGCTAAGTTATAATATGGTGACAGACAACCTGAAAATCTCAGTGGCTTACAAAAAAAAGTTTATTTCTTGTTTGTACTTCTTATCTTATTGGGTTGGCTAAAGCCTCTCAGTCATTTTTATTCCAGAATCAAGGCTGAAGGCATAGCCCCTACCTGTGGTATTGCCAGAAAATTAAATATGGCAGGACATTATTGCTCTCTGATGGTTAGGTTCATGTGTCAACTTGGCCAGGCAATGGTGCCCATTTGTTTGGTCAAGCAGGTACTGGCCTAATTGTTACTGTGAGGACATTTTGTGGATTTAAGTCATCAGTAAATTCATTGCATCTATGGCTGATTACATCTATAGTCAACTGAGGAGATTGCCTTCAGCAATGAGAGATGTTTCATTCAATCAGTTGAAGGTCTTAAAAGAAGTGATGATTTTCAGCAATCAGAAGAGAGAATTTGCATCCCTCCTTCAGCTAGCCAGCTTCTCCTGGGGGAATTCATTGAAAACCTTCATCAGAATTCTCAGCTTTACAGCTTGCCCTACGGAATTTGGATCGTGCATCCCCATGGTTGCATGAGAGACAATTTTATAAAATCTCATAATTTTTAAAGACATCTCCTGTTGGTTCTGTTTCCCTAGAGAACCTGACTAATACAGGCTCTTAAACCTTTCATCAGAAGTGGGACACATCACCTCCAATCAATTTCATTAACCAAAGCAAGTCTGTTGGCCAAGGCTGACAGGAACAGGATGACAACATAAGACCCTAAGCAGGAAGTAGCAGCAAATATTTTGAGCAGTAATACAATCCACCACAGAGGATGTACCCACACATTTTTATGAATAGGGGTTTCAAATAAAATGTTTAAAGACCATTAGCTTAGAAGAGCAAGCCCAGCTTTCTCTTCTGAGCTTTCAAGGCTTCTCCTTCTATCAGGTCTGCCTTCTCCTAGCTGACTGCATCTCTGTATTGTAGTCAAGAATGGGCACCATTTTTCTATCATGATCTCTCCTTACATTTCCCTGGGAATGTAATGTTACTCTAGTAATGTTCATACCTGTTGGAGACTGAATCATGTACTCACAAAGATATGTTCAAGTCTTAATCCACGTTCTTATGAGTGTGAACCCATTTGTAAACTAGACTTTTGAAGTCACTATTATTAGTTATGATGAGGTCTCATTTGTAAATAGGATCTTTGAAGATTCTATTTTGGATGAGACCAAATCGAACCAGGGTGAGTTTCAATTCATGTGACTAGAGGCCTTATAAAGAGAGAAAATTAGGATGCAGTTAGTCAGAGGAACTCACAGGAAGAAGCCAGAAGGCAGCAGAAACTGGAAGAGCAGACACAAGGAGAGAGAGACTGCCATGTGACAGAGAGGCAGAGATGTAAGGCAAGGAACCCCAAGTATTATGGCAATCCAGCACCCCGGCAAACTAAAACAATATTCCCATTCTCTGTGAGATAGAATCTCTCACTTTCTTTGAGGACTGATGGAGAAATAACTCCTCCCTGAATCCTTCACTGAATAAGCCCAGCTTTCCTAATTGGAATCCCTGTCACCAAGTCCTTAATCGGTTATATATTGCTTTGTACTCTTCTCAAATTGTTCAGTGCATACAGTACATGTCTTTTTACCAAATCAAATAAAAAAAATTAAATGAGATGATAGGTGGAAACTTCCTAGCATAGTATCTGAAATGTATGTTTGCTTTATTAAGGATATTCAATTCTACTGTACAGATAACAAGAGAAATAAATGAGGATAGGTGAAAATAATTATAGAAGCAGTAGTTTTTAAGACATATTAGACATGATAAGACAAGTAAGGCATATATTCTGAACATAGTCTGAGTCAGTAAATATTCATGAGAGTTGTAGATTCCTTAAATCAGCCACCCATCAGTGGCACCTGGTCTGGCCCCATATGTCCTCTGTTTGAGAAACACTGACAAAAGCAGTGACTGTTCAGTAGATTACTGGTGAATTATAGCTGTGGCCAAATGTACTTGTCCCTATGTCTTTCTGATATAGCGAACATGTTTTCTCCAGGTACCTTCCATTTGCTGAGTCCCCTTGTTCACTCTCAACTCTGATCCTTGTCTTTTGTGTGTAATTTGGCAGAAAGAGAAGGACAGTAGTTACGGAAGCATGGCTCCAGGGTTTGTAGGCACATAAACTTTGTGGAAGCCGTGATTTAGGTAGCGTGGTCCCTCCATCCCACTTGCACCTGATCCCAAATGTGTTAACCTAACCCTTCTCTTTCCCTTTGCTGCACATGTGGCAGTTTGAGATTATTTATGAACCCTCCAAAAGAGAAGGATTATGTTTGTAAACTGGTCGATTCCTCTGGGTGTGATATTCTTTGATTGTATTAAATTCAAAGGATTTGAGTTGACTTGATTAAATAAATTTAGGGCTTTTGATTCAACTACATCAATAAAGTGTGACTCAGGTTAAGTGGCCACCCCCTTGGTGAGCTGATATAAATGAACACTCACTCAAGATGACACATGGGAATAAAGAGAGCTCCATAGACACAAGAGGAAAGAACTTGGTCATTTCAATCCTGCTATGTGACAGAAAGGAGAAGACTCAAACAGCTAAAGCCCCTGGAAGAGAGATTAGCCATTTGCCTAATAATTTGCAGACAAGGAGAACAGAGCAGATGAGCAACTGAGAAGGCCCAAGAGACCAGGTAGAGATCGCCCGCCATCTTGGTTCAACACATGGCTGCAGATTTGGTGAGAAAGCAACCTTGAGTTGGACTCTTTAGGGCCTGGTAATTGTAAGCTTCTACCCCAAATAAATACCCTTTATAAAAGCCAACAGATTTCTTGTATTTGCATCAGCATCCCTTTGGCTAACTAATACACTCTATATGTTTTAAATCAAATCAAATTATGTGATTTGAGCATCATAATTTGGCATGTGGGCCTTTATGTTTCTTATCATCTGCAGTAGCCTGCCTCGTAGTATACTTTTGGCTATCATTTCATCCAGGTATTTTCCCACCATGACAGTCCCTATCAAATAGTAGGTGCTCAATCCATATTCTCTTCATCAGCCCCCACCCCCCACTAAGCTCTTTGAAGGCAGCAATAATTTTTCATACCTTTCTATTGTCTTCTCTGGCATCTAGAGTTGGAGACATGGTAAACACTTTACGAGTATTTATTGATGGATTTTTCTCCTAGTATCAAGTAGGTAAGATGTGAGAATGATGATATTACTAGTTGTGTTGAACCATATGAAGTTGTATAGGTATTCCACCACTTCTTACTGCATGTAATTTTGAAACAGTAGTATTTTCTCTCCTGTACAGTATTCCAAACAATTGCTGGCTGGTGCGTGCCTTTATGTGTTGGGCGAGTTGGGGAGAATTATGGGAAATGGGAGGCAGATGTTCTGGGAGGAGGCTGCCTGGCACTGTATTTACCTCCATTGTATATTTAATCCTTCACAGCAGTGGTTCTCAAACTTTAGTGTGCACAGAATCACCTTGAGGGCTAACTGTTAAAGTAAAGGTTTCTGGGACCCAACCTCAGAGTTTCTGATTTAGTAGTCTCAGGTAGAGCCTGAGAATTTGCAATTCTAAAAAGTGCCCAGGTTATGCTGCTGTTGGTGGTTTGGGACCACAATTTGATAACTACATTTTAAAATAGCACTCTGTGAAATAGTCATTCAACAGGTGAGAAAATAGACTTAATTAATTCTCAAATTTGTACAGATAGTTGTTAGGGAGTTGGAATTTGAACCCAAGTCTTTCTGCCTCCAAATGCTAGGTAAGGTGGAGGAAAAGGGTCCTTGATTTTCAGGGAAAAGAAATAAAACTGTGAGATCTTAACCAGTTCTCTGTAGATGTATAGTCTGTGTGTGTATGTGTGCACGCATGTGTATGTATAGTCTGTGTGGTTTGCCCAGATCTTTCCCAGCTTTAGCACTGAAAGTCCTTCACCCTGGGAAATCTTCTGTCTTTGGCAAACTGGAGTGGTTGGTCCTTTACCCCAAGATTAAGCTTTTACCATGTTTGCTGCATACTGTCTAGGACACAGAAGAAGAAGGACATTTTAAGATCTCATTGCAAACTGGGAAGTTAAGACCCCCGTTACCTCTATCACTTCAACACCAGACTATCAACCTCTATCCAAAAAGCCCTTGAAAGGGTCAATTAACTTGCCGCAGGTCTCAAAGCTAGGGAGTAGTATAGCTGAGTTGGAACACAAGCTTTTGTCCAGTGGTTCATTGATTCATGCATGCATCCATCCGTCTACTCATTTAATAACTATATTTAGTGATAACTTACTATGTGCCAGGCCTTGGTTTAGGCCCTAGGGATGTTGCTATGAACAAAACTAACAAGATATCTGCTCTTATGAATTTATAGTAGTGGGGGAGAGAGAGAATACACAAATGAATAAGTAAACAATAAAGAGTGAGAAGGGTTTTTCAGAGAATTAAAATAGACTGATGTTAACAGAGTGTGCCTGGGTGACTATTTGGTTTGGGAAGAAAGAAACAAAATTTTGATCGACAAATGGAGACATTATGGGAGTTTGGGGAAGGGCATTTTCCTGGCTGAAGATATAGCAAATACAAAGGCTCCAAGGCAAGAACTATTTTGGCATTTTTCAGGAAAGAAAAAGAAGGCAGTGTAGCTGGGATATAATATGTATGTGTGAGTGCATGTATATGTGAGAGGCAGAGAGAGAGAAGGGCAGAAGGCTAGGAGGAGGGAGAGAGAGACAGAAAGAGAGACAGAAACAGAGAAAAGGAAGGATGAAAGGGGGAGGAAGGGAAGAGAGGGAGAGAAAGATTGTTCATGTGTTAATTTAATGTGTTAGCTTGGCCAGGTCAGGCATTCAGTTGTTTGGTCAAATACTGGCCTAGTTTTTCTGTGGAGGTATTTCACAATGGGATTAGCATCTAGTCAGTTGTCCTAAGCAAAGGAGATTATCTTCCATAATGTGGGTGGCCCACATCCAATCAACTGGAGGTTCTAACAGCAAGAACCGGGGGTTCCAAAGGTCTGAAGAATTTCTTCCTCAAGACTTCAATATCACCTCTTGCTGGAATTTCCAGCCTGCCAGCTTCCCCTAAAGAATTCGGACTAAGGACTTCAACATTACCTTTACTGGAGTTTCCAGCTTGTGGCCTACCTCACAAGAGTTCGAACTTGCCAGCCCTCATAAACGTGTGAGCCAATTCCTTATGATAAACCTCCTAAGACATATATACACATATATCCTGATGAGTATTTTTTCTCTCTAGAGAACTCTAACCGGTAGAGAGAGAGACAGAGGGAAAGAGAGAGAGACAGGAGATCTTGTTCTAAGAACAGTGGGAAGCCACTTGTAGGTTTTAAGCAGACCCGTGGTGTGATCTTGATATTTTAAAGGAGAGTAGATTGTCAGAGTTCGGTGGTCTCAGTAAAGTGATGATGGTGACTTGGATTATGGCAGCAGTAATGGAGATGGAGAGAAGTGGACAGGGTCAGAATTTGTTTTGAAAGAAGAGTTGGCAGGACTTTCTGATGAATTGGATATAAAGGATGAAAGAAACAAAGGAATCAAGGATAATTCCTGCCTTTTTAGCTTAAGCAAATCTCTGGAAAGCAATGTTGTTTACTGATTTGGGGAAGGTGGCCAGGGGTGGGGAAGCAGATTGAGAGGCGGGGAATCAAGGCTAATATTTTACCCACATGAAGCCTGAGATATTTGTCAGCTAGTTGCATGGAGTTGTCAAGTACACACTAGGAAATGCGAGCCTGGACTTCGAGAGCAAGGTCAGAGCTGGAGATTTAGAGCTGGAAATCCTCAGCAAATGGAGAAACTCAGCGTATGCTTGGGACTGAAAGAGATAGCCTATGCTTTTCCCTCACTGCATTCACTGCCTGGATTTTGAGGCCAGGCAGAGGAGTACGAGCCAGCCCCAGAGACTTAGTGAAGTAAGAGGAGAGCCAGAAGCCAATGGAATGTGTCAAATAATCTAAGAGCAGAGAAGTGACCATTGGGTTTAGCAAGATGGTGGTCACTGGTAACTTGGTAAAAGCAGTCATTCACTTTGCTGTGGCCCATTCCCCTCTCTGTCCTCCCTGCCCCTCCATCTGTGGGAAAAGTAACACACACAGTGTCTTACATTTACATTAGGTAATAATAGCCTATTACATTTGAACAGCACTTTAGATGACCTAAGGTTTTCCGCACAGTTTTTTCACTTCATCCGCACAACAATCACCTGGGGTGTGGATTTTTAGTCTCATTTTGCATGGAAGGGAACTGCTAATTGGAGGTATTAAGTGAGTTTCCAGGGTCTCAGGGCATTTTAGGTTGGCTTCCCTAAGCAGAGCCTGAGGTGAGGGATTCTTGCTCAAGTCCTTCATTGAGCAAGTGCTTTTAGGAGAAAGGAAAGGTGGAAGGTGGGGGACAGTGCAGGGAAAAAAGTGAAGCAAAGAGGTGGTCCCAGCAAGAAGTTGACTTCAACCTGCTTCCCTGGGGAGCCCTGGGGCACAAATAACACCACAGAATTGGCCCAGACAGCCAGTCTTTTGTACTCACGTGTCTGTCAGTCATTGGCCAATGGCTGCTCCTGGGAGGAGAAGGACACTTAATCTCCTGGGAGAAGGGGCTTCCATTTGCCTAAGGGCAACTTCTTGGACAAGGGGGCAGCTAGGAGGTGAGTGCACCAACCAGGGAAAGGGGATCTGGGCAGGGTACCAAGGGCATCCACTATAGCATGCTAAGGGGTAATAGATTAGGATTTGAACCCAAGTCTTCTGCAGCTACATCCCACAGAATTTCTCTCCTGCTTCACACGTCACTATGAAACTAATATGAGGTCCTTAAAACAGTGCAGATTTTTACCATGAGGGGTGAAGGGATAAGAACGGAGTAATAATTGAGAGGTTTTAGTGAAGTGGGGTGGGGGGGGGGAGAAGGAGGGAAAGATACTAGAAATAGAAGACAAGCTTTGTCCTCTTATTGACATTATTTATGTTGATTAAAGAAGTCCTATGTTCCAAGTCCACGAGCAGACATTTCCATCCTTACATTCAGCCTCATTTCCCATGTCTTCCATATTAGAAATTTAATTTGCAGAACTGGTAACATGAACAAAAGATTCAAATTTGGGATGATCATCTTACTGAAAATGGGAGGCAGGGTTGGTTGGTACGTTTGTTTCTGAAAATGTTTAAAACATCTTTCTCTCTATAAAATGCCTAACTCTGTTTCAAGTGTTTTCAGGGTCTTCCTTCATAAGCCCACTTGTAAGTATATGCTGGAGTTAGGTATACTTTATTCTAAAATCCCCAACAACTTTTCAGGTCCATTTTTCCCTTCTTTTGTGACCTCAGGATAATTAAGTGTCTTTTTCTTCCAAGACAAAATGTGAAGCATGTGGCAAGCCTACTGGCCTATTTGCTGATTTATGGGTCAAGTCTCCAGTTATTACAGGCAAAATTTGAAAGTCTCTGATTAAGAAGCCCTGCTGATTTAAGGATCTCACTAGAAATATGTGCATAATGAATTATCTACAGACAATAATTCAACTTATCCCTGGGTGATTCATATCACCCACTTTTATTAAATTATCTATTTTCAGGGGGCTATTCAAGTCTGCACAAACTAAGATGCAGGGATGCCCATAGTATCATAAGAGGTTTAACGGAAAACAGCTGTAGTGGAGAGGAACACTTGTCCAAATTTGAAACTAATTTTCACAGGGCAGGGAGTGTCTGTGTGTGACTCACACAGATGTTTGTGAGAAAACTTTTTGTCTTGTATGTGCTTGAGCACTTAGCTTATTTTTTAAAAATTGTTTTGTGAAAAGATAACCATTTTCTTGTGAGTGGCGATAGGGAGAAGCAGGATAAAAATAATCAAATTATTTCGTAGAGAAAAATGGAAACAGCAGTCATCAAGGTCCATTTTTAGCAAAGCACATGGGCCTGACAAGGCATTAGTTAAGAGAATGTGTCACCTTTTAAATATGTGGGTTTATTTAACAATGGAACAAGTAGATATATAAAGAACAGAACTCCAGTACTGAGGATTCAGAAAGACCTATTTTTCTTTCTTTCTTTTTTTTTCAGGACTGAAGTGTTTTTTTCCCCCCAGTCTCTTTCTATATAACAAAAGGGAGAAAAGAAAACCTTTACAAAACACAGATGCATTAGTATTCAAGAAGGCAGATGACAGATTCAGAGAACAGGTTCCCCCCAGAGTCTGTGCCCTCCTCTTAGGGTTCTGGGGGTGGGAATGGGGCAGGGAGGCAGGTTTAAAACTGGGGCCAGGTCCATTTTCATCTGAAAACCTGACTGAGGTCTGCTCCTAAAGAACCTGGCTGGGAGAAATTGAGGGGGAGGAATTTAAAGCAAGCATACAAACCTTCTGGAAGCTCATCGATGCCTTCTGCTTCTCCTCCACATTTTGATTTTTCAGGTTATTTTAGGGTTTTCATACCTCAGGCAAGGTGATTTATTATTATTGGGCCTTTATATAACTCTTTATTTTTGCAAAGTGCTTTACAGTCATTTTTCTCTCCTTATTACATGCCGTGCCTTCTCTCTCTTGCCACCGTAATTGGTTTTGGGGGAGGTGGCACTTTCTTTTCCTGGGGAAAAGAAGATGCTGTTTATTATATGAGGCAGTAGGTAAGTTTTTACGGTTGCTTCTCCTTTGCTTTCCCTTTTTTGATCTCATTCCCTGTGGCTTCCTGTCACCTTCTGTTTCTTTTGGTTCCCACTCAGCCCTGCACTCATTTTGTTTTCGCCTCTGGCCTCAAATCCCACACAGCCCTCTTAATTTGGCCCCACATTCTCAACTGGATCATTCCCTCACCTCTTGGCTCCAAAAGACAGCTTGATGTCTGTCCTTGGGAAGTGGGCACCTGCTCTCATGCCCTCCCCCTGCTAATCACCCTGGACACCAGGACATGAATGTAAAAATGAGTGCTCCCTGCTTTGCTAACTTGAGAGACTAGTTACCTCTTCCACTTGTAAATACATACATTTAGGTCTTAAGTGAGCAGAAAGTAGTAACCCATTAAGCCCAGGTCACTGCTAAAAACACAATCATTCCCAACAGTATGCAAATACTCTTCAGTGTAACATATGACATTGCCATTTTTGAAGGTCAAAAATTGTTGAATAGTCACAGTTTCATGTGGTTCTAACTAAATACTATCCACATGTAATCCTAGAGCTCATCTGCAGGGTAGCTAGACTTCCACTGTGCTGGTCTTAACACTTTTTGCTGACCACCAGAAGAAAGCTGGGGAGAATTCCGTTGAAAATATTTTAGCAGGAGCAGATGTGGCTCAAGCGGTTGAGCACCTACTTCCCACATGGGAGGTCCTGGGTTCGGTCCCTGGTGCCTCCTAAAAACAAACAAACAAACAAACAAAAAAAACAACAAGCAAACAAATTAAAAAACCAGCTCAGGGGAGCCGATGTGGCTCAGTGGTTGAGTGCCAGCTTTCCATATACAAGGTCCCAGATTCAGTCCCTGGCCTGGTACCTCAAAAAAAAAATCTTTTTTTTTTTTAGCAAGCAGTTACAGTTTGAATTGTATCCCCCCAAAAGATAGGCTCCTGTCCTAACCTCTGGTCCTCTGACTGTATCCTTATTTGAAAATAGGGCCTTTGAAGATGCTATTCATTAAGGTGAGCCCTATCTGAATTAGTGTGGCCTTATAAAATGGGGAGAATTGGACACAGGCAGACTGATAGGGGAGAATGTCACATGATGACTGAGGCCGAGAACTCCATGGATTATCACCACCAGAAACCCGGAGAGAGGCGTGGAACAGAATTTTCCCTCCTACAGACTTCAGAGCAAGCATGGCCATTCCGACCCCTCAATTTTGGACTTCTGGCCTCCAGAACTGTGGGGCTATTGACTGCTGTTGCTTTAAGTCATCCACTTTGTGGCCTTTTGTTCCCTTGAGACCCCTTCACACTCCACATCCCAGTTTTCTTTGGTCCCTGACACTATGAGAATCCTTGCAGTTACCTTTCCTCCCCTCTCCTCTCATAATTTATCCTTTCCACTGGACCATTTGCAACCCCTTTCCCACAGTAAACTTCCCTATATCCTCAATCACTCTCCTCCCCACCCTAACTGAAACCCAGCTTTCTGCTGAGGCCCCTGTCCCTTGTGGGTCTCTCAAATGGGGGGCGATCCATCTCCCACCCTCAGGCTGTCAGGTTGGGGGATGGGGCAGGTGTCCACCGGCCTTTCCATTCTCCACCCCATGTTATAGCCTCTGGGCGTTTGAGACTCACACTATTTACCTATGACATCCTCTAAATCTACTCATCTGGCATCTTCTAACCAACTGGTTCCTCAGGAGTGATTGTCATTGTTTTCTCTACACCCCAGGCCTGCTATCATCCTATGAACATCACCACCTATGGAGACAACAAACCACGCTCTGTCCTTTTCAGTCCTTCATCTTCTCTTCTCTGACCTTTGTCTATATGCCACCCCACTCGCTCACTCCCATGGCCTTGCTCTGGAACTGGCCACTCTTTGAGCAGCATCACTTTTGAAATACAATGTTCAAACAGCACAGTGTGACCCAAATGCCCTAACCTTTCCCCTCTCTTACTCAGTTCTTCCCACTTTGGCCCACTAATTTCTCCCTACATAACATCCCCTCTCTCTCCTCTTTTCTATCTAGCTTATATGTTGTGGTTCATCTCTTGCTAGGGTCCTTAACATCCTTGTTCCATTGCCTTTCCATCAAATCCAGGTGCCAAATCCCTTTTCTTGGATGAATCTAACTTGCTGCTTTCTGCTGTATCTTGATAACTGAGCACTGCTGGAGAAAATAATCCCACCAGTGTGACCATAATCCATGATGTCTAATTCCACCTGAACCCACCCTCCATATTTCCATAGTCAACTCTGTACTTCTTAGTCTCCACAGTGACTATTTCAAACCTTCTCCACTCTCAGCCTACCTCTGGTCTCCCCCTCCCTCATGTACTCTCCCCTTCTAGTCTTTGCAGAGGTATTGTGTTTCCTTGAGCAAATAAAAGCTGTCAGGTGGGTGGGACACACAATTTCTGGCTGCTGGATCTACAAACCTCTCAGTAATGGCACCCTTCTCTCATTTCCTCCTGTAAAAATGGAAGAAGTATCCCTTCTCTTCCCTGAAAGTCTCTGGACCCTCTTCTAATAGCTCTGGGACTACCATCCATCCTCTTAATCTCCCTCTCCCTTTCTCTCTCACCTTTAACATTTTCCTATCTACTAATGCCTTGCTATCAAGATTTTTTAAACACTTTAAAAAAACAAACCACTTAAGTCTTTCTACTCTTAACAAACCTTCACTGTCCCCTATTTTCCTCCAATATGTTTCCCCCTTTCCCTCCCATATGTTTCAAGGTCAAACTTCTTAAAAGGTTTGTTCATATTGGCTTTCTCCATTTCCTAACTACCATGGATGCCTGGGCCCCCAACAATCACACTTCTCACCACACCACAGAAATGGCTCTGACCAAGATTACCAATCATTCTTCTTGTCATTAAATCCAATGGACTGCCTTCTGCTCACTTCTTACATACGCTCTTGGCATCCTCTTCATGTCGAACCACTTTCTTCCTTTGGTTCAGTGATACAGCCTATTCCAGGTTTCCTTGCTACCTTCCTGGCCACTCCTTGATTTCCTTCTCCTAGCCTGTACTTTAAATATTGGTGCTCTTTGGAATTTTCTCCTAGGAAATCTTCAATTGTTACTTTGTAAGTGTCTTCGGCAGAGAGCTCATCCAAGCTCTCAACCCTAATTATTATCTACAGACCTCTCTCTTCCCTGGTGTGTTCATGTGATGGTTTCCTTCTTTATTTTTTTATTTAATTTTTTAGCAAAATTTGTTATCATCTTTTAAAAAAAGATACATAGATCACACAAAATGGTACATTAAAAAATATAAGAGGCAGGAAGTGGATGTGGCTCAATTGATTAGGCTCCTGTCTACCACATGAGAAGCCCTGGGTTCGCATCCCAGGGCCTCCTTGTGAAGGCAAGCTGGCCCACACCCGCAGAGAGCTGATGGCCGAACCCGTGGAGAGCTGGCACAGCAAGATGAAGCAACAAAGGGAGACAAGCAGACACAGAAGAACATGCAGCAAATGGACACAGAGAGCAGACAGCAAGCTAGTGCCAAGGGGGGGATAAATAAATAAAAAATAAATCTTTAAAAAAAAAAATATATATAAGAGCTTCCCATATACCCCACTCCCCTCCCCCCACTCCTCCCACATCAACCTCTTTAATCAGTGTGGCACATTCATTGCATTTGGTGAATACATTTGGGAGCACTGCTATACTGTATGGATTTTTGTTTCCTTCTGGTAGAGTGTCCACATTTTGGACCTGGATCACTTTCAACCACAGAACTGTTTCTAGCATCTAAATATTTCTAACACAATTTTTGTTGATTACCCCTACCCCATGGCTCCCTCGCCTATCTGCTCATTGTCTGCTTATTGTCTCTGCTTCTTTTGTCTGCTCATTGTATCTGCTTGTTGTCTCTGCTCATCTTCTTTAGGAGGCACTGGGAACCAAACCCAAGATCTCCCATGTGGGAGGCAGGTGCCCAATCACTTGAGCCACATCTGCTCCCTGCTCATTGCATCAGCTCGTGGCATCAGCTCGTCTTCTTTAAGAGGCACCTGACCCTCCCATGTGGGAGGTGGGCGTCCACCTGCTTGAGTCACATCTGCTCCCTCAGTTGATTTTTATTATCTATTTGTCACATAAAAGTATATTAACTAACTACAGTTCAGTTGCAGTTGACCTGGTATGAGAAAAATTTGGTAAGATCCTGGTTCTAAAACTCATATTAATTGCTTAATGGTGATCATTAATGTGGACTAATTTTGATTTCTTGAATGAATATTGAAATTCCAAATTATATCCAGAAAGGCTGTTAGGCTTTACAAAAGACACTTATGATTCTTCAGTGCAAATGAAAATACTCAAGCCTGTGGTATAATGAGCAAAAAGAGCCTGAGACTTGTTTTGGGTTACCCAATGGCATTCTGAGATGTAGCCCTGATTCAATGCAACATAGAGATAGATTTAAGAAAATGGGTTATGTGGTTATCCTCAACTAACAATAGCACCATAACTATCTGATAAAGTGTGTGTGGGGTGCAGAATGAGTTTGTGATTTTAATAAGATGCATCAGCCTTGCAAATAGCCACTTATTCCCAGAGTGAGTTGCCATTTGCTGTATGTCAAGTGAATAGTAAAATAGCTATACTCATTCAATGCACGATCTCTAAATCTCTTGGGGGGAGGGAAGGAAGGTTTAAAAAAAGTCTTGGTTTTGTACTTACTTTTCAGGTTGCGGAATATAGATTTGATAGCAAACACTCTCATCTTGTTGTACTTGAATGAGGCCTCTCAGATACTATTTTCAGATGACGCATCTTTCCTCATCAGACGTGTTTAGCAAGAGGAACAACACACCTTTAAAATGCCTATCAAAGGAATTTAATCAGAGTATAAATACTCCTTGGGTGAGGTTGGGTAGCATAAGCCTGCCCTGATCACCATTACAGGTTTATTTAATGTCTTCTGCACAGCAATGCTTCACATGGCAATGAAGATGCTTGATTTGGGCATTAGGCTGTTTCTGATCCTCCAAGAAGCTTTTCTGCCTCAACAGGTTCAAGCCTCCAGAGCTTCCTTTGATGAAGCCATTTATCTTGGTGCCAGCAACAGGAGGTGGGAAGAGTGCTCGTGGGAAGGTATGCAGTGGATTATGCATGCTTTTGTGGAGTCAGGATATTATTACTGACAACCAGCTTGGAGAAGATTTAGGTTATATGTTGTCCTGTGCAAGGCCACTGAATTGTCTTTCTGGAAACAATGAGAGTTAGGAAAATAGGGAGGGGTTATTTCACCTCAGCCCCTTGCCACTTCCAGAGGGCACTTTGGTCAGGAGAGATGGTAAAACAATTTCCAGTGACCACCATACCCAAGTGATGAAAGAGCTTGGCTGAAAATTTGAGCAAAGTTGCCTGCTCATTGGTGGTCTGTCCTTCTGAGTCACAGCATTTGTGAAAACCACAGAACCCATGGTCAAAATACAAAACAGCCTAAACAGCAGCATTTGTATGGAGCATGTATCAGTTAGTTTTTGCTGTGTAATGAACTTTCCCCAAATTTTGTGGCTTCAAAAAATAATCATGTATTTAGCTCAGAAGTCGGTGGGCTGCCTGGGCTGGCTGCTCTGACTCTTTCATGAGTCTGCAGTTAGCTGGAAGGTCAGCTGTTAGCTGGGTGATCCAGGATGCCTTCACTCACATGCCTGGCAGTCGGCTGGCTATCACCGGTAGCTGGCCGACTGTGGTTCTCATCCATGTGGACCTCATCTTCCAGAAGGCCAGTTCAGACGCATTTACATTGTGGCCTTAGGAGTCCAAGCAAAGCAATCTATTGTCCCATTGGCCAAAGCTAGTCACATGGCCAGTTGGTGAAAAAGACTCTACATTTTGATGGGAAGACCCACATCATCAAGAGTGCAAGGGAGAAGCGGATGTGGCTCAAGCAATTGGGCTCCCATCTACCACATAGGAGGTCCATGGTTCGATGCCCAGGACCTCCTGGTGAAGGCATGCTGGCCCATGTGGCGAGCTGGCTCACGCGGAGTGCTGGCCTGTGCAGAGAACTGCTCCGTGTAGGAGTGCTGCCCCACACAGGAGTGCTGGCCCATGCAGAGAGCTGGTGCAGCAAGATGACACAACAAAAGAAGACACTGAGGACAGAGAATAAGAGATGCAGCAGATCAGGGAGCTGAGGTAGTGCAAGAGAATGATTGCCTCTCTTCCACTCTGGAAGGTCCCAGGATCGGTTCCTGGAGCCACCTAATGAGAATACAAGACACGGAAGAACACACAGCAAATGGGCACAGTTAGCAGATGTTGGAGGGAGGGGAATAAAAAGAAGAGTGCAAGGGTATGGATGTGGGGGTGGGGAAGAGGACTTGTGGCCACAGGGACATTTAGAATTTGCGAAGTGTTTTCCACATGCATTAATCCTCACTACAACCATGTGAGGCAGAAACTCTGATTCCCTCTTTGCAGATGATGTTTAAAAAATCTGAGTAGCTGATCCGGTAACAAACATTACCATTCTTGCCCCATAGCACAGCAGCCTGAACTGCAAAAACAGAGAACACCCTGGATGATACTATTAGCTCTAAAACCATCTCTTTAATAGCTCAGCATTTAATTTTTTGCTTCTGATAGCAGGTGGTTGCCAAATTTAACTGGAACCATCTCCCAGCATTTGTTAAAATGCAGTTTCCAGAGCATCCACCAGAGGTTCTGATTCAGTCTGCTGCTGAGGAGCAAAGATCTGCATTAAAATAAACAAATAAACAAACAAACAAAAACAACCACAGAAGATTCTGATGCAGGTGGCCTGAGCTCCACGCTTTGAGAAACTCTAGTTTATCTTATGATGCTGGGTGTTCCCAGCATGGTACATCTTTGTGCTGAAGTAGAAAGCCTACACACCACGATTCCTCTGGTCAGCTTCCCAGCTCCACAAGTCAATAGCACTGGGACAGTCATTTAGCCTCTCTGAGTCTTTGTCTTGACATCTTCAAAATAGGGATAATAAGAAAGACCCCCAGAGGGCTGGCGTGAAGATGAAATGAATAAAGACTGTGAAGTACTGAGCTGGGCCTAAATAGATGCTCAGTAAGTGTTATTTTTCCTTTTCCCTTCATCCTGAGAAGTTGTAGAGCTAATTGATAAAGCAAGCAAATGAGAAGCAGAAAAAAACATTTCTAGCAGACTCGCACTGCCCATGCCCACAAATGAGAGATGATGGCCAGATATTCCTCAGCACCCCGGAGAGCACATAGCTCTGTTGGAGGGGTGGAGGGGAATGAACCAGATTCTTCAGAAGCCTAAGAATCCTGGCTGGAAATGGTTTCAGGTTCTGGAGGCAACAGCTGTTGTCATTAGAGATCAACAATAGGCGCAAGAGACGCAGAAGGGCCGGTCATGCCTCAACCCCTCCAGTCTTTTCCAAATCACTGTGAACCTCCCTCGTCAGCACTATCTTCTCTACGTGTCCCCAGAGAATGACAAAGTGTATAAGGATTCTGTATTAAGACCTGACCTCACCCAAGTGAATTGTGTCAATGCGGATAGAATCCCAACAAAATATTTCCTTATAAATAATTTAAATGAAGGCTCTCAAACATGGCAGCATGTAGCATGTTATTTTCAGATCCAGTAGGATTTTTTTTAAGCTTCTGTATTAAAGTGACGAGTGAATAGCTGGTTTCCTGGAGTTTTGCTTTTTCAGCACTTTCTTGCCTAATTTTTACGCTTCCTCTCCCATTGTATTGCCATCCAGGCTATTTCTCATTTTCCTTCCTAGCTTCTGTCTTTGTAAATTTCACGGTTTTCTTTCTTTGGTTCTTCTTCCTTGTTTTTTGTTTTGTTTTGTACTTAGTGGAAAGAAAAAGTGCCCTTTTTACCCGCACAACCAGAATCCAATTTAAACTGTGTGTGCGCCTTTATTCTCTTTTCTGGTATTTGCATCTCTAACTGTGGTCACAGTCTTTACCAGTAGATGGAGCACATCGCCTATATTAAACGCCACCGTAGGTCTTAGGGTGGGGGGTTTTTCCCCATCTGTCACTTTTTGCTGCAGTGAAATAGTAGTTGGAAGCTGGTGTAATACAAAGCAAAACCCCTAATCTCGGTGAGACTAGAGCATATACTTTTCTGATTCATGTCAGCAATGCTGGACTTAACAGCAGCTGATCTGGATAGGTGGCAGGTGAAAAATAATGAGGGTTTTGTGCATGTATGCATGCTCGTGTAGTGTGTGTTCTTTTTTCCCAAGAGTTGGCAGCTTTGTGCCAAAGGTGCCTTTTCTTTCCCTTCTCTCCTTTCCTCCCCATATCTCTTTTCCTCTCCTTCTCATTCTTCCTCGTAGACATCCAGACTTCACCTCTCTGCTGTTTCTCCTTAGTGTCCAGACTCCCAGTACACAGCGACATGCACTTGTCTAACCTCAGAGTAAAACCATAGCTTGTTAGAGCTGGAAGGAATCTTAGGCGTCATCCAATACTAAAAGCTATAGGCCCCAGGTTAACAAAGGCTTCATGTTGGGATTTGGGGGAGCTCTGGTCTTTCGATCAGACTGTTGTTTTTGTTGTTGTTATTGAGCTGTCATTCCCTGATGGTGGGCTCACGGCTTAGGGAAATTCCCGACTTGCCTGCTTTAAATAAAGTGACCAAACAATGCTGTCAAACAGCTGATTTGATTGTGTTCATCAAATCAATCAGCTGTTTTATCTTTACTATACATTGGGGAAGATGCAAGCATCAGCGCGTGAATGCATTTATTCTACATGGCGTCTGCTGCAGTATCATATAGATTTGGGATACATAGAGTTTCTCAAAGGTCCACAGAATCAACTAGGGTGCTTGTGAAAAACACAAATTCCTGGACTCTATCCCTGTCCTGTAACATCAGAATCTTTGAGCTTCAGGCTTGGAAATTTGCACATTTAACCAGTTTTCCCAGGTGAGTCTCCTATGCATTGAAGTTGGAGAACTTGACTTAAGAGATGTTGCTGGTCAGTGATTCTTTGCTGCACCTTACTTGTTTGGGCTGGGCCTCCCTCACTTTCCACCCCCATCCTGGGGAAATCAAAGCTAAGGAAGACACTCATTTCGGACAAGTCCTTGCAGAACTTATGGCTGGTGTAGCAGTTTGATATGGTTATAAATTCCAAAAATAGATTTTGGATTATGCTTGTAATCTGATCTGTACCTGGGCATGATTGAGTTATGATTAGGGCTTTGATTGGGCCAGGTCAGTAGGGCATTGAGCCCCCACCCACCAGGGGGTAAGGTTTGATGCTGAAGTACCGAGGAGTGGGGAAGTGCTTTTGCAATTACCGAAATGCTGTAATGGTTTTATAAATGGCTAAAGGGTATTTTTTGGAGGAATTGTGAGATGCTTGGAAGAAAAGACCTACAGTGCTTTGAAGAGACAGTAGATAGCAATATGGATGCTAAAGAGACTTTTTTTTTAAGATTTATTTATTTATTTAATTCCCCCCCCCTCCCCTGGTTGTCTGTTCTCTGTGTCTATTTTGCTGCGTCTTGTTTCTTTGTCCGCTTCTGTTGTCCTCAGCGGCACGGGAAGTGTGGGCGCCACCATTCCTGGGCAGGCTGTAGTTTCTTTCGCACTGGTCAGCTCTCCTTACGGAGCGCACTCCTTGTGCGTGGGGCTCCCCTACGTGGGGGACACCCCTGCGTGGCACGGCACTCTTTGCGCATCAGCACTGCGCATGGGCCAGCTCCACAGGAGTCAAGGAGGCCCGGGGTTTGAACCGCAGACCTCCCATATGGTAGGCGGATGCCCTAACCACTGAGCCAAGTCCATTTCCCTAAAGAGACTTTTTATGATGCCTTAGAAGTAAATGATGAAACTATTATTGGAAACTGGAGGAAAGGCAATCCATGTTTTAAAGTTACGGAGAACTTAGCAAGATTAACTCCTGGTGTTTTATGGAAGGCAGAATTTGAAAATGGCGAGCCTGGGCATTTAGCTGAAGAAATTTCCAGAGTAAACCAGGAGAATGTGGCTTGGCTTCTGCTTGCAGCTTATAGCAAAATGCTAGACGAGAGAGATATGCTGAGGATAGAACTGTCGGGCACAAAGAAAACAGAAACTGATTCTGAAAATTCCAAGCCTCTCAAGATCAAGCTCCCAGATGAAAGTGCCCCATTGGAGGACTTAACTAAACTTGGAACTTGTAAATCAGGATTGAAGATGCAGTTATGGTGGAAAGGCTTGTGGAAAGCCTTACTGTCTGATGACTTGGACCCCTGCTTCCTGCATGCTAAACCCACAGACTTTTTTAGAGAGCTGTACGAATAAAAACCACTGTCAGCCTGGAATAAAAGGGACATGGAAAAAGGAGTGATTAAAGGAGAAAGAGCTTTAAGAGGAAAACCATGGAAGCTGAGATCTGGAATTAGGATATCACCTTGGGCCAAGAGAGGAATCCCACCCATGTGTACAGAGAGGGTGGGCTTGCCCCAGCAGTTGAAGAGGGTGGATGTTCCCACCTGATGTTCTGGGAGAGTTTTGTTAACCCAGGGTACAGAGAGGATGGAGCACATTCCCCAAGGATTAGAGCAGTTAAGGTCAGCACCCCACAGGTCTGAGAGGGTGGACCTGTCCCCAAAGGTTAGGGAAGGCCAGGTGGTCAACTGGTTGCCCTGAGAGGGTTGAGCCTGTATGCCAAAGTTTAGGGGGAATGTCATCTTCACATCACTGTATGAGGGGGGTTAAGACTCTAACCTAAAGATTGGGTAAGTTGTGGCAATCTCCCCAGCACTCTTGGAGGGAGAGGTCTGGAGTTTGGTTGACACCCAAATGCTTCATGAGGGTGGAACCAAGAAAATGACCGTTGGGCAAGACTGTGGAAAGGGTGGGTGCCCATATGGCCCCAAAGAGAAGAAACCCGTTTATCTTAAGAGTGACTCTCAGACTGAAATTGAATGGAGGATGCCCTGCAGGTTTACTGAACTGTAGAGGACCCGTGACTCATGTTTCCCTCCCAATTTCTCCTTATTGTAATGAAAATGTTTATCCTATGTCTGTCCATTTGTGTATTGGAAACAGATAAATTGTTTTGTAAGTTTCAGAGGTCTATAGCAGACAGGACTTTGCCCCAAGACATACTCTATTTCTTTAAATTGATTGTGATATGATTTAGTACTTGCATTGTTACTGATTTGAAGTTTTTGTTTTGTTTTGTTTGTTTTTGAGTATTGTAATGTCTTTTTGGAATTCAGAGGGTGGAGTGTAGCAGTTTGATATGGTTATGAATTCCAAAAATAGATTTTGGATTATGCTTGTAATCTGATCTGTACCTGGGCATGATTGAGTTATGATTAGGATGTTGGCAAAAAACAGACTTGAGGGTTTTCTGATGTTGGAGTTTGATGCTGAAGACTTAGGCTGGAGCCCCGGGAAGTCAGCACATAGAGGAAAGAAAAGCCAGCCCCAGGAAGAAAGGAACCTTGAACCCAGAAAAAAGCAAGCCCCAGAAACGTAGGAACCCAAGAAGCCTGAACCCTCACAGACATCGGCAGCCATCTTGCTCCAAACAGACTTTGGCGAGGGAAGTAACTTATGCTTTATGGCCTGGTATCTGTAAGCTCCTACCTCAAATAAATACCCTCTATAAAAATCAACCAAAATCTGGTATTTTGCATCAGCACCCCTTTGGAAACCAATAAAGTCAAGTTATTAGATATTATATTTTCTGAGCAAGGGCTGGTATTTTCTTTTGTAAAAATAGGGGTGGGTATCCCATAATATGTCAGCCTGTAGTCGACTCATTTGAACCAAGTTTCATTATGGGGAAGCCAACCACTTGCTCCTCCTATGATCAACTAAAGGATATTTGTCCTGAAACTATGAGAACCATGGGCATCTGATGAGAGATAAAACATTATGAGGCAAAACAAACAGTCTCGCTTTTGTCCCACACACGTCTGAAGATCCTGATAGTTACCATTCGTACCAAAATGCCAAAATAATTACTGCTTAGCACATAAGATTCATGTAAAAATGTGAAGATGTGGCTGATTCCAAGATGTTTTCTAAGTTTCTAGGTTTCTCCAAGACAGGTGTTAGAGGTTTATGGCAAAGGCTCCTCGGTACTACCTGATATCAATTCTCCCAATTTCCTTAATAACAGAAACCTCATGTTAAAAGTGTTCAAGGACTGCCCCAAATCCAATTAAAGGCCATATCACCCAGCCTCCCTTGTGGGTAGTTGTGGTCATGTGACTAAGTTCTGGACTGTGATATGGAAACAGAAATGTGACGTGACTTTTCTGTGAAGGATGCTTAAAGGTTGCTGACTCATTTTGGAGGGGTCCCCTTTTGACTTTCTCCCCCTTTTTCCTTCCTGCTGCCTTGAATGTGAAATGGGAGAGCTAGAACTTGAGTGGCCATCTTGGATGACAAGGCAACCTTGATTATGAGAACCAGTGCTGAGGATGGCAAAACAGAAAGATAGAACTTGGGTTTCTGATGACATTGTGGTACCACCACATCAGCCCTGAACACACAACCTTCAGACTTCAGCTACACAAAAGAATAGACCACGTGTGCTTTGCCAACTACTATTTTGAGTTTTACATTCTACATGCAGGTGAGCCTACTCCTAACCAATACCCATTAGAAACCTCTCTTCTACTACAGGGGTTCTCAAACGTTAGCCTGCATCAGAATCACCTGGGAGACTTGCTAAGAAACCAGATTGTGGACCCCGACCCCAGGGTATCAGATTCATTGAGTTTGAGAATGTGCAGCTCTAACAAGATCCCAGGTGATGCTGATGCTGCTGGTCTGGAGACTACACTTTGAAAACCAGTGTTCTATCAAGATCCCTCTAAATTTTAAGTCAGGTTCCTGCTCTAACCATTGAGGACCAGCGCGGTCCAGCTAATTTCACATCCCTTTCTCCTCACCTCAATATACTTAATACAAATGCTACAATCTATTGGCTCAGAGCCAAGTCTCATTTAGCTTACTTAGTTCAGGAACAATGCCAAATCTGAGCTATTCATGACTGCCTCTTTTTGTCCACTCTCCGCCCCAATCACTAACTCCTCTCGCAATCTTCCAACCAAAATATGCAAACAACTTACAGAAGCCTCTTACATTCTACAAGGAATTCTTTTACTATAGTCAGTTCAGGCTAAGTTCAATGATGGAGGAGAAAGCATTGCATTTTCCTCATTCCTTTTGGGCAAAAGGGCCTTTCCTTTATCTGCTGGGAGGCAAAACATGTGTAGATGGAGAATTTTGCTTTTCCCACGAATTGATGGGCACGAATGCATTCATCTCTATGTGCTTAAATGCTGAATGGAAACTGGCGCCTCATCCTGGTTTCTCCCCAAGGTGGATGCTGACTTGCCCTTTGTTACTCGTGCTTGCTGTGAGCTGCTCCTGCACCTTTTGCAAGAGTGGTTAAACCCAGCCCTTCCCACCTCTGCCATCCTTCACTAGTCCTTATCTCTACTCCCATTCCAAAATCCTCTCTCTTAATTCCATTAAACAGTACACATTGGAGTCAAACATACCTGAGTTTGAATCTCACTCAACTACTTACTTGCTAGGTGAGTAGGGTGAATGGCTGGCCTTGTAAGTTTCAGCCTCCTCACTTGTAAAAATCCAGCTAATCATCTGGGTATAATAAAACAGATGTAAAGATGAAATTAGATGATTCTTGTAAATGGGCTGAACACAATTCCCAGCCCCTGGTAAGTACATAATATCTGATATCTATCATTATTAATAGCAGTATTTCAAACCACAGAAGAAAAATTCAGTCCCTATGAGATACCGAATTCATGATCCACAAAAGGAAAAAGTGGACCCATTGGACTTCATCAAATTAAAAACTTTTGCTCTGTGAAAGACCCTGTTAAAAGGATGAAAGGGCAAGCCAACAACTGGAGAAAACATTTGCAAATCACATACACAATAAAGGACTAGTATTTAAAATATATAAAGATTCTCTAGACTCACTAAGAAAACACATAGTCCAATTAGAAAATGGACAAAAGATTTGAACAGAAACTTCATCAAAGAAGATTTATGGATGGCAAATGAACA
Source organism: Dasypus novemcinctus (assembly GCF_030445035.2). NCBI lineage: Eukaryota > Metazoa > Chordata > Mammalia > Cingulata > Dasypodidae > Dasypus > Dasypus novemcinctus. The sequence goes on from NC_080704.1 coordinate 35,186,513, forward strand.
CATGAAAAGATGTTCCATATCACTAGCCATTAGGCAAATGAAAATTAAAACCATGATGAGATGTCACTACTTACTTATCAGAATGACTAAAATAAACATTACCGACAATCCCAAATGCTGATGAGGATGCAGAGATACTGAACCTTTCACACATTGTTGTTGGGAATGTAAAATGGTCCAGCCACTGTGGAAAGCAATATGGCAGTTTCTTTAAAAAAAAAATACATACAATTACTGTACAACCCAGTAGTCATCTTACCCCTGGGCACCTAGAAAAATTAAAACTGATGCTCAGAGAGCGAATGTGGCTCAAGTGATTGAGTGCCCACCTCCCACATGGTAGGTCCTGGGTTCAGTTCCCGGTGCCTCCTGAAACAAACAAACAAAAAAAAACACAAGCAAAACAAATGAAACAAAACTAAACTAACTCAGGTAAGCCGATGTAGCTCAGTGGTTGAGTGCCAGCTTCCCACATACGAGGTTTGAGGTTCAATCCCCAGCTTCTGTATCTAAAAAAATCCAGAGAAACAAAAAAAACCACCAAACCTGATGTTCACACAAAAACTTACATATGAATGTTCATAGCAGCTTTATTTGTAATAGCCTGTTTTAGTTTGCTAGGCTGCTGAAAGCAGATACCATGAAATGGTTTGGCTTTAACAATGGGAATTTATTGGCTCAGATGCTTACAGTTTTGAGGCCATGAAAATGTCCAAATCAAGACGATACCTTCTTCCTGAAGATCAGCTGTTGGTAATCCTGGTCTCCTCTGTCAATGGCAAGGCACATGGCAGTGTCTGCTGATCTCTCCCTTCTCTTCCAGGTTTCACTGCTTTCAGCTTCTTGCTTCCATGGCTTTCTCTCTCTCTATTCATTCCATTTATAAAGGACTCCAATAAGAGGATTAAGACCCAACCTGAATGAGGTGGGTCACAACTTACCTGAAGTAACCTCAAAAAAAGATCCTACTTTCAGTGGGTTCACTCCTACAGGAATGGATTAATTTTAAGAACATGGTTTTCTGGGGGTACGCACAGTTTCAAACCACCACACAGCCCCAAACTGCAAACCGAAATGTCCTTCAACGGGTGAATAACTAAACAAATTGTATCACAACCATACCATGGACTACTACTCAGCAATAAAAAAGAATGCACTAAGGATACATGCAACAATGTGATGGATTTTAAGGGTATTATGGGATGGAAAAAGCTTAATCTCAAAAAGCTACATATTCACGAATCCGTTTATATAACACTCTTGAAATGACAAAATTATAGATATGGAGAACTGGCAAGTAGTTGCCAGGGGAAGGGGAAGGTGAAGGAGTGAGTATAAATGGGGTGGCACAGAGTTCCTTTGTGGTAGGGGAACAGTTCTGTATCTTGATTGTGATGGTGGTTATAAAAATCCATATATGTGATTAGATGTCAAAGAACTCTGCACAGACATATAAGAAAATGAGTGCATGAAAAAACTGGTGAAATCAGAGTAAGGTCTGTAATCTAGTTAACAGTATTGTGCCAGTGAATTTCCTGGTTTTGATAACCCATTTCAGTTATTTAAGATGCCACCGTTGGGGGAAGCTGAGTGAGAGCACGTTAATAAGCACTATTTTTGCAACTCCTTGTGAGGCGCTAATTATTTTTACATAAAAAGTTTTAAAAAATAACAAAATTTCAGTGCCAATATCAAAGTATCAACAGCCAAATGAATCATTAAAATGAGTGGGAAAAAGTCTCAATAATATTGGTCTTCATGTTGAATTCACTGGATAAAAACTAGATTTTGAAGAGAAATATAATGAATTTTTCCTAAGACAATTATTAACTTGCATTCTTTTTCTCTTGGCATGGCTATATGCCATGTTTTCATCAGAGCTCTAGCATCCTTGGAAGATTGAGTGGGAATAAATTTTTGAAAGGAATTTAGGGTTGAAATCATTCTCTGATCACAATGTACCCTTTCCCCCATTAGATGGACATCTACTTTTCTAGTCACTTTTGAGCTCTAGGCAGCAACGCTAAGGTGACTTTTGTAGCACCTTTCCTAAGCTTGAAGAGTTAAAAGTTGGTGGTGGCGTCAAACAGTATTAAAAAGTCTCCCAGAATTGTATCCAGCAAATGTGACAGAGCAATTCAGCCCTTACGCAGAGACCTTATTTATATACCACATTTCAGCTGGGAAGAGATTTTATGACCAGAGCTTAGAGCCTTAAAGATGAAGTCTATAATATAAACATCCTAGCAGCATTAACTCTAACAGCACAAGGCAGGCTTGGCACCTACCCCCGTTTACTATTTTTGTTCTCTTCTGCTTGAACACTTTTTCCATAGTCGGGGTAACACTTCCATGTTTATGATTCGCATCGCCGAACTTTTAGATGTGGTATAAAGCCATGTGTAAGTTGCATGATACACCTTCCTGTATATTTTAGTCCACAGAATAAGACTCAGACTTTGGGATCTAGGATGGACTTCCCTCACTCCTTTCTCTCTGACGAGACTGAGTTCTGAGGTTAGGCTGGACAAACGAAGGTTCACTCTGATTCACTCAGACACTTCCTTCCCCATCTGTTTCCTTCTTGAGGTACCAGCTAGGTGCATTTGATTAACTTCAAATAAGGCAGACAGTAGGGAAAGGAACAAAAGCTCTACCAAATATCTGCTTTCTGTAACTCCTGCCTCCGGGCCTTTGCATAGGCTGGTCCTTCTGTTTGGAGTGCTCTTCCAGCTTCCTCTCTCCCCTTAAACTATGGCTTCCCCCAATTTCTAGTTCATTTCTAATCATCCTGCAAAACTTAGCTCAAAACTTACTTCCTGCAGGAAGCCCTAGATTGGCTCAGGTCCCCCATTTCACTCTCTCCTGGCATCTGGGCCTTCTCTTCCAGAGCATTCAACGCAAATGTAACTAAATAATTAGTAGTTGATTTTCATATTTCCTCTCTCCTCTACTACACTGTAAAGTCTACGAGGGCAGGGAAATGTCTGATTTATACTGATCTGTATCCCCACTACCCAAGCAGCACAGTGCCTGACACATAGTAGGTATTTAACAAATATTTGTTGAATGAAGTAAAGAATTATAATGAAGCGCAGAGTGGAAGCAGCGAAATGGCAATGAGCATACTAAGAGTTATTGAGCATTGTGTTAACTGCATTCCATATGTTATGCCATGTCATGTTTAAAACAACCCTAAGTGATTAAGTACTATTACTATCCCCACTTAGCAGTCAGTAAAACTGAGGCTTCAGAGAATTTAAGGCAGTTGTTCAAGGTTGCATAGCTGATAACCTTTTTGAGCAACCTCACAGCTTCGTTTATATTCCTTTTCACTCCTTTACCCTCCTCTAGCCACACTATCAGTACACAAGCCCTTCCGCTGGGGGGAAAACTCCCGATGTAATATGGGAGAAGAGCAATTTTGTTCTGGACATTCTTGGAGCACACTGCTCCCTAGAAGCAAGCTGCTTCTAGAGTATTTGTTGGGGTGGCCAAGGGCAGATCAAGTTGTCCGATTCAAGGATTCAATTTCTCTCTTGGCAGCCTGTATGTGTTTGGATGATATGCTGAGGCAGGTTCAAAAGAGCTGTTTTGCTCGTTCTAATATATATGATAATATTGTACTTTAGTTAAAGGGTAGCTTTTTTATCTAAGAGTCTCAAAGTTCTTTTGCAATATGCCAATTTCAAAACTCCGATCTAGTTTTAAATACAGGCTCATAGGGCCATTGAAAACAAAGTAAGTGAGCAGCCAACTCCCAATATTTAATTTTTTTTTCAAATAGGACTCGTAGTCCTCCTTCCCCTGATGCCAGCTAATATCATCATCATGACTAGCACGGTCTAACAGTTTTAAAATATAGGTTACATACCAAGTAGGCTGCAGGAGTGGCATTTGGAAACACAATAAAAATATGCAGCTTGACTTTTCAGTCCCTTCACACAGCCTCTGCGTTTCGCTTTTGGAGAACTCAGAGGGAGGTGAAATGGGAAAAAAAATCACTCCCAAGAAAGGAAAATAAAGTTTCCCCCTTGTAGAAAACAATGTGCAAACCCAAATCTATTGTTCTTAATTCAGGTTCTGATTCCCAGGTCTGCCCTTTTGTGTCTATCATTTTATCTTGTTTAGTAGGAGTTTTCCACTTAGAAGCTTCCCTGTGTTTCTCTCTTCTTATGTCTGTCTTTCTACCTCTATTATTGTTCTATTGGATTTTGCAGCTTCAGCTTATTTTCGTGTTGTTCTTGATGATTCTCACTTTTTTGTCACCATATTTATTTCTTTTATCTGCGTCCTTTCCTAATTCTCCATTCCACTTTTGGTTTTCCAGACCTTAGTCCTGGCTTTCTTCTCAGCTCTAACATGCTGCCTTCTAAACCCTGACCATTTCAGTTAACTCATTTCATTTCCCGAATCAATCCTTATGGGTTTTTTTAAATCTCTCTACAATTTTCTCTGAGTTTCCAGCTCTATATTTCTTTCTTTTTTTTTAAAGATTTATTTATTTCTCCCCATCCCCTTGTTGTTTGCACTTGCTGTGTCTTTTCATCTTCCTTGTTTTTCTAGGAGGTACCAGGAAACAAACCTGGGATCTCCAATGTGGGAGGGAGGTGCCTAATTTCTCAAGCCACCTCTGCTCCCTGCTTTGTTGTGTCTCTCATTATGTTTTCCTCCTTGTGTCTCTGTTGCATCATCTTGTTGCTTCAGCTCACCACACCTGCTCATCACACCAGCTTGTTGTCTTGCTCATCTTTAGGAGGCACTGGGAATGGAACCCAGGCTTCCCATGTGGTAGGTGGGAGCTCAGCTGCTTGAGCCACATCTACTTCCCACCATATTTCTTTTTGAGGCTTGGCCGAGCATCCACTTGCTTATAATAATTCATTATTGTGCTTAATTGGTAAGGCTTTTCACCTTTGTTCTCAGTCTTCATGTATAGGTGGACTAGATGGTCTGAAGCAATGAATGAGGGCTAATGAAAGGAGCATTGGATTTGGAGTTAGAAGGTCTGTGCCCAAGTCTGAAATTTGCTACTTACTTAATCATCAGAGCCTCATTTGTAAAATGGAAATAATGATATTACTGGCCCCACTAAGGATTCAAATGAGATAAAATATAGAAACATACTTTAAAATTCTCCAACTCAAGGAATTTCTAGTTGTCATGGAATTCTTTCCATCAAAATGGCACCTCTTTTCCCAGTTAACATACAGCCAAAGTGAAATGAGGAAAAATGTTAAATTAAGCAGTAGAGGCTTCAAATCCTATCGACTTCTCTAAGAGGTTCTAATTGTCCTCGTGGTAAAGATACCTCGGTGATCTTGGCACAGAGAACACAGGCTGTGTCTACATCTCTTGGCTACAGAATGTACACCAAGAAGCTACGCCTTTGTGTCAGGGGAGGCTATGGAGGAAGGGAAAGCATATGAAATCTACTTGCAATTCTAAAACTCACAGAATTGAAAGAGGTCTTAGGCTCTGGGATCCAGAAATTCTCACTCAACTTTTCCACACAGGGATGGAATCTTATCTTCATCATTCACTTAAGGAGCGTGTACAAACTTTGCATAAATACTTTCAGTAATGGGTACTTGCTATTTCGAGAAGTAACCCATTGCCAGATGTCCTTGTTTTGAGCCAAACTACATATAGTATTCACCCACTAGTTGCAGTGACTGTCAGAACAAGTCTAATTCTTCTTACCTTTGAAGCTCTTCCCACCCCCCCTTTCAAATAGGAAGGCTGATGCACAGTTAATAAGAGGTAAAGCTAGGATTTGAACCTGGGATGCTTGGATCCAGAGTCTGCACTCTTTAACCACTATGCTATGCTGTCTCTGGAAGTCTGGGAGTCTTGTCTGAATGACTACTTTTAGTTCCTGGGTATCCTCTTCCAGAGACTAACATTCCTGTCTCTTTAACTGTTTCTCATCATACAATATGAGCATGAATGCTCTGCAACATACCAGATTGCACCATTTGTCAACCGCCTCTACCAAACTGAGTGTCCAGAGCTGAATGCAGTACTCGGGACTTGTTCCCACCCTTGAGAGTTGGACAGCGTGATGCTGCTGAGGAGCTCACTTGCCTTGGGAAAATGGGTGCTGTTGCTGGTTTTATTTATTTTCACTTTTATTTATTTATTTTCAAGGAGGTACTGGGGATTGAACCCAGGACCTCATACATGGGAAACAAGTGCTCAACCACTGAGGTACACTCACTCCCCCTGTTGCTGGTTTTAGATAGCTGCCTTCGAGTCCATGAATTCTCCAGCAGGAGCCAATAAGTTAGTTTCCATGTGTATGTCAAGAACCTCCATAGCTTAATTCATTTTCAGTAAGACAGTTGAGGATTTCAGCGTAAATTGTCAAGAATGAATTTCTCATTGTTACCTAGGTATTGGTGGTATCTATTCAATATGATTGGAATTATGGAAGCACTTACATATTGAAGATGTCATGTTTGTGCAAAAGATCAAATACTGGGCATAAGAACTTCCTTATGATTTTTTAAACTTTAGGTTGTGTTTTTAGTCTGTAAAACATGTCATGTGTTTTACACATACAACAGTCTGTGAGGTTTGACTATTATTATTTCCATTTACAGATAAAGAGATATGACGGTTACTTTCCCATTTATGGATAAGGATACCGAGCACAGAGCGTTTTATTAATTTGTCCAAGGTCATCCAGCTAGAAAGTGGCAGAACCAAGATCTGAACCCAGGAAGTCTGGCTCTGGACTCTATTCTGCCTAACCTCCCTAAGAAGTGCATAACTGGAAGACATTAGTTGTGTTCATTGGCTATTTTTCCCCAAAAGAAAAGCTCTGAACCAGACCTTACCCCAAAGTTCTTCTTTCCTAAGTTTCTAAGATCTGTTCTATAGAACACTGGTATCTTAGGGTGATCTGAAGGAGAAGAAAAAAAGGGAGTTCCAGTTTAAGTTCACATAGTTAGTTGCCATTTTTAATTAGCCACTTTGGTCGTGGTATGGTCTGACTCAAGTATACATGACAGGTTATTTGTTTCCATGAAACTGTCCAGGAGAGTACTTTGCAGATGCTGAATATATCGTATATACTTACAGCTTCTCAGATAATTCATACATTTTATGTCTTAAAATGCCATTTAAGACACTTGCTTTTCCAGTCATTTATGTTTTCTTTACAAAGTATTTTAAAATTTTTGTTAATGTTTAAATCTTATAATGATCCTTTATAATTTTCTGAAGCAGTAATGCAGTTGAGTTCAAGCCCCTATAATGCTCAAAGAAGAATGCAGGAGAAAGTTCTACGTTAGTTATGTTGGACTGCTCCTGTATATACTTAACCACCACAAGAGCAATAACAAAGCCATAATGGCACAGAGAAATTTCTCTTAATCAACATTGTGTTTTCATGAGACAACTAATATGAATACCTATGTCCATCTTTATTTTTACATCTCAAGCTTATTTTTAGCTAACTTTCTTTTATCCTTTTTGTTCCCTACATGGTATGAAAAATTCCTTCAGCTATCCATGTCGTCTCACTTCACATGGCATATTTTCCGAATTATCACGGCCCACTTATAAACAGCACATTTAGAGACTAAACAAATTAAGTCCATTCAATCTCTCCGTGTAAATGACATTCTCAAAACGAAATGGAAGAAAACCAATCCATTTGGTATAAGACAAAATAAAAATGTCACGAAAACTGGGCATAAAGTCAACCCAAGCAAGTCTGTACTATTTTTATTATTATCTTCCCAAAATGGAAAGCAAAATAGAAAATACAAGAACCTCAATTTTTGAGGCCAGTCTGGGAAACTGTAATTACATTAGCAACATCCAACAGTGTTATCAACACTGAGCAATTCCTCTCATCTCAACACAGCAGCCCACTCAGAAAATCACACCTTCCAGGTCATGGGATTTGTGACACTTAGTGATGCATGTGTAATTGGGTAAAAATAGTCATTACTGCAAGCTTTATTTTTATTTTCTTCTGCATTTGTCTAAAGGAAGAAATACTCATGGGTCTCCTCCTGCTGCTTCAAGAGAACTATGGCTGGCTCCCTTTGGAAGGAATGCATAGCAGGATTTTTTTTCAATCCCAAGCACCCTAGTGCCATATTCCTGACAAGGGAGAAGTTGTGCTAGCAGAACTCCTGGAAGCTCTTCTTCCCCTTACAAAGCAGCCGATGCTGCTGGAAGACCCTAATTGCCTTCTCTGAATCAGATCCCTATGCTTCCACTTATGCCCCACTTCTCGTCCTCCTGGATCCTGCTTCCATACACATCTTCCAAAGGGACGAATCAAATAATATCCGTCTTCTGCTCAAAATCTTACCATGGCTTCTTATTGCTTAAAGCCTAAACTTCCCAGCAGCTATCCAAAGAAATTTGCTAGGAAATCCAGCCCCACCCTACATGCAATGCTTAGCTTCCTCTTCCTTCTTGAACCCTCTGTTCTTACCTTGCTCAGTACCAATCGTCTGACTTTGTTGGTGTGTTTTCCCCTCCCGGAACTGCCTTTCTGTCTCCCCTCTGCCTATTAAGATCCTTGCCTCCCCTCCAGTCCCTACATATTTTCCACACCATACATGGCACCTTATTTCTTTATCCTCCTATCATTTCAGATGGAGACCTTTTCTGTAAGAAAGAGGTCAAGCTATAAAAAGGCAGAAAAGGATCAGGGTTGGTAGTGGAGATGGGAAAGTTTATCTTTCACCTTTAATTCATTGCAGTCTAAGTATGTCATGGCCACATTTCTTTCCATTTTCAGCCGCACCTGTGATGGCCTGTGGCATCTTGAGCTTGAGAAAAGTGGGTTTGCCTACTTTCTTCCAAAGTCTCCATTCCTCCTCTTGTTTCCTCTCTTTGACAATGATGCCACCATACACCCAGATGTCCAAGCTGGCAATCCATACATCATCTTTCAAAATCCTTTTCTCTGGGAAGCAGACTTGGCTCAACAGACAGAGTGTCTGCCTACCATATGGGAGGTCCACGGTTCAAACCCCGGCCCTCCTTGACCCGTGTGGAGCTGGCCCATGTGCAGTGCTGATGCGCACAAGGAGTGCCGTGCCACACAGGAGTGTCCCCCGTGTAGGGGAACCCCACATGCAAGGAATGCACCCCGTAAGGAGAGCTGCCCAGTGCGAAAGGAAGTGCAGCCTGCCCAGGAGTGGCGCCGCACACACAGAGAGCTGATGCAGCAAGATGACACAACAAAAAGAGACGCAGAATAGAAGAGGACACAGAAGAACACACAGTGAATGGACACAGAGAGCAGACAACTGGGGTGGGGAGATGGAGAGAAATGAATAAAAATTTTTAAAAAAATCCTTTTCTCTGTTTTACTGCCTATCTGGTCACCAAGAACTATGTAGTTTCTGGTTTGGGTTCTCTTGACACCCTTCCTCCTCTCCTCTTTACTGCTTTTGTTTTAGTTGAGCCCTCCCATTTCTCTCCAGTTTACTGAAGCAGTGCCTTAATAGATCTCAGGCCTCAGGCATCGTCCACCATCTGACGCCTTCCCAGTTGTCCTTGTTCTAAAGGGAAAATCTGATCTTTCAATGAAAAAAATCCAACATTGACATTCCATTGCTTTTCACATGCAATTCAAACTTCAGAACTCAGACTAGTTGGATTGCTGAGTTTTCTCTGATTTTCCCTGCTTCTTTTCCAGCATCTTTCCTTGCCCTTTATCCTCTGCCCTACCCTGCTCCCCCTTGATCCTGAACATGGATTGGTCCATCATGGCCCACATCACTCTCCACCTGGAATATCATTTCTTCCTTTTTTCTACTCAACATCTCCCATTCTGTCTTCAAAACTCCTTTGAGGTATTATCATGCCTGAGAAAGCTTCCAGAACACCCACCACTTCTACGTCTAGGTAGTGTTCCATTTCTCTGTATGTACTTAATTCTACCACAGCAATCTTGCATTGATTTTAATTTTGGTCTTTCCAGCTGAAGTATGAATATCTTGAGGGCAGGGTACTTAGCATCTAGCACAGTGCCTGACCAAAATGAAGTCTTCATAAATAATTATTGAATATATGACCAAATAGCAAGTAGTCATAAGTTTCTACATATGGCTTTTTCACAATTGTTCATTGGTCTACATCCCTGAGTACGTCTTTCTAAAGTTACAAGGGCTTCAACAGTCAAGGACTCTGTATTTCTAAAAGTGCACTGGAGTAGGTCACCACCTACCCCCACGCTCACACACAAAGGAGTGTGATAGATACACTAGAGATCATGACAGAGAGTAGGAGGTCAAATATGTGGACTGATCAAGTGGCTACATTTACACCTTTATTCCCGCTTCCTGCTCAGCCTTTAATGGATACATCTTTGGCTTATTAAGCAGAAGTGTAATCATTTCTCAGGACATCACTTTCAGTTCCAGCCAAGGGCACCCATCAACAGAGCCCATCATCAGCTACAGTTGACCAGAGCTCTAATTTGGCTCTTATCATTGAACTCTTTTGTAAGAAAGGTTGACGAAGCAGTGACCTTGTCTGTTTCACAAGATATTGAGAACTCGCCCTCCAAACTTCTCCCATAAATTTCATAACCTTTCTTTTTAACGTCCAGAAGCTGGAGGTGAGGTCTAAGTAACCACTTAGGGACTGGTGAGATAGAGACATAATAGCAGATCAACAATCCAACAGGCCAGATTTCAGCTCTTGATGAAACTATTAAAAATGTTTAAATCCATTGATAAGAAGTTCAATTTCTTACCTACACAGAACTGAGAATGAAAAAGAACATATATGTAATTCTGCTAGAAGAGTAAATGTAGGAATCAAAATGCATAAGAAAATCTCATTATATTGTCAAACTTGCCTGGTTTCATGTATTCTTTTGGACATCTGATGAACCCAGGACTTGGTGATGGTTTTGTGATAATTAAAAACATGGTGCTTCCCATGCATTTGTCACATCCCTCTACATTATATTGTCTCTTTTGGCTTGAAAACTTCTCACATTCTGGTTCCTGCCTAGTATTCCCTCCACCCATCATGTCACCCTTTCCTAAGTCATGCCCTGTTTTCAAAACCTAGATAAAGCCCTGCTTTATTCATGAGGCTTTCTTCAATCATCTGAATCTGCTTAGGTCTTTTTTTTTTTTTAAAGATTTATTTATATTTATTTAATTCCCCTCCCCTCCCCCGGTTGTCTGTTTTCTGTGTCTTTTTGCTGTCTTGTTTCTTTGTCCACTTCTGTTGTCGTCAGCGGCACGGGAAGTGTGGGCAGCGCCATTCCTCGGCAGGCTGCTCCCTCCTTCGCGCTGGGCGGCTCTCCTTTTGGGTGCACTCCTTGCGCGTGGGGCTCCCCTTTGCGGGGGACACCCCTGTGTAGCAGGGCACTCCTTGCGTGCATCAGCACTGCGCATGGGCCAGCTCCACACGGGTCAAGGAGGCCCGGGGTTTGAACTGCGGACCTCCCATGTGGTAGACGGACGCCCTAACTACTGGGCCAAAGTCCGTTTCCCTGCTTAGGTCTTAACTTTTGTTTGGTACGTATTACATCCTACCCTGCCGGAATAGACCATTATGCCAATTGAGGATGACATGGCTCAAAGTACAATTCCTTTCATACTTTAAAGCACCCATTAGCTGTTCACTGTGACAATTAGCCATTGAAATCAATATGTATTGGATTCTACATGTAACAATATTGCTTGATGTTATGAGGAGTTGGGAGATGAGATACAAAGATATTTGACGTGCTGCCTTTAAAAATCTTCCCACCAAGCAAAGGATGTATGTATGGATGCAAATAAATTTAAAACAAGACAAAATTCATGGTTGCCTGGGACTGGGATTGACAGAGGGGTTGACTACAAAGGAAATTTGGTGGGCAATAGAACTATTCTATATCTTGAGTGTGGTAGTAGATATATGGCTCTATGCATTTGTCAAAATCCATAGAACTGTACTCCTCAAAGAGTGAATTTTACCGTATATAAAATTTTAAAAGGTAAATGGGGTAAGTGCATCAGCTAGATGTTCAAAAATGATATGAAAGAGAAGAACAATTAATTCTGATTGGGAGATTGGGGAAGCTGGGCTTTGTAGGGTTGCTAGGATTTTGTCAGATGGTAGGTAAGTGAAGGCAAATGTCTGGAGATAGGAACAGGTAGAACTGTTGATAAACAGTCATTGGTACATTTGGGCTGGAGAGTAAGATTGGTGAAATCAAGAAAGAGTGTATAATGCTAGAAAGGCAAAATGGGTGCTAATTTGGGAAGACTTTATTCTGTAAGCAGAAAAAAATCCCAAGAAAGTTGGGTGGTGGTATGTGCAAAGTTATCAGAGGTTTGTTTTAGGGATATAATCTTCCTCCAAGAAATTACTAATCAAAAGAGATAATTTCAGTACCCTGGTCCATTTAGGAGGGTTAAATATAGTAACTGGTTACTGTTACATACTGAGTGAGTTAAGACCAAACTTAACTAAGATTAAAAAAATCAAAACCGGGAAACGGACTTGGCCCAGTGGTTAGGGCGTCCGTCTACCACATGGGAGGTCCGCGGTTCAAGCCCCGGGCCTCCTTGACCCGTGTGGAGCTGGCCCATGCGCAGTGCTGATGTGCGCAAGGAATGCCCTGCTACACAGGGGTGTCCCCCGCGAAGGGGAGCCCCACGCGCAAGGAGTGCACCCATAAGGAGAGCCGCCCAGCGCGAAGGAGGGAGCAGCCTGCCGAGGAATGGCGCTGCCCACACTTCCCGTGCCGCTGACGACAACAGAAGCGGACAAAGAAACAAGACGCAGCAAAAAGACACAGAAACAGACAACTGGGGGAGGGGAGGGGAATTAAATAAATAAAAATAAATCTGAAAAAAAAAATCAAAGCCATAATAATTCCATTCTTCAATTCTTATTTTCAAAGAGCTACATACACATTGTTTATCATATTACTAGCAATGTTACACCAGGAAGGCTAACTGGCCAGGAAGGCTAACTGGTGGGGGTTCAATAGCACTTGGCCAGCAAGAATTCCTCCTGCTTCAAATCCTAAATAGCATCAGGTCATTCATTCATTCACTCATTCAAAAATATTTATTGATTTCTTGCTCTGGTCTAGACACTCTTCTAAACACTTGAGATAAAACAGTGAACAAAACAGAGAAAAATCCCTGCCCCCATGGAATTTACATTCTAGAAGGAGAAGAGAGACAATGAGCAAAATAAGCACAAAATATGGTAGGTAATGGGTATTACAGAGAGAAATGAAGTAGGAACAAGGAATAGGGAGGGGAGAGGAGATCAAGGATGACTCACTGAGAAAGTGATATTTGAGCATAGATTTGGAGGAGGTAAGGCAACAAGTTATGAAGGAGGAATAATGTTTATGATAAATTACTTGCAAAAATGGCCACAATAGTTCCCATCCCTATAGAACACCTTTGGTAGCCCCATCCAGCACTAAGTCTAGGCTTAGCCATGTGACCTGCCTTGGCCAATGGGATAATTGCAAGCATGACTGAGGCAGAGTTTTGAAATGTATTACAAGCTGGGGCTTGCTCTCTCTCTCTCTCTCCCCCTCTCTCCCCCCCCTCTCTCTCTCTCTCTCTTTCTCCCTCTCTCTCTGTCTCTGTCTCTCACAATCTCTCTCTGCTCTCAGAAACCCTATGACCAGCACTGTGTGAAGGAGCCCAGCCTATCCTGCTGGATGATAATAAACATATAGCCAAGCCATCCCCACTTTGCCTCATCAACATCAAGCCACTGCTATTGCAGTATGAAAGTAGCCAGACTACAGCACATAAACAAATGTGCATGGCTGGGTATTTCAGTTTTCTAGGCTGCCAAAATGCAATGTACCACACCGGGCTGGCTTTTAGAATGGGGATTTATTAACTTGCAAGCTTACAGTTCCAAGGCTGGGAAAGTGTCCAAATCAAGGCATCATCAGGTAATACTTTTTCCCCAAAGATTGGCTGCTGTCGATCCTGGACTTCTCTGTCACGTGCGCAACGCTCAACAGTAGCATCTGTGGGTCTCTCCCTTCTCCAGGTCCCATTGCTTCAGCTTCCTGCTTCAGTGGCTTATTTTCAACTCCTGTGTGTTTTTTCTCTCTGTATTTATCCTGTTTATAAAGGACTCCAGTAAGAGGACTAAGACCCATACTGGGCTATACCTCAATTGAAGTAACCTCATCAAAAGGTCCCTAGGTTCACACCCACAGGAATAGATTAGCTCTAAGGACATGATTTTTCTGGGGTCCGTAAAAGCTTCAAACTACAACACTGTGCTATTCAATTACACTGTGTTAAGATAAACTCTTATTTACAAAATGAGATAGAAAGCCATATTTGACCTACAGCCTATAGTTGGCCAACTCCTGTCCTAGGCCAGCCAGCCCCAGTCAACCTGGCCTAGTCCAGAAGTCCTCTCCAGTCAGCCCACAGAAACACAATAAATAATAGTTGATTGTTGTTGGAAGCCACTGTGTTTTGTATTGTGTTGCTACACAGCAAAAGCTAACTGTGGGGAAGCAGCTGTGGCTGCATCAGTTGGGCTCCCTTCTAGCATATGGGAGGCCCTGGGTTTGCATCCTGGGGCCTCCTGGTGAAGGCAGGCTCGCCCTCACACCGCGGAGCACTGCCTGGCCCACAGGTGCCGTGGAGCGCCGCCCAGCCCACAAGCACCATGGAAAGCCAACTCAGCAAGGTGACGCAACAAAAAAGGGAGACAAGAAAAACACAGAAGAGTGTGCAGTGAATGGACACAGAGAGCAGACAGCAAGCAAGCCGCAAGGGGGGAGGGGAAATAAAATAAATAATAAATACAGATACAGAAGAATGCACAGCAAATAGACACAGACAGCAGACAGCACACAAAAAGCCACAAGGGGTGGGGGGATTAAAAAAAAACGACTAACTACAACAGTGTTCCAGACAGAGAAAACCAGATACCAAGGTCCTCAGGAAGGAGTATGCTTGGGATGCTCTAGGAAATGTAAACAGAGCAGTGTTGCTGGGGCAAAGTGGACAAGGAGGAGAACACTCGGAAATGAGAACAGAAATAACAGGATTGATGGTCATGGGACAGCAGACTGTATGGAGCTGTGAGGGCCATTGGAGCAAAGGAGAGAAATGAGTTATGTTTTTAACAGCTCAATCTGGCTGCTGTGTACTGTAGGGTGCAAGGGCAGAAACAAGGAGATAGGCTAAGAGTCTATTTTATAACCTGGGTGGAAAGTGGTGGGTAGATTGGATCAGACTGTTAGCAGTGGAGATCGTGGGAAGGAGTCAGAATATGGACATGTTTTGAATAAGATTTGCTAATAACTTGGATGTGGGACATATGAGAAAGAGGGAAATTAAAGATGACTTCATGACTTTTGTCCTGTACAACTGGAAATGGCCATAATTTGAGATGGGGAAGGTTTGGTGGAGCAGGTTTGGGGTAAAATATCAGGAGGTCTCTCTGGCACATTGAGTTTAAGACATCTCCTAGGTATATGCATAGGTAGTTGTATATATGGGTCTGGAATTCAGGAGAGAGGATTATACTGGAGGTATCAGTGGATAGAGGTCATTTTATATCCATAAGATTGATGAGATCACCAATTGATATGCATCTACACAGATAGAGGAAAGAAAAGCCTCAGTAACTGAGGGTATTTCAACACTTAAGAGGACAGGGAGATGAGGGTGAATTGAGGTGCATTAAGAGGAGCAGGAGACAGGGAAGGAGAGACCAGAGCTGTAGGAAGGAAACCAGGAGAGTGCAATACCCTAAAGAGCAAGTCAAGAAAATATTCAAGAACCAAGAGTTAACCCTTGGGCACCAACTAGTGATGCATTGGAAAAAGACCTTGACCCAAAGGGGAAAATACTAAATACAAATGAGCTTTTATGGCTAAGAGATTTCAAAGTGAGTCGGGAGTGCATTCCAGCGGTTATGCTTACTCATATCTCAGCAGGATCTCACTGGCTGTCACAGTAAACAATGCCTCAAGACACCCAGACACTATAGGTAAGGCAGACAAGCCCAGGAATTTGGCACTCTGTCAGTGGGCCTTACCTTGGAATATGTGATAACACATCCCCGCAATGTATCAGAATTGGACTCATTTACCATTTTTCTACACATGGTTTTTATGCCTTTTTTCCCCCCTCATTGGCTGCTTGTTTTTTTCTTTAGGAGGCCCTGGGAACTGTACCCAGGACCTCCCATGGGGGAGGCGGGCACTCAACTGCTTGAGTCACATTCGCTCCACTGCCCCTTTTATTTGAACCTCTAATTAGCACTATACCCATTAAATATGTGTCCCAGAGACTTATCAGTCAGTATAGTTGGGTTCTTCTCTATCCACATTAAGGTGCTTGGGTACAAGTACAGAATCAAGGAGAATTGAATTTAGCCAGTTCAGGGGTTTATGCCAAGCAAGAGGGCCTCAGATAAGGTGGAAATGTATGCAAGAAAATGACTGTCATGATTTACCACAGGATTTAACCTGGGATAATAGAGGAAATCAAGGTGCTTTGAGGGACAGTGAAAATGTTGTGGGACCAATTGATTAGATTGACCCCCAGAGGAGTCAAAGGATTCTTGGCATCAGGACACTGGAGGAAACGAACTCTAGAAAGAGAGGTGTTGGTGGTCGGAAAGTGGGATGCATCAGGTAGAGATTATTAAAGGAGTTTAGTTATTGTGGATGACAAGGTTTATGATCTGATCGTTAGTGAGTAGCTGAGTAGCCTGGAGGAAGAGACCATCGGAGGAGAAAAATTCAAGGAATTAAGAGGCCAGGTTGCAGAAGTATCATTTCTGTGGTTAATGAAATTGCCATAATTAAGACAAGGGTAATATTGGAGAAAAATACAATCATCCAGGACCTAAAATCCAAGACGCGTGGGGTGAGGGAGTCACAAGATAACTACAAGAAGAAGGGATAGTATGTGTGGGGGGCATAATAAGTTGACACTGGCTTTTAAACTGGGGCATTTAATAGAGGAGGGACAGGAGGAAGAATGGCCTGGGAGTGTCAGGCCCAGGATGTGTGTGGAAAATTGCCCATCAATTGAAAAGGCTTCAGGGGAATCAGTGTCCTTAAGGGAATTCCAGACTGTGGCTAGGGCAAGAAGGCAGAGTGTTCAGTAAAAAGGCTGATGGTGGTCCATAGGTTCGAAAGAGCACAGCAGAAGGGTTTCAAAACCTGGAGAGAGGTAAGAGAAGGGGACAAAATGAGGATGGTGCATAGCCTTATGAAAACTGGGGCACTGAGGATGAGCAGTTTCCTGGGAGCCTGGAGGAGGCAGGGTTCTTGTGGTGGCTGTCTTAGTTTGCTAGGCTGCCAAGACAAATACCGCACAGTGGGTTGGCTTAAACAACAAGCATTTATGGTTTCACAGTTTTGAAGATTAGAGTCCCAATCAAGGCAATGGCAAGGCCATGCTTTCTCTCCAAAGTCTGCAGCATTCTGACACTGGCTTGCCACCATCCTTGGGGTTCCTTAGCTTATATCTCGCCCTTCTGTCACATGGCAATCTCTCTCTCCTTGCACCTGCTCTTCTGGTCCACTGATTTCCTAGTTCTTCCAGTGGCCTTCTCTTTATCAGGCTTCCATTAAGGCCCATCCTCATTCAGTTGGGCCATACCTAAATGAGATCTTAGAAGATCCTATTCACAAATGAGTCTACATATTAGACGATAACACATCTTTGAAAGCTCCTATTTACAAATGGTTCACACCCACAGGAACAGGAATTCAGATTAAGAACATGCCTTTCTCTGGGGTACATAATTCAGTCTACCACAGTGACCAACATACAGAGATACAAAACTGTTTGAGATTCGACTTTGTGACTGCAAGACAGACAGTGATGGCGAGGCTGTCAGTTTGGGGTCTGGGAAGGGAGGCTCATGTTTTGTTAATTTTTTTATTTATTTCTCTCCCCTTCCCCGCCCCCCCCCCCCCGCCATTGCCTGCTCTCTGTGTCCATTGCTGTGTATTCTTCTTTGTCTGCTTTCATTTTTGTCAGCGGCACCGGGAATCTGTCTCTTTTTTGTCGTTGCGTCATCTTGGTGTGTCAGCTCTTCTTGTGTGGGGCGCCACTCCTGGGCAGACTGCACTTTTTTCATGTGGGGTGGCTCTCCTTGAGGGGTGCACTCCTTATGCATGGGGCTCCCCTGTGCGGGGGACACCCCTGCGTGGCATGGCACTCCTTGCCCACATCAGCACTGCACATGGGCCAGCTTACCACACGGGTCAGGGGGCCATGGGTTTGAACCCTGGACTTTCCATATCGTATACGGATGCTCTATCAGTTGAGCCAAATCTGCTTCCTGGTGCTCATGTTTTGTTAATTGAAAAGTCCAAGTTATAAATGCCATGCTGTACAACTTTATCACTGTTCTTTGATTCTGTTCTGATTCACATGCATCCCCTGGGAATGACTGGCTTGTTGAGGTACATTGGCATCCTTTAAAACTTCAGGAATTGCTGATAAACTTCCTTCTTCCAAACATCTGACAAGAATGGTGAACCATTTTTTAAGGGAGGTAAAAACTGTGAGAACTGAGTCTGATGTTCTTTCTCTGAGAGGAAGGGTGCAGGCCCTGCATTTCTTTGAAGTTGCTCTAAAACAGTTGTGCCGGCAGCACCAGGAACTTTGATATTCTTCTAGCGCATCTGACATCCTGACATCTTGACTCGTAGTCTTCTGAAGCAGCAAATTGAAACAATAGTCAAACTCTGGTTTAAAAAGCAAAAGAAAACAGCAAGACCTTATGCAGAACTTTTTGATTCCACTCTCCTGATTAGAGAGAGTGCTCTCTTTGCTGCTTAGAATACAGGTCATTAGTTCACATTTTAATATTCTTCTCCGGTTTCTGTCGCTGGCACCCTCATCATTCCAGGATTTCTCCAGGGAGGGACTTACTAAGCCACTCCTGAAGCCCAGGTCCCAATGTGCCTCCTACCCTTCCCCTTAAACCGCCTTCCATACTTGTATACTTCTTCTTTTATCATCTTACCTTCAGTTACACTCCTTCCTTTCATGCAAGATGACCCTTTCTCTTGCTTTTGTCCTCAGTTCCCCCAAGCCCCGATTTGGAAGTCTATTTCATGCTGTTCTCACCTTCACATCGGTCAGGCCAAGCTCCTTCTCCTCTCATAAGGGTCGGCTTGAAGGTAACCATCTCCTAGAGTATGATACAGATCATGGCTTTTCAATCAATAGACTATTCTTTCCTTTACTTCTTTGCCTTCTACTTTCCATACACATTTACATGCTCAAAGAGTGAGTGGAGGAAAAGAAAGAAAAGCATTTGTGTGTGTGGGGGGGGGCGGGGGGTTACTAAATGTGCTTTGTTAAATGTGGACTTCTCATATATTCCTATGTGAAGTCCTCCAGAACAGAGCATACATTTCTGCCAGCCTCAATACCTTTATGATAATCATGATTGTGATGGGGTTCTCCATCTACCCACCTCCTTCAGGTCTCCAAGTCTTTAACATCTTAGAAAAGTTTCATGTTTTCCTTTTCTCCTAAATTTCTTTCCTTGAAGCTATTATTTAAAATGACGTCACTTTCCCTTGCTGCCAAGGAGTTGTGAAATGGGTGAAGAGGGGTTTCCCCACTGAGTTCAGGGGAAAACTTTCCTTCTTCTCTTCCTACAAACCTCTTTCTTGCCATATCTTTATTTTCAGTGATACATAAATTGACAAAAAATAGTGTAAACTCTCACGTGGGGCTCCCTGCAAATATCAGAGGCTCCCTGGACTATAGTTTGATGCCTTGGGAGTCCTTACCCAAGGCCCTGGGGTCTGTTTTTAAGTGTCAACAGGAGTCCCACCCAGTCTTGGCATCTTAGATTTCCTCTATGCAAGCAACTCTTCAGCTGCATCGTGGGCCCCTCTGTAAGCAAGGACTCTCCAGAGTAGGAATAGGCCCTGAATACCTCAGGCCTCCAATCCTTTTTCCATTCTTTACAGTAGGTTTTCTCCTTCCAGTAGGTCTCTCTTGGGAGCCTCCTGCTGGAGAAGTTGAGGTTCTCTCTGAGCAGAGGAAGTTCTGTTTGTGAAGAGAAGAGCCTTGTAGAACAAACAGAGAGAAGGCAGTTCAGTTGTCTGGCTGTGAATCTCACAGCTTGTCTTGACCAGGGGGACATGTGATTGTCCCTTCTCTGAGAACTGGGATAGTATTTTAGTTTCCCAGCTGCTAAAATAAATAACATATAATGGGTTGGCTTAAACAAAAAGAATTTATTGGCTCATGGTTCTGAGGCTAGGAGAAGTCCAAAATTGTATCAGCAAGGCAACACTTTCTTTCTCAAAGACTGTGGCATTCTGGGGCTGACTGCCAGTGATCCTTGGACCTCTGGTTCTTTCATCACATGGCATTGCACATGGTGGCATCTTCTCCTTTCTCTTGCGGGGTCTATTGACTTCCAGCTTCTTATTTCCCATGGCTTTTTTTTCTATCTGCCTGAATTTCATTCTGCTTATAAAGGACTCCAGTAATCCAGATTAAAGGCCAAATGGATTCAGTTGGCCACACCTTAAGTAAAAATAATGTCTTCAAAAGGTCCTATTTACAATGGGATTAAGATTATGAACAAGTTTTTCTGGGGTACATAATTCAATGCCCAACAGATGGACTTTTTGCTCTTCACTGGACCTGAGTCACTCCTTGCTTTACTCTCCTAATATGTAAGACAACGTGCCCAGGAAACTTAATTTTTAATGACTGCTTAATACTGCATTTTCAAGTGAGTGCCACAGTTAACCACTCCCATGCTACTTCCTTTTCTTATTGTTGTTCTCATGAATAGTTCTTCAATAAACTTCCATAAGGCTTCTCTGCATCTGTGTCTACAACCCTGTATCCACATCATTTGTTATTCCTTCTCTGTTACTGAATCAACCTCTTGCCCCCATCTCTTTTCCTTTAAGAGTGGCCCTAGTCCACTACAAGGTGTGGCAACTAGTTAGGGATACAATTTAGGAAGACTACATTTTCTCCCATACACAAGTTAAAGACAGTGCCTGCTTAGCGGGTGGTCAGCAAGTTACAGTGCTGACCATGAGTACTTACCCCTGGTACTCGCCTCTCTAATAGAACAGGCATGTGGCGGCTCCATCATCTTCGTCTCTGGTCCCCATTGCCACACAGTCAGTGGGGGAACACTGAAGCAGCAGAGAGGGAGTAAACAAGTGAACATTTCATGACCCAGGAATCAGACTATGTGGTCTAACCGTTCTGCTAGCATCCTCTCTCTCTCCTTGCTTCATGCTGTTTGTCTTAAGCCTCTCAGTAAACACTGTGATTTGAGCATCTTAATTTGATCTGTGAGCCTTCTGGTCTGTGGCTTCTGGGATATCTTGCCTGGTCATGCATTCTAAGGCTACAAAAACATCCAGGTAATTTCCCGTTGTGACATGCAGAGCAAAGAGTGTATTTACGAGTTGATCTCAGGAAAACTGGTGGGGGAGTGCTAACAAAAGGTAGAAGAGAGTGAGCACCTTGGCCTACAACATTATACACTGCTTGTACTCAAATTCTGTTTCTGAGGAAACACAAACCAAACCAGCAACCCTTCTCCATTACCACTGCTACAGCTTTGTTCAGGCCCTCACCTTCTCATGCAATCACTCCTAATTGGTCACCCGACCTCAATTTCTCTTCCATCCAAGCTGTTTTCCAGATCGCCACCTGGAACCACTGTTTTAAACCAAAGATTTGAGTGTGTCACTCAGAGGCTTAAAAATCTGCACCAGAGTTCACTAACAAGTCCTTAGTTTGGCATTCACAGTTCTTTACAGTGTGGCCCCACCTTTGTTTTTCAGGCTTACCCACCATTTCGTCACACTTATCTTTTGATCTTATGAGATTCTTTCAAACACCCTGTGCCTTTGTACATGCAGTTTTCCGTACCTGGCGTGCCTTTGAACTTTCACTACTTCTACAAGGCCCAGTTCACATTTTGTCTCCCCCATTAAGTCTTCTTCAGACAAAAGTTGACTAATTCCTCCCTAAATCACCAACATTCTTTGCACATACTCTGACTATTGTATTTATAGTCACTGCAATTTTCATAGGTCTTATTCTTTTTTGCCTTCTTGTTGTCTAGCAATATGCATAATCTCAATAGTTTCTTAAGTGAAATCTTATTTCATTTATATTATTATATATACCACAAAGAAAGAAAAGAATACTAGCAATTAAATTTGGATGTAGTGTTTTCTTAACCCAAAGATTTTTGTTATGGTTTTCATTTTATACTTATCAAAAAATCCCTTTTAACGTAATTAAACATAGAATTTTTTTGCATTGAATCATTCATGTAAACATACCCAAAAAGGAAATTATGCATTCAATAAATTGTTTAAGGTATTAAAACTTTGCCAGATTGAAATTTCAATTCTTCTAAATCACTTTTGAACTCAGAATAGTTTCTATCTCTTAATATCATCCTCTGTCCCATCAAGAATTGGTGTTGCAGTATTTCATAAAAGAGTACTCCTCTATTGTTTCCAGGATTTTTTTCCAAGCGAGTGACCAAAACAACAACAACAACAACAAACAAACAAAAACCTGCTGAACTTTTACATACATGCTCAGGCAATGACAGCTATGGCCTACAGCAAAGGTAAAATGCATCCTGGTTACATAGATGTTAAAATGTGGGGGGAAATGGGCCTCTTAAAATCAGTGAAATGTGATAGAAGGAGCTTCCACAGCGGCCTTGAACTGTTCTCCTCCATACTTTGTTTACATGAGGGAAAGAAAACTTATCTTTTTAGAGTCACTGCTTTTCTGTCTGGTCTTTGTTACTTTTAACCAAACGTAATCCAAACTTATAGATAAGTCTTAAAAATATCTTATCCAATACTACATTCCTTTCTCACTGTACCTTACTCCACTCCTACAGCCCCTGTGACTAGTGAATCAAAGTGGAAATTACAAAAACAAAACAAAAACAAAAAATAAAAAAGAAAAACGAAGTGGAAATTACTTTTTAGAAGTCCTAATACTTTGCCAATTCATTGCTCTTACTTCACCCTTCACTTCAGCTTTCCTGCCCAAATTCTACATCAATTCCCCTCTGAAACTAAATTCAGGACTGGAAAAAAATGGTTTGTAATAATTTCTTGTGTTATTTTAAAAATTTGAAGCATACTCTCCCTTCCAAGATTACTTGGTTGCATTCCTCAACCTGATACTTAATTAGACAGGTCTCTTGGGTTTGTGAGAAGAAACTGGAATTGCTGGCGAGTGAAAAAAAACTACAGGAGAATTTAAAACTCAGAAATGTAGAACAAATTTCAAGAGTAGAAAAGATTCAGGAGAAATTAATGGGTGCTTTGTACTGCTTGTCACACATTTCTGAGGAAAAAACATACTTTTCCTTTTTCTGGAAAATGAAGTACCAGTTGTCAGTGACAACCATCTATTAAGAAATTTCCTTTTGTGATAGAGTGAGGATTTTTTCCCCCAGAGGTAAATTATTCAACACAGTTAATTTGAATCCGTGTTTGAGCCTGAGATGAAGTTATCTATCAATTTTACCATTTTCTCTTAGTCTGTCCTGATATTATCATTGCCTGAGACTCTGGTACCCATAGCAACAGCCACTGTGTCAGACTGACAGTTATCCAGCTGTGCATCAGGGGGTGGTATTTTCTAGGGCTGGAAGACCAAGTCACAACTCACTCCCAGTTACTGGAAGCCAGATTACCAAGGACTTGGGAAGCCTGTCAACATATGGGCAGGGCACAAACGAAGGGTCGGGCCACCCATGAGAAGGGTGCTTACCCCCTGTGAGGGGTGTGTGGTAGGTGAGTGTGGGAAAGTGAGAAGACTTGGAGTGATGAGTAGGGTCAAGACATGGGAAAGTGCAACTGGGACAAACTTAATCCGTCACAGTGCTTCTCATCCTTCTACCACTGCCTCACACATATGAAAGGCTGTTCTTGAACCCCTAATGTGAGTCAAACGAAGGGGATTTATAACATTCACATTTTTCTTGCAGAAGAACAAGAGGGAGAGGAACGATGGAGCTGCCACTGTACCTAGACTTCCCTGTCGGGGTTTCTTCAAGAGAAGCTGTGAAATGTGACACGGCAAGGTAGCGCTCTTTGAGAATTGCTTGTGAGGAAAACCCTTCTTCAGGTAAAATAAAAGGATGGAGGTGTAAGTGGACTTTTTGGCGTTATCCTGGGAAGTCCCTCTAAGTCACAGGAAGGGGGAAGATGGCATAAGGAGGGGGCCCAGCAGCTAAGGCAGAACCGGATTGGAGTCAGCTTGGGATCCCAGTGAGGAAAGCACCGCAGGCACTGCTTCCGATTATTGACTACAGTGCATTGTGCATGCTTACAACACAGGGGTTCTCCGTTCAGGCCTTGGGGTGAGCTAGCTTTTCAGGCAGAGTGCAGGTATTCTGCAGCCACCCCCTCTATCCACTGTGCCTGAGGAGAAAGAAGTCCCTCCCAGTAAAGACACCTGGGTGGATGGTGTAGTCTCTGGAGGAGCCTCAATTGCATTTCCAACCGCAGACCTCCACCTCCCCTGAGTTCACCTGTTCCTTCCTCCAGCTTTCCCCTCCCCCCAGTTCCATGAATAACCCCACCCACTCCCCAACCCTGCTCACCCCCACACTCCAGCACCGTCACCCCGCTCACATCCCTGCACCACCTTCACCCCCATCCACTGCCAAACCACCCTCTCCCACCCTGGCATAGGTTCTAGGGCCTTTCAACCCTGCTGCCTGGAGGAGAGAGCCTGGACAGAGACTCAGGCATAAGGTGCTGACTGCCTTCCTGTGAGGTGCCCTGCTTCCACTTAGAAGGTTCAGTGCTAATTCAAGGAGGTTTCTTTCAGATGGGAAGGATTTTGGCGGAGGTTTTGAAGCCATCCCCTGCATAAGCTGGAAGACACACCTGTAATTAGGGGCCAGCCTACACTGATCTGGACTGTCTTTTAGGGCTCTGGGGATTTCCCTCTCTCTGGGGCTGGTGATCTGGCTGGGGGCCCAGTCTACCCCCACAATCCTGTGGGATACCCGTGAGAGAATGGAACGAGGCATCAGAAGATGTACGTGCACGCTCCCATTCTATGACTTCTTACCTGTATGGCCCTCCCGGTTTTCTGGTTTATGACTGGTAAAGACCTGGTCATAATACCTGCCCTTTTACCTCCTGAGGTAAGATAAAAAAACAAATGTAAATAAAAGGACTTGGACTTGCAAAGTGCCTCTGTTATTATTTTCGTTTGCCATCCCCATGGCTGTGAGGAAGCCAGCCTAAGGCTCAATTCTCCTTGTCAGGTGGAGACTGCCAAAGAGGTACTCTGCTAAGCTGGCATCTAGGGCCCCCATCTTGCTACCCAGAATCACCAAACGTTTATGTAACGAAAACTGAACGTTTTCAGATAAAATTCAGACTCCCTTATTTTAATCCCTGCCCAATCCCATTCCCTTCACTTCTTCCCGAAGATGCCCATTACCACACATTCCAGGTCATGTTTTTATTCTTTTTACCACACACATGCACAGACACACAGACAACCCACCCCAGCCCACATGCCCACACTGTTTATAAGGGAAAGATTGTGTGTTTTCTCTCTGTCCTGGAAGAATAGGAGCTGCATACGGTTGTGGCACTGATGGGTGGAGAGACACCAGGTTTAAATCTGAAGATCACAGTTTTAAATCTGCCTGGGGGTTTGCCCCATTCTTAAAAGCTGAGCGTTTTACACACACGAATCACCTGGAGACCTTTATTTATTTATTTTGGCACCAAATCACTTTATTGGAAGAAATGGTACAGTGGAAAGAGAAAAGTCAGGTGCAGGCTCTGTCAAGGCGCGCTGAATGGGGCGCGTTGGTGACCACGGGGAGTCGCGCCCCTGGTTGAGGGAAGCCGGCCTGAGGCTCAGTTCTCCTTGGCGCGGGGGCCCAGGGTGAGCTGGTGGAAGAGGTACTCCGCCACGCCGTCTTCCCGGGCCCGCAGCTGCGCAGGTTGGTCACGAAGTCGCGCAGCTCCTTGATGGCCTTGACCTGCCGGCTCAGGTAGTGATGCTCCAGGAAGGCGCTCAGGTGGGCGCCGTGCTGGTCGGTGGGCAGCTGGTGCGGCTCCAGGAGGGCCTGGCGGACGCTCTTCTGCAGGTGGAGGGCGCACTGCACGGCCTGGAGGCCGCCCCCCCAGTCGTGGCGCTCGGGCTGGCTGAGGGCGCGGAGCGGGAGGCGGCCCCCGCGCTGGGCCTGCAGCCTCCGCAGCCTCCGGGCGCGCACCCGCTGCTCGTGCGCCTGGCGCAGCAAGCAGCAGGCGAAGCGGCTCAGGGCCACGTCGTGGCGGTCGAGGTGGCCGGCCATGGCCAGGCAGACGTGGGCGGCGCGGAGCAGCCGGCGGTGGAGGGCCGCCTCGCAGGCTGCCGGGTCTGCAGCGCAGCGGGCAGCGGCGGCGCTGGCGGCGGCGGCCTCGGAGCAGCTCCAGGGCGCCGGGCGGGGGGCGGCCGGCCCAGGGCGCTCCGGGCCGGGCGGGGCCAGAGGAGAAGGGGGTCCCGGGCTCCGACGGCGGGGGATTGGGGAGGGATCCGTTACCCGGAGGGCGGGGCTCGGAGCGGCGGCCTGGGGCGCGAGCCCCGCGTTCCACCTGGGCCTGGTGAAGCTGGAGACCCCGCACTCTGAGCAGAACTTCTCTGGCCTCTATTGGGGTTTTACTTTTGACATAAATATGTCTAACTTCCGAGAATTTATCCCCATCCTCTAATTGACCTGGAGAGTCGTATTGAGCGTCTCGAAATTGTATTTTATGCGTTTTTTTTTCTAAACAGGTTCTTCTGAGTTGTAATTCATATACCATACGATTCACCCATTTAACGAGTACATTGCAGTGTTTTTAGTATATTCACGGGAGTTGTGCAAGCATCACCGCAATCTACTTTGGGTATAATTTCATCATACCAAAAAGAAACCTGTACCAATTAGGAGCCGCTTGCCACTCACCCTCACCCCCCAATTTTACCCCAGCAGCTCATCACCACTAAATCTATTTTCTATTCCTGTCTATGTTCCTATTGTGGACATTTTCCTATAAATGGAATCATTCAATATGTAGTCTTTTGTGTCTGGCTTCTTCACTTAGCATAATGTTCTCGAGGTTCACCCTTTTTCCTGCTGAATAATATTCCATTGTATGGCTATACCACATTTTAGTTATCCATCGTGAGTTGATGGACATTTGGATTGTTTCCATTTTGTGGCTATGATGAAAAATGCTGCTACAAAGATTGTGTGTGGCTTTTTGTGTACATATGTTTTCAATTCTCATGCGTGAAATTGCTGGGTCATATGGTAACTCTGGTTAACTCTTTGAGGAATTTCCATATTGTTTTCCAAAGTGGCTGCACCATTTTACATTCCCACCAAAAATCTTTAAGGGTTCCAACACTTGTTACTATTTGTCTTTTTCATTTTAGCCGTCCTAGTGGGTGTAAAGTGGTATCTCCTGCTTTTGGTTTGTATTTCTTTAATGACTAATGATGTTGACCATCTTTTCATGTGCTTATTGGTCATTTGTATATCTTCTTTGGATGAATGTCTATTCAAACTTGTTGCCTATTTTTTGAGTTTTGTCTTTTTGTTGTTGAGTTGTAAGAGTTCTGTATATATTCTAGATACATATCAGATATATGATTTGCAAAAAAATTACTCCCATTCTTAGGGTTGTCTTTTCGCTTTCTTGATAGCACACTTTGAAGCACACAAAAGATTTTAATTTTGATGGAGACCAATATGGATTTTTCCCTTCTGTTGTTTGTGCTTTAGGTATTATACCTAAGAAACCAATGCCTAATCCAAGATCACAAAGATTATTTTTTAAGCATGAGTTTACCATGCTAAATTTGGAGTTTGGAAATGTTTCCATTACCAAAACATTTCCATCATTCCGAATAGAAACCCTATACTTTTTAAGCCTTAACTTCCCAATTCATATCCCCACCTCATTTCTTGATAATCTATATTCTAGATTCTGACCCTGTGAGTTTGCTTATTCTATTTGTTTCAAACCAGTGAGATCATACAATATTTGTCATTTTGCGTTTGGCTTATTTCACTCAACATGATTTCATCAAGGTTCATCCATGTTGCTGCATGTATGAGGACTTCATTCCTTTTTACTGATGAATAATATTCCACTCTATGTATATACCACATTTTATTTGTCCATGCACTGGTTGATGGACACTTGGATTGCTTCCAATGTAAATTGCTCTCTCCTTGCAGTAGCTACTGGTCCCCCTCCCCCACTTTTGCAGCAGACCACTGCAGGGTCCAGTCCCTGGCTAGCTGCTACTGACAGAAAGGGACATAAAAATCCTCTTCCCCAAAAACAGGGGTGTGCATGGCTTGATCACTGACCACGGCTTTTGAATAGCGAATATGGAGAATTTGAATCACTGGGTCCTGACCAGTATTTCAACCCACCCAGACAAAGGTGGCGGCAGCCATTGTTTCAACCCTTTCTGGACAGGGGCACAGGTAGTGGAAAAAAGTTTACTGAGTGTCCTTTCTAAAGCACCCTTTTGGGGTATCTCCACCTTTCCTTGACTTTGAGCTATTTTACAACTTCGTAAATTATAGAAAACTAATAATGATGTAATAGAGTGCTGTCGCCAGAAATGCGAATGAATTGTGTGGTTGAAGGCAATTTGCTTTTAATCATTTTGCATGTATTTGTATATTCACTTCAACATTCCTTATTTTGTTTATATGTGTGGTTCTTTGAAATCTCCTTTGAGTTCATTAACGTCTTACTGGTTTCCTCATAATTTAATGAGTCAAATAAAATCTTTGATACATAATCATTTTATATTTATATGAGAGTCATGATTTTAGAGTATTCTTTTAATTATATTTTAATATTACTCATTCCCCTGCCTACTGCACCAGGAACTGAACCAAAACCCATAGGAGTTGGTGCAGTAAACTAAGCCAAAGATATGATTTCAGAAAATTACCTGGTACCTGTTTTAGTTTCCTAGGGCTGCCATAACAAAGTGCCACAAACTGGATGACTTAAAACAACAGAAATTTATTATCTTACACTTCTGGAGGTCAGAAGTTGGAAATCAAGGTGTCAGGTGGACCATACTTCCCCTGAAGTTTGCAGGGAAAAAACCTGTTCCATGCCTCTCTCCTGGCTTCTGGTAGTGTCTTGCCAGCAACTCATGGAGTTATCTGGCTCAGTTGTCATAAGGCATTCTCCCTGTACGTCTGCCTGTGTCTAACTCTCATAAGTGAAGCCGGCTAGTAAGATGGGGAATCAACAGATGGATCCGGTCCACGTGGGCATTCCACGTGGGCATCAGTATCCCCAAGATGGCTGCTGGAAGACTGCCCCACACACAAGATTTTGCCAGAACAAGACTTCCTCCAGAAACCAGAAGAAGCACCAGATATTCCTCAAGGATTTTATCATTGTACCCTCCTCGGGGATTGATGGGTGGGGTAATCAATTGAAACAGCAAACAGCTGGGATCCTTCCCTGCCATTAGTAGAGTGGAATAATTAATGGTTCAAAAAGCAGGTGCAAGGCCTGAACTCACTTTCTCCCCTTTGGGCCTCGATTCTGGATGCCTTCTCCCCCTGCATGGATCAACACACAAGTAAAACCTGGGCATTTATAATCTATAATGGGAAATTGTAGTCTGTGAATCAGCCAGCTTTATCACTTCTCAGCCCCTTCCTCTTCATCCGGGACCCATGATCTGTTTTTTCTCCCATTTCTCTTCCCTCCCTACCTGAATAAATTACTGGCCTAACTCACCTGACATGCTCTTGAAATTCATTTCTGCAGCATACTCAAGAACCTAGACAAAATCCGGTTACACAAGGACACCAGTCATATTTGGTTAGGGCCCACCCTCAACCAATTTGGCCTCATTTTACTGATAATATCTTCAAAGATCCTATTTCCCAGTAAGGAGACTCTGGGGAAGCAGGGAACCAATGAGAATCAGCAGAAGAAGGGGCATTCAGAAACCAAGCTCCAGGCAGAACCTCTGCAGCAGAACACTGTAGCCACTGTGGACCTGGGTCTGGCCAGGTGCACCCTGGGGCAGACAGAGGCAGGTGTGGCCAGGAAAGACCCTCAGGGAACGAGACCCAGCT
This sequence comes from Dasypus novemcinctus, assembly GCF_030445035.2. Taxonomy (NCBI): domain Eukaryota; kingdom Metazoa; phylum Chordata; class Mammalia; order Cingulata; family Dasypodidae; genus Dasypus; species Dasypus novemcinctus. The sequence continues at coordinate 35,216,642 of NC_080704.1, forward strand.
GAGAACCAGGGGGATAGCTGAGGCTTCCAGGGAGGAAATGTAGTCAGAGATTTGAGGGGTGGGAGGTTAATTGACCTGCGTGGGAAGTTGACAGACTGATGGATGATTTGGGTAAAATTAACCCTAAGAAGAAGGAAGGAGCCTGAGCTTTTTGAGCCCAGATGAAGGATTCCCTTATGAGCATTTTTGTACTTCCTGAATCCTGCTCCTGGAAGGAGTGCTGAGACCCACAGACACTGAGGGTATGGTGTATCCAGGACTGGGCCATGGATTCTGCCTTCCAGAGACATTTCCTTCTGGCTGGTGATCAGAGGAGCAGAGGTAGGGAAGCTCAAAAGCATTCTGGCTGGCTCCACTCTAGGGCAGGCTTTTTGTTTGTTTTGTTTAGGATTTAAATTTTTTTTATTGTGGTAACATATATTCAATGAAATTTCCCATTTTAACCACTTTCCAGTAAAAATTCCGTGGTATTAATTATATTCACAATATTGTGCTACCGTCACCACCATCCATGGCCAAAACTTATCCGTCACCCCAAATAGAAACTCTGTATGCATTAAGCATTAAATCCCCATCAGAAATGGGATTTGAATCCAGATTTTTTACCAAGATCTGTGGGCTGTTTTTTTTTTATTTTATTTTTTTAATTCATTTTTAAAAAATATTACATTCAAAAAATACGAGGTCCCCATTCACCCCCACCGCCCCACCCCACCACTTCCCCCACAGCAACACTCTCCCCCATCATCAGGACACATCCATTGCATTTGGTGAATACATCTCTGGGCATAGCTGAACTTCATGGTCAATGGTCCACATCATCGCCCACACTCTCCCACGTTCCATCCAGTGGGCTATGGGAGGATCTACAATGTCCGGTAATTGTCCCTGCAGCATCACCCAGGACAACTCCAAGTCCCAAAAATGCCTCCACATCTCATCTCTTCCTCCCATTCCCCGCACCCAGCAGCCACCATGGCCACTTTTTCCACACCAATGCCACATTTTCTCGATTACTAACCACAATAGTTCATGAATAGAATATCAGTAAGTCCACTCTAATCCTTACTGTATTCCTCCATCCTGTGGACCTTGGATTGGTTGTGTCCATTCCACATCTATGTCAAGAGGGGGCTTAGATTCCACATGGATACTGGATGCAATCTTCCTGCTTTCAGGTGTAGGCACTCTTGACTCCATGGTGTGGTGGTTGACATTCTTCAACTCCATGTTAGCTGAGTGGGGTAAGTCCAATAAACCAGAGTGTAGGAGCTGAAGTCTGTTGAGGCTCAGGGCCTGGCTATCATATTGTCAGTCCAGAGATTCAGATCCCCTAGATATATCTTAAACCCCAGCACCAACTACAATTCTGATAAAGTAACAGGAAAGGCTTGTGAAAAGAGATCACATTTGAGTCCAGCTCCATCACGCAGAAACACCAACTCCAATGAGGGGCCAACTGACATGGCAGTGAACTCCATCTGCCATGACCATAAAACCTGTGGGTCTCTTTAGCCCTCAGAAGAACCAATACCTGGGGTTGTATCTACTTTATCTGTCTCTGAGACTCTGTTCAGGTGTGTATAAGGGCAATCCTTCTGATAACCTCCAGACTCTTTTTTAGAGACTCATAGCCATATAAACTCATTTGTCCTTTCCATTTCCCTCTTGATTTAGGTCAAAAAGCATTTTTAACTCCTGTTATTATGTGTGGACAGGGATATTCTGCTGGTCCGAGTTGAACCTTTTATTCAAGGTCATTTTCTGGTTACGTCATCAGCTGGTACTTGGTAGTGATCCCTCAGCGCCAGGGAGGCTCATCCCTAGGTGTCGTGTGTGTGGGCTGTTTTTTTAAACTACTCAATCCTTGGCCTTTTTTCCACAGTATACTCTGGCAGATGACCTTCATATAAATTATCTACTCCCCTGAATTAACCCAAGTTCTGATCCAGTTTCCTAAGTTGCCTGGTAAGTAAAGCAAATGAACCAAAGACTACTGGGGAAAGGGACATTGTATTCATAAAAACATATTTTAAGCATGTGAGTAAGTAAAAAGTGCCCATTTAATGATGTGAATACCTTACACATGTTTTCTTCCTTTATATTTGCTCTCATTTTTTAAACTCAAAAGTGTAATCATTGCAAAAAATTAAAGTGGAAATAAATATAAAATTATAGGCAAGCACTACAACATTTTAATCTCTACTGGTACTAGAGGTTCTATCAAGTGCTAGGGAAGCTTTTGAGCAGAAAGGCTATTTCCTTCCATAACAAGAATTTACCCTTGTTGGAATTTGCCCAACACACATTCCCATTATATTCTGAAGAGGAGAAAGCTCCTTCTGGTCTCCACTTCCTCACTGTTCTCATTTTGGGGGCAGAAGTAGAATTGCTATCTTGAAGGGCAGAGAAAGGACCCCTGGACTCAGACATGCCCATTGTGTGTATTGGTTGTGTGGAAGTTGGTGGCTGATTTTTGTTCAGTTAAATATGAATTTTCTATAAAATTATAACCTTTCAGATTTATCCAGGTGCTGCACATTCTCTGTTTGCCCCTCCAGGTCTAGTCTCTGTCCTCCTCCATCTTACTTTGGGCCCTGGGAAGCTGACCTGTGTGGTCTGATTCATGGGCCCCTCTGCCCTCTGGCTTTTGGTTGGGTTCAGCCAATGGGAGACACCAACAGGAGATGGGAGGGCAGGAGGAGAGTAAGGCTGGGCTATTTTTCCTCTTGGCTCCCTCTCTTCGGTAGAGATAATTAAGAGATGCCTCTATTCCCTTTTTATAGACTTTGCTTCCTGTATAAAGCAGGACTATTCTCAGGACAGGTCTTCTGCAAACCCTGCTCACTTCAGAGGAAGTTACTCCAAAGAGCAGGTATTCTTTGGGTCAAGTTTAAGGCACAGCCTAAGAAATTCTTGGAGCCTAGAAACCAAGAATGAGGCTGGACATTTCTTCAGGCAAGAGAATAAATGAGACTGATAGGAGAAATAAAGTGCTTGATTTAGGACAGTCTCAGGCAACAAAATAATGGCCTGGATAGAGCTGCCACCCAAGATTTAGGCCTAGGCTTTCTAGCTTGTGTATTTCTCTGGCCCCTGACTCCCTTCTTTCTCTAGGTGACTGATACTTTGGTTACTTCTCATCTAATTAATAGGTTTATTAGAAAGAGTAGCAGGGAAAAGGAATCGGGGAGAGCCATTTTCTACTTGATGGTAGGTGTGTTGAAAAGTCTGGTTGGGAAAGATGTTGACTTAAGGAGGTTTGAGGATCATTTGTTTATTTTGATTAAATGTTTCTCCTTCCCTGCTCATCCTCTGTTGCCCATGATCAGAGCTATTGTACAGTGTTCTGTACTGTACTTTGTGAGTCCCATCTAATGTAGATAAAGGATTATAGATGTGGACTCTTTAATTAGACGCCTCTTGGGCATGAAGGTATGATCCTCAGTTGCAGATAACCAGAAATCAATTTTCAAGGGTGTTTTTTTCTTTTTGCATGCTATCTTTTCTAAGTAGAGAATGAATAATTACTATTTTGTGAAATTTATCTTCATGGAGAACACTAAGTATAATAGTCAGGATGGGATAAGCTATGCTGCAGTAACTTTAAAATCTCAGTGGCTGAAAACAAATATTTATTTCTTGCTTATGTCTGAGACAGGCAAAGTGACTCTCTTTCATGGCTTTGCACTAAGGTTAACTCACAGATTGAAGTTAAATTCCATTCTGCAACTCTACCATCCAGGTTTCTTCACTTACAACTGCACAAAAGGGAAAAAGGAAACATGGAGACCTCCCACTTGTTCTTAACTGCCTTGAGCTAGAAGTCCTACACACTTCAGTCAAAATCAACTTCAAAGGAGGTAGGAAATGTAGGGGAATACCTGTATTATTTGTTGAACAATATAATCTGTGCCTTACATGTTTTATACCATTTCTCCTAGTTATTTTATAAAAAGTTATTTGGAACCCACATTTTGACCATTTTTATTTACTTATTACAGTATGCTTATAACAAGACTTCTTTTGAAATATTACAAGTTATTTTTTGTGTAGAAGCATACTAAGTAATGCAACTTGCATGGTACTATCATCACATAATTGTTCTGGTATTCCAGCTTGTCATATTTCTCTCCAATACTAGATCCTGCCTTGCCATTCAGACTCAGATCCAACCCCATCTCCTATTTAACACCTCCCTAGGCTGAAGTGAACACAGCTTCCTCTGAAGATCTGTAGGGATCAGTACCACACAATTAGCATGGCAATCAATCATGGACTTTCCAGTGATGGGTTATCTATAATTGCCTTAAACTATTAATCATCTCTTTGCTGTCAAGTACCTTTGGTGTAAGGTGGTCCCTGCCTTATAACTTCCTGGAGTGCAGGCACCCTTTCTTCAACTTCAAAAAGATATAGCGCACATGACAGATACTCAACAACTATGGGCTAATTTGATCTTATATAATTTGATTGATGGAACTAGCAAACACGAGCTAAGCATCTAAATACCTTGCTTTAGGCTCTGTACTAAGAGTTGTGGGTAAAGAGATTAGGAAAACATAGTACCTATCCTCAAGAGACTTCCAGAATTTTAGGGATGGAATGAGTACAGACCAACAGGGTGCAGTCATCAGTCTCCAAAAATAGCTGCCAACATTTCCTCCCCTCCATGTTTAAGTATGCCAATCCTCACTGTAAAAGTTGATGCTTGTTTTATCTGCCCAATGATTGCCTTAACCAATAGAATGTGGTGGAAGTGGCATTCTGGCACTTGCAAGAGAGTAGGCAGCTTTATCTTCCTTCTACTTAGAAGTTTTGCCCTTGGGATACTCCCCCCTGAATCTAGCCACTATGCTGTGAGAAGATCAAACTACATGAAGTGGCCACATGAAGAGGAAATGAGGCTGAGCTCCTAGACAATGGCCAACACCAACTGCCAGCCATGTGAGTGGACCATTTTGGATATTCCAGATGGCCACAGCCCCAGCTGACGTCACAAAGAGCAGAAAAGTCACCAAGCTGAATGCGTCCACCCATAGAATAATTACAGATAATAAAATGATGGTTGTTTTAAAACACGATGTTTGGGGATGATTTGTTATGCAACGAAAGATAACTGAAGCATGGGGTCAGAAAATTTTACAAGTACACTGGATTCACAAAAGAATGACAAGGATGAACGAGGCTCAGTCATGCCTTCATAAATGTGACATTTGAGCTGATAAGTAGAGATTCCCTGGGCAGAACTTGAAGGGAAGTACTTTTCAGTTAGTGACCCCCAGATGGAGAAAAACATGGAGGTCTGGAACTATGCACCATGTACAAAGAACTGCAAGCAATATGCGATGGATGGCATACAAAGGCAACAGGGAGCTATGGGCATCTTGAGAGAAACCTGAAAATCTAGGAACCTGGCTCTGGGATTCTTTTTTTTTTTTTTGTCTTTATTTTTTTAATGTTAGATTAAAAAAATATGAGGTCCCCATATACCGCCCACCCCCCTCGCCCCACTCCTCCCCCATAACAACAACCTCCTCCATCATCATGAGACATTCATTGCACTTGGTGAATACATCTCTGAGCACCGCTGCACATCATGGTCCATGGTCCACACCATAGCCAATAATCTCCCACAATCCACCCAGTGGGCCATGGGAGGACATACAATGTCCGGTAACTGTCCCTGCAGCACCACCCAGGACAACTCCAAGTCCCAAAAATGCTCCCACATCACATCTCTTCCTCCCACTCCCTACCCCCAGCAGCCACCATGGCCACTTTCTCCACACCAATGCCACATTTTCTTTTATTACTAATCAAAATAGTTCATGAATAGAATATCAGTAAGTCCACTCTAATCCATACTCTATTCCTCCATCCTGTGGACCTTAGAATGCTTGTGTCCACTCCACATCTATATCAAGAAGGGGCTTAGATTCCACATGGATGCTGGATGCAATTCTCCTACTTTCAGCTGTAGGCATTCTTGGCTCCCTGGTGTGGTGGTTGACCTTCTTCACCTCCATGTTAGCTGAGTGGGGTAAGTCCAATAAACCAGAGTGTAGGAGTTGCAAGTCTGTTGAGGCTCAGGGCCTGGCTATCACATGGTCAGTCCAGAGATTCAGGTCCCCTGGGTATACACTAAACCCCAGCACCAACTACAGATCTGGTAAAAGTAACAGGAGAGGCTTGTAGACAAAGATCACATCTGAGTCCAGCTCCATCACACAGAAACACAAACTCCAAGGAAGGGCCAACTGACATGGCACTGAACTCCATCTAACATGACCATATAACCTGTGGGTCTCTGTAGCCCTCAGAAGAACCAATACCTGAGGTTGTATCTACTTTATCTGTCTCTGGGACTCTGCTGAGGTGTTCATAAAAGGCGATCGCTCTGATAACCTCCCAGCTCTTTTTGGAAACTCATAGCCATATAAACACATTTGTCCTTTCCATTTCCCCCTTTTATTCAGGTCATAAAGCACTTTTAACTCCTGGTATTATATGTAGAATGAGATATTCTGCTGGTCCGAGTTAACCCTTTTATTCAAGGTCATTTTCTAGTTACATCTGGGATTCATTCTTTACCCAGTGGAGTGCTTGGAACTTTTTAAAGTAGAGGAGTGTCAAGATTAGATTTTTATTTCAGACAGATTACTCTGGTGTGAGTGAAAGGTAGTCATGAGACTGCAGAGAAAGAGAACAGCCTGGAGACTTTTGTAATAATCCATCATGGACTAGGGCATTGGCAAGGTTAGTAGAGAGTGAGGCAGTTCGATGTTGGGTGGACCCCAGACAATCATGTCCTTAGAGCTAATCTATTCCTCTGTGTGTGAACCTCTTGTAGGTGGGATCTTTTGATTAGATTACTTCAGTAAGACTAGGGAATGACCCAGGGTGCATCTTAATCATCTTACTTGAGTCCTTTATAAAATGGGATGAATATGGAGAGAAACACAGAAACCCATAGAAGATAGAGAAAAAGCCACAGGTGAGAGAGCACCTTGAGAGCAAGGAGCTGAAATCCAGCCAGAGGAAGCCAGAAGCTGAAGCAATGAAATGGGAAGAGAAGGGAGAGACCAGCAGATGCTGCCAGTCATCAGGGAGAAAGCATTGTCTGGTGATGCCTTGATTTGGACACTTTCACAGCTTCAGAACTGTAAGCTTGCAACCTTAAATAATCCCCCTTGCAAAAGCCAACCCATTTCTGGTATATTGCTTCTGGCAGCCTAGCTAATGAAAACGGAGAGGGAGGATGGGATGCAAATACTGTTGAGGTGGAAAATCAATAGAATTTGAAGATGGATGTGGATAATGCAGGAGAAAGAGGAATCCTGGGTTCCCAGATTTCGGGCTTTGATATACCATTCTCTACGACTGGCCACGCAGGAGTTAACAAGCAGGTTGGGGGAGGAAGGTGATGACTTAGGTTTTGGCTGAGAGAAGAAAGTATCTACTGGGTTCAGATCTCAGCGGAAAGAGCCCAACTAACATGAAAATGTAAAGAAAGGTGTCCAGAATCTGTGCAGAAATGAAGCTTCTTTTAGGTATTTACTGTTAGAGGGTAATCTTTTAGGGAAGAGTATGTCTGAAAGATATGGTGTTAGTAGGCAGGGCCCTGGAGAGATGATGCAAGCAGTAAGAAGAGCACTAGGACTTGTCTTTCCATTAGCAGTAATAGATTGAGGAAAGATATAGACATGCTTATGCAGGCTCCTTTGTGGCTAATTTGGCAGAATTTGTCTTGAGACCACAATTGTGGGTGTAGTTTGTAGCTATGGAAGATTTTCTCTGTGTGATGCTAACTGACCCACCTGGGCTGAAACTCCATTTTGGTTTTATTAGGCCCACTCTCCAAGCACCTGAGCAATCTCCTAGCATAAAGCTGCATGATATGCCAATCATCCTAATTATATGAAGTATCTAAAGGTTGGCAGCAATGGGAAATTACTTTGGTTTTTTAGAGATGGTCTGAAAGCTCGTCAAGGTTTTATGATTCCAAAAGAATCCGTGACACTCTTAAATCCAACTTTGTACCCCATGCTGCTTAACTAGGTGATTATTTTGAAGACAAATGGAATACCTTTAGGCAGGCATTTGGAGCTCTATAATAGTGTTACAGGCTTTCTATGTTAAGTTGACAGAGCTGCTTAGACCCATCACTATGTACCTGGGAAGTGTGATTTGACCCCAGCAGGTAATTGGTGGTCGATCTGTGTGCATGTTATAAATAGAATTTTACTACTTTTAATGGGCTTAAGAAGGGCAGAGTAGATATTTGATCTGAACCTTGACCAACCTGTTTACTCTCTTACTATTTATGTGCAATCATTCTGCCCTAGGACAGTCCTCAATTATGCTGTTAATTTGCTCATTATTTAATCTTCTGCCCATGGCTAGCACATACAGGAATATATGCAAGCTCATTTAATTTGGTTACTTAATAAGATTCTATTTTCCCAAATGTTATGGATTAGCCATGAATAAAAATAGAAGTGATTTCAAAGCTGGAGTCTCCAGGGCTCAGGTCCATTTTAGAATCATCAGTGCTGATGCCTGTCTACTCTACTTCCAAAGTAGAGGGGTATTTTTTCAGTCAGTATGGTCTAGAGTGTGCTGCAGTAATAAATAACTCTCTCCCCCTCCCCCCCAAATCTCAGAATGAAGAGTTTAATTCATTCTCAGGGCTGGAATGATGAAGAGGCAAGTGAGGTGTTTAGGGTGTAGAATTTAAGGAGACACCTATTCTCAGGGCCATGCAAGTCCTTTGTGGGTCAAATGTGAGGCTCTGTTCATCCTTACTACACAGGAACTCAGGAGATAGAGACGTCATCTCAACACATACTTCTGTAATCACTGCAGCAGTAGGGCATTAACATGGTAAATTGCACACTGGCACCTAAAACTTCCACCAGGAAGTTCAAAATGTCACTTTTGCTCACCTTTCACTGGCCAAAGAAAATCACATGTCCTGACTTCAAGGGGACAGGGAATTGGCATCTCAACTTGTGCCTGGAAAGTAGAGTTGATAGTATTGGGAGGATACCATGAATGATTTCCTTTGTTATGTTTCCTACATTCTCCAGTATAGAGATACTGACACACTGGGCCCACAGCACTGGGCCCATGGTTCTTGTACCTTGCTAATTGGTAGTATAGTAAATTCTGGCAGTAGGTAGCTGGTAGACCATGACTGCTTATGGGTACTCAGGGAAGCTTGTTAGGTGGACTGGAAGGAGTTTCAAAATGGAGTCCTATGTGCTGAGACAAGAATATCTCTAAAGGGCAGCACTCCTTCCAGCGTGCTGAAAGCTTTGCTGTATGCAGCAGCTCCAGTTACGAAAGCTTGTCAAATCTCAGCTGAAGAAAGAGCACAAATCCTCTTTCTCCACTTCTTAATTTCCTGCATGCTCTCTCTCTCTCTCTGCCATTTATTATTTAACTCCAGGAAATCTCGGGAAATGTTCTGCCAAGGAGATGTTATGTTAAATAGAGTTGCTCTGTGTCATCAATTGGGGCAATTGAAGAAGGTTAGTCAATGGGTATTATTTATTATTACCTGTGGTTTTCAGAGATAGCTGGAGAAAAGGAGAAAATATTTCTAAAATGAAGAGAAGGCAAAAACAACCAGTGGGGGAAGTGACTGTGGCTCAATCAGTTGGGCTCCTGTCTACCATATGGCAGGCCCTCAGTTCGAGGCCTGGGGCCTCCTGGTGAAGGCAGGCTGGCCCACATGCTGCGGAGCACCGCCCAGCCCGCAGACACCACAGAGCACTGACTCAGCAAGGTGATGCAACAAAAAGAAGGGAGACAAGCAAGAACACAGAAGAGCCCACAGAGAATGGACACCGAGAGCAGACAGCAAGCAAGCCGCAAGGGGGAAGGGGAAAATGAATAAATACAGACATGGAAGAATGTACAGCGAAATGGACATAGAGAGCAGATAGCATGCAAAAAGCCATGGTGGGGGGGGAGATAAAAAAAAGCACAACAACCAGCGGGCTCTTGCTTTTGATTTATATCATTGTTATTTGTCTCTAAAAGCAAATTACTTAAAACATGGTTGTAAGATGATTTTAAAAATAGCAACAATCTTGTATTTTGTAGGAAACCTTTCTCAATGAAGTTCAGATTCTTTTCACACTTAATTTCTCATCAAATATGCCACCCCTCAGATTTGGCAATTCCATTTTATAGATGAGGACTCAAGAGCAGTGGCTGGTTATGTGGCTTGTATTAAAATCATGAGGCAAATAACTTGTAGCCTGAAGATCAAGTGATATCACAATTTTTGGGGGTTGCCTCTTTAGCCTTTAGCTTTTCCTATGGTGATTAGACCCATGGATTTCATTTCAGCAGTGACTTTGGACTTGATTTTTGATGTTATAGCTAATGCTCTGAAATTGAGATTTCAGTCCAGGTACTATCTGGGTATTTAGTAGTTACACATCATATATCTGCATGACAATTTGCATTGATTTTGGGAGGTGAAGAGAGTTAAACTTGGAAGGTATCTCACTTCTGCTGAATATGGTATATCAACTTTCCACACGGCCCTTTGTTTATGGAAGGTCAAGTTTGTGCTGAGCAGCAGATAGGATGTGGATCCAGATTGAATGGGAGAGGTTTGGGCTGACAATTTACTTCACTTTCAACTTCCTGGCTCCCTGCATTTTGAAGGTAAAGAGTCAATGTATTATCAGTGAAATACCATTTTAGCTTTAGAATGGCTAAAACACAATGCCAAGTGTTGTGGTGGGATGTGAAGCTACTAGAACTCTCATACAATGCTGGTGGGAATATAAGATGGCACAACCGCTTTGGAAAGCAATTTGACAGTTTCTTATAAAGTTAAACACAAACCTACCCTATGGCCCAGCAGTTATACTCCTAAATATGTGGAATGTGAGATGTATACAAAAAGAACTATGCAATAATGTTCATAGCAGCTTCATTCATAATATCCCCAAACTGGAAATAACCTAAATATCCATCAACAGGTAAAGTGGATAAACAAATTGTGGTATATTTATAGAATTAAATGCTACTCAGCAATAAATAGTAATGAGCCACTGATACACAGAATAACATGGGTGGATCCCAAAAACATAATGAACAAAAGGATCCAAAGACACAAAACAATAAATACTGTATGATTCTGTTTATATGAAGTTCAAGGACAGGCCAAGCTAAGCTATGGTGATAGAAGACAGTAAGTGGTTGCCTCTGGCAGGGGTATTGGCTAGGAAGGCATGCATGTGAACTTTCCAGGATCATGGTTTTATATCTTAATTGGGATGGTGATTACAAGGGTGTGAAAACTCACCAAACTGTATCCTTAAAATGTATGCTGTTATGGTATGTAGATTATACCTCAGTTTTAAAAATACAAAATAAATTCAAAGTATTGGAGTTACAGGACCTCTGATCTAACTCACACTTTTCCCAAGTCTTACTTCTTTTCCCAGGAAGATCGCCTTTCAGTTGACTCAGAGGAACTCAATCCTAACTGACCCAACTCTACCCTCTTCATGAGAGAATACGAGAGCTATAAAGGGGTCTGAATCTCCACATGGGGTTGGCCAGCCTTATCTTGGCTTGTCTCCCGTTAACAGTTCATAGACACACAATAGTAGCAGGGCACAATTACAAAAAAGCTCCTTCTTTGTCTACTTTAATCAATAGAAATACATGATGCCCTGATAGCTTAAAGCCAAATCCTTGGTCATACAGGTGCTGAAAATGGAACATGCCATCTGCTGTTCATCGTCAATGTGTCAGCATGGTTCTGGCAGTTGAAAAGGAACTTCATCAGATACGGGCAAAGCCATGGTGATTGCACAGGTAGATGAGCAGAAAGAGGACAGAGGAAAAGGAAGGCTGACAAATATGCTCCTCTCTTAGCTGTAAAGGATCACATTGCAAGATGAAGTGGCACAGAGTTGGTATTAAGTCTGCACTTACTGGAATGTGAAATTTGCATGACAAAGGAGAAACCCTACCATTGTGTATTATCCTGTCTTGGAATATTGTTAAGGATATGACTTTCCCTCTCTCTCTCTGGTTCCTTACGCATTCTCATTTTTTGAAAATGAACAACATGACATGTTCTCCATTTGAATCATGTTAAGAATTTGCATTTTTATATTTATAACTGCGTGGAAAACATCCTAAAAAGGTAGATGTCATATGTGCTAAAAATAAGTCTGTGCATGGTCTCATTAATATGAACTAAACACAAAGAATGAATGCATGCAGTTAAAACCTAGAGTATAGGTTATTAGGAGATAAGAGGAGGACTGAGAAGGAGTACTGATGCTTGATGTATACGGAAGTTTTAATTAATGTGACTGTAAGAGTGTGCAAATGGATAGAGTTGAAGGTAACACATTCTAGTGAGTAGCAGCTGGTTTATAAATGGGAATGAGACTGGAAAGGATAGACTATGGATGTAAATATCAATTGAAAGAAAGCTAGAGAATAATCTAGGGACTGAATAACACAGTGAACCCAGAGGTAGATGAGAATTGTGCTTGATGGTACAGATGCAAGACTGTCTTGTGAGCTAGAGTGGATGTACATCACTATTACAGGGTGGGGGGAATGTGGAGAAGCATGAGAATACTATAACTGGAGTGACTTATGGACTATGGTTAACAGTGAAACTGTAATATTCATGCATCTGTGCCAAAGATGTATTGTGTTGATAATGGCAGACTGGGGGTATGGAAAAAGTGTGCCAAATGTATGCTAAGGACTATGATTGGTGGTAATAGTCTAATAATATCTCATAATCTGTAAAAAATATTCTACCACGGTGTGGTGTGTTGGTGAAGGGGTGTTATATGGGAATTTTACACATGTGCATGATTGTTTCATAAATTCACAACCTCTAATAAAAATATATTTTAAAAAAATAATAGGGTGGGTTGAGGGAAAAATACACCAAATGCAAGATATGGACTATAGTTAGTGTAAGGTTTTGATCTTGCATAGTTTGTAGGAAATGTTTCATAACAAGGCAAGGTGGTGGTGGGGTGATGTAGGGGACCCCTGTATGATGTTAGGCATGTTTGCTTTCTAAGTTCACAACTTTTACTATACACTTGTTTATGTATGTTCATGTATGAATGATATACATCAATAAAATATGTATATGTATAAAAATAAGTCTAAGTTATTTAAAACTAAATGACTTTACAATATCAACCTGTTATGAGTACAGACCTTCTTCCCCTTGGCTGTTTTTTTTCCCCTTAGTATCTCTTTTATTTGATACTGAAAAAGTGAAATAAGATTTACTAATTTAAAAACACATGATGTATACTTTTCTACCTCTTACTGCCAACTTTGCTGTGTATCTTTCAAAATCCACTTATCAGTTTTGGTTGTTAAAGAGGAACATTTATACTCAATATAATTTCTGCTAATGTAATTCAATATAATATAATTCAATATAATTACTGCATTTTAAATCTCCATTCTTTTTTATTATCTTTTTTTAAGTTAATAGATCATACAAAACATTACATTAAAAAACTTGTGAGGTTCCCATATACCCCACTCCCCACTCCCCACCCCCATAATTTTTTAATTGTATTTTTTGGAGATACATAGATCACAAAAAAATGTTACATTAAAAAATATGAGGTTCCCGTATACCCCACACACTCCCACCCCACTCCTCCTGTATCAACAACCTCTTTTATCATTGTGGCACATTCATTTCATTTGGTGAATACATTTTGGAGCACTGTTGCACCACCTGGATAATAGTTTACATTGTAGTTTACACTCTCCCCCAGCACATGCAGTGGGTTATGGCAGGATATAAAATGCCCAGCATCTGACCATGCAGTATCATTTAGGACAACTCCTAGTCCCAAAAATGCCCCCACATCACATCTCTTCTTCCCTCTCCCTGCCCTCAGCAACTACCGTGGCCACTTTCTCCAGATCAATGATACAATTTCTTCCATTACTGGAGACAATAGTTCTATAGTAGAATCCCTTGACTATTGAATTAAGCCTTTTCTTAAAATCAGTGGGTTTATTTTTTAAAAACTTACTCAAATTTTGGTCTGGCTTTTGTTTTGTTACAATGATGACCCCCAAGGGACTTCATTTCCCTGTATCCATGCCCTTGTACATTCCCCACCCATTTTGACTTTGGGCCTGGCCATGTACCTAGCTTTAGCCAATGGGGAAATTAGCAGGTGTGATGAGAGCAGAGTCTTGACTGGCACTTGACCACTGTGGCTTGTCCTCTTGGAACACTTGCTTTTGGAACCCAACCACCAAACTGTGAGGACACCACACACACATGTGGAGAGTCCTACGTGGGGGACAATGAAGGTCCTTGGCCAACAGCCCCAGATGCGCTCTCAGGCTACAGCCCCAATTTGGCAGCCATATAAATGAGGGCCTCTTGGAAATGGATCCTTTAATCCTCAGTTGTTGCCAAATGGAGCAGAGATGAGTTGTCCCCACCAAGCACAGCCAAACTACAGATTTGTGAGCAAATAAGTGATTGTTGTTGTTTTAAATCATTAAGTTGGGGGGGGGGGCAAGTTGTTACAAAGCAATATATGACTGAAATAGCACCTCAAACTATTTCTTTGTGTATTTTATCTAGGTGTCTGTCATCACCTAGAATTCAGTTTGCATATACATTTTACCTCTGGTAGTTCAAGAACTCTGTGGATGAAGATTCTGAGAATGCCTCCTGGCTTAGCAGAAAAGTATGCAGGCACCTCATATAACCCATTTTCCATACAGCAGCCAGCATGATCTTTTTTTTCCCCTTATACAAAGATTTCTTGGCTCTTTAATAAGCATTTTGTTCACTGGTTACACAAAATTTGATCAAAGCATTGCTCAAAAAATAAATACTTTTGTTAGATCATGTTAAAAACTTGGTTTTTAAGCTTGACTTAAACTTTTTAAAATTTTTATGTCTTTTTTTAAAAGATAGATCACAAAAAATGTTACATTAAAATATATAAGCGTTTCCCGTATACCCCATACCCCACATTTCCTACTCCTCCCACATCAACAACCTCTTTCATCGCTGTGGCATATTCATTGCATTTGGTGAATACATTTTGGAGCACTGCTATACCGTATGGATTATAGTTTACATTGTAGTTTACACTCTCCCCCAGTCCATTCAGAGGGTTATGGCAGGGTATATAATGTCCAGCATCTGACCCTACAATATCATTTAGGACAACTCCAGGTCCAGAAAATGCCCCTCTTTTTCCCTCTTCCTGCCCTCAGGAACTACTGTGGCCACTGTCTCCACATCAATGATACAATTTCTCCCATTGCTAGAGCTACAATAGTTCTATAGTAGATTACCAGTAAGTGCACTCTAATCCATATTTTATTCCTCCATCCTGTGGACCCTGGGCTGGTGATGTCCACTACACCCCTAAATTGAGATGGATGGATCAGAGGGGTCATGCTTATGCATGTCTCAGCAGGATCCCAGAGACAGCCAAAATAGATACAACCCCAGGTACTCATGCTCCTGAGGGTTACAGAGACACACAGGTTGTATGGGCATGACAGGTGGCTCTGGAGTTCAGTGCCTTGTCGTGGGCCCTACTTTGGAATTTGTGCTCCTGAGTGTGATGGAGTTGGACTCAGATGTAACCTTTCTACACATGCCTCGTCTATCACTTTGCTGAACCTGTGGTTGGCACTGGGGTTGGTGTATACTCAGGAGACTTGAATCTCTGGACTGTCCATGTGCCAGCTGGGCCCTGAGCCTCAGCAGAATTGTAATTCCTATTTTTCAGTTCACTGGACTTACCCAGGTCAGCCAACAGGGAGGTGAAGATGGTCAACCACCACACCAGGGAACTGAGAGTGCCTACAGCTGCAACCAGCATCATCTTTTAAAACAATGTGATCATGTCACTGCATTGCTGAATTCCTCTAGGGGCTTCTCATTGCGCTTGGAATGAAAATCAAACTCCACCCTAGTTTGTAAAACCCTCTTTGAGCTGATCTTTGCCTGATTCCCTTTCAATCTCATTTCATGCCACTCTCCTACTCAACCACTCACCTAGTCCAGCCTCACAGGTTTCTTTCTGTTGCCTGACCATGCCAAGGCATGTCCTACCTTTGTATCTTTGTACCTGTGTTAGATGTTCTCTCTTCCTGGAGTGATTATCACAGGACTGGATTCTTATTATTCAGATCTCAGCTTAAAGTCTCAGAGAGACTTTTCCTGAATATCTGAATCTCTCATCTCTTGCTATAATAATGAATCATAACAAACCACCTCAAAGTTCAATGACTTAACAATAAACACATGGAAAACATGCTCAACATTGTTACCTTTTAGAGAACTGTAAATCAAAACCCAATGAGATGTTTCATACCCACAAGAATGGCTGTTATTTCAAAAAATGGAAAATCAAAAAAAGCGTTGGCAAGGACATGGAGAAATTGGAATCCTCGTGCATTGTTTGTGGGAGTGTAAAATGCTGCAGCCACTGTGGAAAGCAGTTTGGCAGTTTCTCAAAGAGTCAAATATAGAATTACCATATGACCTATCAACTTCACTCCTAGGTATACACCCAAAGGAATTGAAAACAGGGACTCAGATACTTGTTTACCAACATTCATTATTCATCATGTTCAACATTATTCTCCACAGCCAAAAGGTGAAAACAATCCAACTGTCCATCAATGGATGAATGGATAAACAAAAATGTGGCATACACTCACAATGGAATGTTATTCAGCCATAAAAAGGAATGACGCTCTGATGCATGCTACAATATGAATGAACCCTGAAACATTTTTTTGAAATATTTTGAAAATATTTTGAGTTGAAATATTTTGAGTTAAATAAGCAAGACACAAAAACACAGTGTATGAGTTCACTTACTTGAAATAAATAGAATATGCAAATTCATAGAGACAGGAAGTAGATTAGAGGTTACTGGTGGCTGAGAAGAAGGGGAAATAGGGAATTAATTCTTAATGGGTTGTGACAGTTTGAAGTTCATTTATGAACCTCTCAAAGAAAAAGATTGTTTTTGAACTAATGCATTCCTGTGGGTGTGAGACACTTTTGATTGGACTACAGCCAGTGAGGTGTGACTCAGGTTGAGCCTCCGCCCTCTTGCGGAATCTGATATAAATGCAGACAGAAACACACTGGAAAAGAGAGCTCTGGCATTTTTGATCCTGCCGATTGAGAGAGGACTAGAGGATTGTTTAAGCACAAAACCCCCATATGGCTGGGTCCATAGAGCAACTCGAGATGAGCCCTGCTATATGCCTGATAGCTCACAGCTGAACTCAGGAAGAAAGAGGAGCAGCTGAGACAGAGAGAGGAAGCCAGGAAAGAGACAAGCCCTATGCTTGGTTGCCTACAGCTTAGCTCTGGTCCCGGAGAGAGTGAGCCTGGAGGGAAAGGCAGAGACCTAGACAGAGATCACCTGCCATCTTGTTTCACCATGTGGCAGCTGACTTTGGTGAGAAAGCATCTCTGATGGTGCCTTGATATGGACATTTCATAGCCTTGGAACTATAAGTTTTGCCCTAAATAAAATTCAAATTACAAAAGCCGATCCATTTCCATTATTTTGCATCGGCAGCTCTGCAGCAAACTAAGACATGGGTCCAGAGTTCTGTTTAGGGTGATGAAAAGGTTTTGGTACAGGATGATGGCAATAGTGGCACAACCTTGTGAATGTAATTAATGCCACTGAAGTATACATTTGAAAATGGTTAAAATAGCAAATTTTATGTTATAGATATTACCACTATAAAAAAATTAAGAGTGAAAAAAGAACTTGATTGCTTAAAACAGCAAGTATATATTCTCATATTCACTGACCTGTGGGGCGATTGGGGCGGTCCTGTTCTACAACTCAGTCTAGAGTCTAGACTACCTTCCAGATGAGCAAATAAAAATACTCAAAGCCCCATAAGGCCTACTAAACTCAGAACTCATACACTGGTGCTTCCCCAGCATCCCATTGTCTGACGCAAGTCATGTGGCCAAGCCCAATATCAATGGAGAGGGAAAGTACTTTTCCCACAGGGAATATTGCTGGGAAATAATTTACCGTACTATCTGATCTAAAGTAGCCATACCATCGGTCCTTACCTTCACCTTGCCCAACTTTAAGTCTTTGCAAGTAATTTATGACTCCTGATTTTTGTGTTTATTTACTATGTTTATTGTCTGTCTCCCCTTGTTAGAATATGTATCCTTTGAGGGTGAGGACATTGTGTACCTTCTTTAATGCCATGTTCTCAATAAATAGAACAGCCGAGACTAGTGATAAGGGCAAATGCTTTCTTTCTACAGATATTGGTATAGGTTGAGGCAATAGTAGAGCTGCTTACTTTTTTTTCTCCAAACTCAAAGGCACACAAATATCTTGCTCATTTCAACCAGTAGTTTCTCTTCTTACAATTTGTCCATCTCTTCCAGTATTGTCTTCCAATAGTAATAATAATGCTTTTTTTGTTTACCTATTTATCATGAAAAATCTTTTGTGCTAGAGGTTAGCTTTAGAGAACTAGACTTAATTCAAAGGGGTCTGAAGGTCAATGCCTTGGGACTCAAATCCTCAAATCAATTTTTTCCTTCCTATTTCTATGGGAAAACTCTCACCAGAGCTGTGTCCCTGTCTGAATTGGACTCCCCCAGAAGCAGATCTTGCAAGAAGGATTGGGGTACACGTAGTTTATTTGGAAGTGGAGAAGTGATACAGGAAAGGGAAGACAGATGTCAAGGGCTTCATTATCAAGGCAGATACCACCATGGGCAACTGGAACTTAATCCCATGACATTATCAATTCATCTGGGAATGATCCCAGCAAAGGGGCAAGGGAGCTGGGCATTTATATCTCACACTTGTCAATCATCAAAGACTGCCTGGGGCCGGGCAGGGGACTGGGGAAGGGGGTGGGAAAGGTTAACTCCTAGGACCTCCCATTCAGGCAAAATGGGTTTTGGCAGCCTGGGGACAGGTTTCTGACAAAGACAAAGGCATTGGTCATTGGAAGTCAGGCTGGGTGAAGGAAAATTTTAAGGATATCTGAGGGCATGTGAGCCGAGCAATCTGTTACAAATCCTCACTAGATTTTTTCTCCCTCTAACCAGTTTTATTGCCATTTAAATGACATATAAGAAACTTCACATATTTAGAGTTGACAATTTGATCAGTTTTGACATATGTATATGCCCACGAAACCACCATAATTAATATAATGAACATAGATAGCAATTGCCACCAAAGAGTTTCATCATGCCCTCTGTAATCCTGTCCCATTCTCATAAATCTCTAATCAGTTTTCTGTCACTGTAATTTGCATTTTCTAGAATTGTATACAAATGGAATCATACAGGAGATGCTTGATTTTTTTACAATTTTTGGTTCAGCTTCCTCCACTCAGCATAATTATTTTGAGATCCATCCCTGCCATCGCTTGTATCAATAGTCATTCCTTTTGGGAAGCGGATGTGGCTCAACCATTTGGGCTCCCGTCTACCATATGGGAGGCCCTGGGTTTGCTTCCCAGGGCCTCCTTGTGAAGGCAAGTTGGCCTGTGCCCACAGAGAGTTGACGGGCTGCACCCTGTGGAGAAGCTGACACCCCATGCCTTGCAGAGAGCTGGCGCAGCAAGGTGACGCAACAAAGGGAGACAGGCAGACACAGAAGAACGCAGAGTAAATGGACACAGAGAGCAGACAGCAAGCAAACGGCAAGGGGGGTGATAAATAAAATAAATCTTTAAAATAAAAGTAATTCCTTTTTATTGCTAAGTAGTAGTTCATAAAATGGAATACACTATACCATGATTTATTCATCCATTTACTAGTTGATGGACACTTGGATTGTTTCTACTTTTTTGGCCATCATGAATCATGCTGCTAGGAACATTTGCGTACAAGTCACTTTGTGGACATGTGTTTTCATTTCTCTTGTACTACTATGTGTCTATGACAGTTTGATATTATTTATGAATCCCCAAAAAAGAGAAAAATTATGTTTGTAAATTGGTCTGTTCCTCTGGGTGCGATACCCTTTGATTGTATTAAATTAAAAGGTTTTAAGTTTACTTGATAAAAGGTTAGGGCTTTGATTCGACCATGTCAGTATGGTGTGACTCAGGTTAAGTCTTGCCCCCTTGGTGGGCTGATATAAATGGGCACTCACTCAAGAAGACACATGGGAAGAGAGAGTTCCATAGATGCCAGAGGAGAGAAAGCTCAAACAGCTTAAGTCCAGAGAGAGATGAGCCATTCTCTTGATAGTTGGCAGCTGAGCAGCTGCTAAGTCTGGGAGGAAATGAGCCCTATGCCAGACTAATATAAAAAGCCCTGAAAGATGAGCCCTATGCCAGCCTACAGAGATCGGAAGAAGCTGGGCCCACGGAGCCTTCAGAGGAAGGAGATGTCTGCCACCTTGCTTCAACACGTTTCAACTGACTTTGGTGAGTAAACAGCCTTGAGTTGGACTCTTTAGGGCCTTGTGAGTGTAAGTTTTTACCCCAAATAAATACCCTTTATAAAATTCAACAGGTTTCTGGCACTTTGCCTCAGTACCCGTTTGACTAACTTATACAGTGTCTCTTTTCAAATCCATATTCACTGATGTCACATTGATAACTTGGAATTGGCCAGGGTGGGGCTATTCACACCACAGGAGTTGGCAAACATGACAAATGAGGGCTTCCTCTTCCTCACCCCCTCACCCCTGAGAGCCTATTGTTAAATATTTATCACCACACCACTAGATACACCCTAGAATTGGAATTACTGAATCAGGCTCCACACTTTCAAAAAAGCCATGGATGTGTACTGTCAAAAGGCTGTCCATAAAGTTGGTAGCTCTTTGTTCATTGAAAAATGTATATCCTTTATGACCTTCCAAAACTTTTGATTCCCTCTAGGTTGAAAATTCACAAAGTCTAAGATATTGGTCTTTTCCCTGGGTGGCGGTGCCATTTTCTTTCATTGCAACACAGAGTAGGAATTTCTGAATACATCTTAAAGACTTAAAAGCATTTTATAGCAGTCCATGTGTATGTAAGACTTTTATAACAGGAAAGAAGACATGATTTTTAAAAAATCAAGTCATAAAGGTGATGTAATTAAGGGAGTGGGGAAAGGAAGGAAGCACAAGCCGTTAAATTCTCATTCTTTTGGTGTATAGTTTTCTAAGCCATTGTTTATAAGGACATTTTCATCCGGTTATAACCCAGTGGCTATCATTTCTGCCTTTCTCATTCAATATTATTGCACATCACATTTTCGCAAATGGATGTAATCATTCTTTCCATTTTAACTACTTCATAATATTCTATTATTATCTTTCCCCTATTGTTGAGCAGTTGGGTTGTTTCCAAATTTTTCAGCATTAGAAATAGCACTACTATGAACATCTTCCTGAAAAATCCTTCACTGCCTTATAGGCCATTATTTCCTTGGATTAATTTTTTTCCCTCCATTACTTTTTATTTTGTTTCATATATGCACTTCTTTACTTCTGTCCCCTTTGCCAACCTTACTCTTGACAGGGTTATGTATTCCTACTATGTGCTGTCATGTACCAATATTTCTCCCTCTGTAACTAACCACACTTTCTTGAAAAGGATATTTGTTGGTTTTCCCAGGTAGACTGTGGGCTCCATGAGGGAAGGACCATGTTGTTTTTACTCATTGTTGGTTCCCCACTGTTTATACTATGTCTAGAACATGGTGGGTGGTATTCACCTACCATATATGTATATGTGACTTTCTTTCCTTTCTTCAGGTTTCATCTGACATCATTAATTCCTCTCAGGAAATAATACATGAACAACCCTTGCATCCTATTCTAAACCTTCTGAACTTGCTGTAGCTAGATAATTGCTGTCCTGAACTAAGCCTGTCTCTGGCATCAGGCCTTGTCTGCTATAACCATGAGTCAAAGGGCAGAGCCAGTCAGTAGTTCCCTCAGAGGTGACTTACTTATAGGTAATCAAGATTTAAAAGAATTAAATTAGGTAAACCTATGAAATAGTCATTCTGAGGTTCTGAGTGCTGCCAGGTACTTAAAATGGGTGTGCCTTAGGTTGGGCTCTCTGGAAACAGACTATGAGATGGGGATTCTGGTGCAGGAAGTTCAGGGCAGAGTACCCTGGGGAGATAAGCCTGTGGGAGACTAAAGGAAGCAGGACTAGGTAGAGGGAGAAGTTGAACTGTGATGCAGACCCCATCAGACAATCCCATGGGGAATTCCAAAGCTGAGATAGCCCTTCAGAGGTGTCCTAAATTGAGACAAGGGGACCGGAACTCTGTATATACCCTCACCAGCCAGTAGTTGGGTGCAGGCTGTACCCAGGAAGGGGGCATAGCTTTAGATGAGAAAGCTACTTTTCACTGAGAGTAATGCCCAGAGACGGACTGAGCTGGGAACTGACAGTGGCCAACACTGCCAGCAACTGGGGGAATGAGTGCCTCAGTCATGAATGGGAGCTTCGAGCAGGTACCACAGTATCCACCACAGAGTGCTGAATTACCTCCAAGTGGAATGCTATGAGAATGGCCTGGCTGCTGTTACAAAAAGACGGAGCAAAAGTTGACCATTGCCATATCCAACTCCATTTCTAGTGCGACCCAGGAGCTCTTAAGTTCAGAGGTGGCAATAGCTGAAATAGCCAAAGTTTGTGTGGTCCTAGGATGCTTTTATAAGAAGCATAACAACCACCCCCCTCCTTTCCTTTGGGGTGTTTTCCCCTACATGCCTTGACAGCTGTTTCCTTATTCTGGAGCCCCAAGAGAAGGAGGCAGGAAGTTGTTATGATTTATTCAGGAAGTCTGGGCTCCAGAATCCAGGATGGGCTCAGGGCCCTCCAGAGGTTCCCTGAGGTTGGGGATGGGCCTGCCTTATCTACAGATACCTTTCTCTCGACAAATAGCCACCTGGGAGGCATTTTCAAAGGGAACAGTAGACATGAATCCAATTCCACAAATTTATTTACAAGGCTGGATTAGCTCATGTCTGCAAAGTACTTTGAGCAATCTGGATGGACTTCTTAAATTGTTGACCTAAAGTATTACTTCACCCTTAAGTCAATTTCCATTTAGGATGGGCTACCTACAGCTTTCATTAGAAAATAACCTTCTAATGAGCTTTTCCAGTCCTTAATATGTATCATTATTAGCAGTTATATACAAAGGTCTGCTTGTTGAGACAAGATCATTATTTTTCCACATATTTTGTATACATTTTTACTTACTACCTTTTGAGAATGGTTTATGATTTTTTCTTTAAAAGATTATACCTTGGTACAGACTATATTTAAGTGAGTACTTTTAGGCTGAATGAGTCAGTCATATTTTCAGCCTAAGGTAACCAGATGTTTTAATTACACATGCACGTGCATGTTTTAGCAAGTTTTAGATCAGAATCCCAACTCCTTGGATACAAATAGCCGTAACGACCTCCAGGATCCCTGGCTAGAGAAAGCTTTAAGGACAGAAACACTGAGTCAGTTTCACGTAGGTATAGACTATCCTAATGTATAAATTCACCACAGCTTACATGGAAATTGGATTACTGCTACTCTAGCTGTTCTGGCAGCTTCAGCAAAGACAACGTATGGTTTTCTCTCCTTTCCACTAATATATGATGGATAAGCGTGCCATCATACTTGACCATATATGAGAGGTTTGGTTTTAGAGGATGGGTGATATGGCTTGGTGGATAGAATCTAGCACTTTTTGCTACCAATGGACAATAAGAACCACTATATAAGCGTCCCTAGCAGGTGCTGATGCTGGGTTCCATGCTAATATAATCATTGTGTGTTATGGGCTGTTAGAGTCTTATCCTTAAATGCCCGGTAGACGTTCACTGCCTTCAGGTCCCTCCAGGCCAGCAAAAGCAACCCAAATACTGTGACTTCAAGACTAAATTTTCCGTAGCCACTCCTGGTCCTGTTTCAGTCAGGTTTCTTGGTAGCGAACGATAGAACCCTTCTTGCTAGTTGAAGCCAGAAAAGAGATTTATTCACATGCTCACCAGCAGAGCTGAATGACCCAGCAGAACTATTCTAGTGGCAACAGTGCTGCCACTCTTTCTTGGGATAAGTAGCTCCAATTACACCACTAATGCTGGGCATTGACACAACTGCTAGGAACTTTGTCACTGATGCTTCTGGAAGCTGGGTGTATGTGTTGCTGCCCAGGATAGAATGGATTCCAGGCAGTGCCTCTTCGGGTCACCAACTTCTGATAAAAAGGCTGGTGTAAGTATGTCTTAATGGAGAAGGTTAACATCCTATGTCTGTATCTTATGCCCTCTGCCCATCCCCTCCCCCTGCCCCCAGCCTTCAAACTTATCTAAACCTTCTGTTTTGAATTGGCTATTCAGAAGGATGAAAGAAAGATCATAGAGCAATGAGACAAAATTTTGGAAATTATACAAAAAAACCGCCCATGTTTGCTACTTTAATGTCCTATTAGAAAGGCAATTTCCAACCTTTGAGTACTTTTTACAAACCATTAAACCCTCAGCTATTACACTTTTTTCCAAGGAATATATAAAACAGACATTTTTATCCTTAAGTGAAAATTTAGGTGATTATATAATCTTGGGGGAAAAATTCTAAGCAAAGACACAAGAGGGAGAAACCATAGAGAGAAATATTGATAACCTTACTAGTTCAGGATAAAAAAAAAAACCATCCACAATGCTAAAACTTTTGACAAATGGGAAAAAAATTTGCACCTCATATGACAGAAGACTAATGTTCTTAATATACCGAGATCTCTTACAAACCTGTAAGAAAATATCAACACCACAGTAGAACATGGTCAGAGGGTACGCACAAGTAATTCCCAGAAGAAAGGCAAATGATCAACAGCCATACATAAAGACACTCTAACCTAATGATTAAAAAAGAGGCACGCTAAAACAATAAGGCATAATTTCCTCCCTTTCAGATTAGCAGGGATGAGAAAGTGTTGCAAACAGATCTAAGCCAATTTGGCAGTTCAGCAAATGTCAACGTCCTTTGCTGAGTGTATTTAAGACCTGGCGATGGCCGTACATAACTGCCCTCCCAACCTCACTGGCTTATTACTATGAAATCAACTATTAGGCCAAATTCTCCAAATTCTTTTAAACAGACAAGCATTTATTAAGAAGCAAGTACAAATGACATGAAAGGCTTAATCTGAGGTCGATGTTCCTCTATTCCTGATAACATGACTGGCTGGTATTGTAGATGAGTCTGACAAGACCAACAGGACTCTAGAGCTAAAGCAATGCTTCAGTGGCATTAGAACCCTGGACTGGAATCTCATACCTTGTTCATGCACAGGTGGTGAAGCCAGAACAAGGTGCCCAGCCAGTCACCTCCCTTGGACACCAATCGTCTCACTAATAAAAAACTCTTCACATTACTGTTTTTAGTATTAGGTCCCTACATGCATTAGTCAGTGTTCCCTAGGGAAACAGAACCAACAGGAGATATCTGTAAATATTATGAGATTTTACAATATTGTCTCATGTGACTGTGGGGAGGCACAAGTCCAAATTTCGTAGGGCAGGCTGCACACCAGGAACGCCGATGAAGGTCCTTGATGAGTTCTCCAGGAGAAGTCAACTGTCTGAAGTAGAGATGGGAATTCTCTCACTGACTGCTGAAATCACTTCTTTTTTAAAAGCTGTTATTTCCATTTTAATAATTACAATTTTTCCCAAGCATTTATTTTAAAAATGTATTATTATATCAATGCTCCATGTTACTCAGTTATCACAAGATAATAACTACAATAACAATAAATTTCCTTTAGTCGGCAGTTACAATTCTCCCCCTGCCCCAGCCTTTTTGTTCATTCTTCAGTCTTGTAGGATTTGGGATGATGTCAACTCTATCGCAGGCTGAGAAGGGGTGTAGATATTCTGGCAGCAGAGGAATAGAATTGTTTTGCTTGCAGCTGAAAATACTCCTTCCTGGGCAGCGGACTTGGCCCAGTGGTTAGGGTGTCCGCCTACTACATGGGAGGTCCGCGATTCAAACCCCGGGCCTCCTTGACCCGTGTGGAGCTGGCCCATGCACAGCGCTGATGCGCACCAGGAGTGTTGTGCCACACAGGTGTGTCCCCCGCATAGGGGAGCCCCACGCACAAGGAGTGCTCCCCATAAGGAGAGCCGCCCAGCGCGACAGAAAGTGCAGCCTGCCCAGGAATGGTGCTGCACACACGGAGAGCTGACAACCAAGATGACACAACAAAAAAGAAACACAGATTCCCGAGCCGCTGACAACAACAGAAGCGGACAAAGATGACGCAGCAAATAGACACAAAGAACAGAAAAGGGGGGGGGGAGGGGGAGAAGGGGGAGAAATAAATAAATCTTAAAAAAAAAAAAGAAAATACTCCTTCCTTTTGGGATGGGACTGGTCTATCACCATCATTTTGTTAGTTGTCCAGGGTAAGCTCAAAGAACTGGAGAATAGGAGTTGGCCACATATCTGCTGGGTTTCAAGGCTCTTACAGCAGTGGAACAACCCGAGGGTTTCAAG
Source organism: Dasypus novemcinctus (assembly GCF_030445035.2). Taxonomy (NCBI): domain Eukaryota; kingdom Metazoa; phylum Chordata; class Mammalia; order Cingulata; family Dasypodidae; genus Dasypus; species Dasypus novemcinctus. The sequence goes on from NC_080704.1 coordinate 35,243,204, forward strand.
TCTCTGAGAAATACACTTAACAAGTAAATCAAAAATTTTAGGTTCAAGTAAAAGAAGTAGAAGAATTATGATGAGAGGATTTATACCTAAGTATAACTATGTTATTTTGGGAAAATAGCTTTTCATTCATACCCAGATAGAGCCTGCTGAGGGAATGTTGATTTCATGTGGCCATGTGGCTTGCCTGTGGTGTCCAGTCATCCCTAGGGCCCTCAGGAGGCACTTCTGTTTGTGGCTTTGTTTACTGGGACATTTGGTGGAGTCGGGCTGAGACTTTCATAAGTGTAACCTCTGGAATGACCTCTTGATTCACTTTAAAATCTCTTAGCCATTAAAACTCTATATTATTTAATAGTTCCCCCTTTTGATCAAGGTCTTTCTTCAAATGTATCACTGATTAATCCTTGGTAATAATCCCTTGGTGCCAGGAAGATTCATCCCTGGAAGTCATGTCTCATGTCAGGGGGGAACGTAGTGAGTTCATTTGCAGGGACTGGCTTAGAGAGAGGCCACATTTGAGTAACAGGGAGTTTTTCAGGAGGCAACTCTTAGGGATTAATTATAATTGGCTTAGTTTCATTATTACAGGAATAAAGTTCATTAGTACAATCTTTAAGATCTAGGACTTGGCATATTAGCCTATTTTCCATTAATAGGTAAGGCTCATATATTCCAGAGCTTCTGGCTATCTTACTTGAGAAAGCAGCAGGACTTTCCCAGAAGGAAGTTTAATTCTTTGATAGCTACTGTGCGGGCTTCTGTCTATCCAGAAAATATACCTATGGAAACAAGAATACATTTATGTCCTATATTAGTCAGCCAAAGGAATGCTGGTGCAAACTACCAGAAATATGTTGGATTTTATAAAGGATATTTATTTGGGGTAAAAGTTTATGCTTGCAAGACCCTAAAGAGTCCAACTCAAGGTTACTTCCTTACCCAAAGTCAGTTGCCATGTGTTAAAGCAAGATGGCAGGCAACATCTGCGAGGGTTCAGCATTCCTCTTCCTTCTTAAGGCTCCGTATGTCCAGCGTCTTCTGATCTCAGCTGTAGGCTGGCATAGGGCTTGTCTCTCTTCCCAGGGGTCTCTGCTGTGTCTATAGAGCTGTCTCTCTTCCTCTATGTATCTTCTCTATGTGTCTACCTCTGTGTTCTCCTTGAATGTCTGTTAATATAGCCCACAAAAGGGGTGGGGACTCAAACTGAGTTGCCCTAATGACATGGTCTAATCAAAGCCCTAATCATAACACAATTTAATCAAAGACATCTCAACTGAATCTAATACAATCAAAGACCAGTTTACAAACATAATCAAATATCTTTGTTGTAATTCATAAATAATATCAAACTGCCACATGTCCCATGGAAGTATGTAGCTATATAATATTCAAGTTTTCTAAAAGCCCCTGTCTATTCTGTGCCTAGCTTATCTCACTCAACATAAGGTCCTTGAGGCCCATCCACATTGTCACATATGTCAGTATTTCATTCCTTCTTACAACACATTTTGCTTATCCATTCTTCTGTTAATGGGCATTTGTGTTGCTTTCATCTTTTAATAATTGTGAATAGTGCCACTATCAATATTGGTGTGCATGTATCTGTTTGTGTCCTTGCTTTCAGTTCTTCTGGGTATACACTTAGAAGTGGGATTGCCAGCTCAAATGGTAATTTCATATTTAGTTTTCTGAGGAACTGCCATACTGTCATCCACAGTGGTTCCACCATTCTATATTTCTACCAGCAGCGAATGAGTATGCTTATTTCTCCACATCCTCTCCAACACTTGAAGTTTTCTGTTTGTTTTTTTTTTTAATGGTGGCCAGTCTAGCAGGTATGAAATGATATCTCATTGTGGTTTTGATTTGCATTTCCCTAATAGCTAGTGATGTTGAGCATCTTTTCATGTGCTTTTTTTGCCATTTGTATTTCCTCTTTGGAAAAATATCTATTCAAATCCCTTGCCCATTTTTAAATTGGGTTGTTTGTCTTTTTATAGTTCAGTTGTAGAATCTCTTTATATATGCTGGATATTGGATATATGGTTTCCAAATATTTTCTCCCCTCAAGTAGGCTGCCTTTTCACTTTCTTGACAAACTGCTTTGAAGATCAAAAGTTTTTAATTTTGAGGAAGTTCTATTTTTCTAATTTTTCTTCTGTTGCTCATGCTCTGGGTGTAGAGTTTGTGGAAACATTGCCTACCACATGATCTAAAAGATGCTTCCCTACATTTTCTTCTGGGAGTTTTAGAGTCCTGGTTCTTATGTTTTTGATCCACCTTGAGTTGATCTTTGTATAGGGTAAAAGATAAGGGTCCTCTTTTACTATTTTGGATATGGATATCCAGTTCTCCCAGCATCATTTGTTGAAGAGGCTATTTTGTCCTGGTTGAGTGGATTTGGCAGTCTTCTCAAATATCAATTGACTGTAGATGTGTGGGTCTATTTCTGAACTCTCAATTCAATTCATTGGACAATATGTCTATCCTTGTGCGAGTACCATGCTGTTTTGACCGCTGTAGTATTGTAATATGTTTTAAAGTCAGGTAGTATGACTCCTCCAACTTTGATTTTCTTTTTCAAGATGTTTTTGGCTATTTGGGGCCATTTACCCTTCCAAATTAATTTGATAATTGAATTTTCCATTTCTGCAAAAGGCAGATGGAATTTTTGGGGGGATTGCATTGAATCTGTAAACCAATTTGGGTAGAACTGACATCTTAACAATATTTAGCCTTCAAATCCATGAGCACAGAATGTCCTTCCATTTATTTAGGTCTACTTTGATTTCTTTTAGCAATGTTATGTACTTTTCTGTGTATACATCCTTAGTTAAATTTATTCCTAGATATTCTTTTAATTGCTATTGTAAATGGAATTTTTCTTGACTTCCTCCTCAACTTGCTCTCTCTATATACCAGTATATATAAACACTACTGATCTTGGCATGTTTATCTTATATCCCACCATTTTGCTGAACTCATTTATTAGCTATAATATTTTTGTTGTATTTGGTGGGGATTTTCTATATATAGGATCATGTCATATGCAAATAGTGAAAGTTTTACTTCTTCCTTTCCAATTTGGATGCCTTTTGTTTCTTTTTCTTGCCTAACTGCTCTAGCAAGAACTTCTAACATAATGTTGAATAAAAGTGGTGATAGTAGGCATCCCTGTCTTGTTCTGAATCTTAGAGGGAAAGGTGTCAATCTTTTACCATTGAGTACGATGTCTCCTGTGGGTTTTTTCTTTCTTTATTTTTTTAATGTTACATTAAAAAATTATTTATTTTTTTAATGTTACATTAAAAAAATATGAGGTCCCCATATACCCCCCATCCCCCTCACCCCACTCCTCCCCCCATAACAACAACCTCCTCCATCATCATGAGACATTCATTGCATTTGGTGAATACATCTCTGAGCACCGCTGCACCTCATGGTCAATGGTCCACACCATAGCCCACACTCTCCCACAGTCCACCCAGTGGGCCATGGGAGGACATGCACTGTCCAGAAACTGTCCCTGCAGCACCACTCAGGACAACTCCAACCCCCGAAAATGCCCCCACATCACATCTCTTCCTCCCACTCCCTACCCCCAGCAGCCACCATGGCCACTTTCTCCATCTGTGGGTTTTTTATATATGCCCATTATCATAGTGAGGAAATTCCCTGCTATTCCTATGTTTTGAAGTGTTTTTATCAAGAAAGGATGCTGGATTTTGTTGAATGTCTCTTCTGCATTGATAAAGATGATCATGTGATTTTTCCCTTCTATTTATTAATGTGGTATATTACATTACTTAGTTTTCTTGTGCTGAACCACCCTTGCATACCTAGGATAAAACCCACATGATCATGGTTTATAATTCATTCAATGTGTTGTTGGATTCTATGTAAATTTTTGAACATTTTCCTTAGTCCAAAAAAAAAAATCCCATACCCCCTATTATTGACCCTTAGCATAGAAAAACATTCTTGTATTTATACTATTAACCACAATCTACATCCACCATTGGGTACTCTATGTTATTCAGTCCCTAGATTATTTTCTAACTTCCTTTCAATTGACATTTACATCCCTAGCCTACCACCTTTCAGTCACAATCACATTTCTATAAACCAGCCATGTTAGTTATACTCACTGTAATGGCTTAGCATTAACTCAATCCATTTCCCTACTGTTACAGTCAAGTTAATAAAAAATTCTATATACATTAAGGACCAGTGCCCCTTCTTAGCCCTCATCCTATCTCCTAGTAACCTATACTCTAGAGTTTAATTCCATGTGTTTATTCTTGGTATTTATTTCATATTGGTGAGGCCATACAATATTTGTCATTTTGTATCTGGCTTATTTCACTCACCATAATGACCCCAAAGTTAATCCATGTTGTCAAATGTGTCCCAATTTCATTTTTTCTTATAGCAGCATAGTATTCCATTGTATTTATATACGACATTTTGTTTATCCATTCCTCTGTTGATGGACACTTGGGTTGTTTCCATCTTTTGGCAATTGTGAATAATGCTGCTATGAACACTGGTGTGCAAATGTCTGCTTGCATCCCTTTTTTCAGTTCTTCTTGATAAATTCCTAGTAGAGGGATTGCCAGATCATATTGCAGTTGTATGTTTAGCCTCCTGACGAGTCACCAAAATGTCTTCCACAGAGGCTGCACCATTTTGCATTCTCACCAACAATGAAGGAAGGTCCCCATTTCTCCACATCTTTCCAGCACTTGCTGTTTTCTGTACTTTAATATTGGCCTTTCTATGAGGTGAGATAATATCTCACTGTAGTTTTTATTTGCATTTCCCTAACAGCTAGTGATATTGAACATTTTTTCACGTGCTTTTGGGCTACTTTTATTTCCTCTTGGGAGAAAGCCCTTTGAGCATTTTTAAATTGGCTTGCTTGTTGTTTTATTGTTGCGTTATATGCTCATGCTTTTGGTATAAGGTTTAAGAAACCCCACCTACCACCAAGTCTTGAAGATGTTTCCTTACATTCTCTTCTAGGAGTTTTATGGTTCTAGTTTTTATATTTAGGTCTATGATCCATTTTGAGTTAATTTTTGTATAAGGTATACGATAGGGGTCTTCTTTCTTTCTTTTGGATATAGATATCCAGTTTCTAGCACCATTTGTTGAATAGACTGTTCTGCCCCAAATGGATGGGCTTGACAGCCTTGTCAAAAATCACTTCACCATAGACGTGAGAGTCTGCTTCCAAACCATCAATTCTATTCCATTGGTCTATATATCTATCTTTATGCCAGTACCATGCTCTTTTTACCACTGTGGCTGGTAATATGATTTAAAGTCTGGAAGTGAGCGTCCTCCAACCTCATTCTTCCTTTTTAAGGTGTTTCTGGCTATTCGGTGCCTCTTACACTTCCAAATAAATTTGATAATTGGCTTTTCTATTTCTTTAAAAAAGACTCGGAATTTTTATCAGGATTGCATTGAATCTATAAATCAATTTTGGTAGAATTTTTTTTTAAGATTTATTTTTTATTTCTCTTCCCCCCCCCCCCCCCCACCCATTGTCTGTTCTCTGTGTGTTGTTTTGTGTGTGCCTGCATTCTTGTTAGCAGCACCGGGAATCTGCGTCTCTTTTTGTTCCATCATCTTGCTGCATCAGCTCTCCGTGTGTGCAGTGCCACTCCTGGGTGGGCTGTGCTTTTTTTGCATGGAGCGGCTCTCCTTGCAGGGCGCACTCCTTGTGCATGGGGCTCCCCTACGTGGGGGACACCCCTGTGTGGCAGGGCACTCCTTGTGTGCATCAGCACTGTGTGTGGGCCAGCTCCACATGGGTCAGGAGGCCCTGGGTTTGAACCCTTGACCTCCCATATGGTAGGCAGATGCTCTATCAGTTGAGCCAAATCTGCTTCCCAGTTTTGGTAGAATTGACATTTTAACAATATTTAGTCTTCCAATCCATGAGCACAGAATGTTCTTCCATTTATTTAGGTCTTCTTTGATTCCTTTAGCAATGCATTGTAGTTTTCTGAATACAGGTCCTTTACATCCTTGGTTAAGCTTATCCTAAATATTTGATTCTTTTAGTTGCTATTGTAAATGGAATTTTTTTCCTGACTTCCCCCTTAGATTGCTCATTACTGGTGTATAGAAACATTACTGATAATGCATATTAATTTTGTGTCCTGATACTCTGCTGAAATTGTTTATTAGCTCTAGTAGCTTTGTTATAGATTTTCCAGGATTTTCTATGTATAGGATCATATCATCTGAGAAGAATGAAAGTTTTACTTCTTCCTTTCTGATTTAGATGCCTTTTATTTCTTTTTCTAGCTCGATTGCTCTATCTACAACTTCTAGCGCTATATTGCACAACAGTGATGACAGAGGGCATACTTGTCTTGTTCCCGTTCTTAATGGGAAAGCTTAGTCTTTTACCACTGAACACAAGGTTAGCTGTAGGTTTTTCATATATGCCCTTTATCATGTTGAGAAAGTTTCCTTCAATTCCTATCTTTTGGAGTGTTTTTATCAAGGAAGAATGCTGTATTTTGTCAAATGCCTTTTCTATGTCCATAGAAATGATCATGTGATTTTTCTTCTTTGATTTATTAATGTGATATATTACACTGATTTTTCTTGTGTTGAATCACCCTTGCATGCCTGGGATAAAACCCACTTGATCATGTTGCATAATTATTTTAATATGTTATGTTCTTTTAGTGAGTATTTTGTTGAGGATTTTTGCATCTATATTAATTAGGGAAATGGGTCTGTAATTTTCTTCTTTGTAATATCTTTATCTGGCTTTGGTATTAGGGTGATGTTGGCTTCATAGAATGAGTTTGGTAGCATTTCCTTCTTTTCAATTTTTTGGAAGAGTTTGAGTAAGATTGTTATTAAATCTTCTTTGAATGCTCTGTAGAATTCACCTGTAGAGCCATCTAGTCCAGGACTTTTTCATTTTGGACAGGTTTTTTTTTTCTGTATTTTCTTTTAAATGTTACATTCAAAAAATATGAGGTCCCCATATACCCCTCACCCCACCCACCCCACCCCTCCCACATCAACAACCTCTTCCATCATCACAGCACAACCACTGCACCTGGTGAATACATTCTGGAGCACCACTGCACCACATGGAAATGGTCCACATTGTAGTCCACACTCTCCCCCAGTCCACCCAGCAGGCCACGGCAGGATATCGGGCAAGTTTTTGATGACTGTTTCAATCTCTTTATTTGTTGGTTTGTTGAGGTCTTCTCTTTCCTCTAGAGTCAGTGTAGGTTGTTTGTGTGTTCCTAGGAATTTGTCCATTTCATCTAAAATGTCTAGTTTGTTGGCATACAGTTGTTCATAGTATCATCTTATGATCTCTTTTATTTCTATGGGTTCAGTAGTAATGTCCCTGCTTTCATTTCTGATTTTAATTATTTGCATCTTCTCTTTTTTCTTTGTCAGTATAGCTAAGGGTTTGTCAATTTTTTCATTCTTCTCTAAGAACCAACTTTTGGTTTTAATTCTCTGTATTGTTTTTTTGTTCTCAATTTCATTTATTTCTGCTCTGACCTTTGGTATTTCATTCTTTTGCTTGCTTTGGGAATTATTTGCTGTTCTTTTTCTAGTTTCTCCAGCTGTGTAGTTAGGTCATTGATTTTAGTTTCTTAATGTAAGCATTGAGGGCTATAAATTTCCCTCTCAGCCTTTGCTGCATCTTTGATATGTTGTTTTCTCCTTTTTATTCATCTAGAGATATTTGCTGATTTCTCTTGCAAATTCTTCTTTGATCCACTGATTATTTAAAAGTGTGTTGTTTAATCTTCACATACTTGTGAAATTTCCTTTTTTCTGCTTGTTGATTTCCAGCTTCATTCCATTATGATCAGAAAAATTGCTGTATACAATTTTGATCTCTTAAAATGTATTGAGGGGGGAAGCAGACTTGGCCCAGTGGTTAGGGCATCTGCCTACCACATGGGAGGTCCGCTGTTCAAACCCCGGGCCTCCTTGACCCGTGTGGAGCTGGCCCATGTGCAGTGCTGATGCACGCAAGGAGTGCCCTGACATGCAGGGGTGTCCCCGCATAGGGGAGCCCCACGTGCAAGGAGTGCACCCTGTAAGGAGAGCTGCCCAGCGCAAAAGAAAGTGCAGCCTGCCTAAGAATGGTGCCGCACACATAGAGAGCTGACACAACAAGATGATGCAACAAAAAGAAACAGATTCCTGTGCCACTGACAACAACAGAAGCAGACAAAGAAGATGCAGCAAATAGACACAAAGAACAGACAACCAGGGCTGGGGGAAGGGGAGAGAAATAAATAAATAAATAAATCTTTAAAAAATAAAAAATAAAAATAAAAATAAAATGCATTGAGGGAAATGGCTGTGGCTCAAGCAATTGAGCTCCCATTTACCATTTGGAGGACCCAGGTTCAATCTCCAGGACCTCCTGGCAAAAAAAAAGAAAAAAAGATGTCCCAGACTGGTGCGGAGATGTGCAGGCCCCCATGTGGCAGTGATGCACCAAAAAGAAGATGACGCAACCAGATAGGGAAAAATTTTTTGAGGTCTGTTTTGTGACCTAACATATGGTTTATCCTGGAGAATGACCCATGAGCACTTGAGAAGGATGTGTATCCTGCTGTTTTGGGTTGCAATGTTCTGTATATGTTTATTTTTTTTCTTCATTTTTCATATTATTCAAGCTCTCTGTTTCTTTATTGATCCTCTGCCCAGATGTTCTACCCAATGATGAGAGTGGTGTATTCTTCAACTATTTTTATAGAGATATGTATTTTTCCCTTCAGGTTTTCCACTGTTTGCCTCATGTAGTTTGTGGCACCCTGGTTAGGTGCATATACATTTATGATTTTTATGTTTTCCTGGTGAAGTGCCCCTTGTATTAATACATAATGCCCTTCCTTGTCTCTAATAACAGCTTTGCTTTTAGAGTCTATTCCATCCAATATAAGTATAGCTACTCCAAATTTTTTTGTCACTAAATGCATGGAATATCCTTTTCCAGACTTTCATTCTCAATCTATTTATACCCTTGGGTCTAAGGTGAGTCTCTTGTAGAGAGAATATAGATGGCTCATATTTTCATATCTGTTCTGCCAGTCTGCCTTTGATTGGGGAGGTTAATCCATTAACATTCAAAGTCATTTTTGTAAAGGCAGTTCTTACTTCACCCATTTTGACCTCTGTGTTTTATCTTCATATCTTATTTTCACCCCCCTTTTTATACTTTTAGTTACTTGTACTGATATAATCTTCATTTCTAGACTTTCTTCCAAACCTGTCTCTCCTGTCTTTTCTTTTCAGGCTGTAGAACACCCATTAGTATTTCCTGCAAGGCTGGCCTCTTGGTTACAAACTCTCTCAGTTTCTGTTTTGTTTTTTTTTTAATTTCTCTCCACTTCCCCACCCCCAGTTGTCTGTTCTCTGTGTCTATTTGTTGCATGTTCTTCTTTGTCCGCTTCTGTTGTTGTCAGTGGCACGGGAATCTGTGTTTCTTTTTTGTTGCATCATCTTGTATCAGCTCTCCGTGTGTGTGGCGCCATTCCTGGGCAGGCTGCATTTTCTTTTGCACTGGGTGGCTCTCCTTATGGGGTGCACTCCTTGTGCATGGGGCTCCCCTACACGGGGACACCCCTATGTGGCAGGGCACTCCTTGCGTGCATTAGCACTGTGTGTGGGCCAACTCCACACGGGTCAAGGAGGCCCGGGATTTGAACTGCGGACCTCCCATGTGGTAGACAGACACCCTAACCACGGGGCCAAGTCTGCTTCCCTCTTAGTTTCTGTTTATCTGTGAATATTCTAAACTTATCTGCATTTGAAAGACAATCTTGGCTGAAAGTTTTTCTCTTTCAGTATCTTAAATATACTTCTGCCTTCTTGCCTCCCTGGTTACTGATGAGAAATTAGCATTTAATCTTTTTTTAAAATACAACTAAGGTTTTTTTAAAATTTTTCATTGTTTTTTTTGAAGATACATAGATCACAAAAATGTTACATTAAAAGCACTTAATCTTATTGGGCATCTCTTGTATGTGGTGAATCACTTTTCTCTTGCTGCCTTCAAAACTCTTTATCTTTGGCATTTTACATTCTGATAAGTATCTGTCTTGGAGTAGGTCTATTTGATTTATTTGGGTGGGAGTACCTGAGCTTCTTGAACATGGATATCAGTGTCCATCAGTAGAGTTGGGAAATTTTTTACCATTTTTTCCTCAAATATTCCTTCTATCTGTTTTCTCTTCTCCTTCTGGGACACCCATGGCATGTATGTTTGCACATCTCCTGCAATCATTTAGTTCCCTGAGACCCTGTTCATTTTTTTCCCGTTCTTTATCTATTCCTTTGTGTTTGCTTTCAGATGCCCTGTCTCCAAGCTCACTGATCCTTTCTTCTTCTTCTTCTTCTTCAAATCTGCTGTTATATGTCTCCACTGCATTTTTTATTTCATTTATTGTGTGTTTCATTCCCATAAGATCTGCTATTTTTCCAGGTGTGCTTTCACATTATTTGTGCATACCCAGTGTCCTCTTAATATCCTCAACCTCTTTAGCCATCTCATTGAATTTATTAAGGAGATTTGCTTAAACATCTGTGATTATTTGTCTTAACTCCTTTATGTCATCTGGAGGTTTAGTTTGTTCCTTTGACTGGGCCATATCTTCCTGTTTCTTGGTATGGATTATGGTTTTTGGTTGGTGTCTTGGCATCTGATTTTCTTAATATATTTATTCTGGGCTCAGTTTCTCTCTTTAGTTGAGTGCTTTCTATTTGATTGGCTTTGTGCCACAGCCCCTCTCTGATACTTGGTTCAACTTATTTTGGAAATTTATAATGACTTGTGTCTAGCCAATGTAAATTTTTTCAGGTTTTTTTCATCTGTTTCTTGCCTTTTCTCCTGTGCTGGGTGTGGCATAGGAGCTGAGGGTGAAGTTGGTATTTTAATTCATGGAGCCTGAAGTCACTAGTTTTGCTCCAGGAACCAGTGAAGCTTCTCCTATCTTTCTCCATTGTAAGGGGTGGGGATGGAGCCATAGCCATGTACAATAACCCAAGCTGTGCAGGCCAAGATCACCTGTAGTTTCCTAGAGAAGCTGATGTAGCTCCACTCACCTTCCTTTCCTGCCTGGGCTGGGTATGGGGCTACAGGTGTGGGTAGTAAACTAAGTTGTGTTTACTGACTAGTTGCCCAGATATACTGATAAAGCACCACCCCTTCTTTTTCCCTTCCAGGAGTGGGGATAGAGCCACAAGTGTCCCCAACAATCTAGTTTGTGTGGGCAAAAAAGAGGCTGCAATTGCCTGGAGAGGCTGTCGAAGCACCTACCACATTCCTTCCTTGAAGGAGTGGGGATGGAGCCATAGATGTGGGTAATAGTCTAAGCAGTGTGGGCCAAAGGCTACTGCAGTTGCCCAGAGAGACTGAGAAAGCACCATTCTCCCTTCTGCCCTGTTGGAGGTGGGGATATAGCCACAGTCATGGCAAACAATTTAGTCTGTTGGCTGAAAGTGCCTGCAGTTGCCTGGAGAGGGTGAGTGTAGCAGTTTGATATTATTTATGAATTCCAAAAAGAGATATTGATTATGCTTGTAAACTTGTCTGTTCCTCTGGGCATGATACCTTTGATTTAAATTCAAAGGCTTTACATTCACTTGATTAAATAAAGATTAGGGCTTTGATTCAATCACATCATTAGGGTGACTCAGTTTGAGTTCCCACCCCCTTTGTGGGCTGTATAAATGGATATTCACTCAAAGAGAGTGCGGAAGTAGACACACAGAAGTAGATACACAAAGAAGATACACAAAGGAAGAGAGACAGCTCCATAGGCATAGCAGAGACCCTGGGAAGGGAGATGAGTCATTTGCCTGATAGCTTACAGCTGACCTTGTGAAGAGACCAGAGCAGCTGAGGCTGGAAAGAAGCCCTGGGAAGAAAGACAAGCCCTACGCCAGCCTACAGCTGATACTGGAAGAAGCTGGGAGTGTGGAGTCTTAAGAGAGTGAGAAAGGCTGAACCTTTGCAGATGTTGCCCAACATCTTGCTTCAACATGTGGCAACAGACTTTGAGTGAGGAAGTACCTCTTATTGTAACTTGAGCTGAACTTTTTAGGGCCTTGTAAGTGTAAGCTTTTACCCCAAATAAATACCCATTATAAAATCCAGCAGGTTTCTCATACTTTGCGTCAACACCTCTTTTGGCTGACCAAGGAAGCACTGTTCCTCCTCCTGCCCTGTCAGGAGCAGAGATAGAGTCACAGGTATGTGAAACAATATAGTTTGCATGGGCTGAAAGTGACTACAGTTGCCTAGAAAGGCTTCTGCATGTCACCCCAGCTTCTTCCCTGCTAGAGGTGGGGCTGTAGCCCAGGCTAGGGCAGCAAATTGACCTGGGTGGAAAGAAACTGGTCCCTACTGTTACCGTGGTTTTTTAAAAAAAAGATTTATTTATTTATTTATTTATTTATTTATTTATTTATTTATTTATCTCCCCTCCCCCTGCCCCAGTTGTCTGTTCTCTGTGTCTATTTGCTGCGTGTTCTTCTGTGTCCGCTTCTGTTGTCAGTGGCACGGGAATCTGTGTTTCTTTTTTGTTGCATCATCTTATTGTGTCAGCTCTCCGTGTGTGCGGCACCATTCCTGGGCAGGCTGCACTTTCTTTCACACTGGGCGGCTCTCCTTATGGGGCGCACTCCTTGTGCATGGGGCTCCCCTATGCGGGGACACCCCTGCATGGTACAGCACTCTCTGTGCGCATCAGCACTGCATATAGGCCAGCTCCACACGGGTCAAGGAGGCCTGGGGTTTGAACCGCGGAACTCCCATGTGAGAGATGGAAGCCCTATCCACTGGGCCAAGTCCGCTTCCCACCACGGTTTTTTAATGAGACCCACTTCCTCTTGTGTGTGGGAGAGGGCAGAATTGAAATGGAGGCTACCAGCCTCTGTGACTTGGACAGGTGTAAATTTAGCTGTACTTAGAATTGGACTTTAGGCAGCCAAATTTATTAATGAGTAGCTGAAGTTGGTGCCTGACTGTCTCTTCCTCCCCCATTTTTGGTAAATGTAGCTTCCAACTTGAGCCACAAAATAGCTCCCAAGGTGGCTTGCACTACCAGTGGAGGATGAGCACTGGCCTCCATGACATGGAGTGCTCTACTCAGGAGTCTTCTCTGCAGATGGGCAGTCTCCTCCTTCTTTTCTTCCAAGGATGTTGCAGGATGCTCTTCAGGTCTCCTGGGCTCCCCAAACAGGTGATTTAGATAGCTCTGCCTGATTACTAACTCTACTGTAGGACAAACCAACTCTTGGAGCTCCCTAGTCTGCCACTATCTTGCCCCTCCTCTCTCCCCTAATTTTTGCCAGTGTTTGCCTCAGGTATTTGGGTCACCTTGGTTAGGGGCATAAATATTTATGATTTTTCTTTCTTCCTGGTAGATTGCCCCTTTTATTAATATATAATCCCTATCTTTGCCTATTATAACAATTTTGCATTTAAATTTTGTCTAATATTTGTATAGCTATCCAGCTCTTTTTTTTTGGTTACTGTTTGTGGGAATATCATTTTCCAACCTATTACTTTCAGCCTATATGTATCCTTGGGCCTAAGAGGAGGCTCTTGTAGACAGCATATAGATGGATCGGATTTTTAAAAATCCATTCTGCCTGTCTGAATGTATTGATTTTAATTGATTAACATTCGATGTTGTTACTGTAAAGGCCATTTTATCTTTAGGCTTTCACATGTCATATCTTATTTTTGTCTTTCTTTTTTTACACTGTTAGCTACCTTTACTAATAACCTTCATTTCTAAACTCTCCTCTACACCTCTCTCTGTCTTTTCCTTTCATCCTGAACAACTCCCTTTAGTATTTCTTGGAGGGTAGGCCTTTTGTTTACAAATTCTGTTTCTGTTTATCTGTGAGTATTTTAATCTCTCCCCCATTTTTGAAGAACAATTTTGCAGGATAAAGAATTATTGACTGGCAGTTCTTCTCTTTCAGTACCCTAAATATGTCATACCACTGCCTTCTCACCTCCACGGTTTCTGATGAGAAATTAGCATTTAATCTTATCAAGTTTCCCTATGTGATGGATCACTTTTCTCTTGCTCCTTTGAAGATTCTCTCTTTATCTTTGGCATTCAACAATCTGACTAGTATATGTCTCAGAGTATTTGTTAGAATGTACTCTGTTTGGGATATGCTGTGCTTCCTGGATATGTATTAGTACATCTATGACCTTCATAAGAGTTGGAAAATTCTTGGCCATTATTTCCTTAAACACTTCTTCTGTCCCTTTATCCTTCTTTTATCCCTCTGGGACACACAAAATATGTATGTTTGTGTGCTTCATGCTATCATTCAATTCCCTGAGATCTTGTCAATTTGTTCCGTCTTTTTCTGTATCTGTTCTTCTATCTGTGCGATTTCATATGTCCTGTCTTCAAATTTACTAATTCTTTCTTCTGCCTGTTCAGTTCTGCTGCTGTGTACTTCTAGTATATTTTTTTATCTCTTCTATTGTGTCTTTCATTAACATAAGATCCCTTATTTTTCTATGTATGTATTCAATTCTTCTGTGTGCACATCCAATGTTTTCTTTTTTCTTTTCTTTTAATATATATATATTTTCAAAGATAGTTAGATTATATAAATGTTACATAAAAATATAGAGATTTCCATATGCCCCATTCCCCATACCTCCCACATTTTCCCACATAAACAACATCATTCATTAGGGTGGTACATTAATTGCAATTAATAAACACATTTTGTGGCATTGCCACTGAGCATGGATTATAGTTTCCATTGTAGTTTATACTCTCTCCCACACAATTCTATAGGTATGGGAAGATATATAATGGCCTATATCTGTCATTGTAATGTCATTCAGGATGATTCCCAAGTCCTGAAAATGCCCCTGTATTACACCTGTTTTTCCCTCTCCTTGCCCTCAGAGCCTCCAGTGGCCACTGCCTCCACATCAATGTTGTAATTTCTTCCATTGCTAGAATCCCAATAAGTATATAGTAGAATACAGGTAAGTCCACTGTAGTCCATAGTTCATCCCCCAATCCTGAGGATTCTGGGATGGTGATGCCCACTTCACCTCTAATAGAAAGGAGGCTTCAATCCCATACAACTGATGGATAGGACTCTCTTGCTTGCAGTTGTAGGCTCTCTCACTTCCTTAGTATGCTGGTTGTCCATCCTCACCTCCTTGTTAGTTGTCCTGGTTGAGTCCAATGAACTGGAGAGTAAGTACTGCAACTCTGCTGAGGTTCAGGGCCCAGCTGGCCCATGAACAGTCCAAAGATTTAAGTCTCTTGTGTGTACATCTACCAATTCCAGTACTAATTATAGATTAAAATAGAAGGACAGAAGAGCCATGTGTAGGGAAACCACAACCGAATCCAACTCTGTCACTCGGGAGAGCATAAATTCCAAAGTAGGGCCCACTGGCAGGGCACCAAACTCCTGAGCTATCTGCCAGGACTATAGTGTCTGGATGTCTCCAAAGCCCTCAGGAGCCCCACAATTTGGGTAGTATCGACTTTGGCAGTCCATGAGATCCTGCTGAGATGTGCATAAGTTTTACTTCTGGGATGACCTCCCAACTCACTTTGAAGTCTCTTAGCCATATAAACTCATTTGTCTTTACCTTTTCCCCCTTTTATTTGAGTTTTTCCAGTTATATTGCTAGTTAGTGCTTGGTAGTAATCCCTCGATGCCAGGGAAGCTCATCCCTGGGAGTCACCCTGTGGGAAGGCAATGAGTTTATATGCTGAGTTTGGCTTAGAGAGAGGCTGCATTTGAGCAACAAAGAGGCTCTCAGGAGGTAACTCTTAGGTACCCTATAACAGTAGGCTAAGTTTCAATTTCAAGAGCAAAGGCTCATAAGCATAGGCATCAGTATCAAGGGCCCATTAAGAGACCATCCTCCTTCACTAGTTATTATGTTGTACTTGGGGGATTGTTGCTGTTCCATTAGAGAATGTGGCAGTGCTCTCCAGCATGGGGATTCAATATTCTTTCAGTTACTGTGTGAGTCTCCACCCACTGAGACAATGCCCTATGAACATTTGAACACATTTATATACCTTATATATATATGTCCAGGTGAACTTCCCACCATGTATCCTGCATCATTGACACCCCACAACAATGATCCTTCCATGCCCCAGTTGTAACCCTTCTGTGATCCAGAGCTTCTTCAAAAATGAAGCCAATGAAATAGCAACATACAATTAATAGAAAAATGAAATAATAATTATAGGTTTTAAATATAAGAAATAAAATATATTAAAAAAATTTTAAACTAATACTAAAATTTAAAAATTGGGATATTAAAAAATGAAAAAAATGTTTTTTTGACATTTTGCCTTTAATCACTGTAATATCTGTTGTTCTTTATGTACATGACAACTTCTTCCATTTATTCCTCAGTGTCTTACTTTTTTTCATTTTTTTTCAAAGAAGTTTTAGGTCACAGTAAAGTCCTATACAGAATACAGGGGACTCCCATATACCCAACATCCTTCCCCTATTCCTCCTTCCCAAACTAGTACCTTTTTATATGTAGATGGTACATTTGTTACAACCGATATACAAATAGTGAAACATAGCTACTAACCATGGTCAATGGTTTACATTATGGTTTACATTTTGGACAGGACACTTTTATACATTTTGAGACAAACATGGCCTGTATCCATCATTGCAATCTCATACAGAACACTTTCATTGCCCACTAAATGTCCCCTGTTCCAGCTATTCTATTCCTCTCTCCCCCTCCCCTTGGGGCCCATGGCAACCACCCAGCTTCACTCCTTAGATGACAAGATTCATAGTTACTTGCAACAACACTGAGGTCTTGACACACTGGTTTGTCCTCCCCTATTCGGAACTGCCCATGCTCTTGAGAGACTCCTGGCCCTCTGTTTGAGAACATATCGGGCTTCCCCAGGATGGGGATCCAACTCCTTCTCACTCATTATGTGGGTCTCCACCCACTGGTGCAACACATTATGACAAAATGATCACTTGCACACTCCCTAGAAGTCTGCCCCAGGTGTACCCTGTCCCGAATGTCCCCCCTCCCCTGTCCAACACTCTAAACCGGTAACCCTTCCTTGTCATACTGTCATAAGAGCATTCCCAACTTTTTCCTTTCAACCACATATCTGCCAATCCCCAGTGTTCATCTGCTCCCTCCTTGCACCCTCCCCATAGTTCCATGGACTCTCCAACCCACCCTCCCAACCCTACCCACCAGTCAAACCTGCACCACCCAACCCAATAGTATCACTACACTCCTGTCATATTCCTTCACTGCCCAACTACACACTTACACCTTATCATAGATTTCGCCTGTATGGGTGTTGGTTCACAACCTTCTTCTCCCTTTCTATTTCCTGTAAACCTATCTTCCAAACAATAGCTCTCTGAGTCTGTTTGATTTGCTTAGTTCATGTCAGTGAGTTTATGTAATATTTGTCTTTCAATACCTGGCTTGCTTCACTCAACATAAGGTTCTCAAGATTCATCCATGTTTTCCTGTGTGACTTCTTACAATATTCCATTGTATGTATATACCACATTGTGTTTATCTGTTCCTCTGTTGATGGGCATTTGGGTTGATTCCAACTTTTGGCAATAGTGAATAATGCTGCTATGAACACTGGTGTGCATTTATCTGTCTGTTTCCTTGCTTTCAATTCTTCTGGGTATATATCCAGCAGTGGAATTGCTGGATCATATAGCAGTTCTGTAGTTAGTTTTTTGAGGAATTGCCAAACTGTCCTCCACAATGGCTGGACAATTCTACATTCCCACAGCAGTGAATAAGGGTTCCCATTCCTCCACATCCTCTCCAACACTTGTAGTCCTCTGGTTTTTTAATAGCTGCCAGTCTAATGGGTGTAAGTTGGTCTCTCATTGTAGTTTTGATTTGCATTTCCCTAATAGCTAGTGATGTTGAGCATCTTTTCATGTGCTTTCTAGCCATTTGTATTTCTTCCTTGAAGAAGTGTCTGCTCAAGTCGCTTGCCCATTTTTTAAATGGGTTGTTTGTCTTTTTATTTTCGAGGTGTAGGATTTCTTTATATATGCTGGATATTAGACTCCTATCAGATATATGGTTGCTAAATATTTTCTCCCATTGGGTAGGTTTCCTTTTCATTTGTTTGATAACCTACTTTGAGATGCAAAAGTTTTTAATTTTGAGGAGATAACATTTATCTACTTTTTCTTTCACTGCTCGTGCTTTGGGTGTGAAGTTCATGAAACCATTTCCTATTACAAGGTCCTTTAGATGCTTCCCTACATTATCTTCCAAAGTTTTTATGGTCTTGGCTCTTATATTTATATCGCTGTGCAATCTTGAGTTGACTTTTCTATAATGTGTGAGATGGTGTTCCCCTCTCATTCTTTTGCATATGGTTATCCAGTTTTCCAAGCACCATTTGTTGAAGAGGCCCCTCTCTCCCAGCTGAGTGGACTTGTTGGCCTTGTCGAATATCAGGTGACTGCATATGTGAGGATCTATATCAGAACTCTTAATTCAGTTCCATTGGTCAGTATGTCTATCCTTGTGCCAATACCATGCACGACCACTGTAGCTTTGTAGTATTTTTTAAAGTCAGGTAGTGTGATTCCTCCTATTTCATTTTTCTTTTTCAATATGTCTTTGGCTATTCAGGGCCTCTTTTTTTTTTAAATTTTTTTATTTTTTATTGACTTTGTAATAAAATTACATTAAAAATATATATGTGAGGTCCCATTCAACCCCACCCCCCCATCCCCCCTCTCCCCCCCCCCCAACAACACTCGTTCCCATCATCATGACACATCCATTGGATTTGGTAAGTACATCTTTGGGCACCTCTGCACCTCATATACATTGGTTCACATCATGGCCCATACTCTCCTCTATTCCATCATGTAGGCCCTGTGAGGATTTACAATGTCCGGTGATTACCTCTATTCAGGGCCTCTTGCCCTTCCAAATAAATTTCATAGTTTTTCCAATTCAGTAAAAAATGCCATGTTGATTTTTATTGGGATTGCATTAAATCTGTAGATCAGTTTGGGAAGGATAGATATCTTTATGATGTTTAGTTTTCCTATCCATGAACAGGGAATATTCTTCCATTTATTTAAGACTTCTTTGGTTTCCTTTAACAGTGTTATGTAGTTTTCTTTGTATAATCATTTACATCTTTAGTAAAATTTATTTTGAAGTATTTGACTCTTTTAGTTACTATTGTAAATGGTATTTTTATTCATGATTTCCTTCTCAGATTGCTCATTATTGCTGTACAGAAATGCTACTGATTTTTGCACATTGCTCTTATAACCTGCGACTTTATTGACCTCATTTATAAGTTCTAGAAGCTTTGTTGTAGATTTCTCAGGGTTTTCTATGTATAGGATCCGGTCATCTGCAAATAGTGAAATTTTTACTTCTTCCTTTCCAGTTTGGATGTCTTTTATATATTTTTCTTGCCTCAGTGCTTGAGCAAGTACTTCTAACACAGTGTTAAATAGGAGCAGTGATAGTGGGCATCCTTCCCTTGTTTCTGATCTTAGAGGGAATGCTTTTAGGATTTTACTATTGTATATGATTTTAACTATGAGTTTTCCATATATACATACCCTTTATCATGTTCAGAAGTTTCCTTCTATTCCTATCTTTTGCAGTGTTTTTATCAGGAAAGGGTGCTGTATTTTGTCAAATGCTTTTTCTGCATCTATAGAGATGATCATGTGATTTTTTTTCTTTCAACCTGTTTATGTGTTGTATTACATTGATTGATTTTCTTATGTTGAACTATATTTGCATACCTGGGATGAAACCCACTTGGGCATGGTGTATACTTTTTTTGATGTGTTGTTGAATACGACTAGCAAGTATTTTGTTGAGGGTTTTATCATCTAGGTTTGTTTAAAAGATTGGTCTGTAATTTTCCTTTCCAGTGTTTTCTTCATATCCTTTATCTCTTTACTCATCTCCTTTAATTGATTTAGGAGATTTGTATGGGCATCTTTGATTAGTTTTTCCAAACTGTGCATTTTCTCTCACTTATTAGTTTCTTTGATTGGGCTATGTCTTCCAGTTTCTTAGTCCATACTAGTAGTTTTTTGCTGGTATCTAGGCTTATCTTGATGTATTCACTCTGATGGTTAGTTTCTCTCTCTTGTCTAGTTTTGTTGTTTGGTTTTGTGAAAAGGCTCTTCTTTTTTTCCCCCTGTATATATATATTTTTGTATATATATATATATATTTATTTATTTATCTTTATTATTCATTTTTTTAAAATATTACATTAAAAAAATATGAGGTCCCATTCAACCCCACCGCCCCCACCCCCCACTCCCCCCACAGCAACACTCCCTCCCATCATCATGACACATCCATTGCATTTGGTAAGTACATCTCTGGGCATCGCTGCACCTCATGGTCAATAGTCCACATCATAGAAAAGGCTGTTCTTTGACACATATTACTACTTATTCTAATTCTTTAGACTTGCCCATCTTTAACTGATCAAAACTGGGCCAGGGACCCATGAAGTGGGCATAGATCGGTTCCAAAGAGCCAGTTCCTGAGAGCAGTTCCTCTGTGGCAGACTCTCTCAATCTCCCCATCCAGCTCCTTCCTTGATGTTGTATTGTTGTACCCTGGCCACTAGAGTCCAAGTACTGCCATCTGATTTGCCCCTGTACCTGCCTGCATCCACCTATGCCCACCAAGATCTCCCTTATGGCTGTCTGCACCCTTCCCTCACAGCTCTGCCCTGCGCCTGACAGTGCTGCCCTCATGGGCTACCTGTGCTATTCTCCTTCCACTCCCTTGTGCCCTGCAAGTCTGCCCTGCACATTTTGTTCTAAGGAAATAACTGAATGTAAGTACAAAGATCTGTCCATGGGATGTGTATGGCTGCATCATTTTTAATAGTTCAAGGCTACAAACAATCAAAACTTTGTGAGTAAGATAGTAACAGAAAGCAGGTCAGAGATTGTTTGGGGATGGTGGGATGCAGGGGAGGCGGGATTACCAAGGGGTCAGAGGAACCTTTTGGGGTGATGGATATATTTCCTATCTTGATTGTAGTAATGATTTCATAGATATATACATATGTCAAAGCTTTTCAAATGTACACCAAACATGTGCAGTTTATTGTATGCCAGATAAACCTCAATAAAGCTGGTTTAAAAATTCTTTCAGGAGGTATTGGATAAATAATGATGGGAAGATTTATTGAACACATTAAATATTCTTTACATTGTGCCAGCTGCTCTACAAATATTGTCTTTTGATTCTCACTCCAACCCTTTGAATTTAAAACTATTTTTCTCCCGATTTCTCACGCGTGAGAAAATTGAAACTTAAAGAACTTAAGTGACTTGATCAAAGTCATACAGCTAGAAAGTGACTAAGACCAATTGGCAAACTATAGCCCATGGGTCAAATCTAGCCTGTCACCTGTTTCATAAAAATTTAGGATTTAGTTGGAACTAAGCCATGCCCATTCAATTACATGTTGTCTATGTCTCCTGTACCACTACCACAATGGAGTTGAATAGTTTGCAAAGAGACTGTATGGCCTACCAAGCCTAAAATGTACATTTTATGGCCCTTTATAGAAAAAGTTTGCTGACCCCTGGCTAAGGACCAGGATCTGGATCCAGACAGCCTGAATTTAGAGCTTACATTCTCAGTCACTCTTTATACTGCTTCATGGAGAACATCCATACTATGGAATACTCTTTGGCTACTAAAAATTATGATACAGAACTATATTTTTCACTCTGGAAAAATCTTCAGAATGCATAACTGAACAAAGAAAGCAGGTTACACCTACATTTATGGTATTATCACATTTCTGTTAGCAAAAGTATACATAGGGAAAGCTAAGGCAATCTATACACTGAATATGTGAACAGCCGTTTTTACGAGGCACTGGATTATGGGTGATTTTTTCTTTTCCTTAATACCTCATTGTGTTGTCTGAATGTTTCACAATGAGCATATAATCAGAAGGAAAAAAAAACAAAAACAAAGCAATTTTCATTTTGAAATGGAAGGAGAATGTGTAATGATTTGCTTTTTATACTGCCCATGTCAAAATGTCCAGGTCAAAGTGACTACATTAAAATATCCTCACTGGCAAAACAGTGGCAGCTGTGTAGTGGCCACAGCCGTCTTCCCATTTCCTTCTCATCCCTATTCTATGCAGCAGCCAGTCTGAAAGTTATCTTTCAAAAGCACCCATCTGGTTGTGTTACTCATGTACTTAAATTCCCTCTGTCCATTCCTATTTAGGTCCCACAATGTTAGCATGGCAGGCAGAGCCTTTTTTTTTTTTTTTTTTTTTTGAGGTACCAGGAGCTGGGAATTGAACTCGGGACCTCCTTTGTGGGAAGTTTGTGCTCAACCACTGAGGCACATCAGCTTCCCTGAGTTGGTTTTTCCATTTGTTATGCTTGTTAGTTTTTGCTTTTACAGGATGCACCAGGAACCAAATCTGAAACCTCCTATGTGGGAGGCAGGAGCTCAACCACTTGAGCCACATCTGCTCCTCACAGAGCCTTTTGAGATCTCCCTCTGCTCCTACTCCTTTGTCCTTGGCCCTTCCTGCACCTGCCCTGCCCACTCTGTTCTAGACACACTCATCTACCTGCAGTTCCTGAAAATGCCCTGGTTCTTATCTTGGCCTGGCAAGAGCCAGTCTCAGTATTGCCACTGAAAGCAAAAATTAGACTTTTGTTTTTTTAGTGCCTAGCATGGTGCCTACCAGACAGGTAAAATAAATGTTTGCTGAATGAAGTGTGAATGAATGACTGGAATGCAGAACCTCTGATATGACTGTTCCTGAGTTTTAAACTTTGGTCCCAGTAAACAAGGTGGCCAGAGAGTTGACATTTAAACCATTGGAGTGTTACTTGATTAGCACTGTTCTTCAGGTGCATTTTGGGTGAACTGACATGAGAACCTAATCACCATTTAAAGTGTATGAATTTTTTAAAAGTATGTTTTAAGTTCTTTCCCACTGTATCAAAGACTGGGCACCCAGGAAGACTATATTTTCCATCCTTCCTTGTAGTTAGGTTGGGACCGTGTGACTGAATTCTGGCTTATGGGAATATGAACAGAAATGACCTGTCCCTTCTACAAGGTGCCTTCTGTGTACTCTTAAAGACCCTGAACTGGTGGAGTTGTAAAACGTAAGGAGCCTGGTGTCTAATCTGTGATGTGGACTAGAAATAAGTCTTTGTTGGGGTAAGCCACTGAGGTTTTTGGGATGTATTTGTTACTGCAGCACAACCTAGCTTCTCCTGACTGCATCATCTTCCAAAGAAAGTTTTGCAACTACTTGTTTTGGAGTTGGGTAGGACTTACATGGTCACTTTAATTTGACACTACAGGATGCAGATGTTGA
Organism: Dasypus novemcinctus; assembly: GCF_030445035.2. Classification (NCBI taxonomy): domain Eukaryota; kingdom Metazoa; phylum Chordata; class Mammalia; order Cingulata; family Dasypodidae; genus Dasypus; species Dasypus novemcinctus. Next base: position 35,266,660 of record NC_080704.1, read on the forward strand.
TGCCTATCTCCTTATTCAGCTTTTTCATTTTGTATTTACTAAAAGATTGAAAGAGAAACATAGAGTAAGATAATGACTATTCAGTAGAAAGCAAAAAATAGTACAGAGCACAAATAAAACACAATTAGCATAACAATTCTTGCTATTAATATGAATCTTTCATTTCTTCTCCTTTTTTATAGTTTAGAAATCTGCTATGTTTAATAGAAAGCTCAAAATACACTGTATTTTTTGAGAAAGGGCTGTGTGCTGTACAAATCCATCAAACATATGAATATATTATGTGATTAATTTGTTGATTCATTTAGGTAAGAATGAACTCCAACCAAAGATTAATTAGGATCTACTATACGTGGTCTGTTGTACAGCATTGCTCAGTTTGATCAGTATTCAGATGAGGATCTTGGTAGATTCTGGCTGCTTGTAGTAATGCTTGTCTGTTAAATAATCTTTGCTAAATATGGCCAGAAATTTGGAATTTTTTATCGGCAGTTATAATCCTTGAGCTGCAAGTTACTCTATTAGACATCTGGCTGCCAATTCCATATAGGATCCTTTCATGGCCATCGCACACTGCAGGGAACATTAATTTACTCTGAAGACCAAATTAACTGAAAAGACCTTTTCCAAACAAAACACATGGAAGATTTTTAACATAGTGCTTGCAGATGTAATTGTGTGAAGCAGTGTAGGGAACTTCTCTACGAATTTTGCCCTGATCCTGCCATGTTTGCTTAACACACCCTCCTTGTGCTACCAGTTTCTCTTGTATGAACTTTATAGCATGACCTGTGGTCATTAGTTGTCACTGGTCTCCTTTACTGGACTGTATTAAAAGAGAGCACAGGGGAGCAGATACAGCTCAGTGGTTGAGCACCTGCTTCCCGTGTATGAGGCCCTGGGTTCAATCCCTGGAACCTCCTAAAAAAACAAAAGGCAGAGCACACACTGACCCTTTTAAAACTTCAAATCCTAAGTGTCTGGCCTGAAATAGGAAATTCTTATTTCATGGGTATTTGACACTATTGTTTAGGCTGTTGTGCTTTGAGAGTTAGAAAAGCCATTTAAAGAGAAACAAATGCCTATTTTACAGTTAAAGCTTTTTACTGACTTTTATATGTCACACATATACAAATAGGTCAGGGTTTTTAAGAGAAACATGGTGGGAAGGTGGGATGTTGAGGAAAGACTCAAGGAAGAATTTAACATCACTTAATGATATAGATTTTGCCCTGTGTTGGAGCCAAAAACCAGAATGGCCCATGGGGTGCTAATGATTGTGTAACTTGGGTTGGAGGGGTCTTATCATGTATGATAAAGGCCAGGCTTACACAAGACATTGAGCTGAACCAGGCAGTGACAGATAAGCCAGAGGGTCAAGATGAAGGAAAGGCTTGTTATGAAGCATTTCACATTCTTGTTTTAGCTTTTATCCTACCTACATTCCTATCAAATAGGACACGACTTAAAAGGGGTATATGTTGTCCTATAAAAAACCTCCAAAAGAAGGTGAATCTACTCTGAATCCACTATATCCCATGTTTAACCAGAGTGGTGGTTATTGATTCTTCCTTGTATATCACTTCAAATTCTTCAAGCTATGATTTAAACTCCTTTTCTTTGGTTCTCTCCTCAGTAGAGCTGAAGAATAGCTAGTCATCATCTTCAATGTGACATGTTAAGTCACCTCTCAGGTGCTTTTTTTTTTTCTTCTTTTGTATGAAATTCCAGTTCCCTTATTTATTTCCTTTAGGATTTTATTTCCTAAGCTGTCATGTCTCTCTCTGCTGGAATGTCCCTGGGCTGTCTCTTTCATCCCAGAGCTCTGAACACACTTCATAAAAAAGGACACGGTCAAGGCCCAGGAGAAAAAAGCTAGTAGATGAGATACTTAACCGTCGCTTTTCCTGTTTATTTTATTGTCTTCTGCCTAGTTCATTCATTCACTCTGAGCACATTCTATGTTCCAGGAGTTCTGGTTGCTCTGGGAGATCATACTGAACAAAACTGGCCCAAATCTTTGCCTTCGCAAAGTTTACATTTTTGCTGGGAGAGACAGATAAACAAAACATATAAGTAAAGAATCATAGCATGTCAACTGTTAATAAATGCAATGTAGTAAAACAAAACAGGGAAAGGGAAAGATAATGTTTGGGGCTTGCACAGCTAAATAGTGGTTATGGTAGGTTTGACTGAGAAGGCGAATTTTGAGTAAAGACCTCAAGGACATGAACAATCCAACAAAGCAGGCACTGGGGGGAGAACATCCCAGGCAGAGAGAACAGCAAGCATGAAGGCCTTGAGGTCAGAATTGGCTGGCAGTTTTGAGAAACAGTAAGGTGAAAGTAAGATGGCTGGAACAGAGTGGAAGAGGTGAAGGATAGCAGGGATGAAGGCAGAGAGGTACAGATCAAATCATATAGGACAGGGCTTCTTAACAAGGAGTCAATGAGCTTGAATTTAAATAAAAAAAAACATTATTTTTGTGGGGATGTGTTGGTAGAGGTGTGCTCTATTTATTAAATAATACTCAGTAGAATGTGGGTTTAGTAAGGGGTCCTTAGTTTTCACCTGACTGCTAAAGGGATCCGTGGAAAAAAAGGTTAAGAACCCCTGGTCTAGGATCTTGTAAGCCTCTGGAAGGACTTTTGCTCAAGTCAACCTAAAACCTACTGATGGCTCCATCTTAGAGGAAAAGCTAAAATCCTATTTCTCATTCAGGGTTTCACCTTGACAGCTAACCAATTCTGGGACTCTGCCCTTGGCTGACCTGAGGCTGCAATCCTCAAATCAAGGTCCTCACCTTCCTGGGACCTCAGGGTGAGCCACACCTAGCCAAGGCTGTCCAGGGCCTCCAAAGGCTGACAGCTGGGACTGGGTACTTCCATCAGTCCTCCTTCATGGTCATCACCTTGATATCTACCAGGTATCTATATATCTGAAGCCAAGGCTCTCCAGGCCCTGAGAACCCTGAAGAATAAATGAGGGGATGCTCATCCTGATAGCCCCACCTGGGGCCCTCTAGGCCATCTAGGTCTAGATAGGATTATGCCCTACTAAGATCACCCTAGCTGCTGTGTTGAGCATAAACTGAAGGGGGAAAGGGTGGAAGTTGGGAGACCAAAGACTATTGTAATGATTCAGGAGACAGATTATGATATGGCATACCAGAGCAGTGGAAGTACAGACGGGGAGAAGTGGTTGGATTCTAGATATATTTAGAAGGTAAGGCTAATAGAATTTGCTAATGACAATAGATGTGCTTATGAAAGAAGGGAAGAGTCAAGCGTGACTTCACAGTTAAAGACCTGGGAAACTGGAAGGATAAAGTTGTCATCAATAGCTGAGAGAAAGAATGTTTTAGATTGTGGGGAGGAGGTGGTAGCAGTGCGCAGATCAGGAGCTCAGTCTTAACATGTTAATTTAGAGAGTATTAGACCTCCAGGTAGAGATGTTGAGGAAGCAGCTGAATCTACAAGTCTTGAGTTCCAACTTGTAGATACATGAGGTCCTGGCTAGAGATACAAATTCCACAGTCATCATTATATATAAGGAATGCATAACCCTGAGACCAAGTAAGCAAGTGTTGACATAAAAAAGAAGTCCAAGGTCTGAGCCTTGGGCATGCCAATGTACGAGCTCAGGGGGATGGACTGGTTGTAAAAACATAAGACAGAGCTCAAATGATAAAACTCTTAGAAGAAAGCAAAAGGAAGTATCTTCAGGACCTTGTATTAGGCAATGGATTCTTAGACTTCATACCAAAAGCACGAGCACAAAAGAAAAAAATACATAAAATGGATTTCATCAAAATTAAAAAGTGTTGTGCATCAAGAAATTAAAAAATACAACCTACAGAATGGGAGAAAGTGTTTAGAAACCATATCTGATTGTGTTTTAATATTCAGAATATATAAAGAACTCCTACAACTCAACAACAAAAAGACAACCCAATTAAGGAATGGACAAAGGGCTTGAAGATACATTTCTACAAAGAAGTTGTACAAATGGTCAAGGATCACAAACATCACTGGCCACTAGGGAAATGCAAATCAAAACCACAATAGAAACCTTTTCATACCCGCTAGAATGGCTGCTATTTTTAAAAAATGAAAAAGAAAGTAAGGGCTGGAGAGGCTGTGGAAAAAATAGGAACCCTTGTACATTGTTGCTGGGAATGTAAAATGGAGCAGCTGTTGTGGAGAAGAGTTTGGTAGTTTGTCAAAAAGTTAAACAGAGAATTACAATATAATCCAACAATCCCACTTCTATGTATGTAGCCCAGAATTTGAACTCAGGGACTCAAACAGGTACTTGTACACCAGTGTTCATAGCAGCATTATTCATGGTAGCCAGAAGGTGGAAGCGACCCCAAGTGTCCATCAACACATGAATGGATAAACAAAATGTGGTATAGACACATGATGGAATATTATTCAGCCATAAAAAGGAATGAAGTTCTGGGACATGCTACAACATGGATCAACCTTCAAGGCTGAAATAAGGCAGACACAAAAGGAGATATATTGTATTACTCCACTTCCATGAAATATCTAGGAAAAGCAAATTCATAGAGACAAACAGCAGATTGCAGGTTACAGGAGTAGAATGGGGGAATGGAGAGTTAATGCTTCACTGGTACATAGTTTCTCATTGGGGGAAAAGTTTTTTATAATGGGTGGTAGCGATGGTAAGCACAATATTGTGAATGTAACTAATATCACCATATGTTTGAAGGTGGTTAAAATGGGAACCATGTTGTGTATGTTACCACTGTAAAAAAAGAAAAAGAGGGCAACACTCACATATCACCACATATGCATACACACCCCATGTAATTATTTTTGTCAACATAACTATGAGTTAGTGAACTTTGGAGGAGGGCGCTTGGGGTGGAGGAAGGAGAGGATGCTGATGTATGGAACACAACTGGTCAGGTAAAATCTCGAAGACAAAGGATGTAGAAGTGAGTGGAGAAGATTAGACTGCTGCCTAGAAGCAGATAGAGAGTCAGCCTGGCTGTGGCAGGCAGCAGGATAGAGCAAAAGGTAGAAGAGTTTAGGTTACTCTTCTCTTGTCTCCCAGCTCTATTTCCCAATGAAGCTAACAGCAATGGTTTTGACTGGTTCTCTGGACACAGCCTCTGAGATGGATGGAGACTGTATGTGCAGAAGGCTCCTGGGGAGTGTTCACGAGAGGTACAGCTGAAGGCAGTGAGGAAGGCAGGGAGGGAAGAGGAGAAGGGGACCTGAAATATGATTACAACTGAGGCCTCTGGGGACCCCATAGGGCGCTCTGGAGTTGGAATGACCCTTCAGCATTACCCACATTGAGGCAAGGTGGCGGGACTTTTCTATCACTACAGCAGTCAGTCATTGGTTCAGGCTGTCCCCACCTGAGAGAGAGTATTGCCTTGGACAAAACAAGTCTAAAGGCAAAGCCACAGCTGTGAGCCAGCGGCAGCCCACACAACTGGGACGTTGGCACACTGGACCTGTAGACAAGAGCAGATGTGGCCGGAGCCCCACAGTATCCACTACAAGCATCCCCAAGCGGAAAATACCCCAAGGAGTCAGATGTTACACTTAAATTAATTCAAATGAATGTGGATAGCTACTTTCTCCATCCTTAGAAAGCACATTTCTTTATTTGCTAGTTTTTATCAGATGGTTTTCACCTGGCATAGTGCCATTAAATCTATTTTAGAGAAGTTACTAGAGGGCCAGACAAAATAGGATAAGTATGTAAGAGCTAATGCCATTAACTGTCTCTAAGACCTGCAATCTGCCAGTAGGTAGACCGTTAAAATAATACAGACTGTTTTGGACTACAGAGAGGGTCAACTATGGCGGGGGAGGAGCACTTGTGTGGGGTGTCATTCGTGGGCTGCACACAGTTGGGAGGGAGTTCTCCAGGGCATGTATACAGGGTACATAGAAAGGTTTGGATATTTTTATAGTGGTTTCAGTTGGAAATGACAGATGAGAGAGTGCTGAATTCCTGGCCAGGGGAGCTCTATCACACTCCCCAATGGAGCAACAACAATCCCCCAAGTGCAATGGCAAAGACCAACAAAGATGGAAGGTCCAATGATGAGCCCTTGATACTGATGGCTCTGATTATGAGCCTGTGTGCCTGAAATATGAACTAGACCTATAGCTGTGGAGTGCCTAAGTGTTACCTCCTGAGAGCCTCCATGTTGCTCAAATGTGGCCACTCTCTAAGCCAAACTCAGCATGTAGATGCATTGCCTCCCCCCCTACCCCACCCCCTCCCGGCATGGGACATGACTCCTGGGGATGAGCCTCCCTGGCACTGAGGGATTACTACCAAGCACTAGCTGATGATGTAACTACAAAAAGACCACGAACAAAGAGGTCAACTCAGACCAGTAGACTATCTCAGCCTAAATGTAAAATCAGGTGTTAAAAACCGCTTTTTGACTTTGGATAAAAAGGGGGAAATGGAAAGGACAAGTGAGTTTATATGACTAAGAGTCTCCAAAAAAGAGTCGGGAGGTCATCAGGGGGTGATGCTTATGCATGCCTCAGCAGGGTACCAGAGACAGCCAAGGTAGATGGAAATCCAGGTGCTGGTTCTTCTGAAGGCTGCAGCGACCCACAGGTTCTATGGTCAAGGCAGATGGCTCTGGAGTTCAGGGCCATTTCAGTTGGCCCTACTTTGGAGTTTGTGTTCCTGAGTAATGGAGTTGGACTCAAGTATAACCTTTCTACACATGCCTCTTCTGTTACTTTTACCAGACCTGTGGTTGGTGTTTGGGTTGGTGTATTCTCAGGAGACCTGAAACTCTGAACTGTCCATGTGACGGCCAGGCCCTGGGCCTCAGCAGACTTGCAGCTCCTACCTTCTGGTTTCTTGGACTTACCCTGGCCAGCTGACAGGGAGGAGAGGAGGGTCAACCACCACACCAGGGAGCCAAGAGTGCCTACAACTGCAAGCAGGAGAATTGCATCCATCATCCATGTGGAATCTAAACCCCCTCCTGATGTAGAGGTGGACTGGACATAGCCATCCCAGGTCCACAAGATGGAGGAATAGAGTATGGATTAGAGTGGACTTACTGGTGTTCTGCTGGGGAAATATTGTGATTAGTAAGGGAAGAAATTGTAGTAGTGATGTGGAGAGGGTGGCCACGGTGGCTACTGATGGTCGGGAGAGGGAAGAAGAGATATGGTGTGGGGGTATTTTCAGGGTTTGGAGTTGTCCTACCTAGGTGGTGCTGCAGGGATGGATGCTGGACGTTGTGTGTCCTGCCGTGGCCCAGTGGGTGGACTGGGGGAGAGTGTGGACTACAATGTCGACCACTTTCCATGTGTTGCAGCAGTTCTCCAGAATGTATTCGCTGGGTGCAGTGGATGTGACACAATGATGGAAGAGGTTGTTGATGTGGGAGGGGTGGGGAGGGGAGGGTGGGGGTATATGGGGACCTCATATTTTTGAATGTAACATTTAAAAGAAAATAAAGAAGAAGAAAAAAATAAAGACAGATTGGGTAGTTGAAAAAAAAATACAGACTGTACTGACTGTATCAGTAATTCTCTACCTCTTTCCTAAGAGACATTTAGAAATGTGTTGAGGCATAATGAAGAATTGTCCCAACTCAAATGGCAATAGTGCCTCTACAAGAAACACTGATGGTTGAAAGGAGTTTGCTGCAACTTGGTTATAGGTTGGATGACCAAATAATTTCCCCTAACTGGAGCACTTTTGCACATGAAAGGGGCTGCTACTACTACTAATAATAATAATTAAGTGGTGCAAGTGGTTGAGCACCTGCTTCCCACATGGGAGGTCCTGGGTTCGGTTTCTGGTGCCTCCTTGGAAAAATAAATCAAACAAATGAAAAAAACACAACTCAGGGGACCCAATGTGGCTCAGTGGTTGAGTGCTGGCTTCCCACTTACAAGGTCCTAGTTTCAATCTCTGGCCCTGGTACCTCAAAAAAAAAAATTATGCCAGGACAACAGTCATAAACCAGGAATGTGGCAGGTAAACTGGGACTTATGGGAACCTTAGTGGCTTGTTTGAAGAGGGTCAGCTAAGGGTCCCCCTATAGTCTATTGCCCCTCCTGATGGTGCAAAAGGGATCCATTGTTTATTCTCCTTTCGCATAAGATGAGTTGCCCATCTCAGCCACAAATTTCTGCTTGATAAAAATTGTCAGCATGCCTAGGATGCTTCATTTTAGTATGGACAGGAATCGTTCAATCAGTAACCTCAACTCTCTTGTGACGGTAAAAGTGTGTCCTTGGTGCAGGGTTTCCCAAGTCATGGCACACAGAGAAACAGGCTTTTAATTGTAGGCCTCCATCAGTTTATTGTAAGAGGTTGAAGGGTACACGCCCCACCTGGTCACCCCCAGGATTATGACGTTATGGACTTTGGCCCTCCTGGCATGCATTAGGAGTCCACTACGGAGATGCTCTGCCTAACCTAGCAAGCCTTGAAAGCCTCGGAAGCTTCTAGAAAGAAATGGAGAGATGGTGAAGTAAACCTAACTCTTGATTCTGATACTTTGATGTTGAATTTAGGAACAATCTGTGCATGTTGATTTAAAATGCTTCAAATTATAGGAATTTGCCATATTCGTGAGTTGGAGAGATGAGCCTTAGGTTCTGATCATGCATGTGATTTTAAATAGAATGGTATATGAAAATTGGACTCAGTTCATATAGTATACAGTATTGGAATGTTTCAGAGAACTTGAGAGTCACTACACTTTGTTTAGTTGAAGTTATTTAGATACACTTTGGTTATGTATTGGGTTAGTTTTGTTGGCTGGTGTCAAAAGTCTTTCCCATCAGACATATTTGACAGACTTAAAAATAAAGCATAATAAATGTATAAATCAAGTAAAAAACAAGAGGACTCAGGATTCTCAATTTGGAAAAGTTTGCGAATCTGCAAGTAACTTCTCGTTTTATAGAAACCCTCTACACTTATAAATATGAAAATAAAATTTCAAAGTTGAACCTGAAGGCTTAAGAAAAATTAGGTTCCAAAACGTATACCAAAGTGTAGAACCATGGTAGACACCCATTTTGCTAAGGGATGTAAGTTAGTGCAGTGGGTTGAATTATGTCCCGCCCAAATTCATGTTTACCTAGAACCTTAGAACATAGCCTTACTTGGAAATGGGATCATTACAGGTGTAATTAGTTAAGCTGAAGTCATACTAGATTTGGGGGTCTCTGAACCAATAATTCATGTCAAGAGAAGAGGACAGGACATGCTCTGTGAAGACGGAGGCAGAGATTGGAGTCATGTGTCTACAAGTCAAGGAATGCCAAGGATTGCTGGCAACCACCAGAAGCTAGAAGGTGGCATGGGAAAGTTCTCTCAGAAGCCTCCAGAAAGAAGCAACTTTGAAAACACCTTGATTTCAGACTTCTGCTCCCAATAGATAAGAGAATAAATGTCTGTTGTTAAGTCACCCAGTGTGTAGTATTTTGTTATGACATAGGAAACCAATAGTTAATATCACCAATAATGGGACAGAGAACCATGATATGCCTCCTGGTTTGATGTGCCAAGGGCACACTTTTGCTTGTGTAGTACTCCTACCAGAATCTGAGGATACAAAGCCCATCCTACAAAGTACCTGGCTCATGTTCTTTAAAAATGTCAAGGTCTTGGAAGACAAAGAGAAACAGTTACAGACCAAAGGAAATTAAAGAAACATGACAACAAAATGCCATGTGAGATCATGAATTGGATCCTAGACCAGGAAAAAAAAACCCCACATTTAACTATACAAGACATCACTGGGACAATTTATGACATTTGAGTATGGACTGGGGATAAAATGGGAGTTTTGTATAATGTGAAATTTCTTTATTTTGATAATCGTATTGAGGTTAGGTAAGAGAATGGCCTAGTTCTTAAGAAATATACATGAAGGGGCATGAGGTCTGCAGCTTACGCTCAGAAAACAATCGTGAAAGTCAATGGGGGCAAAATATAAACACTTGGTGAATCTGGTGAATCTGAGTAGAGGGTATATGGGGGTTCTTTGTACTATTCTTGCAATTTTCCTATACATTTAAATTATTTCAAAATAGAAATATTTTCAAATATTCTGTATTATTTTGAAATAAAAACTTATTTCAAAAATAAGAGCTAGAACTTTATCTTGAATACACACACACACTTGACAAATGTAAGCCTCAAGTTACTGTACATACTCTTTTCTGTATGCAAAACCACTTCCATACACCCCTAAATCTCTCTCTCTCTCTCTCTCACACACACACACACACACACAAACACACACAGTATATACCATGGAATGTCTGTGTTGTCAAATGACTCTAAGAGACCTGAAGTCCAAGGAGTGATGCGAAATATGTTTGTGGCTCCTACTCCAGGGGCTTTGTTTCTGTGGAAAAGCATTAGATCCCTGTCCTTCCTACATTTAATTTGAAGGCAGAGTCTTTGAAAGTGTGCCAGTGCCTGCCTTTGTATTCGTTCCACCACTAGAGCATTATAAATTCAGGGAAGTCCCATTGTGGCTCCACTGAACACATCCATTAGTCTTGGTGCTTTCCCCCAAAACATGCATTTCACTTGCTGGTGCACAATCTGCGCCAGTTTGTTCCATTTTAATTTTTCACTGAAATAATTCCCTTCCTTGCAGGCTGTGCCAAAGTATGGAATGGGAAGCCAAATGTCCTCCTCAGAGCCTTGCACACACAATTGCCTTACACACGGTGAGATGTTGATTCCTGTTAACTCGGGAAGTGCCATCAAAACAGCAAGTCTGCGGGTTTCGAACAAAGGCTGTTTGGGGGAATGGCGGGAAGTGTAAGCGATTTGAGATGTTTCTTTAACTAGGATAAATAAGTCTGGGTGTATGCAGGCTTCAAGGGCAGTCCAAAAGTTAGCAAGTGATTCATACCACACCCATAACACCACTCTCGGGAAGCTGGACCATCTCGTTATTTCTATAGTATCAGGAGGGTGGGCTCTACCTAGTGGACTTTTGTTATTCCATCTTGGGGAATTCTGCACTGTGAATCTTGGTGGGAGGCAAAGATAGTCTCTCCCTGGAGGAGTTGCCACTGCCACTCATTTTCCCCAGTTTCCTCAAAACTAGGGCAGATGCAGGGCCAGGATGAGGGAAAGGGTCTCCCTCTACTGGTGGTGCTGTCTGGGCCAGGGTGTCCTCTCTAGAACCAGTTCTGAGGCATCGTTTCCAGCGCCTCTCCTAGCCCTAACACTTCTTCTTAGGTCTGGCGCCATTAACAATAATAGAGGTGCCAGGAAATTCTCTTGTGACGCCAAGTATAAATTGCAAACTGATTAATTCATACCCGTTTTGACGAAAGCAAAACAAAAACAAGCACCATGACTGGTGCTGCACAGAAGATAACTACCAAACTAAAGATGCTTTGATCCCACAATTCCACTTCGGAGAACGTGTCCCAGATACATGTGTGCACAAGTGAAATGATAAATTGAGAGATGTGTGTTATTTTTTAGATCAGAAGACTGAAAACAATCCAAATATCCCGCCAAAGGGGTCTGCTTACACAAAATATCCCATAACCATACACAGGAATATTATACAGCTATAAAAAAGAGAACACTTTCTATATACTGAAATACAAAGATGTCCTGGGTCCATTCTTAAATAAACAAGATGCATAACTGAGTGTATAGCATGCTATCTTCTGTGTAATAAAAGTAGGAATATATATGTAATTGCTTATTTAAAAATGAAGGTAATTTGGAAGGCTACACAAGCACAAGAAATGAATATTGACAGTGCAGTGAGGATGATGTGGAAGGGAGATAGGGTGAGAAGGAGGATTTTCACTGTTTGCCTTTTAAGATTTTTCATTTTTGAACAGTATGAACGTATTTCCTATTAAAACATTAAATAACCAAAATACAAAACATTAAAGCCCAATCATCAATCAACACTTATTTTGTAACATAACTGCGTGCTTTATTGAGATACACAGTAAAGCAGTAATATAATACAATAGTAAGGCATATATTTGGTGAAGTCTGATATGTTGTGAAAATGCAGTAAAACTGAAGTTTAAAAAAATAATTAGTAAATGTTACAGTGTTGGTGTTAAGACACAATATATTATGATACTCAAGTAAGAACCCAGTACCTGAAAACAATGACATAACATGCCATGTGATGTTTATGCTCCAGTTACACTGATTATGATTTACAGTTTAATACTCAGTGGTTATAAAGAACACGAAATAATGTCCAAATTATGCTTAAAATGCAGCAATAAAGCTCTCAATTTTTATTCAAATATTTTGACAGACCCACTCCAGAACTAATGTCTAAAAGATAAAACAAAACAAAAAGATTAAAACAAAATTATGCACTCCATTTACCTCTGATCTTAGAACGAAACAAACTTCTTACTATGATGTAAAGTAACGCTTGTTTTTAAAGTCTTGGTTTAAAATAAAATCCTCAGATAAAGAAAAAGTTCAGCATCATGTAAAGGAAAACTAAAACCAAAATCTTCATGTTACCTTAGAGCTTTGGGTTTTCTTTCGGAAATTTTAAAGGAAAAAGAAAATGGAGAGAAATGTTCACAGAGTGGACAAGTGGTGAAGCTGTGAAATCAGGTGTGCACAATCATCAGGAACACCCCAAAACCAAAGTGAGGTAGAAATAGCATGAGAAGCCGTGTTTGATGTTAATAATTATCATTAATAAAATAAGGGACAAAACCCACTCTCCAAAAGTTAATGACACTGGATGAAAAAGGTAATAGATTTGCAAAATAATAGGTCACACAATGGTGTCTACTGAATCAATGATAGCAAAAATTCAGACTAATAAAATGACATGAAAGAGTAAAGCTTTTTCCTTACAAGTCCTTTTTCCTTACAGGCTTTTCCACCTGAGTTTTTCCTCCTCTGTTTGAACCTTTCTTGTCTGTTCACTTATTTAACCTGCCTATCCCGCCCCCCCAAAAAAAGGTCTGGAGTAGCTTTTGGAACATCTAAACCAATGGTTTGCCTTCCCACTTGCAAACCTATGTGGAATTACTTGTAGAGAAACGCCAAAGAGGGAAACACGGTTTGCGGGCTTCTGGGTTGATATTTAACAGTATCACAATGTGATGGGGCTACTGGCTCACCCATTTTCTCAAGGGTTAAAGTAAGTGGTGTGGCATTTAATAACTCACTGAAATGGGCGAAATCTTAAAAACAAAAAAAGCCACCATTGCCATTGGGCTGTGAGAAGAGGGCAGAGTATTTAGTGGCAATCAGAGAGATTTCTATGGATGGTTAGGGACAGCTGTCCAATCCTTTCCTTTGAGGGAGGCCCACTCCCTCGCAGGGATAGGCAGGGACTCCACAGCCGTCCAGGCCCATCTCCTCCCTCCTGCTTGGGAGTTAAAATTGCCTTGTGATGCTCTGACTTCTGCTGCAGCCCCGCTAAATCTAAATCATGGCATTGCCAGCAGCAGGAAGGTGACTCTATCTACCAGTGGATTCCTTGGCAATACTGAGTCCTGTGTACTCATTTCTATGTTCCTTTTTTTTTTGTTTTTTAATCCAGAACTCTAGTCATCAGCGCAAAGTTAAAAATGAGAACCATCTGGAGCCCTGGACAATGTTTTAGTGTGGTAGATTCTTCCTGGCTCCAGGGGGAATTCACTGTAGACCAAGCAGGTAAACCCTGATGACTAGAAGCAATTTCTTTCCATTAGGAAGTGGCGGGAACATCTGAACAAGAAATTCAAAAGCTTTCTAGGAATTCTTATCTATACACCTATAGCATTTATATACTTATAGACATATAGATGTAAAAAGTGAAAACCCACAACGTGCCCCACTCAGTCAACAATTCCAAAAAGAGCAAAGTGAAATAGTCATTTGGTGGTGTTAGAGAAAGTCCTACTTTAATGTGCAAGAAAAGAAAGAAAAAGCCATGACTTCATGTGGATATCACACTAAAAGGATGCAAAACAATGCGCTGCCTCAAAGTTTGTATGTGTTTGTGTGTGTGTGTTTGTGTCTGTTTTTAGGGGTTTTTATAAACAACTTTTTTTTTTATAAAGCACACTTTAGTTTACAATCTTTCTTTATAACTGTTATAAATTTTTTAAACAACCCAAAATGCGTTCCATATAAAGAAATGGCAAGTTATTTAGCTATCAAGATTTTACATGTAGTTTTCTTATAACTTTTTTGTACAATTGCATAGACGTGTAAAACCTGCCATTGTTAACAAAACAATAACAGACTTAGAAACTACTGAAATCTACAGTATAGTACCACTACCCTTCACAAAAATATAGATTTTTTTTTCTTGTAAACTCTTACTGTCTAATCCTCTGTTGTATGAATATTATAAAAACCATGCGGGAATCAGGAGTTGTAAAACATTTATTCTGCCCCTTCTTCATCTGTCATGACTGAAACTAAGGACTCCATCGCTCTGCCCAAATCATCTGCCATGTGGAAAAGGCTTCCTACATTGTGTCCTGGAAAACAAAGAGAGAGAAAGACTTTATCATCACCTTGTTTCTTTGCCATTTGGGAAAGCATTCCCCATTTCTAAGTGAAGACAACACAGAAGCCGCACCAAGAGTGTACACGACAGGGTTTGATTTTCATCAGTTTCCAAGAAGAAGCAAAGCCTTGTGAAAATGAAGCCATTACACATTGTTAGTAGCAGCTTAACATTACATCAGGCTACTGGCGATGTTTAAACGGCAATATTATATATGAAAAGGATTCCATGGCGAAGTGCACGCTTCCTGTCATAATGTGAATACTTCGTGATAGGCTACACCCCTTTCACCTTGCTGTGGATGGTTTACTATCTACTTGTACTAAAACTTTTCACGATCAAGCCACCACAACCACAAATACCATCTCCACCAATGCCACCGCCATCACCGCCATCAGCACCACCACACAGAATCTTCAAGGCTGTTTCAAACCGCTGGCTCACTTCTGAGGTCATGGTGGAGGTGACTAGTTTCTCACTGCTTTTAACTTGAACTGAAAAATAAACTCTTGAATTGACCCTTCTGGAATACTCTTTGAATCAGGAAGCTTCAGGATTAAAATCACTTTTCATTCCAGATTACTCTAGAGCCTCATTATAATATGACCCACATGTAAAGCACAACTTTGGGTACCCTGTGTATCCATCTCTGATCTCCTAAATGAGGGTTAACTATCAGAATAACCTTTTACTAATAATGTGGCACAACCTAGCATTAATCCCCCAGCATGGCTTCCAAGCACAGCACAACATTCCCTGGATACTTTGGAACAAAGTTCAAATCTAGACTAAGATAACATGAGACATACTTTATGGCTTGCCTTTTCACGTACGTCCCATATCTTTCTTTTTATATGACTAATGATTTTAATTCTTGGGCACCAGTAAATCATTCTCTGATTCAAGTACTGTCTTTGGAGCTTTAAAAAAATGCTTTACCAGGTTATTAATACCTTGCCATGTATCAACTTTACAGATTCCCATAATAATTGTTAAAATCCCAATAAAAATTAAATACAGACTAGGACAAGTAGTCTATTCTGATATTGATTTCAAGAGACTTATCTTTTAAAAAAATAGGAAAGTGAGAGAGGGTCTGAGGACAATTCATGGGCAGGCACTTAAACAGCGATGGCACTGGAACACGTTAAGACTTATTAAAGGTTTAATGCCATTCAGCCATTTATATTAAGGTGGCCAAGTTTGTAAATCTCTTTGAGCTTTATTAGTGCAGAGTTTTAGTGAGAAATAATTACATTTAAGAAAAATCACCCTGGACTTTGGTTGAAACTGCAAATATAAAAACTTTTAGCAAAGCGTATGTACTACTATTCATAAAGTGGAATAATAGTTGGGTAGATCTCAGTGAAGAACTGAAATCCTCTTTGGCTTTTCTAAACCATAAAATCTACAGGAAGACAAGATAGGTCCTATGCTGCTCCTTACAGCTTAGAGCAAAAATATATAACCCATGCCACCAGACTGATTGGAGGGTATCCCGGTATCTATTTTTGACTGCCCAGCTCCCCTGGGAAATCTGCACAATTATTCATGCATAATTCAAAGAGAATGGACAAACGGCAACTTTTTAAATTACATACAATCTTAACTGCTATTAACAACACCAAACAAAAGCAAAACTCAAGACCCTTACAACCTGAATAGAATTCAAACAATTTCATCATACCCACATCTGACTACAGTATAGTTCGCCTGGTAGCTTGACAAGGTACCACAAATCTTTAAAAAAGGGAAAAACGCATTTTAGCCCCTCAGCTTATTGATATTAATCAAAAAGTACCTTTTTAGACTGTGTGATAGGGGATGTGGATTGCGAGTCAAAAGATAATAAGAACAAGGAAGTGCATTTATAGATTATATAGCTGAGTGGTGCTTCTATTTCTTGAAATCATGTTCAGTTACTACCAGGAAGGAAAATTCTTGAGTCCCTCAAGAAGCATAAATTCTAGGGGTATCTGCTATTTAAAAATTCACACAGTAAAATAGAGGTTCCTTATCTTTAACACACCACCATGCCCTCACAAAATGTTAAATGGTCTTTAGCCTGCTTAGGCATTAAATTTTCACAAATGATGTCATGGCTATCCCTATACTGTAAAAATCAGGACCTTTTAAGAGTCACCTCACCATATCTATATCATGCTTTTGGTTACTTCGTTAATAAAAGCATGTTTCACCAAGATAATGATTCAACTTTTATTTCCCAAGGGAGCCAGAGAAAAAAAAATCTCTCTCTGCAAAAATATTGCCCTAAAAGAATCACACCTCAGGCTACTGGAGGTATAAAGCACCACTGTAATATGGAGATAGAAAATAGATTGGTATCTTGGTTCTGTTTCCCATGTGTGTAGGGCAGAGCATTAGTGAGTTCATTAATTTTACCTGACAGATTTCTATAAAGTCAAAATTAAAATCTCACATTCTGAGTGCAAGAGGCATGGAAAAGATGCCAGTACTCAGGCGTTTGCAATCAGCTTCAGGCACAGGCTGACACAAAAATACATCTCTAGAAAGTATTAATTTAATCCATTCTTAAGCAAGGATTGTTGAACACAAAGGCACCGTACGTTGAACGTTAGGGCAGTTGTATGTTTGTCCAAGTTGGCGCAAACTGCAACACAGTCTCACATGCCACCGCTGCTGGAGGAGTTTGTTTTCCACAGTGATTGGAATTGAGACTTTCTGGCAAAGATCCAGGGCCTCAATAGCAATCTGGCACTCTCATTTTTTTTTCAGATACAATTTCCTAACAAATGGGTAGCAATCAATTGGCCAAAGCAAAGCCAGAACACTGCAGTGAAATCTACTTATCTCTTCTTCTCTATAAATTAATGTTTGGGAAAAAAATGGTCTGTACATTTGGGCTATTTTCACAGCACCAAAAATATTACTGTTTTGATTCTAGGACTTTCTAGAAGCTTATCTAACTATAATACACACGAGGTAGTGGTCTTCAAATGCCGATATAGCCTCAATTGTATGTGATGGTCTTTTCAGAAGTTCATTCGTGATGAGAGAAACAGGTGTAAGGTGGTCAAAATTATAGCACAATTTTTTGTGAAATACGTTTTAAGGGACACTTACCATAGGAATGAACCAAAGGAGTCTCACATAGGTACATGAGCCAGGCAACCTCAGGAGCATTCAACGCTTCACCGATTCCGGTTTCCTCAGTTTCTCTTCCCAGCCTACCACTCCCTCTCCCTGGGACCCCAATGCTCAAAGCCTTGGAAGGGAGCACTGAAGGATCTTTGCATTCATTGAACTTGAATGGCACGGTGTTGGCAGAATTTCCAGCTCGACTCCTATCCATCCCTTGCTAAGGATCCTATTGAGAAGGACTGTGCACCTGTCCAACCTGCCTCCCAGGACAGGCCATACTATTGCCATTCCATGGAAGAGCTTTTCTTCTCCCCTCCTTCACACTAAACTCTTGATATGGAAAATCTGGTTTCACTTGGGCTGTCACTCAACACTTTGTCATTTAATCGTCATTTTATGTTCAAACAGTATTCCTGGTAGAAGGGGAGTAAAGAAGCATCTCTCACTGTAAAATCCCAAGCCACATTAAGCGATAATGCTGCGTTCTCCCCCTTTCACCCCAGAAGTAGGCATTAAAAAAAGTCCTCAAGACTCCTGCATCCAATTTTTATACCTAATTGGTTATTGTTCTCCCTGGCTCCAAAAGCTAAATGAAAAAGGGCACTTTCTAAAGGGCATGGTTGAGAGGATCTAAGCCTGTAAAACACCATTTTCTAAAGTGGTAGAATAGCATAAGAGTTAAGAGTGTGACTCTGGAGTCAGACTGCCTGGATTCAAATCCTGGCTCTGCCACCTTGGACACAGTGCTTATCCTTGCACTGCCTCCTTATCTGTAAAACTGGGTTAATAAGAGTACCTACCTCAGAGGTTTGTCATGAACATTACATGATGAAATATATGGCAAGGGTTCAGGATGGTGCCTGGCACACGGTATGTGCTCAAAAAATGTTAGCCAAAATGAGAGAGATTATAGAAACCAGAGGGGAAAAAGATAGACCAAAACCAAAACCAAAGGAATCATCCCAGGAGAATAAAAGCCAAGGGCACTGGCAGAAAACGCTAGGGTCCGAGAAGTAGAGGGGAGCTTTGTATGACTCATCATTTATGTTCAAGTCTAAAATTTATTATGAAGATTTTGCTTCTGTTGCAAATGGCACCAGATGACAAACTGCAGGATTCCAACTTAGAGGCTACAAAGGATTGCCATTTTAAAGAGACTCCTGCTCCCCCAACCCCTGGTTCTGTCGTCATGGTGATGCCACCGGCAATGGATATTTGAGGACTGTTCCTCGTGAGCTGCAAGTGGAGAGGTGGCTACCATCCTTGTGTGATGACACAATGTGAAATACACACATGAGCGTGCACGCACAGTTTTTATACAAACGCCAAACACAGAAAGCAGGATGAGACAGACACAAGCCATGGCTGGGAGCCTGAGTCTCACTAACCTCTCTCACTGGCTTTCCAGGGGTATTTCTTCCTTTAATAATAGAGAGAGGAAGAGGCAGAGATATCAGAAAGGAAACAAAACCATGCATAAATATACAGTTTCATACCAAATTTGCTGCTTTTATCAAACACATGTTGAGATGACAATTCACTTATTCCCTTCTGGAAAGAAAACAAAAAACAAAAAACAAAAAACAAAACCCAAAAGACACATCCAGTCAAATGATCTTTACATACACTTAAAATCAGTATAAACAGATAATATGATCTGAGAGACATCACTTATTAAAGAATCCCTATGGATTAAACTGGGTGAAAACTGGCACAGGATAGAAATCCGATAAATCAAGCACTGCTTTCAAGGGTGACTGTAAGATTTCAAGTGTAATGTCTGAAAATTTCAGGATCTCTTCATTTCTGATTTGACAATCAGCACATGGAAACGAATGGTAGTTGACTTCATGTGCTGAAGGTCTGCACCCCAAATGTGAGGCAGGCCCCCACAGATGCTAGACTCAATCCTCTTGGAGAATCCGTTCTACCTGGTGGAAGTCGAGTGTGCCCATGATGGGATTGGGGGCATTTGAGAAAATAGAAGGCAAAAAAGGGGGGTAGGAAGTCCCATCAATGAGCAAGCCACAGAGCCAGATTCAGGAATGAGCCTTCAACTTCACTTCATAATTCAACAGACAACAAAAGCCTTGAGAATCAAGGGGTAAAGACTCACTGGCCATGTTTGTTTTCCAGAACCCTACATCTCTGTTTGTTTACCTTTCGAAAAGCAGATTCTAATGAGAAAGTTTTCTATGATAACATTCATAACTGACAGAAAATGAGGGCTCACTGCCCATACCTAGCATGTCCTGGGCCCACAATTTCCCTTTATCTCCAGGGTTTTCAAACGGATAGACTAGTTTTCAAACTTTCTGATTTTAGCACTGGAACACTTCCTAAAACAATCTTATATGGAATCCCAGTATTAAGAGCAGATGAAAGCAGAGCGGTGAGAGATACAGTTCAACAACTCCCATGCCCTGTGACCCACTATGCTCAATGGCTCCAAGAAGACTAAAATTCCATGAAACAATTTGAGAATTACTAGTCTAGAATGAAGATGTATGTACCTGCTATTGCAAAATAAACCTTTGAAAACTCAAGGTTAGGGTTCAAGACTCTTAGTATCCATTTAAAGATTTTCTAAGGATTGCACCTGCCTATCTGCCTCCCTAGCTCCCCCATCCCTTCCTTCCAAGTGAGTCACAGATTCCTCGGGCGTGTAAAAACGGCATGCGTGACCCTGCAAGGGCTGGGTATTCATGGCACTTTGCAAACCAGGGGAAAAGAAGAAAATAAATGGGTGCTGGTTCCTCAGTCATGGGTGTTACCGGTTGCAGACCCATGCCAAATAAATAGGGAAAGGGGATGGGAGGAGAATGTAATTTCATTGTCGATGGCTCAGATGAATCCCTGCATGAATTAATCATCCCTTTAGCAAGGGCTTGAAATGTATATGTAGTTCATAGTTATATTGTCTGGCAATGTAATTAATTTGCTTCCTTACAAGACTGTGAGCTACTTGAGAGCCACATGTTGCTGCTCACCTACCTCTCTACCTCTCTATTCCCAATACCTTGTACCGTACCTGGACACTCTGGGTATTTGATAAAGGCTGGCTGGGCAGAATTGGTAAGGCAGCAGCTAGGTCATGGCCAAGAGACCTTTGGTGTCATCGGCAGCTTGACCTATCCTTTAGCTTAGATGCCGAGGGCTGGTACCTTGTTCTGGCTTGTAACTTTGGTCTCTTTTTCACACTTTGGAACTTCAGGAAGGAAAGTGTTGCTTGAAAGCAGTATGATTTCATCTCAGAATGTAATTACAGTTCATCGCATGACAAAGGTAACGTATTTTTTCTGAACTTTACACATAACCATATTCAGAAATCACACTCATGTGGTCAGTGCTGAATGTATAGCAAATGATTTGTGTTTTATTTCAGGTACTTCTTTTTTTCCCCCCCAGTTAAAGTATATATAATTTAATTTTCCAAAATTAACAATTATGTTTAGTAGGTTGTTATTTCTACTTTTATTAACAGCTAACATTTTTGAGAGCTTACTTTGATAGAAGAACTGTGCAAAGCACTTTATATACATGATTTCACTGGCTCCTTAAACAACATGGTGGGGTGAGCACTATCATTATCTCCATTTTCCAAGATAACTTAACTGTTTACCTGGGCCAAATGTAAAAGTGGGATACATTCTAAAGCCACTTAAAGGCATCCGTAGGAAAGTCTCTGTTGTAAATCCTTGCTTGTCGATGTTGAGGATGTAACATTAAAAAGGCACCAGGGGGGAGGGGGGGCTCTCCCTGAAGGCGCGAGCACTGAAACCCAGTCCAAAGGCGTCTCACTAGCACAACACTGTTCTGCCAAGGTTAAAAGCAAAAGTTCCTATTTTGGGGTTAAATGTAACATTTTGGAAATGGATGGTGGTGATGGTAGCACAACCATTTTGAATGTAATAAAGAGCACTGAATTATATATGTGAATGTGGTTAAAAGGGGGCAATTTAGGTAGTATATATGTTACTAGAGTAAAAAGGAAAAGATAAAAAAACCTATGACTGTACAACACGGTGAACACTACTGCAAATGATGGACTAGTTAATAATAAAATTATAAAAAAATAAAAAAATAATAAAAATGTTCTTTCATTAACTATAACAAATGTACCACACAAATGCAAAGTGTTAATAATATGGGGGTGGGGTATGAGAGAATGCTGTATTTTTTATGTGATTTTTCTGTAAACCTACAACTTCTCTAAAATCAGGTACTTCCTTAGAAACCATGTTTTACATAAAATGGACCTCCTGTAGCCATGCTAACCCTTATCTCTTTCAAAATCCTCCCTCAATACTTGGGTCCCAATGTGCTCATTACCACAGTACAGAGGCAAAACCTCTTTCTGTTTAGAAAGGGAAAAGGTAAAAACAAATAATGTTTTCTACTCTAATAGGAAGAGTTATATGCCGACAAAACAGAGGATAATTGGTTGTGACATTTTTGAAAATTCTTGACAAAGGAAAAACCCCAGTCAACCAACCAGACAAATAAATATAAGTGCCAGATAAAAGTTGTATTTCGTAAGTACATTCATTGGAAATGACGTTCTTAGACGTTCACCTAGCACGTCCATCTGGCAATGTGGTATGTAGTCAGGAAATGAATCAAGAGAAAAGGGAAGTGGCTGGAGAGGCCTGAGTCTAAATAAAGGGCTTGGTAAGGTCAGGGGAAGTCTGGTTCCCTTAGGGTGTATGAACTTGAAATTGTTGTTTGTAATCCATTATTTCAGAGTCAGAATCACAGGACCTTAATGTTTCTGGGTACCCTTTGCTTCTTTATCTAGGTTCAGTGACCACTTAAAAAAGTTAAGGCAGGAAGAGTTGGTTCTTTTTTGGGATTTCTGTTCCCATTACAAGTAAAAGAAGCTTCAAAGGGCTACATTTTAAATATTGGAACATGCAGGCTCTTTGGTTAATGTGAATATAAATGTATAGATCAATTCAAATGCACAGCTTTGTTGAGCTGAAAGTTGGTTCAGCACTGAAGCCTGTGGGTGCATACATGGAAAGCGCTAGAACAGAGAACAAAATAATAGTGGAAAGCAGAGACTGGCAAACTTTTTCTGTAAAGGGCCAGGGAGCAAATATTTTAGGCTCTGCGAACCATGTGCTCTCTGTATCAACTATTCAAATTTGCTGCAACTACTATTCCTTGTGGCCTGAAAGCAATCATAGACGATATATAAATGGAGGGGTGTGATTGTGTTCCAATAAAACTTTATTTATGAAAACAGGTAGAGGGCCAGATTTGGCCCATGGGCTGCAATTTGCTGACCCCTGGTGAAAAGGGATAACTGCTCAAATACTTTATGAAAGCAGATAGGAAAGCGAATGGTACCTGAAGGGGGGCAAATGATGTTTGCATCTGCCTTTGTTCCTTATGCTGTTCTTTCATAAAAGCACCACAGAACAAGAGTTGAATTTTAAAAGATGATGGATTTTACAAAGATGGTGGGTTGGTGGCTTCGGGGCATTTAATAGAAGGCACGTGGGCTTATTTGGGAGGAGGTGATGTGAGAGGGAGAGCATGGCATGGGCTGTTGGGGATAAAGATAACACGGCACAGGTGAGCATGTAAGAGATTATAGAGGCAGTAGAAATATCTGCACAGCATGGCTAACCGCCTTCTGGATTGCCTCGCTGTACCACTGCACCAAGAGCTTATCTTAGAGCCCATCGTTCATTCATGGATATAATGTGGCACCTCATTTTAGAGAGCCCAAAAGCATACCACTGAAGAGGGAAGCATTTCTTTCATTTATGCACATGCATATATAAATACCTTCATTTTCCTGCTGAATGATCAGAGACCTGTGGACAAACCACTTAAAAGGTTTATTTTTTAATGATATTGATTGTTAGTTCTATCCAGGTAGTGTTTCCATAGAATAGTGATAGAGATTTAGAAACTATAGTATAGGAGATAATCACTTTTATTACAGTGGAGTTCAAGTTGTGTACATACTTACAGACAGAGGGATAGATCATACATAGATAAATAGATTAGATGGAAATTGGCTATTGTTTAGTATTTAATATACACAGAGCCACTTGAATCCCCTAAGCAGTTGTGAACTAACTGTATCTGCGAGATTAATGAGGAAAGATATAATCACATAGCTACATGTGCACACATTTACACCTTGAACATGCTGCAGTTTATATTGGCTATTACGCTGGGCAATATTGGCCATCAGTTTATTACTAAATGCAGAAGCATACAACCCCATTATTAATTTGGATAACAGTTTAGCAAGGCCATCGAGATAAAATCAGAAGCCAATTTAACTTGCTGAATGGCCACGAATAGGGTACTTAACTTCTCTGGGCTTTCAGCTATTCTTTGTGAAAATGAAAGATAAGGATTCGCTCTTACCTTAAAGTCCAGCTCTAAGTTAAAACCCTGGCAAGGGGTTTGCATGTTTGAAAGTACACAATAATTCTCCTACCTGTATACTTTATATTTATGAAAAAAATGTAATGGTGTTATTTTATTTTTTTTTGAAGTCTCTTCCTCTGTGGGCAATTATCTGGCAGGGTTAAGTAAGCCATGAGGTGGTATTTAATAGCACATTTCCACTAAATGTCAGACCTGTGGCTCTGACATCTGCTTTGAGTTACTCAAACAGCTGTCCACAACAGCTGTAACAACTGTGAGCTTCATATTTCATAATACAACGATGGGAACATGGATGGCAGGCTCAGATTAAAAGCACAAAGTCCTCTAAGGCATTAGCAAGGTCTTGGCAGAAACTTCCATGGCAAAACATTTTTAATTTCATTTTTGTTCTGAAAGATAGTCAACTGGGCAAGGAAAACTGGAATTGGTTAGATGAGTATTTTTAAACCACTGAATCGGAAAATCAATTCTGTGGGTTGCAACCAGCATTTTATGTTTAAATCGCTAGAATAAACAGCATGCATTACATGAAGTATGTGAGGTATGCTTCATGAAAATTTGTCTCTATTTGTATGGATGTGTGAATACTATACATATGTGTGGTATATACATGTGGTGGTAGGTGGACACATTCTCTCTCTCTCTCTCTCACACACACACTTATATCCTTATCCTGGTTTAAGATGTAAAATGTTTTTCTTGGATAATGGTTTGAAAGCCACTGTTCTAGTGTCAAAGATGATATTTATAAAAGAGATGGAGATCGAACGAGATGTCAGTTGGGAGTCAGTTATCCTGAGACGTGAAGGTCCTCAGGAACAAGAAAAACTAAAGGTCATAGCATCACAGAAAGGCCAGTCAGATTTTCCAACACCTTCCCTATGCTTTTGTTCTGCATTTTTTGTTTGTTTCTTGCTTTTTTTTTCTTTCAGGAATATGAATATTCTCTCAGATCACTGGGACACTGTTGACTATGTAGGAGCTTACTTAATGGAACTGGTATCAGATGAGGCCTCCTTATCCCATATCTGAAAACTCAAATCAGCACTAAGGGGACGATATGCTTCCATCAGCAGTAATTTAGTAAACATTATCTAGGCAACCTGCATGAATTGAGTTTCCAAGTTTTCCAATAAGTCAACATTATACAAGTAAATACAGTGTCAGAAGTGCTAAGTGCCAGATACCATGTGAGAGGAGGTATGTTTCCAGTTCTGCCAGAGGCTTCTGCTAAACCCACGTGGTGTCTAGCTTCAAGGTCTCTAACGAGGGTGTAAAGGATTTCACCTTAAAAGATGAACCCTAGGTCTCAGATGGACCAGAGACCCAAATACAAAATGGGGTCCAGGGAGGTGTGGCTGGCTGTGGGGAGGCAGAGCCATGCGCCCTGCTGTCGCCTCTTCTCTGATACGCCCTGGCTGTTTAGGTGTGGAAGAAATGACTGGGGCACCAACCCAGCTGCCCCTGATGTCCAAGAGGGCAGGTTAAGAAGCCCCAGCTATGTATGGTTGCAGGGGCTCTGCCTGGACACATGTCTGTGACCTTCCACAGGAAGCTCAGGGGTAATGAAATGTAGATTAGATGTGGGGATCAAGGTCCTGGCCCCTCTAGTAGCTACGGGACCTGGAGGAAGACACTTTCTCTGTGTGAGGCTCACTCACTTCTCTTTATGGAACTGGCTGGTTCTGGGAGACATTCACATCAGAAACATCTCCATTACTGAGCTCATAGTATTGGACTACAATCTGAACTTTGCTTCTTTGAAATGCTATATCCCCAACTGACCATAAGCCCCTTGAAGGCGAGAAGCTTGTCTTTTCTTCTTTCCAGCCCCAGTACCTCCAAGGCAAGTCATAGGTGCTGGGGAAAGCTGACAAAACAAAGTAATGCGGATAAAGGCGAAAGCATCTGACTTATGCCAAACCTGCCTACAGTCCTCTTACGAATAATGGCATCAAGGGGAGGAGGTAACCAAAGATAGGAAGGGGATGAAGGGGGTGAGGGGTGGAAGACAGGTAAGTTTTTTATCTGTGAAAATGAACACATCAGTGGTGCTCACCAGTGGAAAGATGGCTGGTGCAGACATTTAAAATTAGTCTCCCCTGACGGTTCCTTAGCAACGTTCACAGAACATTATTGCTTTTAATGTGCCCTGTACAACGCTCACTCATATAGCAAACAGCTAGGAAATGGCCATTGTTCACTGACACTGAACAAAAAGAGGACAAACATATGACTCAAAACAGCCTCCTCATTGCCCTGGTCAGAGGGAACAAATAGCCCCAATTTTTGACCACCCTTCCCCTCCCTGGCTGTCCATTTGGTGTGCCAATCACTGGCTTCAAAGCCTTGTGCTTGCCCACTCTTGCTTCTCTAGGCCTTTCCTCTATTTGATCACAGGTGACTGCTGCCATTCTTTTTATTCGTTGAAGGGAGGTGGGTCAGTGATTTGTTTTATGTCAGGGCAATCGACCAAAATAAATACCCTCCAAAACTAACAGCAGTACCTCCTTAGATGAGGCAAGACATCTGATGCCGATCTTGGCTGGTAGAGACATTCTGTTGGGTAAAATGCTGCTTTTGTACGAGGGGCAAAGGACCCAAGGTCAAAATGATGGGGAGAAAGAAAAATGATATTAACATTTTTCTTTGCTAAGCTTGTATTCTATGCATGGAAGTGAAAAAGAAAACCAACTAACCAACCAAACAACAACAACAACAACAAACTCCAAGTCTACAAGATTTATACCTATTATTAAATGATGGGTAAGATGCAATTTTAAATTATTAAAGGGCATCAGATTGCAAGTCAGAATTCCCACCACCATGGCTCACAAGGCACGTTCCAGGCCTCGCCACAGCAAGTAGTAGCTGTACACCCCTGTGAAAGTCACATAATGATCACTCGTTAAGTCAGAGGTACCTCATAATTAACTCTTCAGACGAATGTATGAAGCAGCTAAAACAGTTTAGAAATATAAGGTAGCATTCTTAATTCTAGAAACATCTTGACTTCACAGATATTTGAATTCAAAATACTTCAAACCATAAGTTCACATTTAAAGAGACAATCTGCTCACTATGGCCCCAAATTGGCATTCTATCAACACATGCTTTTTTTTTTTTAAAACATAGAACAATACACATCCTAGTTGGGTATGGAAGTGAGCACTGGGCCTAATTATAGTAACTGTGAGTTACTTCTAGATATTGGAGCTTACCTCTCGAACTGGGGAAGGAGTTGTTGAGTTGTTCCATCACTTCCTCTAACCCTGTGCTTGTGTCTTGGGGAGGACTAAGAAGGTCTTCCTCACCTTAGTGAAAGCAAAAACACAAAACGGCAAATTACAATTAAGGAAACATTAGAGATACCAGAGAAAAAGTCCATGATTGCATTTTATAAACCATTATAATTTCATTTTCATTTGCTCATAAATAATCAAAAAACCCCTCAAGTTAAATAATTGGAGAACCACCTTTACTTAAGGAGAATAATTTCATGAAGTACTTTGTGTCATTATCCTTGGAAAAGAAAACTATATATCTACTTAGAAGTTAAGATAAAGTTGCCATGCACACCAACATTCGTCACGGCAGTATTCACAACTGCGAAAAGATAGATGTAATCCAAAAGTCCATCAGCCGATGAATGGATAAATAAAATGTGGTACCTATGTGCAGTGAAATATTATTCAGCCCTAAAAAGGAATGAAGTTCTCATATATGTGATCACATGGATGAACCTTGAAGACAACATGTTGAGTGAAATGAGCCAGACACAAAAGGACAAATATTGTATGACCTCACTGATATGAAGTAATTAGAAAAGCAAACTCAAAGTCAGAATCTAGAATATAGGTTACCAGGCTCCGGGGTTGGGGTAGGAAATGGGGAGTTAGTGCTTAAATTATACAGAGTTTCTTTTTGGGTTGATGGAAAAGTTTGATAATGGATGGTAGTGACAGTAGCCCAATACTGTGAATGTACTAACCAGCACTGAATTATAAATTTGAATGAGGGTAAGGGATAATTTTAGGTTGTATATACATTACTAGAATAAAAATAATTTTAAAAGCCCATAGAACTGTACAACATAGTGAACCCTAATGTAAACCATGGACTATAGTTAATAGCTCAATTACAAAAAAGTTCTTTCATCAATTGTAACAAACATATCACACTAATGCCAGTTGTTAATTATAGGGGGTGTATACAGGAACTCTGTATTTTATACATAATTCTTCTGTAAACCTACAACTTCTCTAATAAAAAAGGATAACATTGGCAAAACCCCTTTTCTTATGTTCCATTAACAAGTGTGAAACATTTTCTTTGTAATAAAAAAATTATTACACACATGCTGTGTGTCTCTTCAGCACAAAAGAAAATAAGAAAATGTGACATTCTGCATTCACTTTATGAAGGTAAGGGAGTGGAGACACTAAGGTATTTTTCCCACTCTTTCCTTTGACATTTAGCCAAAAATACAAACAAAACTCAAGTGCTTTTAAAGTCCAATATAATAGGGAAAAATAAAAGTTGAATGTGACCTATATCAGTAATGAAATATTAATATTTTAAGGACTGTAGATATGGGAAGTTGTGTTCCTTTCCTCTTTGTTACTTGGGAGTACTTTATCGTAATGAGGTTTTGGGGGCTTGTAAAAGGGGATACTTTTTTGAGACCTTGTTTATGTGAGAAGAGAATGATAATTTGAAAGCAAAGCATTTAGGGGTAGATGGTCTTCCATTTAGAATGGGAGGCCCCTTGTAGATTTTGTGGATCTGTGACTCTTCTGTTGATACACATGGCAAAGAAATACACCTGAAGCAGCATTTGCAGTAAGGGGAAATGTCTTATATGCAATCAAAATTAATTTGAACTTTGAAGGTTCTTTGAAACTAATTTTTCATACCACTCAATCTTCACAGAGTGAAAATCACTTGTTTTCGAGCTCTATTTGTTCAGCACATTGTAACCTCCATCTAAATCAAGACCTTGTTTCAGCAAATCAACAATAATGAATATGCTTAAGAACAACCTCAGGTTCATATCTGCCTTGGAAATGACTGGGGAGCTGGTGTTTTAACCGTGCTTGTCCTGGCCACCTGGGTTTTCATCTATGATTAGAACCCTGCATTTCTTCCTCGGAAGTGCCAGCCATTAAGAGAAAATCATAGCCTGGGTGGATGTGAGGCTGCATACCATTATTATAATGGAGAGTTAAGAACCTGGGGTAGACAAAAAGTCTCTTACTTGGCGAGTCTCATGGTAAGGTACCATAGGAAACCTCCTTGAAACAGTAAGTACAGGAAATAAGTGCTAAAGGATTAAGGTCCCACAGTGGAAAAGGAAGAGTTAATGGTCATACTCACACTGGCATGTGTATGTATAGAAGGTATTACCTTAAGTTTATGCCATTAGAAAAGAAAAGTGAAATTCAGTATGTTTAGTTTCTTTTCTTCCTGTGGCTTTTAAACTACCATTGTCTAGTGAGGATGGAATGAATGAGAAACTGCCAGGAAGAACAGGATTCTAACCACTGCAGGGCTGATTCTCTTGCTGTTCCTTTACTGATACACATTTTTGCTGAATTAGGAAACGGGAGGCATTTTTCATGGCAGCAAGTCCACTTCACTGATAGTATATACCTTGCAGAATAAATCCAAACCAACAGACACACTCATGAGCATTGATGTTAATATTTCTGACACTTTAATTATATCACACTGGAGCTCTAGGAACTCAATAGTACTGTGTTAATTTACAGGAACAGTTCACTGTAGTGACTGGCATTCCTCTCCCTGAATTATTTCCAGGACCAAATTATTATAAACTATAAACCTAATGGTGTCTCAAAGATTCATTCAACAAGTACTTTATTGAGTGTCTGTTGCATGGAGGGTGTTCAGTCGGGTGCAAGATTTAGTCCCTGCCCTTAAGAAGCTTAAGTTCTAGGGAGAAGAAAGAAATGCTAATAATGATCTATAAAAATGAAAGTATATAATGCATGATTAAGCCTTTCAAAGACTCAATTATTCTTTATTTAGGGAGTGGTTAGGGATGCATGGAGAGAATGGCGGTTTAGTAGGGCCTTAAAAAACAAACAAGCCAGGCGGAGAAGAGTGAAAAGAAAGGGTGATACATTTCAGGTTAAGAAAGCCTTGTGTGGGAAAAATACTATGGGTATGTCCTGTGGACTATGGTTAACAGCAATACAGTAACAAAGAAGAACTGGGTTGATAATGGAGGGGAGGTATGGAAAAAGTGTGCAAAATGTACACTATAGATGATCGTTAGTGGTAATAGCCTGATATTATCTCATAATCTGTGACAAATATTCCACTAAAGTGCGATGTGATGGTGAAGGGGTGTTGTATGGGAATTCTATACATGTACCTGATTGTTTTGTAAGTTTACAACTTCTGTAATAAAAATATATTTAAATAGGGTAGGTTGGGGGAAAAATACACTAAATATGGACTATAGTCAGTAGTAAGATTCTGATGATGCTCTTGCATATGTATGAATGATATACTTCAATAAAAAAATATTAAAAAAAGAAGAAAGCGTTGTGCTCTAGGCCAAAGAGGATTGACAACATAGAGCAGTGAAACAGCAAGAAGTATGGTGTGGCTGAGCACTGGGCCTGTGCGTGGAGGCAGAAGAATTGTGTTTGAAGGCAGTAAGAAATTGTGTTGGAGAGGAAAGTGGATTTTCACTTCCATATTCAAGAACTTGGACTTGATTCTGAAGGCAAATGGGAGCCATTAAAAATGCGTAAGGAGGGAAATAGTGTGATATAATCTGAATGATAGGCAAGTAACTGGAAACATCTGGAGGATGGCTTGGAAAGAGAGAGCAGAGGCAGAGAAACTCATTAGGAGAGTATTTGTACTGTCTGTTCAGGTAGCACATGGTGAGGGATAAATTTTAGGCAGAAACAGCTGAATGGAAGAGTTTTACTCTTTTTACAAGAACCAAAGCCGACTGACCTTGGTGACAAGATTGATTGTGGGGGGCACTGCTAAGGAAGGTAGGTAAAGGGAAAAGATGTGGCAAATTACTGTCTTTCTATAGACTGGAAAATTGGAAGAGATGTCTGGAGGTTGATTGTGATTTCAGAGTGGGATATATTTTTTCCATGGTTTTATCAGGCTTAAGAGTTAGGTGCTTGACTTCAGGAGAGAATTCTGGGCTGGAGATCTTGACTTAGGGTTATTAACATAGCAGAAACCAAGAAAGAGAAGGAGTTAAGAAAATAGAAGGGAGATTAAGACAAAGAAGAGTGAAGAGGACGGAGTGAGAATCTTGAGGAAAGCCTTGCTGTGAGCCCCTGAGTAGGATACATCACCTATGTGGTAATCCTGCCAAAAATATTTAACTTGAATCCAGTCATGAGGAAGCAAGCAGCTAAATTCAAATTGAGAAACTTTCTACAAAACAACTGAACTGGCCTGACCTCTTCTAAAATGTCAGTGTCGTGAAAGACAAAAACAAAGGCTGGGGAAATGTTCTAGATTAGAGGAGACTAAAGAGATATGACAACTAAATGCAAAGCATGGACTGTTGGCTGGATCCTAAATGAAAAAACAAAAAGCTATAAAGCACATTATTGGGAGAATTGGGGAAATTTGAATTTGAACAGCTTAATAGATAATAGTATTGAATCAGTGTTACTTTTCTGAGTGTGATGACTGAATTGTGGTTATGTAGGAGAATATCTCTGACCTTGGAAGATACTTTTGAAGTGTTTTGGGGTGAGGTTTTGTTATGTCTGAAACGATTAAATGGGTCAGTTAAGCAAGAAGCCAAACACATCCTCACATAAACTGTACCCCCCCACATAAATATGATAAATGTGTACATGATATAAATATATACAGAACATATAAAGATATATTAAAAAACAGCTGTTAATATAAACATTTATTTTAAATATACCGCATATAAATGATTGCCCATAAATATAAAGCAAATGTGGCAAAATGTTAATAACTGGCGAATTAACTGCAACTTCCACTTTAGTTTGAAATTATTCTCAATAAAATGCTAGAGGACATGGGAACATTTTAAAACAAATAAAATATGAAATGCTTTAAAAAAGGGCCATCAGGTAGGTGAGGAGTCATTAAAGATTAGGGGTTGTTAGGAAGTCTGCACTCCTGTACGAGTAGCTGTGAAAGCCAAAAGAAGATACACATTCATTTATATTTCTTTGTTTATTGTTTGTCTCCTTCCAGTAGAATCGAAGTTTCATGAGTAAAAAATGTACTGAACACGGTACACAGAGACTTTGCCATGATAAGTATTTTGTGGTTTGAGGAAGCCCTGACTCTTTAGCATGACAACCTAGGTTTCACTTTATTTGAAAAAAATCAATAGGGTTGTATATTTAGGGACTGCAAATCTCTACCCAGAAAATGGTTCAGTGAATCCCAGCCTTATCACATCTCAAACCTTCAGAACTTGAGTACACTCACTGCATTTATTTAAACACCTGTGAGAATCCTTCAAGAAGACGGTGGGTTTTACTTCTTAAATGACGGCTTATATAGTTGAAAAAATAAAGCACCCTTAAATTCAGTCTTTCAGAGAACAACCTCACAACATAGCCTGTCCATTTTATATTGGCATGTTATTGCTTAGCTTAACTCAGCCACTGGAATTCAGCACTTGGAGTCTGCCATGATCCTCTCAGCTTCACACATTATCAGGTCCAGGGCCTCATGTGTTCTTTAATTTGGCCACTTTGATGGGCATGCTGCCTCTTCACCAGTGTTGACAGGCCTAAATACCTATCGTTTCTGGGCATCGAGGCCTCTGAATCTCAAGCTAAAATATGTGGTGTGGTGTCACATGCTTTACTAACTTCACAAAAAAGAAAAGAAAATCCTGAAGTAGGAAGTAACAGAGGCACTAAAGCTCAGTTGTTTTCAGAAGTTATAGATTTTCAGAGGCATGTAATATTTTTCACACATTGTGCTATCATTTACAGTCACAACAGCCCATTAGCTATATTCAGATCTCATGTGGAGAAAGAGAATCTGCAGAGATTGCCCTAAATCATCAAAGTGCTGTAAATCCAGTCAAACAACCTCAAACATTGTCTTCTTTCTCAAAAGACCTGAAACCTGGCTTTCCTACAAAGTTTGACTTCTCTGGAGGAGGATGTGCTCCAGGTTCCTAAAGTTCATCCCCTGTGTTTCAACTACCCTCTCGCTTTCTCGCCTCAGAAATGCTCCCTTTCTCAGAGCTCTCAGCCACCTCGCTCAACACCTTTCTCTATTCCCATCCTGGTCTACCACCACCATAAGGTCCTTACCACCCAGCTGATGAGCCCAACAACCCTGATCTTATCAGCCCCATGAACCATGCCTCTCACCCTGCAACAATCTCTATGTATTATCTTCAGCAGCTCACAAGGGAGGCTCTGTCTTAGATGTAGGCATTACTTGAACATGTTTTATTTCCATGTTATCTAACTTCGGGACTTTTATGACCATGGTTCCCTAATCTTCTGACACACAACACCCTTGAACCATTGTTTTTGTCCCATCAATTTTGGTGAAGCATTTTGCATCTCGTTATTCTACTCTCATGGTAAAGCTCCAGTATGAAATTAATTTCTCAACACATCCTGGTACCAGGCAATAAAGCTTTACATGAGAGGAATCAAAGTAAGTGAGAGAGAGAGAGAGAGAGAGAGAGAGAGAGAGTGTGTGTGTGTGTGTGTGTGTGTGTTCCTTTCTGTGAATGGTAAGATCAAGAGGACCAAGTATAACCACTTTAGGACCCAGGGAAAAAGAAGCACAGAGGATAGGGCTGATTCATGCTGGACCTTAAGAGAAAAAAAGAAATGAGGGGGATAGACCAGGTGTTTCTGGCCTTCGTAAAACCCCCTTTTGTCTTGCCTAGCACAGCAGGGAAAACCAATGAGCAGATGGCTGGCAACCATCATGGCCATTTTAACAATGTACTCATTATCACTGTAAAATGCCTTACTTGGTTTGACCTTCTTTCATTATTTATGCCTCACCAGCTTCAGTTTCCTCAGAACCCAGTCCTAGACAGAGAACACTGCTGGAGAATGGCACCAAACCATTTTGAACATTTCCTTAAATTCAACTAATTTTTACCTAGGCTTTCACTGTTACTTGGTAATATTCCAAAGGTGTCTTCATTTCCCTCCAGCCTCAGTCATTTTTAAGATTATCTGGTCTTCTACTTTACTGAAAAGACAGCTCTCCAACTTCCCTTGTTTTGGCTGAAAGTTGCTTTCTCAGAAATAGCCAATGACACAGTTTACAGTAATCCAATGGGCTGTAATTTATTTTCATTTTCATTGAAAGCTCTCTTCAGCATGTGATCTTTTAACCACATTTTTATTCAATCTATTCCTCCTCTCCATTCCTTTACTAACCAATCACCTAAATGGAGGTCAATGGAAGACTTTGCCAAGGCTCTGTATCCAAACACCCTCGTTATATATTTCTCATCCTCTCACACCCTTCAGCAATCAATTCTACGGAGCTCACTCTCGAGTCCATCTGGCCTGCCCTCTTAACGTCAGTTACAGACCTGTATTTTAACTTCCTGCCAGACATGACTTAGAAGAACTGCCAGTTCCTCAAACACAGAATGTGCACAAAAGTATCACAATCTTCTTCCAACCAAATCCTCATTTCCTTTCCTCACATAATCCAGTTAGTCCCTAGGCCCTGGGTGCTCCATTTTCATGTAATAGTTTCCCATTCATCTCCTTCCATCCCATCACTGGCATCCCTCAAGCCCAGCCTTCAAAACTCACATACCTTGACGTTTGCAATAGCCTCCTAACTGGTATTTCCACCTATAAAAGTTTTACTGTGGGCTGGACACAGGTGCCAGAAAATGTCATTTTAGAAATTTCTTTTTAGATATTTCTTACCTGGTTTATGATTTTCAGTGGCTCCCTGAAACCCAAACGAGTCAGACACCTCTGCCTAATATTCATGTCACTGTAACGGGACCCCCACCTTCCTTGGCAGCCTTTTCCCCCTCTCCCTCCTGCTTGGTTCCTACCATTCTACTAGCCTGGATTATTGGCTGTTTCCCACACCCTGGCCTAAGCTCCTCATCAATACACCTTAACTGAAGCTCTTCCTTTTCAAGTTATGCTTGGTCCTGCCTCCTTCCCTCAGAACCCTTCACAAATGTCAATTTGTCACAAAGCCTTCCCTGGTCTCCAAAATGAATGAAACGTTATCATTCCATGCCTCTGATTTATACCGCTTTTAGGATCTCCTTCTGGGATCAGTGCTGCCTGCAATACGCAAGCTTGTCCTTGGAAACACTTTTATATAAAAAAACTTGGAGATAAAAGTTATTTGGGCGTTGTTTGGACAATAGGTTTTTAAGCAAGGGAGATTCAGGAGACCATGCTTTAAATATTTTAGTTTTAATTCAGTAGTAAGTTCCCCCCGCCTTCCCCCTAGCCCTTTTATGTCCTTGGGGCTTTGCAGTTTCTTAAGAAGTCTCCCATCCCTTGAGGGGTGGGCAAAGAGGGTCTGATTGAACCCTGCTCTAAAGAACCTTGGTAGGGTCCTTTGCCTTTTGAAGCACTGGCTTTTCTCAACTTGGCCTTTAAGGAAAGCTGAGGGACTTTTCCTCAGTTCCTGCACTTATTTCCCGTAAATTTCAATTACTGGTTGGAGCAATTAAACTTTTTATCTTCTTTTGGGTCTTCTGTATAGAATGGGGTATATTTTCCCAGTTTAAGGATACATACAAATTCTTTGTTTATTCCTGGAGGCATGTCCCCAAGTAGAAATTTTGCTGGCTCACTGGCTGATTTTAGAGAGCCGTCTTGGCTGAGTTGAGAGACAGGATTCCTCTTTACAGAACCATACTACAGCCATTTTCCTACTTCAATCTGTGGATTTGTCTTTCTTTCTTGAGAGTCTGCTGTAGCCAGCTGTCCTTCCCATAACAATGGCTTACTATCTTTGCTAAACTTCGTAATCTTTTGTTCTTGGAATACCCGCTCTATTCCTTCTGGTGTTTTCGGGGCATCCCATACTCATGCCAGAGGTCAGCAACAATCAAGCAATCGGGCAACTCCTCCCCACATCGAGGGAGAAGGCCACTCTGTGATTTCCCCCACGGATTCCTCCAATGGCCTCCTCAACCCTGGCTCATACTTTGGGCTGATGAATCCAGCCGACTACGCCAATTGTCCCAAGTACCTGAATGAAATTTTATTACCACACTACCTTGTTCTGAATAACCCAGTGGCTGACTTTTTGAAGGCTAGGGCTACGACCTTCTTTGTAATTTCCTAAGACGTTTCTGATCATACCTTGTCCAAAACTAGTATGAGATAATTTAGCCGGTGATGTCACCCTCTTAGCAAATATTTCAGCATTTCCAGATCTTAAGGGACATCAAAATCCGGGAATAGCTAAGACACTTACCCATGGATTCTGAAGTTTGACTGCCAACCACACGGAGCAGCATAGGCTGGCTGCTGTCTGACCTCTGCAGAGAGGTAGAAGGAGAGGACACCGTGGTACCATTCACCTTGGCCTCTGCCTGGGGCTAAGACAGCCAAAGAAAACAGAATTATTTTTTTTCTTTACAAATACATAAATATGAAAACATTATAGATACACATGACTCAGACAGTTCAACTTTCTCTGTTTAGAAACCTCCCAAAGATAATTGAATTTGGAAATTCCATTGGTTGTAAGATCCATGGATATTGTCTTTGCACCTGAATTATGCCCATCCCATTGTAAGCTGGAAAAAGAATGAGAGCTACAGAGTAACAAGATATATATAAATATCATTTGACTAAGAATGGTGACCATGGAAATGTAATGGCATATTCATATTTCTGTGGGGTATTAAGTAACAAGATGGGGAGGACAAAGCTTAACATAAACCAGGGACCATGTCCAGGTAGTCTACTACCATGTTGTATCTTGCTGGGTTTTCAAAGAAGCTTTTAAAAATATGTTTTAGGGACTGGAAGAAGAGAAAAAAAAAACCCCAGAGATACACTAGAAAATAAAACTAATTACAAAGAAGAGAGCTCTATTTAAAGATGTCAAATTTTCACTTTTAGAGGACTAGCAGAAAACATTTGGCATTTTTCCCCCAACATGCATTTTAAATTGGTCAACCAAGAAAAACATGTTTGTAGGAAACAGTCTTAGATTAATATTGGGTTATTATCATATTGATATAAAAAAAGACACATGAGTCTTCCTCGTTTTTATATCCCTTGATACCTAGTACTTTGCTAGGCACATACCAAGTACTCAACAAATCGATGCTGGTTGTGTATATAACAAGGACCCTGAGTTCTAATTTTTTTACGTTTGTGTAAGAGGGGAAATGAATTTTTATACAGACTCCAT
This sequence comes from Dasypus novemcinctus, assembly GCF_030445035.2. Lineage (NCBI taxonomy): Eukaryota > Metazoa > Chordata > Mammalia > Cingulata > Dasypodidae > Dasypus > Dasypus novemcinctus. The sequence continues at coordinate 35,304,125 of NC_080704.1, forward strand.
GATAGGGAACTGCGGGTCTCACTTGCTCCAGCAGCTGCCTTAGTCTATGTAGCTGTGACTCCAGTTGTTTATTGTGGTCTTCCAGGATTTGCATCCTGGCTTCCAGGCGGCCTTTGTGTTGACGCAGTAGCTTGGCCTCAGCAATCAGCTCAGCATCCCGGGGGCTCTGGGGAGAGGTGGGCATCATTTCGGGAGGGGACGGCAGTGGGGACAGGCCTTTATGTTCATGCTGCTGCTTCAGACGATCATATTCTGCTTGCAGATTCCTGTTGGCATCAAAGACGTAAGGAAAAAAACCAAACTTGAATATCATCGCCAGATTTCATAGAACATGGCAAACAGATGCTTCTGACCACCACCAAACACAACAGCAAGCAAGAGAGGCACTTAATGAATGGTTTTTAGGATGACAATCTTACCAATGGTAAAAGAACAAAATAAAATTGGAAGCTTTTGCCTGGCGTTGAGGGGAGATGCTTTTCAATTTTTTCATGTTTCACTAAAAGCCTAATGAGTGCTATGTTCAGATAAAAGAATTTCATCATTTTGTAAATATTTCCTTATAACATCGTGAAATTCATTTTTTATAGCTCTATCAACATTCTGGTTTACGTCCTGAAATTATCTATTTTTGACAGGAAAGTATATGAATACAGTAAGAGTATCCCTATGTTCCCACCATCCTGCTTTAATAAATTTAGCATTTGCTGTTTTCAATTGTTTTTTGAAGAAATAATATATGACAGCTAAAGTTGAAGTTCCCATATGTACCCAACTCAATATCATTTTGTTCTCCTTTCGCCATTGCCCCCAAAGAGATAACACTATACTGAATTCCATGTCCATCATACCATGAATTTATCCACAAAACAGGTTGAACTTAATAAAGATGCTATTATTTTGCATGCTCTCAAACTATTTTTAAGAACTGTATGTTTAAGGATGTACATACCATCCTAAGATTTTGTTTTTGCTTCAACAGTGCTTTGGAGACTTAGTCATGTTGATACATAAGAGTTCATAGTTTCTAACTGCTGTAAGGTATAATTCTGTTGCCTGAATACGCCAACAACATTCTCCTGTTAATGAACATTTAGGGTGTTTCCAACTTTTCATAACTACAAACGATGGCATGTTGTATCTCCTTATACCTGTTTCCTTGGGTATCTGTTTCAAGAGATTGTCTATAGGCCATATGTAGGTGTGAAATCTTCAACATTACTATATATCAAATTCATGTTTCTCCTAAGTGGTTTTTACCAATTTATTCTCTCAACAGTAGTCTAAGAGAATTTCCATTTTGTCAGTCTCATTAAACACTTGGTATTATCAAGCATTTGGATTTTGGCCGATCTGATGGGTGTATTTTAATTTGCATTTCCCTGATTATTCATGTTCATTGGCTTTTCATGTTTCCTTTGCTCATTTGCTAAATTATCTTTTTCTTATTAAAATTCTGGGTATATTCTGGATACTATACTTTATCAGTTAAGGGCATGGCAAATATTATCTCCTACCCTTGTCTTAGAGTAGCTTACCCTTAATTTTGTTCATTGTATTCTTTTGAACAAAAGTTTTAAATTTCAATAGTCTTCCATGTTTTCTGTTTTTCATTATGTCTCATTTAATATAATCTTCCTTACAACTACATTTTAAAGTTAAAAATTTTTTTTTCACATTTAAGACTTTAATCCACTCAATCTATTTTTGTGCTTGGTGTGAAGACAGGATCCAATTTGACTCCCCACCCCACCCCCGCCCCCATAGATAAGCTATTAACCCAGGACCATTCATTGACTACTCCAGAGGTATCATGTATCTATAATGGTACCTCTGTAATACATCAAGCCTATATAAATGCATAGGTGTGCTTCTGAGTTCCCTAAACTTTTCTGATGGTCTATTTGTATATCTCTGCACCCATCCCACACTACAGCTTTAAATAAACTGATGTCTGGTAGGGCCTCCTACCCCTACTTCGCTCTTCTTCAAAATTGTCTTGGCTATTCTGAGCCCCTTTGCTCAGAAAATGATTTTAGTGTCAAATTTTCATCTTTCATGAAAACATGCTAAAATTTTTGGATTTGAATTGGACTGGACTTATAGATTAAATTTGGAAGAACTGACTTTATGTTAGCGAGTCTTCCCATCCAGGCATGTGGTGAAGCTCTTCATTTATCCTGGCCTCATTTTATGCTCATCAATAATGCTTTGGCAGTTTACTGTGTTTTTCCCCTAGCTGCTCAGGTTGAATGCTTAAGTCACTCATTTCTGATTCTCACTGTTTTTAAATAATTACATTTAAGGTTATAAATTTTCTTCTCTGCACTATTTTAACTATATCCCCAAAGTTTTGATATGCATCATCACTTGATTTAATTTAATTCAATTGCTTACACTTTGGAATTTCCATTGTGATTTTTCATTTCACCCATAAGTCATTTAGGAATGCATTTCTCAATATATCCCCCAATTTTTTCACCTGTCTTTTTATGACATTTCTAATTTAGTTGCATTTTAATCAGAGAAGACCTGTATGATCACTAGATCCTTTTGTGACCTATTTCATAGTTACTTTCTATAAATGTTTACTGAGTACTTATAAAATGTGCTTTTTCCATTAGAAAGTTAATTTTGTTGTTGAAACTGTCTAAATCCTTACTAATTTTTTTTATTCCTTGCAGCTATCAATTTTGTTAGAAGAGTTTTAAACTATAATTATGTAATTATAAATCAGTTAGTTTCTCCTTTGAATTCTGTCATAGTTTGCTTTATGTATTTTGGGCTCATGTAGTTAGATACATCCAAGATCTTGATTGTCCTTGGATTAGTTCTTTTATAGTTATGTAGAGTATACCTTTTTGTTTCTAATAACGTTTAACAATATGAATTTTATTTTAACTATTTCCATGGTTATTTCATTTTCTTTTGCTTCTATTTTTTCAGTGCCAAAAGAAGTATCAACAATATTAGCACATGCAAAACCTAAAAGCTTTAGGATTTGCTGGGAAGACAACTCCAATCTAGGACACTTTTCACACTGGACCTATAACTGATCAAAACTCTTGCTATCTTTCTTCCAATTATGATAAAGACCAAAATAAGATGGCACATTTCTGTTGTTCACAGACCATATTTTGTGAGGTAAGAAGACTTCCCACCCACAAATGTGAGAGACCTGTTTCTATGAGAAAAGAAATGAGATGCAAGTGGCGAGGAAGCAAGAAGAGTTTTCCCATTGTCCAGTGTGAAAACATAAGAAAATCTCAGGATTGGATTTCCTATTAGGGAAATATTGTCTGTTATTACATATTTGGAAGAGAAAAAATATAATCTACTTTTGTTTTCTCAAGAAAACAAGCTTTCTAGGAATTTGTTTAAAGTCATTCAGAAATGTATACATTTTTTTTCATCCTAACTATATTGACTAAAGTCTTACCTATAACAAACTTCAAGTAGGGTTATGTGTGCAGTTTGTCTCATAGCAATCTGCTTTCACAAAGCAGTAATAAGAGATTTATCAAGATAACTATACCCTCAGCTGGACACGGCACACAGGTCCTCTGGGTGGGAACCAACTTCTGTAGTTGTGTGCATTAATTAATTCCAATTTGTGAACACTTAACTGGCAATCAACTAAATATTTCTGTGAACTTGAAGGGACATCCAGTATCCACAAGGTTTCATTTGATAGGAAATATCTTCTATTTTTTCCCTTTTGTAGTAGTTAACTGCTAAAAGAAAACCACCTTCACTGAAATGTTCCAACTGAAAAACACCTTTTTAGGTAGAATTATATTCAAGATTATTCTTGCGGTCAGATTGGGTCATTCACGAGGTCCCATTTGAAAATACAGCTCTTGGACATGGACTTCTGGAGAGTGCCATAAGTGATGATTGTCTTCCCACCCACTTTTTACAAAGGTACCAACAGGATACTAGCTTTTCTAGAGAGGTCTTCCTTTATACCTCTATCCTCAGGGTCTAGTTGTCCACTGAGCTCTCCTTTTATGAGTTATTTATAAGTGCTTTGGTTCAGACAACATGGTTCAGTATATATAACACATTAAATTTCTGTTCTCAAGTTTTCCAGTAAAAAACAGAAAAGGCTCATTTTGATCAACCAGAGCTTCTCAAAGCTGAGTTGTGAAGAATACAAACTACTCTGAGTAGGCCTCATTTGCTTTCCAAGATGTCTGAAATTTCTCTTGGGAGACCATTTCTTTATTTTAGACTAACAGCCTTCTTTAATTCTGGAAGATTTTCAGTGATTATAGCTTCAAATATTGCTTCTTTGCCATTCCCTCCAGTCTTTATTTCTGAAACCCCTACTAGGTAATGTTTAGAGCCTTGTGGTCAATTCGCCATCTCTCTTTATTGCTCATTTATATTTCTTATATTTTTCTATTAGTGTTGTGTATAGCAAAGTCCTCAGGATCATCTTTTCCTTTTCCTTATGATCTCTGCCCGGGTCCAATCTAGAGTTTATTTTATATATTGAGTTTGGGGACTTCATTGACTCTAGTTTTTATTTCCAAAGATGTCTTTTTGAGATCCATCTGCTCTTCATCCATTTGTTTCTTTATTTTCATGAATTTAATTTCCTTATTCATGTCTTTGAGCATCCTAAATAGACTTAGAATCTTCATTGTACTGTTTAATCATTTCACTTTCATCTGGACTTAATTCATGTTTTGATTGTTAACTCTGTGGGGGAGACCTTCTCACTTCTTTATGTGTTTTGGATTTTGGTTTGCAGACACATTTTTAAAGGGATGATTTGTGTATGGTTTCTGTTATGTATCTTTTGCGAGTGTGTTCCTTTATCGTATCCTCTTCTCTTGAACTCACCTTTCTCGGTCAAGTGGCTTTGTGGCTGTTTGCATCCACCACTCGGGGACCTCTAGTCCAAAGAACTATCTTACGTTGGTAGTTTGGAGCTCCTACCTTGACTGATATGGAGACATCACTAATTCCACCACCAGGCAGCAGGTCAAGTGATTCAGGCCTGGGTGTCAGGCCTCTATTCCTCTTCTTCCCGCTGGCATCCTTGCCTCCTCCCCAGCCTCTACCCCTGAGGTCCATGACTGCGTATGAGCTGTGGCCTCCTGCAGCAATCAAAACTGCTCTTTTTCATTTTCTTCTACCATATAAGTGTGCATGTGTGTGTGTCTTCCCACACGAGTTTTTGTAGGGCGCTATTTCAAATAGTATGCCTGGCTCTGGGCCCCTACCTGGTGAGGAGAATTTTAATCCCTGTTATTGTAGCAAGGAGCTGAAAGCCCACAAACTTAGCCGCACATACTCCTTTACTGTGGTCTGTTGTTTTTTCTTGCCCCCTCTCTCACAGCTGGTCCAAAGAGCTGTTCATTTTGTTTTAAAGCACGGCTATGTCTTTTTCACTTTCCACACCATGTATTATCTCTCCCACGGGATCAATGGTAGGAGCAGAGGAAGATGCCTTAAAGCAAGGGCTAATGCTATCTTCATCAAGCATCTACCAGGACATTTTTAAAAAAAGAGTTATTTATTTAGTTATTTATCCCCCCCACCTTCATTGTCTGCTCTCTGTGTCCATTTGCTGTGTGTTCTTCTGTATCTGTTGGTATTCTCATTAGGTGGCTCTGGGAGCCAATCCTGGGACCCTCTGGAGTGGGAGAGAAGTGATCATTCTCTTGCATACTTCAGCTCCCTGGTCTGCCGTGACCCTTTATTATCTCTCTGCCGTGTCTCTTTTTGTTGCATCATCTTGTTGCACCAGCTCTCTGTGTGGCCAGCACTCCTTCGTGGGGCAGCACTTCACATTAGTCAGCTTGCCTCCACCAGGAGGCCCTGAGTATCGAACCCTGGACCTCCTATATGGTAGATGGGAGCCTAATTGCTTGAGCCACATCCACTTCTTGGCATGTTGATTTTGTAGATGTAAAGTTAAGGTTCCCTTGGTATTAATTCAAACCTTAATTCACCTGACCAGGATTAATTGAGCCCAACCAGTACTTTTCTCCTAAACAAATATGTAACATACATAATCCTCCTAGTAAGCTCACAAACCAACTTGATTTTGAGGGACTACTTTTTCCTCCTGAAGCTCTGAGGCAGGGCAAGCTATGATGCCAAAGAGTCTAAAACCCAGAAATGGCTCAAAAGAGTTATCTTGGCCAGCAACCAAGTAAAATACACCGTTCTTTGATGGGAGCCTAACTTCTCTTTTAAGGTATTTATAAATGTTCATGAGGATTATCAAGAATTGTGGCTCAAGGGGTTGAATTAGAGATGACTTTTTACTAAACATTTCCTAATAAATGTGGTCATGATTACAGAGTTGTGTGAGGATGTATTTTTGTTAGGGGTTGGGAAATGGAGCCACTTATTCCTTATGAATTAAGTAATTTTCTTACACATATTTGAAAACCTCTTTTGCCAATATCATTAAAAGTACATCATACTGCTAGGAAACTTTGTGCATGTAATAGTTACAAGGCATTGGTAGAGACCATGCCCATAAGTGATCAATAAGATATTTATCACTCCTCCAAGTGAAGTGTTGTAAAACTTCACAAGTACCCAACTGACTCATTTTAACACTTGGTTGTCCGTTGATACTGTTATTGATATATATAGTACTTTTCTAGAAGTTATACATGTACATCTCATTCCTACTGAATCTCTACTTGTTAGAATATATTCAGTCATTTCAATACAGGTGAATATATGTCAGCGATCAGACAACTCCATGGAGAATCTATTTACGTTCTTGATTATCTTGTAAATGGTATTTCTCTGGTAGCTCCCTAAAGAACACTAATTCAAATTCACTGCACATGGTTTCTGTCACCACAATTTCTTCTTGTAGTCAGTCATCCTAAAAAAAGTCTCCTATCCATTATTAATTTCTTATTCTCCACAGAGCTTAAAAAATCCCTCCATTCTACAACTATGTAGATGTAGCTGATTAATTTTGTCATCAAATATATAAATCTGGTTGCCCAGAAACAAATTACTTAAAAATTTTTTTGACCCAGACAACTAATGGACAGGGAGTTGAATCGAACTGGCAAGACTTGTTGCCTTACCTCTACCAATGATCACGTGAAAGCACCATGCCCCTCTAGCAACCATTTATGTGTGCCCCCTAGCAATCAGAAATAGCATGGATGAAAAAGAACATTACAACAGTACTTGGGTAATTTCTATTAATTTATAGAGACCAAGTGATTTCAATGTAGGAAACCTACTTTTTAAAATGGAACATCTCTACTATCTGTAATTATATAGCAGTAAGTGAGATTTCTTTTTCAAATAAAGAACCAAAGGTAACTTTACAGGGATCAATGTTTCCTTAAATATTATACATTAAATTTTATACCAAAGCAGGTAAATACACACAGATTCTATTACGTAAAGCAGGGACAAAAAGAATTGGCCCAGAGATTCCAGTTTTGCTCTCATGCAGTATTAGAAGCAGCTAAATCATATCCACCCATCTACATCTAGATTCAGGCGAAAGTAGTAAATCATATAGAATTGTTAAAGCAACTATAAATCTAACATATTAGGAGTTCATAAAAAATGAGAAAGACAAATTCTCCAAACATTATATATTTTTAAAACTGTAAATTGAGAACTGGTATAGCTCAGTGGTTGAGCTCCTGCCTCCTATGTATGAGGTCCTGGGTTCAATCCCTGGTACCTCCTAAAAATAACAAACAAACCTGTAAATTGCACAGAGCCTTGTCAATTATCATAAAAACAGTTAAAGCTGTACTGCAAAATTTTATTAAACACAAAGTCAAAACACCCCTAAACTAGGTGGAAAAAATACATTAATATGACTTGGCATGAACAGTGTTAATTAAGAAGAAACTCACAGGGTAGGAAGTAAAAGTATGCATATTTTAGGTCTGTCATAAGCAAAACAGTAAAATGGCTGGACTCCCTCAGGCTCTTGGTTCAAACTCCTTTTTTCTTAACACTGTCCCCCTTTCGGGCATTCGGAGTTCTTAATTCCAACCCATTTCCTGTTGAAATTTGGCCAGTATAAAAGAGTTGATACACATCATTCAACCTTACTGGGATTTTACAATAATGTGCCATTACCCCAATGATATCTGCATTTTAAAAGAGAAGAAAATGTCCCTGTACATACCGGACAACAGATCTTACAGCGATGAAAGGCAAAATGTCAAAAAAAATTTTTTAATTTTTTCATTATTTTTTATTAGCCCCAATTCTTAAATTTTTTATATTTTATTTCCTATTTTTAAAACTATCATTATTATGTCATTTTCTTATTAATTGTATTTGGCTATTTTATTGGCTTCATTTTTGATGAAGTTTTAGATCATTGTGGCAGGGGAGGACCATTTGTATGTGGTGTCAGCGAAGTGAAGGGGGATATATGGGAGGAGGTTCACCTGGACCTACATATAAGGCATATAAATGTGGTCAAATGCTCATGGGGCATTGTCATGGTGGGTGGAGAGTCACACACTAACTGAAAAAATATTGAGTTCCAATTCAGGGGAGCTCTGCCCCATCCTCTGGTGGAACAGCAAGAATCGTCTAAGTACAGAGGCAATGGCTAGTGAAGAAGGATGGTCCATTGATATTGATGACTGTGCTTATGAACCTCCAAAATGTGTTCATCAATTGTAATTAATGTACCACACTAATGAAGGATGTTGTTAATGTGTGGATGGTGTGGGGAGCAGGGTATATGGGAATCCCCTATACTTTTTATGTAACATTTATGTTATCTAAATACCTTTTTTAAAAAAATAAAAAATAAGAATAAAAAAATAAAAGAGATGTCAAAGTATGTTTTTTTTAAAAAAACTGTTTTGTCCCAGTGAGGCTGAATAATATCCATTTTCTTTCTTGACAACTTGCCTTTTTTGGTATATTTTGCTACTTGTGGCTGAGGAGGGAATTGGTACCGGATTTGAAAGCATGGTCTTGGAATCAGAAAGACCGTATTTCAGGACTTGACTCTCCTACTTGCTAAGGTTAGGCACTCACTCTCAGCACTAATACAATTATGGGGATCAATGACGTAGTATGGCAAATATGTCAGACTTTGTTAGAACCATACTCAGCCCATACTAAGTGTTCAATAAGTGTTGATGACTATTATTTATTATTCTTTCTTTCTCTAATATGTACTTTTTACATTTGGAACCTCAGGTGTAGCAGAACTTCCTTCCTGTCAAAGAAGGCACTTAGAATAGCTGACATGAAAAAAATGAAAGCAATCTGCTAAGACTTACTGAGCTTGGCGGAGAAAAAAAATTACATAAGTATATAAAAAATATATATATATACATGCACACACACATACACAGTGTTTAGAAACTGAGTCACCATTCAGTATTTGCCTTCTTCATATAAATTTGAATTCTAGCCCCTGGCCTTATTGTAACTACTCTACAACTGGGGAAAATTACATATCTTACATTGACTGTATTATTGTAAAGTTTACTAGAGCTGAGCACCTGAGCAAAATGAAATGACTACGCTAAGATCACTGGCATGAGATTTCCTTAGATTTGCCAAAATCTGCAAGGCATGTGACAAAACCGCCAAATTACACCCATAGATTTCTGCTCTAATAAAATGTTTGGAACAAGTCTACAGGGTTAATGTGTCTAGATGTACTCTGTTCTCTGGATATGCCCTTGACACATAGATCTATATTTTGTTCATGCTCCAAGAGATAAAACCTGACAATCCTAATTGGCTTTAGTTTCTTTATCTTTAATAAGTGAAATACTTTCTACAAATTTCTGATAAGGGCCTAACACATTGTTTTCTATAGAATATAAATGTATTTATTATTCAAAAGTTCAACACAGGAAGAGACAAATTCATAAGAAATTCTAATCATTATATCTGTAAATAAGGCAGACAAACAAAACTCAAGACAAAAATGGGAATGGTTGCAAAAGTGAGAAAACCTATTCAATGGGAGGAAATACTTGGAAGTCACATACTCAATAAGGGTTTAATATACAGAATATATAAAGAAACCCTGCAATTCAACAATAAAAGGACAAATGGCACAATTTAAAAATGGGCAAAAGACTTGAATAGAGATTTTTCTGCCAAAGAGGATAAACAAATAGCTAAAAACTAAATGAAAAGATGCTCAACCTCATTAGCTATTATGGAAAGGCAAATCAAAACCACAACGAGATACCATTTCACACCCACTACGATGGCTACTATTTAAAAAACAGATAATCATAAGTGTTAGAGAGGTCCCTTGGGAGAAATAGGGACATTCATTCATTACTGGTGAGACTGTAAAATGGTGCAGCCTCTGTGGAAGACAGTTTGGCAGTTCCTCGGGAAGCTAAGTATAGAAATACCATAGGACTTGGCAATCCCTCTATTAGGTATATACCCTAAAGAACTGAAAGCAGAGAACTGAACAGATATTTGCACACCAATGTTCATAGTGGCATTATTCACAATTGCCAAAGGATGGAAGCAACCCAAGTGTCCATAAACCAATGAACAGATAAACAAAATGTGATATATACATACAATGGAATATTATTCAGCATTAAAAAGGAATGAAATTCTGGTTCACATGGCAACATGGATGAACCTTCAAGACATTATGTTGAGTGAAATAAGTCAGACACAAAAGGACAAATATTGTATGAGCTCAGTGATATGAGATAATCAGAACAAGCAAACTCAAGAATTAGAATCTAGAATATCAGTTACCAGGGGTTCAACTGGGGTTAGGGAATAGGGAGTTAATGCTTAATTTGTAAAGAATTTCTATTTGGTTGATTATAGTTTTAGAAATGGATGGTGGTGATGGCAGAGCAACATTGTGAATATAATTAACAGCACTGAATTATATATGAGAATGTGGTTATAAGGGGAAATTTTAGGTTGCATATATGTTACAAGAAAAAAAGTTAAAAGATAAACCATAGGACTGTACAACACAGTGAACCCTGTTGTAAAGGATGGACTATGACTAGTGATGGAGGAAGAACTATTGACGGATGGTCCCTTGATATTGATGAAAGTACTTACGAACCTTTACTTTTGAAATTGAAACAGCCTAGTATTATAGGGTACCTAAGATTTACCTTCTGAGAGCCTCCTTGTTGTTCAAATGTGGCCTTTCTCTAAGCTGAACTTAGCATATAAAATAAATGTATTACCTTCCCCCCAGTATGGAACATGACTCCCAGGAGATGAGCCTCCCTGGCACTGAGGGATTACTACCAAGCACCAACTACAGTGCCACTGTAAAAAGATGTTGACCAAAATGGGAAAGGGAAAGACAAATGAATTTATATGGCTAAGAGACTTCAAAGTGAGTTGGGAGGTCATTCCAGAGGTTATTCTTATGCATGCCTCAGCAGGATCTCACACTGACTGCTAAAGTAAGTATTGCCTCAAATAGCGGAGACATTCAGACACTATAGGCAGGGCAGGCACCTCAGAAGTTTGGTTCCCTGCCAGAGGGCCCTACTTGGAAGCTTATGCTCCCTAGTGTGACAGAGTTGGTTGGACTCAGGTATGGTTTCCTTATAGATGGCTCTTCTGCACCTTTTATTTGAACATATAGTTAGTGCTCAAGTTGACAGGTGTATGTCCAAAAGATGTAAATCTTTGGGCTGTCCATGTGCCAGATGGTCCCTGAATCTCAACAAAGTTGCAACACCTACGCTACAGTTCACTGGACTCACCCAGGATAACTAACAAGGAGATGATGATGAACATGACCCTCCCAAGGAACAGAGAGAGTCTGCAAGTGCAAGCAAGATACTCCCATCTATCTACCCCATAGGATCTAAGCCCCCTCTCAATTAGAGGTGGAGTGGGCACCACCATCCCAGAATCCTCAGGATTGGGGAATGAACGATGGACTAGAGTAGTCTTACTGGTATTCTACTATAGACTTACTGTGATTCTAGCAATGGAAGAACTTTTATTGTTGATGTGGAGGCAGTGGCCACTGGAGGTTCTGAGGTGAGGGAGAAGGAAAAACAGGTATAATATTGCAACATTTTTGGGCCTTGGGAATTGTCCTGAATGACACTGCAATGACAGATACAAGCCATTATATATTTGGTCATAACTTACAAAATTGTGTGGGAGAGATTGTAAACCATTATGAAAACTATAATCCACACTTAGTGGCAATGCTCCAAAATGTGTTTGCCAGTTGTAACAAATGTACCACACTAATAAAGGATGTTGTTAATGTGGGAGGGGTTGGGAGCGGGGCATTTGGGAATCCCCTTTATTTTTTATGTAACATTTATGTAATCTAAGTATCTTTTTAAAAAACTATATTTAAAAAAATGATGGACTATAACTAATAGTACAATGATAAAAACATTCTTTCATTACTTATCACAAATGTACCATACTAAGCCAAGGTGTTAATAAGAGGGTGTTATATTTGAAAAATATACAACCTATTGTCAACAATGGATTATAGTTACTGTGACAATTATAATATTCTTTCATCAGTAGTAGCAAAGGTACCACAATAATGACAAGTGTTAATATTGGGAATGGTAGATGGGAATGCTGTATTTTTAAAATTTTTCTGTAAATGTACAACTTCTCTAATTAAAAAAAAAGTTTTTTAAAAGATTCTGAGCCCTGAAAGAAAATAGCACAAGAATTAGCAATATTTCCCAAAACAAAAGTTCAATTATTTGAACTTCAGAGAGAACGAAAATTGAGAGTAAGGAAATAGGTCCCTGAATAGGCAGAATAGATGTCATAAAGTCCATGCATTAAATTTTAGGCTTTTGCTCAAGTCTTTTTGTCCTGGATCTAAGCCTAACAAGCCAATGACATATAAGAAAGATGAAATGAGAAGTGTGGGGAGTGGTGGAAGGAGACTACAAGAGAGCGAGCAGGATATGAAAGTGGACAAGGTGACGCTGCATCAAATACAAAGGAGGAACAGATACGGGGCCACTGGGCAGAGGGGCAAATAGTCCTCTGAATTCCAGCCTGTCTGGGCATTATTGTACTGCATCACAATCCAGCATCAGCATTCCCAGAAATCCCTGAATTATCAAGTAGATGTTCAACTAGCTGTCATATCCACTCTTAGAAGGCAGAGAAATGTATATTACCTATTTGAGAAAATTTTCTTTTAAAAATTATATACTTTTTCACACCCACCCAAGATATCCTCACAACTCATTACTCTTCTCAAGTCCTTGCTGAAAAGTCACCTTCCTGACCACCTTGATTTAAACTGCAACCCCACTACTGGCATTCCTCAGCCCCGTTTCTTTCCTAATTTTTCTTCATAGCAATTATCACTTAATATAATATGTAACTAAAGTTTTTTGTTATTATCCATCTCTCCCACACCCAAAGAATATAAGTTCCATGAGGGTAAGGGTTTTTCTGTTTTGGTCACTGCTGTTTCACGGGTGAACTAGGCATGCATTCTTTATTGGATAAAAAAATGAATCAATAAGGGGAAAAATTATAGTGATTGGTCTTCACCACTCAAACAGCACACTAGGATTGGAGAGCTTTTAGAGGTAGGGAAGTCCAGCCCCAGGAATAGTGTCTTTGGAGGAAGCGTGTTTCAATTCTCAGATAACTACAGCAAAATATGAACTTTCATTGTCTGTGGTCAGCAAAAAGCCGTAACATTCTCTGGAGAATAATAATTTTAAGCTTTGTGTGCCTCATCTTGAGTCCCTCACATATAGACTATTCCTTGAGCATTCCTAATAAATTCATCTCAATGACCTATTTTTCACAAACACATGACATGCACTGCTATATATTCTTGCCATACCTGATTCTATGGCTTCCCCTATTATAATGCTAGAAACTACGGAATCATTTATTTAAAATAAGTCCAAGTACTTATACACAAATCTTCATAGCTGCATTATTCATAACCAAAAAGTAGAACTAATCCAAATGTCCATCAATTGATGAATGGATAATCAAAATGTGGTATACCCTTACAATGGAATATTATTCATCAATAAAAAGAAAGGAAATACTAACACATGCCAAAACATGTTGAACTTTGAAAACATTATGCTAAGTGAAAGAAGCCAGTCACAAAAGATCGCACATTGCAGGACTCCATTTATATGAAATTTCCAGAAGAGGAGAAAGTAGATTAGTGGTTGCTAAGGGTTGGGGGGGAAATAAGGGTGACTGATAATGAGTAGGAGGTTTCTTTTTTGGGTGATGAAAATGCTCCAAAATTGATTGTGTGATGATGGTTGCATAACTCTGAATATCCTAATAACTGTTGAATTGTACAGTTCAAATGGGTGACTTGTATATACATGAATTATTTCTTAATAAAGCTGTTATAAAAACATATCTGACCCAGAGTCAAAATCCTATATCTCATAGCACAAAAAAATATTTCCGCAATGAAGAAAATAATCTTCTAATGCTCTCTCCTACTCCTGAGGAATCAAGCTTAAACCTATGTAAACATAAAAGAAAGCTGGTGTATACATGCTTACAGAAGTATATATGAAAACACTTCTCAATAGTTTCAGATGACAAGTTTTTTTAAAAAGCCTAAAAATAAGCCCAGAAAATACTCGTTTGAGTTAACCTAAGCACTTAGTTGTTTTCACTTAGTGGAAAATTGCATCCCAACCTGAAATGGTCTATAAAGGGATTTGGGGGAAGAACAGTAAGAGAAGAAATGAGAAGGAAGAAAAAAAGATTTGAAAATCAACCAACAAATCCATCAGGAAGCTGAGAAAGTCCAAAGGGTATTCATCCATTTGTTTATTCAATACATATTTATATACCCAGCAACTGTAAAGAGAGAGATGTGTGAGATGCTATGCCTTACCCTTGAGGAGCTCACATTCTAGTGTGTGGGATATTATTTTGTACAAATCACGTACTAATGTAAAAGGACTGGGGATTATGCTCACTGGTAAAGCTAAAAATATGGGTTGTTTCTTCCCTTGAAATAATCACTTGGGGTCAGTAGGAAATTACAGGAAAAGAATCATGCGGAGTTATTTACAACCTATACATATTATAGTAGTATTGTAAGGTAATCCAGAATTTGGAAACAAAAGTCAACTTCTAATTGTTTTACAGTAAAAATAAATAAATATAATGAATGGTGTGATGGTTATTTTCATGTGTTCATTTGGCTAGGTTATGGTATCTAGTTGTATGTTCAAGGAAGCACTGGCCTGATTCTTTAAGGTGAAGGCATTCCATAGATGAATTTCCATCTATAGTCAGCTGATTGCATCTACAATTAACAAAGGTGATTGCCCTTAGCAATGAGGGAAGTATCCTGTGACAGTTGGAAGTTCTTTTGTGAATCCCAGAGGATCATGTTCTTAGAATGAATCCATGTTGTGGTTGTGGGGATCTATGGAGTGTGTCAGTGAGGCGTGACCGAAGTTGGGTCTTCACCCTCTTGCTAGGGTTTTATATAAACCGAGAACCGAAGGCAGAAACATACAGAGAAAGGCAGCTGCCATTTTTACCCTGCCATGTGAGAGAGGACTGCAGGATTAGTTACAGCTTGAGAGAGACACAGAAACACCGAGAGACTGGGAGGTTGGTGTCTGGAATCAGCAGAGCACAGAGGCACGGAAAGAGGCCTCTGACATACTGGGCACATGATCAGCTCAAAGCTGAAGAGATAAGCTATGCCATGTGTTTGATTACCCACAGTTTAGCTTCCAGAGAAAGTATTCTAGAGAAAACAGAGACCCAGACTGAGAGCAGCCATTTTACCTTGCCACATCCAGGATTCCAGGATGTGTGAGCATCAGACCTTTGGTGAAAAAACACCTCTGATGATGCCTGATGTGGACATTTTCATAGCTTCAGACCTGAAAGCTTTTACCCCTAATACATTTCCCATTATAAAAGCCAACCTTTTCTGGTGTTTTTCACTGGTAGCTTTAGCAAACCAGATCATCCAACCAGTTGGAGGTCTTAAAATCCAGAACTAAGGATTTCAGATGTCAGAAGAAAAAATTTCTACCTCTCCTTCAGCCAGCCAGCTTCTCCTGGGGAATTCAACTTCACTGGTATTACCAATTTTCAGCCTGCCTTATTGAATTTTGACTTGCCAATCTCCATGGACACATAACTCTTTTTCTGCTCTCTCTCTCTACATATACATATATGTATATATACACACACACATATATATATATATCCTTATTGGTATGTATCCCTATTGGTTCTGTTTCTCTGGAGAACTTTGACTAATATAGATGAGTAAGTAACACATCAAGAAACCATTTCTAATTAGGCTGCTGGTAAGAAATTGGGCATATCTAATTTCAATCACATACACCAGGAAGTCCTTGATCTTCTAATTACACTCTTGCTAGAGGACCAGATCCTCTCCCCAGGCTTCTATCTCCTCCAACATCATGATCCCCTTAAAGTCATTACTCCTAAATCCAGACTTCACAATTCCAGACCTGTCTTTCCAACAGTCTCCTGGATCTCTCCATTAGCTATGGGCTCTGTGAATTGGAACTTGCTAAGGGCCAAGCCACATGAGGCTGACATATTGATCATTCATTCTCTAAAATTTCAGTGCTGGCAAAGGAATCGGCTTCCTCATGTAGCTTTACACAGGACCTACATTTCTTTTAAATTTATATCTTAATCTTACTTTGAGATGAATGCTACAACTGTGCTCCTGTTATAAGATAAAGAGGGAGAAGTAGCTTCCCATGTGTTGATGATATACTGTATTTTAATATCATAATCCATGAATGAACTTAAGCATCTAATTGGCCTTTGCATCTAACTTTTAAAGAAAAGGAAGATTCAACAGTAGTTGTGATAGAAGCAAAAAAAAATTGCTGTCTTTGGTAGACATCCTCCAAAATTCAACTAGTTAACAATTAAGCACTCCATAGTTAATTTTGTCAAGTGTTGGTAGAGATTTCTGTTGGTGGTTTGAAAGCCAAGTTTCTCAGTGTGATGTTTCATAAAAAGAGTACAAAGAATTTTCTATGGTCATGGTTTGATATCTACCTTTGTTGGACTTTCCACACCAAGTCACTGTGCCTCTAAGGTCTATAGGGCAATTGCTTCATTACTAGAGTAAATCAACAGTTACTTTGTGAGAAAAATCTGGACTTTCTCTGTAAGCCTCTTATAACTAGTAGTTCCTCAGACCACCCAGGAAAAACAATGGTTAGGTTCCTCAAATATTTATAGTAGAAAGTCAGCTGTGTTCTCTCCATGCCTGGTTTTCACAGTTTATGAACCTGATGGAATGGTAATCTCCAAGCCCTTTAATCAGAGGTTATCCTGTTGTCATTGTTCGAATAGCAAATTGTATGTAAGAATGACTATCTTAGGGACATGCTATCCATCTACTCTTCTGGGTACCCTAAATTTTATATCTGGATTGCTTTACTCCTGAAGGGTACCATGTATACACACTATTACAGGTCTGAATCTCTCTACCAAATTGTGTTCCACGTTAAGTGTGAGTAACCTTGGGTTAAACAGAGCTAATCAGGTTTCTTCTGGACTCCTCAGTGCAAATCCTAATGTAATCATAACTCTTCAACAGGGAGTGTTTTCAAAGCTCATCTGTCTTTGGAATCATTTTTTTTCTTAGAATATTTCAGAGATATTCTGCAGAACACATTTTGGGCAACCGTGACCTTTATCCTTGGAGAACTGTCCTCATTTCTTTGGTCTTTAATATTAAAGCTTGCAACAATTATCAAAGGCCAGTAGAAACAGCCACACACCATTTCCTTTGGTCTTTGTCAAAAAAATGTTGATAAGGACGCTGGTCAATAGATAACATCAAGGGTAAGAGTGGTTAAGAGTCTAGGACTGTCCGGGTTTGAATCTGGGCCCCATTTCTGGCTAGTGACGTGAAGTGCTCCTGTGCCACTGAGTCCTCATCTGGGAAACCGCTTCTCTTTCATAGGATTGTTGTAAAGATTAAATATAATCTTACATGTTCTCAGAGCAGGTCCTGTCAATGGCAAGCACTCAAATGATAGCTATTATTTTTTGTTTTTATTATTAATATTATGCAGAGCCAGGAAAACTGGGGTATAACCTTAGGAAGTTGCCTGCTTTTTCCATCCAACAGTAAGCAATAGATAAATCACTATATTCCTAGCTGTAGGGAAACTCAAACCAATTTTGAAATTCAGTTATATCAACCGTAAACCAACTATACTAATTCCTACTATGTTCTTATTGCTATGGGTTTTTTTCCCTCCTTGAAAGACTTTTGAAAAGTGTATACATCAAATAATATGAGAAAGTTCTACCTGAACGTTTATGAGCAAATAGAACTCTGGATGACCAAGAGATAATTCTTTCTCTCCATCTGCTGGCCCTTTCCAAATCAATAGCCTTTCCTGTGTGCACTATGTTGTTTTCTCTTTGTTTCTTTAGTCATCATTTCCTAGTTCCTCAACTTAAAAAAATTTCACATCACCAATTCTTCCCTTGCCTCATTCTTTCAGGGCCCTCCCAATTTCTCCATCCTTTCTTCACTCTCCTAAGACAGCCTCAGTTCAGTTCAGAACCTGGCCACCTGGACTGTTCCACTTTCCATCTACCAATCTCCAATGGCTTCAGCTCCCCGTATACTGTCATTTTTTTCCATCTTCCCTTGCTCAAAATACCTTTGTTGTTCAACTGTATATAGGATAAAGCCCAAACTCCTGAGTATGACATATAAAGTCCTTCAAACAGAGGTCTCCTCCTACCATTATCCTCAATCCATGCTCTGGCCACACAACATTACTCACTGCTCCATCTGTCCGGAAAACCTAGCCTTTCCCTCTCTTTTAGCCTGTATAACTCCTATTCAGTCTTGAAGACTCAGTCCCAATGGCCTTTGTGAAGGTCCCTTTGATCCCTCAGACAATTAATCATTCACTTCTATGCTCCCACAGTACTTCTTAGCACAGAGTTATAATTAGTTGCCTATATTTTAATAATTTTTTATTAAATTGTGAGCTCCATGACGACAAGAACCAAGGTTTATTCGTCTTTGTAATCCCAGCATTTTCAAAAACACATTTAGCATTCCGTGACTATTGGCTGGATCAAATGGAGTCACATCCTCAGGCTTGGAATGCAACTAAAGAAAGTTATGGCCACAATTAATCCTACCGTGGCAGGATGGTCTAGTAACGAAACACCAAAAGTAAGATGAGGGTCTCCATGGAAGATCTAAAAAGGGAAAATGAATTCTAAGAACGTCAGCTTTTATCCAGCTGTACCTCTGGGATGTGAGTATTCTAATTACCAGAGGGGTGCTTCAGTATTTCCATAGCAAGAAAGGAACCACTTTCATGACCACACAATTCCCTGCACCAAGATTTTAAGCTCGCCAGAAAACCAATTGATTCTTATTCTGATTTCCAAGATATCTGATTCTAAGACAGGACCCTAGAACAGAGTAATGACTTCAGTTTCTACAAAACGTTTTTGCCCCATTTTCATAGAGTTAGTACTTGTGTATAAAATTCCATGCTGTTCTCAAAAAAGGTTTAAGACAACCTTAATACTCTGACCACAGCAAGACAGTTAGAAAGAGAGATAATCAGTATACAGGGAGAAACAAATCATGATTCGGGGTTATCCATCCATTTCTGTGAACTGAATAGAATGAATTGCTCTCCTCAGCCTTGACTGACTCTAGATAAACTGAAGGAAATTCAGCTATTGGGCTTGTTAATTAGACACTAAGCCTCTGAATCATGGTGACCCTCCACCCTGGCTACCGGTGTTCCCTGAGTAAAGCAGAAGCGGTTGACCTGACTCTCAGTACAGCTTTTTAAATGCAATGCACATGTACTTCAGCTTCTCCTTGTCCTTGCCATACAGGGTATTGGCTGCCTGATTTATGGGGGGGAAGCATTTCCCTTTATCGACAAAAGGCCCTGCAGCCCTTTGTTTGGGGGCCATATTGGCAAGTGAGATGAAGGCAGAGTTTCATGAAATTTGTTGTATCATACACCTTCCCCCATGCCAATTTAAAAAAAAAAACCGTGTAGCTCTGCTGAGAATAGGACTTACTACTTTCTAATGAGGTCTACAGGACATTTTAATTTTAGCATTCACTCCATTATCCTCCCCACCTACCACGTAGCCACTGATTTCAGAGGTCGCCCTTCTCCCCCTGAAGGCCACACCTCCTCCAGTGTCCTGTGCCCTAAACTCCTCTCCCTCCCACCTCCACTGGGAGAGCGCTCCCACCATTTCCATACTCTTTCCCCCTTTTCTTCTGACATATTCCTCCAGCATGTGGAAAATAATTAAGGGTTTTAAGTAAAAAGACCAGGGAGAACACTGCACAACCATCTGTGTGACATATTCCTCACAGCCACAAAGATATTTGCAAATATTTGCATTTGTAGAAATATCTTAGGAAAGATACACAAGAAACCAATAACGGTGGTTGATGCCTGAGTTTGGGCACACCACAGCCAGAGGACAAGGTTGGAGAAAGGCTCCCTTTTCTCTGTATACCTCTTTGAACCCTTTGAGATTTGCATAATGTGCACGTATTACCTATTTAAAAGCAAACGTGATTTAAAAACATTTTAAGGTCCACATCTTCTACAGGTCTGCCAAGCCCAGTTTTCTCCTGCTACACACTCTCTGGGTAGATAAATTCACTCTCACAATTTCAATTACCACCTGTCAGCTGGTGATTCACAAATCTACTATCTCTGACCCACATCTTACTCAAGCTCCAAAGTTCTATTTCTCCCTGATTGCCAGATATTTACACTGGGGTATCTGACAAGGCGCTCAAATTCAACCTCTCCCATGCCCCAGTCGTCATCTTCCAGCTCCTTGACCCTTAACGACCTCCCAAAATACCGAGGAATTAAAGAAAGGGCCTGCTGATAATCCTAAATTGTCAGTCCCAGCTGCAAACAACCAGCATCTCACCTTGCACCTGGCTGATCTGAGAACCATTGCTTCCCTCCCCGTATCCATCCAACCAACCACCAAATCAAACAGCTGTACTCCTCTCCTGGAATACTGCCCAATCTCAACCCATCTTTCCTATCTCCATTACCTTACTTTGGGCCAGAGTCATCTTTTTCCTGGACCTCCATGCTACCTCCTAATTTGTCTTCCGTCTTCTAGCGTTGCTTTTTTCAATGCCATGCTCCACAAAGCTGTCTGAGTGATGTACCTGAGTATTATTACACTAAAAGCAGCCCTCCTGCCTTCCCCCTTGCTTACTCCATCTACCAGGCAAGGAGGAATAAACTCTTCAGTGAGGCACCAAGCCCTTCCCAACCTGGCCTTGCCGGCCTGTCCAGCCTCAACTTTTCCCAGTCCTTGCCGTTTTACAAAAGTCACACGAGTGTTTGCAGTTTCCCAAACCTACTCTGCAATTCCTCATCTTGACACCTGTGGTCGTGCTTCTCTCTTGGCTTGCTCGGAAAGCCCACTAGAGGCTATGAAAATTGGTAACGACCAGACCAGGGCCTAGATCAGGGCCCAGAGCTGGCATGTCATTTACAAGGTAAAGCAAGAGTACTGTCATTTCCAGCTGCTCTGATTCAGGGACTATAAATCATCAATCTAGAATTTCTTTGACTATAATATTAATAACCTTGCATAACCATTGCAGGAATAAAAAGGAATAAGAGGAAACTCAAACTTAGGCCACACAGCATATGGTCAGCAAGACATATGAAAAATACTAAGTACTGAGAATTCCCAGTGTTCCCTGTTTTCATATACTAGCCACTAACAACTTTAACTAACTTTAGACTTTACAGTGAATAAAGTTAGTATTTACTTTTACTCTTGGGAAGAATCCAATCAATTTTCTCTGCAGGCAGCAGAATGAGACTGCATCTCGGTCTCTCATAAAGGCTACCTTCTCATTGTCAGGATCATACCTTGAATTTGAGGGCAAGTCTTAATTCATTTAGACAGTGTGAAGAAAAATACGTCAGGCTTTGGACACTACAGATATTAAGTCAGGAGATTGCAGGCTCTAATCTGTGCAGGGAGAAAAAATAAACCTTGAGTTTGCAGTGATAAAGACACAACGGAGCGAATTCCCAGCATCCAAGTCGTCTCTACAAAATACAGGTAAATCTGAATTATCTGTGGTAATGAGGGAGGGAGAGTATGAAGAAATGAAACATTACAGATTGTATATCTCAGTAATGTCATCAGTCACTCAAATTTATAAGACACTCTCAGGAAAATTCAGAGTCAGATTGAGCTTTTGCTTGGAGCTTTAGCCTTAACTATTTGGCAAAAACCAAGAATCAGAGAACGCCAGTAGGGAAGATATACAGGGCCTGGGATTTGGAAGATGGATTCTTACCATTCTAAATTTATGACAAAGCAATGGTTGGTGTTAAGGCAGTTTGGAAAAAGTGGACGTAGTTTGAAAAGCAAGAATAAGTAAAGTGTTTGAAAGGCTGTTCTTCATAAAATTAGGTTTTTTAAAGAATTTTAGCCAGGAGTGCATGCATGTGTAGTAAAAAGAAAATAAATTCTGCTTCATTTCAATTCATTTGTACATTAATTTATTTGACAAGTATTTATTAACTGCTATCTACAATAACTAGGAAAAAAGGAATTCTAAAGACACCCCTGGGATACATCTAAACTAGTGATTCTTTGTTTTCCAAGGAGATTGTAGGGAGGTGTAACAAATAAGAATAATGAACAGAACTTAATAACGTATCTAGTCAGGAATAGTGGTCTCCAAGAGTCTCTCCTCTGCTGTCATCTGTAGATAAGTCATAGCTATGGAATAAAGGAACACAAAATGCACATAGATACAATTACTACACAGGGGGAGCAGATGTGGCTTAAGCAGCTGGGCCCCTGCCTCCCACATAGGCGATCCCAGGTTTGGTTCTCTGTGCCTCCTAAGGAAGACAAGCAGACACAACGAGCTGATGCAATGAGCAGGGAGAAGATGTGGCTCAAGCAATTGGGCCCCACCTCCCACATGAGAGGTCCTGGGTTCTGTTCCCGGTGCTTCCTAAAAAAAAAAAAAAAAAAAAGGCACACAGACAACAAGCATACACAATGAGCAGACACAGCAAGCAGACAAAACGAGCAGAGAACAACAGACAAGGGAGCCATCTTGGGGTAGGGGGGATAATAATAATTAAACAGCCAAAGGACTTGCAAAAATCTCATTTTTAAACATACTTTCCCATTTTCTCCAGAAGTATGCTTGTATTTGTCAGATCCCACACCACAATTTTGATTTGGTGCTGTTAGGTATAGAGAGAGGGCATTTAATGGGTTCTCTCAGGAGGACAAGAAATGCCCAATTAAGGGCTCCTTTAGTAACATTGAATCCAGGAGCTGTAAGCAAAGATATGGCTCTGAAGTTGCTTGAGCGGAACTATAAGAAGGAAGGAGAGAACAGAGCAAAGGAAACCAGACAGGCTGTTTTCAGGCGGGGAGTTCTGTAGAGACATTTTTTTGGGGATTTTTTAGGAGAGGAAAATGGGGCAAAGGGGAAGGAGAAAGTAGAGAGCTCATCCTGACCTTTTCGTGAAGGTCAAGATAACTCACAGAAAGCCTTAAAGCAACTCCAAATGCCTCATTTTGAGCTCTAAACTGCGCAATGTAATTTTTTTCTTTCTTTCTTTCAGCAAACAAATCATCCCATTCTTTGGGAATGGTTACAGGCCTCTTTCAGAGTACAGTGGATATCACAGGTAGATAAACTGGTTTATTCAGGGACAGTTAGTCCTTAAAATTATTCCCTTGAAAGTAGGTACATTTCAGGGACTATGCCAAGAGCCCACGAGAATATTTATAATACATAGAACGATTCCTCTTCATTGTCTGGTCGAAAGTGGAGTTGGCTACTCTGAGTCAGAAAAACTGGATTTGAATCTGTTTCTGCCACTGGCTGACTGTGAAATTTGGGGCAAGTCATTTGAACCACTGAGCCTGAGTTTCCTAGTATATAGAAAGGAGACAAGCTCTTATTTACTGTGCTTGTCAGAAGATTAAGTGACCTGAAATACATGACAATGAACTGAAAAAAGATAAAATGATATATAAATGAAAGTTATCAATACTCTTTACCAACCCTCCTTGGCCTGGGTGCCATGGTTTGGAGGGAGAGAGTGCTAACTACAAATGAGGCAGGACCCTTAAGCATTGAGCTAAAAAGATACATTACCTAAAAGTGGGAGAACTGACCATCAACAATCATATTCTATAATCCATCTTTACTCCTGGGTAACATCAAACTCTATTTACAATGCCAGTCCCACTTTTTCTCCCTATTTGACTTTGACTCCTATAGTAATCAATAGTAATCAAAGATTTAATACGAATGGATAGCAACGATGAGATTGAGAGAAATGTTTTACCTACCATCATCTTAACTGTCAGTCTTACAAATAAGAGCAGAGATAAAGGTATCAATAAAACGAGCAAAATGTTCAGTATTGTCTCCTGAATGGGAATCAGTCCATAGCCTTGCAGTGTTATTACCTTAGGTTTTCACCAAACATTTACTAAGTGCCCGATAAATGTTTCCACTGAGCTAGGTAGTATAGGGGCATGAAGATGGTTAAGACACAATCCTTGTCCCACAGGCCCTTACCATTTAGTAAGGGGAGGAGAACTGGTAATAGCTGATTTAAAAAAAGGCCAAGTGTCAAGGAGTTCTCTGAGGAAAGGTCAAGGTATTCTGGCATATAGGGAAAAGAGAGATTACTTCCAACTGCAGGGATCTAGGAGGGTTTTTGTGGGAAGAAGTATTTTAAGCAGGGTCATGGGTTGGTGGAGATGGCAGTGGAGGGATGAGGGTTAGCAGCTCCACTGAGAAGCAAGCTTGAGCTTGGCCCAGGAAGTGGGTAAGAGCAGGATGTACTCAGAAATACTAGCTACAACAGAACACAGGGAGTACCGAAGAAGATGATGTTGAAAAAGCTGGTCGACTCCTCTTGACATAGAGGTGCAATGGACACAACCAATCCAATGTCCACATAGAAGAGATGGCATTGCAATGGGAAAAGTGGACATAGTGGACGAAGGGTATGGGGAAAGGCAGGAAGAGATGAGAGGTGGAGGCGTCTTTGGGACATGGAGCTGTCCTGGATGGTACTTCAGAGGCAATCACCGGACATTGTAAATCCTCACAGGGCCCACTGGATGGAATGGAGGAGAGTATGGGCTATGATGTGAACCAATGTATATGAGGTGCAGAGGTGCCCAAAGATGTACTTACCAAATCCAATGGATGTGTCATGATGATGGGAACGAGTGTTGTTGGGGGGGGGGGAGAGGGGGGGTGGGGGGATGGGGTTGAATGGGACCTCACATATATATTTTTAATGTAATATTATTACAAAGTCAATAAAAAATAAAAAAATTAAAAAAAAAATAAAGTTAAGATGAACAGTGAAAAAAAAAAAAGAAAAAGCTGGTCGAGAGAAAACTGTAGAAGGTTTTGAATACTCAGCTGAGGAGCTGGAATTTTTTTTTCTGGATGAGAAATCCAGTGAAGGAAGAATGCCATGATGAGTCTTAGAGTCAGTGTGGAGAATTTATTGAAAGGTAGGAAAGAGACTAAAGGCAAGCCAACCAGGTAAGGAGCTATGGAGATAGTTGAGATTAGAGGTATCAAGAGCTAAAGATAGGCAGTGGCAGCAGAAAGCAATGCGTGAAAGGCAGTTTGCTTTATCTTGAGGTGACATGCTCCCTGAGGGCACTGGTCTCTGACATACTGTGCTGCCTAGATTAAGAGGTCTCGGTGCCTTGGGCTAAACCAAAGAGATGAAAGTCTTCAAGTCCCACAAATCTGAGAAACTGCTCCTTTAAAGACTTGCCTGGTGGCATTTATGTGAAGAGAGCACACTGTGAGTTAGAAATGATCATGAGCAAAAGCTTTCTTAACCAAGGGACCTGTGTCACAGTAAATGTAAAACAAAAGTAGAAGTCCAGTGATTTCTTATTATTCTGACACCACACGATACCCCAGATTTTTAACATCTTTGTCCTCTCCGTAGTAATTGTGAATTTTCTTTAGCCTTTTACTTCTACAATTTCTACTATTTTTATGTGAACATTATTTGCAGGTGATGATAGGCAATTGGAATTCTCACTAATCTGCTATGACAGTGAGCATAAGTAATGATTTCTACATTTAAATAAAGGAAAATTAGAGAAGTCATTTATTTCCAAAAATAACCAAGCCAATGAGCCTACTTTCTTACATGCCATGAGAGAGATATGGCCAAACATATGTACAAATCATATAATCATAAAATTAAATGACCTGCTTTTTTCTTATACTCTTGTCTCAAATAAAAAAAATGATAACCTCTGAAATACATGCAACAAATCAGCATTGATTCCTTTGACACCTAAAATATGAGTTCTTAGTTATACTACTGCATTCATTTTCTTCTTTCAGGTAACAAAAAAAAAAATAAGTGAATCTGTAAATGGAGCTAAACAGGTTATGTTAGAAAACAATTAAGACACAAAATGACTCTAAGTGAAGATTCCTAGCACTTTTTCTATATGTGCAAGTGTATGCAGTCTGCATACCAATGACAAAGCTAGAAAGAAAACTCACCTGTTTTCTTCCTCAAGATCTGCTAGGATTCTCTCTAGCTCCCCTCTTTCCTCACTCTCTAAGGAAATCAAGATCTGGGCAGGACTACGAGGCTGGCTCAGGGGGGAGTCCTGGTTCAAACTTTGGCAGTAATGCTGGATTAACAAATGTTCATCATCTCTGGAAAATAAAATCAAAGGTTTTGGTTTTTTCCCCCCTTATTTTGCTTTGGGGGTCAGGGACTCGGGTGTGTACTTAAAAATCTAAACATTTATTTGCTCTTAACAATTAATTAGACCTTTCCCCCTGCTTCTAAAGACATTTGGATACTGTTCCAGTTGGGTCTACCATCCTCCTGTTGACAATTCAATTGAATTTGATTGGCCTATTTACACTGGTAAATGAAAAGGCAGAATTACAGAAATACTGGGACTCTATGTCGACAGTTTAACCAATAGTTAATAAGTAGTAAAAGACATCATAATGGCTGTATTATGCTTTTGCTACCAAGCATGTCAAGGTACTCTATTCACTAACCCACGCTACTGCTGATATTGACTCAGAAAAAACTGCAGCCCTTAAAATCATAGAGTAAATATTTTCTTAAGTGGAAGGAAATGGAACCGAAAGTGTTGCCTCACTAAGCCAGTTTTAACTTTTAAAAGTCACAGAGGCAGGACGGTAACAATAATTAAACTGTAGACAAATGATTGTTTCATGCAATTACTGTTTGGATAGAAAAACAAATATTTGGGGAAAAAATTAAAGAGACAGATTAAAAGAAGACCAAAGAAATCATTCCTTACAATAGTTCATAAGGACTAATCCTGGAGGGGAAAAAAAGTCAAAGGCTTATACTTTGGAAAGCAGCTGCACTCTTTTCTGGAAACATAGAACACTCTGGAACATGGGAGAAATTATTTTCTAAATGCACTGCTCTATGGAAGTAGGTCAAGTGGTTGAGCGCCTGCTTCCCACATACAAAGTCCCGGGTTTGATCCCTGGTACCTTCTAAAAACAAAAACAAAACAAGAAACAAACAAAAAACCCAAACCAGGGGCACTGATGTAACTCAGTGGTTGAGTGCTGGCTTCTAACATATAAGGTTCAAGGTTTAATCCCTGACCCCAGTACCTCAAAAAAAAAGAGGCACTGCTCCAAGCTTCTGAAAGACCTGCTTACCTCCAAGCTATATAAGAACTTCTTTTTTTTTTAAAAAAAAAGGACGTACCAGGGATTGAAAACCTGGGACCTCATGTATGGGAAGCAGGCACTCAGCCACTGAGCTATACCCGCTCCCCATCATTTTGTTCTTAATGAGAAGCTGAAGCTCTTTGTGGTCAGGTAGCATTAAGGTGATATTTTAAGATTCCTGTCCCTATACCCACTTAATTTCCTCATCTCCATGTCTTCTACATTAAAGAAAGAATTTTGCATATTTAGGGGGAAAAATCCTCCTGATGTAAATTATTTTCGTCTGCCGAGCTAGGTAACTGGTTGAAAAAATGAAGAGTCAACTAAAACTAATTACTGGGTTTTAAAAACAATCATTTAAGTGTTATGAACCAATCCACCAAATCCCTTCCCCACTCCTCTACCTGCCACTAAAAATCATGACTTTATCATCCAATAATGAGTTGAAATGGATTTTATGTCCTCAGAATGAGCTAAAGCTAAACTTCTTTCAAATAGAAAACAAAAGCAGCTTTGCCACCTAATTTATTATTGCTCTTTCCAAATTCTGAAATTTTCTTGCTAGATCTTCTCATGTTTAATTATAATATACAGTTGTAATTAAACTTCTCTTAGGCAGGAAATGAGTGGCAGCCATTGTTAGGTCAACACAACCTGACTTAATTTGAACGTGGTAGGGCTTCTAATATCACAACCAGTGACTCAATGAAGCAAACCATTTAAGTCACTTCCATTTGGTTGATTCTTCAGCTACATGCCTTCCCGTCAAAATATTTTATTAATACCACTAATACTTTTTCCCATAGCTACAAAGGAGGACGCACTACAGTTATGTTTGGGAAAAGGCTGTTTGCTGTGTTTTAAGTAACTAAGTCATAGATTGACTGAGTGTAGATTTCATTCTTCATTATTATCTTGATGATTTTTAGGTATCAGATGAGATGGTTATTCTACTGTCCTGAACAACTACTTATACATAAATGCTACTTTGCTACTATCTCTCTTCAAGCCAGTCCAAAAGAAGGTCCTTTTCTCATCTGACTGTGACTTTGGGTTGCCATACCAATTATACATGATAAATTGACCATTTCCCCCTTTGTCTAGATTCTCCATGGCAAAGTGGTGAGACAGCACTTATCAAACTAAAATCATCACTGTACTTTGGCTGGATTTCTTCTCTCTCAATTCTCTACTCAGTTGGCAAGTCCTTACTTTTTCCTGCATATTAGCTCCTTAATCTGCTCCTTCCACCTCAGGATCAGGCCAGTGTTTCTTGGTTATGGCAAAATTCCTCCATGCTCCTCACTGTGAACGCTGCCCACTCCATAATGAAGCCTCAATTTCCCTGCCATAGCTGTGCTCTCTGCCACTTTTAGCACCACTCTATCTTCTTCCTTAAAATTCAACAGGACTGGCTTTTCATCCCACTAACAAACTGCGACCTGAATCTCGACTCCCTCCTCTGAAACCCTTCACAAGATTGCCTCCCTTGATTTACTTCACGAAGATGCCAAGTCACAGAAATCTACTACTTTGGCTCTCTGAAGGAAAATGACCACTCACCTACTATCTGGCAATTGCAATACAACTATACCAAGGTTACATTTCCACTACCCATGAGTAGAGAAAATACTACCTAGTCATCACTTGAAAAATTAAGATTCAATCTTTTAAAATATCTAGCAGGTTTTGTCAAAGATGAAGCATTTAATGTAATTTACGTATTGGGGACTCTGCACTCTGTTGGTAATATGGGATCATATAAGTTTTAAAAAGAACAAGGCAAACTATTTTTGCTACTCCAGAATGCCAATAATGCTGGAATTTGGATGAGCTCATTCTGTGCCAGGTTGTTGAGCAAAAGAAAAAAAAGTAAATGAATGGCTCCTTGAAAGATCAAATGGATCTGTTGTTCATTCCTATATCCTATGCTACCCTACCTCTAAATCCCTCAAAGCAATTTCATCTTCAGGAACATTTTGTAAAAAGAGATGGGATACTTACATGCTCTCATTAGGAGAGATGCTATCATTTAGATAAGATCCATTGCTGTTTTCCATTTCTGCTAGCCTGATAAAAAACGTAAAAGCTCATTAAAACTTATGTGACTTCTTAGAATCTATTCAAGACCTAATCGAACATTCCTGAAAACTAAAGGATAAATCATGTCAAGAGGAGAAAGGAATCCTTCAAACTGAAGGATGTGTGTGTTGGCCTAACCATTTGAGGCAATGTGCAGCTTTACATTTATGCTATAAATTCTAAAAGAAGTTGTAGTTTGGCTTTGTTTTATTTTTCCACAGATTGATCTTCCTTTCACTGAGAACAGGCCTTTGTCTTCACAAGAAAAGCTTCCCTAGCCACAAACACACTCCTTGCCTTACACTACCCCCTTGTCTTGAAGACAATTCATGCTTTCCACAGACGACAGACTTATGTAGCTAGGCTAAGGCTTTCCACGGTTGATAAACATATTCAGCAGTTAGAATATTGATAAAGGATGGATTCACACTAGAGCTCTCTAAACATTCTGCCACCAATTTTTACCTTTAAAAACCTCCTTCACCTCAGATAATATAGTATTTTTACCAAGAAAAAAAGTTAATCAAACTCTTACAAATGTATTTAAGATATTATACAATTAGTAATTTCATTTCTTAGGGATAAAAATTATCGCAAGCACAAAGAAGCTGGGACAGAAAGTTCCAAGGATTAGGAAAAGTAATCATTCTCTTCGTCACAGCACATGTACAGTCAACGCACAAATGGAAAGCCAAGGCTTTCATATTCTCCACATAATATCACCACCATTTCTTCATGTGTTAATGTCTGGTCCAGCAGTTTTCTAAACTTAGGAGATTTCTAAGCCAATTTATTAAATGTGATCAGTATAGAAAACATAACAAGGCTACCAGAAAAATTTAAAGGCCAGGGTTGGGGAAGGTTGTTCTGGACGAATGTTTTCACTGGTGTCCAAAAACAACATGCAGTGGAATGGCATGCACGTTAGGGGGCAAGTTGATTAGTAGAAATCAGACAAGATTGGAGAAGAAAGAAAATAAATGTTTAAAATTATTATAGGTTAGCTTTCCTTGGTTAGTTATTTCAATCAATATTTGCCTGGCATTCAACTAGTCTCATACCTGCTAGCATAATGTTCAATGCGTGAATGAGTATCATCGTGTGAAAGCTGAGGGGACGAGGCAGGCCTATAAGGCAGAAAATGTGATTAGTCATAGATACCATCCATTAATGGAGAAGAAAAAAACCCACCACACAGTTATGTTATATACATGGCCTAGAATGCTTCTATTCTGATTCTGTGGCTAATGTACACATTTAGTTGTTCCTCCATCTTATCTATCGTCACGTATTTTAAATCCACGTTTGAGGGATGATTTCTGACATTTTTTTTTCCTCAAAAGCCATTAAGAAAGACCAAAAACTTCTCTGGAAAAGTTTTGATAATAGAAAAAGGTTGGGGGAGACAATTTCTACAAAGCATTTTGTCCTCCTACTTTATAATTTCTCCTAGCCTACAGTTCTGAAATCATGTTACCACAATGTGGTTTACAATTTTAAATAGTTTACACTAGTGCCATTTATTAGCAGCTTTCTCACTGAATGGAAACTGGGCATTTGCCTACTACATTAACAGTCAAAAATTTTAGTTTCAGAGAGGTCACTCCAGTCCCTGACTTTTTAAGTGTCTGTGTATCAAGATGGCTTGGCTGGGCAATTTTGTAAAGAAGGAATAAATCCACCAATTTAGCAGCAGGACCATATAACTACTTATAGAATCAAACAAATACGATCTTAGAGATTATATTGTGACGCTTTAGAAAAGTATTGCCGAATTCAATAGGTGTCAACAATATGCAAAATATTTCTTATTAGGGATACTGGGTACCAACATATAGAGGGGGAAATGAGAGACAAATTAGCATGGATAGTCTGTGTACTCTTGGGGAATAAAAACCTACTGGATTGTTGCTTTTTGTGGTTGTTTTTGTTTTTGTTTTTAGCTCCCAAGGCTAGAATTTTAGGAGTGTTAACATTTTCTTAGCCTTTAAATCTGATCTATTGAAGTTTTTATAGTGTCATTTGGATAAACCTTAGAAAACAAGTCCATCTGTTCTGAAAACCAGTTTGGGCTTGTGCTTTTTATTTTAATTGGAATCGGACAAAAGGTCTCTTCCATTTCTCTCCTGACACAGAAAGCCCTTAGGTAAAGGCAAGAATCCAAAAGTCAACAGTAATCTATTCAGTGAGGGCTCTGGTTTAGCCCAATGTCCAAGCAGCAGTCAAGGACTTGGTCAGAACATTAAGGAAAATATGTTTATTTTTTCTTACATTTTAAAAAAAAGCACAAAAAGTATGTTGATACCTGTAGCCAGGCTTGCCTAGGAAACACACTAGAACTTCATATTTCTTCATTAAGATACACTACCATAAGATGATTACAATATTCTACAGCAAATAACTAGGTGGGTGGATACGTTTCTTTCCCGAGGGATAAAGGATCATATTTATGAAACCAACGTCTTTGAGGTCAAGTACCACCATACTCAAATTTTGAATGAATTACAAAGATTTTTAAATTGTCATGAGGAAAGAAAAGGATGACTCCCAAATATAACAGGCAGATCCAAAGGTTTCCATGGGAATCTTCACTAGAGTTTGAGGAAGCTAAACTTCTAATTTCCTAGAACCCCAAGATAGCCTACTGTCAAAAAAATAGTAATAAAGTTTGTTTTGAAATTTTCTGCAGGTCAAGATAATTCAGAACTGGGATTATTTGGTTTATAAGCTCTTTCTTTTGGAAGAGATATGTTTTTTATAAGCTAAGTACCAACTGTCAAGGAAAATATATTAGAAATGTTTTCCTTACAATAGTTGCTACCTTGGTAGTGTATGGAATAATGAAAACCTGAGACCTTGGAGCACGACTACACCAAGAAAAGTAGGCATGTGAATCTAAAACACTTCAATAAAATTTTATACAGAAAACCATATACACAGCTTTAATTCTTAGCCTTGAGGATAATTCCATTTTATTTTTCTTATGAATGCACATACCACCTATCACAGCATGCATAAGCATAAGAACTCATAACAAACCAGAAATCTAAAAGAATATACACTAATAGAGGCACTTGTTAATCCAGAAAATGAGCCAGAAGGTGGTTACTGGTCAGAAAAGAATCATTTAAAAACCAAGAATTAGTAAAAGTCGAAAACCACTTAGTCGAGAAACAAAACTAAAGGTAAGGCCTTCTAAAACATTTTTCCAAGGGAAGGTAATAATACTCTTCCCCCTTCCCACTTCTTAAATACAAAACCATATGCCCAGAAGGAGTACTTCCTATTGTTGTTCATGGCCAATGCCACCCCACACCCCCAACCATTGTCTCTTTTGTGAGAACTCCATTTAGAAGTTTTCATTCACTTAGATTTCAAAACAGAATAGTTTGACTGTCCCAACCTATGGATAAACAATATAAAAGGCTTATGTTAGATTCAGTTTAAAATAATTATGACAGTTACAGGCAAATACAGGTTTCGTCTAAGGAAAGACAGAAGAGCTGTATCTCAGAAAAGTTTCCAATTCTATGATCCACTTTAACTGGATTAAACACTGTCATCATCGGATTTGTTAAAATGGGAGAGATTTCTTGCAAAATAGCACCTTTGAACCTGGCCCTTTTGCCTAAATAGGAGAGCTTTATAAAACATTTTATACATTATGTATAATTCTATGAGTGACTACTTTAACCAAACTCCTGGAATAAACATGGAGTCTGCTGGGCTTGTTTCTTCCTCAAAATCTGAGCCTTCTACTATTTCTGAATAACTCAGGCAACCTTTCCTAAAAAGGCAAAACGGTGACGCTATTGTATCATTTGTTATAGGTATCTTAACAAAGGGTGTTATTACTCTTAAAGTGCCTCAAACTTTAAGACAAATATTCTCCACTTAAAATAAGTTAATTACTTTAAACTGGTTGTTGTGATGCTTTTCATTAACTTATGTATAATATAAACATTATATTCTCTTCTTTCTGTCCAAGAAACTGTCAGCTATTCTTTGCTTATTATTTTTGCGCTACCTCTGTACATGCATTTTAAAAATTTATTCTTTAGCATACTTTCTTTTGGATTTCTTAACTGCCTAGAAGATATTCCAATACAGATTAAAATCCATTTGCTTATTAGGATCCAACCAAGCTGAGGATTTCAGTGTATTCATTTCCCCGCCCCCTCCCCCATGTTCCCCTATTCACAATTCAGACCAGGCACCAGGCCTGGGCTGAGATGTGTATGGGGTCAGCTCACTCTGCTTCCTTTTTCTATATCGTCAGTGCAAGAACACAACCTGTGGTAAGCACCAGGAGGCCTGTATCAATTTTTTAAGTTCTTGTTTATGAAAGGCTCTACGTTCTACAAACAAATGAACTACCTGAGCTAGGGAAAACAATTACCAACAGGCAAGGAACATAACTGAATCTAAATAACTCCCCAAGTTAAGTATGATAATTAAATAAATTGGATAGTCCACTGCTTATAGCTACCATATCTAAAAATTAAGGGACACGATGACACAGTTTTAAAAAAAAAGGGGAAGATTTTCCACTTTCTTTAGGGCACTGAGGATGTAAAATAAACCTCAATTAATAGTTTCCATTTATCACTACAGGACTGTTTTTAAAAAGGGGGATCCAGTTTAAATTAAATTAAATGGTAGAACAATAAAAAAGACCAAATAAAAATAAGCATGAATTCTTACATAAGCCCATCATCCAAATTGGATTTTTCTCTCTTATATTTAATAGAGCCATCTGGCTTTAAATAAACAGTTTAATACAGTGTACTTTGAAATACCCCAAATTTTCTTATAAAACCCCCACATAATAAAATTTTAAAACATGCACGATTTATTTGCTGATAGAGAAATCACAGGTCCCAAAAAGAGCTTTCTAACATTATAAGCTCTGAGATAAATCAACTATATGTTGCTATCTAATATTAGTATTATTAGCACACACCAATAGTAATAACAAAGACTATGGCACACTTTCCTCCAAGGAGAAATGTACAGTTATTTATGAGTTTGAATATTTAGTTTGGAGAGGAGAGCAAAGTAAGTTTAGTCCAAAATTAAGAAGCCCATGTATATAAAGATTAATCAAAGAGCATAGCATAATCTAATAAAAAGTCCACACACCTCATTAAAATTCTTCAACCCAACTCAATATCATACTATAAAACAAATTCTGCTGATTTAAAATAGTCCACTTATAACCAGCTCTAGAGAATTAACCATCATCCTTTCGAAGGTCTTAAAATGCATTGAATCTCAAGAAATATGGCTAAAGAATGTTATGTAATCAGGAAGCTCTTCTTTGCTTAGATTTGAGGAAATATATAAACACATCTTTCAGGAACACAATTAAAAACCCAGTAAGTTCTTTGATTTTGGTTTGAATTCAGGCCAGGATTTCAGCTGGGTAGAATTTCACCAGGTGGAGGAGCTGAAAAGCCCACTCTAATTGGCCCGATCTGTGGTAGGTGGCACCCTCAAGGCTTACCAAGGGAAGAGAGAAAAAAAAAAACTGAAATGAAGGGAGGGAACTTATTATGTCTTTAAAATAAAACACCGCAAAAACAAGTAAAGAGAACAAAAACAGAAAAACCAAGCGAGAGAATGTGTTGGTGGTAGCAGCACCCTTCAGCAAAAGTACTCACGCAGAATCTACCGGCCAGAAGTTGATCAGAGTAACAGGACTGCAAAACAAAAAATGAGGTGGTGAAGAGAGACACAGGAAAACCCAGCTGCAAAATAATTACTGAAAGGC
This sequence comes from Dasypus novemcinctus, assembly GCF_030445035.2. Lineage (NCBI taxonomy): Eukaryota > Metazoa > Chordata > Mammalia > Cingulata > Dasypodidae > Dasypus > Dasypus novemcinctus. Next base: position 35,339,731 of record NC_080704.1, read on the forward strand.
CAAAATAAATAAAAATCCAACCAATTAAGTATGGACCACGGAGAGCAACACCAAATCAAGGCGGAAAGTGAATACAAAGAAAAACAAACAGTCGTGTGATTGCCATTAGAGTTAGGGAAAAACAAGGGGCAGGCTTAAAGGAGAGGAAGACATTATCAGTTTGGTCATGAGATTCATTACTACTTACTGTGACTTCATTTCCTGGATTCTACTTTCTTTCAAGTAGAAAAAAGTGACTAGATGCGACCACACAGTCACATACAAAAAGACCCACGTCTATTGATTTGTGAGGGGAGAAAAATCAAAATGAAATACTGGAATCCCTTAGCTGTAGAACCAGTCCCATATTTCTTAAAAGCTGTATTAGTAGCCATGATGTGGGGTTTTATGCCCGTGTGACACAGAGTTTACCTTTTGGAAAAGTTACTTTTCCGGAGACACAGGAAAATGGCAATTGAACACCAGCTTGTTTTTCTCTTTCAGTTAAAGTGAATCAAAAGAAAGAGAAGAGACTATTTGCATTTGGGAGTGAATGGGGGATATTCAGCTGAGAGAAGTTCAACTACTGGTCAAATGAGAGTCTGCTTTGCTTTTGCCACTACTCACGTTTCCATGTTGTCCCCCTCTAAGACAGTCTGCACTGGCAGGTAGCCCATTCGGGGATGCTTCGCAAAATACCTTTTGGTTCGAAATTTGTTTTTTAGTACCTTGGCAAAGTCACGGACATCTTCTCCTGATGTAGTCTGGAAGGGAAATCATGGTGAAATCAGATTTAGGAGATTTTAGTTTCAAAGTCAATGACCACCACAGTATTTGGCCTCATGGCCCTTGTTTTGTAATTTTGGATAGTGTGAGGGTTGAGAGCAAAGGCTTTGGGATCAGACAAAAGGGGCTTTGAAACCAGGCCTGGTCTTTGCTAGCTTAGGCAACTTATTTACCTCCCTCGGGCTCAGATCGTCTGTTAGATGGGGGCACTGCTACCTCAACAAGGTATGAGGATGAATAAATGAAGTATACAAATTACTAGGCTATCCAATAAGTGGCAGTTTATTGAAGTCTTCAGGTTGAAAAGTTGACCTTAAGTTTTGCCATACTTTATGGTATTTCCGAAGTGATTTCTTTCCCACTGCTGTCATGTTTCACAGACTAAAAGTTGTTCTAGTCACAGCAATGGCATACTGCCCCCACCACTGACTACCTCTGGTGAAAGGAATCAAAGTGAGTAAGCCGATTAAGTAACTGGGAGGGCTGCTCTGATGACGGAAGGGAAAAGAAGTGTTTCTTAAATTTGGATGTGCACATGAACCATCTGCACATCTCGTCAAAATGTAGGTTTTGATTTAGAGAGTCAGGGGGTAGGGCCCAAGGTTCTGCATTTCTCATAAGCTCCCAGGCAATTCCCATGCTGCTGATGCACAGGCTATACTCAGACAGCAAGAATCTAAGGTTAGAGGGCCTAAGATTTCTACCCAGGTCTGTCTGAATGCAAGGTCTATGCCCTTTCCATTTGACGAGGGATTTCTCCAAGTTCTTTTAGCCACTGAACATCCTCATAAAACATCTTAGGAGAGGTTTTCACCTCTGAATTATAAAATCTTGGGCAAATGATTTAACTTCAGGGCTTCAGAGTCCTCTTCTGTAAAAAATGAGATTAAAATATTACTACTGCCTCACACAGGGTAGTTGAAAAGGTAAACACCTAGAATTCGGTTGGTGAGTATTAGTATATAAAACATTTGAAAAGTGTTGGCGGTGAGTATAGAAAACAGAAAAAAGGTGAGGGACACTGATCTTTGAAAGTGGTGGGTTATGAATTTGGGGAACCCCACATACCCTTCACCACCCTCCAATTCACCATTTTCAGTGACCATAAGACCTCTCCACACAAGCTCTAAGGCACTGCAAAATAAAGGTGAAAACATCTGCCCTACAACCGTGTTAATGGAAGAAAACCCCACTTATTCATTCAACAATATTTGTTGAGCATCTAACACATTCCATGCATGCCAGGCACTGCTCTTAGCACCAGGAATAGTGGGGTAGATCCTAGAGCCTACGGTTTGGAGCACGTTAGCTGGGGTACATCTGGGGAAATTAGAAATTATAAGCTTTACACATGACCTACAGTACTGTACAAAATGGAGATGTATCTCAGATGAACTAACTCTCACCTCAGAGGGGTATCTAACTTACCGGGGTGCAATATTCCACCATGGGATAGTGCATTTTATGGCCTTTTGCAACTCGACCAGAAAAAAAGCAGCTTTGGCAGATGTCGTAATTAAAGTGCTTTAGACTCCTGTATCTGGTAAAGAACAAAAACAAACACATATGTATTTCTGCAAATTAAATTCCCAAAGAAGATTCTTAATAAACCTTCTTCGACATTCTCTTTATTCTAGACACAAAATGCAATGTGCATTAGTCCCACAAGGTAAGTGATTAACTTCCCACCTCCAGATTTCTCTGGTGCAAAACATTTTGGCAGAAAGATGATCTTATAAACATATGGAAGGAGGGGAGGAAAAACTCAGCTCTTATTTCAACTCTCAGATAAAATCTCTCAGAATAAGTAGGAAGGAACTGGCAGACGTCTAGTCTTTTAAAGACCAAATACTAGAATTTGAAATAACTTGAGAGAGAGACAGAGAGAGAGAGAGATATTGATGAATTGCCTGCCCTGTCCCCTATCCATTGTGGGGACTAAAATTTTCTGAAGCAATTTTAAAATGTACAGAGATAAAGCAATTTCATAAGACAAAAGAAAATTGAACAAAAACTCCAATTAAAAGGAACCCTGCTTTAATTACATTTTCTGATTGGCTGACATGATTCATCTTCAAATAGTGATGTAAGCAATCTTTTTTTAAAAAATCTCTTTATCTTTCTTCAGAAATCCCTTTCTACATTATCTGCAAATGATAGTTGAAGCCCCAAGAAAAGACAAAATTTGGATTAGATGACAGAATTTATAATCTGCTAAGTACCAGTTTGTACATTTCCCTCCATTCCCAGAACACTGCATTTTTGGTTTCAAACCATCCCTGCTTTTTGCTTTCTCAGATAAGAACCTTAGCCAGTTCAAATAAACATATTCCTTATGTCACAAATAGGAATGTGGGGAGGAGGAAGTACCTTTTTATTTTATTTTTAGATCCTGACCATCTTTTGAGGCGAGCAAAGGAAGAAAGAGAAGTACTGATTGCTAAAATAAATCTAATTTGATAAGGGCAAAAGAATTGAATGTAGAAATGCTGTTTTAGATCCTCTAAAACACTGGTCTCCTTTTTATTAAGTAAATTCTCTTCTCTGCATACAAATCTCACCAGCACTGGGAGCTGAGTAAAGAAAGGTAAGCCACGTAATGCAGTTCCCTGCAGCTTCCCCTCCCGGTCTCCCATCCCAGCCTTCTTACCTGCCAAAAACAAGGAAGAAAAGAAGGTGTCCTTTGCAAGCAGTGCCTACTCACTGTTGTCTACTTAGGCTTTAGAAACCTCTAAAGAGTTTTTTTTTGAAAACCTCTTTGTAAACAGCATGAAGTATGGAATGATTAATACCAATGGTAAAAAAAAAAAAGAACACCATAAATAAAAGGCACATGAATGGCACAAAGTAGTTATTAAGAAACAAAGTCATAAAACAAGCCTAAGCATAACGAAGAAAGAGTATTTACTTAGCTGCTAAGTGGATTCTGAACAGGTATAGACTATATAGCTAGGTTACAGTTTTGTGCTTTATTCATCACTATGGAAACCTTGATGTTGATTCAGATGTTTAAATGCATCACTGCTTCAGAATTAGGATTTAGGATTATTGTTAACTAAGATTAATTCATTAGAAAGTATCCTGCTTCCCCAAACAGGTCAACAAGACTGAAGATGTAAGAGCCAATTGTTTTCCCTGACAATTTTAAGAATATCACAATAATAACCTGCTATGTTTCCCTTATTTTTACTTTTAAATTTATAAGGAACATTTCTTCTTTTTAGCTGCTTCATGAATCTTTCTTACTTGCAAACTTTATATTCCCTTGGAAGTTCATTAGGATACTATGCAAGGAGTGTAATAAGAGTCACAGGCAGGAAAGTGGATTTTTGGCTCAACTGATAGAGTGTCTGCCTACTATATGGGAGGTCCAGGGTTCAAACCCAGGGCCTCCTGACCTGTGTGGTGAGCTGACCTATGCGCAGTGCTGATGCATGCAAGGAGTGCCCTGCCACGCAGAGGTCCCCCACATAGGGGTGCCCCACCCAGGAGTGGCGGCACACATATGGAGAGCTGACACAGCAAGATGACACAACAAAAAGACACACTGATTCCCAGGTGCCACTGATAAGAATGTAAGAGGACACAGAAGAACACACAGTGAATGGACACAGAGAGCAGACAAGGGTGGGGTGGGGGGGGAGGAAGGGGAGAGAAATAAATAAAAAATAAATCTTAAAAAAAAGAGTCACAGATAAAGAAGAAAATTCTAGTATGCTTGAAACAATTCTTCCTATTTAAAGGGGAGAAGTGGTGAGCTGAGCTACCATGATGAGCTTTCTAGGATAGAGTTATCTCAGTTTGATAACTGATTCTTGGAGAGTTTCTATAAACAGAAAGACCATTGAAAAAAAAGAGAGATGGTAAACCTGCTTGGTTCAAGAAGGGAGGAAGGTGTCGTTAATCTGTATGTCCTTGACAGTCCCATTCAACCAAACATGTGGCTGTGAAGAGCTGAAGAGTGAAGGTGGAAAGGGACATGTGCCTAATGAGTCAGATCCACCAAAATAAGCCAGCCATCGAGGAGTGACAGGAGTGATCGATGTTTCAGTCCCATCACCTCCTCTCCCACTTGGGAGAGGAACAAACTAACAGCAACTGGCACAGAAGAGAAACAACAGAGTCATAAAAAGGCAAGACGCAAGAAGAAAAAAAATGTACTATTTTGGCTTTAATACCTGAATCCAATGATTGGACACTCCTTGCAAATGTTACACTTGGCCTGATGCTTGGCAGTTTCCGCAGCAGCCACTCTGTGCAGGACGGGCAGCCACACCATCGACTGGGGTTCCAGTCTCATCCAGTCTAGGAAGAGGGCTGCTTCAATCTCGGATTTATTATTAGCCTGCAAGGAAAGGAAGGAGAGAGAGAAAGAGGACAAAAGAGTGCAAGAGAGAAGATGAGCATGTTCAGGCAATAAGTTAAAAAAAAAAAAAAAGCAAGAACAATAGTTGTTCAGTGAGACCCATTTTTCACAACTTGCTCCTGTAAATGTCCCCCTAGGTCCACATGAGCCACCTACCCCTAAGGCTTTGGTAAACTGCCATTACTCTTTTTGGCTATTAGATGACAAGAAAACAAAACAAAGCAAGTGAACAGATGGAAAAAGTAAAGCAAAACACACACCAGAGCGAGACTATATCTAGCTCTAATTTTTAAATAGATACATATAAGTAAAATGTAAGTGTTTACTGACAAAATTTCAAAGGAGGAAAAAATATCTCAGGAACTACTGGTTCATTTTTTTCATAGAGAACCTATTTCTCAATGATTCATAGAGTCATAATGAAGGGGCTTTAAATATTGGATTGAGAAAAGTGGACATGGTGGACGATGGGTATGGGGAAAGGCAGGAAGAGATGAGAGGTGGAGGTGTCTTTGGGACATGGAGCTGCCCTGGATGGTGCTTCAGAGGCAATCACCGGACACTGTAAACCCTCACAGGGCCCACTGGATGGAATGGAGGAGAGTATGGGCCATGATGTGGACCATTGACTATGAGGTGCAGAGGTGCCCAAAGATGTACTTACCAAATCCAATGGATGTGTCATGATGATGGGAACGAGTGTTGTTGGGGGGGGAGAGGGGGGGGTGGGGGAGCGGGGTTGAATGGGACCTCACATATATATTTTTGATGTAATATTATTACAAAGTCAATTAAAAAAAAATTCATTTGGTCCCCGGTCCCCAAATCTCAATTTACAGACAAGAAAGCTGAGATGCAGAATTGGAGAAATAGCTTTTCAAAGGCCTAACAAACTGGTGGCAGAGCTGGTTTTAGAATTCAAACCTCCTGGCGTAGTGCTGTTTTCATGGTGCCCTGTTGCTTCTCTGTCTCTCTCCCTCTTTCAAAGTCTAAATTTAATAAACACAATTTCTCTTAGATAGTACAGTGAAAGCTCTAAATATAATTACCAATCATTTCATCAATGAGTATTGGAGTCATGTATTTTAATTGTCTTTTGTTAAAAAAAACCCATACATAACTGTCTTTTCACTTCTTATATTGTCAGTTTGTTTGGATAGACCCATATATTGACCGCTTTTTTACTTTTCATTGCTTCTTCCATCCTTGTCTTCTGCTTGAAAAACATCCCTTAGAACTTTCTTTAGTGAATATCTGTTGGTAGCAAATTTCTCAAGTTTGTTTGTCTGAAAATATATTTTTATCCATATTCTTGATAGATATCGTCATTGGGTACTGACTTTTAGTTAAAAAGGTTTTTTGGCTTTGTTTGCTTTTGTTTTGCTTTGGCAAAACAAAATATTACTCCACTTGTATCTTGCTTTCTCAATTGGTACTGTGGCAGAGTTGGTTGGCTCCTTTGAAGGTAATCTGTTCCTTTTCCTGTCTTTGACTCGGGTTTATGTACCTAAAATTTTATTTATACTGCTTAAGATTCACAAGCCTTCTTGAACCTGTGATTTAGAGTCTTTAATCAGCTCTGGAATCTTCTCAGTCATGATCTCAACAAATGGTGCCTGTTCTCCATTTGTTCTTTCCTTGGCATACAAAATTCAGATAAATGTTAGACCATCTAAATCTATCTATCTTCCATTTCTCTGAACAGGCCTTCTCTATTTCTTCTTTCTTCATTTTGGGTTTTTTTTTTTCATTTTTTTTTCATTTTTCTGTGCTTCATTGATAATAATTCCTTCTGATCTGTTTCCTGGATATCTACTTACAAGACTGGGTATCTATTTACTAGATGCTTTCTTCAGCAGCATCCTTCCTGCTGAAAAGCCATAGACTAAGTTTTAAATTTCAGCTATTGTACTTTTTAGTACCTAGACATTCTATTGGGCCATTTTTAAAGGTATTTTTTAAAGTCTATGGTTCCCTATGGATATTATTCAATCTTGTTTTTTAATTTTTAGACAAAGTAAACATAGTTAAAAAATAATAATCTTTGTTCAGCAACTCCAATATGTGAAATTGCTGTGGGTTTACTTCTGCATTTTGCTGTTTCTAACTGGCCTCACCTTGGTTTCTTGTGTGCTTAATTTTTTCTTTTTTTGCTATATACTACCTCAACCTTAAAAAACTGTTTTCTGGAGATACTTTGAGCCTTAGGATAAAGGTATCTTCTCCAGAGATGATTTTCATTTGCTTTTGCCAAGAACCAAGGGGCACTACCTGTTCCAAGGCCAGTTTAAAGGGAATATATAGCACCTGATACTCAGTATCATACAAATAATTAATATTTGAACTGCAAACCTATGTTGCTTTGAATGTGGTTTGCTAATAAAGGATCCATTCACATTTCAGACAGAAATGCAGTAGGGTTTAGACTGACAAGTTACTTGGCTTGCAACACTGACCACTTCAGCAGTACTCTAGTTGCTACCCCTGATTTAAATTTAACATTATGAGCTGTCTAACCTTGGATTTCCTAGCCGCAGAATGGTATCAATTCAAACTAGTGATCAAAAGCTTTTGTTGAGCACTTTTCTCTGTGTAGAGTGCCATCACAGAGGTACTTTGCAGAAAATAAAACCTAAATGAAAAGGAATTCTAGAATCTAAAGATGAAAGAGACTATGGAATTCAATTCATTCTTTTGGATTGGCACCACAGAGCTGGAAGACCTTCAGCAGTTCTCGGGTCCAAACTCTTTTCAATGCCAGTGTGTTCTTACAGCCACTAGATAAATACCACCCGTGAGAGGGAGCAAACATCCTGAAAAGACAATCTTGGACATACACGTATAGGTACCCCTGTCAAAAGTGCTTTTATCACACTGAGCTGAAATCTGCCAGCATAGAAGATAGGAGCAGAGGTTACAGATTTAAACCACTGGGTTCTGGATTTGAACCCAACTTTGCCACTTACCAGCTGTGTGACCTTGGGAAAATGACTTCATTTCTCTGTGTCCATTTTCTTCTGCTTTGAAATGGAAATATTAGTAGTGCCTACCGGAAAAGTTGTTTTAAGAATGAAATGAGTGATTAAGTGAAAAGCACTTGGGACACTGTCTGGCATATAACAAGGGCCATGTCAGTGTTCACTACTGTTATTGTCGTTTTATTACAGCAGAAACCCAGAAATCTCCAGCCTTCTTTTAAGCCTTTAAACATATTTTACCAGAGCTTTCATGTCTCTCCAAGTCTCTTCATCCCTACTTATTTTATTTCTTCCTCATATGGCATGGCTTGGTTTGCCATTGTCCTTTTGAAAACTATTCTCCAAAGGTGATCTTCTGGAAATGGTATCTTCATTTGTTTGGATAGTATAATTGGATGACTTTCTTTTGTTCTGTACTGTAGACTCACACAGAGTTTCTACTCAACTAAAACCTCTGGGTCAGTGTTTCCCAATGCATCCCGCAGATCAATCATCCAGCAAAATGCTTTGTGACAAGAAGGTCAAATTAATTAAGGAAACATTGCACATTATATCTACCTCTTAAAATTCTTAATGCACGTCAACATATTGAAATTGAGATGGTCTTCAGTAAAGAAATATATTGAACTTTGACCTCAGAATTTCCCACACTTAATTGTTCAGTGACCCTAAGAACTTTTTAAAAAATAAAATTATAAGGCCTATGAACACCACAAAGTATTAATGTCTTGCTGGACATTATAAGAAATGCAATTCTTGGCTTTTTCCAGGGAATCCTCCACTCTGTACTTGGTCATTTGGACTTTCCTGTTAGTCTGGGCCCATTGTACAATCTCATCAACATCTTTAAGAATCCTGACTCTGTAGCCAATGAATCAGCCATTCTTCCCAACTTTGTGTAATTTTTACATTTTACATGAAACATATGTTCTGTTTTCATCAAAAAGTCACTGGTGAAACATTAAACAGGCCGTGGTCAAACATGAACTATGCCATTATAGCCTGCATCTCAGGTCAACATGGATCCATTATTCAGTACTCTATGATTCTTCCCAGTGATATTACCATCTAGTCTTGACTGTATATGTTTGTACATTTTGTACACAAGGACACGAAGGGAGACTTTGCTAAAAGAATCGCAAATTTTCGGCCACAGTATGGCCTGTAACAATCCTTTGTTCAACTTGTCTAGAAACCAACCTTACCAAAATAACCCTTTACCATATGACCTGGCAATCCCACAACTAGGTATATATCCAAAAGCATTGAAAGCAGGGACTCGAAAAGATATTTGCACACTGATATTTATAGTGGCATTATTCACAATTGCCAAAAGTAGGAAGCAACCCAAGTGTCCATCAACCCGTGATGTATAAACAAACTGTGGTGGGAAGTGCATTTGGCTCAATGGATAGAATGTCTGTCTACCACATGGGAGGTCCACAGTTCAAACCTCCTTGACCCGTGTGGAGCTGGCCCACGTGCAGTGCTCATGTGAGCAAGGAGTGCCGTGCCATGCAGGGGTGTCCCCCGCGTAGGGGAGCCCTACGCGCAAGGAGTGCACCCCGTAAGGAGAACTGCCCAGTGTGAAAGAAAGTGCAGCCTGCTCAGGAGTGGCACCTCATACACGGAGAGCTGACATAGCAAGAGGACACAACAAAAAGACACACAGATTCCCGGTGCCGCTGACAAGAATAGAAGCAGACACAGAAGAACACACAGCAAATGAACACAGAGAGCAGACAATGGGGGGGGGGGAGAAATAAAAATAAATAAATCTTTTAAAAAATAAAAAGTGTGGTATAGATGTACAATGGAATATTATTCAGACATAAAAAGGAATGTAGTCCTGATACATGTGATGACCACCAATGGACCTTGAAGATATCACATTGAGTGAAATAAATCAGACGAGGCTCAAAAGGACAAATATTATATGATCTCAGTATTATGAGATGATTAGAATAACCAAAGACATAGAATCAGAAACTTGAATATAGTTTCCAAGGGGACAGGTTGGGGGTGATGAAAAAGTTTTGGTAATGAGTGGTGATGATGGTAGCACAATAATTTGAGTGTAATTAACAAACTATATATTTGATTGTGGTTAAAAGGGGAATTTTTAGGGTATATATTGTTAATAGAATAAAAAGTTTTAAAAAGCCATAGGACTGTACAACATAAACAGTGAACTCTAATGTAAACCATGGACTACAGTTAATAGCATAATTATACTAGTATTGTTTCATTAGTTGTAACAAAGATACCACACTAAAGCAAAGTATTAATAATAGGAAAAATTGTGTGTGTAGGGGTATACAGGAACTATATTTTCTGTATGATAGTTTTCTATAAACCTACAACTTCTATAATAAAAGACAATTTTTAAAAATTGCACACCAGAAAAAAATAACCCTTTGAGCAAAGAGACAAAACATTATAGAGAGGCAATCAATTGAAGAGTTACTAATTTATTTCTATTTAAAATATGAGTTTATTATTGCTTATCCTGAACCTGTATTTTTTTCTGACTTATGTTTAAATGATAGCTAGTTTAATGATGGATTAAAAGGCATGGTGCCAAATAGGACTACATGCTGAATTTTAAAAATGTAATAATAATATAAAATTCTGTTCATTCCAAAAGACGGGTACAAAATCTGACCATGACTTAGCAACAATACAGGTATAAAACAACAAAATAAAATAAAACAAACACCATGCCTTTGATGAATAACTCCAGGGATAGCCAGAAGAATGTCAGGGAATATTCTCATTACTCTCAGTACTGTTCAAACCCTTCCTAGAAAACAGTGTCTAGTTCTGGTGGCTATAGCTGACCCAGAACATAGAGAAGAGAAGGCTTGGCAGAAAGGCACAATGATAATTAAAGGGTTTGAAAGCCCCATGAGAACAGCTTAAAAGGAATTGGGATTATTTAGCTATGAAAAAAATAAATAAAGAGAGAGCATGTGTGAGAAAGAGTAGCTGAAGGGGCGATGAAAAAAAAAAAATAAAGAGAGAGCATGTGTGAGAAAGAGTAGCTGAAGGGGCGATTTAATAACAGTTTTCAATTATGTGAATGGCTCTTGCATAGGGGCCTGTGACCAGCTGTTCAATCCCTCCACTGAGGACAGAACAAGAGGAAAACAGGCTTAAGCAGCATGAAGGATTTCAGCTGTAACTCATACAGAAGTTTCCTGATGCCGAAAGTTGTTACAACATTAGTGTGAATTACCAAGGGAAACGCTTTCAAAAAACTATAGATTCTCCCATGCTTCAAGGTTGGAAAAATCTCAAGGTTCTTTCCAGCTCCTGAGCTGCAAGATCTATCATTTTGACTCTTCTAAAACTGCTCGCGAATGCCAACTGACAGCACTGAAGACAAGATACGGGGATTCACATTCTCATTCTGTTTCCATCTTTCATTTTTACTACAAACCATTCTGTATCCTAGTGGTATAGTCCCTCTCCTTTTGTTTGGCGAGAAGGAAAAAATTAAAAACCACACAAGCTTCTATAAAGATCTAACAGAAGCAGAGTTAAAACTCAGCTAAAATTATATTTTCATCATTTCAGAAAACAATAACCACAGACAGATCTGAACATCGGGAGCCGCTGAGGTCAAAAGGCTGGTATGAAGGCACTAGATTGACATAATCCCTTTAGGTACCATTATTTTACTGATTTACATATGGGCCTCTTATCTTCTTTTTTCAGTATCTGCAATGACCCTTGGCCTTACCCCTAAGGGCCAGTTTCAAACTTCTAAGCAAAAACTCTTCAGAGTGGGCTATTCAGACTTGTGTTTTGGTTTTGTTTTCCCAGTGCCTCCTTTTCCCTCTATGGCAAATACTCAAAACCCAAAAAACAAAGATACCACAGCTCTTGCAGTTGTGAGAGCCACAGCACGGAAATACCTTGGGTTTCCCCTCCTCCTTTGTTAGTCCTCAGCTATCAGCAACTCTCTCTTGCACAAAGGCCAGGGGAAGGAATCAAGTGGTCATCACAGTTGCTCTGTTCCAGCAGCTTGGGTACGGTTTTAAACATATACCATCTTCAAAAGGTATAAAGACAGTTAAAGAAATCCCAGGATCTGGAATTGCTAGCTGAGAGATTGAAGTAGCGATATAAGACATGCAAAGGGCATTGCATGGCAAGATAAAGAGTTAGGGCATTTGCTGGCTTTCAGAATACCTTCTGGCTTGCTGTCAGGTTGTGCTTTCCATAAATCCTTGGGCACTGAAGGGCCAGGTCACAAATGGCTGCCAGTGGGTCAACCTGAATACTCATTTTTCTCCCAGGACAACGGTATCAATTCATGGATACAGAAGAAAAGCAACGAGAAGATTCCTCAGCAAGCTGGCCACCCTGGCTACCAGAAACACAGATCTCATGTTTTTAAGAGACGCCAACTGACATCTCAATTGTGAGGTTTGTGAGAATCATGTCAATAGGTAAAAAATGAACATAATTAGTATAGAGAGAAGGAAATGTTATGCAAGAGGCTGTGCCTGGTAATGCTCAGGTGATAACAAGGAACTACAATCCTGAGAACAACACATTCCTATACTTCCTTAGGTTTTCTCCTTGATTCAAGTTACTTAAGACAGGAACTGTGTGCCTGGACCCTCCCTGAAAGTTTGTTGAATTGAAGGATGGGTGGGAATTAAATTGCAATGTGGTCACAAAGGAAAAAAAGGATTATAGGAGCTGAATGAGTTCAGAATAAAAACTGCCCAGTCATCTGGAAGAGCCAAAAATTAAACTTTTAAGGAGTATTTTAGGGAGAGAAGAAAAAATAAGGACATTTTCAAACAGTCCAAAGTTTACTTGTATTTAATTTTTCAAGTAAATGTCTCTTTACTCGTTTGTTATTGTGTCAGACACGAAAGGCCAAAAGACTAGTTCCAAATATGGAGAATATGTATAGAATATGTATGTATGTTTAAAATACAGGATTAAACTATAGCAATAGACAAAATTCAAATGGGGTGCCCTAAAGGAAACTCACAGGCAAGCAGCCATGTCCTAAAGTAGTGGTTCTTAACCACGGCTGATTCTGTTCCACCACAGGACATTTGACAATGTCTGAAGGCATTTTTAGTTATCAGAACATGGGGGACAGTGGGTAGGGGTCAGGGCTGCTGCTAAATATCCTACAGAGCCCCTGCAACAAAGAATTATCTTTGGCGGGGAAAAGAGTGTGTGTGTGTGGAGGCTGGGTATATGTGTGGGTGTGTGAAAGTGCATGTTTGAGTTTTATTGGTCGAGTTCTTGCCCATTTAGAGGAAAAATAATAACTAAATATAAAAATACTGAATGCATACATATGCATGAATTGAATTCCCAAACATTCTTATTGACTGAAGAAGGCCAACTTATGGAAAACACTGGGGACAAACCACAGATTTGAAGAGAGGTTAATTTCTCCTTCCTGGATGCTTTCATCTGCTCTTTTCACTAGTAAAATGTGCTCTTCAAAAATCCAAAGAGGGACGTGGATGTGGCTCAAGCAGTTGGGTGACCGCCTACCACAGGGGAGGTCCTAGGCTCAGTTCCTGGTGCCTCCTAAAGAAGATGAGCAAAACAGCAAACTGACGTGATGGGTTGGCATGGTGAGCTGACACAAGAGGATGATGCAATGAAGAGATACAACAAGAAACACAATGAACAATGAGACACAAAAAGCAGGGAGCAAAGGTGGCTCAAGCCATTGGGTGCCTCCCTCCCACATGGGAGGTCCCGGGTTTGGTTCCCAGTACCTCCTGAAAAGATGAGCACATAACAAACAGACACAGAAAGCAGATTATGGAGTACAAACAATGGGGAGAGGGGTCTAAAATTTAAAGAATAATTTTTTTAAAAAAATCCAAAGAATAATTTTGATGTTGCTGCCATTGTTAACAGGTAATAGCATCAATAGCTGATGACTTAACTTTCCCGGCCCAGATTGTCAAAAACCCCTACTGCTGGGAAAGATTTGATGAATGTAAATTTATCAAAACTCTTTTGTGAATTACAGTCTGTACACAAAGATTTAAAACTACAAGGAGAATGGCTAGTCAGGGTCACACGATATAGGACAGGCAGTTCCTGACTGTTCCCTGAGCTGTTATTACAATTTCTTTAACAACCTCTAAATCTACCAAGGGCATCAGTGAAATATTTTACATAAGAGAGAAGTCTGCACTAGCAACGAACATAAAAGGAGGAACAAGAACAAGTTGTAAAGAATATTAATGATTCTTCTCCCAAACAATCCCAGTTTTTATGAAAATCAAATGGTAAATTAAAAAAAAAATCTCCTACAAAACTATATGAACCTGGAGGTAACAAATAAAACAGAAGGAAGGTGGCATTTTGATCCTCTTAGATGTAACACAGTTGTGTTTTACCTTTGAGTTGCTGAGGAAACTAAACTGTAGGGTCAAAAGGGATCATTTATGTGAAGTTCCATGCAAAGTTTTTTCACATCTCACTCTTCGTCTACCCTACTTCTCTTGGGAGAGCAATTGGTCTCATTGAAAAGCCACACCACATGTATAACACTGTTTTCTATCTCTTATAGCTCTGTTACAAGAGTTTTTCCCTTGCAGATGAGGTAAGACTTTGCTGATAGTGGTCACGCTTTGAAATAAGCACAGTAATCCATTTTCCGTTCAGCCTTTCCCATTTGTAACATTTAGCATATAATCAAAGATACTTGGAGATAAGTCGCAGTGGTGATAATCTGCTTTGACTTTATTGGATGAGGAAAGGCTCCAAGAGGTTAAAGAAACAGCTCAAGATTGTCTATTATTTTAATAGTAAAATAAATATGCCTAAAGTAGTCTTTAAAAGGGGGGACAAAATTGATTTCTTAAAGTAACATGCAGGCTAATTTCTGAAATCGTTTGAATCTTGAACTTGTTTGAGAGTGCCAGAAGCTCTGATAGCTAAGTAAGCAAGGCCTATGTAGGAAAGTCCTGAGCTGAATTCTATGCTGAGTTACTGATGGCCACAAGAAGGTACAAAAGTGAATACCTAAAAGCACTGTGATAAATGTCTACTCATGTCTCCTCTGATCGCCTTTCCCCCTTCTTTTTGGCATTACTGGTTCTTTCTATGTTAGATTTTATGTAGCTACATGGACTGATAAGGGTAGACCAACATATACTGAAGTAGCAAACAGGAAAAGAAGAAACAGAAAAGGCTATGAGTTTCTGACTCCTCCTTAGCTCAAAGGCCATGTTTTAGTTATTTTGATTTGTTGCTCCTATAAGAGAGTTGGCTGATGTGGATATGTATTTATTAGACATACGTTTACATTGCTATGGAGAAAAAGGAACGTTAATTCTAAGCACTGGCATTTTAAACAATGCCCTGAGGGAAGCGGACTTGGCCCAGTGGTTAGGGCGTCCGTCTACCACATGGGAGGTCTGAGGTTCAAACCCCGAGCCTCCTTGACCCATGTGGAGCTGGCCCATGCACAGTGCTGATGCGCGCAAGGAGTGCCCTGCCATGCAGGGGTGTCCCCCGCGTAGGAGAGCCCCACGCGCAAGGAGTGCGCCCTGTAAGGAGAGCCGCCCAGCGTGATAGGAAGTTCAGCCTGCCCAAGAATGGCACCACATACATGGAGAGCTGACAGAGCAAGATGACACAACAAAAAGAAACACAGATTCCCATGCCGCTGACGACAGAAGCGGACAAAGAAGAACATGCAGCAAATGGACACAGAACAGACAACTGTGGGGAGGGGGGAGAGAAATAAATAAATAAATAAATCTTTTTAAAAAAAATGCCCTGACAAAAATGGGGTCCAAAGCTGAGTCAGGAGTGGTTCTATTCTCTGCCATTCTAAACCACTTTGGATGCCCATAGCAATACTCAAAAAGAAAAGGGAGAGGGAGTTCTTCCTTTACAGAAGCAAGTCTGCTAATATATGCAGAAGGAATGGCAGAATTAGAAAATGACTATTATGCAGTCAGCAATGTAATAACTGAATTAGACAAGGATCATCAATGGATGATAAAATGAGGTTGAAAGGCTGATGAGTAACTGGCTATTCACAGGATCTCAAAAATATCACAAAATTGTTTTCTAATGACCAAGGGTAAAGGGTACTTTTACGATGGAAATATCTGGCAGACATCACCCTAATATCCTTGATGTTACCAGTAAGAACACAATGTATTTTGTCCCTTTTGGTGTGATACAATGGGAAATACATAACATCACCTCGATTGTCTTCTTGCCAAAACAAAAATGTAAGCTGAAACTAATCATGAGTAAACAATCAGACCAATCCAGAATGTGGTATATTCTTTAAGAGAACCTACCTGAGATCTTCAAAAATGGCAATGTCATGAAGGAAAAAACAAAACCAAAGGCTGGGAAAACAAACAGCTAGCTCCAAGGGACATGCTGGGATCAATGGTGGAAATTTCAGTGCAGACTGCATGCAGGTTGACATTGTTCAATTGACATTGAATTTGAGTGTGACAATGGCATTGCAGTTATGTAGAATGTCCTTTAAGGAAAAGAAGATATATGATGACATGCTTAAGAGTTCATGTTATGATGTCCCTTACTTTTAAGTGGTAAAGAGGGAAAGTGTATGTGTGTGCATGCATGTGTGTACACATACAGATACATACATGGAGAGAGAGGGGAAGGGAGGGAAGATACTAAGCATGAGCTGCACCGATGTATGGGCTATACAGGTGTTTATTATATTTTTCCTTCATCTTCTGTATCTTTGAAATTTTCCAAAAGAAAACACTGGTTGACACTATTGTTCTTCCCAAGTCACTCCCTCCTGGGGGAGAGAGTAAGATAAAGAGGTGTGTAAGAGTGACTTGAATGACTCTGAAGTGAGAGAGTAAATAGCATTAATGTCAATGGTATAAAACTTGAAAAGCTCCTCAGGCTGTATTTTCTCAAAACAAACAAACAACAACAACAAAAACCCACCGCCAAGCTATCACTGAGCTGATTTCTTCCCTGCTCATTTACCTTCATTGTTCCTAACACATCCCCTCATACCTTCTGCTTAGATGCTGCTTTTCTGAGATGTCTAAATGTAAATCTCCAGCTCTGAAAATGAGTTTAAGAGAAATTTTTCTTGTTTGAGGTCAGGACTGAGAGGTCAAGAGGTGTCTTCATGAAGACAAGAAGTAAAAGGCTTCCCATAACTGCTTTCTTGGGTAGAAATCAAGTATTTCATTTAAAGTTCTAAAGATAATCAGCAGGTTGAAGGCCAGCAGTCACTGCTCTAAATATTAATGGAGACTCTGAATCATCCATTAAAGAGAAAATCAGCCCAAACAATAAGAAATGGTGATTATCTACTCTTCATTGACATGTTCAAGGACAACTGTCCTGACCTAAGGTTCTCCACTCCACCTGGCTAATAAGCCAATTAACACCATGGCCACAGGGACCAGAAGCACAATTTTTGAATCTATGAAAATCTCTAAGTAGACTCAAGTTTGTATATTTAGGCTAGAGAGCTCTCACACTTAACAGAAAAGTTATACATATACATTTTAAAGCACACATATCTGAGTTATAGATGTCATGGGATATACTTTCTCAAGTATAGAGCATGACACATTATGCAAAAGTACAAGATAAAAAGTTAACTCTTCTATTACTGCCTCCTACAGTCCTTTAAAATCCAGGTCCAGGAAAGACAAAAATGATAAGCACAGAAGACAGATCAGTGGTTTCCAAAGATGTGGGGGTGGGGGGTTACGAATGGAAAATAGAAAGTGTGATCAGTTGGTATTGGAAATGCTGTGTCTAACCAGTTGAGAAGTCTCTTGGTATAGCATTTTAATATGTGTAGGCAAAACATAATCTCAAGTGTCTCTAAAACCTCATCCACAGATGCTGGGTAAATTAATCTCAGTGGGAGAGTCTCAGCTAACCCTCAGTGAGCACCTACTATGCACCAGCTACAGTTCTACGCACTTTGCCTTTACTGGCTCATTTCATCTTTACAACCACCCCAAAGAGCTAGGAGTCTGGGAAGTTTGCTGGATCTGCTGATCACCTAACTAGCAAACAGCAGAGTCAAGATTTGTAAACCAGGCAGTCAGACTTCAGAACCTATACTTAACCACTCTGCTATGCTGCCAGTTACTACCTTAGATATTCTGGAATGACTTATTATTTATATGCAAGTAATAGTCACTTGTTCTCAACAGTAGAGTTTGTAATTTATCCTCGGTCGACATCACAGCAACTGTGTAGAGATGATATTCATTTTTGTCATAGGAATATAAAAATTCAGAAGACAGATGAAAAAAGCAACTTATCCATTTTGAATGCATGAATAACAGGAGGCAGAAAACAGATGTAAAATAAACAGATCTTGACACCCAAGCTCTCGTAGGTGAAGCGTATTGAATATAGAGTTGGCAGAGTCGATTCTATCTAAACAATAAAGTCCTTAAAAGGTTTACAGAAGAAAATACTACAAAGACTATCAAGGGGCGGGTGGGAGCACTTCTCAGGGCGCCGCCAAAGAGCAATTTGCGGGTACAGGATTCTTTTCTGAAGGCACTTGAAAGTGCAGAGTTTTCCTCCCTAAAAGGAAATATTACTTGGTTTCATCGGAAGGCAGACTAGACACCTGCAACTAGGATTAGAGCATTTTAAATCACGATCATGGGGTGGGTTTGTGTGCAATCTGTCATCCTTTCACAAACTAAAATTCATATAAGGGATCACAGTAACACTTTCTTAGCCCAGTGTTTGGAAGCCAAGGAACCTGGGCCTGCCGTCTACTTCTGACATGGTATCATTGCAGGAGGCAGAGTAGATCCATTTGGCCTCGCAGGGCCTCGGTGTTCTCTGAAAAAGGAGATATGGACAGGAAGTGGACGGGGCTCAACTGATGGAGTGTCTGTCTACCATATAGGAAGTCTAGGGTTCAATCCCCAGGGCCTCTTGGCCTGTGTGGTGAGCTGGCCCACATGCAGTGCTGCCGGGAGCAAGGAGTGCCGTGTCACGCAGGGGTGTCCCTGCCTAGGGTGCCCCATGCGCAAGGAGTGCACCCTGCGAGGAGAGCCACCCCGTGTGAAAAAAGAACAGCCCACCCACAAGTGGCAACGCACACATGGAGAGCTGACGCAGCAAAACGATGCAATAAAAAGAGACACAGTTTCCCAGTGCCGCCAGATAATGCAAGCGAACGCAGAAGAACACAGAGAATGGACATAGAGAGCAGACAATGGGGTCGGGCGGTGGGGGGGGGGGGAGGAGAGAAATAAATAAAATAAATCTTTTTTTTAAAAAAGATGTGGGCCAGTCCCCAGGGCCCTTGGGGCAGTCTGTGTGACTCACCACCAGGGCAGTCTTGGTGTTACTAATGTCAGAAGGATCAATCTACTCTCGGCAGGGTTGTTTCCATGGAATATGAAAGAGGAGCAACCTGCTGGTGTGTTCACTGAAGCCGTATTTCTAAAGCAAACTGGTATCAAGATTTCTCTTCTACAATCACCAAAATGAGTCCGTTTCCCAGGTCATGTGCTGTCTACAGGAGTAATTTATTAAAATACGAACAGATCCTTTTGCCTCACTTCTACTATCAGTGAAGATACCACTGCCAAATCTATACATTCATAGGGAATTTTCCCTTTTAATCTATACAGATAGGACTTCATCTCCTGGCTTAATGGGTGATTCCTTGAAGGACCTATACAGAATTTAAGTAGGCAAGAATATTTCATTTAGACTTGATGGGTGATTTTCTTTGCTCTTTTTAAGGGGTTAGTGGGGCAGGGTATGGGCCCAGGAAACTTTTAAAAGATCATTCTGAGGGTGTTGCCCATGAAAACACACCTCTCTTTCCATCACCACCAGCAGGCCTCTGCCTGATTCAGAAGCTACGCTTTTCCAATTGCACCAACCCCCCCCCCCCCAAAACCAAGTATGTTTTCCAGTTGGTGACAAGAAAACAAAGAACATAAAACGGACTAGAGTCTGACATCAATGTTTCTTTCTGCCATGCAAGGAATGCATTTTGCTCAAGATACTTAAATACTTTCTTGCCGTTTCCTTAGGCTGGTAGAAAGGGCAGATTTTGAACACGAGCTTGCTGAAGGAACAAGCCCAGCCCCATTCCCAAGGTCTTCCACTTCAAACAAAGGGCAGAGTGAATTTCTCCTCCTGTTATCTTTCCCTACAGCAAACGTCATATTTTCCTGCAGGCTGCACAGTGAAAAAGACAAGGTGACTACCAGAGCACCTGGCTGAGGTAACGCGTGCCAGGATGGAGATTCTGAAGTAAGCATTCACAATGGATCTGTTCGCACCGACTGCAAATTACTACAAAGATGAGAGGCTTCCCAAACCCAAGTCATGTAAAGCTTGTCTGACTCCAAACATACCGAATGTGCACGATATCCTGCTAGAAAAATACCCACGGATATCTTGCTAACACTTTGAACTCAACTTCTTAAATGAGAACTCCTCTTCTCCCCCAAGTCTTGTCTCTCCCATGTTCCCTGTTTTGTTACAATATCTCTTATTCTAGCAGGGTCCCTGGAAAAAAGGCCTGTTACTTCACCTTGGGGAGCTGGAGAGCAGTAGTCTCCCAAGGTGCATATTTGGGAATGAGGTGGTAAATTGGGGGCAAGGCATACGACTGGGGCTCAAAGGCTTCCACCAGCTGAGGGGCTTTAGGAGCACAGTTGAAACTGTTCATCCACTTAACAGTAAAAACAAGCAAAACCCCAAAGCGTGCCTGTTTTCTTCTCTTCAAAGAACTGGTGAGGATTAAATGAGAGAATTCAGGTGAACAAAGGCAAAGGATCACTTGTAGCAAGCATAACAATATGATTGATAAGTTTGGCTGGTACAAATAGTGGGGAAAGGCTAGCTGTTTCATGTGGTGAAACGAGATCATGGCCCATCATGGGATCAGACTGAGAAACCTCTAAGTATTAAGTAGAGAAATTAGTGGACATGGAAAGAAGGTGAGGATTTCTAAGGATGGCATCATATGGTGAATACATTTCTCTAAAACCATTGTGAAGGCTATGAGACCAAAGAGGGGCTGGGGTGTGGTGTGGAGGCTTGCTAGAAGACAGTGTAATCATCGTCTCACGGTGGCAAAGGAAAGGAAAAAAATTAAAAAAACAAAAATATGTTCCTTTCCCTTTAAAAAACAGCACCTTACTGAGTTTTTTCTATTTATAAGTGCTCTAAGAAGAAAATCCAGTAAATCCCAAATAGGAGAGAGAAGAAAATGAAAAGCACCCCTAGTCTGGTTTGTCACCACTATTACTATTTTGACTGTTTTCCCCAAAATCTCACAAAAGACATTGCAAAGAATCTGGAGACTGGCTAGCCAGGAGGCAGTCAATAGATATCCTCGGGGCCACTGAGCTCACAGCTTTGACACGAAGAAGGGAGTGTTGTCACTGCAGAGACAGGGAAGTAACCAGACCTGAAACATGAAGAAAGAGGCCATCCAGCTGGCTCTACCAGAGAGGCAGAGAGGGTGGGCACCTGATAAGGTAGGCAGCACCAGGGTAGGTGAAGCTCCTGTTCACCAGCCCATGGTCCCAACAGCCAAACCCAAGAGGGCCAGAGACAGCAGTGAGGGTGGTATGTGGTTGGCTGAGCTTGGCAGCAACACTGTCCAGTACCATGGGATTAATGGATTGGGACGGCTCCTGCCGGCCCTGAAGACAGGTGGATTTGCTCTGCACCAGGAGACATCACCGAACAGAGGCTGGCAGTGGTGTGTTCTGACCCTTACCCTCAGACCAGGTCACAATATACACACACATGTGAGTAGAGATAAGTATATATAAAATGTGTGTATGTGTGTGTTTCATAACTAGGACTTAAAAAAGGTAACTGAATCTTGAATAAACAGAAAATAACCATTAGGGAAAAAACACATCATGGCAAGTTGTTTTATAATTGGATTTCTTAAAAAAAAAACACAAACTGAATCTAGATTCTTTCTGCCCATTAACAGCCATTGTATGAAAGTTAAAATGTCTACACTCTGGAGTAGAAATACTAATGTAGCAACACGGAAAAAAAATAAAACTAGAGATAGTGATGAGAGTCTAGTCACATTATGGGAGGCTGGAATGTGAGGGGGAAAGTACATTTATTCCTCCATATTTATTTTAAATTTAGAGCTAATTTGCCATAATCTTAGCAAAACAATCCAAACAGTATATCCCACTCTACATAAGTGGGCCTATTATGCATGCATTTAGTCAATTTGCCCACTTAACTGTTAAATAAATATTCCAACTGCTTTAAACATCTAAACATTCACAGCGTTCTGCCCATGAAGCCTTCTATTGTTTCATCTGACTCTGAGATCAAAGGCTACAGGTTTAATTAGCTCTATAGCCAGTTCTATTTTGTAAAATCGACCATTGTTCATGGGATAGAATAGATTGAGAAACCTTGGATTAGAAAAATAGCCCTTAGCATTAAAGACAAAACAACGACCACCTAAGAACACTGTGAATAATGTAGCAGTGCAAATATCTTACTGCTTCAGTGCTGGTGGCATTACAAATAGAAACGGCCTTTGACAAAAAGCCATCTGGTAATATGTACCAAAACACACGAAAAATATTTCTATCCTTTAGCCTGGTAATCCCATTCTTGAGAATTTAGCCTAAAGGAAAAAAAATGCAATTAAAGAAAAGTGCTAATGCATGAAGATGTTCATTGTGGTGATATCTATCCTATCAAAAAATAGAAACAACCTAAATGTCTATCAATGGGTGTTTGGAAGAAGTGTTTGGGGACACTGATTAGGGTGTGAAAAAAGGAGGACAGAGAAAATGTAATGACAGCAGGAAAAGAAAGAAAATGGACAACAGTGGGAGAATATGGTGAGCTAGTGATGGGCACTAGCAAATAATACACACCTCAGACTTTGTTATACAATGGGGGATTCACCATACAGGCCTTTGAACAGTACAGAATGTCAAGGCAACAAGAGGAAATTAACAAAAATAAAGAAGAGCTGTACTACCTATCTACCAGTCATCAAAAATGAGGCTACCATGAGAGAATTGGGAGGAAAAAACAAAAACGAAGAGACTCACCTCTCCAAAATCCCTTTCTCATCTACAGAGGCTTTCTGTCGCTAGAGAGTCATTTCTTTCCTCTCAGAACCACGGTGACTCCCCTCCCTCCCCTACCAACTTAACCACGGCATCACTGCTACCGGAGGGAATTTCTTGTCCTGCTTCTCCACAGGCCTCTCTCCCCAATCCCAGGGTCCCAGAAAGCCACTGCTTCCAGAAGTTTCAAATATTCAAAATCCTCCAATGGCCTGCTTATAGAACTCATGGGAGAAACAACATCTGTGGGGTCTTTTTTTTATCATTACTTTTCTAAAATATAAAGACATAAATGTGTTACTTAAGAAGGTGAATATCTTACAAATTGGAAGCAGCTTCTGACACTTGGCTCAATGTTACTCCCCCCAAAGGATGCGACTTCACCCAACTGTCTTGGGATTTGGATAGAATCGTGCAGAAGGAGGCCCAGTCTGCGCTGGTCACAAAATCCCGTTGAACTTGCCACTTGCTTGAAAAGGTCTACAAAAGGAAGAAGAAAATTGCAACAATCAGAAAGCAGCACCAAGTGGATGCCAGAGAACCTAAGTCCAACTCAATTCAGTGGCTATCATCAAGAGTAGCTAATATTCCCACAGAGAGGGACAATTTCTAATTTAGGCTAATCTGGACATTATTATTTTTATGGACCAAGTTAATCATCACTCTGTATATATGAAGCATGACAACTTTTAAATAAACTTCAACCCTGCAAGAAATATGAGTTTACATTCAGCATTTTTCCTAAGCCAGAACACGTTGTTTGGGAAATATTTTATGCATAGGATATAACCACTATCATAAAATAAACGTTTTAGGATTAAGAATCATAAAACTGGCCCAAAACACCATCCCCTTTGGACATCAAAGGTTGGAAAATACACCCAAATTGGGATTTGTTTATGGAGTTATAAGATAATTTGAACTTCTAGCACATCATGTATGTGTTCCCAGGGGATGCTGTATATATCTACAATTAGATCATATCCCATTCCTCTGTCATTGGTTATGTTTGTCTTTTTGGCTGGAGACTACTGTCTCCATGAGGGCAGAGACCACATAGCTTGGTTAAATGCTGGTTAAATGCGTGCCCACAGTGTCAAGAGAAGAACAGTAGTATCTGGTAGACAGCAGGTGCCCAGTATATGAGACTGAGAGAATGAATGAAAACATCAAATGCTGGAGATGTATGTTGTGTGCTTAGAAAGAAAAATCACTTAAATCATACCTTATATTCAAATAATGGTTGCCAAAAATGTAAATTTGAGAAAAGCTTTTCTACCCATAAACACACTTGAAACTCTAAAAAATTATTTGTATGAGATTTCTGAGATGATAACTACAAAATTGAGGTCACTAACACATGCACGCTTTTTGCCGTCTCTCTACTACACACACTCACACATGCTTTTTCAGTAATGAATTAGTATTTTTAAATATCCTACCTGGAAGTTAATATTTTTGTTTCATCAACCTCAAAACATGTTTTTTCTTAGTAGTTAGTTAAAACACAGGCTTGAAGCTCCCTTGATGTTTTCATTCAGTATTACGAAGTGCTGGCACTACACTATTGATAAATTAGATTATAGCTAACTTACAATGAGTAACTCCAATACTTAAAGGACAGAAAGCCACAGAGTAACTATTTTATCCAAAATACACTGTAAATGGTTAATAAAAGCTGTTCAGTTATTTTATTCAGTTCTGAGGATGACAAAACTCAAGTGGGAACTACATAAAAGTTAGAGCTAAAAGAGCCTGTGTATTTTGTGGCTTTCTCCTAGAGGGAAAATGAACAGTAGGACACCAAATGGCTTTAGAGGAATTCAATCTTTTTGTGTCCTGCCTGTCCTTAAGCTCAGCACATCTCTTCATTCCTGTGTGCCTAGGCCTTAGGGGAAAAGAGAAAAGACAAGACAGGCTGGGTTTGTTTAATATTCCTACTGAACAGATTTCTTACAAACATTTCAAGGGGAGAAACAAGTGTGGTCCTGCACAATGAGAATGCAGACTTGCTTAGCCACCTAGACCATCACTCTTTTAGCATTTGCTTTTAATTTGGATTTTCACTTTTTGAGCAGAAGAAACCAACGGTTATTCAAAATGAAATCCTATAAGGTGGCATTTACCCTTTAAGAAATGGCAAGCTATCTCTCTCTCAAATAATAAAATGTTAGGCACAACACAGAATTCGATGTGTCAGTACCAACTTACAGTAAGGTGATTGTAAAATAAACAATGTTTCTTGAACATGAATGCCAGCTAGGACTCTTTAAATAAAATCCAAAGATTAGACAAGTGCACGGATTAAACCCTCACATTTATTTTTCTGACATACAGAGGAGTTAGAAAATCAGACTTGATCCCCTAGGAACAAATGTTTTATTCAGACACCGTCAATGTAGTGTAAAATGATACTTGGACTGGGGAAGCAAGTCCTCATTCCCGATTTAAATACCTGCAATCTACAAGGAATGGCAGAGACAAAATTTTACGACACTCTGAAAGCAGTTCTATGTCTTACATGAAGAACCCACTGTTGAATACAAACAATGTGTCATTTCCCATCTAGAACTGGGGTAATTAGCCAACATTAAGAAAAGAATACAGTTAATACACATGACTTACATCTGTACTTGTCTTCCAAATGTGCTTTACACAGAGAAATGATGCCAGTTTTAAAAGACAAGATACGGATCCTCCCTGTTCGCCCCCTATTATGAAAAACCAAACCAGAAAACAATTATTGACACTTTACCAGTAAAGGGGTAAACACATCTTAGTTAAGGAAAAAAAAACTAGATATGGAAATTCTACTGATCATTGTTTCATTAAGACTGTTAACAGAATTCTTCTCAGTTCATTATCTATTTGGTTTACGACCTATGAAAATTTGACCACCTCGACCAATGAATATTTACTAAGTTTTCAATTCCTAAAGCCTTTACTTGAACTGCAAGAGAGCACTGCATAAAATGGGGTGGGGGTGGGGGGATTATCATTCTATTCATCAGTGGAAAGGCACCTGGGTTTAAGTCAGTAAATGGAAGAATTACTACCATGCATTACTGACGCAAGGGACCTACTTTGGTTATTGAAGCCAAAAAAAGCTGCTAACAACTAACTGTGCTGCTCTCATCAACACTTATTTGGATTTTAAAAAATCAGATTGCCCCTTATTGAGAAGAAAATTAGTCACTTCAGGCCACATGACACATAATATAAAACATCAACACTTATCTCCATAAGAAAAAAAGCACTCTATTAGAGAGCATTCAAATATGTGCTTTAGAAGAGCAATTTAAAAATAACCTACAGCTTTATCAATGGTTCAATATACAAACACTTTCACTTTACATCTAGAACACTGAAATAGCAGATTCCACATAAATTTATTAACAAGTTCATTTTACCCATGGAAAAATGAAAAAATATATATAAGAATGAAAAGTTTTCCATTTTGTAGAGAATGACTGTCAATGATTTTCAGCTTTTTATTTTGTTACAGAAAGCAAGTATTGGTAAAAAAAATTTTTGTTAAAAAATAATTCTCCCACCTAGCATATTTAGAAATTGCAAAGGATAGGTCTCAATGGTAGTTCTTTTTGGTGAAGTAAAAATATGCATGACTTTCAACTGACATAATTTATCAAATAGATTGGTCAAATAGAAATCTCAGATTTGAATGCATTAACAAAATTACTATCATTGGAAGGTTTTATCTTTTTCCCTCTTAAAAAAATAGGTGAACTGAACAAAGTTTAACAAATAAACTTCATACTAAGTCAGGTCTTCAAGGAGTTAAAATTGTGCCCATACTTTTCAGGCAGATAGAATGGAAATTGCATATTCAGAACCATCTGCAAAAAAACACCATGTCAAAATATATTTGAGGGAAGACCTGAATATGAGCCCTTAATAAAGCAAATGAAAAGTGTCATCAACAATTAAAATCTGACATGTTCCAGGCTTTGGTAGATAATGATCACAAATTCAATAGCCAAGTGATTCTGGAATTTAAAAAGCAGTACCTTATCAAAACAACAAAGAAAAAGGCATAAATTTTAACCAGGGACATGGTAGAAGTCCATAACTAAGGCAAAAGGCAAAGTTGTTGACATGCCACTCTTTGGGAAAAATCTTCCCAGAAATCCAATTGGGGATATGTTCTTGTTGACATGTGATATGAGGCATGTAATAATTCTGAGGTCTGAGAATGATTCGGTCCAAATCAAGACCAATTCCTTCTGCTACCTTCCCCTGACTATCTTCATTAAGCATGAGACAAAAGTTACAACTGGGGATATCCTCGGTATACGATCCAAATGAAATAAGCAATTCCTCTCTAGAAGACAGTGATGAATGGAAGTACCAAACTAAAGCTTCTTAAAACCTCATTAAAAAAACCCCAAAAACTCCTTGGGTTGAGTTGCTGAGTTTGCTGCATTAAGGTTTTATTCAGCTTATCAATTCATAATCTTCTGCAAAATTCTTCTGAATATCAACTAAGACTATTCAGATCTGGTGACAGGTGTGTAGGTATCTCCAGGAGCACATTCATTCCTGCCTTTGAGAACGAGGGACACCTGAAGTGGATGGAGAACTTCCAAAATAGGATGATGAGAAAAAGACAGTGTCAAGGCTCTATTCTACTAATGGCTAATTCCACTATTGGAAAAACTAGTATCTCAGGGTTTTCCTTGCTTGTTTTCTAATCTGAGAGCAATCGACATACCAGCACTTACCTCCTAGCTTAGCAAAATATTTTTCAACTCCAGTAAACTCAGAAATGATTTACCATAAGGAGAGCATTATTAGTTCACACAGCTTTGTGAAACGTCCATCCTGACAACCACATTTCTAGACTGGGGCCCTGTGGTAATGCTAATTACACCATCACCATTCTGTAGACTAAGTGTCTTGGGACAAAGCATGAAAAATCTTGCTGTACGTACGTATCATAAACATTCAGCAGCCAATTGAGACACATGTCCACACAGAGAGGGACGTTGACCAGATTGTTGTGCTCTTGTTCCAGGCGATCATAAATAGTGGTCAAGCAATTAATGATCTGCAGTATGTCCATGGGCTGGTCATTTTGCTTGAGGTTGTGCTGGTCCAAGGCGTCGCATGCAGCCGACAGGCTCAAGAGATCCACTGCAAAATACACAGAAAATCACAAATGATTCAAAGGGGAAAGGATTCTCCTTTTTTCTGAGTCTCCCGGTAGGACTCTCGTGTATCCTTTAGTAAACACAAAATGCAAACCCCACCTTCTTTTAAAGGTATTTAATTTCATTCCTCCACTCTAAGTTTGATGAGTTTGGCCAATCTTCAGTGCCTAGAGGTTGTTCCCAAATCTCCCTGGCCTAAGAAGAAGATGTGGGTCAAGAGACAGTTTCCATCCCTCAAGTATTGGGGAATATTTGAGAGTTAAGGGGACTTATTCTGTTTTACGTGAACAGAGCCATTTCCACCTAAATTAGAAAAAGATACTTTTTAATGGAGATTTTGAAAGCAATCTTGACAATGCTTTCTTGTATTAGTATTAGAGAAAGACAGACCCATCTGTATGGTTAGGGTTCTAGTTAGGTGTATAAAATCCTTACGTGGGTTTCTCTTTGAACTATCACTCACCTCAGCATCTCTGTGCTACCTTAACATTAACTAAAAAAAATCAACTTCACTAAAATTATCTATTTTATAACTGCATCATCTATGCAGTCTTCAGACCTGAGGTTCATTTATTTCTCCTTTCACCTTCAAATTGAATTTTACAATGTACTTTTCAAGTCCTCTAAGAACTTTTAAGACCGAGGGGGGCGTCAGGGAAGAATTCCATTGATCTTGAGATGATATTTAACCATTTGCTAAAAGACAAATATTTTACAAAAGTGAAACTTCAATCCTGTGCAACATCAGCACATTGCAAGTCTTACTCCCACGTGTGGAAAGATGCTCTTCTCTAAAGCTAATTTAGCAGCCAAATTTGAAATGCAACCCCATTGCTTTTATAACACCTTTAACACCTAAGCTCTGGTCTGAATTCTCAGTCCTTTGAGACCAGGGATCAATGGTAATTAAGTAAATCTTTCATACATCTGAGGGGAGAGGGCAATACAATTATAAATGCAACTTCAGAGATCCTTCTCGTAAGAGGATTTCCCAACAACGAACAGATGTACAGTTAAGGCTCTAATGCATTTTACTAGTTATTTGTGGCTACTTGTGATGAAATAGGGAGAAAAAGAAAACAAAAGTAGTAGGCTTTCTTTTTGAAAAAGGAAAATAGAAACCTTTGGAGGTACTTCCTGACAGCATGGAGGAGACCTGGTGGTGGAAGCAGGAGTTGTTTGTCTTTCATCCCAGTGAGTAAAGCTATGTGTTTTCATGTACCCGTTTCCCTAAAATGTCTTAGACTAGCACTTGCCCTCTTGAAGTAAAAGTCCCTTCCCCTTTTGCTTCAAAATACTCTACAGATAAGAAAAGCCCTCTTCACATAGAAGCCAGGGATGTGTTTAAAGTGGCAGAAAGGAACATAACTTGAGAGATGACTTGAGAGAGGATCAGGTAGGAAAAAGAATAAAGATCAGAAAAATAATAATGTGAGCAGGCAGGAGAATAACAGGAAGGGAAGGACTGTGCAGGAGCCTGGAGAGAGGTACAGAACAAAAGATTCAGAATTTCCTTCTCTCTTCTATGTGCCTTACTTCTTCAGAAGTGAAACTTTCAAGTGCAGAACATCTAGAAATACAGCACACCATTTCCACTATGGGAAGAAAGGAATAGATTTCTCCCCAACACCAATATTTCCAGCATGTTTCTTTATATATGGAAGGAAGCTAGAGGTGGTTGAGAGTTTGTTTTTTTCCTACTCTGCTTTCATCATTAAAAATATCTTGCTTTATATCCAAGGATATAATAACTAACAAGTGAGAATTTCTAGACACACTTTTGCATTAAGAATCTCATCTACTTGTGTGAAGGGAAAAAAAATCTAAACAAGCAGCAAAACTGCATGAATTTCATTTTTTGGGTCTACTATTATCTCTGTACAGGTGAATGGGTAACACACAGAACAGAAAAATTTGGAGTATAAATCGCTCCAGAGGGAAGTAGAGCAATTGCTCTGAAATAACAGAAGCCAAAGATGACATAGTTAGGAGAGAAATATTGTGCAGCGCGTTCTATGAACTCGGATGTCGTTAAATGAAAGAACAATCCATCACAGGAGATTGGAGAACACATTTCCCAAAACAAACATATCAAGCCGAATTCCACTTTCACGGAACAATTTTTAAAAGACGTCTGCTTAGGTATAAATAGCTCATACTATGGAACCTGGCAAAAGGTGAGAAAATGGACAGGGACAATTTAATTGCCATACAGACATGCAGCTTACTCTTCAAAAAGGCTATCTTAAAGAATACATGGAGGGTTTCTTTTGTACTTTTAAAAAATTATTAGAGCTGTGGTAGGTTTACAGAACAATTATGTAGAAAGTACAGAGTTCCCCAACACTGGAGTTTTTCAATGAAACATTGAACATGATTATACGTTTCTAGGAACCTCAATAAGCAACCAGCAGACACTATTTCGGGAAACTCCTTTTACCTCAAGCTACGAAGTTCCATTTAGAAAACAAATACCCTTTAATGGATTTACCAGGGAATATATTTTAAAACTAAATAAAAACCCAAGTATTTTCTAATATACTCTCTTCTTTCAAAACAAATTCTTACAGTAGAGGCTGCTACAGGCTTTGCTGCCCCTGAAGAAAAGGGACCATTCGGTGGTGCCCCTCATGCATGAAGACTGTGAGGCTAAGAGGGAGTAAGGACAGGACAGAAACGATGGGCTCTCCAGGCTCAAATCTTTGCTGTGACAGAAAAGCAGAAAGTGAGGGGGGAAGGGCTTACCATAAGGATCTCACTAACTTCCCTGAGGCTCTGGTTGTGCCTAAAGCATTCTCTCAACATTCTAGTGCTCAAATGCTAACTCTCTTCCTTCCTACAGCGGCCACAAGTGAGGTGCTGAGACAGATTTTCTTTTGTCTTGTAAAGAATCGGAGCTTTTAGAACTAGAAAGGACCTTTAGAATCGTTTTTGCAGTTGAGAAAAAATGAGATCAGAGATATGGGGACTTGCTCTGGGTCTTATGACCCCACGCCCAGTTTTTCTGATTCCTCAAGGAGGCAGTGTTAACTGAAAGGCAGACAGGAGGGTGGGAGGAGGTGTTCAACATGACTGCACAGAAGAGGAAAACTATTCTGCATTCCCTACAGAGATACTTGTGGAAGAAAAGAGAAGTACTGAAAAGCTCATTAGTGGGTGCTCATTTATAAGTGTGACAGTAGCTGAAAGGTGTAGTCTGTGGATGTGAAAGTCAATTGAAAGGAAACTAGAGAATAATCTAGGGACTGAATAACAGTGATTTTTAGGTGGTGGATGAAGATTAAGGTTAATAGTATAAATATAAGAATGTTCTTTTGCAAAGTGTTAACATGGTGATACATGGGAAAATTACAACTAATATAACTTATGGACGATAGTTAACAGTAATATTGTAATATTTTTGCATCAATGGCAAAGAAGATGTTACATCAATTCTATGAGACAACAATGGGGGATACAAGGTAGTATATTTTTCCTTTTGGAGTAATAAAAATGTTCTGAAATTGACTGAGGCGCTGACAGCACAACTCTGATGAAAATGAAAGCCACTGAGTGTACACACTGAATGGATTGTACAAAGCATGAGACTGTACAACTCAGGGAATCCAGTGGGGGAAGATAGACTGTAGTTAACAGAATAAGAATGAGAACATTCTTATATAGTTCTCTCACGAACTATAACAAGTATATAACACTAATAGAGGGTATTAATAATTGGGTGGTTTGGGCGAAAATACACCAAATATCAGATATGGGCTATAGTTAGTAGTGATATTTGGACAATGCTCTTGCATAGTTTGTAGCAAATGTTTCACAACAATGCAAAGTGGTGGTGGTGGGATGATGTATGGGAGCCCTGTGTTATGATATGCATGTTTGTTTTGTAAGTTCACAACTTTTACTATACACTTATTTTTTATGAATGTTCATGTATGAATGATATACTTCAATAAATTCAACCTGGAGTTGGCATCAGATGTTTTGCTAAAATCCTTCAACAGCACAGAACTAGTTAATTGCCTTCTTTCCAAGGCAATGAAAAACAGTCGCCTATTGTGTTGATGGGTGACAGGCTTTCACAATGGTTGACCACTGACCATTTCTACCTGGTCTCAGTGAGACCCACGGAGGGCACTACTTTTGCGGCTGGCTACCTAGGAAGATTATGTCTAGGTTACCAGCAGGATATAAAAAACGCTGGTCAAGACCCCAATTTGTGCTCTCTTGTTTCCAAGGTGTTCTGTGCTCGCACCAGTTGTTCTTAATCAGAGAATGAAAGTGCATCTTGACATGGCCCTTACAGAGGGAGGACCACAGGAGCTCCACTGCTGCCTCTTTGGACCCTATGCTGTGACTGGGTGCATATATCCTGCCTTTAATTTTTGCCAGAGTGTAGCCTTTTCCTACGATGGACTGTACATTTGTAAGCATTGTCCTTTGGGTGCTATGAGTCATCTTTAACAACTGAACCCTGCTTAACTGGCACCCATTAGTGCACTTAGAGTCAGAGTCAGATTGTTTAGACAACCCCCACTTCATCCTTAACTAAAAATATGGCTAAGGCATTATTTAGGGAGACAAATGATGATTCTGATAAAAGAGTGGAAAACAAACTGCTGATGCTTGTTGCCAAGCTATACTTGGTGTGAAGTAGCACCAGTGTTTGAAATTGGTTACTGATGATAAAGCTTTGTAGTGGAATCTGGAAGTGATAGAACCTGAACCTCGGAGCTAAAATGGATTAGGAGGTAACCACAAACTGGCAGGTCTGCTAAAAATGCATTTCTTTGGTTGCTGCTTCCAAAATTAGCAAAAGCTCAGAATCTCCTTTGGTTGAGTTTTGTCTTCTTGGGACAGGCAGGCTGATGGAGGTCTGACTGAAGGAACCTGAGCAATTATCACTTTTGATAAATGGGCTACACCTTTGAGGTGAATTATAATTAAAAAGATAATTCAGCGGGGAGCTTATATACAGGAGTTCCCTATTTCACCAGAATTTTCTTTTCTTAAAGCCAGACCAGGAATACCTGCACTGGGACCCCAACTAAGAGTCCCAAAGATGGGTAATATTCCAAAACAAGATACTGTGTCTATTAGTTTGAACTTAACCACAAGGATTCCAGAAGGATTGATAGAATGGGTTACTCCTGCCCCACACCTCACTAAATCGAGGTTGACTCATAAATGTTCTCTTGCCTCACAGACAGGATAATAGGCCCATTTCCCTGTACCAATCCAATCTGACCCCTCACCATTGGGAATAAACTGAAGGGGAAGTCCTGATGCAGCTAATCTTGCTAGCAGTTAAATATGGACCAGTTGAGTGACGGAACCCAAGGAACCTACTGAGAGGGAGGAGGAAGGCTTGGATTAAAATTAGTGATGAAGGAAGAAAGGTGAGATTGTTGCTGAGGGGAAGGAAACCACCCAATGGGTGTCACAAAAGGGAAAATCTCACATAATGTGGGTGCCTAGAGAGAGGCTTAACACAAGAGAATAGTATGCTTCTGTGGCTTTGACTCAGACGCCGTTTGGAGCAAGGGATTGTTAGCCAAAACCTCCTACTCTTTAGAAAAGCCAAGAAGTGAAGAGGACAACTGGTCAACCTAGTGAAGTGACTGGATGTTGAGAGGGGGTTCTAGCTGTGAGTATGACTATATAGAGCAATATTAACTGGTCTTTTGGTTCTTTCTTTGTGTGATATATCTGTTACCAAGGACCTGTGTTGAGAAGTGCCCTGTGGGAATATTTACCCAGTCAAATCTGGAGAACACTGATTTATAATAATCTGAATGAACATTGTGTAGCCATTAATTTTAATGATATCACTTTAAGAAAGGGATTGGATAGTTGGTATAAGGTTATATGCTGTGTGTTTTCTCTATTATAGCATTATGTGTAAAAATAAAATAAAATAGCCATCTTCCCTGTAATTGTGTGTGGAAAGCCCTTAGGGGGTGGAGGAACAATTGGGAGTCCTGGATCACTGAGAAAGAGTTAAGATTAATTTGATGGGCCTACTTACCTGAGATCGAAAAGCCAGAAATTCAGTGTGGAGATTTCTATACCAAAATCCACTTAGGAGTGGTTACAAATCTTAGCCTAGGAGACTCCACATTTTTGTGCCTCAAATTTATTTCCTAATTATATTAAAGATGCTAGTATTCAATGGCAACAACATGCCTGGTGGATCAAACAGCACTAGGCCACTTGAAATTAAAAAGCCTTAGGCAAATTAGGAGCTGGGCTAGGAATACCTGGCTAGGTATGATTTTCTTTTAATAAGACAAGATAGACTGGTGAAAAAAGACCTCCTAGCGCAAAGAGAGCACTTCGAGGGCATCCAATTCCAGGGGAAAGGATAAGGATGGTAAGCTGCCAAGAACATTAACTGGAGAATGGAACCGATGAGGTGCTCTTTAACGGCTTTGGCGCCACGACTGAGAGCCAATCATTCTTTCCCTAGAGTGCGACTCGTGGGTATTGGACAAATTTTAAACAAGATCCAGTGCTTCCCCTAGGAGATAACTGAGCCCTGTTGTGGAATCCCCATCACAGGGAATCAACAGCTGTCAAACCATGTAAGCTGAGAAGACGATTTGAATTATGGCTCCTAACCTATATGAAAAATAATACATGGTATATGGGGAAAGTAGTTTTTCATGGAAGGGAAGGGCCAAAATAATTATACCGGCCCCATCAGTCTCCTTGCAGTGGGGCAGCCTGTAGCTGCGGTCCATATCCTTGACTTTAATGCTGCCACCTTATCGAAGCCTTTTCTTGCAGTAAACCATAGATCTGTAAGCCTTTTTATTGTGGGTCCTGTGAGTCTCCTTTAGCTACCAAACCTCATCTGATTCCACCCTTAGCACACTATCAAAAGGTGAGGTGCATTTACCAAGGAGGGAGCATATTTTTCACCTGCTATGTCATGGTGAGGGCGAGTCCAGCAGCTGTGACTTCATTCAGAAAACTCCAGGCTGTACAAAATCTCTATCATGTATGCTTTAAACCATTCTCTACTTTCTGTTGTTTTTGGAGTATTTCTCACATTTATCAACTGCAATATATTGAGTCCTACGTTTTTGGGCTCTCACCAGCCCGCTGTGCTAATACACTAAATACACTTGCTTTGTTAAGTGCCTTTTTTATCTCTGCTCTCAGAAGTTGGCTATAGTTTCAATTTTAGAAGTCACACACCTATGGGGTGTCATCAGAACCATAGAACAATAAGAGAAAGCTCAGATTATTTTCTTCATAACTTTAAATGGAATATCAGTCATATGATCCAGCTTATTAATCCTTTCAAGATTTTCTCTTTGTCTCTTTTTTTCGAGGAAGTCTAAACTTCATTCACAGTGCGTCAGAAAGCAGCATGGACTCATGCAACTTTAAACTGATTACAAACTGGGAACATCATAGGCCAGTGGTGATGCTCTTGACTTAAATGGCGAACTGTGTTACTCAGTTTTCTGCAATACTGACGCTTTGATAGCAAAGTAAAAAAATAAGATGAAGCGCTTAATAGAAGCAAGACTGCATATTTTTCTAAGGCATCTGTAATTCAAACTCTTCCCTGGCATCTGGAAATCACTGAGATAACATCACCAATTCTCATTAAAGTAAGAGTTAGCAGAAGCAGCCTTCGGTAGAAAAAGCTAGCCAGGGCAAGTTTTATTTGCCGGTACCACAGACAATAGCTCTTTATCAAGGCTTTGCAGGCATGGAAATGATGAAAGGCTGAAAGATAAACCTAAGCAAATATAAAATTAAGAGGAAATTCTTAAATCATCTATTGAAGAGTTAGTAAGTAATGTGACCGCACATGTCTTCAAAATAATAAAAGAACTGAACTATTCATTCTATATCCATGCCATGCGTGGCACTCTCCTAGCATTCTTGTGAATCCAGGACTTACTTTAGATAAAAAACACACTGATGGTGCTATACCTGAGTTTTTTTAAAATATGAGAAATGTCATGCTCAGAAAAGAAATGCTGACAATTTAAAATTTATTTAAATGTGAAATTTTAAAGAAATCATTCTGCATTCAGAGCTTAACTTTATTCTAAGGTGATAACCTTGAACGGTCAAAAATTTTTGTACTTTCAAATCCCCGTTTTCCCAATGTTTCTCTAAAATGTTAACTGGAAATGAGACAAGAAGGAACTAGGTAAATGGAATGAGTTTTTACCATGGGAATTGAATAATGTTGAAACCCAGAGTTGAGGGGAACATTATGGAAGGGGACAGGCATAAGATTTTCCATTTAATCTATTGCTGGGTTTTTTTTCACAGTATAACCTGCAACAGCTGATTATCTCTTTTGAACCTTTAGGATCTTACAGGAATATTCTAGCATAATTCAAAAATATTTATTTATCAAAAGAAAGTGGGGCATGTGGGACGGGGCAAGGCTAGGAGAAGAAAGAGAGGTAGAAGTTTTTCTTCATCCAGCTCCTCCTTCACCCCACCTCACCTGACTCTTTGCAGCTATGGTACATTTAAAGATCCCCAAGGAATTCCTAGGTATGGGAGCCCTTTAAAACCACTTCAACTTGGCAGCTAGATAGCTGAAAAATGATAGCTTCAGATTATAAACTCTAAGGCAATGGAGGCCTAAATTTACTTTTGTTCATGCATTCATTCCATGAAAACATTGCATACTCCTCTGTGCTAGGCTTTCTGTTATGCACTGGGGATACCAAGATGATGAGGAAAAGTCTACTCACTCCTCAGATAATCCCACCTCCAAGGCATTTCTTCTCCATTGCTGTGTAAGAACCACTGGTCAGCGACCCTCTTCAACCATCTTATTGCTAGCCTCTGCAGACCCCCTGGTTGGACCCTTTCATTCCTGAAGACATGGAAGCCAGGGTTCAGAGGACCTTTGCTCTTCCCCAGTTGTGGTTCCCATTCTGGATGACTCTGACATTGATATGGATGACTCATACATTCCTCTAACCTCTCAGTACTGTATCTTCCTCTTTCATCTCCATGAACAGTCACCTCTACTCCACCTCTGCCACACACTCAAATGGCCATAAGCTAATCACATGGAACTATATGCCACCTTTGAAATCAAGTTCAACTTTGCCACTCTGGACTACAAACTCCTGGCCTTCCAATTACTTCTACTCTGCCTCTTCCTCTACCTCCATGAGCAGTTTGTCACTTGATCCTTCCAAGTCTGATTAGTTTCCACCTGGATTCATATTTTCCCCTACCAACATGGACTTGACAGACATCATTTTAGCCACTATCTTGCCCAAATCTTCACTTTTCATGCCTAGCTGTCCTTGCCCCGCTGTTCTCACCCCTCGGTGAAATCCCTGCTCTGGGGCAGAGATGGCTGGCTCCTGAGAGCCGAGTGTGCCTACAGAAATACCACACCCCTGAAGGTGGGTGCTGGTAGAAAACACTCAGTGGGCACCAGGCTCCAGGATGCTGCTGCCCAAGCAGGAACTCTCTCTGGTTCTCCACAAAGATAATCTCAACCTCAACTTTAACCCCCTCTGCCCTTACTTGCAGCACAGGAACTCTTTTCCAACTTCAAATAGAAAGCAGATAGATGCCTTGAGATGAGCATCCCTGCCTTCCTGCCATCAGTGTCTGAAGTTACCTGGACCTGCATAAATCCATACCTCTGCCCCACCCACTGCAGAAGGACAGGTATCCCTTCCTCGTCTTGCCCTTATCCTCTGAAAGCTCAGATTTTTTACCTCCGTCTGAGCCGATAATTCCCATTTCCCCCTTTCTTCTTCTCACATTCATTTAAATACGCTCAAATGTCTTTCGACTTACACACATGCACACTCCAATAACTTCTCAACTCCCTCTAGCCAGGTACCACCCTTCCCCCTTCCTTTCACAACTTGATTTCTCCAAGAGTTGTCCAAAGCTACTGTCTCTACATTTGATTCAGCTTTTTTTTTTAAGATTTTATTTATTTTATTTCTCTCCCCTTCCCCCCGCCCCCGCCCCGCTCCAGTTGTCTGTTCTCTGTGTCTATCTGCTGCATGTTCTTCTTTGTCCGCTTCTATCCTTATCAGCAGCACGGGAATCTGTGTTTCTTCTTGTTGAGTCATCTTGTGTCAGCTCTCCGTGTGGGCAGCGCCATTCCTGGGCATTCCAGCCCCATTCCTGGGCTTTCTTTCACGCTGGGCAGCTCTCCTTATGAGGTGCACTCCTTGCGGGTGGGGCTCCCCTACGTGGGGGGCACCCCTGCGTGGCACGGCACTCCTTGCGTGCATCAGCACTGCACATGGGCCAGCTGCACATGGGTCAAGGAGGCCCGGGGTTTGAACCGTGGACCTCCCATGTGGTAGACAGACGCCCTAACCACTGGGCCAAGTCCGCTTCCTTGATTCACTTTTAAGCCCCCTGCACCACCTCCACTCTGCCTCTAAGGTCTCACTAAAGTTACTAAGGACTTCTTTGTTGCTAAATCCAATGGGAACTTTTCCCAATTTTATCCTGACCTCCCAGCAACATTTGACCCTGATGGCAGATCTGTCCTCCTTTCTTCCCATGTAGTATGTGCCACTAGATCCTCTCAGATTTTCCTTCTCCCTTTCTGGTCATTCTTTTGCAGTTCCCCCTTATTGGTTGCTCTTCCTCTTTTCTGAATCCTCTTCTCTTCTCTCTTTACACCCTCCCTAAGCCATCTCATCCTATTCATGGCTACCAACAGCATCTACAGGCTGATGATTCCTATATATGGTTCCTATATTTCTAATAATCACCACAGATTTATGTCTTGCTCTACTGGGCAACTCTACTGTTCACGTGGTAACCCAAGCCAGGTACCTGCGTGTCTTCCCCCTTACCTACCACATCAAGTCAATCACTAAGGCCTGTCAATTCTACCTCCTGAGTACTTCACTCCACTTACCTCCATTCTTATTTTGCTAATTCAGGTTACCATACTGCTAGTTTAAATTACTGCAACTACCCAACAAGTCTCCCTCCCATCAGTCTTATACCTCTCCCAAATCCATGCTCCACTCTGCAGCCAGAAGCATCTTCCTAAAAAGTATCATATCACCCCCTTTCCCACTGATGTTTAAATTTTTTTTAACATTTTGCCTCCCGCTCCTCTCTCCAAACTACTATCTCACCATAGCCCCTCTCTAGAACTCTGTGCTTTAGCTGTGCTGAAGTATTTTGTGGTTTTGAATATGTCACGCTTTCTCTGCGCTTCAGAGAACGTGCTCTTCATTCTGACTGAACATTGTTCTAGGTGTGAGCTCCTTTTCCCTTTCTGGACTCATCTAGCTTAAAAATCACCTCTTCAAGCAAATCTTCTCAGAACCCTACTCCCATCCCCACCACAACTATTCTCATAGTACCCCGTTCTTCCACTGCCACATCACTTCATACATGGCATTAGAATTGTCTGTGTACTTTGTTCTCAGAGTGCCCATAATGCCTGGAAATAGAGACAATATTACTTTATTTATTTATTTACCCTGTGACATATGTACATTTTGTCTGTGTTTATTGACTTTACAGATACCTTGTATATCCCTCGTTTGACTGGAAGTTCCATCAGGGCAGGGACTGTGCCCATCTGTTTCAGACTCATATCGTCAATGTACATAGACAGATACTATTACACTGTAACTCACTTTGTTGATGACAGATTGTTATACATAAACTGTATGATGAAAAGATACAGCTATATGGCACAATGGGATTTCCCCAAGGTATGTGATATTTAGCAGAGCAGAAAAGCAATCCTGTAATCTTTCCTTTTTCAAGACATTCATTTGAATGTTAGCATCCAAACAAATAAACCACACCTATCTGCAAACTTTGGTATGGCTAAGGCATTCAGTCTTCCAATACTAAACACATTTAGAGGAAGAAAAAGCCAGGGAAGAATAGGGGGAGATAATTCAAGTTTCATAAAGATAATTCTGGATGTCAATGCTATTATTTGGAGAAGCAAAATTATCAATATCTCATCAATTCAACATTAGTAGCTGAGGAGTGGTAACAGGATGGTTCTAAGCAATGTAACAAAATGGTTCGGGAAAACAGTAGGCCAGAGACACTTTAAAGAATGAATTCTACGTTGCAAGTGGACTTGCAAAAGCTACTTCTTCCCTCTAAGTAAAATACCCTTGGCCCATTTTTTTCTTTAAGCAAAGAAAAACTATCAAGATCTTCCGGTACTGGTTAACACTTACAGCAGAGGGCCTTCTGCAGTCTTCGCAGTTTCATGGCAGTCCGATAAGCTGAGAACCTGACGTTATTCAGGTCGGCTGAGGAAAAAAAGGGGGGAAACAGATCATTTGTCATCACGGACAAAAACCCACAGTAACACCAATGACAACAACAACAACTACAAAAATAGGCTAGAGAAGGAACATCTCTTATCTCTACACTCCAAGCTCTGGGAAGTGAAATTCTGCTGATGTGGGGAAAAGAAAAAAATTCTTCCTTTGGCTCTCTGACAGTAGAAAAGCTAAGTTCTGTAAAGGACTACAGTGGCATAGCCTGCAGGGCATTCGTGTAGTCTTTGTTCCCAAGAGGGAAAAGAAGACAGGTCTTTATTTTTCTCCATCATATCTTTGCTGTACACAGTTGTGTACAGTTGTGAATCTTTGCTGTACACAGTTCGCACCATTGAAAAGAACAAGAAATATGCTACTGAAATAGCCATGGGAACTTGGAAAACAATAAAGAAGTGATATAACATTTTTCAAATTGTAAAAATTATGCATGCTCACTGTGGAAAACATAGAAATTGAAGGAAAATAGAAACTCAAGTAAACAAACCAACCATATTCCTATAACCCAAAGATATGCGCTGTCAACATTTTGAATCTTTCTTATATAACATGTGTGTGGCTGAAGTGTATTTTTAAAATATGACTGGGATTAAAATAAGTATTTAATGTCACATTCTAAGGTGCAATCATGCTACTATTCAGCATAGAGTAACAATTTATGCTCCTGTGGCTTTGGCAGTCACATTCACACCAAGTGTGACCCACCTCACCTGACAG
This sequence comes from Dasypus novemcinctus, assembly GCF_030445035.2. Lineage (NCBI taxonomy): Eukaryota > Metazoa > Chordata > Mammalia > Cingulata > Dasypodidae > Dasypus > Dasypus novemcinctus. Next base: position 35,381,125 of record NC_080704.1, read on the forward strand.
AAATTTATACTTAGATACTCAGATGCTGCCCTTACTTGAGTCCATGCAGGCCTTGATAAACATTGGGCAACATTTGTTTTCTAGCATTTCTGTGAATGTATGTTTCAGGAACCCGGCTCCAAAAAAAGCTCCTTGAAGGCAAGTATCCTGTTACCTACAACTGTTCTATTTCCCAGCAACTTAATATACAAACTATCATCTGAAAATGCAGGTCTAATACAGTTAGGACGCTGAATGAATGAATAAGAGAATAAAAGAATGAACAAGCATACAGGCAAACAAGAATAAGTGCCATATGCAAATGGCATCCACAGAACTGGTTCTAATTGAGGGTTAGGAAAGGGGAAAACAATTCATATCCAATTCACTTGGAGCAACATAGTTTCATGGCCTTTGCAGAGACCAAATATTTTCAAAACTTGAATTTAAATCAGGAGGTGAAAAAACAATGTAATGATGTTTGTAATTTACCTTAAAATATTCATCATAAAAATAAAAAAGGCTGAAAATAACAAGTGTTGGCAAAGCCGTGGAGCAACTGGAATGCTCATACAGTGCTGGCAGGAATATAAATGATACAAACACTTTGGAAAACCTTTTGGCCTTTTCTTATGACGTTAAGCATACCTCTTTCTTATGACTCAAATATTATAATCTTCAATATTTATCCAAAAGAAATATATGTCCACAAAAATACATGCAAATGAAAGGTTCACAGTTGCTTTATATATAATGGACCCAAAATGAAAACAAACCAATAGGAGAATGGCTAAACAAATTGTAGCATGGTCATACAATAGAATACTACTCTACAAGTAAAAAGGAACTACTGATAACACAATTTGGATTGATCTGAAAAACATTAAACTGGGTAAAAGAAGCTAGACTCCAAATACTACAAAGTTTGATTTCATTTGTATGAAATTCTAAAACGGGTGAAATTAACCTATAGTGACAGAAGGCAGATAGATAGATGGTAGCCTTGGGTGGAGGTAGGGTAGGTATTTGACCATAAAGGAAACCAAGGGTATTTTTAGGGTGATAGAAATATATCTTGATGGGTATGGTGGTTACATGAGCATCTATGTTTGTCAAAACTTTATGCTTAAAATAGATGCATTTTATTAAGTTTTTAAAAAGTTTTTAAAAAATCCTCATATGGGCAGTACATTATGATATATGTGTGTGTTAGCTTAAGCTACACTCTAGTGGCGGTCAGTTGTCTTAATCAGGAATGCACACTCCAGGGGTGGTTGGCTAGCTATTAATCAAAAAGCTTCACTCCAGAGGCAGCCACTGTAAATGTTTCAGCTATATTTAGCTTCTATTACACCAGGGGTTTCATTAATTAGCCTAATTAATGTTGGATAGCCTTGTGTTTGTGATAGTAGTGGTTTGCAAAATATGAGGATTGCCAAAAAAGATTTAGAAACATTCCCTGTCCTTACATTAACAGGATTTAAGAAGACTCTAGCAGGCCCTCCACCTTTAGAAATGGTGTCCTACGCTGGATTCCAGAATGTCCAGCTGTGGTTCACTGGCTTCTTGGTTGTATGGGTTCAATTAGATGGTTGACAGAATCCTGCTGTTACAGCAGTGGTTCTCAAACTTGAGCCTGTTCTCAGAATCACCTAGAAGCCTTGTTAAAACAGATTCCGAGACCCCACCCCAAAAGAGTCTGATTCAGTAGGTCTAGGGTGAGGCCTGAGAATTTTTTTATTATTTATTATTTTTACTTATTAGTGAAGTTTTAGGCTTTCAGAAAAATCATGCATAAAATACAAAATTCCCATATAACACCCTATTATTAACACATCAGTGTGGTACATTTGCTACAATTCATGAAAGAACATTTTTTATGATTGTACTATTCTCTGAAGTCCACCATTTATAATAGGGGTCACTGGGTTATATAGTCCTATATTGTTTTTTTAAATTTTTCTTGTAGTAACATATATACAACTTAAAATTTCACCTTTTAAAAACATTGAAATATATAATTCAGTGCTGTTAATTATATTCACAAGTTCCCAGGTGGTACTGATGGTTGCTGGTCCAGGAACCACGATTTATGAACTATTGTGCTAGAGGACTGTGGCCTGTGTAGACCGTGAGCCTCTCACTCAACAGCACTCAAAAAGGCAGGGCTGTGGCTTCGCTGTGCCTCCGGCACAGGTTACAAGATTGTTTTGTCCCCATTGGCTAAGAGGGCACAGGTTACAAGATTTGTTTTGTCCCCATTGGCTAAGAAATGATTGCATGTGACAAAACTTGTTCTGAAACTTTCATTCTAGCAGGGCAGTCAAGATGTGGAAAAGAAGACAGATCTCATCTACGTCTAATTGTGAGTGGCCACCAACATCTACCAAAGAGAACCTAGCCGTTGGGAAAGCCCAATCTGGGTACTTGTTACCCAAAGTGTGGTTCAAAGAAAAGCAGCATTGGCATTATCTGAGAGTTTGTTAGAAATGCAGAATCTCAGGTCTCCATTCCATTTGTTACTCAGAATCAACATTTTAACAAGATTCCCATGTGATTCTTATGTACATTCAAGTATCATCACATCTTTAATGGTACATTTTAATATTGTTTTTGATTCACGTAAAGTTCAAGTAACAGCTCTGTATACAAGCCTGTGTTGTCTTGTTTTACCTCCTATCTCCCTACATTCCATTTTGTGGACTTTTCTGAAATTATTTAATGATTATTACAGGCAATTACACCAAAAACTCAGTTCTGGGATATTGGTGGGCCTCTTCTGGTGAACACCAACAAAAGATATTCAATAAATTTAAGACTCCTAAGAGCGTCTTGAAATACTATAGGTACAGATTCCTTCTTCTAGAAGTCAATTAACTTTTCCCTGGACCTTGTTCTCTGGTGAAAAGAATTTAAGTCATCTGAGTCCATTTGATTGTCCTTCATTCTCTCTATCCTGAGACTCATGGCCCTTCCTTTGCCTATTTTTCCTAGTTGTCATGGCTTATCTTTTTGGGTGGTCTCAGCCAACTCATGGTTTGAGTTGCCTTGTGGTGTTAATCCATGAGAAACCAATTCCTGTCCTCCTGCCAGAATGGTTTCACACCTTTTATCAGAATGATCAGACTCTATACTTGCTGGTGCAGAATTCCTGCACACACCCTGATAAATGCCTTTGGCTCTTTATAAAATAAGCTACGTAAAGATCCAGAAATATGCTTCAGGTCTTACACAGATCACCCTTCCCATAACACCAGCCTGCAGCCATTTCCAAGAAATAGGCCTCTAACACCCAATTTTCTTTCATTCATTTCTTTATACAAAAGCATTGAGTGCAAACTCTGTGCAGACCAAACACATTGGCAGAAGATATTGGCAAAGAGTTTCTCTTCTTTTGTTTTTTTTTCTTTTCTTCTTCCTAATCCTCCTTTTCAAATTGCCTCTTAACTCACCAGCTTAGTTTCTTTCTTCCCTAAAACCAAGATCCCTCCCCTGGAATCCCAAATCTACCCTGGGTTCTATCCAGAATTCAGAACCAATGGCCTAAATGAGGTCAGAAGCTCCATCCAAATCTCACAGCTCCTATTGAGAACTGGCAAATTCCAGGAACTAGAGATACAAGGGCAAGAGGCAAGGGTGATCTGATTCTTTTACGGTGTGGCTTCATTGTGGAACAGTATCAGAGACAATCATCTGAAATGTGCCTGCTCTCGCAGTGCACCTAGCCTCCCTTAAAGCAGTTCAAACTTTCCTCCCCTCCAGATTCTTCTATGGCACATTCTTCTAGTTAGAAGAAGACACCCTTTCAGCATACCAACCCACTACAGAGAATAAGCCTCATGCACAGTCCAACCAGTTCTCAAACCGTGGTTCACAAATACCAGAAGACGGCAGCAGAGAAAATGTCTCGTTTTCTCCATAATGCTAGAGAGGCAATACAAATTTATATCCAGTGCAATCAGTGAATTGCAACAGAGTTCCAGTGCCCTAAAAGTCCTATTCAAGAGTTAGACGTCAGTGTTGTTGGAGCCTGCGTGTGTTGCTAAGAAATCTGCGGCAGCACCCCTCCCTCTGGCTTACAGCTGGAAGAGATAAGTCTCTGCCTTGTGAAAGTGTGTGGGATGAACACAGAAACCTCAAGATGCGATACGGCTGTGAACAGTGTGACATTGTCCTTGGCTGAGGCTCCCCGTTGACTGGATAGTGAAAGTATGGGTGCAGAAGAAAGCTAAAACCCCCCCATCATCTCCACCCTCCGGGAGGCGGGCCTCTACTTTCCCTCAGAGCTGCCTTTCCAGGACTCCCATCCAAGTCGTAATGGGCTCACTAGCTCTCACAACCGGAACTCAACAGGAGGGAGACTATCCATGAAACGAGTTACACGATGTTTCCATGGCAGCTTTTAGAAAGCACACTTCAGAAGGATAAAAACACTGAACTGTACATTCCTCTTCATGATTTGTATTATTTTAGCCAGGTTTGATTCTAGCCTAAAAATAGAGAAATCTAGAGACTTAAGGAACAAGGGCAAATATCAAACCATCTACCCTCTCAAGTTTAATCACCAGCTACCGAAGTGATGACCCTTTCGGCTTTTATTTTGACGCACGAAACAAGTACTAGGCTTTTTTGCCTCTTTGCTAGCCTGTGAATTTCTATTGACTTCTGGTTTACCAATTTTGCTTTTGCTCTGTGTAAGGTGTCAAATTCACCAGAAAAGGGGAATGACTGATCAAGTTCAAGTCATAAATCTACACTTGTTGGATGTGCTCTTGAAAAAATAGTGAAAAAACACCTCAGCGTTTTAAAGTCATGGGAAAACTAAGAAAACATTACCAGAATAAAATATTAAGCCCCTTCATTTCAATTTTGCAGCTGTTTGCTTCCCTTTAATAATACGGGAAAAATCTTGTTTTCTATGATGGAACTGAGGTCTATAATTTAAAAAGAGGAGTATTTCAGTCCACTTTCCAACAGCTTATGGGGAATTTTTGGAAAGGCCCAAAGTTTTAGTATGTTTATCTACTAGGTAGAAAGATGAACAACGACCCCATATACTTAATGAGTAGAAAGAGCCACATGGCTAAAGATGATTCCAACAGGTAAATGAGTGTTATGGTCTTTGTTTCTTTACACCAATTATATTTCCCAGAAATAACTTAATTCAAATCACCCAGGAGATCACAAGGGAAAGAAAAATCAAATAGAAGTATGGTATTTTCTGTTAGTTACAAATTCAATGCTTGGCATGCAATGTGCATTCAACTACTAATTCACTCTATTTTAATGATCTCCCAAAGAAGCCAAAACAAGACAGTCTTCCCACATACCCCTCTGCAAACATTCTATTATATCATAGGAAGGCAACAGATTTAAAATATAATAATACATCTCTGATTCGCTACCCTCATTGTTTCTATAGGGGGGTCTAACTGACTCCCCACCTGAGTATTATTCTTATCAACTCAGACTCACTACAGCAAACAAGAACCATAGGTCTTAATGAGGCTTGAGATAAACTGAGTATTTTATACCAAGTCTGGCTGGAAAGCAAGTCAACAGTGTTCCCTATTCCAAGGTGCCAGGGTTTTGGAAGTTTAAGATACAATGTATTAACAGAATTATTGGAAACTCTTAAGAACAGACCAGGAATTTTGGAACATACCTTTAAAGAACTAGGTGAGAGAAAAGGTACATTGACATATTAGATGCATTAGTAATTTTTTACATATACTTAAGGCCTTTTAAATTCTTTTTTTTTTTAGATTTATTTATTTATTTCTCCCCCCTCCCCCATGTCTGTCCTCTGTGTCTATTTGTTGCATCTTCTTTGTCCGTTTCTGTTGTCAGCGGCACGGGAATCCGTGTTTCTTTTTGTTGCATCATCTTGCTGCGTCAGTTCTCCGTGTGTACGGCACCATTCCTGGGGAGGCTGAAATTTCTTTCGTGCTGGGTGGCTCTCCTTATGGGGCGCACTCCTTGCGCGTGGGGCTCCCCTACGCGGGGACACCCCTGCGTGGCAGGGCGCTCCTTGCGCGCATCAGCACTGCGCATGGGCTAGCTCCACACGGGTCAAGGAGGCCCGGGGTTTGAACCGTGGACCTCCCATGTGGTAGACAGACGCCCTAACCACTGGCCAAGTCCGTTTCCCAGGCCTTTTAAATTCTAAAATCAATAAAACCTTATCATCAACATAGACCTTTATTTAAATGGAGAAAAATATAAGCCCACACAGAGATAAAAAGGAATTACAATTCATACTTGCATGAACTGTCAAAAGCCCAGTCTGTGAATTTGCAATCATTATCAAGCCAGGCTTCCAGATGGGAGATATTTCTTATTTACCACTAGTGACTTTTAAAACTCTTCTAAAAAATTAAGAAAAAAAGCAACAAAGTATCTAGTGTGTCCCAAACAAGGAAGACTGAGAATTGGGAAAGAGAAAAAGCAGTTAGACACAACAAAAATTTAAAGAATAAATAAAAATTGGCAAATTCAACTGTGAAATAAAAGATAGCACAAAATCATGACCTTGGACTGTTTAAGGCCTTTCTGGCTCATTCCTCTTGCTTGGCTTTCCTCAGCAGAATCTTATTTCTTCTTAGCAACAGTTGTTATAGTGGAAGAGTTGAAATTCAGATTAGTTTTGCTCATTGTTAGCCATTCTGGTAAGAGGTTTGTTGGGAAAGTAGCTTTCGAACAAACAGCCAATATAAAGTTTTTTGGGGGAAACTGTGTTATCTTAAGTACCTTTCTGGGATCTGATTCCCTCTTCCCATCCCAGATAATGGAAAGCTGACTTGCATCTATGAAGTGTTCCTTTTACTTATACTTCTAAACAGGAAGGATCTAGACTCTAATTCTCAAAACCTTGCCCGGCAAAAAAGATATACACACACACACACACATGCACACACACACACACACACACACACTCTAATGATTTTAAAAAGACTCTTTAGGCAAAATTGACATAAAGTTTTTTAAAAGACATCCATCTAGCCATCATCCTTCCAATACTTACTGAGCATGTACTATGTGCCATGAACCATGTGAAGTATATGGAATATACTAGTAACTAAACTAGATCCCTGCCCTCTTTGAGTTTAGGTCTAATCAAGGAGCCAGATGTAAAGGAATTAAAAACGATATAAACTGAAAAGGAAAGAAAGAAAACTGGAGAGGAAATGAGAACAGTCCAAAGCTCCAATATCTTGGGAGCTTGGAAAATGATCTGGTGGTAAGTGATCTGGGAGAACAGAGAAATCCCAAACCTAAATTAATGTGGAAGAAAGAGGGGGAGTGTTTTCCTTTGCTAGAAGCTGTTGGGAGCAATACACCAGAAATGGGTTGGTTTTTCTAATGGGAATTTATTAGGTTAAAAGCTTACAGTTCTGAGGCTGTGAAAAATGTCCAAATCAAGGTATCATCAGAGATGCTGTCTCGCCGGAGGTGGGCTGCTGGCAATCCTGGATTCTTGCCAAGTAGCAAGGCACAATGGCAGCTCTGCCGAGGTCTCCACCTTCCCTTCCAGGCTTAACTTTTTCCCCAAGCCCAGCTATGAGCGATCAGGCATATGGCTCTTCTCTACCCTTTCATCCAGGCCTCTTGGAGGTCTCTTTCTGTGCCTCTGTGCTCTGCTGATTCCAGCCTCCAGCCTCTAGGACCTCTCTCTCAGCCTCTTGGGGTTTCTCTGTCTCTGCTTTCTTCTGTGAGTCTGAAGACTCCAGTAAGAGGGATTAAGACCCACCCTGGGTCCTGCCAACTAATCAAAGGCCCTTAACTGAAGTGATCTAATCAAAGGTTCACAATAGGTTCAACTTAAGAACATAATTTTCTAGAGTCCACATAAAAGACTCAACCCAGTCACAGGGAGGTTGGGGAGGGGGAGTACCAAGAAGCACGCCAATTTGTGAGGTCAAGAAGGCAGAAAATAATTTCTGAGGCTACAGGTATTTCTCTGAAGGCTGAAATTGGCTAAAAATACAAGGACTGGCCAAAAGTCTTTATGTCCCCTAATGCCTTCACCCCCACTCCATGCAACCAAGCACTCTAGCCACCTCCTGCTTCACTGTGACAGAAAGCTGGAGGTTTAATCTCAGAAGAAGTTGCCCCAGACACTCTGGGGCATCAGGATGGGAGTGGGATAAGGCACTGAAAACAGAGGGATTAGATTCAAGTCTGCAAACTGAAAGAATGTAAATCCTTAACTTCATGTCCTATTCCTTAATTCCATATTTGGTCTCCTTTTTTTCTCTTCTGTGAACTCATTAAAAAAGATCTTCTACTGAAGCACTTCATTATTTGCCAGAAGGAATGTCAAATTCTGCAAGGTGTTCAGTCACTAAATTGTTCCTCAATCTCTGATCCTCACCTGCCCTCTTCATGTCCCAATTATAAACACCAAATCAAGCCACTTTGCTTTTCTTGAAAAGAGACATCCAGTGTGTAGTCCATTCTCATTACTGGAATGGTGGCTATTGTTGCCTTTCTTTACCTCAAAATTTTAAGTCATAAACTCTCCTACATTTACCCAATCATGTCATGGGCAACTCAATTACTTGTAGAAATATCATGAACTTATAAATGTACCCGAGTCTCCTTCAACTCCACTCTAAAATTCCTTAATTAAGCAATCTTACTACTCTCTATTTGTAAGTTAACATGCACCCCAGATTCTCCAGGAATTTTACTCTTTATAATAAATGTGAGACATTAAAAGTGATCAAATGGGACAAATTTTTATAACTTCGTAAAGCTTTTAAAATAACTGAATTCACAAAGCATTAAAAAATGTGTCCTAATTTAGGGTTGAAAAAACAAACTTTCTTTTTAATATGGTAGACAATACACATTTCAAATCTACCATCCTACTTTCCCCTATACTAAGGAAACCTACGTTATGGATAAAAATAAACAACAGTAAATGACTCATTTGCTTTAATACTAACCTCATCTTTCTCTCTTTCCAGTTTAGAAAGCCTCAATTAGATTTTCCTAAATTCTAATGTTCCTATGTTGGCCTCACATTCTCAGCTTACTTATTTCTTCACCCTTATCGCCCAAGACTTCAACATATCATCTTTCTCCTAAAACTCCAGTTTCTTTCAATTACTTCTCCAGTAACCATAGACCAGAGGTCGCAAACTGGCTGAATTTAGTCTGCAGGCTTGTTTTTTAAAATTTTTGTTTGGTTGGTTGGTTTTGGCTCGCATACTAGAATTTTTAATCGTTGAATGGTTTCCTAATAGTTAAAAATTTGGCAATTTTCTATTGTCTGGTTTCCCTGGAAGAATCAGAAGACCTGGCAATAGGGACCCATATTCTTGCATAACAATGGTCAGCTGAAGCTGAGGCCCATTTAGCCCTAGCAGAAGCTTTTCAGGTTGCCCTAGTTCCCACCCAGCCACCTTCAGTCATTAAAATTACCAGCTTGGCTCCAGGAGGCATTTCTTCTAAGATTCATACCTAAGCCAAACCACTCCCTTATTTCTCCAAATGCTTTTCTCTTCAGTTACACATTTTTTCATGTTCATGTAAAAGCTTTTACTGTGGAGTTCCTTCAATAACTAGCTATTATCTGGCTTTCACTCAAATTACTCTCATTGAAACAGTTGTTACTGGATTTTCCAAAAACTTTCCAGCTCTCAGTTCTTTAAACTCTTATCTCTTACTAATGCATTCAAACTAAATGATTATGCCACCAAATATATCGCCTTAACACACTAGTTTTACAAGAACACGTGGGAAGACAGACCAAAACCCATAATTAGTCTTCTGACATACATTTTGTGAAGTGACAATTACTTTAAATCATCAATTAACATTTATTTGAGCAATTAGTATAGGTCTAACCCTGTCTAGAGTTAAAGACACAGGCTTCTAAACTACTGGAGAAAACAAAGAGAGATATTCACCCACACAAAATCAATACACATTCAGTGGGTATTTGTGATGTGCCAACTAATATAAACATACCAAAACGTGGTTATATGAGCATGTTTATGTACATACACAAACGTAACACAAAATGTTGTATATTTTTATATATTGTGTACAAAGGTAGTTTCCAACATAGTGTAGGTTGTATTCCAATGAAAAATTAAGGTTAATGGAATTGGGCATTTCCCATATAAACTATATTATTTATGAAACAGTGATAAATTTCAAAGTTAGCCTACAAAGACTTGTTTGAAGTTAAACACCCTAGATATAATAAAAATAGAAGTCAAATTACAGTGATATTGATTGGAAAATGGGTGATATAACTAATATCTTTATTGTCTTTCATTATTATCTTTCATTCTTATACTTGAGGAAGAAAAGATGAGAAAAGAAAATAGAGACTTCTGAAGAAATTAAGCTTTATGGTTCACTCCACACCCATTTCCAAATTGCCTTCTCTCTCACCCTTCCCGCCTACAAAGGCTGGAGGCCTCAGTTCTCTAATGCAGCCACTGAGAGCCATGTAAATGCAGTATCGGCCAAAGTTTGAGAAGATAATCTGCAGGGAAAGTTTCCCCCTCCCAAATTAAAAGACAAAAAGACTCCAGGGGAGAAGGACCTTAACTTCCTGCCTGAGGTGCAGCAGTCTTCTTGGAATCATGAAGTCTAATGCCACTGGCTAAGGATGGTAGAGGAAACAAGACTGATGCACAGCCTTCTAATGGCATCTTGGAACCCTGCCTTAGTCCTGTGCTGCCTGATGCCAGACTTCTTGTTACACAAAAACATAAAATCCTTTGTGGATTAAAAAAATAAGTTAAAAAAAACACAAACCCTTTGTGGTTAAGAAAGAATTGATCAGGTGTTTTGTTACTTGCAGCCGAATGTATTTCTAACCAACACATTAAGTAATAAAAGGCAGAAGACCAAACAGGGAGCATCGTCCATCTTCTACTATTCTCCTTATGGAGGAAAAAAAGTTACCAGTAAAGAGAGCTTGGGGGAAGCGGATGTGGCTCAACTGATAGAGCATCCGCTTACCATGTAGGAGGTCCAGGGTTCAGTACCCAGGGCCTCCTGACCCATGTGGTGAGCTGGCCCACACACAGTGCTGTCGCATGCAAGGAGTGCCATGCCATGCAGGGGTGCTCCCTGTGTAGGGGAGCCCCACGTGCAATGAGTGCACTCCGCAAGGAGAACTACCCTGTGTGAAAAACGCAGTCTGCCTAGGGGTGGTGCCACACACTCGGAGAGCTGATGCAGCAAGATTACGCAATAAAAGAGAGACACCTCCTGGTACCACCTGACAAGAATGCACAGAAGAACACACAGTGAATGGATAAAGAGAACAGACAACGGGGAGGGGGGGGGAAGGGGAGAGAAATAAATAAATAAATCTTTTCTTAAAAAAGAGAGCGAGCTTGGGTCACAGAATTCCCTATCATGGCTACCAGATGATGTCACTGATGCAGGAAAGCTTGATGGTTACAGGAATGTCTTAGAAAGTGTTGGAAACTGAGGCACAGTGGCCTCACAAGGAGAGAGGTGCTGTCTCCATGCTAGTGCTGTCTCCATGGCTACGCTTGCACCGTAAGGAATGAGGTAATTAAGAGTTCCCGGCAAATGGGATGAAGCTGTTAGAGGCTGAAAGAAAAGATGAGCACATATCTTTTGTAGTGAATACAACACTTAGACTTTTACCTTGAGATAAGATTTTTTTAAATTCCTTAGACTATGGGTAATGCTGCTTGTTGTCACGTAGGCTATGTGTTACTGTTTGTTGTCATGTAAGCTACGTGTTCCTGCTTGTTGTCACGTAGACTGGGGTATATAGAGAGCCCCTTGTAAACAATAAAGTTGTCTGAGGAGTCTCTACTTGCAGACCCCCTGATCCCAGCTCTCTCGCTTTTTCTTTCTTTCTCTTTCTTTCACTCTCTATTTTCTCCTTCTTTCATTCCTGATACACTTTGGGTCCAAATCTCCAACAAGAAAGTTATAATAAAGGGCTTATTATGGGTAAGGCCCTCTTCTAGACATAAAAAGACCTGCAGAGTATATAACCAGCCTTTTGTTTCAAATGGGATGTTAACATGTTGATTCTGCCCAGATATGGAATAAAGATTAGAACTTTTTAATACACAAGTAGTTTCTCTGGAAATTAATGTCTAAATATGAATACTTACAATCATTCAATTTTTCATTAACTCTTGAGACATGCTTGTATCCTAATCTCTTCACTAGTGCAAAATCTCCCCTGAAGTCAAGCAGCATCTTTCCTTACTCAGAGCTCTTAAGACAACCACCCAGAAAGTGAGCTATTCAGAAGCTTTGAAACTCAAATTAAGATTCCTTCATCTATCCTTTATTTTACAGCACAAGAAATGTAAGGCTCTGACTAAAAATAATTTCCCTCTCTCTACCCGCCTCTCTTCAATTCTCTGGTCTCCAACCTGCACAAACCCCACTACCCATCCCCCTTTTACGAATAAAATGGATGCCAAAATGAACATCAGTGGAAATCTGACATCAAGTACCATGGGAAAACAGTTCAATCATCTTTCAAAAAAGCTTTTTGCAATATTTCTGCTGTAAGCTGGTACTCACACTTCAATCTTATCACGGAAAATACAGTGTTTGGATTTTGTTGTGGTGGTTGTTGGAGAGGTAGAAAAAGAAAATCTGTTGAATCCTTAAGCCTGAATAATTAGTCCAAGAAAGTACACAAGTCAAAATCTTTAAGTGTCAAGGAACACAGTAAAATATGTTTATTTCCGTATTTTTGTATACTTTGGGGGGGGGGTGACATGACACAAACTGCCCATGCATCCAGAAGCCTAGTTATACAATACCATGTTTATAAAAACGAAGCATGTGACAAAGAATAATGTTTTCTTTTCAGTGTTATGTGTTGACTTCTCGGGAGATTGGATACAAGTGATTACATCCTGCTAAAGATGCTAATATGTAAATCATTCTTTAAAAAAAGACCAATCATTTCGCAGCTGCAGCTGTTATAAAATTAATCAAGGGAGGCGCTTTCATCACACAATAGACTGAACTGTCCTCTGACAGAGATTGAGTTGCTATTAATAAGAAGGGATGTCTTAGGGATGTTTCCATCTTCACCCCTCTGTGAAAATGGACAATACATCTGAACCTAGAAACAAGATGAAATTTTCATTGTTATTGGGAAAAGACTCTCCTTTATCACCTCAAAACCATCTTACGATTGGAAGTTGCTGGATATAAAGCATGTCCACTCTCTGTTTACCAGTTCAGTGGTCCTATACAAGAATTAGGCAGACTCAGAGTTTTCTCAGCACACTTCATGGATGGTCCTGAAGCCACAAGAATGAATCTCTTTCCCCTTTCTGTGGCCAATGAACAGAATTAGTCCCCCTACCCCCACCCCCTGCCATACACACCCTTTTTGATTGAATTCTACTTCACAGCAGGCAGAAACAATTCTCCCTTTCTTTACCTCTTTGTTTCTTTCCCCTCTCACCTCAGCTTTCACTCTCTTTGACCCACCTTTTATTCTCCTCAGACTCCTGGACAAAGCAAGCCTAACGCCATCGTTTTTTTTTTTTACTCTTAAAATATAGGTGATTCTTACTTTGGTTCTTTTTGTATCCAAGTATTCCCTATAAAGTCTTAGGGAAAAAAGAAGTGGTATGGTAGGGGCAGAAGGTGTGCTCACATTCACTGAGCACTCAAGGGCAGCTGCTGTCTGTACCTGCTGCCATTGAGGCCTCCAAGGCTCTGAGTTACTTAGTACCAGCCTCATTAAAGATGAGCAAAATGAGGCTCAGAGATGCTGGAGTAACTTCCTTAAGGTTGCATCTTGGGGAACAGACATGGCTCAAATGGTTGAGCTCCTGTCTTCCTCATGGGAGTTCCCAGGTTAGGTTCCCAGTGCCTTCTGAATAAACAAAAAAAAACAAGCAAAACAAATGGGAAAAAATCAACTCAGGAAAGCCGGTATGGCTTAGTGGTTGAGCATCAGCTTCCCACATACAAGGTCCCAGGTTCAATCCCCAGCCCTGGTACCTCAAAAAAAAAAAAAAAAAAAAAAGATTGCATCTCAGCCCATGATTCAAGGTCAAATCTTTCTGCCACGAAGAAAAATAAGAACCAAAGAGAGGGAAGCCAGCAGAGTGGGGGGTAGGTGGGTGGGGGTGGGGGTGGAGTGAGCAGGGAGGAACTAGACCTCTAAAGAGTAAACAGGCGGTCCTTCTTATCCAGAGAAGCTTCGAGAGAGGAGGAACCAACCCTAGCAGAGTGGGAGTGAGGTATAGACCCCTCACTGTTTCTACCAGAAAAACATTTTGTTCCCATAGAAACATGTAGTTGCATTCGATCCATACCATGCAGTGCATCAGACATTCACTTAAATCTTATTTAACTCAGAGTGTTAAATAAGATTCTGTGACTTGAGGACCTAGCCACCACTTGTAACATATTTTATTCCAAGTTGTAAGCAACTAGCTCACAAGTAAACTTTTGGAATACAACCCGAGGGTAAGTTTGGAAAGACCTAAATCTTGTCTCAGGGCAGGAATGTGGCTCTTGCCTGACTGCTGTGGGATTTCACGGTTACTGGGCAACCAGGAATTAAATTCTTCAGGTAGCTTTTACTCACCTCTACTTACTCCAAGGGATATGCTTTGGGAGATTAAAAAACCAACAAATAATTTTGTGACATAAGAAAATAAAATTATAACACCTGAGAAGTAGAACTCTCTCAGTTGAAATCTTCGTTTTCCAGATGACAAAGCTGAGGATTAAAAGGCTCTTTAGTTAACTTGTCCTGGGTTCCCTAGTCAGCTAGCAGAAAAACAAGAACTAAAAGCCACGTCTTTTCCTCTCCTGACGCAGCTTCCCTTCCCAGGCAGAGCCAAAGAACAAATATAAAGGCTCATTTTAAGTGGGGCTTCAAACCCACTCTTGGTTCTAAAGGCTCCCAATTGCTTCCAATTGGAACAGAGAGCTCATGAATTTTAGAGCTCATGAATTTTTTTTTTAACCTTGACAAGCATCTGCCATTCGCATTTAATGTGGGGAAAATGAATTTTCCCTGAAGCAAGCAGGGCCTAATTTTCCTCCTGTTAAGGTAGTTTCTAGACCTTGGGATCTTCTCAAGTTTTTAAGATTCAGCTCCTCCTAAACCACTCTGACATATAAACTCGATTATTCTGAAATGGATTGTGTTATAAGAGGAAGTCTGGAAGTGAGGATGTGAACATCTCTTTCAAAGAGCAGCAGCAGGCCAAATGCTGAATAAAGAAGCTCGGTTCCAGAAACTCCCTTCAATGTGTCAGCTTATAAAATAATTCATTCACTCTACTTTTGATCAAGATCTTAATTTTGTCACTTGAATAATTTTTTTGTTTGTTTGTTTTAGAAGGTATGAGAACTTGTTAGCTTTTAGAAAGCTTTGAATGGTTGTCGGCTTTGTTTTAAAGGCCACTACTTGCTGGTTTCAGATTTGCTAAATTGATTTCTGAGTTTTTGTCTTAGAAAAATACTAACAGAGCAAATCTCCATTCACAATCTGCCAGTCTGTTACTCTACTATTAAAGAAAAGAAAACCTTTAGCTAAATTATGTAAAAGGTGATGGCATCAAAGAGTACAACACTAAGGCTTTTATGCTATCAATACGTAAAAGGGGGCAGATACATACTTGTATATGTCTAAAATATCTACAGAAGGAAACACAGGAACTAGACTACTAGTTGCATGCCAGGGGGTGGAATTGGAGGATTGATATTCAGGGGTGGGAGACTTACTTTTCATACTACCCTCTTGTCTTGTTGTATTGAAATCATGTGCACATATTACTTGAAAAAAAATGAGTGTTAAATCTATCTATAGTCTTTTCCACACTTTTCTCTCCATGGTTTCTTCCAAATTCTTGGCTCCATCTACTTTCTTCCAGAAGAGTATTATTGTAAAATGGAAAAACTAATGGATAGAGAAGAAAGTCATGGGTTCTAGCTCTGATTTTGCAGTAAAAGAAGAGTGACAATGGCTGTCATTCATAGAGTGCTTACTAGATGTTAGCAATAAATAGCTACATTCTCATATACTACCTCCAACTCTTGATCTTGCTATTTCAGCCCCATTTTACAGGTAAAGAAATCAAAGGTCTAATTTGCGTAAGGATTAAAACTCAAGTCCATCAGACCCTAAAACCACTCCTCTTAATCATTATACAAGTCTCCCAATGTACTTGGGCAAACAACCTGAACTTCCCTAAGCTTCAGTTTCTCCACTGGTAAATGGGAAGGTAATAGTACCTGTTCAATCTGTGGAATCTTCAAAGCTTGGAAAGAGATCAGCACCCAGGTACACTCCGGATAAAAGTTAGGATCCTTACCCTGAACCTAGTATATTTCATATGCTATAAAGTGCTCTAAGAATGTAGAGCCATTCTTTATCCTGTTGATTCTAAAATCTCTGTTCAGTTCCCCTTTTCAAATGCCTTCAGGGTATTTCCTCTTCAAAATGCCAGTCACCTCCCAGGAAGAAAGTAGAGCTCAGGGTGTAGGAGTTAGAAGTACGATTAAATCCTAGCGATGCTTTGTGAGTAAATTACCTAATTTCTCTGAGCATCTTCTGCACAATGCAGATAATAATATACTTCACTGCACTGCTGAGAGGATTAAATGAGAAATATATGCTCTTAGTAGGGAAGCACAAACATTTATATGAGCTGCCAAAAATAATTTTTGTAAGATGGTGAACTATAAATAAATCCATAAGTATATAAATCTTAAAATTTAGATCTATTTCCTACTGTCCCAATCAATTTGCAATTTCCTCTTTGGTCAAGGGTAATGTCATTCTCTTGTCATCAAGGTTTCACATCTAAAAGGCATCTTATAACTTTTCCCTATTCTTTAAATGCTATTCAATCTGTCACTGCTTTTAGGCAATTCTATATTGGACAGAAATCTTCTGTTGTCGTATCCCCTTCTCATTGTCTCCTTGCTAATTCTAAGACCCTCGTCATCTCATTTACCACAAAACAAAATAACTAATCTCTCCTCCCTCTAATCCTAAGCACCCATTCAATTTCTTATCCCTTCCCACAGAATACAGATATCATCATCTCTCTTCCGAAGATACTATGTTCTCCCATTGTCAATTAAATGAAGTTTAAATTCCTCATTCTGTAATTTAAGGTACTTAATTTACTCCAGTGTCACTCCATCAGGTTTTTCCTCAAAAATCAGGAGTAGATTCTCACAAAATAATGTTCCTCACTGGCCATCAAACAAGCCAGTCTTTCTTTTTCTCAATCATACCTTTGAATGTTGCTATACCAACTGGAATATCCTAGCCTGACATATTCATATTTAGCTGAATACTAAAAAAAAATCTTTGAGAGCTTTTGTTCTTCCTCCAAAACAGCTTTCCCTAATGATTCTAATCAATATTGTACTTCTGACCTATATAAGGTACACCTTTGACCTTGATTTATAACATAGCCTCACAGCATTTATCACCTTTTCATGTATGTCAATTTTATTCCCCAAAATACAGAAATACAGTTTTTGTGAAGCTGACATGTTTCCTTAGAATCTTTACGCAATAGGTAGAAAGATGCTAGGCAATGATAAGCCACTCTCTCTCTATATATATATATATATTTATATATATATACATACACATCATTAGCTTGAATTTAAACCGTCATTCATTCCAATTTGAGACCTTTAAGTTAGCCTTGAAAAGCAAAATGGGTATACACCAACATCAATAAACTATTCAATACAGGAATAAGAGAAAAGTATGTGGTTGTCCTTTGGGTTCCAAAGACAGAAAGGACTTAGAACAACTTAGCTACAAGTAGAGCTGGTGCTGTGCCCTTCACTCTCATAGGCAAACACTTCTCTCACATCACTTAGTCCATTACATGTCCAGGTTCACAGCAGTTTGGGAGATGAACAGGGATCATGCCTTACGTGTTTCTGCATCCTCATATGCAGGATGGGGCCTGCAACAGTCTAAGCATGCCATATTTATGGGAGGAAAAAAATCAGTGCCTAACAGTGGACTGTATCCCGAAACAGGCCAAACGTATAGTATGGACGAGTTTCTATCACTCAAGAGGCAGGAAGCAATCTTCCTCCTCCATTCATGAATAGTTCTTTATTAAGAGAACCACTGTAGTTTACGGCTCTGCATATTTTTAAAAATGTGACGAAACTGGAGTTGGTACGAGAACAAGAAAATCTAATTTAGTCAGTGGATAATAGGTCCACTGAGGATGGATGAAAGGGATTAGGCTTGTTCAGTTTGGAGAAGAGAAAGCTAAGGCATAATTCAAAAACAGCATTTATGTAATCAAGGGTCTCTCATCACCAGGAGTCCCTGAACATAATGAAAAAAAGCTTGTATTATATCAAGCTTGGAAAAAGTTTGGAAGAGTTTCATTTGGTTAAGTAGTTTTGCTTTTACACTACTGGCGAAAGAGGGAAAATGCCCAATAAACATTTAAAAGTGTTCAGGATCACTAGTAATCAAAGACAGGCAAATAATAGCAATGAGATGGTTTTACTTCCCTTATTTGCAATTGTAAAAGTAATGTTCTGTGCCCGCAAGGGCATAGTTAGATGGGCCTTTCATATATCAGGAGTGGAAATGGGTACAACATTTTGAGAAAGCTTCAGGCAATATATACCAAGAAGCTTAAAAACGTTAATACCCATTGACTCAGTAATCACACTTCTATGAATCACATGTGGAAAGGCTGTATATGTCCAAAGATGTTCCTCACAGTCTTACTTGGAGCAGAAAAAGATCGGAAACAACAGTGGAAATAATTGCTAGCTCTATATTCTTTAATTGAGTCTTGGTCAGAAAATGTAACGAAAGCAATAGGCTACAAACCTTACTTGACAGTTTCACGAAGAACCTTGAAAAGAATGGGGTAATTGTAGGCACAGGTGTTTTGAAAAGACAAAGCTCTCTGCTAGCCATTCTATCTTTCCAGATAGATAAGTGGAAGACAGTATGGGGATATTTACCTATCAGTTATTATCCAATTGAGAACTTAAAGAAACTCATCACAAAGTTGAGCTTCTGTCTAAATTTGTTTGCAAAGAAGGGCAAAGATTTTCCTGCAATACTGAAAGTTTCCAAGAATCCGTGCCTTGTAACCTTAAGACCATAAATATTTGGTAAAGGAAATCTTACTCATTAAGATGTTTGTGGAAGAAAACTGTTTATTCACCTAAAGTTATAAACTGTATTTGTCATAGGATAAATTTTACTTGCTGACTTTCTGATAATTGAGTATTTTGTTAATACTCTGACTTAACTCTGTAACATCACTAATATGTAAGTATCTTGTTGGACAGAAAGCATCATAACCTTTTACTTGGCTTTCTCTTCAGAAGTCTGTAATAAGTCTCCAGATCTTAGGGATTTATTTCCATAAATTCAACACTTATTTGAGTTTTCTTATCACAAACTAAACGTTCAAATTTTGGGGAAATGTCTTTAAAATTGTACCCCCAAGAAAATGAAACATGAAGAAATAAGATCCCTGAAGAACTTTTAAGAATAAGCTTAGGATATTTAGTAATGAATAAAGTGTGATGCCACATTATAAACACAATATTATCTCTAACGATTATATAAAAATGCACAGAAAAAATGCATCAATCCTCTAAAATGGTGGTTATTTCTCGGTACTGAAATTTGAGGTGATTTCTTTATTTTTTCATCCTTAACTGCATTTTCCAAATTCTATAATGAATATATATAGCTTAATGGTGGAGAAAAATAAGATCATAAAAAATCTTATACCTTCAATATGCCTTATTTTCCTTAATGTTTTTAGCCTATGGCCCTAAAGTTTAGGATTCACAACATTTAGGACACTTAAATATTGACTGAGCCAGTGAACTAAAGAACAAATGAGGCTCAACTGACAGAGCATTGGCTTACCATATAGGAGGTCCAGGGTTCAAACCCAGGGCCTCCTGACTCGTGTGGAGCTGGCCCACATGCAGTGTTGATGCACACAAGGAGTGCCCTGCCACGCAGGGGTGTCCCTCATGTCGGGGAGCCCCACACACAAGGAGTGCGCTCCTCAAGGAGAGCCGCCACATGCAGAAAAAGTGCAGTCTGCCCAGGAATGGTGTCGCACACATGGAGAGCTGATGCAGCACACAAGGAGAGCTGATGCAGCAAGATGAGGGAACAAAAAGAGACACAGATTCCCAGTGCCGCTGACAAGAATGCAAGTGGACAAAGAAGAACACACAGCGAATGGACACAGAGCAGACAACAGTGGGGGCTGGGGGGGGAAGGGAAAGAAATAAATTTTAAAAAAATAAAATCATAAAAAAGAAAGAAAAAAATGAGGCTATCTGAACATCAAATTGCGTTCAGTACTTCCTGTCCTTGTTATTTACATTCCAAATCCATATTGACACTTTCTTAAAAGGATCTCATCTCTCCTCCACTATCAATCAGTTATTCCTTTTAGGAGAAAATCAAGGCCAGAATAACTCATCAGGTTTTGCTCTCAAAGGTATCAAACTGCCAATAAAAGCTACAACCTAATAGATATTCCCTGTTTTTATTACTATGAAGCTTTATCTTCTACTTTCTGGAGAAAACACCATCTCTCCAGAGAGTTCCATCTCGCCAGTTTAATAATCTGCCTTAGGAAAACACCATCTATATCTTTCTGTCTTCTTGAGTAGTATTTTGTCTCACCCAACAAAATCACTCTCCCCTGCTGTACGGTGCTTCATTCAATGAACATTTATTTATTCAGATGCTACCAAAAGCCAGGCACTGGTGACAAGGATGTAGAAAACAGCTCCTATTTTAAAGGAGTTCATTATTTAGTTTTTAGAGACTTGCATATG
Organism: Dasypus novemcinctus; assembly: GCF_030445035.2. Classification (NCBI taxonomy): domain Eukaryota; kingdom Metazoa; phylum Chordata; class Mammalia; order Cingulata; family Dasypodidae; genus Dasypus; species Dasypus novemcinctus. Next base: position 35,401,942 of record NC_080704.1, read on the forward strand.
GACAAATATAAACAATGTAAGCATTGTAACAGATGCATGGGGGCTTATTGTTAGTGTTTGGACTTCTGTGCAGATAACTTCTGACTGCTACCTTTTTTTTTTTCCCCCAGTCAGTTTCTCTGAACAAAGTGTGCCCTTGTAGTGAGTGCCTTGTCTAAGTCATCATTTGCACTTGAGAAAGTCTTATAAAAGCTTATTAGGCTTTTTGTGTTTTTCCTTCCCAGTACATTGGCATAGGTGGTTGGTTGCATCACCATCCATCAGGTCTCCCCAACTCATTCATTTGCTTATCAGCTCTCAAGCCCATTCTCTGATGTTTCCCTGCTCTGCTCTTTTATCCCACAGAACAGCATTTTCCTATTTCCTCAGCAAATGGTTTTCAGGTAAGTTTGGTCAATGGGAGTCCTTGGCAGAAAATCAGAGGCCAGGAAGAGGAGAGAGGCCAGGCTGCTCCTCCCTTTCTTGGTTTGCCCCAGCAAAAGCTCAGGTAGTAGTTATGCCAACTTCTGGGTTCCAGCGCCCTCCAATCAGCCTCTTCCACAGTCGTCCCAACTGGCCACTGGCTAGAGCTCCAGCCCAGTGACCCTGGCTTCTGGGGCTCTGGTGATACCACCTCTTGTCATTGAACCTCCAGCCCTAAGTGTCACAGAGGCTTCCTGCTACCTGCCCTTTGGTTTCTTAGCACTTCCATCATTGGAAACCAATTCCCTGCATTAAATTCCTTCTGTTTGAAATAACTAGGTGGGCTTCTATTTTCTGACTAGCCCCGATGGATACACCTGCCAAGACAAAAACCTTAGCATCTGAAACTCTTAATATATCATATAATGCCTTTTTTGGACCTACTCCTACTTACTGCTGTAGCCACTCCTGCCCCAGCCCTACCAGAATAGTACTGTTATTTATTAGGTGCTTACAAAGGGCCAGGCATTTTTCTGATCATGTCATATTATTTAACAGGCTTTTTCCATTCTTTTTACTTATGAATTATTGGGCATATCTCTCCATATGCTTGTTTCCCCGACAGATAAATCTCGTTTTGTAATTTATTTAAACATTTGGGGTCTTAAATATATAGAGAGGAAGTGATATAAAGTTATACACATACACATGAGTTAAAGTTATCTGCATTTAAGTTGAAGGTTATTGTGTCTTCTGACATTACCACAGAAAATCAATAAAAGGTGTATTGAAAAAAACATATTTTTAAAAGTAAACTGTTTTACAATTGGGGGGGAATAGAGAAAAATGTATTATTCTAATTTGTATTTCAAATCAAAGTGTGCATTTGCCTGGAATTAGGATAAATTGTTATCAGGGGATCCTTGGTAATTTGGTTAAGAGCTAAAATACTTTAGAAAAATTAAGTGGCTCTTTGAGTGCCAGACTTGAAGGCCTAAGCACAGGTGTCCTTGACTATCTGCACTCTGGGTTTCTGAACTCAGGAAGTCAAGAAATTTTGGATAAGTAGGGACACTGGTAATGTGATAACACTAATACTACTAATATAAATCTACCATCGCCACCATCATCATTATTAATAGTAATTATAATTCCTTGAGCAGTTACTATGTCAGGACTTTTGGCATTTTACATATATTATGTCTAATCCTCCAACACTCCCCAAGGAAAAGTGTCATCCTAGCTATTTAGTAAATCAGGAAATTGAGGCTCAAAATTTATAGTAACTTTGTCTTTGGCCACAGAGAAGTGGTGGCAGGGCCAGAATTCAAATCCAGAATTCTCTCCAGCCTCAAAACCAATAAACTGTTTTGCTGCTACACCACATTGCCTCCAATCCTAAATTCATAAAATGACAACAGTACAGTCACAGTACGATCAATTAATTCTTCCACTGAATTCATCACATAATGTCACATTTTATACTCTGGGGAAACATTCTTTTATTTGAAAAATAACCTATTCTTTCCAATATATTTAATTATGGGGGCCAAGGGAAGCCTTAAATGAGGCAGCAGGGCCACTTAATACCTAATCCCTCCCTGTAATGGGGTGATTTCTAAGAGTTGGTCTCTAAAATAATTGCTGAGGAGGGCTGAAAAATGGGGAAAAGAAGATAGATCCCTCCTTTGCCTGAACTTGACTCAATTGGCAAAACAAAATCCCGTAACATTTTCCAGGTGTTTTTGTTTGGTGTCAGTTGATTGCCCCCACCCAAAGGTCACTGGATGGGAGTTCACACACTTTCAAAAATGACGTGCATTAGAGTAGTGCTATTCAAAGTATGGTCCTTGACAAGTATAAGAAATTGAAAGTGGTTAGCAACCTTTAGAGCAACTTGGCATCATCATGACATCCAAATGACAGGGTCATTTCACTGAACACAGTACAGGTCAGTTTGAGGGTTACTGAACTTGCATGGTAAGCTGCATGTGGCATGAATGCCTACTAGTTAGTTTCGGAAGGAACACTGAAGAGTCTGACTTACTACTGTATGTTAAAACCTGCCCTCCACCAGTTTGAGAAGCACTGCTCTAAAAGTGAGAGCCTCGTTGCAGGACAAGAAAGCAAAATATAAAACGAACCCCTTTCTGTGCAAAATTGATGCTTGATAAAAAATATACAGATGTATGTAAATATACAAAGAAATGCGTGTGCACTCACATAGATTCATCTCCCAATTTGTCCCAGTTAAATAAGCTTCGAATAAATCAAGAATTAAACAACTGAAATGAATCATTCAAATATACTTTCAGTAATGTATTGATATGGTGAGACTGATTCCCAAATTTGTAATCATTTACTATATTCTTCAACTTCTATTCAGCAAAAGCGTGATGTTGTCACGTAGCCAAAGTAAGACTATTTATCATTCTTCCTATATAAATTACTTGTTACTTCTCTACAAATGAGGCTTTTTGTTTCCACAGCCTAATTTAGGCCATTCTTTAAATATACTTAATACTCCAGAATGAAAGATTATGCACACTGTCAAAATTCAAGATAAATGCAATAAGTATAACCACATAATCCCACTGAAATACTAATTATAAATATGTTTTGTCCATGAGAAAAAAAAATACAAAGGGACACAAGGATTTACCTGGAATTATGCAAGAGATCAAGACTTTGGGGAATGGCAATGTCTGAAACATTCCCACAGAAAATCACCTATTCTTAAGTAAGCTAATGATTCATCCACTGTGTCATAAGAGAGTCTTTCAGAAAAAATTTTAGGCCACTTCATTACTATAGTAGAGGGTATGGACTTTAAAAACTCACAATCTATTTATGTGAGTGTTCTGACTGTTCTGAATCTCTTTCCAGCAAAACTGCAGCTCCCAAGAGATCCACAGAGGTAATCAGACTTGTGTGCTTAAAAAAAGAAATATTGGAAATGTCTGAATAAGAGCAGACACGTTTTTATATGCCTTTACTCTGTGTGCAAAAAACGCCTTCTGCAGATCCAGCTACATAAAATTGTACACAGCCAGCACTTTTCTCACAGCTGCAGGTGTAACCTTAAGGCTCCTCTTATTTAGATCAAGTAAACTATAATTTGGCAGCTCTTTTAAACTGTATAGCAATCAAAGTCTGAGAGACCATCCTTTTTTGAGTTTCCTTGTAAAATAAGCTTTGGGAGATGCTATTTCAAAATATCTACTTTGAATATCTATGTTCTTCAATTAGAAATCTTTAAATCAAGTTACTTGAAGAAAAGTATTATAAAGAATATTCCATTAAAATGCCATAAATTTTGATTGGGAAATTACACTTGTATTTTATAAATGTGGAAAATCAATTGATCCTAAGCAAAGTTAAAGGAGCAGTTTTTTTTTCATTTATAAATAGGATGGTAGAAGTAAAGGAAGGACATTTATAACAGCCTTAATGTCTTATGTCTTCTATTTTGCAAATCTGAGTAAATCTCCTCTGCTAACTTTGTCAGCTAGGGTATAAAGATGTCATTTGGGATTCCATAGCTTAATTATGCTGGTAAAGCAATTTTATAAATCACTCTACGAGTAATGGATATTCCTTTGAGAAAAGTGAACCAGGAGCCATAAAATGTGTGTTCTGGATTTGGTTTCTTATCTTCTACCCATATGTCAGCATGAATAAGTCAAATCAACTCTTGAGCCTTTGCTTGTTCAAGTCCAAATAAAAAGAAGGAAACAGCTGCCCCATCCACCCATCTGGTAGCATTATTTTTCAAATAAAATACATTTTGATAAGCAAGTATATTCAAGGAGATGATGGGACAGAAGATCTGAAACCGACATTGATAGAAAACTCAGGTAATATGCCAGCTATATACGTACTATAGCTATAGCTGTGTGAGGATTATACAGGTTATTTCCAAAATCTGCACACTTTAACATGCTAACACAAATAAAGTACAATTATTGTAAATATGATTATCCAATTATTCACATCCTCCAGGCTGGTGGTGAAGGAGCATTTGGGAGATTAGGTAGATAGCAGTCACACAATTCAGCCTCGTGCCAGCCAGGAATAAGTAAAACCAGCTCTTCCGAGATGGAAGATCACTGCCAAACCTGAGATCACACGTGCATATACACACTCGTGCACTATCTCAGAAAACTAAGACCACAAGACAGCAAGGTCACACCCAAGCTGGCATTTGAATTTAGATATCCTTTCCAGTGCAAGGCATTATGGCAGTAGGAAATCAAAAGGCAATGGTTTTAGCACTTGATAAAACTTAAGGCACCAGAGGCAAGAGTCAGAAAAAGGAAAATGCTCAATATTGAGCAGCTTAGTCGAAAACAGTTTAGTTTACCAAATATGCTGAGGAAAGCATTAGGACAAGAGCCTGATGCAAAAGGAATTTCTAAAGAGTCATTCAGAATCCTGCAACTTCTAAGCATAGAGTTTATCAGGAGGGGACACTTAAATATCTACAATATTCCTTCCTCTTGGGCAAACTGAGGCAAGAGGTATGAGGATTCCTATGGCAACGTTCCTAACTCAATTTGTGTAGCTGCAGTTACTTGTTAATAATGCTATCTCGATATGCTCCTAGCCCGGATAACTGGGAATGCTGCAGACCCATCAGCCCCTAAACTAAGCCTTCATTTACACCTTCTGAAGCTTTTAGGAGGCAACAGACAGAAGGCTGAGAGCAGCAGGCCAACAGACCACTGTCAAATCACAAGGTTTTAAAGACCACTTTTCCTAAGAATTCCAAAATCCTCCATAAATCCATTTTTAAAAATCAAGAGATTTTGCATCACTTAGATGCTCATCATGCTGGAGAGTGGTTTCCAAAATCTTGGGCAAGAGAAAAGAGAGGCTGGGTCCTTCTGAAGAATGCCCTGACTGCAATACCTCTGAGGAAAAAACTGGTGGTTAAAGAGGTTTCAGTGAAGGAAAAGTAAATTGGAATATGTAATGTCCAAATATCAGTACATTTAGATTTTAGGAAACTGTATGAAACAAAGTTCCGTTAACCTTCTGAAGTTTAGAGACTCCCTCCCCACATTTTTCTATTTTTACTTATGTGTCTCCTTTGCAAACTGGTATTCCACTGTTCTATTGACAGTATCTAGCATCAAAAACTCATATTGTAATTTACAAAGGAACTACAGAGAGGTTCACATAAAGATTTTCTCGCATTATAGTTAATATACCCCTAAAGAGACAAAGAAATACTGTTAAGCAGCACAAATTATGTGTGTGTTTGGGGGTGCTTTTAAAAAATATTTATGTAAGAATTTTAGTGAGGAACTTAAGGGTTTGGACATAAATTATGAGAAATAGCAGAGTTTTCATTATATAATGGCACTTCATGTATATCAACATTATATCAGTATTTCAAAATAAATGTCAGAGCACACAACCACTGGTAAATCTAACACCTATTGATGTTATTAATGCCTTTTGGAGCTTTAAAGAGCTTTGGGTTTAAATCATCAAGATAACCTCATGGAACAAACACCGTTCCATTACATTTGTAAAAATGCTAGTAGAAATCTGAAATTTACCCCATGAGTGGAGCATGTTACAATGCCTATGAAACCATGAAGAACATGCCCTCTCAGCAAATAATGGATGACCCCGAGGGTCTTGTGGGAAATACCTCAAGAGTTTCCCTACTTGATACCAGCTGGGCTCACTCTGCCTGGAAGACATGGATGGGTGACACGGTTGTCTCCCGTTGCTTGTTTTGACAGACTGTATGTGCATTTTTAAAGTAGGAATGATCAAACTTTTAGAAATTTCTACATCTGCAGAGTCAGCCAAAAGGTACCTCTTGAAAAATTATGATCACAGCAAGTTGTGAAGACAGCCAGTCCCACCTTCAGCCCAAGATAAGAGAAAAACAAAGAAAATTCTTAGCTACTATTTTGTCCAGCATCTGATTTGAAAGGTATAGATGCTAAGGCATAAACACTAAAGAAAAAAAGATATGGGAAACTCTGTTTTAAGTCCTCCTCACCCACCACACTGGGGGTAGTCATAGAAAAATGCTGAAAAGGAAACTGTTTAGAAGTCGTCCTTATTGATTTCTTCCCTGAGAAACCCCAAAGGCGTTGCTTTTGCCAAACCGTTAATGTTGCATAAAAATCTTTCCTGCAGATCTTCCAGTGCTCGAATTTTTAATGGCTGCCAGGTCATCAGTGTGCACATTTAAGTTATTTCTCTGCTATGGCTTGTTTTGTATTTTTGTGGGAACTTGATATTTTTAACCTTCATTACTTGGAAGTTTCTGAACAGGTGCACAGCCTACAAATAAGGGGAAAACAGCAGAACTTTTTAACACTTACTGAAAGCCCACTCTGTGCCACTTTAGATCTGTTGGGAATAATGAGAAATGAATTCTCTTACTTTGTGGCTTATTTTTTTCAAAAACAAAAAAGTTAGTTCTGCCTTTTCTACTATTAAAATGATTGCTTTCTGTGAGTGGTCATATTTAGAGACTAAGATGCATGAGACGATCTCTGGGAGTTTATCATTATGTGACAAAGCCCGTGGGAATCGGGGTGCTTAAACACAAATTCTATGTACACGCAAGAAGTGTGTGTGCGCACACAGGTGCGTGTACGCACATGACGTTGGCTATCACTGTTTTTCTCTTACAGGTTCTCATTGGCTAATAGACATCAAGGAATGGGGTAGGAGGATTGACTAAGAAACATTTTTGCTAAGTATCTAATTATAAATACTATAAATTCATTATAGAAACTCTGGGGGCAGGGAAAGTATGAAAAAGAAAGTCACCTAGAATTCTACTGCTTCGAGATAGCTGTTATTAGCATTTTAAGTAATAGCATGCCCTTTCAGCAGTTGGCTCAAGTGCTACTTTTTCAGTCCTCATAAAATTATGTTTTTGGGTTAATATAATGTGCTGTTCAGATCAGGGTGGGGAACACTTGAATGCTTTTGGGGGTGAGGCAGGTAACAGAACATGTGTTGAACAGGCCAGCTGGAGATTTTGAACAAATTTGAGATCGCTCACCTCCTGAGAAGTGGGTTGATTTAGGAATGTGCCACATTTCATGCATATTGTGACCACTGCAGCTTCTATTGTAGAGATAGGTCTGGAGGTAGTACGGTAGAATGGGGGACAAGGAACCTCTTGATATTCTGAACATGCTGCTATTGACCTGAAGTTCAGACTCGATTAGGAGAGGGAACTAGGTGTGGCCTAAAACATGCCATAAGACCAGACCACGGCACCATTTCTGCTTTAGACATCTTTCCTGAACTGAGTGCAGGTGAAGACTTCCAGTCACTTCATCCAGCTCTCTATTGGCAATTTGGATCTAAAGGTATGCCTCCTGAGGAAAAAAATAAGCTAATAAGTAAAAAATTAAAAAGAAATCAAAGGCTTCCCTTCCATACATTATGCTCCCACCTCAACTTTGAAGCACTATAATTGCTTGGGGGAAGTACAGTAGAAGGTGGTAGGTCTTCTCAGGAAGGCAGACACATTAAAAACCCAAATCAATCATTCTACATGTGTTGGCTAATAGTGAAAGGGGGAGGGCTGCTGTCTTAGAGGAACCCACCATATCATTTGCAAAAATACCATGGTTTGTTCAAAAATACTTAATATTTTCATAGTCTTCAAGTAACTTTCATTCCCTAGGTAAAACTGTCAATTTGTACATATTAGCAGGTATGTAGTAACCTACATAGACATACTTTAATGAGCTAAGAAAATGAATGAGATAAGGGAAAAAAAACTAACAAAAAACAGAGGGCAAATCCCAGTGTGGTCCCAGAGACCTGTGTTGCCCTGACCAGTGGGCCCTCTGAACTTGACTTGACTTCCTGGTGAGAAGGGGGTGTTGATAACATCCACCACACAGATTGGTTGCTGGCATGTCACATGTGCAGCATGTGACAGTAGACCCTCAATAAATGGGAGAGGTCATTTGATGAGTCACCATTCAGATAAAAGTTCACCCAAGAAACGTTTTATTGTCACATAAAAATATTGGAACTATTAGTTCTGAAAGCTGAAATGCAAATGCCAACACCTAGTTCATTTCAAAATGTTTATTAGGCTAGCAAGAAACAGAATTTCGAAGGGGGTGGAATTGATGACGTACTTAGCTGCATTTTATTATATGTAAATTATGCCTCAATAAAGTTGAGGTATAATTTAACCATATTTGTCATTTCTCAATACAAAGTAGTTAAAAGTAAGCCAGTAGAGAATACTATGCAATGAAAAGGAAATATGGCTATGGTGCATTACCTTTAGGTGGAAAAATAGCAGAATAAAACAGAATGATTCATCTTTTGTAAAAAAAAAATATAGCACATAAAGAAATTGTTGAAGGTACCTAGTAGATTATTAAACATTAGTTAACTCTAAGAGGTGGGTCATGGATGATTTGTCTTGTCTTCTTTTTCGTTTGCATGTTTATACTTTTAAACTTAAAAAAATACAACTAGCAAGTATAAAAGCTATACACAGTGACGAAAGGTTATTGCACTTAGAGCAGAAAAAGTCACAAGTGGCTGAGACTGGGTAAAACAAAGGTTATAATGTAGAGGCCTATGGACAAATTTAAATTCGTTCTTTGATAACATATTTCCAGTTCCTCTTGAAAAACAGAGGCTCTGAGGGTGCTAGGCGAGGATGACCCAGCACAGTCACTCCCCAATCCAGAGGAGGTCTTCGTTCTCTAATTTGCCAAAATCCCAGCCAGCCTGTTGAGCACCTGCTTGTGTTCCCTGCCATGTCCTCATAAGCATTCAAATTTTATACCAGTGGTCCAAACAGTCCAGCAATATGAGCCAAAAACATTGAGTAGGAGCCGAAAATGTAGCACTGGATGATTAGCAGATCCCGATGTTATTTAAATTTTTAAAAGTGTGTATTACAACTAGACCGAAATGACATAATATTACTTGAAATACACTGGATATCTCTGGGAAATAGAATTATGGGTGATTTTCTTCCTTCATCCTGTTTTGTATTTTACAGGTTTGTTTCTTTTTACAAAGAAGTTATTTATAATTAGAAATAAATTTACAAAACTATTTTAGTGTCTCCAGTAGCTACAATTAACCAATGAAGACATATGACAGAAAAGTAGTAATAGCCACACACATATGCATGCATGCACGTACACTTGCGCACACACCACAAGCATATATATATTTAGAATTTATGTTTAAGCACCCTGATTCTCATGGGCTTTGTCACATAACCTTAAACTCATGGAGATCATCTCATGCATTTTAGTCCCTAAATATGTCTGTTCACAAAAAAAGCAGACATTTTTAGTAACAGAGAAGACACAACTTTTTTAATTTTTTTAAACCCTACAACTAGCCCCATGTGAAAAAAAAAACACCTCATTTCAGAATATTCCTAACTCATTTAAATGACAGATTGCACTTCCATCCAGTATTAAAAATATTGGTGTTTCCCCCTTATTTGTGGGCTGTGTACCTGCTCAGAAAAATGCCAAGTTATGGAAGAAAAACTGTCAGGCTCCCCACACAAATACCCAGCAAGCTATAGTAGAGAAATCTTTTAAATGTTTGCACCGATGACCTGACAGGCCTTAGGAACTGTGAGCACTAGAAAGAGTGCAGAAAATTCCTTAACACAGCATTCATGGTTTGGCAAAAGGGTTGTCTTGGTTTTCCACGGAAGAAATCAATAAGAACAACTTGAAACAGTTTTCTCTCTTCTTGGGGGGAAAAAAATTGCTGTAGGTCGTATGTGGTTTTGTCATCCTTTTAAGTAGCAAAGAAAACTGCAAAGACCTTTGGGCCCTTTCAGATATACTGAATTCTCAGGAAAATGAAATTCTAAAAAATTTTAAGGAACCTCTGAAAAAAGAAAACCAACTGTCAATTTTGGATAGAAAGGTGCCATTGCTTTCACCCCTTAAACGATCTAGTGTTATATTTAGACAACAAATGACGAATCCACTACAAACTAAAAGGTAATCTGACATTTAAAACTGAAGGAAACATTGCCAGGTCCTTACCTAAAGACTGGTAGAGCTCTGTCATTTTGGGATGATCCCAGCAAGTTGTTTGGGTCTCGTGGCTAAAACAAAATATAAAGAGAGACTTTAGAATTTATAATGCATAATAGAGAAAAGGAAAAAAAGGGGGCATGTTCTGCCTTTAAATCATTGGGCATCTTTTACTTCAAAGGATTTCCATAATCTAGTGAAGAAGGATTCTTACAATTAGAGAAGTAGTTATCTTCATTTTCAAAGGGAATAGCAACATGAACATTATTTGGTTCCTGGTGCAAGCAAAGTTTTTTTTTTTTAACCCACAAATCGATTATACTCCCACTATGATAAAATGACCTTGTTATGTAATTGATAATCAAAAATCAAGATTTCTTCAATGGTCCAATGTGGAATATATAGAAAGGACACTGATGATTGTTATTCAACTCTGTCAAAGAAATACTGGACACTAGGTTCAATAAATAAATCACTTCACTTCTCATTTGCTTTCAATGACTCTGACACTTTTCATTACTCTTCCTTCTAAATATCCAGAGCTCATAACTGTAATACCTGAATTTTATTTCAGCTTACAATATAGCCACAGCCCGACTAACATACCATCCCTTCCCTCTTCCCATTACTTTTAGAATGTCTTTTTAACTCTATACTCTATATACCACTATGCCTCTTCCAATATTTCTTGGGCCTAAATGAAGCATTCACAGTTCTTGTCCATTTCTTGAAGTTTAGCTAAGTGTGGCTGCTGGCTATCAGCTTCTGCCACAAAAAGAACAAAACACCTTTGTTCCTCATTCAATTACATGAATAAGCCCCTGGAGAGATAACTACATATACTTTTCCTTACTTTGGCCCATCTACATAAATCACCACAGCATCATATTTCCAGTTTTTCTGCATTTATGTGATGTACTTTGTTACAGTAAAATGCAGCCCTGAATGACATTTTAGTACTCGTATGCAGAGCCTATTCATAATCCTTTTGGGGGAAAAGGTGGGAGTGGAGGGAGGAGAAAGCTTAAATGTGTGCACATCATGGGGACTAGTACGTACAGAGGCCGCACAGAGAAAGAGGAGTTTGGGGAGGCAACCACTTTAAGTGGCCTCAGCAAAGCTTCTGGATTTTAGAGACAGATTCTGGCTATGTGCCCTCATAGCTGTGAAATTTGGGACAAGCTTGGCCCGATATCCGCTCACCTGGGAGAGTTAAAGGATTAGTGGATATATTTAAGTGAGCAACCTCTAGTGCCCAATATGTGGTCGCTTTTGTTATTATGGGGCTCCCAAATTACCGTCCACTAAAAGTGAACCTTTTAATAGCTGGTTACAATATAGATGTGGATCCAGCTACAGCCAGTCAGGCCTAAGACCTTTCCTAGAGAGCAAAAACACCACTCAACATCTCTTACCTCTGTTGCAAAAACAAAGTCAAACGAAGAAACACTTAATGTGGTTTGATAATAAAATGGAACCATAAATTGCACAATGGAGGGAAATTCGCCAAACTGCAGAACTTCAGAGACTATTCCTTCGATATATACTATTCAGTAGGTGATCGGTGAAGGCTATGGAAAACAGTTTACAAAAAATGCTCACTTGTGAAGGGCTGTTTTGCTCTTTTCCAAATATGCTCATTTCTGTTGTTGGACTTTGCTGCAGAGAGAATTCCCACTTGGGGAGTGCAAAAGGGGCTTTTTCGTTGAGGGATGAAGGTACCAGAGCATCTAAGGTTTGAAGAGCAGAAGACGTGGTCCATGTATTATGGGTTTTTATACACCCCCTCCCCAGCAAGCTGGTTTATGATCTGGAGAAGGGATGGGCGGGACTGGTACTTTATTTATATGCACAGCACAAGAGGGCTGCAGCTTGCAGCTTCATGGAAGAAGTGTTGCTTGTTCTCGGGGCGTTTTTTTTTTTTTTTTAGCTGGGAAAGTGAATGTGTACCAATTCCTTACACAGGTGCAGAGCAAAGAAAGGTTACCTTTTATTGAGGGCACCCCACATTCAGGCCTCTGCCATTTCCAAAGGCCACCCAGATGTGAGCACCCGGGAGGGAAGAAGGGAGAGAAGCGAAAGGGCGCGGGTCCACATGTACACGCCCTCATTACACACTGCGCAGTAATAACGTCCCATCTCTAGGACACTTGAGAGGGCTGTAACGTCTTCAACAGATCTGCAGAGAAAGCCTTTGTCTCAGCTGATAAACCCAGCCAGATGGAGAAAGGGTGAACCACCCTGAAAAGCCACCATCTGTAACTGACTTCAAATCGGAGGAGCTGGAGGAAGAACTACAACGTGAAGCAAATGCAATTCCAAAAGGAAAGAGAAACATGTGTACAGATTTACCAGAGAAGCCCATACAGAGTGCAGGAGTGGGAGCTTTACATAGTGGCCCCTTCTCCCCCAAGTCTCACGATTGTTGAAGTATCGACATTTCTACCTTTCTATGCAATTTATTTTGGAGGCTGGAAGTTAGGAAAAGGGTTTTAGAAATTGTTTTTTAATCCACCAGCCCTTAACTAAGCTGAAAGTTCCTTAACTGGAAGATGGAAGAAATGCTTAGCCCCCACTTCTATCCCCCACTTTTATATTAAGATACTAGCCCTTTACAGGTGCTCGTCCTCCCAGTCACACGTGATTCCGAGGGACAAGGATAAGACAGATAAGAGAACTTCTCGAACAATTCCAAAAGCCCATCTTCTTTTACCTTCTCCCCCTACAACACAGAAACTTTTTATTTTTAAGCAATGCAGATTTGGATTTCACCTTGGCAGTCTTAGTTTCACTTCAACTGCAAATCAGTACTAACCAGAGAAGTGAGCACAAGTAGAAAGGAGAATAAAAGGTGTGTGACTAATCCTCAAAAACAGAAAAGTAATCTTTCTAGCATAACGCTGAAAATGACAACATAGGTGAAAAGACTTTGAATTTGGGGGTAACTATCTGATTAACCAAATATTCACTTCACTCTATGTGGGTATTTTTCGACCTGTGGTGAATCCAAAGCCCTATGGGGATATATTTAACCTCCCAAACGGATGAAGAATACCAACAGGGCAAAATGGCAAAACACAAATTTGCATAACCCTGACAGGACAAACCAAATTTTCTGTCTAGGCTCAATACAAAATTCACAACCGTATTTCTTACTGTATGCCTGTCTTCAAATAACAAACAACACAGTATAAAATTCTTAATAATTCTATGAAAAGAAGCGCTCCTTCACCTGGAGTACTTGGATAGTAGAGAAAAGAAGGCTGTGCTGGGGTGGTGGGGGTGGAAGGGTGGGTGGTAGTGTTTTTGGTAATTGTCTCTTTTCTACACTTCACTCCCCACCTCGGAAACACACTCCCCATACACCATGCCCAAAGCAAAAAGGAAATTATGAAACCTGTTCACACATTAATGAGTACATCTTTGTTCAGTTTTCCTGAGAACATTGATGTGAATGTAGATCATAAGTCTGTATGTGCATTAACACAGAGACCAGCTTCATAAATAATCCTTAAAATGCTCTTTACATCTTTTAATAATGTTATTGATTTTGGCTTTGCTGATTCCAGAGCCTGGCAGCAGATATGCCTCTCTGAACAGTCTTCAAAACTATGATTTCCTCTCCTTATTTTTTTTAATTTGTACAAGCCACAGTAATCTCTTTTCTTTTTTATTTGAGACTCTGATAGGAACCCGCTGCAAATTAAAATATAAAATCACTCATGTGACAAAAGACCCCGGCAACACCTACTTGCCAATAATAAGAAATTAAAGCATTACTCTACTGAGCACAGAGCTGACCTAATTTCCTACCATACAATTTAAATTTTTCTCTCACCTTCTTTAGTTTCAAGTAGTGTGCAAGGTTATTATAACTGCCTCAGAGCTGTTCCTGCTGTCAGTGCTGGAATAACCAGATTTATTGGAATAGCTTTTTTAGTTTCTTAAAAACAAACATTAAACACTTATAAAAAGTAACAAATTTCTGCTACCCTCGCTGGGGAAATGGCAGTTGCCTAATTAAAATAAGATTTCTTCTGCCACCACTCTTATTTGGTACTGAAAATATTCCATACAGTTGCCTTTCAAAAAATATATCTTTCCACTACTTCCCAGGGAGGAAACTAATCGCTATGCAGCAATATAAAAAGGTAGCATTCTCTTGTGAGTTGCAGAGGATTAGAGTCTGGCTTCATATATAATCTGGAGCCCACTGATCCACATGCACAGAATGATTTCCCTTTAATCTGGGGATCAGACTCTTTTTCTAGAAGAACCTTGGCATTTGCATGCTGACTACGGGATCTGGCTTGCGTTTCTGGAATACTAGGCAGAGTGGGGATGGGAAAATACACTTAAAACTTTCTGCTACCCTGAGGAGGGGGCTGTGGAGGAGGGCGCCCATCTAAGGAAATCCTATTCCTAGTTCTCATTCCTTGTTCCCTGGGATATTTCACATTTTATTCTGTCTGGTTGAAGCCAGGGCAAAAAGATTGCCTCCTTGGCTGTTCCAGCTGCTACTTGTCCTCTGTTCTATTTGCTTTTCAAGGCTTAACTCCCACCCCACCCCCTAACTCTGGCCAAAGCAATTTCACTTCAGAGTTGTGTCCAAATCAAGATCAAACAATCATGACTGAAACCAATTATTCCATGGTGACCAAGGGTCAGAGACCGTCCATATAACCATGTGTTTCCTTTGCTCCTCTCTCTTCTCCAAGAGCAACTGTATCCTCCAAAGAGGGGCTTTGGAACAAGGAAATTTTTTTTTTTAATCTAGGCAAAAAGAGAAAGGATGATGGAAGGTGACAAGGAGAGGTGACAGGGATACAGAAGCTAAAGGGACCAAAAAGAGCTTGCTGGCCAAGGAAAATATGTATTTCACATCAAGACTTTGGTTTGCCACTCAAATCGGATGTTTTGTTTTGTTTTGTTTTTCCTTCATGATGTCAAAGCATTTTATAATTAATAATATGCCTCCCCTAGGTAAGTAACCACCCCTTCAATTTAGGCTTCAAACTTCACATTTTACTGAGAAAAACAAAGTGCCCTGCCCATTTCAATGCCATGATCAGATCGGGATGACAAACTTTGCTTAAAGACAAGCACAGGCACCTGGAGAAACGCAAGGAAGGAGCCTCAGAAATGACTCCACACCCAACCCCAGAGGGCAAAGAAAAATATCCTCCATCCTTTCTCTACATCAAGCCCAGGACTTCCGCGCTTTAATTGCTGCTTATTTCTTTCCTGCTTTCTCCAAGTGCTGGGGCATGGTAGGAGCACAGGAGAAAACACAGCGAGGGAAATGTCAGTTAAAATCCTCTGAAGAAATCAGGCAGAAAGTTGACCTTTTGGCACTTGCAGTGCAATGGAAGGTAGAACGGCGCGCTCCCCTGCCTTCTGCGAGGTCGAACAGCGATTAGGAACAGGCTCCAGTCTGTCTTGCTCCGGTCCACACTGGCGGCCGGTAAAGAAGCAAAAAGCTCCCGGAGCCCTAAGACCCGCGAGGGGGAACGCGCTGTCCCCTCTGGGCACCGCCGAGATATCCGCCTTTTCTCTTCGAGCCCGTCTCAAAGCCAGGGGCAGGGGCTCCCGGGGAGCCCGGCGCCGGGGGTGGGGGAAGCCCCGGGGACGCACCTGCAGCGGCGCCGCGAGAACCCGCGCCAGAGGGTCCAGCCGCCACGCCTGCCCAAGTTTTGGCCGCCTCGGCTTGCCCCTCTGCCCGCGCCACAAGTGCACGGATGGCGGCGATCCGAGGGCGCTGCGGCCGCGATCCACTTACCCTTTGAGCTGTTCCCTCATGGCTGCAAGGGCTCCGCGGTCGGAGGCGGGCGCGAGTGGAGGAGTGAGCTTCCCAGAGCCGCCGGGCTCCCCGAAAGTCGAGCGCCGCCGCCGCCGCCCAGGCTCACAGCCCTGAGCACTGCGGAGGAGCCGGCGCGGGCGGGCGGGCCGGGGAGGGGGCTCTGCGGGCAGACGGGGCGGGGCCGCACCGGGCTCCGCCCCCACTTAGAGACCAGGGAACGCTGACTCCCAGAGACCAGGCAGTGGGGGGTTGCAAAACAGAAAGAAAAAGAGGGGAGAAAGGGAAGGGGAAAAAAAATAAGAAAACGAGGACGGGATTTAAGGTAGACACAAGAACTGGGAAACCTCCTGGCACCCTCTTAAAACCTCCAGCAAGACTACTTGTTGCCTAAATAAATGACCTAGGTGCAAATGACCTCATCGCTGATAATTAGGTGCGTGGGCTTGGAGTTTTCTTTTTAGAGAAGGAAAGAAAAAAAAAAAACGCATGATCTACCCCCTACCCCCACCTGATTGAAGAGAAAAGTAGTGGGGCAGGATTTCAGGTTAGGCTGATCGGCGCTAAACTGCTTTCCTCAGAAGACTTTGTATTTGTGATACAGCAGTGGTTCTCTGCCGCCTCTGGACCAACAACATCAGAATCACCAGAGAACCTGTTTAGAAATGAACACTCAGGGGCCCCATCCCAGGCCTGCTGAATCAGAAACTCTCAGTACACAAAAGTTGGAGAAGCACTGGTATAGACTCTAAATGAAACATCGTCACAGTGGTGGTGTTGCAACGTTTGGCTTTTTAGTATTCTTTAAGGATAATCTAAAAGGAACGGTTTTCAATGAAATATTTTATTGGGAAAGTACAGGGCCTGGACAGTTCAAATATTTCTAATCTTGGAGTCTGCAATATGATGGTATGTGTTAGCTACAACAAAATTATTTCAAGCTTGGAAACGTTCCGAAAAGAAAGCCTTCATTAGCACAAGAATTTTCTGCAACCTTCACATAATCTCTTAGAGTCCAAAAAGTATTTTATGATAAACTCCCCTCAGTTGTTTCACTGTCCCTCTCTGCCCTTTTTTTCTTTTTTTGGCCAGTTTTCCTTTCCATCTTCTTTCCACTATTTGCTTTCTCTCTTTTCTGGTTGACTCAGTCCACTTCAGTCTACAGTTTAAAACATGTGCTCCTTTTTCTTTTTAAATATCCTTTCCTTGCTCAACAGTTTTCTGCATAGAATGTTGGAGCTGGCAGGACTATAGCCACCCATCTCTCTTTACTGTATTCTACAATAAAAATGTAAACATGATCACTAAAGATATGTGCATATAGATATGATTGGTATTGCAATTTTAAAGCAAACATGGCACCCCTTCCAGCATTTCATCTCATAAATTGAGACTTTTTAGTGCTTTCCTTTAGCAATTTGGAGCCATTGAGCTCTGGAGGCAGCTGCTATTACGGTCTGAGTGGGACACCTTGTGGGATTTAATTTGGGTGAGGTGTCCCTTGGTTGATTCTAGGTCTGCCCTTATCTTTGACTGGGAAGGGATTTAGAGTCCTGAGATGAGGAAGTAGTGGCCTTTGCAATTAATCAGTGACAGTAATCTCTGTGTCAACTTGGCAAATCACTTAAAATATTGTTTATGTTTATTTCAATGCAAAGATACAACCCCCAAAGCACAGACATTTTAAGTATCAGAACTCAATAAACTAAGGGTTTGCAACACCTGTGTGGTAGGACTGTAGTGTCATTCCTTTCCTTCCTTACCCCCTTCCTTCCTTTTTCTTGTTTTGTTGTTGTTGTTGTTTTTCTTGTTTTGTTTTACCCTTTTAAATTACCTGCTCAAGATTCAGGTGTTCTAATACGTTTCTCTAAAACATAAATGCTCGAGTCTATTTTCTTAGTGTTCTCAGTGTTCTACTAAGGACAATTCCTTGGAGAAAAAAGAATGAAAAATAAGAAATCACTATTCAGATTTTTTTTTTAATCTGACAGATGGCAATCCTCAAAAATACATCTTTAAGTTCTTTTTTAGGCTGGAGTTAAAGGCACTTGAAGACTTGTTCCCAAAACTTGATGTTATTTTAGAATTAAACACTGAACGCATTATTAAGAAATGACATGGACATAACACAGACTGTTTGGTTTGTTGTCAATTTCAGTCAGATTATGAACTTGGCTTATTAAGGAAGGACATTTAAAAAATAACATGTCTTCATTTAATACATAAAACTGGTAGTATGATAATATCATTATTTATTTATAGTGGAGTCTCATTATTATTACCATTTTGATGTGAAACACAGACATGAAAAGAACATGGGGTTCTGCTAGCAGAAAAATTTAAGTTCAAATCCTGACTCCAGAACCTACCATGAGTTCCTTGCTCCCAGTCCCATGGCTAGAATGTGGTGGTGCAAGGATTAGGACTAAAGAATTGGACCCCGAGGCCCATGCTCTTAGCCTCTCTGCTGTGCTACCATGGGGAGACATGGCTTCTGTTGTGGGGAAGGTCTGTGTTTTCTCCAGTGTGCTCCTAGGTGATGTCATTGATGGCTGAGAGCAGAGGACAGGAGTAAAGAAGGAATGAGATGTAGGAAGGTGTCCCAGTGAATTTTTCCCAACCCCAAACTCCAGTCTTGGAGCCTCCTTTGAAGGTACCTTGGAAACAGGACCTCTCCAACCTAAGAGACTATTCTGGATATTCTCCCATTTGCCTCTCCAGCTCTATTCTCTGCCCATCTCAACCCTCCTTTGTGCTCCAGGAAACTGGACCATCTGGAGTTGCATCAGCAAGACTCCCTTATCCTTTGGCTTCCTTTTGCTTTCAGCTAATGGAGGCACCAACAGGGAATTCATGGGCAGGAGGAGAGTGAGGTTAGAGTATTTGTCCCCCAACCTTCCTCCCATGGGCCTTGGGTCTGGTAGTGGATTTGCTCCTTTACTCACAGCCACAAGTCTTGTTTGGTAGTCCTGCCCCTACAGTGACAACATTCTCCAGTTTCCCCAAACCATTCCCTCCCCCTGCCCCTTTGGGCCAATTGGTGGTACTAGCTTCCTGCTGTTCTTGCCTCAGAGCGGTCACCAATCCTTGTTGTGCCCAGACCTTTGTAAAGAACTTTCCCTTACACTCTCTCCAAGTATCTCTTTTGACTGGACCATCCGTTACTCCCAGGACTATGACCAAAGAGGGATCCATGCAATCAAAACCACCCCATGGGATAAGAAACTAGGATGCTGAATGGAAACAGAAAGATAGTACCACCAGTTGGAGCTAAAAAGGAGACTATGTTCATTCACTGGACAGTTATTTACAGACACCTTCTCTGTGACTCTCCATAGGTTCTCAAGGAGCTTACTATCCAGAGAGAGAAAGGCAGGTCAATAATTACCAGTGATGTGGTGTGAGCAGCAGGGCAAGGGTAAGGAGGCTACACACAGCTTCTGCTTTCCAAGAGCTTCAACAATCTGACTGGTCTTTGGGAGAGAATGTCACGATAGGGGTTAGAGAGGTAGACAAATCGAGAGGGGACTAGTGTGGCAATACACAGTTTGACCTGTATATCCTGAAAAGAATGAGAAAGCTTTTTCAAGAAGGTGGCACTTAAGTACCAGTATGGCTTTGTCAGATTATCTTTCAGAAAAATCCCTCTGGCAAAGGTGTGAGGACTGGATCAGAAGAACGAGTATGGAATTAGGAGACCAGGTACAAGGTGAATGCAATATGATGAAGGCCTGAACTGTGATTGTGGCAGAGGGATGGAGAAATTATAAAATGAGGTAGAAATTACAGGACTCTTGACTGACTTGGTATATGAATGAAAGAGAGGGAAGACCTAGGCAATGGTGCTCAAGCTTGGCTGCCCACTGGAATCACCTAGGAGCATTAAAAACTTCAGGTGCCTGGGTCCCCCCCGCACCCTGAGATTCTGATTTAATTGGTCTCAGGCACTGGGATTTTTAACGTTCCCCAGGTGATTTGAATATGCAGCCAGGGTTGAGGACCACTGTCCCAGGGTGACTCCTAGGATTGGATGAGTAGCATTTACCAAGCTAGGAGTATCAGAAGAAGCAGGTTGCAACAGAAGAGGGTTAGGGGGAGACATGACAAGCTTAGCCTTGAACATGAGTTTGAGATGCCAATGTGATGTAAAAGTAGAGGTGGCCAGGAGGGAGCTGGACATCTGAGTCTGGAGATCAGAGGGCAGGTGTATGGATTAGAGCTAGCACTTGGAAAGATCAGTGGTGTGGAGGTCACTGGTTTGGATGAGACCCCCAGCTGGAGGGTATGAAGGGCCAAGGCTCTCCTCTGTGCATCTACTTCCATGCTCTTGAGTGTCTATTTGTATAGCCCACCAAGGGGACAAGGACTCAACCCTGCACACCCTAATGACATTGTCCAAAGTCCTAAGCTTGATCTAATCAAGTAAAAGTGGAACCTCTGGATTTAATACAATCAAAGGAGTATCACGTCCAGAGGAAAAGACCAGTTTACAAATATAATCAATATCTCTTTTTGGAATTCATAAATAATATTGAACTGCCACAGCAGAAGAAGAGCACAGGAAGAGGCCCCGGGAAGCAGGAAGGCTGAACCCTCGCAGACATCGCCCGCCATCTTGCTTCAACACGTGGCAAGTGACTTTGGGTAATAAAGTACCTCTTATGGTACCTTGAGTTGAACTCTTTAGGACCTGGTAACTGTAAGCTTCTACCCCAAATAAATACCCTTTGTAAAAGCCAACAGAGTTCTGGTATTTTGCATCAGCACCCCTTTGGCTGACTAATATACCTACTTTCCACAAATAAATCCTTTTCCTTTCCAGCCTACTTGTGGCCTCAATATTAGCTTGATTTCAATGGTGTGAAAATGAGGTGCAGAAAGGGAAAGGAAAAAGACAAGGGACGGAGGATGTGTACTGGGCACTTGCCTGGGGATGGCCCTGAGGAACTGCACTACCACCTGGGGTACAGCTTCCCTCTAGTGCCACAGTCTCTATGGTCTTTATCTGAACTGCTTTTTTTCCTCCTCTTAAGCATAACCTACACGATTTTAATAAGAGTCCATTTGGAATAGAGGTGTTGTGTCAACTAAGCATAATAAATATTTTATAGTAAAATTTCAACATTTTGGTATCCAGTGAGCACATAAGGATTCCGTGTTTCTCTCTGCATAACACAAGTATTAGCCATGGACAACAAATTGGATGACTAGCAAATGCTTACAATGATAGTGAATCACTGCTAGTTCGGGCAAATACCATGGCAGACTAATTAAAACATGTATAACACCCTGCAAATCTACTTGAAGCCAACATCTTTTGGATATAAGAATATCCAGCCAGTTCATGTTAGCCAGTAAATGAAGAGGCCTCTACATTCAGGAAGAGCCCTTCCCGCCCACACAAAAGCCTGTTTTGTTTTTTTTTCAGGCCCTTCCCCTTAATCCTAGGCAAGATAAACCAGGCTGAAGAAAGTTCTCCAAGCCACTGGCCACCTAAACCTGAGACTTCACCAAACAGGTTCCAGATAAGGTCAGATTCTGGTTCACTTCCATGCAGTTGCCTTTTAATAAGATTTCTCAAAGCTTCACAGAGCCACCTATATCAAACCGAGCCACCAGAAAAGATGTGACGTTTAGCATCTTCACTAAAATAAAGTCGCACTTCATTAACCTCACAGACCGGAAGTTGCTTCGTGGGAAAGATTTCGGTGTACCTATTAGCCTGCCAGCTATAACGCTATCCCAGGAATATGAACCCTCCACCTCCTGCTTAAAATGGGTACCTGGTAAAGGTGGTTTAAGTACAGCTAACTACAGCATTCCTGGTCTACTTTAACAGCAGCACAAAGCTGTACCTATTTGTCTGCCTTTCCCAACCGATGGTGCCAAATAACAGGAATTTCAAAACTAGGCAGAAATTCGGACACTCTGCATAATCTCTCTCTTCAGCTACAGATAAGGCTTTGTATTCGATTAGACTCACAGCAGGTGAAAACCCCAATTAGTGAATTCATTCAGGGGGCCTCTTTCTACCTTCCTCCCACACCACACCACACACAAATCAGGGAAGTCTCAGTCTTTTCTCAAATCACAAGCAAATTAACCCTTTGATCTAGCCAATCAAGACTTTACCACAGGAAGAAATTTCACTGGGAGGACATTGAAAGTGTAGTCTTTCTTGACTTTATAAGGGGGTTACAGAAAATTCCATTTTATCAGATTTTACTGTTTTCTTCAAATCCATAAATGCTCTCACATTTTCTGATCAATCTAGAAATAACAGTTTTCTTGCTACCTGAAAGCTCGCACTGGCAATATTATCTAAAGAATGATTAATGGACATTCTGTTACAAGGGAGAATTTTTTTAAAGTTATGTTTAGTTCTGTGTATTTGAGGGGTGAAAAATTTAATAAATTTTACTTTAAACAGTATGCTTTGGCCTTAAGAAGTGCATGAAGTCTATATTTCATACTTCGTAAATATTTGTTTGTCAAAGGAAATTCATCATTGGACAAGGATAGCAGTTTGGTTTGAACATTCAAAAAAAAGGCAAGACAGTTTTAGTTCTTAGAGTGATTTACTTGTACTTTGTCAATTGCGTCTCTGGAAATAATTCACAACCCAGTTTTATTTATGAGCATATGATTAAAAAAGAGCAGCTTTGTCTTTTTTAATTGTTTTAGTACTGTCACTTTTCTTGAAACAAGTCGTAGGACTTATTATCCACAAGAAAATACTGAACATATATCAAATAGTAACAGAGTTTTTAGAAGTAGTCATCTGTTACTGTCAGGGGTTCATTTCATTTTGAGTCTTTTTAATTAAAATGCAAAGTTCTACATACACGCCTGCCTAAATTACCCCTCTCTGAAATACTGGAACTTCATAGAAAATGTTAAATGCTAATAACCATTTTTAATACTTATGACTTGGTTCTCAAGATTTGGAAAAAGTAAACAAAAGAATTACCAGTCAATTAAGGGAACAAGGAAGTCATCCTTAATTGAAGAAGATAAGGAAAAGTTAATATTCAAATGCTACAAAATGAAGACACCATTTTTTTTTACCCTTTGAGATGAATATCTACAAGAATCAAGCTCAAGCAAAAGCAGCTTTCTTAATCTTCAGCAAATGCAGCTGTATATTATAAAAGAGGTATTAAGCTAGAAGGGCAAAAGCCCTGGGTCAATTCTGTCCCTTGGAGGCAAGTAACTTAACACTTTAGCCAATTAACCCCTCTGGTTAAGCTGAATCATCTGTAAAATGTGGATAATTCTGCACAGAGCCATAGTGTGGGTCAAATGACATAAAGCCTATGAAAGAGATTTGAAGACTGGCAAATGCTACAATAATGCCAAATAGCTTGTCCTGTAGGCATGATTCTTTCATAGAAAACCCAGTATGTCCAGGAATACTGTTAGGGATAGAGTATGAAATAAATTCAGCAAAATCAATTTCAGTTTTCTTTTTTATACTTTTGTATGAATAAAAATGAAAGATCTAAGAGTTTGTCTTTCCTCTTTAGCAATTTGTAAAATGAACCTTTCTTCTTTTTTTTTTTTACATTTAAGTAGGAAGCAAGTAAGTAAAATAAGGATTTTTATGGCAAGATAAATCACTAACCATGAGGCTGAGATGGGTGTAAAATTCACAGCATTTGCTATCAATTCTTTAGGGTTGTTAAAATATGACTACTATTCACACATATTAAAAGGTGGATTGGTTTTTATATTTTCAGGGAGAAGAACTCAAGTAGTGAGAGAATAAGTGAATATGATTTTGTGGGGGGCAGTCAGGAGAGAAGGATCCCCTACACACTGACGGAGAAGGCCTCTTGGTGGCAGGCCTTGAACAGCCAGGATGTGGTAGGAATTCTACACAAAGACAGGAATCCATTAAAGGGAAAGTGGAAGTAAGTACCAATTTAGCCAATTAATGACTTGCCATGGACTGAATCTTGTACTCCAGCTCTGAATTAGTTTTGCCCGGGCATTTTTGAAGATGAATAGGAAAGGCAGATGCAAGGAATTTTGATTTATCCACAAATTTCCGAGAACCATCTTTTTTTTTTCCCCATGTGCTGCACCTAGACTAGATTTCTTATTAAATATTCTTTTCTCTAAATGGCTGCAATTGTGGGGTATTTCTGGAACGCTTGCATACATCTTAGCTTATCAACCAAACTTTTCTCATTTTTCTTTAGAGCGAGTAAAAACTGGTAGGTGTTTAGAGGAATAGCGCAGAAATATATTAAAAATTCAACACTGGGGCAGCGGACTTGGCCCAGTGGTTAGGGCGTCCGTCTACCACATGGGAGGTCTGCGGTTCAAACCCTGGGCCTCCTTGACCCATGTGGATCTGGCCCATGTGCAGTGCTGATGCGCTCAAGGAGTGCCGTGCCACACAGGGGTGTCCCCCGCGTAGGGGAGCCCCACGTGCAAGGAGTGCGCCCCATAAGGAGAGTCGCCCAGCGCGAAAGAAAGTGCAGCCTGCCCAGGAATGATGCCGCACACATGGAGAGCTGACACAACAAGATGACGCAACAAAAAGAAACACAGATTCCCATGCCGTGCCGCTGACAACAACAGAAGCAGACAAAGAAGAACACGCAGCAGATAGACACAGAGAACAGACAACTGGGGTGTGGGGGGGGAGGGGAGAGAAATAAAATAAATAAATCTTTAAAAAATTAAATTAAATTTTAAAAAATTCAACATTGTAATCATGTTCCTCTACTGTGTGTGTGTGTGGGGGGGGCAGGGAATAAAAAGGAAATATGGTTTACAATCTGGAGGTCGGGGGGAGAGAGACCCAGACATGACTAAGCACATTAGCAGGCAGATTACACTTGAAAGAGAAATAGAGAAACTTTAAAACAAGCAGAAATGAAAAGTGTTAATTTGACCTCTTCGTTAAGGAACATGCATTTTCATTAAAAACTAGCTAGACTTAAATCACCAAGTTTTGTGAGTGTTTTTGTTAGTGTATGAAGAAACTGACACAAGTTTCTTAAAAAGACCCTGGGAACTAATCTCTTGTATTATAATGTACTTAGGCACTGGTAGTTTATGTTTATGTAGTGTTATATTATGAAATCAGATTATGTTTCGTAGGTACTTCAAAAGGTACTGGGCCAATATTGCATTTGATATCATAAGGCTAATAGGCAGGAATTACTACTGTCCACATTAGGATGTCAGATCACATTCTTGAGTTAATATAAACAAGACATTAATGTAGAAATCTAGGTTCTCACAAAAAGAAATGGAAGCTTCTTCCCCTAAGATGGGTAGAAAAAAATGGTACCACCTATATTATGCAATATCTTTCTTTTTAAAAAAATAGAATTAAATTTGGGATGAGAAGAAACAAGGATAGAAAAGAGGCTAGAGAGCAGAATGGGAAAGTATGCCTAGGAGACTATTACAATAGGCCAGCTAAGAGAGGACGAGTGCTAAGAGAGTATCACTGGGACCTGGAGGAATCAATGCTACCTTTCACCCAACTGGATGTGACAGCTGGAGAAAAGGGAAGACTTAAGTAGTTTTAATAATGGCACTATTAGCTGAGGATTTATATATGTGGATATAGTATGTATGTGTTTATACCTCATTGTTCTACAAAGGCTTTAAGGCAAATTAAAAGAATGTACACATTTTAAAAATTTGTAGATAAAATCCAGGGTTAAGGAAATATACATAGAACAAAACATTAAGAAGAGAGAAGAAGTTAGGGCTTGATATAGTTATTAAAGTTTATCTAAACACAACCCACCACAATGAGAATGACAAAGATTTGAAGTACTAGAAAGGTTGTGGTGCAACTTGAATTCTCCTGCTCTGCTGAGAGGAGTGTAAGCTGCTAAAACCACTTTGAAAAACTGGTAGAATCTACAAAAGCTGACTGTATCTATGCTCTACGGCCCATAGATGTCACTGCGTGGCATGTTCCCCTAAGGAAGCAAACATATATTCAATAAACGATGTGTTTTAGAGTGTTTGTAACATCATTACTTGTACCAAATGACCATCAAGTGTAGACTATATAATTAATTGTAGTATATTCACACATTGGAATATTATACAACATTGAGAAGGAACAATCTGCAGCTTCGCACAACATGATGGATGAAGCTGGGTGAAAAGAAGCTGAACACAAGTGTACCTACTGTATGATTCCATTTGTACAAAGTATAAAAGTAGGCCACAATAATTCCTGATGTTCCAAGACAAGACAGTGGTTACGCATGCGCAGTGCTGATGCGCGCAAGGAGTGCCCTGCCACGCAGGGGTGTCCCCCGCGTAGGGGAGCCCCACGCGCAAGGAGTGCGCCCCCGTAAGGAGAGCCGCCCAGCACGAAAGAAAGTGCAGCCTGCCCAGGAACGGCGCCGCCCACACTTCCCGTGCCGCTGACGACAACAGAAGCGGACAAAGAAACAAGACGCAGCAAATAGACGCCAAGAGCAGACAACCGGGGGAGGGGGGGGGAATTAAATAAATAAATAAATCTTAAAAAGAAAAAAGATAATGGTTACGCTTGGAAAGTGGGTGTGGTTGGAATGGGGTATGAGGGAAATTCTGAGAGCTGGTAATGTTCTGATTCCTGATGCTGGTTACATGGGTGTGTTCAAGTTTATGAAAATTCACTGAACTGCACATTTAAGATTAAGCCTTTTCCTATATGTATAATGTATTCTAATAAAATGTATTGGGGGGGGCATTTAATTTGGCTGTGAGCTTTCTGGCTGTCAAAGCAAAAGGAAACGTGAGGGGAGGAGATGTGGCTCAAGCAATTGGGCAACTGCCTACCACATGAGAGGTCCTGGATTCGGATCCTAGGGAAGATGAGCAGACATGAGGGAGCCATCTCAGGGGGCTGGGGTGGGTAGATAAAATGTTAAAAAGGGGGAAAAAAGGAAACATGATCAATTTCATGATTTAAATTATTGATAAGGGAGAGAGAAAAGAATTCTTTAAGTCAAGCAAATATTAATCCTAAATTCTGTTCTTAGATCTGAACAAGTTATTGCATAGATTTTCAAATGGGAGACACTACATGATGTCACTCTTCAGCAAAATCCCTTCAGCAGTTGTCTTTCCAGTGCCACTCAATGTAATCTAAGGGCATGCTTTCAAAGTACAACTGAGTTAAAGCCATCCTATGGGGGCCAAGGCAAAGTAGTTCAAGAATGCTGCTTCCTGATGGCCTGGCCTCAGGGAAAGAGCTCATCTGGTATGGGGTTTTCAAACAGCAGGTCATGAACTAGTACTAGGTCATGAAATCTATAACTTAAATCATGAGAAGCATTGTTTTTTAATGAAATAGAAGAGAATAGAAAAATATGAAAATTTATTATATATTAACGGTCAGTTATACAAATGTTTATTTCAGTTATACAAATGAATTCAGATAGACAAAGATTGACAGATACAGATACATGTGGGTGCGAGTGTGTGTGTTTGTGTATGTACACGTATGTGTCGTCTACACTGGGATGATGTATAAAATGTAAGTTTTATAGTGGATTGGTTAAAAAAAAAAGATGAAAGCAGAATACCAGCAAGATGGCAGCAGAGTAAGGAGCTCCTAGAGTCAGCTCCTGCTACAGGGCAGATAGTTATCACCCAGAGCTATCTAAGGCAATTGTTTGGGGGATCCAGAGACCAGAAGAGTATCCTGCAACTTCCTTGAAAGAATGGAAGGAAGAGACTGCCTATCTGCAGAGAAGATTGCCAAGTAGAGCGCTCTATGCCCTGGAGGCCAGTATCCATCCTTCACTGGAGGCACAAATGTGAGGGCACAAGGGCAACTACGGTCATTTTGGACCCACATGGCATAGATTGCTGTCCACACCTGCAGCTCCATCCATGCCCCAGGAGGGGAGGAAGAGGCGAGAAGCTTCATCAGTCTCTCTGGGTAACTACAGTCTAGGCCTGCAAAACTTGGATTATTACACACAGCTGTGGCTCTGTCCATACCCCTAGCAAAGAAGAAAGGTGGGAGAAGCTTCATTGGTCCCTGGGACAATGCAAGCAGCTTGAGTCTTCATAGCTTACAGCACCAACTACATCCTTGGCTTCTACCACATAACCAGCAAGGGAGAAAGGGCAAGACAACTCTAACCTAAACAGAGAAACTTCACCCAGAATAAATACATCTAGTAAGCCAGATGCCAAGACACTAACAACAAATTACAATCCATAACAAGAAACAGGAAGATATGGCCCAGTTATAGGAACAAGATAAGCGTCCAGATGACATAAAGGAGTTGAGACAACTAATTATAGATGTTGAAATAAATCTCCTTAATAAGTTCAATGAGATGGCTAAAGAGATTAAGGATATTAAGAAGACATTGAACCAGCTCAAAGAAGAATTTGAAAGCATACATAGAAAAATAGCAGATCTTACTGGAATGGAAGTCACAATAAATGAAATTAAAAATACACTGGAATCATATTACAGCAGATTTGAGGAGGCAGAAGAAAGGATTGGTGAGCTTTAAGACATGGCCTCTGAAAGCAAGCATACAAAAGAACAGATGAAAAAATGGAAAAAATTGAACAAGGTCTCAGGGAACTAAACGACAGCAAGAGATGTGCCAACATACATGTTATGGGTGTCCCAGAAGGAGAAGAGAAGAGAAAAAGAGGCAGAAGAAATACCATTATTTCCAAATGGTATTTCAAATACCATTATCTGAAGAAATAATGGTAGAAAATTTCCCAACCCTATTGAAGGACATAGATATCCATGTCCAAGAAGCACAACGTACTCCTATCCAAATAACTCTGAACAGACCAACTCTGAGATACATACTAATCAGAATGTGAAATGCCAAAGACAAAGAGAGAATTCTGAGAACAGCAAGAGAAAAGCAATGTATAACATATAAGGGATACCCAACAAAATTAAGTGCCAATTTCTCATCAGAAACCATGGAGGGAAGAAGACAGTGGTATGATACATTTAAGGTACTGCAAGAGAAAAACTTCCAGGCAAGAATTTTATATTTGGCAAGATTGTCTTTCAAAAATGACAGTGAGTTTAGAATATTCACAGATAAACAAAGACTGATAGCGTTTGTAACAAGGAAACGGGTCTTGCAGAAAATATTAAGGGTGTGCCACAGTCTGAAAAGAAAAGACAGGAGAGAGAGGCTTAGAAGAGAGTCTAGAAATGAAGATTATATCAGTAAAAGTAAAAGTCTCAAAAGAATGGTGAAAATAAAATATGACAGATAAATCCCAAAGGTCAAAATGGGTGAAATAAGAACTGCCTTTACAGTAATAACATTGACTATTAATGGATTAAATTCCCCAATCAAAAGACATAGACTGGTAGAATGGGTAAGAAAATATGAGCCATCTATATGTTATCTGCAAGAGACTCACCTCGACCCAAGGATACCAATAGATTGAAAATGAAAGGCTGGAAAAAAGATATTCCATGCATTCAGTAACCAAAAAAAGCCAGAGCTGGGAAGCGGACTTGGCCCAATGGATAGGGCATCTGCCTACCACACAGGAGGTCAGCAGTTAAAACCCCGGGCCTCCTTGACCCACGTGGAGCTGGCCCATGTGCAGTGCTGATGTGCGCAAGGAGTGCCGTGCTACACAGGGGTGTCCCCCACATAGGGGAGCCCCACGTGCAAGGAGTATGCCCCGTAAGGAGAGTTGCCCAGCGCAAATGAAAGTGCAGCCTGCCCAAGAATGGCACCGCACACACGGAGAGCTGACACAACAAGATGATGCAACAAAAAGAAACACAGATTCCCAGTGCTGCTGATAAGGATAGAAGCAATCACAGAAGAACACACAGCGAATGCACACAGAGAGCAGACAACTGGGGGAGGGGGAGAGAGAAATAAATACAAATAAATCTTAAAAAAAAAAAAGCCGGAGTAGCTATACTTCTCTCAGATGAAACAGACACTAGTAATGCGTAATGAGCAAGTCAGGAAAAAATTCTATTTACAATAGCGACTAAAAGAATAAAATATTTAGGAATAAACTTAACCAATGATGTAAAGCACTTGTATTCAGAAAACTACAATGCATTGTTACATCAAAAAAGAACTAAATAATTGAAAGAATATTCCATGCTCATGGATTGCAAGACTATATGTCATTAAGATGTCAATTCTACCCAAATTGATATGCAGATTCAATGCAATCTTGATAAAAATTTCACCAGCATTTTTTTTTAAATGGAAAACAAAATAACCAAATTTATTTGGAAGGGTAAGGGGTCCCAAATAGCCAGAATCATCTTAAAAAAGAAAAATGAAGTTGGAGGACTCTCACTTCCAGATTTTAAATATTATTACCTAGCTACAGTGGTAAAAACAGCCTAGTTCTGGCATAAAGATAGACACGTAGAAAAATGGAACCGAACTGATGGTTCAGAAACAGGCACTCATATCTATGGTCAGGTGATGTTTGACAAGTCTGTCAAATCCGCCTAGCTTGGGCAGAACAGCCCATTCAACAAATGGTGCTGAGAGAACTAGACATCATTAGCCAAAAAAAGGAAAAAGGAGCCCTTTCTCACACCTTAAACAAAAATTAACTCAAAATGGATCAAAAACCTAAATATACAAGCAAGAACCATAAAGCTTCTAGAAGAAAATGTAGGAAAACTTCTTCAAGACCTGGTAGTGGTAGGTGGTGGATTCTTAAAGGAGACAGAAGAAGCATTGAGATGAACTACTGATGCTTAATGTATGTCAAAGTTTCAAATAACTTTACTGTAAGTGTGGAAATGCATAGGGTTGATGGTAGCACATTATATTGAGTAACAGCTAGTTTATAAATGGAAATGTGGCTGGAAAGGGTAGTCTAGAGATATAAATATCAATAGAAAGAAAACTATAGAATAATCTAGGGGCTGAATAACATAGTAAACCCAGATGTGAATGAAAATTGTGGTTGATGGTACAGATGCAAGAGTGTCCTTTCTGAGCTAGAACAGATGTACGTCACTCTTACAGGGTGGTGGGAATGTGGCGAAGCATGGAAAAAATACAACTGGAGTGACCAATGGACTGTGGTTAACAGCAATACTGTCATATTCATGCATCTATGCTAAAGATGTACTTTGTTGATAATGGGGGAGTATGGAAAAAGTGTGCCAAATGTACGCTATGGACCAGGTTGCTGGTAATAGTCTGATGATATTATCTCATCATCTGTAACAAATGTTCCACCACGATGTGGTGTGTTGCTAAAAGGGATGTTGTATGGGAATTCTGCATATGTGCATGATTGTTTTATAAGTTCAGAACTTCTGTAATAAAAATATATATTAAAAATAATATGGGAAGCAGACTTGGCCCAATGGATAGGGCATCTGCCTACCA
Organism: Dasypus novemcinctus; assembly: GCF_030445035.2. Lineage (NCBI taxonomy): Eukaryota > Metazoa > Chordata > Mammalia > Cingulata > Dasypodidae > Dasypus > Dasypus novemcinctus. Next base: position 35,433,537 of record NC_080704.1, read on the forward strand.
CATGGGAGGTCCATGGTTCAAACCCCGGGCCAAGGGGCCTCCTTGACCTGTGCAGAGCTGGCCCATGCGCGCAAGGAGTGCTGTGCCACATAGGGGTGTCCCCTGTGTAGGGGAGCCCCATACACAAGGAGTGCACCCCGTAAGGTGAGCCGCCCAACGTGAAAGAAAATGCAGCCTGCCCAAGAATGGTGCCGCACACATGGAAAGCTGACACAAGAAGATGATGCAACAAAAAGAAACACAGATTCCCGGTGCCGCTGATAAGGATAGAAGCGGTCACAGAAGAACACGCAGTGAACGGACACAGAGAGCAGACAAATGGGGGGGGAGGGGAGAGAAATTAAAATAACAACAACAACAACAACAACAACAACAGTGGGTTGGGGGGAAAATACACCAAATGTAAAATAAGGACTATAGTTAGTAGTAAGATTTTGATGATATTCTTTCATAATTTGCAACAGATATCTCATAACAGCGCAAGGTGTTGATGGTGGGTTGATACATGGGACCTCAGTATGAAGTTATGTATATTTGCTTAGTAAGTTCAAAACTTTTGCTATACCCTTATTGTTTATGTATTTTTATGTATAAATGATATTAAAAAATAATAATAGGGTGGGTTGGGAGAAAATACACCAAATCTAAGATACTTTGGTTAGTAGTATTTTGAGGATGCTCTTTTATCATTAGTTAAAAATGTTTCTCAACAATGCAAGGTTTTGGTGGTAGAGTGAGGTATGTGAGCCCTTTATGATGTGATGTATGCTTGTTTTGTAAGTTCAGAACTATTACTATACACTTATTGTTTATGTATGAGTAATGTGAGTCAATAAATTTTTTTTTTAAAGATGAAAGCAACAGACCTCTATGGCATAGAGGAATGGATGGACTGCGTGCCTGTCAAACAGTCATTGCATAAGTATAATTTCTCTAGACTAGGATTTGGAAGAAAAATTGAAGGCAGACAGTTTGTGATACTATTCCCTGGTAAGAGATTGAAGCATTACAGGAGACTGGAGGGGGCACCACAAGCTTCAGGAGGGCAGCAAATGGGGGAGGAGTTCAAGTCTGAAGGTCTAGCCACATAAAGTGTTGTAGGGACTGAGGAGATGCTCCAAGTTTTCAAGAGGGTCATCTCTGCCAGCTGTTTGTTTGGGAGTATACTAGGAATCATGCAACCATTTCTTTTTTCCTCCACATGGCAATGGTGATATTGTCACATTGCAGAAGGAAAAACATTACTGGTAAAAGTATTGTCAAGGGGAATAACAAGTAGCTCACACTACTGTACACAACTGCATGTTGCCTGTCTGAGCAATACACTTCAAAACAGAAAGTGAGAAATAATCCTTCTGCTCTCATCCTGCAGTGGGACCAAATTTGAAGCCCTTGTTAGTGTGCCCAGGTCGAGGCCAGCAAAATGATGTATGGCAAGTGGGTGCCTGACACAGAACGGCGATATTTTAGGGCTGGATGGTATCCATTCTATTTCATACCAGAAAATTAATCCTAGTAAGTGCTTCAGGAAATTTCCCTAAGCGTTCATGAAGACTGATTATGATTACACTTAAAAAAAAAGAGAGAGATTTTCATATAATTGTAGGAACATTTTAGATAGCCTACGGCCATGGGGATAGTGAGCATATTGGGGGAAAATAATAACACATTTAAGAATAAAATTAGTTTCAAAAGAGTGAGTGGCTATGAGAGTAGCCAGAAAGGAAGTGACAATCTCTTTCTTCAGTATTTAATCACAGCATGGCTATTATCAAAGAAGCATTCCATGAATGCCCAGTAATAATATGTGCTTAATGAACTATATTTCTAATCAGTCATTTTTTACATTTTAAAATCACCAGACTGTGACTACTGTATTTCTAGTATTGACTGTGAAGCTACAAACCGACTACTTAGACCAGTAAAGATGACTTACAAAGCAAGAATTATATCAGCACAGACCAATCCACCTACATCTAAATTCAGAGTCCTCTCAGTTCCAGAAGAATCTGCCTATAACTTTTCTCCAAGACCTTGTGATGTATTGCAAAATGACCACAAGTTCTCCCCAACTCCTTCCTGGGTATCTAGCTCTTGCCACGTGACTCTGTTCCTCCTCCCATCAAGAGGTGGGGTCTTTCCCACTATCTGGAATAGCCCTGGAACATAACTTGCTTCAGTGAATGGACAATAGCAAACGTAATACAAGCAGAAAGAACTTGAAAAGTCTCCATGTGGAAAAACCTGTGCTAGCCTGTTGGATGATGAGTTACAGACCTAGTTGCACCTGTTACCCTAGATGAGAGCCCACCAATGGTTATCCATGGGAGTAAGGTCATGATACTCTATCCAGCCACCAGTTAACCACAGATATATGAGCAAGCCCAGCCAAGACTAGTAGAGCTAGCCCAGATCACAAAAACGGCCCATTCTGCCTATCCAATCATAAGCTAAATAAATGGTAGTCATGTTGAGTCATTAAACTATGGCTTGTGAACCAAACTTGGCCTGTGACCTGTTTTTGTACAGTCTCCCAGTTAAGTATGACTTTTACCTTTGCAAAAAAATTGTTAAAAAAACTTGTGACAGAGACCAAGTGCAATCCACAAAGCCTAAAATATTTACTATCTGTTGCTTTACAGAAAATGCTTGCTGACTTCTGTGCTAAGTTTTCTTTGCTGATTTCTGTGGTTTGTTTTACACCAAAAGATCACTGATACACATCTACCTCAAGAAATGAATGTTAGGAACCAGAACTTTCGCATAGAACCCAGTTGATACTTGTGGTTGTTTGAAGTTGTATGCCCCCACCCCAGAAAAACATGTTCTTAAATCAAATCCATTCCTGTAGTGAAAGTAGGACCTTTTGATGAGGTTACTTCAGTTAAAGTGTGACCCACCTCATTCAGTATGCATCCTAATCCTCTTACGGCAGTCCTTTATAAACAGGATGAATATAGTGTGAGAAAGTCACAAAAGTCAGAAACTGAAAGCAACAAAATCAGGAAGAGAAGGGAGACACCAGCAGATGTCACCATGTGCCTTGCCATGTGACAGAGGAGTCAAGGATTACTAGCAACCAGCTCCAGAATGCTGGTCTTCTGGAAGAAATCATCGAGTTCATGATGCCATGATTTGGACACTTTCTCAGCCCTAAACTGTAAGCTAATAAGTTCCCATGGTTTAAGTCAACACAATTCATGGTATCTGCTGTGAGCAGCCTAGGAAATGAAAAGAACACCTGATCAATTTATCCTTGGTATTTGTCCTCTAGCTGTTTGTTAGTTAAAATAACATCTGAAATGAGTAGAATGCACAAATGCATGCATAGCCTGTGAAATTTATGTAGTGCAATTCTCAAAAGTAAGACTTTTAAGGGTAAGGAGAGAAAAATGTATATACTTGTTAGCAGATTTAATCATTTTATCCCCAAAGTAGAAACAACTCCAATGTTCACCAATAGGTGAACAGGTAAACAAAATGTGTGATAGCCATATAAAAGAAAGTATTCCACAATTAAAAAGGAAAAAATGACCAATTCTCAAACTACTGCTATTCAAAATCATTATGGTGAGTGAAAAGAAACCAGACACACAAAAATATACTGTATGATTCCATTTATATAAAAATCTAGAAAATGCAAACTAATCTGTAGTGACAGAATGCAGATCAGTGATTGCTCAGAGCCAAAGGTGGAGAGAAGAATGCTCTGCAAAGAGGCACAAGGGGGCTTTTGGGGGGATGAAAATGTTTTGTACTATGATTGTAGCAATGGATTCACAGATACACATTTGTCAAAAATCAGTGAACTGTACACTTTAAATTTTTTATTGTATGTAAATTATTCTTTAATAAAGTTGATTTTAAAATATTTTTAAAAAGCATTTGCCCTAAAATCAAATTCAACACTCAGAAAAAAAAGTATACAATTGGACAGAAAACGAGATACAATACACAGGATGTTTATATAAATTTAGGACAGATCCAGGTCACGTTGTCAGTTCCCTTCTGATTAATTCTGAAAATATCAAAACATTAGATGCAGAAGCAACCTTAAAGGTTAATGAATTACATCCTCTCATCTAATACAGAAATTGCCTTTAGGGGTAAGAGAGTCATTGCAGTCTTGGGTACATAGTGTAAAGGATGTTTATTGCTTTTCAAAGCAGCGGATTCCATTTTCTTAGACCAATTAACAAAATTTTCTTTAATATTTAGTTAAAATTTGCTGTCCTGCGTCTTTCACTTAACTAGCTGAATCTGTTGTCAGAGCAAGACAGGAAAAAACAAAACAAATCAAATCAAATCAAAACAAACAACAAGAACAAACCAGCAGTGGGGGGGGGGACCCCCAATAAAATAAATCTCTTCTAAGCTGACTATTTGGTCCCTCTATTACAGTTTCCTTAATATCAGTTCTAAGTTAAAATTAAGTACCTGCATTTCCTTCTATTGTTTCCACATAATATGGCCTATAAACCCTAGGCTACTCTGGTGACCCTTTAAGAACCAAGATCCATTTAAAATATGGTACGCAGGCCGAAGTAAGTGGGACTCATATACCCTTTCTCTGCCACTATTAATGCCGTCTACAGCTGTTGTGGCATATTAGTTTTGTAAATGCCCCAACGCTTTTTGTTCATATTGAACTTGTAGACTACTAAAAACCCAAAGATTTTTAAAACATAATCTGACATTAATTAAGAGCTCTTTTCCTGCCTGTGTTTTGATGATTACTTGAGTCTAAATGCAAGCTTTAGGTCTTACATATGTTTTTTTTTTCAGCTTGTAATAAAAAGTCCTCTTTCTCACCTATTTAAATGGATTAGATTTTTGATATTTTTATCATTGAAAGTATTAGAAATTTTCATCAACTTCAAATGTACTAATAAGTATAGCTGCCATCCATCATCATTCCACCAACCAATTGAATACCTGTTATGGGTCAGATCATACTAGGTAGTGAAGATATCACAATGGATATGAAGTGGTCCTTATCTTCTGGACCTTTGTAAATGAGAGCAGGAGGCATATGCATAAACCCATTGGGTTAGAAAAGTGCAGGTGGAAAACTGTACTCATTGAATATAGGCAAAGAAGGGTTCACAGAGGTAGTGATGCATGGGCAAAATCAGCCAATTGAGGTTGCCAGGCAGAGGGTTAAGGGGAGGGTAAGGACTGATGTTAGGACTTTGCCACATGCAAAGGCACAGATATCTTAAATACAGGGCCAAGGACACAGACCTTTGTCATGCCACTGGAGACTTTATTGCATGTTAATTCAGACCTAGTGACTAAACTTCTTGGGATGCCTTTGTTCAATCAGCCTCAAATTCATCTTATTACTCAGCCTACTTTTCTACATCGTGTTCCTGAGATTGTCAAAAGACAACTTGAAAAATGTGGTATAAAGTTGTAATACACTGTCTACAACAGTTCTCTCATCTCACGACAATGTAAGGTGTTGGAGGAGGGTTGATGTATGGGACCCCTGTATGATGTTATGCATGTTTGCTTTGTAAGTTCACAACTTTTACTATACACTTATTCTTTATGTATGTTCATATATAAATGGCAAAGATAATAATAATAGGAAGGGTTGGGGGAAAATACTTTGGTTAGTAGTAATATTTTGACAATGCTCTTTAATCATTAGTTTAAAATTTAAAATGTTTAACAACAATGCAGGGTATTAGTGGTGGGGTGAGTTATAAGAGTCTTGTATGATGCTATGTATGTTTGTTTTCTAAGTTCACAACTGTTACTATACACTTCTTGTTTGTGTATGTTTGTGTGAGTGATATATTTCAACAAATTTTTTTAAAAGGAAAAAAATGGAAATGAGGTAAATTTGGCATGGCAGATTTTGAGGGTATCATGCTGGCTCCCAGGAGCATGTTTTTCTAAGTACTCGTGATTAATCTGTCCAATACAGTGTTCACATTTATTAGTTTGCAATATTTAAAATTCATCTTCTCCTTTCTTAAATGTCAAGATAATGTTTTCTTTTTGTCTTGTTATGACATAGCTAATCCCTTTCCCATGTTTTCTCCAAGCCTATGATCAGTGGCTCTTTTCAAGGAAGGAGGGGTAAGGCTTTCATTGCTCTTAGGTGAGAGGAATACACTCCTGAGTAGCAGGAAGGGCAGTGTACCGTAGTAGGGGCTGGACATTAGAATCACATGACAGCACTTCCAACCAATTAGATTTGTTCTCTGAATTGGTTTCTACCTGTTTTAAACTAAAACAAAATCAGTCGAGATGGTTCATAAGGTAGTCTAGAAAACAATCCTGTTCCTATTAAACTTGAACAGCATTTTAGTTGGGTTTATGTCAATTTAAAAGCCAGAATATTTTTCCTAAAAAGCAAGTGATTTGAATGCTTCAGAGTGTATCTAGTTGTTCCTTACTTACCTGTGGCCCTCAAATGAATTTCTGACCTTCAGCAGAAGAGTGGTTCCCTATTACTGACTTATAAGACTCATGGCATGGTAGTGGAAGGGTTAAGGAGGTTAGAAGAGATTTGTTTTCTTGATTTATGGTTGTTGGTTTTTTGTTTGGTGAGCAAGCAAGATAACATTTCAAGCTCCTTTTAGTCATAAGGCCAAAATAATGTTTACTTAATTCTCTGGAAATGCACCTTAAATCTATGTAAACCTCCAATTTGTATCACCCACAAGCCTCCTATATTTTGGCAAATTTTAACTAAAGCTAAATAATTGGCATATATTTTTATCTAATTTTAATGAAATGTAAAGGCATGTGTGAAAAACAGGATTTGCTCAAAGATTCCTTTATAGATGAAATGTGACTGTAGGATTTGACAGTAGATTCATACATTGGCATGTGGGGTGGTTGATCTACTTTCTCCTTGCCTCCACTTTTCTACCTTTTGGTGATATTGGTTATATTTCAAGATTCTGAATGCTATAAATGAACACTTTACTAAAGAAGCATCTTTACCCATGGATAAATGAAATGTGTTACCAAGACTAATAAAGTCGTTTATGAATTTCAATGAAGAGCATACAGAAATGGCAAAAAAATCCACTATTTATCATCAGAAAATCCAATATTTTTTGGTCTAACAGTTTTCACAGAAGCTCTGGTTATGTCAGTTTTTCTCAAACCTTGCTGCAAAGTGTCAATTCTTTCTAACATATAATGAAGGGAATTTTGTGTTGGGAAGAAAACCTCTCATCTTTGTAAAGGACATTTAGAGGAGAGGTAGGGAAAAACAAGAAAAATCAGGTGTGGGGATTAAGTATAAAGGCATGGTTTGAACGGACTTCAACTATGATTTTAAAAGACTGATCTGAAAACGGTGTTCTTTGAATCAAGGGGAGTCCGATTTCCAATTTTAGAATATTTCTAAGTTAAATAATATGCATTATTCTAAAAACAAAGGCAGATACTCATAATATCTATAAATTATTTTGAATAAAATTGGTCAACTGCTTTTTCTTCTTCGATTTTATAATTTTCTGTGTGAAACTATCAATTCGGACTTTAAAAAAATATTTTCAGGCCAAAAAACCCTCCAGTAATCCTTAATAATAATGAATTTAATCCAATTTTAGGCAGAATCCCTTAGTGAATGAGCCAATAGAGTTTTATTAGATTGTGACTAAAATTTCATTTTCTACATAAAAATGAACAAAAGCACATTAATTGAATACAGCAAAAAGAAATCCTGGATATGAATAAAAATTGCTGTGTTCTCATAGATGGAATTTATATTTATATTTATCTTTTCTACCAAGCAAGTCTGAATCTAAGATACAAATTCCAGCATTAGGGTATGTGAATGGTGAGGAATGCCCCGAATTTGGCCAATCCTATTTGCTCTGCTGAATTAAATCATGGGTTTTTAAAATTATGTTTTAAAGGCAGCAGACTTTTCTCTATTCTAAGGCTAGTTGTCTGAGGCAAGTGCTATCAACTTGTTAAAATAGCAATTATAAAAGTTTTTTATTGTCACAGAAACTTAGACTTAATTTGGTCCTCATAACTGCCCTGGTCTGGTCTCCTTGTCACCTTAGTCACTATTTATTCTCTTATACAGAGGAATGTTAAGAATGTTAAGAATCATAAACCTTATGTTGAGTACCATAAGATGTGTGGGCTAAATTTTGTGAAGTGCTTACCAATAGACGGAAGAAGTAAATTCTAGCAGATAAAGAAAATATTGTCTTTGGTCTCATCTATGAAATGTAGTGTTGTGAACAGACTCAAAACACCTCAGGCCCTCCTCCACAACACAAGGGATGGACACGTTCATGGCACATGTGATGGCACTTCAGTTGGGGAAACAGCTGATATATGGAGTATGAGAAACATTTCTGACTCAGCCCAGAGGGTTGATTGACAGTTGCCATCAAGGTCCTGAAAATGTGGAGTGGGGATGGGGGTTGGCTAGAGAGGAGAAAGAATGTAGCAGAATACAGAAACTCCTTGGTGATGTGATCTTTAGAAAGAAAACAGGAACCAATTAGAGAGGCTCTGTCCTGCTCAGGAGCCTGGCAACTCAGCCTAAAGATTCAGTATATGCTGGGTCATAGTTACTCAATTATGTTAGTTTGGTATTATTCCCTTTCTGTCACTGCCATGGTGAATTATAAGAAAGGAAGTAGAAACTTCTTCCTAAAGAGTTGCAATCAAGAACTATTTCTTCTAAGTTCTGTCCTTTCCATTCCAACTCCCCATAAAGTTAATGCTTCCTTAAAAGATAATGCTGGAAGAGGATTTGGCTGAACTGATAGAGCATCTGCCTACCACATGGGAGATCCAAAGTTCAAACCCAGGACCTGCAGACCTGTGTGGAGCTGGCCCATGTGCAGTGCTGTGTGCCATGCCACTCAGGGGTGTCCCCCGCGCAAGGAGTGCACCCTGTAAGGAGAGATGCCCTGTGAGAAAAAAAGTGCAGCCTTCCCAGGAGTGGTGCCACACACACGGAGAGGTGATGCAGCAAGATGACCCAGCCAAAAGAGACACAGATTCCTGGTGCCACTGACAAGAATACAAGTGGACACAGAAGAACACACGGCGAATGGACACAGAGCGCACACAACTGGGAGGACAGAGGAAGAGGAAAGAAATAAAAAGATAATGCTAATTCCTTCTCTGCCTCTGTAGAGTTCTCTCTCTTTTTTTTAATCACTCTGCTCTTCTCTCTCTTACACCTAAGTTTGGAATTGACTGGTGTGTTACATTCCCAGTCATTTATCACACATAGCGCAGACTGAAGTTACAGATATTAAACCATTCGGTCTGTCAATCTACGGAGGAAGCACCCTTAGTGTCTTTAAAATGCTATTCGGAAGCATTTAAAGAGGGCCATCTGCAGTAAGAATGATCATTAGATGATGATAAACAGTACTGGGTCACAGATGGAGAAAGCAATAGTTTCTGAGAGCCATTTTCATGTTAATGTTATAGATTACATATTAAAGAAATGTGCCAGTAATAAAGCAAAAAAAAAACAATAACAAAACAACAACAACAACAAAACAAAGAGGGCCGTTGTGAAGAACTGTTATGCTATTGAAAGCAATGACATAATAAGCAGAAAAGCCCCAAGCCATCTGCTTTTTAAAGATTACCATATTTAGGCTGTTAGGACCATTCCATTTTCCATCAGGCACTATACTGAATAATAGGGTGGTAGGCAAAACTAATATGAACTACACCACTGCCAATAATTTGCTTGTTATTATAAATTGATCTCCCCCCACAAAGAAATCTGATGCTCCCAGAGCATAGCAGTGGGATAATGTAAAAATTTCCTCCAGAAGTGGTCCTTTTGTCTGGGTCTATTTAGGCCACTTGGTCCTTTGCTTATCTCCCCAAATCCCACCATTTGGAAGACCTTTTCTAGGGCATTAAAGACACTTATGCCAACTTAAGACCTTTCCCATTTGTGTGAAAAGAAGCAAATTCCTAATCACATATAGCTGCTTTTGAGTGAAGAGACAAAACCTCAGCTGGTTCTCTCAACCTTAGAAGCATGTCTTTGTAAAATCTGCAACTATAGAAACACAAAATAACAAGTGGAGAAAACATTGAAAAAATATCTCAATTGCTACCTTTCTAATTGCTGATCTACCAATTGACAACACCACAGAATACCAGGATTAGGTGGAGAGATTTATTTTTCACACTTGTGACTATGTTTTCTTATGTTTCCTAGTTTTTAATTTATGTGCATCACAACTCCTGACAAGACTAGAAACAGAGCATAAACTATGGTACACACAGTCTTAAAATGAGGCTTTTAAATATTGATTTTCATTAATATTCTTCTCTAAAATGATTTTGGTCTTCCAGACTTCCAAAATTAAAACTTTATCCTTAGGTTTTGCAATTTGAATCTTGCAAGGAGATAAAAAGAGGAAAAAGTTTATGATTCAGGGGCGCAATGAACTCCAGCTGGCATATCGTGAACCTAGTTATGTCAAAATAAATAAATGATCAAAAATAAACTTATTCAAAAACAAAATCATATTGAGACTTCGGAAAATAATTTTAAGTAAAACAAAGTGAAATGAAAATAGGAAGGATATTAAAATTCAGAACCTGATTGATTATGTATTAGCCAGATCAAAGCCTCTGGGTGCTAATGAGCCACTGAACAGGGATTACCACCTGTCCTGTTCAACTAGCAGCTGGACCTACCAAGTACAGCTGGGCAAGAAAACTTACATAAAATTAGCCTTTAGAAGCATAAGTAAAGTTTTTCCACCTGCTTCTCAGCTCGGCATCTTTATCACTCAGGCCAAAAGTAAAAAGCTTCTTATATTTTGATGCTGTTTTTCCCTTAGGGAAAACATAGCTTTGAACACCAATATTCCTGGTAGCTTGCTACCAAGTAGCAGAGGTTGTCTTCTAGACCTGATAAGCTAAGATGTCAGAATGCACTTGGGGTTTCCTGTCACTGGCTTATCTTACTCTCTTATATTTAAACCACTACAAATTCTTTCAAAAGGAAGACAAAGTATGAAATAAAAATATATATTTTATTAAATTTTATTATCTTTTTTTTAAAAGATGCATGGATCACACAAAATGTTACATTAAAAAATATAAGAGAGCTTCCTGTATATCCCACTCCCCACACCCCACACCCCCCACTCCTCCCACATCGACAACTTCTTTCATTAGTGTGGTATATTCATTGCATTTTATGAGTACATTTTGGAGGAATGCTACACAGCATGGATTATAGTTTATGTTGTAGTTTACACTCTCTCCCAGTCCATTCAGTGGGTTATGGCAGGATATATAGTGCCCTGCATCTGTCTCTGCAATATCATTGAGGACAACTCCAAGTTCCGAAAATGCCCCAATAACATACCTCTTTAAGGCATTTATCTATTGTTTATGGATGAATGATAAGCTTCAATTTAAAAAGTTTAAAAAGTAATTTATCCTTACACTCCTACTCTTGTATCATAATTCCATCAGCACCTACTTAAAATGACAATAGATAGGCACACCTGGAAAGTTTCTCAAATTGTTTTGATTCAAGATGGTGGGTTAAGAAATAAGGCACACCGCAATCTTTATTTGGTGCTCTAAATTGTTTTAAAGTCAGCAATCTCTTTTTTTCTTTAAGGTTTAATATATTTATTTTTCCCCACCCCCTTGTTGTTTTGCACTTGCTGTGTCTGTTCGTCGTCCTTGTTTCTTTTAGGAGGCATTAGGAACTGAATCCAGGACCTCCAATGTGAGAGGGAGGTACCCAATCACTTGAACCACCTCTGCTCCCCTCTTTGTTGTGTCTTTCATTATGTTTTTCTTCTTGTGTCTCTTGTTGCATCAGCTTGTTGTGCCAGCTTGCTGTACCTACCTGGTGTGCCAGCTTGCTCTCTTCTTTAGGAGGCACCAGAAACTGAACCAGGGACCTCAATAGGCAGAAGCTCAATCACTTGAGTCACATCTGCTCCTCAGCAATCTCTTTTAAGAGTTTCCATGGAACAAGTGAATGGATAAACTAAAAATAATCTACTGCCTTGCTGCTCAAAGTGTGAGCCACAGAACGCAACATCAGGCCTCATCTGAGATCTTGTCAGAAATGCAGACTATCAGACCTTACTCTAAACCAACTGAGTCAGAATCTGGAATTTAGCAAGATTCCCAGGTGATTCCTTTTTTTTTTTTTTTTAAAGATTTATTTTATTTATTTCTCTCCCCTTTCCCCCCCACCCCCGCCCCCGTTGTCTGTTCTCGGTGTCCATTTGCTGTGTGTTCTTCTTTTTGTCTACTTTTGTTGTCAGCAGCACGGGAATCTGTGTTTCTTTTTGTTGCATCATCTTGTTGTGTCAGCTCTCCGTGTGTGCGTGCGGCGCCATTCCTGGGCAGGCTGCACTTTCTTTTGTGCTGGGCGGCTCTCCTTACAGGGCACACTCCTTGTGCATGGGGCTCCCCTACATGGGGGGCACCCCTGCGTGGCACAGCACTCCTTGTGCGCATCAGCACTGCACATGGGCCAGCTCCTCACGGGTCAAGGAAGCCTGGGGTTTGAACCGCAGACCTCCCATGTGGTAGGCGGACGCCCTATCCATTGAGCCAAGTCTGCTTCCCCCCAGGTAATTTCTATGCACACTAAAATTGGGAAAGTAATATTCCTGTGTTTAATTAGAATCTCTTTCTTCAATTTTATTGGAATGCTTTAATTTGATGGCCATTTTAGCAGGAACAAGAGGCTAAGCAACTAATACTTATGGTACATCTACAATGTATAGGCATAGTTACACAGACTGCTCACAAAGTGAAGGTTAGGCTTAAGAGCAGTACAGGAAGTGTCTCATTAGGACACCTGTGTAATGGAACAGCTTATTTTCATTAGACCCTAATCAGAAGGTCTCCCTGTCTAAAGGAACTGAGAGTAGAATTCTTCCACTCCCACTATGGGGAGGGGGAGGGGGAAAAAACATTTTAGGTGGCAAATAACTGGCAGCAGGCACTTTTGTGTAACATGTTGCTGGAAATAACACGATCTTAGCAAGTTGATGAGGACCCTTATTTCAAATCTGCTCTTGGAGCAACTGCAGACAAAGAGATCAAGAATTTTCATCATTCAATACTAAAAGCTCTGACAGACCATTCCAATTGACCTATGACCTACATGGGTCAAGAATGGAATGAAACACAATGAAGAGGATCAATAAAAACTGAATGTTGGGGGAAAAGTGTAATCTACAGCAGGATAGAGATAAAACCCCTTTTTCTGATTTGTACACTTCCTAATGAGGAGGATTTGAAAGCTAATAGTAGAATATCTTTCTATGCTAATTACAACCATTTGTGTGTTTGTTTCAGTTACATCCCTTTACATAAAATCAGCCTTCAATTAAGTGCATAATAAACTGCATATACTTCTCATTTACATAGCAGAGTTCAGTCATTCTCAATGAATCTTTTCTGATGCCTTAAAATCTCCAATTAAAGAAAGACTCCTTCAAATACTCCCATCAAAGACACCGATTACGGATGCCTTCAAAGAGAAAAATACCCAAACCAGGCAGTTTTAAAAAGGATAACTAGTGTTAAGATTCCAGCATTCAAAAAAGACCAGTAAGCAGGCCCTCCGAGCCAACTGACTGAAGGTGCAAATTTCACCCTTGGTTGGAGGGAGAGGAAAGGATTGCTTCCCAGAAATTGGGAGAATGCTGGAAGTGGAAGAAAAGGAAAAGAAAAAGAAGAGCAAGAGTAAAGGGACAGGGGGCCAGAAGATGTTGTACAGTGGTTTGAACCTAGACATAAGTCATAAGTCAGGAATAGAAAGCTAAAAGAAAACAGGAACATTTTTGCTCCTCTCTAAACAGATAAGTCCATCTACCTTAGACAAGCCACACTAGTTACAGCTGTGGGTATCAGCTACCTAGGGCAGGTAGGCCACTTGGTATTTCCAGTCTTTTTCAAAGGCTTGAAATCTAGGTGCATTCAGGAATAAGGAAGCTCTTTCTTTCACTTCTTGCAAGATAAACCTGGTCAATTGTAGAGTGTATTTTTTGTCACACTCATGTGGGTAGTTTGCCAACAATTTATCAGATAACCAAGTACAATCTCATTAAGATAACTGTTTTGCCCTTGAATAGAAGACTTATAGGGTCACAGAGAGGTGGCTTTTGTCTGAAAGGGACAAAGGAACTGAATAATGTGGTTGGTTTCTTTGCCACAGAAGCATAAAGACAAACCAAGAGATTTTTACATGTGCTTTGTTCATGTCATCAGAAATAATATGTGATTTTATTACATAGAATCCTATTCAAAAGGTTAAGAATAACTGACAGCTGCCAACTTTAGAAGAAAGTTCCCTATCAGAGTAATTTGATTTGTTGCTATTCAATTAGTCTAAGACTTAAAATAAATTAAAGAAATAATGGAAAGTCCCAAAATCATATTTTTAGGCTTTTTGGATGCATAACTAGTTCTAATAATCTCTATCAAGTTTTTTGTTTTTCTTAAAGAAATATGAGGCCCTAAATTTTTAACATTCTGATATGCAATTATAATTTAAATGTTTATTATAATTGACAATACAGATACAGTATTGCCCATATATCTGTATAGACATACATCATGTTTTGCTAGTTTTAAATGGAGAATAAGTCTGTAATTTTTGTTAGTTCCACACCAAATGTATCAAGGTGAATAGATTATTTAATACTTCATTCCTTACTCTGGTTACTAGAACACTTGAAAAAAAAAAAAAGATGAACAGAAGAATATGTGAAAGTTTAAGGACCAGGCTTGAGCGCACTCAGCTGTTGCCTCTATGCACCTTATAGGGTGTCTTACATAGAATGAGAGGAGTTCCAGACTTAGAGTTAGAAAAATGCTGATTTGAACCAAAGAGTGTGACACTGGGGGGAAAAACACACAATCTCTTTAGATATTAATACTGTTGACAATAAAATGGGAAACTTGCAACTTATACTACATACTTTATAGTGTTAACTCTAAATGAGATAATCTTATGTAAATGTCCTTTATAAACTATAAAATGGAATAACTGTTAATCCATTTTACTTTTTGGTTTAGTCAATTCTACAAAAATATCACAAATGTTTCTTTATATATCAAATATAGACACTTTGGTTATTATTCTTTTATTCTAATTTCTTGCATTTCCCCCCTAGTAGTGTGAATAAATAGGAAATGTTTTGGTGATGGTGGTAGTGATGAAATAATAGCTCAAAAGTTACTTTAGCCACATGACTCCCCAATACATGAACCATTGCATGTCAAAGAAATGCAATTTGAAAATGGTTTAACTGTTGAAAATTCTTGTATTTTTAGGGCACTATTTTGTAGTTAGGCATATATTATTAGACTACAAGACTATGACAGACAGGCATCTTAATTGTGCCTACCTACCAAGTTCAGTGACTACAAATACTTATTGAATGAATGAAAATAGTACTCTTAGACAACTGTTCATATGAAAAATTTTTTATTCATGATACTTCTCTTCTTTGTTAAAGCAGCTCATCTATAGGACTGGAATAAGAAGCAATCTAAATTTCCTGCAAACATTAAAAGGAATCTGAGATTTCTTCAGGATATATAATCTTGTAAAGTAACAATGCCAAGAACCAACAATCGAAAAGGAGACTTTCAGCTCTTTTTAGGAAAGGTAAACTGAATTAAATGATTATGAAACTTAGAGGAAGGGCAGCTCAACTCAAATTAGTCCTTTAAAAAGTCCAGAAGACACTAAATTTCTCATCCAAATAAAAATTAGGAAAAACAAATGCAAAAAATCAATGAGAATAACTGCAAGTATTCA
The DNA here is from genome assembly GCF_030445035.2 of Dasypus novemcinctus. Taxonomy (NCBI): domain Eukaryota; kingdom Metazoa; phylum Chordata; class Mammalia; order Cingulata; family Dasypodidae; genus Dasypus; species Dasypus novemcinctus. Next base: position 35,449,330 of record NC_080704.1, read on the forward strand.
AGCTGTTTGCAGACTTGGGTGTTTTAAAAGCCAAACTTAAAAAATACGTATGGTAAATTAAAAAACTAACAAATTCATATTCAATGGTAAATTTAAAAGGTAATCCATATCAAATATAAATGAATTTTTGTAATTTAAAAATTGAGTTTTATCTGTGCAATTGAGCTTTTCATTTGTTTGGAGTAGAAGCTGCAAACTAGCAGCCTTTAGGCTAAATTGGGCATGCACACATTTTGTTTAGCCCACACGGATTTTGGTTGTTTTTGTTTTTTTTACTTGAATTATTTAACGTTTAAAAATTCAGAGATCCTTCCCGTGCCGCTGACAACAACAGAAGCGGACAAAGAAACAAGACGCAGCAAACAGACACAGAGAACAGACAACCGGGGGAGGGGGGAATTAAATAAATAAATAAATCTTTTTTTTTAAAAATTCAGAGATCTTTTACAGAGTAATCTAAAATTCTGACTTCTCCTTTAAATGGAATGACTTGACTATACCAGGCTCACATTCCAGGTGGTAGTAATTAGCTGGAGGGCCTCATTGGCATTCTATAAAGGGCCATGCTCTCTGCAGTCCCCCCAGTTGCTATTACATGACACTTGGCCAACCTTGTTCATTTACCTTAGTAGGGTAGTCCTTGTTGACAATGAAGTTTGTAACTTCTAGTTTAGACTGGCAAGGCTTGACCATTTTATAGTATTTTTGTCTGCTTTAATTTTAAGCTAACTAACACTGACGCAGGAAGACATGAAAGAGTATAGAATTGGAATAGTTCTCTAACTATTTAAGAAATTGGTCTGTAATTATAAACTCTGCCTCAAGGAAAACTGTAGGGTCAGATCGTGTCACTGATAGAGATAATGCCAATGAGATGTTTATGAGACCAGAATAATTCTGATACCAAAACTTGACAAGAATTGTAGACCAATATCACTAAGGAACCTGGACTGAGGAATCCTAAATAATATTAGCAAACTGAATCCAACAACATCTAGAATCATACATCACAACCAAGTTGAGATTATTTCAAGAACTGAAGTGGTGCTGGGGCAAATGGATAGCCATGCTGAATAAAATGAAAATCCCTATCTCACATGCTACATGAAAATAAATGTAAGAGGCTCGAGCAGGTGTAGCTCAGTGGTTGAGTGGCTGCTTCTCACGTACGAGGTTCCAGGTTCAATCCCCAGTACCTCCTAACAAATAAAAATAAAACAAATGTAAACGTAAGTAATCAGGAAAATGCTAACTAAAATTACAATGAGATTCTAGTGCATATCCATTGCAACAACTAAAATTTTAAAGACAGGTAATATAAAATATTGTTAAGAATGGAGCAACTAGAATTTTTATATACTACTAGGGGGAGTGTAAATGGGTACAACCCCTTTAGAAAACGTTTTGGCAGAATCTACTAAACCTCAGCATATACATACCTTAAGCATAATAAATTCCACTCCTAGATATATACCCAACATAAATATGTACACATGTGCATGAAAAAGACACATGCAAGAATGTACATAGGAGCCTTATTCTTAATATCTTCCAACTTGAAAGAATTGAATGGATAAATTATGGTATACATCTTTACAATGAAATATTATATAGCAAGGCAAATGAATTGACAGCTATATGCAAAGGTATGAATTAATCTCATAAAGGCAATGCTAAGTGAAATTAGTCAGACACAAAAGTTTTTTCCATTTATACAGAATTCACCAACAGGCAAAACTAAACCACGGTGAGGAAGTAAAACTCACTATTCACAGATGGCATGATCCTATATTTTAAAAATCCCAAGATATCTACGACAAAGCTACTTGAGCTAATAAACAAGTTCAGCAAGGTGGTAGGATACAAAATTAACATACCAAAATCAGTAGCATTTCTGTTCACTAGTAATGAGCAAGCCAAGGAGGAAATCAAGGGAAAAAATCCATTTACAATAGCAACAAAATGACTAAAATATTGTAGCAGTTGGATATTATTGATGAATTCCAAAAAGAAATATTGGATTACATTTGTAAACTGGTCTTTTCCTCTGGGCATATGAGATTATATTGGATTCAGAGGTTTACTTGATTAAGTAATCAGTATCAGTAGGGCGTTGAGTCCCTGCCCCTTGGGTAGTGACTTGCAGATAAAAGGCATGGCAAGGGAAGCAGTTGTGGCTCAACTGATAGAGCATCCAGTTACCATATGGAGGGTCCAGGGTTCTATACCCAGGGTCTCCTGACCCGTGTGGTGAGCAGGCCCACATGCAGTGCTGCTGCGCACAAGGAGTGCCGTGCCACGCAGGGGTGTCCCCTGCATAGGGGTGCCCCACACTCAAGAGTGTGCCCCGCAAGGAGACCCACCCCATGCAAAAAAAAGTGCAGCCTGCCCAGGAGAGGCACCACAGACACAGAGAGATGACACAGCAAGATGATGCAAGGTAAAAAATAATTGACAGTTTCCTAGTGCCACGTGACAAAAATGCCAGCGGACACAGAAGAACATATGATGAATGGACACAGACAGCAGACAACGGGGGGAAGGAGAAAGAAATAAAGAAAATAAATCTTAAAAAAAAAAAAAGGCATGGCAAAAGAGTCGGAGGGTTTTTGATGTTGGAGTTTGATGCTGAAGCCTTAAGCTGGAGCCCCAGGAAGTAAGCACAAAGAGGAAAGAAAAGCAAGCCACAAAAAGAGAGGAACCCTGAGCCCAGGAAGAAGCAAGCCCTGGGAAGAGAGGAACCCTGAGCCTGGAGAAAAGCAAGACCTGGGAAGAGAGGAACCCAAGAAGCCTGAAACCTCACAGACATCGGCAGCCATTTTGCTCCAACACATGAAAATAGACTTTGGTGAGGGAAGTAACTTATGCTTTATGGCCTGGTATCTGTAAGCTCCTACCCCAAATAAATACCCTTTACAGAAACTAACCAATTTCTGGTATCTTGCATCAGCACACCTTTGGCTGACTAATACAAATATCTAGGAATTAACTTAATCAGGAATATAAAGCATCTATAACCAGAAAACCACCAACTACTGCTAAGACATCAAAGAAGACCTAAACAAATGGAAGAACAGTCCATGTTCCTGGATTGGAAGACTAAATATTATGAAGATGTCAATTCTACCCAAATTGATTTATAGATTTAATGCAATATCAATCAGAATTCCAACAGCCTACTTTACAGAAATAGAAAAGTGAATTACCGAATTGGAGGACTCATGGTCCCTGACCTTGAAGTGTACTATAAAGCTACAGTGGTCAAACAGCATGGCATTGGCATAAAGACAGACACATTAATCAATATAATAGAATTAAGAGTTCAGAAATAGACCCTCACCTCTACGGTCAACTGATTTTCAATAAGCCTACGAACTCTACTTTTCTAGGACAGAACAGTTTCTTCAATAAATGGTGCTGGGAGAACTGGATATTCATAACCAAAAGAATGAAACAGGACCCCTATCTCATTCCCTATATAAGTATCAACTCAAAATGGAATCAACTAAACATAAAACCCGGAACCATAAAACTCTTAGAAGATAATGTAGAAAACATCTAAAAGACCTTGTTGTAGGTGGGCATCTCTGAAACTTAACACCCAAAGCACGAGCAACAAAAGAAAAAATAGATAAATGGGATCTCCTCAAAAGTAAACACTTCTGCATGCAAAGGACTTTGTGAAAACAGCAGCCTACTCAATGGGAGCAAAAAGCATTTAGAAATCACACATCCAACAAGGGTCTAATTATATAAAAGAGATCCTAAAGCTCAATAATAGAAAGACAAAAGACCTGATTAAAAATGGGCAAAAGACCTAAATAGACATTTTTCTAAAGAAGAAATACAAATGACAGGGGAAAAAATCACGAAAAAGTGCTTAGCATCACTGGCTATTAGGGAAATGCAAAGCAAAGCTACAATGAGATATCATTTCACACCTACTAGAATGGACACTATTAAAACAGAAAACTACAAATGTTGGAGAGGATACGGACAGAGAGGAATGCTTATTTACTGCTGGCAGAAAGGTAGAATGGCACAGCCACTTTAGAGGTCTATTTGGTGTTTCCTAAGGAAATTAGATCTAGATCTACCATGTGACCCAGCAATACTACTGCTACTAGGTATGTACTCAGAAGAACTGAGAGCAGGGATGTGAACAGACATCTGCACACCCATGTTCATAGCGACATTATTCACAATTGCCAAAAGATGGAAACAACCCATGTGTCCATCAACTGATGAAAGGAAAAACAAACTGTGGTATACATACACAATGGAATATTATGCAGTGGTAAGAAGAAGTGAAGTCACGAAGCATATAACAACATAATGGAGGACATTATGTTGAGTGAAGCAAGCCAGGTACAAAAGTACAAATACTGTATGACTTTGCTATTATGAACTAAATATAATGAGCAAATTCATGGGGTTCATAGTAGAATATAAGTCACCAGAGAAACAATGTGATTAGAGAATGGAAAGCTGAGGTTAATCTGTAATAATGGGTAAAATGTTGTTTGGAAATGAATAGAAATGGTGAAAGCACATCATAAGATTTGTAATTAGTAGTACTAACATACAGGTATTATCGTGGTTTGGCTTTTGTTGGGGTTTTTTTTTTGAGTAACGAAAATGCTTTAATATTGAAGTGATGAATGCACAACTTGATGATTATATCAAATGCCATTGACTATACACCTTAAACTGTATGTTTATAAAGAAAAAAATAATAGGGCAGGTTGGGGGAAATACACCAAATGTATGGTACAGACTATAATTAATAATAATACTTTAACTATCTCTTTCATAATTTGGTACAAATGTTTCACAAAAATGCAAGGTATTTGTGGTGGGGTGATGTATGGGAGCCATGTATGATGTTATGCATGTTTGTTTTATAAGTTCAAAACTTTTACTGTACTTATTGTTTATATATATTCATGTATGAATGATATATTTCAATAAATTGTTTTTAAAATAAAAAAGTAAAACCCACGAAAGCATGGTGTTAAAAGTCAGGATGGTGGTTATACTTAGGATGAGGGAGAAGAAGAGATTGTGAGAGATCATGTGGGCATGATTTCTGGATTTTGGTGATGTTCTAGCTTTCTCCTCAAGTTTTGTATTCCTAGACTCACAAATTATTAATATTTTACCATATTTGTGTGTGTTCTCTCTTACACATATGTGTATGTATGTATTCACACACATACACACATATATCCTTCTGGGATGCTGATAATGCCTTATTTATTATCCTAGAAGGCGAACATGGGTGTGTTGATTTGTGATAACTGCACTGAGCTGAACATTTATCATTTGCACTTTCTGAATGTGTGTTATTCTTCAAGTAAAAGAAAAAATTAAAAACCTGATTTATGCAACCTAATCTTAGAAAGTGTCCTCGAAAACAAGGCATACAACACAATATATTACTAAAATACTATTGCCTAATGATACTTTGTTGTAGTATTGGCAATGTTTAAGAAAAACTACACCATATTTTCTCATCCATTTATTGAACAAATATACCTTAATGTGGTAATGAGGCTTAGATTAAAATTATAATGTCACAGCCTCACCTGCTGGTTGTTTCCCACAACCATATTCTACATTTGCTTCTGTATTATTTGGAGACCAAAGTTTCCCTGTGCTTGCTGATTTTAAGATGTATGTAGGGCAGGACTGTTTAGGGTACAGGGTGAAACACGGGGCAGGGTTAGGAAGGGTGGTAGTGTGGGGTGGATATCAAATGGTCACATCAGTCAAGTGACAGCAGAGAGCACAGTTCTGCCCTCCAAACAAATGATTAAGCTAGCAAGCTAAAGGAAAGACATAATGTTTCCAAAACTTAGGTGAAAAGTGGCCCGGGAATAAAGGGAGACATGATTTAAACATTTTTCCTTTGTGCTGTTTACCAACAAGAATGAATTAACAATATGGCACAAAGGAGCAAACCCTCGGCTTAGAGTAAGTCGACTTAGAGCCCACCTTTCACTCCATGCTAAGCGATCTTTGGCAAATGTAAATATCTCAGAGCCTCAGTTTCCACAGAATTAGGAGCATCATATGTGCTGTCCAGATGTTCCACGGGATATTGTAAGAATCAAACTAACAGATTTGAAAATGTTTGATAACCTGCCATACAAATACATGGGCCTACTTGTAAATTCCTTAGTTGCATATTCCTTCTACCCCAACAACCATGGCATTGTAGAAGGGATGCAGCACTGGGTCTTTTTTTTTTTTTTTAAGATTTATTTATTTAACACCCACCCCGCCCTCCCAGTGTCTGCTCTCTGTGTCCATTTGCTGTGTGTTCTTCTGTGTCTGCTTGTCTTCTCTTTAGGCAGTACTGGGAACTGATCTGGGACCTTCCAGATGGGGAAAGAGGTACTCTGTCTCTTGTGCCACCTCAGCTCCCTGTTCTGCTGCATCTCTTGTCATCTCTCCTCTATGTCTCATTTTCTTGCATCATCTTACTGCGCCAGCTCTCCGCTCAGGCTGGCTTGCCTTCACCAGGAGGACCTGGGAATTGAACCCTGGACCTCCCGTATGGTAGACAGGAGCCTAATCGCTTGAGCCGCATCTGCTTTCCAGCACTGGATCTTATTAGACCTGGCTTCATATGCTGGTTTATAGTCACCTTACCAAAATTACTTTCCCTTTTTGGATCTCATGTTTTTAATCTGTTAGATAAAGGGTTGGATTGCCTCTAAGATTCTTTTTTTCCTCTTACATTTCATGATTTTATCTCTTCGCACTTGAGTAAACCTGTTTCTGAAGTCTTCTTAGCTGACACATTATAGAAGTGTGCTATCAGAGATAAGTTCAAGGAAAAGGTTCCCATTCTAGGGTAATGGGCTTTGTAGGAGGAGCCCCAAATCCATGAATAACAGCAGTAAGTGACCACGGACAAGAGGCAAGACATGTCCATTTATTGGATCCTGAATCTATTTACTTAAATGGGGCTCAGATGTAAAATTCCTGTGCTGAGTGTTTTTGTAAGAGTCCTTGCGAGTTTGCTTTCGATGTAACTTTCAGGACATGTGGATTGGTATTTTGGTGGTATGTGCAATTGATTTTAAATTTTTTGCCAGCTTCATTTAGGGATAAAAGGCTAAAATAAACTAAGACCTATGTACCTGCCAAAGAATAGGAAGCCCTTGATTGTGTATGCTAAAAATAACTTTTAAAAATTAACTTTAATGATATAAGAGATTCATTTGCATTATTTAAAGCTTGAAAGCAAAAGCCAAAATGTTAAGCATAAAGAAGGATGAGAAAAAAAAAATCCAAAAACTGATCTACAGTGGGAGTCATTAGGAAGTTTGGTAACTAAGTCTTCAATACGTCCCTGAAGACAGACCAATAATTTAAGATCAGAAGAAACTATTAAGAAAATCTTCCTGTGGTGTTCAACATTGAACATGGATTACCCATGAACAAATGGGCAATCTTCTTTCTGAATCAGAAGAGAATAGATTCTTATTGACCTGGAATGGTTTTAGTTTAGCTCTGCCATGAGAATAAACTGGATGATTGCTTGTACAAGTGAATAATCCTTTAAACTGTATTCAATAAATTTTATAACTATCCATAAGTATGGCACCTAAAAATAATACCAATAGCCTGAGGGCTCTTAGTTATGGAAAATTACTCAAAGTACAACTGAAAAGACCCAAGTTTTCTCATTTCTCAAAAAGCTAACAGTAACCTATTTTTAATCCAATGGATGATGACTTCAGTAAAGACAATTTTATCACAAAGATTCTTATGGAGACCTGCAGTATATTGCCAAGGATCCCTGAGAAAACTCTGTTTACTATTCCCCTTTACAGTGGGTCAAGAGACTGATTTTCAGCGTATAATTATTTTTATAGATCCCATCTAATGGCAGCTGAGCAGGGTTCTAATGTTACAAAGAATTACGCTGGACTAAATTAAAGAATTATAGTTGAACAAGTGGGAACAAATAACAGGGCCCATAAATGCAATCATTACTTACACAAATTTTATTCAGAATATTCCTGATGTCAAGTAAAAAATGCTTTCACATCTTATGCAATTGGTAGAACTTTCTTTTTGGCATCAGATTCCCAGGCTTTTTGTTATATTTTAGTTCTCATCCTCTACACATGGACTGACAGAGTTCTAAAGTGGACCTAACCTTAGCATACTAGAGGTCAAGTATGATCTTTCTAAACCATTAGCCATTCTTAATCGTCTGAATTTCTATGTCACAACACATACTTTGGAATTTGTAGAGAGAGAGAGCCTCTCGGAACATAAATGTTTCCTAAAGTCTGTATTCACTTTCCTGCTCCTGATAAAATTGTTTATGCAGTAAGCACAGACTCTTGCAAATGGTAATGTCTAAGGAAATTGATTGATTGAAAACTAGAGGGGAACCAGATGTGGCTCAACCAGTTGGGCTTCTGTCTACCATATAGGAGGTCTAGGGTTCGATGTCCAGGGCCTCCTGGTGAGGGCAAGCTGGCCCACGTGGAGCGCCAGCCCACACTGGGAACACTACCCTGCGCAGGAGTGCCAGCTGATGCTGAGAGCTGGCACAGCAAGATGACACAACAAGAGATACAGAGGAGAGAAAATAAGAAGACGTAGCAGAATTGGGAGCTGAGGTGGCACAAGAGAGTAATTGCCTCTCTCACATTCTGGAAGGTCCCAGGATCAGTTCCTGGAGCCATCTAATGAGAACACAAGCAGACACAGAAGGACCCAGAGCAAATGGACACAGAGAATGGGGGAGAAATAAATCTTAAAAAAAAAAAACTGGAAAAAATATCCTGAAAACTAAAGTCTCTGATTACACACTACATCTGTAATGGGACCGTCTATATGAGTTTATACCACACGTTCCTCATACAGTGGTAAACATATGGCCTAAAAATGAAGAGAGTGTTTGAAATGAGCAAATGGTACAGATGCAATCCAAAAGTCACCATCTCCAGAGTGACAGAGCAAGTAGGCTGGCAGTGTATGTGGGGAACCTTCTCTTTGTGTGGTTTCTTTGAATTTCTGCAGTATAAATCTCCTTTGGATTTATATGGAGGTTATAAGAGAAAACACTAGACTATTGAGAAGAAAGAATGTTTAGGGGGACATTTCCATTTAGATTCTATTTAGTTTTTTGGCTTTGCAAGGCCAAAAGTAGTTTCATAAAATTTAGTCATGGATCCTTGCTTAATGGGTTTGTTACCTAATGCAAATTATGAATACAGACTTCTGATAGGCTTGTACTGTGTCTCAACAGGGTTATGGCAGATGGAAAACCTAAAGTAAAAGTTCTTTTCTGGTCACCATTTGATAACCAGTCACGGATTAGGTGTAGATTGGGTGTAGCAATGGAGAAATGTCAGATGCATATGAATGTGTCATCCATATGAGTTCTATGGTCCTACAGTCCTGGAGGACACACTGCGATCTGTAGCTTCTGGAAGTTGCTGCCTTTACCCCTTTTGGCCACGTGGCTCAAGTGACCTAGGGACTCATCCAAGTGTGGAACAGAACTGATAACAGCATAGATGCATCCCTAACTGAAAGCTATGCCCTTTGCCCCACTTTGTTTTGTTAGTATGGGCTAGCACAGGCTTGCCTTCAGACACCTGAGTGGAATGTACAACTTCTAGTCCTTACATGTAATGGAGAAGACAGCTATGATTCATTTTGAAAAATAAAAGGTAAATGCATACCTGTCTGCATCCAAGCTTGGGGCAACACTTTTAGGTTTGAGCTATGACAACTTTGTATAACAAACGAAAATGAAACTCCATTTGAATTTCATAATTACCTACTACTGGTATAATTTAGAAGCAGCTGGTAGGTCAGTATGGTTATATGGTGCTTCTTTTATGCATTGTAGTACTGGAAAAAAAATGCTAGATATGTCCCTCACAATACCAGAATTCAAATAAAAAACACACACGCACGCACACAGTAATAGTGGTGATAAAACTGTGTGAGACTCTATGGACTTGGATGCTTTTCAAATAAGCTAAGATGACATCGGTCTCCATTTGACTCACTTTTTAATTGTCTAAAAGTGAATGAGGATAATCATTGACCTATACCTTCCACATAGTTCTATTTCTTTTTCCTAAATGAGTTCACTAGAGGATCTAACAGCCTTAATCTATTTCCCATGAATTAAATGCAAAACTCATGAATTCATGTAACACTTTTAGACTGAACCAAATAATTTTGTGAATACGGACTCCTTCAGTCCACGTAGGAAACCGTAGTGGTGAGCAGCAGATTAGCAATGAGTAAATGCTGCTCAGCAGGTCAGACGTGTACAGCTGGAGAAAGATCATGAAATGTAGCTAGTGTACTAGGGAAAACACAAATCTGGAAAGGAGACGATCCATATTGTTATTAAAAACAATTCTACATAGACGTAGAATTCTAGTACAGTACAAATACACACAGAAACAAATATCTACAAAGAGAGAGAGTTTCGGTAGTCTTTACCTTTGAAAATTTTTTTTCTTTTTTTGGAAAACAAAACACAACACAACACCTCCTGTTGGCCTGAATGCTAATGATGGAAGGCTGTTGCCATGGTGATGTTAATTTCAACACTGTTGCCTGTGGACTTCACATGAACTCCCTGTTTTAACTTCTGCAAATGTCATTTACAAAATGAAAACCCATTAATGATTAGCGAGGGCACAATGTTCCACTTTAATTAGAATAATAAGGAATGCTGATGCAAAAAGTACAGGTTTGTGAATTGCTACTGAGCCTACACTGTCAAAATTAATTACCACCGATGAGGATTTTTTTTTTAAAAAGGAAGCTTTAGAATAGAACAGTAGTATTTTGACCTAAAATGAATTTTTAAAAAAACTATCTCGTTTTTAAATCTTAAGGTTAAAAAATAAAAGGGAACATCTCTGTGGTGGTATGTATAAAAACTAACTCTGAAAAGCAAAACAGAAATTAAAACCAAGGATGAGATATTTCTAACTGAATAAGAACTGACGAGAAACCGATTTAATTGTTGGTTTTAAAAAGGGCGGGGAGGACGTTGGAAGTAAGCTGCTTACATATTTTAAAAATAAATATTTGAGGAAAAAGTGCTATATATAACAAGTAGGTTGATACTAGATGTATTTTGACTTATGTTTTCACAAAACTAAATACAGAGGACATTTAAAATAACTGGAAATAGACAAGAGGAAACAAAAATAAGTTATATTCTCTCTTATGGCAAAAGATCGACTGAAAGATTTTTTTCCCACTTGCACAAATTGTGAGGCAAAATTTAAAGATGGATTTGGAGAGGTATATTCCATATTTGAATGTTTCCACATGGTTTGCTGCATAGATTGCCTTGGACAGTTTTATTTTTGATGCTCTAAAATCCCATTTTGGGTCAATTTCTAGTCAGTGAAATAATTTTTTATCATTGGTGCAGCCAACTAAAAACTGGTGGTGTTTTTACCAGAGGTAGCAGGAGCAAAACCCATTTTTCTATATTAGACAAATCTTCCTACTGAAGTTCCAAACCTGTGGGCATTGGCAAGATATGATGAAGGGAGGTGACTCTAATATTCAATATAGTTTCTAGAGTAATCCTTGAAATATCCCAGCATATCCTGGGATAAAGCTTCTGGGTTTTGAGTCAAATAATATTATAGGGTCTGTAAAACTATCAAATTATCTATGTTACCAAGGTGAAAGCTGAGTTTGTGGTGGGACCTTACTTGTTTACCTCATACTTAGCCAAGAGTGTTTTGCTTGGGAAGATAGTTGAAACCTGCCTTCAAAAGTGTGGAGTAGGAAATGTGGGCACCTTTGTAGCTAAGTTTAAACTTTCACTGTTCAACAAAAGGTAGGATACAAAATTATATAAGCAATATCTTCTGTATTTTATCAGGAAATAAAAACAATCTAAAGGAAATATTACCAAAATGTTTATAGCAGTTGCCTGGATGGCAGGGTTATGGGTGATTTAAACTTTTTTATTTATTCTTTTCTACATTTTCTACAGTACACATTCATTATTTGTCTCATAAGGGGGACAGTTATAAGTATTATTTTTAAAAAGGTATCGCACAGGCTTCTAATTTTAATTTGGAGATGCAGAGAGCTGTCAAGTAGTGGCCACACTTGCAAGAAAAATGCTGGATATATAAATTAATGACTTTTCATCAACCCATCAGGGAAGTGAGGTCACAGGATGAACAGCCACCCTGAAATCTGAAGACAGGCACCTTGAGCAAGACACTGCACCCTGAGCATTTTGACACTTGGGGCAGAAGCTACCAGATGCCATATAAACTGACAGGAGATTAAATTGCTGGAAGCCATATGAGGGCTAATCTAGAGTGTAAAGATCTTGGGGGCCTAAATCATTGGAAGGTTTCCAAACCTTTGCAGGCTTTTCTTCCAGGAGCTGCACCAGGTTTTCACAGGGAGGAGAGGGATATCTGAAGAAAGTTTCCCCCAAATCCTGAGTGCTGGCTGAAGAAGGGTAATAGCAGCCACGGTGAATTTGCCTAGGCCCCTCTCCTTTAAGGAGCAAAAGGCTTAATTTACAGAGAGAAGGATATCACTTGAGAGGTCTAGTGAAATACCACTGTGGTTGGGAGAAGGGATTACCGCTCAGATCCATCTCCTTCCAAGCTCTCAATCTCACCGAGATTGAAGCTTTTATTTTTTCTTCCCTATGGTTTTTTTCCTAGTTGTTTTATAGTTTCAATTCTTATATTTAGGTATTTGAACCACTTTGTGTTAGTTTTTGTATATGGTGTGAGCTAACGATTTACCTTCATTCTTTTGAATATGGATATACAGTTTTCCCAGCACCCTTTGTGGAAGACACTATTCTTTCCCCACTGAGTGGGCTTGGCACCCTTGTCAAAGATCAGTTGGCCATTGATCTGAGGGTTGATTTCTCAACTCTCAATTCAATTCCACTGGTCTACATTTCTGTCCTTGTGTCAGTACCATGCTGTTGGATAGCAGGAGCCTTGTAATAAGTTTTAAAATCAGGAAGTACGCGTCCTCCAACATCATTCTTTTTTTTCAAAATGGTTTTGGCTATTCTTCCACATAAATTAGATGATTGCCTTTTTCTTTTCTGCAAAGAAGGCTGGTAGAATGTTTATTGGGATGGCATTGAATCTGTAAATCACTTTGGGTAGAACTGACATCTTAAAGTTTAGTCTTTCAATCAATGAACACAGAATGTTCCGCCATTTATTTAAGTCTTTGCTTTCTCTCAGCAATGTTTTCTAGTTTTCTGTGTACAAGTCCTTTACATCCTTAGTTAGATGTATTCCTAGATATTCCATTCTTTTAGTTGCTATTGTAAATGGCACTTTTTCCTTGATATCCTCTTCAGATTGTTCATTACTAATGTGGAGAAACACTAACTAATTTTGTATGTTGATCTTGTACCCTGCCACTTTGCTAAATTCGTTTATTAGCTCTAGTAGATTTGATGTAGATTTTTCAGGACTTTTAAAAATAAATAGAACTGTGTCATCTGCAAATAGGGAAAGTTTTAGTTCTTCCTTTCCAATTTGGATGGCTTTTATTTCTTTTTCTCACCTAATTGCTCTGGCTAGAACTTTCCAGTGCAGTGTTAAATAACAGTGGTGACAGTGGGTATCCTCGTCTTGTCCCTGATCTTACAGGGAAAGATTTCAGTCTTTCACCATTGAGTATGATGTTAGCTGTGGGTTTTTCACATATACCCTTTATCATGTTGAGGAAGCTTCTTTCAATTCCTAATTTCCTAAGTGTTTTTTTAATAAATAAAGGGTGCTGGATTTCGTTAAATGTCTTTTCTGCATCATCTGAGATGATCAGGTGTCTCTCCCCTTCATTATAATAATGTGGTGTATTACGTTAATTGATTTTCTTCTGTTGAACCACCCTTGCACACCTGGGATAAATCCCATTTGTTCACGGTATATCATTCTTTTATTGTGCTGTTGGGTTCAGTTCACTAGTATTTTGTTTAGGATTTTTACATCTATATTTATATCTGTTTAGGGATATTGCTCTAACTTTCTTTTCTTGTGGCAGCTTTATCTGGCATGGGTATTAGGGCGATGTTGGCCTCACAGAATGAGTGAGGAAGTGTTCTCACCTCTTCAATTTTGTGGAAGAATCTAAGCAAGACTGGTGTCAATTCTTCTTGGAATGTTTAATAAAATTCACCACTAAAGCCATCTGGTCCTGGGCTTTTCTTCATTAAGAGGTTTTTTATTTCTGATTCAATCTCTTTACTTGTTATTGGTCTGTTGAGATCTTCTATTTCTTCTCAAGTCAGTGTAGGTAGACTGTGTGTTTCCAGCCATTTGGCTATTTAATGTAGGTTATCTAATTTGTTGGGATATGTTTTTTCATAATATCTTGTAATAATCCTTTTTATTTCTGTGGGGTCAGTAGTAATCTCTCTTTTTTTTTCTTTTGTCAGTCTAGTTATAGATTTTTTTTATTTTGGTGAACTTGTGAAATAACCAACTTCTGAGTTTCTTTTTTTTTTATTCTCTTCTTCATTTATCTCTAATCTTTGTTATTTCCTTCCTTCTGCTCACTTTGGGTTTAGTTTGTTTTTGTTTTTCTAGATCATATGGTCTATTCTGGAGAATGATTCATACACATTAGAGAAGAATGTGTATTCTGCTACTACTATTGGGTAAAGTGTGTTTGCTGTATGTCTATTAGGTCTGGTTGGTTTATGGTATCATTCAAATCTTCTATTTCCTTATTGATCTTCTTTAAAAATGGTCTACCCATTATTTAAAACGGTATATTGAGGTCTCCTATTATTGTAGAACCTCTATTTTTCCCTTCAAATCTGTCAATATTTGCATCATAAATTTTGTGGTTCTGCCTTTAGGTGCATATATATTTATAATTGTTATAGCTTCTTGTTGAATTGACCCCTTTTTATCAGCATATGGGCCTACTTTGTCTCTCATAACAGTTTTTGACAAAGTTTATTTTATCGGATATTAGTATAGCCTCCCCAGCTCTCTCAGCTCCATCATGAGCTCTCTGACTCTACTTTGGAGATATTGTGGGTGTTGCTCACTGAAGGTATCCTCTGCATCTAGCAGTCTCTGACACATATATTATGCTAAATAAATATTTGTTGAATGAACGAATCAGTCAGGAGAATATCTTTAAATAATTTATCAAGGTTTTTTTAGGAAGGAAGAATTCAACCATTTAAGTACATTATAATTAAAGACCATTTAGCACTTGTGAACAATTTTGAAAGCAGTGACAAATAGCAGTTTCTGTTTTTACAAATATAACTGGGGTTAAACAAAATATACCAAGAAAAAAATAACTTCATACTAAATTGGCTAATTATGGGTGAAATTGGCCATTTATGCTTTGACAATGATCAGACACCTTTGTAAACTATGCCTCTTTAATGAATAATAATGCCTTTTATAGTTTTATGCTTTCATTTTAGCATTTCAGAATGGCTCACAAATACACCAATTAATCTCTACAATGGTATTGTACTCCTGTATTTACAGGCCACTTCAAGAAAGTAAATTGTACTACAGATTCCAATATACAGAGGAAAATTCTTGGATGCATAAGAAAAAACTCTCTACCTTGTGCACCTTTTAAAAATATATTTTTTATAGTCTTGTCTAGCTCTTTAATATAGAATTAAAGCAAAAATAGAGCATTATTTTAGCTATTTTTTAAAAATCCTATGCAAATTTAAAACAATTCCTCTTTGAAGGACTTTTGTGTTCCACTTGAAGAATATTTTGAATATTCATGTTTTGTTTTCTAGAGTACTTAAAAGTAACTGCCGACCTCCTTCACTCATCTTAGGCCTTAAGCCATATTTGTCCCATATCTATATCCTCTACTAAGACTGTAAGATCTCGGAGGGCAGGGAATATGCCTCTATTGCTTATTGATCACATCTCTAGTGCCTAGTACTATAGCTGGCATGGTAACCCCAATCAATATGTTGGTTCATTAATTTAATAAATCCATTAATTAATACATTTGTTTTTGGCAGAGCAGAAACCAGTCTAATATCGTGAGGCCCCAGGATATCTTCCATCTTGATGTGATCGATTACATCCCATGACTCTAAGGGGCATAATATATTGATGACTCCAAAAGTTGTAGCCCTCAGCCTGAACTCTTCTCTGAGCTTCAGATTCATATTTTCAGCTTCATGCTTGGATACCCAAAGATGCCTCGCACTTAAGAGGTCTAAACCCAGGCAGCTCCTGCGTTTCTGTAGGAGAATGGCTATCTAGTTGAGAGGAGATGCTAGAGGTTTTGTTTTAGAGTTGCGTATGTTTAGCAAGTTCATTCTTTAGATTAGATTAGATGTTTCCCTGCTATGGGCAGGTAAAGAGTGGCCAATAGGCATTACTGGGGACCCAATCTCTTTAAGTAACCCCTTGGTTCTATCAATGCCCAAGACAGATCTCTTTTTTTTTTTTTTTCTGTGTGCAAGTCTGATTTATTCAGGAAGTACAGCGGTTAATATAGGGTGAAGATGGGGGAGGGGCAGGGGGCGTGGCCAGGGGGCGGCAGACGGCTGATAGGTTCATGCAGGGGTGCATCACTGGTTGCGGGCAGAAGACGGGGTAGCCAGGGTTCTCGGCGGCAGCGAGGCGGGGCTGTCATGGCACGGCGGTGGCCCAGGCAGCGTGTTCGAGAAGCCTGTCTTGGGGGGGGTGAAGGTGGGTGGCGGCGGCCGCCGGGCCCTTTCAGCTTGGGCTAGGTGGAGTAGCCGCAGAACTTGTTGGCGGAGAGGGTCGGGTTCGGCATTCAGGGTCATCATGGCCATCCGAGGGGCGAGGTGTCGCTGGCGACGTTTCTCTCTCCGGGTCAGGCGGTTCGGCGGTGGCGGGCCGGATGAGGCGTCCTGGGATCCAGATGGGCTGGGCGGCGTCATCACCATCTCGTCTTAAATTCCACCCCTGCAGACATCGGCTCATATCCTTCCTCCACCCTCCAATTTCCTGTAAGCCTGTCGTTCAGTCTCTTGCTATCTAGGGCAGCTTGTTTATTTCATATCATTGAGGTCATGTAGTATTTAAGACAGATCTCTTGATTTTCCCTACCAAACCTGTTCCTGTTCAAGTACTTGTTCTAGCCAAAACCCAAGGAGACATCTTCATTGCCTGCTTTTCCTTAGCCCTGATATCTGATACAACATTAAGACCTGCTGATCATTTCCAAATTACATCTCCCACAATCCAGCCAGTTTGCATTATCTCCCTTGTTACCCCTATCTACATCTAAACCACCACCACCAGTGCTCTCCAGACTCTGCCTGGTGTTCCTGCTTCCACTCTAACCCTTCCTATTTCCTCAACCTTATTCTACATGTACTACTAAGTATATTTCTACATAATAACCAGCTATGGACATAATCTAATCTAGTCTCAAATTGTACTAAATCAAAGTACCAGCATAAAACAAAAACAAACTTTACCTGGGGCATTGACAGAGGTCAATGTTTGCATTTCAAAGGTTTTCCCCTTTGGGGTTGTAGCAAGGTTATTCAGTGCTCTATTTCAATAGCCTTGTTTACAAACCAGGTTTTGCTGATTCGCAACAAAATTGATAGTGTGCTTTATACGGTGAACATTAAAAACAAGCAAACAAACAAGACATATTGTCTGCCAAAATACTTTGTTTTCTTATTCATCATTACATATTTTTTAACTATCTCAAAAGACAATCTAGGGATGTCCTAGGCAGTTAGGCATTGAAAGTATAAAAAGAATACATGAAATTTGGAAACTGAGAAAATATATTTACTGTCGTACTTAGGTCAAAGGATCGAGGCATGGCCAATGGGGGTTTATATGAAATTTGTTTTCACGTTTAAAATAACTGGATTAAATTATACCTTTATAACACTTCAGAGTGGTTTCTATATCTTCTGATTGGTTTATAAGCAGAAGAGATGGTATTGTGTTTAAATTGTTACCCTTATTTTACTTAGTAATGAAGTTTAGAGAGTAATAAAATTATGTAGGAACAGAACCACCTGTAGAATTTACATCGTTTGACTCTTAAGCTGAAATTTTTTTTAAACAGTTATTTATTTATTTCTCTCCCCTTTTTCCCCACCCCCGGTTGTCTGTTCTCTGTGTCTATTTGCTGCATCTTCTTCTTTGTCCGTTTCTGTTGTCAGCGGCACGGGAATCTGTGTTTCTTCTTGTTGCGTCATCTTGTTGTGTCAGCTCTCCGTGCGTGCGGTGCCATTCCTGGGCAGGCTGCACTTTCTTTCGCGCTGAGCGGCTCTCCTTATGGGGTGCACTTCTTGCACGTGGGGCTCCCCCACGCAGGGACACCCCATTGTGGCAACACTCCTTGCACGCATCAGTACTGCGCATGGGCCAGCTCCACACGGGTCAAGGAGGCCCGGGGTTTGAACCGCGGACTTCCCATGTGGTAGATGGACGCCCTAACCATTGGGCCAAGTCCGCTTCCCTTAAGCTGAAATTTAATCTCCTATCAGTTTATAGTTTCATCCCTGCCTTACTCTGGTGTTTGAAATCCCAAATGAAATTTCACACATTTCCTTAGGTATATTTTCACTTTATAAAACAACAATAATCTGCTCATGCAGTCAACACTATTGCTTAATCTTTGCAATTATTTTACCATTTCTATATTTATATTTTGTGATATAAATATATTTAGGTAAGCACAAGCAAAAAAACAAAAACAAAACCCTAAATTTATGGTAGTGTTATAAGTAAATTCAGTAGACACTGGTGTAGTCAAGCAAGAGACTCTGGATAAAGTTACCAATTTTGAGAAGAATATCCAACAACCCTAAGTACTCTTTTTTTTCACTCTGCTTTCTATAAAACTTGGTGATAAGGTCTTTGTTCACTATGGAACTAGAAGTTATTTGGATAAAAATATTGTTGGTCTGGGATTCCTGCTTCACCAAGCAATATTGATTTGTTGGAGGATTTTTTTCCCTTCTTATTCAGTGTTTTTAATTTAAAATATTTTATATTTATGTTTTTTCTGATTTTTTAAAATTAATTCTATATTTTTCAGGCTATAGCCAACTACTACAATGATAAGGCCCAAACTGTCAGATTATATTATTCAGTATTCCTCTGTACATCCCAGATCCTTCAGAGACAGCTATTTTTATACATTCTATTAGACATCGGGATTTTTAGGCTTTTAATTTTAAAGAAATGTTCTACATCTGAGCCCTCTAATATACCCTGAGTTATAGTTATAGTTACAGTTACAATCAGATAACTTCTCAGGAAAAAATGGCTTTGTAGTTTGAACATGTTTTCTCTATCCTTCCATATTCATTTTTTCCAGCTCACAAGAGAAAACAAGATTAGTATGCTTTGAACCTACCAGCCAGTATAGAAAGATCAAACTTCTACCTCAATACTGAGCTTGCTCCTTATAGCATTTGCATCTTCTTCTCAAGCAATACATTCAAGGACTTGGAATAAAATTGGTGATTTTGTTGATGACAAATGAGGTTAAGCAGAGTAAGGATGGCTTTTACTACTTTGCAGTGCTTTACAGTAAAAAAAATATGGCTTAGTGGAAAAAGAGCATATGACATATGAATTAAACAGTTCTAAGTTCTTTGATAATAAAGGCTATTAAAAAAGATATAACATCATTTTTCCCTTTACCAAGAACACCTGTATTTGAAAAAAAAATTGGCTCTCTTTTATCAACATTAGGCATTTATGCAATTAATCTATTTCCTATGTGCTTGGTAACGACATTTCAAATTTATCGGAAAATGGCAAGAACTTGTGGAGTATGACTAAACTCTAAACCAGCATTCCCCACTGGATGCCATGATGGCTTTGCCTCAGTGTCTCTATTAGATTTATTTTTTTTAAGATTTATTTATTTATTTCTCCCACCACCCCCATTGTCTGCTCTCTGTGTCCATTTGCTGTGTGTTCTTCTGTCTGCTTGTCTTCTTTTTAGGAGGCACAGGAACTCATCCTCAGACCTTCCAGAGTGGGAGAGGGGTGCTCAATTCTTGTGCCACCAGAGCTTCCTGGTCTGCTGCGTCTCTCATTGTCTCTCCTTGAATCTCTTTTTGGTACATCATCTTACTGTGCCAGTTCTCTGCTCTGGCTAGCTTGCTGCGTGGGCCTGCACTCCACGTGGGTCAGCTCTCTGCTTGGACCAGTTTGCCACATGGGCCAGCTTGCCTTCACCAAGAGGCCCCAGGAATTGAACCCTGGACCTCCCATATGGTAGATGGGAGCCCAATCGCTTGGCCACATCCACTTCCCTCTATTAGATTTTATCACCTACTTCACATCAACCTTCTTTCAAATTCTTTAGTATGAAGGCATAGGTACACACTGTACAACTTTGTACACATGTACACACTGAACAACTTTGGTTCCTGAAGGAAGCCTGTGAGTTTTGAAAGAAATAGAATGTCTTCAACAAGGTAACCAACATCATTAAGCATTTCTCTCTTCACTTAACCAACTAAAATAAAAAAAGGAATGAAATGGTGATTGGAATTGCTTCCAAAACATAATCAACAGCAATTCTATGATTATCTAGAATAAAAACGTTATATGGAATTTCTCTAATTTATCTATTCCTTTAGAAGAATATCTGTTCCTTTATAAGAATATCTATTAGGATTATAGTTAAATTTCCAAAATATGTTTGATCATCCAAATCACAACAAACTGTCAAGTATTTACTGTCATTTTTAATGTGTGAGCTATATAATAAGTGCTGAGGATGATGCAAAGATGCATAAAGCACAGGTATTGTCAAGTTTACAGCTCAACTGGGGAGACAGGGATCTGAAAATTAATAAAAACATTGCAAGAGTTGAACAAAAAAGATGACTGCTTCAACAAGGCAGTTATAGAGACCCTTGCTATTTCTAGTATCTATTGTAAAGGTAATGTTAACACAATTTAAATATCATTTCTATAATTTTTAATATGGAACTGTATGACTGTTATATCCCTCATTAGTCCTGACACTGGCCTTTTGCTTAGACCTGTGATTTCCTCAAACTGAGGTCAACACGGTAAGGGAAAATAATATGGGCCCACTCATCCTGCTTTTCTCTCCTTTCTCTTATTGCAAAAGTAATATTTTAATTAAAGAAAAGCACATTTGTGTAAGTATAAAGGGTCGAATTTTAAATTGGTTTCAAAAAAATCAGATTCTTATCTAGGACCAATTTTAGTAATGATTTAAAGGATTATATGGAAGCACCAGGCACACAGGAAACATTCTTTCCCTGGTGGAACCTGAAATAACCAGACACAACTCCCAATAGTGTCCATTTTCTTTCTGATTCTCATGCCGATTCTCATGCGTTATGGTTTCAGATTAACAGATAAGTTCTAAAAAAATGTATACAGAGACAATGACATTGAAAGGAAACCATTTCAGTCCCAGAAAGTCTCTATTTTGTAATCTGCTAATTATAAATATAGGAAAATGCTCATGTGACTGTTTCAATTTTTCAGCAATACATGACCTGTTAAGTCCATAAATTCCAGCTTTATTTACAATAAGTAACCCATAATCTCCAGGCCTGAAGATTATGGCTAGAACCACAGGCCTGGCTAGAACCACAGGCCTGGAGATTATGGGAAAGGTGAGACTTCATTTGTTGCCAGAAAGAGGGGATGGTGTCAAAATCAAGGACATGTTCCAGTGTTGAAAAGGTTCTAGTCCACTTAAATTGAGCATATCCTACCTTTGTGAAGACTTAGAATTTGGAGTATGAAGAGAAACACATTCTGTGGCATCATTAGGCTAGAGGGAGATGGTGAGATGTGACTCAGGAATTCTTTGCTTTCTCAACCTCCACAGAGGTAGGGAAGTGCTTACATCAGGGCTGACTAAGGTTTTGTTTAGTTTCGCTTTTTCCCCCCTTTATTGCCAAAAGCAGCAAAGGGAAGCATAGGTCTTTGCAAGAGAATAGTGACAGAAGTTGACTGGGTAGGTAGGCTAAGGAGAAAACACCAGCAATGCAGGGAAAGGACAGTCTTGGTGATGCCCAAGATGGCAGACCAACAGTAGCAGGACTGGCCATACATGGATATACTAAGGGCCAGTTTTTGACCAACAATACTGGGAAGTTAGAAGAGCTCGGAGCAACAGTTTGGTTTATTACTACTATCATTATTACTTTAAATCCCAATTTTCTACCCCTTTATTCAAGTGACTTAGGTAAGCCACCAACCGCTCTGAGTCTCAGCTGTTTCTTCTTTATTGGATAATAATGAAAGTTGTCATAAGGATTAATTGGAAAACACCTAGTATAACACTCAGTACACAGTAGACACATGAAGCTTTGCTTTTCTTACTGTCTAGATTATATGGACTGTAACTGAGATATAGCCTTTATAGAGAACTCAAGACCAAGAAAAGTGACCAAACTAAAAAGAAACAATGCAACAAAATTTTCTTCTAAAATAGCAAAGAAGCAAGTTAAAAATTATACTTTGGACACGCAATGGCTTTGGGGACCAAGATAGATATGGATAAGCTGAGAAAGAAAAACAGAAAAAAACAATTGAAAGTTTCACGAGGAGTAGGGAGCCCTCTGGGTTTCATCCAGCCAGGATTTAATGATACCACAGAAGATGTTATCATTCCCTGAACGCTGACAGTGGGCTAAACCCCATATAGGACCTGTTCTCAGGCGCTTTCAGAATGCTGAAGGCAGAGATTTTTTTTCCCGATCCTGTACAAGGATTTTTACAATTTGCAACGTGACAGCACTGATTTATACAATGCATTCCCAGTATTTTTTTATATTATTCTATACGTATACACACATACATAGTGTGTGTGTGTGTGTGTGTGTGTGTGTTAACATTCTGCCAGAAAGATTTAATTCTGTCTTCTGCCCACCCCCACCCCTACCCTACCCCCTGGAATGAGGGAGGGGAAGATGGAATGGGATTTGGAGTTTTCCTGCTGAGAAAGGGACATTTTCTGCAACCAGGTCAGTGTTCAAAGGACTAATGCTCTAAGGAAGTTATCCGAAGGGGAGAGGCAGTTCAGGGTTATTAAGTTATTTTAAAATGTTGCCTGGGCTGCTGTTGACCTTTGTGAAGGGAACAGGATGCTGCTTCCCGGGGAGCACAGAGGAGGAAGCAATTAGAGAAGCCTAGGAGAGGCTCAGGAATGTTTGGGAATTCACACGTACCCCAAATCACACGGGAACTCTGTGAGCAAAAGTAAATTAATTTGGTCAAGGATTTATTTGGGCCTTAAAAAATATTCTAAATATGTAGCTAATCCTAGATATATCTCTATGAATGTTTTCCTAAAAACCCACCATTCAGTATTTAGCAGAGGTCAATTAGACTTCAATTCAGTTTCAAAGACTGGATGGAAAGTCAATTAATAGTCATTGAATGACATTCTTTATGTACTATAAAGAATAGGTATGGTGTTAAATAAACTGTTCAAATAATAGATGCAGAAGAGGATAATGCTGTGTTTCAAACCCAGATTTATTTGATGCCATGGCCCATGGTTTTTCTACTGCCTGATCATGTTAGAAAGTGCATATTTTAAAAAGCTAGAAAAAGAAAGGAAAGGAAGAGCTGAAATAATTTACTCCTCTTCTTTTGGGGATATAAAACGGAACATGTTCTATGTGCACTCTCACATTCCTAATAGCACCAAGAACGTGGCAGGGGGCATCTGTTCTATACCATGTGTATTATAATAGTGTTTTGGACCTGCACACATTGTATTTTAGCTTCTACATTTTATACACACACGCACACACATATATACATATGTGCAAATATATATGCTCCACCTTTATTTTATTTTTTTTTTTTTAAAGATTTATTTATTTATTTAATTTCCCCCCCTCCCCTGGTTGTCTGTTCTCGGTGTCTTTTTGCTGCGTCTTGTTTCTTTGTCCGCTTCTGTTGTCGTCAGCGGCACGGGAAGTGTGGGCGGCGCCGTTCCTGGGCAGGCTGCTCTTTCTTTTCACACTGGGCGGCTCTCCTCACGGGCGCACTCCTTGCGCGTGGGGCTCCCCCACGCGGGGGACACCCTTGCGTGGCACGGCACTCCTTGCGCGCATCAGCGCTGCACATGGCCAACTCCACATGGGTCAAGGAGGCCCGGGGTTTGAACCGCGGACCTCCCATGTGGTAGACGGACACCCTAACCACTGGGCCAAAGTCCGTTTCCCTATGCTCCACCTTTAAACATTACATATAACATATAGAATGTTACCAAAATTCTCAGACTAATTTATCATCAATGCCACTCTCTTATGACTCAGTGGCTACTAGAGTCCAGCCCCAAAAGTAGATTGATGGAGAAACTCAGTTTCAGGTGAGTTAGATGGGTTATAAAATGTTATGCCCCCAAATCATACTGTTAATGACAAGAACAGAATCTAGACTTTAGGTTTTGCTCATATAATCCAGACATGGATAGCAAAGATTATTTCCTAAGCACCAAACCATAGGAGATATGAGAAACTATAAAAACCTCAGCATGCTTTCTAATAATAAAATTGGTGCTTAGAGGAAAATGAGAGATGTATAGGGGTGGTACATCTAGATGAACACACAAATACTAGAAGTTGTTTCAAAGGTAAAAGGAGTCAGGAAGCAGTGAAACATTTGGAATTACTGGCATGTGGTCACTTATTCCTTCAAATATCTGCTGGGGATCGGCTATCTATGAGGAACTATGCTAGGAAAAAAGTTATAGCCCCTGTCCTCATGGAGTCTATTGTTTCATTCAAGGTTATATGTACTAGCTTATGAAACTACGCAGAAGGCTAAAGCTTTTTTTTTTTTTAATGAACTTCAGAGGCACAGAAGAAGATACCAACATCTACATGGTCTACTAAACCAAAGGCCAGAATCAGGACTCTGCAAAACACTATGGCATCTCATTCACTTTTTTTCAGTTACTATCTTAACCTGAGTTGTTTTCATGATCATATAATCAATTAGGCATTACTGACTATTTCTTCATTGTGGTTTCAGAGCTTAATGGGACTCAACTAATGTGACCTTTGGAGCCATCGAACTGTGGAGGAGAAAGCACAAGAGAGAAGTCTGACCTCTGGGTTATCTTTGTGTACTAGAGCCTTTTCCAAAGTCAGAACACTAGGCTTTTGGCAGTGATTTCACAAACTTAATTACTCAGAGATATTCACCGGCATCCTCAAAGATTGAAAGCTCAAATTAGACAGCTGATTCTCTATTGCATTCATTTCCTATAATCAATGGCACTAAACAGTTAAGTAAAGGTTTAACATTATTTGTCCTTTCTATCCTGATAAGATTGATGGTGCAATATGAATCCTCAAGGGCGATATGAAGATTCATTTTCACTCATCTGGCAAAGGGTCACAAACAGTTTTTCTGTCAAAGTGGACATTCATAAAATCACAGACTGTCAGGACTGGAAATAACCTGTGAGACCATGTGATTTAGTCCCTGAGATAACAGATGGAGAAACTGAGCCCCTGTGAAGATAAGTGATCCACACTTGGTGAGATAGCTAGTTGAACAGCAAAGCTGGAATGAGATTTCAAGTCTTTTGATGCCTGGTCTAGTTAACATTTCCTCCATTTCATCTTGTCGTGTCAGCTGTTACAAGGTATATATTGAAGGAAAATATACATGAGAAGACTCTTGCCAGAAAAAGCACACAATTATGTACTACATATTGTGTTCACATTCTAAGAAAAACTAAGAAAAGCCCTACCACTCTCAATCAGTATTCAAACAAAATGTAAGAAGACTGTTACCACTGCTAGAACGGTGAGGCATCAGGAATGAGAACTAAGAGAAAGTGTTCTGTGTTGGATACCAAAGTTCAGTATTATTTCTAATCAGAGCTCATCCTCTTTGTCATGAAACATATTCACTGCAAAACAGTCAACACAGAGAAGGCATGTTGAAAGCTGTTAAAGCTAAGGCATAGCTAACCAACCACTGCTTCCTCTGGTATCTGAATAGAGGTACTGACAGAAGGACAAATAAACTAAAATAAACTTAAATGAGAGCAACTATTGACACAACTAATAGGGAGCTGGAGTAAGAATGAGGGCATGATATAACTTTGGGAATGCTATGGAATCTAAAAATTTAGCCAGAAGGTAGTAATAGTGGCAATGCAGTGAGGATGGGAAGGGGGTGAGGGATCAAAACTCAGATGATACTGGAGTTAGGAAGCATAGGTACCAAATATCAGAACAAGATCCATGAGTTTACACTAGAATGTAGACCAACAGGGAACAGGAGGACATACATACCAAAAGGTAAGTCTAGGCAGATGGTCGCAATTCTGTACAGAAAGTCAAATACATGGTACTAGTAGAGCCATAGGAATGGTAGGCCATAAGAAGGCAGGAAGGGCAGTCAGAACCCAAACCAGCCATCTTGGCAGTAGACTCAGCAGCAGTAATAAGAAAGGTTGACTGACGCAACTGTTGGCTTCAGCAAAGGAAGTGTTTCTATTGCTTTCTGCTAAGCAAGAACCACCAACAAGTTATGAGCAACACAGGTGTAATAGGTGGTTACAGAAACTTGCCTGGGATTGAGAGTGAAGGGTAGATCAAGGTCATCAGGCAACGTCTACTGCAGTGTACACAACATCCAAAATAGTCAGCAGAAAAAGATAGACACTCTTGATTATGAGTTGTTTCTTGAGCATTGCATGTAGAAAAAAAGCTGAACAGTTAGCAAGTTCCCCAGAAACCCATTTTTCACTCTTCTGTGAAGTGCTTCAGAGATATTTAGAAAGGGAACCTGATGAAATGCATTACTGCTGATTGAGTCAGCAGGTTTACTACTGAGTTTCATTAGTGAATGCCTCTTAATATTTAGCAACCACAGCGTCTTTGAAGGAAGAAAGGATCAGCTTGTCTAAAAAGCAAATCCTTCCTACGGGACAGCTGGCAGAAATATAAGGTCAAACACTTCAGCTGGCATTATGGAAAAGTAGCAGAAAACCAACCTTCAGCTATAACTAATATATTTAGAACAGGTTATGATCTCAATTGGTTTTTCCATTTCAGCCCCAAAGGGAGAAAGTGAAAAGAATTTACTTTCTTCACAACTGTGTGGAGACTAGAGCAAGGCTAACAAATTTAATCACCAATATTTGGACCATTCCAATCATGGCATCCCAAGAAAGATATAACAGAGCTGGAAAAGATCCAGGGACAAGCAACTAAGATGATCGAGGGGAAGGTCTACTTTCATTCAAGGCCATACTAAAAGACTAAAAGGATTTGATTTCTCAGACTGGGATGATGAAATTAAAAAGGGGTTGGAGGCGGGGCTTGGGGGAGGGGAATGTATGATTAAAGTACACTGTGGGTAATTATGAATGTATTCTTTGAATGCCAAAGTATTTCATTGGGGTCATTCCTTCATCTTAAAAGGATGTAGATTCAAGGCAAACTGAAACATGCTTTTATTTACATAAACATCAGTAAATTTATGGAACTATTCCTAAGCCAGGGCTGAGGAGAGGAATGGAAAAGGTTGAAGAAACCACTTGATCACCTCAATGCCAGTCGGTCTACAATGCATTATTAGGAGTTGGACATGATGCATCCTAATTTTTCAAGTGAAAATTACTAGGTTAACTGACCAAACATCCATTGGCGTCTATCTGGACCAAGTTCTGGGCTAGTTGCCCTGTTATTCAGACCCAGTGTGATACTTCTTATCCTCTTATTATGGCATCTATGCAGAAACTTCCTGCATACAAATTTGGGATTCCTAAATTCTTTTGACAGTCCAGACACAGAAGAATAATTTTCTAACTCATTAAGAAAGCATGAAAGTCCCAACACTTGGCTCTGTTTGGTTTACCCATATGGGAGTATGCAACATAAAAAGGTGAAAGAAATCCTAACAGAATGCAGCAGCTGGTTAAAGGCTATTATATTGAAATTTTCATGAGGTTGACAGTAGGCCAAAAAACTACAAAATGGCAGAGAGTGGAAAAGGCAGTTGTAACAGGTTGAACATTGTTGGTGATTATTTTTTCAGTGGCAATGAAAGCTGTAATCAAATAACCTGAAAGAGATACTGGCAGAAATAAGAGAGCCCCGAGGGAGAGGGAATATGAAAACTGTAACAATGATGTATGGTATAGACTAATAAACTAGACAAACATGAAGTCTGAAGTATCAAAATCAAGGTTCTTAGCATCCTATGTATAGCTGGGTGCTGGGAGGTAGACATAAACACTGCCTGATTTGCAGTCTAGAGCAAAAGATGTTGCTAATGATTTAAAACCTGAAGGAATGAGTGCACAACTCAACAGTCAAGTAGGAACTGTGCTATTGGTGTAGATTATCAGTTTATCCCGGCATTGAAAAGGAAAAAAATTAAAAGCATTAAAAGAAATAGCCAGAGAAGATACCTGGTTTTGCAGTTGGCAAGGGTGGTGAAAACTCTTAAATAGAAATCAAGATAAGAGGGAAAATGGGGACTGGTTGAAGCAATGTCATTGTAAATGTATTATTATTTTATTGGACCAATAAGGCATCTGAGATTATGAATGGCACTTGCCAGAGCATCAAGTCCATAGAACCTTGTAGGTATATCAAAGTAATTTGCTTTAAAAACTGTGTTTTGGACAATGGTAATGGGTAATAAATTGCAAATGGCATTAATAATCTGTTTATTGACAATAGACTCAATGAACATGTGTTCTTTCTATATTACAGTTTAACATTTTAGGGGTATATTTGAGAAACTACATAATCCCTACTTTCAAATAGATTATAATTGTAGAGACAATTGTTCTACCTAAAGTTTCTTTGAAAAAAGATGTAATTACACATTCCAGGAACAAATCATTTCAGAGGCTTTTAGGGTCTCCATACTCACCTTTCTACTGACTTTTCCTATCTGTTGTTCTATGTCTCTTACCACAAACAGGAAGACTGCAAGTCCTAAATTATACACCAAGATTTGAACTCTCTAAAGATGTACCTGGAGAAGCTGGAGTGTTTTTTGAGAGGACATACTATGAATCTAACTGAGCAGTATAAAAATAAAATTTCTATACTTTTTGTAAACCAAGAATTTATACTATATTAATAAATTAAAATAATTTAAAAAATAAAGACAAAATTCTTGAAAAAAAGATAAGATCCTAGGTCTTTGAACTTGGACAAGACCTTGGACTAAGTCATACTCATTGATTCTTGGAGCTAGAAAGGACCTTAGATATCATCCATTCCAACTCCTTATTTTATGAATGAAAAAGCAAGGTATGTATAGGGTAAGTGACTCACCCAAGGTCACACAATAAACTACTTACAGAGCAAGGATGAGAACTCAACTTTTCTTCTTCCCAGATCTGTACCTTTACCAGTACCACTACTATGATTTCAAGTACATGAAGGAGCATCAGACAAATGGAATACTTGGTTGCTCTCTAATCCCACTGAGGAAGAACAAGAGACTAATTTACAGGGGAGGGAGGTAATCACTCTTCTGGAAATTGTCTCCTTTGAATTTTTTGGACTGAATTCATTTTTGCTTGCCTTCAGCAACTGACTGGGATCTTTTCTAGTAGACATAACATCAGAAAGGGCAGTGGGGCTGGAGGATGCTAGGAATCCCTATGAGACCCTTAATGAGCCTGAAAGAGATAATAATTTGGAGAGTAATGGCTTAAAGATGTCTCTGGTGTTTCTGCGTGATGGAACTGGACTCAGAGGGGATCTCTTTTCACAAAACTCGCATACTACTTTACTGGAATTGTAGTTGGTGCTGGGGTTTGAGATATATTTGGGGGATTTGAATCTCTGGACTGACAATATGATGCCCGGGCCCAGAGCCTCAACAGACTTCAGCTCCTACACTCTGATTTATTGGACTTACCCCACTCAGCTAACATGGAGTTGAAGAAGGTCAACCACCACACCATGGAGCCTAGAGTGTCTACAACTGAAAGCAGGAGGAGTGCATCCAGTATCCATGTGGAATCCAAGCCCCCACTTGACAAAGATGTGCAATGGACACAACCAATCCAATGTTCACAGAGAAAATGTGGCATGGGCGTGGGAAGGGTGGCCATGGTGGTTGCTGGGTGCGGGGAATAGGAGGAAGAGATGAGATGTGGAGGCGTTTTCGGGACGTGGAGTTGTCCTGGGTGGTGCTTCACGGTCAATTAGGGGACATTGTAGATCCCCCCAGGGCCCACTGGATGGAACGTGGGAGAGTGTGGGCTATGATGTGGACCATTGACTATGGGGTGCAGTGATGCTCAGAGATGTACTTACCAGGTGCAATGGATGTGTCATGATGATGGGAGAGAGTGTTGCTGTGGGGGGAGTGGGGGGTGGGGGCGGTGGGGTTGAATGGGACCTCTAATTTTTTGAATGTAATATTTTAAAAAAATAAAAATAAATAAAATAAAATGACAATTCTACCCCCCCCCCAAAAAAAGAATGGAGGTCCAAAAAAATAAAAAAATTAAAAAATTAAAAAAAATAAAGATGTCTTGGATTCTATTTGGTACCATTATTATTATTATTTTCAGATGGACCTAAAACTTTATCCATAATAGAAAAACAGTCTTTATTTCAGTTCATAAAGGAATTGGATAAAGTAAGAGCTTTATAAAAACTGGTTGAAAACGTAGCAGGTCTCACACATCTTAGTCAGAAATGAAAATATGTGACAACAAATTGAGGTAGAAGATGGATGTTAAGAGTTTGAGTAAAATTGTTCCATAAAATGTAGCCTGGAAGTAAAGCAATACAGTACCCGTCTAAATCAATATATTTGTTAATAAAACTTGTGATTCTAAGTAGGTATCTAAAATATGTAATTTAGGGTGACTAAATTAATGAATTAAAACATAGAAAATAAGAAAATTAAAAATCAGGATCAAAGTATGTTCAAAGAGAATTTCCAAAGTTAAGAGGTATCTCCTCTGGAAAAATTTCTAAGACAAAAGGTAAACCTAAAGAATGTGTCAAAAGAGTCCTCTTACTGCCATTCTTCTGAGATAACAAAATAGAGGCATAAAATCAAATTTCTTGAGAACTGTAGTAATGAAGATCTAGGACCAATATTATAGCTTTAGAACTAAATTATGAAGAATTGATGGGCAGTAGAAGAATAAAAACAGACCAGATCAAAGATGGCAGGCTGAAAAAAATGGGAAAGCATTTAATATGTTAGTCTGATTCATGGCAGGAACAAGTTCAATGACTTCTGTTTATACTGAAGACTATTCCGTGAACTCAATTTTAATTGTTGTTGGGGGAGAGTAGCCAATTCCAAGTTAAATCTAGGTTAGACACTATTGCCGCCTTGACAAGAGACTGTCAAGGTATTATTAAAACTCAGTATCCTCTCCCCTTTCTCTTCCATATCAACTCGATGTATCATAATTCATATTTCATGCATCTTCCTTCAGAAGGCATTTCCAGGCACCTGTATTCCTTTCACTGGTACAAATGGTCCCAGAAAGCTGTAACATTCTGTCATTGTCAGGTGACAAATGCCGGGTGCTCTGTATCTAGAATGAGCATCTCAGGTTCACAAATCTCCAGGACTGCTACTGACCACCTTTTGAGTACATGAGGTATTCAGTCCCCTAAAACAGTGTGTGTACATATAGCTCTAGAATCTTCCATCTTTGTCTGAAGAAAGAATGTGGGGAAATCCCTAAACAAATGAAATTGTTTTTGCAAATATTCACTCCCACTATCAACAATATTGCCTGGAACTTTTTGTTCTATTGTAAATTTGCCCTCTGTCTCCCATCACAACACATACCACAAATGCTGCTTTAAATGGATTTTTCCTTAAAGGCTGTTCCTATTGCATCAGCAAATTTACAGTGGTAATTTTAGCATGAGTTTACCATCTAAGCTTCTGCAAGGAAGAAATAAATAGGTATTGTAGGCCAGGCTAGCACTGGGTTTTAAAAAACGAATTCATTCTTGAATACACAGATTAGCCACAAGAAATGCTCCTTTAAGAATGTGACTCTTCCAACTTACTTGATATAGTAGGGCACTTTGTTTGGTGAGATGGCTCTCTCCCAGGGACCCTGGACAGAAGCTGAAAAAGGAAAAAAGAATGCAAGTTCACCACAAACAGGAAAGACAACATTAATCTCCAGAATTACAATTTTACACTGATATTGTTCTGTTTGCTCAGTTGCCCATGAAGGCAGGACGGATTAACCTGCTGTTCTGAAATTTCTGTCCTAATCTAAGTGAAATTGAACTCATTCAGGCACAAAGATAAATGCAAAGGAACAACAACAAAAGAAAGCTTTTCCACTCTTAAACCTATAGAACAGATAAGAAACAGAACGAATGTTCAGACTGACTGGTTTACTCTTCTGTCTCCTCCGTTGGGCGCTTTTCTTAAAACACTTCCTGTGGCTGCTTCTCAATATCTTTTACTATTTGACTGACTGGGTTTTATTAGTTCGGCAGCTGAAACATCCCTCTGTGCTATATTTACATTCTAAGTTATTGAAGCTAAAGTGCTACACTTATCACTCTGGTGTGCTTGTTTTTCTCTTTATTTGGTTTAAAGAGAATCCAATTTTATTTACCGAATATATCTTTAATTGGTGCTGCAAAATGTCAGCTGACCAGCATGATCTGATTAGCAAAGATAACCAAACAGGGAGAGACTGGCACCAGATACCGGGGTGTAATAAAACTTTTGTGATGAGTGATGAATCCTATAGGTGAAATTAAATTTCACATACTGGGAATACGTTTTATAATGAATTTATTGTGTATTCGTCAAATCAATCACCATTAAATCTTCTTTTTAAAACAAGTTAAGTTGTAGGGTTTTTTCCTTTCCTAGAATGGAACCTCTAAAAATACCTTTTATATACAGTTTAACCTCATGTTTGTCTTTCTCTAAGACAGAATAAATGTGTTTAAGAGGCACTCAAACACTTCCTCAACAATAAAATGTTCCTTCTGAATATAGTTTTAAGATGCTGGAGGGTTTTTTTTTTTTTTAATAGCTTCCCCCATCCCCAGCCCTGATATGGCTCCCTTGTCTATTTGCTGATTGTTGTTTTTTTTCTCGCTGTTTTTGTGCTTGTTGTCTGCTCGTTGTTTGTTTTTTTCTTTAGGAGGTACTGGGGAACTGGACCCAGGACCTCCCATGTGGGAGGTGGGTGCCCAACTGCTTGAGCCACATTGGCTCCAAGACACTGGAGTTTTAAGAAACATAGACTATCACCAGGAATAGAAATATAAGAGACATTCTCATTAACATCCAGCAATTTTATGTGTATGCATATATTTTTCTGAATTTCATCCTGTGCATAACTGAAGTACAGCTGATGTGGACCATTATTTCTTCTATGAAAATCTCCCTCCTGAAATTGTCTCACGGAAAATTCGTGCCATATGATATGGAGATGTAAGAAAACGTCAAAGCTAATCTATCCTTGACTACACTGTGTAATATGAAAGAACAGCTTCTAATAAAAGTTAACTTCACCCATGCCAGACAATTTAAGGGTAATGAAACTACAGATTCTTTGTTTTATATAGAGTAATAGAGGGAACAAATCACCCACCCTTTAACAAGACATGCCACTTTGACCCTTGGCAATATGTCACTTAAAAGACAAAGGAAATGAATTCATGTTTAGCCACTAATTCTGCTTTTTCATTTCGGAGATGGAACTTTTTAACATGGGGACATTTGTCTGGTGTTTTGAAGTGGTGCTCCATCTTCCATCTCTCTGTCCTTCTCTCTCTCTTTTTACGTCTCCCTCACTCCTGCCCTCCTTTCTCCTCTTTCTCTGGTTCTTATTTTCTGCCTGACTCTTCTTTTTTTCCGTTTTTCTTCTCTAGGATACAGCTTTCCTGCTCAGATTTGTTCAGAGAGTAAATTAGGTCTGATTTAAGAACTTGGGTTGGACTCCCTGACCTGCCTGGTCAGAGTTGGATGTTATGGAAACCTAAAACCCAAGACCTCTCGAGCATGAAACATGGCAGAGGGCCAGAAACCATAGATCCTGTCTGCTCAGAGCATCCTCTTCTTAAAATCACAGCATCATAAAAGGAAGAAGAGAACTCCAGAGAGCGTTTGGTCCAGCTCTCTCTGGCTGTGAATGCCAAGCTGGTGAATACCTTAAATCAAGAAAAGAACGGCTATTCATCTCTTTAAGTTCTCAGACTGAGCCCCCACAATTTCTCTCATTATCCCTTCCCTTTTCCTTATCACTCTAATGGTCCAGAAATTCTTTCTGATTTGGGGTATGTCCTCTGGTAGCAAGAGAGTCAGTTTGAATTCCCTGGGTTATTCCTTGGTACCTCTCAGAAAGAAGTGTGTTAGAGAGGTTTGCTGGCTGCCCGGTCTGGCTGGGCCTGAAACAAACTTCAAGCAGATAATCTGAGCAAGAGACAGAGGAAAAACAGGAAGTGCCTGGCTGAGCCAGCTGCAAAACCCACATAGAGTATCTACAGTTGCCTTCGCATTGTGAAAAACTAACGTGGTAGAATAGTGATCAGTATCCGCTTGAATAGTGATCAGTATCCGCTTGAGCTGAATAGTTGAAGAGACTGAATTTTTTCTTTTACTGAAAGTTATTATAAATTCCAGATCGGTCTGTGATTTTAGGCTTTTATAATTGAAGTTCTTAATTGTTCATTTTTTCTTAACATCCTCCAGCCCCACCAGATTGCCACTGGTCTTAATGTATTCCCCTGAAAGACATTTCTTCCCCTTTGACTCACAGTTCATAAACTCACCTGAGCAACTACTTTGCAGTCCTCACGTGGACCCATCAAGTTTTATACTCAAAAATGCCCTTGGTGCAACAAAGAAAAGAAAAATAACAAGGACCTGCCCCCATTCCTCTCTTCCCCATCACTACCACATATGCACACATGCTGGAACTCCTTGCTTTAGAAATAACACACAATTGGAAGATGGTCCTAAGTGATTGGATGCAGTGCTCCTTCGGAAGAGATTGTTAAAGAAGGCTCTCAGTAATTGTGTTTGAGGTTGCCAGGTGATTCTGGACTTGCCTGTATTCAAAAGTTGATCAAATATACATCGGCTTTCATAAGTGTGCCCCAGAATCATCCTTTCATTTCTTGCAGCAGTGCTGACACCAACTACAGCTGTTTCTTATCACAGTGTACCAGTGGAAGTTTGTCATCCTTCACAAAGCTAACCTACGTAATAAACACACACATCTTTTATGTCTAATGTGTCCATTTTTAGTAGCCCATCAGAAGCAGATTTATTGGCAAATAGTTCTTTATATGACACCAAGCTGTCCTTTGGTATTTTCTTCCACAGATGTTTCTATAACCACTATGTGTAATTCCAATGCGGCTTTGTGATTCAGATTCTCTAGTGTAAAAATCATCCATTATCATATGGCACCAGCACCATGGGGTATTGTCTACTGAATTTAAACAGCACACTACACATGAGTTTATTTATTCCAAAACCAACCCCTGAAATTCCCCTAGTGTTACAGATGCAGTATGTCATTAAGAATGAGAAAGGGTAGCAGTTCTACCTTCAAATGCTTTTCATCTCTTGAGGTGACAGGATTCAGTATTGTGCCCAAGGTAGTTTTGAAATCACAAATACATGCCACATTATTTAGGGGAAGTTTTTCTGTCAACCATTTTATTTTATTTTATTTTATTTTATTAATTTATTTTTAAGATTTATTTTTTATTTATTTGTCCACCCCCACCCCTGTTCCCCCTGTTGACTACCCTGTGTCCATTTGCTGTATGTTCTTCTGTGTCTGCTTGTATTCTCATTAGGTGGCTCCGAAAACCAATCCTGGGACCTTCCGGAGTGGGTGAAAGGTGATTGCTCTCTTGTGCCACCTCATCTCCCTGTTCTGCTACGTTTTCTTATTTTCTCTCCATGTCTTGTTGCATCATCTTGCTGCGCCAGCTCTCCGCGTTGGCTGCACTCCTGTGTGGGGCGGCTTTCCTGTGTGGGGCATTCCCACCCAGGATGGCACTCCTGTGCGGGGCCACATTCCCATGTGGGCCGGCACTCCACATGTGCCAGCTTCCCCTTACCAGGAGGCTCTGAGCATCGAACCCTGGACCTCCTATATGGTAGATGGGAGCCCAATTGGTTGAGTCACATCCCTTTCCCATGTCAACCATTTTAAATGATAAGCAGATGGTGCCAAGCAATGCACCCCAGTGTTAAGCCATATTTTAATTGACACAGGGGCCTAACCAGAAAATTTAAAAGAATGCTAATGTTATTTAAACCATGCCAAAAGAGCACTCACAGGAATTCGGACCCAAATACAGTTATTAATCTTTCTACTTTTCTCATATTTGGTGGATTTAGAGTTGAATAACAGAGTAGGGTCAAAAAAAAAAGTGGGACCAGTTAGAAAAATAAATAACATAACGTTCACTGGAGACAAACTAGAAAACTGACCTCTGGGATTAAAAAAAAAAAGGCACTGGGGAGGAGATACTAGCAACAAGCACTGAGCTCTTCGGAGTATGCAAATTCCCTCAATGAATTTTTTCTTCTTCTTTATTTTCTTTTAAATGTTACATTCAAAAAATATGAGTTCCCCATATACCCGCCACCCCCCCCCCCACCCCGCTCCTCCCACATCAACAACCTCTTCCATCATCGTGGCACATTCACTGCACCTGGCGAATACACTATGGAGCACCGCCGCAACACATGGACAGTGGTCCACACTGTAGGATTTTATAGACATATTCTATATTGGAAATCTACTCTAGAGCAGTAGTTTCTCCCCCAAGGAGTCTTTTTAGACATTTTTTTTCCTAACTGCTCCACCCAATGA
The DNA here is from genome assembly GCF_030445035.2 of Dasypus novemcinctus. Taxonomy (NCBI): domain Eukaryota; kingdom Metazoa; phylum Chordata; class Mammalia; order Cingulata; family Dasypodidae; genus Dasypus; species Dasypus novemcinctus. The sequence continues at coordinate 35,486,173 of NC_080704.1, forward strand.
AATTTTAATACCATAGATAAATAATGGATATCTGTTTATGTACTGTATGTATAGCTTTGGTTTATACATTAAAAGAGTAAGTTTTTTTTCATCTACCAAGAACTTAAGCCAACCTATTTCATGGTATCTGCTTTGAGCCTCTAGCAAACTAAAACATAGGCACTGCACATTACTTAATGCAATCCTCCCAAACACCCTACGAAGTCGTTCCATTCCATTATTACAGATTAAGAAACCAAGGCTGAGAAATGAACAGTAAACTAACCCAGGTCATGCAACTAGTAAAGAGTGCAGCCAGGATTACAACCAGAGTCCATCTAGTCTTTCTATTTTATGCGTGGTATGTTAACAGGTACTATATCAATATTTGTTAAACAACTGAGTAAATCAATAAATCTTAAAAGAGGTTGTAAAGTCATCGACTTCCAGTTCTCTACACTCTGATATCTAAATTCACTCTCTACATCATTTCTACCAAATGATTTTCCAGAAGCTGCTTGAACGACCTCATTGTTAGGGAATTCACCACCTCCTGGACGAGCTCTTTTGAATTCCCCATAGCTACAGTGATGATTATAAACAGCTTCCTTTGATTCTGGTCAATATCTGCCTCGCGGTGATCTGTAAGCTCAGTCCTGCTGTACACATTTAAAATAAATTGTTCAGTTTGGAGAAGCTAATATCAAAAGAGCTAAGATGAGACCTATTTTCTTCGGATAAAGACAAAAACAGAGCCCCAATTCCTAAAGAAAAAAAAGGAATACCTAACATCACTTCACTCATGCAACAGATCGTACAGCGTACCTACCATGTGCTGAGCACTGCGCCAGCAATGGCGCTATAGTAGTAAATGAGACAGACACAGTTCCTGCCGCTTTGCACTTTAGTGTTTGTCTCAGAGGATACTTTCCAACGAGCACATCTCATATTCTGGCATTAAAATCAACCAACTGGCATTTGCTGAGCACAAGTTATGTGCTCATCCCTGCACTAGGCTAGGGATTTGGGGCAGGGGTGGAGCGGGAAAAGAGGGCCTAACATGTCCCATGCCCCTGAGGACCTTATTATTTGTTTAATACATGGGATCAGGTTTTAGAAGGAACTTAAATTATAATGGGGCTATATCAATCAGGGGCCTGGCAGGAAAAGGATGGCACGTTCAAGTCATGTCACTTGAGGAGAGTTTAGCGAAGGAGTTGTTTAGTAAGGCATGTGCAGGGAAACCACGAGAGAGAATATTAACAACAGGGAACCATTACCACCCTTAGGACTGAGGAGCCAGGGGAGAGAGCCATGAAGGGTCACCTAACAGGATCTTTGGTGCCTGGAAGCCAGCAAGGAGGGAGCTGGAGGAATAAACATTTCCGCCTCTTTCTCCATCTTCCCACGCATCTTCCACCAGGGCTCTCTATTGGCCAAACCCCAGCAGAAACATCCAATCTCCCAAGGCACACAGCAAGGTGGGGAAGCATGGAGAGTGGATGTGGAAGGGCAAAGGGCAGACACTTCCACATGCTGCCATTCTGGCAACAGCCTCCTAACTTCCCGCAGATTTTTCCCAGCTCCTCACTAGTCCAGGAGAGCACTAATAGATTAATTTCTCCAAAGCCCTATTTGGAATGCACTGCTTTCCCTTACTCACAAACCTTCCGTAGTACCACTGTCCATAAAGTAATTGTGAAGTTCCTTTCCCTGATATTCAAGGTCTTCCACATCTTGACTTTTCTGCCATCTTTTTCTCTCACTCCTTCCTTACATGACCCCTTGTCAGTGCTTTTGGACCCCCATGCTCCAGAGACACGTTGCAAATACAGTTGCCTGTACTATACTGGGTCTTCTCTTTATTAACAGAACTTGCGACTATTGGGTGCAGCAATGTTCCCCAGGCCTACGACCGTAACCACAGTCTATCTAGGCGAGGCTTCTGGGAAAGTTCTTTAAAGGTGGCTGACTCAATCGAGAGGCAGCATATGGACTATTCATATCCTCCTTCTTCCTCCCCAGAGAATGGTGCTGTAGTATCCAGGACACCAAAAGCCATTTTGGTAACCATCCCTCAGAAGCAGGTCCTGAGACCAGGATGTGAGTACCAGTAGTTTGGGTGGTGCTTCAAGGAGAGCTCAGAGGTGACACAGGGAAGGGATGAAAGCTGAGGAAGGCAGCATTCCTGCTGTGGGCACCAGAGGCTAAGTGCATCTGGAGGCCTCAGCGTAGAACACACTTCAGAGTGATCCCACCCAAGGGCTGAGGTGATTGGGGTGTTTATCTACCAACCCCCATCGGCCCTTGCTTGCGTTTACTCCTGGGATGAGGAGGGGGCCAGTAACTCTCTGGCATTTCTGGCCTGCCCCTGGCGCTGGTGAGCAAGCACCAATGGTTAGAGAAGGCCTGGAGTCAGAGGTTCAGGTGCTTCTACTTGGAAGCCTAGGTTTGGTGTGGCCAGGCCTGGGGAGTGCCACTGGGAACATGGACAAGGCCCTGACAACCTAGGCTAGAGAAGTCATGCATTATGAATGGCTGAGAAGAAAGGTATGAGAGGTGTGGGTCTCTGAAGAATATCTCTGGGAGAAACATATAAGCTACTACCTTCTTTTCATCAGTGTTATTTAAGTTTTCTGTTACATGCAGATAAACCTGCTTCTAAGTGAACCAACCCCCTCACCTTCCCAAACCACCTTTGTCTAAATCAGGAATACTAAAATTATTCATGGCTCAGCTTAGGTACCACCACTTGCACCATGCCTTTCTTTCTTCTTTGTTCTTTAATCTTTGCATAATATTTGAGTTTTTCTTTTTGATACTGTGGCAGCCTGATATTGTTTTTGAATTCCAAAAATTGATATTGGATTATGTTTGTAAAGTGGCCTGTACTTGGGTGTGATTATTATGATTAGGGCTTTGAATGGGCCATATCAGCAGGCGGTTGAGTCCCACATAGCAGAGAAGAGAGGTTGGAGTTTTTGAGCTGGAGCCCAAGGAATAAACACACAGGAGAGGAACACAGAGAAGTCAATACATGAGGAAAGAGAAAAGGCTCTATTACACACGGCAGAGGCCCCAGGAAGAGAGATAAGTCATTTACCTGATGGTTTGTAGCTGCAGAGACCAGAGTGCTGAGCAGCTGAGCCAGAGGGAAACAAGCCCTGGGAGAGGGACAAGATTTATGCCATCCTACAGCTGATATTGAAAGACGCTGGGACCACAGGGCCTTCAGAGGAAGAGGAAGGCCAAACCCTGGCAGACATCAGCAGCCATCTTGCTCCAACACGTGTCAATAGTCGTTGGTGAGGGAAGTAACTTATGCTTTATGGGCTGGTAACTGTAAGCTTCTACCCCACCCTTTATAAAACCAAACAGATTTCTGGTACTTTGCATCAGCACCTCTTTGGCTGACTAGTACAGACCCATAAACCAATATTGTTACTGTAGAAAGACAAATAGAAGAAAATTGAAAATCACCAGGATTCTTACCATTCAGGTATAACTTGTTAACATTTTCATAAAAAATATTTCTCAGACATACCTTTATTTCATGAAATTCAGATGATATCATAGATGTAGTGTTTTTTTGTTTGTTTGTTTGTTTTATTTATTTCTCTCCCCTTCCCCCCCGCCACCGTGGTTGTCTGTTCTCTGTTGTCTATTTGCTGTATTTCTTCTTTGTCCGCTTCTGTTGTTGTCAGCGGCACGGGAATCTGTGTTTCTTTTTGTTGCGTCATCTTGTGTCAGCTCTCCGTGTGTGCGGCGCCATTCCTGGGCAAGCTGCACTTTCTCTCATGCTGGGCGACTCTCCTTACGGGGCGCACTCCTTGCGCGTGGGGCTCCCCTACGCGGGGACACCCCTGCGAGGCAGCGGCACTCCTTGCGCGCATCAGCGCTGCGCATGGGCCAGCTCCACATGGGTCAAGGAGGCCCAGGGTTTGAACTGCGGACCTCCTATGTGGTAGATGGACGCCCTAACCACTGGGCCAAGTCCACCGCCTAGATGTAGTGTTTTATGCTACCTTCTTCACTCAAAGCATATTGTGAGGAAATATATAATATGAATATTTTTCCACATTCTTATATATTCTTCTACAACTGATTTTTGTTATTTTTAAAATTTGCGTACAGTGATATTCATTTTGGGGGGATACAGTTATTTCTATTTTAACACATGCCTAGATCCACGTACCAACCATCATAATCAGGATACAGAACAGTTCATCACCCCTCAATTTTTCCTTATCCTGTCCCTTTTTAGTTCATTCTTCCCTCACCCCCAACACCTGGCAAACACTGATTATCCCCAGAATGTCATAAAAATGAAATCATACTGTACGTAACCTTTTGAGATTGGTCGCTTTTACTGTGCATTACGCATTTGAGATTCATCCATGTAATGTATATCAGTAGTTTATTCTTTTTAATTGCTGAGTAGTATTCCATTGCATGGATATGTCACAGCTTGTTCATCCATCCACCCATTGAAGGATATGTGGGTTGCTTCCAGAATTTGGAAGTTATGAATTAAGCTTCTGAAAACCTTTGTGTACAGGTTTTTATGTAGGCATACATTTTCATTTCTCTAAAGTAAATACTTGCTGGGTTACAATGGATTTTTAATGTCTGAACAGCATTCCATTAATGGATATACCATAATTTATTGAAGAACTTCCCTCTTTGGGGCATTTAGGTTGTTTTTGGTTTTTCACTGTTATAAGCAAGGCCACAATGAACATCTCTGTAGATAAATCTTTGCACATATTTTTGTTAATGTTCTTAAGCAAAATTCCTAGAAGTATACTTACTGGATCAAAGGCTATGCACAGTTTAATATAATTTATACTCCTGTCAGCAGGAGTCTGTCTTTACTGATCTGGGTGGAAAGAGAATAATCCATTTGCTGCAGGTCAATAATATTTAGTTGGTATAATTTACAAGACACTTTAGATATACTGTCTGATAAGGTGTTTTATTTTAGAACATGTCTCTCATAACCCTTTTTCCCCTAATAGAGTGTAACGTCTTTGAGTTCAGAAAAGCATCTAGCAGGTTAGGTATCTATCTCAAAGCCTAACCCAGAGTCTTGGGAGGTGCCTGGATTAAGGACAGGATGCAGATTCAGAAGAACTGGCTCTACCCGTGACTTCATGATCTTGAGCAAGGTTTTTTTTCCTCCCTGAGACTTATTTTCCTTATATGCAAAATGGGAATACTATCTCCTCCACTAAAATGATGTCAGAATAAAATAAGAAAATGCATATAAAATTGCTGTGTAAAATGTTAATCTCCATTCAAGTAATGTTTGCAATTACATAGCAATTGATCTTGTCCCAGTGATAGAAACCCTAGAATCAATTTCTACCTCAGCTGAGCAACATTTATCTTTAGCCCTTGCATCTACTTCAGACTAATACTAATTAAGGTGCTACATTTAGTAGGAAATGTGGCAGAGAGAAATGCCTGGAAACACTATCTAACTGCTTGGGCTTATGGTACTTCTTTCTCTCTCTTTGCCTACCCAGAGCAGTGGCATCTGCCCAACAAATCCTTCATTCTTAGCTAGGCTCTTTGTTTTCCATTCATCAGTATGAATGATGAACAGATTAGTTTATATTTGATATAGTGGGAAATGGAGGGCCTTTGACTGTTTTATAATCAGATGATTATCATGATGAAAAGGTAAGAAGATTGTTCTCATGGTACAGATGGATTAGAGGCAGGAGAGCAGAGTTTGAGAAGTAGTCCACAAGTGAATTTGGTGTTCAGGGAAAGAGAAATCAGAGATGACTCCATACTCCCAAGACTTAATTTCTAGCCAATCAGGGGTTTCAATGGCAGAAAAGAAAAAGATGGAAGGGGAATGGATTTCAGACATATTATATCTTTAGGACAAAATGTCTGGAAGATGGGTCTTTTCATCAAAATTCAAGTGAAGGGATAAGACCTTAAGTACTGGAACTATAGCTGAAGCAACGAGAATGACTGGACTCTTTAAGGGAAAGAGGCTATAAAGATAGAACTGTTCTCTAGTGAATGTCCAAAAATGGTGCTGGCAATAGAAAAGCCATAAAAGACGGGAAGCGGACTTGGCCCAATGGATAGGGCATCCGTCTACCACATGGGAGGTCCGCGGTTCAAACCCTGGGCCTCCTTGACCCGTGTGGAGCTGGCCCATGCGCAGTGCTGATGAGCACAAGGAGTGCCGTGCCATGCAGGGGTGTCCCCTGCGTAGGGGAGCCCCACACGCAAGGAGTGCTCCCTGTAAGGAGAGCCACCCAGTGCGAAAGAAAGTGCAGCCTGCCCAAGAATGGCGCTGCACACGTGGAGAGCAGACACAAGATGACGCAACAACAACAACAAAAGAAATACAGATTTCTGGTGCCGCTGATAAGGATAGAAGCAGTCACAGAAGAACACACAGTGAATGGGCAGAGAGAGCAGACAACTGGGGAGTGGGGGGGAGAGAAGGGGAGAGAAATAAAAAAATAAAACCTTAAAAAAAAAAAGCCATAAAAGATATACAGGAACTAGAACAAAGTAGGGAGAAACATATTTCAAGGACAGCCTAGTTGGTGGGGTATGAGCAGCTATGGGTTCCAATGGACTACAGGCATAGAAAAGTGTGACAGTTTAAAGCTTTTTGTGAATCCTAGAATATATCATGTTATTGTTGTTAATCCATTCCTGTGCATATGGAACCCTTTTTTGGATTCACTGGGGAGGAGGGTTCAGCTTTGATTGGACTACTTCAGTGAGGCGTGGCCCAGGGTGGTTCTTGGCCCTCTTGCTGGACGTTTATGTAAATGGAGGACTGAAAACAGTTATCCATAGAACCACCATTTTACCCTGCTATGTGAGTGAGGACTTCAGGATTGCCTGCAGCCCAGAGGCTGAGAGAGAAAGAGAAAGGGTTCCAAAGACCAAGAGTTGAGCCTTATGTTTAGTTGCCCACACCTGAGCTCAGGGAATAAAGTGAACCTGGAGGACAAGGCAGAGACTGGCCACCATTTTGCCTTGCCATGTGGCATGAATCCACGACTGCCAGCAGCCAACCTTTGGTGAGAGGGCATCTCTTGATGATGCCTTGATTTGGATGGAGCTTTGGACAATCTCAGAACTGCAAGATTTTATCCTAATAAATTCTCATTACAAAACCCAACCATGGTGGCGGACTTGGCCTAGTGGTTAGGGCATCCACCTACCACATGGGAGGTCCGCGGTTCAAATCCTGGGCCTCCTTGACCTGTGTGGAGCTGGCCCATGCACAGTGCTGATGCGTGCAAGGAGTGCCTAGGCATGCAGGGGTGTCCCCCATGTAGGGGAGCCCCACACACAAGGAGTGCGCCCCATAAGGAGAGCCGCCCAGCACGAGAGAAAGTGCAGCCTGTCCAGGAATGGTGCCACACACATGGAGAGCTGACACAACAAGATGAGGCAACCAAAAGAAACACAGATTCCTGTGCCGCTGACAACAACAGAAGCGGACAAAGATGCAGCAAATAGACACAGAGAACAGACAACCAGGGTGGGGGGTGAAGGGAAGATAGATAGATAAATAAATAAATAAATCTTTAAAAAAAAAAAAAGAAAAGTTAAAATAAGGTTATACCTAAAAAAAAAAACAAAACAAACCCAACCATTTCTGGTATTTTGCTTTTGCAGCCCTTAGCAAACTAAAACAACAAGGAAACTGTGTTTGGTCTCAAGGGGATCAGTAGTGACCCCAAGAGGGCACTTTCAAAGTGGTGGTGAAGGCAGCAACCAGATCACAGAGATTGAAGGAGGGAGCAGATAGCGGGGGAGGTAGTAGGATCCAGTCCTGACCTAGCATCTGAGAATTTGTGTATGAAAGGAAGAGAATGTAAATGGCAAGGTGCAACATCTGGAAGTATGTCATTCTGCTCTCTGCTCTGTAAACCAGACGAGTCAATTCATTTATTTATTGAATTTTCTTAGGATCATCTTTATAATATTATATGAAAAACTTCTTTGTATCTTTTCTACTCCTTAAAAAGTCATAATAAAGATTATAAATTGGCATTTAAGTTTAAGGTAGTTAGTGATGCCAAATGTGTGTGTATCTTTTTTTTTCCCCATTGCAATTGCTTTGTAATGGTTTTTATTTTCTTTTGACATGATACATACAGCTCCTACAGCAGGCATAAGTTTTCTGTCATTCACCTGAAAGGCCAAGTTAAATTTAATACTTTTCAAAACATTAAATTAAAATAAGAATAGTATTTTATATGTCTATTTCATATATCAAAAGTTTCAATGAAAACTTTAAGATCACTTACTAAACTTTCAAAGATGAGCAGATTTTCCATAAAGATTTCAACAGCTGAGACAGATGGGCTACATTCCAGAGGGGAAGGTCACAAGAGTGATGAATGAGACCTCTAATGTCTGCCATAGCTGTGAAAATCTTTATGGCTAACTAAAATTCCTCACGAATAACAACCTGTAAATATTATATGAGCTGTCAGACAGATAACACTGAGCTCTGAGACCATCGCACATGGTGAACAGAATACCACACCATTGGATTTGTTAGGAGATGGCCAGGTCATTTAGAGTATCAGGCTTACATTTGATCTGAGAAGTCAAGAGTTCACACTGAACTACTTGGCAAGGTGACTGAGTTGCAGAGATAAACACCATATCTAATATCCAGTACTGTTGGCTACCCGGTCCTACAAAGCCTAATAGCCAATACCTGGTGGCATTACTTGTGAAAGAAAAGCTCTTTCAAACTGACTTATACAGAGCTTCAAGAACCTCATGGTGATTATTGGGGAATAAGAAAGAAACCAAGCCTCATAAGGCCAGATTTAGGAGGCTAGGTGTTTATATAAACAGAATCGTGACTGAGTTGTGCACAGGGAATTTCTGAAGAATTTAGACTAGAACCGGCCGACTGTATTACCAGGGAATTTTCCTCCAGGTAATGGTGGTTAGAGTCTGTGGACCATCTGGGTTAAGTCAGGTTACTAACAAGTCAATGCAATATTGCCAGGTGCCATTAGTGTCTCTCCAGATGTGCTTTTCAGACACCAGACAGTCAATGCCATTTGCTGAGCACTCTCCCTGTGAGTGGTATTGTATTAGGCACCAGGGAAATTTGACAGAAAGTAACATTGGAATTTGAGACAGTAGGGAGCAACCCAGATATTAAAAACCAAATGACTATAGATGGGATGTACATCCTATTTAGAAAGCAAGATAAGAAGAGTGGGAAAGAACTAAGGATATGACAGCAATTAAAGCAATACAAGGGTGGGAGAGTTGAATTTTGGTCCCAATTCTTTACTTCACTATAGAATAATTCAACATCTATTCCCTAGTTGTGGCATCCTTAACCTTGGGCTTGACCATGTGACTAGCTTTAGCTAATGGGACTTCAGCAGTTCTGTTGTGGGCAGAGGCACATCCTCTTGTGCTCTGGTGGTCTGCCTTGAGAACCTGTGTCATCATGATGGCCTCTGATCCTTCAACCTGGGCCTCAAAGCTCAACATTCTTAGAGACAATCTGAACTGAACTCACTAGAGCAAAGTCCAGCCAACCTACAGCCTTAAGCAGAGCTTCCCAGTCAAGCTTTACCTGGATCATTTCAACTACAGTTGACCTGGAGACCCGTAAGCATAAGACTAGAAGGTTGCTGTATGTAAGCTACTGAATTGGGGGTGGGGGGATGGCTTGTTACATAGCACTATTGTGGATACAGCTGACTAATATTTGTTATTAGTCAGGAGTGAGGAAGAGAAGAGCATCAAAGAGATTAGACTGGTTTATTGGACTTAACCCACTCAGCTAATATAGAGGTGAAGAAGGTGAACCACCACACCAGAGAGCCAAGAGTGCCTACAACTGAAAGCAGGAGGATTGCATCCAGCATCCATGTGGAATCTAAGCCCCCTCTTGATGTAGATGTGGAGTGGACACAAGCATTCTAAGGTCCACAGGATGGAGGAATAGAGTATGGATTAGAGTGGACTTACTGATATTCTATTCATGAACTATTGTGATTAGTAATCGAAGAAAATGTGGCCATTGGTGTGGAGAAAGTGGCCATGGTGGCTGCTGGGGGTAGGGAGTGGGAGGAAGAGATGTGATGTGGGGCGTTTTTGGGACTTGGAGTTGTCCTGGGTGGTGCTGCAGGGACAGTTATCGGACATTGTATGCCCTCCCATGGCCCACTGGGTGGACTGTGGGAGAGTGTGGGCTATGATGTGGACCACTGACCATGAGGTGCAGCAGTGCTCAGAGATGTATTCACCAAATGCAACGAATGTCTCATGATGATGGAGGAGGTTGTTGTTATGGGGGGAGGAGTGGGGTGAGTGGGGTGGAGGGTATATGGGGACCTTGTATATTTTGAATGTAACATTAAAAAAAATAAAGACAAAAAAAAAAAGAGAAGAGATTAGAGAACATAAAATACCCCCAAGCAAAAGTCTCCCTGATTTGTTACCAGCTGCTTCCACTACCATCATCCAAAGATTAACTGGGGATTAGTCCCCTTTCATCTATACAGTTGATATTTGCAGATTTCCACTCACTGGTCTCCAGAACCCTTTCTCTATAGTCAATAAGCCATAATGGTTACAAGTATGACCTTGAATGTTATTAAACATATTCCACTCTCAATTTTCTCTTCTGTGAAATGGAGATAGTTATAGTTTATATTTCACAGGGTTGTTGTATTAATCAGGTTAATCCATGCAAAATGTCTCCTTAGTGTTAAGAGTGCAAAAGTGCTCAATATTGTTTTTGTTCATACTCTACCTCTATTCTTATTATACTTAAGGTAGTGAGTCACACTAATTTACTACCAGTGTGAGGAATCTCAGGGTAATCAAGCAAATGAGAGTCTCTCTTTCATTGCAGAGTTTAACTGTTAACCACCAAAGCACAGGTGGCCCAGGAAACTCCTCTAGGAAATAGCCCCCTTCCTCCATTTCCAGCCATTTTCAGACTCTTACAATTACATGCAGTTCTCAGAGAAGTGAAACATGAAAGAAGACAAATCTTCCTTTTGGTATTCTGATGCTGGTGTCAAATGCAAAGGTCAATTGTGTTTTCTCATTTTATATTGGTATTGCTTCAGAAATTCAAAAGAAATAGCTAAGTATTTTTAGAAAAAATAAAACATGCCATATTCATCTTAAATTCTAATTTTAGTTCTGATTTTTTAAATCAATTTCACATTGCCAAACTTACTTTTTTTTCTATTTAAAATCAGTGTGGGTGATCCATGTTAGAGGAACTCTCTGACCTGGAGTTACATATGGTCCCATTTAAGACATAAGCCTATTGCCTTTTATTTTGCCCTACGACAGCAAGGTTCTTAAGAGCTTTTGTTGGGCTCCAGGAATAACTGAAGGTTCAGTTCCAAAAGCTCTCCTTTCCCCTGACACCTCTCACAGATGTAAATACTCTTGAATTAGTTTCCTTCCCTTGATATCTGGCCTAGGTCAAGTTCCACAACATGGACTCTTTCATGTTTTACCTTCTGAGACTAAATCCTTTCTGTTCTTCGCTGACACCATACAAAGAGCTTATTCCGTTCCATTTCTCTTCTAATTTTTTAGAAGTTTCTGCTCAGACTTTCTCTTTCAAAGTCAAATTGTCCCCATGTTGACTAATCCTTCAATTATTCTTTCTTTTGTCTGCCTATTTCTATCTCATTAAAATGTCAGCACTCTCTAAAACCTATATTTATATTCATTGCGCATACATAAGAAATTCCTTTTCTGAACAAAAGGGCTATAAGGAGACTACATAAATAATTGGAGAGAGGTTATTCATCAGAATGGCTAAATAGAAGGGAGAACCTGATTCCCGACATCAAATGCACCTTTTGACAATTGCTTGGTGAAATCAAGAACCAAGAACCAAGCAATTGGAAGCATCCTTTGTGAGATTCCTATCTGATGAAATACTAACTTGGAATTTGCTTGGAGCCTGAGAATGTACATTAATACCAGCCTAGACAGAGAGTCATATTTCCCTCACTGTAGAATAAATTTCTTCTTCCATTATCCTCCTAAAATATCCACTATTTACCACCACTATAGAAGATCATGAGTTTTTAAAAATAGGTCTATCTGTTTTGGTTAGAATGTGAATGTCCCAAGACTAGATTTCATCTTTCTCATTTTCATAGTCCAAGTTCCTAGTATCTGTTAATAAATACATGAATGATTCAATGAGTGCTACAGACAAAGTAAGTCAGATGTTATCTCTTAGCTCAGAACCCTCTTAAGTATTCACCTTTTCACTAGGAATTAATTCCAAAGGCCTTTAAAGATTTATAGATTTATTTATTTATCCCTCCCCTCCCCAATATTGTCTGCTCTGTGTGTCCATTCACTGTGTATTCTTCCATGTCTGCTTGTATTCTTATTTGGTGGCTCCAAGATCCGATCCTGGGAACTTCTGGAGTGGGAGAAAGGTGATTACTCTCTTACGCCACCTCCCTGTTCTGCTACGTCTTCTTATTTCTCTCCTCTGTCTCTTGTTGTGTCATCTTGCAGTTTCAGCTCTCCGCGTCAGCCTGCACTCCTGCAGGGGATGGCTTTCCCACGCGAGGTGCCATTCCCACGCAGGGTGGCTCTCCCGCACCGGGCAGCATTCCCACAGGGGCCGGCACGCCATGTGGGCCAGCTTACCCTCACCAGGAGGCCCTGGGCATCGAACCCTGGACCTCCTATATGGCAGACGGGAGCCCAGTTGGTTGAGCCACATCTGTTTCCCTCCAGAGGCCGTTAATCAGAGTCTACAAGGCGCAACCTCATCTGGCTCTTGGTTGCTCACTGACTTCCACTCATTCTCCATCTTGTTTCCACTATTTCAGGCATATTGGCCTCATTGATGTTTCTCAAACCCTCGAAGTTCACTTACATCCCTGGGCTTTTGCATTTACTGTGTCCTCTACCTGGAACACTTTGCCTTCAGATAGCTGCATGGCTCACTCCCTCAATCCTCTGCTCAAATGTCACCTTAGGCCATGCCTGACCACCCCACTTAGAGCTCCCTTCCCCTATCTCCTGTAGCTCCTTTAGCCTGCTTTATTCTTCATCAAACATCACAACCTGATGTCCATCTTCTACTGATAAAATCTAAGCTCCAAGAGAGAACTTGGTTTTATTGACCACCATTTCCCCAGTACTTAGAGTTTGGCCTATATTGATTGTCCAATAGACATTTGTTGAGTGAAGGAATGAACCAGTTCTCTTCAGAGCTGACTGAAAATAAAGTGAAGTCCCTAACATCATTTTTTAGGACATCAGGCAATTGACTAAGTTCTTGCCTAGTACATCTGAGCAGGAATGATCTTAAGAGGGCCCAGTTATTCATTCAATCAAGGCATATCCAGCATCTATGTGCAAGGCATTATGTTAGATGCAAGGAATAAAAAAGAAAGAGCAATGCCTGCTCTTTACCCTTATGGTGCTCAAACACCAACTCATTTCCTTTAATGATCTGTTATTGACCATTCTGCATTCTAACTGTTGCCAGTCATTGGTATGTATGTTACTGAGCCTCAGGTGGAAGGCAAGAGGCTGATGTCACTTTATGCAGTCCTCAAAGTCCTTACCTGTTAATGGAGATCATGAGGTCAGACACCTTAAATAATGATCATTCCTACTTACACTGGAGAAAATTGTCAACCTCATTATTAAGGAAAAAGTAAATCAAGTTACCCAGTGAGTGACTAGAATGGGCCTATTACAAAGCCTTTTTTTCTGAGAAGCTTCTAAATGCCTGTCAGTTAAATTGCTACCTTACAGGTTGGATTTCCCAGGAAGCATTCTCTGAGACAGAGTTTAGAAAGCAGGATATTTAGTAAGGTGTGTCCTTGAGGTCAACACTTGTTGAATGGAGAGGAAGGAAGTAGGAGTGAGAATAAGGACAAGCCGAGATGGGATGCAGGTCCAGTGACTGCCTCGGTCAACCCCACGGGACCTCTTGAGCTATAATGGCCCTATAGATTTGCCCTGAGTTGGGTCCAAATGGCCAGGCCTTTATATGCCTGCATCGATCAGTCATTAGTTGTGAGCTGCCATGGAAGGAGTGGGATCTTGGGTGAGGCAGCTCTCTGTAGCTGAGGTGATCCCAGAAGGGGCAGACAGCTGAAGGCCGCCTGCTGAGGTCACTGCCCTTCATTGAAGGGGACCTGGGGATACAGAAAAGTTGTATCCAGGGATTCTGCAGGCATAGGTCACTCTGCTTAGTATTCCATGTGTCCCCATTGCTATGGCCACACATTGTCCAGGGATTGGTGTACAGGAGTAAATCTTAACCAGGGCAATTTCGCCCTCCAGGAGAAATTTGACAATGTTTGGAGACATTTTTGGCTTTCACAACTGAGGGAAAGAGGTGCTGCTGGAATGTAGTAGGCAGAGCTCAGAGGTGTTGCTAAACATCCTACAATGCAGGACAGCCCCTCACCAAAGAATTATCCAGCCCAAAGTGTCATTAGTGCCCAGTTAAAGAAAGGCTGGTTTACAGTCTGGCCTGAAACCTATGGGGGGGGGGGGTAGGTCTTGATCTCAGATGGATAGTAAATAAATTAAATGACCCAATCAGATCCTCTTTCTTGGAGAGTTTGAATGTGATACCCAGAGAGAAACATAGGTGGTGGAGAGGTGGGGAAGTTAAGAGTTAGAGATCAGGCAAGCAGATGTGGCTCAAGTGATAAGGCCTCTGGCTACCATATGGGAGGACCCAGGTTCGATCCCTGGGGCCTCCTGGTGAAAAAGAAGAAGAGAAAGTGTGCCTGCAGGGCAAGGCAGTGCCCATGTGGTAAGCCGAGTACCCATACGAGTGCCTGTGTGGTGAGCCAAGTGACCGTGCAGTAAGCGGAGTGCCCACACAAATGCCTGCACGGTGAGCCAAGTACCCACATAGTGAGCCAGTGCCTGCACAAGTGAGTCACATGGAAATATGATGATGCAACAAAAGAGAGACAAAGGGGATAGTCAAGGTGAAATGCAGCAGAGACCAGGAAATGAGGTGTCACAATTGACAGGGAAGCTCTCTTCACATCAGAAGTCCGCAGAATCGAATCCTGACGAATCCTAGAGGAGAAATACGAGAAGAGAAGACAAAAAAGAGAAAGAAACACAGAAGATCACACAGCAAATGGACACAGACAGCAAAAACAGCAGGGCGGGGGGTGGGGGAGGGAAGGAAAAATAGAGTCAGAGAGCAAAGGAAGAAAACAGAAGTCACAAGGAAGTAGAAACTCTGAGTCAACAGAAGGTATGAGACGAAAAGGAAAGGACAGAGGCTATGACACTGTGACAGTCTGAAGTCTGCAACAGCAAAAGCACGAACCAAGGAACTAGATATGGCTCAAGCAGTTGAACTCCTGCTTCCCACATGGGAGGTCCTGGGTTTGGTTCTTGGTGCCTCCTAAAAACAAAAACACCAACCCAGGGGGGCCGATGTGGCTCAGTGGTTGAGCGACAGCTTCCTACATGCAATGTTCCAGGTTCATTTCTTGGCACCCCCTGGTTCTAAAAAACAAACAAATAAGCAAAAAAACATATACAGAGGGAAGCAAACACATGCCTCATGGTTTCTGTTGTTCCCCATCCTTCCTTATGTCTCCATGTATCCTTAAAATAGCTCTCATCATCAAGGCCTACCCCTGTTCCTTATAGCCTTAAAGAGATAGCACATAGCAGAGCAGTACATGCAATGGACTGAAATTAAGGTGAGTTTTATTGCTATTACCTAAACTTATATTTAAAAGCCCAGAAGAATTTTTTTTAAAGCCAGGAATAGTTTCTGTAAGTCTACCAAGGAACAAAATGCCTTTTGTCCTCACCTCAAACTTCTCACCGAAAAGTATTTTGTAATCCCAGACTGGTTGTGTCCTGAAAATGGAAAACATCCAAATGGAAAAAGGAAAGTAATGATTTTTGCCCACGGGGATGCGATCCCACCATTTCTGTAGCACAAAGCATTGTATTCTGGGACAGATGACAAAATGCTACCCTGGGCCAAACTCACAAATGCCTTCATTTTCTGGGGAGTATAAAAATATACCTTTCAGAGCCAGCATTCCACTAAAATAGTGCCATGTGTCCTGAAACTGATTCAGAGTTGTGGTGCCGGTCTCCCTGCCATAGGTCCTTGTGAGGTCCAGAAGGGTCTGTCACCATGAAGAAGATGAAAGAAGGAAGAAAAGGGATATTTTCCTCATGCCACAGGACTTATCTCCATTTGGGAATGTGATGAAGTAGTGCTTAGGAATCAAGCTAAACGCCATCATTTAGTTCTAAAGTCAGATTATGTATGGGGTATCATAGTATCTCCATAAAATCTTAGAAGAGAGGTTAACGCTGCTGCTGTACCACTCAGAACCCCTTTAGTGGGTTGGTGCATCCTCCCCTGAGCTGCTGTGAGTGTCGCTGCTAAGGGCCCATTGCCCCCCTTTCTCCACAGAACTCCCCCAGCCGAATGGGAGCTGCCTTGATGTCCCCCACCTCCCTGAAATCCACAACCAGTGACTGACAGGAACAAAAGCCAAGTCCCTTTGTCTCAAGGCAGGCCAATTCTGCAGTGTAGTTGTGCTCCAGAGCTTCCTGAGGTGAGCCTCTACCTCCTGGATTAGCTTTCCTCCCTGCCCCATCCTACTGCCCTCACTCCCCTTCAGCTGCGAGCACTAGCTCAGTCATCTGCTAATTCAAGAGTTCCTGCCCAGGGCTCTCTAGGGAACCTGGCTTAAGGCTAGGGTGACCAATCACCCTGGTTTGCTTAGGATTTCCCAGGACATGGAAATTTTAACACTAAAGCCTGAAAAGTCCTCGAGACACCAGGATGACCTGGTCACCCTCCCTAAGGCGGAGAGAGATCTGGACCCAGAGAACTTCCTGCCTTCCTGCTAAGCTTAAGTAGATGCTCTGCCTCCCAGGGACTTAGGTGCTCTAAATAACACAGATAGATTCAGTGGTATTCTGGTAAATCACCTATCAAAACAGAAAAAAAAATAAGGAAGAGAGAGACAGAGACAGAGACAGATCAGAAGCAAGCAAGGCCTGATTTGTAGCATTTGCCAGTGTCTGTGGTGTTGATTTTCCCAGTATGGCTGATTTGAATCTTCCAATGGTTGCTTTCACAAGCAGCTCACAATTCCTATATATTTAACAATTGGCTCTTGAGCCAGTATTAGAGAGCTCTAACACACAAATCCTCAATGAGAACCTTCCTAACCTTCCTCACGTGTTCTAATAAATGGAATATGTAAGGCAAATGATGCAAAGTTTTGTTAATAAGGGCACTCTAAAGTAAATGAATCTGAGGTCTTACTGGGCAGTATAAAATTGAGCTCAAGGAGAAAGGGCCATAGGAATAGATTTTGAGAAGAGTGTAATTATCACCACTGACCACTCTCTGTGAGTATCCAAGAGGCTACCTTTGAATTTATGGAGGTGTTATCAGCATCACTGAAAGGTCAGAGGGTATTTGCCACAAATTCTCAACACCCGGGACTGCTGAAGAAACTGACTCAAATTATTTTGCCCTGAGATTTTTGCCTCAGAGAGAAATGACCAGCAGCTTTTCGCTGACAATCACCTCAAATTGTCCCTTCAAGATTCTTTCTGATTTTTATCACGATGGCTTCTTTAAACTGACCTGAAGCTTGAAATGATTGGTCCACTCATATTTCAAATTCATCCATCCCCTGGGGACAATGGTGGCATAGATTGGGGCACTGGTAAGTGAAATGTCAGCAATTAGTAGATGTGCTTAAAGTTTTTTTCCTCCTACTTTTTCTTCATTAAGTGTGTGGGTGAGTGGGTGGCAGTGAAGGGCTGACAACACTCAAGATGGAAACAAACTGTTTAGCCATATGTAGCAGGGGAAAACTGTAAAAGCTCAGGCTCCTTTGACAAGAGGAAAAAGAGTTGGCCAGGGACTTGATTAAGGTGGTCAAGATTATAAAGCCAGCAAGAAATAACTGACCAGTCCTTTCGTTTTATAGTCTCATAATCTGAGAACAAGAAGGTCACTCGATGAAACTCCCAGCTTTGAAATTCAGAATAAATACTAAAAAGGAAATTTGTCTTACTGAGTACCAGAGCTGGCAATAGAGTATAATACTGCAAGAGGTCACTAGGTTAAAAGCTGGAGTGTAAAAATTTTACCTTTATTGTTTTTTTTCCATTCTAAAAGTAATACAGGCTGATTACCAAAAAATTCTCCAAAGTTAAAAAGGAAAACACAGCAGCTATTTGTATTTTGGGGTATTTTATTTCCAGCCTTTTCTTTATGTGTACCTTTGTGGTTTTAATTTTTTCCTAACAGAGTTGTGATAATGCTGTAATTTTGAAACCAGCCTTTTCCCCTTAATATATTACATAGCACAGTAGACTTTGAGCAAAAGACTGTGTAAAATTATGAATGCTATTAGTCTCTGCCAAGAGGCAAAATAAAAGGTCATATTATTTATTGGGTGTCTAGTATGTGATATTCACTACGTTAAATCTCATGCCACTGTGTATTATCAATGTCGGGAGGAAAATTGCCTCCTCTTCTTTTGGTATGAGACATAATTGATTCTGTAAATATTTACTGAACATCTAATCTACCCAGTGCCAGGTACCTTGTTAGGTACTAAAGGGTATAATGGTCAACAGACCAATACCATACTGTCCTTAAGAGAGATTAGGGCCTACCCATTTGATTTTCATTAGTTACACAAATATTAAATAACTATTGAACTCTTATACAGTCCAAAATACTGGACTTTCAGATTAGATCCATGAAAACCATTTTGCAAAGGAGAGGAATTAGTTACATTGAGAAGTAAATACAAGAGAATTAATGATACTTGCATATCTGGTTTGACCCTAATAGACAGGCTTATACTAAGACACACTATCAAACTGAGAGTAATGACGACACTAATGTTAATGACAATAATAATACCAGCAAACACTCACATAACACTTACTGTATGTCAGGCACTGTTCTAAGGGCTTTACACATATTAACTATATGATCTTCACTGTAACCCTATGAGACAATACTGCCATGTTTCACTGAATCCAAGACCCCCTTCACTATAGGATATGCTCTGATTTCAGCACACTGTTAAAACATGGGGAAAAAGTGTCTTCAAACTGGTGAATTATGCTACTATTATCCTCATTTTACAGATGAGAGATACAGATTTAAACAAACATCCACAGCACTATTTCAGCCCAGTCTAGTTCAAGATCCTGTACTCTTAACCAATATACCATACCATTGGTAAGACAACTGTTGGCCCAACAGTGTCAAGAAAACCAAAACGTGTAAGTCAATGTAGTGGGAACTGGACTAGGAAGAGAAGAGGGAAAAATCTATGGCAACAGTAGATGGGCTCGACAGTCATTAGCCTGGGTGTCTGTTCTTAATAGATAAGGTAGCGTGGGGGTGTGGCGTATTAATCTAAAGACTGGGTTCCAGTCTCAGATCTATTATAATCATCTCTGTTACCTTGGTCTTGTCACTTGATCTTTCTGTACTTATTTTGTCAGCTGTAAAATAAAGGACTGGACTAGTTCAGTGACTTTCAAGGTTTTTGAACGCAACCCACAGAAGGAAAACATTTTTCATTGTGATCCTGTACACATACCGACATATACACACATTTACCTAACTGAAACCAAAGGCTCATAAAATAATGCCTAATCTTGCTTGTGGAATGTAGAAGGATATCTTCTAGTTTATTCCATTCCATTCGTTCCTTTCCATGCCACTAAAAAACTGTTGGTTGCAACTCATTAAACTGATTTCACGATTCACACATGAGCCACACCCTAGAGTTTGAAAACCACTTATATAAATATTCTCTAAGCTTCTCTTCAGCTACGAAATTCCACTGAAGGGGATTCCTGAGTGGGCGTGGGGCTGGGAATTTTAGGAAAGATAGAGAGCTGATGCTTTTGTCTTCTAAATACTCATTTTCTTTTTAATTGGATCCTGTTCTGACTACTTTCTTTGTCCAATTCAGTATTAAATGCACCTCTTCCCCAAAAAATTCTTATCAGACCATTTTGGCAAATACCTATTTAGGGCAAAGTATTGTTGTGTTCCATGGCATGTTTAGTGAGAAATTAATTGGTGTGACTGAAAAAGGCTTTCACGGGAAGCAAATTTGGCTCAACGGATAGACCATCCACCTACCACATGGGAGGTCCAAGGTTCAAACCCAGAGCCTCCTGACTTGCGTGATGAGCGGGCCCACATGCAGTACTAATGTGTGCAAGGAGTGCCATGCCACACAGGGGTGTCCCCCCACGTAGGGGAGCCCCATGCGCAAGGAGTGCACCCCATAAAGAGAGCCGCCCAGTGCGAAAAAAGTGCAGCTTGCCCAGGAATGGCACCGCACACATGGAAGGCTGACACAGCAAGGTGATGCAACAAAATGAGACACAGATTCCAGGTACCGCTGACACATGCGGACACAGAAGAACACACAGTGAATGGACAGAGAGCAGACAACTTGGGGGGGCAGGGTGGGGGGGGAATAAATAAAAAATAAATCTTTAGGTGGTGGACTTGGCCCAGTGGTTAGGGCATCCATCTATCACATGGGAGGTCTGTGGTTCAAACCCCGGGCCTCCTTGACCCATGTGGAGCTGGCCCATGCAGAGTGCTGATGCGCGCAAGGAGTGCTATGCCACGCAGGGGTGCCCCTGTGTAGGGGAGCCCCATGTGCAAGGAGTGCACTCTGTAAGGAGAGCCGCCCAGTGGGAAAGAAAGTGCAGCCTGCCCAAGAATGGTACTGTACACACGGAGAGCTGACACAGCAAGATGATGCAACAAAAAGAAACACAGATTCCCATGCCGCCAACAACAACAGAAGCAGACAAAGAAGACGCAGCAAATAGACACAGAGAACAGACAACTGGGGTGGCAGGGTGGGGTGGGGGGGAGAGAAATAAATAAATCTTTTTTAAAAAAGTAAATCTTAAAAAAAAAATGAAAGGCTTTCCCAATTACATGAATATGGAGAAGAGCTACTAACTCTTCTCTGTATTAATCAGCCAAAGGGGTGCTGAAGCAAAGTACTAGAAATCTGTTGACTTTTATAAAGGGTATTTATTTGGGGTAAAAGTTTACAGTTACAAGGCCCTAAAGAGTCCAAGTCAAGGTTGCTTCCTCACCAAAGTCAGGTGCCATATGCTGAAGCAAGATGGTCGCTGATCTCTGCCTGGTATCTCCTTCCTGGGTTTCCTCTTCCTCTTAAGGCTCCAAGGGCCAAGCTCCTTCCCGATCTCACTTTTAGGCTGGCATAGGGCTTGTTTCTCAGGGATTCCTGTATCAGTCTCTGGCATAGCGTTCGTTTCTTTCCTGGCTTTCTCAGCTGCTCAGCTACTCTGGTCTCTTCACAAGGTCAGCTACAAACTATCAGGCAAATGGCTCATCTCTCCCTGGTTCCCCAGCATCAAAAATGACAAGCGTTCTCTCTCTTCCCAGTGTGTCTTCTTGAGTAAGCGTCCATTTATATCAGCCCACCAAGGAGGCAGGGACTCAACCTGAGTTATGCCTTACTGACATATACAATCAGAAGCCCTAAACTGATTTTATCAAGTAAACTTAATCAGAGGCTCCTCATTGAATTTAATACAATCAAAGACTATCACACCCAGAGGAACAGATTAGTTTAAAGCATAATCTTTCTCTTTTAGGGATTCGAAAAATAATCTCAAACTGTCACATCCTCTTACTCTTAATGTGTATTAAAGGCCTCCAGAATTTAAACAGGAATGAAACTTGTTTATCTTTACAACCTAAAAGTCTTCTCAAACCTATAGACCCTAGAACTATTTTTTCAAGGAAAACTTTTTAACATCTTACAGAACGTTAGTCTTCTGTGGAACTCAGCTTGGAAAACGTTCCTTTAGGGAATACTGGAACTTGTAAAATATTGAGACAACTACAAGACCGTATTAATGTTACAGAAATATTTCTTCTACCTTGACCCAAACATATAGTTATCCTTCTTGGTGAAAAAAAGTAACATTTAGAACAGAAGCCCAGAAAATTGAGAAAATAGCCAGGAAATGGTTTTAAATTCTTGAAAAAAGGAAGGACAATTTTAACATTACTAGGCCAATGAGTACTATAGTACTTTATTGATCACTGATATATTAAGTGACTGACACTAGCCTTACCAACTCTCTCTCCTTCTCTCTCTCATCTATATATGTGAATGTATGTGTATGTACCTGTATTAGAATTTCTACCTTTTTTCTTGATTTAAGTTGCAGAAGTCAATTAGGAGTAGTAGAGTATTAAAGGTAGAGTTAAAGGCAAACTAGTGTGTCTGTCATTGGATAAGGGTCACATTTTACAACGTTTTTTTTTCTTCTCATTTTCTCTCAGATCTAGGATAAAAGAAAAAACTTCTCTCTAACAAGTAGAGATTGGGCCACCAAAAGGAAACAGGGAGTATTTTTCTTCGGTAAAAGCCTGCTTCTCTCTACTGATTAAAAACACCACCACCACAAAGACAATTGGTAATGTCATTTTCGAAGGGGAGAATGTGTGTGCATGTGGTTGGAGACAGGATATGAAGAAAGAGAGAATGATAATGTACATGTTTGCGAGTGTGTGGGGTACAGTTAGTAACTCATCATTATTTTTATTTTCTTTGTAATGTCTAAGCCTCAGAAATCACCTGAGTATTATTCCAAATATCCTGGAAGCAATTACTAAACATCCATTGATTTAAACTCATTTAGTATATGACCTTAAAGGTAATTTTCAGGCATACATTTTTTAAAATTTGCAGGCAAAAGCTTTTCTTTTATAGAACATAATTTAACAGCAACTGCATGATTTTGAAGATGCCTTGCCTCAAATATGTTTGTTTGTTTGTTGATGTACTGGGCTGGGGATTGAATCTGGGACCTCATATATGAGAAGCTGGTGCTCAACAAACTGAGCTGTATCAGTTCCCAAAATATGGTTTTGGTTTTTTTTAAAGATTTATTTATTTATCCAACTAGCCCCCCCATCATTGTTTGCGGTTGCTGTCTGCCCTCTATGCCCATTTACTGTGTGCTCTCTGTGTCTGCTCGTCTTTTCTTTAGGAGGCACCAGAAACCGAACCTGGGACCTCCCATGTGGAAGAGAGGTTCTCTCAGTCACCTGAGTCACCTCAGCTCCCTGGTTTGTTGAGTTTCTCACTATCTTTCCTCTTTGTGTCTCTTTTGTCGTGTCATCTTATTGCATCAGCTTGCCACACCTGTCCGCCGCACCAGTTCACTTTCTCCAGGAGGCACTGAAAACTGAACCCAGTACCTACACCACGTGGTAAATGGAAGTCCAATTGCTTGAGCCACATCCACTTCCCCCTCAAAACCCCCAAATATGGGTTTTGTTTTGTTTTTTTAAAGATTTATTTATTTATTTCTCTCCCCTCCCCCCCCCACCCCAGTTGTCTGTTCTCTGTGTCTGTTTGCTGCGTGTTCTTCTTTGTCCGCTTCTGTTGTTGTCAGCGGCAAGGGAATCTGTGTTTCTTTTTGTTGCGTCATCTTGTTGTGTCAGATCTCCATGTGTGTGGCACCATTCCTGGGCAGGCTGCACTTTCTTTCGCGCTGGGCGGCTCTCCTTACGGGGCGCACTCCTCGCGCATGGGGCTCCCCTACGCAGGGAACACCCCTGCATGGCACAGCACTTCTTGTGCACATCAGCACTGTGCATGGGCCAGCTCCACACGGGTCATGGAGGCCCAGGCTTTGAACCGCAGACCTTCCATGTGGTGGACGGACGCCCTAACCACTGGGCCAAATCCGCCGCCCAAATACAGTTTTGATGGTGCACCCAATGTCTGGTGCAGCTTTCTGGAGGTCAGTTTGGCAACATGCAGTCAAAGTCTTATAAATGTAAACATTCATTACCATAACCATTCCATTTTTAGGCATTTACCTTGTAGAGAGAGGCTGAGATGTTTATAAAGGTATACAAAGGGTGCCAGTCACAAAGTTGAATATAATAGAGAAAAACTGGAAGTAAATATCCAACAGATATACAGAGAATATGGAATTGTCTTGGTAAATTCGGTATAGACAGAGAAGGGAATGAAATACAGCCATTAAAAATACCGTGCTATAAGAAAATACTTAAACACATGAAAATCGTTTTAATATAATTCCAAGGGGAAAAAAAAACAGAAAAGCAGGTCATATAATGACAATGTATTTGTTCTCTTGCTTGGTTTAAAAGAAGGAAAATAACCTAAATTCACATACAGATACACCAAGAGAAAGATAAAAAGTATATAAAGCAAATTTTTTATAGTGATCTCCTCTGAGTGTTGGGATTATGGGTAAGATTTGTTTTCTTATTTGTACTCTCTGCTCTCTAAATTTTCCTTGATTAGCATTTGTTATCTCTGTAATTGAAAAAAGGACAACATACGGAAACAATCTCATTGTCTTATTTTTCAAATATCCCTTAAACCAAATTGGTATATCCGCAAGCAAAACTTCTAAGCATACACTGATATTCCACGTGGGTATTGAAGAAATCAGTGATTTCTCAGGCTGCCTCTGTCCAACCAGGTAGAACCGGGTCTTTATGAGTGCCAGTACCTACAGGCGTGACCTTTCTGGAAGTGAGCACTGATGTGATATGATTTGAAAGGTGTGAGGATGGTCCACCTGGCCTCTCCAAGTTCTTTCCCCACAGCTCAGAGCTTATGGCTGATGTTCCACCACCAGAGAGCTATTCCTCAGGCTTACGGCTTTTCACCCTATTAAAATGCAAAAGACCTCAGAGAAGTACACATTAAACTTTTTACCTGTCACCTGGGTTAAATGAGTACAAAATATTATTTTCTGAGAAAAGGTTTTAATGGGGAAGACATGGCAATTGGGGGTGGGGGGCATAAGGCAGAGAGAAGAAAGTATGAATGAATGTACATAGTGACTAAAGAGTAATTAATACTCATAATAGCCATATCTTTATTTATGGTTTATGAGTTACTTCTGAGTATGTTACTTCATTTAGTCATAGTTGAATCAAATAGAATGGTGGCCACCAAAGCAGACCAGAGATCTGGAAAAATACAGAAGACCTGCACTGTCTTTATAAATTTTCTAGAGTCACTCTTAAAAGCCACACTCCCACTCATATAGATACACTGTTTTAATTTACTCGCACTTTTTTTTTTGCAACTCCTGAGAATGTGTGAAATGGTCACACATTAATCCATTATCATTGTATCATAAAAATACAAGACCATCACCTTCTAAGATTTTTGTTCTAAAAGAGAATGGCCAACTGGAGATATACATGAAAGCATCTAGGCAATTACTTCAACGTATTTGTGGGTATAAATTTTTAAAATTAATTTCTAGAAAACAGAAAAGAAAGAAAAGGACCAGAAAATGTCAAGGAAGGAATAAGGCAGAAGAGTGAAGGGAGAGCATATAAAATTATCACCTGTTCTGGTTTGTCTCTCGTGGATCCCAGAAAATTATTTTCTTTTTTTTATAAGATTTATTTATTTTTATTCATTTCTCTCCCCTTCCCCACTCCCCTTAGTTGTCTGCCCTCTGTGTCCAGTTGTGTGTTCTTCTGTGTCTGCTTGTATTCTTATCAGCAGCACTGTGGAATCTGTGGGTTTTTTTGTTGTGTCATCTTGCTGCATCAGCTCTGTGTGTGTGTGGTGCCATTCCTGGGCAGGCTGCACTTTTTTCGCACTGGGCAGCTCTCCTTGAGGGGCACACTCCTTGTGTGTGGGGCTCCCCTACGCAGGGGACACCCCTGCATGGCACAGTACTCCTTGCGTGCATCAGCACTGCACATAGCTCCACACGGGTCAGGAGGCCATGGGTTTCAACCTTGGACCTCCCATGTGGTAGGCGGATGCCCTATCCATTGGGCCAAATCCACTTCCCAGAAAATTATGTTCTTAAGCTAACCTATTCCTGTGCCTATAAAGACAGTATAGATGGGGGCCTTTTGATTACATTCAGTTAAGGGACTTTTAATTAGATCACTTTTGATTAGAGCGCTTTAGGGCCTCTGATTGGACTACGTCAGTGAGGTATGACCTAGGTTAGGTCTCCACCCTCTTGCTGGGGTCTTATATAAGCGGAGAACTAAAACCAGAAACCACAGTGAAAAAGAGCCACCATTTTGACCCTGCCATGTGAGAAAGAACTGCAGGAAGACAGAGAAACCCTGAGAGGATAAAAGAGAGAGGTGGGAGAGTAGCCCAAAGAGAGCATTTTGTTTTGTCATGTGGCAGGAGTCCAGGATCTGCCAGCAGCTGACCTTTGGTGAGAAAGCATCTCTGATAATGCCTTGATTTGGACATTTTCATAGCCTCAGAATTGTAAGGTTTTACCCTCATAAATCCCCATTATAAAAGCCAACCCAATTCGGGTATTTTTACATTGGCAGCCCTAGGCAAACTAAAACACTTCCTCTCTATAAAATATAGAAATTATATATGTGTATATAGAGAGCAGAAGACACCATGGCATACTGTTAAGAACATAGACTCTGGGGCCCAAACTCTTGGTTTGAATCCTGGCCCTGCCATACTCTCATTGTGTGACCATGTGTCTCACTTTCCTAATCTTTAAAATGGGTACAATAATAGTATTTACCTCCAGGTTTGCTATAAGGATTAAATTAGCATTTGTAAATGCTTAGAACTAAGTAATTGCCTTCAAGCAATGGTTCAACCCTCATAAGTACTCATGACCAGAAGGAAATTTACCAAATGGCAAAAGACATTAACTCCATGGTAGAATTAGGGGAATTTAAATTTCTTCCATTATACTTCTCTGTATTTTTAAAATCAACACATATACTTTTATAATCAGAGAAAGAATGTAATAAATTGACAACATTAAGCAGAGGAAAACAGATGCTTGCCAAGTTCATAAGCAGTACTATACTAAGAGAATATTTCACTACTTAAAATCTCAGTTAACTAAGAGGTCCTTAGAGGATTTCTCTTTGTATTAATTATAAAAGTATAATCAATAAAATAGCAAAGCTGTAAAATAAAAAGAAAGAGTAGAGCCTTTCCCTTCACTGTTATGCAATTATTGAGGATAAATGAGGGATAAGAATTGTGAGGGAAACATTTTAGGCTAAGGTTCCAAACTGGAGGCAGGGAGTACTTAATGAAATTTATAGAGTTAAAGAATTATATATTCACAGGAATCTATACACACATATACTGAAACCATGCAACATAATTATCAGTTTTACGGGGTGAAATGCTAAAGGCAGAAATAAGGACTCAAGAATACTAATAAGATTTGCACCTGAGAATACATTGTAGGAAACAATCATGCACTAGCCAAAGACTGGACACAATGACCTAATCGGCCTTCCTCTTCCTAACCCTCTGAATTCATCTTCCAGGTTATATTTCAGGATGATTTGTGCAGCTGGCAGAGATGACTGTAACTCAATGCTTAATCCGTAGCTACGACAATGCAAGGAAGAGGTTAGGCAATGAAAACTGCGCATGACTTACTGGAAAGGAAGTGCTGGGATGCTGGGCCAAAATCCCTGTGAGCCTCATGCAGCTGCCTGATGCGGTCCTCAACGGCCACCTGGGAGGAAAAGGAGAGAAATGATGTTCTCTCATCATATGTAATGAGGAGCAATGAAAACAATGTAGCCTTTTCGGTCACCTCTCTCAGGCTGAGAACACTAAGCAACAATTTATAACTCCAGTTTTAATATCCACTTACTGTATATGGCTTCTGAGACCCATTTTATCACACCAAGGCCAAACAAAAAAGGATTTTCTCTCCTGACAATGTTAAAATGAGATTTTTGCACTCTACTCAATGACAGCCACAAATGAACTACTGCGCCAATTGGCACCATCGAAAATCTTTCACCAAAAGAAGGTTAGGGGATGTTGCCACTTGGTATTATATTAGATAATGAAAGCATCTCAAAAATGGTGTATATTTTGTCTTTTAGTCTTAATCAGTCGATTGTTTTAGACTAATGATTTTTTTGCATTAAAGATTATTAGTAATTAATGGATCATTGAGTGATAATTAATCATTGATAATAAACAAGTTGATTCATACTTTATTAAGTACCCAAGAAGTAGAAGAAAAATTCTAAATTTGGGGTAACATAGAATGGATAGTGAGATGAAAGAGGTGTTCAGATTTCAGTTTTCAATGGACTTGGAAATTACTGGGAAATATATCTTTAGACAGCATTCAGTAAGAATTGTCATTCTTTTTCCTTTTATTTTTCCTATTAGCTTTTTCTATAACATATTGACACAGTATACTGTCAGCTTAGTGAATTCCATTCTGGGAGGAAAAAGAGGCAGAAGTTTATAGGTGAAATGGTATACTTTGTCATCTGGCATTTTGCTAACCCGATACTGATGATGGCCCCAGGCATCCTAGCTCTATAATCCTGGATTTTGATTTGGATCTGATCAGCCCATGCTAACCTCAGGGTTGGTCAGAGCTTGGCCAGAGCTGCTGTAATTTGAGAGGGGTTAGCTCCTGTGGTGTAGAAAATTCCCAAGAGGTAAAATATATCTTAACCTACCAGAATAGGGGCTCAGGTAGTGTGATCTAAAGCCCACTCTGACCTTCCAACATAAATTAACTGCCTAGTGTAGATCCACAATCCCTGACCGCCCCCCACCACACACACACACAGGCCCACACTCTCTCTCTAGCCCTGTCCACCTTTGCTTGGAAAACATATCCGTACAACCAAGTATGGTTTCAAAAACATAGGATTCTCTTCATTGTTATACACACAAAAGCATGAGGAATATTCCAAGCCTACCTTTTCTGCCTCAAGACTGTGCACTCCCAAACTCTACCTGCCAAGTTCCACCAAACTACCTGCCGGTCCTGTGATATTCCACGCAATCTAACACATGTACGCTTTGTTCACGCCACCCCTTTTCTCAGAAATGCTTTTTTACCCTCCCTCTCCAGATCAAGGCTTAGTTATACGTTTATCTGCTTACTTTCTATTACCCAAGGTTAGAGTTAATTGCTCCCATGGGATTCTCACAGCACACAGTTTATACTTGAGTACTTGTTTTATATAAATATAATCTATTTTAGTTATATGGACATGAGTATCTCCTGAGATAGATCATAACCTTCTGGGAAGCAGGGATCATTTGCTGCTTATCTCTGCCCATCCCCCAGCACTTAACCCTATTCAAAGTAAGTGGTAGCAAATATTTGTTTAATAACTAGTTGTCCAAACCAGTGGGGGGGGGGGGAGGGAGAGGGAGAGAGAGAGAGATTGAGAACAAAGAATACTCACATAACGAATGACACTGAATGCAGCTCCTAGGGAAACTTCTCAGAAGTTTCCTTATCAGTAAAATGTAGACAACTATAGGAACTACCTCAAAGAGTTGTGGGAATTAAATAAGATGACCCATATAAATTGTTTAGCCCAGTTTCTGTCACATAGTAATTGCTCAATAAATGTTAGCTCCGACTAGTGTTGCTGCTGTTGTTGTGGTTAATAAACAGAAAGTACTAGGTTGTAATGTGCAAGGCACCACATACGATAAATAATGGCTAATATTGACTAAGCATTATGGGCCTGCAATATGAATGAACAAATCTGTACTAGGAATTATTATTATCCCCACTTCATTGATGTAGAAACTGAGGCATTAGAGATTTTAAAAAGAAAACCATAAAACAAAGCTTGCTTAAGATTAGGTGATTAGTAAACTGAAGTCAGGATTTAGTATCATTCAGTCTGACTCTAGTCTTAACCACAAACTGGAAATTAAAGTTTAAAAAAATAGGTATTTTATAAATATTTAATAAGAGGTTGGCTTTTTAATTTTCAGTCAATTAATGGAATGAGTATAGACCAAATCTAGTACACATATCTATGAAACATTGGTTGTCAATATATTCTATAACCCATCACAAAGTATGTTAATTCCTGGTCTTGAAGAATGTGACACCATAAGATTATAGAGAAAGTTCTAGAAAAACACACGCAGATGAATGTCTGGAAGATGTAATTATTTCTTTTTTTTTTTTTAGGGATTTTTTTTTAATTGACTTTGTAATAATATTACATTAAAAATATATATGTGAGGTCCCATTCAACCCTACCCCCCCACCCCCCCTCTCCCCCCCCCCAACAACACTCGTTCCCATCATCATGACACATCCATTGGATTTGGTAAGTACATCTTTGGGCACCTCTGCACCTCATAGACAATGGTTCACATCATGGCCCATACTCTCCTCCATTCCATCCAGTGGGCCCTGTGAGGATTTACAACGTCCGGTGATTACCTCTGAAGCACCATCCAGGGCAGCTCCATGTCCCAAAGACGCCTCCACCTCTCATCTCTTCCTGCCTTTCCCCATACCCATCGTCTAAATGAAGAATGTACCATTTTATGAACAAATTGAGAGATGAATATATAAAAGATTGGGGTGTATATTAGTCAGCCAAAGGGGTGTTGATGCAAAATACCAGAAATTGGTTGGTTTTTTATAAAGGGTATTTATTTGGAGTAGGAGCTTACAGATACCTGGCCATATAGCATAAGTTCCTTCCCTCACCAAAGTCTATTTTCATGTATTGGAGCAAGATGGCTGCCAACACCTGCCAGGGTTCAGGCTTCCTAGGTTCCTCTGGGCTCATCTCCTCTGTTTTCTCCATAAGGTCAGCTGTAGACTATCAGGCAAATGGCTCTTTCTCTCTCCCTGGGGCTCCAGCTTAAGACGTCAGCATCAAACTCCAAAATCAAAACTCCAATATTAAAAGCCCTTAACTCTGTCCTTTGCCATCCTTTTATCTGCGAGTCCCCACTCACCAAGGGGAAGGTACTCAATGCCCTACTGACACAAGAGGTTAATCAAGTAAACCTCTGAATCCAATATAATCTCATATGCCCAGAGGAAAAGACCAGTTTACAAAACATAATCCAATATTTCTTTTTGGAATTCTTCAATAATATCAAGCTGCTACAGGGTGTGCAGGAGGGGATGAGGATTGTATTAGTCAGCCAAAGGTGTATTGATGCCAAACACCAGAAATCTGTTGGCTTTTATAAAAGGATATTTATTTGGGGTAGAAGCTTACAGTTACTGGGCCATAAAGCATAAGTTACTTCCCTCACTAGTGTTGCCATGTATTGGGCAAGATGGCTGCTGACATCTGCAAGAGTTTTGGCTTCCTCTTCCTCTTAAGTCTCCATGGTCTCACCTTCTTCCAATAACAGCTGTGGGCTGGGATAAGTCTCATCTCTCTCCTGGGGCTTGTTCCTCTCTGGGCTCAGCTGCTCTATTCTGTCCACAAGGTCAGTTGTAGACTATCTGGCGAATGGCTTGTCTCTCTTCCTGGGGCCTCTGCCATGTCTAACGGAGCCTTCTCTCTTTCCTCATGTATCTGCTTCTCTGTGTACTTACTTCCCAGGCTCCAGGATCAAAACTCCAACTTTCTCCTCTGCCATGTTGTTTTCTCTGTGAGTCCCTGCCCACCAAGAGGGCAGGACTCAGCATCCCACCGACATGGTCCAATCAAAGCCTTAATCATTATTTAATCAAGTAGAAGTGAAACCTCTGAATCCAATCCAATCTAATATGCCCAGAGGAACAGACCAGTTCACAAATATAATCCAATATCTATTTTTGCAATTCATAAACAGTATCAAACTGCTACAAGGACGCAGTATGCAGGTGGACACCTTCCAGATATCTTTCCTCATCAGAGAAAGAAATCCCAAGGGGAACATGCAAAGGTGAAGGAGTATGACTGTGCCACAGACCCTGTCCTCTGGTAATAACGTCACAGGAACCATGCGGGTGCAGTATCTGAGTCCATTATAGCTTCCTGATCTTAGAAGATCACTTCCTTCTTAGACAAGGACTCCAGAGGTAGTTTCCAGGGTACACCCAATATTGTCAAAGATGGAAAATGAGATGAGAGTGAATTCCCATCCCTATAGCTGAATCTCACGAAAAGGCATGAGCACGATTAAAAATGCATCAAGTAATGAAATGAAATATTCAGGAAGTTGTCTTGAAATAACTAAAGAATTAAGCATAAAACATTTCCTTTCACAAATCATCTTTGGAGAAAGGTATTGCATGGATTAAATGCACAATTGACTAAGGAAATAATTTTAAGAAAGAAAACACAAGATCCTCACAGACTGTAGCTACTTAGGAACTCAGCACTGTATGCTGGGAACAACAGCACAATGAAGTGATTTAAGATTTATTTATTTAAGTATTTATTTCTCCCCCTGCCTCATTGTTTTATGCTCATTGTGTGCTCTCTGTGGCTGTTTGTTGTGTGCTCCCTGTGTCTCCGTGTCTTCTTTTTAGGACACACCGGGAACTTAACCGGGGAATGCATATATGGGAGGAAGGTGACCAATTGCTTGAGCCACATCCGCTCCCTGCTTGTTGTGTCTATAGTTGTGTATTCTCATTGTGTCTCCTCATTGCATCATCTTGTTGCATCAGCTCACCATGCCAGCCTGTTCTGTCAGCACACTGTCTTGCTCGTCTTCTTTAGGAGGTGCTGGGAACCGAACCCAGGACCCCCCATGTGGTACGCAGGTGCCCGATGGCTTGAGCCACATACACTTCCCATACTTTTGAAACAATAGCCTTTATGTGCTGGACCTGCCTAACTAGCTGTGTTTCTAACCAATACAAAATAGTATGTCAAAAACAGGAAGCAAAAGTCAGAAATTATACACCAATACCTTCCTTTCATCAATGCTGACACTATCAGGTTTTTTTTTTTGTTTGTTTTTTGTTTTTAGGAAATACTGGGGATTGAACCTGAGACCTCATACGTGCAAAGCAGGTGCTCAACCACTGAGCTAAACCCGCTCCCCGACAATTAGTTTTTTACTCAGTTAATTATTTGTTTGCATTATAAGTCTTTGTTAAAATGGATGCCTTAGATTCTGATCTTTGGAAGCATAAAGGGTTGGAGACAAAGAGTAGAGACAGCAGAGGAAAGACCTGGGGCAGCAAAACGCTGATGTTGGGTAGGACGGTGAGATACGTTGAGCTTGTTATGTTAGGAGCACATAACATAGAACAAGGCATTCCAGAGCACAAGGCTCAAGACTGACCCCATGAGCCAAGGAAACCACTGAAGATTACTGTGAGGTGACTCACTGTTTTAGAGAAGAGATGTGTTTTAGGAGATTAGTATGTCTGTGTGGTATAAAACAGATTCCAAAGGAGCCCTCAGGCTGAGACCACTTAGAGGCTATTGCTATTGACCAGACTTGGGGTGATATGTGTTGGATTTAGACTGTGCAGCCTGGAATAGAAACTCCAGATTAGAAGGCATTTGGAGGAAGGAAGAATTAATCAGTTTTGGTGTTGCAGCTTAAGTCTGAAGAAGAAAATGCAACTCCTAGATTTCAAGTGTGGAGCACTAGAAGAATGAAGATACTGCTGATTGAAATTAGAAAACAGGGGTGTCGAATGCGTGTATGAATTTATCTGGAACACCAAGAGTTTGACCTAAAGTGGAACCTTCAACCAGAGATGTCATGTATAGTCAGAGATGAACAATTTGTCTCGGCCATTAAAGGAAGGAAAAGAAAGTGAGAATAAAGGGGGTAAGACTGAGCTCTGGAAGGTGGGAAGAGAGAGAAAAGCTAAAGGAGGTAAAATAGAATTATTTAAGGAGACAAGAGGAAGCTAATTTCCTCTGAATTAACAGGCCATACCTCTGTTTCCTTTTATAAAGAGTAATACAAGAATAACATCTTTTTGGAAGCATTCCTCCAGTTTTCACTATTAGATCATAAATCATGAAAGCTTAGAACTGGATGGAACCTTGTCGACTGATACACAAGGGTCTACTCTTTTAGAGCTATCCAAGATAGGCAGAAAATCGCCAGCTGGTCCATGAGTCCCATGAGGTTTGCAGCCTATTCTTTAGGAAAAGCAGGCTGGGGGTAGTGTGTGGTAATTAACTACTACTGGGTGTTGTGATTTGAGGCTTTTATGGAGCACAGAAAGATCACAGCCTTAGAGCAAATCCATTCCTGTGGGCGTGGACCTATTGAGGTGGGACCTTTTGATTAGGTTATTTCAGTTGGGGCGTGACTCAGGGTGGGTCTTAATCCTCTTATTGGAGTCTTTTATAAATGGGATGAATACTGAGAGAGACACAAGAGAAAAAGCCACAGAAGGAGAGAGAAAGCTACTGAAGCAGGAAGCAGAAGCAGCAAGACCCAGAGGAGAAGGGAGAGACCAGCAGATGCAGCCACTGTGCAGTGCCATGTGACAAGAGTTCAGAATCCTTGACAGCAGGTCTTCAGAAGAAAATTACTGCCTGATGAAGCCTTTAATTGGACATTTCCACAGCCTCAGAACTGTAAGCTTATACATTAATGAATCCCCATTGTAAAAGCCAACCCATTTCAGGTATAATGCATTTTGACAGCCTAGTAGACTAAAACAGGGAGCAGGGAAGGGTCTTTTTAAAATATATATGCTCCATAAAGACAGGGACAATCTTTCCCTTCTCTGTTATATCCCCAGTGACTAGTACAGTACCTGGTGTATAGCGGATGTTCAATTAATATTAGTTGAATGAATTGGTGCATAGTTTATTCTAGAATCTTCACCATAACAACTATCCTTTCAATGACAAATTCTTTTTTATGATTTCTAATTTTTTTGGGGGGGAAAATTCTTCCCTGCATTCCTTTTTGATCAAAATGGATTCACTTTGCCTATAATACTGGATTTAAAATTTTGATTCATTTTGCCTATAATACTGGATTTAAAATTTTTTAAAGCAATCATTTGTAAAACAAACTAAAAGTCCAAATCTCCTCATTTGTTGCATTTTAATTTTCAAATAATATTTGAGAGCTATGAGGACTATACATTATTTCCCTTTGCTTTCTCATTTCAGATGAGTTTTGTACACTGTGTACTGTCTGACAAGACATCACTTGTGCATACCTTTCCCTCCAGGAAGAAAAGCCTCTATATTCCATATTCACTGAAAGGATATTTACTAGAATGCAAGTTCCTTACCTTTGAAAATAGGGACCTTGTCTGTCCTGTTCCCAATTTAGCATAGTGCCTAGTACATAGGAGGCACTCAAGAAGTATGTGATAGATGAAGGAACGAAAAAGACCTTGAGTTCCTGTTATCTGGTAGCCACTACACTAAGTATGATTATGGTAGACTTAATATACTCTTAAATCTCAGCTGTGACTGTTTCCTAAAACTCAGCCCATTCTTCTGTGTATCTTAGAGGGTGGCTTTATTTCATTCTTTCTTCAAAATCACTTTAAATAGGCCAAAAGAAAGGAAGGATGAAAAACTGGGAGGGGGGAGAGAAGACTTATAACAGTATTGTGACTCTTTTGTGACTCACTGTGAATCATTTTGACTGATTTTAAATAAATTTATCTAAATGTAAATGTTTGTTATTTAACTTTGTTTTAAATTTCTTTTGACCTGTTTGTTGATTACTTTTAAGCTTTTATCTTCAATGGAGTTTCAGGAGAGGCAAGGAACCTCTTGTGATGTGTGCATACATTGCTGGACAATGTGGTTTCTTCCTAGTGCACAAGTATTCTCACTGATACTAGAAACATACATTTTGTTCACTCCAGACTTGGGGAAAAAAACATAACCAGGCATGTAAAAATTTCAGTTTTCTGACTCTTGGTTTGTCTAGACCCTTGATAAACATCCATGGTGTGCAAGAACCATAATTACCACCTATGCTAATAAGCCCATGGTGGGGAGAATCTCTCCTTGTGCCAGGATGCTACTGAAGAAATCACACATGTACACATAAATGACTCTCTACAGTCCATGCCTGAGTTTTATCCTGAAATTTTGAAATTTGTACAGTTTTGTATATACATGCATCTGCATTGGGAGAGCACCTTCATAATTTATCCTTATTCCCAAATCCTTACATGAAACACCCATAAATACATGCCCAAACATTATCCTGGAAACTCTTCTGATACTTATTACAGTTTCACTTTAAAAATCTTTTAAGTAATTGTCATCTTTTTCTGGTAAAACCCATTCTTCTTCTAATTCTGATTTTGAGAGTTCTGACAGAAAAAAAAAATGATGTGAGATAAAGGTTTGGAATGGGGACCTGGGGTAGGTACAGCTCTGTGAAAAAACCTTGTTGAACATAGAAATCAGCTGAATTCGCTTTTCCTGGAATTTATTTATGTTTTCCTGATACTGAGACACTTAGGAGTTAAACAGAGTTTCTTGCATTTGAATTCAGGATCGACCACAGGGAAGCAACCAGTGCTAGCACAGTGCTTGCTCTGAGTAGGAGCTTAATTATGCGTTGATTTTGTGTGATTTATGGCACAGACTCTAAAGCATGCCATCTGAGAACATCATTAATCTCCTGCTTTTTAAGTGTTCCTCTTGCAGAGCTTTTTTCCCCTACCATTTTATACTTCTGTGCTGACTCCCTTCTTTCTTAATCTCTGGCTCTTCTTCTTATTCTCTCCTCTCCCTCTCCCCTCTCCTCCGCCCACCGATCCATTATAGAACATAACTCCCCATCGTGTTGTTATATAGAACCTACCAGAAGAGCAGAGAGACTCTGTTAAGGCAAACTGATACACAGGTAACTGTTTTAGTGCCTAAAATGAAGTTGCTGCACATCTTGTGAGACAGGATGCAAACAGGAACCCCAGCCTTGAGCTGGTCCAAAGCTTCTCTAGGAACAGTACTGAAGCAGCTAGCAAGATAGGGAATCAATAGATGGATCTGGAACCTGGCAAGAAGTCCATGTGAACATCAATAACCCCAAGGTGACTGCTGGAAGACCCTCCCCAAGATTCTGCCATTCAGAACAAGATTTCCTCCAGAAGCCAGAAGCCCCAGATATTCCCCCAAGGACTTTATTATTGGGCCCTCATGGGGGATTGACCTCATGGGGTAATCAATCAAAACAGCAAACAGCTGGGACTCCTCCTATGCCATTAGGAAAGGGGTGGAATAATTAACAGTTCAAAAAGCAAACACAAGGTCTGAACACACTTTTACCTTTGGACCCCATGATCTGTTATTTTCTCCCATTTCTCTTCCCTCCCTACCTTAATAAATTACTGGCCTAACTCACCTGATGGTGCTCTTGAAATTCATTTCTGCAACATAGTCAAGAACCTAACAAAATCCAGTAACGTATTTGGGGAGCCAGCCAGGAGTTTATTGGTGAGTGAAATTATGGCCTTCAGCCTGTTTAATGCCTTCCTTTGGTTAT
The DNA here is from genome assembly GCF_030445035.2 of Dasypus novemcinctus. Classification (NCBI taxonomy): domain Eukaryota; kingdom Metazoa; phylum Chordata; class Mammalia; order Cingulata; family Dasypodidae; genus Dasypus; species Dasypus novemcinctus. The sequence continues at coordinate 35,523,435 of NC_080704.1, forward strand.
CCATTTTAAATGGGTTCACCTATGAGTCCCACAGGATGCAATCCCGGGAGGGAAGAGGCCAGGGCATGGGAACTCTCTTTGTCCATGCTGCATGCCCAGGCTTGTGAGATCTGACCCCAGCTGGGCCAGCCAGGTCATAGGGCAGTGGCTCAAATCATGGCCCTGCCAAGACTCTCCAGCAGAGTAAAGCTTCTTTTTCTAGCCCTTTTAGCAGTCAGTGGCTTTGACCTTGGGCCTGGCTGCCATTGCCTACTCCCGCCCTCTCCCCTCAGCAGCAACAAGGCAATGATTGAGAGACAAGGGACTTGCCCCTTCCAGCCGGTCCATGCCTCTGCAAGTCTGCCTTCCACACCTGGTCTGAATGAAGTGGGAAGGCAGCAGGTAGAGCTGAACTGGATGCCCTGGGAGTTCCCTTTCCCAGGGTGGGGGGGTCACAGGCCAGGACACCCTTGCATAATTAACCTTTACCCATGTTTTTACCTTCCTGCTTCCTATTACTGAATTTCTCATTACAGGTTTGTGTTAAAATGCTTTGGAATATCTTAAAAACTGTAAAACTGAAAATGCCTTTGCTAGCAAGGAAGTGATTTCCTCAGGGCCCTAAGGTCTGCTAGCAATAACAATTGATCTTTAATCACTTAATAGCCTTTTGATGGCCGGTCTAACTGGGAAACTCCTATACAGTAAAGTCATAAAACTAGGACTGCATCTAAGACCTCTGGAAGAATAGGAGGAAGAAGCGTTTTGCCCCTTCTCCAAGGAGGTGCAATATTCAGCTTGGCAGCTTCAGGTTGAAATCTATTCAACCCAAGATCTATTCGGCCTGCCTCCCCAGTCCAGAACAGCCCCAGAAACGCCTGTGGTCGGGGGCTCTGTGATTTCACGGGGTGGCAGGAATCAGAGCAGCCAAACTTCCCTGAGATTTAACTAAGGAACTTCTGTTTGAGTAACGGTGCAGTCAGTCTCAGACTCTGGAATGTAGGAGTGGCGAGAACCAGAGCAGTAAACTCTGAATGGCCCTCATTCCTTGGGCCCTTCCATTCAGAGAGCAGCCAAATATCCCCTGAAACTTATCTCAGGCACTTTTATTTGGGGTAACTGCTCAGAACGTCTTTCACCAACTTGGCTCGGGTGCATTGGTCTGATCTCCAGAATTATCACCACACATCTCCCAAGACCTAGGTCACGCACAGGGTGTTGGCCAGGCTCTGAAATTTAAAATTCTCTGGATGCTGAGAACAGACCATCAGCTCCAAATTATGTGGAGTAGTGAACGTTTTAGTCAGACTAGGACTCTGGGATGCCAGATTGGTCGACTAAAAAGAGCTTTTTCATTCTTCCTAGAATAATGGGCATGGTCTCTAGCCCACCAGTAAACTCTCTATAAGAGTGTCAAGAGGAATATTTGCCTACTACTGGTTCATGGCCACAGTATAGCTGAAAGCAGCCTTCGCATGAAACCCTGAATTCCAGTTAAACCAGTGTAAGAAAAGAGGACAGATAGATCTGAGACCCAGAAACCTCATGTCGTATCTCCTTAAAGAAATGAGGAAATACACCTCAAACTTCCATTAGTTTAAACTCAGTTGTGCCTATAAAAGACGTGAATAGAGATCAAGATTCAGACCAGTTACTAAACCTCTCTTGAAAAAGAAGAAACTTCATGTGCCATCAATTAAAATCAAAGAGTTACTAGAAATACTAAGGGTATAAAATTCTCTCATCTGTTTTAAATCTGTGTTTAACTTTGTCAGTTTGCTTATGCCTAGGAATCAGATTTGGGGTTCACCTGTTATAAAGTGGATAACAGTGAAAGGTAACTTAAAAATGAATCTTTAAATGTCAATACTGTCTTGTAAGAAGGATTTAACATATAAATCACAAGTAGTGATTAAGTCAACTGCTAGAAAAGCAGAGAAACTTTGCAAAGTTGTTACCAATAAAATTCTTGTGGCTTAGTTAATAAAGGTACCCAATTCACCTTAAAGTGAAAACTTACTACAAACTGTAACTAGGACTTTAGACCATTTATAGATGCCTTTATATTATAAAACAGGAGAAAAATAATTACTGAAAATATAACTGGGTAGATTTAGCCTAAACCTACTATTGTAAGTGTAAATTCTAAACTGACCTTATCTTCATTTATGGTCACTTCAAGCCTCGCCTCACCCCTTGCCTTTGCTTATGGTTATTTCATAACACCTTCTGCCCCTATGGCTCAGGGGAAAGCAAACTTGAGACATCTCTGTCTCCTGTCCTACTGGTATTAGTGCTTATGCAAAACCGCATGGCCAGTGGCTAGTTCCAAGAAGCCATTATTAACAAGAAACCTAAATTGATATTAATGGCAAAAGGTGACATCACAGCAGTGAAACCTGTCCGGAAGCCACCTCAACATGAGTATTCAAGTGGTAGTAATGCAAAGTTACTTTGATTCCACTGGGAATCTTCAGTTTTCATTTTTAAAAATGGAAAAAGTAGTTTTTCCTCTACTGCTAAAGTAAAATACCTGCTACTTAACATCTTCATGGTAAAAGTGTAAAAGTAAGAAGTACTAAAAAGTTCATTTGATATGTTACACATTGCATTGGAAGTGTTTAAGAAGTACATAAAAATCAAAAGATAGACTTCAGTATTGTCAAACTTATGCATTCAAACCAGGCCTTCAATACATTGCAGGTTGCCTCTTCATTTGAGTTACTGGCTAGGTTGGTCACTGACCCCTAAAACAATAAAGGTATCTACTACATCTCTAGTTGTGCTCCTGAAGTCAATGGAGACTATGCTGCAGTTTCAAACTCCTGCAGCAGCCAATGATGGCTTGATATAGCCAAATGTACAATGGCTATCACCTCCAGACTGGCACTGTTTTATAGAGCTGAAGGGCACTATGCACCAGGCTGGTGGAATACTAGAAACTACCTTCCTACCTTCTCTCTAGGGTCAATAATGCTACAGCTTGCTGGCTGTGTGAAGAACATACCAATTGGAACAATGATCAGCAGAGTACTATGAGTAGAACTTAAAAACAACTGCCATTATGGCTTGCTCCCATGGAGAGATAACATGTAAAGTATTGCAAACCTGGAACTTAAATCTATTAACTGTAGCTCAAAGAGAAACTTATGCATTGGGTAGTACATTAATTAGTATTAAGTACTGTACCTAGGGTGGTGGACTTGGCCCAGTGGTTAGGGCATCTGTCTACCACATGGGAGGTCCATGGTTCAAATCCCAGGTCTCCTTGACCTGTGTGGAGCTGGCCCATGCGGAGCGCTGATGCGTGCAAGGAGTGCCGTGCCACGCAAGGGTGTCCCCCGCTTAGGGGAGCCCCATGTGCAAGGAGTGCGCCCTGTAAGGAGAGCCTCCCAACGTGAAAGAAAGTTCAGCCTGCCCAGGAATGGCACCGCACACATGGAGAGCTGACGCAACAAAAAGAAACACAGATTCCCATGCCGCTGACAACAACAGAAGTGGACAAAGAAGACACAGCGAATAGACACAGAGAACAGACAACTGGGGTGGGGGGGGAGGGGAGAGAAATAAATAACTAAATCTTAAAAAAAAATTACTGTACCTATATCTCCTACATATATGCCTGATGATTATGGTGATATCTTTTCTATTCTAGACCATATGCAGAAATATTGAACATGTTAAAAGTCCTGGTAAACTTCATTTTCTAAGTAGTTAATGAACGCACCTATAAGATAAAGGAATGGCCACCTTACCTGAGAGCAGTGGGGGCAACAGTCCTTTTAATTTAAAATGCCACCAAATTAACTTGGGGTTGACCTCTCAGTCTTCACCCCACACCAGTGTGAGAACATGCTTAACTCAAATCTTTCTCCCAGCCCTTATTCCACAGCCTGTCTTACACATACCCTCGGGAGGACTGCCAAACCCACATGCCATCCTACCAGGGCTAAGTGTTTTCCCACCAGAAGGGAAACTGCAAATGAAGTGATTGCGACCCACTTCAACTTAGCCCCTTTGAGATGGTCCATAGACAACCAACCTTTCCTCACCCAGGACCAGCAAACCACATACTGTTCAAAACTTGGCAAGAAACAAGCTTTGCTCCCAGAGCCAAAATGTAAGGAACTTTACTCTGTAATTCTGATTACTCCCACAGCTATTAAAGTTACAGGAATTTCCAGCTTGTTGCACTAATCCTGAGTGAAGCCAGCTGCCCAAGGAAGTACCAGCTCACCAGAATCACCTGACAGGATGCACGAACGCCAGTCATTGGACGGCCTGCAGTACCTCTTGAAAACAAAGCTAAGTAGTGTCTGTATCAAAGTCAGCTGTTTCTTCTAACACTAATCCAAATGCCTATTGCTGGGGGGGGGGGGGCACACCAGACACCCCTTTAAAAAATCTTGTCTGTTTTCATCTCCTGTAGCTTAACTAAAAAGGGCAATGTCTCTTCTCATTCATCTCTTCTACCATAGGAACTGGGATTGGCAATTTATACCAAGCCCCATTATCTATTGCAATTTCTCCCTAGAGTTAACCAACAGCATAAAATAACTCAAGGACGAATACTGTTTCCCACCAACTTTGGGAAAATGCAGCCTTTGCAGGCACCTGGCCTTTTCTACTTTTGCGGTCCAGTATCCTCTTAACAGAACCATATATTTTCAAAATTCTAATTAAGTTTATTTCTTCCAGTATCAACATCTTGTTAGCCATATGGGGACTTCATCCAGCTTCGCCCAGGATGCCAAATCCATCTTCCTCCATCCTAGGTAGAATAGCAGGAGGGTTTTACACCTTGTCAGGTAGGGCCTACTTGTCCCTAACCAGCAGGAAGTAGATACAAAAGAATGATCATCATCCTTCAGCACCCCTTTAAGAATAAAGGTGTAAACTCTCTGAAAGTGGAATGAAGCTGGCTAGTAAGATAGGGAATCAATAGTTGGATCTGGGAACCTGGCAAGAAGTCCATGTGGACATCTAAAACGCCAAGATGGCTGCTGGAAGACTCCCCCCCCCCCCCCCCAAGATTCTGCCATTCAGAACAAGATTTCCTCCAGAAGCCAGGAGAAGACCCAGATATTCCCCCAAGGACTTTATCATTGGGCCCTCAAGGAGGATTGATGGGTGGGATAATCAATCAAAACAGTAAACAGCTGGGACTCCTCCTATGCCATTAGCAAAGAGGTGGGATAATTAACAGTTCAAAAAGCTAGCAAGGCCAGAACAGCTCTCACCTTTGAACCCCTGCTCTTGCCTTCACCATGTCCTGGTACTGGTCCTATCCTGTTTCTGCCTTCTATGCCCTGGTCTCACCATGTCCCCCCATATGGATCAACCTGCAAGTAAAACCTGGGCATTTATAATCCCTAATGGGAAATTGTAGTCTGTAAATCAGCCCTCTTTATCACTTTTCAGCCCCTTCCTCTCTACCTGGGACTCAGGATCTGTTATTTTCTCTCATTTCTCTTCCCTCTCTACCTTAATAAATTACTGGTCTAACTCATCTGACATGCTCTTGAAACTCATATCTGCAGCATAGTCAAGAACTTAGACAAAATCCTATAACAGTATTCTTCTAGATCTAAGGAATTCTTCTATCAACCAGCAAGCAAGAGAGGACAAATAGTAAGTCCTTTGTCCCTTGTTCAACCATTTGTCTTTTACCTCACTGATTTCAAAGATGTACTCTGGAAGTTTGTTTATTAGTTTTCAGACTCATGCAACTGCCTCTTTCTGCATAATGGAGTCAGGTCATATCAACATTCAATTGACTTCACAGAGCTGAGTACCTTAAGTATCATTAATTTTAATTTAGAAAAGCAGCAATCAACCTCCTATTCTGTTATATTTGTCAAAATCTTTAGTTTTAGTTATATCCACAAACTTTTAATGAAAAAAATGTGATGGGAGGGAATATAACTGAGAGGTCAGAATTAACAAATGACTATGATTACCGAATCATTATATAGATGCTTTTTTCCTTACTTTTCCTATATATTATAGAATAACCAAAATTAATACCTGAAAGCATTTCTTTTTTTTTTTCTTTTGGCCTCAAGGAGATAAAAGTTGAATTACTTTGCTTGGATGATGTAAATGGATGCAGATTTTATCTTAAAAAAATAAGTTTCCTTTTAAAAGCTTTCCTAATGTATTTGGTGATTTGCAGCAGGAACCGAAGTCAAGTGGCTCTCACCTTGCAACACCATTACATTAAATCATTTACATTTCAGCTTCAGCTATTTATTTTAGAACTGAATTTATTCCACATTTGGAAGATAACATTCTCACAGAAATTTTCAGAGGCCACTGGAGCATTTCTTTCTAGGAGCATTCTAGGCCATAAGTAACATAATGCTCACATAGTAATTATATAATTATGCCTCCTGGAATTAGAATACAGGAGTGTTCCCAAGCACCAGAAGTGGCAATTTGAAAGGACTATCAATAAGATAAAATAGAACTGGTATCGTCAAAAAAAAAAAAAAAAAAAACCAGCATATATAGCAGTTAGCAAATTCATACAAAAGGATGACTGAACTAGGTTGAAATCATGAAGATAAATGAAAGAAGGTAAAATATAGAAATCAAACATTTTTGTCTCAATGGTGGAACCCTTATATTTTGGGTGGTAAATTTTTCATTTTGTTCCACTAATTGCTTTTTTAAAGGAAGGTTGGGAGGGAGAATTTGCTGAAGTATGCAGCCAACATTAACCAAGGGAATCCATGCTCTTTAAATCCCACACCATCCTCAAGGCATTTCTAAAGCTTCCTGACCTTGACTCCCTTCACAGTCAATTTGACCGCATATCAAAGAACCTTGCCAGCCAGGAACCTCTCTTTCCAGTTCCCAGCTCTCCTCCCCCTGGCCATTGAAAAGCGCCTTTCTTTTTCTCACAGAAAGGCAGAGTCGCCAAACCACTCTGAGACCCCTTCTTTACAAATCAATAAATAGGAAGATGCCATCTACTGTACTTCCCAATCCTACAAGAGTTCAGTCACTCTGGTTCTTTGCATATCAGGAGATGAGGTGCCAGTTAGAGAAATAAGTACGCTTTGGCCTTCTTGGTGAAGGACGCAGGAGGGAGCAATTTGCACTTGTATTGTTCCTGAGTGTAGACTGGCAGAACAGGAGTTAAAACTCTGACCTGGCTTCTCTGCCCCTCACGCTCCACAGTTTCTCTCCTCTGTCTGCTTTACTCTCTTCTGACCTAGCCCTCCCTTTCTCACTCCGTCTCCACTGCACCTCAACCCCAGGGTGGTTTTCAAGCTCCCTAAATTATCATAAGGCATCCCTGAACTATTTTAGGTATTTTCACCTCAAATCTAAACCAAAGTGTTTTTTTTTTAATGTGTGACTTTACCTAGTGCAGAGAACTACAGGGGGAAAAAATCCAAAATACAACGTGAGCTTTTACGGAAGAAACAAAAGATTGAATTTCTAGGTCATCATGGAAGCAGGTACACTTCCCTGAGCAATAATCTGAGGTACTTTATGAGATTCTTCCTTTCACTAAAGCAAGAAATCCTAAAATCCATCAGGATACGTGCACTGTACCTTGACTCTCTTTTTAATCCTCAAGTGAAACCAAGACAGTAAAGTGTAATAAAAATGCATATAGCCGCAGGCTTTGTGCCTTAGCAAAGAGACAAAAAATAAGCTTCTTGACTTAACGTGTCTGCTGTGAATAATCAGCCACTGCATTTGGGGATCTTGCTTTATAATCTTAATGTATAGCACTGAACTTCATGTTCCTGGTGTGACAAGAATAAAGGATTTTTTCTTTCTTTAAAAAAGATTCCCTGCCCCACCTCCTATTTTCCAAAATGGATATAAGATATATGTGCCAACTTAAAAGAAACAAAATGGGGATGGGGGGATGGGGGGAAATCTCTTGGTTTTTGTCATATATTTTGTACATTTTATCTGAAATTGTCAATGAAGAATGGGCGAGGTAAGGTAAGGTAGGGCGACGCAATGATAGGGCTAAAATTTGACTGTGGGGGGAGTGTCATAGTCCCATTCCCTGATATTTAGACTGTTCTTCCTAAGCACTGGTTCTTAGCTGATTAATACATATCCTTGGGAAGATTAATGATAGCTCATAACAGGCTTATAGTACCACAGCTGTGAGTATTTGCATCTTAAGAGCAACTTTAATTAAATAATTAAACAATTAATTACTCAAATACTTATTGAGTGCTTATAAGGCACTTTGCTAGGAGAGGAAAGAGACAAAATAATAAGACAAACAAGAGCCTATTTTTAATGAATCTATGGATTAGATATTTACAGATAAATGTAATTAAGTGGCATGGGAAAAATTTTAACATTGAGCTGTTGTTCCCCATTTGATGTAAGTTAGATTAAAATGATTAATGTTAGACTGCATACATATTGCTAAATTTAGAACTGTATAACACCAGGAATAAACCCTAATGTAGACTATAGACTATAGTTAATAATAATATTATAATAATATTTCATCGATTGTAACAAAGGTAAAACATTAATGTAAAATGTTAATAATAGGGAAACTACATGGGGGTATGTGAGAACCATGCTTTTCCTGCATGATTTTTCTAGAAACCTATATCTACTCTAAATAAAATAGACAAGGGGAAAAAGCAAATATATAAACATCTGTAATTCTAATGATAATAAATCTTAGTTGAAAAAAGAAAAAAATCCATCTTAGGCCTGAGGTAAAGTGCAGCAGCTAGGTTTAAATGTGGTCTCAGTTGTGTGCCCCCCTCTCAAAGGCCCCACTCATGGCTCTCAGCAGAAATAATAAGTACAGATCTTCCTCTGGAGAAAGATCTCCCCAACCTAGGTCTCCGGAAGCTCACTGACTCACAAAAAATTAAATAGGAGTCTCAATCAAAAATCATCAAACAAAATAAATGACGGAGTCTCGTCTCTAGAATTTTTGACTTGGTCCACTTGGGCCTGGTGCTTCAGAACATGTGTGCCTGTGTGTGCACGTAAGTTTGTTTGTGTGGTGTTTAAAAGTTCCCTGGGTGATTCTGATGTACAGTTCTGTTTTGGAGCCACTGACAGAGTGGAGGGCCACCAATTTTATGAGTCAGAAGCCTGAGCTGGAATCCCTTCCCAGCCATTTGACCTTCCTTTCTGTTTGAATTCTGACTCCTAGGGACATGACATTACTGAGGGGCCAGATCACAAACTTCAGTTCCCCTGAACCTCTCGCGAAGAGCAGACCAACCCCGGGTAATCAGGTGTTCCTGCTGCCTCTGTGGACTTGAGACAGAGGAAGAGAAAGGAGGACAGAGAGACAAAGGAGAGGAGGCAGTGGTGCAAGGGGGGAGGGGGCAGTGGTGCCAGGGCAAGGTGCAGAGTCAGTCTGAGAGCTAGTGCAGTCTCCTCCTTGCTTGGTTTCCTTGGGCCTCAGATCCCTTATTTGTAGAAAGAACACCCCCTTCCAGAAAGCCCTCTGGATTCTGGGCCTAGCCAGGAATATTTTTTGAAAATGTATTTTGCATGCCCTTAGTAACATATTCTTAAAGAATAAGAGATGCCTATTTTAAATAGAATCACATATAATTGAATTCTCTCTCCAACATTTGTTTGCAAAGAGCTTTCAAAATATAGTGATTAGAATGGTTTGTTTTCTTGTTGTTTTCTCACTGTCATAACTGATTTTTTATGGTTGTGAGAATAAAGATGGTTGGATATAAAAGTACTGAATGATTTCGTGTTTCAATTAAAACAGTAGATTTTGCACAAGTAAAGAGCTCCTACTTACGAATTATTTCAGTGTACTGATCTAAAACTTTCTTCTGGACTTTCGAAAGTAATGTTAAATCTCATACTTTGAACATCTAGTCCTTGATCTAGGATTGGGCACGCATTTCACATCTTGGAAAAAACTTTTTTTTTTTGGTTGTTAGCTGATCTTTTTATCCTTTCTGGCATTAGCCAATCTTTTTATTTTCCTAGCAGCAGTTCTGGAGCTAAATTCCCTGAAGGCTAAAGCATCTATTGGATGGTTAAAAATGTATAGTGCTAAAGGTTTGCTTTTGTTGTGTTATTTTTTTAGTGGAAGTCCAAGAAAGAAAAACATGTTCTTGTATATATGAAGGCATACTGCAGTATATTTTCACTGATTTGCATCTAAGTTTGAACTTTTGATATTTCAATCCGAGTTGGCACTGACATTCAAATTTGTAAAATACAGTGAAGAAACAGTAAAGCAGAGTAAACAAATCTATAACCCAGGGAAATTTAAACAGATCAGAGACTAACTAGTACTTTTGAAATAACACTTTCATAAAGCAATTTATATGCTAAGCACACATGACTATGATTCTTATTTATTCACCAAAATCTAGAAGGACTTTTAATATTAACGAGTATTTAAGTTAGTTCAAATTCATATTTGTCCTAAAAAAAGGACAGAAACTTTTTAAAAAGCCAAAATCTATGTATTTCACTGATTCAGTCTAGCTTTCCTATACAAAAGTTAAATGAGATAGAATCTTAATATGTCTTGACAGATGCAAATAAAAGCAAAACACATGAAGAATTTATCAAAGACAAAGCATTTTTATGACCTTTCTCAGTACATGCATGTGCATAAGATCTCTTTATCTGTAGAGGGTTTCTCAACCCCAGCACTATTAACATTTTGCGTGACTGTTTTGTTTTGGGCACTGCCCAAAGCTATGGTTAGCAGCTTCCATAGCCTCCACCCGCTAGACACCAGAAGTGACCAACCCCATTTGTGACAACCAAAAATGTCTTCAGGGAGCCGAAGTTGAAGACAACTGCTCAAGCAGTTGAACACCTGTCTCCCACATGGGAGGTCCTCGGCGGGGGCAGATAATTGCCCCTAAGAATCATTGGCCTATATTAAACCTCAGCCTCCACTTTGTATATAGAGATACTGATGTTTGAGATAAGACCTGAGCCCCATTCTATGATTCTAAGTAGTGGAAAAGGAAATTTAACAGCCCTAAGTTATATACAGGCTTTCTCAGACCTGCCCAAGCCAGGAGTCCTCTAATGGGCACTCTTTGCTCCAGAGTTCCTGAACTGGGCTTAAACACTCACCTCATGAGATCTACACTGTGAACTGATGGCTCCCCTGCTCAAACCCTCCCCCTCCCCTTCCTTCCCAGGTGTTATTCCTTAATAAATCTGTCTCCACACCTGCTTCCTGGAGGACCCTACCTGCAACACCAATCAATCAAAGCATCTTTTCTTCAGCCTAGATGGGCACATAACCTGAATTGGGTCATTGAGAGTCAAACTCAGACATTTTTAAAACTCTTTGGGTAGAGTAGCTCTCTCTTTTTGGCCTGGAATGCTGGAGATGCTAGGAGGGGAAGAGATGGGCCTGCAAACTAAGGTTGCCTGAAAACAGAGCCAGAATAATGCAGACGCAGAGATGGAGCTAAATATGCTTAGAAGCAGTTGTGGTCAAAGCCAGATCTGAAGTTATGTGACTAAAAATCACTAGCTACCACCCTTTCTTCTGCGTAACTAATCTGAGTCGAGCATTCTGTAACTTATAGTCAAGAGTCCAGCCTGATCTAATTTGTAATAAAAGGGAAACAACAGAAACATTTGAAAGAATTAACACTGAGCCTGGAAGCTGATAAAAATGAATTCATCACAGTAACTATTAAGAGCTAGGTAGGTAAGTTGTTCAAGAATTACAAAGTGTCCTACCTTCTTAAATCTAAAGACACTTCATAAAGAGGTGAGGGGAGAATAAAATTAGGCCCCTTACAGTATAATGATTTTACCAACTGTTGCATGAATTCTCTGATGATTTTCTCTAATTTCATCCTGGGGAAATAATAGATAAAGAATTCTCTATGGTAGCTGCCGAAGAGCTGTCAGTACATATTAGTTTCCTTTCCCTATTCATGAGGCCTTAGGCAAACTTGGGTAAACCTCTACCCAGCACACCATGCCCCTTCCTAGTTCCCATCCTCTACTGCTAAGATTAGAAAAAGAGAGCATTTTACAGTAGTATAACATTTGCTTTGAAACAGTCCTTCACGCTTGAGGATATGTCAATAATATGTGTGCATTTAAAGCTATGAGGTATGCCCATCTAAGGTCCCTGTATTTTTTAATAGAAAGATTTGTTTGAAAACTCAAAGTTACATTGGTCCACTGAAAATGTTTGAAAAGCTTCATTTGTGAAAAGATGCATTGACTGGAACTGCTGGGGGTCCTTAGTGGGAGCTGGATCATCATAGGAGTTTCTGTGTTAGGAAAAAGTACTAGAACATTTTAGTTAAGCTGCTGACCACCTGGGATTTGGTCATTTGAAAGGGTTGTTGACAGAGCCTAATAGGTACCCCCTCGACCTTTTGGAAGTAGATATCATATTAAGAGATTTGTATTATGGCCTCCCTATTAAAAATGAGGGCTGGGAAAGTGGCCCTTTTCACTTTCTCTAGAAGAAGGTGCTTTATATTTTCTAACATCACGTTTCCACCCATAATTGTCTGCTATGACACCAAAATATTCCATGCTTTTTGGCTGGAGAGCTTGGTGTCTTGATCATCTCCTTTCAGTGTTGGAGACAGCAGTGACCCATGGGGGTGACGAGGTCGCCTATAGGAATTACCTGGGTCTAAACCAATTAAAGAGGAACTCGAGTCCATTTTCTCTCAGGTTGCGAGAGAGTCCAGGAAATGAAAGTCAGCCATACAACAGAAATGCTGCCCAGGGAGTTGCTATTATCAAGCATTTGCACGCCAAATTATATTTTCCAACTCGTTCGCTAGTTACTGGCAGGTACTGTTAAGAAATGGAATTCTGAGCTGGGTGTTGAACACAGAAAGATTCCTGGAATCAATGGACAGGGGCCTCTTTCTCCAGCTACCTATGACCAAACAGCATTTTGGGTATGACTTCAAATTGCAAAAGGGTCAAGTCGTGGGCTTCTTGTGTTTCTTGAGATGCTAAATGTGTTACTGAGAGGGCTGGCATAGGCCCTGGATTTCTGAGACCATGCACCCCTGATACTGCATACTATGCAGGTTGAGGAACAGAATGATATGAACAGAGGAAGGAGAATGGTGCCTCTACGACCCTGCAATATGGCTTTGCACCATGGCAGAACCCACTGGAAGACATCACGGGGCAGAAGGCATTTCTCTTATTCTTTTTTATTTTAAAGAAGATTTATTTATTTTTTATTTATTTCTCTCCCCTCCCTCCCAGTTGTCTGCTCTCTTTGTCCATTTGCTGTGTGTTCTTCTGTGACCGCTTCTATCCTTGTCAGCGGCACCCAGAATCTGTCTCTTTGTTGTGTCATCTTGCTGTGGTAGCTCTCGGTGTGTGCGATGCCACTCCTGCGTGGGCTGCACTTTTTTCACATGGGGCGGGCGGCTCTCCTCACGGGGCGCACTCCTTGCACGTGGGGCTGCCCTATGCAGGGGACACCCTGCGTGGCAGGGCACTCCTTGCGTGCATCAGCACTGCGCATGGGCCAGCTCCATACGGGTCAAGGAGGCCCGGGGTTTGAATCATGGACCTCCCATGTGGTAGGCGGACGCCCTAACCACTGGGCAAAGTCCACTTCCCAATTCTCTTATTCTTAATGCCACCCCTCCCTTCTCTAAAGAAAAAGAGGAGGAAAAAAAGGAGTGGAAGTCTGTCTTTAAAATTTTTAAGGAGTCCAATTTTGTCTTGGTAAAGAGAATGAAATTCAGTTCACCATTCACTCATTCCTCTCTAAACTTCTCACCTCCATCTTTGTTTGCATTTAATCTCGGGAATAATCACCACATCTCCCCTTCACTGTCCTTTCATAAGGTTTCTTGTTTTGTTTTGCATTTTAGTCTCTACTTCCCATATTCCTCCTCTTTTATTCTAAGCCATTTTCTCCTCTCTTACTGCTTTGTTTGTTTCCCTTATGCTACAGCATACCTGCCTTTTTTCCTCCATCATATCTCTAAATTAGGGGGTCTCCTCCTTTCTATGCAGCATCCTCTCGCCAGCATGATGACTTTGCTTTTCTCTATTGTACTCTCTTTTGTGATTGGTCAACAGCAAAATGAAACTTACTAGAATCCAATTCTGAAAGCACTTTAGGAGGATGGAATCTTATCATTTACTCTCTGAATCACTATCATCAGTATAGTTGGTGCAGAATAGTATTCCATTTCGGGGCTCATTGGATAAGTATGAGTTCAACCTGGCAGCCAGAAAATCACTGGGGGGAGAAAAAGGTTTGTGTTCCTATCCTTCTTTATAACTCTGAACTTTGTGACTGGCTTTGCTTCCTTATTTCTAATTATGCCTTACAGAAAAGTAACATTTTTTTCCATTTATATTGTATAGCACCAAAGATTTTCTGGGCCTTTTATGAAGCACAGCACAATTTCGTTTTCATTTTACAGATTATGCAACTTAATTTTGGAAAATTAAACGACATGCCCAAGGAGGGATTCCACATTTCCCGAGAACCTAGCATTTTCTGTCTCCCAGAAGGCTAAAATTAGATCCCGTTTTAATGACTGTTCCTGCAACATTGAGTGCTATGTAATGAGAATGTTTCCATGTTCTTGCTGACGTACCATTTGCTAATGTGAGTCCAATGAATTCTGACAATCAACAATAATCACATAAACATGAACATTTATTAATGCTTGCTTTGTGCCAGACACTGTGCAAAGTGCTTTATAAAGATTATTTCATTCGATCTCTCCCGTAACCCTGTGAGTTAAGAATACAAATGGTCTAGTATGCCAAAGTTGTTCACATTTGATGGTTGATTTTATATAGATTTTTGAAACTGTCTAGAAAGCTCCTATGACACTACACTGATACTCCAATGACAACAAGCCTATCCTGCCTGGGCTGCTTTTATTATGTATCAGGGATTTAAAAAAATAATCAGGTCTTTACTGATACCCAAAAGAAAGAGGTGACATTGCCACTGCCCTGCTCTACTTTGGGGTTTATAGCAAAAACCTCTGGTGCCTACATCCCATCTCAGGAGCCCGCCTCTGACTTCAGTTGCAGCTGCAGTGGACAGTTTTGGACAAACTCCTAACTCATCCAGTAGAGCCAGCATCCCACCTCAAAAGTGAGTCTTTCTGCTTTCCACCCCAGGGATTTTTCCAATGCCTGGGAGTTTGCTCCCTAGGTGGACAAGCATAGCCACAAAGAGATTAACACTCTTGGGGGAAATTCTGAATCAATGGGAGAAAGGAGCAGATGGATAGCCATATTTCAGGCTCTGGCCACCAGATTCAGACACTTATCCTGTCTACCTCTCACAAGTCCTAGCAGATAGCTTATCTTTCCTTGCTGTTTTATTATTCTCGCTCTTACTCTGCTTCTAGGAATCACATCCTAAATAAACTTCTTGTACCCAAGTAGTTGTTTCCATTTTGTGATGGGGTAACCCAAACTAAGATACCAGGTCTTGGGACAGGCCCCATCTCCATTAAGCATGGACACTTGGAGAATGGGATGTGAAAACTACTAAAAATAGAATCTATGATGTTGACAATAGGAAGGCTGTTTACTTCACCCATTATTTAAGTCTCTGGTAGACATTAATAAACTTTTATGGCAAGTCAGGCACTGTGTTAATGCAGTTGCTGAGTCCAGAGTCTGGTGAACAGACTTGTTGGAACTTGTACCTTAGGGCAGTGAGAAATAAAAGAATGATCTTAAAGTAAGGAGAGCTACATAATCAGATCTGCTTTTTAGAGGAAAATGGATTAGGAAGGAAGACCAAAATCCAGGAGAAAAATTAGCAGGCCCTTGTAGCAATTGAGGCAAAGATGCTGGAGACAGGGGAATGAATGAAGAAGGGAGTGAAATTGAGAGATGATTTGGGAATAGAGTAGACAAGATTTGGCAAAACATCAAGTTAGATTTAAAGATAAGGGTGGACTTGGTGATGACACCTGAGTTTCTGACTTGGACAATTAGGTGAAGGGTGATGCTAAGAATAGGAAACTAAGAGGGAAAAAGTTGAGGATGTGTTGGGAGATTGGGAGGACAATTATGGGAGATTGGGAGGACTTAATTATGGGACATGTTAAGTCTGAGGTGTCTGTGAGACATTCAGGTAGAGGTGTTCAGGAGGGTGACTAAGTATGAAGCCAAGAAGAGAGAGAAGCCTGACTTCACTTCAAAAATGAAGGAAGCTTTTTCAACAAACGATGCCGGGGCAATTGGATATCCATAGGCAAAACATGAACTTTGATCTAAACCTCAAATCCTATACAAAAATGAACTCAAAATGGATACAGATTTCAATGTAAAACATAAAAGTATAAAACATATAAAACAATAGAGAATCTTTGAGATCCAGGGCTGGGCCAAGAGTTCTTTTGACAACAAAAGTATGACCCACAAAGGAAAGACTAATAAATTGGATCTCATCAAGATTAAAAATTTTTTGCTCTGTAAAAGACCCTGTTAAGATGTTGAAAGGACAAGTTACATTCTGGGAGAAAATATGTGCAAACCAAATATACACTAAAGGACTAGACTCAAAGGTATATAAAGAAATCTCAAAGTCAACAGTTAAAAACAAGCATTCCAATGAAAAAATAGGTGAAAGTCATGAACAGACATTTCACTGAAGATGATATACAATGGCAAATAGACACAAAAAATATATTCAACAATGTTAGCCACCAGGAAAATGCAAATTAAAAGCACAATGAAATATTCCTTCACACCTGTCAGGATGGCTAAACTGCTAAATAGTGACAAAAAATGCTGGTGAGGATGCAGAAAAACTAGATCATTCATACATTGCTGTTGGGAATGTTAAATGGTACATTCACTTTGGGAAAGAAACTTCAGGAAAGTTTGGCAGTTGCTTATAAAAGTGAACATTCAACGACCATATGATCCAGCAATTGTACTCTTGGGCACTTAGCCCAGAGAAATGAAAACTTATGTTCACACAAAAACCTCGTACATGAATGTTGATAGCAACTTTGTTCATAATAGCCCAAAGCTGGAACTAGCCCAGATGTCCTCCAAGGGGTAAAGCTTAAACTATGGTATATCCGTACCACAGAATATTATTCAGCAATAAAAATAAACAAACTATTGCTACACACAACTATTTGGATGAATCTTTAGGGAATTACATTGAGTGGGAAAAGTCCATCTCAAAAGATTACATATTGTATGATTCCATTTACATAATACTCTTGAGATGACAAAATTATCGGAGTAGAGAACATATTAGTAGTTGGAGGGGGCAGAGAAGGAAGGTAGGTGTGGCTATATCAAAGGGATCCTTGTGGTGTTGAAACTGTTCTGTATCTTAATTGTATCAATGCCAATATCCTGGTTGTGGCACTGAATTAGAGTTTTGTATGATGTACCACTGAGGAGAAACTAGGTAGAGGGTACATGGGATCTCTCTATTATTTCTTACAATTGCATGAGAATCTACAATTATCTCAAAATAAAAAGGTCAATTGAAAAAAGTCAAGACACAGGAATGCTGAGATCTGGTATTTCTCAGTATTATTCAAGGGTAGAATTTCCATAGGATTAGTTATATTAAATATTAGTTATAAGGTGCTGTACTTATCCCCTTAAAAAAATCTGCAAGATAAGTTTGACTTTTGAGGCTAGATACCATTACTTTTCATATTAAAAATTCAGGAAGCTTCTACAGTGAACAGTGTTTTGGTAACCAGAAAAAAAAAGTGTTTTCATTGGCAAAATAAGACATGAACATGTGAAATGGAGCACAGTCTGTGGAAAGTCTAGGACGATGGTGTCTAGGGTAGGGGGAAGGTTCTCTGGAGGAGGCTGAGCTTGAACAGGATCAGCAATCACATCTGGATGGAGGGAATCCTTCCAGCACTTGGCAAATAGCAGGAGAATGTGCCCAGCAGGTGTCAAGATTTGAAGAACTGCCTCATCGGGGAGAGAACATTTGTTTTGTTTGTTTGGGCAAAGGGGAAATAGGAAGGGTACTTATAATGGAGATATTTGGACCTGATCCCAAGGACAGTGGAGAGTCACTTAAAGTTTTTAGGCACGATGATTGAGAGCTCCGGCTCTGGAGGCAGGGTGCCTGGTTTGACTTCCAGCTCTGCTATTTGCCAGCCACTAGGCAAGGCACTTAACCCCTCAAAGCCTCAGTTTCTGCCTCTGAAACCGAGACTGCTCATCAGAGGTGCCTCAGAAAGTGGTTGTTAGGACTAAACGAGATAATGTATGTCAAGCCCTCAGCACAGTGCCTGGCAAATAGTCTCATGGTAAATATTAGCTGTTGTGAGCATGATGGTGGTGCTAGTAGTGACAGTGAAGTTGTCTATCTCCAAAGGTTGTAAACATCTTGGGAGCAGAGACCACTGCTTATCTTTGACTACCCAACGCTTGGCACACTCCTGGTACACAGTAGGAGCCTTGATAAATTAAAGTGGAAAAAGTAGTGTTCTTAGAAGATTAACTTGACAGCAGTGGACTGATCATTTGGAAGAAGTAGAGCCCTGAGGTATAAAGCATAGTTAGAAGGCTACTGCAATGACATGGCCTCATGCCTTGTAACAAGGACTAGGAAAAAAAGGTTGGTGCCGGCAGGACTTGAAAGGAAAGGGTAAATAATGAAAGATGCATTGAAGAATATGGTGTTGGGGCTTTGATTCCATTTTAACCATGAATAGGTTCCAAGTTTGACTTTACTGTGGGCACTGGGTCTCTTTTGGAGATAAAGTTCAGTGTGGTGGAAAATATGGCTTTCGAAGTCAAAGAAACATTGCTCTGCTCCTTACGTCATTTTTAGAACCTTAAGAAATATATCTGTCCTTTCAGGGTCTATGGTACATAACTGTGGCTCTCCACCCAGAACCCCCCAAAGCAGCATCTTTGCCTCCATTCTCCAGGTGCTCCCTTATTAGCTGCTGACTCCCAGCTGGGACCCTTACCGAAAACTGCCTCGGGAATTACCTCATTCAAGTTGACCCTTCCAGGGGTGAGCAAGGCCCACCCCATTGGTTACCTGATGTGAGGGGACACAGCCTCCTCTGCCCATCAGACCCATTTGGGACATCTTTGATGGGCCAAACCAACTCCAGAGCTTCACTGCAGGATCCCGCTGAAACTTCAGTTGTAACTGCCTCTGGGGCCAGATTCCCCTCTGCCCAACTTGCCTCACTTTCTTAGAGGGGTAAACTGAGAGCACTCCTCAAGACCATAACACATCCTCTGCAAGCAACTCTCCGACTCAGTCTGCTTCCGAGCCCAGTCTAGGAGTGTCCTTTATTCCTAACCAGGAAAGTGGAAAATGGCTTGTGGTGAGAATGAATTGATATCATGTCCTTGGCACAAAACTGCTCAAGAAATGATGGCTAACACACCACTGTTTCTATTTACAAACCACAAGCAGGTAACTTTTCTGGCTTCCCCTCCACCTTACTGGCTCATATCTCCTTGCCTGGGGATGGAAAATTCAGTTCCAAACATGATTGAAGCTCCCTGCCCCAGCGGGTACCCTGGATTCATAATGTGATCTTTTCCACCAGCAGTTCTAATCCCGACCCATCTCTTTAGACTTTGAATCTCTGTTTTCCTCTAATGCTGAAATCATCCTGGGATAGGCTCTGAAGGACCCCACCAAAGCCACCAGAGCAAACGGCCCTCCTTTCCCTGTCAAAACAAACACTTTAAAATCATCCCCTATCCTTTTGGAAAAGCACATCCGATTGCATCATGGTTTAAAAGAAATTCCACTGTGTCAGTAACAGGTTGTCGAATGAGTGGACTGGGATCAGGAGTCAGGTGAAGGTGACAAATATGAGGGTGTGGTTAGCTACCTTGAAGGATTTTGACACAGATTCTCTGCTTGGGGGTGGCTGCCATTACTATCTGTACAGAGAGTAGAGTCAAGGTCAGAGATGCTAAAGCTAAAGTGGAGGACTCTGAAGTGGGAAGAGGGTCTGTGTTCTTCATAAATTCAGATTGGTCAGAAGGATACAAGGATATGCGAGGTCAGAGTACACAGTTTAGGCAGATTAGGGGTCAACATCCAGAAATTCATGGCTAGCAAGAATGGAGATCAAGTGTCAGAGCACAGGTTGGACTTTGGGACGAAGCTGTTGCATGAGGAAACAGACATGGTACAAAACAAAACCAGGAGACAGGGGAGCCCATTACAGGTTCTGGAACAAATGGGCTAGTGCCAAGATCCAAGGACTAAGCCCAAAACAATGGTAGTCTTTTCTGCCCTAGTTTTTAGCTGCTTTCCTGGCGAAGGTGGCTAAGGGCCAACAGCACTGGGCTTCTTCCCAGAGGCAGGCGGGTTCTGCAGGTTTTAATGATTCCAGCAGAAAGCCTGGTCCCCTGGACAACCCTTATGGTTCTAACCCAGCAATATGTATTGAATCTGGCAGCTCAGCATTTGCTGCATCTGGTGGGAAACAAATGGGCCCGTTTACAAACATAGTACCTATGTGAGATGAGGGCGGCTTCATTTGTCATATAAAAATATTTCCTATTTTGAGTAAAAGCTACTTAAAGTCTGGCACTAAGTTTCTACCTAGGAAGGACTGGTAGTAATGGTAGGGTAGGAGGGAATTGACTGTCTCCAGGTATCTGAAAGACTGCCTTTGCCAAGAGCCTTTACATTTGCTGTGTGTAGCTCGGAAGCAGGCATATAGACAAAAAGATGGCAGTTATGAGAAGATCAATTTCAGCTCAATGCAAGAGATAAAAGCCTAATGATTAGGGCGTTTGCAAATGGAGTGGGCTGCATTACAAAGTAAGGAGTTCCTCAGCATCATTTTAGGCTTTAAGGCCAGGTGAAAGGCTTTCTAGCAGAGATGTTGTAGGATTCCAATACTGGGAAAGGAGTTAGACTAGATCTTGAAAGCCCAGTGCAACCCAAGATTCTATTCCTCAAACTTGTTAACATGTGATTTATACCATTTTAAGAAGTTAACTATTGGGAGGCAGCCTAACATAATGGTTAAGGTCTTTGGCTCTGTGGCCAGACTGCGTGGGTTTGAATCTTGGGCCACTTACTAGCTGTGTGACCTTGGGTAAATTATTCAGTCTCTTGTACTTTAGTCTTTATTTGACAAAATGGAGATGTAACAGTATCTACCTCACAGAATTGTTGTAACACTGGGATTGCTGAATATATAAAAAGTGTGTAGAGAGGGCTTCGAATGCAGTACCTGGTATTGCTGCTGCGACTGCTACTACTACAACTGTTACTTCTCTAGGCTCTTACATATTGATTCTAGCATCTTGGTTGTGATTTTGCACTCTGATGACCAGTGAAGTAATGAAGGACTTGTGGACTATAAATTCCTGGTAAAGTACTCTCAATGCATGAAAATCCTAAAATGTAAGTTTCTTTCCCCCACTCAGGTTCTGCTTTTTTGAGGAAGGAAAGTAGAGCTATGAAAACAAGTCTAAATTGTGCTCCTTAATTCTGAATGTCCTATACTGCTGTTGAAGTAATATCAAAGCAGAGATTTCTAGGAGTCTGCCTGGGGAACAAATATAGTTTCCTCCCCCAGTATAACTGAAACCACGGCCTTTTAAATCTGTAATCAGAGGCAGGGTGGTCATCACCACCCCCAAATCCTCAAGACTGAGGAATGAACAAACATAAGGGGGAACAGCAACTGTGGACTAAAGTAAACTTATAATTTTTCTAGTAATGGAAGAATTTGTAACATCAATATAAAGGCAGTGGTCACCAGAGGTTCTGAGGGGAGGGAGAGGGAAGAATAGGTGTAACATGGGGCATTTTGGGAACATTGGAATTGTCCTGCATGACATTGCAATGACGGATAAAGGTCATTATACATTTTGTCAAAACCTAAAAATAATTTGTGGGGCAAAGTGTAAACTATAATGTACACTATACTTCATGGTTAGCACAATGCTTCAATATGTGTTCATCAACTGTAACAAATGTACCACACTACTGAAAGATGTTAATGTGGGAAAGTGTGGGGGGAGGTATATGGGAATCCCTTATATTTTTGATGTAACATTTATGTAATCTAAAGCTTCTTTAAAAATAAAATATGTATATATATATATTTAATCTGTAATCTGAAAAACTCTGCTCTCATGGCCACAGAAATGGGCGTGTTTCCTCCTCTTCCCATCCCTTATAGAGAAGACCCTCTTGTTGAAAAACAATGCTCAGCGGCAGTTTACCTCAGAGCTGAGAAAGCTTTGGCCTAGTGATTATGGGCCCACTTTTGTGATCTACCTGTGAGGAAAAGAATACATTCTTTCAATGGTGCTTGCAGACTGTATTAGAAAAACCAATAAACAGAAACACAGAGGGCTTCAAAAAAGCCTCGAAAAGTCTGTTCTTTAAAATGGCAAACTTCTAAAAGTCTCTTGAGAATCCTCAGGTCTCAATGAGAAGAAAAACAGCTGCTAACACATTCGGTTTTCTAAAAATTGCTCATTTCTCCAATTCCTACACGAAGGCTCATAAGGTTTACTGTACAGATCGTTGGCAGCACAAACAAATCTACCTCAAGAGACTTCATTCACCTCAGGACCAATTTCTCCTCTGTTCGTACATCTTCTGTTCAGTTAGCAGCCCTGCTGGGCTAAAGCAGAGAGCTGTTTCGGCGGCAGTAGGGGGATCATCCAGGGAGACCTCATCAGTCATTTATGCCCACGCTGTTAACAATGGAATCAATAACACAAGCGCTCTGAAGAGCACCTTCCCATTCTAGTTAGGAAGTCTGCAGGTGACATATTTAGAAAGGCAAGAAGTCTTGGAATAGTACTTTGTTTCAGGAAATGTTTGAGCACTAACTACCCCTGTCCATAAACATGGACATCACTATGGATTTAATTTGGATTGTTGCTCTTGAGAGTAAGAGGGATGTTGAGGAGGGTGGTTTTTCTGGTTCTGTATAAGGCTGCCAAGACCGATGATATTTTCAGCGTTTTTATTTATTATTTATTTATTTTTACTTTTTCTTTTTAAAGATACTTCACAAAAAAATGTTACATTAAAAAATATAAGAGGTTCCCATATG
Organism: Dasypus novemcinctus; assembly: GCF_030445035.2. Classification (NCBI taxonomy): domain Eukaryota; kingdom Metazoa; phylum Chordata; class Mammalia; order Cingulata; family Dasypodidae; genus Dasypus; species Dasypus novemcinctus. Next base: position 35,546,426 of record NC_080704.1, read on the forward strand.
CCCCCCCCATACCCCCACTCGTCCCACATCAACAACCTCTTTCATCATTGTGGCAATTCACTGCATTTGGTGAATACATTTTGGAGCACTGCTGCACTGCATGGATTATAGCTAACAGGGAGGTGAAGACAGTCAACCAGCACACCAGTGAACCAAAAGTGCCTACAACTGCAAGCAGGAGAATTGCATCCATCAGCCATGTGGGCTCTAAGCCCCTTCTTGATTGAGAGGTGGAGTGGACATCACCATCCTAGGGTCCACAGGATGGAGGAATAAAATACGGATTGGAGTGGACTAGCTGGTATTCTACTATAGAACTATTGTGACTCTAGCAATGGAAGAAATTGTAGCATTGATATAGAGGCAGTGGTATGACAGTTGCTGAGGGCAGGGAGAGGGAAGAAGAGATATGATGTGGAGGCATTTTTGAACTTGGAGTAGTCCTAAATGATATTGCAGGGTCAGATGCTGGACATTATATATCCTGCCACAGCCCACTGAATGGACTGGGGAGAGTGGAAACTACCATGTTAACTGTAATTTTCAGGGTTTTTTTGTTTTGTTTTGTGGAAATGCCTTCCTTTGGGTTCCTTTGGGTTCTGTATTACTGTAGTCATAGCACCAGTAAGGCTTTATTTCACTTAATTTCCTTGTGTGGGAGGAAGGTCTACCCCTGATACTTTGTAAGGGGACAGGGCTCTTATCCATTTTTGTATTTCCAGACCTTACCACAGCACTTGGCACATAATTGGTTGTTCAATGCTGTTTACTGAATAACTAACTGGATGATGAATGAAATGAGTAAATGGTTTCTGAATCCTGTTCTATCAGATCACAAACAACCAATCTGTCTTTGATTCCAGTGTGTAAAGTAGTTGAGATCATCGCAATGGCTTCCAGGTGTCTTGTACTCTGCAGCATTTTTTAGAGACTTCATTCTGGACACATATACTCGAATGTTTCTGAATTGCTTCCTTAAGGCATTTCTTTGGTCAGATTCACTTATGGTTGACATCTCATCTCACCTAACACCACCATCTTGGGAATATTGTTCTCTGCACGATGTCTGGGCTAGTGGGTTATGGAGTTCTGTGATTAGGACTGGCAGACTTAGGGTCTCCAGGGGGCAGCAATACAGAGATGCAGAGACTTTGGTTGACATTAAGAACATTTGTGGATTTGATGCTTACAAATCCAGCTGTGACACTCATGGCAAGTTCAAGTCTTACACTCTATAGAAAGTTAAAAATGGGCACTATTCTGTTAATATTTGGTAAGGTCTAAAATTCATAGCCATGCTTTCTGTCAGTTTTTGAAAGACACATTGACATTTTAGAGGTAGCATAATTTTGAGGGGGATGCAGGAGAGGAGTTCTCTAGCCCACATGACATTAACTAGTCGTGTCACCTAGGCCAAATCTTGGTTTCTTTGGATCTGTACAGTGAGGGTGTTGAGACTAGATGATTTCATGAAACCTAACTTAATTCTTCTATAAGTTATATCATCAGGTCAGTCCTGCCTCAAGGTCTTTGGATGTGCTGCTCTCTCTGTCTGGCACACAATTCCTCATGAACTTTCAGGCCACCCTCTCTCGCGTATTTTAGGTTTCTGCTCAAACATCACCTCCTCAGAGGCACCTTTCCTGATCACCTTCTATAAAATGACTACCTACTCCATTACATAGCTCTCTAGTCTCTTTCCTACTTAATTTTTCTTCCTCATACTTATCGCTATCTAAAACTGTTTTCTATATTGATTGTGTAACTGTGTGGCATCTGTCTTCCTCCATAGAATGCAAGTTCCCATGAGGGCAGCTGTTTTGTCTTGCTATTTTATTCTCAGTACCTAAAACAATGCCTAGCATGGAATAGGTTCTCACTATGTATTAACTGAGTAACTAAATGAAGATTTGAACTCCTAGCTAAAAGTCTTTAGGGTTTCTTATGCATAATCTGGTTTAACATATGAAGTTGAGAATCACAGAATCATTAGATCATTAAGCTAAAAAGGACACTGAGGTTACCCAGCCTAATCCCTCATTTTGAAAACCAGAGTGGTTTTAAGTGACTTGTCCAATGCCACTTAGCTAAGCATTAGCAGAACTCTTTACTCCTATTTCACTCATATTTTCATTACTTCAGATGGTTCAAACAACATAATATAGCTCCCAAGATATTTAATAATACCAAAGGGAAAACAGTGTCTTTACAGTGGAAAAAATGCATAGACACCATCTTAACCAAGTGATCAAGGTTAGATCACTAGTAATAAAACATGTGACTATCAACCATATACCCACTGATAAGATACACTGAGGGCACATCACTTTTGTGTCAGTCATCCCCAAAATCTATAACCTCAATCAAATATTGAGAAAACATTAGACAAATCCAAATTGAGGGATGTTCCACAAAATAACTAACCAAATAACTGACCAAGTGTTGAGGTCAAGAAAGATAAGAAAAGACTGAGGAACAGATTGGAGGGGACTAAGGAGACATGACTAAATAAAATGTGATTGGATCCTATAACAGAAAGAAAGGATGTTAGGGAAAAAACTGATGAAATATGAATAAAGTTTATAGTTTAGTTAAAAGTATTGTACCAATGTTTATTTCCTGGATTTAATAAGTACACTATGACTACGTAACATGTTAATACTAGAGGAAGCTGGGAAAATCGTAGACAGGAGCACTGCAATTTTTGCAACTTTTCAGACATCTAAAGTTATTTCAAAATAAAAAGTTACAAAAATAAAGATAATATAATGTCATGTTGACTCTGGAAATGGTACAGTTGCCAACGTCAAAGTGCCTGTAATAAATGTTTTGAGCTTGGACAATTCTAGGATGATGGTTTTTAGTACTTTAGATAATATTTGGAACTTCATTTGAAAGAATTTCCCAAATGATTAAAATGACTAACAGGGACAGAAAATTGTTGCCCCGATGCACTCCAGAAGAATTCAAAAGACTGAAAAGATTACTGTACAACATTCATTTACTTTATTCAAAATATTCGAGGCCATTGGGAGATGAGAATCTCAGCATCCCTTTAGGTAATTAGTTTTCTTGTCCAGGTGATGTGTCCAAGAGGTTTTATGACAATTTCATCAAGCCTCTCTATATTGAAATTTGAGATGCCCCAGCTAATGATTCACTGTCACTGGGGAAGTGTAGCTGATTCAGGTAATAGGTATATTCTTATTTTAATCCATTCCATCTAACCATACTACATGATCCAACAAGAGACTTTTAAACTTGTTATAACATGCTTCCTTATAAATAGTAGGAGGTACCTTAGTTTAGGAATAGAAGGCAAATATAATGCATTTGTATAATTATTTTCCCTTTAATGTCCATGGGGGACACTAATAATCAGTCTGTGACACTTTTCTATCCTTTCCCAATCTGTTTCATGACTTTTCACAGCAAAGCATTCCAAGCAGCAGATACCAGTTGACAAAAAGTTTACATGTGAGATGAATACTAGTTACCAATCCAGATATTGTGCAATAAAGTATGAATTATAAATTAGAAAACCCAGGTTTGGATCCTAACCTTTCTACTTACTAGCGTTGTGGTCTTAGTGAGATATATGGTGGTTTTTTTTTTTCAATTTTAACATTTCTATGCCTTGATATCCTTATCTATAAAATGGGAACACTAGTACATGCCTACCTCACATAGTTAGGGGCAGCATATGTCTGGCTGCTTTGTATGTAAGGAAGTATATAAATGAATGGCAATTTTACTGAAATAGTCAAGCAATTTGATCAGAGAAGTGCATTTCTCTAACACTTTAATAACTCTCTATTTTCTGACCACACATCCAACCTTTAAATGTCTCTTACTCCCATGTCCAGCAGAACTGGGGTGACAGTGTGAGCAATTCCTTATCAACCAACGGAACAATTGACATAGGGCTAGATGGGCAAGCATATGCTCCAGTGCTAGCCCAGAGCAAGCCCTTATGAGATCAGAGCCAGTGAACCATATTTTAGTCACTCCCCTAGCTCATTGCTCCAAGTCTCAGATAATTTGGACACAGAAGTACATGACTGTAAAAATGATTGCTTTTTGATGAAGTGTCATTGGTACTCCCAGCTAATTTGGGCGGTTGTAAGATCCATAGCTGACTGCAGGAATAAGACAATTTAAAATAGGAAAACATTCCAGACCCCAAAGCATCAATCACTCACACATTCATTCATACCCTTGGCTTCTGAGATGCTACATTCTTTTGATTTTTCACTTTACTTCACCTCTCCCACCTCCATCTGACTTCTTTTTCTTGGCCTTTTTCCTAGACTTTCTTTTCTTTACACTCTAGGTGATGGCCTCCATTCCCAATACTATAAATTCTATTTACATATGAATATCTTCATTTACACCTCTAGTTCTGGTTAGGTCTCTCTTCCCAGCTACAGCTGTATTTGACTTCTCCATTTGGATGTATCATAGGCATCTCAAACTGAACATATCTAAAATGGAACTCTTCTCCCAACCGCCCCGCCCCCTGCTGTTTTGCTGTCTCAGTCCATTAGCTGTGTGATCTTCTGTATCTATTTCTCTTTTTATCTTCTCTTCTCGTCTTTCTCCTCTAGGATTCACCGGGATTCAATCCTGGGACCTCTGATGGGGAGAGAGGTTCCCTGTCAATTGTACCACCTCAGTTCCTGGTCTCTGCTGTGCTTCACCTTGACTCTCCCCTTTGTCTCCCTTTTGTTGTGTCATCATCTTGCTGTGTGACTCACTTGCACGGTCACTTGGCTTGCTGCCGGCACTCGGCTTGCTGCAGGCACTCGGCTTGCTGCAGGCACTCAGCTTGCTGCGGGCACTCGACTTGCCACATAGGCACTGGCTCACTGCGCAGGCACTCACATGGGCACCTGGCTTACCACACGGGCACTCGGCTCGCCACATGGGCACACACGTGGGCACTCGGCTCGCCACATGGGCACACACGTGGGCACTCGGCTCACCACGCAGACACTCAGCTTACCGCATGGGCACACTTTCTCTTTTTCACCGGGAGGCCCAGGGATTGAACCCAGGTCCCCCCATATGGTAGATGGAGGCCTTATCACTTGAGCTATATCCGCTTCCCTAAAACTGAACTCTTGATCTCCTTCTAACCTGCTTTCTCCTCTATCTTTACCACCTCACTAAATAGTACAACAAATTGTTCAAACAAAAAATCTGGGAGTCATCCTTACACCTACAAGCCTGACATCTAATTCATTACCAAATCACATAGATTTTACTTCCAAAATACATCTCAAATCCATTCAGTTCTCTTTACATCCATTGTTACCATCTTAGCCTGAGGCACTATTTTATTCCATTAAGACAACTACAGGTGCCTCTCAACTGGTCTCCTTGCTTCTACTCCTGCCACCTTCAATCTCTCTGCCACACAGAAGGTACATTGGACCATATGACTTTTTACAGGACATTAGCTCAGATGTACTTTTTACAGGTTTGTCAGATCGTATGACTTCCCTACTTGCCCATAAAACACACTCCCCAGACTTGTCCTGTACCACCCACCCCCTTGGTCATTACCCTCCAGTCACACTTGGCTCCTTTTAGTTTGGAACCTTGTAAATATTATTCGATTCCCTTCACTCTTCATGTGACTGACCTGAAATTCAGGTCTGAGCTTAAATATCTCCTTTTCAGAGAGGCCTTCCTAGACCATGAATAAGCCCCACTCTTATTTTCTCAAAGCATCTTATTCATTGCCTTCATAATATTTTTCATTATTTGCAATTAAAGAGTAATATAATATTTTTACTGGCTATCTAAAAAACTTTATTGGCTGTACTTTTAAAAAATATATTTATTTTATTCATCTCTCCCCACCCCATTGTTATTTGCACTTGTTGTGTCTGTTCATCTTCTTTGTTTCTTTATAAGGCACCAGGAACCAAACCTGGGACTTCTGATGTGGGAGGGAGGCACCCAATCACTTAAGCCACCTCTGTTCCTTGCTTTGTTATATTTCTCCTTATGTTTTTCCTCTTGTGTCTCTTGTTGCATCATCTTTTTGTGTTAGCTCACAGCCCCTGCCCATCGTGCCAGTTTGTCATCCTGCTCATCCTCTTTTAGGAGGCACTGGGAACCTCTGCTCCCTGCTTTGTTGTGTCCCTCATTATGTTTTTCTTCTTGTGTTTCTTGTTGTGTCATCTTGTCATGTCAGCTTGCAGTGCCTGCCCATTGTACCAGCTCACTGTCTTCTTTAGGAGGCACCGGGAACTGAACCACGGACCTCCCATGTGGTAGATGGGAGCCCAATCACTTACTTGAGCAACATCCACTTCCCAAAGATTTGTTATTATATTTTAATTACTTATTTTTAATTTATCTCCCACCCTTCCCCCAGGTGGTTCTCTTGTCTGTCTGGTTGCCTTCTCCAAAAGACACCTGGAACCAAACCCAGGACCTCCCACATGGAAGGTAAATGCCCAAATGGCCTGAGCAACATTCACTCCCCCACATTTCTTGAGGCACTCAAAAATATTTCTTATCTCCTATGTTGTACCATGCTAGGTGCTGGGACTACAAAGGGGTATAAGGAAAGGGCTCTGAACGAAGGTTACTAATTTAGTAAGAAAAATCAAGAACAATTTTACAAACAGAGTGGTAGAGACATTGTTGGTTGCTTCCTCATCAGCCATTCTGCTGCCTTTTCTTCCCTATTGATTGAGTCTATTTCCCAATTTAAAAAAAGTTTTTAAAATATCAGATATTCGACTTTTCAGTGTCCACTGTGGGAAGATCTAGCCATGTGAACCAGTTCTGGCCAGAAAAATGTAAGGGGAAGTGTGCCGGGGCTTCTGAAATGTGAAGAACAGTCATTTTCTCTTTCCTGTCACGATGTAGCTCCTGGAGTGTGGCAGCCATCTTATGACCATGAGATGGCAAGCCTTGGATAAAGGCTAAAGGTGGCAAGATAGAAGGAAACTGGGTCTTTAATGATACTGTTGAGCTGGTGAATCTACTCTTGAGACCACCTTCCTCCCAAATTCATATTATGAGGGAAACAAACACTTACCCACTGAAGATTTAGTGAACTCTTCTGTTGCCGGAAATTTAAAGGATCCCAGCAAACAAAAACTGTTCCTGCTATGGCAACAAAACAGCCAGCACAGACCCCACAAACTACAGATCCAACCTGGGGTCAAGATTGGGTCTCCCCACCCCACATCAAGGTCCCTCTAGAGCCTTTATGACTTCCATTTATATGACTGAAGTGTGAAGTGTGTGTGTCCTGAAGAAAAAGGGGAAAAAATCAGCCCACAATTGAGACCTGAAGTCTAAACCATAAGGTGGCTGTGTGTAATAAAGCACTAATCTACTCTTAGGCTCCTGAAATCTAGGTTTTATGGTTTAGTGATATTTTCATTATTTCAAAGACTCACGCTTTGTTTCCTCAGAGACCTTACAAAAGCTTCCATAGAAACATGCAATAAAGCCAGGTAGAGAACAACTTGTCACACCAAGAGTAGGAACACAAAGCAAGGCAAAGGAAAATGTGCAGTGAACTACTCATTAATAGATGGTGTGAAGGCTGTGTGGAAAATGCTAAGAAATTATAAACATGTTAGGCAGATCTTCTGCAAGGAAGAGGTCTGTGAGCCAAAAGGTTGGTGGTGACAAGGTCGTGCCTCATTTGGTCATATCCTGTCATAATTCTCACATAGCATTATTTTGAAATTTTAATGTACTATAGCCAAGTGCATTCCTTCAAAAGACTGGGCTGCATTTAAAATCAATATGGCCCCATGACCTATACATTCATCTAACTTCAGAGAGCAATATATCTAAATGATTTCAACGTATTTAAAAACACTTTCTCTTAAAATCAAATCTTCATTCTTCTTAAAAACCAAATATTCCACAGGATGGTATGGTGAGCAAAACATTCACTTAGTAGAATACATAAGAATATCAACAGATAGAATTTTTTGAATACCGATTATACTCCAGGTGCTCTCCTATGTAATTTGCATCCATCATCTCATCTAATCCTCAGACAACTCTCTGAGTGAGTGCTATTATTATTCCCATTGAATAGATGAAGAAATCAAGGCACAGAAAAACAATAACTTGCTAGTAAGTGGTGGAGTTCTGATTTAAACCCAACACCTTCATTCCCAAGTTGTGTGAAAAGTTTCAGAGGAAGTTTAAAAACATAGAAATAAACAAATGAATAAACCAGACTCCATATCTGGCCATAAAGTGGTCTTCAATTTATATATGTTAAGCACGTTTATGTGTTACCCAGATTTACTCTTTACAACAGGACTTACAGAATCAATGGTTTATCACTATTTTGTACATGAGAAAATTAAGGTCTTAAGATAATTCAGCTGATTATGGCAGAGCCAGAACCTGAATTCTTATCTTTTGATTTGATTCTAAAGCTATGCTGTTATTTGCTAATACTTGCTATCAGTGATATTACAAAAGTCTTCTTTTTATGACAGATGATACCCAGTTTAAAAACACACATTTATCACAATGGTACACAACTTAAGAAAGAGGGAGTTATGTGAAAAATGCCTGAGATATGAAGGTGGTGATATAAGAATTACCATGTGACTAAAGCTCTGAGGAATTGGTTGTCATACACCAGAATCTCTGCCCTTCCGTTTGGGATCTCTTTGGAGAAAGGACTTGTAAAAATGTCATCCTGGTTAGCAGGTTATCTAATATCCATTCTTGTACCGTTGACAGCATTTGAAAATTCACTGATCAAATGATGAATTCAGGGTTTAAAACCCTACATTAAAAATACTTTTGAAACCTGGGGATAACTGGGGACTAATAATACATGCTTTTAAGCTAGCATTTTGCCTAAAATTAAATCTGCATCTCATTCATTTCTTTTCCTTCACTTTAAATATAGATTTTTGATTACTTCATAAGAATCATAGTGAATGTATATAATTTAGTTGGGGAGGGCACATCCAATCTTGGTGAAGGGGACATATGTAGTCTTTGCTTAGAATTTTAAAAATTTTCTATTGGGAACTGCTCCCCCATATTCCCTATGATTCTACTAGAGCTGCCAATCATGGTGCCCCTTTGCCTTTCCCCTTAACCCAAGTAATAGATTTAAGGATATCAGCTAGGTTACTCAGACTCTGCTACCAAGGAAGTTGCAAGAGGAGGAGAATGATACAAGATCAGAAGCTTGGAACTGGGTATTCCAAAGACAACATGTCAAAAGAAGATCCATGTGTTCTTGCTTCTGAGATCCTTGGAACCTTGCCAGTTCCTGTCCTATCCCAAGACCTTGTTTTTAAGTCTTTTCCTTCATTTCCGTGAATGTCTTTTTAATCAATAGCATCCTCTCCCCCCATACTCTTTGTTTCCCTGACTTGAATTAGCCAGAGTTAGGTGCTATTTCTAACTGCAGACTCTGGCAGACACCGCTGGCTAGCTACCTCAATTTCCATCTACCACCCCTTCTCCCTAGTCATCTTTCAGTTGGGGGTCGCCATGTGGCACAGGACATCTTCTGGGAAGTCTTTGGCTTTATGATAAAAAGGGGCAGACTTAGCTGGTACAGCGTTTTTGCCCTTCTCATTGCCGGGTGTGGAAATGTTAGCTGGCATTGTGGCAGCCATCTCATGACCACGAAGTGACAAGAATGAATAAAGGTCAATTAAAACTGCAGAGATGCTAGTCCTGACATTGCTAAGCCTGCGACACCCTACTTCCGGGCATCTTACTGTGGGAGACAAATAAGTCTCTATTTATATAAGTCACCCTAGACAGATTTTCTGTTCCTTGCAGCCGTAGCAATCCTAACTGATACCAAACCCCGGCTAATCAAATGGGGACATGGAAAACAAACAAAAATAATTCTGCTACACAATGAGGAATTTAAGGGGATGGTGGTTGGGAGGAAGAGAAGATATATCCAGGGAAATTTAGGCATATATCGTAGTACCCGACCTCTATTCTCTTGCAATTGTGATTGTTTAGTCTTGCAGAAACAGTGGAGTTGGTATTAATAAAGAAATGAAGCCCACAGGGCTCTTGGCTTCCAAAGACAGGGATTATATGTGTATACATAAATATGTGTGTACTTATACTGAGAGGATATAGATTGATGTCACCCAAAAGTCAATTCTACTTAGACAAAGGAAATCCCAGGTGTTCCCCCAACCCACCCCCCTGCCCCCCCAAATGTGGTATTAAAATAGGATGCTATTTTCTCAGTGCCTTTTTCTTCAGCTTCCAATCCTGGACTGCAGGCAAGACTCACACATTCTCCTCAGAGATTGAAAAAGGTCAATAATAGAAATGCTGTTTTTCTCCTCTCACTAACTGATTTAAATAACTCATGGGCATATGTATAGCTATACAGGCAGTTCTAAAGAAAATCATTCAAGGACTGCGGGATTTCCTGAGGTGACCCCCAGGGTGCTAACAAGTTAGAAAATGTAAAGTTTAATATAACCAATGAAATAAATAATCTGTGTGTTAGACACTTTGAGAAATGGGGGAGGGGGGATTAGTGACAAAACAGTCAGGGGGTACAGTCCCTGGGAGAGGCAGGTAATGCATTCTTATGCAGCTCTCTCTTGATAAGGAAAGTCTTCCTTTGAGAATAAACTAGATTTAGGGCTTGTCCTCTGAAAATTGGTATTTTTCCCCCAGTTAACTCACTTGCATAATTTCGGGGCTTCAGCTCTGATGGAGTTACTTTATTTGCAAAATTTAGACTGAGTTAATGACGGTTTGATCATAGCTGAGGGCAGTTGACTAGAATTAGGAGGTCACTGGCTATTAGCATTTGATTTCCTTGCTGATGCCAGAGAGATGAATTGGGGTGGGCTCGATCACTCATATTTCAATTTAGTCTCATTAGATGAGAGTCCCAAATGATGTCTCAGGGATGATTCAAAATTTCATATGGGATATGTCTGCCTTGGCCCTGCGTCCAGTCCTTTGCATAGTGGGTATATCTGCTAACACAACTGTCAGGAACAAGCTTTCAATTCCCCATCCCAGGGGCCCTAGAATGAGATCAGGCTTGAATGATCATTTATGATGACTGAATTGCTTTCCGACAAGGGAGGCTCACTTGCTTGGGGATTTTAAGGACGGCGCTCTCAAAAATTGGTCAGTTAATCTCTTTAACTGTAGCGTCTTTCCCAGATTCCATTGTCTCCTGCAAATGCTGTAAAAGTGAGAAATGTAGTTGAAGAAAAATGCAAATGTGGTTCTGTCTTAGGAGGTGGGAGTGGCTATCCGCAACAGCCTGGGATGGAGAGGCAGAGAGAGCAGGATGGCCTTTCTTAGAATCAAAACGTAGGGAATATGATGCAGAATCATAAAGCTGGCATAGGGGTATGGCAAAGATATTTAGTGAGAGATCCCCAAGGCAAATGTGAACTGTGATGGGGACAAGCATAGGGACAGGCAGGTCCAGCAACCCATCTCACCTCACGTGAAGTTTCTTTCTGATATCAAGTTCAGGGAATCTGGGAATTATTTTGAGAATGAAGAGTACAGGTCTCCTCACAACGACGGTTGTTATAACAAATGTAGGAAAACAAAGTAATGGGCGAACACATAAAAAGGAGCAATTGACTTTGCTGAGGGGAGTGGAGTAAGGTTTCCCAGGGGTAGTCCAATTTGAGTTGTGTCCTAAGAATAAGGAGAGAGAGAAACAAAACCTAATACTGAGCACTTACTGTGTGGAAAGTACTGTGCTATGCATGTGAGGGTTATATGCTTCACCTCACTTAATCCTTACTACAACCCTCTGAAGTACAACTGTATCATTAACGCCCATTTTCCTGATGAGGAAACTGAGGTGCAGAGCATCACTTGCTGGAGGATACAAAGCTGGTAAACGACAGAACTGGGATTTGAACCCAGAAGCTAAGTAACTAAACTGTACTGCCTCAGAGTCTTGAAGGAAGAATAGGAATCTCCAGCTTTAGGAAAACCTTTCAGGCACATGCCCAGGCATGAAGGAGCAGAAAAGAATGGTGCGAGGGTCAGAGGCTGGAGAGCAGTTGAAGGCGGGGACAGGGAGGAAGGAAAACGAGGCGAGACTAGATAGTGGACTGGAGCCACATCTTGACAAGCTATAGGGATATCAACCTGGAGGAAAAGAACAGCTATAGAAGATCTTTTTTAAAACAAGGGAGTGCCAGGTTTAGAGCTGTCATTTCACAAGATAGTAACAGATAAAATCTGGGGTTAAGGAAGCCAGTGATTAAAAGTCCTAATAATTAATAACCACTGGGAGAGACCTAAGAGGGGGCAAAATGATTCAAAAGAGCTGGATTGAGTGGTTGTTTTTTTTTTTATCTTCTGAGAGTCAATCAACAGGATTGAAATAAAAGTGGAAGGTGATGAAGAAGAATCAAATATGATCCCAAATTTTCTCATTTGGAGACTGAAAATAAGACTATAAGATAATGTAAATAAAGAAGGCAAAATCAGTTTGATTGTGATATGATATTTAGGAACCACTATAATTTCCATTGGTCAGTGTTAGTATTAAAAACACAATATTAATACTTGCGGAGAAAGACCAAGAGAATGGCGAAGGTCTTGGCAACTGGTATTAAGAACTGCAGAGGGAACTGGAAAAATTCAGTTTAACAACAACAAAAACATTTATTTTGAGTTTCTACTCTGAACACAAGTCCTGATAGTGGGGTATATAACAATGATGGAAGAGGGAAATCATTCTTAGTTTTACAACTTAGCAGCATAATAAACATAGAACAACTGGTTTACATTAGCATGTAAAGAATATACTTACAGAAGACATGAAAGGTGACAACACATATTTAAAGAGAGAAAAATGACAATTCTCTTTGGCTCCAGTGCACAGAAATTTCAGAAAAGCCAATTTCCATGTAATCTAAAGAAAAACTTTGAAACAATCAGAATTGCCCTTTAGTAAAAGGGTGATTTTAATCATCAATGACTATGCTGAAACTGGGTTTGGATGACTGACCAACAGGGATTTTACAGAGTGGAGTCCTGGTTTAGGAAGGAGATGAATGATTCCTAAACCCCTTTAAATTCTAAGATCACAAAACAAAAGCACGATGCAGCTCACACTACTGGAAAACAGCAGATCGGATATCAGGTTCTTAGAAGTGTGATTTTGATAAGTCATAATTATCCTGGCTCTCCATTGCAACATCTATAATATGAGATTATTCATCTCTAGAATTTCTTGTTGGTTTAAAAAATAAATAAACCTTGATAGGTAGACAGAGAAAGAAAGGAAGAAGAGAAGGGAGAGGGGAGGGAGGGAAGGAAGGAAGGAAGGGAGGGAGGGAGGGAGGGAGGAGGGAGGGAGGGAGGGAGATGGCACATGGGCAAAATGTTAAAAGTTGGTGGATCTGGGTATCTGGGTTGGGCTTATGTTGGAGTTTTTTGTATGGTTTTGCGGGTTTTTTTGTGCCTGTCCTGCAATTTTGAAATTATTTTAAAATAAAAATGTATATCAAAAAGCTGGAAGATTTTTAAGTTGCTTGATATTGCTATAAATATTGAATGCCAGAGTATGGAATGCTTGTTTATTTGGATAAGAAACAGGAAAACTTCACTCAAAAACTTTCAAGAAATAGACATGATCAAAGCTGCACTCATGGACTATTTCTGATTATTTCTCTGGCAACAATGAGTAGACATCAGCTAACATTTTTGTCCCCCCTTTTTATTTTATTTTTATTAGGAGGCACCAGGGATTGAACCCACAACCTCAAACAAGGGAAGCAGGTGCTCAACCACTGAGCTATACTCACTCCCAGTTAAATTTTATTAAACACTATTCCAGCAATTGGGCTAAGCACTTAATGTAAACAATTCCGTTTAATTCTCATAAGAACTCTGAGGCAGATACTATACACAGCCAGGCAAGCCAGGTCTTAGAGAGGTTTAGTAACTTGCCTGACATCATACAGCCTGGATGTGGTGGAGCCAGAGTTCCTTATACCCTGGCAGTGTGACTCTGGAGTAGAAGTCAGCAAAGGGTTCTGTAAAGGGCCAGAAAGTAAATATTGAGGCTTAGAAGGCCACATAGAACTCGTAACCTACTTGTCTTCTTTTTTACAGGCCTTTAAAAAAATGGGAAAACCATTTTTACATCTCCAGCGATTAAAAACAAACAAACAAAAAAAACGCGGCCCCAGGTTAGATTTGGGTTTTTTTAAGATTTATCTCCTGCCCCCCGCCCCAGTTGTCTGCTCTCTGTCCATTCGCTGTGTGTTCCTCTGTGACCGCTTCTGTCCTTATCAGTGGCACCAGGAATCTGTGTTTCTTCTTGTTGCGTCATCTTGTTGTGTCATCTCTCCGTGTGTGCGGCGCCATTCCTGGGCAGGCTGCACTTTCTTTCGCGCTGGGCGGCTCTCCTTATGGGGCGCACTCCTTGCGCGTGGGGCTCCCCTACGCGGGGGACACCCCTGCATGGCAGGGCACTCCTTGTGCGCATCAGCACTGCGCATGGGCCAGCTGCACACAAGTCAAGGAGGCCCGGGGTTTGAACCGCGGACCGCCCATGTGGTAGGCAGACGCCCTAACCACTGGGCCAAGTCCGCTTCCCACCCAGGTTAGATTTGAACTGAGGGGCCAGGTGGCTCATCCCTGCTCTGCTTTCTTACTATGCTACCATACTTCTTCCCCCCAACTAACATTTACTGATCACTTACTATGCACCAGACATTGTGCTAAATCCTTCTCATGCATCATCTCATGTAATCCTCACAATCGGCCTCTGTGCCCATTTTGTACCTCCATTTCATGGATGAGACAACTGGGGCACAGAGAGTTTTAGTCGCACCTTCACAGTTACACGGCTAGTAAGTAGCAGAGCTGTGTGAATCTGGAGCCTGTGCTTGGATCTACTGCATGAGTAGTGTAAATTGGGACCAGGCAGGGAAGGACTAGAGTGAGAAGACTAGTGTGTAGAGTATACCAATAGCCTAAGCAATTCGAGTATGGTGTGAAAGACAGGTTTCACAAACAACTGGATTTGCCAATTCACTGGATATTGGGAGGGATGGATTAGTGAAAGGTCACTGTAAGGTTTGAACTTGGATGCCTCGGAGAACAGAAATAATAAGTCAGGGAGAAGGGTGGCTTGAGGGGAGAAACAAATAGGCTAATAAAGCACAGAGTAGTGGCAAGAGCCCATATAACTTTGGCTGTATAACTAGCTAGATATGTTACCACAGGCAAGTACTGTAAATTTCTCTTGGCTTCGGTTTCCTGAAATATAAAAGGAAAGAGTTGAATTAGATGAGCCCTAAGTTTTCTTCTAGTGATAACGTTTTTGAGTTTGTGAGGAGCAGAGAAAAGTTTTAGGAAACTGCTAAGAGAAAGAGCCTAGAATAGGCTTCTTGGGAGAAAGATTTCTGAAAAATAATTGAAAAGAAGGGTGCTAAAAAGTATATTGTGATTCATCTGCCATATGCCTGCCAGCAAATTAAGATCAAAGAGGATGTATGTATTTGCAAGGTCAACTACCATCCATTATCAAAGGGCTGAATGACCCTTTCCTGGCTCACAGAAAGAACTGAAAACGCACAGGAGAGCACTGGTAGAAAGAATGACTAAAGCGATACTTGCTGGTTCTAAAGAGTAAGGAAAGCTGAAGAAAGATGCAGAAGTACGAGAGGGCAAGAATCAAAGACGGTATGAATGAACTGGTGACTATGATCATGTAGCTTGTCTAGGTAGGCAGAAAAAGAAGGTGTCAACAATCTTTCCAACCACTTAGGAAAATTTTAAAGGGAAATTAACCTTAATATTCCAGGAAAAGACATAGAAGGGTTGATTTTAGGATGCTTATGAAAATAAGTTTGTAAAACTTTTATATTAAAAGTAAAACTTTTACATTAGAAGTGAATGTTTGAGAACAAATGAAGTTAACTAGAATTACAACATAGCAATTCATTATCTTACCTCTCACAAAGTGTCGGAGAACAAGAACACTGCTATTTTAACATGCTTTTTTTATATGGTGCCACCCATGAACTTGACATAAAGAGAAGAAAAAAATCTTTTCTGATGATACCGTGTAGTAAAAGGACACGTTCCCAGATAACAAGATTCATTTTAAAGATCTCCAAGGATATACCCAAATCATCAAAGTTGTTAAATCTCCTCTTCTGAAATGTAAATGGGGATAATATAAAAATAAATCCTGGTTTATATACGTGACTAAAAACCAATTATTGAATTCATTCAAGAAACAAATACTCTAAGTTTGATATCAAGGAGGAGCCTTTCAATTATCATTTATTCAGTGGGTATAAATGCTGTATTTCTCAGTAGTGGGCACAAAAAGAAAAATAAGATTTTTAGTAAAATACAAATCAAATATACTTCAGAGAAAATAAAAAGCTATTGAAATGTCAGTTAAATAGAAATCTATTTGTATGGTATAAAACATAGGAATTAGATTATCTTTTGTGATTCCATCTACCTTGCATTTCTAAAATTCTATTTTGGAATCACTGCCTATGCTCATAAACTAAAATAGTTTTTTCCTTTGATTCTTTGGTGATCTTATGAAAATAAAAGTATGTATAAAACAGTTTTGCATAGAATTGATTTGCCATGGATAAATATTTACACGAAACACTTGTGTGTGGGGGTCTGGTTCTTTCAGAGATCATACAATGGAAAATGTAGACTGATTTAAATATAGTTTATATATGAGTTTAATTTTTTAAAAAGATTTATTTATTTGCTTATTTTTCCCCCTTTCCCTCCTCCTGCCCTGCTGTTTTTGCTGTCTATGTAGTCTTCTCATTTTCTCTCTGCTAGGATTCTCCAGGATTTGATCCTGGGGACCTCTGATGTGGAGAGAGGCTCCCTGTCAACTGCACCTCAGTTCCTGGTGTTTGCTGCTCTTCACCTTGACTCTCCCCTTGTCTTTCTTTTGATGTGTTATCATCTTGCTGCGTGACTTACTTGCACGGGGCACTGGCTCGCCACACGGGCACTTGTGCTTGCCACACGGGCACTCTCACGGGCACTGGCTCACTGCACAGGCACGCTTTCTCTTTTTCACCAGGAGGCCCCAGGGATCGAATCCAGGTCCTCCCATATGGTAGGCGGATGCTCTATTACTTGAGCCACATCTGCTTCCCTATATACATGAGTTTAGGATGATGACTAATATATCACTGGACTTCCTCCTCCCTCCCTTCCTTTTTCCTTTCTTTATCCTTCCCTTTCTTTCTTAAATACTGGTAGCTCCCCTACTCCCTCTTTTAAAGAAAGCAACTCACGTGGTTTTATGAAAAATAAAAAGTAGAGTACGGATATCTCAGAGTCTAACACAGAAACACTTTGGTGTAATATAAAAATTAAGCCTTACATTTCAGTTCATTGTTATCATATAAGAATGAATGTGGAAGGAAAACCTTTTGTACATCTGGACTTTGTGCTTTCTAGCTACAACCTTCATGTGCAACTTGGACATGACAAACCACTGTTTTCTACATTTCATTTGTGTAGGTGCATGCTGCATACCAATACATCTCTCCTCTCAACAACCATCTAACCATTTGGGTGCATTTCTTTATTAGTCAATATATGTTCTGTAGGTTATGTTCTGCAAATTCAAACTTGGACAAAGTGCAGTCAATATAATCCATAATGCTGCACAGATGTCTTGAAGAGACTGGTAGAAATCTGTTACCAGGAGGCTGCATGTCTAAGAAATGTAAAATGCATTTGAATGGAAAGGTCGGAAAACAGGCTAAAAGTCCTAAAATTTGTAATTTGTGATTTCATTACGACCATGGTATGAAGTCAAGAATAAGTTGAGTCAGCTCTTAAACTGAAATAAAGAAAATGCAAAAGGCCCCAGGTACAGAAGAGAACAGGAGGTATGGGTGTTAAGAAGAAACAGGAGGGAGAATTCTAATGATCTTCAGATGAAAAGAATCAATGAAAAATATCCAGCTGTGGTAAAATGCTTTCAAATTGCCATTTATGCAATTGATGCATGGAACAGGTATTTCTCAGTGCAGTGAGTGCGAACTGAAAATGATTATGAAACAGAGCAGGATCCTTGGCAAAATACCAATGAAATACGCTTTTCAATAGTCAGGAAAATGGAGAGTGTGAAATAATGTCAATTAGAGAGAAATGTATGCTACTGGAGACTCTCAGCACTATTCCTGGAAGAAAAACATCCTCGCTCAGAAACCCTTAGATTTCTGGGAAACAATGACAACGGAAACAAGACTTATTGATTCAAATGAACACTTTGGTTGTGTTTAAGAAACATGCCATGATTACAATCATATCATGTGACAAGAAAAATAATATGTACATGCAGGAGTGATAGTCAACATTTGCATTTGACCTTTAGTATGGGATGGACAAGGAACAATCAGACATAGACAATGGACCATCAGAACAGAATCAGAGAGTGTGAAATAAAGAGATATGGCTGTACTAGTATGTTGGCTGATTATCAGTGCCTAAGGGCAATGGTTGATAAATTCATGAGACTTTTCAATGCATATTTCTGAGTACCCCATTGCCCTTTTGATAGAATTTTAATTTCCAAAAAAATTAGAGCAGTATAAATAAGTGGTCGAAAAATCCCATCTTTGAAAGTATCACCTTCATATGACATTTGCCAAACAGCAATACCTTACTGACAGACATCTATAACTGACGAGAAAGAAGAGACTCAAATTACTAAGAAAGAGCTACAAAGTATTTGGAAAGTAGAAAAATTCTGATATTTTAAAAATAATGCCCCCAAATCACTTTCTTAACCAACATTCACGACAGAAAATAATCAGCAATAACAGATGTAAATAGGTTTCCACCCACGGATTTAAGTGCTTTTTGGAAATGGTTTTTGAAAAGTTAAGCAACCACAATGACAAACCGTTTGCTAAAAGCAATCCATGACAATTTCCAAAGGACTCTGTAATCATTCTATACAAGTTCTCAAATGTACTACTTAGAACTGCAATAATAAATGTCATGCTTTGAACAGTATGGAAAAAAAAACATAAAAGGACAATGGCAGATGTAGAGGTTCTATACCCAGGGACAATTTAACAGTTGTCATAAATTACTACACTAAAAAACACAAACAAACATGCATTTCAGATTTCCATCTTACAAAAGATGTGAGATATAGTCAAATTATCAGCAGTATGAAGTCTTGAGGTTTAAAACATATTAATAATATATTAGAGACTAATTTAAAAACATGGATTATACCCACTCATTCATTACCAATTTACTAAGATCAAGGTACAGAAAACATGGAGATGTTTCAGCCTGGATTTTAATTTTAAGACATGTATGGTATACTTGGGGATAATTAAAAATACAAGTAGGAAAGTCCTAGTTTTAATATGAGGGTTAGTTCTTTTCCTCTGGGAAGAATAAAGGAAGGCTCCGTGACAGAGTAGGGCCTTGACATACAGTTTATGGGATCAGTGTTCCAGGTGGAGGAGCTAATACTCAGAACCACAGTAATGATAATAATAGATAACATTTATTGTTTCTGACATCCCAAGAATCTTTTTTTTCTTAAATAAGTTTTTTCCATTTTCCTCCTTCAACAGCCACATTAAGCAGGTTTACATTAATTTCATTTTTCAGATGAGGAAAATGAGGCACAGGAAGGATCCAAGGTCATATATATCAAGGGATGGGCCAAGATTAGAAGTAGATCTGTCTGGTGGCAGGACCTCAGTTCTTAACCTGCTTCTCCGTATACAGCGAGAGCAGAGGTGGATGGTGCGTTTAGCTGAGTTTGGGTTGTGAAGGAAAAGACTGGTAGACTGGTAGGCCTTAGGGCCTAGTTGCTGCATCTAGGAAGGTACATTGGAGGCACCCTCATCCCAGTCACCTTCACCTCTAGAAGTTTCACTACAATTTCTCATTAATAACACAAACCCTGAGAGAATATAATGCTGTTGTAAAATTCAGTAAGTATTGTCATCATCATCAGTAACAGTCGAAAGTTCCTAAACTGGGAAACGGACTTTGGCCCAGTGGTTAGGGCGTCCGTCTACCATATGGGAGGTCCGCGGTTCAAACCCCGGGCCTCCTTGACCCGTGTGGAGCTGGCCATGCGCAGCGCTGATGCGCGCAAGGAGTGCCCTGCCACGCAAGGGTGTCCCACGCGTGGGGGAGCCCCACGCGCAAGGAGTGCGCCCGTGAGGAAAGCCGCCCAGCGTGAAAAGAAAGAGCAGCCTGCCCAGGAATGGCGCCGCCCACACTTCCCGTGCCGCTGACGACAACAGAAGCGGACAAAGAAACAAGACGCAGCAAATAGACACCAAGAACAGACAACCAGGGGAGGGGGGGAAATTAAAAATAAATAAATAAATCTTTAAAAAAAAAAAAAAAGAAAGTTCCTAAACTATTGAGGATATTAAGTTATCTCTTGACCACCAGAGACATAACAGAAATGCTTTAAAGTTTCAATTATATTTTACCGGTGATACTTTTCAAAAAATATTTTCACTTGCTGCTCGACTCCTTTATAAAAGTATAATTTCATTGAACTAAAGAATGAATTTGCCATTCGTTCCGTGACTCCTGTTTTTTCTTGGTTTTATTTCTTATGCCCAAAACATATAAAACAGAAGATATAGTCTAGATAAAAAGTTACTAAATTTTAAAGCAGGAAGAAACCAGATAGAATATCACCAATACCAAATAAACCCAAGGTGGTCCAAAAATCTTTCTCTTTAACAATAATAGTATATAACCTGTTGCCCTTCATATATGAAAGAAGGCTTCACTAGGCTATCGGCTTTAGAATGGTTTCTCCAGGCAAGGAAATTAAGAGCACTAGTCCAGCCCTGCTCTTGTAGCCAGAGCCCTTATTAGCCATGACAGAAACGTAGCCATAGAACAGAGCAAAACTGCATTGTCCAGTAGGGGACATGGTGTTCTCCACTGACTAACCAACTGGGCAGTTTTTAAAACCACAAATATTTGTGGGGCCTGTTTGTCTCTGCTAAGCCTCCCTCCCACTGAAGCCTGGAGAAAGAACTTATTTTTCTTTGTACTTTTGTCCTTGGTGAGTTAATGCTAGCCTTTCCCGTCCAGGGAAAACGTCTAATCCATGTTTCCCTTAGCTTTCTTCCTCCACGTATTCTAACTTCTGCTTCTGAATGCCGGGAGACCCCTTTCTCGGGGTGCCCATGAGGTCTTCCAGATCACAGCACTTGTGCTTAAGCAAACTGTCTTCTTTTCCGTAAGTCAAACCCAGCGTATCAGTGCTTCTTCTTCAACATAACCACATGGATTCGAGAAGGACCCTCCCCCCCTATACTACACAGAGGTTCCCTCTTCTCTCCAATGTGCTTGGGGGGGAGTCCTTCCCGTGATTTATGAGCCCCTCAGCACATCCTTGGCAATTTGCTAGGATAATCATTTGAAAGTGCGCAGTCAATCCTCAGGTGCGATGTCGATATAAAGTACTAGTGAAGCAACAAATAAAACAGATTCTCCCCATGAAGTAAAGGAAACTTAGGAAGGGTCAAAAGTTCCTGAAGACAGTAGTGAAACTGAATTTTCAAGTTTATCGCTCTAGAATTTTCTTGACACTGGAGGATTTAGAGTTCTTAATTTTCACCGTGGCATGAATCTTTAACCTTCAATGTAAAGAACCCGATTATAGAGAAGCACTCAAATTATGGACTGATTCCTGTAATGCTTTGTGAATTTCAACTTTGCACACTCCTATGACCCCAAAACGCACACATATAACTTTTAATTCGGAACTCAGCACAGGTAAATATGGTATAAAAGGTTACTGAGAGAAACAGAGTTTGCTGCATTGTGCTTCTGGCAAAAAACAGAGTTGCACTATCTTGAAGGAGCTGTTCATTATGTAATGGGAACTTTGTGCTTAGAACAGCTCCACAGGGATATGCGATCTAGCCAGATGTAAAAATTGTCTCCATTTCACAATGCAGAAGTTTAATTTTTACGGTATAATTTTCCTTGTACTACCATATTTTTACATGTTGGGTAAGTGTTCCCATGAATTCTAAATTATGCATCTTGGCCTCCTGCCATCTTTATTTTGTCCTGTTCCCTTCTCTCACAGTTGGAATAGACTAAAGTCAGGAGTGGAAAGTATCACCTGATTTTAAATTTGATCTGCATTACCTTTTGAGAGTTTACAGTAATAGGAGATATATAATCATTTTTTTTTCTATATGAGGGTCTATCTACTTTAAATGCAAAATGAAAAGCACAAAATTGCCAGGGCAAAAAAAAATGCTCTATTAACTCAAGTGAATTCATTCTTCCTTATATACAATGCTTTCTCACCTCCCCATATTACAAAAACTCCTCCATTTACACATACTCTAACAACCATCTCCCATAGACAACAATAAAGCTCCCAGGCACAGCAGAAGAGTTGTAACACAGAATGCCACCAACAGAGGATATTAGTGATTATTTTATTCTAGGCCACCATTATGTTGTTTTAGTCTGTGGTGTGTTTCGTGCGAATTTTTATAAACATTATTATTAACAACATTATGTCCCAAAGTACAAAATAGTGGGAGTGTTGCTTTAAGAAAAGCTAGACCATTACTATGGTAACAAAAGAGTAACTTAATTTTTTGTAGAGGGGCTTACATTGCATATTTTAGTCGCCTACATACGGCATTTTAGATTTACAAGGAAGTGAACTTCCACAGAGCCTTTGAGAACCAATTCCATTTGTAGATAGAGGAGATTCTGTATTGTTTATAAGTTTTAGGATCTTAAACTCTGAAGAGTCTATAGGATTTTAAAATGTACTTTGTCAAAATGTATAGATAAGGGTAATTCTCTCTAAAACATCCTATGCCAAAGATTGCTGATTGTCAGCTGATATTTTTTCTCCCCTTCTTTCTCTGCAACAGAAGCCATGTTTTTTTTTTTATTTGGGGCATGGATGACTGAAGTAAAGAATATATTTCTTTGCTGCACATGCAGCTTGGTATAATCATGTGACAAAGTTCTGGCCAATAATATGTAAATGGATGCATTTCATGGCAGTTCCTAGGAGTTTCATTGATGGTACATGCCCTTTGTGCCTTGTTCTCCCTTCTATTTTGCTGGGTGCTGGAACACAGATGTGATGGCTAGAGCTGGAGCAGACATGTTGGGCCACGCAGTGACAGTGCAAATTGAAGGCACAATGGCAGAGTAATAAGATAAAGGGGGCCTGAGGACTTTGTGAAGCAGAAGAGCCAAAGGAGCCCTGATATCTACTTCTGAAAGAGAAATATAGTTCCATATTGTTTAAGCTATTGTTCTAGTATGTGTCTGTCACTTATAACTGAGAAGTATCCTAACTATGTAATTCCTGTTAGAGGACTCATCCAGATTAAAAAATGATGAAAATCTGTGAAGCAGCCCATGCAACTTAATGAAAATTCTGATGGTTTGATTTTCCTTCATTGAGCTTTCCTGTAACATCTGCCCATGGATCTCTTCTGCCATCTTACATAAGTGCACCATTTCCTTTACCCACCCTCCCCAAATGTATGAAGTGTGCTGTATTTCCGAGTTGTCTTTTTTTTCAGTTCACTGAGGCATTTCATTTGTGTGCATGTATCACAGCCCTAGAAAAAGAATCCCAGGATTTTCCCTCCTGTGTTTTCCTCTTGCTTCTGCATGGTCCCGGATGCCAGCTGAGGTCGTCAGTTCATTGAAACTAAACTGACAGAATGGGAGCAGATTATTCTGCCATTCTTCTCAATCTCTTAGTTGCACATTAAATGGGGATGAGTCGTGCCACACTTGTTTAATCTGCTTGTGAGAGTCACAACAATTTTCTCAGGTCTGTGATGATCAGTGATTTCAAACTGGCCAATGCAGCCCTGAATCATCATCCCAGTTAGAAATCAGACAATGACTTTGGAGCCTGGCCTGATAAGAACCTGGTGTTTGCCTCTCTTCTCTGCATTGCTGATGCTCTTGAGAGTATGGGCCAGGACGTTCATGCACGGCGTTATGGCAGCACAGAAGGATAGCTCAAAGAGCCAAGTTGGCTCTTACTGAGCATTCTCTATTCCTTCAAATAGTCCCCATGTAACTGTCTCTAGACTCTTCACAATCTTGGTTGCCCTATTAGGGATGTATTCTGATTTGTCAGTGTCAGTTACATGTGGTGGTCATAAGTGAAGATGTTAACTCAGAGGTGATTTAACCAGTATGGAGAAGAATGGGACCTTTGTTCACTTCATTAATGCAATCTATTGCTGAATTGCCTTGTATAGCAAACCATATCAGATAGTACCAGAGATTCATACTGGGCTTGTGGTTCCCTAAAATCCTAATCTGTGTGTGTGTGTGTTTGTGTGTGAACGTCCACAAAGTCAGGTGTTCCTCAGTCTGTGCACAGGAGTTTTAAAAATCTTAACAGCAGGACATTTCACTTGCCCTTATTAAATCTGATTTGATTCGATCTGGTTGAGCCCAGCGTTCTAATCTGTTGTAATCTTATTTTGAATCTTGATTTTCATCTTTTAGTGTGCTACCATTCTTGCCTTTGTGTCATTTGAAATGTTAGAAAGTGCCCAGTCTATGTTCTTATCTAGATCGCTGATAAAAATCTGAGGCAAGGTACAGGCAAGGCAGCTGCATATGACTGTGTAGGTTGTTCATTGCACAAATTGTAGGGGGCACCATATACATTGATCTGATGGAGAATGGTACAATGTAGTAGAACTGAATCTAGTTTGTGGTTAACACCACTGAAAACCTCTCAGATTGATAGGTCAATACAACACTTGTACATGGGTACAGTTATTGAAACACAGCCAAATCTACCAACTTCTTTCAGTGTAATTCTTCAGGTAATTTCAGAAGATATTATAATGCCAAATGCATGGCCTAAATTCAGATACACTGCTTTTTCATTACATCACTAAAAAAAGGAAGTTGGCAAAGGAAAAGAAATCCACAATATTAAGATGAAAACCTTACATGACTACTAAAGTCTAAAATAAAGAAAAAGAAACATTTGCTCAATGCTACAAAATATGGTTTCCCCAGCTTTACAGCTCTTTAAATAAAAGTGACAAGGAAATGAATGTTTTAAAAACCTTGGAAATATAGGAGAAAAATTAAACAAACTGCCAAGTAGCAGACACATAGCTAAATAATAAAAAGGTAGTTACTTTTTTGCTTTGTTATTTAAAATCCTTTCTGCTCAAAAGAGTAAGAGTGATAAATAGTAAGAATGATCCCAATACATTTTCAATTAAATGACTAAATTAATGTAGAGACATTTAATTAAAGTTCCACTAGTTTTTCCAAATGCTGTTAATTATGCTGCTATCTAAAATTAAATCTCTCCCCAAACTCTTTTACATTTCTTCTGCTCATCTGATACAGATATAATTAAAAGGCTGCAAGTTCACCTAAATGCATCCAACTATTATAAAAGAAAATATGAAAAACTGGAGTTTCAGTAACTACTTAAGAAACTGGTATTTTAACGGGATTTCTACAATTCTTGGGGGAAATCCAGTAAAGTGCAAATTTGCTCACACACGTGCACACACAGACACACCTCTCAAAATTACTCTGAAATAATTTTTTCTCTTTATATCTAAGCTGCTATAGTGAATATCACAGACAAATACAGTTTCAAAGGCTTTCTACGAGCAGAAGATAAGAATTTTGTAAGGCTCTGGGTAATTAATTTCAGGAACACGGTGTATTCTAGTTGTAACAGTTTGTGCTACCATTTTCTAAACAAACAAACAAAAAATTCCCTAATGGCAACCCAGAAAGGCACACTTTAAAGATAAACAATTTCGAAGTCAGGCTTCCTGGCATTGCAGCCAAATCCCAGGTAGACAAAAGCCAACCTGGACAATCCTAGCAGGATTCCACATGCAAATTATTCTCCAGTGACGAAAGGAAGGCTGAATCCTAACTCCCAAACTGATTTTATTAAACATATGAAAGATGAAATCACACTGATCAGAAATGGTCTACCATCAGCTTTCTCGTTTCTTTTCAGAAGCTTGTTTGATTCGGACAGTCATCATTTGCATTGCTCTGCCTGAGAGAGTATTCAGCCACCTGGAATCAACAGGTTCTCTACATACCCCTAATCTCTTCCCCAGACCCCTAAAGGTTCATTATACAAATGATTCTTTAAGAAAGAGAGTTTCCTGGGAACTCAAGAACTCTTCTAACTCCAGAGGTAGAGTCCAGCACCGGAGCACCAGCTCTTTGAAAAGTGACTGATCTCTTTCCCCAAATTTCTCTTAGTTCTGGTCAAGAGACAGGCAAGTTGGGGGGAGGCTTTTTCCAACACACCATCATAACCAAACATCATGGCAGACAACGCTGGGTCTCCGAAGAAATGGCAGTCATGGAAAGTGCCTTGAGGATATATTTTGCTTACCAATACCCTTCCTCCTTCCACGTCTGCTTTGCTCACAGCCATCTCTCCCCCCATTCCTTCACTGCAAGGGATTCTCAAACCTGACTGCACTTTGCAATCATCCGGGGAGCTTTAACAAAATACTAATGCTTGCCGCCCTGCCCCGGCCCCGCCCCCGCCCCCGCCCCCGCCCCCGCCCCCACCCCCACCGCCACCCCTGAGATTGAATTGGTCCGGGGCAGCTTAGGCATCCGGAATTTTACAAGTGCTCCAGGAGATTCTCAGGTGCATCCTGTGCTTTAGGGTAGGAAAGCAACCTGATACCAAAAGTTTATTTGCTGATCAATGAAAGGGGCTACCACATCTCAAAGGGGTATTTTGTCTTCTTAAAGGGCCACTGTTAGAATTTAAGCTCAATGGTGGCATTACAATGTCTATAGTTAATTTTAAATACTTGAAAATGGATAGCATAGGTAGTTTTGTACAGGTGGTTGATGCAAGCTTCATCTCTACAGGCATGGAGTCACACCCCAGGAGTGCACAAGCCTCATTTTATGAAAAAGGCCAAAGTCCAAGGACTGCTACTACTTTACATTCCAATGAATCTCAGAGGTTTTTTTAATAAATCACATGATGAACGTTACAAATGTATTTGTGTTTGAGGGAGAAGAGTAACCTATAACAAATGTTACTTACGGGCTTTCAGTAAAGCCTATCCAGATATGTGGACTGAATAAAACATTTTCATGACACCCCCCCCCCCCAATCTTGCATAAACAGGATGAGCCCAGCAAGACCTTCTACCTGTGCTTTTAGGAATGGCCTCTGACACTTGGTCCCCAATGTTCCAGGTCCAGCCACTGGTTCCAGAGGAATTTTGGTAGACTGATGCCAAATCTAAGGGTAAGAGAATCCTGATGTGGCAAAGGTGTCCATTTAGGGAGATGACTGGAAGCTTCATCAAAGTTGTAGAACAGGTTGTACGAGCTTTTATGTCTGCCTTCTAATAAATGTTTGTTAACTACATGTTTGTATTTGTGGAAGATTTTGGTCTGAGGCATGAAGCTCTAGTTTTGAGGTTGTGAGAAGGCTGCCATGCCTCATCCCCCTCAAACTTTTCTTTGGCTCTGTTATTTACCAAAAAGAACCTAAGAGTTGTGCATACCTAGTCGACTAGGTAAGTTCACAGCAGGTAGAATTTGCGTGTAAATTCTTGCTAGTAAAGAGGGGGAAAGTCTCTGGGGTCATGGAGTCTTCTGTATACCTATTAAATACCACTAGGTAATATCCTAACCTCCCCACTTATAAGAATGGCCACAGCAAGAATAGAGATTCAAAGAAGAGTTTTTTGTTTTTAATTTTAAATCTGCCTTTAGCTACTCTGTCAATGTATTTAAAGCCACACCAGAGAGGAAATGGGAGCCCATATTACAGCATGGACTTTTAAATTCATCAATACAAAGAGCCAGGAAATGCCCTGTTCTTCTCAAGGGCTCTTTCGGTTAGCTTGCATTCCAGGAATGTTAATTTGTTCCAAGCAACATCAGAAATTAACAGTGTACATGCTGGGTAAATGTCGGTGATTGGCATAAAGGCTGTCTTCTTGAGTTAATGCCTGAGAACTCAAGTTTATAATTTCTAAAGTCTTGTTTCCTTGAAAGTTTGAATGCAAAAGTACTAATGACTGCAGTGGAAGGATGTGTCCTCTATGCTTTAAAAATAATTTTTGGCATAGCTTCTGATAGTACTACAAGATAACTATTTACGGCTAATATATATAGCTAGTGTATTATCACTTCTTAGTATTCTGCAGAGACCTCCAGAATATAAAAAAAGGAAGAATTCTGGCTTGCAAGTGGAGTCTATTCCAAACATAGTGAGGTCATCACAATTCAGGGCAGTCAGCTTTAAAAGTAATATACAGGGACTCACAAGAAGAGAGTTGTGCCATGAACTCTTTCCCGCCTCACCCTCCCTAAGGGAAGGGATTAAACTGCTCGTGGTCCACGTGGCTTCATGTATACCAAGAGCAAGAACTATATTCAGTGCTTTATTGGTTAAAAAATAAAAGGTTCTTACCCTATGTGCTCATTTGTATTTGTTCTTGTCCCTCCCCTCTTTATTTAGAGAAGCACGCGAATGTGTTCCACAAATGATTCCCCTGACAGGTAACCCTTAGTTTACCCAGAGAGGTGCTGTCACCTGCTTTGAATAACAGGCCGGCCCGTCAGGCCAAGCACATGTTCATGCAAATGTTGTTGACCGCGAACTCCAGCGAGTGCAAAGCCTTCACTCAGTGATGGCTCAAGTGGTTATAGTTATCATGGGGCTTCTCAGCACAGACCTCTTTACTAGACATTTTTGGGTGAGGCATGTGATCAACAGGTCGTATGATGCTTACTCTCCCTGGAATTATAAGGGGAGTTAGAGCAGTAGTTTTCTAACTTTGACCATGACCTACAGTAAGAAAGACATTTATCACAGCCACTCAGAAGACAATCCATACCACGTCTAAAATACCACTTCCCAGAGCTACCTTCCTGACCTTCTGGGCCCTGGCAAAGTCCCTCCATTACATACTCTCTTAGCATTCTGTTTTTCTCCTTTCTGGCACTTCATAAATTGGAGTGAAACAGTTATGTGGTAGAGATGTTGAACCATCTCTAGAGCTGGACTCAAAGGCTCCATGAGGCCTTCTTGTCTTACAGAACAGCTGTCCTGGGAAAGCCAATCTGGAGCAAAATTCTATACACAAGAGCTGCTTAATAAGTGTGTATGACCTGGCTGAAGGGCTAAAGGTCAGTAAAGGGCAGACTTCTGGGTCCTCCTCTCATTTCCAAATCTCAAAGTAGAGGAGGAGGGTGACCCAGCATGCTTGTTGGCATAGCTTCTAGAACAGCAGCACCAACATGGTGCCAGGGCCAAGAGGGTGCACATGAGGAGCAGAGGTGTGATATGTTGCCAGTAGACCCATCTTTTCTCCTTTTTATTTTCTTAGGTTGTATCCACTAATATTTATTGTCCTCTCCCTTTCTTCCTCTTATTTCTTCCTTTATTCTGTCATAACCAACATAACTCAGCCTCATTCATCTTCTTTTTAACTAACTTATTGTCTGTAAAAACTATCCGAACTTTTTTAAAAAGGTGTTTTCCAGAAAGTTCGTTAAACATAAAGTATTGTTTTACAGCTTAATTTATTTATGCTGCTTTGTTTGCTCTGTGAAAAAATCAAGAAAATACTGTATTTGTTTTGGATAATAAATTCATTGAGGAACTTTTTCCTTGGTTAATCACTGAGGGAAAGCTCTCTCTATGGAATATTTACACACAAAGAGGTGATCATTTCTGGTTTTAGTAGGATGGATTATATATGTCCAGAATGAATGAATGGGAAACCTAGAACCAGAATCCAGGTCTTCTGAGACCTTTTCTAGTAATTTTGTCTATGCCTCTTCCAAAAGAGCACATCCTCACTGAACAACAAATAAGGATTGTAAAGCAAAGTCTAAATCATTATCCCCTTAAGTAAGAAGCTGAGCCCAAGTAAAATTCCCACTGACATGAGAGAACTCTGTTTTCAGATCATCCCTGCAGGAACTTAGCTTTAGAAAAGAACAGTCAAATAAATGCATGGGGCATGCTATTTCGGTCCCAGTTAAACTTTTCAGTATAACCAAAGCTGGCATCATGGCCAGCAAAGCAAGATATTCCCAGGCCTCCTGGTAACCAAGGCCTGGGTCACTGTGGTGTCCACAACCCTTGTTTCTATGAATTAATCACAGGCAAGTGTTCACAGCAAGTAATGAAATCAAGCTGTACGGTACTGATACACACCTTTCCTGTGCCAGGCAACTGTTACCATTAGGCATTTTCGGCATTGGACATGCATATCCATCTGAGGCTTGCTCCCTCCCTGCCTATATAACTAGAGTTGTCAGGCTGCAGGCATCCACTGAGTTCTCTTTCTTATCTTAAATTGAAATCAGTACACCTTGAGCCCATCCAGTACTGCCTGAAATCCAAGGATTCAAACGGTTTGATCTCTCCCACTATTGCACAAATTTGAAACTCGGACCATCATGTGATAATATTAAAGCCTGACTCCTGGAACTCTTGTTATGTTGTGAAATAGGTGAGTAGGTGGCAATTATGACTATTCTGACTGTTCAATGGAGACACTTCACTCACGGTAAGAGCAGAGTTGAATTCCTGTTAGGGGTTGCCTTCCACTCCCTGTTCTTTTGCAGGGATGATGAGAAAATAGCTAGCTATATTTCAGAAGTGATATTTACTTTTTGTCCCCAAGAGATCCTTTGGGTGAGTACATGGAAAGATTTTACAGAACCACAAGATAATAGAGGGTAACACAATCTTTGGAATGAAATAAGCCAATAGATATAAAGACTAAAATGCCACCTTTCTGGTCCATAATTTCTAGGAAAATAAAGAACTTTACTTAACCTTGGTTATCCTATCTGAATGACTTATTAACCTAAAGGATCATAAAATAATGAAAAATAGCTTCTATACTTTTAAAATCGATATTTCTATCAATTATTTCTAGATTCAGGGTATCCAGGGAAATAAAATCAAGTTCATCTAAACCTTAAGATCTTATCAGAAAATGACCCCCCAAATGAGTGACCATTTGAAAACAGCAAAATATGATATAATACAAATGGACTTTCAGATACACAGCATGAAATTTTGAACATGATCCATTTTTGTTTCCCATAAAGAAATAAACACAGTGTAGTGAAAAGAGCATTGAATTAGGTCTGGTTCTGGTCTTGCTATCAACAAATGAGAATACCTTTGCTAAGTCATCCAGAGCCTATTTCCTAAATTATTAACTAAGGGGTTTGACCTAGATAACCTCTAGGCATTTCTGGTTTCAAAATGCTTTATTCTACATAGAGGCTAAGAAAATATTTATCTAAAAAAACTACAGCTATTTACAATAGACTAGAAAGTTACCTAAATTTGTCATCCACTTTGGGATGGGAGGATTCATGATGGATTTTGATCATCATGGAATCTCCAGTGCTAGTAAAATGCTTGATTTGTAGTAGGGGTCAATAAAATAGTCAATGCATGTCTGAATTTGTGGATGAATAAATTAATAATATGCATGGTTTCTTGAGAGTCACGGAAACTCCTAGGGTGGGAGGGGTGTGTATGTGGGGGGGGCCTGGTAGATTTAAACATTTTAGTTGAACTCATGCAAGGCATAGAGAGCTTATTATTCCTCTTGTGTGGTATCTGCAAATGACTGGATGGATAGCACTTTTTTTTAAGCTAAAAGATAGGTCAAGGGTGTAAGCAGTGGTTACTGGACACTAAACAAAGGGAGAAACTTTTTATTTTGCTTTTAATGACACACAGACACATGTACTACTACTGGCAAGGCCCTTGCTTGCTGCAAAGGTGTATGTATTTTCTAGAAAAGGTCAAACTAAAATGAATGAACTGCCTGGTATTGTGCAATCATCTGTCTTCCATATCCACCAGGGTGCATTCCACTTGCTTAGACTTTGGTAATTTTTAAATTCCTGATCTTAATGTCCTCTGAAATGTTCAGATTTTATAGCTTAGATTTTAAGAGACACCATTACCTGACAGGGTAATGACAGTTTTATCTGCACTGGTGACTGGATTTGCTGTGATACTTAAATAATAACCCAAATCAAATGATAATTTTCTTGAGAGGATGTCAGGAAAGGAGAAAGAAAAGAACAAAATGCATAGCATTTAACTTGGTTTAAAAACACAACACACTGCAGCTTCCCATGGCTTCTTATTTTACTGGGAAAAAAAGCCCTTAGCAATTTATCTTCCTTTGGACGCATGAATGACATTTTACTGTGATGTGATTATAAGAAACAAAATCCCTCAGAGATGCTGCCTTAAAATATTTCTCTTTATAATGTTCTGAGCTCGACAAACCTTGGTAGAAAACAGAATACTCTTAATTATGAATAAATTAACTAAATTAGTAACATGAGATGGATATGCAATTAAGGGATTGTTAATTGAAACTGGAAACACAGCTGTATACAGCTTAGAGATGAATCATACCAGTAATGACGCAGATGTTTATAAAATGTGATTATCTTCAGTGGAGACAGCACTGCATCTCCCAAGCCCATTCTTATATTGTGTCACTGAAATGGCTTTTAAACCCGTGAACACCAGGAATCAGGATCTCAGGGACGGCAAATTAGGCTCCCTGGATATGGGAATTAGTGTTGTCTGAATGTCAGCAATTTGATTCTCCAGCTTTCAAAGAATGTAGATAAGGAGCCAACAACAAACATCTGTGAGTTGTCTGGCCTTCGAAAACAACAACCAAAAGTTGCTGGCAAACCAGTGCCTGCTTCAGTCTGAGAAGACAGTCAGATATCTATAAACAGTCACCCCGTGGTGTGTGAATTTGAGAACAATAAGGAGAACACGGCGGCGGGGGCTCAGGGCCGGAGACCTCATGCACAAGCGGTCAGTGCACCCTCTGCTGGCGGAGGCACTAAACAATTTTGGCTCTTTTCCAGGCACTGGACCCAAAAGACAACAAAGCTAAAGCTTCAAAGCTAAAGGAAGCAGGGGGAAAAGGCTGTCATTACATTTGCTTTATAGTGTAAATGTACTAAAATTATCAGTAATTCTACTGTACGCTAGAAGCTTCCATTTCTCACGTCTCTCCCACCCACAGTTTTGCCTTGGGTACAATTCCTATCTGTCCCAGGAAAGGAAAAGGTCTCTACAGTCCTGAATTTTAATGGTTAGGGGAGGGGTTGAATACTGTGTCCTAACAATTGCTTAATGATTGTAGAATGGGGTGCTCTCTGGACACAAGCATGTGCGGTTATTTAAAACCAACAAGCTCTGTCAGGCTGGATGGTGCTTACAAATGTGATAGACATCAGCTTTGCTATGCAAAGTGCAAACTTTCCACTGTAAGTTCTAGTAAAAGAGAGAGATAATACATACAGTTTTAGATATTAGCCAACAGAAAATACATTTGTCACCTTAGCTTAGCTCCTCTTTGAAAACAATCAGCTGCTTTAACTAAAGCTCATTCTCAGAGGAAAACAAAACTAAAACAGAAAATGGTCTCACACTAGTCACTGCCTCCCACTGCATTCAAAAGAATGCAGAAAACTTAGGAAATGTTCCTTGTAATTCAGGAGAGACCTTCTATGCATCTTTTAATGAGGTATTTAGATGACTTGAGGCCCAAATAAGCACATCAATGTCAATTTTCCACTTTATGTTGGCCATAGGGCATAGCGGAATTGTGAGCATTTATGAAAAAATATACTTTCAGGAATGAATAAAGGGGGAAATGCAAACATTTAAAAAGACAGACAGCTCTATATTGTTTTCTCTCTGTGTTGCATACCTAGAAATGTGGAATTTGTTAAATTTTGGTCACAAAGTCTTTCTATCCGATGAACTAGTCTCTACAAGCACAGGCTTTGCCTATAACTTCAGTATTGATTTCCTGTTATACAGGTTCCAACTTGTCTAAATTTCATTACCTGAAGGGACAGCTTGCAATTCCATACGCAGGTAGAATAAAAGCAAGATGACTACACGTATACAGTGAGCTTTCAAAGGGCACTTTTCCCCCAATATGCTGGGCTGATTTCTTCACAAGTCTGTTGGTCTTGCAAATGGTGATGACAAAGCTTTTATCATGTATTATTGACTAACATTTGTATTGATATTTCCAACTCAGAATCTACCTATAATCACACCAGTATCAGAACCCATCTGTGACTATCCGGTTATTTGCCTACCCAACAGCTACTCACATCTTATTCCCTGCTAAAGAACCTTAATTATTGGGCATCAGTGGATTTAGTTCTGGTGGAAGAATTGAAATTTGGTCTAAATCCATGACAGGAAACCCATCCCTCATAGCCAGTGGCTGGTTTAAAGGGATACAGTGTGACCCAGTTCTGGCTAATGGCCCATAAGGGGAAATCTGCTGGGGAGCTACTGGGAGTTTTTCTTCTCTGCACATGCAACGCATGTGCACATGTGCACACACAGGGGAGATTATCCTTGCACCTTATTCCCTTCCTCGCGTTGGATATTGTCTGAAGATATGTATGCAGTGGGAAGTCATCTGAGGATCATGAGGAGAAAGCCAAGAAACTCTCAGAGAAGTTGCCCTAAACTAGCCCTAGATCTGGTGGCTTCAGGACTTCTGGTGATGTTCAAACAATGGTTCTCAAAGTGTGGTTCCTGACCACAGCAGCATGACCATCATCTAAAAACTTATTAGAAATGTAGAATCCCAGGCTCCACCCCAGTCCTGCTGAACTAGAAACTCTGTGGGTGGAGGCTAGCAGCATTATTTTAACAAACGCTCTAAGCGATTCTGATGTACACAAAAGTATGAGAATCACTGTGGTAGATTATTGTCTATTCCTAATAATTAAGGCAGTGTTTTCAAAACGTGCCTGATTCCATGGGGTTCCTGTCAAAAACAGAAATTCTCAAACCTCCTGAATCAGACCCATCAGGGGAGGGGACTGGGAATTAGTAATTTTATCAAGTGCCCCTGGTGAGTCTTATGACCAGGAAAAGTTGGGAGAGACAAATTTAAGGTCCTTTAAACCAAGGCCCTGGGTATTGTTACTAGCTGCTGAAAGCATTCCAACCAACAAACCATCTGCTGTCATAACCCTCCCCTATTTCCATTGGTTGCAACCCCAGGACCACAGAGCTATAGATACTAGTCTGTGTCTTGGTTGAGTACATAATGAAGGCCTAGTTTGGAGAGCCTAAGTTATGTTGGTTTCTTGTCTGGACTGTGACTTGAATTCCAGGGCTTTTACATTCAGAACCTGTTTAGCCTAACTCACTCCAATCTGAATTCCTAACCTCTTGCACACTCTTGATCCCTGCTATCTGGCAGTCTCATCAACCCTGCCAGGATTTCAGAACCGCTCTCTATTAATTACAGGAGTAATCATGCATTTCTGAACGCCTAGGCTGCATGCTTAGAGGCTAGATTCCTACCTGCTGAACGTGAACTTGCTGACAGCCACGAAACCGGCATGAAAGCAGGAGCACTTTGTCGGTTAAAAACTAAACATACATTGTCAAAGTCTGAAAAGATACTTCTGCTCATCCAAATAGAAATAACTAAGACCCCTAAAACATTTAACTTTAAATGGACTGAAATTATCAATGTTCTTTCAGGTTGAATGAATATTTTACATTAAAAACTGTCTGTCCCTGTGTACTTGGCCAGATAAGCTAAAAAGGTAAAAAAAAAAAAAAAATTCTTAGTGAAGGAGAGTTTCCTTATGAAAAGGAGAATCAAGGCAAATATATAATTATGTCTTCTCTCCACTAATTGCATGTACTTCATGTACTTAGATAGTACTCATTTCACCTTTGCCACCCTTCCCCCCATACATTCTAGACTTCTAACTATTTCCCCTGAATATGCCACATTTTCCGAGGCCTCTAGGCCAGGGGGTTCTTAACCTTTTTTGTTCCAAGGACCTCTTTGCCAGTCAGGTGAAAACCATGGACCCCTTACTAAGTCCACATTATACTGTGCATTATTTAATAAATATATTCACATCTGTACCAACACGTCCCCACAAAATAATTTTTTTTAAAATTTCAGTTCAAGCTCACAGACCCCTTGTTAAGAACCCCTGCTCTAGATGTTTATGCTGTCTCTTCTTCCTAGAAAGCCCTTTTGTTTTGCCCCCGACTTTTTGAAACCCTCTTCATTGCTTAAGACCAAGCTCAAATGTTACTCCTGGGGTAAATTTAATTGCTAACTCCCCTGCACATTAATATCACTTTTTCTTTGGCTCAAATCTCTAGTGGAGCCCTTATATTATTGTTTGTAGTTCAGGTATCAGTCACTCTCGAGGCAGAGTCTGTGTTATGTGCATCTTGGTTCCTACTTCCAAGTATAATGTAGTCACTTAAAAAATACTGAACTGAATTTTAAGCAAAAGTGATTTCCAGACAAAAGCATTAACCAAATACTGCTCTTAATTTACCCGCTCATTTTGTAGGTTTTATAAAATTAATAGCAAGTAGGAGGCTAAGCATAATGTTTGTGGGTTTTTTTTTAATGTGTAGAGGGGAGGTACCACCTTGAGTGGCAGGGGTCCCAACTTAAATTTGAGAAATTCAGACAAATTAGGCATGCTAGTGGGATGGACATTGTCTCTCCTCGGGACTGAGAGGAAAGCTCAGGCTGTTACCCAGTCACATCTAAGAGATGATTGGGTTGTTCTGTACACATCTATTGCAGGGAGACCAAGGAAGTCTCTTGGGAGAAGGCCTAATGGAGAAATGTACCATCAACTAAGTGCTTTATCCAGCAGGAAAGCTTCAGTCAGCAAGGAGAAGACTACTTTTGAGAACATCCTGGTGTCTGCTACTTGTATTTATCCTCTGATTAAAGTCTCAGTCCTATGGCTGTAAATAAGAATGATCTGAAAAAGCTTGTGCCTAAAAATCTCACCTGGAAAGGCTTGCCCAGTCTTTAACATCTCAAGGGGAGTAGAAGCAGGGCTGCTGTAGATAATTTGGCAGCATGTTGGGACCCAGGTTCTTCCCATTTTTTCCATTCTTCTAACCTTAGGTGAATTCACCACTTGATCATAAAGGGGCTACTGAAGTTCTGGCATCATTTCATTCATTCAACAAATATTTGCCAGTGTAGACACTTCTTTTAGGTGTTTGTTACATTAATGAACAAAACAGACAAAGGTCTGTTGGCATTGTGGAGCTTACTTTCTCACGGTGGGAGATGGGCAATAAAAAAATAAGCATACTACATATATGAAGTCTGCAGTATGTTGTTAGTGTCATGGAAAGAAGAGAAAACAGAAAAGGGACAGGTGTTCCTATTGCTGCATAGAAACCACCCTAAACTTAGGGGCTTAAAACAACTATCACTATCATTCATGATTCTGAGTTGACTGTGCTCAGTTGCTTGGGGAACTTCAGGTGTTTGCAATCAAGCCTGCAAAGCCCAACCCAATAGTATCCCTATACTCCCATAGGTGTTTGTAATCAGATGGCAGGTGGGGCTGGACTGATCTGAAGACTCGACTGGGGTGGACATCCAAGACAGTATATTTGCTCACTCATTTAACCCTCAGCTGGGATGGTTGGAACCAAGCATTTCTGTCTTTCCACAAAGCCTCTCTATGGGGCTAGCTTAGATTTCCTCACAACATGGTGGTCTGGCTTCGTACATGGCAGGTGACTTCCTCTAAAGTGGACATTCAAAGATATCAGACAGAAACTGCAAGACTTCTTCTGATCAAGCCTTGGATGTCTTGCAGTGTCACATTGGCCACACTGAATTTGTTACACAGGGTAAGCCAGTGTCTATTCAGTGAGAGATGAGGCTACAAAAAGCATGATTACTTAGAGGCATGGTTCATTAGGGGCCATGTTTGGAGAAGAACCACCACAACAGAGTAAGGACTGAAGGCTGGGAAGGGGTGGATGGGGCAGGATGCTGTCTAAATAGGGTGGTCAAGGTTCAAGATGGCTTCTTCATGAAGTAGAGATTTGAGCAAAAACTTGAAGGAAGTGAGAGACTTAGTTGTATAGCTCTCTGGGGCAAAAGCATTCTAGGTAGAGAGAAGGACGAGGCACAGTGTCCAGAAGAGTGTCTAGCTAGTCCCCTGGGGTGAGGAAAACCTTTCTCAGCTGCTCCCCTAGCAGACTCCTGCTTGTATCTGATTGTCTGAAATTGCATAACCCGCCCAGGCCCAAGGGGATCCAGACCATCAGACCACCAGATGGCCATGAAATGGCTCAGAATTCTCCTGATTCTCTCCCCAGGGCTGGGGCTTGAAGCACACAGTCATGGGGAAGAAGGTAGATCTCCATGGGAAGGAGGCCAGGTCTCTGCCAGCAAGGGAGAAGGATGCATGTGTGCAGAATAGATGTGGTAGAGGCAGACTATAGTGTCTCTACCACATCTTGGGGGAGAGGCATAACAGAGGACAGCTTGTCCCACTCTCCCAGAGATTAATCCTGGCTATCAGCAAAGAAATACCATGCCTGGTGTGGGAGCAGAACAGGCTGGAAAGGAAGCTTCGGTGACCAGAATCAGCATCTAATTCAGCCAGCAGTAAAAAGGCCACCACCCACAGAGAAGAGGAGGGTTTAACGGAGCAGTCAGTACTGGCAGCAGGTAACAGGCAGAAAGAGAAGAGGTGATTCTGATAGGACAAGTCTGTGCATGGCTCATAAATATGCTGAGACACAGGGTGAATGAAGGGATTCATTCAGTCCCAAATGCAGCACAGTCACAATAGCCATAGCTCCAAAGAGAACATCATTACCCCCCAAGTTTAAGTGCCAAATGGGAAAGCTATGCCTGAGAATCGGGGCTCCTAACCTGTTTGCTACAATTCAAAATCTTTTCACATTTGCTAAGTGCCACATATAGTAATCCACCCACACTTGAGCTTTCTGTGTTACAAAAAGAAAGTGCATT
This sequence comes from Dasypus novemcinctus, assembly GCF_030445035.2. Taxonomy (NCBI): domain Eukaryota; kingdom Metazoa; phylum Chordata; class Mammalia; order Cingulata; family Dasypodidae; genus Dasypus; species Dasypus novemcinctus. Next base: position 35,585,338 of record NC_080704.1, read on the forward strand.
AAGAGGTAGTTCAGTAAATATTTACGGATGGAAATGGCGGTGAATATTTAGAAAGACTAAATCAAATTGAGATAATAAAGAAATGTAAGCTATAATTCAGAGGAAAGGAATGTCAGAAGTAGGGAAAAATATCTGAAGTTCATGACTATTTGCTCATATCTTTTTTTTTCCTGCCAGTATAGGTAGCTGTTGGTAGAAACTGTTCCATTAACCTGGAAGCCTGTTCAGTTTTAACAAAGGAATGCAGATGTGATGCGTTAGTTGAAAATAAGACAAAGTAAAGTATTTTCATTGCAAATGTAGAATATGAGGGGGTGCCATATACGATCTTTGAAAGTATCTTTTCTTTTTGAGGACCAAAATCTTTTTGCCCCACATATCTAGAAAGAAATGTGATTCAGTTTTATTCAACATGTATTTAGTGGGAAGCCATTACATGCATATACTGTAAAATATCAACAGATTATTGAAAACAAGAAGAGAACCTCTCATTTTACAACCCAGCAGGGCAGAAAGGATTAAATTCTTCTTATAAAGGATGAACCATCGTATTATAAAAGATCTTGCATATTCCAGTTCAGAAAAGTGTGTATGTTCAGAAAAGCTTCATTGAGATGTACTACAGTTCTAATAATAAAACTTAACAAAGCATTTTGGTAGCATTTAATACTTTCCAAAGCACTTTTTGCAGACCTTATCTCATTGTTTCACATGGACCTTGTAAGGCAGGTAGGATATGGATAAGTAATTCCCTTTTAAAACTGTTTTAGAATATAGGTTATTTGGGCTGATGAATGTCCTTTTTGGAAAAAACCTAAAGTGTGTGAGAAAAGAATATAGAACAAGTTTTTGGTTCTGGTCCCACTATCAACTTGCTGCTTAAACTATGACATATCATGTGATTTCTCTGTAAAAGCAAGGGGTTGGACGCTGGACTTTCAGAACTAAAATCCTCTGAATCAATGACTGGTAACCACTTAAACAGGCCTTGGTTACAGCACCTTTCCTAAAATGAAATTTATGCATGGCAGTACATTGGTCATTAACTGATAGTGATATTAAAATTACTTAAATAGAACCTTTTAAAGAATGATTGTTGAAGTGTAAAGCTAAGAATACTAACAAATTCATTTATTCAAAGTGGATATTTTTAAAGTAATGAAACACTTTCTTGAAGTATTCAGTGTTTTAAAAGTTGGTTCAGCAGCTGCACTATTGGCCAAATTATACCCGGGGTGCCTTGCTACATAGCCTTGGCTTTAGGCCCTGACCAGATTCTTTTCATATAGATTAAGTCCTGAAGCTTGATTGCAAAGGCAAGGTCCTAAATACAACTAGGCAAAAAGTACAGTGGAATCAGTGCAAGCCAGTCACTGCCATTGAGAAAGAAAGACAAAACATGTGCAATATTGGTTAACTGACTACAGAATCCCTGTGTCTGGAGGACTGCACATTATCAGTTAATTACCTATTTTCCTCTGACAATCTTTGCATATGATCTCCAAACCAAGAGAAAACAACAACAACAGTACTTCCAAAGCTATTTTACAGGCCCTGCTACCAACCAAGATGGAGTGAGAACGACCGAATTTACCCTGTGACCTGAAATAACCAAAGCGTGGACAAAATATATGTAACAATAGACTATAAGACAGTGGGCAGTATGGCAAGGAAGGACTATGATCCATAAGAGATGGAAAACAGATGAAGTGAGCCCTAGAGTTGTCATTATCTTGAGAGAATTTCAAGGCCACATCATAGGGAAGAAGAACCCAAAAAGATTCTGGTAGATTCCCTGAGTTGAGGGGACAGAAATGAGAGTCTAGGAAGACTGAGTAGGCTAGCGTTCATAGGACAGAAGACTAGAGGGGAGAGCCACACAGAGAAAGAACCCTGGAGATCTGTAGAGGTTCTCCCTCAAGCATATCAGCTGAGTAGTGATTAGCACCTGGGTGTGAGGAAACCACTTGAAGACCAGGAAAGAATCCTCAAAAGGATTAGAGGTAACAGTGTCCAACACTCATTATAGGGTCAGAAGCAGTGCCTATTATCGCCATTCAGACTGAAAACATGATTCATAGGTAATTGGGTAAGAGCACACAGAAAGATCTTGCCTCAGTAGCAGAGACAAATTAATCCTAGACTGAGTGCTGATCTAATCCCACCTAACCTGTCTTAAAAGTCATATACTACAGGATCAAACAGTAGCACACAGTGTGGAAAGAGAGAAATGGAAGTATATTATAAAGTTCTTATGCCATAAGTGATGTGGTCTAATACCCCTAGCAGGTACACTGTAACATGTTAATCATGTATACTATAAAAACTAAAGCAGCCACAAAAATAACAAAACAAAGATTATAGCTAATAAACCAACATAGGAGCTAGGCTGGAATCATAAAAAAAAATAATAAATCTAAAAGAAGACAGAGAAAAAGAAAGAAGTAAAGAAAGAACAAATGGTACAAAGAGAAAACAAACAGTAGGATGATAGATTTAAACCTAACCGTATCAATAATCCCACTAAATGTAGATGGTCTCAATAACCCCAATGGAAAGTAAGAGATTATCAGATTGGATTTTTTAAAAAAAGCAGCAAGATACAAAAATATGCTGCCTATAAGACATACACATTAAATATAAAGACACAAATAGGTTAAAAGTAAAAGGATGTAAAAAGATATACCATGCCAACAACTAGTCAAAAGAAAGCTGGAATGGCAACATTAGTCTTTAGGGAAATACAAATTAAAACCACAATAAGATGCTACTATACAACTATTGGAATGACGAAAATTAAAAAGACTGACCAAATCAAATTTTGGTGAAGATGTGGAGGAACTGGAACTCTCATAGCCTGTAGGTGTGAATTTTAGATGGTATTTTGGAAAACAGTTTGGCAGTTTCTTAAAAGTTAAACACATATCTACCACATGATCTGGTCATCCCTTTCTTAGGCATTTACCCAAGAGAAAAGAAAACATATGTCCATACAAAATAAATGATCCGGCCATCCCTTTCTTAGGCATTTACCCAAGAGAAAAGAAAACATATGTCCATCCTGTCCAATTTGTACAGGAATCTTCATAGCAGCTTTATTTGTAACAGCCCCAAACTGGAAACTCAAAATTCTATGAGAAATCAAATAGATAAACTGCAGTATATCCTTATAATGGAGTGGCACTCAGCAATAAAAAGGGATAAGCTACTGAAATGAAATAGCATGAATGAATCTCAGAATGATCATGCTGAGTGAAAGTAACCAAAGAAGAGTATATTCCATACATCTCATTTATATAAAATTCTAGAAAATGTGAATTCATCTATAGTGACAAAGTAGACCAGTGGTTGCCTGGGTGGGAGGTGAGTGGTAGAAAGGAGAGATTACAAAGGGGCATGAGGAAACTTCTGGTGGTTATGGATATGGCCCCTATTTTGAATGTGGTAAGAGCTTCTCAGGTATGTGTGTGTGTGTATGTAAATTTATTAAATGTAACAAATTTTACATTCTAAAAATGTGTGTCAATTACACATCAATAAAGCTGTTAAAAAGGAGGGATATTTTAGATAATTTTCCTCCCAAGGTGACATTATGTACACTCTGTATCTTTCTAAGCACACAGATTATTAATTGTTGATAAAGGTCTAGAATATAGGTGATCCACGTTCACCCCAGAGCAAAGATACATATTTAAGTTTGGATCGATAATTTTTCTTCAAAAATTTTAGATAAGTATTTGAATGTTGGTTGACCTTATGAATTCACTGATCTAGATGTGAATGTTTTTTCTTCAGAAATGATGAACTTGTTTCCAAAATTTTTACCCATGGTATAAGGTTCCACTTACTTTTATAGTTTTTAATAACATTTCAGCTTAATTTTATTCATTCATCCTTTCAAGAACTATTCATTGAGTGCTGACCATATAAAACACACTGTGAAGTATCAGTAGATAAGGCATATAGGGCCCCTGCCATCACGGAGCTAACATTCAGTCTGGGGAGATGGCCTTCTAATAAGCAAGTAAATTAACACGCAACTGTAGTTTTCTTAAGTACCATGAAGAAAACAAACAGGATGCTATGTGTGATAGTGAATGATGGGAAATCTTCTTTAGATGGGGCCTACTACACATCAATTCTGCAGTCTATTCTTTAAAATGATCCCTAGTTATCAACTTTACATACAGGAGTTCTACTCTGTTTAATTAGTCCCAAGCTTCAAGCCATTTAAAATAAAAGCTACAGCTGGATAGAGAAGTCACTTGGTTAACTTTTCCTCAGGTTTCAGCATAAAGGCCTGTCCTCTGCGAAGCCTTCCTGATCTGCCTCCCTTGCCTCTCACCCTCACCTCTCACTCCCTACACACACACACACACACACACACACACAAATGTAGATTCTCACTATATGCTTTGTAGTGCCCTGCATCTTCTTTCATAACACATGTTATGATTATTTTATGAGAGATTTAAAAAATTCATGTCTGTCTTCCTAAGAAACTCTAACCTCCATGAGGGCAGAGACTGTGTCTGATTTTTCCACAACAGTATCACTAGTTCCTAAGACAGAGTCTGGCAGAGAGTAAGTACCACCAAAATTATTTATTGAATGGATGACTGAATGAAAGAGTCACTTCTAGAAGAGTTTGATGATTAAGTCCTCCTGGTCCCACAGAAGAGAGGTTCTAGTTTTTAATCTGAATGATTCAGACTCCAGATTAAACAGGCTATTCCTGAGATTGTGGTCTGAGATTGACATGATCATCATAGCTTAAATATACATTTCCTAAACTCTTGATCCAGGTGATTTCTGAAAAAGTAATAAATATGAGGGGGAAATTATTCTTTTTGTTTAAAGGGCTGAATTGCAAATGAAGAGGAAATGTCATACCCATCCAACTTTATATCAGAAAGGTGATGGGGAGCAGATGTGGCTCAGTGGTTGAGTGCCTGCTTCCCATGTACAAGGTCCTGGGTTCAATCCCCAGCGCCTTCTAAAAAGAAAAAAAAAAAGGGTGGTAATACAGACAGATTCCACAGCAAGACAGCTGCCTGGCTTCAAATCCTGGCTGTCTCACTCTTAGTTCCTCATTTTCCTCATCTGTAAAATGAAGATAAAAAGAGTATCTAATTCATGGAGTTACTGTGAGGCTTAAAAGCATTGGTACATGTAAAACTACTTAGAATAGTGAATGGCATGCAGTAAGTGCTAGATAAGTGTTTGTTATTAATTTCACTAATGCATAGTTATCACTAAAATCAGTGATTTCCAAGCTTATGCTGTGCAACTGCATTGGCCAAATAAAACATGGCCATGTATAGGAAATGTTTTAATTTATTCTATTTTCCATCTATGTCCCTACCTTAGTAAATTAATGACTATAATAAATGAAGGGAGAATTTATAGCATAATGAAAATTATTTAAGGACATTATAGAACTTATAAAATAATGTAAGATTTATAAAACTATAAGAATTTAAAATTTTCTTTGAGGTATTTATTTTAAGACTAGCATTTCTGAATTTAATAAGCTAGTTTCCACTGCCTACAGAGTTGGCTGTACATTCAGCTTTTTATATGGTCTGAAAGAGGGTTATTTCCAGAGGAATGTGCAGTGAAGGAGGAAAGGAGGAGTCTTTGGTGAAACTGTGAGAACAGCAGCTCTTTGAATGTTGTGCATGACGTAGCATGGGAACCGGGAACAGCTGCTGGAGGAGTGTTTCACACACAGCAGGACAGTGGGAAAAGCCAGGAGGAAAACAACTAGGGCAAACAAATGCAGAAAGAAGGGTGGGGTGGGGTCAAACTGCAGCCAAGTAGGAGGTCACAATGGAGGGAGAAGGGCACTTTAAAGAATAAAGCAGTAGGAAAATTAAGGGAAGGGCAAATGTCCGCTGCAGAATAAGAGAGAAGGTAAGAAAAAACATGAGCATCATGGCTATTTTAAAATACCCACAACTATAAGCATGTTACTGAAAAGGAATTAGATACTAAACAACTAAAATAAATACACAAATAAATAAATATGCCACTTAAACACATCTAATAGGTGCATATTACATTTTTAAAGACAATAATAAACCATTTAGATGGATTACCATAGTAGCTAGCTTCAGGAATAGCAAAAATCCTTTCTGATGAAAACATACAAATTAGAAATTAGAAATTAAGTTGTACATAAAGATCAAGCAAACAAGCAACCTAATGAATACTTCAAAATGACTCTGGTTCACTCTACAAACTGTCTGAAAAAGATGAACATGCCTTTCATTCGTTTTAGCTTATAAATATTTCTTTGTTTCCTAAAAGCTTCACTCCCATTTTGTACCTCATATTAATAATTTTTTGCTTTCTGTCCCACTCCCTACATTATTTATTATTCTCCCTAGAGCCCCACACATTCTGATGTCCTTTTTTTTTTTTTTTTAATAGACTATGATTTTGAAAACCAAGCCATTCTACTTTTGGGGTGAGGAGGTTGGACTCTTGAACATCTGGGTCAGGTTGCTTTCACGGTTACCTGGGCAAATTCAGTATTAGTTTCCTTGAATAAAGTACACATAGCTGTAAAATCCATACTGGTTTCCATAGCTTGGAAACCACACGGACTGAGGAAAATGTCCTTAAGTTTGTCTTTTACCTGGGTGTGTTCTAAGGGTTGTAACCATCCGTGGCATTCAGATTTACACCCTCCTACTTCATATCTTTAAGGGCCTTGTTCATCTTCTTTCTTTCTTTCTTTCTCTCTCTCTAAGAGATGAGGTTAAGCAAAGATGATTACTCTCTCCTTACTGAAAATATGTTTTCCTAGAACCTGATTGTCCTTTTTTCATGGGTCATTCTATTCCTAATATCAACAAATCCTTTTTGTGACCTAACCTTTTCTAAAATGATCACATTCTTCTATTCTCTTTGTTCTTTTCACTTCCTTTACCTTAAGGGCTTTTAAAACTCCTGCAAGTGGACACATCAAACCAGCTGTCCCACTTTAAGTCTTTTTAGAGTGTTTTTACAGTGTGTTAGGGTACTTTTGCTGCAATATTTTTGGGTAGCGGTTTCTAATCTTTTCAAGTATGTGGGTTTCTTAATAACATTCTAAAAATTTGAGGATCCCCACATATTAGAAGTATTAGTACCCATTAATTAAGAAAAAGTTATCAGCTGATAAAAATCTGTTTGAGTTTAGTAATGTAACTTCATTTAGTTATGAAAAACAGGAGTACAGAGGAAATGCTATCATGTATTCAGGCTATAAACAAGGTAAAAATATATTCACAGACCTATCTGTAAAAACTAGGTGATATATAGTTTGGGAACAATTGCTCTGTGCCTGGTCCAGATCAACAGCATCACCTTGGAGTTTGACAGAAAACACAGAATCGCAGGCCTCACCCAATACTTTTGGGTCTCTGGGAGTGTATTAACAACTTCTGCAGGTGATTCTTATCCAGGCTAAGGTTTGAGAACTATGTTATAGACTAGTGCTGTCCAACAGAAAGATAACGTGAGCTACACGAGTCATTTAAAATTTTCTCGTAGACACATTTTTAAAAAGTAAAAATAAATAAATACTGTCAGTTGTTTTATTTGTGGTGTCAGGCTATATTTTCATTTTCAAGAAAATGTCTGCCAAACACTCAAGTCTGAATAACCATACAAAGAAATAGTGAAGTTAATATGATATATTTTATTTAACCAAATAATAAGATATTATCATCACAGTATGTCATCAATATAAACTATTAATGAAATATTTTACATTCATGATTTTCATGCCACATCTTTGGAGTCTTTCTGATGTATATTTTACACTCACAGCACATCTCAATTCGGACTAGTCACATTCAAGATACCCATTCGTGGTATATATAAATCCATGTAGCAGCAAATCTTGTTATTGGAAGCTAAAAGTTTCTCTTCACCCTCCTCTTTCTGCCTGTCAGAAAAGTTGAGTATTTTTGTCTACATGTTCCCATAGCACTATATATCTCCTCTAATACAGTACTTTATGTACGGTGTTATACTAATTTCCCCCAATCAGATTCTAAACTCCTCAAGGGATCTAACAGAAGTCATACGCTTTTTTTTCTTTTAAAAATCGTTTAAGCCTAGCTGTGTCTGGAAAGTGTTAATGTAGGAAATGGTTCTCAAAGTGTGGTTCCTGGATTAGCTGCATCAGCATCACTTGGGAATTTGCTAGAAATGCAGACTCTCAGGCCCCATCCCAGACCTACTGAATTAGAAACTCTGGAAGTTGGGCCCAGCAATGTGTGTTTAAACAAGCCATCCACGTGATTCTGATGCATGCTAAAGTTTGAGAGCTATGGATATAGGAAAACTTGTTTCCTTGGAGAATGGACTCAGACTCATCATTTTCACCTGAGTTCTATGGTTTACCCTTAAACAAAATCATTTTAGGTCAGAAAAGCCAAAAGTGACAAGCTAGGAAGGCATTAGAAGAACCATTCCTTAGCAAAAGTGAAGGAAAGAGAGTTCGGTGTTCTACCCCTACCCTCAGGAATAGGTCTACATCATTTGGGAGAGCAGATGGTGCAGACTCCTTGCCTAGAAGGGACCTCTCAATGCAAGACAATTAATGTTTAAGATCCTCAGAAAAGAGTATGGGCCATGATGTGAACCAATGTATATGAGGTGCAGAGGTGCCCAAAGATGTACTTACCAAATCCAATGGATGTGTCATGATGATGGGAACGAGTGTTGTTGGGGGGGGGGAGAGGGGGGGGTGGGGGGGTGGGGTTGAATGGGACCTCACATATATATTTTTAATGTAATATTATTACAAAGTCAATAAAAAATAAAAAAATTAAAAAAAAAAAAAAAGATCCTCAGAAAAAAAGAAGGGTATGAAAAAAATGTCAAAATGCATTTAAAGGCTTACATTCCATGCTCAATGAGGATAAGAAAAGACATAATATATACAGGTAGATCTGCCAGAAGCCTACTTCACCAAAGTAAAGAACATAAACTGCTCTGTTGGAAATTTTTTGTTTCTTAATTTGAAAAAAACTAGAAATTAAAAAAATATGAAGCCATACAAACACTTCTATTTGGACAATGAATTATGACCCAGTGTTCTCTCACAAATTTTACAAATATGATTACGTAGACCATATTTCCACTAAAAAGTTACTGAAGAATTCGTAAACCTGAGGTCAGAAAGCTACTGCTCTAAATATCAGTGTTGTAATACCACATATTTTTTATTGTTGACATGGAGAAAGGGAGGGAGGGAAGACTATTATGGAAGCAACAGAAGAAAAGCCACCTCTAAAATCTTTTCTTAAGATGTAGTTTGCAGTCAAGGGGATTTTGTTCAGTACGTCCTTGGACCTGATTTGACCATTATGTTGTCTGCCTGATACACAGTAGCTGCTCAATGGATGCTGACTGAATAAAAGAATAAGGAAAAATGAAAAAATGAAAGGTATGTGGAGAAGATGAGGGTCTAGATCCCTGCGACAAAAAATTACCACAGTGATGTGAGCCTAGAGCATAACAATGTCTGCATGACTTAGGAAGAATCTTAGAAAACCTTTAAGAAACACACATAATTCATGATATTGTGCTTTCATATATTTGGAGAATTTCTTTCCCAGAAAAACCTTTATATTTTTTCATTTTTTCCCAAGTGATTATATTCCATACATTCCTACCATCTACAAAATATGTACTCTTTATATTAAGTGTATATACAGCTTTTGCTGCTATTTGGGGTTTAATCATTAGTGCAGAGAAATTATTAGAATATTTCCTCACATCGGACTTTTGCTTGGGTGAAGAAAGGGCATGACTACACCACTCAATGTGTGTGTCGCTTCAAAATTAGAAAGGTTTACCATCAGGTTGACTTTCTTCCCATTTGGTTTTTGATGCTCATTTATACTTCATCAAACATTAGCATTGATTCTGCTTAAAGAGCTAATTCATTAAAATCACTTTTGGTTGATTTTAATATAATTTCAGAGTTCTAAAGGCATGAGGAATATAATGCTTTATAATTTTATATTTGAAACTGCAAATGTGATTTCAAGGGGCACACAGAACTGGGCTCATTAACTCATTCGTTTCTAAAGGAAAATTTCCAACTTAATATCCCTGAAAATCATTAAAAAGGTGTGTGTGGGGGTAGCACATACAAAAAGTGGTTTTATATCTGGGCTGCCCCAAATAGCTTTAAAGTAGAGTTTGTTAAGTTCGTCACATATCTCTTGAGAAGGGGAAAATAAAAGGACAAGGGGTTGCAGTTCAGATGACCTGGTTCAAATCTTGACTCTGCCCCTTACAAGCTGTGTGAGTGTGATTGTGTTGCTTAATGTTTCTAAGTCTCAGTTTCTTTCCTTGTAAAACCAAATAATGATAACACATAATCATAATCTTAATGTTGTGAGGATTAAATGAGATAATGTACATAAAACTCTTTGTAATAAGCAAGAAGGGATGGTTTCCTACACCATGAATATATTGCCAAATGGCCATGTAGAAACATCCATACCAATGTGTCTACTCTGAGAGCTAAAATAGGATTTTATCCCCCAGAGAGTTTCAGGCAGGCAAACCAATGCCTCATACTTCTATTTGGGGTTTCAAAATAAATATAGAACACTCTATATACTCTATTTCTACATACAGGTAAATTTTCCGTGTATGTTATTCCACCGTTGAGGTTCATATCTGCATGACTTGCCTGTTACTGCTATTTTGATGGAAATATTCAATTAAGCTAAATAAAGCAGGGCATTAAAAAAACAATCAAAATCAATGGTTCATGTAATAAAACTCAGGATATTCTGATATCAAGTAGAATAGCCTGGTAATAGATCATTGCAATTCATTCTACTGCACTGCTTTGTCCAAATTTGGGACTCTTTTCAAAGGACTTCTCACTACTCCAACTCTTTATTTTTCTACCTTCTTTTGTCTTAGCAGACATAGAGTCAAAGATAAACTCATTTTTATCATGATTTTTATCATGATTTTAGCAACTGATATAGCCTTACAAGGGACTATATCTTCCCTTTTTATAGAAATATGATGTCATAATGATGGTGGACTCAGGCTTCCCTTCACAAAGCCTAGATAATTCTTTAGTCTCAAATATATATTTCTAATGGTAAAAATTCCCAGATAGGATGAATGAGTTGCTCTTCCAGGACTGGGGATTAGTGGTTTAATGTGAACCTCATTCTCTTGCCTTGGTCGCTTTCTGAACAAGGACTCACATTTTTAATATAACAGAGTGGTTATCATTATGGTGTTTTAGGTTCCTGGCTACTAAAATGAATATCTTACAATGGGTTGGCTTAAACTATGGAAATGCATTGGCACACATTTTGAGGACATGAGACGTGCAAACTTGAGGGGCAAGAAAGGTGATGCTTTCTCCTTAAAGACTGTGGCATTCTGGGGCTGGCTGCTGGTGATCCTTGGCCCTTGGCTTTTCTATTACATGGCAACACACATGGTCGTGTCTTCTCCTTTCTCTTCTTGGTTCTATCGAATTCCATCTTCTTGTTTCCTATGTCTTCTACCTCTGTGGCCTTCTCTATAAGTTCTCTGGTAATAAGATTAAAACCTGTCCTGATTCAGATGGGTCACACCTTAACTGAAGAAACCCAACCAAAGGGCCTATTTACAATGGGTTCATACCCACAGGAATGGATTAGGATAAAGAACATTTTTCTGGGGTTCACAACCCCAAGCTACCACATTTAGTCAAAGAAAAGAATAGAATCACCTGACATAGTCATGTGCCAACCAAAACCTAGATTTATTGATTTCCTGCTAAAAAATACCTTCTTATACATATCTTTAAGGTCATGTTCAGAAATAGAAACATGAAATTTGCTATATTAAAAGCATATACTGGACTTCCAGGATGATGGTAGACTAGAAAGACATGGGACTCTCTTCTTTCCCAGTAAAAATAGCTAAAGAACAGGCAGAAATGGCCTGGAAAAAATCTTCTAGGGTTTAGGACATGAGGGGAAGGCTGGAAACCACCCAAAAAGAGAGGGGCAAAGGAAAAAGAATCATGATGGCAAAACTGTGAGTTGAAAACTGCAGCTGCAACTGCCAGCATCCTCCCCCACCCATATAAACAATTTTGAATTCTCAGGCCTCAGGGTTGGCAGCTACAGACAAAGGGGGCCCTAGGGATCCACCTCACCAGGAAGGGGGAGAGACAGGGGCACAGCTTAAGGCTGAGACTCATCTTTTGACCCACAAATTTTGTCTGCTGTCCCACGAGTCCTTCCAGGCCAGGGGGTCCACACCATTGTTTACCATGGGCTAAAGAGATCCTACTCTCTCAGTCTCCCTCTCTACTGACCGGGACTGGTTGTTGAGGATGCAAAGGGCAGTGGAATTATTTCACCCAGGAAAAGGGAGGAGGCTGCAAGTGAAGGTTGGAGAACTGCCTCTGAAAAAAGTTTGAATTATGAGGCTCTTAGCCTCCAAGCAGAATCCTCTATCACATTGATCTGGTCCATGTTGAAGCAAACACCCTCCAACCAGGAACTGAACTGAGAAGGCTGCCGATGGCTTTAAAAAATTAAAATTAAATAAGTAAAAAGTAATTTTAAAAAGTAAAAGTAAATAAGTAAGAGAGGCTTTTTCTGGTCTTTACAGCCTCCCTCCCCAAGGCCCTAGGAAGCAGGTCTGTAACCCATTACTGTGTCCAGGGCCCAGAATTGAGCAACAGGGATGATCCTAAAGACCCAGAACAGGCTGAACCAAGAATCAAAGAACAGCAGTAACATACAGCCTCTTGCCACTAAATCCCTATGAAAGAGAGAGAAATTGAGCATCTGAGTAATCTCATCATCCTAAATCAGATGCCTATGCATCAACAAAAAATTACAAGCCGTACTAAGTGTAGCAGTTTGATATGGTTATGAATTCCAAAAATAGATATTGGATTATGTTTGTAATCTGGTCTATTATTTGGCTTGATTAAGTTATGATTAGGGCTTTGATTGGGCCACATCATTAGGGCATCGAGTAAGGGGTGGAGACTCAGACAAAAGGTATGGCAAAGGACAGAGTTAGAGCGTTTGATGCAAGGGTTTTTGATGATGGAGTTTGATGCTGAAGCCTTAAGTTGGAGCCCCGGGAAGAAAGCACACAGATGAAAGAGAAGCAAGCCTCAGGAAGAGAGGAACCCAGAACCCAGGAAGAAGCAAGCCCTGGGAAAAGAGGAACCCTGAACCCAGAGAGAAACAAGACCCTGAAAGGGAGGAATCCAGGAAGCCTGAACCCTCACAGATGTTGGCAGCCATCTTACTCCAACATGTGAAAATAAACTTTGGTGAGGGAAGTAACTTACGCTTTATGGCCTGGTATCTGTAAGCTCCTACCCCAAATAAATACCCTTTATAAAAGCAAACCAATTTCTGGTATTTCGCATCAGCACCCCTTTGGCTGACTAATACACTAAGAAAATGGAAGAAACCACCCAAGGAAAGGAATATATCAAAGCCCCAGAAGAGATACAGGATTTGAGACAACTAATCAACGAGATGCACAGAACTTTCCAAAATCAAATTAATGAGCTGAAAGACAATGTGCCTAAAGAGATAAAGTACATCAAGAAGACAATGAGTGAGCACAAAGAAGAATTTTTTCCTGAGCAGGAAAAAAAAATGGAGTTCATGGGAATGAAAGACCTGATAGGTGAGATAAAAAACACATTAGAGGAAGCAGATTTGGCTCAATGGATAGAGCATCTGCCTACCACATGGGAGTTTCAGGATTCAAACCCAGGGTCTCTGGACCCTTGTGACGAGCTGGCACATGCACAGTGCTGATGTGCACAAGGAGTGCTGTGCCATGCAGGGGTTTACCCCATGTAGGGGAGCCCCACACACAAGGAGTGTACCCCATAAGGACAGCTGCCCAGCATGAAAAAAGTGCAGCCTGCCCAGGGTGGCACTGCACACATAGAGAGCTAATGCAGCAAGATGACACAACAAAAAGAGACAAAGATTCCTGGTACTGCTGACAAGAATACAAGTGGACACAGAAGAACACACAGTGAATGGACACAGAGAGCAGACAACTGGGGTGGGGGGGAAGGGGAGAGAAATAAATAAATACCCAAAACATATTAGGGGCATAAACCAGCAGAATGGAAATGATAGAAGAAAGAATAAGTGGTACCAAAGACAGAACAGTTGAAATAGGAAAGAGAAAAGAACAGAGAGAGAAAAGAATGGAAAAAATTGAGCAGGGTCTCAGGAAGTTGAATGACAACAGGAAACGCAACAACATATGTGTTGTGGGAGTTCCAGAAGGAGAAGAGAAGGAAAAAGGAGTAGAAAGAGTATTTGAGGAAATCATAGCTGAAAATTTCCCAACTCTCATGAAAGAAATGAACTTACAGGTCCAAGAAACACAACATATCCCAATCACAATAAATCCAAATAGACCTACTCCAAGACACATACTACTCAAAATGTCAAACGCCAAAAATAAAGAAAAAATTCTGAGAGCATCAAGGGAGAAGCATGCCATCACATACAAGGGACACCCACTAAGATTTAGTCTGGATTTCTCATCAGAAACCATGGAGGCAAGGAGACAGTGGTATGATACAATTAGGATACTGAAAGAGAAAAGCATATACCACAAAATGATTGAACTGACTTTTGTATGTTTACCATGAGGAGGCTGTGTATATGTGGGTTTGGGAATGAGGGGTTAAAAATTTAGAGTTAGAGAAGGATAAACATAATACCAACAAGCCAAATCTACATTATGAATAGAAGAAGCAACATCATTGATTCTAAATTAAATTTTGTCATATGTGTATATCTTCCAGATATCCAGATAGGAATCAAAGCATTGAATTGGGTGTGACCTTAGTGATTATCTGCAATAGTCCCATTTTATGAATGAGGCAACTGAAGCTGAAATGTTAAATGGCTTTCCCAAGGTAACACGGCGAAATAATGGCTGAGCTGAAGTTTGAACTTAAGGTCTCCTAACACTCACTCCAATGCTCTTTTTACAGCATCACACTGTATCTCCTTACACATACTTCCCTTTATTTATAACCAAGTCCTTATTCATTTTAAAGAATGGATAAAAGATAAACTATTATAGGTTGGTATATTGGAACTCTGTATTTTATGCATGATTTTTCTGTAAATGTACAACTTCTCCAGTAAAAAAGCTATTAATATCTTTCATATATTACATCTAAACAACTAGTGTAACTAGAATGGATCACTTAGCACAGAATTCTTTTTATGTTTCCTATCAGTCACAATCATCTGGCCTCATTTATAAATTTACATTCTACTGTCAGAAATCTTGTACCTTGCTCTGAAAACAAATGTGTCACTCAGCTCTTTGAAAGAAATTTTTAAAGATATAGTTTGAGAATGCTTGAATGGAGCAAACATGGCCATTGGTTTTCTTTGGAGGTTTATTACTTTTTATTTATGATTAAAATGGAAAAATGTACTATAGATGAAACTAATAAGATTTTAATAGTACTCAACCACTGTGGAGCAAACTGACATAGAAAGGCATATAATTGCTTAACTATATTGCCTTGCCTTAGTCGATAGCACTTATAACAATCTATCATACAAATATTTCAAGACTATCACAACAAGAATTAAATTATATGGGATCTCAAGAGGCCTTGAATTCTAACTTGTTTTTATTAAAGATCTAGCATTTCTTTAACAGGCCTTTCAATCACATTCCTAAATGGGCTGTTGATAGGATAAGTAATCTGGTTTATAGTTTTTTTCCCTCATTAAAACATTGAAAGCAAATATTTTTAAACCCAATTTCCTCTCTGTCTTTGGAAGCATATAATCTGCATCCGATGAAATGGGAGGAGAGAAAATGATTCTCTAATTCTATGGTTAAACCAGTTTTAGCGAGACAAACACTCACCTGGAGTTGGTCGCTTCTGCTGTTGCCATTCTAGCCCTCTAGGCAAAAAAGGCCCCAAAGGAAACCTCTGCAATGGACAAGCCGACTAGTAGCTGCACTCTCAGAAGTCAACAAACCTCTGGCATTTCTGGTGTTACCTTGAAATGGGGTTGTGTTTGCACTGAGGTGTAATACAGTGTCCTGCACACAGGGAACAGGTAGCCACACCTCCTCCACCACCACAACCACAACCTTTGCCTGAGTTCTATGAGCCAGGCACTGTACTAAGAACTCTATGTGACTGATTTCATTTAACATTAACAGCAACCTTGTTACAGATGAGGAAACTGACGGAGAGGTTAAGCGACCTTGGGATCACTCAGTTCATACGTCTGATTCCAAAGCGTGTGTTATAACAATTATAATTGCAATAACACCAAGGGCTAGCATGTGTAGAGTGTTTACTGTTGCAGGTACTGTGCCAAGCACTTAGCATGTAGTTTTACTTATTTCATCTTAACAATGAGCTGATGTTATAGAGACATATTATTCCCACCCCTTTTTTTCCAGATGAAAAACTGAGGCTCAAATTGGTTAAATAACCTATTCAAGGTCCCACAGCTAGTAAGTGTGACCTTGAGCACACTTAATAGTCTCTGTATTTCTTATGCAATAAAAAGCTTCCATGTATGGGCTTGTGAGAGGGCGTTCTTTTTTCAAAAGATTTTAGAATGAGTCTGTCTACAGACTTTTGTTTAAATTGGGATTCCAGAGGAAAAGAAGGTTTTAGGAATCCACGCAACGATAGTATAAGGTAACTGTATGCTAGTAATTTAGTTCTTCCACTATGATTCAGCATTATTTTCCATGTTTATTGCAAAATACACTCAAGTCTGATTTTTAGCCATTTACAGAAATTAATATTAGTGGGTTTGAACACAATTGTATAGGGACTTATCAAATAGTATAAAATATCTTACCCTTACAAAGTATTATCATAAACAACAAATGAATAAATTACTTTTATTGTTCCATATGAACGAGCTTTATCTGTATATATTCTTTTATTGTAGTGAGGAGAGACAATGCTCATAATGTGCCTACCTGCAGAAGCTTCCATCTGGTGTTCAGATCTTCCAGAATGTTGAGGTTATATGGTGAGAGCTGAATGCCCAATGTAGTGAGCTGGCGAGCAAGGTCATTGACGTGGCCTACGTTCTCTTTAAGAGGCGCGATTTCTCCTCGAAGTGCCTGTGTGAAATATTGAAGGGAGAATTGGAAATGAGAATATTTAGAGCAAAGAAACACAGACACATGGAAACTATAAGATATCTTATTCTGTTTGGAGTGCAGTGTCAATGATGTTTGCTCTAAAATGGTTGTACTACAACAACAAACATTTATTAGTGGATGAATAACAATAACTAATATTTACTGAGCAGTTCCTTGGTGCCTAATGCTGTGATGAATTCTATCTGTACTTAATTCTATTTTAGTCCTACCAACAACACTATGAGGTCAGCAGTTGGAGAAATTTCCATTTCACACCTGAGAAAACTAACTTGCAGGGGTTAAAGCTTGCCCAAGGTTCTACAGGTAATAATTGATGGACCCGGGATTCACAAGTTTGTCTACCTCCAGAGTGTACAATTTTAACTACCATATTATACACCTCTCCAAAGGAATTCTGTTTGGCAAAGTAATGGTAAAAAGTACAGTACTGCTAGATTCTAAATTCTACTCATTTCACAGCCAGAAATGGGTCTTTATTTTTTTAATAATAAAAAGCTATTCTCAATCATAAAATACTGCATTCAAACTTTGCATCCACCACATAAAGTTTCATTTAGGGATTAGGGTATCTGTCAAGTTCCAAGAATGACTTTCTATTCTCCTGGTATTTTAGCCCTTGTGGCAATGACTTAAGAAGGCTCTCATGGGGCTTCTTGGCTGTCTCAGAAGCACCAGAGCAGGATTCTCTGATGTGATGCATCATGACAATCTGTTGAGCAGCAGAACCCTATGCAGATATGGGAGGATATTACCATACATCATATCTTCCCTATTGAGATGACATTTATGGATCTTTAACATGATGCATGATGTCCAAATGTTCCAATGAGCAATTTCTAAGGGACAAATTCCCTCACTTAGGAGAACAGTTTGTGTAATATAATGTCTGTGCACAAGGACGGTATCACTTACTTGGCTATATGTGCTGTTTTGGCTTGCTTGATCTGTGCAGGTGTTATTTCTCTGTCTGGCTCATTATGTTGATAAAATCATTGTTTACATTGACCTCATCTGTACCCTCCCAATCTCTCCCGCTCCAAATGGAAGGAGCCAAATCAATCTGATCACCTCATCACTAAACTGTGGCATTGTATGGAGTATAAGACTCATGTTGTTTATAGATATTAAAAGACATTTTGATATTTACTCTCTTGAATTTCTAGTTCTTTAAAGAGGTAATTAAAAACATTATCTTAAAAAAACACTGGGTTTCTTCGGGGTGATGAAAATGTTCTGGAATATTTCAGTGGTGTTGGTTGCATAATCTTGTAAATATACTACAATACACTAAAGTATGCATTTTAAAAGGGTGAATTTTATGGTATGTGAATGATATCATGATAAAAAAATAGAAATAAAATAAATGAAGAAACCCTTCTGACCACATACACAAATTTTTATTTAACTTCATGTTAGTGGAATGTCATTGGAATCCGTGTGGAATTAAGAAAAGTTTTCATAGGACTTAATAAAAGTTGTTTTTCCATCTGCTTAAAAGTAAATACATAGTGTAAAAGAGTAAGAATTACTGTTCATGGAGAAAGTTGGTCCATTTACACAAATTCATATCTCTAAAAGGAAATGATCCAACAATCATTTTGTTTTACATAATAGAAAGATTAGAAGAAAGATTTCTTAAATGTCTATAGTAAAACATGGCAATCTGGACAAAGATGCTGGTTACAAAATGGAACCAATCTCTTCTGGATAAGAACATGCTTTTCTATTAAGCACAAGTAAATATCACGTGAGTGGGAATTGTAAACAGGGACACCACTGCAGAGATGGCAGAACAACCAGACAGAATGTATCAATACTGCAGACTAGCTGCCCCCTGTGCTGATAATCTCCCTTCTCTGGCACACCTATCAGCGATTAAGTAGGGGATCCATCCCAGTTAAGTCATATCTAGATTTCAGCTTCTTTTAGATCTGATCATGTACATGTTCAAATGTCCTTTATTAGAATATTTTTTTAGATTTATTTTTATTTATTTCTCTCTCCTTCCCCCCACCTCCTCCCCCCTGTTGTCTGCTGTCTGTGTCCATTTGCTGTGTGTTCTTCTGTGTCCGCTTGGATTCTTGTCAGCGGCACCGGGAATCTGTGTCTCTTTCTGTTGCGTCATCTTGCTGCATCAGCTCTCTGTGTGTGCAGCGCCACATCTGGGCAGGCTGTGCTTTTTTCACGTGGGGTAGCTCTCCTTACAGGGTACACTCCTTGCGCGTGGGGCTCCCCTACATGGACGACACCCCTGTGTGGCATGGCACTCATTGCGCGCATCAGCTTTGTGCATGGGCCAGCTCACCACATGGGTCAGGAGCCCTGGGTTTGAACCCTGGACCTCCAGTGTGGTAGGCGGATGTTCTATTGGTTGAGCCAAATCCGCTTCCCTATCAGAATATTTTGATGTTCATTTCCTCCTTCAAAGTCCTGGGCACAAGATTTAATCCTGCATCAACATTTTAGAGGGTAAAGGGGATTAAAATATAAGTTCCAGGGAAGCAGATGTGGCTCAACTGATAGAGTGTCTGCTTATATATATATACACGACAGATGCAGGCCATTATATATCTTGCCATAACCTACAGAATTGGGTGAGAGAGAGTGTAAACTACAATGTAAATTTTAATCTATGCTTAGGGCAATGCTCCAAAATGTGTTCATCAATTGCAATGAATATATCTCACTTAAAAAAGAAAAAGAACAAAACAAGTAATATTGTTGCATGAGGTGTGGACAAGTCAACAATCCTAAAGATTTAGAAGAATTCTGTTTTCTGGTTGCTTTTAATATTTTCCGAGCTGCTGTCTCTACATTACAGAAACTTGAACTGGAAATAAAAAAGTTTGTATTATCATTGTTATTTATAGAGAACTTCAGTCAGTGAATTTGTACTCAAACATAAAGCCTTCACACAACATTAAAATATTGGTGACTATTTTAAGTTAAAGTGTTTGACAAAAAATTTTAATGATCCTCTGATTTTATTGACTTTTTCAATTAACTATTGAACTATTGGTACGAAGTGAGTTGGACTAGAGAGCATCTATTATACATTCTTACTACTACTATTAAAAGTGTACTTGGGAAGCAGACATGGCTCAGCTGATAGAGCATCCACCTACCATATGAGAGGGTCCAGGTTTCGATACCCAGGGCCTCCTGATCTGTGTGGTGAGCTGGCCCATGTGCAGAACTACCGCGCGCAAGGAGTGCCATGCCATGCAGGGGCTTCCCCGCGTGGGGATGCCTCATACACAAGGAGTACACCCTACAAGTCAAGCCACCCCTCATGAAAAGAGTGCAGCTGACCCAGGAGTGGCGCCACATACATGGAGAGCTGACACAGCAAGATGACATAACAAAAAAGAGACGCAGTTTCCCGGTGCCACCGAGGGTACAAGTGGACACAGAACACACAGCGAGTTAACACAGAGAGCAGACAATGGGGGGAGGAGAGGAGAGAAATAAATAAAAATAAATCTTAAAAAAAATGTATATTAAGATGACTACTAGTATTCTCATTGACTAAGAAAAAAATATGCATAGGGTTTAATCTCAATGCCTAAATGTCTGATAAGACATTTGTTGGTTGGAGTTCTTCTTGGGTAGAGATCAGTTGATGAAGAGATGATCTGGGGGAAGGAACCCTTTGGCGAGCTATCTGGAAGGCTCTGATGAGCACACTGAGGAACTTTAGCCAGTTAGAAATCATCATGAGGGCACTCTGCACATGGGGCTGGAGGAAGGGAGGCAACTGATGGCAGAAAAGAAGAAGAGAAAATCACCACTCAAGTCAATGTCACTGTGCTATTTTAGCTAAGGTTACCACCCAGGGAGGGCTTCCTGCTGTAGGTTGTCAATGTCTAGAACTGTACCTAATGAGAAGTATGACCCCATAAATGCAAATCACAGACATACTATGTAAAGAGGGAATGCAGATACCATATCATTTAAATGCATATAACATTGGGTTTGACTATATTTCAAAGATCAGAGCTTTTAATACTGTAACATATACATTTAGGGTGATATTATTAAACACTATATATAAAATGTCAAGAAGTATCATTAACTTTGGACAATATGATGTGCAATTTTAAATGATACCAGGATTTCAGTAGGTTTTATTCTAGTTTGGAAGCAAGTAAGTAAGGAAACATCAAAGGGAGCCATTAAACTGTGGGTTTTCTTTGACTCACTTAAACATCTGGAATTTGTTCTCTATGAAAGAGCAAGCCAAGCCTAATTTTATTATGACTAGTTTCAGGCAGGCAGAATTTTCACTTCATTAAATGTCGTCTGATTATAGATATAAAAGTACTGACTTAGAATGATATATAACGCTGGTATGTCAAGCTTTTTCTTTCTATGGAATTAAATTGCATGTCAGCTCTTTGCTTCACTTTATATAGTAAGGGTTTAATCACATATATATTTAGAATTATAGTCACCATTTTGCTACAAAATAAAGGAACTGTCTATTAATAAGGGATCACTATTTTTGAGGGAGTAATTCTTACTTGACAGTGAAGTGCAAGGCAGAGGTCAGTTTGAAGGGCCAGAGAGAGGTAGTTGAGAGAATTCTAGCTTGTGAGTCCCCATCTCCTTTAAGTAGGAGGCCAGAGACCTGGTATTGAATGGGCGTACCATGAGTATTTGTTGAATGAAAACATGAACTAAGGGCAAGTGGGAAAATTTGAATTAGTGTGACAGAGACTGTGAAAGGAAGTTGAACTAAAAAATTATAGTGAGGTTCCTAGATAGAGTTGAGAACTCATTTGGGACTGGGGATCAAAAAATTTTAGAACCATCTGCCTAGTCTCCTTACTTTCTCCAGCAGTGCTTTAAGCAGGTATGGCGAAAGTGGTTGACCCAGGTTTGGGGTTTTGTCAGATGGTTGTGGTACAAACACCTGGGGGCAAGAGAGTTTAAATATGATCCAAATTGTGACTGAAGAATAGACCCTGGAGCCTAAACTGGAATGAGGAGAGAAGTGTAGCAAGAGAAGGTTTATTAGATGGGAAGAAAGTAGAAGGCCCAGGATGGTCCACGATAGGCCACAGCAGGAGTAGCCGCAGCAGCAAGTGAGAAAGGAAAGATGCTGGGATGCTCAAATTGAATTAACTCAGCCAGATTTGCCATTTGTGAGTATTGATAAATGGTGCCACTGAGTCTGAAAAATTTCTCCTCTTAGGGATATTAAACATCTCTCCCAAATTATGAACCTATTAATTCATGGAGGTCCTTTCTCACTAACCAGGAATTCACAATTAGTAGCGTTTGACAATGGAGTGCCATTCCATGCCTACAGACACTGTGCAGAGAAATTTACATTGTAACTACTACCTACAAAAGTGAAGGAGTGACTAACTGTATTTCTCTCTCTAAAGAAACCTTATTGAACAAATGTTTGTGAACAAAGACCCTTTAAAAAAAAAGCCTAGAAAAGGAAGGTGCAAGGAGAAGACCCAGGGTTCTTCATGCTGGATTAGTACTCAGAAGCTGAGGAGGTGGACAAGGAAATCATGTCCTGTAAAAACTAGTCTTTAGGGAGTAGATGTAGCTCAGGGGTTGGGTACCTATTTCCCATGAGAATGAGGTCCTGGGTTCAATCCCTGCTACCTTCTGAAATCCAAAAACCAAAAACCAAAACAACAACTTGTCTTTAGCATATTGCATTGGGGCTCTCAGACCTGGCTCAGGGACAGCCTCACAGAACCCAGTTACCTAGGAATGGGGGCAGGTACAGCTCAGGGTGTGTTTTGCTGCTTCTGAGTTTCTGGGTGGGTAAATCATCCTGATGGAAGAGAGTGCTCACTGATAAGACTAGGAGAGTTGGGGTCCATACTCTGCTTTGCCCAGAGGATCAGAGGCCAACGTTCTAGAATACCTGGGAGAAATGCTCAAATGTGGCTGGACCAATTAAAAAGGAACACAAGATGAGATGTGAAGTAGCCTTTCATGAGGCTTAGAGATTGCCAGTGTTTCCTGTAATTCTTGGCTCTTTACTCTGGTTCCTGCCTGGTATGGTGCCCAGGATATAAGTTCAGCTTTTGTCTCAGATAACTCCTGACTTAACCTGGGTGCCAGAGGGGAATCAGAGCCTGCGATGGGACTTATTCTGTGAGTGATGTACTGAGGGAATGCTCTTAAGAGAACAGGAGTGAAAGAAGCAGGAGGACAGTGCAAGAAGGCTAGGCAAAGGTGTAGAGACCAGCGGCAGCTCAGAAGCACAAATTATATCAGAGGCTGGTCTCACCTTTGGTCTCACCTTGAGGCAATGGGGTTGCACTTTTGCCCCCCAGTGTCATCAGTTATTGGCTGCTGGCTATCCCCAAGGGGTCTTGAGGGAGAAGGGGTGGTTCACCTCCAAGACAAGGGGTGCTTCCTTTTGGCTGCAGAGGCTGTCTGGGAAAGGTTCAACTATGAACCTTTAGCGACCAGCACTCAGAGTTGCTGGGAGACAGGTGCACTGGCTCAGGGAAGGTATCTAGGTGAGGTCACAATAGCATCCCTACACTTACTTACTTCGCCTGGTTTCCCAAGCTCCTTTATCCTTGGGCTTTAGATGTCAGGCTTTTTAAAAAAAATTTTTTGAGACTTCTTATGTAAAGTCTCATTATGATGCAATCCCACAAATCTCTAACAAAACTGGGATATGCTTCCCTTTCCATAATGTAGAGTCCCTGATTTCTGCCAAATATGGATCGATTATGTGCAGCTAAGACACAGTGGGGTGTTTACAGACTAAACGAGCACATCTCTTTGCTTTTAGTATCACTTTTGCCTCTGGTAGGGACATTCTTGACAATAAATTATCCCACTGAAACATGTACTCCTTTTTTAATAGAGATGTGCCTGCATTCCATCCCAGTATCTGTTTTTACTGAGGTGGCCTGAAGGCAAAATATTATGCTGTTTCTTTCCATCGTCCTCCTTGCTTTCAGTTTTCAAGGCAAGCAATTCTTGTAAAATTTCATATTTGGGCATGATCATGTATGATGAGCCAACCGAATAAGGACATAAATAATGAAGCAGACTCAGTACAAATGACATAGATGTATCATGAGAGAGATGATTTGGGGTAGGATAAATTAAAAAAAAAATATTTCGGGGAAACAAAATTTGTAGGCATGAAGAAACCTGGAGGGCTTTTATTTTCCAAGCAATTATCACAATTTGTATTTCAGCTATAGTTTTCCCCTCAGACACTCCATACTTTTAAATTTGTGGCACTAAAAGAATAGCAATTAACTGCTTTCTTTTTCCTGTAAAGAACTCTCACATTTTTATGAAAAATGATCTCTACTTTCTCTACATATTATGGAAAAAGAATGCATACTGAAACATAAAAGTATAAATTCTTTTTTAATGTTTCCTGCTTTGTGTTGATCATAACTATTCGTATTTACACACAAGACATGGCTTCACTATTAGGCTTATAACCCCAATGTTCTTAAAATAATAGCTGAATTATATCTTTACCGTAATAATAGAATCCACCTTCTTCCTTTTCTATGTATGTTTATTTTGCCATCACAGACATAATTTGGAAAAAGAACAGGAGGGAGAATTGATCACAAAGGAAAGGTGTTTATTTATAAGAACAAGTTATATAAATCTTAGTTACTTTTATTTCCTTGGGAACATTTCCAAAATCCTAGCTCTGAGCTACTGCTAATTGTTTTCTCTTTATATATAAAAATAGCCCACCCCCTACCCCGCCCCCTCAAAAATATTTCAAGCTTTCTAACAACATAATTAAAACAACTAAAAAGGTAGTTTTTACAGAGGCTAACTGCAAACTATGCACAATTAAAATAATAGGTCTCTAATGAGTATAAATAACTCATTTATGCAGGCCATGTTTTAAGCTGCTAAGGAAACAGAAGAAATACCAATATTTTCTTTCTGAGATATTTTAATTATATGTGATAAAACACAAAGTGAAATGGCAGTTAATGAAATCAATTTGCCTATTTAAGAATGAGTAATGACCCATAAACCATTAGAAAAATCAACCAAAAGGAAAGTGATCTTTAAACTTTGGAGTTATTTTAGATGGATAAAGTTTTACATTTAATAGGTTTTTTTTATTGTTGTTTTTTCTTTTTCCATTTGCAAATATTTCTGCCAGTCTAAAATGTTCAGGGCTTGTGCCCACATTTACCACTACCAAAGTCTTACAGGGGTCAAAATATAAGTCTAAGGCAGTGATTCTCAAACTTAAATGTGCCTCAGGATCATTTGGAAGGCTTGTTAAAACACAGATGACTAAGGTGTGATGGTTAGGCTCATGTGTTAATTTGGCCAGGTAGTGGTGCCTAATTGTTTGGTCAAGCAAGCACTGGCCTAATTGTTATTGTAAGGACATTTCATGGATTTAAAGCATTAGTACATTGATTGCATCTACGACTGATTACATCTACAATCAACTGAGGAGATTGCCCTGAGCAATGAGTGATGTCTCATCCAATCAGTTGAAGGCCTTAAAACGAGAAGTGATTTCAGCAAGCAGAGATAATTTCCATCTTTTCTTCAGACGGCCAGTGTCTCTTGGGGAACTCATCAAGGACCTTCTTCAGCATTCCTGGCTTGCAGCCTGCCCTACAGAACTTGGACTTGTGCATCCCCACAGTCGTGTGAGACTATCTTATAAAATCTCATAATATTTCCAGTATCCCCTTTCCCTTTTGTTTCCCTACAGAACTCTGACTAATACATTAGGCCTGAGAATTTTGGCCATTTCTAATAAGAACTCAGAAAATGCTGAGTTCCTAGAACCTTACCAAGCTGACTCTTGACTTAGAAACTTCACGCATGCTGTTCCCTCTGCCTGGGGTTTTACATTTTCCCTCTCTGTCTGGTTGGCTCCTATTCACATACTGTAGATCTCAGTTAAATGTGACCTTTAAAGATAGCCCATCCCTGCTTGCCCTATTTGATATAGTTCCCTCTATTCTTTGCATTCTCAGAATGCTATTATCATTCTTAGCACTGACTGCAATTTTTAAGTGTATATTTATTTGCCTATTTATTCATTCATAGTCTTTTCCTAAGACCCTAAACTTCATGAAGACAATTCTATGTTATTTTGTTCCAATCGATATGCCCACACCTAATACACAATGATAATCTTTTTATGCATTCTTATTAAAGATTTGCACTCAAGTGAATTAAGCACTTTTTCATTAATTAGTAATATTTTGGACAAATAACTACTCTCAAATTGTTTCATAAACAGTTTCATACAGAAGCTTGATACCAAGTTCCTTAATAAAAGAAGTCAAATGTACTCATTTCCTTTAGGTTCCATATCTGAATTCTTTCGTTCTATCACTTGACTTCTTTTTATGATGGAACATGTTCTAGTTTCTGAAATCCCTTTAGCCATCAGAGCAAAACCACATTCCAGTTTTTGGTATCAACCTGGGACTTTTCCTAAAAGTGGAGTGAGTGAATAAAAAGGAGGGGAAGTAACTTATCTAAGGGAAATACAGTCTTGCTGGTGGGAGTACAAATTGGTATATCCTTCTGTAGGGCATTTTGGCAAAACTGAATAAAAGCCTTAAAAATTTTTATATGAAACAATTAGAAGGCGACATACCAAGGCCACCACCATGTAGAGTCAAACAGGTTGTGGCCTGGCCAAAAGGGCAAAGGAGGCTGAACTCCAACCTGGGTTCCACTACCTAACTGGTGAATCTTGGCACAGAGCTGAGGACCTCTTCTAAGGAACAGATGTTTTTTTTCTACTTTGCCCAAAGAGGATCTCGTGAAGGTTGGGATTATGTATGCTGGGATTGGGGTTATGTCTGTCTGTTGCTCTGCTTTTCTTTCTCTGTGTATGTCTCTTTTTCTCCTTCTCTCTCATTTTTGAGGTTTTCCACTAAAGAAAAGGTACTTAAATAATGGCATGGCATGGCATGAGCCAAGAGAAGAAATATTAGAATATTAGGGGGCTTATTTACAAATATTTGCCATGAATTTCCTTTTGTATAGAAAGGGAACGGATAGAAACATGACTATACCAGGGCTGTTGTAAAGACTAATGGGACGGATGGGCCTTTTTCTTCACCTCTAATGGGTTAAGCATCGTGTCCAGCAACACTGAGAACATAATGTCACATGAGCCCCTGTTTAATCTCGTTCAGGTAGACTGCAAAGCAGTGTATAAGAAATTCATCCCTGAGTGAACCAAGGACTAAGAACCTTCCTCAGGTAGCTTCCTCTTTTGAGCAGACTTCTGACATCATCCCAGGGGAAACCTGTCTCCCCTCACTCCTCTATGACGTTAGCTTTGTAAGGTCTCCTTGAATTAGACGTTGGGATGTGGGGGCATGAAAACCAATAGTGAAAGCACTGGGGTGGGAGAGAGGGATATTTGTTCAGAGCATGAAAAAAGGGTAAAGCATAATGTGTGTTTGAGGAAGAGCAGATGGTCATTAATAAGTGGAAGCATTAAGTAAAGCATTAAAGAAGATGGGAGTTTTCTGGGGGCAAGACTGGCCTTTGCAATGTAGTCAGTGAAGGTTTTTGCAGAGGGGAATGACATATTTTCAACATCTCTTTTAGTTAGATTTAATTACCACTCACTTGAAAACACCTATTTTACATCCACTATGTATTATGCGTAAACATACTATGCACTACTATACATTGGAAAACGGAACTATCAACAGGCTCAGTCATTGACAGAGATGGAGAATTTAGTCGGCTATTAAAAAACAGGGAATGGATGTAGCTCAGTGACTGAGTGCCTGCTTCCCATGGACAAGTCCTGGGTTCAATCCCCAGGACCTCCTAAAAACAGAAAGAACAAAAAACATTGTCATTTCACGCCATGAGAGAGTTGAGCCTCGGAGTTTGGAAAGTGCAGAGAAGGATGGTGATAGGTCAGGCGAGACCTCTTGAATAGGTAAGGTGACTGCAGTCACCCAGAGGGAATGACACAGTAAAGGCACTGAGAGAGTGTGGTGTGTTCTTCTGAAAAATCTTATGGAGCTCAGTCTGTGGTTGTGGGAAGGAGAAAGAAGTGGCAATGAGATGCAGGCAAGAACTAACAATGTCATGAAATAGGATGATAGCAAGTGGGTGTAAATTATTTGTATGACAATTTTAAGCGTCCTACATATCTAAAAGAGAGCATTTTGTCCTGTTCTTTTGTGCACGTTTGTTCATTTATTCAAAAAACACTTACTGAGCACCTAATATATGCCAGGTACTATTCTAAGTGTTGGAGATATAGAGGTACACGAAAGAGACAAAATCCCTTGTGCTCATGCATCTTAACTCCAGTGGTATAATTTCATTTAAATGATGACTGATTATAAAGTCTTCTAAAGAAATAAATTCCAAGTCAGACAGCAGCCACAGATACAAAATGCAACATTTTTAACTAAAACCAAAAAAGTATAATACAATATGTAGCAGTTCCCAACAAAGTCTTTTTTCCCCATTAACACAAATTAAGTTACATCTGCCTTGCATAAATAAGGATTATTAGAGGAATCTCAGGTGGTGAGTTACCTGTGTAGTATGCCACACCCAGTTCCCCTTTTACTGGGCCATTTATTTAATTTTGGTTCTTGAGGAAGGCATTCATTAATTGAAACAAAACAGATCCATGCTGATTTGGTTTTCCATTCAATATATTATCAACGTAGAAATACTAAAGCAGAAATGAACCAAAGATGAACATAAATTTTCTAAGAGCTGAGATAAAATGGAAAAGAGCTGCAAAGGATAGCAAAACTCCCTGCAACAGCTACATTTACTTCCAGATTATTGTAGCTCCTGAATTAAATAAATGTTTTGTCTTTCCAAAATGCCTTCCTTTCTTACAAATGAAAAAAAACAAGATATCTGACTATTTAAAGTCAAATGAAAAGAACATAAAATGGATTTCCTTCATTAAAATCTATGCAAGAACATGTATAAAAATTAGATTGACAATTTTTTATAATGGTTCATCATCATTTCATCATATTCCGAGGCTGAAATGAAAGTCTTATGTACTCATATCCAAGCAATCTTGACCATTTAGATATATTAATAGCTTTATTTTTACCTCTGTGTATGTATGTATGTGTTTGTGAAAGATCTAGCTTCTAAAATCGAATCACTAGTTTACTCAGTTTTTCATTCTTCTCACCAAATATAGAGAACTTTTTCTTTCAAGATAGTACTATGATTTGTTTGGTCAAATCTTAAGGTAATATCTAAATTCATATCCTGTTATATTCTGTTATGACAACTGCTATCATGATAATGTCCAGCTAAACACATGCAAATAATGAATAAATTACTTACAGAAATGTGTCTTATGTGTCAAGCTGTCTAATCAATGTACTCAAGTGTCATTTAAGAAAAAAGTCAGGGAAACGGACTTTGGCCCAGTGGTTAGGGCGTCCGTCTACCATATGGGAGGTCCGCGGTTCAAACCCCGGGCCTCCTTGACCCGTGTGGAGCTGGCCATGCGCAGTGCTGATGCGCGCAAGGAGTGCCTTGCCACTCAAGGGTGTCCCCCGCGTGGGGGAGCCCCACGCGCAAGGAGTGCGCCCGTGAGGAAAGCCGCCCAGCGTGAAAAGAAAGAGCAGCCTGCCCAGGAATGGCGCCGCCCACACTTCCCGTGCCGCTGACGACAACAGAAGCGGACAAAGAAACAAGACGCAGCAAATAGACACCAAGAACAGACAACCAGGGGAGGGGGGGAAATTAAATAAAATAAATAAATCTTTAAAAAAAAAAAAAAGAAAAAGAAAAAAGTCAAAGTCATAGGCAAAATCTACCCTTTAAAAAAAGTGATTGATATTTAACTAACAAATAATATCATACTTAAGTAGTAATAGTTTTTTTTTCTTTTTTAGAAAAGGAGTATGACTTAGTGTCTTCAAAATCTTTGGGAGTGATACAATATTGGTTATCTAAAGGAGAATACTATTTCAGTGGGAAGAGAAGTTTTAAACAGCTTAAAAATAATCTTTTCACTAAGACTTCAACATTTTTTTGGAAATCAAAGTGGGTCAAATTTCACTAAGTCCCATCTTGCATACAATACTCAACCAATCCCCAGACAATTTTAACACGGAGACAACCTTGAAAACTTTTTCCTTCAACCTTTATAACAAAATGTCAGGGTGGTTCCAAAGGTAATATTTTATGCACTGCATAAGCCAAAGGATCAATAGAACTTATGCTCATTTGTTTAGTTTATGATTCCCTTAACCTTATACTTTATTGGATGCACAAAAGTCAGCATTATATTGGATAACTCTTATGGCAATTCTAGTATTGGGTTTGCGTAGGCAAAAACAATGAACCATTCTCTTGTTCTAGCCCTCTCTCTGTTGGAAATGCATAGAGGCGAACAGCCAGCTTGCTAGTAGGGGGTAAAGCAGGGGAAATATTGTTGCATGTGGCCTTCTTGTCCTGGGGACAGACAAGGAACTTAATCCATGGAACAACTGAATGGGTATTATTTAATGAGACCTAAAAGGGTTTAGGTTCTCAGCAATGTGTATTGGGTTAAAATTTGTTAAAGAGTAGGAAATAAATAAATAAATAAAAGGAAACTCAGCAGTGGTTTGCTGCTGGTTTTAAAAACCAAATCAGTAAAGTGGGTGTGGCTCAAGCAATTGAGCTCCCACCTACCACATGAGAGGTCCTGGGTTTGGTTCCCAGTGCCTCCTGGAGAAGACGCTGATATGATACGCAGGCGCAGCAAGTGGACAGAACAAGCTGATGCAACAAAGAGACACAAAGAGGAAAGACAATAGGAGAGACAACAAGGAAGCGGACTTGGCCCAGTGGATAGGGCGTCCATCTACCACATGGGAGGCCCGCAGTTCAAGCCCCAGGCCTCCTTGACCCGTGTGGGGCTGGCCCATGCGCAGTGCTGATGTGTGCAAGGAGTGCCATGCCATGCAGGGGTGTCCTCGCGTAGAGAAGCCCCACATGCAAGGAGTGCACCCCGTAAGGAGAGCTGCCCAGTGCGAAAGAAAGTGCAGCCTGCCCAGGAATGGTGCTGCACACACGGAGAGCTGACACAGCAAGATGACACAACAAAAAGAAACACAGATTCCCATGCCGCTGACAACAACAGAAGCAAACAAAGAAGAACACGCAGCAAATGGACACAGAGAACAGACAAGAGGGGGAGGGTTGCAGGGGGAAGGGGAGAGAAATAAATAAAAAATAAATCTTAAAAAAAAAATAGGAGACACAACAAACCAGGGAACAAAAGTGGCTCAAGTGATTGAGCACCTCTCTCCCACATGGGAAGTTCCAGGTTCGGTTTTCGGTGCCTCCTAAAGAGATGATGCGCAGACACAGAGAGTACACAAATGAACACAGAGAGCAGACAGTGAGTGCAAACCCGGGGGGGGGGGGGAGTGGGGCAAATGCGGATAAATAAATAAAATTTTAAAAAAATCAGTGCGTTATGTCCCTTATTCACTTAAGTTTCTATTTAGTCATGGTCCTTTGGCTTATATTGTCAATACGTTGGCTTTATTTTGTTTACTAACTTGCTTGTGCAATGATAAGTTCAGGACAGATTTTAAATATTTGATAGGGAAAAGTTTTAAATGAGCCCACTGAGTCTAGCCTATAATAATGCAGAGTGCAATAGAACAAGAGATGTAAAAACAAGTCTGCTTTGAAACAGGACTGGCAGGCTGTTTAGATGAAGAAAATATATTCACCATTAAATCACCTGTTTTCTTTATTCTTTAAAGAAAATAGAAATCTATCTTAGTGTTTCACTAAGTGAAACACTAACATCTATCTTAGTGATTCACCAGTCTCATTCTACCTAAGAGAGTTTGACATTTCAGGGTCGAACAGCCTGTGGAAACTTAATAAATATTGAAGTTTACAAACAAAAAGCATAACAATGATATGTGGACCAATTTTCAGAACTATTGAAAATCAATGTGCCCTTACTCTGCCAAATTCAGTTAACTCAATTATTTAATGTAAATTTGATTTGAGTGGCTTTGAACATAGGTATTTCAATTTTATACAGACATCAATCAAATTACTTTGAATGAAACATTTCCTTTTTTCTAATCCCCCTCCCATAATTCTAGTATAAGGGGGGAAGTTTGTTTTAAATGTTTCTTGTTTAATGTTAAAGCAAATTTTAAGACATTTGTTTCTGGTATATCATATTTAACCCATAATTCTCGTTTCATATACCACTGACTCTATACCATGTTTCTACTGGTACTTGTACTCTGAACTTGCCCCACCTTTGGGAAACAAACTTCCCCAATTACTTCCTTTCTCCTAGTTGCTCTCCCGGTTTCACCCCACACCCATCTCCACTTCGATACACACAAATACACCTTCCTCCCCACCCAACACAAACACATTCAGGGACGCTGCGTATTTCTGACATTAGTTCTTTTTAAAATAGAGTCACAAAAGACTGGCAGGACATGTTATAAAGTGTAGGCACACTCCCATAAGCCATCAGCTATTTACATTCACCAATCAAGTCTTAACTAAAACGAGTTGCATGGCTGCAAATATTCTCAATGTCCTGGATTTCAGAAATTCTGTAAAGTACCTGTTTATGATCAGAAGGTTTGGCAGAAAATTACGAAGATCATTTTTAAATTTAACTATTGTTGTTAAATGTGATAACATTTCCACAAAGTGAAAGATAAGGTGACTAAACATTTTAAAATGTTAATCTTTGGCAGGCAGATTAGGATCCATGTCATCAGAGGCAACCCAAAAATAATTTCAGTACCATTAAAATACCAAGAATATTGAAATAAATAACTGTGAATGTCTTCCAAAAGAGAGCCTGAGAAAAGAAGAGGCCATTATTCATGTCAAGGTTCCTGAGTGAACTATGATCCCTGCCTAAAGCATCAATCACTCTAAGAGGATGCCATGTGCCTACATCCATTTTAAATGAACTGTTTTGGGTATCTATAAAAGAAAGAATAAATGATACAATTCTTACTTGTAATTGAACAATTAGATACATATACAGTAGTTTTACTAAAGAACAGTGGTTCTCAAAGTGTAGTCCCTGGGCCAGCAGCTTCATCACCACCGGGTAACTTGCTAAAATGCAGATTCTCAGGCCCTGCCCCAGGCCTACTGAATTGGTAACTTGGGGGGAGAGGCCTACTGAAGTTAGTTTCTACGAGCCCTGTAGGTGATTCTAATACATGCTGAAGTTTGAGAACCACTGCCATAGAAAATACTTGACATTCTCCAGAGTTTTGTCTGGATAACCTGCATTGCCAAAATTCACAAATATCTGATTAATTCGGACTCTCAAAGCTTCTATACATATAAAACCAATGTCACTTACAAAGCCATTTTCTCACTAATAATCATCCCTTTCTTAGACTTTTTCATTATCTCTTTTCTTCCATCACCAATTAAAATACGTGGCTTGGAAATGTTGCAGAGGGGACTTTATGGAGGTAGGGAGGGAACTTTCCATTAAATAAAATTTTTATTGTTTCTAAAGAATCATTGTATCTGCAAGAGCTAAACAGATTTGGAATCATCTTTTGGTATTGAACTATATTCAAGTATTTTTTTTAAAGGTTTATTTATTTATTTACTTTCCCCCTCCCCTCCTCCTGCCCTGCTGTTTTTGCTGTCTGTGTTGTCTTCTCTTCTCATTTTCTCTCCTCTAGGATTCACTGGGATTCAATCCTTGAGACCTCTGATGTGGAGAGAGGTTCCCTGTCAATTGCACCACCTCAGTTCCTGGTTTTTGCTGCACTTCACCTTGACTCTTCCCTTGTCTCTCTTTTTGATGCATCACTCATCTTGTTGTGTGACTCACTTGCACGGGGCACAGGCTCACCATGTGGGCACTTGTACGGGAAGTCATGTAGGCCCTGGCTCACCACACAGACACTTGCACAGGCACTGGCTTGTTGCATGGGCATGCTTCCTCTTCTTTTTCTCCAGGAGGCCCCAGGGGTTGAACCCAGGTTCTCCCATATGATAGGCGGAAGCTCTATCACTTGAGCCACATCTGCTTCCCCAAGAATGTTTTTCTTATCACATCATGGTAAGAAAGATTCATGGCAACTTTTGGGCATGGTGCCTGTGGTGGTCTGAAGCTGTATATACTCCAGAAAGACATGTTTTTAAATCTAATTCATTCCTGTGGGTGTGAACTCATTGTTAAGTAGGGCCTTTTGATGAGGTTACATCAGTTATGTCCCAGCCCAATCAGGATGGGTCTTAATCCTATTACTGGATTCCTTTACCGTATGAATGAAATTCAGAAGGAGAGCAAGAAAGTCACAGGAAGCAAGAAGCTGGACCTTGACAGAACCCAGAAAAGAAGGGAGAGACCAGGAGATGCTGTTATGTGCCTTGCCATGTGACAAAAGAGCCAAGGATTGCTGGTAGCCAGCCCTAGAATGCCACAGTCTTCAGGAAGAAAGCATCATCTTGATGCCTTGATTTAGTCTTTCTTTCTGACCTCAAACTGGTAAGCTAGTAAATTCCCATTATTCGAGCCGACGCATTGCATGGGATTTGCTTGAGCAGCCTAGAAACTGAAACAGTGACTTTTCCTATTTGTTTACTTTTAAAGGCAAGCTCTAAATATGAATGCTAATGATCTGATATGTGGAACTATATTCCTATCTCCATTTCTGAAAGATCTAACCCGGAGGCCAGAAATCAGTTGCATTTCTAATTATCCAACTCTTGGTTGGAGTTTTGAAGGAAAATTTTTAAGGGAGTTGGTGGTTTAAATTGTATGTTCCCGGGAAACGGACTTTGGCCCAGTGGTTAGGGCGTCCGTCTACCACATGGGAGGTCCGCGGTTCAAACCCCGGGCCTCCTTGACCTGTGTGGAGCTGGCCATGCGCAGCGCTGATGTGCGCAAGGAGTGCCGTGCCACGCAAGGGTGTCCCCGCGTGGGGGAGCCCCACGTGCAAGGAGTGCGCCCGTGAGGAAAGCCGCCCAGCGTGAAAAGAGAGAGCAGCCTGCCCAGGAATGGCGCCGCCCACACTTCCCGAGCCGCTGACGACAACAGAAGCGGACAAAGAAACAAGACACAGCAAACAGACACCAAGAACAGACAACCAGGGGAGGGGGGAAATTAAATAAATAAATAAATCTTTAAAAAAAAAAAAAAAATTGTATGTTCCCTCTGAAGTTTGGTTTGGGCCATTTGACAGTACAAAATTATATGTGTGTACCAATATCCTTTATATAATACATAATATATATAGGGCAGATAACTGTGTATAAGGCAGCTCACCAAATTGATGATGTAATAGGCATGTAGTAGGCCTTGGATAAATATCTGAAGAATGAGTGAATGAAAGAAAAACAAATAAAACATCATTGGAAAAGCTATGTTGAGATATGGAGGTTGAGTGGATTACTAGTGTAGCAGTTTGATATTATTGATGAATTCCAAAAAGAAGTATTGGATTATGGTTGTAAACTGGTCTTTTCCTATAGGCATATGAGATTATATTGGATTCAGAGGTTTACTTGATTATTTAATCAAGTTATCCTCTTGTGTTAATAGGGCGTTGAGTCCCCACCCCTTGGTGGGTGGGGACTCACAGATAAAAGACCTGGCAAAGGACAGAGTGGAGGGTTTTTGAGGTTGGAGTCTGATGCTAAAGCCTTAAGCTGGAGCCCCAGGAAGTAAGCTCACAGAGGAAACAGAAGCAAGCCCCAGGAAAAGAGGAACCCTGAGCCCAGGAAGAAGCCAGCCCCAGGAAGAAAGGAACCTTGAACCCAGAGAGAAGCAAGACCCAGGAAGGGAGGAACCCAGGAAGCCTGAAACTTCTCAGACATCGGCAGCCATCTTGCTCCAACACGTGAAAATAGACTTTGGTGAGGGAAGTAACTTATGCTTATGGCCTGGTACCTGTAAGCTCCTACCCCAAATAAATACCCGTTATAAAAATCAACCAATTTCTGGTATTTTGTATCAGCATCCCTTTGGCTGACTAATACAACTAGGTTCACCTATCAGTTGTGGGGTACACTGTTGTACTCTGCTCAGATCCAATTTACCTGGCCTGGGCATCTGTGATAGTTAAGTTAATGTGTCAACTAGGCCAGGTAATTGTGCCCAGTTGTTTGTTCAAGCAAGCACTGGGCTAATTACAATAAAAGGACATTTATGGACTTTAGTCACCAGTGAGTTTATTGCATAGATGGCTGATTACATCTACAATCAACCAGGGAAATTGCTGTCGCCAGTGGATGACATTTTATCCAATCAGTTGAATGCCTTAAAAGGGGAAGTGATTTTGGCATTCAGAGAGAATTTTCTAGCTTGAGTTCGGACAGCCAATGCCTCATGGGAACACATCAAGGACCTTCATCAGAGCCCCTGGTTTGCAGCCTGCTTGCAGAATTTGGACCTGTGCATCCCCACAGTCACGTGAGAAAATTTTATAAAATCTTATGCTATTTACAGATATCACCTGATGATTCTATTTCCCTATCCTGACTAATACAGCATCCATGCGCCAGCTGCTGTGACTGCTGACTGCTAATGTCTCACAGCTTCCTTCCTTCTCCAGAGAGGTAGATTGGAACACCCTAGCTCAGTAAATAACCCATGCCATTGGCATGGGATATAACACAGGCTCCACAGGAGGTGGCCCATACCACAGCCAGATGTGTACTGTAGTGGAGTCCAAGACTCAATTGTGTCATCTCTTCCCAATTTGGTGTTCAGTGACATCATGTTAGCAGCTTGAAATCAATGACAATGGGGGTATTTACACCACAAAAATTGTGAAATGCTAAAAATCAGGGACTCCACTTTGTGCTGGTTTGAGTCTTTTTGTAGACCCCCAGAAAATCCTGTCCTTAAAGCCAATCCATTCCCATGCATGTAAACCTACTGTAGATGAACCCTTTGATTAGATTCAGTTAAGGGGCCTTCCTTTGATTTGATCATCTTAGTAGGGCATGACTCAGGATGAGTCTTAATCATCTTACTGGAGTCCTTTATAAGTGGAGGAATAAAAGCCACAGACACAGGCAAAAAGTCACCATGATAAAGAGAAGCCTCCAGAAGTTGAAATTAACTACTCTGGGAGAGAGAAAAACCATGGATGGAGTAGACCGAAGCAGAACTAGCAATGGGGCCCAGCGGAGAGGCTAGACAGCCGACACCACCATTATGCCCTGCCATGCGCCTGATGGCTCACAGCTGAGCTTGGGAAGAAAGTGAGCCTGAAGGAGAAGGCAGAGACTGGCGGAGTTGCTGTTGTGCCTTGCTACGTGGTAGGAGTCCAGGATCTCCAGCAGCCGACCTTTGGGGAGAGAGCTTCACTTGATGCCTTGATTTGGACATTTTTCTTAGCTTCAGAACTGTAAGCTTTTTAATTTTAATTTTATCTTTTAGGAAGTACTAGGGATTGAACCCAGGACCTCATACATTGGGAACAGACACTCAAATCACTGCACTACACCTGCTCCCCAAATGTAAGCTTTTAAACTAATAAATTCCCATTGTAAACGCCAACCCATTTCTGGTATTCTGCATTGACAGCCTTTAGCAAGCTAAAACACCACTCCTCAAAGCTAGTTGATAAATATTTACCAGCACACTACTGGCCATAGGCAATGCCTAACTGATGGGGAATCAAAGGACATCTATGCTGTGTCCAGAGCCTTCTCCCTATGTATCAGGCCACGGCGTTTGCCTGAGATTGCTGGTTTGTGGCTTTCTCCTCCCCTATAACTCTCCCCTACTATTTTATGGATCTCTTCTGTTCTCAAGCTCTGCTTTGAGGCAACCTGACTTGAGACAACAGTTAAATCATTAGTTAAGTGACTACTGTATAAAAGCCTCGAAAAATATGGATTCAAAATTCCCAAGAACTACAGGTCACAGATGTTTGGGGTCACAATGATCAGATGAAACTGATAAATTTTAAAAGATAAATTTAAAATGGCAGGGGTCTACTCTTTGTTCATGTGTCCATAAAAGAAACTGACTGAAGATGAGGAAGCCTGCACAAATTGGGCAATCCTTAAAATCAGGCTTCTCTAATTATGCTTTCACATCTAGAGGTAAATGTACTGGAGGACTCATCTTACTTAAGATTTTGGAGAAAAAAACTTTTTCTCATGTTAAAATCCCACAAATACCCGCATGCCCACAAAATTGACATGAGATTTAAAAATAAAATAAGAAACACTAAGCAAATTTCATGCTCATGGTAAGAAGGGATGAGCAGGTAGAAGAGGGAGAAATCAGGCTTTATCTCCTTGGCCCGTTAGGAGAAGTGAAGCAGAAAGGTGTGAGAAGCGCTGCTTTTGGTAAAGGCTTTTGATAGCAATACATACAGTAAACGAAAAATAAAACTGAAAATATTTTTGGTATGAGAAGAAAAGTCATATTATGAACAAGTTCTCTTTTGTTAGGCGCCATGAAAATGAGAGGGCTATATTAGCATTCTAGGCACATCTGTTCCCCTAATACCCAGAAAAACTGGCTTACCAAGCACAACTATTCAAGGCCATTGCTTGACTTAGTTAATGTAAGGTTGTGTAAGGCCTAACATTGGTGTCAATGTTAGCTGTACAGTTTTGAAAATTGTAATTGCTGAGCATGACAAGAACATAGCAGGAGCCCACTCCTTGGGTTATTTGCTCTTAAATAATTCCTTGTTGTCCTAATGGTAGGAGAGTAACATAATCGTGAACTTTAAACTTGTTACAACATTGGTTGATGCCAAGGGAGAATTAAAAGTACATATTGGCTGTGCACTACCATTTTCTAAGAAATATGGAATTTCAGCTAAATAAATAACTTTCACATTATAAAACGGT
Organism: Dasypus novemcinctus; assembly: GCF_030445035.2. NCBI lineage: Eukaryota > Metazoa > Chordata > Mammalia > Cingulata > Dasypodidae > Dasypus > Dasypus novemcinctus. The sequence continues at coordinate 35,624,362 of NC_080704.1, forward strand.
TTCTACTTAATGTGGTACATGCACACATACACAGACTAATAAAAATGCTTGCTCCCTCAGCTTGGTGCTAAATAATAATATTCCCAGGAAAACAAAGATCCCATTAATCCAACAGATGAAATAAATTAAACGTTCACACTCCATAATGAGATCAGACCTCTCTAGGTATAGGTTTCAACCATATCGAGAATGAATGAATGAATGAATGAGTGAGTTTTTAGACCCTTTAAAGCTGATAGCATATTCCTTAAGTCTTTGTTTTGAATAGTCTTTGATTACCTACAACTCTTGTGGAATAATATTTATAATTAACACCAGCCACAAGCAAAGCTTCTGGGCTAAAATCCTCAGTAAACAGGATTGGCATATCAAAGGATCAGTTTTTGATATGGTTGTTTTCAAATAGTAGGAAGGATTATATTCCTTGGAGACATTTTTATTATCTAATTAAATACTTCTTAGGTAGAATAATGTCATATGAACTCATTAGCTGAACATTTTGATTATCCATGTTCTCCTAAATGTCCCATGACCAGAAGAGGAGCTGTACAACTCTGATTTTAATACAATAACAATGGTAACAATTTCTAGTGCCTTCTTTTTATCACAGTCCATCTAAGGAACACAAAGCAGTCCAAATTAAAATAAGCTCAATAATAAAAAGAACATGTTCCTTTTCCAACTGTTTCAAAGCCTTTTCGTATCTTTAAGCAAAGTTCACTCAGTAATTATCTTATTTATGAAAGTAAAAGCAGAAGGATGTTTCTCCTATTAGGTAAATGGCTTTATGCTTTGAATGTGGAAGGCATCTCCGAATAGTCAAAAGGAGCGTGTTGAATGTCAGCTCATTTCCTCCCACCCACTGTTTTAAATTGTTTGCTTGGTTCCAATGTATACTATACTTACATAAGTTGTTTATGAAGAGTCAAATTAATAGGCTTTGCAATTGTTTTAGTTGGAATTTGGAGAGCTGACAAATGAATTAGTAGAAAATGGCAATTCTACATGAATTAGCTTTTAAGTCTCCCTAAGAGGCTGATGCAGAACTTAATAAGAGACTTATTAGGAGAAGTAGGACAACTTAATTCAGATTGATTATAGACTTCGTTGAAGACAGCTGGGGTTCAAATGAAACCGAAAAGGAACTTATATGCACTTCAAAGTATGCTAAGCAGATGTCTGAAACAATTACCCCGCTCTGCCTTTTCAGAAGTTTCAAAGGCGGGATGGCAATAGCATGGTAAACGAAGGTTCTATTTGCCTAAGTTGAGGTAGCGACTTTTAAAATACACACAGTGCTGTCTAAAATCAGATGCTATGGGGAAGGAAAGTGATTTGACATTGCTGTCCTAAGTAATTTGCTTTTAGCTTTATAAACAACGCAGGAAATGAGAGGGAATATATGGGTACTAAGTAATGAGCTCTCCAGCAATACTAACTTACAGATCGTTTTATATTGAACAAATAATTTGGACAGGATTTTTAAGATGACTAATTTATACTTCGGTTTCTAAGCTCTATTAAAGCCAACAATGACTGTTCTATTTTTTAAAAAATAAATTAAATATTAATACTTTTAAAGTACATTGTAAGACCTTACTATCACATGACTGCTTATACATATATTCCCAGATATTAAAGGCCAAATCAGATGCTTTTAAACATCACAATTGCATGCTTTGAAAACCCTGGTTACTCCATGTGACAAGCATTAGTTCCATATTTAACTCGGATTTATAAGGATTACATCTTATTTGTTTCTTCTTCTCGATCGAAGACTTATTTAATACATATAGCATTTTCAGAAAAGCAAAGACAACAAAAGCCTCACTAAAACAATTCATTTGTAGTTAACAACAACTAAATATTAGTAAACGTTCTTCTTCCTACCGTGAGCAGTACAGCTCATTAGATATGAAGATATCATTCCTTTCTTCAGAGTTGGGAGAGGTTCTGTATCTTGAATCATTCTCTGAGCTTCCCTGTCTGTGATGGTTCTGTATATCAATGCAGGCCATAACTCTTTATAAAAAAGGATTATAAACTTTCTTTATAAATCTCATATATAAGAGAGGATTTGATGTCGGCTCATATGTTAGAACCAGAGTTAAGAGGAGAAAAGCAGGGAAGGAAGACAGAGCTGCGTGAACATGAATGCAAGCTTTCTGCTTGCCAAAGCGAAGTTGAAATTTGATTATGTTACATCACATTTCACATTCTCTGTCAGGAGGAAATATACTTGGTTTTTGCAATGTCAAATTCTGAGATGGCAATTCTTTGACAAATTTCTGAAATAAACTAAGCCATAAGCACTCAGGATGGTAGGCCTGAAGAGATGCACTTGCCAGTTTTCTTCTTAAAGCTTTAGGTGTGAAAATTGAACACATATCATCATGGTGGTTTCATAAGAGTCTCTGGTCCACTATATACATCACCAAATTGATCTCAATTAGAAATTACAAAAAGGTCCACTGAAAACTGTTTCTTTGTAAGAGGTTAAAAGAAAAGCTAGCACAATTCCTGCCTTTGATTTTCTGCAGCAAAAAAAAAAACAAAAAACAAAAAGAAAACCCCAAAAAACAAAAAACAAAAGCAAACACAAAAAAAGTAAATTCTCACCAGATGCAATGGATGTGTCATGATGATGGGGGAGAGTGTAACGGGGGGGGTGGTGGGGGGTGGTGGGGGTGAATGGGGACCTCATATTTTTTGAATGTAATATTTTTAAAAAAATGAATAAATTGAGTAGAATTTGGAAAAAAAAGTAAGTTAAAAATCTGGCAAAAATATGTAAAATGCATAACTACATGGATGTGGCAAATTTGCATATTCCAATACATCATCCTGGGAGAGTAACTATAGTGTGCAGAAACTGTGCTTAAAGTAAACAGACAAACTAAAGCAGTGAAATATTCCTGGCCCAAGACTGATGTATGACTTTTTGTGTAAAGGAACTAGGGTAGATTAGGACAAAACAAAGCACTGAACAACAACGACCACCCACAAACTTTTTCACATCAGGATTGTTCTTAAAAACAAAAATGTCATATGTAGATTTTAGGTTCAAGAGTTATTCTACTATATTAAAGCCCATAGGTATTCTACTTAATGATCTATCTAGAGTATCTAATGAGTCAAGAGTTATTCTTATTTCTCATTACTACAAGGAAAATAGAATATTTGTGCAGTCAAATAAACATTGGTGTTTATTCTGGTAAAGCAAGAAATCATGATTTTGTTTCTAAAACATTTTATAAGCAATATAAATCAAGAATTTTAAAAGTAAAGAGGCATTTTAAATTAAAATATTATTCTAGTGGTTACTCCTATGGAAGCTATATTTGGAAGGCCAAGATTCTCTTCTTGAGCTAAAGAGTCAACATTAAAATTATGTTACTTCCTCTTGATTTACTGTATTTGCCTTGTCCTGAAGATAATTAGACAGCAAAAACTCAATTTCCACAGAGGCCCCACGCTTACTTCCCCAAGCCTTTCAGAAGCCACAGCTGCTAATGAAATAATAAAATGCTAAATCCTAAAGAAGCACGTATTTCATAGTCACCTGAATAACAATATCTTTAACAAATAAGATTAGGATGCAGATGCTGTTTTGATAGCATTACTAGAGGTGATGAAAATGAACTGAGGCAGGTATATAAAATGTTCTTCTGGCTCATTGACTAGCTATCAGTTTGGAGTCCCCTCAAGCATGGAGCCTCCAAGGATTTATATTGCTGGGGAGAAAAGTGGTTTTAAGTACTCTACTCTTCAAAATAGATTTTAGTTAATCAAATTCGTTTCTTGTAAACTACCATCACAAAAGCTTCAGAGCGTCAAACTTGGTGTCAATGAGATAAAATGGAAAGAATTGGGTGTGGCTCAGTTGGTTGAGCGCCTGCTTTGCATGTATGAATGTATGAGGTTCCAGGTTCAAGCTCTCGTACCTCCTAAAAAAAAAAGATGTAATGGAGAGAAGTGATTGATATTTTTCCACTGCAAAATTGAAGAGGAGCTACTAAAGTGAAATAAATATATATAAATTAATGTAATCCATAATTTAAAAATATGCACAAAATATTTATATAATACTAGATTAGAAACAAAAACAATCACATCCATTATGACTGGTACATAAATATTCCAATAACTACCATAACTAAAGGGTATTGATGTCTGAGAAAGATGGAATTGTTGGCATAGATAAGCACTTTTTAAAAGGAATCTTTAATGTTTATATGTTTTGACATTATTGGGATGAGAGCCTTACAAACTAATACACGGGAAATGAAATTGTGATTAATGTATGGGAAATTAAGTTCCTTATATGCTCCTGGTGGTTGCTAGGAGCTGGGAATTCTAAAATATACAGCATGATCCTTCTCTTAGTGCCTCACATTCTATAGGAGGAAAAATACCTAAGTAACGTGCTACAAGATATGTGAAATTTAAGTGTGACAATCTGAGTATGTTCGGTGAGTCATGAGAGCACCAAACTGAAGAACAGTTTCTTCTGCTTGGTGGGGATTGGAGGTGGGAGAAATTCAGGGAAAGCTAAAAACACAGGTGACATTTGAGTTGGTCCTTGAGGACTGAGTGGGAGTTGACCAGGCAGATAATGAGGGGGTGATCCAGGCAGAGAGAAGAGCATTTAAAAAGGCAGGGAGTTATGAAGAAAAGATGGCATACTTGAGTAAAGGGGATGGTGTGTGGTCAGGGTGTTTTAAACGTCCTGGAGGATGGGAATTACAACCTGGAATTTAAGCTAGGGCTAGGAAGAAAAGGGCCAGCTATGCTCGCCGTTTATTGCATTTCGTTCTCCAGGCAAATGGAAACCATTTCATACAATGAAGTTTATGTTTTATAAAGACCCTGGGAGGAGCTTAGATTGGAGTTGAAAGAGGCTGGATCAAGTAGAAATACCAGTAAAGAAGTTGTTCTTCCATTCATCATCAACCAAATATCTAAAATGCTGTATCTACAATATGCCAGGCTCACTGACAGGGGAATGGAATTTAAAGATACATAATGCAGTAATCTAAGAGATGCTAAGGGCTAAAGCAGGGCATTGGTTGAAAAGAGGGAAGAATATACAAAAAGAGATTCTGAGATAAAATGAACAATTGAGTACAGTCATGGAAAACAGAAAAGGATTCAAGGATGATCCTAAGGTTTCTATTCTGGGAAACTTATTGGATTATGATCCATTAATTGAAATAGGAAACCCGGAAAAAGGGGCAGGAAGAAGCAGAACAAGGTAAGCGAATGGGAAAACAGAAGAGCATGAAAAATGAGTTTGGTTTTAGAATAGTTGTATTTGTGATTCAGGTGACAAATGTGGAATAAAGATTCAGGCTAGAGATTTGGATTTGTCACCATCCGTGGCATTTCAAACAGAGAGTGTTAATACAATGAAAAGAGAATTGGACAAAGGGTAGAAATTTGGGCACATCAACATTTGAACAGTGGGTGAAGATTAAGAAAATAGAGGAAGGAGAAGAATTGGGACAAAATAGTGCTATGAAAACTATGGCAGAAGAGGACTTCAGAATGAGGGTACTAGCAAACATACCCAAGGGCAGGAGAGAATTCTGAATTTTAATCTAGAGGACTTTTATAGTCTTGACACTAGATGTGTAAACACAATCAAACTGATATGCCTCAATATGTATATTCTTTCTTCATGAATATATTTACCCTACTTGTGCCACAGGGGGATATAAGTTTGGTCTCATGGGCAGTAGTATCCCAAAAATATAATGATATTTCCTCACAGTTGTGGCAGACTAATGCAACTCAAAATTATATGTTGCTTGCATTCTGAGAGGGCAGCATTAACAGCCTCATTTCACGGTGACCATAACTTACATAAATCAAAAAATTCAGTCGGCAAAAAGGTCAAAACCTAGACTCCAAGCTCTTGATTAAGCATTGTATTTTTCCTACTCTGATACCAGGTAGTACAAAGAATATGTAACAATCAGGCCACCTTTGTACACGCCTTTAAAATTAATTTCCAAATAGCAAAATCAAAAATGATATTTTTGCCCTGTAATTTTTCAATATTTCATTTCATCTCATTGAAGACATACAAATGATTAGATCACTAATCTTCTCCTGGAGAAAGTACGCGGTGCAAGAAGACTTTGATTTTGTCAAGGATGGACTTATTTTCTATTTCTGAAGGTCCCTACTTTTAACTTTGTGGGAAGAAAATGCTATGCCCAAGTTCAGATGAGAACCTCTTTGGTGTCTCTCAAGGGGCCCTGAAGCAAAGCAATAGAAGGTACCTTGACTTTTTCGAGGTGATCCTGGAGAGAGTCAATGAGGAGATCACCCACAGGCTGCCAGGATCCCTTGATCACCTCAGCCTGGCGCAGCTTGAGGTCCAGCTCATCCGTTGCCTCCTGAAGTTCCTGGAGTCTTTCCAGGGCCTCATCGATTTGCCTCTGCCAGTCAGCAGAGTGAAGGTTCAGTTTTTTCCACTCAGCATTGACTTCCTCAGCCTGCTTTCGTAGGAGCCGGGTAACATTCTGGGCTCTCTCCTCAGGAGGCAGTTCTAAATTGGCAATACGATGACAAGGTTTTAGGCCACATTCGTTTTTGTTTTAAAAAAATTAACCTCACTGAAAAGGTCATACTTGGAAGAGAGAGAGTACAGCTATAACAAGAGGCCAATCTACCAATGGCTCTTTAAAACTTTGGCATACATTTTCATACAGTCCAGCACATAGAAAGTCTGCCTTGCTGAATGAATCAGTTCTGCCTTTTATCAATCAGTTCATCCAAGATTCATTTAAGCTACTGAGTAGAAAAATGTTAGGAAGCACACCATAAGTTCTGATTTACTTCAGTCAGATTTTCAAACTTTTCAACAGAAAAGTAGCTTGTAGTCTTTGTAACAATAGAATTCATCCTCACAGATAAACTCCTTTGGTTTGTTTTCTAAATATTTCAATAACTGATCCCTAATCTTTTTTAATGTTTATTTACGAATGTACAGACATATTTATGCACGGCACTGTACAGTTCTTTTTTCTTTTTCCACATCTTTTTAAAAAATTTGAACTGATTCTATTTAACCTAGAGAATATGAGTTATCCAGACCCGGGCAGCAAGAAGGGATGGGTGGCCTGTCACCACTGATCCTTCTATTAATATGTTACTACAGTTTCACATTCAATTACCTCTGGGCTCCTGGTAGAGTTTCTCTAGTCCTTCCAAAGGCTGCTCTGTCAGAAATATGCGTACAGTCTCAAGAGTACTCATGATTACAGGTTCTTTAGCTTTCAATTCCCTCTTGAAGGCCTGTGAAATGAGATGAAAAGAAAGACTTATTTGGCTTGTGGCATTCTTCTCAAAATTAATCCTGGGTGCTCAGAACTTGGTTATGAAATACCCAGGTCAATTTCGACCTCCACTGTTTACAAGCTGATAATCATATCATAAAATGATAAGGAAGGCTTTCGGGTCTTTCTGCTAATCAGGAAGCCACTGGGTTTTTGTAAAACTCTCTCCTGGGGAGGAGGGAGGAGCTTTTAAGATAAGCTAATGCACTGTCATTCAAGATAAGAATACTTTGTTCATATAATCTCATTGCTAAACTTAAAATCTAGAGCTAAAACTGCAAAGTATGTATTGCAAGGCTAGGTAACAAAGACTTTATACACCCACACGAATGGGTATCCAGAAGGTAAGGGGAAGCCTTAAGCACCATTTGAGGAAACTCTCGGGCTGCATTGATGTATACAACCAATTCAACTGATAATCACCTGTTAATTCTGTCAAAATGCACCACCCAAACGTTAATTAGTGTATTAACAATAAACTAAGTGAAAAATCTCAGTGCTTGTGAAAAATTTCCATTACATTATGGATTGTGACCTCTTTGAGAATGGGAGAAGTGTTTTTAAGATATTTTGGAGGTAGGAATGGGCGGAACAAGTTTTTATATATGAGTGGATCTAGAAGAGGTGTCCTGAGGTCGTATTTAAACTAGAATATATAATCTTCCTTGGTACAAGAAGTTAAAAGAAAAGCAAACTGTCTAGGTTTTGCTTTCTATATTCATAAATATTTGCCATCTGTATTGTATGACATTTATAAAAATAAAAATCCATTCAAAGGAATTCTGAGACTGATCATTTACAAGCTGGTTCATCTTCCATCATTACATTTCAGTAGAGAGAGGCAAAGCGGGTAAACCAAAATATTAGTGGAATATTAGGATCCAAGAGAGCCAAATGGTTACAGCCCACACTAGGTTCCTAGGTACAGCCCTAAGGTGTTAGGAAGACTGGATTAGCTATCTCTCTGAGTGTTTACATTTCAAAAAATATGAAACCCAGACCTTAGGAACATCTCCTGGTTGTAAGACCTGCAACACATGGGGCTAGGGGCTTCTGCAGAGGCTGGAGCTAGGACTCAGGCTTAAGAAGTTTCCAAGGAGAGCTGCCTCCTTCTCCTTTATAAGCAGAGAAAAATCCTTTCCCTTGCATACAGAGTGCCCAGTCACTCATACAGGAAAACTTTTCATCAGCTCTCATGGTTTCACCCCAGGGTTAAGGCTGGGAACAAGGAGGAGTGGAGCAATGTTATTTACTGTCAGGTAATTAAAAGAAATCTGTCTCTGATCCAGAAGATCTCATACATGCATTCAGGATAAAATTAATAAGGATGAATATTAAAAATGCAACTAAGATGGGGGAAGGATTTTATGTGAGGAATAGAGTAAGAGAGTGTAATATTCTTGGCCTGGACAGGCAACATGCCTTCCAGAAAGAAATAAAAATGGAAGTCTGATGTTTAGGGGAAAGGAAAAGGAGATGTAGGAGTCATTTGCTTATTCATATCCACTGAGCACCTATTATAATGCATATAGGCAAGGATTAAAATTGCATGAGTTGATGAGGTTACGCAGAGTGCTGTAGGCTGAGAAGAAAATTTGGGGGAACATCAAAGCAAAAGAGGTGGATAGAGGAAGTTCCCATGAGAGGTCAAAAAGGAGTGGATAAGTGGAGAGGTAGGGGTAGGGGGGAAAGAGGAGTACTGAACTACTGAAGAGACAGTGAGAGTTTCGAGAGGAAGAAGGTTGCTAAGACTGTCCGATAATGACATGGAGGTCAAGCAAGATCAGCCCTGAAAAGTGTCCATGAAGTTTAGGAACGAGTCATTGGTGCCTTAGTGAGAACAATTTTGTTGGAGAGCAGAAGCCCCCAAAATCGGTTTAGTTGGGGAATGAGTGAGAGAAAATGGAGTCGGCATTTCAAGTGAAAACTATTTGTTCAATTTTTTTTTTCCTAAGAGAAAAAAAGAAGGAAGGACAGGACAGAAAGAATGACAAGGCAAAGGGAAGATATGGGTATTTTGTTGTTGTTGTTGTTGCTGTTGTCATCATTGTTTTCTTTTTTTACGATAGGAATGATTTGAATATAGACTGAAAGATGGAAGCTAGCAATAGGGTGACCAACTGTCCTGGATTGCTCAGGACTAAGGAGTTTTTCAGGATGCGAGACTTTCAATGCTAAAACCAGGATAGTCTCAGGCAAACTAGGGCAGTTGGTCACTCTAGCAGAGAGGAAAATGTGAAAAGCCTAGACAGGAGAAATTGGAGGTAATTGTTGGAACAAGGTCTGTAAATAAGAACATGAATCTTAAAGATTCTATCCAACTTAAAGATCCAAGGCATTATTTTATGGTACAATTCCATTGTCAAAAATGAACATCAGGGAAGCAGATGTGGCTTAATCAATTGGGCTCCAATTTACATTTAGGAGGTTCAGGGTTCGATTCCCAGGGCCTCCTGGTGAAAGGCAAGCTGGTCCACGTGGAGAGCTGGTGCAACAAGATGATGCAACAAAAAGAGATACAGAGGAGAGAAATAAGAGATGCAGCAGACCAGGGAGCTGAGGTGGCGCAAGAGATTGAGCACCTCCCTCCCATTCCAGAAGGTCCCAGGATCAGTTCCTGGTGCCACCTAAAAAGAAGACAAGCAGACACAGAAGAACACACAGTGAATGGACACAGAGAGCAGACAGTGAGTGCAAAACAATGAGGGGGGCAGAATAAATAAATAAATCTTAAAAAAATTAAAATTAAAAAATGAACAACAAATAATTCCAGGCAAAGTGTCATTCATGGTTAGAGACCCTTTGTTTTCTCCTCCAATTGTTGCCAAGGGCTTAGCGCCACCACAGCTGCACAGTTCATGTCTTAAATATGAATCACTGAGGATTAAAATGAGTCTAAAGAAAAGACAAAGGAAGCGCTGTCATTACAGGGACACAATCACCATTACTTCCATACTATTTTCTGAAATTAAGTAAAGGAAATGGATGGAAGAAAGGGTTAAGTAATTCTTTGTTCAGAATTTAGGAAAATTTAGAGTAAACACAAAAAAGGGTAAAAAAAAAACAACAGGGAAAAAGGAGACATGGGTTGAGAAAATGAGAAGATGAAGAAAATGGCAATGTTTCTTACTATATGAAGAAGATTATAAATATGAATGTTCACTTTTCTCAATCCAATGCCACCTTTTCTGATGGGTATGGGGAAAGGCAGGAAGAGATGAGAGGTGGAGGCGTCTTTGGGACATGGAGCTGTCCTGGATGGTGCTTCAGGGGCAATCACCGGACATTGTAAATCCTCACAGGGCCCACTGGATGGAATGGGGGAGAGTATGGGCCATGATGTGGACCATTGACCATGAGGTGCAGAGGTGTCCAAAGATGTACCTGCCAAATGCAATGGATATGTCATGATGATGGGAAGGAGTGTTGCTGGGGGGGGGGGGAGAGGTGGGGTGGGGGTGGTAGGGTTCAAAGGGACCTCATATATATATATTTTTAATGTAATATTATTACAAAATCAATAAAAAATAAAATAAAGTAAAAAAAAATAAATACGAATGTTATTTTATCTTGGTTATATGAAAGGTTTCTACTTAATTTACTTAACCAATTTTGAGTACCTGCTATGTACCAGACACCATTTTAGGCAATGGGCATCAGTGGTCCTTATAGATATCATGGAGCTTAAAAGAGATAGGTCTATCTTGGAAGCAGATTTGGCTCAACAGATAGAGCATCTGCCTACCACATGGAAGGTCCAGGGTTCAAACCCAGGGCCTCCTGACCCATGTGGAGCTGGCCCACGTGCAGTGCTGATGCGAGCAAGGAGTGCCCTGCCACGCAGGGGTGTCCCCGTGTAGGGGAGCCCCACGCGTGAGTGTGCCCTGTAAGGAGAGTTGCCCCACAAAAAAAAAAAGCACAGCCTGCCCAGGAGTGGCCCCATATACACGGAGAGCTGACACAGCAAGATGATGCAACAAAAAGAGACACAGATTCCCGGTGCCGCTGACAAGAATCCAAGCAGACACAGAAGAACACACACAGCGAACGGACACAGACAGACAACTGGGGTCGGGGGGAAGGGGAGCAAAATAAAACAAAAGAGATAGGTCTATGTATTAAGTCCTTAAGGAAAAAGATCAGGTCTTATATCCTTAAAGAGTTAAGAGTTTGATCAAGTAGGTATGTATGTGGTGTACACTTTTATACTATGGATGTTTTACCAACGCAAGTTGAGGTACAGATAAGTTAGGATTTACCTAAGGTCATCAGTTCATTAGACACTTAAAATCCAAATCTTGAAATTCTTTAGACAGTTCTGAAAGTGAGTGAGAGCCCAAAAAGAAAAGTTTCCTGAATTATAGCAATTTGGAAGTCATACAAGTGGAAAATCCTAATGGCCATGAAGCATATCAGAAACTTAAAAGTTACCTGGAAGGAAGAGAGAAGAACCAAGTCATTGATTATTAATTAATTAATATTGTCCCCTCTGCTTCCAGGGAAAAAATCAGGGTAAATATTACCAAAAAAAAAAAAAAACTCAATAAGACCATAAATATAAGTAGCTCAGAATGATGTATGGAGGAAATGAAGGATGAGATACTGATTTGCTTAATGTACTACAGAGAAGAGAGGGGCAGCTTGACAGCTCTGGGTACAGGTATTGCCATTTCAGGGAGAAAAGCTATCATGCTTTTACCTAGAGAAGAGGCATACAAGGTCCTATTACTTTGGATGTAAGTACAAGACCTTGCTTTTCTGGATACAGCTCTATTTCAAACACATACGGCTTCCCCAGAGCTGAATTTTACCTATATTCCCATGAAGGGCAAAGTTATAATTGTGTTATTTGGAGTGAAATCTGACGGAACAACTATGTGCTATTAGCAGGACGCTATGGAAACATCTAGGGAGGCAGACTGAGGTGGAGATAAGAGCATTACTTTGAGCTGCAGGAGTCCTGGGGTTCAAGTCCAGGCTGGGCCAAAACCTGGCTACGTGATCCAGACCATGTCATACAAGCTCCCTGAGCCTTTGTGTCCTCATTTTAAAATGAATGGGTTTGCTAAACACCTTATCTAAGTTCTAACATTCAGTTCTAATATTCTGTAAATAATATGTTGAGATCATTAATCAGTCATAGGGCTGTTTTACATGGTGGCATATAAAGAGAGTCTCTGCCAAGCATCAAAACTGATGATAAAATTATAGCCATAGGTTGGTACATAGTAGATGCTAAATAAATGTTGAACAAATAACAACACCCAGATAGAATGCCAGAGCGTGTGATATGGAGGCCAGGTTGCTTTAGATGTAGAACAGGCTGTCAGGTCAAAGCCTGGTTTTGTGAATTATTAGTGGAAAAAATTATTAATGCTGAAATTTGGGGAAAAAAAAAAACCTGAGAGATCTTACTCTGAGCCTCCTCTATGTTCCAGGTCCAAAGCCAAATGTAACCGCTCTGCCTTCCTCAACTAAGTGCTTTCTTCCTTAAAGGAGATGCTCATGTCCAAACATTCAGAAGTTCCATGGCTTGTACTGTTGGTTGGGGCTTTTCCTCAAATGTGCAGCATTTGAGGACACTAGACACATCTTAAAATGAGTGCTCCAACAGTGTTATTCATTACACAAATGGTGATTGAGTAAGAAATAAGACAAGGATGCTAACACAGTCACATTTATAATTTGATCAGTACTTAATCATCTTGTCATCCTGTGTTATCATTCTAGTTCTCATATTTCTATTTTGTCTGTATACCTCCTTTATTGTTTTTACATCTGATAAGAAAGTTACTGATTGGATCGCCATAATGTCCATCCACTTTTTTTTTTTTAGGTAGTAGAGGCCAGGAATCGAACCTGGGACCTCATATGCAGGAAGCCAGCACTCATCCCCTGAGCCACATCGACTCCCCTGAACTGGTTTTTTCATTTGTTTTAATTGTTTGTTTTTTTTTCTAAGAGGCACCAGGAACTGAACCCAGGACCTCCTATATAGGAAGAAGACGCTCAACTGCTTGAGCCACACCTGCTCCCCATCATTCATTTTATTTATTTATTTTTTTCCCCAAATTCTACTCAATTTATTCATTTTTTAAAAGATATTACATTCAAAAAATATGAGGTCCCCATTCACCCCCACTGCTCCCACCCCACCACTCCCCCCACAGTAACACTCTCCCCCATCATCATGACACATCCATTGCGTCTGTCCATCATTCATTTTAAAGAGCCACCATATTTACTGAGTCTCCAGTGGAGAAGAAATAGTTTATACATTGTTGATCAGGGACAATCAATGCCCAATGAATTCAAAACCAAGATCTTGGAAATAGGCAAGACCAGAAATGTGGCAACTGGAGTAGGATTATGGTAGGGTGACAGGAATTACTTTTATCTCCAAGAATCTAAGGCAAATTCATAGGGGTTCATGGGAGAAAGAAACTTGAAGGAAGAGGGAATAGAATAAAAATAGAAAGAGAGGTTTCCCTTAATCTTCATTTGAGACAGCTAGTATCAGAGAAGTTATGAAAATGGGGCAGATGGGCTATAAAGAAAAGGTCAGAATCATCTCTAAATAAGATGAAAAAGGCCCCATCTTTTTTTCATCACTCCACTTCTGGAAAAAGTGACGTCATGGGGTTGCGGTATCAGATACATCAAGTCATTGTTTTAGATGATCGACACCGTGAACAACAATATTAATTTATAAATGAGATTTAAATCAATTTGAAACAATGCTGAAAAGTAACTGGACATATTTCAAGCCTGAAATTAAGTTTTAGAAATCTAATTGTTCTCAATGAGAAACCATTTTTTTGAGTGTTTAGGGGGGAAATGTGTTTAACAAATTCCTTGTTAAGAGAGATTTTTCTAAGAACTCTTTTAAAATGAAAGTTGTATTCATGGACCTCAGTTCAGAGGCACGAGCTATATTAAGTTCAACCTGCTTGCAGGTCTGTGATACTATGGAGGGATACTTTAGTGCCCACACAGCATCATGAGCAGCTGTTTGACTCTAAATCCTAAGGCTAGGTTACTTCCAAAAACCCATGGGGAAGCCACTTCCTACTGACAATGATGTTATATTCTGAGCTGACTTTCATAAATCCCCTGGTGAAATGGAATCCATTGTCATGACCATTTAGAGAATTAGGTCCTAGGTCACTGGGCCTAAACCCTAAAATTTGGAGAGTCTTTCTGAAATGACAGTACAGATGAATGGATTATTAGGAAATCCCATGAAAAATTAATTTATATCCATTCTCAAGCAGCTCAGCCAAAATTTCAGCTTGTCAACTGTAAGTGGTGAATAATTACTGAATCATACCATTTGTCTCTGTCTATCAACATGATCCAAAAACAGAATTCTTGATTCATTCCACATAGACAACCTCAGACATGCTCATTTCCAAGTCTTTCCCATCTTCACAAACAGTACCATCATTTATCCATTTGTTCGAGCCCAACACCTCAGAGTCATCCTTGACTCTTTACTTTTCCTCACACTCAATCTCCATCTTAAATCCTATCAGTTCTACCTTCAAAATACATCTTGAATTCAACCACTTTTCACCATATCTATCATTTTCGCTCTAGTCCAAGTCATCTTCTTCTTCCTAGAGTTTCAACCTCCTCCTAACTTTCTCATTTCAGTTCGGCTCCTCATACAGTATTTCTCCATGTAGCAGTCAGTGTCCATTTTTAAAAGTGTAAATCAGATCACATCACCCCTGCTGACGGTTCTCCTGTGATGTCTTATTTCACTCAGAATAAAACCAATTTCTTTACCATTGCCTACAAGATGTTCATGACTTGGCCTTTGCTTATCTCTACAACCTGTCGCCATCTACTCTTCTCATTTCCATTTAGGTACACTGCTGGTCTTGCTGTTCCTTGAATACACCAAACCTGTCCTTATATCTAGGCTTTTGCATTTGCTGCTCCTTCTGAGTAGAAAATTCTTCACCCAAAGTCTTTGCTTGGCTCACTCTCTCACTTTACAAGGGTCTTGACTCAAATATAACCGCCAAGAGAGGCCCCTACTCCTTTCTCCATCTCTCTCTGTTCCTATTTTATTTTGTCTTCCATAGCTCTTACTACTACCTGACATGATTTCATGTATTAATTTATTGGGTTGCTGTGTCTTCCCCTCACTAAAACTTGAAAGTCTGTGAAGGGAGAGGCTCATTTTGTTCACAACTATATCCTTAGCCCCCTGGCATAGGGTAGGCACTCAATAAATAGTTACTGGATGGATCAATAAATTCTAGGCTTCTGACTTATTGATAGGGTGTTTCCTAATATTTCTTTGGAAAAGAAAAAAAGATCACATGTTTATTTGAAATTAAATGAATAACGTGTGAAAAAGTGCTTTGTAAAGGCAAAACACTATACAAATATTTTTAAGAATATTTGTCAAGATTGCAAAATATTTTGACAAAGTTAGAAAGAGGGCTTAGGTAGAGAAGTCAATTTGTAAATTATTCATATTCTATCTTCTTACAGTCACTAAAGAAAAGCAGCAATTCTTCGATGACTGTTTTCAAGTTTTGATGATATAGCTAGTTCTCAGAAGACTTCCTCAAATGCCTGGAAATGTAGTTCTAAAAATAATTTTTGTCATTTCTATTCAGCATCCCTAATTACGACTGCAGAGAATATGAAACTCATGCAAAAGTAGTTTACTCTATTAGTGGTAAAAAACTAATAGATAAAAAAGATGTCTACTTTCTCCAACATGGCCAAGTAGGCATCTTAGAGCAGACATAACTAACAGTGAACTTGATAGGAAAGCCAAAGTTGTTTAGAAATTCTAAGAGGTAAGATCAATGAATGGCGGAGTGAATCACTTGATCACAGCCTTTCTGTTGTATTTCAGAGATGATAGAAACAATGCATTTTTTAAAATACAGAGCTGACTTGAATCTTAACATTCACAAATGGCACCCAAAGAAATGTTCTATTTCTGTGGAAAGAGAACAAAGGGAACTCATCAAGCTAACACATATAGTAAAATAGACCCAAAATGAGCAGGTCAACATTGATAACAGAATTAGCCTAAGTGAGTGTCTAATCTACAACATGATTTCAGGATTTTTTATTGGATTTCTAAACTTCTCCCTCACTTTGTGGTGACTTCCGAGAAAATCGAACATGCATAATATATGACCTGACAAACGAACAAGTAAACTACTTTATTCAAGCCTTTTCATTTGTCAACAGCACCCAAGCAATAATGGCTTTCTGTCCATTGTTTTAATAATGTATGTATTGATTTCTTCCATCTAAATTTCAACCTGAAATTTTCAGGATGCTTTAAGGGTGTCCTTAATGGTCTCTAGAGAAGGGATTATAGAGATTTTTTAAATTGAAAGATGAAAACCTAATGACAATTTCATTAATCAAAATGTAAACAAAAAGTCATTACCTACAGTGTTCTTGTAATCAAGGTCTAATCTCCATTTGGATTTGGGGTAGGATGAAGGGGATTAAATAAACTCCTGGTATACTGCAGATCTCCTTAGAAATTCCCCACTGTGATTTGTTCCTTTAAAACTCTCTCTAGGTTAATCACAGAAGTAGACAAGTAATAAATATCACTTTAGTGACTGCTCAAGTAAAACAGAGGAAGTCAGTTTTTAAAATATATCTGGACCTGAATAATACACACTAATTGAAAATGAGTCAGTCTAGTGAGGCAAGTAATGAGGAAGCATAAAAGCCAGGATAATATATTCAAAAGATATAAAATTGGTCAGTTTATATCTGCTAAGGCAAATTTGAGCTTTAATTATTTATAACACTTCATTGCATATGGAGCATTATTTTATTAATTAGTCTTGAGAGCCATTCCAGTTGCAGTTGCTATGCTGCCCAGCTGGTTTGGGGAACATGGATCCACTCCCATGGGTATGAAAATTGCTTTGGAGAGTGAGATTACAGTCCCCAAGTACCTGTGTGGACCACCCTGGAATTTTACTTATAGGTTGACTTCCACTACAATAATTGAAACTGACTATATATTTTCCTCCTAAGAAAAAGGACAAGACATATGATTTTTTGCTACGGAATTTTAGCATTAATTTGCAATGATATACGAAGGGAATAGAAATGACCTGTTTTATAAACATCCTGATTTATAGAAAAGAAAAGTAAAAATGAACAATATTTGATTATAGTTTCAAGTTCTGACATTTTTATGGGATTTGTATTCCCATAAAAAGCAGCAAACAAGGGCTTTAATAATTTACAATAGATAGCAAGCAGGTGATTAAAAAAAGTGACATGCCAAATATATGGGGAACAAGTTTATGATTACAAGTGACCCATCTTGATACCAAACATTCTATATAAACAGTTTTTCAATCAAGAAACCCATAAAGAGCAAGACAATTTATAATCCTGGAAACACGGCAAAGCAAAACAAAAGACTACCAATAAAAAATCTGTCAGACTTGATCGTGATGGAGTTTTGTACTTACCGTGTTTCCTTTCTCTTTTCCTAAGTGTGTTCAGAACAGCTAATAGGAAGAGCCAGTTTCAAGGGTTTTCCTTTGTTCCTTTTGTCCACAGGTAACAAGAGCATCACTAACTAGCAAAACTTTCCATTGCAACTATCAAAAGGCTAATAAATGTGACATAAATGTGACTAAACCCTGGGTAAAACAGGGTGCTAAATTGTCCTTTGTTGACACTCGGAAGTGATGATATTCTTTGAGGAAAGACTGTTTCGCGATGAGTATTTTTCTTAAAGAAAAGAAGGGAAGCATGTGAAAGCACTGAGCCAGACTACCAGTAAAAAAACATGGGCTACACACATTACAAAAGCATGTGTTGTTGGGAGTAAACAGAAAAGTCCTGCAAGTGAGAAAGGATCATTCTATTCTTCCTTTCCCCACACTTGGTCTCAGTAAAGGAGGGAAGAATGAAAAGGATTAAGGTTAGCTCATTGGTTGGGTTTTTCCTTCTTCCCTCCCTCTTTTCTTTCCTTCTTGGATTCCTTCATCATTTTATCCATTCAGAGTCTACCATGTACTAGGTAGAGTGGATATAAAAATGACAACTCCCCTAAAAGAAAAGTTTCTTGGGGCACATGACTTATGAGGAGAATTGACATTAATCACATAATTACAAATATACATGATGACAAAGAATACTAAGTCACAGAGGAAAGTTATACAAGGAAAAGTAGAGGGTATTTTGAGAGTGTATAAAAGGGAGTCAAAGTGGGCATAGGGAAAAAGTTTGCTCAATGTCTAAGCCAAAATATAAAGGATTATTTTTTGTTGGCCAGGAAATTAAGTAAAGGCATGCGTGGGGATAAAGGGTTTCAGACAGACGGACCAGAACGTTTAAAGGCAGACCTGAGAGGAACATGGAGAACTGGAAAAAAACAAAGGAAGGCAGTATGTCTGGTGGCCAGAAAAGAAGTAAGAAAAGAGAAAGTAGGGGACAGACCAGCCAGATAGGGCCTTGTGGCCCTTACTGAGGATTTTGGTCTTTATTGAAGGACATTGAGAAGTCACTGAAGAATCCAATGTCCACATAGAAGAGGTGGCATTGGATTGGGAAAAGTGGACATGGTGGCTGATGGGTATGGGGAAAGGCAGGAAGAGATGAGAGGTGGAGGCGTCTTTGGGACATGGAGCTGCCCTGGATGGTGCTTCAGGGGCAATCACCAGACATTGTAAATCCTCACAGGGCCCACTGGATGGAATGGAGGAGAGTATGGACCATGATGTGGACCATTGACTATGAGGTGCAGAGGTGACCAAAGATGTACTTACCAAATCCAATGGATGTGTCATGATGATGGGAACGAGTGTTGCTGGGGGGGGGGGGGGAGAGGTGGGGTGGGGGGGGTGGGGTTGAATGGGACCTCACATATATATTTTTAATGTAATATTATTACAAAATCAATAAAAAAAAATAGAGAGAGAAAAAAAAAGAGAAGTCACTGAAGAGTGCTAAGACATAATCCAATTTATGTTTTGGTGAGATTACACTGACTGGAATTTTAAAACGGGATTGGAGGGTGACAAGCATAGATGGAAAAAGAATAGTTAGGGAAGCGGATTTGGCTCAACTGATAGAGCGTCCGCCTACCATACAGGAGGTCCAGGGTTCAAACCCAGGGCCTCCTGACTTGTGTGGTGAGCTGGCCCACACGCAGTGGTGATGCGCACAAGGAATGCCCTGCCATGTAGGGGTGTTCCCCGCGTAGGGGAGCCCCACGAGCAAAGAGTGCACCACGCAAGGAGAGTTGCCCCATGCAAAAAAAGTGCAACCTGCCCAGGAGTGGCGCCGCACACATGGAGAGTTGACGCAGCAAGATGATGCGACAAAAAGAGACACAGATGCCCGGTGCTGCTGACAAGAATGCAAGCATACACAGAAGAACACACAGCGAATGGACAGAGAGAGCAGACAACGTGGCAGGGGCAGGGGGGTGGAGAACGGGAGAGAAATAAATAAAAATAAATCTTGAAAAAAAAAGAAAAGGTGAAATGGTCTCTTGTAACTATGGTGATGTCAGAGGTAGACAGTGTCTGGACATAGGTGAGGAGAGTATTGTTAGATTTCCCCAGCTTTAGGGGTTTGTAGATTGCAGCTACAAAATGATTTTTAAAAAGGCAAAGAATTTTTGGGTTTTAGAAAAGAGTTATGATTGCGTTTGATGACTGAATCTAAGTTGGACTTGGAGGGAGATGAAGATGGAGGAGCAGCAGGACTAACGGATAGTGCACGGAGTTATCAATGGGCTTGGAAGCCCTGATAAGTTGAAGGAAAGTAACTAGTCCTGTGGGGGTTAATGAACTTCACTCTGATGCGTGTGACCCATAACTCTAGCATAACTGTATTCCAAAAGCATGTTACTGGTTAAGAGAACTATTATTATTATTATTATTTTTATCACTGTGAGCAAGCAACCAAAGCCAATAACTAGGGATAGCACGGCGGTATTTTTATCAAATGCTGGCTAGAAGGGACTGTGGCAATTTTTGGTTCAATTTCTTCATCTTACAGCTGAAGAACAAAGTAGCAATCACAATCTAACTCATGAGGGAGCGATGACTAGAATCTGAGCCTCCAGACTCCTAGTTTACTTCTCAAGTGCTTCATCTTCTGTGGTTTCCGGAACTGGGGTAAAAGTTCATTATTTCTAGAGATTCTGTATCATTTCATTGTCATATAATGTATTCATTTAAAAAGGCTCATCAATTGCAATGAATGCCAGAATGTGTTGACTGTTTACTCAAAAGTTAAAACATTAAAAAGTTTACAATTATGCCACCCTACCCCCCAAAACTAATTTAGTATTCTAAATTATATGAAGGGGGATGGCTAAAGGAGAAATTGGCAGCTTCCTTGGCAAATTTTGCAAAGATACTGGATCTTCCCACAACTCCTTCCTATTTGTAATGTTCTACATCTTCTTTTCTGCAATAATGACCTCTCTTTGAGCTGCCACGTTTGACCATATCACCATAGAAGCCTTCCCTTTAAGTGCTGAACATACAAAAACAGCAGCATTTTGTCAAGCTTTTGTTGCTTGGTAGTAATTTATTTGACTATTCCTCTCTGTTTATGTACCTTTTTATTCTTATTTCAACAAAACTTGTAAGTATCTACTCTACACCAGGTATTAGGGTCTTGGGGGCAAGTAAAACCAAATCTCTGCCTTCTCCACTCAGAGTCTAGTAGAGAAGACAGAAATGTAACTAAAAACAAAAGAAAGAAACTTGGTCATTGTTGGAGGACGCTGGAGAACAAATCGTTACTTTGGAAAACTGGTGATGAAGAACATTTATCCTGCCTATCCTAGACCAATGGCACCACTGGGCACCCAAACAGTGTATGAGTGAACATTTTTTTTCATAGCAGTATTACAGATAATAAATGGAGAAGGAATGATAGAAACAGACACTTATCATATTGCAACCCCTACCCAGCTGCTAAATACACCCATGGAAAAGAAAAAACAAGACATTACGGACCTCTTGATAATGGAAAAATATATTACCACCTATGAAGCAGTCTTGCCAAAAAAAAAATCAAACCCAAATATGATCAAGCCTCTAGAACTGCTTTGCCCAATATAGCAGCTACTAGACACACCTGGCTCCTGAGCATTTGAAGTATGGCTAGTTTGAATTGAGATGTGCTGTAAGTATAAATGTTTATATTGATTGCACGTTGAAATAGTATTATTTTTCATATCCTGGGTTAAGTAAAATATATTATTAAAATTAATTTTACCTGTTTTTATTTATTTTTAAAATGGGGCTTCCCGAAAATTTTAAATTACATATGTGGTTTTCATTAACTTTACCATGGAAATTTCTGTTGGTCTAGATTCATCTACTGATTCATAAGCATAGAGAGGACAGAGGAACATGTTTTTAAAACTCCACTATAATGGAATCTGCAAAATTCAAACTGTTGGAAACCCTACAGAAAAAAAAAAATGACCTGATTTGTTCAAGAAATAAATGGCAAGGGAAAAGAAAATAAAAGGAATGAAGGAAAATATACAGATGATGACATACCCTCTTGTGAGAGAGGAGGGAAGGGGAGTAAGAGCCATTTTGTAACATACACACACCTTCTCCCAGTTATTCAACCAAACACTACTAGGAAAGGATTTTGCATCTTCAGCCTGATCCTCAGGGGTTCCAGCCTGCCTGTGAACCTCCCTTTCTGGCTGCCTGCTCTGTGGATGTCAGACTTTCTAGACCAGCACCCACAATTGCATAAAGCAATTCCTTGGAATAAATCTCTTGGAAAAAGATATCCTACTGGTTCTGCATCTTTGGTTGATTCCTGATTAATACAAGGGCACTGTTTCGTGGATAAAGCCAATTTTAAAAGATTCTATGTAACACGATTCCATTTATATAACATTCTTGAGATGACATTATAGAGATGAACAGTTGAGTGGTTGCCAGGGATTAGGGATGGAGTAGGGGTGAAGGAAATCAATGTGATGATAAAGGGGCAATGCAAAGGAGTTCTTTGTGGTGAGGGAATAGTCCTGCATCTTGATTTGGTGGTGGTTACACAAATCTACACGCAGGATAAAATGGTATAGAACTATACATATATAGTTTACCAATGTCAATTTCCTGATTTTGGTTTGTATTATAGTTTCATAAGATGTCACCAATAGAGGAAACAGTGAAAGGACAGGGAACCCTCTATACTATCTTTTGAAACTTACTGCAAATTTATAATTGTTTCAAAATATAAAGTAAAAAAATTTAAGAGACAAATTGACTGAAATCAATTTGTAGACCATTTTTCAAATCTGTTTTAAACAAACAAAAATAAAACTGTTAAAGATTAATTATATATGAGAGAAATGGAAATCTGATAATGACTGAATATTCAATATTATGAAATTTTTTATATTTTTAAAGAATTACAGTAGTCCTGTGGTTATTTTTAAGAGGCAAATCTTTGCCTTTTAGAAATACTTTCTGAAATATTTTATGAATGAAATAATACATGCCTGAGATTTGCTTGGAAGTAACTGAGGAAGAGTCGAGATATGGGAGAAAAAAACATCAGCCATGGCTTGATATAATTGTTGAAGTCCTGATGGGTACATGGGGATTTATTATAGTACTCTGCCTACTTTTTTTTTAACTCTCTTTTTTTCCCCCTCCCCTGCCCTGCCCTGTTGTTTTTGCTGTCTGTGTCCATTTGCTGTGTGACCTTCTGTATCTATTTCTCTTTTTATCTTCCCATCTTTCTCCTCTAGGTTTCACCAGGACTTGATCCTGGGGACCTCTGATGTGGAGAGAGGTTCCCTGTCAATTGTGCCACCTCAGTTCCTGGTCTCTGCTGTGCTTCACCTTCACTCTCTCCTTTGTCTCTCTTTTGTTGCATCATCATCTTGCTGCATGACTCACTTACATGGGCACTTGGTCACCACACGGGCACCGGCTCACTGCACAGGCACTCACGTGGGCACGTGGCTCACCGTGCGGGCACTCGGCTCACCACGTGGGCACTGGCTCACTGTGCAGGAACACTTTCTCTCCTTCTTTTTCACCAGGAGGTAGCAGGGATTGAATCTGGGTCCTTCCATATGGTAGACAGAGGCACTATCACTTGAGCCCCATCCATTTCCCCACTCTGCCTACTTTTGTAAATGTTTAATATTTTCCATAATAAAAAGTTAAAAAATATTGCCAATAGATGTGGGCAATTTCTTAGAGGCCATTACTATTGCAGATGCTTTTGACATTTATTATTATAGTGACTTGGTTGATTTAAAACTCTTTGACTACAGGAAGTAAAACAGTTTTCTCTTCAAGTTCAATCAAAACTAATTTAAAAAGAGTCACTGAATGCCTACTATGTGTAAGGTACTAGGTTTAAAATGTCCTACCCTGTGTACATCATTCTGCTTCTGAACTGCTGGAAAATCGCCTCCAATGGGTGCCTGCCGGCTTAGCTCATCGTCTTTCAGCTGTAGCCACACCAGAAGTTCCTGAAGAGAAAGGTGCAGGCGCTTCCACTGGTCAGAACTGGCTTCCAAATGGGACCTAAAAAAATAACAGAAGCAAACTGTCAAGAATAACTGGAAGTATATTTGCTGATTCTAACAATCCCTTTAAAGGTATATTAATCGATTAGCACCATATTATATAAACCGATTGTAAACTACATAGTGGTTCTCAGTTAAATTTGGACTACCTGATTTTCAAGAGCCACAAAACAACAACATTTTGATGGCAATTTTGGGGAGAGGCAGTGCTTAGCCATATGTTTATTCCCACATGCAGAATTCTGAGACTCTGGGCATGAAATATATACTGGAATGGATTACTTTCCCATACCGTTGCAATAAATGATGTTTAATGTTTTCAGTAGGAAAAAATGGACCCAGTGACTAATATAAACCACTGAGTTTCCAGGTGACTCATGCTCGGACTGGAATTCTTTCTGCTTTGAGAAATGGAAAGGTCTCTCCCCATATTTTGACTTTTTAATTTCGACACCCTGGGCAGCCCCTTCCATCGACTCCTTCTGTCTGGCGTCTGTTCCTTTCCCTTCCTCTTCCCATATGCATCTCCTTTCCCTCCCTCCTTCTTTATTTGTGTGCAACTGGGATTTGTTTTCACCAAGTGCCAACATTTTCCACTTTGTTTCTTTTGTGTAAAATGTACTGACACAACAACTCATTTGGAAAAGTAAAATCAGACATTTGCCCAAAAGCCTCCCCCAAACATGAATGATTTAGGCAGGAGACAGAGTGCCTTACCAGAAACTGTGTTTAGAACATGTCAATCCTAGAAGCCATTTAAGAACATACAAACGCAGGGGTGTCGCCTGCATAGGAGAGCCCCACGCGCAAGGAGTGCGCTCCCTAAGGAGAGTCACCCAGTGGGAAAGGAAGTGCAGTCTGCCCAGGAGTGGTGCCGCACACATGGAGAGCTGACACAACAAGATGATGCAACCAAAAGAAACACAGATTTCCGGTGCCACTGATAAGGATAGAAGCCGTCACAGAAGACGACTCAGCGAATGCACACAGAGAGCAGACAACTGGGGAAGCGGGGGAACAGGAGAGAAATAAAGAAAAAATAAATCTTTTTTAAAAAAAAATAACATACAAATGAATGATCTGTGTTATAAAACCCACATTTCATTTGGGGATGCTAAGCTAAATTAATAAAATAAATCATCATCCCTAAAACAAAGAGGAAATACAATGTTAGCCAAAGCTTTATCCTCAGGTAAATCAGTTATTATGCTGTATTACTCAACTATAACCAGCAAGTACTAATTAATTCATTAAAATTAATGCTGTTTATAACATAAATATAGCATAGACTCTAATGTTGCAAATGAAACCAGGTAGAGAGAAGTATTTCCCTTGGCCATTTGTTAACTTTGCCTGACATTTCAAATACAGTTCTTCAAGTGTTAGTCAAACAAAAGCACTAAAGAGTACTTGTCTACTGAGATTAAATTCTTTCAAACTTTCTGAAGGATAATTTGATGATATATAACTGTCTTTAAAATTTGTAACTTCAATGGCGCACAAGTTCGAATATAAGGAATTTATACTAGGGAAGTAACTGGAAAAGCATGCAGAGCTATAGGTACAAGAATGTTATTTTTAGCATCCTTTAAGATTGAGGCAAAGTATAAATGACTTAAATATGCAATATCAGGAAACTGGTTACATACACAATGGTGCCGTCATATGAAATCTTATACAGATGTTCAATATAATGGGATTGGTAAATATTTATGAATATGGAAAGACTATCGTGTCAGCTGCCAAGTGAAAAAGCAGGTTACAAAAATGTATAAAGTGTATGTTTCTAAAATGTTTGTGTATGTATTTGTGTGCACATGCTTGACCATGCATGAAAAAATTCTGGAATGACAACTAACAACTAGGTTATCCCTCACAGGTAGAGTTACAGGTGATTTATTCCTTCATCTTCATACTTTTCCAAATTGTCAGGATTTTCTTTCTATAATGAGCAATATAAGCATTATATTCAGAAAAACTGAGGGCATTTCCATCCAATTAGAGCAATTACTTGCTCAGGACTGTAAGGCTATTATTATGTAATAAATGAATCATGGAATATCATAAATACCTGAATTAAGTATAACAGCACACATAGCATGCAGTATAGAGATCAGTTCTTTTATATTTCTGTTCCCTTCTACTCTTTCAGTTATCACTTTTCCATGATAAGCCTAAGTGAGAATCCCCTCTGTGAGATTTTAGCTGTTTAATGGCGTGTAATGACTACTGGTTACAGCGATTCCCAGGGGTGTCTCGAAGTTGCTGCCTGGTCCCCTTGAGGAAGAAGCAAGGGTGCAAGCACGACATTTTGAAAGGAAGGTAAAAAGAAGCACAGTCAAGACATGGAAAAGCAAGCAGCGGCAGGAGACACACTGCTTAAATAATTATTTATTGAGTGCCCAATGAAGCACTGGAAAGTAGGGAAGCTAAGGGAGACCATAAAAATGCCTAATGCTCGGCCTCCTCCTGTCTGGTGAGGACAGAGGGGTCTAGAGAAGGACATACTGAAGGGTGGGCAGGCAGGCTCCCTGCGGTGAGGCCTCCGGCTGCTGCGTGGTTTATATCAGGAAGTGCTACAGCCCTGGTTCTAGGTTAAATAGTGCTGACTAATTATTAATAAGTCAATGAGCCCCTTTGTTGTCCTCCAGAAGAGGAAAAAAATCTGAGACTAGGGAATTCAATTCTAAAGGATCTGAGAGAAATTCCCATGGTACGAGATAGGGAGAGTGTTAGAAGCCAATGGGAAGGGATAGTGTGAAGAGTTAACGGAGCAACAGAAGAAAGACCTGGAAGCGCGAAAGATAAAAAAGCTCTCCTGTATCTTAGTGAGGGCACCTTTCCGGAAGTCTGAAGTTAGGTAAATTTCAGTATGTTGGATCACATTAATTATCAAATATCAAGTGACTGTTTCTTCCTTTCGCCTCCTAAAGCAGGGGAGTAAAAGGAAAGCTGTGCTATGAGGAACAAAACTTAAAAGCAAAAGGCTTATAAAGGACAAAGGGTCATGGGTAAGGGCTGGGGAGAAGAAAGTCAGTCAGAGAACCGCTTCTTATTTAAAACAACACATACCCGCACAGAGATAGTCAACTTAAAGCTGAGGCTCTAACTTGAGTGTGCATAAGCAACATTTGAACAGCTTGTTTAAAATCCATATTCCTCGGTCTCACCTCCAAAATTTCTGACTTAGATAGGCATGTACTTTTTTTTTTTTATCACCCCGCCCTGCAGCTTCTTGCTTGCTGTCTGCTTTCTTTGTTTTTTTTTTTTTAAGATTTTAAAATGTATTTCTCTCCCCTTCCCCGCGCCACACCCCCCCCCCCCAGTCTGCTGTCTGTGTCTATTCGCTGTGTGTTCTTCTGTGCCCACTTGTATTCTTGTCAGCGGCACCCAGAATCTGTGTCTCGTTTTGTTGCATCATCTTGCTGTGTCAGCTCTCCGTGTGTGCGGTGTCACTCCTGGGCAGGCTGCACTTTTTATCACACTGGGCGGCTCTCCTTACGGGGCACACTCCTTGTGCGTGGGGCTCCCCTACGCGGGGGATACCCCTGCGTGGCAGGGCACTCCTTGCGCATATCAGCACTGCGCATGGGCCAGCTCCACACGGGTCAAGGAGGCCCGGGGTTTGAACCGTGGACCTCCATGTGGTAGACGGACGCCTGATCCATTGTGCCAAATCCGCTTCCCTGCTGTCTGCTTTCTGTGTCCATTTGCTGTGCGTTCTGTGTCTGTATTTATTACTTATCTGTTTATTCTCCCCCCGACCCCCCACCCAGGCTTGCTTGCTGTCTGCTCTCTGCTCTGTATCCATTTGCTGCTTGTTCTGCTTTTTTTTTTTTTTGGCTTGTCTCCCTTTTTGTTGCGTCACCTTGCTGAGTTGGCTGTCTGTGACACTTGCAGCCCGTGGTACTACGCAGCCTGCCGGCGAGGCTGCCTTCACAAGGAAGCCCCAGGACATGAACCCAGGACCTCCCATATGGGAGACAGGAGCCCAACTTACCAAGCCACAGCCGCTTCCCTGGGGCATGTACTTTTAACAGGAATCTATACTTTTTTAAAAGGAGTCACTGGGGATCAAAGTAGACCTCATACATGGGAAACAGGCCCTCAAACACTAAGCTACAGGGGCTCTCCAGGAAAACCTGTACTTATAACAAGAGTTTGAGAAACTTTACAGATGAGCCCCAGCACCATTCTTTGAGAAGTCATTTCTTAAAGTATTTTATATTATGCCTTAAACAGTACTTGGTCTCCATGGGGCAAGAGTGTTATTGCCCCCACCCCAAAGGTGGTATTTTTAAGTGACATGATTTTGAAGGAGTTCTAAATGTAATGAAATACCACGAGCTCAGAAGAAATTTTCTTTGATCATATGAAGCTTGTGAAGTGTTTTTAAGGCACATTTCTATAATACATTTGTGGGAAGCAGCTGTTCTATTTTTATTTTCAAGAACGTACACCAATTATTTTAAAGGATTAATCTATGCTTGCATCTGGAATGTCTCCTCCTGAAAATGATTCTTTATATTTGTAATGACCTTTCCCCCCCTGCTTATATTAGAGATTGTTAGGGCTGGAAGGAAACTTAGTTGTTATAGTTCAAACCTCTTGTTTTTCAAATGAAAAAACTGAGATGCAAAGGTAAAGGCAGCCTCTTAAGTAAATAACTTGGGCTGTTGTCGTGTTGAGACATGGGAAATGCAAATTACAAATCTTTCTTATGAATCTCTAACCTTAGTGGTTTTAACTAAATGTTTTTGATCCCTGAGCAAAAATGTATCTTCCTAATTGCCAAATAAACTCTATTTACCTCTACCTACTCAATAGAAAATACAAGAAGAGGTTTGAGAGGCATATTTAGTGTTTATTTTCTATTTATCTTTATTAGTGAGGACAAGGGCTTAGGGACTACTAGCTGACAACACAGCAAGTGCTAATCTTTACTGAGAGATCATTTCTACCATTTGTAAGGTTTAGGTAAAATGTAGAACCTTTAGGTGTGTTGGGATATTTCGCTTGGTTTTTATGGAACTCTTCTGTGTCAGGAGTCCAGAATTACAGGGGCTGCTAAAGTGATTATTGTTTCTCTAGATACACATAGTTCAAGTGAGATTTGGTCGATACTTATTTTTAAATCCTTAATAAAACTTTATGCTGAAAGCTTGTATTCCTAAAGCAAAATTTGTTATTTGGAATTAATTTTTTCACTTTGACTTCCTTTATACAACTAACGATATACCCTTGTGTATCTTCGTTACCCATGTGTAATAAAATAGCACTTAAGCATATAGAAAGAAAAGGTACAAATGCAGAAATAATAAGGAGCTACAGAAATAAAATGAGACATATGGGGCTTTAAATAGAAATAATTAACCCAAAGACAATTAAACTTTTTTTTCCTTCCACTTGGACCAGGAACTCCAACTTTCAAAAATAATTAACTTTGCAAGAGTAAGAGAAAGAAGGTCAAAGATACTCAAGGTCCAAATTAGATTTTTCTTTCACAGAAAGCTTCTGCTTCCTTTTGCTCTTTCTTTGTTTTCCATTATAGAAAACCTCTAACTATTGTAACTTCTCATACCACGTACTCCCTAAGAGATTTATTGCCACTGTGGACTGTATAATGTTGGTGTTCTCACCTCTCAAATTAATGTTCAGAATTTCATAAATGTGAATATGTTTATACAACACTTACAAGTTTTTCCTCCAAGTGTAAGAATTTCACAGAATGTAAATTGTGCTGAAATTATGTTGACAACAAATGATGCGATTTCCATAGTCAATACTATATACTAAAATCTACAAGTTGATACTCTGGTGGCAGATTAAAATGAAATCTTTCTATTTCTTTTGTGGAAAAAAAATTTCACTTGACCACTTCTCAATTTAAAATAAAAAAAAATGTAAGGTTTGTGGATATGGAACATTTTAGAATGAGAGACATTTTCTTTGACTAATCACCATCCTGATGTTAGATTATATCATCCAGAACTCTGTGTGTGCGTATGTATGTGTATATGTGTATATATATGCCATGAAACAAAATCACTTTACTTTTTCCCACTTAAAACTATTTAATCTTTTGTTTTGTTTGCAGGCACTTAACTATCACTGACTATTCACTTTTCATACTTATACCTCTTAGACAAAATGCAATGTGTTAAAGCATGTGGAATAGATGGTATATGCTTTTCTTCAAATAAATTATGATATACCACTATACAATTTCAACTATTGTATTCTTTTCTCTCAAAGACATCCTCCTTACTTTTACTCACACCATTTCTTTGAAATTAATCAGATCCATTCAAATATAAAAAAACCAAGGTAGAAAAGTTCAATAATTGTCCCAGGTTCAGAAAGAGTTATTACAGAGTTAAAATAATAGAGCTTTAGAATTGCAAGCAAATCTGTAGAGACCACCCATTTCTCAGGCCCGACCTCATTTCGGTGAGATCCATTTATCCTGTTCCATAATCATCTCATATTACTACCTCTCCTGTGTCTCTCTCAACTGAACCCTGCCATTCACTACCGATTGACTGATACTCTTATGTCAACCAAGTGTCAGGAAATAAACTAAATTGCTTTGATGTGAAGAATTACTTCTTTGTATTTTGTAAGTGAGTGCTTATAGCATATCCTGCATTATTAGAGAGGTCTACTTAAAAGCCAAAACCACTGATCTGAATATTTAAATTCCAGAATTTGCAGTACCTTAGATATACTAAGGTAACTGTTTTCTACTTGATTAATGACAGCAAGAATTAAAATGCAGTGGCTGGCATATGGGGAATTGCTGGGAATGAAGAGCCTGTATTTTGGCTGACATGCCGTTTGCCACATTCAGTTCTCCTTTTATTTCATCAAGTTCACATGAAGGAGAGAAAAGGCAGTGAGTGAGGTTCTGAATGGTTACAGAGCCTTTCTTTTTCTTTCCTGCAAAAAAATGAATAACTTTCTTTTCTTTACTTTACCAACCAAGATCCTTTCCATCTCACACGTTTCATTCCTTTTTAATGACAGCTGTTATGAAAGTGGCCTTTGTCTTTATACACCCTGACCTCTCTTAAGAGTTTAAACTGTAGACAGCTAACGGAGGCTCCAGATCTTTGCAAGTGTCATTGCCCACTGTTGCCTCCAACTCATAGATACAGACTGCATGGACGACAGAGGGAGATAAAAATGGGTGTCTTAGAAGCTGGTGTGCAAACTTGGGAAAAACTTTATAAATTAAAAAAAAAATCCTTCTCTACTCCTAGAAATCTGCTTCTCTGCTCTATCTTTTGGGATTTATTATGTGCTTATTGGTAACAGTTAGGTGAGTCATGCCCTTTCCTTCTTTCTTTATATTCTATGGTGTAATATGCTGGTTACAAGCGTCTACTCTGGAGTCAGATTTCCTGGATTCAGATATCACCAACTATGTGATCTTGGGCAAGTTATTTAACCCCTCTGTGCCTCAGTTTCTTCAAATGTAAAAAGAGGCTGCATTAAATGAGTTAATAAATATAAAGTGCTTATAATATTGCATTGTATATAGATGCACCATGTGCTACTATTATTTCATATTAAGTGCCATATTTTTACAGTAATGCTTTTGAATGAATAAAAGTTCAGTTTTTTTATTTCCTCATTATAGAATTAAACATGTTATGTGTTGAAATTTTGGACAATTTTGAAAAATATAAAGAAGGAAAAAAATCTTCCCTTTGTAATCTTAGTACCCGATATTTCCTGCACTCCCTCATAAAGAGGCTTGTGTTCATTTGCCCTCTTCTACCTCCATCCACTACCACCTCTCCCTTAGATACAGAAGAAGAATATAAAGGTAAAAAGAGAGGTAATTTAGGAAAAACAACCGATTAGAAAGCAAAAAGCCTGGCGTCCATTCCCAAAACTTCCTAGCTTATTTAGGTAACACTTGGCATTTCACTTGTTATCCATGCTCTTTTGTCCTACCAATGAGCTACTGCAAAACTGTTATAGCCAGAGCTTTACTCTACCCTCCCCACAACGATGCTGAGACGTATGTGTTAACGTCTTAAAAGAAAGTTGGTACACGGGAAAAATAAAGTACAAAATAGGTGAGCATAGAGCAGCTAAAGGTTTAGTATACAGAGGATGGATTCTAACAAAATCTGAGAGGATGCAAAAGACAGGAAATTGCTATACCATCTCCAGATCTCCTCTAAACGGTTAATTATAATATGTTATTAGTATTAATATTTAAAGGATGTCCGCTGTTATGCATTTAGAGGAATGCCAAATAAAGACTTCCATAATAAACATACATTAATTTTACCGCTTTTTGTATAACCTTGTGATAAGCCAAGAGAGAACTCTGTGAAATTAGTATACTGTGTTCCTCATTTAAATTCACTCTAATGTCTTAATATGCATCTCTCCTGTGGTTATAAAAATCACCATTTTAATCTAATCTGAACCCTCAAGTATCATCTCCATACCAAGTAAATGAATGATTCATTTATTCAAAATAAAATGAATCATTCTGAAATTGGGTGATTTACATAAACATATGAGACATTACCTACTTGTACTCAGAAAATGAGGAAAATTTGGCCATTTTAATTCATTTCTGGCTATTTTGCTCCTGATCTTTTCCTACCTAATATTGAGAGACTTTTTCCGCAGCTCACTCCACTTAAAGTTCATGGTATCCAAACGTCTTTGTAACAGGACCGCATCATCGGAACCTTCTAGGGATCTCAGGATTTTCTGACCATTTTCATCCAGGTTGTGATAGACATCCGTGTGAGCTTCGATTTCTCCTTGGAGGTCCTACAAAACAGCAGGGACACAGAACATATTCAGAATTACCAACCAAAAGCAAAGAGTTATGAATGTGAGTCTGGAGTACTGTTAAAATTAAAGTGTACATTTAAAAAAACATAATAACAATTGGGCCCACAAACAAGAAGATACGCTCCCATATCTTCTTAGATACAGCCAATTTATTTCTTGCCATTTTGAGTTGGAAAGTAATTTATTTATAACTTTACAAATTTTAGAAGTTATAACTTCTCTTCCGTGGATACATTATATTGTTTTAAGGAGCCAATCTGCAATAAAATTCCACAGTAAAGTGCATTCCCCATGCCAATCATTTCACTATACTATGGTCAAGTCATATTTTCCATGCACATAGCAATCTGTAGAGGTGACTCTGACCATAAAACAGCACAAAGAGGCTAATAAACAAGACTGGACTTGGTCCACAGCACCACCACATCACGGTCAAGAAGAGAATATTCTTGACAACACACATTAAGTTCATTAATGTTACAGCATCATGTGTTTCTTAGTAAGAGCTCCCATTGAAAACACCATCATATTATTAGGCTTGGCAGGTGGAAAATCCATAGGACCTTGGGAAGAGTTATGGGTTCACCCTCATTTGTATATACACCTATCAAAAAAATCATCATAGTAGAAGAATCTGACCTTTACATGGTATGTCTTCCTGTGTAACATTTTCAGCTTGAACCGGGGACTACAGCACTGATCCTGTTGCATAGCAATCTTGAGAAAAGCCAGCGACTGAAAGAGCCCTGCTTTAAAATGCCAACTTTGCTTACATTCTGTTGACAGAATGAATTTCAGAGCACAGGCCTCACCAGTCAATAATAATAAACAGCTACTTTGTACTCCTCGCTAAACGGTAGCCAGGCCTGTGGATGTGGGAGGGACCTCAAAGAGAGGAGGCCTGGAATATGCAACTGACAGTTTATATTAAACAGCCAACTTTTCTTATCATTTTGCCATTATAAGCCAGAGACATTATAAATTCATTTTATATATGTGTTTCCCTCCTTGTTCCCAGCAGAGCAGTCAAAGCCAAAGGAACATTCCTTAGAGAGCTGCTGGGTACCAGCATTCCTTTCTGCCTACACAATGAATGGAGGCTTTGTACATTATCTGACTTGCTCTTAGAGATTTGTATGCTTCTGTTCAACAAGTTTAAAAATTCATTCTGAAGCTCTGGACAATTAGATTGATCTGTGTAACTCGAAAAGTTTTTTTTCCCTCCCTCCCTCTCTCTCTTTCTGAAATTGAATTAAATTACTCTTCTAAAGTAAGGGGAAAGTGGCAGCAATAACATGTTAGAAATTCTGAACTGGCTTGTGTTTTCTGTCATAGCCTCTTAGCTGCAGAGTTTTGAATGTTGCAGAAGTGAGGTAGATGGACAGCTAATGTCTCCTGTCACCATATCTGGCAGCCAAAGTACCACTGATGAACTCTAAAGAGAGTTCCATCTCCTCTTCGACTGAAAGACAGAGGGGGAATATGAACAGAACCACATCCAAAGCAAAAAGAATGGAAATACTAAAACAGATGGAGTAGTGGCTATCTCTAGCCCATCAAAATCAGGCTTGCTCTGAAAGGATGTCATGTGGTTTTGAAATTATCATATGTGGTAGTAAACCAATATTGAGCTTCTTGAAGAATGGAGTTTGGTTAAATACACACCCATTTGATGTTTAGACAGCTACATGGATAACCTGCCTCATTTGCTACTTCTTTGGTAAAAGAGAAAAGTGAGTTAATTTATCTAAAGAATTCAGAACTAAGGACAAGCCAGATCCAAGCTATCCAGATAAATCCCTCATTTCTTTCTTTTACTTTACTTAATTTTCTTCTTGTTGTATTTGATTTGCACATTACATAAAACCATGTCTCAGAGTACTTACTTGGGGGATTAAAACCGAACTTTTAGTTATTCAGGATAATAAAGTATTTTGGCTAATATGACTAGCTTTCTCTATTAACCCACACATAAATAATAGTACATTTGAATTTTTATGTCTTGCATTTATAGCAGAGACCCAGGCTCAATCAATAGTCCCTTAATATTATGTAATATCATGAAGACATCAATACTTTCTTTGTTGAATAAATTAGAGTTCTTCCCAAGCATAAATAGGATGTTGATTCATGGTTTTACTATTTTTTCATCCTTACTATGTACATTACACTGCATATAAACATCTTCGTTTTATCATCAAAAAGGAAATAAATATAAAATCATATTTATTGAGGGCCAGTGATGTGTTAATCTTATCACCACGGGAAATATAAGAGGCATACATGAGAGTTCTCTTTAATTTTCCTAAAATCTAGTGAATGCTTTTTATTTAATTCATTAATATTACCAACTAAATACTGATGACAGTTTCCTGCCAGACCTCAACGTTACTGGGATAAAAACTTTTCCCCTTGAAAATCCAGATGTGGTTGGAGTAATGTTTTAGCATTGGCAGAAAGGTAACTCTTTGTTCAGTAGTTTTTCTCTACATCATGATGGCAGTTTAGAATCAAAGGTGACACAAATAATAGTTTACAAAGCACTTACATATGTACCACTATAGTTATTCATCCGCCTGGCTCCATGAGGTACATAATATTCCCTCTTTTAAAGATGAGAGCACCGAGGCTCAGAGATGTTAAACTGGCTAGCCTAAGGTCACATATTGAGTAAGTACTAGAGCTAGGAAGTGGATCTGGGACTCTTGATTCTAGATGACTTTGAACTATCTCCACCTTCCCATTTTCTATAAGCATTGGGTGTAATACACAGTAGTTTTTCAGGCTGAACAAGAAAACTACTAACCAGAGAAAAAACAAATTTTGAGAGAAAAGCGTACTGAAATACAGCATTGCTGACTCTCATAAAAATTTTATCAACATGGGTGGATTTGTCTAGATGGGTCCTAATGAATATCTTTCTCCTGATCAAATATCTACACAAAAATAAATCCTGGCTACCCTTTACATTTATCATTTTGTGTTTGAGCATCCAGGACAACCTGTGAGTAAAGACTGCTTCCACTGGAAAGGTCTCCTAACTAAAAAATACCCCTGCTGTCAGACCAGAAATTTCTAATCAGTAATTCATCCCTTTGTTTCCAAGAGCTATGCAAAAAATTAGTCATTAATGACTAATGACAATTAGCCAAACAGTGACCTTGACCATCAACGCATCAGCCTAAACATAGTTGGACTATGTTCCTTTGGGATAGCAAACTGGAAGGGAATTCAGTCAAGTTATGGGACTCAGGAAGGATGCCCTGAAATGGGGGTGAGTAGTGGTGGGGAACATAAGGTTCTCTTTCAGAGGCTGGCATGTAGGAGTAGGGGGGTTTCAGTGTCCATAGGCAGCGTGAGTCCTAGGTGGGAAGGAGACATCGACGGGGCAGGTGGGAAGGAACACACACTGGCACAGAACTACCATGATGAAAGTGTTATTAGATTTGGGGCCCACAGAAAAAGAGAAGGTTGGTACTGAAAATAGGAGGTGGGGGGAGGGTTCTTTGAGGTTGTTCTAGGTAGCCAATCTGGACCAAAGTATAATTTTCACAGATGTTTTTAGGTAGTTTTAGGTCACCTCTGCCTTAACCAGTAAAGTTCATGCTCAAACCTTAGTCACTGCATTCACTGTATGGTATCTAATTGTTCTCTTCATTTTGTGATTGTATTCCTTAGTGAACAGGAAAAAAGATATTTCATAACAACAACAACAAAAACAACAGCAGTAGCAGCAAAAGTGACAACATATATAAGACTTCCTCTATACCAGACACTATCCAAAACAGTGTATACACAGGAGTTCATTTAATCCTCTCAATGACCCTCTAGGCCAGGGGTTCTTAACCTTTTCTGTTCCATGGACCCCCTAGTAAGTCCACACTATGCTGTGCATTATTTAATGAATATATCACATCCACAACAATATGTCCCCACAAGAATAATATTTTGTGAATTTTCAGTTCAAGGGGTCTGTGGATCCTTGGTTAAGAACCTCTACTCTAGGCATTCTTAATATCTTCATTTTACAGATAAGAGAATTAACAGAGAGGTT
The DNA here is from genome assembly GCF_030445035.2 of Dasypus novemcinctus. NCBI lineage: Eukaryota > Metazoa > Chordata > Mammalia > Cingulata > Dasypodidae > Dasypus > Dasypus novemcinctus. Next base: position 35,661,146 of record NC_080704.1, read on the forward strand.
AAGTAAGATGCCCAAGGTCACACAGCTAATAACCATAACCGATGTAACTAGATTTCCGGCCTTGGAAGTCAGACTTCAAGGATTGTGCTTTTAACCACCAGGTATAGTGCCTACCCCTGAGTTTTAGTTTTCCGGTGGCAATTTTTCCTATTAATAATAATCTTACCTAAATTCCAGCAAATCTAGCACCGCCAATAGAGAATACAGAATAACAATGTTTTCAGCACTCCAAGAGTAAGTTTATACTTTTATTAAGATGGAGACAGGGTAAAAGATCCAAGGTGGGGAACAGATACATCCAATATAATAAGAGAACACAAAATAATTGAGAAAATGGGTGCAAATGGAAAATCATATGTAGTCTCCTCACACTACTCCCCTCTCTCCACAAAGGCACATACAGATTAAACTTCTGTAAAATTACGGTGCAGACTTCAGCTGTGAGTACTGAGAAAGTTCAAATATGAGACTAGTGATATGACATAGTGCAGAGGTTTCAAGAGTAGGGGTATCTTTGTTTCCAAGAGCCATGTGTACAATTACTCATGTCAAGTAATGACCTTGACCATCAACACATCAGCCTAAACATAGTTTGTCCATGTTCCTTTGGGATAGCTAGTCTTCCTGGAGGGCTTTTCCTCCTTTTCTGAGTGTCTGACCTGCTCCGCTTATCAGCCCCATTACTTACTCTCTAGAGAGAACTAATGTCCACATGGAGCTAAAGAAAGAGGTTTGTGTGTCTCCGTTCTCCTTTTCTTATTAGCTCTTTACCTTTGAAAACTCTTTAATTCCTTTGGCTTCTCTAAATATTAAAGAATAATATCTACCTGCTGAGTTGTTTTGAATATTACATGGAACAGTGTGTGTAAAATCCTTTGAACAACATCCAGGACATAGCAAGCCTTTAATGAAACATTAGCTGATACAAGCCTTGTTATTGAAGAGAAATAATGTCGAAAACAAGGGAGAGAGATAGTCTTCACAAAGTCATGGGCCTTGGCTTGTGTCTTGCAGGATGGATAGGATTGAAAGAAGTGGACGGAAGAGGGGATTCCAGATGGGAAGAAGAGCATGGCTGTGGCATTAAGGTGAGGATGAGTTTGGTTTATGAGCAGGGACAATGAATTGCACAGCCTGATTGGAATGGATGATGAGTGTTAGAAATAGAAGGCAGTCCGTTCCATACAGTAAGTAAGATACAAGTCTTTTAGGAAGCCATTGAGAATAAAAGTGTATAAAAATGTAAAGCACAGACAAAGAATTGTTGAATATGAAATTATACTATCTCATTCGATAAGTAGAATGATAAGTAGAACGGAAAGAATAAATAAAGTTACAAGAGTTTTACTAGAAGACAAAGAAGGGAGATACCAGGAAAAAGTGCTGCACACTTATTCCTTCTTTTTATTATCCAAATGAATGGCTATGATACTATTTCAAAACATTCTGGATATCAGTATCCCCATATTTTCTCTCATTTGTGTATAGAATTATTTGCCACTAAAAAAGAACTCAGCAAATGATAGCCTCCCTATGGTGAACAGAGTTGAGATTTGTGTAACTAAAAAAAGAAAAAGATATAGGAAGAATCAAAATAGGGAACAAATCTTACAAATTTCATCACAGGAGCACCATCTCTAATCTTTTCTGGGAGCAGTTAAAATGTGAATAAATATAAGGACATTAGCTCCTTTTTACTCATGATTTTTAAAACAAATTCAAATAAACTTGTTAGGAAAAAAAAGTGATGATCTGATTTCCCAGAACCTAGGCAGTCAAAACAAAAGATCTGTTTTTATCTAAAATGACTCGTTAAACGTTGGTTGTAAAGAGCACGGGTTCTAAATAGTTGAGGTTTCGGACTACACACACACACATACACACATTCTACTAGGAGAACAGACATTGAGAATAAATCTTTAGAAACTTTTATTGCAATCTAATAATAAAACAGGTTTGGAGTTTGTATGCCTGGTTTTTGTATTTTTCCTAGTAATTCATTTTTATTATATTTGGCAAAAGTGTCAGTTATGGATTGGAAATTAAAACAATGAAAACAAAACAAAAGTATCCTTCCTTGCGGATTTTTCGTGGAGCACCTACATGAAAGAATTGGACCCACGGTCTTGCCTTATAAGGCCTCTACTCTAACCTCCAGAGGTTTCTAATGCTGTTAGTTACAGGTTCATGGGAGGGGGGGGCGGGGTATGGCTGTTTTTTCTATCCTTTACGTGGCGATTGAAATACTTTTAAAAGCAGCAGAGTTGTCATCCCAAGAGAAACAAGAGTTAATTTGAGGGCTTCAGCTTGGCTTGGAGCCCGGTTGTTCTAGGTAGATAAGGAGTGTGTTTTCAGGCCCACTGCATTGCAATGCGTCTAAACGTGCGGCTATGGATTTAGGAGTCCACAGGCTTTGCTTTAAAAATGGTTGTTATTAAGGTCCCTAGAGACTATTATCCTGCAGGGTTTGTTGTCTTTGCTTTCATATCTCATTCGAAAATTCTCACACTTGAGCACTACAACAGTGGAGAGAAGGGATATGCTCTCCTGCCTCAGTACATTCCCAGGTGCAAAGCTTTATTTCAAAATCTAATCTTTAAAAATGCCTGGCCTAGGGTGGATTACCCCTGGAGGAAACTGAGCAAAATTCCATTTGTCAGACTGCCTTAAGCAATCCTGAAATCTAGGAACATGTGATGCTTTCTCTCCTTGTCTGACCCTCTAGTTTATTCTGTCTTAAAATTACTTTTTAAAATTGAAGTGCTCATTTAAGACACACTGGGTTGGAAGATGAGTAGTGTCTTTTCTGTATCTTGTTTTTCCTAGTTTCCTTTTATTCTGTCACAGTACAAAAATTCTCTGTGTATTTATTCATCATACAAACAGGCATCAAATGCCTGCAATATGTTCAACATTTCGCTAGGAACTATGGGAACACAGTTAATATAGGGAAGATGTAGTCCTGACCCAGGTTCCTCCCTCCCTCCCTTTCTTTCTCCCCCCCCTCCTTCCATTGCTTCCTTGCTTCCTTCCTTGCTTCTACTAATATTTATGTTAGGAGCCAGGTCTACAGTGGCAAAGTAAAACAGAAACAGAAATAGAGTTCAGTCCTCTTGGAGTTCAAAGCATAATAAGATGTTTGGGAAGAAATAGAGTAAACAGATAAACACACAACTTTGCAATGAATTAAGAAGACGTGCTGAAAATAACAAATGAATTAAGAAGACGTGCTGAAAATAACAAAGTAAGCTTGTGATGAAAATAATGGTGTGTGTGTGGTAGTGATGGGGCACTCTGGTTATGGTGGTCAAGAAAGGCCCATGTGAGAAGAAGGTCCAATGTCAGGTGAAATTTGAAAGAGGAGAAGAAATCAGCAAAAGGAAGGATCAAAGGCACAGAATTCCTCCCAAGTAAAGACGGGCCTCTGCAACAGCTCTGTCCTGGGAAAGCTCTTGGTTAGAATTTACTAAGTCAGGAGGGAATATGGCTGGCAATGAATTAAGAGAGGGCCCAGATAATATGGAGCCTTGAAGTTCCATGATAAGGAGTTTGAATTTTATTTCAAGTGCAGTGGGAAACAACTGAAGATTTTTAAGCAGGGTGGTGACACAATCTGATTTAGACATTGGAATTTTAGGTTGTCTGTGTATTACTAAAATAAAAATTTAAAAAGAACATAAGCCCACACAACACAGAAAACCCTATTGTAGTGATGGACTACAGTTAATAGTACAATTATAAAAATGTGTTTTCATGAATTGTAACAAATGTGCCATGCTAATGCAAGGTGTTAGTAATAGGGTGGTATATGGGAACTCTATTTTATGCATGATTTTTTGGTAAACCTATAATTCCTCTAACAAAAAGAAAAGAAAAAAAAGTCACTCTATTACTCTGTGAAGATTAAAGAAGGCAAGAGAGGAAACAGGAGGACTAGTGAGAGGTCAGGACTTCTAGTCCAGGTAAGAGATAATGGTGGCCTGGATTAGGGTGATCACAGACGGAGAGAAGTGGTTTGATTGGTGACATAATGCAGATGTTGAATTTGTTGCACATACTAATGGGTTGGATGACGGGAGTGAAGCAGTGGAAGACCTCAAGAACGACTTCTGGGTTTCTAACTTGAACAACAGATGGATGGTAGTGCCATTTACTAAGATAGTGAAAACTGGGGGAAGAGTCAGTTTCGTATTCTATTTTCAACATGTTAGGTTTAAAATGTCTACAAGACATTCAAATGAAGATTTCAAATAGGCTGCTGGATATGCATGTGTAGAACTCTTAGGGGAACTCTGGGCTGGTTATATCAATTTGGAATTATTCTGCTTATTGATGCTATCACCATGGGAATGGAGAGCTTACTTAGGAAGAGGAAGTAAATAGGGAAACAAAGAGAACCCTAAGACCAAGTCTTGAGGACCACTGATATTTACTCAGCTGTAAGAAGAAATGAAGTCCTGACATGTGACATCATGGATGAACCTTGAATAAAATAAGCCAGACACAAAAGGACAATAAATGTACGGGGAGCAGGTGTAGCTCAGTGGTTGAGTGCCTGTTTCCCATGCACAAGGTCCCAGGTTCAATCCCCGGTACCTCAAACACACACACACACACAAAGGAGAAATATTGGATGATCTCACTAAAATGAGCAAAGTTGTGGGGTTAATATCTAGTATAAGGAGATGGAATGAGGGTAGAGAATGGGGAGCTGAGGCTTAATTTGTGCAGAATTTTTAATAAGTTTGATTGTAAATGTCTGGACAAGGATAGAGGTTATGGTAGCATGGTAGCATGCTAGCATGTGTGTAGTTAATAGTGCTGAATTGTGTGTGTGTGTGTTTGTGGTTGGAAGGGGAAGTTCAGGGTTGTGTATGTTACTAAAAGGAAAGCTAGAGGTATAAGAATGTTCTTCCATGAACTAAAACAAATATACGGCCCTATTACAAGGTGTTAACAACGGGGTGGTAAATGGGAAAAAATACACCTAACGCAAACTATGGATTATAATTAACAGTGATATTTTAACATTCTTTCATTCATTGTAACAAAGGTACCACACCAATGCTAAGTGTCAATAACGGGAGGTAGAAGGGTTGTCTTAGTTTGACCCAGGGTTGCCAATGCAAAATTCCAGAAATGGGTTGGCTCTTATAATGGGAAATTTATTAGGGTATATTGCCTCTTTTTTTTTTTTTTTTGGATTCACCAAATCCAAACTGTCACAAGATGTATGGAGGTTTACTTTTTGGAGCAATGAAAATGTTCTAAAGTTGACTGTGGTGATGAAAGCACAACTGGATGATTAGACTGAAAGCCATTGATTGTATTCTTTGTATGGTGTGTGAAAAAAAAACTGCTTTAAAGAATGTGGAGCAAGCAACAAACTATGTCAAACACTGTTAAGAGCTTGGTAACATTATAGAACATTGTCCATTAGATGTGGCAACAAGAAAGGTTATTGGTGACCTTGAAGAGAAGAGAGAAGTGAAAGTAGATGCAAAAGTAAGCAAGCCTTAAGGAGGCTGACTGCACACAGTGCACCACTGCAAAGTTGGGCTGTGAAGAGTAGATAAGAAATGGGCAGTAGCTGAAGGGGGATGAAGAATCAAAGGGGGATTTGGGAGGTGATTTTTAAAATAGTTATTTTATGTTTAGAGCTTATACCCTAGGTAGGGATGCTGATGTGAGGCTGTTGAGGAACAGTTACAAGATCCCACATAAGGGAAATTGGGCTCCCATCTACCATATAGGAGGCCCAGGGTTCGATGGCCAGGGCCTCTTGGTGAGGGCAAGCTGGCCCATGCAGAGAGCCAGCCCACACGGGAATGCTTCCTCGTGCAGGAGTGCCATCTGATGTGGAGAGCTGGTGCAGAAATAAGACACAACAAGAGACACAGAGGAGAGAAAATAAGAAGACTAGCAGAACAGGGAGCAGAGGTGGCACAAGAGAGTAATCGCCTCTCTCCCACTCTGGAAGGTCCCAGGATTGGTTCCCAGAGCTGCCTAATGAGAATACAAGCAGACACAGAAGAACACACAGTGAACAGACACAGACAGCAGACAACAGGGGGGGAATGGGGTGGGGGGAGAAGTAAATAAAATAAATCTTAAAAAAAAAGAGCCCACACAAGAGTACATCAAGGCATGATTATGTCTTTAAAATCTAGAGAGGGAAGGGGCAATTTACATAGACTGGGATAAAGTATGGCACAGTGGAAAGAACCCAGTCTTTGGATTCATTAAATCTGTTGAGGTTCTAACTTACTTCCCTTACTAACTTTGAGATCCTGGGCAAATTATAAAATATTTCAAAGCTCTTTTTCATCCATAAATAGGGTCAATATTATCTACCTTATAATGTTTTGGCAAAGATTAGATATGGTCATGTGGGTAGAGCATCTAAGTACCTAACCCAATGCCTGACCAAGTTTTGTCAGGCTTTGGTTAAAGTGGCTTCCCTCTGCTCATCCACTCACCTTCCCCCATAACTCCAATCCTGCTAGAAGAGAAGACATGAGGGCATTCCAGGGAAAATGAATACTGAATGAAAAGAGATGGGAGCAATAGCTGTGAGCAGAAGCTAAGACGTAGTGCCAAGAAGGGTCAAAAGATGAGGTTCAAAGGATATGGAGTGGTCACTGAGAGCTCCAAAGGCAGCTTGGAGATTATATCAGATTCTAAAAGGATAAGATTTCACTGTAGCTTTTGTGCAAAGGCATGACATAGTGGAAAAAAGTATTTGAGAATGATTATTTAGGGGTCAGTTTTTAGGGTAAATCGGAGCAGGGGGAAAAAGGAACAGGAAATCTTGCTGCCATGCAGCCTCAGTCATTCATGAACTGGTTGGGTGGTGGCTCCAGAAACAGAGGAAGTAAGGTGAACTACAATCATTGAGTTCTCTTAAGTTATAGAAATAGCTGCATATGCGACTCAGTTTCATCCTTCTCTTGCCCTACCTTTGGAAGGGAGAATATGGGAAAATAATCATGAGTGTTCTAAAGATAGAAATGCTATTTTAAGTTTTATTTACCCAGGAGTAAGACAAACATTACATATGCTGTGTCTCAAACACCACACACACACACACACACACCTTGGTACCAAATAAATTAGAATGATAAGGTAAGGGCACTGAAATCAAAGTTGGGGAAGCAGTTGTGGCTCAACTGATAGAGCACCATCTGCCATATGGAGGGTCCAGGGTTCGATATCCAGGGCCTCCTGACCCATGTGGTGAGTTGGCCCACACACAGTGCTGCCACACGCCAGGAGTGCCATGCCACACAGGGGTATCCCCCGCATAGGGGTGCCCCATGCGCGAGGAGTACACCCTGCAAGGAGAGATGCCCCTGCATGAAAAAAAAGTACAGCTCGCTCAGGAGTGGCACCACACACATGGAGAGCTGACGCATGAAGATGCAGTAACAAAAAAAAGACAGTTTCCCAGTGCTGCATGTTAAGAATGCAAGCAGACATAGAAGAACACACAGCAAATAGACACAGAGAGCAGACAACGGGGGGCGGGGAAGGGAGAGAAATAAACAAATCTTTAAAAAAAATAAGAAACCGAAGTTGAACAGAGGCACAGGTAAATCCCACCCAAAATTCAGCCTAGTAGGCACTCTTAACATAGATGAGAGTGAGGTGTAAGGATACAGTCTCCTGAGAAAGTGTGGGTAGAGCCACATGGCATCAGATGTTTTCAGAAAGTTAGGATGCTATGGACTCAGAGGCAGAACTTATGTTGGTATCCTTTTAGCTCAGTTAATAAAGTTTAAAAGAAGAATGGCATGCTTTCTTAATGCTGGTGTTGGAATATTAACAAAACCCTAAAACTGGCTGTTTTCTTTTTAAACAACGCACCGAAAATCCACATAAAAGACCTCTACTGTCTTGCAGTATTATTTCAGATCTTGCCATAATGCTTTGGCGCTCAGAACTGGGTGAGCATTTCCTATATGAGGCATCTTTCTGAAGATAATTACCAAATGTAATCATGAAAAGCCTTCATAATTAATATCTAGATTGTACATTTAAAACACAGAGACAGTCACACGTGAAAAGAGTGCAATGTTGAAGGTACTTTTGGTTTTGTACTATGTTTTGCGTGCAAGAATCAGTCTGCTTGAAGATAACTATCCTTATCTAAGAAAGTCCATGTGGACCTTTCTGAAATTGAAACATATTTATTATTACAGGACTAATATTGGGGGGTAGGAGCAGAGAAAGGAGATGAAAGAGGATAGAAAACTAATACACCACTTCTAAATCCCTTACACCAATTCTGTGAGGTAGGCCTTCTTATCCCCCCAAAATAAGGAAACTACAATTTAAAGAGAGATAATAACTTGTCCAAATCTCACAGCTAATATGTGGCAGAAGCTGGATTGGAACATAGATATTCCTGAATTGATGTTCCTTTTACTCCTCCATTCCTCCCCACACCCCCAAATAGAAGCCAAGTTTAACTTCTAACTTGGGCTAAGTGTGAAACAACAAAAATAATTAGCTCATTAAGACACTTGTGAGATATTTGATATGAGAAATTTACTCATGATGCTTTTAAAGGAATGGCCAGGCAACTGAATTAGTTTCCAGTTCGGTATGAATTTATTTATTCCTCCTTCATCCACCCAGAACTAATCCTTTTAATGATTTTGAATGGCTCTAAATGAATAGAATGCACTCCTATTCCTAAAAAGTGTAGGTAGGCAACTGTCTTCCCATGTACACATCTGGTTATATTTATATGTACAATTTGCCTATATTATTTACAGAGCTAAAAGTTAGAAAAGGTCTTATTTCTTGAATCTCTTTGTCAAATAACTATTTTTTAAAAAATTTTTTATTGACTTTGTAATAATATTACATTAAAAATATATATATATGAGGTCCCATTCAACCCCACCACCCCCACCCCACCTCTCCCCCCCCCCCCCCAGCAACACTCATTCCTATCATCATGACACATCCATTGCATTTGGTAAGTACATCTTTGGGCACCTCTGCACCTCATGGTCAATGGTCCACATCATGGCCCATACTCTCCCCCATTCCATCCAGTGGGCCCTGTGAGGATTTACAATGTCCGGTGTTTGCCCCTGAAGCACCATCCAGGGCAGCTCCATGTCCCAAAGACGCCTCCACCTCTCATCTCTTCCTGCCTTTCCCCATACCCATCAGCCACCATGTCCACTTTTCCCAATCCAATGCCACCTTTTCTATGTGGACATTGGATTGGTTGTGTCCATTGCACCTCTATGTCAAGAGAAGGCTCAGATTCCACATGGATGCTGGATGCAATCCTCCCACTTTCAGTTGTCAAATAACTATTTTTGCCTCGAGAGAATCACTGCAGTTTGGGATTGCATATTAGAAATAAGTAATTAGTTGATGTCAAGTCTCATCTTATACCAACAGCAATATGTAAGAAGAAGGCAAGAACATATGGCAAAGTGTCATGATTATTTTTGATAATACACTAGAAATTATAACAGCCATGTAGCTAATTTCCTGTGGCTTGTTTTAATTATGAAGCTTGTAAATGCAAAACCACAACTTTATTCCACCCCCCCCCCCACTCCTTAAAAAGCCTCAGAAACCTTTGCACAACCACAAAACAACCCTACACTGAGGCAGCTGTTTAGAAAAGGTGAGTACTGTGAATTTTTTTTTCATTTCAAATAGCAGGACAATTTCCAAAATAATCTACAAACACATGTTGGATACAAGTGTATTTATTTGTGGCTACTCTTCAGCCTGAAGCATAGGGATATTGACCTTTAAAGTCAATTCTAGGTATTCATAAAGTGTGAATGTTAAGGAAGTTTCCAGTATTCTGATGTTAACTAAAAGCCTGCTGCCACAGTTGGGTCTGATCCCCTGGTGTTCTCTGGCAGCTTAATTTCTCTCTGCTACCATGTAGAGCAAACTACTTCAAGGGAATGTAATGTTTTTTCCTGCTTAGGGATTTACTTTATGCTATTTAGCATAAATAGGAAAATAACAAAGTTACTCTTTATCCAGTGTATGAGGAAAAGGAGCAAGAAGGCATATGCATATGGGCATTATAGAAGAGTATGCCATATTGGCAGATCTGCCAAAGAAAACATAATGTAGATGAGAAAACTGAAATGGCAAGAGATGTCTCTTCCCTTGTAAAAACCTACACTGCTGAGCCCGGAAACCTACTCATGAGTTTTCATTGAATGACCTAATCCTACCCAAAGTTTTCGATTCAGTTCAGAGCGTCCTAGAGAACCATGAACCATCCTGTTACAGCAGGCCCAGAGTATTCCTGGCCTTTGCCCATGTGATGATGCTTCTTCCATCTGAAAATACATGGATTTGGAAAACTTTTGCCAGGAAAGCAAGGTTTGGGAAGGCATAGGTCCTTCCTTACCACGAGATAAATCATGTACATTTTCATAAGGAAATAAAATAGAGGAGAAGAAGATGTCTTTATAGATTATACTACATGATAAGAATTTCAGGGAAGTGGACTTGGCCCAGTGGTTAGGGCGTCTGCCTACCACATGGGAGGTCCGCAGTTCAAACCCCGGGCCTTCTTGATCCATGTGGAGCTGGCCCACGTGCAGTGCTGATGCGCACAAGGAGTGCCCTGCCATGCAGGGGTGTCCCCCGCGTAGGGGAGCCCCACGCGCAAGGAGTGCGCCCTGTAAGGAGAGCTGCCCAGCGTGAAAGAAAGTGCAGCCTGCCCAAGAATGGTGCCGCACACACAGAGAGCTGACACAGCAAGATGACACAGATTCCCGGTGCCACTTATAAGGACAGAAGCAGTCACAGAAGAACAGACAGTGAATGGACACAGAGAGCAGACAACTGGGGGTGGGGTGGGGGGGGAATAAATCTTAAAAAAAAAAAAAGAATTTCACATGGCAGCTAAATCGTAATATCTGTTGGGGAACAGTGGAAACCTGCCTCACAGTGCCCCAAGTAAGAAAAGAAAAACTGTAACTGGATGTCATCTTGTCATTCATCTTGAGTAGAAGTAAGGAAGCCAGGTAACCCAAAGGAAGAGAACTGGTCATGTCCCTAGTGCTTTACCATGGACTCACATTTTTGATCCACTCTTCAGACAGGGGTAGGCGGACTGTTGAGATGTCTTGAATCTCTGCTCAAATTTCTGATATGGTTTAGAATTTAAGAGAAAAAAATTTCTCCAACAGGGAACTGAGAAATCACTGTGGGTAGTACCTAAATATTTATACTATCTTGAGGAGAATACAAATGGAATTGCTGAAAAACCCATTTGCTGGGAGCTGCCAGAATTCTCTTCTTTTCACTTACTGACTTTCTGCTTTATTCTTTTTTTGGTGGGTGGGCAGAAAGATAAGAGCCTCCCCTCCATGATGATTAGAAACACTCCTTGTGATGGTCTGGGACTATATGTACCCCAGAAAAACATGTTGTTAAAGTTAATCCATTCTTGTTGGTATGCACCCCGTATAAGCAGAAACTTTTGGTGAAGCTACTTCAGTTAAGGCATGACCCACCTCAATCAGAACCTGTCTTAATACTATTACTGGAGTCCTTTATAAGTGAGTGAAATTCAGAGAGAGAAGGCTGCAGGAAGCAAGAAGCTGAGAAGGAACAAGGAAGAGAACAAGAGAACCTACTGTGTGCTTTTCCATGAGACTGAGGAACCAAAGATCACTAGCAGCTAGCCCCAGCAGGCCAACAGTATTTGGGGAAAAAACATTGCCTTGATAAGGCCTTGATTTGGACTCATTCCTGACCTCAAAACTGTGAATAAATAAATTCCCATTGTTTAAGCCAACCCATTTCATGGTGTTTGCTTGAACATCCTAGGAAACTGTAATACTCCTAAAACCAAAGATGTCAGTTCCTTATTTCAAGTGACCCACAGCCTTCTGGAAGAGTCTGAAGCAAATACACAACTCGACTACCATATGATAATGTTAAAGTGGAACAGAGCCATAAGGGAACACAGAGAAATTAGCTTTGCCACCAAGATTTGCAGATGCCATCACACAAGTGATGACATTTGAACAAGGTCTTGAGGGATGAGTAGGAGCTGATCACAGGAGAAGTGGGAGAATGAAATTTGAAGCAGACGGAAGGGTTCATGTAAAGATTAAGGTAAGAACATGCATCAGGGGACGAGAAGATGTAGCTCAGTGGTTGAGAGCCTACTTCCCATATATGAGGTCCTGGGTTCAATCCCCTGCACCTCCTAAAAAAAAAAAAGAATATGCATCAGGGCTGAGTATCTCTATTTGGCAGAGGAGAATGTCTACAGGAGTCAGGAGAGGAGGTGATTATATTTATATATATATACACACACACACACACACACATCCATCCATATGTATATTTATATACATACATATGTACTCATATATTTATTACATATATGGTGGGGCAAGAAAGAGTGGCTGGATAGTGAAGGGCCTTGTAAGCCAAGGTGAGGATCTGGATTTTATACCATGAAGATGTTTAATCTGCTTCAGATTTATCTTTTGGTAAGATCATCTTACTGGCAGTGAAAAGTACGTTAGAGGTGAGCCCAATAGAGTGAGGGAGAAGAGTTTAATGGTCTGAGTAAGAGAAGAAGGTGGTTTAAACCAGGTAATGAACATAGGATGGAGAGAAGGGGATATTTTCAAGTGATCACAAATAAGACTTGGGGACCACTGAACTCAGGAACAATGTACAGGGAGAAAAGATGGCTTTCTGGCTTAGGAGAGAAGAAGGAAGGTGCTATTGATCCATGATTAAAACATTGAACTTCCCAGGAGATATGAGCATTTAAAAATAGGATTTTGAAGTCTTACTGATAGGATAATGTTCTTTATAACTTTTTTATTAGAGAAATTGTGGGTTTGCAGAAAAATCATGCTGAATCCCCCTAACATGCAGTTTTCCTTTTTATTAACATTTTGCATTAATGTATTTTTGTTACAAATGATGGAACAATATTTTTATAATTATACTATTAACTATAGTTCACATATTTTATTAGAGCTCACTATTTTGTACAGTCATGTTTTTTTAATGTTCGTTCTAGTAACATATATGCAATCTAAAGTTTCCTCTTTTATCCACATTAAAATACAGAATTCAGCAGTATATTATATTCACAATATTGTACTACCATAACCAAAATCCACTACCAAAACGTTTCCATCACCCCAAACAAAAACTCTGAACTAATTAAGCATTAACTCCCCATTCCCTATCTGCACTGCAGCCCCTAGTAACCTGTATCCTAGTTTCTAGCTCTATGTATTTGCTTACTCTAATTATTTCATATCAATGAGATCACACAGTATTTATCGTTTTGTGTCTGGCTTGTATCACTTAACATGATGTCTTCACAGTTCACCCATGCTGTCACATGTATCGGAACTTCATTACTTTTTACAGCTGAGTAAGATTCCATCATATGTGTACGCCACATTTTGTTTATCCATTCATATATTGATAGACACTTGGGTTGCTTCCATCATTTGGCAATTGTAAATAATGCTGCCATGAACACAGGTGTGTGAGTAATTGATCGAGCCCCTGCTTTCAATTTTTTAGGGTATAAACCTAGAAGTGTATAATTCCCTACTTAACTTTCTAAGAAACTGCCAAACTCTTTTACACAGCAATAATGAATGCGTGTTCCCATTTCTCCACATCCTCACCAACACTTATTTTCTGTTTTCTGAGTAGTAGCCATCTCTTTGTGGTTTTGTTTTGTATTTACCTAATGGCTAATGATGTCGAGCATATTTTCATGTGCTCGTTGGTCATATGTGTATCTTCTTTGGAGAAATTTCTAGTTCAGTCTTTTGCACTTTTATATTTGGGTTATTTGTCTTTTTTTGTTGAGCTACAGAATTTCTTTATGCATTTGGATATTAAATCCTCACTGTATATCCAAATAAATAAATAAATAAATAAGCAAGAATAGCCCTAAATAGCAGCTATGTACAGCAGGGGAAGCATAGAGAGATTGAGAGGTGATGAATCTTTATCTGTTTTTTTTAAATTTTATTAATATTATTATTGAAATAATGAAAATGCTGTAATAATGATTGAAGTGATGACTGCACAACTATGTGATTATACCAAATACCACTGATTGCACATTTTAGATGGACTGTATGCTTTATGAATATGTATCAGTAAAACTGATGTTTTTAAAGAAAACCCTTATTGGATGTGTTTTCTGAATATTTTCTCCCATTCTGTTGGCTGTCTTTTTACTTTCAAGATGAAGTCTTTAGATACATAAACCATTTTAATTTTGATGAAGTCCATTTATCTATGTTTTTTCTCTTATTGCTCATGCTTTTGGTGTAAAGTCTAAGAAATCATTGCCTAACAGTGTCCTGAAGATGCTTCCCTTTGTTTTCTTCTAGGAGTTTTATATTTCTAGTTCATATATTTAGGTCTTTAGTCCATTTTGACTTGGTTTTTGTATAAGGTGTGAGTTAGGGGTCCATCTTCATTCTTTTTTTTTTCCCTTTTTCTTTTAGGTATTACTGGGGATTGAACTGAAGACCTCATGCATTGAGATACATCCACATCCAATGAGAGTTGTTTTTTTTTTTTTTAGGACGGACCTTGTATATGGGAAGTAGGTGCTCAACCACTTGAGCTACACCTGCTCCCCCATTTCATTCTTTTGCATATGGATAGCCAGTTTTCTCAGCACAATTTGTTTAAGTGACTATTTTTTCCATTGTTCTATTGAGTGGACTCGGCACTCTTGTCAAAAATCGATTGGCCATGTATGTGAAGGTTTATTTCAGAACTCTCAGTTCAATTCCATTGGTTTATATGTCTGTCCCTCTGCCAGGACCATGCTATTTTGATTATTGTGGCTTTGTAATATATGTTAAAATTTGGAAGTGTGAGTCCTCCAATTTTTTTCCTCTTTTCAAGATGATTTTGGCTTTGGTGTGAGTCTGATGGTGGCCTGCTAGAATGAGTTAGGGAGTGTTTCCTGTCCTTCAATTTTATGGAAGAGCTTGAGGAGGAATGGTGTTAAAAAATTCACTCATAAAGTCCTCTGTTCCTGGGCTTTTTTTGGTTAGAAGATTTCTGTTTATTGACTCAATCTCTTTACTAGTTATTGGTCTGTTGACATTTTCCACTTCTTACTGAATCAGTGTATGTGGTTCGTGTGTTCCTAAGTATTTTTCCATTTCATCTAGGATATCTAATTTGTTGGTGTACAATTATTCATAGTGTCCTCTCATCCATTTTATTTCTGTGAGGTCAGCAGCAATGCCTCCCTTTAATTTCTGATTTTAGTCACTTGTGTCCTTACTCTTTTTTTCTTTGTCAGTTTAGCTAAATGTTTGCCAATTTTATTGATCTTTTCCAAGAACCTACTTTTAGTTTTATTGATTTTCTCTACTATTTTTTAAATTCTCAATTTCTTTTATCTCCACTCTAATATTTGTTATTTCCTTCCTTCTCCTCGTTATGGATTTAATTTGCTCTTCTTTTTCTAGATCCTGCAATTGTTGTGAGGTTAAGTCTCTTATTTGAGTTCTTTTGTATTTTTTAATGTAAGCATTTAGAGGTATGCATTTCCCAGTCTGCACTGCCTTTGTTGCATCCCATGAGTTTTGGTAATTCTGTTTTTGTTTTCATTTGCCTCAAGAGATTTCCTAATTTCTCTTTTTTTTAAAGATTTTATTTCTTTCTCTCCCCTTCCCCCCTGTTGCCTGTTCTATGTGTCCATTTGCTGTGTGTTCTTCTGTGTCTGCTGGCATTCTTGTCGTGTGGCACCAGGAAACTGTGTCACTTTTTTTTGTTGCATCTT
The DNA here is from genome assembly GCF_030445035.2 of Dasypus novemcinctus. NCBI lineage: Eukaryota > Metazoa > Chordata > Mammalia > Cingulata > Dasypodidae > Dasypus > Dasypus novemcinctus. The sequence goes on from NC_080704.1 coordinate 35,676,960, forward strand.
CTTGCTGCATCAGCTCTCTGTGTGTGCAGCGCCACTCCTGGGCAGGCTGCACTTTTTTCGCGCAGGACGGCTCTCCTTGCAGGGTGCGCTCCTTGCGCATGGTGCACCCCTATGCTGGGGACACCCCTGTGTGTCACTGCACTCCTTGTGCACAGCAGCACTCTGTGTGGGCCAGCTCACCACATGGGTCAGGAGGCCCTGGGTATCGAACCCTGGACCCTCCATATGGTAGGCGGATGCTCTATCAGTTGAGCCACAACCACTCCCCCCTAATTCCTCTTGTGATTTCTTCTTTGACCCACTGATTGTTTAAGTGTGTTGCTTAATTTCCAGATTTTTGTGAATTTTCCAGTTCACCTTCTATTACTGACTTCTAGTTTCACTCCATGTGGCCAGAGAGATACATTGTATGATTTCAATATGTTTTAATTTATTGAGAATTGTTTTGTGACCTAACATATAGTCAATCTTGGAGAATAATCCATGTGCTCTAGAGAATGTTTACCGTGCTGCTGTTGCGTGACGTATTCTATATATGTCTGTTAGGTTTAGTTGGTTTATAGTATTGTTCAAGTATTGTATCTCCTTAATGATCTTCTGTGCCAATGTCGTTTTGTGTGGAGAGGGAAAGGCCATGTCCTCTAACCTCAAGCATTGTAGTCTGGAGTAAGGGTATTTATTAAAGAGGGGTTCACCATGGAGTCAAGAGGTCTATGCTCTCTTCTTTGCTCTTTCAGTTGTCTGTTTCCTCTGTTAGCCACATACAACTATGAACATGAGCTTGTATCATGTATCCATAGTTTATCTACCTCAGGGATTCTCAAACTTGAGTGAGCTTGAGAACTACGTGGAGGACTTTTAAATCACAGGGTGCTGAGCTCCGCTTCTGGAGTTCATGATTCTGTAGGTCTAGGGTAGAGCTCAAGAATTTGCATTTCTAACCAGTCCTCTGAGAACTGCTGTTTTAGCATGATAGTTCTTAATGTCTTGGGAGTCATCAATGACATTGTGAAAGTTATAAATCCTTTCTTCAGAAACCTACACAAGTATACATCAATACAAAATATGATCTTCAATTTCATGACTTCCATGACACACTAAAAGGAAATGAAGAGTGGTGGTTTGCAGGCAGCTACTGCTATCTCCGCCTCCCAGAAATACAGTGAATTAAGTACCATTTTTATGAGGAACTCTCAGGAAGAAGAACATAATGGAAAATGTGACTAAAATGTGATTTTGCTTAGTTATTCATTTTGGAATTACTCACAGGGATCCTGGGCATAAAATGATCAGATTTGCAGGAGGTTATATAGCAAAGGATAGTCCTTGGGTGCTGTAAGGAAATTCCTGTCTCTTTACCCATGTTCAAGTAATGTGTTTTTTTTTTTAATTTTGACCTTCCATCTGCTTGAAAAATAACAGACAGACACGTGGGTAACAATGGAGTAAAAGGGTACATTTACCCAGGAATGCTGTAGAAAGAGAAGTTTGTACCCTGGGGAAACTGTTGCTGTGGCTCTTGACTCTATGACTGGTAGCCAAGTGAAACAGTTCAAGATCGAAGGGGCTGATTAAGAATGTGCTTAAAAGGAAACTTCCAATAAGTTGTGCTACTAAGACAACTTCTGTTGTAGAGGAACGAACATTTTGACTCTACCTTTTACCTAAACATCCTCAAGTGCCTTCTATAACTCAGTAGTACAGATATTTTTAAATGACCCTGCCAAGAAAGAAGAGGTGTTCTTTATTTCATGAAAAGAAAGTAATCTTTTCATTTAAAGAAACTTAGCCCAGCTCTGCATGTATGCATAGAATCAGAATCACAGGCAAAAAGTGTATTGGCAACGATAAATTCAAATCATGGCTCTGAAGTTGCGGAAACAAAGGTCCACTGAGCTAGAGAGCAGAATCCTTCCTTCAGTTTATTGTAGAAGTGATAATGCTAGACGCGAAAGTGCTTTGTAATAATCTAGGGAAAATAAACCTGTGAGTCAGTGAAGATTTTCTGCTATTGCATGGGCTCTTTTGCCTAAATCCGGGAAAACCCTGTCTGATGATAATGTTTTAACTGCTGATTCAATTCCTCTGTCTTCAATTCTTCTCAGCAAACTTTTATTGTGTCTCATCATGAGCACATTATGGAGCAATTTCCATAATGATAAAATCTCTTCAAATGAGATTTAAAATGTAATTAAAGGGCAGACCTGATGTGGCAAAGGCGTTGTTGTGCAATGGCCATACATCATCATGTCATAGAGCCCTCATTCGGCTAGCCTATGGGCATGACCCCAATTTTGTTCTGGTAGGATTACATGTCCTTGTTTCATGCTAATGGCTTGACTACGAAAAAAATAAAAGAAGATAAAATAGCCTCTCTGTTGGAGAGATAAGTCCATGAAAATGAGTTAGACTTTTGAACCCTTCTCCCTTCATTCCCTATCTTAGACTTTCAGAGGCTCTAAGAAACTTCTTTTTTTTTTTTTTTTGCAATTTTTTTTAATTATTATTATTTTTAATTACATTAAAAAAAATTAAAAAAAATATATGAGGTCCCATTCAACCCCACCGCCCCCGCCCCCCACTCCCCCCACAGCAACACTCTCTCCCATCATCGTGATACATCCATTGCACCTGGTAAGTTCATCTCTGAGCATCACTGCACCCCATAGTCAATGGTCCACATCATAGCCCAGACTCTCTCACGTTCCATCCAGTGGGCCCTGGGGGGATCTACAGTGTCCCGTAATTGTCCGTGAAGCACTATCCAGGACAACTCCACGTCCCGAAAACGCCTCCACATCTCATCTCTTCCTCCCGTTCCCCACACCCAGCAGCCCCCATGGCTACCGTTCCCACACCCATTCCACATTTTCTCTGTGGACATTGGATTGGTTGTGTCCATTGCACACCTATGTCAAGTGAGGGCTTAGATTCCACATGGGTACTGGATGCACTCTTCCCGCTTCTAGTTGTAGACACTCTAGGCTCCATGTTGTGGTGGTTGACCTTCTTCAACTCCATGTTAGCTGAGTGGAGTAAGTCCAATAAGTCAAAGCGTAGGAGCTGAAGTCTGTTGAGGCTCTGGGCCTGGGTGTCATATTATCAGTCCAGAGATTCAAATCCCCTACATATATCTTAAACCCAGCACCAACTACAATTCCAATAAAGTAGCATGCAAGTCTTGTGAAAAGTGATCCCCTCTGAGTCCATTTCCATCACGCAGAAACACCAGCTCCAAAGAAGGGCCATCTGTCATGGCAGTGAACCCCTTCTGCCATGACCATAGAACCCGTGGGTCTCTTTATCCCTCAAAAGAACCAATACCTGGGGTTGTATCTACCTTATCTGTCTCTTAGACTCTGTTCAGTTGTACATAGGGGTATTCCTTCTGACAACCTCCAGACTCTTTTTTAGAGACTCACAGCCTTATAATCTCATTTCTCCTTTCCTTTTCCCCCTTACATTAGGTCAAACCGCTTCCCGAAGTCATGTTATTATATGTAGACAGGTATATTCTGCTGTTCCGCATTGAATCTTTAATTCAAGGTCATTTTCTAGTTGCTTCTTCAGCTGGTATGTGGTAGTGATCCCTCGGTGCCAGGGAGGCTCATCCCCGGGTGTCGTGTCCCACGCTGGGGGGAATGCATCACATCTACACGCTGAGTTTGGCTGTGAGAGTGGCCACATTTGAGTAACATGAAGGCTGTCAGGAGGAAACCCCCAGGCACAATGCTACTCTAGGCCTTGTTCTTATTGCAGGTGCATAGGCTCAAAAGTGTAGCCATTAGTATCAAGAGCCCACTGTTGGGCCCTCCTTCCGTTGCACTCTTGCCGTTGCACCTGGAGGATTGCCGCTGCTCTCCCAGGGCCCACAACAGTGACCCCCCGGCCAGGAGCCCAGTAACCCCCCAGCTGTTGTTTTTAATTGTTTCCACTATGAGTATATATAGACATTACCATATACCCTGGGCATATGCCCTGTATAACTCCCTGTCAACCATATATATCCTGTCAATAACACCCCATATCAGTATTCCTCCGCTGCCATTGTTGAACCACTCTGTGATCCAAAACTTCCCGTAAAGTGAATCCCAACATAATGTCAGCTTCAGAAGAGTCTTAGAGCACCAAAATTCATATATACAATATACAGTATTTCCCCAGATCCACCATAAAACCTTTTCCCTTCCACAGCAATAATCTTTTAACTTATTCATATCATATTTCCTGAAACTGATGTACAGATTCTGAAACTATAGTTTTCAAACAAGATAACATTTGTGCTTACTATGTGGTCCATACTTTAGGTTGTACAGTTTTCTAAATTTTTTAGTTATCCTATGTTTTGTCTTATGGTTTTCATTATTAGTCTGTCATCCCCTATATGTTTTTGGTGTAATATTAGCTGTTTTATATTCATCCTCGTGTACTCTCACATAACTCCTCTTTTGCCCCCTTATTTACCTTTGTTCCATCCATTGCACGTCCATTTTCCCCTCCCCTTAGGACCCACAACGCCTGCCAATCTAATGCCCTGGGAGCCGTCCTTTCTCACGAGAGATACAGTTCTCTCTATTTGACGGCATTAGTCTTCCCCAGGATATGGGTCCACCCCACCCAATGGTAGAACCCACCTTGGCAAAATGAGCCTTCAGCTATTCCCTCCAGAGTCCTCCGGCATCAGACCATACCCCCTGAGCGTCCTAACCAGGTAACCCTCCTACTTATACTTTGATATGTTTTACTCAACATTTAGTTCTCAATGAACTTCTGGCACTCTCCCATGTTTGTATGTTGCCCCTCCCTCCCACCTATTTCTTGGACCATATTACCCCTCTTCCCATCCCCAGCCCCCCTCAAACCCAGAAAACCCCACCCGAAGGTAACCCCTTGCCCCTATTTTATCCCTTCTTTGTGCTCATACTTACCCCCAGCTCATCACAGATTCCACCCCTACAGACATTAACTCACATCCTTCCTCCACCCCCCGATTTCCAGTAAGCCACTTTTCCAGACTCTAGCTCTCTGAGGCAGTTAACTTATTTCATATCATTGAGGTCATATAGTATTTGTCCTTCAATGCCTGGGTTGCTTCACTCAACATAAGATTCTTAAGGTTCATCCATGTTATCACGTGCGATTGTAGTGTGTTGGTTCTTACAGCTGAGTAGTATTCCATTGTGTGTATATACCACATTTTATTGATCCACTCATCTGTTGATGGACTTTTGGATTGATTCCAACTTTTGGCGATGGTGAACAATGCTGCTATGAACATTGGTGTACATATATTAAGAAACTTCTTAAGCACTGCAGCAAGCACTGACAAACTGACAGGTGAAAGCTGAAAGGATCGACTTGCCCCGAGAAGCTGATCTCCGTAAATCCAAGGCCTGTTCTCATGATTTTAAGTACAATTGCTAGCAAAGTGGAAACTACAGGTTATAGTTCCCTGAATGGATGGATGCTTGCTCCTGGAAAACTGCCTGGTGCCGGAGAAAGCAAGAAAATATTCCTTGGGCAGTCCATTTTTGAAAACTCAGAAAATAACTAGGAAATAAATACAAGAGTTTTAGCATTAGAATTTCCAAAATCCCCAAATATTTTGCCCACCCCATTCCTCAGTCATAAGTATCCTCATGTTATTTACCAAATAACATGAAATGATTTTTCACTAGGTTGCTGGTATAAATATTGATAGATAATCATGACATATGACAAGGAAGATATGTTTTTAATACACAGGCTAAATCAAACACTTCAAAAGATCAGATTTTAGATCTAAGATAATAGCTAGGGGATAGGTTCTGAAGCATTTAAAAGAGGACTTGGCACTTTTGAATGATATATATCCATTATCATCTCTTTTAAACATATCATGATGATATTCACAGTAAAACAATATGGCATATAAAGTCTGAGTTATATAGGGCATCTAGAATTCCATTTAAAAATTACCTATTTATCTTTAGACTCATAATTTATTTCACATATTTTTTCTGTGCTTCCCTTTTTGCCTAACTGAAATATTTTGCTGAAACAATACTTTGTCCATGGAATCAAATTTATTCCTGTGGTGTTGGGAGCTACAAAATAACTCATCTGTTTTAAAATATCGTTAAATGTATGGAATTAAATTACTAACAGCGATCTGAAGGTCTTTAATTTACTGATGATGACAAATTCTCATCAAACAGCTATTGTGCTTTAAGTCCAGTACATGTTTTTTATAAGCAGAAGTAAGACACTAGGAAAAATATTGTACACTTTTGAAGAGAAAATCAGTCCATCATATCCTTGAAATAAAAGTAGTCTGGAAATCTCCTTTATTCCAAGAAAGCACATAAGTTAATCTACAAAATTCACCTCACTCGTCAAAATGCAATGCTATTGCCAGTTTGCTTTAATAGCAAAAAATTCATGGAAAATTTGTTTTCAGTGTAGCAATATCCTCTTTCAGCCAAATAACTCTCCTCAATCCTTTCCTACACTTTTCTGCTAAATAATTCCCCTACTTCCCACTCTCACCACCAGATATAAATCGGATGGAAGAGAGTGCACCATTCTCAGTAGGACCATTTGCTTGCATTCACTCAGTTCCTCAAGCTTCCATTGCCTGATTTCATTGCCATGCAAAGTCCTATAGGATGGACTTGGAGAGTAGCTATCTCTATTACTTCTCCTAACATCTCACTGCTTCCAATTACTACTGATTTTCTGTTACAATCGGTAGCTTTGAAACTAATACTACCCAACTGTTTTAAATGCAGAAGAGAAAATCGTAGGGAAAATGGGGAACACAAAAAGTGTTTCTGAAGGGCGGGGTTGTGCTTGCATGATTGTTTTTTCTTTTTTTTAAAAAAATTTTTTTCACTTTTTTTTCTTTTGTTTCATGATTGTTTTTCGTCAGCCTTGATTGCTCTGAGAAGCAATATTTCTTTTCATTCTCTAGGCTGACATTTCTTCTCACTAAATAGTTAATTAGCATGGTGCAAATTCCACATTCTTCCTTTTGACATCTTTACTCATGAAATGAGTAAAAGCAGTCCCCATTAATAAAGAGTTCTGTAACCAATGATCATTTGCGACTCAATGGTTCAGAACCCAAGACTCGTTTTTCCACTGAAATAATAGTCATATACGTCTCAGGCCAGCATACATACACCTATTTGACCTATAGCATGGCTGATCTATGTCATTCTTACAGCAGTACTGTCAGCTCTGGAATTTGGGAAGCATGCATCTTTTGGTGTACAAAAGGATGAAGAAATAGGAAAAGGAAATATTTCCTCTTTGAGTCCCTGATCTGCCCAATGCAAAACAGTAAGGAAAGGAGATCTGAGTGGGCATCTGTCTGCCCATCTCTTTTCACACCGAGTGCCTGATCTTCTCGAGCCCCAAAGTTCCTCATGCTCTAATAAATTTTCTCTCTCACCTATTAAAACCTTACCCCCAGAGTGCAGAACGGCTACTTTTACATTCTAGGAGATTTTTACTCTTTACAAAGAGGAACACTGAGTTACACCAAATGAATCAGGGTTTGCTAGGATTTTAGGGAGTATAAGAATACAGTGAAAATATTTAAATGGTCACAAAAGTGTGTGGGAGTGAAAGGCTTCAACCAGCTTTGCTAAGAAATCTGCTTTGTTCAATGCTCTGAATTGGTTCCCTCAACTTCCATTCCACTCTTCTAGTTAAACAGGCTGAAAATTATAAATGATATTTACCAGGCTCTGAATATGAATTAGGATTCAATAAATTAGGGTTGAACGGCAAAATACAGAATGCCCACTTAAGTTTGAATTTCAGATAAACAATGAATGTGTTTTTAGAATAAGTATGCTGCATGCAATATTTTTATTTGCTAAATCTGGTAACCCTACACTAAGTAGATGTACCTGTGAGAGATTAGGTGGAAGTGAGGTAGAGACCAGCTCCCAGTCCCTTTGGTTATTTCTGTTTAGTCATGGCAACATGAGATTTTGCACATTAGAGTTCCAGTGCCCATTCTCCAGCTTCCTGGTTAGAGAAGATCAGTTGCTAAAAGCAGCAACAAAAGTGGTAACCTCTTGATTTCAACTTCCTGGCTCCTAGTTCACAGTCACGGAGTCTATTTTTGTATTCATTGCTTCAGTGGTGCCTCAGAGATGGTAGCTCCCCTAGTGGATCAATTCTGTATGGTTAGAAGTCTAAAGTCTGCTCCTTCAGCCTTTACAAACATTTGGTATGCATCTAATTCCCTGTATTAAATTCTTTTCTGATGAAAATACCTGCTGTGAACTCTGGCAGCTAAGTCTGTCTTTAGGATCAGCTTCCCGATTTGTTTCTACTGGTTGTAGTATCTTCCTTTTATCATTTAAAAGTCCACAGACTCAATGGTTTTCTCAACATGACTATTACAGCACGAGATCTCCCAACAAAGATGGGCAGAAAGTAGGGAAGGCAAAAACGGTCTGTACCTATGTGTTGATGTTTGATTTGTTTTACTTCTAAAGAAAATACTTTTTAGCAACACATTAAGATACTCAACCATTATATAAGCATTCTTAGAAAAATTTAACTATTATTTTACTTATCTCTTTTGTTCCTCATACCTAGGTGTCAAATTTTCATTGACAGCATATTTGATGCCTAGGGAAAACATTTGATTCAGCAGTTTCATAATATGATACTCTATTAATTAAAACATGATATTAAAAAAAGAAAAAAAGGATAAAAAGAAAAGAAATAGCCCAGAAGCATAAGTTCACAAAGTTTTGCACATCCTAAGTCAGGTTAGGAGTGAAAGGACACCAAGGACAGACCATGTGTGGTCAACACTGGCTGACACATGTGCAGTGATCTCTGGAGAACAGTTGCCCTCTCTGCCATCAGCACCCAGTACAATGTTGAATACACACTAGGCACTCAGTAAATGGAGCTGAATCTTTTCATCCCTTAGCCGCATTTACCCCCTCTGCATGTGTCTTCTGTACAATTTCACATCCTAAGATGACCAAGTTCTACCATCAGGAGAGATGCTAATGTTGAGCACTGATGGTCAAAGTCCAGGACTAATGGTCCCTGGTGGTCAAGGTTTTCTACTCTGGGGCACAAATAACTAGGGTGGACCTAAAACTTACTGTCCAAACCTGAACGCTTCTAAGATTATTAATAATCACCCCATAATAATGGGTATAAATTACACCGGAGCAACAGGCCTCTACTGAGACTATCCTGGGCAAATCAAGATCAATAAAATGGGGGAAAAGTCCTGTCAGTTCTGAGGTTTTCTCAGTATCAGTGGAAAAGCCTTTCTTCTTCCTCATTGTCTCCAAGTAACAAAAGGTTTGTGGCATGACTTCCTGCCTAGGATTCACGGAGCACAGCAAACTGACCACTGCACCTGTTTCTTACATTCAGGGAGTGACAAGCAGAGAAAAGTCAGAGGTTTCCACCACTGTTTGTGTACCCAGGTGACCTCTCACTATGGGGAGGAAACACCTTCAATTCTGTTTGTTATGGAAAAGAAAATGAAAAGATGGTCAATGACAAAATACCCTTCAAAGAAAACATTCTCTGAATTTGTGTGTAGCTGAGATAAGAACTAGGACACTGTCAAAAGAAAGATCCCAGAATAGCTCCTAGATGATCTTTTTTGTCAAAAGAAAAAAGGAAATATAAGTGAATGTTTCTACAAAGTCTATGGTGTATCACCTGCCTCAATCCCCTCAGCAAATGGAGATCAAAGTTTCTGCATGTGTAAGCAATGCAAACTGGAAAGAATTCACTGTTTTGAAATTTACTTCAAATTCTCCTTTACGGAGAAATAATTCATTCCATGTTTATTTCATACATGGCATTTAATAAACAGTTTGCATCTTACAAAAGTGGCTTTGTGGGGCTCCCATGCCAAAAAAAGTTTCTTCCAAGATCTTTCTATTCAGACCTAAGAAGAACTCCAACATTATGTAAAACAAGAATAAGAATAAGAAAATTCTGGATTTTAGATTGTTAGGCATGAATGAAGAGCTGGTTCAAGTCCAAGGCCCTACTTATAGAACTTTGAAGAGATACAGTAAATTTTACACATTAAGCCTTTTCCTCTTCAAGAAAAGCAGAGGGAAGACACTAGAATGGAAGTCTGCTGTCTGGGAGCTCCTGAGGGCAGGAATCCCATCTGCCCTATTTGCTGCTGTATCTCAGGCTTACAGCTTGGTAGATTGCAAGCAGTTTTTTGATAAAGAGTTATTTAATAAAGGACTGCATATAAATTAATGAATTGATTCGTTATGAAAGAAGTCAAATAACTGCAGAACATCAAAAAGGGTCAGTAAAGAAAGTCAGGGGATTGATAACCTTGGTACAGAACTAGATGGTGGCACTTCTCCTGATGACAGCCCGGTTTACTGCGATTGTTTTAACTGTTTTTTTTTTTTCCTTCAAATTTCCAGGTTATTCCAATTCTCTCCAGTCCTCCTGGAGTGATGACTGGACTATCATTTGTCATTGTCCATTCATTCATTCATGCATTCATTCATTCTACAGATGGTTAGCACCCACTACATGTCAGGCACTGTGCTTGGCACAGGGGATGCAGTGATGAACATGGCACTCATGGTCCCATGAGCTAAGGCTTTCTTTTTTAAGATAATGAAATCGCAGTTTAGATAAGATACTCTGAATACAAAGTGCTTTGAAAGTTCGACAACTCTAACAAATCAGAGATTCCTGGACATGAATAAACCCTCTAAGAGAATTTTTTTTTGGTGGTGGAATACAGAAAAGAAAACCTCAAAAACCGCTGCCATTCAAGAAGAGGAAGTGTTGCAGCTTTTCCATAGCAATATGAAATTCTGGCAGGCAAATTTGTACAGATACTTTTCCATTAGGAATAGAGGTATTCTTTGATTGGACCCTGGCACTTCCTAGGAATGGCTTCCAATCCCTAGTCCCTTTTTCTCCATGGCTCCTGGCTCTATTTTTTGGGAAGTATTCCCTTTTCCATCATATTTGGTCACTTCTGAAGAGGGAATTAGTATTTATATCCCTTCTAGGGCCTGAGAAGCTTTCTTGGCCTGTTGTCTGAGAGTTGATGACCCAGAGATCATTTTATATACTAAACAGTCTTGGTCTCATTTAGTGCAGGCTTGTATCACTTCTGCCAATAAAACATTCTAAAAAAATTTATAGGTTTTCCATATTGGCCACTCCATGTGCCAGATGCCATACTCATGATTGTTAGTGACATGTCTTTTTGTATAATTAATTACTACTACTTTGGGCATTTCACATTTCTATGAGACCATGACTTAAGCCTCCTAGAAAAATGATTTACCAGCTTAAAGGGTCTAAAATATGTAGATATAGTTCTTTCTGATGTCTTTAAAAAGCATGGAATTGCTACAAAGTTCCTTTAGTTTATACTTTGAGACTAGGTACACTGGCCTGTAATTACTCTACACCCTATGACTGTTGTTTAATTTGAAAGTATTTTGCAGAACGAAAAGAGTGGAAATGACAAATAGTTTTATTTTCGTTTCCTATAGATTCTGCTTTAGAACTGAGCTCATCTCTGCCTTGTGCTATAGTATCATATATAACTAACAGAAGTCAGTTTAATGTTTTCAATATGCTCTCTGAAATCCTTCTGGTTTAGGTCTACAAATGTATAAGGTACACTTTCAATCTTCTAAATTACTACAGGCCACTATTTTCCCAAAACTGTCACAATTACATAACAGAATCAAGGTTTTTTCAGCTTTCTATACCATTTTAATTTTTACCAGTCTTCTATAAACGTCTCCTCACCCCCCACTACCCAGTCCAAAAGCTAATGCCACTTAATTTAGGTTTATGTTTCATCAGCACACCACTTCTAAGGACCAGTTCCAGTATCAGTTAACTATTACTACAATAATGCTGCCTAATAAAGTAACCCTAAAATCTATGTTGCATACAACAGTAAGCATTAATTTAGGTCACAAAAATCTGGGTAAGCTGGTGATAAACTGATTGAGGCTGGGCCAAGGTAGGAAATGTTGGCTATGGCAATTTTGCTGTATGGATTTCTCGACCTTTTCCTGAGAACAGTGGTCTAGCCCAGGTATAATTTTTCTCATGGTCATAGCAGAAGCACAAGAGCATGAGCAGAAAAACACAGCTCTTTTCAATGCTTGGGCTCTGAATTGGAAAACTATACTGTCTCACTTTTCGATGGATAAAGCAAGAGCTGGGAAAATACATTCCAATTTTAAAAGGAGGAATTGCAATATTATATAGCAAATGTTTTGAACACAAGAAGGGGTAGGAAAATGGGGATATTACACCAATCTATCACACTGTGGTAGGCTTTGTCTTTCAATTCAAGCTTTTATTTCATTTACATTTAATATAATTACTGAGATATGCAGGTTTAAGTCTATCAGCTTCTTATTATCTGCCATTTTCCCCATTCACTCTGCGAAACTTATTTTAACATTTAGAAAAATCAGCTAAACGATAAAATTCTTTGCACAGAAAAGAAAAACGTGAGTGGATATAGCTTAAGTGATTGAGAACCTACTTCTCATGTACATTTATTTATTTTTTAATAGGAAAGTTTTAAAGAGGTTGAGAGAGAGGAAAATTAGAATAATTTTCCCTTCTCCTGATCCTGATAATATACCCCACCTCTCAGTTTAGTTCAACCATCCTCCCTCCACTCCTTCTCATCCATCCATCCATCCATCTCTCTAACTAAGGCTTGATACTAGCTCTGGGAATAAAATTATGTAACAACTCATGTACCCTCCCAGAAATCTAAGAATTTGGTTTGATGTATAGAAAAGGGTTGGACAAGAAAGGAACATAGGGAGAAAGAAAGGTAAGGAAGGAAAAGTAAGAGAAAAGAGGTGGAAACAAGACGTGCAGGAAAGATTCTGGAACCCATAAACTTAGAAGCAATAAAACAGATTTAAAACTACAACCAAAACAAATTCCCCTGGTCACTCATTCTGTGATTAACACTTTCTCTAATATACAAGCTATTTCCAATAATTACTCTCCTTAAATCTCAGACTCCGACATCATCCCCATCACTCTCTGCACTAAAACTGCAGCTTCTACCTTGTATTAGTCAGCCAAAGGGGTGCTGATGCAAAATACCAGAAATTGGTTGGTTTTTATAAAAGATATTTATTTAGGGTAGGAGCTTACAGATACCAGGCCATAAAGCATAATTTACTTCCCTCACCAAAGTCTATTTGGAGCAAGATGGCTGATGACGTCTGCAAGGGTTCAGGCTTCCTGGGTTCCTACATTCCCGGGGCTTGCTTTCCTCTGAGTTCAAGATTCCTTTCTTTCTGGGGCTGGCTTCTTGTTCCTCTGTGAGCTTACTTCCCAGGACTCCAGCTTAAGTCTTCAGCATCAAATTCCAACATCTAAACTCCAGTACCAGAAACCCTCAACTCTGTTCTTTGCCATGCCTTTTATCTGTGAGTCCTCACCCACCAAGGGGTGGGAACTGAACACCCTACTGGCACAAGAAGTTTACATAATTTCTTAATCAAGTAAACCTATGAATCCAATATAATCTAATATGCCCAGAGGAGAAGATCAGTTTATAAACATAATCCAATATTTCTTTTTGGAATTCATCAATAATATCAAACTGCTATATACCTCAACAGGAAAAATAAAACCAATAGAAGGACCCTTCCTAGTCTTTCACCAAATTTACAAAACTACCAGCAACTAAGCCCATCTTTGCCCCCTCCCCTGCAGTTATAGTAGAAGATGTGCTTTCATTCCTATCTGAGGCTAATTCTTCCACTTCCTCTTTCTACCTTATCAAGTACCTGTGCCATTGATAATTCCTCATTTCCTGCATCCTCAACCTCTCCCCCCTCTGCTGGCTCCTTTCCACTGGCATTTAAACACATTTAAGTCTTTTCCATATTAAGCCTACCCTCTTGTAGACCCTGCATCCCTCTTCTGTTACCATGGTCTTTCTGTCTCCCTTTCACAACCACAACTCCTGAAAGAATTGCTGCACATTTGTTCCCTCCATTTTCTCAATTCCCAATCACACCTCAACCCAGGATAATCTTGGTACTGTAGTTACCGCCAGTAATTACTGAGTTCTCCAAAATCAACTCTGAAATTGCTCACATCAACTTATCAATACCCTTCTTGTTGCTAAATCAATGTAATGTTTCTTGGTCTTATCTTCCACGGCTCTTTTGTAGCATTCAGTACCTCTGAATGCTACTTCTTCTTGAAAGCCCCTTTTCCCTTGAATTCTGTGACATGCACACTTGGTTTGCCTCCTACCTACTGAACTGCTAATTTCCCTAGCTCTACTGCAAACTTATTGCAAACAAATTTTCTTTGTTTATTCCTTAAATGATGATTTTCAGGGTTCACTTCTAGGTTCCCTCTTCCTCTCTCTACAAACTTTACCCTGAGCCATTTCAAACCCTTGCAAGATTTTCATTATCTCTATACTGATAAATTCCAATGAGATATCTCTAGCTCAGAACTTTTTCCCTATGTACAGTTCACATACTCAGCCACCTACCAGACGCATGCTTTTGTATATTCCAAGGGCAACTTCAACATGTGCAAGACTGAACTCACTATCATTCCCTGTGTTGTCCCACTCCCTACCTCCTGCAGACATGGCCACATCTTGTCTATAGTGTTTGAGTAAATGGCACTACCATTTACCTGATTGTTCAGATTAGATATCTGACTTCACTCTCCCCTCCAGGTCACCTATCATAGCCTATCAATCATAATAGCATCAATTCTACATTCTAAAGGGCTATCAAATATGACTTCTTCCTACAGCTTTTAACCTCCACTGCCACAACTTAATGTAGAGCATCATCATTACTTTCCTGAACAGCTGTAATAGTGTCCTCAAGCTGTCTCCTTGTCTCCAATTTACTGAGCTTCCTTTGGTTCCTTGAACTTCTTGAAAGTTCTCATCTCCAGGCCTTTACTCCTATGATTCTCTCCACTGGAAATACTCCTCCTCTAAACCCCCAACCTACTCTAATCTTGGCTATCGTCTGCTTACCCTCAGGTCCTAGTCAAGGTGATACTTCCTTGGGGGAAGTTGTTATGGGTTAAATTGTGCTCTCCCCTCCAAAAGACATGTTGAAGCCTTAACCCCTGGTACCTGTGAATGTGACCCTATTTGGTAATAGGGTCATTGCCAATGGAATTAGTTAAGTTAAAATATGAGTTCATACTGGAGGAGGCTGGGCCCTGAATGCAATATGCTTGATGTCCTTATAAGAAGGGAAAGGAGGGAAGCAGATTGTGGCTCAAAAAAACCTGAGCTCACACCTACCACATGGGAGGCCCATGGTTCAGTTCCTGGTGCCTCCTAAAGAAGACAGGAAGCTGGCGCGACAGGCAAGTGCAGCAAGCTGACACAACAAGATGACAGAACAAGAGGCACAAGAAGAAAAATATAATGAGAGACACAACAAAGCAGGGAACAGAGGTTCCCGGTGCCTCCTAAAGAAGACAGTGAGCTGACACAACAGGCAGGCTCAGTGAGCTGATGCAACAAGATGATGCAACAAGAGACATGGGGAGGAAAAACAGGATGAGAGACACTGCAAAGCAGGGAACAGAGGTGGCTCAAGCGATTAGGCAACTCCTTCCCATATCAGAGGTCCCGGGTTCAGGTTCCAGTGCCTCCTAAAGAAACAAGGAAAATAAACAGATACAGCAAGTGCAAACAATGAGGAGGTGGGGAGAAATAAATAAAATAAATTTTAAAAAATGAAGGGAGAGAAGACACAGACAGACACAGAGGGAAGAAGGCCATGTGATGATGGAGGGAGAGATCAAAGTGGTGAAGCCACAAGCCAAGGGATGCCAAGTATTGTCAGCAAACTACCAGAAGCTAGGACAAGGCAAGGAAGGATGCTCCCTAACAGGTGTCACAGGGAGCATAGTCCTGATGGCACCTTGATTTTGGACTTCCAGTCTCCAGAACTGGGAGACAATACATTTCTGTTGTTTTAAGCAGTGAAGTTTGTGGTAGTTTGCTATGGCAGCCCTAATTGTCTAAGACAGGAGCCTTCCCCATCCCACCTGCCAGGGTCGGGTTACTCTCATGTACCTTCATAGCACTATCATAGCACTACTTTTCCCATAGAGCAGTTGCTTAATTTCCCTCTTCCCCATTAGACTGCAGATCAAAGAAGATAGAGATCAAACTTGTCTTGTTTATTGGTGTAGCTCTGGTATCCATTGGTGGAATGCCAATAAATATTCATGAAATAAATGGAAACATAATTGTGTACTTGCAGCAGAGGGCTACTCTACCACATTCTCTCCTAATCAGTAGTAGGTTAAACATTTCTGATTGTTATTGTTTTAAAAGGACTAATATCTGAGAGTTATCACTATACATGTTCCTGTCTAAAGAAAAAGAAAAAAAAATCCTATTATACCATTAAGCACGGGATATCAACTTTTCTCCTTTGGTGATGATGGTGGTTGGAAATTGTATGTACTCGAGAAAATCATATTCTTTAAGCTAATGCATTCCTGTGGGCATAAACCTATTTTAAGTAGGACCTTCTGATGAGGTTACTTCAGTTAAGGTGTGGCGCAGGGTGGGTCTGGCGCAGGGTGGGTCTTAATCCTCTTACTGTGGTCCTTTATAGGAGAATGTAATTCAGACAAAAAGGGAAAAAGCCATGGAAGCAAGAAGCTGAAAGCAACAAAATCAGGAAGAGAAGGGAGAGGCCAACAGACACCATTGTGTGCCTTGCCATGTGAAAGAGGAGTCCAAGATTGCCAGCAGCTGGTCTACAGTAAGAAAGCACTGTCTTGATGATGCCTTGATTTAGACATTTTCCTGGCCTCAAAACCATAAGCTTCTAAGCTAATAAATTCTCATCATTAAAAGTGAACCCGGGAAACGGACTTGGCCCAATGGTTAGGGCGTCCGTCTACCACATGGGAGGTCCGCGGTTCAAACCCCGGGCCTCCTTGACCCGTGTGGAGCTGGCCCATGCGCAGTGCTGATGCGCGCAAGGAGTGCCCTGCCGCGCAGGGGTGTCCTCACGTAGGGGAGCCCACGCGCAAGGAGTGCGCCCGTAAGGAGAGCCGCCCAGCCCGAAAGAAAAATGCAGCCTGCCCAGGAATGGCGCCGCCCACACTTCCGGTGTCGCTGATGACAACAGAAGTGGACAAAGAAACAAGAC
Source organism: Dasypus novemcinctus (assembly GCF_030445035.2). Taxonomy (NCBI): domain Eukaryota; kingdom Metazoa; phylum Chordata; class Mammalia; order Cingulata; family Dasypodidae; genus Dasypus; species Dasypus novemcinctus. The sequence continues at coordinate 35,694,155 of NC_080704.1, forward strand.
GCAGCAAATAGACACAGAGAACAGACAACCCCGGGGGGGGGGGGAATTAAATAAAATAAATAAATCTACAAAAAAGCGAACCCATTTCATGGTATATTGCTTTTGGCAGCCTAGCAAACCAAAACTAAAAAACTAAAACTTTGTTACAAATCATAAATCTTCTAGAAATTATATATTAAATTAAGTTAATTAGAAGTCAAAGAACTGAGGTACAGTAATTTAGAAAAGAATGTGTGGAAGTAGGAGACCATGAACAGCTCTGCAGGTCATGAACTGAACAAACCAAAGAAGCACCATTTACACAGTAAATTGGATGCTTTAAACCTGAACAATTCTTCTTTGCAGTCCTGAGTAGAAAGAAAAGGAAAAGGAAAGAGTCTTCAACATCATAAAGTTGTCACATATAATATCATGACAAGTGCACCCCCTCCCCCAAATAAAAGGTCAATGTTATGAGGAAAAAGGGCATGGTCAGGCAGGCTAAGAAATACAGGAAGAGGAGTAATTATGAATAGGAAAACAGAGCTCTCATCTGTATTGCTTGTGTCTACAGAAATGGTGACCAAATACTTGCAAAGATTTTTTTGTCCCAGGGTGACCAGTGGAAGGGCTGGAGTTGATTAAATGTCTCTCAATGTCCTGATCATGGTGTGAGGCCCTGGGGATAAAGCAGTGACTAGGGGAGACATGGCCTCTGCCTTCGTGGCTGTGACATTTTAGTGGAAGAGGTCACCCATTGAACAACAGTGGGATGAGTATTTCAAAAGAAGAAGCACAAATCTTTTGGGGATATTAACCTGATAACCTCAAGTTTTGGGCAATTGCCACCCAAAGACAACCATAGAGATTGGTCTGCAATAACTCTCTGCAGGTATTCTTTGTCCAAATTAGATATCCAAAATTAACATGGGATTGCTATGGAAAACTTATGAATTTCATATTCATAAACTGTCATTTTAAAATAAATGAATACAAATAGAAAAGGCAAATGCAAACTGAGTAATAACCTCCTGCATCTCAATATACACTACTTCTAAAAATTACAGACCCTTAAATCAATACATCCTCTGATGTCTAAAAGATGCATTTCACTAGATGCTTTTTTCACTTGCTTTGCAAATCAGTTTAAACATACCTGGTAATCAGGATTCATTATTTTTATTCACTTGGGAAATCAAAAGTACCATTTCCTAGAGAGATTTTGAAGGAAAAGTAAAACACCATTCATTTGGAGATTTTATGGGTGTCTTAATGTGTGCTTTTATAAACGGGAAATGATTTATGACTTATCAAGAGGTATGCCTTCGAGTAGCTCACCTAATCTTTAAACCCAGCTGACTTTCCCCATTTCTCTAACACCAAGCGTAGCAAAAGGAGACACTCTTGATTAGCCAAGAGACACTGCTGCTTATCCACTAACTGATATTTGACTCAGGGTTGGTTGGGGAATTGTGAAATAACCCAAATGCAGGACTTCCAGATGGAAATTGCTCTGAGGTTTTTCCATCCTGAAACATTGAAGGAAACAGAGTTCTTATTAAACCACAAAACTCAGAAATCCTTCTTTTTTTAAATTTTTTTATTCATTTTTTAAAAATATTACATTCAAAAAATATGAGGTCCCATTCAACCCCACCGCCCCCACCCCACCACTCCCCCCACAGCAACACTCTCTCCCATCATCATGACACATCCATTGCACAGAAATCCTTCTTGAGCAATATTATACTGACTTAAAAAATGTTATTTGCAAAATGTTTACATATTAAGATGTAACAAAAATAAGAAGAAAGGGGTTGTTGGTATAAATCAGACTACTACTAAAATGCTGAGTCTGGAAATTTTAGAAATGCTTGTAATTTCCCAAATTTGTTTAGTAACACAAAACATGGCCTCCTTGAGGGTCAGGAATGGAATGGGTAGGGTACTATCAATTCTGACATCATCACTGAAAGTGTTCTATATTGAAATAACATAGAAAAGACAGAATGACAACCTGAAGGCTGTCCTGGATTAATTTATTCAACGAGCATTGATTGAACTACTATCTTCTAGAGTTGTACTGTCCAATGTGGTGGTCACTAGTCCCAGGTGGCTATTGAGCACTTTGAAATGTGGCAGTGAGGTTGAAAAACTGAATTTTAAATTTAATTTACTTTTTTAAAATAAGATTTATTTTATTTATTTCTCCCCCCTACCTTACCATTCCCCCTGTTGTCTGCTCTCTGTGTCCATTCCCTGTGTGTTCTTCTATGTCTGCTTGTATTCTCATTAAGTGGCTCCAGGAAGCGATCCTGGGACCTTCCAGAGTGGGAGAGAGGCGATCACTCTCTTGCACCACCTCAACTACTTGTTCTGCTACATCTTATTATTTTCTTTCCTCTGTGTTTCTTGTTGTGTCATCTTGCTGCACCAGCTCTCTGCGTCGGCTGGCAGTCCTGTGTGGGGTGGTTTTCCCGTGCGGGGTGGCTCTCCCGTGCAGGGTGGCATTCCCATGCAGGCCAGCACTCCTGCGCAGGGTGACACTCCTGCATGGGCCAGCACTCTGCATGGGCCTGCTTGCCACGTAGGTCAGCTTGCCCTCATCAGGAGGCCCTGGGCATCGAACCCTGGACCTCCTCTATGGTAGATGGGAGCCCAATTGGTAACTGAATTTTATGAAATACAAACACTGATCATGTATTTCCCATGAAAAATGTAGTGTCAGAGACGGGCTGTAATTGTAAATGGCACATCAGTCAGATTTTGGAGACTTGGGGAAAAATGCAAATGATCTCATTAATACATTTTTATTGCTTACATACTGAAATAATAAATATTGGATATACTGAGTTAAATAAAATATAATTAAAATTAAATTCAAAGACAAAAAAACTTCACCTGTTTCTTTTTACTTTTTAAAAATGTGGCTACTAGAAAATTTAAAAGTACGTGGACCATGCTGTTCTAGACATTGTGTGAGGCAATGGGAATACAAATTAAAAATCTTATTAAGGATATGATAGAATGGTAGTGAACCACTGCTACAGTAGAGAGATAGAGGGATGCACGGGAGATATGGGGACATAAACGTGGGGGCAACTAAATCAGGCTTTGGTCAAAGATGATTTCCTGAAAGAAAGGATGTTTGATTTTTTTTTATGTACCCCTACCGGCTGAGAAGGCTCTCTCATCTGTCTTGCTGTCTGCTCACTGTGTCTGCTCATTGTATCCATTTGTCTTCCTTAGGAGGCATCAGGAAACAAACCTGGGACCTCCCATGAGGGAGGTGGGTATGCAACCACTTGAACCACATCTGCTCTTTGCTCATTGTGTCTGCCCTTTTTTGTCTGCTCATTGTGTCTCCTCATTGTATCAGTTTGTTGCATCTGCTAGTCTTCTTTAAGAGGTACTGGGAACGGAACCTTGGACCTCCCAAGTAGGAGGCGGGTGCACAACTGCTTGAGCCACATCCATTCCCAACTTGTTTATTGAAGTTTGAGTAGGAGTTAGATGAAGAAAAGGTAAGGGACTTCCAGGAAGAGGGAGTGGGACATTGGGAGAAGCAGTGCAATGCAGTGCAGTGATTAAAAATTCAGAAATCACTAGCCTGTGGGTCATACTTTAGCTGGACTTGATGCCAACCATAGGAGTTCAGGGAGGTTACTTCTCTGCCTCTGTTCCCTCTTCTTTGAAATGTAAATAATCCTATCACCACCCAAATGAGGTTATTGTGAGAAATGAATGAGTTAATATACTGGTCAGAGTTGTGCCTGATAAAATATCAGTGTTTACCATTCTTAATGTGAATTAGCAAACAAAATCTTTCCCCTATGGTTGGAATCCTGGCTTTATGTGAGAGTTTTGTGGCAGATGGAGCTACAGAGCGTTCAGCTGAGAAGTTTGACCTTTCGTCCTTAAAGCTGTGAAGGATTAGTTGCACACCTTAAAAAAAAATCCAAGGCACGAGGGTAATGGAGAGTTTAGAGGGGACTAAAGGCTGTAGTTAAGAGACAAGACCCATAAGGCAATCTATTTTTTTAAAAAGATTTATTTATTTCTCTCCCCTCCCCCCCACCCCCCACCCAGGTTGTCTGTTCTCTGTGTCTATTTGCTGCGTCTTCTTTGTCCGCTTCTGTTGTTGTCAGCGGCACGGGAATCTGTGTTTCTTTTTGCTGTGTCATCTTGTTGTGTCAGCTTTCCATGTGGGTGGCGCCATTCCTGGGCAGGCTGCACTTTCTACGGGACGCACTCCTTGCGTGTGGGGTTCCCCTACGCGGGGGACACCCCTACGTGGCATGGCACTCCTTGCGCGCATCAGCACGGTGCATGGGCCAGCTCCACACGGGTCAAGGAGGCCCAGGTTTTGAACCACAGACCTTCCATGTGGTAGATGGACTCCCTAACCGCTGGGCCAAGTCCGCTTCCCCCATAAGGCAATCTAGTCGAGAAGTGAGGTGGGGCAGTGTGAAGAGGTGGCAGGACATAAATAATGGGGCAATGGCTGCTGATTACCAATGAAGCCTTTCTCCTCTTCTCTGTAGGTACCCAGGTAGAATTTGTTTCCCAGCCTCCAGTTCTTACGTATGGCCCCAGGACTCAGTTCCAGCCTGAGGAAGGTGAGTACAAGCGATGTGCGCTCCCCCTCACATACAGTTCTCCTGCTTCTTCCCCTTCCCACTGGCTGTATGTCTTCCGAAGGGCAACTTAGAAACTGGGTGTTGGAGGTGAAGAAGCCTTGTCAGTCTAAGCTCTTGTATGTCTGTATGGGCCACCACCCCTCCTCCCCCCCACCACCTCCACATCCAACACCAACTAACATGGCATCATCTTGCACTGGTTACATGAGAAAGAAATCAACCTCTGTTTTGTTTAAACCATTTTGTGGTCATACATTTAGAGGAATTTCTGGTACAGCAGTTACAGTTAGCCTATCTTAAATATAGATATAAGAAGTATTTAAAGAGCTAAAAGCATTTTCATGAGGTAAGAGACTTGATGACTGAACTGATAAGATATGGGAGTGATGAGAAAAGTTGTCATCAAATTCCTTGAGAAGTACATTCTCAAATATTATCTTGAGCACAAATATAAACAGTGAATTCACCAACAAGCATTTTCCTTGTGACCTTGTCAAAGTATATTTTAGACCAGCAAGGAACAACAGTAAAGCAGTGACAAGGACTAAGAATTTCGTTAGGTTAAAGGAATTAGGCAGACACATGCATTTAGCAGAAAAGAGGTCAAGTTCCTAAAGAAATTGGAAAGTCCGGATAACCCCCAAAAGTCTAGACAAGAGCATTGAAAGAACTCAGCTGGCAAAGTTGGTGTGAGTCAAGTAGCTTCTACAACTCTAGACAAGCAAGTTGTAGGGTCTCAGAGGAGAGAAGGCTGGCCAGAATGGGTCTGAAATATCCAAAATGGTACAAATTAAATTTTGACCCTCAGGCAAGAGGATTTTCTAGTCCTCTTGGGTGAATAGGCAAGAACTTACAGAAGGAAGGTCAGAGATTAGTGTTTCTTCATCTCTAGAAATCTAGGATTCTAAGTGTGGTTTGTTTTTAGAATGGCAAAAGATCCGAGCCTTCCTGGGTCTCCAAGGGCTCTTGCTTTTATAGAATGGACAAAGGGCTAAGCCTTTCGGGGGGGGGGGGGGGGGTTGCAAAATATGGTGGCCCCATGGAATCAAGTTCAAGACCAAAATCAAAGGTGATTGTCAGACCCTACCTTCCCCAGCCCCATTCCGCTTCAGACCCAGAAGCCCTCAGCCTGCAGGTTGATCATCATTGATGCCAGAACCAATGCTTACCAGCCAGGCAATTCGACAAAAGCTCACTCAGCACCAGTCTGGGAGAAGCGTGGGATAAATTTTGCTGTTGAATTCTGGTAACTTAGGTGAACTCTATAGATTTCATCAAGATTGCTATAATTCCTTCTGCCTTCTGGTATTTTCTTTTGACAACTGTTTCAGGTTAAGAATAATATTTCTTCCTACTGGATTTCTCAAATCATTTGCCTTATGCTGTTTCTTCACAAGAGTGATACATTTTCCTCATCACAACTTTTGAAAATATGTTGTGAAAAAAATAAGTAATTCCCAAACAACTTTGCTATCTGCAGTAATTACTCTTTCTCTTGTCTTTTAAAAAAACAAGGTAAGGAAAAAAAATGACAAATTTCATAAAAGTTGTGAAAATAGCTCCGGGTTACTCTGGATTTTACCAGCCACAGCTACTGAAGACCTTTATCTGAGCGTGCAGCCCTTCCTAGCTCCAAATCAAGGAACTCCTCAAACTAGTTCTGGAATTTTTCTGGAGCTAGACCCCACTAGCAGATTACTGAATACTCACCATGTGCCAGGTACTATCCTTAATGTGTCCCATATATTAATTCATGTAATCCTCATAATATCCCTCTGAGGCTGGAACTATTATTAATCTGTATTTTACATGTGAGGAAACCGAGGTATAAAGAGGTCACCCATTCTTAAGTGGCGAAGTCACAATATGGCACGTTATCCTTCTTTGCCTATTCTCCACAGCTGCATTCCTCAAGTAGTGGCTGTGTCTAACCTTGGGTCAACCAAAAACAACCACACATATATTAGAAGCCCTAGCCCCATCAGAAGATGGACTGCGTATTAGACTGTTTGCCCGAGTTTTGTAATAAAGACAGCAGCTGCACTACCAGCAAACATTTGCTGAGCACTTGCTTACACTGGGTCACACACTATATTAAGTGTGCATCCAAGTATCCTGTGGGCATGAGCTGCCTTGGGCTGCAGCCCTTCCTGTTAGCAACCACCTTAGGTCCTCAGTCATTTTAGCTGGGCTGCTTTGGTGGTTGGTGGTTTATACCCCAAGGCCCTGCTTGGGCTGACTTTAGAGCTTGAGTTGGAACCTTGGGCACCCACCTATGCTTGGCCAATTTTCTCTCCCTTAGGAGCTTTGCCCTGGTTGTTACCTAGGGATTGCTTCTTTTTTTGATAAAATCTACATTGACCTTTCCAAACCAAGCTGCTGACTCACACCCTCCTCCTCTTCTATCAGTTGACATCCTTTAATTATTTATATCTTAGCTATTAGATCCATGCTTACAGCTTCCCCTTGGCCATCGTCTTTGGTTCATTTCCTTGGGAACTTGCCACACCAACAGCTAGGACAATCCCTCTAGCCTCCTTCTCTCTACCAGTTGGAATGCTGCAGTGATCATGCCTCTTGTCAGAGCCAATGTGGGTCCCACATCACCTACCGATGAGCAGAATATGCCCGTAACCACAATATAGAAGATGAAATGCTTGCAGGCAGGGACATGGCTGTATTCATCTTCATCTCTCTAACACTCCCACTGTGCCTAGAGCCTGGAACAGTCCCAATACATATTTGCTGAATGAATGAATGAATGACTTGAAAAACATCAGTCTTCATTTTCCCATCCCACTATTAAAAATCAAGACGATAACTCAAATTTCTAGTTAGAATAAAAATTGATGATCTGACAGAAAAAATTTACATGGCAGGTTGTATTTTTACAGTAAAATCTCCTATCACATAACTGGAATTAATTTATTCCAAGATAGTAGAAATGTACTAGTGCAGTATGAGATGAAGGGAATTTAAAGATCATAATAAAAAGAAGAACTTTACAATCTGTTTAACATAGCCTAACCCTGGGAAGATTAATAGCTTTCAATTCATACAATGACTGAAATCTACTATTTGATACATACACGGTCTTATTAAAAATGAAAGCCGATTATAATGAAATGCTACTACCATGCTAAAATTAGCATGGTACACAGACTAGACAAACCGATAGTGTGGCAAGAATTGGAGCAAACCCCTTTAAATGGAATTACACAGGATATTTTTTCAGTCTCAAAATGGTCAAATCACAAATGGTTGGAGATACAATTAAGAATTGCATTCTAAATGGATGTGTCACGATGAGGGGAGAGAGTGTTGCTGTGGGGGGAGTGGGGGGTGGGGGCGGTGGGGTTGAATGGGACCTCATATTTTTTGAATGTAATTTTTAAAAATAAATACATAATTTTAAAAAAAAGAATTGCATTCTAAAAAATTTTGGTATAAAAGATAATTAAGGGAAGCGGCTGTGGCTCAATCAGTTGGGCTCCCATCTACCATATGGGAGACCTGGGGTTCGCATCCCAGGACCTCCTTGTGAAGGTAAGCTGGCCCGCGGCCCACACCCATAGACCCATACAGAGCTGATGGAGCAGCAAGATGACACAACAAAGGGAGACAAGCAGACACAGAAGAACACGCAGCAAATGGCCACAGAGAGAAGTCAGCAAGCAAGCGGCAAGGGGAGGGGGATAAATAAATAAATAAATAAATAAATAAATAAAATCTTAAAAAAACCACATGGAATTATTTCATTAAAAAATAATTAATATCTATTTAGGGAGGGCTGGGTTTTTAGTGAATTGGGTGTGACTCCACAGAGAAATGCTTGAGGTTCCCCTCCACACTCAGCAGTTTGTTTAGCTAAAAACATGTCAGGCGAGGGGTCTCTTGGTGCATGGGATCAAGTTTTACATTTGTGAGCGCAAAGAAGGCCTTGGCTTCCTATCTTGCAGCACACATGGGATGCTGGGGAAGGACCAGAGAATTTCTGGAACTGTATATTAAATTTAAAGTGCTCAGTTCTATAATTTTTGAAAGCAATGAGTCATTTTCAGACTTGGGATTTTTCATTTCTTTTAAAATTTTTAGGTCATAAACCTTTTAAAATGAAATCACACTTAGAAGGAATATACACACACACACACACACACACACACACACACACACACACACACACATATATATATATATATATATATGAGAGATAAAATATAAAAATGTTGAAGTGGGAAGCTGGGAGCCTTGAACAGAGCCTATTTGACCCTCTTCCCACCCACCCCCTTTACCCTCTGAGGCACCCAGTAGTACTTCCAGAGTCCCTAGAAGCATGGTTTAAAAACCACCAAAACTGGAGCAACCTCTTTATTTTTCAGTTGATGCAATTGAGATTCAAGAAGTTAAAGAATTTTTTGCAGAATCACATAGACAAGTAAATTGGCAGAGAGAGAAGACATCAGAAGGTGTTTGCACAGCACCAGATCCTCACATCTTTGACTTCATTTTTCTCATTTCTCTGTTAAAGGTCTGTTATTTCACAACATGGGCATCACCTGAGAGCTCCTTAGAAACGCAGAGTCTCAGGCCTTACCACAGACCCGCTAAATCGGAATTGCTGGGATGGGGCCTAGGAATCTGTATTTTAACAAGCTGGCCTGGTGATTGCATCTCAAGTGCCTGGACACTTGAATATCCCTCTTGCTTTGCCTTGCCTTCTGGCCCTCATTCCCCAACTACCAAGTCCAGAAATAGTGGATGTTTAAATTATTAGGAGTGAAAATTTTGTCATGAAGGAAAAGACAAAAGAAGTCAGGAAGGAAAAGGGGGAGAAATTATTCCAGAGCTATTAATTACATGCCTTAGGCCCCACTGAAATCATTTTGGAATTTAAGTATCTTTGTTTCATGGTGACATTATGAAAAGGAATAATATTTTCCACTACTCTTTTTTCTTCATATTTTAAAGGGTAGATTAAAAAACCATTTTTTCCAAATAAATGTCTTCATGTTTATTATATGACATGTAAATTCAATGTCTAAATAGAATGACTGGGAAATACAGGTATTTGGTACACAGAAGACAACATGCACAGATACAAACACACACAAATAGTGAAAATTTTTGAAATCATCTGTTTTATTACTTTACTAAGGAAATGTCAATTAGATTTTCCTGAATAAAATCATACATGAAATAAGCTAAAGAAAGATTCTATTTCAAAGCCATCTCTGCTAACTTCTTTTATATCACGAAGGCATATGGAAATGGGTTGGGTGTGGATTACTGAAATTGTGTGAATGAGAAAACTATAGAGAAACTGCTCTTACATGAATTCCAAGAGGGAGAGAAATTAACTGCAACCTCTTGGGCTCTTCTTTAAAAATCTATATTTCACACATCTATATTTTAAGTTAGAGTAGATGATTTCCTTACTGTTAGAAAAATATTTGGAGTAAATTAAAGATGATCGATGTTTCACAAAATCGGAATGGAGAGTAATTACCCTGAAGGAATGGATTATTTTAGAATGTGAAAGGATGGCCAAGGTCTATACAAAGTTGTTTTTGCCTTGAATAGAAAACCTGAGTACAGTGGGTAAGAATATAAAGCTATTTCCAACATGCAAAAATTCTGTAAACTTTCTGCTACTGAGAGAATTATGTATGTGCTCGGTTTCCCAAATGGAATTCTCTATTCCCAGAACAATCTTTTCTGAAGCCACAAAAAATAAATAGGATTCAAAGTTCTTATGCCTGATATATTCTATGCTCTCTTTTCACAAAACACATCACCTAGTTTTTATATTCCTCTGCGCAATCATTATTGCCACAAAAGATGTATTTCCCCTAACTTAACCTAAAATCCATGATTTTTAAAAACAATCTAAATGAAAATAGCAAACATTGGTAAAGCCATGCCAATAAATTTGTGACCTATAACACCATAAATTCCTCCAGATATTTTAAAAAATCATTTATGGGTTTTGACTTCATAAAACTTTGAAAACAGTACCTCTGAACGAGAGATCTGTGGGGCTATATAGTATTTTCAACTAAAAGTTATAGTAGTTGTCTTAACAAATACAATACACGGTAGGCTATGTTTGAAATTATTTTGAAATCTCTAAACTGCTCAGCAGGCAAAAATAAGCAATGCAACCATCTTATAGCTCATCGGCGCTTAGCTTTGAAGGATCTAAGTTATAGCTCAAGGAGGAAGGTGAGAAAGAATATTTGCCACTCTCAAGGTGGCGTTTGAACCTCAGGAATCCCTTGGAGATGGAGCCAGGTGATGCTTCAGATCCCCACCCTGCTCTGCCACTGACTCGCCACTGGCATGGGAACCGCAATGGCAATGTGCCACTTTCCATTTCAGTCCTGTATACACACCCTCCCTCTTCATAGTCTCCTTGGAACTGAATTAGTTACTGTTTAAAAGAATGGGGCCCTGTGCTGGGGAAGGGTGGGGTTTAATGACAAGCAAGTCCATTTGTCTGGAATAAAATGGGCAGAAACAGAACAATAAACACAGAATTCTGTTAGAATAGGCCTTCGGTTTATCAACACAAAGAGTTTTCTTCATGACTTACTTAGACATCGGTTGTGTTGTAAAGATAGAGAGTTCCTAATAATTTCCTTTCCCCTTTACTTGTTTAATTATCTAATCCGGATATTAAAGCATTGGGGGCAAGCATGAGATAATTTTAACTGTTTCCAGTAAAGACTAGAAATCTTGGTCAGTAAATAACTCAACTATAGCCTGGTCTGATATGACATTGGTTATATACAGATGCATAGTATAACATCTTCAACAAGTAACTCTGTCCACTAAAATCCCAAAGTAATAATATCTATATCTGTCATCATATCTCAGTCTGGGTCCCTTCTAAAGCAGATGAGAATTTGGGTACAAGTAGTTTATTAGGAGGTGATCCCAGGAAATACTGGGGGGAGTAGGAAAATTGGACAGGAAAGAGAGGAACCAATCAACACTACTTTATTGAGCAAATTACCTGCTGTGGGCAACTGGGGCTCAATACTTCTGGAGAACCTCTGAGAAACCGTAGAACACACTTCAGAATTATCCCACTGGGGGAAGAGCAAGCTGGGATATTTATCCACTGTTAATTCCCCAGCTGCCGAAACAAATACCATACCAATGGGTTGGCTTAACAAGAGAAATTTATTGCCTCACAGTTTCAGAAGCTAGAAGGCTTGCTTCCTCCTGGGGTTGGTATCTTCTGGCTGGTTGGGATCCCTTAGCTTCTTTAGGGTTCCTTGGCTTTTCTGTCACATGGCAGGATACATGGCAGCATCTTCTCCTTTCTCCTCTGGTTTCTGTTGCCTTCCAGCTTCTGGCTGTTCTCTATGGCTTCTCTTTCCGTGTCCAATTTCCTTTGCTTATAATGACTTCAGCCATATTGGATCAAGGCCCATCCTCATCAATTTGGGTATACCTTAACTAATAATATCTTCAAAGATCCTATTTACAAATGGGTTCACACCCACGGGACCAGGGGTTGAGACCTGAACATGCCTTTTGTGGGGGACATAACTCAATCTCCAATATCCATCTATTCACTCCACTTAATACCATGGCACTTCTGTATTGACCCACATGTCCACCTACCACCCCAAGACTGAGGGGATATGGGCAGGACACCTACAGCATCAGCTTTATAAGGTGTTAGATGTTACTCCCAACCTGTACCAACAAAATGGTATACAGTATCTAATACTTAGAACAACAGCAAAATTAACAGATGTACACACTGTTTACACAGGATTTGATTGGGTTTGCAAAACTCCCTATATTTCTTTGCATATAGACTGGATTCATCCTTCGAATTTTAAAGTAAAATCTTATCAACTGCTGAAAAACGATGGCATAAAAGGTCTTTGGAGTTTTGAAAGATGTGCTTTGGGTTTAATTTTGCCACCTTCATATATAATCATTTCAGTTTCAAAGGCTAGATGAGATCTCCTAAACTAAAAAAGCAAGTCTCAAATCATTTTCATAACTAGACAATCTGTCCTTACATGCATTTGCAGACAAAGTTTGTAAAATAGTTACTAAAATATAATGCGTGAACTCAAAAAAAGAGGAGAAATTTCCTTAAAGAAAAGTAGCAATCAACTATTAGTGTGAGTGGACATATTACATATTAAAGAGTATGATGTATTCAACCTACTCTCACATGTTTAGAAAATAGATATGGAAGGACTGATGGATGAATGGATCAATAGAATGTGCTAAAGAAAATAAAACAAAATAGAATTTCCATGGCTAAGAGAGTTAAAATGACCTTGGAGGTCATTCTGAAGGTTACTCTTAGCCAGGTCTCAGCCAAACATCACAAACTGCCAAAGTATGCAAAGCCTCAAGCCACAATGTTCTTGAAAACTCTAAGAACATCAGGACACTATAAACAAAGCACAAGATAAAGAACTCAGGTAAAACAAGCTATCTGAAGGACAACTGGAATTCCCCAAATATCCACCAACTGCAAACAACTTACTTAATTGTCTTCTTTTCTTTAGAAACCCTTGCCTGGAAATGCCAAGACTGGGCATGATTTGGGTTGTTACCAGAGTCTGTGCTCCCCCAATTGCAATTCTAAGACCCCAAATAAATTCCTTCATTGTCTTGGAACTTAGTTTTGTTTTGTTTTGCTTGCTTTTTTAAAAAAAGAAGATTTATTTTACTTACTTATTTATCCTCACTCACTCGTTTGCACTTTGCTGTGTCTGTCTGACTTCCTTGATTCTTTTGAAGGCACTGGTAACTGAACCCGGGACCTCCGATGTGGGAGGGAGGTACCTAATTGCTTGAGCCACCTCTGTGTCCTGCTTTGTTGTGTCTCTCTTTATGTTTTTCTCTTGTGTCTCTTGTTGCATCATCTTGTTGTATCAGTTTGTCGCACCTGCCCATCATGCCAGCTCCCTGTCTTCTTTAGCAGGCACTGGGAATGGTACCACAGATCTCCCATGTGGTAGGAGGGAGCTCAATCATTTGAGCCATATCTGCTTCCCTTAGTTTGTTATTTCTAGGTTGAATTTAACGTAACCACTGACCTGACTTCTGAGCCATCACTGGATTCGTTTGGTACCAGCCAGAGTCCCCTGAGCACTGTCATCTTCCTGATGACCCTGGGTTCCTGTCCAAGAGTTCTCTCAGCTCCAAACCTCCCTCTTTTCGTTTGAGGTTCTAGTCTTTCTTTGGATGTCTTCTGGTATAGGGCATTTTGAACTTCGATTCTTTTTCTTTTTTTAAAAAGATTTATTTTATTTATTTATTTCTCCCTACCCCTTGTTGTTCACACTTCCTGTGTCTGTTCGTCCTCCTTATTTCTTTAGGAGGAATTAAGAACCGAGCCGGGATCAAACCTGGGAGTAGGAGGGAGGCACCTAATTGCTTGAGCCACCTCTGCTTCCTGAACTGCGATTCTTTTGGTTTGGGTTTGTGGCAGAAGCCCATTTGTGTTTGCCCTTTTTGGTATACAAGGAAAATTTCCATGTCTGGTAAGTACTCAAAGGGGACTTAAAAAATTCCCACATTGGTAATGAGCTCTTTTCAGTGGAGGGATGCATCATTAACAATCAATTTGACCTCTGTTCTGACTGTGAGCAATAAATCATTTTGGTGGGTATGGGACAGGCATTTTAATGGTATAAGAGTACCTACCACCTTTTGATGAGAAGTCTCAACTTCTGAAGAACAAAATTCCCATGAAAGGATAAAGTGGTCATGGATGGGCTAGAGTGACACAAGGTTGCCTGCCATCCTCAAGATAATTTCCCAGCAACTAGAATCACCCGATTGTGGGTTGGATAATTATTGCACAGGCTGCCCACTGGGTAAAACAAGTATCCTGTGAAAGTCACACTGTTAAACATCACACTTGCCCAAAACCCAGACAATTCCCCTCAGGCTTAGGATTTAGGATTCCTCACAATCAGAACTAACTAAAAGAATGGGTTCCATCCATATACAAAGTCTAATGGTTCACCACCATGTAGCATACCAGCTGCTTTCCTGTGCAAAAATTATGATCCTGCGTTATGTAAAATCTTATCCTGCTGGACCTGGCACACTAGAGAAAATCTTGAATTATAATGGCCACAATGGGGATCTTTTAATATGCCCAAGATGGTATATTTGGGTTCTCAACTAGAAAATAGAGGCTCTAAAACTAGGCAACCTGAATCAGATACTTATTTTAATTGGTACCTGGAAGCTCCCAAATGTGTAACTAATTCTAAAATTACCTCTTCTCAAGAAACAAATATCAAATTAACAAAAACTAACAAAGACTTATCTAAACACATTATCAAACTTGAAAAATTTATCCAGAACTCCAGACTCTTCTAACCCTCCTCTAAACCCCTCCGGTTTTCCTCCTCTATGGCTCAGTTTAGCCTAACTCCCTTTCCATAGTGATAAGATTTCCCAAATCCTATTGAAGGCTCCCTGGGTTTTGCAAAAGAATTAAATCTTATCATTCAGATTTATAAGCCTGGATAAGCGGACATTTACCAATTAATTTACATAACTGCTGGTGAAGGTCTTGACAAAATCTGGATAGACAAAACTAATTGGAAAAATCCTGAAGAGGGGCCAGGGTGGCAGAATCGATGGACACACTGAACTAGGCTAGGAAGGAAAAATAGATTTATTCACTGGTAGGAGACCAAAGATGTATTAATACAATCTCTAATTAGCATACCCAAACTGCAGAAATTCTAATACTTTATATCATTGGGGTGCTAATGAATAATTGGGGTAGATAGAGCTAGACATAGGTTCCTTCATTAATAAACATTAAGGGGATGAAAAGAGTGGGTCCGGTACCAAACGAGGATGAGTTACAAAGTTATAATCATCAGAAATCAAGGTTCTGTGATAGGAAAGAGCAGTAGTAGAGGTCAGTCACAAGGTTTTCCATATGGATATTAAATGGGAGGGTGGAGTAGTTACCATCACAATGGCAAGGGTGAGACTAGTTCTGAAATAACTATAAACAAAAGTAAGTTCAGTCTAGAATTACCATCACAATAGTAATTATACACAAGTGAGAGGCTAAGTTTGGAGTAACCATAAACAGGGAGTAGACCTGTTTGGAAGGACCATCATAATAGCTGATCTAGGTTAAGTCTAGTCAGTTTCAGCAATTTCAGATATTAACCTTTTGCTTTTCTTTTTTTTAAATAATATAAAGGTATCTACCTAATTCTTTTTTTCTCCCTTCAACCCCCCCCCCCACTCTGCTGGGTTTTTTTTGCTGTCTGCCCATTCTCTGTGTGATCTTCTGTGTCTATTTCTCTTTTTGTCTTCTCTTCTTGTTTTCTCTTCTAGGATTAACTGGGATTTTATCCTGAGGACCTCCCATGTAGCTAGAAGCTCCCTGTCACTTGCACCACCTCAGTTCCTGGTTTCTGTTGCATTTCATCTTGACTCTCCCCTTCGTCTCTCTTTTTGTTGCGTCATCATCTTGCTGCATGGCTCCCTGTGCGGTCCTGGCTTGCCCCATGGGCACTGGCTTGCCGTGTGGATATGCCTTTATCAGGAGGACCTGGGGATTTAACTTGGGTCCTCCCATATGGTAGACGGAAGCCCAATCATTTGGGCCACATCCACTTCCCTATATAATTCTTAACCCTTGGTTATAAAGTTCCAGTACAATGCCTCAGTATGTAACCTATTTTGGATATTTCTAGTACAAAAATCCCATAAATGGCTTTTTAAAATGAAGAGCTACTGATCAAACTGAAACATTTAAGCTACCTAAGAAAATGCATAAGGTCAAAAGGTTAAACCTGAAGTTTTCCCCCATATTACTGATTGGAAAAAAATCCAACAATGTACCCCAAAACCTGATGAGCTCATATATGAAAATAACAGGCTCAGAGAAAAATTTTTAAACGATTCTCTGGTCGTGACCATGTTAACTCCAAAACCTCTACCTTACTTACTTCTACTTTTGTTACTGGCCTTTCAGAAGAACTCAACACCACTTGAAAACGCAATCAACTCAAGTGGGCCACCATGGAACCTAATGATTTGGTAAACTAAATTACTAAACTAATGATTTAGTAAATCTTATAGAGCTGAAGGAAACCCTGCAGGGGTCCCTCTGGGTTCTTGCCTGGAGCAGATGAATTAAAATTCACACCTGGATGGTCATGAGAGAAAAGAGAAGGGCAGGAGACCTGGGTGTCTTAAATTTGCCTTTCCCAGACCAAGGAAGCAGGAGTTTTTATGGATTCTAACAGGGGAGGGTAGAGTGGTTGTTACCATCACAACGGTAAGTATACACAAGGGCAAGCCTAGTCCTGAAACAACCATAAACAAAGGCAAGTTCAGTCTAGAATTACCATTATGGTAGTAAGTATACACAAGTGTAATAACATTTCTAAGAAGGGTCTGAAAAAATTAGTTTTTGCTTTTCTCAGTTAATCTTAAAATATGCATGATATTTGGGGTTGGGCAATCCTGGGGTGATAGGGATTAGGGGGAACCAATGTGATGAACAAAAATACAAATAATGGACAGATGCAAGTAAAGACAACGAGTGGGGAAATGCATAGTTATATATTTTTCATGGAACTACATCTGGTAAATGTTAAATCTGTGGCTCTGCTTGTTTGTGAGCAAGAGTCACACGAAATTTTTCTAACATTATAAAGTACAGTACAGTGCCTGAATATTTAAGCTATACTGGGTTTTTCATGTACTACAGATCAATTAGCTCACACCTTTTAAAAAGCTGAGAAAAATAAATCTTCCCAAGTTAAAAGAGCAGCGAAGTCAGTCTCTAGGCACCGGGGTTCAGGGCTCTGGTACTTGTAATTACTATAAATAACCGGGATATTGGAAAAGAGACTGCCTAAAATTGCTTGAAAACAGCAGCAACTCCCCAGTGCTTTTTGACTTCTAAGAAAACAAAGTGCCTTTCAATGTGACTGCTAGGGCTGCCGGGGGATACAGCAGGGGCTTCTCCAATTGTCCATGTCAGGTCTTCAGGCAAAATAGATCTGGTAACTGAAAACAAGTGGAAGGGAGGGCATATAGGCTCTAAGAAATACTAGGGCCACTTTCTCTGTCTTAAATCCCACCACCTTCATTAACTTTCCCCCCTGGAATACAGAAATAATTCAAATGATAGGAGTCTCCAACAAACCCATGACCATCTTTAATTTCCCCCAATGCCCATTCAGTGAGGGTATTTACAAGGCACTCATCAATTTTCATTAGTCCCCTCTACCCAAATTCACCTTCTGGAAATGGTTCTCCTTGGATTATTCCAAGCACAGGTTATCTTTCTCTCAAAAGGGGGAAATTACTTTGGAACTCTTAAAACCAAATTCCATAGATCAGGATAAGGAAACTAAGTTTCATACATATTCCTGTCTTTTCAGTCAAAGAAATAAAATTTGAAGGCCACCCTCCTTTAGATACTATTTCAGTCCATTTAGCCACATTCTTTCTGTTCCACCTATCCCTGCCTCAGGGCCTCATACTAGATCCTGTCTAACTAACTTCCTTTCAATACCAAAACCTTTGATTAAGAGGATTTTTAGGCTTCATAGGATATTATAGAAATTTGATTCCTAATTTTTTGTTAAAGGCTCAACTTTACTATGCCTTGTTTAAAGCTAAACAAACTGAGCCCCTTTATTTGGGATGAAACTAGTCAAAATTCCTTTAAAGAAATAAAGCAATTCCCATTCTGGGACATCCTAATTCCAAATTACCCTTTTTGTTCACTTTGTCAATGAATGAGAAAGGAATACCTTAGGTTTCCTTACACTAAAGCATAAAAACCAACCTAGGCCTTTAGGATATTATAGCTATCAACTGGACACCATAGTGAGGGGACTTCTTCCTTGTATGAGGTCCATTGCTGCAATGGTGAAATTTTTAGAATCAATTGAAAAATTAGGGGAATTAATTAATAGCAAAAATTAACGATTTTTGCCTCTCAATCTTTTGACACCTTCTCTACCAACAGACTAACTTCTTAAGAAATTCTTACTTTCCCATCCCAATGTCTCTTTTGTTCCTTGTCACAACTTTATTTCATACTATTTCTGAGGAAACTCCCCATGACTTCATAGCTTTAATTGAGTAATTATTAACTCCCTCAAACAGATTTACAAAAAAAATTAACAATGCAGATATTGCCTGATATACATATGGTTCCTACCTGAAAGATAACTCAGGAATCTCTTCAGTTAGATATGTTATTACCTGTAACCATGAAACAATAGAAGTAAATTCCTTACCTAATACTAGCTCAGTCCAGCCTGCTAAACTTGACCTCACAAGAACCTGTATTACTTGCAGAAGGAGAAACAGCAATATTTGCACTGATAGTCAATATGTTTTTGAGGTTATTCTTGATTTGGGAATGTTATGAAAACAAACAGGTTTCAAACCTCCAACAGATAGAAATAAAAAACAAAACAAAACAAAACAAAAACAGCTCTTATGTTAAAGAATTGGTAGATGTTATTTTATTACCAAAAGTTTTGACTACAATAAAATTCCTAGTCATTCTTGGGCAAAAACAGAGGAAAGCTCTGGCAATTACATGACATTTACAACTGCAAAAAGAACAGTGATAAATTCAATTCTACTCCTATTTCTACAAAGATTTTTGAACTATACAACTCTATTGGAAACATAAAAAAAATTAATTACTCCTTGATACTCAACAAAATACTTCTCAGGAGATAAAAAATGGAAAGCCATGGGCTGATTTTATAAGCCTGCAATTAAATCATGGTTTATAACTCTAAACCAATCTTCCCTACTTGTCTCCAGAAAAGTGTTTGGGAATTATTTATAATATGTTTCACTGGAATACTGATATTTGGTAAACTGAGGAAAGCAATGTTTTTGGAACCCCCCCCCCCAAAATAGCTATAAAAATACATCACAAGTGTTTAATTTTTACCAAGCATAATCCAGGAAAACCTTTCCATAGCCCTCAAGAACATTTTTCCCTTACATACTGGACCTTTGGAAACTCAGCAATTGGACTTTTTTCAATAACCCCCATTCCAAGGTTAAAATGTGTTTTAGTAATGATTGTATGTACTCCCATTGGGCTGAATCCTTTCCCTATAGACAAGACAAGCTACTGCTGCTTCCACTGCAAAAGTATTATTAAAAATAATAATGATTCCAAATTGGGAATTTCCCTTGGAAATTCAGTGACCGAGGAACCCACTTTACAGGAAAAATTATGAAAACAATATGCAAAATATAGCCTATTTTGCAACTCTTACATCATGCCTATCACCCCAATCCCCAGGCTTAATAGAGAAAAAAGGTATAATTAAAAGTCAATTAACTAATTCATGGAACCCTCAATATACCATGGCCAAAAGCCTTACCTATAGTCTTATTAAATATAAAATGCCCTCCTTTGGAAAACATAAATTATGCCCATTTGAAGTTATAACAGGGAGACCTATGACAATAAATTCTGGAATATATGAGCCTTGCCTTATAAAAGGAAATATGCTAACCTATTGTCAGGAACTAACTGAAAACTTAAAGAAAAATGAAACCTTGGTAGAACAATCTTTTTACAGTACACTCCCAGGAGATGAAGACAGCCAGAACCATAATCTTCAGTTTGGTGACTTTGTATATTGGAAAAGACACCTCTGTAAAGATGCACTCCAACCTCTTTAGAGAAGCCCCTATCAGGTACTTTCAACTAACCCATATGCAACTAAATTAGAAGGTATTGAATCTTGGGTTCATGATTTTCATTTAAAGAAATCTCCCAGCCCTGTCTGGATATCCATTCCTACTGGGGACCTAAAGCTCAAAATTACCAAGGATGAGAAATAGAAGGCATCTGAAGTAGACAGCTATCCCAAGTCTGAGGACCCAGCCTGTAAAGTTAACTTATGGTGATCTTAGGCTTAAGTCCCCCAGAAGTACACAGCATCACATATGAATGGCTAACCCAAGAACCAATACTGGACCTGATTTTCATCATATTGAAATGAACTCAATAACACTGCTATAATCTTCATTGTTGTTCTATTAGCTTTCTTATTCATATTTTTATTCCTCCCTTACCCCTTCTTTGTACTCCAGTCCATCTGTCCCTTCTGTAATGACTCCTGTTCCTTTTAAACTCCTCGTTCTCATTCTTACCCTCTATTCCTATTTCCTTGCCATTCATCATCCTTTTTCCCAGCCATACAAAAATCTGCTGACCTAGGTAATCTATCAAATTGCTGGGTCAATGCTAATGTAGACTCCACAGAAGGGCCAGAGTATTGGCCACTCACCTAGGCACTTATTTAATTGGCTAAATTTCAGACCTTGTGGAGACTAGATTTGTAACATATTTCAAGTCTTGCGAATTCTTTCTATTTTATAGTCACTACAATGTTTCTTATTCATTGTCCCATCTCCAGAATAATAGCTGCAACTACCTTCCAAATTATGCTAATGAGCCAAACACTTGATCTTGAAGCTTGCACTTATGAAACTTAATTCTGTTCTGACAAATCTAAGTGTCATTATAATTAATGCCTAAGAGTCACCCCCTGAAAACTTCCTTGTTGCTCAAATGGGGCCTCTCTCTGGGCTAAACTCTGCAAATAAGCTCACTACCTCTCTCCCTATGTGGGATATGATTCCCAGGCATAAGCCTCCCTGGCACAGAGGGATTAATGCCAAATTTTAATCAGTGATGCTTTCAGAGAAAGATCTTGATCAAAAGCAGGAAATGTTTAAAAAAATAGTTTCTATAGATAAGAGAGTTAAAATGGAGTCAAGAGGTCATTGTGGAAATTACTCTGAGGCAGATCTCAGTCAGAAATCACAAACTGCCAAAGTATGCAAAACTTCATGGCCACAGTGTTCTTAAAAACCCTAAAGAAACCAGGAGACCATAAATAAGCCATAAGATAAAGAACTCAGGTAACTATTTAATCCGAAGGACGATGAGAATTCCCCAAATATCCCTCAACTGCAAACAACTTGTCTACTTTTCTTTTTCTTTAAAAGCCCTTGCCTGGAAATGCCAAGACTGGGCACAATTTGGGTTGCTACCTGAATCTGTGCTCCCTGAACTACAGTTCTAAGACCCCAAATATATTCCTTTATTGCCTTGCAGCTCAGTTTTTTATTTTTAGGTAGATAAATGATATGACAGATGCGGTAAAACACTAAAAGTTGGTGGATCTGAAGCAGGCTTGTAAGATATGGAATTAGTAGACGGATCTGGAACCTGGCAGGAAGTCCACGTGGACATCAGTAACCCCCAAGATGTCTGCTGGAAGACCCTCCCCCAAGATTCTGCCACTCAGAAAACTTCCTCTGGAACCAGGAGTAGCCCCAGATATTCCCCCAAGAACTTAATCATTGGGCCCTCCTGGGCGATTGATGGAGGAAATAAGCAATTAAAGTGGTGAACGGAGGCTGGAACTCCTAATGCCATTAGCAAAGGGGTGGAATAATTAGCAGTTTAAAAAGCGGGCAGGGACAGTTACTGGACATTGTATGTCCTCCCATGGCCCACTGGGTGGACTGGGGGAGAGTGTGGACTATGGTGTGGACCATTGACCATGAGGTGCAGCGGTGCTCTGAGATGTATTCACCAAGTGCAATGAATGTCTCAAGATGATGGAGGAGGTTGTTGTTATGGGGGGAGGAGTGGGGTGAGGGGGTGGGCGGTATATGGGGACCTCATATTTTTTTAATGTAACATTAAAAAAAAAAAAAAGCGGCGTCGGGCCTGAGTTCGCTCATGCCCTGCTCTCTTGCCTCTGGACATGTTCCTGCCCTCTGTGCGCTGCTCTTGCCATTTTTTCTCTGCCATGTGACCACGCAAGTAAAATTGCGCATTTACAACCTATAATGGGTACTTATAGTCTGTAAATCAGCCCTCTTTCCCTTTTCACCCCCTTCCTCTCTACCTGGGACCCCTGCTCTGTTATTTTCTCCAATTTTCTTCTTTCCCTACCTGAATAAATTACTGGCCTAACTCACCTGACGTGCTCTTAAAATTCATTTCTGCAGCATAGTCAAGAACCGAGGCAAAATACGCTAACAGATCTGGGTATCTGGGTGAGTGGTAGGTTGAAGTTCTCTTTATGGGTTTTGAATCATTTTTGCAATTGTCCTATAAGTTTGAAATTATCTCAAAATAACAAAGTTAACAATATTAATGTGAAGATCTATCACTTAACAATAAATGACCAAAAAATATCATTAGCCTCTAACTTTTGAAGTTCTTTTATGTTTCACAACTTGAAGGCACTTCTTGGCATGACATTTATATTATTCTTAGAAAACTGTAAGTAGTATCTGAAAGTGCTCCGTGAGCATCTCAGATTCATCCTCAGAAACAATTGCCTAAATCCTCTCCTGCACATAGAAACTTCTGGATCTTCTTGAAGGAACTGTTTCTTGTCTTGCAGTTGCCAGGAAGGGGTAGGTGGGGTAGTCAAAATGGCCTTGGAGGTGGAGGGGATGATCATTGTCTCCTTCCGCTATTTGGGGTCTCAGGCCCCACCTCACTGCTACCCCACCAGCACAGGCCCTGCTCAACCAGGCTGCTCCTTCTAGTTCCACTGCTGCCCTCAGTCTCATATCCATAATGTCTCAGTTGTGAAAATCTAAGCACAAAATGAGCTTGTCTGGAAGAAGTTCAGATTCTGGGCTTTGAAGCCAGACATGGGTTTGCATTTTATCTCCTCTGTGTGACCTTGGACACATTTCCTATCTTTTTAGATTGTTGCCTCATCTGCAAAATGAGGGTGATAATATTACTTTTCTCATAGAGTTGTTGTGACGGATGTAGGTATACTGCTTGGTATTTCGGACTCAAGAAATACTGGCTGCTTCCAATATTATTGTTATGGAAGGAAAGAAGCAAGCATGCAATGCTTCCTGGGAAACTAGAAAAAAGCTTAGGGAATTTTAGCAAGCAGAGAGAGGTTTTCCATTCTCCAGAGCAGTGATTTTCAAAATGTGGTCCAGAGACCAGACATCACCTGGGAACTTGTTAGAGATGCAAAATTTGGGGTTCCATCTGAGGCCTATTGAATCATAAATTATGGGGGTGAAGTTAAAAGTGCAAACTGTTTTAACAAGCCCTCAAGGGGATTCTGATGAACCACTGCTCTAGCCGCAAAGCAGGAAGGGAAAAGGCTGAGCTGAGCTTAGTTCCTAAGGAACATTAACAGTCCCTCCCATATCAATCAGTTGTGCCCTCTGGGTATTCCTGTTATTTGAAATTATCATTTATGTATTTGATTTGTGTGCTGTTAAGTCCATGGGCGGAGCCTGCTAACTCTGAAAGTAGATAACTAGCTGCAAGGGATTGTTTATCTACTGTCTATAGCCAGAAAGACTGGCTAGAAAGCCTTTTTCAAGCCCTTTTGAGTCTTATTCTTTGTTTTAAATATAAGCACAGTACATATTAAGTACTGTACTATGTTAACAATCATCATATCAAACCCAACAAAATGTCATATAACTGACATCCCACAGTCTTTCCCTTTAAGTTAAAGAAGCAAGCAGTAGCTACTCTTCAAATCTAATTACAGAACATATATGAGTGTGTGGTGAAATGTATGCATTAACATAAAGTCTTATCTCAAATCTTAAGGCTTGTAGAATAACATTTTCTCAGCCATATGGTTAATAGCTGTAAAGAAAAGACAAGCTTTGCAATGCTGAGGAATTTGGTTACAGAGGAATCTTATTTTAAATATCGTCTGTTATTTAAATTTAAATCTTAAATAACGTTATTACATATGTCCTTTTGACTTTAAATGCATACATATTTACATAAAATGTCATTTCTCCCACTTCTTCATTGTTGAAATTGCCTTTACCAACAGTTATGCAGTGTCAAGATGGGATCAGAATGTGTGGGAGCAGACGTTTTTTTCAGTCAAGCTTTGCTAGCACATGCAAATATGCAACAATTACCAATGAAACAATCTATGTATCTGAGAAAAAGGGTGGAAAATGTGGCTGTTAAATTTCTTCCCTTAATTCTCCTCTATGCTTAAAGAAGAGTGGGAAGAACTTAGTTAGGTTGGGCTCAACTAATTCTAATCACTAAGAATTAAAATGACAACAACAACTGACATCTGACCCTACCCCAGTCTGGCATGATTGCCTTAGCATGTGGCCTGTGTATTTTTTTTCTCTCTTAATTTCCTGGGTGATTCTAATGTATGGTCATTAGAGCCATTGTTTTAAAGGTCACCTCCAGTCTAACCACACATCATTTAAATCTGGCTACAACCTATACTAGCTGAAAGGATCATTTCATGCTGGGTTCTTTCTAGTTATACCCAGTCAGATATTGGTCCCATTCTCAATAAAAATTTTCTTCAAAGAGCCAGACCAGGCAGTGGCTCTGTGGTCTTTTCCCCATGCATGAGCCTATATTAAATGTGTTATCACTGTCATGCAAAATGAATCATTATTGAATATTCATTCACTTCTTCCATTCAGTTATTGATTTATTCATGCATTAAGAAAATATTTATGATGTGCCTGGTATAGAAGAGTATGAAAAGGTATAAAAAGACCTCAAGGAGGTAACAATCTGGAAGGGAATACAAATTCATGGACAAATAAAATACCATATGACAAGGGACAATTTAGGTGTGCTAAGGTAGCACACTGAAGAAGCTGATAAGCCAGTTTTGGATGTTTCAGAATCTATGCCTGAATTGTTGCCTAAAAGGAGATTACAAACCAGGTAAGCAAAGGGAAGAGGGGACAGCAAGAATGTTGCTGAGAGAGGGAGTTATTTACACGGAGGGTCAGAAGCAGGAAATGAAGACACTTTGATTGTAGAGTTCAGTATAGAGGGATAAGGCTTGAGCAGACTCAGGGAGTAAAAGCATGAAGGGCCATATAAGCAGTGGAGAGCTGGTAAATGTTTTAACAGCTGGCTCTGGGGTGAGAGAAGCCATGGTTTATTGCATTCCCTGATTTCTGTAGTGTAAGTTCTTCCCCCATGGTTGATTACAAATTACCAACATGATGTGACTGCATGAAGAGTTCAGTGGAAAGAGATGTGCACATTTGGCTCTTGGGAACCCATATAAACCATTTCTAGCACACTACTGCAAAGTTATAAACCTCTCTCATCCTGAGGGCAGTTGGGAGCTGTGGTGGTTTGGAGCTATATGTATCCCAGAAAAACATGTTCTTAAAGTTAATCCATTCTTGTGGATGTGAACCCATCTTTAAGAAGAATCTTTTGATCCTTCACTTAAGGTGTGACCCACCTCAATCAAGATGGGTCTTAGCTTATTACTGGAGTCCTTATAAACAGCATGAAATTCAGAGAAAGCAAGCCACAGGAACCCAAAAGAGAAGGGCAAGGCCAGGGGATGCCGTCATGTGCCTTGTCGTATGACACAGGAGCCAAGGGTCGCGAGTAGCCAGTTCCAGAATGCCAGTTTTCAGGAAGAAAATATCATCTTCACGATGTCTTGATTTGGACTGTTTCCCAGCCTCAAACAGTGACAAATAAATTCCCATTGTTCAACCTGAGCTATTTCATGGTATTTACTTGGGCAGCCTAGGAAACTATAACAGGAGCCATCGAAGTTTTTATTCAGAGAGTAAAGAAATAACACATACTTGTTACTGTTCCTAAGCAGGGGTGCATTCCCCTGGCCCATCTATAGGTTCATACATGTGCCTGAAACAGGGATTTATGAATTCTCTATCCTAGAGGCAATCTCTAGTGGTCTAAATTAAGTGGAACCACTTATCTGAAAGGGGAATTAAAACTGTGATGGGGAGTTATTAGCATTACATCCTAACTGAAAGAGAGAAAAAGAAAAGCAGCATGCTTCATGTCCTTAGAAAGTCTTGCTATCAGGGTTGGGCAGGCAGCATTAAATCAGGTAAAATATTATAGCCCTTTATTTTTTAATAACCTAGGTCTCCTGGTCATCAGGAAACGTGCAACAGAAACAAAGACTATTGGGAATAATATGCATTTACTTTTGCGAATATTAAATTCTATTAGGTGAATAAGTTTGAGTTTGTAAAACACTGGCAACACCTTCTACGATGTTTAAGCTACCAGTAAGTAGCTAGTAAGAATGTTTGTCAGACATGGGCAGAATTCATGGCACATGCTAAGTAGTTAGCAAGTGGAACATATATATGTTAAACATAGATAGCAAAGAACAGAAGGACCAAAAAGATACCTAATATTCATGAGGCACCTGGGTACTAAATATTCATAATATACTAAATATACATGAGACCAAATATATAAGAGATATTAAATATACAAGAGGTGCTAAATATTCAGGATAAACTAATACAAATTTGGTCTGTGAGCCTTTTTCTTCCATGACCTCTCTGAGAGGTTGCCTGGTTGTATACTTGATGGCCATCATTGCATCAAAGCATTTAATTCCCAATATTACAGGAGATATGTGAAGTTTAAAAAAGAATTAATTTGAATTTGCCAGGGGGAGGAGAAGCCTTGAAATTGAGAAAGATCATACATTTAATTTGTTTAATTATTTGCTGCAATTTTAAGGAACAAACTTTATTTTCTATAAAGTGAAAAAAGCACAAAAGGAAAACATCTTGAAATGGATTGACTTCTAGAATGATTTGAGAGGCTACATGCAGAAAGGAATTACAGGAGAAAATGTCTGCAGACAAATACTTCATAAAAGAAATGAATATATTTTTAAAAAGCATCATATTCTGATATCCAGTTGCTTAATTTTACTTACCAACTCCCCAATTACAAGACAAAAATAGAAACAAAAACCAGGAGATTAATTACCTGAAGACATTTACAATACTGAAGCGAATTTGGCTCAATGGATAGAGCATCTGTCTATCACATGGGAGGACCAGGGCTGATGTGCACAAGGAGTATCCTGCCATGCAGAGGTGTACCCCCGTAGGGGAGCCCCACACGCAAGGAGTGCACCCCATAAGGAGAGCCGCCCTGCACGAAAAAAGCACAGCCTGCCCAGGAGTGGTGCTGCATACATGGAGAGCAGATGCAGCAAGATGAGGCAACAAAAAGAGACATAGATTCCTGGTGCTGCTGATAAGAATGCAAGCAGACACAGAAGAACAAAGCAAATAGACACAGAGAGCAAACAATGGGGGGGGTGGGTGGGTGAAAGGGTGAGGAAAAAATCTTTAAAAAAACCCAAAAAAACCCAAAAACAATACATTTAGATCTAAAATATTGTTGAAGGACATAACTTGGTTGGATTAAAAGTTTATATTTAAGTAAATAATATCCAGAAACATAGGATCAGACCTTGGAGCTTATTTCAACCAATCTTAACAACTGAATGTGACTGTAAAATAAACCATTTGGAGCATTTTAACTCAACATTTGTTGAGCTTTATTTACTGCCCATTTGCTCAAGGCCCTCTGATAAGTACTACAGGGAGCTACGAAGATGAACAATACATTCTCAATGAATTTACAGTTTAATTATAAGAATGGAGAATGTTCTCTAAAACTTAACAGAATTTAGTACAAATAAAGAACAGATGAAAAGATATAGATGTTTGAAGAAGATAGAGACAGCAGGTTGGAGGATCAGGAAAGGCTTACAGTTGGGAGATGTGAGAGACAGTCTTTCCAGGATGATTAGGGTCTTGGTGGGCAAAGGACAAGGAGAAAGCTAAGGAGGCCCAAGGAATTACATGATGCAGAACTTTAATGTGGCCATTATAAAAAGGTAAGACAATGAACTATGAGAATTATTAATGACTTTGTATAAAGTTACCTAAAAATCTATGAATAATTATTATGATAGAAGCAGATTTCCCCAGAGTCCTCTCACCCAAACATCCTAATTTAACTAATTTGACTTCCCAGCATAGCAACAGAGATACAGTTACCTCCAGCTCCTGCATGGCCTCATAGCTTCACCTCAGGGCCTTGGACACCATCCTCTGTTTCACATTGAACATGTTGCTCTTTGACTTATTTTTCCATTTGTTCTCCCCAGCTACTCTCTAGGCTCCTTGCAGCTGAGAGTTTTCTCACTTTGATCAATCCTTAGACCTAGCATTTAGACAGTGTTTAACACCTAGCAAGCACTCAAGAAATTCTCATTGAATGAATGAATCTATCAAACAATATTGTATCAAAATGATTGTCAAATCTGCGTTTTAAAAACCTTGTGTTTGGGCTGCGAAAGGAGGGGAAGGAGAAAGGGTGGAGTGTCGCCCCCCCAAAAAAAAATTGCTTCGAGATTCGCATGTACACATACCATCAGTACAGATGTGATACTGATAGATACATACAGAATAGAAATAAAATCAAGTGAGCTAAGAGGGGTGGGGTTTTCCCTACTCCCTGATACATATACCCTACTAGCTATCCTTAGGTGACTCCTCTTTTTTCAAGGTTGCCTTAGACATTGTAGAATAAAAATATTGCAGAAATGGAAAGGAGATAGGCATAATATTTGATTCACTCTCTAGGACAATAATTTTACTTATAATAATGACAGGAAATATTGGAAGATAACAAAGTGTCTTGTGAATTGTCTAAGAAATATAATATTAAGGTGGAACGAAGAGCTCTGAAGGGCGGTAATTTATGAATAATTCATATTCATAAAGAAGAGAGTGCCTTTTCTTCTTTAGGTGAATATCTAAGTAGAATTTTACCTTGCTGGAAGGTAGAGTTTACTCTTTCTATGGGTGTGTGTGTGGTGTTGAGGCATATATATTAGTGATATTATTAGTACTGTAATAGAAGGACTTTGTACAGCAAGCCAATTTTTCTCATATCTTACTGCTTCTTGGATTCCTTCTTCCTTCTTCCCTTAACAATTGCTTCTCCAGATTTCCTTGAAATGGTAAAATAAAGTAGAAAGCCTTTGAGCTATCGAACTGTGGTTGGTGATTGGTTTGAGTTCAGTTTCAATGCAACTGTGGTTGATGACTAATTTGAGTTCAATGACAAGACACTCTCAGCAGAAAACCTGTCAAATGAGTTTGTGTGAGTCATTAAAATCAGTTACAGGAGAGGACGAATTATCATATCGTCTTCATGATAAGAAGAAATTACTCAAATCAAGAAAAAGTAGACCTAAAATAAAAAAGATAACACTAAAGAACATCTCACTACTGGAAGATTTTCATCTAACAATGATCTCTCTGAGAAGCAAAGATATTTGTCAGCTATTATTGACTAAGTGAGTCCACAATTTCCTATGATGTGACTTTTCATTAGTATATAATTTCTTTGTGAAGTCAGAATCTAGCTCTGCCATTGCTAGAATGAAAACCCTCTGTGTGGGGGGTGGGAGTGGGGAGTAGCTATGTGTATTCTTATATTTCTCTCTTGTTATTGCCACATTTCTTAATTCCTTTTTTTGGCTTCATCTACATCCCTTATCTTCACTTTCCTACTTCTCAATTCATCACCATCAGACAGCATGACTCTGGTTCCACTGTATATTCTTTGACTATAGTATCATCTTGAACCTCTTACTTGATTGCTTCCTTACTTCTTGAAGCTGAGAGAGCTTCACAATAGTCAGGGTGGTAGGAGTCAGTGGGCCCACAAACTCTTTTTCATTTATACACTATCTCAAGAGACAGTGCCTTGCTCAGTAAGGGTTCAAGAATATACGCAAGCTTGAACTTTATGCTCCGGGGCTGAGCCCAGCATTTGAAATAAAAAGCAACAACTTTGATTCTGTGAACAAAGTATTAAACTGTGAAATCTACTACAAGAGGGCCCTACAGATGATCTAGGCAAGGCTCTTAATTTATCTGAGGAAACAGAATGGTTGTAGAATTTACTGAAAGTCCCACAACTAATTAATGGCAGAATTAGTAGTGGAATGCAGGTCTCCTTATTCTCATAGCTGGGTACTCCTTCCACAGTATAGAGAAAATCTCTATTAAATGAAGAGCACAACAAATAAAAATAAACAAACAAAAAAAAAGGAGAGTATGGTGAATATTTCAGGTATCTCTAGCTGGTGTCAATATATTAACCACAAAGTGTTCATTTTTTCAAGGGCTCACTGTAGGTCTGGGTGACTAGTGGGCCTGTTAGGTACTGAGGAAGGTAGATGATTCAAAAAGTACAGCACTTTCCAAATGCTTCCCTTGGCCCTGCTCTTACACATAGTCCAGCTTGAATTGGCAGCCATCTTGTTAGGAGTCATGTTCTGATTAACAGGATGGATGCTAATTATAGGAACCTTTTTGGAGAATGATCAATGTTCCTACTTCATAAACCAGAGCATCAGCCTCAGGAACTCTATCCATGTATTGAGTGCCAACATGTCAGGTACTATGCTCTTCAGACTCCACCCGCCATACCCCATATTTCTTTACAGAATAAAACATAATTTTACATAACAATAATTTAAGGTAAAAAAAGTCCTCAATCCAAAGACCTAATTATATCAACATATTCATTTTTCCATGTTAACTGCTAGTCCTTGTCCATGCACATATTCAATGGTTATATAGTTGTAATAATACTTTTCAATTACTATACAATTTGATGCATTCTTTTTTCCCCCTTTCTTTCACTCTTTACTCTGAACATGCGAAGGAAACAAATACCAAAAAACCTGTTTATGGCTCTCCGATCCTTCCCCTGTGTTCACATAATCCCATAGGATTAATTTTGTCTTTCTTATTTTTTTTAAATGGGATCATCCATTTTTTGAAACTTGTTTTGTTTGTCAAGAAGTTATCCTTTTAGGACAGCAGCCACAGATCTAGTGAGACTGCATATTAACTCATTCTATAGATTTTACCATAATTCCATAATGTATTAAATAATTTATGGCAATGCTGCAATAAATATACTCTATACATAGTCTCTTGCATGACTGTTTTTATTTCTATAGAGTTGATTCCCTGAAAAGGAGTACCTGATCAAAAGGTAATGATTTAAAACATTTTCTTTCTTCAAACACCATTGCAATTTATGCTCCCACTAGTAATGACTGAGAGTGCCCTTCTTCTTCATTAGAAGTTGTCATACTTAATTACTGTCAATTTGATAAGTGAAAAATGTCTTGTTTCTTTTTCACTCCCTGACTACTCTGAAGCAGAGCATCTTTCATAGGCATTTTCTGGCTATTTGCATTTCCTCTTCCATAAATTGCACATTACTGTTTTTTTTTTTTTTGCCAAGACTTCTCTTGTGTTTTCTTTTAAAAAATCAATTTGTAGGACATATTTGTATATTGTGGGTATGCATCTTTTTATGATGTTGCAAATATATCTACTTAATCTATCATTTGTCTTTGACATTATTTCCTAATTTTTATTTAGTAAACAGGTCTATTTATCCTTTCCTTATAGCTTTTGGATTTCCTATCTTATTTAGAAAAGGTCTTCCTCATCTGGAGGATTTTTTTCCCTCAGCAAAATTGCCTTGAGATTCATCCAAGTTTTTGAGTGCATCACTATTTT
This sequence comes from Dasypus novemcinctus, assembly GCF_030445035.2. NCBI lineage: Eukaryota > Metazoa > Chordata > Mammalia > Cingulata > Dasypodidae > Dasypus > Dasypus novemcinctus. The sequence goes on from NC_080704.1 coordinate 35,726,245, forward strand.
GTTCCCTTTTATTGCTGACTAGTACTGCATAGCATGGATGTACCATAATTTTATAACTGTTCATCCATTGACGAACATCTGGGTTTGTTTAATTTTTTTTTTTACCATATCAAGTAAAGCCTGTATGAATATTTGTGTATAGGTTTTGGGGTGAAAATTAATTTTCATTTCTCTGGGATAAATGCCCAAGAGTGAGATTGTTGGGTTGTATGGTAGTTGCATTTTTAGTTTTATAAGTACCAAACTGTTTTCCAGAGTGGCTTTACCAATTTTCATTTTCACCAGAAATGTATGAATGATCCTTTTTCTCTAAGAATTATATATGTACCATTACCACTGTTTGGTATTGTCACTATTCTTAATTTTAGTCATTCTGATAGGTATAGGGCTATCATCTCATTGTGGTTTTAATTTGCATTTCCCTAATGGCTAATCATGCTGAAAATCCTTTCATGTGTTTATCTGCCATCTATATATTCTCTTTGCTGAAATGTCTAATTGGATTATTTGTTTTATTGTTGAGTTTGAGAATTCTTTATATATTCTAGATACAAGTGTTTTGCTGGATATGTGGTTTACAAATATTTTCTCTCAATTTGTAGGTTGTCTTTCCATCTTCTTAACAGGGTCTTTCACAGAGCAAAAAGTTCCTCTCTGACCAGTAGATAATTCTTTAGAAGTGTTTTCTAGTTTGATTCCATTATGCTCAAGGAACATACTCTGTATGATTTCAATTCTTTTAAATTTATTGAAATTTATGTTGTAGATCAGGATGTGGTATATTTTGGTAAATGTTCCATGGATGCTTGAAAGAATGTGTATTCTGCTTTTGTTGGGTGGAGTACCCTATGTACAGCAATTAGATCCTGTTGGTTGATGGTGCTGTTTAGTTCTATATCCTTGATGACTTTCTGTCTAGTAGTTCCATAAGTTGCTAAAAATGTGGTGTTGAAGTCCCCAAGTATACCTGTGGATTTGTCTATTTTGCTGTTTAGTTCTACCGGTTTTTGCTTCATGTATTTTGAGGTTCTATTGTTGGGTGCCTACACAGTCTTGGTGGATTGTTCTCATTTTTTTAATCTAATATCCCTTTGCCTCTAGTAATTTTCTTTATAAGTCTATTTTATCTAATATTAACATTGTATTGCTTTCTTCTGATTAATTTTTCCATGAGTATAACTGTTCCCTTCCTTTTACTTTTGAAGTGAGTTCTTGTGGATGGCATATTGTTGTATTGATTTTCTTTACTCACTCTGCCAATCTCTGTCTTTTAAATGGTATATTTAGAACATTTATATTTAAGGTAAGTATTTGATATGTTAGAGCATAGATCTGCCATTTTATTTTTTATTTTTTGTTTGTTTTCTCTGCTTTATATTCCTCTACTTCTCTTTCTGTGTCTTCCTGTGGGTTATATGGACATTTTTTAGGATTATATCATAATTTATTTATAGATATTTTGAGTATATTATTTTGTATATTTTTCTTTGTAGTTGCCCTAGGTATTAAATATATGCAGATTTAAGGTATTCCAGTCTAATGGTATTGACTTTGAGCAAAGCATAAAGCCTTACTTCCATTTAGGTTCCTTCACTTTTCCCACTTTTAAAATATAATTTTCTTAAGCATTTCCTCTATAAACATTGAGCATCTGTTAGTTTGCAAAGGCTGCAAAAGATAAATTTGGAAGTGTATAGATTGTAAGAGATAATATTTATTACATGAATACTATTTATCAGGCATTTTTCTAAGTACTTCATATCTTTTAAGTCATTTAATTATCACAATAACAACCATATAAAATAGATACTTTTATTAACACCCCTAGTTTACAGATGGGGAAACTGAGGCACAAAGACATTAATTAACTTTCTCATGGTAACCTGGCTAATAAAAGATATATCCAAGGTTCAAAATCCAGGTAATAGAGATACACCACTTAGTGAACAAGCTTAGAAATTATAAATGAGGAAAGAACAATGAGGTTTGTAAAAATCAAAGCAGGGGTCAAGTGGAAAGTATATAGATTGAATTTATATTTGGTAAATATTTTGAAATTGTGATTTTGCTTTTGTTTTACAGTTTCTAAAAAATCTACAACTGTAGGATTCTTTCTTGTTGTTGTTCACACTACTGTAAAATAAAGAAAACAAAAATACCAAATTATCATCTAGTATATAATTTAATAAAATGTTAGTTGACAGTGTTCAGTTAGGAATGTATGCAAACCAATGCCCTCTGTCTTCATTTTTTTGGTTATCATCGGGTTAAGTTTCTAATACAAACTGTCAAAAGAAATCATGAAAGACTTTGAAATAATAAAAAGATCACTGGTGTCTTTTCAGTAGAATCCTATGTATTGTCTAGCAAAACTTTCATGGGTTATCTGATTCTCTAAGGGTCGGCATCGTCTTTCTGGGCTATGTTGCAACTCTGTGGAGGTAGAAGTTAACTTTTGAAGGCTGATGGTGATGCAAATTATTCTTGCTCTCAAGATGTGAATGAATTTGTCTCATGGTATGTAACTGATTTCTGCCCTGTAGCAAGTGACCATTTTTACATCTATTCTCAAATTGATGTCACTATTCCTGATAGCTCATATATGTATCTGTTATTCAGACTCTCCTTTGAACTAATTGTAACATCTTACTAATTCCCTCATTGATTAATGATTTAATAAAATATTTAAGATATATTCACGTTATATTTCTATGGAAGTCATGAGTTTATCTTTTTTGAAAATTAATCTTTAATGAAACATAAAAACCATTCATTCATTATTCTGCTTAGAAAAGATCCCTGTGAACCTGACACACTGCTTGGTGCTTGGGATGCAGCTATTCCTAAGGATAACATTGTATATACACATGGTATATTTGTCTAACTTAAGAAATAAGCATTGGTACAATACAATGAACTAAACTCCAGAGTTTATTCAGATTTCACTGCTTTTTCCATTAAAATTCTTCTTCTCTTTCAGGACTCAATCAAGGATCTCAAACACATTTAGCCAGCAGTTTTTCAATTTTTTCTTGTTTTTCATGACTTTGATACTTCTTAAGAGTACTAGTCAGGTTTTTTGTAGAATGCACCTTGACTTTGGGTTTGTCTTAAATTTTCTCATAATCGGATGTAGTTAAAATTTTTATGGAAGAATACCAGAGAGGTGAAGTGTCCTTCTCATCACATCATATCAGGGGGTACATGATATCATTATGAATTATCATGGTGATATTAACCTTGAACATTTCATTACGTTGGTGTCTGTCAAGTTTCTCCATTGTAAAGTTATTATTTCTCCCTTTCTGTACCCTATTGTTGGGAAGCATGTTAAGTCTAGCTCATACCAAATGGGAAGAGAAGATTAAGCCCCACCTCCTAGGAGGAAAGTAGCTACATATAATATTTGGTATTCTTTTATAAGGAAGATATGTCCCCTAAATATGGTTTTTCAGTAAGCAGAGAAAAAACATTATTATCTGTCTGGTTGTTGTGTGGCCACTCTCCTTTTCATCCTTTCTAAATACATAAATGGTCTTTGTCTTTTGTAAGCCAGTGTCAATTAATACACATGTTAGTATGTTATTATTGTTCATTTATTTGTTCAAGTGACAAAGATTCCTTTTGGTAGGTTCTGGCACTCCAGACTAATAGGTTTTTCCAGATAGTTCTGTGAATATACAAAATGTACTAGCACACTGGGAAGGGAAACAAGCTGACAGTATACATGTCCATTTGAAGTGCTAGGAAACCTATGGGGAATAGTGAGTTACTTAAGCTTCAAAGAAAGATGTGACAATAGTTAACCATATTTTAGATTCAGATTTTAATGTTCTCACAGCCTCGGTGGTTCATCAATTTTTCATGTTAAGTTTTGTTCCTAAGTTCGCCAACAAATTCTCTAGGCTAATTTTAAGCTCGATTAAAATGTTTAAGTGACTGTTGTTGCCATTTGTAATATCTTTTATGAAAAAAAAATCAATACTTTAATATACTTTCTTGGTAAACTATTTTGAGAACTTCAATAGTATTGTTAAAGAAAGCAGAATTCCCCATCAGATTTTCTGACTTCTCTGTATTCTCTAACAAGAGGGCAAAATAAGATGAAGCAATGAGTTATATGACAAAAGATTTAAAGATTTTTTTTTTTTGGCATAGAAAACGCCTTTACACATTGCAGTGTTCTAAGCTAAGGGTGGAAATTCACCTTAGAGAACTGTTAATTGTCTGTCTGAGCCCTGATGTCTCACATTTAGCACATTATCCATTCTCTCTTACAACACTTATCACATTCTATTAACAATAAGTTATTTTTAAGAATCTGTCTTCCCTAGTAGGCCATGAGCTCTGACTTCAGACTGTATCTTAATCATATTAATTTCCTCAGGATGTAGTGTCATACCTGGCAAGCTATACTTCAAGTGCTCAATAGTCACATGTGACTATTGGCTACCATACTGGACAGCACAGATATGAAATATTTCTATCATCACCGAAAACTCTATTGGATAGTGCTGGCTTAGAACAGAGCTTCTTGGCACTACTGACATATTGGGCCAAATAAATCTTTGTTTGTGGAGACTGTCCTGGGCATTGTACGATGGTCGAGTGGCATCCTTGACCTACACACTAGATGCCAGTAGCACTCCAAACCCCCACTTGTGACAATCAAAACTGTCTCCAGACATTGCTAAATGTCTTCTGGGGAGAAAATAAACTGCCTCCCCCCACCAGGTTGAGAACCTGCGAGTTAGCAATACTCCTGGACCTAAAGTCCTGGAAACTCTTAGCTGCTAGGGATTATTGAAAAATTATTTTCTTTTAAAAACAATCCATATATAACTTACATATTTTATATCATTGCATAAGGCAATGCTATTAAAAAATACAGGAAAATGTATTAGAGTTGTGTCACAGTAATGACAGCAATCCTTCCCCAATTTCTCTTAATTGACACATTGTGGACTCATCAAAATAAAATTCTTACCCAGGAGGCATCCATCCTTACTTCAGTGTATTTAAATAAAACAAAACATCCTGGCCTGGCTTCTAATTGTGAGGACCCACATTCTTTTTCCCTGGTGGCTTTTTCTGGTCACAAAAGTGTTTTTCCTGCTCATGTGGCAGGCTGGGGAATTAACTTCCCCTTGTAACCACTTCCCCAACCAATGAGCTATAAGGAGCTGGTGAATAAATACCTCTCCCTTGCAGTTTGGGTGGGATAACTTCAGAACACGTGCTTTCACTATAAACAGAATTTCCCCAGTGGAATAAAGTTGCACTTGACCAGTGATAGTTGGCTTGACAATGAACTTAGTATCTACTGATTTCTCTTCTTTGTCTCACTTCCCCTCTCACCTATAAATGTTTTATTTCCCTGAGACAAGGATTTACTTCCCTCTAGGTCTGCTTTGTCTCAGGGTTTGTAAGGAATTCTTGATTCAGGGTATGATTATGGGGAACCTAAATTTTTTAAAAATTCATTTTTTTAATTTTATTTGAGAATTACTGAAACATTATTGAAGGCAAGTTAAGTGGCAAAAGCACTGCCTTGTTATTAGAACAAGTAAAGATACTAACCCAGGAAAGGTACCCTTTTATTTAAAAAAAATAAACTTTTTAGCTTTATTCTGCCTTGTCAAAGCATTTGGATCTGCTCTTTTTCAACAATACAGAGTAAGTGTACTCCACATTCTTGCCAGAGAATGCACTACCACTTCATACTATATACTGTGAATTCTTTTCTAAAGCTGAGGTTCAATAACCAGTACTGATGGTGAACTGCCTAAAGTACAGGTGGTTAATCTATTGCTGACATCAGCACATAGAAAGGAATCATTTTGCTTTGGCCCATCGTCAAAAACGGATGTTGTGGCAGTTTCAGATTATTTATGAATTCCAAAAAGATATAATTATGTTTGTAAACTAGTCTGTTCCACTGGACGTGATCCCCTTTGATTTTATTAGACATCCATAACCTGTGACCTTTAGACTTCTGCTGCCAAAGTCTGTTCGAGCTCCATGGTTTTTCACAATGGTAGACACAAAGATGCATACTTCTGGGGGAGTTCCCCACTCCAGATTGCTCTCCACTGTGTTTTGAACTTTCTACATGCACACCAGATACGTTTAGGGCAATTTTCAAATGGCTTAACAATTAGTCTTCAGCAGGTGGGAACATTCTTCTAATTTAGAGGTCCCTACATGAAGTGAGTGAGGTGTGAAATGGCCATTTTAACAAGTATTGGATGATTATTAGTTCCAAATATTTCTTGGTTCATGTAAGTGGATTCTTCTCTCATCGTAAATCATCAGATAGTGATTTCAGTAGCTGTGAGTATCCTAATCCCTAACTCTTGTTTTTTGAGAAGACTTCAGAAAGTTTCACTAGCATTTGGTTATATGGAGATATTTGATAAAGGTGACGTTTGCCTGGAACTTGTGTGGTTGTGTCCTAAGTAGCTCAGAAATTCTTATCTCTATTCGAGTCTTAGCACCTTCAAGCCTTGTACATAAATTTGAAGTTTTAAAAGTATGAAAATCTACATGCTATTAAACTCTCTATAAGAAAAGAGGATTTAAAGAGATGGAAGCTTTTAAGTAGGATGTCTGATATTGACAGTGGAGGTCAAAGAACTTTTAGCTACTAAAATACCTAGCAATTAATCTATAAATCTTATAGTTTGTGCAGTGCAATAAATAATAAATCAATACATAGAATTTATTTTTTGATCTGAGACTGGATTCTCAAATTTGGCTTAATAATAAACCATTTGTGTCAGAATTTTAAAAAAATTAATCCAAGTGTTAACATATATTTAGTTTCAGAAGATCAAATAATACTACAAGGCTTACAATGAAAAAACAGCATACCTCTACTCTAATCCTCTCTACCTGAGTTTTTCTTTTCTCCAAACTCTTTTAGCTATCCTTTTCTGGTATTTACATCCAAACACCTAAATAATATACTTAAAACCCAATGTTTTAACTTACAATTTTAGGCATTAAGCTATTGATTTCTCGAGGAAAATGAGGATTTAGCACTCTTTTACCCACCAACTTTCTTCTCTCATTTGTATTTGTGTGTGTCGTATATATATATACATATATAAAATATATATATTCAACAGTTTAAATAAAATTCCAATTTGAAAATGGGCAAAAGACATTTCACTGATGAGGAGACAAGGATGACAAATAAATACATGAGAAATGTTCAGTATCACTAGCAAAACTCTATTAGGTTGCTGGCTGCTAAATGTATACCATAAAATGGTTTGGTTTAAAAAATGGGAATTTAGTGGCTCACAGTTTTGAGGATAGGACAAGTCTAAAATCAATGACTCATAATCAAGGAGATGCTTTCTCGCTGAAGACTGTGGCGTTCTCTGACTGGCTGTCAGCAATCCTTGCTGCTTGGATTTCTGTTACATGGTAAGGCACATGGTGGCATCTTCTCCTTTCTCTTCCAGGTTCCTTGGAATTCTAGCTGCCGCTTCTGCCTGCCTCCTGTGGCTTCTCTCTTTCAGGTTCCAATTTCCTTTGCTTATAAGGACTTCAGTCATATTAGATTAAGGCCCACCCTCATTTAGTTTGGGTACACCTGAATCAATAGCATCTTCAAAGATCCTATTTACAAATGAGTAGTACCCACAGGACCTTTTGTGGGGGCATGATTTAATCCCCAACATTAGTGCGACAGTTTGAGTCTTGTGAATCCCAAAAATCAAAAGATTATATTTTAAACGAATCCATTCCTGTGGGTATGAGACCCATTTGACTGGATTACGTCACTGAGGCGTGATTCATGTTGAGTCTCTGCTCTCTTGCTGGGTCTGGTATAAAGAGAGAGACAGACATAGGAAAAGGGAGCTGCCATATTTGATTCTGTCATGTGAAAGAGAGGACTGCAGGGAAACAGAAGCCCCCTAGAGGCTCAAAAAGTTGAGGTTCAGAAAGAGACAAGCTCTATGCTTGATTGTTCTCAGATGAACTCAAAGAGAAGATTCTGAAGGAGAAGGCAGAAATTTCCACAGGATCAGTGGCCATCTTGCTTCACCATTTGGCAACATGACAGGATCACCTGAAGCTGACTTTGGTGAGAGAGCATCTCTGCTGATGTCTGTATTTGGACATTTCATGGCCTTGGAACTACAAGCTTTTACCCCCCAAAAATCCCCATTATAAAAGCCAACAGATTTCGGGTACTTTGCATCAGCAGCATTTTGGCAAACTAAAACCATTAGCCATTAGGGAAATGCAAATTAAGACCATGATGAGATATTGCTACACGTCTATTAGAATAGCTAAAAATTAAAATAGTGACAATACCAAATGCTGGCAAGGATACAGAGGACCTTAATCACTCATACATCGCTAGTGGGAATGTAAATGTAAAATGATACAGCCGCTCTGGAAAGTAGTTTGGCAGGTTCTCTCAAAACTGAATATGTAACTACCATATGGCCTGGTAATTGTACCCCTGGGAATTTATCCCAGAGAAATGAAAATTTACATCCACCCAAAAACCTTTACACATATGTTCATAATGGCATAATTTATAATAGCCAAAACCTGGAAACAACTATAATGCCCCTCAATAGGTGAATGGTTAAACAAAATGTGATACATCTATTCCGTAGACTACTACACAGCAATAAAAAGGAACAAACTATTGATACACACAAGAACTTGAATGGATCTCAAGGGTATTATGCTGAGTGAGGACAACAGTCTCAAAAGGTCATATACCGGGGAGCCGAAAAGGCTCAGAGGTTGAACATCAGCTTCCGATATATGAGGTTCCAGGTTCAATTCCCAGCCCCTGGTACCACACACACACAAAAGGTCATATACTATATTATTGCATTTATATAATATTTCAAAGACAAACATAAAAAGATGGAAAACAGAGTAGTGACTGCCAGAGAAGGGGGGTGGTGGGTGCAAAGGGAATGGGTAGCATTAGGGAGGTCTTAGCAGGGATAAAATAGTTCTGTATCTTGATTTTGGAGGTGGTTACACAAATTTACACAGGTGATAAAATGGCATAAAATCACATACACCCACACATTATACCAATATCAATCTCCTGAATTTTTTTGTTTCTTTGTTTAATTTTTTAAAATTTCCTGGCTTTGATATCATACTATAATTAGGCAAAATATAACCATTGGGGTAAACTGTTTGAAGGGTGCAGGAAAATTCTCTGTACTATCCTTGCTTCCTATGAACCTATGACTGTTTAAAAATTTTAAAGTTGTTACCTTATTGTTTACCTTATTGTGACTAATGTTGTTCAGCGCTGAGTCAAATATTATACAATGATTATATTTCCTTTTTTGTATAACCCTTTATTCTTTGGGCAAATAACTCTTAGTTTTCATTTGCTTAGTTTTCAATGTCTGTAACTCTAGTTCTTCCCAAACATTTTTATAGAATTTTAAAGCCATTCTAATGGTTTTCCATGTGCAAACACAGCAGTTATTCTATTTGCTCCATTCCCTCCTCCCCAGCTTTGCGCAGTCCCTATGGAAAAATCCTTTTGAGAGCCCTCTATGCTTCTGCTCCAATTTTGACTGGTTACTTTCTGAAAATAGCTTTATTTTATACCAGTTACTAAATAATACTTTAATAGGGTATAACATTCTATATAGAAGTTTGAGTCCGGGGTTTTTTTTTGTTTGTTGTTGAAAAATCTCATTCTTTTATAGGTGATGTCTTCCCTCCCCCCTGCTATCCCCAGATGTCTTTAAGGTCTTCTCACTGTCTTTAATGGTCAAAAATTACATTGCATTTATCTAGGTGGAATTTTATTTTTAATTATCCTAATTGGGATTTCTTGATTTCTGAAATCTGATGATTTGTGTTTTTTGGCATTTTTGGAAATCTTCCACCAATTCCACCAATTGGCTATTGTCTCCTACTGGTTTTATTTTATTTTTTACTCAAACTTTCTTTTAAATACTACCAATTTTATTTTAAAACTCCAATTAGACGTGTTATGTTTATTCTGTCTTCCATTGTCTTAAAATTCTTGTTGTATGTTTTATTCTCTTGTCTTTTGTGCTGCACTTTGGGTAATTTCTTCAAATCATTCAAGTTACTTCTGTTTCAGCTTGGTTTCAGTTTAAACTGTTCATTGAGTATTTTATTCCAAGGATTATATATTTAATATATAGAAAGAGACAGGTTCTTTCTCAAATTTATCTATTTTTTATAGCATTTTGTTCTTTCTCATGCTTTTTATTACATTTTTATATCTTCAACAATTTAAGGATACTCATTTCTGATTCTGATAATTCCATTATCTGAAGATATTGAGAGATCTAATTCCCCCCAGCTGACTCTTACTCATGACATTTCCAGGTATGTTTTATAATTTTAGATTGTGAGTTCATGTTTGATAAGAGTGTTAACTGTGGAAATCTTGCATGGCCTAAGGTGAAGGTGCATCCCTTCGGAAAGTGTTTGTGTTTTGTCCCCAGGATGCAAAGAACCCAGGACTACTTGACATAAACTTCTGAGTTTGAGGTTTCTCAGAACCAAAAAGGTAGCGTTAATCTGAACCCCAAACATGTTAAAGGAAGCCCTGACATTTCAAATCCTTAGAAGAGACATTCCCCCAACTCAGAGCCCAGGCTGATATGGACAAGTTTCCTTGTCATCTCCTTTTGCTGATAGAAAGGGTTTTTTTCCCAGACTATATTCTTTCACTAAGAGTGTAGCTTTTTGAGGGTTAAAATTTCTTAAGGGGATCTCAGTTCTAATTCACCCAAGACTGGTCTTTCTTGGATTAAAATCCAAGCTTCTTAAGCATCAGCAAACACTACCAGGGCATTTTTGTTCCTTGTTTTATTTTTATTTTTTTAAAGCTCCTGGGTATTTTGCTTACTTTCTCTTGTACTCAGTTAGCCTTTAAAGGAATATGTGTTACATTTCATCCAACATTTCTTGTCAGTTTGTATATGAAGAATAGCTTTGTTCATCATATTGTCAGAAATGGACCTGGTGCACAATTGTAATCCTAGGCCTTCCCATCACCTCTTTCTTGTCTTGTATATTAGATCTGATGTTTTCCTTGTCTTTGTTTTATTCTTACATCTTTTCTATGGAGCTGAACTTCCAGGACATTCTTGAGGAACGGTGCTTGGAAAGTAAATATATGAGACCATGAATACCTGAAAACATCTTTATTAATTCTAGGTAGAACATTATTTCTCCATATCTTGTGGTGGATTCATTAACTTCTAATTTTATTTATTTTTTTTAAGATTTTTAAAAATTTGTTTATTTCTCTCCCCTTCCCCCCAACCCCAGTTGTCTGTTCTCTGTGTCTATTTGCTGCGTCTTCTTTGTCTGCTTCTGTTGTTGTCAGCGGCACAGGAATCTGTGTTTCTTTTTGTTGTGTCATCTTTGTGTGTCAGCTCTCCGTGTGTGTGGTGCCATTCCTAGGCAGGCTGCACTTTCTTTCACACTGGGGGGCTCTCCTTAAGGGCACACTCCTTGTGCGTGGGGCTCCCCTACATGGGGGACACCCCTGCGTGGCACGGCACTCCTTGCGCACATCAGCACTGCATGTGGGCCAGCTGCACATGGGTCAAGGAGGCCCGGGGTTTGAACCACAGACCTCCCATGTGGTAGATGGATGCCCTAACCACTGGGCCAAGTCTGCCACCAACTTCTAACTTTAAATATCACTTTTAGGAAATCAGCTGCCATTCTGATTTTCATTCCTTCATTAGTGACCTAGTTTCTGTCCGTCTATCTCCCTGTTTCTAGAATATTTTCTTTATTGCTGTTCTGAAATGTCACATGATATGACTTCATATGAGCTTTTTCTTTTTTTAATTGTGCTGGGACCTTGGTGGGCACTTTCAATCTTAAAAGTCATGTTCTTTATTTCTGGGAAATATTTTTATATTTTTGATCAGTTCTTCCCTACTTTTTCTCTGAAACTCATTCGTTAAATGCGGGGCTTCTTGCACTGATCTTCTAATTTTACCATCTTTTCTTCTGCTTTTCATTTATTGGTCTTTATTTTTTTCAGTTTTCTTGGATATTTACCTTCCAGTTTCAATTTAATTTTAAGTCTTGGATATAATTTTATTTTCTAAGAGTACTATCTTGTTCTTTAAATTTTCCTTTTTAATAACATTCTCTTTTTGTTTCATGGTTTAAATATTTCCTCTCATTTCTCTAGGGATTGTAACATAGGTGTTTAGTTTCCCTGAGTTTTTTTTTCTTCCTTCCTATTTTTATATTTTGGTCCCATTTCAGCATATGTCTGATGATCTTTAGTTTCCTATTTATATGTAGTATGTAGACACTAAAAAAGTAATGATAAGCTTTGTTTGTAGCAGTAGGGCTTTTCAACAGGAGAACTTTGCAATACACATAGCTCTTTTCTCTAGGACCAGCCCATTTCTCTGCAGAAAAACATTTAATCTCCCATCTAGGAGCATACATCTTTGCCAGTTTTCCTGGAGTCAACCAGGACTTGAGCCTTGTGGGTAGAAGGTGATCTTATTCAGTATGTGTATTTTTACCATTTCCATTTTCAGTGTTGAAACTCTCTCCTGCTTTCCTTTATATCTGATGTCCTCTTGTCCTGAGAATTTCTGGTATAATTTCTCCAGAGGATAAACCTGAAGTCTCCTGACTGGGTGAGAAACAATCACTTTGGTTCCATGGAATGGGCTGAGAGATCTAGAAATCTAATTAGAAATCTAGTTCATCCCTGTCTTCTGCAGAAGCTGGGGGTGGACTCCAATACCTAAGAGTTTCCAGGTTCTAGGTACTTTTTTCTCAATTTTCCCAGATATGCTAATTCCTCCCTTCTTTTTACATACTCCCCCAATTTGTCATCTCATGGTCTACAGTTTTTTTCTCCCAGATTCCTTCTCCTTTGGGTAAACACCATTTTAATTGCCTTATTCCAATTTTAGTGAAGTTTTAAGATTCACCATTTTAAACCAGAAGATTCTATAAGTGATATATGGAAAGAAAAATATTGCTAACAATACATTTGGCCAGCTGCACTGGCCAGGAGGTGAAGTGAAGGAGAAAAGCGGAATTTGTTATAATTTAAATTTGACTAATGGAAGGCTACAAACAAGTACTGCTTAATATATGAGTTAGAATTCTTGATGGCTTGGAGTTTCCCAGGTATATGTTACTAACAGTATTTGTTTTCCTCACAATTTTTTTATAGAAAAATATTTGGGAGCCATTTATAACTTTAAGTTGCATAATTTTCATTCACCTATTAGTTTGAAGCATTTGACAAAAAAACTGCATGTTTTGTAGGTCTAAAACAGTTGAAGAATATCTTATGGTTCAAGGAAACTTTTTTTTAAAGATTTATTTAGTCATTTCTCTCCCCATCTTCCCCCCTCCCCAGTTGTCTGTTCTCTGTGTCCACCCACTGTGCATTCCTCTGTGACCGCTTCTTATCAGCGGCACCGGGAATCTGTGTCTCCTCCTGTTGCGTCAGCTCTCCGTGTGTGTGGCGCCACTCCTGGGCAGGCTGCACCTTTTTACACACTGGGTGGCTCCTCCCACAGGGCACACTCCTTGCGCGTGGGGCTCCCCTATGCGGGGACACCCCTGCGTGGCACGGCACTCCTTGCGCGCATCAGCGCTATGCGTGTGCCAGCTCCACACGGGTCAAGGAGGCCCGGGGTTTGAACCGTGGACCTCCCATGTGGTAGGCGGACGCCCTATCCATTGGGCCAAGTCCGTTTCCCTCAAGGTAATATTTTGCCATACTATTTACAGACTTCCTGGCAATTGTAACTTGTAAGTTAACTTCCACAGAGGGGTCTAGATTATCCCAATTTTTTTACCTATGGATCTTTTCCAGTCTGAATGAATATGTGCATACAAGGTTGCATTCTGGTTAGCATATTGTTCATCAAAAGACAAGTATACATAAGATATGAGAGACGACTTGAGTCAGCTAAACTGAAAGGCCCACTGAGCAAAATATTTACTTCTTCTCTGGTTTGTACTCTTGTAAATTATGGCTTTAAAAATTTGCTTTTGAAATTTTAATAAGATAACATAAAAGCACACTTGTAAACTATAAAGGCCCATTAACAAATGTGTTATATTGTTATTAGTGTTCATAATGCAGCACCAGAAAGAAGAGATTAAAGGTCCTTTAAACCTGTTTTGACTATAAGACAAGAGGCCTGAACCAATTCTCCTAACAACCAGGGTTCATTATATTAATATATATAACGATAATAATAACACAAATAAAGCAACTAACACAACCAAGTCAAGACATAACCAAGTCTTCACAATATGCAGGGCATTGTGCTAAGAGCTTTTTATAAGTATTTCATTTAATCTTCACAATATTAATCTACTCCTATTCTTATTTTAGAGGTGAGGCCTAGAGAGGTTAAGAGGCTTGTAGGGAGACCACATAGCTTGAAAAAGGCATAACTGGTGTTCAGAAAGTGTCCACACTTTCCTCATTATGATCCATTGCAGAATAATTCCAGTGCAAAGGTCTGTTTTTGAGGGAAACATGGAAGTATGGGTCTGTAAGGGAGCTTACAAATCCTTAGTCTATCAGCAAGGGCTCTAAGGTTGTGCAATGCCAGGTTATTTGTCCAAAAATACCCAGACACCTGGGGGCAGAGCTAGGAAGGTACCCAGATGGCCAGTAGTTTATTTAACCACTGAAGGGAGATGCTTCAAGCCAACAAGGAATGACTTCTCTGGAAACTTAGCATGACTGACTTTCTCTTCTTCTAATCATAAAGTGATATATTAACTTGCTACCTTCTGTTTAACATCTCTCCTCTTGCCAAACTTTGGCAAATTCCACATATTTGGCCATCCAATTCATTTCCAGGAGACAAAAAATAGACTATGATTTTATAACAAAGGTGCATTTCACCTAATCTTTTACGATGTTACTTTCTTTATGAAAATTCCCTGATTAAATGAAATGTAGGATATTTCATAATCACAAAATATACATTCAACATCAGGATAAATAAGATATATCTTCAAAAGTTCATCGATTGTTGCAAAAATTTATACTGTTAGAATGTAAGATTCCCAAGGGCTAGAGATATTCTCTCTCTACTTTCCTTTCTCTTTTCAATGCCTGGTGGTATTGTATACACATGGTGCTTTGGAAACGTTTTTTATAATAATGAGGTAGATTTGGCTCATGATATACCTATTTTAAAAAATCTATTTGGCTCCTTTAAACTGTGTTATTTTTTAGATATATTATGACACTAATTTATGGAACTTTTCTGGCAGGAGATTTAGTTAAATATTTTTCACACAAAATGTGATACTATGGAAGTAATATCCAGATTGTCTGCTTTTCCTGTTGGTATGAACGTCCCAAGTTATCTATGAACTACTGAGATAGTTGAAAAAAAAATCATGTCTTGAAATGTCACGTTTAACTCCGCAATTTAATTGCAAAATTAATATAATAAAAAATAATAATCTTCATAGCAGGAGCCAAATCATGCTGGTACAACTGCTGGGTTTGTTCTTAGATATTATTAACTCTGAAGGATGCAGGGATTGTGGTGCCACCTTTTTGAAAGGAAGGGCACATCAGGATTTTGAATACTTAGATTTTTCCTTTGATATTGTAATATATAATGTGGAACACCAAAATCAAAATAAAATGTGCCTGCCACCAGGAAATTGATGCTGTTACGATACTATTAAATCAAATGCAGACCTCATTCAGATGTCACCAGTTTTTACATGCATTCTTTTAAAGACATTGTAGCAGTTTAATATTATTGATGAATTCCAAAAAGAAATATTGGCTTATGCTTATAATCTGATCTGTACCTGGGCATGATTGAGTTATTAGGGCACTGGGTCCCCACCCCTTGTAAAATGTAAGCTCACAGAGGAAAGAGGAGTCAGCCCCAGGAAGAAAGGAATCTTGAACCCAGAGAGAAGCAAGACCTGGAAGAGAGGAACCCAGGAAGCCTGAACCCTCGCAGACGCCGGCAGCCATCTTGCTCCAAATAGACTTTGGTGAGGGAAGTAAATTATGCTTTATGGCCTGGTATTTGTAAGCTCCTACCTCAAATAAATACCCTTTGTAAAAACTAACCAATTTCTGGTATTTTGCATCAGCACCCCTTTAGCTGACTAATACAGACATCCTTATTTTAATCTAGTTTAATCCTAACTTTTATGTTAGACAGATGTGTTTATAGGTATTTTAATATCTTTCTAAATTGTGCTAAACAATTTTCAGTGTAGTTTAACATAGCAAAATTAAAAGAAAGATATTCTAAGAGTTTAAGTAATGCAAAACTCTCTGCTTTCTGATATGGAATTATTGCTATATAAAATTCCAGAAATTGCATTTTAAAAAAACAAAAAAGAAGGAAAGCACCTTGAGTGAGAAAGCGTAACTTTTTATCCCCCTTGATATGTGCATGCTCAATTACCCCTTAAAAATTGTATATGAAGAGTTTAGTTCTGCTTCTTTGCTCCCAAATCTCAGCTCTGACTAGAATATTTCTGAACATCTGGTTCAATATTCAGAGCAGATCAGTTTTCCAATACATTTTTTGTACAGAAATTAGTCAATGTTACACCCACAATTTAGAAGCACTTCAGAATATTCTATTGGAATAAGACAAAATGCTGAAAACAAAATGTATATATGTATTAATATATTATATATAGTGTTTGGTATTTTTATGCATTACTGTTCCTATGCTAAAAAGTCACTTCCCCCCCCCAAAAAAAAGCCTAACAAATATTAAATGGCTGGCATAGCTATTTAACAAATACAAACATGTTTTTGCTCCTTGCATATTTTAAATAGTAGGTCATTATTAATTTTATAAAATGTATTGCAATTACATTAATCCCAATAGTCTAATATCTGTGTAATGTGGATATAAGTAATTCAATAGAAGTTCACTGTGATTTTACTTTAATTAATACTCGTTTATTGTAAAGTATTACTCGCCGTTTGATGGTGTGCCCTTAATGACTACGCCTCTTTCAGTGAGTGCCAGATCATTATTTAATTCCTTTTGTATTCATTATAACAACATCAATCAGGGAAAGCCCATTTGCTATTAATGTGACTATAACAGGTAATTCCATTCTAATCTAGTAGTGATTAATGTTCACTTGGTAAGTAATTACAATATCACATTTCAAAGTGTTAGCATTGGATAGTGCTTATTTTGTGTGGCCTCTTAAGGAGCCATATCAATTTGTCTGGCCTCAGAAATGAAAAAGTTAAAGAGAGGAAATTAGTGCAGAAACAAAGAGTTAGGGGGCCTATGTGGCTGTGAAAAATGGATAATATTTAAGCAAGGGGTTTGGAAAACTTTGTCACTTTTTCTGGTCAATCAACACCTCACATATATCCAGAAATATCACCACAGCATTTGGAAAACAAAGAAAAATAAAACTGGCAGAGAGATTGAAAAAGCTCTTGTTTTAGTTCCAGATGCCAATGAACTTTTCATCTGTATGATTTCATGTTCTAAGTGACAGATTAGTTTTAATGTAAGAGAATCACAACTTATATTTAAAACAAGGGACCCCCCGCCTTGATGCCATCACTGGTTTATTTGCAAAGTAATACAAATTAGAGTTGTCTACCTAATTTTTCTTTTTCAGGTCTGAAGAACTTATTTTTAAGTATTTTCTATTTAAGAAAATATGCAGAAGAAGATATATGCACTGGAATATCATTAATGAGTGCAAAATTTAAAAACTTTTTATTACAATTGTATTTATATAAAATTTCAACTACTACTAAACTATTCAATGTAGAGTGAAAATCCCCTAACACTTTCTTCTCACTACTTAGTATATCTTCCTTCAGTTAGTTCAGTCTTCCTTTCACAAAAATGATATATATATATATCTTTTTAACAAATTTGTTTCCCTCTCTCTGTTATACCCTTTTTTGCAGTTATTTTGAGATACTTAATCTTCTGATACTCTATATACGTTTCTAATAGCAGGTGTGAATTTGGGATTATGTAAACTTTAAGGTTTTGGTACTCCGCTAAAAATTTGAAAACAATTAAATTGAAGAATGGGTTAAATAAAGAGTGGTCTAAATAAGTTAGGCATATTTATATACTAGAATATATAGCCATTAAATCGATGATACAGAAAAATATTAAATAACACAGAACAGTGTTTACAATGGATTAATGAAGAAAAACCAGAATAAACACATCATATGGTATGTGGTTACATTTTTGTTGGGACAAAAGTACACCCACGCATATTAATATATATGTACACACATACAGAAACATAAAATGAATAAATAATATAGTACAAAATGTAAACAGAATTTAATTTTCTCTGGATAACAGGATTATGGTAATGTTTTCCTTCATTCCTTTATTTTTATTTTTTATTATGAATATGTTGTGTTGTATGGAAAATAGTTACCTTTAAAAGATTGTAGGCCTTTAGCATTCTCTTAGTTTGACAAAAAATGGTCAAAAATGGTCTGACTACTACCTCGTTTTCTCTTTTCATTGTCTGACTAAACAATTTAACTGAAAAGCTGGGAAGAGGTAGGGCAAATTTTTACCTCATGTATGTTAATGTCTGAGTTAATAATTTTGCCTACCTAATTTTGAGCCAGAATTACCTGAATTTAAAAAAATCTGCTAAAACATATGTCTATAATACATATTAGTGTTACAGTTTTATCCTAATTTAGGTAAACTATGCAAACTTCCATTAACATCAATAACCAGAGAGACTCCCACACATATTAACACTTAATATATCATTTTATTAGATCAGATCAGTGCTGGCCGTTGATTTTTAAAATCCTGGAAATATTTGGCTTACTTTAGTGTATTATAGCTTATCTGTACACAGCTGAGATTTATAGGCTAGGTGGGGGGAAAATGCATTTGAACCTCAAAACAACCTTGACGATAGGCAAGACAGGTGTCATTAATCTTATTTTACAGATGAGGAGATTGATGCTGAGAGAAGTTAAGGGACTTGCCCTAAATCCCACTACAGAGCTTTTACTGGAACCTAGTGCCTCTAACTCTTAGTTTTATGTTCTTTCCACTATAGCCCAGCACCATTCTGCCACCACTCACTTGTGACAGCTTCTAGAGAACAGATGTGAGAACAATTGCCAATGGTTTGAAGTATCCAAAGAACTAAAACCATGGGACCAATAGGGAGGTCAGGGGAGATGAGGAAGAAAGGACATCAGGAATTCTAGGACTTTCAAACCACTTGGGCACCCTGGGCTCATTCCTAACATACTCAACACCAAGGTTGTAAACCACAGGATTTTAATGACAAATCCTACCTGACAGCAGGCTTAGGTTTCTGATGTATACCAGAACCACTTAGACTAATTCAGAAACTACAATGGGTATGGGTGTATGGATGAGGCCTACCTGTAAATACAACCGGCACTGTAGGGTAGCAAAGGGGAGGAAGACAAAGCTGCATAAATAAATGTGTGGCCTTGGACAAGTCATTTGCTAGTCATTTAATTTCATTTCAGCCAACAATTATTGACACTTACCATGTATGAAATATTGTGCCATGAATTATGAATAGAAGAATGAGCAGGACAAAAAAATTGCCTTCAAGTTCACAGTTGATAAATGCTCTAAAATAGGGTGTCCCAATTGGTTTCCAATGTGCCTGCTATGACTGGGTTACAGGTATCTCAGATATTAATCCCCCTCAGTCCTGGGACATTTTGGCAGGGATTGGGGACAGCTTGGAGCCCTGGCCATGGGCCACATCGTCTGTTTACCATAATATCAAAAACACTGAGAAGCAATGAGAAGAGGTTTGGACTTTGTTACCGAGAGGAATGAGTATATATCTTAGTTGGGGGTGAGCTGGGAATCAGAAGATATTTCCCAGCAGAAGTGAGATAAATCTAAGGTGAGAGTCCTGACGCGCATTTCAGTCAGTGGAAGGAGCAATTCGACAGTATAAATACAAGTCAGGATCAGCAAAATTCAAACAGCTTGATTCAAATGCAAATAGTATGCTAGAGCCATACTTGATCATTTCTTTTCCCTTGCCTTTTTCTGACAAAAATCTACTTCTATGGGAAATTCTCATTTCTGCACAATCTCTTGCTGTTTTGAACCACTTGGGTCCAAGTTTCCCCAAATGAGATTTGCTTGGCATTGATGATAGGGAGATGATTTGTAGTGATACACAGATGAAAAGCTCAAATTTTAATATTCATCTGTTTTCATGTGTAGTAGGAACAGACACACATTAGCACATCAAACCTATAATTTCATAAGTAGTATTACTTAAGTTTTAAACTATTTTAAAGAAAAACATTAAACTAATAATACAAGTATTACTTAAAAGACTGAAAAACAGGAGGTAGTGTACCTTTTTCTTTCGCTGCTATAACAAATTACTGCACATTTAGTGGCTTAAAACAACAGTTTTAAGAGGTTTTAGAGATCAGAAGTCTGAAATGGGTCTCATGAGCTAAAATCAAAGTGTCAACAGAGCGGCATTCCTTCTAGAGGCTCTAGGGAAGAATCTGTACCCATGACTTTTCCAGTTTCCAGAGGCTGCCAGCACTGTTTAGCCCATGTTCACTTCTTCCATCTTTAAAGCCAACAACATAGCATCATCAAATCTCTGTCTCTGACCCCCACTCTCCCTCTTTATTCTTTCACTAATAAGGACCCTGTAATTACAGTGGGCCCACCCAAATAATCCAGGATAATTGTCCCATCTCAAGGTCACCTGATTAGCAATCAATTCCATCTGTAATTTTAATCCCTCCTTGTAATGGAGAATAATAGTCATGGGTTTCTGGGGATTAGGATGGGGTCATCTTTGGGGAGCCATTATTCTGCCTACCACAAGGGGAATTTAACCATGTTTTGGCCAGTGGGGTGTTAGCCAACTTGACGAAAGCAGCAGTTTAAAAAACTACTTGTGTGTTTCCATTTCTGCTCTTATACTGGTGCCTGTGCCATGAGAACATGCCTGAGCTAGCCTTCTGGAGAGATGTGCTAAATATGGGTAGCAGAGCCACATGTCCCCAGCATCCCTGACTTTTGAGACATACCAGCCAGAGCAGATGAACTGCCCAAGTTAAATCATCAGTGCACAAACAAGTGAACTAATATTTGTTTTAAGCTATTGAGTTTTAAGGTGGTCTGTTACAACAGCATTACTGTGGCAATAAATAACTGGTCCAGATACCAAATGATAACTTTGTCAGATAAACTATTTTTTGAAAAATTTTTTGTCTTTATTTGTTTTTTTAATGTTACATTAAAAAAATATGAGGTCCCCATATACCCCCCACCCCCCTCACCCCACTCCTTCCCCCATAACAACAACCTCCTCCATCATCATGAGACATTCCTTGCACTTGGTGAATACATCTCTGAGCACCGCTGCACATCATGGTCAATGGTCCACATCATAGCCCACACTCTCCCACAGTCCACCCAGTGGGCCATGGGAGGACATACAATGTCCGGTAACTGTCCCTGCAGCACCACCCAGGACAACTCCAAGTCCCAAAAATGCCCCCACATCACATCTCTTCCTCCCACTCCCTACCCCCAGCAGCCACCATGGCCACTTTCTCCACACCAATGCCACATTTTCTTCGATTACTAATCACAATAGTTCATGAATAGAATATCAGTATGTCCACTCTAATCCATACTCTATTTCTCCATCCTGTGGAATGGTTGTGTCTACTCCACATCTATATCAAGAGGGGGCTTAGATTCCACATGGATGCTGGATGCAATTCTCCTGCTTTCAGTTGTAGGCACTCTTGGCTCCCTGGTGTGGTGGTTGACCTTCTTCACCTCCATGTTAGCTGAGTGGGGTAAGTCCCATAAACCAGAGTGTAGGAGTTGCAAGTCTGTTGAGGCTCAGGGCCTGGCTACCACATGGTCAGTCCAGAGATTCAGGTCCCCTGGGTATACATTAAACCCCAGCACCAACTAGAGTTCTGGTAAAAGTAACCGGAGAGGCTTGTGGACCAAGCAGATAAAGTATTAAAACAAAACTCACCATCTACTCTTCCCATCATTTTGGAAGGAAGGGGCATTTTAACTATTTTTTTTTTAGATTTTATTTATTTCTCTCCCCTTCCCCCCCACCCGGGTTGTCTGTTCTCTGTGTTTATTTGCTGTGTCTTCTTTGTCTGCTTCTGTTGTTGTCAGCGGCATGGGAATCTGTGTTTCTTTTTGTTGCGTCATCTTGTTGTGTCAGCTCTTCGTGTGTGTGGCACCATTCCTGGGCAGGCTACACTTTCTTTTGCGCTGGGTGGCTCTCCTTACGGGGTGCACTCCTTGCACGTGGGGCTCCCCTACGTGGAGGACACCCCTGCGTGGCATGACACTCCTTGTGCGCATCAGCACTACGCATGGGCCAGCCCGACACGGGTCAAGGAGGCCCGGGGTTTGAACCATGGACCTCCCATGTGGTAGAAGGACGCCCTAACCACTGGGCCAAGTCCACCGCCCCATTTTAACAATTAAAGATCAGAAAGGCATAATCTCAGAATAAAGGGCAGCCTTTCCTAAGAAAGGCAGTTGGAAAATTTTAAATGATCTTTCTGGTACTCCCTCCTTCCATCTCTCCTTTTCTCATTGAGGAAATCTTCACAGATCATCTGCATCTGAGAACCTCTGCCTTATGTCACTTAATGTAAAGCTTTGCACATAGTAAGCTCTCAAGAATGCTGTTGAATGAGTAATCACAACGGGAACTGAGCCATTCACAGTGGTGTGTTACTAATTCTGGAAATGAATAATGTGATCATTGCAGCGCACTAAGCTTCACCAAAACTTCTAGAAAAGAAATATTTTATATGAAAAATGTTGCTTTCACCGTTATCTTAGCAGTACTGCTGCGGTATATAAAGCCATGCCATGATTTTGTGGAAAGCTGTGCCTTGACCTTGCGAATTTAAGGACACATTGCTAATTTAAAGAACACAATTGACTACATGTTGATCAGCTTTGGACAGGTGCTTATCATGTTGATTTGCTTTTGTTTTAAGTCTTACCTGCCAGTCTGAGAATTTTCTTTAAAACGATAATGATACAAATTAATCAATAAGGTGTTACAGGAATTTAATGTAAAAGGAACTTAAAAAAATCCAATTTCAGAACTGTCAGATCTATTTAGCACATGTCACAGTGTAGCTCAACCCATGGCATATTAACAAAGCAAAGGTCAAAGTTCTATTTCACAGAGATGGGGGAAAAATACAGTCCCTATTAAACTTTCCACTGGAATACAAAGCATAGGGTTTTTCAATGTCGGCAAACCCAGACCCTTTAATTATAACAATTCTTTCAAACAGTCTACATCTAATCAGGTGCAGTGGAGTATGAATAAAACATGCTTTATTTATATCCTGTAGTGTTATTTTTAATGGACACCTCAGTGAACCGAACTTGAAAGCATTACAATTTATACTGTTTTAACAGGAACAAGGATCTTTACCTTACCAATATAGAAACACCTATGCTATCTTTTCCTTTTACAAAAAGACAACTTATTATTTAGGGGTAAGATATTAGAATATTGAAAATTAATCATAGCTACAGGATGAATAAGATGGGCAGATATGTTATAAAGCAAGTACAGGGAAGCGGATGTGGCTCAACTGATAGAGCATCCGCCTACCTTATGGAAGGTCCAGGGTTTGATACCCAGGGACTCCTGGCCCATGTGGTGAGCTGGCCCATGTGCAGTGCCATGCAGGGTGCCCCCCACGTAGGAGTACCCCACATGCAAGGAGTGCGCCCTGAGTGAAAAACGCAGCCTGCTCAGGAGTGGTGCTACACACATGGAGAGTTGACGCAACAAGATGATGCAACAAAAAGAGACAGATTCCCAGTGCCGCCTGACAAGAATGCAAGCAGACACAGAAGAATACACAGTGAATGGACACAGAGAGGAGACAGTGGGGGTAGGGGAGGGGGAGAGAAATAAATAAAATAAATCTTTAAAAAATAAAAAAATCAAGCAAGTACAGTAAAATCTTGGTGGCAAAAAGTAGGTGGTGGGTATAAAGATGTTCATTATAAAATGTTTTCAACTTTTCAGTGTAAGTAGAAAGCTTTATAATAAAATATTTGACATGGAAAACATTGTATCTTTACATACTTTTTAAAAAAGGTTTATTTATTTATTTACTCCCCCTGCCCCTTGTTCTTTGAACTCGCTGTCTGTGCTCTGTGTCTGTTTGTTTTGTGCTCTCTGTGTCTCCTCATCTTTTTTGGAGGCACTGAGAACTGAACTCGGGACCTCCCATGTTGGAGGGAGGTGCCCAATTGCTTGAGCCACATCTGCTCCCTGCTGGTTGTGTTTCTCATTGTGTGTCCTCATTGCATCATCTCATTGCATCATCTTTCTGTCTTGCTCATCTTCTTTAGGAGGTACCAGGAACCAAACCCAGGACCTTCCATGTGGTAGGGGGGCACCCAACTGCTTGAGCCACATCTGCTTCCCTCTTTACATAGTTTTATACCAATGTCACCATTTTGTGGTCATTTCATTTTCTATAAATGTGATTATTAACCTTTTAACTTTGAAATATCTGAAGAACAGTTTTTTGAGCATGTGCTCTCATTCTGTATGACTTACTGACTGAGAAATTTGGGGTCCCCTGTGGATCAGAAATCTTTTCTGGAGTTTGAGATCATTTTGAAGAATAAGTATGAACTAGTTGGGCTGAGAAGGGGAAGTTTAGGTGGAAGTTTTTTTACTAGCAGACACAAATATAGAGGTAGAAGGTGGATAGTGACCAGGTGCCTTGCATTTTCTGCTACTTATTACCACCTCAGGGAAGGTAAAGGAAATGGGAACATAGAAAGATGACATCATGAATGACTTTGAATGCCATTTCAACATGTGGAAATTTCTCTTACAAGTCCCTTAATAATTTTAAACATGGCTGTGGACATGATAGGGTCAGCACACATCTTAGAAGATGACTGGCAGAGGCACTGAAACTAGATACAGGAAAACCAGTTAAGAGGCTACTGCAGTTTTCCAGGTGAAATTAATAGTAATAGCATCATCAACAACAATCATAGGAACTATCCTTTATTGATTGCCTTCTCTGTACCTGACTTCCTGCATGGTAATTTCATTTAATCCTTTCAGCCACCCTATAAAGTAGAAAATTTTATGAGGCAACTGAGGCTAGATGAAATTAAGAAATTTGCCCAAGGCTGCACAACTGGAGAGTAGTGGTGCGAAGATTCAAACAGGTGTGTTTGATTGACTCCATGGTGGCCTGACATGGGGGATAACTATAGAGAAAAATCTGTCTCATGAGAGACTTTGGAGGTGATATTGGTAAGATTTCATGTCAGTTTAGATGTGTGTATTAAAGTAAGAATTCTGGCTGGAATTAGTGGCTTCTGGTTTAGATATCTAGGCAAATGGTGGTGCTATATTCTGAAATAAGGAGTAGAGATGAATGTCCAGATTTACTGGGGAGAGACAAGCTCATGATGAACGGCACTCAGAGATAATCCTCAAAGTAGCTAACAACTGCTATACATCAGAACAGACACCTGCCAGTGCATCTTACCTGTGCTGATCTTAGAGGATCATTCCTGGGCCCTAAATATG
The DNA here is from genome assembly GCF_030445035.2 of Dasypus novemcinctus. NCBI lineage: Eukaryota > Metazoa > Chordata > Mammalia > Cingulata > Dasypodidae > Dasypus > Dasypus novemcinctus. The sequence goes on from NC_080704.1 coordinate 35,751,889, forward strand.
GAAGCTCATCAGCGAGTAAAAAATAACGATCTGGAGTGGTCCAGAGAGGGATGTAGGCAGCAGATAACGATTTAGGAGTCACATGCTTATAGGTAATAGCTGGAGCTTTGGATGCAGAAGAGATCATTTAAGGGATGAAGGATGAAAGAGGAAGAAGGGCTGAGGATGGGGCCAGAGCAGCATCCACACCTACGGAGGAGGCAGAGGATAAGTCATCTGAGCGGGAGACTGAAAAGCAGCAGACAGGTCAAATGACAACCTGGGCAACAGGGTGTCAGGGAACTCAAAAAGGAAAGACTTACACAAATAGGCCAAATCAGACAACGCGGCAAGCGGTTGTGGTGGTGGTGGTGGGGGGGCGGGGCGGGGATTGATTTTCTTAGCGAGAGCAGTTTGCCTGACATGGTAGCAGTCATAACCTTATAATACAGGCTGAAAAGTGAAGTGTGGGTGAAGAAGGGAGACAGCCAGCCACACTACTCTTTCACAGAGATGCATCAGGAAAGGAGGGAGAGAGGGTGCAATGAAAGGGGATGAAAGAGAAGGAACGGTGAGGTTGATAAGGGCGTTTGTTAAGATGAAGGGTAGCAGAGTGGTAAACTGACAGCAAAGAACCAGTAGGAAGTTGATCCAAAGTTACAGAAGGAGATTTCTGACAACAAAGCTCTGAGGAAATGGAATTCAGAAGATGGCATCCAACCTTATACTCCATATCATATTAGCCACACAGCAGCCTGAGTGATTATTTTAATAAACATCAATCCCAGAATTGTCACCTGTTTTCCCAATTAGAATGTAAATACCAGAGGGTGGGCTCCTTGTCAGCACTACCTGGGAGAATATGGATGTTCAAATAGAAGTTGTATAAATAAAGAATGGCACCCATTGTATCTGAAATGGGTCCCTTTGTGCCTCTGTGGACATCACACTCTTGTAAGGCATTGGTGTGTTTCTCCTTTCAGACTGTAAGGGACTTGCATGGCTGAACCAGCCTAAGCAATTTCTAGTTACTTCTTTTCTCTTTTTTTGACCCAAGAAACAACTAAATGTTCGGCTTCTTTATCTTTTTATGGATTTCTTCCCACTCATCTCCATCCTCAAAAGCACTCTCAGTTGTTTTTTTTTTCCCCAAAGCACCCTTTATGCCTGCCATGAACACAAAGTTGAACCTCAGCTCTGTTAGTGCTAATTCAGCCTACAAGAAGTTTGGGACCAAGTTAAATAAAAATAAGTGTTTAGGCCCCACTAGGTAAAGGAGACTTTGCTGGCCTGAATAGCTCTATTTTAAGTGATATTTTCATTAGTGGATCACCAAGTGTGGTCCTTCCAACCAGCACAATGGCATGCCCTGGGAATTTGACAGAAATGCCAATTCTCAGGCCCACCCCAGACCTAACTGATTACACCTTATGCCTTATATTATTTGATCTCTCTTTCTCCAACTAAATGATTTCAGTGGCAAAAGTCAATGAAACAAACCTTTGCATCTAGTTCTTCTTTAAATCAAAGGTTCTTAGGGTTTGGTCCACAGACCAGTAGATCAACATCAATTGGAAACTTGTAAGCCAAAAAAATTCTCAGGCCCCACCCCAGACCTAACTGAATCTGAAACACCAGACATGGGGCCCTTCAATAGCTGTTTTTACAGGCCCTAGGGTGGTTATGATGCATGCTGAAGTTTGCCCTAAAATAGTGGATTTATAGCTTATAGTTTATATCTAAGTGATATCTAGAACATAACTATGTCAAGAGAAAAAAAATAGACCCAAGTTTTCTGTTCATCAAAAAAGGTGGAATTCAAGAGCTAAAGAAATCTCAGGACATGGATTAGCTAAAATAAATACCCAAAGGGATGTAAGGTAAAAAGTGAAAATGACTGAGGAGAATCTGAAATAGCATATCATGTTTGAAATAGAGTATATTTTTAAAATCTATGTGTGCCCTAAATTTCAGAACTCTTTTTTTCCCCACGAGCTCGTTTGAGAGGCAATTCATTTCTGGCACAACTGACACCTGCATTTATATTAATATGAAAGGCTTCTTGTAATGAGAAGGTAACACACCTGCATTTAGTAAACTAATTTCCAATGTGAGGAAAATGCCTTATCTGAAAAAATCACCTTCTGAAAATCTACCCCTGACTCTACCCGTTCAAGTTCTTGATAGCAGAATAGTTTTGACATTTCTCAGAGCCATTCTGAGATATGTATATTTATATGTATATGTGTCTATATGAGATAGCTATCAGGTAAGAAGACTTTAAAACAAACTGATCAGGAACTTATACAAATCAATGTTGTACTTTAATGTGATGACTAATATTAAAATGTGAGGCAACAATTTAGGAACTGAACCCTTCTTTTGCAACTGCCTTCAGAGAGTTTCCAAAAACATAAATTGTTTTAGGTATCTACTCTTTTGATTTTAAAAATTGATTGCACCCAGGTTTATCATTCATTTATTTTATTCACCACAAGGGGCTTTTAATAGCTGACAAAAAATAAAATCCTCTCTCAAAATATGATAATTTAATGCCTCTAAGGACATTAAAAAAGAAGAAATCACCACACTGAAACTGATGCCCCCCAAAAGGAGTACCAAAATGTTATGAATAGCAGCCACATCCTAGGAATAACACCACAGCCTCCTAAGGTGACTCTCTAGAATCCTAGCGTACATATACATGCTTTTGTTTATTGGTTTTCTGTTAACTTTTTATTTTTAAAGAAGCTTTAGATTACATAAATGTTACATCAGAAATACAGAGGGATTCCCATATATCCCACCCTCTCCCCCTCCCACACTTTCCACCATTAACAACATCTTTCATTAGTGTGTGACATTTGTTACAAGTGATGAACACATACTGAAGCATTGCTACTAACCATGGGCTATAGTTTACATTATAGTTTACACTTTGCACTGTGTAATTTTATGCATTTTGACAAATTGTATAATGGCCTGTATCCGCCATTCCAATGTCATGCAGAACAATTCCAATGTCCCCAAAGTACCCCATGTTACACCTATTCTCCCCTCTCCCAACCCTAAGAACCTCTGGTGGCCACTGCCTTTGTATCAATCATACAAGTTCTTCCATTGCTGGAATAACCATAAGTCTATGTAAGTCCATATTTGCTTCCCTCCCTTATGTTTGTTCATTCTTCAATCTGAAGGATTTTGGGATGGTGATGCCTACTCTGTTTATGAATGAGAGGGGCCTTAGAGCCCATGGGGCAGATGGATGGAGCAGTCTTGCTTACAGTTATAGATAGTCTCTGTTTTTTGGGATGGGTCATCATCCTTTAGTTAGTTGTCCTGGGCAAATCTATTGAACTGGAGAGTAGGTGTTGCAACTCTTACTGCGATTCAGGGTTCAACTGGCATATGAACAGACAGAAGATTTAAGTCTCAGAGACATATATTTAATGAGTATAGTGTTAAGTATAGGTTCAAAAAAAGGGGGCAGAAGAGCCATGTGTAGGGAAATAGTTAATGAGTCTAACTCTATTACATCGGGGAGCATATATTCCAAGACTAGGCCTATTGACAGGGCATAAACGTTTTATTTTAGCGAATTTGTTGCTTTACTTCAGTCATTTTCCTAAAAACATGTATTTATAACTAAAAGTAATATAAGCAATTATGGAGCCAGCTAATGCAATCTGGCAAAGCCATTCAAGCCATTCCCAAGTGCTTCATATTTTGCCAATGGATGCCTTCTCCCCTTGGCTTTCTAAGAGTCCTCTGGTCTTTATCTGTGTCTCTTTTGTATTTAGTCCTATCCTCAAGAGTCATTGAGGTTTGGAGTTTAGTTTTTTTTTAACTTTTCTTTACATGCACCCTCTCCCTACACACACCCTAAATCTCAACTGTCATTTGGATGCAGATGACCCCTCGCCCCAATCTTTACTTCCAGCTTAATATTCTATCCTGAAATTCAGAACTGCATGACCAACTGCACAAGGGTATTTCCTAAACTTATATTCCTGCAACGTGCACAAATCCAAAATCAGTTGTTCTCAAAGTGTGGTGCCCTCACCCCAAACCCCAGCAGCATCAGTATCACCTGGGAACTTTTCAGAAATGCACATCCTCAGGCCCTTCCCCAGATCTCCAGAATCAGAAACTCCAGATGTTAACAAGCCTTCCAGGTGATTCCAGTGGAGCTAAAGTTTGAGAAACATTGACCTAAACTATACACAGCCTCTACCAACATATTCTAAGTCTTGGGGGTGGGGGTGACAACTACAAAATGATCACTAGGTAATGTATATAGGCATATTATAAATTAAATCAGATCATTTAGGAGATTAATTCTAATTTATTATATTTTCCCCTGTGGTAAATTTACTTCAAAACCCAAACATCTGACTTACAAACTAACTTTTTTGGGGAAAAAAGTCTCCTTATAAAGTAGAAGGCACTTGATAATTGATACACACTTATCAAAGAACAAATGAGTTTATTTTGCTGATTCACAATTTACAAGTAATCTTTGGGTCAGGTTTCTGATTGCTCATTATTAACTCTTTCACAAAGTGTTGATATTCTAATTTTACTCTGAATGGCTTTAAATGATTATTCCAATGCAAAAAGGTCCCAGTGGCTTTGCAAAGGTAGTTAGGTTTAACTGAAAATCAATTACTCCACCCACAAGGGTATTTTCTTGTTAAATCACTGAGTCAAGTAACTTTCAGTAACTTAATAAATATGGGATGCATTTTCAGACTAGTGTTTCTCCAACATACTCCAATGGCTGATCTAAATCAGGTCTCTGTTTTAAAAAAAAATAGATATTAAAAAAGAAAGAAAACACTTTGGCTTGGTATCTTGTTTTCGTATCAAAACATTCTCACAATATCACCAATACCAAAATAGATATTCTCAAGACAATATTCCCAGAAGGGATTAATGACTGGTTTTTGTGCTTCTAAAACAGGCTTCCAAAATGACCTGTACTTTGCATTACGTGCATCATAAACTTCTAATTGCTCTTTTAGATTATTCTGTAAAAAGAATGTCAAACATTCTTTATTAATACTATTGCATTAAAATTGAAGTCCTCAGAGGTAGGAAGACAGAATACTTAAAATCTGTGGTCTACCTTTGGAAAGTCTCCCAAGGTTAGGAGTGAAGAATTACTTATCAGTGAAAGGCAAAAAGTTATTTTCCTTTGGTTTAGTGGGGATGTCTATAACCGCACTGTCCAACATGGTAACCGTTGGCCACATGTGGCTACTGAGCCCTTGAAATGCGGCAGGATTGAAGTGAGATGTGCTGTCAAAGTAAAACATTCGAGATTTCAGATACCTCATACAGAAACAAAAAGATAACATATAAGTTAAAATGATAAATTTCGGATATATTGGTTAAATGTAACATTTTTTTGTGATCTATGTATCTTCAAAAATACAATTAAAAATGATGGGGGTAGGGGGGTAGGGAGTGGGGGTATATGGGAACCTCATGTTTTTTAATGTAACGTTTTATGTGATCTATTAACTTTTTAAAAGATAATTAAAAATTAAATTAAAAAACATAACTAAAATTAATTTTAGTAATTAATTGTCACCTCTCTATTTTTACTTTTTTGGGTGGCTATTACAAAAATTTTTTTCTTTTTAAAGATTTATTTTTTTTAATTTATTCTCTCCCCTTCCCTCTCCCCCCCCCCACCCCAGTTGTTTGCTCTCTGTGTCCACTCACTGTGTGTTCTTCTGTGATCGCTTCTATCCTTATCAGCGGCACTGGGAATTTGTGTTTCTTTTTTTGTTGTGTCATCTGTTGTGTCAGTTCTCCATGTGTGCGGTGCCATTCTTGGGCAGGCTGCACTTTCCTTCGGGCTGGGCGGCTCTCCTTATGGGGCATACTCCTTGCGCATGGGGCTCCCCTATGCAGGGGATACCCCTGCATGGCAAGGCACTCCTTTCGTGCATCAGCGCTGCACATGGGCCAGCTCCACACGGGTCAAGGAGGCCCAGGGTTTGAACTGCGGACCTCCCATGTGGTAGGTGGATGCCCTATCCTTTGGGCCAAGTCCGCTTCCCTACAAAACTTTTAAATTACACATGTAGCTCTCATATTTCTATTGAACAGAGCTGCTCAAGGAAAATGAAGAAAACAAGGATAGCCCCATAGATACGTTAGTTTTCATTTTATAAGCCAACAATTTGTTAGATAATTTGCTCTGACTTGAAATGACACAATCACAAAGAGATACTGTGGTGGGAGTGGATTTGGGGGCCTATTTCTCATTGACCATTGTTCTGCTTCAGTTTAACAAATCTGCTACAGTGTAATATAATACACATTATTTTTGTATTTTGTTCATTTAAGTTTGCTAGAGTCAGCAAGATTTGTATGATTAATACACTGTGCAATAAACATCCTTACCAATTTAGATGCATAATTATCTGGATATATATATATATTTTAGGTACTGGGGCCAGGTTTTGAACCAGGGACCTCATATGTGAGAAGCCGGTGCTCAACCACTGAGCAACATCAGCTCCCCTGAGTGGGTTTTTTCATTCATTCGCTTGTTGTTGTTTTTGTTTTGTTTTTAGGAGGCACCAAGTACCAAACCCGAGACCTGCCGTGGGAAGCAGGCGCTCAATTGCTTGAGCCATATCTGCTCTCTCATAATGTATTTTCAGCAGCAAAATAATTAAACAGAAGAAAATGATCAATAGTTTTTACCACCACCACCACCCCCACCCTGGGAGATTCTCTTTCATCAAACTCAAATTCCTCTCTGAGTTAACTCATTTTTAGTGACAGTAAAAGAGATTTGGTGTTTTAAATAATATTCTGGATTTTTTTTTTCTCTGAAGGTGAGAGCAAAGTAAACCAAGTAAATTGATAGATGATAATGGTTTCACACACCATTTATTTCTGGGCTTATGGCAAGTTCTATTGAAGTAATTCTCCTAAGGAGTTTATTTCAACCAGTGAATTTCCACTCAGTCTTTAAAACACAAGTCAAATGTCACCTCCTCTAAGATTTGCTCAATCCCACTGGGCAGTTTTCCACTCCCAGTTCTGCTAGAGCACTGCCCACACATGATGTTCAACTTCCTCCTGTCTCTCCCCAACTAGAATGTGAGCTTCCTGACAACATGGCTAACACCACTCAAGTCTTACTCATCTCAGTATGATCAATGACAAGTTCAGTGCTTGGCACACCACAGACACCTAAAATGTTTGTATATTTCATGTTACTCAGTGATGTGGTATTAATACTGCCAAGTATTAGAGACAGTGAGTTTGATAGTCTATCTAGTTTAAACACATGTACATGGACTCAGAAATATCCCAAGGAAGAATTTGGTTACTGTCGCTTCTCAATGCTTTAATAACCAAGTTCATTTTAATGTTTTTTTCTTCCGCCCCTGCCCTGATGTTTTTGCTGTCTGTGTCCATTTGCTGTGTGATCTTCTGTATCTATTTCTCTTTTTTCTTCTCTTCTCATCTTTCTCCTCAAGGATTCGCAGGGATTTGATCCTAGGGACGGATCTCTGATGTGGAGAGAGGTTCCGTCAGTTGTGCTATCTCAGTTCCTGGTTTCCGCTGGGCTTCACATTGACTCTCCCCTTCATCTTTTTTGCTGTGTCATCGTCTTGCTGCTTGACTCATCTTGCACAGGCACTGGCTCACCACACAGGCACTCGCTTGCTGTGTGGGCACTTGGCTCACCCCATGAGCACTGGCTTGCCACATGGGCACTGGCTCACCATGCAGGCACTCAAGTGGGCACTCTGTTCACTACACAGGCACTCGGCTCACCACACAGGCACTCGCACGGGCACTGACTCACCACGTGGGCACTCATGTGGGCACTCAGCTTGCCACAGGGGCACTTGCGCAGGTACTCAGCTTGCCACCCGGGCATTTGTATGGGCCCTCAGCTCACCATGTAGGCATTTAGCTGGCTGCACAGGCACACACATGGGCACTCGACTCACCATGTGGGAACTGGCTCTCTGTGCAGGCACACTTTCTCTTCTTTTTCACCAGGAGGTCCCAGAGATCGAACCCGGGTCCTCCGATATGGAGCCACATCCACTTCCCCCAAGTTCATTTTATTCTCTCTCTCTCCCCCTCCCTTCTCTTTCCCTCTCTCCCCTCCCTTCCCCCTCCCCACCCCAGTTGTCTGTTCTCTGTGTCCATTTGCTGTGTGTTCTTCTTTGTCTGCTTCCATTGTAGTCAGCGGCATGGGAATCTCTGTGTTTCTTTTTGTTGCGTCATCTTGTTGTGTCAGCTCTCCGTGTGTGTGTCGCCATTCCTGGGCAGGCTGCACTTTCTTTCGTGCTGGGCGGCTCTCTTTACGGGGCTCAGTCCTTGTGCGTGGGGCTCGCCTACGCAGGTGACACCCCTGCATGGCAGGGCACTCCTTGCGCGCATCAGCACTTGCGTGTGGCCCAGCTCCACACAGGTCAAGGAGGCCCGGGGTTTGAACCGCGGACCTCCCATGTAGTAGACAGATACCCTAACCACTGGAAAAGTCTGCTTCCCCCAAGTTCATTTTAAATTAGAGACAATTGATGAAAAAAAAAAACTAACCTTGAAAGACGGCATGTACACATGAATATGTGATGGAATATATGAGCGGAGCACTGCCCAACTGATATTCCATGAAAGCCTCCAGAGATTTGCAAAATATACTGGGTGTTCATATTATTAAAGGTGAAATATTTCATTTTTAAAAATTGATAAATATACTAATATTAAATAAATAATATAATATATATTCATATGTATCTACTTTAAATTGCAATGCCAGGTACATAGTGGTAGGTAGGATGAAAGACATGTGCAAATGATCCAGTCATGTGGTTGGTTTAATCACTCAACCCTGTTAGCTACAAAGTGATTTTTGACCATTACATCACCTTAAATTGTTTTTATTCTTATAATCTATATCCATAGTTTTGGTTAAAGACAGGAAACATAAGAAGCACTGATGTTGAAATATATTGAAATTTACTGAGGAGATTATAAATGGCAATAATTCTGCACATTTGCTTCAAAATGATTTATAAACTGTATATATAAGATCCTAAGTAGAAATCTTTATTATCCCCATTTTACAGCTGAAAAAACTGTGGATTGGAGTTTAAGTTATTTGTCCAGGATCACAGAACTAGCTGGTCATGAGTTGGTGGGGGATTTGAACCAGGCAGTTTGGCTCTAGAGCCTTCCACTTGGACAATACACAAAAACAAAGGTTATCAAAGTTTGCTGCACATTAGATCAACTGAGCAGCTTTTAAGAATACTGATGTTTAGGCCCCACAGCACAACGATGACATCAATATTGCTGAGAATCAAACTGTGCTCAACTCTTACCGAAAATGTCATTTGCCAAGATGTGCTTGCAAATGTCAGCTTGAACTGGTCTTATCCCATTGTTTTGAGACAAACCCCCCCGCCCCCCAAAAAAAGTAAAAACATCTGCTAGTTGTTAAAGGGAAAAAAGGCAAGAATTCCAATTATCAGGTCATAAAAACATTTCTTCCCTCAACTTTATAGCACAGTTAAATTTCAACTCACATTTTGATGTATAGTTGGTCCCCAAAACAAACATGCAATTAAAATATCTATTGATTGGCAATGCCTACTTTCTAAAATGCAATTATAAATTACATTTTTAAAAGTGTGCATAAATGTATACTTTAAAATGTAATTAAAGTGAATCAAAATCATTGTTCAAAGGAAAAAATAAAACATTTGTCTATAATAAGGAATATTACTATAGAGTATATGAAATGCTATAAAAATCTTTAGGCAATCTACTAGTATAATCTATTGTAAAGTTTGAATAAACAATATTTTATTATAAACATTTTATAATAGTATAATAAACAGCTAAATAACTAAAACCACTTCATCATCTTACACCATAAAAAAATGACTAAATGAGTTTTTTTCCCCAGTAGAGGTATTTTGGGATTACTATGAAAGGGGCTAAAAGTACAGGAAATGTGAATAAACACTACATTAATTAGACCAGGATCTCTCACCCTCAGCATTACTGATATTTGGGGCCAGATAATTCTTTGTTGTTGCAGCTGTCCTGTGCATTGTAAGATATTTGGTAACATCTCTGGTCTCTATCCAATAGCTATCAGTTGCATCTACCTCTCCAGTTGTGATCATCAAACATGCCACCAGACAGTGCCAAATGCCCTACTCTCTCCCTCCTGCTGTGAGAACCACCACATTAGACAAAGTAGCTAAAAATTATGCCCTCTCTAACCAACTCGGGCTGAACAATACAGGGAAAGCCCTCCTGACTTCTTATGACTTCTGAAAAATCAAGACTTCTGCATATCCACAATACAGGTATAATGAATATTTACAAAAGTTATTCTGAGGTGCTACAACTGTAACTCTTTCCGAATCATCAAAAAATGCTATTTGGGGCCTAAATGCTTGCTACAATACCATATCCTAAACACCTTGAAAATTCATAATTCATTTAAGCCATCTGATAGTTTATCAGCTGGACAACATAATCTACTTTGGTAATACAGTTTTGAAAAAGAAAGGGAGTAAAAGATGACTTTCTTTCACGTGCTTGATCCTATCAGACCAGGTACTGCTAAGTGGCAACTTCTCAACTTTTCTGCAGAGGTTATATCTTCAATTAAAAATATACTAGTGAGATGATAACCACAGAGAGGACAATGAGTAGTGTATTCAGCAAACTGGCAGTCTGCGCCTTCCAAAATTTCAGATGTACCTCCTTTTAATGACTCCCCTGAATAAAGAAATTGGCTAAAATTTACTTTGTACATCTTAATATAAAGTTGGGCTCATCATTAGCAAGAACTCTTTAAAGTGCTGGGCTTAGTAGGAATTTAAATGGAGCACCAGAAGAAAAAAACAGTATTTCACTTTCAAAGGACCTATGCTGTACCTTTTTTTTTTTTGAAGATTGCAACTAATCTATTTTGTAATATAATGACACTAATATTGCCTCTGAGTTAACTGTACAATAATTCACTTTTGGTACTGTAATAATTGAGCAAACAGAAGTTGGTACCAGAGGCATTCCTTTCTTTTATTTATTGTAATATTTTTTCCATAATTTAATGAGAAAATTTCAAAAGCAACATTTTTATCCTTTCATGTTAAATTAATTTACAATGCTATGAGCTATAATAAAATGAGAGAAACCATCAGCAAAAAAGCAAAAGTTAACAAAGACAGATATTCTCAAAGTTTCAAGGACTGATAAAAGCTCAAATCACAAGAGTATTTGCTCTTTCCTTTTTTCTTTTCTTCTTGGCTTAGCTCAATTTGTCATAGTTTGTTCTCAATTACTTTGTACTTACTGCTAACAGAACATAATATTGATGAAGTAGGAAAGATGCATTACTGAAAGAAAATACACATAATTAAAATCGCATAAGAAACAACAAAAACTTTGTGATGTATTTTGGTAAGCTACGCTAGATTTACATAAAGAAAGCTTTGATGTAACTTTTACTGGTCAAAACTTATTTTGGAAAGAAATTCAAGGAATGATGAATAAAGCATGAGGAAAGTTCACAGTGTGGGAATAAAACTCTCTATTTAACAGGTATGGACATTCAAAATAGAAACCACTTCAATATATCTTAGGAAAATTTTATTCGGATGCTGAAAGCTGAACAAGCATTGAGAAAACTTGGGCTGTGAGATCTTTGTCAGGAGACTTAAACTCTCTGAATCTCAGTTTTAATTTAATTGATGGCATGGGACTAGATCAAGGAGAGGGGAGTTTCACCTGGAGTTCCAGGGCTGTGCTGGGGTGCTCCTGAGGACTATGAGGCCACAGCTAGGTTAAACAGGGGCAAGCGCTACTGTACACGCATCAGGTATTTGTCATTCACAAACGAGGTGCTAGCAAAGGTCCTTTCGAGTTTCAAAGTTCTATGACTCAGGGAAAGTATTTAATGTTTAGCCAGAAACTAAGCATACACCCCTTTACTGAGCACGTGTCCATGCACATCTAACATCCTAGAGTAGTGCTACTCAAAGTCTGCTCCACAGGCCAGCAGCATTGGCATCATCTAGGATCTCCTGAATCTGAATCTCTAGGGGTGACACCAAGTAATCTGCTTTAACAAACTTTCCAGGTGATTTGTACGTATGCTAAGAAAAGCACTGGCATCGAGGACTGTGGGAAGAGCACAGAAGATGCATAAACTCTAGTCATTTATCTCAAGGACCTTAGTTTTGGAGAAAAGAGATGCAAAACAACTTAGAGAAAAAGATGACTCATAACAAATATCTGTCCCTCATTCATTTATTCACTCAACAAACACCGGTATCCTACTATATGTTAGGCACTGCGCTAGATGTTGGAGATAAGAATGGTTTCTGCCCTCATGGAGATTACAGTCTAGTGAAAGAGACAGACTATCACCAAGTAAACAAACATAAATAATAATTACGGTTTGTGAAAATACTATGAAAGAGATAGAGTGCTACAAAAAATAATAAAGATGGCACTGTGAGGTAGAGAGGGATACTTTTGATTTAGAATTTGAAAGTTTTAAATATGATACAGTTTAAGATCCATTTAAATGATTTAAATGATAAATCATCAAATACTGATGCATGCAAGCCGTGCACCCCGGGAGACAACTTGAGGAATATAAAAGTAGGCTCTAGAGGAATTTATAATCTATTGGAAAGGTAAGATTTAGTTTGCAAAAAGCTACCAGAAGCAATAAACCAGAAATGGGTTGGTTTTTACAATGGAGGTTTACTGGCTTACAAGCTTACAATTCTGAGGCTATGTAAATGTCAAAATCAAGGCTTCATCAGGCAGTTGATTCTTTTCTCCCCGAAGACAGGCTGCTGGTGATCTTGGACTCCTCTTTCACATGGTAAGGCAAATGGTGGTGTCTGCTGGGCTCTCCCTCCTCCTCCAGGCTTACTTGCTCTCAATTTTCTGCTTTGTGGCTTTCTCTCTGCTTCTGTGTTCTGTTGATTTCAGCCTTTGGATTCAGGGGCCTTCTTTCCCAACTATCTCTGGATCTCTCTCTCTATTCATCCCATTTATAAAGGATTCCCAATTAAGAGGATTAAGATCCACCCTGGGTCATGCCCTACAAAAGTAATCTAATCAAAGGATCCCAGCCACAATAGGCTTATATACACAGGAATGGATTAGCAGGAAGTACATGTGGCTCAACTGATAGAGCATCTGCCTACTATATAGGAGGTTCAGGGTTTGAACCCCTCCTGGCTCGTGTGGTGAGCTGGCCCATGCACAATGCTGCCTCATGCAAGGAGTGCCATGCCATGCAGGGGTGTCCCCCGCATAGGGGAGCCCCATGTGCAAGGAGTGCACCCCGCAAGGAGAGCCATCCAGCTGGAAAAAAATGCAGCCCACCCAGGAGTGGCGCTGCACACACAGAGACCTGACGTAGCAAGGTGACACAACAAAAAAGAAACACAGATTCCCGGTACCGTCGAGAATGCAAGCAGACACAGAACACACAGTGAATGGACACAAGAGAGCAGACAACTGGGGTGGGGGACAGGGAAGGGAACAGAAATAAATAAAACAAATATTAAAAAAAAAGGAATGGATTAGCACTAAGGACATGATTTTCTGGGGTTCATCCAGCATCAAACCATCACACCAACTATTATAATCAGGATGGAGTGCATATTTTAGATGGGACCTTTTTTTGAAATTCTTCCCTTTCCATATTTTCATTAATACACTCCTTTGGTTTTCCAATTCCTGGTTTTCTAATTCAAACATGCAAGGAAAATTCACAAAAGAGAAATAAATGTGGAATGTTCTGTGGAGGAGGAATTTGAGATGGGCCTTGAAGGATAAGTAGAATGTAGAAAGGCGAAGACAAACAGGGAAGGAGTTTCAGTAATACTGCTATTATTAGTATAATAATGCCTCCATAAGACTATTTTCTTTCTGATAACTGATACTGTCACGAGAGATGTTTGGTGACTTCTCAGTCTAAGACACAATACACTATGTTATGTTTCCTCTCAACTCATTGACTAACTGTTGTTATTTTGGTTTTAACCTTCCTTTTAATGACTAAGAGGGACTCTATTAAGCTTGGAGGTGGAATTGTCTAAGAGCAGATGGGTCGATATTTATATATTGGTTGTCATTCTAAGCACAATACAAGTGGTTGCTACAAAAAAAAAGAAATTATGAAGTCAGAGATAACAAGCTCCTCAGACTTGTATATGTTTCAATGTTAAACTCCTGTGGTACAGCTACTCAATATTTGGCTTTCAATTGCTTGTTCTGAAGAGCACATTTATAGAGTTAAATGCTTTACTGAATACAGATCCCAAACCCACCTAGCTAAACAGGAAATAAGAATAATGAAAGCACTAATAACCTTATTTAACAACTATAAAATAAACCTAAAAATAATACAGTGGAATAAGAAAAATGCCTTTGCAGCAATGCTATTGTATAGTATTGACATAAGCCAATTTCTTCTCAAGAACCACAAATCTTATGCAGGTTATCAGAAATTATACTTCATTATGTGAAGTATTCATTAGTTCAATGAGTTAGCTCTAAAAAAGGAAATCCATTTACCATAGGGAAAAATTATTTTTAAAATGGGATTTAATTGTCAATAAAGCTTTTGATTTTGAATTCTTACATAGTTTCACATATAAGGATTGTAAAAAGCAAATATTATTCAAGAGAAAATCACATCTGATTTTTATTGCTGCCATCTTTCATTAACTTTTGTCTATTTTTAGTGAAGCTTTTAACTTTTAAAAAAATAGAAAACTGAAGAACTTTTCAAAAAAAGATTTACAGGATGTACAGAAAGATTTCTTGAGCTATAAAACTCTGATCACCAGGTATAATGAGGAAATGATTAAAGAGAGCAATAAACATAGATTCTAGAAATGTTTTAATGATCTTTCTCTCTCTTTTTTTAATTATTAAAATTCCATTTATGGTCCTAAATGTGCCCAACTAATCCAAATTTACTCATGAGAGGCATCCTTGAATTCTTCTTAATCTGTTTAGTTACTTGAAATGTTTCAAGCTTTCTAATCAAGAGAAACCTAGAGTCCCAAAGGCACAGTGTTCCCTCTCAAAATTGGTTTAACTTTAGGTTATTTAATTGGAACTCTAAAGAATTAGAAGTTTATTCTATTTCCTTGGTATCCTCCATAGCACCTGGCACAGTGTTAAGCACATATTAGATACTCAATAAATTATGTCCAAGACTAAATATTGCTTAGGAAGGGTACACATGATATTCTTTTTAGATAGAAGATATTTATTTAAATTCTTAGGAGAAACTTATTTCTTCCCTATTTATAGGGAAGACATGGTTAGAAAGTCAATTGGGGAAGCGGACTTGGCCCAGTGGTTAGGGTGTCTGTCTACCACATGGGAGGTCCGCGGTTCAAACCCCGGGCTTCCTTGCCGTGTGTGGAGCTGGCCCATGTGCAATGCTGATGCGTACAAGGAGTGCCGTGCCACGCAGGGGTGTCCCCCACGTAGGGGAGCCCCATGCGCAAGGAGTGTGTCCCATAAGGAGAGCCGCCCAGTGTGAAAGGAAGTGCAGCCTGCCCAGGAATGGTGCTGCCCACACGGAGAGCTGACACAACAAGATGACGCAACAAAAAGAAACACAGATTCCCGTGCCGCTGACAACAACAGAAGCAGACAAAGAAGACGACGCAGCAAAATAGACACAGAGAACAGACAATGGGGGGGGGGGGGCGGATAAATAAATAAATATATAAATCTTAAAAAAAAAAGAAAGTCAATTGCATAAAGTATGGTTTTGATAAAATCTATTTTGCTTTTGTTTAATTCAGTTTGACAAGCTTTTATTGAGTATTCACTATCTTAACACTGTGAAATGTTGAAAGTATAAAAAAATAACAGAAACATTCAAGAAGCTTAAAGCTTTGTGGGGTTATTTTTGTACGTGATCTGATTCCAATTTTAACCTATTTAAGGACAATGATCTCTGTTCAGAGCAATACCGAAATACTGTGCATATATAATCAACAATTTCTGAATGATTTTTATCAATTTATTAGTTGTATCTCACTTGGCTTATTATTTTAAAATCTTACAATAATCTAATATGGTCATTTTTTTTCTGTTCTAGAATGTAAACCCTTGAGGTCAGGTTTTTGTGTTTATTTTTAAATTTTTTAGGACATACCAAGGCATCAAATCCAGGACCTCATACATGGGAAGCAGGTGCTCAATCATTTGAGCTACATCCACTCCCCTCAGGTTTATTTTTATACCTTACAAATTACCTTGCACAGTATCTAACTAGCAAATGGTAGGTATCCCATTGAAAGATGAGTAATATTAATCTATTAATTAATATTAAGAGAAGTTATAGCAGCAGAGTTATATTTATGAACCAATTCAGGAGTGTTAAAAAATAAAAAAAAATTAAAGAAAGCATTACTATTAGGTCACTTAGACTTTTATTATTATTATTATTCAGCATACTTTATAGAAATTTCATACTATATTAATACAAGTGCCCCAAAACAATACCAGATTACCTGGTCTGACTCAAAAACAGGATTGGTGTGGCTATGCTAGATTAGTTGCATAAGAATTATTTTGTAAATACATTTTTAATGTATTAATAATTATTACATGGCTGCATAGGCAATTAAGCTGTATGGTCAGACTTAGCCAATGTTTACATACCTGACCATAGCCATGGCCTCAATATTCCATTAACCACCTGCATGTTTCCCTAGTTTGGAATCAATTCTAAGAAGTGTCCAGCCCTATAAAAGGACAGGAAAGGAAGCACAACCTTTTTCTAGGGTTTAAGTCTTAAGTTAGTCCTGCAGTCACTCATTCTGGGTGGAGCTGAACTACAGTTACAAATCTTCAGTGTATCTTCAAGCTAGAGAGAGCCAGGCAACTCTCTATAAGAAATTTCTATGAAAAACAACCATACTGAGTCTCAGAGTATGTGCTACCGAAAAAATTTATTTTAGGGCAAACATAAGGAATAAACGTGCTATTAAAATAAATTTGCCCAAATAGTGCTGTTAACATCATATTTTGAAAGTGACACCTACACTACAGCCGTATTTTGGGGAGCAACTCACCACCTCATATGCACAAAAATAGTATCTATTTCTTACTAGGGGGACTTAGCAATGTTTTATAAATAAAAAAAAATCAAAGCAGTACAATATGATGCTTTAGGGGATGTTTTCCCTGTAAAAACCTTCAAATTAGCTGTCAATGGACACAAACCAATGTTATTTTAATATTCTCCAGGTCCATATATAAAGAAAGGTACTACACTGTATTATAGAAATGGCTTTTGTTGTATTAGATGAGGTTTTCACATAAGCTTTTTAACTTTAGTGCTGCTTGTTTCACTTCTGCTGGCTTCTTTTTACAACAGTGCCCTGCCAAGCAGTTAACACTACTTCATAAAGGAAGACTTTATGCCTTGACCTTCACAGTCATGACTTATAATGCAGTGTGCTTCCCCAATCTCTATCATATAATTTCTAGATATCGCCCTTCATGGAAAATGCTGGCAAGTGTTTCATTTATTTGTTTCTGTTTTGTTTGAGGTCAGTTCAATGGCTCTTTGTAACCAGTTTTCTTAAAGCACTTTTGAAGCTCTTATCACTTCTGGTAGTCAAAGGTAGTTGTTTTCACAACATTCTTGTGTTGGTCAAAAGGAGTAATTGCATAATTTTAATTTTCTTGACCAGACATAAACAGATTGTAAAAGGTATTGCTATCATGGCCCTTGAATTTTGGGTCTTCCTCTCAAATTTAGGTCAAAAGCCAACATTAATAGTTAGACAGAATGACTGTTACATGGAAGAGCTGCCAAGCAGATAATAAGTTTACAATTCTTAATGGAAGATTAACACATTCACATTTGTATTACTAAACTGAATAAATGGATGTTTTGGCTACCACTATAATGAGATGCTGCATATTTTACATTAAACATACTCAATCCCAAAGGAGGAGGCATTCCTTTCCTGTCTGATGGTTGTTTCTAGACTTCAGTGTAACTTGAAAATTAGGGTAGGAAATTCAAGTATACTGAAAAGGACCCTGCTTTCTTTTTTAGGGATTGGTGTACATCCATAAAAATTAGTCAGCCTTCCATTTTAACTGCAACTTGCTGAGCTTGTCTCCAGTAGACTACATGGCAGACTGAATTATTGGTCTCAATTCTTCACAACCCTGCTATGGCCTCATGTGGTTTGTATTCCCACCCCCCACTTCCCCCTTGACTTTGGGCTTGGCTGTGCAACATGCTTTGGCCAGTAGGATATAAGTAAATGTGATAAGAACAGAGATTTGAAATATGTTGGTTGTGCTCCTATCATTGTCATGATCATACCCTGAGTAGCCACTGCCCCTTCAGCCTGAGCTCCAGAATGAGACACATGGTGCAGACCCAACTTAGATCTGTACCCTGGAGCCAAACACAGCCAAGCTGAGCCTAGCCAAGACCAACCAAACTCTACCAAACTGCAGACCCACGCATAAATAAATATCTGCTGTTATTAACCACTGAAATTTTATGGTTGTTTATTATGTATCAAAACTGATTGATACACACTGTAAATAGAAATGTGGCTTATAAGAAATACAACTCTCACAAAAGTTCTGCTGAATTTACATCCATCAAGGAAAAGAAGAAAAAACTGAATGATTAGAAAGTTTATATTCAGGGCAGGTACCAAGATCAGATACTAAGATTTGGCTAAGGGCAAGGGTTAGAAATTTAAAAAGCAGAATACTAGTCAAGTTTAACTTCCTGGGTCACTTTTCCATGTTTTCAAGCAGAATGTTATCATGGTTTGCAATATTTGAAGGGAGCCTGCTGTGATATGCTAATGGTTGTGAATGCTGTAGTCTTTGAAATAACTCCAAATGTTAAGCTCAAGTTTAAAACAAAATTGGATTCTCAAATCAATCCTCTTGTTCAACAAGGGAATAAGTCCTTTTATGTGGAAAGGGACAAGAAAATGATAAGGTACCTTTTGGCATTGCTATTAGCTCTGTTTCTAATGAGTAGTGAAACTGGCTCTCTCTTGTTTTTAGTCATGTCTACTGATTCCTCCTTACGTATAATTATTGCTAAAGGGTAGAAGCTACATCTCACCTCCAGCCACCTAATTTGAGGAGAATTTAGAAGGAGAATTTTTGCTGGAAGAATTTCCAATTTCATATGCTATTTCAAATGCTTCCTTTGTTCCTTATATAGTCTCTGAATTTGACTGACAACTGTTTAGCAAGTAATCTGAAAAATGTAGAAGACCCAGTATATATAAAAAGAGGAACTTATGAGATAATTTCTTGATCTTACAATTACTGAAACACAGTAACACTTTGTTTTATATTTGAGGTTGATTAAACTGACACACTTTCCAATGACAATCTTCATGGGCTTAACTTTTCTCATCTGATAAGTGGATCTGATGATTTCCTTGACTTCATTTTCAGCTCTGTGATTCTATGATCTATAAACAATGTGGTTCCAAGCATCAAGAGAATTTTCTGCCCTATCTAATTCTAGTCGAAGACAGAACCAAAAGATTAGCAGTGACCATCTTCTATGTAAGCAAATCTGGAGTGAATCTGGAGTGACTAAGAAGTCAGCCCAATGGGATGCATGATGTACACTCTATAGTCTTAAGACTAAAGTGTTCCTTAGCATGATTTCCCTTTAAATAGCAAACAGGCGTGTGAATTTTAGACATTACCTAAGGGTTAAAGAAAGGGTATATGATGGATTCATTTTTTTCTTCCAAAGTTGAAATATTTGAAGAGTTTACCAGTCATTGCTACTGTGTTTTTTTTTTTTTGTCACAGCTATTTTTAATAGTGGCAAATAATGCAACTAAAAAGAACATACAGGGAAAAATAAAAAATTGAAAAAATCAAGGCTCACTGGGCATCATCAAATCTGGTTTCCTTTAGTGTTTGGCAGGTATAGGAGGGACACATAGGCATTCATTAATAAAAGTTGTATTTGGGGGGATTTCCAACAGGTTGCTTCTAAGGAAATCATTGATGTCAGTAGATTGAAACTGCTTTTGTGCACACCTTAAGTTACATTGGGTATATACTGAAGATAAGAAGAAAAGGTTAGTTAAAATGTTAAAGAAGAATGACTACTCCATTAGACTAGATTCAAGAAATTTTATTTAGCAATGAGAAAAAGTATGAACCCAAAACAAGGAAGTGGTTAGGGTGTCCCTTTGGCCAAGGGACATAGGCCCCTATGTGCAATTCTAGAAATGTTTAAGTCTGTCTTGCAGCTGTAGCCAAGAGGATGGTTGGCTGATGAGACTTTGATTCTCTCTCTGATCATGCTTGCTAGCCCAATGTCCTTCAGTTAATCGTAGTTTTCATAAGAAACACTGACTTGGTTGAGTACTCCGCTATCCTATCACTTTGAGACTTTAGTCACCTCAAATTACTATCTGAATTTGAAGACACAGATTGAATTCAAAGAACACTAAGAAATGTACTGATAACCCAAGGAAAGAGATCGCTGGAGTTCTAAGTTAAATATTAGGGGAAATATGCCTAATACATAAAAAATTTATATTTTCAAAAATTCATACCTTAATCTCTATTTACAAATAAATCTTTTCTTCTGAATAAAATAGAAAATAAAATAAGTTCAATTTTAACTTTTAGGACGTGGAGCTATGATGTTCTGTGATATTTTAAGAAACAGAATCTCTTGCTAAGCTTTAACAGCAGTCTTGTACATTAAAATGCCTAGATTTATTACTCTAAATGAATTATTTTTAAATACATCTGAATTAAATGCCTCACTCGAGATCTTAAAGTGAACAACAAACATGGCAATACCAGCCAGGCACAGATAATTTAGGTTCCTTAATATTTTTTAGAAAATGCATACCATAAATTATTCTTGTCTCAAATCACCAGAGTTGAGGAACAAATCTTGGAGAACAGATGAGATATTCTACAAGCTGAATCCAGCAGCAAAGAATAGATGTTGGTGATGTGATTTTATAAAGAAGAAACTGCAGGAAAAAAAAATTTAATCCTATGCATTAAACAAAAAAACAAAGTAAGTTGCTTGGTTTAAGAAACAAAGAAATATTGAAATGGAGAGCATTCAGGTATAATTCTGTAAATGATATAAACTCATAAGCTTCTTATCAATTGGGATTTTGTCATTTTTTTGGCTACTAGTCAGAAAGAAACATAAATAAAATATAATGCACAATGATTATTTATTGCTGCCTTAGATAAGAGGACTATTTTTTATATTACATACATCACAACATAATTGCTCTAGTTATAAAAATAGATATGAATATCCACCTGACATTAAAAGACCAATGGTAAATATATTTCTCTACAGAGTTTCACTGACTGAACTGCAATCTATAGCTTTCAATTTATTTTTTCTTAAATTTTCTAGTTAATAATTCAAAATATTTGCTTTTTATTTTCCCACTAAATAAGAGCTATATATTGGTTGAAAATATTCTGAAACTATTCTGTGAAACAAAACTACTTTTCACCTATCCACTGTTTGTTTGAAAGTTGTTCTTAAGGTGGGGGAAGTGCTTTCTTCTATTTTTAATTGCAATCTCTCAGGTCTGTAGTTTTCCTTTTTCACAGGGACAAAAATAATTTTTAAGAATTCTCAAATATAAATCTCTGGAAGAGAGCATTCGTAAATGAATTCTGATCAACAGATTGCATACATTTCCCAATCAGCTGTGCAGACTGAGCATTTTCACGGCTCCAGTCATTTTATAAAGATGATTCAGAATTAATCAGTCCTACTGCCACTTTTATTATTTATATATTCACAGTATTGACAGATTTCATCTTCTTCCCACTCTCTACTCCTCTTCGACAGGAATAACACTCACGACATCGAACAAGGAGCAGCAAGACACATCATCAGACCTTCCTACTTTAAGGCATTACTCAGCTAATCCAGAAAACCCACCAACGATAATGGTGGGTATGCAGATTCACATCAAACTTCTTTCGTTTCTTCAAGTGCTTTTCCTAGAATATGAAGTCCACTTATTCTTTCTACCACACTGTATGCATGTGAATAATATAGTATCAGCTATGACTGGAATAATACAAAAATAGTTAGCTATGGCTTCAGCCACTGGAGCTCTTGGAACAAAACTTCTCTAGGAACAATGACATCAGGATACCTTGCAGGGGACCAATCTCCTGGAACTTTGAGCAAGCACACTAGTTGTGACATTTCAAAATGCATTGCATCCTCTCCTGGGATTACTAAAAGTTAGCATTCTATCTAACTATCCTAGTGACAGTTTATGTCACTAATTCATTTGAAAGAAATATTAACAGTGGTCTTTTAAAATCTCTCTTTGAATTGATTAGGCCATGTCTCTTTTAAGGCTCACATTTGATTTGGCCTTGAAACAGAGGGGAAACTAATGTTATCCTCTCGTGTCATTTCCCTAAATTCAGAAAGGTAAGGAAACATCAAATTCAAAAAACAGACATGTCTAATAGTAAATGAAGTCTGAATATATAAAAAGATTGGTGTCAAGACAAATCGATTCCTGGTTGTCTTCTGCTGATGTCTATTTTTACTTACACAATATGACTTAGATTCAAGAATTAAACACGAAGAAATACTGAATAATCCAATTAGTCAAAAGACACCAAAAAGTATACTTTGTAAATCTCTTTTCATAATATTCTTGTTTTGAATATTACAGCTTTCTATACATTTCATTAAATTAGGAGTTCTTAACCAGGGGTCCATGAGCTTGAATTGATATTAAAAAAAATTATCCTTGTGGGGATGTGTTGGTGTGGGTGTGACAAACTTATTAAATAATACACAGTATAGTGTGGACTTAGTAAGGGGTCTGTGGTTTTCACCTGACTGGCAAAGGGGTCCATGGAAGAAAAAGTGTTAAGAATCCCTGCATTAAATAGATCTCTAGGTTTAGTTTTAATGATAATGCCAACGAAATGGTAAAATCATGAATCCATGTCAATTTTAGAAGTATTTCTAATGTTATATATCAAACTGAAAAGGAATTTTACATGTACATTATATGTATGAAGACAAGCAAACCACAGGAGAAATTAACACAGCTAAGATTCCATATCTTCACAAGGAGAACGTAATGTTCATTATTTTTATTTCTCTCACAAAACCAAATATCACTCAGTTTCACCTAGGAATTCATGGTGTATTAATATGAAATACAGCATTATGTGATTCTCTGATATAAGGAATGGGTAGCTAATAATTTCTTTTCCAAAACATATTGCAAAAATGTGTGTGTCCCCTCAAAATTGGCAGTGTTTCCCACCATGTCAAATAGATGAACAGAAATACACAGTGTGTTCGTGATGTACTATTTTACTATAATGACATCGCCGGACAAAGGGACATCTAATTATTTGCAAATCTATGTGTAACAGTGAACCAATCAAAAAATACAGACTTTATTTTTTTTAACACAAAGATGGCTGATTTTATTACTTTTCAAGATGTATTTAAGAAAAAAAGAGAGTTTGTTGTTTCAACTAGCTATTGCCACAATAATGCAGAATAAAACTCAGTGACCTTGAGTCATGCTACGTGGCTCTCTTCCTCTCCCTGACACTGCAAGCTGCGCTAGGCCAGGTTCTTCACATAGATATTGGCAAAAGCACAAGAGGGCAAGCAGGAACAAGCAAGGGCTCCGAAGGCCTGGGATTTAAACTAGCACATTGTCACCTCTGCTCTCTTGCTGTTTGTTAATAGGGGATTGGGAAGTATATTCCACCCATAAGGAGGAAGTGTAAAGGGTGTGATTACAGAGTTGAGGGAAGAACAGGGGTTAATCATTCACTCTCCCAAAGTGTAAAGCAGTTTCTTTAAAGCAGATAATATAATGCAGAACAGGAGAACGATCTGCATTTATATCTCTGACTTACTTCAGGGCATAATTTTTGCCACAATATTGAACAGTGCTTTAAGTAAGATAATTGCTCTGGATTCTTTTTAATGTCATCAGTGATTAACCTGCTACTAGACTTAAGCAATACATCATTCTACTCCCTTTCTTTTAGATTCCTGTATGAAGAATTCAAACACATATTTTTTGCAGAAGGCGCCAATCACTTAGCAGTGTTATGTGAGTATAGACAGGCTGATGCAATTTCTAGTAGAGGGAGTGGAACATGGCATTTAAGTCACAAGGCCTGTCCTACCTAACTATGGAGTTACTCTTTTGAAGAGACTATATTATATGGCAATAATAATACAACACTGCCCTTAAGGACTTTGGGTAAATTTATTTTGTTTTCCAATACAAGAAAAAGAAACTATGTCACATCACGAGAATTAATCTCTTCCTTTGAGAAGGCTTACAGCAATGGGACTTCTCAATCAGATGCAGCATGTAGGTAAACTACTTCCTTATCATAGATACCTACATGTACAGATACATGTGTATGTATATGTTCCAACTCTCCCCTTAGAATTGCGACATTTTATTTCATGTAAGTCTTCTGAATTCTTGTTTTTCTGCTAGTGTTCCATTTTTGTAAATGGAAAAGTAAAAGAAGAATGTGTTTGAAAACCTGCTCAGAGAATGAATTTCAATTTGGCTTCTCTATTAGAGGACTAATTTGCTTTCTATGTGCAATCTTGGCGTGATCACTGTTGCATATATTATTGGATTTCAACTCCTATGCTCCCACCTAAACTCATTTTGAGATTCTCACATGGTAGGTCAATTGTATGAGTTTTATTGAGCCTAAATGCTGCCATCACTTGTCTCAGACATCTTGACATCACATTTGGTATAGAAAGCAGAACTTTCAACCATATTTCTTTTTCCTTTGTTTTACTAGGCCAGAGCAGTCCTTTCTTCCTTGGATGGACAGCTTTACAGAATGTTTTATAGAAAACACGTGATTTGATTTATCTCTCTCTCTCAATCTGTGTGTGTGTATTAAAACAACTAAATATATTCTATAGCAAGGGCTGTATATACAAAGAAGTGTAAAGAATTGGGGTAAAATTGCAATTAGGTAAAACAACAAAACTTGTTCAGAATGAAATCTTTGGTTGCATTAACCAAGGATGAGGAACTTGATTACCTGAGCCTGTAAACAAAAGGAAAATGATATATAATGCAAAGTTAGAGAGGCAAAACTTTATTCAAAGCACAAATCTGGTTAGGACCTTACTGATAGGTTAGTAAAATGTAGCTGAAGGGGTTATGCCTTTTTAAGGATATGTAAAAAATCTATTCACTGACAACTAAATGTAAGTGTAAATTATCTTACCATTCTCCTTCACTTTTTAATCTGATACAGAGTTCAAGACAGAATCTATTTTATTATTGAAACACACTTGCACACACACAACACACCAAAACCTTTTCTTCTCCCTTCTTGACCAACTTTACATTTGAGAAATTAATTATAACCTAGATCTATGTAACAAAATGCATTTCTCTGGAAGATAGAAGATTCCTTAAATCAGGGCTGAGAAATAACTCTGAAAAATTCAGCCAATAATACAATTGGTTTAAGTTAGAAGAATAAACCTGAAAGAAAAAAAAAATTCCTTCTAATCCTGTAACTTGGGTACATTAAGCTTACTTATAATTTAATGTCATGAGCCAATAGATCATAACATTAAATTAATGATAATGGCCCAGATGGAGTTATGGGCAGTTTTACATAATTAATGCAAAAGAAAAAAGAAAGAAAGTGATCATGTAAATCTTCCTTGGTACCATCTGCCTTAGCATTTCCCCCATGCCTCTCCAAAACAGTGGGAGGAATAAACAATATCATTTCTAATAGGCTAGGCATTGGAAATGGGGATACCAAATGAAAACATTCCCCAACATAAACAGAAAGTCTATTATTTTCTGCATTTCCTTCTTCTGTATGAGCACAGGGAATCTGCCTTGCAGAATCAAAATGTGTCCACTTTTGAGTGGCAATGGCCCGAAGCAAGCATCTAGCCCAGTGGTTCTCAATTTAAGCATGCACAAGAACGATGTGCAGGCTCTAAACATACAGATTCCCTGGCTAATCCCTGATGAGCTAACTTCTGATATATTCTATTTTTAATACTCTTTCCAAGTGAAATTGCTCTAAGTGGTATGTGGACTTGCAGAAACACCTCTCTAGTCTAGCTCTACTATTTTCAAGAAGATAAAACTTAGGTTTCGAATGTCACTGACTTGCCCAAATCACACGTTAGTAGTCAGGATCAGTCCAGATCTCTTGACATGCAAAATAAGACATTTTACACTCTCTGATACCATATTACTTCCATAAAGAATCCCTCAAAAGGTCGTTTAGCTCCTGTTTTGATTTGTGAAATCCTTCTCGTTCCTTGCTCAAGACAATGTACTGGCCTCTTTAAGAAGTGAGGGTCTGTCATTGGTCCAAGTTCAATAGATGAGAGAAAGAATTAAACAAGGGCAGTCCTGGGTGAGTGAAATAGGTAGAGCTGGGAAGCAGGCAGAGAGATGTGAAATGCATTTTCTGCCTAGCTGAAAGTCCCTTGAAAAGAAAAACAAAAGGGAAACAGAGAGACAGAGAGAGAATATAAGAGAAAGATAGGAAAGATGCATTATAAGAGAGAAAAACTAAGGCCATCTTAAGGGTACCCTGTGTTCAGCTTAGGCAGTAGAGCTATGCAAATGAAGTTACAAAGAAATACGTTTGAAAAATTAACTGGTACACACAAGTAGAGATAGGTACCGATGCCATTAAAGACCTTGGGACAAACTGTAGAGAAAGAAAAGCAACTAGGCAAGTAAAAATGTAAGCAACCTCCACAGAAAGGTAGGGTTTATTTCCCTTCCCCTTGAATCTGGGCTCTGTGACTGTTTAACCAATAGAATGTGGCAGAAATGAAACTAAGCCAGTTTCTTGCTCAGGCCTTAAGTACCTGGCAGCTTCAACTTCATGCCCCTTGGGATGATTGCTCTTGGGATCCAGCTATTATGCTGTGAAAAAGCTCAAACCACCCTGTGGAGGGGCACACACGAAGAGGAACTGACAGCAGCCATCAATTTGCCAGGCCCGTGAGAGAGCCCCCTTAGAAGTGGATTCTCCAGCGCCAGTCGACCTGCCTCAGCTGATATTACGTGGAATAGAGAAAAGCAGGCCTCACCGAGCCTTGCTCAAATCGCAGATCTGTGAGCAAGACAAATAGCTGTTATCTTTTTAAGCCATTACGTATTGTTTAATTTTTTAAAATTAGAGAACTCGTAGGTTTACAGCTCTAATAGTTATCTATTGTCATCCAAATAATGAGAATGGTTTTCTACTCCAAAACAGAAGATATCAACACTTTTCCTTAGCAGGTGAAAGTGCCATCTACACTCATTTCGGGATTTTAAAACCATAATGTACAACAGTTTTCCAACCATTTGTGAAACTACTGTTAAAACTAAAAATAGGATTCATGGACTAAATCACTGGGAAGAATGCCTGGTCAAGCAGTTCATAAATATCCAAGTCTCATTCTTTTTGGGGTCACAGCCTTGAACTGAATCCAATATTGAATTTTTGAATTGAGAGCAAAGGATTGAGGTGAAATGTGGTTGGCTCCAGAGAGCAAGTGAAATGCTGCTTTCTGTAGAGATTATCTTTTTCTGCAACTTCCAGGGAATAATGTATTTTAAAAAGTATTAGAGATGAATGGAAATTAGAGAGGAAAACCTGGAATCTTTAGAGAATTTAAAGATTACATTTGTAATGATTTAGATTGTTATAAATTGTAATAATATAGAACAGTTAACTTGCTAATAGGCATTTCAAGGACAGCCACAGATGCAGGAGCAAATAAAAGTAATTTGTTGCTTTCTCACTATCAGGAAATAGACATTCTTCCATCTCGACTAATATGATCTCCGGTGGGGAATGATTTATGTCTCTCACATTCATGAAACTCTCTTTCATAACCAGGTGTAACAGCTTCTTTTACCTCTACAGGGAATGTCTGATTTATGCATAGCCTTTGTTCAATAACCTTTCTTTAAAGATTGATACTGTTAAATATGAAAAAAATGTGAGCTTTTTGACATTTTATTTTAATGTAATTTAGAAAACCATGTAAATTGCAAATGGACATCATGTGGAATTAAAATTGCATGCTGATAACCTAAATTATTTTAATATTATTAATCTTTGACTAATACCTGAAATACTTTATTATCGGAATTATGAAAGGCACAGAAGAGACACTAATGAAATTCATTTTTAAAACAATCCGTAAATAGAAGATTGGATTCTTTTCTTTGATTTCCCCAATTCATACTTTCAGAATTTTCCAGCAGAAAGTGGGGAGGCACTGCTACCCACCACACAAAAAAGTTTTATTTTCCCCTAGAAAATCTCCCCCAAAGACCAACAACCCTCAAAAAATGTTTGAGGTTAGAGGAAGGAAGGAAGAGAAAGTAACATGAAGTTCTTTGACTTTTACTGTGGCCAAACTTTTTCTGATCTTTTCTATTCTTTGGAGAAGGATGAATAACTGAGCACATAGTTCCAGCCTTCTCATTGTCTTCAGTGCTACTTCCTCAGTGTATACTATAAACAATTATATGAATTTTATTAGCATATCTAAAAGCCATTGGTGTGATTCACTATGTTATTTGGGCTGTTTGGAAAAAATAAACTATTTTTACAAAGTATATTCCAGGAAATTCCAATGGCTGGTACCTGGATGAAAGGGCAGGGTGGCAAGTCAATTTACTTCCTCCAAGGAAGTTATGAAAAACAAAACATGTCTTTTTAAATTTTCAGTGTAGTATATTTATTCTCAAGAATGGGGTATCAAGGTTTGTTTGTATCTGAAGACTTTAAAGAGCTTTTCAAACATGAGTCAATATTGACAAGTAAGAATTAAAATCTGTTGAAGATTATTAATCTTTTCTTTGTTAGAAAAGACAATCACAGCTTTAAAAAAATCAGAAATCCAATACTCACGTTAGCCAATTATTTTGGGCATAGTTTTGTCAATTCATTCTTTTTGTATTAAGTAGTTTCTCACACAAATCAAGTGAGGATTGTGCCCTTAAAGAGCTCATAGTGAAATAAAGAATATGCACATTTATTTATAAATATACACATATAAACTTACATGTTACATGTTTATGTAAACAAATCTAATAGTAATAACATAATACTAGCTCTATTTATTACATATTTGCAGTGTGCCAGATACTGTTTTATGAACTTCACATATGTTAATTCATATCACCCATATAATGACCTGATGAGGTCATTGTTATCATTGCCCTTGACTTATAGCTTCCTACACTGAAAGCAATTAAGAAATCTGCCCATGGTTAGAAAACACCAAATTCATAATTTAAACCCAGGCAGTTAGGCTTCAGAGCCCACGTTATTAAATACTGTACACTGTAGCCTCTCTAATATAATATAGAAAACACAAATTGAGAGGGAGACAATATGTCTTCCAGCTTGGAAGTTCAGGAAATAAGTGTTTGAATGAGGCTTTCCTTGAAAATTAGGTAGCATATGTGTAAACTGAGATGAAGAAAAGAAATCCCAAGGAGAAGAAACGAAGTCATGAAAAGACATAAAAGAACAGCTAGCTGTTCATTTTGGGGATGTGGAGGGAGCTTGGAGAGGAAAAATAAGAAATAAGATCAAAACTGAGATTAGGGTATAATCTTGGAGAGCCAGTTTAAGAAGTTTGTAGAATATTCAGAAGACTTTGAGAAATCAGAAAAGGTGTTTGAACAGGGGAGTCATAAGTTTCTTTCATTCATTTTAAATATGTTTATTGAGCACCTACCATGTGCCAGACATTGTCTTGGATACTGGGAAAATACAAGGGAATAAAGTAGAAGAATCCCTGCCCTCATGGAATTTAATTTCTAGGAAGCTATGCTTTAAGAAGCTTAAATTGAAATGGCAATCGGCGGGTTGGAAGGGAGCAAGGTGGTAGGAAGGAAGGAATGGGAGGAATGAGTGCAAAGGATTATGGCAGTAATTTGACAGATCTTGAAAATGAACTAGAAAGGGAGGCAAGTGAGAAGGAAATATAGAGATGACTATGTGGCTTGAAATCTCTCTGACTGAAAAGATGGTGATGTGAAGAAGAGCAGGATAAGATATAAAGATATGACCTATTGGGTCATATTGTGTTTCTGATGTCTGTATCTCACATATGGTAAGAAATTTGGGAAGGACAATGGAATGAGATAAAACTATTCAACTCATTGGAATAAATGAGAGGGACACAAGACTGTTTCTAGTGTAATGCCTAGCACATAAGCAATACTTAGTGTCTTTTGGCTGACTAGTGAGCAAAGGAAATGAGATTAATGAAAAGAGAAAAGAGAGCCTAGAGTGAGCCTCAGAGGAAGAAAGTGTGTTTAGAGGTGTAGGGCGAAACTTATTGAAAAAAAAATAGCATCCCAGCGAGACAAAAGGTAAGAAATGTCTTCAGAAGATGAGAGTAGGCAAAGATAACAAAGGCTGCATAGATTTCTAGGGCAATAAGGACTTGGTAAAAAGCCATGGCATTTGGTAATTATCGTGGTTTCATAGAGAAATATTTCAGTTGGGAGGTAGATGTAGAAACTAGACTGAAAAAAGTTAAGGAAGGGTGGATGTTTAGGAAGTGGAAGTATTTCCATTAACAAATCCTGTTAGAAGAATGATTTGCAACTTGCTTTTGGTTCTCTTGGGTCTTTACCTGAAATGCTGAGTTTAGAGTAATGGGTAAGGGTGGAGTTGTAGGATAATGGAAGATCAGAAGGTCAGGCTTAGGTTCAAATACTCACTCCTCTATATATAGTTGTGTGGCCTTAGAAGTTACCCAACTTCTCAAAGCTTCAGTTTTCCCATCTGTCACAAGGACCTGATGATAGTCTATAATGTAAGCAGAGCACTTAGCACATTGCCGGGGACATACAAGTATTCAAAAAATGTATTAGCTATTACTATTAACTATCCTAAGCGTTGGATAAGTGTATTGTGATTTTAATTCCGGAAAACTAAATATTCATTGAGATAGGTTTTTCTTTTGCATACTTGTTTTCCTAATTGGGTGTGATGAAACTCAAATTAGTTGATTTTCAAAGAAGTAGTAACAGCTAAAGTACTTAACCTCTCTAATTCTGCTTTCCTCAACTGAAAATGGAGTAGTGCATGCACCACAGTTATTCAGTGAGAACAGATAAGAAAACGAAAGTAAAAAAAAACTTTACCAATGATAAAATGAAAAATTTGGTAGCCTTCTTATTCTCACTATCAATAACTAGAACTTTGACCACTGATTTTTAAAAAAGATTTATTTATTTCTTTATTCTCCCTTCCCTCCCCCGCCACTTGCTCACTATCTGCTCTCTGTGTCCATTCGCTGGGCATTCCTCTGTGTCTGCTTGTTTCCCTTTGTTGTGTCTTCTTGCTGTGCCAGCTCTCTGCAGGCACGGGCCAACCTGCCTTCACAAGGATGCCCTGGGAAGCAAACCCAGGGCCTCCCATACAGTAGATGGGAGCCCAATCGGTTGAGCCACATCTGCTTCCCTTGACCACTGATTTTTAAATTAATTATTTTGCCATGTTTGCATCTGCTTTATTTTTTTAAATGTTACATTAAAAAAATAGAAGAGGTTCCTATATACCCCCCACCCCCCTCACCCCACTCCTCCCACATCAACAACCTCTTTCATCATTGTGGTACATTCATTGCATTTGGTGAATACATTTTGGAGCACTGCTGCACCACATGGATTATAATTTACATTGTAGTCCACACTCTCCCCCAGTCCATTCAGTGGGTTATGGCAGGATATATAATGTCCTGCATCTGACCCTGCAATATTATTTAGGACAACTCCAAGTCCCAAGAATGCCCCCACTTCACATCTCCCACAAGAGTATAATAATTAGATTTGTATCGTCAGCTTGACTTCTGTCTAATGTTAATTCCTAATATTAATAAGGTCCTTTCACTTGAAGAAAGCTTTTGCAAAGTCTTTTGTATTTATTACCTTGTAAGAGCCTAACAAAAGCTCTGTGAAGAATAAAAGAGAACATTAGGGGCTATCAAAATTGATGTTTCAGTATGTACAATGTCTTCTTACCTATGTGGGCCTTCCCTTGGTTTGCAGATATAAAATTAGAGAACCCGATAGCTGAATAACAAAGTTACTCAATTTAGTGCTTCCCTTGTATAGTTCCAGGCAATTGCTTACTCTAAGGACAATATCTAGAAAAGGAGGCTCTCAAGTTTTCCACACAATCAATTAATGTGTGTAAATGTGAAAGAGACCCTGGATCATGGCCTAGCATGTTATAACTCTTATAATCAAGTGACTAATTTAAATTCAGGTAGCATTAAACTGAGGTGATTGTTTTTATTTTTCATTACTGGACCAAAAAAAAATAGATTCTTATCATTTTCTATATTTAGTCTTCCTTTCTATAGAGGATAAAAGACCAGTCCTGAATATCTGTCTTCATTGACTCCTATTTCTAAACCTTTTTTTAAACAAATCAGTTTTATTGGTACATATTAATAAAGCATACAATTCATCCAAAGTGTACAATCAATGGTATTTGGTATAATTACATAGTTGTGCATTAAATGCATCACTTCAATCATTATTAGAGCATTTTCATTATTTCAATATAATAAACAAAAAACAAACAAGAAAATTCTTGATCTCTCAATCTCTCTCTGTTTCCCCGCTGTACATAGCTATTCTTTCTGGCTATTCTTGCACATTTTATTTACTTTTAAAGCAGTTTTACTGAGATACATTCATATACCATACAATCTATCCGAAGTGTGTATTCAATGGCTTTTAATATTATATAATAAAAGTGTTGCACGTTTATCACCACAAAAATTTTTAGAACAATTTCATTACTCCAAAAAGAAAAATCCCATACCCTTTATTAGTCACTTCTCAGTTCTGCTATCCTTTCCCAGCCTTACATTACCACTAATCCAATTTCATCTTTATAAAGTGATTTATATTTTCATTTTCTATAAATGGAATCATACAAAATGTAGTATTTTGTGTCTGGTCTCTTTCACGTAGCATAATGTTTTTTGGGTCTGATATTAACATCTTGTAGTATTAACATACATTTGTTCAGTTTCAAAGAAAAACGGGTTTATATATGCAATTTTACCCATATTCATATTTTACATGAGGTTTGACTATGCTATACAGTCTAGTGTTACACTGTTTAGCTTTCTTTTTCATAATATACATGCCTTAGTATACACTTTAAACTACTGTTATACCCACATAGTACTACTGCTAGTTACAAACATTATGTTGTGCTTTCACTTTTTCTATTCATTTCCAAAGATTAACATACATCCCTTTTACCAATTCTAAACAAAAACTCTGTTAATTATTTTAACTATTTCCTTTTGGATTCTCTCTGTTTTCTACAGGAATTTCAGGGTCCTAAACTGTAAAGAACAGACTAAATAAAGTAGTGAATATAGTAAGAAGACAAGCTGATGGTTCTTGAATCCTCTATTTTTAGAGTACTGTGCATGCGGGTGGCCTTTTTCTAGTAGTTACGTGAGGATAAAAGGAAAAATAAAATTCCCCATGTTTATATGAGAGAAGAAACTAACTGTCCTAATTGGTAGGAGTTTTTCAAGATCTTGGATACATTACCCAGATACTTTTACTTTTTCCATGGAATGAGTTTTATATCAAAGGTTTGCTAGTTCTTTGTCTTTTCACATGATCACTACAAGTACCCTATAGCTATAACTCCATTGAATAACATAAAATATGTCATTACTTAATATCAATTCTGTGCTACAATAAGTAACATTTTGGTGGCATTTAGGTGTATTTCTGGGTGGACCACAGAGAAATTCAAGTCACAATGACATGGATTTGGGCGTAACGTCATTTATTTCTATGGCGATGTCCTTCAATTTTATATCTTCAGCCCAGACCTTTCTCCTAAGCTTTACCTCTGCATTCCCACCTGTTTCAAGATAGATATTTTCATCTCTATTACACATGGGCACGTCAAAACTGACTGCACTCCTGACTACACTCCTGACTTCTCTCTCCACAACAAAGTCTCCTCTTGAGTTCTGTGCCTCTGTGAAGGCGCCGCTCTTTACTCAGTCATGTCAAGTGAAAAGCAGGCTGTGACTCCTCATTTTACCTCCTATTCTCCCCTCACCTCTGCTTCCCATAAGGCACATCACAATGTTGGTTTTGCCTCTAAATAGCTCAGGCATCTGTTTCATTTGTTCAACCGTACTGCCTTAATTTTCATTTCTTGCTTGGAATATTACGGAAATAATTTTCTAATGGTGTCCCAGTGAAGGTCTTATATACTCCCATTTCATTCCTCTCACACTCACTGGAGTGATCTTTCAAAACCATAGAGCTGGCTATCCAATTTCCTTGCTTAAAAGTATGGTGTGACTTCCCAAATACTAAAGATGACATCCAAACACTTCAAGATAGGTAGCAAGGGGGAGGGACAGACAGCTTACTCTTTCTGAGTGAGCCCTAGAGTCAGCATTCTGCCCCTCTGGTGAGCATTTCACATGCATCGTATCATTTAGTTCTCCCCAAATGCTGTGAGGTATTACACTCATTTTAAGGCCCAGAGGTTAGGCGACAAGCTAATAAGTGGTAAAAGAAGTGGAATGTCTGCCCATAGGGTCCATACTCTTTCTACTCTGCCACCCTGTCTTTCTACACAGCTTAGCCCTAGGTGATCTTTCCAATCTCATTTCTTGTAACAACCTTAGCCCAGAAGAAACTGCAGATTCTCCAAACCCCTGGATATGCTGTTTCCTCTGCCAAGAGGTTAATGGCTTTAAACCTCTTTTAAAATCAAGCGATGGTTTTAACAATGTGGATTGATCCTTTACAGCCTCATGTACCTGGCTAACTCCTAACATTATTCTAATGTGACTTTCTCTAAACAGGGGCTCTCAACCTTGGCTGTACATCAGAATCATGTCCCGGCTGCACTGCAGACCTATTAAATCTGAATTGCTGGGGGTGGAACACAGAGATCAGCATTTTTCCCAGCTCTCCAGGCACTATACAAGGTTGAAAACCAGTGTTCTAGGTAGGTTTCCCAGTCCCTGACAGGTTTAGCTTAATCCTCATTTCTTTTCACTAGAACCTGTCCAGCCCCCTGTTGTAATACTAATCACAGTAACACATAATTTTGTCTTCACATGTCTGTCTTCACCTTTGGAATATGAGCCCTACAAAGGTAGAAATCACGCTCCAACACAGAAGTTTTTGATTATTTGTTACACAGTGACCCAGTCTATACACACTTGTAAGCAAATCCATGCAAACATATATACAAAAGAACAAAAGCTTCACAGAACAAATACTGACCCTTACTTGAGAGTGATGGTTTTAAAAACGTGGCTTGATACTCATCACATTGATTTCACAACCCAGTACTAGGTTTGACTTGCCTTTTGAAAGGCACTGCTTTAAGCATGTCTGTATCCCTAGTCCTAGTACTAAGAGAGTCACTGACAGGTGGTTAATAAAGATTTGCTGAATTAATCAACATTCTCAAGGACTTTATATAATTGTGTGTGTGTGTGTGTATATACATATGTATACATATGTATAAAAGTTGTACATATACAGAGCAGTGGTCAGTCATCAGCAGGCAAAAGAAATATGTGAATATTCATGATTATCCTCATTAGACATTGATCATAGAAAGATTAATAAATACATATTTAAGTTAATTAATATTATAGCAACAGAAAGGCATACACGGAGAGTTTTCTTTTCTTAGTTTTAGGGATTCTTAGATTACCTCTCTATTCACATATGTTCCAAGAAATATGATAATCTAATTTATTTCAAATACTAATTGTACTACTAAGATTGTATTCTTCCATCTTCCTTTGGAATTAACCAGTGGGCCAAGATTTTTGCCATAAACAATGAAGTTTCTTCCCCAATATCAGTAATTTTGTGTTAGAAATCTAAAATATCTTAATTAATTTACAGATATACTCAGATGTACAATTTAAAATTTACCAAAATTTTCTCTCTGAAAATATTTTACCTAATAGAAGAAAAATTTTATAATGGCTGGGGGGGTGTTGGGAGGAGAGATGGGTAAAATAAATGAGGATAGAGAAGGGAGTGAGTTGAGAGGGGCAGCCTGGGGCATGATCCAGATCAGAGATAAAGGAACCTCAAATATTAATCCTTTCTCAGTTTCTTCTTTCTGAGAAAAAGATCCTTAGTTACACCACTTCTATGACCATCTCTCCTCTTCCCCATACCTACCCACACACCTTGTTGAGAAGTTAATGTTTACAGTGATTTCTTAGGGGTGCTCAGAAAACTAGTTAAGATCTGTGAAATGCTTGTGAAGTATTAGTGAAAATTCACAGTCTTCCCATTTTCAGATAGTTATCCATAGTTCTATGTTAGAACTTGGAACCCTGAACATCTTTATCAACTCTCTTTAGGCCCAAAGCAGGAACGATTTCAGACACAGGAACAATCTGATTCAATTATGAATACAGTTCTTTCTCTTAAGGGTACATTTGCAATTTAAAATTTCCCAAGCTGTCACCCCTCAGGGCTCTAGGTAGCATTTTATAAATATATTGGCTTAAAACTTCTAGTCAGACGATCAGAAATAACAATATTTATAAAAAAAACTCCCTCATCCTGAAGTA
Source organism: Dasypus novemcinctus (assembly GCF_030445035.2). NCBI lineage: Eukaryota > Metazoa > Chordata > Mammalia > Cingulata > Dasypodidae > Dasypus > Dasypus novemcinctus. Next base: position 35,788,619 of record NC_080704.1, read on the forward strand.
TGACAACTGTAATATCATTCCTTTAATAAGAAAAGAAAATAAACTGCCTCCCCCCCAATATCAGGGCAGGGGGAGGGGTTCTAAAGGCTTTGAGAGCAGAATTGATCAGGTTAATTCCATTCAGGAAGCATATGTTTCATAATACAGGTATGCTTGTAGAACCCATGAATTATGATTATGGCTGGGAGAATTAAACATCCTACAAAGTGACTGTTAAACAAAAGAGTGATATTTGGGTAGTCAAGCAAGAGCTGGAGTCTCCATATATAGAACAGCAGGTTGACAGTCAGAGGAAACCATATTTTGTGAAGGTTTCACCCCTCTCTCCATTCAGTATCTTTGATATAATGCAAAACTTTGCTGCTTTTCGGTGGATAGACATACTGGAATCTGCCAGGAGAGAAGTGGATCTGGCTAGACATTTGGAGTTTCCTTTTTTAATATGTAACAACTGTTCTTGCTATATAGCATGAATCAAACAATGACTATCTGCTACTGGTTTCTTCAAACGAAGTGAAAAGGTATCCCATATAGAAAGTTCCTTTCGTTCAAAATAAAAAAAATCATACACACAGGGAAAAAAGCACAGACTTCCATTTAGCCGAAATACTGAAATTGTACATAATCTCCTAAAATATGTTGTTTTATTTACTTTCAAACTTGGCATTTCCATTTGTTACTTTTAAATTCTAGTACCTTGATTCTAATCTACCCAGCTGAAATGCGTGATTAGCAATAATCAGTAGTTTTCAGTAGTTGGCAGTGTCACCATGACATCTCCAAATCTTTCATCAAAGGTCTGTTATGAGCCATCCAACTAAAAGTCAGAGCTGGCTATAAATGTCATTCCTGTCCATAAAATGTCGTTTAAATCTCAGGCAATTGGAATTTATAGAAAACACAATATCAACTGAGAGAGAATGAGAAAATTATCTGTGTTTTAAAATAATTTTTCAATCTTAGTCAGTAATTAAAGGGAAAATGATATCTCTAAGGTTTTCAGAAACATAAGGGAGTTTTTACATGGCTTTTAAGAATACATTTTTAAATGAATAATATAGTACAAGCTATGATGTTTTCTCAGTATAATCTCCAACTGCTTTTGAAAGAGACATCAGAAATCTAAACACCAAATGTAGTTTTAGTCTCCATTCTTCCATAGTAAATATAGTTCAGCAACATGGCAATTTTTTCCCTTTAATTATTCAGAATCTTGCAGTTTCTCAGGCTCAGGAGTTTAAATATGAATTCTCATTGTAGAGTACTGCAGATATAAATATAAAATGTATGGGAGATGGATGGATGTACCTGTGCCCTCAGCCAGGCTTATTGTGATGATTTTAAGGGATATAGTTATTAAACCCCTGACAGCAAATTATTTTTCAATCACTGAATTAGAATTTTTTCCAAAGTAATGTGCTAAGAAGTCCACCTAGGGTTTTACTACTTATCTACCATAGTTGGTATTTTTAAAAATTCTAGAGTGGTTTTATGGCCCTTCCAATGTGAAATAAAATTGTATTTATGAAATATCACAGGCCATGTAAGTTAGAGCAGTGCACTGTCTAACCACTCACCTAAGAGCGACCAAAAATCTAAATTTGCATTGCTTTTACATTCTGTCACAAGCTGTGGGAGATATCTGCCAAGACTAGGTCAGAAATTCTTAGAAACAAACTATCTCCAAATGATCAAACTACTTAACAACACATTGTGAGAGAAGCAAGTAGGATCAGACCACAATGATAAAGCAACAACAATAAATTCACCAAGAGGCTATAAATTGCCACCATCATCTTCTTTATGCATAGGAGCATCAAAGTAGAACAAATGTCTTATCGAAAGAGAAAAAAGGAGGAGGAATAGAACCTTTGCTTATAACGATTTCATTTGGGAATTGTTTTTCAACCTACAATCTATCACTGCTTCATTATTATTTAAAAATATGAAAAAAATGAAGCTAGTCCAAAAAATTGATCATATGATTCTAACACTCCATATTCTCTTTGAGGTAATAGTAAAGTTCTATTATATCAAGACACAAAAATGAACCATCCACAAAAAAACTACGTAATAGTTGAGGAGAATTATACCAGATATTGAAAATATACTTAAGGAGCCACCTTGATTTACAGAACATGATTCTTACCAAGATTCCATTTAAACAAAATTACCTACACTTTTGTTTTCACTGTTTATGCATATGAAACTTGAAAGCAATAATTTTTGTTTCTAGGAAAAAACTGCCTGAAAATTGTATGATCATTTTCTATGACAAATTTAGCCATCTCATTTTTAGTTTCACAGATCATGTTAGGAAGAAAGCTACAAAATGCCAGATTAACATTTTAAAACATATTTGAAAGTAATGAAGGGAAACTGATTCAGTTAGCAACGCTAAATAAAACAGACAATGCATACAGATGCTTTCCCTGTAAAATATTAAATAAAAACTCAGCAATGGCAACTTTTTCAATTTAATAAACAAATCCCTAACTTATTTCTCAGTTTCAGCGAAGTTTCTCCATATCCAAAAGCTCTGGATTGTATAGGCAAGTTTCTCCTTTTCTGAAAAACATACTTTTTGAATACCAGAGTGTTAGATGGAATAAATAAATAAATGACTCCTCTTTCTTTCTCTGCCCCTCTCCTTCTTGCCAAAATACCAAAATATAGCAGGCCATCTAAAACAACTTTTATTTTGTTCCTAGTATACCCATTAGAACTACAAATGAATCGTTCAGTTGGATTCACAAAAGCACTTAAAAGGAAATGCTTCACTTACTTGCCACTGTTTCATCAGCTCTCGAACTCCCTTGGAGTCTTCTAGAAGCCTTTCCTTATGGGTGGCATCCTGCAGCACATTGGCAGTAGTTTCAGCTTCTGTAAGCCAAGCAAGGAACTTCTCCAGGTCCAGGGGGAACTGTTGCAGTAATCTGTGAGTTTCTTCCAAAGCAGCCTCTCGTTCACTCATTCTGTAAAGGAACAAGCATCCAGATGTAATTCTCCTCAATTATCAGAATGGTGGGCCCAGTGAACTTTCACAAAAAGAGCAAAAGTGGAAGGACAAAATTCTAACATAACAACAAAGGAATGAGTTGTTGCTAAAACGTCTTTTAAAAACAACTACAACAATTAGAACATTGTGCAGGCCATTTACCTTCATTTCTATTCAACTTAAAGGTTTCTGTGTGTAGGGAAGGCATGCAAAAGTATCTGTTGAAAAAGAATGACAATTGCAGATTTCTGTCACGTTTGGACTGTTGAAAGGCCATATATGAGCTTTCAAAAATACCTTCTGAGCTTTCTAGTTTTGGCTGGTCAATTCTGAAAGTTTATTTTAATAGGCTGCAAAAGTTTAAGCTAATTTTTATAGGTGAAATTTTAAATCCCTACACCATGCTTCTCTTTGATTTTACCCCGAGGCAGAAATCATGGATTTGAAAGGCAAGAAGAAAAGTTCAAGATGATGCGAATCTATGGTGAAAAGTTGAATGCTGGGCAAAGGGAAACAAACAAACAAAAAGATTAACGAGTAGAAAAATAACTTATTTTATGGAAACCGTTGTGCAAAAGATTATTGTAACTATTGCGTTGCCTTCATATATTGTTGCCCGATGGCCTTATAACTTGAGAATATTTCCTAAAAGAAAATTCTTCGGTATAATGGAAAAACTAGTTGTGCTATTTGGCAAATTAGTTAACTTCTCTGACTTCTCTGTTTCTCATCTGCAATGCATGTTGCTGGGATGAAAATTAAAATGGAGCAACGGGTACGAAGTTGAGCACCTTACGTACATTATAGTTACTAAAAAAATGTTAGTTTCCTCTCCCAACACCTTCATTCCTCTAGTCTTTTGGAAGGGATGAACCAAATCCCCTAATGAAAGAAAACTCTAACAAATATTTATTCATATTTTCTGATCCTCTATATACTGCATGTCTTGTGGATATGCCCGCATATGTCCTCAGCAAGTTTGGGAGTGAGAACTGCCTTAGGCAGTAACAGCCCCACCTGAAAAGATCCAGGTAAATTTCGTCTGCACAGAGGAAATTAATACTCTATTTAAATGCCTTATTTGCCTTCTATTACTACACAAACACTGTCTAGGATTAAACATAAGCTAAAAAATGGATTTTAAAAAATTGAATGCTTGAATATGATATACTTTGCTTGTTAAGATGTGATTGTCAATAATTATGCAAAACTGCAATTTATTTCAGCAGCAACTTTATCCCGGGATGTGCAAACCCGGCAATAAAAAACTCCTGCTGAGCCAGTGGCAGCAAAGCCCCCGGAAGAGCTGTTATTCATCATGGGTGAGATTTTTGCTGAGCACACAGTCTTCTTACAGTGTAGTTTCTGCGTTTATACTGGATGAAAATCTTCTGTCTGCATTAAATGGTGGAGGGTAGGATAAGTTTATGAGGATGCAGCTATTTGGAAAAAAAGTAAGCATTACACTAAAGCTACTGATCAACTCTTAAATAAATTTTAATATGGCACAATTGAAAGGTAGCATAGTGTTCTGGTGGGGCTAAGAAGTTAAACCTCATGTCATCTGTGGGCTAACCTGGAATGCTGGTTCCCTGCTTATCCAGTTTTCAGGCAAACTAACATTGCAGGGAGAAATGTCAAAATAGTTATTGTTTATCATGTTAAAAAAATTCAGAACCACGTCAACAGCACTGAGAATCTTATTGTTACCTACTGGCATGAAATGTACAGGGTGAGACCATGTGCAACTGCTGCCATTTGACCATATCTGAAACACAAAAACGACAATTTCATTCTGTTCAAGCTAGTATTTCTTGGTTGTTTGGGGCATTAGAAATCACTGCGACTTAATCCATCTCCAGTCCAGAATTGGGGATAAAAAGAAGCTGTCACATTCCAGAAGACAAATGCAGTTCTAGACACTGACATATCTTGCAATATACTCCAATTTTACACACCGTAAGAGGACAATACAAAACTCTCCCACTGCAGAGTGAAGCTTAGAGAATTTGATAATGTACACTTTATTATCAGCTTCATCCTCATGATGCACTACACTCGATGCAGCTTAGTTCCTCTAGCCTTAAACTAGAAACTACTTACCCTCTGCTTCTGGAGCAAGTAACTAGTAAGAAACTTTCCAAGAGTTATTTGTAAAATGCAATGCACATAAATCAGATGAAAGGGTTCTACAGAGACAATGAGATTTTCAGCCAAATCCTACCAATGTGTTTGCTGCTTTGTAAATTAGGCCCTTAGGGAAGAAACAGTTACTCTTTTAGGACAGTAAGGCACCATTTTCCTAAACGATACCTTTGTGGTCTGAAATATTGACAACATCAAGCAGAATATTTTCTAACTTAGAAAATAATTTAAAAAAATTCAATGGCAGTAACAGCAGAAAATCTCTCAAATGAGTTCCTTTACAAGCTTCTTTGATCATAGGTGAAATTGTTGTTTTCTGCTTGTGTGGGAGTTTTAAAGCTACATCCTTTCTCCTGGGATGAATATTATGTACATTGATGCCTACATTCTAATTGTGCCAAGACTAGACTAGAGATGATTCAATGGCACTTAATCTCCATATTTGTGCATTTAAAATAGCCCTAAATGTATCCTTTATTTAAAAATTTTCCTTAACCATATGTTTCACTGTTTTTTTAAAAAAGATTTATTTTATTTCTTTCTTTCCCCTTCTCCCCCCCATTTTCTGCTCTCTATGTCCATTCACTGTGTGTTTTTCTGCATCCACTTGCATTGTCAGGCGGTGCTGGGAAACTGTGTCTCTTTGTTGTGTCATCTCGCTGTGCCAGCTCCCCGTGTGTGTGGCACCACTCCTGGGCAGGCTGCGTTTCTTACACACAGGGTGGCTTTCCTTGCAGGGTGCACTCCTATGAGGAGGCACCCCTGCGTGGCACAGCACTCCTTGCGCGTGGCAGCACTGTGCATGGGTCAGCTTGCCACACAGGTCAGGAGGTCCTGGGTATTGAACCCTGAACACTCCATATGGTAGGCAGATGCTCTATCAGTTGAGTCATGTCTGCTTCCCCATTGTATGGTTTTTAAAAGCTTACGTGATTTTTTAAAAAAAGTAGAAAAAATGAGAATCATAAAAAATTGGCTCAGAACAAAATTAAAGATCTTTGAGGACTTGAACCTGAATTGTTTTTCAAATTCCTTTGTCCAGGTTATCAAATTATAGATCTTGGATAAAATTTGCCTGAACTTTAAAAGTAACAATGACTAGCTATGAGAAATAGTAATGATGCTTTACAAATAGATGTACTGTATTGGTTAAGTACTTTCTTATAATAACGTTCAGCGATCAGCTAGTTCAGCTTCATAATGTACACAAGTAGTTGACAATTCGAATTTGATGGGGAGGGAATGGTATGGTGATTTAAATGGGTTTTCATTTGGTTCATAAGGGCATCAAATACCATTCTCAGGATGTAAATAAGGGATGGTGTGGTACAGTGGTTCTTAAAGTGTGGTCCATGGACCAGCCGCACCAGCAGCAACTCAGTGCTTGTTAGAAATGTAGATTCTTAGAGCCCACCCTAGACCTCCAAATCAGAAACTCGTTTGAGGGAGCCCAGGAAGCTATGGTGCCACGAGCCTTCCCAGTGATCCTGATAAATGCTAACGTTGGAGAATCACTGCAGCGGGGCAGCAAACATTAAGATCTAGTAGTGTAGTGGACAATGTGCTGGGCTGCCTGACCCCTTTTGAGGACTGAAATACTTCTCACCCTAGCTGCTAGAAGTGCTGTGGGCGGGCAGTTCTTAGCTGTTAGCCCTTTATGAGAACTGGCCTCAGCTAGAGAGAGTTGCCTAGCCCCAAATCACTGTCTTCACCCCCCTGGCAGGCTGCATTCCTTGATGGTTAATGTGGCCTGGCCCCCTTGCTGCAATGTAAGACAATTCTGAAGGGTCCTCCTAGCTTCAGACTTCAGAGCTTCTTGTGAGGAGGGGAGGGCAGAGGATTGGTTGATGTTATGGCTGTGACACTATAGGAGCTCAGCTTCTCCTGCCCTATCCTGCTTCCTTCTCTTTCCTGCCCTCTGTTAACTAATTCCAAGAGCATGCTCCAACAAATGGCTTACACATTAATCGTTTTCTCAGAATCTGCTTTCTGGGGGACCCACCTGCTGACTTGTCATGCTAAACAAGGATTTAAAAAAAAATATTCTTCCCTAAGGAATGTATGTGGAGAAATAAACAGCTACTTGCACAAGAGGTGGACTCAAAAAGGGACAGAACGGAGGATTCTCACACACAACAAATGTGCCTGAAGAGCTATTGCACCTTTTTAAAATATATATATATTTCCTATTTATTTCTCTTCCCTCTCCCTTCCCCCAATCCCCTGTTGTCTGCTCTCTGTGTCCATTCGCTGTGTGCTCTTCCTTGTCCACTCCGTTGTTGTCAGCGGCACGGAAATCTGTGTTTCCTTTTGTTGCGTCATCTTGTGTGTCAGCTCTCCATGTGTGTGGCGCCATTCCTGGGTAGGTTGAACTTTCTTTCGCACTGGGTGGCTCTCTCTACGGGGCATGCTCCTTGAACGTGGGGCCCCCTGTGTGGCAGGGCACTCCTTGCATGCATCAGCACTGCACATGGGCCAGCTCCACATGGGTCAAGAAGGAGCTGGCCCACACTGGTCAAGGAGGCCGGGGCTTTGAACCATGGACCTCCCATGTGGTAGACGGACGCCCCATCCACTGGGCCAAGTCCACTTCCCGAGCTACTGCACCTTTGGTTGCCCTTTAAGGAGATCTACGATAATGTTTTTATTACCAGTTACAGCCGCTTCCTGGTTGAAAGCAAGAATCTGCTGAAGAGGCAAAGTGCTGGAACTATAAAGTTTAGTACAACCCTGCACCTTCCTAAGACAGTACCCATCCAGAGACAACCTGCCTAAAGGTAAGGAATCATAGAAGGCATGTGCTCATTATCTTCATTTTCTTCTTAAGACCTTATTACCCATGAGGTAACCAGATAAGTAATACCCTGATCTGTCACTAAACACGCATACACACATACCATATCATGGTCTCTCTGAATAAATGTCTAGGACTCCAGATTTTCTATTAAGTTGAATATCACCACTTCCATAAAGGTCATTCTCATAAATAGAAAGTAAAGAGGAAAGGAAGGGAAACTTACTACTTTCCAAGGCTAAGTCTAAAGAGCTTAATCAATTTACAGACAACTTTCCACAATTAGATGCATGGAGGAAAAATACTTTATCAGTCCAGTGTATTGCAGCATTATAAGCATGTTATATGTGTGTGTTTACATAAACATACATAAACACACACACACGGAGTAATATTTGGAAAAAAAGGAACAATTTAAGATGGAAGGTTATTTTGCCCAAGTTTTTCTGTAAGTGTGACAAATTGGGGAAATTTACAGCAGTCAATCTTCTGCTAAATGACACTTCAATTTGTGCCCTGGTGTTGTCATGAAGTCACCACATAAAGTACTCTGAATCTTTACTGCCTGGTTTATTTGCATTTTAGTCACTATCATTTCCTATGATATAGGGGAAGGATTAGGGAACTACAATCTTGTTCCTTTTTTGTTCATTGCATGAATGTCAGAGAGAATAAGCACCCTCAGCAGCACCTAGATTTAGGACCAGTTTCTTGCAACGTCAAACACTATTCATAGAAGCAGAGTTAAACTGAGGTCCAAAATCTCCACCACCATAATAGTCTCTCCTCGTTTGCCAGTAAATACGTTACATATCAATTAATTTTTTAAAAGTTTTCATTGGATTTGGGACAGCTAGAATTTTGCTACCTATGGATATATAGTACTTTGGAGAAAGGATCCCTTTCCATCTCTAACAATTCTATTAGTAATTTTCACTATGGGGAAGCATAAACCTAAGTAAACACCTTCGAAAATGCCTGGACTAGTATCTCCTTAGTTCCCTTCCTAGCAAAAACTCCAAGACAGTGGCTTTGTCTGCCTTTGGGCAACATCTTCCTAGATAGATGACTACAGAAGGGTTGCAGCACAGAGAGGTTTCCTTTTTCTCCTCTGTCATCTATCTGCACAGTTAGGAATATACTCTCTCATTTAAACTTAACTAGTGACACTTGCATTTTTTCATTTTAAAAATAATTTATTGAAGTATATTATTCATACATGAACATACATAAACAATAAATATACAGTAAAAGTTGTGAACTTATAAAACAGACATGCATATTATCATTCAGGGCTCCCATATATGACCCCACCACCAACAACTTTTATTGTTGTGAAACATTTGTAAGAAACTATGAAAGAGCTTTGTCAAAGTATTACTACTAACCAAAGTCCATATCTTACTTCTGGTGTATTTTTCCTCCAACCCACCCTATTATTTTTTTTTTTGGTTCATAAACCTTACAAAATATCTAAAGTGTACAATCAATGGCATTTGGTATAATCACCAAGTTGTGCATTCATCACTTAAATCAATATTAGAGCATTTTCATTACTCAAACAAACAAACAAACCCCAAAACAAACCACTATCACATGCGAAGGTTAGAGCTACTAATTACCAAACCTACGATGTGCTTTCACTATTTCTGTTGATTTCCAAACATTTCCAAACAACTTTTTACCTATTCAGCACAGATTAAACCTCAGCTTTCCATTCTCTAACCACATTCTTTTCTCTGGTGACTTATATACTAGCTATTAACTCCATGAGTTTGTTCATTATATTTAGTCCATTACAGCAAAGTCACAAAATATTTGTCCTTTTGTGCCTAGCTTCCTTCACTCAATATAATATCCTTCAGGTTCATCCATGTTATCATATGCTTCATGACTTCATTTCTTCTTACAGCTGAATAATATTCTATCATGTGTATACACGACAGTTTGTTTATCCATTAGTCAGTTGATGGACACATGGGCTGTTTCCATCTTTTGGCAATTGTGAACATAGGTGTGCAGATGCTGTTCGTGTCCCTGTGCTCATTTTTTCTAGGTACATACCTAGTAGCTAATAGCGGTATTGCTATCATATGGTAGATCTAGATCTAACTTCCCTAGGAACCACCAAACAGACTTCCACAGTGGCTGTACCATTCTACATTCCCACTAGCAGTGAATAAACATTCCTATCTCTCTACATTCTTTCCAACTCTTGTAGTTTTCTGTTTTATTAGTGGCCATTCTAGTAGGTGTGAAATGGTATCTAATCGTAGCTTTACTTTGCATTTCCCTAATAACCAGTGTTACTGCCTCCCTCCACCCCTTCTCCCAGCCGTTGTTATCTTCCCCCTCCAGCCGTTGCGGTCCTTCCCGCCAGTCCCGCCCACATTGCTAGCATATAATCTGCCTCCTTCCTTAGACACTGCTTACCGCATAGCCCTCCGCCCACTTCCACCTATCCTCTACCACCTTGTAGCTAGCCCACCCTAGCTCCAACCCCTCCCTCCACCCAACCCTATATAACCAAGTGTGCTTCCGCAATAAAGCAGACCTGTTCCTGCGCTCAGGCGGTCTCCGTGGTTCCTTTTTAACCGCGCGTCCCCCACGCCTGGAAGAACTGGTGCTCCTTTCAGGAGTACCTCCCGCCGGTGGTTAGGCAGGAGCGAGCCCCCCCTGACTCTTGGGCATAAGCGAGGCCGAGCCCTCGCTCCAGACAACATTACAACAAACCAGTTGTATTAGTCAGGGTTCTCTAGGGAAACAGAATCAACAGGAGATACCTGTAAATAGTAGGAGAATTTATAAGCATCTCTCATGTGACTGTGGGGATGCACAAGTCCGGGTTCCAAAGGCAGGCTGCTCTGATGAAGTCCAGTGAAGGTCCTTGATGAGTTTCCAGGTGACACTGGCTGTCCAAAGACAAGCTGGGAAATTCTCTCTGAATGCTGAAATCACTTCCCCTTTTAAAGCATTCAATTGATTGGATAAAATGTCACCCATTGCTGATGGCAATCTCCCTGGTTGATTGTAGATATAATCAGCCATCTATGCAGTAAACTCACTGATGACTAAAGCCTATAAATGTCCTTGTATTACAATTAGCCCAGTGCTTGCTTAACCAGACAACTGGCACAATTACCTTACCGAGTTGACACATTAGCCCAACCACCGCAGCCAGTGATGCTGAGCATTTTTTTTCATGTGTTTTTTCACCATTTCTTTTCTTCTTTAGAAAAATATCTATTCAGGTTTTTCCCATTTTTTAATTGGGTCATTTGTCTTTTTGTTGCTAAGTTGTGGGATCTCTTTATATATCATGGATATTAGACCCTTGTTGGATGTGTGATTTCCAAATGTTTTCTCCCATTGAGTAGGTTGCCTTTTTACCCTCTTCACAAAGTCCTTTGAGGTGCAGAAGTATTTAATTTTGAGGAGGTACCATTTATCTCTTTTTTCTTTTGTTGCTCATGCTTTGGTTGTAAGGTTTGAGAAACCCCCACCTACAACAGGGTCTTGTAGATTTTTCCATACGTTATCTTCTAGGAGTTTCATGGCCCTGCCTTTTATGTTTAGGTCTTTCATCTATTTTGAGTTGATTCTTGCATAGGGAGTGAGATAGGGGTTCTCTTATTCTTTTAGTTATGGATATCCAGTTCTCCCAGCACCATTTATGGAGGAGACTGTTCTATCCCAGAAAAGTGAACTTGATAGGCTTATCGAAAATTAGTTGATCATAGAGATAAGGGTCTATTTCTGAACTCTCAATCCAGTCCACTGATCGATGTGTCTATCTTTATGCCAATACTCTGCTGTTTCGACCACTGCAGCTTTATAATACACTTCAAGGTCAGGGAGCATAAGTCCTCTGTCTTCACTCTTCTTTTTAAGGGTGTTTTTGGCTATTTGGGATCCCTTTCCCTTCCGAATAAATTTGGTAATTGACTTTTCTATTTCCATGAAGTAGACTGTTGGAATTTTGATTGGTATGCATTGAATCTATAAATCAATTTGGGTAGAATTTACGTACTCTTCCAATCCATGCACATGGAATATCTTTCCATTTGTTTACATCTTCTTTGATTTCATTGAGCAGTGTTTTGTAGTTTTCTGAATGCAGATCCTTTACATTCCTGGTTAAATTAATTCCTAGATGTTTGGGTCATTTTGTTGCTACTGTAAATGGAATTCTTTCTTGAATTCCTCCTCAGCTTACTCATTACTAGTGTGTAGAAAATCTACGGATTTTTGGGTGTTGATCTTGTATCCCGTTAATTTGCTGAATGCATTTATTAGTTCAAGTAGCTTCGTTATAGATATTTTGGGATTTTTAAAATAAAGGTTCATGTTATCTGCAAATAATGAGAGATTTACTTTCTCTTTTCCAATTTGGATGCCTTTCATTTCTTTTTCTTGCCTAATTGCTCTAGGTAGAACTTCTAGTAAAATGTCAAATAAAGGTGGTGACAGTGGGCATCATTGCCTTGTTACTGATCTTAGGGGGAAAGCTTTCAAACTTTCCCTATTGAGTATGATGTTGGCTATGGGATTTTCATATATGCTCCTTATTACTTTAAGGAACTTTCCTCTATACCTATCTTCTGAAGCATTTTTATCAAGAAAGGATGCTGGATTTTGCCAAATGCCTTTTCAAAATCAGTAGAGATGATTGTGTTTTTTTCCCTTCAATTTGTTAATGTGGTATATTATGTTAATTGATTTTCCTCTGTTGAATCACCCTTGCATACAAAGAAAAAACCCATTTGATTGTGATGTATAATTGTTTTTATATGCTGTTGGATTCTATCGGCAAGTATATGTTGAGAATTTTTGCATTCATGTTCATTAGAGAGATTGGTATGTAATTTTCTTTTCTTGCAGTATCTTTATCTGGCTTTGGTATTAGTGTGATGCTGGCTTCATAAAACGTGTTGGGTGATTTTTCCTCCTTTCCAATTTTTGGAAGAGTTTAAACAGGATTGGCATTAATTCTTCTCACAATGTTTGGTAGAATTCATCTGTGAAGCCATTTGGTCCTGGATTTTTCTTTGTTGGAAGATTTTTGATGACTGCTTCAATCTCTTTGCTTGTGATTGGCTTGTTGAGTTCCTGTATTTCTTCTAGAGTCAATGTAGGTTGTCTGTGCATTTGTAGGAGTTTGTCCATTTGATCTAGGTTGTCTAATTTGTTGGCATAGAGTGACTCATAATATCCTCTTATGACTCTTTATTTCTGTGGGGTCAGTCATAACTTCCCCCTTTCATGTGTGATTTAATTTATTTGCATCTTCTCTCTTTTTTTCTTTGTTAGTCTTGCAAAGTGTTTGTCAATTTTAATGATTTTCTTAAAGAATCAGCTTTTGGTCTTGTTTATTTTCTCTATTTGTTTTTTTGTTCCCAATTTCATTTTTTTTAAAAGATTTATTTTTTAAATTTATTTTTCTCCCCTCCCCTGCCCCCAAGTTGTCTGCTCTCTGTGTACATTTGCTCTGTGTTTTTCTGTGACCGCTTCTATCCTTATCAGCAGCACTGGGAATCTGTGTTTCTTTTTGTTGCATCATCTTGTTGTGTCAGCTCTCCGTGTATGTGGCGCCATTCTTGGACAGGCTGCACTTTTGCACTGGGCGGCTCTCCTTATGGGGCACACTCCTTGTGCGTGGGGCTCCCCTATGCAGGGGACACCCCTGCATGGCACAGCACTCCTTGCGTGCATCAGCACTGTGTGTGGGACAGCTCCACACGGGTCAAGGAGGCCCAGGGTTTGAACCATGGACCTCCCATGTGGTAGACGGACACCCTAACCACTGGGCCAAGTCCACTTCCCGAGCTTCATTCCATTTTGATCAGAGAAGGTGCTTTGTATAATTTCAATCTTCTTGCATTTACTGAGAGATGTGTTGTGGCCCAACATGTGGTCTATCCTGGAGAAAGACCCATGTGCACTTGAGAAGATTGTATAACCTGCTGATTTGGTGTGCAAGGCTCTGTATATGTCTGTTACGTCCAGCTCATTTACCATATTGTTCAAGTTTTCTGTTTCCTTGTTGATTTTCTGTCTAGTTGTTCTATCTATTGATGTGAGTGGTGTGTTGAAGTCTCCAACTATTATTGTAGAGACATCTGTTTCTCCTTTTAGTTCTGCCAGAGTTTGTCTCATGCATTTTGGAACACCCTGGTTAGGTGCATAGATGATTATGACTGTTATACTTCCTGGTAGATTGTCCCTTTTATTAATATATAATGGCCTTCTGCATCCCATCACTTTTTTGCATGGGTCTGTTTTCTCTGACACCGGTATAGCAGCACTTGCTCTCTTTTGGTTATTATTTGTGTAAAATATCTTTTTCCAACTTTTCACTTTTAGTCTATTTGCATCCTTGGGTCTAAGGTGAGTTAGCATCTGGATGGCTCATGTTTTCTTATCCATTCCGTCAGCCTATGTCTTTTTTCTTTAAAGATTTATTTATTTATTTATTTCTCTCCCCTTCCCCCCACCCTGGTTGTCTGTTCTCTGTGTCTATTTGCTGCATCTTCTTCTTTGTCCGTGTCTGTTGTTGTCAGCGGCATGGGAATCTGTATTTCTTTTTGTTGCATCATATTGTTGTGTCAGTTCTCTGTGTGTGCAGCACCACCCCTGGGCAGGCTGCACTTTCTTTCACGCTGGGCAGCTCTCCTCACGGGGCACACTCCTTGCATGTGGGGCTCCCCTACGCGGGGGACACCCCTGCGTGGCATGGCACTCCTTGCGCGCATCAGCACTGTGCATGGGCCAGCTCCACATGGGTCAAGGAGGCCCAGGGTTTGAACCATGGACCTCCCATGTGGTAGACGGACGTCCTAACCACTGGGACAAGTCCACCGCCCAGGCTACGTCTTTTGATTGGAGAGTTTAATCCATTTACATGCAATATTGTTACTATAAGGGCATTACTTATTTCATCCATTTTATCCTTTGGCTTTCATATATATCTCATTTTTGTCCATCTTTTTTAACTTTTTGGTTACCCTTTCTGGTAGTCTCCATTTCTAAACTCTCCTCCAAGCCTCTCCCTCATATTTTCTTTTCTGGCTACAGAACTTCCTTTAGTGTTTCCTGCAGAGCTGGAAACTCTCTTAGTTTCTCTTTATCTGTGAATATTTTAAGCTCACCATCATAGCTGAAGGATGATTTTGCTGGATAAAAAAATTTTAGGCTGGCAGTTTTTCTCTTTCAGTAATATAATTATAGCATACTACTGCCTTCTTGCTTCCATGGTTTCTCAAGAGAAATCTGCACTAATTCTTATTGGATGTCCTTTGTATGTAATGTTTCCCTTTTCCCTTGTTGCTTTCAGTATTTTCCCTTTATATTTGGCATTTGGCATTCTGCATATTATGTGTTTTGGTGTAGGTAAATTTGGATTTATTTTAATTGGAGTACACTGTGTTTCCTGGATATGTATATTCATGTCTTTCTTGAGAGTTGGGAAATCTTCACCATTATTTTTATCAAATACTCTTTCTCTCCCTTTTCCCTTCTTTTCTCCTTTTGGAACTCCCATAACATGTATGTTGGTGTGCTTCATGTTATCATTCAACTCCCTGAGCCACTGTTTAATTTTTTCCATTTTTTTCTTCCCCTGTTCTTCTTTGTCTTCAATTTCACTTGTTCTTTTGTCTACATCACTGATTCTTTCTTCCATGATTTCAAATATGTTGTTGTGTGCCTCTATTGCATTTTTAATCTCACTTATTGTGTCTTTCATTCCTTTAAGCTGTTATTTTTCTATCCAAGATTTCAATTTTCTTCATGTTTACTCTATTTTTTAAAAAGTGTCTATTTTTAAAAAAGTTTTATTTCTCTCCTCTTCCTCCTCCCCCCCTCCAACTGTCTGCTCTCTGTGTCCACTTGCTGCACATTCCTCCGTGTCTGCTTCTATTCTTGTCAGCAGCCTATGAATCTGTGTCTCTTTTTGTTGCATCATCTTGCTGCATCAGCCCTCCGTGTGCATGGCACCACTCCTGGACAGGCTGGTTTTTCTTTTGCACTGGGCGGCTCTCCTTATGGGGTGCACTCCTTGCATGTGGGGCTCCCCTATGTGGGGGACACCCCTGCATGGCACGGCACTCCTTGCAAACATCAGCACTGTGCATGGGCCAGCTCCATATGGGTCAAGGAGGTCCTGGGTTTGAACTGCAGACCTCCCACATAGCAGGCGGACCCTCCATCTGTTGAGCCAAGTCCGCTTCCCTCAGTGTCTTCTTAATGTCTTTTATTTCTTTATCTATGTTACCTTTCAATTCCATGATTTAGGAGATTTGTATGAACCTCACTGACTAGCTGTTTCAAGTCTTGTGCCTCATTTGGAACTTTGATTTGTTCCTTTGCCTGAACCATACCTTCCTTTTTCTAAGAATGGCTTGTAATTTTTTGCTGATGTCTAGGCATCAGATTCTGATGCTAAGTTTACTCCGAGGTTAAGTTTCTCTCTCTTGCCTAGCACTGTTAAGTAGCTGTGTGCGAACAGTGTTCTTTGAATCTTGGTTCAATTTCTTCTATATATTTAGGGTCACCCGTTTAACTTCTCGAACTAGGCCTAAGGACCCAGTAATGGTGCACAAGCCAGTTTCCAAGGACCTTAGAGAGGGTGGCAGTAAAGGCCTCTTATTATTTTTCTTTTTCATGCAATTTTCTGGTCTGACCAGCAGATGGCGCTTTTGGGCAGACTGCTCAGCTTAGACCCCAAGTGTTAGGTGGGAATGCATTCAGCATAACTCCTCAGGTGGGTAGGTGGTGCAAAAGCAATATCCTCAGGTCTGGCCAAGCCTCACAACCAAACTTTCTCAGAGGCTGTTCACCACCCTTGGCTGCCCACACTGCTTCTCCCTCTGCCTCTTTCACAACCAACCTGGAGTAGTAGGGAGGGTGTTTGAAAAGGCAAGTTATCTTTAGCTCCCTGCCTGCTCTCAGGGTAAACAATGTGGCAGCCCCTCCTGGCCTGGAAGTGTGTGACCCCTCCAATGCAACAGGCCAAGTTTTCTGGCCAAAATCTGAATTTGCTGTAGGCTGTGTTCCTCCCTCTCCTCTTTCCTTGGGGAAGAGGACCCCTGCCCACCTCTTAGTCCACAGCCACTGCAGTCCACAGCCGCTATAGTCTGCAGACTGCTATTTGTTCTATAGGTGGAGAAAAGGGCACCTGCCCCTGCTTTTGCAGCTCTACTCATGGGATCTTCCAGCCAGCTAAGACAACTTTCCTTCACCCCTCTTTCTTCTGTGTGGTATTTTACCTTCCTCTGGTGTCCTGAGACCCAGAGCAGCCCTTCGGGCAGTCTCTGCCTGTGGTCTAGCTACTTTTTCCGGGAGAGAAGTGATCCCTCTGCCTCTCTA
Organism: Dasypus novemcinctus; assembly: GCF_030445035.2. Lineage (NCBI taxonomy): Eukaryota > Metazoa > Chordata > Mammalia > Cingulata > Dasypodidae > Dasypus > Dasypus novemcinctus. The sequence goes on from NC_080704.1 coordinate 35,805,922, forward strand.
ATCCTCCATCTTCCCGGAAGTCTCGTGACACTTGCTTTTCATTGACAGGTTGAGTGAGGAGTGAGGAAGGCTCTCAGGTACAGCACAGAAGGTAATTTTTAAAGCTAACACACATATAGCTCCTTTAAAAGTTTCAAACATATTCAGTGGTTCTCTCACCATTCCATAAGGTATTTTCAATTACTTTCTACCAACAGTTCACTTTTTTTTCTTTCCATACTTTTAGTTGGATATTTCATTCTCTCCCAATGGCTTCAACCTTTATATAGATTATCTGCAAACCTGACACTTGCTCTTAGGTTTAATCCTGTATTTCCACAAGTCAATCAACATCTCATTTATTTCATTTATTTATTCATCCATACATCTATTCCATATCTATTATATGTCAGAATTTGTACCTTATTCTGGATTCTGATATTTAACATATTTGAGTCTGGCATAGGGGGCAGATAGTAAACATGTAATTATAGGTACAATGTGAGTAGGGATTTAATCCATGTGGATTTCCTATCAGTAGCTCAAATTAACAGGAATCAAAGTAAATTCATTAATTTCTATCTCAATTTACCTAGCAAATGTTCAATGTATCTTTAAATGTTTTTCCCCCTCTTCTTACCAAAGAAAGCAGAGAACATCTAGCTGGGATTTATCTAAAAATACAGCTCAATAAAAGTTTGCCTAATTGAATTGATTTTCATAAAAATAAGAAACATTTTAGATAGATGCTTCCATGCTGCTGTTGGAGAGACTGATTCTGGAAAAAGTGTAATGGATTTTCTATGGTTGCACAAAAGTAAGTGCTAGAATGGGGTTATGGCCCAAGTCTTGCATTCTAGATAAGAAGTTTTTCTAACTCTGAAGATTTAGATATCAATGACCACTCCTCAGTGTAGTAAAGAACATTACTACAAAACTCACTGTAGTAAAAGAAAGAAAAGCAGAGACAGTTATTCCATTGAATCCTGGTCTTCATTTTTTAGCCCAAACTTAACTTTTTGTCACTTTACCATAAGTACACACACACAACGAGATTCTCCTATCCCAACTATAGCAGTAAAGACCTAGCTGGTCTTTGCATCGAAACAAAAAAATCCATTTTCAACGCACATTTGCTGGTTTGCTATTCCCCGACGTATGAATTAAGGAAGTTCTCCTCCCCTCTCTCCTGAGGTCTGATACAAAATTATTCAAACTCTGCAGAGTTAATTGGAAACCATGACCCAAATGTTCCCACAGTATTGCTGATTAGTTCTCTGAAAACTCATTCCCATCTTTCGTCACCCCAGACAACACAGGAAGACTTTTAACATGTGTAGAAGCAACACAAATGCACAAAAAATAGATTACTTTTCCCAATATACACCATGGCTTTGAAGTTATCCGTTTAAACTTCCTTCAGTGATACAGATATTTTAGTAAAATTTTATCACCTATACTTTATCTTTAGATTGTGAGACAGTAGGGTCATCATAGATCATGTTAGGAATTTTAAAATACATATCCATTTTGTGTTTTTTTTATCCTATTAACATTTTTAAATTAAAACTTGCAAAAAATATATCATTAGGGAATAACCATAATAATGTATTTTTCCTAAAACCATTGGCACATTCCTGAAAATATTAGGAGGCAGCGTTAATAAATACTTTCTACTGCTCTTCACACATGCAATGCTCATTTGATTTGATTTGTGTTTCTGTGCCATAAGTCACTAAGAAAATGTAATTGATGAAAGAAATGTACAGAACGTTTTAAGCAGATGAAATATCCAAGATATAAATATATATTTATATTTATATCCTGGATTGTTAACAAAAAGATTAACACTCTTTAAGATCTGTATTTAATAGTTTTCTACCAATACAATATTAAAAAGTATCATTTGGGGATGTTTAAAAGATAGTGTTAGGAGTAATGGATTACATTTGTTTTGGTTCATATACAGAGGCTCAAAATACATCTTGGACATTTATAGAATTGCAAATGATCTTAAGAAAAAAATGTAGTTCCACTACCTTCCGGATAAATAGAGATTTAAATTAAGGTTAGGCTTATAGTAAGACAAAATTTTTGCTCTAAATAAATTCTTAGTAACTTAACTTGTATAATGTGAATCTTTAAGTTAATTTTGATCACTTGCAGTACTACTCTTTTAAAAATATATTTCCTAAAATGGATAAGCTAGCTAGAGTAATTCTCTTCTCTTCAAGTAGTACTGAGACCAATTTAAAAGACCAGACTAGGAATTATCTCTTCAAACTCTTATAATACTGTACATCCAAACAAATATGCATTGTCATTCTCCATAACTTAGAGAAAAAAATAAAACAGTAGAAAGCCTTTAAAAATTATTTTTTTAGGTACCAGGGACTGGGAATTGAACCTGGGGCCTCGTATGTGGGAAGTTGGCACTCAACCACTGAGCTACATTGGTTCCCCTAAGTTGGTTTTTCTTGTTGTTTGGCTTGTTTATTTATTTTTTCTTTTTTCTTAGGAGACAGTGGAAATCGAACCTGGGACCTCCCATGTGGGAAGTAGGTGCTCAACTACTTGAGCTACATCTGCTCCCTAGTAGATAGCTTTTGATACATAATATTCATAAGACAGAGTAATGCACTTTGGTTCAATTTTCTAAGATCAAAAGGCAAACAAATAGCAGGTTCTCTTTAAAAGGAAAGAAGTGACTGTGCTGGTTTGGAGCTGTATGTACCCCAGGAAAACATATTCTTGAATTTAAATCCATTCCTGTGGGTGTAAACCCATTGTAAGTAAGACCTTTTGACGAAGGTACTTCAGTTAAGATGTGTCCCATCTTAATCAAGATGAGTCTTAATCCTCTTACTGGAGTCCTTCATAAGAAAATGAAATTCAAACAGAGAGAGAAAGCCAGGGAAACGAGAAGCTTAAATCAATGGAACCTCGAGAAGAGAGAGAGCAGCAGATGACATGGTATGTCTTGCCATGTGACAGAACAGCCAGGGATCACTGGCAACCAGCCCCAGAATGCTGGTCTTTGGGAAGAATGTATTGACTTGATGATGCCTTGATTTGGACTTTCTTTTTGCCTCTAAAACCATAAGCTAATACACGTCTATTGTTTGAGCCAACCCATTTCATGGTATTTGCTTGAGTAGCTTAGAAAAGTAAAATAGTGCCTAATAGCATATCATCAATAGGTGACTAGATGAAATTATGGTAGAGTACTATCAATGGAGTTTGATAATAGGAACAATTTCATAATTTCCTGATATGAGCTTCAAGTTTTTTATCTCTAAATATTTGTGACCTTCGCTATCCAGTTCCTTATTCAGCATCTTTTGTTGTTAATAATACACTTCTGTAGAGAGTCCTTTGTTGGGAGCAGATGTGGCTCAAACAGTTGAATGACCATCTCCAACATGGGAGGTTCCAGATTCAGTTCCTGGTACCACCTAAAGAAGACAAACAAATGAGCAGACATCAAGCAAAAACAATGAGCAGACAACAAGCAAAATCAATGAGCAGACGAGAAAAAAATGAGCAAGACAATGAGCAGACATCGAGCAAAAACAAAAAAAAGAGCAGCGAATGGATGTGACTCAAGCAGTTGAGCACCCACCTTCCACATGGGAGGTCCCGGATTCAGTTCCTTGTGCCACTAAAGAAGACAAACAAACAAGGAGCAGACAACAAGCATATATCAAGCATAAATAACAAGCAGACAACAAGCAAAAATGAGCAGACAATGAGAAAAAACAATAAGCAGACAAGTAAAAACAACTAGCAGACAACAAAAAAACAGCAATGTGCAATGAGCAAAAATAATGAGAAGAAACAATGACAAAGAGAACGAGCAAACAATGAGCAAAAAGAAAAAAAAGAGTAGTGAGTGGATGTGGCTCAAGCAGTTGAGCACCTGCCTCCCACATGGGAGGTCTCAGGTTTGGTTCCCAGTGCCTCCTAAGGAAAAAACAAACAGACAACAAGCAGGCAGTGGGCAAAAACACACACACAAACAAAAGAAACAATGAGGGAAAAATAACAAAAACACAAAAAGCAAAAAACAATGAGCAAACAGACTAGGGAGCCATCTTAGGAGAAGTGGGGCAAGGGAAGAGTCCTTTGTAGAATACAATTATTCTTATAGTATTTTACATTAAAACAATGCTTTGCAGTTATCAAACTCTTCTACATATATCTTCTCCTTTGATACTCTAAATAGCTTTATGAGGTCAATGAACCAGGTTATTATTATCATTACCAATCAATAGATGTCAAAACTGATGTGTTCAAGGTGGTTGGGTGAGTTCCCAAAATATGATGCAATCTTGAAACACCCAATCCCATACATCCTACTATAAAATATTACCTCTCAAAGTAGAATTGCTGGGAAGAGGATGTGGATCAATTGATATAGCATCTGCCTACCATATAGGAGGTCCAGGGTTCGAACCCAGGGCCTCCTGGCCCATGTGGTGAGCTGGCCCATGTGCAGAGCTGCCATGCACAAGGAGAGCCATGCCACGCAGGGGTGTCCCCCATGTAGGGGAGTCCCACCCACAAGGAGTGCGCTCCTCAAGGAGAGCCGCCCAGTGCAAAAAAAGCACAGCTCGCCCAGGAGTGGCACCGCACACACGGATTGCTGATGCAGCAAGATGACGCAACAAAAAGAGACACAGATTCCTGGTGCCACGGAGAATGCAAGTGGGCACAGAACATACAGCGTGTGGATACGAAAGCAGACAACATGGCAGTGGGGGGGAAGGGGAGAGAAATAAATAAAAATAATTTTTAAAAAAAGATTTTAAAAAAGTAGACTTGCCAATCTCTGAGGTGAATATGATAGATATTAATATATTACTATTTCCTAAAGCCATTTGTTTTCTTTGATTATGATATGAATTAGAACGGTTGTTTGTGTGTATCTGAGTGTGTGGAGACAAAAGAAATTATTATTCCTTTGCCTATTCTCTTCAACTGCCATCTAAGAGATCCATTGGAGTGTATATGGCTCTTTGGACTTTTTTTTTAAGATTTATTTTTATTTATTTATAACCCCCTCTCATTGTTTGTGATCGCTGTCTGCTCTCTGTGTCCATTTGTTGTGTGCTCTCTGTGTCTACTCGACTTCTCTTTAGGAGGCACGAGCAACCGAACCTGGGACTTCCCATACGGGAGAGAAATGTTCAATCACACAAACCACCTCAGCTCCCTGGTTTGTTGTGTCTCTTATTTTCTTTCCTCTTTGTGTCTCTTTGTTGCATTATCTTGTTGCATCAGCTTATTGTGCCTGCCTGTCACTCCAGCTTGCTCTCTGCTCATCTTCTCCAGGTAGCATCAGGAACTGAACCCAGGACCTCCTATGGGGTAGGCAGGAGCTCAATTGCTTGAGCCACATCTGCCTTGCTCTTTGGATTCTAAGTAGGCTTGAGGAGCTTACTCAAAAGAAGGCTGTTACAGATAGTGGTAAAATACATTTTCTGAATGAAAACTACAGAAAATTATGTACTATTGAGGCCTTATCATAATGGGAATTTAATAATTTTTTTGCTAATAATACAAAGATTGTCTGAAAATCCATATATTTGGGGAAATATTTTATATAAGAACTTTCTAACAAGAAAATCAAACACTGCACACATTTTTCTCCTAGAAATTTTACAGTAAAATAAATGTATTTTTATAAGGCCAATTGAGAATGAATTCACTTCTCAAAGTGACTAAATCTTTGAGAGATTCTAAAAGAATTTTGCCCTTCTAATTTTAAGCTTATTTATATACAAGACAAAATGTAGATTACAAATAGTTTTATCAAATTAAAATTCATTATCAAAATAATTATGATTTAAAGATCCTTGCTTTCTTTCTTATAATTACTATAGGAAAAACCCCTGCATTTGAAAGAACTAAATACTTTGAAATGCATTGATTACTTTTAAATGATCAATTAAAATTTACAAAGGGTCATAAATTAAGGATTTATTTTTTTCAGCTAGAACTACAACACTAGATGAATGAATCTGAGGGCTGCACCTGGGTTCAAGAATCCTCAGCCATGAATACATCACTTACAAATAGTCTTTATGTTCTTCTTCATTATCATCATCATCAATTTGTTGTAAATTCTTTCAGGGGAAGGATTCATGCCACAATCTCTGACGTTTAAAAGACACACAATAAATTCAATTAAAATCAATAAATCTACTATGAACCAGGCATGAGTTCTAAAAAAGGTGGCCATGGTCCCTTGTTCTTAAAGACCTTACAAATAAAACTACTTTTGGATGAAATAATTTCTTGAAGAAATTACTTCTTGAATATAAAAATGATTTGTATTTGTATAGAACTTTTTTATTTTTATTTTTTTATCCCTTCCCTTGTGGTGTTTTGCTTGCTGTCTGCTTTCTGTATCCATTCACTCTGCATTCTTCTGTGTGTGTATTTATTATTTTTATTTATTTATTTCCCGCTCCCCCTCCCCTTGTGGCTTGCTTGCTGTCTGCTCTCTGTGTCCATTTGCTGGGCCTTCTTCTGCGTTTTTGCTTGTCTCCCTTTTTATTGCGTCGCCTTGTTAAGTTGGCACCCCACGGTGCCTGCAGGCTGGGCAGCCCTCTGCAACATGTGGGCGAGCCTGCCTTCATAAGGAGGCCCCGGGACGTGAACCCAGGGCCTCCCATATGGTAGACAGGAGCCCAATTGATTGAGCCACAGCCGCTTCCCTTTATATAGAATTTAAAAGTCAATACTTTGCTTTCCCATCCATTTTTTCAATTAGATCTCACAATAATTTGGTAGATCAAATTATTGGCAGATTATCTTTGATATAGAAAACTGATTCTATAATAGATCTCACAATAATTTGGTAGATCAAATTATTGGCAGATCATCTTTGATATAGAAAACTGATTCTATAATAGACTATACTGTTATTCTGTTATTACTAAGATGTTTAAAAATTAGAACGAGCAAAATTATGTCTTCTTTGTAGAAGTCTAGATATTAAAACTTTGGAGCTTGTATCTTTTATAATGTTTTTTTTTTACTAGCTGTGAAAGTTAAATGATGAACTATTTCCTGGGCAACATGCTATATTTAATTATCAGTGACTGAATTTCTGATACTCTTTCATAAAAACTTAATGTCTTTTCTTTTGAAATTTTAAAATGTACTTCTGCAAGGAACGTTAATTCAATATATATTTTTAGGTGCAGTGCCAAAACAGAGGGTATTAAGGAACACTGACTTCCGATAAAATTAACCCGATATTCTGGCAAATTTTCATGTTGCCTATAACTTTGATCCTGGTTTAAAGATATAGTGTACTGAAAGGGTCTTATTAGTCATCCTGTCTAGCCAACCCTTTGGCTTCTGTTGCCCAAATCATTCATGCCCTCCCTGCTTTATATCACCCATACATTCAATGGGCAAAATCTCTGCCCATGTATGTTCTGTCAAAAACATCCATTGTATTAGGGATAAGAACAGAACCTTATGACATAATGCCAGACATCTTCTGTCGCCACTTGACATTGATCTGTTAATCAACTTTCTTTGTGTAGAACCATGAAAGGGTTGCAAAACCATCCAATTTACCTTGTACCTAGCCAGTATCTTTCCAACTTAGTCACAGGAACATAATGAAAGACCTTGTCAAATGCCTTGATGAAATGCCAATAGACTGCTGAATTTTGCTTACCTACCAGACTAAAAATTCTTCAATCTAAATAGCCTCAAACATACAGATAATACAGGTCTTATTTATTTCTGTATGTGTGTATATCTGTGATTGTTTTACTAAATTACTTGGCTATCTCTTCAAGAGATAGCTTCACATTTCTCTTATAGCCTTCATTTAAGTTGCATTTAGCATTTTAAGTGTCTTTGGTAGCTACAGTCATATTTCCTGTGATTTATGTATAGAGTTTAACTGCACTTGTCAACATCTGATTAGAGGGCAATTAATATAGCTATGGAAGGGGAAGGAGAATAGAAGGATGACATCATCACCCTTCTCTACAAACTATACTGTTTGATAAAGATGGTGGCAATAGATTTTTTTTTTAAGATTTATTTTTTATTTCAATTTTTTAATTTATTTCTCTCCCCTCCTCCCCCCAGTTGTCTGATCTCTGTGTCCATTTGCTGCGTCTTCTTCTTTGTCCGCTTCTGTTGTTGTCAGTGGCACAGGAATCTGTGTTTCTTTTTGTTGTGTCATCTTACTGTGTCAGCTCTCTGTGTGTGCGGCGCCATTCCTGGGCAGGCTGCACTTTCTTTTGCGCTGGGCAGCTCCCCTTATGGGGCGCACTCCTTGTGTGTGGGGCTCCTCTATGCGGGGGACATCCCTGCTTGGCATGGTACTCCTTGCACGCATCAGCACTGTGCATGGGCCAGCTCCACACGGGTCAAGGAGGCCCGGGGTTTGAACCATGGACCTCCCATGTGGTAGGCAGACATCCCATCCACTGGGCCAAGTCTGCTTCCCAGGTGGCAATAGATTTAACTGCAACAATAGTCAATTTTAAAGGATTTTGCTAGACAGTCTAGCAGATTTTAAAATTTTGCTCAATTCATTTAGTCTTGTAAAAATGGAAACCATCTCACCAAGAAATAGGTTAGTTTTCCAAAAATATTGTCATTTCATTAATACACATGTCCATTTTGGTCTGGAAAAATACTTAGCCAAATTGTAAAGAACACAAAACAATGAGGCATTCTGGAAATTGAGGGGGGATGTTTCGTTATTACAGTGACTGGAGTGCTTTTAGCATTCGTGGGACAGGGGTTTGGGATGACAGCCTGCATGCACCCAAAAGACTGGCCCAAGTCCCACAAGCTTTTGAAGGTCCCACTGGACATTCATATAGGTGAAAACCCTGTTTATAAATGCCTGGTCCTAGAACATAACTCAATTTTATGTATAAACATAAAATATTCTGGTCAAGGTTTTAACACACATCAAATTTTTCAAGGGTGCAACTAGTTGCTGTGAAAAATCCAGGACATTTTTCAGTTTGTTATTGATAACTTTTACAAGATTTGTTGAGCCTTTTGGAAAATTACAGTACCGATGGCCAATTTGCCACTCACGTTATCTCAATCACCATACAACACACACTGGTGTCAGTCTGCATTTGTTGATATCACATTGATGGTATTAGCACCTAAAAACTTCACTTGTGTTGTAGTGGGCCCCTGGTGACTTAAATACTTAGTATGAACAACTCTTCTTTTGTTTCTTTTAATATTAGATTTAAAGCATCATTTAAAAATGTTGTGTATAGGTACAGGATAGTTCCTACAATTTTAATTTATGGTAATAAATTTGTTATAAGAAATAAGAAAATGGGGCTGGCATTGGGTCTGAGAAGGTTGAAAACTACTGCTATATAGCCACAGGGATATTTCAAGATGAAGGATATACTATTGAAAATAAATAGAATTTAGTAGAGAATGAAGATGTTTTTCCCTTGTGCATCTAGTCCCTGATCCTTGCAGCTTCACAGAGAACAAAATAGCTTTTTAAAAATTGCTCTCCTTTACAGCCAGCTGTGACTATTGGTGAATGGAAGGTCTACTTCATATACAAACCTGAATTAAAAACGGACAGCCCTTTAGTCAATTTACAGCCTTATTCTTGATTACATTTGACACAACAATCATCATCATATCTTAAGACTCAGATCAGCCTGACAGTGCTCGACTCAGGGCTGCTTCTCCCAATTAGCTAAAAATTGCAGCCCAACTCATCTTCTAGGGAGTAAGTTTACATTTACAATTTTACTTTGGTGAAAAGGCAATGAACATGATGGAAGGAGCAAATGAACTTCCTAATTTATACAATAAGTATTTTATTTTAAGTTCACTGAAGTCAGGTTAACCTGTTTTGACAGGAACGGCAAGGTGTAAGTTTTGTTGTTGTTATTATTATTTTTAAATGCACAAAATTTAAGATAGCTAGTTTGAACTAGAAAAGGTGAATAAACACATACTGTCAATAGTTCTAAAGATTATTTCCCACATGTGAGTTTCAAAAGGGATATACTTTTTATGTAAAAGTTATTCACATTAAGAAATAATTTGCAGTTAATAGATAGGTACATGTAATTTGAGAACAAAAGTGAATAGCTACCAGGGTTTTAGGAATGAATATGTAATATACATCCAGAGTGAATAATACTGTGTCCGTGTGACAGGACGGGTCTCTAGATCTGGTTCAAAATAATTTCTCTTCTAAATTTCTAGGAAAAGAGATAAACAAGTAAAGTTCTGTGCCCTTAATTCTCTGACTCATAATAACTTTCTATTCAGATCAAGGTGGTTTGCACACACTATGGGAAACAAATGGGCAGCAGCCCAGATGGTTGTGCTGGAGATTTGCTTGGAGAACAGTGTCCTTGTGTGTCATCTTCTAAGCAGATAACAGCACAGACTCACAAGAGAAATATACAGACGAGACAAAGAGAAGTCTAGAAAAGCAGACACATACCGAGGAACAGCACGACTTGAAATGCACAAAGATTCTGGAGGGGGCCAAGATACCAGGGATTTAGTAGCCACTGGGGATGGGGGAATACGTGAGCAGGAACAGGCATAGGAGACTTGACAAAGTGCAAGAGCCCATGGGAAGCAGAGTGAAAAACAATGGAGAAATATTGTGGAGGCAGAGGTGGAGACAGAAAAGAATAAGGGGAAATGACAGAAATAACGGTGAGGAAGTACAGGAAGGGCAACATTATTCTGAGTTTAATTATTCTCAAACACCCCTATTCACCCACAGCTGGACATTTCCTCCAAAATACCACATTATGAATATCCTTAGTTCACAGATATCCTTAAAGCAGAAATGCAAGTACAGTTATATTTATATTTACAGGTATGTGGGATTTTGGATGAATTTTTTTTTTGAGATGCTGGGGCTGGGGATTGAACATAGGACCTTGTATGTGGGAAGCTGGCACCTCAACTACTAAGCCAAATCGGCTCCCCTGAGTTGGTTTCTTTGTTTGTTTGCTTGTTGTCTGTTTTTGTTGTTGTTGTTGTTGTTTGTTTGGTTTGAGGAGGCACCAGGAACTGGGCCCAGGACCTCCCATGGGGGAAGTAGGTACTCAACTGCTTGAGCCACATCTGCTCCCCTGGCTGAATTTTTTAAAGTCTGGTTCTTATATGCAAGTTTTAACCATTATGCAGGAAAGGAGGGGTTGTGAAATTATATATATATATATACATCTACTATATATAACATCATATTGGTAATGTTCCCCTTAATTTTTATGATATGCATTATTGAAGGAAAAGATAATGCTAGTGCACATCAATGAATTAATTGATGTATTTTCCCCTCCATGATTGGTACTATAAGCAACACTTTCATAGGTTCTGTTCCCCTTTAGGAAACAAAGTGAAACTTTTCTGCTATTGAGAAATAACTCCTTAAAGAGTTATTTTTAACCTTCAGAAAAATAAAACTATCTTCATGTAAGCCAACATTCTTGGAAATGAACTAGGAAAAGTATACATTTACCTTTTAAAAAACTAGAAATTTATCATAAAATTATTATACACATTGTAAAATTTGGCAAAAATAATCAGAAATGAGCTTTAGTAATAAAGTCCACATATTGAATTTTACCCTCTGTTTTTGCAAATTCTAGCACAGCCAAATTGTATGGGAACTGAATTAGAAACCCTTCATGTGACTAGTACTTTTATATTACGGAAATCAAGTTCTAAAGCATCTAGCTAATTCTTGTGCTGGCAAGATTTCTCAAAATAAAAAATGCTCTTTACATGTGAAGACCCTTAAAGACCAATCAACTTCAGAGAAGACCCAAGATGGTGACAGAGTAAGAAGCTCTAACAATCAGCTCCTCCCACAGGGTAACTAATAATCAGCCAGGATCTGTCCAGACCAACTGGTTGGGCAACTCTGGAGACCAGAAATACAGTGCACCATCCAGGAAAGAACAGGAAGAGGAGAGTGGTCTTTTGTGGTGAAGATTCCTGAGTAGATTCCTCCACTTTGCAGAGGCAGTTGCCCAACCCCCAATGGTGAGGTGGGCTTCCTCCAGACCCACTCCCCGGGTGGAAGCAGAAGCTCTCATTTACAAAAGCAAGGGAGGGGAAGTGGCCTGGCACCAACTGCAGCTGTTGTTTGGCAAATTAGGCTACCTAGATTCCAATATTAAACACAGCTAGGGTTTAAACCTGCCCAAGCCACCAAGAAGTCAGCAGCATTTGTGCTGTCTCCACTCCTGGCAGGAGTGGAAAGAGGGGTAACTGAAAAATACACCAGTCTCCCAGTGTGGTAGGGATCAGAACCAGTTTGGAAAGCTATTGCTTACATCCACATCCAGCAGGAATAGAAATTGGGTGCACTTTGAACACCTTCTCAGGGTAGAGCAGGCAGATTAACACTGGGCCCCAGTGCCCCCTAGAAGGAGAGAAAGCACACACTCTCTCAAGGGCAGTGTGGGCGGATTTGCCCAGCCTACCTTGAAAGGCTGCTGCATACTCTGCGCCCCTGGACAGCGAGGAAGTGTACACTCTTTTGGGTAGTGTGGGCAGATTTGCCCCATCCACCTTATACAGCTGTGCTGCACTGTCATCCCCAAAGCACTCCAGGAAGGAGAGTAATGAAGAGCCATCTAGTCATTCTCTGGCAAGATAGTCCGGGCAGAGTCACCTTGCTCACCTGGGTGGATGGGGGCAGCATTAGGGGTGGCAGTTGATCAGAAAACACAGATCTCAGGGGCTGGGAGCTGTGCAACAGTGTCATGCATGGAAGGTTGGCAACCTCAGCCTCAACCATGCTAACACCAGGAGCTAACTCAGCTGAGAAATAAAGGCACAGAATAGCCTTAGGGCAGTAGGGCATAACTGGATAAAGAATGTTACCTGCTGGGTACTTTAGGAAAGCCTAGATTATGGGAGACATCAAGCAGAAGATTGGAGGACTTTAGGATCTCTTCTCCAGAGCACATTGAAATCAATCTATACTCATTACATAGGTCCGCTGAGCCTATTTTGACTGGGAATCCAGAGCTGGGAATGTTGTTTCCAGGGGGACACTTCTACCAAAATTAGCCCTCCAGGAAATAGCATTGAGAGAATTCAAAAGGAGTATAAAAATATACAGAGGCAAATAAAAAACAAAGAGAACAGATTAACAGTCATGAAAGAGGAAGAGAGGAAGCTTTAGCAAAAAGCTAACCAGTAAGCAAGCCATAGGCTAAAGAAAGAAACTGAGCACAGAATAAACAAATAAAAAAATCAGATGCCAAGACATCAGCAAAATAATTACAAGCCATAATAAGAAATAGGAAGATATGGCCCAGACAAAGGAACAAATTAAACCTTTAGAAGAAATACAGGATTTGAGACAATTAATCACAGATATCCAAACAAATATCCTTAATAAATCCATTGAGATGGCTAAAGAGATTAAAGATGTTAAGTTAAGAAGACACTGTTTGAACATGAAGAAGAATTTGAAAGTTTCCACAGAAAAGTAACAGATCTTATGAGAATGAAAGACACAATAGAAGAGATTAAAATAAACTGGAGGCATATAATAGCAGATTTGCAGTGGTTGAAGACAGAATAAGTGAGTTGGAGGACAGAGAATCTAAATTTGAAAAGACAGAACAGAAAGATAAAGGAATGGAAAAAATGGAACAGGGCCTCAGGGAACTGAATGACAATGCAAAACTCACAAACATACATGTTATATGTGTCCCAGAAGGAGAAGAGAATGGAAGAGGGGCAGAAGAAATATTTGAGGAAATAATGACCCCAAATTCCCCCAATCTTGTGAAAGACATAAACATCAATATCCAAGAAGGACAATGCACCCCAAACAGAATAAATCTGAACAGACCTTTTCCGAGGACCTACTATTTGGAATGTCAAAGGCCAGAGATAATGAAAGAATTCTGAAAGCAGTAAGAGAAAAACAATTCATCACATAAAAGGGATAGTCAATAAGACTAAGTACTGATTTCTCACCAGAAACCATGGCAGTGAGAAGGCAGTGGTATGATATATTAAAGGATCTGAAAGAGAAAAACTGCCAGCCAAGAAATCTTTATCTGGCAAAACTGTCCTTCAAAATTCAGGGTACATTTAAAGTCTTCAGAGATAAACAAAAACTAAGAGAGTATGTCACCAAGAGACAAGATTTACAAGAGATACTAAAGGAATTGCTGCAATCTGAAAGGAAAAGACAGGAAAGAGAAGCCTGGAGAAGAGTGTAGGAATGGAGATTCTAAGTAAAGGTAACAAAAAGGGTAAAAAGACAGATAATGGTAAGATAGGTTAATGGAAAATCAAAAGATATAATGGACAAAGTAATAATGCCTTTATAGTAATAATGTTAAATGTTAATGGATTAAACTCCCCAATCAAAAGACACAGATTGGCAGAATGGATTTTAAAAATCAGCCATTTATATGCTATCTACAAGAGACTCACATTACACTCAAGGACACAAATAGATTGAAAGTGAAATGTTAGAAAAAGTTATTCCACACAAACAGTAACCAAAAAAGAGCTGGAGTAGCAATACTAATATCAGACAATATAGACTTGAATTTAAAAAACTATAAGAGTTGAAGAAGGACATTATATATTAATAAAAGGAGCAAGTTAGAGGAAGAAATAATCATAAATATTTATGCATCTAACCAGTGTGCCCCAATAAACATGAGGCACACACTTGAGAAACTGAAGAGAGAAATAGATGTCTCTACTGGAGACTTCAATACAGGACTCTCATCTTTGGATAGAAAAAAGGATCAATAAGGAAATAGAGAACTTGATAAATGAACTAGACCTCATAGACATATATAGAACACTGCACCCCAAAACAGCAGGATATACATTCTTCTCAAGTGCTCATGGATCTTTCTTCAGGATAGACCATATGTTAAGTCACAAAACAAGTCTCAATAAGTTTTAAAAGATTGAAATTAAACAAAGCAATATCTCTGATAATAATGGAATGAAGCTTGAAATCAACATCAGGTGGGTAAAGGGAAAACTCACAAATATAGAGAGGTTAAGCAAGACACCCTTAAATAATCAGAAGATCAAAGAAGAAATCATAAGCAAAATCAGTAAATATCTCAAGACAAATGAAAATGAGAATATAAGATATCAAAACCTATGGGATGCAGCAAAGACAGTGCTGAGAAGGAAATTTATAGCCCTCAACACTTACATCAAAAAAGAAGTAAGTGGGGGGAGGGTTGGAGGAAGGAGCAGCTGAACTCTGAGGATTTGTACATCTGTGGCTAAAAGTACAATGGTGGGAATGTTCTCTTTTTGCAAATATGGCAGGTGAGGGTAACTGGTGTAGGGCATTGAGTGTGTTATTCTACTATAGACTTATTGTTATTCTAGTAATGGAAGAACTTTTATCATTGATATAAATGCAGTGGCCACCAGAGGTTCTGAGGGGAGGGAGAGAAAAGAATAAGTATAACATGGGGGAATTTTTGGGACATTGGAACTGTCCTGCGTGACACTGTAATGACAGATACAGGCCATTATACATTTCGTGATAACCTATAAAATTGTGCAGGGCAGAGTGTAAACTATAATGTAAACTATAGTCTGTGGTTAGTAGCAATGCTTCAAAATATGTTCATCAATTGTAACAAATGTACCACACTAATGAAAGATGTTTTTGAAAAGGGAAAGTGTGTGGGGTGGGGAGCAGGTGGGGCATATGGGAATCCTCTATATTTTTTACTTAACATTTATATATTCTAAAGCTCTTTAAAGAGTGAAAAATATAAAGTAACAAAGAAGAAAGAGCTAAAATCAAAGATCTAATTGAACACCTGCAGGAACTAGAAAAAGAAGAGCAACTAATCCCAAAGAAAGTAGAAAGAAAGAAATAACAAAGATTAGAGCAGAAGTAAATGAAATTGAGAACAAAAAAAATAGTGAGAATCAACGAAAATGAAAGTTGTTTTTTGAAAAGATCGACAAAATCGACAAACCCTTAGCTAGACTGTCAAAGAAGAGAGAAGATGCAAATAAATAAAATCAGAAATGAGATGGGGGGACATTACCATTGACCTCACAGAAATAAAAGAAATAATAAGAGGATATTATGAACAACTGTACACAAACAAACTAGACAATGTAGATGAAATGGACAAATTTCTAGAAACACACATACAACTTACACTGACCTTAGAAGAAAGATGACCTCAATAAACAAATCACAAATAAGGAGATTAGAATATTTAACAAAACTCTCCCAAAGATGAAAAGCTTAGGACCAGATGGCTTCATAGGTAAATTCTACCCATCATTCAACAAAGCATTCATATCAAATCTCACTCAAACTCTTACAAAAATTAGAACAGGAGGGAATATTACCAAACTCATTCTATGAAGCCAACATCACCCTAATAACAAAGCCAGATAGTGTTGGAACATGCCTAAGAATTGCCTCCTGAGAGCCTCCCTGTTGCTCAAACATGGCCTCTCTCTGAGCCAAACTCAGCATATAGATGCATTACTTTCCCCCCAGCATGGGACGTAACTTTGGAGGATGAGCCTCCCTGGCACGGAGAGATTGCTACCAAACACCAACGAGCAATGCAACTAGAAAAAGACCTTGAATAAAAGGGGGGAAAGGTAAAGACAAATGAGTTTATATAGCTAAGAGACTTCAAAATGTGTCAGGGGAAGCAGACTTGGCTCAATGGATAGGGCGTCTGCCTACCACATGGGAGATCCACGGTTCAAACCCCGGGCCTCCTTGACCTGTGTGGAGCTGGCTCATGCACAGTGCTGATGCACGCAAGGAGTGCTGTGCCACACAGGGGTGTCCCCCGCATAGGGGAGCCTCACATGCAAGGAGTGTGCCCCATCAGGAGAGCCACCCAGTGTGAAAGAAAGTGCAGCCTGCCCAAGAATGGCACTGCACACGGAGAGCTGACACAACAAGATGATGCAACAACAAAAAAACACAGATTCCCGGTGCCGCTGATAAGGATAGAAGCAGTCACAGAAGAACACACAGGAAATGGACACAGAGAGCAGACAACTGAAGGGGGGAGGAGAGAGAAATAAATAAAAAATAAATCTTTAAAAAAAATGAGTTGGGAGGTCTTCCCAGAGGTAACGCTTATGCACGTCTCAGCAGGATCTCATAAACAGCCAAAGTAGATACTACCCTAAACAGTGGGGCTCCTGAGGGCTCTGGAGACACCCAGGTCCTATGGTCATGGCAGATGGCTCTCGTGGTTATGCCTTGGCAATGGGCCCTACTTTGGCATTTGTGCTCCCTGGTGTAGCAGAGTTGGGCTCAGAAATGACTTTTCTACACATGCATCTTCTGTTCCCTTCATTTGCACCTATAGTTGGTGCTGCAGTTGGTAGGTGTCCATCCAAGAGATTTGAATCTCTGGGCTGTCCGTGTGTCAGCTGGGCCCTGAGCCTCAGCAGAGTTGAAACACCTACTCTCCAATTCATTGGACTTACCCAGGACAATTAACAAGGTGAGGATGGACATCCACCACACCAAGGAACCAGAAGAGTCTACAACTGCAAGCTAGAGAGTCTACAACTGCAAGCAAGAGAGTCCCATCCATCATCCATATGGGTCTGAATCCCCCTTTCAATCAAAGGTGGAGTGTGCATCACCATCCCAGAATCCTCAGGATTGGGGAATGAAATATGGACTAGAGTGGACTTACTGGTATTCTGCTGTAGACTTGTGATTCTAGCAATAGAAGAAATTGTATCATTGATTTGGAGTCAGTGGCCATTGGAAGTGCTGAAGTTGGGGAGAGGGAAAAAGAGGTGTAATATGGGGGCAGTTTCAGAACTTGTAATTGTCCTGAGTGATACTGCAATGACAGATATGGGTCGTTATATGTATGTCCATAACCTACAGAATTGAGTGGGAGAGAGTGTAAACTACAATGTAAACTATATTCCATGATTAGTGGCAATGTTCCAGGATGTGTTCATCAATTGCAATGAATGTACCACACTAATGAAATAAGTTATTAATGTGGGGAAGGGTGGGAGGTGTGGGGAGTGGGGCATATGGGAATCCTTTACATTTTTTAATGTAACTTTTTATGTAATCTAAGTATCTTTAAAAAATAAATAAAAATATATTTTAAAAAAGATAATATAAAAAATAAAATTATATACCAGTTTCTCTAGTGACTAAAGATGCAAAAATACTTGATAATCAAATCCAATAGCACATTAAAGAAATTATATATCATGATCAGGTAAGTTTTATCCCAGGTATGCATGGGTGGTTCAACACAACAAAATCAATCAATGTAATACATCACATTAATAAATTGAGAAAGGAAAATCACATGATCATCTTAATTGGCATGAAAATGCATTGAAAAAATCCAGCATCCTTTGTTGAAAACTCTCCAAAAATTAAGAATAGAAGGAAACTTTCCCAACATGTTAAAGTGCATATATGAAAAAGCCACCACTAACATTGTGCTCAATGGAAAAAGACTGAAAGCTTTCCCACTGAGATCAGGAACAAGACAAGTATGTCCACTATCACCACTGTTATATAACATTGTGCTAGGAATTTTAGCTAGTGCAATTAGGCAAGTAAGAGAGATAAAAGACATCCAAATAGGAAAGGAAGAAGTAAAACTTTCACTGTTTGCAGATGACATGATCCTATATCTAGAAAATCCTGAAAAACCCTCAACAAAGCTACTAGAAGTAATAGACGAGTGTAACAAAGTAGCAAGATACAAGATTAATATGCAAAAATCAGTAGCATTTCTATATACTACTGATGAAGAATCTGAGGAGGAAGTCAAGGAAAAATCCCATTTACAATAGAGACAAAAATAATTAAATATTTAAGAATAAACTTAACCAAGGACGTAAAGGACTTGTATTTGGAAAACTATAGAACATTGCTTAAGGAAACCAAAAGACCTAAATAAATGGAAGGACATTCCAGGTTTATGGATTAGAAGACTAAATATCATTAAGATGTCAACGTAACACAAATTTACTTAAAGATTCAATGCAATCCCCATAAACTTCCAACAGCCTTTCTTTTTAAATTTTTTATTTTACAGAACTGGAAAGGTAAATTATCAAATTTATTTGGAAGGGTAATAGGTGTCAAATAGCTAAAAATATCTTAAAAAAGAAGAACAAAGTTGGGGGACTCCCATTTCATGACTTGAAAGGATACTACTTAGCTACAGTAGTGAAAACAGTATGGTACTTGCATAAAGATAGATATGTTGACCAATGGAATAGAATACTGTGTGTCCAGAAATAGATCCTCAAATTTATGGCAAAGTGATTTTTGCCAAGGCTGTCAAGTCCACAGAGTGGGTCAGAACAATCTATTCAAGAAATGGTGCTGGGAAAACTGGATGTCCATATCCAAAAGAAAGAAGGAGAAAGCCTACCTCACATCTTACACAAAAATTAACTCAAAATGGATCAAAGACCTAATATAAAAGCTATAACCATAAAAGGTCTAGAAGAAAATGTAGGGAAACATCGTCAAGATCTTGTGGTAGGTCATATACAGGACATTATATATCATGCCATAACCTACAGAATGGAGTGGAAGAGAATGTAAACTACAATGTAAACTATAATCCATGCCATGTGGCGATGCTTCAAAATGTGTTCATCAATTGCAATGAATGTACCACACTAATAAAAAAAGTTGTTAATGTGGGGCAAAGTGGGAGGTGTGGGGAGTGAGGCATAGAGGAATCCCTTATAGTTTTTATGTAACATTTTATGTAATGTAATAAATATCTTTTAAAAATAACTTAAAAATATATTAAAAAAAGATTCTTGTGGTAGGCAGTGATTTCTTAAACTCAAAACACAAGCAATGAAAGGAAAACAGATAAATGGGACCTGCTCAAATTTAAAGTTTTGTATGTCAAAGGACTTTGTCAAGAAAGTGAAAAGGCAGCCTACTCAATGGGAGAAAATATTTGGAAACCACATATCCAGTAAGGGTTTTATATCCCTGTTATTATAGAGATCATATAGGCCAACAATAAAAAAGACAAGCAACCCAATTAAAAAATGGACCAAAGATTTGAATAGACATTTCTCTAAAGAGGAAATTCAAATGGCCAAAAAGCACATGAAAGAATGTTCAACATCATTAGCTATTTGGGACATGCTGATCAGAACTACACTAGATATTATTTCACACCTTATAGAATGGTTATTATTACAAAAAGAGAAAACTATACGTTCTGGAAAGGATGTGCAGAAATAAGAATACTCCTTCACTATTGGTGGGAATGTAGAAGAGTGCAGCCTTTGTGGAAGACAGTTTAGTAGTTCCTCAAGAAACTAAATTTAGAACTTCTGTGTGACCTAACACTCCCATTACTAGGAATATATTCAGAAGAACTGAAAGTAAGGATTCGAATTGACATTTGCACACTGGTGTTTATAGCAGCATTATTCGCAATTGCTAAAATATGGAAACAACCCAAGTGCCCATCAACTGATGCATGGATAAACAAAATGTGGTATATCCACACAATGGAATAGTATTCAGCTGTAAGAATAAATGAAATCAGGATGTATGACAACATGGATGAACCTGGAGATATTATGGTGAGTGAAATGTCATACACAAAAGGACAAATATTGTATGATCACACTAATATAAACTAAAACAATGAGTAAACTCACAGAGATAAACTCTATGGTATAGGTTACTAGGAAATTGAATGTGGATTGAAACTGGGAGCTGATGCTTAATGTATGTAGAGTTTTTAAGAAAATTTATTGTAAATGTGTTGAAATGAATTGAGCTGATGGTATTACATTATAGTAAGTATAACTAACACTGTTGATTTAGAAATGTGATTGTGGCTGAAAAGGGTAGTCTGTGGATGTACTATTTCATGTGAAAGGAAGCTAGAGAATAATATAGGGACTATATAACATTTTGGTGGTGGATGTAGATTGTGGTTTTTCTTTACCAAGTGTTAAGTATATGGTGATACATGGGAAAATTACAACTAATATAACTTACAGATTATAGTTAACAGTAATATTGTAACATTTTGAAGCAATAGGAAAGAAGACATTATATCAATTCTAAGGGACAACAATAGGGGGGTATAGAGGGTATTGGATTTTTCCTTTTGGAGTAAAGAAAATGTTCTAAAATTGACTGAGGTGATGACAGCACAACTCTGTGATGAATATGAGAGCCACAGAGTGTATGCTTTGAATGGATTGTACAAAGCGTGGAACTACACACTTATTATTTATGGATGTTCATGGATGAATGATAAATTTCAATAAAAAAAGTTAAAAAAGGGGTTTTCGGATGGGGCTTATTAAATCAGAAATGTATACAAGTTCCATCGGTAAAACGTTTCAAGTTATATAAAAGAAGGCACTGACAATAAATACTAATTGTGAAGTTAAAGCTCTATCGATTTATTTTAGTTGGTATCGAAGTATATGCTAGTGACAACATTGATGGTGGCACAGCATTTTAAAAACTCCTACAAATTAACCACTGAATAATATGTTCACTACTCTATTAATGTTCATGGAAACCTAGTCAGGAATTACATTTTGCTTAGTCACAGAATGTGATTTAAACATATTTATCCAATGCTTCATTTTTCTCAGTTTGCTCTAACAGTTCTGGGAGTGCAAAAGAATAACATTTACCAGGAAGAGCGGGGCAAGGGGAGAGGCCAGTTTACAGGACAGCTGCAATACATTTTAATGGGACATATCCTTGAAGATCACCTGAAAGCTCAATTGGCACAGGATGAAGCAGCACATCTAGGAAAGTTGAATGACATTCAGAATGATTGTGCTTCCGAGTTTGATGTGACGCTCTCTTCACTTCTGGGTGTAAATCAAATTGTTGAATTTAATTTTAAAAATGTTACAAGTGATTACTTAGGAAATCACTGCTTCCCCAAGCAACCCTCCAGAGCTGAGCTCAACTCTTTCGCTTCCCTGCTGTCATGACAGAAAACCTGACCAGGATTTCTGCCACTCCCCACCTCTCCTGGAGTCTACTGTGCATATCACTCACACACTCTACATCCTGATTAAATGTTGTCAGCCCTCTATAAAGAGTGGGAAAAATTATTTGTGGGTCAAATGTATTTTCTTTTCTTTCTCCTTTTCTTATTGACAACATTGATACTACATATAACCACAGCTCAGAAGTAAATTTAACAATTAGTATGTTATTAAGTAGTTTGAATTCTTAGAGGGAAAAAAATGGCATTTTCTATAGGTAAAGTAGTCATTTATTAAATGCACTGTAAAAATGGAGTGTTTTTGAAAGGCACATACGTTTTTTAAATTTTTCATTGGAAAGTATGAACATCATAGTTTTCCCCACCTGATCACGTCTCTCTCAGAGCATATATTTTTAAAGTAGTTCCTTTTTTTCAAGTAGTTCTTAAAACTTACAACAGGTAATAGAATTATTTTCTGAAAAAAAGACACAATGAGAAAAAAAGTATTGGTGAAGATTTAGTGTTAGCTGAAACAAATTGCACACTTTCGTTGTAGCGGAATATGTAAGTAAATGATAACAATGATAGTATTAAGTAAATATGCAAGATGAGTCTATGAGGGATCTGTTCAAAAATATTAGCACAATACAGTGAAATTAAATATAGAATTCTATAGATTCTCCCACTAAAATATAACAATATTTAGAATTCTTCCAATATATGTTGGAAGGGAGAAAGGTGATACTGATAAGAGTTTTTGCCTCTCTGGGAACAAGAGATTATTATATTTTCTTAGCATATAGACTCATAAGCATATAAACAAGGAGAATTTTGTTCACCATCTCCAGCATCTACTGCAGTACTTGATACAGAGTGAGTGTTTCATTTGTACTGAAGCAATTCACCAGCAAATGGCAAATATATGACAATATCAGTCTTTTCCCCATGGAGTTTTTCATTATACAGTAACTGGACTAGTGCACAGATAACGGTCACTGTTTGAGCCTGACTTGTTCTTTCAAACTTAGATTCTTACAGGCTCTAATAGATAATGCATTTTCAAAAGCAAACTTTGGCCAAACTTTGGAATTCAGATCAAAAAAAGAGAGGGAAACTTGCTTCACCCAGGAAGAACAGAAAACGCTTGCCTAGATGCTCTCTTTGAGCCTTAGAATAGAGCAGAGTTAATTATCTGAAATATTTTAAAAAGTAACATCTTGTTCATTAAGAAAATTCTCAGAGAATTAGGGAATTCAACATCACATAAATTGTGCTACAATGTAAACATAAAGAAAACCAAAAAGCAAGAAAAAGAAGAAGGGAGACAGTAAACAAAAAATTCTGTGTGAGAATTAACATGGGCTGGCTTTTTGAGCTTGGGAAAGTCATAGACTCTCTGTGCCTCAGTATCCCTATCTGAGTTATGAAGATCTCAATATTTAAATTGGTAACACAGATTCAAAGAAGGTTAATTCAGATCCACAAAATGTTACGTTCACTTGAAAATGTGGGCTAGTAAATTGTAAAGATCATTTTCTATTTGCTAGTCATTTGACAAGCAGGGCATAACCCGGAGAGCAGAACCCAGCCTGAGCACAGTGTTCTACCCCATGGATTAAGGCTTGTAGTCAAGAGTGAGTCCCAAACTACTAGCTTGGCAAGAATTCTGTAAAATCCTGTTAGAACTGAGCTTCTACTCTTGTTCTCCTGACTGTTCTATTGAAGATCCTTGCCTCTCCTCACAGCAGAGTAGTTCTATCCATCAGAAATGGCTTCCAAGTGAGATGGGGTGAGCCAGGGTCACTCCACATGATTAGGATATGGAGTCTGAGTCACACACACCAAGTATTTGGCCGGGCTTCTGGAATTGCCTACCTGCCGGGATAAACTTTTCTGTCATCAGATGCAACCTGATAATGAGACTAAAAGTCATCGATAGCAGGATGTGGATTATATGGGATTTTTTTTTAGAGGGGGAGGGGACTGCAAGAGCTAGTCCCATGCTGTTAAAAGGGTGATGGTGATAGGATATGAAAGGGTGTTAAGAGAGTTTATTTGATTCAGAGTAAAAACAACAAAAACAACAAAAAACAACTTAGAAGATTCCTGCAATTCTAATAGAACCTATTGGTTTTGCTATCTGCTAACAGAGATTTTGGCTAAGTGTCAGTTCTTTTTCTAAACATGTACCAAATTACTACCATGAATTCTAAATGATTTTCACTCCATCTTCATTGTGGGAAGTCTCAAGAAAACAAAGATTCAATATGAGTCAAATATGCTGTGCCAGATTTCAATCAATCAATATCTCAAGCTTTCTCTCTCTCTCTCTCCCTCACACAGACACATATCCGACCATCTCCCTCCCTCCCTCCCCTCCTTCCTTCCTTCACTTATTTATGAGTAACAGTCCAATGTAATAATAGAAAAGATGTCTGAACAGAGTCAAAGTAGAATAACACAGCTTCCCTTGATAAGAGTGACCAATTTATAGGCTTATATCCAAGCAAACAGATGTGGCAATGCCACTTGAGGATACTATTCAGGTAATACTAGGTTAGATGATCACCACAGAGTGGTCTGGGTCCATTTCAATGCTATTCCATCTATTTTATAAATGTTTACTCCATACATGCTTCATGCGTAGTATTAGACTAGATGCTATTGTGTCATAGAAGATTTTCCTTAGGAAATTGTTTCCATGGTCAAAGTTTTGGAAGGGATGCATACTAGACAGACTACCTCCTTCTTCAGACATTCCCAAACACACATACAGTGTTGGTACACAATGTGTACACTATAATAAATTAACTCATTAGTCCTATGGGAAATAAATGTTTACCATGATTAGACCTGATATTACCTAAAGTATATATATAAAACCCTTCCCTGAGTTCACATTTATTAAGATACAATGGGGGATGAGATGTAGCTCAAGCAGTTGAATGCCTGCTTCCCACATGGGTGGTCCCAGGTTCGGTTCCCAGTGCCTTCTACAAACAAAATGCCCCAAAACAAACAAATGAAAAAAAAAACCAATTCAGGGAGCCAATGTGGCTCAGTGGTTGAGTTCCAGTACCTAAAAAAAAAAAAAAAAAAAAGATACAATGGAACTAGTATTGGAAGAACACCATATGGAAAATATTACTACTCCAGAAAAGTTATTTGAGGGAGATCAGGATACTAAAGATATGTGTCCACCTGATGCTTTGAATTATTATACCATCTGACTTCAAAGGAAAGGCATTGTCCAATTTATGTCAGTTACTTCCACAAGCTTCCAAGGCAGCCCATTCCATCTTTGAACAGCTTTATCACAAAATCCCCCTCTCTACTAAGCTGAAATGTAGGTTCTGGGGACTAGATTGCATGCTTGAACCTAAGATTCCTTAGCTTTTCTTTTCAACTGCTTTGTTACATTGTGACAGAAAGAGAGTGTATTAGTCAGCCAAAGGGGTGCTGATGCAAAGTACCAGAAATCTGTTTGTTTTTATAAAAGGTATTTATTTGGGGTAAAAGCTTACAGTTACAAGGCCCTAAAGAGCCCAACTCAAGATTGAATTTTCACCCAGAGTCATTTGCCACATGTTGAAGCAAAATGGCAGGCATGTCTGTGAGGGTTCAGCTTTCCTCTTCCCCCTTAAGGCACTGTGGTCTCAGCTTCTTCTAATCTCATTGTAGGCTGGAGGGCTATTTTATTTCTGAAACTTCTCAGCTGCTCAGAGGGCTGGTCTCTTCAGCTGTAAACTATCAGGCGAATTGCTCAACTCTCTAAGGGGCCCCAAAATCAAGATTCTCTCTTCTGCCATATCTATGATGTTCTCTCTTTCTTCTGTGTATCTTCTTCTTCAGTCTTCTTGAGAGAGCTTATGTAGCCCGCCAAAGGAGTGGGGACTCAATCCTGCATGTCCTGATGACATGATTGAATCAAAGCCCTAATCTTGATTGAATTAAGCACATTGTAAAGCCTTTGAATTTCAATCAATCAAAGGGTATCATGTCCAGAAAAACAGACCAGTTTACAAACACAATCATTATCTCTTTTTTGAATTCAGAAATAATATCGAACTGCCACAGAGAGAGAGAGGTTGTTATCACTGAAACTCCTGTGTTATGTTTTCTCAATCTGAATGCCTTTGCTTGGTGAAGTACAACGGTTCTTAAACTTTAACATGCATACAAATCTTCTGGAGGCTGGAGAGCTTGTTAAGTTTCCTGAGCCTCATTACCAGAGATTCTGATCTAGTCAATTGAGGTAGAACCCATGACTTTGCATTTCCAGTAAGCTCATAGGTGATGCCAATGCTGCTAGTCCAAGGCCACTCTTGGGATAGTAGATACACTGAGGCTCTGGCAAGATCTGCATCAGGGCACCCATGGACCCATGCCCCTGCAGCTGGGAATATCATCTGTTAACACCTCATAGCTGCCTCCCTTACTGGAAATTGCCCTCAGCTGTAGCGATGTTTTGTCCAAGGTTACCCTCTTCCAGAGGGTGACCCAGGATGACTGATACTGGGGTACAAGGGCTCAGCCACTATGCCTCAATTCAGGGCATCTCTGAAGGGCCATCCATATCCCAGAGTTCCCCTTAGAATAGGTCAGATTCATTGCAGGTTAGCTTTTCCCTTTTTCCAAACCTGTCTCCCTTGCTTCCTTACATGTGTATCTCACTCTTCAAGGAAATTTCAGCATATAACTGTCCATCTCAGAATCTGTTTCCAGGGATCCCAGTGTAAGTCAGCTGGGTTTTGTTTTTTATTTTACTTTCTTTTTGAACCCCAGTATAGCACCTTCCATTTACATTTCCTCTTTCGATATTTAGCCTACCACTCCAATTTGTTGAAATCTTTTTGGCTCGTGATACTTTTGTCCACTGTATTTGCTATTTCTCCCTGCTCTGTGTCATTGGCAAATTTGATAAGAATGCTATCTATGTCTTCATCCAAGTCACTGATGAAAATATTGAAGAGGAAAGAGGTGAGATTAGATTACTATGAAAAGCTGCCAGAAACCTCCTTTCAAGTTGATATGAAGCCATTAAACAGCAATGAAAGGAGCACAGGCCTCAGAATCGCAGATTAGGGTTGAAACACCAGCTCTAAGTAGAAGTTAATAGCTAGACTCATGGCTAAAGTGAACAATGCCATTTTAGCATCTATATGTTAATGGACAACTTAGGTCCTAGTTATATATTACATATTAGCAAATCACATCCCATTAAGAAAAAAGCATAAAAAGTATTATTTACCATATTTGTCTCAGGATGAAAATTGTATTTGGTCATTCTATGGAGGGTTTATTTCTTTTAAATGTTACAAAAAATGTTGTGAAGAAATAAAGCTGAAGTTCAATAGTTAACCCAATTTCATTTGGTAGACCTAAAATACTAGCAATACAGAAGAAAAACACATTCCCTTGGAAATGTATGAGTAGCCATAAATCTGTTTGATGTAGGTTATAATCTCCAAAGAGGCTTGAATTAGGTTTGTCTGACTTGCTTCAAATGCTCTGTGGCATGAAGATACAGGCTGGACATAGATTTATGTAACGAGAATTATAATTAGGGATTTGATGAAGCTAAGTAAGTGCAAAGCTGAATACTGGAAGATATTTAAAGTACACTACCATTGCTTTGAATGGGAAATAGATTTTCTGGTTAATTTAAATATTTGTCATCTTTTTGGGTGAATGTTGATGACAACAATAATGGCCAGAGCACAAAACATTGCCTGGAGGCATGGGGGCACTGCTTTTTTTCTGGCTATTCAGTAAGTCACATGTACCTTGGGGAATTATTTTTTCCCATGCTTTTTTCTTGAAAAGATAACCTGGCCATCACCTTCCTAATAAGAATGTAAGGATGTTTAAAGGGGGGGGGGGGCTATCTGAAACTGCTCTCAACTGTTAATAAATTGAGGTTAAATAAAATAAAGGTAAGCAAAAATACATTTACAAAAGCGTGTTGAAAGGAATTGCAAAAAATGTTATGGGTGCTTCTCTTTCTAATTTCTTCATAAGTTCTACAATAAGTATTGCTTTATATTAGAAAAAAGTTAGTTCAAAACATAGAAGAAATTATTACAAAGTCAATTAAAAAAAATAGAAAAAAAACATAGAAGAAACATCTAAATATAGCATAGAACAATGGTAAGTAAAAGGTTAAAATAGAAAGCAAAAAGGCAAGGTCTGGGCTCAAAACCGAGATAAACAGCTCTTTGGGTCAGAAATGGCATAGAAACACAAACTGGTGAGCAGGGCTCTTGAATTCTGGACTGGGAAGTGTGCAGTAGCTGCCAGGAATCCAGATTCTGCTGGGCTCAAGAAAAACCAGAAATGCTCCAAGTCAAGCAAGACCCTTGAGCCAGGTTCTTGCTCTAAAGAGCTAGAGATGGTATCAGGATTTTTCTACTAAAGAAATAGACTGCAAAAGGATCTGCTGCTGCTGCTGGCCCCCTAGAAATGCTTAAATGACTCCTTTTTTGAAATTTAAACATTTAAGTTCCACACAACTCATATCAGTATTTGAATTAAATGATTGTAACAATGAAAACAAATACGCATTATAAGTTAAATAAAGTCAAAAGATCTCCAAAATCTAAGAATGCTAAAATTGTACCGATAAAAACTACATGTTAATTGATGATTATATCCAGTTATCAAAATAAGCCAACTTTCTAAAAGTAAACTAACTGATTTCTCTACTTTATGGAGTATTTTAAAGAACTCTTTTTGAGAAGGCTATTGATACCCAAAAAAGAAAATGTATAAATATAATTGACTTATAAACATAAGTAATATAGTGGAGAACTAGGCTGCTGCTAACATTAATAGTTCAATGAAACCAAGCGAGGAGAACTTTCTTCCATATGTTTTACTTTTAGACACTATAATATTAAATTTACTACTGAAGAAAAGAAATGTCTATTGCTGTCCCATAATTCTCCTTTAGGAAGCAATTCTAATATTTTTTTTAAATGTTAGTAGTTTCTTATTCATTGGTAATCTGAATTTCTAATCACACATTTTGGCGTGCTGGTGCCTGGTTCAGGAATATAGGATTGGTTAGAATGAAAATGGCTGCTTGGCTACTTCACCAGGTAATTTTCCACATAAGTAAATCACCAGTGATAGGGTTCCAAATGTCTCCCTTTGTGTGCAGTCCCTGCAAGCTGGAAACATTCTAATTACTTTAAAGGAGATGGACCTAAAATGACGGCAGGCAGTTACCACCAAGAGCCCTTTAGATCCATATGGATCACGACATTCTCTGGCCCAATGCCCCAAGGCTTAACATTCCAGGTATTATATTATCCTCTTGTAGGATGGTGAGAATTCTTATGCCTCATTTTCAGTTGGAAAGACTGGGTTTCAGTAGTAGAAAAATAGGAGTGTCTTGTGACTATACATACAACCCATTCTTTTTTTTTTTTTTGTACTGGGGCTGGGGATTGAATCCTGGATGGTATGTGGGAAGCCAGTGCTCAACCACTGAGCCACATTGGCTCCCCTGAGTATATATAACCCTCTCTTGAAGGTGCAAAGGAAACTTTCATACACTACTCACAAAGAAGCATACCTAAAGGAGTTGCTAATGGATTGTAATTTTTAAATGTACTAAATCCTTTTAGTCCTTAAGATAGGCTAGACGGTATAAAATATTTTGCATGAGAGGGAAGTAAAAATAGGCTACTCTAAAATGAGAGAGTTAAACTTCTGACTTTTGGGTCATTTGTAGATTTCATTTTTATGACTATAATATGCTACAAATGTTATCATAAGCAGCCCCCAACTGAATAAGAGGCTATACTTTAAATGCCTTAATAGCCTCATATCACATTAGTTTATATAACTTCAAGGGCAACAAATCTTCATTCTTGAAAATTTTTGGAAATAATCCAAAGCCATTTTGTGCCTGATATCTGATTGTTTAATTCAATGCAGCAAACAATTATTGTTTACAATTATTGAGCAAACAAAAGGTGTGGCTATAAAACATTACAGTGGACTTCTGGTAATAAAAATAAAAACAAAAAAACAAACTAACAAAAAACAGTCCTCAGGCAGCATCAGAAAAGAAATTCAAAAAATGTTATTGGAAAGAACAGTATAAGTCTTTTATGAAGGTCACATGCCTGCCCCTCTCCTAAATAAACAAAACAAAATATTTAAAAATCTGTTTTGCTATCTGCCTTTCTTCCTTGAAAAAAAACTTTATTAGGCATGTTTTTGGTGGATAGAACATATGTAAATATCATCCAATCAGGTCTCAGGAGTTTAAAAAAAAAGAAGTAATGGGGACAATGGCAAGCCTGAAGGTTGATTTTAAGGAAAACAACTCTGGGGCCAGTCTGGAAGCCAGAGGAGGGTAGAGAACTGATGGCTAAGGGCACTGAGAAAAAGTGGCCACATTCTTCCAGGCAAAAAGATGAAGAGGCTTTAGGCTAAGGAGGTAACAATAGGGATGAAGAAAAGGGGATAGCATCTGCAACAATTTTATTTTGATAATACACAGGTCAGTGGCTTTATTACATTTACAATGTTGTGCTACCATCACCATCATCCATTATCAAAATTTCTGTATCACTTCAAACAGAAACTCCGTACCCATTAAGTAATAACTCCCCAGCCCCTAATAGCACCTAATTGGCTTCCTGACTCTATGAATTTTCTTGTTCTAGATATTTCGTGTAAGTGGAACCATACACTCTTTGTGTTTTTTTGCATCTCGCTTCTTTTACTGAGCATCATGTTTTCAAGGTTCATTTGTGTTACAGTATGTCTCAGAACTTCATGCCTTTTTATTGTTGAGTAATATTCTATTGTAAGGATATACCACATTTGCTTATCCATTTATCCACTGATGGGCATCTGAATTGCTTCCACCTTTTTGTTGCTATGAATTCTAGAGCAATTTCTGAAGTAGAATTTAAAGGATTTGAAAAACAATTTAATACTTGTGTAGGTAGAGTGAGGAAGTGAGAGGGAAAGAAAAGTAGAAGGTAATTCTTAAGTTTCCAGTTTTAGAGACAATTAAGCTAGACAGTTAAGCAATACTGTAAACCCAGGAAATCTAACATCATTTTAGAGGTAGATAATGTATTCTACTTTAGACCTTTCAGAGCCTTTAAGATACACAGGTGGAGATGTATGGAGGATGGGCTAGAAGTATAGTTCTGGAGATGAAAAGATGCACGATGGAGATAAACACTGAAGAGTCTTATGAATGGTAGTTGAAGCTAACAGACAAATCTACTAAGAACTGTGTACAGAGAAAGAAGGGAGAGAATTAAGAATGGAACATCCCCATTTAAGGGTTGTATAGAGAGGAGGAACCTACACTGATGATTGCGACAATGCTCAAATTTGTATCTCCAGGACTACCATTCTCCAGAACTTAAGATTTATATATCTGACTATCTAGTACACATCTCCACATGGATATCTAATAATCATTTCAAATACAGTGAGTCTGTATCTTGCTCCAAAAACAAGTTCCTCCCACAAACTTCCCCCTTTCAGGAAATGGAACCTCATCTTGCCTGAGCAACTGGAGTCTTCCTTGACTCCTCTCCATCTTTCATACCAAATTCTAATCTATTATTTTAAAAAAAACAAAAACCCTTTGGGAATCCAAACACTTATCTTCATGTTCACCTCTCCCATTTTGGTCTAAGCCACAATCATCTCTCTAACAAATTATGACAATGGACTCCTAATGGTCTAAGTGCTTCTGCCCTTCCCGCCCTTTAGTCTATATGAGAGTGGCCAGATAAGTCAAAAGTTGATACTTCTGCTCAAAACCCTCTAATGTTTCCCATCTCAATCACAGTAAAACAGAAACTCCTTAGAGTGGCCTACAAAGCCCTATGTAATCAGACTCCTGTTACTGCTCCTAATTTATCACCTACTACATTCCTGCTTGTTCACTCTGCCATCCTGTCATGCTGGTCTCCTTATGGTTTTGCCAACATGCCAGGCATACTCTTGGCTCAGGGCATTCCTACCCTCCTGGATTGTTTTTATTCTAATTTTCCACAAGCTCATGTCCTAAACTCTTTCAGTTTTTGGTTAAATGTCATCCTTTCAGTGAAGCCATTCTTGACCATGATGTTTAAATGGCAGCAAATTCCCTTCCACCACACACACACATATTTTCAGCTCCCTTTGCTTTTTATGTTTCTTCATTGCACTATCATCACCTGACATCATATATTTAAGGTTTTTATTTGTCAATGTCTATCTCATACCATCTCTTCCTCAAAATAAGCTTCATAGGGGTAGGGATTTTCTTCTGTGCTGTTTACTGCTATATACCTATTACCAAGAACTGAGCCGACCTAGTACATGTTTAGCACCAAAATATTAAATTAGTGAATGAATTCTTATTATGTTGATGACAGAGGACATTTACTGAGTTCTTCCTATGTGTTAAGCATTATGCCATGAACTTTACACTTATCATATGATTATAGAAATAGGACAATCAAAAGAGAATATTGTTTTGGAATATAAAGGGAAAGTTTCAGCTAATACAGATGATCACTAGGACCAAGGTTTAAAAGAAGTAGATGAAGAGATAAAAATAGGGCAATTAACTATTAGAAAGTCAGTGGTGGCCTTAGTAAATCCTTGTTTTCAGTAAAGTGTTTGTGCTGGGGAAGCCAGACTGGAATAGGTCAAAGCATCATCAAGGGTGGATGAATAGAAAATAGTGCTGTCAATTACTACTTCAAAAATTTTGATGGTAAGGGGAAATAGGACATGGCTGGATAGAAAAGATGGTATCCAAGAAAAAAATTTTCAGGATAAGGAAGCCTTGAGCATGTTGGTTGGCTGAACAGAAGAAGCAAGAAGAAGAAACTAAAGATCTTGGAGGAAGAGAACAGAAAAATTACTAAAAGAACATGTTAGGGAACGTGAAAGAGATCCAGCATCTAGCTAGAGTAGCTTTTTGCAATACACACAGTAGGGCTCAATGTTTTTTTTCCTTCTATTATTTCTTTAAATTGAAGAAGAGAAGAAAGGAACTACGATTAGAGAGGCAAGGAATGACTTACAAGAGCCTTCAAGATTGCCAAAGATGGAGAATAAAGGTGATTATTTTTCAGTTTATCAACTATTAATTGTGATCATTCTAATCTGGAATATATTATTAGGGAAGATGGGTGGATACTGAAGTATTATATTAAGAAATAGTGTCTGTATGTGTCTACCTGTAAATGCATTTACACCTATGTACATCAGAGCATGTGTAATTATGAATTATGTGTAATAACGAATTATGACAATGGACTCCTAATGGTCTAAGTGCTTCTGCCCTTCCCACCCTTTAGTCTATAAAAGAGTAGCACATATACACATATTGTATACATGTCTATGTGTACACAGACAAACACACATAAATACATGCTAAATCCTTTTTAGAAACTAGTGGAGTTTTTCAGGTATCTGGGGTATTAGGTAAGGTACTTAAAGCCATGTTAAATCCTCTGATACTTGGACTAGTCCCCCTACTTGATGAACTTGCTCCTTGCTGGTTGGTAGTTGTGTAAACCCTAACATGACTACAGACAATGCAGAGTTAAGTCTCTTTTCTTGCTAAAGAGTGATCCTGGAATAGAAATAAGGAAATGAAATCTCATGACAATGCCATCATAAAGTCATCAGCCAGATGGCAGTCCTTGAAATCTAATCCTTAGAGGCTTCTCACAATAATTTGTAATATCACATCTAATATTATCTTATTCACAAATTCATATCTATTCACAGATTGAAAAGAAAGAAATGAAGTTGCAGAGACCCACATTTCAGGCTCGATATGTTAACATGGAGCTTAAGGAATATGATCAAGCAAAAAAATATTTGCCTCTGCAGGTCACAACAATGATCTATGGTGATCTGAGTTTTTGAACAGCAGAATTTACTGGAGAAGCAGCCTTTTCTTCTTTTCATGAATGTAGATTAATTCCTTTTAAGAACTCCTGTCTATTTATATTTATACAAAAATGGTAAATAAGAATAACCCTGTCAAAAGTCAGTATAAAAATTGAAGACTCCCTGACATATTAATAAACTTAAACACTAAAATATAAAACAAAATGAGTCTATTTTTGTTTTTGATGTGTTGAAACTACAGCCTGCCCTAGTATATGATATCAAAGTAAAGTTCTTCCAAGTTACATTCTTACACCTTATTCCAACTGTACAAAAATCTTGCATAGATTCATCCATATTATTCAAAGTTTCAGCGTAGGTAGTTAGTAAATAAGTGTTGTAGTAAACTGAACTATAAGAAATGATGTAAGGGAAGCAGACTAGGCTCAAAGGATAGAGCATCTGCCTACCACATGGGAGGCCAGAGTTCAAACCTGAGCTGGCCCACGCACAGTGCTGATGCGCGCGGGGAGTGTCATGCCATGCAGGGGTGTCCCCCATGTGGGAGAGCCCCACGTGCAAGGAGCGCACCCTGTAAGGAGAGCTGCCCAGAGCAAAAGAAAGTTCGCCCTGCCCAGGAATGGTGCCGCACACACAGAGAACTGACACAGCAAGATGATGCAACAAAAAGAGACACAGATTCCAAGTGCCGCTGACAAGAATGCAAGCAGACACAGAAGAACACACAGTGAATGGACACAGAGAACAGACAACTGGGGTGGGGGGTGGGGGGGTGGGAAGGGGAGAGAAATAAATAAAAATAAATCTTAAAAAAAAAAGAGAAATGCTGTAATAGGAATACTTGCAACACAATTCTTCCTATCTAGAAAGTCTTAGTTGCAGATTTCCCCCCAAAGGTATGAGATATTTTCTCCATAACCCAATATCAATATTATTCATCTTTCCTTTTAAAATTGAGTTTATAGGATTAACAACAAAAGTGAAAGTGTGTGTATCCTGCCATAGCTGCAGTTTTTGAGACTTTCAGCACCCACTAGAAAATGGGTAAAATAAACAGGGTCTGATGGGAGGGAGAGGGAAGAATTATTCTGCATGACGTTGCAATGGCAGATACAGGCCATTATACGTTTTGTCAAGACCTATAAAATTGTGTGGGGCAAAGTGTACACTATAATGTAAACTATAAATCATGGTTAGTAGCAATGCTTCAATATGTGTTTACCAATTTCAATAAATATACCACACTAACGAAAGATGTGGTTAATGGGGGAATGTGGGGGAGGGAGAGGGGGTAGGTGTACGGGAATCTCCTATAATTTTGATGTAACATTTACGTAAACTAAAGCTTCTTTAAAAATAAACAAGTAACTAAAAAAAAGGAAATGGGTAAATAGAAGAAATAAGGTAGAAGCAAGGAGATGGTATAAAATAAACAACTTAGTAAAGGAAATACTTTTAATTTATGAAATTTGGCAATAACTCTTTTGAAGTAATATAGCACATGATTGTTATAAATGCACCCTGAATTGCTCAGGTGAACACAGACAAAGTTGATCTAGAACAGGACTGGCAATAAAACTTTCTGTTATGATGGAAATATTTTACTATGCACAGTTACATAGGTAGCCACTAGTTACACATGGTACTTGAGCACTTGAAAGATGGCTGGTGCAACTGAGGAATTGAATTTTCAACTTTACTTGATTATAATTCATCTAAACGTAAACAGCCACATGTGGCTAGTGGCTACCCTGCTGGGCAGCACAAGTTTAGAGGATGATGATGGATGATAGAGGATGATGATAACTTCTGGGTTTAGCTAGGCTCAATACTGGACAAAAATTTCAAAACACAGAAGTTCACATAAAGAATTTTCTTGTTCTTTCTCTATCTAGCATAAGTTCTATAAGAATGTAAAAGAAGGGGAGCAGATGTGGCTCAACAGATAGAGTGTCTGCCTACCATATAGGAAGTCCAAGGTTTCGATACCCAGGGCCTCCTGACTCATGTGGTGAGCTGGCCCATGCGCAGTGCTGCTGTACTCAAGGAGTGTCGGCCTGTGCAGGGATGCCGCCGTGTAAGGGCGCCCCCCGCACAAGGAGTGGTTCTGCACAAGGACAGCCATCCCGTGTGAAACCTCAGCCTCCTTGAGAGTGGTGCCACACACACACAGAGCTGATGCAGCAAGATGACACAACAAAAAGAGATGCAGATTCCCCAGTGCCACCTGATGAGAATCCAAGCAGACACAGAAGAACACACAGCAAATGAACATAGAGCACAGACAATAGGTGGGATGGGGGTGGAGGGAGAAAAATAAATCTTTAAAAAAAATGTGAAAGAAGCCATTGCCAAAGTATTGTTTACATTCTGATGTAAACGGTATCAGTAGCCAATGGAGAATCCAGCTCTCCTCATGACCTCTCACACTAACCAGAGCAAGTGGTCTGTTGTTATTATAATCTTATTCCAGCTCTCAATGATTTGACTGTTTACCTCCCCAGGGAACTTCATGCTGTCCAGCTACAGCATGTCAATTTACCGGTTCATTCTTTCCCATACCCTTTGTGGCAGACGTTCTCTATTGCTGGCCCAAACCCAATTTCTAGATACAAGAAGTGCTTATGTGGCACAGTTCTGGCCCTGAACTTCCTGAGAAGGTTCTGCTTTACTGATAACCAGCACTATCCATTCCCCTTCTTCTTCTTCCTGCTGGAATGCACATGTACTGAGAGAAATGCCAAAAAGAATATGGAGATGTCAGGGCTGGCACTGCTGGGCCACTGAGCAAATGTCAGCATCTGCTTACCTTTAGACTTCTGATTATGTAAGAAAAACACCTCTGTTGGATAAGCTACTGAACTTGGGGCTTCTTTTATTTGAAACTGATACATTGTTCTTCTGTAGTGAGTTATGTGCACTCCAGAACACTTGCAATTAGTTTATTTTTCACTTGATCATTTATCTAATCAATCAACAAATGTTTTGGGGGTTGTTACTATGTGCCAAGCTAAGTGCTGCAGAGTATGATGGTGGACAAGCAGCTAATGTGCATACCTTTAGACCAACATTCCAGTAAAGACAAAAGCCATCAAACACTTCAATACAGTGCTGTGAGATAAGCACTATAATTTGGCACCACTGGAGTACAGGCTTTGAGGGTGGTAATTAGAGAAGGCTTCCGGGAGGAATTGGCATTTACACTGAGACCTGGATATGGAAGAGAAGGTAACTAGATGAAGAGAAGGAAATAATATATACCAGGTCAGTAGGTGAAAGAGAAGATAGAGGAAATGAAAATAGATGGATGTTCCTCAGTTGTGTGGAGGGAGGGGTTGGAGAATGAGGGAGAGCAGACAATTAGGCTGGAGTTAGGAGGAAAGGCCAAATCACGCAAAACCTTGAAGCCACTTAAACGAGTGTAAACTGTCTTCAAATAGCAATAGATAAGCCACTAAAGGCTTTCAAAATGGGAGGAGGCTGAGCTACATGAATGCACTGCATTTAAAAAATATCATCTTGGGTTCTATATAGAAAACGGGTAGGAAGTAAGAGACTAGAGGGAGGAAAACCAGTTAGGTGAATCATGTGGTCATTCAGGCAAAAGACAATAGTTGGGGGGTAGAGATGGAAAGAAGTGACTGGAATTAAAAGTTATTTAGGAAGCGAACAGCTTTGTGACAGGCTTAGTATAGGGGTGTGGGTTGTAGAAGGAAGAGTCAAGGTTTGAACAGCTGGATGGGTGGTGATAATGTTCACTGAGACAGGAATCATAGAAAGAGTAATAAGTTGCATTTGGAGAAAGAGGTTGGAGGAGGGCAAAGATGAGTTCAGCTTTGGACCTATTCAGTTTGAAGTTCCTGTGGGACATCAAAATATACAGGAAGCAGTAGGTTACTCACGCCCGAAGCTCAGAAGAGCATTCTTCGCTAGAAATATAGATTAGGTAGTCATCAGCAGACTGAAACCACACAAGTGGATAAGTTTTCTCAAAGTGTATATGTAAGGTGAGAAAAGAGCAGGAAAGGACTTTAGAAGAATGAATCAAAATTAGCTCCGTGAATTGCAGATTCTTTAATGCCCAGGTAAAAAAAGGTAAGTTGGCTTCTAAAATTATAACTTACTTTACCCACTTGGGGAGTAAGAATGTATCTTTCTTAGTTGATAGGTCTTTAAGGACCAGGTTTAAAAAAAAAGGAAACTGGAAGCTCTTCCCGAGCGATCCAAAGATTTTAAGAAAGTAATAAACAGAGAGAGAGAGAGAGCTGTTTGGGGCATCAAGGAGCATGAGAATGTAGAGACAAGGATTTGTCAGAAGTAGCATAAGATGAGATAAACTAGTCCCACTGAAGCCCTAGTTCCATACCATGAATAAGCTTTTTTCTTTGACCCTGTTAACTTTCATCCTCTGAACTCAACAAATTGATTTCTGAAGCTAATTTGCTTTCCCAAAGAGGGTTCTCTTGGAGAAGCAGGCATACACCATGGAGATCTAACTATTGACTTTTTGGTATCAATTGATACCATTTGAATACGTCTTTCCAAGCCTAATCTGCCCCTGTCTGATATTTTACAAATATCAGTCCCTTAATCAAGCTCTTCCTCTCTCTACCAGGGTCCTTCTTATAGCGCCCCAGATATAACTCCCTAAATTCAGGTTGAATCTCCTTTCGATGGTCACCTGAACACTTACTGCCTGGAATTCAGAATTACAGTTGCTCTATTCCAGCTCAAATCAAACTTCACAGGAGTTTTCATTCTCTAATCTCTAACTCAGGTTCAAGATTTATGTGGTCTCTCCACCTCCATACATCAATGTTTCATTATTCAGAAGCGTTCCTGCACTTAGTTCATAATCTCTCTCTCTCTCTGTCTCTCTCTTTCTCTAGGATGTACTGGGGATTGAACCCAGGACCTCATATCTGGGAAGCAGGTGCTTAACCAATGAGCTACATCTGCTTCCAAATGCGAATTATTTTTTCCCTTTGTTTGTTTTGTTTTTAAGAAGTACCAGGAATCAAACCTGGGACCTCATACACGGGAAGCAGGCACTCAACCACTTGAGCTACATTCACTCCCTTCTCCTCTTAATAAAGGCCACCTGAGTGACTTCCTTGATCATCCATGTCACCTTCTGGAGCTCACTTCCTTTTCACTGTCATCTTCCTCATCACTGCACTATTTTTGCCCCTATTTTCTGATGCCTCTCAAAATGAGTACCCCACAATCCTTAACTCACCACAGCATGCACAAGGTAATTCTATATTATGCAGAGGGAGTCATCACTCAACAAATATTTACCAGCTTCCTAATAAATACAAAGCACTGGCTCAGGATCTGGGGATATGACAAGTAAGACAAAGTCTCTGCCCTCATGGAATTTAGACTAATGTGGAAGACAAACATGAAGCAAATAGTTACATAATCACTGTCCTTATTTGTAATGGGGATAAGTGCTAGTGAACAAAAAGTTCAAGGGGTTAAGAGAGTGGATAAAAAACAGATTGGGGGAAGTGGATTTGGCTCAACTGGTAGAGCATCTGCCTACCACGTGGGAGGTCCAGGGTACAAACCCAGGGCCTCCTGACCCATGTGGTGAGCTGGACCACGTGCAGTGCTGATGCGCACAAGGAGTGCTGTGCCATGCTGGGGTGTCCCCCGCATAGGGGAGTCCCATACATAAGGAGTGTGCCCTGTAAGGAGAGCCACGCCATGCAAAAAAAGTGCAGCCTGCCCAGGAGTGGCACCACACACATGGAGAGCTGACACAGCAAGGTGATGCAACAGAAAAGAGACACAGATTCCTGGTGCCACTGATAAGAATGCAAGTGGACACAGAAGAACACAGAGCAAATGGACACAGAGAGCAGACAACTGGGGGGGGGGCGGTAAATTAAAAATAAATAAATAAATAATTCTTTAAAAAAAAAAGAGGGAAGCAGACTTGGCTCAATGGATAGAGCATCTGCCTACCACATGGGAGGTCCACGGTTCAAACCCCGGGCCTCCTTGAACCGTGTGGAGCTGGCCCATGTGCAGTGCTGATGTGCGCAAGGAGTGCCGTGCCACGCAGGGGTGTCGCCTGTGTAGGGGAGTTCCATGCACAAAGAATGCACCCCGTAAGGAGAGCCACCGAGCGTGAAAGAAAGTGCAGCCTGCCCAGGAATGGTGCCGCACACACGGAGAGCTGACACAGCAAGATGACATGACAAAAAGAGACACATTCCCGGTGCCGCTGACAAGAATAGAAGCGGACACAGAAGAACACACAGTGAATGGACACAGAACAGACAACTGGGGCAGGGCGGGGAAGGGGAGAGAAATAAATAAAAACTAAATCTTAAAAAAAAAAAGAGATTGGACCTAGTTTGAGGAGATGGCATCTCTAAGAGTTGCTAATTACCATGGATATCAAATGGAAATGAAGTTATTAGGCATTTTACCCTATACTGATTTTCCCAATGGGTATGTGGAGAGAGAGAATAATGGCACCGCGGACAGCTATAACTCCACCATAAAGCCCAGCCTGACTTTCTCGTCAGATTAAGGACGATGGAATAGAAAGATACTTCTTTGGATAGAGTTCTCAAAGCAGACAGATAAATGACTCTTCTAGCTA
The DNA here is from genome assembly GCF_030445035.2 of Dasypus novemcinctus. NCBI lineage: Eukaryota > Metazoa > Chordata > Mammalia > Cingulata > Dasypodidae > Dasypus > Dasypus novemcinctus. The sequence continues at coordinate 35,846,431 of NC_080704.1, forward strand.
CAAATCAGTCTCTCTCTTTTTTTTTTTTTGTCCAGTCTCTTGGTTGCAACTGTGTGCAAATCATTTGATCTCACCAGATCTCAAGTTCCTCATCTTTAAAATAGGAGGACTAAGTTTAGTTAGCATTTATCATCTTGGCTCCTCCCAAGGCTCAGTGTAGTAAGCCTGGATATACAACTCTGCATTGCCCATTCAGTATCATCATTAGAGCAGACAATAGTTTAGAAAAAATATTGTCCATACCTTTTATTAATGCTTCCCCAAGAGGCATTGATGTTCTCTGTTATCATGTTCACTTTTCTGGTATCATCTGTAGAATAATCCCGGAGAAGTTTCAGTGCCAAGTCATTTGCCACGTCTACATTTATCTGCCACTGCCGGAGGTCTTTGGCCAACTGCTATAGATGTGTATGAGAAAGAGAATCAGTGTCATTTTTTTTTTTCATGAAATCTGTGGTTGGAGTTTCTGAAAATGATTCACAAATAGCTTCTGAATCTTCACGTTAGAACATGTCTACCTGGTTGCTTTTAATCTAACATATGACAGTATAAGCTAATCTACTTTTCATCACAAAACGTCAAATGCAGGATCTTAAGCAATAATCAGTATTAGGTATTTCAATTTAATAGCAATTAATTGGACATAAATTGGGCTTAGTTGTTTTTATCATGGGAGAGAGAAAACTATAAAAAATAAGCTTCATTTAATTCTGGAGAATGTAACATGAAAATTTGAACAAAAAAATTACCTCATGTATTTCTTTCCCTCTTCATTAACTTGTTAAATTGTTTATGTAATTAGTGCCATCTACTGGATTCAACTAAAACTGCATATAGAAAATACTGAGCAACAGTAACAGAACTGTACTGATTCTAGTTATGAACTTTTTGCCAAGGATAAATTTGTTCATGAAAAATTTTTAATAAATGACTTTAAAACTAGAATCAAAATTCAAATGTAAAATTCAGGCTAATCTGAATCATCTATGTATTCTTTTTCTTTGGCAGTTGAGTATTCTCAACCTACATGTTTGATCACATGAAATGTATTTTAAAGAAAGAAGTAGACAAGTGATTGGTTTAACTGGAAGTATGTCAGCTTGAAATTTCCATTAAACACTTCTGTAAATACAGAGAGGAACCTTCTAAGCCATTAAGGTAATATTAAATTGCCAAGACAGTTGTACCAAATTCATTATGTTAGGTTAAGCCATTCATAAATGGGCTGAGGAATAGCAGCAGATGATTCAAGCAATAAAGATAAAAAGGTTTTATTTTTAAAAAGTTAACTTATAATTAAGAAATAAATAGAGTATTAAATCAAGAAGATCAACACCAACTAAACCAACAAACAATAAAACCCAAAGCTGGAAAGACTGTGGTAAAACTAACACATCTATGTAGTAAGTCTGATGGGAATGGTACCTACACTATTAGGACAGATTGGCAAGAACTATCAAGTGCTGCACAAAATGCTTGTTCTCTTAGACCCAGTAATCTCACTCCTAATAAAATATTCTAAGGAAGAGAAATATACTATAGTAATAAAGATATCCATTAACTAAAATAGTAAAAAAAAGAAATAATTTCAATGTTTAAAGAGGGAACATTAAAATAATATATCAACACAATGGTCTAATATGCAGTAAATGTACACAGAACCCCTAAGTGAAAAAGAGAACAAAATTTTTATCTACGCTGTATTTTTATCTCTGTAAGAACATATAGTCATGCATTAGAAGGAGAACAGAGGAAAATAAAAGTAATTGATATTTCTAAAAAGAATAATTTTTTATTTAATATTTGTTCCTTCATGCTAGTACAATAATTATATAATAAATATCAAACAATACTTTTAGCACAGTTTCAGTGTGTTTGGTTAGATTTCTATTCCTTGAAAACATATAATCTGTATATAATCTGGCATTTCTCAGTTTCTTAGAACATCCCATTCTAGAATCACACTGAACAATAGCATTTACTGCATATAACAAATAGATTCAGATTACAAACTCATACCAAGCAGCTAAGCTTTTGCTAAGAAAGTAGTAGAGAGACAGTTTCTAAAGGCACCCAGCATAGTTGCTGCTACAATAGGGCAATTAAAATTTATTCATGTGGGGAAGTAGATTTGGCTCAACTGATAGAGCGTCCACCTACCACATGGGAGGTCCAGGATTCAAATGCAGGGCCTCCTGACCCATGTGGTGAGCTGGCCCACATGTAGTGCTGATGCACACAAGGAGTGCCCTGCCATGCAGGGGTGTCCCCCACATAGGGGAGCCCCAACCACAAGGAGTGTGCCCCTTGAGGAGAGACGCCCTGCATGAAAAAAGCACAGCTTGCCCAGGAGTGGCGCCGCACACACGGAGAGCTGACACAGCAAGATGACACAACAAAAAAGAGACACAGATTCCCGGTGCCACTGACAAGAATGTAAGCGGAAGCAGAAGAACACACAGTGAATGGACACAGAGAGCAGACAACTGGGCGGGGGGGAGAGAAATAAATAACAAATTAAAATTAAAAGAATTTATTCATGTGGAATGTCTGCCTTTCCTTCTATATTCCTTTTATCAAGCCCTACAGGTCCCCTTCTCCACTTTCATACCCCCACACTACACAAAAGCCCTTCTGAGGTGACACTCACACTGCTGGCTTGCCCTTTCTGGAAATTTCCTGGGTACAAAATTATCTTTCTCTTCCCCTCCCCATTCAAGCCAAATCTGCAGTGAAAACAGTAATGTATTTTAAGAAGTAAATGATCAATGGATTCCTTTTCTAGAAGGTGATATTTGCATTTTAAAAGAAGAGCTTATTATCTATGCCAATTAAATCTCTAGTAGCAGGCGGCAGACTTGGCCCAGTGGTTAGGGCGTCCGTCTACCACATGGGAGGTCCGTGGTTCAAACCCCGGGCCTCCTTGACCCGTGTGCAGCTGGCCCATGCGCAGTGCTGATGCACGTAAGGAGTGCGGTGCCACGCAGGGGAGTGCGCCCCGTAAGGAGAGCCGCCCAGCGCGAAGGAAAGTGCAGCCTGCCCAGGAATGGTGCCACCCACACAGAGAGCTGACACAACAAGATGACACAACAAAAAGAAACACAGATTCCCGTGCTGCTGACAACAACAGAAGTGGACAAAGAAGATGCAGCAAATAGACACATAGAACAGACAACCGGGGGGGGGGGGGGGGCGGAAGGGGAGAGAAACAAATAAATAAATAAATCTTAAAAAAAAAAATCTCTAGTAGCATAAGAATCTCCAAAACTGAAACCAATAGCTTTGCTACCTTCTTCCATGGTAATTCCTCTTTAAGAAGGGTACAACTATTTAAGAACTGCTTATGAACCAGCATAAGCATACAAAATATAAATAACTTTAATGAATGTAAAATCATTTATTTTATTTGAGCAAGGTAAATAATATTGGAAGCCACCACACCCTTACGGATTGCTATTTGAGAAGTCTAGCTATGAGGATACACTCTTTAGTTATACTCTCCAGACCATAAAAAAAAATAACTGAAAGCTTAAGTTGAAAAGTATACCCGAATTTTCCAAAATTCCTGAAGAAAGTAGCAAGCTAGAGTTAAATTAGAGACAGCACAGTGAAACGGTAGTAAGGCTTGACTTCAAACCAGGGCTGTTTGATAGACCTTAATGCTCTAAAGGCAAAAATGCTCATGCATATAATTTTCTCCAAATCTCTATTCACACTGAAAGTTAGATTTGTATACCTAAGGAAATTTTCACTGAGTGCTCACCCTCACTGAATACTGCCCAGGCTTTGGGAGGATGCAGGATTGAAAAGAAATTTCCCACCGACCTTGGCTAACAATTGGGAGGGCTAAGACCCTGATCTGAACTCAAAGGTTCTCAATAGCAGCTTTCTTTTCTCCCTTCTAAAGGCATTCACCAGAACAGATTGGTTTCCCTTCCCTACGGTAACATCCCGACCACCTTGGGTTTTACACAGGGGTCATTCACACTAGGAACCGTGACCTTGACTGCTTTGCCTACCTCTGTGAAACTGACTATTGGGAAAACTCTAGGCCACAAAAGGAGTGTAAATTCAAAAAATACAATAGAATTCACACACTTCTGCTTTCTTTCTGACTTCCATTTACAATGGTGTACACTACAGGGGACAGTTAGTGCGGTGATCATGATGTATGAAGAAATTTTAAATACTGTGAGCACTAGCCTAGGAAAAAAGATGATTCTGTGGGTATGCATGTGTGTGTGTGTGTTTCTATGAAGAATATAAAAATCTTAATCCCCTGAAGATTAGGTCCCCAACCATGAAAGAAATATTTCACATTGAAACGTAATAGGATGCAGCTGCAAGTAGGTGCTTGGTATTTGTACAAAGTATTTTAGGCAGAAAAATGACTAAATGACTGGACTACAAAATGACTTGAAGTAAATTCAAAAAGCTTAAATGCTAAAAATAATTTTGTTCTGTTGTTTGCCCTCATTTTTAATTTGTAAGCACTTTATTTTTTAGGGATATTGACTCTACATGGGAGTGGAGATGGGAGGAAGAAGAGAGGTTGGAAGTTTGAGCACCAGAAGGAGCTCAATGCGTTTGAATCCTGGCTTGACTGCTTCCTAGATATGTGACTAATGGAAAAGTTACTTATAATTTCTGTGCCTCAGTTTCCTCCTTTGCTAAAAAGGAATAGTATCATCTGCTTCGGAAGGGTATTATGAGGATTAATTTACAAAATCCAGGGAGAATACTTAGAACCGCATCTGGCATACCCAACTCATTGAATAAGTATAAGCTATAGTCATTAGCATCATCATTAATACTACTACTACTATTATTTTTTTAATGAATCACACTATATTCACCAATGAATGCAAAGCAGGTGGATCATTGTTGTATAGCCATGGTCTACAAATACTGCAGCTCTACGAGGCTCCCTTTAATCCCCCCCCTTTTTATCCCCCCCTTGCAGCTTTTTTGCTTGCTGCCTGTTCTGTGTCCATTTGCTATGCGTTCTTCTGCATTTTTTGCTTGTTTCCCTTTTTTTGGTTGTTGCGCCACCTTGCTGAGTCAGCTCTCCACGGCGCTTGCAAGCTGGGCAGCTCTCTGCAGCATGTGGGCGAGCCTGCCTCCACAAGGAGGCCCCGGGACGTGAACCCAGGGCCTCCCATATGGTAGACGGGAGCCCAACTGATTGAGCCACAGCCACTTCCCTCCATTTAATTTTTAGAAGACAGAAGAGAGCGCGTAGACCTATGATTAAAATTTTAGGGTTGAGTATCGTTTAAGGTTTCTTACAAAATGTATTTTGGGATATTCATCTACAAGTGAAATAAATGTTTACTTTTGGTGAACTATATATATTTAATTTTTAATGACTATTACTCAAAGGAACTTCATGAAAGGCAGTGCAGAGTAATGGGAAGGCTTCGGCCCAGGAAGCCTTGCTTGGCCATTGTCTTATAGTTTGATCACAAGGAAGCCACTAATCTTGGTGAGTTCCAGTTTTGTCATCTGCAAAATAGGATGGAGTCACTTATTTTGCCTATGCCTCAGGCTTGTCATGAGGTATCAAAATTAAAAGCAAATTGCTTTGAAAATTATAAAACAGGATCCTACTATATTTTTGGACAAAAATTGGACATATTGGATTTATCTCATTTTGCCCAGGAAATCGTGCTTGCATTTGTGGACTGTGAGCTAACAGCTAAGAGCTTCTTAGCTCTTACATCCATTCTCTGCCCATCTCCTACTATATTGAGTATTGTAGATGGGCCGCCCACCATAGGGGGTCAGAATATCCCAGGATTTCTTGCTAGCTGGCTTTAGCAGGGTTAGGCCCATGAGAGGCACTAGTGGGAGATTAGAGAGCTGGAGAGAGGGAAGAACGATAGTATTTCTCCCCTTCTTTCTCTTTCTGGGCAGTGTCCCTTCTCTGTCCCCAGTTCCCACTGGTCAGCCCTTCCTTCCACTTATAGTACCTGCTGTGTGCAGCTTCCACAGTGGCTGAGTCAACACCAGATGACTCTGGCTTTGATAACACCACCTTCTTGTATTGACCCTCCAGCTCTTGGGTGGTAACACCTTCCTGATGTTTCTACCCTTGGATTGCCTAATTATCCCCTGTTGGGCTTCTCAGCCTTTCCATTCTTCATCTGACCAGTCTTCTGTATTAAATTCTCTCCGTTTGAAATATCTAGTGTGGTTTCCAGTCTGGGCTGTTACTGACACAAACTGGGGGAAATTTCATAGCAAATGATCCTGCCTACGATTACATAGGGGGAAATGGAATATAGCAAGTATAAAATTCATCAAATATCAGACTTTACATCTTGCCTCCTTCTCTCCAGTCTCTGAGGAAGAGATGACTCCTTTGCTATTGGAAGCCAGTTCCTCCATCTGTGTATCCATCTATTCTGGAATCCTCCTCTATACATTCCCTCTCCTTGCATGTTTTTAACCTCTTGCCTCTCTGCAGGACCCTTCTCCATAGCCTTCAAACATGAGTGTCTCTCTCATCTTTAAAAATTAAACTACAACAACCAAAAAAAAAAACCACACACACACAAAACAAAAAACTAAACACAAATCACTCTATCATTCTCTTTCCCTTCAAAATCAACCTCCTTAGAAGGCAAATATTCACTCATTGCTTCAACTTGATTACATTCCTGATACTCTACAATTCATCAAAATCAGGCTTGTGCTATTACCATTCCATAAAACCACTTTGACAGAAGTCACAGTGGCAGATTGAATTATTGGCCCCAATTCTTTTTCTCTCCCTGCAATCATGTCTTTTGCTATGTAACTTTTTTTAAAATCACCAAATACCTTATTTTTTTAAAAAATTATTTTATTTATTTCTTTCCCCTTGCCCGTCTCCTACCCACCCCCTCAGTTGTTTGCTCTCTGTGTCCATTCGCTGTGTGTTCTGTGTCCGCTTGCATTCTTGTCAGCAGCAACCAGAATTTGTGTCTCATTTTGTTGCATCATCTTGCTGCATCAGCTCTCCATGTGTGTGGTGCCACTCCTGGGAAGGCTGCAATTTTTTTTGCACTGGTTGGCTCTCCTTACGGGACACACTCCTTGCGTGTGGGGCTCCGCCATGCGGGGGATACCCCTGCGTGGCACAGCACTCCTTGTGCGCATCAGCACTGCGCGTGGGCCAGCTCCACACGGGTCAAGGAGGCCCGGAGTTTGAACTGCAGACCTTCCATGTGGTAGGCAGACGCCCTCTCTGTTGGGCCAAATCCGCTTCCCTGCTATGTAACTTTGAAGTTCTTCTTACAAAAGGCAAAGTTTATTCCCCTGCCTTGATGTGGGGCTTGGCCATCGGACTTGCTTTGCCTAATGGGATGTTAACCGAAGTGATACAAGCAGAGGCTTGAAATGTGCTTGGGCAGTGGGCTAGCCCTTTTGAACATGTGCCACCACCTAGGAACAAACATCCCCTGGCTAGCCTGCTTATCTCAGGAGGAGTATGAGTGATATGCGGTGCAGAGCCACACTGATCAACCGACAGCATGAAACAAACAGTGTCATCATGGCCAAGCTGCAAACTTGGGAAAAAGAAATAAATGCTTATTGTTTTATGCTGCTGAAATGTTGAGGTAGGTGGTCATACTGCATTTTTGTGAACATAGTTAACCAATTCAGTCGCCAAAGGCCAATGCTTGTGGACACTTTTAAGTTATCCATTTACTTGATTTATCAGCAGCAACTGGCAGTGTTTACTACCCACTTCTTCTTGAGGTTCTAGCCTCTCTTGGCTCCCTCTCTCTTTGGGTCTCCGCTATACTCTTACAGTTCAGGTTTTTCTTCTACCTATCCTTTAAGTGTTGGTATTCTCCAAGTTTCTGTCTCTAGCCAAATCATCTCCTTCTGCAGTATAAGTTGATCCTTACCTGAAGAAAGAGGCAGAGAGTATACCCAGAGTGGTATTGTATCATGATTTCCCCTTATAACCAAATCTTCTATCTCCATTCCACTGCCTTACTTTAGGCCCTCAATTTCTCTTGCTTGGACTCTGTAATAGCCTTTTTTAAAAAAATCAATTTTATTGACACATATTCATAAAGCATATAATCCACCAATATGTAAAATCAATGATTTTTGTTATGATCACATAGTTGTGCATTCATCACTTCGATCATTATTAAAATATTTTATTACTCCTCTAATAATAATAAAAAACAAAAAACCTCTACCCCTTAATAATCACCTCTCTATCTCTCTATCCTTCTCCTATTGTACACAGTTGCTATTCTGCTTCTGACTCTCTAATTTATTTGTATTTATATTTCATATAGATGGAGTCAAACAATGTACAGTATCCGTTGTCTAGTTTCTTTCATTTTGGTATATTTCCTTTTTTTACCCTTAATGGAAGATTGTTAATATATTACAATACACTACTGTCCACAGTTTGCTTTGGTTATATTTTTGCCTGAAATTAACATCTTATATCATTAACATACATTTATTGTTTCAAAGAAAAACAGTCTTATATACACAATATTAACCATACTCATATTTCACATAAGGTTTCACTATGCCTTACAGTCCCATATTACATTTTTTAGTTTTCCTTCTAGTAATATACATGACCTTAAACTTTCCCTTTCAACCACTATCATGCCCATATATTAGTGCTGCTAGTTACAAACACTATGATAAGCTTTCTCCATTTCTATTCATTTCTAAAGATTTAAGAATGACATTTTCACCAATTCTCTGCAAAAAACATTTTTATTGTCTTGCTTCTTCCCCTCTCAGATCCTGTCCATCCATCCACAAACAGCTGCTCAAGTGAACTTTTAAAAATGAAAATTGAATAAATCACATTGCTTTTCTGTGTAAAACCTTTCAGTAGCTCCCTATTACCCATGGGACAAATTTCAAAACTCTCTCCTTGGATTACAAGGCCTTCAAATGTATGACCCCAGCCCATATGTCCACCTTCACCTTTTGTTATCTCTTTTCCTCTTGTCCAATCCCATAATTGTCCACATGAGAACATGAAAGCTCAGAAAGATTAAGTGATTTGTCAAATGTGATACAGTCAGTGAAAAAGGCATCACGAGAATGCCGGTTTCTTGACTACCAATTCAGGGTTCATATCCAGTTAAATGAGATATGTTTCCATAAAAAGATATTTAAAGAAAATGATTGGGTTCATTATAATTGAACTTTGAAGAATACAAAATAATACTTTCAATGATTATAGCATGATTGGAAAATTATTGTATATAATATAGTAAGAAGTGTCCAAACAAAGACAGCAGGAAAAAATACATATTTGGTTTATTTTTAAAAATCACTAAACAATTTAGTCCTAAGTATGAATTAATGTTCTATACATTTTTATTGGGAAAAAAATTCTTTCTTTCTTCCTTGTGGGAATTAAAATGACCTATAGAACCTCTTCATAGATTAATAATAGAAATGCTAAAATATCTGTAAGGAAGCGATTTGAAATGTAAAGCCTCTCACCATTAACTCCAAGACTCATCTATTAAACCTCTGACATTACCAAACAACTGTTTCAGAAGGTAACACTCTGTACAGGGGATACTACTTAAGAAAATGGCCCTCATTTTCCAGCTTGCTGGAAATGATTAATCTTTTCAATAGCTTTGAGGACTACATACCAAAGTTGTTACTTTTTTGTCCTTTCAACAATGACTACAAGCTGAGAGCAGGCTAGTAAATGTGTTATCGGCCAACCCATTAGAGTTTCATTATTTCTGTCTTACATGGCTTCATGTAATGAATTTTTATAATTAAACTAATGGCATACAATTTATTTTTCCCCCTCTTTACTTTCAGGCACCATTTCTCTTCCAGCTTCTTTGGAATAAGTTTTATACAAAAAGGGAGGAAAGTCCTCCAAGTGCTCCATTACCTTAATTTCACTATGACATTTTGGAAAGCATTCTCTTTATCTGGGCTTTCTCTTTAATTTGCTGACTTTATTAAAAGGTTTAAGTAGTGCTGTAATTAACAAATCACCCAGCTACCACAAGAATCTAAGAGAAGTCTGGTTGAGAGGGTGTGGAAATGGTTGAGTGGAAATGACTCCAGAGAGAATGCCAGAAGACAGAGCCTCAGAAAGTGGCATTTTCTTGGTTATTTGTCAAATCTCACAAGTCTACTGTGGCAGGCTGCGCTACCGTTTACAAATATTCAGGGCCTAGTAATGCCAAGGGATTATACATTCCCACTCCCCTGAACTCCAAGATGCCCACATGCCTGGTTTTGGCTATGTGTCACTTTGAGGTGGAAAGTTTTAGCCAATGGCATTACTAACCAGACCCTCTGCCTTGTGATCATGGAAACATATATCAAGACACTGCTGCCATCAGCCACAGTTCCTGAGTGACTAGGCTAAGGAGTGCCCCTTTTGCCAATCTGTGACAGACTTGTGGTGACCTGAGTAAAATATAAACTTTGGGTTAAGCCTCTAAGATGCTTGGGTTGTTCATTACTGTAGCATAGCCTACCATATTCTATCTGGCATACCTACTTACATACAAGCCTGTCTCAGATAGACTAGGGAAATTCTAATCTTACTAGGTAGTCTGGGGCCCCAAATCAGGGGTAGAATAAGCTAGTATAAGGACACATAAAGGCCCTCTTAATAATCAATAGGAAGCGATATAAACACTGAGGAAGTGTGCAGAGTAACATATCCCTATCTTCCTGAGCTACAAGTGGCATTTCTGAATATATTTCGTTGGACAGGGCCTACCTATCTTGGCCAAAAAAAACGTAGCTCTCTAGTCATTCTGCAATGGAGTCCCTGTATAGGCAGCAGTTAAAGTCCATGAAAAATGGCTATTTTTATTTCTATGGCTGAGGAATTTCATGGAAAAGAAAAAGAGAAACTAAATTTCAAAAACTGGGTTTATAAACTTGAAGAGAAAGGGGTTCTGTGTTCATAATGACATGCAGATACATATTTTTTCTAACATCTTTATCGAGATTAATTCACATGCCATGAAATTAACTAGTGTAATGTGTACACTTTACAGTTTTTAATAAATGCAGAGTTGTGCAAACCATCACTACAATACAATTTTAAAACATTTTCTTTGCCCAATAAAGAACCCCCGAATCCATTAACAGTCACTGTCCACTGCCCATTTCCCCCATGTCCCTAGCCCAAGAAATTCCTAATCTACTTTTGTCTCCATAGATTTCCCTATTTTGAACACTTCATATAAATGGACTCATATAATTTGTGGTCTTTTTTTTAAACTAGCCTCTTTCACATAATGTAAGGTTTTTGAGGTTCATCCATGTTGTAGCATATACCAGTACTAGATTACTTTTCATTGCTTAATAATGTTCCATTGTTGGATACACCATATTTTACTTATCCATTCATCAGGTGATAGGCATTTATTTTCACTTCTCATGGATATATAACTAGGAATGGAGTTGCTGAGTCATATGCTAACATGTTTAATATTTATCAGGAACTGATAAACTTTTTTCCAAAGTGGTTGTGCCATTTTACATTCAAACCAGCAATGAATGAGGGATACAATTATTCCACACCCTCATCAACACTTAGTATTGTCAGTCTTTTTATTTTAGCCATTCTAGTGTTTGTGAAGTGATATCTCATTGTGGTTTTCACTTGTATTTCTCTGTTGACCAATAATGTTGACCATCTTTTCATGTGCTTATTGGCCATTTATACATCTTCTTCAGAGAATGTCTATTCAGCCAATGTCATTTTTAAAGTTAGGTTGTTTGTCATTTTTTTTGTGGAGTTGTAAGAGTTCTTTATATAATCTGGATACAATCCCTTATCAGATATAGAGATTGAAAATACTTTTTTCCATTCTATGGGATGTTTTTTTCACATTCTTGATGATAGTGCTTGCAGCACAACAGTTTTTAATTTTTATGAAGTCCATTTTTTCTATTTATTCTTTTGTCACTTGTACTTTTGATTTCATATGTAAGAAATCATTGCCTAATCCAAGGTCATGATGATTGATCTGTATTTTTCTTCTCAGAGTTTTGGAGCTTTTAATCTTACATTTATGTCTTTGATTAATTTTGAATTAATTTTTGGGTATGGTATGAGGTTGGGTCCAACTTCATTATTTTGCATGTGGATATCCAGTTGCCCCAGCATCAGTTTTTTTCTGTTTTTTTTTTTTAAATCTTTTTTGACCTACCAAGGCTGGAGATCAAAGCCAGGACATCACATATGGGAAGACAGAGCTCAACCACTGAACCACACTGGCTCCCCTGAGTTGTTTTTTCCATTTGTTTGCTTGGTATGAGTCTTCCACCTTTGTTCACTCTTTTCAAGGTTGTTTTGGCTCTTCTGGGTCTCATATTTCAATATGACTTTTTGGATAAGCTTGCCAATTTCTTTAAAAAAGTTGGTTAGGGTTTTGATAAGGATCGTGCTGAATCTGTAGATCAATTTGAGATGCACTGACATTTTAACAATATCAAGACTTTTGATCCATGATCATGGGATGTTTTTCCATTTATGTAGATCTTCTTTAATTTCTTTCAACAATGCTTTGTATTTTTCAGTGTTCAAGTCTTGCATTTCTTCTATTCTTAAGTATTTTATTCTTTTTGATGCTACCATAAATGGAATTGTTTTCTTCATTTAATTTTCAGGTTGCTCATTGCTAGTTTATAGAAAAACTATTTATTTTCTATGTCAACCTTCTATTTGCAATTTTGCTGAACTTATTTATTTTTAATAATTTTTTTGTCAATTTTTTAGGATTTTCTCTGTACAAGACCATGTCATCTGCAAATGTAGATAGTTTTACTTCTTCCTTTCCCAATATGGATAACTTTTATTACTTTTTCTTGACTAATATCCCTGGATAGAACTTCCATTACAACACTGAATAGAAGTGGCAAGACTGAACATCATTGCCTGTTCGTGATCTTAGGGAGAAAGCATTCAGTCTATCCTCACGATTTTAGCTGTGGGTTTTTCATTAAATGCCCCTTTTCAGGTTGAGGAAGTCCCCCTCTACTCCTTGTGTTAAGTGTTTTTTTTTTTATCATGGAAGGCTTTTGGATTTTCTCAAATGCTTTTTCTGAATCTATTGAGATGATAATATGGTTTTTGTTATTTATTCTGTTGATAGGGCTTATTACATTGTTTTATTTTTTAACGTTAAACTTACCTTGTATTGAATCTTACCTGGTCAGAGTAGATTCGGTTTGACAGTATTTTTCTTGAGACTTTTTGAGTCTATATTTATAAGGCATATTGGTCTATACTTGTCTTTTCTTGTAATAACCTTGTGTGGTTTTTATATTAGGATAATAATGGCCTCATATATCATGTTGGGAAGTGCTCCCTCCACCTCTATTTTTTGGAAGACTTTGTAGAGGATTAGCATTAAATCTTCTTTAGACATTTGGTAGAATTCACCAGTGATGTCATTTATGAGTGGCCTTTCCCTAGTTGAAGTATTGAAATTATTGACTCAATTTCTTTACTTGTTGCAGGTCGATTCAGATTTTCTATTTCCGTAGTTATTCATAAAGTCCTCTAACAATTCTTTTTATTCCTGTAAGTTGATAGCGATGTCCCATCTTTCTGACATTAGTAATTTGAGTCTTGTCTTTTATTTTTCTTAGTCAATCTACTAAAGCTTCACCACTGTTGTTGGTCTTTTCAAATAACAGTTTTGCTTTGCTGATTTTCTGTTTTCTTATTCTCTATTTCATTTATTTTCACTCTAATCTTTATTATGTCCTTCAGCTTGTGCTAGATTTATTTTGCTCTTCTTTTTCTAGTTTCTTAAGGTAGGTTAGGTTATTGATTTGAGATCTTTATTCTTTTTAAAACATAGATAATTACTGCTATAAATTTCACTCTAAGCATTAGCTGCATTCTATGACATTTGGTATGTTGTATTTTGTTTTCATTCATCTTCAAGTATTTTTTTTAGGAGGCACAAGGATTGAACCTAGGACCTCGTACATGGGAAGCAAGCACTCAAACACTGAGCAAAACCTGTCCCTGATGAGAGTTGGTTTTTGTTTATTTTTGTTTTGTTTTTAGGAGGTACTGGTGATCGAACCCAGGACCTCGTATATGGGAAGCAGGTGCTCAGCCACTGGGTTACATCTACTCCCCATCTCAAAGTGTTTTATTTTTATTTATTTTTTAAATTTATTTTTATTTGTTTCTCTCCCCTCCCCCCCCCACCCCAGTTGTCTGTTCTGTGTGTCCATTTGCTGCATGTTGTTCTTTTGTCTGCTTCTGTTGTTGTCAACAGCATGGGAATCTGTGTCTTTTGTTATGTCATCTTGCTGCATCAGCTCTCTATGTGTGCGGCGCCATTCTTGGGCAGGCTGCACTTTCTTTCGTGCTGGGTGGCTCTCCTTACGGGGCGCACTCCTTGCGGGTAGGGCTCCCCTACGCGGGGGCAACCCCATATGGCATGGCATTCCTTGTGCGCATCAGCACTGCGCATGGGCCAGCTCCACGTGAGTCAAGGAGGCCCAGGGTTTGAACCGTGGACCTCCCATGTGGTAGATGGATGCCTATCCACTGGGCCACGTCTACTTCCCTCAAAGTGTTTTTTAATTTCCTTTGTGATTTCCTCTTTAACCTACTGCTTATTTAAGAGTGTGTTGTATAATTTCCATATATTTGTGAATTTCCCAAAGTTAATTATGTTATTGATTTCTAATTTCATTCTACTCTGGTCAGAGAACATATATTGCCTGATTTCAATCCTTTCAAATGTATTGTGGCTTGTTTAATGTACTAGCGTATAGCGAATCCTGGAGAATATCCCATGTGCACTTGAGAAGAATATTTATTATACTTTTTTGGTGGTGCAGAATTATATATATGTCTATTAGGTCTAATTGGTTTATAACGTTTTTCAAGTATTCTATTTTATTGTTGATATTCTCCTTAACTGTTTTATCTATTATTAAAACTAAGGTGTTGGAGATTTCAAATATTTTTTTTGAATTTTCTATTTCTCCCTTCAATTCTGTTAGTTTTTGTTACATGTAGTTTGGGACACTCTTGTTAGAGGCATATATGTTTATAATTGTTATATCTTCTTGATAGATTGACCCTTTTATCACCATAATATATCCTTCTTTGTCTCTAGTAAAAAAAATGTCTTGAAGTCCATTTTATCTGATATTAGCACAGCCAGTCCAGCTCTCCATTAGTTATGCTCCATATCGCATATTTTTTTCCATCCTTTTACCTTTAATCTCTTTGCATCTTTGAATATAAAATGTGTTTTGTTTGAAGTGTGTAACTCTTTACATTTAATGTAATTACTGATAAGTGGGATATACACCTCCTATTTAACTTTTTGCTTTCTGTATCTTCTGTCTTTCTTGTTCCTCTGTTTTCTTTTTATGTTAAATAAATATATTCTGGTGTATTATTTTAAGGACCTCACTGTTTCTTTTATTATATTTTTTAAGGGGTGCTCTGAGAATTATAATTTGCATTTAACTTAATCTTGTTCTGATTAATATTCACTTAATTTCAGTAGTTTAAAGAAACTTTATACAATATAGCTCCATTCCTTCCCTCATCCTTTGTATTTTATTGTCATACAAATTACATCTTTATACATTATAATTCCATCAGTGTAGTTTTATAATTATTGCTATATACGGTTGTCTTTTAAATAAGAGAAGAAAACAGCTAACAAAAAACCACATTTGGGAAGCGGACTTGGCCCAGTGGTTAGGGCATCCTTCTACCACATGGGAGGTCCACAGTTCAAACCCTGGGCCTCCTTGACCCATGTGGAGCTGGCCATTATTTCTACCAATATTTTCTCTCTCTCTCTCTCTCTCTCTCTCTCTCTCTCATCACCTTTTAGGATTCCCATTATGTATATGCAGGCATGCTTGATGGAATCCCACAAGTCTCTGAGGCTCAGTACATTTTTCTTCCTTCTTTTTTCCTTCTGTTCCTCAGACTGGATTATCTCAATTGGCATATCCTCAAGTTCGCTGGATCTTTCTCCCACCACCTCAAATCTACTATTGAATTCCTCCAGTGAAATTTTCATTCCAGTTATTGTACTCTAACTCTAGAATTTCTATTTGGTCCTTATAATAATTTCTATCTCTTTATTGATATACTCTATAGCACTGTCATACTTTCCTTTAAGCTTTAGTTTCATTTAGTTCTTTGAACATAATAGTTGATTTGAAATCTTTGCTTAGTAAGTCCAACATTGAGTTCCCTCAGGGACTTTTTTGTTTTCACAGCTACCATTGTTAAGAGGCTGCTGTTTTTCAAGGCAACTGAAGAGCTGGGAGAAGAGACTGGGAATAGGTCAAGTGAAAAAGCCACAAACCCTACTCTTCTAATGAGGATTCAATAGTTTGTGATTGCTGTAAGCTTTTGGTTAACTTGCTGAGTTCAGAAAAGTTGATTTTGACAATTTTCGTCAGCATTTTCAGTTGCTTTTATGGAAGAGTGGATTTACACCATTCTGGAAGTCCTGCCTCCAATATACATTTACTATCATGTCAGCTTAAAAGGCATTTAGATGCTTAGTTATTAGCAGGGGATTCCAGGGGATGAAGACCAGTAATTAAAATATGTGTAAAAAAGTACAATTTTTATTTAAGCATGGAATAAGCAAAACTGTGAAAAGAAAACTAGGCAAAATATGGTGCAAACAGAGCATAATCCTATTCAAGGCTTGGTGGCTCTGCATTAAATATTTATATAATATAATAGTACCTGGAAAAACTATCCCATTACTATCTGTGCTCTATCAGTGATAGAGGAAGCATTTTGTATGTATGCTTTGAAAATTTTAATGGCCTCATACATACTTTAGGAGGAAAAATACTATTAGGTTATTAATTCTTTCCCCTTAAATCATATGGAGCTTTAGAGGAGAACAAAAGTGAATAAGGGAAATTCAGGAAGAAATGGCAAGTTGATTCTCCTTGCAAGATTTCTGATAATGGAAGAAAGATTGACCTAGCAAGATTTCTGATAATATTTTTCATTATTGCACAGAAATCTAAACCTCAATCTGCTACTATGGGTGAATTTGCTGAGGTATTTTGTACAAGTCTGAAAAATAAATAAAAATGTGAAAAAGAAGAATTCATATTCCATTACTGTATGTATACTTATGGCATAAAAGGATATTATTCAATACTGCTCATCCCCTCCCACAATAATTAAAAGTATGAGGCTCTACTTTCATATTTGATAAAGTTCTTCCTGATTAGTTTCTTTCTTAAAAAATAATTTGAGATCCTCAAATAGTCACTCTATTTATTACATAAAAAAGGTTTAACTTTTTAAATTAATTACATGATTATGACAGTGTATCATCTATCTTTCAAGTTCCCTAAAGAATGTCTTCAAAACAAAGATTTTTCAGGCTTGGATATGTTTATTTAATAATTTGATAAATTATTGGATTTCTTGCCTCAGATAGCTTTAAGTATTATATACCCAAATCAGCTAAGCTCAAACAAGATTTTACTTCTTTACTGAAGTCATGTACTCTTAGCTCAGTCAAGCACAAAACAGCTAATGCCATCACATTTGAAAAGCTTTTATGCTGAATTTGACACAAAAGCAATCACAAAGCAGACAAAAAGGGAATTTCTCTTTCAAAAGCTGAAAGGGGAAAAAATAAATGAAAACTCGGCGCTTGGATAAATCTCTCTTGATGCTGGAAAAGAAAATTTAAAATGATCAAGAAATAATTTTCCAAAGACTCCATTGCCAAATTTGGATCCTTGGGAACAGGTTACAAACTCAACCAAGATTCTGCCAAATCAAAGAAATCCGTGATGATCATTACTAGCAGTTTTAGGTGCCAATGGCATACCTTGACTCTTATGAAACTTCAAAATGGCCCTGTTTCTCATAAGATTCTGACATAGCCTATTGGCAGGGATTTTCATTAGGAGGGAAATCTTGTACAATTTTCCCTAGGTTCTGTCTTTCCATCTCTAAAGAATATTATTGTTGTACCAGGGTCATGGAGAAGATTTGGTTAAGAAAATTAATTACTCACCACGTGTTTTGTTTACTAAAATTAAGAGTTGTACAGCATTGAAAGAAACTGCAAATATATCATAGACATCTTTAAATGATCTGAACATGAAATATTGACATGATAGACCATCTGTAGCCTATTCTTTTGCCAAATCAAGACTCTTCTGTTGCTGTCTCCTACCCTTACCATGCTTTTAAGTTGGGTCTTTCCAAGATGTTATCTTAGATTTAATTTCTATTTTGGGAAGGGACTGTTATTGTCTTCCTTTTTACTCCACCATTTTTTTTTTCTAACCAAGAGGAGGAGGTTTTCTAAATGTCCAACCATTAAGGATGTGGTTAAAGAAAATATGGACTCAATGAAATATTGTAAAGAATTAAAACTGATTATTATAAAAAGTTATATAACAACATAGATTATATGCAATAATACTAAGTTTAAAAACCAGAATTTAAAATTTAACCTATAATATGAGGACAATTAAAATACGTAAATAAGCACTAGAAGAGATTATGGATGAATGCAAGCAATTATGAATCATTAAAATATTAGGATTGTTGGTGAGTTTTTCTTTAGTTTAGGCATGGTACAATAATGTAAACTGGCTTACATTTTCAAAGGTCTAACTGCTGGTACAATTTTGTTGTTGCTCATTAGGGACAGTGATGCTGCTGCAAGGGAGGCTGGATGCTGTAATCACAGATCTCCATCTCTGTAAACACAGTCTGATGATTGTCTTATGAGGCTTGCCAGCTCTCTTGCTAATCTTAGGTACATAGACTCAAAAAGAATTTATGGAGCAAGGAAAGCCTAGTTAAAATATCCAATGTCTCCTAATGTCTATTTTCACAATTTCATCCTAAAAGAAATCTGTAAGTGACAAGCCAGCTAATATCACTCCTGTAGTGATAACACATTAGACATAAAGACCTGATCTCCATTTTATATGCTGTTCCCTGACATTTAGAAAAATTAAAAATTATAGTTTCATTAAAAATGGAATAAAAATTGCAATGATCTTTTTAGTTGTTCACAGTGTCACAGAATATGAAAACTTCTACCCAGTATACTATTTCATTGCTTTCATTTTTTTTTACCTGTTGGCTAAGTAAAACAATTTTATTTATCAGTTAATGATTAAGATGTCTCTCTTAGTGATCCTTGTGGTGGTTTCTTGAAATTTTTAGCCACACAGACAATGAGTGGAAAAAGAAATCTGAGAGGCCACCTACAAGAATAAATGTTCACATTTCAAATATATTACTTATAAGTGGAGTTACTGATTCCTCTGGGCTTCAGTTTTCTTATCTGTAAATTGGAACTTATAATAGTACTTTTCATAGAGGGTTGTTGAGAGGATGAAATAAAGCCAGTACATGTATAAGTACTGTAGTTGATTTTATTAGTTTTGAACACATAGTAAGCACTCAATAAATGTTAGTTATTAGCATTAGAATCCCTTTTAGTTCTAGCATATGTCATTCAGGAAATTAAAGGGAAAATGACAGTTCCGGTCATATCTTTATGAACTTACATTGCCTTTGCAGCAATAAATATCATTAAATTCATAGACACAACCCAAAAATACCAGTTACTTTAGATGATGGCTGAGGCAATTTTTTATGATGTAATTTTAGACTGATCATTCAAAAGTAAATTTTTCATTTCAAAACTTGGACAGAAATAGCAATTATAATACAAACTTGCTTTTTTTTAGGGTTTTAAAACATCTTAAATATTTTGAAGCTGCAGTTGTTTTGTTTTCTTTTTTTCAAATTTCCTTTGGTAATTCTTTTTTCCCCTCTTATTTTTAAAAATAAATTTTTTGATTTATTTTTAAAAGACTTAGATTACATAAAATGTTACATAAAAAATATAAGGGATTCCCTATGCCCCACTCCCCACACCTTCCACTTTTCCCCACATTAACAACTTCTTCCATTAAGTGTGGTACTTTCATTGCAATTGATGAACACATTTTGGAGCATTGCCACACAGCATGGATTATAGTTTACATTGTAGTTTGCACTCTCTCCCAGTCCATTCTATAGGTTATGGTAGGATACATAATGTCTTGTATCCGTCTTTGCAATGTCATTTAGGACAATTCCAAGTACTGAAAGAGCTATTAAAACCTAAATAGTCTTGCCATCATTTTAGGATTCCCTTAGATTTTAAGAACATTTTTCATTTGGCAACTTGCAGAGTCCTCTTACCCTAATCAAATCTACCACTGTGTGCCACTTATCTCTCATTCTCCTCATCCAACTCAAGGGTCCAGTCTAAGTTATTTTTCTGTAATTTCTCATCACCGTTTACCCAGTTTGGCCTCTGATCTGCTACATTCATAGAATCTTAAATTTATGGAGAGGGAAAAGAGGTAGTTTAATATACAGAATACTTTATGGATAAGACCAGAGCCTTCAGAATAAATACGTGGATGCTGTATTTCACATAGTCAGACCAGGAATTGGGAAAATCACCATTTGAAATTTCTAAGTCTTACATGTTCATCTATTAGAGAAATTCTTAGTGGTAAAGAATTTCCATGTGGTAAATCTCATGGAAGAAAGAATTTTATCTATCTAGATGTTGCCTCCAACAAAGCTAATGAAAGGACTGTAAAATGCTATGTGGGTTTCTAACATTCTTTTTTTTTTTTGGTAAGATTTATTTTTTATTTATTTTTCTCCCCTTCCCCACCCCCCACCACCCCAGTTGTCTGTTCTCTGTGTCCATTCACTGTGTGTTCTTCTGTGTCTGCTTCTATTCTTGTCAGTGGCACCGGGAATCTGTGTCTCTTTTTGTTGCCTCTTCTTCCTGGGTCAGCTCTCCGTGTGTGTGGTGCCACTCCTGGCCAGGCTGAAATTTCTTTTGCACTGGGCAGCTCTCCTTACCGGGCTCACTTCTTGTGTATGGGGCTCCCCTAGGCGGAGGACACCCCTGCCTGGCACGGCACTCATTGCGCGCATCAGCAGTGTGCATGGGCCAGCTCCACACTGGTCAAGGAGGCCCTGGGTTTGAACTGTAGACCTCCC
Source organism: Dasypus novemcinctus (assembly GCF_030445035.2). Lineage (NCBI taxonomy): Eukaryota > Metazoa > Chordata > Mammalia > Cingulata > Dasypodidae > Dasypus > Dasypus novemcinctus. The sequence goes on from NC_080704.1 coordinate 35,867,492, forward strand.
ATGTGGTAGGTGGATGCTCTGTCTGTTGAGCCAAGTCTGCTTCCCATATCCTTCTGATGTAAATGAATATATTGTTCCTCACAGTAGCTCAGGCCCATGAGCCAAGTAGCTTATGACAGAAACTAGCTAAATATCCACTAATCCCACTAGAGTTCCTGAGTTTAAGTTGGGAACAAGTTCTGCCCAATGGAATATGGGTAAAAGTGGTGTAAATAATTTCTAGGCTTGGCCATAAGACTCCAAGGGTTGACATTAAATTCTTTCTTTCCTTCCTGTAATGATTCTGGGCATTCGTGTGTTTAAAATTATTATTTCACAAAATTGAAAAAGTCTGAATCCCCAAGTCATCATTTGAAAGACAGCACTATTTGGGTGAAGAGCTCAATCTCCATTAGACTGTGATGTGATAAAGAAATGTACCTTTATTGAGTTGACCTATTGCAATTTCAGGGTTTATTTGTTACTGAAGCTTAGTATAGTCTATTTGTTACTGAAGCTTAGTATAGTCTAACTTGACTAATTTAGAAATGGAACCATTTTGCCCAAGAAAACTATATGGCTTTCATCTTAGATGACAAGAGTAATTTGAGATTCAGAGCTAGTAGTTTCATAGAAGGCCTTTTCTGCTAGGAAAAATAAAATCCATAGAAGGCTCTGATTAAGTACCCCAATCTGATCAAGTTCCTATCATATTATTTCTCTCCTTAAAATTCCTTGAAGCATTCCTATTGTCTAGTGTTTAAGTTCTTTCAAATGTTAGGCATGAAAAGATTAAATGCACATAAAACAACATACATGGTGTTTGATCAAACACGGTCCCTCAAGAAATTTTATTTCCTTTCCCTTTTAACTTTTTTTTATCCAGAAGAGTTCTAGACTATTAAGTGAACAGGTGTTTGATTAAATTATGGGAGAAAAGGGGGAGGAGAGAGAATGGGAGAAAGTTTTGGGCTGGAGGTCAGAAAATGGGAGAAGAAAGTGAGAATATACTTAATCACCTGCCTGAGCCTTACACCTTCACTTCTCCATTTAGGGAGCCTTAAATGAGGTAAGAAAGAATTATATTTTTCTAGGAAGAGAGTAAGCCCAGCTGGTTGACTTTATGCTACTACATAACTATGTACATCAATTTCGAAGTGACTAAAGATGGTGCAAATTGCAAACCAGCCCACTATATCCAGATTATTAAATAAAAGTAATTTTAAGATTGATTTTAGTCATCAATTTCTTCTCTAATCTCTACTTTATTCTGACTGAAAAGTTACTACTCCTTTCAACTTCAAGATAATTTTCCTTTTACATTTACACAATGAGTTATTAAACTTCAATCTATGGAATAGTTTTATATCACTGTAAACAGTTGTTTTTAAAGAACATAGCTTGGATACTAACCTTGGTTTCTGTGATTTTCTTTTGGATTGCATCCATAGTGTAAGGACCCTCCTTCCATGATTCAAATTTGGCTCTGGCCTTCCCCAAGACCTGCTCGGCTTCTTCCTTTGCTTCCAGCCATTGGGTTGAATCCTTTAACATCTCATTCAACTGTTGCCTCCGGTTCTGAAGGTGTTCTTGTACTTCATCCCACTGATTCTGAATTCTTTCAACTAGAATAAAGGAAAAATGAATATATAATATTAAATGTCAGTAAGTAGAAGTCATTTGAAATTTAACATCCTATATTATCTCACACTTTATAATACTAATTAAGAAAGTGTTCATTGTGTTATAACTAAGATGGTGCACAAGATTCCTTACTTCTTATGAGGAAGAGGACAAACATTGGTTAATCGTATTTCTGAAGGTGACCTAGAACATCAGTATTACATGTAAAAATGTCTTTCTGTATATTCTTAATCCCTAGAGTGAAATATGAATCATCTTTAAGAAAGGTACAGTTGCAGCGTATGCATATTCCTTGCCCTTACCACTTCAGTGCCTACCAGTTTGACTGCAAACTGCCAGCATTTGCATTTCATTACCCGAGGGCTTTCTGTTGCCATTGCAGTATGCTTTGACATTTAAGTGGTTGGCTACAAGCACCAGGGAATTGACTCCTTCCTCCCTAGTTTCCAGAAGCAGTCTGGAACCAATTACTGATGGGAATTAGTATATGAATACTCTAGCTCCCTTGACCCTAGGGGAGGTAATTCTGATGCACATAGGATTTTTAAAAAGATTTATTTATTTATTCCCCTCCCCCTTCCCCTCCTCCTGCCCTGCTGTTTTTGCTGTCTGTTTTGTCTTCTCTTCTCATTTTCTCTCCTCTAGGATTCACCGGGATTCAATCCTGGAGACTCTTGCATGGGCACTGGCTCACCATGTGGGCTCTTGCGCTCACCATGCGGGCACTCGCTTACCACGTGGGCATGCTTTCTCCTCTTCTTTTTCACCAGGAGTCCCCTGGGATCGAACCCAGGTCCTCTCATATGGTAGGCAGAAGCTCTGTCATTTGAGCCACATCTGCTTCCCCTGAGCATGCATTTTACAAAGGTTCCCAGAGTTTTCCCAGTGGGATAAAGGTCCAGTGGCTCACAGTAGAAGTGGGGTTGATAATGCCCCATCCTTTGTTGGCTGTCCTGCCTTCCCTTCCCCACTCCTCTACAGGTGTTTCCTTTGCCTCCCAAATAAACCATCTGCATTAGAAACTTTTTACGAAGGTCTTCTTCTGGGGACAGGAGGCCCAAGAACTGATAGGTATACTGGAAATTTCTTGTAACAATACCTAAGAATTTGTCCTGGGTAACTTATGTAAGATTGGAGATTGGATTATTATTGAAAATATTTTGGTATTTTTGGGAGTCCAAAATGGGACTGCCCAATAGATAATGCTTTATAGAGTATTGAAAATAAACAGAACCACATTCTATTTTCTGAACTTTAAACTGGTTTCATGAAATGAAAATAATGTCAGAGAAAACAAGAAAACCACCATCACTTCATCTCTTAAGCAAGAAACCAGACAAGCATTCTGGATTCTTCCTAAAATTCACACAACACCATATACAATCAGTTACTAATTTCTCTCATATATAACTTTTCCTTTCTTTCCTCATTGCCACTGCAAAGACCTATCATTTTTCCCTAGACTTCTGCAATAGCCTCTACATAGTGCCCCTGCCCCAAGTCTCTGTTTTCCAACATAACTTCTACACTATAGACAGCGTAGTAACTAATATAAATCTAATCACCCCACTCTGTCATTTAAAACCCTTCAATGCCTCCCCACTGTCTTCTGGGATATCTCAACTTGAGACACATGTTCCTCTGTTATCTGGCCTGGATAATCTGAGAGGTTTATTTGCAAAGGAACAAATTATAACAGAAGCAATTGTAGGAAAACCATCAAAGTTCATGCAAGAACTTGGGTCTTGCAGGAGTACAGCTGTTACTATATCTGGGCCCAAAGGATGACATGAGGAAGAAGTAGCCAGAGCTGGGAATCATGAGGAGAAACCACCATGAGAAGAACAGTCTCCTTTTGTCAAGGGACACAGTCAGCCAGAGACAACTTCAAGGGAAGGAGCTAGGAGAATAAGTATCCTGACCTCAACTCTCCCCTTTCTCTTCAGTAGCTTACTAAGGCTCTCCTGTGCCTAAACCGGATGGAAACCAGAGGGCATGGGAGCCCAATAATAATACAGGTTAGCCTCCCAGAGCAGGGAACAGGGAGAGAAGGACAAAGACTAGCTTTGGAGGAACAAACGAAATGAGCTCAGCACAGTACTGTAAATTGTGCTCCTTATTTCAGGATGGAGGTTTAGTACTTTTTAATTAGCCCTGTTCCTGCCTTCATAAAGTTATGAGAAGTTATGAGTTAAAGGAGTACTTGAAATATTTTCTAAGTGAGCATCAGGACTAGAGGGACGCCACATGAATAGTGACTGTGATATAAACTCAAGGGTCAGTCCCCAGAGGAATTAAAACTGACTAAGGGCACTGATCAGAGACTACTGTTTTTATCCAGTTTCTTTCGTTAGGGGTGTTTGCTATGCCTTGCACAAGCAGTCAACATATTATATCCAACTTTGGTTAATACATCAACTTCTGCTTAAATGTCTGGTCTCTCTCGCGAATCTTTGAGCACTATGTTTTGTTTGTTTCCTTGTAGTGCAGCACTCATTATAGTAGAGACTTTATATTCATTGATTAGTCTTCTATTTAATCTTTAATTTAAAAAAACAGTAGTGTAAACACCACTATCAGAAAGCTGTTTAAAATTTGAACAAAATGTTTTTAATTATTCTGAGGTATTTTTCCATCAATCAGAGGGACAATTGTTATTCCAATTACAAAGCATTTTATCAACACAGAATAGCAGGCTCCTTTAGTATATAAATATACATACTTGGCATCATTTTTCTCAGTCTATTACTATATACTATCTGCATTTGAAAATAATAAAATTGACTTTCTTTAAAAATAGTAGATGATTCTAATTTGCCTTTGTCTTAATTAGCCTTAATGAGTGACTTGTACTATGCTAGCAAATTCTCTAGAACTCCTAGTGTTTTTGACAAAAACATGGTAAGCTCTTTGTCCTGTGCCAGTGAGTATTTTGTGCACTCTATGGTTAATTTCATAAGGATAAAAATAGTCTATATTTAAGGAAGGTCATCATTTGCTGTTGGGGAGAACTAAAGTAGCTCTTCCCATAATGTGGGCAGACATTTCTTAATTGGGGGTAAAGGATGGAAGTTTTTGTAGCCTGGACTGCTATTTCAGACAAACATACCATTTAAATGATGGGGCAATCATACAAATGGAAAGTTTTTAGCCCAGAGGGGTCATATGTGTGCAATATAGCAAGATAAAATGGTTGATTTGGGTGTGCATCCCACGAAGGGTGTGCTTTCTCACTCTTGACCTTCAAGTGCCCATTATCATCAGATAATATCTAATTAAATAAATTCAAAGATTGCAGACTTTCACAACAAACCATTTGCCTCTCTTCTCCAGGAATTCTACCTATTCATCCATCCATCTAGTCAACCACTCATCATTTTATTTACCAGCTATTACATGCCAGGCATTTTGCTAAGCTCTGGGAACACAAAGGAGTATAAGACAGATTCCTTGGCTTTTCATTTGAGTGCCTGTTAGATAATGGTGTTATTCACTAGCTACCAAAAGGATACAGGGTGAGCAGTTTTAGGGAAAAGATAATGAGTTCAATCTTGGATCTATTCAGTAGGAAGTTTTGAGGAGCATCCACATAGGACTATCATTTTGGCAGTTGGACTGAAGGATCTGGAGCAGAGTCAAATGTTTTGGAGGAGGGAGGGAGAGAGAGAGAGAGACAAAGACACATACAGAGAGACAGAGAGAAGGACAGAGAGATAGAGAGAAAGAGAGAAAAATCCAGGACTGGAAATCACCACAGAAAAGTAGAAATTGAAGCCCTCAATATGAAAGCATTTCTCATTAGCATGTTATGTAGATTGAGCAGAGCCCTGGTTAATATAGTATCTAAGGACCAAATAAAGGAAGAGGAGCCTATAAGATGGATGACAGCTAGAAATAGGAGGAATATCAGGAGAGTACTTTCATAGAAACGAGGAGGAGAGGGAATTTAAAAATGACAAGAGAGTTTAACATTCTTAAATGTCATAGGTGTAACCAGAGAGAATGCAATCATATTTACTAGCATTACTCTGAATATCTACCCTGTTCAAAGTCCTATTTTAAGCACTTTACAGGTACTAACTCATTTAACGACCACAATAATCCTATGAAGTAGATATCTTTGTTGTTGTTTTTGTGATCCTCATTTTACAGATGAGGAAATACAGAGTTATGCTAAAAAACTTACCTAAAGTCATATAGATAGTGAGTGGGAGAGTCAAGGCTTGGACACACAGAATCATACTTCCCAAAGTCCATGCCAAAAGTGTCTATTTGCTTTGGCCACATAGAATTTCCTAAAAAACCTTATAGAAAATGATTTTAGAGGCATGGTAGGAATCTTATTGTAGAGGATTGACAAATGAAAGGCTATAAAGAAGTAGAGACAGTAATTTGTAGACTATTTATCCATAGCTCTTTATAAGAAGGTAGCTAGGGGAAGATATGGGCTCAGGGGAATTTTTTTTCAAAATGGGGAAAACTTGACTATCAATATAGATCTGGAAAGGGGAAAAACAGTTGAAGGGAGAGAGCAATGTAAGATGGAGGACAGTCCCAGAGGAGATGAGTGTAATGAACATTCACTCATTGCTTCCTTTTGCATTAATTCTCCTTTTTTTCCCTGTCCATGTGGTTTCCATAAGATGGACCTACCCTATCTATGTGGGTAGGGGGTAGGTAGAGACTAACTGATTTTAACCCATCCCCCTGGCCTCATTGATTTCAGGTATGGATTTATGTCCCACATAAGGCCAATCAGAAGAAACAACTCCGATTTTCTGTTTGCATTATTGAAGAAGGAAACACATTACTTCCCAGTTTTGATGAATGAGAAAAAGCATGAACCTCTGAGATAGATGCCCTGGCATCCATCTTGGGATCACTTAAGGAAAGGGCTACTTAATTGGAACAAATATTTAGGAAGGCTAGGCATGAAATGGAGAAAGAAAACTAGAAACTGGTCATGCCATTAAATCCCTGGGTCAAGCCTCACTTCTACTTCTCAAGTATGTAATGACAAATCTTCTGAGTGAATTTAAGGTAGTTTGAATTTGGTTTTCCATACTGATAGAGAAGTGAACACTCTTTTGATGCAGACATGGGTCTCAGATGGATTGTGAAAGAGTAAGAGGAATTGGGGATATCTTTAAAGTATGAAAGATTAAAAAGAGGCCTTTAATTGACCATGAGGTGCAGCAGTGCTCATAGATGTAGTCACCAAATGCAATGAATGTCTCATGATGATGGAGGAGATTGTTGTTATGGGGGGAGGAGTGGGGTGAGGGGGTGGGGGGTATATGGGGACCTCACTTTTTTGAATGTAACATTAAAAAAATAAATTAAGGAAAAAAAAATCTTTATAAAAGCAAAAAAAAGAGGACTTTAATCTAGCTTAAAAAATTCAGTAAGGGTGTATGGATAAACTTGTTGATTTATCCACCTTGGAGGTATTTCCACATATAAACTTCCAAAGCCCACAGGACCAAAGCTCCCCCAAAATTTCATGGCATTTAGAAGCTAATTCTGTGAGCACTGTGGGCAGGAGCTATTTTTGCTACCATATCTTCATCTCTTTCTATTACATGTCTTTATATGATGAACAGGTAAGTAAAATGGTCACTTCAAAAGAGAGACAAGCTAGACATTAAATTATCCTGGAGCATTCACATACAGGGAGGCCACAGCTGTTTAGAGACACAGTTTAAAATGTACCCTATTCTTTTTCCCTTTGAAGTGGATCTTTGATAACTAATCGCCTGCTCAAATGTCATCACATTTAAAGACTTCCCCTGCTCTTCTCTGCATAGTCATTTTATCCCTCCTTGGTACTCCCATAGCATTTTATTATCAAACTTTTTACTATATACTATTATAATTTAGATTTTTATATAAATGTCTCCCAGTCTAGACCATGGAAACCTCAACAGCAAGGATAGGAACTGTAGCAGCTGCTGTCGGCATCCCATCTGTATGTCTTTGGCACTCAACATTCTAGTATGTATCAGTAGGGTTCTACTGCAAGCTCTTATGCACAGGCCACATGTACTGGGGACTTAAAGCCCTCCTGGTTCCTTGCCCTCATCACTCCTGGGTGACAACTGTGAAATATTTTTCACTGTCCCTCAGAGTTTCCTTGAAAGGGTTGAAATCCAGTTGACCACAGTAATATGCTCAATAACTGGCTTGATCACTGCTTTTTTCCTTTCCCTCTCTCATTTTCCCACTCCCCTATGGACATTCAGTGGGATCACCTTCCAAATCAACCACTGTCATTCAAAAAATTGTTTCAAGGTCTGATTCTGGGGAAATCTAGTCTAAGATAGTATTTATTAATTTTTTAAAAGGCCTTAATGAGCAGCCAAGTGCTTGGCACTTGATATACTTCAACAACTGTTTTTTTTTTTCTAAATGATTTGCACATGGAGATTATTTCAATTACCCACTCTTCTTTTTTATAATGATGTAAAAATGACACTTTCAAAGTTAACCCTTGTCGAGAACCCTGAGGATTTCTTCTTCAAAAAAAAATTGTCAATTTATTGCATTTCAATTTTACCTAATTTGAATAATGGCCGAAGTCTTTCACATTTCCCTCTTTATTTTTCTCTCACTCTCCTGAACATGATCTCTATTCTAGGCAAACAAATGTTCTCTGGGTTTCCTTTGTTTCTGATTTCCTGCCTTTGTATCAACCATAGTTGTTGTATAAAAGCGTCTTCAATATCATGTTTACTAGTAGAATATACTCATCTGCTATTAAACAATAAATTAAAAAGTAGGAGGGGTGTACTGCGTGGGGAGAATCTCATGAGCCAAAACTAATCAATGATCCCTCTTTCTCTAACATTCTTAAATGAACTCTGGGTCAGAGAGAATCCATTGGCATGTATTTTTTGCTGCAGTCTGTTTTTTAATCAAATCTTAGACTGAGAACAATAGAAAAATCATTGTATATATCAGATAAGGATATTTTCATGGACATTTTCAAATTTTGAAGCATTCCGAACTCCAGAGGATAATAACAACAATAAAAATATTGTGATGTTATTAACATAAGTACAATTAGATGAATACTGGAAAGACAGTCAGCAGATGTTATTGCCCCTTGTGAAATAACCGACCATATGTGAGAATCCATGTGCAGAGCACAAATTTTGGACAGATTATTTTCCTTAAAAAAGGATTCACAATAGGATTTCTCTGAATATTCAACTTGTCAAGTATATTTAAAATATTATTTGACTTGTAAGTCCTCCCCCAGGTACTGATATAACAGAAATGCATACTTAAGTTCCCCCAAAAGACATGTTCTAGAATGCTGAAAGCAGCTCTATTTGCAACTGCTCTGAATTGGAAACCATTCAAATTGCCATCTACTGTACAATGGATAAATGCATTGTGGTATATTCATACAACAGAATACTATCCTGCAAAAGAAGGAAGGATCTGCAACATGCAACAATATGGACAAACCTCCTAAGCATAATGTTGCAGGAAAGAAGGCAGCTGCAAATAAGTATATAGTGTTTGAGTTCATTTGTGTAAAGTACAAAAACAGGCAAAATTAATAGATGGTTTTACAAATCAGGATAGTGTTTACCCTTGTGGGAGGAGAGGTAACTGGAAAGGACATGTAGGAGACTTCTAAAGTTATGGTAATGTTCTGTTTCTTGATTTGGGGGCTCTATACATGAGTATATTCAGTCTGAAAATTCACCAACTGGACATTTATGGCATGTACATTTTTCTATACATATATTGTACCTCAATAAAAATTTATAAATTATTACTTGACTTTTAGAATATGCTATACATACAACTTTGGGGAATTCATTGTTTTCAAAAGGGTTGCAAACTGTGAAATATACATCAGTTGGGCTGCTATGAATGGTTTTTTGAAGGACACAATACAAGTTAGTTCTTGGAGAAATGTGTTAAAAAACATTTCAGAAATACTCATTGGACAGGCGTCTGGACTTGATGCAAAAACAAATCAGCATGTACAGACCAATCAAGAAGACATTCAGCTATTTAATAAAAGAAACAATGCAGTGCAATTGATTGATATACTTGTCTTGAGGCTAGAACCTGCAGAAACATACCCAAGAGGAAAAAAATTAAAACAAAGTTTTACGTCTATTGCTTTTTGTCAAGAAATCAAAGCAAACATGATATCTGAAGATCACTGTGAAGCTGTTATCTTGGAACTGGACCACTGTGATAATTGGACATCATATAGACCTTGTGATTCCCATAATTGGCCACAATTCAAAATACAGTATTTCACCACATTTGCAAGACTTCACTGACTGATAGATCAAAGATATATTACTGCAATGCACTTATTCACTAGAGCCCATACTGTTAGATTTACATTTACACCAGATTCATCTGCCATGCAAAAGTGAAATAATAATAAAATATATGCACATAAACCCAGACAATCTGTGCATGTTGGTAATTGAAGAGTACCCAAATGTATGCATTGCTTCTCACAGAGGTCCATCGTGGAAAGCTTCTCAACTAATCTGTGCAGTAAGTAGATGCTGGATAATACAGGGAAATAAATAACCAATCTTGAGACTCAGGATGACAGACTGGGACTCAGCATGTGTCCTGATTTAAGGATCTCCAGAAGTGTCAAATTGGAAACTCAGCAATCATGTCAAGAACCACAATATTGCAGAGAAAGAAACAGTTCCGTTGATTGAGTACTAACCAATCTTTCACTTCAAGTTTTTAAACTAGCTAAGTTTGAATATCGATATACATTCTCAACTGATATAAATTCCCACAATATCTCTCCTAGGGAAGAATGTTATTTACAAAAAAGAAATGACTGCTTTTTTTGAATATACATTGCTACAGAACAAAGAATAACACTGTTTCAATTTATGCACTGAAGATACAGCTTTAGAATTAGAAGCTGGTATGACTGCAGTTTAGAAAGAAGCCTGTACCAGCAGTTAGTAATGGGTTATGGACCTGGATTTGTAATGAAAGAGCTAATTGAGGTAAGAAAAGTTGATTCATTACAACTTCAGTTTTCTCAACTACAAAACAAAAATAATGATAGCTGCACAACCACAGAGTTGTAAGGATAAAAATCCAATGATGAACAAAAGCATAAAGGGACAGGCGAAGGCAAAGTATTATAGCTTCTCTGTACAGATGAGACTAAACAATGGATTATAGTTAGTAGCAAACATTCTCGATCTGCTAAGGGAGGGGGTGCACACTCTGGATCTCAATATTCCACAGAGCACGCAAGACTTAAAAGTAGAAAATACCAAGCCGGAAAGATCTCTGCACGTAGATGTTTTGAGGTCACATGAGTGGGTGAAGTGTGGCAGATATGTTTTACTGTGGGCAACTGTAAGGAAAATGGACCCAATGGCAGTTAAAGTAATGAGCTCCAAACTCTTTATTGGGTTCAGGAAAAAAGATGTGGGAATCACAACAGACTATTCCTAGAGGCTAAAATAGGCAATAAATATGGGAAGAGGGAAGAAGAGATAGGTTGTGGGGGCATTTTCAGGATGTGGAGTTGTCCTGGGTGGTACTGCAGGGACAGATGCTGGACAATGTATGTCCTACCATGGCCCACTGGGTGGACTGGGGGAGAGTGTAAACTACAATGTAAACCACTATCCGTGTGGTGCAGCAGTGCTCCAAAATGTATGCACCAAATGCAATGAATGTCCCATGATGATGAAAGAGGTTGTTAATGTGGGAGGAGTAGGGTGAGGGGGGTGGGGGGTATGTAGGTACCTCTTATATTTTTTGACTGTAACATTTAAAAAAGAGAGAGAGAAAAAAAGGTTAGGCATGTGCAAGAAATGGAACTTAAAACTAGCTTTTTTTTTTCTTTCTCAAAGCTGTTTCCCTTCCTTAGAATTCTGTTATTTCATGTAGGACCAAATCTTCAGCAAGAGGGACAATGCTGCCTGAGACAAGGAGTCAGGAGGAAGCTATAAGATGTATTTTTTTGGGGGCAGGTAACTATTCTCTGTGCCCCTAAAACCACTTCATGCAGCAGAAGCTGATTACTTTTTTGTGTAAGGAGATTTCCCTAGGCGGAAGCACAGGAGGGTCTGGGTTATCCAGGGAACTGGGGCTCAGAGAAACATAAATCCAGATATGCCTGGAACCACTGACTGTAAGAGCAAAGAAATCTTGCATGCCTCCATTCACTGCACAGATCATCGGGCAGGTCCTGGCTCTGATCAGAAAGAAAGCAAGGGAAGGCTATTTTTTCTACTATTGTTCTCAGCCATGGGCTGAGGGAGACTGACTGATGATTCTGGGAGGGAGGAAGAGTCTAGGGAAGGCCAGGGCTGTCTTCCCAAACTCAAATCCTGAGGCTTCCACCCTCATGGTACCTCAAGATGGCCCCAGAAAGTATATGGCCTCTTCCAAAGTTATGTATTATGACCAATAGTGCAAGCTGGTCAGCTCTGAGATCCCTCAGCCCTCAACCCTGGATGATATTGGGCTTATAGGAGGCAGAAGTAAGGAAGAGAGAGCATTCCCCCTGGAACAGGATGGAATGGATTGAAGTAGAATGTAATGTGAGCACTGAATGGCCTCATTTTTCATGTTGGGAAGCTCTGGACTGGAGAAGTGAAGTGCTTTTCCTTCTTGTCTAATAGTGCCACCAATCTGTCAGTCACCTCAGCAAGACTCCTCAGAGGTGACCTTTGATACTTTCCTCCATTTCCCATTTTGCTAAGTCACCAAGGATCTAGTCCATCTTTTCCATCCCTATCAAGTTTATCTCATTTAGGTCTACATTATTTCATGACTCAATTTTCTTTTTCAGTTCTATAAATTTTAAAAAAAAAATTTATCCTAGTAACATATACAACTTAAGATTTCCCCTTTTAACCACATTCAAATATATACTTCAGCACTGTTAATTATGTTCACAGTGTTATGCTATCATTCCCATCCATTACCAAAACTTATAAACAAAAAATAGACAAACAAGGAAATTCCTCACCTCTCTCTCTCTCTCTCTATGCTTCTCCCACTGTACATAGCTGCTGTTTCTGGCTTTTCTGTCCAAAGTGTATAATCAATGGCTTTTAGTACAATCACAATGTTGTACATTCATTATCTCAAAAATTTTAGAATGATTTCATTACTCCAAAAAGAAAGACTCCGTACCTCTTAGCATTCCTTCCTCAGACCTATATAACACTCATCTCCTTTCATATTTATAAAGTGATTCATATTTACATTTTATATAAATGGAATCATATAATATGTAGTACTCTGTGTCTGGTCTCCTTTACTTAGAATAATGGTGGTTTTTTTTTTTTTTACTGATATTAACATTTTGACCTATTAACTTACATTTGTCAGCTTCAAAGAAAAATGGTCTTATATATGCAAATTCAACCCATATTCATATTTCAAAAAGTATACTTACATTTCACATAATATATTTAGTTCATTATAGGGCAATCATACAGTATTTGTCCTTTTGTGTCTGTCTTGCTTCACTCAACATAAGGTCCTCCAGGTTCATCCATGTTGTCATATGTTTCACGACTTCATTTTTTTTTTTACCGGTGCATAATATTCCATCATGTGCTTACTCCACAATTTGTTTATCCATTCATCAGTTGATGGACACCTGGGTTGTTTCCAACTTCTGGCTATTGTGAATAATGCTGCTATGAACACTGGTGTGCAGGTCTCTCTTCATGTCACCTCTCTCAGTCCTTCTGGGTATATACCTAGCAATGATATTGCTGAGTCCCATGGCAAGTCTATCTTCAACTTCCTTAGGAACTGCCAAACAGTCCTCCACAGTGGCTGTATCACCAAAAGTGAGTAAGTCCTCGCCAACATTTACAATTTTCTGACTTTTTAATAGTGGCCAGTCTAATAGGTGTGAAATGATATTTTACTGAAGTTTTGATTTTCATTTCCTTAACTGCTAGTGATGTTGAAAAATTTTTCATGTGTTTCTTTGCCATTTGTATTTCTTCTTTGGACAGTTGTCTTTTCAAGTCTTTCACCCATTTTTTAATCGGACACTTTGCTTCATATTGTTGAGTTGTATGATCTTATAGATCATGGATATTAAATTCTTGTCAAATATGTGATTGGTAAATATTTTCTCCTATTGAGTCAGCTGCCTTTTCAGGCTTTTGACAAAGTTCTTTGAGGTGCAAAAGTTTAGCATTTTGAGGAGGTCCAATTTATTGGGTTTATCATTTGTTCCTCGTGCTCTGGGAATAAGGTTTAAGAAATAGACCATGAAGATGTTTTCCTACATTTTCTCCCAGGAGTTTTATGGTTGCTGTTTTTATATTTAAATCCCTGATCCATTTTGAGTTAACTTTTGTATAAGGTGTAAAATAGGGGTCTTCTTTCTTTCTTTTGGATATGGCCATCCAGTTCTCCCAGCACAATTTGTTGAATAGACTGTTTTAGCCAGCTGGGTGGGCTTAACAGCCTTGTCAAAAATTGCTTGACTATAGAGGTGTGGGTCAATTTCTGAGGTCATGATTCGGTTCCATTGGTCAATCTGTCTGTCCTTATGTCAGTACCATGCTGGGTTTGTTTTTTTTTTTTTTTTTTTTACCACTGTAGCTAAGTAATATGCTTTAAAGTCAAGAAGTGAGATCCTCCAACTATATTCTTTTTTAAGACATTTTTGGCTATTCAGGGCTCCCTACCTTTCCAAATAAATTTGATTATTGGCTTTTCAATTTCCGCAAAAAAGGCTGTTGGTATTTTTATTGGGATTATGGTGAATTTGAAAATCAGTTTGGGTAGAATTGTCATCTTAACGATATTTAGTCTTCCAATGCATGAACACAAAAATATCCTTCTATTTATTTAAGTCTTCTTCAGTTTCTTTCAGCAATGTTTTGTAGTTTTCTGGATACAGGTCTTTTATGTTCTTGGTTAAGTTTATTCCTAAATATTTGATTGTTTTATATAAATGGAATTTGTTTCTGATTTCCTCCTCAGATTGCATATCAGTAGTGTTTATAAATGCTATTGATTTTTGTGTATTAATCTTGTATCTCACCACTTTGTTGAACTCGTCTATTAATTCTAGTAGATTCGTTGTGTATTTTTTAGGATTTTCTAGATATAGGATCATGTCATCAGCAAATAGTGAAAGTTTCACTTCTTCTTTTCCTAATTGGGTGCCTTTTATTTCCTTGTCTAACCAATCCCTCTAGCTAGAACTTCTAGCATAATATTGAATAATAATGGTGAAAGTGGGCATCCGTGTCTTGTTCCTGATCTCAGTGGGAAAGTTTTCAGTCTTTTACCATTGAGTACAATGCTAGCTGTAGGTTTTTCATATATGCACTTCACCATATTGAGCAAGCTTCCTTCTATTCCTATCTTTTGGAGTGTGTTTATCAAGAAAGGGTGGTGTATTTTGTCAAATGCATTTTCTGCATCAACTGAGAGGATCATTTGATTTTTCTTCTTCAATTTATCAACATAGTTTATTACACTAATTGATTTTCTTCTGTTGAATCACCCTTGCATGCCTGGGATAAAATCCACTTGATCATGGTGTATAATTCTTTTAATGTGTTTTTGGATTCTGCTTACAAGTATTTTGTTGAGGATTTTTGTGTCTATATTCATTAGAGATATTGGTCTGTAATTTTCTTTTTTTGTAGTATCTTTATCTGGTTTTGGTATTAGGGTGATGTTGGCTTCATAGAAAAAGTTTGGTAGTATTTTTCCTGTTCAATTTTTTGGAAGAGCTTGAACAAGATCAGTATTAGTTCATCTTTGACTGGTAGAATTCACCTATGAAGGCATCTGGTCCCGGGATTTTAATCTTTGGGAAGTTTTTGATGATTGTTTCAAACTCTTCACTTGTGATTGGTTTGTTGGGGTCTTCTATTTCTTCTAAAGTCAGTGTAAGTGGTTCATGTGTTTCCAGGAATTTTTCTATCTCATATACATTATCTAGTTTTTTGACACACAGTTGTTCATAGTATCCTCTTATGATCTTTCTTTTTTTTTCTTTTCTACCTCTCCCCCTCCCTGCTGTTTTTGTTGTCTGTGTCTATTTGCTGTGTGATTTTCTGTATCTATTTCTCTTTTTTATCTTCTCTTCTCATCTTTCTTCTCTAGGATTCACTGGGATTCGATCCTGGGGACCCCTGATGTGGAGAGAGGTTCCCTGTCAATGGCACCACCTCAGTTCCTGGTCTCTGCTGCACTTCACCTTGACCCTCCCCTTTGTCTCTCTTTCGTTGTGTCATCATCTTGCTGCATGACTCATTTGTGCGGGCACTGGCTCACTGCATGGGCACTTGGATTACTGCATGGGCACTCGGTTCACCACATGGGCACCCACACAGGCACTCAACTAATCATGTGGGCACTTGGTTTCACCATGCAGGCACTTACATGGGCACTGGCTTACCATGCATGCAATTCATGTAGGCACTCGGCTCACCACACAGGCACTCGACTCACCACATGGGCACTTGGCTTACCACACGGGCACTCATATGGGCATGTGACTCACTATGTGGACACTCGGCTCTCCATGTGGGCACCCGCGTGGGAACTTGGCTTGTTGCACAGGCACTCAGCTCACCATGTGGGCACTTGGCTTACCGTGCAGGCACTTGGCTTGCCATACAGGCACTGGCTTACTGCACAGGCACGCTTTCTCGTCTTCTCTTTCACCAGGAGGCACCAGAGATTGAAACCAGGTCCTTCTGTACAGTAAGTGGAGGCCTTATCACTTGAGCCATATTTGCTTCCCTGATTTCTCTTATATATAGGGAATCAGTGGTAATGTTCCCCCTCTCATTTCTGATTTTATTTATTTGGGTCTTCTCTCCTTTTTGCTTTGTCAGACTAAGGGTTTGTCAGTTTTGTCAATCTTCTCAAAGATCCAATTTTTGGTTTTGTTGATTCTATTGTTTATTGTTTTTTGTTCTTAATTTAATTGATTTCTGCTCTCACCTTTACTATTTCCTTCCTTGACCTTGGTTTGGGATTAGTCTGCCATGCTTTTTCTAGTTCTTCCAGGTGTGTAGTTAGATCTTCAATTTTAGCTCTTTCTTCTTTAATGTAAACATTGAGGGCTATCAATTGCCCTCCCAGCATTGCCTTTGTGGTGTCCCATGAATTTTGATATGTTGTGTTCTCATTTTCATCCATCTCAATATATGTGCTGAATTCTCTTGAAATTTCTTCTTTGACCCACTGATTGCTTGAGAGTGTGTTGTTTAATCTCCATTTATTAATTTTCCCCTTTTCTGTCCATTACTGATTTCCAGCTTCATTCCATTATGATCAGAGAAAGTGTTCTTAATAATTTCAATCTTTTAAATTCAGACTTGTCTTGTGACCCAACATATGGTCTATCTTGGAGAAGGATCACGAGCACTTGAAAAGAAATTATGTCCTACTGCTTTGGGGTACAGTGCTCTACATATGTCTGTTAGGTCTAGTTCATTTATCATATTAATCAAGTTCTCTGTTTATTTATTCTCAGTCCAGATGTTCTATCCAATACTGTTAGTGGTATACTGAAGTCTTCAACTATTATTATAGAGACATCTATTTCTCCCTTCAGCTTTGCCAGTGTGTGCCTCATGTATCTTGGGGCACTAAGGTTAGGTACATAAATATTTAGAAGAGTAATCTCTTCTTGTTGAACTGCCCCTTTTATTAATATATAATGACCTTCTTCATCACTTATAACAGTTTTGCATTTAAAATCTATTTTGTCTGATATTAGTATAGCTACTCCAGCTCTTTTTTGGTTACAATTTGCAAGGAATATCTTTTTCCAACCCTTCATTTTTAACCTGGTTGTGTTCTTACATCTGAGGTGAGTCTCTAGACAACATATAGGTGGCTTATATTTTTAAATCCATTCTATCAGTCTGTGTCTTTTGATTGGGGAGCTCAAGCCATTAACATTCAATATTATAACTGTAAAGGCATTATTTCATCCATTTTGAAATTTGGTTTTCTGTTGTCACGTCATACTATAGTCTATTTATTTACCCTTTCTAATATTCTTCATTTCTACATTCTTTTCCACATCTCTCTCCCTTGGTTTTTCCTTTCAGGCTGCAGCACTGCCTTTAGTATCTCTTATAATTCTGGTCTCTTGATAATATATTCTAGCAGTTTTTGTTTGTCTGTGAAGATTCTGAACTCCCTTTCATATTTGAAGGACAGCTTTGCCAGATCCAGAATTCTTGGCTGGCAGTTTTTCTCTTTCAATACCTTAAATACAATCAATACATCATGCCACTTTCTTCTCTACTCCATGGTTTCTGATGAGAAGTCGGCACTTAATCTTACCGAGTTTCCCTTGTATGTGATGCTTTGCTTTTCTCTTGCTGCTTTCAACATCTTCTCTTTATCTCTGATATTTGTCATTTGAATAGTAGGTGTCTTGGGGTAGGTCTGTTTGTGTTTATTCTGTTTGGGGTGTGTTGTCCTTCTTGGATATTAATATTCAAGTCTTTCATAAGGATAGGAAAGTTTTCAGTCATTATTTCTTCAAATATTTTTTCTGCCCCTTTTCCATTCTCTTCTCCTTCTGAGAGACAAAAAATGTGTATGTTTTTGTGTTTCATGTTATAATTCAATTCCCTGAAAACCTGTTTCGTTTTTTCCATTCTCATCTCTTTCTGTTCTCCTGTCTTTTAAAATTCAGGTGTTCTGTCTTCAAAATCACTAATTCTGTCTTCAAGCAGTTTAAATCTGCCTTATGTGCCTCTAATGTATTTTTAATCTCTACTATAGAGTCTTTTTTCCCATAAGGTCAGTTACTTTTCTTTGCAGACTTGCAAATTGTACTTTATGCTTACCCAGTGTCTTCTTAATATCTGTTATCTCTTTAGTCACATTTTCTTTCAATTCTTTAAACTGACTTAGGAGAGTTCTGTGCTTATCGATTGTCTTAAATCCTGGATCTCTTCAGGATATTTGGTTTGTTCCTTTGGCTGGGCCATCTCTTCCTATTTCCTAGTGTGACTTGTAATTTTTTGCTGATGTCCAGGCATCTGATATGTTGGTGAATTTACTTTGATGGACAATTTCTTTCCCTTGTCTATTGTTATTTTTTCACAGCTCTTTGATTTTGGTTCAATTTATCCTAAGTCTTTAAAATTGCCAAGCTTAATTTACCAAAATCATACCAAGGTCTGACTAGTGGTGTGCAGACTTTCTCCCATGGGTGGGGTAAAGAGAGCTCTGAAAGCAGTCTCTGTCCATGTAAATTCTAGACCACCTAGTAGATGGTGCTTGTTGGTGTACCTTTCCATGGAGAAGTATTTCTCTTGGTTTTCCTTTGTTTTCATCTGGCCAGAGCCAAGATTCAAAGTGGGATCTGCTGGGCAAATTCACTGAAGAAAAGCCCCCTGACTCAACCTCCCTTTCCCCTTGTAACAGCTGGCAAGGAGGAAGACATCTGTTTTCCTCTCAGTCATCTGCAATGCACCAGGGGTTTTACCCTCACTTATTATCTCAGGCATGGGGGTGAAGAGTCCTTCCCAATGGCCAGGAGGTTTGGTAACTCACAGTTTGTTGTTTCAGCTTCTTAGGCCCTCTGTCACTCACTCTCTCGGGAATTGTGAAGCACTGTCCTGGTCTGCTGACCCCCAGAGCAGGTCCCCCTGGCAGCCTTTGGCTCTTTCTCCACTGTTTTTGTGAGAGCTGAGCGTTATCTGCCTAACCCAATGGCCGTGTTCCCATGATCCCTGAAACTCTGTACATTTTAAGCCTCAACTTCCTATTTTACTCCCACCTGGTTCCCTGGTAACCTATATTCTAGATTCTGGTGGTAAGAGTTTGCTTATTCTAATTATTTCATGTTGTATTCAGTGAGATCATACAATATTTGTTCTTATGTGTCTGGCCTATTTCACTCAGCATGATATCTTCAAGAGTTCATCCATGTTGAGCCATGTATGAGAACTTCATTACTTTTTAGGGCTGAATATTCCATTGTGTGTATATACCATATTTTGTTTATCTAATCATTGGTTGATGGGCACCTTTTATCAATTTTTTTTGTAATTGTTAGTAATGCCTCTGCTTTCAATTCTTTTGGGCATATACATAGAAGTGGGATTGTCAGGTCATGTGGTAATTCTATATTTAACTTCTCAAGGAACTGCCAAACTGTCCTCCATAGTGGCTGTACCATTTTACATTCCCACCACATGGAGTATTCTTATTTCTCCACATCCTTTCCAATACTTGTAACTTTCCATTTTTCAAAATAGTAGCCATTATAGTGGGTGTGGAATGGTATCTCATTGTAGTTTCCACTTGCACTTGGCTAATGGTTCATTATGTTGAGCATCTTTTCACGTGCTCTTTTGCCATGTGTATATCTCCTTTGGAGAGATGTCTATTTCTGTCTTTTGCCCATTTTTACCTGGGTTGCTTATCTTTTTGTTGTTGAGTTGAAGGGTATTTTTAAATATTCTGGATATTTAACCTTTATCGGATATGTGGTTTCCAAATATATTCTCTCATTGTACAGGTCGTCATCTTATTTTCATGATAAAGTCCTTTGAGGAACAAAAGTCTTTAATGTTGATGAGGTCCCATTTATCTATTTTTTTCTTTTGTTGCTTGTGCTTTGGGCATAAAGTCTAAGAAACCATTGCCTATCACAAGGTCCTGAAGATGCTTCCTAATGTTTTCTCCTAGCTTTAAGAGTTCTGGCTCTTATACTGTACAAAATTAGGATGTAATGCTACCTAGAATTATATGAATGTATCTTGATGTTTCACATTCAAAGACATATAATGAGCCAAGGACTTCCAAAATAGTAATATCCAAAATTACAGAGGATACTAAGAAACATTCTTCCTACTTCCACAAAGCATTTAAACATGGCTGCAAAGAAAACTTAGCTATAATTAGGCTCTACAAAGACATTTCATCTCAAACCCAGAAGAAGCAAGTATGTTAACCATGAAGTCTAATGTAGTAACTAGGGTGAATGGGAATTTGCTGCATTTAAGAACATGATAAGAGAGATGAGGGTGCTGTGCAAATACAGGTTAAAATGTCTGAGATGTTTCAGACTAAACAGTTGAAAGGAGAGAGAAGTTATAGGGCACATGATCAAATCCTAGCCGTTATGACTAAATTGAATATCTGCTGCTTCTCTAAATCTTCAAAAAACTAGTATTCAGTAACAGCCAAGCATTTAGTTTAAATTCAAGGAAGACAGACCCAGAATAAATGACTAAGTTAAAAATACTTATAATATTAGTCTAAACTTAAAGGTTAGTTTGGAACATGACATAGATCAATAATTTAATGTTATTTTCATGCTTGGAAAATGGAAATAATAGTAACAAGAAGATTAACAATCTGTGAAGATTGAAGAAAGTAATGGACACACAGCACTGAGCAGTGTGTCTGGCCCCTAGCTGGCTCTCAATTATATGGGTAAAGGTGTGCAATCATGTACTTTTATAAGACCATTGGGCTTCTCTGGGGCTTCTTAAACCTGAGCTATAAAGCAAAGGGGGGTAGATTGGATGACCCCGGGGGGTTCCTTCCAGCTCTAATTGTCTGTGAAATACTGGTTCCTTGATGGTTTTGTCAGAGATGGCAGCTCACCTTACAAGGTTATTGTGAAGAACTCATTCAGCCCAGTGCTTAAATGAAAAAATAGCATATCAAGAGCCATATAATTTTTTTCCCCTGGGCAGACTACTGATATGATCCAGCTAGGCAATCTTATGAATATATATATATAGTCATGCTAGAAGTCAGTTAGAGTAAACTCAATCCAACCCCCAAAAAATTGTTCTAAATTTCTGGGGTGGTGGTATTGTTCATATCTTGATAGGGGTGTTTATCACACAAGTATACCCATTCTGAAAAGTCATCAAATGGTACACATAATATTGGTGCATTTCACTTTATGCAAAGTTTACCTTAAAAAAGAATTGTAAACAAATATTAGACTCTACTTAATGACATGAATGTTGAACTCTTTATGGGTAAAGGGTACTGACGTCTGCAACCTAATTTGAAATACATAAAAATAATAGGGATGGATGGGCAGATAAGGGGATGACATGATGCAGCAGAATTGAGGTGGTGGGTTCATGGGAATTCACTGTACAGATCTTTCAACCTCTTGCGTGTTTGAAATCTTTCATGATGAAATGTGAGGTAAAATGTTTTCTCACAGCAAGCACAAAGCAGCTTTTTCAGTCATGAAGACCACTTTCCAACTGAGAAAACAAAATACCATTCTGTGGAATATGGATGTTTAAATGATACCAAACAGAATCTACAGGAAAGAAAATGACAAAAAGTTTTGCTCAAAGTTACACCCCCAATGAGTATGGAGAGGAGTAAGAAATTGAGTTCAAGCAGATCTCTTCATTCCCTAATCATCAGACTATCAAAGACCAGAGTACCCCCTTTATGCCAAAGATTATAAGACAAAATGCATTAATCCTCTGAAGAACACTTCTTCTCCTGTTTAAGATATAAAATAAAGCAAAGTGTTAGTTCCCATATTGAAAGGTGAGTTAAGGTGAAAGAGGATGGTGTTTTTAACCATGGATTGAGTGGTTGCAGATGATGAGAAAATAGCAACTAGTCATAATGAGACATATGTGTTTTAGTAATAAAATAGTCAAGATGTTGAAATGTGACATTCTTATTTTAAATTGACCATTAAAATGAGTTAATTTTTAAAAATTAATGTCTTCCTGTGGGGTGGAAAACACTTAAAGTTGTGGGGAAAGCTATAGCTATAGCTATGGAAAAATATTTCAGTTTATCATCCTAGGTCATGCGCAAGACCCAGGAAAGAAACCATCTGGATATGATATAGACACAACACATCAGTGGGTAATCCATCTGTCCAGTCAACTAATTAAGCACCAAATGCAGCAAATAAAGTACTAACAACTCAAAAGGTTCAGCAAGAGTTTATTAAAGCGGAGCTAAAAGGGACCCTTACAATTCAAGCACCACAGATTTATTACCATGTCACCAGCACGCAATGCACACAATAAAACCCATTTATCACTGTACATATCACAACTGATGCATTCACTGGAATCTAAATATTTACAAAAATCTGTAGAATATAAAAGGCAATTTTTTCTCCCTTAACACACATTGAATTTCATCGCTATACCTTGTCACTCAAACCTTTCTTTGATTTATTATTTTTACACAACTGCATAAAATACAAATTGAACCTGAAAAACAAAATGGGCTCATTCCTATCATTACAAGCACACTCCATGGTCTAGTCATTCAAGTTACAGAATAAAACTTAATGTAAAACAATTCCTTGAACAGAGTCTGTCTCTAGGCAAAAAAGCAAATCCTAGATGTTGTCTACTGACTTACTTTTCTGTATTTCTATACTTCCTTACCTCCTTCTCTTCAGGTACATGCCTAATTCCCTCCCTGTACTCAGAATGCTAGTCACCCTTCCTGTATCATCAGTTTCCATCTATATTCTATAACCATGTTTAATTATCTTCTCACCTAAAAAGAAAACAAGAACAAAACCAAATTTCTTCTTTATTGCTCTAGACGCTCCCTGGCCAATTCTATGTCTGTCTCTTTCATAGAAGAGTAGCTTATACCAGTGCTACCTAAAGGAGGGTTTGTGAACCAGCAGCATCAACATCACCTGGAAACTTGTTAGAAATGTGGAAGCCCAGTCCCATCAAGACCTACCGAATCAAAATCTGCATTTATGAAACATTCCTCGGGTGATTTCTATGCATGTTAAAGTGTGAAAAGCACTAGTCTATACCCACTATTTCCACTTCCACACCTCACATACCCTTCTCAACCCACTGCATTTTGACTTTTGTGACTGAAGCTACTTTTATCAATGATAGCAATGATCTTCAAGTTGCTACAATAATGGAGATACTAGAGTATATTACCAGGCCTCCCTTCAGTACTTGCCATTACTGACAAGCCCTTCTTTGAAACCTCCTTTTGATTGACATGCGAATATTCTTTGTTGGATTTTGTTTTACCTCTCTGGTCACTTTTCAGCCTCTTCTGCCCTACCCTTACATGTTGCTATTCCCTAGCGGTCTCTCTTTAATCATCTTTTAAATTTACAGAAAAAAAAGTTCACCTACTTATATTGCTTCATATAGCAGCTCTATAATGTTCATAGACTAATCAGTGTTTTAAGCTAGAAACTCTCCCCTGAGTGCCATATTCACATAGCCAAACATTTACTAAATCCCTTTTAAGTATTCAACATATCCAAAATTGATCACATCATCTTTACCTTTCTCTCCCATAATCCCTCTCATACATCTGTTTCTCTACCCAGTCTTTTAAGGAGAAACCTACAAATCAGTCTTTTTTTTTTTTTTTTAATTTTTTTATTTTTTATTGACTTTGTAATAATATTACATTAAAAATATATATGTGAGGTCCCATTCAACCCCACCCCCCCACCCCTCCTCTCCCCCCCCCCAACAACACTCGTTCCCATCATCATGACACATCCATTGGATTTGGTAAGTACATCTTTGGGCACCTCTGCACCTCATATACATTGGTTCACATCATGGCCCATACTCTCCTCTATTCCATCATGTAGGCCCTGTGAGGATTTACAATGTCCGGTGATTACCTCTGAAGCACCACCCAGGGCAGCTCCATGTCCCGAAGACGCCTCCACCTCTCATCTCTTCCTGCCTTTCCCCATACCCTTTGTCCATTATGTCCACTTTTCCCAATCCAATGCCACCTCTTCTATGTGGACACTGGATTGGTTGTGTCCATTGCACCTTTATGTCAAGAGGAGGCTCAGATTCCACCTGGATGCTGGATGCAATCCTCCCATTTTCAGTTGTAATCACTCTAGGCTCCATGGTGTGGTGGTTGTCCTTCTTCACCTCCATCTTAGCTGAGTGTGGTAAGTCCAATAAATCAGATTGTAGGTGCTGGAGTCTGTTGAGGCTCAGGATCTGGCTATCACATTGTCAGTCCAGAGATTCAAATCCCCTAAATATATCTTAAACCCCAACATTAACTGCACCTCCAGCACATTAGCATGAAAGTCTTATGAAGGGAGATCCCATCTGAGTCCAGATTCATCACACATAAACACCATACAAATCAGTCTTGATTCCTTTTCCTCCCCTATGCCTTATCCAGAAAGATGTCAATTCATTCATTCAACTTCCTTAATAGCTCTCCCATCCTCTCCATCCAACTGTTTCTTCCCTAGACTGTTTTAATTAAAGAACTCCTGATACTCTAATTCAGTGGATCATAACCTTGTCTGCACATTTTAACCAATTGGGATGCTTTACAAAATACCAGTGTCTGGTTTATACCCAAAGGTTCTGATTTAATTGGTTTAGAGAGGGATCCAGGCACTGGCATTTTTAAAATCCTCCCTCAAGTGATTCTAATGTAAAGCCAGGTTTGAGAACCATTGCTCTATTTGCTCTAACACTAGCATTTCAAATGTCCCATGCCTCTTCAATACTCTAGTCAGAGAAGTTTCCTGAAAGATGAAAATCTGAGTCTGTCATCACTTATTTAATGTTTACATAATATTCACTATTTATTCCTGCAATATCACCCCAACCCCACTGCTTTCAGGAGGAACTCCAAACTCTTTATATAACTTAGAACACCTTTTGTAATGTGGCCCTTGTCTACTTTTCTAGCTTATGCCTTCCACTGCCTGATGTGAACCCTGTAACCTAGCTTTACACCCCCATAGGTATCCTTTACATACTCAATGTTACAGCAAGTCTCACATGTGCTATGCCTTCTCTCTGCCAGAATGCTCTCTACCCTTCTTTACTCTGCACCACTAGTCTTTTTTTTGGGGGGGGGTGTTAGGTTTTGGGTATTGAACCGGGGACCTCGCATGTGGGAAAGCCAGTGCTCAACCACTGAGTCAAATCAGCTCCCTTGGGTTGTTTTTCTCATTTATGTGTTTATTGTTTGCTTCTTTGTTTTGAGGAAGCACTGAGGACTAACCCTGGTACCTCCCATTGTAGGAAGCAGGCACTTAACAGCTTAAACCATGTCCACTTGCCCCTAGTCATTTGCATACATTCTGAGTCCCCAGACTCCACCCTGTGAGTTTCTAATGTACTCCATTCTTCTGTTCTTCCCTTACCTCTGTAAGTAAGCACTGATTTCACTATTCAGCAATTGTCAATTTATTATCTGTCTTGGTCACTGAAAGGAAAGTTACTTGAGGAGAGGGAATATGTTTTTTAATCTCATTATACTTAGGGCCTTGCACATGTTTGGCACATTGTAAGGTTTAAAGAAATGTGTGGAAAGGATGAATGCAACATTGGAGCCACAATTAAGAACTTGTGGACAGTGAGGATGGGGGAAGTGCCCATGGCTTTGGGGTTCTTCGGCCATGTCCTTAATTATATGACTGATGACACTGTCAACTGCATAGAAAGAGAATTCTCAGTTAAAGTGGTACTATGACTAAAGAGAAAAAGATGCTCTGAGCACTGGAATGTGGTGAAAGCATTGTCAATAAGTCTTGGTTCTTTGCATTTGGATTCTGCTTTGCTCCCCTTGTGCTTAGCTATTTGTGAGTGAAAACCCAGAGGAAGATAGTTTTCAACTGAGCTACTGACAAAGCAGTCATTGTTCTAAAGATTTGGATCAATAAGAAAACAACTTTGGGAGATGTCCACAGTCCTGGGACTACTTGGGCCACATCCACATTCATTTCATTTTGGTCAAAGAAGACACTTATGGATGAAGTAATCAACATGGTGATAAAAGGCATCTGACAAAGACTCCCCAGAGAATTAGTGAATAAAAGTAAAACTTCCACTTGCTTAGAACTCTGGATGATGGCAGAGACTAGAGAAGGACTCCACAAATGCTGAATTGAATAAATAGAACAATCTTAGGAGAATTCTGTCCAGGACCACTGGTTGATTCCCTTTCCCCTCCCCTTCACTTGGTCCCACAGAGCGTAGGAATCACACAGAGGCAGCACAGGCCTGGGTCACTTCTACTGCAGAGACTTAGCCTGACTCACAGAGTGAGTTAGAACTCCACAGGGAGCTAAGTCTGCAGAGACAAAGGGTGGAACACAAGTCACTGAGGAGTGGTGCATATGAAAGAACACCCAGGAGGAAACAAAGAGAGACTGCAATAGAAAGACTGGTAAGAATTGCTCTCCCCTTACTCAATCTAGTTTCAGTTGGCTGGATCATCTAACAGCAAAACTGACTTTTCTGAAAGATCCACCTTTTTGGATTAACCACATCTGGCTCCCCAGGATGGGATACCCTATCAGGGAAGAAACCAGAGGCAGAAAAGTCTCATAGAAAAAAAAGGGGGGGTTTTTTAAACCAAATAAGTAAGATAGGATTGGTCCAAGAATTGAAAATTGAGGGAGAGAATTTAAATAAGCCTTAGGAGTTGGGGAGAAAAGTCTGCACAAAAACAAACCAAACAGATCAAGATTCCTGGAGAGGGAACAGAGGACAGGAAGCTTTCTCCTGGAGGTGAAGCTATTACACAAAAGGTACAATCTCAAAATTATACTGCATATCCAGGGTAAGAATCAAATGAAGAAGAGCTGAGAAAAGCTGAACAGTTAAACATGGGCTATTCTAAAGGCCTAGAATAAGTTAGACCAAGCGTCAAAGAAAAGCTTTAACACAAAGCCAATCAACAACAAAGCCCTAGAAAAGAGGGACAAACAGATCATCAGAGCTAACTTATCAAGAGAAATGGATGCCTAGACAAAAGCAAAAATTAGAAACCATACTAAGAAACAGGAAGATATGGCTCAGTCAAGGGAACCAATTAAAACTTCAGAGGAGACACAGAAGTTGTGACAACTAATCAAAGACGTTTAGAGTTCCCAAATCAGTGCAAGGAGATAAAGGTAAATGTGCATAAAGAGATAAAAGCTAAGACAACAATGTGTGAGCATAAAGAAATTGAAAGTATAAAAAGTAGCAAATTATGGGGATGAAAGGCAAAATGGTAGAGATTAAAAATATTCTAGAGGCATACAACAGCAGATTTAAACAGGCAGAAGAAAGGATCAGTGAATGAGAAGACAGGACAAAGCCATACAGTCAGAAGAACAGCTAGAGAAAATAATAGAAAAAATTGAGCAGTGCCTCAGGAATTTGAGTGACAGCATGAAGCGCACAAACATACATGCCATAAGTTTCCCAGGACAAGAGAAGGGAAAAGAGGCAGAAAGAATGTTTGAGGAAATAATGGCAGGAAACTACCCAACCCTTATGAAAGATATAAATATACCTGTCCAAGAAATACAACATCCTCCAAGGAAAATAAATCCTAATAAACCTACACCAAGACATATATCAATCAGAATATCAAAAGCCAAAGACAAAGAGAGAATTCTGAAAGTAGCAGGACAAAAGAGAGTTATCACATACAAGGAATCCTCAATAAGACTAAGTGCTGACTCATCAGAAACCATGATGGTGAGAAGGCAGTAGTATGATATATTTAAGGAACCCAAAGAGAAAAACTGTCAGCCAAAATTCTATATCCAGAAAAACTGTCTTTCAAAAATAGGGAGAATTTTTAAAAATATACTTTTAAATTAAAAAAAAAGATATTTAGATTACATAATTGTTTCATAAAAAATACAGAGGATTCCCATATGCCCCACTCCCTAACCCTCCCACATTTTTCCACATTAACAACATTCTTCATTAGTGCAGCACATTTGTTATAATTAATGAGCACATTTTGGAACATTGCCACTAAGTGTGGATTATAGTTTACATTGTATTTTATACTTGGGAGAATCTAATATATGTATCATTAAATAGAAACTGAGAGAGTATGTCAACAGAAACCTGCTCTACAAGAATTACTAAAGGGTGTTCCACAGGTTGAAAGGAAAAGACAGGAGACAGTGGCTGGGAGTAGTGTCAAGAAACGAAGATCTTCAGTAAAGGTAACTAAAAGGGTAAATGCAAAACCCAATGATACTGTATCCTCAATATACAACTCTATTCTTCAATTCACATAGGAATCAGAATACAGTTGAATAAGAAGGCATATTTCCTGATAATGGATGTACAAAATAAAAAGTGATAAAGTGGGACAAAACCAGCATAAAGAGGGGAAACAGAGATATTAGAGCAGAAAACATGTGTGCTACTGAAGCTAAGTTGGTATCTTTTCAAATTAGTAGGTGACAGAGGTAGGTTGTGTATTATAAACCCCAGGGTAATCACAAAGAAAGTATTTTAAAAATACACAGAAATGAAATGAGATACATCACAAAAAGATCAGATACATCATAAAAAATAAACTAAACAGAAAAGGAAGCTGCAATAAAAGAGAAGAGGAAAAAAAGATATAAGATATAAAAACCAGAGGGTAAAATGACTGAATTATTCTTTTACAGTAATAACAC
Source organism: Dasypus novemcinctus (assembly GCF_030445035.2). Taxonomy (NCBI): domain Eukaryota; kingdom Metazoa; phylum Chordata; class Mammalia; order Cingulata; family Dasypodidae; genus Dasypus; species Dasypus novemcinctus. The sequence goes on from NC_080704.1 coordinate 35,896,539, forward strand.
TGAATGTTAATGTATTAAACTACTCAATCAAAAATCACATGATGTTTACAAGAGACTCATCTTGGACCAAAGTACACAAAAAGGTTAAAAGTGATAGTATAGAAAAAGATATTCCAGGAAAATAGTAACCACAAAAGAGCTGTGATAGCTATATTAATATCAGACAAAACAGACTTTAGGTCAAAAGCTGTTATAAGAGACAAAGAAGGACTCTATATAGTAATAAAAAGAACAATCTACCAAGAAGAAATAATGAGAGATGGGGCATTACTACAGGTCCCACAGAAACAAAAATGATAAGAGGGTACTACAAACAACAGTATGCCAAAAAATTAACTAACCTAGATTAAATGGACATATTTCTAGAAACTCATGAACAATCTACACTGACTGTACAAGAAATAGAAGACCCCAACAGACCAATTACAAGCAAAAAGATTGAATCAGACATCAAAAGCCTCCCAACCAAAAAAAGCCCAGGATCAGATGGCTTTACAGGTGAATTCTACCAATCATTCCAAGAAGAATTAATACCAATCCTGCTCAAACTCTTTCAAAAAATTGAAGAGGGCAGAATACTACCTAACTCATTCTATGAGGTCAATAGCACCCTAATACCAAAGCAAGAAAAAGATATTACAAGAAAAGAAATTTGCAGACCAATTTCTCTCATGAATATAGATCCAAAAATCACCTAGAAAATACTTGCAAATCAAATCCAACAATACATGAAAGAATTATACACCATTATCAAGTGGGTATTTTCCAGGTACACAAATTCAACAGAAGAAAATCAATTAATGTAATACATTACATCAACAAAACAAAGAGGAAACAAAAATACGTGATCATCTCAATTTTTGCAGAAAAGGCATTTGACAAAATTCAGCACCCTTTCATGATAAAACACTTAGAAAAGTGGGAATAGAAGGAAACTTCCTCAACGTGATAAAGTTCATATGTGAAAAATTCACAGTTAAGATCATACTCAATGGTGAAAGATTGAAAGCTTTCCCTCTAAGATCTGGAACAGGACAAGATGCCTATTGTCACCATTGTAATGAAATATTGTATTGGAAACTCTAGCCAGAGCAGTTAGGGAAGTAAAAGAAATAAAAGGCATCCATATTGAAAAGGAAGAATGAAAACTTTCACTATTTGCAGAAGACATGATCCTATATATAGAAATTCCTGAAAAAGTGATAACAAAGCTACTAGAGCTATTAAACAAATTCAGCAATATGGTGGAGTACACGGTCAACACACAAAGTTCATTAGTGTTTCTATACACTATTAATGAGCAAGCTGAGGAGGAAACCAAGAAAAAAATTATTTACAATAGCAACTAAAAATCAAATATCTAGGAATAAATTTAAGCAAGGATATAAAGGACTTAAACATGGAAAACTACAAAACACTGCTAAAAGGAATCAAAGAAGACCTAAGTATATGGAAAGACATTCTGTATTCATGGATTTGAAGACTAAATATCATTAAGATATCCATTTTATCAGAATTGATTTACAGATTCAATGCAACCCCAATAAAAATTTCAACAGCCTACTTTACATAAATTGAAAAGCCAATTACCAAATTTCTTTGAAAAGGAAGGGGCCCTGAATAGCAAAAAACATCTTGAAAAAGAAGATTGAAGTTGGAAGCATCATACTTCTTGACTTTAAAGCATGTTACAAAGCTACAGTGGTCAAAACAGCATGACATTGGCACAAGGATAGGTATATCTACCAAGGGGATTAAATTGAGAATTCTGAAAGTGACACTCACACCTGTGGCCAATTTATTATTATTTTTTGAGGTACCAGGGGCCAGAGATTGAACCTGGGACCTCATATGCGGGAAGCCAGCATGTAACCACTGAGCCACATTGGTTTGCCTGAGTTGGTTTTCTCATTTTTTTTGCTTGTTGTTTGTTTTTTATTTTCCAGGAGGCAACAGGAACTAAACCTGGGACCTCCTCTGTGGAAGTGGGTGCTCAACTGCTTGAGCCACATCTACTCCCCCAAATTAAATATTTTTGCACATCAAAGGACTTTTGCCACAAAAGTGAAAAGACAACCTACTAATTGGGAGAAAATATTTGGAAACCACATATCTGATAAGGGCTATTATCCAGAATATATAAAGAAATCCTACAGCTTAACAATAAAAAGAAACAACCCAATTAAAAATGGGCAGAAAACTTGAGGACATATTTCTCCAAGAAGGATTTATAAGTATGACTAAAAAAGCACATGAAAAGATGTTAAGCATCACTAGCTATTAAGGTAATGCAAATCAAAACCCTGAGGAAATACCCTTTCACACCCACTAGAATGGCTACTATTTAAAAAAAAAACAGAAAATTACAAGTGTTGGAGAAGATGTGGAGAAAAAGGAATTCACTGCTGGTGGGAATGTAAAATAGTGCAGCTGCTATGAAAGGCAGTTTAGCAGTTCCTTAGGAAGCTAAATATAGAACTAACATATGACCCAGCAATCCTGCTACTAGGTATATATCCAGAAGAATTGAAAGCCAAAACTAAAACAGATATTTGCACAATGACATTCATAGCGGCATTATTCACAATTGCCAAAATTGGAAGCAACCCAAGTGTCAGCCAAACTTTGAATGGATAAACAAAATATGGTATATCCATATGATGGAATATTATTCAGATATATAAATTAATGAAGACTTATTGCATGCAACAATATGGATGCTCCTTGAAGATATTATGCTGAGTGAACTAAGCCAGACACAAAAGGACAAATATTTTATGAACTCGCTTACGTGATGTAATTATAATAAGCAAGCTCACAGAGTTAGAATCTAGAATATAGATTACCAGGGGATAGATTGGGGGTAGTGAATGGGGAGCTGATATTTAATGTGCGCAGAATCTCTACTTAGGTTGATTGTAAAAGTTTGGAAATGGATGGTGGTGATGGTAGCACATTATTCTGAGTATAATTACCAGTGCTGAATTATGTATGTGAGTGTGGTTGAATGGGAATCTTTTGGGTCATGTAGATATGTTACTAGAATGAAAGTAGATAAAACATGGGACTGTATAACACAATGCTGTGGACAATGGACTTAGGTTAATAGTTCAAGAATGTTCTTTTGGGAATTATAACAAATGCACAACACTAATACAAGGTGTTAATAGGGTGGTATATGGAAAAATATACTATATGTAAACCACGAATGATAGTTAATAGTATTATTTTAATATTTTTCATCAATTATAACAAAGTTACGCTAACGCAAAATGTCAATGAGAGGGTTATAAGGCAATGTTGTATTTTTTACATGACTTTTCTGTAAACATACACTTGCTAATTAAAAATCATAATAGAAAGAAAAAAATATGCTTTAAATGCTAAACTGGAAGTAGTCACAAACATGCAATATAGAAGTAAAACACACACATTTACTTAAGGTTATGGAAATAAAGTATATGTTCAAAACTTTTTGAAAATGATGCTTCTATATTAAGGGGGAAAGAGAAAATGAATTAATGAAGCTTAGCCTCCATTCATCCTTCAAATGCTTTTCCAGGAAAGCAAAATATGAGCTAAAAAAGAAAGATCAATCAATTTTGGTTCATTTAACATATGTACTGTTCTTAAGACAAACACAAAATCAGTGATTGCAAAATATATTTTAAACTAAAGTGTTGCTGAAACGTCAAAAAGGAAAGATGGTGAAAAACTCGCGTTGTCCTTCTTAGACCCCATTCTAAAATGATTTCTGCTTATTTAAACCTCAGCAGCTCAGGAAGGCTATAGTAAATGATGGGGGAGAAAAAAAGTAATTCTTTCTCTATTCTAATGATCCCAATTCAAGTGAAAGAAATAGGTTAATACAAAATATGTAAAAAAACTTTGAAAATTAGTACTGCACCTCCTAAAATAGTATAGCAGCTCCTAAAATGAAATGCTTGCATTTACAGGAAACAAAAGAATTTTCTATCTATGGCTCCCACTGGTTCTGTTTCTCTCTGGGTAAACCACAAGTACACTTTCAGAAAAGAAGCACCTAGGAGAGAGACAAGACCTTGGTGAAACATATGGCTAACAAATATGGGAACAGAATAGAGCAATTGCTTTAATATGAAAAGGAACTTCTAAAGTAGGATTCACATAGCAAAAGAAAAAAATAGAGAAATTTTAAATGAGGTAATCTACATAAAAAGTGCTTGCTTTGTAAACTGTAAAGCTGTCAGCCAGCAAAAGGCATTATTTTCTTTAAAAGGAGATAGAGAATAGCACCATGCATATACTATTTGCAGCAAAAGAACACACACTTTTAAAAATATAAGACTGATGCTTTCTAAACAAAACAAAAGGAAGACACACAAGCATTGACAGAACTTGGTCTCAAGCTATATATATATTATCTGATACATTCTTATAAATAAAGGGCCATTTGATCCTCTGATACTGATTGTCTTTATACATTCATTCATTTGTTCCTTTGTCTATCCATTCTGTCATTCCCAACATTTTCTTTACAATCTACTATGTTCCCAAAACTGAGTTAGAATGTATACAAAATCGAAGCAGTATAAACCATGAATTCTAATCTAATCTAATCTAATCTAAAGTTTGGAATCTATGCCTTTAAGACAGATTTCTACCTCCCATATGATAGACAGGAGTCCAATCACTTGAGCCACATCTGCTTCCCTGGCTGATGTACTTTTAAGCAGAGGAAATTTGGGGGCATTGAGTTAGGGGAAGCCAGAGAAGAAGCGAGAGAGATTGCCATGTGACGGAGGCAGAGATGCACAGACTGGCGAAAAAAACACAAGAATTGCTGGCAAGCCAGAACCGGAATGCTGCAGACATTGGAAGAAAGCATGGCCTGTAGATATCTTGATGGATGGTGGACTTCAAGCTTCAAAAGTGTAAGACCATAAATTCCTGGTGTTTAAGCCAAACTGTGTGTGGTGTTTTCATAACAGCCCTGGAAAATAAGAAATGGATTAAGATGTGAGGGTAGGAGTTCATGCAAAGCCAGAGGGTGGCCTGGAAAGGGAAAGATAGGACCAAGGTAGGAAGATATTTAGAAGATCTCAAATGCATAGAACTTAGCCGAAGCTCTTCCTTCTGCCAAGAATGCTTTGCCTGCTACACAGTAGGTATTTTATCTGTAACAAATGTTCCACCACACTGTGGTGTGGATGGATGTTACTTGGGAATTCTGCATATATGCATGATTGTTTTATAAGTTTACAACTTCTGTTATTAAAAATATATTTTAAAAATATTAATGGGGGGGTTGGGGGGAAAATACAACAAATGTAAGAGGAGGACTATAATTAGTAGTAAGATTTTGACAATATTCTTTCATAATCTGTAGCAAATGTCTCATGACAATGTAAGGTGGAGGGTTGATGTATGGGAACCCCTGTATAATGTTATGCATGTTTGCTTTGTAAGTCCACAACTTTTACTATATACTTATTAATTATGTATATTCATATATAAATGATATAAACAGTAATAATAGTAATAGTATCAGTTGGGGGAAAATACTTTGGTTAGTAGTAATATTTTGACAACACTCTTTAATCAGTTTAAAATGTTAACAGCAATGCAAGGTATTGGTGGTAGGGTGAGTTATGAGAGTCCTGTATGATGCTATGTATGTTTGTTTTGTAAGTTCACAACTATTACTATACGCTTATTGTTTATGTATGTTTATGTGTGAGTGATATACTTCAATAATTTTTTTTAAAAGCCTTGCAAGAAAATTCCTTAAATGGAGTCTTAGAAGTCCTGGCCCTGCCATTTCATCTATCACAGGAAAATACAGGTCTAACAGATTGTGACCATTGTTGTTGTTGTTTTTCTAAAGATTTATTGTATTTATTTCTTTCCCCTTCCTCCCCTCCCCTCCCATTGTCTGCCTCGTGTCCATTTGCTGTGTGTTCTTCTGTATCTGCTTGCATTCTTGTCAGGTGGCACCGGGAATCTCTGTCTCTTTTTGTTGCGTCATCTTGCTGCGTCAGCTCTCCATGTGTGTGGTACCACTCCTGGGTGGGCTGCGTTTTTTGCACAGGGTGGCTCTCATTATACAGCGCACTCCTTGCACGTGGGGCACCCCTACACTGAAGGCACATTGCTATGGCATGGCACTCCTTGCACGTGGCAGCACTGCGTGTGGGCCAGCTCACCACACAGGCCAGGAGGCCCTGGATATCGAACCCTAGACCTCCTATATGGTTGGCAGATACTCTGTCAGTTGAGCCACATCTGCTTCCCATGTGACCATTGTTTTTAAGCAAGGTATGCCTAGGTCACTGTGCCCCTCACAGAATATAGGGTGCATATTTGTTTTTTGGGGGGGGGCATGTAATGTTTGCAAATTCTCTGCTTAAAGCCTCTTTGTTGAGAAACCGTGCTCGCTTGACTTTTTATATGCTAGACTTTTATTTGTAGATAAATAATGAAAGAGAAAGTTGACCCTTTTGTATCACAAAATGGTGAAAAATGGTTGCTATCGTACGTCAACATGGACCCATAATTCCATGTCAAATGTAAGGTTATAATGATCGCCAAGAGAAGGCATGTAGAGAGTTTGCCCTATGGAAGGGATAAAATAGGTGTGGCATCAGAGCTGTGATTTGAAACCTGTCATTCACACACTGATGAATATTTAAAGCCATCCATGTAAGGGACTAGGACTAAACATTGAGGAAGAACTGGAGAGAGGCAAACTAAATGCAGCAATGGAAAACAGGGATTTAGGAAATGTTAGATTGTTCCTATGTCCGAGGTGGAGATTCTGGAAATGAAGCATGAGAGGTAGACCCTAGGCTAAGTAAAATGGACGTCTTGGGCCGTCATTGATAGTTTCCGTGAAGTGTTACGGCACAGGCCACAAGAGATTATAGACAGAAAAAATGATGGAAATGATTGTAGAGTTCATTTTGGCAGTTAAAGACGCAAAGTTAGGTAGGAGAGGTAAGGGGTACGAGTTGATTCACTGTGGTAGCAAAGATTTTGAGGAAGCAGGGAACAAGAAATCAGAAGATGAGGCAAATATCAGGGAGCCAAGTCAGTCAAGAAGAGTGGGAGACTTCCACTTGAAATTTGACTTAAAGGGCAGAAATGTGTTAATTTAAAAAATTAATGGACTCCAAGGAGCAGCACTAACTTTAGTTCCAGTGGCAAGGATGTTGCCATGCCTTTCTCTTGGCTGTTGAGCAGTTACTATACTGTTCCTGAAAGTTAAAAATAATTGTGCTATAAACAACAGAAAGTGGGTACACAGCCTAACATGTTAGTTGAAAATTTGTATATAGATTCTATTAATTTGAACCCAGTTTAGGTAACAGTTTTGCCCTTAGGCATTTTGGTACACACAATTAAGGAATGTTAAAATTTCTCAACACAGGCATTGTGAGAGTTTCAGAACCAAGGTAGAATAGTTGTCTCCAAAAGCAAAAGATATCTGATAGGTACCTGCCATACTGCCCTTTCCAATGGTTTTACTGACCTTCTAATCTCATTGCTTTATTTTTTTCCATCCTTTTATTATTCTTTTCTATATTAAATCTCTATCTCTTGCTGCTTAATAAGCTAGCTGTTATTTGGAATCTAATGAAAGGATTTGCCCCCTGAGTCCAGACCTTCCTAAATAGCTTCTTTATTATTCTATTCATTTTGAACATTTTCTTAAAAAAAAGCTGAAATAACTAATATGAGAGGTTCATGAAAATCTCCATTCAGGACATTGTCATTCTAATTGGTTTAGAGCCTGCTGTGTTGGATAGTTTTTCCACTCCTAGTTGTTTTTTGTTTTTGTTTTTTTTTTAACCTTAAAAAATGAAAACTAACCAACAATGACAAAAGATAAAAGATTTTTAAAACATAGTTTCAGCAATGACCTTAGGATCCTCAGAGGCTTTTGTCTGACTGTCTGGAGAAAATTATCTACAAGGTAACATGTGCCTGCAAAGTTTGAGTTCATATTTTCATGGTAACAATGGAACTGTGAAATCAGGATGAGCCCACATCTCTCCTCAATTCTATGTGAGGGAAAAAAAAACACTAAGAAAAGACCTACAGAGAATTAGATGGTATAAAAGGTAAAAAGGTTAAGGTCAAGAAGAAAGATAAGGAAGAAATCATATTTTGTGACCATTGTTCTAAATTCTTTTCACATTTATATACTCCTGACAGGAGAAACAAAAAAGGTAAATTCTTAAAGATTTTTAGGTATATAAAAATGTTCCATCAGGTGTCTGAAAAAAAAGCTAGAATAGCATTAAGTTGGTGTGTTTACATGTTGCTTTTAAAACACATGAGCTCTATTTTTTTAATGTACTAACTTTTTGTCTCCCCCAAATTTACTGTGTTAGAATATTGTGGCTGGGAAGCAGAGTTGGATCAACTGATAGAGCCTCCACCTACCACATGGGAGGTCCAGAGTGCAAACCCAGGGCCTCCTGACCCATGCGGTGAGCTGGCCCACACGCACTGCTGGAGTGCCATGCCACGCAGGGGTGTCCCCTGTGTAGGGGAGCCTCACGTTCAAGGAGTGTGCCCTGTAAGGAGCTTTCCCACATGAAAAAAGCGCAGCTTACCCAGAAGTGGCACAGAACATACGGAGAGCTAATACAGCAAGATGACACAACAAAAAGAGTCACAGATTCCCGGTACCACTGACAAGAATACAAGTGGACACAGAAAAACACACAGCAAATGGACACAGAAAGCATACAACTGGGGGGTTGGGGAAGGGGAGAAATAAATAAAAAATAAATCTTAAAAAAATATATTGTGGCTTCTTGGACTAGTGCATGCATTCTCAACAGGGGTGATATTGTCCCCTAGAGAGTGACAATTTGTTTTGGGGGGTGACAAACAAATCTTTAATGATTTTAAGGTTCACAGTACATAAACAGATATATAGTGTATCTGTTGTATTAAAATTTCAAAAGGGATTGATGAGGAAAAATAATATCCAAAAAGGATTCTCAGGGGGAGATAAGGGAAAAAGTCATTGAGAAACTGCACTAGTGTAAAATACTTTAAAACATGTTCTGAACAAAAAAAAGAATTTTATTGTCTGGAAGTCAGGAAACACAGAAACGTATAAACAATTCACCTAATTCCCTTAGTGATAACTGTTAAATATTTAAATGTATTTTCTTCAGCTATGATTTGCCTTGCTCTCTCTCTCTTTTTCTCTCTCGTTCTCTCACACAAAATAAAATCAGGATCACAGAAGCGGACTTGGCCCAGTGGTTAGGGCATCTTGTCTACCACATGGGAGGTCCACGGTTCAAACCCCGGGCCTCTTTGACCCGTGTGGAGCTGGCCCATGCGCAGTGCTGATGCGCGCAAGGAGTGCCCTGCCACGCAGGGGTGTCCCCCGTGTAGGGGAGCCCCATGCGCAAGGAGTGTGCCCTGTAAGGAGAGCCGCCCAGTGTGAAAGAAAGTGCAGTCTGCCCAGGAATGGCTCCACACACACGGAGAGCTGACACAGCAAGATGATGCAACAAAAAGAAACACAGATTCCTGTGCCACTGACAACAATAGAAGCAGACGAGGAGAACACACAGCAAATAGACACAGAGAACAGACAACTGGGGCGGGGGGGGAGGGGAGAGAAATAAAGAAATAATCTTTAAAAAAATAAAATAAAATAAAATCAGGATGATACGGCACAAATATTTTCATATCTGGCTCTTTTCCCTTAGCAATAATGTTCTAATCATTTTCTATGCCCTTAAATATTATTTGAAAACACTTCTAATGAACATTGTTATATTCAGATTTTAAGTCTAAACCAATCTTTAACAATCAACTTTGAATTAATCATCATGTCATTTTCCTCATCAAAAAATCAAAATGTCCTTATAGTATTAGAAAAATAGACATCTTAGATTATTAATAATTTTCCCATGATAAATAACCAAGCTATAAGCTTAAATAAAAGCTGGCTACCAAAATGTTTGGTGACCAAATTCATTATTCAATTTCCATCTGTGCTGAAATAATGACATTTGACTTTTCCCTCTCTGTCTCACTCTTTTGAGGAAGGTTTTCAAATCAAAACTTGAGAATGCCTGTGTGTGAGTCAAATCAAGGAATGAGGGCAGAGTACACAGGGCTTGGGACTAAGCGACGAGAACTGGGTCTTTCATGGATGCCTAACCTTTAGTCTCATTTAATTCTCATCTGATTCTTCATCTGCATTGTTTATTTGGCAATGATCCCTGTTCTTAAATGTGACTACCATTTGCAAATTAATCTAGGGAAAAGAATGAAAGAATGAGACAGAACATAAATTCTTTCCCTTATTTTCCTGGGTCAGGGATCTATTTTCTGGTTACAATGTTATACTGAATTGTAGAACTTTGTATATGGGTGTGTGTCAGAGAGAAACATTTGCTGTCTGGGTCCTTATTTCTTTCAAGTTTATCAAGCTAGTTTCAATTGATAATGAGTTCTTTAGATTCTTTAACTATTTTTAAAAGTGTTTGCATTTCTTTACTGTTTTAAACAGCACATTTCTGTTTATATACATTTCTATTTTATATGTCTATTTACATGTATATATCAGTTTCTTTGTCTATGTACATATCTATCTATATCTCTTTAAGTTCCCCTTCATATGCACAGGTTCCTAGATGCTTTAAGAGTCCCACAATCCCAAAAATTTGGAAAAAGCCAGAAAACATTTTCTTCTGAAATTAGTTAGGCAAAAAGGGGGTATTGGCGGCCCTGTAAGGAGTGTGCCCTGTAAGGAGAGCCGCCCAGCACGAAAGAAAGTGCAGCCTGCCCAGGAATTGTGCCACACACACGGAGAGCTGACACAAGATGACGCAACAAAAAAAGGAAACACAGATTCCCGTGCCGCTGACAATAACAGAAGTGGACAAAGAAGACACAGCAAATAGACACAGAGAACAGACAACCAGGGTGGGGGGTGGGGGGGAAGGGGAGAAATAAATAAATCTTAAAAAAAATATATATATATATGATAATGCAAAGCTGCCAATCATTCACTCATATTCATGTAACATACCTGAATTTTATATTATTCTGTGATAGATAGTAGAAGGGGAAAAATAAGCCTTCTGGGGAGTGAGGTAGGGGAAGGGGAAATCTGCGGAGTGTAATCTAAAAGGAAAGCCAGAGAGCAAACATTTGCTATTATGTCTTAAGTACCATATCATCTGAAAGGAATAATCTATTTCTCTACTTCTAGTCTAGAAATTATCTAGTATAGTAAAGATGGGCAGTTTAGCTTCTCTCACTTAATGAACCATCCCTTAATAAAACCTTACTCCTTCTTCCAGTTTTATGATCACCATCAGACATTCTGATCCATTCTGAACAAATTAGTTTATTATTTCTTCTTTCAGATGCCTTATAAACCAGCCATTTGTGAGTTTGTATAGTTTGTATAGTACAGGTCAGTCCCCCCAAAGCCTGATCACCTCCAGGTAAACTGCTAACATCTAGTTTTTGGCTATGAAAAGCTGAGAACCACATATTAGATCTCTGGTAACATGAACAATGATCTCCTCTGAGCTTCTTCCTGAAATGACTTTGATCATTATAAGTAAGCTAAATCTTGGAACAACAGAGAATGAAAAAGTAATCTATAAACCTGAAGGAAGGTGTAATAAGACCCATTCCAAATCTGTGATAGACATAGTTTTTCTTTGATTACACATATGCTCTAAACTTTCTATCTTAACCAGCACTAAGAATCAAGGAATCTTTTGACTAATGGTAAGTCACAGCTATGAGATTACAGAATGTCAATCAGCTGAATATAAAATCATGGTTGACTGGCTACAAAGCAATCAATGCTTTTTAAAATGCCCTTTTCATGTCTTCGTAAGTGTGGCAGTTTGAGATTATTTTATGTATCCCCAATAGAGAAAGATTGTTTGTTAATTCATCTATTGCTCTGGGTGTGATACCCTTGATTGCATTAAAATCAGCTGAGGGATCTGTGATTAGATTACTTGATAAGATTTCTTTGGGCTTTTGAGTCAACTACACATCAGTGGGCATGACTCAGGTTGAGTTCCTGCCCCCTTGCTGGATCTGACATAAACAGCCACATACACAGACAGACACAGGAACAAAGAGCTCTGTCATTTTGAGCCTGCCACGTGACAGAAAGGAGAGGTTCAAACAGCTGAAGCCCTGAGGAGTGATGAGCCATTTGCCTGATAGCTTACAGTTGAGTTTGGGAAGAGAGCAGAACAGCTGAGACTGATACAGGGGGGCCAGAAAGAAACAAACCCTGTGCCAGGAGAGAGAGGACTGCAGGATCACTTAAACACGAAGCCTCAAGAGGGTGGGCCCACAGAGCCCAAGAAGAAAGGATGAGCCTGGAGGGGAAGGCAGAGAACAGCCCGAGATGGCCTGCCATCTTGCTTCAACACATGGCAACTAACTCTGGTGAGAAAGTATCTCTTATGGTGCCTTGAGTTGGACTTTCCCCAGCCTTGGGACTGTACGTATCTACCCCAAATAAATACCCTTCATAAAATTCACCACATTTCTGGTATTTTGCATCAGCACCCTTTGGAAAACTAATACAATAAGGTTCCTAGAATTTATTTCTGTTATTTTCAAAATGTTTCTTCAGGAGAATTTCGTAACATTCGGATCCACTTAAAACAATCACTAGTTAAGTGCAAATTAGCTTCTAAAATCAATCTGAAAACATGCTGTAGGAATGTACATCTGCTGAAAGATGGTTTCCTCTTTTATGGTCCCCCTCCCATCTAAAAGTTATTAAGGAAGAGTTTGTTGCTATGGAAACTCTCAATTTGGCACCATCTGTATTCAACATTCAATTGCTGCAAGCCTTCAGCCAATCTCCGGTTTTTAATTGGCAGACCATCCCAGAATGCTTTACAATTCTTTTTTTAGGAAGCCAATCCTTGAAGCAAATCTCAATGTAAAGCATCAAGAAGGTTCACAATGCAAGACTCACTCCATTATTTTAAGATCATACTTGTGAGGTCTCAAAGCATTAGGCCTTCTGATAATTACTTGGCATGGGGTTAATGTCTGAAATTTATTGCCAAGTTGTTTTTTCTGCCTAATGGATTTCTCACTGAAAGAAAAAATTATTTTACAAGTGACTCAGATATTAGGAAGACTCTGAAAAGGATCCTCAGTGAGAATCTTACTATATTGTAATACACAATTCAGAATAGAAAGCAGATACAGGAAACAGAGTTAAGAACACATATTTTGGGATCAACCAGACCTGAGTTCAAGTATTAATTCAGTCACTTATTAGATACGTTATTTAACCTTTCCATGTCTCATTTTCCTCATCCATAAAAGATCTGTTATGAGGATTGTAAAGTATGCACTTTGGGGAAAACGCATACTTCATGTGTCCTCTAATGGCATTTGAAAATTTGGTAAGCCACATGGTCCTGAAAAATATTTCTTTGGAATGTCAAGTGTCTATATATAATTACCGTTGAAATTCATAGTAGAGGGTTGTGGATGTGGCTCAAGCAGTGGTATGCCTGCTTCCCACATGGGAGGTTCTGCATTTGGTTCCTGGTCCTCTTAAAAACAAAGAAACAAACAACAAGCAAACAAACCAAATAACCAACTCAGGGGAGTCGATGTGGGTCAGTGGTTGAGTTGGCTTCCCACATAATGAGGTCCTGGTTTCAATCCCTGGCCCTGGTACCTCAGAAGAAAAAGAATTCATAGAAGAGAAGGTAAACAAAAGAATTTTCTGAAAAAAATTATTAAATAAAGGGAAGATATGGCTGGATCTTGGATAAAGATGCTCCAGGCAAAAACATTTGCACAGTGACATACTGGTGGGATAGAAAAGGAATCCTCCAAAATTGAGCCCTTCTGTGGTTGCCTGGGAGGCTTTATCAGCCCACCGTGTTATAATTATTTTATGTATCACTTATGCCACTAGAACCTCCGTAACAGCAATGTCACCCTCTAGAGCAGCAGGCTTGCTCTACCACCACCACCGCCCTGCTTAAGAGCCAGCTATCCTCTTTGATAATCTTTAAGAGACATTTCAGCTATACTACTTACTACTCCTAGATCACCACACACTTTCAGAAACCCATTTCTTTGACTACTTGTTAATTTTGTTGTGTTGCTTTTTTCTTTATCCAATTAGGTACTCCATTTCAGGGACCATAGATCATATTTTTGTTCCAATAAAAAATTTACTGTTACCTATCTGTGCATTCTGATGCAAATCCTATTATATTGCTTTCTTTTCCTTTATTTATTTATTTATTTAGAATCTGGACAATGTAACTTATATGATGAATAGTCAGGACTCATGGCGTGTAAGTGTAAAGACAACTTTATCTTTGCCCCCTTTTGTCCCTTAAAATCTGTTCAAGGGGTTAGTTGCTTCTTCCTCCGCCATTGGGAGAAAACTTTGGCAAGTCCCATGTCTTTTCTGGTCATCTTAAGATGATACAAAGTCCTGTTGTCATTTTAGGACACTAATCCAATGAATTAACACTTCAAAGTTAATTCATCCCCAACTAGAAGAGACTACAACTGGACCAGGTCCCTTTCCACCCCGAGTGATGGGTATTGTGGCCTTCCTCGCCCTCAGGCACTTTCTTCCCCATTCGCCAGCTGCTATTTCTCACCTATCAGGGTTGAATGAGTGAAGAGAGGAGAGGGAAGGGGAGCAGAAAGTGCTTACTTGACTCGTACTTTCACTGTTAAAATGTGTCTTTGCGCCTTCTGTGACTGGCTGAGGCTAGATATCTCTTTGCGGGGATTTCATGAATATTTTTGAGACTTCATAATCACTTATGCACCTTCATTTGTTGTCCTTAATCCAGATCAATGCTTTTATTATTTTTACAGGATCATTTACTACCATTTCAGTAACTTTGAATCCATTGACACACCCCTAGGTGTTCATCTAGGTGTTCCTAAAGAAACTCCTCTCTCTTTACTTAAAATAATATGGGCAGCGTGACTTCTCCCCTCATAGGAGTGGGGAGCTTGACAGGGAAGCATACCGGGAAGGGGGCACTCATATCATTGTCTCCATACAGCTCTCAAATGTTCTCCTGATCACTGTTTTCTGCATTTTTTATAACTATTTCCTTCAACATCTGCACCACAGTAGTCTCTTTCACCCCTCACCTTGGTATCTGATATCTATGGGCCCTTGGTGCCTCCGTTGACAATTACAAACTAGGGTCATGTTATAAGCTAAGTTTGTATAGAGACATTGTCGGACCAAAGTGTTCCAGGATTGAAATCCAAAAGTGGGAGACCGACTGGACTACATTGTCTCTGAGGTCTCTTCCAGCATTGAAGGCCTCTAAATCTATGCTTCCAACAGTTCCTCTACTTGAAATGAAGTTCTCTCCACTTTAAGGTCCAGCTTCAATTTCACCTCTTGCACAATACTTTTCACAATTACCTCAGTAGTCAACACAAACTCATCTGAACCTACTTTGTGCCAAGCTTTGCCCTAGGTTCCAGGAAAGCTACGATGAAACTTAACAAATACCAGTCTCTGCCCCTCATGTAGGCAAATCTCTTTCTTCTTTGCGCTTCCATCTTACTTTGCTTGTAACTTGCATTTATGTTTTGCATCAGTTATTGTCTGTACACATCTGTCTTCCCACTAGATTATCAACTCCTTTACAAAAGAATTCATATTTTATTCACTTTTATATATCCCACTCCCCCAATGGTTGCTAAATAATAATTATTAAATTAAGCAATGAATGATAAACAAATGGATGGAGGGATAGATGCCTGAATGCATAAATGAAAAAATGTCATAAACCCCTATATTGTTTCTAGAAATGTTTTTATTTCTATAGCATATATAATCTATCTAATGTTACAATAATTTTACTTCTACCTAATAATAAACACCTTAATTAAGAAGACTATATCAATGCTTTCCTGAAATACTGTATAGTTCCTATCCTGAAACCTTGTACCATATAAGTACATAATCTACATTTAATGAATAAATGTATTAATGAAAATTCTAGTATTTTAAATTTATATTTGCCCTTCACATAATTTAAATATTAATGCAAATTTCTAAATACAAAGATTAGGTAAAGTTTAAATTGTAACTAGCTCTTGCGAAACCAGTAAAATAATCTTTCACTCCAGATTGATTTCACTTACATATTTATAAAAGAAATTTACCAGTCATCACTTATGTTTCTCTTAATGGAAGGTCAAACTATGTTTAATTTGCTTCTACAAGTTTGAAGGTGAGAATTTATTTACTAAGCACTTAATGACTGTTTTCTAGGTATTATATATATATATATATATTTTTTAAGGTACTAGGGCTGGAGATTGAACCTGGGACCTAGTAAGTGGGAAGCCAGTGCTCAACCATGGAGCCACATTGGCTCCCCTGAGTTGTTTTTTCATTTGTTTGCTTGTTGTTTTTGTTTTTAGGAGGTATCGGAAACCGAATCTGGGACCTCCCATGTGGGAAGCAGGCGCTCAACTACTTGAGCCACATTTACTCCCTACGTACTATTTTTTTTTTATTTATTTCTCTCCCCTTCTCCCGCCTCCCCCCCCCCCCAGTTGTCTGCTCTCTATGTCCATTCACTGTGTGTTCCTCTGTGTCCACTTCTATCCTTATCAGCGGCACGGGAATCTGTGCTTCTTTTCGTTGCATCATCTTGCGTCAGCTCTCCATGTGTGCAGCGCCATTCCTGGGCAGGCTGCATTTTCTTTTGCGCTAGGCGGCTCTCCTTACGGGGCACACTCCTTGCGCATGGGGTTCCCCTACGCGGGGGACACCCCTGTGTGGCAGGGCACTCCTTGCGCGCATCAGCACTGCGCATGGGCCAGCTCCACACGGGTCAAGGAGGCCCGGGATTTGAACTGCGGACCTCCCATGTGGTAGGCGGATGCCCTATCCACTGGGCCAAGTCTGCCTCCCCCTAGGTACTATTTTTGATCTAGGTATTTAAGGTATGACGCCTATCCTAAAGCTGCTTACTCTTTTTAAGAGAAAGAAACTTGGAATATTTACTATGACACATATTGAAGGACTTATATTTTTGATTAAATTACATTAAACCGTATATGAACATGATTTAATGTTCTTTTGTTATTGGCACAGTGTACTGTGATTCTGAATAATTTAATAAAAAAACTGGTCCAATTACTTTAGCAAACTAAAATAGAATAAAAGTCTTATTAATTTTAGCTTCAAACCAGGATTAAGTAGTTTACTTAAGAGCCTCTGTATTTGAATTAGGAATGCCAATTCTGGCTTTAAAAAACCCAATTTGGTAGTCTATTCAACAATTTTTATCTGAACTAGACAGTTGGTATGTGCCAGCTATTTTAGAGGATGGTATTCTGAATTAGGAGTCCAGCTCCTATATTCATGATAACAATCCATAACATAACCTCTTGGTCAAAAATATATTTCAAGTTAACCTGTTTTGAATGGCCATGCAACTTGTTGGTGTATATATTTAGAATAAGGACAAAACATACGGAAATGACACCACTTAATAAAGTCATAAACAAATTATTGTTAACACTGTTAAAATAAAGCAACCCCCACGTGCCTTTCCCAGATTTTGGTACTTAATGATGCAAACATCATGGTCAGTCTGGTTTGTTTTAAGTCTTAAAATATGTGAAACTCATTATCTACCTAATGAAGTGTAAAGCCAGTGAATGTAATATTTTAATGGCCACAGCACATGTTGCTGGCTGCCACGGGTTGATATTTATTCTACTTCCCCTAGGGACAACAGGCTTACTTAGTCATATACTGATTTCTTTATATAATACAAATTCACATTCCTCTTTTGTCTTCTGTTATAGCACTTTTTTTCCTGATTTGAGTTCTCTGATCTCTTTCAATAGACATTTTCATGATAAAAGAAAAAAAATCACAAAAAGATAAACAGAATTCTAATCCAAATGTCTACTTCCAAGACTAGGGGAAATTTTTGAACTTTTCGAGATTAAGAGCTCTCTATTTACATTTTATTTCCATCATGCCAAATCAGCAGAGTCTCCAAAAGTGAAATGAACATTTCAAATGGCTGAGTGTGTTTTTTGTGAGGACAAGGTATGTGAAATGGAATCAAACCGAGGTGCTTTTTAAATCTGTTCTATATCTAAGAGATTGTACTAAAAAGACTCAGACCCTGTAAGATTGAAAACTCACTTACCATCCCAAAGTCTGGGTCAATTTGCTTTGAAATTTGTTATGTGTTATTTGTTTGCTTTTTAACCAGTACATTTTATCAATCTTTCTGGCTAATTTTTCCTAATGGTGATTCATGGTGATGAAGGCGATGATGGCAGTTTATAGCCCTACACTAGCTTCTGGCCAACCTTTGAGATACTTCATTCAGCCAGGAAGTAAGTATGGCAAGTCTGTTATTTTCAGAGCAAATGTTAGAATTAGAGGAATTCAAATATCAGTGAGTAACTGTTTAAACCTCAGAGTTCAGCTGGGGAGATAAAACATACACAGTCACGAAAACGTTCTTAGGGAGACACAGCAGTTTGGAAGTCCTAACCTCCTGCATTTGTAATCTAGGAATGTCGCAGTGTAAGAACAAGAATCACTTCCCCGCCCCCATCTCCATTGGAACTATCAGTGAATAAAACAGAATCTCCTCCTGGAAGGTTTTGTTTGTTTTTTTAAACATATGATAGCTTCACATTTTTCTATGATGGTTGAAACATGATTTTGCTTAAAGGCATAGGAATGAATCTCTCTAAGAATCTTTAAGTTCTGTGATCAATAAATGCCCACTATATTTTAATTGAGAAAAATTATAAGTTAATAAATAATTTATATAAACATATATCACTTATATATAAGGTTTATATATAAATACAGTTATATGTAGACATGACTATATAAAATATATATATAAATGTATATATATTCCAATATTATAAATTCTCAATAACTGCCTCTCAAAATATAGTTTCTTTTCAGCATAGGTTTGGAGAAAGAATACCCATCCAACATTCATTTTTAGAATCAGAAGCCTTGAGTTAAATCCTGCCTCTACCATTTGGTATCTGTGTGACCTTGAGCAAGGTAATAATATCTTTGACTGTAGGCTCCCTCCTTTATTTAACAAGGATAATATCTACCTTAGGGGCTGCTGCAGAGATAAAATAGAAAAAATATATATAGGGATTCTTTGTCCAATGCACTTAAAGCACAACACAAATTGAAAGTATTATTTTATAAGAGAGATGTTAGAATCTGAATAAAATTTGATTTTGTTTGCCCCATAAATAAGTGAAAATTTCAACAGCTCCAAATTATATGAAATGTTTCATAATTTGGGGTTCCCTGGGCCATGTTTTTAGTTGCCTAAACACCTCACTGCCGAAGGGAAACCTGAATATTTTGGGTGCCCTAACAGAGGCTAAGAGAAAAATTGATCGCATTTTATTTATTGTTATATGCCCCAAAGTATGTTTGGCTTGGTGCCCAACATTGGAGGTCATATAACCAGCTGTCCTAAAACCAAGCAATTTACAAGTTCCTGTAATAACTGAGAGAATTTCCCATTTTACAGTTCAACTGGGTCTTGCCTTCCCCTTTTGATGGTTCCTACAAAGGATAAAACAAAGAGGAGATAAAGGACCATTGTCTCAAAGTGCCAACAGGAACCCATATATCTTTATGTTGTTCATATTCCCTTATCTTTCTGCACAATTACATTTGATGTTCACATTTTCAGGATGACTGGATTTTATCAATTCATGGCACAGTTTTCTGTTTAATTATAGAGAAAGGTGTTCCCCCTTGTGTTTTTGGTTTGTCTCTTTCTTTTTTATTAGAAAAGTTGTAGGTTTACAGAAAAATCATGCAGAAAATACCAAGCTTCCATATACACCCCCCAATTTTTAATACCTTTCATAAGTGTGGTACATTTGTTACAACTGGTGAGAGAATATTATTATAATTATACTATTAACTATAGTCCATGAGGGTTTACTGTTGGTGTTATACAGTCCTTGTGTTTTTTTAAAAAATTTTGTTCTAGTAACATATATACAACCTAAAATTTCCCTAAACTTTTAGCCACCTTCAAATATATAATTCAGTACTCTTAATTACCTCATTCTTATTCTGTGCATTTGGGACTCATTTTGATCTTTCCAAAGAGTCTGTTGTTTAGTTCTATGTTTGTTTTTTTGTTTGTTTGTTTTTGAAAGGCAGATGTGGCCCAGAACAACAGTCCATGGTTCCTGTATGAAAGAGAAAAATCTGACTCCATTGACCAAGTTTGCTATTTCTTCCCTACAGACTTTGTAGGGGGGCTCCCAACAACTTCACTCTTGTGATCCAAGGTTAGACTTACAGATGGTAAGAAACCAGCCTATATAGTAGCTGGTTGCCCTAAGAATAGAAGATTGTTCACAAACATTTTTACTTTATCTTCATATTAAAGAAAATGCCATAACGCATCTCATTCATTCATTCAGAAAATCTTGATTGAGAACCTAAATTTTCCAAGGCCCTAGACTGGAATTTAAGAGAATCAACATTCTCAGTGAAGACACATCTCTGATAAAGTTGTTTTAATGATCTCTTTATTGTCAAGTACTAAAAGTTCTGTGCATAGACATGAGAGCAGTTCTCAATATCCACGTGCCTATTTTCTAGATATGATAATCCAAACCTATACAGCAGGGCTCTAGCACTGTTAACACCTAAACAGCCAAGTAGAGTATCTAATAATGAGGATAACTGATATTTGTGTAGCAATTTGCCATGTTGAAAGCAGGTTTCCATATGTCATTCTATTTAATATTCCAAGCAATTGTGTATGGAAGGAGCCCAGCTTTATAGATAAGAAAATCAAAGGTCAGAGAAAATAAATCATTTGCCAATGGTCTCACCATCACTAAGGAAAAGAGCCAAGACTTAAACCAAGTCTTCTCATTTTGGATTCAGTACTTTTAGCACTGCATTATTCCCAGAATGAAATTAAGGAAAGACATTCTTATGTTTTGTCTCACTAACTTCAATTATTAATCTTTTTTTGGTCATCATCATTGTCATTATCATTACATAACTATTAGCTAGCCACCTGTGTCTTTCTGTTAGGCATCCAAAACCCAAAATCCTTCTTTCCTAAACCCATATTCTCTTGGTGGATCTGAGATCATTATCAACATGTCCAGCAAGTTTTGGTGGGTTCTTGTTCCTTTTAATGTGTAATCATTTACATATACAGGACAAAGGGCAAGTACCAATGGGGTGCCACTTTCAGGGGGAGAGCATCAAAGACATTTGCTGCAATGTCTAATGAACATAGTCAAAGTAACATGGGGTCATGTTTCAGCAAACCTTCATTTGAAGGCTTGATAAATCCCATGGTAGTCAGTTCCAAAATGATCCTCCACCTACTGGTATTCAATCCCTTCTGTAGTCTCTCCCTTACTTCATTGAATCAGGGCTGACCTCTGTGAGAAATAAATTACTGTAGAAACAATGTGTAAATTTTGAAGCTAGGTCATAAAAGGCTTCATAGTTTCTGCTTTGAACTCCTGAACCAATCATTCTGGGGGAAGCCATCTACCATGTCAAGGGGATACTCAAAGAGCCCCATGGAGAATCCCACATGGAGAGGAGCCAACTTGCCAGCACAAAATCAACAACCATACAAGTGAGCTACCTTGGGAGTGATCCTCCAGCTCCATCAAGCTTACAGATGACTGCAGCCACAGTCAAAACCTGATTGCTTGAGAGATCCTACAAAAGAACCACTCAACCAACTCACTTACGAATTCCCTGACCTGTAGAACTTGTGAGAGGTAATAAATGATCATTTCTCTCAAGACACTAAGTTTGGGGTGATTATTTTTGTAGCAAGGGAGAAGTATGCATAATACTTTTCCTAATTAAAGAATAACCTAGATCTTCCCTCTTGCGAGGAGAAAGGTCACAGTCTATCAATCCTCCTACTTATTTTCCAAGAGCTTCCTTTTAGACAGGTTCACCAGAATAAAAACTAATCGCAAGCAATTTGTTATGTTGCTTCGTATCATGAATGAAGAAATTTTCATAGAGAAAGAAATGCTAGGTCCAAAATAATCATCCCTACCATGTTTCCAGCAGCTGAGGAGAGCTGGAAACATCTTATATGAGCAGTCCCTGGGTCATATCTCATCCTTGGCCTTAGCTTCATCCAAACTGCATGATGTCTTTAGGGAGTAGAATCCCTATTTATGCCCACAGGTATCAAAACATAACAGAAATGTTCGTCTTTAGTTGCAATACCTTATTAGGCCATAAGATAAAAATGCTAGCCTATGAAAATCTGGAATTTCCTTTGTGGGCACATCTATTTTTGTTTCATATTTGTCTTATCATCTCACTCTGAGTGTGGAATTCTCTATAATATATTCATACATCACCATTTTTTATTCTATCATACAAAAAAGGGAAAACTCATTTTCATTAATTGGTTTATTTATTTAATAGTTATGTTCATTATGTTTAATTTTAAAGTGGATGAGTAGAACATCTGTTAACCAAAATCTTTCAGCTTAAAGGGAAGCATAATGAAAAAATAAGCAATTAGTAGAAAACACTATTTATGTTCATAATTGTAACCACACCACTTTAAATAAAATATATTTATTTTTCCTATTACACATTCACTTGAAAGATTAATAACTGAATGTAATCATGGTAACTAATTTGGATTTTAAATCCTGTTCAAATACATTTTGATATTAATTCTTTCATATGATTAAAAAAGTAATACATTAAAACAGAATTATTACGTGATTGAGATTTCGTACTAATTTAACAAAACTTACAGAAAATAAAAGCATATACGCTTGCTTTTTACAGGTAATACTTTTCACAAGCAAGTTATAATTACTCTAATGGAGCTCTGAAGCTCGTTAAGATATTAAAGGTCTTTTCTGTTATTTAATATATATACTTCCAGGTATCCTATGAAATGAGTGCTAAAAGAGGACTATTGGTTGACTAATGAAAATTAAGAATCATGAATTTTATACATGAAGAAAACCATGGCATTACAAACCTCACTATTCCTGGCAAGTAATACTAGAAAAGATCTATAATAACAATAACATGTCAGTAGTGAAACTCTTCTATTTTGTAGTGGTATTGAGCAAGTGATGTGTTTTTTTTTAACCCTTGGTATACATCAGGGTCCATAGGACCCAAATTTAGGCTTTGAGCTTCTTTTTTGAGAATTTGTAGCTATTTGTAAAAATTGATATTTTCTGACCTTTTTTCTTTCCTAGAGATCTACAAAAGAGGAAGGGGAGATTTTATTTTTTAAATAGGAGGAAATTCATTTGATTTTCAATTACCACATGAATCTACTGAATCATTTTATAAGTCTAAGATACATTGTGGGCTCTTAGTGATCTTATTTTTCCTATCTGGCCATTTCGTCATTATTCATCAATTATCCCAAAGCATGCTAAAAAGATTAAAATTATAAGAAATTAGAAGAATGATAGAATCATTTGGAAGTACAATGCAGTACTGAACTATATTTTCATTCTTTAGTTTTCTTACTACATTGCCCACAAAAGTGCATCCTCTTTCAAGAAGACTGGAGACATCATATTTGAGGTTTGCTTTTAGCCTTCAATGAACACAACTAAAAATTTAGAATTTTTCATTTTCCTCTGATAATGGCAAATATGAGAAAATTGCCATAGTAAGATGTTTTGTAATTATTAGTCATATCAAAAGATGAATGCAGGGACAGAAAGCAGCATTCTAAACTAATGATTACGGTAAAACTGATCACATAGCAAAATCTTAGACTATGAGTCTTCAAATGTTGATAACCTAGAAGAATTTTCTCAAACCTAAGGATCAATGAGTGAAGACTGTATTTCTAATAAATAAGGTATTTTAATCCAGTTGGTCATTTAACATGAAGAACTTCATCACACACTATTTTGCTGTAAGAACTTGAACAGTTCCATTTTGTTGAAAGGATGTCAGATCCTATTCTTTCATCATTTCTGTGCATCAAAATTTGATAGAAAGAGGCTTGTTTAAATTCTTATTAAAATTTCTAATAAACTTGTTTTTAACAATCTCTTTATTCTTACTTCTGTAAAATATTTGTAAAATAACTTAAACATATAAAAAATGAAAAGGTTCCATTAGATTTAGATGGCAAATGATAATGACTATTTTTCCTGGTATACTGCAGGTTAAGCCAGAAATCTGATTTACATAAAAACATCAATCCCTAACACTCTCAGCTAAAGAGTTTCTATACTTTCTTTATCACTAAGAACTAGGAAGAAAATATTATTCAACTGGTTGTATAGCATAAGACACAGAAATCAAAACACAGCTAAACACCTATGAATTCATTCATATGTGTATATGTGTGCTTGTGTGTGTAATTATAATTATATTGTAAGTTGGCACTGGGTGAGAGTCCTAACTCTTCTTATATTCCTTATATGCAAACCATTTTCAAGGCTTTTTCCTAGGTCAACCTCTCTGTGCAAGATCATCCATTCCAGGTAACCCTCAAATCTGTGTCCAGAAGTAACTTTGCTCCTGAATTTCTACTTGTGTTTTCAACCATTTTTTAACATCTTTTTATGGTCATCTGATTGTTTCCTAAGCATATTATTTTATATCCCTTAATCAACTCCTTGTCCTGAGTTTGTCACTGTTTATGACATTACCATCTTCCAAAGTACTTAATCTCAAAATCTTAATGGGCAGGCCCTCCTTTAGATTTTTAATTGTGCACTTGAGAACAATGACCAAATCTTGTTAATTCTAGCTCCTTTTTATAAATCATTTTCAGTTCTTTCTTATCACTGTACTTCTACTGCTCTCGCTTGGAATCTCTTGCCTTCTAACTGGTCTTACTGACTCCATTTATTCTCTTATCTTCCACAATACACACGTGCACACACACACACACACATTCTTAGTCATACAAATTCATCTGTTAAACCACTGCAAACATAGGTCTAAATTTGTATTTTACTGTCATCTTTGCCTGAAATAGCCTTGCCTCTTCCAGTCTCTTTTTACTTTTCAAAGTCCTTTCATGGCCAGATCAAATTTAACTGCCTTCTGGAAGCCTTCCAGGACCCCCTCATTCAGAGCCAATCTCCCTTTCTCCTGCTTTCTCTCAACATTTTGTAATAGTTCTCTATTGAATCACTTATCACGGACTGCCCTGCCCGAATATACTTGTCCAAAAATCCACATTTGATTGTGAGCTCTTTTTAAGACAAAGGCTGGATCTTATTCCTCCCTGTATCTCCTCCATCAGCTCTGATATTATCTAGCACAGAGTAAGCATTCAAATGTTTGCTGAACTGAACTGAACTCTTTGGTTGCCTGCGGCATCCTGGTGGATGTAAATTTTGAGAGTTGCTTGTAGTATAACAGGTTGACAGCAGGTGCTAGATGTCAAAGGAAGGGAATTTATATGGTTGACTCCACTTCTTCTAAAATAAGCAACTCACTAATAGACAATACCTGAAAGGAAGATATTGGCTGGCATTTCATTAGTGATAGAGATTTATAAAAATGTGGAGAACAACAGTGGCTTTTTATTTTGCCATAAAGGATTTCATACATTTGGTTGCAGCAATGGATGATGAGTTGACAAAGCTGCTATAAAACTGTCAGTTAATTCAAAAATCCTGTGAGAGTATTTTTATTCTTATACAGTAGAATATTCTTTTTTCCATGGTCCTATATACCAGCTCTTTAAGCAATACGATATGAATTCATTTTCTTAAGATTTAGAAGATGTCACCAAATTTTTCAAAGAACTTGAGAAATTCAAATTCAAGGACTGGTTGAAAAAGTCTTAGCTGAAAAAGTTATTCCCAAAGAAACAACTCTTACTCAAGACTTGGCATTCTGCCCTGGCTTGGCTGGTGAAAGGTCATTTATCTCATCTTTCATATTCTCCCATATCTAGTTCTTCTATACCAAATTCATCTCACTATGACAATATATCTGCCATTGAAATGAAATTCTAACATGTGCCAGGTCTTCATTTTAGAAATATCATATAATTTTTATGCTCATAATAACCCTACCAGCTTACATATTATCATCACCCCACAAGACAGATGAGGAAACTGTGGCTTAGAGACATGAATCCACTTGACCAAGGTCACATAGAGAGTGGACCACTGGGGCCCAACAGTCTGTTAATCTCTAGCATATGTAAGAGACAGTCCACTATTAAGGCTCTCAAAGGCATAGAAGACAAAAATATTAATAGGAGCAGCAAAAATTACCTCCAGATCTTAATAATCTAAGGTTAATGTTAATGTTTTTAATTTTTAAAAATATTCCTTTTTTTTTTTTGACTCATCTGCCTTTTCTATTTGGTGTGCCCTAAGATTGAGATCACACAAGAATGGTCTTAAATCCCAGTCCTTCACTTGCCATCTTACTAAGACCTTAGGGAAGTTACATAAACTCCTGAAGACTCAGTTTTCTGTCTCTAAAATGGGAATAATAATACCTACCACCTAAGATCATGGTGAATATTGCAAATGAAATAACTTACATAAATTGTCTTTCTCACATAAAGGCTTTTCCAAATATTTGTTTAATTCTATTTATTTTATTCTGTCATTTACAAAGAAACCTTCTCCTCTTGGTCTTTGGAATCCCTCTTGATGGTTGAGCAATAACAGGATAGCAACTAGAAGATCATTAAATGCTTTCCCACCAAGTATTCAAGCCACCTCAGTAGACGATAATAAAAATAAGAGCTAACGTTCACTGAGCACCTACTATGTGCCAAGCATGATCTGGGTGTTCCACATGTATTATCTAGTCTAATTTTCCCAATCCATGACGTAGGTCTAGTTAATCGATTTTATAGAGGAGGAAACTTTTGTTCAAAGTCACAAAGCTAATCAATGGCCAGCCCAGGCAGCCTGCCCCCAAACTTCTGCTCTTCACCATTATGTGTGATATTGCTATAGATCCTTAATGTGGAAGGGGTAGGAGTTAAGGAAGGAGAAGATTTGGAGGCAAGATTCTCGAATATAAATGTCAGAGCAGCCATGTTTACCTTTAGCCTCTGTGAAATAAAAAGAGCAGCTCTTTGTTTCCATATCCTCCTCGTGGCTGTGCAAGGTCTGATGGTATGATGCTTTGCTACTATTAATGGACATGAACAAGAGTTTTGCAGAAGTCTGCAACCTCCAAGGAGGCAATGTCAGAGCCCTCTTATTTTATCTGCTTTTGGTCCTCAGACACAGCCCTTGTGTGGAAGAAAATGACCGAGAACAGTTGATGTAGCCAGCAATCAAAGAGTTGAAAAAAAATGAGCAATTTGAACATCAGAAACAGCAAAGAAAATTTCTCACATGAACTTATTTTGAATGAAATTTCTTTTCTTACTTAGATGATTTCGAGCGATAAAATAATCTGAAAACAACAGATACCATGGAAATAACTTTATACAGTAAAACATGTAGGCATTTTGTGAACCCCATTTCTTGAGGTTTTAGCATGGATTTTACTAGTAGAGAGGAATTTCTTTTTACAGACTTTTCTCTTGATAGATTGTAATAACTATGTATAGATTTCTCCAACTGTTCAAAGTTATGAACAGAGATTTACCAAGGAGAGAAAAATGTTCCAATATGGTGTTATAAACTTATTAAATATTTTCTCTTTATTTAGCTGATTGCTTTCAAAATATTTCTAGGAGTTTTGGGGCAATGAAAAAAGGAAAACTGAAGCTTTCAAATGAGAAAATACAATTTTATGAGCGAGTATTTTATATCTGCCCTTTCCCTGAAAACCAAATCTTTACTAAGAAAAATTATATCTAGAACATGATTGAAACTTGATGAGTATTGAATTTCCATCCCATTTCATAGATTTCAAATGGAAAGATAAACTGAAGCATAGCAGCTCTGCAAATGACATTGTTTAGATAAAAATATCTTGTCAGAACTATCCTGGTACCAGCATGAGAGGCTACAGGCACATTCAGAACTGGGATTCTGGTTTAGGCCCTTACTAAGCAAAATGACATGTCTCAACAGACACCTGTTTTTAAGAAAATGCTTTTGTGAACTCTTTGGATGAGAATCTTTCTATTATGCCACAAGTCTTCACGAAGGTATCCATTCCTAAAAGACAAAAGCTTAAAAAAGCAGAACAATTCAAATCAGTGTATATTAGCAGCGAGATACAAATGTGCCCTCTGGTCACTCAGTTGTAATCTACATCATGAAAAAAGTCAATACAATATCAAAAAAGATTGCAGGGAATAATGGAAAATGGTTAGACAACATTGAAAGGATACTGTAAAATAAATTAATGTTATTTCCCTCTTAGGGGAAAAAGAAGCTATTTTTCATTAGTAAAATAACAAATGCTTTTCTATATACTATTTTCAGATTTGTATAAACATCTTTGCCAAGTTTCCATATTTCTTAGGCAAGAAACAGATCGCTTGAATGTAATGGAAATTTGGTCTCCTACTGAGTAAATTCACCCTTTTGGACCATTGTTTTGCAACCTCATGGAGAAGCTTCCTGGTTCCACTCTGGAAGATGAGCATTCTGCTATATCAGTTGAACAGCAATTTATGTTGGTCATTATGAGGTAATTCTGCTCTGGCTTGCTGATTACAGAAATGACTTTCTATAACTTACACATAACCATAGAACTTAAATGCATTCTTCCTAGTCCATATCAGCTATGGCAGAGAATGACTAGCTTCTTACCAAACCTTTTGCTTCTTCTTCCTGGGCTCAGAATTAGACATCTTCTGCCAGCTTCCCTTGGAATTAGGTGTGGCTATGTGTAATTTCCAGTGAATAGACAATGAACAGAGTTAATATGCACCACTTCCAGTTCTGGCTCAGAGCAAATTCCGATGATGTATACTTTTTCCTCATCTGGCAATTACATGCATAGGACTCTGATGCTCTGGATACAAAAGGCGGAAGGAGTCTGGGTCCCTGAATGACTTCATAGAGGGCTGCATATTTTGGATTTCAGCACGGTAAAAAGTAAACTTTTATTTTGTCAAGCCACCAAAATTTAGGAGTTCACCTGTGCTAGCACCTAGTGCTACCCAGCTAATACCCTAGCAAATATTGAAATTTATGTGCTGCACAACAATAAAGAGTTAAAAATGTCAGACTCAAGAAAGGACTATTTTAATAAATAATCATTACAACTGAAAGAGGAAATGTCTTTAGGAAGTGAATCAAAGCATGTATAATTGCAGACTGAAAAGTTATTTAGTCCTAAGAATTAAAGTCATTAACAAAAGCAACAAAACATAGGAAGAGATAAATACACTGGAAAAGAAGCATAGACATTTAAAGCCAGAAAGAAATATTTGCAAATTCCAAACTCTTCTCTTTGCTTGTTTTTTAAGCAATTTGATTAACCTTTCTTGGAACCTGTTTCCTCAACTATAAAATGTGGATTATGAAATTTAGTGCACAGTATTTTGTAAAGATTATACACACTCACACACAGCCTGATATCTAGGAGACATCCAATAAATAATAGCTATTATACCTAAGCATTTAGCTACTATGTACGAGTGATAATAGTTTTAAATTTTAATGTTTTATTCTGACCCTTCCCCCTCCCCAAAATTCTGGCAGCCAGGCATTCTGCCTCCATTTTCTTAGGCAAGGGATGACACAGAAGAAGGTAGATTCTTGGTTTTTGGATTTCAAAAGCCTAGCTCCGGTATAAGACAAAATATTTGGAAGAAAATAGATGATTAAAGGAAGGTGTCCCCAATCCTGCACTATAAAAGATTATTCTGGTTGTGGGAAGTGAGAGGAAAGGGCATTTGCATGGGAAGTAAGAAAGTTCAATATGGAAACATGACACTGTGGAAGAGCCCTGTGCCCAGCCCCTCTCAAATTATATCCTGGAGGGATGCAGGTGGAGGGAAGGGAAGAATCCCAGGGAGCTCTGAGGAAATCTGATAGTAGAGGTACCCTGGGTCCCATTTCTGAAGAAAGCCTCTGGGGGAAAAGGGTGGAGAGTAATTTCCCCTACTCCTTCCTTGTCCCCTCTCTCTGATCCCATACATATATACAGACACCTCAAACAGCCACTCTGAGTCACTCTCAGTAAAGAATAAAAAAGCCCATGGATTGTCTAGGCAGGTGGGCCTATACAGCCCCCTAAAGTTTTCATCTACCTCAGTATGGCATAAGGAAGGGCACAATGATTTCTGATATTACACGGTAGGTCATCAAAGTAACAGAGCAACATCCAGATCTGAAAGTGCCATAGCAGATAGGAAGGAAAGATGGTCCAGGAAATAGCTGCCTGCTTGGACCAACAACAAGACTATGAGCGAGAGACTGGCATTTCCACAGATGCCTGCTCAGATAGATGGCAAACATTCAGCTACACCCAACAAAGTCTGAGTTCACGTAAATTATATTTCCTCCTTTTGGCAGAATTCAGTTCAGTTATCAAAAGATAACATTATGGACCAACATTATTACTCATTACAATAGTTATAATTTTAAACTATTCCACAACTATTTTTATAAATGTGATGAAGGTATATTTACTTAACGTTATTACTGAAACTTTTCATGCATCTTGCGCTGAGTTTTGAATTCTTGTGAAAAGACTTACTTCGATCAGTAATGACTGTTCTAGCCTCTTGATTGCTGGTCTTGTTTTTCAAATTCTGGGCAGCAGTAATGAGTTCTTCTAATTGGGGGTGCCTCTGCTCCAGATCCTGCAGGGTTGTCTGAAAGAACAAATAAAACTTAATATTGGGATTCTCCAGCACATACATATACGTTCTTATGTGCAATTACAAAGTAAAGCTCAACTTGCAAACCAACCCAAATACTTTAAGGACTAGGGAGGAATCTGATACGGGATATAAATCTCTATTGTGTAAGGGTTTATACAGAAAAATTTAATAAGAATTGTGTTACTTTCTTAAACACTAAAAGTATTTTAAATGGAAATCTGGATTACAGACTTGACTCCTTGACTCACTATTTAAGAGCTTAGACGGAGTCATTTCAAATTACCTGGGTTTACTTAAAACAATATATGAGTGCCACAAATCAGAAAGGTTATTCTGAATTACGTCAATGTATTTAAGAAGAAGAGATCTACTCACACTTGTAATTTCATTCTGTTTGGTGTCAAAACTCAGGTGTATATTTTAGAAACAGGAAAACCATAGAGGTGATTTAAGATGGGTGATTTATTTAATTTCTTTGTACCTGAGATTCTTCAGCTATAAAATATCGTGAGGCAGAAGAACTCAAACAGTGCCTGCCCATAAGAATCACTCAGACTCTCTTGCCCCACCCTAGAAGTATTGAATCTATAAGGGGGAGGGCTGGGAAACTGCATTTGAAACAAATGCTCTACTTAACTCTTGAGTTCAGGCAAATTTGGAAGTCATCAGACTATAAGTTAGTATTCGTATTCTTCTGATTATAAATGACTTTAAATTTAATACTGTTTTAGATAAAAGTACCAAATAGAATATAGCCAACAAATATTTTTTTATTTATAGGTAGCAATGTTATTCATTACGAAATCCCTCCCTTATGTGTCTAGCTATTATCTCTGTCATCTTAGTCTCTTTTCACTGAAGAGTCTCTTTTCACTAACATCTCAGCAATATTTATAAGGAAGTTTGTGAAAAATAAGATAACTCCCTTATTAAAATTTTATTTTAATTGAGGGAAGTAAAATTAATATTTATTATTAATTTATCATCACTGTGACAGGGTTTAACACTTTTTTCTCATTTTTATTCTCATAATAACCATACTAATAACAAAGTCAGAAGTCTGTCTAACTCTAGATCTGATGTTCTTTCTACTACCTCATGAGGCCAATGAAAATGAAGAGATGAAATGTGGTAGACAGCAATGTTTATGAAACTTAGTTATCGATTATGCCCTTTGACTCCTTTTGTTTTTGGAAAGGTGAAATTTTGATCATTCTGTAGTGCTTATTTTGTGACAGTGTAGGGGAATATGCTTTGTGATTTAACCTCAAATACTTTTAGTAATATTAAAATAATGGGAAAAATCTTATTCAAACATCTATTTTGAGTGTTTCTCCCTCTCTGAATTGGAAAATTGGTGGCGCTAACTTTGAACAAATTTTCCACATTTGTAAGCTGTGATTGCTCAGAAGAAAAATCCAATTTTCAGGTTTCTAACTTTTATGGTTTCTTTACACAAAAGGGTGTTTGAAATATGGAACAAATTGCCAAAGACAGCCATTGAAGTAAGTGGCATAAGTCAATTGGAGAGTGATGAGCAAATTTTAAAGTAGGAACCATACAGTAGTAGATAGCTTTTAAGAAATAGGATGTTTTCCAGGGTTAGAATGTTTAAAATCTGGAGATCTGTGCCACAGAAACCTGGAAAGTTGCTTTGGAATTATTTACTTTGAAATGTTTGAATATTGTCAATGGATATTTCAAAAAGACTTATCCAGAAACCTCAGATAAAGTCAACTATTTCCCTAAAATCAACAAAGAATAAATACACATAGCCAGCAAAGTATGTAAATTCATTCATTCGCTTATTCATTCCCTTTTCTAAGTATTTATCAAGTTGATATAGCATTGAACAAGTGCATCATGTATGATTTGTGTACTTTCAATGAAAAAACCATGTTTGTTGATACTTGGAAATTATTAAGAGCAAAGATGATCTTTACCAGGTTATTTTTCTATGACTTAACATTAATTCACTCTCAAACAACCAGGCTATTCTTTACTTCTCACTTTTGGATCTGTTACTCAATGCCTGCTCTACTTTCTTCTTTCTTTTAAGATTTCCAGTTCATTTAAGAAATATGCTGTAGAAGTAATTTGACTAACTTTAATCCACACCTTAACGGGCTCTAAATTAACCCTCACCACAATGCTCTAAATTAAACGTGACCACAATGAACAGCTTTTACTGCTGAAATTAGCAAGCATGTCGATTTAGACTTAAAACAAGCCATTTTCCTCTCTAATGAACAAAATAGGTCTCAGGGTATTGTGAAACCTGTTCTCTCGTTGGGTGATTCTCTAATTCTGCTGACAGATACATGCTTTGTAAGCACCTGAGAAGATTATTAATGACATCCTTTGAAGTAGTCTCCTTAAAAATCTAAGGAGATTCACAACTGCACACAATTATGCACTTCTAAAGTATTTCAAACCAAAATTGCAACTCTTTATCCCACTTTCTGGTCAACACATACAAACATCTATTTCGAAGAAACCCAGTAAAATAATAATGTATATTGCTGTGGAATTTACCAGGCATTTATATACTCATTAAATGGTGGTTTCTCAGTAGAGCAGAATTGTAATTTTCTCTTTCGATTTTCTTTCCAGACATAAGAGAATTTGAATATGGCAAACATTTAAGTAATTTTAGTTCAGATATCATAAAAATAGTGACCGAAAAAGCTTTCTTGCTAATGAACAGAACATAAGCATGCAGTGAGACAAAGATTATTATTTTTTCATTGTTTTTTTTGTTTTGTTTTTTGGTGTGTATTCTGTTTATTTGCTATTATCATTTCTTTGACCTGGACATTAGATTTATAGTCCCATAACTTCTCAAATACAATGACCTTCATCTCTATTCCATTGCAGCCACCCATAGATGGGAGAATACCTTAGATCTAATCATCATTCAAAACTATCCAGCTCCAAAATATCCACCTATGCAATTCTGTTTTCTGTCCTCAATCTGCTGTCCTTACCAGATCCTCATCTCTCAATAACACACCCCTACTCTGAGCTTCAACCTCATGACTTGCTGTCTACTTTTATCATTTAATTACCTCACTCTAGCTTCAGTGGTCTATATTTGTCATGCTAAACAAGTGGAACACTAATTATGCTTATTTCCTCTTCCAATATAAACTCAGATATATAGTAAACATATAATTTAAATTATCAAAACAAAAACGATCACATGTTTAACAGGACCTAAGCACGATGATTAATCACCTCTACATGGATTCTATCACTCTGGAGAAAAACAAACACAGGAAAAGGAAGGAATCAATGCTATTTCTAAGGAGTCATAAGCCAGCTACTGGGCTTTACTAAAAACAGCTTACCCCTTGGAGATGAGAATTCATCATGGATTCCACTAGCTGAGCGAAGATGGAGGGGGAAAAAAAACATATATCTTCAAATACAAAGTGAATAGGAAGGCTTTAATCCTTCTAAGACCTCCCACCCCTAGGGGTGAGAGAAGTGGTTATAAATAGAAATCCTATGAAAAGGGGAGTTAAACAATGAAAGCATAACATACTATAAGTAGGTCATTTTAGGCTCTTAGAGAGTATTGCAATTTGTCATTATATTCGTTAAAACTGAATTCTACCTAAATAATATTCAAATAGAAAACTCTATATATGTAATTCACTTATTTGAATATTTCGAATCCATATATTGAAAAAAGACCTTATCAACCAAACTCTTTATATTTTTAAAATATTTTCCTACAAAAATTACCAATTGTCAGATAGTTAGAACAAAAGCCCATGTGACTTTCGATTGTTAACATTTTCAGGAAATAAACATGAATGAAGCTTAAATGTAACGCAAAAGGTAGAACCTTACCATTAAAGATTGACAAGGTGAAACAATTTATAGAAACACTTTATATATGGAAGAAAATAAACATTTAAGTCAGGTAGCTACTAAATTGTAGCCTTTCTAGTAACTGAAAGAATTTTACTAGTCACTTGTCTAGCTTTCAACTGCCTCGCTGAGTACCTTACTTCTGGCTTCAATTCTTACATCCGACTGCCTCTCCAAATAGACTGGCCAAGTGCAAAGTCATCTTTATTGCTCTCCACTTCCTCACTTCTCATTTACATTTTAAATTGGCTTGGATATTTTCCTACTTGGCAGCCCTTCCCTACTTCTTCTCTGAAAGTTCTACCAACACCTCTGTTGGTAAGTTTTTCATAAACATTTTCTAATTGTGCTTATCCTTTTGTCCCTCACTCATTCAACAAATCATTTTTAAAGGCTTTTTATTTTTCTATAATTTCAACCTCATAGAAAAGTTGTAACATTGGTACAAATAACTCCACCTAGATTCACCAATTAACATTTCACTGCAATTTATTATTTATTTATTTATTCATCACTCTATTGTTCAATCTGTATATCTGTAATATCTTCATATGTAATATTATGCACATAATTTTTTTCTGAAACATCTGAGAATAAGCTGCAGGTGTCATGTTCCTTTACCCCTAAATAGTTCAGTGTTTATTTCCTAAGAGCAAAGACATTCTCCTATGTAACCTCAGTCCAATCTCAAGGTCAGGGAGTTTAACATGGCTTTAGTACTATAATGCATACTCTTTATTCAGGGTATGACAGTTGTCCTATCAATGGCCTTCGTAGCTGCGTTTTCATTTCCTGGTCCAGGCTTTTTTGCTGCTTTTAGTTGTCATATCTCTTCAGTTTCCCTTAATTGAAATAGGTCTTCAGCCTTTCTTTGAACTACACAGCACTGATATTGTGGAAGAATACATGCTGGGTATTTAGGTTTCAGCAAATATGTTTTACTGCCTTTTACAAAAAACTGAGGCAAGTATGATGGTAGGGGAAGCATAGAAGTTACCAAAGCTCATTGCATAGATCTTTAAACAAATTTAGGAGTCAAAGAGGGTCTAGGTGAAGGAAGTTGACTTTAAGTGATCCGCAGCTCTTCTCTATCTAAACTGTACAAAATGATCTTAGATACCACTGTGGCTAAGGCCCTGTGGCAGCCATGGACTATGAGGTCCTTTTACTGCTGGGACCTAATTGACTGAGGCCCAGGTACTGCACTTGGAAATCTCTCACTCTATTTGCACCGAAGCCAAGCCTCCTGCAGACTGCTGCCCACCAATGACTGAGTGTGGTGGGGATACTAAGGCAGAGCTGCTCTTGGAGACATGGGACTCTCTGGCTGACTCTACTTCAATGGCTCTGTAACAGCTCTGCAGATCCTTCCTTAGACTTCGCAGTGGACTGGAATGCTTCCACCCAACCTTCTCCCCCTCTCTTCTTCATTTGGAGTCAGGCTAGCATCTTGGCCTAGTGGCTTTCTCAGCCTTTTCTGGCTTCCTCCATCTTCAATTCACATAGATATTTCCTCTGATATAATCCTTGGCCATGTAATCCTGTTTGGGCGCATTTAATCTCAGACCCCAGCTGCCACACCCACTTTTGCCTATCTAGCTCCTAAACCTCTCATTGAATTTTCAGACGCACATGGCATGATGATTCTGTGATAGTAATACTGGTCCCCTCATACCTCCCATGAGCTGACCTCTTAAGATTCAATTTAGGTAAACTAGTATCTTTTAATTACTACCTCTATTTCAAAACCACTGCTGTTTTTTTTAAAGGCATGATTATTATTCTCAATGGCCTAAATTTAATTGGAGGAAAAGAAGATAATTTTGGTGTTTAACATAGTAGTGGTGGGGATCCATTCTAAACACATACTGCAAGAATTCTAGGCTATCAAAGCAAACTACCAGGAATCCTTTATACACAAAAACCATTGGGCTTCCTGGAAGACATGGAAAAGGGGACTTTCATGCATGTCTTCAGACTTTGGATGACAGCAAAGTTAAGACCAAAGCTATTCACACCTCTCTGAGTGAAAAGTGCCCTGGTTAGGCAGAGTCTCAACCAGGGCTGGCATCCTGGGTGTTTAATTTCTGCAGTCACACAGGCCTCTGTACTTAGGAGGACCCCATGCTTGTTTTAATACTCTGCTGTCATGTTCTTGAAATTCTTAATTTTTTTCAACCAGTGGCCCCACGTTTTCATTTTGCCCTGGGCCCTGCAAACTCTGTAGCCAATCTGACCTCAACCCTGAGCTGGCAGAGAGCAAAAGCTATATATCATGGTGGAAGCACTGGTTGATTGCTGATGGGGAAGAACCCATCTGAACATGAATTAAGTGACGTCAATCAAATGCCTTTTGAAGCTAAAAAACACATTTGTGGGGGAAAAAATCTCTTCTGGCTTTAGGAAAGGCAGAACAGAACAACTGGGTGGCAGTAGTAGCAAGGTGGGACCCTGTCAGGAAAGTCACTATGATTGTAGGAGACATGAAGTAAGGAAACGATGAAGAAAGGGGGGAGTCATCTGAAGAAAGAAGTGGTGGCCAAAAGACGAGCCTATGGTTCCATGCACAATAATGGCTATTGAGGTCCCAAATATCATCTCCAGTGTTAGCAAAGCATGAACTATCTCCAAGGCTAGTGTGGACTTGCAAAAGACATGGGAGACAACTAACAATTAAATCCACAAACATTTAATAAACTGCAACTATATGCCAGGCACCTGGCTAATACACATAGATAAAATAAACCTTGGTCTCTTTCCTCAGGGAACTCATAATCTAGCAAAAATGAAAGACTCATAGGCAACTAACAGAATAAGGAATAATATTAGCAACCACAGTTGTTTACTGAGCACTTATTATGTATAAGAATAGTCTATCCCAGGGTAAAGTTAAGAGCCAGGTTTGAATCCTGCCTGCTACCCATCAGATTTATTATTTTGGGCAAAATAACCACTCTCTGTTTCCCTGTAAAATGAGGATAATAAGACTATTAACCTCTTAGCTCTGTTACAAGAATGAATAGGGTTTATATTTTTAAAGGTCTTGGAACATTTCATAATAAGGATTCTAAAAGTCTTTAATAAAAATTGTTATCCCATTTAATCTTTGTAATACTCCACGAGCAGGTACTATTATTGTCCCCATTTTACAAATAAGGAAAATGAAAGACAAAGAAGTTAAGCAACTTGCCTAGGAATACCTGTTAATAAGTGGCAGAACTTCTAACATAGGTAACTAGGCTCCAGAGCCCACACACCTAGGAGCTATAATATAGTACGATATTGTTACAATCGAGCTATGCTATAGTATCATACAGACTAGCTCTGATATAGTATGATATAATTACAATACAGTTGTGATTAAATGGGAGAGGAACATGAAATGGGAGTGTGTAAGGGGAATTAAGCATTTAACTGATTACCTGATTAAGTACTAAATCATTCAGTGTTGCTGCAGTAAATAAATAGCCCATTCAGACTAGGTCAGTGCAGCACCCTGGAGCTAGCAGCAGTGGGGGAGCCTTTATTGCCTGGGAGAAGGAGTTGCAGGGAGAGGACCACTTGACAGGAGTTTCAGCTGTGTGTAAAGGAACCTAGCCTCCTCTACCTCACTCTCCTCTCACATGCTGATCATCTGCTCATTAGAAAGACCCAGACAAAGGGCCAGTAAACCCACAGCTGCTGTCAATATTGGTCAGTCTCCCAGGGTGGCAGTTAGAGAGTGGATCTGAGAAACTATCCAACAAAAGTACCAAAGTGAATGATAAAGACAGCAACAACCACTAACAGGAATCAGCAAAGGCAGTGGCCATATAAGGCAATTCTCTGGAAAGACGTTTGCAGCCAAAACTTAAAAAGATTCTGCTGGCTCATGGAATAAAGCCTCAACTGAGCAGGGTGGAGTCTAGGATTCTTTGAAAATAATGGAGATAAGCTTAGATAGGCATACAGGAAGGCATTTATGGCTGGCTAAAAAAAAAATCAGTTTGAGTTGGGTCAACTGACTGAACACAGAAAGGGGAAACAGTGATGCAAGAAGGTGAAAATTAAAATTCTAAAGGTGTAAGGGTTACTAGGACATATAAGCTGTTGCAAGTAGTGTTTGTCAGTATTAGTGATCACTTGGCTAACTTTAAAAATGAAAACTATGATCTCTAAGACCTCATTATTACAAATCGAAAGATAAAACTCATTAGGACAGTGTGAATTTTTCTTCTCTAATTCTTTACCATAATATTTTTCTCATTTGTTGATATTCTTAGGGGCTTACAAACGTATCTTAAGCTACCCCAATTGGATGCCTTCCTTGTAATGATATAATGCAAAGTAAGTCTACTATTAATAAGTTATTTCTCAAATGAATTATTTCCTTTTGTTGAAAAGAGATTAAGATGTTCCTTTCAAAGCTATTCTGTTGGAGGAAACTTAAAGGATTGATTTACTTGTCATTCGATAAAACTCTTAGCATGTAAAAATGAAAATTCCTTTCTGTTACACAAGCCAGTAAATAATGTAGTTGAAATTGGGGATCTTGAAATATAATTTCAAAATAAAGAAGAAAGAAGAATTTTGGGCTACAATTTGTTGATAATGATTAGCAAATACATTTCTGTGCTGATACAAAGGATGCTGATATTTTTAGCTATTCAATGTTAGATCTATTAGTTATTCTACATTGTTCACATTTCTTGAGACCCTATTGTTCTGTAAGTTTAGCATATCGATGAAGGATAATTTGGGGCAACTTTTTTTTTAAATTTATCTCTATTTCTCCCCCTGCCCCCCGCCCACCCCAGTTGTCTGTTCTCTGTGTCTATTTGCTGCGTCTTCTTCTTTGTCCGCTTCTGTTGTTGTCAGCGGCACGGGAATCTGTGCTTCTTTTTTGTTGCATCATTTTGTTGTGTCAGCTCTCCATGTGTGCAGCGCCATTCCTGGGCAGGCTGCACATTCTTTTGTGCTGGGCGGATCTCCTTACGGGGCGGGGCTCCCCTATGCGGGGGACACCCCTGTGTGGCAGGGCACTCCTTGCACGCATCAGCACTGTGCATGGGCAAGCTCCACATGGGTCAAGGAGGCCCGGGGTTTGAACCATGGACCTCCCATGTGGTAGACGGACGCCCTAACCACTGAGCAAAGTCCGCTTCCCAATTTGGGGCAACTTTAAGACCAGTTTTTGTCACGTGAATCACAGGTACAGGTTTTTGATGTTATGACCCAATAAAATAAGCGGTATTTTTTCTCTCTACAGTTTAAAGGAAAGGCAACAAAATGAAACCATTTTACAATGTACATATTTTAGGATTATCCCTGCTTAATTTTATCAGTATTCATTTTTTGATCTATTGTGAATAACAGCATTCTGGAATCGTTCTAACTTCAACTGATCAAGAAAGGTCCTTTATCTAATCAGACCACCTTATACTATAAATTGATTCATAATCTAAACAAATTAAGAAAATGGAGACTAAATCACATGACTCGAGTAGTGAGATGCAACTATCTGAGGACATTATCTACAGTATTTTGCATCCTAAATGTGCTGTCCAAAGCCCACAATACACTACAGTAGGGTCTCTGCCTTG
The DNA here is from genome assembly GCF_030445035.2 of Dasypus novemcinctus. Taxonomy (NCBI): domain Eukaryota; kingdom Metazoa; phylum Chordata; class Mammalia; order Cingulata; family Dasypodidae; genus Dasypus; species Dasypus novemcinctus. Next base: position 35,936,791 of record NC_080704.1, read on the forward strand.
TGGGTGATAGAGAATGGCATAAAAGAACATCCTGAATGAACTCAAGGGAGCTGAGGAGATGACCTTGGGGACCGCCCACGTGGCTTGACACATGCAGTTAACCAATAACAGAAGACAACATGTAAATGGCAAATGTAAGAGTCTATAGACCACAGACTCTTTGCTAAAGGGACTCTGAAGAATGGTATACTAATCTGAGCATGTTCAGGGCAAGTCTCATAGAAGGGTGGGAACCTGAGCTGTAACATGGAGGATGAACAGGATTGTTAACCATACAATGAGAAAATGAGAGGGAGGGGATTCCAGGACAAGGAATGGACTTAAACCAACACTTGGAGGTAGGTAAACACAAGAGCGCTGGGGAAAGAGTGGGGAGGGCAGCTCTGTACTGGGCATAGTTATGATGACTGTGATGAAGTTAGGGAGGAGGCCTGGGGTGAGAATATGAGGGCTCTGAATACCAGATTAACGAGGAAGGACATCATGTTGAAGTCAATGGGGAATCGTTGGAGGTTTTAGAACAATGCCACATTAAATGTGGCACTTAAGAAATACCAACCTTGCCCCACTACACTTAATGTCCTTCCCAAAAGAGAACTGGAAATCTAAATAGCAGCAATCCATGAAAAGCCTCATCTATCCTCTCTTTGATTAAATTTCCTATCCTGAAAACATAGGAAGCATTCCTAATTTAACTTCATGCATCTTTTTATTTTGGGAGAAAATGGTAATTCCTCTGCATATAACTAAAATGAATTCAACCCCAATGCTTGTACAAGCTGTCCCAGAGAATGATTAAGCAAATTTGCCAATCCCATATGTAGTCTTACATCAAATTGGACAGGGGTAGGGATTATAGTCTCAGCTTTTTTTTTTTTTTGAAGTAAACATTCAGAACGTTTTATTAAAGACTTAAAATTCCTGCTTTAAAGAATAAGCATGCAACTTTAGAGTATAAGAGGCCATTGGGATCCCTCTAGAAATAGAGCTTCAAAGATTATTATCAGTGGTAATAAGAATTATCAGTATAATACTATGATATCATGTTTTGTGAACCTAACTTTTCGATGTCCTTTTATATCTATTATTGCATTAGACCTATGATATTTTTGTTTTGGGAAATGAGACTTCAGATAAGACTCCCATTTCTAGGAAAGGAGCCTGACTGTTATTTAACAAGTACGGCGCTAATCCCTTCAAAACTCAAAAGTCAAAGCAAACAAAAGTTTATGCTAAAAATGTACGCAGCCTTTTCATGTTTTCAAAACGTGTTGGAGATACCACTTATTTTGGTGCTGGCACCAGAACCTTGGTTTTTATTGCCGAGTGCATCCATCAATAAATTGAGGCGGAGCAAGAGACGTTGCTGTTCTTTCACACTTTCTGTACAAAGCAAGTGAAGTGGAGAAATGAGTGATTATCTAGAGGTGATTAAACTCATGTGCACAGTCAATCGGTGTAATTCAAGTCCCCAAATCCTCTTTTCCTATCTTCAGATGGGGGATATTAGGATTTGAATTATCAAAATAATTGGCACAGCTGTTCAATTCATATTGCATATATAGTAAGAGCATCAGGCTCAGTTTATTCATCTGTAAAATGAGGATAATTACATTTATATCAACCAATCTTGAAGAGATTAATGTAATAAATGTACTTATAAGAATTCAAATATCTAACGAAGAAATCGGTCCAAATATGGATAGTCTAGTTTGCTTTATAGTAACAGCAATTGAGGAATATGTTTTGTAGAATGTATTTTATCCATCAGATCACAAGCATCTGATTTCAACAAGTTCTGAGCACCATAAATCGATGAGGACATATAGATAGTGACCATTCAACATGCTCATGGTTTGAAAATCCCTTTGAATTTTACAAATAAGAGTAAAACAAAGTGTGTGCACATGTGTGTGCAGGTGTGCCTGTCTGCATTCACACAGAAGAGGCAATATCCAACATGGAGGAGAGAGGATTGCAAAGATCTACACTGTATTTTGCATCAAATGGTTTAAAATGTACCAGGGGAACATATACACACACATACATGGAAAACAAAAGCTTGATGACAATTGGGTCTCAGTCTTCAAAATAGACAACATATTTTGTATATTTCCTGAGCGGCGGTCTCAGAGACCAATATTATCTATTTCTTCTGAGAAATTATATGACTGGGAAAAAGATCAAATCTGCCTTTGGGTGCTACGTGTTTAAGCCCTGGCTTAGCTGTAAATCATTTGCAAAGAGCATTTCTTGGTAGGTGAGTGGAGTTGCTATTACAGGGTGTTAATACATTTGCAGTGAAGTATTGCTGGGGGTAGGAGGTGTTAGACATTGATCAGGAGCTTAAGAGATGAGCTATTTTTTTGTTGCCGTAAGAGGAAAATTTCTATAATAAAACAATGATTCTGCTTCTCTGTCAAAAATACAATTTTATGACATAAAGGCTCTCTTCGGTAAACAAAGAACAGACTGCTATTGGGGGATGTAAAAATTACAATAGAATATATTTCCCTGTAGGAACACAAGAGCATTTAATTCAATTGGAGCTTGCAGTGTGAGAGCTTTCCAAAGTAGGGGACAAATTCTAAGGGGGGGTGGGGTGGGATCTCAGATATACTTTTCAATTCTCCAGACTATACTAGTTCTTATCCTATGTGAATGGATCTACATTAACACACTGTGCCAATAAATCACACATTTGAACGACAGCATAAAAGGAGCCCGGCTCGGGGAGAATTGGTTATATGTGGCATAGTGCCAAGCAAACACATGGCTCAATTCAGAGGAATATGGAAGCTTTATGTACTGTTTGATAAGAAAATGTGCATGGCTTCTTAACTATGAGCCTGCAGGTCTGCTCCATGGGCATGTAGAATCAATTCTTAAATGACTCTTCTCATGTTAACCAAGCTGTTTACATTACAGGGAAACGTTAAGTTTAATTCTCTGTTTTATTGGGAAGGTTGCTTATTATTAACACTCAATTCAGTAAATTTTAAGTAATTTACAAAAACACAATAATCCCTGGAGAAAGGGTGCAATGCGAATTCTCTAGCTACCCGTTCTTTCCCGTTTTATTTCTACAAATGAGCAAAATTGCGTACTCTTTGCTCTTTGAGACCAAAACCTGAAAATAATAAATTAATCATTGCCATTGGTTTTGGTTGGTTCCAACACTTTCTCTGTCTCTCTACCTCCCTACCTCCCTGTGTTATATCAATGATCTGTCTTACTCTGAGTCAAGTTTTCTCTATGATAGAGGCCTGAGCAGGTGTTAGTAAGGGTAATACTTCAATCAAAACATTATGAAGCTAGATAGGCTGAAGGCAAAGAGGCGAATTCCATGTTTTTGATGCACAAAAGGGATGGTACTGTATATAGTAATGACAAAAGTAAGTCACAGCACATGTGTAACTGAAGAGATGTCAGAAGCATTGGCAGCACAAAATGGGAAGATAAAAATAAAAGTGGGAACCCAAGAGATGCAAGTGATTAAGCCGGTTGGGTTTAATAAATGTCCATCTTGTAATCTTTTAATAAAAATGCTGTGCCCCTAATCTCTATCGGCTTAAATATAGCGTTCAACCAAAAGATCTACTGAAACTCCACTTTCTCAGAAAGATCTACTAAAACTCCACTTTCTCAGAAAGTTTCAGTGACTCCCCACTGTCTAACAATTCAAACTCCTACAGCATAACAATAACAACAACAGTAAGTAGTTACTGTGCTCTTCCTATGTGCCAGATACCGTTTTAAGCACTTAAGATGTATTGACTTGCAGCGACCATCTGTGGTAGGTACACTTACGTGCTTTTATAGACAAGAGAAATGAGGCACAGAGAGGCTATATAACTTACCTCAGATCACACAGCTATGGGGTGGAGGTGATACAAAATGGCCCCAAACTTCCTTTTCCCGGGTTTTTGTCCAGTACTTTAAAGCTGCAATTTCTTAAGCTGCTACAGTGTATCAAAACCTGGGCTAGATGTTTTACAAACTTCACAATTTACTGAGATGGGTATTACATTCATTTTTATACATGAAGAAATAGGCTTAGAGTTGAATAACTCCCCTAAAGAGAGCTAGCCAGTTTCTACCTGGCTTTTTCTATCAGCCAGGTAGAAAACACATTTGAACTTAGATCTGTCTGACTCCAAAGCCTCGCCCTCCCCTCATGCCACGAGGTCTCTCTACAAGGTACTCTGCTTGCTATTCTCAAACTTTTTCTTCACTTTCCTGTCCCTGTGCCTGTAATTCTCATGCCTTCCATTTGGCTAGCATGCCCTCTGCGTCTTTAACTGCTCAAATTATCCACGTATTCCACAACGTATCTCAAATCCTGGGAGAAGCAGTATGATGCAGGGCAAGGAACAGTGGACCAGGCACATGGGACTGCAGGTTCAAGACCTAAGGCCACAAACCATTAAATGGAATCTAGGGAAGTCACCCTGGTCAGTTATCAATTTTATTGCTTCTCAGCTACCAATTCGCCCTTCCTTGTTTGTTCTGTGAAAATTTCAATGGGTTCTTTAGATGTTTCTCCTTTGCCAGCTGCCTCTATATTAAGAGGGCACTGGAAGGACACTGGAGGAAGGCAGGATTTTTTCCCCTATCTGTGGGCTCCTGCAGAGTACAGCTTCTACAGCCTGGGGTTCCCTAGTGCATGGATCTTTACCACCTGGATTGTGCAGCACACCTGGCTTCCTACAGGTCCTGAGAGTATCAAGAGATGGGTTTTGCACTTGTTTACAATTGCTGAGTTTTTTTAAAAATTAAAAATAAAAGTCAACTTCATTATTGCTTCACTGCAGTTCTGTTGCTGAAACCCAATGCAGTGGAGAAACCCAGACCAAAAAGAGCAGGAGGAAAAACTATACAATTGGATTGCTTCTCTTCATTTTTTTCCAACTTCATTTCCAATTAGACATTCTCCTTTTTGTATCCTTCATTGTTGTTACTCAACACAAACACACTCAAATTTCTCATTTTTTAATGCTGGAAATGATATCTATTTTATGGTTAAAACAGAGAGGATCATGATACTTTCCCTATACCCTATTTTCACTCTTCATAATTAAGAAAGCAAAAACTCCATTAAGAGAACATGCCATAAAATTGTGCAAAGGTGGTTATTATTAAGTATTCGTAGCTGCATTATGTTCCTAAGGCTGCTGTAACAAATTATAGTCACTGCTTAAAACAATCCAGATTTACTATCTTACAGGACTGGAAGTCAGAAGTTTAAAAATAGGTCTTACGGGCTAAAATCAAGCTGTCAACAGAGCTATATTCCTTGTGGAGGTGCAAGGGGAGACGCCATTTCCTTGGCTTTTCCAGCTTCTGGAAGCTGTCTGTATTCATCGGATCTTGGTCCCATCCTCCATCTCCCCAGCCAGCAGTGGAGCAGCTTGCCATTTTTCTCTCTGCCTCTGCTTCCACTATCACACCCCCTCCCTTCTTCTAAGGCCCCCTGTGCTTGCTCTGGGCCCATCCCAGATAACCCAGGATCACCGCCCCATCTCAGGATCCTGAACTTACCACAAACTTAAAGACCCTTTTGCCATTTTATGTAAGGTAACCTATTCACAGATTCTAGGGATAAGCACTTGGACTTTGGGGGGGTGGGGTGCATAATTCAGCCTACCACAAAGGTTCTGCAGTTAGTTATTCAGCTCTAAACTGCTTGTCACAATGTGGCTTAGTTCGTTGGGTTGCTTGGTTACTACGTGAGGATCAGGGACAACGGTTACAAAATTCCACAATCTAGAAAGCACAGGAAGCCTAAAGCAGTGAGAACCCTGCTCTGTAGAGCAGGCCTCCAGAAGTGGGGGAGGCAAATTGTTGCATCTCCTTTACCCTCTTACCCAGAGTCCATTGGGATGTCCCTATTAAGAGGTAGAAATCAGAGCTCGTAAGCATTTACATTAAAACAAAAAGTAATGACCAATGACTCCCTGAGGAAATCAGGTGTTTCTGTTCCTGTGACAAGCAGTTCTTCAGGAGTGAATCCAGGATGAATTCAGAGTAAAGCCCTTATCTTCTAGGGAGTGATAGCCTGTAGGAAAGGAAGGGGCACTGCCTCTGGGATGAAGAAAAGTCATCTTCCTCTTGGCTCAGTTTTGCTCATTCAACCTCATTCTCTCCCTGCCTCACTCACTCATAAACATTAAGCCTTCTTCCCAGCTGTCTTTCCCTTGGCCCTTTTCATTTTTTTAAACCTTGTCCATTTTTGGACTTCTTTTCTCTGCAACAACTACTACCAAAAATCTGGAAGCTTTTTTTTTTTATTGTTACCATGGAAAGGGCAATTTTCTCATCAAGTAAGGGAGGTGGTACAGAGGGAGAGGAAAGCACCACATATGAAAATTGAGAGTTAGCCTCTGTGTCTTTTCAACAATATCCAATTAAATCTTTTCACGTCCATATACAAAACAATAGGAACACAGTGGGTGGCAAATTTAGTCCAAGCATGTGAATGAATCAGTAGGCTCTGTGATAAAATGCTAGGGGGGATGAGGAAGGTGTGGAGGCAAACCTTCAATCCTGAAACAGGGAACTAATGAACAATGGTAATTGATAGATAATTGCTGTGCAGTTGTTTGAGTAGATGCTGTGCTCTGTCATTTTCAGGTAAATGACCTTCAGAATGGTGGTAGATGGTTCTCTCTGAAATTGCGAAATACAACTACGTAGACAAATGAAGCAGGTTAAGTGAAGAGACCTATAAAATATTTCTCAGTGATAAATTTTTAAAAATGAAATGGTATAAGGACTGAGAGACAGAGAGATTATCAATTCTCCCTTTTTCTTTTCTCCCTCTCATCTCCATAAATTTGAAAACAAAATGGAAAAAAAATTAAATATAGAATCATCTGGTGGTGAGATGACAGTGAGATTTTACTAAAGTCTAGAATTTTATATCTCAAACTAGGAAAATCTACTGCTGATTCAGAGATGTCCCAAGTACTAAGAAAGATCTCAATGATAGAAAACTTCTTATTCCAATTCTTATGAAATGAATCATGAATATACTTTATCCTTTATGAGTATTCTGAACAAAACCATATTCTGAAATTTTTAAATGATGATGTTTCTCAAATTATAGTAGATAATGCATCGTATCTTCAGAAGACGAGCCATGCATAAAGCCTGTACATAAATACTAAGCCTAAAGTCTTGCACCAACAAGAATAGCCAAAGGCGAAACACCCTGCAAAATAGTAGAAACATAAATTTTAAATGTTGGTGGTGATGACATTAAGAGCAAAGGTTTCAAGTTGAAGTAGCGTGTGATTCCACTCTTCCCATGATCCTCCCTTCCTTCCCATTACCCACTCAGTTTTTAAAAAACATGAGATTGTTTTTGAGAACATAATGACGAAACATTTCTGATATACAAAAAATAAAAGAGAATAAAAGATTAAAACTGAAGTTTATAACCTGATTCTACTAATCCACATACACTCACCCAGAAGTGCAAAAGTTACCTCTTTGATTCACTTGAATGAATTCTTTAATGTAAATATTATATTGGATAGATTTTAATTTTTAAAAAGGCAATGTTAATAGAAACTCATTATAATTCTCATCTACCTTGGAGTTAACACGAATCTGGAAGAATGAGAATAGTAAATAAGGGAACTATGCCAGCCCCCTGACCCACAGGCTGAGGAACAGGCAGCTCAAACCCAAGCATCTACCTACAGTCTCATTTACATTTAGAGAAGGTTCATAATAAGCCAATCTGTCAACAATAAAGAATTCTCTTACTGACCTAGCAAAAATGAAAAGAAAGAGAGGCAGAGAGGAAGAAATAGAGAAAGATAGACAGAAGAAAGAAAAGGGCAGACTCTGATTTATAGGATACTTGTTTATCTCTTTCCTGTTGGCATTTTCTGCTTGCTGTTTCATGACAGTATAAAAAAAATGCATTACCCCCAAATTACAGACTATTAAACAAACAGATAAAAACCAAGATATTTGCATGAAAAGAAAACAATAAACTATCTCACAGCACAAAGTGAGGGTTTCATTAAGCAAGGTTGTGGGAAAAGCCACACGTCTTTTCAATCTCTAAGTTACTGCCGAATCCATCAATCCCATGCCCCATTACCTCCATACAAGCCAGGGAGATATTCTCACATAATAGCATTTCATTTCTGATTGAATTTACACCACTTTGTTGCCTTTTTATAATGTATACAAAGAATTTTTTATTTGGGGGCTTTGTTTTTTTTCTTTGTTGTGGACCACTAAAAAAAATCAAATATCTGGGAAGTGGACGTGGCTCAACTGATAGAGTGTCCGCCTACCATATGGAGGGTGTCCAGGGTTCAATACCCAGGGCCTCCTGACCCTGGCGGTGAGCTGGCCCAAAAGGAATGCTGCCATATGCAAGGAGTGCCCTGCCACGCAGAAGTGCCCCCGCCTATGGATGCCCCACATGCAAGGAGTGCACCCCACAAGGAAAGCCGCCCCAAGTGAAAAAAAGCACAGCCCGCACAGGAGTGGCACCACACACGGAGAACTGACGCAGCAAGATGATGCAACAAAAAAGAGATGCGGTTTCCTGGTGCCGCCTGACAATGCAAGTGGACACAGAAGAACACACAGCAAATGGACACAGAGAGCAGACAACGGGGTGGGGGGAGGGGAGAGAAATAAATAAATCTTTTTTTAAAAAATCAAATATCGGATCGGACATAAGAAAAGATGAAAGAAGTGTCTCACTTAAAATGGCTCTAATTTACCACACTTCAGCACAGCCTCTATGTATGTGTTATTATGAATATGTTAGCTCTCAGTAGCTTTAATCAGGAATTCATATGGGGGGTGGGAGCAGAACTTAATCAGAAAGGCCAGACTCTCAAGATGGGTCCTACAAGTATTTTAGCTATTTTTACCATAATCAACACCAGAGCCCTTACTAATGAGCAAAACAAATGTTAGAAATGGGTTTTCATTTATGAGATTAGTGTTATTCAAGTACAAGATTTGGTTAAAATATATAAGGACCAGATATAAAAATCCAGTAAGCTCTGGGGCTTGTGCTCTCTGGGACATTGTCCAAGATTTGAGGCTGAAATAATTCTGTGTCTGCATACTGAATCCAAGTATTTTACCTCCCTGATACCCTCTCTAATGTTAACTGAACCCTGCCTCTAGATTTTAGACTATTTTTATATCTGCCTTGAATGAACTTTTTACACAAATCGTAATATCTCATAGCGAGAATACAGGAGAGTAGCTAACCCTCATCTACCATACTAATGTTCTGCTTCAGTTCACTACCAACAATAAACTAATAGTTGCACATAACAATATTGACCTAGAACAGTTCATAAGGATGTGGAAGCCACAAACTTTAAAATAAGCTGTTCTTTAAGGACCTGCAACTAGTATAAAAACAACTGTCCCCTACGGCCCTCACCTCCTTCCATTTAACAATACATTTTGTTTTTGGAAAAGAAAATTAAAATTCTCTTCTGATTTTTTTTCATGGCCATATTTGGCCAACACGGCTTAATAACCAGATCTTTAAAGATTATTTTCCCATCTTTGTGTACCCTTTCCATCATATGAAGAACTCCACAATCTTACCTTGCCTTTCATTTTGAGGTAGCTACTCATATAATTACTTTTTTTCACAGTCCCAGCAATAACCAGGCCTAGTAATTCTGTTAAGTCAACAGGCTGGTGTTTATATAATTCTCCTATGAGGGGTGTGTGTGTGTGTGTGTGTGTGTGTGTGTGTGTGTGTGTGTGAGAGAGAGAGAGAGAGAGAGAGAGAGAATACACACTTTCTGAAGCACACTCTAACACGTTTCACATTTTTTGTTCTTTGTAGCATCAAAGGGCAAGAGGATTTGAAATACCACACTGACATTGCCCTTTTGATTCTCAGATTTGAAAGTTGGGTTTGTTTATGCTGCGAAAGTGGCTACCATGATTAATTGGTTTTTCAAGTGTCTATCATTTTTTCACTAAGGATAATTGCTATGATTAGCAAAGGGACCTCCATACAAACCTATTTAATCATCTAAAACTAATATTTGTTTTAAAGAGTTACTTTATTTACTTTTATAATGTAAAATATCATTGTTATATTCAAGCAAAAGAAAAATGTAAGGAGGAATAATATACAAGTTAGCAAAATCATCACAGAAAATTCTTAAAGAATGCAGAGCAAATGAAACATCAGAGTTGAGATTTATCTACTAAGATCTTAATCCGTGAGTTTTAATCTTGATAACTACAATGTGACACAGAGTTGGCTATTTCAGTTTTACAGACAATCAAGCTGAGGATCATAGAAGTTCTGCAGCTTGCCAGTGTTACACAAGGCAAGGTTTTAGATGCCTAACCCCAGACAAAGCTCACGCTATTTCTACAAATATGAGAAGAATAAGAAAAATCACACTATACTACAGTTCCTCTATATTTGAGGGGAGGGTGGTGAAGTGTCCAAATTACAATAACAACATTCTTTGTTTTAATAACCAATTCTTATTAAGGATGAAAGCTGATATTTGGATATGTCATCAAATAGTTGACAAAGAAAAATAGGCTAAAAATGAAAGAAATAAGGCAATTTCAAAATATCATTTCCTGTTTATCAGTGTTAGAAATCCTTGTTTGTACATGTCTATATAATACATTGTATTTCTCTTGATGTGCAATGAAAGAAAATGAATATGTACGTTTATTTCTACTGCTTTTGAAATGATAAGAGTTGGTATTCTGTGTCCTTTTCAACAGCTTCTGAAGTCCATAATTACTTAGACAACACCACCAAGAAATAGGAAAATAGAATGAAAACTAAAAATGAGTCATTTTTATAATATTGTTATTCTGGGTATAGAGAAATTGGATGTTTTAAATATAGTCTCCTCTGGAAAACCTTTCCTGAAAAACTGTCAACTTGGTCTAGTTGGGTTAGTGACTACTGTAGGCATTTTGGTAACCTTCCAAGCATGCCCTTGGATAACAACCATGGACTTAAGGTGGGAACTCCCATTCCTCTTGCCACAGTGATTGGTTCAGGGTGGGTTCATGACTTCAGTTGGTCCAATCAGAGAGAAGCTCAGATTTTTCATCTGAGGGCCAAGAAAGGAAATCTCTCTATTTTTTTAATGAAGGCTGTGTGTAACTGCTGTTCTTTGATTCTTGGTTCAATCTGATCTTTGTCTTAGGATTGTCCCTGTTAGTGTGGTATGCAAAAATGTATCCTGGAACTTCTATGGCAACATTGAAGGGCAAAAGAGAAAGGAAACTCGAGCTTTGAGTATACCATGCCTGAAGCCTACACAACAGTACTGTTACATGTGCCAATAAGTTCCCTTTCTTGTTTAAGCCGGTTTGAATGGAATATTTTGTTCCTTGACACTGAAGACATTCTCAGTTATGTTCCAATTTACACTGAAGAAATACCGTTTTTACCCAATCATAGAATCTATTGCATTGTACCTCAAATTGTCTGTTTTCTTTTTGGTCTTCTGAAATAGATTATAAACAGAATCAACTTAAGTTTTTCCAAGAAAGAATCCATATGTCAAATAATTCCATTTGCCTAGTCCTAGTACTGATACTTGTTTAATATACTCTCTTTACCAATACCTAAGGTGACCATACAACCAGTTTATCCTGGGGAGGCCCATTTTGCTACTGTTGTCTGACATTATTATAAATGGCACTTCCTTTTCATTTTTAAAGGTGTCATGGTTTGGAAAATAAACTATTTAATAGATTCTAAGGTGATTGTTCCCCTTTGTAAGCTCAGTATGACAGGTAAGTGGCCTTAAGCTTCTCCTTAGGTGCATGACCCTCATAGATAATAGGAATTAACATAGATTTCGTCACCACCCCTTTAGGATTCCTTAGCGTCCCTTTGCTGCATTCTTTCAGAATCTCTTAGCAAGCAACCTGCTCTGAATTGATAACTGGTGTTGCAGAATAACCTGAGAAAGTGATTGGGTTTTGTCTTTTAAAATGAATAGCAGGTTTACTTCCATCTCCCCTTTTCACATGGTAGCCATGACTGTGTCCCTGAAGTTTGGATTTCCTGGCCTTAGAAAAGTATTAAGAGACTTTTTTGAAAAGACCTTGGTTTCCAGAAATGATTGGGAATAATCGAGACTCTTAGGCAAGAAGAAAAGATGGAAATGTAATGCCGACTGGTATATTTCTGTTCTTTATAACCAAAAGCCTTTCGGAGGCTCTTGGATAACTCTGAAGGGAGCAGAGATCTATGAAAACCGATTCTGACTATGATTTCCTGACTATCCTAGACAAAACGTTCTGATACAAATTATATTTGATTTAGAAAAATAAAGACATGTGACATTTCCTATACTTTTGGAATTGAGAAAGTTAAATTGGACTTAATCATTAAGGTCTTAAGTTAATATCTTCTAGAATATTTACATGTTAACAGAGAATCTTTAAATTCAATGCTCTAAAAGAAAGAAATTCACTCTTAGAAGTAAAATTTAAGATTGTGATAGCATGATAGAATGGTAATAATACCACAGGGCAAAGGATTGCTTTTCTAATAGGAGAGCTGGAATTGACATCTGTATAGCTTCTGATGGTAAAAAAAATATCATATCTCAGCTTTAGAGAATTTTTAGATTGGTTACATATCATAATTGTACTTTATGAAAGAATTTTAGGCTACCTGAGTCCAAAATATAAATAGAACTGAGAAAAAAATGGAAGGAAAACAGGGTTTTAGCATTGGGATTATAACTAAAAATTAAAAAAAGAAATAGGAGGTTGAAAAATTATTAGCAAAAACCATGATTGTGTACAATGAGTTTCCATGTAAGAAGTTATGTGAATGAAACAAGTGTGTGCTTTGTCACCAAAATAATGAAATAATCAAAACTATATTCCCCACTGGCTTTTTAAAATCACAACCACTAAATTATCTCAAGAATCCTCCAAATGGAAGAAATGATTACATATTTCTTTTTCAAGAAGCAAATATGATACATTTCACATGCCTTACATTTGCATAAAAAGTTTAATACAAAATTTTAAGAGTAGATATGAAGCAATTTGGAAGTTAGTGGAGTGAAGGATATTTCTAAGCAATTTAAAACACTAAGCTTTCTGGTGGTAAAAACTATACTCTGGGGGAATATCTGCACTTACAATCTCTGTGCTTTAAAAAGAAAAAGTTACTTTCTGTTTAGTAAAGGAGACTTAAAAGAACAGGCTATTTAAAATTCTGTCAAGACCTATAAAAGTGGATCGACAAAATTTGAACCATAATGTAAGCCATTGGCCATGGTTACTAGCAATGCTTCGATATTTCTACAACAATCATAACCAATGTATTGTACACATGTAAAATGTTATTAATAGGGGGAAGTGGGAGGGGTTTGGGCATATGGGACTTTTCTGTAATCTAAAGCTTCTTTGAAGATAAAGAGAAAGAAATAAGACACTAGGGAAACATATGGAAGAAACTGTCATTGTACATAAAAGATAACAGATCTTACAGTGATGAAAGACAATTAAAATTATTTTTATTTTTGTATTTTATTTATGATTTTTATTATTGTTTATTTTTTTGTCTTTGTTTTTGGGGAGGTTTTGGATCACAGAAGGGTCACAACTGTGGCAGGGGATGATCACTTGTGCATGGTGTCAGTGATAGGGGGATGTGTGGGGAAGGGTATACCTGGGGCATGCCTCTATGGCACATGAATATGTTCAAGTGGTCATGGGGTGTTGTCTTGGTGGGTGGATACCCACAGGATAACTGAAAGAATATTGAATTCCCATCCTGGGAAATCCTGCTACATTCTGAGTACAAGGGCAGTGCCTAGTGAAGGAGGACAGATCATTACACCAGGCCCTTGATATTGATGGTTGTACTTATGAACCTTTTATAGTGAAATTGAAACTTAGCTTAGTATTATATATTGCTTAAGAGTTACCTACTGAAAGCCCCCTTGTTGCTCAAATGTGGCCTCTAAGCCAAACTCAGCATATAAACGCACTACCTTCTCCCTAGCATTAGACATGACTTCTGGGGATGAGCCTCCCTGTCACCTAGGAATTATTACCAAGCACCAACTAGCAATGAGTCTGGAAAAAGACCTTAACCAAAAGGGAGAAATGTTAAATACAAATGAGATTTTATGGCTAAGAGACTCCAAAGTGAGTCAGGAGTTTATTCCAGAGATTACAGTTATGCACACCTCAGCAAGATCTCATTGAGTGTCACAGTAAAGAGCGCCCTAAACAGTGGGGCTCCTGAGGGCTCTAGAGACATCTAGACACTATAAGCAGGGCAGACAGTCTCAGGAATTAGGCACACTGTCAGCGGGCCTTACTTTGGAATATACGCTCCCCAATGTAACAAAGCTAGACTCATTTATAATATCCCTACACATGACTCTTTTGTCCCTTTTATTTGAACCTATAATTAGCACTATACTTGTTAAATATATATCCCAGAGACTTAAATCTTTGGTCTGTTCATATGCCTGTTGAGTCCTGAATCGCGGCAGAGTTGCAATACCTGCTCTCCAGTTCATTGAACTTGCCCAGGACAACTAACAAAATGATGAAGATGGACAATGCTCAACCCAGGAAGCAGAGAGTGTCTACAAGCGCAAACAATACAGTTCCATCCATCTGCCCTATGGGATCTTAGCCCTGTCTCAATTGGACGCAGGGCGGGTGTCATCATCCTCAAATCCTCAAGATAGAGAAATGAACAAACGTAAGGGTGGAAAGCAACTATGGATTAAAGTAGACTTATGATTATTCTAGCAATGGAAGAACCTGCATCACTGGTAAAAAGGCAATGGCCACCAGTGTTTCTGAGGGGAGGGAGAGGGAAGAATAGGTGCAATATGGGGGAATTTTTGGGACATTGGAATTGTCTTGCATGGCACTGCAATGATGGATACAGGCCATTATACATTTTGTCAAAATCTATAAAATTATGTGGGGCAAAGGGTAAACTATAATATAAACTACAGTTCTTGGCTAGTTTACATTATAACTGGTATATCACAATGCTTCAATATGTGTTCATTAATTGTGAGAAATGTACCACACTAATGAAAAATGTTGTTAATGTGGGAGAGTGTGTGTGGGGTGAGGTATATGGGAATCCCCTATAATTCTGATGTAACATTTATGTAATCTAAAGCATCTATAAACATTTTTAAAATTGGATTAAAAAAAGAAAGAAAATAAATGAAGAGAGACCTTTTTATTAGCTAAATCTGTCTAAGATTTTTCATATCATATGATAGGTACTTTTGAGGGAACAATTAGTACCACAATCAGAAGTACCAAGTGTACTTAATTATAGGCCAGGGGACTTTTGGCGTTTGACACATTGAGGAATGGTAGTCTCCAAACACTTTGACTCCACATACATATAATGTAAAAAAAAAAAAAAAATTTGGCCTGCACATGCCAATCCATGTTTATTCAAATTTTATACATGTATTACTTTGTTAATGTGTTATGTACTTTAGAAAATACAAACAAAAATAGAAACTATAGAGGAATGAGATATAAATAAATACAAATAGGATCTATGGTTCTTCTTATATGTCCCCATTGGAGGATCTCTGTAATGTAACAACTGAAAGAAAGACACAAAGCTTTCCATTTCAAACTGAATGTTAAAAGCTATGATTTCTGACTTTTAGGCTTTATATAGGAAAGTACTAAAATGTATCAGGCACCTTAATGCCTTTAAGTGTTGTCCTATACTATGTTCTTTAATACTGTTATGCAGATTTTAATAATTAATCAATATTTTAAACATAAATTACTATATATTACATATATTTATGTATTTATAGATAACACTGACTTTATAGAATGCTGTGTTAAACGAATTCCCTCAAGTGTTCATTCTGGAGAACACCTAGCTACTTGGTCCCTGGTAGGTACATCAGGATACAAGTGGTTTCCTGGCAACACCTTCCCAAGTTACAGACATAGTGCCTAAGAGGAAGATTTCTGAAAGATTAATTTGGTAAAAACAAACCTATGTCAAGAAATCAAGTGACTCATAGAGACACGTGCATTTTACTAAGAGAAGTTAGCATTCTCTAAACTGTACTCCTTAAGATGTTCCAAACAGGGAAACGGACTTTGGCCCAGTGGTTAGGGCGTCCGTCTACCATATGGGAGGTCTGCGGTTCAAACCCCGGACCTCCTTGACCCGTGTGGAGCTGGCCATGCGCAGTGCTGATGCGCGCAAGGAGTGCCGTGCCACGCAAGGGTGTCCCCCGCGTGGGGGAGCCCCACGCGCAAGGAGTGCGCCTGTGAGGAAAGCCGCCCAGCGTGAAAAGAAAGAGCAGCCTGCCCAGGAATGGCCCGCCCACACTTCCCGTGCCGCTGACGACAACAGAAGCGGACAAAGAAACAAGACGCAGCAAATAGACATCAAGAACAGACAACCAGGGGAGGGGGGGAATTAAATAAATAAATAAATCTTAAAAAAAAAAAAAAAAAAAAAAAAAAAGATGTTCCAAACAAAAGGTGTCCATGGATAAATTACTGAGAAATGTTGAGCTAATCAATGCTAATATTTCTGTAGGACTTTTCATTGATGTTGCTATGGTAATGCACCCTGTGGATCTCTAGGATAGACCAAGTCCATGCACGTTTATTAGCTCAACTCACTTCTTCATGAGGAACACCTATTAACACCTTATGGAACACAGTTTGAAACACTGGTACAACAGTACATTTCCTAGGCAAAATACTAACTATTATTTCCCACTTTTTACTGCATAAAATAGACCACTGATAATATGAGAAATAAGAATAGTAGTCCTTGTTGGAGCAAGTGATGGGAATAAAGAAGAAAACCTAGGAGCTTGGGCATCAGGGTGGTGCCACAATGAAGAGATCATGGATGGCCATGTAGACACTGGGGCCTTTGTGGTGGAGGCTCCAAAAGCCCATCTTAAGGAGTGAAAAGATGTTACAAAAATGACAATAAAGCAAAAAAGGGAAACTTGGTCTTTTAAAAAGCTTTATATTAAATGGGACCTATTACTCATTTTTCTGTTTGATTATCACACTAGAACTGGTAATCTTCTTACTGCTTAGTCTATATTCTTTTTTTGTAAGATTTATTTTTTATTTATTTCTCTCTCCTCCCGCCCCCCCCCCATTTGCTGTGTGTTCTTCTGTGACTGTGCTTCTATCCTTATCAGTGGCATGGGAATCTGTGCTTCTTTTTGTTGTGTCATCTTGTTGTGTCAGCTCTCTGTGTGTGCGGCGCCATTCTTGGGCAGGCTGCACTTTCTTTCATGCTGGGCAGCTCTCCTTATGGGGTGTACTCCTTGTGCGTGGGGCTCCCCTACGTGGGGGACACCCCTGCGTGGCACGGCACTCCTTGCGTGCATCAGCACTGCACATGGGCCAGCTCCACACGGGTCAAGGAGGCCCGGAGTTTGAACCGCGGACCTCCCATGTGGTAGGTGGACACCCTATCCACTGGGCCAAGTCTGCTTCCCTATATTCTTTTCCTTGAACTCAGTGTATGTGTTTGGGTTCTTAATAATTCAGAATATTAAAACTGATAGCCTAAAACCATATATATTGATACTAATGGACCTCTTCAGAATTTTCCAGGTTATTTAAGCTATTAAGAAGTAAATTGCTTTTTCTTTCTCAAATATAAAAAATCCAGAGACAAAAAGATAGGTACGAATAGTATAATTCTCCCTTAATTTTATTTTCTTGATATTTGAAATAAATTTAAACAGACAATATATGCGTCATAGCTACTTAGAGCCATACTGTCCAATGGTACCTTTTGCAGTGATGGAAATGTTCTCTATCTGTGCTGTTCAATAGGGTAGCCTCTAGCTGCATGTGGCTACTATTTAAAATGTGGACTTCCAAAATTTAAATCCATTTACATTGAAATAGCTACATGTGGCTAGTAACTACAGTATTTGACGGTGCAAATTTAGAGAACTGTAACCAAATGTGGTTAACTAGGAAATTATTCCTTGAGAATAGAAGAGCAAATATGAACACAATGTGGCCAATGTCCCACTTAATTCATACTGCTTTCATAGGACCTTCATGTGGTATAATTAAGTAAAATAATTTATCTATCACGAACTATTAGTTTTAGGGTTATTCTTTTACATTCACACTTCCAGGCCATCTCTGGTGATGTGAGAACTAAGAAGATAGGACAACAATCACATTATGTTTAGTTAAGTAAAAACTCCCAAGTCCAAAGGAAAAAATACATACATATATATGTCTTAGACAAGATATCTTGGCAGGTATAACTAGTTGCCTATTCAATATCCAGTCTCTCCTTCTTCTTAACTAAATGAATCCATATTTTGTTCAGAACAGAAAGGTTTAGGCCACCCGTTCTCATGTTCTGAATTATGAATAAATACACACCTAATGGTTAAATACTCAATTCTTCCAGGCTCCCCAGAATGTAGAGGTGGTCATATGACATACTTCTGGCCAATGAGGGGTAAAGGGACCTCTATTGGATGAGACTGCAAGAGAAACTTTTGTTTTCCTTGTAAACAAGAACTGACAAAAGCTGGTCCCTGCATTTATTCTCCCCACTTCCCATTCTTCCAGTTTACAATGAAGACACAACGCCTGGAGGCAGAATGGCCATCAAGACACCATCGGAAAGAAAGTTTCCTGTTGAGCATGGCTGGGGACAGAGAAAAAAGGAGCCTAGGACACTGATGTCTTTGTGGCTACTGCATCAACTGTGGAACACCTACTTCTTATTATGTGAGGAAAATAAACTCCTATTTGGGTAAGTCATTGTAGTGAGGTTTTTGTATGTATAGCCACAAAATGATCAAAGCATTAATTGGAAGAGATGGTCCCTTAATGTCTAAATTCCTTTGACTGTTTAAAATTAAATAATTTCTGCTTGGTGCAGTAAATTTAATTCTCAGAAGCTTTTATTCATCACTGACCAAATATAGACATAAATCATGTTACATTTAAACACAATTGAATTGTACACTTGAAAATGGCTAAAATGGGAAATTTTTGAGTTGTGTGGTCCTACAATAAAAAATTTGAAAACGCTAAAATAAATATGGTGATTTGACTCTTTAAAAGATTGTTAAATTTAAAATGCTAAGTAAACTAGTCATTCATGAAGATAAAATAAATAAATAATATTTAGAGAACACCTAGTATAGCCTTAGGTGCTACGAAAAATGGAATACTATGTTTGCATTTAAGGAACTTTTATATTCGTATCAAGGGCTAAAACATAAAAATGTAAAAAGGCAAATGACAATAAAAGTTCAAGATAATAGAAGCCTCTTTAGAAGAAAAAATATAATTAATGCACAAAATAATTTTACAGTGAATCATTCATTATAAAGACCAATGCAGATCGGTCTTCACAGAGAAGGCAGGAATAGATGTCAAAGACTTCAGTGTTCTGACAAACGAGTCAATTCTACATTTCTAATCGTTATGATCAACTTTAAGGAGTGTGCAGGTACCAGTGTGATTACTTCATAATTGGATTTGTTCGGTGCTCACACCTTGAAATGGTTGTATGGTTTTCATCTAAAATGTTTCCTAATGTTAAAAATAAAATCCATCATGATTTTGATTGGGAGAACAATTTTAATGTAAAATCTCATTTTATATATAGCTTCTTGTCTGCTTGCAACTTTCCAATTACTATAATATGTCCCTGATAACTGTCCTTTTCTAGTGTCTACCTTATTATTTAATTTTAAAAAATAAAACACCCAGGTTAAGTGTTGTAAAGTGGCAGCCTGATTTTTATGTCAAAGTTCTCAAAGAGCATTAAATGGTTATATCTGTGGCAGCTTTTTGTGATTTTCATATAATATGACATGAAAGAAAAGCTCAGCCGCAATGGAGTTGCTACAGATTATTTTCTCTCTTGCCACAGTCCAGTTCTTTTTAGATTTAGGGGAAACAGGATGAATGAGTTAAATGTAAATTATTCTCTTCTCCCTACTTTCTTAAGTACAGAATCAACTCAAATTATCTCTCTCTATATACTACCCTTTTGGCCTAAACCCTCCCCATGGCTTTACTTTTTCTTATTTCCAGTTAAAGGGTTTAAAACTAATCCTAGAGCTGAACATAGATTAAATTGGTTTAAGGGGGGAAAGTCTATCATTACAAAGTTTATTCTGCATCCATAATTGAAGGGAGAATATGTCATGTAAATCAAAGGATTTCTATTATAGAGATAAATAATAGAAAAGATATTCATTCCTTGACTATTAATAAATTATAGAAGACACATAATGCTTGAATATTATTATACTTGTTTGCCCAGAATATAAACAAGAAAGATAAGGGAATTTGGAAGCATTTATGAATGGCTAAAATTATATTTGAAGTTACTTTTATAAGTCTAATAAGAATTGACTCAAATTACTCTAGAAACCCTGGTATTATATTTAATGAATTCATAAAGGATCACAAGAACAAGGTCAGATCCCACTGCTTCTCCTTCAAAAGAAATGCAGCTATGACCATCTTTGAAATTATTGGTTGATTAGGTTAGATTATGTATTTTATCAACATTAAAACGTATCATGCAAAAATCAATTTTAACACCTAGGTAGGTTATTGAATAAAAAGCAAAAAGAAATCTGGAAAGGGAAGTCTAGCTTAATTTTCTTCTATATTAGAAATTCAGGCACATATTCAGAAGAAAATAAATCATAATTTACTCACTGATTGAAACATTCATTCTGATATATATGTGACTGAAACCCCCATAGTAATTTTTTCTCTTGTGGCAATTACCACTCTCTGCCTTTTCTGTTTCCCTTACGGAAGACATATTATAAAATTGGAGCCTATAGCCTCCTTATTTTTAATTGCCAAGAGCATGCAATACCACTACATTTCGCCAGCAAGTGTCACTAAATAACAGATGAAGGAAAACTTAGTCTTAAACAAAAAGCCCTTAAAAAGCACTCATGATATTGTAGGAAAGGGTTAAGTTTAGTTTTCGTAAAGGGAAAGCCAGAGCCAGCTCTGCTGTTAAGAGGAGGGAGGGAAAGGGGTTCTAGCCACTTTGGCCGGCCAGGAATTTGAAAAGTGGTGCCAAAATGAGGGGGTGGGGGGTAATGGTGAGAAGTGAGTGAGGGGCCAAAGTGAGAAGGGCCAATGGTGAAAAGTGGGGGCAGGGCCAATAGTAAAAGTGGTGCTGAACCCACCCAGCCTGCTGGAGTGTAGACAGTGTGGGAGTGGCAACTGAGAGCAGAACTGTGTAACTTAGTTTGACCATTCGTATACGCTGCAGCCCCTGAATTACTCAATCAATGAGGAATAGAAGAGGGATCTGCATGTTAGGTTTAGAGTAGAAATGTCAGAGTTTCTTGCTGTTTGATGCCAGCCATTTTATCCAGATTGTGCACCTGTTCATGCAAGACTGTTAATAAAATTATTTTCTCCTCCACAATTTGGTGAGCTTTTCTTTTCTTATAAGTACAGCTTTCTTTCTAACAATATTTCTAAAGATTCTGCATGACACTGTGTCTTAGTTTGCCATTCTGCTATGACAAATACCACAAAATGAGTTGGCTTAAACTCTGGACGTTTATTGATTCAAGGCTTTGAAACTCGAAGTCCAAAATCAAAGTCTCACTATGGCGACACTTTCTCTATGAAGTCTATAACATTCTGATGCTGGTGGCTGGGGTTTCCTGCCTCTTGCCACATGACAATGTCCTCTCCTTCTTCTTCTGGGTTCCTTTGACTTCCAGCTTCTGGCTTCTCCCAGTGGCTTTCTCCAACTATATCTGCTCATAAAGGATGCCAATAATCCCTTTTAAGTTCGACCCTCATTCATTTGAGCCATGCCTTAACTAAAATAACATCCTCAAGAGGTCCTATTTACAATGGGTTCACACCCACAGGAACATGGATTACAATTAAGGTCACGTCTAAACTAAGGTACATAATTCAGTCTACTATACACTGTAACCCAGGGGTCTCCAAAGTAGACATTTGAGGGAGGAAAAAAAACATTAGTAGCTATTTTAATTGCAGCTTATTAAAAATATTTACATTATGTGTATCTTAATATATCCACATATCACTAATATAAGTAGTGAAAAGTATGGATAAATGTGCAAAAATATTTTTACTAGTAGTGATGTGTGACCACTGCTGTATCTTATTGCCAATTATTCATTATCATACCCAAAGAAATCAAACTAAAATCCCACTCTTGCTCCACTATGTCTTTCCAACCTCATTTCCTAATCATTCCCTTACCTGCCTCCAGCATGTTTAGTAACATGGTTCACTATTTGTTGAGTGAATGAATGAATGCATGAATGAATAAACAACCACGTACTCAACATTTGCATCATCTTAACGATGAAAGCAAGAAGAAGAAACACATTATGACATGCTGTAACTTCTGTAATAGACTTTAAGAACCTCAAATTATGGTAAAATCTGAAGCCTAATAGCCGGGTAATAAAATTTAGAGTATAACAGCATCATATAGGCAAAGACCAGATTAAAAGACAATCTTACTAATTTGAAATAATTAGAATAAGCAAACTCATAGAGTCAGAATCTAGAATATAGGCTACCATGGGACAGAATGGGAATAGAGAATGGGAAGTTGAGGCTTAAAATGTGCTAGGCTCCTTTCTGGGATGACAGAAGTGTTTTGGTAATGAATGGTGGTGATGGTAGCACAACATTGTGGACATAATTAGTAGCACTGAAATATATCTCTGAATGTGGTTAAAAGGGAAAATATTAGGTTGCATATAAGGTAATAGAATATAAATTTTAAAAATCCATGGAACTGTACTATACAGTGAACCCTAAGTTAAACCATGGACTATAGTTGATAGTACAATTATTAAAAATGTGCTTTCATCAATTGTAAGAAATATATCACATCAATTCAAGGTGCTAATAATAGGGTGGTAAATGGAAATCCTGAATTTTATGCATGATTGTTCAGTAAACCCATTACTTCTTTAATAAAGGGGAAAAAAAAGGAAAAAAAAGAAGACAATGAATTATTTATATTGTTTTTCTTATCCAATAGTTAAAGATCATTTCATACAAACTAACCCCTAACTAGAACCAAGCAAGGAAATTGGTAAACAAAACTCACTATTTGAAAACAATAGCAAACATAAACGTCCTTGTCAGATTCCCACTGATATTTCACTGAAAACACAGTGTTCTGGCTTTTCTCAGAATTCATGTAAACACAGTAGTTTGATTTTACTTGATAAGGTTTTGACAGAAAATGTTACAGCAAATTGAATTGCATTGTAATAAGATGTGCATTTCCAGTCATAGATGTTGAAATACGTGGTTTGGTAAAGCTTATGTTTATCTTTAAGCAAAAAAGTGTATAGTATCATTTTCCATAAAAAGCTTATTATGAGACTTAGAAAATGGGATTTTTTTTTTTTTGCTGTTTGCAATTCTATGACCTTTTTATTTAAGGAAAGTTTTTTTTTTTGGTCATGATCTGAGAATATAAAACAAGTCATTTTACTGACATTGAAATATCTTTACATCCTTCGGTGAAGATAATAGTCAATCCGGCTCCCATTAGGTAGGGAAAGACAATTGTGTGAATGTGGAGAAGTGATCCACAGGGCTACAAAATGTCTACTACATACATTTGTCAGAAGATAATTACAGTACATAATTTGCAAATATCTTCAGCCAAACAGATTACAGCATTATTCATTGTACAATGCAGTGCATGTCTTCTAAATATGGAAAGGCAGCACACACTGGGCTATGGTGTTTCTTAAACAAATTTGTACAGAATCGAACTGATGAGATGGTAAGGGCCGGATGGCTGTTTGATAAAAGAGAAAACTGAAATAATTACTCTCCTCACCCTAAGAGCACTGTCACACAACTTGTGAGATATGTTGACTACCCATGGAAATAAAGGGTGCTCCGTTTATTTTGTTGTAACTTTGGTGGAGAGATGAGGGGATATGTCAGAATATCTAATTACATTTACTAAGCAAACTTAGACCAATTAGTTAAATTGCCTATAATGTTTCTCATTTTTTGA
This sequence comes from Dasypus novemcinctus, assembly GCF_030445035.2. Classification (NCBI taxonomy): domain Eukaryota; kingdom Metazoa; phylum Chordata; class Mammalia; order Cingulata; family Dasypodidae; genus Dasypus; species Dasypus novemcinctus. Next base: position 35,960,873 of record NC_080704.1, read on the forward strand.
ATAAGGGAAACCATTTATAATAACTGTTTTTTCTGCTATGCTCATGGTGATAGAATAATTTCAAGAAACATTCTCTTTTGTTTTTAGTTTAAGCCTATAGTGCAATTCCCCCCCACACACATTGTTCTACCAATCCTTCTAGAGCAGGGGTTCTTAACCTTTTTTGCTCCATATACCCCTTTGCCAGTCAGGTGAAAACCATGGACCCCTTACTAATTCCACACTATGCTGTGTATTATTTAATAAATATATCACACCTGAACCAACATGTCTCCACAAGAACAATGTTTTTTTTTGAGTTTCAATTCAAGTTCACAGGCCCCTGGTTACCAACCCCTGTTCTAGGGTCATGCTAGACAAGTTTCTTTGTTGTCTGATTCTGGCTGAATTTATTCCATCAAAGTTAGGCTCAGAATGATTCTGGAGCCATTCAACGACACTTTGTGTAGATATAGCCAGACATACAAAAAATAATCAAATTTTTATGAAAGGCTTTGACCTTAAGAATAAAAAATTAAACATAATCAAGTAATTATTTCCCATTTAAATATACATTACGCCTACTAAAACTGCCCCTTCAATCTTTGGATAATGAAATCTCCCAGGTAGTGGTGTAATGAGTAGTTAAAAATGAATCTTGAACAATGCTATTATCATCTTGTCCAGACTGGCCAATTTGTCTCAACCCCAATCTGGAGAGGTCTTATTAGAGGATAAATCTCCTTTGCTGATTCAATTCTTTATTCAGTACAAGGGCCTGTGGTTCAGATTTAGTGAATTACCTGGAACACCTGGCCAAATGATTTGAAAAAAGATCGTAATTAATTTAGCACAGACAATCAGAAAGGAGTAGTATAAAAATAACAATATTATATGGTCTCCTAAATCGTTTTGTTGATAATAACTATTCGCCACTGCTACAAATCTCTCTCCAAATTTCCCAGCAACTTTTTTTCCCTCTTGCCCACCTCTCTGCCCCATTTTCCTACCTCCCCTCCTCCCTCTTTTTCCCTCTCTACTTTTCCTTCCTTCTCTCTCTCCCTTCCTCCTGCTTGTCTCTTTCCTTTCCCTCAGTTAGACTCAATCATCACATTCAGAAAAAAGTTCTAGACATTCTTTCCCCTTCATCTGTTAGATTATGTCAGAAAAATAAAATGGCTAATCATTGTCAAAACAATTTTGTGTCAGAGCAAATTTTCCTTAAACATATTATGAAATAGAAAAAGGATTTCTTAATTAGATCTGACACTAAACTACAAATTACAAATCATCCTCTGCTATTAATTGTCAATTTTAAAAAATTAAGCATCATGTAGGTTTTACTTTTTCTTCTTTATTTTCTTTTAAATGTTACATTAAAAAAATATGATGTCCCCATATACCCCTTACCCTCCCTACCCCACTCCTCCCACATCAACAACCTCTTCCATCATCGTGGCATATTCACTGCACCTGGTGAATACATATTGGAGCACTGCTGCACCACATGGACAGTGGTCTATATTGTACTCTACACTCTCCCCCATTCCACCCAGTGGGCCATGGGAAGACACACAATGTCCAACATCTGTCCCTGCAGCACCACCCAGGACAACTCCAAATCCTAAAAAATGCACCCACATCATATCTCTTCTTCCCTTTCCCTACCATCAGCGGCTACCGTGGCCACTTTCTCCACATCAATATTACAATTTCTTCCCTTACTAATCATAATAGTTCCCCAGCAGAACACCAGTAAGTCCACTCTACTCTATACTCTATTCCTCCATTCTGTGGACCCTGGGATGGTTAAGTCCAGTCCCCTCTACATCAAAAAGGGGCCTAGATTGCACATGGATGATGGATGCAATTCTCCTGCTTTCAGTTGTAGGCACTCTTGGCTTTCTGGTGTGGTTTTTGATCTTCTTCACCTCCCTGTTCACTGGCTGGGGTAAGTCTAATAAACCAGAGGGTAGGAGTTGCAAGTCTGTTGAGGCTCAGGGCCTGGCTGTCACATGGACAGTTCAAAGATTCAGGTCTCCTGAATATACACCAATCCAAACACCAACCACAGGTCCGGTAAAAGTAGCAGAAGAGGCATGTGTAGAAAGTCATATCTGAGTCCAACTCCATCACACTCATGAACACAAATTCCAAAGTAGGGCCAACTGTCATGGCCCTGAACTCCAGAGCCATCTGCCATGACCATAGCACATGTGGGTCTCTGTTGTCCTCAGGAGAACCAGTACCTGGGTTTCTATCTACTTTGGCTGTCTCTGGCACCCTGCTGAGGCATGCATAAGGATTACCCCTCTGATGACCGCCTGACTCTTTTTTGGAGACTCATAGCTATATAAACTCATTTGCCTTTTCCTTCTCCCCCTTTTACTGAAGGTCAAAAAGCAGTTTTAAACACCTGATATTACATGTAGGCTGAGATATTCTGCGGATCTGAGTTGACCCTTTTATTCAAGGTCTCTTTCTAGTTACATCACCAGCTGGTGCTTGGTAGTAATCCCTTGGTGCCAGGGAGGCTCATCCCCAGGAGTCATGTCCCACACTGGGGCGAAGGTGATGCATTTACATGCTGAATTTCGCTTAGAGAGTGGCCACATTTGAGCAACATGGAGGCTCTCAGGAGTAACTCTTAGGCACCCTGCAGCTCTAGACTTAGTTCATATTTCAGGCACACAGGCTCATAATCGGAGCCATCAGTATCAAGGGCTCATGTTGGACCATCCATCTTTATTGGTCTTTACCATTGCACTTGTGGGATTGTTGCTGTTCTATTGGGGAATGTGATAGAGCTTCCCTGGCTAGGAACTTAGCACTCTCTCAGTTGTTGCTTTTAAAGAAACAATTGGCACATTTCACATCTTTATTTCTTTAAAACATAACGCTCTATTTTCTACTCTTGAAAATATAGTATTAGAGCAGCTTCGTCTTTAAAATGGCTTTATTTTACAATCTTTTAAAAACATTTTCATTTTCTTTTGCTCATATCATTCACTTAGTAAAAATTATTTTCAATTCAAAGTGGCAGCAGTCTCCTATTTTCTAAAATAAGAATTTAATTAAGCCTTTTATGCTAAAAGAATAAAAATTGTTGCTGTTTTTTTAAAAAACCAAATATGTGATTTTTAGTCCTTTGAAATCACGATTAAGAGTAATTAAAGGAAGCGGACTTGGCCCAATGGATAGGGCATCTGCCTACCACATGGGAGGTCCGTGGTTCAAACCCCAGGCCTCCTTGACCCGTGTGGAGCTGGCCCATGAACAGTGCTGATGCACGCAAGGAGTGCCGTGCCACGCAGGGGTGTCCCCACGTAGGGGAGCCCCACACGCAAGGAGTGCACCCCATGAGGAGAGCCGTCCAGCGTGAAAGAAAGTGCAACCTGCCCAGGAGTGGCACTGCACACACGGAGAGCTGACACAGCAAGATTACACAACAAAAAGAAACACAGATTCCCATGCCGCTGACAACAACAGAAGCGCACAAAAGAACACGCAGCAAATGGACACAGAGAACAGACAACTGGGGTGGAGGTGGGGGGAGAGAAATTAAAAAAAGAGTAATTAAAAAGGCTAGCTTATACAAATGCCATGGCATGTCCTTATACCCTTTCTGGGGCCAATATTTCAGTCATTGTATATATAAGGTTTGAGCTGAATCTCATAAATTTAGAACTAAGTTCTCTTGGAGTTATGAAAGACCTTGTGGCGGACTTGGCCCAGTGGTTAGGGCATTTGTCTACCACATGGGAGGTCCGCGGATCAAACCCCAGGCCTCCTTGACCCGTGTGGAGCTGGCCCATGCGCAGTGCTGATGTGTGCAAGGAGTGCCCTGCCACGCAGGGGTGTCCCCCGTGTAGGGGAGCCCCACGCACAAGGAGTGCGTCCCATAAGGAGAGCCGCCCAGCGCGAAAGAAAGTGCAGCCTGCCCAGGAATGGCACCGCCCACACAGAGAGCTGACACAGCAAGATGACGCAACAAAAAGAAATAGATTCCCATGCCACTGACAACAACAGAAGCGAACAAAGACGACGCAGCAAATAGACACAGAGAACAGACAACTGGGGTGGGGGGGAAAGGGGAGAGAAAGAAATAAAATAAATAAATCTAAAAAATAAAATAAAATAAAAGACCTTGTTATATTAACTTACTTAATTTCTGATGCTTTTCAGCTACAAAAAATTTCTCATTAAAAACTGGAATTTCCAAAGTAAAGAAAAACACAATGGCTAACAATCAGTTGTGGTTATAATTAGGGATAAAGTTGTTGCTGTTATATTGTGGTGATTTTTTTTGAGATTTTTTTTTAAAAACCATAATAAAATTGATAGGTCAAGAAAAAGATGGAGTCTCCATAATATGTTTCAGTTACACTACCCAACAATTTACTTTAATTGAGAAACAATTACTGTAAGTGCAAAGTTCCAACAAACTTATATTTGGTTTACTAATGTATAAATAGTCTTTATTTCAGGACTTCTTGATGCAAACTTGAATAAAATAAACATGTACAATCACCTCCTCTAGTCTCCTTTTTTATTTTCTCTGTCCCACAACCTATCCTATATATTCTAGCTCAAGTAGAGTAGGTGTTTGTTATTTATTGGCTGTTCAGCATCTTTTCCCTCTTTTTATCATTGCAGACCCTAATTTCTTTGGAGGGGGTATTACCTCTTCTTGCAAGAAACTTTTGGAAGAGAGGGTTATAAACCAATGTTATCTGTTCTCCTCTAGCAAAAGAATGGGCATGTTACCCAAGGAAGGACAACTGGACTCTATCTTCCAGGAATTTAAATTTTGAGCAGTTATTATACACAGGATGGAAGAAAGAGAGAGAGTATCACAGAGAACTGAGTAGTTCCTGCTAATCAATGCCCAGGCATGCTCAAATTTCCCTTCTTTTTCTAAGTCTTGTTCCATAGCCTTGGTGTACTTGAACTTCTCTAAATTAATTTTGGACCTATATGTTAAGACTACCTCTTTGAAGGGACATTGAATTAGTAGCCCTTTCAGAAAAAGAAAAATGTATTTTAGGCAATCTGAAGCCTACTGAGCAAGTCAAAGGTTTTCCTAAAGGCTAGGTTCACTAACCATCACAAGGGAGTGTGGACTTTCTCTCCCAATCTAATATCAAGTGACTTCTACAAGTGGTCCTAATGTCAAGGGCAGAATAGGGTACCTATGTAGAAATATATTATTTTCATATATCATCATGTGAAGTACAGTGTGCATGAAACTAAGGCCATGAATGGGAAGATTCCTACTGAGTTCACTGTAGAATCTAATATCAATTACTAACATTTATTGAATACTTGCAGTGAACCAGGGAAGGTGGGGAGCATTTATCATACACTACCTAATTTAATCTTCATGACAACTCAGATGGCAGATACTATCATTGTCCATATTTTACTAATAAAATCAAGCTCAGGGAGGTGGATCTAAGCTGTGAACTCAGACAGTCTAACTCTAAAGCTCTTGCTTTAAATATTATAACATACTGCCTCCTTTGCTGCATGATAGTTCGGGAGAAACTGGTATAACTCAAGGTGATACTGCAAAAGAATGTACTTCTTGTTTCTATAAGTATAAGCACAGCCCAATTTAAAAACGCTCAGTACAGTGTCTGACATAGAATATAAATATATTATATATATATATATTCTACATATATTCATTTACACACACACAAGCATATCCTGGGAATATTGTGAATTTGATTTCAGACCACCACAATAAAGTGAATATAGCAAAAAAGTGAGACACACACACATTTTGGTATCCCAGTGCATATGAATGTTTACACTATATGGTAGTCTATTAAGTGTGCAATAGCACTATGTCTAAAAAAATGTACATACCTTAATTAAAAATATTTTCTTACTATTAATAAAAAATGCTAACTGTACCCTGAGCCTTCAGTCAGTCATGATCTTTTTGCTGCTAGAGGGTCTTGCCTTCATACTGATGGCTGCTGACTGCCCAGGGTGGTGGTGCTGAAGGTTGAGGTGGCTGTGGCTAATTCTTAAAATAAGACAACAATGAAGTTCGCACATTGACTCTTCGTTTCATGAAAGATTTCTCTGTAGCATACAATGAAGTTTGATAGCATTTTACTCACAGAACTTCTTTCAAAATTAGAGTCAATTCTCTCAAGCTCTGCTGCTGCTTTATCTACTACTTTTATGTAATAAATAACAACATTCTTTGTTGTTCTTTCACTGATGCTCACAGTATCTTCACCAAGAGTAAATTTCATCTCAAGAAACCACTTTCTTTGCTCATTCATAACAAGCTACTCCTATATGTTAAAGTTTCATCATGAGATTGCAGCAGTTCACTCACATCTTCAGGCTACTCTTATAATTCTATCCCTCTTGTTATTTCCACCACATCTGCAGTTCTTTTCCTGAACACAAACCTCTCCAAGTCATCCAGGAGAGTTGGAATCAACTTCTTCTAAACTCTTCTTAATGTTGCTATTTTGCCCTCCTCCCATGAACACAAACGCTCTTAATGGCATCTTGGAATAGTGAATCTTTTCCAAGTTTTTAATTTACTCTGCCCAGCTCCATCAGAGGAATCACTGACAGCTATAGTTTTAGGAAATGTATTTCTTAAATAATAAGACTTGAAAGTCAAAATGACTCCTTGATCCATGGGTAACAGAATGGATGTATTAGCAAGCATGAAAACAATATTTATCTCATTGTATATCTCCATCCAAGCTCTTGGGTGACCAAGAGTAGTAGTATTTAGAAAGGAATCTTTTGTCTGAGTATTATCTCTCAACAGTGGGTATAAAATAGTCCATTAACCATATTGTAACCAGATGTAAGGTCATCCAGGCTTTGTTGTTACATTTATAGAGCAAACACTAAGTAGATTTAGCATGATTCTTAAGGGCCCTAGGAGTTTTGGAATGGTAAGTGAGCATTAGCTTCAACCTCAAGTCACCAGCTGCATTAACCTCTATCAAGAGGCTGTTTTGTCTACATTGAAAATCCTGTGTTTAGTGTAGTCAACTTTATCAATGATCTTAGCTAGATCTTCTGGATAACTTTTTGCAGCTTCTACATCAGCACTTGCTGCTTCAACCTTGCACTTTCATGTTATGGAGAAGGCTTCTTTCCTTAAACCTCATGAACCAGTCTCTGCTAGCTTCAAACTTTCTTCTGTAGTTTCCTCACCTCTCTCAGCCTTCACGAAATTGAAGAGAGTTAGGGCCCTGTCTGGATTAGGTTTTGGATTAAGGGGATGTTGCAGCTGGTTTGATGTATCCAGACCACTAAAACTTTCTCCATATCAGCAATAAGGCTTTCTTATCACTAGTGTATTCACTAGAGTAGCACTTTTAATTTACTTCAAGAACTTTTCCTTTGCATTAACAACTTGGCTAACTGTTTTGAGCAAGTAGCCTGGCTTTCAGCCTGTCTTGGCTTTAGTAATACCTTCTTAACTAAGCTTAAACATTTCTAACTTTTGAGTTAAAGCAGGGGTTCTTAACCAGGCGTCCACAGATCCCCAAGGGGTCTGTGGAAAGTTTTCAGGGGGTCCAGGAGTCTGAATATTCTCTGAACTTCAACTGAAATCTAGCATTTCCTTCATTTGTGAATGTATGCAATAAATAAGTTACAGCAGTATTCATTTCACCTGAGTGGCAAAGGGGTCCATGGAACAAAAAAGGTTAAGAACCCATGATTTAAAGTGAGAGACACGCAATTCTTCCTTTCACTTGAACACTTAAGAGACCAGTGTAGGGTTATTAATTGACCTAATTTTAATATTGTTGAGTCACAGGGAATAGGGAGACTTAAGGAGAGAGAAAGATGGGAATGGCTGGTGCATGGAGCACTCAGAACACACACCACATTATTAAGTTCATTGTCTTATATGGGCACAGTTCACAGAGCCCCCAAACAATTACAATAGTAACATCAAAAGAACACTGATCATAGATCACCATAACAGATATAATAATAATGAAAAAGTTTGAAATATTGAGAGAATCACTAAAACGTGGCAGAAATGCAAAGTGAGCAAAGGCTATTGCAAAAATATTGCCAATAGAATTGCTTGAAGCAGAGTTGCCTCAAACTTTCAATCTGTAAAAATCCCAGTATCTGAGAAGCACTATAAAATGAAGCACAATAAAACATGATATGCTTGTACATGTGTGTGTACTGTTAAACGAATTGGCAAGAGACTGGAGGCAACCTGTTTGTATATGTCTAAAGCAAAGGCCAACTTTTTGTACATGTTGAAATCACCCGCACATATCTGAGACTCTCCGACCTTGCATAACTGTTAGAACCTTCTGATAGTCTTTGAACATACGTCTTGATTTCCCTGAAACCAGGACTTTCTTTCTTTCTTTCTTTCTTTCTTTTTTTTTTTGGTAGCATTCCATTCCCTTATGAGGTTTGCTTTCCTTACTCATTTTTTTGTTTGTTTGTCTTTTTGGTTTTTTTGCTTAATCAATCAATTTTTTGTTTGTTACTTCACTGTATTTACTATATAAGCTGCCTCTTTCTCAAGGAAAAATGGAGCACTTCTGTCTAGGCATAGAGCATTCCCCAATTTGCAAATTGTCTCCTTTTGATAAATAAATGATCTCTCTTTTCTAAAGCCTTAACATTTTTCTTTTATTTGACAGTATGTGTGTTTGTGTGTGTATACACAGACACGTATACATATATCTCTAAATTGTAACTACAGATACAGTTATTACTGGTAGGAAACATATATAATGAGTAAGAACACTGGCTCAGGAATCAAACAGACTTGGATTTTAAATCCTTACTCTACTATTTACTAGAGATGTGAGCCCAATGGCTTTTTCTGAAATAATGTGGTTATTATACTTCTTATAAAGAAGTAGAACTAATTATGTTTTCTTTATATCCATGATTTTATATGCATAATAGTTACATAATTATCTATACACACACATATCCATTGTCGACAGTTTGATACTATTTATGAACTGCCAAAAAGATAAGGATTTTATTTGTAAACTGGTCTGTTCCTCTTGGCATGATCCCCTTTGATTGTTTTAGCTTCAGCTGACATGTCTCTGATTAAATTATGTTAAGATTAGGGCTTTGATTTGACCATGTCAGTAGGGTGGAACTCAGGGTTGAGTCCCCACCCCCTTGGTAGGCTATATAAATGGACACTCACTCAAAAAAGATACATGGAAGAAGACATGAAAGAGGAGAGAACTTGTTCATTTCAGTCCCGCCATGTGACAGAAAGGAGAAATCTCAAACAGTTAAAACCCTGGGAAGAGAGACATGTTCTATGCCATTCTGTAGCTGAGAAAGAGGAAGGCTGAACACTCGCAGAGATCAGCAGCCATTTTGCTTCAACACATGGCAGCTGAATTTGGTGAGAATATACTTCTTATGGTACTTTGAGTTGGACTCTTTTGGGCCTTGTAACTGTAAGCTTCTACTCCAAATAAATACCCTTTATAAAAGCCAACAGATTTCTGGTACTTTGCATCAGCACCCCTTTGGCTGAATAATACACCCATCATTATATGGTGAACGTTGTATATGTGAAAGTGTTTTCGTGGTACCCTGAACCCAGAAGAGGAGGACCAAGATTCAAAGACTCATGTAATTTGCAAATGACAAAGAAAAGTCTCCAAATTTAAATTTAAATGCAGATTATTATTAACTACCAGATTATTTTTATTCCTACTAATTTTCTGAAGTTCATTTTAAAATGAAATTCCCCTTATTCTTCCTGCCTTGCTTCTTTATTTCCCAAAGGCAGTTCTGTAACACCTCTATGCTTTCAGTATGATTTACTATTCCTTTAGAAAACACTTGAAAGCTTTCACAAGTGAAATAACTCCTTTTCTTACATATTGGGAAGCACAAATGATATACAATATATTTGTTCTATCTAGGTAAACCATATTTATATCAACATAATCTTACATTTCTAGTTGATGTATTAATTTTGCAAAATGCATTCCAAGGGGGCAGAGGATTGCAATTTTTGAATAAAAACATTTTTATTTTGAAGATGGTATTGCATAAATGTCAATATAAAGACCCAGGATATTTAAAAATATATTTTATTATTTTTAATTTATAATTAACTTTCAATTACCCTTATCACTGAAGGAAGAAAATTGTCATAGACATCTTAAAGAGTGGATAATAACCAATTCCTATATTATATTTTTTATTCCATAATATGTTATGGCTGCATACTGTCAAAACAAACATTTTAAATGCAAATAACGCAACTGAGCTATTTATTTGGTATTAAATAGACTTTTAAGAACTATCAGTTGTTTAGTGAATTTAATTAAGTCAACAATACTAGTAAGGTTTATTTTTTATTCGTTTTCATTTTTCTTGTTAACTTTACACAGCTGCTACAGATCATTGCATTAATTTGTACCCTTGATCATTCTTTGGCTGAAAGGAGCAGCAAGACTAGTGTATTTGCTGACAGAGAAAATCTGCCTAAAATCCGGTGGGAAATGTTCCTGGAGAGTGGACTGGCCGGTGGAAAATCTACACATTTAAAGAATAACCTCTTTCAGCGTGTATCTTTCTCCCCCATACCTTCTGTTTGATGATCATCTCATTGATGTCTTCAAGATCACCCACCATCACCCTTTGTGATTTTATAACTCGATCAAGCAGAGAAAGCCAGTTGGTAAGTTCTGTCCAAGCCCGGTTGAAATCTGCCAGAGCAGGTACCTCCAAGAGCAGGGAAGATGGCATTTCTGGTTTAGATATGGCAGTTTCCTTGGTAACCACAGGTTGTGTCACCAGAGTAACAGTCTGACTAGGAGCTAAAATATTTTTTTGTAAAAAGGAGAAAGAGAAAAAAAGATAAATTAGGAACATGAGTTAAGCCAGATTCAATAACAATAAATCAAGTTTAATTGAAGGGCAACAATTTGAGCCAATGTATTACTTATGTCATTATATGTTTTTTCCCTAATAATATGAATACTTTAGATGGTAACATGTGATAAGAAAATTCCAAGACTCAACTTTTTCATTAATACACATTAAATAATTGTTCAAATGTGATTTTGCTTGTTTCCACACCTGGACAATTAATGTAAGAATCCTTCTCAAAAAACAATTAAATATATTGTGGGATTGGTGAAAAAACAAAAACAAATAGACATTGTCAGATGAATAAATTTTACTATTTTTTTATTCATTCAAGGAAGAAAAAAGGCAAAAGTAAAAAAAGGAAAACATTTTATGTCTGAATTATGATTTCCTTGAATAATAAGTAAATTACTTTGGAGGTGGACCATAGGGAAATCAAAGCCAATAAAATGTTCTTGTTTTAGCTATGTATTTGATACTGGGAGCAGTTTGTCATTTTTTTTTTCAGATTGGTAATAAAGAGGCTAGCAGTGAAGAAAAACCAAGCTACATTATTTTTGGAAAATCAGAACTAATACAGTTTTTCTTTTTGCACATGAAACATTGCTCTAAGATCATTAATAAATACCTAGTAACTGAGTATTAAGTTAATATTAATAGTGTTGAACACTATAGTGCAATATAGCAAATGATAATGGTTAAGAGCTGGAATCTGGGAGTATAAACACTTGGGAGAGAATCCCTGTCTCTGACTTTGGAACTCTGTGGCTTTGGTTAAGTAACTTAACTTCTCTAAGCTCCAGTTTTTCTCCCCAGTAAAGGAGTAATAATAATAGGGAAGTGGGAGGGGCAATTGTGTGGATTAAACGACTAATAACAAGAAATGAACATAGAACAGTGGCAGAAACACAATAAAATAATATTATCATAATAATATCACCTGACACTAGTATGTAATCAATAATGTTAGGTACAACTATTATTGTACAATAAAAATGTTTCTACACACGTGGTAAATAAGAAATACACTGATGAACAAAAATAGTGAAAAGTTGGGTATAAGGGCTGGAAAAGTTAAAACATTTGGAGGAAACACAGTCAGATGTCTACATGTGGACCTATATTTACTGAAGGGGGCTAAGCATGCTGGTGTGAATTGGCACTAAACACTAACAAACTACTGGGTTATCAGAGGTGAGTGATGAGAGGAAAGGAATGCCTCATCTAGTTTATAGTCAATGGCCTGAGGATATAGGCAAAATGGCCTAATATATCCAGGGGACCAGTGGCAACCCTGTATTTGACTATGTAGTTCAGACTGAAAGCTTTCTGGGGAAGCTGCAAAAGTCAATACCTCAATGGGAGACCTGAGAGAGGCATGGACAAGAAAAGAACTGTTCTAAGAAAGTGAGGAAAATGTGCCACATTGGATTTCCATTCTGAGGTGGCCATAAGTTACTTTTCAGGGTTGTTTTACTTTATATGCTTTTAAGGTTGTCTTCTTAATAGAGGAGAAGATGAGAGGATGGAGAATGGCTTTTACCTCAAACTTTTAAGAGACAAACAGTTCCCACAGGTAGAAAAAATAATCTTGAACAAGACAAAGAAATGAAAATGTGTTTGAGTTATTAAATAGAATAAAAAACGATGTCAAAAAGTAATGACTGAAAGACAATACTGAGGAAATAAGGAATAAATTTCCTTTCTTGAAGTTATTTTACTAATCTGAGATTCTTTCTAGAAAGAATGAAACATAATCTTAAGCAGAAATAGCATCCTGTGATCCACCGATCCAAGATCCAGCAGGAGGAAGCATAGAAGCCAATAAGATCTGGAAATCTTAAAAGGGATTCCAGAAGAAGAGTTGAATCACTAGGGAAGATGCATGGACAAGGATAAAAAGACTGAAATTAGAACATCACTATAGGAGCTAACTGAAGAATGTCTGGCTGACTGAAAAACATGGACAAATTATTCTTAAAATTGATACACAAAGGACACTAAAGCAACATACAGTAGTTTGGGAGGACTTCAAGTTCTGAGAAGTGTCAGAAAATGTGTGTATTTAACTTGACTTATTGAAGATTTGACTCTCAAGAGAGAGCAGGAATAGTGCATTTTTTTCCTTTTGGACTTGCTTCTGACCAGCAAAGAACTACTTAATGAAGTGGAAATGATCATGTCACTTTAAATCTCAATATAGTGAAGGATGAGAGTACAAAAAATTCTCAAACTTGGCAATGAATAGACCACTGTTTTCTGGAAAGCACATTTGAAAAAAAATAACTCAAGACAATTAAGAATTACAAACAAATAACATTGGAATAACGTAATAAAATTCTCCAAGTAATCCAATGAGGAAAAAGGAAGTATAAAAACAGCAACAACAAAAGACAGTCAGCTCCCGGAGGTTAGCCTCCCTGGTGCCGAGGGATTACTACCAATTACCAGCTGGTGATGCAACTAAAAAAGGCCTTGAATAAAAGGGGTAAATGGGTAAAGACAAATGATTTTATATGGCTAAGTGATTTCAAAATGAGTCGGGAGGTCATTAGAGGGGTCATGTTTATGCACATCTCATCAGGATCCCAGAGACAGCCAAAGTAGATACAACCCCAGGTACTGGTGCTTCTGAGGGCTAAGGAGCACACAGGTCCTATGGTCATGGAAGATGGCTCTGGAGTTCAGTGCCCTGTCAGTGGGCCCTACTTTGAAATTTGTGCTCCTGAGTGTGATGGAGTTGGACTCAGATGTGACCTTTCTACACATGCCTCTTTTGTCACTTTTACTGAACCTGTGGTTGGCCCTGGGGTTGGTGTATACTCAGGAGACTTGAATCTCTGGACTGTCCATGTGTCAGCTGGGCCCTGAGCCTCAGCAGAATTGCAACTCCTACTCTCTGATTCGTTGTATTTACTCAGGTCAGCTAACAGGGAAGTGAATATTGTCAACCACCACACCAGGGAACTGAGAGTGCCTACAACTGCAAGCAGGAGAATTGCATCCATCATCCATGTGGGATCTAAGTCTCTTCTCAATTTAGAAGTGGAGTGGACATCACAAAGCCAGGGTCCACAGGATGGTGGAATAAAATATGGATTAGAGTGGACTTACTGGTATTCAACTATAGAACTATTGTGACTCTAGCAATGGAAGAAATTGTATCACTGATGGTGAGACAGTGGCCATGGCAGTTGCTGAGGGCAGGGAGAAGGAAGAAGAGGTGTGATGTGGGAGCATTTTCTGGACTTGAAGTTGTCCTAAATGATATTGCAGGGACAGATGCTGGACATTGCATATCCTGCCATAACCCACTGAATGGACAGGGGGAGAGTGTAAACTACAATCCATGCAGTGCTGCAGTGCTCCAAAATGTATTTACCAAACGCAATGAATATGACACAATGATGAAAGAGGTTGTTATGTTGGAGGAGTGGGGTCATGAAAAAATAGAGAGAAAAAAATAAAATAAAATGTATTTGGAAATTAAACAAAAAACAAATGCAATGAATGTGCCAACATGATGAAAGAGGCTATTGATGTGGGAGGAGTGGGGCGTGTGTGTGTGTGTTGGGGGTATATGGGAACCTCTTACATATTTTAATGTAACTTTTTTTTGTGATCTGTCTCTTTTCTTAAAAAAAGACAATTAAAAATAAATAAAAAAAGAGTCAGCTGAAGCGGAATCAGAGGTGGGCCAAGAGTGGGATGATTCAGCCATCTTTAATAAAACAAAAGTAAAGAAAACAAATAGGAAAAAAATGTACCAGGCATGAGTACATTATCTGGTTTGTAGACCAGCTGGACTGGTCGTTCCAGTTGCTCTTCCAGCCTTCACCATCTGAATTGTATTGGTCTTACTCACTGCTCTATCCTCAGCACCTAGCACAGGTCCTCAAATACAGTAGGTGCTCAATTGATGTCTGCTGAACAAATGAACAAAACTAAATTAAAAAGTACCTGTGCTTTAGCAAACATAGAGGCCTTCAACCCACAGTGAATGTTAAATAACACCAATCTATAAGAATGGTTTTTGGGATGCTAGAATACAAAACTATGCTGAGGCTCTTGGTATGAGGTGATTTTATCTATTTTCAGAGCAAGAAAATAATGGAAGGAGAGCCACTGCTTCAGAGAGTCAATGCAAGGTCAAACAATAAAGAGAAAAACGTAGAATCAGTCAATTCCTCTTTTATATTCCATATTTCTACGGGGAGGGGAGCAGAAAAGATTCCTGGATTAAGTGCAGAGTGCAAAATAGTTAGAGTGGACTATCTGGGCCAAATTGTTTACTTTCCTTCTGCCATTTCTTAGTTGTATAATCTTAGGCAGATTACTTAAACTCTCCGAAATCTCCATTTACTCCTGCATAAAATGGGGATTTTAACAGTACTTCCCACACAGACAGTTGGCCTTACCATTTCTTAGATATACAACCTTGGACAAATCACCTAATCTGAGATTATGAGCACCTTGGGGTAAGGAATTATATCATGATTGTTAAACTGAATTTATCTGAACCTCAGGCTTTTCACTGGCACAATGGGGGAAACTACCAATCTCATGAAATTGTTCTAATGATTTTATGAAATTATATATGTAAGTTACCCACTAGAGTTTTCTGATAGTTAAGCACACTGTGTGTGCGTGTGTGTGTGTTTTTTTTCTCCTTTTTCCTTTCCTACTCAAACAATATAGCTTCTCACTTTCTACATTAGCATGGCATTCTAGGTTCTGTACACTCTGAACAAGACTTCAAATCGCAGCCTAGCCTCCAACCATTCTTGCTGTTCTCTATTCAGCATTTCCCAATTAGCATAGGCTCTTGCACATGTCTATGTCTCTCTACATGCTCTATGTACTTCTTGAAAATTCTTCTCTCCCTTTTCCAGACAAAATCACATTTTCTCTTCAAATATCAACCCTAGATGTCCGTGTTATGGAGGGTCCAGGATAAGTATAGAACTAAAAGTCATCATGAGTTATAGAACCACACCATTCTCTTGCGTCCTAAAATTGTAGTCTTTAACATTTTCTTTATCTCTAGGAAGAACAAAATCGTATACTATTATTAGAATCATTATTAGGTGAGGGCTTTTTGGTTTTTGTTTTGTTTTTTCTTTTGTATGAGGGGAGAGAGTAGCTGATAGAAATTTAGAACAGACTGCTGAAATTCATAACTTTGGGACTCCAGAAATAAGAGAAAAGTCCTATAACATAAAGTAGGAAGAAAGTAATCTCCATCTACTTCACACTTTTTATTAGGGTCAATTTGGGTAGAATGATACTATTTGAGATAGTTTAGTTTTCCCAAAAAGATTTGCCTCTAACTCCACCCATGCGATGCACATTTTATTCTTTCTTATTTGTTTTGTTCTTAGCAAAATATTCTGGAGGAGAAGTTTTGAAGTCCTAAGGGCATTTATCTTATTATATATAACCTATAGACTTACACTGCATTTTAGGATGCCTTTACTTTTATTTATTTTTTTAGAAAATAAAGTTCTTTCTTTCATGCTGTCTCATACTACCAGCTAGAAAAGTAAATCGCCTCGTTAGGTAAAGTGTGGCCTGGTCAGATTTGTAGAGGGTGGCACAGTCTGGAAAACAGAATCTCTAAGGGTCACGTGAGGTTACATATACCATTCCAGAGTAGTTCCTGTTAATTTGATACTTTGGAAGATAGGTAGTGGATTGCTTGAGAGTGTCCAAACCCATGCAGCTTAAGATGCTACCAACTATAAAGCACACACAATAACAAGTTCTGTGATGGGGCTTGAGGTTCTCCTAAGTAGCATGGGAAATGGCTTCCTGGCCAGCCTCATTTAATCCCTCCACAGTCTGATCTGCTTGCCTGGAAGTCCACCTTTTGATGGAGGAATAGATTATGGATTAGAGTGGACTTACTGGTGTTCCGCTGGGCAACTATTGTGATTAGTAAGGGAAGAAATTGTAGTAGTGATATGGAGAGGGTGGCCATGGTGGCTGCTGATGGTAGGGAGACGGAAGAAGAGATATGGCATGGGGGCATTTTCAGGATTTGGAGTTGTCCTGGGTGGTGCTGCAGGGATGGATGCTGGACGTTGTGTGTCCTGCTGTGGCCCACTGGGTGGACTGGGGGAGAGTGTGGACTACAATGTGGACCACTGTCCATGTGTTGCAGTGGTGCTCCAGAATGTGTTTGCCAGGTGCAGTGGATGTGCCGCGATGATGGAAGAGGTTGTTGATGTGGGAGGGATGGGGTAGGTGGGGTGGGGGGTATATGGGGACCTCATATCTTTTGAATGTAACATTTAAAAGAAAATAAAGAAGAAAAAAATAATAAAACATACTACAAAGCTAAAAAAAAAAGATGATTTTGGAGGTCATGGGGACCTGGCCCTGGGGAATTGCCGCTTGAGATCCCCAGCCTCTGTAACCTTAATGGGCAGCACCTCACAGTGGACATCAAGGGTATTCTTCTTAAGTCCTTTGGAGGCAGTGTCTCTCCCTGCACAGACTCCTGAAGGAAAACAGTCCATGTGGTGTCACGTTATTAACTGTCCCTCCAGCAACAGATGCTCAGGTCTTTTCTGCTCAATTACTTCATGCCAGAACCACACGTATTACAGTTAAACCGAACACACACACATACATAAACATATATAAAGACTACACACATACACACAAATACATATATACACATGCCTAGTCTACTGATGGTTGTCGCATAATGCTTCTCTCATGCATTCGTTAGAAAATTTAAACAGCTCTCCCAAGAACAGTTTTTCCTTCAATAGCTAAGCAGACAGAAAATCAAGCTCAAAATTGCGGAAAGGAATTGGGTTTGCAAACCGGAATAGTAGCATGAATAACAGTAGGTGTAACGTACTATTGCAAATGACAGCTTTGTTCTGAGTATTTTGTTAATTAAAAGGTGTTGGCTTTCAGAGGGAACTCTTATTTTTTCAAAAGTGTTTGAAGAACATTTCTCTAGTCTAAAAATGTAATTGGTTTCAGGAGTACATGATTAGTCAGACTAACAGCTTTACTTAGAGCTTTAAAGAAGCTACTAAATCTTTTTAAAAACACACATAATGTGTTTGGCATACATCCTTTGAAGTATTCACACGTGGTTTTTCTGTAATTCACAGGTCTCCATTGGTTGATAAAAATCAAGAAGCACATATTCTATTTCTGGGTTTGTTGTGTGAAGGTTGGTAACTTTTTTGTTTCAGTTTATATCTCTGAAAAATCAGTCAACTAACTAAAGGATACATTATCAGATTTACACTAGCAATTACATGATGAAATATCTAAAAAATGACTTTCGATATTCCCTTCCCAATCACAATTCCATGTCAGGAGAAGACAGCAATGATATGTCTGATCAAATTGAATTATTGTTTAATATTGTGGTTTAAAGGAAAAATTGTTTAGCTACTCTCATCTTACTAATAAAGTAACTGTTCTCCACGTAAGCAACATTGGGGAATATTTTCTTTTTGACTATTTGAAAGGATGACATGTGGTTTAACACGATAAATAAGAGTTATAGAGTACTTTGTAGCAAAATTAGAAATTATGCATGGACTCCAAGAAAGGAAAATCTATTCCATGTAAGCAAGGAAGATCCTCACTGCTTCCCTCTAAATATTTGTACTCTGTAAGTACAAATTGAAAAACTTAGAAACAAATGCTATGAACACTCTATAAGTACAAGTTGGAAAACTTAGAAATAAATGCTATGAACACATAAACCTTTAGGTTTATATGTATTCTTTCCCATTACTCTAAAGAGGAAATAAAATCTATGATTCCAGTATCACCAAGTATTCATATTTTAGCACAATAAGGGCATGTGCTACACATATACATGACTTAGAGAAGTAGAATTCAAGAATTCATGACAACCAATTGTTTTATTTATTTATTTATTTATTTATTTATTTATTTATTTATTTATTTCTCTCCCCTTCCCCCTGCTCCCCCTCCTGCCCTGGTTGTCTGTTCTCTGTGTCTATTTGCTGCGTCTTCTTTGTCTGCTTCCATTGTTGTCAGTGGTAAGGGGAACCTGTGTTTCTTTTTGTTGTGTCATCTTGTTGTGTCAGCTCTGCATGTGTGCGGCGCCACTCCCGGGCAGGCTGAACTTTCTTTCGCACTGGGTGGCTCTCCTTATGGGGTGCACTCCTTGCACATGGGGCTCCCCTACATGGGGGACACCCCTGTGTGGCAGGGCACTCCTTGCATGCATCAGCACTGCGCATGGGCCAGCTCCACATGGGTCAAGGAGGCCCGAAGTTTGAACTGCGGATCTCCCATGTGGTAGACGGACGCCCTAACCACTGGACCAAGTCCGCTTCCCGATAACCAATTGTTTTTATATATTTTTGAAGGAACAAAAGGTGTGGGAGCCATGGACTTTTAAAGTTCAGTGACTATAGTTTCTCTCTTTTTTAATTGATTCTTTCCTGCTGCTGAGAATATAATCCAAATAAAAAATATTTCCTTCTACTCAGAAAGAAAAGATATTACCACCAACACTATCCTCACCACTACCATTTACTGAGTGATTTCTACATGTCAGGCAATGTTCTTCATAAACCCTGTTTCATATGCTCTTTATCAGAATATTATCATATCCATTTTACTAAAAGGTGAAGTAACTTGCTCTGGATTTCACATTAAGAATTGACAATCCCATGACAGTATGCTTAATCACTGCACCTATTTCTAAGAATGACCTGGTCATCAGATCTTTTCTACATGTCTTACTCAATATGGAAGAATTAATAATCACTCAAAAACACTGTTGACTCCAAGAGCTAGAGTTTACAAGTAAGGTCCCCACAAAATGCATCTAATAACCATTCTAATGTGGGAGAGAAGATTTCATAGTCATGAAAATATGGATGATAATAATCAAGTGCATCTGGCTTCCTCTTCCAAGATAAATATTATGCTTGAGGAACATCTCTAACCTGACTATATCCAAACATACATCCTTCTTTCACCAATGTGAGGACTGAAATAAGCTTTGTCTTCTAACTCTTAGTTCGCATCTTCTAAGTGCCCTTCTATGTATGACCTATATGATATGATTTCATCCTATATGCATTCAATATGAAATAGAGTTTCTCAATCTTGTCATTATTGACATTTCAATCGTGGGGGATTATCCTATGCACTATAGGATGCTAAACATTGTAGGATGTTAAGCAGCATTCCTGGACAGATACTCTTTCAGTTGTAATAAACATGTCTGCAGGCATTACCAAATATTCTCCTAGGGGGAAATCGCCCCTGGTTGCAAAGCACTGATGTCAAGGGTTTTCTGTTTATTTCTGATCTTTCTTTCTCTATTTCTCTACCTGTCCCTCTCTCTCTCTCATCTATATCTATCTATCTATCTATCTATCTATCTATCTATCTATCTATCTATCTATCTATCTATCTATCGATTGATCCATCTATCTTTTATATGCTTGTTTAGCACTTACACCTGACATTCTTTATGCATATCCAAGTTTGTGCTTTCTTCTACCTAAGAAGTATAAGTTAAGTGAAATTTTAAGTGCTACTCTTACCCACATGATTTTGGGCAGGTGCTGAAGAAATGGTAAACACCCCAAGCTATTGCTTATTGCCGCCAGGGAATACTGAAGAAGTCGCACAGTAAATGTCTTGGTGATAAAACAAGATAGCATCTAAGGTAGAGAATACATACTCAAAAATTCTTTTGCTTCCAGCATTTATATCCTTGCAATCAGATGTTCCAGTTCCTCCCACCAAGAACTTCAGATTATTTCTCCACTCCTTGAATATGGAATGGCCAACTTGATTTGTTTTGGCCAATGGATCATTAGCAAATGCAACACAAATGAGGCTTGAAAACTGCTTGGGTATTGGGCCGTACTTGGAAATTTCTACAGTTATATGAACTATGGTAGCCTGCTAAATAACTGCAGGCATGTGACCATCATCCCTATCATCTCAGCTGATAACCACCAACTGCCAGACATGTGAGTGAGGCCATTAACTGCTGGCTGACCACTGATACATGAATAAGCCCAGTTGAGAACAGCAAAAGAACCACACAGGTGAGCACAGTCCAAAGCAGACTCAAGGAATCTGAGCTAAAGAAATGATTCTTATTCAAAGCTACTACATTTAGGGGAAGCTTGTTACACAGCAAAAATAACTGATATATAGCATCCATGTATACCTAGTAAACACTTATATCCCAAATAGGATTGAAAATGTCCCTCCCTTTGCTACAGAAATTTAAAAGAAATGCTGACTGAGCAGAGGGAATACAGCTGGAAAAGAAATAAAGATTCCTCAAGTTAAAGCCTGAGAGACAGAGAATTGAAGATTCACATGACATGGTCATTATATGAGGCCTATACATCAGGCAGCCAGCCAAGATTTTGAAGGATATTTGAAGGAAGCAATGCCTTTAAAAAGAAATGCTTTTAAAATAAATTCTCTGTTGGTGTACTTAGAACTTAGCATATGAACAAAGTAGAGAATTTAGTAATACGAGTCAGAAAGCAGGCAGTCTAGTGCAGATGACAAGGGAAGAAAAGGCAGAATTATTGTAAAAGTGTGGAAATGAATAGAGCTGATGGTGATACAATATAGTGAGTATAACTAACACTGCTGATTTATAAATGTGATCGTGGCTGATGGGTAGTCTTTGGATATAATATTTCAATTGAAAGGAAGCTAGAGAACAAGGTAGGGACTGTATAATATAGTGATTTTGGTGGTAGATGAAGACTGTGATTAATAGAATAAGTGTAAGAATGTTCTTCCTTTACAACGTGTTAAATATATGGTGATTCATGGGAAAACTACAACTTTAGTTAACAGTAATATTGTAATACTTTTGCAGCAATGGCAAATAAGATATATCAATTCTTTTTTTTTTTTTTTTTTTTTTTTTTTTTTTAATTTTTTTATTTTTTATTGACTTTGTAATAATATTACCTTAAAAATATATATGTGAGGTCCCATTCAACCCCACCCCCCCACCCCCCCTCTCCCCCCCCCCAACAACACTCGTTCCCATCATCATGACACATCCATTGGATTTGGTTAAGTACATCTTTGGGCACCTCTGCACCTCATATACATTGGTTCACATCATGGCCCATACTCTCCTCTATTCCATCATGTAGGCCCTGTGAGGATTTACAATGTCCGGTGATTACCTCTGAAGCACCATCCAGGGTAGCTCCATGTCCCGAAGATGCCTCCACCTCTCATCTCTTCCTGCCTTTCCCCATACCCTTTGTCCATTATGTCCACTTTTCCCAATCCAATGCCACCTCTTCTATGTGGACACTGGATTGGTTGTGTCCATTGCACCTTTATGTCAAGAGGAGGCTCAGATTCCACCTGGATGCTGGATGCAATCCTCCCATTTTCAGTTGTAATCACTCTAGGCTCCATGGTGTGGTGGTTGTCCTTCTTCACCTCCATCTTAGCTGAGTGTGGTAAGTCCAATAAATCAGATTGTAGGTGCTGGAGTCTGTTGAGGCTCAGGATCTGGCTATCACATTGTCAGTCCAGAGATTCAAATCCCCTAAATATATCTTAAACCCCAACATTAACTGCACCTCCAGCACATTAGCATGAAAGTCTTATGAAGGGAGATCCCATCTGAGTCCAGATTCATCACACATAAACACCATTTCCAAAGAGGGGCCATCTGCCCTGGTAGTTAACCCCATCAGCCATGACCATAACTCCCATGGGTCTCTTTAGCCCTCAAAGGAACCAATATCTGGGGGTTGTATCTGCTTTATCTGTCTCTCTGACTCTGCTCAGTTGTGCATGAGGGCAAACCTTCTGCCAGCCTCCAGACTCTTTTTTAGAAACTCGTAGCCATATAAACTCATTTCTCCTTTCCATTTCCCCCTTACTTTAGGTCAAACAGCATTTTAAAGTCATGGTATTTTATGTAGACATGGATATTCTGCTGATCCGCATTGAACCTTCCGTATAAGGTCATTTTCCAGTTGCATCATCAGTTGGTAGTTGATAGTGGTCCCTCGTTGCCAGGGAGGCTCATCCCCGGGTGTCATGTCCCACGCTGGGGGGAAGGCATTGCATTTACATGCTGAGTTTGGCTTCGAGACTGGCCACATTTGAGTAACATGAAGGCTGACAGAAGGAAATTCCCAGGCACAAAGTTGCTCTAGGCCTTGTTATTATTTTGGGTTTATCAGCTCACAAGCATAGTCATTAGTATCAGGGGCTCACTGTTGAACCCTCACTCCCTCCCGGTCCCCACCACTGTACCTGGGAGACTGTCGCTGCTCCCCTAGGGACCACGACAGAGCACCACTGGCCGGGAACTCAGTACCCCCCCTACTGTGGTTTTTAATTGTTGCCACTATGAGTATATCCAAACATTAAACTCATCGCTATATGCCATTCCCTAGTAAGGGACCATGACATTATATTGGGCTTCAAATTTCGGGGAGTTCTGGATCACAGAGTGTTTCAACAATGGCAATGGAGGGATACTGGTATGGGATACCAATGACAGATGATATATGACTGACAGGGAGCTGTACAGAAGATATATCAATTCTAAGAGACAACATTAGGGGGTATAAAAGGGTATGGGATTTTTCTTTTTGGAGTAAAGAAAACATCCTAAAATTGACTGAAGTGATGACAGCACAACTCTGTGATGAATACGAGAGCCACTGAGTGTATACTTTGAATGGATTGTACAAAGAATGGGACTGTATAACACACAAAGGGAATCCAGTGGTGGAAGGACTATGATTAACAGAACAAATATGAGAACTTTCTCTCATGAACTATAACAAGTAGATAATACTAATACAGGATGTCATTAACCGGGTGGGTTGGGGGAAAACACATCAAATGTAAGATATTGGTTAACAGTTAGTAGTAATGTTTTGATGACGCTCTTTCACAGTTTGTAACAAATGTTTCACAATACAAGGTGTTAGTGGTGGGGAGATGTATGGGAGCCCTGTATGATGATTGCATGTTTGTTGTGTAAGTTCAGAGCTTATATTATACACTTATTGCTTATGGGTGTTCATGTATGAAAGGTAAACTTCAATATAAAGTTTAAAAAAGAAAATAAAAAAAGAAAATAATTAAGACCATGTGATTGATGAAGGATGATTACCAGTTGTAAAACTTGTATCAGAATAAAGTCCACATAACCATTCAAGAATATCTAGAGAACATTGTGCTGTAATAAGAACTGTACAATATTCTCTAGATAGTTATTCTGTACAGTTCTCATTACAGAAAATTGGCTATTTTACCAAAACTTTTGGAATCTTACAATATCATGAATTAAAAATTTTTAATTCATTTGTCTGTTTTTCACAGAATTGTTCCGGCCTGAATATTAGAGACAAGATTCTAGAATCAAGCATGAACAAAACCAGGTGAGCTGTGCTGTCTACAGAACTCAGTCTAAATGAGTCTCATGTTTCACCCTGAGTAGCAAAATAACTAACAATTAGAATTTAAAGTTTTTACACAATGAGTAAGATCCCCTACCATGTGCCAGACTGTCACAAGTCTCACCCACTAGAAAATAAGCTAATTGGGTTAAGGGTCAAATGCATCTTTTGCTTCTTCACAGAACCCAGTGCCATATCTGACACACAGTAGTGTCTTGACAAACACAAGCAGTCTTTAAGTGATCACAGATATATATATACAGATCCAGAGTTTCATTAGGTAGAACAAAGGCAGAGCACCCTTTATCTCCAACATAAATGAAACATTATTAAGTAGTTGAAAATATAAATTCTTTTGGTCTAAATTGATAATAACCTTATATTTGTGCAGAACTTGGACTAGTACACAAATGTCTCTTTAGTCATTGTCTCAGTTGGTTCTTCAACACACCACTCTGATGTGAGCAGGGAGAACATCAGTAGTACCATTTTATAGAAAAGGAATACTTTCTATTAAATCTCCTGCATGCAACTTGTTGCTTCAGAGTCTCTTTCCAAGGGATCCAATCTAAGACATCCTCACATTGGCCTATTCACATAAGAATTTATCTTTCTTTTTTTGAAAAATTTATTTCTCTCCCCTTCCACCCACAACCCCCCCGGTGTCTGCTCTCTGTGTCCATTTGCTGTGTGTTCTTCTTTTGTCCACTTCTGTTGTTGTCAGCGGCTTGGGAATCTGTGTTTCTTTTTGTTGCGTCATCGTGTGTGTTAGTTCTCCGTGTGTGTGGCGCCATTCCTGGGCAGGTTGCACTTTCTTTCGCGCTGGGTGGCTCTCCTTACGGGGCACACCCCTTGCACATGGGGCTCCCCTACGCGGGGGACACCCCTGCGTGGCTGGGCACTCCTTGTGCGCATCAGCACTGCATGTGGGCCAACTCCACACGGGTCAAGGAGGCCCGGGGTTTGAACCGTGGACCTCCCATGTATAGACAGACACCCTATCCATTGGGCCAAGTCCACTTCCCAGAATTTATGTTTCTAAAACATAGGAAGTAATGTGATCTTTCCAGTCATTCAATTCTGGAATAATATTATTTAAAAGGAATTATTTGTTTTATACATATATATAATTCAGTATATATTTGAATGCTCTGGAAAGTGTGGTATATGTAATTGTTTAAAGGCTTATAAAGCAGTTTTATACTCTTCAGTTTATATTTATCATTGTGTTACTGTTTCTTGAGCAAAATCTGAACATACCTGGTAACTGAAACACCAAAGAGCGTGACAAATTCAAATCTTGAAGTCTTGAACTCTGTCTCCATAAGGACATTGGAAATGTAACCACTACCTTGTGTTGATTTGATGTGAATGTGCTGGGCTAAACTTGGCTTTTAAAGTTTTGGGTCAGTAAACACGTTATGAACTGCAGGCATGGCAAACACAGAAATGAAACAGTGAAACTACCTACTTCAAATTCAATTTCTGTTTTCATTTAACTTGTAGAAAAGTACACCATGCCCATAAATGCAATAAACTACCAACTATACAATAGAAGCCAAAATCAAGGGTAGAAAACAACTTACAATTACAAAGGGGAAATTGCTTGCTATAAGCTGAGCATTAAAAAAATAAGATTAAAGATTAGGATGCTTGTTTTATTAAGTCATGTCTACTAAACCACCTCAAATTCCCTTTGGAAGTAGGAAAAGTGATCATAAATAAAAATATATTGTCTCAGCGATTTTAAGTCATGCTATTGGAATGGCAAGTTCCCAGGAACATTAGAATGACAGTTTGATGCACATACTTCCTATTGCTTTGGACTTGAATCTCATCGTCTTAATAATTATGATAAACTGGTCTAAAATTAAGAGTGTAAAGAGAGCTTGGGAAAGCTGTGAGCCTACAGTTTATAGTTTCTGCTATGGGATCATAGACTACTTCACTTACTTAAAAAGATCCCTGAAGCTGTAATGTATATTTGGGTCATTTTGAACCACTTATTTTTGCTGCTTAGGAAGGGGAAATCTCACCAGATCATGGATAATGGTAATTGTTGTTTTTCAAATTAGTAAGTCATATTTAAACCCTAGTTACACCAGTTCCTTGATGACATTGTTTTACATAAAAGATATGGATTTACAACAAATTTTGCATTTTAAAACATTACTTAAAAATAAACTTTTGAATGAATTCAAATTATGTTTAGGATCCGAATTTTCTAAGACAAAGTTAATTACACTATCCTCAATAGAAAATCATTTTATTTTTTTCCATTAGGAGTAATAATCTTTAAATTTGAGGTTTCCTTTATCTCAAGATTTTATGTAAAAGTAGAAATAAAATATATTCTCTCTACTGTTAAAAATGAAAGTCTATATCAACCCGTGATTTTATAGCAAAAAGATATAGAGGGGAAATTTATTCATTAAGTTATATGTGACAAAATCTCTAACTTGTCACCTGAAGGTAAGTTTCATGAAAGAAATAAAATCAACCTAACTGAAACCTTAACTCCTATCTAGGGTTTATCAAACTAGAGAAAATAGAAAATAATTAAGCATCTTTGAGGAATATAACTACTCTATATTGACAGGTGTGTGTGTGTGTACATACATAGTGCTGAATTGGTAAAATTCTTCATTTTGCCCTGGAATGTGGTGGAAAGAATGAAAAAAAATCACCAAAGCTTACTACTCTTGTACTACCTCAGATGCAAAAAGAAAGCATTCCTTCTGTGGAATATAAGAAGCAAAGAGCTGGGCAGCAAGGCCAATTCCCAAAGAGAAAGTAGGGTCAATTTGCTATTTGGAACTTGATGTTCCCATTCAAGCTGATGCAAAAATGGAATGGAATGGCATAGGGACTGAAATACCTGGACAAAAGACAATGGAGGACAGAGTTTACTACCATTAGATGACCTGAATAGGTGAAACTATACCAAGGCAGTGCTCTTTTATTCATTTATTTTCAGAAATGATACTTTGGGTCTTAATGAGCCAGATTCTATTATTGGAAAATGATAAAAATCTATTATATAAAATGTAAGTTATCGGTGATGTTTTCAATAACCACATAAAGATATGCTATAGTAACTTGAAAATGATCTTCATAAAACTTAGTTTATTTTGTAGATCTGAAACCAGATGCTACATCTGATAACATCCTCATAAGTTGTGTCATATTGGAGGAGCCACTCAATTAATGATTAAGGAAGCTGAGGCCCAAAAGGTTGAATGATTTTCCCAAGAACACAAGCCCCTAGTTAGTATGAAACCAAATAAGGACCAGATCCAAGGTCTCTTAATTCCCAATTTAGTTATCTTTTAACTGTACAAGTAGCTTACAATATTATGTGCATGACTTTGAAATTGCAAAAATTTTACACATCTGTACATAATAATATGTAGTATATAAGGATTCAGACAGATATTTTAAAAACCCAACCCATTCTGAATTTAGTAATATTTAAATATGATTTTGCATTTATTTAATCATAGTAGTATTTATATTACTTTGAAGATATTTATATATACGTGTGAGCTAAATTACTTATTTGACCCACAGACAACATTTGTTGTGTTCATAGATTCAAGAACACATTTCAATAATCCTGGAGAATCCTAGGTTTCTCCAGTGCATAGGCTGATAACCAATGTAATTTGGTTACTGCCTTATAATACAATTGATAAAAAAAAACTTCAAAAGCGCATTTCTTACCACAGGTGATTTCAATTTCAGAGTTTACAAACAAGGGTATTTGAAAATGGGCTGTCACAGGCATAAAGAGCTGAATTGTCTAAATGGTTTATCATTTTTAAAATAAATTAGAACAGATTCAATGTTGTCACTATAACAGTACTCTCATGTACTCACATTCTTATCTGCTTTTCTGAGTGGGAGAAAAAGGCAATGACAAAACTAGTCTGACAAAAATTTGGCTCACCTGCAGCCACTTTTATGTGTGCTGCAGTCCCTAATGTGAATACTTCCATGTATGTCAGTGTCACCTCACCGTGTACCTGTGGTGAGAAGCAAAAGTCTGAGAAACACCCCAGGACCATGCCCAGATACCTGAATCTGCTTTCATTCCACTTATATAAAATGATTCCCCATTAATTTCTCAAATGCACACTTTGTCTTAGGCTATCCAATATCTTTGTGCAATACCTACTATTCCTACATTCTTTACAAAACACATTTTCCTAAGCTGTTTCTTAGATTGAAGTAACTTCTTCACCTATCCAACTTTTTTCTTGTGCATTACGACAGGAAACTTACTTCTGTGAAGTCTTTGTTGACAATTCCAGCCAACTAACATTCCCCTTCCCTGACCTCCATATTGATTACAGTCTTACATAAAGAACCTCCAAGTTGGGATGCATATTTCCTTTTCTTATTGTCTATTGGTCTAATTGTAAAATTCTAGACTTGGAAGGAATGTTTGGTAATCTCAATGCTGAACTTTAAAATATGTCACCTCTGAGAATCATAAATCTCAGACTCAAATTCCGTGCATAATTCAGTAGTTCCTTGATATTCTCAAGAGGCATGTCCAAAAGTCCTTGCAAATCGAAAAGCAGATGTGTGATCAGCTAGGCTTATTTAGGAGGGGAAGAGTGTGAACTACAGGGTAAACTATTATCTATGTGTTTGCAGCAGCACTCCAAAATGTGTTCACTGAGTGCGATGATAGAGGAGGTTGTTGGTGTGGGAGGAGTGGGGGTGGGGTGGGGGGTATACAGGAATCTCTTATATTTTTTAATGTAACATTTTTTTTGTGATGTATATATCTTCAAAAAGATGTATTTTACAAAAATGATAGGGTGGGGGGGTGGGGAATGGGGTGTATGGGAACCTCTTATGTTTTTATGTTTTTTAATGTGTTTTTAAAAAATGTAATGTTCTTTGCGATCTCTTAACTTTAATTTTAAAAAGTGTAAAATAATAAAAAAAATAAAACTGATCTGGATAATTTTAAAAAAAGGAGCTAAGCTTGGAAAAAATTAAAAGAAAAAGGAGTTGAGGGATTAATTCCTGCCAAATAGTTTCTCAGCACCTGAGATAGTACTAGGAGCTTTTCATATTTGAAACACCCAACTACCTAATGGGGTCCATGTTATTAAGCCCATTGAAACATACTACATGTCATGGACCTTCAGAAAGCAATTTTCTATTCCCCTATATGAGTATTTTAGCTTAGGAAATTATGTTAACATTTCCTATTTAGTTTATGATGAAAAACAGCATCTCTTATTTGTAAAATTGTTTTTTCATCTATCAAATTGTTCTAATCATCTGCCCCAAAGCAGAAATTTCAAAAAATAATGAAGTTTTCTAAATATTATCTACTATAAGAAGTCAATATGGAGAAAGTGTTTCCATTAAATATATTTTCAGGAAAGAAATAATGGTTTCATGAATAATAAAGCTTTCTATTGTGACTTTGATAGTCTGAATTTAGTTTAATAGAATGGCTTTCATTCAAAGACTATTATTGAATAATTACTAACTTGGTGAAGGGTCTGTGTCTACTTAGTAGGACACGTAGATGAATACATTGATATGTTTCTTTATTTTCAAGTCCGTTGTAAGAAATAATTAAGTTACTCTTATTTTCTTTAAACTGTGAAAATATTTGATAACAAAGGAAAATTACATTATAAATAGAGCACTTGACTTTGTATTACACATAAGTACTAAAAAGATTTACTTTTCAGGGCTAAATGCTAAGAAAGTTAAACAGGTATAGGATATATACACTTTTTCCTGACAATCCTATATTTGGGGAGAAAGAAAGAATTCTCACATCATGTTAATGGAGAAAATAACAGTTATGCTTGTTTAGGGTAAAGTCAGGGTTTGGGAAGTGGTGTTAAAATCGATTGAAGGTTATAGTATATGTCTAAAATCTTGGGCATCATTAATAAAGCTCACTCTACTTGGACTTATTGCTCTATTCATACCCTTTCTGGAAGACAAACTACCTCAAAATTCAGGACCAAAAAGTAATATACTATTATTGCGGACTTACAGTGAAATATTCCTGGGGCTGTAATCAGTATGATTGAGAGGACCACTAAATGTTGAAAAGTGGATGTGACCAGGGAATGGCCTGGCTGTTTGCCAGGGTAAGAAATAACTTGATATTGACATTAAGCAGCAGCTGAAGAACCTTTTAACAGTTTAGGCACTTTCTCTAAATCCTCTAGTTATGCTTCACTGATTAAATTATTAAAAACCTCTGATTTAGCTGTTTCGTATTTCAGATGTGAGTGAAGATGTTTTGAAATAATTTCCATTACTCATGGTTTCTTGTTTTTCAAAATTAAACTTATAGGATGCTGAGATAATCCCTTCTTATTAGGTCTGCAGAAATTGCAAATATACTGAAAAGTAGAACAGATGCATGAAAGTATCATTTTCCTTGACAATATCTTATTATGATAGGCTAGTTCTTTTTTTCTTTTTCTTAGCTGAACTATATATGTTCATTCAATGTTAGTAAACCAATTGCTGGAGATTTAAAAAATGGCAGTAGGCTCCTACCAACCTCCAGATATAGGCCAAGAGAAGACTCGGGCAAAGGTCAAGAAAAGTATAAGACATTAAATTTAGGAAGAGCCTCACAATGTGAATGATCAGCTTGTATATGATTAACTCTTCCAAAGGTATTTATCACTGTCACCTAGTTTACAAGTAGCTTGTAGATAAGATTGCTTTTCTATAGATCCATTTAACAAATATTAACTGACTATCTTTGGGAGCAACCCATACCAAAGGAGTGAACATTGTTGACTTAAACAGCATTCCTTCCCAGCTGCTCCTAGGCCCACCCAGAAATCCTTCTTCCTACAAGAATTCCAACTTCCTTAACGTTTCCATAGATTCAATCCACAGTTCTAGAGGTAGATCTAGATTCATCTAAGGTTTAGATTCTGAGCCAATCAAAATAATTCCATCCTCCTTACTTTGGTTCAGAAACACAAAGTTTAAGTCAATCAGCCCAAGGAATGACCCTGTAGACTACCATTGGCACAGGAGAGAACATACAACCTAGATTGGCCTGAACTGACTGAAGGAAAAATCTCTTAATATTTCCTTGAGGTAAAAGTTCTCTCTCAATGTAACAATATATCATTCTGTTCCATTTGCTGGTGGTTGCCATCTTGAAACCTGGAGGAAAACTAGTGAAGATGTCAAAGCTGACACAGGGTGAAATTCATAACACAAAAAAATCATAGAGAAAACGAATCAGAGCTCTGTTTGTACTGTGTCTGCAGCCTGTTCTAATCTCTGGACTTAAGTTAAGTGAGGTGAATTCTCCTTGTTGTTGAAGCCTCTTTGAATATGTGTTCTATTTCTTGCCGCCCAATGCTTATTAACAGATTAAACATGCAATCAGGGTCACAGAATGAATAAGAGAACACCTTTGCACTTAAATACTTACTTTTTTAGTGGGAACCACATATGCAAGCAACAATTTTCAGTAAATATGATTCTGGCTGAAATAGATTTAAATAGTAAAATGACAGTATGTAAAGAGAAGCACCTTTATCTACCTTGAGGACTGAGTTGGAAAGAAAGTGCTCACATAGTATTTTGAGCTGAGACTTCAAGGATGAGTTTACCAAGCAGTGAAAAGTGCATTTCTAATAGAGGGACCCATATATGTTAAAGTAGAAAGGAAACATTTAGTGATCGGGGAATTACAAATAGTTTGATATTACTGTACTATCCAGAGAGATGTTGGAGATGTAGGAAATAATTAGAAACCTTAACAGGTACCAAATCATGAAAGACCAAGTGTGCCAAACTGAGGGCTTTTTAGAGAGGAAAGGCAGCTGTTATAGAGCCTTGACTAATACAACATGATTGATACGTTACAAAGGTCACTTTTAGTGACTGTGAAGTGTGCAAGATGGGTTGAGAGACAGGGAGACCAATCAGGAGGCTTTGTAGTAGATGATGATACCTGAGGGAAGGACAAAAACAAAATGGTGGGGATGAATGAGAGAAAGAAGATATTCCAGGGTTATTTGGCTTCCAGAATTGATAGGATGGATGATTGATTTGGGAGCTTACTAGTAAGGAATAGGAAAGTGCCAGAATGACCCTGTTTTAGTTTCCCAGCTGCTAAAACAAATACCGTTCAATGTGTTGGCTTAAAAACAGGAATTTATTGACTTCTTGTTACAGAGGCTAGAAGGCTGGCTTCTTCCCAGGGTTGGTATATTCTGGCTGGTTGGCAACTTTGGGGTTCCTTAGCTTTTCTATCACATGACAATGCACATGGTGGCATCTTCTTTCTCTTCTGGTTCTGTTGACTTACAGCTTCTGGATACTCCCTGTGGCTTGTTTTTCTGTGTCCAATTTCCTTCACTTATTAGGACTTCATCCATATTGGAATAAGGCCCACCTTCATTCACATTTGGGAATACCTTATCTAATAACATCTTCAAAGATCCTACTTACAGTGGTTGTACACTCACAGGACAAGGGGTTGGCACAAGAACATGCCTTTTGTGGAGGACATGATTCAATCCCAACAGACCCTGACTTCTAACTTGGTCAATTTGGTGTATAGTGGTGCAAGATAGGGGATATAGTAAGAGAAGTAGATTTTCAGAAGAAAATGATGATATTAATTTTGGGTATGCTGTTTGGAATATCTGTGGAAGTTCTAGATAGCTGCTGATCAGCTGGTGAAAACAAGAGTCTAGAGTTTAGAAAAGAAATCTGAGCTACAGATAGACATTAGCATAGATTAAGCTTTAATAGAGTATGGCCATTAATGAATGTGGAAGAGTTTGTACAGAAACCTGTAGACTGGGTCAAGAAAATGGCAAGAAGAGGGTTACTTTAGATTCTCTGATACTCTGACTTCTTTTAAAATTATTTGACCGTGAGTACAGAATGGAAAATGACCAACCATATTGGATGCCAGCCATAAAGGGATGTACACTTGGCATGGGTTAAGTCTCAGGAAATACCAACACTTAAGCTTCTGACAGAAGAAAAAGGTTAACTAACTGGGTATAGCAGTAAGTGATCAGAGGGATCACTGAAACAAAACAAAATAAAACAAAGATGAGAACATGCAATCTTGGAAACCAAGATAAAAGAGAATATAAATTGGAGGGAGGTGGGTGATGCTTGCTCAAGATATCAAAGGCACTGCGGGTAAGATTATGGAACCATAGCAAAGAGCATAAAAATCTAATTCAGGAAATCTTTCCTTGTGGATGTGTAAAAATTATGTCTTAAATTAATAATCAAAGAATTATGTAATTTCAAAGATATTTATATTACACCAAGAATATTTGGTAAAAATCATATAGACAATAGAATAAACTGTTCTAATACATTCATAATCTAAATTCAAGGAGCAAATAAACTGTAAAGGTTGGTAGTGTAGAAACAGAAAGATTTCTAAAGGGTACACGTGACATGAAAGAAAATACTGGTAACACAAAACTGTTAAAGGATTTGGGGTGGCATCTCTTTTCTGTCAGAGGATGACAAAAGATATAAAAAATGAAGGACTAAGAACAAAAATCAAAGAAAATAAGAGACATGTTCGAATGAAATTTAAAAAAAAAACTGAGATGACTTAGAGATGGGGAAGAATTGGAAGTGACCAATTTGTTCCAAGGAAACCATGACTCTTTGGTGAAGACAGCTAAAAACAGGAGTGATGTGGCAACTTCCAAAAAAACACTTTAAACTGAATGTTTTACAACTGCAAAAATTCTTTGTTCTCAAACAATATCTTTGTTTTTCTCTTATAGGAAGAAATATTGAATTTGACAATAC
Organism: Dasypus novemcinctus; assembly: GCF_030445035.2. Lineage (NCBI taxonomy): Eukaryota > Metazoa > Chordata > Mammalia > Cingulata > Dasypodidae > Dasypus > Dasypus novemcinctus. Next base: position 35,995,003 of record NC_080704.1, read on the forward strand.
ACTGGAAAGGTACTTCATGGTTCCTACAAAGTATGAAATAAATTGGTTAAAATTGGATTGAGTGATAAAAATATTTCAAAACCTACTCATTCACCCATCCTCTGTTCTGAAATTGCTTTGACACATTTTGCATAGAAATCAAGGCAAGACCAATACTTCTCATGTTCATACACTTTTTGTTTTAGAGTTTTTATCTATTTTGTGAGCATACATTTACCCAGCAAATTCAGAAAGAAGATCAGTGTTGTTGTTTTTTTTTTCCAGAGCAAACAATGAGCCTACAGAGGGTTCAAGTTCTCCACATGGAGTTGTCACTAAAAGCACTGACATCAAAATAATGAAAAGTGGCTTCTGTCTAGTTCTGCATATAGTTTGGGGCAGAGAGGAACTTAAGGGAAATGTGTAAGAAGAAGAGAATGGAGAAAGATAGCTAATCAACAAATAGAAGGAAAATGAACAGGCTAGCAGCCTAAAGTTAGCAAAATGATCCAAAATTTTCACCCTTTTAATTCTATATGGAATGAATTAAAAAAAAAAAAAGGCAGCAGCACAATCCACTAGTACAAGCAACAACGGACTGAGAATGATTTAACAACACATTTTCTGAGAGTCCACGTGGGGGTAGGATCTATTAAAGATTAGCCATTAACTAATTAAGAAGGCTTGGGCAAATCTCTTAACCCCTCATTATCATCTCTCCTGAACTACTAGAACAGCCACCAGTGTTGATTTTTTCCAGTTCACTTTCCACTCTTTAGTCAGAGCAATCTAAAACCAAATCTGGTGGAATGCTTCAATAGAGGTCCATGGCACTTTCACTAAAATGTGATTGATTTCTCCAAAATGGCTTAAGAAGCTATTTAAGAACATGCCCTTTTAAAGTCCATTTCTATAAGTACTAAACTCCACCCCTCCAAAAGATAGCTGAGTACTCCTAATAGTTACACCAAGTATTTCACATAATCTCTTCATTCTTTCAAAATTTTCATCTCATGCCAGGCAAATGGTATTCTTATTTCTGAGGAAATGTCAAAAACACTGTGGATAAAAAATGTTTTTCTTTCAAGATGAGGCCTTAAAAAGATTAGAGAAATATGTTCAACAAACTATACTATACCCCCTTTATTAGCTACTATAAATCTATCAGCAAGTTATTTATCGAAAATAGGGGTTAGCAAGTTACTGCCCACAGGCCAAATCTGGCCCACCACTTGTTTTTGTAAACAAAGCTTTATTGGAACATAGCCACACTCATTTATTTATGTAATGTCTATGGCTGCTTTTTGAGTTTCAGTGGCTGAGTTGAAGAGTAGTGGCAGAGACCATCTAGTCTGCAAGACTAAAAATATTTACTACCTGGCTCTTTACTGAAAAAGAAAAAAAGAGGCCAAACCCTGATCTAAAACCTTTTTGAAGTGATTTACTTTATTAACCTATACCTCTTCCTCAAATAGTGAATTATATTAACTAATAATTTATAAAGTAGTAATTTTTCCATTTTGCCCCAAATTACAACTTCCAGACTTCGAAAAGCATCTCTTAGCTGCAGTGTTCTTTAATTCAGTGACTAAATTCCTCTTCTTACTGGTGTATAGTCAGAAAAACACTGGACTAGAAAGAGGAAGATGAAAGCTTCTACCTCAAATTCCATCTGACTCAGTTTCCCCAACTGTCGCAACACAATAATCCTCATCCTTGAAGACTATTTTAAAAAAATCAAAGTAGATAACATACATACATAAAGAATTCTATTATTTATGATCTTATGGATTTCAATGGTTTATTTTCTCAAGTTATAGATTCCCTGACAGCAGTCATAACTTGTTTTAGTTGATATTCATGTGGCAGTCTGACCAGCCTTATCATTTAGTTATTCAGCTCCCTCTAATTTATTCCTAAAGTGTGCATCCCTCGATATGCTTTATTACTGACCTCATCTTTTCTGCCCACTCAGGCCTGCCCACTCATTCATCTCAATCTACTTGCACCCACTGCTTTGCTTACCCTGGCTTTTACTATAAGGCCTCAGATTTATCGAGATGTAAAAAATAAAATTCCAGCCTAGAGGCATGCTTGAGGGGGACACTCGCTAGTACAGAGGTCAGCAACATCCATTTTGATGAATTTGAACACTGCTGTTAACGCTGTTCCCTTTTATTTTCATAGAAATTTCAATATCAGCTGGTTCAGGGGCTTTTAGTGTTTTGTAAACACATAATCCCTTCTTCAAATAACATCTGAAGGAGAACGCCACCATATGAAGCATAAGAAGGGTAGAGGGCAGTAGGCTGGTTGCAATAGGATATGGGAGGCAAACGGAGTCATGGGGACATATTGGAGGAAGTAAGTTAGGCTCTCCCAAAAAGATGATAGGCCTGAATGTTCTGGTTTGTCTGCTTGATTGGAGGAAGTCCGAGGTGATATTTATTTCCATTATTTAGTGCTGAAGTAGACAGTGAGGCCCACTTATGCACCACAGCTACTGAAAAAGGAAAATTCAAGGGAATATTTTGGGAAAGTCAGATTTGAACACAGAAAAAGAGTTGGTCAAGGGAGTTGTGGTGTTATTTAAGATGACAGAAACTGTTAAATATATTTTTTATTTGGTCTTGAATTGCAGTGGGATGCTGGACTATGGAACCTTGTGGTCTTTTCCGGATGTACATTTTATGATTCTGCAGCTGTACCGACTGTTTGACTTTTGACTGGCAAATATAGAACTGGGAGAATAAACAAAGCTAAACAGTAAAATGGTGGGAGAATCAGACCTTATCATCTCAATGCCTTTTTCAGTCCCCAAGGGCTCTTATCTTCCAGGGTAGCAAAAATGGAGAAATTACTACACACTTCTTAATGAAATCACATCCATAGCTCTGAGTTTATTACTAAGAATTGAGGGTGCTATTATTTAAGACCTAAGATCTAAAATCACACACATAGCTTCAATACAACATTTAGATGTAAGGAAAGAGAAGAAAGAAGAGGAAGAGGGAAAACTACTGTTGAATTTTCATTTAGAAAATATATTATAAAACATAACAATATGGCAGAAAAGATTCTGTAGTCCATGGAGCCCTTTATATCATGCATGCCAAGATCCAGTATATTTGAAGGTTAAAAGACAGGTGTTAAGTTCAGGAAGATATGGGTTCAGGGCCACACCATGCTCACTTTGTAGCCGGATGTCTTTGGGATATCAAGCTTCTCTAAGCTTTAGTCACCTCTTTGGGTACAAATGGAAATAATGTGCAGTACCTATCTCAAAGCTGCTGTAAATTTAAAGAGAACAATACACCGTGTATTTAGCAAAAAATGCACAGCACAGAGCTAGTCATTAACACATGTTAGCTCTAAGGTATATATTAGGGGATTTTTTGGGTCACTAAAAGGCCAGGGGGAATAATCGAAAGAAAAACAGGCATTCTTTTTAAAAACAGCTATGATGTGCCTAGATATTACTGGAATAAAACCAGACTGTGAGACCTTAGAGACCCTCTAACAGAGTTAAACATGAAGTGACAATCTTGTTTTGCCTGACTGACATCAGACCTTGATGGCTAAAGTACATTTCCCTCAATATGCTCAATATGAAGCACTTATTCTCCCAGATAATAGATACAAATCCATGCATTCAAATGCTCCTTGGAGTCAGAGATCAAGATGGAAATCCCCAGAATCACAGAGATTTGTGTCTATAAACTTACTTATTATATTCACATTCAAGGAGTCTGAAAGGGGTAGTGTCAGCTTTTTAACCAGAATCTTTTCATTACTTCTCCCTGTTGGGGTTGCAGCACATGCTGCGAATGACCTCCAAAGATTCTGTATGCAGAGAGCAAATTGAATCTGAAAGCTTTATTAGACAAGTTTGTCTTTCAGCTGGTGGGTGTAGATGTTAGTCATAATGGGAAAGTAAAATTTCTTATGGAACTGGGTCCTCACCTTGAAATAACTCTCAAATCAAAGTGCACAATTCAATACTGAGTCTATCCTTATTTGTTAAAAATAGGAAGCAGGTTCAAAAGAAAAAGGCATATTCTATCTTAAAGAAATGAGAATCAGCAAGAAAAATAATAGGATATATCTTTTGATCCTGCTGGACTTAGTAAGCAAAAAAATGTCCCCAAACCATAGAGTTTTAAAAAATACTAATAATCGAGGAAACACCTTTCTCATTTACTTCGATACAAGAAGGCAAATTGCCTCCTCCACTTATAATCCACAGTGCTAATTATAGAAGGTTAATTTATATTTTTAATTCATAAATATTCATAAACAATAATCCTGGGAAACTGCAGTGATATTGTAGATTGACTAATTTGTTTTACTTCAATATCATCGCTGACTTTTCTGGTGACTTGTTATTTAGTTCCTGCTTTTTAATTTTGGGGAACAATAATTTTTTTTGAGGTTGGAATAATTATCCTAGACGCAGGATTTGAAAGTGTTATAATCTTGACCCCCCCTCTCCCCTTCTAGGATTCAGGCATGGGTGTAGTTAGTGCCATGAGCAATTTTATCTGAATATTTGAACAGCGACACTGAAGGTATGTTGAATAAATAAAATACATCATGGGCTAGCAAGCACTTTGGAAATGAGGTGAAACATAGCTTGTTTAAAAACTGAAGAAGAGAGAGGAATAAACTGTATGAATTTTAGGAAGAAGATAACATGTTAGAGTGTAAAGCAGAGGTTCTCAAATTGAATATTACAACAGTTAAGAATGAGAGTGTAGGAATGAGATAGTGGTTGGTTCCAGATTGTAAGATTTGCTCCCAAGCCACAGCACATTCCTATTTCATCAGTATTGTGGTCTTTAAAAAACTCAGGATTTACCACTGAGTGTGTGAAGATAAACATATCTGTCAGCTGTGTCTAAACATGAAAAATTGAGATACCTAAGAATATAGAGCACTGAAATCAAACTCAGGAGATGTGCCCTTGAAGAGCTGGACACATGTAATCACTTAATCTCTCAAATCTTATAATTATCAAGGGAAGATTAACTTATTTGATCCATTTCTAAAATAAATGTAATTGCTCATTTAGTCAAAACAGATCAGTCGAATACCTGCTATGTGCTAGTCATTGAATAAAAGCTGGCGATACACTGATTAGCAAGGCAGAAATAGGATCCTCATGGAGCTTATAGTTTATCAGGGAATGAATATTAAGTAATTACATACATAATTTAGTAATCAAAGTAATGTAATGGATGTGAAGGAGGAAAAGTATGCTCTGAGAGAGTGTAATCGGAGGCTCAAGGATAGCTTCCATGCGAGTAAAAGTGGCAGGTGACACCAAAAGGATGAGTATGGGGGAGATCATCCAAGTAAGAGAGTAGTAAATGTGGAAACCTTAAGGAAAAATATGCTAAAGGAACTGAAGAAAGTTAGATGGGCTAGGAGTTGAGGAAAAAGCGGGGGACTGGAACAAGTTGCAACAGGAAAGGTAGGCAGGAGAAAAATCAAACAGTCATGTTTAGGGTTTAGAGATATATTCTAAACGCAATGGGAAATCACTGAAGGATTATGAGAGGATGGGATTTACATTTTGGATGAATATTCTTTATATGGGGAATAGATTAGAAGGAGGTAAATGAGATCAGTTAGGAGGGAAACACCCAGGTAAAATTTTATATGTTGGCTTGGTTCACGGTGATGGCAGAAGAGAAGGAGTTGGATAGAATGATTTGAAAAATATTTAATAAAATCATTAGGACTCGGTGGTTGATTGGATGAGGAAAGTAAAGGAGAAAGAGATGTCCAGGATCACTTACTGGTTCTGGTTTAGTGAATGGTGTTGCCATCCCTGAAACAGGGAACACAAGAGGAGAAGCAGGTGTGGAGGGAAGGATCATGAGTTCAGATTTGGACATAGCAGGTTTGAGGAGACTGGAAGACCTCTGAATGCAGATGTTGAGTGAGTTGCTGGATATATGAGTTCTCTTGAATTCATTTCAATCCTCATTTCATCACCCTAGTACTCTATTCAAGCTTGCTAAGTACAAGCTCTTGACATTTCCTCCACCATCCTGCACACGCTGCTATATTCCTTAACTCAATAAATAGTAACACCATCCTCACAATTCAATCAGACCAAAAGCCCTCATCGCATTTATCATTCCTCATATTGAAACTGCCAACAAATCCTGTTGGTTCCAACTGCATAGCACAATAGAATCTGTCCAGGTCTTACCACTTCCACTGTTCCTACCCTGAACAAAGCCACAGATTTGTCTCACCTAGATATTGCATTTGCCTGCATGCTAACTGAGCTTTGTGCAGGAATGGCATTCCTGGAATGCCACAACCAAGATCATTCTTCCTCCAGATATCCACATGGTTCACATACCACATTCCAGTGTTTACATAAATGTCACCTATTCAGCGACTTGTCTCTACAAGCCACAGCCTCATACTCCATACTCCTTATTTTCTTCCCTGTTTTATATATTTTCCATTGTAGGTATCACCTCATAAAGTGCAAGTAAATTTATTTATTTTCTTTATTGTCTATCCTCACTAAAATGTTAGCTCTATGATTGCAGAGATATTTATCTGCCTTTTTTCCCCTACTGCTGTATTTCTAAATTAATTTATGGATCCAGAACAAATACAAGAGGTATGATTTTGAAAAAAAAAAAGTGGAGAATTTCAATATAGAGAGTACTTAACCACGCAAGTGTGACGAGATTACCCAAGAGATGAAGGAATGAGCTAAAAAAAACATTCCTACGAAACCTGTAACATTTACAAGTCCAATAGAGAAAGTTTAGCCAGCCAGGGGGCCTGAAAAATATCTTCCAGGAAGGTAAGAGGAAAATATGAGAGCATGGTATTATGTATGTAAAGAGAGAGAAGAAATGCTGCAAAAGGGGAGTGGCCAACTACATTAGATGCTGCTGAACATTCAAGATTAAGATTGAAATGATACCTCAGTATAGAGGCCATTTCTGGCTTTATGACACTTGGAGCATTGGAGGAACATAGCCAGACTGAAGTAGGGGGAAGAAATGGAGACAAGAAATGTGGGCGGCTCTTTCTAGAAGAGAGACTGCAAATGAGAGAAGAGAGATAGGTCAGTACTTGGTTGAGGTAGAGTTGTTTTAGGATGCGAAAACCTTGGGCTAGTATAAATGATGATGACCAAATCAGGTGAGTCAATGTAAAGCCACTTTATGTTGCAAGAAAAATCCTTTTTGGACGTTCTGATATAGAGTGGCATGGCTGTGTAAGCTAAAATGTGGCAGAGAAACAGCAAAACCAATTACAAATTTAATGTGAGCTAGGAGTACAAGATAACAGGCAGCAGGCTATCACCATATAAAGGAAGGAAAAGAATAGCATAGGACTAAGCTGTGGCCAGACCAGTGTCTATGGAACTGGGCCCAACTTTGAAGCCAACAACAGAAAAATGATATGAAAACACACTCAGGACAGTGGAGAAGATGGCCACAGAGAGGCTTAAATATTTAAGAAACAAGTTTTTGTTGATAGGTCACAGGGACTCACCTGATTCAGCCTAGAAAAGAAAAGCTTAATAGGAGATTAAATAACAGATTTCAAAGATATGAAAGAACATTGTCCGAAAGTACAGTGAGCAAAAATTTTATTTGTAGACTCAAATAAAATTAATTTGGACAGTGACTGGAACTTGGTTTACGCAGATGAAAGATTATTTTTAGTGTAACAGTAGTGGTGGGACTCTGCCTCCTTTTGACTTTTAAATAAGAGTGTAGGCAATTACTTTACTAAGACTGCTTCTAAGAGAGAGAGAAAGAGAACCTTTCCTGGAGATATGGAGATCATGGGGGAAGAATGAATGACCTCAAAGTCCTATTAGGCCACAATCTTACAACCTACAATTTAAGTGCAAAGCTCCTACAATTTCCTTCGGGAATCTTCTTTCTTTGAGGGTAGTCATATATGATTTTAAAACAGCTCAACAAAATTTTAGGAAATGTTATGAATACATGTAGAAGCTTTACTGGAGTGGGTAGTGAGGCACCTATTCTCATGAATATGTTTGCATAGCTTTAATCTCCCCTTGATAATAGCTTGAGTAGAAATTTGACATTATGCTCTACTCCATAGAGATTTCAAGGAAAGGTCCTTTTGTGGAGGGGGTCAAATAGTATAAGAAGGTTAAGGTAATTTTATTGTAATCAACCCTTTCTTTCTGTTAAGATACAGGACATGCCTAATTGAAAAATATGTACTGATCAGAATACTTTATTCAGCGATTGGTGTTAGCCTCCCCTCCCTCATCCAACAGATGGACATGCGTGTGTGCTCTTGCTCTTGCTCTCTCTTTCTCTCTCTCTCTCTCACACACACTGAAACTTCTAGGACTGATTCCAAAAAGCATTAGAAATGATGGATTAGTATTTCTCTTCCTTTGCCAGTTCATACCCCAAAGCACAGCCCTAACCAGAGATGATAACCAAGCAATAAAACTGCCAAAAGGTTAAGAGAGGGAGAAGAAAGGGAACTTCATCATCACAAAATAGATAATGAACACCGTCTATCACTGTCTCGGATGTTAACAATGACACCACTGTTGGACCTTCCCTTTTAAGGGAGCATTGCTGAAGAACCTGGTTTGGGAAAAGGGATACCTAACTGCTTCCAAAAAAAGACTTCCTTCTTATCAATGTAGGCAATACTGGGGCCTCCCCAACCCATTTGTTCTTCACTTTGTTTGTTACTTCACTTTGTACAGTGAGACATGTCCCACTATATTTCAAGTACACTCACCTCACTGATTCGCACAAATATGATTTTACTTAATTTATTTGCCAACAAGAGTTGGAGGGTCTCTGTACATGTTCACGGCTATGAACTATTTTGGGAGGGTATAAAATTGATTCCTTATTCTGTTATTACAGTTGATTGGGTGGGTGGCTTCACATTGGTTTTTATAAAATCTTTACCCCTAGAGCATTGGAGGTGGGAGAAGTTTGCAATGTTTAGAGGTTGTAACTATGAAATGGACTGTGTCCTATGTATTTTGAGCAGAGAAATCTGTTAATGTGGTAGAGAGAGATATGGCCAAACTAAGATTGATTTGGCTTAGTTGAAGCAGAATCAACAGCAGGAAGCACAGCCAGCTGAAATAGGAAACAGGAGTGGGGGGGCAGCCTTCCCTGGGTTCTGAGAAAGATGACAACCCAGAGAAGCAAATGAATGTGAGAGCGTGAGAACCAGTTGATGCCTTCCTACTTCCCTTCTCTCCTAATCACTGCAGCTAAATTACAGCTATTTTCACAATAAATTAGTTGTTTTGTCAAATTCAAAACAAAAAATAGTAGTATGCCAAGATAATATTTAAGTTCCAATTAGCCTTTATCAAACTGCCTTGATATTTAAAGCAACATTGAAATGACCTTGGAATGTTTTAATCAACTCTAGAGAGATGTGTAAAAACAAAATAATAAACATAAAAATAAGTCTCATACAGAATTTATCAATTTGCCTAATTGAAAAATAAGCCTCAAAAATTCAAATGAAGATAAATAAACCATTGCTCAAAGAATTGTGTACTGATTAATAGCAAACATTTTGGAATTAGAGATCTATGTTTGAACACCCTTTCTGCCACTTACTAGTTTTCTCAGCTTTGACAAATTATTTAACCTTTCTACCCTTGGTTTTCTCATTGGCTAGATGGGAATCACAACAACCCATTAGCAAGATTTAACTTTGATATTGATTCTGATACCTTTTGTGTTGATTTAGGGTCACCCAGAAGTAGATGCTGAGGCAAGGATTTGAGTACAAGTAGTTGTATTTGAAGGTGACCCCAGGAAGCTGTGGTAGAGAAGTTTGGGAATGAGAAAGGATGGTTTGGAAGACTAGACAGGGCATGCTAAGCTAATAAACATTTTAATATTATCACTGTGGGCAATTGGGGCTCAACGCACTGGTGATTTCTTGTGTCAAACACAACTTAGAATTGCCCTATCCAAGAGGTGAGGAAGATGGGATATTATTGACCAACCAACTCTTCTCTATCAGTGGTTAAGGGCCGTTCCAGGCATTTTCCCCTCTCAGCACTTCCAGCTTGCCTTGTAATTGGGTGAGCTCCTCCTATGGCCAGGGACAGCTCCCAGGCAGACTCTCAGGTAGGGTTAGAACTCAGGGTATACAGGGAAGATGAATGCTGAGGGGGCACGTGTAGGCCACTAATGGACAAACGTAACTCCACACCCCCTCCCCATTTTTGTATATAAAGTGTTATTGGAATACAGCAACACCCATTTCTTTACATATTGTCTATTTTCCATGGCTGCTTTCCAAAAAATGTCAGTGTTGACCACATGGCCCGCAAAAATGAAAATATTAACTATCTGCCCCTGAGCAGAAAGAGAATGTCCATCCCTTATGTAGTTGGTTACAGAACTTAGATTAGAATTTAGGCTTTTTGACCTCCAATGCAGCACTTTCCTAATTACACTTGAAGAGTGTTCTCTCTAAAATTAATTATGGGAAAAGATGGTTTTATCAGTGTTTAATCAACTAGAAACCTCTATTAATGGGCTTTTCTATATGTCTATATACACTGGTCATTCATTTCATAGTTATTGCCCTGAGACATATGAGGAACTCAAATATTCTGATTTTTAGTCTTCACATAAAGGATTTTCTATATGCTATTGCTTTAGAAAATGCTAAATTGGGTATTGTGGAATGTAAATGCACCCAGGCCCAGCGGCTTGTGGATAAGAAAGGATTCACATTGACATTTACAATCAGATTTGCTGGCGTTTTGCCTCCATCTGCCCAGGCAGGCCTTAAACCCATGCAAAGCCTTGTCTATCTAAGTGTTTCTGAGAGTCTCCAGGGAAGCTATTTTCCCCACAGATCTCTGCCAGGAACGCTGAGCTGCTACTCTGGGCAAATACTTCCTAGCTTAGTGTGTTTTCTGTCTCTTTGAACTTCTAAAGCTACAAAGACCTTGGTGGAGGGTGTGGTGGGGTTGATGGCAAGATAAGATGGCATTTCTAGCACCGGATTTCACTAGAACCCCACTCTGTGTTGCAGGCAGCAATAGGGATGAACTTCTTTTCCTCCACTCACCATAGGCCTATGGCAGTGGGTCTCAAGGGGTAGTCCTGGGATCAGCAGCATCAGAACCATCTGGGGACTTTTTAAAGACGTGAAATCTCAGGCTTCACCCCCAATCTACTAAATCAAAAACTGTGCTATTGAAGTCAACCAATCTGTGTTTTAATAAGACATAGGTGATTCTGATGCATGGTAAAACTTGAGAACCATTGGCTTAGGGCATTGGATGCAGACCAACACTTTCATCTCTACTTTCCCTCCATTTTCGTCAATGTAATAGATTGTAAAGATTGCCATAATAAAGCCTCCTGCCCCAATTTCTCCCCTGTATGCATGCCCCTTTGCACGGTGACATTGCAGTACCTGCCTTCAAGAGGTGAGCTCTATTGCTCTACCCCTTAAATCTGGGCTGGCCTTGTGACTTGCTTTGACCAATAGGATGTAGCAGAAGTGATGTACAAATTCCAGAGTCTAGGCATTAAGAGGCCTTGAAACTTCTCCTCCCATTCTCTTGGAACACTGCCCTGAGAATGCCAAATAGTGAAGTCCAGTGTAACCTACCTGAGGATGAGAAACCTTATGCAGAAACAAGTTGCCCAGCCAAGAGCCAAAACTTTCAGACATACAAGTATGTCCATTTTAGACAATCTATCCCCATTTGAGTTGCCAAATGACTGCATCCACATGAGTAGCCCCTAGTAATACCAGAAATAATTATCCAGCTATTTACAAACCAAATAGTAGACCAATAGAATTATGAGCACAGAAGGTGACTCCAGTTTTAAGCGACTAAGTTTGGGGGTGTTTTTATCTTGCAAGAAATAGCTGATACACCCATGTATCCAAGCAACAATGGCAAACAAGTTTGTTTTTTTCCCAGCATGCCCATTTCTCCTGAAAACTGGAACAATTGATATACATTTCAGCTCAGGCAGGAGCACCCTATCATATTATATAATTTAAGGAAGCAGCCAGAAGACAACTTGGGTTAGTGTAAGAAAAAAAAGTCACTTGGGTAGCAGTCTCCATACACATAAAAGATTATTCAACCTGATGAAAATTTCAATGATTATTCCAAGCACAGAGTTATATGGGTTTAAGAAATTGAAATAGTAAACTTATTTCTTCTAATCATTAAATAGAAAAGACAGAGAAACATACTCTATCACTTTTACTCTTCATACAGCCAAGATTAAGTTAAATAACACAAACTACTGGCTAGCTGCCTCCATATCTGGAACTTCCATTAGGTTCTTGGACAGAGAGATAGTACAAGTCACAGCACAAAACCAAATAAAACACAACACAGGCTTTGGAGCCAGACATACTTGGACTGGAATCCTGACTCTGTTTCTTCCCAGCTGTGTGGCCTTAATCTAGCTATTTACCCTCTCTAAACCTTGGCTTCTTATCTTTAAAAAACTGGGTATAACCATATGTACTTTGCAAGTGCTTTGAGGATACAGACATATATGTAAAATCAGCTAACAGAATACAAGGAGTGCAATGATAAGAAACTCATTATGATCAATTATAAGTTATATTGTCATACAGTATATGAAGCAATAGTCATATATCAAGCCAGATACAAATTAGATTCTTTTTAGACTTATTTCAGATTAACTTTATGTGAGAATAAACCGTATACACATACATAGATATGTGTATATATGCATATGAATGTATATATGTGTGTGCATGTATTCCTTTTAATTCTGTAAGTCAGGAAGTCAAGAAATAACCAATTCTTACTTCTGATATTTAAACCACCACGTTAAAGAAAAAGGATTATGTGAAGGAAAGCAGTTCTGGATCACCTAAATCCCTACTGAGTCTTTTCATTCAACATTTTCCTATGTAACATTTTTACTTTTCGCTTAGCTCTGTATCAGTCTGCTATAGTGGATGCAAAGCCCCTGTTTTGCAAAAACTACCCTCTCCCTTAGATCTTCTCCAGGTCTGGCCCCAACCCCACCAGCTATCACCAGTAGCTAGTAGCTGAGGGAATGTCCAGACTCTCCCTACCAGCAGCAATGTGTATGGAGTAAGGGGAAGGAAAGGAGGGGCAAAGGGAGATGAAGCTCTCCAGTAGGTGAAGAGGATGCAGATCTGGAGATTTGGAAGATGTATTAGCTCTCACTGTTTCAACACTCTTGCCCTAGCATTTGCCCTCTGCTCTAGTTTCAATGGTCTCTTTAATATTCCTCCATTTTGCTCCTGCCTCAGGGTCTTTGCTGTGGTGATTTTCCTTCTCCCTGGAGTACTTTCCCCCAGATATACACGTGGCTCACTCCCTCACTTTCTTCAGCTTTCTTCTCAAACATTCTCTTAAGAAAAACGTTCCCCTGACCACTTTATAGACAATAATTTCCCCATCTCTACTCCCTCTCGCTCTTATGCTATTTTCTTGTTCTCCATAACTGTGTTTCTAACTTGAGTAGGCAAAGGAATCATGTAAGAATCCTATTAAAATGCAGATTCTAATTTGGTGGGTGTGGGATAGGGCCAGAGATTATGCCTTTCTAACAAGTGCCCATTTGGCATATCACTCTATAGCACTTAAATATATAGAGTATATATTTCTTTGTTCATTGTTATTGTCTTTTTCTCCAAATTAGAATGTACATTTCATGAAAGCAGTGGCTTGATCTTATTCTGTACTGTATCCTTAGCACCTAGTGTAGTGACCAATACAGCAAAATAACTCAGTAAACATCAAGTGAATGAATTATATATGTTGCTGGAAAACAAATCTGGAACTTTTAATGTATTTTCCTTTAGAAATATGGTCATGTTATATTTAGGTACATTACAGGTAGAATAGATTTCTGTACCCTGGTCCTGGAACAGCCCTATTTTGTGTAAAATTTAAATGGCAACATAAATCCATAAATTCAGAGTCCAACAAATTCACAAACCTTTAGAACACAATGTCTTCACAGAGCTAGAGAGTCCAAGGCAGAACATACTAGACAGCTAAAGAACAAACACCAATAATGACTATATAGGGACAAACTCTGCATATGTGCTGAGTGAGAGAACCAAAAAGTATAGCTCTTAAAAAGAAATAAACCTGCTATAGCTAGCTGGATATAAACCCTGATATAGCCATTTTAGCGTCCCAGATTGACCAAAAAAAAAAAAAAAAAGTAATGCTTGCATATCTTTTTCAAGCATCCAATGTCATTAAATCTAACTCTGATGACTGCTCAGAAACCCCAGGGGGCACGTGAGACATATTGTCCCCAGGTAGTATGGCCTCTTTTAACCCAAGCAGTATTCCTGTCTTCTGTTGAATTATCATTGTGCCACCCTGGCTGTGATCCTTTCAGTTCTGTAGAGTCTTACTTGATATAAAATAAAAATCAACTTTATTTGAAGCAGAGGTCACCATGCTTTAATACTTAAGTCATTTGATCTTTGAAAAGTAGACAAGGCAAAAAACCCAAAGATGTTTTAGTTCTGCCTAATTATGGAATTGGTGCAGCAAAAAGTTTCCTGGCTTCTTTCCTCTGAGAGTCAAAGCTGGCATTCACATTGCCATGATATTATGTACACCTTTTACCCAGAAAATGAGTAAGAATAGAAAGTACAATACAGTAGACTGGAAATATGCAGTAAAAACAAAAATGAAAAGATAGCTGAATGAAGGAGCATGCCATTCCTTCTCCAAGTCAGCTTGTAGTAGTAGTTCCAGTCCATTGTTCTTTTTCTTCAACTAAACATGGAAGAGTTCTTAAAACTGTCTTGGAATGGGGCAGGGAGAGGTACTAGAAAGACTGTGTTTCTGTGGATTCTGTGATTTTCATAAGCCTATTTGAGGGATATTATCTAAGTGATATAGTATTCTTTGATTTGGACTCCACATGCATTTAGTGTTAGTGGACACTGGTGCTCTACCTTGAACCCCACTTCAGGAACCACAACACCTATCCCCAGCTGGGAACAATGTTTTTTTACTGGGAATTGCCTCTGGCTCCAAAAAACTCACCCAAGGTCTTGCTCTTCTTCCAGGGGCAGCCTGCGACCAGTGACCAATTCAGTTCAGGCTCACACCCCTCAATTCAGGACAGCTCTTCAGAGCCAGTCCAGCTCTATGGAACCCGTGAGATGGGTTGTAGCCTCTGTTGCTGCCAAGTCCCGTTTCAGCCTCTGCCACTGCCCATTTCTGTAGTCCTCGCTTCCTTGTAGGTAAACCTCCAGAGAACACTCCCTAGGATACCTTTAGCCTACAATGCTCCAAATCAGTCTGTTCCAGGGAACCTACCCTAGAACCTTTTGCACAATAAATAACACCAAGGTTTATCCCTGTCTTCAGAATTGGGACATTTCCCTTTCACCCAGAGGTTACCTCATAGCTGCGCTTTTGATCAAATGGTTAAAGTCCAAGGGATTGTGATCCAGGATACTTACAGGTTCCAATAGTGGTCAGTCCAGGAGCTAGGCCAGGTCGTTTTGCCCTCAGCTCTTGAAGTAAATGGTTTACCGCCTTCCACTCAGAGCTCAGATCTTCCAACTTCGTCTTTAACAGAAAAGCATATACATTACTTATTTGGTGAACACTTATAAGATAACTTAATTAATGAAGCTATTAGTTCATTTTGTGAATATGTTATTTTATTTATATTATATTTTACTTCCAAATTGATTTTTCGGGATAGAATTCTTTTCGCAGGAATTATAATCATTTTAGTGAACCACCCTACAAATAGTTATTGATTATTTGCTGCATACAGGCTCTTGCTTCAGGTGCAATTATATTTAAAGGAAGTAGAGCATTAGTGAAAGCAAAACAAACCAACAAACAACAACAAAACTGCCTTCTCTCAGCAATTGGCTTACGTCATAAACGTAGTGGCTAGTGTGGTTGCACACTAGAATCATCCAGATAACTTTATAAAAATCGTAATGCCCTGCCCCACCCTAGACCAATTATATTGGAATCTCTTGGGTGGAGGGGCTGTGGTGGCCGTTGGGATGCCCCCCCAGCAACACTTAAAGGAAGGACTTTCTCTTCCAGATGGTGGAAAGGCTGTCGGTAGATGTTGTGGATAGAATCATGTCCCCCACAAAAGACATGTTCAAATCCTAACCACCAACCCTGTGGGTTTGAACCCATTTGTAAATAGGCTCTTTGGAGGTGTTATTAGTTAAGGTAAGTCTAAAAGAAAAAGGCTGGGCATTAATCCTTTATGACTAAGTCCTTATAAGGAGATGAGTGAGCAGGAGTGGAAACCAACATAGGTTGCTCCGAGATGGAGGCAGAGATTGAGCCACCACCAGAATGCTACAGACTTCAGAGAAAACATGGCCTGCCTATATCTTGATGATGGACTTCTAGCCTGCAAAATCATGAAGAAGTTCCTGTTGAAGCCAAACAGCCTGTGGTATTTGTCATAGCAACCCTGGCAAACTAAGACAGTGAATATCCTTCAGCTGTCAGTCTTTTTAGGGATGGATTCAGTTGTACAAAGCTGCCTGACAATGGGCACACTCTTCCCAGTCAGCCCTCAACCAGTGACTGATCAAAGTCAGGGTATAAGGCCCAGCCAATCTGGCTCAAAGCAGAACAACTTTGAAGACCCATTTTGGCTGCAGCGCTCCCCATAGAGTCAGTTGAGCCTGTCATAGCACCTGCTTCACAGCTGCACTCTGTTTCCCACAGAACCCAATTTGTGACAGAGGCACATACATCATTATGTTTTAAGATATCCTGAAGTAATTCCAATGAGCTTAAATAATGATGTTAATACAACCTAAGGGAGAAGCTGAATTTCAATATGGGTCAGGGAGTTTCTACTGGAAAAATGGACTTGGCCATGGACTTGGGCTTTCACTCCTGAGCTCTTAACTGCATGTTCTTTTGTTAGTCATTAGGAGTTTGGAAAGAGATATGATTTAGCTATCAAAAACTCTTGCTTTTCTTTCTTGCATGTAGGATTTTCTCTGATAGCTAGTTATTAAGCCAGAGACCATATTTCCCAGGCCTTTGTGCTTTAGATGTGGCTACTCATATACTGGCAAATGTTTAACAACTGGCTCTCTGGAAAAATAAACACCCCAGTTTTAGTGCTTGCCAATTTCTGCAGAGGAAATACTCCCACTATGGCCAAATTTTTGTTACCAACGTGTCAAGTGGCTCACAGAATGTCTGACAATTTAACAACAGGCCCTCACCAAGCTGACACAAGCTGGCTCCATCACATCACTGCGTGGCAATATGATTAGTTCTTACCAGCAGAATATAAGCTGAAGCGAAGCCTGTCAGTTCTGGGCTGAGACAGGAATAAACTAATATGTTTTCTCCACTCTTTTTCTTTGCCTCTTTCCTCTGGCTGTAAGCAGAGTACTCCAAGGTACTTTCTAAAGTACCTTGAACAACCTTTCTAAATTGGCGGAATGCCTTTGAGCAGATCAAGCTTTAGAATCATCAGAATCACCAAGAGGCCTTGTTAAAACACTGATTGCTAGGTCCTGGCCAGGATTCAGTACGTCTGGGGAGGGGCTCAAAAATTTGCATTTCTAACAAGTTCCCTGGTGATGTTGAATGCAGCTGGCCCAGGACCAAAGCCTAAGGCATCCATTGTACCTAATGAGTTATCTAAGCATCTAGAATGGACTTGACTTATTCCATCCTTGGGAAAATTAAGAAAATAGACAGTGAAATGGTTTTTACAGGGCTCAGTTCTCTAGAGGAACCCAATTTGAAAAAAGCTGCCAAGGGAATGGCAGAGTGGCCAGATGGAAAGAACCTGGATTCCTGAAATATCTTTAGCAGGAAAACTAGCCAGAAAAACTAACACCGGGGAAGTGGACATGGCCCAATGGATAGGGCGTCCGTCTACCATATGGGAGGTCCGCGGTTCAAACCCCAGGCCTCCTTGACCCATGTGGAGCTGGCCCATGCACAGTGTTGATGCGCGCAAGGATGCCGTGCCACGCAGGGGTGTCCCCCGCATAGGGGAGACCCATGCGCAAGGAGTGCATCCCGTAAGGTGAGCCGCCCAGCGTGAAAGAAAGTGCAGCCTGCCCAAGAATGGCGCCGCACACACGGAGAGCTGACATAGCAAGATGACGCAACAAAAAGAAACAGATTCCCATGTCACTGACAACAACAGAAGCGGACAAAGAACACACAGCAAAATGGACACAGAGAACAGACAACTGGGAGGGGGGGAGAGGAAGGGGAGAGAAATAAATACAAATAAGTCTTAAAAAAAACCACAAAAACTAACACCGGACTGTCCCACGAGTAAGATAAACACTCATACTCTGTTAAACTCCTGAAGTTGTAATTTATTTGTTAGGAAAAAACTGTATTTTTAATGTATTTGTTAGAACTTGCATTACCTAACTAATACAGTAGCGCTACTCTTGAGGGCCTACTGGTAGTAATAGCAGTGTTTTCATACAGCTGTAAATAACTATGCTTATTTTGTGAAGAATATAAATATTTTTACTGATGTTGGGTTTAGCTATAATGAATATATTAACAGAAATTGCATTTTTAGTCTAAACAGCCAGAGTAGGAAGAGTGAAGAACTACAAACTCTTTAAAGAGCTAAGAAGTAAATGGGCTAGCATTGTGAATTTGATATACATGTTGTGTTTTTAAGGCTAATCATGAATTTAATACTAATCATTTAAAAAAAAAACATCTACTCATTCATTCATGAAAAGTAAGTTCATCTGCTCCTCTGTGTCTGTCATTGTGCCAGATACTGGCGTTACAAAGATGAAAATAACACCCTCTAAGTGTTCACAGGCTTGTGGAGAAAACAGAAGTGTAAATAAATTACAGCAGTGTTTTTATGTAATAATAACGGTTGGAACAAGACACATTGGGGGAACAGCTTAACTCAGCATGGAGAGGTGAGTAGGATATCCAAAAAAGCTAACAATAAGTTGGCCTTGAAAGGTGAGTGAGGATTTTTTGGAAAGGTGACATTTGGGTGACAGGTGGAGAAACGGTATTACAGACAGACAGAAGATCATGTCCAGTGGCAAAGAGGCAAGAAAATTCAGAGTTTGGCCTGGTTATGTGGACAATAGAGTTTTTAAGAAAGGATACAGAACTGCTAAGCCAGATCCAAGGACAATTTAAGGTCTGGTAATGTGAGATTATAAGTTTACCTCCTAATACCAGGGAGTAGGTAGAAGTATTTAGAAGAGGGGAGTGATGTGATAAGATTTGTGTTCTGGAGTGGGGGATGTTTTATCAAAGGGAACAGAATCACCAGAATCATGAGCTGGGAGGCAAATGTGCTAATCTTAGTGAAAGGTGGTCAGGATCTGACCAAACTCTTTGACCAAGTGGAACAAGGTATGGAGACATGTGTGTGTGTGTCTTTCCTTTGGTAGTTGAACATTTGAGCTGGGAACTGCTGAAGAGAAACTTTCTAACAGTTTACTGCTTTGAGTTGGCTCTCTAAATAGTTTTCAGTGTGTGTCTTTCCAGTTAGACTGTGAGTCTTTAGAAGGGCTGGTATGGAGATTTTTATTCCTTGTACAGTGTTCTTGTCTATATCCAATCAAACATGAGAGGTGGTTGGTAAATATTTCTGAATCGAGTAAAATTAAATAAAAATAACTTTTAAATTAAGAGAAGGGAAAAGAAAGAATTGAATTTTCCTCCCCCATATAATGTGAATTACATACCACTTACAACTTTTCTTATATAGGACTTGAAAGAGCCCATGTAACTTTCCAGGTCTGTAATCATTTTATTAGGCTTTTGTAATTCCTGAACCAGATAGCAGTTGAAAATTTAAACTCCCAGATCAGGGCCATGAACTCATAGCCTTAGACAGGCTAGGTGAGAGCTATGGCAAGAACAAGACTAGTCTAAAGATGAAAGCTGTAATTTCTTTTTTTTTTTTAATTTTTTAATTTTTATTTATTTAATTCCCCTCCCCTTCCCCGGTTGTCTGTTTTCTGTGTCTTTTTGCTGCGTCTTGTCTCTTTGTCCGCTTCTGTTGTTGTCAGTGGCACAGGAAGTGTGGGCAGCGCCATTCCTCGGCAGGCTGTTCCCTCCTTGGCGCTGGGCGGCTCTCCTTATGGGTGCACTCCTTGCGCGTGGGGCTCCCCTACGCGGGGGACACCCCTGTGTGGCACGGCACTCCTTGCGCGCATCAGCACTGCGCATGGGCCAGCTCCACATGGGTCAAGGAGGCCCGGGGCTTGAACCGCGGACCTCCCATGTGGTAGACGGATGCCCTAACCACTGGGCCAAAGTCCGTTTCCCTGAAAGCTGTAATTTCATTTCTGACTGGATGCTGCCAGGCAGAAATATAGCACATGTATTTAAAAACCCTACTCATCCTCTCCCTGCATGTGTGTATGCCAGAGAAATTTTCACTCAGGTTATCAAGGTGTAATGGGTATAAGAGAAAACTTGTTGCTGCATTGTGGATAACTGAAGCAAACATGGGTATCAGCAATTGAATCATGTGCCCCACAAAAGGCAGGTTCCAATCTCTGATCCTATGGGTGTGAACCTATTTGAAAGCAGGACCTTTGAAGAATCATTGGTTAAGGTGTACCCAAACTGAATGAGGGTGTGGGCCTTAAACCATTATGGCTGAAGTCCTCATAAGCAAAGGAAATTGCACACAGATAAAGTTACGGGGAGCAGCAGGCAGAGTTGGAAGTCCAAGGAACCCAGAAGAGAAAGGAGAAGATGCAGCCATGTACATTGCCATGTGATGCAAGAACCCCAGAGATTGCTGGCCAGCTGGAAGATACCGTGGGAAGAAGCTAGCTTTCTAGCCTCTGAAACAGTGAGCCAATAAAATCCTTTGTTAAGCCAAGCCATTGTATGGTATTTGTTTTACTATCTAGGAAAAGAAAACAATGGGTAATCTATGCTAGGGAAATAGATAACTGAATGTAATGGAATCATGCTAAGGAATATTATGCAATAGGAAAATCAACAAATTAGGAATATATAGAGCGAAATGGATGGACCTTGAAAACACACATATGAAGTTTTAAAAAGCTAAGAAAGCATAATATTTGTAGCACAATGCAGTTTTTATAAATTAAAAATATACTTGTAAACAATGCTACAAGGATACAAGTAGTAAAGAAAACAGGGATGAAGATATTATCACCATATTTTCAGGAGTTTTGTGAGTTCGTTGTTGAATACAACCATTAACAAAATATGAAAATAAATTGTGTAAACTTACAATGATATAAACTATGTGAAAAGCAAAGTTAATAAATACTAACATCTCATCACTTTCTAATTATTTTACTGTATTAACTATCATCTAAGCCCTTGAAGTTATTCATGTCTAATGTAAATGATGTTGTATCACATTGAGGTTTTTCTTTTTCCCCCTAGAGTGGGTGCTGTTAAACATGTTCTAGCACATCACTGAATGCAACATTCCCATTTATTAAAAAATCAGACTTGAATGCAAAAGCAAACAAAAAAGACCCCTGATCAGGGAAGAAAAGTACACTCAGAAGTCATGGCATATAGAAGATATTTTTCAGTACTGATACCAGAGCCTAAACAAGGAGAGTTAAACTTTTTAAAAGGCTGGTGATTTCACATATTTAGTCTCTTAGTTCCCCTAAGAAGTTTCTGTTCCTTCACAAGGATCGACTATTAAGAAAAACTAGAGGGCAGCAGACTTAGCCCAGTGGTTAGGGCATCTGTCTATCACATGGGAGGTCCGCGGTTCAAACCCTGGGTCTCCTTGACCAGTGTGGAGCTGGCCCATGTGCAGTGCTGATGCGCGCAAGGAGTGCCTGCCACACAGGGGTGTCCCCACGTAGGGGAGCCCCTCGTGCAAGGAGTGCACCCCATAATTAGAGCCGCCTAGTGCGAAAGAAAGTGCAGCTTGCCTAAGAATGACGCTAGACACACGGAGAGCTGACACAACAAGATGATGCAACAAAAAGAAACACAGATTCCTGTGCTGCTGACAACAACAGAAGCGGACAAAGAAGACGCAGTAAATAGACACAGGACAGACAACTGGGGTGGGGAGAGAAATAAATAAATAAATAAATCTTAAAAAAAACCCTGGAAATTCCATGGCAAAAATAGAAAGTCATAATTGATAATACAGAGGAGAAAATGAACAGCTGATAACTAGAAAAATGTAGTAAATTTGGTCATTTGGTAAAGAGATAAGTGTTGAATATATGTGGTAAAGTCTCATCATACATCATTTAACTTATAAAAAATCACCTATATGTGCTGAGAGAGGAGGAGTAGGGGCAGGGAGAGAGAGAAAGGGAGAGATGGAGACTGATTTGAGTATTCCTGGTGATCTACCCACCTTTCCAGTCAATGCACATATGGCCCCAGAGTAAGTGAACCAGGACAGAGGTTGAATATGCTGTTCCAGCAGTTGGCTTAGGTTCCATTCTCTTCTCAAAGTGTAAGCATCTTACTGCATTGAGTTTGATTTAATATTTAAAAGTATGTCTTTATCTTGCAACCTGACATCAAAGAGGGAATTACGTCATCTGGGTCTCAACTGAAGAAATAGTGATCCACACTGAACTTTATCATATTCTAAGTGCATCACTGTCTGACTAAACAGAAAAAGCACTGATGCTTCTGATGAAACCCCTTGCAGCAGTTTGATATTATCGATGAATTCCAAAGAAATATTGGATTATGTTTGTAAACTGGTCTTTTCCTCTGGGTATATGAGATTATATTATATAGGGCATTGTGACTCAACACCTTCTGTCAGTAGGGTGTTGAGTACCCACCTCTTAGTGAGTGGGGACTCACAGATAAAAAGCATAGCAAAGAACAGAGTTGAGGGTTTTTGATGTTGGAGTTTTGATGTTGGAGTTTGATGCTGAAGCCTTAAGCTGGAGCCCCAGGAAGAAAGCTCACAGAGGAAAGAGAAGCCAGCCCCAGGAAGGGAGGAACCCAGGAAGCCTGAACCCTCACAGATGTCGGCAGCCATCTTGCTCCAACACGTGAAAATACTTTGGTGAGGGAAGTAACTTATGCTTTATGACCTGGTATCCTACTCCAAATAAATACTCCTCTTAAAAGCCAAGCAATTTCTGGTACACACCACTGAAAAAATTTTAAAAAGTTTAACTGACCTTGAGGTTTTGAAGCAGAATTCTAGGATCTCAGTTCTAGTCATTATACAGGTTTGTGTGATCCTTGGCAAATCAGATAGGTCACTCAGCTTTATCATCCTTGAAACGTGGATATCACACTACACCTAACTCATAGCTTTGTTGAAGAAACTAAATGAGATATTTTATGTGAAAAGAACTCTATGAACTGTGAAATACTATAAAATTGTTGGTTAGTTATTATGCACTGTTTAATGAAGCAAAACAGAAGATAGTCGATAACAGTGTGCATTACAATAAAATATTTCAGTGCTTAAAGGACTAGCTTTTAGTTATCTGGAAAATAATGTTTGCATATTCAATTTCCTTTTATCAATATGTAAATTTTTGACTAACTTATAAATTTACTCAAAAGTTATCTTGGAACAAGTGGTTTTGGCAGGGGCAAGATGGCAGCCAAGTAAGGCGCTCTTAGAGTCTGCTCGTTCTACAGGGCAGTTGGTAATCACTCAAAACTATCTAAAGTGCCTGTTTGGGTGGCCCAAGAGACTAGAAGAGGATCCTGCAACATCCTTGAAAACAGGGAACTGCCCATCTGCAGTGAAGATTCATGAATAGAGGGCACCACAGACAGCATGAGCCACTTCAGCAGCTATTTCATGGAATTGGAAACTCCATTTCCCAAAAACAGGAAGGAGGAGATGGTCAGGCAATGACTTGAGCAACTGATTAGTAAATTCAGCTGGCTAAAGTATAATCCTAAGAACAGCTAAAGTTTGAACATGTCCTAGTTGGAAAGAGGCCAATAGCCACCATTTTAACTCTACTCCTGGCAAGAGGGGAAGCAGAGCTGATTGAAAATCACACTGATGGTAGGGACAGGTTTCTTTCTACCCAGGTTGGATTGCAGCTCTAGTCTAAGCTCCAACCCTACCTCCAGCAGGAAGAAAGCTGGGGGGACATGCACCAGCCTCCCTGAGCAACTACAGGGGTATTCGGCTGGCACAGACTAGATACTGGGATACCTGTAGCTCTATCCCTGCTCTCCAATAGGATAGGATGTGTTCCTTCAGCCTCTCTGGCCAATAGCATGTATTTTGGCCCCCATCGACTGGTTTGTTGAGAGCCTGGGACTCTACCCCAGCATCACCCCATAGAATTGGAGGGGGATGGTGTTTCCTCAACCTCTCCAGGCAACTGCAGGAACTTTCGTCCCGCATAGACTGGACTGTTGGGTGCCTGTGGCTTCATCCTTACCCTTCAATAGGATAGAATGGGGCTGGTGTTTCCTCAGCCTCTCCAGGAAACTACAGGCACTTTTGTCCAGCATAGACTGGACTGTTGGGTGCCTGTGGCTTTACCCCGACCCCTTAATAGGCAGAAGGGACAGTATTCCCTCGGTCTCTCAGGAGAACTTCAGGTGCTTTCCACCCACATGGATTAGATTGTTGGGCACTCTGGAGTGTCCATCCCCACCCCTGGCAGAGGAGGAAGGGGGTGTGAAGCTTCATCAGTCTTTTCGGGCAACTATAGTCCAGGTCTGCACAGTTTTGATAATAATACATATGGCTGTGGCTCTGTTCCTAACACTGGCAGAGGAGAAAGGTGGGAGAAGTTTCATCAGTTCCTGGGGAAATGCAGGCAGCATTAGGCTCCAAGGCTTACAATACCAACTACATCCTCAGCTGCTTCTACATAGCCAGAAAGGGAGAAAAGGCAAGAAAACCCTAAATTAAAGAGAGAATCTGCACCCAGAATAAATGATCTAGTAAAGGACACCAATAAAAAATTATAATCCCTACCAAGAAACAGGAAGATATGGCCCAGTCAAAGGAAAAAGAGAAGCATCCAGAGGACACAAAGGAGTTGAGGCAACTAATCATAGAAGTTCAAACAAATCTCTTTAATAAATTGAGATGACTAAAAAGATTAAGAATATTAAGAAGACAGTGGGTGAGAACAAAGAAGAATTTGAAAGCATACATAGGAAAATAGCAGATCTTATGGGGATGAAAGGCACAATAAATGAAATTAAAAATACACTGGAGGGAAGTGGACTTGGCCCAGTGGTTAGGGCATCCGCCTACCACATGGGAGGTCCGCGGTTCAAACCCCGGGCCTCCTTGACCCGTGTGGAGCTGGCCCACGTGCAGTGCTGATGAGCGCAAGGAGTGCCCTGCCACGCAGGGGTGTCCCCCACGTAGGGGAGCCCCACGCACAAGGAGTGCGCCCCGTAAGGAGAGCCGACCAGTGCAAAAGGAAGTGCAGCCTGCCCAGGAATGGCGCCACACACACGGAGAGTTGACACAGCAAGATGACGCAACAAAAAGAAACACAGATTCCCATGCCGCTGGCAACGACAGAAGCGGACAAAGAAGAAGACGCAGCAAAATAGACACAGAGAATAGACAACTGGTGGGGCGGGGGAAGGGGAGAGAAATAAATAAAATAAATCTTTAAAAAAATACACTGGAAGCATATATAATAAAATCAGATTCAAGAAGGCAGGAGAAAAGATCAATGAACTTGACAACATGGCCTCTGAAAATGAACATATAAAAATACAGATAATGAAAAGAATGGAAAAAATTAAACTGGGTCTTAGGGAACAAATGACAGTAAGAGATATGAAAATATAGGTATTATGGGTGTTCCATAAGGAGAAGAAGGGAAAAGGGTCTGAAGAAATAATGGTTCAAAATTGCCCAACCCTATTGAAAGATAAGGATAGCCATGTCCAAGAAGCTTAATAAATAAATCTGAATAGACCTACTCCAGCACACACTAATCAGAATGTCAAATGCCAAAGACAAGGAGAGATTTTTGAGAGCAACAAGAGAAAAGTGATGCATCATATACAAGGGATACTCAATAATATTAAGCGCTGATTTCTTATCAGAAACCATGAAGGAAAGAAGGCAGTGGTATGATATACTAAAGATACTGTAAAAGAAGAACTACCAGCCAAGAATCTTATATCTGGCAAGATTGTCTTTCAAAAATGAGAATACTCACAGATAAACAGAAACTGTGAGAGTTTGTAACCAAGAGAACAGCTTTGTAGGAAATATTAAAGCCTGTATGTTACAGCCTGTAAAGAAAGGCCAGGAAAGAGAGGCTTGGAAGGGAGGCTAGAAAAGAAGATTATATCAGTGAAAGTAACTACAAGTGTAAAAAGAGTTGTGAAAATAAAATATGACAGATAAAACCCAAAAGTCAAAATGGGTGAAGTAAGAACTGCCTTTACAGTAATAACACTGAATGTTAATAGATTAAAATCCCCAAGCAAAAGACACAGACTGGCAGAATGGATAAGAAAATATGAGCCATCTATACATTGTCTACAAGAGACTTACCTTACACCCAAGGATACCAATAGATTCAAAGTGAAAGGCTGGAAAAAGATATTCCACACATGCAGTTAACAAAAACAACAACAACAAACAAACACAAAAAACAAAAAAACAAAAACAAAAGCTGGAGTTGCTGTACTTATATCTGATGAAATAGACTTTAAGAGCAAACTTTTATAAAGGGACAATTCACCAGGAAGAAAAAAAAATCATAAATATACATGAACATAACCAGAATGCCACAGATTACATGAGGCAAACACAGGCAAAACTGAGGGGAGAAATAGATGTCTCTATAATAATAGTTGGAGTCTTCAATACACCTCTCTCAGCATTGGATAGAACATCTGGGCAGAAGATCAATAAAGAAACAGATACCTTAAGTAATATGATAAATGGACTAAACCTATCAGACATATACAGAATATTGAACCCACCAAACAGCATGATACACATTCTTCTGAAGTGCTCATGGATATTTCTCCAGGTAGACCATGTTGGGTCACAAAGCAGATCTCAATAAATTCAACATGATTGAAATTATACAAAGCACTTTTTCTGATCATAA
The DNA here is from genome assembly GCF_030445035.2 of Dasypus novemcinctus. Taxonomy (NCBI): domain Eukaryota; kingdom Metazoa; phylum Chordata; class Mammalia; order Cingulata; family Dasypodidae; genus Dasypus; species Dasypus novemcinctus. The sequence goes on from NC_080704.1 coordinate 36,022,060, forward strand.
CGGAATAAAGCTGGAAATCAACAACAAGTTGAAAAAGGGAAAATTCACCAATATATGGAGATTAAACAACATACTCTTAGATAATCAGTGGGTCAAAGAAGAAATAACAAGAGAAACCAATAAATATCTCAAGACATGAAAATGAGAAAACAACTTATCAGAACTTATGGGATGTAGTGAAAGCAGTGCTGAGAGGAAAATGCACAGCCCTCAATGCTTACATTATAAAAAAGAAAGAGCTAAAATCAATTACCTAAATACACAGCTGGAGGAACTAGAAAAAACCAAACAAACAGCAAACTATTCCCAAAGCAAGCAAAAGGAATAAATTAACACAGATCAGAGCAAAACTAAATGAAATTTCAAACAAAAAAAATAAAGAATTAACAAAACCAAAAGCTGGTTCTTCAAGATTAACAAAATTGACAAACCCTTAGCTGGACTGACAAAAAAAGAAGATGCAAATAAAGAAAATAAATAATGAAAATGGGGACATTATTACTGACCCCACAGAAATAAAAGAGATCATAAAAGGATATTATGAACAAATGTACAGCAACAAACTAGACAATGTAGATAAAATGGAAAATTTCCCAGCAATATATCAACAACCTACACTGACCATAGAAGAAATAGAAGACCTCAACAAACCAATCACAAGCAAAGGGATTGAAACAGTCTTCAAACAACTTCAGACAACGAAAAGCCCAGGACCAGATGGTTTCACTGGTAAGTTCTACAAAGCATTCAAAGAAGATTTAATACCAATCTTACTCAAACTCTTCCAAAAATTTGAATAAGAAGGAATGCAATCAAGCTCATTCTATGAAGCCAATATCACCCTAATACCAAAGGCAAATAAAGATATTACAAAAAAGGAAAATTATAGATCCATTTCCCTAATGAATACAGATGCAAAATTACTCAACAAAATACTTGCTAATCAAATCCAACAACACATTAAAAGAATTATTCATTATGGTCAACTGGGTTTCATACCTGTCATGCAAGCATGGTTCAACACAAAAAACTCAATCAGCATAATACATCACTTTACTAAATCAAAGAAGAAAAATCACATGAGCCTCTTAATTGATGCAGAAAAGGCATTGACAAAATACAGCATCCTTTCTTAATAAAAATACTATAAAAGATAGGAAGTGAAGGCAACTTTCTCAACATGATAAAGGCCATAAATGAAAAACTCAGAGCTACCATTGTACTCAATGGTGAAAGACTGAAAGTTTTCCTGTTGACACTAGGGACAAAACAAGGATGTCCACTGTCACCACTGATGTTCAGTATAGTCCTAGAGGTTCTATCTAGAGCAATCAGGGAAGCAAATATAACCAAAGGCATCCAAATAGAAAAATAAATAAGACTTTCACTATTTGAAGATGACATGATTCAGTACCTAGAAAGTCCTGCAAAATCTATAGCAAAGTTGTTAGAGCTAATAAACAATTTCAGCTGAGGAGCAGCATACAAGAGTAATACACAAACATCAGTAGTGCTTCTATACACTAGTAATGTGCAATCTGAGGAGCAACTCAGGAAAACAATCCCATCTACAATAGTGACTAAAAAAACAAATATTTAGGAATAAACTTAATCAAGGATGCAAAGCACTTGTATAAAGAAAAAAAGTCTGAAATAAATGGAAGACCATTCTGTGCTCATAGATTGGAAGACTGAATATTGTTAAGATGTCAATTCTACCCAAATTTATATATAGAAACAATGTCATCCTGATAAAAATTCCACCAGCATTTTTAACAAATGTAAAACACAATTATCAAATTTATTTGTAAGGATAAGGGGTCCTGAATAGCCAGAAACATCTTAAAAAGGAAGAGTGAATTTGAAAGACTCTCACTTCAGGACTTTAAATCATATTACATAGTTACAGTGGTAAAAACAACATGGTACTGGCATAAAGATAGACACACAGACCAAGGGAACCGAATTGATGGTTCAGAAAAGACCCTCAAATCTATGGTCAAGTGATCTTTGACAAAGCTGTCAAACCTACCCAGCAGGGACAGAACAGTCTATTCAACAAATGGTGCTGGGAGAACTGGATATCCATAGCCAAAAGAAAGAAGGAGGACCCCTATCTCACACCTTATACAAAAATTAACTCAAAATGGATCAAAGACCTAACTATAAAATCTACAACCATGAAGCTTTTAGAAAAAAAATGTAGGGACACATCTTCAAGACCTGGTAGTAGGTGGTGGATTCTTAAACCTTACACCAAATGTACAAACAAGGAAATAATACATGGATAAATGGGATCTTCTCAAACTTAAACACATTTGTAATTCAAAAGACTTTGCCAAGAAGGTGAAAAGGCATCCCACTTAGTGGGAGAAAGTATTTGGAAACCACATATCCGATACGGGTTTGATTTCCATTCTATATAAAGAGATGATACAACTCAGCAATATAAGAGGAAGCAATCCAGTTTAAAAATGGGCAAAATACTTAAATAGACATTTCTCCAAAGAGGAAATACAAATGACCAAAAAGCACGTGAAAAAATGTTCAATATCACTAGCTATTAGGGAAATGCAAATCAAGCCAACAATGAGATATCAGCTCACGCTGTATTCAATAGCCACTATTAAAAGAAAAAACAAAAACAGAAAACAATAAGTGCTGGAAAGTATGTGGAGAATTAGGAACACTCTTTCAGTGTTGGTGGGAATGTAAAAAGGTGCAGCCTATGTGGAGGATAGTTCGGCGGTTCCTCGGGAAGCTAAATATAGAACTGCCATATAATCCAGCCATTCCTTTACTAGGAATACATCCAGAAGAACTGGAAACTAACATGAATGGACATTTGCACATCAAGATTCATAGTGGCATTACTCACAATTGCCAAAAGATGGAAACAACCCAAGTGCCCATCAACCAATGAATGGGTAAACAAAATGGATGGAATGCTATGATGTTGTAAGAAGAAATAAAATTGGGCCACATATGATAACATGGATGAACCCTGAAGACATTATGTTGAGTGAAATTATCCAGACACAAAAGGACACATATTGCATGGTCTCAATAATATGAACTAAATATGAAGAATAAGCACATGGAATTAAAACCTAGAGTGTAGGTTATTAGGAGATAAAAGGAGTGCTGAAAAGGACTAAATGTGTGTAGAAGTTTTAATCAACTTGGCTGTAAAAGTGTGGAAATGGATGGAGTTGATGGTAACACATTATAGTGTGTAGAACTCAAGTAGCTGGTTTATAAGAGGGATTGTGGCTGAAAAGGATAGTCTAAGGATATAAATGTCAATTGAAAGAAAGCTAGAGAAAAATCCAGGGACTGAATATCACAGTGAGCCCAGAGGTGGATGTGAATTGTGGTTAATAGTACAAATATAAGAATGTTCTTCTGTGAACTAGAACAAATGAGAATGTTCTTCTGTGAACTAGAACAAATGCACGTCACTAGTTCAGGGTGGAGGGAATGTGGAGAAGCATGGGAAAATACAATTAATGTAACCTATGGACTATAGTCAATAGCAATACTGTAATCTTCTTGCATTGATGCCAAAGATGTGCTGTATTAATAATAGGGGAGTATGGAAAAATATACCTAATGGATGCTATAGACTGTAGTTAGTGGTAATAGTCTGATGATATTATCTCATAATCTGTAACAAATGTTCCACAACAATAAAATGTGTTGGTGGAGGGGAGTAGTAAGGAAATTCCATACATATGTATGATTGTTTTGTAAGTTCCCAACTTCTCCAATGAAAATATGTTTTTTAAAAAGTTATCTTGCCCACTGTTACTTTCAGATGGGAAAATGAGGTGTTACTCTAATTACAAATGGAGAGGTAGATTTTTAAAATTAATTAGTGCTCCTAATTACCCCCAAACATTTGAGGCCAAAGGTACAATTAAGTCAAGACTGTTTATCCCTCCAATCTTTCATAATCCCTAGGAAATAAGATTACTTACAAAAGGGCTGCAGGTTTTAATTTGGCAGGTCACAAAACACTTGTACCTTCTTCAAGAATTTGGTGTACTTGATAGTTAAATTTGATTCTTTATAATACAGTTTTAAGTGGTTTTGTTTTGCTTTTTGATTCCCTGGCGTGTACCCCTATTTTCTATTCTCTCATCTTTTTTAATAGGCTAAAAAATTCTTTCCAGTGGCAAAAATCATTTGGCTACAACATTTAGGGCACTGTTCCCCCCATAATAAATTTTAAGCAATGTTCAATAAAAATCAATAAAAGGTAATGTTTTCTAGACTTGTTAATAATCTATAATCAAATGTAAAGGAATCAAATATGTATTTAAGTACCAACATCTTCAAATAAAAAATCAGTGGGTAGTAGTTATCTAGTCCTATTCTTGACTAGATCCCCCCATTTTTTTTTACCTCAAATTTGTTAACTAAATTGCAGGCCTAGCATTTTCCTCACAGGAGCTTCAGCATTCAAAAATCATGGTAGTTTCCTATTGTACCCAACAGGCAGAAATTCTGAAATCACGTTTTAAAAATGGCAAACTTAGTTTCATTATACAAGACTTTTGCAGCTTAGTATTGTTTTCCATTGAGTATAATTTGCTTGGAAATAGTTGTTACATTTTAAGACAATTATATAAAACAATGTGAAATTTCTTCTTTATGAAAAGCATGAATTCATTACAAGAAAAAGTGGGAAGCGGACTTGGCCCAGTGGTTAGGGCGTCCGTCTATCACATGGGAGGTCCGCAGTTCAAACCACTGGCCTCCTTGACCCGTGTGGAGCTGGTCCATGCACAGTGCTGATGTGCGCAAGGAGTGGCCTGCCACGCAGGGGTGTCCCCCGTGTAGGGCAGCCCCACACGCAAGGAGTGCACCCCGTAAGGAGAGCCACCCAGCGTGAAAGAAAGTGCAGCCTGCCCAGGAATGGTGCCCCACACACGGAGAGTTGACGCAGCAAGATGACACAACAAAAAGAGACACAAATTCCCCTGCCGCTGACAACAACAGGAGCAGACAAAGAAGATGACACAGCAAATAGATATAGAGAACAGACAACCGGGGTAGGGGGAAGGGGAGAGAACCAAATAAATTTTAAAAAAAGAAATTACAAGAAAAGGTCATTTCTGAATCTAGCTTTCCTTTCAAAATTTAAAATTTATTATTTGAATTTGGGATTTTCAAAATTTTAAAATCTTTTATCTTTATTTTATGTCAATGACTAGCATGCATTTAATATCTTCTGAGTAAATGAATGAATTTACCTATGACTTGTGCATATACAGACAGGCACTGAAACCTTTACCTCTCTCTGTCTGTCTTTGTAAATGCAAATAATACAACTGGGACCAGAGGTAAAAGCTTAGTCTGAAATACTTGCTCAGTTTCAGCCTGAACTACTGAATAAGCCTAAATTGAGACTTTCCCCCAAAATCTTTCCTCAGAAAACAGTGTATCAGTTTAATTAGAGCTCTTATGATGTCTTCTGGCATCAATTATTTTATTTTGAACAGCGAAGTTTCACATTAGCCTGAAATAACATCAAGAGATGGGAGTTTGGGTTGATTAAAGAAGTCATTTGAGAGAATTGGCTAAAAAAAAAAAGGAGGCAACAAAAGTTGGTAAATCATTAGCAATTATTCCTAGGGTAGAGCCTCAAAATCACCAATGGTACAGGTCATTATAAACAATTCTTATAAAGATAATTTTTAAAAGCAATACGATAAGTTATTCCATTGGGAGATCACAAATACATATCTTAGAGAAATGAAAAGATCAACTCTCCTAAAATTTTGTGAATGGGTATTGAGACTTGGGATAAAATTTCTATGGAGTAAGTGAAAAATGGCCCTGCTGGCAACATGCAGCCAGCTAGGTGATGATGGTCCCAATTGAACATTAAAAAACAAAACAAAACAAAAAACAGTCACAGAAAATAAATTCAACAGAGACAAAGCTACTCCATGGCCATACTTGGAAGCAGACAGAGACAAGGCCTCTCTGCCAACACAAAAATGACTAATATGAGGCACAGATGCTCTTTAAGAGTAAGAGATCTTGTCCTACTTTTATCTATTCTCCTTTCAGAGAAAATTTATTAAGATACTCAATCACCACATTGCTGTTCCTCCTTTATAGCACCTAATTCAGAAATGGCTTCCATTTTCCTAATTCCTCCTCAAAATCACCAAATACCAACCCAAATCCTATAAGAAGCTCTTCCCTACTCCTTCTTACTGAGATGCCCCATGAGGCCTCTAGAATGCATTCTCCCTTGAAACAGTAAAGCTAAATAAACCTAACCTTTCTAGAATACATATATTTCTGGTGATCTTTGGTTGTGGGCTTTAACAGCATTGTACGTGGATTCAAACACTGCTGTATTGCATGTAACTTAGAAGGAAGATGATGAGTTCTAGAATTCTGGAAGATACATATAAAGAGTTTGAATGAATGTATTTCATTAACTATAAATGTGGCAGAAATGATATCTGTAAATCAGTGTGTTATTTTGTGAAATGTGAGATTTCAAATATCCTAGCCCCAATCAATTAAGAAATTAAATATAATTAGACATTTGACACAGTTTCATTCATTTCCCTAAATGTTTATATTTTCAAGTTGCCAAAAAATCTATTATAAATTCTATCTTCTCATTGGAAAAGTGGGGCTTTCCTTATACTCAGGCATATGTGTTTAGTTAGCATTTATTCAACCTCTTATAGGCAAGGACTTTTTCTTCAGTTATGAAACAAACTTACATTCTAACAAGTGAAATGCTGCTACTAATCTCTTAATAAATTATAAAATCCTTCTTATATTGTTACTCTCTTCCCTATAAGTTATCTTCCACCTTTTTCTATTATCAGTGACATGTGAAATTGTGCTTACCTAAGGACTTGCCTATTTTGGGGGGCAGGCTTATGTCTGTTTTCCCTCTATTGATTTGTGATGTTACAAAAACATTTGCACCAGATAAATGAGATCATATGCATGATAAATGATTTACAAAATCCATATATTTTTATAATTGTAATAGTATTTAAATGAGAAATATTTTTACGAGTCAACAGCACTTGACCTGCTATTCCATAAATAAATCTTCAGATGGACATCTGTTGTGAGTAGCATATTAAAGATTGTCTGACAAAAATTAAACCCTAAGGAAGTTCTTGGAAGTGTTAAGATATTGATGTTGGCAGTAGAACAAACTCACTGGGAGAAAAAATACCCAGCTTAATCTAGTTAATTAACAACAAAACAGCTAGGAATATGCAACATCCATGGTTGTGATTTACTGTAATTGAAAATGACTAATGATGCTGTCATTTTGCAGTTTATATTTGAGGAAATGATGCCTGGAAGATTATAATTATAATTGCCCCTTTGACCATTTGTCCACAGCAGGCATTTTGTGTTAAGGTTTAGGGTGCAAAATACCAAATACAGAAGGCTCCTCACACCTTACATTTGCTATTATATTTAAAAAGAATTCAATAGCACTATGTACAATTTATTATTAGAGTCATGTTAGCAAGATTTTTTAATTCTTTTATTTTTTAAAGAAGTTTTAGGTTACATAAATGCTTCATAAAAAAATATAAGGGATTCCCATACGCCTCCCTCCCTCCCCCTCCCACACTTTCCCACATTAACAAGCAAGATTTTTTGATAATCTAAAAAGTTAGCAAGCAAACCAGCTTGTTTCATCTATCACTTCAGCAAATAACCAAGACATTTAAAATTCCATGAATGCTATCAGTTCTAATGTATGGAAGGAGATATAAGTTGTTTAAAACACATACACACATTTAGAAAATTTTAACAGAAAGAGTAGTTTTCTGAGGAATGAGTATGAATAGAAGAAAATGGTACCTAAATTCTTAAGTTTAAAGAGAGTTAAAAAAAAAAAAACTCAGGCAAGATGCTGTGGCTCAATCAGTTGGGCTCCCGTCTACCATATAGGAGGCCCTTGGTTCGCATCCCAGGGCCTCCTTATGAAGGCAGGCTCGCCCACATGCTGTGGAGAGCCTACTCAGCAAGGTAACCCAAAAAAAAAAAAAAAAGAAGACAAGCGAAAACTCAGAAGAGTCCACAGTGAATGGACACAGAGAGCAGACAGCAAGCAAGCTGCAAGGGGGGAGAATAAAATAAATAAATACAGACACAGAAGAATGTACAGTGAACGGACACAGAGAGCTACAGCATGCAAAAAGCTGCAAGAGAGGGGGGATAAAAAAACTCCAATTATAAAAACCAAATAACAAAGGAATTTTTTTGTAGTTGTTGATGTTGTTGCTGATGGCAATTGTTTTTGTTGCTTTTTAACTTTGAAATGTGGTGCCATTGAGAAACTAGTTATTTCTCTGTGGAAAATGGAACATCTTAGAAACAATTCTATCAGCAGTGTTATCTTAAAATATTGTTATTACCAAAGGTATAACTTTAGCAAAATTTGCCAGAATTTAGCCAACCAATATCTATCAATGTCTTAGGATAAGAAGAAGGAACAATATATAAATGAAATGAAATAAAATTTGGAGGGGGGATGAAAGTGAGACATTGAGAGACAGGTATTGAGATACAGAAAGCTAAGAAAGGATGCTTAATTCTTCAGTCAGACTATTACGAGATTTTTCTAGTAATTTTGCATCAGAGCTCTAGTACTATATTTATGTCGCTAGTGGAACTGCCTCATATGTGACATTTAGGAGGAAGTCCTCAAAGAAAATATGGAAGAAGTTGGTGAATCAGGGATTAAAAAAAAACTAAAAAATTGCCATCTTTGAAAATTAAAGCAAGTCTGGAGAAGTTGATAAAATGAAGAAGAGTTTAAAAAGGACAGAAATTGAGCCCAGATGAGCTTGGCTCCCAATCATGACTGAGTTCGGTGGGTGAGCGTGGGAGCGAACAGACAAGCTGTCTGATACAGAATGTGGAGGTGCCAATAGACAGTCAATTTCCTAAGAAACAATCATTCTCTGATGTATTCTAAATTAGACTGTCTATATGGGATGAACACACTAATTATCCATTTAAATACTGGATAATACATACATGCATCATGAAGGATTTTCATTTTCTTTTAAAGGGTATCACTTTCTTCCTCATCATCGTTGTAGTTTCCAAATTACTTGCCCACAAAGAGAAACCAAAACAAACTTCTCTCATTAAAATGTACTCCAGGCTACTCAGACCTTTTTACTTTCTATTAAGGAATGAGAAATCTGAGCTTTAAGAAGAGGCATTAGGAATAGCACATTTAAAAATTTTTTGATATATGGTATCAAAGTTGAAACCAGGCTTTGTTATTCTACTATCAGAGCAATAGGAGGGATCACTCTTCAGAAAAATCATCCCTAACCTTTAAAGAGAGATTTTGATCCACAGAGAGATTTAAACACCCTCACAGCTTTTTCCACTTTGTACTGTTGGTTTCTATGTTCTGAACTGTGAGGTAATTTGGCCTCTATTGTTTCAGACTTCCCCAAACCCCAGCTAATCTCTAGGGGTTTCCAATGCTGTGGAATATATCAAAGGTCCTATATGAGCTACCTCTTTTCTCCTCAACCCAAATATCCCAAATTAATCCTATCCATCTGACACTATCAGTTCGATACGATGATTCTTCTCCAAACCTAAGGGAGAAGTGGTAGAACAGTCATAAGTTTTCACGTAAATTTTACTTCTAGATAAGCTAACTTAAGAGGAAGCGGGGAGGAAGGAAGATGACAAGGATAGAAAGAATAGTGCTGACTGCTACAAAATGGTTTTAGGCAGAGTCGGTATATCCTTGCTTTCACTTTTATTTCAGAAAGGCAATTCCCAATTTCTATACCACCAGTGCTACAGTAGAAAGTAAATGTGCTCTGGCATTGTTGGATTCCAGGTCTGATCTCAAAGTGGCCCAAGAGTTCAGAGTGTGGATGAATATGTGAGGAATTACCATCACTTCCTTGGATGGTTTTACATACAGTGAAAGAAAATTTTTCTTATTGACTTCTCATTATGGATTTTCCTCTGTCTTTCACAGAAACACGGAATTATAAGTCAATTTAGGTGCACATTTGTAATCCCTAACAGTTGGTGCCAAAGCTTGACACTGTTATGTGGCATAGGGTATAAGGTCTTTGAGGATAAACCAAGAGTAGACTGAATTACCTGTGCAATAGTCCATTTGTTCATGTCATTGCTCGCTACCGTAAGAGTCACCCTGGCAACCACAAAGGGGAGTGTGTGCTTAGGGACTGCCTTTCCTTAGCACCTGGGTGGAAACCCCGGAATTTGCTGCTTTCAGGAATTTCCATAGCTCTCTAATTATAAATACTAAATCCATGGATAGTTTAAAAAATGATCATGCCAGGACTGGAACTAGATGCAAGACTGTTATCTCTGCATTTTAGGAGTGGGGATAATGTATTCCTGAATAAATATAGACTGATATCTACAGAGAAACTTGTGCCTTTCAGCATCTGGTGTTTGGACATAATGTTCAGGCTAAACCTTTACATTTACTTACCTAAGGAAAAGTCCTCTTGTAAACAATAAGGAAAGCAAACAATTTTCAAGAAATGAAGCTCTGGCCAAGCAAAAGGAAAACTAAGTGGTGACCTTAGAGACAGAGTATAAGTCATGGTAATGTTGTTTGCAAGGACAAACTGGCTTGATATAATGAGGTTATTGACCTGCACTGTTTTAGGGCGGTTTTAAACATGAGGGTGAGGCTCACTAAATCTCAGCCTGCAACGTTAGCCAGAGAAACCAGGACTGATCAATAAACAGCCACCATTATAGGCTCTCAGGAACCTGCATCATAATGTGAGCCATTATAATTTTGATCAGGGATAGAAAATAAAGTAACCCATACCTAACGTCTATTTATCACTCGACTCTTACTTGCAAATGGATACCACTGATTAGCCATTTTTGCAAAACTGACCTGGCTTTCCTTTTCTCTCCTCATGTAGTGGCCTGGGAATAAATATGTCTAAGACTTCAAAATGCACATGAAGAGGGGAAAGAAGGAGAGAGCTGTCTCCGAGTCTGGCTTTTTTTTTTTTTTTTTTTTTTTTTTAACCAAGAGAGAAACAATTACACGGCATTTCACGAAAAATTCTTGACCCAATGAAGGACTGAAGCCCGAATGCTGAGTTTCGTTTTTCATAAGAAAGAGCAACAGAGAAAAGAAAGGTCACGGACCATATTGTGATTCTTTACAGCTGTTGGAGACAGACAGTATGATGCAGTAGCTTGATTTGAATTAAGCCAAACAATATGAAAAGCATCGAAGCTGGCAAGCAAAGTGATTAAGTGCCAAAGAATTTAATCTACCTTGAAGGTGGGACTACTTTTTGTATTGATGGCAGCACACCAGGACTGGAATGAGTCCTTTAATGCAATGACTCGTTAATAGCCTTAAGATCACAATATATAAATAGGATATGTTGATCAAAAAGACAGCTCTGCCTCTGCTGTGGCAGTATGGCTGGTATTCCTTTACAAGTTATTTCATTGATTATAAATAGACCACGTCAGTGGCAAATGTACAACAGGGGAAGCATAACCCATTATGAGGTAATGGATATAGCTAGGGGTTGCTTCATTACCTTCACTGGCTGAGTGGCTGGTTTTTCCTTGTACAAATGCTGCCCTTTAGACAAAATCCCTTCCACATCCGGCTGTTTAGCTTGAACTGCTACTTCAGTTTCCTGGGGAAAAGAACCCATACAGTGCAGATTAACTTCACAGTTAGCAATAAAATTACTAAATTTACATATACCCTTGGAGACTCCACATGTATTGCAGATCAATTTCTCATGGAACACAGGGATATGAAAAGCTAAGTTTTCATGCAGAGGAAAAAAAAGAGGTCTTTGTGAAACACAATACACTAAAAAAAAACCCAACTTCTCCTTAATTACATCATGATATTATTATATGGAGATATGGACACTAACTTTCTATTTTCCAAAAGAGCAAAATGCAAAAATGAGTTACAATTTATGAATATAATTAATGTTGATGAATCCTACTATTAGCTTCAATAATCTCAGTAATCAATCCCTGTGTTCATTTTGTTACAAACTTTCTTACTTTAACAGAAAGAAATCAAATAAGTCTTTCCAAATCATTGTCAGAATTATTAATTTTCTTTCCAAATAGCAAACCCTAGCACAGTATTAAAGTTTATTAATTATTAAACAGTCCAATTAAATAGGGATTTTTATGGAATGATCAAATAATTTTCTGTTTGTTTTTCCTTACTCTGGAAAGGACTGAAGCATGACAGAAAAAAAAAAAAAAACCCAGAGTGAAAAAGCCAACGAAACAACAACAAAAATAACCTTTTAGATATAAGAATATAAAATGCTTTGTTACTGTCTGCTATGAAGAGAGAACACAAGAAGTGAGCATAAATTGAAGCTGAAGGAAGTGAAGTTAAATATTACAGAAGCTTTTGGGAGGGAACACTTGTTAAACACTAGGATAGAATATCGATTAATCAATGTCAGGCATCAGTTAGGGACTGGACAATCTTCCCCAGATAGCGGCTCCTGATTAACCCGGCTCTCTCTTCCTTCCTCTCATAGCCTGGAGCCTCCCAGCACCAGTCTTCACACCACTGTTTCCTTTATGTAGTCTGCTTGTATCTGTTTTCTCTCAGCCCATTAGGGCAGGGAGTCACCCGAACACAAATTACTACAATCCCCTATTGCATAGTAGGGTGTCTTGCAACTTCTGCGTGCTCAGCATACGCTTTTGAGAGGGATTGTTTCTTCAGGTCCTATTATAATAAATATGATGGGAGGCAGGGGCTTTGGTAAAAAGTGTCCATGACATAGTGTTAACTGTCAGAAGAGCACAATGCACACAGCCTACTCTCAAATTCTTAGAACATAGATGAAAAGATAGATGAGAGAGAGACAGAGACGGGGGGGGGGGGCGGGAAGGAAGGAAGGGAGGGAAGGAAGGAAGGAGGGAGGGAGGGAAGGCAGCCAGGCAGGCACGCAAAATGCTAAAAGTTGGTAAGTCTGAGTATCTGGGTGGGAATTATGTTGGAGTTCTATATATGTTTGCAATATTTTTGCAACTTTCTTGTAAGTCTGAAGTTATTTCAAAATAAAAAGTTAAAATGGTGTCCATGGCATCCATAACATTAAGCCTTTACCCCGTTTGTTAATAGGTATGTGTGTAAATCTCAGTTCCTTTAGTACGGGAGCTTAGCAACTTCTTTCTTTCAGAACTGCTGCTTCATTGACTTACTGCCCATTGCCAGGTAATGATATTGTTCCCTCAATTTACAGTACTAGCATGACTGTGATCTTTGCTAGAGACAGAGATAGTTCTGAGCTTGGATCAGGAATGAGAAACATCAAGCTTTAAGTACTGGATTTCTAAAAGATTCCCTGTCATATAAAGCCACACTTAAATGCCCTATTTTCAAAATGCTGTTAAAGTTTAAATAACAAAGAGTAACATTTTGGGATATTGGCTAATGATATGTTCTTAACATACCCTAACAGAGAAAAATAGAACATATCAACTTAAAGAAGTTGAGAAAAGAGCATATTTTTAGCAAGGTAAACATGATTTAAGAAAAAGAAAAATATAGCTATATTGTTCCATTTATATGTATTTATGTATACCATAAATTACTAATTCCAAATATGTATGAAATACTAAACTACACATTTAAAATTATATGGATTTATACATATATAAATGCATACATACACACATTATACATGTGAATGATGTGTTCAGTGAAGCAGTGTCACTACCATTCATCGTGCATTCGTTTATCTAAGATAAAGCCATATTTTCTATTTTGTTCACTGAATCCCAGGGGCTTTACTTGTGTTACTCGTTGATACTGATGATTGCAGAGAATAGACAAAGTTGTCTGATTAGCTTTGCCACTGCCATAGACTATGTTATTGATGATATTATAGTACCACTTGTATAATGTCTAGTGTTTATTTTTCCACAACCCTGAGCTAACAGACTCCCAATTTACAAATAAGAAAATGAAGCTGGTGTGGTGAGGCAATGATGGTGGTGGTGGTGATGTGACTCACATGTCTACAACCCCAAGGAAGACCGTAGCTCTAACATTCAGACACAGTTCTGTCTAAATTCAAAGTCCATGCTGTTTCCATCTGTGTAAGTTACTTCTCCATTTCTTATAAAAAACTATGACATATCATCTAAATGACTTGTTCTAATTAATGTTATTTCTAAGCCCTAAGAGATTTTCCTATATTCATCTAAATCTATTTCACATGAATAGATAGGCTGACAAAATGTCATACCTCTCTGATAATAAAAGGAGAATCAAGGTTGTCCTGCAAAGCCATTGGAGCTGTGGGATATGACTTGGAATATCATATGAGCCTTGTTGCCAAACCTGGTGTGGTAAGTCACTGAAGATTAGAAGGACTATGACCATTTTATGAGAAAAGTAGGCTTTTAATTGGAATTTATTTTAGAACAATACTAGAGGTCATTGTTCTTACCTCTTCTTTCTTTCTCTTTATATATATATATTTGAATACATACAAATATATACATATACATATATATACCTATATTCCTTTAGAATTAAGCTCTTTTGAGGGAAAGACACATCTACCTCATCCATTCATTCTATTTCTGGGCATGCCTGGCACATAATGGGCACTGAATTAAAATTTATTACTGGGCAAATAAACATTGTTGCATTTTAAGTGTGTGGCAATTGAGTTAGGGTGTGCAGTAACAGAGACATTTGTTCATGCAGACAGTTGAATACTTCCATGGCACAATTTTCTTTCTATCTTAATGATTTACTAGGGTTAAATACAGAGTCTACTCCTCCTCTTCTGGATTTAATTGTCATTTTTTAAAAACATTTTCATCTTCATGTTATTGATTAAAACAAGGCTTACAATTTCACTTTATGATTAATTATAATTGATTCATTTTATACTTAATCAATCTTCCATTGACTTCCTTTCAACTAAAAATGCATTTCTTCAGTATTTTCCTTCTTTGCTAAAATATTTAGTAATTTAATCTTACTCTAGGGAAGAAAGAGAAGACCACAAATACAAATGTTTTAGCAAACAAATAAGTATTTTCCATAAGAGACACCACAATGTAGAGTCTCAAATTAGGCATTTTATAATCATTGCACCTAAGCACAGTAAATAGTTTTAATTCTGGTTTATAGTTTCAGTGGAAGAGTAACCCTGGAGGGGCTGGTACGCTATGTTCCTCATAAAACTGGTGACTTCCATGGTTGTTGAAAAATCTCAGCCTTCCTTCCAAACAGTCCCACTTCCCTTTTTTTTCTCACACATTGAACAAAGGATGACACCCTTCTCATATTACCTTAAATTTAACTTGTTCCTCTGTTCCAAAATATAGATAACAAATTTATATTTGATACATATGACATTACTTTAAACTTCCATGGTATTTAGACAGCCAAAACTTTTGCATTGGACACAAATGCTACTTATGTTATTCCCACCTTACAAAAAATGTGGCTTTTTTTTTACAAAACAGTATGCGTGTTGTTGGAAGATACACACTTCATTCATTCATTCACGTAAAATATTTATCAAATAATTTCAGGGCCTACTATGTTCCAGACACTGGGATAAAGCACTGAACTAGGAAGACAAATTTCCTGGCCACACACACCCCCACTCACATGTATATCTATGATATATATGTATATGTGTATATATACACACATGCATACATGTATTGCATATGTGTGTATATATATGTATATGTGTGCTATAAAGAAAAATAAAAAACACCATTAGGTAAATTCAAAACAAAACCACTACTTTACACCCACTGGGATGGCTATTACTTAAAAACCATAAAATAACAAGGATTGGCAATGACGCAGAGAAATTGGAACCTTCGTGTATTGCTGGTAAGAATGTGAAATGGTACAGTTGATGTGGAAAACAGTTTGATCGCACCTCAAAAGAGTTAAACATAGATTTTCTCTATAACCTGGCAATTTCACTCCTAGGCATATACCCAAAAGAAGTGAAAGCAAGGACTGAAAGAGATACTCGTATACCAATGTTCTACATTATTCACAATAGCCAGGTGATGGAAACAACTTAATTGTTCATTGACAGATAAATGGTGTATTAGTCAGCCAAAGGGGTGCTGTTAGAAAATATCAGAAATCTGTTGGCTTTTATAAAGGGTATTTATTTGCAGTAGGAGCTTACAGTTACCAGGCCATAAAGCATAAGTTACGTCCCTCACCAAAATCTTTTGCTATGCCGATATCTGCCAGGGTTCAGGCTTCCTGGATTTCTCTCTTCCCGGGACTTGCTTCTCTCTGGGCTCAGGGTTCCGCTCTTCTCAGGGTCTGCTTCTTTCTGGGCTCAAGGTTCCTCTCTTCCCAGGGCTCACGTCTCTTTCCACACAACCAAGCTCCTCTGTGTGCTTAACTCCCAGGGCTCCAGCTCAAGACTCCAACATCAAAAACTCCAACAGCAAAACTTCAACTGTGTCCTTTGTCATGTCTTTTATCTTTGAGTCCCCACCCACCAAGGGGCAGGGACTCCACACCCTACTGATGTGGCCCAATCAAAGCCCTAACCATAATTTAATCACTCCCAGGTACAGACCAGTTTACAAACATATAAGCCAATATCTATTTTTGGAATTCATGAACCATATCAAACTGCTACAAATGGATAAACAAAATGTGGTACACATTTTCCATACAAATGGAATATTATTCAGTCAGAAAAAGGAATAGAGTTCTGATGCATGCCACTACACAGATGCACCTTGAAAAATTATGCTAAATTGAATAACCCAGACACAAAAGGAAAAATATTGCATGATTCAATTTATATGAAATACATAGAATAAACAAATTTGTGATGCCAGACAGTGCATTAGAGTTTACCAGGAGACAGCAGGAGGGGGAATGGAGAGTTATTGCTTAATATGTATAGAGTTTCTGTTTGGGACAATGAAAATGTTTTGGTAATAAATGGTGGTGATAGTGTACCATTAAAAGTAATCAATGCCACTGAATTGTACACTCAAAAAGCAGGTAAAGTGGGAAATTCTGTGGTGTATATATATTACCACAATAAAAAAAAAGGAAATAGGAAACAGAATAAGAGGAGTGAGAGTGAGTATGGTATCTTTTTTAGATAGGGTGAGTACAGAAGGCGTGTTGGAACAGAGTGAAGTGCAGAAATGGGTACGTCAACTTGTTGTTCTGGAGTGTTACAGGCAAAGGGAATGGAAATTGCCCTAAGGGGGTGAGGAATTTGGCTTGTTTAAGGATTAGAAGTTGTGCAATACTCTGCTAAACTAGACATAAGCTATTCAGGTATCATAGAGAACAGAGAGAAAAAAGTTTTCTCTCTCTTTCCCCCTCTTCACCCCCTCCCCCTTTTTTGGAAAATTGATTACACATACTAAGATCTAATTAGCTTGTAATATTTGTCAGAAACCAATCCTGATTTGAGTCTTTCAAGATGATAACTCTTGTGCTATATTGGAGGAAAGATTTTAAGAGTGAGAAGCTGTTGACAGGGAGAATAGTTAGGAAACTGTTTTAGAAGTCTAAGCACTTAAAGGAACAAACAGAAGCAGCATGAATATTCAGGAAGGGTTACTACTAAGACGATATTATAGATATAGGGTTGGCAGGATTCGATGGGATAAAAGAAAATGTTGAGAGTGACAGATTTTTCAGCTGGAGAGGAAAAGGCGGGGGAGGTATAATGGACCTAGATGAAGAAGGCAGAAAGGTGAGGCTGTTTACAGAAGTAGGCTGAGTCTGTGAGTCAAGGTGTCTGTGGGAACACAGAAGCAGATATCCAGTGAGCAATTGGAAAAACAAGTGTTGTGCTCAGTTGAGGGGTCAGACTGGGAGTGCAAATCTGGGTGTAAAATCAGCAGTAGGACAAAATTGTCCCAGTGACAAGTACGGAGTGAGAAAACAGGACTGGAGCCAGAATTTTGTACTTATCTCTATGGATAAGAGAAGAAAGACAAACCAATTAGAGAAAGAGTGAACAGAGAGAGCAAAAGGGGCTAAAACAGGAGAGGATGGAAACCCCAAAGTCAAGTAAGGAGAGAGTTTTGTGAAAAAGGTTGTCACCAATGTTATTTATTTCTAATAAGCCAGAGGCTGAAGAAATAGTATTAATATTAATACCACGCCAATATTAATATTAAACTAATACTACTGCTAGTAACACTAACAATAATATTAATATGGAACATATCCTTCATTGGAGGTTAAAAAAACCAAAAAACAAAAAAAAAAACAAAGGGAAGTTTGAATGTAATGGTTTCTATATTCTTTTTGTGACAAGAAGATTAGTTTGTGCTCCTGAAAATTTTACCACAAGCTCCTATTTTTAAAATTCTGAAAACATATAGATTTCAGACAAAAATAAACTTACTAGAAATATCTTATATGAGGAGTAATCATAAAAGGCCAGTTGGTTCAGCTTCTGCCTTGAGGCAAACAGATGAGTAAGAACGTTTGTTCTGGAAAATCGAGAACCACGCACAGACAGACACATAGACTCACACACATGCAGACACACATGGAAACACATGCATACTCAAAAAGCTTGTAGGGATAATAATTATGGAAGAAAAAACAGAAAAATTCTAAGAATATTAATTCACTGACTATAAAAATCAATAATTCAGAAATGATTTTTAAAAAGACTTGCAAAATTGCAGTAAGTTCAAGTTCAGAGAGTGTATTGTGATGGTTGGGCCTTTGTCTTTCTTTAAAACTGTTCATCAGTGTAACTCCAGTGGAAATTATATACCTTCAAAAATGACCATAAGTGGTTCATTCATTTCACCAAGCTTTCACCTATGCTGCCAAATGATTAACTCTAACACACGCTTCTCCCTGCCCTCCAGCCTCCCATTAGAAATTCATAATTGCAGAGATGGCAAAGAATAGCTGCTAGTATACAGATGGCACTGACAAATAGACAAGGTTAGAAGCCTGTATTTGACATTACAATGAAGTCCCTTAGGAAATTAACAAGCACATTTTAATTCATGAAATTTTCAGCAGCAAATGTAGTCCTGCCAAAGAAAAATAGCAGCAAGGTGGACATTAGGGCAGCCCAGGCATTACTTAGAGCTCCTCGTTCTAAGCAGGTGCTTGCTAAATGGACTGCGGAAAAGGCAACGTACCAGGTGAACTGTCCACGTGTTGCACCTTAGCACTACCTGGACATAATAAAATATTTTCTCTTCAGGCAATCAAGGTAGCCCTAGATTTTGTCTTCTTATGGATGAATGTTACAAAGTCACATTACTTCCCTCTACAGAAATGTTTCTTATCCTTCCATCATCTCTATGCTCATCTTCTGATCGCCCAATGAAATAATGAAGGGTTTAAGTACCTGGGTGAGATTTACTCTTGGTCCTATTGAAATAGAGGAATGAGTGAGAAAAATCATGTTCTGCTCTAAATTCTTTGTAGTTACTTCTCCTTGGCACATATTTGGAGAACTAGATCCCTAATTATATGCACCTTAGATAATTCACTGTAGAAATGCTGTTTTGGAGATGAATGTCTACAATTTACCTCACTACATTTATTTGCAGTGTGAATTTATTAGTTAAAAGCTAGGTCAGTTATTCAGGACTAAATATTATTGCTTGAAGGGTCAACTATAGTAAATCTCATTATATACCCTAAAAATATTCTTTAGTGTCTATGGTGGTTTGGAGCTCTGTACCCCAGGACAACATGTTCTTAAACGTAATCCATTCCTGTGGGTGTGGGTCTATTGAAGGAGGGCTTTTGATGAGGCCACTTCAGTTAAGGTGTGCTTCACCTCAATCAGGAATGGTCTCAATCCTATTACTAGAGTCGTATAAGCAGAATGAAATTCAGACAGATGGAAACCCATGGGGACCAAGAAGCTGAAGGTCAGTGGAACCCAGAAAAGAAGGGAGAGCCCAGGAAAGGCTGCCATGTGTATTGCCATGTGACAGAAGAGCCAAGGACATCTTTGTCCACCAGCAGCCAGCCCCAGAATGCCAGTCCTTGGGGAAGAAAGTATCACCTTGATGATCCTTGATTTGGACTACTATCCTCAAAACTGTGAGCTGATAAATCCCATTGCTTAAGCCAATCCATTGCGTGGTATTTTCTTTGGCAGCCAGAAAACTAAAACAATATATATTTTTCTTAAATAAGTGTGAGAAAAATACATTATAAGAAGCTAAAAATCATTCCGAAAAAACAGAATAGGTGAAATAAATTTTAAAAATGTTATATCCCTCCAGGCAAATGACATAAAAAACTGAAAATAAAGCAAGCAAGCAAGCAAAAAGCAAAAAAAAAAAAAAAAAAAAAAAACTCAGCAAAACCATATGACTATGCAAAGATAAAAACGTTAGTGAAATTGTTAGCTGCACTGAAAATGCCAACAAAACTGCTATAATGATATCAACAAGCTATAGCTAAATGTTTACTATGTGTAAAAAATTGTTTTTCATACTTTTTTTCTTAATACTTTCAATTCTGTAAAATGGGTTTTATCTAATTTTACATATATTGAAACCGAAGGAAATTAGGTCTATTGTCTAAGATCACTTAGCTTGCAAATGGCAGAACTGAGTTTGTAACCTGGAAATTGGACCACCACCAATCACTTTCTTCCTTATGCTGTCGTGTATAATGTGCATGTGCTTATATCACTTCTTGTAAAAATCAGCAGATATATTTCTTTTTTTAACAAATCAATATTATTGCTACAAATTAATAAAGTATACAATCTATCCAAAGTGTACAATCAATGGTATTTGGTATAATCACATAGTTGTGCATTCATCACTTCTATCATTATTAAAGCATTTTCATTATTTCAATAATAAGAATAATAAAATAAAAAACACAAAGATGACTTAATACTGATTTTGCTCAAGCTCTTCCAAAAAATTGAACAGGAAAGAATGCTACAAAGCTCATTATATGAAGCCAACTTCACCCTAACTAAAACCAGATAAAGATATTGCAAAAAAAAGAAAATTACAGACCAATATCTCTTATGAATATAATAATAGATACAAAAATTCAAAACAAAATACTTGCAAACAGAATTCAAAAGCACATTAAAAGAATTATAAATCACGATCAAGTGGGTTTTATCCCAGGCATGCAAGGGTGGTTCAACACAAGAAAACCAATTAGTGTAATAAACCACATTGATGAATTGTAGAAGAAAAATCATACGATCCTCTTAACTGATCAGAAAAGGCATTTGACAAAATATAGCACCTTTTCTTGATTAAAAAAAAACACCCCAAAAACAGGAATAGAAAGAAGATTTCTCAGTATGGTAAAGTGCATATATGAAAAACCTACAGCTAGCATTGAACTTAACAGTGAAAGACTGAAAGCTTTCCCACTGAAATCAGGAACAAGACAAGGATGCCCACTGTCCCCATTATTATTCAAAATTGTGCTAGAAGTTCTAGCTAGAGCAATTATGCTAGATAAAGAACTAAAAGGCATCCAAATAGGAAAGGAAGAATTAAAATTTTCACTATTCACTGATGACAGGATCCTAGCAAAAGCGGCAGGATACAAAATTAAACACACAAAAATCAACAGCATTTCTATACACTACTGATGTGCATTTTAAGGAGGAAATCAGAAAAAAATCATTTTATAATAGCAACTAAAAAAATCAAATATTTAGGAATAAATTTAACCGAGGACATAAATGATCTGTATTTAGAAAACTATAAAACATTGCTAAACGAAAGCAAAGAAGACTTAAATAAATGGGAGGACATTCTGTGTTCATGGATTGGAAGACTAAATATTGTTAAGATATCAATTCTACCCAAATGCAATCCCAATAAAAATCCCAACAGCCTTTTTTGCAGAAATCGAAAAGCCAATAATCAAATTTATTTGGAAGGGTAAGGGGCCCCAAATAGCCAAAAACGTCTTCAAAAAGAACAAAGTTAGAGGACTCTCACTTTCTGACTTTAAAGCACACTGCTTTGCTACAGTGGTAAAAACAGCATGGTACTGGCATAAGGAAAGACGGACTGACCAATGGAACCAAATCTAGAACTTAGAAATTGACCCTCACATCAACAGTCAAGGGATTTTTGACAAGGCTGTTAAGCCTACCCAAGGTCAGAACAGTCTTTTCAACAAATGATGCTGGAAGAACTGGAGAGCCATATCCAAAAGACAGAAAGAAGACCCCTATCTCGTACCTTATACAAAAATTAACTCAAAATGGATCAAGGACCTAAATATAAAAACAGCAACCATAAAACTCCTTGAAGAAAATGTAGGAAAACATCTTCCATGTCTTGTGGTAGGTGGTAGTTTCTTAAACCTTACACCGAAAGCACGAGCAACAAAAGATAAAATAGATCAATGGGACCTCTCAAAATTCAACACTTCTGTACCGCAAGGGACTTTGTCAAAGGGTGAAAACACAGCAGACTCAATGGGAGAAAATATTTTGCAGTCACATATTTGATAAGGGTTTAATATCCATGATATATAAGGAGATCATATAACTCAGCAATTAACAGACAAACTCTCTGATAAAAAAAAAAAGGGCAAAAGACAAAAAGAACTGTCTAAAGAAGAAATATAAATGGCAAAGAAACACGTGAAAAAATGTTCAACATCACTAGCAATTAGGGAGATGTATTTCTTAATTTCACGTTAATTCTTTATTCTTCCTCTTTAATTCCAGTACATTTGACAATACTCTTTCAGTGAGAGTAAACTCATTCTCTTCCCACAGAAATGGAAATAAAATCATACTTAGCCTTGAAAACGCTTCAAGAATTTCACTTTGTGGGTTGATGATCACCAAACTTTCTGATATCTGGGTCATAGAACTGGTTTGAGTGAACCTTTTATCTCCCAAACAGCCTCACATTTTTACATGATTTAAAATAAGGGGGAGGAGGCCACCACTAAAATAGAAACACAGCTAATTATAGTGGCCAGTTTTTGTGAGTAGAATATGTTGAACTTCAAAGAACATTCATATCAGAAAGTCTTCATGGGATTTCAGCACACAGGCAAAAATCTCCTTTCTAACAACATATCATTTCATTTAGCCTTTTTTCCCTGCTTATTCTTTTTTTTAAAATTATAACATTGTATATTATTTATTTATTAAGAAGTTTTTAGATAACAGTCAGTGGCTCAATGATAGTTAAAGACCCAGGATTTTTGCATCATCCTGAGTGGGTTG
The DNA here is from genome assembly GCF_030445035.2 of Dasypus novemcinctus. Classification (NCBI taxonomy): domain Eukaryota; kingdom Metazoa; phylum Chordata; class Mammalia; order Cingulata; family Dasypodidae; genus Dasypus; species Dasypus novemcinctus. Next base: position 36,045,324 of record NC_080704.1, read on the forward strand.
CTTCATCTTCCCTGTGTTTGTAACCTCATGGTTATTAGATGGCTGCCACAGTTCCAGGCAATATGTCTTTAGCATTCCAAGCAGGAAGGAAGTCCTTCCTAATTCTTAATATTCCCTGCAAAAGGATTGTGTGCCAGGAGTTAAGAACCTTTTGGTGTGGACAATTGTAATACCATTATTTATATACTCATTAACTAAATATAGAGTTTGAGTTTCCCTATGGTGTTGAAAATTCACTACAACCTCCTGCATAATTTTAACAAAACAATTTGCATTAATTAGGAAATATGGAGGAACCTTTCATTAATACTCACCAGGAGAATATCAGTCTATTTTTTAATGCAGTCCTGATAGGCGTTTGAAATGGTGTGACTCTCTAAGCACCTTAAGTCTTAGTTTTGTTTTGTTTTTTTCTTATGAAATGGCATTACTGACATTAGGCAGTTGCTGATCTGACAAGCAGTGAAGCGATGGTTAATGATGAAAAAAGTCTAAACAAAACCTTTGAGGGTGAAAGTGGCACATCAGGTACAAACTAATATATTCTGACAGTTTTCTAAAAATTGATTTATTGAACATTATGTTTCTAATTCAATATTAAGCTGAGTGTGTGTGTGTGTATGTGAGTGTGTTTGTTTTTAACTAGAAACTTGGTGTCCCTAAGGGTAGTAGGTTTTGGATCAAAATAAATTTGTCTGGGATACATTTTGCCTAATTTTCCTTTTTTATTTTTAATTTATTCAACTTCCCTTCATTTTACCTATGCCGACCTTAGAACATAACTAAATATATAACAAAACACAATAAGGATGACATAAACAGGCTTTTTCACGAATGTTCACCCATTATTTATAAATTTGACAAATATTTATTGAATGCTTATTACATTTCTGGGTCTGAGCTAGAAACTGCAAATACTATGAGGTACAAGGTATTTCCTTGTGAAGGATATGGGCACACATGTTAGAGCACAACAAATATGACAAACAACAAAGTGCACTGTGCCATGGAGCACTGAGCAGGAACTTATCAGTTCTGTGTTCTAGAGACAACAAGAAGGTTAGGGCAGGCCCCAAGGAAGAGGAAAGGCTTAAGCAGAGGCTTGGAGCAGAATAATTCATGCTCCTGCCTGGAAAGATGAGGGACTTTAGAAAGAAAATATTCCAAGAGGGAGTTCAACGTATGTAAGGATAGGGACCAGGGGCATCATTGAGATTCTATGTGGGGGAATAGGAAGGAATGATGAAGAGTACAAGACAGGAGCCAAAGGAAAGAAGGATCTTTTATACCACCCCCAGGAGCTTCATGGAGAAGCCCCACAAGGGTTAAATAAGGGAATAACACCTTGGTAATCTAATTGATCTTCTAAAAATGAGTAAACATGAATATAAGGATAGATGACCGACAGATAAACCAATAGAGGCAAGATCTATTGTCAATACATAGTTTTCCACTCAAATAAGCTGATAAGAATGACATAAGCATACTGCTACCGAAAACAATGGAATTCAAGATAAAAACGACTGACATAAGCATACTGCTATTGAAGACAAACGAATTCAACATATAAACGATAACTGTTCCCTAACAAACACTAAATGTCCATTTTCTTGGAATTTTCTTACCTATAAAGAATATATCCTGCCCTTTGGCTATTCTGTCAAACACCACAAATGACAGGTTTTCTATCAAATCTAAGATATCTTTGATTATAAGAACCGCTATTGTTTTGTGAACTGCTAAGAACTTTTTAAAAAATTGTACTTTTAGACACTATCGGTTGTATGATATATCTCAATTGCAGAGACATTAAAATTTTAAAAATGCATTTTGGAATATTAATGAAATTCGAAGATATTTGTGAATACTATGATTTTTTTGATCATTATTCTCCATAACCTCTCTGAATATGGCTGCACTGAGGGTGAATGTACTATCCTCCCCATTGACTGGGGGCTTGAGCAGGTAACTCGTTTTGATCAAGGAACAGTGGGCAGAAGTCACTGTCTGGCAGCTCTGAGCTGGGTCTTTAGTACAATTCAAAATTTGCCAGAGCCTTTTGTTCTTGCCTTCCCCCTTGATAGAACAATGTGCCACAGAAAAGCTTGGGTCTTGTGATGAGAAGACATTTGCAGCAGATTCACATTCCAGAATGAAGAGAAGACCTGAATTTGACCCATAGTATGAAGAAAACCTGTAGCTGTTCTGCAGACATATGAGTGAGTAGCAATTGTTTTTTGTTGTAGGTCACTGGAATTTGGGGTTGTTTGTTAATGCAGCAAGAGCTGACAATTACAACATTATAGTCAAAACAAAACAAAAAAAATGAATACGACTTTTGGGAATGAGAAGACTGCAGTAAGCCTTTAAAATAAATGTGTCCTGGTCACAAGTGTTGTCTGCACAATCTCTCATTCCACATAGAAACTGCTAAAAAAGGAACCAAGAAACAAAAACAAAATGGAATCAATATTGTGTTAGAGCTTGACTTCTCCAGCCTAGATTGTCAGGCATACTCTGACAAATGAAGGATGATGGATGGAAGAATATAACATTGTGCAGTTGAGTTTTTTTCTCTTTCCCCTCATGCTGGGTGACTGTTCTTTTATTTATCTACAATTAGGTTTGCTAGACCACTGCAACGTGGCTCTCCTTCACTGTAACTGCATGCTATCAAGTACGTGCCAAGTTGATTGACAAAGAATGACAGGTTCTCTCTTTCCAGTCTGAGTTAATCAAGGGCAGCCCACCAAAGGGAGGCTTTTTCTGATTTAGAAATTTATGGATTTCAAAAATAATCTGTCCAAATATACAAAGTGTAATGCAGTATTGATTTGCAAAGTGCCAAGTGTTATGAAACTGAGAAGATATAATCTACCAAGCTTCATGCCTGGGACGTTCAAGGTTAACAAAAGAGAGGACATGGGTGTGTCCATCAAGAAATGTGGCAGATGGGGGCTGCTGGGTTTGGGGAATGGGAGGAAGAGATGAGATGTGGAGGTGTTTTCGGGACATGGAGTTGTCCTGGATAGTGCTTCACGGACAATTACAGGACACTGTAGATCCCCCCAGGGCCCACTGGACGGAACGTGAGAGAGTCTGGGCTATGATGTGGACCATTGACTATGGGGTGCAGTGATGCTCAGAGATGAACTTACCAGGTGCAATGGATGTGTCATGATGATGGGAGAGAGTGTTGCTGTGGGGGGAGTGGGGGGAATGGGGGGTGGGGGCGGTGGGGTTGAATGGGACCTCATTTTTTTTTAATGAAATTAAAAAATAATAATAATAAATAAATAATTTTAAAAAATAAAGACAAAAAAACACACAAAAATAAAATAAAATAAAATGGTATTGAGATAATGTAAAAAAAAAAAAAAAAGAAATGCGGCAGACATCCAGAAGCCACTCATGGAAGCCCTCCACTCATTTAAAAAAAAATTATTAGAAAAGTTCTGGGTTTATAGAATAATAGCGCTCTACTCTTAAAGCAGAGATTTCAAAAATTTTGTGTGTGGTAGAGTTCTCTTGGCAAATTAAATCTTAAACAAAACCCAAGATATTAACTCATTCATCAAATATTTGCTGAGCACCTATTATGTACTAAGAACTTTTATAGGTACAAGATATATATCAATTACTAAAACAAACCAAATTTCCCTGCCCTGGTGAAGCTTACGTTGTAATGGGGATGATGGACAATAAAAGACAAATTACAGTATGTCAGATAGTGAAAACCAGTAAAGAGAAAAACTAAAGCATCAGATGGGGATAGGCCATGTGTGTAGGGGATGAGGAGAGATAGGATGTGGAGATTTTAGAAAGGATCTCCTGGGAAAAACCTCACTGAGAAGGTGATGTTTGAATAAAGATCTGGTGGGAGTAAGGGAAAGGAATCAAGCAGATATCTTGGGGAATCCTTGCAGAGGAAACAGCAAGTGCGAAGGCCCCAGGTCAGGAGTGTGACTGGCATGTTCAATGAAAAAAATGAGCCTGGGGTTCATGGGGCCTAGTGAGCAAGGGGGAATTATAGCCCCCGAGCAAAGTCAAAGCGGTAATGGGGTTAGTTTTAGCAGGGCATCTGTGCGAGGGCTTTGGCTTTTCCTCTGAGGGAGATAAGAAACCATAGCGGGATTTTCAGCAGAGCAGTGATATAATCTGACTTTTTTTTATATATATAAATAGAATCATTCTGGCTTCTGTGTTAAGTTTAGATTGAAGGAATGCAGAAAACAGCAGCTACGAGCAGATTCCTAAGGGGGTTAAATCTGCATTGCTTGGAGGGAAATACCCGTTTGTGGAAATTGGAAGCCCTTACTTTGAAAATCTTTATACATTTCAGTTATTAATTTGCTTTAATAGCAATGAAATACAGGGAACTGCTGAAAAGGTCACTTATTTAAACTGATGTTCCCCAGATTTTTTTAACCTTCCCAAGTCTTTAGTGGTGAAGAGTGGGCCGTGAGCCTGGCTATCTAGGTTCAAACCCTGGCATGGGTTGAATATTTGCAACAGTCTATAGGCCCCATGAAGGCTAAAATATATACTAAACTATTTGCTATCTGACCCTTTACAGAAAATGATGAACAACTGCTCATCTAGAGAAATGATCAGGTTCTGGATTTGTGGCTCTAAAAACTTCAGGTACATATAAAAATCCTATGGGTAGATATTTTTAAAGATAAAATATGAAAAAAAGATGTTGTCTTATCTTCTTATAAGAGGGAGTCCCTCTTCTTCAAAGAGGGAGTCAAACAAATTACAATTAGCTATATTTTAGAGGAGGGTTTGGCAAACATCTTTAATAAACAGCCAGATAGTAAATAGTTAAGCTTTACAGGTCACATGATCTGTGATCTCTGTCTTACCCACTGAATTCTGCCATTGTAGAATGAAAGCAGCAATAGATAATGAGTAAAGGAAGGAACATGGCTGTATTTCAATAACACTTTATTACTAAAACAAATAGTTAGCTGAATTTGGCCCCCGGATCATAGTTTACCCACCACTACTTTAGGATATTAAAGTATTGTTGGAAGTAATCAGAATAGGGCTAAAATAGAGAACATCTGGGCTGAGGCTTATTAATCAAAGAGCTGGGGCAAACCACTTACTTCTTTGGGTTTCAGTATCTTGAATTGTAAAATTAATGAAAATGCCAGATATCATTGTTGGTAAAAGGTTAACAACACACTTTGCCCTCCTGAATGAGAATTTGACCTTCAATTGACTTTCAAACTCTTTTTCTCCCTGGAAAATGGATAAAGCTGAAATGTCAAATGTGTTACTAGGCAACATTGTTTCTGCCAAAAAAAAAAAGGACCCTTGTAGCAGTTCGATATAGTTATAAATTCCAAAAATAGATAATGGATTATGTGTGTAAACTGGTCTGTACCTGAGTCTGATTAAATTATGCTTAGGGCTTTGATTGGGCCATGTCAGTAGGGTGTTGAGTCCCTGCCCCTTGGTGGGTGGGGACTCACAGATAAAAGGCATGCCAAAGGACACAGTTGGAGTTTTTGACGCTGGAGTTCTGAGCTGGAGCCCAGGAAGTGAATGCACAGGAGAAGAACACGGAGGAATAGTGATGACTCTTTACAAATGGCAGAAGCCCCTGGGAGAGAGAGACAGAGCCGTTTGACTGATAGTCTATAGCTGGCCTTGTGGAGTGAGCACAGCAGCTGAGCCCAGAGAGAAATGGGAAGTAACTTATGCTTTATGGACTGATAACTGTAAGCTTCTACCCCAAATAAACATGCTTTATAAAAGCCAACAGATTTCTGGTATTTTGCATCAGCATCCCTTCTGGCTGACTAATACAACCCTGATCAGTAAATAACATCTGGCTTAAGAGTTCTAGGTATGAACATTATAAATGTCTAACGGAGAGCCATAGCTATGGGGATTTCCCTGAATACAAGTAACTCTTGGAACTGAGCTTGTTGTTTCCATGGACTCTGGAAACTCCACCTAGGGAGTTGCTATAAACCAGGGTTGTCCTAGCACCTGTGTGAGAATCTCTTCCCCTTGCACCTGAGTTGTCATCAGGGAGTCGGTGGGTGACGCAGAGACCAGCTGCTGGATGGCTCTGTGAATGCTGCATAGACTGCTTTGTATTTCCTTTCCTCTGGAGAGAAGCGCTTGAAATTGCCTTGATGGTAAGCTGCGCTTTTGGTCGTAGATCCTTTTAGGTGAATTTGATGCTGAATGTGACCAATGGTAGTCTTGTTAATTTGCACCTAAGAAAAGAAGCCTCCCTGATGGGCTGTACAATAATCAATTCTAAGACCCAATATTTATTTCTACAGGTTAACTGTTCTGAAATTGGGACACATTTTATAAATGATGGTGTGCCATGGTTTAATTGGCAGCACTTTTCTCTTAGTGACAAATAAAATAAAGATGCATATTCTAATCAATGATGTCTTATAAACAATGAATATGGCATGTGGCCAGACTATTCATAGTAGGTCAAGATCAAGTGATTTAGCATATGCAGAGGTAATACAAACTGCTACCATTATTAAGAGCTTATTAACTGCAAACACTTTGCTATGTACTTAACATAAATCATCTTAATTAATCTGACTCTATCTCTATTGTAGATCCTTTCAACAGACATTATTATCATTCTTCAGATTAAAAAACTGGGGTCCTCAGAGTTTAGGAAATGTCCCTAAGGCACAACAGGGGATTTGAACGGTCTGTCTGGCACAAATCCTGTGTATTTAGTTACTATACTATAGGTTCTATGAGTTTGTTGTACAAATATAAACTTAGGTTGCATTTGATGGATCACATGAACAAAATAGTTTTGATTAGAGTCTAATTTTATTTTAAATTACAGTTTCTCAACCTTGGCACTAGTGACATCTTAATCTGGATAATTCTTTGTTGTGGGGGGGTCAGGGACTATGTCTGTGCATAATAGGATGTTTAGCAGTATCCCTGGCCACTGCTCACAAGATGCCAATAGTAGCCCCTCCCTAGTTGCCAAACGTTCCCTGGGTGATAAAATCTCCCTCAGTTGAGAACCACTGAATTATTGAATAAAGAATGAACAAATGAACAAACGTGCGTCTGATGCAACATTTCAAACATACATAAAATAGTATGATTTAATATGAGTACTTTGCCTCTCCTCCTTTTTCTTGTATAGAACAGTGTTTGTAATCTCACCTTTTAATATATTCTTTCAGATGCACTCCTAAGCACTCTTTGACTCTTAAAATGCATTTGCATATTTCCATTTATGGCTGAATTGTTCCTAAAAAACACTACTTTAAATATCCCAAAGGAATTAAGGAATAGAGAGGATTATACGGAAGAGGGAAGCACAAATAGTAGAAAGTAATTTTGCTATGTCTCTGAATCATCTTTTTCTTATTCTGTACACTCACCTGGCCACTCATATATGCATTATTTTAAAGCAATATAACATATCTCTAAGTTATTTTCCATGTGCTAACTGGACATAGTTCTTGAAGCCTTGACAGAGGGTATTTATTTTTTAAATATAAGTGTTTTTAAGCACTGGATGTTTACTGGACATAGAACAGCAGTTAGGGTAATTTTCATTAAAAGCAAAGAAAAGAGCAATTCAATTCTGACTTTATGATTGACACACGCTTCAAATAAAATTAAAGATGTTTTGTTTTTTACTATTAAATGCTGTACCAAAATTATAGTCATTATCTAAAACAACTCTTTTTAAATTCTTCCATAACTTGTAAACTCAAGCAATTGCATAGGTAATTGAATTAAACTCATGTTTTAAAAAGCAGCATCAACAACAAAAAAATCTGAGTTTTCTCTTCTGGATAGCCTTTCCTTTAACACTGTACAGAAAACAAAGCAAATCTAAAGGTTTCTGAAAACAAGGACCAGAACATCAGATGGAATATGGGCCCTCTTCAGTTCTCACAGCATGTTGGTCTTCCTCTTAGATATAAAGTCTTCATGTCCCCTGTTATACTTACTTTTTATACTCTCCTAACTTTCTGTGATTTCTACCACTCTAGCTAAGTGAATGATTCTACCGGTGTCCTTTATAGTCAATAGCAAGGTTTTGGAATAGGAATTATGGAGCAGCATTTTAAAAAAATTTAATTGTTATAACATACAAAATTTCCCATTTGAACCTGTATCAGAATCTAGACTATACAAAGAACTCTCACTATTTGGCAAGAGCATGCAAACAATCAAATAGAAAAGTGATCTGAGTATATGAACAGTCAACCCACAGAAGGAAAAATCTGAATGGCTAGCAAAAGTAACAATTTGCTCAACCGGAGCAACACAAATTAAAATAATACATTTATGACATTTCCTGCTGCTGGTGGAAAACAATTTCCAAATATATAATAGAATTAAAGATGTGACTACCCTAATGGGTCAGCAAACCCATGTCTAGGTATTCCTACATGGGTTTCTGAGGTGACCTGCAAAGAATATCCTTTCAGCATTGTTTACAATAGTGAAAAACTGGAAACACTCCAAATGACCATTCATCCTTAAATCTAATAACTCTATTGATTGCTTTGTTCCTATTAAGATCAGGAATAATTTTGCCAGATTATTTCTCTAAAGTCATTTTAAATCTCTGCTCTTATTTTGCACGGTGTTCAAAATTCTACTTAACTTAGTTGTAAGCAATTCTAATGCTTCTGTTCCTGACTCACTGAAAATATTAAAGATAATAAAATAACAATACTATCTCTAAACCGACTTCAATTATAATGATATAACTGGTTTGTCTCAAATAATATCTGCGTAGTTTTCAGTGAACCGTAGGAGAGTGTATGTATGTGTGCATAATGTTGTGTGTGTTATCTCTCCAGTTATGTAAATGACTAGTACCTATTACTATGTTAATACTAGATGTGTTGTAATAAATGTTACCATGAATTATTAATTTTGTGTTTCTTATCACCTATTTCATCAAATAATTTTAAAAGACAGATGTGCCTACCTATTCATATTTTATCTACATGTTATTCACAAATGTTCCCTCAAAAATATTAATAATTAAAAGTAAGCACACATGGCTTTGAAATTTCATGGGTCGGTTAGAAGAAGTTTAGTTGTAACCTACACACCCTTGTCAATGCTTCCATATTTTGCCTTCTGAATACTTAACAGAATTATTAATTTCGGGAACATTAATCTCATTTTAATGACTAGCACGTACTATAATTAATTATTATTGTCATTGCATTTTGAACTTTTTAACTTTAAAATGAAAACTTTCATTAAAATAGTTCTAGTTAAATATTGGGGCTGCTTTTCTTAACTATACTCTTTGTGCTTTCGTATGCTTAGTAATTAATGAATATTCATGATGACCAGAGGAGACAGCAAAATGTTCAGAAGTTGAAAGTTATACTTGCCGAGATATTGGAAATGATATTCCACTTTTAAGTGTATTTTTTGAAATTACAGAACAAGTTAAATGCATTTACATTGAGTAATAACGTACTAACTTCCATGTCTTTTTTCAAAATATATATCATACATATATTGCAGTATTTGAGTGTTTGGTATCCTCTATAATATGTAATTCTATATATTATATATGGCATAAAATATATACATAATTCCAATATGTAAATGAATAAATCTAATCACACTACTACTACTTTCGAAAGAGATTTAGAAGGGATGAAGGGAAGAAAGATGGGAAAAGGAGAAATGTAATTTGGAAGTTTGGCAAGACAAAGGTTATTTCTAAGTCTAGTACAGCTAACAAAATAAAGTACTAACATCAGCTAAACTTTGTCTGTTACATGATACATGATAGGTGTCCTTATAATAGATAAGGAAGAATTGTATTTGTTAATTAGATTTATAATCTACTCTCTTCAGTGACATAGAAATTAATGTGATCAGTGAAATCTCAAGATACTTAACAGTATACTCCACAGGAAATACATCACCATGGTATTTCTTAAGTAGAAACTTTGTGCACAAAGTTTGGTTATGTTTTCATTAGAGAGAATCATTTAACTTTGTGATATATTTCCATGCTCATAAAATATGACTTCATTCTGAATTTGAATATTTCAAATACTCCTTAAAACTTGATCTTCTGAATGCTATGGAATCTCTTTAAGAAATATTCATCTTTAGGTTATTTTCACCTATTGTTTTGGTAAAATATATTTTTAAAGATTTATTTATATTTATCCCCGCCCACCCCCTTTGGTGGTGGTTGCTGTCTGCTCTCTGTGTCTTCTCATCTTCTCTTTGTCTGCTCATCTTCTCTTTAGAAGGCACTGGGAGCTGTACCTAGGACCTCCCATGTGGGAGAGAGGTGCTCAATCGCTTGAGCCACCCCAGCTCCCTGCTTTGTCGTGTCTCTCATTGTTTCTCTTTTTTGTGTTTCTTTGTTGCATCATCTTGTTGTGTCAGCTTGCCATGCTTGCCCATTACACCAGCTCACCTTCTCCAGGAGCCACCAGAAACAGAATCCAGGACCTCCCATGTGGAAGGAGGGAGCTCAATTTCTTGAGCCACATATGCTTCCCTTGTTTTGGTAAAATATTTTTAAACTCTCAAATACTACAAGTGAAAGTTTAAATTGGTCTAAGTTTATGAGATGGCAATTGAACCATACAGGAGCTTTATTTATAATAAGTATTTCTTAAAGTATTCTTTTTAGTGTCAAATGATTTTTACATGCATTTCTTTTTTCCTTCCCTTTAGAAAATAAAATCACAAAGATTTGGCAATAGTCTTGCTTGCTTTTGTTTTCTCCATGGCACCTAATCTATCTGTAAATACCAAATCCACTGAAAGAAAAAGTGTAATGAGTGGTTTTATATGTTGCTGTAACTTTTTGGCTGTCATACTTACCCATAATGATAGTCATATTGCTTTTAAAGGCATCGTAAGTATGTATTTAGAATTTTAAGTATTCTCCAGTGGTAACTCACAGATTTAAGCATTCCTTCTGTAACAAATATAGTTTAATGAGCAGAGCATGGCATTTCCTGATGAAAGTTCAAGTTCACAGCCAAGAAGTTGGTAGGGTAAACATTCCTCAGGCAGATAAGGGGCATTGTTGCCAATCAGAGGGTCAGAGGAGAGTAAAAGGTCTGCATGGATGGAAAGTGGATTTGGCTCAACAGATAGAGCATCCACCTACCACATGGGTGGTCCAGGTTTCACACACAGGGCCTCCTGACCCCTCTGGTGAGCTGGCCCATGAACAGTGCTGATGCGTGCAAGGAGTGTGCTGTCATAGGGGAGCCCCCCACACAAGGAGTGCACCCCGTAAGGAGAGCTGCCCAGTGCTAAAAATGTGCAGCCTGTCCAGGAATGGCGCCACACACACAGAGAGCTGGCCCAGCAAGATGACACAACAAAAAGAGACACAGATTCCGGGTACCACAGACAAGAATACAAACTGACACAGAAGAACACAGAGTGAATGGACACAGAGGGCAAACAACTGGTGGGGGGGTAGGGAAGGGGAGAGAAATAAAAAATAAATCTCAAAAAAAAAAAAGGTCTGCATGGCAATCTTACTTCATATATGCCATGTAATAGCCATCGTTTGTACACCCAGCTACCATCTTGGAGATGAGCAGGGAGAGAACAAGGACATCTCAAAGACCGGCCATTTAGCCAAGAGAAACCACCTTGTTGTACAAAAAGATGGTTAAATTCTTCATTCAGAAATATATTTTTTTCTCACTACCCAGGATGAGGAGGGTTATGAAGTTCAATGATAAAAAATAAAGAAGCTATGGCTGTGTGAATCAATATTTGATCAAGACTATATAACTCCTGCATATTATTTACATTTATGACTATTCACTTCTAAAGGAATCCATGGCAGTGATTCTCAAAGTGTAGTTCCTCAGACCAGCATCATCAGCAGTACCTGGCAACTTGTTAGAAATAAAGAATCTCAGGCCCCACTCAGGCCTACTGAATCAGAGTCTGCATTTTAACAAGTTCCCTAGGTGATTCCATACACATTAAAGTTGGAGAAGTGCTGCTCTATATCATGTATATTAGAATCGAGACTGGATAAGCATTAACCCCAGAAATTTTCACTTTTTTTTTTTTTAATTTTTTTATTTTTTATTGACTTTGTAATAATATTACATTAAAAATATATATGTGAGGTCCCATTCAACCCCACCCCCCCACCCCCCCTCTCCGCCCCCCCAACAACACTCGTTCCCATCATCATGACACATCCATTGGATTTGGTAAGTACATCTTTGGGCACCTCTGCACCTCATATACATTGGTTCACATCATGGCCCATACTCTCCTCTATTCCATCATGTAGGCCCTGTGAGGATTTACAATGTCCGGTGATTACCTCTGAAGCACCATCCAGGGCAGCTCCATGTCCCGAAGACGCCTCCACCTCTCATCTCTTCCTGCCTTTCCCCATACCCTTTGTCCATTATGTCCACTTTTCCCAATCCAATGCCACCTCTTCTATGTGGACACTGGATTGGTTGTGTCCATTGCACCTTTATGTCAAGAGGAGGCTCAGATTCCACCTGGATGCTGGATGCAATCCTCCCATTTTCAGTTGTAATCACTCTAGGCTCCATGGTGTGGTGGTTGTCCTTCTTCACCTCCATCTTAGCTGAGTGTGGTAAGTCCAATAAATCAGATTGTAGGTGCTGGAGTCTGTTGAGGCTCAGGATCTGGCTATCACATTGTCAGTCCAGAGATTCAAATCCCCTAAATATATCTTAAACCCCAACATTAACTGCACCTCCAGCACATTAGCATGAAAGTCTTATGAAGGGAGATCCCATCTGAGTCCAGATTCATCACACATAAACACCATTTCCAAAGAGGGGCCATCTGACCTGGTAGTTAACCCCATCGGCCATGACCATAACTCCCATGGGTCTCTTTAGCCCTCAAAGGAACCAATATCTGGGGGTTGTATCTGCTTTATCTGTCTCTCTGACTCTGCTCAGTTGTGCATGAGGGCAAACCTTCTGCCAGCCTCCAGACTCTTTTTTAGAAACTCGTAGCCATATAAACTCATTTCTCCTTTCCATTTCCCCCTTACTTTAGGTCAAACAGCATTTTAAAGTCATGGTATTTTATGTAGACATGGATATTCTGCTGATCCGCATTGAACCTTCCGTATAAGGTCATTTTCCAGTTGCATCATCAGTTGGTAGTTGATAGTGGTCCCTCGTTGCCAGGGAGGCTCATCCCCGGGTGTCATGTCCCACGCTGGGGGGAAGGCATTGCATTTACATGCTGAGTTTGGCTTCGAGACTGGCCACATTTGAGTAACATGAAGGCTGACAGAAGGAAATTCCCAGGCACAAAGTTGCTCTAGGCCTTGTTATTATTTTGGGTTTATCAGCTCACAAGCATAGTCATTAGTATCAGGGGCTCACTGTTGAACCCTCACTCCCTCCCGGTCCCCACCACTGTACCTGGGAGACTGTCGCTGCTCCCCTAGGGACCACGACAGAGCACCACTGGCCAGGAACCCAGTACCCCCCCTACTGTGGTTTTTAATTGTTGCCACTATGAGTATATCCAAACATTACCATGCACCCTGGACATATGTTCTGTACAGCTCCCTGTCAGTCATATATCATCTGTCATTGGTATCCCATACCAGTATCCCTCCATTGCCATTGAAATTTTCACTTTTGTACTCATCTTAAGGATATAACATTTGTCTTTCAGTGATACAGCTTTAAGAGTAAACGTGAAAAATTCCTTAGTTAACTTCTCAATGAATCACTATCTCTTTCTCCAGTGAACTGTTTTGATGCTGTTCATGTGTTTAGATCATGGGTAGATTTCACAATGAAGCATGAATCTGTGGAAATGGGTAATAGTCTTCGTAAAGACAAGTTTCAAACCCGTGTTCTTAATATCATAAATGATTTTATGGTGGTATTAAGGATTTCTGATAATACTTAGCAAACATGTGAGAAAGCCTGCTGTATGGTTTTGTTTTAAGTTATAATTAGAAAACTGGCACTGTTTGCAACGTTGCAAATTGCAAGTGCAAAACCCTTCTGAATGTACCTGAAATCCCAGCCTGCTGTTTTCCACCAACACCCACTGCTACCAAGGGCGGTAACACTGCAGGTTCAAACCTTCCTCATTTAACTTTCATTGTTTATACCCTGTTTTCTGTCTGCCAATCAAGGCCACCCCCTCAGCTAGGCTATGTACTTACTAAACCAGGTGGTCCATTCAGCCACTTAAACAGAAGTTGTTTGAAAATGATTGGAAGTGTTCCCATCCTTCTCCTCCAAACACACTCAGAAAGGGATGGCATCTATGCACAGGGTAGTGCTTTCTTTTGAGGTACATTTAAAAAACAATGATAACATTGCTTCTAATTTTCTCCTATCATTTCCTCTCAAGTATAATTATCTAAACTTGCTTTTAACTGCTCAGTTACCTAGCCTGTTAGGAGTAAAAGTATAATTCTAGTATGCAGTAAAGCATAATTTCAAGAAAGTATAAAGAAGTTTAGAGTAACAAAAGGGATTTTTAAGGTATATTTGGATCAAGGAAAGGGTGGGTCTGCTTTTGGAGAGGATGATATAATGTTGATGAATGAAAAAAAGAAGTGGGAACTCTTAAATTCCTATTGAGTTTACTTCTTGCCTATCAAGAGCAATGATATTCAACTGCAAACAATAAAACAAATGGCAGTGATGGGGAACTGATGCTCAAGATGGGTGATGAGATTAAAAAAAAAAAACCCACAGAGGCTCAGAATTAACATCTCATGATCTAGATAAATTACCTCCCGGGATTCTAATAAAACTGCCAAGTCAAATGGCAAACCACTGGGATTGTCCTGAAGTTTGGAGAAGTGTAGTTTAGATTTTCAAATGGAAGAATGAGGTTGGGAACAAAATTTTAAGCTCCCAAATCCTTGTGTCAGATTTGACTAGAGAATGTAACCGAGAGGGAAGCCACAAGCTCTCTTTAGTTGAGGAGGAATTTTGAAAGAATGGGAGTCTGTTGACACAGGTGCTTCGAAAAGACAAACCCGGTCCCAGCTATTAGGCATTGTTAGAAAGATAAGAAAATAAAAGCCAGTATTTAGATGCCAATGATTTTTTTTGAAAAACTAGTTCTGTACTTATTCTATAATACATAGTCATTATGTTGTTTCTGTCCAGTATTGTTGGCCACAAAGGGCAAAGACCATTCCTCTATGATTCAAAGGATCTGAGTTGGCAAAGGTGTGGGGTGCATATTGCTTATGAGAGTGCACAATGAGGAGCAAGTTGGCAATATTTACTAAAAAATGTCAGATGCATATTCTATTTTGACCTAGCCGTTCTACTTTTAAGAATGTATCCTAGGGAAGCAGTTGTGGCTCAATGGACAGAGCATCTGTCTACTATACAGAGGGTCCAGGGCTCGATACCCAGGGCCTCCTGACCCTCTGTGGTGAGCTGGCCCATGAGCACTGCTGCCTGCGCACAAGGAGTGCCGTGACATGCAGGGGTGTTCCCTGTGTAGGGGTGCCCCACGTGCAAGGAGTATACCCTGCAAGGAGACCTGCCCCCTGCAAAAAAAGTGCAGCCTGCCCAGGAGTGGGACTGCACACACAGAAAGCTGATGCAGAAAAAAAAAAAAGGGACACAGTTTCCCAGTGCCACATGACAAGAACACAAGCAGACACAGATGAACACACAGCGAATGGACACAGAGAGCAGACAACGGGGGGAGGGGAGGGGAGAGAAGTAAATAAAACAAATCTTTAAAAAAAAAGGAAAGTATCCTATGTATATTCTTGCAATGTGTGAAAGGTCATGCATACAAAGTTATATAATGTCACATTGTAGAAAGAGGAAAAATTGAAAACAAGTTCAACGTTCATTAATTAGATTGCCAGTTAAATGAATCATGGTATATCCTTAGAATAGAATAGTAGGCAAATATAAAAGAATGAGCACGCTCTTTAAGGCTAATATGGGAAATAATTGTCAGTATATATCATTAAGTGGAAAAAAATCAATGTGCAGAAACAGTATGCTACCATTTTTGTTTCGTGTTGTGTGTTTAAATAGTGGATAAGAGTAGAAAAGAATACATATACACACACATATACCCACATATACATATCCTATCCCTGGAAGGCATCCCAAGAAACTATAACCTTGGTAGCCTATGAGGAGAGAAACTGGGCAGTGAAAGACTCTAGAGATGGAAGGAAGAACTTATACCCTTTTATGCTTTTAGATTTTGTACCACAAGAAAGTATTATTTCTTCAATAAATAGATAGATGGATGATAGATAGATAGATAGATAGATAGATAGATAGATAGATAGATAGATAGATAGATAGATAGATAGTAGATAGATAGATAGACACAATTATGTAGAGTTCTAAAGTTGGTCATGGCAGGATGAATTTACTTTCAACTTTGCAATCATCAATTCAGTATGACCTCATTGACATAGCACTAATTCTTTCAATTTGTTTTAAAGGATGGTGCAGATTCTCTTAAAATTAGGGACATAAGTAAAAATGTATTCCTGAATAAAATAAAGCTACTTCAAGAGGTTAACTTAAAAATATATTGCAGAATCATATTTTACCACAGAAAAAGTTAAATCTGAAACACAGACCAATAAGGTTAAGGGTGATTCTAAGGGATAGGGAAATTTGTGAGAACACAGAAAAGGAAATGGTAAGCATCAGGAGTCATAACCTATAAGCCTGTTGTTTTCATAATATGAATATTTTGAATAAGTGAATTTCAAACGTTTTTGATAGATTCCCACAAAATAAATATATTTTACATTTCATCTCTCTTTGATCTAATAATCATCTATCTATTATTTATCTTGTTAAACAAAAACAACTTTCACAAAATAATACTTGTCCAAACCACATGCAATGCAATCTGACCACTGGTGTTTTATTCTGCTGTACCCTATATAATTTTATTCTATTTTATTTCTTGTATTAAATTGATTTCATAACTCATCAATGGATCCCCAGCAACAATTTGAAAATAATGATCCTTTAAATTAGAAATTATCTCCTCCTCTTCGTTGCTACTACCAAAGTCCTAATCAAGGTCCATGTTGTTCCTCAGCTGCCCCAATTGCCTCCTGACTGTTCTCCCTGCTTTTGGTCCTGTGCTCCGCCAATCCATCATCTGGGAGTTTGCCAGTCACCTGTCTCTCAGTTCCCACTTCTCACAAAGGTAGTGTGTAAACTCCTTAAAATGGCATCCAAGCCTCCCCCAAACTGGACAACATTTCGGTGACACTGAACTTGCATTTCCCCCCACATCTCATGCCATTTAATCATCTCAGTATCTTTGTTCTTATCACTTTTTATTTCTCTCTGGATCCATTCTCCTTTCCTTCACACACATTTCACTTAGTTTCTACTCATCTTTGAACAAATCCAGCTTAAGCATCATATCCTCGGGGAGGCTGTCTCTGGTACAAGGCTTCTCAAACTTTAGCAAGCAAAAGTATCTTCTGGAGGTGGCTGGCTAAATCACAGCTGCCTGCACTTCACCCCTTAGAGATTCTGATATGGGAGGTCTAGGGAGGGGCTGGAGCATTTGCACTGCAACAAGCATCCAGACAGTTGCTGCTGCTGCTGCCGCTGCTACTAGTTCAGAGAGCACATTTTGGTAGCTGTGCTCTAAACAACACCCTGCCTGGCTTGGCTGTTATTTCCTTGGGCTAGCACAGCATCCTATAAGTGGACTCATTATACTGCAGTGCAAATATTTCTGCTTTTATACGTCAGCTCAATTCCAAGCAACTTGGGACTAAGAACCACCTTAACATAGTAGGACATTGTAGTTCATCAATACATGGTTTGTTAGCTGAAGAGAAAATTTACGTTCATCCTCTTTCTCCACCTAGAGAAGTTGATCAGGGATATATGCAAACAAAGTTCATGTGGATTTCAGCAATGCATTTTATAAAGTCTCCAAATGTATGCTTGTGGGCAAAAGGGAGCAACATGATCCGGGTAAGAAAGAAAACAATTAGAGTTTAGTAACTGATTAAACAGTTGCAGACCAAGGGACTCGATGGTTGAATTGAGTTCAAATTAGAGGGATGTTTCCAGTGGGGTACTATGGGGCTCTGTTTTAGGATTCCATCTATTTGAGAATTTTTTTCTACAACATAGATAAAGTTACAGATGGCAGAGCTATCAAATCTGTAGTTCACAAAATAGTTTGAGAAACTGTAAAACATTGTATCATAAAACCAGAGCCCAAAGATCCCTTCCTCTCCATCCCTCCTATCAAGTGGATAGACAGAATTAGCAAAATTCCTGAGGGTTCAGTTAAGTAGTCTGAGATTAAACAGGTTTGATTTTTTGAGGGAGAGACTGGGCAGTAGGGTCTTTAGGGGGAAGAACAATCAGAGCTGAGGTGAGCAGGTAGTGGATGGGGGGGACTGGGTTCAGTGAAACGTGGTCACTGGAAATGACCAGAGGTGAACCAGAAACTGGGCACAGGGTAGCAAGGCTAATTCCTGATGCTACCTCCCAGTGGCAGTGGTTTTCTTGCGTGTTCTCTGCCTTGGTCAGGACTAGTTTAGGAAATGCGAGACATTGAGCCTAAGATTCAAGGACCTCAGTGGATAAGCTTGAGCAGGGCCAAGGAAGGGTCTGATGGCCTTGCCTCTAAATCTAAAAAGGAGACTACACTGAGCAGGGTGGGGGAGAGGTCAACTAGAGGCAGCCCATGTGAAAGAGAATTGGGGATTTTAGATACTAGTCAGCTCGGATGGAGTCAACAATGTGAAAGAATATTGCTGGGGTAAGGAATTGTACAGTGTGTGGTGACATCACTCGGCTGAGTTTTGGCAGCTTAACGAGCACCCAGCCAGAAGCGGAGTTGACCTTTCCCCCGCTCAAAAAATGCCCAATTCTCTTTGAGTGGCAGTCTTCAGACAGGAGCCTGTGGGTCTCTGGAAGAACACAAAGATTTTCTTAGGAATGTGTGGGCATGGATGGTTTTCATGGGATCAGTTTCTAGATCCTCAACTTCTATGAAGGATTTGCCTGTGTGTGCTTCTGTGGTAGATATCTCATTCCAATTATCCTTCCTACTTTTTGTTTTAAGGACAGTTCTTCTCCAACTTCACTAAATAAAGGCCTGCCTCCTCTCATCCATACTGGTTGTGCATTGTTCCCAAGACATATTTATGCCAAACCAAAGAACAATGCAAATTATTGGTGCTTACAAAGCCTCTTCAACTTTAATGAAGGTACCATCCACCACTCATCCATCTATCTCATTAAGAGATTCATTTCCAATGAAAGCCCACTGAAATGTTTAATAATTGCTTATTAAAATTTGTATATATTTCAATTATTTGTTTATTAGGTATATTTGTTATTAATAATTGTAGACATAACTCAAGCTATAGAATTTTAAAATATATTTACAGCCTTATAGTCTCAGGAAATTGCTTTTAAAAATTGAATTTAAATCTACAGAAATATTTATCATATAGAAGTATGATAGAGTGCTTAGTAAAAGACTTTAGTGCATACATATATATATCACATTAGGATACAATTCCTTGGGGAAGTGCCGTGGAAATATGATTTAAAGAAGAAACAGGAATGCTAGAAAACTTCTACTTATTAAACCTTAGCTTGGTCATGTATTTTTTCCTATGGATGATAGCAGATGTCATACGGCTCTGGTATTTAGATTCCACTGGATACATTCAAAAGAGTAACATAACACTTTTTAAATGTCAATATTTACAATATGCCAGGGGAAAACTAGATGTCAACTTTAAAATGTGCAAGAGGATACTCAGTGTTCCAAAAATATTTTCAGAGTCTTATAAGCAGAATGGAGCCCTCTCCCTCAGCCTGGCAGGAGAGAAGGGAAAAGTACATTTCTCCCCTCCCCCTACGGAAAGGGGAACAGTAAAAGCCATAGTGGTTTCTTTTCGGCAGGTCACCAATGTGTGAGTCTTTTTGGAATTCTCGGTCCTAGGAATTCTCAATTCAAGAAACTTCTCGAGCATCTGGTCCTCTCCTTACCCAGGCAGGTTGGGTTGATGGGTGACAGAAGTCTCATGATCATCCACTATCGTTTTTGGAGTGGTTGTCTGGTAGTAAAGTGTTGCGCTCTTTTTAAAGAGTGGGGTGTGTTGCAAGCCTACTTTTTCTTCTTCTGGGCTCTTACCAAAATTCCTGCTACAACAGGAAAGCTCCCATTCACCCTCTTTTTCTATTGCTTTATGAAGTGTGTTCCCACCTTAATTTTGCCACAATCCAAAGAGAGTCCCAGGGAAATTGACTCAAGTGTTCATTTTTAAGGAAAAGTCAGGTTAAGAAGGGTGTGTTAAGCGATGTCATAAAACCAGTAAGTGTCAGAGTTGGGAGGCAAACTTGGGCCTTTTGTTTCTCTCCCCATCATCATGCAATGGCTTTGGATTTAAATGTCAATATTTACAATAAGTAGAAAGGATGGGAATGGAGAGGAAGCATTATGATATCCTGTGGTCATTGAAAAATTTGGATGCTTAATTCCATGGAAGTGTGGGATTACTCACACATTTCTGTAAGCTCCACTCCAAAGGTTTATCAGATTCAGAATTATACTCCTGCCCAGAACCAGTCACAACTTAGGGGCGTTTTGTTTTGTTTTGTTTTTCTAAAATATTTATTTTATTTATTTCTCTCCTCTCCCTGACCCCCCCCATTGCCTGCTCTCTTTGTCCATTCACTGTGTGTTCTTCTGTATCTGCTTGCATTATCCAGCAACACTGGGAAACTGCGTCTCTTTTTTTGTTGTGTCATCTTGCTGCGTCAGCTCTCCATGTGTGCAGTGCCACTCCTGGGTGGGCTGTGCTTTTTTTCACATGGGACGACTCTCCTTGTGGGGTGCACTCCTTGTACGTGGCAGCACTGCACCTGGCCCAGCTCACCACATGGATCAGGAGGCCCTGGGGATTGAACCCTGGACCCACCGTATGGTAGACGGACACTCTATCAGTTGAACCACATCCACTTCCCTCAGGGGAGTTTTTAACATCCAATAAACCTCTCTCCCTTGCATCTATCTCAGTGAGGAAAAGCTAATTTCATGAACACCCACAGCAATATGAACACATGCAGAGAAGGTTTTTGGTCTTCAGTTCCTTTAACTTTCAGCCATTATGATCTGTCCTTTGGTAGTATTCAGTGTGGATTTGCCATTATGGGTAATTATGGTTCTTACATGGTAAGGATGAGCCAACTGAACAGCCTGCTGTGTGTATTTATAGACCACAGAAGGAAAATCATTCTTGAGGAGAGGAAAAATCCCTCCCTGTCATAAATATGAAAGTATCTCAGCCAGTAAGCCTTAACTTAAAATGATGTGATTTCCCCCCTACCTCATATTTTAACAGAAAGTTGGGAAAGCAGTAGTTAGGCAGTTTTATGTCAGATAAATAGTATAACTCTGGCTCATTATTGAAAGCATTCACTAAAGATTAAAATCATAAGACCCTTTATGGAACTTTTAACTGGTCCCTGGATCTTAGCATTCAATTATCATTTTTGAAATCTGAAATCTACATATTTTTTGTCTAAATTGAGAGTACATTTGAAAATCAAAATTCAAAGGCATGCCTTCCAGTGAGCTGACTGATGGGGAAAGGCTGTGATTATGCCTAATTTTCACCCTCTACATCACGATCTCATTGATTATGTTTCTCAGTTTGCTAAGGGTTCTGTGAGGTGATTTTCAAGATGAATATTGCTATTTGCAGGATTTCCTGAATAAGAATATTTCTGGAGTAAATTGCACAAACCAAGTGATGTGCAGTCAATTTTCACTCCAGCATAAACAATGTATTAGAACAGAGCCCTTAAGGCTTTTTTTATTTGGGTTTCATTACACAGCTAGCTGCATTTCATCAATAAGCATGAAGTGCCAAGCCGGCAAAACTGACGTTCACAGAGGGTATTACATATTTTCCTAACAGGTGCTCAGGGATTGACTAGAGAAAACAAATGATCTGGATGGGCAGGCCCTAGGCCCTTTTTTTCAGAAGTAGCCATGGCCACTATGGCTAAACAAAGGCAGTTTCTTTCAATTTAGGAAAAGGAGGCAGGGGTCTGGTTGCCTGTACATCTACTTTCTTTGCATTCATTCACCCCTAAGAATTTTTGAAGGTGGCTTCTTTCTCTGTGTTAAAAAGGAGAGCATGCCCTCAAAACTGTTTGACAACTTTTATGTTTGGTTTTTGGGAGATGAAAGTTAAGCAGAGAAAAGTTCATTTTCCCATCGTTCTCTGGAAACAAAATTTCTTTAGGCAGAGGGCTACAGCGGTACTAAAAGTACAACTATAATGCATGCTGTGTAGCAGTGCTCCAAAATGTACTCATCGAATGCAATGAATGTGCCTCACTAATGAAAGAAGTTGCCGATGAGGGAGGAGTGGAGGGTGTGGGGAGTGGGGTATATGAATCTCATATTTTTTATTGTAACATTTTGTGTGATTTATGTATCTTTCAAAAAAGATTAAAAAAATCATATGCCTTGTAGCACAAGAATTCTGCACAATTTTAATCATTTATTAGACAGTGAACAGAGATGGAAGTTTAACAAAGAGGGATAAAGAACTAGGTAAGTTAGTAAATAACTCACACAGGTCACCATAACCTGATTGCAAACTGGGGGGCTCAGAATTATGGGAAGAAACTCTTAAGTCATCGTATATCTGATTTTATGTCTTCTTTGTTTGCCTTGGATATAGCCATGAGCAGAAGAAAAAGTCTAAAGGAGTATTTTTGAAATCCGCACTCCAGAGATGAAAAACTCAGAATATGCATAGAGGACAGAAGCCAAGGAGTTTTTCTGCCAGGGATAAAGCAGCTGCCTCTCCCCTCAGTGATTTAGACCAAGCTGCAGGAGGCAAATATCATGACTCTCTGAAACGACACACAGCAGTGGGAGCCGAGACTTGTAGCTTTGATAAAGGAAAGTGATTAACACAGCTGAGTGTGGCTTTCACTCTAAACAGCAGGGACCTGTTTGGCAGGCACCTATGGGGCCATGGTCATACTAAGACCTAATGCGGGTTTTCAATATTGGAGAATCATTCTGGAGAGCACTGACTTGTTGATTTGGTTGAATCAACAACATCCGTTTGTGCCAGGGGACTTGGCTATCTTTTCTCTTCAATATAGCCCATGCACAGAGATAGGTAGACTTTAATATATCCTTCCATTATTTTGATGGGGGCACATTTTAATCAAAACCTGTATTTCAAAAGTAGAAGAATATGCTTTTACTTGCGCTTGGTAGGGAAGGGTTTAGGGCCTGTCCTCTGTGCATTACTGCCTCAAGGAATTTTTAAGAGTACATCCAATCTCCAAGATAATTGAGGATCTGGCTAAGGTTGTTTTGTACTGGACTTCATCAGTGAGAGGGCTTACTGAGCGATGATGATCAGTATTGATGAGACTCCATTACACTGGAAAATAGGAGCTGGTCGCACACCTCAGAGGGCGCTTATGTACAGCAGTAGTTAGGTTGAACCCTGAAGGGATCCCAGAGCTGATGGCTTCCCTGAGTTCATTGTGCTTTGCCAGTCTTGTCCCTGGTGACCACTCACGAGCCAAACACAGAGCGACTGGGGCCTCTGAAGACACACCTGGGCATCAAGACCTCTGCTGTGCCATGACTGCGTGCTGTGTGGTTACCTGTCCTGGGTCATTTCTTAAAGCTAAGGAAACTGGTGCTGGGTGAAGCCTATTGGGGCTCATGGGTTTGATAGTCTATCGGAATGCAAGACCACGCTGCTGGTAGAGCCACCTGGGATTTGTACCAGTGAAATGATGTTTGCCAGTGACTTTTACAATACCGTCTGTTCTTGGGGGCTACTATCAGAATAGTAGATATACACGTCAGGAAGAAGTAAAGTAAAAGTAGTGGAGTACACTTTGTAAATATAACTCATTTTAGTTGTAGCAAACCTCTTTCTCCTGCTCTCCTTATCTTCACTCCAGTCTACGTCTCTCAAACTTTCACTTTCTCTCCTCCGGCAGATTCTTACCCTTCCTTCTATCCCTTCCCTCTCTTCTATCAAAACAGCAACTACATGGACATTAAAATGTTAGTTTTTTGTAAACCTAGAAATTAAGTAAATTTAACAACCAGGGTCAATTCAATTCAAAGGAAAACTTTAGTCTCAGTTGTTACTTATTTAGTCTGAAATTGCCCATCATTACATTCACTACTAGGTTGTACTTTCAATTAAATTGGTTTATTCGATTTGGCTACTTAATATTTCTGAGCACTAAAGAGATAGAGAACAGGGCAATATATTGGGAGAAGTCCTTGTGATTGACGCCTGGGAAGGGCCTTAAGATGGGCACAGTCAATGAATGTTCAGGGTGCAGAAAGGATAGATGGTGGCGCTCACTTGGCCAGTTTGTCAAGGCTTACCTGGTCCATGCTCATCACCAGTATGAGGGTCTGGTCATGATCCTTGCTCATTGGTTCAAATATGCTGACAACTACCATATACTGAGCCCTGGACTGGGGATGGGAGAGTGGGAAGTGAGTGGGGGAGGGGAAAAAAGACAAAGGATACTCTCAAAGAACAGTGTATAGTGGTACTCAGGTGTATAAAACTGATGTGCATATCAGCATGACAAAGGTTATAAGGAGATGGGTACAGAGGTTAAGAAGAAACTCTAAGAGGGATTTTAACTCTACTTGGGGCACGGAAGAAGGCTTTGAAGCGGCAATGGCACTGAATTCAGTCTTGAAGGATGGAGAAAAATGTACCACACCAAAAAGAAGAAAAAAGCCATTTAAAGAAGAGGGACAATCCAGAAGACCAGCATGGCATGAACCACATGGATTTGATGATACCACATAATTTGGCGTGACTGGAATATAAGAAGATGGAAAGGTAAAACTAGCTGGTCTGAGAAGGGCTTTCACATGTCTGTTAAAGGACTTAGACTTTATTTTGTAGGTACCTAATCTCCTAAAAGACTTTAATTTTAGATAAGTTGCCTGCAAATATGCATTAAGTGCCATGAAAGAAGGGATGGAAAATGGATTATAGCAACAAACACGATAAAGGCATTCTAGCGATATGAGTTTAATGAAAATGTTCTTGCTAGTAAAAGCTGGGAAAGAAACAGAAAATGCTAGCCAAATAATCATAATCATAATTTTCATAACGACAACTATAATGATGGTAATAATAAAGATAATGCATAAGTAACTTAGTTCAGTGGTCTTGTCATTAGTTTAGAAAACAATATGTAAAGCAAAAAGTCCTTACCTTAATGTCAAATGGTCCAGTTTGACTTGGTTGATTGTAAATTTCCAACTGATTTCTAATAGGAGACAGCCACAGAAGCAAATGATTTAACTGCTCTTCAAATTGCCCAAGGTCTTTTATGTGAGCCTCAATTTCTTCTTGCTTCTCAGGCAAATCTCTAGAAACCTGAAAGAAAAATCAAATTAAAGAAGCATTTCCAAAAAATGTTTGTTAAAAAGGTTTCTAACATGTTATAGACACTTACTGATCTTGGTATTTTAAAAGCATGATAGTGATTATTTATGTATATTATAAGTTATCATTTAATTCATGTACTAAACCTATTCATTAACCCCCTTTCTAAAATTTCTGAGCTTCACTAACATTTTGGGAACTGAAAACCCATGCCCACACACATGCACATTCAACTATTGCAAGCAAAGAATTACATTCTTCATTTATCCACTCATTTGCTAAACAAAATGGTGTATTGTGTATTAATATGCCAGACATTCTGCCTCTGTGGTTATAAAAATGAATAAGCCAAGCTATTCAGTATTAGTTCCAAATATATAGCACAGATCTCCTAAATCTCCAATGAGTGATAGTTGTATTCAAAAAACATCATAAAATTGAAAACAAACTATAATTTATACATGTATAGCAGCCATTTTCTTCCAATATATTTGCTTCTAACTTTCTTTTCTGTGAAGCCTAAACAAGGAAAACTGATGAGGTAAGCAATTTTGTGAGCTATAGTTTGTGAGCACTGTTACGACCAAGTGAAACAGAAGCAGATGATTAGGATGGAAAGTAGGAAAAAAAAGTTTTTATTAGAGTAGACTATAACAGTGATTATAGGTTATTTTTATTAAAGCCTTAGTATATGCCAAGTATTGTATTTGGAAGTTTCACATTTATTTCCTTCTTTTATCCACCTAACAAGACTTTGATATAGGCACTGTGACAGTTTGAAGTTGGATGGACCCCAGAAGATCATGTTCTTAAAACTAATCTCTTCCTGTGGGTGTCAATCTATAGTAAGTAGGGCCTTTTGACTAGGTTACTTCAGTAAGGGGTGGTCCAGTGTGGGTCTTCATGTTCTTATTAGAGTCCTTTATAAGAGAAAGTCAGATGAAGACAGAGAAAAGCATGGAAGCTGGAAGCTGAAGGCAAGGAAGCCTAGGGGAGGAGGGTGAGCCCAGCAGATGCCACTATGTGCCTTGCCACGTGATGGAGGAGTCCAGAATCGCCAGTAGCCAGTCTTCCAATAGAAAGCATTGTCAAATGATGCTTTGATTTGGACATTTTCATGTCCTCAGAACTCTAAGCTTGCAAGCAAATAAATCCCCATTGTAAAAGACAACCCATTTCTGGTTTATTGCATTTTGGCAGCCTAGTGAACTAAAACCAGTACTATTATTATCCTGATTTTGTACATAGACAATGACACTGTGATTGAGAAAGGTTAAATAACTTGGGAAGCAGTATGATATGGTGTTAAAAACTGTGGAGTCTAGCGTTAGGCTGCTTAGTTTTAAATCCAGGTTCCAGCTCTTGCCTACCACTTTCACCAAGTTTATCAATGCCTCCTTTATAGAATAGGGACAATGACAGTACTGGCTTCATAGGGTTATTGTGGGTATTAAACAGAGTAAATCCATGAAAAATAGCTTAAAGCAATACTTTGCCTAATAGCAAATGACAATAAAGTCATTAAATGTTAGCTATGATTGCCAAAGCTCTAGTGGTAAGTAAGTCAGGATAAGCTAGAATAAAGTCCTTTTCTTCTGATTATCAAGGGACAAAACAGATACACAGAAATAAAGAATATGAACCCACAATGTCAACCCTTTGTGATATTAGTAATAATATTCTAACAATATAAATATAATGCTACATTGTAATAGGAATATAAACATGTTACAGTATAATGGACATCTATTAGATGTTAATATTATTTTGATATTATGTATACCGATAGAGGACATTTAAAAAACAAACTAGATAAACATATGGATATACTAGTGCATATTGTTCCCATATTGTGGAATAATAGTTTTAGATACTTTTTTAAAGGACTAATTGATTAACATTACCTTCTTTTATTGGACCCAAGAGTTGTGGGGCGAAAAGGAGAAACATTTACAGACAAAATATTCATGGACAAAACAGTCCATCAATAAATTTACAGGGGAAGGGATTTTACATAAGCTCTTACATGAAAATAATACATACACTGAAACGTACTGTATACATATTTATCCATATTGTGTAAGCACACAGGTATGTATGATAAAGGGTTGACATGCAGCCTAGGCTAATGTAAGTCTGCCTAGGACGCACCTTGGGCTTCCACAGATCTGTTTCTTTGGAAACATTAAAGTCAGGATAAGTGGGGAACATTGGGCCTGCCTTCTTTGTTTTGTGGAGCTGCATCTGGATTGGGGGAGCTGTGAGTTGGACTACAGACCTTGGGTCTGTGTGATGAAAATATTGTAAAAGATCGATGGGATATAGAAGCTGTGGCTTCCAGACTTTGCCTGCATGGTGAGGGGGGCAAAAGAAGCTACGTGTTTGGGTAGCTCCTGGGCCTCTGAAGGAAACGATGATGCCGAATCTGTTGCATTGCCTGCCTTGTCTCTTGCTATAAAACCAAATAAACACAGTATTCAATGGAGGCCTATTGGTGTTTCGAGAGTTCAAACCCAGAACTACATCTGTGGTGCTGCACTATGTTTTTATATATGTGATAGGTGAGATCACACATGTAATTCTATGTATATAATATATAATCTAATAATGTTCTCAGCTTAATTTCCTAGCATTTAAAAGAAGGTAACTGAACTTTTTTATTTTTATTGGATCATTTTCTCCTCACAGGTATATGTCAAGAGCATTCTGCAGCTTCAACTAACAGCACCTAAGAGCCCCTAAATCTGAAGCTACTGGAGATAATAGCTATCATATTTTCCTAAAATCTCTAAAATAGAGCCATGAACTGATTTTTATCTGAGTACAAGGCAGTTCACCTTTCATTTAGGCTTCAGATGGAAGCATAGAAATCCACATAATGTTTAGCTAAGATTGTTGATTTCTTTCTCATCCTCCCAACATATTCCTGCTTATAAAGGGAGAACAATCTATGACAAACAGCTTTAACCCAAAACAGTCATAAATTGAACTCTCTCTCTCTCTCTCTCTCTCTCTCTCTCTCTCTCTCTCTCTATATATATATATATATATATATATATATATATATATACACACACACACACACAGAGAAAGTTATGCATGGAAAAGAAAATCATAAAGAAAGCCAAAAGACAAATAAAAAATTGGGAAAAAATATTGGCAGCTCATATGTCAGATTGGGAAAAAAATATTTCTTATACATATAAAGAGCTTCTGCAAATTCATAAGAAAAAAGACAATGCCCCAACAGAAAATTAGACAAAAGAACAAAGGTCACAAAAAAAGGAAAATACAGATGGATTTTAGACACAAGGAAAGAAGCTCAGCCTTGGTCAGAGCGAGGGAAATAAAAATTAGAACTTCATCTTACTGTGCTCAAAACTCAAATCTGAAAATAGACTGTGCTGCCAAAGCTGTGGGGAATCAGACTCTTACACACAGCTTATGTTGTCTGTATATTGGGCCATCCCATCCCCACCCCCACTCCCAGTTGAAGGTAGTTTTGTAGTATCTATCAAATGCAGGTAGCATTTGACGCAGATACTCTACATCTAGGAGTTTATCTTGTAAATATATTCACAGGCATATCAATGGCATATTCAGAAGATCGTGTATGAGGGTTTATGATGGCACATCATAAGGAAAGCAACTAAATGTCCATCAATAGAGAACTGATAAAATAAATTATGGATTATTCATACAATGAACATATGGTCAATGTAAAAATTGATGAACTCTTTCTTTTGAGATGGGAAGGTCTTAAAATGTATTAATTAAACAGGAAATAAGATGCAGAACAGAATGCATAGCAAGCTGTCATTTTTTTTAAATAAAGGGAGTTCTTTTTGTACCTGCATAAAATAATTCCGGAAAGTCAATGCTTGGCAAAGAAAGTGGAGATGGTGGATAATGTGGGAGATTTTTTACTGTACTTCTCAATTTTTTTTAACAACGTAAAAGTATTACTTTTGCAAAATTTTATCAGTTAATTTGTAAAAGTAAAAATATTAGCTTTTCTTACCACAGAAGATTGCTGAAGTAATCTCATATTGTTTTTTGCAATGTTTTAAAAATTATTCAAGTATATCACTCATACATAAACATACATAAACATACATAAATAATAAGTTTATAATAATAGTTGTGAACTTATAAAACAAACATAAAAATCATACAAGGCTCTCATAACTCACCCCACCACTAATACTTTGATTGTTATGAGACATTTTCAACTAATGATGAAAGAGCATCTTCAAAATGTTACTACTAACCAAAGTATCTTACATTTGGTGTATTTTTCCCCCAACCCAACCTATTATTTTTTTTAATATATCATTTATACATGAACATACATAAACAAAAAGTGTACAATAAAAGTTGTGAACTTACAAAGTAAACATGCATAACATCGTACTGTGGCCCACCACCAACACCTTGCATTGTTGCGAGACATTTGTTACAGATTATGAAAGAATATCGTCAAAATCTTACTACTGACTATAGTCCATATCTTACATTTGGGGTATTTTTCCCCCCAAATCCACTCTATTATTATTTTCTAAAACATATTTTTATTACAGAAGTTGTGAACTTACAAAACAATCATGCTTATGTGCAGAATTCCCATACAACACCCCTTCACCAATATATCATGCCCGGGTGGAACATTTATTAAGATTATGAGATAAAGTAGTCAGACTATTACCACTAACCATTGTCCATAGTATACATTTGGCACACTTTTTTCATACTCCCCGATTATCAGCACAGTACATCTTTGGCATTGATGCAAAAGGCGTTAACCACAGTCCACAGGTCACTCCAGTTGTATTTTTCCCATGCATCTCCATATTCCCACCACCTTGCAATAATGACGTACATCTGCTCAAGCTCACAAAGGACACTCTTGCATTTGTACCATCAACCACAATTCTCATCTACCTCTGGGTTTACTGTGTTATTCAGTTCCCAGATTATTCTCTAGTTTTCTTTCAATTGACATTTACATCCCTAGATTACCCTTTCCAGCCATTTTCCCATTTATAAACCAGCTGTTATTCACTATAATGTGTTACCATCAACTCTACACATTTCCACACTTTTAAAGTTAATTAAAACTTCTACATACACTAAGTACCAGTTCTCCTTTTATCTCCTTTAAGTATCCACCACCTACCACTAGGTCTTGAAGATGTTTTCCTACATTTTCTTCTAGAAGCTTTATGGTTCTTGCTTTTATATTTAGGTTTTTAAAAAATCTATTTTGAGTTAATTTTTGTATAGGGTGTGACATAGGGGTCCTCTTTCTTTTGGCTATGGATATCCAGTTCTCTAAGCACCATTTGTTGAATGGACTATTCTACCAGAGCTGGGTGGGTTTGACAGGCTTGTCTCAAATCACTTGACCATAGATGTGAGGGTCTGTTTCTGAACCATCAATTCGGTTCCATTGGTCTATGTGTCTGTCATTATGCTGGTACCATGCTGTTTTTACTGCTGTAGCTAGGCAATATGATTTAAAGTCTGGAAGTGAGAGTCCTCCAACTTTGCTTTTCCTTTGTAAGAAGTTCTGGCTATTCAGGACCCCTTCCCCTTCAAAATAAATTTGAAAATCATGTTGTCCATTTATTTTTAAAATGCTGGATTGAATCTGTACATCAATTTGGGTAGAATTGACATCATAACAATAATTAGTCTTCCAATCCATGAGCATGGAATGTTCTTCCAATTATTTAGGTCTTCTTAAATTTCTTTTAACAGTGCATTGTAGTTTTCTGAATACAAGTGCTTTACATTATTGGTTAAGTTTATTCCTAAATATATGATTCTTTCATTGCTACTGTAAATGGAAATTTTTTCCTGACTTCCTCCTCAGATTGTGCATTAGTAGTGTCTTTTATTATTTAAGATTTATTTATTTATTTATTTCTCTCCCCTTCCCCCCCTACCCCGGTTGTCTGTTCTCTGTGTCTATTTGCTGTGTCTTCTTCTTTGTCCGCTTCTATTGTTGTCAGCGGCACGGGAATCTGTGTTTCTTTTTGTTGGGTCATCTTGTATCAGCTCTCCGTGTGTGCGGCGCCATTCCTGGGCAGGCTGCACTTTCTTTCGCGCTGGGCGGCTCTCCTTACGGGGTGCACTCCTTGCGCGTGAGGCTCCCCTACACGGGGGACACCCCTGCGTGGCACGGAACTCCTTGTGCGCATCAGCACTGCACATGGGCCAGCTGCACATGGGTCAAGGACGCCCAGGGTTTGAACCGCGGACCTCCCATGTGGTAGACGGACGTCCTAACCACTGGGCCAAGTCCGCTGCCAGAAGTGTCTTTTAAATTCTATTTCACCTAAGTATAACTATTTCAACTTTTTTTTTGGTTACTGCATGCATGGAATATCTTTTTCCAGTCTATTACCTTCAATTGATTTGCATCCTTGAATCTAAGGTGAGTCTCTTGCACATAGCATATTGGTGGCTCATATTTTCATCTCCAATCCGCCAGTCTGTGTTTTTTGATTGGTGAGTTTAATCCATCAACAGTCAATGTTATTACTGTAAAGGCAGTTCTTATTTCACACACTTTGACCTTTGGGTTTTATCTGTCATATTTTATTTTCACTGCTTTTTTGTGACTTTTACTTTTACTGATAACATCTTCATTTCTAGACTCTTCCAAGTTTCTCTCTCCTGTCTATTCTTTTTACTGCACCACACCCTTTAGTATTTCCTGCAAAGCCAATCTCTTGGTTACAAACTCTGCCTATTCCTGTTTATTTGTGAATATTCTAAACTCATCCTCATTTTTGAAAGATAATCTTGCCAGATGTAAGATTCCTGGCAGGAAGTTTTTCTATTGTAGTATCTTCAATATATCATACCACTGTCTTCTTGTCTCATGGTTTCTGATGAGAAATCGGCACTTAGTCTTATTAGGTGTCCCTTTTGTGTTATGCATTGCTTTTCTTTTGCTTCTCTCAAAATTCTTTCTTTGTCTTTGGCATTTGACATTCTGATTAGTATGTCTCAGGGTCGGTATATTTGGATTTATTTGGATGGGAGTAGGTTGTGCTTCTTGGACATGGAAATCTATGTCCTTCAGTAGGTTGGGAAGTTTCCTACCATTATTTCTTCAAGTATTCCTTCTCTTCTCCTTCTGGGACATGCACGACATGTATGTTTGCATGTCTCTTGCTTTTCTTTAGTTCCCTGAGCCTTTGTTCAATTTTTCCATTTTTTTTCTTCATCTGTTCTTTTGTATGTTCACTTTCAGAAGCCATTTCTTCAAGCTTACCGATCCTTTCTTCTGCCTCCTCAAATCTGCTGTTATATGATTTCATTGTATTTTTAATTTAATTTTTTGCACCTTTCATTCCCATAAGATCTGCTATTTTTCTATGTATGCTTTCAAATTCTTCTTTGTGCTCATCCAATATCTTCTTAATATCCTTAATCTCTTTAGTTATCTCAATGAATTAATTAAGGAGATTTGTTTGAACATCTATTTATTAGTAGTGTCAACTCCTTTATGTCGTCTGGAGGCTTATCTTTTTCCTTTAACTGGGCCATAACTTCCTGTTTCTTGCAATTTTTTGTTGCTGTCTTGGCATCTGACTTACTAGGTGATTTATTATGGGTGGGGTTTCTCTCTGTAGTTTAGGGCTTTCTTACCCTTTCTCTGTTGCTGGTTATGCAGTAGGAGCCAAGGATGTAGTTGGTGCTATAAGCTGTGGAGGCTCAAACTGCTATCATTGCCCCAGGGACTGAAGAAGCTTCTCCTAACTTTCTCCTTTGCCGGGTAGGGACAAAGCTATAGCCATGTGGAATAATCCAAGTTGTGCAGGCCTATGCTGTAGTTGCCCAGAGAAACTGATGAAGCTTCATGCCCTTTCCTCTCCGGCCTGGGGCTGGGATGGAGCTGCAGGTGTGGGTAGCAATCTATGCAGTGCAGGTCCAAGATGACTGCAGGTGCTCCAGTAGGCTTCTGACTATTCAGTCTGTCTGGCCAAATGTACCTGAAATTACCTTGAGAAGCTGGTGAAGGTTACGCCAGCTTCTTCCCTCCTAGAGGTGGAGCTGAAGCCTAGGCTGAGGCCACAGTGTGATCTGGGTGGAAAGAAGCCTATCCCTACCATCATTGTGATTTTCAGTAAGCCTGGCTTCCCCTCATGCTTGGGGAGGAGTCAAAATGGTAGCTACTGGCTTATTTCCGAATTGGACAGGATCAAACTTTAGTGTTCGTAGGGGTATACTTTACCCAGCTGAATTTACTAATCAGTAACTGAAGCCTGTGG
Source organism: Dasypus novemcinctus (assembly GCF_030445035.2). Lineage (NCBI taxonomy): Eukaryota > Metazoa > Chordata > Mammalia > Cingulata > Dasypodidae > Dasypus > Dasypus novemcinctus. Next base: position 36,079,065 of record NC_080704.1, read on the forward strand.
CCAATCTTGTCTTCCTCCCCTGTTTTTGGGAAATGGAGCTTCCAACTCCAGCCACAGAACAGCTCCTGAGGTGGTTTGTGCCGCCAGAGTATGATGATCACTGGCCTCTGCAGTGTGGCCTATATTTTCCTGGAAAGCCTGGTGCAGGCCCCCCAGCTTCATCCTTGCTGGAGGTGGGGCTGGATTTTAGGCTAGAGCTGCAATCCAATTTGGATGGAACGTAGCCTGTCCCTCCCTTCACTGTGATGTTCAGTAGACCCTGCTTCCCTTTATGCTGGGGGTGGAGTCAAAATGGTGACTACTGGCCTTTTTCTGTCTTGAACATGTTCAAATTTTAGCTGTTCTTAGGATTATATTTTAGCCTGCAGAATTTACTAATCAGCAGCTGAAGTTGTTGCCCAACCGTATCTTCCTCCGCCTCCGTGGAGTTTTCAATTCCAGCCACGAAACAGCTTCCAAGGTGGCTTGTGCCTCCAGTGGAGGATGGGCACCAGCCTCCGGGGCGTGGAGCGCTCTACTTATGAGTCTTCTCTGCAGACTCCTTCCGTTCTTACAAGGATGTTACAGGATGCTCTTCTGGTCTCCTGGAGCCCCCAAACAGGTGCTTTAGATATCTCTGGGTAATTACGAACTGCCCTGTAGCACGAGCTGACTATTGGAGGATCTCACCCTGCCACCATCTTGCTGGTTGTCCCCACATTGTTTACTTTTAATAATGAATCACTAATAGGAGATAACCTATCTAAAGCAATCAGTTGTAAATACTCCTATTTTTTCCTATGACAATATCATCGATTTAATGATAGAGTGGAAATTGAGACCTAACACATAATTTTGTGCTTTTATTTATTCCCTCAAAATAGTTTTTAGGAATCGCTGACTTGTGCAATATAGTGCATGGAAAAAAGATAACAGATATGAGTAATTTATGATAACATGTAAGTTCCATATCGGTTTCTTTTTTTTTTTTTTTTAAGATTTATTTTATTTATTTATTTCTCTCCCCTTCCCTCCCACTCCCCCGCCCCGGTTGTCTGTTCTCTATGTCTATTTGCTGGGTCTTCTTTGTCCACTTCTGGTGTTGTCAGTGGCACATGATTCTGTGTTTCTTTTTGTTGCGTCCTCTTGTAGTGTTAGCTCTCCGTGTGGGCGGCACCATTCTTAGGCAGGCTGCACTTTCTTTCGCACTGGGAGGCTCTCCTTATGGGGCACACTCCTTGAGCGTGGGGCTCCCCTACGTGGAGGACACCCCTGCATGGCACGGCACTCCTTGTGTGCATCAGCACTGCGCATGGGCCAGCTCCACATGGGTCAAGGAAGCCCGGGGTTTGTACCGCAGACCTCCCATGTGGTAGACGGACGCCCTAACCACTGGGCTAAGTCCGCTTCCCCATATAGGTTTCCTTGTGTCTTAAAATAATTTACTTTTATATTTACAACTTTATATTCTTAAAAAATATAATGACACTAAAACTTGACTTGTTAAAAAATCCATCATTTTTCCTAATCACCTCTTTAAGTATAATAAAACCATACCATACCCATCATATATCATGTACCCTGTGGTGACACAAAACAATTTAAAAATATTCAGTTTCCTCATGTGTTAATTTAGCATCTGTAGCAGTTTGATATTATTGATGAATTCCAAAAAGAAATATTGGATTATATTTGTAAACTGATCTTTTCCTCTGGGCATCTAGGATTATTTTGGATTCATAAAATTAATTGACTAAGTAATTAGGTAAACCTCTTGTGCCAGTAGGGTGTTGTGCCCCACATGGGTGGGGACTCATAGATAAAAGGCATGGCAAAGGACAGAGTTAGAGGGTTCTTAATGTTGGAATTTTGATGTTGGAGTTTGATGCTGAAGCCTTAAGTGGAGACCCGGAAAGTAAGCTCATAGGGGAAAGAGAAGCAAGCCCCAGGAAGAGAGGAACCCTGAACCCAGAGAGAAGTAAGACCCTGAAATAGAGGAACCCAGAAGGTCTGAGCCCATGCAGACGTTGGCAGCCATCTTGCTCCAACACATGGAAAAAGACTTTGGTAAAGGAAGTAACTTAATGCTTTATGGCCCAGTATCTGTAAGCTCCTACACCAAATAAATACCCTTTATAAAAACCAACCGATTTCTGGTATTTTGCATCAACACCCCTTTGGCTGACTAATACAGCATCTAACCAAATCTTGCCCTAGTTTCACACAAAATTATCTTCCTTATTCTTTCAATTTCCCAATGTTTATTTCAAATGTATAGAAGTTTTAATATTAAGATAAACATATTTTTATTTCTATTTTAAAAATAATCAGATAGTAGGTCTTGACTTCATAACTTACACAAAATATCATAGAGAAATTAAAGAGTTAAATATAAATAAATCCATAATAAAAGAACTAAATAAAATATCTGCATAGGGAAGTCCTCTAGAAGCAGAAAAGAATAAGAAGAAATGATAAAATATGTGTGTATTGTTTGTCTGGAAATTAAAGACAGTAAGCAAAGCTAAAAACAGATGACAACTGAGACTATAGGTAGCATCTCTCAGACAAAAAGGTATCCTTACTATATAAAAAGACCTTTCAATGAGTGAGAAATGATGGAAAGGTCACTGGAAAAATAGATAAAGAACATAAACAGGAATTTAACAAAAATAGCGTCAATAAACAAGTTATCAATGAAATGCAAATTAAAACAACAATGATATTCTATTATTTGCTTGTCATATTGGCTTTTGTAAAAGATATTTTTCAAAGATCTGGAAGACAGACACTCTGGTGGTTTGAAACTGTGGGAACCCCAGAAAAAAAACATGTTCGTAAGTCCAGTTCATCCCTGTGGGTGTGAACCCATTGTAAGCAGGCTCTTTCAATGAAGGTACTTCAGTTAAGGTGTAACCCACCTCACTCAGGATAGATCTTAACATATTACTTGAAAGAAGTTATAAACAGAACTATTTTTAACTCATACTTTTCCAATGTTTTCATTTTTGTGTGAACAATTTATATCCTTAATATCCATTATCATGAAAGAGATATACATTTAGATGTCAACTTTAAGAAGAAATAATATAAATGAAATATATTCACATAAGCATAGTTTGAAAACAGTAAATCACTATGTGACATTCATTCATTCAAGACTATAATGACTAGAAGATTAATTAGATGGATTATTAAATAAATCCATGGATTAAAACTAATCCAAAACAATGATGAAATGATCTTATTCATGTACTTGTTTAATCAGTAACTTCAGTATTTTGTTATACCTGGCCATTCATTTTATAATAAAAATATAGATAAAAGAAATTGTTATAGTGATTTTTTCATTTTTTATCTTATTTTTAAAAAAGATACATAGATTACACAAAATGCCACATTACAAAATATAAGAGGTTCTTATACACCTCACTCCCCACACCTCCCATCCCCCACACCGAAACCCTCCCTCATCAGTATGGCACATCCATCACATCTGATGAACCCACCTTGGAGCACCACCACACAGCATGGAGCACAGTTTATGCTATAGTTTATACTCTCTCCCAGTCCATCCAGTGGGTCATGGCAGGATATAAAATGTCCTGCATCTGTCCCTGCAATATCACTGAAGACAACTCCAAGTCCCAACAATGTCCCCACATCACATCTCTTCTTCCCTCTCCCTGCCCCCAGCAACTCCCGTGGCCACTGTCTCCACATCAATGAAATAATTTCTTCCATTGCTAGAGTCACAATAGTTCTATAGTAGAATACCAGTAAGTCCACTCCAAATCCATACAACATTTCTCCGTCCTGAGGACACTGGGATAAATTTTATAATAAAAACAGATAAAAGAAATTGTTATGTGAATATTTAAAAATAGTACATTTAATGTTTGTTCTACTTTCCTACTCAGAACTTAAACATATTTTGTGACGATTGCTAATTTAGATAAGAAGCAACTTGCATTATAATTTAGCATTATTTGCAAAGTTTCAATATAAATTCTGAAATTTTCATTCTTAAAAAATATAGATACTTAGTTGAATTTTAATTACACTTCCAAATTCAATACCAGGAGAATGACATTTGAGACGTAAAATTAAAACTTTAAAAATAATCAAAATAGGCAGTGGACTTAGCCCAGTGGTTAGGGCATCTGTCTACCATATGGGAGGTCTGCGGTTCAAACCCCGGGCCTCCTTAACCCGTGTGGCGCTGGCCCATGCATGGTGCTAATGCGCACAAGGAGTGCCATGCCACGCGGGGGTGTACCCCGCATAGGGGAGCCCCACACACAAGGAGTGCACCCCGTAAGGAGAGCCGCCCAGTGCGAAAGAAAGTATAGCCTGCCCAGGAATGGCGCCACCCACACAGAGAGCTGACACAACAAGATGACGCAACAAAAAGAAACACAGATTCCTGTGCCACTGACAACAACAGAAGCGGACAAAAAAGAAGACGCAGCAAATAGACACAGAGAAAATACAACCGGGGTGGGGGCTTAGGGGGAAGGGGAGAGAAATAAATAAATAAATAAATCTTCCCCAAAAAATGAAAATATAATTTTCCTATAATATTCTTATAATTTTGGTAGTAATAAAGTACTTTTAATGCCTGCCACCAAAGTAAAAAACTGTAAAGATGATAGATTTAAAAAACATAAAGTGATAAATTTAAATCCATAACAAGATAAAACACTCTCACATAAAAAAATCTAACAAGCAAAGGAAAAATCCAAACAAAAAAGCAATCCATCTTAAATAATTTGACAGATACTCTTTAGATAAAATCGTTTCCTTAGATCAACAGGAAAAAGATGAATACTCAACAGAAAGAAATGGACGATAATTAGGAATAGATAATTCACAAAAGAAGTATCACTGATATATGTTTTTTAAGATTTATTTTTATTTATTTCTCTCCCCTTCCCCCCTGTCCCCCATTGTCTGCTCTCTGTGTCCATTTGCTGTATGTTCTTCTGTGTCCGCTTGCATTCTTGTTAGGTGGCACTGGGAATCTGTGTCTCTTTTTGTTGTGTCATCTTGCCATGTCTGCTCTCCGTGTGTGTGGTGCCACTCCTGGGCAGGCTGCGCTTTTTTCACATGGGGCTTCTCTCCTTGCAAGTGGGCCACCTCTATGCAGGGGGCACTCCTGCGTGGTACAGCATTCCTTGTGCACAGCAACACTGTGCATGGGCCAGCCCACAACACAGGTCAGGAGGCCCTGGGTACTGATCCCCGGACCTCCTATATGGTAGGTGAACACTCTATCAGTTGAGCTACATCTGCGTCCTGTGACATATAAGTTATTTAAAACTGTTTTCACTAGGAACCATAGAAACTAAAATTTAAACAATGAAATATAATATTTTATCTACAGATTTGGCAAAGATTTTAAAAAAGTATCTTGTACTACAATGCAATAGTCTATACCTACCTACATCAACAACAACCTTATGAGGTAGGTACTATTATTGTCCCCATTTTACAGATAAAAAACTAACAAGGAGAGGCTAGATGACTTGCCCTAAGTCACACAGCTGATTAGTGGTAACTGAGCTAGAATTTGAACACAATAGTTTGGCTTTGAAGTCCATGCTCATAACAACTACACTATTTTGTATCTCCTCTTTATCTACATGATTTTGAGAACATATATGAGTATAAAAGAAAGTCTGCTTTCTTTCCCAGTGTTTTATTTCTCATTATTTATTTCTCCCCACCCCCTCATTGTTTGCACTTGCTGTGTCTGTTCATCTTCTTTGTTTTTCTAGGAGGCACTGAGGATACAGGATCTCCAATGTGGGAGGGAGGCACCTAATCGTTTGAGCCACTTCCACTCCCTGCTTTGTTGGGTCTCTCCTGTTTTCCTTCTTGTCTCTCTTGCTCATCATCTTGTTGCATCATCTTGTTATGCCAGCTCGCCGTCTTGCTTGTCTTTAGGAGGCACTGGGAAACAAACCTGGAACCTCCCATGTGGTAGGCAGGAGCTCAATCACTTGGACCGCATCCTCTTCCCTCTCAGTGTTAGTTAAATACCTTTAGTTACTGTAAGGGCCTTATTACCATTCCCTCCTAACTTGGAAAGCATAGGGGATGAGAAAGCTCCATTGTCATTACAACTACCAAATTCACATTTCAAAATTGCTACTCACTGTTTTATTCTCTTGCTTGAATTCTCTTGCTGACTGATCCCCAGTTGCCTCTGAATTTTTCAGCCTTTTTTTTTTAATAACCTCCAGCAATCTGATCATATCCACCATTCTTCACATCTTTCTGATTAACAAAACTTGCATTTTGGTTAAAATGGTGTCCTCATTGTTCTTGACTTTCCTTCTTCTGTTCCTCTGCCTGCATCTAACCTCCCATTAAAATGCATTCTTTTCCCTTGGTAAAATACCTCTTTTCCTCATTGGCCCATATAAAAACCTTACCCATCCTTCATGGGATAGGTAAATAAATGTTACCTTCTCAGTGAAGATTGCCTGATCACAGAAAAAGAGATAAAAATAATTGTTCTTATAAAAATATTGGTAGCATTTATTATATGCACCATTGCTTTAGACCCTGTCAGTTACTGCCCTCTTATTTTATTATTCTATTCCCACTTGTGTTTTTTCCCCTTGCCCCAAGAGTTTGTACATAGCCCTCTACACAAGCAGATACACACACACATGCACACACACAGCCACAATTAAATTATACATCTTTTTATACACTTAGCAGCTTCTCTTGCATGTTGTAGCATTTGGTGAATGAACAATCACACCAATCATTTGCTAACAGAAAAGAGAAGATAAAGCTGGAGATTAAAACCCAGAACTCAGGAAATAGATGTGGCTCAAGTGATTGAGCTGCTGCCTACCACTTGTGAGATCCCAGGTTCGGTTCTAAGTGCCTCCTGGAGAAGACAAGCAAGACAGTGAGTTGGCACGATGGGCTTGCATGGCTGATGCAATAAGATGAAACAACAAGAGACACTAAGAAGAAATGCAATGAGAGAGACAACGAAGCAAGGAGCAGAGGTGGCTCAAGCAATTGAGTGCTTCTCTCCCACAAGAGAGGTGTCAGGTTCAGTTCCCAGTGCCTCCCAATAGGAAGATGAACAGACACAGAGAGCACACAGTGAATGGACACAGAGCAGACAGGGAGCACAAACAACCCGGGTGGGGGGCGGGCAGGGGAGGAAGGTGATAAATAAATAGAACGAATCTTTTAAAAAAAAAATCAACTCCCATGTTTTGTCTTCTAACTTCCTTCTAGTAACATACATGACTCAAAACTACCCCTTTCAATCAAATTCACAAATGAAATTCAGCACTGTGTAACACAGTGACCCCTGTTGTGGACAATAGACTGTGATTAATAATAGAAATATAAGAATGTTTTTTCATGAATTGTAACAAATGTAGAACACTATTACAAAGTGTTAATAATAGGGGGGTATATGGGGGGAAATATACCTAAGTAAACTATTGACTATAGTTAATAGTTATATTTTAATATTCTTTCGTCAATTGTAACAAAGGTGCCACAATAATGCAATGTCAACAATAGGGGATATATTGGAATGCTGTATGTTTTACATGACTTCTCTGTAAACCTACAACTTTTCTAAAACAACAAACAAACAAACAAAAAACCCAGAACTCTCTTGGAAATGCTTAGGTTCTCTTAAATGTCACATTTCTAACTTTGCCTCTTGTTCTAGTCTGTGTGTGAATATTCAAGCTCACTAGAATAGAGAGAACACGGCTTGCATGGCAGCTGGACCGGTGATATTTCATTTGAGGAACACAGAAGCACGAGAGGGCAGGAGCTGCTCAGTCAAGGGGAGTAAAGAACATGTAGAAGGCTCAATTCTTGAACCGTCTTCTGCCATATATATGTCAATGTCACAGATTCTGGGGCTGGAGGCAGGGTTAGATATTCATTAATTACAGCTTTTACTGTGACAATATACATGCAATTAATTCAATGTATATTTATCTAGCAACTAACTACTTATGTCCCCCACACCACCCTATATATTATATACTGTCTATAAATCTATTGCTTCTTTGGTTGATTGAAGTTGCCCATTTTGGGGCTAAGAATCAATATCCACTGGCAAGACCCCTCAACCCTGAAAAAAGTTAAGTAACAATGCACTCTGAATGCACTTTAAACAAATACTCTCACCACCAACCACAAAAAAATAAAAAAATTAGAAATATTAATTATATAATCCGTGTAGACTATTATCATCCTTTGGATAAAATGTATGTGGTGTGAAATATTTAGAGACATTTTGTCTTGCTTTTTTTTCAAGCTCAATAAATGAGAGCCACTAGAGAACCAGAACTTTGGAAAGATATATTCCCAGGCACCATACGCAATTATTTTTTACAACAGGACTCACAGTAAAATATCCCTCACTAGGACGTCATTTATTTTCTTTCCCTCTGGAAATTTAATAAAATTATAATGAATATAAACTTGAAAAATATATTATGGTCACATCTGACAAGATACTTAAAAATTATAAATCCATATACAATTTTAAAATGACCAATTGTAATTCATTTTTATCACTGTCAACTCCAAGAGCATACCTATTGGGATTTTACTTTAAGAGTAAATGGATTTTATTTTAAAAGTATGTGGATTTCATTTAGAATGTTGTTTCCAGTTTTAAGTAAATATAACATAGTGAAATCTCCAGTATCAAATCATCATGTTTCACTGCATTGCCACTTTACTACTACACCTGGATTTTGTTATTGTTGCAAAAGATTTGAAAGGCATAATATATGATGAGGTCAATGAACATTTCTAGGGATATTTCAAAGTCAGTAAAATTTGATGTACAATAAATAGGTCTGCAGTCCTTGGAGACTTCTACCCTTATCACTACACTAAATCTATATTGGCTTTTAAATAAACCTTGTTGTTCACAAGTAGTATTCTTGGTCATTCATTTCTTAGTTTCCATATAAGGAACTAACTCCATCGTAAGATAATCCTTAATAATACACATAGTTCATAGAACATATTTTTGAACTGTTCACCTTGATTCAAACTACAAGTTAGGTAACAAGGCCTGAAATGGCTCCTGGAGACATTAGACAAGTGAATTGGTGAAATTGATTTGCCCAAGCTTCAATAGCTATCATTTATCTTCTAAAATGGATTTTACAGGGATTTATACCTACCTAACTATCCACCTTCCCACACACTCTTTACTATATAATGTGATTTTGATCACATACTGTTCAAACCCCGAGAATAAAACCCACGAAGAAGTTAAAATGTAATTTTAGATGATACATGCATGCACCACAAAATGTGTTATTACAAATTAACACCATTTTCCCCTTCTCTCCCTCTCTCAGCCATACTCTCTTTAAAACAAGGAAGGATGACTTTATTCTCACACTTTTCTATAAGAAGTCTTTTTTCTTATTTGCTTAAAGGAACTTAGCAGCAGTCTGACTGACATAGAAAAAGGCCCTTTAGATTCTTAGCAAGCATTGCTTTTATTTTTCATTTGTTTCTTAGATCAGATTTCAAGGAAAATTAAGCCATGCTCTGTGTAATTTCACCCAAACAGCAGAATTCCCAGCACATTACATTTACCTTGATATTTATTAAGATAGTTCCTGAGGTGCCCTTTAAGATTAGCTATTTTAACAATAGAATTTTAAAAATCCAAGTATCCTTCTTTGTAATTTTATATAAATCACTAAATTCTAGAAAAGGGACCTCAGGGCAAAAAAGGAAAATATAGTCCACTATTACAGTTCCTCAATTTAGAGAAGTTCTACTAAAAAAAAACCTAACAATCTAATTTAAACCTAACTTTAACTTTACATTAATGAAAATTAAATATAACTTAAAATTCACTTCCTCAATTGGACTTACCACATTTCCAGTGCTCATAAACCATATCTTATTGGGCAGCACAGATAGAGAACATTTCTATCACTGCAGAAAGATATCATGGACAGAGCCACAAGTCACACTGTAGTACTTTTTTCAGTACTGATGCATCTAAAAGAATTGTTAATCCTCTTGATTGTTTAAAGCACACCAAAACATTTTATAACTTAATTAATACAGGAGTGTTCAAATGCATACACCGATTTGACAATTTTGATGACACCTCTCTGAATTGCTGCTTTTAATCTCATTTTTCTGGCTGGAAAGCTGTTGTTTTCTGAGATTCATTTCTTACAAGAAAGAAAATCACCACACTGGAATTCTATTTCTTTGTCTTCCTCTGAATGGAATCATTTTATTGTGATGATTAAAATGATCAAGAATTAAAAGTACTTTTGTAACCAATGGCATAATACCCATAGCTCACATATATATTTTCTGTGTGTACTCTTCTATATTGTTGCAAATTGATGCATTATTGTTACTTATAAGGTGAAGAAAATGCATAGTGCTTTGCCCACTAAATGAAGCGTGCCTAACAAAGAAGAAAATCAATGCCTCTAGGTGTTTTAAACTTACTGACAAATAAAAAAAAATATATGATGGGGGGCGGACTTGGCCCAGTGGTTAGGGCATCCGTCTACCACATGGGAGGTCCGCGGTTCAAACCCCGGGCCTCCTTGACCCGTGTGGAGCTGGTCCATGCACAGTGTTGATGCGCGCAAGGAGTGCCCTGCCACGCAGGGGTGTCCCCCGCGTAGGGGAGCCCCACGCACAAGGAGTGCACCCCGTTAAGGGAGCCACCCAGCGCGAAAGAAAGTGCAGCCTGCCCAGGAATGGTGCCTCCCACACGGAGAGCTGACACAGCAAGATGATGCAACAAAAAGAAACAGATTCCATGCCACTGACAACAGCAGAAGCGGACGAAGAAGACACAGCAGATGGACACAGAGAACAGACAACTGAGGCGGGGGAAGGGAGAGAAAAAAATAAATAAGCCTTAAAAAAAAAAATATATATATATATGAGACAGATCAGCTCCTATAGTAAATGGCTGTGATTATGGAGGGTGTTTATTGGTTTTGACCACAGAAATGGGAGGGGTGGCCATTGGCATATGTCAAGTTGAAGGTTTACTGAGTGTGCTGGCAATATGAAGCAAGGGAATAAAACTTGAGGGTGGTGTGTCTCTTTCCGCAGGTGCAGAAGAGAAGAGAGCACTGCAGGAACTTTGAAGAAGAGCAGAAACATTTGATTTCTTTGGAAAAAAATAGAAAAATCAGGAAAGAGGCCAGGGGCCAAAACCAATTTTGTTTTCTGCCCAGATTGTTGCTACAAGCCCGTTTCCACAAGTCTAGAGCAGGGGCAGCACACTATGGCCTGTACCTGCTAGTGTATAGCTTGAGTGAGAAGAATGTTTTTCCACATTTTTGAATGGCTGAAAACACATCGGAAGCCATGTGACAAGAAATTTATATGAGGTTATATGAAATTCAAAATTTCAGCCTCTATAAAGTTTTATGGGAACATAGCATGTCCATTCATTTACTTATTGTCTATAGCTGCTTTTGGAAAATAAGAGCAACTTTGAGTAGTTGTGACAGAGACCATATTGTCTGCAAAGCCGACAATATTTCCACAGAACCCTTCACAGAAAGTTCGTAGATAAACCTGCTGTAGATAAACAAGGAGGTGTGGTCCAACTTCCAATCCTTCTAGGTCTTTTCCCTGTTTCCCAGAGCTGCTTTAAAGGGTGGGTCATTGAGGGAGGTGCCAGTGGTTCAGTGTTGGAGAAAAACACTTTTAAATATAGTATCCACTAACTCAGGTTTCCTCAGCAAGCTCTTCAACTAACTCGGAGAAAGTATGAAAGAACAGCCTGAGGTGGCAATTGTTAAAAATCCACAACCCTTCTGACCAGTTGGGAAAGTCTGTGGCCAGTGTGCGCAAATGCTTGATCCAACTGGGCCAGCTACCTGGGACCAGCTAGGGGAGGCCTGCGATGGTATTCAGCTGAAATTTATCATTTGAATATTGTATGAGACAGGTGCTCAACAAGATGTAGTTACTGCCTGTATTACCTAACTTTAAAATTTAAAATGCTTTCGTATGTTTTCCAAGAAGTTGTGTGCTTTGGAAAATGACAAAATAAAATGGAAAAGAGGATTTGAAGAAAATGGAATAATGTGCTAACATATAAGCCAGGAAAAATAAATTTAAACATATTTTCTAGTATATCCCTGTAAGTTACTTCTTGTCTTGGTGAATATAGCACTGTCCTGGCCAATGTGATGGCCACTGGTCATGTGTGGTTATTAAGCACTTGAAATGTAGCTAGTTGGAATCCAAATATACATGGGCTTTTGAGATATGGTCCCAAGAAAATGCAAAATATCTTAATTTTTATACCAATTATATGTGGAAATCACAACAGTTTGGACACATTAGGTTAAATACAATATATTATTAAAATTAATTTCACCTGCTTCTTATACTGCTTTAATATAGCTACTAGAACACTTCAAATCACATATGTGGCTTGCATTATATTTCTATTGGACATCTCTGGTATAGAATAATGCTTTGCATTTAGGAATAGCAGAAAATTATTCAATGGAAGATATTTCATGTATGTAAAAAGTTATGTGATTTTTAGCATGTGTAATAAATTCCTTATTTTAGTCAAAAGTAAGAGGTAAAGATTTTTATTAATATAAAATCCAATTCCTCTTACCCTCCTGAATAAATGTTGAACAAATTGTTTTAAGCAAGCAATATAGAGGGGCATCAAATTATTAGCTTGTTTCCAAACTGGTTCTGCTGCCCTCAGCGCATTTCCTACACTGGTAAGGATGAAGCAGGCTTGTGCATGGTAATTCTGTCTCCGTTTTCTCTGGCCTCCAGGTTGAATTCAGCTCTCATGCAGAGGCTTCTTGTGACTGTGCTCTAACCACACTGTACCTGGAAACCAGAGCTGTGCAGCCTCCTGTTGTTCATCTTGTTCGACCCCCAGGCGGCTGTATCCCATGCAACTCTCTTCTTCACTACTTTCTTGTCTGATGTGGAGGTGGGGGGCTAAGGGGGATACGATGATAACGATCAAAGGGATGGCTGCATTTCTCATCACATACGAGGAAGGGAGAGGGAGGAGACATATAGACCTGGAGTCCATTCCTGGGTCCCAGATGAGGAAGTCTGGTTGTGGCTTCCTCTGCAGGAGGGATGGGCAGTGCAATCGAAGGTAGGCAATGGAGTGTGGCTGGGGAAAGGAAATGGGAGCTGGGGGCTTTGAAACAATATTGCATGGGGGGTAGGGTCACAGGGGGACAGGAAGGCAGGGCACCTGAGTTCTAATACCGCCTCTGCCACTATTTGCATAATTCCAGGATCCTCAGCGAACATCTTTGGAACTCTGTTTTCACAAATAAAAACATGCAGATATTGGATTGGACTAGCTTGAATTTTCCATGAATAGATTTTGTCACTGGCAGAGAACAGAGCAATGCACACAGCCCTGAGCATGACACTGAGCTTAAGGGAGACAAGGAGTGCATTTGTTTGACACCTGGATGCCCACAAACATAAAAGATGTTCTCTAAGGGTTTAGGAGTTTATTAGGAGTCTGTGACATAGGCCTAAAATATGGAGAATCCCATGACAACGGGATACCTTGTCACCCGAAGCAGATGTAAGCTTAATTTTCCTCACAGCAAGATAATGAGCAATATAATAGAGCCTAACAAAGCAATTTTGGATACAGGCTTAACACAATCAACTGCCATGGTGGTGTTTCAGTCATTTATTTACAGGGTTTAAATATCTTTCCTCCAAAGCAGACATTCCTGCCACATAACAGGTGTAATAAAACTAACACAATGACCGACACCAAATGGCCAACAATTTTATCCAGTCCTTTGCTGCTGGGACTCATCTCCTGACTCAGACTAAGGTTGCAGCTACATTCCTGATGATGTGGCAATATCTGAGCCTCTGATTCCCAAGAGGGAGCTGAAAGAGCCCTTCTCAGGCCTTGGGAGCCACCAGGTTCAGGCACTGGTTAGAAAACCCAGAGTATCTGAAGTCTAAAGGGAACTTTACAGAAGCTTGGGGATATCAGAATCATGTTGGTGACTTAATGGGAAAGAACTTGCTCCAAATTTAATCCCCAATTCTTTCCCCAGTGGCTGTCAGGCAAGATAAGACCCTTCTGAGATGCCTGCACAGCTTCCCTTTAAAGCACCTCTGTTAGACAGACATTTTTATTTTTTTATTGGGACCCTCAACACTAGATACTCTGACTTCTTCTAATATCTGTATGAACTGAAGCTGGAATTAGAACTATAAATGTGAAGTCATGTTTTTTTTTTTAATCTCATCATTTTGATATAAATGGCCCAGAATTTCAGAGTGCATTAATCAATATATTTTTCACAAGGTGAACTGTGAATTCAAAAAAGTTTTTAAATTCGCGTCAATCATTTAGAAAAAAACAACTATTTAATTGGTTCATAGTTAAAAGAAAAATTGAGAGCCTTTTATAATGCCATACACAGTGTGAACCATTCCTTCCTTCAATGAGCACTTACTTAGAAGGAAAGAAAGGCATTTCAATAAATAAATTACTTCATGATGACTACTCCAATAAAAACTGACATGAAACACTTAGAGGACACAGAGTCTGGAGGGCATACACCTGGAGAGGCTGGCAGCAGAAGGGAAGGACGATTTTCCAGAGACTTCATTTGGGTTGGGAGTTAATGTTTAAACTAGAAAAGCCATTCTGAGTAGTTCATGAACACGTGGGACGCAGGTTCAAGCTTGACAGTGGGAAATAAAAAATAGTTGCTTATGACTAGGTTTGCAAGATAAAATTCAGGACAACCAGATAAATTTGATTTTCTGATGAACGATGAGTGATTTTATTTTAGAAATAATTTTTTGGCATGATTTGGGACATATACTAAAAATCTGGGTGAGGAATATATATATAACTATTTCTGGCAACTTAGATATGCCTGGAATGTGGAACCACAAGGGAGATGGGTGAGGTTTGAAGAGTTTTGTACACCATCATATGGAGTGCTGAACTTATTCTATAAGGATAAACACTTTTTAAAATGGAGTTAAACATAATAGTCTTTAGAAGAATGAGCATGCCTGGGGAACCTGAAATAGCCATTAAGAAATCAAGCCGCAGTGCTGGTATGGGTGCAGCCTTGGACCATTTTGCTTTCTAAATGTTTATCTCATTTGTAGCAAACACTGGGTGGCTGGCAGCTAGAATTGTGATGGATATTTCTTTTGCACATTGCCAATATCTCTCTGCTGACTCTACCTCAGGGAATATCCGAAGTTGGACATATTCTTTCTTGGATATCCTCCTTCCCTGTATCACTCTTCCTATTCCTTCACTCCAGCTTTTGAAGACCAACAGCTCTGCTTCCGATTTCTTGCCTTTGTTTCTGTTCTTGAGTACACTTAAACTAAGATTTTATCCTTGTGAACATCTTCCAGAAAGGCAGGATAAATAGTCCTTGATTTATTTATAAGCTACCTGTTTTCCTGATTGAAGCCGAGGTGTTCTGTAGGAGAGTTCAGTATGGCCAGACTGAATATCTTTATTTTTGGGCACTGTACAAATAACTTGAAATGATCCCAAATTTTACGGTTCATATATGAAGGAAATTCAATGGATTCTTACAATTCTAAAAATTTACGTGACATCAATAATGAGCTGTGAATTTGACAGGAACTTTTATAAAATATCAATAATAAGAATCAAATTTCAATTAACCATGCTAGAGGAAAGTCTGAATTATCTTTTGATTATCTCTCATGATAGGCAATAAAAGAAGATGCAGCCATAAAGATAAGGAAAAATGTATTACAGACGGTATCAGGCAGTTAATTAGTTAAAATTTCTATTTTTCTTAATTTGGAGAGGTAGGTGGTATCCATCAGCTTTTTAAAAATGTGTAATTTTTCATGATTTCTTTTTTTCTTATAAACGAGTATTCATGTTCATACCTAATTTTGTATTCTTTGGTCTAATGAACATTACCAAAGGAGAACATGTCTGAAGCACCATAAAACCTGGATTCACTTCTGTTTATACTTTTACCTTATCGAATATAGAAAACAGTTTTATTCAGTATTGCAAAATAACCATTACTAAAATGTGTTTTTGTCATTTTGAAGACTATATTATTTCTTATGGATGCATTAACAGAAAACTTTTACTGACTATCTGATATAAAAGCACTTAAAAATTCTCTTCAAAAGGATTGATTTTAAATAATCCCTTAAAAGTTTTATCTTTTACCTGCTGCCATCAAATTGAGGTGATTTTGTAAATGCACATTATGCAACAGGTTGTAACACGTAAAGTAACAATTTAGAGACTGATAGAGAACAATAGAGAATAAAAAGAGTTTAATTTTTATGCATCATTTCTTCAGGAAAACACATCATGAGGGGAAATAGCTCTGGATAAGTTCAGCGAGGGTTGCCATTTAGTTAATTAACTTAACCATTTTCATTAGCAGACTCAATTTTGACTTTAGAATAATGCCTGCTTAATTTCTTTCAAGCAATGAATATGTAGGAAACATTGTTAAAGGTAAAGTAAAAATTAAGACAATATTGGGTAAAAATTAAAATTAGGTCATTGAAATATGTCAGAAACTTATTTGGAATACACTCAAAGTTATACTCGATTGCAGTTTATTCCTCCAAACTTTCAAGATATGACCTTGGCATAGACATATTATTTCAGCTGCTTAGTACGAGATTTGTAATAATCTCAATTTTATAAGAAAGTGCATTTCCAAATTGGTTGGAGAAGACTAAAACAATGCATAAATCCAATGCACTGAATATAATTTTCTGCTTCAATTGACAATCTAGTCTTTTGAAAAGCAGGCTTAATTTTTAACCTTTTTGGGCCATATTCATTTTATATGCCTCCATATTAGAATAAAAATCAGCAGGCTCCTATTGATTTTTGGAGGGAGAAATCTCATCTGTAAGTCGAAAGAAAGTGAAGTCCATCATAACTGATTGATGCACAAATACGTGACGAACACTGAAGAAAGTAATAA
Source organism: Dasypus novemcinctus (assembly GCF_030445035.2). Lineage (NCBI taxonomy): Eukaryota > Metazoa > Chordata > Mammalia > Cingulata > Dasypodidae > Dasypus > Dasypus novemcinctus. The sequence continues at coordinate 36,096,071 of NC_080704.1, forward strand.
CATAAAAACAAAGGGTAAATATAAATACGCTTCTGAAATACAACAATGGTTCTCAAATCTAGATTCTGTTGTCTCTGAGAGTAAAAAGCAGGGAAGTCCTACAAAATTATTTCTAGTTAATTTTAATTATAACAATAAACATATTCCACAGAACAATGGTTTGTTTCTTAACCACAATATTCTTAACCAGAGCCCATAGCAAACTCAATTGAGGCTTTTGCTTTGTTTCATTTTAATATGCACACCCAAGCCCCACAGCAGAGAATTTAATTCAGTAAGTCTGTAATGAAAACATGATATTTAAACCTAATTTTTATATTTATGATTTGGAAATAGATGCCTAGATCCAAGAATTATAAACATCTCTGCCACAGTCCACAAAACCTACAATGCCCATTAGGAGGAGTAAGAAAATTAGACTGCTTCTGGGTTAACATTTGGTTTTTAATCTCAATCTGCTGTCACCTCAAATTTCTTAAGTTTAATACTGAAGTCAAGTGTAGCATAGTAAAACCACAAATTTAAGAGTTGAAAGGACTCACTTTAAAGATCTGCTTTATGACTTATGACTATCCAAACTGTGTCCAGACCTCTCTAAGTCCATTCTTCTTTGGAGGAAGGTCCTCTAATTCTCACAGTACCTATGCCCATCAGTTCCCTTCAATCATCTTCCCTCTTGCTCTTCCATAGTTAATTCACTCTGGAGTCCTCTTATAATTCATATCATCAGTCTTGTACCTGCAGCCTGCATTCCTGGAGCAAGATGCTAATTCAGGTCCTCAACACCTGGGCTATGATGGCGGCGGGGGGGGGGGGGGGGCCCATCTCAAACTGGCTTGTAGACCTCCAGTCTGTACCTGTTGTAATTTAATCCAAGCATTGCTACCAGACTGAGTTTGCTGAAACAAAATTCAATTATTAACAGAGTCCCTCCCCACTATATGGATTGCCTGTTCGTTCATATGGGGGAGGGTTAAACTACCCATGCTCCCCTAGAGATTCTGATGTATTCTCCCATGGGGACATACCACCTACTAGACAAAGTCAAGGTCCTCCCTCTTGAACGGTTTATTGGGAAAAAGAAATAAAGCAATATTTTGTTTACAAGTTCCCCACCTATAATAAGTTCTCTTTTTCTCTTGAGTACTTCAAATCCTACTCCAGAATGGGACAATGGCTGCAGGACGGCTTTACTTATCACTGTAGTCCAAGTCCAATTTGTTTCTTCTATAGTAAACTAGAGAAAATAATTTTCTGTCCTTGGGCATCTCCTATATTACTATGTTCTGTTGCTATCTCAATTGATTATCTTTTCAGCTGGACTATAAGGTTATGGAGGGCTTATGGAGGACTACAAGGTTATTCTGTCTTTGACCTCCTTTTTAGAAGTATCCAGTTAGCATGTTATCATGCACTTAAGAGATATTCTAATGTTTACTGAATGAATAATCTCAATGTTTTATTTTTCTAATGAATTCATTCTGAAAACTAATATCTCTTGCCAATCAACAATTAACCATTTTCAAACTAACTTCTCTTCATTAGAGAAGACTAGCAGCCTTACTATCAAATTGGTGATTATTAAGACTGACAGCATCATAAAATACTCACCCCTTAACTCCTATTCTCTAAGGCTAATTCTTTAAATCGCCTTTGATATGCAAAATTCAGTGAGAGAGTGAACACTGTCTGTCACTCAGCAACATCCTGACCTTGAGCAAGGTCAGTTAACCTTGTGGAACCTGAATTTCTTCTTCTGAACAAAGGAGACAATACTATCTCCCAGAGTTTGTATAAGGGTCATATGAACTAACATATGTGAAGCACTTTGTGTACTATACAATGGTTTATAAACTGAAGATCTGAACAATTTAGGAGATGAGGGTGCAACTGATGCCACTGCTGATGAAATCAGTGTGTTGAGGACAGGAATAAAAATAGATGGGTAGGATTAATTTGTTGATTAGGTAATGAAAATCAGTTAACACTCAGATTTGCTACTAATAAGTGTGCTGCCAGAAAATATAACTGATTTTGAAATGACAATCATTCAATAATAATTTGCTGGGCATCTTTAGGTGCCAAGCACTCTACTGCAAGTTCAAAAGAGATTCAAGAATTCTAGCTCTTATACTTTTCTCAGTTCTGCATCTGTGTTGGTTTTTCTTACCGGTACTAGGCATGTGAAATGGACTCAAACAGTGATTTTCTCCCAGAAAGTTTTGGTTTGCTTGACAATTGGTTGTTTGGTCTCCCTGGGCACATATAATGTGAGCCATGTTTGTAATTATAAATTTTCTAGTAGTCACATTTAAAAAGTTAAAAAAGTGAAATTAATTTTAATAACATTTAACATAATATAGGCAAACCATTATCTTTTCAATGTGTAATCAATATAAACTTAAGGGTAAGATGTTTTAATTTCTGTTTTTGTTGTCGTTTTAGGGTTTTGAAACCTACTGAGCATTTTACACTTTCAACCCATCTCTGTTTGTGGCTACTGTATTGGACAGCACTGATCTAGAAGTTAGGAGTTGGATATTTTGTCGATGTTTTTGTTTAAATAAAAAACTGATTAAATTTTAAACAAATATAAATGACTTTTCCCACCCTCTTTTTATGGCTTTCCTTCCTCAAGCACATTTGAAACATTATAAAACCGGCTATGTTAATCATATCGAAGTTGCTATTTGGAAGACATGGAGGGTGAAAATCATTGCCACAATAAATACTGCTCTATACCTCCTCTGCTTTAAAGTAGTAACTTCATTATTTAAAAATACATGTGAAATCTCTTCTGTGAACACTGAAAGCAAAATCGAGCATAAATCCCTTCTTATGCAAATAAAATGTATAATTAAAATTATACTGTAGTTGAAAAATTATAGCTTTACCTTTGTCATATTTTGGCATTTAGATTTGTAATAAAACTTAATTATTAGAGGCACAACCCTGCAGGCATATAGTAAGAATTTTAGTTATTAGAAAATAAAAAACATTATTTCAATACGGAATTCTTCTTATAAAAAAGAGCATAAAATTATTTCTAGGACATCCTTACATTTCACTAGCAAATATTTGCCAAAATGCTCTTGAAAAAATAGCTGCCATTTCATGGACATTTATTTCATAAAAAAAAACACCATATGCTAAAATATGAGAATTTAAATTAGGATGAGAAATTTTGTCCGAAAGCTAAATGAATTCAAATCATATGTACTTAGAAGGCTAGGTGATTTCAGTCTCAGCATATAAAGGAGAAAATCTGTTGGAATCCAATGCAAATCATATCTGCATTCTGGTTTAAGACAATCTGCTCCCCCCAATCAAAATGCATGTACTTTTCAAAATTTGGAAGGATCATGTTCAAATTCTTGAAATAAAATATTATTGTAGACAAAGGATTATAGCAAACATTTCTTTAAGGCTAAAAATAATACTTATACAAGCAAGGGAATCCTCTTTTTGAAGAATCCTAAAGAACTAGCTGCATTTTCAAATGTAAACAGGTGGAGGGAAAGAATCTATGGTAGTCAGACTCTAATATAGTACACAGCGATGCCTGCTTCCTAGTATTTATATTCTTACGTTATCTATTCCCCTTGCATATGGCCAAGGTCTGTAACTTCCTTCTAATCAAGAAAATGCATCAAAAAAGACGGGTGGGGAATGGATGTGGCTTGAGCAGTTGAGTGCCTGCCTCCCACATGTGAGGTTCTGGGTTCCGTTTCTGGTGCCTCCTAAAGAAAACAAACAACCAGCAGACAACAAGCAAAGACAATGAGAAAGAACAACCAGCAGACAACTATCAAAAACAAATAAGCAGACAAAGAAGAAAACAATGAGCAAATAATAAGCAAAAACAAGATGAGCAAACAGCAAGCAAATAGCAAGCATACAACAAGCAAAAAGAAGAGGGAGGCAACTCAGGGAGCTGATGTGGCTCAGTGGTTGAGTGCTGGCCTCCCGCATATGAGGTCTCAGGTTCAATGCCCGGTCCTGGTACCTCGGAAAAAAAAAAATAGACAGGATGCCACTTTCTGATTAGGCTATGTAAGATTGTGACTCTCTTTTGCTGGATTTGTTGAAGCAAGCCACTGTGACAGAGAGGCCCACACGACAAGAAACTGAGGGCAACTTTCAGCCACTGAAGAACTTTGGCCTTCTAACTACCCCCAAGGAACTGACTCCTGCCAGCAACCATGTGAGCTTGGAAGCAGATCCTTCCCAAGGCAAGCCTTTACATGAGATCCTAGTCCTGGCTGACACCTCAGTTTTTGTGTTGTTTCAAGCTGCTAAATCTGTGGCAGCTGGTTACAAAGTAATAGATAATGAATATAGGATTTTATAAGCTTTTAAAGAGGCAAATATACACACATAAATAAAATGGTGGTCATTTGGTGTGGCAATCAGTATAGGAATGCTGTTAATGTTGGAAAGGACCATATTTTAATGAGTTCCTGGGAAAGGGTAACTAAATTTAAAGTTTCACTTTCAGAAAGAAGAGATTAGCTACACCCAACTGAAACGATAAAACAAGTAAGGTTTCATACACTTTATCCTATTTCTAACACTGATTCTCAGATTTCATGTAGAACAATGATAAAGATGAATAATATTACCAATCTTCTATCACATTTCTAACATTTATTCTCCAATTTCAAATAAAACAATGATAAAGAGGGATGATATTGCCACTCTTCTACAAGTTGTTTATTTTCCCAGCATCTTTTATTTGAAAGAGGCAAGTTATCTTGTGTTGTTGCTATTGCTATTTCAAATGGTCCTTATCTTGTGTTGTTGCTATTGCTATTTCAAATGGTCCTTTTAAAACCTTCCACAACTCTACATAGACATGAATGTCAAAATCTGTTAAGTCTACATTTAGGTAAAATGATGCCTTAAAATCATGACAAATTTTAAACTTAGTTCTTTGGAGGAAAATATCAGACACATCGCCCATATATTTTCTAAATTATGAATGTTTAATTGGAAGCATGACATTGGAAATATTTATTAAAACACATATTAAAGATAAATCGTTAAATTATGGGATCTCTAGGATCGAAAGGGGAAATAGGATACAATAATTTCCCTTATATTTCCTTTTTCTCTAATATTTACTTCCTTTCCTCGTAGCCATAACCCATAAATACTATTGTAACATAATTGAACCAGAAAGAAGACAAGCAAATGTAGCACCACCCCCATAGTTAGGGAAAGAGTCTACTACAATAATCATCATATAAAGTAATTTCAACCCTCTTGAAAGGCCTGGATTCCATAAACCACATGCATCACCCTATGATTGTCGGTGTTCTCCAAATGATTATAATATTTGATTACACATAGATGTCTACAGGTCACTCTTAGGATCTCATATAACCAATTCTATGATTTGGGTTTGGCCCCAAAGAGGTTTTATAGAATTCAGTTTTCCCAAGAGTTGCAATTATACAATATGGAGCATATCAAAGCAGATTCTGTCCCCAAGGGAAGTAAAGCAGCCCTAAGCAGTGTTTCTCAGTCTGAATTGTTCCTCAAAGACATAGAACAGATGAGGCCATGGCAGTAACATGGTTTGATGCCTTTGAAGGACACAGGAAAGCATTTAATAATAACTACATTAGCTACATGGGTGTATCTAATACTATTTGTTTCACCGACTATTTCACATTGATTCTTCAAAAAGTCAAAATTTGATCAATTCTGCTATGACCATAACTGGCTGCTGAAATACAAACACAAGTTTGCTAGCTTTTTAAAATTTAAATTCACATGGCTGAGGAGGGGTGGACATTGAGAGCGTAGGCTTAGTATCCTTGAAATTCAGTGTTTTTTTTTTTTTGGTTAAATTTGAATATTAGATGGTAAAGTAAGAAACAAACGAGGAGGTGCCTTAGAAGCTAGAGAAAGGGAGTGGTTGTGGAAGAGATATGCAAACTTCTTATTAAAAGGGTTGGACTGATTATTCAGTCAACCATATCTGAAGGCTAATCATTCTACTTCTAGTCAAGAACCAAGCTCTAGAGGGGTGACCATGTCCCTTTGTATGAAGGAGTAAGGTCAGCCTCTTCTGTGAATATGTAACAGCTAGTGTATTTTCATAGTTTCCATCAATGTTCCAAATGTTGTTTGTGACCCCAAAATGTTTAAGGATCACTAGTTGCCAGCATCACTGCAGAAAGTAGGGAGATGAACCCACTGAGCAGAGAATAGCCCTGAAGGCTTTGTGGGAAATACTCTTCAAAGGACATTGAGAGATGGGATAAAAAGATTTTATAACCTGCCTCTCTTTTTCTCATTCTTTCATTCTCTCTCTCCCTCTCCTGCCTTGCCCTTCTCTCTCTCTCCCTCCCTCCCTTCCTTCCTCCCTCCCTCCCTCCCTCCCTCCCTCCCTCCCTCCCTCCCTCTCTCTCTCTCTCTCTCTCTCTTTTGGCTCTTCATTTCTTTTTTAAAAATTAAATTGTCTTTTTTTTGGAGCCTTCTCTCTTAATACAACTTAATTTTTTTCATAATGAAATTTAATTTGATAAGTGTGGCCAGTACATTTGTAAATTGACCATATATGCTAAGAGATTAGAAGCCCAAGAAAGAGATTTTCCCAAGATTCTTGGTGAAAACCTCAAATCAAGACCAGCATAAGGATAGATGGTGCAAGGGTTTTACTTTGAAGACTAATGAAACCTAATTTCCATAAATATGTAATACCTTATTGTGATTGTTCAATGTACTTCTTTTTAAGAGCAATTTCAAATGTGGGGATTTTTACCTACCCAAAGGCCAAACTGTCTGAATAAAAGTTTTGCACTAACCCTGTACTTCATATATAGTGGAATTACAAAAAACAATTATCTAACGAAAAATGAATATCTGAATTTTACACAGAAATGTCAAAGCCAAAATAAGATAGTTTCATGATAGTGGTAAAGTATTTTGTTAAAGGAATATTTCATATTCAAAGCAATCTGGTGTACTATTTTCTAGATTATTTTAATGACACCCCCACTTTTCCATATTCTTGAGACCGACTATGCTTTTATGTATTCTATTTGAAAGATAATTCATACTTAATTTTAGTATTTAAGAAGTACCACACTTCTGTGTGAGATTATACATAGAAAACACTTATTAGGCTTACATCTATCTCACTTTAATTTTTAAAAGCTGGGCTGGTTTAGCTGATGTCTTAGTTTTCCAGAGCTGCTATGCCAAATAACACATAATGGGTTGGCTTAAAAAATTGGAATTTATTGGCTCATGGTTTCAGAGACTAGAAGGCTTGTTTCCTCCCAGAGTTGGGAAGCATTCTGGATCTGGCTTGCCACAATCCATGGGGTTACTTGGCTTGCATCTCTACTTCTCCTCACTTGCCGATGTCCTCTCTACTTTCTCTTCTGGGTTCCATTGACTCTTGGCTTCTCACACCTTCCTTTGGCTTTCTCTCAATATGTCTGAATTTCTACTGTATATAAAAGACTCCAGTAATCCCGATTAAGGCCCACCCTCATTCAATTGGCCATACCATACCTTAACTAAGTGACATCACCAAAGGGTCCTATGTAAAGTAGGTTCACACCCACAGAGATGCAGATTAAAACTAAGCACATGTATAAATTTGGAGTACATAATTCCATCTCCCACAGTTGATAAGTGCATGGCACTAGTAAGGTCAAGATTATGGAGGGTATCACAATATGAATCAATCAGTTTTCCAGAGGGAATGATTCAGCTGCTTGGCTGAGTTCTGCATACCTGCCCTGGCCAGTAGAAATGCAGATGGATGTGTGTTGTGAGTCACAGACATAGCTAAATCTAAGGGAGGACACCTCAAATTTGTCACCACAACTTGTGGGGCTTCATTAATAGAAGAATCAAAGCTCAAATAATGCTGCAATTTTAAAAGTACTTCTCCACACACTTTCTCTCTGTTTTATTTGATTTGACTCCAACACTGGTGGACCTAGCACGTGGAAGATAGTGTTAGAGCCCGTGAAAAAAGAATGATAAATAAATGACAGCTTCTGTAGTGTTTGAACTTCTTTTGCAATTATTTCTACTCTAATTTATTTTCATAAAAATGAAAGATTTTCTGAAGTTAATGAAAATAGATCTTAATTAGAATGTCTAAGGAAATTTTACCTTAAGTAACTTCTTGACGTTGATGGGAATTATGTAAGAAACACTCCCAGAGCAAGCCACTGCTATAGTAAAATATAATAATTAAATCAGTTTAAAGCTAGGGTACATGGGAGGAGATAGAAAGAAGAAAAAAAATGATTAACAGGTTTTGAGAGGATGAGGTTGAGAAGTGGAAAGAAAGTAGAGAATAAATGACACTACAGGAATTGAGGTTGAAGATACAATATAAGATGGAGATGATGAAACATATTGGAATTAAATATTTTGAAAATGGCTGAGGAATGCAAAATTTAGAAATGATAAATAATAGCTCTAGGCCCTTTATATTTAAAGGATAAGTTTGAGCTTTTGAAACGCATGTAAAACCATAAAATGAACTTTTAAATGATCCATAATAATTTTAACTTTGTCAAATAAAATAGATATTGTATAAAACTTTACTGAGTCTTATAACAGGTCTCAGAGATGTTAACTAATGAGTTTTCTGAAAAAGTTATTTTGTCTAATTCTATGTTATTGTGAAATTCTGCACTTCCATATATGACAGATATTGAGAAATTTCCTTTATCTGGAAGATTTTGAACATGAAAGGGTAGAATGCTCTTACATGCCTTTGATAAGAGAATAGAGATATGTGACAGTTAAAATAGAATTACCTTTAAAACTACATTCATGCTATCAATATTTTAAAATCATGATAATATTGAGTAAACATATTCTCATTCAAATTTAGTAAAACTTTATAGTAAACTTCTCCAGAGGTCTCCTTGAGTAATGTCGGTGGTTGATTCTTTATGCACACAATTGATTGGAACTCCTTGACTAAGCAGCCCCATTGGGTGCAGTAAAAAACTCAGTAAATTCCCCTTCAATCTCACATTCTACTTTATGTTCACATCTATTTTTGTATATAATCTTAATTTCAGGTCCACATCTTAACCTTAGACCTTCTAAAATGGGACATTTACTCTGAATTTCATTTCCTTTGCTTGTTGTGGCCATGTTTTCATTGGGAACTCAGAAGACAAGAGATAGAGAAACAGAAAAATCCATGGAAGAACGAACACTTTTCACTCTAACACAACATAAATTTGAAAAGCAGTGATTTGGAAATCATTCAGTTAATATCCAAGATCACCTGTTAAGACCCAGAAGCAAGAATTTGAAGCTCAAATAGATTATTTGTGATGTTATCCCAAGACATACTAACAGGGTGTGGAAAAGTGAGATAGGGAAGAGAAGGCAGGCAGTAAAAGGGTCTGTTATCCAGCCAGTTACCACTATGGAAAACTGAAGCATAACCCTGCCAGGGAACTCTGCATGTTTGCAGGATGCGTAGCCTGCAGTTATGTGACCTAAGGGGTAAGGGAGCTGCTACTTTAAAAGCATGTTACTTTCCGATATTTCTGACCTGCCCTAAGCACAGGCAGAGAAAGCCCTAGGCAAAAGGAAGCAAGTGCTGGTAGTTGGAAATCAGGCAGCATGAATAGAAATGACAAGTGCTGAAGGGATATGGATGGGCACCATCAGCATCTGCTACAGCTCTTATCGCAATTCGTTGTTGTTTAAATGATCTCAAGAATACGCTACATTTGGAAAGCATTGGTAAAATGTCTTAATCACTACTCGGTTCCATTAACTGGCTAAAAACATCAGGTCTAAACAGTGTTTAGTGGATATGAGCTGGTTACCTTTTCCTAATTATTTTTCTTCCCTCCCCTCCCCTTCATCTATCTATCGGTCGGTCGGTCGGTCGGTCGGTCGGTCGGTCGATCTACCTATCTATCTATCTATCTATCTATCTATCTATCTATCTATCTATCTATCTATCTATCTATCTATCTATCTACCTACCTACCTACCTACCTACCTACCTACATACCTGCCTACCTACCTAATCTGCCTGCCTATCTATCTAAAGTGTTTCTTTTACTTTAAGGAAATTCACACCTTTTCACCTTCATGGTGCTGCAGCTGCAGAGTTTAGCTGAGATTTAGCCACTTCTAGCTGCAGGAGTGGGGCCTGATTTAGCTCATGAATGAGCATGTGACCTAATTCAGGCCAATGAGATCAAGGGAGAGCTTTGCTGGATGCTTCAAGTAAAAAGGCCACTGAAGAGACAGACTCCTGCAAAAGTTAGGTTGCAGAGATGGGGCCTGAAACTGTTCCAGGAAGTTTTCCCACTATAAGGGGAGCTAGATGAATCTGATAGATCTACACAGTAAGGCAGATCCCAGAGAATTTCTCAAAAATGGAACCCGAACCCTGATGGTATTTATTGTTTAAATCAGTATGATACAGGTTTTCTGTCACTTGCATCAAGAATACTAACCAATATTGAATCAGTTGTTTATTAGGTAGAACTCTTCTCTCATCAAGTATCACAGAATGAAAAGATTTGTGCTATTTTAAAATAATTTACTTTATGACCATACTTCCATTTATGAAATCTCTAGGCTAGTGTTAACAAATAATACATATATTTCATTTTTTAAAGCTATAAGCCCATAACGTGAAATAATGTGATATAATTACGGTTCAATCAGTATGTTCCAAAAGAGAGACTTTTAATTTGTAGATCTGAATTTACAGCTACACAACAGCCAAAGTGTTTACTATTTTTAGAGAACTCTGATAAAAGAAAAGGTTAACTTTACCGTACCTGCTGTGCCTACATTGGCAAATGGTGGGTAATTACACAGATGGTGGCATTTGCCTGGGAGTTTGGTGCCAGGGGTGTCCTCCCAAAGGCACATAATTTGGGGTGGAATTTCTATCATATCCTAAAGATATGGATGCAGATTTGTTGGGAAAATCATATTTCTACCCACACTATCAGAAACCACCCCCCCCCCCCGCTACAACCACAGCAAAATTAATAGTAAAGATTTATTGATACTTTAGTATGTGCCAGGTTCTCCTTTGCCAGATAAATGAGGAACTCAGCTTTGTTCCCGTCTGTCTGCTATTTGGTTGTCATAGGTTATTTCCCCTTCAACCAACACACACAAAAAACTTAGACTAGTGCCTGCTGTTATCAGTGAATGTTAGCTTTCATTACCTAACCTTTACAGAACTCTTGAATTCTCACAGGGAGTGAGGAAGACTTCAAAACATGATTAAGTTTCTCTCTGGCCATTCTAGGGCAGACTTGGTTTATAAAGAAATGGTAAAAATAATGAACACTTGCACACAGGAGGTAGAAAGTAGTGACTGTCATAAGAGAAATACTGGTGGTGGCTGTAAGGGTGACAGGAGGGCATGATGGGTCTTGCTTGGAGGCATCAAGGCAAGCTTCATGGGGCATAAAGGAGAGGTCAGATTTGGAGATTTGAGATGTAAAAGAGTCCAGACATAGACAGTCTACGTGGGACCAGGCAGAGAAGGAGGTGAAAGGAAGTCTTGTTGGGATGGCATTTGGAGTGAAAATGACAACTGGGAGATCACGTTGGAAGACAGCCAGAGATACATCACAGATGGGCTGGAAAGTCAGGACTAGAAGGACTTACCAAGAAACTATAGACCCAGTTGAAGTCTCAGGAATCACCAAATAGGAATAGGCTTGTTTGCTAAAGATTTTGTGATAAGCGGAGGCTTTTGTTCGAATCGATCAGGCATTGATGGGCAATGTGGTGGTGGTCTCAGGACACAGCTTATATCCTTGGTAATAACACTATGAAGGGTTTGGGGGAAGGCAGATTAAGGTAGACACTTATAATGTACTATTGCTTTCCAGCTTGCCAGTGTCTAGAAACTATCTTTTTCAGTACTGTAGAAACATTATACAAAACAATATTAATAAGAACTAATTTTTATTGGTGTCTTACCATGTGGCAGGCACTGCTCTAAGACTTTTGTATGTGTTATTATCTCAGTTAATCCACGTTTTAGTGCCATTTTGGTTGGTACCTACATTCAGATGTGGAAACTGAGGCACAGAGAAGCCAAATAGTTAGAAAGGAATGAGTGTAAGCTATTACTTTGGTAGCCCCCAATGGATTATGCCTCCTGGAATTCATGTCCTGGTATAGTCCCCTCTCATTTTGACTCTGAGCTCAGTCATGTGCCTAGCTTTGACCAGTGGGACATTAGTAAGGGGGATGCAAGCAGAAGCTTGATAAGTGCTTAAACACTGAACCTTGTTCTTTTGGAATGCTTCATCTTGGATCTCAACCTCCAAGCTGTGAGGAAGTTCAAGAAACTACCTAGAGAAGACCAAATGGTGACAAACTACCACCCATGGTCAACAGCCCTGGTATGGCTGGCAGCCAGCACCAACTGCCTGTCATGTGAGTGAGGTCATTTTGGACTTTTTAGCTTTCCCAATGCCTCCTGTGACACCGTGTGAAGCAGAACAATATCGCGGTCAACTCAGGATCACGGGAAATAATAAACCTTTGTTGTTTTAAGACACTATATATATTTTTCTGTGGTTTGTTATATAGCATATACAACTAGAACAGAGCAAAGCCAAACTTTGAACCAGGCAGGCTAGTGATGTGCAGAACTATGCAGAAATGAACTTCAAATTTCTAAAGCCCAGCAAAACTTCATTTTCTAAAATTCTTTGAAATAAATATTCTGCATTTCCTATGCCAGACTGTGTGGTACACTTTTGGGGTTCTCTTACCCCACTGCATCACTCTTCCTCTTTTCTGTTCTTATGAGAGTATACACAAAATAAGGTCTGCTGACATTTCATTTTCTCTCTTATATATTTATGGATATCATCACTACCCCTTTCACATATTAATTACCACCTAATTGTAGGAAAACAATTATGTAAATTGTTAGTTGGTATAGTGGCCCCTCTGTCTCCTCCAGGATTCATATAATGACCCTGGATCCTGATGAAGAATAAGTCAATGACAATTTTAGCATCTAGACCAGAGGCAGAATTAGAGAAAGGAAGTATGGACCTCTTACAGCTCTAGGGAAAGGCTGCCCTTAACCCTGAGAAGATTGGGTCAGGATTTTTATATAGGGGTATCCAGAAGTAGGGAACTGAATTTTTATCTTCAAATCAAATTGTATCGTCTACTATGTGTTTCTCTAACTCTCCTCTGAACAATTCCACCCTCCTCTTCTGGATTGTGTCATGCTCCCTTGTCCTACCCTCTCATGTCCTTTTTGTGGCACTTGACAAATCCGAAGTAAGCGATATTGCTCAGATGTTGGGGTTAAGCAGCAAGGAACTTTATTCTTTCTCATCCTTCCCTTCAAAGAAGCTCTATTAAATCAGTTTTCCTAACTTTCATCTGCAATCTCAGTCTGGAGTAATAGGTATAGAGGCAGGGAAGCATTAGTTTCACAATCCATGTCTTGCAGAGATGGTCCAGTGCTTATTATGGTTCATCATTGTAAATTGGATGTGGTGGGAGCAGATAGCATGACTTCCACTTTATAGGTTATTGGACCATGAGGAACCACATCTGGATCTGATGGCAAAGACTACACATCACCCAAAAACGGTGGACTTGGAGCTGGATGCAGGAAGCAGGAACTTTGGGTGGTCTCTCTAGGGGAGGCAGTGAGTGTGTTCTATTTATGGGGAAAAGAGAGTATGGATATTTGGTTGATCAGAGGGATGGACCAGTGTGAAAATTTTTAAACCCAAGCAATACATTAAGGATAGTCTAGCTATCTTGCTGGCCCAAGTTCCTGGGACAACTTGTTAGAGCAGAGCTCATGTACTTGGGATAGACGTTGGTGATAAAGATACAAACCTCTATCTTCTTTGAGTCATTGACTTTTGGGATTTCTTGATTATAGTGGTTCAAACTACAACCAAAAAAATCTGAAAAGACAAGGAGAATAGCTATATTTATAATTTTTTAAGGTGGTACTGGGGATTGAACTGGGACCTCATATATGGAAAGCAGGCACCCAATCACGGAGCTACACCCACTCCCCACTACATTTATAATTATACGATTACTTCCCCCCTCCCCCCTGAAATGGGTCCCTTGCCTGTTTGCTCATTGTTTTGTGCTCATTGTCTGCAGGTTGTCTGTTTTTTCTTTAGGAGACACTAGGAACCAAAACTGGTACCTCCCATGTGGGAGGCAGGCACTCAACTGCTTGAACCCACATCTGCTCCCTACTTATTTGTTTTTGTTTTTTTGCTTGTTGTCTGCTCATTGTTTTTGCTCATTGTCTGCTTGTCATTTTTTTTGCTCGTTGTCTGCTCATTCTTTGTTTTGTTTTTTTAAAGATTTATTTTATTTATTTATCCCCCCCCCCTTGCCACTTGACTGCTGTCTGATCTCTGTGTCCATTTGTTGCATGTTCTGTGTCTACTTGTCTCCCTTTGTTGCATCATCTTGCTGACGGCGAACTCAGGGCCTCCCATATGGTACACAGGAGCCCAATCAGTTGAGCCACATCCACTTCCCTGCTCACTGTTCTTTCATGTGGTCTGCTCATTTTTTCTCATTGCCAGCACATTGTTTTTGCTCGATGTCTTCTCATTGTCTGAATGTTGTTTGTTTGTCTTCTTTAGTAGGCACCAGGACCAAACCCAGGACCTCCCATGTAGGAGGTGGGCACTGAACTGCTTGAGCTGCATCTGCTCCCTGCTTATTTGGATTTTTTTTTTTTTTTTGCTCATTGTCTGCTAGTTGTTTTTGCTCATTCTCTGCTCACTTTTTGTCTTCTTTTGGAGGCATCAGGAACCGAACCCGGGACCTCCCGTGTGGGAGGCAGGTGCTCAACTGCTTGAGTCACATCCACTCCCTATATGATTCATTTTAATGTTTGTCTCCTGCCACCAAAAGGAAAGTCCATAAAGACAGGGATTGTGTCACTCTTGGTCATAAATCTATCCTCATTCCTTTGCATGGTATTTAACACTGCTGACCGTTAATAAATATTATATTCATTAACAAATTAATGTATACTATTGGCACCCTCCTAGGATTTTGTATAAAGTATATTTGAGGATCTTTGTGACTCTAAAGACTATTGGCTTTTGAGAGCACTGATACTCTGTTAATATTACATGGCCGTTGGGATTAGACGTTTAGAAATCTGATTACATAGGAATGTATCTTAATTGAGTATCTTATTTTTTGAGATAAGTGGGAGACTGATTTCTTTGATGGCCTCACATTCACATTCCTCTGTAGGGTGACTTTACAGCTCCTCCCAACAAGGGATGTAGCTTATTTCCCTAACCCTGGACTGGCCCTGTAACTTGCTTTAGAAAAAAGAATGTCGTGGAAATGACAGTGAGCCAGTCCTGAACCTTAGCCTCACTTGTGCTTTCTGTCTTAGAATCCTTTTGCCTTAGAGAAGAAGCCCAGGCTAACCTGTTGGAAGATGAGACAACATATGGGGCAGAGATGAGTCATCCTGAGTTCATCCTAGATAGGCCAGCCTCCAGCCAACACACTAGGTCACTGGAAATGCAGGAGTGAGCCTTAGCAAGATCATCTGAGATTGGCCCAGATCACCAGAACAGCCCAGCTGACCCACATCCTTGTGTGCAATTATAAATGTTTATTATATTAAGCCAGTGCAATTTGGGGTGGTTTGTTGCATAATATTATTGTCACAATAGATAACAAATACATAGGAGACCAGAATTGGGAGTAAGGCTTGGTACAGTTAAAAGTTCTTAAATAAAACCAGAAAACTAAAATTTTTTTTTAGAATTATGATTTAAAATGAAAACAGAAGCCAGGCTCAATCCTTTGCAAGGATACCTATATAAAGTTTCATAGCAAATGAATGGGGCTAACTATTTGAAAAAGGGATTTTAGAAGGTCATTATTAGAAAACCAAACAATAGCTAGTATTTATTGACTACGGACACTGCACCAGCCATTGCCTAAAGCAATGAAAGAAATAAACAGGCTTCTCCCCTCCCCTGCCCTCCAATCTCCTGCCAATGCTTCCCACTGGCTAAAGCTATTGAGAAACTGGTGGGCAAGGAAGAGTGGTGGATAAAGTCAGTGAGGTGGGCCTCTTGCAATACCCTATAGCAAGGGAAGGATCTGAGAACACATGGCACATGGGAAGGGCATGCCTGTGTTTTTAAGCCCACCAAGGGCCGTGTTTCAAAGGTAAAAGTTTGATGGATCCATATGTTCTGTCAAAGTTGAATATGTGTCTTCTGGAGTTCGATGGATGTGCTACACATGTACCATAAGATAAAAGCTTTTGGAAAGGGCCTCTTCGGCATCTCAGAATACACTGGCCACACACTGCAATGAATGGGACTTGTGTTCAATTCGGCCACAGCTTCTTGACAGCTATTCTCTATATCCTACCCAAGACATACTAAATCAGAATACACATTTTTAACAAGATCCAACAGAGATACGTGTGCATATCAAAATTTGAAAAGCACTGCACCACATACTCTCACCCAGGCCCTCTTTTCATTATCACCAGTTTTAGAATTTTATGGTATCTATCTTGTAGGAGTAACCACAATTTAACTCCTCATAACAAAGTATTACAGCGCATTTCATGTCATTTTTGCTGGACCTTTGGAGATGAGCAAACAAGTCTCTAATGTATTCCCATTATACAGATGAGGCAATTGGGGCATAAATATTTAAATAAGCAGTCCATAGTTACAAGCTAGTGAGTGGTAAACCTGGGCCTAGGACTAAGTCTTGAACTGCAAGTTTAGTGATTTTTTTCCAGTAGTGTGTTGAGTTATGGAGGGTGGAAAGGTAGAGTGGGACAGTCCTTACACAAACCATTAGAATATTTAAGGTGCCGTTCAGAATTAGCCACATAGGAACTAAGTGAGGCATTGGAAAGGGGTATGCTCAAGAATATTGAATCTTCTCATAAAGTAGAAGTGATTAATCACACTGCATTCAGTTTCAATATAAACCAATGAAGATGCTAAGCTCAACATCTTCCCTAATTATTTAAGTACTTAAAATTAGCCATTTTGTACTCTCAAACTCTATAAAACCTTGACCATAAAGTGTTTTATTCAATTAATTTTCCTGTTTCCTAGGTTGTATCTTATTTGCTGCCAATAAATGAAGAATTATATAGCAGCTGAAAATTAATTTTTTCCTCTCCCTTCACCAGCATCATCAATGATTCTAACAGAAAGATACACATCACTGACACAAATAAAACAATAGAGCAGCTTCAAAGAGATATCAAAGAGACCAATTATATCAGTCTAGGATTTGTAACAACGGTATAGCAGCAGCAAAAACCATCTTCAGGATGGTTCTATCACATCTTAAATTGTGATAGAGTCACAGATTTTTCATTGTTTTATAAAAGTCAAAAATTGTCTAAGAATTACTGCCTGATTCGGAACTGTTGATGTTACCCACACCACAAGCAGGCGGGAATGTGCCACCTTTATAAGAAATTTATTTTTAGGCTGTGTTTAAGGTATAGTCATCAGTCACAGGTTGCCTATAGATTGCAAACATCGGGACAAATGGTGTTTTCTCCAAATATCCTTGTGACGACTTAAGTTTCTGGTCCATTTACTGGTCCATCTCTTTTCCTCCACACTTGCCCAACCATGCCAAATATGGACTAATCTTTTGCCAATGATAACTGAAAATGTTCACAAATGATAACTTTACCATACAGCTTAAACACTTTTACTTGTACAGCAAAAGCAGGTTGATTTATCAGCAACAAACAATGAAATGGTCTCTCCAGTGTCTCATGATTAGTTCTAATATCAGTAAGTAAATTAAAAGGCAGTAAAATAAAATTTATCCATCAGGCCTTTATAAGCCCCTTCAAAGCCCTTATAGTGGCCTTGCCCTCAAGTATAAGGTGGATAAATGAGGGGAATGCTGATTTTGGCATCCAGCTTACTCTCGGATAATCTAGCTCATCCTTCTCGCCTGACACGAGACAGAAATAACATCAAAGAGTGATAAACTCTTTCCCGCAAACCTGGGGTTCCACGGTTCGCTGGCCCCAGGCCTAATCTATCAATCCTCTTTCTACACAATGAAAGGTAAGAAACCCATTACAGATCTGTTATATGCCCTGGCAGGTGGCCCATGACAAAAACGGAATACGGCTACCGACCTGGCATTCAGCATCCCTCTTCCACGGTTTGAAGCACTAGGGGTCAGCTGCCATGGATATAGTAGTCAGGATTTAGTATTAAATTCTTTTAGGCACATAAATAAACTCACACATCTTGATGTATGAGTATAAAGATTTGACAGAAAACCTCAATCCTGGTAGGATTCTGACCTTTTATGAAAAAGAGTCCTGCTGTTTTATTTTATATTTTTTGCATAACATATTGGCTTTGCAGGTGATATAATAAATGAAATTGGGTTAGAATTTACAATCTGTGCTCTTAAATGTGGACCTTTAATCTCTGTTCCTTTTTCAACCTTAGTTTAAGGAGTTAGTATGTTAAAACCTCCATTTAATGCCAATTCAAGATTATGGAACAATTAGAAAAGAATGAAACCCCCTCTAGTTTCTGGGTCAATGCTATATAATGTAGTACCCCCAAGCAAAGCAATGCAGAAACAAAATGGAAGAGCAAGCATTTTATATTAGCAAAATCCCTTTTCATTAGATTTTTTTCTTTCTAAAATTCACTGCTACAGGGCAAACACCTTTTTGCTAATAAAGGTCTTAGTTCAAAAATGTTACACTGAAGGTCAAGAGTTATGAAATTTCTGTCCTCCTTTTCCTTTTCATCCTTATAGTTTTCTTCATTTAAAATTCTTTGTAAACAGGGAAGCAAGTTTGCCAAGAATAGCCATATCTATTTTAAATTGAAAATTATCTTACCATTTAATAAAACCTGAGCCACAATATAGTTTAGTGCCAAAATGTCAAACCCAGTGAAGAATGTCAGTATGTATATAGTGGAAAAAGTAAGGTCTCTCATATGGAAATGAGTTATTGCACAAGTATCATTGCCCTACTATTCATTCTGGATTTGTTTACATATTTTTAAATGGCACAACAGTCAAATTAACGAATGATCATTTATTAGTTGAGGTTTCCTAATAGAATTTTATTTGGCTCTAATGTAACTTTCTACAAAAGCCTTCTGGTCACTCCACCCAAATGGATGAAACCAACATCAAGAATGGAGGTATGTGAAGGGGGCTGGAGAAGCATTGTGGAGGTTTGATCATGCATTGCCTGAATTTCTGAGGAAAAGTTAGATGATTGGATTGTTATTTTAAATTATGCTGTACTAAGTCTTCCTGGCAATGTGAGGTGAAAAGCCATTATTTTCCAATACACTTTATCTTAAGTGCTGGCTGGTCACAGATGATGAGCATAATGAGACCAGCAGAATGGGAGAACCTTGCCTGAAAACCTTCTGCTGCCTTCTGTTAAGGTCATTTCTTGATCTTCAGGTCTCTAACTCTTCTTCTCTCTTTCAGTACCTGTATTCATAATGGTGGGACATATTTCAACTTTCTCCCTTAATGTCATAATTGTAACTGTTTGATTAAGAAGGTGTCTCAGCAAGAATACTGTGCTTTGATCTTTATATTTTTCTGGTTTAATATTACCCCTAATTTTTTTTAACATTTCTGAGCAATGACAATGTTCCAAATACTGTATTAAACATTTCCCATGCACTACTTCACGAATCTTCACGACAATGTGGGAAGTGTATTCTATTGTTGTCTGAATTTTGGAGTTGTTATACGTGAGTTGTGGACAGGAAGGCATAAAATAACACAGCTAGTCATGCATGGGAATCATAATCCAGAAGCCTCGCTGCAAATCACTGGAGTAGACTGCTTTCTCACCACTCCTGCTTGCTTGTTTTTTGTAGCACTGAAGTGCCTGACCCATATTCTTGGCATTGCCTAAAATTTCAAGGGTTTGGAAAGCTAAAAACATTATCAGTAAAGAATGATGCATTTGGCATGAATGGCGGTCAGGTTTCTTGCACAGGTAAAACTTCTCAATTTCACTGAGGAGACAAAGACGGTGATGCTGATGATGACAGGATCGGCAGTAGCAACTGTGATAATACTTACTGAGTACTTATCATGTGCCAGGTCCACCTCTAAGAATATGATGCCTGTGTTTGCCTCTAGGCTGAGCCTATAGTGGATTATTAAAAATTACAATGAGATAATAGGCAAAAACCAGGACTGTCAGGGCAAACCAGGACATACTCATGAGGGACACCCCATCTCTGTGGAATATTGTAGGAGGCAAAGTCAGCGATGCTATGTTATAAACCTGACATTACTACTCCCCCTACCTCTGAGCCTCAAACTTTTTAGCAACTAAACTCTAAATTAGAGTTATAAAGACTTCAAATGCCAGGTCCTCTTCTGCATGTCTCTGAAATAAGGCAAGGGGGGTATGGATTTGATATGGTTAGAACAGCACAAGGTACATGGTAGGCATTCATTAGATAGTTGGAAGAATGAATGAATGCTTTAAGGTAACTATTAAGTACATAAAGAAAACTTCCAAGATGAATGGATTCCTAAGAAATATCAGGTTATATGCCATAATATTAAACAGAGGGGGAAATATTTTTTAGTTTAATAGCATGCTAGCTCAAAGCTTTATAAAATTAAGAACTGTGTGGATTACGTTACAAATATACTTTATGGATGAACATCATAAGCACATAAAAGCTCCAATGGAACCATCTGGTCCCAGTTATTACTGCTAGCTAGATGACGACTGACTTCTTGCCATCATTACTATCGTTCTTGCTCTATAATTTATAGCATTTCTCTCTGAACCCAATAAACACCAGTAAATATGTTAACGATGGCTAATAAAGACTTCTTCTTTAGATAAGAAAAATGACGTTCATGGCAAGACTAACTGGTCACTACTAGAACAACCTATAAATCACCTTCTTATGATAGGGAATTAATTAACTGGGGCAAATGTCCATTTTTGAGCAAGGAATGGAAAAACCAAGCTTTAGCATTATTAAATTTTCTCTTTTCACTGTCCACATTTATAATAATGACAAATAATAATGGGCATTACATGGCACACACATTTGGAAAAAGACCAAAAGTTTACCCATTGCAAATGAAAAGAATAAATCTGAAATGTTTATGTGAATGGATATTTAGATGAAGCATGACTGGATGCTAATAAAAAAATAAAATAACCAGATATGTGGAAATTTGGATACAACCAAATTTGTGGAAGATAGTTTGGCCTAGAAGTTGCATGTGTTTTTATTTTGAAAATTTTTATTTTGTAATTTAGTTTGAAAACTGTTATCAAAATTTATTCCTGTATTAAAGCTTTGAAACAAGAACAATGTTTGTAAACCTAAGTTGTTTTTCCCCTAGTAAAGTGAATCCGATTTTTTATTAAGATGCACTTAACTGAAATTCATTTTCTAGCAAAATTTCCTAATCATATTTGTAAAATGATTTCTCTACTATGTGCACTATTTTATACTACCTAGACAGTAAAAAATTAAATTGTTAACTTACCATTTACAAATAATAGTAAAATATGATACAAAATTTAAATTTATTCAATAATATAAGGATGTATTTATTATAAGCAATAGAACTGTATACCATATACATTATCTGTAAAGTTACTACCAAACATCAAAATAGAAGGCATATAGCTAATTCTGAAACATGTTTCCCTATATTACACAAACAACGTAAGTTCCAAGAAAAGGAGATTCTGGGATATATTTTAAAGCATTGCATCCAGGTCTCAGAAATGGCAAAAAAAAAAAAAAATAGTGCAAAAGTCTCACACCATTTCTTGAAAAAAAAAAGAAAAGAAAAGAAATCCCAGTTTTCATTTAAATGGAATGAAATGGGAAACCATGACTTTTCTTTGTTTCTGGCATATGACCCACATAAAAATTACATGAGTTTCTACCAAAAGGTTAAAAACTCTATTTATTTGGAATCCCTTTTATACGTAAAATAGAGAGCTCTGTGATCTTAATTAAGCCACATAACATTTATAGGACTCAGTGTTCTTTTTTTTTAAAGATTTATTTTTATTTCTTTCTCTCCCCTTCCCCCCATTGTCTGCTCTCTGTGTCCATTCACTGTGTTTTTCTGTGTCCACTTGCATTCTTGTCATGTGGCACCCGGAAACTGTGTCATTTTTTTGTTGTTATTGTTGCATCATATTGCTGCATCAGCTCTGTGTGTGTGTGGCACCACTCCTAGGCGAGCAGCGCTTTTTTCATGTGGGGTGGCTCTCCTTGTGGGGCACACTCCTTGCACATGAAGACTCCCTATACAGGGGATACCCCTGTGTGGCATGGCACTCCTTGCATGCAGCAGCACAGCGTGTGGGCCAGCTCACCACATGGGTCAGGAGGCCCTGGGTATCGAACCCTGGACCCTCCATATGGTAGGCAGACGCTCTATCAGTTGAGCCACATCCACTTCCCTCAAGTGTTCTAATCTACAAGATTTGAAAGCACTTGAGCTTCATGAGTCTCCTTCCATTGGAATAATCTTATGAGCCTAAAAAATGGATGTCCCATCTTTTCACTTTTTAAATTAAGTACAGGAAACATAAAATACAATTCAAACAGAAAGAATGATAAATTATATTTTGGTTTTAAATAATGGGTAGTTGAAAAATACTCATACATAAGTAAAAAGAACAAGGAAGAGTGAGGAAAGAGGACACAAGCAATAAAGGAAAAGAGGAAAGAGGGGTTAAGAAGTAAGGGTCAAAGAGAGTGGGAGAGAATGCGTCACGTACACCATTAAGGGAGAGAAAATGGACACACATGAATATGGAAAAGTAGATACATGAAAGACACACAAAGCTGTCAGGCATAGACAAAGCCATAGAGTGAGAAGCCAAGAGGAAAAGAGATATGGGAAGGGAAGGGAAGGACACAAAGAAGACACAAAGAATTTGAAGAATGATAAATATTGAAAACAATACAGAGTCAGACGTGTATGGAGATCATAGAGTGAGACACTCAAAGAGGGAGAAACACAAAGATGACTTTACTATAAATCACATTTTGTGGATCTTAAAGGCTTTGCCATTAAAGACTGTAAATTAGACAAAAATGAGGCTATCACTTCATGATCCTTAGCTGAAGGGACTCACAAATTTAAACCAAGGACTGAGTTCACCTATAAAGTCATTATTTAAAGAGACACTACCAGGGCCAAGGTGAGGTAACCAAATTTTTCAATGAACTCATTATAGCGTTCACCACTCCCTTAAAGGAATAGCTATATCTTCAATCAGTGCTTTTTCTCTTCAATAATGAAACCCAAATTTGCAAAAGTAAGTGATTAGTTGGCCAGATATGCTGAACACAGCATATTAGAGTGTGCTATTGTGAAAGGAACCAGCGGTTGTGATGATGATGATGGTGATGGTAGGACCTTTCTGGAGCTGGTGTGTGCTAAAAAAAAATTGACATACTTGTGTTCCAGCAACTCTTATCTACTGGTTCCAAGTATAACATCCATTCTAGCCTTTGGATGGATGAGGGGACTGAAGAACACAGGAGATGGGGTCCTCATTTCTTCTTGTCTTCTCTAATGTCTGAGAACTTGAGATTTCATGAAGATAAAAACTGTCTCTCAGTGAGTCATGCCATCTTTTCTTAACTTTTTGAAAACTACTGACTTACACATTGACCTAAATCTGGTGCTGATGATTTGTTTTGTCTCCTATATTGATACCACCAGGAAAGGGCAGCATAGGGATTGAGAAGTGACAAATAATTTTAAAATGAGTAATGAATAAGATTTGAAATTCTGAGACTTTGATGGCAAAGACATGGCATTACAATGATAATTTTGGGATAAGACGCAGCCATTATGGAGGCTTTAATAATATGTCTACATATACTGTATTCATAGACTAGATTAATTCTCCATGATAAAAGATATTGACTTTTATTCTGTTGTAAAACAGAAAAAAAACCTTGACTCATGTTTCACAGTTCATGAAGCTGCCGTATGTATTGTAAATAACTCTCACATTTTCTACAATGATGAATGTTTGTGTTCCCTTTTGCTATATCAAGCTCTTGTAGTGGGATGTTGTGGAACATTTGGGGACCTCCTCCCTCTTGTCCCCTTCCTATGAGGAATGCTTTTATTTATATTGTTATATGGTTATAAAATTTAATTACTAAGACACCACATTCCTTCCATAGTACAAACATCTCTATATTATTTTTGCATGGCTGTGTTGAAATCCTTAAAAAAATAAGTTTTTCATATATCAACAGGAGAATATTCACCTTAAAATATCCCAAAGACAAGTTTCCAGCATATCCTGAAGTATTTGACCAGGATACTTAAGTGGACTAATGAGAAAAAATACATAGGGATCAAATGGCAAAGAAACCAAGTGGAATGATCACTATACTAAGATAACTTGGAAATTGTTGTGGTTGTAAATAGTTTTGTATTTGCTATACCAGTGTCAGAAAATCGTATGTTAACATTTTGATTAATTGTATTGCCTATTTATAAAAAGTTATCCAACTTAAACATGGTTTCTTTATTATTATTGTTACTATTATTATTGTTGTTGTTGTTGTTGTGACAATTAGAATAATGAAGGGAATAGTCTCACCCTACCTGTCTGTCCATTTGTGTCCTGATCCCACACTGGTAAATTGCAGTTGGGTACTAATAATGACATTAGAATTTCATAATGCTTGTATAAATGGATTTCCTGCTTTTTGAAAATAATAAAACACTTGGTTCATTTTTTTAAGTTTTACTTTGATTATTCACATAATTGAGAGAAAATGCTGATACATAATAATAAAATGTATTTTTCAAATACCTCCTTGATTGAATTATACAGACCCAAGGACACATTTTGATTTTAAAGTCATGAAATTGATACTTATTTCAGTACCTAAATATTTTATCAGGCATGTAAATGATCTCTTATAAGAACTCCAGCATCATCAATTTTAAAAATACTAACACAATTCAAAATAAAAACTCTATTATTTTCTTTTCAAATCTTCTATGTACAAAAACTTTTCTTAGTAGATCTTCTTCATACCTCTTAATTTTGTTGGGTTCTGATGAATAGCAGGTAGTTCTTTAGAGGCAATTGTGCCATTTTTGAAAGAAGTCATTTTATATTACATGAAAATTATAGTTTTGCAATATCTTCTTGGCATGGATTTGTTCTAGTTTAAAGGATTATAATTTGCTTTATATTTCCAATGGAACAATGTTCAGAGGTATTTTAAAATGCTCAAAAAGGTAATGGAATGGTCATCAAAAGTAGAGGAAAGGTTTCAAAACATCCTTGGAAGGTCAAAACTAGACTGAAAATGGAGACATAAAAATAAAGGAGAAGGTACCTTGGGTACAGGGAGGGCTGGTCCTGGTAGAACCTGGAAAGTATTTGGATGAAAAATACTATGATGGGTGGGGCTAAGTATTGGGTTAAATTTTGAGTACTAAATGTCTGTAGATGGAAATTTGCCTCCAGCTCAACAGAACCACACCGAGAACACCTTCTCTTAGTACTTCCCTATAGGCAAAAATAAACATAACTCAAAACACACAAACAAATGGACTAAAAGTCCATGGTTCTTCCCTAAAGAAATTGAGCTAGGTATCTGGAGAAGATAAAGGGCAGCTGGAGAGGGTATTAGCATCTGAGAATAAAGTCCTCTGTTACAGCATTTAAAGATACTCCTTAGCAAGAGAGCCAGCTCTCTGCCTTAGTACATAGAGCAAAACATTCCAGACAAGACCCTCCCAGGTACCTAGAAGTCTCAGTCAGTATTTCTAATTTCTCATTCTTATATATAACTATATAAAGGATCACTAGCTGTATAAAGAAAGTCTTCAACCCAAAAAAGAGAAAAATTGGAATTGGAATTAAAGGGAATTCCTTGATCTGATTAAGAGGACCTACTAAAATACCCTACAACAAACACCAGATTTAATGATGAGGAATGAGACAAAGCTTCTCATTACCATCACTTTTATGATTCTATGCTTTGTAAGTCCTAGCCTATGCCTTAAGGCAAGAAAAAGGAATATGGAACACAAGGATTGAAAAGAAAGAAACGGCTTCTATTTGATGATATGATTATGCACATAAAAATCCCCAAAGATTCTACAAACTATTAGCATGAATAAGCAAATTTAGCAAGATCACTGCATCATGTTGGATATATAAAAACCAACTATATTTTCATATACCAACACTAAATGAACAGAAAATAAAATTTAAAATGAATCTCATTTACAATAGAATAAAAAAATTCAAGTACCCAGGATTAAACATGATAAATCATATGCAGTGCCTCGAAACTGAAAACTGAAAAATGTTACTAAAAAGGCATTAAAGGTCTTAAAACACAGAAGGCTATAACCATGTTCACAGATTGAATATCTCAATACTGTAAATATGTCAATTCATCTACAAATTCAACTCAATTCTAATCAATATCCCGACCGGCTTTTTGTAGAAACTGACAGGATGGTTCTAGAATTGATTTGGTAATCCAAAAAACCAAAAATAGACAAGGCACTCTGGAATAAGAATAACAAAGGTGGGGTTTACATTACAAGATCCTAAAGTTTCTTTACAGAACTATTGTAATTAAGCCAGTGTGGTATTGGTGCTTGGATGGATATAATCAAATGGAATAGAATAGAGAATCCAGAATCAGATTCATACACATATATAATTCATATACAAAACAGAAATCACCTGATTTATGACAAAGATGCAATTGAAGTAAAGTGAGAAAAGGACTTTGTTTGATAAATGCTGCTGGCTCAATTGATTTTGATTTTGATGATAAAGTCATATGTACCACTTGGTTTTAAAAACATGTATTAATTTGATAAACATGTTTAACATTAGATTGAAAGATTATCTGAGATAGAAATTGGAAGATTCACAAGATAAGTAAGGAAAGAAAGAAAGCAAAAAAGAAAGGAAGGACAAACCACTTTTTTGGGGGGGATGTTAAGCATGCATTAATTATTTACTAAGTCTATACTTTAGGTAAGAATAAATGAGTTTGATTTATGATACTTGTTGAATTGAGTCATCGCCGTCTTGTTAAATACGATCATTGCACACCAGAACACTGAGTTAGTTATTTCACCACTATTTCAGTTGAATTCTTTAAATTAATTCATGGCAAGGACTAGGGGTCTATGTTCTGGCATTTGGTCATTAATATACTGTCATCTACCATCAACATTCTTTCCATCCACAACATATCATACAGCCAAATCAAGTGGTCAGGATAGGAGAAAAAACAAAAACGAAAACAACTCACACCAGACTTCCCTGTCCCTCAAATAAAGCACTCCATGAAACAATACAAATGTACACACTCGCTACATTTAACACATGAGACAAGAGGAGATGGCTAATGTCTAACCTTTATCCACTGGAGATTTGTCTGCTTGAGCTTATTTTCAAGTTTATCTTGTTCTTCTGGGCTTAGGGGAGCACTTACAAGTACTGTTCCTCCGCTTTCATTTAATTGTTTTAGAATTCCCTGGCGCAGGGGCAGCTCTTCTACCAGTAACTGAAACAGACAAATGCAGCTACGTTTAAAATGAATTACAGCACATTCCAACTACCTTGTCTTCACCTCTATTGATTAGTCTATCAAAACAAAGCAACTTGACCCAAGGCCGATTGTACCTCAAATAGCAGCAGTTTTCTACAGAGCACAGAGCTGATGGACTGAAACACCCACTCCCAAGTAGATAAACTTATTCTAGAAAGGACCAAATTATCTTATTCCTCAGAGACTTTTTTTTTTTAAAGAGGAAAACGTTACGTGGTAAGACGAACTCTAAAACAACTCCCCAAACAGAGTTAGAGTCTGAAAAGACATCTTAATCAGAAATAGAACCATCTGGATAAATTCATTACCCACCCAGGTACTAAACCTCCAAACCTCCAATACTATCACGTACCACTGGGAAAAATTTGCATCATCATCTGAGTGTGTACCAGGTGTCATACACCATGCTGAGCTCTTCACATACATTAGCTCAGTTTATTTTCAAATTTCATAACTCTATGATGTATAGCCTATTATATACATTTTATAAAGAAGGAAATTGAGACAGAGAGGTTAAATGCCAGGTTCAAGAACACAAATGTAGCAAGCCATAGAGCTGTGGTTCAAATTTGGGCAGTTTCATTCAAAAACCCTTATTTTTGACTCTCCCATATTCCTGAATTTCTCCTATTCATTCAGCATGGCATTATAAATGTCTTCTCCTAAGACATACAAAACCACCATGATGTGTTTAATTTATTTATGTCATCTAGAGCTGCACTATCTGATAGAGTAGCCACTAGCCACATGAGGTTATTTAAATTTAAATCAGTTAAAATTTAATAAAACAAAACACTCAGTTTCTCAGTTTCACTAGCCAGTTTTCAAGTACTCTAAAGCCATTTATGACTGGTGGCTACCAAAAATGACAATACAAAACCTTTGCATCATCAGAGAATGTTTTATTGGACAATGCTGATCTAAATTTTCTAGGAGGAAAGGAAAATCAGTGCATATTTTAAAATAAAGGAACGACTCAAAGCATGTCTTTTAAATTGGTTATCAATTATATTGCTATGTATGACATTCAATACATTAATGAAAGATGAATTTTAAAGAACAGAATGAGTTCATTTTTCCATGACATAACCAATACCAATTGGATTATGGGTCCTAAATGTCTCATTTCTGAATTTCACATAGCTAGGGCAAGACCTGACATCTGGAGGTGCTCATATGTATTTACAGAATTAAGCAATATTTAAAAATTTTTATTCCGTATCCCCTGTTTAGGTGCAAATTTCTTGCTTCACAGAAATCAGTGGTTGGCATTGGACTCTAATTTACATGTGCAAACCAACTGAATCATTGGAACAGGAGCAATTCCATTTCCCTTTGATTGTGTGAACTTGTAAAATGAGGATAATAGCAATGATTTTGAAAGTCTGATAAGAAGATTAAATAAAATAGCAGAAGTAAATGTATCTAATGCTTGGCACGTAATAGGGGATGATTAAACGTTAACTTCCCTTCTCTTCAAAATTCGAAATAAAAGAGATCTAAAAGTTGCTTTCCTAAAACTAAAAGTTAATCCACCTGCACAATGACAGAATGCTGGTCATCTAGATGAGGTAATCATTAATAAGCAGGCATTGAAATAGGAAAGCATGCAATGCCACTTGAATAAGCTAGATGTTTATTCAATCAGTATGGAGGGTAAACCAACATCATGCCCTCCCACCCCATTCCACAGAGGAAGCAAAACAAAAGGAAATAATGCTTCCAGGGA
Organism: Dasypus novemcinctus; assembly: GCF_030445035.2. Classification (NCBI taxonomy): domain Eukaryota; kingdom Metazoa; phylum Chordata; class Mammalia; order Cingulata; family Dasypodidae; genus Dasypus; species Dasypus novemcinctus. The sequence continues at coordinate 36,125,468 of NC_080704.1, forward strand.
ATCCAACACCTTTATTTAGAGGCTGCAGATATTGGGATCGATTTGGCAATTAACATCTTCCCTGGCAAAAGGGATTTTTTTGCTAAAGACTTTCCCCAAATCTCTGGGTATATAGCCTAAGACAGATGGAAAAAGTGATTCTTATTCAATATGGATTTCACAATTTCCCATCTGGTTCTTCAATTTTTGAAATAATTCAAAGCTGTGGAATTCTCAAATAAGTCAAAATTAATTTCAACTTAGTCTCAAAAAATAACTATTGTGCTATGAACCTATTTGTACATAGGACCTTTGAAGATGTTGTTAGTTTAAGGTGTTGCTCACACTGAATGAGGGTGGATCCTTCATCCAATATGGCTGAAGAACTCATAAGCAAAGATAATTGGACACAGAAAGAAAAGAAGCCATGGGGAGCAGCTAGAAGCTGGAAGTCAAGGAACTGGGAAGAGCAAGGAAAAGACACTGCCATGTACATTGCCATGTGATGGAATAATCCAAGATCCCCAGAGATTGCCAGATAGCTGGAAGATACTGACCCCAGGAGAAAGCAAGACTTCAAGCCTCTGAAACTATGAAACAATAAATTCCTGGTGTTAAGCCCAAAAAACTATCACACATTATATAAATATATAATACACACACACCTACAGATACACACACAAATTTAACAAAGGGTACTTGTTGGGAACCACTAGGTTAAGACAAAAAAAATAAAGTTGTGAGAAAGACACTTAAGTGAAGGAGTGAAGAACTATAAATAATCTAATGGAAGGAAATCAATGATGAAATACAATTAAAAAATACAATCATACCCTCTTTTATACAAGGAGGCCCTGGGGGATTTTAAAAAATAAAATTACCTTGACTTCTTCAAGCTTTTCTTTCAGTTGCTGCTCATTTCCAGGTTCAAGTGGGATACTATTAATGTTATCTGCTTCGTCTAACCATAAAACAAATTCATTTAAATCTCTTTGAAATTCTGACAAGATATTCTTTTGTTCTTCTAGCCTGGAGAAAGAATAAAATTGTTATAAACATGTTTCTCAAACTTTCTTTTTGTTTTAAAGCAATCTGAAAGAAAAAAAATACATGAGAAACACTGTTAAGAAGATAAGCAATTTAAAAGAGGCTAACAACATATAATTTTTAAGACCAATTCAGTCACAATGAACATAGCAGTTTCAGTACCTCCAAAACCTCAATAAGATAAGGTTAAAATTAGTCAAGACAAAATTCTGATTTAAAAAATCCAACAGAATTATGTTATTAGATTAGAGCAGGGTTCTTTTCCTCATTTGGGGCCAGATAACTCTGCTGTGGAGATCTGTCCTGTGTATTTCAGGATGTTTAGCCCCCTCCCTGGCCTCTACCCACTACACGCAGTAGCATCCCCCAAATTTTCACAACCAAAAATGTCTCCATGCGTTGCCAAACGTCAGCTGAGGGGGAAGGAACTGACCCTGCACTAGAGTAAGTATATGCATGAATTAGCATGTTTTAAAATGCTTAGCTTAAAAAAAGAAATTAAAATAAAAATACTACATCATTACATGTTAAATTGTGATCCAAATTATGACTCACAACCTTTTTTAAGGAAAAAGGGAAATTTAAAAAAATATTTAGTGTATGTTGCATTAGTGGAAGTGTTTTATTACTAATACATGCATATATTGTTTGTTACTCAATTTGCCATAGAGTTATTCTTACATTTTGAATCATAAGACACGCAGCTGAACAAAATGGTATATATTTAAAAATAATTCACAATTGTATGTTTTATCTTTTGGGATCTTTATATTTGTTCCATGTCATCATCTTATTAGAATTATAACATACATACAGCAAAGTACACATATAACTCCATAGCTCAATGAAGTTTTACTAATTGAAAAAACTATGTGAAAGATAAAAAAATATTAGAACATTATGAAAACCTCAAAGCCTCCCTACTATCTTCTTGCAGTCATTCCTAAACATAAGTAGTATCCTGTCAACTTTGATTATTTTGTCTGTATTGGACATTATGCAAATGGAATCAGAAGACATGTACTCTTTTGAGTCTTGCTTCTTTCATACAACATGATGTTTACAACAATGCAGGCTTTCAATTTTAGTTTCTTCATTTTCTTCACTGCATAATATTAAATTTGGTAAACACATCACTGTTGGTGGGCATTTGAGTGTTTCCATTTTGTGAATATTTAAGAAGTTAAAAAATCAAGTCAGTTAACAAATATTTATTGTGAGCGTACTATGTTCCAAGAACTCTACTGGGCATTAGGATTGCAGATGGATACATTATGCATCTTATCACTGAGCATCTCATAGTCCATGTGAGGAAAGCAAGCATGTAAACCAAGGATTATGATGTAGTACTGCAAGAAGGACAGAAAAGGGGTTGATCAGTTGTTTTGAGGGTAGGGCATGGGAGATGTCCTTGAGAAGATGATGGTCTACCTGGGTTTTGAAAAATGAAGGGAGACCCTCCATGTTGCAGGAATTAGACACAACTTGTGCAAAAACAGTCTCGAGAGAACTACATTTGCACTCATTTTCCAAATGAAAGAGTGCAGTTATTGGATTTATGCTGTTGGACTTATGCTCATCTAGATTCAGTTTTGCTATTTGATGAAAGTTGATTCAAAGTTTACTCTAGTAAAGTTTACTCTAGTCTATTTCTAACACAGCAGCAAAAGGGATCCTGTGAAAACCCATGTCAAATTATGTCACTCCTCTGCTCAAAACGTTCCTGTTCCTTCCCAAAATTATCATGGTGGTCCTTGAGTGTGCAGATCTGTGCTGTCCAATACTGTAGGCCCTACCACATGTGACTACTGAACACTTGAGATGTGGCTTGTGCAAACTGAGATGTGCTATGTGTGTAAAGTATACACCAGATTTCAAAAAATGTACAAAAAATGTAAAATAATTTAATACTTTTTCTATCACATAGCAATTGAAATCATAATATAATATTTTAAAATGTTGGGTTAAATAGAACGTATTGCTTTCCCTTTTTTCTTTTTACTTTTTAAAATGTGGCAACTAGAAAAATTAAAATTACATAGGTGTTTGCATTATTTCACTATTGAATAGAGTTGATCGATAAGATCTGCTGATCTCCTCTCTTACCTCTCTGACCCTTTTCTAATTATTCTCCCCTTCTCTTACCCTTTTTGAAACCCACTGGCCTCCTTCTTGTGTTCCTTGAACACACTAGATGGGTTCTCAGTTCTGAGACTTTGAACTTACTATTCCCTCTGCCTAGAATGCTTCTCCCTCAAATATAAACATTGCTAGCCCTTTTACCTCCTGCAAAGGTTTACTCAAAAAATGAGGCCTTCCCTGATGATCCAACTTAAAACTGAACCACCCCCTCCAAACCTCTATGTTCTCTCTGTTTTATCTTTCTCTTTAGCTTGTAAAATTAACATACTATATAATCTGGTTATTTATTTCGTGTATTGCCTGTCTCACATGACATTAGGCTTCTGAGAGCAGGGATTACTGTCTGTTTTATTTACAACTGTATTCCTTGCTCCTGGAACAGTGCCTGGCACAAAATCTGTGCTCAGTAACTACTTGCTGAGCGAATGAACAAATCCTCCCATCATTTTTTTTTCAAACTTGCATGCATTTCTATTTTAAATGATTATCTCCCATTCTTTGGAATACTTACTCTGAAGCATAGTCTGATTTACCTACCAGTGTGCAACTTCAGTGCTTCACCAAATTGAAGATAGCATAGTTGCAAGTTGTAGTATCATTTTAAGTGCCACCAGGCATGAAAAACTGCTGCCAATTCAACTATGGCACTTATCACTTAGAGGTTTTATTTTATCGATAGAAGAGTTCTTTTAAAGTTATTTGTATTTTTGTCATGTATCACTCTTGTGAATACATAAAAAGGGAAAATATAAAATGATCACGGTACTCCTTGATCTTTCATATTAGTATCTTACTCTCCTGTTTCATTTTTTCTTTCAGATTCACTGATGTCTATATTTTCCACACACTACCATCCTCTGTGGCATCCAAAGTGTTGCTGATGCAGCAGTTCTTAAAACAAGGATTCCATGTTTTTCTATGGGATTTTCTACTAAGCCACATGAGGCCTGGACAGCATCTATGGTAAGACCCATTGCAATTTTAGTGATGTTAATGTCATAAAATGTGCAATTTAGAATGGATGGAATTTGGCAATTTGCACAGCCTCTAATCACTGATGTGGTGATTCATGCTTTTATGAATGCTAAGACCTTCAGGATTAAAAAAAAATTTCTTAATGCATCGATAGAGTTTTCTATTATGTTTATTAGTAATTATGAATATTAGTGTTATCACCTGGATGAATAAACTTTTCGCATTAATTGCCATGGGAAGCAGTGTTTGATTATGTGAGGTTTTACCAATGGAAAAAAGTTTGGCCCTCTTGTACTTATAATGTAAGGATGTGTGTAGTTGACATCACAGACTGGGGGAGCATCCGAGATTTATGGAGGAAGGATGAGGAGCTAAAGCTGGAGGGGTGGGTGGAGGCCGGTTTATGAAGCACCTAAAACGTTCTGTTTAATCTGAAGGTGATGAGCTACTTAAGGATTTTGGGAATGAAAATATTTATTTCTTCAAAAGCTCACTGTAGCTACTCAATCCAGGTAAGGGTGATAAGACAAGAGACAGGGTAATCAATTATGAAACCATCTTTGTACACCAGGCAATAAAACAAGGAAGGTCCGAAGCCGGAAGCACTAGCAAGCAAAAAGGCAATGACAGAGCAAGTTTAACTTGTAGAAAGAGACTCAACTTGGTGAGTAAAAGAGGAGAGTTCAGTATTAGCAGCTTATAATCAGTGAGAATTTAGTACATGGCAGCCACTGAGTCAAGTATCAAATTCTCACAACAATACTACGAGATGGAAGAAACAATACAGATGAAGGAAATTGAAAGTATTTTGCCAAAGGTCATATAGCTCAAAAGCAGTCAATCAAGCATTCAGCCCTGGACAGTCTGAGTTCAGAGTCTGCAGTCTTGTCAAGTGTATTACATCTGGTCTAAAAGTGTTTTCAGCTTATCTGGCTGAGTGAATGGTGTTTACCTCAGCTGAGAGATTTTGTTGTCTAAGATATGTGGGGGAAATTACTAGTAAGAAAAGCATAAGAGAGCTCTTAGGCTCCAGGAAAAGGGGAGAGATGGAAAAAATGACTTCAGCATCCTCAGCAATGAGTTGATGGTCAAAAACAGCTTTTTTTATTTTATTTTATTGACTTTGTAATAATATTACATTAAAAATATATATGTGAGGTCCCATTCAGCCCCACCCCCCACCCCCCCTCTCCTCCCCCCAACAACACTCGTTCCCATCATCATGACACATCCATTGGATTTGGTAAGTACATCTTTGGGTACCTCTGCACCTCATAGTCAATGGTCCACATCATGGCCCATAGAACTAATAATTAACACTTCCTAATCAGTGTCTTCTGATTCCATTCTTTTTGCATTTCAGGAATTCTAATAATTGACAATTCTCCCCTCTGTTTATTTAAATTTTAAAAATCTAGCTCATAGCCAATCATCGATTTCAGCTTTCAGACATGTGGGCAGCCTCGTGGTTTCTGATTCCAGTCCCCCCACCCCATCCCCTGTGCTTCGATATGGAAAGCTACAGGAAACGCCAAGGTGCTCTTCCGGCCCCTCTAAAAGCTATAGAGAGCTGTGAATGGGGTTCTGCAGCTCAACAAACATTCGGGTGGGAATGAGGAGATGGTTTCCCTTTCTTGCAGTCTACATACTTGTTTTGAGTAATTCTACCTAAGCTTCTTCCTTTGATCTTAGGGACGTGAAAAGGACGAGGGGCAGGAACTACCTCTCACCATAAGTGCATTGCTCTGAATCCTCTTACATGTACTAGGGCATGGGATACAGAGGAGATTGGAGGTTGCTGGTAGTAGAGATGATATGACCGTTACTTCTCAGTAAACCTTCTGGGGAAGTGGCTGATGGCACCATTTGTATTCGGATTCTTGCCTGAACGGCAATTCTGGAACAGGAAAACTGTCACTACAGACAACTTTTATTTGTTGAACATTTCAAAGCCAACTCAGCTCCTCGGGTTTAGGTCTTAGGGATATTTGTCAGTGTACCTCATCTTTGTCTATCTCTTTTCTACTCTCTTTAGAAATGTTTGTCTCTTGTAGTATTTGACTCCAGATCACCTTGTATAGAGTTCCAAATACTAAGAATGACCTTATTTCCATCAATCTTCATCTTCCAGTTAAGGAAAACCTTGCAAAAATCTGATTACCTTTTGTAAAACCTAGACAGATGAGTCAGGCTTTTTTCAACTTTCATTTCATTTTTCTCCCTGACCATTTCAAGGAGAAAAAACAATCCCACAAAATCAAAACCCCAAATCAAAAAAACAAACAGACACTTGAAAAGCAGAAAAGACTAATACCAAGTGAACAAACAAAAATAAGACCCAAGCCTAGAATAAAATCCTAAAAGTAAACACCACAGCCCTACTTCAAATATGTCACAAATCAATTACTTGCATATCTTCATTTTCTCAAGAATACTCAGGCAAAAAGAGGACAGATGTACTCATCATTGTAACTGAGATTCCTATATTAATTGAGATCAAATTCTATAAACATTCTGTACCTATTCTCTTCATTTAATATTACAGTGTGTGTACTTCCTTAGGTCATTAATTATTCTTTGAAAACTGAGTTTTTAGATTAGATTTAAGTTAAACTCGGGTATGCCATATTTGACCATTCTTTTTTTATTAGGCATTTAGTTAGTTCCTAATTTTTCAAAATAATAAATAACCTTGTCAAAACACACTTGTTTCTCCCTCTCCCTCCCCTCAGAACCTCCAGTGGCCACTGCCTCCACATCAATGATATAATTTCTTCCATGACAGAATCACAAGTCTTTAGGAGAGTAACAGTAGCTCTATTTTAGTCCATTGTTCATTCCCCAATCCTGAGGATTCTGGGATGGTGATGTCCACTCCACCTCTAATTGAGAGGGGGCTGTGATTCCACAGGGCCAATGGGTGGGACTCTCTTGCTTGCAGCTGTAGACTCTCTCTGTTCCTTGGGATGGTAGTTGTCCATCCAACCATATTAGTTCTCCTGGGTGAGACCAATGAACTTGAGAATAGGTGCTGCAACTCTGTTGAGATTTAGGGCCCAGCTGGCACATGGACAGACCAAAGATTTAAGTCTCTTGGACATACAACTACCAAGCCTAGTATGAATTAAAGGTTCAAATAGAAGGACAGAAAAGGTATGTGCAGGGAAACCACAATTCTGGGGGGCATAAATTCCAATGTAGGGTACACTGGCAAGGCACCAAACTCCGGAGTTATCTGCCCTAAGTGTCTGTATGTCTCCAGAGCCCTCAGGAGCCCTGCTATTTGGGTAGTATCTACTTGGGCAGTCAAAGAGATTCTGCTGAGACGTGCATAAGTGTAATCTCTGGAATGACCTCCCAACTCACTTTGAAGTCTCTTAGCCATATAAATTAATTTGTCATTTTTTAATACTTGGGCATTTTTGGACCTTGGGAATTGTCCTGAATGACACTGCAATGACAGATAAAGGCTATTATAAATCTTGCCATAACCTACAGAATTGGATGGAAGAGAGTGTAAACTACAATGTAAACTTTAATCCACATTTAGTGTCAATGCTCCAAAATGTGTTCATGAATTGCAATAAATATACCTCACTAATGAAGGATATTGTTAATGTGGGAAAATGTGAGAAGTGTGGGGAGCAGGGCATATGGGAATCCCCTATATTTTTTATGTGACATTTGTATAAACTAAGTATCTTTAAAAAAATAAAAATAAAAAACACACTTGCTTATTATGCATTTTGGTTCACATATCTGATAATTTCCTTAGAATAGGGCAGAAGAGTTAACAATAAGAATACTAAGGATACACATTGCTAAATTTATTTGCTAATAAAAACACATACATTCCAACTGTTATAAAATACATGTCTCATTACACTGTTAATGCTATTGAACATTACAAACTACATATTTGATAGAAGAAAAATGGTTTATTATAGATGTTTTATTTTTTTTATTAATAGGAAAGTTGTAAATGTGTGTATGTGCCATTTATGTTTCTATAGTCAATTATGTGCTATGTGCATTGCCCATTTTTTCTCAGCTTTTTTATATTTATTTGTAAGAGCTTTTTTTCAAATTACTTAAAAATATATATTTCCTGGGAATATTTAATCCAGCTTCCCACTGTCTTTTTTTTTTTTTAGCCTGCTCCCCTTGTGGCTTTTTGAGTGCTGTCTGCTCTCTGTGTCCATTTTCTGTGCATTCTTCTGTGTCTGTATTTATTTATTTTATTTCCCCTCCCGCCTTGCGGCTTGCTTGCTGTCTGCTCTCTGCGTCCATTTGCTGAGTGCTCTTCTGTGTTTTTGCTTGTCTTCCTTTTTTGTTGTGTCACCTTGCTGAGTCAGCTCTCTGTGGTGCTTGCCGGCCAGGTGGCACTCTGTGGCCTGTGGGCGAGCCTGCCTTCACAAGGAGGAAGGGACGCAAACCCAGGGCCTCCCATATGGTAGATGGGAGCCCAACTGATTGAGCCACAGCCCCTTCCCCCCTCTGTCTTTTATTTTTGTTTCTAAATACAAAATTATCAGTCTTTTCATATTATTTTCAAACTTGTGTCTAATTACTTAGACATTCACCTTTATTTTATTCTGATCCTTATACTTTCATTTAAAAAAAACAAATGTTTAATGCATTTTAAATTTATCTAAAAGGTAAATGACATGCTTTCCCAATACAATCTGTTTTCTATTGATTTTTGGTACTTTATTCATTATATATATATTATATGTATAAGGGTTTGGTTCTGTCACAATAATGTACTACTTCAATCACTGTATCCATAAAATATGTTTTAATTTCTGGTGGGTTAACTCCCCATACCACCTTAGCTATTCTAACTTATGTAATATGAGAAATCATTTTGGTCAAATTACAAAATAAATTTCATTGGGGATTTTGAGTGGGATTGCATTAAATCAATAAATTAATGTGTAAAGAATTACTGCCTATCCTGTTTTCCCAATAAAGATCTGCTAAATTTTCTAGTTTTACAGTGTATTTGGATACTGCAAATATCTAGGACTCATCCATGTACTATAAATAATTAAGTTTTATAATTAACCTTCAGTATCAGTTTGAAAGACAGTGACTTGCGAATGATTTTATGGAAATGAACTGAATACTAATTTAGAAAACTCTTAAGAACTCCCAGATAGAATAAATCATCACCTAAAAAGCAAAAGCTTTGGCTACACTATATGCCATAATCTTTCTTGTTATATAATGACTGGAAAACTTTTTTCTGATTTAATTTTTTAAAAAGTAGGGCATCTTCTTTTAAAGTAGGAAAACATTTGGTAGTCATTTCTCTTCTAAGTTTGTTTGTTATATTTGAAATATAAAAAAACTGGTGACAAAATCTCATTGCAACCTTGTTATAATCTGCTTTCCAAGCGCATGTGTTTTCTGAAATTTCAAAAGCCTCGATTTGAAGTCTTAAAAGCTGCAATTTGAATTTATGTATTCAGATGATTGCAGGAAAGCAAAGGAAGGCAGTTAGCATTTCCAGGCTTGTCTCTTGACAGAGCATTTTAAATGTGCTTTATATTGGCATTCATCACATGAAGTGTTATTTCTTTGTTTACCTACTTGCTAAATGCTTATGGTAGGATTTATTCAGGCATGTGGTAGTAATAATAATGAATGGGATATTTAACATTACCCATCTGCAATTAAGTGCTAAATATTTTACATTTAGAGGCATTTCAATACATTTAGCTTTTTTTTTTTTTTAAAGAATGGCTTCTATTTGAAATATTGGCTCTGGCACCATTTATATTATAAATGCTCTTAATACAATTGAATGAAGCACATATTATGATGGTGAAAAATTTGCATAATTGGAAAGGAAGAGTTAATGATGTGTCCCTAAATTCAATGAATTTTAACATTAACTCTTAATGAACATTTTCTGTGGAGCTGCTCTTCTGATAAGAAGAAAAGATTGCCAAGTCACATGGCATGATTTCAGGAATGGGGGCATCTAGAAAATACTTCAGGCCAAGGGCTAGAGAGTTTCACATTTGTATCTCTGTATTATATTCCTAACGCCACCAATGAAGAAAGTGACACTCACGAGCATTATATATCATATATATGCAAATATAAAGTGACTATCCCATTTTCCCATTGAGAAGTTCCTGTCCAAGTTTTTAGACCAACTTTAACACCTTCAGAAAGGTAGATAGATTCATAACCAGTGCATGTATAATAATTTATTAATTTAATTGTGCATGCTAATTTAAAATGATATGTAATACAAAATATTGTATTAACTAGAAATATCACATTTGCCTACTCATATTTCATGGAACAAATTTGTTCAAATTCTTCACATGCATCTTTAACATCAGAGTTTTCATCTGGATGGATTTACTTTTTCCGTCACCTAACAAAGTTTTCCAGAAGGTATCATTTTCACTTCCACCCATGTGGACTGAAGTATAGTACTGTTGAATCTCTGTGCAATATTCCACTGGAAATTTGATTGCAAGCCACAGGCACACATTTACATAAGACAAGTTTTGGGTTATGTAAAGACAATTTTTCTTTTTTCTGCGCCATATGCCCATGAGCTACACAATGTAACCACTTACTGAATTGCTTTAAAAAGTTATCTTTCCAAATCTTGTTTACAATGGCATGCAACTCTTAAAAATATAATGTCATATCACCAAAATTAATCATTAAACTATGTGAAATTTTTCTCCCTAGTGTTTTCCTTCCTTCCTTCCTTCCTTCCTTCCTTCCTTCCTTCCTTCCTTCCTTCCTTCCTTCCTTCCTTCCTTCCTTCCTTCCTTCCTTCCTCCCTCCCTCCCTCCTTCCTCCCTCCCTTCCTCCCTCCCTCCCTCCTTCCTCCCTTCCTTCCTTCCTTTCTTCCATGCCTTCTTTCTATCAGGTGACCTCTACAAGCAATCAAAATACAAAATAAATATCAAATAAGATTAAATGTTGCCAATACATCTTTCCCAGACAGTACTTTGTTATTGGGAGCAAAGTAAAATAATCGAGTGTCTTGTAATTTGAGAATCTTTAGAAGCATTCAGATATAAATTGCCTCTTTGTTAAGGAAGAAAAACCTCTCATATTTAGACACATGGTAAAAATTTTCCCACATCACACCCTCTCTAGCACCTCATCAGAACCAAAACCCAGTTGTTAACTTTATTTTTAAGCCAACATGCATGCCATAGCTGGTAGGGGCTTGATACCACACAGTTAGATGTTAATATATTTTACCTGAAGTTTGTGCCCTGTTACAATGGAATTCCTAAACAGGAATTATACATCAAGGCTTCTCAGTCACTTTAGCCTTAATATTAAGGAAATGGTTAATAACTTGTGGGTAGATATAGAGAATGATAAGGGAAAGAGAAAGGAAAAAGAAGTTCATATTGAAACTACCAGTTGTTAGCTGAGTGTATAAATTTGGGGAAGTTCCCTAACCTCTATTGGCCTTAGTTTCCTCATCTTAAAAGTGGGACAGTAAATTTTCACTGCTAGGGTAGTTGTTAGGATTAACTTTGCTGTCAGAAACCCAGGTTTTAGTCAAGCATTTCACTAATAGCGTTCTATAAACGGTAGAGAAAAGAAAGAGGTACAAAAAAAGAGAGAATGTGGATACTGAACTTGATTTTTCTATCTCAAAATTTTGACCAAGGCCATGTTTTTATACCCATAAAAATATTTATAAAGCATGTACAAGTACATTGGAGGACTATTTGAAATCAAGCTATTTGATGAGTCATCTGACAGCTCTATTTCTTGTCTCTGACAAACTTCCTTGAAAATTTCTGCTGGGGAAACTCAATTAGAGTCTTAATATTAATCTGTGGGTAAATGGGGATGCATAGGCATGATAACAAAGCAACAAAACATTTACTGAATGTCTAATAAGTACAGGCACTGTTCTAAGGCCCAGAGATAGGGTAGTGAATATAATAAGCAGGCCCTGACTTCATGGAATTTATATTCTATCGGGGGAGGCAGATAATAAATGAGACAAAGAAGTAAAATACATAGATTGTGACAGTGTTATAAGTGTTACAGAGGAAAAAACGAAACAGAAGTGGGATAGGAAATAGAATGGTGTTGGGGAGTGGCTGCAACATTATAAAGGGTGTAGCAGTTTGATATTGTTATAAATTCCAAAAATAGATATGGGATTATGTTTTTAAACTGGTCTGTTTCTATGGGCATATTAGATTATATTGGATTCAGAGGTTTCACTTTTACTTGAATAAATAATGATTAAATATGATTGGGCCATGTCAGTAGGATATTTCTCACAGAGAAACCATACCACAGAGAAGAGAGGTTGGAGTTTTAATAACAGAGCGCTGGGAAGTAAACGCACAGAGAAGCAGATACATGAGGAAAGAGAAAAGTCTTCATTAGACATGGCAGAGGCTCCAGGAAGATAGACAAGCTGTTTGCCTGATAGTTCAGAGCTGGACTTGTGGAGATAGCAGAATCCTAGGAAAGAGATGAGACTTATCCCAGCCTACAGCTGCTATTGAAAGAAGGGTGGGACCATGCAACCTTAAGGGGAAGAGGAAGCCTGAACCCTTGCAGACACTGGCAGTCATTTTGCTCCAACACGTGGCTACAGACTTTGGTGAGGGAAGTAATTTATACTTTATGGCCTGGTAACTGTAAGCTTCTACCCAGAATAAATACTCCTTATAAAAGCCAACAGATTTCTGGTACTTTGCATCAGTACTCCTTTGGTTGACTAATACAAAGAGTGACCAGAGAAGTTCTCATTAAGAAGGGACATATGAGTAAATCCTCATGGTAGGGCTGGCAGGTTGCTCATTCAACAACTTGACTCTTTTTTCTTCCCAGCCTCTTCCAATTAGGTAAGGCTACATGACTGAGTCCTAGCCAAAGGAATATGAGCAAAAGTGAAGCTCACTGCCCCAGGCCTGACTCAGGGCCACCTCCCACAAACACCCCATACACACACATGTAATACTACTGGCTCTTCTTATTCCTAATGTAGAAAAGCACAGTGATTTTGGAAGCCATGTGTTAAAGATGCCAGAACCACAAAATGAAAGTAGTCTGGATCCCTGATTCACCATTGGGAGGGAAGCTGCTTCCTGACCAGAAACAGCCATTTTGAACCTTATATTAGTGACTAGTTTCTATAGTGTTCAGCTTGAATTAACTTAGGTAACACAGAAATTAAGACAGTGAGGGAGTGAATCATGCAAATAGCAAGAGAAAGAGCACTCTAAGCAAAGGAAAGAGCCAGTGCAAAGGTCCTAAGGCAGAAGAGTGGCCAGAATGTTTTTAAAAAACAACAAAGAATTTAAAAAATTGAATAGAATGAGAGGAGAGTAGTAGGAGTTTAGGTCAGAAAGTGAATCTTAGGCTTAGAAAGCCTAATGTTAGATTGAGTGAACTCCATAGCAATCCCCTTATTTTATTCCTCTTTTTATTTACTGGAATATATCACTCATACATAAACAGTAAGTGTATAGTAATAGTTGTGAACTTATAAAACAAACATAAAAAACATCATACAGTGCTTTCATACCTAAACCTACCAGCAATACCTTGCAATGTTGTGAAATATTTTTAACTACTAATGATGAAAAAGCATCCACAAAATATTACTACTAACCAAAGTATCTTACATTTAGTATATTATTCCCCCAACCCACGCTATTATTATTATTAGTAGTAGTAGTATAATTTATACATGAATGTACATAAATGGCAAGTGTATAGTAAAATTTGTGAACTTACAAAGCAAACAAACATAACATAATACAGATGTCCCAAACATCAACCCATTACCAACACCTTGAACTACTGTGAGACATTTGTTAGGAATTATCAAAGAATATCATTAAAATGTCACTACTAACTATAGTCCTTATCTTACATTTGGTGTATATTCCCCCAATGCATCCTGTTAATATTTTTAAAAAATATTTTTATTACAGAAGTTGTAAACTTACCAAACAATCATGCACATGCGCAGAATTCCCATACAACACCCCTCTATCAACACACCACACTGTGGTGGAATATTTGTTGTAGATTATGAGATAACATCATCAGATTATTACCAATATCAATGGTCCATAGTGTACACTGCCATACTATTTCCATACTCCCTCATTATCAAAACAGTACATCTTTGGCATTGGTGAATGAATATTACAGTATTGCTGTTAACCACAATCTATAGATCACTCCATTGTATTTTTCCCATGCTTTTCCACATTTCTACCACCCTGAAATAGTGACATATATCTGCTCAAGCTAACAAAGGACACTCTTGGATCCGCATCAACCACAATTTTATCCACCTATGTGTTTACTGTTATTTAGTCCCTAGATTTTTCTCTTTCTTTCAATTGACATTGATATCCCTAAACTACCCTTTCCAGTCACATTCCCATTTATAAACCAGTTGTTACTCACTATAATGTGTTACTATCAACTCTTTCCATTTCCACACTTTTACAGTAAAGGTACTTATGTAATGTATATACTTCTACATGCATTAAGTATCAGTAGTCAATCTCAGTCCTCCTCTTATCTCCCTTAAGTATCCACCACCTACAACCAGGTCTTGAAGATGTTTCCTTACATTTTCTGCTAGAAGCTTTATGATTCTTGCTTTTATATTTAGGTTTTTTATCCATTTTGAATTAATTTTTTGTATAAGGTGTGATATAGGTGTCCTCTTTCTTTCTTTTGGCTATGGATATCCATTTCTCTCAGCATCATTTGTTGAATGGACTGTTCTTCCTGAGCTGTGTGGGTTTGACAGGCTTGTCAAAAATCACTTGACCATAGATGTGAGGGTCTGTTTCTGAACCATCAATTCGGTTCCATTGGTCTATATGTCTGTCATTATGCTGGTACCATGCTGTTTTCACTGCAGTAACTAGGTAATATGGTTTAAAGTCCAGAAGTGAGAGTCTTTCAAATTTGCTTTTCCTTTTTAAGATATTTCTGGCTAATTCAGGATCCCTTAACCTTCCAAATAAATTTGATAATCATGTTTTCCATTTATTTTTTAAATGCTGGTGGAATTTTTATTGAGATTGCATTGATTCTGCATATCAATTTGGGTAGAATTGACATCGTAATGATATTTAGTCTTCCAGTCTGTGAGCATGGAATGTTCTTCCAATTATTTAGGTCTTTTAAAATTTCTTTTAAGAATGTATTATAGTTTTCAGAATACAAGTGCTTTATGTCATTGGTTAAGTTGATTCCTAAATGTTAGGTTGGTGCAAAAGGAATTGCAGTTTTGCATTATTGAAATTTCCTGTTTGATATTGGAATACATTCTTAAATAAATGTGATTATGTTATACATCTTTTTAATGTGCATTTCTCACTTTATGTGATTTTGCTAATGACTTATTACTTTAGACTATGGAAATGATTTTAGAAAAAAAGCAAATTTTGTCTATTTTCTTATTTGAGCTCAACATGGGTCGTAAAGCAGTGGAGACAACTCACAACATCAACAATGCATTTGGCCAGGAACTGCTAATGAATGTACAGTGCAGTTGTTTAGCAAAGGAGATGAGAGCCCTGAAGATAAGGGGTGTAGTGACTGGCCATCAGAAACTGACAATGACCAACTGAGAGCAATCATTGAAGCTGATCCTCTTACAACTACACGAGAAGGTGCCAAAGAACTCAAGTTGACCATTTTATAGTCATTTGGCATTTTGAAGCAAATTTGAAAGGTTAAAAAGCTCAATAAGTGGATGCCTCATGAGCTGACTGAAAATTTTTTTAAAAATCTCATTTTGAAGTGTCATCTTCTCTTATTCTATGCAACAACAAAGAACCATTTCTTGATTGGATTGTTATGTGCAATGAATAGTGGATTTTAAATGACAACTGGCGACAACTAGCTCAGTGGTTGGACTGAGAAGCTCCAAAGCACTTCCCAAAGTCAAATTTGCACCAAAAGAAGGTCATGGTCACTGTTTGGTGGTCTGCTGCCCGTCTGAATCACTACAGCTTTCTGAATCCCAGTGAAACCATTACATCTGAAAAGTATGCTCAGCAAATTGATGAGATGCACTGAAACTCCTGCAGCAGGCACTGATCAACAGAAAGGGCCCAATTCTTCTCCGTGACAACACCTGACTGCACGTCACACAACCAGTGCTTCAAAAGTTGAGCAAATTGGACTAGGAAGTTTTGCCTCATCTGCCATATTCACTGACTTCTTGTCAACTGACTGCCACTTCTTCAAGTATCTCGACAACTTTTTACAGCAAAAAGGCTTCCACAACCAGCAGGATGCAGAAAATGCTTTCTAAGAGTTCGTTGAATCCCAAAGCGTGGATTTTTATGCTACAGGAATAAACAAACTTATTTCTCATTGGCAAAAATGTGTTGATTGTAATGTTTTCTACTTTGATTAATAAAGATATGTTTGAGCCTAGTTACAATGATTTAAAATTCACAGTCCAAAACTACATTTTTGGACTACATTTTGCACCAACTGAAACACAATAGCAAATAAAAGAATCAAATATTAAAAATGGAATTTTTTTTCCTGACTTTCTCCTCAGATTGCACATTACTAATTTCTTTAAGGTCTATTTCATCTGATATAATTATAGCTAGTCTACCTTTTTTTTTGGGGGGGGGGAGTGTTACTGCATGCATGGAATATCTTTCCAGCCTTTCACTTTCATTCTATTGGTATCCTTGGGTCTAAGGTCAATGTCTAATGTCTAAGGTTTAAGGTCTCCTGCAGACAGCATATAGGAGGTTCATGTTTTCTTATAAATTCCACCATTCTGTGTCTTTTGATTGGGGAGTTTAATCCATTAACATTCAATGTTATTACTGTAAATGCAGTTCTTATTTCACCCATTTTGACTTTTGGGTTTTATCTGTCACATTCTATTTTCACCACTCTTTTTACACTTATAATTACTTTTACTACAAACAGCAATTAGTGATATAATCTTTATTTTTAGACTCTCTTCCAAGCTTCTCTCTTCTGTCTTTTCAGACTGTTGCATACCACTTAGTATTCTCTGCAATGCCAGTATCTTGGTTACAGTCTCAGTTTCTGTTTATCTGTGAGTATCTAAACTTGCCTTCATTTTCGAAAGACAATCTTGCTGTGTATAGGAGTCGTGGGTGGATTTTTTTTCTCTTGCAGTATCTTAAATATATCATACCACTGCATTTTTTCCTCCATGGTTTCTGATGAGAAATCAGCACTTAATCTTATTGGGTAACCCTTATGTGTTATGCGCTGCTGTTCTCAGAATTCTTTGCCTTTGGCATTTGACATTCTGATAGGTACGTGTCCTGAATTTGGTCTATTTGGATTCTTGGACATGGATATCTATGTCCTTCAATAGGGTTGGAAAATTTTCTACCATTATTCCTTCAAATATTCTTTCTGCCCCTTTTCCCTTCTCTTCTCCTTCTGAGACACACATGACATGTATGTTTGCATGTCTCTTGCTGTCACTTACTTCCCTGAGACTTTGTTCGATTTTTTCCATTCTTTTCTTCATCTGTTCTTTTGCATGTTCACTTTCAGAGGTCATTTCTTCAGTATCACCAATCTTTTCTTCTGCCTCCTCAAATATGCTATTATACTATTCCAGTGTATTTTTAACTTCATTTATTGTACCTTTCATCCCCATAAGATCTGCTGTTTTTCTGTGTATGCTTTCAAATTCTTCATTGTGCTCATTCAATGTCTTCTTTTTTTAAAAAATTTATTTCTCTCCCCCCACCCCATTGTCTGCTCTCTGTGTCCATTCGCTGTGTGTTCTTCTGTGTCCACTTGGATTCTTGTCAGCGGCACCGGGAATCTGTGTCTCTTTTTGTTGCATCATCTTGCTTGTATCAGCTCTCCATGCGTGTGGCGCCACACCTGAGCAGGCTGCGCTTTCTTTGCTCAGGGTAGCTCTCCTTATGGGGCACACTCCTTGCACATGGGGCTCCCCTACGCAGGGGATACCCCTGCATGGCAGGGCACTCCTTCACTCATCAGCACTGTGAGTGGGCCAGCTCACCACATGGGTCAGGAGGCACATAGGCAGACGTTCTATCTGTTGACCAAATCCACTTTCCCCAATGTCTTCTTAATATCCTTAATCTCTTTAGCCATCTCACAGAAATTTATTGAGGAGATTTGTTTGAATATATATGATTAGTTGTCTCAACTCCTTTTTGTCATCTGGAGGCTTATCTTGTTCCTTTAACTGGGCCATAGCTTCCCGTTTCTTGGTATGGATTATAATTTTTTGTTGGAGTCTTGGCATCTGGCTTACTAGATGTAATTATTCTGGGTGCAGTTTCTTTTTTTAGTTTAGCTTTCTTGCCCTTTCTCCATTGCTGGTTGTACTAAGAGTTGAGGATATAGTTGGTGCTATAAGCTGTGGAGCCTCAAGCTGCCTCATTGCCCTGCCTTTCCCCTTTTCCATGGGTAGTGACAGAGCCACAGCCATGTGTAATAATACAAGTCATGCAGGCCTACACTGTAGTTACCTAAAGAGACTGATGAAGTCTCATACTCCTTCCCCTGCCTGGGATGGGGATGGAGCTGCAGGTATCGGCAGCAGTCTATGCCTTGCAGGTCCAAAGTGACAGCAGTTGCCCCACGAGACTTCTGAATATTCAGCCTATGCCAGCTGAATGTACCTGCAGTTATCTGGAGAGGCTGGTACAAGTCTCACCAGGTTCTTCCCTGCCAGAGGTGGCACTGAAGCCTAAGCTAGGGCTGCAGCACAATCTGGGTGGAAAGAAGCTGGTCCCTACGGTTCCTACTGTCACTGTGATTTTCAATCAGCCTGCCTTCCCGTCATGCCAGGGACGGAGTGAAAATGGTGGCTACCTGCCTCTTTCCAACTTGGACGCGTTCAAACTTCAACTCTTCTTAGGGTTATACTTTAACCAGCTGAATTTACTAATCAGCTGAAGTCAGTGTCCAACCATGTCTTCCTCCCCTGTTTTTGGGAAATGGAGTTTCCAACGCCAGCCAAAGAATAGCTCCTGAGGCGGCTTTCTGTCAGAGTAGTATGAGCACTAGCCTCCATGAAGTGGCCTGTTTTTTCCCAGAGTGGCTGGTGCAGGTCCGCCAGCTTTCTTCCTGCCAGAGGTGGAGCTGGGACTTAGGCTAGAACTACAATCTGATCTGGATGGAAAGAAGCTGGTCTCTACTATAACCATGATTTTCAGTCAGATCTGTTTCCCCTCATGCCAGTCATGCAGTTAAGATGGTGGCTATCAGACACTTTCTGACTGGGACTGGTTCAAACTGAAGCTGTCTTTAGGATTATACTTTTAGCCCACCGAATTTACTAATCAGTAGCTGAAGTTGGTGCCCAGTTGTCTCTTCCTCTCCTATTTTTGGGATGTGGAGCTTTAAATTACAGCCACAAAATAGTTCTCAAAGTAGCTTGTGCTGCCCATGTTGGATGGGCACCCGCCTCCATGGAGTGGAATGCTCTACTTACAAATCTTCTCTGCAGATGGGCAGTTTCCTCCTTCCATTCTTTCAAGGATGTTGCCTGATGCTCTTCTCATATCCTGGAGCTCCTAAATAAGTGCTTTAGATAGCTCTGGGTGATTACTAACTGCCCTGTAGCACAAGCTGACTCTAAGAGCACCTTACTCTGCCACCATCTTGCTGGTTGTCCCCCCTGATTTTTTTTTTGGTGCTGTCTACACAGGTGCTGGTGGTACAGACTTCGGAAAACATTGAGGCTCCGGGGTCTCATCTATCAGAGACAAAGTGACATAACTTATCAGCAAAGCCTGTCACAAGGCAGCTAGCATCTGGTAGAAAATGCAACAAAGAGTGTATGACCTCAAACAGTTTTTCTGCTTTCAGTCACAGTTGGTATTTCCCTCCGCAGAAATTCAAAACATGATCATCTTCTGCCTCAAGCTTGCTCCTCAATTAGCCTCAATGGATGAGTCAACTTGCTTACAATTTCTCAAGCTAGAGTCATGCTTTACTCTTCCTTCTTCCTCCTTCCCAGAGTCTATCAATAAACATGCCCTTTTAATTCCATATGAGACAGTTCTATGAATATGACCACTTTTCTCTATCCTAACTACCATGGCCCTCTTTCTCCATCCTATTTGGATTACTGAAACTGCTTCCTAATTGGTTTCTGCTTTCTAGCTTGTCTCCTTCCTATCTGTTCTCAGCACTTCAAAATGGATGATCTTTCTAAACTATGTCTCTGATCATACCCTCACATCTTCAATAGCTCCCTAACACCAACTGTATAAAATCCAACCTCTTCAGCATGGATCAAAAGCTCTTTATGATCTGGTCTCACTTCTTTTTCATCATCTCTTGTTGCATACTACTATCCACTGAACTATTTATTATTCCTTGAAACCCAGTACCATATCTATGTCAGGACTTGGCACATTTTGTTTCCTCTGATTGTGATATCCTTCCCCACATCTTGATCTAGATAATTCCTAGTTACACTTCCAGTCCAAGGTTAAACATCACTTCCTCTATGAAGCTTTCCTTCATTAATTAACTCTTTTTCTCAACAAAGTCTATGTAATGCAATCCCATAGCACCCTATGATTCTTCTATTACAGTGTACATTGTAATTTCCTGTGCTCCTCAATATACAGCAAGTATCACGAGGACAGAGACCCTATCTATTGTAATCACACTCTATTCTCAGCACATGGTAGTTACTTATTTTAAATTTATATTTTCCAAAGGACATCATCTTAATTGTGTATCTGAGAGTGATAACATTATTCACATAAGTTTTGGGAGATTTCCCATATGTATGAGGGTGGGTCCCATAGTGAAAATACATTCAACTGGGGAAAGCTATATGCTAAGAACTGCAAACTACGGCCTATGAGCTAAATCCATTCAATCAACTATTTTTGTAAATAATGCATTATTGCAATACAGCCATGCTCATTTCTTTACATATTGTCTATGGCTGTTTTCAGGGTACCTTAGCAGACTTGAGTAGTTCCAAAAGAGACTGGATGGACCACAA
Source organism: Dasypus novemcinctus (assembly GCF_030445035.2). Taxonomy (NCBI): domain Eukaryota; kingdom Metazoa; phylum Chordata; class Mammalia; order Cingulata; family Dasypodidae; genus Dasypus; species Dasypus novemcinctus. Next base: position 36,146,631 of record NC_080704.1, read on the forward strand.
AGCCTGAAATATTTACTATCTGGCACTTTACAGAAAAAGTTTACCAACACCTGTTATATACTAAATCCCTTTCTTAGACACATACTCAACAATTAAAGGCATGAGAACCCTGGTTTTAATACAGTTACATGTGTGATGAAGAAAATATGCATGACCATGAAAACTCTCTTCTGCCCCTTGGTACAATTATTAACAATATACAAAAAATTAATATTTCATAGGATACAGCATGAGGTTCGCAAAAAGGAAAGCTAGGCGTTGCATCTAATTCTAAATATTTCTTCTTTTTAAAGTTACTAAAGTTTCCCAGTATGAAAAGCGGTGTCCACTTAGCTTGAACAAAAACTTGGAAATCACTTAGTAAATGCTTTGTAAGTAGACCCACCCTTCTGCCTTCTTTTTCTCTTCTTTATTCTATACTATTCAAGATTCTTCCCTTATTTTTTACTTTCTTCTTACCTCCAAGCCTAATTTATCACCTCTTTCACAATTTTACACCTTTTTTGTTACTCAGTCTTGGTTCTGAAGATTTTGTGGTGATTTTCATTACTGTGCCAATATTTGAATTCCTCAGGGTAGTTGTAATTTCTACCCCTAGCAATTTTTATATATTGTCCAGCACTATATGAATTTTTAGTGAAATATAAATACATAGTAAAGGAAAACCAAAGTTTCTCCAGAGAGAGAGAAAGAGAGAGGGAAATTTTGCTAACCACTTTCATCCTGGAAAAGAAAGGACAAAGGGCATTTCTATTTCATTTATTACAAATCTGTACAAAACCGCAAGTAAGTTCTTCAGAAACACAGGTTACTCTACTTTAAAAGAATATAGCCACGGGTGGTACAAGAATAGTTAGATTCTCTCAAACAGCACTTCCCAAAGTGTGGTTTGAGAGTCTAAGGATCCTAAAGATCCTTTCATGGGATCTGTGAGGTCAAAACTATTTTCCTAAAATTACTAAGATGTTATTTCCCTTTTTCTCTGTCATTCTCGTACACATTTTCCAGAAGCTATTATGATGTGTTTTATCATAAAGCCAAACATCAAAGAGATTTATCAAATTATAAAAGAATTCTACTCTTTTCACTAAATTTTTTGTCACTGAGAATACAATTTTAAATGAAACATGCATTACTTACATTAATTTAGAATGAGTTTAATATTGTTATTTTTAAATGAATTACTACATATTTTCAAAAATTCTCAGTTTTACTTTCTAGTATTGCAACCCATATAAAACAAAAGTTCTTCAAATTTTTTTAAGAGTGCAGTAGGGTCTTGAGACCAAAAAGTGTGACAACCATTTGTTGTAGAAGAATTGAATAACCAAAGTTAACCAAAGTTTAACTACTATGATGGATAAGTGAGAAGAGAATTTTCCTGAGAAAAGAAATAACTCCTTGTCACTAGCCATAAAAAATGGCAGTTTATCATGCATATCAAGGATTCACCATCATAGAGACAACCTCGAAAATTAAAAATCTAATATGAAATGAAATTTACAGCAATCCATCAGATATGAAGAATTCCATGGCCACCAAACACTCCACTTAGAATCCAGAAATTAGCCATGAGGGCCATGAGGGCCAACTTTTAGCGTTAAAGATTTGCCTAAATATATATTGTGAGTCTGTGTGACATTCTAGGCGAAGCGGTTCACTCTCACATTTTACATATACTACTCCCTGGAGCTTACAATGCACTAAGAAAAGTTGGCTTCTCGTGAATTTCATGTTCTTTCATCAACAAATATTTGAGTGTCTACTATGTACCAGGCAGTGTTTATGTTACATGATGGGTGGTTACCAAAAGTTGACAGGCTAGTAGGAGGCACAGACGTGTACATAAATGGTTAAATTTAACGTACAATAAGCATTTGAAGGAGTGAACAAATATTTATCAAGCATCCATTAAATGCTGTGCACCATACTAAGTGCTTGATATTCAGGGATGAGCAAAATAGACGCAGTCCTCACCCATCTGGAGCTTCTACTTTGATGGGAGATGGAACATTTAACCAATAATCATATAAAGAAGTCTATTTATACAAATTATTGTAAGTTTATTAATTAAACATTAAGAAAGTATACCTCTATTTATAAACTTTTAACTCAACTTTCATAAATATGTAGCACTTAAAGGCAAAAGAGAATCAAATTCTACTTCCCACAAAGCAACAGTGTCAGTGTCCAGTCATGGTTATTCTACTTTTGGATACCATGTTTTCTTTTAGTCAAAAAATGTATTTGCTCTGTTTGTGTGTAGTTTTTTAAGTGGCTTGTAAACATTATTAACCTGATTATATCTGATGGGTACAATGGCAGAAAGAAATTGTGCTGGGAAAACATAAAAAGAAGAAATAATAACAATAACACTATTGTTAATAGTAACAATAATCCCAAACCCATAAAATTTAGAATTTTCTGAAAAGACCTAACTGAACATCTACTGGTATTGTGTAGGGTGGCATATAGCCTAAGAAACAAATGTGCTTACACAGTCATTTAGTATTAACCTGTTCTTAAGTGTTAAAGCAGTGGGGCCCTCCTGAGATTGGGGAAGGGCTGATGGTTGTAAGAGTGATTCCCCAAGTATGTGACATTGAAGTTATAATGTATAAGAACCAGCTGTCTTCTCTTAAGCTAAACATTAGAGATTTATCAAATTATAAAAGAATGTCACTCTTCTCACTAAAATTTTTGTCACTGAGAATACAATTTTTAATGAAACATGCATTACTTACATTAATTTAGAATGAGTTTAATATTGTTATTTTTAAATAAATTATGACATATTTTCAAAAATTAGCAGTTTTACTTTCTAACATTGTAACCCATATAAAACAAAAGTTCCTCAAAAATTTTTAAGAGTACAAAAGGGTCTTGAGACCAACAAGTATGACAACCATCTGATGTAGAAGAATTGAATAACCAAAGTTTAACTACCACAATGGATAAGGAGTGTACCAAGAGAAGAGACCAGAGGATAGGCAGGGGCCAGGAGGCCATGCTAAGAATTTGGATTTTACCTTAAGTGTAATGTGAAATCATTGACAATGGATCCTGGTAACTCAAAGGAATGAATTCTCAGGAGCCTAGGAAATAATTCACAAAGTGAAGAAGGGAGTGGAAGCCATCTGGACCTGGGCTTTCCTATCTGAAAGATTTTAATTTGCTAATTCAACGTCTGTACTCCTAATAGGTCTATTCAGATTTTCTGTTCTCTTAAATCTGTTTTGGTAATTTATATCTTTCTAGGAATTTTTCCATTTCATGAAATTTGGAAAAACTTGTTGCCATAAAGTTGGCCAGAGGATTCCCTAAATCTTTCTAGCTTCTGCAGTGTTGGGAGTGATGCTCTCTCTTTACTTCAAGATTATGATAATCTTTTCTTCTTTCTTTTATTCTTCATCAATCCAGTTAAAGCTTTGCCATTGAAGAAAATCTTTTCAAATTAAACACTTGATTTTATCTTGATTTTATTGCTTTCTTCTCCTGTGTTTCAGTTTCCTATTTTATTGATTTCCATTCTGATCTTCATATTTCCTTCTTAGTGTGCTCCTCTTTTTCTAGTTCATAAGGTAGAAGCTTACATTATTGATTCAAGACATTCATCTCTTCCAACATAGGTGTTTAAAGCTCTTAATTCTCTCAGTTTTCCTGTAAGCACTGTTTTAGCTGTATCTCATAAATCTTGACATGTGTTTCCATTTTCATTCAGTACAAAATATTTTCTAATTTCCCTTGTGATTTCTTCTTTGACCCATGGCTTATTTAGATGTTGTTTAATTTCCAAATATTCGCATATTTCCCATGTTGTTTTCTGTTATTGATTTCTAATTTAATTATGTTTCATATAGAGAAAATAATTTTTGTGATTTCAATCCTTTTAAATTTACTGATATTTGTTTTGTGACTTAGCATATGATCTATCCCAGAGAATATCCCATGAACACTTCAAAACTTCGTATTCTGCTGCCATTGGGTAGAGTATTCTATAAATGGTAGTTAGGTCAAATAGGTTGATAGGATTGTTCCTGTATTCTATTTCCTTGCTGATTTTCTGTCTGCTTGGACTGGCAACTATGAGAGTGAGATACTGATGTCTCCAACAATTAATTATTGGTGAATCATGTATTTTTCCTTTCAATTCTGTAAATTTCTGCTTCAGGAATTTTGGTGCTGTTAATTACATACATGTCTATTGTTGTTATGTCTTCTGACGAATTGACCCCTTTTAATTATAAGTGTTTTCTTTGTCTCCAGGAACATGTTTTGTCTTAAAGTCTATTTTCATTGATATTAGCATTGTCACTATTTCTCTTATGGATACTTTTTGCATGGTATATCTTTTACCCACTTCTAATTTTCAAAATATTTGTGCATTTGCCTCTAAAGCATTATACTTGTAGACAGAATGTAATTGGATCGCTCTTTTTTTTTTAAATCCAGTTTGAAATCTCTGACTTTTAATTGGAGTGTTCAGCCATTCATATTTAATGTCACTATTGAGATGGTTGGCTTTATAGCTGCCATTTGCTATTTATTTTCTAAATGTTTCTTGTCTCTTGTTTCTTTGTTTCTCTTTCACTGCCCTTTTTTGTTACATAGATATCTTAGCATATAATTTTAATTCTTCTGTTGCTTTTTTAAACTACTTTAAGTTATTTTCAAAGGGGCTGCACTAGCGATTACATATGAAATTTACTTTATCATAATCTACTTCAGTTTTATACTAATTTAATTTCAGTCAAATATAGGAACTTTCCTCTGACATTGCATTTTTTCCTTCCTCTGTTGTGCTATTATTGTTAATATGCGTAACAATTATATATGTTATGTTTTGTCGATTTATCCTATTTAGGTTTTGTTGTGCTTCATCAAATTTGTAAGGTGTTTGACTATTATTTGCTCAAATAACTTTTCTGCAACTTTCTCCCTCTCTCCTTTCTTTCTGAGACTCCCACTACACATACACTGTTGCTGTCCCACAGATCTCTGAGTCTCTGTGAACTTTTCTTAATTCTTTGTTCTCGATATTTTCAAATTGGATAATTTCTATTTATCTTCAAGATTATTGATTTTTTTCTACTGCCATTTAAAATATGCTTTTGAGCCCCTTTAGTGATTGTTTTTCATTTCAGTTAAGGTAATTTCCAACTACAGATTTTTCATTTGGTTCTTTTTTATAATGTGTATCTCTTTGTTGAAATTGTCTATTCGTCGAGTAATTGTCATCTAGTTTTCTTTAATTCTTTAATCATGATTTCCTATAATTATTTGAAGATATTTACAATAGGTGCTTTGAAGTCTTTGTCTGCCAACTCTCACATCTGTGCCCACTCAGAGACAATTTCTATTGACTGCATTTCTCCCCCAAAAGACTTCCCTGTCTCTTTGCATGCATCATATTTTTCCTGAAAACATGACATTATGATTAATATATTGCAGCAACTCCAGCTCCTGATTTTCACCCATGAGGGTTGTTGTTATTGTGGTTTTAGTAACTTTCCTGGTCTAAACTTGAGAATCTGTTTCCCCACATTGTGGGGAAAATCGAAAAATACATTTTATCGAAATTAACCTAAATGAGAAAAAGTAATTTATGATAACTTTAGAGTCATATTAATGGCTAAACTATAGCAATACAAAATTAGTAAAACAAAAGAAAAATTGCTGAAAGGAAAATGAGAGTAGATGAGGAGACATATCTAAAAGCATTCTTTAATTATATTAAACCCAGGGAAGGAAATCAATAAAGTGATCAACATGCTTTTATCCCAGGCTCTAGGACTGTGGGCTTTCCTTTGTGCACAAAGATGGGTGTACTGACCTGTGGACTTGTGTTCTCTTTTAGTGGTATGATACTTTGTGATTCTAACATAAAAAGCACTTTGGAAATGAGTGTTTATAATATGAAGTATGTCTCACAGGACAGGCTTTAAAGGTAGGCAATTAAGATTTTCCTCAGCAACAAGGAAAATGAAAAACCTGCAAAATACCATTTGGTCTGTTTTAAGAAAATGTTGCAGTCCTAGGGCAGTGAGCTGGGTCAGACGGACTACAACAGGCAACTCCAGACAGCAATAACCTAAAAGGAAGAGTGTATTTACAAGATGACATATGATGAACTCTACCAGGGCATGCATTGCTTTGTCTTTATTTCCCATGCTTCTAAGATTTCCAGCTACCCCTGTATTAATCATTTGCATTTCCTTAAATACTGTATCCATACTTTAACTATGCTTGGAGATATCCTTTGTTTCTCCAGGTATCCCAAAAATACACAGGGGTCATTTCTGATCTGCCATCAGCTGGATGAGAGCTTTGAGCTTATATTCTTATATGCAGTGATGGATTTCTCCTCATTTGTCACCAATCTTTTGTTTACCAACCCTTCTGATTCATGACAGTGTAGGGTCTGTGGCCACAGAAAAGAGAGAGTGAAGGAAATCGGTTGCCATGTTGACCCTATCTACAGCCTCATTTCATTAGTATTGTTCCAACCCCAGCATTCACCTGCCACAGTGGCTTCCCAGTACCTGAACCTATGTCCCATAGCTTCACTTACAGGTTAATATGTACTTTGGGAACTCTGTTTTATTAGCAGCTAGCAAGTACTGACAAGAGAAAGTGGCCTCACTGAGAAGCAGTTCATTGACTGGGGACTGCTACCATCTCTACATTTGGGAAAATGGCAGTCTTCAGCTCTTGCCTTCCTCCTGAGGTTCAGACTTACACATACTAATGCATGCTTTCGAACACCTTGTTTTAGATGTGTCATAGGTTACTCAAACCTATCGTATTCCAAGTTGAACTCCATATATTTGACTTGCTTTCATCTTCCAATCTGATTGCTGCCCCTTGTGTTTTCTATCCTAGCCAACAGCACTCCATTCTGCCAGATCTCCAAGGCCACAACCTGGGGAAGGGGTCATCCTAAATTCCTCCATCATCCCATCTAATCAATTAACAAAATTGATTTAATCTACTTAATCCATTTAATCTAGTTTAATCTATTGTGTATATGTTGACTTTGCTATATCTTTGCAAGTTCAGTTCTGCTAAGTCACTCATCCCTAATCCAAAACACTACAAAAGATAATTTATTTGAGTTACCTTTCTGCCAGTTTTATCCTCTTTATTCCACCCTGAGCTCAGGTATAAGAGGTGTCTATGGAAATTCAAATGTAATCCTTTTAAAAATTATCCAAGGCATTTCTACTCCACCCAGGGAAAAAGTTAATTGAGACATAAAATCCTCCCTTGCCAGGTCCATCTTGACCACTCCATTTATCACTACACCATACCTCATCCTTTAGACATATGATAGAAATCCTCTTATTAAATTTGTCAAAGATTAGGACAAGTTGAAGAATTGTTACTAGAAGAAGACTTTTAAATTGGAGGGATTATATGAAGTTGTTTACACTTATCTAAGTTGTATTTTTGCTTATAATGTATAAACAGGTATTTATTTGACTCTCATTTGTGCATGATAGCAGAAAGGCTAGCTGAAAAACTTCTGAAAACACCTATGGGCTATTGATGTCCAGCAGTTTAAAACAGGAATAGGGCAGTTGGTTTCACATACAGAAGGAAGAGTTTAGGAAAATTATATGAGTATGTTAAATGCAAGTCATTTAAGTTAGCTTCTCTATACTAAAGTGCTTAGAGGCCTCCAATGCAACCCACCTGTTCTTGATTCGGTGATTTTGATCATGACACTTTTCCTCTCTGGCATATCCATTCATTCTTCATTCAGCTCCTCTAATCCTTTAAGACCCATCTCAGAGATTATCCTCCATAACAAACTCTCCTCCTAATGCCTCCTTCCTCAACCCCATAAAAGTTCATGGAAGGTCTTGAATAAAGTACACCCATTTGTGTATCTATATAGTAACAGTATCAGCAACAGCATGTTTGGCTCCAGCTAGTCAGTTTCATTAGAACTTGCCAAGTTTCAAAGAATAAAATATGACATAAAAAGATTAAGTATGAAGCTAATTTTTCATAGGCTTTTGATGAAGAATTATGAATGTCCTTGAAAGCTTTTCAAGAGTCATCAGAGAACAGATGGGAAGAGGCCAGCTTTTCCATAGACACCTGTGGATAATAATATCTGTATGATCCTCGCTGATCAAACTAAAAATAGCACTTTGGTGATATGGATTGCATCTAAAACATCTTGCGGCTGTAGGCTGAATGAGGACAAAATATCCAGTTTCAGAGAAAATTCCTATTTAATTCACCAAAATTTATTAGTGGGGCTACAGTGAGCCTGAGGTAAACAAATCTTGAAACAAAAAGTTACAATCAAAGAGTTTCTTTCTAGTATGCAGTAGCTAAGGAATTTGAAATCTATTACATCTTAAGTGCAATAAATTGTACAGAACACCTAAAATTATTAATTCTTAGAGCAATGTTTTCCATTTGTTTTAAGGTTAGAAAGGATCCAGTCTAACATCTAGAATTAAAAACATGCCCATGACTGTGAAGGAGCACTGATGCTTAATGTATGTAGAAGTTTTAATTAAGTTTACAATAAAAGTGTGCAAATGGATGGAGCTGATAATACATTATAGTGAGTAGCAGCTGGTTTACAAATGGGATTGTGGCTGAAAAGGGTAGTCTAGGGATGTAAATGTCAATTGAAAGAAAGCTAGAGAATAATCTGGGGACTGAATAACACAGATGAACCCAGAAGTAGATGAGAACTGTGGTTAATAGTTTTTGCATCAATACCAAAGATGTGCTGTATTAAGAATAGGGGAGTATGGAAAAAATATACCTAATGGATGTTATAGACCATAGTTCATAGTAATAGTCTGATGATATTATCTCATAATCTGTAATAAATGTTCCACAACAATATAATATGTTGATGGACAGGCGTTGGGACTAGAGAGTTCCTGGGGGAAGAGTGTGAATGTGTGAGCAAGCTTTTAGCACTGGTTTATATGGGCATGTTGGGTACTTTTAAAAGATTGCAGACACTGGGAAGAGACTTTGAAATCGTATTAGAATTGAGCAGTTTCCTTTTGCAAGGAATAAGATGCTACTGAAAGCTACTTGGTCAGGGGAATCTGAATTAGTGAGAAGCCAAAGTTAAGGAAGACTTTTAAGAGAAAGCAGTTGTCTCAAATGGAGTGCAGACTAATATGGATTGCTAATGGAAATTTTCAAGGAGAGGTCCTACTAGGCCTACTTTAATGAGTAGACAAGGCTAATAAACATCATTTGTTTGCATGCATCAATGAGCTAAGGTCTTCAAAAAAAAAATAAATTCTTCCTTTAAGTACATTTAGGAATGCTTCTCATTATCTTACTTATACCATGAATTTACCTGACAAGCTAGCATAGATTATGTACAGGTAAATTTTGGTTCAAAAATCAGAGTCAGAAGTATTCAAATGAGTAATAACTTACTGATTGCACAAGGAGGCAAACAAAATAAGGGCTTTATATACATATATATATTTATGTGTATATATATATAATCAAATGTAGCCTTGCTTTGAACTTTGATGTATTCTGAGGAGAGATTTATCAAGTGCCCTTGCAAAAGTAATGTGGAAGCATCATTTTCCCTGAGATTGCTTGCCAGAAGGGTGCCAGTGTTTCTCTGTGAAGGGGCTACTGCCCAGATCTTGATATCTATATAGCATTCTCCACTAAAGGAAACCAAGAATCATTGGAAAATTGGTTAATTCCAAACCTGGGGCAAGGAAAGTATAAGGTGAGCCTGGGGCATTTTATGCTGAAAACCAAGAAGCTTGAAAGAGCTCCCACTGTCCAAATTTGGGGAAATTGGGAGTCAACAAGAATACTATCTCTAATTAATTATGCCACATTGAATAAATCAGAGTCCATGAGTCCAGAGTGACAGGGGGGGACATTTTATAAAAAAAGATAAAAGAAGAAATTCAGCTGGTAAAGGTAGGACCATGTTAGAATTAGAAAAATCACTATAAAGTAATAATTGATTTAGGGAAAGATCATCAATGGATACTAAAGCCATTATATGACTTCCTAATTTCAAAGGCAAAATTATGGCTAAATAGTGCAAGATCTGGCACTTACCACTTTAACTAAGTGATCAAACTAGGAGCTTTTAGCATGGGACAACCTCATAGTATGCATCTACTAATGGGATGCAATCCAGACTACACAGCACCTATATGGAATATTCCTTCCAAAAATGTTTGGCTTGCATCTTATCAAGTCTCATCCAGCCCCAACTCCCAGTTTACAAGACATATAGAGGGTAGAGAACAAGTTAAATGACATCATGAGGGGGGAAATATTAGGCAATTCCAGAAAAGTAGGACATTTTTTGAGGCTATCATCCTAGACTATTCAAATGCCATGTCAAAAGAAGAGATAGGAGAGCCATTGGAGCCTAAAAGAGATTAAAGAGGCATAATTACCAAACAGAGTATGAACCTTCATTGTATTCTGGTTCAAAAACAAGAAGATATGAAAGAAGGTTTTGGACCGGACATTTGAGTATGGACTGGTTATTAAATAATTTTATGGCATTATTTTTAATTTTCTTGTGTTACCAGATTTGGTTTAGGTTCTTGGCTATGTTGGAGAAATGAATTTCGAGAGCACGCCAGGTGTTAGCCCAGTAATTTATTCAGGTAAGGAGGGAAGAGAAATGGGAAAAAAATAACAGATCAGGGGTCCCAGGTCGAGAGGAAAGGGTTGAAAAGTGATAAAGCGAGCTGATTTACAGACTACAATTCCCCATTTTAGGTTATAAATCCCCAGGTTTACTTGTGTGGCCACATGGCAGAGGAAAAACGGGCGAGAGCAGAGCAAAGAGGTCAGGAATGGGTCCAGAGGCAAGAGAGTGGAGCACTCTCAGGCGTCGCGGATCTGCTTTATAAACTGAATTATTCCAGCCCTTTGCTAATGGCAGGGGAGGGATTCCAGCTGTTTGTTGTTTTGCTTGATCACCCCACCCATCAATCCCCTAGTAAGGACCCAACGATAAAAGTCCCTAGGGAACATCTGGGGCTTTTCTTTGCATCCAGAAGTCATCTTTGTTCTGGATAGCAGAATATTGGGGAGGGACTTCCAGCAGCCAGCTTGGGGTTTACTGATGTCCACGTGGACTCTGCCAGGTTCCAAATCCATTCATTAATTCCCTATCTTACTAGCCTGCTCCACTTGGACATGATAAACAAGCATGGTAACATATGACACTCCCTTAGCTAAAGAAAATGCATGCTGAGGTTTTTAGGCGTGAAGTGTAATGGTGTTTATAACTTAATTGTAAGTGCTATAGCAGGAAAAATATGTGTGTGTGCATTATACCCTCTATTTGTGTGTGTGTGTGTGTGTGTGTGTGTGTGTGAGAGAGAGAGAGAGAGAGAGAGAGAGAGAGAGAGAGAGAGAGAGAGAGAGAGAGGGAGAGAGAAGCATATTTGGCAAAATACTAATAGTTTCTGAGTCTAGGCATATAGGAGGAGAGATGGAAAGTATTAACCAGGCTATTCTTTTCAACTTTTCTACAAGTTTGAAATTTTTCACTAAAAATGGGAAAAGAAAAAGGAGCTGTTCTTGAACTTTCAAGAAATATTTTCAATCAGGTAACATCTCAATGTAAACAGTTACTCTTTCAACATGTTTTAATACAGCAAATTGGGGGAGAAATATCACATGCCTAGAGGGAGGAAGAAAGACAATCTCTTGAGATCCTTTTTTATTGCTAAGGTTATGATTTAGACAGTCCTTAATTTAGGGATTCCATTTCTCATCACCTTGCTTCCTACCTCCATTTAATTTTTTAATCAACTGACATTATTCTAAGTAAAATATTGTTCATTATATTGTCAGCAGTTCACCGCCTGAAGGTCTGCCTCCTCATGTCCCTCTGTCTGGTGCACCTTTTGGAATACTCCAGAAGAAACGTAGTGTATGAAGATGGTGACTGCACATCAAAAGGACTGAATCAAGAGTAAATGGGGATGAGATTCTTGGAAGATGAATGGACAGCTGGTTAGAAAAAAAAGATCTTTTCGTTTGGCCATGGATCAAATTGGCAACCTGCTGAAGCCTTGGAACCCTTCTCAGAATAATATTTTCAAGTCTATGAGATAAAATACATAAGACTACAAGTCTATGAGATAAAATACAAAAGAAACCAATTATGTTGAGAAGCAGTTATAAAAATATTACCAAAAAAATCTGATATAACAATATATGTGCTCGTTTATTAACACATCAAATACTAAGGTCTTGTGGCAGGTCTGTTAACTACTGCAGTTTTGAAATAGTGACAAGCCTGAATGATATTTTGAGATAACTCCAAGAACTTAGGTACTGCTCGTATTACTGTGGTTTGCTGCCTACATTCAATTTCAGTTTGAGGCTGGTGAAAATAGTTAATATTTTTCCCCATTCAAGGTCATGGCTCTGTCTGAATTCTATCTATGGGCCCTGGGTTAAGAATCCTCTTAAACAACCTTCCTTTGTTGTAACCTACGACTTTCCTTTATAGCTGATAGGTTTTCATTTGCATCTTTTTCATTTAAAAAGATCATTTGGGGGGCTAAGCCATAATTAAACTCATTATGATCAAGTTAAACCTATAGATGTTACCCAGTCCCTCTGCTACATAATTGAGGCAAAAGTGAATTTTCTATCTTAAATTGCACAGCTAATTGACTATATTTTATACTTCATTTGCTTCCATACACTAACTATAATGGATGTCCACTGCAATTTGAATTATTCTGAGAATTTTCTTTTCATATTTCTGATCTTGCTTTTCCAAAAGGAAGGACTTAAAATGTTAGCTTTTAGGCTCCAAATATTTTTGGTAGCCTTTTTTTTTTTCCTTAAATTATACATTTTCCTTCTTACAAGTACCTAGCCTAAGGAATGTTAAATATTTCCAACAGCTTTATTTAAAGCCCAGTATAAACTAAGAATACCATTGACAACTTGAATAGGTATCTTATTTTTCACCCATGAAATAGTCTTATCTCCATCAAACTTCTGCTTGGGTTGCCATGAAAGGGTGCCCTTGATTAACAATAGTTTCACAGTTGAAGCATCCCCACAATTATTTGGTTAACATAGTCTTTATGAAATATTATTTTATCTTTATTTGCTACTAGATGCTTCAATATAGTTATGAGTGTATTAGTAGAGCTGGCATTTATATTTTATTTACTATTTCTACATTTCACATATTCAAATGATATAAATATTCTGAGGAAGTATGACACAAAACTGATCCCAGTGGAAATTTAAATATACTAACATTTATTTTTTTTAATGTAACATGAAGTAGACAACTTTAAAAGCTGAGTTAAAAAACTCTCAAGGAAGCTGATCTTGACTTTTTAAAGCACAAAAGTGCAATGTTTAATGTAGGTCAGCTAAATCCCTAGCTGTAATTAACCTACAATTTGTATAATATTCCACAACAGAGTCAGCATGTGTACCACTTTCTTATAAACTTAGGATATAAAATTTTAGAGCTTATTTGATGAAATATGCATTTTGCCCTATCTTCATTTATAAGTTATAATTTGCATTAAGAAGATAATAATAGGTAACACAATATTGAACTTTTAGGTGAAAAAGAGTTATCACAGGGAATATTAATGTGCTCTATCCAAACAGTATATGAGTAAAATATTTAAAAATGAGAAGCATTTTATATGTAGTAAAGAAAAAAGTGATCCACAGATCAATTTAATGTACTTTATGCATTCAAGATACATATTTTAATAGCAAGTTATTTGACTTTCTTTAATTTTTACATTTCTTAATATCTCCTTTTCGACTAGATTGGGCCTAGTTCAAAATTAATATTATACAGGTTTAAATGTGTTCAAATTTTTAACATATCAGTTATTTAAATAACAGAGTAGATGCATGTTTAATAAAAGAATTTCAGTTTGGGCAAAAAGTGTATGGCTTGCCCAAGGAAGCAGTTTAACTAGAAAGCCTGGGTCTTTATTTTTATAATCAGAAAAAAATAGTTTCTAAATGACGATTTGAAAAAAAATTGTTTAGATAATGCCATTATTCTTTAGCAAAATTTGTGTGTGTATGCGCGGGCGCCCATGTGTGGGTCAACTAATGCTTCCAATTTGAAGAGGGATATGAATTGTGTCTACTTTCTGAATAATGCAATATGAAGGAGGCAAGAGGAGGTGGGCAAAAACACTGGGCATAATTCCAAACCTTCTTTCTAAGACATCCAATCCAAAGCCATTCATCAACGGGTTGTTCCAGCTTGTTGAATATTAAAATCCACCTATTATGTAGATGAGAGATAGGGAGCAAGGCCTTGGGAATAGAACTGAGTTTGCATTGTTCATAACAATAATCTCATTTGGTAAATAAAGGCCAAGCCCTCCCTTATGAAACAAGAAACATTAGCATTAACAATTAGAAGCATAACACAAAATCCCATTTATAAAAATATCTGTGTCTTCCTATTGCAGCAGCATACATTTGGCTTACTGTGTTTTCAATACAACCTAAGGGAAAGTTAAATGATGATTAAATTCAACAAGAATCTTTTGGGGTTTTGCTTTGTCCTTTAGAGTTGAACATTTGTTGGCCCAAATCTCTCTCCAAGAATATACGAAAAATATAGCAGGGAAAAAGTAAATAAAACCGTTGTGTTTTTCAGCATCATACTCTTATTCCTAGCTGTTGAAAATCTAGCCAAAGAGTTGGCTTCTCCACAAATTAGACATGTATAATTTTCTTTCCTCATCTTCTTTAAAAAATAATTGACTCAGCTTGTTAAATTTGGAATATACTGAAGACATTCATTTTTAAACAAAATCATGTGTGATAAATTTTACAACAAACTTGAAAGTTTAAAATAGCAGAAAATCACTGCCTATTTAACTAGCAACAACTACATATTTAAGCATATGAGAAAAATAAATTTTTAAAAATCTTTATAGTTCTTGAGTAACTACTGATGGGCTCCTTGAAGTTAGTGCCTTTCACTCTGAGTATAAGCTTCTTTCAGGAAATCTTTTTAAGGACAGTTTAAATAGCTCCTCTAACATTTTACAATGCCTACATCATCCATCACCTTACCTCTTTTTTCTTTCTGCCAGCTGTTTGCAGACCTCCTGCCACCGGAGATTCAGGTTTGCCAATTTTTCCTGTAGAATATTAGCATCTATTTTTGAGGATTGTTGAATTATTTCTTCCCCAGTTGTATTTAATGCTCTGACAACAGTTTGCCGCTGCCCAATCCCATCCTGGAGTTCCTGTAAGAAATCAAAAAAAGCAAAACAAAAATGAAGCCTCATGTCCTTATTTGAGAAAAGATTAAACTGATGTGCTACCACCTGCAGTTCTACCCGGAGAGAAATAAATAAAAAAGCTCCGTGTGAAAGTTTCTCTATGAAACTGACATGCCCATATCCAAAGGAAATGAGACAGAAAAGACACCTTTTATGTGGTGGTAAAATGTGCCCTCTCAGTTCAGCTCCAGTTTTTATTTTTGTAAAGCTTGTCAGCTAGTGGATGTTATAATGTCCTACAAATCAATTAGTTGGAAACCTTCTCAAGAACAAATTCGATTTCTTGTCCCTACAAGTATTTTCCATGTTTAAGTAGCTTTTAAGTGTTGTAAAATTTAAATATGAACAAAGTATTTGGAGTTCATTTCTTAGTGATTATCGCTATGAAAGGTGAAGAAGAACCAATGTATTTCAGCCACAGTGTTTTTTTAAATGTTACAGATATTAGACAAAAATCATTAATATATTATAAATAAATTTATTTCAAATTCTGTTGGTGTCCATGTATTTTAAATTATCAATGCACATAAAACTGAGATTTAACTGCTTTCAGGGCAGCCTATCAAAAAATTCCTAAGGTACAGCAATAAGTTTTAAAATAATCTATAGCCACCAGAACAGTTTTATGAGTCACTGATGGCGTCAAGTTTAACTATCTTGTACTTTTTATACTGATTGAAATTTTAAGAGTGAAATGTCAGAAAATAGTTCCATTAAAAAGAGACAAACACAAGCAAGTATGCATAACAAAGAAAATGCTTTATTACCATGAAATAAAAAAGGAAATCCACCTGTATTTACATTTTTAAAAGATAATCTAGAATTTGTCAGGCAATTAAAATATTTAGGAATTATATATCTGATAAGGGTTTCACACAGAGAATATATAAATAACAACCATAACTCAACAAAAAGACAAACAACCCAATTTAAAAATGGGCCAAGGATTTGAATAGGCGTTTCTCCAAAAAGATATTCAAATGGCCAATGAGTATATGAAAAGAGAAATGAATCATTAGATAAATGCAAATTAAAACTACAGTGAGATACCATTTCACACCCACTAGGATGACTGTTAAATAAAAAAAGGAAAGAAGTGTTGGCAAGGATAGAGAGATATAGGAACCCTTGTGCATTGTTGGTAGGAATGTAAAATGGTACAGCTGCAACAGAACAGTTTGGTGGTTCCTCATAAAATTAATAATAGAGTTACCATATAATCCAACAATTCTGCTACTTTGCATATACTCCAAAGAATTGAAAGAAGGCACTTGCCAGATACATGTAGACCAATGTTAATCACAGCATTATTCACAATAGCCAAAAGGTGGAACCAACCCAAATGTCCATCAACAGATGGGTGGATAAACAAAATGTGGTATATCCGTACAATGGAATATTATTCAACCACAAAAATTGAAGCGCTGGTACATACAACAACATGGATGAACCTTGACATTACGTTGAGTTAAATAAGCCAGACACAAAAGGACACATATTTTATTATTACTTTTATAGGAAATACTTAGAATAAGCAAATTCATAGAGGCAGAAGGAAAATGAAATGGTTACCAGGGGTGTGGGGACTGGGGAGTTATTGCTGAATGAGTATGAGTTTTAGTTTGGGATGATGAAAATAGTCTGTAAATAGATAGTGGTGAAAGTTACGCAGTACTGTCAAAATAGTTAATGTCAAAGAACTGTCCACTTAAAATGGTTGAAATGATTTATGTTGTACATATTTTACCACAGTTAGGGACTTGGAGTTGTCCTGAATGATATTGCAGGGACAGATGCAGGACATGATATATCCTGCCATAACCCACTGAATGGACTGTACTGTAAACTACAATGTAAACTATAATTCATGCTGTGTAGCAGTGTTCCAAAATGTATTCATCAATTTCAATGAATGTACAACACTAATGAAAGAAGTTGTTGATGTGGGAGAAGCGGGGAGAGTGGGGAGTGGAGAAAATGGGAATTTCCCATATTTTTTTAATTTAACATTTTGTATAATCTTTGTATCTTTTAAAAATAAACTAAAATATATTTTAAAAATAACACATTTACTAAACTTGAAATTTAGAATATTAAATAATATAAGAGAACTTGTGGTGCCTACTACATTTAAATCTAAATGACTCCCAAAACATTATGTTACTGGTGGAATACCAGCAGTATTCAGAATACTCTCTTTGTATGTATTTGTTATTTTTTAAAAGATATTTTATATCTTTTAAAGTTATGGCAGGATATATAATGCCCTGTATCTGTCATTGCAATGTCGTTCAGGACAATTCCGAGTCCCGAAAATGTCACCATATTGCACCTCTTTTTCCCTCTCCCTGCCTTCAGCACCTCCAGTGGCCACTGTCTCCGCATCAATGATATGATTACTTCCATTGCTAGAATCACAGTAAGTATACAGTAAAATACCAGTAAGTCCACTCTAGTCCATATCTTATTCAGAATACTGTCTTAATAGGTATAATTCAAATTGTTGAATATTCTAATATTCTCCTGCCCTTTGGTACAATACCAAGCTCATAGTAGACCCCAATATATGTCTGTCCAATGAATGTATGAATGCATGAATGATTTCTGAGACTGGGTCAAACTTCCCTTAGTCTATTATTCTACATAAATGCCCTGGTCCATGTTTAAAAATTACTTTGGTATACTGGTATTTTTGAATACTGGAATTTTTGGTAGTACACTTTGTAGCAGTTAAAAAAAATATACGAATTAACAAAAATGATAACAAGCCCATTATTCAAGGCAAACAGTACCTCAAAGTGAATATAAAACTAGGTATGGTTATTGAACAATTCACAAGTTGTCCTGACCATATTTTCTTGAATGTCCATGAGTTGGGTTCTATTAAACATGTGATATTTCATTGCGACTAGTTGCCTCCATTCCGTTGCTAACACCTCACTCTTTAACACCCGTTCAGATCACTGTGGCATGTGACAGACACTGCTTAGTAACAAGTACACCCAGTCATAAACTGTGCATCTGTCTTCCCATTACACTGTCAATTCCTTGAAATGAGAGATTGTGTCTTAGTCATCTTTGTGCCCCTATTGCTTAGTACAATATACAGTTCATAAGAGTTATTTCTGGAGTGAATGTATGCCTCTCTGAAGGTTTTTAGGCAGTATGCAATATAGTTGAGAAGATTAGACACAGTTGCAAAGGAAAAATTGCTCTACTATATGCAGTAGGATAGATGGAATGTCAAAATCAAGGTACTCAATAAATGTTAGATCAGAAGAGGGATGATCTCAGTGGAAGGATGAACAGAGGAGACTTCTAGGAGAATCTGGAATTTAAGAATGGGTAGGACTTAGGTATAGGGATGGTTTCAGAGATGATGAGAGGATGGCAGAGGTAACATCCTGGTGTCTGCAGTTTTAATGATCTGATCAGAAGTATACAATTGGGCTCTATGCCACTGTTTGGAAGCAGGAGTTTAGGGGGAGGTGCAGCCCTGGGCATATATCAGGACCTGGGCTGGAAGGGCTTTGTTTTTGATTAAGGAGTGTGCAATTCAGTGGAAGACAATAGAAAATGATTCAAATTTTAAATGGGGAGGGAGAGTGGCAGGGCTAAAGCTGTACTTCTGGATACTTCTGAGGTAGGGTTTAGGTTAGCAATGAGGAAAGGATGCATGTAAAAGAGCAATGATTTTAGTCAGGGATATACATATTTGGGTTAGAATTAGACTTTTGATGATGAACCAGAAAGGAAAGGCTAGTGGTAGAAGGAACTGCTAAGAAAAAATGAACAGGGGTTGGTAAAAAACCTGGATGGGGCAAATATGAGTGACTACAGAAATGGGGGAAATCTTTGCCTAGAACACAGAATTCAGGGAGTTAAAGAGAAAGATAATAGCTTATATTTGTACCCACAATGATGTCTAATACCTATCAAACTCTGAATGCTAATTTAAAAAACATGGGACACACATTAGATATGTGTTATAGCAGTGTTTCTCAAAATTTAATATGTGCGTCAATCTCCTGAAGACCTTTTAAATTGCAGATTCTGATTCACTAAATCTGTGGAGGTCCCAAAAATCTGCATTCCTAGCAAGCTCTCAGGGAATGTCCAGACTGTTGGTTCTGGGATCACACTTTAAGTAGGAAGGTAATGGGTAAATGCCTTTTGAACTTTTGTAAAGTAATCGAAGAATTATTATTGCTGGTTATAACAATATCAATGAAATCCGCTTTGATTTTTTTTATCTCAGCTCCTTGGCTTCACATTTTTTTATCTTGCCCCCCCCCCCTTTCATGGCTCACGGCTACAGGACTTCTACAACCTAATTGTAGAAGCAACAAGGATTTTATTATTTATATTTCCCAGATAAGATAAGATATAGAATGAAATAGCTAACAATGAAGCAGTAATTTACAATTTTAGATCTAAATCTCATTTATACAGATTCTCAAATCAGGGCCACTAGATATTTTAATTTTTTCAAAGAGCTCATTAAAGAGTCTATTAAAATGCATTTGTAAGAAGATTTTGTAAGCAGGAGAAATGTGTATAGTGTATGCTCTACTCGAGTAGAGTTTTCAGTGATAAAGTTTAAGACAGAAAAATAATGGATCAACCACATAATAACTGAAAGAATATTGAACTCCAATCCTGGGGAGTTCTGCTACATTCTCTAATAGGACAGCAAGAATCCCCTGAGGGCAAGGGCAGAATCTAGTTAAGGAATACACACTATTATGCCAGACCCTGGAGATAGATGATTGTACTTACGAACATTTTCTTGTGAATTTAAAACTTAGTCTATTATTATATACTGCCTAAGAGTTACCTCCTGAAAGCCTCTTTGTTACTCAAATGTGGACTCTCTTTAAGCCATACAGCATATAAACACACTACCTTCCCTCTGCCCCCCATGGTGTGGGACATGACTCCCAGAGATGAGCCTCCCTGGCACCGTGGAATTATCACCACATGCTAACTAGCAATGCATCTCAAAAAAGACCTTGACCAAAAGGGGGAAATGGTAAACACAGATGAGTTTTTATGGCTAGGAGTTTTCAAAGTGAGTCGGAGGTCATTCCAGAGATTACATTTTTGCCAGTCTCAGCAGGATCTCATTGACTGCCACCGTAAACAGTGCCTCCAATAGTGGGGCTCCTGAGGGCCCTAGAGATATCCAGAAACTATAAGCAGGGCAGACAGCTCAGGAATTTGGCACCCTGTTAGTGGGCCTTACTTTGGAATTTATGCTCCCTAGTGTAAGAGAGTTAGACTCGTTTATAGGTTCTCTACACATGGGTCTTCTGCCCTTTTTGTTTTAACCACTATACTTGATAAATATATGTCCCAGAGACTTAAATTTTTGGCCATCCATGTGCCAGTTGAGCCCTGAATTTCAGCAGAGTTTTAACACTTACTCTCCAGTTCATTGGACTCACCCAGGCCAACTAACAAGGAGATGATGATGGACAATGTCCATTCCAAGGAACAAAAAGAGTGTCTGCAACTGCAAGCAAGGTAGTTCCAACCATCTGCCCCATGAGATTTAAGACCCCTCTTAATTGGAAGCAGAGTGGGAATCACCATTCCAAAATTCCCAAGATTGAAGAATGAAAAATGGACAAAAGTAGACTTATTATTATTCTTCTATAGACATTATTATTCTAGCAAGGGAAGAACTCTAATCATTGATGTAAAGTCAGTGGCCACCAGAGGTTCTGAGGGTTGGGAAAAGGAAGAATAGGTGTATATGGGGGCATTTTCAGGACCTTGGATTTGTTCTGCATGGCATTGCAGTGATGGACACAGGCCATTGTATATTTTGTCCTAACTTATAAAATTGTGTCAGACAGAGTGTAAACTATAATGTAAACTGTAGTCCATGGTTAGAAGCAATGCTTTAATATGGGCTCATCAATTGTAACAAATGTACCACATCAATGCAGGATGTTGCTAATGTGGGAAAGTATAGGAGGGGGAGGGAGCGGGGCATATGGGAATCCCTTATATTTTTTATGTAACATGTATGCAATCTAAAACTTCTTTTAAAAAATAATTTAAAAAATAATTGCTCAAAATAGGAAGTAAAACTATGTACATGGTGTTTTACAGTTAGCCTCTGAGCCCAAAAAAGATATTTGATTTATAGAATTAAATGTAATTCTGCCAGGCCCAATCAGCTTTATTCACATAGTAAAAAACAAATTAATCATAATTCTATACCTTATAAATATTTTAAGTAGTGAATTATTCATTACCAGAGAAATTTCCGAGCTTTGATATCACATTAATGCACTGTTGTTGCAGGCTCCCTTATCTGTTACTGTGGCAATTAGCATCTAAGTCTTAGTTTTGGACAGAAAGAAAATCATAATTAAATCTATTGGGTTAGTCATCAGAGTTCGAAAGCTCATTGTGTTGTCATTCTAATATTAAAGAATCCATTCTTTATTAGGGTTGCATATTGGAATGCCCAAGAGAACTTTTTCAAGATATAAAAGCTCAGAATTCCAAACTGAACCTACTGAATCAGAATCTCTGGGAATGAGGAGACAAGGTTGTAAAAGACAGATTCACTATTTAAAGAAAGAGTAAGCTAGAGATGTGAGGAGGGGAGCCAGGGAGGAGGGGCATGTTTTGGAATTACTACATGATTTTCAAATTCGTTCACGCTGTTTAAAGTGAGGCACGCCGCTGAATTATAGAAATTGACACTATTACATATCTAAGTTCTTCAAGTCTGTTCAAATTGGGGGAAGGGAAGAGGCAATATAGGCGAGGAAGGAACATTTTTATAGAGGGAAGAATACAAGTCTGTTCAAATTGGGGGAAGGGAAGAGGCAATATAGGCGAGGAAGGAACATTTTTATAGAGGGAAGAATATGAGAGGAAAAACCACAACATTTCTTTTGAAAACGTTGCATAAATTTAAAAGTTTATTTCCAAAACAGAATAAATGGAAAGTAAAAAATGTGCCAAATGAAGAAAAAGAAAAAGTTAAAGAGCAGTCACAGGAAATTGTATTAATTCAATGACAAATTGGGTAAGCGACATAGGAGAAAAAGAATTGGCAAACAAGCACAAACTAAAGAGCAGACTAGGAAAAGAGAAGAGATAAAAAATAATTGGGAGAAATGTTATAGATTAAGGGAAATACAGGAAAGAAAACCAAACCTTCATTGAACAAATATTAATAGATGGTGCCAAGAATTCGATACTGAGATTTACTTGTAATTTTGTTAATAAATTATTTTGAAATGGATGAACCATTGGCTTGGTTCACTGATGAGTCAATAGAAAATAGGCATTGTTAGGAACCTTGCAGAGAGTTGTGAAAAAGGCAGGTACAATTTTATGCTGCAATTCCATGACATATTGTGCATGATCTTTTACCGACTACTCTACTCTTTCTTTTCCACTGTTTCCTTCCCACTGTTCCTCTTTGCCAGTCCCTACGGCTCAACTATTGAGCAATAGTTTCTGGTTCTTTTTTCAAACATAAATTAAACAAGTTTGTCTCTCTCATGTTAATAGACTAGAAATAAAATCACCACTATCTTCAGAGGTTTTAATATGCTTCCAAACCTATTTTTCAACTCTTATCCATTGACAAAATTCTGTAAGGAAGCAAATTCCCAAGACTCAGCAATGGGGCACATTCGACCTAGTCCATCTGTGGGCTGGTATTCTGTCTGGGCGGAAGACTTGGTGGCCCTGTGAGAGCATCTGTTGACAATATACACAGGGATTGAGCAACAGCTGAACTTGGGGGAATTCAGGAGTTTATTAAAGGGGGGGGGGCAAGAATGGGAAAATGAAAAACAAGGAAAGATGAGAAAAAAAGAGTAAAAACTGCTCTAAAGGAAGGCTCTTTTTGAGTGAAGAATGAAAGGCGTAGCAAGTGAGGATTAAGTCCTCCCCTATTAACTGAACTACAAGATAAAGTCCTAACATAATAACATGGTGGGGACGGTCTAAAGCAGGGATGGTTCTTAACCAGTTTTCAGGGGATCCAGGAGCCTGAATTGAAAAAAATCAACTTAGTATCTTTATCTTCTCTGACCTCTAACTGAAATCTAACTTTTCCTTCATTTATGAATGAATATGTGCAATAAATAAATTACAGTAGTATTCATTTCACCTGACTGGCAAAGGGGTCCATGGAATGAAAAAGGTTAAGAACCCCTGGTCTAAAGGAATGCTGCAGCCTGCTCTGCCCTCTGCTTTGGCAATCTGCTCTCTTGTCCTTCCACTTTCCTCCCATTCACAGTAAAAATGAATGGCTTCAGGGGGTGGGGTGGGGTATGGGGAACCTCTTATATTTTGTAATTTAACATTTTTTGTGATCTATGTATCTTTTTTTAAAAAAGGCAATTTAATAAAGAAAAAAAATTAAAAAAATGGCTTCTAAATTTGTTGACTGTCCCGCTAAATTGTGTACCTCGAGTCAATTCCTACTTTTCAGTAATTCTCTGTTTAAATGCCCCCTCTTTCTGGAGGCTTTTCGAGAACCCCAAGGGAGGCTAAGCCTCCATCCTCTGCATAGATATGTAAACAGTATCTTTTTTTCTTTTTTCTTTTTTTTTAGCATCATTCGTTGACAGCATATATTAGACTTCAGTAGCTCAGGATTAACACTGAAGGAGGTTTTTTGTTCTCTTGATCCTAAAGCATTTCTACAAATTTCAAATTTACTAGACATTAACTTTAAAGTAAGGACCTATAGATCTTTAATAATTTGCAAACTAAATCAAAGTAGAACAGCCTTCACAAATGGTCAGGCATAAAATGCAACTTTTTAGCCTATTCTTTCTCCTGGTTTCATTTTATTCTCATTTCTCATTGAGCCCCACTAATAACAAGGCTGAAACCAGATGTAAGTTTTTGCTAGTTTGTTACAGAAACTGGAGATGGGGGAGTGTCTGGTTAGATTTAATCTAATCTAATCTAATACCCTCTTTTTCCTGAGTGGTGTCATACTAGATATGCTCATTGGTACAATTCCCCATCTGCTCCTGATAATGGTTGCTATAAAAGAATAATGAGAAGTCCTCCTAAATCTAGAATTAGACTATGCCTTTCCAAAAGCAAACATCATGCCAATGAACTAAAGGAAAAGTATGTACAGTGGCAATTTGTTTTAATGGGACATTTACTTAATATAAAATTACAATGAAATTTCTCTTGGATGTGTTTATCTCACCCACATTAGCGATATATACATTCATTATGATCATACCTATTAATAGGGATACCAAATGAATTCATCATAAAGTGCTTTAAATACCACATGCTTTGTAAATTTAGCATAGGATTCTTTTCTTCTATCTTCCTGAAGAAATATCCATGGAACAAAAAAAAAATACTTTCCTCAATTTCCAGCAGAGATTCAATGCAGAGAGATATCAAAGGGAAAAAAAAATAAAGTGTATGTTAAATTTCTGCCTTTGGGAATCTGAAACAGAGGGCTGCAAGTTAAATCTGGACTCAGATATGTTCTGGCATTAGAACTTTGTTTAATAATTTGAATGCCTTTGGGGGAGGAGGGTAGGCAAGCATTCTACTACTCTCTGAAGGTATTGAATCCATTACCCTGGTTCATACAGAAAACTGTTGTTGTAAGTACACAACTTTGCAAAGTTAACAGGTTTTACTTTGTCAAAATCAATGCTAGATCTCTCTAGGTTCACAGATTTATTCAATCCTTCTTGGCTTCTAAATCAGTTACTAGAACCCCAGAAGAGGGAAATGGACTTGGCCCAATGGATAGGGACACCCTACCACATGGGACGCCCGCAGTTCAAACCCCAGGCCTCCTTGACCTGTGTGGAGCTGGCCCATGTGCAGCGCTGATGTGCGCAAGGAGTGCTCTGCCACAAAGGGGTGTCCCCCGAGTAGGGGAGTCCCACGCGCAAGGAGTGCGCCCCACCAGGAGAGCCACCCAGCGTGAAGGAAAGTGCACCTTGCCCAAGAATGGTGCCACACACACAGAGACCTGACACAACAAGATGACGCAAGAAAAAGAAACAGATTCCCGGTGCCGCTGATAAGGATAGAAGTGGTCACAGAAAAACACACAGCAGAGAACACACAGAGAGCAGACAACTGGAGGGGGGGGGGGGGGAGAAAAATAAATAAATAAATAATTCTTAAAAAAAAAAATTCCAGAAGAAATATCTGAAAATATTTGAGAGCTGCTTTTCACAGTGTGCCCTTAGATTTTTAAAGAAAACTAGGTGGCCTTTGTCCAGTGAGATGACAGCTCTTGTCCATGGCTACATTTGATCTCCTATTAAATAATCCTGATTATAGAACATGTGATTTTGGGTATGAAATTCTTTCCATGTAATTACTAGCGTAGTTTTGTAAACAGTGAGATACTTCCATCATGGAACAAATTGCACATAGCCTAAAAATACTGGCTTTTAATACAGAATATTTGAAAGGAAACATAGATGGTTTTTAAATTCCTCAATCATCCTCTTCTTTCCTGAGGTGCTATTTTGAAGCCATGCAAATATTTTTCAACAACCATTTTGCAAGTAGAGGGGATATATACTGTATATTTGTGTGTGTATGTGTGAAAAAGTGAAACAAATGTTTTTTAAAGGCAAGATGATGTATAAGTGGAATCAAATACAGACTGAAAATGTTTGTTTAAATGCTCTGTGTTGGCTCTCAAAAGCTATAGTTCTCTGTTGGTATTTGACAAACTTATCAAATATTTTCACTCAGTAAGTCATTCATTCACTGAACTATTTATTGAGTGCCTCTAGCAGTCATGCACTGTGCTAGGTTCTGGTCAGCACTTGGCTGAAGGTGGAACAGATTGGGAAAGCTGTGGCATGGAATTGGGGAGACCAAGTAGGAAATATCATGGTAGTTCTGGTGAGAGAGAATGGTAGCTTGGACAGGGGAGATAGTGGTGGAAATGGAGAGAAGTGGATGGAATGCAGTGATATCTAGGAGATACATAGATAGGATTAAGCCATGCCTTGGAGATGGGAGGGTAGGAAAGGATAGCAACTTTGGATATAGTGATAATGGTCTGAAGCTCAGAGGAAATTTAAGGATTGATAATATAACTGAGAGTGTAACCAATACAGCTAAGTCAAGGGATTTGTGACGTGGGTTTGTTCTCAGTGTGGTCAGGTTGTCCATTTTCACTGAAAACATGATGGATAAATGTAAAGTTAGCAATCATAGTGTGCACATATTTTGGTACTCCCTGATTTTTTGCATGATGATTGCTATATAAGAAAGTGAAGGGAGTAATTTTGTCATTATTGACCCTTGCTGCATCTCTAGACTACTACATTTTCCTTTTCATTTGTTGGCAGAGAGATTAATCAATCTCACAGTGGGCATGACTTGGAAAACCGAGAGCCAGTAGATTACCCACACCATACCCCACAATATTGTTCCTATGAAGATGTTTCTATTTAGTTATCCTCTTGCCCACCCACTGCTAAAACTCCAATGGAAAAAGATGATTTCAAAATAAGTTATTGTTGCTCTCTAAGACACCAGGCATTCAGCTTCTCCCTGAACAAACTCTTCTTCTGTACTCAGGAATTTCACATGCTTCAGTTGTGGCATATTCTCTCAATGACTGTTTAATGTAGGCAAACTGTTAGATGCAGCTAGGTTTTGTCACTCCACCAAATATTTAGGGTAACTACTCTGTATCCAATGCTTTTACAATGATAAATAAGCTTGTATTTTCTCGTTTACATCCTCAATAATGGGGGGAAAAAGAGCAAGCAAATAATTATATACAATGTGGTCTTAGAACTCAGCTGCAGAAAATATGCTTTGAGAACAGGAAAGATCAGTTAAATGTGTGCTTGCCTGTATGATTGTATGCATGTGTTTGTGTGTGGGAGAGATCTGGGAGAGATGATCAGGAAAAGAAACAGAGAGGTGGTGGTAATTCAGATTATGAATTCCTTCAGAAGAGTCTTTTCCATTCCATGTATCACCAAGCATAGTGTTCAGCACAGTTTAGCTTAATCATTGTTCAAGAAATAGTTGATAAAATGAAAAGGGAAAGCAGCCAAGATGTTCCAGTCCTCTTAATTGGTTTCCCATTTGAGAAAAGTCCAAAGGAAAAGTCTGAAATAAATACATTATCCTTATGTGGAAAGACCTTTATCACAGTCTCATCTCTTACAAATAACTTATCAAGGTAAGGTTTAGTTCTTCATGCTCTAGAGAATGGAAAAGCACAGAAATAAAATAAAGAGGGATAAAACAAATCTCTGGGTCTAACATCAATTAATTGATTTTAAGCATTTAGCTTAGATTACAGAACCTTAAGACATCAACTATCAATCCACATCTAAGCACATGTTGGCCATCACTAAGCTTTATATGCCCCTTTTGCTAAGTTATGCAGGCATTAAACACAAAATGCTCTTTTCTTTCCCAGCCTTAATTTCTGAGGTTAAGCTTCTTATTTTCAAACTTATTATCTGCTTTATGGTAATGCTCCTCTCATTCATGAAATTAGATTAGAAAAGGAGGAGATAAAACAATTGTGCATCTTTTGTTGACCGGGCATGTCCTCTGGAAATCAGAAAAGGCAGGTCCAAGTTGAATTCTCAACCTGTACAGTATTCACAATTTGCATATCATTGAACTATATACAAGTGAAAGGAACCTAAGAATAAAATAGCAGGAAGATTTCAGCAGGTCCTGTGTTAAAACTTCCAGGATTATCCATGTAACTCCCTAAAAGATCAGGAAGAGGTAAAAAAGAGGTGAAAACCAACTATAGTGGTTTTGATTTCTTTATAAACCTAATCTGTGTACAGGGGATGATGTAATTTTCAAATGTAAATATTTTGTAACTTTTTCTCTCTAGTGAAGCCTACCTCTTAAGCTACAGCCCTGCATGTCAGGACATTTCCATTTGAATAAAACCCCAAAGAAAAGAGTTTCAAGCCAAAATTAACATCACCTTTGAAATGTGTTTTTCTTGTTGACTTCACTATTTATTTGCATGACATCTGGCTTTGTCTACTTACCAGACTGGAACTCACCAGTTCCTCTGTGATTTATCCCTTTCTTTCTTTTCCCCAATGCAAGTCCTACTGATCTTAACTGTTATTCCTCTTCCCTAGTTCATTCAATTGCCATTACTTTCCCTCCAGGCTGGTTGCTCCTTAAACCTCTTTTCGGTTAGTGATCAGTCCTTTTATCTGTCTTCCTTCAACTCTTTTCACTCCAAAACATCCTCCACATTCTTTCTAGATTACTCCTGGTGATGGACAGTTCTGATGGGGGGTTTTCTGCTCAAAATTGCATACTGAATCCTCAGTGCCTGCCTAATGAGCTTTAGAACAACTGGACAACTCAAGAGAGATTCCCTGGTTCCCCATGATGAATGCCCTGATTTCTCCTTAAGGAATCCTTTCATTCTATACCCCTAGACCTTGAGCTCCCTGAGATCAGGATCTATATCTGTTTTGCTCAGTCTAGTACCTAGTAAAGTGCCTGCTACCTAGTAGTGCTAAGAACATATTTGTTCAAGCATAAATGAAGATCTATCCAAAGTATAATCTCCTTTATGAATGAAATCTCAACTAGAAGTTATCTATCTTGTAAAATCCTTCTTCCCTTAGTCTGTGCCTGCTTTATGATGTTTTCCACAGTCTATATAATCATAAACTTCCTCAATTTAATTAGAAAGTTATGCATTTCTAAAGTGCAGGAACGTTTTCTTCTTTCCCTTTGGGTTTTCTACCATGCTAATCAGCTAAAGTTTATTGACTAGAAGACTAAACGAACGAATGTGTCTCTTTCGTTGGGATGCTGTGAAATTGAAGGATTGGTATCCTCATTGAAGGCATCTCCAAGATGATATAGCACACGTGGCAAAAAAGCATGAGTAAATTTAATTTCTGTATTTATAAATAAGTAGTAGGCTTCAAACCAATAAATTAGTACTGATGGCTCTGAGAAGACTATTGTTAGCAGCTGTTCAAAGAAAATTAAAATATTCAGTGCTTCATATCAGTGGTGGCACTGGAGCAGCACTTTAACAAAGGCAAGGCACTGTGGCCTGAGAAGCAGCACTGCTTTCTAACTGATTTTAAAGGAAATATAAAGGAAAATACAAGGAAAAATGGAAAATTTCTCCTTTATTTCCAATTTCTAAGTTATACCAATGACCTAAATATTATTAGTTATGAGCAAATCCAAACCACAATGAGATACCACTTCACATACCACAGAATGGCAAAAATTAAAAATGAAGGACGAGATCAAATGTTGGCGAGGATGTAGAGCAAATGGAGCTCTCTACCATCACTGTTCATTGTGTAAAAGAGTACAACCATTTGAGAGAACTGTTTGATAGTATCTTATCAAGTTAAACATATGATTCAGCCATTCCAATCTTAGGTTACCATTCAAAAGAAATGAAAACGTATGCCAGAAAAAGACTTACAGCATCTTTAACCATAATAGTCAAAATCTGAACACAACAAAAATGTCCACCAATAGGAGGACAGATAAAAAATTTTGGTATATTGATAATGGAATATTGATTGGCAATAAAAAAGATTAAACTCTGGAAGGCGGCATGAAGAAACTTTCTGACATGTAGTCTATATTTTGGTTGAGATGTTAGTTTCACAACTATTTACACTTGCCAAGACTTAACAAACTGAACACGTAAAATCTATGTGTATCATCTTATGTAAATTTTACCTCAATTAAGAAATTTAAAAATATCACTTTCAAACTATTCATCTCTCTTTAAACACTCTCTCAGCCATGCTAACAATGAGGACATCCAACTGATTTAAGTCCTTTGTCTCTCTCACTTCATGCGGTATATATGAATGCTACTTATCCAAGGAGAAAACAAACCAAGACACAGGCTGGGTGCCAAACTTCATTCATTTGCCAATGAAATTTAAAAGTGCTTCAGAAAACTATGTTATATGGGACAGATTTAGTGATCATCATGAGTATTATACTATTCATCATATTATCCCCAAATATAATAGAATTTGACAATCTTATAAGACAAGTAATATGACATTTGACTTTCAGGAAAGAGTAGTGTGTGTGTGTGTATGTGCATGTGTGCACATGAGCCCATGCATATAAGATGCATTTACTAGATTAAGAAGGAAAAAACTGTACTGATCCTTATGATCTTAAGTTTTAAAAGAGAAAATAGCTTCAGAGGCTTGTTAGCTTTTCAAAAATAAAATTTAGATACAATAATGGCCAATGATCCCAGTGACTATAAAATAACCAGTGGTTTCTAACAAAATGCATGTTACTATACAGGGGATCCTCAAATGAGCTCAGATTCTAAATGGGCACGAAACATGGGGTGGAATGAGGGACACATAAATAAGAGTAAATATCAAAAGAGCAATCTAGAACTGTAGAAACAATGGGGAAGATCCAAGCCTGGAGTTATTTGAGGCCCATGATGCTGTTAAAAGTAATACTCAAGACCTTTTTTACTTCTGTTTGGAGAAGAATCAGAAAGATGCAGGTTCACTGATTGGGGCAGAATGGGGAAGGGGAGGGGTGGAGATGATATAGAAAGCAGGACTGCTCCATGCCTCTGCCTGTCTGCTCTGTCAAGGAGAATGTTCATCAGACTGGAAAAGGCATAACCGTACGAGAGAAATGAGGCCCAAAATAGGTGAGGGAATTTTAAAAGAGCACCTTTCTGCTCTAAATGAGCTAAAATCTCTGGCCCTGGACCAATTATATTGCAGGGAAATGAGAGACCTTGCACAATACAGTCCTACCCTCATGTCATTGGTCTTTGAAGAACTATGTTAACACTGGAGATGGGCAAATGTCATCCCAATTTTCAAAAATGGGAAGGAGTCACAGCAACTGCTTTTCATCTATTACCGCTAAAGAGCATTTCTGGATGAACATTCTATTCTGCATTTCTAAACACCTTAAAATATCTTCTTTGTTTCAGCTAATAATATTTTGCCAGTATTTAGAATGAAGTAACTGAATAAGTACTTTCCTATTTTTCATAAGGAGCAAAGTGGTATCAAATTGTCTGCCACTTGAACAAGTTTGAGAACCTCTGACTAATGAAGAACAGACACAATCATTTGGTAGATGAACCATTTTATATATGTGGCATGGCAACAACCAGTTTCCTCTAAGCAAGAAGAGAAAAAGAGGAAGTTATATTGCAGGGACATTAAGGAATCTACACAGGAGGAAATTTCTGAAAACAGAGGCATGTTACATGAACAACTAGATGAATATCCAGATAAATGTTAAAGGTGATCCCTGGGAAATGAGATTATTTGGTGATTTTTAAAAAGATTTATCTATTTATTTCTCTCCCCTTCCCCCCCAGCCCGGTTGTCTGTTCTCTGTGTCTGTTTGCTGCATCTTCTTTGTCCTCTACTGTTGTCAGCGGCATGGGAATCTGTTATTTGGTGATTTTTGTTCTTTTTTTGTTTTCTTTCACCATTTCAAAAATTTTGTTACAATGAAAGAGAGAGAGAGTGTGTGTGTGTGTATTAGGGTAGGCAAGGGAGTAGAGAGTTTAAGAAACAAGAAAATGAGAAAAGTACACAGTCAGAGGCATGGACTGTGGGCCTAGTGCAGGGTGAGTTGCCGTATATTTTTATAATCAGTGAAATAATGCCATATTCACTTGGAAAATAATATAATCTTACACAAATGGGATATTACAAAATAGCCTCAATAGAATCTCCCCGTGCTATATTTTAATTATTAAAGTGCAATATTTTAAAATAAGGCGATTCAGTTTTATCTACTAAGGTAGCAGCAGCTATAAATATAAATCAGTGCATTATGTGCACAAGTTGGTCTCATGAAAGTTAACTATGTATCTAACCACACATAGTGTGTAAAATACATTCAAAGTCATAAATAATAATTGACCACTTCTTAAACATATTAAATTCTTCTAATATCATCATTTCGTAGCATTCTTCAATAGTTTCCTACATATTAATTTTGAATAAATCAGTGTCCACCTTGGAATTATATATTGGAAGAAACACTGTTAAAAAGTAGCATATGTTCAGCTTACTTGATCAGGCCTATAAATCCTTTTATCAAAACAGTGACAGATACACATATTTTAAGGAATAACTGGAAATAGCTTTAATTTTGATTTGACGTTCAAAACAAAAGTCTAATAAGGATCATGAGGTGTTCCTTCAAAACTTCCACTCTACATCATTCCCAAAAGTTTCCATATTTGCCTGATTTTTCTTATCTCTGATCTTAATCAAAAACTTCAGTCTGCATTTTCCTTGGTTCCAATTTTTCTCTATTAATATTTCACTTTATGGTTTGAAATGTTACATGCTACCCTGAAATCTTCTATGTATTGAAGAAAGGTATAAATAAATAAAAGCTCAAACAATTTGCTCCTTGAAATAAGCACTTTATATGTTTTAAACAGAAAAGGGGAAGAAAGGTTGGTTTTGTATTTTACATTTAAACCAGTATCAGGGGGAACAGGATCAAACTGAAACATTTATAATACATTCCACATGCAGCAACAACATTAAGAGATCTACACATCTCTTCTAGTATGATCTTTTGTTAAAACCAGGTATGGCGTTTATCCTATAGAAAATATGATTTTGTCAATTTGGCCAAAATATTTTTAACACTATGCTAAAAGAATAAATGCAATCATCTTATTGTAATAATGTCTTATTTTTACATACTTTATAAAGTACAGTCAGGTATTTTTTTCATTTGAGACCCAAGGCAAATGTATGAGGTAGGCAAAGGAGTTCCTATTATCTTAATGGTAAAGATACGTAACTTGGAGCTTAAATGACTTGTCCAAATTGCCATGCAGGTATCAGACCCAGGACCAATCCCGAGATTGTTCATCACATTTCAGTGAGATTCCCAATACTCAGTATTGTCTCTTTGGGCTCAAGTATTTACTTATTACAGGGAGATACAGACACATGAGAAGTAGAAAATACACAGAATTGGGCAAATTGCATACACATTCAAATTGCTGTAAGAATAATAAACCGAGGGTTTCATTATGATTGCTCTTTTCCTCAGGGGAAAAGGATTATTTGATACAGACTTTCCTATTACACATCTGTTTTTTTGTCTTTTTATTTTGATAATGATGGCATGGTCAATTAAATGTAATCATTGTGTAAAAAATAATGTGGATCAGAGGAGGGAGAAATATCCACTTAGAATGTGTTTAGAGCTGATTTAGAGAGCACCACGGTATTCCTAGATTAGATTACACATTTGTCATGCTGACATGATTCTTGATAATGTACTTAATGGTGAAAGTATGCATAGTGAACATTTGCGTAGAGCTCACTGCATCTAATTTTCTGTTTTTCTTTCAAACAAGAGGTTGAACAGTGCAATTATGGTATTTTTGCTGTTAAACTTAATGAAAATTCTGTCCACTATCAATCAAATGGATCTTTCCCTTTTTTTGTGGTCCAAGCAAATATGCTCAAAAGAAATTTATTTTTATTGAAAAGTCCTGCACTAACATGATTAAAAACACAAACAAGGCTCTAATTTCTTTCAGATGTACTTGTTGGCAAGATGTACACTGGCGAGTAAGGGAAGCTTTATTTTTACATTATCTAATTCTGGTTATGTAGACAGATCAGGGGTTGTGCAAATAGACTGGTTTTGAAGCTAGCATACTTCAATAAATAAATCTGGCCAATCCTCAAAAGTGAATATATGCACATTACCTTTTTAATCGATCAAAACACAAGGTTGAATGTGGCACATCTGAGATGTCACTGCAACAGTGTGATGTTTACCCTGGCCAACAGTAATATGGGGATGATTCATCTCATTGTGTTCTTGTAGGCATAGCTGACAGTGGCGTAATGGCGGGTCAACAAACCTCATGGCACACCATGAAAACCAAAGCTATATGAATAATAATTCCATTTTGTGAGTATTTAAAAGTCACATTCTGTTTTGTATATCCCTGTGAGATTAGGAAGCAGTGTGAAAGAGTATAAATGCTTATAAGGTACTGCGATTTCTTTCAAAAAGAGAATAATTCACAAAAATAGAAAGCCAGGAACTCAGAAGAGAAAAATAGTATTAAGGAAGTAATTCATTAAACCTTGCTTAATTCAGCATATGAAGGTAACTTGGTTGAAGCTCTCCCATTCACAACTGATAGAGTCAGAAACAAAACTCCTGCATGATGGCTTAGGATTTTTTTTGCACGTAGCAACACATTCTACATTTCTCAGTTTTAGCAATATTTTAAAAATATGCCCACCTCTCCTGTACAGATGGTTATTTACAAGAAATTGCTTCAAAAATGGGTTGTTGTTTATCTTTAATTATAAACATCAACATTTAGCAAAATATTTGCGTTGTCACTACATAATAGCCTTTAGGTAAATGTGAATTGACTTGACAGAGCTCTTACATGCTTAGTTAAATACTGACATTTGGATTTTAATTGACAACCAACATTATTAATTTCATTCCAGATATTTAAATGTACAGAAGTAAGAAATATAGTAAATATTTGTTTACAAGACCAAGCATATTAAGTAATTTGTTCAATAAATATTTACTGAGGGTACTGAAAACTACATCAGACAGTTCAGGACCTCATGATGCTCCAATGTGGGCATAGAGACAAATAACAAACAACAAAAAACAAACAAATACCAACACGCACACATACACATATGAAAATGTGATATGTGCATGGATGCTATGAGAGAGAATAATGGAGGAAATCCCCCAATAATTGGGGAACAATTAGATTATGTTATAACTTTGGATAAGGTGGTCTGGGAAGGCTTTGGGGCTGACATAAATGAAATGGGAGGTGAGCAAAGAATGTGGGAACTTTCTATCCAGAGGGATGAAATAGGATGTGTGAAGCCCCCTGGTCAGGAAAGGGTTTCCTATATGTGAATAAAAAGAAGCTGAAAGAAAACAAGCATGGTTGGAGACTTCTGAGTGCACGGGAGGGTGGTATGAAACGAATTTAAATATACAGATTTATGTACAAGAATGGTCACTGCAAGGAACAAAAATTTGGAAACAATTCAGATGCCCAATAACTGGAGAATAAGCTAAATGTTTACAATCACACATGGGACTTTATTATATTCCACTTCAAAATAAAATTAAGAATGTAATTATTAAATAAAATACAGGGGAATATTAAAGAAAATAGGATAAAATAGTATATGCAAGGCTACTCCATTTTTAATAGAAAGAATCTCTCTACCTCTTAACAATGAGAGGACATTTAAAACAATATTTGCTATTCAGTCATTACCCAAAAATCACTATTGATGCACTTATGAAAGCCAGTATGATTTGCCAAACACTATGTCCTCTATTTGCATTCATGAGTACTGATAATAAAAATTACATACCCACTTGGTGAAAAGACTTAGCTATGTACTGGTCTTAACTCCATTTTTAAATCTATTTGCTTATCATCTTCTCTTGGCATAGGGAAAGATCACGAACATATTCAAATATTGTCGTTATATGCAAAAGCTCTCTCTCTCTTTGTTATGTCTATTTTGCCTTATTCAAGTACAAATTCTTTGCTTAGTACAGGTGACATCAATAGCATCAGTGAAACAACTCCTAAGTATATTGAAAAAAATATTTTCATAGTAACTCTCACCTACTGTTCATTTTTTAGCACCCACCTAAATGACTAATTTCTAAAATGCAGATATGTACTGCCCTATTTGAGAAAACACCACACTATATATAAAATCAGAGTAAATACAATGCTTATTACATTGCTATCTAAATTTAAGAGTAATCTTTATCATAGAAGGGCAGATGACTGACTTGGCATTCAGTCCAGAGGACTAAAATTTTAAGGCCCCACAATTTGTACACTTATCAGATATGTGACTTTGAGGAAGTCCTTTGCTCTCTTTCAGTCTATTATTTGTAAAATTTAAAAAATAGCAATTCTATCATCTACCAAGGTTGTTATGAGGATAAAATGAGATCTTATGAGTGAGTACCTGGTATCACATTTTAATTTCTTTCTTTTCTTGCTCCATTATGCATTGCTGATAAAAAATTATCTTCCAAAAATGATTTATACATATGTTTACTGAAGCAATTTTATTTTGTAATGTAAAGAACTATTAGAGTTCGTTGAGAGTACTACATCTGACCTTGAACTGCAAGTAATGATTACCTGTTGTTCTTATTAGCTACTGATGTGATCCCAAAACAGTGTTATTGCATATTAGTCACTGCCTTTTCATCAATTTTTAAAGATTTTGGATCCAACAAGGAGAATGACAGATGGTAATGTAGCCAGCTTTCCAAATAAATAATGCTTGGTTTGGATTTTGTCACGTAACACTTCAGTCTATGTTTGCCTCTCATACACGCTCACCTGGATCAGAAACGTATGTCCACACCTCTAATATCAATGACTAGGCTTTTGACAAGCATAAGGAATGCCTCTAGATCTGTTTAGTTCTTCTACGAAGTGGCAGAATGTTTGTTATATTGCATAAAAGACACCCTCGGCCCTGCATCAAGGCAATCACCTTAATAAAGGAAAGTAATGGCAACAAGAACTAGGCCAGATGCCAGAGCCTGCTTGTATTGACCCAGCTTCTGCTGCAGCAGTTTATATACATCTATCCTGGGTAACATTTAATGCATCGAAGTAAATTCCTTGTTACTGAGAATTAATGTAATAGTCAGGATCATAAGTTTCTTATTCTTGGTTTTTGACTATGGGGTATTCAAAATTCAATCGATCAGTCAACCAAACAACAGTAATGCTAAGAATATTTGGAGTCTATTTAATTATGACTGGCTTTGAAGAATAAATAACTCCATTGTATAAGTGAACAGCGCTGAACCATCCAATTGCTCTTTACTACGACTGCAGTAAGCAAATTTATTTCCTTTTTAGGCATCTTGGTGACTGTCAGAAAAGTGCTGAATGGACACTTAGAAAAACATGTAATAGAGAACTAAGTTCTCGGCCTATAAATATACACTTTTAATTGTATAAAGGGTCCTGATCATATCTTTCTCATATTTTTCTCCCTTTCTGTAATTGTAGAACAACATTTCCATATGCAGTGGGGTGAGTTGCTCTGAAGCCTTTTCCCAGGAGTGGGAATGAAGGATTTAACTATGGGGGTTTCTATATATTCATTTCAGTCTGTTGTGAACTTCAGAAGAAAATGTAAAATTTGATAAGGGCCCACGTGTTGGAGATAGAAGGAAAGAGTAAACATTATTTCTTAAGTGCTGGGTGGGCATTCTAGAAGGGCAGTGCTATATGCTAACTACAGAGGAACATCAAGTTCAAGAAACCTACAGCTACCAGGTATGGCTGACGTTTTGAACCATGAGGTGTTACCATGTCATTGACTTAGGGTATTAGCTAATTTGAAAAACTTCAGCACATCAACCCTATAAAATATTGACTACCTTTTATCTCAATTTTATGGCACTCAAAACTGACCAGTGATGCCCAGCGAAATTAAGTAACTTTCTCAAGTTAAAGTGATGACATGGAAATCATTAATATCCAGCTAGTCTAACTTCTAGTTCAATGTGTTTTTTCTTTATACTGTATTAAATTTCTCATACAAATATTCTCAAAGCAAATTTTGAAAAGGCTAAATTTCTTTAGGTCAGACATTCTGCCTTATTGAGTGTATGAGGAAACTCAAGAGGTAGTCGTTGGATGGTATATTTCCTTCTTGTTGGAAACTTGCTTTAATCTTAGGGACATATTCATAGGAAAAACTGTATGAAGAGGTTTGCTATGGGTTTTCAGGGATGGAAATAATTTTGACACTGTGCTTTTATTAGAAGACATCTACAAATGGTTTCTGAATAATGTTTTTGGTGCAAAATGTCTTCACAGTGTAAGTGAAAGGTATGAAAATATACTGCAAGAAATAACTTTTAGAAAAACTTTACCATTTTGGCTTTTTTCAAAGAAACCTGTTTCACGTTCTTTTGGGGTGAAAATTTTAAGTCATCTAAAATGTTCTCCTACTAAATAGTTCATTCAAATACCTCCTCTTGGATTCAACCTTAAGGCAACATTTTGAAAGAACATACTCTTCTGCTAAAGTAGGCTAGTTATTACCTGTGCAGTAGAGTAGCAAGTAAGAGTGTGCTATGAAAGTACATTTTTGTGCTTGTCAATGCTTGCTCTTACAGTCACAGTATTAGCTAAGGGACCATACTAGTGTTAAGGTTCCCCTTTTAAATATAGATGATGCCTGTTATTTTCCTCTTTCTATGCTTTTTGGCATTTCACAAGCGATGATACACTACCAACATAAAGTTAACTGAAGCTGTGCTAATGAGAACATGGTACAGTAAGTTAAGCAATAGATTTGAAACCAATGGCTCAATTACTCAAATTCTTGTGGTGCAGTTTTAGGAGCGCCAACGTTTCTTCAGTTTAAATAGACAAAGGCATTATTAACGTTGTCAGTAAATGTTTACTGAGTGCCTACCACGTGCATGGCACTTGTTTAAATCTGAATTAAAAGAAATATAAGATTAATGTATTGCCCTCAAGAAGCCTAACACTGTTAGGAAGCAAGATGTACGCATATAAAAAGGAAAATATAGTTTTAAATAAAACTTCAAGGCAATAGAAGACATGACATTTGGCAGTACCTGATTAATTTCCAAATGGGCTGTAGGGACAAAAATGATTATACTTCAAAGGAGAGAGAGAGAAAAATATTTCAAGGAGGACAATCAAAAGGTCTACAAAAGAGAAGATTGAGAGCTTTCCTGAAAACCATATATATATTTTGAGAATTAATGAGACATGCTCGAGGTCATGTGCAAGAATCAGTAAGTGGAAGAACACAAGGTAGATTTATGAGAACATAATATTGAGAACATATTACAAAGGCCTAAATACCAGCAACAGGGGTTTTATACTAGTTCCTGTAAAAAACAAGGATCTACTGAAGGGTTTTAGCAAATGCCATGATAAAAGTGATTTTTATGGCTGAACATAGTGTTAAAGATGAAATAGAATGTGGTAGCAAAGAGCCCAGATTAGAGGTTATTATAATGTAAGGTACTAAGACTTTTATCTAGGACAGAACTAAAAAAAAGAAAAGAGATTGATAAGTAAAGGTGTGGCCTGCAATGGAGAAAGAGGGGGAGATTTGAATTTTGAAAGGCTGGAAGAATCAGGGAAGTCAAGTGAGGGGTGGCTTTGGAGGGGAGTGCAGAAATTATTTTCTTGGAGGCAGGTGGAAATTATTGTAAGAGAGGGATATACAAGTGTGATGCCCTGTAGGAGTTTACAGATGCAGGAATGGTAGTAGGGCTAGATATAATGATAAGAACAGAGGTAAACAAGTGGAATAGCTAAAGCCAAGAGAGTGGTTAAAAACCAAAGGTGAGGTTAGTGAAAGAAAGGGGAAAATACAAACCGTGAACCTGGAGTAAGGACCAGGGGCAGGGCACGTAATTAAGGTGAAGGGGCAGAGATTGCTAGGAAAGGACTTAAGGATAAAAACCAGGAATATTACAGAAAGAAAAGGGCTATAGAATTCCAAAAAAATGGAAGGGGGGACTTGGGGTGGGAGTGAACCGGGTGAAATGGCAGAGACACCAACAGAAGTAGCAATTACATTAACAGTAATTTTGAGAACTCATTTGACAATTAATGGGTGCCCGCTATGTACCAAGATGTATAAATCGGATAGCTCAAATGGAGCTTACATTAAATCAAAGAAAAAGACAATAAACAACTATGAAAATAGATGCATATTATCAATTGATAAGATGAAGAAACCTAAAAAGCACAGTGAGGGACTGGAAAGTGAGAACAGGAGGAGATGGCGGGGATGACTGTGATGGGATCTAATAGATACTTCTTACAGAAATAAGGGGGTGAGACCTGTAGATATCTGTAGAAAGAAAGTTGAGTTTTGATAGGAGAAATCAAGTTTATATGGCTAAGAGTCTTCAAAAAAGAGGCGGGAGGTCATCAGAGGGGTTGCGCTTACGCACATCTCAGGAGGATACAACCTCAGGTACTGGTGCTCCTGAGGGCTACAGATGTCCTACAGTCATGGCAGATGGCTGTGAAGTTCAGTGCCTTGTCAGTGGGCCCTACTTTGAAATTTATGTTCCTGCGTGTGATGGATTTAGACTCAGATGTGACCTTCCTACACATGCCTCTTCTGTCACCTTTATTGAAACTATGGTTGGCGCTGGGGTTGGTGTATATTCAGAAGACTTAATCTCTGGACTGTCCATGTGCGAGCTGGTCCCTGAGCCTCAGCAGAGTAGCAACTCCTACTCTCCGGTTCGTTGTACTTACCCAGGTTAGCTAACAAGGAGGTGAAGATGGTCAACCACCAAACCAGGGAAACAAGAATGCCTACAACTGCAAGCAGAATTGCATCCATCAACCACGTGGAATCTAAGTCCCCTCTCAATTTAGAGGTGGAGTGGACATCACCATTCCAGGGTCCACAGGATGGAGGAATAAAATACAGATTAGAGTAGACTTACTAGTATTCTACTATTAGAACTATTGTGGCTCTAACAATGGAAGAAATTGTATCATTGATGTGGAGACAGTGGCCACAGGAGTTGTTGAGGGTAGGGAGAGGGAAGAAGAGATGTGATGCAGGGGAATTTTCAGGACTTGGAGTTGTCCTAAATGATATTGCTGGGACAGATGCTGGACATTATATATCCTGTCATAACCCACTGAATGTACTGGGGGAGAGTGTAAACTACAATGTAAACTATAATCCATGCAGTGCAGCAGTGCTCCAAAATGTATTTACCAAATGCAATGAATATGACACAATGATGAAAGAGGTTGTTGATGTTAGAGGAGTGGGGGGGAGGGTCTATGGGAACCTCTTATATTTTAATGTAACATTTTTGTGACCTATGTATCTTTTTAAAAAAGACAATTAAAAACATTTTAAAAGTGGAGAAAAAAAGACAAAACAAAAAACAAATCCAGGAAAGAGGATGGTGAGGAACTGACTTTGAAAGGAATTAGGGTTTTCTGTAATGGATTTTTAAAATGAATAAACTGGCACATTCATTTGGTAAGGATCCAGTGTGAAAGAAGATTTGAAGACATTTAATGGGGAGCAAGAAATCAAAGTTGTGAAGAGACATACTAAAATTAGGGCATCTCCTCCACGGTCAGGTCATTGAGACTATCTGGATATATTAAAAGGACTGAAAATTCCTAGAAAATTCTCAGTAGTCCTTGCTACCTTCCTGGATTTATACTCTACCAATACTTCTAGATATGCATTTCTTTCTTTTCTTTTTAATTTTGTCTTACAAGATTTAAAAATATATATGCATATGCAATTTTAAATAGATGGATTTAAATGTTCATATGTATGCTCTTTCTCTTTTCTCTCTTCCTTGGTTCACCCCAAACCTTTCATCCACATCAAACCTTCCCCATTAAAATAATCTAATTGTATATTTCCATAATTTCTCAATCAATATTTTTCTCCAACTTATATAATCATATAAAACATACTAGCAAATATATAAGTAATGCACATATCTATATAAGATTGCATTTTTAGATACAATTGATAATTGATCATACACACTTTTAAGCATGTGATTTTTGCCCTTAATGGTACCTTATTTTATTACCTCTTAGTAAATAGGTATATCCCTAAAGCATAGCTGCATAAGTGTCTTTGTTCAGATATTAAAAAATTTATTCAGCAAGTTCTTTATCAAAAGTTACTCTTTGGCATTGCTTGCATGGCAGTTCTACTGGTGAAGAACTCCCTTAGCTTTTGTTTACCTGGGATAACAGGTTACCAGGGGCTAAAGATGGAGGGTAAGGGGGAATTATTGTTTATGGGTATGTTTCTTTTTGAGGTGATGAAAAAGTTTGGCAATAGATGGTGGTGATGGTGGCACAATATTATGAATGTAATTGATCTCAATGAATTCTACAAATGAAAGTGGTTAAAATCAGGGAAAATTTTGTGTTATTCTCGTTCAGTGAATTTTTGCATTGGCAAAAAAAGAATGATGTGCCATGATCAAGATCCCAGGTATGCAAAGGTTGTTCACCACAAGGAAAGAAAAGTAATATACTACCGTTAAGAGAGCAAAGGAAAAAAAATGAGCATCTCAATTGATGAAGAAAAGACATTTGACAAAATCCAGTCCCTCTTCTTGATAAAAACACCAAGAAAACTAGGAATAGAAAGAAATTTCATCCACATAAAAAATGGTATATAAGAAAAGCTCACAACTAACATCATACTCAATGGTGAAATACCAAAAGTTTTGCCTCTAAGATCAGGAACACCTTCACCATTGTTATTCAACATTTTACTGGAAGGTCTAGCAAGAGCAATTAGGCAAAAAAATGAGGTAAAAGGTATCTTAACTGGACTGGAAAAATGAAAATTTCCCTATTTGCAGATGCCATGATCCTTTATAAAGACAATCCTGACATAAAATAGGAAGGTCATCAGAGCTAATAAACAAATTCAACAAAGTGGAGAGGTACATGATCAATATGCAAAAATCTGTATTGTTTCTATACACTAGTAACAAACAATCAGAAGAGGAAATCCAGAAAAAAACAAAACAAAACATGTATAATTGTAACTAAAATATTCAAATATCCAGGAGTAAATTTAACCAAAGCTGTAGAGAACTTGTACAAGGTAAACCATAAACATTGCTCTGGGAAAACAAAGACATAAATAAATGGAAGAATACTGAATATTCTTGGACTGGAAGATCAAATATCATTAAGATAACAATTCTTCTCAAAGTGATTTACAGATTCAATGCAATCCCAATCAAAATTCCAACAGACTTCTTTGCAGAAATGGGGAAGCCAATATCCAAATTCATATGGAAGGATAAGGGTCTCAAATAACCAAACTATCATGACAAAGAATGAAGTTTGAGGGCTAATACTTCCTGATCTAAAAACTCATACAAACCTACAGAAATCAGAACAGCATGGTATGGGCACAATAGAAACTGAATATATAGACCAATGGAATCAAATTGAGAGTTCAGTAATAAACCCTCACATCTATGGCCAAATGATTTTTGAAAAGGATGCCAAGTCCACTCAATGGGGAAAAATAGTCTCTTCAACAAATGGTGCTGGGAAAATTGGATATCCATATACAAAATAATGAAGGTGGAACCCTACCCCCTCCATATGCAAAAATTTACTCAAAGTGGATCAAAGCCCTAATATAAGAAACAATACTAGACAATTTCTAGACGAAAACATAGGAAAGTTATCTTCAGGACTTCGTATTAGGCAATGGTTTCTTAGACTTTACACAAAAAGTACAAATAACAAAAGAAAAAAATAGATAAATTGGACTCCATCAAAATTTAAAACTTTTGTGCATTATAGGACTTCATCATGAAAGTAAAAATAAAATCTACAAGTTGGGAAAAAATATTTGGAAATCACATATAAGACAAGGATTTAAGATCCAGAATATAAAAAGACCTCCTACAATCCAACAACAAAAAGCAAACAACCCAATTAAAACAGCCAAAAGGCTTAAATATAAAGATGGCCAATAAGCACATCATTAACTATTAGCTATCACGGAAACGTAAATAAAAACCACAGTGATATATCACTTCACACCCACCAGAATTGCTACTTTTTTTTTTAAAAAAGGGAAAATAACAAGTGTTAGAGAGGATGTGGAAAAATAGGAACACTTTTTTCATTATTGGTAGGGATGTAAAATGGATTAGCTGCTGTGAAAACAGTTTGGTGGTTCCTCAGAAAGTTAAGGATAGAATTACCATATGACCCTGCAATCCCTCTTCCAGGTTATAAACTCAAAAGAATTGAAAG
Source organism: Dasypus novemcinctus (assembly GCF_030445035.2). Taxonomy (NCBI): domain Eukaryota; kingdom Metazoa; phylum Chordata; class Mammalia; order Cingulata; family Dasypodidae; genus Dasypus; species Dasypus novemcinctus. Next base: position 36,190,821 of record NC_080704.1, read on the forward strand.
CAGAGACTCGAAGAGAATTTACACACTTATGTTCATAGTGACATTATTCATAACTGTCTAAAGACGGAAGCAACTCAAGTGTCTGTCAAAAAATGAATGGATAAACAAAATGTGGTATATACAGCCAATGGAATATTATTCAGCGTATAAAAGCAATGAAATTCTAATGCATGGGACAACATGGATGAACCTTGAAGACACTGTGTTGTTGTGTGAAATAGGCAAGACACAAAAGGACAAATACTGTATGATCTCACTGATATGGAATAATTAGAATAATCAAATCATAGTCAGAAAGTAGAATACAAGTTTCCAGGGCCCAGAGAGGGGCTGGGGAATGGGAAGTTAATGCTTAATTGATACAGAGTTTCTCATTGGTTTGCTGAAAAGTTTGGTAATGGTGGTGGTGATGGTTGCAGGACAATATGAATGCAATTAACACCCGCTGAATGTAGTTAAAAGGGGAAATTTTAGGTTGAATATATGTTAACTAGAGTAAAAGAAAAAACAACAAAAAGAACATAGACTGTCCAACACAAACAGTGAACCATGGACTATAGTGAACAGGATAATTATAATAATATTGTTTCATTAATTGGAGCAAAGGGACCACACTCATGCAAAGTGTTAATATAGAGAAAACTGTGTGTGGGGAGGAGGTGGTGTATTGAAATTATATTTTATGCATGATTTTTCTGTAAACTTACAACTCCTCTACTAAAAAAAGCTACTCATTGTCGCAAAGGTTTTTCTCCCTTTCTTACCTTTTGTTTCTTTTTGCCATTGTGAAGAGCATTGCAATAAAAATCCTTGTGCTTGTGCACGCATCCCTTATGTATTAGTATTTTATTCCATAGGTACTAGGGTCCCAGGAGGTGGATGCCATGCACTATAGTTTTCCATTTCTGGTAAGTCTATTTTCACCTTTAGACTTATCTGAAATGTCAGTTTTTTTCTCTCCTAAACTTAAAGGCCTAAACTTTAAGTAAATATCTCATACTATGTTTTATCATAAAAATAATCTTCCAACTCTCAGCCCTGCCAATGTACTTTGTATAATGATTCTCTTTATATACCTTACTCCCCAGTTTAGACAGCATTTTCTGGAGAGCCAGAAATGTGTCTAATATAATTGTATTGCCTTATACATGCTTAGCCAAGGGCTTTACTCATAGAAGACAAAAGATACAAATGGAGTTTTGATACTTATAATAGTATTTAAAAATACTATGTTCAATCAAACCCTAGGAAACAATAACAAGAAATATATTCCTGCCTCCAGAAAATTGCCCTGTTATGTGAATCATAGGCTTCCTTCCCATTCCTTTCATATTTAAGATTCTGGCAGCTTTTAGTCAGATATTGGTGATTGAAAAAAGCAATTCAATAAGAAGAGAGCAGGAGAAAGATTCATATTTACATACTTAGCCTTAGTTTTATAGATATAAAATAAATATGTTACATAAAATATATATTATTAGAAAGGTTCTAGGATACCATTATGCTTTTCTCTATATTATACTTTTGTGGGATTGAGGGTGAGAGGAGATGAGCATGAATGGAAAGAAACTAGAAATAAATTAACACTCTTTATCTAAAATAAAAAGAAATCTTATTGGTCTTCATGATAGGGCATTGTCTTTCATGTCCACTGGACTTCTACAACACAAACTCAGCCAAACTGTTGGGAGAATGTAGAAAGTTGGGGGGAAATCTAATTATATTTTATTTGCAGAACAATCAATATTGCAGTACTTCTCAAGTTCAATTCAATCACAAATGTGAAGAACAGATTGCATTTATATCTAAGTAGAAGCACAGTGGATTAAAAAGATTTCAATATAATTTAGCAATCTCTTTGTCAAAATAGGGCATTCATTGAACATAATGACACTCAAGGCCATCCTTCCAGTAAATTACCCTATAAAAGTTCCATAAAAAATTTAATATTGCACAGGTTGGGGAATATAGGTAATTAAATGTGTTGCAGTGGTAGAAGGAAGACCCTGGGAAAAGTAAAAGCTTGTAATTAAGAGTTGAAAGAATAATTCTGAAATAAATAGATTATTTTAGGAAAATCTTATCAATATGTTAATCACTTTAGCTCCCTTATCACCCAGGAGAGAATCTTAAATAGGTGCTTGGGTCAATGGTAGCCAACCCCTTGGCATTTTCAGATGCTGGAAGATTCATGACAGAAAGACTCTAAACCTTGATTACTTTTCTAATAAGAACATTGTTGCTTGTCAAGCTCCAATCTTTTTAATACGCTAATGTCATATGGAAATAAAATCGACTTCTAGATGATAAGCAAGTTGCATTGGGATTGGGTAAGACTAGAAACCATCATCTGCAACACAGAGATAAGCAAGGCTGAATTCTCTGTGGTCTTTTGAGACTATATTATGTGAAATGAAGAATTTACAGGCAGAAACACTAGCTAAAATCTCATTATTATTGACTTTTGAGTAGCCATGGTTTCTGGTTTTTCATGTGAGTCTATAAGAGAATTAACAAAGAAGCTAAAGAAGGCACAGAAATCACAGCAAATGAACAGAATCTAGGACTAAAATAGGAAAATGTAACTGTGTCTCTGAAAGTGTTTGTGATATTGGCTGAGAGAGTGACCTGTACAGGGTTTGTTTAAACAAAAGCTATGTAAATCTTTGCTCAGCTGGTTGTTCAGGAAAATAAATGGAAGGAAGCAGGAAAACAGACTACAGGCTGAAAGAGTTTGGCAAGAATGATCACGGGCATGGAAGCCACAGGATTTAAAATGATGGTCCAGCCTGTGAAATAATGCAAGCTCTTCAGGATGCACTAGAGACCCAACTCGACAGCACAATAATTTTAGCTAAAAACCTGCTATTCCCATCATGAGACTCCGTAAACTAAAGAAGAAAGCTAAGGAATTTTATTCACCGACAACAACTGTTAGAAGTGTCGGAAACCTAGCACCTTCAAATCTCTGATTTTAGCCATCACTTGCCCATGACATTGCTCGAGAGCTGTTGCAGCACTTAAACCAGGATAAGGAAGACAGTTATTAATGTGTCTCAGTTTTCATCTAACTGTGCTAAAAATAGGTGTGACAGGTCTGAAACAGAAATTTTATGTCATTATATGCAAATAAAATTTAGTTGATAAAATAAAATATAAAATAACTACAAATAAACATAAGGATAGAAATTAAGTTAGATGAAATTTCCAAGGATGTTTTCTATCACAGCCCTTCTTTAAATATTTTAATTCCCCATTGAAATTCTCTGGCATCAATAAAACACACTTAATTTGGTAGGACAGGGGAGAAAATTCTTAAAGAGCCCAAACTAATAATCCCATGTATCATCTGAAGAACAGTCTGGCAAGAAGCTTTCTTTTCTCATTAACCTTCTGTGGGCTCAGCACCTGACAAGATGAGGGGCTGCTACCCCAGAGATGGGATTCCCACTGACACACAGTAAAAAGGCCTGAAGTTGTACATCAATCAATTGCACAAGAACATTGGAGCATCACTAGCCCTCAGAGATGGTTTTATTTCAAGTTATACAAGAGCAGGCACTTGCTTTATATGTGACTTTTCTGTTCCAGATTAAGCACACATGTACAGGGAAAGAAATTTTTTTTTCTGTTGATCTCCTTGTTGCAATAACATATCCACCCAACTTCAATGGAACTGTCCTAACAGGTTTGAATGGCCAAATAGGGAAATTTCCTTGTGCCCTGGCTCTCAAAAGTGAACTCAAGAGATGTTAAAGAATTCAAAGGGATCACAAACATTTCATCAAAGCTCCAAGTAGTTGTTGAGTAATTGTAATGAATTGTGAACCAGTTGGGCAATATGAGAAGATACCACTAGCATCTACCTTTAAAGTGTTTCTCGGCTTCTTTGTGACTCTGGGAGAAGATGCCAGTCCTGAACTTCTAAGTTGTTTGTGTATGTGTGGATGGTGTGTGTGTGTGGGTGGGGGGAGGTGTGAAGCTAATATGTTTGTATTTATTTCAATGCTTTGTTTTTTTTGCAGAGGGGCAAGAGGTAGTAAAAGATGTCTGGGGGAATAGGGTAGGAATAAGTAGGAAAATGTGAAATTCAGTGAACATTCTAAGCGTTGAGAAGATGCGTTAGTGTAATTAATGTGTTTGAAATAAGGAAGAAAACATACAAATAAGTCAATAGGTTGGTAGGATTATAGCTGATTTTATTTATCTTCTGCCTTTTTCTGTATTTTCCAAATTCTGAAATGAACTTTTATGACTTTTTTAATTTAAAAAATGCAAACAAAAATTGAAAAATTATCCATTTTGTAGTTAATTTCTAGCACAAATTCTTTGGAGATTTTACATGATAATCAAGCACCAGCTATCCAAAAACTGTTTTCTGATTTTCAGTGTTGGATGGAAGGTAACAAGGGAGGCAGGGAGGTAGGAGCAAGGAAGGAATAATAGTGAAAATAACTAGCTCTGTTCAAGAGCAAATTAAGTTTCTCTCATGGGTAGTCACTCAGTAAATGTTAATTGATGATAATTAAGAAAGATGAGTTTTCTTTTTTGTGACTTCCACAGCACAATTTCATATTTTTGCATTAGCTAAAGGTTAAAGCCAAGTTGATATAGTACAACTTTGTAGTTATGTGTAAACTACTTTTCACAGAAGGGGCAGTATCCGTGGTGAATCTAAAGACCTCATTTACTTAATAAATGCATTTTTGCCATTGTTTTTCTATTTCTCCCTGTATCACTAATGACATCCACAAGTAGTCCACATAACATTTGATTACCATTTCTTCTTTTTCCTAAATTTTCCTTACTGAGAAATAGAAAGACATATAAAGGAAAAAAACAGAGGTCAAGTCACATTCAGAAATATACAACCCTGACTGCTGTGCTCCTTAACAAAGGTGAACTGACCATGGCTTTATACTGTCAAACAACATGGCATCACCATAAGTAAAACACTGAGTACAAGGGAAACAGGGTGAGTTAGAATTTTGTCAAGAGTGTTAGTGGTAATATAATTGACATAGGCTGAGTATGAATCTTTGAAATGCCAAAGCTCTGAGGAGGTTAAGCAGTGCCCATCAACATTATTAAGTTCAATTACAATGACAATCAGAAAGCATCCACAGGTAAAAGAACTAGCAATGATTCGGGGCAAACTTCCTGAAAAACAATTTACCCCCAAACATTCTTTAGTTAGTGGCTAGCAATCCAAATTCCAAAGGGATAGTGATGAGCACAACAAAGGGATAGTGATGGCACAAACGCCATTCAAGTTACAGGGACTATTGCACCATCATTAAATCCTGAGTTGCACAGATTTGTGCCATGGGAATTAGGAACAAAAACAGCAAGGTCAATGGAAACAGAATTGCTTAACCTTTTTTTTTTTAACTGAATAAAAGTCCATAATTTAAGCACTGAATTTGGAATAATTGCAAACAAAGAAAGTGGGCCTTCAATTTTATATCAGCTGTGATAAAAGACAGTAACTGGAAGGCTTGATTCCTTAAACTATGGGATTGTCTTCTTGTTCACTACAGTATCCTTAGAATCATATACAGTGCCATGCATATAGTAGGTCCAAAGCAATAAAAGTGTGTTGAATAAATGAATGAGTAAATAAATGAATGTAGAAATAGATAATGAGCCAGCATAAGAAATGGATTATCTCAAAACCAGGACCAACACAAACACACAATCAAACCTAACTACATTGAAGCAATGACATCACATGAACCAAGGGAGAAGTGGATGGAAGCACAATTCCAAGGACATGCATTATTTATACCTGGAAAATTGTATATCTTCTATTCCACAGTGTGATTTCAGTTCTTTCCATTAATCAATTTTTGCCTCCAATGGGCCAATTAAAAGAACCTCAGTCAAGTACTGCTACAAAGAGGTGCCTGAATTGGATGCACCCTTAAGATAATTTTGATGCTGGCATTGGCTAGAATCAGCAAACCACCCTTCGTACCAGATCTTGCATAGTCACCTATTCAATCTTTAACTAGTCGGATTCCCTCCTGGATCTTAGGATTTTCATTTTAAAAATCTGGATATGGTATCAGGAAATTGCTAGGTCCCTTCATGCTCTCAGGTTTACGTATAGACTTACTTCATTAGAGAAAGCCTTCATCTTTGGGAGGAGGATAAAAATGAAGAACAAAATACCTTATTTTCAATTCGTGGAATCTACTTCATTAGCTTGGCACAAAGGAGTTCAATTCTGTTCCCCGCATTTATAGTTGTGACTCCCAACCCAGGTTGCACACTATAATTACTAGGGAAGGTTTTAAAATTTCCCATTCAGGGAGCAGGTATGGCTCTAGCGGTGCTGCTTCCCATATGGGAATTCCCGGATTCTGTTCCCAGTGCCTCCTAAAAACAAAATCAAACAACAAGCAAACAAATAAAAAAACAAACTCTGGGGAGGCGATGTGGTTCAGTGGATGAGTGCTGGCTTCCCACTCACAAGGTCCCAGGGTTCATTCCCCTTCCCGGTACCTCAAAAAAAAAAAACCCATTCCTAGACTTTATCCCACACAAATTAAATCAGTATTTCTGAAAGGGCGCCTAGGCATCTGTATTTCTTAGCGCTTCCCAGGTGATTCCAGTACTTAGCCAAGCCTGAGAACGAACTCCTTAAAGAGTCATTGTTATAAATTGAGTAAATTAAGCATACTTTAATTTGAGATCCATAAAATTATTCACCTGGCATGCTCTTAGGAATGTTTTAAGCCTAAAGTTACATATTTCTAGAATAAAGATGTGTGCACCTGTTCTTACAGGGCACAGGGCTTGCTATTTCATTGCAACCTAACGCAATGATTAATATTCCAAATTTGCCTCCAATTTTCAGTACTGCTTAGTATTTTCAGGCATGGATGGCTGCATACTTCAATATTTCTGCATATTTAAAAGCAGTCACCTAAAGTATATTTTAATCTGTCAGTAGATGTATACTCTTCCTGCTTTTAATAATAAAAAATTCATTTTAAGTAATAATCCCTAAAAAGAACTTCCTGGCAGAATACTTTATATCATAAGAGCATGTGGGAGTTAAGAGTAATTATTCAGAGGGTATCTTTCTCCAAAGAGCTTAAAGCACTTTATAGAATTCATCTAATTAATGTTCACACTATAGCCCTGAGAACACTGTGGACAGAGAAGCATTAATGGCTCTGAAGTGAAAGTCCATTCCACTCAGTGAGAGGATGAGAATCAATGCAGTGGCACAGTGCACAAATGGCAGTGTACAAACTCCACTGCTGTTAAGGAGTCTGACAAAAGCTGCATTTTATTATGTCAAAACGCAAAGCAAGAAATTTGGTAAATCATCGGAATCATTTTTTTCACAATATCAAGCAGTCGAACATTTAAAATCTCAAAAATCTGTTACTTAAAAAAATTCCAAATGCGTTGGCATTCTATAAGTGCAGACAAAATCCTATTAAAATATGGTACTTTCGTAGTGTAACAAATTATATGTACATTGCTTTTTATGCACTCAATAAATAGTAAGCTTTGTCAATATGTGTGGTTATATTAACACAGACCTAAATATGTCATCAAAATATGACTGTGCACTTTTATCTCAGACAATCTGACAGGTCAAGTTCATTTTAATATTGTCTCAAGAAAAGCATTAATTAAATGCATATTTGTAAACACATTTTGATGGTATGGAAAAGATCTAAAGATGGTATGTTGTAATAGTTTAAAAATGGGCTGATTTTTTAAAAACTCGGTATATATTTCATATATTAAATCCCAGTCTGTACTTGAGTTTTCCCACTGGGAAAACTTAACCTGACCTGATTTCCTTAACCTGGTCGTATTTCCTTCAGAATAAAATTAATAAAAGAACCGACAGAAGGCTTACAATTTCATTAGAATAGATAAAAAGCTCTGCCTTCATAAAAATGTCATTGGAAAACTCAAAAGCACACAGGAGTACTTGTAAGTTCTACAATGCATAACTTTGAAAGCTCCTTTTATTTTAAAAATTAAGTGTTTAGTAAATAGCATTATTTGTCATTCTAAATAGTAACATCATGCAGGCAGAAGATAAGTATAAGGACTGTACTTGTCCTTCAAACATATATATTTGTACATTTGAGACATACTCAATTTATCTCTTCACTTTGCTCATGGGGGAATAACCAGTAAATATTCCCTGCCTGAAAGCAGAGAGTTGACTCTGATGATTATCAATACAAATAAAAAATATCAAGTCAATTTAGAGAAGTATCAACATACCAATCATATACATCAACATACCAATAATATAACTCTTTAATGTTTATCTTGCGAGCAACCCCTAGTACTGATTGGTGACTCTACACTTTTACCATTTAAATTGTTAATTAATTTTAGCTTTGAATTCCTTGGAATGTATAATACCATATAATAAATGGATAATCTCTTAAATGTATTTCCTTACCTGTTCTCAACATACAGGAAACATTATAGACTTTTCCCTGAGATATTTACCCTGGCTAAAAGCAACAGCAATAAAATATAATGCTTTCAAATAATTTAAATATAAAGCATTGAGTGAAAATAGAACAAAATATTAATAATACCCTTCTGGATGTGACTTTACCCTTCTGAGTTTGGCTAATCTTAATAATCAAATGGTCATTATCTTCAAAATAGAAAACATATATAATAGGAAAAACATCTGCATTATTTTAATGTAAATGATTGGTCATTTCTGACAAAATGAAAGAATGATTACCATAATATTAGCTCTACTTTTCTAGAGTAAGCCTAGGGACTAATTGGATGATTTTAAAACAATTCCTTTTTCTCTGTCCAGGAAAAGAAGGAACTTGCAAAGGCAAAGCTCTATTGCAAATCAGTTAATATGTTACTTCTTGAGCTCCAGAGAGCATTGCATATTATGCAGTGACAGGGAATGGACCAATGGGCGAAATAAGTCCTAATGGATGAAAAGTGGTTCTGAAATAACTTATGGATCATATGGGATAAAATTACCCTGATGGTTTCAATAGCAACACTCCCTGAAGCAGAAAATCTCTCAGTAATTTCACTCAGACCCAAGTTCCTTTTCAACTGATTCCTTTCTAGGACACGTTCCTACTAGTTGCAAATTCTCACCAATTGGATGGCTAATGGGGATTCAAATTCTAGAAATGGAGAACTTTATTTTCTCACAAGAAAGTTACAATTTTGTATAAATACTTTACAATTTGGAAACTTCCCCACATAATGTGACCCCATAATGAGCAGATATTTAGAACCTCTTCAAAGGGATAACCAAAATGCAATTTCCCATTGTGTGTCTTGAAGAACTCATGCACAATTAGAAACAGATATGAAAATGGCTTTTGGATATGAAACTAGTAGGCTATGAGAACCAGAGTTGCACAGTACTCTGGACATATTAACATAAAGTGAATATGTTAAACACCTTAGATACCTTGACAAAAACAAAAATCGTCCTAAGTTAGATAATGAGTTCTATTTCATCTATGTTTTTATCAGAACAAATAGTAGACTGAAAGATATGAAATGCTATTTGATCATTTTTGACCTACATAAACAGCAATTTATAAGCTGAACCTAATATTAGACATTTATGTATAGAATGATCATGAGAAACCCAAAGGAAATCCTCATGAAACTAGCTTTAAAGGTCAGTTTGTATACATGTTTTCAATAAGAGAGTCAATTCATGTTCCCTTGAGAAGAACAGTTTCTTAGGTTGTTACTGTTGAAATGATTTTTTTTTCCTATTATCTTTACGTAAGAGAATACAAGGGAAGCGGACTTGGCCCAGTGGTTAGGGCATCCGTCTACCACATGGGAGGTCCACGGTTCAAACCCTGGGCCTCCTTGACCCGTGTGGAGCTGGCCCATGTGCAGTGCTGATGCGTGCAAGGAGTGCCATGCCACGCAGGGGGGTCCTCCACGTAGGGGAGCCCCACGCGCAAAGGAGTGCGCCGCCGCGTAAGGAGAGCCGCCCAGCACGAAAGAAAGTGCAGCCTGCCCAGGAATGGTGCCGCACACACGGAGAGCTGACACAACAAGATGACGCAACAAAAAGAAACACAGATTCCCCGTGCTGCTGACAACAAAAGCGGACAAAGATGCAGCAAATAGACACAGAGAACAGACAACCGGGGCAGGGGGTGGGGGAAGAGGAGAGAAATTTTTTAAAAAAGAATACAAGTACCTCTGATGATGTTCAAACTTTAGCTCTTGGTAAATTCTTGCTTTATAACATATCAAATCATTACATAGTACAGAAGTTGTGCTGGCCAGTAGGATAAAAAATTGCCACACATGGCTGTTTAAACTTAAGTTCATTGAACTTAAATAAAATTTAAAATTCCATTATCACTCACTCTAGCCACATTTCGGGTGCTCAATAGCCACATATTAGAACATTACTAACATTACAGAAAGTTCTTTTGGACAGGGCTGGTATAGAGTCTGCCTGCATGCCTGTCTCTTCATTAGATTACCCCTTGAGGGTAGGGGCACTGCATACTCACTGGAACGTGATAGGTGAAACAGTGAATCGATGAATTAATCTTATTATTACCACTGATATCGCCTTACACATACTTACCTATCTACCTACATATATATATATATATATATATATATATATATGCTTTTCAGATTAAAAGTGCTTTTATTTATCTGTGGAAGGGTGAGGGGGGACTGAGTGCAAAGGGGATATGAGGAAGCTTTGTCAGGTGATGGAAACATTCCATATCTTGACCTTGGTGGTCGATATGCAGCTGCATGTTTGTCAAAACTCATCACACCCTACACCTTAAAAGGGTGAATTTTATTGCATGTAAATTGTACCTCAGTAAACCTAACTTTAACAAATGGGATTAGAAAGGGGAGAAAAGGGTGCTTTTATTTGCATTCTAAACCTTGATCCTTGAGTTTGGGGATAAATACTGCTGAAGACACAACAATCACATATTTGACTATCAGAATATTGTATCATGAGGTATGCCTGAAGTTATCAACACATGTAGGGGTACAGATTTCTGGAAGACACTAGCAGGTATCACTGGGTAGGCCCCCCATCCTCACCCCCACCCCACTGATCCTCTAATCACTTTTGATTTTACCATCTGTTCCTCCTGGCACAACAAAGGTTCAGAAAGAACAGTGACAACTTCCATAAGCTTATCTAAGTTGATCTTTTAGAAATCATCTGAGATAAAAATCGATTCTGTTGATTTAATTCACCATTTACTGAGTACTTATTCACAGAGTATAGATACATGGCTGTAATAGTAATTATGGTTGCACTGTGATTTTCCGAATCTTAAAACAGGGGCTGGGAAAAATATTACCTGTGTTCAATTCTTGTTTCTGCACTGCACAAAAGTGAAGCCTGTCATGCAATTACTGCTCTGAGAAATTCTGAGCATTAATTAGGAATTGAAATCATGAATTCTCTATCACATTCCCTGGAAACTAAACCTTGCTATTGAATACGGCAAGCTGTCTGGCATTTGTAAAGGTGGGACTTCTGCCAACCTTTCTTTTCTGGGTGCAGCAGGACCACTGGAGACTGCCATTTGCAGAACCCCCTGTCCATCATGATGGCCTAAGCCTGTCCTCCAGCCTGTTAGGCTCGAGCAGAATGCAAGATACATCTGTCTACACTGTCCCTTGGCTTAATAAATTCCAGTCGCTGCTGCCTCTCTGGCGTCTCTTAATTCAATGTCATTACTTTGTGTTTGTTCTCTAAGGTGATGTTTATAACAAAGAGCACAAAGGGAACACTAGATTTCTGCACTAAAAGGTATGTCTGTGCTCATGAGAATACATTAACCTTAGAAGGGTCTGCAAAAATAACCCCATCTACTTTTCTTTTGGTGACTATTCAATAAACTATTAAAAGGGTTTGAGGGATTTGAATATCCTGCCAAGAGGATGGAAGCCTTCATGGTCACTTGCCTTTTAGGGCTGGGAGGAATGCTGATTTCCCCTCACCAATGTTATAAAGGGTAAAAGATCACCTTTAGGTCTAGCAGCAAAAACTCTCAAGAGAGTAAAGATTCTCAATTTGCAAACTGAACAAATGTTTCAGAGTGTTTAATCAATGATAAAAACTTGTGTCCGTTTATCTCAAGTGCCAGTCGGTCAGTATCTATAAAGCACAGGTACCCCTGTGGCCTTAGTTTTTTGAATAGGGATGGAAATTCTGTTTTGACTCCCATGTGGGACAGAACCCTATCCTCTAGCCAGCAACAGTCCATGTGGTGAACATGATATACCTAAATTTAATTTGTCCATGCATTGCTTTTCCAATCAATGGTCTTTCATGGAAGAGGCAGTCTGTCCTAGATGTGATTTATGATGAGGATGGCATGAAAAAAGCAGATATAAAGTACCTAGTCACTATGCCCCGCAATAGACAAGTGAGTAATTTATTATGAGTAATGTTGTCACTATTATTAAAACTTGCTCTTGTAACTCGTTTATTCATTTAGATTTCTTCATGTATATGGTAAACACCTAAGAAATTATTCTGTTATTCATTAAGCATTTCTAGCTTGATAGAAAGTACTAGATTTTATTACTACAGAAGTTATTTCTGTTGTCTGTTGTGACCCATAGTTTGGAAATTGTATATTTTTGTAGTTGCTTTCCTCTCCCAGAGCAAAGCAAATTTTCAGTTTAACTTAGCAAACAGGCACTGCTTTTAATTCCAAAACAAAACCATACATAAACAAAAACTCTAACCCAAAGAGACCCTTGATTTAGCTCTGCTCCTATGTATCTTCCCAGACACCTGAACTTAAGAAATGGAGCTCGGTGTCTTTGTCTATTAGGTGAAGTGGTTGAACCATATATATGACACCTAATACCTCCTCTATCTCTAAAGCTACTGTTTATGATTCAGCAAAGTTATATATATAAAACAAAGTTATAAAACTTTGATATAACAAAGTTTTTAAACAATTTGAGGACCCAGGCAGATATGACCAAAAAGTAAGGATTTCAGCAAACTATTTCAATGTTATAATAATGGACAGAGCTACATAACATAGATGCTTCAAAGCAAAACTCTACCTTGATTATTCCAGACGCAGCTATTTGAAAGCAAGAGATCATTTCATTTTTAATTTCTTCTCAAGACTTAATCCAGTGCTTTTCTTGTAATAAATGGATGATATTTTAATTGTTGAATGAATGAAAGTGAATCTTAGACTTGAAAAAGCATAGAATTTGGGATTTCTATCTTACTTATCTAAACCATTTTTAAATTACCCAAAGCATTTTATAAGGAAAAAAAAAAACCCATAAAATCAGACAACCTTGTATTTACCTAACATTTGAAGTTTTATATTCCCGTACTTAGATCAACTCAGTACTTTCTCATCATCTTCAGATCCTTGGACATTTAGCCCTTTAACATAGCTGATAAAATTCCTTCTTCCCATACTACATCTTTAAAAATAAACAGAGTATTTTGAAACACTTGTGTTTTGGTATACATGTGTAATTAGTACTCCATATAAAGATATGAGCATATTTCTCTTAAAGCTAAATGCTCGTTGGGATTAAATTTTCTAAATTCAGCTCTTCTTCCAAGAAATGTAAGGTCAAAATTCTAGGGAGAAACATAACAACATTGCTTTAAACTTGGCCAGCACTTTTCAGTTTATAAAATTATTTTTCTTTCATTATTTTCTTTATTTTGACAATAACCCTGAGACATAGGTAGGCACCCCATTTATAGAAAAACCGAAACAAAGATTTGGGAAGTTAAGTAACTCAAGGTCACAAAGCTAGTTTGAGGCAGAGACATATCTTCTGACATCAAGTTCAAAATCTTTTGTGCTGCACCACACTTACCCCTGCTTTACCATCCTGTGATCAAACTAACTTTAAAAATAGGACCTCAGGAACATAAATCCCCCTGTCAGCTTAAGGATGAAAGTATCCATCAGGATTCTTTTTTTTTCCCGTTCCCTTTAAACTTGTGTTAGATAGTTGATGGGACAAGTTTCTGTTTTCTGATCCCAGTTTTATTCCTTGTCACATTCCTTTCTGCCCAACATGTGCAGCAGGGTTCAACAGAAAGAGTGTTCCAAATCTTTAATCATTATAAAAAACACGGTACCTTGACCTTGTATTTTAAAGTTAAATGGAGTGGCATTATAAAAATTAAATTGGTTCTTTCTCATTTCCATAATATCCTCTAAAAAGCCTTGCCTAGCCTAGAGTGGATGTCCTATTTCTTTATCTTTCTTGATGACCTCTCATGCCTGCAAGTCAGCTCGTTTTTCTTTGCTGAAGACTGCACCCCACTGCTGCATGCACTCTAAAAGTTCCATTAAAATCTAGGGCATCATCACTCATTCTTATCTGCAGCAGGCTGCTGAACAGTGCCATACCAGCAACTGCATGCAAACTAGTCTCAAAGGACAATATTAGTTATATACATTGTCATCCCGTAAGGAGAAGAATTCCACCCGGATCCTACCTTATCTCACAGAACACATCTAGCCTTTCAAACTGGGCTCCCAGAGCCAGTGCCACGAAAGGGTGTCTTGCAACAGCAAGCATTACTTAAAAAGCAATTTACCAGCAAGAAATTAGCTTTTTATGGGACACCCTTTATTAAACTCAGTGTGAGATGAGCTAGCATCCTGAATTTCCCCTCACACCCACTGAGACCACACAGACCAAAAGCAGCTTCATTTTAAATACTGTACTATAAAAAAAGTTATATGTATTCCTCCTCTGGTCTTGATGAATTCTTTCTTGGGATGGATGTGTTATTAGGATAATGAGGACTGAATGTTGAACAACAGGCTAGGATTTGTCACTGCTCTTGTTGTCCTGAAACGTGAAGAAACATCCATAGCGCTTATTGAATGAGACATTCTCTAAGCACTGGGAATTGCTCCTCTGTTGGGGAAGATTGATGAAAGAGCTGGGTATAGCTTAAGAAATAAGGAATATTAACACCCTTACTTTTTATAATATCAAACATGACTGTGCTAAACTAATAACAGGCTATTTCTGTGGGTAAAGATCAAGAATAAATAGGATAATGACAATGTCAAATATCATTATTGTCAAACTTTGTGACTAATTTCTCCATTTTATATAATAATATGTAATACCATCGTCAAATGGTATTGAGTAAAATACCCATATACATGATACTTTTCTAACCAGCATTATACTCCCTGTCTCTTTTAATGAAATGGTGGGTTGGTTGTGTCAGACTCAGAAATATTCTGAAGACATTAATTTGTTAAGTCTTCCAATAAACAGGCAGTGGGGGTTAGATTTTCAGTGAAGGCACAGGAGTCCCAGGATAATTTTCCTGAGATAATAAGCTCAATTCTGAAAAATTTTAATTTAAAGACTGCTGGGTACAATTCTACCATATCTCTAAACATGTATTTGGAATCAACTGAGATATTTTCTGAGGATTTTGTTTCCATGATTATTTCCTAGAGCTGTCAGTATGGTACTAGCAACATAAATTTTGCTGAAAATGATTACTCTTCAAATAGTTATTAAATAGCATAGAGGACAAAAGAGTAATAAAATAAATGGTGGAAATTAAGAGGTGTGTTGTTTCAGTTACAAAATCTATTTTGCATCCAAGGCTAAGAGCAAAAATGAACACCAAAACTAAATGTCAGATTTGTAGTATTAATCAAGCAAATAAATGTTTCATAGAGCCCTTTATTTAAGAGCTCATGGTGAAACTTTCTATTAACCCAGAACCATGAATGTTCCATGCACTAATTCATCTTAAGTCTTTATTACTAAGTTTTCCAGAATTGTGAAGGGGAGAATGGTTGCTATTATCCTAAATTGTCATATGTACAAAAAATTTATATTCAGCATCCATCCGACTCCCAGATGTACATGCACTTTTAACAAAGGATGCCAAAATCTGATGGTATTTAGGTCCAAAGACTGAGGCACAGTGAAGGCTTCAGGCTTAAGACATGGCAGCTCTGAGTAGGAAGAAACAGCTTTTTAAGTCAATGAAATGATCCACTTTCCATTGAGTCTCTAATCACCCATTATAGGTGACAGTACCATTTTGCCCTTGACATTTTAACATCGTGAAACACAATGGGCTTTTAAAAACTCTTATATAAATTTTACCACATTTTTTTTAAAAAAGAAGAGTAAAAAAAGAGCTGGATCAAGGACCTAGAATAGGGGATGCTCTCTGGATGAGAGAATTTTAAAAATGCCTTGGCCAAGTCACTTCCATCTTTGCGAAGTGGGAATATTGAAATAGCCTCTTAGGGGTTATTGAGATTAAATGTGCTAATGTGTGTAAAATCTTCTTTTTGAAATTGTATAATCACAAACTCTTTTTTTATTATTAGAGAAGTTTTATGTTTACAGAGAAAAACACACAGAAAATAGAGAGCTCCCATATAACCCCCCTTATTAATATCTTGTGGTACATTATTACAATTGATGAAAGACTATTTCTATAACTATAATTGCACTATTAACTATTGTCCATGGTTTACATTAAAGTTCATTGTTTGTGTTGTACAATCTTAGGGCTTTTTTTTCCTTCATTTTTATTCTAGTAACACATATACAACATAAAATTCCCGCTTTAACTACCTTCAAATATATCATTCCGCGCCGTTAGTTACATTCACAATATTGTGCTACCATCACCAACATATATTACCCAAACTTTTCCATCATCCCAAATAGAAACTGTACAACTTAAGCATTAACTTCCCTTTCCCTATCTCTACCCCAGCCCTAAGTAACCAGTAATCCAGTGTAGGACTCTATATATTTGCTTATTATAATTTCATAACAGTGAGATCATACAATATTTGTCTTTTTAACAGGTTTTCAAAAGAAGAACAAAATCCCTCAATAAGAGTCATTAAGCACTCTGATTGATAAAAATGGAGTCTATCAGTTAGTTAAAAAAAAAAAAGAAAACAATTGAAGATGTTTCATTTACCTGTTGTCTAATAAAAGGGTGATATTTTGATACATATCAAATACCTGAAAGTCAAAGTTTGGCTGCTGTTATTGGGAGTCTCTGGCAAACAAATAGCTCTCCTAGTCTATGGCCTTTAAAGTATTCTCCGTTACATTCAATGCCATTTTTTTTTGATAGCACACAATGTCATTATAATTTGTTTTTCTTTTATGAGACACAAGGCAAGGAAGCCATATGCATCTTTAAAGTACATATGTTTTAAAATACATATAAATGTTCTTTTATAATTCCTTCCTTATTGAATTACAGTGATTTTGTTGACTAGTCAATTTAAATTAGTTTATTATTCTCTAGAGAAACTTGACAGAAATTAATCTTTTTCTTTGGGAGAAACAAGGGCACGAGTCTGTGTCTGAAAGGGTTAATGTAATTAAAGCAGTTTTAAAGTCTTAATCTCAGATGATAATTGATTCATTTGAAGAACTCAGTTTAATATATTAAGTATCCTTAGAGTTCTTCGAAAGAACTTGCCACAGAGTTCCAGAATATTATAATCGTTATTAATCGTTGTATTTTAAAGTTCACACCAGATAAGCTTCCAAGAAAAATGACCCAAATTTATTTGAAAGGTCACAGAAATTTATTTTACTTATCCACCCCTTGGCAATAAAAAGAGAGAAGCTCTGATAAAATACAGCTAAACTGTATAGCTAATTTGATCTATTAAAAATGACCCACTGGATTTAGAATCAGAGGGCTGATCTCCTGTTCTTATTTGGTCACATATTAATGGCGTGATATTTACCATTTTATGTAATGTTTGTATGCCTGAATTGCTCAGCTGTAAAATGGGCACAGTAATAACATTAGCTTTAGCTTAATTAGGGCAAAGAAGTTTTCCTTTCTGTTTTTTCAGTCAGTGCTCTCGTCCCAGTACCCAGAAATGTGCCTAGCACATAGCTGCTGCTCAAAAAAGATTTCTTGAATAAATGAATGAATGTTGTGAGAATTAGGTGAAATGAATCATATATATTTGAATACTGTATCTGTATCTATTGAATATTATATCCATATATTGTAGCTGTATGGTGGAAATACTCTATAATGCTGCACTACTGCTCTTTCCTTTCCTACTCCACATTCAGTGACATCACATTGGAAGCTTGAAATTGACTATGTTGGGAGTATTTACACCATAGAAATTGGCAAATGCTACCAATCAAGCCCTTTCTCCCCCAAGAGCCAGTTCGTAAACATTTACTGATATACCACTGTTCTAGACCCATGTTTTCTGGTCTCTGCTTACATTGATCTTTTCTATGTCCTCTTCAACTTTTGCTCAAGTTATACAGAAATACTTGCAGTCACCCAAACAATCCAGGCTCTCTGGGCCACTTCAACCCCACCACCATGGCTTGAAATAGTTCCCTTCCATATATACACTTCATCCCTCAGCTGAATTTAACTCAATCTATGGCTCTCTCTTTGAAAACAGTCTCTGACTCCTCCAAATTAAACTTGGATGCCTCTTTCACGTGCTCAGTTCTTACTCAGAGGTTATCATCACAACAGCACTTACCTCAATATACTATAATTACTTGCTTCCTTGTTTCCCTCCCCTAAGAGCTCTTTTGACAACAGGAACTGTCTTATTCACAGTAATAGTCTCTGTACCTTGTTCCTACAGGCAGTACTCAATGAATGATTGTTCTATGAACAACTAAATAAATCCGATCAGTTTTGTATAATGCTAGCAATACAGGAAAGTTAAGGCTTATTATAAGTCCAAGAAATAGAGTGACTAGGACATAACCACTATTACACAGGCACATTTTGCTTGACAAAATTTTCTGTATATTAGGGGATTCCATTACACTCATCTATACAATCAGTCCTAATGCTGCTGGCAGTTTTGTAGAAATTTACAATGAAGCTCATTGGCCTAAAACAAATAGCTGGTGACTGTGACATATCAAGTCAATATTAATTCCTGCCTGGTATTTTTGTTGTGACTACATGACAACGACATCTGAAATCATCTCTGTTTGATCTGAAAATATTATTCATAGGACAGCCGCCTACAGGGCCAGTCAGAATGGCTCATTAAGCAAACACATTTCTTTGTGCATGAAGCATTCCAGAGAAAAGCTATATTATTCCTCCTTTTCCCTCTTGCCTCACACAGCTCAGATGTTGTACCAGTCATTGCCTATTTCCCCTCAGATACATTTCATGTTCGTCTATAAACCACATTTCCCAAACTCATTTACCAAGTAACTTCTGGATGGATTCAGCCAATGTGAAGCACTAGTGGGAGATTAAACTGTGGGAAAAAGGGAAAAGCCAGGGTATTTCTTCTACATGTTGTTCTCTAGGGCATTTTCTGACACTGCCTGCATTTCCTTTGGGGTTCCAGCTTCCTATTAGATACTCCAAGACTTTGGGGTTCTGGCTCCTGCCAGTCAGTCCCACCTGATACTAGGAGTTTCTGAGATCTGATAACATTACTTCCTATTTATCCCTTCCAGCCCTAGAGGTGGGAGCAGCTTCCTGCTATTGCTAATCTCTAGGCTGTTTTATAATTTCCGATTTGGTTTACTAAGTCTTCCATCAACTACGTAACTAATTGCCTATATTAAACTTCCTCTCTTGGAACTATTTAGAGAAGTTTTCTTCTTTATTGTTATTATTACTATTAATTTTTATCTGGATCCATTTTTTTTTCTTCATGGCACTACTGTCTCTTAGATGCTGAAAAACAAAATCTAAAGATTCTAATCATCTTTGGCTTCTTATTTCACCTTGCCCTCAAATCTAATGAGTTGCCCAGTTCCACACACACCCACTTCCATTATCTTTTATCTTTTCCAGTCCCATTCCTCAGATAGTCATGTAAACTATCATAGCCTCTGTCCTCAAGTATTGTAAAATCCGGCTGATTGGACCTTCTAACTTCAACCTCTTTCTCTTCTTTTTCACCAAGAAAAGGGTCGACCTGAGCGTACTGATCCAGTTTGAACAGCTAGAAGGCTGGAAGGATTATCATAAGGTTTCAGATGAAATAGTAAGGAGAATCTCATATGAATTCAATAACTGCAATGGTCATAGGTCTGGACATCACACAGATTGGACCTGGAGGTGGCTCTGGATTCCAGGTATCAGTAGGGATCTTACCTGAAAGAGTTCAGAAAATTACACTGCAATTCTATTCCATTATTGTGCCACAGCTACCCTCTCAGTGTCCGCTCCTATCTTTTTTCAACAGCTTATTCGGTTTTGGCACCCTCATAATTTTGATTTGTACATAGCTTTCATGGCTACAACTCTGCCATGAGATTGAAGTTGTATATTAGGGCTTCTCATTGCCAAATACAAGAGAGAGAAATCTGATTGGTCAGCTTATCTTTTGAAATCGAGCTTATCTTTTGATACCAGTCACGGGGTGGGCAGAATTGAATGGTACCTGAAGCAATCCTTTTAACAGGGAGTGGGGGCAGGAAAGTTTTCTTAGAGATAGAATGACCATTACATTTACCGTACAAACCAGGACACTTTAGAGAGTTAAAAGGGGCCCAATAAATAATGACACAAGGAAAACAAGCATAAATCGAGATTGCCCCCCAGGCAGGCAGGCATCATAAATTGAGTCAATTTCCCATTGGCTGGTTACTCTCCTGCTATTCTTGTTCATATTCTGAGTATCCTTTTCTCCATGTGGAAAGCCACTCATTCATTTTTCCTCAAAATCAGCATTACCAAATCTAATTGATACTTAAGTATGTGTTCAAATTTCTCTTTCTCCATGAAGCCTTTCTTGATTTATCCGGCAGAGAATTAATCTCTCTTTTTCTAATCTTAAATTACATTTAAACTGTAAATTCTAGGACCTTTATTTGTTTTCTATCTACATTATAATTAGTGATGTATATGTCTTATCTAAGAGGTATACGCTCTTAGAGGACATGAGCCCTATTTAATACATTTTATATTAACCACATTGTGTAGCTTGTACGCTGCTCATATGTGGTGGTCAATGAAGAATCATTAAAAGAATGACTGCTGAGATTTCTGAAAACATCACTGTTGGTATTGTCTCAAGCCTGTCCAATTAGTCTGGATCCTAATGCCTATGAAAGGCAGAAAAAATAAGGCATACTTAAGTTAGAATAGTGTTGAGATAACCAGAAAAAAAGATGATAGGAAATCATCATATTTACATGGCCTTAAGAAGATTTAACTGGAAACATTTCATTTCCAAAGAGATAGATAAGAAACCTTATAGAATTGAAAAAAAAAATCAGTATTTTCTTTCAAAAATATTTGTTTAGAACATACACAATTTATTCCACCAAATATCTACTTTGGATAGTCTCTTGGTTTCTATATTATATCTCATAAAATTATTTACAAGTTCAATTATTTATTTATTATTTTTTTAAAAATTTATTTCTCTCCTCTTCCCCTCTGGCCATTGTTGGCTCTCATATTCATTCACTGTGTGTTCTTCTGTGTCTGCTTGCATTCTCATCAGGTGGCATGGAAATCTGTGTCTCCTTTGTTGTGTCAGTCTTGCTGCATCAGCTCTCTGTGTGTGCAGCATCACTCCTGGGTAGGCTGCACTTTTCTGCGGGGCAGCTCTCCTTGAGGAGCGCACTCCTTGTGCATGGGGCTCCCCTATGCGGGGGACACCCCTGTGTGGCATGGCACTCCTTGTGCGTGTCAGCACTGCACATGGGCCAGCTCACCACATGGGCCAGGAGGTCTTGGGTTTGAACCCTAGACCTCCTATATGGTAAGCAGATGCTCTATCAGTTGAGCCACATAAGCTTCCCACAAGGTCAACTTAATATATATGGAAATCATTGTCCCTATTGGTCTCAGTATTTTTCAAAGTGCTTCATTCCTAATGGAAAGTTCTGATATTTTAGAGAACATTTTAATTATTGTAAAAAATATATTAAAAAGCAGTTGAATAGTAAACTTGCATTTATATTTAATGGAGATTTATTTCTCTTCCACATTTGCCACTGGATTTCATCATGTTATATAGATTCACTAAAAATAAAGTTTCAGAGAAGTAGATGTGGCTCAAGCAATTGGGCTCCTGTCTACCATATAGAAGGTCCAGGAGGTTCAATACCCAGGGCCTCCTGGTGAAGGCAATCTGGCCCGTGCAGCAAGCTGGCCTACATGGAGTGCTGGCCCATGCGGAGAGCTGGTGCAGCAACATAATCCAACAAAAAGAGACACAAGGGGGATATAATAAGAGACACAGCAGACCAGGAACTGAGGTGGTACAAGAGAATGATTGCCTCTCTCCCATTCCGGAAGACACTGGGATTGGTTCCGGAGCCACCTAATGGGACTACAAGCAGACATAGAAGAATACATAGCAAATGGACACAAAGAGCAGACAATAGAGGGAGGGGAGAGAAATAAAAAAATTAAAATCTTAAAAAAAAGTTTCACCTTATTTTCCTGTATAGTTCACATAGCACTCATTTCCCTTAACAGAATATATTAATTTATCTATTACTTTTGGAGATACATAGGATACCTATTAGATTTTAATTTTGTTTAGTAATTTCAAGATAACTATATATATATATATCCAGAAATCTGAGTATTCAAAATTGACCACCAGGGTCTCCTCCTAAGTATGTATGTTAAGGCACGTATGGCCATTTCAGCACCACTATCAGAGATTCATTTAAATCCCAGAAATGTGCCCTTTTTAGGTGCCACAACTAACCCCTTAGGCAAGCTGCTTAACCTCTCTATGGCAGAGTTTGCTCGTCTGCTAAACAAGGATGGATCCTCACCTTCTAGCTCCCCAGGCTGGTGTGATATTAGCCAGTCAAAACATGACAAAAAAAGCATACATTGCTTGCTAAGTTGGACAATGAGGATGACTTATCTCAGGGATTCCAAGATAGCAACAGTTTATGAAGGCCAGAAGGAATTAAATTTCTTGCAGGAGGTAGAGTTTGAGTTTGCCCATAAAGCAGTGGTTCTGATACTCACTGCATATTAAAATCACCCTGTGAGGATGGGGGCAGGCTTTTAAAACCTGCCAGGCCCTGGCTTCCCCACAGAACACCAGAGCCTCAGGGGATTGGTTCCAGTCATAAGTGCATATTTAAAGAGCTCCCCCAGTGATCCCATTGTGAAGTGCAGCCAGTTAGGGAACTAAGCCTGCACTAAAGGGTGAGAAGGCTCTGCTTAGGTGAAGAAAGCGCAAGCAAGATCGTTTTGGGGAAGATACCACCTCCAGGAATGGAGGTCCATGGAATGATATCCTGCACTTTTATAGTGTGCAGTCCAATTGGCAGCACATCGAAGGGTCAGGAGACAAGGTGGGGAGTATTAACAAAAATGTTTGAAAAGATTCTAGTGGGGCCAGATGACAGAGAGCTCTGGAAATGAGGAAGAAAAGTTTATATCCACTTATTAGAAAGGCAAATGTTAAACATGTCATATTAGTAATGATTCTTCTTGTTATTACTACTATGCTTCCTTGAAATAACTCAAATAAGAACACTGAGGGTGAAATCAGAGCACACAGCCAGACTATTTGACTCACACTTTCCTTCTGTGGGTGTGGTGGTTCATATCACTGGCTAAAGTCTTTACAAACCCTCAAGCTTTAAATCTAGGTCAGTATTTCTCAACCTTGGCTACACCCTGGAATCACTTATTGAATTTGAAAAAACATACTGGTGCCTCGGTCCCACCTCCAAAGATTCTGATTTAATTGGTCTGGTGTATGTGACCTGGCCATGGAGTTGGTTTACAAATCTCCCTAGGTGAGTAGAATGTGCCATCAAGGTTGAGAGCCTATGGTCCCATCAGGGCAGTCTCAGATTTTGACATGAATAACAATCCCCTGGAGATCTTGTTAAAGCACAGTTTCCTTGGCCCCAATTTAGTAGGCTTGGGGTGGGGCCTAAGGATATGAATTTCTAACAAGCTATGGTGATGCCGTTGATGTTGGTCCAAGTCTCCTATGTGAACTAACAGTCCTCTAGTTCAGTAGCTCTGACACTTGAGCATGCATCAGAGTCACCAGGACAGTTGGTCAAAGAACAGCTTTCTGGGCCCCACCCCCAAGGTTTCTGATTCAGTGGGTTTCAGGTAGAGTTTATGCAGTTCTAGCAAGTTCCAGGGTGATTTGGGGTACTGTGGTTTGGGGATCTTGTTTTGAGGAGCACTGCTCGAGATTCAAAGTAATGACTATTTATTTTAAACTCCCCTTTAATTCATTTTTGGATTTTAAGGCATCTTCACCTCTAAGCACCTTACTAGGGCAGCTTACATTAGTGATCTTGGATTAGAGAAACAGGTACATACGGCTCAAGGCATAAATACTCTGTCTACTTGGATGCACAGCTGTCTCACACCCAGAAACCATCTGACAGCATTCACCATCTTGATGGATTGTGTTTTGTCTGTTCTGCTCCTTACCTAATGACTCCTTTATTTAACTAATGACTGTAATTTTCATTAGATGTTGATGGAACATTAAGATTTTGTTTTGGAACCTGGCAAAACCTAGTGGTGGCAGGACGTCAGTTGGTGAGCATTACCTAGACGGTGACACCCAACCCTCCAGCTGGCCTGAGCAGCAGGTGCTGGTGCTCTTAGTAATGCTGGCATAAGGAGGCAATGATACTTCTGGCCATTACAGATACTCTGTGATTTAATTCATGAATTCCATAAGTTTAGAGATCCATTAAATGACCTTCTGTTAAACAACCTGAGGTAATGAAATTTTAGACAGTGGAAAGCACTTTTGTGATCTTAATGGAAGGCATTAACTCAAGGACCTGGGGATTCTACCATGGTCTCTTGCCTAAAATGTCCTTGCACTTGTTATATTCTGGAAGCCCCTCCATCTTCCTCCGGCTTCTGGTTCACCCCTACTGATCCATTTTCAGATACAGATCAAGATGTTACAGACTGCATGAGGTCTCCCCCAACTCAAAGTGCCCACCTCCATGCTGCCTAGTTCCTGGTGTCTATTTTTATTAGAGCTCTGATGACACTGTATGAGAGCCAGGTGGCACCCACCTCCACTCAGACAAGCACTGAGGACAATGGCGGGGTCTAGTTCATCTCTGTCTCTCCAGCCTTTCAAGCAGTGCCTGGCAGTGCCTAACTTCCACAAGAAGTTATCTGCAGCACCCATCACCACTCTCTGCCATATTGAGGACATTTCTTAGATGTTTCCAGATCCCTCTTTACTTCTCCCAAATGCAGAGTTTATGCCTCTGACTTTGAGGGATCTTCTTGTGGGTCTGAGTGCCAACCCTGACCATAAGCACTACAAGGATCTATTTTGCTCACAGTTCTATCATCAGCATTTTTTATAGTGTATGGCACATGTAGGTGCCCAGTAAATATCTGCCAAAATCAAACAAATATTTCTAAAATGGGCTGTTAAATGAGATTATTAATAATATGCTACTTTTCTAAAGTTCAAATGCCAACTGTGTGGTTGAGTAACTGTGATGGTTAATTTTTTGTCTCAACTTGGCTAGGTTATGGTGCCCAGGTGTTTGATCAAATATTGGCCTAGATGTTGCTGCGGAGGTGTTTTGTAGATGTGATTAGCAGCTACAATCAGTTAACTTTAAGAAAATGAGATTGCCTCAGTCACGTGGACGAGCCTCATCTCAGTTGGAGGCCTTAAGAGCAAAGAACTGAAGGTTCCAGAGAGAAGAAGAAA
The DNA here is from genome assembly GCF_030445035.2 of Dasypus novemcinctus. Classification (NCBI taxonomy): domain Eukaryota; kingdom Metazoa; phylum Chordata; class Mammalia; order Cingulata; family Dasypodidae; genus Dasypus; species Dasypus novemcinctus. Next base: position 36,216,518 of record NC_080704.1, read on the forward strand.
TTTCACCTCAAGACTACACCATACACTTTTCTCCAGGTTTCCATTCTGCTGCCCCCACTTCCTATGGATTTTGGACTAAAAACTGCAAAATACCTCTTATGGAAAGTTCCAGCCTCTGGCCTTCCCTACATATGTTGATTTTGCCAGCCACCATAATTGACAACTGCATGAACCAATTCCTTAAAATAAGTGATATATATATGTATATATACATATGTATATATGCATATGCTCTCTGGAAAATATTGAATGATACAGAAATGTTCATTCTTAAATAGGAAAAAAAAATCAACATTCCAAAAGGTAATATTTAATAATATATCCTGGCTATATATTGCAATGTTTAGAGTCACTCTGGCATTTTTCAAGGGTATGGAAAAGCACCTGGGACTTACTCATAAACAAGACAGATATGGAACAGTACAGATAGGGGCTCAGGAACAGATTCAGGTAACTTGCATGATTTTAGGCAAGATGTACCTCTGTGGGCCTCTATTTCTTTGCTTCTGAAATGAGAGGCTGGAGTACATGATATAAAAAATTTTTTTCAGGTTACTTAAACTTTCTATTCATCAGTGTCCTCACATGTTACTTGAAGATAATAATATTAACTGTCTTTCATGGCTGGTATGATGATTAAATGTGAAAAGACATATATGGCATTTGGAGCAGTGCCTGCCACATAATAAGCACTCAATAAAGCTTCTGGTGCTACTACTGCTACTGCCACCATGATTATTATTGTTACTGTTGTCATTGTTATTGTTATTATTGTCATCCTAAATCCAATCTCCATTTCTGACCTTCTACAATTCTACTATAAGCAAATTAACTTTTGTAGTTAAAACACTAAAAGGAGTAACAAAATAGCAATGGCAATATAAAAGAGCAGTTTGCAGGGTATCCATTTATTCAGCAACTATGTACTGAGTTTTTAGAAGTGTTCTGAGGCTGGGTATACAGCAGTGAGTGAGACCTGGCCCCTGCTCTATTGCATTAACAATAAAAAATAAAAAGAGTATACCGTGTTAGGCAGAGCTAAGTGCAGAAAAGAAAATAATACCAGTAGGAGGATAGAAAAATAAGGATGGGAAGAAGGGCGAGGGGACTGTAACCTAGTCATGGCATCCAGAAACTATTCTTAGAATACGAGATCAATTATCCTTTTACTTTTTAATAGGAGAAGAGCAAAATCTTTCCGAAAAATCATTTATAAAAAAGAGTCCAGAGAATTTACATAAAGGGTCCTACAGGTTCTGGGATACAAGGAGGATCAAGGTCATGAAGAAACAAAGAAGTGGCACACACTGTACCTACTGTGAAGGAAGCAGCTAGTGACCCATGACCTTGAGCCCATAGTTAACTATGAGTTGCTTTTGATCCTTCCTAGGTTAAGGAGGAGTGTGAAAAGTAAATGAGCAAGTCTGAGATGAGAAGACAACTCCGTAAGCAGCTGGGAGATATTGTCTACCTCTTGATTCTCTGGGTTGAGAGGGATGGACATGTGTACTCTCCCTTCTTTAAGGTAAGAGGTGGCTACTGGCAGTAGAAGTGACTGTGATTTCTTAGCCACTTTGTAAGGCACTGCAAATTGTATGTCATTTTATGATCACTAAAACCCTAAGATTAGGAGGTATTGTTTCCCTCATTTTACAAACGAAAATTCTAGAAACTCAGAGAAGTTAGGAAAATTGGCTTAGATCACCCAGCTAGTAAGTGGCAGAGCCAAGATTTGGATCTCATATTGTATGACTTTGAAACACATACTGAGCTCATTAAAGGAGCTCAGAGACTTGGTCTATCATAGGAACACTTGTCCAAGAAAAAGAGCTGGGAAGGGCAGCAGAGGGGAGGGGAGGGGAACAGGCTGCAGCAGCCTTAGAGCCACTCCTTCCTTTAAACTGCACCTCAGGATAACCTATTTGACAGAAGCCTCAGTCCTGGACTGGAAAGAAAACAAAACACATTTAAAGCTTTTCTTTAAATATAGATACAACATAAAAATTCAAGGTTTCAGTAAAGTAAATAATTGGAATAAATAGTTGTAAATTCCAATGTAGGGCCTGCCAAAGTTGTCAACAGAGTAAGTCATTCAGTGAAAGGATTGCCAAAATGCTTTGAAGCAATGGGGATATTTCTGAATTTAGAAACTATTTGCCTTTGGACTATCCATGGTTTGCATTCCCATGCCATTCACTTCCTTTCTTCAAAAAGTTTCCTCTCTGATATAGCTGGCCTTTTTCATATGCTTGACTGGCTCTTGTTTTGGGCAAAGACTTTTCGATAGCAACTGACTGAAAAAGGAGAAGAGATGAAATGAACAATTTTTAAAGTGGGATACCTAAGAAAAAATGGATTCAAAACATTGCAATGACGTTCAAGAAGCAGTGCATGTGAAGAGGAAATACGAAGCAAACAAGAGAAGTTGGAAGCCCTGCTCAAAATATTATCAATGTTTCATAACATATTTTAGGTCAATAAACATTGTCACTTTTGCCTTTTACAGGAAAGAATATAAACTGAAAGGAAAGCTCAGAGAAAAATTAAGATTTTAGAGTTGTTTGGAGACTACCGGGGAAGGGTGTAAGAAACACTTTATCAAGACATCGTTTGCTCCCTTCTCATCCTTAAAATCTACACTCTGCTAAAATGTGTTAACCACAGCAAAATGATCAACTCGATGAGCTAGCATCCCTAATTCTGTGCCTCTCACCTCTTTAATGATGCATACTCACATGTAGTGCCAAGACAAGAGGTAAGGAGGCATCCTCATGCATTTAAAACACCGAATTTTTTTTTAAAAAGAGCCCACATTTCCACATTGATTGCCTACAACAGCAAAATCTTGGCTATCTGTATCTCTCAGATACCACAGTTTTCCAGAAGAGTGAAGCCTCTTTTCCAGATAAGTTGAGTGTATCAGTGTTTTAATTTTAACTTAAAAAAAATGGCGGTTTTTATGAACTGCATTCCTGCATGGATCAAATTTCATAGACAGAATATACAGACCAATACTAAAATGCGCCTTCTTAATTTGGGATAGGCACTATGAAGAAAGGTCATAGATGATACTGAAGGTGTAAGTGTGGGAAAAGTCAATGGCATATGGGACTGATGCAGAAATGTTGCCAGAACCACTTTTCAAGAGGGTAGGTTGAAACAGGCAGATTGACTTCTTGGGGTGGTTTCTCCTTGCTAACATTTTTTCCCTTCAAGTACTATTTGGAATACTTTACTTCAAATACTTCAAATATGTCCACAATAGGCAAATTTACAAAGACAGAATGCAGATTCATGGTTGCGTAGGGATGGTGGAGGGGAACTGCGGAGAAATGGAGAGTCACTGTTAATGGGTACAGAGTTTCTTTTTGTTTTTGTTTTTGAGGTGGTAACAGTGTTCCAAAATTTATTGTGGTAATGGGCCTATAACTGTGAATACAATAAAATTCACTGGGCTTCACGCATTAAAGGGGTGAATTACATGGGATCTGAAATACATGACAATTAAGTTGTTCAAAAATGTATATTAAATTAATTCCAAAGTGTGTTGATTGTTTTTAATCTCTTAACTTCTCAAGACTTTATAAACCAAAGCCAGTATTTGAAGAAGAGTACTGTAGCAGTATGGAGTCTGGAGACAAAACTCTAGTTCTTCATCCACCTACAAAGTCCCCATGCCAAAGTTTATCAAGTTAAAATTTGATTCAATTCTCCTGAATGATTAATAACATTCCCATTTGGAATGGTTGAGTTGATAAACCAAAATCAATGTTCTGAATATTAAAGTTTGCTTTCTTCCACTCATCTTAAAAATAACCAACTGAAAAAAACACAAACAACTCAATTCTCTTCTAGCCTTTCCTGAAGCTAGGTATACTCATGTCAACGTTCCTAGATACTCCCAAATACAACAGAAAAGGTCGGTATACTATATAATATGATGAGTATAATTACAGTTAAAGCCATTGAGGTGTACACTGAAGTGTTAGGTAGGACTTGCCGAACTAGTCTTAGAAAGTAATCGACTCAGCTAGTAGATGTGCCCCTTTGCCATTCCTTGTAATTTTTCAGGTCCGATACCTGAACTCTTGCAGTCATCTTGGAATACAAGGCAACCATAAAGGAGGGAAGATATGGGCTAGGATAGTATAGTAGAAAAATAGAAGGATCCCAGGTCCCTTGACTGCCCCAACTCCAACATCTTACATAAGCAAGAGATACAAACTTCTACCTTGTTTTGGTCATTGATATTTTCTTTTTTAAAAAAAATAATTTATTGAAGTATATCACTTATATATAAACAATAAGTGTACAATAATAGTTGTGAACTTACAAAACAAACATATAACATCATACAGGACTCTCACAACTCACCCTACCACAAATAACTTGCATTGTTTTTAAACATTTTTAACTAATGATTAAAGAATTTTGTCAAAATATTACTACTAACCAAAGTATTTTCCCCCAACAAACCCTATTATTATTTTTATATCATTTATTTATGCACATACATAAACAATTAAGTGTATAGTAAAAGTTGTGAACTTACAAAGCAAACATGCACAACATCACACAGGGGTCCCATACATCAAGTCTCCACCAATACCCTGCATTGTCATGAGATGTTTGTTACAAATTATGAAAGAATATTGTCAAAATCTTACTACTAATCATAGTCCTTATCTTACATTTGGTGTGTTTTCCCCCCAACCCACCCTATTATTATTTTTTAAATATATGTTTTATGACTGAAGTTGTAAATTTATAAAACAATCATGCACATGTGCAGAATTCCCAAACACCTTTCCATCAACGCATCAAACTGTGGTGGAACATTTGCTCCAGATAAGATAATATAATTTGAATGTTACCATGTCCACAGTGCATATTTGGCCCACATTTTCCATACAGCCTCATTATCCACACAGTACCTCTTTCGAATAGATGCATTATCAACACAGTACATCTTTTGAATAGATAATATAAGAATATTATATTATTACTACTAACCACAGTCCATAGATTGCTCCAGCTGTATTTTTCCCGTCCTTCTCCATCTTCCCAACACCCTGCAGTAGTGATACATATTTGCTCTAGCTCACATAGGACACTCTTGCATCTGTACCATCAACCACAATTCTCATCCACCTATTGGTTTACCGTGCTATCCAGTTCTTAGATTATTCTCTAGCATTCTGTCAATTAGCATTTACATACCTAGACTACCATTTTCAGCCACATCCTCATTTATAAACTAGCTGTTACTCACTGTGTGTTACCATTCACTCTATATATTTCCACAATTTCATAATAAGCTATTTAAAACTTCCACATACATTAAACATCAGTAGTCCACACAGTCCTCCTCTTGTCTCCTTTAAAAATCCACCACCTACCACCAGGTCTTGAAGATATTTTCCCATAATTTCATCTAGAAGTTTTATGGTTCTTGCTTTTATTTTTAGTTTTTTTGAACCATTTTGAGTTAATTTTTGGATAAGGTGTGGGGTCCTCTTTCCTTCTTTCAGTTATGGATATCTAATTCTTTCAGCACCATTTGTTGAATGGATTGTTCTGCCCAAGCTGTGTGAGTTTGACAGGCTAGTCAAAAATTACTTGACCATAAATGTGAGGGTCTGTTTCTGAACCATAAATTTGGTTTCATTGGTCTATTGTGTCTGTCTTTAGGCCAGTACCATGCTGTTTTTACCTCTATAGCTAGGTAATATGATTTAAAGTCTGGAGATGAGATCTTCCTTTTCTTTTTTATAAAATTTTAGCTATTCAGGAACACTTACCCTTCTAAATAAATTTGATGATTGTGTTTTAAGTTTTTTCTTCAATGTTGGTGGAATTTTATCAGAATTGCATTAAATCTGTATATCAATTTGAGTAGAAGTGACATCTTAATGACATTTAGTCTTCCAATACATGAGCTTGGAATGTTCTTCCAGGTATTTTTGCCTTTTTTAAATTTAACATTGAGTTGCAGTTTTCTGAATACTTTTTAAAATTTAACATTGAGTTGCAGTTTTCTGAATACATGTTCTTCACATCGTTGGTTAAGTTTATTCCTGACTATTTGAGTTTTATCTGTCATATTTTATTTTTACCACTGTTTTTCACAATTTTAGTTACTTTCATTGATATGATCTTCATTTCTAGGATCTCTTCCAGGTCTCTCTCTGGTCTTTTCTTTTCAGACTCTAGCACACCCTTTAGGATTTCATGAAATTCTGGTGTCTTATTTGAAATTCTCTCAGTTTCTGCTTATCTGTGAATATTCTAATCTCACTCTCATTTTTGAAAGACAGTCTTGCTGGATATAAGATTCCTGGCTGAAAGTTTTTCTCCTGTAGTATCTTAAATATATCAGACCACTGTCTTCTTGCCTCCATGGTTTCTGGTGAGAATCAGCACTTAATCTTATTGGGTATCCCTTATATGTTATGCATTGCTTTTCTCTTGCTGTTCTCAGAATTCTCTCTTTGTCTTTGTCATTTGACATTCTGGTGAGTATGTGTCTCAGAGTTCGTCTATTCGGATTTTTTCGGGTGGGAGTACATTGTGCTTCTTGGACATGGATATCTATGTCCTTCAATAGGGTTGGGAAATTTTCTACCATTATTTCTTCAAATATTCCTTTTGCCCCCTTTCCCTTCTCTTCTCCTTCTGGGACACCCATGACACATATGTTTGCATGCCTTTTGCTGCCAGTTAGTTCCCTAAGACCTTTGTTCAATTTTTTCCATTCTTTCTTCATCTCTTCTTTTGTATGTTCACTTTTAGAGGCCATTTCTTCATGCTCACCAATCCTTTCTTCTGCCTTGTCAAGTCTGCTATTATACGATTTCAATATTTTTAAAAATTCATTTATTACACCTTTCATTCTCATAAGATCTGCTACTTTTCTATGTATGCTTTCAAATTCTTCCTTGTGCTCATACAGTGTCTCTTTTTTTTGTCTTTATTTTTTTTAATGTTACATTAAAAAAATATGAGGCCCCCATATACCCCCACCCCCCTCACCTCACTCCTCCCCCCATAACAACAACCTCCTCCATCATCATGAGACATTCATTGCATTAGGTGAATACATCTCTGAGCACCACTGCACCTCATAGTCAATGGTCCACACCATAGCCCGCACTCTCCAACAGTCCAGCCAGTGGGCTATGGGAGGACATACAATGTCTGGTAACTGTCCCTGCAGCACCACCCTGGACAACTCCAACCCCCGAAAATGCCCCCACATCACATCTCTTCTTCCCACTCCCTACCCCCAGCAGCCACCATGGCCACTTTCTCCACACCAATGCCACATTTTCTTCGATTACTAATCACAATAGTTCATGAATAGGCAGTGGACTTGGCCTAGTGGGTAGGGTGTCCATCTACCACATGGGAGGTCTGCGGTTCAAACTCCGGGCCTCCTTGCCCCGTGTAGAAGTGGCCCATGCACAGTGCTGATGTGCACAAGGAGTGCCGTGCCACGCAGGGATGTCCCCTGTGTAGGGGAGCCCCATGCGCAAAGAGTGCACCCCATAAGGAGAGCTGCCCAGCATGAAAGAAAGTGCAGCCTGCCCAGGAATGGTGCCGCACACACGGAGAGCTGACACAACAAGATGACGCAACAAAAAGAAACACAGATTCCAGTGCCACTGACAACAACAGGAGCAGACAAAGAAGAAGAGGCAGCAAACAGACACAGAGAACATACACCCAGGGTGGGAGGGAGGGGGGAGGAAGGGGAAGTAAATAAATAAATAAATCTAAAAAAAAAGAATCCTAACACTTACTTTAAAAAAAATAGTTCATGAATAGAATATCAGTAAGTCCACTCTAATCCATACTCTGTTCCTCCATCCTGTGGATCTTGGAATGGTTGTGTCCACTCCACATCTATATCAAGAAGGGGTTTAGATTCCACGTGGATTCTGGATGCAATTCTCCTGCTTTCAGTTGTAGGTACTCTTGGCTCCCTGCTGTGGTAGTTGACCTTCTTCACCTCCATGTTAGCTGAGTGGGGTAAGTCCAATAAATCAGAGTGTAGGTGTTTTCTTAATATCCTTAATCTCTTTAGCCATCTCATTGAATTTATTAAGGGGATTTGTTTGAACATCTATGATTAGTTGTCTCAACTCCTTTATATCATCTGGAGGCTTATCTTGTTCCTGTAACTGGGTCATAGCTTCCTGTTTCTTGGTGTGGATTATAATTTTTTTTGGTGTCTTGGCATCTGGCTTACTAGAGTATTTATTCTGGGTGCAGTTTTTCTCTTTAGGGCTTCCTGCCCTTTCTCCCTTGCTGATTGTGCAATAGGAGCCAAGTATGTAGTTGGTGTATTCTGTGGAGTCTCAAGCTGCCCTCATTGCACCAGGGACCAATAAGCTTCTTCCAACTTTCTCCTTTGCCAGTGGTACGGACAAAGGCACAGCTGTGTGAATAATCCAAGTTGTACAGGCCTAGACTGCAGTTGACCAGAAAGACTGATGAAGCTTCATGCCCCTTTCTCCCCTGCCTGGGGCAGAGTTCGAGCTGCAGGTGTGGGCAGCAATCTATGCAGTGTGGGTCCAAGATAACCTCAGTTGTCCCAGTAGAATTCTGATTTTCAGTCTGTGCCAGCCAAAGGTACCTGCACACAGTTACCTGGATAGGCTGGTGCAGCGCCCGCTAGCTTCCTCCCTGCCAGAGGCAGGGCTGAAGCCTAGGCTAGGACTGCAGGCCAATCTGGGTAAAAGAAACTGGTTCCTACCATCATTTTGATTTTTGGTCCTGGCTTCCCCTCAGGCTGGGGATGGAGTCAATGGCAGCCACCGGCCTCTTTCAGACTTGGGCTGGTTCACACCCCACCTGTTCCCAGGGTTATATCTTAGCCAGCCAAGCCTACCAATCAGTAGCCGAAATCAGCAGCCAACCATCTCCTTCTCCCCTGTTTTTGGGGAAACGGAGCTTCCAATTCCAACAACAAAATAGTTCCTGGCTTGTGCCACCAGAGTATGACAATTACCGGCCTCTGCGGCTTGGCCGGTAATTTCCCGGATGCTGGTGCAGGTCCCCGCAGCTTCCTCCCTGCTGAAGGTGGCACTGGGGACTAGCCTAGAGCTGCAATCTGACCTGAATGGAAAGAAGTTGGCCCCCACCAGCACTGGGATTTTCAGTCTGTCCCGCTTCCCCTTGTGCCTTGCTGCTCCCAGCCTCTTTCTGACTTGGACAGGCTTAAACTTTAGCTGTTCTCAGGATCATACTGTAGCCAGCTGAATTTACTCATCAGTAGTTGAAATTTGTGCCCAACCATCTCTTCCTCTCCCTTTTTGGGGAAGTGGAGCTTCCAATTCCAGCTATGGAACAGCTCCCAAGGTGGCTTGTGCCTCTAGTGGAGGATGGGCGCCGGCCTTCATGGCATGGAGTGCTCTACTTATGAGTCTTCTCCGCAGATGGGCAGCCTCCTCCTTCCACTCCTTCAAGGATGTTGCAGGATACACTTCTGGTCTCATGGAGTCCCCAAACAGGTGCTTCAGCTAGCTCCAGAGAGCTCTGGGTGTTTGCTTGCCCTGTAGCAGGAGCCAATTCTAGGAGCTCCTTACTCCACCATCTTGCTGGTTATTCTTGGCCATTGATATTTTGAACTTTCTAGAAACAGAAAGAACTAGCCCTAATAAATAAATCCATCTATTCAAAAAATGTGTTCCATATATTCTTTACATAACTCTGAAACTTACTCCAGTGTCAACTAACTGAATTGATTAAGCTAGGATAAAGAATACTCTTGTTTATTATGTGTTTCTACATTTTAAAAATGTATATTTAAAAAATACAAACCCACAGCACAGTCTGGCTCCAATAAAGTGGATATTTAAAAATTTTAGTTAAAGTCTTAGTAGTGATTTGCTTAAAACAGCAAATTAGTTTGTACTTCAAATTGAAGTATATCAATCATTTTCATTTCTGTGTGCATACCCTATGACCTGAGAATTCTACTAGCAAACATATAACATTAAGAAATTTTTACACATGCACCAGAAAACATGTAAAAGAATATGTATGTAATGTTGTTTGTCATTTAACAGTGAAATGCATGAGCTGCGTTTTATTTCTACAATGGGATGAGCATTGAGCAACATAAAAGTATAAAAAAGCATAATGTTTCAGGAGAAGAATAATCAGTCACAGAAGAATACAGACAGTATGATTCTAATCATATAAAGTTAAAATCCAGGCAAAAGAAAACAACTGATTGTTTAAGGATATATACATAGGTGGAAAAATACAAAGAAAAATGCGAGTATAACTTATTTGAAATTCAAGATGGTGGTTACTTTTGGCTGAGGAGGCAAGGAGATGATTAGGGAGGGGGAACACATGTGGCTTTCAAGGTACTGTTGATGTTCTATTTTTTAAACCCAGGAGGTGGAAACACAGATGTTTATATTTTCTTAAATCAGCATTGCCCAATATGGTAGCCACTAGCCACTTGTGGCTACTAAACATTTGAAATGTGGATAGTGCAAATTGAGATACATTGTTAAGTATAAAATACACACTGGATTCCAAAGACCTAGTACAGAAAAATATGAAATGTCTTAATAATCTTATAGTGATTAAATGTTGAAATGATCATATTTTGGATATAATGGATTAAATATAACATTATTAAAATTAATTACTCTGTTTATTTTTACTTTTCTGCCTGTGGCTAACAGAAAATTTGCAATTACGTATGTATCTCACAGTACATTTCTACTGGACAGCATTACTTTAAATCTCATCTATGAATTTTATACTCTTCTTTATAGGATATATTTCATAATAAACATTTTAAAAATAAAATTTTATTACATAATAAAATCCAGTTTTCCGCCATTAAGGACAAAAGTAGAAGTAGTTTTCTTTCCAAATACAACACAAATGAGTTTTTCAACTTAACATATTAAATTATGGGATCTTCTAACTAAGACTTTGTTTGGAAATCATGGGTATACAATTAATTAAACACAACACACAGAAAACACATGCACACTTTTTGGTAATATGTTTTAAAAATCTAGGGAAAGGGCCTGGATTTTTACAAAAATAAATTTTGTGATTAGCTGATATATTGAATTATAAAGAAGTTACTGAGAAAGGGACAAAAATTCAATAAAATCCTAATTTGGCCTACATGGATAAGTTTACAAATTCAAATGCAGTAACTATAAAATTTAAAGATTTTGTCCTAAATTAATTCACTATTTTGGGGAGCTATAGAATGGCAATATTAAGAAGTATTTCTTCTCTGTGGAACTCAATCTGACCATACAATTTGCCAAGCAGAAAGATTATCCAATTTAGTATTTAATACAAATACTTCATCTGAATTAATGAGGTGTGAATTTCTAACAGACTCTCCCATTTCTAAATTCTGCTAGAAGCAAGAAGGTATGTACAAGCCACATAGAATTTTTAAGAGGAGAGGGGAATTAAAAGGTTATTTGGACTTGAATTTGAAACTTATTTTCATTAGCTAACACCAGGGCAGAAATATGCACGCACACACACACTATATATGTTGTGTGCTTATATGTATGTATATATGTACACATGCATAGGTGTGCACAATTATGTGCACACACATATACACCTTTTTTTTGTATTTATAGATTCAATGGAAAGGAAGCTCAGAATCTGATAAGGAATTTTGATCAGTCCAAAGAATGGGGGATACATAAAATGGGTGATACAGGGAAACAATGTGATATATTGCCAAAAAAGAATTGGAGTTAAAGAGACTTGCATTTGAATCCCTCCATTTACTTTCTCTGTAACTCTGGAAAAAATCCTAACATACATATATTTTATCAGGGATATGGAATGGGAAGTATTAAGGCTTAAAATGTGAGGTTTCCTATTTGGAAAGATAGAAATGTTTTGGTAATGGATGGTGGTGATGATTACATAACATTTTAAACGTGATTAATTGCACTTTAGCATATATCTGAATGAGGTTAAAAGGGGAAATGTTAGATTGTATATATGGTAACAGAATTATTTTTTAAAAATCATGGAACTACACTACACAAACAGTGAACCCGAAAATGTGTTGTCATCAATTGTAACAAATGCTCCACACCAACGCAAGGTGTTAATAATAAGGTGGCTATGGTAATCCTGTATTTTATGCATAGTTATTCTGTAAAACCCACAACTTCTTAGTAAAGAAAAAAAAAGTATTAAAAAATTCCTAACTAGTTTTCTCAACTATTACATAGCGGCAATCCGACTTACATTGAAGGGTTCCCAAAAGCATTAAAGGCAGGGTACATGACATACTACCCCGATCAAGAACTGGGAGGTGTTATCATCTTAAGCTAACAGCAAAGAAGGCCAAGGAAGGTAACCAACACAAATTCTGCTGCTCTACCTGCCTCACAAGCCAGTGTGTGCTCATCTACATTTGAGCAAGACTTCTAATTAATAAAATAATTTACAACCACATTCACAATATCGACATATGAATATCTTTCTCAGTCAATAAAACTGCACTGATTAAAAAAGGGGAAAAAAAACCATTGTTTTCCCCACAATAAAGGAAGAGAAGGGATGCTTCTCAATGAAAATGAAGCTAATTTAGAATAAACCTTTAATAAACGTCTTATCAATAATGACAAGGGGGAAATACTAACCACTTTTGGGTATATAGGTAAAATTTATCTACTGAAAATAGGAAACACATTGAAGCTCGAGGATTCGCTAGAGGATAAGCGGTATAGTACCAAGTTAAGAGCAGGAGGGACCTGGAGCCGCTATCTTGGCTATGTAACCTTAGGCAAGTAACAACTTAGTTACTGGCCTCATTTGCAAAATAAGTATAACAATAAAGTTTACTTTATAGGATTGTTGTGATGACTGCATAAATTAATGCATAGAATGTGTTAGACTAATACCTGGCACTGAGGTAGAAGCATTACTATAACTCTTAGCTATCATCATTATTATCATCATCACCTCCATCCTCATTATTCCTGAAGAGAACATGAAGATAAATTAGGACCAATAAAAGCAGCAATGATCCCCTTATTTAGTGATCATAGGTCCAACAAATGAGATGACTTCCAAGCATCTTTTGGTGCAACATTCCCCTTTTTCCCTCTAAATGTAACTGGGAAACCTGATAATTAAAATAAGTTAGAATTGATTTGCTTGAACCACATTGATTGCATAGAGCCCCCACCTCCTTGTGTTTCTCCTCACCATTCATGGATGAGAATACAAAATTTGAATGCGGTAATTATAAAATTTAAAGACTTTGTCCTAAACTAATTAAATATTTTGGGAAGCTATAGTATGCCAATATTAAAAAGTATTTCTTTTCTGTGAACTCAATCTGGCCAAACAATGAAGGAAGCCAAAACAGAGTAGAATATAGGTATTGAATGTGGTTTAAAAAAAAATTGAACCAGGGACAACCAGCAAGATTGCAGCAGAGTAAGGAGTAACTATTGTCAGCTCCTGCTACAGGGCTGTTAGTAATCACCCAGAGCTCTCTGGAGCTAGCTGAAGCACCTGTTTGAGGGCACCAGGAGACCCAGAAGGGCATCCTGACACATCCTTGAAGGAATGGAAGGAGGAGACTGCCCATCTGCAGAGAAGATTCTAAGTAAAGAACTCCACATGCCAGAGGCTGGTGTCCATTCCCCCCTGGAGGCACAAGCAGCCTTGGGAGCTGTTCTGCAGTTGGAATTGGAAGCTCCACTTCCCAAAAATGGGGGAGGAAAAGAGACGGTTGAATACCAACTTCAGGTACTGATTAGTAAATTCGTCAGGCTAAGATATAATCCTGAGAACAGCTGAAGTTTGAGCTTGTCCAAGCCAGAAAGAGGCTGCGAGCTGCCATCTTAACTCTGCGCCTGGCACTAGGGAAAGCCAGGTGGACTGAAAATCACAGTGTTGGCAGGAACGGGTTTCTTTCCATCCAGACCAGATTGCAGCTATAGCATAAGCCCAAGCCCACCTCCAGCAGGGAGGAAGCTGGGGGACCTATGCCAGCCTTTCTGGGAAAATACAGGCCACACAATGAAGGCCAGTGTTCATCGTACACTGGTGGTATAAGCTGCCCCAGAAGTTATTCTGTGGCTGCAATTGGAAGCTCCACTTCCCAAAAACAGGGGAGGAAGAGATTGTTGGGCACCAATTTCAGCTACTCTTTAGTAAATTCGGCTGGCTAAAGTGTATCCCTAAGAAGAGCTGAAGTTTGAACCTGTCCAAGTTGCCATTTTGACTCTGTCCCCAGCAAAATGGGAAGTCAGGCTGACTGAAAATCACAGTGATGGTAGGGACGGGCTTCTCTGAAGAAGATCGTACTGCAGCCCTAGCCATGCTTCAGTCCCACCTCTAACAGGGAGCAGCTGGTGAGCCCTGCACCAGCCTCTCTGGGTAACTGCAGGAACATCTGGCTGGTATAGACTGAATAGTTGGAAATCTACCAGGGCAGCTGTGGTCATTTTGGAACCACATGGCATAGACTGATGCCCACACATACAGCTCCATCCCTGCCCACAGTAGGGGAGAAAAGGGTGTGAAGCTTCATCAGTATCTTTGGGCAACTATAGTCTAGGCCTGCATGACTTGGATTATTCCACACAGCTGTGGCTCTGTCCCTACCCATGGCAAAGGAGAAAGTTTGGAGAAGCTTCATTGGTCCCTGGGGCAATGAACAACAGCTTGAGCCTCCACAGCATGCAGCACCAACCATATCCTTGGCTCCTAATATACAACCAGCAAGAGAGAAAGGGCAAGAAAGCCCTAAATTAAAGAGAGAAATTTCACCCAGAATAAATACATCTAGTAAACCAGATGCCAAGGCACCAACAAAAAATTACAATCCACACCAAGAAACAGGAAGATACGGCCAGTTAAAGGAAAAAGATAAGCCTTCAGATGACATAAAGGAGTTGAGACAACTAATCACAGATGTTCAAACAAATCTCCTTAATAAATTCAATGAGATGGCTAAAGAGATTAAGGATATTAAGAAGATACTGGATAAGCACTAGGAAGAATTTGAAAGCATACATAGAAAAATAACAAATCTTATGGGAATGAAAGGTGCAATAAATAAAATAAAAAATACCTGGAATCACATCATAGCAGTTTGAGGAGGCAGAATAAAGGATTGGTAAGCTTGAAGAAATGGCTTCTGAAAGTGAACGTACAAAAGTACAGATGAAGAAAAGAATGGAAAAAATCGAACAAGTTCTCAGGAAAGTAAATGACAACAAGAGACATGAAAACATACATGTCATGGGTGTCCCAGAAGGAGAAGAGAAGGGAAAAGGGGCAGAAGGAATATTTGAAGAAATAATGGTAAAAAATTTCCCAACCCTATTGAAGGACATAGTTATTTGTGTCCAAGAAGCAAAACATACTTCCATCCAAATAAATCCAAATAGACACATACTAATCAGAATGCCAAATGCCAAAGACAACAACAGAATTCTGAGAGTAGCAAGAGAAAAGCAATGCATAACATATAAGGGATACCCCATAAGATTACATATCAATTTCTCATCAGAACCCATGGAGGCAAGAAGATAGTGGTGTGATATATTTAAGATACTGCAAGAGAAAAATTTCCAGCCAAGAAACTTATATCCAGGAAGATTGTCTTTCAAAATTAGGGTGAGTTTAGAATATTCACAGAGAAACAGAAACTGAGAGAGTTTGTAACCAAGAGACCAGCTTTGCAGGAAATACTAAAGGGTGTGCTGCAGTCTGAAAAGAAAAAAAGGAGAGGCTTGGAAGAGAATCTAGAATTGAAAATGATATCAATAAAAGTCACTAAAAGTGTAACAAGAGTGGTGAAAATAAAATATGACAGATAAAACCTAAATATTTTGGAATAAACTTAACAAATGATGTAAAGCACTTGTATTCAGAAAACTACAACTCATGGTTAAAAGAAATTTTAAGAAGACCTAAATAATTGGAAGAACATTCCATGCTCACAGATTGAAAGACTAAGTATCAGTAAGATGATAATTCTACTCAAATGGATACACAGAATCAATACAATCTTGATAAAAATCCCATAAGCATTTTTAAAAATAAATGGAAAACATGACTATCAAATTTATTTGGAAGAGTAAGGTGTCCTGAATAGCCGGAAACATCTTAAAAGGGAAGTACAAAGTTGGAGGACTCTCAACTTCTAGACTTTAAATCATATTACCTAGCTACAGTGGTAAAGACAGACACACAGATCAATGGAACTGAATTGATGGTTCAGAAACTCAAATGTACAGTCAAATGACTTTTAACAAGACTGTCAAACACACCAAGTTTGGGTCGAATAGTTCATTCCACAAATGGTGCTGAGAGAACTGAATCTCCACAGCCAAAAGAAGGAAAAAGGAGCCCTTTCTCATACCTTTTACAAAAATTAACTAAAAATGGATCAAAAACCTAAATATAAAAGCAAGAACCATAAAGCTTCTAGACCAAGACCTGGTGTTATGTGGTGGATTCTTAAAGGAGATAAGAGGAGGACTGAGGTGGACTACTGATGTTTAATGTATGTAGAAATTTTAATTAACTTTACCGTAAAAGTGTGGAAATGTATAGAGTTGATGATAACACATTATATTGAGTATCAGCTGGTTTATAAATGGGAATGTGGTTGTAAAGTGTAGTGTAAGGATGTAAATGTCAATTGAAAGAAAGCAAGAGAATAATCTAGGGAGTGACTAACACACCAGAGGTGGATGAGAATTATGGTTGATGGTACAGATACAAGAGTGTCCTTTGTAAACTAAAGGAAATGTACATCACTATTGCAGGGTAGTATAGAATGTGGAGAAGCATGGGAAAAATACAACTGGAGTGACCTATGGACTGTGGTTAACAGTAGTAATATTCTTGGATCTATGCCCAAGACATACTGTGTTGATAATGGGGGCATATGGAAAATGTGTGCCAAAGGTACACTATGGACCTCATAAAAGTCTGGTGATATTATCTCATAATCTATTACAAATGTTCCACCATGGTGTGATGTGTTGATAGAGGGGTGCTATATGGGGATTCTGCACAAGTGCATGACTGTTTTGTAGGTTTACAACTTCTGTCATAAAAATATATTTTAAAAGTAATAATAGGGTGGGTTGGGGAGAAAATACACCAAATGTAAGATAAGGACTATAGTTAGTAATAAGATTTTGACAACATTCTTTCCTAATTTGCAACAAATGTCTCACAACAATGCTAGGTGTTGGTTGTGGGTTGATGTATGAGACCCCTGTATGATGTTATACATGCTTGGTTAGTAAGCTGACAGGTTTTACTATACACTTTTTGTTTATGTATGTTCATGTATAAATGATATAGAAATAATAATAATAGGCTGGATTGGGGGAAAAATACACCAAATGTAAGATACTTTGGTTAACAGTAATATTTTGAGGATGCTCTTTCATCATTACTTAAAAATGTTTCACAGCAATTAAGGTATTGGTGATAGGGTAAGTTGAGGTATGTGAGCCCTGTATGACATAGTGCATGTTTGTTTTGTAAGTTCACAACTATTACTATATACTTAATATTTACGTATGTTTATGTATGAGTGATATACTTGAGTAAATTTAAAAGTGTAAATTAAAAAAATAATAATTAACCAAATAAGGCAACTAAGAACATGCGGAAGGCTGCTTAAAGGAGTCTCTGGGTGAGAGCACTGTTAACAAGAGAAATTGTCCATTTGATTTAAATAATATTAAAAAAGTTACTTAGAAAATATTTTTTATCAAAAAGCACCTAATATTTTTATATAGTTATAACATTTAAGATCATAAAATTCAATGTTCTGTAACTGCCATGTCTACTATGGTAAACACTAGCCACATGTAGCTCTTGAAATTTAAATGTTTGTTGATTAATATTAAATGGAATTGGGGGGCGGGGTTACTTAGTGTCCCTGGACATATTACAAGTGCTAGACAGCAACGTATGGCTGGTGGCTATTGCATTAGATAGAGCAGGGACTGAAATTTTCCATCAGCACAGAAAGTTCTGTTTGACTGCACTGATTTAGAACAATTCACTCTGTGGAAAATTTCACTTCCAGTGTTAGGTGTATAGAACCTTACTGTAAGCAATAGTAAAATACAGCAAGGGTCTGGGAACATTTTTCCTTTCTTTATGCACTGCACTTAATGAAACAATTTAAATTTAATCTTCTGGAGAAATTTATTTTCTTAAGTCCTTCTCTTAAATTGTCCGCAATACAATTTTTGCATGAGAAGTGTGGCTGAGTAGAAAAAGCCTCTGTCTGAGTCAGCACCTGCATGACCTTGAGGAAGTCTCCCGAAGCAAGCCCTGGGGCCAACTGGTAATGCAGAGATAATGGTAGCTGTCTACCTAACAAGGTTTTGTGAGGATTAAGTCAGAAAAAGAATATGAAAGTCGTTTGCAAACTTCAAAACCCTGAACAAATGCTAGTTATCACCATCATCATTTCTACATTTTCACTTGGATGAGTGCGAATGAAGTATATAATTTCTGTGAAAGGAGTTGAGCTAGTCTGAAGAAAGATTCATAGTTAAAGCATTGGAGATAAAACATATTTATGGTCCAAAGACTCCAGGACTACTTATTAGAGAGATATGAATTTCTAGGTAAATATATTTCCATGGGAACTATGAGATAATCTGTATTTTATAATTCAGATACAAAATATTTTGTTAAATTTGATAAAAGGTGGCCTCATCTCCATTTCACTAACTGAAGGACATTTATTTTGACTTCAGCTTTAGGGATAATAAACTCAGAGCTGCAACTTCAAAGCATGTTAAAACTTCAGGAAGTTTTACAACATGCTAATTTAATGCTTTATTAGCTTACTTCATTTAAGGGTACCAAGAAAAATGATCTTTGAGAAGTGTTGATCTAATCTAGTTCCACAATGGGACTTAATTTCTTGCCTAGAAGGCAAACTTAGACATTTAAATTTGGAAATTAAAACAAACAAATAAACTGGTATATATCAGTGGCACTAAATCTTGAATATAAAAAAGAAGAGATATACATAGAATTTAAAATTACTGTAATTCAAATGGTCAAGATTTTAACATTCTTCTAAAACTTACAATATTATTCCTTACACATTGCTTTAAAGCTGAATGGAGAATTTTATATCTTCCTCTTAAAGATATTTTTGTCTCTTCTTTCCACAATTAAAGAACAAATATAGGGAAACGGACTTTGGCCCAGTGGTTAGGGCGTCCGTCTACCATATGGGAGGTCCGCGGTTCAAACCCGGGGCCTCCTTGACCCGTGCGGAGCTGGCCATGCGCAGTGCTGATGCGCGCAAGGAGTGCCATGCCATGCAAGGGTGTCCCCCGTGTGGGGGAGCCCCACACGCAAGGAGTGTGCCTGTGAGGAGAGCCGCCCAGCGTGAAAAGAAAGAAAAAAAAAAAAGAACAAATATATTTCTCTTTGGCGCATATAGAGGTATATATGTGTATTAGTGCTAGTTGCTATAACAAATAGATCTGACCATTTTAATGGCTTAAAAAAAGAAGAAAAGAAAGAAGCACAATCCAATGTGTATATTATTGTCTCTTGCAGTTTTCCTCCAAATAGTGATTCAGGTATTCAGGGTCCTTCCATCCGAAGGCTCCTTCATCTCTTAGGGCTTCGGAATTCTTTCCATAAGGTCAGCAGATAGGGAAAAAAAGATGGTGGAAAAAAGCATGCCACTTACCTCCCACTCACATTCCATGGGCCTGAACTACTAGTCACATGGCTTTAACTACCTGTGGGGTATGGGGTGCTGGGGCTTAGTTGCATGCTGAGTAGATACTTCCTAGCAACAACTCTCTACTATGAAATGGAGGGCACACATTTTGATGGACAGTTAGTTGTTTCTGCCACAATATAAGATTGAGAGAAAAGAGAGGTACAGAGTATTATGGAAAAAAAATAGAAATCATATTTATATTTTATAATAACTTTAATCCTGTTCTCAGGCATCTAAGTGATAATAGAAATGCTTAGTACCTTTTCCAACCTTAAATAAGTAGGAGATAGAATAAATTCTGGAAGAGAAAGAATACTTGATGTAAAGAAGGAAAGAAGTTCTTAAAGTGGTGAACTGAAGATCTTTTATAGTTCTTTTTATCTCTCTCTTTCAGTCTTGGATTCCTTATAAACACCATAGCTTGTAGTCCTTATCTACAGCACACAATGAAGGAGTATGTCACTCAAGGTTATAGTTCAACCAAAGGAATCCTGACCTGCAATCTGAGAAGAGATATTTCAAGACTGAACTTTTTAGTTGGTTAACTTAGATAAAATACAGTGGGTTCCCTTGAACTTGGGAGATGCTTTGGATGACTGTGGCAGTCCTTTATCTGACCAAAACTGAGTCACTTGAAATAGAGGATAGATGTATCCATCATTTCTTGAGGGAGGCTATAGGGGTTATCAAAGCACTACTAAATGACCAAATTATTGTTGCTGTAACTAGAAAATGTCCTGTTTGACCCAAGAAGGAGAATGTCAGACCCTGCAATATTTATACAATTTGTTTGTTCACTCAATAAAGATTTACTGAGCATCTGCTAGGTGCCAGGCCTGGCCTGGAAATTTGGGATACCAGGTAAAATGAAAGAATCTTTGAAAAAGGGAGAGATGCTGTCATATTTGCATTCATACAAGTGAATGCACACAGTGGAGAATGAAATAAAAGGACAAGGAGATCAAATAATGAAGAGACTGCTGCATTAATGCAGGTAGAAGGTATGGGAAATCCAGACAAAGGAGTGATTGTTCAAATGAAAAGAAGCAGATAAATTCAAGAGATAATTGGGTTGTATTGGCAAAACCTAATGCATGAATATGCCTAGCTTGAGGAATGGTGGAATGATTCTCTGAAATAAAAAAGCAAAAGGAGAAACATGCTAAATGATGGGGGAAAATATTAGCTCAGTTTTTGAACATGTAGAATTCAAAAGGTATGTGAAGTTTCTGAGTTGACATTCATTTGAGTTGGATCATTGAGTTGGATATACAAATCTGGAAGAAAGAGATTCAAGTATAGAATAAAATATGGTAGTTGCTACCATGGAATGCATGAGAAGGATCAAAGGAAACTTTATAGAATGAAGAACCCAGGACAAACTCCAAGCAACATCAACATTTGAGGATTACCCACAGGGACAAATTCCAGCAAATGAGAGAAGAAGGAGGACTTTCGAAGAACAGTATAGTACAAGGACAACCAATAGAACATCATGTCCTGAAAGCTAAATTCCTTAAAGAGGGAAGGCTTTGTCACCTGCAGCATCTGCTATAATGCTCAAGTCTAGTCAGGACTAAACAAAGGCTTGTCAGGTTTGCTCACAAGGAAGCCACTGATGACCTCTTTGAACTGAACAGAAGGAAAGAAGGAAGCTAATATTTCTTAAACACTTAGGCAGTGTCAGAGGAAGTATCGTAATGAGCTCCCAATGTTGCATTATAAGCAAGTGATAGGCACTGTGCATACGGATTTCCTTGTTGGGCGGTGCTGTAATGCTGGATTATTAGAAACAAACACTGTGCTCTTTTCTCAGACTGATGTATGTGTTTTCCTTTCAGAGAGTCAACATGCTTTGAAAATTTGTACTAGTAAATATGTCTTGACTAAAACCTAAGAAGGTATAAATCATCTAGAGTAGGTAATGTTAATAATTAACGGCACTCATTAACACATTAAGGGCCAGGCATTGCCTTATTTTTCCCAACAACCCTGCATTCCTTCAGAGGAGAAGCGTGAGGTTTGAGGATTATGTCATACCCAAGATCATGTGATAGATAAGTGACAGGGGTAGATTTTATCCCAGATGCACAGGATCTTTCCTCCTTATTTAACATTGCACTTTCTCCTTCCTTTATGCTCTAAATGCTCAAATCTACAGATTTTCATAATTGGATCCTAAAATTTGATTAAAACTGACCTGTCATATACAAAATTCTCAGAGAATATTTATTGAATGAATCAATTCAAGAAATAGTTTAAAAAGTAACTTACTTAGGTAAAGGTCAATTTTTTTATCTAAGACAAATAAAAAAAAAACAACATAGACATTAGCATAGAGACTTAACCTGCCTCCATTCCTCCTAAATGGGAAATTGGGAAATTGGGAAATAGGGAAAATGTAAGAATCATAAATGAGGTAGAACGATGGATGAAGAAATATCTCTGGAAGATTTCAGTAAGTTCCTAGAGGGTGGCCCTACGAGCAGCCAACACAACATATAGTAGTCACTCAATAAATTTGACTGATTTCAATTGAACTCCAGGTAGAATAACAAGAACTTGAGCAGTGATGATGCAAAAATGGATTCTCATTCCAGACAATAATTCTTGTACTGAATGATTTTAATTTCTTTCAGTTCCAGCAAAGCTTGGATAAATGTTCCTTACAACCATCTGCTTGCTTTCCTTTGAGTCTGTGCTGCCAAACAAACTTCTGGTCTTTCATTTGTTTTTCTAAGTGAACTTAGTCATGAAGAAAAGGTTAGTCCATGTGAATGGCACCATGATATTCTCAGGTCACCTTTCTACCACTGCAAAAAACTACATGGGCATTCTGGTTGTTGTACATCAGTTTGGTTGTCCTGGATAAGGTCCAATTGATGAAATTAATTTTTATGTCTAGAAGGTTAGTTAGCAGCCAGATCCTGATCTAACAATAAGAATGCCAGGAGGAAACTACTTGAAAACCAAGTCTCAGAATTTGCTGTAATGCTTAAGAGGAGTATAAGGAATTCTGAAGTGCTAGGTATTAGACATTCATGTTAACAGATATCTTAATTCTGGGGTTAAAATTTTAAGAATGTATACAAAATAAAAGCCAAAGTCACGGACTATTGGGAGAGCAAACACCTGACATTTGGGCTTCATGTTTATAACAATCACCCAGCCTCACCTTCCCCCACTAGCTGTGAGCTAGTTGCTATTTGTTGTGTTTTCTATACCTCCCATTCGAATTGAAGAGTAAGCAGGACTTAGCACAATAGCCATGGCATTTCTCCCTGGTAAACATTCATTCCTCCACATCCCTCATACAGGGTTCTGTTACAGCTTAAACCATGGAATCCTGAAATAATTTTCTTATGCATCTCTCTCCTTCACCAGATTGTGGAGTCTGCAAGGACAATTATTCACTCCACAAATATTGATTGAACACCTACTATACAATAGAGACTGTTCTAGATGTCAGAGAATCATCAGTGATAAAAGAGTCAAATATTCCTGTCCAATATATCTCACAGTTCAAGTGAGGAGTGGTGGTAGAGGGAATTTGGAACTGAAGTGGTCTCCTTAAAATCTGGCACCACTTCCTAGCTGTATGACCTTAGGAAAGTCACTCAGTCAAAATTCCATTGCCTCATTCATCAAATGAGGATCGTAGTAACTTACAGCATGATTATAAGGTTTTAATGAATGGCACGGTGCCACCTAATGAAAATAGTAGCTAAGCTTTATTGTGTACTTGTTTTGTGGCAACATTGTAGTCCTTTAATTGTCACAACAAGCTTTCAAGGCATGTGTCATTATAGAGAGGCTACAGGACTTAAGCAGTCACAAAGTTAGTAAGTGGCAGAGCTAGAATTTGAACCCGCAGTCTAATTGCAGAGTCCGCACTCGGATTCATTCTGCTCCACCGTAAGCACTGCTTTATTCTGCATCACACAGTGCCTGCCCAGGGGAGGGCAGTTGTGTCCATGAGGTTGCTATCCTATCGGTTGCCTATAACAAAAGAACAGACGCAAATTAACAAAAAGCAAAAGGGAACTCCTGGCTCATTGAAAAGAGCAGACATAGCTACAGTTGAAGTTCAATCGGGGACACTGACACCTATCTCCCAGTTTGCTTAGGTTTCCATCTTTTTTCTCCAGGCTATCTTCTCTCAGGACTGGCATCGCTGCAAAAGCTCTATGTAGCACATCTGTATATTACTTAGTCCAAAAATTTCCTCGAATTCTTCATAGTAGGTCACCTTGGATGATTTGCGTTGGTTCCAAATAGGTATCATGCTTGTCTCCAAACCAGTCACTATGGATTACACTGGCTGGCTCAGGCTTGAGTATATGCTTCCTTGCTAGAGCAAGAAAATTTGGACCCCATGAGGAGAATTCTTACCGGAAAAAAAAATCACTGTATCTACCGAGAGAGAATCTCCTACGCAGTCAATATATTTTTTGTTGAATGAATGAATGAATGTCTCAAAGGCAAATTAAATACTTCTTACATATTTGTAGATAGTATTTTCTAACTATGAAGTGTAATAACAAAAGAACAGAAACAAGTTAAAAGAAGAAATGGTTTTTAAACAATTCCAAATAGTAACACTTACTTACATAATCATGCTGGGCATATTTCTCTTTGAAATTCAATGATTTACATAGAAACAGCAGAAGGAGAACCCAGGACAATATGCCATTAATATTTCATATACAATCTGTTTAAGACTATACAATTCATTTTTAGTTACTTAACTCCCCAAATATCAAATATTGTTTCAGGCTTCCTCACTTTTAACATATGATCATTTATTTTTCAGCAAGCATTTATTCACCAAGTCTTTTGATGCCTAATATTTCAAGTTCAAGTTCATACAGAAATAGTTTATATTTTCTAGTAAGAAGAACTGGTATTTTTGAACATTTTATTATCAATTTGGCCAAGTTCTATTTTTAACTCTGATATTATCTATGTTAAATGCATCGTCTCTTAGGAGCCACATTCCCTCTTTGGGAATATTTTTTAAATATATCCACCTATTGTTCTAATAAGGTTAAAGTAGATGGAGAGATTTTATACAATGAAATGAAAATAAATTGATTTAGGATACATTTTATTCTTTATTTTAAACAATGTTGCCTAAGTGCTATCGTTCCACATGTTGGCCAGAAGAGATAGACACTCTCATTTTCAGAGTATTTTATTTTTATTTGGTAAACGGGTATTTTCAATGTCCTTCATAGGTTCATTCTGGAACGTACATGCAATGATTTATTAAAGGGTGAAGTTAAAATACTGACTTTTTGGAAGGAGTAACTGAAATGGTCAAAGAAGCATGTAGACAATGTTCAAATGTGAATTGCTTTAGCACCATACATAACCTCTGGAGTTAGTCCAGTGTAGGCAACTGGTACACAAAGACTCAATGATGGTATTCTGGGGAAAGGTTCAGACCTCATCCTGCAGAGAATGATAGCTACCTCCTACAGTGTTGCATTTAGAGCCTGATGAGGGGGGCTTCTGCCTTTGGGCCCACACTGTAGAGGGCCCAGCCCTGCATATCCTTCTCTAGCTGCAAAGAGTCTGCGGGGCCAAGTCAACATATTCCCTGGGAGCCCACATGCCCATTTTCTGGGCATCCAGGAGTGCTGAATTCCCTGGACAAATATCCCTGAGTCAGCTTCCAGATATGGTCAAAGTGTACACATTTGCCTGGGGTGAGTAGAACTTCAATATGTAGATGTGGGATGCAATGACCACAACCTATCTTGTAGGGTAACATAAGATTCCTCACAGTGCAAGACAGTGGGAAAAGAAGGCATTGGGTCCCTACAAAACTCATGTAAGCAACTCTTCTCATGCTGCCACATTCCAGCACAGAACCCCAAGGAGTCAAAGAATTTGAAAGTGAATCTAGACTTCCATGTCATTAGGATGGTGATGGTATATTTGCCAAGGAAGGCAGATAGAACATATTTTATTTAACAGTCTGTTGGATAGATTTATACCTTTATAAATATTAAACAGATGGTATGTGGGCCTTCATTTATACTCTTACCCTGAGATCCACAATATTTTGGGACATTTTTGACCTCATACGACTATTTTGAGGAATAAGTGTAATAGAACATAAAAAATGACAGTTCATCTGCTTCCTGGACCAAGGTGGTGTGGGAGGAGGAAAGTAGGGAGTGGGGAGGTCTTTTAAACAATAGGGCACAGCTTCAACAGTTGGGAGAATCTCAGGGGGGCATTAAAATTTCTTCTTGAGGGAAGGAAGCCAGACAGAACATGAGTCATGAGCGAGTGCATGAACACATTCAAGTATATTTCCCTGGCATACATTTTTATTGTGTGTCTCTTTGGGGATTCATTTGCATCTTTATCTGTGGCTCTATAATTAAAATTCTACTTCTAAGCCTAATAATGAAATTGATAATTCATTAGCATTTTCGAAAAAAAACCCACTTCATTCTATAAAGATAGCTTTTAAAGAAGAGATAGGAGTTGTTAAATTGGTGATATTTTCTAAAGGAATTATTTTAAATGTAATTGAATAACTACAAATCCTGTAAACATAGTAGAAATTTGACAGAAGCATTATAAATCTTTAAAGATTGAGTCTCATAAAAATAATCTATTATTGCTTTTAAAAAATCTGTAACAAATGTTCACAACAATGTAAGGTGTTGGTGGAGGGGTGATGTATGGGATTTCTACACATTATGCATGATTGTTTTGTAAGCTCACAACTTCTCTAATAAAAAAATCCATGTTAAAAAATAATGCTCTATTAGGTTATGTTATTTTATATAAAATTTTAAATTTTGAAACAAAAAATATAGACTGTACTTTTCATGTTCTTGACATCATTTGTCCTATGGAAAATACATATGCTGAAAGTAGCCATTACAATAATTATGGCTCTAAAACTGCTAAACATCTTTAACATGCTAAGCTCTAATGCAGTTTCATGGTGTCAAAAATAGAATATTTCAAAGAAGACTGTAAATTGAAATTTAACACATTGAAATCAACATTGAAGTAAGTTCAATCATGAATCTGACTTATATTTTGCTTTTTACCCCACAAATCCAGTTTCAGTTCCCAAAATGTAATTGTTCTGGTAAGGGGAGATATGGATGCTATTTTTCACAAATGACCTTAATTCTCACACAGAGACCATGTAAATATGACATGAAATAAATAGGTGAAATTTTAAAGACTAAAATATAATCATCTTCTCAATGAAGTATAACAGAGAGAAAACGAGATTTCTTGCATTTATGTCAAGATATTTTATTTTCTACTTACTTGTTAATTTGATGCAGCAGATATTTACTGACTTACACCTATATGTCAGACTCTGTGTTAGAATTAAGTATACAAATGAATGACAAATCATTCATTTCTCTAAGATAACCTAGGGAAGTTAGGAAAGACTTCATTTTAAGATAAAGACTGCCATTTTAAGCTTACGTATAATATCTTAATCAAAAAACCAAAACACAACATTTTTTCCAACGTATAAAAATGCATCATTCTATTCAACTGATCCTGAGTTTAAGAAGCATTTGGCTTAAATATAAAGAAAAGACTGGGGTAGGGAAAAGGGAAATGTAAAGCAATATGAAAATTACTCAATTCAGTTTCTAATACAGGCATATGAATTACCAAAAATAAAGTTACTTCTTCTTATTTAAACATTTAAACTTTTGAAAACTATGTTTATGTGCAAAAAATATTTCACAAGCAACTGCTGTGTGTTTGGCATGGTACGAGGCCCTGGAAACACATGTGTGATGTGACTGACACATTTCTTGTCCTCATTGACCTTGCATTCAAGTACGCGATTTCATGACAGTGATATAATAGCTGTGATAGTGGAAATATATGCTTGCAAGGAATACAAAGGAATATACCTAATCAGACTTGGGGGTTATGGGAGGAAACGAGCAGACCAGTACAGATTTCCTGGAAGAAAAATACTTAACTGAGCTTTGAAGAAGACGTATAAATTAATCCGATAAAGTATCTTTGGGAGAGGTGGGCAGAAGGCATAGTTATTGCTTATTGCCATTGTGAATGAGTTCAGATCCTGATGAAAACATAAAGTGAAATGTTAGGATCACTGGCCTCAGGAATTTGTACACTATCCTTTTGCAAGTCTGGGTGGTTTAAAGGGTTTCAAGTAATAGAGAATTAAGAGAATAGAGGAGGAATCATTTAGGAAGAGAAAAGGAATTGGGTCTGCCTGGAAGGTAATGGAGAAGGGTTGGAATGGTAGAAATTGCAGTGGAGTTTGGGGAGAGGAAGTGGATAAGTGAGGCAGTAATCTATGGTCACATCAAGAAAGGGCTGATAAAGGGGGAGGATGTTGGGTATATGGGAATCCCCAATATTCTGTATGTGACTTTTCTGTAACCTAAACCATCTTTGAAGACAAAATGAAAAATAAAATAAGACACTGGGGGAGTAAACAGAAGAAAATGTCACTGTACATACAAAATAACAGATCTTACAGTGATGAAAATATGTCAAAATTATTTTATTTTATTCTTTTAATTATTTTTTATTATTTAAAATTTTTGTATTTTGTTATTTTAAAACAATCATTATTACTTCATTTTCTTATTAATAGTAGTTGGTTAATTTCTTAACCTCATTTTTGAAGAAGTTTTGGATCACAGAAGAGTTACAACTGTAGCGAGGGAGGGTTATTGGTGCAGGGTATGATGGGGATGCATGGGAGGAGGTTCACCTGGGGCATACATATAAGGCACATAAATGTGCTCAAATGTTCATGGGGCATTGTCATGGGGGATGGAGAATCACATAATAACCAAAAGAATATCAAAAGCTCTGCCATATTCTCTAATAGAAGATCATGAATCCCCTGAGTACAGGGGCAGTGACTTATGAAGGGGGATGGACCATAGATAGGCCCTTGATACTGATGAATGTATTTATGACCCTTTGCTTTTGAAATTGAAACTTAGCCCAGTAAGATAGGGTGCCTAAGAGTTACATCTTGAGACCCTCCTTATTGCTCAAATGTGGCCTCTCTTTAAGAAAACTTGGCGTATGAATGCATTACCTTCTGCCCAGCGTGGGACGTGACCCCCAGGGATGAGCCTCCCTGGCACTGAGGGATTACTACCAAGTATCAACTAGCAATACAAATGGAAGAAGATGTTGACCAAAAGGGGGAAAGGGTAAAGACAAATGAGTTTATATGGCTGAGAGACTTCAAAGTGAGTCAGGAGGTCATCCCAGAAGTTATGCTTATGCATGTCTCAGCAGGATCTCACTGACTGCCAAAGTAAATATTGCCTCAAACAACAGAGACATCCAGACACTATATGCAGGGCAAACAGCTCAGGAGTTTGGTGCCCTGCCAGTAGGCACTACTTGGGAATTTATGCTCCCCGGTTGGACAGAGTTGGACTCAGCTGTGGTCTCCCTACACATGGCTCTTCTGTCCCTTCTATATGAATCTGTAGTTGGTGCTAGAGTTGATAGGTATATGTCCAAGAGAGTTAAATCTTTGGGCTGTTCATGTGCCAGGTTGGCCCTGAATCTCAACAGATTTGCAACACCTACTCTCCAGTTCATTGGACCCAGGGCAACTAACAAGGAGATGATGATGGACAATGACCATCCCAAGGAACAGAGAGAGTGTGCAACTGAGCAACTGAAAGCAAGACAGTCCCATTCATCTGCCCCATGGGATCTAAGCCCCCTCTCAATTAGAGATCGAGTGAGTATCATCATCCCAGAATGCTCAGTATTGGGAAATGAACAATGGTCTAGAGTAGACTTACTGGTATTCTAGTATAGACTTGTAATTCTAGCAATAACTTTTTCCACTGATGTGCAGGCAGTGGCCACTGGAGGTTCTGAGAGGAGGGAAAGGGAAAAACAGGTGTAATATAGGGACATTTCTGGGACTTTGGAATTGTCCTGAATGACATTGCAATGACAGATATAAGCCATTATATATCTTGTCATAACTTACATAATAGTGTGGGAGAGAGTGTAAATTACAATATAAACTACAATCCGTGCTTACTGACAATGCTCCAAAATGTGTTCATCAATTGTAACAAATGTACCACACTAAAGAAAGATGTTTTAATGTGGGAAAATGTGGTTGGGGTTGGGAGCAGGGCATATGGGGATTCCCTGTATTTTTTATGTAATATTTATGCAATCTAAATATTTTTTTAAAAATTAAAATTATATTTTTTGAAAGGGGGCTAATAAACCATGTCTCAAAGTTTTTATTTTGTCCTCTGAAGAGCAAAGAACTATTGAAGGTGTTAGAAAATGCACCCATTCAGATTTTTGTTTTAGGAAAATTACTCTACCTTTTTGTGAAAATAGACTGGAGACTAGCAAGACTGCAATTCCAGAATCTAGGTAAGAGATAATGTTGTAAATTCTAAGCAAGAGATCAGGACCATCTGACTTTTATACTGAATATAGGGATGATGAAAATAGGATATTCAAGAGAGAAAAATTGAAAGTCATAACTGATAAAACCTAGTAGATTAATTGGGTGTACCAGTGGTGTCCAAGCTTCTGTTTTGTACAACTGAGTGGAAGTTAGTGCCATTCAATAAGCTATGGAATCAGAGGGGAGAAGCAATATTTACAGAGAGTAAGATGAGCTCAGGCTTGGAGATTCAGAGCTTGAAGTATCTGTGGGAAATCCAAATAGATAGACTTTTGTGTATTCTTGTACTCAAGAATATTATGTGAGCTGGAATTATGATTTAAAGTTCATTGATATAGAATGGTAATTTAATTCACAGATGAGATTATCCAGAGGAAGAATGTCAATTAAGAAGAAAAGAGGTCCTAGCACAAAACTCTGAAAAACATCAAATCTTGAAGGAAGGGCAGATGAGGGATTCATAAAGGAGAAGGGAGTGTGGTGTCATGTAAGTTAGGAAGAGAGTGTTTTAAGCAGGATAGAGTTGACAATGGTCCTTAATGAGGTGAAGTAAGACAAGAACTGTAGAAGACCCATGAAATTTAACAACAAGAAGACCATCAGAGTCCTCAGTGATAGACCTCTCATGAAACTTCTCTGATAAAAGTCAAAATGCGCATTGCGTTAAAGCTTGGACAGGAACATGAACTGGAGACAGCAAACAAAGATAAGCTTTTCAAAAGGATTATCTATAAAGAACAGTCAAGAGGGAAGTAATTAGTGGAGGACATAGATTTGAAGGGTTTTAATTTTAATGATGGAAAAGAAGAGGGAATGTTTAAATGCTCATAGAATATGGGATCTCTTTTTCCAGTGCTGATAGGATGTCATTTCTTGGAGGAAATGAAAATAGCTCATGTCTTCCTAAACCAGTAATGTGGTGACAATATATTCCCACAGACCATATTTAGTGAAGTGTTCACATAAAATATTTTACAAATTAATTACCATCTTTAAAATTACGTTTTCAAAAATTCGTGTCATTTATTGAATCTCTATGGGCAAGACAGACTGATAGAGAGAACATTTATTTGTATAAATATTTAGAATGATAAATTGAGGAATAAATATATCTAATGACAAATTCTTGAAGGTCTTCTTTATTAAAGACACAGTGCACTGACAAAATGTTTTTCAGTTAGAACCTTATTTCATTGATTCAAACAAATGACACCAAAAGTATAACAGTGCAAAAATAGTTCCAAGCTTTGAGGATTATCGATCCCTGCAAATACTCCATTTTATTGATACTCTTAGATTTTCCACAGAAAAATCTCACCAAACATCTCTTTTTGTAACTATCAACCATACCCATAATGGTGTCATATGCACAGTCAATACCTAGCAAATTAGGGAGTAATTGTAATACAACCTATTATTTATTCATTTTGCTTCAATGATGGTATAATCAAACTTTCAGATTTATAGAAATTATGTTTCTTGATGACAATCATTTAAGAATTAAACTACTGTTTATTTGAAATTAAAGTAATTTCATAAAGAACTCCATTATTCCAATTTTCCTTGTTCTGAAGTTATCTCACAACTGAATTTCTCAGGCTACAGCTTTAGTTTTGCATCATGCCTCCAAACCAAAGTAAGACTCAGAGGCCTATGACAGAGCATATGGTCATTTGTTCAATTGTTGATTTATTCAAACTTCTTGCAATCAGCTAGAATATGTCCAAGGGTCTAGACTGGAGGCGAAATATACAAAGAGGAGAAAAACCGATAAATAAGTCTTGCCTTTGACAATATATCTAGGGAGGAATTCAGAGAGAAATACATCCTCATCTAGCCATGTACTAAAACTCAGCAAGGACGAGGGCAAAGCTACTAACTGCTTGGGTTGGTCAATTCAGACTTCCTAAATTCATGATGTTGGAGTACAGAGAACATTTAACTGTGTTTATCTGGGGCAGCTGATTTGCTCCTGTTGTCCCAGTACATGTCCCACCCCTTTCATTCTCAAAATAATTACATTTACAGAGGACCTTTTAAGATGTAGCAGAAGTATTTCAAGAAAAAATAAGCATTTGGAGCTGGAAAATGGTATCTTTTGCATAGGACAAAGGAAACACCAGCGTGGATTGTTAAAGGAACTCCAGCAGTAAAGACAATCTATGAGTGCATCAGTAGTCATGGACAAAGTCAATTAGAAGGATAGACAGGCCTCCAAGTGTCAGAGTGCTTGCTGGTCAGGCTACAGTTGGTTTGGAAAGCAAAGAAGTGCCCTTAGAGGATTCCTGAATTTGATTCTAGGATCACAAACTACAAATTTTCTTCAATTTTGTATGCCTACAGGGAAACATGCCAATGGAAAAATCAGAACCAATCATTATATGTCTATTTTGTCCACGATTTCAAAAATTTGTCCAAGTCAAACTAACCTGTAGTTACTGCATGTTCACAGGATGGCTAAGATTACACCAAAAATATAGGCACTGATAGGTAGTATTAAACAGTTTCTGCCCTCTGGGGGATTGCAATCTTCTTGTAACTGTTTCATGTGAATTGGTTTACACAGAAGATTATACTTAGAAAAGGAGACAATCCAGGGAACTCCTGAATTGAGGAAATAGGTTAAAAATAATATGCATGGATATGTATGTGCATGGCTGTGTGTGTGTGTGTGTGTGTGTGTGTGTGTAGAAGTTATTGATCTTCTCTGAGTCTCAGTTTTCTAAGCTGAAAATAAGAACAATAGAGCTTTCCTTGCAGGGTGAATAACGGTAATACAGGGGAAAGGAGGGAGGGATATTCATTCCAGGCAAAAATAAACCAGGCAACCGGAAACAGCATACACACACACACACACACACACACACACACACACACACACAACAGGGTGAAGGCATAAAAGGGCTTCAGGAAGAGAGAGATATTGAAGATGCTATTCAAGTGCATGCTAAGTCTACTCTCTACCCTTCTATTGCTCTTGAGAGAAAGGGTCCTTTTGATTTTGTAAGAGAGTTGGACTGGAAAACCACAAAAAAGTAGTGCATGAAAATTTCATATGTCTAAACTGACAGGCTATTCCTAAATCCATATCGATAGTGTGTGTTACAGTTTTCAAAGCCCTTCTACAATCTTATCTCAGATCCTCATAATGACTTTATGAGAAAGATGGGAGTGCATATAAGTCCCCAATTTACAGGTAAGGATATGGACTCAGAAAATTTGATTACTTGCTTTAAATCACAAAGTTAGTAAATGGCAAAGCTTGGGCTCAAACACATCTTCTGACTCCAATTCTCTACATTTCCAAAATGCATACTGTGTCTATAAAGCCAAATCTATTGTATTATCACTAGGATAAATTCATCCACAGATCTCTATGTCCCAAGATCTCAACTCTCAACTCTTGTATACCCCAAGTGCAAGATCCTAGGTATCCAATTCTGAGCAGTATATTTAGAGTAAGTAGAAAAGTAATACCAGAAGTCTGGGTGGAGGTTAGCAGGGTCTAAATAGAGGATTTATCAGCTCACAGCTCATATTCAAATATGTTAGAGAAAGAAATGACTCCTAATTACCAAGGGCAAGGATCTCAGAATGTTAACGCACCCCACCAATAAAAATATTTTAAGCACATACCTTATATAGTACATATACAAACATAAGCAATTTTAAATGAAATTGCTAAAATTTAGTTGCATAAACATAACTAACATTGTGTGCCTACTATGAAATATACACTCAAAATAGTAATTTTTAGGGCTAAGATAAATAAATATGTATTAAAGTATTATTTCTTCTTACTCTCCAATTGTTTAGCATGCATACTCCTGGGGCATATCCCCTTTAATATCAACTGGAGAATCAAGCTCAAGGCCTTTGGGATGACAAAGTCCTCCATAAACTGGCCCTAATGAGTGTGTGTAAGTGCGTGTGTGTCTTCCCCACTAGACTGTAAAGTAATGGGGGAATCAACAATACCTTCTTCCTCTTTCTATCTCTACCCATTCCTTATTCCCTGGACTTTTCTTAAGTGAGATCACTAGACGTTTTGCTCCAAAGGGGTGTTTGCTCGGTGGATAAGGGAAGTAAATCCACTGTATTTAGGAGAGTTGATGAGGAAGAAAGAAAGTTTGATGCTGGTGGGCTTCTGCAGAGGTGTCCTGATATGGTACCATTTCAAGGGCAAGAAGACAGAAGGCAGCCTCACCAAATTTCTTGAGGCCTTGGAGTGCAGCACGGCAGGGGCCAAATTTTTCATGTCCCGGAAAAATGTGTGGGAGTAAGCTGAGAAAGAGAGCCAATCATGTCAGGGGGATACCTCAGTGCAAAGGGGCCTTAAACTAGACTGGGATGTGGACACATTAACAGATGCTCAAAAGGAAAGAGGTCTTGGGCCACAGTGTAGACAAGGCCATGCACTCAGCAGATAATATATACAGACATATCCCTTGGAGGTTATGTCATACTTCATGAACACTTGGGAATTTGGATGCCTGCAATAGAAGAAGAAAACAAAGAGCAATCTAAACTGAAACCAATGGAGAAAATGTGGAAATGACAAGATTAAGTTTTCTATCTTCAAGTGGAAAAGGCGTAAAATCTGTTTGTTCAAAAGAGTGGCTAAGATGAGCTTAAGCTTGCATCCCTTGCATGCATTTCCACCAAACTACAGTGTAAGCCAATCCTTTCAAGCTTTTAAATTAGGCACAATCTTCTCTTCCTTGCTGACATATGTTCCATTGAACATCTTTTCTCAAAATAGACCAGTTTCGCCCACATTGAAAATCTGTCAAGGCAGGTCTGTGCCCCCTTCCTGGTGCTCTTCACAAGTGGTAGAAAGCATGCCCTAGCAGGCATGGACCTCCCCACTTACTGCCAGGTGGTGCCAAGTCCAATGGGCCCAGTGCCCATGAGGCATCTATGGTCTGAGACCTAAGTGCCATCATCCACAAAGTTCCACAAATTCCTGAAAAACTCCTTGCCTTCCCCTGAGCTAACATTGTACTACTTTGCATCCAATACTATAGCTTTTCTTTTAGCAAAACTCCTTGCCTTCCCCTGAGCTAACATTGGACTACTTTGCATCCAATACTATAGCTTACCTTTTAGCAGCATATTCAAATATCTTTTGGCATTTCCTCAGTTTTCTCCCTTTCCTGCTTAACACTGCCAGGACAGCACATTCTCCACATACTGAAAGTTCTCATCTGTCCTTGAGCATCGCCCCTACTGTCAAATGATGGCCCTCATATGCATCCACTACATTCATCATTTTATCACCATTTATATTTTTATATATCTCTTTCATTATAATCATAGGTCTCTGATTACTAACACTTTTGATACTTGAACCGCCTTTGCATTCATTGTGACTAGGTTAATAATCTTGAAAAAGCATTTCATAACTAAGGAAGAACTTATCAGTCAATATAACAATGGACTGCTGAACTGCTAACCCCATCTAAGGGGGGGAGGGGTTGGTAGGAGAGTGTCAAAGAGCTTTATTGGAACTAGCTTTATTCATACCTTGGGAAAAAATACCAAAAATTAGCACATAATAATAGTATGTAGTTGCCAAAACTGAACATTTGCATATGTCAGGCAATGTGCTACATTAGTACATCCATTATCCTGACTGGCCATTGTAATAATTTTGTGATATAGGTATCACCATTCCTTTTTTTTGCAAATTAGGAAATGGAGTCTTAGGGTATTCAAAGTAACTTACTAAAGCTTACAAAATTAGTAGATAATGGAGCCAGGAATTAAAAGCCCAGCTGTTTACCCCAATGTCCCTGCTCTTAATTATTACACACTATTAGTTTTTAAAAGTTATAATTGAAGATTGAACATTTTTAATAGCTGAAAATGGTTCCTACTTCTTGTTTTTACTGGTGCAAAATACATTCTTTAATTCACCAGAAATCATTTGTAAACAGTTTTATACCTCCGTAATACCCAAAGAATTTAATGTGTAATTATATATAATATGTGGTTTTCTATTTCTGGCTGATTGTCATACCAAAGCCAACTATAGAAACTCAACATTAACTGAAATTTGTGACTTTTAAGAAGTTTAAATATTTTATAGGGTGCCTTTGGCTATACAAGCAAATAAATTAGTACAGAAAACTCTTTTAAATATAAGATGAGAGGAAGTGGTCTCAAATAGATTATTACATTTTCCCCATAGATGCATCACAGTATATCCTAGAAGAAAAGAATGTTTTTTCATATGAAGACTAAAACAGTTATATTTAACCTGCAGACATTACGTGTTGAAATGCCCTTAGAGATTAAAATGATAGGTTAATATATTTCTTAGTGCATTTATTCATGTGCTTGTTTTTGCAAGAGATAGACATAACTGTCAGCCTCTGGATACAGCTCAGTGGATAGTGACTTTTTCTAACATTTAATGGATTCCATATGTTCAGTATAAAGTCATTAAGGCATTAAGGGAAAGTTCACTGAACCTTTATAAAAACGAACCATGCAATAGCCAACTGCATAAGGCATCCAAAAGACGCATGAAATACTTGCGTATTTCCTCTGGAAATGAACAAATGCAAAAGCATTTCATTTTAGTCAGTTCAATGCATGATAATTTTCTCCCATAAATAATTATAATAGAAACAAAAATAGTATTTAAAAAGCATTACTAGATGTCAGGTCCTGTGCTAAGTGCTACAGCACTGAATTATCTCATGATCAAAACAAGCCCATGAGGTACAATTATTAGATCCATTTTAGAGAAAAAGAAACTGAGACTTAGAGAGGCTAACCTAGGCCACAGTGATGTAATAAACCAGGATTTTCACCTACACAGTGAGCCCAAATCCCATGTATTTTAATCGCTGTATTACTACTTTCCACTAATTTCAATTTGAAAAGGCATTAATTGTTCTCTGAAAATGTTGCTCTTTATTCTCCTTGATTAATGCAAATACTAGTATATTTAAGAAAAATAAAAGTGTTTCAAAAGTTGGTGGATAATAATATGATACCCTCACAGGTAAAAAATATTTTAGTAGACTGGATGAGGAATTCTTAATGAATGTCACATT
Organism: Dasypus novemcinctus; assembly: GCF_030445035.2. Taxonomy (NCBI): domain Eukaryota; kingdom Metazoa; phylum Chordata; class Mammalia; order Cingulata; family Dasypodidae; genus Dasypus; species Dasypus novemcinctus. The sequence goes on from NC_080704.1 coordinate 36,253,812, forward strand.
AAAGTCCTTCCTTAACTTTGTGGCGGTGAGAAGAGAATATCTACTAGCTTTAGGGAACAGACGTTAAGTATCTAAAAGTGATCAAGGAGACTCTTGTTTAATGTTGAAGTTAGCTTAAAACATTAAGGAAGTACATAAAGGAACATTGGTATAGTTCAAAAGGGAGGTAAGGGTCCAGAGTAACAAACACTCCGGTGATCACTGCACTCTACACATACGATCAGAAGAATTTTGGTCCCTGAAAATTTTAATTTAAGCCCTGCCTTTTCAATAAGAGGTGGCGGTGGACCAGGATGTTTGATCATTTGCTTGATGTCACACAGCAAGTTAGCAGACTACTGAACAAGAAAAACCTTGTCTTCTTTTCTCTTTTACTATCATACTATCTCTTATTTCAATGCAATTTTCAGTCCACTGAATTTAAAATTGAAATGGTATTCTTTAATCTTTTCATGTTCATATTTAATTTAAAATATGAATGTTGTGAAAAGGAAGCTATCTGAACAGAACGTTTCAAACGTAGGCATGTTGATATGTAATTGGAAACAAGCCCACTCTCCCCATTCATCTTTGATATTGTACTGTTTCATACCTACAGCATCTACTCTCTGTTTTAATTTCAAGGGGAGAAAGAGAAGTGATCCTTGCTTCAAAAATTAAAATTACAATCCTATAAGCTTTTTTTTAAAATTATTTATTATTATTATTTTAATTACATTATGAAAAATATGAGGTCCCATTCAACCCCACCGCCCCCGCCCCCCACTCCCCCCACAGCAACACTCTCTCCCATCATCATGACACATCCATTGCACCTGGTAAGTTCATCTCTGAGCATCACTGCACCCCATAGTCAATGGTCCACATCATAGCCCAGACTATAAGCTTTTTGATACAAATGTTCAATAAAAGTTTAAAAAGTAAAGAATAAAATGACTAGACATAAGATAATAATATGATTTTTCACCCTTAATTACAAGAGTGATATAGTTGAACATTTTAAATGCTTTCTAGAAAATAAATTTCTAAACTACAACCTATGCTTAATCCCACAGAGGTGATAAAAAAAAATTATTGGCAATTGACTAAACACTTGGATGACTTGACTGGCAGCTTATTTATTCAATTCATTCATTCGTTCATAGTTGCTCACAGATCTATGTATCTCAACTTGCCTCTGTTCATGCTGCCAAAGAGGCAAGCAAAGTAAATGGAAGCTATCTGTAATAGGGAAAGCTGTATATCCAGGGTGGATAATGGAAGACCTGCTGGCCTGTGGGTCATTTTTTTCTCCCCTTAAAGACAGAATTATTTACATAAATGGAAATTAAATGAATAGAATCTTTCCTGATAAATGGTAGCATACCTTGGAGAACATTTACCTACATTTATGCCCTGGGAACCAGCATCAGATATGATATTATAGATGGCCACTTAGAATTGATATAATGGAATGGGTAGAAAGTGATCATTTCCCTCTCACTTTAACCCTTGACACCACTGGAAGGGCATGGATTCCATTAAAATTCCCTCATTTGTTACTCTACGCACACAGAAAGATAAATATTGGAGAAGTCCTTTGGTGAAGAGTTTTGTTTTATTTTGTTTTGTTCTTCTGAACACAAGTTCAATGATATTTGGTCAAGTTTATCAAATGGAAAGAAGAAATGGCAGAATACAATGGCATTCTGTATTTTCAGATTTTAAATTTTCAGTCTACATTTCTAAAAGTAAATAAAGGAAAACAAGAACAAAAGCTGCTAAATTATTTGAAGAGTTGCACATTTATGATATTCAGTTATATTAGTGCAAAAAGGTAAGTGGAAATTCCAGTGCTTGGGGATCAAGATAAGAGGCGAAAGGTGAGTGAATGCTGCTAAGAGAGAAAGAAAGGTAGATTAAGTGGTAGAAGTTTTTTCTTTTTAAATAATGTTTCAATGAAGAAGAAAAATTATATTTATTATACTTAGTATTGTTCTCTGTGGAAGAATAGAGTTTTTCCATTCCTCAGCCTCTAGTTTGTACTCTCTGCCACATTACCTGTGGGAAATTGACTTGAACAGATGTTTTGCTTTCATATTAAATTTATGAATTATTTTGCATAATTCCCTAGTGCCCATCTACTCCAAATCCCATAATGTGTCCATTCTTTATTTTCTATATATTGATAAAGATGAGAAATCATAGGATAGTGTTTAATTAATTAATTATTGGCGCATTGCTTAAAGATAGAATTAACATATTTCTAAGAACACAAATATTATCAAACATGAATCTTTCAGTAATCACAATCTCTATTAACACTTTCTTGAAACTGTGACATTTTAGGTTACATGAACAAAAAAATTGAGAGAAATAAATTACTTCATGCTTCAGGACATTTCATTATTTTTTTTCATTTTACTATTATCAATAATTCTTCAATTACTAACATCTACCAATCATTTGTTGAATGCTAATCTGGATGGATGGATGGATGGAAGAATGGATGGATGGGTGGATAAGTTGGTAGAGAGAAAGACAGAGATTTTACTGTAACTAAAATAAATTCTCTCTCTCTCATCCTAACAACTACCTTGCAAGATGCATTTATATCTTACTATTAGAGATGAAAAAAACAGACTTAGCAATGATTTGTGAATGAATTTAAAATATACAGGTTTATAAGTATTAATGAATTCCTAAAAGCCTTAGAGATACTTGGAAATAGTCTAGCAAACATTATCTGGAATATATAAATATATATAATTTGGAATCTGCTCTAGTTTTGAGGTATTTTGTGGACCACTCTATCCCTTGCCCCTTGCATGTGGTTAGCAAATGTATATTGTACACCTCTTGGCACTGCTATCCATTGTCTCAGGAAAACAAATGTGAGGTAGTTTCAAAGACACCACTTTAGGCAGTTCTACAGACTTTTAAAATGGAAATTTACAGATTATGCACTTCCATGGAATGCGAATATAAGAAATTAGAAGGCTGAGGGCTAATTTTACATATCTGTTGTTAAGACTGAACATGCAATCTGTATATTTATATTCTTGTAATTCATCAGTTTATAAAAACTAGTGAGGTGGAAGAATGTATTGAAACTTAATTACTGGTATCTTCACACATTTGCTGATGATATTAAAACAAATACATTAAATTGTCCCAACTGCTGAAAAATTATAACTTTGTCATTTTCTGTTACTAATATTTATCATTTATCTTATGAACATGTCTATCATGTAAACAATAATAAAAATGATAATGAAATAAGTAGACACAACTACCATTTGTCAAATGCCTTGTAAATATATTGGCTCATTTAAGCCTCACAACAAACCTATAAGGTAAGTATCATTATGTCCTTTTTCCCAATGAGGAAAATCAGGCTTGGAGAAACTGAACACCTTGCCCACATCACACAACAAAATAAACAGCAGAGCCAGTACTTGAAACATGTATTTTCATACTGAGACCTCTGTTCTCAAGCACACTTTTTTTTTTACTTAAGGCAGATACTATTTATTTCCTAAGTTTCTTTCTTATTTATAACATCACACCAACCGTCTCCTTGCCAGTCCTCAAATAGCATTTTCTCATCTCAGGGCCTTGACACTTACTGCTCCCTCATCCTGGCTCTCTCTTCTTCCAGATAGTAGCATGTTTCATTCAAGGGACTTAGGTCCTTGATTGGGTGTCACTTCCACAGCCTGCTTCCCTAACCACCCTGCCTAAAATACCACTCCTGACACACTTTTGCTCAATTTTTTTCCCACTTTTTACTTACAAGCACTCTACAGTCACCAAGACAAAATTTCTCCTTTCCTCTCTCCCTATCTCCTGGTAACCTGTAATTTAGTTTCTGTTCCTGCCATTTTGCTATTTCTAGATATCTCACTTAAGTGGCAGCATACAAAATTTATCTTTATGTCCCTTGCTTAGTTCATTTAACATAATTTTCAAGATTCATCCATTTTGCAGAATGTCTTAGCACTTCATTTCTTCTTATAACTGAATAATATTCCATTGTGTCTATGAACCACATTTTGTTTATCCATTCATCTGTTGATGGACACTTGGGTTGTCCCTACCTTTTGACCTGCGAATTCTGTTGCTATGAACATTGGTATAAAAGTATTCATTTAAGACCATGTTTTCACTTTTTTGGGGTATATACCTAAGAATGGAATTGCTAAATCATATGACAATAATATATTTAACCTTTTGAGGAACTGCCATATTGCTTTCCTTAGTGGCTGGACCATTTCACACTTACACCAACAATGCACTAGAGTTCCAATTCTGTTTCCTCTCTGGGCTGTTCATTGATAGTGTATAAAAACTTGATTGATTTTGAGAAGTGCACTCTGACACTTTGCTGAACTTGCTTATTAGCTCTAGTAGTTTTGTATTCATTTTGTATTCATTTGGATTTTCCATATATTAGATCATATCATCTGCAAATAGAGATAATTGTACTACTTCTCTTATAGACTGAACATTTTTTTATTGCTTTTTCTTGCTTAATTGCTCTGGCTAGGACTTCCAGTATAATTTGAATAGTAGTGCTTAAAGTGGGCACCCTTATCTTGTTCCTAACTTTAGGTGAAAAGCTTTCCATCTTTCACCATTGAATATGATATTAGCTGTGGGTTTATCATAAATGGCCCTTTCAGGTTGAGAAAGCTTCCTTCTATTCCTAGTTTTCTAAATATTTTTATCAAGAAACAGTTATGGATTTTTTCAAATGCCTTTTCTACATCTATTGAGATAATCATGTGACTTTTCCCCCCTTCCTTATATTTCCTTAGTGTATTATACTGATTAATTTTCATATGTTGAACGAACCTTGCATCCTTGGGATAAATCCACTTGGTCATGGTGTATAATCTTTTTAATACCCCAATTATTTTTTCATAGCATGATGTATGTATTTAATCATATGCTTACTTGGTTATTGTTTACCTCCACCACTGGAATGTAAATTGCACAAGAAGGGAACTTTGTTGTGTTAATGGCTGTATACAAAGTACCAAAAAAAAAAAAAAAACAACCCAAACCTGATACAGAGTAGCTGCTAAACAAGTATTGGCTGGATGAGAGATTAAACAAATGATTCTCACCAAAAACTTTAAATCTTTAGACATATAAAAGTAGTCTATAAATGTACCACAAACAATGTGAACAGAGGCTGATGGACTCTTAATTAGTACTGTTTAAAAATAATATTTTTATGATGGGAAAACATTTTAGAATAAGTACCAGGGCTGGATTTTGAAGTCCTGGAAGGAAAGAATAATGGAAAAAAGAAAGGGTAGTTTACGGGACACTTACAGACAAGAAGAAACCAAGAAGGGAATGAAAAGCAGCGATATTATGTGGCCCACAGAGTTAGAAAAATGCATTAGCTATACAATAAAGAATGTTCAAGTCATAGGGGAGGAGAGCAGAGGAATGGTGGTGAAGGGATCTCTAAACCAGGACTAATTGGGGCTTGAAACAAACGGCAGTCATCCTCTTCAATTCTCACAGAGTGGAAAAATACATTCACCTGACTCATACTTTGGCAACATGTTCTTTTTTGCATTCCTACCACTCTTGGAAGTAAGTACAGAAAGCTTTCAGAAACAATTGTTTCACCTCTTGTTGGTGAGGGGCACGATAAAGTGGTCTTCAGGAACAGCTGTGACTTCAAGGAAATGGGCAAACAAAAGTGAGATAAATTAGGTTAAAGGCTGGTACATATATAATTACCAAATGGAAAAGATTTCACATGATGGACAGGAAAAGACTTCTGGTCCCAAGTTAAAAGACCTGAAGTGTTACGTCCATTCCTTATCCTTTTAGATTCTCTATATTCTGTAAGTGATTGTCTTCCACACAGATACATATTAAATGTAAACAATCTGCCACAGCTGTAGGAATATATACAAGACCTAAAAGCAGAAATGATGGGTCAAATTGATCTACAGTTTGTATCGGATACCATGAAGAGTTTTCACAGCTCTTTACCTCTTTTGGCTCAAGGACTCAAAACTCTTGCTTGAATGGACTGGAAAACGGAAGGTGTTAGGCTTTAGTGATCACCGAGAGTTAATTGGATGGGGTTCTGTACTAGGCAGGTACTTGGATTTTACGAAGAAATTTTTTTTTCCTTTAATGTTTGTGTTCTTACTGAGGCATTCTTTATGTTATATCCCATTGCTAACAAAATGCCATCCACTTATTATGAAGTCATCTTCTGTACCTTGACATAAAATAGACAATATATCACCTTTCTCTCTAAATTATCTCCTTTAGAGAGTTAACTATTTTACTAGTTAAGTATATTTACCCAATTCAGAGTCTGCCAGTTTCTCAATAAAACAAACATTCTATGTTTTTTAATTAAAATAATTACAGTATAAACAGAACATAACAGAAAATTATGCATTTTAATAAACCAAATGAGAATGGCCAGAAATGTTTATAGAATCTTGATTATATTTACCTTTAGTATAATACCAAATGTGACCAGTCATTTTGAAACTTGATCATGACATAACTAATTAAGTTTTCCTGACTAAACCAAATATTCTTTGAATCCAAAACAGGTTTCTAGGGAGTTACTTCAGTGTACAGAAAATTCTATTTTTAAAAAGTGTCCTCTTTATGCCAAGTGGGAGGAAATCTATTATGATGAGAAAATACAGAGTTTACAAATTATCGTGCCTAGGTTTTATAATTACTACATAATTGGAAATAAAATTTAACAGCCATATATGCCATTTATCTAAATCATATTCACCTATGCTTATTAATTATTGTAGTAATGTTAATAAATGAGAGCTTTGAATTGGCTGCAATATAAAAGGTACAATTAAACCTACTAAGTGCAGTGTAGTACCTGTGAATTTTGACTGTTATAGTAAAAATAGAAATTATTGGCTAAACATGCAAATTTTATATTCTTCGAAGAATTAGTTTAGAAAGAATCTCTTTTAGAGTCAATAATATCACCAGAAATTTTAAAAAGAAAACAGATTTTTTAAGCCAGTTTAAAATGCTCCATCACATGACCTTTTCCATCCATTTTTAAGATTTTATTATCTTTTTTTTAAAGATACATAGATCACACAAATCTTACATTAAAAAATATAAGAGGTTCCCATATACCTCATTCCCTCACCCCTCACCCCTTACTCCTCCCACATCAACAACTTCTTACATTAGTGTGGTACATTCATTGCATTTGATGAGTACATTTTAGAGCACTGCTATACAGCATGGATTATAGTTTATGTTGTAGTTTATACTCTCCTGGTCCATTCAGTAGGTTATGGCAGGATATATAATGTCCTGCATCTGTCCCTGTAATATCATTCAGGACAACTCAAGTCCCCAAAATGCCCCCATATCACGCCTCTTTTTCCCTCTCCCTGCCTTCAAGCAACACCCATGGCCACTGTCTCCACATCAATGATATAATTTCTTCCATTGCTGGAGTCACAATAATTCTATAGTAGAATACCAGTAGGTCCACTCTAATTCATGTTTTACTCCTCTGTTCTGAAGACCCTGGGATGGAGATGCCCACTCCACCTCTAAATTGAGAGGGGGCTTAGATCCCACATGGCTGATGGATGGAATTTTCCTGCTTGTAGTTGTAGACTCTCTAGGTTCCTTGGTGTGATCTACACCCATTTTTAAAAACCTTTACATCCATTCAGAGGAAAATAAATTAGGTAACTTCCTTTCATTTAACTGAAATAAAAACACTCTGAATTTCTTGATATCCTGATAAATTAGCATAAAAAAACATGCTTATAGCCTTCCCTGAAATGTCTCCATGTGAATTTTGTGACTCATGCATCAATATCCTGGAAATAATGCTTTTGTCTGTGTTGCCTTGGGCTGCGCCTTCTTTATCACACAATTACTGTTACTTCTTTTCAGATGGAGAAGGGAATTTTTTTTTAAAGTAAAGTATAGATTAGACACACAGGAAAAAAATCTTAAAGTAGTAGTTCAAATTCCCTTCTATGTTTTATCTCTATAATCACAAAGAAACACAAGGTCGATAATACGAAAGCTCATGAAGAAATAAATTACTCCATAATTTTTATGGGTATAAAATGCATTTCAGGAATTTATTTGTCTATTTTATTTAAATTATATATTTTATGTAAGGGAAAAATTATGAGTCTACTTGCTATAGGATGGTACTATAGCTATAATGAGAGAGTTTAATTGTAAATTAAATGCATTTTTAAGTAAATAATTTAGAAAACCAAAAGAAATTGCCTATTTTTTATGATGTACATGGATAGCTGAATTGAGAGAATAATTTTATTTAGAACATAATAGACACATAAGATAAGGTTGAATTGAATGAACATCCAGAAAATGTTTCTTCAAAATGGTTCAATATTTATATTTAGAATCTAGTGATATTTAAATCCTAGTTTGCAAATGAACAAGGATAATTAAAGTCAATCTGAAATAGTTTTACCAGCTTATTTACATGGTTAATGGGTAGGAGCTGGGGGGGAGGGTGTCTCGTGTTTTTCCCCCTGATGAAAATTAAAATTCATCTAGACCATTCTTGACTGCACAGTTCCAGGAAAAAGGGGAAAATGTTGAGTCTCAGGTCTGGGACATCCCTGGTGAAGGCACGAAAGCAAGTATAATAACTTTATTGACATCTGACATTCAAAGCATCAGACTATGATCTTCCTCCAAAGCAAAAGAGGTTGAAAATAGAGGGCCACGTTCCGAGAGTCTACATCCAACCACAAGAGATCCAAAGTTGGCAGGTACAAGCAACCCTGTTCATAAAACTCTGGGTGCTTGTATTCACAGACCAAAATTCAACATGACTATCTGTCCCTTGTAATGGTCATCATAAAATAATCCAAGCATATTTTTGGAAATGGTTTCTGAAAATGTAGGGAAAAAATGTTCCCGGGAATCTAGTTTTGGGCAGCAATATTTTCTTTCCTGCAAAAGCAGCAGAAAAGTAAGAAAAGCAGGATGGAGTACCAGGAAAACAAACTTTCTTGACTTAGGCAGCCAACTAGGCTTGACCAGATGAATCCCCTGATAATTAATATTAAGTTAAAATTCATCTTTGGGAAGCGGACTTGGCCCAGTGGTTAGGGCATCCGCCTACCACATGGGAGGTCCGCGGTTCAAACCCCGGGCCTCCTTGACCCGTGTGGAGCTGGCCCATGCGCAGTGCTGATGTGTGCAAGTAGTGCCCTGCCACGCAGGGGTGTCCCCCACATAGGGGAGCCCCACACGAAAGGAGTGCGCCCCATAAGGAGAGCCACCCAGTGCGAAAGAAAGTGCAGCCTGCCCAGGAACGGCGCCACCCACACGGAGAGCTGACACAACAAGATGACGCAACAAAAAGAAACACAGATTCCCGTGCCACTGACAACAACAGAAGTGGACAAAGAAGAACACGCAGCAGATAGACACAGAGAACAGACAACTGGGATGGGGGGGAAGGGAAGAAATAAATAAAATAAAATAAATCTTTAAAAAAAATTTACTCATCTTTAAACCACAAAAGAATTCACTCTTCTTCTTTAGCTCTTAGGTGAATAAATCAGGGTCCATAATTTTCCTATTCTTAAATAGGAACCCTGTCTCCAGAGTTAGGAAAGTTAGCTTCTTCACCCTGATTTAATCCTAATAAATGGATGGAACCCTTCACAAACCATCATTTCTGTCCTATACAACCAGCCAGTTGCCCAAATGATATTATTAGTCCCTAATCCAAAATTGGTCTCTCTGTTCCAGACCCCAGGTGACCATTGGCTCTTTGCGACATTTTCCTTTTATTCCTCAGTTTATTTACTGGTCTTCTGACTTAGAGGTTAAGCAAAGAAAAAGACCAGAAAAAAAGGTCTCAGTGGTGCTTTATGAAAATGTGGCCTCGGTGTGACTTGATTAACCATGAAAAGAAGCTATAGCGGGAAGCAGATGTGACTCAATTTTTTGGGCTCCCATCTGCCATGTGGAAGTCCCTGGGTTAGCTTCCTGGGACCTCCTTGTGGGGGCCGGGGCGGGCTGGCCTGCACCAGCGGGGAGTTGGCACAGCAGGATGGGGCAGCTGGGGGAGACAGGTGGACACGGAGGGGCACACAGTGAGTGGACACAGCAGACAGCAAGGGGACAGCAAGGGGGGGGGATAAATAAATAAAACATATCTTTTTAAAAAGCTATAGCATCATACAGCTGTCTAGAGATATTTTTATTTAAACTTTCTGTTGGTTTAGTCGGGTCATGAGGACACTTGCTTGAAATTAAGTGGGAAGGCAAGATCAAAAAACAGTCAGGTTTTATAACATAGCATATCTAAATAAATCTGAGGCAGACATTAATTGGGAATGGCTGACAGCAGTAGACCCAAATACCTACAGTACCTTGAGCAGCAGTGGATAAACAGTAATTGAAAAGGGTTCTTTAATTATGCACTGAAGCACGTCTCTATCAACACATTATTGCTCTGGAATAAAAACAAACCACAGAAGGAGAGTTAAAATGCCTTTTTCTTGATGAAAGACTTTGGGAAGACTTAGGCACTAAGGAAGGGTGATAAATCGTGAGTTTAGCTAAGAGTCTTTCTCCTTCTTGCTTACCCATCCCCACACCATCGCCAGAATTACTTTCACAATATAGGCTTAAATTTCCAAATTGCCTAAGTAAAAAGATGAAAAGGGGATCAGCCTGTGAGGAGGCATAATTGTTAGAAGCATGGACTCTTGAAATCTTAGAGTTAGAACGGAACAGTGGTCAACAAATCTAAACAGCTATCAAATGTACAATTCTCATGCAAGCATCCTTGACAGATGGCAAGTCAATTTTGGCTTGATGGCTTCAGCTCACTGCTTTGTTATGCTGAAAACCCTAGGGCGAATAACTATGAGGAAGTTACTCTATGAAGTCAGCTGAAACATGCTTGCTTGTAAATTTTATCCTTGAGTCCGAGTATAGTCAACTAGGATCAATACTGAATAAATTTCTCTCAGTATTGTATGTGAAAAAAAGAAAGGCATGCATCAGAAAATGGACATTTCTTTCTTCTTCAGCTCCTGGTCATCAATTCTTAGCAAGGCTGGCAAAGCTCTCAGCATCATGCCCTAGTCTACTGACCCATCACAGAAGTACTGTTGTTCTTGCTCCCCTCTCAAGGCACACACACAATACATCTCCAGCCTTGAATACGCCTTTTGTCAATGTGCCTCTGTTCCTTCTGTCAAAAGTGCCTCACTTTCCACAGCTTTTTAAAAAAGTTTTTTCCCTCCCTCTCCCCGCTGTTTTTGTTGTCTGTGCCCATTTGCTGTGTAATCTACTGTATTTATTTCTCTTTTTGTCTTCTCTTCTTGTCTTTCTCCTCTAGGATTCACCGGGATTCAATCCTGGGGACCTCTGATGTGGAGAGAAGTTCCCTCTCAATTGCACTACCTCAGTTCCTGATCTCTGCTGCGCTTCACTTTGACTTTATTTTTTTTTCCTCTCTCTTTATTTTTTTTTAAATGTTACATTCAAAAAATATAAGAGGTCCCCACATACCCCCCACCCCCCTCACCCCACTCCTCCCAAATCAACAACCTCTTTCATCATCATGGGACATTTGTTGCATTTGGTGAACACATTTTGGAGCACTGCTGCACCACATGGATAATGGTTAACATTGTGGTTTACACTCCCCCCCCAGTGCACCCAGTGGGCTAGAGCAGGGCATACATTGTCCAGCATCTGTCCCTGCAGTATCACCCAGGACAACTCCAAGTCCTGAAAATGCCCCCACATCATATCTCTTCTTCCCTCTCCCTACCCTCAGCAGCTACCGTGGCTACTTTCTCTACATCAATGCTACAATTTCTTCCATTATTAATCACAATAGTTCCGTAGTAGAATATCAGTACGTCCTTGCTAATCTATACTCTATTTTGCTATCCTGTAGACCCTGAGATGGTTATGTCCACTCCACCTCTATATCAAGAGGGGGCTTAGATTCCACATGGATGATGGATGCAATTCTCCTAGTTGCAGTTGTAGGGACTCTTGGCTCCCTGGTGTGGTGGTTGACCTTTTTCACTGGCCTGTTCACTGGCTGGGGTAAGTCCAATAAACCAGAGGGTAGGAGGTGCAAGTCTGCTGAGGCTCAGGGCCTGGCTGTCAGTCAGGAGACCTGAATCTCTGGACTCTCCATGTGACATCTTGAGTTTAAATCTTTCTCATCTCTTAAGGCTTGGTTCTAATGGCATTTCCCCTGTGAAATCCTCCTTAATTGCACATTTGTTGGCATCTACACATATTATTTATGCTTCGTCCATAGCTTGCATTTTTGCTGCCTAAAATAGGTGTTTATTTCCTTTTGATTTTCATTTCACCCATTCTGCAAACTCTTTGAAAGCAGTGTCTATACCTTATTCTCCCCAATTGTTTTTCTATATATATTTAAGAAAAGACTGTATGCCCAAGCCAAATAGTGGAATTAAATGCAGAGGAAAATAAAAAGACTCTTTTCATCAGTATTCTAGACCTATGCATAATAAGCTACCATTATTAATAAATACCCATAATGAAGTATTATGTATGTGTGTCTGGGGGGGGCTGCCAGACCCACAAAATGAGCTCCATTTTCTACTTCAAATATCTAGTTGCCCTCTACACATTTTTTTTTTCCTTTTCACTTTGAGGAAGTGAGTTCTCCTCAAAGAATTCATGCAAAGTGTTTGCTGAAGCTAGAGTTAGCTGATTGCTCTCTGATTTGCTTACACATCCCTGAGGCCCCATTTAAAACATTGCTGATGCTATGTAAATGGCCTATGTCAGGTTGGACATTTGGTGAGGAACATTTTTCACTTTGTCCATTTCTTTCTCTATGAAAGGGGAATGCAACAGTGTAATGTATGATCTAATATCTTATTCTCTGCACTGCCGAGAGAGAGAGAGAGCGAGAGAGAGAGATGAGACTTGAGAACAAAGAATATAAGCCAGAGACACAAGGAGATAGTTTCTTTTTCTACCTCAAAAAATATAATCACTCTGTGCACAAACATTGAGGAAGAACCAAGAAAGAAAATTAAACACTGTGAAACACTGCTGTATTAAAACCACACTAAAGACAGCATCACAGAGTTGGGAAAAGAAACAACAAAAACAACAATAACAAAAAACACCCTTGCCTGAGAATCCAAGTGCCTATGTTTTAGCCTCACATGTAATGTTAACAAGCAGTTCACTAGGGAAAAAGCATTTAAATTATATCACAGTCAATTTCCTCATCTCTAAAATGAGACATAAGGACAAGATCACTAAAATTCCTTCTGACTCTAAAAAGTCATGAGTTTCACATTCTGGTAGTGGAAGCAGAGTAACTTCTTATTTAAATTTATGATATTATCACAGATCTTTCTGCCTGCTGAGCAAACATTAGGGATATTTTTAAAACAATGGTGGCATTCCATTATTATATTGAAACTGTACTTAAAGGTAAGTATTGTAAGACAGTCTAAATTGAAACAAAGTATGAAGAAAACTTCCCAATCAATTTTTGAAAATCAAATTTCATTTTTGAAACAAAGGGGGTATCTTGAAATTTTATAGGATTTTTTTTTTCCAAACTCTAGTAGACAAGTGGTTTTGGAAGAATGCATATGGTGATACTTCAGGAATCTATGAGGCTGCCCTACTGGGTTTTAATCATGTGTATAAATCTCAGAGAAGTCTTTCCTTATCTTTGTGCCTCAGTCTTTCCACCTTCAAAATAAAAAATTCAGTGCAGAGATTGTGTGAAATCCATTTGCTTTTAATTCTCTGATTCTATGTGGCCCACATAAGAATACCTTCTCTTAGACCAAAGAACCTGTTTAGTAACTTAATAAATCTAATAAGAAATTTACATTTCCTCTAAAAAGTGTGCTTTATATCTTATTGTAAATATTTGTCATGGTGATAAAGTTGATTAATTTGTGTTTACGGCCTTGCCTTTCCAACTGCTAAAGAGAATCTGGTCCTTGTCAGAGCCTGAGCTTTTGTGAGATAGAAATTGAGTAAGGGGCAAATAGAATCAAACGTATAGGAGAAAAGTGAAACTTCTTTCCAAAAATGACAATATTTATTGCTAGAAAGAAGAAATTAAGGGGGAATGGGAAAGATAAAGCAAAGTCAACGTCCAGGCAAGATCTTTGCGTGTACGTGTATCTATGCCTGTGTAATTTTTAAGCCCAATTTTCTCAATTTATCAAAAACACAACATCAGAGAATGTATTAATTTAAGGGAACTGGAAACTGGCAGGGTCACACAGCAGGGGAGATAATGGAAACAGGTGGTAACTACTATCTTTATTATACTGATATCCTTAAGTTTTTTTTTCTCTGAGTAAAATAGGTTCTGTCAGTATTATCCTTTCACCTGTGGGAATTGTCTTAGGAAATCTAATTCTTTATTTTTTTTTACTTCTCCCCTTATAATGGAATTTACAACTAAATGGCACACTCTTGATTTCTTAAAGGCACCAAGTAAATTACCCATATAGTGCATAGGACATACCTGATTCCCCTTGAAAAAAATAATTTTGTCTTTATTGAATTGTGTTTTTCTTGTATACTCTTCCGCTTTACACTATTGACATTTGTGTATGTCATTGTTTCGACAGTTAATGTTTTCACTAAGGTGATAACTGTTCTCTCTGATTTGGTACAATGTCAAAAAATCGTTGGTGGGTGTTTCAATCTTCATTTCAGATTAAAAGGGAAAACCCAATTTAGTGAATATTTTAAATTTAAATATTCTAAAATTAGAGCTTCAATAGTAAATTAGGGATCTAATCATCCCTCTAATGTTAATTTAGACTCTATCTAAATTAGACCCTGTCAAAACCCTATTTAATCCTTCCTTTCTGTCTTCCTTCCTTCCCATCTTCTTTCTTGTCTTCTGTTCTCCCTCCTTCACTTCATCTCTCCCCTCTCTTCTCCCGCCCCCCTTATGTATCTTTCTCTCCCTCCATCTTTCCTTGCATCCTTTCTTGTGTCAAACATAGTGTTATATTCTGAAGATGAATTAGTAAGGAAAACAAAACACAGACCCTGCCCTCATAGAACTTTCACTTAAGTAGGTCAAACGAAAAACAAATAACACTAAAAATAAAAAAATGAAAAATTGCGAACTATGAGGAGTGATATAAAAGAAAAGGGTAGAAGAGAAAAGCTCTAAGGAATAAATGGTCCTTGGTGATTATAGAATACTCAATTAGAGTTGATACATTGTATGTCTATTGTATTGGTGACAACATCCTTTATTATTATTTTTTTGGCTGAAGGTGCTTGTTTCCATTTATACATGCATAAATACAGAGCCACTCATGGTTTGGAATTATAAATATATAAAATAAAAGTTGCCTAGATTTAAACATATATATGGATTTTACAATGTGAAAGCACTGGCTGTTTTAAATATATTTCTTAACAACAGAACTGGCAGAAATATCTTTCAAAGGATGAAACTAAAATGATAGTGTAGTATGTGAGTAATGCAATTAATGGAAATGATTTTTTTTAAAATTTATTTCTCTCCCCTTCCCCCTCACCCCAGTTATCTGTTCACTGTGTCCATTCACTGTGTGTTCTTCTCTGTCTGCTTCTATTCTTGTCAGCGGCACCAGGAATCTGTGTCTCTAACTGTTGACCCAAGTCTGCTTCCCTGGAAATGATTTTTTGAATATTATATGCTTTTGAGTCTTTTCTTCTTAAATAAAAATGTAGAAGTTTGTATGTTACACCATAGTAATCATTGCAGACTGCCTGTTTAAGCATGTCACAATTATATTATCTCAGGGCAAGTGTAACACAATATGACAACAGTGTGTTTGTGCATTTTGAAGATTTTTTGTACAAATTCCATGCCTATCATTTAAAATAAAATTTTCAAAAATCATGCATTAGAAACCTTCTCAAACCATATTAAAATTTCAGTCAGATAGTAGAGATTTATGATACCAGACCTGAAAAAAAAAGATAATAATCATACAATACTGAAAGAAATGTGGTTTTTAATGTTAATAAACATTAATAGTGTTTATTAAAAAAGGAAAATGAATCTTTTTCCACTATGCAAAATTCTTTGTTAATGAGCTTAATTGTTGAAAGCCAGTAGCTTCTATTGCTATTGCAAATGTTGTGTACAACTAGGTAGGAGATGATATGCTTGATACCACAGAAGGTCACAAAATATGTAAGATGAAGTCTGCATCAGTGGGAAGGGCAGGGGTTAGGTGGGAGCATCATAAATACAAATATGACAAATTCTTTTTTAAAATGAAGACAAAAAATAGGATATGCTTTAAGTCACCTTATAATTAATTGGAATAGCCATTAAGTTGACATTAAATGCTGTGTATTCAAAGTAAGACAAGATTGTTGTGAATTAGAAGAGTTAGAGTATCTTTTTGAACTGAAATAGATTATCCTGGGCCTTAAAAGTACCAAGGACTGGGAAAGTAAGGACAGGATAGGGAGGCTGTGACAGTTTGAAGCTTTTGTGAATCCCAGAAAAGACCATGTTCTTAGAATTAATCCATGCTGTTGGTGTGGGACCCTTTGATTGCATGCTCCAGTTAAGGACCATTTGATTAGATCACTTTAGGGTCTTTGATTGGAACTTTATCAGTAAGTTGTGACCCAGATTGAGTCTCAGCCTTCTTTCTGGAGTTTTGTATAAGTGGAGAACTGAAAGCAAATACACACAGAGAAAGATAGCTGCCATGTTACCCTGCCATGTGAGAGAGGACTCCAGAATTGCTTACAGCTGCCGAAAGACAAAGAAACTCTGAGAAGCTGAGAGAGAGGCCAGAGGCTGAAATCAGCAGAGAAGCTAAAGCAATAAGACTCCCAAGAGGCTAGGCCCATGGAGCAGCTCAAAGCTGAAAGAGAAGGTGGGTCTGTACGAGAAGGCAGTGAGAGACAGGCATGCCCACCATTTTGCCTTACCCTGGGCCATGAGTCCAGGATCCAGCAGCTGACCTTTAGTAAGACAGCATCTGATGATGCCTTGATTTGAACATTTTCACAGGCTCAGAATTGTAAGATTTTACTCCAAGTTAAATCCCATCATAAAAGCCAACCTTTTTCTAGTATTTTGCCTTAGCAGCCTTGTAGCAAACTAAAAAAGAGGTCATTCAGAAAACAGTAACAACATAAACAAAAACTAAAGGCAAGAAAGAGCCCGGCATGTGTAGGGACAACACCAGAACAAGCCATAGCTAAGGGTTTACTCAGGGGAAAGGTAGGTCAAAAGCCTGGATGCCTAAATTGGTATCTGATGGCAAGAGACCTTAACTATAAATCTGTGTTTTAATATTTCAAAAGTTTCCCATAAAATTGAGCATGTGTGTTTTATAGCTAGAGAGATTCAAAAGAGAATATAACTTGTTTTAGCCCAAAGCAGGAAAACAAATGACTCTTAATTGTGTGACATTATAAATTTATACATCATCCAAAAGGGTGATATCAAAGGAATGGGACAATTTGTCTTCCAGTTATGATATTTTTCTCTGTATGAAAGAGGTGACTTGCTGGTTTTAAAAGCCGTATCCATGAGATGCACCGATTATTAACATGGTAATATAATTTGAGGGTCAATTACATTCATAAGCTAATTCCTTTTCATTGGGCTCATTGATGACCCTAGAAAATTTAAATGGTGACACAAGGACTATAAAAGGTTTGTAGAGTTATAAAGCTCCTTCAAGAAATCAAAGTGCTTAAGCAAAACTTATAGTATATACAACTTTGGGTGATTGCTGTATACTTTTTAGTGATCACTTTCTAGTAAGAAACCTAGAAAACCTGCTGAATGAATCTTCAAACTGTAGATTTTATTGGAAAACCAGTAGCTTCTATTGCTATTGCAAATTAAGTGTCCATTTATGGGAAACATCATCTACACATTGCTCTCCCTCCCCCCCAATCTAACAACTGCCATTGTACATTCTCACAAGGGAACAAAGGATGAATCGCGAGGGGCGTTCCAGTTTGCTACTTCCTTTAGTGATATTTTTAATCTTTGAGCTATACTTCAAAGCTCCATTAACCTAAAAGAAGGAAAACCCGCCAGAGTTACACAGTAATCAATGGCAAAGTTAATTGGAATTTAGTTCTTTTAACAATTCTGCAGTGTTCAGAGTGAAAGATGACTTTAATAAAAACTTGAAGTATTTGAGAAAGAGACAAACGAGGAAGAAGATAATTTGAAAGTGACTAAAATCTAGTCTTTACATTGAGGATTTCTTTTCCATTAACATTTTAGATTTGGAGTTGAAACACTTTTTGAGTAGAGAAGAAATAGGATTGGAAAGTGGTTAAGAGGAAATTGACTAGGCATGAATTCTACTGCTATAGAAATTAGTTGGGCAACCTTGGGAAGAGTTACATATCCTCTCTGTGTTCTAGCTTCTTCACTTGTAAAATGGAAATAATAAAAAATGCCTGCTTTAGTACTGGGCCTGGCACATAGTAAGGCCTCAATAAAAATTCACCATGATTTTTTTTTCTGAAGAAAGCCTGAGCATTCGTTTTTGAACATTTCTCTACATTTTCCATAAAAGGTCTAGAGCTAATGAAGAAGCATAACCTTAGGCAAAGGGCACAGTAAGGAAATATATATAATTATATATAATTCAACATGACTTTTGGTTGTTTTCAGACACCTTAAAATGAGTATCATGTTATCGAAATACCTAAAAGGAGATAGAAGTGAATGAGGCCAGTGCTTGTTTACTTTCCACTCTAAAAGGATTTTGACTAACGCTACCTTACTTGCAAATTTTAGATGGTTCCTGCTTAACATCAATTTCACCTGTACACTGTGCTTCTATTCCTCATCCTCGCTGGTAAAAAATTAAAGCACCTCAGTACAATGAGAATACACTACTGAACAGGCCAATTAAGAGTTCTGGAAACAGTGTGAAACAGCTATTACAAGGCCTACATAAATTAAAATGTTCTTCCCTTTCTACAGTTGTGGTCTACCAACAAACCTATCAGCCATGCCTGGTGGGTCTGTTTCATTGTTTCAATAGAGGTAAATAGTTCTTAGTACAAGCCTATGAAATTAGAAGACAGTTCAGCATTTGGAATTGGAAATTTCCCAGACTACCAATTACAATGTTGGAATTTGAGGCTGTGGAGGTGCCATTGTTCCTTGGGGGCCACTTCTGTCATGGTCTAGTGGTAGTTTTTTTTTCTTTTTGGGAATATTTTATTTGCCATCTTTGCTTGGAAGAATTATAGCACGTAAAGAATTCTATAGCCACAGCAACATCATGAAAGGGCATTTTGTTAGTAAAATGATGAGCTAGAAAGATAAATCATTGGGACAACCTTGCCCAGCTTCCCGATAGCTTAGACATCAATGTATGGAGGCCAGGATGGTATGGCTTTGACTCTTTACACTGAAAAAACAACAACACAGAATTCTTAAGAATTTACTAAACAGTCTTACAATTTAGTGAAATCATTCTGCTGAATGATAGACAAGTGCTTCTCGTGCCAGTTTCTCAGGAACGTGCAAATTTGTGGTTTCAATTTTAAAACTTCCTAGAAAAATACATATATGTATTCTCCGTCATTCAGTACAACCCAAACTGGTAGCTAATTTTGGAGCCCCTGCTTTGGTAGTGTTTATAAGAAATGCCTTCTTCCAAAAGTGTTATTTCAAGTTTATGGAGCTGATGAGGAAGAACATTCTTTAGGCATTTCCAAAGAGTGAGGGCCAAATGACAGCACACTGCATTGCATGAATAAAGACTAATTGCAAGTTAGAACAAAGAGGTAGATGAAGAATCATTACATGATAAATAAGAATGTAGGCATTAACCTAGGAATACGCACTTGAATTATTAAGTAACAAAAGCTAGATTCAGAGTAAACATATAGCAAAATCACATTTCCATTTTTTAAAAAGGAAAGAATATAGATGTATACAAACATATATAAATATCTTACTTGCAAATTTTAGTGGCTCACATAAATATATATGTGTGTATATCTATCTATCTCTCTATATTTATATATGTTTATATGAGTGCAAAGAGAATGGAGGATTCATTCCAACAGTTAAGAGGTTGATGGGGCTGGGGCAGAAAATTATTAGCTCTTTATATAACTCCGTATATTTTGCCTTTGTTGTAATGAGTATACTTTTGCAACTTGGATATAGCTTATTTAAAAAGTATAAGTAAAAAAGGAATTTTAGAATAAATGAATCTTTCTTAACAAGCAGCTTGTCATGTGAAAAATTCATACTTATCCTTTTGGATAAATATTTTAAATAGGTTAACACATTCACTAAAGTTCAACTAATGCACTAATGGTTTTCTCTCACAAAGATAGGCTCTAAGTGGAAAATAGAACTGAAAGTCCAAAAAGTAAAAGAGAAATTGAATGTAGAGCTATACCTGACATTTAATTCTGGGTTAGAAACGGATTATTTAAAGGAAAAAAAATCAGTAAAACAGGATGTTATTTTAGTAAATCTGACACTAAGTAATCTGAGCTTTGAGAAACTGTTTAATTCTGACAAAACTTGAGAGGGTTGTTTTCAATAGTGATCGATTACTAAGGAACTATATCTAAATTGCCATTCAATTGAGTCAGTTCATATTTTGATTTTTCAACTGGATAAATGTCTGGCCTGTATAGACACTGCACATATTCTCCGTCTCTATTTACCTTGTGAGCAGAATTTTCTATTCAAATAATTTGTTAAGTATGTGTAGCAAAACACACACATGTATGCATACCCAATGGTCATATATATCCATGTCTTTCAATGAAAATCCAAATATGCTTTCATTATGGTTTTTTCTTTGAGTTCCATAAGGCCATAATCTATTCTTCGTAGTGACCAATGTCTGTGAGTCTCTCTGCTTCAACTGCTCTTTGGTCAATAAAATGAACCTCAGCATTTCTACCAGAAGGCAAAGTCGAAATGTATTTTTGTCAAGATTTTAGACCAAGTTCTAGAGTCAAACTGAAAATGTTATCTATACATTACATAGTAAAATTGATAACCTAAAGATAAGGCCAGGGTTTCAATCATTTCTATTTCATATACTCCCACACTCTTAAAAGTGGAATCTGAGGAAACTATGCAAGAAAGGACTATGGAATAGTTTTCGATAAAGAATGACTTCTTTTTTATTTACAGTCCACTCAGAAAAATACAATAATTGTAAATATTAAAACTGAAAATACAGACTGTAAGTTAGATTTTTTACATTAAATTTAAGTAAATATTAATCTGCATAATTTCACAAACCATACATCTGATATGATGGATGTTTCTGATTGAAGAATACAGAAATTTAATACCTAAGGTTATATTTTAAATTTTTCAAATGTTTGGCTTAAATTTAGATTTAAATATAAATGACTTAAGAAATTTCACAAATTATATGAAACAAGCTTAAAAAGCGTAAAGTAGATGTTAATATTTTTGATCCATTCAATTTTTCATAATGTACAAATGAGTTGTCAAGCACTTATAGGTAAGTGAGATAAACATTTATCCTTACATGAAAATGAAATAAATTGGTTCCGTCACCTTTAGGGGTTTGACCCATATGTGGTGGCACAAGGCATTTCAGGGTGCTGTAGGCTCACAAAATATTTGAAAAACTGGCAAAACATGGCAGGGTCATCTTCCTTAAAACTCCAGAAAGGAGATAAAAGGCTGTTGAAACTGGGAAAGGATTGAATAAAGAAAAAGCAGTTTTAAAAACGGTAAGCTAAGCTCATGGCACCCTTGCTGGCTGCTCCCATACCTTTCCTTGACATGGTGTGGAGCCAGCTGGTGTGCCCATTGTGGGTCACTAGCCCAGTTATAGAGGGAACAAAGAAATTCCTATGAATGTACTGGGGTCCCTGCATGTCCCTGGCAATAGACTGGGTGGCAACCTGAAATAATGAGCCTGGGAATTCATATCTTGCCCTCCCAGAATTTTCCCTGCAGGCAGGAGAAGTTTGAGCAGAGTTAAAGCAGTTTAAGAAACAATTAAGTCCAAGTGATTTGGGGAAAAGGATTATTGGCTTTAAGCAATACAACAGTGCACCTAGGAGGGGAAGAAAATCTATTTCATAGGGAGTTGAAGGGATATTCAAATTCTTGAAAACAGGGAATTCCTAAGGCCACTAGGAAGGACAAGCCCAGGTTGAGATACAGGTTCAGAAAAGACAGAGGGGACCCTTCACTTCACTATTGCTGTGAGCTGATTTTTTGCTAGGAAGGCTAATCTCTGAAAGAAAGCAACAGCCAATACATAGCCTCTTTGGAAAGACAATGAAAGGTCTTTCCAAAGACAATTTTTGGAAAAACTTGCATTGGTTTGTTTGTTTGTTTTTATTACCTCTTGACACGCATGGAAATCTCTGACATATCACTAGGTGGATACAAACTTTGAAAGTTTAAGGAATAGACAACTCAGGGGTGGACTCTCAAGGTTCACATTTTTTTTAAAAAGTACAGGTTGTAATAAAAGATAACAAGAAAAACAAAGAAATAGGAAATGATGGCCCATCCAAATGAACAAGATAAAAATCCAGAAACTATTAACAAAGAATACCAAAGTTTGAATATTAGACAAAGGCTATTTATAAAATAGTCCTTAATATGTTCAAGGAAATAAAGAAAAATACAGAGAAACAACTAAAGGATAACATGAAAACAATGAATGAATAATCTGAGAATCTCAATAAAGAGACAGAAATTTTTAGAAAGAACCAAAGAGAAACATTGGGGTTGAAGACTACAATAATTTAAATGAAAAATTCCCTACAGGATTTCAACAGCAGATTGCAGCTGACAGAAGAAAGAATCAGAGAACTCAAAGACAAGACAATTGATACTGTCTTGAGAAGCAGAGAGAAAAATAGTAATCAGTAAACAAAGCCTAAGAGACTTGAAATACACCATTAAGAGTACCAATATCCATATTATGAGAGTCCCAGAGGAGAAGAAAGGGGCAGAAGGAATATTCAAAGAAATAGTGGTACAAAGTTTCCCAAATTTAAGGAAAGACATGAATGTGCATGTTCAAGAATCCCAACAAACCCAAAACATCATAAATTCAAAGAGAACCACACACAAACACATCCTAATCAAGATGTCAAATGGCAAGGACAAGGAAAGAGTTCTGAAAGGTGTAAGAGAAAAGCAACATATTATGTACAAGTGAGTCACAATAAGATTAAGTGACAATTTCTCACAATAAGATTAAGGAACAATGGAGGCAAAAAGGCAGTGGAACAGAACGTTTAAAGGGATGAATAAAAGTAATCGCCGAACAATAAATTTATATCTGGTAAGACTATCTTTCAAAAATGAGGGATAGATTGAAACATTTATAAACAAAAGCTGAGGACATTTGTCACCAGTTGACTTTCCCTATAAGCAAAGCTAAAGAGAGTTTTTTTGACTGAAAAGAGAGGACACTAGACATTTGACTGAAGTGGCATAAAGAAATAAAGACCTCTAATTAAGGTAAACATATGGTTAATTATAAATGCCTGTACTATTGTACAGGCATACTTTATTTTACTACACTTTACTTTATTGCGCTTTGCAGATATTTCATTTTTTACAAATTGACCTTTTATGGCAGCTCTGCATCAAGCAAGTCTAAAGGTGCCTTTTTTTTTTCAACAGCATGAGCTCATTCTGTGTCTCTGTGTCATATTTTAAATAAGGTATGTACATTTTTTTACCAGACATAACACTATTTCACACTTAATAGATTATAGTATAGCATGAATATAATTTTTACATGAATTGGGAAACCAAAAATATATTTTTTTCAACATGCCCTTTATTGTGATGGTCTGGAACCAAACCTGCAATATTTCTGAGGTATGCCTGTATTGTAATTTCTGATATGTAACACTTTTTATTTCTTACAAGTTCTAAAGTGCAAATGTATAGAAAATCATGCTAAGTTTATAGTTTTAGACATATAATATATAATTGTAACAAGTACAACAAAAAGTTTGGTAGTGAAGGGGTATAGGAACAATGTATGTTCACATTATTAAAGTTAACTTGGTATCAAATCCAATGTGACTGCTATAGATTTCGGATGTTAAATTTTAGCCACAAGTTAACTATAAAGAAAATATATTAAAAATATACACTTAAAGAAATGATAAGGGACTCAAATGATAAAACACACAAAAAAAATTCAATAAATATGAAAGTGGGTATTCATGGAAGGACTGAGGGACAAAAAAGGCATAAGACTTGCAAAGACCAAATAGGAACATGGCAGAAGAAAGTCTTGCCTTTTCAGTAATTATTTTAAATATAAATGACTTAAATTCTCCAGTCAAAAGAAAGATATTTGCAGAATGGATAGAAAAGCAGGACCCAACTAAATGGGTTTTTTTTTTAAGATTTATTTATTTTTATTTATTTCTCTCCCCTCCCCCCCACCCCGGTTGTCTGTTCTCTGTGTCTATTTGCTGCGTCTTCTTCTTTGTCCACTTCTGTTGCTGTCAGCAGCATGGGAATCTCTGTTTCTTTTTGTTGCGTCATCTTGTGTCAGCTCTCTGTGTGGCCAGTGCCATTCTTAGGCAGGCTGCACTTTCTTTCACGCTGGACGGCTCTCCTTATGGGGCACACTCCTTGCGCATGGGGCTCCCCTATGCGGGGGACACCCCTGCGTGGCACGACACTCCTTGCGCATATCAGCACTGCACATGGGCCAGCTCCACACGGGTCAAGGAGGCCCGGGGTTTGAACTGTGGACCTCCCATCTGGTAGACGGACGTCCTAACCACTGGGCCAAGTCCGCTTCTCCCAACTAAATGTTGTTTATAAGAGACAACTTAAATTCAAAAACACAAAGATCTAAAGTTAAAGGATGGGGAAAAGCTGATTCAAACTATAAAGGAAAGAGAGTTGGAGTGCCTGTACTAATATCAGATAAAATAGACTTTAAGTTAAAAAATGTTAAGAGGAAAAAAGAATGTCACCATATAATTTCAGTTCAACAAGATGATGTAACAATTACACATATATATGCACATAATGGCAAAGGACCCAAATATATGAAGCAAATATTGATAGATTAAAAGGGAAAAATAGGTGGTTCTTCATTAATAGTAGAACATTTCAATACTTACCACTTCAAATTATGTATAGAACTTTCAGGCAAAAAATAAATAAGAATAGAGAAGACCTGAATGATACTATAAACCAACTAGAGCCAACAGACATATATAGACCACTTCATCAATAGCAGCAGAATACACATTCTTCTGTAATACACATGGATTATTCTGCAGTACAAACAATATGTTAGATCATAAAGCAAATCTCAATAAATTAAAAATTACTGAAGTTATACAGTGTATGTTCTCTGGCTACAATTAAGTGAAGTTAGAAATCAAGAAGAGAGGGAATAGGAAAAGTAAAAAATACATGGAAATTGAACAATGCACTATTAAATGACAAATGGTTCAAAAAGGAAATCCCCCTGGGTTAAGGGAAAGAAAGAAAGAAAAGGAAAAAGAGAAAATAACAAGGAAAATGAAGAAATATCTTCAGACATATGATAAATGAAAATGAAAACACAACATACCAAATCTTATAGGAGTGGCAAAGGCAGTGCTGACAGGGAGATTTATAGCTCTAAATGCTTAACATTAAAAAAAGAATTGTATCAAACCAGAAACATACCCTCACAACTGGAAGATCTAGAAAAAGAAGAGCAAACTAAACCCAGAGCAAGCAGAAAGAAGGAAATAACAATTTTTTTATTAGAGCAAAAGTAAATGAAATACAAAACGAAAAATAATAGATTCAATGAAACCTAAAGTTGGTTTTTGAAAAGATCAATAAAATTGACATTTAGACAAACTGACAAAGAAAAAAGAAGGAGATGTGAAAAATAAAAATCAGAAATGTAAGGGTACATTATTACTGACCCCAAAGTGATATAAAGGATTATCAGAGGGTACTAAGAACAACTGGACACCAGTAAATTAGATAAACTAGATAAAATGCATTAATTCCTAGAAACAAACTACCTACACTGACTCAAGAAGAAACAGAAAATATAAACAATAATAAGTAAAGAGATTAAATTAGTAATCTAAATCCTGCCCAAAGAGAAAAGCCCAGCACCAGATAACTTTACTGGTGAATTTTACTAAACATTCCAAGAAGAATTAATACCAACCCTCTTCTAACTCTTCCAAAAGTTGTAGAAGAGGAAACACCCCATTACTCATTGTATGAGGCCAACTCAACCTAATATCAAAGCCAGACAAAGATACCACAACAAAAGCAAATTACAGACCAATATCATTTATGAATATAGATGCAAAAACCCTCAACAATATACTAGCAAAAAGAATCTAACAGTACATTTGAAGAATTATTCACCATGAACAGGTGAAATTTACCCCAGGTATGCAAAGGTGGTTCAGTGTAAGAAAATCAGTTAATGTATTACATCACATTAATTGAAAACCAAAAAAAATAACGTTTAAGTCAATTGAGGCAGAACAGACAACTGACAAACTCTATCACCTCTTCTTGAAAAAAAACATTTATAGGACTAGAAATAGAAGGAAACTACCTCCACATGAAAAAGGGCATATGTGAAAAACCCACAGCTAGCATCATACTCAATGGTGAAAATCTGAAAGCTTTCTATAAGATCAGGAATAAGACAAGGATGCTGAGTATCACCACTGTTATTCAATATTTCACTGGAAGTTGTACCCAAAGCAATTAGGCAAAAGAGAGAAATAAAAGGCATCCAAATTGGAAAGGAAGATGTAAAACTTTCCCTAGGTGCAGATGACATAATCCTATATATAGAAAATCCTGAAAATCCACAACAAATTTACTAGAATAAATAAACGAATCAGCAATTTCATGGGTTACAAGGTAAGTATGAAAAATCTATAGTGTTTCCATACCCTGGAAATGAACAATTTAAAGCAGAAATCAAGGGGAAAAATCCATTTAAAATAGCAACTGAAAGAATAAAAAATTTAAGATTAAATTTACCAAGGAATGCAAAGGATTTATACACAGAAAACTATAAAACACTGCTAAAAGAAATCAAAGTTCTGTGTTCATGGATTGGAAGACTAAAAATATTGTTAAGGTGTCAATTCTATTCATAGCATTTATAGATTCAACACAATCGCAATCAAAATTTCAACACTCTTCTTTGCATAAATGGGGAAAAAAAATCATCAAATTTACAATGAAGGGTAAAGGGGTCCTGAATAGCAAATACATAATGCAAAAGAAGAATGAAGTTGGAGGAATGAGGAATGACATCAATTTTAAAATTTACTTCAAAGTTAGAGATATCAAAATACTGTGGTACTTGCAAAAGGACAGGTATATAGACCAGGGGAATCAAATTAAGAGTTCAGAAACAGATCTTTACATCTATGGCCAATTGTTTCTTATTTTTTTTTTTTTACAAGGGTGCCAAGTCCATTCAACTGGAAAAAATAATCTCTTTCACAAATGATGCTGGCAAAACAGGATATTTATATGCAAAAGAATGAAAGCAGATCCCTGCCTCACACTATATACAAAACAATTAACTCAAAATGGATAAAACTCCTAAATATAAGATCCAAAACTATAAAATTCCCAGAAGACAACACAGGGGAGTATCTTCAGGGCTTTGTGTTAGGTAATGGTTCCTTAGTCCTAACACCAAAAACACAAGGAACAAAAGAAAAAACAGACCTATGGGACTCCATCAAAATGAACAACTTTTGTGCATTAACAGAATTTACTATGAAAGTAAAAAGACAACTTACAGAATGGGGTAAAATATCTGGAATCCATTTATCCAATAATCAGAGTTCCCATATAACCCCTTCTGTTATTAATACTTCACTTTACATTATGGTTTATATTTTAGACTGTACAGTTCTCTAAATTTTTAGTTACATTATGGTTTAAATTACCTTTTACATTTTAGCCTATACACTTTTATAAATTTTTGGTGAATTTTAGCATGTCTTATATTCATCATTGCATGACCTTGTGGAACACTTTCATTTTCCCACAGTTACCTTGCTTCCATCTATTCTATTCCTCTTTTCCTCTCCCTTTATGGCCCACAGTGACAATGGAGGTTCACTGCTTGAAGGACCAGATTCACAGATAACTTGCAACAATGCTGAGGGCTTGACACACTAGACTGTTCTCCCCCATTGGGAGTCACCAATTCTCTCTAGAGACACCATTCCCTATCTTTGAGAACATCAGGTCTCCCCAGGATGGGGGTACACCTTCCCACTCATTGTATGGGTCTCCACTCAATGAAATAACACACTATGACAAGATGAACACTCACACACTACCCAGAAGCCTGCCCCTGTGCCAGATGCCCCCCATTAAGCACCTTAAACGAGTAACCCTTACTTATTAAATTTTCTAAAGTGTTTTCTCAACATTATGGTTTCAAGCACATACCTGACAATCTCCCATGTTCATCTCTTCTCCCCAACACTCCCCCCAATTCCTTGGGCCATCTGACCCATCTCCCAACCCTAGCCCCCCTCAAGCCTGCAAAGCCCCACCCAATAGTATCCCTATGCCCCCATCTTATCCCTTCCCTGTACAACTACTTACCTCCACTTTATTGTAGATTTCACCATTGTATGCATCAGCTCACAACCTTCCTCTCACCCCCACCCCAAATTCCTGTAAGCCTATCATCCAGTCTCCAGCTCTCTGAGACAGGTTGATTTGTTTAATTCATACCAGAGAGGTCATGTAGTATTTGTCCTTCAATGCCACAATGATGAAAGAGATTGTTGATGTGGGAGGAGAGGGATGGGATGGGGGGTGGGGTATATGGGAACCTCTTAAATGTTTCAATGTAACATAGTTTTTGTGATCTATGTATCTTTAAAAAAAAAGACAATTAAAAAACGCAAAAAAAAAGAACCCACTTTGCATTAGTGTGGTATCTTTGTTATAAATGATGAAACATTATTATTATAATTATACTATTCACTATTGTCCATAGTTTCTATTAAGCTTCACTGGTTTTGTTGTACAGTTTTATGTTTTTTTTTTAATCTAGTAACACATGTACAACCTGAAATTTCCCATTTTTACCTCATGAAAATACACAATTCACTGGAGTTGATTACATGCACATTGTTCTGCTATTATAACCACCATCCATTGACAAAATTTCCATCACCTCAAAGAGAAACTCTGTAGCAATTAAGAATTAACTCCATGTTCCCTTTCCTCAATCCCAACCCCTGGTAACCTTTTCCTAGTTTCTGACACTATGTGTTTCCTTATTCTAATTATTTCATATCTGTGGAATCATACAGTATTTTTCCTTTCGCATCTCGATTATTTCACTCAACATAATGTTCTCAAGGTTCACCCATGTTGTAGCATGTATCAGAACTTTATTTCTTTTAATGGCTGAATAATGTTCCATTGTACTTATATACCACATTTTGTTCATCCATTCATCAGTTGATGAACCTTGGCAAACCAACCAGTAAATCACCTAAGCATGAATCATCACATCCTGCTACCCCTTCAATTTTTTCTCATCTTAAAGGATTGTGTTTATTCAGTTATGCCTCAAATATATTTCTTCAATAAGTCTCAAACTTTTGCCGACTTAAGTGTATCTGTGGGAGTGTACGTATGCACATGTGTGTGAATTTATGATTAGCTAAAGAGATAAGTAAAATAAAGAATATTTAACTACAAGTTTTCTACCCAAATTCCTCACTCCTCACAGTCAACCCAATCTTTTTTTTAACATTTTAAAAATTATCTTTTTTTTAAAGATACATCAATCACACAAAATGTTACATTAAAAAATATGAGTCAATCCATTCTTAAAATGCCACAGGAAAATTAGAACTAATGCAACTTATGGACTATAGTTAACAGTAACATGGTATATTTTTGCAGAAATGGCAAAGAAGGTATTTTATCAATTCTAGGAGACAACAGAGTAGTATAAGGGGGTATAGGATTTTTCCTTTAGGAGTAATGAAATCCGTCTAAAATTGAGGTGATGACAGCACAACCTTGTGATGAAAATGAGAGTGATAGAGTGTGCATGTTGACTTGATTGTACAAAACATGGGGCTCTATAACACAGGGAATCCAGTACTGCACTATGGACTACGGTTAACAGAACAAAATATGAGAACGTTCTCTCATGAACTTTAACAAATATGCAATACTAATGTAGGGTGTTAATAATCATGTTGGTTGGGGGGAAATACACAAATGTAAGATATGGGTTATAGTTAGCAGTAATATTTTGACGATGCTCTTTTATAGTTTGTAACAAATGTTTTACAACAATGCAAGGTCTTCGTGGCAGGGTGACGTATGGGAGCCCTGTATGATGATACACACGTTTGGTTTGTAAGTTTACAACTTTTAATATACACTTATCATTTACGCCTGTTCATGTATAAATGATATACTTTAATAAAACTTTATTTAAAAATGCTTCTTATGCTATCATCTTCTCCTTCAGAATAATGGGCTGGGAGGAGCTTTGCTTCTTGTAGATAATTACAAGTTTATTATTCATTCTAGCACACTACTGATGCTTTGGCTGATCCTTTAAACATCTGGCCTACTGTTTAAAATGCATGGAGTGCACTGATGTCAATCCATGCTGATAATCAGAGGACCTTCAATTAAATACCTACAAAGCAACCAATGATAAACGAGAGAAAAGATGATACAAATTTGCCAAAGAATTCATTCATAGTCTGATTCTCAAAAGCAATTAGAGTCACTTCTTTTGGCCTTGGAATTAATGAATTTTCATTAAAATTAAAATTTCAAGTGATTTCAAGGATATCAAACTCAAGAATTTGAGCTGATTGTCTACATAATAAATCAAACCACAGGAACACGTCAAAAAGACTAATGCAAGTTCCTTGCCATCCAAAGTTGTGTTTTTCCTTGTCAGTGCTATGTGAATGTATATAATTGCTTTCTTTTCCTCGAAGCAGCTATAGCCAAAAACCCACTGTTACTAAACTCTCCATTTTTCTCCATTTAAAATTTGTCAATTTGTAATTTAAAGGCCGTGGCTGGAACCAGTTGTAGAATACAAAAAATTGCTCATTCTAATAATTGACAGTGATTTGAATTTTTTAAAAAAATTTGCTATAGTTATTCTTTTCACAGTTTATTAATTGGTTTAGATTAGTAAGTCAGTTTTAAGATTCTGATATCAGCATCCTCCAATGTTTGAAAGTAATGTTTAACTTGATAATATGAACATATTTCTTAACTTATGGAGAATTAAAAATAGCATGCATGTGTGCATGTGTTTAAAGAAAGTACTGTATTATGAAATACAGAGAAATATAGCCAGGAAACTGACTCAAAATCTGTGGTCATAGAAATAAACATGGGTGTATTTAAAGGTAGTAAAAATGAGTATGAAAAATAAGGGAAACTAATATTCATATAAAATGATCTAGTGTGACAGTCCAACAATTTAATCTTGAATTAAAACAGAGATAGAATGCACTGCAAATCCTAGGCTCTGTTCTTAGTCTTTTCCTTATCCTCACAAAAATTAAATAATATTTTTCTATAGAAATTTCCATGGTACCTGTTGCCTTCATTAACAGAGCGAATCCTCTTTCTTTGTTTGTTTTTAATCTAAACAGTCTAAATGTAATAAGAATCCATGAAGAAATCTCTTTAATTCCCACTTTAATTTATTTCTGTTCATCTTCATATGTGCAGTTTGAACCAGACTAATTGAATTATCACCAATGGTTTATTTTCATTGCTCACTACTTGTTTCATGTATTTATAATTTTTATAGGAGTCTGAACTGAGGACAAAGTCACTGTGCAAATTTCCCTATCCATCTCTCTTTCCAACCCAGCACTTCTATTCAACTTAAAACACAGGTATGCAGGCAAATTAATAAGTAAACAACAGCAATGAAAATTAGAAAATTGTGGTTTAAGATGTGTTCAGAGTCAGCAGTCTGAAACTGACGATCAAACTGTTCTAATAGCTGTCTTGTTTGTCCCGCAATATCTAAATATTTCAGGACATGAACTAATCAGCACTTATTGCTCAACCCTCACTACATCTTCATGCTTTTCTGTTACTTGCCTAGTCCATGTGTATATTTGGGTTTGCAACACCTACACAACATGCTAACATGCTAATTGTATTATTTTATACTAACATGGCATGCCTATCCTCATCACATCCATACGTGCACCATTGAGACCTGGTGTGCAGCTGCAGAAGCATTTTAAATTCTGTGACTGTGAGTAGGGCCTTCCTAACTTTTCCTTCTCCTTCTACATATATCATGATGAGTCCTCTATAGATCTGGCTGCATAGTAGACATACAAGGATGATAAGTATACTAACAGAATTAACAAATTAGCATATGATCTGGTAACAGGAATTATTTCTGTGGGCACAAGGCAATACTAACAACTGCTATTGATCTACCATACATCAACATGTAGGTACCAATGGTGGAGGGTTAGCAATATAGTCTTTAGAAAGCCTGAACTTAGAAACAAAAAGCACTTGAGAGAAAAGAAGTTCCTGAATTCCTATAAATCACTAATGGTGGAAATTGGTGCAGGTAGGTCTAAAATAAATGGGTTCATATTTAGCAAGACTATCATATACCACTGAAATATGGCCCATAATTGGAGTGAATTTTAAGCACTCCAAATACTAATAATTACCAGCATTTGCAAGCTTTTCTCATTGAAAAAAATGTATAAAGAACAAGTGAAAAATGTTCAGAAAGATGGAAGATTCAACGGGAAGGCTTTCATCTTTCTGAAAGATTATCAGAAATATGATTACTAGTTCAATAAACATAGAAGTAACTTGAACTAATTCGTTAATTTGATTCGGGTCATAAAATGAAAAATAATTCATACTGTAGTTGAAGCAGACAAAGAACTCTGACATGACCTGATACAAAGCATACTCTTCTCACTCCCTCAAAGCTTATTTTGTTTTAATTACTTATTTTGTTTAATTACATTACACTTAATACTTTCCATAACCATAAGAATTCCCATGGCATCTTGTAAGATTTTAAACCTGTCCAGTGTCGTAATGAAATCTAATTTTTAAGGGATTGAAAACAAAAGACCACTAAATCTAAAATTGAAAAACTGCCTACTTAATTCTAGGATTAGCAGGCTAACTTCAGCAGCAGCGTGAGAAATTAGGCTTATCTTCATTTGAAATAGAAAAGTAACCATTAGCTTAAATGTTATTTGAGATTACCTACCATAATATGGGAGTGAAGTAGGTGAGCCTGAGTGGAGCAAGCATAGGGTTACAATTTTACAAACCCCAAATTAGGACACATGGACTTGACCACTGGACAGCATATCTGCTAACAGTATTTTCCAGAAAGATTTTAGTTACATAGTTCTTCTGTAACAGAGCCAAGACCCAGTCCTTATCATGAAATAATTGGGATAATATAGGAAGTACTAGAGGTTTGCGGGGCATTACTATTGTTCTTTGTGACATCAGACTTAAGTGTCTAAAACCATGGCTGTACTTGAATTTGAAGTTGTATTTATTTCATTTTGAAATGGCGGCATAAAAAAGAAACATACTAGATGTTTCTAAGGTAAAAAATAATCATTTTATATTTTTATATTTAACAGACTTTTTCCTCAAATATGTGGTCACAGTAGAGTCAAGTACTGGGTGGATTAAAAAACCTCATTCTAATAGCAATATATATGTGGACAACATTAATTTCTAAAGGCTTAAAGTTCTATAACTATCCATCTAAATACCAAGTTTTATCTATGTAGGTTCTGAACACTTTCTATAGCATATATTAATCTTTCACATTTGAAGTAGTAAAAGAAATTTCACTGAAGATTTTAAGTATGGCAGTGGATTAATGACTGCATGCAATTTCACTAATTTAATGTGCCTGTGTTCAGGGGAGCTATGAATTTTTCACTCCACCTTAAATTTAAGACTTCTAAACATGGTTCCTCTGAATTTGACATCTGATGGGAAGTCTTTGATAAGCAAAACCACATTAATTACCTGCATTTCAGAAATTAAACTGTCAGTAAAATGTTGCTGCATTTCCATCCTAAATTACCTAGGTGGGCAATAAGCCAAGATGAGAAGAATATGTAAGTAGAAATGCTAATTAGGTGCTATTTGTTTAGTGTATCAGTTAGCACCAGGGCAGTAGAAAGCCACTGCGGGTACAAGCAGGAAAGGAAAAGGGGGAGACTGGAGAGCAGAAACAAAGTCAAATGCAGAACAGGCTAGGCATGGGAGGGGCAATCCAGAGCAGAAAAATTGAATTCGTTTCATGAAAGTACTTATGATTATCTGGGCTAGTCAGGTGGTCAGGACCCAGGCAGACCTCCAAAGCTACGAGGTGAACTATGCAGTTAATCAGAAGGCTATGGAGAGAGGTCAACTCTTTAGTACACCATATGCCTTCATCTGCTTTGCACATTATTAAGTATAGTTTATCATATGAGAACAAGAGCAAACAGATTCTGGGCATCACAAATAATATTCTAGACTGTACAACACAAACATTGAACCCTAATAAAACCCAGTGGCTAGAGTTAATAGTATAATTATAAAAATGTTTTTTCATCAATTGCAACAAACGTACCATAATAATGCAAGGTATTAACAACAGGGTGGTTTATGGAAACTGCATTTTCTGTGTGTTTTTTCTGTAAAACTACAACTTCTCTAATAAAAAAAATCATGAAGGGAAAATATATAGTATTCTGGCCTCAGTAGAAACTGAATTAGTCAGCCAAAAGGGATGCTAATGCAAAGTACCAGAACTCAGTTGGCTTTTACAAAGGGTATTTATTTGGGGTAGAAGCTTACAGTCACAATGCCCTAAATAGTCCAACCTAAGGTACTATAAGAGGTACTTTCTTGCTCAAAGTCATTAGCCCCATGTTGAAGCAAGATGATGGGCGATGTCTGAGAGGGTTCAGCCCTCTTGCTTCCTCTTAAGGTTCCATGGGGTTCAACTTCTTCCAATCTCAGCTGTAGGCTCACGGAAGTCTCATAGCTCTCACCAGGGCTTGTTTCTTTCCAGGCTCAGCGACTCTCTTCTCTTCACAAGGTCAAAAGTGTAGACTATCCGGTTTATCTCTCTTCCCAGGGCCTCTGCCATGTCTAATGAACGGTCTCTCTTCCTCTGTGTTCTTCTTCTCTGTGTGTCTACTTCCATGTGACAGCCTCTTTTATCAGCCCATCAAGGAGACTGGGACTCAAAGTTGAGACTCTCTCTAATGATGTGGTTCAATCAAAGCCCTAATCTTAACATAATTAAATCAGACTTCTCAGCTGAATCTAATACAATCAAAGGGTTATCATGCCCAGAGGAACAGACCAGTTTACAAACATAACCTACATTTCTTTTTGTAATTCATAAATAATCTCAAATTCCACAGAAATCATAATAGAAAAAGATGAATTCTAAATGACTCACAATGTTTCTTACCCCTGTAATAACTAAGGCTGGTAGGGGCTTGGGCTGCCTAAAGCCCAATACAAGAGCAAATAAATGGGTACAGTCAAAAAAGTAAATCTCTGCCACTTACATCACCCTGCTTAAGAATATCATTCACTAGGGGCAAGCATGAAACTTCACCATGAAAACTGGAAAAATCCTATATGGGAAAGCAAATATATTGCCTGATACTTTTACTTTCTGTTCTCATTTTATCTTCAATGATAAATATGAAGAGAAATATTTAAAGCCAGAAAGGTAATCCAAAACTTGTTAGTGGTTGCTCTGAAATTGATTTCTCCATTCTCTTGTCATTTATTAGTATTATTTAAATTTCACAGTGCAATCTAAGAACTCTATGAGATAAATTGCATTGTAAATGAGTTATATTACCATGGTATTGCCCATTATTTTTGCAACTGCCTTTATCTGCTTTGCTTGCTATTACATAAAGTTTATGGAAAACTTGGCATTATATTTTCCCGCTACATGATTTTTGTAAATGATTCTCCTTTTTAAAGGGAATGAGTCTTGATGCATGTGTCATGATGTGTAATATTAAAAACTCCTTGCCCTTCAATGACGTTTTTCTTATTATTTTAAATTCAGATAGTCAACATGTTTGCACAATATTTTAAAATTCTGCTTTTTTATTTGAGATTTGAAAAATTGCCTTTCATATAGATTAATTTCTCCCTTAGGAAGAAACTAGCCAGCAAAGATTTCTATCTCTTTTAATTTTGAATAATCCATTTTAATTAGTAAGGGATAGATTTAAGAGAAGAGGTTTGAAAATTCAGATGGGCCCATCTTCATTGTGATCTTTCTTGACTAATAATTTCCTTTAGTGTTAATATTTCAAGTGTAGTTCTAAGTAATACTGAATTTCTTAGTCATTTTTTCGGTTAGTGCCTCAAATGTTTTTTAATCACTGTAGAATAACACGGATGTGGTCTCTAATTATCATGTATACATTGAGAATATTTGGCTCAGGACATGCTATCCACTGATAAAGTTTCCCAATATGTTCAATACTTTAGAAATTGTTTACTAGAGACTTAAGAGCAATTAGCCATGTTTTGAAAATCTTATGTAGTGGGGAGAAAGAACACTGGTTTCATTTCTTTTCCTAGCTATACCATTTCCTTTAGCATCTAGCTTTATCGTCATATAGCTTTGTCATTTCTTATATTTTAGTATGTTGACTTCCAATCAATAGTTGTTTAGTGTTTTGTACTTTGTAAAGCTGTCGTGACAGCCTGTGAAGCAAGCAGTACTGCTATTAGTGATATGTTTTGCCAAGAAACGTTCAGAATTAGCCCAAGATTAACTAAAAAGTAAATGATATAGTTGGTACTAAACTTGATGATTCTGACAGGAAAAGATTATAAGGCTAGTCTGCTAAATTCAGATACTATGAACAAAAAGTACCATTATTTCATTTAGCATTTCTTAAATGAAGATCCAGGGTGGACTGATGTGTTTTATTTAAGAAAAGAAAAGCACCCCAGCAACACTCAACTCCTTTGTGCAGTACTCCTGACTCTGAGACGTAGATTGTTGTCTTCCTAATTGGCAAAATGCTGCAGAGTTCTTGAGTCCCTT
Organism: Dasypus novemcinctus; assembly: GCF_030445035.2. Taxonomy (NCBI): domain Eukaryota; kingdom Metazoa; phylum Chordata; class Mammalia; order Cingulata; family Dasypodidae; genus Dasypus; species Dasypus novemcinctus. Next base: position 36,290,981 of record NC_080704.1, read on the forward strand.
GGTGAAAGTTACTTAGTAAGAGACATTAATTCTTTTGGTTCACTAGGGTATCGTTTGGCAAATTTCATGTGAGCAATAAATCACAGAGTCAGAAGATGCTATAATAAATTCTCTAGGTTTATTCTTTTGCCTTCTGGTAAACTAGAAACTTATAGTCAACAGCAAGTATATGTTTATATTTTCACATTATAAACATTATGACTATAGAATCACAGAAAAACTATTTCACAAGCCCTACTTTCTGAACATTTGCCTAAGTATATATGGCATGCATTTTTATATTAAATTGTGGCCAAAGACCCCAAAGGATTAAAAATTAATCTCAACCTAACCCACCTGCAAGCAGATCTGACTAACTGTTCTGACTTTAGACTTTTTTATGCTTTCAAATAATAATAATCAAAAATGTTAAATAAATGCAATAAAGATGCTTTATTTTGTAACACAGTATAATAGACTGGAATTAATTGTGAAAATCTATCCTAATTTAACTGATGAACTAATATTAGTTTGAGTCGACACGTATATAAATTTTCTTTAAGGCAGATATTATGGCATCTCAAAAGAAAGCGTGAGTAGTGCCTGCCTTCCAGAGCCTGGATTCATGCCTGTCCTCGGGGAGAGTGAGGGGACTCTACTGTTCACTGTGAGACAGGTTGCTAGGAGCAGGGACCCCCAACCGGCAGTCCCCTCGCCATCCCAGGAGTGCGACTGCGAGATGGATGCAGGGCTCACCAAGTTCCTGCCAGCTGAATAAAAAGCATCTGCACAGCTCTCTGCCAAAAACCCACATGGACCCCAGGACCGGCCGAGGGGTGAAAGAATCCTGCAGGATCGGGTTGTTTCGGGAACCTACAAAGCAGGAGGTGTCTGGATGTCACTCTAGAGAGACTGCAACAAAATTAGTGCTTGCTCAATGTGCTGTAGGCAACATTTCTCATTTGCTGTGCTTCCTCATCCTTAATTTCCTCTTTTCTGTGTGTACTGATTTTGGCTACCAACGCTATCGCCTTTCCTTTACATCTTTCTATCCTCCATCATTTATTGTTTCTCTTACACTCCACCTCTCTTTGGTTAGCCCCCAATATTTCTGACTCTTTATTTCTAATACCTCTAATCCGATTTCTAGCTTTTATTAACCCTTTATATTATCATCTTTTCTTTTCTCTTTCCCTCTCTCCTGACCACACTGGCCTTTTAATTCATTCTATATTCCTCCCTATATTCAGTTTACTATCTCATTATTATACGTACTCTACTTTTTTTAATGTTATAACTCTACACAGCTTACATGACTTCAATATCCATTCTCCTAGATCTCACATGATTCTTCTGCTAACATTCACTATCAGTTATACTATTATATTTTTCTTTTCTTACCCTTTTTGCTATCTCTGACCCTAATATTTTCCTTCAAGGGAACTTAGCCAACAACAAGGAAATAGAATAAGAAGAAAAATGTGACAAAGAGAAGACTTAAAACACACACACAAACAATAACTAATTAAACCCCAAGATGAAGAATCTAATCAACTGCATAAACCCAACAAGATAAAATGATGACCAGACAGCAACAAAAAGCTACAAACCATACCAATAATCAGGAAAACATGGCCCAATCCAATGAACAAACTAAAAACCAGGAAGAGAAATGGAACATTGAAAAACTAAATAAAGCTCTCAAAACATGTATCATGGACCAATTAATGAAGTGAAGGAAGAGATTAAGCATATTAAGAAAACACTTGGAGAGTATACAGAATAAACTGTAATCATATGCAAAAAGATAACGGATATGATGGGGATCAACAGCATAATCCAAGAAATCAAACTCTCAGGAAATAATAGCAGATTTGAAGAGGCAGAGGAAAGAATTAGTGATGTGGGAAACAGTACATCTGAAATCAAACAGATAGTAGAATTGATGGAAAAAAAGATGAAAAAATTCAGCAGGGATTTAAGGAACTGAATGACAATGCAAAACGCACAAACATACACATTACAGGCATCCCAGAAGGAGAAGAGAAGGGAAAGGGGACAGAAGAGGTGTTGGAGGAAATGATAGCTGAAAACTTGCCAATTCTATCGAGGGCGATGGATGTACATGTCCAGGAAGCACAATGCACCCCAAACACCATAAATCCCAACAGGCCTACCCCAAGACATATACTTGTCAAATTACCCAATGCACAAGACAAAGAGAAAATATTAAAAGCAGCAAGAGAAAAGAGTACCATCACATACAAGGGAGGCTCCATAAGATTAAGTGCTGATTTCTCATCTGAAACCATGGAGTCAAGAAGGCTGTGATATGACATAGTCAAGGTACTAAAAGAAAACAATTTGAAAACAAGAATACTCTATCCAGCAAAGACAGCATTCAAAAAACAATGGAGAGTTCAAAATATTCACAGATGAACAGAAACTAAGAAAGTATGCCAACAAGAAACATGCCCTTCAAGAAATACTAAAGGGAGTTCCGCAGGAGGAAAGAAAAAACAGAAGAGACAGAGTTGGAGGAGAGTGTAAGAACAACTAAAATGACAAAAAGAGGGGAAAAAATCAAACAACACATGACAAACACAAATCCAAAGACAATATGGATAATACAAGTAATTTCTTGAAAGTAATAACACTGAATGTCATTGGATTAAACTCACCTGTTAAGAGACACAGATTGGAAGATTGGATAAGTAAATATGACCCATCTATATGTTGCCTAAAAGAAACACATCCTAGACCCCAGGGATTCAAGGGGATTGAAAGTGAATGGCTGGAAAACAATCTTACAAACAACAAACAAAATAGGGCAGGAGTAGCTATATTAATATTGGACAAAATAGACTTTAAATGCAAAACTATTGTGAGAGACAAAGATGGACACTACATATTAGTGAAAGTGATAATCTTTCAAGAAGAAAGAACAATCATAAATATTTATGCCCCTAACAAGGGTGCCTCCAAATACCTGAAGCATACACTGGAGAAACTAACGGAAGGAATAGATGCCTCTATAATTATAGTGGGGGACTTTAACACACCACTATTACCATTGGACAGAACATCTCAAAAGAGAATCAATAAAGAAACAAACACTTTAAACAATATATTAGAGGATCTGGACCTAACAGACATACACAGAATATTACCCCCAAATACAGCAGGATATACATTCTTCTCAAGTGCACATGGATCATTCTCCAAGATAGACCACATGCTAGACCACAAAGAAAGTCTCAATGAATTCAGAAAGATTGAAATCATACAACATAATTTCTCTGGCCAGAGTGGAATGAAGCTGGAAATCCTCAAGTGCCAGAGACCCAGATTTGGCACCACGATATGGAAATTAAACAACACACTCTTAGAAAAAAGTGGGTCAAGGAGGAAATCTCAACTACCTTGAAACAAATGAAAATGATAACACAACATATCAAAACTTACGGGATGCAGCAAAAGCTGTACAGAGAGAGAAATTCATACATCAAAAAAGAAGAAAGTGCTAAAATTGAAGAAATAACTGCACAATTGGAGGAATTAGTAACAAAACAACAAACTAACCCCAAATAAAGAAGAAATAGATAACAAAGATTAAAGCAGAACTAAATGAAATAGAAAATAAGAAAGCACACAAAAAAATAAACAAAACAAAGAGGTGGTTCATTGAGAAGATCAATAAATTGACAAACCCTTAGTTAGACTAACAAAGAAAAAAAGACAGAAGATGCAAATACTCAAAATAAGAAATGAGGAAAGGGATATCACCACTGATACCACTGAAATAAAGATTATCATAAGAGGATACTTTGAAAAACTGTATTCCAGCAAGAAAGACAATTTAGGGGAAATGGACAAATTCCTAGAAATACATAAGCAGCCTACATTGATGAAAGAAGAAATCAATGATCTCAACAAACCAATCACAAGTAAAGAGATAAAATCAGTCATTAAAAACCTCCCAACTAAGAAGAACCCTGGACCAGATGGCTACACAGGTGAATTCTACCAAACATTCCAGAAAGAACTAGCACCAATATTACTTAAACTGCTTCAAAAAATCAAAATAGAAGGAACATTGCCTAACTCATTCTATGATGCCACCATTACCCTATTACCAAAGCCAAACAAAGACACCACAAGAAAGGAAAATTACAGACCAATCTCTCTAATGAATGTAGATGCAAAAATCCTCAACAAAACACTTGCTAATCATATTCAACAAACATTAAATAAATTATACACCATCACCAAGTGGGTTTCATTCCTGCTAAGCAAGGATGGTTCAACATAAGAAAATCAATTAATGTAATATACCACAAAAACAATTTGAAGGGAAAAAAAAATCACATGATCATATCTATAGATTCAGAAAAAGCATTTGACAAAATACAGCACCCTTTCTTGATTAAAACACTGCAAAAGATCAGAATAGAAGTAAACTTTCTGAACATGATAAAGGGTATATATGAAAAACACACAATTAACATCATTTACAATGGTGAAAACTTAAAATCTTTCCCTCTAAGATCAGGAACAAGACAAGGATGCCTACTATTACCCCTTCTATTTAACACTGTATTAGAAGTCCTTGCTCAAGCACTGAGGGAAGAACCAGATATAAAAGGGATCGAGGGAAACGGACTTGGCCCAGTGGTTAGGGCATCTGTCTACCACATGGGAGGTCCACGGTTCAAACCCCGGGCCTCCTTGACCCCTGTGGAGCGGGCCCATGCACAGTGCTGATGCGCGCAAGGAGTGCCTTACCATGCAAGGGTGTCCCCCGCGTAGGGGAGCCCCACGCGCAAGGAGTGTGCCCGTGAGGAAAGCCGCCCAGCGTGAAAAGAAAGTGCAGCCTGCCCAGGAATGGCGTCGCCCACACTTCCCGTGCCGCTGACGACAACAGAAGCGGACAAAGTAACAAGACCCAGCAAATAGACACCGAGAACAGACAACCAGGGGGGGGAGTAAATAAATAAATAAATCTTTAAAAAAAAAAAGAATAACTCTAAAAAAAAAAGGGATCCAAATTGGAAAGGAAGAAGTCAAAATTTCACTATTTGCAGATGACATGATCCTATACATAGAAAGACATGAGAAGTCTACAACAAAGCTTCTAGAAATTATAAATGAGTTCAGTAAAGTTGCAGGTTATCATATCAATGCACAAAGATCAGTAGCATTCCTGTACACCGATGATGAGCAATCTGAGGAGGAAATCGAGAAACAAATATGATTTATAATAGTTAATAAAAAAATCAAATACCTAGGAATAAATTTAGCTAAAGAGTAAAAGACTTATACACAGGAAACTACACAACACTGAAGACTAAATATTATTAAGATGTCTATCCTACCAAAACTGATGTACAGATTCAATGCAATCCCAATAAAAATCAACACAGTATTTTTTAATGAACTAGAAAAACTGACTATGAAATTTATTTGGAAAGGAAAGAGGCCCCAAATAGCCAAAGACATATTGAAAAAGAAAAATGAAATTGGAGGAATCACAGTGCCTGACTTCAAAATGGCCTCTTCAACAAATGGTGCCTAGATAATAGGATATTCATATGCAAAGGAAGGAAAGAGGATTACCATCCATGGCAAGATGGATCAAAGACCTAATGTAAGAGCCAAGACAATGAAGACCTTGGAAAACAATGTAGGGAAGCATCTACAGGGCCTTGTAATAAGAAATGGCTTCAGGAACTTCACATCCAAAGCATGAACAGCAAAAGAACAAATAGATAAATGGGACTTCCTCAAAATTGAAGCCTTTTGCACTCAAAGGAGTTTGTCAAGAAAGTGAAAAACGAGCCTACCCTTTGGGAGAAAATATTTGGTAACCATATATTTGATAGGAGACTTATATCCTGCATATATAAAGAACTCATATATTTTGAAAATAAAAAGTGAAACAACCCATTTGAAAAACGGGGAAAAGATTTGAACAGACGCTTCTCCAAAGAAGAAATACAATTGGCTAAAAAGCACATGAAAAAAAGCTCAAAATCCCTATTAGGGAAATGCAAATCAAAACTACAATGAGGTACCATCTTACTCCCATAAGACTGGCAGCTATCAAAAAATCAGAGGACTACAAGTGCTGGAGAGGATGTAGAGGAATGGGAATACCTATCCACTGCTAGTGGGAATGCAGAAGGATCCAGCCATTCTGGAGGACAGTTTGACGTTTCTCAAAAAACTAGCTATAGATTTGCCATATGACCCAGCAATTCCACTGCTGGGTATACATCCAGAAGAAATGAAAATAAGGACACAAACAGATATACACATACCAATGTTCACAGCAGCACTATTCACTATTGCCAAAAGTTGGAATCAACACAAATGCCCATCAACAGATGAATGGATAAATAAAATGTGTTATATACATACAATGGAATACTACTCAGGTATAAGAAGGAATACAGCATGAACACATGTGATAACATGGATGAATCTTGAGGACCTTATGTTGAGTGCAGCAAGCCTGGCATTAAAGGACAAAGAGTGCATGACCTCTCTGATATGAAACCAGCAAACCAAGCTGTTTCAAAGAGCTAGAGACTGGTAGATAGGCTTAAAGGAATTTGTGGAGAGTAGGTTATGAATTGATGCCTACATGGGTGAAGTCTATGATAAGCTGGAGGTAAGTATTTGTACAGCGAAGGGATAAGATGGGGCTTAGGGATACCTTTGGGTGGGGCTTTGAGGGCTTGAGGGGGGTTAGGGTTCAGAGGATGGGTCAGATGGCCCAAGGAATTGGGGGAAGGGCTGAGGGAACAGTTGAATATGGGAGACTGTTCGGTATATGGTTGAAACTATAATGTTGAGAAAACTCTTTAGAAAATATAATAAGGAAGGATTACATGTTTAAGGTGTTTAAGTGGGGGCATCTGGTACAGGGGTAGGTTTCTAGGGCATGTGTAAGTGTTCATTTTGTCATAGTGTATTATAGCATTGGGTGGAGACCCATACAATGAGTGTGAAGGTGTACCCACATCCACTTGCATTGTTGCAAGTATCTGTAAATCTGGTCCCTCAAGTAGTGAAGATTGATTGTCACTGTGAGCCCTGAGGGGAGGGGAAGAGAGGTATAGAATAAATGGAAACAGGGCAACTGGGGGGCAATGGAAGTGCTCCACAAGATCATGTAATGATGGATATAGGACATGTTAACTTACACCAAAAGTGTGTAAAAGTCTATAAGCAAAAATGTAAACCATAATGTAAAACATAAGGCAACTAAAAATTTAAAATGTGTACAGTCTAAAATATAGACCATAATGTAAACCAAAATGGAGCCATGTTTGATAGCTATGTTTCAAAATCAGTACATCAGTTGCAGCAAAAATAACATGAACATGTAAAAAGATTATTGCTGCGGAAAGGGGAAAAGGGTTTAATGTGGGATATATGGGAGTCCCCTATATTGTATATGTGAATTACTGGGATCTAAAACATTTTTGAAGACAAAATTAAAAAATAGAAAAAAAAATACAGGATGTAGACACTGAGGAAGAAATGTAAGAAAGTGTCTTGCCACTGTACATACAGGGCAATACCTATTACAGTGATGATAGGCAAAACATTAAAAACAAGTTTTATAGTATTTTTCATTTTTTAAATACACCAATTTATTTTTGCTTTTTTTAGTATTTCTAAATTAGTATGTATCCTATATCTAAACTTTAAACCCATCATTATATTTCAATTTCCTATTTATCGGATTTGACAATATATTATACTTCATTGTTGAAGAAGTTTTGCACCACAGACAGGTTCAACTATGGTAGGGGAGGAACACTGGTATGGGGTGTTATTGATTGGGGGCACATGGCTGTGAGGGATTTCTCCAGGGCATGTACATAAGGAACATAAAAATGTTCTGATACATGTTGGGTATTTTCATAGTAGTTCCAGTTACAAATGTCAACTGAGGGAGTGCTGACTTTCTACTCATGGGAGCTCTGCCATATTCCTCAAAGGAACAGCAATAACCCCCAAGTGCAATGGCAAACACCAACTATGAAGGATGGTCCAGTGATGAGCCCTTGGTACTGATGACTATGCTTATGAGCGTATGTGCCTGAAATATGAACTACGACTACAGCTGCAGGGTGCCTAACAGTTACCTCCTGAGAGCCTCCATGTTCTCTAATGTGGCCACTTTCTAAGCCAAACTCAGCATGTAAATGCATTATCTTCCCCCCCAGTGTGGGGCATGACTCCCAGGGATGAGCCTCCCTGGTGCCAAGGGATTACTACCAATCACTAACTGGTGATGCAACTATAAAGAGACCTTGAATAAAAGAATCAACTCAGACCAGCAGAACAACTCAGCCTACATGAAGGACATGTTATAAACCGCTTTTTGACCTTGAATAAGAGGGAAATGGCAAAGAAAAAAAAAAGAAGTATTGTATTTGCTGTAAGAATCTATTCCAACCATAAACTGGCATACTTTCATCTTATTTTACAATATAAGGTTATAAAATATGAGACCATTTCATAACCATTGTAAGGAGTTAATTAAATAAAATAGTTGATCAATTATGCTAATAAGGATAGACAAAATATTTAGGATAAAAGCAGATATAGGAGTTAACTGACTTTTCTTTTTTACCTTAAATAAGGGAATAGATAAGCAGATGAAAGATTCTCAAACTTTTCCTTTTTATAAATCAGGAAATGCAGTTTAATCTATCATCTCATTTAAAGAGATGTAGTTCGAAACTCTACCCATAGAAATGCATATTACTTTATAATGCTATTTATATGTTCAAATACATGTTCTGCCTCTCCAGTGCAATTTTAGAACCAAAGAAGAGTAAGCTTTAGACTGTTTGCATTAGTGAACACTCAATATATGGGAATAAAATATGGTACGTTCTCCCAAAATAAAGCATCTTTAGGGGGTGATGAAGAAACTGCATTTAGTGCTCAAGGGCTGAATAAAAAGGGAGATCAATGGCATGTTTTGAAAAGAGAGCGCAAACTGATATTTGCTTTCAGGAATATTGTTAGCAAACTATGGCCCACGGGACAAATCTGGCCCACTGCCTTTGTATGGTACACGAGCTAAAAAGGGTTTTTTACATTTTAAATAGTTGGGGAAAAAAGCAAACTAAGAGAAATATTTTGTGAGGCACGAAGATTTCACAAAATTCAAATTTTGGTTTCCATAAGTTAAGTATGATTGGAACAAAATCATGTAAATTTGCTTATGTGCTGTTTAAAGTGATTTTCATGCTATCACAGAGACTGGATGGTCCTCAAAACCAATTTACTACCTGGCCCTGTATAGAAAAAGTCTGTTGACCCCTGTTCTAGGAGAAAGCATGTACAAGGAGGTAAAAATAGATGAGCAGATTCTGGTTGGATCCCAAGAGGTCAACTACAGAAGGCAAAGAAATAAAACAGGGGAAGAGGGGGAGGAGAGCTAGTTAAGTCTTTGAAAGGTCTTTGAAAATGCAGACATAGAATTCATATTTGCATCTTTGAGCTGTCCCAGAATTACAGAAAAGGGGAAATTTTGCTTTAAGAGAACTTTTGAATAGACCTAAGAGCAAAAAAAGCAAGGCAAAGAGAGAGGAGAGTAAGGGAAGAGAGTTACTCAGAGAAAGAAAGTTCTAATATTAGAAAACAACATTAAAGTCAATGTGTCTTCATTGTTCTGCCCCATTTCTTCCATACTCTAAGCATGAATATGTTGTAATAGCAAGTTAACATTCATTCTCTATCATTCCAAGAAAAGAAAAGAAAAGAAAAAAGGTGGGATAGAGGGATCATCTATAAAATTAAACATGAACTATAAAACAAGTCATCTATTTATAGAATTTTTCAACGGAAGAAATCACCAAAGGTTACAGGAAACTTGCTGAGTTCTCCAATAATAATGCAATAGAGTCACAGTGAACATACACATACATGCACACACACACACGCACACAACCAAACACAAATATGCTCAGACTTATAGTATAATCACTCTGCAGAACAAATCATAGCAAATTAGGGAATTGGTGGGCAAACAAAGAAAGGAAACACTTTTTTTTTTGGTAAACGTTTACTTATTGCCAAGTATTAAAAGCATCTGAAAAAGTAAACAGCTAACAAGAAGGTTTTTCTTGTGAAGCAGTTGTTTATTTTCCAAGTTCCTATAGATACTTAATTCTACATCCATAGTTTTCCTAACCACGGTAATGTTTCAACAGAAAAAAAAAAGTAAGCCTTTGGGGACCTACATTTAATATCTTAATTATTCTGAGGAAATGTCTTCCCAGTGTTTATGGATTGTGCTCAACAGTTATTTAGCACTCACTATATGCAAGGCACTGTGCTGAGTGCTGTGGGGGATACAAAGGAAAGCAGAGTGATGATCCTCCAGAGGATCATAAGGGGCGGAGGAAGACAGACAGGTGTGCAAGTAACTATGACACGAGGCAGACAGAGCTTTCATAGAGCTAGACAGGGGAAGGAGAGATTACCTCTGGTGGAAAATTTCAGATGGCTTCTTGAAATATTGGGCTAGGGACTTAACGCGAAATATATGACTTCCTTAAGGAAAAATCCAGCAGAAAACATTCTAGGAAGACATTAGTACATCACAGAAGCATGAACGTTTATGTCACCTGCAGATTTTGAAATAAACTGGGCAGAGGCCCAGGAAGCTGCATTAGTAACAAAGTAAGCCCCCAGGGGCTTTGTTTTTTTAAGATTTATTTTTTATTTATTCCCCCTCTCCCCCGGTGGTCTGCTCTCTGTGTCCATTCGCTGCGTGTTCTTCTGTGACTGCTTCTCTCCTTATCAGTGGCACTGGGAATCTGTTTCTTTTTGTTGCGTAATCTTGTTGTGTCAGCTCTCCGTATGTGCGGCGCCATTCTTGGGCAGGCTGCACTTTCTTTCACCCTGGGCAGCTCTCCTTACGGGGCGCACTCCTTGCACATGGGGCTCCCCTATGGGGGGACACCCTGTGAGGCATAGCACTCCTAGCACGCATCAGTACTGCACATGGGCCAGCTCCACACGGGTCAAGGAGGCCTGGGGTTTGAACCGTGGACCTCCCATGTGGTAGACAGACGCCCTAACCACTGGGCCAAGTCAGCTTCCCTCCCCAGGGGATTTTGATGCAGGAGTTCTGCAAACTGCACTTTGAGAAAGATTGATCTAAGGTATATGACCAAAAAAAAAAAAAAAGAACAAGGACAAGACAGTATGACAGCCGTAGATTTTAGGATAAAGGAGTGAGAAAACAAGTCTAAGGCTGTAGAATGAGGAGCGAGGTAGAGGGGCAGTGTAGTAAGTGGTGTAAGACAGTTAATGTCTCACGATGTCAAACCACGTACTTAAAATTAGGCTCAAATGATTCCATTTAAACTTAGTTTAAAAACTGGTAATACTAATATATGCTGTCATAATAGTGCTTACCCCTGAGGGAAGCATGGAGTGACTGGCAAGGGGCATGAGGAGGCCTCTGGCATGTTGTTAAGGCTCTATTTTTGTAGAGGGTATGCTCAGTTTTTGAAAATTCATGAAGCTGTACCTTTATATTATGCCTGCTTTTCTGTTGAAATACGTTATAGTTCAATAAGGGGTTTTAAAAAATTAGGCTGAGTGGGTGTATTTAAATTAAAGGAAAGCCACCTATAATTGTATCTTATTAATCTCATAAAGTTTAATAACTTAATATCTCTTTCAGTTCCCTGAGTTTCATGAACTTGTTACTACAGAACATAAGCTAGAGATGTTCAAAAACATTTTCAGATCAATATAGTGGGAAAAAAATACGTTCCTGAAGTTTCTTCACTAACACCTAAAAACCATCTGATTGCAATTCACCATTCCAAATTTATCATCCTAAAGTCTATTATTTATCATTGTCTCATCTCACTGTGCTTTTTACAAAGAAATTTCCTGAAAGAGCTAGCTATAAACTTTGATCTATTTTCCTACCTCAATATTATCTACTCAGCCCACTCCTCTGGGCCTTCTCAGCCCACAGTTCTACTGAGACAGCTTTTATCTAGATCCTCAAAAACTCTAAGTTGCCAAATCCAATGATCGCTTCTCCTTTTATTATACTGAACCCCTCATAGCATTCCATACTGTTAACCATTTCTTCCTTCCCTCAGACATTCTTCCTTTCGTCCTCTGTGTTACCATACTCCCCTGCCTCTCTAATTCTCAATATTGTATGCTGCTAGACTTGATGCCTCACCCTTATTCTACTTCCAAAAGTTTGAGTGCCTCAAGGCTTGGTGCTGGACCATTTTTCGTCTCAGGTTATACACTCACCCTCTGAGAACTCCAATACCACGGCTTTAAATAGCTCCTTGATATATATCTCTTGCCCCAACCTTTCTTCTGAAATCCAAACTTATACCCAGTTTCCTGTTCAACATCTACTCTTGGATGTCTAATAAACACTCCAAAATTACTATATCCAAAATAAAATTATCGTTTTCGTGCCAAATCTGCTTCTACTCAATTCTTCCCCATCTCTATAAATGGCACCACCATCATTGCAATTGTTCAAGGTAAATATCTGCAGCTCACCTTGATTTCTCACTCACTCTTACTCCCCAGCATTCAAACTTTCAGCAAAAACTGTTGATTACAAATCTGAAATCAGTCACTTCAGCATCTTCTCTACCACCATCCTTAACCAAACTACCATCATTTCTCACATGGACTACTGAATTTAATAACTGGTCACTATTCCACTCTGACCCTCTACATTCCATCTTCTATAAACCAATCTGAATGATGTCAACACTCTCCAACCTTTTGCCATATAAATTACAATAAAATCTAAATGATTTACCACAACTAACAAGGCTTTATCTGAGCTGGTCATTGTCTGCTTCTCTGACCCCTCACCTTCTATACTCCATCTATGCTGGCTTTTAAAAAATGTTTTAAATTTTAACTTTATTAATTTTTTTTTACAAATACTCTATACCACCAAGCAAACACATCCCCTACAATGGCCTTTTGTTGTACCATAACTTTGCCAACTCATCCTTTGCATTAGTTGTTACACCTGTGTAGAATGCCATTGCCCTTGACAGTCACATAGCTGCCCCCTTGTCAATCAGCTCTTAGCTTAAATGGCCACATTAGAAAAGATTTCCTGGACAACCTAAACTAAAGTCATCACACAGTCAATATCTATTACATTGCCCTATTATAAGGTCTCTTTATAATTTTTAGTTTATTTTTTTTCCCATCACCCATAGTAGAATATTATCTCCACAACAGTGCAAACCTTATCTGGATTGTTAACTGCTGTATGCCTAGTGCCACAAACAGTGCACAGTCCACAATAGGTGTCTGATAAACAGTTATTGATTGGTGAATTCTAGTTTTTTAACAAGAGACCTGACATGATGAATGAAAAATTACAGGGTTTAAGGATAAAGAATATCTCCATGCAGAATTGTTTATGTAATTCACACAATGGCCAAGACTTGCTGTTGCTGAAGAGGCTACCAGAAACTGGTGAACAATTTCTTTTAATCTCACAATATAAGATGAGTCCATATTATGAACTGGCTACCCTGCTGGTTTTAAAAATATTTTACAATTTAAAAAATTTTAAATCTAGCAAGGAGATGAGTAATGCCCTAATGCCAAGTATAACTTCTGTTTGCTTAATAATGGACTTTGTTTCTTACAGTCATATGAAATTATGAGGCTGAATACAAGAAGAAAGGTACCTCCTTCTGTAATCATAGTGTTGCTATAATTACAGATAAAGGTTTGTCAGCATTTCCATTAAAAGAACTTAACTCAGCTGTTAAATGTCCATTAGTCTAATATATTGCTTATAATATCTTAGCTTAACTGCCTATTAAAAACAGCTAATTAAAAATGGATGGATTTTTTTTATAAAATTATGTAAATACCCAGAAGAAACAAGTCCTTCAAGTGTGTGCATTTCTATAACATTAAAAGTGCAAGCTTCTCCTTTCAGTGTTTGACTTTTCTATTTATATGCATTATTTTAAAAACTTAACCTAAAAAAGTTCGGAAAAATGATTACTTAGCAATAAGCACAATGCTGCTATAAGGAGGACAATGGTTTATCCACTGTGGTAAACATGAATGCACTACCCAGAATCCCTTTCAATGAAGACATTGTGTCCCCAGCATATGAAAGTTCTGTTGGCAGATCGCCTTTAGTTGTCAGTTCCTTCAGGGGTGGCCCCAGATGAAGAGAGTCCCTTTGCCCAAAGGCCATGCTATTTTCTGGGGAGGCCATCATCCAATGACTGACAAATGCAGAAGTTTAAAGTCCCAATCTTCTCAGCCCACCTCAGAACCACTCCGGAGGGCCATTTGCATTTTAGAGCCCCATGTTGTTGGCCAAGTTTGGAGGAACAGCTCCATGGAGGCCTAAAACTTGCAAGTATCCACTCAGGTCCGATAGGGAAGGCTCAACTCTAGATGGCCCTAAGTCTTGGCAAATGACCTATACTCACCCCTGAATATGGGAAGAAAGGAAGTCTTGGGAGGAGATGTTCCAAGGTCATATTCCACCCACTTCCCTATCATGAGGGAGGACAACTTTGTTGTGGAAGGCTGGTTCCAGTAAGAAATAAGACTTTCCACCTCATCTCTCCCTAGGGGACAGTTGTAGGCTATAAAACTGCTTAGCTACAGCATAAACTGACTCCTGAACAAAAGAGTGCCCCAACACTTGTAATTCCCTGCCTTTTGGCCCTGGTCATTTTGTGTCATCCTGTGTGACAACTGATGCAGGGAGCTGACTCTATGCTGATAATGCTTTTGTTGCCTATAAAACTCTTCGGATTTGTTGTCTCCTGGCTGAGTCGGACAGCCTGACTGATATTTAAGGCAGATGTTGGGCCTGAATTGCATTTTCAACTTTTCTCTATGCCAACTCCTGCTGGCCCCTCCCTTCTATGGGTATTAATCCCAAGGGCACAACCTAATAAGCACCTTGTACAATAAACTTCCCAGAGAACCCAACCAGTCATACCTGCCAGCTGTTTAAAAGAAACCAAAGAGAGCATTACTATGTTGTATTAGTTCTCCTTTAGAGTTGGATGTCAGGAGAAGTTATATTTATTACTCTAGCTTAAGAGCTCAGAGAGTTATCTCATGTACATTATCTCTTTCTGAGAATGTATAGCACATGGTCTTTAGATGTTTTTGTAGGTATAACTGAGCAGGCACATAAACTATCTTGACCAGGTCATTCAGCCTCTTCCAAAACAACTCCAGCAGTCTGCCCATTTTGGAAGCACTCTAATTATTCTATTCATTCTATGAAATCTTCCTCTTCCTTATTTCCACCCATCTGTTTCGTTCTCCCTTTCTGAACAAAACATATATGCTTTAATCCCTTTTCTAATAGAATAGCCCTGAGGCTGACATGCCTCTCTCTCTCCTTAATCTTCTTCCAAGGACCGCTTTCTACCCTATGGAAAAACATTTTCAATATCAACAAGGCCTCAGTTCAACTGTTTTTAGGCCATTTTCTTTTTCAAAAACCCTATAGAACTTGAAGGCCTAAAGACAAAAAAGATCCCTTTCAGCCATATTTCCCCCACAAGTGCATAATGAAAGCTTCAGATGAGCTAGTTGTTCCCTTAATTGGCATTTTTA
This sequence comes from Dasypus novemcinctus, assembly GCF_030445035.2. Lineage (NCBI taxonomy): Eukaryota > Metazoa > Chordata > Mammalia > Cingulata > Dasypodidae > Dasypus > Dasypus novemcinctus. Next base: position 36,306,620 of record NC_080704.1, read on the forward strand.
ATTTATACCATATCTTTATGGTAGGGGAATTAAAGGAGCTTTCCACGGGGATCTGGTCATCTAGAGAGCCAATATAAAATACAAAGCAGGCACTACCCTATTTATATGTTCCTAAGGGTTTTCTCATTTAGTCAGTCTAATATTTATTAAGCACCTCTTTTGTATAAGTTACCCCCTGTATGAAATGTACAGAAGCACTGTGTCCATTTGAACTCAGAAATAATAGAAAGTCTCTTCTGATTTTCATAATAACATTTTTCAAAATCTTGAATATTTCCCTTTCTGTTATCTTATGAACATATTCCATGGTGGCTTCTAACTCAACCCTTGAATTTAAAGAAAGGGATCTTGTCAGTAAATCTGGTGGTCAGTTGAATCAAAAAGCTTTTGCAGAGATAAGGGGCCCCTGGGTTGTCTCATGGATTGAGGTAGTTTACAAGGCAAAATAGCAGGAACAATGCACAAAAAATTTAATAATTGACTGTATTCTTTTCTTTCAACCAAATCCTCAAAGGAGCTAAGCCATTCAAAACCAACATTTCATTTATAACCTCTGCCTGCTTTCCTGCTCTAGTCTTCATGGCAGCTATATCTGCAAGTTTGCATGTTCAGAGTTCCTAGAAAGCTTGGAATATGGAGCATGTGGATAATTATTTGGTTACACTTCCTATCAGACCGCTAAGATTCTGATGTTCTTTTCCCCAAAGTCTTCCTCCTCCTCTTTGACCATATAAGGCTGTAACCTCAAACTTATAGCTGAACTATTCTGAATTTTCTTTGTATCATATTTTGTCAAGATATTCTTTACTAATACTTAAACTGAACTTTAAATGTCTATGCATTTCAATACCCAAATTCCAAATCCTTTGCCCACTCTCCTTAGGTTAACAAAAGTGTTCAGAGTAAGAAGGAACTAGACAAAAAAGGGGAAAATATACTGGAGGGGGGGGTGGTTTCACAGGAGCAGAGCTGCCACATAGGTTGGGCCAAGGGATAGGGGAGGGGGGTAAAAGTCAACACATGCCCCCTTCCCTAGGCCATGCAACTTGATCCAGAGCTGCAAGCCCCTCACACCCAGTCCCCAGGTTTGGGTGCTTTATCAAATTTGTCTGCTCAAAATGAAGGGACATCTTTTTATTAATTGATCCAGCCAAAAGAGGTGACCTTTTCTAATTCACACAAAGAATGTGGTTATGGCACAAGCATACCCCTAGATGGATAAAGTCGACATTTAAAGTTTATTACTGAAATACTTATGTGAGATTAAAGTTAACAGGAATAAGCAATACCTGCTTTATAAAAAGGGTATGGCCTCAAATTGAATTGGAAGATTCGTTGCTTGCAATTGGGGGTGTATTTTCCATGTAAATAATGAATAACTAGTAGCTCAGTTGCCAGGTGGCCTAATGAAGCTAACTTAAGCTATTGAATAAGCAAAGTCGTCTGCTATTGGGAATGTGGAATTCGGGGGAACAACACATTCACTCTGCTAGAGGCGGGGCAAGATGGCATCTGAGTGAGTGCACCTTACGGTCTCTCCTGTGAAGAGGCGGCCCAGTGGGGTTGGAGTCTTGCTGGAGCAGGCTGTCTTGGGGGCTGGAAGGGTAGAGGGTGTGTGGGCATCGATTTGGAGAGAGAGTGGCGGAGGTGGTGCTTGCTAAAGGTAGGATCGCGGCTTACAAAGTACAGAGGTCGGAAGCTGTGGGCTGGCGGGATCCTTCCCCCTGAGGCTGGCGGCCGTGGTGTTTCCTGAGACCTGTCAGTTGTGCGGTGGCGTTCCCGGGCCCTGTGGTCTCCAGGTCCGTGTGCCCTGAGCCCCCATAGTCCGTGTTCCACAGACCTACGTGCCCTGAGTCTGCAGAGTCCCGGACCTCCCTTTCCCAAGTCCAGCACTCTCAGAGGTCCGGGATTGCCCTAGCCCTCCGGTTTTGGACTGACTCCGTGGGTGTGAGGGATCGGGTAGGGGGTGCAGTAGGGAGGCCTGGCTAGTGTGGGTTCGATTTTCTGGTGTTCTCCCCCCCTTTTTTTTCTTTTCTTTTTTTTTTTTTTAATCTTTTCTTGTGCTTGGAGGAGCATACCGGCTGGCTTGGGGAGAGTCTGGGAAGAGAGGAGTGGTGAATCTGCTGAGGAAGCCCAATTCACCTAAACACCCTGGGATAGGAAACTTGACCTGGGAGAAGGTAAAGTCAGAAAATCAGTAAGCCCTCTCATAGCACATCTAAAGTAGAGGGACTGTAGGAACTGCTTTCCAAGCCTCCAATAGCATACTTGGGGTTCCTGGTGAGGTGTGGGTGCTCTCTCTCTGGAAATTAAGAGTCATTGTTTTCTGTGTGGAGCTGATTCAAAAACAGCTTTCCTGCTGCCTGGGAGAGAGGGAATTGAGGAAGGGAGAAAAGGGGGATTGTCAGATCCCTAAGCATTTTATTTAACTACAAACAGGATTCCTTGCTTGAAACTTTCCCTAGTGTTTGGTTGGTTTTTCCTTCCTATTTATCCCCCCAAGGCCCTTTTTTCTTTCTTTCTCTTTTTCTTTTTCCTGCTTACTTCCCCACTCCCTTTTGTCCTTTTTTTTCTCTTTCTTTCTTTCTCTGCTTTCTTATTCTAATTACATTAGGTGCTGCAGGGAGAGCTTCAAATTTGCTGTATTTCCTAATCCTCCATTTATTCTTTTCTGTGTGTATTGATCTCAGCCACCAACACTATTCCCTTTCCTCTATATCTTTCTATCCTCCATCTTTGATTGTTTCTCTTACATTATACCTCTCTTTGTTTGCCCCATTTTTTGACTTTTTATTACTAATACCTTTCTTCTGTTTTCTGCCTTATATTCACTCTTCATATTATTGCCCACTCTTTTCTCTTTCCCTCTCTCCTGAACACACAGGCCTTTTAATTCACACTGTATTCCTCCCCATATTCAGATTTTTACATACTCTACTTTTCTTATTGTTATAACTCTACATACCTTACATGAGTCTAATATCCATTCTCCAATATCTCACATGGGTCCTCTGTTAATATTTACTATCAATACTACTATTATTCATTTTCTTTTCTTACTCCTTTTGCTTTCTCTAGCGCTAATATTTTCCTTCAAGTGAACTTAGTCAAGAACAAGGAAATAGAATAAGAAGAACAAAGTGACAAAGAGAAGACTTAATATGCACACAAAAACAGCAACTAATTAAACTCCAAACTAGGCAAAGAAGCTAAGCAACTGACTAAACCTGTCAAGATAAAAAGATGACCAAACAGCAACAAAAAACTACAAACCAAACCAAAAATCAGGAACAAACTAAAAACCAGGAAGAGGAGCAGAACATCAAACAAGTAATTAAGGACCTCAAAACATATATTAGGGACCAATTTGATGAGGTGAAGGAAGAGATTAAGAATATGAAGAAAACAATTGGAGAGAATACAGAAGAAATTGCAATCATACACAAAAAGATAATGGATATGATGGTGACGAACAGCACAATTCAAGAAATCAAAAATACACTCTTGGAAAATAACAACACACTCGAAGAGGCAGAGGAGAGATTAAGTGATGTGGAAGACAATATATCTGAAATCAAACAGATAGTAGAACTGGTCGATAAAAAGATAGAAAAATCCAGCAGGAGCTTAGGGACCTGAATGACAATGCAAAATGCACAAACATACACATTATAGGCATCCCAGAAGGAGAAGAGAAGGGAAAGTGGACAGAAGGGGTGATGGAGGAAATAGTGGCTGAAAACTTCCCAAACCTATTGAGGGAGATGGATGCACATGTCCAGGAAGCACAACGCACCACGAACAGCATAAATCCCAACAGACCTATCCTAAGACATATATTTGTCAAGTTATCCAATGCTCAAGACAAAGAGAAAATACTAAAAGCAGCAGAGAAAAGAGAACCATCACACACAAAGGAGGCTCCATAAGATTAAGTGCAGATTTCTCATCTGAAACCATGGAGGCAAGAATACAGTGGTATGACATAGTCAAGGTAATGAAAAAACAAATCCAACTGAGAATACTCTATCCAGCAAAGTTAGCATTCAAAAATGATAGAGAGTTCAAAATATTCACAGATAAACAGAAACTAAGAGAGTATGCCAACAAGAATCCTGCACTTCAAGAAATACTAAAGGGAGTTCTACAGGAAGAAAGAAAAAAAACAGGAGAGACAGAGTTGGAGGAGAGTGTAAGAGCAACTAAAAAGACAAAAACAGAAAAAGAAAATCAAACAATATGACAAGCACAAATCCAAAGAAAATATGGCAAATATAAGTAATTCCTTGAAAGTAATAATGCTGATTGTCAATGGATTAAACTCACCTGTCAAGAGACTCGGACTGGAAGATTGGATAAGGAAATATGACCCATCTATATACTGTCTGCAAGAAACACATCTTAGACCCAGGGATTCAAGGAGGTTGAAAGTGAAGGGCTGGAAAACAATCTTACAAGCAAACAATAACCAAAAAAGGGCAGAAGTAGCTATATTAACATCAGACAAAATAGAATTTAAATGCAAAACTATTGTGAGAGACAAAGATGGACACTACATATTAGTGAAAGGGATAATCTTTCAAGAAGAAAGACCAATCATAAACATTTATGCCCCTAACAAGGGTGCCTCCAAATATCTGAAGCATACACTCTGGAGAAACTAAGGGAAGGAATAGATGCGTCTACAATTATAGTGGGGGACTTTAACACACCACTATCACCATTGGAAAGAACATCTCAAAAGAGAATCAATAAAGAAACAAAGACTTTGAACAATGTATTAGAGGAGCTGCACCTAATAGACATATACAGATAATTACACCCAAATACAGCAGGATACATATTCTTCTGAAGTGCACTTGGATCATTCTCCAAGATAGAACACATGCTAGCTAGGCCACAGAAAAAAGTCTCAGTGAATTCAGAAGATAGAAATCATACAAAATAATTTCTCTGACCACAGTGGAATGAAGCTGGAAACCCTCAAGGGCCAAAGACCCAGATTTGGCACCAAGGTTTGGAAGTTAAACAACACACTCTTAGAAAAACAGTGGGTCAAGGAATAAATCTCAAAAGAAATTAATAACTACTTTGAAATTAATGAAAATGTTAACACAGCATATCCAAACTTATGGGATGCAGCAAAAGCAGTATGGAGAGGGAAATTTATAGCCATAAATTTGTACTTCAAAAAAGAAGAAAGAGCTAAAGTTGAAGAACTAAATGCAACCTGGGAGGAATTAGTTAAAAAACAACAAACTAACCTTAAAGGAAGAAGAAAGAAATAACAAAGATCAGAGCAGAACTAAATGAAATAAGAAATAGGAAAGCACTTGAAAAAATAAACAAAACCAAGAGCTGGATCTTGGATAAAATCAATAAAATTGACAAACCCTTAGCTAGATTAGTAAAGAAAAAAAGAGAGAAGATGCAAATACTCAAAATAAGAAATGAGAAAGGAGATATCACCACTGATCCTAAAGAAATAAAGACTATCATAAGAGGATACTTTGAAAAAATATATTCCAACAAAAACAACAATTCAGAGGAAATGGCCAAATTCCTAGAAACACATAAGCAGCCAACATTGACAAAAGAAGAAGTTGACGATCTCAACAAACCAATCACAAGTAAAGATATACAATCAGTCATTAAAAACCTACCAACTAAAAAGAGCCCTGGGACAGATGACCTCATAGGTGAATTCTTCAAAACATTCCAGAAAGAACTAACACCAATCTTGCTTAATGTCTTGCAAAAAATCGAAATAGAAGGAAGATTGCCTAACTCATTTTATGATGCCAACATTACCCTATACCAAAGCCAAACAGACACCACAAGAAAGGAAAATTACAGGTCAATTCCTCTAATGAATCTAGATGTGAAAATCTTCAACAAAATACTTGCTAATCATATTCAACAATACCTTAAATTAATTATACACCATGACCAAGTGCGTTTCATTCATGGCATGCAAGGATGGTTCATCATAAGAAAATCAATGAACATAATACACCACATAAACAGACTGAAGGAAAAAAAATCACATGATCATATCTATAGATTCAGAAAAAGCATTTGACAAAATACAGCACCCTTCCTTGATAAAAACACTCAAAAGATCGGAATAGAAGGAAACTTTCTGAACATGATAAAGAGTATATATGAAAAACCCACAGCTAACATTATTTACTATGGTTAAATCCTAAAGTCTTTCCCTCTAAGGTCAGTAACAAGACAAGGATGCCCGCTATCACCCCTCCTATTTAAAATAGTCTTAGAAGTACTTGCTCGAGTACTGATGCAAGAACCAGACATAAAAGGAATCCAAATTGGAAAGGAAGAAGCAAAATTTCACTATTTGCAGATAATATGATCCTATACATAGAAAGTCCTGAGATGTCTACAACAAAGCTTCTAGAACTTATAAATGAGTTCAGTAAAGTTGCAGGTTACAAGATAAATGCACAAAAATAAGTAGCATTTCTGTACAATAATTATGAGCAATCTGAGGAGGAAATCAGGAATCAAATACCATTTACAATAGTAAATAAAAAATCAAATACCTAGGAATAAATTTAACTAAAGAGATAAAAGACTTATACACAGAAAACTACACAATACTGTTCAAGGAAATCAAAGAAGACCTAAATAAATGGAAGAATATTCTCTGTTCATGGATAGGAAGACTAAATATTATTAAGATGTCTATCCTAACAAAACTGATCTGCAGATTCAGTGCAATCCCAATAAAAATCAACACATCATTCTTTAATGAACTAGAGAAACTAACTATGAAATTTATTTGGAAAGGAAAGAGGTCCGAATAGCCAAAGACATATTGAAAAAGAAAAATGAAATTGGAGGAATCACACTACCTGACTTCAAAACATCCTACAAGGCTACAGTAGTGAAAACAGCATGGTATTGGCACAAGGATAGACATATTGACCAATGGAACCGAATTGAGAGTTCTGATACAGATCCTCATATATATAGCCATATGGTATTTGACAAGGCCACCAAACCCTCTCAACTGGGAGAGAATGGCCTCTTCAACAAATGCTGCCTGGAGAACTGGATATCCATATGTAAAAGAATGAAAGAGGATTACCGACTTACACCTTATACAAAAATCGACTCAAGATGGATCAAAGACCTAAATATAAAATCCAAGACCATAAAGACCTTGGAAAGCAAAGTAGGGACGCATCTACAAGACCTTGTAATAGGAAACAGCTTCATGAACTTCACACCAAAAGTATGAGAAGCAAAAGAACAAATAGATAAACGGGACTTCCTCAAAATTAAAGCCTCTGCACCTCAAAGAAGTTTGTCAGGAAAGTGAAAAGAGAGCCTACACAATGGGAGAAAATATTTGGTAAGCACATATCTGATAGGAGACTTATAACCTGCATATATAAAGAACTCCTATATCTTGAAAATAAAAGGACAAACAGTCCATTTAAAAAATGGGTAGAAGATTTGATCAGACATTTCTCCAAAGATGATATACAAATGGCTAAAAAACACATGAAATAATGTGCAAAAATCCCTAGCTATTAGGGAAATGCAAATCAAAACAACAATGAGATACCGTTTTATTCCCATAAGACTGGCAGCTATCAAAAAATCAGAAGACTACAATTGTTGGAGAGTATGTGGAGGAATGGGAACACTCATCCACTGTTGGTGGGAATGCAGAAGGATCCAGCCATTCTGGAGGACAGTTTGGCATTTCTCAAAAAACTAGCTATATATTTGCCATATGACCCAGCAATTCCACTGCTGGGTATATACCCAGAAGATCTGAAAACTAGGACACTAACTCATATATGCACACCAATGTTCATAGCAGCACTATTCACTATTGCCAAAAGTTGGAATCAACACAAATGCCCATCAAAAGATGAATGGATAAATAAAATGTGGTATATACATACAATGGAATATTACTCAGCTATAAGAACTAATATAGTACAAACACATGTGATAACATGGATGAATCTTCAGAACCTTATGTTGAGTGAAGCAACCCAGGGATTGAAGGACAAATACTACATGACCTCTCTGATATGAAATAAGTAAACCAAGCTGTCTCAGAGAGTTAGAGACTGAATGATAAACTTAAGGTAGTGGGAGGGTAGAGGAAGGTTGTGAGGGGACAGCTACTTGGGTGAAATCTATGGTAAGCTGGAGGTAAGTATTTGTACAGGGAAGGGATAAAATGGGGGCATAGGGGTATCTTTGGGTGGGGCTGCATGGACATTAGGGTCACTAGGGATGGGAGGATGGGTCAGATTGTCCAAGAAATTGGGGAAAGGGTGAGGGGAACATTAGATCATGGGAGATTGTCAGGTATGTGGTTGAAATTGTGGTGCAGAGAAAACTCTTTAGAGAATGTAATATGGAAGGCTGCCTGTTTGGGATGCTTAAGGAGGGGGGGGGCATCTGACACAGGGCAAGCTTCTGGGGAGTGTGTGAGTGCTCATTTTGCCATAGTGGAGTATATCATTGGGTGGAGACCCAAACAGTGAGAGTGAAGGTATACCCACATCCTGGGGAGTACTGATATTCTCAAACAGAGGGAATTGTATCTCTTGAGAGAATTGGTGGCTCCCAATGGGTTAGGGCAGTCAAGTATGTCAAGCCCTCAACATTTTTCCAAGTATCTCTGAATATGGTCCCTCAAGTAATGAAGATTGATTGTCATGGTGGGTCCTGAGGGGAGGGGGAAAGAGGTGTTGAATACATGGAATCAGGGTACGTGTGGGGCAATGGAAGTGTTCCAAAAGATCATGCCGTGATGGATATAGGTCATGTTAAATTACACCAGAAATGTATAAAAGTCTATAGGCTAAAATGTAAACCATAATGTAAAACATAAGGTAACTAAAAATTTAGAAAATTGTATAGTCTAAAATATAAACCATAATGTAAACCCAAATGGAAACATGTTTGAAAGCTCTCATTTCAATATCTGTACATTAGCTGCAGCAAATATAATATGAACATGTAAAAAGATCACTGTTGGGGAAGGGACCAAGGGTTTGATGTTGGATATGTGGGAGTACCATATATTGTGTATGTGAATTAATATGACCTAAAACTTATGTCAAGAGAAACTTAATAATCAGGAAAAAAAGAAAAAGAAAGGAGGTAGACACTGGGAAGAAATGGAAGAAATTGCCTTGTACTGTATGTACAGTGGTACATACAGTGCAACACCTGTAGCAGTGATGAAAGGCAAAATGTCAAAAACAAAGCTTTTTCATTTTTTCTTTTCTTTGATATCCCAATTTATTTTTCCTTTATTTAATTTTTCTAAATTTCTATGTATTCTGTACCTAACCTCTAAACCCATCATTATATTCCATTTTTCTATTAATGGAACCTGGCAATATATTGGGCTTCCTTTTTGAAGAAGTTTTGGACTATAGAGAGGTTCAACTATGGTGGGTGAGGAGCACTTGTGTGGGGTGTCATTAGTGGGGGGCACATGGTTGGGAGGGAGTTCTCCAGGGCATGTATACAGGTACATAGAAAAGTTTAGATATTTTCATAGTGGTTTCAGTTGGAAACGACAGATGAGAGAGTGCTGAATTCCTGACCAGGGGAGCTCTATTACATTCCCCAATGGAACAACCACAATTCTCCCAAGTGCAATGGCAAAGACCAATAAAGGTGGATGGTCCAATGATGAGCTCTTGATATTGATGGCTCCTATTATGAGCCTGTGTGCCTGAAATATGAACTAGGCCTATAACTGTGGGGTGCCTAAAAGTTACCTCCTGAGAGCCTCCATGTTGCTCAAATGTGGGCACTCTCTAAGCCTAACTCAGCATATAGATGCATTGCCTTCCCCCTAGTGTGGGACATGACTCCCAGGGATAAGCCTCCCTGGCACTGAGGTATTACTACCAAGCACCAGCTGATGATGTAACTACAAAAAGACCATGAACAAAGAGGTCAACTCAGACTGGCAGAATACCTCAGCCTACATGTAATATCAGGTGTTAAAAACTGCTTTCTGACTTTGGATAAAAAGGGGGAAATGGAAAGGACAAGTGAGTTTATATGGCTAAGAGTCTCAAAAAAAGAGTTGGGAGGTCATCAGGGGGTGATGCTTCTGCATGCCTCAGCAGGATACCAGACACAGCCAAGGTAGATGCAAACCCAGGTGCTGGTTTTCCTGAGGGCTGCAGCATTCTATGGCCAAGGCAGATGGCTCTGGAGTTCAGGGCCATGTCAGTTGGCCCTACTTAGGAGTTTGTGTTCCTGAGTGTGATGGAGTTGGATTCAGATATAACCTTTCTACACATGCCTCTTCTGTTACTTTTACCGGACCTGTGGTTGGCTTTTGGGTTGGTGTATACTCAGGAGACCTGAATCTTTGAACTGTCCATGTGACGGCCAGGCCCTGGGCCTCAGCAGACTTGCAGCTCCTACCCTCTGGTTTCCTGGACTTATCCTGGCCAGCTGACAGGGAGATGAAGAGGGTCAACCACCACACCAGGGAGCTAAGAGTGCCTACAGCTGCAAACAGGAGAATTGCATCCATCATCCATGTGGAATCTAAACCCCCTCTTGATGTAGAGGGGGAATGGACATAGCCATCTCAGGTCCACAAAATGGAGGAATAGAGTATGCATTAGAGTGGACTTACTGGTGTTCTGCTGGGGAACTATTGTGATTAGTAAGGGGAGAAATTGTAGCAGTGATGTGGAGTGGGTGGCCATGGTGGCTGCTGATGGTCGGGAGAGGGAAGAAGAGATATGGTGTGGAGGCTTTTTCAGGATTTGGAGTTGTCCTAGGTGGTGCTGCAAGGACGGATGCTGGACGTTGTGTGTCCTGCTGTGGCCCACTGGCTGGACTGGGAGAGAGTGTGGACTGCAATATGGACCAGTGTCCATGTGCTGCAGTGGTTCTCCAGAATGTATTCGTCAGGTGCGGTGGATGTGCCACAATGATGAAAGAGTTTGTTGATGTGGGAGGGGTGGCGTGGGTGGGGTGGGGGGTATATGGGGACCTCGTATATTTTGAATGTAAAATTTAAAAGAAAATAAAGAAGAAGAAAAAAAATAAAAAATAAATGAAAAATAAAAAAACAAACAAACCCACATCCACTCTGGGAGCAACTGAGATCCCTGGAAATGAGGTCTTGAAAGGAGGGGAAAAAAAGTGTCACCAAATATGGTAGCACAGGTTGCTAACTGCTCCCAAAGGAGACTTGATGAGTAGGGTAGAGGAGCTGAAATCTTTAAGCTGTGAATCCTGGCCCAGTTCTCTATTTGCCAAGAGAAAGGGACGCTATTTTCTACTTCTCAGGAAATCCATATGGCCTAGCAGTAGACACGAGCATTTGGTTTATCATGTTGACCATGAATTCTGAAAAGTCAAACCAAGTTATTCCTTCCCAGATCAAGGTAGGAAATACACAAAAAAGCCTGAGAGATGGGGTACGTGCCACAGGTTTGGATGGACATACCTTCAGTAAAATGAGCATTAATTGCAGAATTCATGATTATTTTAAGTGAAAATTATATATACTTGTTTAAATAAGATATATATACATATACATATACATATATATGTTACTTATAATGATGACTTTTCTCTAGCAAAAATATAGATCTCTAAATTTATCAAGCTGTATACCTAAGATATCTGGCAATATCCGCTAAAACTAAACGTGTGCAATGTGCCTTATCACCAAGCAAAAATCACTCCTAAGTGTATAACCAACAGAAATGTTTACATTTTTGTACCAAACGGTATATATTGGAATGTCCATAGCAACACTATTCATAGATCCAAAGCTATGCTTGAACAGTTAAAGTTGTGCAATGAAACACTATACAGCCCTGAAAAAGAATGTTCACCACCTAAACACAACAAAATGGCTGAACATTCTCACAAATACAGTAAACCAAAAAGCCCTACACACACACACAGAACATATATATGGTATGGTTATGGCAAAATCAATAGTATAGCAAATCAATCTATGCTATTACAAGTTAGATTAGTGATTTCTCTTGGGTGAAATGATGACTGGAAGAGGGTGCTTCCAAGATGTACCTCATGTTTTGTTTCTTAAGGCAGGTACTGTTGACATATCTGTATTCGGTGTGTGAAAACGCATCGCGCTATATACTTATGATATAGGTACTTTTCTATATTTATATTAGACTGCAATTAAAAAGTCTTTCTGAAAGTATGGGTCTCTAAGATGCCAGAAAATTATAGTTTCCATCTTTTTTGCATTACTTCAGAACACATCCTGAATCAGGTGTTTGATATATAATTCTTTAATATGCATAGCAAGCCTGCTGAGGCAGTGTAGTCATTCCCATATTACTGATGATTCAGGCTTTGATATAAAAATGGAATATATTCATTGGCATTCATACTTTGTGAAAAAAAAATCAAGAACAAGCAGTGGATCACCAATGTGGACTTTGCTGGTAAGAATATTCACTACAGTTCCCGAGATATTTGAGGCATAAAGAGATGTCCTTGCTTGAAGCCAATCTTCTTAGAATCAGTCTGGAGAGGCATGGGAATAGTGACAGTACACTCTAATTGACATGCTTGTTTGTCCGTGTCAACAAGCTAATTAGGATATTTTTTCTGCCTGGTAGATTGGTCTAATTTAATTCACAGTGCCAAAAACAGAGATGCTTGGGGTAAATAGAACAAAAAAAATTGCAGCAGGAAAAACTAAAAACGCAGGTAATTAAACAGTCTGGACCTGATGCTCCAGTCATACTTAATTAGCAGAGAATACTCTGCACATATCACAGACACTATCGACCAAAAAACTTCCAAAATTCATCCAAATGCTCTGTTTCCTGGGTATTTTATTTTGCAGTCTACTTACGTTTAAGATTTTTAATTTTAGGAATTGAGGGGGGAATAGCATTATTATTATTATGCATTCTTGCCTATAATGTTCACCACTCCCTTCCTAATGACCAAGAAAGAATATAATGTAAAATGAAAAATATGATTTGGAATTCGTGATCATGAAAGAATTAACATTAGGGCATTTGCCCCCCTTAACTAATCCACTGATACAGGAATGTCCAAGTAATCGTAAAAAGAACAAAATGCATATTGACAATATTTCTCAGAGGTACTTTAATATTTGAGAGCTAAGTTGGCAAAGCTGAATTATATTTGGAAAAAATGGTACTTATACTTAGCAGTTACATTTATTGCTACATGTTATTAACTAAATTATTTGCCTATAACTCATGATCCTAGAGGATTACTGCTGCAGGTTGAGAGTATTTTATGAATCCCAAAAAGAGAAAGATTATGTTTGTAAACTAATCTATTCCTGTGGGTATGGTGCCATTTGATTGCATCAAATTCAGTTGAGGGGTCTTTGATTAGGTTACTTGATAAGATCGATTTAGGGCTTTTGATTGGACTACATCAGTGAGGTGTGCTCAGATTGATTCTCCACCCCCTTGCTGGGTCTGATATAAATGGACACTCAGACAAAGGAATAAAAGTAAACTGTCATATTTGAATCTGCAATGTGAGAGAGGGGATTGCTTAAGCACAAAGCCCTCAGGAGTCTGGGCTCATGTAGCAACTCAAAAGGAGACCAGCCCTTCTCTATGCCTGATATCTTACAGCTGAACTTGGGAAGAGAGCCAAACAGCTGAGACTGATACAGGAGGCCCAGAAAAAGACATGCCCTGTGCCAACTTGCAGCTGAAATCAGGAAAAAAGCAGAGCAGGTGAGTCTAAGAGAAATCCCAGAGGGGAAGGCTGACACCTGGCAGAAATCACTTGCCAACTTGCTTCAACATGTGGCAGCTGACTTTGGTGAGAAAGCAACTCTTACGGTGCCTTGAGTTGGACTTTTCATGCTTTGGAACTGTAAGCGTTCACCCCAAATCAATACCCTTTAGAAAAGCCAACAAATTTCTGGTACTTTGCATCAGCAGCCTTTGGCAAAGTAAAACAATTACTAAAGGACCCACACGGAAGGAACATTTTAATGAAACATAAAGAAAAGATATATAAAAGTAGAAACATGATCTGGACATTAAAAAATAATGTACTTCTTACTAATCCATTGTGTTAGGTATTGAAGTTTTTCCGTGATATTCATTCCCTACCTTCCTTAGTGCCGTGGTCTCAGTCAATTAGATGTGGAAGTCCCCTGATGACTGTTACTGGACTAAGAGTGGTCTCATGTCCCAAGTTGGTTCAACTGAATTGAAGAGAGACATATTCTAAAGATGTGGGAAACCGTCCATTTACGACCATAAAGGGAACAATCCTTAGGAGTTCGTGAGAATAACTGGTAGGACCAGTCATTGCAGCATTCCTACATTTTGGCAAACTGGCTACCCTGACCATTGTCTCTGGAGGATTGCTGTTCTTTTGTACGTGGACAATGGTACTGGGATATCTCTGGAAATATCTGGCACTTTGGGAATACAGAGATGAATCAAACATGAATTCCGTGATGAGCTTCTATGGAAAACATCAAGAGCAGTAACAGGAAATGAGAGTGGAAAAATTTACTATATTTTATGCACACGAACTCAGTCCAGGATGTGGCTGACCACTACTGGATCCATAATCTTGTGGAAATAATTTAACTTAAAACCTATTTCATATATCTGTTAAATTATACCAATAAGGAATCTAATGCAAGGACATATAGACACATGGACATCTTTAAAGAAATACAATAATAGCTAATATACCTAGGGAGCTTCCTGTGTGCCAGGCACCATGCTAAACACTGAACAAGTAATTTCTTACTTAATCTTCATATAAATCCTCTGTGCTTTGCAGTCATTTCCACATTTTAAAGTGGAGGGAATGGACTCAGAGTTTAGCCATGTGGTCAAGGTCATGTAATAAAAGGTGGTGGATCCTCAGAATTAATCGCATTTGTTTTCCAAATTCAAGCTTTCCACCAAGCGCACTTATTATCTCCTAAATGTAGTCATAGCTGGGGCAGGGAGAGAAAAAAGCTGTTTTATGAAGCAAAGACCAAAAAAGAGGTAGTAGAAACTATTATAACTTCCATGAAATCAAAAGGAAGTGGCTGAAGAAGTAGGGGTAATGGATGTCAGTGATGATAGCACAACATTGCAAATATGATACTACTGAGTGGTACACGTAAATATGGCTAAAATGGGAAATTTTGGGCTGTATATCTGTAACTACAATAAAACGTTATAGCTTTTTTTTAAAGGAAGAGGGCTAACTTAAATATTTGAGTAGACAAAGAGAGAAGCTGATGGCCAAATGGGAAAGAAGGGGCAGTCTTGAGTCAGGGAGTCCATATAGACTACAGAATACACTTAAAGAATAGGGTCTGTGAATTAACTGATTTTATCAAACCAAAAATTCCATAGCTAAGCATCGACTATGTGCCAAATACTGCTAAGCACCATCAATACAAAAATGAATGGTGGTTGGAAATGGAAGATCAGCTGAAGCTGCCGTCCTTGCAGTCAGGAAAGGAAGAGCCTGAGCAGGAGGGAACTCCATGGGCATGGGCCAAAGCTGTTGTCCACAGATGGAAATTGTCCAAGCGATTAAGCGAGGCCCACCCATAATACCCAGGATATTCTCTTATTTGTCATTTGATTACAGACTTGAGATGCATTTGCAAAATCCTTTTATAACAACATCTATATGAGGTCGGTTTGGTTTGCTATTCTTTTTCTGGATCCTCCAGTTCTGAGGTTCAGTCTCTGATACGGGAACACTCATTTTGGGTGTAAGCATTTACAGGGATGGATTTCCCTCTCGGTGCTGCCTTTGCTGCATCCCGTGGGTTTTGTTGTGCTATGTTTTGTTTTTGTTTGCCTCAAGATGTTTCCTGGTGTCCCTTGTGATTTCTTCATTGAGCCATTGGTTGTTTGGGAGTGTGCTGTTTGGTTTCCATGTGTTTGTGAATTTTCCAGTTTTTCCTCTGTTGCTGGTTTTTAGTTTTGTTCCATTGTGTTGGAGAGGGTACATTGTATGATTTCAATATTTTTTTGTGACTTGTTTTGTGGCCTAATATTTGGCCTTTCATGGAGAATGTACTTTTTCTTAAAGTGATCTTTGAGAGAGTTTTACAACATGCTTAACATAACCCAGGCGAAAAAAAAAAATAGTGAATGGCCCTAAATCTGTCCTTGTACTAAGGAGAGAGACATAAATAAATCATTTCAATTCTCTATGGCAAATGCTAAGACTGAGGTTCATGCAGTTCAATCAGGACCCCAAGAAGGAACCACTGAGCACCACACCTTTATGTAAAGGCAAACAAGTAAAGGCTTTCTGGATGAGATGAAGCCCAAGCTGAGTCATGAAACGAAAAGTATTTTTCCGAAGATCCATTAAATAAGAAATACTTACGTATCTCTTTTCTGAAAATATATTTTAATTTACATATAGTAAAATCCACTCCTTTTTGTGTAAAGTTCTATGAGTTTTGACAAATGCATAGAGTCATGTAACCATCATCATAACCAAGATGCAGAGCAGCATGCTCGCCCCCCAAAATTCTCTATCGCTGCTTCTTTGTAGTCAACCACTACCCCATCCCAACCTCTGGCAACCCTTCTACCCTGCGGTGCATTGTGCTGAAAATAAGAGATGTTTAAATTCTTACCCTTCGGAAGTTATCGCTTAAGGCAGACAAGAACGACACATATGGAGCATTTAGTAAATGACTTGAGAAACAATGGGTATCTTGCACCTACTGGTAGAAATAATAGCCACCACTTGGTGCTACAGAGTTAATAAAGAACATTCATCTATATTATCATGTTTTATGAAACTTTCCCAAGATATCATGCATTAAATAAAGTCAATACAAAAGGCATGACAAAATAGGATCTTCAAGAGTTTGAATCGAAGATTACCCTATTAGAGTTTACCTGGAAAAAGATTAACACCAACTACAAGTAATTAGAAAGCTCTAGAACAGAGTTTAGGGCAGAACAGGAAGAGAAGGATTTAGATTTCCAAGGAAAGTGTGTGCAGGCTACACTCAAATCCCTGACATTAACAAAACTGAAGTAGTGTCTTCCAATTAGAGGGCTTTTCTGTCTACATTAAAGCCTGGTAAATGAGCAAGCAAAGAGCACAAAAACATGTCTCTGAGGAAGGAAACCTGCCACTTGGTAGCCATATTGACAGCTATAGATTGGTGACCTCACTTAGGGGCAAGGATAATTGCTCAGGGCTGTTCACAGCCCCAGGAAAACCTTCCTCGAAGCCATCCCATTCCATTGCTCTAATTCTATAACTTCTGGTCACAAAACCAGTGCCTAGGTTACTCTAGCAGAATCAGATATCCAGTCCCTAAGGAATAACTATTATAAATGAATGGGTGCTCTTGACTAGGTATGAATTTTAATTTTAATCTTCCCCTGCAATGATAATCCAATCTACGCAAGCTGACCCAAAGCTGCCGGACAGACCCTGGTCAATGGAGATGCTTTGACACAGGTCATCCAATGAGGTAATGTCTGGGAGGCCAGCAAGTCATCATCTCTGATATCTCTGCTCACGTTTAATTTCCAGCAGGAGATATTATTAGATATTGCTCTTCCATTTGCCTATCATCAGACAACTAATAAATAGCCCAGCTTTGGCTTCAATGCAGCTCTTCTCACCCAAGCCCATGCTATTTCCTAAGGATATATGTTTCCCCCAGGCACAATGGGAATGCATTGTTGGTCTAACAATGGAAGATGATTTGTTCAGAGCCAGAAGAAAAGGCGCCTTTGAAAAATCAGTGCTGATTAACTACTAGCTGGTGGCTCTGACAGCCTATTATGGAAAAGCTGATTTTCTTAGTTTTTCTTATGACACCATCTCTGTTATTCTTGAATCAAATTCATCTTCCACAAATCACAAACCACATCAAAGAAACACCAAGAATTCTGCCAGGGTCAAGGAAGCTTATATATTTTCATTATGAAAAGTATAAAAATATGACTGATGAAAAAAAAATCATGGCTTAGATGGTGAGTAAATATTGTAGTTAAATCCTGAAAGCTCAACATCAGGATATAATGGAAGCCTTAGAAATCAATGCTCTGGAAAATGTCCCTATTTTAGAGTACTCAAAGGGCTGCTTAAGCTATTTTTTTTCTGGCAGTTCCAATCTCCACAGGTGATCTATTGCCTGAGCTAAACCTAAAGCCATCAGATTTCCTGAGTTTAAAATATTTCAAAATCATCCTATCTACAGGTTTTAAAAGTGACAGTTAAAATCATGTTAGTAAAAACAGATACAAAACACACACTAGAAAGTAAAATGTTATCTATATATTGAGTTTATGATTTGATTAAAATAGAAAATGAAAGTAAGACAGTAAAACCATGATTCCAAGAAGTTGTCAAGAATCTCGGATAGCTGGTTGTGAACATATTGATGAGTGGAAGGACTAGGGTTTTAATGAATATTCCTGAATAGCAACTGTCTTCAAAATTTAAATCTGATCATTCATCTGCTTATTTCAGAAAATATTAATATTTATAATATAGGAAAAAAAGGCTATCTTTTCTTTGGTGCATAGAACTTTCAAGAAAATGTTATTCATTATTTCAACATCTAAGGTTTGCCTGGGGAGAAGTAGCATCCTTGATAGATGGACATATACTATGATTTGGTGTCAATATGAAAAAGTGGGCTCTGAGATAAGTTCTGGGTTCAATCTCTAGTGTTTTAAAAGATTTCTAATGATTGGATTGTGCATATAATATGCCTCAGTCTATACCAGGGATGGGCGAAACAGATCACACCGATAGAGCTCTTAGGTAACACCTAAAATTCTCCACCCACACCATAATCAATTCGTTTATTCCACCTTTTTGAAACACCTATTGCATTCTTTCACCTTCTGCTCAGGCAGCAGTAGAATAAATGAGGGACACTTGAGACAAAGTCCCTTCTAAGCCTACTACTTTCTCTTTAAGTCCCACATAGAAAAATATACAATACCAGCAGCAGCAAGCAGCAGCAGCAGCAGCAAAGAACAGAGTTTGTGTTTGTCCATTACTAACCAGCTGTCTCATCAGGACTGCACTTCCTTTTGTATTTCTGTTGTAAATTGTTGCAGAGGATGGGCTGTGAGCTTTGCATATGCTATCTCATTTATTTCATTTATGTATAATATGTGTTTAATTGAGAGTAATGATGTAATATTAGATACATGTGGTGAATCTAGAGCTGAAATTAACATAACATAACATAACATAACATAACATAACATAACATAACATAACATAACATAACATAACATAACATAACATACAATTACTGCAGAAGTAGCTATGTGATTTTATTTCCAGTGTTGTATTTTGGCTTTATATGTCTTCAAATTGTTCACTTTCTTTTCATTTTATTTTATTTTAAGACACACGAGGCTGGTTTTGGAATTACTTAAAGAGAGATCTCCTCTGGTCTTCAGGGAAAAGTCAAGTTCTAATCATATAAAATCACTAAAAAAACTTAGAAGCACTATATTTTGGCTGTTCTTATTCTACGCTACCCTAAACTCATTCAGTGTGTTTTTATTACTCACTGTTTTTACTACTTTTTAGAAGTATTTTCCCCCATACACATGACACCAACACCACTTCTGTTTTAGCTTTTGCATTCAGTACATTTGTTTATACACTCGCGATAAAGTATGTGAAGAATAAAATACAATGTAAAGAACAATTTCTTATTTCAATATTTAGCTTGGTCTTCACAATAGAAATCTTTAATTCTATGACTCAATAACAGCTGAGAATAATACATGTGTATGCGATATAAATTAAAGTACCAATTTTTGTTGCATTAAGAAAGCTCTTACATTGTGAATGTTCAAAAACATTCAGCTAGTTCTACCCCTTGCCATTAAAAAATCTAGGTTATAAGCAGCATGTGAACAATTTTATAAAAATAATAATAGATTATAAAGAAATCAACAAATGTCAAATTAGAAAAAAAGTTAATCTGTATTTATTGGAGATACTACTAGAGTTATGAGGAATTTATTTTAAGAAATATGAAAAAAGAGCCACAATAGCTGAGCTCATTAACATAATGCAGCATAACTCCAAGTGATGAGGATAATTATGCCTTAGAAGTTATATTTACTCTTTTAGGAAATAATTTCAAGAGCCTCATTGATTGTGAACAGGTAAAAACCCAATGTTTGTTAACACATTTAAAAAAGCTTTTATGTATTTTGCCTTTATTGAAGTGGCTACTAGTGATTTTGGCCAACCCAACTTTTAACAGTTTTCAGAGCAAATACACTATATGTGAGCTTTATATATACTGGAGTTTTAACAATATTGCATCATTGAAGACTGTCAAGATAATTACTGATGTGTATATATTTTCCTTTATTCACAAAATTCGGAGTGAGTATATAATACTGTTAACTGCCAAAATGCTTGATTATTTTTTTGAGAAATAATTCATACTACGAATAAAGGATCATGCGAATTCAAAGTAATTTTTATTAAATTCAGGCTATGTTAGGTACACAGCTCCTCATTCAACTGCATTAAGAAATTTACAATATTTTATAGTATAGGAGCTCCTTATAGGAAAGTAACCTATTATTATATTTAGTGTTATCCTGGTATACAGGGAAGAATCAAGAAACAGTTACTAAGTGACTATTTTATGGAAAAGTACAAGTCTAAGGATTACAGAGAACAAGGAAGAAAAGCAAGAGGTCATCTCTATTCTTAAGGATCATACTCAAACTAAGGCTCTAAGTCTTGTATTAATAAGAGGATGCTTGTTGGCTTTTAGCAGTACATGGCAAATGCCAGATGAGTTGAACTGGAATTCGAGGAAGAGTTGCATTTGGGTTGGGGGGAGATCGTAGGTAAGAGGTTGTGATGAAGGCAGTAGAGCTTGAGGGGGGCCTTGGGCTGATTTGCATTAATACATGGCAGGAGGGTACATAGCGTGTGCAGGAGAGCCTGGAGGTGGAAAAGCATGAGATATTTGGGAGCCAGGAAATGGCAAGATTTCAAAGTTATGGTTGCAGATATATAATCTTAAGAGCTTGAAGGGATCTGGAGATCATCCCTTCTTTCAGAGGTGAAGAAAAAGTCCCCCAGGGAAGTTGCGTGATATGGACAACTAACAGCTGTGAGCTTTGGAATCATGGTACATTGCTTCAAATGGCTTCCATCTTCCTCTACTCTTGTACATGTTAAAATATAAAATGATTTGACATTGTGAATGGAATATTAGTGAGAGTAACATGAAATATCTCAATTTGGGAGGACTTAGTTTCAAGTAATGATGGTGGAAGTGGTGAATAGTGTTAATGGAAAGTAATATAACGGCAGAAAAATGGTGAAGAGAGACTTGGTGAATGGTTGGTTACATAAGAGGTGAAATTAAAACGGAGACATTTAAGAGAACTCCATGGTTTTGAGCCCAGATTTTAAAAATGTATTTAACAGAAAAGCAGAAATACGCAAGTCAGAAAGACAGACTCTTTTAATATAAGAAGTTTGCTTTGTTAAATTATGTTGAGGAAATCATTTAATTCTTCTTTTAGTTGTTTTAAGTTTGAAAATACTAACTGCCTTGAGAGCAGGTCTATATATGGGTCATCTGAAATCCTCCACTGGGCTAACTACAGCCTTCAGCTGAATTATGGATAAAAGTTGAATAGCAATGGTAAAGATTAGTTGCATCAACATATATTGTATTTCTCCAAATTACATGGAAATAAAAAGCATTTCCTGTAAATTCTGTAAATTTAAAAGCAAGATACTTAATTTTTTATGTGTCAATCTTGCATTTTAATTCATGCTTCTTTCATATTATTTTTACAAAGCTACGGTTCTTACTTGATTTTCTATGGATTAAAGACATTTTTATGCAGTTGGAAGTTCATCATTAATAATATAAGAGTAGCGGCTCCTATAATACCGGATATTGTATATTTCTTAATCCAGTTGAATGAGGAGCTGTGTACCTAAAATAACCTGACCCTAATAAAACATGACTTCATACTTCCAGGATCCCTTATTTGTAGAATGAATTATTTCTAAAAAAAATAATGTAAACATTTTGGCGGTTAACATTATTATATATTCACTCTGAATTTTGTATTGAACACATATGATATGTACTGACAAAATGACAAGCAGTTTACATGCCTTTTTCATCTTCGTTTACCATGTGCATAAAATGATCCCTGACATGTCAAGTATAAGCAAAATAATAAATATTAATAAATAATAATAAATACCCTAATATCCTAAATGCTTAACATGCATAATCTGGTTTAATCATCTGAACAACCTTGTGATATAGACATTATCATCATCCTCCATACAGATGAAGAAACCAAAGCCTAATGAATGCTATCTGCCCAATGTCACACAGTTAGACAGTGGTGGAGTCAGGATTTGAACCCAATTCTGTCTGACTCCAAAGCCCTGCAAGAAAATCCAAGTCTGTGTTGTCTTGGCACAGCTCTTCGATTAAAAAGCCACTAATTATATTAAGTGATTTCCATAACAGTTTCCAGTGTTCTAGTCATTAAGAAAAGATCTGTTCTGAATTTGGAAATCCTAAGAATAATTATTACTAAGAAAAAATGGGAGACCATGATTAGGAGACATTGTGACAACAGTGAAAACTCTCATAGCACATAAACACAGTTTAAAAGAAGACAGTCAAAGCATCTATTTCAAATATTTTATTAACAGCCAAAGGCCTGGGTATGACCCAGGATGAGGAACTTCACCATGTAACACTGAATTGAAAATAAAAGTGAAATGTTAATTGTTTATCTGGAGAGGTGAGGTCCAAGGTAGTTTTTTACCTTTAACAGAAGGGTTATTAAGCGCTTCATTTAGTCACTTAAGTCAGAATCGTACATGCTAAATATACTCAGGTAAACCATCTTGAGGACAAACAGGCTTTTCTGAGATATTAGTGTGCATTGGGAAGGCCCACATCCCCTAGATCTCCAGGTACTATACTTCAGAAATACATGCACATTTGTTAATGTATTCAAGTATTACTCCTTAATATCTGCTAGATGCTGGCATCTTTATTGGAATGGGAGTTGGGAGGCCTTGATAACAAAAACAAATTCTCAAAAGCAAAAACAGTTATTCAAGAGTAGTCTTAGAAATAACCGTTTAACATCTTCTAATGAACATTTATAAAGATTAAACTTTCATAACCTAATGAAAACTAGGTACCTATATAATGGGACCAAGATGAAGTGATTTAATCAAACACAGGTCAAACCTAAGTTTAAAACGAAAGTCAATTCTATGTACATCTTTCATATGGAAATAAAAATCACAAATAAATTCTTAATATTGACATGGCACTTGAGAGGGTACAAAGCCTTTTCCTCTATGATATTATTTAACCATGTTAACAAAGGCTGTGAGGTCAGTATTTTGCCTGATTCACAATTCAGAAAGTAAATTTTATTTTTTTTAAGTAAATCTTAGCTAGAAAATCCAGAAGCTGGGGCTTGAACATCTGCCTTATCCTCAAATTGAACATGGACTGTGTCATATTTCATCCCCTTATTATTAACCAGTGAAGATAATATGAAATCAAGTCTGGATTCCTCACACTACTAACAACTGGTTTCATGGCAGCTATGCCAATGCCAACACACAAAGAACACAATTATTTATCAATTAAAGACACATCCATACAGATATTTTAAGTAAAATTTAAAAAACATAATTGCTAAATAAAAATAAAAGGTAGGTGTGCTTCTATTAATGTCAACAGATTTTATAGAAAAAGTATTTGTTCCCCCTTGGATTTTACTGATTTGAAAATGAAAACACAAAAGATTAAAATGTCCAATTCTATGTCAGGTATTGTATTGATGTCATGGTAATTCTGCTTTGCTAATAATAAAGTCTTCCGTAAACTACTTTATTTGACACAGAACATTCTCATGTCAAGTCCGGTCACTACATAAAAAAAAAATCGAGCATCCTAATTCATTCTAGATCTATTCAGGCTCTCCCATCCACCACGTGGCATGCATTCACCATGTAATTTTGGCATCGTATGCTCCTAGCCCAATGTATGGCACGTAGTCATTACTTAATATATGTTTATTAAACTAAACGATAAAATTCTCCTAGCAAATTCAATGCCCTACAGATACTTCACCCTCTCTGATTCTCCCTGGGTTAAATATAATCACTTTGATCAGAATACTCATAAAACAGAATCATTTTATTAATTTAACTTAGGTTTTTTCGTGAAGTTTAAATCAAAATCATTTTGTTTGTTTCATCTCTGCTTTAAAACCCCTTTAAAATATATTAGTGCACTTCATTACCTTGGTAAATATAGAATGCTGAATATAATTTTAATATTTTTTAATGATTGGGGCCATTAAAAATTCCCAGAATCATCATCTTTACAATTATTCTCTGAGTATATTGCTGCACATGTAGAAGGTTTAGTTAAGCCTTTGAATTTGCAAAGCATGTCTTCGGCCTGCAGTGCGCCCTACGAAAACTGCTTTTAGGAATAAATTGATGTGAAGAATGTATCCTATCGTGATGTGTCTTTTCCCTAGGATTTGCATAAAAGAACCCAAGCTGGCTAATAAACAATTTCAGGTTGTCCTCATTTTATCACTATCTGACCTCATGCATAACTAAATATGACCTAATTGTATGTTACTTCCTAATTCAATGCAGTTACCTTTCTCTGGGATCTATTTTTAATCAAATTTGAGTGTTAATTCTATCCTGAAAATGAGAAGAAAGAAAGAAAGAAGGGAAAAAAGAAACATCGAACATTTTGTCTTTAATCCACTCCCCCCAGAAGAAACACTGCTCTATAAGTTTTGAAAACTACACAAGGGACATAAAGTTATTCATAAGATTACATCACTTTCTTTCTCATTTAATTGAAAAGCTTCCTTCAGATAGCCCACCATATTTTCAACCAGGTAGATGAAACAGAGACAATCATCATCTATTATTTTCCCACATGTCCTTCTTTGGCCACAGAAAATGTAAATATATTTCTCTTACAAGGAAGCTTGAAACTTTGGGACAATCTTTCCTATATTAATGCATATTTTCACAGCTCCTTCTTTTACAATTGCTTTTTTGATATATGCTTTTTAAAAAGAGGTATGCTTTTTAAAAGCACAAATAACCCCAATTTGTCTTCAGTTGCAATGAGAACACAACACATGACTTATATCTTTTACTATCTGCCAATTTGCTTATTAAAATATTTTTCATCATTCCTTTGGAGGGCTTTTCTCTAGCCTCCTCTAACCTGACTAACGTTTCTTGCCTCCTGTGCATCCTTCAAAGGCTTAGCTCTTCTCTATTGTTTGTTCAATTCCTGCCTTTCGGGAGTTTAGACCCGTCTTTGTTCCCCTCCTGCTATCATCTCTTTCTAAGAGTTTTGTTTTTTAGACTCAGATGTACCTGCACAGTACTCCTTTTTGCCTAGAACAATAACCCAGCAGCAAGTGTATCAATTGCTTTGCCAGGATTTTACGTTGTACCCAGTTCCATGTTCCTATATATCCGTTCGTCTTTATTCTTATTTTATTTTTTAAGTTTCTCAAGGCAAAGATTTGGTTTCCTGCATCTATGCCTGCAAGTTGATGTTTGGTTACCAGAGTTTATCAAACATACACACAGCTCACCATGGATAATGTAATTAACACTTTATCCATGAATTATGTAAAATGTTTATATCATTTACAGTCTTTTCTATGATAAAGATATAGAGACATTATGCATAGGTGCTTATATGAATTTATATTTGCTATTTCCTGTTGTGTAAAATTTAGTTGTTGTTTTATTTTTTCTCTTTGCGTCTAGATTTTGAATTTAATTATGGCGAGGCTGTGGTAGTGAAAAGTCCAGGCGAAGGTCCAGTAGGCGGGCATTCAAATCTGGGTTTTGCCACTTAAAGTCTATGTGGCCTTGGGCAAGTTCCTTAAGCTCTCTAAACCTCGGTTCTGAAAGACTGCAGTAAGGGACCTGCAAACATTGTAAACGGGAAAGGCATGCAAGGAGCTTAGCACAGGGCAGGAACCCCGTAAGCCCTCAATCAATGCCTGCTTTGGTTCTTGTGCTCATCATCACCATTGCTATTGGTACCATTTTTTTCACTTGCAACTGGTTCCAAGCAATGCACAGAAACTATGAACCTAGTCCATACTTAATATTTATCTAATTATTTCCTTCTAAATATCTCCAATTTTCCATGAGTAATAATGTCAATTAGGAGATTCTATCCATTTTGAATTGTAAATGTAAATCTATTTTGAATCAGCTGAAATTTCATGCCTATAATTTAGAAGACTTAAAACTTTCATGGGTATAAAAATCATTGAGAAGGTCACTTTTATAGAATACTTTCATTACACATCTTTCAAAGAATAAGTAAGGTTTTATTGGCATATAGTGAGTAGACAAATTATAGTATGGTTTTGTTTGTTTATCAAAATTACAATTATCTGACTTCCCAATATTTTTCCCAACTCATTCAAAAAATCAGAGGGATGAAGGGCATTTTTAAATGTCCATATTATTAGAAGCCATGTGTTTAAATGAATAACTATATTGTATAACATAAATAAGATTTCTACCTATAATATTTTATAGTAATAAAAGTTTCAGAGACTACCTATAAAATAAAACATGATGAAAAATTAGAATTTAGGTGCATATTATATCTGTATTTATTTAAATGGGCAATCTGGTTCCCACATGAAACATTAGGTATTGCTCTTAGCTGAGGAAAAAAACCACTTCATTTTGCAATGTTGTTGATAAGACATTTGTTGAGATAAGAATTGGCTTCAACTTATACTAATCTTCCTCTGCATTGAGAAACTGCTTGTTTTTTATGAATATCTAGTTACTCCCAGATTTATAAATAAGACTGAATCGTCATATTTTGCTCAGAGATATACATGTCTCAAAACATCTTAAGAAAAAAGGTGGGATTTTACCTACATAATTTATCATTGAGCATTTATAAAAGCACCTCATGTGCTGGTAAAAATTGATCTCAAATTCATTGAACATAAAATTTAGAGCAACTAGTTTTTCTCCCAAGTAAGCTGCATTTGGGCTAAGGCCTGTGATTACTTTTGTACCTGGTGCTTCTCCTCCGTGGTAGCACTATTGTTTAGAGACAATATCATATGAGGCTTTCCTTGAGACTGATCTTGTTGGACATGCCCAGTAATTTCCTTGATAGTGTCCAAATTATTATCAGTTAACAATGACTAGTCTAGCAAATGTGCAGTGTACTTAGAAATATCCCCATTATACATAGAAATTTATATATGTGTATATATATGTTAATGAGAAATAGTCTCATGTAGCTATTATGAGAATTTTAATGTAGGAAATAAATTGCTTCCTAGCTGCCCCATACTCATTAGCACTTGAATAAATGTTGATACAAAATGGAATGAGAGAAGAGATTAAATATCAAGTGTCGATCCACCATTAAGTGATTTTTGCTAAGAGAGGAATCTTTCTTCGCATGATGCCTTTATAAATTAGCTGAAAACAAAAGCACACAAATGGCCTCTCCTGAAGGGATGTCTTACACTCCTTGTGATGACATTTCAATTATAATCTGAAGCTCTACAAGACAATCGATTCCTGAAGTTCTCATGATTGATCACTCTACACTCTGAAATGTTTCTAATAACTACTGTTTATAAATGTTTTTCTTAAAAAAAATCAAGCATGCTATTATTAAGTTTGCTTTAATAGAAAAAAACCACTTTTCCAAAATATTTATGAAGTACCTGCTGCTCCTGAGGCAGATTGATTTCAGAAAGAAATTATAAGGAAAGACCCATCAATAGTGCCAAGGGGAGAGACCTGTTTCCAGGTCTCAGTATACAATTAAGATAAACACAGCTCGTTTGTGTGATTGCATTCATCCTTTCACAGTGCACAATCTTGTATAAACATTATTGGTTTGCTTTTTTTTCCCTTCCTGGTGGCTATTGATTTAGGTTACCCTTTATAGTAAGAGAAGAGGGCTGAGTGGCATTTATATTACTGACCGAACAAAGGGAACTAAGCTGGCAGGCATAATGTTCTGTTAAAGATTTGTGTAGTCATCATTGGACTACACAAATTACTACAGAATTACTACAGATCTGGCCATGGCAGCACCCTCCTTGGGTACGGCTGGGGTGGGGGATAGATAAATGAGGACAACAGAGCCCAATTTAGCAAACAGGGAGATGAATTTAATAATGTCTACCCTCTCTCCCCGGCCTGACCCAGGTCTGTTAATTAGGCAGGAGTGTTGCACTTCATACTCTTTGATTTGGGAAATATACTTTTGTTCCATTTGGGGAGGTAATACAAGATACTACTGAGAAGTAATATTTGTTGATGATTTTATACACTGCAATTGTTTAGGTGCCCATCACCTCGCAGTGACCTGAGAAAATTACTATTAATAGCCTCATCTTACAAATGAAGAATCTAAAACCTACAGAATTAAAATAAGTTGCCTAACATCAAATATTCGGTTAAGCAGTGCAGCCAGGACTGGAAGCCAGCTTTGTCTGGATATGCCCTCTAAATATTAAAAGCATAGGGCATAGATGTCTTGTTCTGAACCCTATAAGACCCAATGTCCACCTATAAGACCCAATGTCCACAAATATTTGGTAACTTCCCCCATTTATTATCCTAGGATGAAATGAATATATAACATAACCTAGTCTGCAGAGTGTTCTAACCATAACACAAGGGGGAAATAAAATAATTGATAACACAACAATATTTATTTCAATATGCTTTTGAATGTGTAAATGCTTACATGGCCACACTAGAAGGCTTACTGCAGGAGCCAGACACCTGCGCCTATGTGAAGAAGAACGGTTAATATGGACATTTCCAAGTGCCAACTGATGTAGCCGAGTTTTATGGAAAGACTTGAGGACCAGGAGTTGCTTGGCTATCCAAGGGGATACAGTTTTCCAATACGGGGAACAGGTCCTAGTAAAGTTCTGAACAGTGTAGAAAATTCAACAAGTATAAACACCCACATTATATTCACTTTCTGGTTATATGCAAAACAGAGTTAGGTTCTAGGTTCATTTAAAAATCAACTGAGTCTTTGCCTATATGAAAGTCCAGGGGAACATGGGAAGGACTGGCCCATGTATCTCAAGGCCACATCAGTTCCAGTAGTTCCCACCTATCATTAAAACAACCAAAAAGGCCTCTCTGGTTCAAGCCAGAAAGGCTGTATTCAAGCTGTAAACAGAAGGACCTCAAGTGAGAATTTTAAGATTAAAATAGAAAATGTATGTAACTATATCAGTGGAGTACATTTGCACACAAGAAGCACAGAATAAATAGTAGCTATTATTAGATCATGTAAATTCAACATTTAAACAATTTTGCCCCAAAAGAACTTACATTAACAATTTAAACACAACATTATAACATTAATAGCTTATGATTAATAAGCATATTTGTGAAACTTAAATGATTTCAATTTTTTAAAAGAAAAATTGTGAGAATTTATATGGAAAATTGGTTTCCAATTTAACTTTTGTATACAATACACACTTTTACATTTATACCCACCTAACGTGCCACATGATAAATGCAAATTTTCTTCTAAAACAAATCATTTTAAGGATTTAACTGAAAACTTGATTTTAAAATGTTTCAATATTCATGTCTCATAGCACTCACCAATCTATTCAAATTTAACTGTCACTCAAAGCTTAGTCCTTTTTCATGGTTATAAATTGCATTTTGGAACTTTGTGTCTTTATATTGCCAATAAGTCATATTTTATAACCGGACATGTAATGAAAGGATTGTGTCCAATATTAATCACAAGGTCAGTTCAGTGTCAAAGCAGAAACTCATTGAATAGTATTATCATGGAAGTAGGTAGACTTTACCATGTTTAAAAGTCACTATAATGAATATTCTGTGGCAGACAGAATTTATGAGAGAAACATGTAAGTTCAATGGCAATGTGGCTTCCCCTACCCCCTGAAATAATGTTAATAATTGGAGGCTTTTAAATTTTATTCTACTAATGTAGTTAAATGTTGACTTTGTAAAGACGCAAACCACCAAATAATTTAAAGTAAAATTATATTGTCATCTTAATTTAATGACAGAAAACGTATTTATACTGACTAATAGATTGAACCAAAAAGTTTCTAGGCCATCTGATTGTTCTATCTGGAAAATAATAAAATTAATAAAGGAAAGTATTTTAAAAAGCATATTCTGCTGTACTTAAATGACATTTCTTTAAAATGTCAATTATAACAACATTTCAAAATACAGTCATTTTTAAATCCCTTTTTAGGGTCAATAAGATACCAGAAGATAAACTGATAAAAAATTAACCTCTATGCCTAGCTATAACTTCATAGTCCTTGATGAGTTCAATTCAAGGTAAAGACATGCGTATAATCAGGAGAAGGGCACATACTGATGAAAGGTGAAAGTTTAAAATTAAATTATTTCCCTCATCTTCACAGCAGGTTATTAAAAATAGACTTGAATGGAATTTTCAAAATGAAACACTAGATATGTTATTTAACCTCTCTACACCTTCGCTTCCCTTCTGAAGAGAAGGCATTTGAATAGAGGTCCATAAGGATCCTTTACTGTGCTTAAATTTGCATTTCCATCAAGGGATTTATTCTTATTCCCATCTAGCAGGACATCACCTGCTCCCTGCCCTGGCAGAGCTGGGAAGACAGCATGTTATCAGTCAGATACAGCTTCATCGTATTTCAGCCATTTCTCTGCATAACTATATTTTTCACCATATTTTCCCATATTCTGAAGATTCTTTCCCATTTCAACTTTTAAATTCAGTGTCTCCACATGAGTAATACCATCAATTGGCAGATAAAAATATCCTGCAGCAGGGGGAAGTCTTTGCTCAGGACCCAGGGGAAGCTGATTCCTTTTCCTTCTTGGCAAGCCTTTTTTCTACCTTTACACCAAAACTGAAACACTTAGGCAAGGGGAGGAAGAGGTGCCATGCTTCCCCAACTTGGCAGACCTCCTTGAGAAGGGAGGAAAAAACGTGTGGAGCTAATGTTTTCATGACATACATCCCATTTGGGGACACTGGCATGGGGTTAAAAGGAACGCATTTGACGAAGCACTGAGTGCTTGATGTGAAATACCTTTTGGGGTGGATCCCAAAGAGACAGGTTCCACGTTCCTCAATGGGTGAGACTGTAAAGCTCAATGAACAAAATGATGTTTAGGAGTCTGAAATAACAAGGATCTTATTGTTAAAGGTTAGCAAAAAGAGCTGGCATCACCAGGGGTAGAGGGTTATACTGGATCTCTAAAGCCACTGAAAGGGTCATAGGGAGGGATGGCAAATCACAGCAGCAGCAACAGTAAAGATGCAAACTAGGCAAAAGGGTCCTGGGAATGGAGGATGCCCAGGGCCTCTTTGAAATTCAGAAACAACACTGACCGTATTTGATAACCAATAACATTAAAAATAATACCTGATACCGAAGGTTCATACAGCTTACTGTGGTGGGATAACAGATAACCTCTGCCCCCTTGCCCCCTTCCCCAACTTAAAATAACGGTTCACGTACTGAAATGATGTGGGGTGAACTGTGACCAGAAATAGGGAAATAATAACTCATGGAGTGCAAGCAAGATTATAGCCAACTTTTGTGTGTTTCTTTTCTTTTCTTTCTTTTCCTTTTCAATTCGTAAAATGTTAGCAAACTTGGTCCTCATTTTCATAATTATATTTAAAAATTTGGAAACAACATCTGTGTACAACAAGGTAAGATTGGTTAAATAAATACTGGCACAAATAGAATACTATCCAGACATGTAAAAATGTGGAAGGAGAATACTAAGCACAGAAAAAAAATATGTGTGCTACAGAGGTTCCTTTTACAGTGAAAGTGTTCTAAATTCTTGCTGATGGGATGAGAGAACTTAATTAGGGAACAGGATTTATAAAACAAAGATTGTCACAGGTTGCCCTACTATAAGATCAGAACAAGAACCAGCGCTAGCTTAAAAAAGAAAAGGTGGAGTGCCTTTTCTTAATGACAGTTGATAAAAGTGATAAAGTGACGGCAGTGTGGTAAAATGGGTTAATGAGATTGATGGAACGACAGGGAGAGGAAGGAAGGTCATTGCCATGGAACCAAAGCAAGATGCAGCCAAAGGTTGCATGGGCTCCACGCTTTTTAGGTTTTATAATCATATATCTGCAGCTGTTTATTTTAAAATAGAAACCCAAGATATATAACTTTGATACTGATAGTATGAAACTTTCTACCCCAACTTCTTTTCTCCATCGATAGTTATTTTTAACACAGCTTTTGATAACACAAGTTTTTTGTTTTTTAAAAACACAAGCAAACATTAGACCAAAACATACTACATGTTGTAGAGAAAGCATGTTACAGAACAGCATGCATCATATCATTTTGCTTTCATAAAAATATTAGTATGTTTTAGATCCTTATGCACATAACAGGGGAAAAAAAGACCTCTAGGAAATATTTTAACATGCAAACGTATTTGAATGTTAAAAGTGGTTATCTCTGAAAAGTGATATTAAAGGACAGATTTCTATTTTCCTCTATGCTCTTCTATACTCCTCACAACTTTTCATAACGAACCAGTATAACTTTCATTACCAAAAAAGTAGTGTTCATATGTTAACTAAAAGTTTCTCTTCTATTAGAACATGTATTATTTTCTAATTATAGACTCTATTTCCCCTGTTCCATCCTGTGACATATATTTCATTTTAATCTAAAAGTCTAAATAGACATAGGGCATTGATACCTGATCACTTCCCTAACCCCTCATTGAATATGCAGTGTGAAAGTAAATCATGAAAATACCAACTGTGATGTGCATCAATAACTTAATAAAGTGGGAAGTTCATTTAATACTCTTATTTCCTAGGGTGAAAAAGAAATTAGAGCAGGTAATATCTGGTATAAAAATAGCTAATGCCATGAAAAATTTATTGAAGAAAATGTGATTGCGGAAATTATCGAATCACAGAATATTAGAGCTGGAGGAGAGTCATTTTACAGATACAAAAGTTTTAAAAATCAGAAAGATAAATTGATTTGTCTACTGTCACATGGATAAGCTGTCATCACAGAAATGCTTGTTCCTTCCATTGACTTTTTCTCTTATCTTTCTTTGAGCATTTTTGGGAAAGCTTGGTGTGTGCCAGGCACTGTGAATATTCTGGGGATGAAGAAGTGAATAAAATGGACAAGAATCTTGACCTCAAGGATTTTGTAGTTTCGTGGGCAATATAGATAAGTCAGAAGACAATTTTAAGAGTTTTATATGAAGAGCCAAGACAGAAAATGACAGAATACATGGGATGCCTAACTCAACAGACAGAAAGCAGGATGTGATCTTCCTACTGTATTCTGATAGTCTGGCCCCTCTGCAATTTTTTTTCCTAATTTTTCCTTACAAAATAAATTCTTGAGCATAGCTTAAGATATTTTTGGTTTTGAATGAGAGATGACAGCCAGATTCTTGACAATGCACACAAACCACACTACCAACATCGACATTTAAGTGGTGATATTCGGCTGGTAAAGGAGGTGGGCAGAGACCATGCCTCAAAATGATCATTTTTCAGTGACTACTACTTTTTCAGTATTACAACTTAGGTCTTATTCAACTTCATTTATTCTGAGATCCAGCCTTACAACTCTTCAAAAGGCATTTTGCCCATCAAAATTTCATTTGTTCTTCTCTGACTAGCTCAGGCTTACTTATTAGGTACCACCCTCAACTCGTCCTTTATATTCTCTGGGGAGACAAAGTGAACATCAACCTGTTGCAGAATAAAAAACAAAATTCTACAATTTGTTGCAGAATCAAATCTTCATAGATTTATCCCATAAACAAAAATGTAAAATTCAAAGTAAGGAAATTTGGGCTAAGGCTGATTCAGGAATTAACTAGTTTCCACATTAACAAAGAATGAAAGATATATTGTCTACTTAAATTCAACAAAAGCATTTTCATTCTGTTATGTCATCAGTGTGTGGCAGTTGATTTTGCAGCCTCAACACTAGACATTTAGTTTTAGAATTTAAAATAAAGTAGTAGTAAATACAATTATCCATATTGTTCTCCTCCTATAATCCCTAATTACATTTTCTGCCTCTTTTCCCAGGAGATAGCATTTATCCACTGAAGAACTGGCTAACAGCTTCAGTTCCACATGACTAACTTCCCTAGGAGAAAAGCCATTGTGCTGCATGCAAACTTCCAGTCCCAGGAAGTACAATCTATTTCCTTATATTAAAAATATATGTTCCAGGTTTCTGGGTAAATCTGGTGGTAGAATATGTACTGCCCATAATTCTGTAAAGTGACCCGACTTTATAAAATTGCTATTACTCGTGGCAAGAAAAGAGGAGGCAGATGGTACCATGTCAGATGCTGAAGAAAGAAAATGAGCATCTACTAGAGTGTTCCAGTAGTATGTAAAATCATTAGGGATCTCACTCAAGCTTAACTTTGGAAGTAAATACAATGGGCATTTATTTGGCAATGGACAAATAAATACCTGGACTGTACAATAGTTTTTCTGTATTTGTAATGAGGAATAACCTTGATTATATTGCATATCTAGTATATACCCCAAACTAACAAATATAATTTGAAGATACATCAAAACAGCCAACAATACGATACCACTTCCATACTCACATGCCCTGTTTTATAACAATTCTAGGACATGTATACATACAGGGGGATAGAAAAAATATATCATTTTAAAAGACAGGAACTTACCCGGTATTTTATTGCTATCTGGGCAGAAACACATGTTCCAATCTTTTCTCTTCTCCCTGCTTTTCCCCAAAGACAAATGGGCCTGTTCCTTCAAACAATCGTTTCTAAAGAGATGTAGCTTCTTGGAGCTCAGTAAAGCATAACAACTACTATTTCTAAAATATTTTTAGTAAAGACAACTACATAATAATGAACAGTGAACCATCTTGTTGAAAAGATAAGCCATGTCTTTCTTTAGATTCACAAATAAACAAAATTGTTTCTTTGGCACACTGATAGCTGCATAGATTAGCTATGGCATTGTATCATGTCAGGTTTCTGTTCAATCAAAACATGGTTATCTGTGTCTTGGTTCTCTTTTGGATAAGCCTAGGCTATTGTCTCAATGTAGAGTTTGTTACCACCCAGACACACTTTCCTTTTGGCTAGCTAATCAAGTTCCAACTATGTATTCTGGAATCCATTGCTAACTACTGCTTATACTTCTCGACACAAACGTGTGCCTTCATCAATTTAGATTTCTTTATAATATTTGTTCTGTTTTTCAACTCCCAAGCTCTCTGTTGTAGGGCGTTTTCCAGGTTATTAGACCACCAATAATCATTCTTTCATCTGAACCCCCTGCCCAAGTTTTGGCCCTTGACAGAATCAAGCATTATACAGAATATAATATTTGATAAAATATGGCCATATTTATTCTCTCACTAATCTATAGGTTTCTGTTTTACTCCCCAAACAAATTTGAAATACCTCAAGGGCAGGAGCAATATATTTGACTAACTGGCACAGAAAGTATTAAATCGAGCTTTAATTATTGGTCAAACCATGTACTATGAGTAGAAGACAGAGAGTATGCAAAGAAATGTTCTTGGCTTTCAAGGAGATCCTGTCCCTGTAAGTCAATCCAATAAATACTAGAAAAGAGTCATAAAAGAATGTTCTAGACCAGTGGTTCTCAAACTTCTGTGTACATCCAAATCACCCAGTGGATTTGTTAAATACAGCCTGCTGGGCTCCACCTCCAAAATTTCTGAAGGGAAGCCTGAGGATCTCTATTTCTCACAACTTCCCAGAGAGTGCTGTTGCTGCTGGTCCAATGCAAGTGACCTAGAGGTCATGGAAGAGGAAGCGGTCAGCTGTAGTGTTGGTAGGGAGATGTGGGTGAAGAGAAAGGCTTCATAGATTTGGGTACATATAAGCATGATCTTAAACAAACTCCTCAAGAAAAAATCTTCAAGAACATTGTGAAGAAGGAAAAAAGGTGAAAAAGAGGGAAAGGCAACTATAGGTCACAGGAGGTGAAGGGCAAAGATGCAATATGGCAGAGAGCCTGCTGGACTCTGGAAACAGAAGGAATGTTGTGCAGAGGGTTAAGAGTGAGCTGGAGGGTTAACTATGACAGGGTACCTGGGGACAGATTTCAATGTTTTGGGTTGTCATGCTAAGGAGTGTGGACTTTGGAAGCATGAAGAGTCATAAGAAATTCATAAATAGGAGAGGGATGTGATCATCCCGGTCTTTAAAATTTTAGAAAGATAAAAACAGGGTGGAGGGTATGTCTCTAGAGAGGTTTGTAGCATACTGGTATTTAGACCTACAATATGAAAATTATTTCATTCTCTCAACATTGAAGATTAGATATCCTGCTTCAGATTTATGTCTGTCTCAGCTTTCCTCAGCTGGCTAATTTTAACAACATCTTGGAGAAACTACCACTTCCAGTTAACCTCCAATCTCAAGACCTCACCTACAGGCAAGTGGTTACTTGGTATCCCACCCCTGAACAGCATCAACATTTATATCCGTATGTTTCAGAAATTTTTCTTACACCTATATTCCATAGGAAGAACTCAGGTTATAGTTTTTATTGATGAGAAATTTAAAGGTCAGATTAGTTAAGTAAAATAAGGTAACCTAGCTGATTAATAGCAGAGTCAAAACCAGATTCAACTATGCAAATGGTCTGTTTTTACCATTATAAAGCACATAAATCAATCTAACTCTTTAAACAACTGTGTTATGAATAGCCATCACCATGTTTGCACCTGCAATTCACAGCTATGATTGTTAGACACCATAAGACATAGCCTGATTTCAGAGAGGTTAAAAAATAATGTGCATCACAGAATCAATAACATAGAGTAAGCACAAAATGACTTTCTGGGGCCTCTATTTTATGCAGAGGAGGGATGGAAAATGACATGACTCTAATGAACCACTTTTCCCCATTTCCTATTTCCAGGCCACAGAGAGTCTGGCACTTCAAGAAATTACTTTAGTATCTTCTAAGCCAAAAAGATTCAGCCACAACATATAAGACTCCTCGAAAAGCCCAAGTCCACTGAGAGCTTTGGCTGTTCTTTGCGCTTGGCTATTTCCTTTCCTTCCTCAATTTCACAAGCAATTCCTGGAAATTCTGAGGAATTTAGTCATCCCAATTTTAATTTCCCGACCAGAGTTATAGCTTTGAAGTTCATTATCAAACTTTGACCTCTTGCCCTCCTTCCTACCTCTCAGAAACAAATCACTTTATTACAGGGACATTTCAGTGCATTTTCCTTTACTAAATGCAAACAATTTGATCTTTATTACATTGTTATTATTAATATATCTCCAAATAATAGAGATCACCTTCTGTTTTTGATTGTTTAAATATCCAAGTCAACATTCTGTTGCTAAATTATAATAAAAATTAATCCAGTCTATGTAATAGTTTCATTAAGCTGGGAAATGGCTTGAAGTTTATGCCACCACATTTTAGCATAGAATAGGAAGTACATTGTTTTTATTTATTTGTTGCCTAAATAGATATTGCCATTTTTAAAGATGTTACTATCATGGATATAACAATTGAAAACGTGCTTAATTGTTCAACCTTGAGGACTGGATAATCTGCATCAGATTTCTATGGGTTTTTCATCTCTCTGAATTATTACTAGAACTTCCTAATTTGTCTTCGTGCCTCTAGACTCTGTTTCATCTTATTTATTCGACATAATCCTTCTAAAATATTATCTTTGAATATAAATTGTTACTCAATTTATACCTGCTGGCTCTTACAAATTGCTCTTTGACCTCATCACTGCCCTACTTTATACCTCTCCCTAACATCTTGGTGTCCAATCATGTGGACATGCTTGTTATTTCCAGGCCAGGCCATGTTTACTTCCTGGTTACTCAATCTGTTGTCCTCACTGCTGATCTTCCTCTTCCTTTCATTGGCAAGCTTCCACTTAGCCTACCGGACAAGCTCATTTGCCACCTTCTCCAGAAGGCTGGGCCCAACACTGTCAGAATAAAGGTTGCTTCTCTGATTCCTGCCCAGTTTGTACTGTACCTAATTCAGGGCACTGTAACAATTTTCATGTTAGTCTCCCCCCCACTAGACTTAGTTTGTAATATTTAACAATGAATATGATAAAACAGAGTAGATCCTAAACAAGTTTTGTTTAATTAGTGTATGGTGACAGCCACTGCCTTTACTTCCTTGCCACTGTTCTCTTTTTTACCAACTCCAAAGAGGTTTTTGACTCACCCTGCCACTGAAAACGTTTTTTGTCAAGGTCAACTATGAGCTCCACATTGCTGAATCCAATGGTCAACTACTTCGCGTTTGTCTAATTGAATTTTCAGCAGACTGACAGTTTATTATTCCCTCTATCTTGAAACACTTTTTTTCTTTGGTTTCAGGAACATCACACTCATCTGGGTTTTCTTCTATATCATAGTTTCTGCTTTCTAGTCTTCTTTTTGAATGTTTTTTTTCCACCTACTACTTTGAAATGTGGGTCATCTCAGACTCTTTTCCTGAGTTCTATTCCTAAAAGACCTCAACCAGTCCCACATCTTTCAAAACCATCTTAAGCCTACGGTTCCCACGTTAATATCTCCAGTCCCGATTTTCCTCCTGAGTTGTAGACACATCTACCCAACTTCCTTCTCAGCATCTCAACTTGGATGTCTAATGAGCCCCTGAAACTGAAAATGGTAAAAAATAGCTCCTGATTTTATCTCTTTCCTCACATCAAATTGTTCCTCCTACACTTTTGTCCATTACCTAGCCAAGAACTTAGGAATCATTCTAAATTTTTCAGCTTTTGTCATACTGCACATCTAATCCATCACAGCAAAATCCTAATAGTTATGCCTGTTAAGTGTATCCTATAACCACGTTTTCTAACTGACCCCACCACCTCTCACCTAGACTATTGGGGTGACCTCCAGTGTCATCTCCATGTGTTGCCAATGCCCCATTTTAGTCTAATCTCTACTCAGAACAAGAAGAATGTTGAAGGAAATGAATTAGATCACTTCACTCTCCTGCTCTAAATTCTACAAAGATTTCCCATTAAACTTAAAGAGTTATTATTTTTTTAATCAAACCTTTAAGATCCTGCATGACCCTTATCTACTCTCCTACCTCATTTCCTCTCTGCACTCCCCTTGCATGGGGCTCTTTGCTACTTCTTGGATAGGTCAAGTCTCTTCTGATCTCAGTGGCTTTGCCCTTGCTATTTTTTCTGCCCAGAGTATTTTTCTTCCAAATATTCTCCAGGCTTTCAGCCTTAAATAACTCTCATCCTTGCTCAAATATTCCTTCCAGAGAAGCCATCCCTGTCTAGCCAGTCTAAGCTGGCCCACTAACAACATCATTTTCTATCCCCTTAAATGGCTTTATTTACAGTGTTTCCCTAGCAAAATATGAAAGGGAGGGAGGGGGGGGAGAGAGAGAGAGAGAGAGAGAGAGAGAGAGAGAGAGAGAGAGAGAGAGAGAGAGAGAGAGAGAGAGAGAGAGAGAGAGACTGAGACTGGCTTTCTCTATTGGAATGTAAGTTCCATGGGGAAAGGGACTTAATTTTGTTCGCTCTTGAATACCCAGTGCCTTGCATAGAACATGTTATGTTCTTTGGTAAATATTTGTTTAATGACTGAATACATAAATGAACACATAGTACATAAATAAATGGGTAGCTTGAGTAACTTGCCTCTTGCTTCCAAACCTTAGTCCATTACTCTTGTTAACCCCACAAATGCAATACCAGAAACAGAAGCGCTTAAGAGTAAGAACATCAGAAATATTAAAAACCTACCCTAGACGGCTGCCACATCACAAAGTGATCCACTTGGTCTTCATTTGATCTCACGTTTAAGTTAAATATTTGAGATCAGGACAGGGAATGAAGAAAATTCTGTGCATGGAGGTCCCAGTGATAGGATTAATAAACAGACACCAAAACACACATGCAGATGATGAGGTTCCTTCATTAAGGATGAAGTCTACAGCTTACTCTAGTCATTTGGTTCTACAGAGTCTGGGACATGGCAGTGCTGCCTCTCACAGGGACAAGCCTCATTGGCCTTCAGGACCCACAAATGGGCACATCTGCCTAAATACCATCTGATCAGGTGAGAATCTTCCCAGATCCTTCATAACTCTCCCTACTGCAATTCTGTTCTCAGCCTCCTCCTACCTTTTCCAATTGGACACTAAGTAGGTTCTATTTGAAACGAGCAGTAAGTTCCAGAATGCACAGTAGGAGATGTTAGAATCTTAGGCCAGTTTCCCAGATGTACCAGGTTATGATCTACACAGACTTCAATTTTTATACTCCCAAACCAGAATATCACAATGGAAGGCTGCCTGCAGGGAACTCTGATATTTAACTGAGATTCATTTGAATGTGGGGGGCAGGGGGGTTGTGACTATCTGTTCTTCTATAGGTTTCCCTAAAACCTGTGTTTCTGTCTTTTCAGTTATGCAGAGAGTACAGTCAAAACCTCTGAGCTGCCAGTCCTTCCTCTTGATCATAGTGCTAATGGTGACAGGGAGTGCCCAGCTACAGAAATGAATGGGACACAACTCACTGATTCTTGGTTAAGTTCCAGCAACTCTGGTGGTCCCAGCACAAAAAACTGGGCTAGGTCTAGAGAAAGTCCCTCAGTCTAAAAGCTTCATGGTAGAGGTCTTAAAAGGTGGTCCCTGGACCAGCATCATCAGCATCACCTGGCAACTTGCTAGAAAAGCAAATCCTCACGTTTCATCCCACCTCTACTCTATGAATGGGTCACAGCAATCAGGGCTCAAGTGTGGCTCAAGTGTGAGAATAATTACCCTGTAGTGTTAAGAAGCCAAAGGGAGTCAAGTAGGTAGTGACAAAACTCTGTGACTCTCCAGCATTGAGGAGCACCAAGCAATCCTGAAAGGAGAGGTCACCCAATTTGCCTGGCGATAGGATATAGCTGGAACTGGTTCAGGTCCACAGTGCAGTCTTTCCTATAAATAGAGGCTCTAGTAGCTGCCTTCAGCTAATCCTGGTCCTAAAACCAAGACTAAGCAAAAAAACCAACAACAGAAACAAAAAATTTCCTTGAGTCGAGGTCTGATCACTCAGTATCTCCCGGGATGAATACTATGCCCACATAATCCCAGGATTTCCCTTGTCCCCTCATTTTCTGATACCATCTCTTTCTCAACTGCCTTGTCCACAGTGATGTGGAACTTCATTCTCACTGCTCCCCTTCCTCCTACATGCACAAAGCCTTGTGCTAAGCCCTAGAGATATACAGCTGAGCAGGTTCTTGCCCTTTGGAAGCTTAATCTTACCTTAACCAAACCTGATTCATGGTTACCTATGGGTCTTTCTTTATTCAAAGTGTTCCTTCTCCCTGAATTACCTTTCCCTTCACTGATTATTTATTTTGGGTCTAGTTCACCCACTTGAGAGCACAGTTTTGCAACTGTTGGGTTACACAGCTTTCTCTCCTGATTGCAGGGGTTTGTCTTTCATCTCTGTATCACCATCACCAGCATATAGCATGGTACCTGCCGACAATAGATTCATTTTGATGACTGACTGAATGAGTGAATGAGGTTCAGACATTGGATAAAGGAGAATAAAAGCTACCCTGGAGAAGAACCAGCAAGATGGCAGCAGAATAAGGAACTCTGAGAGTCAGCTCCTGCTATGGGTGCAGTTAGCAAACACCCAGAGCTCTCTGAAGCTACCTGAAGCACCTGTTTGGGGACTCCAAGAGACCAGAAGAGGATCCTGCAACATCCTTGAAGGAGTGGAAGGAGGAGGCTGCCCATCTGCAAAAAGACTCGTAAGTAGAGGCTCCATGCCCCGGAGGCCAGTGCCCATCCTCCACTAGAGGCACAAGCCACAGCGGGAACTGTTCCATGGCTGGAACTGAAAGCTCCACTTCCCCAAAATGGGGGAGGAAGAGATGGTTGGGCACCAACTTCAGCTAATGATGAGTAAAATTCAGCAGGCTATGGCATAATCCTGAGAAC
This sequence comes from Dasypus novemcinctus, assembly GCF_030445035.2. NCBI lineage: Eukaryota > Metazoa > Chordata > Mammalia > Cingulata > Dasypodidae > Dasypus > Dasypus novemcinctus. The sequence continues at coordinate 36,348,762 of NC_080704.1, forward strand.
AGCTAAAGTTTGAGCCTGTCTCAGTCAGAAAGAGGCTGGGAGCTGCCATCTTAACTCCTTGCCTGGCACAAGGGGAAGTAGGGTGGACTGAGAATCCCAGTGCTGCTGGGGACCGGCATCTTCCAATCCAGATCATATTGCAGGTCGAGACTCGGCCCCAGTGTCATTTACAGCAGGGAGGAAGCTGCAGGGACCTGTGCCAACCTCTCCAGGAAATTACTGGCCAAGCCATGGAGGCCGGTGATTGTCCTACTCTGGTGGCATGAGCTGCCCCAGGAGCTATTCTATGAAGGGAATTGGAAGTTCCATTTCCCAGAAACAGGGGAGGAGGAGATGGTTGGCTGCCAATTTTGGCTACTGATTGGTAGACCCAGATGGCTAAGAGATAACCCTGGGAATAGCTGGGGTGTGAACCAGGCCAAGTCAGAAAGAGGCCAGTAGCCGCCATTCTGACTCTACCCCCAGCCTGAGGGGAAGCTGGGCTGACTGAAACTCTCAGTGTGGGCAGGAACCAGTTTCTTTCCCACAAATCAGCCTGCAACCCTAGCCTAGACTTCAGGCCCACCTATGGCAGGGAGGAGGCTGAGGAGCGCCGCACCAGGCTATACAGGTAACTGCAGGTAACTTTGTCTGGCATAGACTGAAAATCGGAAGTCTACCAGGGCAACTGCGGTCTTCTTAGACCTGCATTGCGTAGATTGCTGCCCACACCTGCAGCTCCATCCCTGCCCCAGGCAGGGGAGAAAGACATGTGAAGCTCCATCATTCTCTCTGGGCAACTACAGTCTAGGCCTGCCTGTGGATTATTCCAAATAGCTGTGACTCTGTCCCTACCCCTGGCAAAGGAGAAAGTTGGGAGAAGCTTCATTGGTCCCTGGTGCAATGAGGGCAGATTGGGCCTCCACATCTTAGAGCACCAATTACATGCTTGGCTGCTACTGCACAACCAACAAGGGAGAAATGACAGGAAGCCCTAAATTAAAGAGAAAAACTGCACCCAGGAAAAATACTCTAGTAAGCCAGATGCGAAGACACCAACAAAAAACTAAAATCCACACCAAGAAGCAGGAAGCTATGGCCCAGTTAAAGGAACAAGATAAGCCTCCAGATGACATAAAGGAGTTAATACAACTAATCTTAGATGTTCAAACTAATCTCCTTAATAAATTCAATGAGATGGCTAAAGAGATTAGAGATATTAAGAAGACATTGGATGAGCACAAAGAAGAATCTGAAAGCATACATAAAAAATAACAGATCTTATGGGAATGAAAGGTGCAATCAATGAAATTAAAAAAACATTGGAATCATAATAGCAGATTTGAGGAGACAGAAGAAAGGATTGGTGAGGTTGAAGAAAGGGCCTCTGAAAGCAAACATACAAAAAAACAGATGAAGAAAAGAATGGAAAAAATGGAGCAAGGTCTCAGGGAACTAAATGACAGCAAAAGGTGTGCAAAGGAGAAGAGAAGGGAAAAGGGGCAGAAGGAATATTTGAAGAAATAATGGTAGAAAATTTCCCAACCCTATTGAAGGACATAGATATCCATGTCCAAGAAGCACAACGTACTCCCATCCGAAAAAATCCAAACAGACCAACTCCAAGACACACACTCATTAGAATGTCAAAGGCCAAAGACAAAGAGAGAATTCTGAGAGCAGCAAGAGAAAAGCAATGCATACCATATAAGGGATATCCAATAAGTTTAAGTGTTGATTTCTCACCAGAAATCACAGAGGCAAGAAGACAGTGGTCCGATATATTTAAGATACTACTAGAGAAAAACTTTCAGCCAGGAATCTTATATCCAGCAAGACTATCTTTCAAAAATGAGGGCAAAATTAGAATATTCACAGATAAACAGAAACTGAGAGAATTTCTAAGCAACAGACCAGAATTTCAGAAAATACTAAAGGGTATGCTAGAGCCTGAAAAGAAAAGAGAGGAGAGAGGGGCCTGGAAGATAGTCTAGAAATGAAGATTATATCAATAAAAGTAAATTTGTCAAAAGAGTGGTGAAAATAAAATATGACAGATAAAACTCAAATAGTCAGGAATAAACTTAACCAATAATGTAAAACACTTGTATTCAGAAAACTGCAATTCAATGTTAAAACAAATCAAAAAAGCCCTAAATAACTGGGAGAACATTCCATGCTCATGGATTGGAAGACTAAATATCATTAAGATGTCAATTATACTCAAATTGATGTACAGATTTAATGCAATCCCGATAAAAATTCCACCAATATTAAAAAAAATTGAAAACATGATCATTAAATTTATTTGGAAGGGTAAGGAGTCCTGAATAGCCAGAAACATCATAAAAAGGAAAAGTGAACCCTCATCTCCAGACTTTAAATCATATTACCTACCTATAGTAGTAAAAACAACATGGTACTGGCCTAAAGAAAGACACAATAGACCATCAGAACCAAATTTATGGCTCAGAAACAGACCCTCACAGTTATGGCCAAGTTATTTTTGACTAGCCTGTCAAACTCACACAGCTCAGGCAGAACAATCCATTCAACAAATGGTGCTGAAAGAATTGGACATTCACAGCTCAAAGAAGGAAAGAGGACCCCTACCTCACACCTTATCCAAAAATTAACTCAAAATGGATAAAAAAACTGAAAGTAAAAGCAAGAACCATAACAGTTCTAGAAGAAATTATTGGAAAATATCTTCAAGACCTGGTGGAAGGTGGTGGATTCTTAAAGGAGATAAAAGGAGGACTGAGTGGACTACTGATGTTTAATGTATGTAGAAGTTTTAATTAGCTTTACTGTAAAACTGCGGAAATGTATAGAGTAGATGGTAATGCACAGTGTTATAAAAAGCTAGTTTATAAATGGGGATGTGACTGAAAATGGTAGTCTAGTTATGTAAATGCCAATTGACAGAATGCTTGAGAATAATCTATTTAATGAATAGCACAGCAAACCAAGAGGTGGGTGAGAATTGTGGTTGATGGTACAGATGCAAAAGTGTCCTTTGTTAGCTAGAACAAATGTATATCACTACTGCAGGGTGCTGGGAATGTGGAGAAGCATGGGAAAAATACAGCTGGAGTGACCTATGGACTGTGGTTAGTAGTAATAATACAATATTTTTGCATCAATGCAAAAGATGTACTGTGTTGATACTGAGGCAGTATGGAAAATGTGAGCCAAATGTATGCTATGGACATGGTAATAATCAGAAGATATTATTTTATCTGTAGCAAATGACACACCACATTGTGGTGTATTGATGGAGGAGTGTTGTTTCAGAATTCTGCACATGTGCATGACTGTTTTATAAGTTTACAACTTCTGTCATAAAAAATACATTTAAAAAATAATAATGGGGTGGTTTGGGGGAAAAACACACCAAATGTAAGATAAAGACTATGATTAGTAGTATGATTTTGACTGTGGTGTTTCATAGTTTTTAACAAAGGTCTTGTGACAATGCGAGGTGTTGGTAGAGGGTTGATGTATGGGACCCGTGTATGATGTTATGCATTTTGGCTTTGTAGGTTCACAACTTTTACTATACACTTAATTGTTTATGTATGTTCATATATAAATGATATAAAGATAATAATAATCAGATTGGTTAGGGGAAAAATACTTTGTTTAGTAGTAATATTTTGACAATGCTCTTTAATCATTAGTTAAAAAGGTTTAAAAACAATGCAAGTTATTGGTGGTAGGGTGAGATGTTATACATGTTTTTTGATGTTATATACATTTGTTTTGTAAGCTCAAAACTATTATACACTTATTGTTTATGTATGTTTATGTATGAGTGATATATTTCAATAAATTTTCAAAAATTAAAAAAAATATAAAACAAAAATCTACCCTGGAATAAATGCGTCTTTTACATCTCAACATGTTTGTGAGCATACTGACAAAAGGAAAAAAAAATTTAAAAGGATTTGCCTGTGGTTTTGTGACTTCTTCCACTCTTGATTTCATTTTGTAATCAATGCCCTAGGCTGCTTGTTTCCACTTAACCTTACCAAACTCATGCAAATTCAGTCGGCAATGTCTACAATTGCCAGGGTTACTTGGAATTGTATACTGATCCTCCAAGGTGCTTAATGAGCCACCCTGGCTGATTAACAACCACCTAGAAGATTGATGGGCATGAAATGCATTTTAATAGCAACCAAACCCTTGCTTCCCTGATTTATAGACCTATCACAATTAGAGACAAAACTAAGTTTCTGAAATTCTAGCTGCTTAGATTCAAATTGCAGTCTGATTGTGGCATTGTTAATACAGTAGTTTGAGGTCAACATTACAAATGCACCTAGTATACTGGGTAGAGAACAAGCCTGAAAGTTCAAATGTCACTTACAAGTTAATGATTTGTACATAAAGAGGTATAGCTGGGCAGTCTGTTCTCTTTGTCAAGTGTAGATAAAAAAATATTTGCTCCATCCCCGACTTGCAATACATATCCATGGTAGTTATGTGCAATGCATTTAGACACAATAACTTGAGATAGGGAGACAAAGAACGAATAAGCCAAGGTTGGGTGGCATTCACAAAGAGGCATGTTATCTGCCTGTTTTTAATCAGGGCAGACTTGAATACTCACATCGGCAAAGGAATGCTAGAATTTATAAGACCTTCCATCCAGGTGGGCTCCGTGGGTGTTCTCCCTGCAGCTGGTAGGCCCCTTCCTGCTTCTGAGTCTCCACCAGAAGGTGAGGCCCCTGACCTCCTGAAATAAGCCCCTTGCTCCTCTCCCACATGATCCTGCTGCCTGTGGGGTGTAGGCAGGATGTTAGGGCATGGCAAAGGGTCTCTCCGTGAAAGACTTCATTAAGTAGCTAACTAATGCTTGCTCCACGAGCCTACTTTCTCAAATAAGGCTTGCCAAACCTGCTAACATATCTCTTCAGTTTTATTCAACATGCAACAGGCTGTGGAGAGAGGGAGGGTGTTGGAGAGAGTGTTAAAGGAAAATAATAAAATCAATATATGCCAAAAGGGAAAGAACCAGATTGGGAGGGAAAAATGTGACCGAAACCTTGGGAGGACATAGACAGCAGAGGAACATTGGAAGGCGGGGGAGGGAATTCAACTAGTCGCTTGCATTTTGGAATTTTTCAAACATTTGATTCTTGTGCAATCACTCCAAAGTAAGGAATACATGTGGTTTAAAAGGGGTAAGAGTAAAGAACTTGGTCTTACTGTGGACTAGGAATCAAAGGCCTTTGCTCTTTGACCCAGACCTTGAGATCCTCCTGGGCCTGTGAGCCTAACAGTAACTATGCCCTAAACTAGCTTTCTTGCCTTTGTTATTTTCCTCTGATCTACATACAGGTCAAGCAGCAGCCAAGTGCTTTCCAAAATGCAGGCCTATTCACGGCATTTGCCAATATAAAAACCTCCTGTGGTCCCTTAAGGAGCTGTGTAAAGCAGTGGTTCTCTAACCTAGATCTGAAGCAGCAGTAGCAGCAGCATCTGGAACTTGTTAGAAATGCAAATTCTGATGCCACGGCAGATCTACTGGACTGGTAACTCTGAAGGTGGGGCCCAGCAACCTGTGCTTTAACAAATGCTCAGGGTGATTCCGGTGGTGCTCAGGTATGAGAACCGCTGGCGGAGAGGTGCTTCTAAAATGTTGGTATGTCTATAAATCAGCTGCAGCCTGTGTGTAAGGGTGAAGTATATAAAATCCAGGTCTTCACTCACTGACTTCTATGGGTTTTGGATGACAGCAAAGCAAGAGCCAGTGGCTTTTAAAGGGCGGTCCATGCACTGTACTTGGAAAAATACTGGCCACAAGTACAAGCAGTATCTGAACCACTAAGGACAACACGTAAGGCCCAGCTTTTTCCCCCTCTCCATCTCCCACCCCTCCTTCTTTTAATCCTCCTTTTCTTCAAACATGTCATGCACACCCACTCGTGCCTCTTTGCCTTTGCAGAGACTCTTGTCTGGCTGAAAACCCACCATGCTTTCTCCTTGCCTATCCCACTTGTACTCCTCTTCAGATTTTATGAAAAGCTTTCCTTGGCTCCCCCAGGCACAGTACATTCTCTCGGCTTTTACTTCGCTAACATATTGCTCATGATAGTCTATCTGAATGACTCAGGTTTTTGGAAAGGCCTGGGCTTCTCCATATATTCACTTGACTATTATTTGTCATCTGTTTGGATGAAGGCACTAAATTAGGATCTGAAAATATTATAGTAACAAAGCAGACACAATACCTGCCCACATGGTGTATAAAGTCTAGATTCAAATCATAACTGCATCACAACTGTGTGACCTTGGGCAAGTTCATGTCTTTGAGCCTCACTCTTATCAGCTGTAAATAGATTATGGTAATTCCAACCTTACAGAGCTGTGACAAAGATTAAACAGCGAGAGTAAGAAGCACATGGCCGAACGCCTCTCACACAGTAGGCCTTCAATACTACATGATTTATCTTACCTTTTGTTGACTGTCTTCAGTATCTATCTCCACCACTGCTCTGTGACTTCCTTGAGTTCTTATTTGCCTTTGAATACCCAGTTCTTGCAACCTATCTCAGTGCCTGCAACCTAACTGGCATAATTCCTCTCTAAATGTTTCTGAATAAATAAACTGCTCTTTGGCAGGCAAATTACATTCCCTAATGTGAACCATTTAGCTCTTATCTAGGAAAAAAAAGGCAAAACTAGTCATATGAACTTCAATGGTGATTTTTTTAATCATTGCAATTCAAGGAATGCACTACGAATAGGAACTTTAATTCTCACATTGAACATTACAAGATAAATTAAAATAATTTTATCTAAGTAAATGCCCTGTCACAAAGTTTAACCAGATTTCACCCCTTCAAATGTTCTTTAAAACATAAAAGGACATAAGCGCATGCACTTTAAAACCTTCTTTTCAAAAGCAGTGGCACACAGGGAAGATGCATTGACCTTGAGGAAGTGTAGAGCTGGGGGCCCTCAAATGGGATTTGCTGGCTTACACTCTCTCAGATAAACCACATGTTCACTTTAGGTATTTGCACACCACATGCACACAGGGAAGAGAAAAATTCAAAAGTGAGTTGGGGCAATTTTGTTGGAGAGCATATGTATTTCTAAGGTCAGAGTTGATGCTAATGAGAAAAACCTGTCTATTGCAAAATGTTCCCCTCTCCCCACCAGAGGTTCTGAGTCAGCAGATCTGGGGTGGGGCCTGAAAATTTGCTCTTCTTGTAAGCTCCCAGGTGATGCTGACCCAGCGGCCACACTTTCAAACCACTGCTCTATGGGGCAAAAGGTTTGACTATGCCAAGAAGAATGGTGCATGCTTCTTAAAGAAAAACAGCAAAGTAAGAAAGGTTAGGGAAAAAAGAATAGAATTCTAAAGTAACCAAAGTCCTCCAAGTAAAATTAAATTCACCCCTCAAATACACACATATATAACCCTTTGTTTCATCACCCAACCTAAGACTAGTGTGCAAATCCATTTTCTTAGGAGAGAATGAATACCTTAAAAAATGGTAGCACGGTTTATGCATCTTTATGTTTGTCATGGTGTGTCCATAGTAAGTGCTCAATAAAAGTTTGTTGAATTATAAGAATTCTAAAGGGAATAGATTATTTACCTTAATCTCTATATGTTTGAAAATTTTATGATGTAATCCATAATTTGAAGCACACTATTGTCCTCACTCTTTGAATTCTTGATTTTCTCTTTCATCCATAAATAATTCACATACATGATGAACAGGACATATAACTTGTGAGACAATATTAAAGAATACGTAGAGATACTTAAAGAACTAGAATACTATTCAGATACCAATATGGGATCTATTCAATTAAACACAACTTCCTATTGAGTTTCTACTAAATGCCTAATAACATATGTAATGCTGGAAATACCTAATATAATAATGCTAATAGCTTCACATTATTGAGTAGTTAGAATGCAAGTCACAATGCAAAGTGCTTACTATGAATTCAGCTTGTTTATTTGTCACAACACCCCTATGAAGTTGGCACTATCAGCACCTCCAGTGTCAGGTGGAGGAAACCAAATTTTAAGAAGAAGAATTTATCCCAAGTCACAAAGCAAAGAAATGGCAGCACTCTGACTTGACTGCAGATGTGTCTGACAGTAGAGTATACACTTACTGGATTTCCTGTGTTAACTCACTTTGAAGAGGGGCTCAGCCTTCAGGGGTGTCATATGCAAAAGAAACTTGGTTATTTTCTATGATGAAACCTATTAGTTCTGTTTACATAGATCCAGCATTCTAATGGAGAGAACCCAAACAGGAGCTCAGTTTTGGATGCATATCAGAAAAATTATAAGGTGCAACAATTTTTCAGTACTCAATTCAACAAATTTCTCATGAACATATGTTATGTGCCAAACACTGCAGTATGGATCCAGTGGTGTCCACCCTCTAGTTGGGGAGAGAGATGATTCTCAAATGCTCACACAAATAACATACAGTTACAAACTGAATTAAAGGCTATAGGAGGAAAATAAAGGGCACCATAAGAGCATGTAGCAAGGGGACCTAATAAAATTTTGGTAGATGATCAAGGAAACCTTCCTGAGAGCAATAACTAAGTCAGATCTAAAAGTGAGCAGGAGAAGGTGGTACATGAATGTATGGGCATGGGGGTAGTGGTGGGGGTGATAAGCAGAGTTCTCCACAAAGGAAACAGCAAGTGCCAAGGCAGAAGAGATCACAGTCCTGTAACTGGGAACATCTAAATGAAAGTTAGTGTGGGTTGGAGCACAGAGAATAAGAGAGGAGTAGTGAAACAGAAAATGTAAACATGCTAAGACTAGACCAAGTCAGGCCTTGCAGGCCACATTAAGGCCAAGAATACCCAGAATCCTTTGAAGTAGAAAAGTGGTAAGGTTTGATTTGCATTTTTAAAAGATCACTCTGGCTGAAAAGAGAACAATCTGGTGGGAAAGGGCAGTCATTTTGGGTCAACCAATTAGGATATTATTGAGGTTGTCCCAATGAGAGATGATGGTAGCCTGCACTCTAGGACAATATTAGGTAAAGAGGAAAACTGCATAGATACCAAGAAGGTATAGTCACCAGGATTGGATGATGGATTTGATATAGTGGTTGAAGGGCAATGAGGAGTCAAGGCCGAATTCCAGACTTTTGTCCTGCTCAACTGAGTGGTGTCATTCACTGGGATAGAACAAACTGGATGTGTATCAGGTTGGTAGGACAAGATCATGAGTTCAGTTTGGGGTTTGTTGGGTTTGAGAGGATATCAACTAGAAAGAAGAAAATATGGTACATCATTCAGGGGAGAGCTCAGAGCTGAGGACATACATTTGAAAGCCCTTGCAGGAAGTTAGTGACTGAAACCAAAAGCACAGATGAAATCACCAAAGGGTAGGAGACAGAGTGAAAAAAACTAAGAAAGATACCAGTTTGGGGAAGCAGGAAAAGACTGGATAAAAGAATTTTCTAACTTAGGAAAATGGTCTCATTTTCATGAATCCTATATAGTCATCATTGTCTCAAACTATGTAGTGAATCACGATTATATTCTATTTAATTTTAAACAAAAAATCCAATCTGACGACCCACAGTACACATGAAGAGAACTGAGGCTCTGAGAGTTTGGTCTGTTTGCTAGATCTCAAAAGTAGAGTGGAGGCAGGAACATGGGTCCTCTCAAATGCACTTTAATTCTCTGTCTTCTACATCAGTGTTTCTCAAAGTGTGGCCCAGAGGGCAGCAGCATAAGTGTCACCTGTACACTTGTTAAAAATGCAAATTTTTAGGCTCTGTCCCACACCTACTGAATGGGAAGTTTTGGGGTGGGGCTCTACCTCCATGTGAATCTGCTGTAGGCTCATGCATGAGAACCTCCACTCTACTTTGTGCAATCCCTTGCGTGAGTGGCAGGCCACCACATGATGTGTCCACACTTGTGATGAGATGAATTATGTACTCCAACAAACATGTACATAACCTTAATCCGCATTCCTATGGGTGTCAACCCAATGAAAATAGCACCTCTTGAAGGTGTGATTTTGAGTTAAGGTGTGGCCCAGCTGAACAAGTGTAGGTCTTAATCCAGATTACCAGAAGCTTTTGAAAGAGAAAATACTGGAAGCCAAAAAGTAAAGAAGGCTGCAGGGGGAAGCAGGAAGTCAGCAGAACCCAGAAGAGGAAGGAAGGGACATCACCAAGTGACAGGAGGCAGAGATACCAGTAAAGGAACCCCAAGGATTGCCAGAAGCCAACACCAGGGTGCTGTAGGCTCTGGGAAGAAGCAAGCCATGTGGCTAACTAACAGCTTTTGGACTTCTTCTAGCCTCCAAACCATCAGCTAACCAATTCCCATTGTTTAAGCCAAACTGTTTTGTGTTATTTGTCACAGCAGCCTGGAAAGCTAAGACAACACTCATGGGTGGAGAGGGAGCAGGAGCAATGGGAGGCTCTTCTTGAATCTGTGCCAGAGGAGATTATATAAAGTAGACCCTCTTAAACTCAACAGAAGATGTAGAGAGTATTAGTACATGTGCCTTTATAAACCAACAATTATGCTGCCATTTTCTGTCCTTTGCAAGAGGGACATACAGCGGTGCCAGGGAAAAATGACATTAACAATCCAGGTTGAAAAGGTAAAATGGCTCTAAGACACAAGTAGAAAAAAGTTGACTGGGTGGAAATAGACAGAAAAAAGCACTTTTAACCATCAATCTCAGCTTGATAGATATAAACAGCTATTTTCAAGGCTCAAACACCCACACTTCCATCTTTAGAACAATGTTAGCAATTTTGTATGCTTGACAGATAAACCTCTGTTCCAAATTATCCTCCAGCCATGAGATTTAAAACCAAGGGTTTTTGGTGTTTTGCTGCTTTGAAATATGTAACCTTAACCAGATGTTTATACCCTGGGTCTTAAAATCTAATTGAAAAGCTCACTTGATGTGTTAGCACAATTAAGAAACTCTTCCTTAATAGGGGAAGGGGGCAAATTGATACGTTTAATTTTCAAAAACACAGTGAGTTCTCTGCTCTACAACATTCTATCAGCTAGAAATTTCTATTAAATGTCTCTTCTCTATTTCATCAGTACAAGGATAGGTTGTGGTCTAAATGATCACTTGAAATATTTTGGGATCTTGAGGTAGATGTGGAACCAAAAAAATTTATATTCAGGCTAGTTTTAGTTTTTTAAAATTTTCACTATCATTCCACTTTACACTTTAAATATTTTTAGTGATAACTATTTTAAGAAGAATTCAACCATTTCTTTAAAATAAATGATATCAGCACCATCTCTCTAAAAAATTAAGAAATCCAACCTTGGTGACATATGCTATTAATAATATTTTGCTAAAAATACTTTAATAATCAAACATAACAAAATATATCAGTTTTGTTAAATCACCTAAATACTGAAACAACTGACCATACGTATTTGAAATAGCTTTGAAAGGAGTTCTAATTTTTCTTTCTCTCTCAATAAGTTACTCAAAGGGGCAAGGCATTTATTTGAATCATAAATTACAAGGTTTCATAGTAAGAAGATGATTGGACCATAAATGAAAAGCCATGTATTTGCAACCTCATTGCTCAAGAGTGCCTGTTAAAACAAAGGTCACCCATTTTCTTTTAGATGTAGCCACTACTATCCAATGTAAAATATATATAGAGAAAAGGCAATTCACAAGTCTGGTAAATAAAGAGCACTTTGCTTTCAACTCTCTACATGGACATTCTTTTCTATGAGCATTAATTTCACTGTAAAACAAAGTTGTATGATTAAAAAGAAAGAAAAATAGCTCCTAAAATTATGAAGATGCTTTGCTTACCATAGACAACATTACCCAGTCAACAAAGAGACATTTACCAGTAAAGCATGCATGTTTATAAAATTAATAAAGACCTTCCTTAGAAATATGTCTATCTTATAAAAACTTAGGGATGGGCTGAAAAGAAAAATACTGTAAAAAGATATTTTAAAAGTCTATTTTTCTTTGCATGGTTTTAATTTCAAATAAATATCCAATTATTTTTATAGATTTCCAGTTTGCTTCAGGAAATCCCGTATTACATACTAATGAGTTGAAGTATAATTGAAAAAAAAATTCCAAACAAGCAAATAAAATGACATTACTGTTCTTCTGATAAATGCAATTTCTCATTGTCTGAACACAGAATTTCATGGGTCCTTTTTCAAAATACCTATCATGTAAAACCCAAATTGCTTGAATGTTAGTTCTGGAGAGATTTTCACGATGCCTGGAAATTCTGAGTGTCAAATTCAACAATTAGGCTCAAAGGCTGCAGGTGGTATTTATCAGCCTTCAAGACTCACATCAAACGTTTAGGAGAGGAAAAATAAAATAGGAACTCTGGGTTTAAAATGTCCTTTTGTATAGCCTGTGTGGTTCTTCTTTTTATAAAATCCTATGACTTGCCAATTGGAAAGACATAGATAGGACACTGAGGGGATTTAAAAACACCCACATCTTAATGATAAAGTATCAAGGTCTAGGGATCTAGAAGGAAACATTAAACAGAAACTAAATGAAATATCTAGTTTAATCACTATGACAATCAATCACACCTGAAGCCCCCAACCTAAATAACTTGGCCAAAAATTAAAATTTGCTGTGGATGTCCAGAAGAAGTAATCTCCTCTTTCTTATCTTCCCTAGGCAAAGTACTTATGTTTTCCCTTTCAAATTAATGTATTGGCTATAAATTTGATTAAGTTGTAAGACCTATTTGAAGCAAAACTCTTTTCACTGCAAATGAGAGTATACATACGGTCCAGTCAAATTCTTTGCTTCAACATTGTTTCATTAGGATGTTAGAAAGAGGCAAAGTGCCAATCTTAAACTTAACAAAAAATTAAAAGGAGCCTAATAAAAAACACATTTTATGGTGGAATCATACCAAAAGATGTACTTACCAACACTCAGTACATCTTAAGATGTGAAAACATTAGTGGCTGATTTGAAATGCATGGACAGAATAGAAAAGTATGAGAGAAAATCTTCCGATATTTTATGAGTAGAAAAATTACAATCCTACCATCTACTATTACTCCTCCCCAATAAAAGTAGATCCTAACTGTTGGTTAGGGATTAAGTTGAAATACAACAACAGCAAACCTGTAAACTGACAATCACTAATAAATAATATAATAAAGCAAGTGGACTCCTTAATCAAATTTTTTGTTGAATCTAGCATTATATTTGAAAAAAAAAGTTGGAGCTTGCTAAGGGGAATTGATAGTTTCTACAGAAAATGCTATGTCCAAGTTTATGTCCTCAGCTTCTGATTTTGTGGACAATAGATTTGGGTCATTTTAAAGGGAGAACATCAGCAAGTGGCTGCAGTGACAAATAGTTATTAGCTTTAGTACAATTCTTTCATTTTTGAAGGTTGGCTAGATTGTCAAAAGGAGTATTCCTTTTTCTATCCTCTCATCCTCATTTTTTAAAAAGACATTTCTTTGTCTCAGAACCCTTTTAGTCTTTTTAGGATGACTTTTCCCCCTTCTGCTTTGGCTTCGTGTGTCTCTTTGAGGGCTCAGTGACATCTAGGTCAGGGAAGTCTTTACCAAAGTAATCTTAGTGGAAAGTTCTAACAAGAGAGTGAGGATGCTGTAGGCTGGCACAGACACCTGAGCAATTTGCCTTATCACTAAAAATTGGACCAAGTTGTGCAGAAATAAGAGCACACCATGGGTTGTGATACATATGCTTTTGGGATTTACAGGTCAAATGTAGGCTTTCAGACGGTTAAGGGATTAAATACAATCACCATCATTCTCATCGCCACACTCACCACCACCACCATCACCAATGTCTACATCATATTAATACCATGATTATCATCAATGGATGCAATTTATTTTTTTCATTTACCATTTGCCAGCCACCATGCTAAGCACTTCACATGTATAACCTCTTTTATCTTTACAAAACTAAGTTCCAAAATGCAGGCTCAATCCAAGGGCAAATATGCCTAAATATAAATCTCATCACATCATTCCTCTGATTTAAAACAGCCCATAATTTCCCATTTAATTTAGAAAAAATATCCAAGCTACTTTCCAGCATGGAAGACTGCATGTCATCTGGCCTCTGCCAGATCTTTCTCCTCAGCCCCTGGCATTCACCCCTTCCATCACTACTTTCCATTCATGCTATTTCTCCAATAGATCAATATTACTCCTACTATGAGGCCCCACATTTTTTTTCTTTATCTGGAATATTCTTTACATGTCTGCCTCAATTGCAGAACTCAGACCCCTTCTCAAATGTTAACTATCCAAGAGTCCTTCCTCTGACTTCCCTGGAAGGTATTATTTTCACATGCATATTCCAATCATATTCTACCACATCCCCACTTTTGTTTTGTGTACAGGACTTATTAATATCTGTAATTATAACATTTTCTATTTTTATTAGAAAAGTTATGGGTTTGCAGCACAATCATGCATAAAAGAAAGTATTCCCTTATACCAACATATTATTAACACCCTGCATTTGTGTGATATATTTGTTACAATTGAGGAAAGCACATTTTAAAATTGTGCTATTGACTACAGTCCATGGTCTAACTTTGGGTTCATTGTTTGCATTCTGATAACATTTTCTTGCGTGTTTATTATGTCTCCTCCACTAAAACGAAATCTCCTTAAGAGAAAACAGAGTTTCTGATCCACTACTGAAATCCAACACATTGGGCAATATATTACATTTGATGTGTAATTGAACAAATAAATACCTCTTTGAAACGGGTACTAGTTCTATTGTGATCTTTATTTTAAAGGTAAGGAAACTGGGGTTTAGAAATTTAAGTAACTGGCTCAAGGTCATATAGCACCCAGCAGAGTCAGAATTTGTAGTCAAGGTAGATGCCTACCTAACCAAATGGAAATGAATTTGTCCACATCATGATGGAGCTAGGATTTTTCAAGGGCATGTGCAAGACATTCTAACCTGATTGCCACATTTGGAAACATAAATGTTATCATGTGTGACAAGAATGATTTCTTAGTTACCTGAGGTCTGTACTGAAAGAAAAACCTTCCAAAATAAGGTAATTTCAAAAAAGTTGATCATTTAATCATCCGTTCTAGTGCTCTTGTTTTAGTCCATCTTCTCCTCTAGGTATCATGGATGTCATGGAAAATACCTACTACTCTTAGTAAAGTAAGACAAAGGTCAGGTTGTGCAGAATAGAACCCTATAGTAGAGGTCAGAATACCTGAGCCCCAGACCCTGCTTTGTCACACATTAATGGGAGGCTATAGACACCTGAGAGTCTCAATTTCCACATTTTAAAACAGGAAAATGTTTATCATATCAACCTCAAGACATTGAGAGATCAATGGAGATTATGGCTATAAATATACATTTTAAATGCCAAAGAAATATAAAAATGGAAGGCCTTATCATTGTCACTTAGGGATTGAGGCTTTATCTGTAGGTGTTCAGTAAACATTTATTGAACGAGTAAATTTGTAAATGTTGAGTATGAAAGAATACAAAATAATATAGATGCAATGCTTATCCATGAAGTCGCTTTGTGATGTAACCTGTTTGTTTCATATTTTAGATGAGATAACATGCTGTATAAATGGGAGGGCCAGTAACAGAAATGTCATGCTAAAAATGTACAAGGAAGCAACTTGCCATCATGGTCAAATTACTTCAGATGCCTTGAATTCATGAATTAAACACTCCATCAAATTTTATGCATCTCAAGCACTTCTCACACATTTAAATTCACAACATCCAAGTGAGGTAGGAAAGGAGGAATATTTCATTTTTCTTATTTGGCGAAATGACGATAATGAGGCACAAGAAGGTTAATGATAGATTTGAAGTTAATGCGATCAGTCAGCAGCAGAACCACACTTAGAGTTAAAGTTCCCTGAATCCCACACTTAGGGTTCTTTTCAAGACATTATGCTAAACCCATTTCATTGTCAATGTGATTTAATTCAGCCATGTAGGCATGAATGCACACAACAACGTTTTCTTTTTGTTTGTTTGTTTTCCTACTAAGGAATCTTGTTGCTAACTCAAACCCTGAGGTTTAGAATGGGTAGACCTAGATCGGAGACATGGCAGAAATGGTCACTCAAGTAATTTCCTAAGCTAACTTCCCTTCCTTTCCCTATGAATTCTATATTTTTCCACATTAAGCCACCAAATTACTCAGATTCACTGAATTCCCTTTGTGATGAAAGGCTATTAACATGCTATTTCACAAAAATACTAATTTCTCTTTTTGGTTATATATGTAGAAAGCCAATATTTAGGGATTATAAGGGCGGGCCAAGGAAAATGAGCACCAGAAATTGAGATTTTGTAGGTAGAAGGTAAGGTTTTCAAAACATCACATTCCCTTTTTTTCCCTCCCACCTCACTGGTCATTCCTTCTCCTTCTCTTTTGCTGTTTTCTCCTCTGTTGACTCAACTCTTAATGTTGTAGACTTTAGTTGATAGCAATGGTATCCTTCCAGATGATTACAGCAAAAATAATTAGAGCTATTCTTTTTTTTTTTTTTTAAGATTTATTTTTATTTATTTAATTCCCCTCCCCTCCCCCGGTTGTCTGTTTTCTGTGTCTTTTTGCTGCGTCTTGTTTCTTTGTCCGCTTCTGTTGTCATCAGCGGCACGGGAAGTGTGGGCGGCACCATTCCTCAACAGGCTGCTCCCTCCTTCGCGCTGGGCGGCTCTCCTTATGGGTGCACTCCTTGCGCATGGGGCTCCCCTACGCGGGGGACACCCCTGCGGGGCGCGGCACTCCTTGCGCGCATCAGCACTGCGCATGGGCCAGCTCCACACGGGTCAAGGAGGCCCGGGGCTTGAACCGCGGACCTCCCATGTGGTAGACGGACGCCCTAACCACTGGGCCAAAGTCCGTTTCCCTAGAGCTATTCTTAACTCCCTTTATCTCCCATACCCCTTTATCCAATTCATCTTTGCTGGCTCTATCTTCAAATATATTCAGAATGTGACCACCTTCATCCCACCCTGGTCTGAGCAACTATCTCTGCTTAAATTACTCTAATAGCCTTCGAACTTGGCTTCCTTCTTTGAGTCCCTTCCCCCAGCATCCAAAGTACTCCTTATAATGTATATGTAATATCTTCTACATGGAATCCTCCATTTCAGAAAGAAAGGGAACATCCTCAAAATGAACTCTAAGGTCTGCCATCACCTTGCTAATATCCTCTCTCATTTACTTCACTCTAGCTATGGTGTAGTAAAATTGCCATGAAATCAGATAAACCAATGTCTTAGGAATTCTGCATTGACATTTCTCTCAGGCCAAACTGATTCTCCCCCCATATACTCAGGATTCATTCCCTCACCTCCTTCAAATCTTTGCTCGAATGGTACCTTCTCTGTAAGACCTACCTTGATACCTTATTTAAAATTAGAACACCCCTTAGTATGAGTTACCCACTTACTCTGCTCTACCTCTTCTTTTCTGCAGCACTCATGGCCTTTGAACATACTATAAATTTTATTGATTATGTCCGTTATTTATTGTCTGAGTCCCCTGAGATCCCTGAAGCCATGCATTTTTTGTTTTGTGCACTGATGCATACCAAGTATCTAGAGCAGTGCCTGACATGCAGTAGTAGCTCAGTAAATATTTACTGAATTAACCTGATACTTAGACATGAACTTTTGGCTTCCCAGTGACAGAACTAGTATCAGAGTATTGAGAGAACCCAGCAAACAAATGAGGCAAATGTGACCATTAGATAGAGTAGAAATTAGGGAAAAGAAGAGAAAGATATGAGATGACAATGGAAAACATGCTAAACACATCAGGTTTTTTATGTTGTTTTTTTTACTTCTGGGGGTGGGGCACAGATGCAGGGATGAAGACAAGGGGGCATACATGAAGATACAAATAGAAATTTCCGCCATTTCAAAAAGGCTAAAAAAAATTACATGTTTAAAAGTGATGTGGTTTTAAAGAGACTGACAGAATTACCAATCCCCTTGTCTTTTTTTTCCCCCCCAAGATTACATTACTTCAAAGCATCACTGGCCATCTCATGGTTATCAGGGGTGGCTATTGTTACTTATTTATATAAGTCTGATAAATACAAAGAGGAAAAATACTTGATAAATGCAATTTGTTTTGTGGGCAAAATATGTGGAAAATAGAGCCTATGTAAGAATGAGAAGAAAAGGGATCCTCAGAGGTGAATAGTCTGTCACTCACTGATATAAGTTGCTTGAGCAGAAACAGCAAGTTATAAAATGAATGCAAGAAGAATTAACCTTACTGATTTATCTGTGAAATATACTGTAGAACCAGGTATCTATTTTTATAGCCATTTCTTGTCTAGACTTCACAAAATAGCTGCAGAGGAAACATACTTTACCAAGATCCCAGAAACCATTCTTGAAAGATATTACCAAGACTGTCTAGTTCTAGATATTAACAAGACTTCTGTAACCGCTTAACTTGAACCCTCTTTTCTAAAAGCAAAATGGTATCCTTGGTCATTTAGGCTGTGGATGAATGATTTAAGGTGATTGCTTTCTCTCCTGTCTCTATTTGTAAGCATTTTTATGTACAATTTTCCAAACTGATAGTTTACTAGTTCTATCAATTATAGCAGTAATATATTTTTTAAATTTTTATGGAAAACTCTCTAAGACTAAAAGTGCAAATATATGGAAATGACATCCTCCTTAAAACACTAATAAGAGGTGTTTTTGAAAAGAGCATGCTTTGGAAGAATAAACAATATTTATATAATCATTCTTGCAAGTTGCTTGTTTTATTTATCTGCATGCTTTATTAGTGATTTAAAGGTGGTTCACACAAAATACAGATTCAAACTTGAACATTTTAGGTTATCTCAAATATCAAACTTCAATTTTCAACTAACAAATAGTCCTCATTTAATATTAATGTATATCTAATTTGCAGTTATCACTACCATACACATAAACTGTACTAATCAAGATACACAAGAACAAAATATCAATATTAAAATTTAGTCATGAGCTTCATGGACATGTTTAGTTATGGCATTAATTGAAATTGGCACTATAAATCTGTTTATAATTTATGGTGTCAGAAATATCCAATTATATAAATCTCTAGGAGTTCTCTATCTTAATGAACCAAGTTTTTAACTTACAGAATATGATGGGCTTTATTAATGTTTTCTTGGGATTTTCTGGTATTTAACTTTTCATGGTTGGTAACAGCTGAAAATTACAGTTTTCCATTTTAGCAATATGTATCACTGTGTTCTTTGTAGACAAACCATTAAACATCAAAAGACTGCATTTTGGGTATGTCTACTCAACATCTGTTTCCCTCTAGTTGGAATGCCATTGATATTTTAGCCCCTTTCAGTCTGCCCCATCTGGTATATACCAGTCAGACCTTCAGATATGAAACCAATTGAGCAAAGGAAAATAATATATTCATACTAAACTAAAATCTCTGTTGTCAATACCTACTATACAGGCAATTGGCCAAACTCTTCCCTACTTTCAATGAGGTGTATGCTCCCTTACGCAGGACATTCCATCCTTGGCAGCCAAGGTCAATCTACAGTCACTAGGTAGCAAATTAATACAGATTACAAAGAAAAGTGACTAGGTAGCAAATTAATACAGATTACAAAGAAAAGTGAATAAGCAGTAGGGCTTGTGAAACCCCAAAACGGTCAGAGATAAATTGTACTTGATCATGACACAGCTTAGTACCTGGTTATGACCTGTCCTTCAAAAAACAGGATGAGCATCTTGTGAGATCCAAACTGAGTTTGCAAATTAACCATTCCATGATATAGATTTTATTTCTCTAATGGACATTCTTCTGCTGCCATCTAGAAAAGAATACTCTATTATCTATAACATGTGTTATTAGCATAGATAACACAACGGTTTTTAAAACATGGGTTATTCTGGCCTCTTGAATACATTAAACTCATTTAGAAAGCTGAGTTAAGATACAGGATATTAATCTCAGAGATACAGACCTTGTAATTGCTTCCCTCATAAATTCCTTCCACATGATTTGTGTATTCCATTGCCATCATGACAAGTAGCTGATGTCCCCTTGACCAAAAAAAAATGTTTTCTTGGGTAAAATATCAATTACAAGGTTAGAAGAACTCCTTCACAAGCGCTATACCCATTTGAGTTACAGAACTCTAGCACTGTAAAAAAAGTCCAGTGAAATGAAACTCCATGAACCAAAACTCCAATGAAATAAAGCTCAATGAGCCAAAGACAACGAGGGTTTCCTCTGAAGAGGAGATCCTAATCCTTCCACCAGATCTGGCACTGTACAGGGGTGCTGGGTGACTGACAAGGACAAGTTGGGCATGCATTAAGAGGAGTTGGTATTTCTTCCAGGGTAGACCTGGAGAGGCCAAAGAGAAAATGACCTTCAGATGAAGGCAGTTTTTGTTTGCTTGTTTGTTTTTTAATTTTTTAATTTTTCTCTCTATTTTCAAAAAAATGTTACATTCAAAAATAAAGAGGTCCCCACATACCCCGCACCCCCCTCACCCCACGCCTCCCAAATGAACAACCTCTTTCATTATCATGGGACATTCACTGCATTTGGTGAATACATTTTGGAGCACTGCTGCCCCACATGGGTAATGGTTTACATTGTAGTTTACACTCTCCCCCAGTCCACCCAGTGGGCCATGGCAGGACATACTATGTCCAGCATCTGTCCCTGCAGTACTACCCAGGACAACTCCAAGTCCTAAAAATGGCCCCACATCATATCTCTTCTTCCCTCTCCCTACCCTCAGCAGCTACCGTGGCCACTTTATCCACATCGAGGCAGTTTTAAATTTCAGGTTTTTAGAGAAGCAAGTGTGCTTTGGAGCTGTCCATGGTGCTGACTGATGCTGCCTTCAGTCTGCAAAATTCCAGCTTCTTGAAAAGTATCTAGGTCCTGACTTAAAATCCAGTTTGCTACATGCTTGGCCGTTCAACCGTGCTCTGCTCCCTATATGTAATTGTTTAACATAATCTATAGTCTCAGTCATGCCTATGTGAAGACCAGTACAACAGTTGCCGATGATGCCATGGATACTACCAGATATTCTGATTTGAAAGGTCTTGTAGGGTAACCAGTCATCTTTAGATTAAAGAACACCTTCATATGATTCTGATGAGGGACTAAAGTACTGCTTAGTCTCACTCCAGTCTTCCCAAGGTTCCCCAGCTCAATCTCCAGTGTTTTTAACAGAGCAGTGGCCCAGATCCTCTGAAGCTGTTCAATTAGACCTCATGTAAGCCATTTGGACTCAAACCACTGAAGCTTCGTTTATGACACTCCTTCAGCTTACCATTCCCACTACTCTATTTTTCCCTGTCCAAATATTTCTTACCCTTTAAATTACTTTTTTCATGAAGTCATCCCTCACTATACCAAACCTCAATAGCATCATCTTTGGAGTCATATAGACCTTGATTCAAATTAATCACTGCATTAAAACAACTTCCTTAACTTTATACATAAGTCTTAGATTATTCATTTGTAAAATGTAACTAATAACATTTACCATTTGGAAGAAATTTTGTGAGGTAACATGAGATAAGATTTTTAAGGCACCTAACACAGTATCTGATACACAGTGGGCCCACAGCATGTTAGTTCTGTTCTCCCTCCTCCTGAGTTCCCTTTGCAGTTTCTGTGTTACCTCATTACTCTGGCTCATCTAATCAATTCTTGTTTCTATTATTTGCCTCATCAACTAGCCTTTAAGCTCCTTGACTAAGAATAAATAGCCATTGTACACTGAGTTCTTAGTGGGTGGGTACCGAGAACTGTGCAGAGCACTTTACATATCTTGGCCCAGAACATTTGGCTATTGAGTGGTAGAGGTGGAATCCTAACTTTATGCCCCATGTTGTAACCATTATGCCATACTAAGGTGAATAACAATTTGGGTCCCTCCTCCCCAATTCCTATGTTCTCTGGTATATGGATTAATTGATATCAGAGTAGTTACCATTCTAAGGGAGTAAATGCACTGCCTATATCCTACTCTTCTACATATCATCATCCTCAATCCTTTCAAAAAGGACAATCACCTTATTGTTTAATAAATGACTGACTTAGTATCCTAAAAGAAGTGATTTGGAAAACAAAATACCTAACATTGCTCCTTATTTTCTAATTGCTATAACCTGTTCTCTTCAGAGTGTATGTACTAGAAAATCTGACAGTATCATTCACTCTCATATTTTTCACATTTCCCAGAAAGTATAATTGAGTAGTAATAAAGTAAAGGAGTAAGTCCCTTGTTGGGGCAATGGTTGAACTGGACCTATAAGACTCTCAACCTCATGGTAACATAGGCTACTCCTACTATTCCCAAAATGTTCAAATCTTCATAAAAAAAACAAGTACCCAGTAAGAAGACACCATAAATTTTGCAATCTCACTCTATACATTTATAGAGCCAGGAAGAGTTGGCTGTTCTCACATGCATTAACGGCAATTAATCAGGGTTATCATTGTCAGAGAGGAAAACCAAGTATTCTGACACCCAAAGACATTGACCAGTAAGTTTTAATAACTTAAAAAAGATTTGTATATTAACAGAATGGTTGCCTTTGACACACTTGTGCTTACTTTATAAAAAACATCCTGTATCTTTCTTTGTTGTGAGGAAAGTATTCTATATCTTGATTGCAGTAGTGATTATGTGATAAATGTCATAGAACTATTCACAAAGACATATCAAAAGAAAAAAGAGAGCATGCAAAAACCGGTGAAATGCAAGTAAGGTTTGTAATCTAGTTCATTGTATTATGCCAATGTCAAGTTTCTGGTTGTAACATTAGGGAAAGCTAAGCCATGTATACATGAGGACCTCTCTGTATTATTTTTGTAACTTCATGTGTGTCCATAATTATCTCACAGTAAAATATTTTAAACCTTTAAATAAACCCTGTAGAAACCTGGCCTGCCTTTTAAGAGGAAAAAAGGGAAAAGAATAATAGAAAGAAGAGAGGAAATGAAAGAATCTGGCTATTTTCTAATAGGAAATTTTGCTATCTTTTACACTAGAAACAAAAAAGGAAACAAGTTGCTATCTTAACAAGTTTTGAGAAGTCTATTTTCCTCACAAAGCTTAGGAAGATATGAATGAATGTCCTCTGTGCAAGGGAACGATACACTAAAATTACTTATTCCACCCGTGCTTTTTGTCTGCTGTTTACATACAAGTTTTGTAAATCTGCCAATATTTAGTCACTAATCTTAAGTTACAACTGAATTTGTAATACATTTAAAGATATGATTTGAATCACCTTTTACAAGCTATTGTAAGGTAATATGGTGCTATGGCACTTCTCTAGAAAACTGGCTCCTCTTAAAATGGAACTGAATTGTTCCTAAGATGTTTAACTAAAGTGATTAAGTCAGCTGAATGTAAGATATTGATTTTCAAATGGCCTAGCCACATTTGCATTGTTAATTTTTTACCAGATTACACCACAGGACTAAATCATTGCGGGGGGGGGGGGGGGGAAGCATCAGAAAATCATCAACACTAGGGTAAAATTCAAGTTCTAACAGTAAAACAGTATTTTATAATTCAGTTATCAGAGGACATTAGAAAACTACTTTTCAAAATTTATATTGGTAAATTTATTTTCTCTAAGGGTATTAGACAAATACTTGTCAAATATTCTATTCATTATTAGATAAAAATGGAAATTAAACTTCCCCCTAAATTTTGCTCATACAAGGCAGATGTAACCTGCAGCTACAGCAAAATTTAATTTACATTCTTGACAAATTAACAGTCAAAAAACATATAGCTATTCATCTACATAGAACATAGGATTTCTGATCACCTCATAATTAAGCCCATTGATGCCAATGCATTAACACTGAACATTTAAAAATTAAAAAGAGTTAATTATCCTCTTCTGATTAGTCTTACTATGCTCTCTTTACTCAATGGCAATTGGTATACATAACCTTAAGGACTCAATTGTTATTTTCCTTGGCTCTCTAGGCCTCCTAAAACATTTTATTCCTATTTTTAAGAGCATTTGTTGAAGGATATTTATAACAAAAATGGCATTCAACATTGGAAAGAGCTCAACACACACACGGGATATTACATATTTTCTCAAATAATTGATAAATAGATACTCTTGCAGAAAGCCTTAATTTCAATGTTTAAAAATACTCTTTGACTGTTCCACAAGAAATAATGGGCCTGACAGTCTCTTATGAGGTTAGTAGGTAGTGACTATAAGCCACATTTAAACCTGTTGGGTCAAACTGCAGGGACCAGAATGACAGGATGGTAACAATGCAGGAACAGCAAAATGGAGTTAAAAGATAGTGAATGTGGGCCAGACTTCCTTGAGTCATTCATTCTTTTATTTATTTATTTTTATTTCTCTCCCCTTTCTCCCCATTGTTTGCTTTCTGTGTCTGCTTGCATTCTTGTCATGTGGCACTGGGAAACTGTCACTTTTTTTGTTGCATCATCTTGCTGTGTCAGCTCTCTGTGTATGTGGTGCCACTCCTGGGCGGCCTGCACTTTTTTTGTGCAGGGCAGCTCTCCTTATGGGGCACACTCCTTGTGCATGGGGCACTCCTAAGCGGAGGCACCCCAGCGTGGCATAGCACTCTTTGCATGCAGGCAGCACTGAGCGTGGGTCAGCTCATCACACAAGTCAGGAGGCCCTGGGTATTGAGCCCTGGACTCTCCATATGGTAGGCAGATGCTCCATCAGTTGAGCCACAACTGCTTCCTGATTCATTCATTCTTCACACAACTATATATTGAGGGCTGACTATGCCCCTGGTGCTGCTAGACACAGGGATGTACTGGCAAAAACCCTGAAAAGATACCTTCCCGTGTGATGTTTACGTAATCATTGGACACTCAGACAAAATCAAGGAGGCAGAATATTAGTGCCAGTGAAATCAGACACAAGGAACTGAGTTACAGAGTAATGATATGGGGATGGAGCCTTTGAGAAGTTGGCCCTAGAACATGTGATCTGGCCTCTCCTAGGAAGCGATAGAATCACGTACCCCCAAACCCTGAGGATGAATAGAAGAGAGAAGACTGCAGCGAAGAATGTCTGCTCCAGAGGGACTCTCTGCAGTTAAAGCTTCCCCCATCAAGAGGTATTTGCTGACTTGCCTTTTGTTTGGATATTCTCTGAAGATTACGTGGGATATAGTCCCTCCTACCTCATCTACGCTCAGTGCCCTGATGTCCTCTCACTGAGAAAAAGAGGGGTTTTGACAAAAGCCTTTAAAATGTGTTTGTTTGTTTTTTCACTTTCACTTGCAAGTTCCTTTGGGCATGTCATCTACACTATCCACCTCATAGAAAAGTTGAGAATATTAAGCAAAATAAAGGTTAAGACTATGCACTGAACAACATACTTTCTTCATAACATAAGGCATTGTAGTTAAAAGAGAATCTGATTTATTCCATGATAATATGTATCCATCCCTAATTTTTCTTCACAAGCGGAGGAATGGTTGTAAGGCTTTGAAGTCAGACAAACGTGGGTCTGAATTTTAGGTATCTCACTTCTTGCTTTGTGATGCTATAAGCCTAACTTGTGAGCCTCAGTAACTCCATGGATAAATTAAGGCTAAAGCTCTGTACATAATTGCTGGAACAAGGCAGTGCTTATTAACCACTTAGCAAAGTGCCTGGCATAACGAAGAGTAGTTACCATAATAATTATCAACATCACCGTCACTGCTATCACATCTAAGAACCTATTGCCCATGGGGTCCACTGAGTCTACATTCAGCTTTCAAGCCTGATATTTTATCTGCCATTCCCTAAATCACTCTTCGCTCAATGTGATTTTCTTCTCATTGTACTCCAGATATAGCTTCTCCATCTACCTCTGGATTTGCCCACACTGCTTAGAGTGTCTTTTCTCTGCACTAGATTTAGGCAAATTTTGTACACCTACCAGTCCAAGAACTTAAGGGCTGTGTTCACATTTTGCTTGTTGTTATATCCGCTGCACCTAACACAGAGTCCTGTATTACTGGAGGAGATCTAATACAAATGTATTGAACATGAATAAATTCCCTGGCTGGAGTTGCACCTCCACTCATACCTAACTCTACACAACTGCACAGAAATTTCTTCCCCTTCAGTTCCTATGAGACTCTTTGATTGAACCTCTTGTTTCGGAAAGAATCTGTAGATAATGCTATAACATATTTTCCAGCACATCCCACTTGTATGGAGCAGAGAAGGTTGGGCATCGGCTAGCTCAGGCATTAGCTGAAGTAATTGATCCTGCACATTAAACTTATATAATTCAAATAATAACAACAATTACACATTATAGGCTGCCAGGATCTCTCATTTTAGCCAAGACTGCAAATAAAGTCTTATATTTTAAATGTCTGCTAGATTCTGACAGGCATCATTCACTAATTAGTTATCGAGTGTAACTCAAACATTGTATTTTCACTACTATTTTGAGGCACTGGAAAATAACCTAGTGCCTACTAAACTCTTCATACTTGCCCATCTACCACAAACTGCAGGCATATAATTATCCTAATCTACTGGTACCCTCTATTAAGATATAGATTGTGAGGTCATGGTGTTCTCTGGAAATCCAGAATGTCTGAAGGCAAAGTTTAGGTGACTCAATTATAGATGATTGTGCAACTGATTTCCCTTAAGCATAGTTATGTCACCATAGAATCATCTCAAATCTGCCACCTTTAAAGCTGAACTCTTCTCCATTCCATGGGTATGCATTCTCACTTAGGCTTTAATAGAAAATTTTAAACAATTAGAGCATGATCTGATTCTCTCTAGATGTCTTAATGAGAGTGGTCTGCATTCCCCATTGCTTTTGCCATTAAAATAGGATCAAAATCCAGGAAAACTACACCATAGCATGTTAAATACTATATAGAAGCAATTATTTAGATAATATCAAAGAAATGTTTTGGGTAAAATAATTTAAAATCTGATGTAAATAAAAGTTGTTTCCAATTCATTTATATTATGAGCACTTAGAGATAATAGATGTGGATGCTATTTGAAAGCCAGGATTCATGCTACTTAAAACTTATTGTTACAGAGATATAGGCAGAACCAAACAGGATCTTTGGTGAAAGAGAAAATGGAAGCACAAAATAATAAATAAAATTGTCATGGCTAAAGAACATATTTAGTCTTCATTATGTTAAATTATATATGCAGTTAGGCAAGGACACGCTGGCCTTTCAAAAATAAGAACCACATTGTGCAATCCATCTACTTTTAAACAGAGACAACCATTAATGTAAAACAAAACCCTCACTGGCTCAAACGACCTGATGAGGTCATAAAAATTATAAAGGATTATGACTGGATCACTATTAAGACCCACGCCACGTGTGTAAGTTATTTAAAAATAGGTCACTGGTAGGATTTTGCTGGCAGTGGGCTTGCTACTGTGAATAATAACATAACTTGCATAATTTGCAATGCATAATAGATAAGACACACACACAAGAAAAGAAAAACTTATTGTGAATGGTGATAACGTTTTTAGTCATTGGGGATTTCACTGTAATATGACTGGGTGTACCTCCAATTGATGCTAAATTTAGTGGTATTTGAAGTTACTTGGATAAAAAACAGTTGGTACTCAAAAAGTTGAAAATGGAAGGTGTTTTAAGGTCAGCACAGCATGATCCTTGCAATAGCAAATGAGAGTACTATGTTAAAATGTATTGGTATTAGTAGAGAGAATAAGTTTGCCTCAAACTTTCTTTCCTAGATTTCCAAGACAACAGTGATTTCCTGTAAGTTAAAGAACACAATTAGCAAAATAGTGCCATTTCCCACTCTGTTATCTACATGCGAATGCACATTCACATTTTAGATACTGTATAGATTACTTTTCAATTATAATGCCTAAAATGAATTCAAACACGTCTGTAGGAAGAAGCCATCATTTTACAGCCCCTTGAAAATCACAGACTGAAATGCTCTAATGATATAATTATAATTTAATACTAGTACCAAATGTATTGTTTTCCTATTATTTTGCTTTACCAATTGATGTGATTTATTGGTAGAGTTACAAAGTCAGAAAACTAGAATTTGTATTAAACATACTAAACATAGAATAATTTTAAGTGGAAGACACCTGAAATTTAGCATATAAATTGGGTGAAATAATAATTGTAAATTTATAGTTTGTAATATGAATCCAATAACATGATATACATGATTGTTTAGTTCATTTTAAATGCTGCCATGTTATTACTGTCTTATACTCCATATATCTATTATTTAGGACATTCCTTCCATCTGTCCATAGATAAATGTTTATTGAATTTCTTTTATTCTTACTGTGGTCTTTCGGCAAGGGAAACTTTTTCTTTTTAGGAGGCATGGGGGATTGAACCCAAAAGCTCATACATGGGAAGCAGGTGCTCAACCACTGAGCTAGGCCCACTCCCAGGAAGTTAACTTTTAAAGTTCCTTTTCCAGCTATACAAGTCAGTAAAAATTGGTCTTGAGATTTAAAAAGATAGATAATATATAGTTAAGAGACAGAAAGAGAGAGATGGAAAGGGAGAAAAAGACAGAGAGTAACTGGGTGGCTGGCTGGCTGGTTTACTGGATGGTTGGGCGAATGGATGGAGAGATAGACTGATGGATGGAGAGACAGACAGACAGACATATAGACAGACAGATAAAATACGGTATTTGGGAAGTTATTTAACTTCTCTGGCTTTACTTTTATCATATATAAAATGGGATAATAGTAACACCTATTTTATGGGATTTTTGTGAGCATTAAGTTAGTCAGTCCAGGTACACAGTGCTGTTTTTAATTTTGTTGCTATTTGGCTCTTTTACAATCTGTCACATATTTCTATGTAGTTTTTTAATACATAGAATAGACACAGCCTGATGAAGAGAGCTATCATTTATTGACTGCCCTCTGTGTGACTAAGCATAGATGCTTTACACATTTTAAGTCACATAATTATGAAAATAAGCCCTTATAGTAGGTCTTGCTATCTCCATTTTACAGATGAGAAAACCATGATTTAATGCCATTTTTGTAACTTGCCCAAGGTCTTAGAGCTGATAAATTGCAAAGGCAAGGAGAGAAACCAGAGTCAATGATAGCAGAGTATCTCAACCAGCTACAATACTTACTTTCTTCACAAACTCTGTGAACCTCAGTTTCGCCATTATGGTGGAACCTTCACTTCATGGTTTTGTTGTTAGAATTAAATGAGACAATGCCTAAAAGTGCTGAGCAGAGTTACACTATTATATTGGGTTACACTATAACCCAATATAAAGTAGCTGTCATCATCATCATCACCATCATTATTACTACTATATTATATTCTTTATCATCATTATGATTCTCCATGCTCATCTATTTAGGTCTACAACCTGTGATCTTCCCATTATACTGTTTTATCTCAACTGGGCACATACATACATATCTTATTTTTACTTAACACAAATAATAGGACAAACTTGAAATATTTGGTGGTGAATTCACAGTGATGGCTGCTGGACAGAGTACATAATATTTATCTTTCTTCTCTTGATGAGGTGTTCTGTTTTGTTCTCTTTTGTTTCTCTCAGAATACCACCCTCCAATGAAAAAAATGACTATAAAAGATGTCATGGTAACTCTCCTTTACACTGACAAGTCATAGACTTTCATAAATACAAAATAAATTCTTACAAAATAAAGCAGGAATTAATCTTTGAAGAAATACCATAGCTAAGTTTGGTTTCTAGGAGTATATTTTAAATGAATTTCCTTTATACTAGTAGTGGTAGCTTTCACTCATTTCCATGCTTCTGAAGCCTTCTCTTCAGAAGTTAATAACTTTTCTAAAATAAATCAAATCATGCAATTTGATGAATATAAATTGCAGCAATTTTATCACTGCTAAAATAGTTTCTGAGCATTACAAGAAGCGGAGTTCACTTGGCTACTGACTTCACACTGAATGCTTTGTCTGCTGTGGTTAAAATATTAAAGTGACAAATTAATATGCATTCATTTTACACTATGTATTTTTTCTTTTTTATTTATCTCTTTTTAAAAGATACATAGATCACACAAAATGTTACATTAAAAAATATAAGAGGCTCCCATATACCCCACTCCCCACACCCCCCACTCCTCCCACATCAACAACTTCTTTCATTAGTGTGGTACATTCATTGCATGTGGTGAATACATTTTGGAGCACTGTTACACAGCATGGATTATAGTTTACAGTGTAGTTTACACTCTCTCCCAGTCCATTCAATGAGTTATGGCATCTGTCCTGCATTTGTCCCTGCAATATCATTCAGGACAGCTCCAAGTCCCAAAAATGCCCCCATATCACACCACTTTTTCCCTCTCCCTGCCTTCAGCAACTCCCATATTTTTAAAGAGTAATTCTTACTAAGAACTACAAAATATGAAATTAGCAAAAGGCAACTATAGCTGAATACATTTCAAGCAAACTTGTCATTCATCTTTGTTAAATTAATCTGCTGAGTGTAGCAGAACTGACTCCAAGGTTTTCTCTTGAAGAGCCAAGGTGGAAGTGATGCACAGAGCCAGCAGTTAGACACATCTAGTGGGGCGCCAGTTACCTTTTTTTTCTATGGCTCAAGTTTCAGTGTCTAAATCAATACTTCTTTTTTTTAAAGAGAAGAATTCCTTCTTATTTAACATCAATAAAAGCTTTCTAGTTTCTAATAGACTCTCAATAGAAAAAGTGTCAATAATCATAGAAATGACTAATATTTAATGAGCATAAGTAATTGTCAAATGCAACTCTTAAAAGTTTACATGTATCATCTCATTAGTGCTCACATTTTCTCCAGGAGGCAGGCACCATTGATGTGCTCATTTTACAGATGAGGGAATTATGGCTTACAGAGGTCAATAGCATCTCAGTTGTACAAATATAAAATAGTCACTAACGTTGATATCCTGATTTTGCTATAAACACAGTATGTCACAGAACAGGCATGCAATAGGTGTTTGTTGACTAAACGTGTACTAATGAATTGTGATCGAGTCTACTAGTTAAAGAACAAGGAATTTGGACCTGGAAGCCCTGAGCTTGGCGTCATATTGGCCACTTGCTGAGAGAGCTTTAACTTTTTACCAACACAGCTTCACATTTAGAGAATATCTTCATTTTATTTTCCTGGAGATATTCTCAGGTGCAATGCATAAGGCACAAAAGCCCAGCAGACCCAGGGATGCAGTGTAGGTCACACCTCTGAATTTCTCTACTGGGGGTAAAAGAGCTCAAGTGTTTAAGCCTCTGCAACCAGCAACTGCACACAAGAATGTAAATTCCAAAACACATCTGGCTCTCCTTTTGCACAGACCGAGTGGGCTCTGGCAGCCTGAGGGCAGCCCGCCAACAAAGAAATGCAGGTGCTGGGCTGTTGGGAGCAAAAGCCAATTGGGAAAATGTTCATTGACGGTAATACCTACAGAGAATTTCTTTTATCATTTGAGAATAAAAATAACAGCAAGGTTTTTGTGATGAAGTAGGCTATTGTGTGCCAAGCACTCAGCCCAAGCACCAGTACACAGTGATGCCCAATAGGTTATGGGAATTATTTGCAGCACTCTGTTGTAAGGGCAGGAAGTCATGCTGTAAAGGAAAAACACAAGGCCTGGCACATAGGCATTCAAATGACAGCTGCCATAATAACAAATTGTTTTTCCTATTGCTTTTACTGGTGCTGGTAGAGGTATAGTACCTAAATGATGGTATCAGTGCTGCATGCAATGAACTCCAAAGCCTATAATATGTCTGGTTGCCTCAGACATTTACAGAAGTGAGGGTGCCATCCCAGGATCTGAGCTCCATAGAAGGGGCAACATTGCCACCAACTTTACTGCTACAATGATGTCTCCCCGGAATCTCAGAAGACAAGAAAAAATGGCAGCATCTTTTCACTATTACATGTAGGATGCTTTATTTATTGATAACAGTAGTAAGAAAAATGACAGCAGAAAGGTAAGGAGTTTCTGACATTTCTTCATGATCCCCGTCTTGATATTCCTTTCCAATTAATTATGAAGACAGTCAGTGTCTTCTGCTACGAGCAATGTGAATAGTTGTTCTAAACACCTCCAGATAAGTAAACTCAACCTCCAAGG
The DNA here is from genome assembly GCF_030445035.2 of Dasypus novemcinctus. NCBI lineage: Eukaryota > Metazoa > Chordata > Mammalia > Cingulata > Dasypodidae > Dasypus > Dasypus novemcinctus. Next base: position 36,380,932 of record NC_080704.1, read on the forward strand.
AACATACTAAGAGGGAGGTAAGCAATGTGAACTATACCAAGCCTAAATTAACTGGAAGCACTGCCTCACACTTGATGAGAATTTAGGGTTGAATGAAAATTGATGGAGAAGCACATTCATCTATGTATTAATAGTAAGGGAGGAGATGGAGATAATATAACACCTTTCTCTATGTATCTCTGTCACTTGACTTGTCTCAGCATGTATTGATTACTCTTGTACTTTTTTTGGTTAAAAAAGTATAAAGAAAAACATAGAGGCTGATTTAGAACAGATAATATAGATGAAGAGAGACTGTACCAGCTCTTAAAAAGATATTTTGATTAAAGCAGAAATAAGCAAAGTCTCAGGCAATAACAGAAAAGAAAATAGTTTTCCTTTCCTTCCCCTCCTGAATTGGTACTATACATGAAATGGCTAAGAAAGAGGTACGGTGATTTTCCTTTCCTTAGTGGTTAAGAGTAGATTTAGTAAGGGAAGAAACTGTAATAGTGATGTGGAGAGGGTGGCCACAGTGGCTGCTGGTGGTAGGGAAATGGATATAGTGTGGGGGCATTTTCAGGATTTGGAGTTGTCCTAAGTGGTGCTGCAGGGACAGATGCTGGACATTGTGTGTTCTGCCATGGCCCACTGGTTTGACATGGGGAGAGTGTGGACTACAATGTGGACCACTGTCCATGTGGAGTAGCGGTGCTCCAGAATGTATTCACCAGGTGCAGTGGATGTGCCGCGATGATGGAAGAGGTTGCTGATGTGGGAGGGGTGGGGTGGGTGGGATGGGGGTATATGGGGACTTCATATTATTTGAATGTAACATTTAAAAGAAAATAAAGAAGAAGGAAAAAAAAAAGAGTAGACTTAAGGGCTGGCACACTTCTCTAACTAACCACACCCTTGTTTAAGGACTGGAAGTGAAGCTGCCTCCAACTTTCTAGCCTGTGGAGGTGAGAGGTGTGGTCAGAGCTCAGTGACAAAATGACAAGCACCAAGGGACGTTCCTTAGCCATTCCTTATGCAGGTAAAGTCTTCTGTAAGTGATGATATATATAGTCAGGCAATGAAACAAGATTGCTCCTTCTAGGACAAACCATGAAGTCTCCTGTAGCAGTTTAGAGCTATGTGCCTCAGAGAAATATCTTCTTTAACTTAATCCATTCTTGTAGGTGTGGACTCCTCTAAATAGGAGTTTTCAAAGAGGTTACTTCAGTTAAGGTGTGGCCCAACTGAATCAGGATGGGTCTTAATCCTATTACTGAAGACCTTGTAGGAAAGGCTACCGAGAGAAAGATACAGGGAGAAGCTAGAAGCTGGAAGTCAAAAGAGGTTGAAAGATAAAGAAGCCAGGAGAGACCACCATGTGTATTTCCATGAGACAGAAAAGCCAAGGACCAAGGATCAGTGGCAGACAGCTCCAGAATGCCACAGTCTTCTGGGAGAAAGCACTGCTGTGATGATGACTTGATTTTGGTCTTCTACTAGCAGCAATGAGCCAAGAAATTCCTATTGTTTAAGCCAGCCCATTGCCTGGTATTTGATTTGGCAGCCAGAAGATGAAAACATCTCCCAATTATCTGCATTTACATAAGCACTAGCAGTAGAAGTTAGCCATGAGAGGCCTTATTCCATTGTCATCTCCAGTAGAGGTGGTTCTTCAACATCAATCCAAGTCCATCAAGATCCTTACCAATGGCTAGTTCTTCAACATCAATCCAAGTCCATCAAGATCCTTACCAATGGCTATTACAGAGGTACTCACTGCCTTGCATGTGTGCCAAGCTTTATTTGTTGCTCTCAATTGGTAATACAATTTCACTTTTTCTCCTCTAATTCATTAGGGCACCACTGAGTATCCATTATCATTGTGTGCCCATCAGTGTTCCTATTCTCTAGAAAGAAAATTTCTTCAGGTTAGAAATTGTATGTGATTAATTTTCTATGCTGTCTTAAAAAGGTGACTGCTAATTATACACTGACCTAGAGTCTAATGACTGTTTCTTTGTACCCTAGAGATTTTCTCTATATGGTTAAACCTCCCACCCCTGGTTTCTGAGCATATGTGCTCTCGTGTGTGTGAATGAACAGGCACGCACATGCACATGTACACACGCACACACACACAAACGCACAATGGTAAAACAATGTAAATGTCAAATTGTTAAAATATTTTAACTTTACTCAACAGAAGAAAGAAAACCAAAGGGTTTTCTCCATGATTAAAGTTTTCCTTCGGATCCTGATCACATATAGGTCACATAGTTTCATGATAGTGGATACGTACAATTTAGAAGTAGAGAACTGTTAGAAATTGTGTTGTTGTTGTTTTTAAGAAAGGAAGTGGGTAATGTTTGTATTTTGCAAAATCTGTAACCATTACTTTAAAAAGATTTGACCTTCACTAAAGATGTTTTCTCCTTTGTATGAACATAAGGTTCTTCAGTCTCATCATTGTGCTGGACAGTTCCTTCAGGACTTCGGTTTGGGAGGTGCTCAGGAGTTTCACTTGTTCTTCAGGAAGAGTAAAAGCCAGACCCCAAATGGGGCCCATATTTGTCTTCTCACTTTTTAAAAAATAACATACACATATATACACATATTTTTGCACTCAATTTCAAATAGGCATATACTCTGTCCTTTCTTTAATGGATCTCAAATGTGTGGTTATTGTATTTCCAAGAGAATAAAAGGGCTCTTGGTCATTTGTTTTAAGATCTTATTAACTATTGCTATTTTAAAAGTAGAAAACGCCACGGATTGTGAAATTGTAAAATCAGGGGGGAAAGAATATATTCTTAAATATTCTGGACAAATCTTCTAGAAATAATGTCTTAAGAATGCCCAATGTCTCTGATACATTTGCATACAGTAAAGAATTAGAAAAGGACTTTTAATAACATTTTTGGAACTTTTAAAATTTAAGTAAAACATTAAAATATAAATATATTTTGTACACTTATTTTGAATATGTGTTGATTCTCCTTTCACCTATAAAAGACCACAAAGGAAACAATGCTGTGATTTCTAAGAAACAATCATATGTGTATATGTGTATGTGTGTTAAATGGTTTCCTTTCAAGGAAAATAGTTAGGTTTACTCTAAAGTTCTTTTGAAAGGATGAGTTCCTAGAAGTATTTTGGGGAAAAAAAAACACAAAAAACAGATGCCTTGCTGATGTCTGTATTAGATTTGTTATTTCAAATGAGAGCAAGGGAATATGCAAGAAGAAAGGTATTACTTAAGTATATTGCTATACTTTTTATTTACATTATTTTTATTTCCCTCTTTTCTAAAGTTTGTGCATAGAAAATATCTCTTTTTAATTGCATTTATTAAAGACTAAGTATTAAATAAACACTCTTGAAGAGCACTTATAAATATTCTATTAGACCAAAGCTTATACAGCTTCCACATGAAATACAAACACTCCACTACTGAAGATAATATACAAGGGTGCTCAGGTCTGAAGGAGTGCAGAAATTGCTGAACCATAAGCCATAAATCTTTTTTTTTAAATCGCCAAAATCTTAAGTATAATCTTGTTCATACAAAATAGGAGGAAGGGCTCTAAAGAAAAACATCCAAACTCTTTCATGATCCCCATTACCCTGCAATCATCTAGTTTGTGAAAGAAGGGTGTGTATTTTAAATTAAATCTGCAATGATTTTATGATTTGTTTTTCAGAACTTTACAAGCAAGCCTATCCTATCCTAAGGAATTCGGAGCTTTCCTCACAAGACCAAAGCAACAGTGCATGAAATTGAACTCAAAAAGAGCCACCATTCTGTGTGACTTCCTGGCTGACACAATTTAGATATTTATAGCTTTACGAATGGGCCACTGGAGAAGAACTCGAAGCTTTCTCTAGCCAGAAAGGATTAATGAACGTGTGCACCTGGTAATTACACCACTCCATCTTCCTGAAAACCCTCACGCTGCCTCCATGGCAGAAACTATAATGAAAATGCATTGAAAAATATCAATCTGCAATTCCACAATTTAATCTAAATAATAAAACTTGGTATCTTTTCTCCCTACACATTGCACAAGTGATAACAACATTGAAAGAATTCAAATTTAAACACAGAAGTTGAATGTCATCCTATTATTGAGAATGCTTCATCTCCAAAGTAACCAACCCTCAGGACAGAAAAAAAAGGGGCAGTAAATATAGCAAAAGCAAAGCCAAACGAAACATTGAAATGTGAAACAGAATGTATAACTGTTTCCTCTTCCTTAATATACAGCATATACTATAAACAATGTTTTTACTTCATATCAGAGGCATTTCTAATGATTAAATCACAACCTGAGTGGACAAAGGTAAATTGTAAAGTATAAAGATACCTTCCAAGTCCAGTGACTTGGTCTGCCTATCTTTTCTAAACTCTTTCTGGAAGTAAAACCTCACTTAGTAACTTTTCCCAATATGAATCGAAGATAAATCACTCTTTTTCATGGTCTATCTATGTTACTTGCAAAATTATTTGACATACAGAGGTATAAAATGCCAGGGTCCAAATCAAATAATTTGTTAACAAGACATTTACAACTTAAAACTTGAATAGATGAAACTTTTGACAACAATATTTTTCTCAAACAAAATGAAATATCGAGGTTTATCCTACTGACTCTTAAGGTCATAGCAGGAAGAAATTTGATATTCTAAGGAAGGCAGCAATGTATACTTAAACCAAAAAGAAGCTTTTTAAAAATCAAGGTGAGCTAAGCAAACCAGGTTTTTATGATAAAGTTTGATGCTACTCACACTGAATTTTAATGACTGCTCTAGCAAAGCAGAAATAGAGAAAATTTAATGTAAGCAACCAATACTAAAAGTTAACTGCCGCCTTAGCACAGGCACCAAACTTCCCCCAGCAGGAGTCTCTTAAAAACACCTTTAAAAGCAGAAGAGGGCACAAGCTTTGAAAAAAATATTGCCTGTTACTGTTAAAGTGTTTTGTTCTCTGATGGAGTACAAAATTAAGGAAATGCTCCAGGAGAGTGGATATGAAATACCACAAACAAATTGGCTGTGGAGACTTCAAAGGCTAGACAACCAGGAAGAAGCTTACAGATTTGGGCTACTTGCCCTTATTGCCTTTTTTTTTTTTCTTTTTAATTTTCCCTTTAATGATGTGGTTTAACTTGAGAGCAGAGAACGCAAAGATGCATTTGTGAATGTTTTCATCTCCAGTCCTTTATTCTGCCTTTAACTAGCTATTACAATATCACTTCATCCGGACCTAGGCATTCCAAGTACAAAAGCATCTCCTCCCACCTACTGCTCACACGCTCCTGCATCAGAATAGAAGACTAACATAGAGGCAGTCAGCCTTCCGGAAGAGCACTTTCCTCTCAACAGATGTCTTTCAGCTTTCAGACATACACATGCCTAGACACGCTCTTGCTTACCTTAATAAGGTGTGCAAAAAACCTCTCGCAGTCCCCACGGATGGTTTTAGTTCAGTGCAGCCAGCAATGCCTCTGCACAAAGCTTTGCCATTGCTAGTGTGAAGAGAAAGAGCTGCCGGGATGCTGAATGGCACATCAGCCAACTTTGTGTGTAGCAAAGGCTCTAAAGAAAACCTGGGCTGAAGCTCTGCTGGATCATGGATCGGACTCAATTCCACTCCACGCACAGCCTGTGTTACGCAAAGGAGATTGCTTCTGGAAGCACTTAGAGCATATTTGCCTAAGCAAAGTCAGACCCCTTTTTCTCTCCCTAACAATGTTTAATGCACTGTTGTCAACTACAGAACTGATACTTTGAGGCATATCATTCAATATGAGCCCCAAGAGAGACCTTCACTGCCTCGTTCAAAACTGTGATTTTTGCCCCAGTATCTAGGACACACTTGATAAATAATGTGGCTCAATATTGAATAATGAATTTGTAACATGGTCAAATTAGAAGTTGCTAAATTATTTACATGCTGTAATCAAAGTAATAAAATGATTTCGGTGAAACCTTTGATAGAACATTTAAACAGTTGGTTGAAAATATTATGTATTATTTGCTTTCGCCCCAGCAATTCCTTCTCTCATGACAGTTCATTGTAATGATCCAGGCATCAATGAATGAATAGCAGATTTTAACTAATGGATACAATATATGTTTATAATCAGTTATACATGTGCATACATATACTTAGTAACCCTGTGGAGCTGTTAATCAAAATCAAAGCCTTCTATCAAACCTGCATGCTGGGTTGAATAAAATAATCTTATTCCTCAATAAAGTCATTGTCCTAAAACAAGACCCATCCCAGCAAGGAGCCTGCAGGTTAATTCCTGAAGCTCAGGGGGAAAAGAAAGTGCCCTGTATCACCTGGAAGAAATCCCCACCAGCAAGCACCCACCTACAGGCGCAGGTGAGTGCATGCAAGACTAGCCAAGGGGCATGCTGAATTTGGTAGGTGACCTCCCTGATGTACTGGGCTGTCTTGTGCTGTTTATGACAACATCTACAGATTACGATGTGCTTGCTTAATAAGCAGAGTAACTTAGTGCATCCAAAATGAAACAGGAAATTAATAACCTCAGTGGCGCAGAAGTGTTTATGTCCGACTGACTAGTATATTCTTTACTGCCTATTATTCCACTTTTAAATAGCCTCTGAATGAATTTTCAGCATATATACACACATCACCCAGTTCTGAGCACCAGTATTATGTGCTTCCTCAGGAAGACCTACTTACACCTGCAGCTTCCCCGCCATCTATGTACACCCTGACAGGTATTCAAGAAATGTCTCTCAAAGACTCAGATAACTGATAAATGAAAGGGAAATACACTTGATAATTACATTGTCAAGATCACTACTATGTGCATAGGATTTTACAGGAGTTGCTACTTGCACTGTCTGTATTTTCCATCTACTTTTTCTTTTCTAAAATGTCATCAGCAGTTGCCTTATGAATAGATTAAATTTAACAGATCTCCTTAGTTGAGGTACAATTTCAGTGTGATCTCTGTGATGCTGAAACTAGTTATGCAGCTTGGCAAATGCAAATGTAGACAGTTTTGGTTCTCCCCCTGACTTACTATAGATTTTATAATAAAAGAAAGAATGGGGACCTTTTATTTATAAATGATCAATACAATATGTAAATAGACATCATTTCCCTTTGAGCAGCTCACAGCCAGCCAGCTCTCAAATGAAAGTGGATCAGCCCTTTCTTGGCTAATGGCGTTGTTGGTGTGCATCACAGAGGTTATCAGAGACTCCTTTGCAAGACGAAAATCAAACATCTTGAATGGCAAAAGGATCAAAGCACAGCACCCAAACATTGTTCAGACCTGCTGTTCACATTTTATGCATCAGAAAACTTGAAAGAGAATTAGAATTGAAGGGAAATGTACTGTCTAAAGTATATATCATTATTCAATTTTTTTCCATATTTATCCTTCTTGGATTACTCTATCGCATCCCATTCTAGGTCAGTAGATGAGATGCATATGGTGAAAGTAAAAAACTTGAGACAGATCCTAGTTCAGCTTCCTAACATGTTGATTGACTTTGTATGAATCATTTAAACTCTCTGGCTTCTACTTCATATCTCAGAATGGGAAGAACACCTCATCAGTTGGTAAAAATTAAATTAGTTAATAGATATTAAAGCAGTGCTTTTCAAACATCAATGGAATGCAAATCACCTGGGGATAATCTTAAACTTGCAGCATGTAATTTGCTAGGTCTGGGATGGTGCTTGAGATCCTGCCTTTCTAATAAGTCCCCAAGTGGTATTGCTTGTACTGATCCATGGACCACACTTTGAGTAGTAGGACAAATGGTAATCACCATGATCTTTCCAAAGGGTAGAAAGCTTGTGTCCTGTTGCTATTTTTATTTACTGCAAGATTTTCCTTAACATCTACTCAAGCAACAATTACTGGACCCTCAGAGATTAAAGAGACAGGGTCCTGTCCACAGGAGTCTCCCAATCTATGCGAGAACCCAAATCGTCTTCCAACACAAATAGCTTGGACACTGAGGACAAAAACTATCTGCCCCTCACACACCTTATTGTTCTACATTAACATGGTAAACCATGTTTTCATTAGCATAACTTTGATATTCCAGGTGGCTCTTGCCCAAGCAAATCACTTCACTGTTCATTTGAGGAATGTCCCCCAAATTCCAATCAACTCATCAATGGAAAGCTTCAAGAGACAGTTTATTCCCATATAAACTCTCTGAGATTCTGGTTTCAAAATCCTTGCTGTGCTGTTTCTAATAAAGTTAATTCTGTCTTTTCAACAGATCATGTTGGTGATTGGGGGGTGGATGGAATCAGGCATTCTATATAAGAAAGAAGTAGATTTGTGACTCAAATGCATGTTACAAGAAGATAAGCAGTGATGCCACAGGGTGGAATCAGAGACTTTAGACCCTTTAGTGGTCATTCCAAATAAACAAAATGAGTATAATCAGTGTGTTTTCTCTACAAACCCAGTTTCACAACAAATCCCATAGTCCCTCTCATCTCCTCTTCTAGGCTTTTTGATAACATCACTTGAGCCACTGATGACTGTGATAAGGGATGCAATAGATTTGTGCCACAATGCTGCACTGGAAGAACGGAGTGACACTAACTCAGAAATAGGATAAGGGCAACTTTCTCTGGGGACGTGCTGCCTGACTTAAGACGAAGGAAATAGGTGTCCTCCAGGTCTAAAACTGAGGAAAACCCAGTGTCCAGACAGACACAGCAAGATCATGACATTTTCAGGAAAATACACAAATTGGAGCAAAAACTCATTTGGAGAAAATAGCAAGAGATGAACTTGCAGTTGTATCATAAGAACAGCAGTCTTTCATGCCATGTTAAGTTGTCGGTGTCATTGCTACTCAAAGTGTGATCTGCAGTATATAGCATTGTTCCTATGACCTGGGCGATTGTTAGGAATGTAGAATCTCAGACCCCAGCCCAGACCTGTTGAATCAGAATCTGCTTATTAACAGCCCGCCAAGGTGATTCTTATGCACATCAAAAGTTGAGAAGCACTGCTCTAAATAATATCCTGGCAGTTATGGGAACGATTGAAGGGTTTCATCAGGGAAGCGGCATGATTAAATTTGCATTTTAGGGAAAAAATTACTCAGTGTCCATTCATTCCTTTGGGATCTATGTGCCAGGCATTGACCTAGGAGCTGGGAATTCAGCACTATTTAGGGTAAATTAGATGAATCTCCCCATTCAGTATTCATTCAACATTTATTGCATGCCAACTTTGATCTGACTTCTCCAAAAAGCTTGATTTAGAAACAATCCCACACTGATGGCTGTGTTTTTAATGCAGTCGAGTTTTATATGTTAGGGTATACAATTGTTGAGAATCTCCTAGCATGCTGTACTCAGAATTGTTTAACACCATCAGGCTGGTGGCTCAAACATGAAAGGTTCTGTTGATGTAGTTTTATAGAATTTTCATTGCGATATTTGCTGTATTAGAACTTGACCCATGGTACAAGTTGTAGTACAAGATAGCAATCAATATTGGTTTTAAAAATGAACAACACGAGATGTACAGCTTGCAAATTTAGACTTTAATAATAGAGATGATAAGATCAGTACCATTTTTTTGCTAACATATGCAGAGAATTGGCATTTGGTGACAGGGAAAACAATACATTCTAAGTATAAGGAGTCTCTGTCTTTTTAATAATAGTCAATGTCTTATCTGAACTAATATGCACTCACTGTGAGGAGCTCTAGAAAGCCAGCTAGCCTATTTCCTGCAAGTTTCAGTTTTGCCTCCAATATGCAAACAAAGTGAAGGTCCAAGGGCAATGAACTCTCAGTTTTACTTGTGCTCTTCTGGTTTTCTTTGACTGCCTGTCATCGACCACGCTAGAATCATTACAAGGAAATGTGGCTGCGGTGGTGAAATACAAAGTCACCATGTCCCTGCCTCAGTTCCTCTGTAGATGCAGCAACAATGAATTTATGTCAGAAGGAGTCTGACTCCCAAATGGAAGGGTGTGACTCTGAGACCCTTTAGTAGTATTCTGCATAGCCTCATTGAGATTGAGAGAGGCTCTGTAACATGGACATCTGGCAGATTCCCTGAGGGAAGAGAAATTCAGGAAGGTCTGAACAGGAAGAGGCCTGCCTGACAGGAGAGTGGAAGTGGGCTGTGATTTTTCAGCCTTCTTGCTCATACATGACTCCTTCCAAATCAGGATATTGTTTCTCGGATTCCTGCATCCCTCATTCTGGATGTTCTAGCAGGAAGACTTTGTCTCCGAAGACAACCAGACCAAGATTGAACTCCTGCTTCCAATATTCATCAGCAATGTAACTTTGTCCAAGACCCTGGCTTTCTTCTGCACTTAATTCTTTCATTGAATAATAGCAATGTGAATAATATCTGCCTTCCAGAGCTGTTTGGAGGATTAAATACAATAAAATGTACATAATACTTCATAAACTCTCAAGAAGAATTAGGTTTTTTTCCACCATTCCCTTCAGGGTTATTAAAGACTTCAATGAAAGGTGAAATTACTTAGGTCACAAAAGTCACTAATATTGTTAAACAAATGAGTTAATTGAATTGGGAAGCAGATTGTAAGGAATAAAGCCTGAATGACTGGGATGTGCAATATATTCTCTGAAGTGTGTGAATGACAGGTGAAAAATAAAGGAGGGTTGGCTGGAGGTATGACTGATATCCAAGAAGACAATATGCCCTCATTTTCAAAGTCATTGCATGTTAGGGCTGAAAACATCATTCAGCCACCCATTTTCCAGATAAGTACACTAAGACCAAGTCAAGTGAAATAACTTACCTAGGGCCCTAGAGTTAGAACACCACCAAATCAGGACTGATACCCGAGAATGAGAGGCTTCCAAAAGGAAGAAAAATGTGACAAGAAGGAGCAGTGAGGGGGGTGGAGAGCAGCTTTAGACCAGGTTGTGGGCTTGTATCCTCATGCCTCTGCCCTTTCAGCAAGAGGCATTCCTCAGTGTAAAGCAGTGACATTCTTCTGCCTCCCGTAGAGGATGGCTAGGGTGTGACTCGTATACTCTGCCATGAAACACTCAAGATGCCCTACAATTATGAACATGCAGGAAGAATGGCATATCCTAGCAGGCTTGCTGTATCAAGGACTCTGAAAGACATGTGCCTTTTCTACAGTGATCACTGAAGATGGATTACCAGAAGCAGTACAGAGTGGCCATTTTGGTACTGCTTCCCCAGGTCTTTCTGAAGACTGAGAGGGATGTGAAGCAATAGGTACCATCACAAAGACCCTGTCCAAACAGCCACATACTCCAAGGGGTAATGTATCCATCCACACGGATGACTGACAAACATCAGTTCCCCAAGTCCACACTTCTTCCCTGAACCCCAACTGGTATTCCATTACATTCTTAATGACTTCACTGGGATACCAACCAGCTTTTAAGCTTAAAACTAAATTCTTGCTTCCACTTCTACTCCTTTACCATTTAGCCTGTTCCTTCTGCCAATTTCCCCATTCTATTCACCCAGTTGCTTAAGCCCCAAACCTTACATCCCATGCCCCACTCATCAGTAAATCCTGATAGTGCTACCTTCAAAAAATATCCCAAATTCATATACTTCTAATTGCCTCCACAGCAACCATCTCGATTAGAGTCACCATTATTTCTCACTTGAATTATTGCAATGGCTCCCTGCTTTCTCCTTAGCTATCCTGCTGTCTGCTCTCCACTCAGCAGCTAGAATGATCTATAAAAACCTGAATCAATTCATCTTTCTTCCTCATATGATGATTCCATTTATATAACTTTCTTGAGAGGACAAAATTATAGAGATGGAGAATAGATCAGTGGTTGCTAGGGGTTAGGTATGGGGTTGGGAGATTTGGATGGCTCTGACTATACAGGGATAGCTTGAGAGAGTTCCTTTGTGGGATGGAACCATTCTGTATCTTGATTGTAGTAATGGTTACATGAATATTGGGTAAAATTATGTAGAAACACTCACGAATGCCTGGTGAGATTTGAATAAGGCCTGTAGATTATACAAATGTTAATTTCCTGGTTTTAATATTGTTTATGATTATGTGCCGTATTACCATTCAGGGAAGCTGGGTGAAGTATATGCCCAGACCTCTACTTATTTTTGCAATTTTCCATGAGTGTGTAAGTATTTCAAATTAAAAATCACACACACACACACACACACACACACACTATGCCTCAATACTCTGCATTTGCTGTTTCCTTTACCTGGAATATTCTTCCCTTGAAGATCTGAATAGTTAATTCCCTCAGTTCTTGGAAATCTCTGTTCACATGGTCACCTCATAGAGGTCTTCCCAGGCTGCCATGTATAAAATAGCAATTCCCTGTTACGTTTTTTCTATCTCCCTTACCCTAACACTTTCATTTGGCATATCACTTGTTTATTTCATAGCTTTTTTCTAACTTCCCCACTAGTATAGAAGATCCTTAAATAGAATAACTGTTTTTTTAATGTGATCCCTGCACCTAAATCAGGACCTGGAACATCAATAAATATTTGATGAATGAATAAATGAGTAAACATGCACAACTACCAGAGGGAACTGTCATGCAAAATGGCTTAAGGGGAATGGCTTGGTCTTACGTTTTCAGCGTGGCAAAATCGCTCACATTTCTTGACACAGTTTTTAAAAAAATGTTTGGGAGAGAGAAAAGAAATTCTCATTGCTTCCATGATTCAAAGAAAACCAAACAACATTATTAGCAGCAGCTGTTTTTCTTTTCATCATGCACTTGAGTGTTACCATGTAGAACTGCATTATGGATAAAACACAACAATACGAGTATAAAAATAAGTAACTTCCCTGGGAAGAATCAATATAGGCAGTCCCAGCTTACAAATTGGTTGTGTTCTGTACGTTTGACAGGGAATTGTTAAATGATCTCCTAGATGCTCTCTAACCTTTCTGGTTTGGTTCACTTCACTGCTACATGTGTATTCAGGCATATCCTAGGCCCTGGAATCAAGCCTGTCCAATTCCAGAGGAATTCAAGGTGGTTAGTTTTGCAGGCTGCTCCTAAAACTAGTATTTCACCTATAAATGAGTCTATCTGTGGTATAAACAATGCTGGTCAATTCTGCAACCTGGGAGAAGGAGTTCATGTAGTTAAAACCCAAGAGAGTTATAATGGTATGTGTACATGAGGAAGGTAATACCATATATGTGGATGGAAATGTGGGCTTTGAAATCAGATACACACAATCCCTCGTTCTCACACCTACTACATTTGTGACATTGGACCAGTTTTTTCAACTCTTAAAGCCTTAGATTCCTCCACTGTAAGTTGGAGATAATGCTTGAGACTACCTTCCAGGCTTGCTGTGAGGATTAAAAGAGATAATAAATTATCACATAACCAGAGTTCTATAAACATTACTTCTTATGATGTCTGGCTCTTTTCATTAGTCTTGACTCTGTAAGTTGGGAATGATGTTTCATTCATCTTGGGAACCCAACAGCCTGATACAGTCCATAGTATGCTGTTACTGCTCAATATATGTTTGTGAATGAATGTTAAATAAATGCATTGATTCATGCTTGAGAGGAATATATTTAAGGATATGTAAAAAGGCTTTTGATGTCTTAGAGTCTATCCCTCTAAGATGGTTTCCTTTCACCTTTCTCCCATTCCCTTCTCATTATCCACTCATGGGATTTGCCAAAAGATCTCTCTCCCCATTCCTCCTTATTCTCCAGTCAGAAGGGCATTAGAGAATTTTTAAATAGTTACCATTTGCATTTTTCCCCTTTGGTTGGAACTTTGGGGTCAATATTGAGTAAAAGGCATTTCATTAAATAGACATTTTCATTTAAAAGGAAAAAAAATTACTTATGCAAGATAAACATATGTTTCCCACTGTAGCAGCCTTTGGACCTTAGTATATGAGCTCTTCCATGTTGGCTGGGCCCTGCCACGTCTCTAAAGACTCGGCTGACCCAATGGTGAGGACATCAGGAGCACTACCTCCTCATGCCACCTATACACTGATATCTTGCATTCAGTCTTGTCATTGGGCTCTTATTCCCCTTCTCTCAAACTAAAGGTTAAAGACCACCAATCTCCCTTTTGGAAGAGTTTAGGCGGTTTTCATCATCTCTAGAATAACTTTTAACAGACTGACATAAAATTGAGCTTTGACCAGTTCCAGTAAAAATGAAATTTTTTAATTAAAAAAAAATAATTCCCTTGAGAGAAAGTAGGGAAGTATGGAAATAACTTAAAGAAAACAGTTGGGAAATATATATATATATATATATATATATATATATATATATATATATATATATATATATATATATATATAAAACCAACTATTGCTTAATATTTAATTTAACCTGATTTTTCCCTGCTGGGCTCAAGCTGATTATTTTCTTGCCTTCAATGGCCATTGAAAATAATTGGTCCCTCCCCTCTTTATCACCTCTTGAACTATGAAGTCTTCCCTTGATGTTTTCTCATGCATGAACATGCCAGTACCACTTACCCTGGTCTCATAAAAAACTTTCAAAAATTATCAGGCCCACATAAACTCTACAAGATATGCTTCAGCCTAAGCCAAATTTTCCAAGGCTACAGCTCCACATTGTCCACATCATTGCTACTCTTCACTAATTTTTTTCTCCGCTTTATCTGGCTTGATGACTCTAACAGACTGCCCATGTAATTCACTCTCACTTTGAATTGACTGCTGTATCTCTCCTGGGGTGAGTCTAGGAGGATTTATCCTGTTTCAGCCCCCAAATACGAAGTTTATAGGCTCATATCAGAAGGAGGTAGACCTCTGCCCTAAAATGTAATTGGCTAATGGATAGATTCCTAAGTGGCCATGGTACTGAGAATTACATAATCATCCTCTATCAAGACAGTACAGCCTATGAGATGGCGAATGCCTGAAGGTGACATGTATTTGCTAAAAAAGGAGGGTATGGAATGGCTCCATTACAGTTAATGATTTTAGGACATTGTTTAGAAATTACTGCTTATGCAAGAGTAGTTAATTGATCTGTATAAGTCTGCATTATACATATTGCTCATCACCACATAAAATTTGCATTATGGATTTGTCCCTGGAGGTCCTGAAGAACAAAGCATTCTCATAGTCTGCCGACAAACAGTTTCCCAGGAAACTTTGCTTAAGTACCAACATTATTTTATAAACTGAACACTAACCTGTTAGTTAGAATGAGCACACTACATTGTTTAACAGTTAGTTGTGATCATTTATCATTGAACCCTTCTCACTCTTACCAGTGACTTCCGCAAGACATTGGGACTGGGATAGAAACATGAACTCTGTTCTCCACCTGATGATTCATAAAGGGTTAAAGTATTAACCTTGGTTTATGTATTAGAATTTTGTTCTAGTCAAGCTGGCTTTAGACACTGTGGTTATGTCAAATATCTAGAATGGTTTCCTCAAATAATGCTTGAGAAATGTAAATCCTACCAGGAGGTCTACGCATTCTTATATAAGATAATGCCAGGGAACCAAGAAAATATTGACAATCTGAAAATGAAATGCTGTAGGAGGTTTGGGTGATACGGAAAGTAAAAGTTTTAACAGAAACTATAAATGCGGCTTCTCCATGGGTCCATCTGCCCACGATCCCATGCCATCTGCCCCTTCTCTAGAGTTGCCATGGAAGATAAGGTTCCATGACTTCAGTTACCTAATTTCTATTTAGAGAAAAGATGGGTATAATTTTAAATTTTAACTAGGGATAGGAATGCCATAATATCCCCCTTCCATTGTCTTTTTGTTTTGTTTTGCTTTTTATTTCTACACATCATTGTCATCTACTGAATGTAAACATTCTTTATCCCTTTATTTTTAACATCAACACAGTAAAAACAAAAGAAAAATGCACGTATCTTTTCAACTCTGAAACAAAATAGCAAGGAAATATTATCAACCAAAGGATTTATTTTCAATATGCATAGATAATAGCTTATATGTTTTTTCCTTAATGATTTCCCCACAATCTCTACTTTAGCAAGTACCTCCTCTCTTTCATAGTTTCCATCTGAGGTCTGTGAACAGGCTGTATCATTGGTACATATGCATTAATTGTGCTACACATGTTGCTTTTGATATATTTTCATATTTTTCAAAGGGAAAAATAAGAATGTGAGAGCACCATGGGTGCGGGAATAGTAAGATTGGAAAGGTTCATGTCTCCTACTTGTGTTCTTTTCCTGTTTTCCTGTTTGCTTTCAGAGCCATTCCTCTGGCATTCTCTGCAACTCACATTTCCCCAAACCCCTTGCCAATTGCCTTCCTATTGGTTTTAGCCAATGGGAAACGCTGATAAGAGATTGAAAGGTGGACGAGATGAAAAAGGGCATTTCTCCCTATTTCTCTCTGCTTTAGGCTATATATTATGATTGTTTCTATGATTCCAGTGCCCACTGCAAAAGTCCTCCCTCCTCGGTCCCAAATTCCAACCAAGAACCCAGCAGGTCTGACTCTTGGGCCCTAGTAATAGCCCTGCCTCCTGTTGTTAAAACCCTATAAGGAGGTAGTGGTTTCCCACAGTTGTTCATCTTAGAGCTGCCTCATAATCCCTTGCTTGGCATTTTAGCTTTGTGAACACTTTGGTAACTATTTCCCCATATTAAATTCCTTCTACTAGGGAAACGGACTTTGGCCCAGTGGTTAGGGCGTCCGTCTACCACATGGGAGGTCCGCGGTTCAAACCCCGGGCCTCCTTGACCCGTGTGGAGCTGGCCATGCGCAGTGCTGATGCGCGCAAGGAGTGCCGTGCCACGCAGGGGTGTCCCCCGCGTGGGGGAGCCCCCACGCGCAAGGAGTGCGCCCGTGAGGAAAGCCGCCCAGCATGAAAAGAAAGAGCAGCCTGCCCAGGAATGGCGCCGCCCACACTTCCCGTGCCGCTGACGACAACAGAAGCGGACAAAGAAACAAGACGCAGCAAAAAGACACAGAAAACAGACAACCGTGGGAGGGGAGGGGAATTAAATAAATAAAAATAAAATCTTAAAAACAAAAAAATTCCTTCTACTAGACTGGGGTTTTTCTACCTCGGCACTATTGATATTTTGGGCCAGAAATCTCTTTGTTGTGGGCGAGCGACTGTCCTCTGTTTCAGGTAATGTTAAACAGCATCCCTGCCTCTACTCACTAGATGCCAGTAGTATCCCTGCAGGTATGACAACCAAAACTGTCTTCCGCCACTGCCGAATGTCTCCTATGGGACAAAGTCTCTCCTGGTTGAGAAACACTAAATTAGACCAGAGCAATTCTGTTTTCCTGACTGAACCCTAACTGATACACACCATTAAACAATATTTACACTTGTTATCCTGTGCAATAAAATGGGAATAAGATTGGATGGCAATATCAGTCCATATCTATATCTATTAAAAAATGAATCATATTGACAATCAAAGCATGCCTAAAAATGAATGAATAAGTATATTAATATGAAAAGAGCTGAGAAACCTTGATCTGTTTTTCATAAAAGTAATACATTTTTATACTGTCCAGCTAATGTGTAATATATTTTTATTTGATCAATCATAGGACCTGGCAAATACTTAATATATTGTGATGTATCATATATTAAGATAAGTAAAATTAAGCATCGCTAATTTAGTTGACACAGAAAGATAATCAGAGATGCAAAGTTTTAAGGAAAAGAAATGCACACTAACAGTTCCACATTTTTGTCTACCTCACATTATGAGCAGGACATTTTTTTCTGAGCACTAATATCTCAGCAATGGATAAAGATATCATATCCTTTATTTTGTAATTATTAATCCTTCTTATTTTAATGCTGCTGTTGCTAATTTTATTTTTATTGCCTTTGAGCTTGCCAAATACTAGTGGCAGGATTTTAAATGATCATTAAGTCACACAGTTATTCACACTTTGTTGAAGTAGTGTAATAGTGAGTTTCAAATGAAATCCACAGAGAATTCTCTCTGTGTGTTTTGTTGCAGCTATAAAAAACCAAAAGAGAATTTCATCTAAGAGAAGAAAGTGTGTGAAGATACTAATAATTAGAAGTTACTATAAAATTTACATATATGAGCACATAATAAGGCACACATTTTTGCTTGAAATAAATTTATGTAGCTTTATATTTAAGATGTTAGTCTTATATTTTATGGTTTGTTTTTATTATTCATACATTTGTTTATCTAATAATAATATGACCAAACTCTTTGCTATGTTCAAGTGAAATATTCATCTTATCAATGTTACTGCACTGAAATTAAAAATGAAAATCAAGTTCCTCACAATGTCATAAAAAGCATTCTTCCCTCTAAGATAAAAGACAACTTAATCAATCCAATATGTCCGTGATTAATACAAAGAAATATAGGAGGGGTTAGTAACATAGAAGCAGAATATGAAAGCCTAATAGATTACTAGTGTTTTGAGCCTTAAATTAGGAGGTTATCAAATATGCAATTGATTATTCATTCAGGGAATTGCATGGCTTCAGAGAAAAGACAAGATATATCAAAAGCACCGAATTTCCCTGAATAATTGGTCGACTTTGTTCAGTCTAAACTCAATGATACTTTCTTAGTTCAGAGAAGCTTTATTTATTTATTTATATTTCTCAGATCATTGTTTATAATGATATGAGAAAAAAGGAAATGGAAATAGATTACAGGTCATATGTATTTCATTCAAATTTTAAAAGGCATTTGGTTTTAAATCTTTGTGTTTCATACTATACAGAAATATAATTTAAGTAGAGAAATATCATAAACGTTACACTTTTTAAATATATCAAGTCCCATAATATGGCATAGAATGTTCATCTGCGATACCTTTGGCTAGAAAGTCCTCCCTCTTCCTTCTCTAACCAGTGAATCTTATTCCTTTTTCATGACCAACTAAATGTTAGTTGTGAAGCCTTTCCCAAATCTCACAGCCAGAAATATATCTGTCCCCTGTGCTCCCACGGCACCCTCTTTATCTTCTATTATATAGTATTAATATTTCTGCTTTGGATTTATAATCTACAGAAGGTTGTGATGTGGCTGTAAGCCTCACCCACTTGTAGACCCATTAAGGGCAGAAACCATAAACTCTTCAATTTTCTATTCCTGGGGTAATTACTTACAACATTGTTCACATATAGTGACCATTCAAAATATGTTTATGAAATTGAATTGAATATTTTTATGAATTTGCATTGAGAAATGAGATAAGACTTGAAGGTCTGCATAATAATTGAAAAGTGGTAGATCAAAATAAGGATCACAGGGTATCTTGAAGACATTATAATTTGGAGGTATCAGAATGATCTGAATAAGTATTTATCAGGGTATGGGATTTTGTTTTAAGGCTTTAGGTATCCAAGGAAATTCTTCCTTAATCTGGACACAATTTATTTTTCAGAATACCCGACAGTGGCAGATACACACATACATATTATATATATATGTATGTACATATGTATGTACGTATGTATAAAATCAGATAATTACTTATTTTCAGCACCATGTGGATTCCTAAGATGGGCTATTATTGTGACCTGTTGATTTTTTTTAAAGGTTGCTGGAGGAAAAAGAAAAAGACATTCCTCATGAATTCAGTGCAGTCCCACGAGAGGCAAGTAACATTCACACATAAAATAAGAACCAAGGTAGAGGTGCAAAAACAGAGAGGTATTTTCAGTAAAGCAACAGTTAGTAAGCAAATAATTTTCTTCCTGTGTATTTCTGATGTTTCCTGCAAAACCACTTTACATACGGGACTAATCAATTGAAATATTTTATTTCTAAGGAAAATTTTCCATGTAGCTATAATTATGAATATGTATGGTTTAGGAAATTGAGTTTTTAAATGAAAGATTGAGGATTTATCTCCTTCTCCTGTTATTTCATTAATGTGAATTCAACCCGTTGCTAAGGGGTTTTGTTTCACTTTTTTAATGAGGAACCATAAGATAACATGTGTGAATAAAGCAATATACATATTACAGCTCTCTTTTGTATTCTCATGTTCAAGGTGAATAGAAATAAAGACAGATGGAACATAGCTAAATAAGTTCATTGTTAATGGTTACAGAAAAAGTGGACAAGAGAAAAAGATTGCCAGAGTCTACATTTAGAGAAAAGATCTCACTTTTTACAAATTAGAAAACTGGTGAGTGATTTGATTAAGCACCCTCAAGGTCTTAACAAAACGTGACCCTGCATCATTATAATTCCCTGGCAGAAAGAAGATATTACAAACATATGAATTTATTCTTTGAAAATGAAGTTGTCAGAGAAGATTCAAGACTGGCCAAAAGGCTTCCAACTGTGTTTCTAACCAGTGTAATTACACTGATTGGACTTTATTATTAACTACATTTCTTCCCCTTATCTCTCATAAGAGAAAAGGAGGGAGAAAAAAGAAGGGATAATCTTTTAGGTGTGATATTCACTAATTAGAGGCTTCCCAAAACAATTGACTCCTGTGGACAAATTGTTGGCTCTGAAATAGGGGTCAGCAAACTAAGGCCTGTAGGCCAAGTCTGGCCCACTGCCTAGTTTTGTAAACAAAGTTTTATTGGAACACAGCCACACCTTCATTTACCTATTGTCTAGGATTGCTTTCAGACTACAACAGCAGCTGAGTAGTAATGACAGAGATAATATGCTCCCACAAAGTCTAAAATATTTACTATCTGGCCCTTTACAGAAAAAGTTTGCTGACTCCTGCTCTAAAGCAAGTTGCCTTTTGAAACTACAGTATATTAAAATAAAGTAAAATGATTGCACACATGCATTTTATTTTAAAAGCAAAATTATTTTTCCCCTTCCACAGATTTTTTTCCCCACTGGGAGGAGCTTAGCTTCCAATTGACAGGAGAAAGAAAAGCAGAAACACTCTGGTACATGAATAACTTGTGAAGGTTTGGATCTACTTCTTGGCAACATGAAATTTGTTAAAAACCTGGAAATACATCTACTTCGGATTTTAAAGAGGAATATATGGAGCTCCTCTTCTGAAACTTTGAAAAGATTTATTTATTTTTTTTATTCTGGAGGTATATCAGTATGAGGAGTTGAAGATTACATTAAAAAATAACAACTGGCATAGTTGGAGGGGTTATTCTCTAGGGAAACATTTGGTACTTAGACAAGATAAGTTGGAAACAAATAAACAAGCAAATAAAATTGGGCAATAGAAGCATAAACTAATATATGCTCATGAAGATATATGACTGAACCTATCGCCTCAAGCAAATCTGTCTTCATGAATCCTAAACTATTTTCAAGGCATTAAATCTTCCTTACAGGTTACTCTCGGGTCTTTTTGAATATGAAGTTGCTATGGCCACATGTATACTCCCTATGTTTCATGCTTAAAATTCATTGCTAATGTAAACCCAAATGGAACCATGTTTGAAAGCTATGTTTCAATATCTGTACATCAGCTGCAGCAAATATAATATGAACACGTAAAAAGATCATTGCTGGGGAAGGGACAAAGTGTTTGATGTTGGATATGTGGGAGTACAGTATATTGTATATGTGAATTACTATGATCTAAAGCTTTTGCGAAGGCAAACTTGATAATTAGAGAGAAAAAAAGAGAGAGGATGTAGCTACTGAGGAAGAAATGAAAGAAATTGCCTTGCCACTGTACATACAGGGCAACACCTATTGCAGTGATGAAAGACAAAACGTCAAAAACAAAGTTTTTTCATTATTTCATTTTTTGATACCCCAATTTATTTTTTCTTTATTTAATTTTTCTACATTAGGATGTATTCTATATCTAACCTTTAAACCCATCACTATATTTCACTTTACTATTAATGGAACTTGACAATATATTAGGCTTCATTTTTGAAGAAGTTTTGGACCACAGAGAGGTTCAACTATGGCAGGTGAGGAACACTGGTGTGGGGTGTTATTGATGGGGGGCACATGGTAGGGAGGGAGTTCTCCAGGGCATGTATACAGGGTACATAAAAATGTTTGGATATTTTCATAGTAATTACAGTTAAAAACGACAACTGAGGGACTGCTGAGCTCGTAGCCAGGGAAGCTCTATCACTTTCCCCAATGGAAGAGCAACAATTTCCCAAGTGCATTGGCAAAGACCAATAAAGAAGGATGGTCCAACAATGAGCCCTTGATACTGATGACTATGTTTATGAGCTTGTGCGCCTGAAATATGAACTAGGCATAGAGCTGCAGGGTGCCTAAGAGTTACCTTCTGAGAGCCTCCATGTTGCTCAAATGTGGCCACTCTCTAAGCCAAACTCAGAGTGTAAGTGCGTTACCTTCCACCCAGTGTGGGAGAGGACTCCCAGGGATGAGTCTTCCTGGTGCCAAGGGATTACTACCAAGCACCAGCTGATGATGCAACTAGAAAATGACCTTGAATAAAAGGGTCAACTAGACCAGCAGAATATCTCAGCCTACATGTAATATCAGGTATTAAAAACTGCTTTTTGACCTTGAATACAAGGGGGAAATGGAAAGGACAAATGAGTTTATATAGCTATGAGTCTCCAAAAAAGGGTCGGGAGGTCCTCAGAGGGGTCACGCTTATGCACATCTCAGCAGGGTCCCAGAGACAGCCAAAGTAGATACAACCCCAGGTACTGGTTCTCCTGAGAGCTACAGAGAACCACAGGTTCTATGGTCATGGCAGATGGCTCTGGAGTTCAGTGCCATGTCAGTTGGCCCTACTTTGGAGTTTGTGTTCCTGAGTGTGATGGAGTTGGACTCAGATGTGACCTTCTACACATGCCTCTTCTTTCACTTTTACTGGACCTGTGGTTGGCACTGGGGTTGGTGTATACTGAGGAGACCTGACTCTCTGGACAGTCCATGTGACAGCCAGACCCTGAGCCTCAGGAGACTTGTAACTCCTACCCTCTGGTTTATTGGACTTACCCCAGCCAGCTAACAGGGAGATGAAGAAGGTCAATC
Organism: Dasypus novemcinctus; assembly: GCF_030445035.2. Classification (NCBI taxonomy): domain Eukaryota; kingdom Metazoa; phylum Chordata; class Mammalia; order Cingulata; family Dasypodidae; genus Dasypus; species Dasypus novemcinctus. The sequence continues at coordinate 36,403,868 of NC_080704.1, forward strand.
ACCACACCAGGGGGCCAAGAGTGCCTAGAATTGCAAACAGGAGAATTGCATCCATCATCCATGTAGAATCTAAGTCCCCTCTCGATACAGAGGTGGAGTGGACATAACCATTCCAGGGTCCACAGGATGAAGGAATAGAGTACGGATTAGAGTGTACTTACTGAATATCCTATTATGGAATTATTGTGATTAGTAATGGAAGAAATGGTAACATTGATGTGGAGAAAGTGGCCATGGTAGCTGCTGAGGGTAGGGAGAGGGAAGAAGAGATATGATGTGGGGGCATTTTCAGGACTTGGACTTGTCCTGGGTTGTACTGCAGGGACAGATGCTGGACATTGTATGTCCTTCCATGGCCCACTGGGTAGACTGGGGGAGAGTATAAACTACAATGTAAACCATTATCCCTGTGGTGCAGCAGTGCTTCAAAATTTATTCACCAAATGCAATGAATGTGCCACAATGATGAAAGAGGTTGTTGATGTGGGAGGAGTGGGGTGAGGGGGGTAGGGAGTATGTGGGGACCTCTTTTATTTTTTGAATGTAACATTTTTTAAAAAATAAAGAGAAAAAAAAGAAAAAAAAATCATTGCTTGATTGTCATCTTAGGTTTCCATGGAATGGCTATACAGTGCCAACAAATCTCATCATTAGGTAATTTTTGTGATACTCAGTCATCACTATAGGAGGAGTCCCATGTTAATTAAGACCCTTACCTCAAATATTGCATCCAGGAGAACTGAGAGGCCAAGAATAAACTTGAATGAAGTATCAGGTGATTTGCTTAAAAAAATAAGACAATTAAATAACTCCTTCTCTCCCTAAAAACCTTGTAGGCACCCAGGTTCTCTTGATCCTTCCCCAACACACAAAGCTAGTTCTTTTTTAGTGCCTTTACCTTCACCTGGAATGCCTCATCCCTAGATCTTTACCTGTCTAGCCACATCTTGTCAATCAGACATTCTTACAAATCATCTTCTCAGTAAGGTATTAAAACAATTTCCAAGTCTTTCTAACTGTTAAAGGAGAACTAAAAGGTTCCCTGTATAGCATTTCACACTTTCTGGCATTTTTTTTTCTCTCTCTGTTTGTCTCCTATCTTTGCTTATTTGAATCTGAGATTTATGAGAGCAGGGGCCTATTCTCTCTTGTATACAGTATGCCAAACATTGCTTGAGACACATTGGGCTCTTACTACATTAATGAATAATGTAGATTTTAAAAAGGTAGAACCACAGCACTCTAGATATGGTTTTGAAGCCTGGGAATAAAAGAGGAAAACATTTTTTCTCCCTCAAAGTTTCCTGATCTCGCTGAGGAGATGTTTACATATCAAATACACAATTGTACCACTTGAGAACTCCCCATAAGGTAAACAAACCAAATATTATTGGAGTTATAGAGAAGAAAGAAAGCAATCATACCAGCAAAATAAGGGTGGAAGGAGTCAGGGAAGAATTATTCTAGGTGTGTTTAAGCTAGATGTAGAAAAATGTAGGGAGGACAAAGGCTCCAGGTAAATGCTTGTCAAAAGTGTCCTGAGGGGAGTGGATGTAGCTCAAGTGGTTGAGCGCCTGCTTCCCATGTATGAAGTCCTGGGTTCTCTCCCCAGTACCTCCTAAAAACAAACAAATGAAAAAACCATTTCTCGTTGGGGAGTGAATATAGCTCAGTGGTTGAGGGCCTGCTTCCCACGTACAAAGTCCTGGGTTTCATTCCTTGGTACCTTCTAAAATAAAAATGTATACTGACATGAAGCTTAGGGGAAGACATGGAGCTCATGGTGGCCACCTCTACTACTGACATCCTTTCTCTGGCTGTCTGCTCAGCCCTCAGAAGTTTTACAGATATCACAAAATTAACATGTCCAAAACAAACACTTGCTCTTTCCTTCCAAATCTATCTCCCCACCTTGTTACGCATTTATTCATTCTTTATTTCATCATCCAACACATAATTCCTGGCCACCTATTACGTGTCACCTCAATAAATGGCAAAGCCATCTATCTCCCTAGGTAAGGGGAATCACACATGCCTGTTTTCTCAGACACTAGCTGTGATGACTAAGTTCATGTGTCAACTTGACCAGGTGATGGTGTCCAGTTGTTTGGTCAAGCAAGCATTGGCCTGATGATTACGGTCAGGACATTTCATAGTCTTAAATTATCAGGAAGTTGATTGCACCCATGGCTGATTACAACCACAATCAACTGAGGAGATTTTCTTCAACAATGAAAGATATCTCATCCAATCAGCTGAAGGAAGAATTTCCATCTCGAATTCAGTCAGTGAGCTTTTCCTGAGGAATTCACCAAAAACCCTCATTGGACTTACAGCTTGCTCCTTCAGAGAATCTTTCTCTGACCCAAAGACTAATTCGGGTTTCTAACCCATGGTTCCCATTTCTCTCTCTCACTCTCACTCTTCTCCAGAGACTCATCATCGTTGATTACCTGTGTAAAGTCTGACTTCCTTGCTGGGATCATGTCTGTCATTTTCACTTGTACATCCCCAGAATCAAGTTACAATTAATAATAATAATGACCACTGAGGGGGCTGAATAAATATTTGTTGGATGAATGGTAGTGGTATGCATGGAAATAAAATGATGTAAAATAATGGAATGATGGAAGATAGTACTGAAAATGTAGATGAGAGTCAGATTGCAAATGCCTTGAGAAACATTTCAGGGATTTAAATGATAGGACTTGGGTACAGATTAGAGAGAGAAAGGGGCAGAAAGGGTGGGAGTCTAAGATGACTGCAATTTTTTTTTCAACTTGATTGATCAGAAAGTTGGTGAGATTATTATCTAATATAAAAACAGAGAAAGAAGCAAATGTGTGGGGATGTTAAAAAGGATTGAGACATTTTGAATCAAAGGGTCATTCAGGATATCCAAGTCAAGATGCCTAGTAGGTATGTGGAAATCTTACTTATGGGAAGAATACTCTCTGAACCAAAAATCTTAAGACTATTTTTTCAATAATGTGAACAAATTACTTTTCATGTACACCAGAAATAGTGGTATGAAATATATTAATGAGCTTAACTACTGTTAAAAGTTAGGTTAACATACATTTATTTGTAATCCAATGACCATATATCCCCATCAAACATGATGGCCAATGAAGACAAGGCAATATTCTCCCTCTCTCTCTTTCTCTCTTCCCTTCCTTCCTAAAGTAAAATATAATCCTGAACAGCTTCATCTTGTCCAGTGCCAGCCTCCTGTGTTGGACACCATCCAGGAAATATTTCTAACTGTATTCATCAAAGCCACCTCACAAGTCAGACACTAACAACTGTAGAAGAGCTCTTTTCTAAAAGTCCTTTGATAATTTTAGGGATCGGGATGGGGGAAAAGAGTAAAGCAGAAATGTCCTAGGTATGAAAATTTTCTTCTTGAAAAATTGTTATATCTTTGGTAATAGAAGCAAAGGGCAGAGAAATAATTTGGGTTATGATAATGACTGTGTTTTTTGTTTTTTTATTTCTCTCCCCTTCCCCCCCCACCGCCCCCTCCAGTTGTCTGCTCTCTGTATCCATTCGTTGTGTGTTCTTCTGTGACCTCTTTTATCCTTATCAGAGGCACCGGGAATCTGCATTTCTTTTTGTTGCATCATCTTGTTGTGTCAACTCTCCGTGTGTGCGGTGCCATTCCTGGGCAGGCTGCACTTTCTTTTGCACTGGGCAGCTTTCCTTATGGGGCGCATCCCCCTACGCTGGGGACACCCCTGCGTGGCAGGGCATTCCTTGAGCGCATCAGCACTGCGCACGGGCCAGCTGCACACAGGTCAAGGAGGTCCGGGGTTTGAACCTGGACCTTCCATGTGGTAGGCGGATGCCCTATCCATTGGGCCAAGTTCGCTTCCCTAATGACTGTGTTTTGACACCAAATATTTGGTGAACCAAAGGCAACTTTATGTTATAATGTCATTCAGCCAGAATAATATTCAGATTTATTAAGCATCTTAAGAAAGATCCAGGAGTTAAGTCAATGATAGTTGACCACTTTTGTGACTGGATCATAGGAGGAAATACACAAAAAGAAATAAACTCAACTTTTCAAAAGAAAGAAATTATTGTCCTGGGGTTCACTTCTAAAAGAAATACAATCCATGGCAGCATACCTTGATAATATTGACCATCCTAAGTTACAGAATTATGGAGAAACATGGATCAAATACAAAAAAAGTGATTTTTAATGATTTTCTTGATTGAACTCTGGTAAAGAGTGAGGGTTCTGTAGAACTCAGGGCATTTTATCCATAGGGAAGGCAAAGGTTTTAGTGTCTTAGGGCTGCTCTAACAAAGTACCACAAACTGTATGGCTTTTAAAACAACAACAACAAAAATTATCACCTCACTGTTCTGGAGGCTAGAAGTTTACAGTCCTTAGGGAAGAAGCCTTCCCTGCCTCCTCCCAGTTTGTGATGGTTTGTTAGTGATCTTTGGGCTTCAATCTCTGCCTCAGTTGTCACGTGGCGTTCTACCCTTTGTCTCTCTGTCTGTCTGTGCCCAATGCTTCCTTTCTTATAAGGACACTGCCCAGTCATTGAATTGGGGCCCACCCTAATCCAGTTTGGACTCATCATAAAGAATAACATTTTCAAAGACCCTAATAAGGCTACATGCACATGACCAAAGGTTAGGACTTGAACATGTCTTTACGGGAGACATAATTCAACCCATAACAGCAAGGTATGGCCCAGGCACATAGATTCCTGGTGTAAGGAAAGGTCCTCAGCTTTCCAAAGGGGAAAATGGGTAGCAGGGTCTTAGAGTTACAGATTTACAAAACTGTAAAGCCAGCAGCTCCTTAGAGGTGATCACCTGGTTATAGTATCATCCTTAAATATCACTTCCTGCCAGGTTTTTGAAAGGAGTGAAGAGCAGACATTTGAAAGCTAGTATGATGAAAGCCTGGTGAGCACTCATTGAAAAAGACAGTCACGCCTTGGATACAAAATGAGTGAGTCGTTATTAACAAGCAATTAGGAAAATTAGGATACTTGACATGTGTCAGTGCCCAGATGAAGACTTTCCCAGTCTCACAGAGGGGCAGGCTATGAGTCTAGAATGAGCTGGGACCTTCCTCATGAAGCATCTCCGGATCTGTGAAAGCATCCCTGAAACTTCTGAGGGACATATCTCAGCACAATCGGTCTCCATCACCACGACGCACATGTATAATATGCCATGAGCCTTTTGTTACTCATAATAGATAAAGTACAGATCTTTGCAAAGGGTTTGATTTTCTGTAACTGAGATCAGATTCAAGGTTGGACCATCAGTCTCATTTCCATAATAGTTCTGAAACTAACAGCAGCACACTGAAATCATGCCTTATCCATACCATTTCATGTAGGCTATAGTTCATGGCCTGTAGAAAAACTCTGGGGAATGTGTCTAGTATGTGAAAGGCATATACTTGGTGTGCTGTTAAAGTGGACAAGAAATGCCACTATACAACAAGAAAGAGCAGTTCCTTACCTGGACCATTTACATAGTAGATATTAAGAGCTACCCAATTAGGCCACATGTAAACTATAGCAGTACTTTCTGGACATTTTGATTGGGTGTAGCCTTGCCTCTTGCTCAGCTTGCTAAGAATTAATTTGAAAACACACAGTCTTATCATCTGGAGTGGGCATTTCATAAGCCAAATTTTAAATGTTTCTGTTGAGTGTAAGGAGATGGACTTATTATTACCTGAGTAGTTTTCTTTTTTTGAACCTGGAAATAGTACTGATTTTCAAAGATCAATAGTTTAATACTTAAACCTAGAAATAATTTCTTTGACATCTGTGGACTATTATGTAGCTTACCATTTCTTGATAACTTTAGAAGAGTTACTACAATAGGAGGCAGATATAAAGAGGAATTCAGAATTTATGTAATAGCATAAAAGGAAACAAAAAATGACAAGGAAATTACTAAAAATATAGAATATTTTCTAGTAAAAATATGTGTACAGACTAATTTGAAAATAATGATAGCTTAGATTCCTCTCTCCTCTGATAACATAAAGTTCCCCCAGACCTGAAATACATTTCACCTTTCCCAGAATTACTTCTTCCTCTGGAATTACAATCACACAATTCCTTTAACATTTTACTTTTCAAAAATAATGGAAGCCTAAATTGGGAATTAGGTTGCATTTAATTTCCAGTTTAGCATTTTAATCTTTGAAAATAGCCTAGCCATGGGCAAAGTGCAGTTGAAAGTTTCAACCACAGAAAACCAAAAAAAGAGAAAACTGTCAGCTTTGACATATAAACTGGTGGTTTAGCTTCCAGCTAAGCTTTGTCCATTATATTCTAGCTTCTGTTCTTCCTTCCCTCCAGCACTTTTCTTATTCTCAGAGCATTTTAGCTAATAACTCTACTTCAGGAAACATATTTCGCATCAGTCCTATAAAACCAAACGGAAAATATTAAGACTATTGATCATCAAAGAAGCGACTCTTTATTTTAACACAAGATTTTATTTTATATATAATTTTATATACATATTTCATTATGTATGTTTTTATACCAGAAACACTTTACAGCCCCATTACGCACAATGAAAGCATAACATATTCTCAAGCCACATTGCCTTTTGTAGTATTATTTGAATGGTGCATAATTAACAAACTTCAAAAGGAGAGAATGATGTCAGCAGATTCCTATGGTTTTGGTAAGACTTTGCATCTCACACAAGACAATGTACTTGGGAGGATCTATATTATATGCATCCACATATTATACATATACGCACACATAGTCATACCTGGGAAAACATACACACACATACATATAGAGTGACTATGGATTATTTGAATTCTAGCCTAAAGTACAAGGGTCAAGGGTATATCTATCTATGCTGAGGATTGAATCAGATCTCCCACAAAAGGAATGCTAAGTTACCAACCCCTGGTCCTGTGGGTAAGAACTCCTTATAAATAGGTTCAAATAGGACCTTTGAAGATGTTATTGGTTAAGGAGTACACAATCTGAATGAGGGTGGGCCTTAATTCAATATGGCTTAAGTCCTTTATGAACAAGAGGAATTGGAACCAGAAAGAAAGAAGTCACAGAGAGCAGTCAGAAGCTGGAAGTCAACAGAATCTGGAGGAGAAAGGAAAACACACCACCATGTGCATTGCCATGTGATAGAAAAGCCAAGGACTAAGTATCACTGCCACTCAGCCCCAGAATGCCACAGCCTTCAGGGAGAAGGCATGGTCTTGCTGATGCCTCAACTTTGGAATTCTCCCAGCCTCAAAACCATGAACCAATAAATTCCCGCTGTTTAAATCAACCCGTTGTATGGTATTTTTTTAGCTGCTAGGAAACTGAAACAATATACCTGCCCATTGATAAATGAATGTGTGTATGTGTTTTAAGTGGCATGAAATGTAATAACACAAAGATGAAATTAATTTTTTTGTAAATATTACTCATAGGATTTTCAATATACTCAAACCTAGCACAGTGTCTGGAGAACGCTCCATGTTCTCAACATGAAGCCAATAAATGAATGAGGCAAAGACAAAATAATTAAATGAATAGGAAGCCAAGCAACTCATTTACTTTGAGTATTGTTTGTTTATAATATTTGACAAACTTATGTCTAATATTTTAAATAATATAAGTAGTTTTGCCCTGTAAATCATCATTTGGTATAATCTCTCAGCTATAATGTTGTTCAAATATCCACATGGCTTTCTTCCCATGTGTTAATCTTACAAATCTAACTGAGGATACATTTGTTTCTCTGAATCCTCACAAGGATCCTATTAAAGAGGATCCTTTTGCAAAAGAAGAAATAAAGTATAGGATCTCTGAACTACTTGCCCAAGAGCTAAAATTGAAATTGGAATTCATGTCAGTTTAATTCCATGAAGGTCTATTTCTCAACCCACAACATCTCCAAGAACCTTTCTGATTTCTCATTAATCCTGTCAATTTACCCAATATGTTATCAGTAGTCCAAACATGAAAAGAATGCCACCTGGGGGTATGTGAGGCACTTAGGACGTGGGTCGGGTAGCAAAGCTTTGATTTGGGAAATTTGGTTTACTCAGCATTCACCTGAATTAGATGCTTTGCAGAAAATATACTAGGAGAGTTTAATCAGCTGCGTAAATGCTTGGATAAAAGTTGAACTTTGTTTGAATAAGGGAAAGCCCTCATTCTTTTGATCTAGCCATTGAAAACAAAAACTTACAATGTAGCTAATTAAAATACAATTGTTTACTTTAGTTAATTTATTATATTGGGTCAAGACTGTCCTCTGACTTATTAGTTTTTGTGTATGTATGTATGTTTATGTGTGTGCATACATATATATTGCGTTTAGTCATGTAAATTGTATTGATTTTGGGGGATGTGGTCTAAAATATAATCTTACTGAAGATGCACATGACACTGGTTTAAACATACAACAGGGCAATTTCAATTTCTCCAATTAAATAGCTTACTTAAGATATTTGCAAACTAAGAGCTTCGTTTATATCCATGAATAATGTTGGTTTCTCAATACACAAGTGTTTAAATATTATCTTAAAAAGAGTATGCATGAATGAGTTTATCTGAAGTATTCTTGAAGAAATTACTATCATATTTTAAGTAGCAGACTGGACTTCTGGAATTTTTCAAGTGCTACCAACAAATACCTTCTCTTACTGACACTGATCAATTGTCTCTAAATTTTCTTGCTTATGTAACTCCTGAAGAAATGTTTTTAAACCTCATTAACTCCTTGCAGATTTTTTAATTTGCATCTAGAATTTTTCATTCTTAGTTTAAATGATCCCTAACCCTAACCCTAACTGGAGGCACACTATAAATATAGATATTTTTAATAAAAATAAAACTTTAATGTTTTAGTTTGCTGAAGGTTGTGGGGAGCGAAATACCAGAAATGTGTTGGCTTTTATAATGGGAATTTATTAGGTTAAAATCTTACAGTTCTGAGGCTGTGAAAATGTCCAAATCAAGACACCATCAGAGATGCTGTCTCACCCAAGGTCAACTGCTGGCAATCCCAGACTTCTGTCTCGGATGGCAAGGCACATAGAGGCATCTGCTTCTCTTCCTAGTCTCATTACTTCAGCTTCTGGCAGCACCGTCTGTGGCTTCCTTTCTCTGCGGTTCCTCTCCTGGGTTCCTGCTCTCCATCTCTAAGGCATTTTCTCTTTGTACCTCTGCTTTCGGTCCTCTGTTTATAAAGGACTTCAAGCAAGGGGATCAAGACTCATCCTGGGCCCCCCAATCCAGTCAAAGGCCCTCAATCATTGTAAATAAACCATTCAAAAGGGCTCCATGTCCACAGGAATGGATTAGCTTAAGAACAAAATTTTCTAGAGTCCAGAATAGACGCAAATCAGCACATTTATACTTAAAAGATTTTAATGATAATCAATCATACACTTCTGCAACAACATTATGTTATACCTTGACTTTTTTTCTGTCACCATACTCTGTTTAAAAACAGTTTTGGATTGAGTTATCATTACCATTAATAGTGTATGATTGATCAAAAATGTAATATAACATTTGAAAAATAATAAACATTAAAATAAAATTTTATTGAAAATGCATCTCCTAATGAGATGGATGGGTTTAATAATTAATTTTATACACTAATGAAAAAATATAAATTATACCTATAATTGGAAAGGTTTTCAGCATCAATTCTATTGCTATTTTTCATTTTTATAGATATAAATGCTGATAAATCTTATTCAAATAAGTGAGTAGAAGGGAATAGATGGAAATTTATTATAGTAATGTTGCTTAATTCGTTGAATCTTTTCTATGCCATGTGTTAAAAGGAAATGGTGATTCATCACCAAAACTAATTTTTAATGATCTATAAGCCAACCACTTCATGAGATTGAAGATCTGAATATAAAAGTTCCTTTGAAACTATCTGTACCTACAATCCCCTTGAAAACTCTTTAAGTACCCGTATGGTACATATACTTCCACTTGAGGACAGTTGTTTCAAGAAACTGAGAGTCATTGCCTATAACAAGAAATAAACATAAACTGGTATATCAGAATCTCCTAATAACTTGTGCATATACTGCTTCAGTTGTAACTCACAGCTACATATTTGTGTGTTAACCAAGAAAAATTGCATTTCTGGGGAAAATGGTCTTATTGCTATTTACATAAAATTATGATTCCTAATTCACTGGTTCTTTATCCTCTAGCCATTGGATTCATTTCTTTCGGCAGTAAGAGGTCAGTGTCAGGCAGCACCACAGAGTGGAGAGTCACTGAATAGAAAAGCTCAGGACCTGGGATATAAGGTCACCATTACCAGTGACTAACTACCTGTGTAGCCTTAGGGAAGTTTCTTCCTAATTCTCACATTTCTCCTCAAGTGTTCTCAGCCTGGAGTGAAGTCCAAGTTCCACCCCCAGATATTTGGATTTAATAAGTCTGGGTGGAGTCTAGACACTAATGGTTTTTTAAATCTCTTTGCTTAATTCTAATGTGGAGGCAAGATTGTACAAGTCAAGGTTAGAATCATCAGCCAACAGAATCATTTCAACAAATACGTCATAAGAGCCTACTCTGAGCAAGGCTGTACATTTTCTGTGATAATATATTTACATCCTATTGCTCAGAAAGTTGAATGGTACCTTAAGAAATTAAATATTTTATCAGTCTTCAAAACCTTTACACAAAACGATGCAAAGTAGAGAATGCAATTGAGTCTACAAAGGCCTTTTTTTTTTTTTTGGACTGAATGTATAACCCAGAGTCATCTAAAAATGTATGTTTTGAATAATGTTGTATTATGCTTTTAATTTAACATTTTACACAGTGGAATGTATCCCTTCATTTGGAGATTCAAAAAGGCAGAAAGGTTGCACAGTTTCCCCTTTTCTGCCTCTCAGAAATCTTAAAAATTAGTAATAGACAATTAATTCTACTCAGTATATACATGAAAATCTGTTTTTTTCTTTTAACCAAGAAAATTTTCAGAAGGAAAGTAAATCAATTATTTACTGAGATCTAAAATAGTTGAGCTAACCCCAAAAAAGGAAATTCACCCTTGAGGTAAATAATTTTTTAAATTAGAAAGTGCAATCTAATATACCACACTGCTTTATTTTTTATTTTCTTGCATTACTCTGGCACTCATAATGAGGAAAGACTACTTTATAGATACATGCATTCTGCTCTTTCTTTGTTAAATGTATTTGTCCTGGCACTTACATCAGGTAACTTAATTGACCATTTTACTATATATATATATATATATATATATATGACCTGATGCACCATGGACTACGAGATTGAGTCCGCATTTTCAGGGCATCATTTAATTTGTAAGTAAAGACCATTAATTAACTTTAAACTTTGAGCTAAAAAAATCCTAGTCAGAAGTGCTGCCTAATATAAGTTATTTACTATTTATTTTTCTTTAATATAATAACATGCCCTGATGAGGAGTAGCCAATAATTTCTATTTTAGTTTTCCCACTTCATTTGGTCATTTTATTGTGAATTCCTTAAGGATGATGGATGGTAAATATCTATGGCTTAGGATGTGTGTGTTGGGGAGATTTTGTTGAGCTCTGAATTGCTGCTTTGCTAAAATTTCATTTCTTTATGCAGGTTATTAGCTTGATACAGAAATAATTCCAACTTGAATACCTGCTCTCTTTGTTCCTGAAGCAAATATAGAGATTGATCATGGACCTTTTATAAATGTTGGATTGGGGTAATTTCTGGAGGAGGGGGAGTACAGGAAATTTACATTATAGAAACAAAGCAAACACAAAACCAACTTGTGGTATTAAGGAAACTATCAGTAGATTTGGTTGGGATAGTTTTCTTAGAACGATTCTTACTTTTTCAGCTATGATTAAAGAGTATTAGATATTACTATGAGATTTCTTTTAAAAATAAAGAGGTTCAAATTTTAGCATCAGCTGACCCAAAGCATAAGGGACCATCGAGTGAAGAGAAAAAAAAAACAACTAATCTGAAGCTTTTTTGTAGAACTATGTAACAAATCAATATTTTAGACACTTTGAAGATCATCCCCTTGCTTTTCAATCTTCATACTTTGGAGAAGGGGATATGTTACTTCCTCCCTGTTACTAAAATAAATTGCTTCCTACTTGGCACCTCTTTTAAAGAAGGGCTCACTGCAAATGTCCATTTTTTTTTTTTTTTTGGGGGTACTTTTATTTTTTTTTATTTTTTTTTTTATTTTTTTTATTTATTTTTTATTGACTTTGTAATAATATTACATTAGAAATATATATGTGAGGTCCCATTCAACCCCACCCCCCCACCCCCCCTCTCCCCCCCCAACAACACTCGTTCCCATCATCATGACACATCCATTGGATTTAGTAAGTACATCTTTGGGCACCTCTGCACCTCATAGACAATGGTCCACATCATGGCCCATACTCTCCTCCATTCCATCCAGTGGGCCCTGTGAGGATCCACGATGTCCGGTGATTACCCCCGAAGTGCCATCCAGGGCAGCTCCACGTCCCAAATACGCCCCCACCTCTCATCTCTTCCTGCCCTTCCCCATACCCATCGTCCACCATGTCCACTTTTCCCAATCCAATGCCACCTCTTCTATGTGGACATTGGATTGGTTGTGTCCATTGCACCTCTATGTCAAGAGGAGGCTCAGATTCCACATGGATGCTGGCTGCCATCCTCCCATTTTCAGTTGTAATCACTCTAGGCTCCATGGTGTGGTGATTGTCCTTCTTCAACTCCATCTTAGCTGAGTGTGGTAAGTCCAATAAATCAGATTGTAGGTGCTGGAGTCTGTTGAGGCTCAGGACCTGGCTATCACATTATCAGTCCAGAGATTCAAATCCCCTAACTATATCTTAAACCCCAACGTTAACTGCACCTCCAGCAGATTAGTATGAAAGTCTTATGAAGGGAGATCCCATCTGAGTCCAGATTCATCACACATAAACACCATTTCCAGAGAGGGGCCATCTGCCCTGGTAGTAAACCCCATCGGCCATGACCATAACTCTCATGGGTCTCTTTAGCCTTCATAGGAACCAATATCTGGGGGTTGTATCTGCTTTATCTGTCTCTCTGACTCTGCTCAGTTGTGCATGAGGGCAATCCTTCTGCCAGCCTCCAGACTCTTTTTTAGAAACTCGTAGCCATATAAACTCATTTCTCCTTTCCATTTCCCCCTTACTTTAGGTCAAACAGCCAAATGTCCATTTTTACAATTGCCAGAACTGTGCTTTTGGGTGGGAGGAAATGGAGACAAGAGTAGGGATGTCATTCAGGGTCATTTCATATATTTCTATCAAAGAAAATCATGACATATTTTGTATTTTATTTCTTAAAACTATTCCCCCATTTCGAGTCAGAAGTGATCCAGCTGGGACAACTTTTTTCATGAAAGGATTTACATAAGTTTAAAAAAGAGATATACCTGTATGTAAATACTATTCCAGAACATTGTTCTCAGAAGTTTAATAAATGCATCCAGCTTTTGTTTCTGCTATGAAAACAGAAATATGAAGCTCATGGGAAAAATTAATCACAATATACTATCAATGAATTAATATCCATTTTGTACAGTTTTTATGCAGCAAGGTAAGCTTGCTTGTTCATAAAAGGCAATTTAAAGGTTTTTACCCCCAAAATAAGATTTTTAAAAATTTAAGTAGCAGATGCTCTTTTTCCTTTCAGTTGTCAATTAAGCACACTTGAGTTCCTGAGAAAAGAGGGGTAAATGGCATAGAATGGATGAACAAACACAATTTTTAAGTAAAAATTTGCCAATTAATATAATTTTTTATCAATGTTTTTGGAGTTGTGAGCAATTGAAAAGATTTTATTACTTTGACAATTGCGATATAATAAAGGACAGGTTAGAATCACATGCATTTCTGGCAATTATAAAGTAAAACATGTTACTTGGTGGCAAATAGTACTATCAAACGATAGATAACTAACATAAAGCAAACACAGGCATGCTATTTGTATTATTTAAATGTTGTGTGTATGTATTACTAGCAGAGATTAATATTATTTACTCTACTTAGAGGCCATATGTTTTGTCCTTTATATTGAAATGCCTTTTCATATCCTCTTTGCTTATTAAGTATTATTAACTCCCATTGATCATATATTTCCTAAACACTTGTTCTATGTCTGTTGTTGTTATTATTATTACTTTATTTATGGTTTGCCATATGGAAGGTTAATTTTTTTTAGTTAATTTAAACTGCCAATTTTATGTTTTATGTCTTCCAGACTTCTTGCCTTACTAAAAATAATTCCTCTCCCATCACAAGTTTATAGTATCATATATTTTCTTTTATCATAGTTATGATTTTATATTTATACTTAGCTCCTTAAGCTACTTGGAATTTATTTCTGTACATAGTTTAAGTACAAGGTTTACTTATTCCCCCATACGAATAGTCCTTTACAGTGTCCTATATTCGGTACCACTTATTAAATAAAATAAATTTAAATTGATTAAAATGAAACTAAATGTTAATTAAGCAGAACTGAAATATCTTCTCTATTTTATTTGGAGGTTGTTCTGGTCTCTCTAAGTGTCTGTCCACTGATCCATTTGTCTAGTCCCATGCCTGTGTAGTATGTTTTTAATTAAAATAACTTAGTAGTATACTTAAGATCTGGAAGGCCAAGTACCTCCCCAATATGCTTCTTTTTAAAAAAGTGCTTGGCAATTTATATATATTTATGCTATTTTCTTCTTTTTAAATTTTAAATCATATTCTTCCATATAAACTTTGGAATTATTTTACCCAGTTTCCACAAAGACACCAAAGGCGTTCTGATTAGAATGGCATTACATTCAAATATTAATTTGGAAGTATTGCAACTTTATGATAATAAGCCTTGAATCCCAGAATAAAGCAGGTCTTTCCATTTACTTTGCTTTTGTTTTATGGCCTTACATATATTTCTATATTTGTCCTTCTATAGTTCCTGTAACTTCCTTGCTAACTTTATTTCAACTGACTTTATACTTTGTCATTATGAATGGCAATTTTTCCCATTTGAATTTATATATAGTTGTTAGTATAAAGAAAAGTCATTGTTTTTATTTTATATGTTTGTATCATGTCCATTCATTTACCGTATTCTTGTATATCTCTTGCCATATTTCTTCTCCTAATTGGGTCTCTTGGCTTTTCTCAGCATACAATCTTCCCATTTAAATAACAATTTTTATTCTTTAAAATCTGCATAAAACTTGCTCCTTTTTTTTCCTTTTGACTTATTATAGAGCTAAACCACCAAGCAAATTTGAAACTTTGTAAAATAAAAAAAATTGAGAATATTCAATGTTGACAATTAATTGTGTGCATTTATCAAGGGTTGGCAACAACTGAAAACTTTGGGTTTCTTATATAATATATTGGAAACACAACCACACTTATTCATTTATGCATTTTCCATGACTGCTTTCCCTCTAGGACAAATGAATTGAATAGTTGCGACAGAGACCATTTGGCCCACAAAGCCTAAAATAGTTACTAGCTGGCCCATTACAGAAAGAAAAAAAGTACAGAATCCTTCTATTCCTTCTTCTTTACAAAGCTCCAGGCATAATTCTAAGGGATTTTTCTACATGAACTCATACAATCCTCAAAAAGAGATTAGGAAATGGGTGGCCTTCTTAGTCCTCTTTTACAAACAATAAAATTGAGGCATGAAGAAGCTAAATGACTTGCTGAGGTTTACCTGGCTGACATGTGATTGAACCAAGGATTTTGATTCAAAAAGCCTGAATCTGAGCTCACACCCACAGGTTAGGAGCCTTTTATCTATGTTCACGTAGCGTTTATCATCTTATCTGTTGTTTGGTTACAAGATTTCTTTATTAGACTGGAGCTTTTTGAAAGCAGGAGCAATATTCAATTGTTTTATCAATACCAACTCCTAAAACATGCCAGCTTCCTTAGAGGTTACTTCCTCAGAAAGAGTTCCTCCTAGACCATGGGGATGATTTTGTGCCCCAAGGGAAATTACCCAACATGTGGGACAATTTTGGCTGTCACAACAGGTCTGGGGGCTGGGTACTACTGGCATCTAGTGGGTAGAGGTCAGTGATGCTGCTAAATATCTTAGAATGCACAGAACAGCTCCAGCAACAAAGAATTGTCTGTCCCTAAATGTCAACAGTGCTGAAGTTGAGAAACGTTGCCCCAGATAAATTGGCTTTCTTCAAATTTCAAAGCCATTTATATGGCTACTTATATAGTTATTTCATGTCTGTACCACCTTTTCATTGCAACCTGATTTTCACTGTTAGACCAAAAACTTCAGCAGAGACCACATCTGTTTTGTTCACTGACATATCCCTTGGGCCTTATACAGTAACAGGTGCATAGTAGATGCTCACTAAATTTTAGTTCAGTGTGTGCTAAGTAGACAACTCATTTAAGATTTTTGAGTGAATGCATGGGACTTTCAAGAGTCTCTAGGTGTTTAGCAAACAGTTATTGTTGATTCTCCTGTTTGTCTTCTAGTCAGTAATATTTAAATTATTTGCTATGTACTTTCACAAAAAAAAGTCAGAAACTCTTTAAAAGATATTTTAGATCACTTTTTAAAAATCAATATATGCCTTCTGTTAAGTAAAATAAAATGTCCACTTGATTGGGTGTTACTGGTGTAGCAGTTTGACATTATTTAGGAATTCCAAAAAAAATAGTTGATTATGTTTGTAAACTGGTCTGTTCCTCTGGGCATGATACCCTTTGAATGCATTAGATTCAGCTGAGATGTCTTTGATTAAATTATGTTAAGATTAGGGCATGCAGGGTTGAGTCTCCACCCCCTTGGTGGGCTGAAAAAACAGACTCTCACATGGAAGTAGACACACAGAGAAGAACAGAGACAGTTCCATAGACACAGCTGAGGCCCCAGGAAGAGAGATGAGACTGGTTGCCTATAGCTGCAGATGAGCCTGGAGAGACCCAATCCCGGGAGAGAGATGAGCCTTATGCCAGACCACAGAGGAAGAAGAAGGCTTCCTCTGCAGAGACCAGCAGCCATCTTGCTCCAACATGTGTGGCAACAGACTTTGGTGAGGGAAGTAACTTACTCTTTATGGCCTTGTGACTGTAAGCTTCTACCCCAAATAAATACCCTTTATAAAGGTCAACAGATTTCTGGTACTTTGGATCAGCACTTCTTTGGCCGACTAATATACTGGGAGAAGTCCCTTTTCTGAGAAGGGCTTTTCCAGAAGACAAAAAGTATTGACTTGCAGGGAGTTTCCTAGAAAAAGGAACAACACATCCTAAAGGGCTGCTGATAAGGAACACCTGGTGATAAATTAGTTTGGGTCTGATGTGGGCTATGGGTGGAAGGCTCTTTGTCTCTTCAGAGATAACTAAGTTGTTTGACTTGTGGGTGTGAAACGGTAAGAGGCTGCAGTCCTGCTCTTAGGGACCAGCAGGCTCCAGTCCCAGGAAATGTTTAACAAAGCAAGGGCTATAAACTTTAAGTATTTAGGGGAAATGCAAAAACCAAGGCTTATCTAAAATGTCTGGAGTCCTTGCTAAAAGCTTACCTAAGATGTGAAAGAGATATATGCTAATTGAAGCCTATTGAGAACTGAAACAAAGGGACCATTTGGCCTTTCCTCTCTGTATAAAAGACGTTTGAAAATCTTGTTCGGGGCTCGGGATTCAAACAGAAAGCTCCCGAGTCCGGCAGGCCGTCAATAAACCATTTTTTCCTTCTCAAAGTCATTCCTGAGTCCTGGCCTCTCTATACTCAAATAATTGAACTTCTCTTAAATTCCACAACATTAATGGCAACCACGAAGGGATAATAAATGAAGGCCAGAGACGGTAGCATTTTGCTGCCCCTTCCAAATCCCCGAGGAAGGCGGGAGGACTCGGGTGAACCCCAAATCTGGGCGCCCCTGGATTAAATTTAATCCAGAAAAGATGTGGGCTCCACCAGAATCTTCCCGACAAAATCAAGGGGCAATGGAAGGTCTGAAGAGAAAGATTCTGGGAACGAAAAAGAGCTCCGAACAGGGAAGAAGGTAAGACTCCCCGGGTGAGCACAGTCTGGAAGGCCCTAGCTTTAATTGCTAGGAAGGGGAGGCTGATCACCTCCCGAGAGAACCCTAGTAGCCCCAGAAGGCTGGGGGGAAGCCGTTCTCTCTAGGCTTGGGAAAAGGAGGAAAACCGGGGAAAAGCCCTGGTGTTTTGGGTTTGTCTAACTGCATGTTAGAATCTGGTACTGGTCTTATATCCACTAAAGGAGTGGAGTCTCGATTTTAATAGGAAGGGTATTTATAGGTTCGAGTCCTAATATCCTGGAAATTGGTCTAGATTAAGGAAAACAAAACTTGGTTACAGGAAAATGGATCGGATTTTCTGGTGGAGCTTGGTCTGGGTGTAAAGTTTAAACAGTGGAAAAGTCTAGCTGGAATCTTTTGTTATGGTGCTAATTTGTGAATGAATTTGCTTTATACCAAATGTTAAGTGTTCTGAGGTTTGTGATGGCTGTGGGGGCAGCCGTGGTGAAAATAAATATATAAACTTGTGAGTCAGATTAGTGACCTTTGTGCTTCTGTCTGTGTCAGCTCAATGTTAGTGTTGGAGTTGTGTCCTTACATGAAGTAGAATTACAGCTGAGCTGGAGCCCTCCCTTGCCATTGGCAAGGGGGTGAAATGATTCTGGGGCAAAAGCTGAGGAGTCTAGATGTTTGTGCATGTTCTGGTGTCTTGTCTCTGGTCTGGCCCTTTGCCGGGGCTTGGAGGCCATCTGTGTCCGCGCCAAGCACCCAAGTCTGTTGGGAATGTCCCAGTCAGGGCGGCTGGGTTCCTGGGACAGTTGCCAAATTTGAGTAGGTTCTGTCTGCCCATTTTGGCTGAAAGCTGGAAAGGGGGGAGCGGCTTGCCCCTTTCCAGTGAGTCCACCCTTCTATTCATAAGCCGCATTCCTGTTTGTTGTGCACCCGACTGCCTGGAAGGGGGGGAAGTGAAGGAGGTGAAAAGCAGAATCAGAATAAATGCAGTAAAGTTCCCTCCTTAGGGTGTCAAAGCCAAAATACGTTTGCATTCTGCTCAGGTTCTTAGAAGGTATTGTAGTAACCTTAAGTAAGAGAATGTTCTGTGAAGGTAAAATTTGTGTTAAGGGTATAAATATAAAAGTTTTACAAAGCATTGTTTAAGGTATTTAAGTGGCTAATTGCAGAAAGTCATTATTTAACAAAACTGAATTGATAATAATAATAATAAAAGGCAATTTTATAACAAACTTATTCGGCAGCCAATCTCCCCTGCCAACTTGCTTCCAAAAAAACTGTTTCTGGTATTACATGCTACTAAGTATTTAAAGTGAAGAAAAGTTCATTATTTTAACAAACTTGGTTAGTATTAATGGCAATTATATGTTGCAAGACGTTTGCCTGGTAACTTAGTATGTGGGATATATGGAGTGTGTTTTTATTGTTAAGGCAACAGAAGATGATTTTGTCCTAAGATAAAATGATTGATTATTGGAAAGAGTAGAGTGTGGGACAGAACCTGAATGAATACTGAAAGTGTAGAAGGTTTGTGGAAGGGAAATTTTTATGATTAAATTGAGTAAGATCAATATACAAAGAAAATATTTTATCAATAGCTTCTTGTGCTTTAACCTCATCATATCCTCAATGTTTGAAGAAGAGTTCTTTTAAAAGAACATTTTATGTTCTAGAAATCAAATCCTGAAAAGTAGCCTTTTATTTCAAACTAACTGCAAGAGATTTATTCTTTCACTTTAAAGGAAAAATTAAAGTAATGGTTAAGTTCATTTAATATGTTATAAGTTGAATGAAAGGTATTTAAAGGTGTTATAAAATTAATAGGTTTTAAAAAATTAATAAAAACTGTAACTAAGAGTTAAAATCATTTATAAATGCATTTATATTGTAAAACAGTGGAAAGACAATAACTGAGATTATAGCTGGGTGAATTTAGCCTGAAACTATTATTTAAGTGTAAATTCTACACTAACCTTTCCTTTGTTTATGGTTGCTTCAGGCCTAACCTCGCCCTTTGCCTTTGCCTGTGGTTATTTCATAATTGAGAAGAGCTGGGACATTACTGTCTCCTCTTCTGGTATTAGTAACCCTTTCTCTCATGAATTCAAGTGTAAACGAAATAAATTGCTGCCTGATAGAATAAGGTTAAATGACCACTGGAGTTTTATTATCTCCAAAACCAAAAGGGGGGTGGAGGGGGAGAAGTCTCCTGCCTTGACGGTCAGTGTTCCTAAGAGTGGCAATTCATGAGAGAAAGCAGTCTGTCTCCCTGAGGCTTCAAATAGCCTCAGTAAATATATATAAAACTAATCTTGTTGCTTATCCAAAATTCTGCTAATTTCAAGGTAAAATATAAAGTTCTAAAACAATGGTGCTAAGGCATTGAGAACATTTTGGTTATTACAATCCATTAAGTAAGAAAGAAAATTCTTGTGGTAAACTGCATGGTCATAGTGCAAATTAAGAAGAGTTTCAAAAGTCTTTGAAAAGTTTAAAGTAACTAAAGTCATGTTGTTGTGTCAAACTATTCATGTCTGCCTATTTGCTCAAATTGTTAAAAAATATGCAGTTATATTTATAAATATTCTTAAAGCCCAAATTGAACTAAGCAGGATGAAAAAGTCATAGAAATCTGATTATGGAAACAATTGGGAAAGGGCCTCCTCTTTGCAAGAGCTTTTAAGGCAAGACTAGGTGTGGCAGATTAAACCTATCTACTAGGCTAGGGAATTAAGAATCAGTTTGCCTGGTAATTTCCCAGTTTAAACCTTTGTCAGCCATAAATTGGAAAAAAAAACAAAACAAAACAAAGATTAGGTTAATTTTCACAGAAGAAAAATGTTGATGTAACCCGGCGGCCTGCTGCCTCAGTCTCCCACTCCCGGGTTGGACAGCAGTGGAGGAGACCAGTTTAGGCCAGTCCTATGGGCAGTGGAAGGATGCCCAAGAAGGAGCTAACTAAGTCGGTGCCATTTCAGCACTAAATTCTATTCCTTATTTGACAAAGGGGGGGAGCAGGTAAAAACTAAAATGGTTGGAATGTGATAGAAGAAGCAGTTAAATCAAACTTTTGCGTGGGAAAGTTAAATCTCAGATAAGCTGTAACTTCTGAAGTATCCAATCTATGGAAAAACAGGAAGAGCTTGCATGCTAGGCTTAGGGGTATAAATTGTGTCATTTTTCTTTGTTCGGGGCACCAGCCATATCTGGCTCTGCGCCCCTTCTTGCAAGATTGAGAATAAAGTATTTTCTTCTCCACAATCTGGTGAGCCTTATTTTCTTCCAGAAGATTTCTTTCCAACAAAATAAGGTAATTAGTGGCTCTATTAACAAATTTCAGTAAGTAAAGGAAAGTCCATAAAAACTATGGAGAGATCTTTCCTGGGTTATGATTTTAAAAAATTAAGTAATTGTGTAATGTGTTTTGAAACCTGGAAGTCAGTATGCATGTGTTTTAAAACCTGGTAGTCAGTTATGCTTTTAAATTAATAATTTTCATAACTTAAAGAAAAGAAGTTTTTAGCTTCCTGTAAGGGAAAAAGAGAACATTCCTTGCATAAACTATTATGGTTTCAATTTTATTTAACTTGAGTGTAATCTCCCATAGTTAATTTATAAACTAAATTAACATATGTACAAAATCTTTACAGTAATGAAAATTGTAAGTGAAAATTGTAAGTTCACATTGGTGAAATTAGGCTAAAGGGAAAAGATTGTAGATATGCTCTCTTAAATAAAGAGTAAATTTCTTTCATTGGTAATTGTAATTTAGTAAGTTTATTTAAACATGAGGTGTCTAGTCAATGCGGTTATAGTCAATTATAAAGAGTTTGTAAAACATCTTCCAAACTGAAAATGTTTAAATAGTTCTAGTTGTAGAAGTCATTGTTAACTAAAGAAACTTAGATTGGTATTGGTAGCAGAAATAACTTCATGATAATAAACCTGTCTGAAGGCCACTGCAAAATACACATTTAAGTAAATGGTAATAAAAGGTTGTCTTGATTCTATTGGAAATATTCTGTTTTCATTCTAACAATGAAAAATAATATTTTTCCTCTATTACTAAAGTGAAGTACCTACTGTTATCTTCATAGTAAAATTGTGTAAGTAGATGGTCATTTGATATATGTATTGCGTTAAGTTGTTTAAAATATATATAAAACAAGGAATAAACTTTAACATTGTCAAACTCTTGTGCATTCGAACCAGGCCTTGTATACATTACAGGTGGCCTCTCCATGTGAGTTATTGGCTAGGCTGGTCACTGACCCCTCAATTAAAAATATGTGCTATATCAGTCTCTGGTTCTGCTCCTGAAGTCGATGGAAACTATATTGCAGTTTCAAGCTCCTGCAGCCAATAATGACTCGGTACAGCCAAGTGTACAATGGATATCACCTCCAGACTGGCACTGTTCCATGGTGCCAGAGAGCACTATGCACCAGGCTAGTAGAATACTGGAAAATCTCTGGAATACTGGAAGGATGCTGCAACTTGCTCACTGCGTTGAAGAACATGCTGAGTGGAGCCATGATACCAGGAGACTGTAAGTAAAACTTGAGCACAATTGGCATTATGGCCTGCTCTCATGGAGAGATAACATGTAAAGTATTACAAACCTGAAACTCAAAACTAATAATGGCAACTCTGAATCCTTATGCATTAAGTAATACATTAGTTAATATTAAGTGCTGTACTTTTATCCTGTACTAAATATATGCCTAATAATTGTAATGTTATCTTTTCTATTTTGGATCAAGTGCAGAAGTATATTAGACATGTTAAATTCCTGGTAAAATCATTTTCTAAACAGTTAATAACATGTCTATAGAATAAGGTGGCAGTCTCAGCCAGTCTCAGTTAGCAAAAGTGAGGCTTGCTTGCTGATGGTGAGTCACCTATTGAACAAGTCAAAATTGCTAGAAATTGTACAATGAAAACCAAGGTGTAAAAATCTTTATTCTGTAGTTCTGATCACTCCCACAGGTGAAAACTAAGAATATTTCCAAATTAGTGTTCTAATCCTGAGTGAAGCCAGTTGCCCAGGGAGTGCCAGTTCACCAGGAGCATCTGACAAAGCAAATGAGTGTCGATCATTGAACAGCTTGGAATGTGTCTTCAGACAAAGCTAAGTGTCTGTTGCAATTTCTCTCTAAAGATGGATAACTTAAAAAAGAATATATGCTGTTCCCACCAGCTTTTAAGGAGTGCCATCTTTATAGGCACCTAACCTTGTCTACCTCTGTAATCCAATGTGTCCTCTTTTAAAAAAACGGGTATTCCAAAATTTTAATTAAGTTTGTTTCTTTCAGAGTGAACATCTTATTAACCATATGAAAACTTCATCCAACTTCGTACAGAATGCCAGATCCATCTTCCTCCAGTTAGAATAAATTAAAGAGTTTTACACCTTATTAGGCAATGACTACAGCCCATGGCCAGCAGGAAGCAGTTACAGAAAAGAGATCGTCTCCCTTCAGCACCCCTTTTAAATTAAAGGTGTAAACTCTTTAAGAGTAAAATAAAAGTAATAGATGGATCTGGAACCTGACTGGAAATCCACGTGAGTGCCAGTGGCAGCAGAATAACTGCGGGAGGCCCCTGCCCAAGATTCTGCTGTCCAGAATGAAAAGTTCTAAACTTCTAAAAACGGTCCTTGATGCTGTACTAAAGACTGATAAATAATCAGTCAAAACAACAAACAGTCATCCACCTCATAGCTACAACAATAATTATGCCAAAGCTTAGCAAGTAAACTTTGACAAAGGGGGGGAATGATGTGGGCTATGGGTGGAAGGCTCTTTGTCTCTTCAGAGATAACTAAGTTGTTTGACTTGTGGGTGTGAAACGGTAAGAGGCTGCAGTCCTGCTCTTAGGGACCAGCAGGCTCCAGTCCCAGGAAATGTTTAACAAAGCAAGGGCTATAAACTTTAAGTATTTAGGGGAAATGCAAAAACCAAGGCTTATCTAAAATGTCTGGAGTCCTTGCTAAAAGCTTACCTAAGATGTGAAAGAGATATATGCTAATTGAAGCCTATTGAGAACTGAAACAAAGGGACCATTTGGCCTTTCCTCTCTGTATAAAAGACGTTTGAAAATCTTGTTCGGGGCTCGGGATTCAAACAGAAAGCTCCCGAGTCCGGCCGGCCGTCAATAAACCATTTTTTCCTTCTCAAAATCATTCCTGAGTCCTGGCCTCTCTATACTCAAATAATTGAACTTCTCTTAAATTCCACAACAGGTCCAGTAGAAATAGCTTATCAGAATGGATAAGCAGACCATCCTAATCAATGTTTATCTGTTCCCCACTTTGTAAGCTCTCCCTATGCAAAATGGAAATTTAATGCCAGCAAATTAGAACATTTCCTCACTTGCTTCCTCGTTAACCCTATGTAAGTTTCCCCTTTTCACTTCCTTTGCAGAGCTCCCCTCTACTTTCTGACTGGGATGCTGCCTGATTTGTGAATCACCCAATAAAGCTGTGAGATACTAAATCGTATGAGTTTTTCTTTTATCATGTTTACACAGATATACCCAGAGGTATTGCTGGCCAAGGATAAGCTGGGAAATAGGTTAGAATACTCTGAAACTTTAGTTTTTGTTACTTTTGTTTTGTGTGGGGGTTAACAGATTTTTAACAGGATAACCAAGATTCTCTAACTAGGTAGGGCTGGCTGTAGGCAAAGGCCTGAAATATACAAGTAGCTTCTGGTATACCATCCTTCCTCCTCTTACCTTCTAGAACATCCTGCCAGCTTCATCCTCTTTTTCTCAGTACCACCTTCTGCCTTTCATCTCTCTTCTTGGAATAATAATACTTTGAGAACTACAGACTCTTAGAATAGGACAGGATTTTAAAGGTCATCTCTCCTAATCACCTAGCTGATTCATAAATCCACTTCAACAACTCCCACCTCCCAACTTCCAATTATCTTGCCTATGCTCTTATCTTAAGTGCTAGAAAAAAGAAAAAAAAAAACACACTGCTTCCTAAATACCAAATATAAGGTATGGGCTATAGACAGCAGTAATATTATGACTATGTTCTTCCATCATTAGTAGAAAATATGTCACAACAACGTAAGGTGTTGGGGGTGGAGTGATGTGTGGGAATCTTGTATGTATGCATGATTTTTTTAACTTAAATTTTAAATACAAAAAGTAAAATAAAAACAGCTGAGCATATATTTGAAAAAAAATTCCTGAGGTACCCAACTCCTTCTGAAAGGACTATTAGAGGGTTCTTTCTTTGAGTCAAAAGTCTGCCTCACTGTAACTTCAGTGCTGAGGTTTAGGTTTGTGTACCTCTTGGGGCTATTCAGAACAAGATTAAATTCTTATCTGCATAACAACTCTTCAACTGTCTTCTTTGAAGATCGCTATTATCACATCTCCTCCTCTTCTAAACCTTCCAGATCCTTCCCTCACTAAATGACATGGATTCAAGGCCTCTCAATCTATGAACAACTTCCATCTTTTTTCCACCTGGTTTAAAATCTCTTTTAAGATTTAGCCATCCATTAATTCCATTCTTTTATTCACGTAAAGGAATATTGGGAAACCGAGAGTAAAGAAATATGGTTCCCTTCATGTACTTTGTCAACCATCCTCTACGAGCACCTATTCTTTGCTAGGCATTATGCTAGGGTTCTGGGAATGCAACTGTGGGCAAAATCCCTTCTTGGAGCTTATAACATACCAGGTAAGAAAGGTATTGATGAAAACATTGACAGCTATAAGTGAGGTTACAAATGTGACAAAGAAGCAGGTTAGTTTAGGAAAAGGGAAGATGAGTCTCAGACCTGGCAGAAAAACATGGCCTCAAAAACTGTAGCCATGGCGTCCAGCCTGAAAACTCTGAGGGTAAAACTGCCACTAAGAAGGCTGCCAGAAGGACCCTACGAGAACCCAGCCATGAGAACCCCATTTGGAATGAGAGTAGAACAAAATATCATTTGGGGTAAAGGGAAAGCCCCGGATACCCTCAAGGGGCCTCACCATTGGCCCCCTGAGAACTGACAGGTGGGGCAACCAATCAGAACAGCAAACAGACTTTAAAAAGCCCTGACCTGGGCTCCCACACACACAACTCATGCTGCAGTATGCTGGTGGTCCATCCCTGGATTGTGTACTTTCCTTGTTTTCTTGTTTCTTAATCAACTCTTTACTTCCTTGCCTACCCTATGGCATGCCCTTAAATTCTTTTACGTGACATAAGCAATAAGCCCAGAAACCAGAGCCATCCAGGAACAAGAGTTGCCTGAAACTATAAGCACATATATATCATAAGGGAGCCTGTCTTGTAAGACTTTTCTCTCACACAACCCTTACAATGAGAGTCTCTGGATCCCTTCCTCTACGAGGCAGGTATTATCCCCAAGATTCAAAGGACTGCCTGCACTGTCCTTACTCATGGTGCCTTCTGACACTACAGTTCCTGCCACAGGCCAGGAATGAGAGTTAGCCAGGAATACCTGAAAAATGAATAAAACATAGGTCTAGTTATTGGGAAAAGGCTTCATGACCCTGAACATAGTCCATACTAAAGGAACATGGAAGGCTAACCACCTCTTTCAGCATTGTCAAAACAGCCATAGGTCCCAGAGAATATTCACCAACCCCCACATCAACACATACCCCTGCTCAATTGCTACAACCAAGCAATCAAAGTTTTACTTAAATTTTACAGAGATGTTCTTACTTCGAAACACATGGAATGCCAAATGTGAGTCTCCATTAAAAAACATAAAAGTAATACAGGTTGTTAATAATCAGGTGGGTTAGGGGTAAAATACACCAAATGTAGGACACAGGCTATAGTTAATCGTAATGTTTTTATTATTAATTTATTTATTATAAAGAAACTTTAGATTACATAAATGTTATATAAAGATATAGGGAATTCCCATTTGCCCCTCTCCCTCCCCCTAATAGTAACATTTTGACAATGCTCTTTCATAGTTTGTAACAATGTTTCACAACAATGCACTGGATTGGTGGTAGGATGAAGTATGGGAGCCCTGCATGTTTATTTTGTAAATTCACAACTTTTACTATATACATATTGTTTATGTATGCTCCTATATGAATGATATAATTCAATAAATTTTATAATGAATTATATAAAAGGATTATAGTGATACAAAGTGAGGAAGGCTATATTTCTTTTAGTTTTATTGTCAGATGGCCTTAAGACTCTGGATACACGTAATCTGGCATAGATGCTTTGGAAAATTTTACTAGTATATGTGGACCATAAAAGTTTTAATGATTACAGATAAAATTTCTCTCATTCCTACTAATCAACTGTATTCCAAGAGCCATTCCTGAGGATTTTTTGGGAATGGAGTTAGATTTCTACTTTTAGTGTAACAATGCCAAAATAGTGTTACAGTTAATTTTTAGTGTTTTTTTTCCTGATTAAACATGAACACATTCAAACAATAATCATTTAATACACTAGATTAAAACAATATCTTTGAACATTAAAAAAATATGGTAACATAATCTTATGAATGTCTTTTGCATATCCTTTCATATATTCAAGTTCTAACACATCCTTTATTTAATGTAATTTAAAAATAAAAGCTTTAGAGTTTGCCCTCTGCTTCTGTATTGATGGTGCTTTCAGTGTTTCTCCTCTGCTGTTCTCTCGCTGACATGTGTTCAATAAATCAATTCCAAGTGTCAGAAATCAAATAACCGTTCTATTTATTTTTCTCTTTTTCAAATACAGAATGCTTCAAAAAGAAAAGATGGAAGTTACCAAGCATGTTTGAGAAAGTTCCTACTGTATGGTGGTCAATCAACACCAAATCCTTTGAAAAAAACTTTCATTTTGGTATCTCAACTTACTCTATTTAACTTGGCATCAGTGAATGGAACCTAAGGGGGTTTCATATGGGAATTGGCTTTTGGTAAAGTAGTGAGGATAGGATGAGGAGGTGGCATTTAATCTGAAATACAAATAGAAAGAAGCACCTAGCAATATAAAAAGAAAGGGAAGAACAGTCCAGGCTGAAAACAATAAAATATGTGCAAAGGCCCTGAGGTATTCCAGAAACTGAAGACAAGAAAAACTAGTATGACCGGAGTATAAATAATGGGGAGAGAATGACTTGAGAAAAGTATGGAAAGACAGGAATATAGCATATTTAGTGCATTCAGCAATTTGGTACCTTCAAAGCCATGATAAAGAGATTGGAGTTTGTCCTGATTGCCTGGGAAGTACATGAAGGGTTTTAAGCATAGAAGTGTCCATATCTGTCTAACATTTTGAGAAAATCAGTTTTGTGACTGTATTTGATTGGACTGGAAAAGATAAAGAATAGCAACAGTGTGACAGTTTGAGGCTTTTATGGACCCCAGAAAAATCATGTCTTTAGCACTAATCCATTCTTGTGATTGTGAACCTACTGGGGTGGGACCTTTTGATTAGATTACTTCAGTTAAGGGCCTTTTGATTAGATTGCTTCATTTAGGGCATTACCTAGAGTGGGTCTTAATCTTCTTACCGGAGTCCTTTATAAATGGGATGAATACTGAGAGAAAGAAAAGTCACAGGACTTGAGAGAAAGGCACAGGAGCAGAGACAGCACTAGAGGAAACCAGAAGCTGAAGCCAAAGAAACCTGGAGAAGGGAGAGACCAGCAAACACCACTATATGCTTTGCCATGTGAGAGAGGAATCCAGGATTGGTAGTAGCCAGTCATCAGGGAAAAATCACCACCTGATGATGTCTTGATTTGGACCTCTTTCTCAGCCTTTTAACTGTAAGCCCGTAACCTAATAAATCCTCATTATAAAAACCAACCCATTTCCAGTTTATTGCATTTGGTAGCAAACTAAAACAAATAGTAAGAGGTTATGGCCTACTCTGTTAAGAGGGCAATGGTGACTTGGCATAGGGTAATAGTGATGCAGAGGAAGCAAAGGCAGACTCAAGATAAATTGAAATTTTCAAGATAGATTATAGTATATTACTTGCCTATTGGCTGGATATAAGAAAGGGAGGGAAATGAAGGAATCCTGCTGGCCCCAACTGCATAGTAGCCTAGTAGATGATAGGATGCTGATGCAGAGTAGATGGGATTGGGGTCAGAGGAGAACTTTTAAGGAAAATGTAAAAGTTGCATATATGGTAACCAATAGTTGGGCCACATAATGGATATGCAGGTCTGGAGTTCATAGACATCTGGGCTTGAGAAACTATTTAAAGCATTATCAGACTAAAGATGTAATTTAAGTCCATAAAAATTGATGATATCACCTAGGAGGAGAGAATGTAGCCCTGGGAACCCTAAGGATGTGATCTCCAATGATGGTGCATACACCCAGAGGGATACAAGAAAATTCAGTAGGGTATGAGAAGCAACTATTAGCACTTATTATTAATTTGTTTATATTTATTGATTTTTATTTCTGTATATAATTTATAAGTTTATTTAAACATAGTAATATGTTTATAAGAGAAAAATGTCTCAATTATTTTTTTCTGGTAGGAAAGCTTGATCAAAGGATTGAATATCACTGCCTTAGAGATCAAGGGGAGGAAGAGGAGCTAGCAGAAACGAGTGAAAAAACACAGGCAGTGAGGGAGGTTAAAAGCCAGTGTTGTATCAGCGAAGCCAGGAGAAGCTACTGCTTTAAGAGGAAAAGTAATCCATTATCCCATCCCTCTGTGTGTGCAGTTGTGGGAAAGAAGAATGCCATAGTTAGTCTTCTGCAGGCCCTGTTCCAAATGACAAACTTGTTGGAAATGAATCAGGGAACTACCTGACTGACCATCTATTATAAGTTTGCCAAAGGAGCCGTTTGTTAGTCTCCATCGCCCCATTCATCCATTCAAGTCTCCTTCTGCCAGTCTCTGGTTAAGGTGTTTAGTATGAATATTTGCCGGTCTTTTTCACAACTTCACATTTACATTTGAAAGTACGCCATGAAACCTTTAGATTACTTGTCAGATTTCAAACCTTAGAGAAGCTATTTTGAAAAAAAAAAGAAAAAAAAAAAAAACAATGTACATTTCAGGCACATTTCCAGTGCTAAACAATATAAAGTGCTGCTAAGTATGGCATTTAGCCATTAATGCTGCCTTTCAGTTCCATAATGTAAAGAAATAATAGGCTTATGACAACTTGGATAATACTTTTAAGCTTCTACGTTATTGTTCCAGATCTCAAAGAAATTTCAACCCACAGTGGTTCTCCCTTTTACAAAGGCTGTTTAAAAACAGCCTTGGCCTTGCAGAAAGAAAACCTGGTTCTAAGTGTCAGCATTAAAGCTTTCTGAGCTTTTGACTTTTGCAAATCATTTAACTACAGCAAGAATATAAATCATAACACATTATACAAATGTAAAGTATTAATATTATATGTTCAAATGGATGAAGTATGAAAAAAGAAACAATTACTCAATACGTAGTTCATATCAGGTTTCAAGATAATTATGGCTTCCACATTTAACTACGCATAGCCGGCTGATTAAGTTGTCTTCATTATTTTTCATCTAATATACCCACTGTCCCATCTATTGATCATGTTGAAAAAGAGAAGGGGGCAGATCAATCATGCACATATTTATGTATTTAAGTACTCAGGATCAGGGGATTAAAAAAAACCCATAAAGCAGAGGACTTAAGAGTTTTAATGAACAAGGTGGAATCCTCCCTTTCTCAGGTAATTGTTTTGTCATCGTCTCTCCCATCTAGGATGAAGCACTATCATTTTCACTGGATTCAGATGGTATTAACTTATATTGGGGTTACTCTTTTTTTTTTTAAGAAAAAATTTACCTATAGAACAATTTGGATATTTTTAAATTATGTTTTTTTTCCCGTGAGGTTTTGCATTTGCTGGTTCTCTTAGACCAGTAATGAATTGCAGGGGGTCAATTGCTTGCAAATTTGTATTTAAAATATTAAACATTTGTATTTATTCCTGTAAAAATTAATAATTTGCTTGGCACTTAATCCTTTAAAAGAGAATACCTCTTGGTTTCCCATGAAAAGCAGCCAGTCTTCCCATTAATACAACTAAAAGTCCTTTTAGGCATATTTTTTGCAGTGGCAAGAGAGAACAGGTGGAGTATGTGAGTTCCAAAGAAATTTCTAAATGATATTTTAAAATATTTGCCATTTTAGACTTTGTGGAAACCAGAAGGGATATGCTTGATTAAATTTAGGGGCTGATGGATTGAAAAATAGCAGGGGGAGCATTTCTTTAAAGATGTGAAAACTGCATTCTTTAATAGAAAGTTAAATCAGTACGGACGTTCATACCAGCCTTGAATCTCTAGTCAGATATCCTCATAATTAGGAGGCCAGTTGAGAAAAAGGTAACAACTGAAAAATGAGAGAATTCCCCAGAGGGAATCAACTCATCACTGAGGAAAGTCACTTTTGCAGAAGAAACACACCCTACTGACAACCTCCAATTTTGCTCCAAACTGAAATCCTGAAGGATTGACAGGAAAATGTCTATAGTCAAAGAAAACCCTAGCCTAATGCACAGACACCCACCAGAAAGTTTAGGTTAACTGGTCCAGAGGAAAGGAGTCCTTGATCTGGTGACTCAGCAGAAAAGGACTACCTTCTGGAGCCTGAAGATACCTACTGCAATCTCTGTCTTGCTTTAGGACTGGGGTTCAAGGACTCTCACAGGAGAGGAAACGTAGATGGGGAAAATATACCTCTTTATTTTCACCAATCTGAACCTGAAAACAAGTATTTCCTTTTGTTATGGATTTAGGCAACAAATCACTGTAGCAATGGCAGATAATGTGGCTTTTACAAAGAGAAACAAGATATTTTTATATAACGGTACAGTTGATACAGATTTCTTGAATTGTTGTTTAGCTCATTGTGACTTTGCAAATGCAGTACTTATTAGGCCTGCTGCTAGTGCCTATTGCTTAATGTATTAATAAAGAAGTACATAGAGCACTACATCATAATGGTAAAACTTATTTTTACAACAGTATATAATCAGTGTTATTTGGAGTCCTCTATATTTATATTCTGTATTTAAAATTATGATTCTAAGGAGTCCATAGATTTCATCACACTGCTGAAAGGGGTGCATGGCATTCAAAGTAAAGAATCCTTGCTCTAAATCCATTTCTAATAGACCTCTATTGGGGTGCTACCAGCAACTTGTCCCTGGGAAATGCTTGCAGGGTTTCTGCTGTTTGACCCTCCTACTTCTAGTCATATAGCATTACAGTGCAGTGGATATCTGGCATGTGTGGGGCCCTGAGCTAGTGTTGAGAACTGAACTCATGTAGGTTTATGTTCTACTTTTGTTGAGGTCCCCCAAACTTTCCTGATTCCCATTCTTCCTTCTTGTTTATGTCTTGCTGGGATCCCAAGCAATTATTAGTACCCTTCCAATAGATTGCACCAACCACCATTTCTTTACGTAAGCTAGACCAAAGAACTGTCTTTTACTTGCAAGAAAAAGAACTGTACCTGATAAGCTATGCATTAAGGTACATGGCCCTATTCATCTTTGATTCCCTGGCACCAACCTGGCACATAGTAGGGGAAATAAATCTTTGATGAATTAAATTGATAGAGAGGGAGATGACTCAGGTTCCTAGCAGCTCCAACATCCTGAAAATCTATAAATATTCTTTCTAAGTATAATTGAATTTTAAACTACTGTTAAAGAAACTTACTGGCATTTGTATGATACCCAGGCAACCCATATTTTACACAACACTGCCAAGAGCCCTGACTTATGGGTTAGAATATACAAAACTGGAATGCATATGTTTCTGTCTATATTCTTCCTAACCTATATTTAGAATTGTTATTTTTTATAAAAGTTTGCTTTATATTTTTTCATGGGGTTTATTATAAGCCAGTAGAATGCTTGAGAGGAACAAGTATTACTTTTAAACATGTGGTTTCAAGTCACGTCCTGGAACAGACACCTGTATTATCGATTTATATGTTGAAATCCTAAACCTGATCATATACTTTATTTAGATGAACAACGTAGTATTTTTTCTTATTTCAGAAAGATAGCTTTTCCAAAAGATTTTGTAATGATACGAAGAAATGAAAATAAGGGAAAGATATATTTCAGAAGCATCAAATCAACTGCATTTCATTTATCATCATGGTAGTCACAAACTTGATATACTTGTTAGAGGGATAAACATATTTGTTTCTACTGACATTCATGTGGCTACTAGGAATTGAACAACTGTTAGACTTTTTATAGCAAAAAAAGGAGTCATTTAACTGTAACCGCATCAAGACTTCTGATGGCACTGTGTCCTGACAGTGTGAGACTGTGTTTCAGATACATTTTATTTAACTCTCAAGGAGTTGTGAACATTTGAGGTATATTAAAAGATAAATAGCATTGCTCTTTTGTATTAGAGAAGTTGCAATCATGCATAAAATACAGGGCTGCCATACACCACCCTATTATTAACACCTTGCATTGGTGCCATATATTTGTTACAATTGAGTCACATAATGGTAATTGTACTCTTAACTATAGTTCATGGTTTAATGTAGGGTACACTGTGTTGTGTAGTTCTACAGGGATTTGTTTTTTATTCCAGTAACATAAATATAACCTAAAATTTCCCCTTTTAACCACATTCAAATATATAATTCAGTGCTGTTGCTTATGCTCACAATGTTGAGCTACCATCTCTACCATCTGTTACCAGAACTTATGATCAACCCAAAAGGAAGCTCTGTACATTTTTAACCTTAACTCCCTGTTCTCTACCCAAACCCCATCATTTGGTAAACTATATTCTAGATTCTGAATCTATGAGTTTGCTTATTGCAATTATATTATATTCATGAGGTCATACAGTAGTTATCCTTTTATGCCTGGCTTACTGCATTCAGTATGATGTCTTCAAGGTTCATCCTCATGGTAGCATATATCAGAACTTCATTCCTTTCCAGGGCTGAATAAAACTCAATTGAGTTTATATAACACATTTTGTTTATACATTCACTAGTTGATGGGCATTTGAGTTGCTTCCATCTTTTGGCAATTGTGAATAATGTCAACATGATCACAAGTGTGCAAATATCTGTTCGATCTCCTGCTTTCAATTTTTTTTGGTATATACCTACAAGTGGGATTGCTGGGTTATGTGCTAATTCTATATTTAGCTTTCTGAGGAACAGTCAAACTGTCTTCCACAGTGGCTGCACCATTTACATTCCCACCAGCACTGAATAGGTCTCAAATGGTATCTGGCTGTGACTTTAACTTGCATTTTCCTAACGACTAATGAGGTTGAGCATCTTGTCATGTGTTTTCTGGCCATTTGTATATCTTCTATGGAGAAAGGTCTAGTTAAGTCTCTTACCCAATTTTAATTGTGATGTTTGTCTTTTTGTTGTTGAATTAAAGAATTTCTTTATGTTTCTGGATATTAAACCCTGCCAGATATGTGGTTTCCAAATATTTTCTCCCATTGTGTAGATAGTTGTTTTTATTCATGATAAAGTCCTTTGAGATGCAAAAGTTTTTAATTTTGATGAGGTCCCATTTATCGTTTTTCTTTTGTTGCATATTTAATTTCCAAAAATTTGTGACTTATCCATTTTTCTTAGAAATCCATGAATTTCTAGCTTCATTCCATTGTGGTAGGAGAAGATGCATTTATTATATGATTTCCATATTTTTAAATCTATTGAGACTTGTTTTGTGACCTAATACAGATCTATCCTAGGGAACAATCCTTTAGCACTCAGGAAGAATGTGTATTCTGTTGCTGGTTGTGTATGTATTTATAATTGCTATGTCTTGTTCTTGAATTGTCCCCTTTATCAGTATATAATGACTAATTTTGTCCCTTACAATTGTTTTAGACTTAAAAGTATATTTTCTCTGATATTAGCATAGCAACCCCACCTCTCCTTTGGTTATATGTATATTTTCCATCTTTTTACTTTCAACCTACCTATGTTTCTTTGACTTTAAGGTGAGTCATGTATACAACATATAGTTGGATCATGATTTCTATCTATTCTGCCTTTTGAATGGAGAGTTTAATACATTATTTTTAAATCACTACTGATAATGCAGGGTTTTCTTCTGCCATTTTGTTATATAGTTTTTGTAAGTCTTATACCTTTTTTTTTGCTCATTGTTTTTTTGTTTTTTGTCCCAGGACCTCCCATGTGGGAGGTGGGCGCTCAACTGCTTGAGCCACAGCTGCTCCTGTCTTATGTAATTTTTTGTTCCTCAATTCTTCCATTTAGACCTACTTTCATATTTATTTGATTTTTTTATTGTACCATACTGAGTCTCTTCTCAATTTAATCTCAATATATCTTCCATATATATTTCTTGGGATTACAATGGGAAAAAAACGTAACATCCTAAATATATAAAAATCATACTTGATTTTATAGCAAACTAACTTCATTGACATACACATTCACTATTCCTATACCCTTTTTTCTCCCCAAATCTTTTTTCAACTTGTTACACATTATATATTTGTACACTGCATGTTGAAAACCAGAGACTTATTATTTTTTATGTATTTGCATTTCAGCAACTATATGAAGTAAGACGTGGAGTTACATACCACAAAAATAAAATAGTATTGGCATTTATAATTACCCAAATGGTTACCTTTACCCCAAATCTTTATTTATTTATGCTGCTTTAAACCACTGTCTAGTGTCCTTTTCTTTCAGCCTGAAGAATTTCCCTTTAGCATTGCTTGAGGGGCGGGTCTAGTGTTTTCTTTTGTTTATTGGGGAATGTCTTCATCTCTCCCTCATTTTTGAAAGAAAGTCTCACTGGATGTAAAATTCTTGGTTAGCAATTGTTTCCTTTCAGCACGTTAAGTATCTCAATGTTGAGAAATTGGCACTTAATCTATAATTGGGACTCCCTTATATATAACACATTGCTTTTCTTTTGTAGCTTTCAGGCTCTCTCATTATCCATTACATTTGCCAGTTTGGTCAGTGTGTGACAGGGCATACTTTTCTTTAAAGTTTACCATTTGGGTATTTTCTGGGCATCCTGGATGTGCATGTTCACATCTTTTTGCTAAGTTTGGGAAGTTTTCTGTCATTATTTCTTTGAACATTCCCTCTGTCCCTTTCTCTCGTTCTCCTTCTGGGAGTTCCATAATTTGTATATTGGTACACTTGATAGTGTCCCAGAGGTCTCTTAGGCTATTTTCACTTTTTTAAATTATTTTTTTTCTTTCTGCTCCTCAGCCTGAATCATTTCAATTGTCTTGTCTTCAAGTTCACCGATTCTTTCTTCTGACAAATCCAATCTGCTGTTGAAACCCTCCTGGGAATTTTTCATTTCAGTTGTTCTGGTCTTCAACTCCAATAGTTCTAGGTAGTTTCTTTTCAAAAATTCTCTTTACTGAGATTCTTATATTGTTCATCCCTAGTATCCCTGATATCCTTTAGTTCTTTCTCTGTATCCTCCTTCATTTTCATGAGCATATTGAAAATCATTTTTTTTTTAAAGTCCTTGGCTTCTATGTCCAAATTCTGGTCTTCTTCATCTGATGTTTCCTGGATTTTTATACTCTTCATTTGGATGGGCCATGATTTCCTATTTTATTTTTCTGTTTGTTTGTTTGTCTTATAATCTTTTGTCGCACACTGTACCTTTTAATGTTGTAAAATGTTAACTCTGTTTTTTTTTTCCCTGAGATATCTGTTTCTTGGGTTTGTAACCAGCTGGTGACAAGACAGAGATTTTCTTGAGTGTCAGGAGTTAGCAAAACCAAGCAAATCTAAGCAAAAAATACCATTCACAATTTTTGTGCCCTGGCTTTTTATTGACTGATACTCTTTATCAGAGCTCAGCCTTCCTATCATTGAGGTCAGTACAGGCAAATGCAAACCGCAGGTACTCCTTGTCTCTTCTGTGCTTGTTAGTGGCCTTATGAGTTCCCCTGCTTACAAGAATTTAAATGCCCCCTCTACTTCCCAGGAAACAGACATTTTCCTTTCCTGGATGTTTCAGTGCTGGACTTAACACAGGAAATCCTTTGTGCCAGGTCATCTGCCACAATTGTTTGTTATACTGCTTTCACTATCTGAAGCTGCTTTCGTGTGGAGGCCAAACTTTGGGATGGGGTGCATGCTGGAGAGGAGTTTCCCAAGTAAGTATTCCCCAGTCAGAAGAATGCCAGGGATCCACAAAGGGACTGCCAGCTGGTTCTAAACTGCCCTTGGCAGGTAATTGGGGCTTGGTCAGGAAGGGTGCCAGAAGCATCTTACATGAAAACCAAAAGCTTCCCTTTTTTCACTCAGCCAACTGCCAAGCCAATGCAGGGCTTCAGCTGACCTCTCCAGCACTGGGTAAGTGTAACATCTTTAAGGCTCCCCTGTTGCCTTTGTCCGAGGTGGGTCAGATCAATGGCCAACTTCAGAGCTTGGCCCCTAGCAATCCAGAGTAGGTAATCAAAATCAGTGATCAGGGATGGGCCCATGCCCTCCCTCCCCCTGATCTTGGAAAGTACATTTTTAGGTCTTTCTCTGGCACCAGCAGGCTCTGCCAGGGGCTAGACTCCATGGTCGCCTGCCACAAGAGTGGGGAATGGGCACTGGTAATTGCCATGAGGTAATTGTCAATTTAGTGGTCTTTATCATAATTTACCAGTCTTTTCCTCCCCCTCTTCCCTGGATGCTGTACAATGTTTCAGTGGACTCTGAGGCTTCAAAGTAGTTGATTAAGATAGTTACTTCCAGTTTAATAGTTGATCTAGTGGAAGGGCTGATTCCTGGAGCTTTCTGCTCTACCATCTTCCCACAATTCCCCTCATATCATTAATATTTTTGAGTTACTTGAAAATGAATGCTAAAAATACAGCAAATTTCAACTATATTATAACAAATTATAGAAAAAAGGACTAGAGATTTCAAAGTGAGTCGGGAGATCATTACAGAGATCATTATACTTTATGCATGTCTCAGGAGGATCTCACTGACTGTCACAGTAAACAATGCCTCAAGCAAGGGGTTCCTGCAGGCTCTAGAGACATCTAGATACTATAGACAGCTCAGGAATTCGGTACCCTGTCAGTGGTACTAACTTGGAATATATACTCCCCAATGTAACAGCGTTAGACTTATTTATCATTTCCCTATACATGGTTCTTCTGCCCCTTTTATTTGAACCTACATTTAGCATTATACTTGTTAAATATACATCCCAGAGACTTAAATATTCGGTCTGTTCATATGCCTGTTGAACCCTGAATCTCAGTAAAGTTGCAACACTTTCTCCTCACTTCATTGGACTTGCTCAGGACAACTAACAAAAAGATGATGATGGACAACACCCATCCCAAAAATCAGAGAGTATCTACAACTGCAAGCAAGACAGTTCCACCCATCTGCCTCAAAGGACCTATGCTTCTCTCAATCGGAAACTGAGTGGGCATCACCATTACCAAATACTCAAGATTGAGGAATGCGCGAACTTAAGGGGGTAAAGTAACTGTGGACTAAAGTAGACTTATTATTATTCTAGCAATGGAAGAACTTGTAACATTGATATACAGGCAGTGGCCACCAGAGGTCCTAAGGGGAGGCAGAGGGAAGAACTGGTGTAACACGGGGCATTTGGGGGACATTGGAATTGTCCTGCATGGCACAGCAATGACAGATACAGGCCATTATACATTTTGTCAAAGACTGTAAAATTATGCTGTACAAAGTGTAAACTATAATGTAAACTACAGATCATGGTTAGTAGCAATACTTCAATATATATTCATTAATTGTAACAAATGTATACTAATAAGAGATGCTGTTAATGAGGGAAAACGTGGGAGGTGGAGGGGTGGGGTATATGAGAATACCCTATGTTTTCAATGTAACATTTATGTAATCTAAACAGTCTTTCAAAATAAGTTTTTAAAAATTGAAGGAGAAATATTAAAACGTTAGTGATAGTTATTTTCAGTATTATGAAAAATGACCCAAACTTGGAAATCAAGCAAAAGAATGATTGTATGTGTTTCAAAGTCATGGCAGAGTGTTATTTAAATAGCTCCCCTACTTCCCACCTCAGAAAGCTTCCAAATTTCCAGGTCTATGCAAATTTGACTTACTATTTACTATTAATTAGTTCCCAGACATTTTACAATTCTGTGAAGTTAAATACTACTTTGTAGAAAACTGATGTGATCTGGTATAAACATAATGTTTACTAGAAGTTCTGAGGGGAGGTAAGGAAGAAAAGGTGGAACACGGGGCATGATCAGGCATTAGAATTGTTCTGCATGATATTGCAATGCTGGACACAGGCCACTAGACATTTTGTCAAAACCTATAAAAGTGAATGGTGCAAAGTATAAAACATAATGTAAACTAGAGACCATGATTAGTAGCAGTGCTTCAATATGTGTTCATCAGTTGTAACAAATGTGCCACACTAATGTAAGGTATTATTAAAAGGGGAAAATGTGACAGGGGAAGCGGGTGAATTTTATGGGAATCCCTTATACTTTCAATGTAAATTGTCTTTAACATAAAACTTCTTTAAAAATAAAGTTCAAAAAAAAAGAAAACTGATAAGATGTAAATGGCTTTTGTCCAACAGAGCATATAACTTCAAAGGTCATAGAGTATTATACCATTTTTAATCTAATTTATCAATCTTATTCCAGAAATTTTTCCTTGATTAAAGAATCATTTGTATCTTGTATCTTCTTTTGAATCAGTTTTGCCTCTTCCTACTGGTTCCTGCCTTGATGCATTAAATAAAATTTTACATGTATTTACTAAGAAAATTATATTTCCTAACATTTTGAAATTTTCACTTTGATACTAGCTGGTGAGAGCATGGGTTTCCTTCTTTCTGCTTATTTTTATTATTAAAAAAATTACCAATTTACATATAATGCATTTGTTATCTGAAAAAATATAAAGTGAATAAAATGTATGGTGTATGAAAATCTACTTAGCTTCATGATGTTTTAAGCATGCAATATCTTGAGTACCACACAAATACATCTAAGTGGCTAAAGATGAAACAGTTTTGCAATCCATACAGTGTTTTCTTTTTCTTTCCATAAGTAGTAAAGTGATGTACAATAAGGGAACAAAGTAAACTTTAGAGATGTGAAACTCACACGTGTATTGACATGTTCTGATTGTTAATATGATGAGAACAGCAAGTCAGGACAGTGAATTAGGTTCATTACTCTGCTTTCTCCTATTATAAGTGAAAGAATAGCAAATATTGGCTAAATTTCAATAGCTTCCACAGCAAAGATACATACCATAATTTGGACATTGATTCCTTTTGATAACCTTTCTCTCTTAGGCACCATCAAGACAGATATCAATAATTAGTAGTTCAGCTAGGGGTCGGGCCATGATTTTCAACCTGGGTAGACTATAAGAGACCTTCCACATTCACTTAAGCATTGACAGTTTTGAACACTCACCATGGTCAACCCCACTAGCAGAAGTGAGGATACTGGAGGGGATGGCTCACAGTGGCAAGCTACTAAATAATGCTGATTCCACACATTCCATCCCTGTGCAAACTTTTGGGATGGGGGGGGGCATTGCTAGCAGCTGTTTATCAGGCACATCTGCTGCTCCTACCACAAAACCATACGCCTGTACAACTATTCCCCAACTTATACAATTACTCTACAACTTGAACAACTTACTCTTTTAAAAATACATAAAAGCCTTGAGGGGAGTTAAGACTGTGCACACTTGTCCTTAAATTTCCTTTCAGTGCTTCAGTTTTGACTTGGGATAAGTGAAGGGAAAGAGAAAGGCTGCAAACGAGGTGGTGCTGGGAAAGAGGTTGGCCCCTGGGCACATCTCCTCCTCTCCTCATGTATTTTTTCTCATCAGTCTTTATGATGAGTAATTTTTCACTTCTCCACAAAATGTTCCAAAGTCACCTGAGTATTAAAACCAAACCAAACAACAACAACAACAAAATACGCTTGGAGCCTTATTTAATGTGGCTGGACTCCATTCTAAATTCAGCAAATCTGACTCTTCAGAGCAGTGTTGACTAATAGAAAACAAATGTTAACCACATATGCAATTTCAAATTTTCTAATCACCACCCACACCAAAAAAGTAAAAAGAAGCACATCAAATTATTGTCAATAACATTACAGGCTTATACTATATTGTAAGTTCTAGTTATATAGAAAAATTGCCCCTTCTAATACCCTGATTTGGATACACTATGGGTCAATGTATAACCCAAAGTAATAAAGATGTTATGTCTCATCCTTACTGATAATGATATAAGATGGGTTTAATGAGGGTTATACTCACTACTAAATAATATTTTTATGGATCAAAGAAGTTTCAGCTTTATCACTTAATGTACTTAAGGCCTCTTAGGATGGCCCTGTCTTGCAGTGAAAGGAAAGTATTATTCTCTTTATTAGTTTGCCCAACATTTATTATGCAGGGCTGCGACTGAACTTCTTACTCAACATTTCTAACTTCTAGCTGATGATCAGTAAGCAGCCTTCATTTATTACCTTGTGACTACTGCAATGAAATAGACACTACGTTATACCATTCTGTGCTTATTTTTGTAAAATTAATTTTATACCATCTTTACAAGTTATTCATTTCCTAAACTAGCTTTTCAATTGTTTGAAAATGAAAATTTTCTGGTATACTCACCATATTATGAGGTTGTGACATCGAACCGTAAATTATCCCTCCCTCAAACACACAAACACACACTAATATGAAACTATACTTTCTTATATGTAATAAACCCTGAGATTTTCTATTTTGTTTCACCAGAAAACAAATACTGATGGTGATCCACAAATTCATTTCATGGCTCACTCTTTGGAAAACACTAGCCTACTAGATTAAAAACAAAACAAAATAAAAATAAGTAAGTAAATAAACCAAACAAAAACAAACCAAAAAGGAAATGATATCCTAGCATCATTTCTTCCTACTCCTTTCTGTAGGAAAATAATCATCCTGAGAACCTCTCATATTGTCCTAACCATATCAGTTTTTCCTAACAACTTCACTTTTCAAATGTTCTTCTATTTCCCTGGATTTACTCTTCTCTCACTTATTTCCCTGACGTCCCCTGTGAAGGTTTTTTATTGAAATATTTATTTTATTTATTTATCTCCCCCACCCCTCATTGATTGCCCTCACCGTCTGCTTTCTGTGCTATTCCTTGTGTGCTCATCTTCTTTTTAGGAGGCACTGGGATCTGAAATAATTGCTTGAGCCATCTCCACTCCCTGCTTGTTGTGTTTCTCATGGTGTTTCCTCATTGTGTCTCTTCATTGCATCATCTTGTTGTAGCAGCTTGCTATACCAGCCCATTGCTGTCAGCTTGCTGTCTTGATCTTCTTTTTTAGGAGGCACCATGAACCAAACCAGGGCCTCCCATATGGTAGGCAGGCACCAAATGTTTAAGTCACATCTGCTTCCCTCTGTGAAGCTTTTTTGAATCTTCTAGACAGTTACTCCTTTTTTGTGACCCTTCACTAACTCCTCCAATGTTTTACCTACTGCTATTATACCTCTTAGGTGCTGTTTTGAATGGCTAAAGGTCCATCTACTGAATATACCATTTACATGCTATGTTTAAATGCTCATCAACTTCAGTAAACCTTGGATTCTCTGTGAGTAAATGACTGGGATTGTATCAATTTATATATTTTGAGCACCTAACCCAGGGTCTGAAACAGGGTAGCTCCAAAATAAAAGTTGGTTGAATAAACTTATTGCTCTTAAAGCTTACTTAAACTGTAAGAAATTGTCAGGACGAACCTAGAACTTGGTGGCAGTTCACAGCTTATCTAAGAGACAGGTAATCTTATGGACAGATCCATCCCTTGGATGGGACAATGGGGTGGCCCTCTAACCCCATGCATTGTGGTTGGTGTTACAGGCTGATGTCACTCTACTCCCCTTTTCTGAACATCACCATAATTCAATTTCAAAATTTCTATTCTTATCTTTACCCCAAGGAGATCAGTTTAGCCTGCTTTCGATGCAATTTCTTGGGTGGTCCTGTATTGGTTGGGTCTCCCTACATACACTTCTAGGGACAGCTCTGGTTATGAGACTGAATTTGCAAATTCCTGTGAACCATGAATTGGGTGAGTTTGCTCATTATAGCATATACTTTATACGTTCATAAGCCTCCATGAAACCATGCTGTGCAGCTTATTATTTTTTTAAGCAATGGTGCTGTTTTAAAGTTAAGTTTTTTTCAGCAACCCATTATTAATATTAGTATTTAAAGGTACATATATTGTCTTTTTGTAAATACTTGTAATGTTTATATATTATAGAAATAGAAATTCAAGGAGAAAGTTAAAAATGTGTTACTTGAAATTAGCAGTAAAAAGGGAATTTCAAAATAAATTCATGTTAACTAAGATTTACAATATAATATAAGCCTGTACTATTAGTTGCAATGCCAGGATTTGGAGAACTATACTGGCACATTAAATTTATACATTTTCAGAGCCTGCAGACATTTTAATGTCTGAGTAGCAATAAGAACAAATTACCTTAAAACTTTTAATAGAGTATAATAAATTAAGACTGAATGGTAATGCAAAAGTGGGTACAACAGGACAAAATTATGAATCTCATATAATGATCCAACAACACTTAAATTGTGTAAGCAACATTGGTATTCTGAAATATACAACCACAGTTGATCCTAATTGTTTCTCTCTTGTCAAACAGATATTGCACATCAATCTCAAACTACTGCAAACTGTTCTTTACATGCAAGTGGTTAAGTCTGGCAGGCTCTCCAAGGGTCTCAGCTTTCTTTATAAAAAGGAGTCAGGTTCTAAGAAGTTTCTGGTGATACTAGGCATCATTCAAGTTTCTTTATTTATAAGCAATAGAGATCATCTCTGCCAATAAGGGGGTTTATGACAAGGAAAGGGAGGTGATCATGGGATTGAAGGGAAGATCCCAGAATCAGGCTCAGAACAGATAAAATATAGGTAACTTTTTGGCCTTGTCCAATCATCCACACTAGAACAGATGAACTCCAAACTTATCACTCACCTCAAGATTGAAAGTCTAGGTGGCGGACTTGGCCCAGTGGTTAGGGCATCTGTCTACCACATGGGAAGTCCACGGTTCAAACCCCGGGCCTCCTTGACCCGTGTGGAGCTGGCCCATGCGCAGTGCTGATGCGTGCAAGGAGTGCTGTGCCATGCAGGGGTGTCCCCCACGTAGGGGAGCCCCATGCACAAGGAGTGTGCCCCGTAAGGAGAGCCACCCAGCATGAAAGAAAGAACAGCCTGCCCAGGAATGGCACCGAACACATGGAGAGCTGACACAACAAGATGACGCAACAAAAAGAAACACAGATTCCCGTGCCGCTGACGACAGAAGCGGACAAAGAAGATGCAGCAAATAGACACAGAGAACAGACAACCGGGGTGGGGGGGGGGGTGGGAGGGGAGATAAATAAATAAATAAATAAATAAATCTTTAAAAAAAAAAAAGATTGAAAGTCTCTGAAACACGTGATTGGCCAAGCTTAGGACACAAGCTTAGGACCCCTGAGATGGGAAGAGAGCAGCTCTTCCAGAACAATGCCTAGAAACCCCCTTGGACAGAATACTTGACTTACTGCCCCACAAAGACTGCCAAGGTAGTCAAGTTAGTAAAGAGAATTGGAGCTATACACCCTTCTAAGTGACTAATTCCACCACACTCTAAGTGATTTTACAAGCTTTTTTTTTTTTTCCATCAAATTTCTTCTCTTAAGCCATGGCATCGAATGTTCATGTAAATAAGAAGTATATTTTGATTTCCTATTTTTTTCCATTGTTACCATGACTTTCAAATTGTTTTTTGAATATGGTCCTGTATAACTTCTCTGTTATATAAAGTAACAAATAATGTTT
This sequence comes from Dasypus novemcinctus, assembly GCF_030445035.2. NCBI lineage: Eukaryota > Metazoa > Chordata > Mammalia > Cingulata > Dasypodidae > Dasypus > Dasypus novemcinctus. The sequence continues at coordinate 36,448,811 of NC_080704.1, forward strand.
AAAGAGAGGGTAAAAAGGACTCTTGGATTTTTAATGCAACTTTTTATCATTCCATGTTTTAAAGCAACAGTTAGCAAACTTTCTCTGTAAAGAACTAGAGAGGGGTAATGATTTGGGTGATCTTGTCCATGCGCTTTCTGTCATAACCAGTCAACTCTGCTTTCTGAAGGCAAAAGCAGCCCCAAACAATATGCAAATATACATATGGTTGAGTTCCAATAAAACTTTATTTGCATAAACAGGTGACCCGCATAATTTGGTCCTGTAAGTTTGCTTTTCTAAAGAATTTGATGTTCATAGGATCAGCAGAATGCAGAGACTATACATTTTTTCTATTGAAATCCCTTTCTTGCCAAGTACTCTGAGGAGTGACATAGATGAGATATTTACTCATAATAATAATAACCAGCTCAATATAACACATGGAGTCCTGGATTCAGTGTTGCAATTTCTCTGAAATATTTCTCAAAATGGGTTTGATTAAGTAAAATGAAAAGCTAACCCTAGAATAAAAAGTGGATCACATCTTAAAGAACCACCAAGTTTTAAACTAAAAGTATCTACTGGCAAAGAAAAAGTAATGCTAAACCCATAAAGCCTCATTAGAAAAATGTCACCATATAGAGGCATGTTCAGACCTATCTATTATTTTTCTGTTTCCCATATCCCTGAAACTTGCCTTTTTATTAGTTTTGATCAGAATGTCTTAATCCAAATTCATTGCCAGTAAAGTTCTGTCAATTACAACCTCATGAAAGAACAAGAGTTTTAAAACTTGTTTACGGTGAGAAAACAATCCCAGTCTCTGGCTTGTACCTGTAATTTGGTTATATAGTAGGAAGATTTACCATTATTATGACTGGATGCTTACAATACAGCTTGATTAATAGTTCATCCTGAAACAACTCATCTGTGAACAGGCCTCTTGTACTATCATTTGTCAATTTTATCATCGTTCAAAATTTACAACTTAAGTCAGAATATTTTCTCATTCTCTTTGTATGGCTTGCTCATAGCTAGCTCTTCCCTTATGCTGTCTTTCACAGTATTTGAATTTCCTTGTTTCCAAAGCCATGTTTTCCCAATTGAGATTGGAATCCCAGAGGTGCAATGGAGGAATATCAAGAAGGTCTAGGGGACACAAATAACTGCTATAGAACAAACCCCACCATTTCCCTGAGACTGGATCCAAAATTTCTCCAGAGTGCTCACCTACTGTCCTGTGTTTCTATCTTGACCCTTAATATGCTGAACTCATGAGATGTGAGCTCATTAAGGCAAAACGAATTCTCAGTCAACTCTATGCCTAGCAGCAAGCAAAATGCCTACCTTGCACACAATAGGCCCACACTAAATATTTGTCTAATGGATTCTGGTATTTGAAATATGCTTCAATGAGTAATAGAAAAGAACCGTCATATTATTAAACTCTCAGCAAATGGGAAAATTTTAAGTAGTCTGGACACAAAGGAGGAGAGGCAGCTCAGGCTAATGGAGAAGTCCTTGGATAGAGATGGGGTAGGAATGGCAGGAAGTATAAACTTGGGAATAATTCACCTAAAGGAATAATGTAATGAAAGTAGAATTTTTTCATTTATTTATTTATTCATGTAGTCATTCATTCAAATGAATATTGAGCATTTACTATATAAAGAGATTGTTCTGTGCACTCAGTATTTATTGGTGAACAAGGAATACAAGGTCCCTGAAAGCTTTACATTTGAGTGGAAATATAGGTAACGAACATGCAAACATATATTAGGATTTCAGCAAGTCACAAGTGCTATGGCAAAAGTGAAGCAGGATAACTGGAGAGAAAGCAGCTCTGTGTGTCTGTGTGTCCTCTTTAAGATAAGGGGGTTACAAAAGGTGTATCTGAGAAGATGACATTAAAACGCATACACACATAAAGAGAAGTGTAAAAAAATCTTGAAAGGGAGGGGATTGGGACATGGTCAATAGGGACTAGAGATAGGGCAGAACACTCAGGCAAGGGAAAAAAGCAAGTTTAAAGGATGCAAGGTAGGAAAAAGCATTAGAGGGAAGCGGATTTGGCTCAATGGATAGAACATCTGCCTATCACATGGGAGGTCCAAGGTTCAAACCCAGGGCCTCCTGACCTGTGTGATGAGCTGGCCCACGTGAAGTGCTGATGTGCACAAGAAGTGCCGTGCCACGCAGGGGTGTCCCCCATCTAGGGGAGGTGAATGTGCAAGGAGTGTGCCCCACAAAGAGAGCCACTCCATGCAAAAAAAGTGCAGGCTGCCCAGGAGTGGCACTGCACACACGGAGAGCTGATACAGCAAGATGACACAACAAAAAGAGACACAGATTCTCAGTACTGCTGACAAGAATACAAGCAGACACAGAAGATCACACAGTGAATGTACAGAAAGAGCAGACAGTGGGGGGTGGGGAAGGGGAGAGAAATAAATAAAAATCTTAAAAAAAAAAAGGCATTAGAAGGTGTTTTAGTTTGCCAAAGGCTGCTAATGCAATATACTAGAAATGTTTTGGCTTTTATAAGGGGAATTTGTTTGTGGTAAAAGCTTAGAGTTCCAAGGTCATGAAATGTCCAAAACAATACAATGTCAGAGACAATTGTTCACTAAACATCTTCTGCTGGCAGATCCTGGAGTCCTGTCACGTGGCAAAGCAAGATGGTGGCCCATCTCTGCTGTTCCTGAAGTACTATCTTTCACATGGCAAGTCAAAATGGTTGCTGTCTTTCTCTGTGTTTCTTCTTTCAGTTCTCAGTTTATATAAGACTCCAGAAAAGGGCAGGGACCTAACCTGGGTCATGCCTCTCTTAGTCCAATCAAAGGCCCTAAAGTGAGCTAATCAAAAGCAGTCCAATCAAAGGAACCTAATACAATCAATGGGTCTTACACCCACGGGAATGGATTAGTTTTAAGAAGGAATTTTCTGGGATTCACAAAGGAACTTCAAACCATCACAGATGGAATAGCAATAAGGTGTGTGAGAGGAAACAAGAAGAACAGTGTGGTTGGAACATGTTCCTTGCAAAGTATTACACTTCACGAAAATGACTTATATGAGCTTTTATCTTATGTTTCATTAATGTCTGCTTCTCATTGCTTCTTTGTTGATGTGAGCATTATTTTTTTTTCCAATCTGATGTTTGAAATTAGCATGTTTCATTTTAAAAATAGCTTTTTCTTCATTTGATAATTTCTTCCTTTAAGAATGGGGATCCCATTGGGTAGAGACCCAAGTAGTGAGAGTGGGGGTGGACCCACATCCTGGAGAGGACTAATGCCATCAAATAGAGGGAACTGTATCTCTCGAGAGAAAGGGTGGCTCCCAGGGCACTGGGGCAGTTGAGCAAGTTAGGCCCTGAACACTGTTGCAAGTATCTCTGGACGTGGCTCCTCGGGAAATGGAGGTTGGATGTCAGTGTGGGCCCCAAGGGGAGGGGAAAATGGATGTTAAATGTGTGGAACCAAGGTAAATGTGGGGTAAGAGAGGAGTTTCACGAGAGTACACAAGGATGGATATAAAACATGTAATATTACACCATAAACATATAGGGAACGACAGACTAATAATGTAAACCATAATGTAAAACATAGGATAACTAAAAATTTAGAAAACTGTATATCCTAAAGTATGGACCACAATGTAAGCACAGATGTCACCTTGTTTGAAAGCTATTGTCTCAGAGTCTGTACATCAGTTTAAGTAAATATGATATGAATAAGTTATAAGAATATCGCTGTGGAAGGGAAAAGGTTTTATGGTAGATGTGTGGGACTACTGTATATTGTATATATGAATTATTGTGGTCTAGGGTTCTTGTGAAGAGAAGTTCAATAATTAGGAAAAAAGAAAAGAAAAAGATAGTATGTAGAATTTTTCCAAATCAACACTTATTCTATATCTAACCTTTAAACCCATCGCTATATTCCATTTTACTAGTAAGGGATCCTGACATTATATTAGGCTTCACTTTTCAGGAAGTTTTGGATCACAGAGTGGTTCAACAATGGCAGCGGAGGAATACTGGTATAGGATACTATTGACAGGTGTTATACGGCTGACAGGGAGCTATACAGGGCATATGTCCAGGGTGCATGGTAATGTTTGGATATACTCATAGTGGCAACAATTAAAAACTACAGCTGGGGAGGTACTGGGCTCCTGGCCGGGGGTGCTCTGTCGTGGTCCCTAGGGGAGCAGCGGCAGTCCCCCAGGTGCAACTGTAGGGACCAGGAGGAATGAGGGTCCAACAGTGAGACCATGATACTAATGACTATGCTTGTGAGCCTATATGCCTGAAATAAGAACAAGGCCTAGAGCAGCACTGTGCCTAGGAATTTCCTCCTGACAGCCTTCATGTTACTCAAATGTGGCCAGTCTCGAAGCCAAACTCAGCATGTAAATGCAATGTCTTCCCCCCAGCGTGGGACATGACACCCAGGGATGAGCCTCCCTGGCACCGAGGGATCACTACCAAGTACCAACTGATGATGCAACTAGAAAATGACCTTGAATTAAAGGTTCAATGCGAATCAGCAGAATATCCCTGTCTACATATAATAACATGACTTTAAAATGCTGTTTGACCTAATGTAAGGGGGAAATGGAAAGGAGAAATGAGTTTATATGGCTATGAGTCTCTAAAAAAGAGTCTGGAGGTTGCCAGAAGGATTGCCCTTATGCACACCTGAGCATAGTCTAAGAGACAGATAAAGTAGATACAACCCCAGGTATTGGTTCCTTTGAGGGCTAAAGAGACCCACGGGTTCTATGGTCATGGCAGATGGGGTTCACTGCCATGTCAGATGGCCCTTCTTTGGAGCTGGTGTTTCTGCGTGATGGAACTGGACTCAGATGGGATCTCTTTTCACAAAACTTTCATGCTGCTTTACTGGAATTGTAGTTGGTGTTGGGGTTTAAGATATATTTAGGGGATTTGAATCTCTGGACTGACAATATGATAGCCAGGCCCTGAGCCTCAACAGATTTCAGCTCCTACACTCTGATTTATTGGACTCACCCCACTCAGCTAAGATGGAGTTGAAGAAGGACAACCACCACACCATGGAGCCTAGAGTACCTACAACTGAAAGTAGGAGGATTGCATCCACTATCCATGTGGAATCTGAGCCTCCTCTTGACATAGAGGTGCAGCGGACACAACCAATCCAAGGTCCACAGAGAAAAGGTGGCATTGGTGTGGGAAAAAAAGAGGCCATGGTGGCTAATGGGTATGGGGAATGGGAGGAAGAGATGAGATGTGGAGGCGTTTTTGGGACTTGGAGTTGCCCTGGATGGTGCTTCAGGGGCAATCAATGGACATTGTAAACCCTCCCAGTGCCCACTGGATGGAACGTGGGAGAGTATGGGCTATGATGTGGACCATTGACCATGAGGTGCAGAGATGCCCAGAGATGTACTTACGAAATGCAATGGATATGTCATGATGATGGGAGTGAGTGTTGCTGGGGGCGGAATGGTGGGGTGGGGGTGGTGGGGTTGAATGGGACCTCATATTTTTTGAATGTAATATTTTTACAAAATAAATAAAATTAAAAAAAAATAAATCTAATTGAATGGGAAAAAAAAAAAAAGAATGGGGATCCCAAGGGATGACATGTTTTCCATGCATTTTAAGCAGTTCTTTACTGCTGTGGTTATTACAGTAAGTTATGGTTTTTGTTCTTGCTTCTTTCCATTAACATAGAGCAATCTGTCATCTCCTGAAACATGCCAGGCTGGACAACAAAACTTTAAGAACAAGCCATTGAAATTATCCAATTACTTTAATATACTTATTTTATGAAAGACACATTTGATGGGCAACGATTTAGGACCCCTCTCTGAATTTCTGCACTCTGACAAACTCCTTATAAATCTGCTATTTACTACTTCTGAAAAGATGCATAGGAGCCAAGAAGTTGTAGATGAGTTTCCAAGCAGCAATAAAAGGCTAACTATATTTACCTAAGTATGAAATGCCCAAATGTTTACTGTAGTAAGAGACTGAATTCCCTTGCTACTACCAGCTAATAACGTTAAGAAGCTCACTTGAAAATATATTCCCACACTTATCCATTGTTGTAACCGTACAGCCAGTAACTAGAGACAAATTTTCTTAGCAGTAAATTTTCCTGCTGATTCCCTTATGTTAGTACATGTCCTCCAGTTACAGAAACCAGGGCAGTTTTGTGACTACAAAACAAATCATATGCAATTTTATTACTGCTGGGGAAATATAAAAGGCCAATGATGGCATAAATTATTCTGAACCTTGGGGTCCCAATGAAGGGCAACAGGTGGTAGGCATTTTTACTCAAGAGATTTTTCCATAAAAAAGTTTCTATCAGTATTTGAGTCCCAGGGCTGTTAAGGAGCTGTCAAACTCACCAGTCAGCTCGTGAAATCATCACTGTCGAAACTGAGTACATAGAAAACATACCTGAATTCACTTTGGTCTTTGACACCACATGCCTTTTCCTAAATAGCCTATGATTTAATCCATATCAATACAAAATCAGTTATTAATGAATATTCAAATAAACCACAAAAACTCATTTGCTGGAGCAGAGACTGTCAGTGTGACCTACCCACATCCACTCAGCACTCATCACTCTTGTACAAACCAGTGGCTTTTTAATATCAGCACCTGCTACTTGAGGGCTTCTGTGCTGTGGGCACAGAAAGCAGGGTAAGAAGAAGAGGAGTCTATTCATGGACTCATTTGTCTCAAACTTTTGGGCAGTAGTTATCCCAGTTCTAACGTGCTCTTCGAATCTAGACTCATGAGAATTGGGTCCTCTACAAAGTGCTTTAGAATTTGTTCCAGTGATTAATAGCCCAGGTAAGACAAACATGAAGAGCACTGAAACTTTTCTTTGAGACACTTGGATTCTTTCTTTGCCTTCCCCCTTATCTCCAGGGCACCAGCACCCATATTTTCCTCCCATTGCCTTCCCATATGAAAGGTCACAGAAAGATTCTCATGGCATGACTAAGCTGTTTATATGTAATATTCCATTCTTAGTGTAAATTTCTGAATTGCAAACAGTAAAAGTGTATTTTGCTTAACTAGAACATGAATTTAAATTCAATTTTTTGAGATTTGATGGTGGGAACTACATGAACATTACAATGTTACATATTTAATTCATGCTGATTTAAAAGTTTCCTCAATCACAATGAATTAAGATTTATTATAACATCATAAAGTAAACAAGGTTGTTTATTGGAATTTACTTACAGTGATGTTTATATAATTATATTGCACAGCTACTGTACAATACAACTTATGGAGCAATAAAATATCAGTTATGGAGCTTGAAACACAGTACATTTTAAGATATACCAGAAAACTAATTAATTTAGCATTAGCAAGCTACATCCTTGCCTAAAAACAGCAGTTAATTCATGTCAAAATAGCACATTGCTGTTTCACTCCCTATGTTTATTTACCATCCACTGACTTAAGGCCTAGAAACTTCTATCTAAACAACCCTGTTTCAGTTTACTTCTTAAGATTGATTTCAAATGGAATCTCTTAAAATGTCAAGGTCTCATATACTTGTCCATGGAAAGGTTCTATAGAATGGGCTGTTAATTTTGAATATGGTTAACTAAGCAGCATTATCCCATAAAACAAACAGGCTCCATTCCATTAATAGGGAGAATATTCAGCTCTTTTAAATACTTAATCTAACGATGATTTTTATCATTTCTTCTGTCAACTTCAAGAACTTTACAACCTCATTAGATAACAGCTCTTATTTTAAAACTCGTTTCTTTCTATTGTAGAAGAACATCCTAGAGCTAAAATTCAGGGCATTTTGTAATGCCCATTTTTCTATTTTCACTCAACATATGGCATATCAATTCACTCCATCACCATGTGAGTTAACATTATTTTTATAACTTCATAACATTGTGCTCATCTTTCTCTATGAAAAGTTCCATTAACATTCCTTTTTGTTAGAAAATGGGCAGACAAAAGTGTCACCTATCTGAAGGGTATGTGTCTGGCTCTATTGGAATTTTCCTCAATTCCTAATCCAAAAGCTATACTTAGAGAAAACGCCATAACCCATAAAAGTATAGTCTAGGGAAGTGGATGTGACTCAACAGATTGGGCTCCCGTCTACCATATGGGAGACCCTGGGTTCACGTCCCAGGGCCTCCTTGTGAAGGCAAGCTGGCCTGTGCCCACGGAGAGCTGGTGCAGCAACATGATGCAACAAAAGGAGACAAGGAGACACAGAAGAACATGCAGTGAATGACCAGAGAGCAGACAGCAAGCAAGTGGCAAGGGAGGGGCATAAATTAAAAAAATAAATCTTAAAAAAAAAGTACAGTTTAAGGTAATTCCTAGATTGTTTGTTATGCATTTCAGATGTTTAGGTTTAATAACTCGGTAAATAAATTTCAATGTTTATAGATATGAGCTAATCACAACTGCTAATGAAGCATGATTAGTTATAAGTGATTAAAAAGATTGATGATTCATTATTTTGCGTCAAATTCTATGCCAAATGCTTTATATGCAACTCTTTTTTATCCCCATTTTAGAGATGAGATGACAGAGACATGGAGAGTGCTAAGGCATGCTCCCAAGATTTTGTAGCTATTAAACTAAAGCAGCTGATATTTGAACCTGGGGTTTCTGAGTCTGGCATATGACCTCTTAACAGCTCTTCTATAATTTCTCTTAGACCTGAAAGTTGCCTGTCAATATTTTGGTGGATAATGTAACCATGCACATGCACTAATTTACTGTTTGTTCAATGAATGCATAAAGTGATAAATAAATAATTAATTGAATATATTAACAAACAAATTTCTAGAGGCCTATAACATGTTTGATATTTTCTCATGAAAAAAATGATATCCTTAAAGAGACTCCTCATGGTGCCATAACATATTGTTTTGGAATATCTTGAGAAAATATTGTCACATATTTAATTTTATCATTCTCTAGTGACAAACAAGACATTATTGAGTGGCACGAACCAGACCATCTTTCTGGTGGTCATTGGATGTTGAATAACAATACCAAGTATCAGTTAGGCACTGATTTCTCTTTCTAAAAGTGAAAATGATATATAGAATGCAGTTTGATAGAAATATATATGGACAAGCTTGCAACAAGCACATATCTTATTTCATAGGTAGAAATAGTATTTCTGATGGAAATTATGCATATGAGGCTTCAAACGCTATTGTAGCCCTCTCTATATTTGTTTAGTACGTGAGTGGTTTGGTTGATTTTCCTCAAAGTAACCATTCCTTGTCCATGGCAACAGATTTATCTGCTGCTAACAGGCACCATGTACATTCTTTTTCTTAGAATAATTTCTCAGTAAAAAGTTAAACTCGTTCTCCTCTTCATTCTTAGACAACCAACAATTATGAAGGCCAAAGTAGCTGACATTAGCAGTTTCCATTTGCCTTACCCATGGAGGTGCCTTGTGGAATGATCTTACTGGACTAATTTTCAGAGCCTTACTTATAATACAAAGAACACCTTAGGCTAATCTGCACACTAATCTCCTTATCTGAATGGACTTCCCAAGGAATAACAATTGTGTTTGTGAGGGGGAAGGTTGTGTGCATGCATGTTTTTGGACCTACAATTACCAACTGATTAGAAGATTTGTGATATTATTCATATCTTCTTTGCTAGAAGAGCTTATTTCTAGACACCCAGAATTCCCTTTATTATTTCTTTCATAGAGTGGAAAAAACAGAAATTCCTATGCAATATTTTTTTCAAATCTCAAAATAATGCAGAAAGTTTTGTTAAGATATTCATGAATTTCAATAATACCACTCTGCCAAGAAGTGAAGACATTTGGAAACTCTCCAGACATTCACAATTATTATATAGTTGCTAGACTTTGTAGCAATAAATGAATTCGAAGATCAAATGACATCAAATGCCTTTGTTTTATACTTCTGCTTCTAGCCAAATTGGAGTAACAGGGACAGGTTTTAAACTCCTGCCTGAAAAAAATGTTAAAAAGTGGACAAAATATTTAAAACATTTTTTCAAGATGTTAGACATTATGCAATAAAGGACAATGAACCCTGAGATTGCCCCAGCAAACTGTCCAGAGTAAGATCCAGGCTACAGCACAGGAAAAGATAACTCAGACAAAGCCTGCAGGCCATCCTGAGTTGAGGAGATGGAGCTGGTAGTTCAAGAAGACCAAAGTAGCTAGAGTTCACAGGGCATGGTACCAAAGATACACAAAGAGGAACTCAGGAGATCTATAGAAGTTTCCCTTCTAGTCTTCAGCTGAGTACTGATCAGCTCATATATGTGAAGAAACTATCCAAGGCTAGAGAAAGAAGGACCTGAGAAGATTAAAGGGGGCAATCACTGGTGCTTCAATATGGTTAATTCACAAAGCATCAGGTAAAATACTCAGAGCTTTTTGCCTCAGTATTGGGACAAAATTGGAGCTAGACTTAGGCCTCTCTGGTCACATATAACAAAATTTAAAAGAAAGGACCTACAGGATCAAACTGTTTCCAAATAAATAACTATGTTCCAGAAAAAAAGTTTAAATATATATATATATATATATTTTTATATATGAATACAAAAACATTCAGTACTCAAAAAGCTAAAACACATAATGTTTGGCATTCGACCAAAACCTACCAGAAGGAAGTAATTGAAAGAAGCATGGGAATATAACACCTATAATAAACCAATTGAAACAGACCCAGCAATGACAAAGATTATAGAATTAGTAGGCAAGGACATTATAACAGTTATTGTAACTTAATTCTATATTTTTAAGAGGGTAGAGGGAAGATTGAACATGTCAGTTAGAGTCATGGAAGATACAGAAAAGACCCAAATAACATTTCTATGAAATAAAAATGACAACATCTGAGATTAAAAATATACTCTGGATAAGATTAACCACAGAGTAGATGTTATGGAAAATTAGTGAATCTGACAATAGAAATTTCCTAAAATTAATCATAGAAGAAGAAAAAAAGATTGAAAAGAAAATCCACAGAACATCAGTGAGTGGTGGGACAATTTTAAGTAGCCTAATATGTGTGTGATAGAATCCCTGAAAAGCAAGAAAGGAAAAATATTTTAAATAGCAATGACTGAATTTTTCCAAAATCTGATGAAGACGATAAACCCACAAATCCAAGAAGTTTAAAATACGTTAAACACAAGCAACATGAAGAAAACTGCCCTAAGGCACTTCATAAACAATTCGCTTGATTCCAAAGAACTCCCTAATAAATCACTTGCATGCTAATCTCCATATCAGAGCATATTTCTCAAGAAATCCTACATGAAAAATGTATCAAAAGCCATACAAAACTTTTTCCCTCTGGGGAGCAGAATGGAGATATATGTACACATTTACATTGGTTGACTTTTTCACAATGAGTGTATCGTTCTTTTATAATTAAAAATACATATTAAAAATATATAACTAACTTGTACAGGATATCTGTGGAAATGGTGAGAAATTTATATATTTCCCCAGAACATCTTAGAAGATTCTTATATTTCTGTTGTTCAACACAGCCTTAGCACTGCTACATTAGCCCCAAATCCATTTTTAATGCTATTACAAAATGTATCTGCTGTATGATGACAGGGTGGAAACCCATGAATTTCCTTCATCTTCAATTTCCAAAGCTGATTGTGTATACAAGTTTGATTGATATACATATAATTACACAAGATTTTAAAAGTATTCATTTTCCATGTTTACTTAGCTTATCAGATGCATAGATGGTTAAATGCTTAATTCCTTAATATGAAAAGGCATATTTGCTATGCAAAAATATTTGAGAATGGGGAGTTGTATGTATGATTATGATAATGCTTTCATGAATGTAGCATTTTGAAATAGCTAAACTAATAAATTACCTTTTTTTTTGTCTTCATCTTTCTTTTAGTCAGTATTTTCTGGCACTTAAAAATTAGCCACAAGAGTCAGAGAGACAGATAAAGCAGATATTGGTTCCTTTGAGGGCTAAAGAGACCCATGGGAGTTATGGTCATGGCCGATGGGGTTAACTACCAGGGCAGATGGCCCCTCTTTGGAAATGGTGTTTATGTGTGATGAATCTGGACTCAGATGGGATCTCCCTTCATAAGACTTTCATGCTAATGTGCTGGAGGTGCAGTTAATGTTGGGGTTTAAGATATATTTAGGGGATTTGAATCTCTGGACTGACAATGTGATAGCCAGATCCTGAGCCTCAACAGACTCCAGCACCTACAATCTGATTTATTGGACTTACCACACTCAGCTAAGATGGAGGTGAAGAAGGACAACCACCACACCATGGAGCCTAGAGTGATTACAACTGAAAATGGGAGGATTGCATCCAGCATCCAGGTGGAATCTGAGCCTCCTCTTGACATAAAGGTGCAATGGACACAACCAATCCAGTGTCCACATAGAAGAGGTGGCATTGGATTGGGAAAAGTGGACATAATGGACAAAGGGTATGGGGAAAGGCAGGAAGAGATGAGAGGTGGAGGCGTCTTAGGGACATGGAGCTGCCCTGGATGGTGCTTCAGAGGTAATCACCGGACATTGTAAATCCTCACAGGGCCTACATGATGGAATAGAGGAGACTATGGGCCATGATGTGAACCAATGTATATGAGGTGCAGAGGTGCCCAAAGATGTACTTACCAAATCCAATGGATGTGTCATGATGATGGGAACGAGTGTTGTTGGGGGGGGGGGAAGAGGGGGGGGTGGGGGGGTGGAGTTGAATGGGACCTCACATATATATTTTTAATGTAATATTATTACAAAGTCAATAAAAAATAAAAAAATTAAAAAAAAAAAAAATTAGCCACAATTCAAATCCACATGACTGAAAATTATTACATGAATAATTTGAGTTAAAGAGTTGTAAAACTACATAAGCCTTGGTTTAATAAACAAAATATTTATTAAACCTAAGCTATACATTTTACAACTAAAATTTTATCCTCCACAATCTAATTCATCTGCATATTCAAAAGACACAGCAAGTTGAAATTAAACTATGCACTGGTTATAATCTATATGTTGCATCTCCATTAACATAAACCATAAAGAAGTCAATAAGTACCACCAATTAACTCTGTATTGTTTTGGTCTCTGGACCATTTCAGAAGGCATTTTGTCAATAGGATATATAGAAATATTGCTACATCACCACAAATTGTCTTTAGGGAAACAGAACTGTAATTTTATCATGATGGATATTTCTAGCAACTACCTTATTGCTAAGCACACCATAAGTTCTCCTTCTGGAAAACAGATTCCAACATAAAACATTAACACACACTGTTACAAAGCCACAGTACATCATCCTGTAAGATGCTTCACCAAATCACAGATTCAATTACACTCTGTAGTTCATCAGCTAAACCAGTTATGTCTTTGCTACCTATCTCTCCATGACACAGAAAGTCCATAGCACAGTCTCCCAACATGATCATTATGATGGCATTCTAGGATGTGTTGTGATGACAACAAAAGCCAGAATTATAAATTTCCATCATTTCGATCATCCTCAGCAACCTGAACTTAAATAAGCAGTTGTGAGTTGTGGCAAAAAATAAAGACAATTTAGAAAAATAGATCTCAAAAACTTACCTTAAGATACCACTTGTATTTGGCATGTTCCCAATTCTCAGGAATTTGTGTCTTTTTGAGAAACTGTTCTGCTTCTGTTAGCCATTGATTAAATATCTTCAGATCATAATGAAAACGCCGCCATTTTTCAACAGATCTGTCAAATCGCCTAGAGGTGAAAGATATGATCATAAATAAGAGAAATGGATTACATAAAACAAATTATATGGACTTAGCATACATATCTTTTCTCTTGGTAGGGACACGCTTCTAACAGTTTCACACATTTATTGATTCAATTTGAATTATCAGAAATAATGATCAATATTTGAATAGGAATGATAATTTAAAATTTTCCTCTTTAAATTTGAATATATTTCTTGATTGAAATACAAACTAAGACAATTATTTTGGAGAATTAGCATTTTCTTCCATTTGATCATATTTACTTTTTAAAAGAATTCCAGGAATTTAAAAATATAACATTCAAATGCATTAAATATTTAGTAGCTATATATTCAATTCCAAAATATTTTTGGATCAAATTCAAGTTATCTCATAAATAATCTCATAAATGAAAATACTCATTTTCAATATTACTCTTGATCCAAAAGAGTCTATTCAGTAAGATCCTCAAGCATCCAGGACAACAGATATAGATTCTAGGCAAATAACCAACTAATTAATATACTAGTTCAAATCTGGTGATGGGTGTTGTTTAATTGTATCCGCTAACATTTTCATTGGAATGCTGAAAGAACTTAGTACCTGAAAATGTGTTAATAGCACATATGAAAAGAATATTAAAAAGCAGGTATTTGGTCATTTTTTAGTAACATTTGACTGAGGCAGAAATGATATGAAACGGGGCTTTATGTTTACCCTAAGGTACATAAGAATCACCTGAAGTATTTAAAAAAACAAACAAGTAAACAAAATAAAAACTCTACTGATTCTGGGGCTCCGCTCCCGACCAATTAAATCAGTATCTTTGGAGATAGAACCTGGGCATTTTGGTATTTTTTGAAGTGCCCCAGGTGATTCTAATGCACTGCCAAGGTGAATACAATTGCTGTAAGGTAACAAAGAGTCTGTCTCCTGGAGCTTGTATGAACAAGAATTTGCCAGCACCAAACCAGAAGTCATCCTGTCTCAGAGTAGTTTGTCAAGGTTCTCTGAGTTCTACTCCTAAGAAGCACTTGGGCTATAGTTTTGAATTCCTTAACATCTTCTCAGACTTCTCTTCCATCTAGGAAATTTAAATAAGTTTATAACCTAAATAATGCTGCTACTCCATATTGGTTGACTGGGGAGGGAGTGCAATTCACGTTTATCGAGCAGTTACCTCAAGCCAGGCACTGGGCTCTGTGCTTTTGCATATACCATTTCATTGAATCCCAAAGCACCCCTTTATTATTCCCATTTTCCATAGGAGAAAACTGAGAGGCAGATTAACTTGCCAAAAGGTAAATAGCGCTTAAATAACCAAGAGGGACTTTTAATCCAGATGTTTTTGGTTTCAATAGTACCTTTCCACTGCCTTTCCTTTTTTCGGGATGAAGGTACACCTCATAGGTTAAACAATTCAATCTAATAGTTTGTAGGCTCATTTTCTTCTTCTTTATTACCTTCCAAATATTTACTTATTCTTTTACATGTGCATTGCATTCTATCAAGCATTGCATTTAATGAATAACTATATTTCTTGCTTGTAAACAAATGTAAAACAGACATCATTTTGGTAGCATAAAAAGAGCAGCCAACAATAGAAAAGAAAGCAGTCTTTAACTTTAGCTAGCTTGAAAAGTAAGAAAACCCGCCTTTCATAATTAATAGCATCCTAGAGTTGATGAAATATGATATATACATATGTTGGCAACAGAATGATCTTGGAAATGTTTTGTGTGCTTAATAATAATTCAGCATTCATGTATTTTCAGTACTATCTAATGCACAATAAATAACTTCAGAACACATTTTAAGAGTTTATTCTCCATAAAAAAGAATTGTACATTGTATATGTCCTAATGGGCACTTGTATCATTGGCATAAAAAACTTCTTGTTGAATTATCATCCACAAAACTCTAGTTAGCAAAGTTAGCATTTTTTCTTCTGCGACTATAGATGATTTTAACTTTCGGTCTATATTCTTTCTCTGTGGTCCAGTGTTTCTACAATGAGCATTTCACACTTTGAGATTCGGTAGTAGAAAATAATTTAAAATGTAATAAAAATGGCAGCCTCATGCCCTAATGACCACCACCTCCAACTCTCCTCCTGCCACCATAGCCTAGGAAATAGGAAGAAACTAGCCAGAGCACCGAGAGTTACACTTTGGTCAAAATTTACCAGTCCACTTTTATAGCAGTCAACTGTTTCCTTCTTACTTTGCTTCTCTTCCTACTCAATCACCTGAATGATCCCCTTGCCAACAATTTCAGCTACCAGTAGGTGACTGTTATCCCAACATTTGTGCCATAAATACCTACTCTTCAGTCCAGACTGTCATGTGCCTCTAATGTTTCTAATCTCAGACCTGCTTCACAGACACATCCTTCCACTACTCACCATGCTGACAGTTTCTGGTTTGTGGACCAGATACCACAAACCCTCATCCCAAAACCTCTTCCTCTGCACAGATTATTGTTTCTAATACTTCCCCAAGAGAATAAAACCATGTGTCTGTACCCCTCTGCAAGACAGAAGTAGAGAAGGGACAAGAAGGGAAACAGGCTGCAGGCCTGGGGTCTCCATTTACGTTCTTGCCCTAGGTCAATAAAAGTGAGGAAGGATGGGGTTGCCAGCCACTGGGGACTGCAGTTCCCTCACCTCACCCCCAGCTTCAGAACTCCCTTTACTTTACCCATTAGTCCTATATCCCTTTTGCTTCCTCCTCCCCAACTCCTGCAACCCAAACCTTTGCATAGTTTAAGACTCGATACAAACTACTTACATTGTCACTTTATAAATATAGGAATACATAGTGTTGTAGAATTTGAGAGAGGTTCAATTACTTGCGTATAGAGAGGCCAGGACTCAGGAATGATTTTGAGAAGGAAAAATGGTTTATTGACTGACTGCCGGCCAGACTCGGGAGCTTTCTGTTTCAATCCGGAGCCCTGAACAAGATTTTTGAGTCCCTCTTATATAGACAGGAAAGGCCAAATGGTCCTTTTGTTTCAGTTCTCAATAGGCTTGAATTAGCATATATATCTTCCACATCTTAGGTAAGCTTTTAGCATGGACCTCAGGCATTCTAGATAAGCTTTTAGCATATTTGGTTTGCGTTTCCCCTGAATACTTAAAGATTATAGACCTTGCATTGTTAAACTGTTTCCTGGGACTGGAGTCATTGCCATAGTCACCAAGGGCAGGACTGCAGCCTCTTATCACCCCACACCCACAAGTCAGATAGTTTAGGTTATCTCTGAAGAGACAAAGAGTCTCCCACCTATAGCCCATATCAATAGTACTCTTTGTTACAACTGCTAAAATTCCAAAACCTGTAAAGTTGATTTAATTTTATTATTAAAATGAATGTTAAAATGAGTAACTCTATTCAAACAAAATATTAAAGAATAAAAGGATGTACTTTACACGTGATGACATTTAATGTTAATAATAAGACTTTAAACTCCATTTCAAGCATCACATAAAATTTTAAAATATACTTTTCAGCTTTTAATATGTGCTGTTAACAGCACAGTCTAAATCCATCTTTGAATTTACTATATAAAATTACAATTTTTATCATGACTACTTATAAACTTAAACTCTTTCCACCAAGGGAAATTCCAATGAATAGATATAAATGTTGCTAGTTTTATAATGTTACATTTACAAATTTAATTTCTTATCAGCACTATATTGCTTAAATTTTTCTCACTCCCTTAATTGAAATGTCCATGAGTGAGGAAAAAGGCAGCAACAACTAGGAACACATAGAGACATTAAAAATAACTTTCAGGAAAATAAACACAACTTTAAGTCTCTATATTATTTCCAGGGGAAAACAAAAGAAGTTTCTCCACCCACCCATCCCCCTCCCCATGGCAGTAAGAAGAAATGTGGACCCAACTAAATAAAGGACAAAAAATGTCAGTATAAACATATGGATAATAAATCAAGTGATTTAAAAATTTCCCAAATATTAAAATTCTCATTCACTATGCAAGCGGTATTTAAAATTACACTCCTGCTTCATTTATGTGCAGCATAACTTATTTCCTGCTGTTCTAAATCAAGTTAGTCAGATTATTCTAGAGCATAAATTACATTTAGGGAGTAATTTAGGTACTTTGGGACATACTTTAACACTTTCAGGCCATTAAGGTGGTGCTGAATTCTATGAAATAGATTTAAATAAATAACACCCTAGTAGCCTTGTGACATTTCCATTGTGGCTTTATACTTAGGTCTGCAAACTCAGCACTGGGCTGCTGATTATTTTCTCCTACATATTTCATCTTTGACCAGGTAAGTGGGAGGGATCTTGGCTAAAGTCTCATGGTCCAAACTATAAGTGTTAACAAATAAAAGTCAAATCATAGAAACCCCTCTCTCCCACTGCCCTATTAAGAGAAGTATTAAATTAAAAAAAAAACTCAGTGTACAACAGTTGTGAAGTTTTTTCTGGACCTGATTCAGTTGGAGGGCCTCTGCCATGGCTCCAACTCCTCCCCACTTCTCCCACCCCCTTTTAATTCTCACTCCTAAGACAATGTCCCCCAGCTTTCTAGGTTGAAGCTATCTCCTCCTGCCTCATTTATCCAGAGTGTAGATCCACATGTGTATATTGAGAACTCTATTCCAGTTTGTGCCAGCTGTTTGTATGTCACCCCTGGGCACAGACTCCTCCAGAAACCCATGACAGTGTCTCTTCAGGCAGGTAGAACACAGCAATCAGACTGCCCAGGCTGGAATTCTAGCACCATCTTTTACTGTGTGGCCTGGGGCAAGCAAATGACCTCTTTGAAAAGAGGTCAGAAAATGAGTACCTACTTCCTAAGGTTAATTGTGAGATCTAAATGAGTGAATATATGTACATTTCTTAGAAGAATGTGTAGCAGGGTTCACCAGATATGAGTAGCTATTGTGGTGTTCAGCCTTCCACAGGGTGAGTTGCTACACGGCACATCCTGGGAACACAGGCTCAGGTACAATAAAGACTTTCAAAAGATGACCACTTCATTACTTAGTACAAAGGTCCAAAAGAACAGAGGAAAAGATCACAGCACGTGTGGTCTCCCGGGAAGCTCAATTGCTGCTCCGATCAGGGGTCAAAGGAAGGCAGCTCTGCAAGCCCTACTTTGCCAGCAAAAGGAGATACAAATGTGTGCTGCCCCAGGGTGAGATATTTAAACAACCCAGGGGGAGCAGGCTCTGCCACTGAGAGCTCTTGCCTTGAGAAGCAGCTGAAGCTGCTTGTTCCAAGTTTCAGGCTTGAGGTACAGTCAGGCTTAACTTCTCTGCAGAATGGAAACATACTGAAACATCTGCACACAATAGAAAAGGACGCCGGTAGGCAAGGGCTGGCAAATAGCTGCTAGGCGTGGCCCTGACATTCCCAGCACCTTCTTTAACCTTAGGCCTTCAAATGCAAATCAATTTACTAAGGTAGAATCTGGACTCCTGATTGGGATAAAACATATAAGAATTGACTTAATTTCAGGATTTACAGTAATTAAACAGACCTTGTCATTAGCCTATTTTTTTTTCAAAGATTTCTTTAACTTTATTTATTTCTCTCCCCTTCCCTCCCCCCCCCCCCATTGTTTGTCCATTCGTTGTGTGTTCTTCTGTGTCCACTTGCATTCTTGTCAGTGCCACCAGGAATCTGTGTCTCTTTTTGTTGTGTCATCTTGCTATGTCAGCTCTCCATGTGTGCGGTGCCACTCCTGGGCAGACTGCAATTTTTTCACACAGCACAGCTCTCCTTGCGGGGTGCACTCCTTGCACGTGGGGCTCCCCTATGCGGGGGACACCCCAGCATGGCAGGGCACTCCTTGCATGCATCAGCACTGTGCGTGGGCCAGCTCCACATGGGTTAGGAGGCCCTGAGTTTGAACCCTGGACCTCTCCTGTTGTAGGCCAACACTCTATCAGCTGATCCAAATCTGCTTCCCATTAGCCCGTTTATGGATAAGGAATCATTGCTCTAGCATAGACTCTTAGTTGGCCATGCTTATCTCTGACAATGCTATGTGTTTATATATTAATTCATTTTTATTGTGAAACATAAAAATAGAGAATAATACATAAAACCCGAGGTAACCATCACTCAAGTAATGAAATAAGAAAAACTGCCAGCAGTTACAATACCCACTGGAAGTCTCTTCCAATTACCGCACCCTCCTGTTCCCTGCCCCCCCCCCCCCGCCCAACTTTCAGGGTAATCATTCCTTCCCTTTCTTTATAGTTTTACCATTTAAATATACATTCCTAACAGTCTAATTTAGTTTTACATGCTTTTGAACTTTTTATAAATGGAAATTGTAATACATTTGATAAATTTATTATTTTGTGTCTGGTTTCATTTCCTCAATATTATGCTATTAAGATCAGTCCATGGCATTGCTTATTCATTGTTGTATATTATTCCAATGTCTGAATATACCACAAATTAGTTATCTATTTTACTGTTAATACATATTTGGGTTGTTATAATGCAGCTGTGGACATTTCTGTACATGTCTCCTGGTTATGTGTACACTGACATTTTTCTGGAGTCTATATCGATGAGTGAAACTATGTGGCACAGGGTATGTATATCTCTAATTTTTCTAAATAGTGCCAAACAGCAGTGAATGCAAGTTTACTTTCCTATGATTTATACTCCACGTAGCAGTGCATGAACATTCCAATTGTACCACCTTTTTATTCACCTTTTATTTTTTACCACCACTTGGTATTGTCAGACTTTTAAATTTCAACCATTCTAATGGGTACATAGTGATATCTCATTTTAGTTTACATTTGCATGTCACTGATTTACTAATGGTGCCGAGAACCACTTCATATATTTATTGGTCATTTGGATTTCTTATTTTTTGTGAAGATGGCAAACATCTTGGATAGTGTTTTGTGAAACATGAAACATTAGTTACTTATTATAGTGTGATCACTCTATAAATACCACCTAGGTCAAGAAATAGAACACTGCCAGTAACCCTCTTTGTGCTAATTTTCCCAGTCCCATTTTTCTATTGGATTGTCTATTCTTAAAGATTTGTAGGAATTCCTCAAAATTATGGATGCACACATTTTATCAGCTACATATGTATTCCAAATAGCTTCTCCCACTCTGTCACTTGACTTTTCATTCAATGCTGAATTTTGGTTTCCAGAAGCTATTGCTATACAACATAGTCCACTTTACCATTTTCTCCTTTATGATTGCTGCTTTGGATATCTGGTTTAAGAAATCTTTTTTACCCAGCATTCATTAAGATATTCACCTATATTTTATTTAAGAGCTTTATTAATTTGCTTTTTCCATTTAGGTTTAAAATTCACCAGCATATGATTTTTGTGTATTGTGTGAAATAGGACATTCTTTTCCTAAGGCAGAAATTTCATTTTAATTTTTTTAGGTATTTTTAGGCAAATTTAGGCAATTTTTGTTTTTGCATAAAGAACAAAATAATGGATGAACAGTAGAAAAAATAAATGGGTATGTAGTGAAAAGTCCTCTGGTTCCACTCACATTGTTGAAAATGTTATTATTTAAAATATTTTTATAGCAAAGTAAAGAAATATGCAAACAGTGGTATAAAGTGATAGCTTTCTTATTAAGCTTACTGTTTTCAATATATCCATTACTAGTATTTTTACAGCCCTGGATTGACATTTTATTTCATAATACCTTGCTTATTTTATTGATCCCTAATCTTTACAGTCTGTGAGCCTGGTTCTCAGGCTTCGAAACAGTTTGATGTAGAAGTTCTTTTTTTTTTTAGATTTCTTAAAGCAGTTATAATATTTGTGTTTAGGGACTCATTCTCATACCTTTATTCCCTCTCTTCTACTTTTGAAATTTTACACATTTTATTTCCCTTGTTTCTCATAGTAACTTTTTCATTTACCACCATATATACAAACAGAAAAGAGACTTTATTCGAATTCTATCACCAACATCAACATTTAATGTGAACTTTTTCCAATCATAGAGAACTCTTGCCATGCTTAGAGGAAACAGGATATTTATGCATCAAAGAGAAATCTAGTTACTATAGGTGAACTTCTTGTATTTCCTGTCGGGACATTTTCCCTATAGAATTGCATTCACTCACAAAGGTTCAAGTAACAACTATAACAAGGGTTGGCAACCTTTTCCTGTAAAGGGCTTGAGAATAAATATTTTAGGTTTTGTCAGCAGCCTATATGTGGTATTTGTTGCAACTACTCAACTCTACTATTTAGCGCAAAAGCAACCACACACTATACACAGGCAAATGGACATGGATGGGTTCCAATAAAACTATATATTAAAAAACAGTCTGATAATCACAGAGCTCCAGCTTCTGGTCCTTCCCTAAGCTCTATGTTCATTGTTTCCAGCAGCTTTGGAGTAATCCTTAGAAGAACATTCTAGGTGATCCTCAAACATGATGGGTCAATAATTCCTTATTTTCTCCTGTAAATCTTTCCTTTCAAGTTTAGTTAATGATCCCCAAGCTAGAATTCTTGGGGTCATCCTTTACTTGTCCCTTCCTTTCTCACCTTGCCTATTTCTATATCTCATCAATTTTAAACCAGAAATGTTTCTTTAATTTGGTTTCTTCCCTCTAGTTCCAGTCATGATCTTTCCTGCAAGCCTCTAATGTCTTTTACTTGACATACTCCAACTCCTCTCTTTTGTCAATTTCTCACCACCCTCCAATGTGCATCCACACCGCCACAGCTATTTCCTTTTCAGTCCCACCACACACAATACCTAACCCACCATGTATACTATGCTTCGGAACACTAAATGCCTTAAAAATTCCAGAACAATCCAAATCCTATTTTTACTTTGGGCCTTCTGTTGTATCTTAGAATTCCATCCCTTGACAACATTACTTTATTCTGGGAAGCCAGTCTCCCTCAGAATTCATTAATTCCTAAGACAGGTTTCCCCACTCTGCAAAAACCTCTATCACCATACTACTTCATATTTTAATTATCTATTTTCAGAGCTGTTTTTCCCTGTGAACATTTAGGAAAAGGAACGTACCCTATTCACCTTTGAATTCCTAGCACCAAGCACTATTCCTGACCCCTAGCAAGATTTTGATATATTTTTAAATGGATGAATGAATGAATGAATGAATAAGTGTATAAAAGAGTTCATGAGTAATTTGCATACACACCTTATATCTTTCATCTAGGAGCCAGGAAAGCTTGGGTATATCATTTTACTTCTTTGAATCTCGGGTCCCTCATGTACAAAGTAAAGATAATATCACCTACTTGATAGAACATTTTAAGGAGGATAAAAGAATATTGTAAGGTATAAAGAGCAATAAAATTTTTGTGTTATTGATATTAATGACAACCATTAATAATCTGCACATTTTATGACACTGATTCAAAATTTAGAATGAAAAATATGACTCAGTCTACAACAGAAATCATTTCCAAATCAATATATTTTCAGAACACTGTTGTTTTCACTAGTAGAAAATGCAAGATGGCTTTCCTATACGAAATAATAAATGTTCCACAAACTTATTGAGGTCTAATTTAGGGATAAGGATGCACAGATCCTTAAGAAATATGACTCTTTTCAAAGGGGGGTGTTTCAGATAAAGGACTTTGATAAAAGACTTTTAAAATAACAGTGATAAAGTTAGATAAATGTTGATAAGCTTATTTGTAAGGACCCACAAACACTTCATGTTATCAATAACAACTTTAGTTAAAGTTATTTATTTAAGGAGATCTTAAAATTCTTTAGATTTCTAAAATGTTTTTTAGCTTTGCCGGTCTCTCACTGGGCATGAAAAGTGCATTTAATCTTTGCTGATCTTTCATGGGACATGAATGTCTGGACAGAGTCTAAAATGGTGTATTGCAGTGGTCCTTTTCTCCTTTAGGTAGACAGAAGATCTGTGGAGGAAGCTAAATCAGAAAAGCCTAAACAAGCTTGAGTCATTTTAGATAAATAAGTACTCTTTGAAATGAATATACATATGTAATGAATGTGTGATAAATGAACATACAGAAATGACATAGTTATACACACACAAACATACTCAAATATGTATAAATACCCACGAGGAACTTGAACTAAATAGATATTGAGGGTTTATTGGAACTTCATTGAACATATTATTTTGGATTACAGAGGGATACCATTAATATCCCCGAGATAAGTTTATAAATACCCAAATAGCTGGAAAGGATTCATATCTTCACCTACACTTGAAATCTGATTTGTGTCATTAGCTAATTAGAAAAAGGAAAACAAAAACATCTCTGCTATTACTAATATCGTTGGTATGCCACAAATCTCCTTTGCCCTTCTCTCGTACAAACATCTTTGCCACAGTTCCAAGTCCCAGCAGACCAATTATTGTGTAAAGGGTGCATTATTTGACAGTTACATCATGTTGCAAAAATATCCAGGGTATATTATTTTTGCACTCCTTCTGGGAAAAAAAAAACAATGTAGGATTATGCTAATATTAACCTAAAAATTATGCAATTTCAATGCCTTGATTCGGCATAATTAGCACGTGTAAAAATACGCAAAGTAGCAAAAATGTTTGGTATTAGTGAGTTATAATGTTACTTTAATATATAGAAGCTTTTCGAGAAATTAACTCTAGAAACTGATTCAACAATCAAAATTAAATAATTTACATTTCTAGAAAAGTTTAAGTTAACATACTTTCTGAGGACTTGATATATTCATGGTCCCCTTAAAAAAGTGCTAGTATGTAATTTAGCCTTAATTTACATATCTTCAGTGTACAGTGCAAAAGATGAAATAGTGTTAGACACCATAGCTTCTACCTCATACCTTTTATTTGTTGGCTAGAGGGGGTAATTGAAATAAGGACGTCTTTCTAGTCATTCAAACACCAAACGTGAAATATCCAGGATCTTATGCCTAGCAATAGAAGCAAAAGCAGCTACAGCCACAGCTAGGTGCCAACACTCTACTAAGTACTTTAGACTCACTATAGTATTGGAGTACTCTCATTAACACCTTGAGGCAGACGTTGTTTTATATTTTGAAGACCAGAAAATAGACTTGGGGAGCTAAGTAAGTTGTATGCTTCAAAGCAGGGATGCAAGGCAGTATTACAGTTGAATAAGAATAGTTTATTGTTTATGTGTTTTGCTTCAGTGTCATTAGAATAATTTATCATGGAAAATAAGATATCCTACTTATATTATATTCTGTTCTCTCGGACATAAAGCTGGGTGTAATTGTTTTGCTCCACCCTACTTTAAAGCATAAATTTTAAACGGAGAAGATTCATAAACGACCTAATTGACCTTTTTAAAGCATCATTTTTTCAACCTAACATGCCATCACAAGAAGTTCTTTGTTCTCTAAAAACAAAATGGAATTTATCTTGGTTTTCCATAAACATTCTCTAAGTTTCCTTATCTGTTTTCTGTTTATTTGTTTGCTTTTGTTCATGATACTGCTTGTCTTTAAATGTTCTTCCCCTGGATTTTCTGTTGAAATCCCCAGATATTGATACAGCTTCCTTCATGAAAACCTTTCTGATGTTGTCAATTAAAGATAATCCCTCCTCTCTCTGAAACCTTCCAAACCTCTTTTTGTCCTATTTTAAATAATTTATTCCATTCTAATTTTCATTGGTGCAATTATCACCAAGCTACACTAAAGGGTAGAAATTATGTGAAGTTGCCTTTTTTGTCTTCTGGAACAGGTAGCATAAATATTGTTATTTTTTTCAGGTTACTAAAAAATACTTTAGTAAATTGTTAATATACAATTTGTATATTAACAGCCATTTTTAATTATTTTGTCTCACAAGAGGAAACTGTTTTGTAGAGTCAAGCTCCCAAACTATCGTTTCTCAAAATAAACACTGACTTTGCTTTACTTCAAACAGGTTGTAAAACAAGGACGCTGTGAAGCATAGGAATTTCTGCTTTATTGCTTATTAGAGCTTGGTAAACATAAGCATGGGATTTAAATTTGCTGTGAAATGGGCATGATTAATCTACTGCACAGGGTTGTTATAAGGGTTAGGAATATTATCGTAACGTTTGTTAAACATATATTAAGTCCTCAACCAATGGTAGCAGTACCAATAATCATTATATCCAAAAATATATGTGTGTACATATACACACCTATATATATATAATTGCCTCATTTATATACAAATGCTAAATTGCCAAATGCATATGCATATGTGACAATTTTCCTTTCAATATAGAAGTATGAATGAGGAAAATATGTAAAATTTCTTTTATACATTTCCTACTCACACACAAAATGAGATCTTCAGGTAGATCTACTTATCTTGCCCATAAAGCTCAAACATTTCACTATGTATAAACTGACTTTATTGCTAGGATAATTGGGCAAACCAAATCGATTACGGTAAATGGAGTCATTTGCCTTTCCTTGTTTTCTTCTGAATGAGGGAGGGACAGCACACTTGCTCCAGTTACAAGAAATTCAACTTAAAATATTCAGGTAAGGTAGAATGAAAGGAAATATCCATTTTCTTTTAAAATGGAGGACGAACAGATTTCAATCCTCAAAGCAAATAAGACATGTAGATGTCATTATCTTGTTAAACGTGTTCTTAAAATGCAGATTCCAAATAGATATACTAGGAATAAAAATTAGAAAGGTATGGCACTTTTCTTCTTAATCTGCCATATGTTTATTTCCTCCATAGGCTATAGCACCAAATCAAAATGTACTACTTAAGATCAGTTTTTGAGTCTCGCTTTTCCCGGGGGCCTCCTTTCTTTCAGGCATGATTAAAATTAAAGATTAAGATTGCTGTGTATATTAGAATTTATTTGGTATGAGCACACAATAAGAATAAAATTGAAGCAATTCACTTTTACTTAGCTTTATTCTACATGGGAAATTTATTTTCTCTCTTACACAATTTAGTTGGTACCATAACCTTTCACAAGACTGCTTTCCTATTTAGAAAGTTATTAATTTACAAGAGCTCTCCCCTCCGAACAGTTATCATCAACCATACTGATGAACATATATGTTATTATTTTTCCTAATGTTTACTATGTTTAATCTTATTGGAACCAATCTTAAAGTTTGCAGAATTTTTTGAAAAGGAACAATTAGGATTGTCTGTTAATTCTACAAAAACTTTCCAAACAGGGAAAAATATTCCCATTTCATTATAAGTTGGTTTTGGAACACACTGAAATGGAAGCATAGTAAAGGAATGAGTTTAGAAATGCCAGGTGGAATTGACAGAGTATTACTGCTGGAATTGCATCAGAGTAACATTTCGATTAGATATTGCAGGAAGGAAAGGTCTTAAGTAAGAAAGAAAATAAGAAGCATCTTTAATAGACGACCTATTTTGCAGGGAGTTGTACCCATAAGTCAGAGGAATGTGTCCGAAAGACTTTCTTATAAAATCAGAGAAGTGGTAATTAATTTCAAGGCATATTTTAGTGTATATACATCCAATGAATTTTTCTTAAATGAATTAAATGTGCCAGGGGTCTCAGGACCATGGCTAGAATGCTCAGTTTTAGTTTGAATCTGCTGCCTTGATGAACATTCTGTGGATGATGTTTACCTGAAAGGAGCAAGGATGTTCCAGCATGAAACAATATAGGAGAGACAACTTCACTTCCATTTCACTGAACTAAATCTGTCCAACTCCAGCAACTATAGTCAAGGAAACTTTCATCATATCGGACTTAATACCTTATGAATAAAGATCATCATAAAAATCAGGCCCCTTTTGCTATTTTACATTCCATCTTATTAAAACACAAATGCATGAGGGAAATATTCTTGGGTATAAAACTACCAAATTCATTAAAACTGTTCTATCCTATACCTGAAGGCACATGTCTAAACCTGTAGGGGTTGCTTTCTTATTTAATTAGAGCAGATTCTTTTCTATCATTTTAGGTGTTTCATCTATAGTTTCATTAACATCAGTGTATGCTGTTTCTGCAGTCAAGTAAATATAGCTAGTGCAGAAAGAGGAAAAAGCAGAGGCAAAATAAAGACAAATTAAAAAAAAAAGAATATTTAATGTGGAAAGTACTCAAACCTCTAAGAAATAATACGAAAGTTCAAAGTCCAGTAGATATACTTCATAAATGTGTGTGAAGTATAGTATATGCACTCTTTATTTAACCATTAATTCTTTATTTAGTAATTTAATCAACTTTTATTAAGTGTTGGCAGTGTGCTACAGTCAGTGTATAAAGATGAAAAAGACACTATCCCTGCCGATGAGAAAGTCCTACGTACAATACATATTATAATGAGGGTATGTACCAAAGTTTTAGCAGATACTGTACATTGACCTGCCCACATCCCCTTGTCTTTCCATTTCAGTGTACACTGGCTTAATTTCTCAATGTCAGCACTTGAATTTCTTTGCCTGAGGACTCCTTCAGGCTCCTCTGACTGCAGAAGTTAGCTTTGCTCACCTATAGGACAGGCCAGCAATGCTCAGGAATTAACACTCCTGGGAGTGGCTCTCAACCAATAATTGATGAGAGTTGATGACTAAATATCCCAGCTCCCTTGCACCCTCAGGTAGGTAACTCCAAGGTATGTGTTTCCCAGAGTTTCCTTCTGGAGATGAAGCTCCAGCCACCCAAAGGGTTAATTGGGTTGAAAATGTACCTTTTTAGGCATCCTTCTATTCCTTCTCTCAAGTCCCCTGGCCCACCCCTATATTTCCCTAAAGTAAACTACTTGGACTGGAATCCTGACCTCAGGGTCTATTTACGGAAATCCAAACAAAGACTTAAGGAAATGCTAGAATAGAGTAGAGCTGGACTAACTGCCTAGGATTGGGAGAGCAGGGAAGAGGGAGATGCTGGGAAGATTTCACTGTGGGTTAAGGATGAGTAGTGGTCTCTTGGGCAGAGACAGTAGGAATGGCATTATATGAAGAAGAACCAGGACCCAGGATGTGGAAAGACCTAGACCAATGGTTCTCAAATTTAATCTGATGGAAATGATTGGTATCTCATTTTGTATTTGTTCAGTGACTAATGAGGATGCCTATCTAGTCATAACGTTTATTTGACATTCAGATCTTTTTTCTTTTGTGAATTATGGTTTATTTTCTTTATTTACTTTCTTTGAACATATTTTACTTTTTTGTATTTTTTCTATCATATGAATCTTTAATAAATTCTGTTATGAATCTCTTCTTAGGTTAGAGTATGAATCTTCAATAAATTCTGATATGAATCCCTTGGTAGGTTATAATGTTAAAAATATTTTCCCTGAGCCTATGCTTTTTTTTTGTTTATTGTGTCTTTTCATTGTAGAGAAGGTTTTAATAAAAGTCAAATGTCTCAATCTTTTCTTTATGAATTTTGCCTTCTACAGTTGCTTAAGAAATTCTTTTTCTAGGTCATAAAAATGTTCACTTATAATTTTATGTAATTTTTAATACTTTGCTTTTCATATTTAGGCCATTAATCCATTTTGCATTTTAAACTTATTTTTATGTATGGTGTGAGATGGGAAAATAATTCCTATGGATAATAACTTATTACAATGTTACTCTGTCATAAATTTCATGTTAATCACAGCATATTTTTATGTTGTATCATGAATACAATTCCTATCATATGTAATTTTGTTTTTTCCTGCAATTAATAATTATGCTTTTTTAAAACTTCCTAATTTTCTATGTACGTATCACTAGTTCAGCTCTGAATTCTCTGACACAATGAAAAATTACCTCTAAATACGTTCAACACATCAGGTATACTATCAGTTTTATTTCTTATTTGGTGACAAACCTTCTAGAACTTTATTTCCAGTAAGTTTGGAAAACTTTCTCTCTAGACACATTATATAGCTGTTGTCCCAGGATCTTCTCCACCATCTTTCTGGGACTTCTCTTCATCTCTCTCCTGTGTTAGAATCAAAGTTCTCTGAATCCTATGACTAGCAGGAAATACTAGTGCTGAGCTATCATCATAGTTCTTCTCCTTTCTTGAACATACTGATGATTATAATTCCCTGCCTCCTTAAAATTAGGTTTAGCCTTGTGAATTGCTTTGGACAATGAAATGCAAAAGAAATGACACATGTCACTTTTGTGTAGAAGTATTGAAGAGTTAGGGTAAGACTGCCCAGGCACTTTTTACCTGTTAGGGTGAATCCTAGGTATCGAGTGACCAAAAGTATCAAAATCTCCAGCTGATTTGTGCTGGATATGTAGCATGGATAAGAGATGACTCTTAGTCATCTTAGTCTCAAAAAGCCCAAGATTCATTTTGGGGCTTAATGGCATTTTGGGCTTTTTTGTTACTGCAGCAGAACTCAGGCTATCCTGACTGATGCACTGTCTTCCTTTTCCTTGGTTTCCATCCTCACTTGGTTGATTGCTTTCTCATATAGATTCCTGAACAAAGGTTTAAAGGAAGTAAGTTTTTAAGATTTAGTTTGTCTGAAAAAGAAATCGTTCTCTCCTCATCCTTGATTTATAGTTTGGTAGGCTGGATTTGTTATTTATTGCTGAGTATCAACTTACCCCAAAAGTAAGCAGCTTAAAACCAAAAACCCTTATTATATAACAGTTTCTGAGGGTCAGGAATCTGGGATTTTGGCTGTTAGCTATGGCTGCAGCCTCTTAAGATTTGGCTGGAGCTGAAGGATCTACTTCAAAGCACATTCTCATGGCTGTTGGCAGAAGACTTCAGTTTCTCACCATACGGACCTCTCCACAGGGCTGCTAATGACATGTTTTCCTCTAGAACAAGTAATCCATAAGAGAAAGGGAAATTTGTATATAGATGCAGATATAGTGACAGACAGACAGATAGATAGATGATAGCGATCACTCAAGGCAGAAACCAAAGTTGTTCAATAACTTAAATTTGGAACTGATATAGCATTACTTCTGCCATATTTATTCACTAAAAGTCCAGTCTACACTCAAGTGGAAGGAAATTAAGCTCCGACTCTTGAAGGAAAGAGTAACAAAGACATTGTGAAAATGATTTTAAAATTACCACAATAGGGTATAGGATCTAGGTTAAAAATCACTTGCTCTTAGAAGTGTAACAGCAATGCTCCATTTTCTTCTAGCTTCTGTTGTTGGTGCTCAAAAGTCCATAGCATTCTGATTTGTGTTCCTTGAACTTGTCTTTCCTTGTTATCTTGAAATTTCATGATGATGAGTCTTGGCGTGGATATTTTTTTTAAAGATACTGGGCATTCAGTAAGTCCTTTCAATCTGGAGACTCATTTTGTTGAGTTCTAAGAAAATTCGTCATTTCATTGATAATTTTTTCTCCATAGTTTTCTCTCTTCTTTTTTTCTGTGACTTCTATTATTTGAGTGGTGAACTACCTAGAGCAAGGTTTCTCAACCTCAGCATTATAGACATTTGACCCTCACCCCCTCACCGCCAGTTGTGACAATCAAAAATGTCTTCAAAGATTGTCAGATGTCCTCTGCAAAGGCAAAATTGTTCCCAGTTGAGAATCACTTCCCTAGAATGATCCTTTAAGAACCTTATATATTCCCTCTGATTTTCCATCTCTTTGTTTCTACTACTTTTTGTGAGATTTGTTCAAATTTATCTTCTACCTTTTCTGTTGAATTTTTATTCCTAATATTAAACTTTTAATTTAAATAACCCATTTTCTTTCTCTGAAATATCATTTTACATAGACTCTTGCTCTTTCTTATATTATGGACAGAATTAACTAGTCTCACTCAGATTGTAGTTACAGTTATTTTTAACAAGTTTTCTTAAGTTCCATGCAGCTCGATGCCTCACCTCAGTTTTTCCAGAATTTCCTGTTTTATTTATGTTGTTGTTGCTCTCCAATATGTCTATTTGTTTGTTTTTTTTATATTTTTGGTGGCTTTTATGTTAGGGACTTTTCCCAAATATTTGGAAATCCTTGACTGTCTCTTAAAATGAGGCACTAAAATGTTCACTGGAAGCTCTCTGTGCATGTATGGAGATGATTAACTGAGTCATCAGGCAGGGATTTGGCTATTTCATTGGTGGATCATAACATATTCTTAATTATAAACCTTTTCCCCTAAGCCAGCCAGGTTCCAAAGGACAGAAACTTAAGAGCCAGGAGGGAGAGGAGTAATTGGTAGGCTCACCATTCACTATGCTGACCTTAACTTAATCCCCATTTTCAATGAGTGACTCGTGCCTTGATGAACTGATCCCCATGTCTACATATCCAGAGTAGTTCTCTTTCAGTCTCACCAGAAAGCAAACCTCTCTCTTATATCTGCTGGGATGGAAGAGGATTAGTGTTTACTAGCTACTCTGAGCTGAAGACTTGGCATCTAATTGCATCTCTTAATGGCTTCCAAACAATCCTTTTATTTCCAGCCCCACTCAGGACAACGGCCTTCTGAAGTACCTAGTGACACCAATTCAGGAGTCCTTCTGGGGTTCTGCATAACAAATTAATTTCTTTGTATTACTTTCCTTTTTTACAGGCTTGATGTGCCTTTGCAGATTATTCTTTTAGTGTTATCTTGGAACAATTTGGGAAGGAGTGCAAATAAATGTATGTATTCCATTTTGTATTTAATAGGTGCATGGTGAAGTTTGTCTTAGGTTCATCTCCTCTTGTATCCTCACCTGGCATTTTGTAGTTACTTCCACATTGCCTACTGTGATCTCAATCCAGTCCATTAAGGTTTGAAATTCTGGACTGCCATGTTGTTGGGGATAATTTCTATCCATTTATCAAGTAAGAGAACAGCTTGACACAATTTCTAGCTGCAAGGTTATATCATTATTCTTAGCCCTCCACAGGCCCACAGCTTTATCTAAACTGTCCATCCAGGCTGTACCCTGAAGCAGCACTTTTTTCCCCAGTTTTCTTTCATGAATGGAGAAGCCACAACACAGTCTCCGGTTTTGAAAACTAAGCTCTGTCCAGTTCCACACCTTGCTTAAAGCAATTTTAATCTCAATTAACCCACAGCATCCCAATTCTTGGCTGCCACTGTTGTTTTGTGGTTCAGAGCCAAGCCTGCCAGTACTTCTGTCCCATTCCCTGATTCACATTTCTGTTCCTGGAGAAGATTGTCTTTTATGAGGGATGTGTGTATGTGAAAAAATTTTTATTTTATTTTATATATTTTAATCGCTATTTTTTGGAGGTGAGGGTGCCACTTACACCAAATACATCCCATTATAATATGAATTTCTTTTTAATGGACGCCAGCATAATGTCTATTTTTTCCATAAGATATAGGCTCAATCTAGGGGCCACTACATTAAAGTCTTGAGTGAAGCTCTGTTGTGAGACATATGTGTTTCAATTGAGCTTGCTCTATACAGTTCACTAGACCAGGCATATCATCATGCCCTTTCTAGAGAGATTCAAGATCAATTGATTAGAGTTAATTTCCCAAAACATAAAAGGAGCTTTCTTTCCTAATGCAGGGACCCAAATTATAATCACACATCTTTGGTTACTTCATTCAGAAGTGGTCCATATATTATTCCAGTTCCACCTCAAATCCAGTTCTTTAGCAAACACTGTCTGGTATATAGCCTATATGATATTCCAAGCACTCTGAGGGTTCTACATTTCTACCCGCCCAGTAACCAAAGTAGAAGTTCCACGGTAATCAAGTAACAAAGAGAAGTCTGGGCCATCTAGCTTCCATTACAGAAATCAAGGTCAGGGTCAGGCACATTATTCTTCCCCCAAACCACAATGCCCTTGTCATTAATAACACTTACGCTGGAAACAAAGTCAATAGAATCTTCCAGCACAGCTTTATTACCTGAAATGTCACCTTTAACATTACCTTATTTAACTTCAGTGTCCTGCAAGTTGATACATGTCACTCTTTTTCAAAAGAGGGAAGCTTGAAAGGGAAATAACATGGATTTTTCTAAAGATGTATACACCAAAATTATGTTACCTATTTTATTTGGTATTACCTTTGCATGTTTTTGTCAAACTGATTGAAGTAAAATATATATTTACGCACCCTGTAACATCTTGTGAAACATTGTGGTTAAATTTGCTTCTCAGGGTGCTAAAATCATGTTATTTACTTCATTTCCTGGGGCTTGGGTTATCTCATTATCAATAATTAATAATCTTGTTTAGTAAGAATGCACAGACATATGTATAGCTCTGTCCATATCTCTAGCTATCCATCTATCAACCTAATTTTTATTACATGTCCTTGAAATGAAGATAGAGTTGGGAGAGAAGAGTTTTTGTAGCTATGTTCCTTTTTGGTACTGAATAAGCAAAACTGTAACTATTTTAAGGCAGAAAGCAGTCTATTAGAATGTATATTAAACTAGGGACCACAAAATTTGGATAATCTTGGCTTTGCTGTCAATTAACTATGGGGCCTTAAGCAAATAATTTACCTTTCAGCTCCATTTTCTTGATATCTAAATTCTTCTAGATCAATGTTCTAATTTTGAGATTCTATGACACTACTTATATAATAAAAATGTATTTCTTGTAATCAAAATTTATTTACGTTAATCTGTAGCCATTGATTCGTTCCGCAAAACTATCTTCCAGTTGGTAACAAACAATTTTGAAACCAATGCTGTTTGACAGCAGGAATTTTAAATTGTTGAATTCAGCTAAATTAACCCTTTTAATGACTAATTTGCATTTAATCAAAGACTCAAAGAGATATGTATGGGAAGCGGACTTGGCTCAATGGATAGAGCGTCTGCCTACCACATGGGAGGTCCATGGTTCAAACCTAGGACCTCCTTGACATGTGTGAAGCTGGCCCACGTGCAGTGCTGATGTGGGCAAGGAGTGCCGTGCCATGCAGGGGTGTCCCCCATGTAGAGGAGCCCCACAAGCAAGGAGTGCGCCCTGTAAGGAGAAACGCCTGTCCAGCCTGTCCAGCCTGTCCAGGAGTGGTGCCGCACACATGGAGAGCTGACGCAGCAAGATGACGCAACAGAAAGAGACACAGATTCCTGGGCTGCTGACAAGAATAGAAGTGGACACAGAAGAACACACAGCAAAATGGACACAGAGCGCTGAAAACTGGGGGGAGGAGGGGAGGGGAGAGACATTTTTTTTAAATCTTAAAAATAAATAAATAAATAAGAGCAGATGTTAAAAAAAAAAAGAGATATGTATATCCTGAAAGCTAGCTAAGTAAGACCTTACTTAACTAAGGAAACATACATGAGATGAAATTATATGATTTTGGGGACTGGGGTAAAAAATAAAAAGAGTAAAAATTTCAGCTTTTTTTTTCTCTGTTTACAAAGCAAGTATGTATGAAAATAAACCCAAAAGTGTTTGGGTGTAAAATACCCTGGCAAGGATTAGGTTGGGTAAATGGCAATTAAAAACAATTAGTCCAGAAGCTGATTTCACTTAATGCTATTCCAAACTGGTAATTAAAGCAAGTATTAAAACCTATGGATCCAAGTCCAGTGTGATGTTTACTGGCACAAGATCTTATGAACAAGGGGATATCATACAATGTAGAATTAGTGATGTCCTGGTTATTGTCTAACAACTGGCACTCCTTAGGGGAGAACTTATTTGAATACTCTCATAACGGTTAGTTTCAAGCTACCAACATAACATCACTAAAAGTGAAATTGGTAGTATCCTTTTCTATAGTCTTTCCACCACTCGATACAAAAGACATAAATAATATCAGGACCATAGTCAATAATTAAATGTAATAAAATAATTAGACAGTGATGAGTTCTGAACATTATATTCCTCTAGAATATAATTGAATGTAGATTCATATATTTTAATTTTAAATAATGGTTGTGTTTTTAATGACTTGGTCACCAAATTCCGGAAATTTAATAGTCATCTCTAACAAGACTGTACAAAACGTTTGCAGCACACCACCGTCAAGTTAAACATTGGTGTATCACAGCATGTAAAATGAAAGAGAAAATCCTTATCAGTGCCTACCCCTAATTAATTTTTTTCTTTGAAGTCATTGGTTTGTATTATATTTTCTTTATTTTTAAAATAAGGAGTTCTGTATTTGTAGAAAATCATAATGAGACATCAAGTTTTGTTCTCTTTACAAGCCTGAAATTATGATTTACACCTTGCACCACCTAATGGAAAGCACTAGAATTGCAGGTGCAAAGCTCATAACTGCTTCTTTATGAATTTTTTAATCAATTGAGGAGCTAAAAATAAAGACACACACACATACTGTATATACTGTATATAGCTATATCAAGGCCCTACCTTAGAACAACTGAATTAGAATATCTGATTTATTTTTTAAGAGTCCCAGGTAATTTAAGTTCAATTGGTGAGCCCAGTATAACAACTGCTGGCACAGAAGGAAAAAAAAATCAAGAACAGTATGAACCCCCATGTTAAGAACTGGACTACATATTGTTCCAATTCCACCCAGATTTAACAATTGCAAACATTTTGTCAATCTTGTTCATCTGCCTCTATGTTGCTTAAAAAAATTGGAAGTTTGTCAAAGTAAAATTCACCCATAATATTATTTCACCTGAAAATTCTGCAGCATCTATGTGGAACTGCCTTTTGAAAATCCAATTGCTAGTAGTGACAATGAACATAAGAAATTTATTCAAGAAATACTTCATTTAGTAAATGTTATTATAGGTCAAGTATGGTGGTAGGTACTAAAGATAGGAAAAACTTTAGTGTTAATTTTATGATTTGATTTTATCAATGAAGGCAATTAGACTCTGAGATAAGCACAGTCACAATTTATTTTAACACACAATCAGTGTTTCTTTTTAATAGTTCCATCATTTGATTAATTCTTCTATGTTTTTCAGAACTCTGTTAAAGGATCACCTCATTTAATTATTTCATGACTGTGACTCTCAGACTGGGTTAGGTGACCTTATTTTTTACTCTCACAGATCCCTATGCAGACCCTACCCCAAGCATTTATTACTCTACATTGCAATCGTGGGTAGATAATTCTTCTTCTCTCTTTAAATCTTTTGAGATCAGGGTCCATATGTTATTTGGTTTCATATTTCTGGTCCTTAAACACAATATCAGAATCATAGTGAGGGTATAATATTTGTTGAATGAATCACAACTCTATGTATGATCATTTTTGGCAGATTTTAAGTGTGGATGTCAAGGAGAGATGAAGGAAATGTTCGAGTCTGAAAATATGTATTGAAGGGAAGATATTTTATAATCTTCAACCTCCATGATCATCACCACATTGATACAGGGGTTTAGTGTCAAGGAAGAAGCCACCCTGGTTATTTTTAACTGTTTCCTTACAGTGATGTGTATTTTCTGAATGATTTTTCTGTAAACCTATACACTTCTCTAAAAAAATCATAAATTTAGAAAAATACTTTCTTAAAACTTTTGTTAAATAAAACTTTAAGTCATACAGTGATTAAATAATGAAATTGTATAAATTATATGATCATATTCTTTCATTGAATTGTTTACATATCTATTTTAATCTTTGGACTCAGAAATTAAATAATTATTTGACAGTAATTAGCAACTCAAATTACAATTAAATTATAAATTGCCACACATTAGGCAAAAAAGCACTCAGATACCCACTTTATAGTCTGTTTCCATTAGGATGGTAATGAATTGTGACACTACTCCAAAAATAAATAAGAGCAGAAAGCAAGCAAAGAGCACATTGCAAATATAATGCTAGTAATTGCAATTTCCTGGTTTCTCAATAAAACTTGAATTAGTAGTCACACAATTAATTATTAATTAATTGCTCAATGATCCCTAGTATACCTAGTAAATTATCAATATCAGGTTGGTGTGACATATTATGAGAGAATAAATATAATTTTGTTATTCTGGAGCTGTCAGATTGGATTTTTTTTAAAGATTTATTATTTTTTTTTAAGATTTATTTTTTATTTATTTCTCTCCCCCCCGCCCCAGTTGTCTGTTCTCTGTGTCCATTCGCTGTGTGTTCTTCTGTGACCACTTCTATCCTTATCAGTGGCACCTGGAATCTGTATTTCTTTTTATTGCGTCATCTTACTGTGTCAGGGTTCTGTGTGTGTGGCGCCATTCTTGGGCAGGTTGCACTTTCTTTCCTGCTGGGTGGCTCTCCTTACAGGGTGCACTCCTTGCGCTTGGGACTCCCCTACGCGGGGGACACCCCTGCGTGGCAGGGCACTCCTTGTGCACATCAGCACTGCACATAGGCCAGCTCCACACAGGTCAAGGAGGCCCAGGGTTTGAACCATGGACCTCCCATGTGGTGGGTGGATGCCCTATTCATTGGGCCAAGTCCACTTCCCTAAGACTTATTTTTTATTTATCTCTCTTCCTTTCCCCCTCTCCCCCTGTTGTCTTCTCTCTGTGTCCATTTGCTGTGTGTTCTGTGTCTGCTTGCATTCTTGTCAGCAGCACTGGGAATCTGTGTCTCTTTTTGTTGCGTCATCTTATTGTGTCAGCTCTCTGTGTGTGTGGCGCCACTTCTGGGCAGGCTATGCTCTTTTCATGCTGGGCGGCTCTCCTTACAGGGTGCACTCCTTGTGCGTGGGGCTCCCCTATGGGGGGAACACCCCTGCGTGGCACAGCACTCCTTGTGCGCATCAGCACTGCACGTGGGGCAGCTCATCAAACGGGTCAGGAGGCCTGGGGTTTGAACCCTGGACTTCCCATGTGGTAGGTGAATGTTCTAGCAGTTGAGCCAAATATGCTTCCCCAGACTGGATTTTAAACACATGAATATAATAATGAAGATAAAGAGATAGGAATTGCTTTAAAATATGCTGACATGGTATCATGATCAAAATAGTGAAATATTCATTTTAATAAAAGTATAATTCTTACATATAGGAAGCAAGACAGGAGGGTAGAAAAAGTACATAGAAAATGCTAGGTTTAAAAAATAAGTGGAAAACCAAACAGACAAATCTCTTATACATAGCAAAATATACCCATGAAATAAAGGGCCAATTCTTATTTGGAAATTATTTTCATTCAAACTCAGAGGAATTGCCAATTATTCACATGCCCATGTGCCAGAATAGTTTCAAATATCAAAATGCATGTATGTGTAAAAATTTACACCACCTGTTTCTGGCCACTCATTGAAAAGTCTTTAAAGTAGTAAGATTTTGACAGTGTTCTTTCATGGTTTGTAACAAACGTCTCATGACAATACAAGGTGTTGGTGGAGGATTGATGTATTGGACCCCTATATGATGTTATGTATGTTTGCTTTGTAAGTTCATAACTTTTACTATACACTTAATTGTTTATGTGTGTTCATATATAAATGATATAAAGATAATAACAATCGGATTGGTTAGGGGAAAACTACTTTGTTTAGTAGTAATATTTTGACAATGCTCTTTAATTATTAGTTTAAAAAGTTTAAAAACAATGCAAGTTATTGGTGGTAGGGTGAGATGTTATATATGTTTGATGTTATATATGTTTGTTTTGTAAGTTCACAGCTATTATATGCTTATTGTTTATGTATGTTTATGTATGAGTGATATATTTCAATAAATTAAAAAAACATTCAGTATTGGAAAAAAATAAAGTTGAAAATAGTAGTAAAATATTTGTTTTTATCACATTGATTTTCTTTCAGTTGCTAAGTCAGAATTGTCCAATTCAATGAACTATAGCACTGCAAACACAGCTTTACAGGGCCTTACATCTAAGGCTATTCATTATTAAAGTGTAACAAACATCATGTTTGTCATTATACAAAAACTTTCCTTTGAACAAATGGTGCCCCCTTAATTTCCTGAATATGAGTTACTGTTCATAATTTCCAAGAATCTTGAAATAACCAGAGTGAAAAGATACTTGAAGAAGAGACTAGAATATACTGAAAAGAATCTCAGAGTATGTTCTAAGTCATAGCGTTATTATCCCCATTTTGCTAGTGAGGAAATTAAGGCTCAGCTATATTCAGCAATATTCCAAAACTCACATAGTCAGGGATTGGTGGAGCCAAGATTCAAACTCAGGTCAGTGTAATTTCAAAGTAGGGCTCTTAACTGGATATAACACCCAATAATTGCTGGAAAAGCTGGAAATCTGTTTCTCCAGTCAATATTCCACAGGAAGGACAGGCCACCTTTGGAAAGTTGCTTCTGATTCTTTTGTTCTTATCCTAGGTCCACAGACCAAATACGGAAAAGGGACCTAAATATTTTGTAACAGGAGCCATGATATCTGGTTAAGCTCCTATAATCTGAGTTGCAGTCATGGCTGCTATCATTCAGCCATGAGCTCTCTTTTACAGCTTGCAATCACCAACTAATATTAACCTGCTTTATTTCTTTCATTAAAATTGTTTTGTACGGAGTGACTCACTTTTGCCTCAAAAGCATTTTGAAACATTCTGTACATAAACATTTCCTAGAAAGATGAATTAAACTCTTCCCATGGTTCATAGAAAACATGTATTTATATTTCTGAAAACAGCAATAATAATTACAGCAGTTTATAGTTCTATAGAACTTTTTATCTGGAGGATTTACAGGAGCTTCACATGTATTACTCATTGTAGGATACTGGATATGGTGTTTTTAACATATAAATGTACATTATTTTTAAAGTTGCACTTTCCCTTGTTTACAGTCTGTCTTCAAAATGATTATATTTGCTTTCTGTCTATTTCGGAAACACATAAAAAATTGTAAATGTGGATTTTTCTCACTCTCTTAGGAGTTAATATTGATGCAAATTTCTTCTTACTTCACTTAGTAAGCAATAGCACTCTTTTATCAAACTTTATTTACCTAACTTAACAGGTTTTATTTTTCTTTTGCCTACTGGATTTCTATTCATATAGGCCAAAAGCAAAATCTTAAACTCTGGATTCCTTTGACACAAAATCTGTCTCTTAGTACATAGTTCTACCTTCCCAATCTTTTAGTGTCAGAAATGACTGTAACATTAAAAAATTAGGAGACAGTAGAGGGCACTGTACTCACAATGAACATTATGCTCATCCACCTCCAATGTGTCTTCAGCACTGATGAACAAATATAACTGCTGTCTTAAGCTCAGACAGTTAGCCATTATTGACCATTGGTTTCACTGTGAAACCCCATCTCCTGGTTTTCTTCCTACTTCACTGTCTATTTCTTGGCTTCTTTGCAGGCTTATTCCGTAACTAATCATTAAATTTTAGACTTCCTCAAGGCTTTGTCCAGAGCCATCTCTCTTCTGTCTGCATTAATACCTTTCCTCACTGATACTCTTCTCATCCCTTATTCTATAGCATTTGTTTTTGGTTATAATTTCTCATAGTGCCTTCTAATTTCCATTCACAGCAAGTTACTGCAACTTCTAAATATGCATTCATGTATACGATTATTGGCTTAAATGTCTCACCCAATAGTCTACATGCTCAGAGAAGGCAGGATTTTTATAGAGAACTTGGGACAAAATCAGAAATGAATTAACATTTGATGAATAAATGAGTAGATGAATAAAAAGAAAATAAGCTAATGGTGCCCTTACTTATGATGAGTATTACAGTGCTTAGCACATGCCTAAGAAATATTACACTGTTTTTATTTTTATTTTTATTTTATTTTTTTTAAGATTTATTTCTTATTTCTTTCCCTCCTCTTCCCCGCCCCAGCTGTCTGTTCTCTGTGTCCATTTTGCTGTGTGTTCTTCTGTGCCTGCTTGTATTCTTGTCAGCGGCACTGGGAATCTGTCTCTTTTGTTGTTGTTGTTGTTGTTGTTGCTGCGTCATCTTGCTGTGTCAGGTCTCCGTGTGTGTGGCGCCACTCCTGGGCAGGCGGGACTTTCTTTTGCACTGGGTGGCTCTCCCCATGGGGCGCACTCCCTGTGCGTGGGGCTCCCCTACGCAGGCAACACCCCTGGGTGGCATGGCATGACACTCCCTGCGCACATCAGCACTGCGTGTGAGCCAGCTCCACACGAATCAAGGAGGCCCTGGGTTTGAACTGTGGACCTCCCATATGGTTGGCAGATGCTCTAACCATTGAGCCAAGTCTGCTTTCCACTGTTTTAAAATATTTCTTGATAAGTAGATTACTGGTAGAGAGCCAGGGAGGTGAGAGAAAACATTTGTGTCTACCTTTTTCCAAGCACCACAATGGGCTTTGAGGATGCAGGTATGAATTACAATGCCCAGGTATTTAATGACCTCATAGAGAAGTTTAAGGGCGTATGAATGACTCTAAAATGAAACAGGTAGATGAAGAGAAAAAAATGATTAATCACTGTCTCTCATCTTCATTTGAATAAAAATGGAAAAGGCTACGGGCTTGGGGGGCTCATGATGTCTTTTAGAGCTCCATGAAGATCTAGGGAATACAAGTTGCTTGCTAAATGGTCACTTAGTTGACTGAGCTGGCTTCTACTTTAGGAGGATTAAGTCAAAGTGTCACAATTACTCGGTGCCAAAAAGTACATGTTATATGTGGTGGTTTGGAGTGATGTGTCCCAGAAAAAAACATGTTTTCAACTTAATCTATTCCTGTGGGTGTGAATCCATTGTAAATAGGACCTTTTGGTGGGGTTACTTCAGTTTAGGTGTGGCCCAACTAAATCAGAATGGGTCTTAATCTTATTACTGAAGGCATTATAGAGAAGGGCACAGAAAGTGAAACCACAGGAAGCAGCCAGAGCTGAAAGTCAATGGAACCCAGAGGAGAAGGGAGGAGATGCCACCATGTCCATACCATGCAACAAAAAAGCCAAGGACCAAGGATCACAGCAGCCAGCCCCAGAGCGCCACAGTTTT
Source organism: Dasypus novemcinctus (assembly GCF_030445035.2). Taxonomy (NCBI): domain Eukaryota; kingdom Metazoa; phylum Chordata; class Mammalia; order Cingulata; family Dasypodidae; genus Dasypus; species Dasypus novemcinctus. The sequence goes on from NC_080704.1 coordinate 36,491,322, forward strand.
CAGTGAGAAAGCATCACCTTGCTGACACCTTGACTTTGGACTCAAAATCTTGAGCCAATAAATTCCCACTATTGGGAGCTGATGTTTATCGTATGTAGAAATTTTAATAAGGTTTTCCGTAAAAGTGTGGAAATTAATAGCATTGATGGGACAACAATAGAGTGAGTATAACTAACACTACTGATTTATAAATGTGATTGAGGCTGAAAGAGGTAGTCTAGTAATATAAATGTCAATAGCTAGAGGATAATCTAGGGACTGTAACATAATGATTTCAATGGTAAATGAAGACTGTGGATAATAGTATAAATATAAGAATGTTCTTTTACAAAGTGTTAAGAATATGGTGATACACAGGAAAATTATAACTAATGTAACTTATGGACAACGGTTAACAATAATATTGTAATATTTTTGTGGCAATGGCAAAGAAAGATATATCAAATCTAAGAGACAAAATTAGGGGAGTATATGGGAGCGTTATAGGATTTTTCTTTTTGGAGTAATGAAAACATTTAAAATTGACTGGGGTGATGACAGCACAACTCTGTAATGAAAATGAGAGCCACTAAGTGCACATTTTGAATGGATTATACCAGGCATGGGACTGTATAATACAGTGAATCCTGTGGTGGAAGTTGGACTGTGGTTAACAAAACAAATATGAGAACATTCTCTCATGAACTGTAACAAATATATACTACAAATACAGGGTGTTAATAATCGGGTAGGTTGGGGGAAAACACAGCAAAGGTAAGATATGGGCTAGAGTTATAAGTAATATTTTGACAATGCTCTTTCATAATTTTTAACAAATGTTTCACAACAATGCAAAATGTTGGTGGTGGGCTGATGTATGGATGAATGGGAGCCCTGTGTGATGATATGTATGTTTTTTAAGTTCACAACATTTACTATACACTTATTGTTTGTGTATGTTCATGTATGAATGATATACTTCAATAAATTTTTAAATGAAAAGAATTCTATTATTTAAGCCAATGCATTGCATGCTATTTATTTTAGCAGCTGGAAAACTAAAACAGTATGCAATTCATATTTTCAGAGGATGGAAAGTTATATAGGCAGGAGGCAGTACTAAGGTTACAGAGTATGCTAAGTCAAAGGAAGACTGGAACTTTTAGAACAGATATGCTTAGTGAGAGTCACATTCAGTTTAGATTGTCAACTCTTGGTTTTAGTATGCTTAGTCATCTGGGCCTGCTCCTTAATTAATTGTGCTTGGGTAATATTCACCTTTACATAAACCTACAATTGATTTTACTTCATACATTTTTCCATTCTGGTTGTCATTATCATTCATCCTCATCTCTTTCCCCCTTTTTATTTAAAACTCAAAACTTTTCTGCAAAACCTTTTCTTCAGGCTAATTTATTCTTTCTTGTTTGACATAAGCTGTGTGGGAGGTGAGATGTGGGGTTGTGTGGTGGTATGGTAGCGATGAGAAGAGGTTGTTGGAAAGGAAAAAGAGGACATGTTTGTTCATTCACTTGCTATTTATATTTACTGAGTAACTACTATTTGCCAAGCAATGAGCCAAGAAATAAAATATAACCATTATTTCGAAGGAGGGGTTCATGTGTGTGTGTGCACGTGTGTGTGTATGTGTAGTCAGGAAAGAGAGGGAGAATGGGAAGTTGTGTAAACAAGTAAGTACAAAATAATGTGATTCATATTATGGTAGGGGTGTATGTTCACAAGAACTATGAAAGCACTGATAAGGGCTGGTATGGAGGGTCAGTAAATGCTGAATATATACAATTCTTCCACCATCTTTACTATTGCACTGAGAGTGACTATATCACTCATTAATTTGGTTATAAATGGGATTTGGTGATTTATGTTCCATGTGGACCATTGACTATGAGGTGCAGAGGTGACCAAAGATGTACTTACCAAATCCAATGGATGTGTCATGATGATGGGAACGAGTGTTGCTGGGGGGGGGGGGGGAGAGGTGGGGGGGGGGGGTGGGGTTGAATGGGACCTCACATATATATTTTTAATGTAATATTATTACAAAATCAATAAAAAAAAGTTACATTAAAAAAAAAGGTGAAATAAATCCCTTTTCATACTAAAAAAAAAAAGATAAAAATTTATTAGAACCATATCACACCCATTCATTTACATATTGTCTATGATAACTTTCCCACAAAAATGGCAGAGTTGAGAAGTTGTAACAGAGACCATATGGCTGTCAAAGCCTAAAATATTTACTATTTGGCTCTTTACAGAAAATGTTTGCTGGCTCCTGTTACAGAAAACTGTGCTACTAATTCCTTGGTTTCACAGAGAACATGTCTTCAAAGTTAAAGGACCTTTCACATTGGGAGACAGAAATAGAATAATGTTATTATCAGCGCACAGATGAGAAACCAAGGCCAGAATGTCACACTGAAGTTGCAATCTCAAATGAAGTTAGTCCAATATTAATACCCAGACTCAACTGTTTCAGGTAAATCATGCTTTCTCATCATAAGATCACCAAGTTATACTAGTATATTATGGAATAGATGAAAAACTCAGAAAGAAATCTTTCATATCAATACAGTGTGGTATGTTTTATTTTATTATTGAAGATGACAGTATGAATACTGCTTTGAGTGAAAGCACCTGAGTCTGGGAGAGGCTAAGCTGTGTAACATGAAACAAGTTGGCACCCAAATGGTTAACTATAAAATATATCAATTACATGTTTCTATGTAGGCCTGAAAACATAATCCCTTTGGCGTGAATGCTACAGACCAAGGTAAAATACCACTTTTCACCGTTTTGAACAGGGCTATGGGGTAGAATTGTGAACAAGAAAATCTTAGTGACTTTTCCTATTCATATATATATAAATACAAAAATAAATTATTTCAGACTCAAGACTCAAGTATCAAATAGCCAAAATAATTCAATGGAGTTATGTTCCTGTACTATAAATTGTGTACTCCCATAACATCATTTTAGATACAAATAACTATTTTAAATGATTATAGACAGAAGTGACTGAACACTAAAAGCATATATATCTTATTCACAGTAGTAAAGAGGACGTAGGGTTCACTTAAGACAACGAAGAAAATCTTTGTTTTGACAATGTATCTTTTGCTTAACTTTAAACTCTCTGTCACTTAATAGAAACATTCAATTTGGGGCCCTGAAGTATTACAGGAGATACTTCATTAAATTTATACTAATTATATACTATCCAGCAGTATTTATAGTGACTGATATTTTCAGATGTCACCCAAGAGTGTGAATATTTTTATTTTGAAAATTAAATATATTTTTTACATTCAATACAAACGGTAACTTATAAAATTTACAATCACTTCTATGCATTGCAATGCAAATACTCCATATTAGGTAAGTTATTGTGTTGGTTTAAGTTTTATATGACTATATTGAATCATTTATAAATGCTATGAAATACAAAGTTTTATTTAAATATATACAAGATTTTTGTTCTATTTTAAATTGAATTTAATGATTTCATAATATTGTATTATATTTATATTCATGATGAATATACTGCAAATAAAATACAGCATAAGGTAGAATGTTTGAGAAATTTGCTTTCTGCCTGAAAAGTAAGTTAACATGTTTTTTATGGAACATCCATCACAAACTGTGTGATAGACACAGTTATAAAGAAAATACTAGTACTCTGGTCTCAAAGATTTTTATATAACTTAGACCCTACTAATATTTGAATGCTATGGGAAAACATGATAAATTAATACCCTTGCTCACTGTCTCAAATAAGTTTATAATATATCTTATATGATAAGGAACAGCCACATATTATCTAAGTGGAATGTAATGCTCCAGGTGTGTAGAGGAGTTAATAATCTCCTGACGGCTTGATCAAGATAGCCTTGATGGAAAAGGTAGCATTTGAACTGGATACTGAAGGATCACTTAGTGGATATTTTTTTTCCTTTTTTTTTCGGTCTGTCCAATATGCTTTCTGTGGTAGAGAAAATTAGTGCTTGCCAAATATTCCAGTGTTCTCTTACATGCAGTGTTCCTTCCCTTGTTCCTTGGAAATTGCATTGGGGCCAATGTAATGGAGTCCTGGGAAACTGAAATGTGAAGGAAGTGATGTATGATTTCTAGGCTGAGGTGCTTAAGAATCAATGTCATTTCCTTGGATCCCCTTTGAAGTGCCACTGGAGTTCAAATGTTGAGATGGCAGAGTCATAAGATGGAAGGTATCTAGTTCTCTGAGTCACTGTGTGGAGAAAAGGGTCTGTTCTACATTCGATTTTACAGAAGCAAAAAGTAAACATTTGTTAAGCCACTGAGACTTGTTTGTTTGTTTTATGTTATGGCAGCTAGCATCAATTATTCTGACTAAATATCTTCTCTACTTTTTGGATAACAACACCTTGGTTTTCCTTTGGGAAATTACTCCTCTCCCATTCCACATTATCTTGGGGGTACATTCAGTCACAGTGCCCTGTAAGACTTATAAAGGGGTCAGGATTAAGACAACATTTAGGCCAATTAGATATAGGAATTTGAAACTAGAGTTGAGAGAAATAGGGATGGTAGACTTTAGAGCTAAGTCATTTTGATAACGCAGCACCCATGAAAGTAAGTTCCCTGAGCTCCTAATTACTCAGTGCTATCCTGGCTTTTATCCTTCCTTGGACATTAGTTGCCTTCTTTTCCTTCATTTCTGTGAACTATCCAAAATCTCTCTGTTTTAGTTTCCCAGCTCCTAAAACAAATAACATACAATGGACTTGCTTAAACAAAGGGTGTGTGTGTGTTTTATTGGCTCATGGTTTTGAGGCTAGGAGAAGGCCAAAATTAAGGCTTCAGCATAGTAATGCTTTCTTCCAGAAGACTGTTTTGTTCTGGGGCTGGCTGCAGGAGATCTTCAGTCTTGGCTTCTCGATGTCACATGGCAATGCACATGGCAATGTCCATTCCTCTTTCCTCCAAGTTCCCATGACTTCAGGGTTTTACTTTTCCTGTGGCTTCTCTTCTTGTGCTCAATTTCCTTTGCATCTAAGGACTTTCAACCAGATTGGATTAAGGCCCACCTCATTCATTTTGGGCACACTTTAACTATTAACAACTTCAGGGGTCCTATTGACAAATGGATTCACACCCACAGGACTAAGAGTTGGGGCCTGGACATGCCTTTTGCAAGGGACATCTCCAGTAGTTTACTTTTGACTTTCAGCTTCCTAGTCGTTATAGGTGGGGAGGCTCTTTGTATGTGAACTTATATTCTAAAGATGTGCACAATAAGGGCATTTCAGATGAAAAATAAATCTGGTTTGCTGTGAGGTTGTATGGAGATGCAAGTCAGAAAAGCTAACTTAGGGTCATCAATGCCAGACTATGAATTTTTGATGTTAGCCTCTGGGCTAGGGGGTTATAAAATCAAATGCCTTCGGGGGACATGGGGGACACATAAAATTGTAAAGCTGTGCTAAGTATACAGCATTAAGCACTAAACTGATTGTGTTGACTAGTCCAACCCCTGCCTGTTTGATTGCCTTTTAAAGCTCCCTGAAGGCCCAACAAAACAACCAAGAAAAACATATCCTCCAGCTCACTTGTCTCCAGGGGCTACCAGTTTAAAACCAAGGCCATAAATAAACAAACATGAAAGTTTCTGTGGTGGAAAATATGAAGCAGAAAGTGCTGCTTTAAAAAGATTAACCTGTCAAAATAGACAGAGGTTTGGGTGTAAAGAGACTTCTTACAAGAAATCTATTGACTTGAGGTTGGTGTCAAGGAGAATGAAAAGAAAGGGAAGACAAGAAAAGGACTGTAAAGGAAGAATCTACTGAACCCAGTAAATATTGAAAGTGTAATTAAAGTGCAAGGAGGTATGAAGAAAGGACAATGGGTGCTTTATCTTGATGGTTTTATGGGAAACAATGGTGGTATGTTTATGGAATTGGGAAGCCTAATTACGGTACAGATTATGGGAATGAAAGTGATGGTGCTACTGATTTGGTAAGTTTAAGATAACTGAAAAATTTCAAGTTTATTAATTGTTTATCTTATTCTTAATAGCATTAACACCTCAAAACACCAACCTACAAAAGTCTTCCTACAGTAATTATGCAGACTACTTTTTTAATGAATGGCTGATGTAGGAAAATGATTGAGGTCAAAAGAGCAAAACTAATTTTTTTTTTTTCCTGGGAGATTCTTGTGTGGTATGGACAGTAGAGGAGGAATATTAGGAGAGTATGGAAAGTGGACTTGGCCCAGTGGTTAGGGCGTCCGTCTACCACATGGGAGGTCCGCGGTTCAAACCCCGGGCCTCCTTGACCCGTGTGCAGCTGGCCCATGCGCATGCTGATGCGCGTAAGGAGTGCCCTGCCACGCAGGGGTGTCCCCCGCGTAGGGGAGCCCCACACTCAAGGAGTGCGCCCCATAAGGAGAGCCGCCTAGTGCGAAAGAAAGTGCAGCCTGCCCAAGAATGGCACCGCAAACACGGAGAGCTGACACAAGATGACGAAACAAAAAGAAACAGATTCCCGGTGCTGTTGATAAGGATAGAAGTGGTCACAGAAGAACACACAGCGAATGGACACAAAGAGCAGACTACTCGGGCGGGGGGGGGGGGGGGGGGGGGGAGAAATAAATAAATAAACTTTTAAAAAAAGGAGAGTATTACTCAATTTCAGGACTAATTATTTTGAGCAATTATAAATAATAGTAACCAATTATCAAATTTTAAAATTTTGGTTTTTGGAGGAAAAGTATTCTTTTGCTATACCCAGAAATTAGATCAAGTATTTTTTTAGGTAATTAGTTGAATGTTAGCCTCTCAAAAGGATTGCTTACAAATTTATAGCAACTGCCTAAACCACCAAGGGTCATTTGAAACCTGAGGAATAATGCTAAAATAATGGCATTTTAAAATATGCTCTGCAGATGCATGAAGTTAGTATCAGAATCACATTGGAATGTTTTTATTACCTTACTTATGTGCTTCACAATATGTGTACTCACTTATTCCATAATTATACTATCTACTGTGGCAGTTTGAGATTATTTTATGAATCCCCAAAAAAGAAAGATTTTGTTTGTAAACTAACCTATTCCTCTGGGTGGGAGAATCTTTGTATTAAATTTGGTTCAGGGACTTTTGATTAAATCACTTGATACAATTGCTGTAGGGCTTTTCATTGGACTATGTTACTGAGGTGTGACTCAGGTTGAGTCCCTGCTCCCTTGCTGGGTCTGATATAAACAGACTCACTCAGATGGACAGGAAGAGAGAGAGCTCTGCCATTTTTGATCCTACCATGTGATGAGACTTGAACAGCTGGGGCCCTGGGGAGAGATGAGCCATTTGCCTGATAGCTTACAGCTGAGCTTGGAGAGAGAGCTGAACAGCCAAAATGGATACAGGAAGCCCTATGCCGGCTTGCAGCTGAAATTTGGAAGAAAGCAGAGCAGCTGGGCTTGAGAGAGGAAGCCCAGAGGCAAAGGAGAGACTAGGCAGAGGTTGTTGCCATCTTGCTTCAACACGTTGAGAACACACTTTTTATGGTATCTTGAGTTGGACTTTTCACGACCTTGGAAATGTAATCTTTTACCCATATAAATCCCCATTATACAAGCCAATAGATTTCTGGTACTTTGCATTGGCAGCCCTTTGGCAAACGAATACATCCACAAATAAAAGTTAGTAGCTTGTGAGTGAAAAAAAGACCAGAATAAAACACTTACTATATGATTGCATGTGTATAAAATACTACAATAATGCAAACTAGTCTATAGTGCCAGACAACAGATCAGTTGTTGCCTGGGGATTGGAGGAGGGCCAGAAGAGAGGGATTACCAAGAGGAGACTTGGAAGGGTGGCTAATATGCCCATTATCTTCTTTTTTTTTATTGACTTTGTAATAATATTACATTAAAAATATATATATGAGGTCCCATTCAACCCCACCCCCCCACCCCACCTCTCCCCCCCCCCCCCCCCCAGCAACACTCGTTCCCATCATCATGACACATCCATTGGATTTGGTAAGTACATCTTTGGGCACCTCTGCACCTCATGGTCAATGGTCCACATCATGGCCCATACTCTCCCCCATTCCATCCAGTGGGCCCTGTGAATATGCCCATTATCTTGATTGTGGTCATAGTTTCACAGGTGTATACATGTGCCAGAACTTAACACACTGTAGTCTTTAAAATTGTGCAGTTTATTGTATGTAAATTATGCTTCAAGGAAACTGTTAAAAATTTAGTAGTTAGGCTATACTACTACTGGTATACATTACTAGGTATGAAAAAATCCCCTTAAAAGCAATATTTGCCTCAATAGGGATATATGACCACTGTAGTGGATGCTGTGGTGTGCCACTCAGATTGACCAATTAGCACTGACGCACTCATTCTCCCAGTTGCTTAGAGTGTTAGCTGCTAAAAGTTTACAGCTAAGCCCTTCCCAGAAATTTCTCTCAGCTGATGGGAGGTTCCTTGCCCAAAATTACAGTGCCTGGAAGGGGATAAAGAGGGGGGCTCATATCTAATGACTAACGGATTTGGTGCTACAAAGGTTCATCCCCCTTGCCTCACTCAGGAAAACTCTGAATGATCCTCCCAAATCCACATGGGAACGGCTGAAGTTTTTCTTCCAACTGCATCACTGTTCAGGCCCTCCCTCTTCCCAATCCTGCTTCCTCTACTCCCTCCCAGGTATTGTTCCCAAGAGCACTCCCCAATAAATCCTCAGCATGCACATGTATGTCTCAGAATCTATTTCTTGGGGAATAAAACCTAAGACAACAGTCTAATATGTTAAAAAGTTAAAGTGCAGGAAATAGTAGTGTATACTTGAAGTAATCATCTAAATAACATCATGAAACTTCATATCAGAATTCATAAGATTTATTATTTATAATGACCGTCATTTTTTGTTCATCTCTCCTATTCCTTGTTACTAGAGTTCTAGTACAAAATACAAGACACAATTCCATTAAAAAAACTCAAGAAAGAGATACATTGAACACTGGGCATGTGATAACAGAGATGCTATTGCAGAATGTTGGCTATTGGGTACATAGTTATGACTTGGAAGAATAAATATCATTAAATTTTAGAAAATGAAGGCACAGCATTGTGTTATCAATCTCACTAGATCCATCCATTATGTCAAATAATGTAAACATGTCAATGGAAATTATGTTTCATGACTATTATTGTCAGGCACTTAGCAAAATCTGGCCTCTTTGTACATTTATTAAAATAACACTATTAACACTTATGGAATAAACTAGATGTTTGTCTTTTGGGGGGTCACTTTTCACTAAATGAAATTGCCATGAGAATTCCATCCTGGAATGAAGAGAGAGCATTTTCCATGAAATTCTCCATTGATTTTCCTTATCTAGAGACATGAAACACATGTCTTAGTCCTGGGAAAGAAAAGAAAAAGGAGAAAAATTTTCCCCAGAGGAGTGTTAAGAGACTTCTTCCATCTAATAATAGACAAATGAAAACAAAGTCTAACCGTAATAGTTCTTCCTTCCTCCTCTACCCATCTTCTTCTAGCCTTCAGGTATTGATTTCAAAAATTGTTTCAGATATTTGAATCCCAGAGGAAGAAATTTAAATGAAGTTCACTTTCAAACTCTTTTCATACATTCCATGGACTACTGCTTCCAGCAGAATGAAATAAGAATGAAAACCAAATATCCATAGGTTTCTTTTATGTTGAAAAATAGTCCATGTATGTTAAAAAGGCAGTATAATCAGCAAGTTTTACTTCGTGAGTTTACTTATTAAAGCTAAATTGCATATTTGTCTTTACCTCCAAACTCCATTATCTTATGAATAATAGAACATTTGTGAGCTAAGTATTTTAAGTTCTATCCATTTGTAGTCTTCGATCTAAAGATTTAAACGCCATGGGCAGAAATGTTACCTTGAAAATGATTCAGAGAGCTATTTCATGGAAAAGAATTCATGTTTATTGTATTTTCTAATATTCGCAAAGTTATTCACTATAAAACTATTTTTTGGCAAATATCATTGATTGAAGACATCTCCTGTGACTAAAATGACTTTGAAGCAAAAAGAAATATTTAAGCGATGCACATATCAGGAATCTGATTTTAATAGGTCTAGAGAGGGCAATCCTCATACAAGGTATATTATCTTTGTTGATGATTACTCCCTCAAGAAAACTCACGGACCTGTCCAGCCAATAAATAAATGATTGTATATGTGACTAACACCCTCTGTATCATTCATGATTGATATAAGTTTCTAAAACCAACGGGACCAGGATGCAGTAAAGACAAGTAAAATTCCAGTGCAGGATAGTAAAAATCTAAATGCACCCCTGTAGCTATTTTCTTGTTATGCACAAGATCCTGCAAAAATGGAACTGGAAGTAATTTTGTTGCTTTTAAACCCAATCTATAATCTAATTTCCTTTGTTACAACATTTGAAATATCACAGTTATAAAAGTTCTAGCTTCCTAATGCCCCGGATTTACCACAGGTGTTTCTTTATTAAGAAATGAAACAAAAGAAAATAGAAAGCTTCACAATTTATAATCCTCTTTCTTCTCAGTAAAGATTTTCACTTAACTTCCCTTATCTCATTTTTTTGTGTGTTCTTCACACTTAAAGTACTTCAAGCCTTGCTCTTGTAGCCCTTAAACATCTTTTTTTTTTTTTTTTTAACATTTCAATAGCTTTACTCTTTCTATTTCTCTCATCTGGTCTGGTCTTCTAGATCTTTATTATTATTCTTTTTTGGTTTTAAAAATTGTTTTAATAACATAATCATTGTATTTATGCAATCAGCTGAAGTACTAAGGAAAAAGGATAATGTTGAAGTAAGTTTTATCATCATTATAAATAAATTCCATAGGAAAGAAATTCAGAATATATGTACTCCAAAGCCAATTTTGGAAAATAATTTTTGTGAAGCACCTGCCTCAAAAAAAAATTTATTCAGGGACATTTCAATATATGAATGTTTTACAGTAGTAACTTACTATATTTTATGTATTCTAAAAAATAAATGCCTAAAATAGCACATTGGCATTTACAACAGAAATAATGTAAAGGAATAGGTGCCTAAATTACAACCATCACAAAACTTATTCCCATTTTTGATCATTCAGTCCTTTTGATAACAAATGCTTCTAGTATTACGGACAAACTCGATCTTCTTTAAACTGTGTTGTCCACTGCTTTTCTGTTTCTGTCACAGTAGTTATAAATAGTTGCATAAGGGTATCCTTATCTAAATTCCTGCCAATAAAGACCAATCTATTTGTACTCTCAGCATCATCTTTCCAGCTCACTGGAGTCTCCTTCAGATCATATAGCTCATGGATACCTTGGACAATTATTTGTTGTGGTTTGTCTTTGATTGACACCAGCCCCTTTAGTCATATGACCTCCATGCAGTGATTGTCCTTATTTCTCACATTCTTTTCCCACAGGAGATTCTACATCAATACATTTAAACTTTCTTCCTTTGCATTTCCTGGCACTTCAAATGTGATTGTAACAATATTCTGATCAAGATGAGGCTGTGTTGCTGGCACATATTGAATTTTTTTCTACAAACTTGACCTTTGTGTTTCCAAAATTTTTCCTAATTCATTTATTGATTTTTAAGCTGTATTTTGAGTCCACAACAGTTATGATACCATCAAGATAAATATCACTCCCTAATTCAGCGTCAACCGAAAACACAGAAGCCACAGCACCAGGATCTGCTAAACCAGTGGTTTCTAACAGTATGTAATCAAATTTTCCCCTTCTTCTGCATCAAATTCTCAATAGCTCTAAGGCCATCATCCCTTCCCCAAATTCATTCAGAATAACAGCTATTCTTTAAATATGTTGCTCTGTCAAACTGTAGTTCAGAAGTGTTTTCTTCCCAGCACCTAAATACCCGGTGATAATTATGACTGGGATCTTGGCGCCGGGGCCAGACTTTTCTTCCTCCTTACTATTCTTCGTTTCAATGGGGACAATCCTCCTCCGCTTGCTGCTCTTCCTCATCCATCGCGTTATTAGCCTGTAACATCGTGGCTTACCACGCACCTCCTCTCCAGTTTAGGAACGGGAAAGGAATTGAACCCAAATGCCCAAACCGCAGGCATGCTCGAAGATTATTATTCTTGTTACTACTCATAACAGAAATTATTTTCATGTACCAAAAATTTCTGATCATGAGATAAAATTAACTATGAGTAAAATTTGTCTTAATTCATGTCTAGTAAGAACTATTTGATTTCTAGGGATATCCCCAGAATTATGTTTTTGATGTTCTAGAACTTTAACTTTGAAAATGTTGTAACCAATAGTGACTGTCTAGCCAACACTGTTCATGAAGTATGCTGATCCAAGCAAATAAAAGAGGCCTTCCGGGATACTGTGATCTTAGAGAAGTATTGGTTAAAAAAAAAAAGTTGGCTAAGTCCTTTATAAAATTTTAAGGTAACACTCAGTATTTTGGAGCTAACTAAAATTTAGTACATACAAATGACAAAGGTAAACATCAGTAAGATATTAAACACTCAATGAAGAAGAACAGAGAGAAAAAGCCACACAAGAATGACAATGCAAAACTTGGGATCCAGAGAGCTGCAGAAATCAAAGCAGCAGCACAAATAAGCGTAAGAGTAAATTGTTGGATATGAAATGGTAGTGGTCCTCCTTGTTTAGCAGAATAATGCCTTCCCCACCACTGTGGCAGATGCTCTTGGAGCTTTCCCCACTCGTTTGGGTGCTGACACTCCAGTGTGCCCTGGCTGATGTCCAACAACCAGAACCTTCATGTCTTACTCTGATGGCTTTCTTCATTAAAAAAAAATTTTTAATTAAAAATTTTTAAAATTAAATTGCCACTTTTTAAAAAAAGATACATAGATCACAAAAAATGTCACATTAAAAAATATAAGAGGTTCCCACATACACCACACCCCACCCCCGACTCATCCCACATCAACAACCTCTTTCATCATTGTGGCACATGCATTGCATTTGGTGAATACATTTTGGAGCACTGCTACACTGCATGGATTATGGTTTACATTGTAGTTTACACTCTCCCCCAGTCCATTCAGTGGGTTATGGCAGGATATATAATGTCCAGCATCTGTCCGTGCAATATCATTTAGGAAAACTCCAAGTCCTTAAAATGCCCCCACATCTCATCTCTTCTTCCCTTTCCCTGCCCTCAGCAACTACCATGGCCACTTTTTCCAGATCAGTGCTACAGTTTCAACTGATGGAGTACTGAGATCCTAGCCAGTGGAGTTCTGTCACATTCTCCAGTGGAACAGCAACAATCCCCCAAGTGCAAGGGCAAAGACCAGTGAAGAAGAATGCCCCAAGGATGAACACTTGATACTGATGAATATGCATATGAGTCCGTGTGCCTGAAATTTGAACTAGGCCTAGAGCTGCAGGGTGCCTAAGAGTTACCTCCTGAGAGCCTCCATGTTGCTCAAATGTGGCCACTCTCTAAGCCAAATTCAGCATGTAAGTTCATTACTTTTCCCCCACTGAGGGACATGACTCCCAGGGATGAGCCTCCCTGGCACCGAGGGATTACTACCAATCACTAACTGGTGATGCAACTAGGAAAGGACCTTGAATAAAAGGGAGAAATGGTAAAGGGAAATGAGTTTGTCTGGCTAAGAGTCTTCAAAAAAGAGTCAGGAGGTCATCAGAGGGGTTGCACTTATGCACACCTCAGCAAGATCCCAGAAACAGCCAAAGTAGATACAACCTCAGGTACTGGTGCTCCTGAGGGCTATGGAGACACACAGGTTCTCTGATCATGGCAGTTGGCTCTGGAGTTCAGTGCCTTGTCAGTGGGCCTTACTTTGGAATCTGTGTTCCTGAGAGTGATGGAATAAGGACTCAGATGTGAACTTTCTACACATGCCTCTTCTGTCACTTCTACTGAACCTGTATTTGGTGCTGGGGTTGGTGTATACCCAATAGACTTCAATCTCTGGACTGGCCATGTGCCAGCTAGGTCCTGAGCCTCAGGAAAGTTGCAGCTCCTACTCTCTGGTTTGTTGGACTTACACAGGTCAGCTAACAGGGAGGTGAAGATGGTCAACCACCACACAGGGGAACCAAGAATGCCTACAACTCCAAGAAGGAAAATTGCATCCATCAGCCATGTGGGATCTAAGCCCCTCTTGATATAGAGGTGGAGTGGACATCACCAACCCAGGATCCACAGGACGGAGGATTAAAATATGGATGAGAGTGAATTTACTAGTATTCTACTATAGACAGCTTTCTTTGAAGCAGAGAAAGATGCTATGTTCACATGCAGGGCAAGCTGGAAGTACCCACAAAATGAAATTAATACACCAGCACCTTGAATAGCCTTCGACCCATGATAAATGGGAGTTGGTGTATAAGCCCCACAGCTCCCTTTGCCCTTGGGCAACTCTGAGATACATGCTGATGGTTTCCCAGACCTTCTCCATGGAATTAAATGCTAGTCCCCCACAGTGGTGGTTGGCTTCAAAATAAACTCTTTACAGGGTGCCTTCTTTTCCCTGTCTCATACCACCATTCCTCTACCACAGCTTCCTGGTATCACCTCCAAAATAAAGTAAATTTATTAAATAAAATTAATTCTTGTCTCAGGATTTGTTTCTGGGGGAACCCAAACCAAGAAGCCCTTAACCCAAGAATTTTTATTTTTAAGACCACAATCAATCCTTAATCATAGCTCAGCTGAGCCTGTACATAAAACTAAGAAAAAACACTTAGCTAGACTGGAAATTCCATTCAAGCTTTCATAATATTGGGGATGTACTGTTTTTGAGATAGAAAGTAAGTGTAATGGGCTACATAAAGACCTTGTAGAAGGAGAGAATTAGAAAAATCATTAAATACACACTACTATCAGAATTCGAAGGATAGGCCTTTAAGAAATTTGAATATCTTGATATAAATAAAATAATTTCCAAGTACTGGATTCAAAATAATTATACAAAAATTAATTACCAGAAGGTTTTATATAATCAAAGACAGGTTTTTGTTTTGTTTTCCTCAGTCTTGAGCTGATGGAGTCCTTTCTTCCTCATTGAATTACGTGGATAATTTTTAGTTGTGAAAAAGTGTTTCCCTTTTGGAGATGCTGGCTTGGATTAGAATATGCTTTATTATGTGTATAGCAAACCTACTTATTTACCACAGCTAGACAGAGACTCCTTCTTACTTTGTCATACAGCTGCTTGTTTTTAAACAAATTTTGCCAAGAGACATAAACCAGATGGCCTTCTTCAAGGGTATAGTGGGAGCCGTGATAGTCAGCTTATGGTAGTTTCAAGCAGCAGCCAGCTGGGTATAGAGAGTCATGATGCTATTTGGAAATCCAAAATCCAAGTGTGCTGAAGCACAGGAATACTCTTAAGTCAGTAAATAACACTGTGACTTCAAGTTTGTTTCAGTATCCTCTTTTTTCAGAGAGCTTTCACATCAAGCTTCATAAAATCAAATATTTTTTGTTGTTGTTTTGCTTTCTGTGTGTTTTTATTTTTTAAAATAAAAATACCCCAATGCATTGGATTAGACATAAAATTTGTGAATAAATGGATTCATAATACATTTGCAAGTGGGATCAGCAAGTTGTATACTGGGCTTTCTCAGAAAGCCATACATGTTCAATCCAAAATGGTTTCTGTGATATTGTAATATTCTACTAGGGCAGTGTGGTATTTTAAATTATTATTCCCAAGTGTTTTCTGAGTAGCATTATACATCCATACCCTTGACAAGGTCTCATGGTAGGCAGAGTGTACTCTCCTGCTGCTTTAATTTGGGCTTGCCATGTGGCTTGCTTTGGCCATTGGATGTAGATGGGCAAGAATGCTTGCCAGTTTCAAGTCTAAGTCTTAAGAAGTGTTATGTGTTGCCACTCAATGTTCTGGTAGCTTCTAAACTCTGTCATGGAAGAATATGCCCCCAGTATGGGCCCCAGAATGAGACATTTGGGTCAGACCTACTCAGTTAACCCACATTCCCACAGACTGGAGCAAAGTTGACTCAGAGTAACCCTGTGAGCATGAGTATAAGTATATATGGCTACTTTGAAGTGTGTTAGTTACACTGCATTTTTGTTAAAGTAGCTGCCCAATGCTCTCAGACTTTGATAAAGGCCCAAAGGATAGTTACCTTGGGTCATTCATACTTTACTAGAAGATAGGAAAAAAGGATGAGAGAAATATAAGAGTTGGTATCTGTGTCCTAATCATGGTGCTGCTACTTTTTGGAAGGTTCCTGATGTAAGTGCCCATAAAGATTTTAGAATTATATCTTGGGTTACCCCTGAATTCCTTCAAAACAAAGGACATATAATAACTATCCTTAGTTTCATATGATAGGCTATATCCTTGGCATATTGAGAAAGGCAAGTGAAAGAAAAGAAAAAAAAATAAAGCATTTCAAGAAAAACTAAACATTCAAAATTCACCTTTTGAAAAAAGTATTATAGCTTAATTTTAATCAAATATACAAATTATTTAAATGTCAGGAATTTAAAAAAATCCATCTGGACTATTATTTATTTCAGTAAGTATCTTACCATTCTAAGAAACCAAATAAAGTATTTTATATCTTGTAATTTCAGGCAGAAATCTCTCAAAAACCATATCTTTTGCTGTAATGGTTTCCCTTGAAAAACTGATGTTTTCAATGGGAATTTAAGACTGTCCATGGATAAACTAAAACAAGCAAATAATTCTTGTGAAAATTGTCTGACAGGCAAGAATTTACAATTCTCACAAAGTAAACACATTTATTTTAAGTGCAAAAAATTCATAATACTGAAAAAATATTCCCCCAGATTAGTAGAAGTTAACACAAACAGATGAACAAATAACTTTCTACCAGAAAGTTTTGTTGACTTTAGTAGTTAATGGACCTATTTTTCTCTATGAGAAATTGTTTGTCAGTTATCATAATTAAAAGTACATATCAGAGTTGCCAAGTATTCCATCTACTGCTAAATCTATTCCTGAGTCACAATTTGAAATTTTTAGAGAAAAATGTAGTGAATATAGGGAAATTTACTTGACATTGATATTTTCTTGAATAAACTATATTGGAAATTAACCTCTTGCTAAGTACAGAGATTCTCAAGAAACTTATTAATTCCAAAAGATTATAACTGTTAACAGTTTATCATTTACCTTTAAATAAAATACACTTTTTTTTATTATAAAAACAAGGAATGTATTGACCAGCTTCCATGGGACTAATACTGTATTTGGTTTTGGAGTGACAGAAGGTACATGTCATAGTTGTTGCCCTGGAGGAACAAAAACTGTACAGAGCGGTATAGAGCTGCACACAGCTATGTAAAATATGTAAGTGTGGGAAGAGTATATAGCAGAAGTACCTGAATAAAGAGTTCTAGGAACACAGAGAATGGAATAATTGATTGGGACCAGGTGAGGATTCCAAGTGATGCTATATGTGCTGGGTCCTCAATAATGAGGAAGATTTTGATTGCTAAAGAACAAAATGGGGCTTTGCTAAGCTCTTAAGTAAGCACAATCCATTTCGTCTTCAGATATTTAACACGAAGATAACTTTCTAAATGTTAAACATCTCTTCAAACCACCATGGTTTTAGATAGTAAAGTTTGTTTTTAAAAAAGTCTTTGTAGGGAGCAGATGTGGCTCGAGAGGTTCTGGGTTCAGTTCCCAGTGCCTCCTAAAAACAAGAAAGCAAACAACAAGCAAACAAACAAACAAAAACCAACTCAGGGAAGCCCATGTGGTTCAGTGGCTAAGCATTGGCTTCCCACTTACGATGTTCCTGGGTTCAATCCCTAGCCCGGGTACCTCAAAAAAAAAAAAAAAAATATATATATATATATATGTATTTGTATATGTATCTTTGTTGCTGTTGCTGCAACTGAAGAATAAAATCTGGGAGAAGAGAACAATGCTTGAGGATAAGAAATCCTATGAGATGCAATGGAGGCAGAGTGCGTGACAGAGTTCCTAACTTGGGACCAAATACAGCTCTGGCATAATACTTTCTGTGTGAACTTGGGTAAATTATTTATTCTGTCAAAACCTCAATTTCCTCTTCTGTGAAATAAGGTTCTCTTCAGGATAAAATATAATCATTAGTGCATGCCTGACACATACAAGTTGCTAAAGTAGAAATTCTTTTATCTTATGCAAAGCCCATCTTTTATTTCTAGACAAGATGATGTCCTGAAATTTCAGAATATTGTCATGATTCTAGCTTTATGTTTAGATCCTTGTTTGATAGTGGTTATGCTGGGAGTTAGTAATATGGGCTGCTAATACTTAACCATGAACCAATCTTTAGTAAAAGATAGGGAAGTTTAGCCTTGTAGGTGAATACAGAATATATAACCTAAGAGCACTATGACAAACAAGTTCTCCATCTCTCTCATTGGCTAAACAGTAGCTTTGTTGGAAAGAGAGGGCAGAGTTGGAAAAAAAATTTAAAAATGAGGAGGCGGTGGACTTGGCCCAGTGGTTAGGGCATCCATCTACTACATGGGAGGTCCGTGGTTCAAACCCTGGGCCTCCTTGACCCATGTGGAGCTGGCCCAAGCACAGTGCTGATGAGCGCAAGGAGTGCCCTGCCATGTAGGGGTGTCCCCCGTGTAGGGGAGCCCCACGTGCAAGGAGTGTGTCCCGTAAGGAGAGCTGCCCAGCGCGAAAGAAATTGCAGCCTGCCCAGGAATGGTGCCGTACACACGGAGAGCTGACACAGCAAGATGACGCAACAAAAAGAAACACAGATTCCCATGCTGCTGACAACAGAAGTGGACAAAGAAGATGCAGCAAACAGACACAGAGAACAGACAACTGGGGTGTGTGGGGTGGGGGGAAGCGGAGAGAAATAAATAAATAAATCTTTTTTAAAAATTAGGAATTGTTTGAGGATGTGAAGACAAAGAACAGATGGGTCCCCAGGGCAATGGTGAAAAACTTCTACCTTTGTACTGACAGGATTCAGTAATCTAGATTAGGATGTTAGCTGAATTAGTTTAAAAATTATGAAAGAAAGTAGGGGAAGGGGATAACCCTAGAGAAAGCAAACCATTTTTATATTTTTCTTAGAGTAGTTTTAGAAAATAAAACAAAACATCCTTTATCTGTATGTATCTTGACAACTGTTAGTTGTCTTCCATTATCCTTTTCTTCGATAATCCTATACTATTTTTTCTTTAATTTATTGAAGTATATCACTCATACATAAACAATAAGTGTATAGTAATAGTTGCAAACTTCAAAACAAGCATATATAACATACAGGACTCTCATAACTTACATTGCATTGTTGTTAAACATTTTTAACTAATGATTAAAGAGCATTGTCAAATTATTACTGCTAACCAAAGTATTTTGCCCAAACCCACTCTATTATTATATTATCTTTACATCATTTATATATGAACATACATAAAAAATAAGTAGTAAAATAGTAAAAGTTGTGAACTTACAAAGCAAACACGCATAACATCATACAGGGGTCCCATACATCAACTCTCCACCAACATCTTGTATTGCCATGAGAGGCTTGTTGCAAATTATAAAAGAATATTGTCAAAATCTTACTACTAATTATAGTCCTTATCTTACATTTGGTGTATTTTTCCTCCAACCCAACCTATTATTATTTTTTAAATATATTTTTATGGCAGAAGTTGTAAACTTATAAAACAATCATGCACATGTGCAAAATTCCCAAACAATATCCTTCTATCAACACACCACACTGTGGTGGAACATATGTTACAGATAAGAAATTATCACCTTATTGTTACCACATCCATAGTGTACATTTGGCACACATTTTCCATACTGCCCCATTACTAACACAGTACATCTCTGGCATAAATGCAAGAATATATTATTACTGCTAACCTTAGTTCATATGTCCCTCCAGTTGTATTTTTCCCATGCTTCTCCGTATTCCCACCACCCTGCAATAGTGATGTACATTTGCTCCAGCTCACAAAGGACACTCTTACATCTATACCATCAAGCACAATTCTCATCCACCTCTTGGTTTTCTGTGCTCTTCAGTTCCTAGATTATTCTCTAGCATTCTGCCAATAGGCATTTACATACCTAGACTACCATGATCAGCCAAATCCCCATTTATAAACTAGCTGTTACTTCACTAGGTGTTACCATCCACTCTATCCATTTCCACACTTTTACAGTAAAGTTAATTGAGGCTTCTATATACATTAAACATCAGTAGTCCATCTCAGTCCTCCTCTTATCTCCTTTAAGAATCCACCACCTAATATGAGGTCTTGAAGATACATTCCTTCAATTTTGTTTAGAAGCTTTATGGTTCTTGCTTTTATTTTTAGGTTTTTGATCCATTTTGAGCTAATCCCTGGACATGGGGTGAGATAGGGGTCCTCTTTCCCTCCTTTGGCTATTGATATCCAGTTCTTTCAGCACCATTTGTTGAATGAACCACTCAGCCTGACTTGTGTGGGTCTGAGAGGCCAGTCAAAAATCACTTGACTATATATGTGAAGGTCCATTTCTGAACCATCAATCAGTTCCATTTGTACATGTATCCATTCCTATACCAGTACCACGCCATTTCTACCACTACAGCTAGGTCATATGATTTAAAGTCTGGAGATGAGGGTTTGCTTTTACTTTTTAAGATGTTTCTGGCTATTCAGGACATCTTATCCTTCCAAATATATTTGATAATCATGTTTTCAATAAAAAAATGCTGATGGAAATTTTATCAGGATTGCATTGAATCTGTACATCAATTTGAGTAGAATTGACATTTTAATGATACTTAGTCTTCCAATCCATGAGCACGGAATGTTCTTCCAGTTACTTAGGTCTTTTTAAAAATTTCTATTAACATTGAGTTACAGTTTTCTAAAGATAAATGCTTTATATCATTGGTTAAGTTTATTCCTATTTGTGTTTTATCTGTCATGTTTTATTTTCACCACTCTTTTGACACTTTTAGTTACTTTTATTGATATAATCTCAATTTCTAGACTCTCTTCCAGGTCTCTTTCTCCTGTCTTTTCTTTTCAGGCTCTAGCACACCCTTTAGGATTTCATGAAAATCTGGTCTCTTGGTTAGAAATTCTCTCAGTTTCTGTTTATCTGTGAATATTCTAAACTCTCCCTCATTTTTGAAAGATAATCTTGCCAGATGTAAGATTCTTGGCTGGAACTTTTTCTCTTACAGTATCTTACATATATCATACCACTATCTTCTTGCCTCCAGGGTTTCTGATGAGAAATCAGCACTTGATCTTATTGGGGATCCATTATATGTTATGCATTGCTTTTCTCTTGCTGTTCTCAGAATTCTGTCTTTGGCACTTGACATTCTGATTAGTAGGTGTCTAAGAGTTTGTCTGTTTGGATTTTTTCGAATGGGAGTATATTGTGCTTCTTGGACATGGATATCTATGTCTTTCAATAGGGTTGGGAAATTTTCTACCATTATTTCTTCAAATATTCCTTCTGCCACTTTTCCCTTCTCTTCTCCTTCTGGGACACCCATGACATGTATGTTTGCACATCTTTTACTGTCATTTAGTTCCCTAAGACCTTGTTCAGTCTTTTCCATTCTTTCTTCAACTGTTCTTTTGTATGTTCTCTTTTAGAGGCCATTTCTTCAACCTCACCAATCCTTTCTTCCCCCTCCTCATATTTGCTATTATATGACTGCAATGTTTTTTTTTAAATTTCATTTATTGCACTTTTCATTCCCATAAGATCTGCTATTTTTCTATGTGTGCTTTCAAATTCTTTTTTGTGTTTTCTTAATATCCTTGATCTCTTTGAATTTATTAAGGAGATTTGTTTGAGTACCTATGATTAGTTGTTTCAACTCCTCTATGCCATCTGGAAGCTTAGTTCCTTTAACTGGGCCATATCCTCCTGTTTCTTGGTGTGGATTGTAACTTTTTGTTGGTGTCTTGGCACCTGGCTTACTAGAGTATTTATTCTGGGTGCAATTTTTCTCTTTAGTTGAGGACTTCTTGCCCTTTCTCCCTTGCTGATCATACAGTAGGAGCAAGGATATATTGGTGCTATAAGCTGTGGAGACTCGAGCTCCCCTCATTGCTCCAGGTACTGATGAAGCTTCTCCCAACTTTCTCTTTTGCCAGAGGTAGGGACAGAGTCACAGCTGTGTGGAATCATCCAATTCATGCAGGCCTAGACTATAGTTGTCCAGAAAGACTGATGAAGGTTCATGCCCCTTTCTGCCCTGCATGGGGCAGGAATGAAGCTGAAGGTGTGAGCCACAATCTATGCAGTGCAGATCCAAGATAACTGCAGTTGCCCAGGTAGACTTCTGATTATCCAGTCTGTACCAGCCAAAGGTACCTGGAGTTACCTGGATAGGTTGGTGCAGGGCCCGCCAACCTCTTCCCTGCCAGAGGTGGGGCTGAAGCCTAGGCTAGGATGGCAAGCTGAAATGGGTGAAAGAAACCGGTTCCTACAATCACTGTGATTTTTGGTCAGCCTGGTTTCCCCTCACACTGGGGGCAAAGTTAAAATGCTGGTCTCCTTCCAACTTGGAAAGATTCACATCCTAGCTGTCCCTAGGGTTAAACCTTAATCAGTGAGTCTACTAATCAGTAGCCAAAATCAGTGGCCAACCGTCTCCTCCTCCCTTGTTTTTGGGAAATGGAACTTCCAATTCCAGCCACAGAATAGTTCCTGGGGTGGGTAGCACTGCCAAAGTAGTATAATCACTGGCCTCCCTGGCTTGGCTGACAATTTCCTGGAGAGGCTGTGCAGGTCCCCCCAGCATCCTCCTTGCTGGAGGGGGGGGGCTTTCCTTAGGCTAGAGCTGCAATATGATCCAGATGGCAAGACGCTGGTCGCTATCAGCACTTTGATTTTCAGTCCACCTCACTTCCCCTCGTGCCAGATGTAGAGTTAAGATGGTGGCTACCAGCCTCTTTCTGACTTGAACAGGTTCAAACTTTAGCTGTTCCCAGGATTATACTTTAGCCCACCGAACTTACTCATCTGTAGCTGAGGTTGGTGCACATCCATCTCTACCTTCCCCATTTTTGGGAAATGGAACTTCCAATTCCAGCTGCAGACAGCTCGAGGGGCTTGGACCTCCAGTGCAGGATGGGCACTGGCCTCCATGGCGTGGAGCACTCTATTTACAAGTCTTCTCTGCAGATGGGCAGTCTCCTTCTTCCATTCCTTCGAGGATGTGGCAGGATGCTCTTCTGGTCTCCTGGAGCCCCAAACATATGCTTTAGCTAGCTCCATATAGCTCTGAGTGTTTACTAACTGCCCTGTAGCAGGAGTTGACTCTAGGAGCTCCTTACTCTGCTGCCATCTTGCTAGTTAGTCATATACTTTTTTGGAAAATGCATAACATTCAAGAATAAATAAATTTCCCAGTCTCCCTGAAGCTTAGGTGTAGTCATGTGACTTATTTTTATCAATGAAGTATAAATGTAAATATAATATAGCAGTTCCCGGGAAACTTCTTAAGAGATAGGTGGCCTGCACCCTTTGCACCTTTTCCCACCTTCCACCATCATGCAACATGTGGATGACCTGGGTAGAAAGCAGGAAGAAGCAGTGCCATTGTACCTGCCTTGATCACATATTCCCAGGCTTGTATAGAAGATAGAAATAGACTTCTGTCTCATTTAAGGAATCACTACTTCAATCCTTTGCTATTCTCAGCCAATACAAATTCTAATTGATAAAGGAATGAGAATTATTGAAAAATTACTTTGAGCACAGTTTTGCTCAAAAAGTAATTTCTACATAAATGACTTCTACAAAAAGTCATTTACTTCATGGAAAGGGGAAAAAATTGAATATGCAACATGACAAAGCCAGGAAAGCGAAGAAACACAGGAAGGGCAAAGTCAAATAGTGGTGTTATTCCCAAAATAAGGCTAGCTCTAGAGAGATAAAACCAGTTTCTCTCTTAAGAGTGTTTTTCCTTTGGCAATAATGAAAATAGACGTTTATTTAGATAATAAACAAGCCATCCATAATCCCTGTTGTGATGGTTAGGCTAGTGTCAACTTGGCAAGGTAACTGTGCCCAGTTGTTTGGTCAAGCAAGCACTAGGCTAACTGTAATACAAGGACATTTATGGACTTTGGTCACCATTGACTTTACTGCAGTGGTAAATCATAGATAGCTGCTTATAATTACATCAAACAGGGAGATTGGCATCAGCAAGAGTGAGGCTTATCCCAATCAGTTGAATGCCTTAAAAGGGGAAGTGATTCCAGCATTGGGAGAGAATTTCCCAGCTGGTCTTTGGACAGCCAAGATCTCTCAGAACTCGTCAAGAACCTTCACTGGACTTTCATTTGAAGCCCCTGGTTGCAGCCTGCCTGCGAACCTGGACTTGTACATCCCCATGGCTGCGTGAGAGACTCTTAGAGAATTGCATACTATTGACAGACAACTCTTGTTGATTCTGTTTCCCTAGAGAACCCTAACTAATACACCTGTACACTGAAGAGCTAGAATTGGCTATGGTGAAGAATGGAAATGTATGCATACAGCTATCCTGGGAAGCAAAACTGTTCAATTACTTTGAGGAAAAAATTCAGGATATTGATCGATGATTAACTCTGAGATTATGTGAATTTTATATCTAGTCAAGTTCTTATCTGAAGCAAGTTTTAAACTAACCTCTATGTGAACTGTAAAGATTTATAAGTATCTGAAAATGGGAAGATATAAGGCAAATGATCCTGTATGAAATGGCGATCATAAAAAGCAAATCACCCTGCAACTCCTGAGTGTTCTGAACAAGCAATAGGAACATAGCAAAGATAAGCTGATGGGCAGAATCAAACTTCTATTTAATGCATTTCAAAGCTCTTTTATTAAAGAAATCCAACAGATCACCTCCATTCAATTCCTTCACTACCTACTCTGAACAATGGATTCAAAAGAAATTATAAGTGAACAGTTTAGATACCTACTTTAGGTATCTAAGTCAAATGGTATATTGTACTGTAAAGTTCATGGTTTAAATTGAGTTTTCAAAAAAAATGTAATTAGGGGATAAGGATATTGGCCGTTATGTTTGTTTTAATGAGACTGTTTGAGAGTCAACATGCTAAAATTAAATACCTCCTAACAACCACAATATGAAATTACTCTTTTGCAGTTTAAAGCTTTGCCTCTGGTGGTAAAAACCCCATGTAATTGGCATCAATAGTCAAATCGCACACTTCATTTTGGGCTGCCGGGTAGAAACAAAGGCTCTTCTATTTGGCTAACAATCTGCTCTCTCAGTGGTGTGCACAGTGCAATGACTGGCCAGTGAAAGATATTCACAACAGCTAGGGATTAGGTTAGATTGTACAGGGCCTGAGCAGAAAGCTAAACACTTGAACAGAGCAGCATGAAATAGAAGGTAGCATGTGAGAGGAGAAAGCCACATGAGGGAACCTAGATCAGGGAGAAAGGGTAGTATCAAGTACAAGCTTGGGGAAGGAAGACAATAGAAAATGACAAGTTAGTGAGAGACTTGTGTTCTTAAAGTTTAGGATGGTTTGTTTCTGGCATATGTGACATGCTGATGTTGTCAAATTATAGTTTTCATTACCATCATTATCATTATCAAATATTATTTATTACCCATGTGTGCTGTTCTGGGCATTGTATAAGTAAGCAAAATTGATGTGGTTTCTAACATCTAGGAACCAATAAAATAAATCAGACAATCAATGTAGAGGTATGTAGGAGAACAGATAGTGCAAAAGACACTAAAATAAAAAAAAATGAAGGCTAAGAATAAATTTTAAATGTTTCCAGTGTTTAGGTGAATTGGTGAGTGTCTGTGTGTTTAGTATAAGAATGTTTCCTGCTACATTTTTGGATATAAGTCCTCTATTATTTTCTTCACATAGATAGCTAAATGAAACATTACTCTCTTTAAAAAATGAATTATATTAAATCACTGATGTAATATTTTCAAAATGCTTTCTATAGTACCAAATCAGAAACCTTCCCCATATTCCATGGTCTTAACAGTACAAAACTAGTTAGCCACAAAGAGAAAATATCACTTCTTTCTCAATCTAAACACATCTTCTATGTCATCCCCATAACTGAATGCATGAGAATCCTTTCTTCCAGTCAGATACATGCTGGAAAGGGGTATAAATAACTCCCTTGTGTTCAGGATTTCCTGTGTGTAACTCTTCTTAATTCTACCAAGCTCAGAAAACAACAGTAGAAGTATATATATGGCATAATATACATATACCTAGATATACATATATCTAGTCTTGCATGAAATTCTTCAAACTTATTGACTAATTCTAACAATTCACTGTTAATCTTTCCTGAGTTGTCAGCATCCTATATGTGCTTATAATGTATCTTTCCAACTACATATGGCATTGTGACAAATAGAAGAGGCTGCTTAATGCTGTTATAGCTGAATGTCTCATTTAGGAACAAACAATTCTGGAAAAGCTCCCAGATTATGCATCTGTCCCTCTAGCTTCCACTTCTGAGGATAAAATTGCATAGTGATGACATGAGGATTAGCATATTATTCTTTCCCTCTGTGGGTAGTGTTGGGTTATTCCCCTCACCCTGAAATGAGAGAAAAATATTTAGTTAATGTCTCAGTAGAAAAATCACCACTGTGTTATCAAATGCTTAGGAGATTTTCACATTAGGAGTGGGCTTGCCAAATTACAAGCTTGATCCCTGGAGTCTGAATACACAGATGATTAAGGCTTTTTCTCTTCAAATCAGATTTCTTTGGTTTCTATTCCTGCTTTCTATTCACTTCTTCTATTGTCTCATTTTCCTTCATGTGGCACAAATGGCAGCTAAGTCTGTAAGTGCTTTAGTGCTGACAACTTGGAACTAAGGGGTCTAAACAATGGAGAAATCCTTAGGGAAGCAGTGTTCAGCTCTTCCATCTACAGAATCCTGTTGCTCTGTGGCAGTGTGGTTCCAGATTGATGGTGGTAAATTCAGAAAAGACCTCCTCTACAATAGTGGTGCCATCATGCATATCTGAATGATGGTACTGGTCAAGGACAAATGTTTGCAGGCCCATGGTGAAAAGTCAAAAGTAGATTAATGCAGTGTGCTTTTCTGAAGCTGCATCTTCTTTTTTAATTCTGAAATTAGGTCCTTCCTGTACTTAAAAAAGGCAGGCGTTTGTTACTTTTTTGTACAGCATCCCTACAGAAAAGTGTACACATCACAGTTGAACAGTTCCAAGAACCTTCTTTAAAAACCATATCAGTGCAGACAACCAGCAAGATGGCAGCAGAATAAGGAACTCCAACAGTCAGCTCCTGCTACATGGAAGTAAGTAATCACCCAGAGCTATCTAAAGCACCTGTTTGGGGGCTCCAGTAGATCAGAAGAACATCCTACAACATCCTTGAAAGAATAGAAGGAGGGAACTGCCCACCCGCAGAGAAGATTTGTAAGTAGAGCGCTCCACGCCCCGGAGGCCAGTGTCCATCCTCCACTGGAGGAACAGGTCACCTCTGGAACTATTCCATGGCTGGAAATTGAAGCTCCACTTCCCAAAACCAGGGGAGGAAGAGAAGGTTGGGCACCAACTTCAGCTACTGATGAGCAAATTCAGCGGGCTAAAGTATAACCCGAAGTACAGCTGAAGTTTGAGCCTGCCCAAGTCAGAAAGAGGCCAGTAGCTGCCATATTAATTCTGCCTCTGGCATGAGGGGAAGCCATGTGGACTGAAGGTCACAATGAAGGGAGGGACTGGCTTCTTTCTACCCAGATTGGACTGCAGCCTAGGATTCAGCCCCAACTCTGTCAGGGAGGAAGCTGGCATGACCTGTACCAGTCTCTCCAGGTAACTGCAGGTACATTTGGCTGGCACAGACTGAACAGTTGGAAGTCTATCAGGGCAAATGTGATCATTTTGGACCTGCATGGCATAAACTCTTGCCTGTACCTGAAGGTCCATCACTGCCCCAGGCAGGGGAGGAAGAGGCATGAAACTTCATCAGTCTATTTGGGCAACCAGAGTCTAAGCCTGCACGACTTGGATTATTACACACGGCTGTGGCTCTATCCCTACATCTAGCACAGGAGAAAGGTGGAAGAAGCTTTTTCAATCCCTGGGACAATGCAGGCAGCTTGAGCCTCCACAAATTACAGCACTAACTACATCCTTGGCTCCTACTACACAACCAGTGAGGGAGGAAGGATAAGAAAGCCCTAAACTTTACAGAGAAACTTCCCCCAGAATAAATATATCTAGTAAGCCAGATGCTAAGATATGAAAAAAAAATTAATATCCATACCAAGAAACAGGAAGATATGGCCCAATTATGGGAACAAGAAAAACCTCCAGATGACAAAAAGGAGTGAGAAAACTAATCATAGATGTTCAAACAAATCTCCTTACTAAATTCAGTGAGATGGCTACGGAGATTAAGGATATTAAGAAGACACTGGATGAGCACAAGGAAGAATTTGAAAGCATATATAGAAAAACAGCAGATCTTATGGGAGTGAAAGGTGCAATAAATGAAATTATATCTGCTGGAATCATATAATAGCAGATTTGAGTAGGCAGAAGAAAGGATTGGTAAACTTGAAGAAATGGCCTCTGAGAGTGAACATAGAAAGGAATAAAGAAAAGAATGCAAAAAATTGAACAAGGTCTCATGGAACTAAACAACAGTAAAAGACATGCAAACGTATGTGTTATGGGTGTCCCAGGAGGAGAAGAGAAGGGAAAAGGGCAGAAGAAATATATGAAAGAATAATGGTAGAAAATTTCCCAACCTTATTGAAAGATATAGATATCTGTGTCTGAGAAGCATAAAGTACTCCCATCATAATAAATCCAAACAGACCAACTCTGAGACACATACTAATGAGAATGTCAAATGCCAAGGACAAAGAGAGAATTGGGAGAGGAGCAGAGAAAAGTAATGAATAACATATACCTAATAAGAATAAGATACCTAATAAGTGCCAATTTCTCATCACAAACCATGAAGGCAAGAAGACAGTAGTTTAATATTTTTATGATACTGCAAGTGAAAAACTTCTAGCCAAGGATTTTACATCCAGCAAGATTGTCCTTCACAAATGAGTGCAGGTTTAGAATATTCACAGATAAACAGAAACTCCTAGAGTTTGTAACCAGGAGGCTGGCTTTGCAGGAAATACTAAAGGGTGTGCTACAGTCTGAAAAGAAAAGACAGGAGAGAGAGGCTTGGAAGAGAGTCTAGAAATGAAGATTATATCAGTAAAAGTGTAATAACTGCAAGTGTCAAGAGTGGTTAAAATAAAATATGACAGAAAAAACCAAAAGGAGAAAATGTGCAA
Source organism: Dasypus novemcinctus (assembly GCF_030445035.2). NCBI lineage: Eukaryota > Metazoa > Chordata > Mammalia > Cingulata > Dasypodidae > Dasypus > Dasypus novemcinctus. The sequence goes on from NC_080704.1 coordinate 36,520,685, forward strand.
AATAAGAACTGTCTTTACCAAAATAACAATGAAAGTTCATGGATTAAACTTCCCAACCAAAATACACAGACTGGCCCATTGGATAAGAAAATATTAGCCACCTACATGTTGTCTTCAAGAGACTAACCTTAGACCCAAGATAGCAATAGATTGAAACTGAAAGCCTGGAAAAAGATATTCCATGCATGCTGTAACCAAAAAAAAAAAAGCCAGAGTAGCTATATTATATCAGATGAAACAGATTTTAAATAGACACTAGTAAAGCTCTATCTAAGGAAGTAGTCAGGAAAACAACTCCATTTACAAGAGCAACTAAAAGAATCAAATATTTAGGAATAAACTTAACCACCAACAAAAAGTATTTGTATTCAGAAAACTACAATGCATTGTTTTTAAAAGAAAATTTTAAAAGACCTAAATAATTGAAAGAACATTCCATGCTTACAGATTGGAAGACTAAATATCATTAAGATGTCAATTCTACACAAATTGATACAATTGATATACTGATTCAATGCAATCCCAATAAAAATTTCACCAGCATTTTTTAAGTAAGTGGAAAATATGATTATTAAATTTATTTGGAAGGGTAAGGGATCCCAAATAGCCAGAAATACCTTAAATAGGAAAAGCAAAGTTGGAGGACTCTCACTTCCAGACTTGAAATCATATTATCTAGCTACAGTGGTAAAAACAGCATGGGAGTGGAATAAAGACAGACACATAGATCAATGGAATCAAACTGATGGTTCAGAAACAGACCCTTTCATCTATGGTCAAGCAATTTTTGAGAAGCCTATCAAACCCACCCAGCTTGGGCAGAATAGTCCATTAAACAAATGGTGCTGAGAGAACTGGATATCCATAGCCAAAAGAAAGAAAGAGGACCTCTATGTCACATCTTATACAAAAATTAACTCAAAATGGACCAAAAATTTAAATATAAAATCAAGACAAAAATGTAGGGAAATATCTTCAAGACCTGGTTGTAGGTAGTGGATTCTTAAAGGAAATAAGAGGAGGACTGAGATGGACTACTGATGTTTAACGTATGTATTTTTAATTAACTTTACTTCAAAAGTGTGGAAATATATAGAGTTGATGGTAACACATTATAGTAGTAACAAATGGTTTATATATGGGAATGTGGCTGGAAAGGGTAGTCTAAGGATGTAAATGTCAATTGAATGAAAGCGAAAGACCCCTTTCAATTTAGAAGAGGAGTAGATACCGTCATCCCAGGGTTCACAGGATGGAGGAATAAAATATGGTTTAGAGTGGATTTACTGGTATTCTACTATACAATTATTGTGGCTCTAGCAATGGAAGAAATTGTATCATTGATGTGGAGGCAATGACCATGGAAGTTGCTGAGGGCAGGGAGAGGGAAGAAGAGGTGTGATATGGGGACATTTTCGGGACTTGGAGTTGTCCTGAATGATATCGCAGGAACAGATGCTGGGCGTTATATATCCTGCCATAACCCACTGAATGGACTGGGGGAGGTTGTAAACTGCATTGTAAACTATAATCCATGTGGTGCAGCAGTGCTCCAAAATGTATTCACCAAATGCAATGAATGTGCCGCACTGATGAAAGAGGTTGTTGATGTGAGAGGAGTGGGAGTGGGAGTGGGGTGAGGAGTGGGGTATATGGGAAACTCTTACATTTTTTCATGTAACATTTTGTGTGATCTATGTATCTTTAAAAAAGGTAATAAAAATTTTGCTAAAAAAAAAAAGAAAGCTAAAGAATAATCTAGGGACTGAATAACACAGTAAATCCAGAGGCGGATGAGATTGTGGTTGATGGTACAGATGTAAGAGTGTCCTTTGTGAGCAGATGTACATCACTATTGCAAGGTGGTGGGAATATGGAGAAGCATGGGAAAAAATACAACTGGAGTGACCTATGGACTGTGATTAAGAGCAATACTGTAATAGACATGCATCAGTGCCAAAGATGTACTGTGTTGATAATGGGTGAGTATGGAAAAAGTGTGCCAAATGTACACTATGGACCTGGTAATAGTTAGATGATATTGTCTCATAATCTGTAACAAATGTTCCACCAGATGGTAGTGTGTTGATGAATGGGTGTTGTATGGTAATTCTGCACATGTGTGATATTGTTTTGTAAGTTTACATCTTCTGTCATAAAAATATATTTTCAAAATAATAATAGGGTAGGTTGGGGGTAAAATACACCAAATGTAAGATAAGGATTATAGTTAGTAGTAAGATTTTGATGATATTCTTTCATACTTTGTAACTTTGTAAGAAATGTCTCACAACAATGCAAGGTGTTATTGGTGGGTTGATGTATGGGAACCCTGCATGATGTTATGCGTGTTTGCTTTGTAAGTTCACAACTTTTACTATACACTTATTGTTTATGTATGTTTGTGTATAGCGATATAAAAATAATAATTATTATAATTATAGTAATAGATTGGGTTGGGGAAAAATACACCAAATGTAAGATAATTTGGTTAGTAGTATTATTTTGAGGATGCTCTTTAATCATTAGTCAAAAATGTTTTACAGCAATGCAAGGTATTGGTGGTAGGGTGAGGTATGGGAGTCCAGTATAATGTTATGTATTTTCGTTTTGTAAGTTCACAATTATTACTATACATTTGTTGCTTAGATGTGTTTATGTATGATTGACATACTTCCTTAAATTAAAAAAAAAACAATGCAACCAGCATCCAGATCAAGAAATAAAACATTATCCAGAACCCGAGAAACCTATAACTACCCCAGCCAAGGTTTACTCCCCACCAAAGTCACTGCCATTTAACCTCTAATCCACAATGTGCCTGGTTTTGAGTTTTATAAAAATGGTTTCATATAATTTGTATTCTTTGTATCTATCTTATTTTGTGCAATCTTGTTTGTCAGATTCTATTTTTTTATTTGTTAAAATTCCACTTATTTTACAGAACATAATTGGTACTATAATTTGATTTTCCAAATACCCTTAAACTGCTTTCCATTATTATATTTTTGAATTTTTTTTCTGCTCTAGAAATTCAGTATTATAGGAATCACTACTCTTGGTCTTAGGCCTTCCTTTGATTAGATCTAAAGCTCAGAATCCTCTTGGATTTGCCTACATATATGGATGGTTGAACCACCTCAAAATATTGAACTAAATGGAACCCCAAGGAGGAATATTTTCTTGCAATCAGACCAGAACCTTGTTACACAATGATGCCATCTTATGACAATACAGCAATTTGTAGACTAGTGATTGTTTTCATTTTTATTACCTCGTTCAAATTCAACTAGCCTCTTAGAATTGGGAAGTAATTACCTGAAACTAGGGAAGACTCAAAATGGCTTAAGAGATAGTAAAGATTATATGAGAAAGAATGTGAAGATAAGGGAGCATAGTATATGACACGTAGTAGGTCCTCCTTAAATTTTTAAAGAAGGAAAGGACTTAGTTTCCCTAATATTAGGTAGGTCTTAGATCTTTCTTTAGGGATTTATTCCCTGTTGGTATCTTTTGTGAGCAGTGACTATCTGTTGGTACCCACCAAGAAATAGACAAAAACGGAATTTAGCAGTAATATTAATTATCCCATAAATTTAAATATTTGTCTTACATATATGTATATCCATCCAAAAGTTCATGGGGATTCACAGGTTTAATTTTTACTGTGTTGACTATTTGTTAGTAACCAGAATATCCAGGGAAAGGGACCACTTTTGATATTCTGATTTGTAACATGTAAAAATTCTTATTCTAGCAACATATATAACCTAAGATTTCTTCTTTTATACATATTCAAATATATAATTATGTGCTATTAATTACTTTGACAATGTTGTTCTCCCATCACAACCATCAATTTTTCCTTCATTCTGTTAATGTGGAGTATTACAATAAATGATTTTCTTATATTGGCCCACCCTTGTGCATCTGGGATAAATTACACTTGATCATGATCTATAATTCTATTAATACGCTGTTGTATTCGATTTGCTAGTATTTTCTTGGGGTTTTTGCACTATATTTGTAAGAAATATTGGTTTGTGATTTTCTTTTCTTATGGTATCTTTATCTTTCTTTGGTATGAAGGTAATGTTGGCCCAAAAGGAATTAGAGAATGATCCCTCCTGTAGCAGTTTGACATTATTGATGAATTCCAAAAAGAAAATATTGGATTATGTTTGTAAACTTGTCTTTTTCTCTGGGCGTATGAGATTATATTGGATTCACAGGTTTACTTGATTAAGTAATCATGCAAATCTCTTATGCCTCCCCTTGGTGGGTGGGGACTTACAGATAAAAGGCATGACAAAGGACAGAGGTAAAGGGTTTTTAACATTGAAGTTTTGATGTTGGAGTTTGATGCTGAAGTCTTAAGCTGGAGCCCCTGGAAGTAAGCATACAGAGGAAAGAGAAGCAAGGCCTGGGAAGAGAGGAACCCAGGAAGCCTGAACCCTGGCAGACGTCAGCAGGAATCTTGCTCAAAAAATGTGGAAACAGACTTTGGTAAGGGAAGTATGCTTTATGGCCTGGTATCTGTAAGCTCCTACCCCAAGTAAATACCCTTTATAAAAACCAACCAATTTCTGTTATTTTGCTTCAGTACCCCTTTGGCTGATTAATATACCTCCTTACCAATTTTTTTGGAAAGAGTTTTAAGCAAGATTGCTGTTCATTCTTCTTGGAATGTTTGGTAAAATTTTCCTGTGAAGCCAACTGGTCCTGGGCTTTTCTTTGTTAGGCGACTTTTGACTACTTATTCAATCTCTTAACTCATTACTGGTTTGTGGAGAGTATCTATTTCTTATTGAGTCAGTGTATGTAATTTTGTGTGTTTCTAGGAATATATCCATTTCATCTAGGTTATCTAATTTGTTGGCATATAGTTGTTCATAATATTCACTGATAGTACTTGTTATGTCTGTGGGGTTGGTATTAATGTCCCCCTTTTCATTTCTGATTTTTTTTTCATTTGTGTCCTCTCTCCTTTTTTTCAAAATTCATCAGTCCAGCTAAGGGTTTGTCAATTTTATCGACCTTTCCAAAGAACCAATTTTGGTTTTGTTCACTCTCACTATTGTTTTTTTTTAACAGAACCTTTTTTCCCTCCCACTCCCTTTGCAGCTTGCTTGCTGTCTGCTCTCTTTGTCCGTTCGCTGTGCATTCTTCTGCATTTTTTCTTGCTTGTCTCCCTTTTTGTTGTGTCACCTTGCTGAGTCGGCTCTTCACAGTGCTTGCAGGCTGGGCGGCACTCTGCAGTGCTTGCAGGCCGGCAGCTCTCCGCAGCATGTGGGTGAGCCTGCCTTCACAAGGAGGCCCCAGGACGTGAACCCAGAGCCTCCCATATGGTAGATGGGAGCTCAATTGAATGAGACACAGTCACTTCCTACTACTTATTTTTTCTTCTGTATTTAATTTATCTCCACTCTAATCTTTGTTACTTCCTTCCCTCTGTTTGCTTTTGGTTTAGTTTGCTCTTCTTTTTCTAGCCTTCCAGCTTTGAGGTTAGGTCTTTGATTTGAAATCTTTCTTTTTTTTTTTAATGTAAGCATTTAGAGCAGGGGTTCTTAACCTTTTTTGTCCCATGGACCCCTCTGCCAGTCAAGTGAAAACCACGGACCCCTTATTAAGTCCACACTATACTGTCTATTATTTAATAAATATATCACCCTCACCAAGACATCCACAGAAGAATAATGTTTTTTTTTTTAATTTAAATTCAAGCTCATGGACCCCTTGTTATTAATAAGAACCCTGATTCAGTGTTATAAAGTTCCCTCGCAGCACTGGCTTTGCTGCATTTCCTAAGTTTTGGTTTGATTCTTTTCATTCTCATACGCCTGAAGATATTTCCTTATTTCCTCTATGGTTTCCTCTTTAACCAACTGGCTGTTTAAGAATACAGTGTTTACTTTCCACATATATATATTTTTAATTTTCCATTTATCCCTCTCTTACTGATTTCTATCGTCATTCCATTGTGGTTGGAAAAGTTACAGTGTATGAATTCAATATTTTTTAAAATTTATTGAAACGTGTTTTGTGGCCTAAAATATGGTCTATATTGGAGGATATATATGGAACTCAAGAAGAACTTGTATTCTATTGATGTTTGGTGAAGTGTTCTATGTATATGTTAAGTCCAGTTGGTTTAATATGGCTCATGTCTTGTAATTCCTTATTGATATTCTGTCTAGATGTTCTATCCAATATTGAAAGTGGTTTATCAAAATTTCCTACCATTTATGTAGAACTGTCTACTTCTCCCTTCACATCTGTCAGGATTTTCTTCATATATTTTCAGGTTCTGCTTTTAGGTACGTACATTTTTATAACTTTTACATATTCTTGTTGAATTGACCTCTTTTTCAGTAAGTAATGATTGTCTTTGTCCCTCATAAGAGGTTTTGTTTGTTTGTTTAGTTTTTAGGTACCAAGAGCCAGGGAATGAAACTCGGACCCGTATGCGAGAAGTCGATGCTCAACCACTAAGCCACGATGGCTTCCCTGAGTTAGTTTTTTAGTTTGCTTTGATGGTAATAGCTTTTTAGTACACTATCATATACAGATCATATATGAAAAACACCTATAAAACCGTTCTTACTGATCCAAAGTCATTTTAATTTAATCTTAAATTGGATTATTTATAAAAACATCAAATTTTTGTTGCGAAACCAACATTAAAACTCTGTTGGAGATTTGGTTGTTTATGAATGAATAGCTTCTAAATTCCTCCAAGGTTTCAAGACTCTACCATTTGAGGGAGACAAAGCCTTAACTTCCACTTCAATGGAGCTCAAATTTCAGCTATTCATTGTCCTTGAACCCTGGCAGTTAGTACTAGTTCTGTGACCTAAGCTTGCCTTATAATAGGGGTTGGTAATTTACTGCCCACCAGCCAAATATAACCCACCATATGTTTTTATAAAATTTTATTTCAACTTAGCCATGCCCATTTATTTATGTGTTGTGTATAGTTGCTTTCACTCTACAACAGCAGAGTTGGAATAATTTTGACAGGGACCATATGGCTCACAAAGACTAATATATTTATTATCTGAACTTTTACAGGAAAACACCAAACAAAAAAACAAAAGCATCCAGTACCTGCCTTATCAGATATTATTGCTGGAGATCCTAATTATAGAATGACTGACACACAAAAAAGTAAGTATGGTCACATTTCTGCAGTGAAAGTAGCAATGGTGTACCAGTGGACCATGGCCATGATAGCAGTTAATAATTCACATTTTTCCTGTGGCTTGATGCTAGATGTGTTTTTGGATGTCAAGCCTGGTCTTTCTTTATGTTTCCTGTCCACTTTTTCAACCTAGCTCTCAGGTCTTCCCACTGATTCCAGGAGGTACCAGAGAGCCTTTCAGTAAATTATATACTTCTGCTGATGGTAGTCAGAGTCATTTTCTATTAGTTGCACCTCAGAACCTTGAAAGGTCCATAGGCCTTTATTTCTGAGTATGTTTTAAGATGCTCCTTTTCCATTCCCCAAGGATCTTCTTCCACACGATAGCACATGCTGTATCTATCAACCCTTATTTTACTGGCTTGTAGTTCATTTTCTCTCTCAGACTAGGAATTTTCTGAAAGTAGTCTAACTCAGCTTTCTGTGGTACTCAGGAAATTTTGGAAAAAAAAAGAATGCATTAACAGGCACAAAGACTATGAGAGCCAAAAGACTATCATTTTCATCATCAAAATTGTCAACCTTAATTGAGCATTTATCAAGTATCTGCTAAGCACTCTACATGCCTAGCATCATTTAATCCTCATAATAAACATATGATGTCTACACCATACTTATCCCATTTTATAGATGAGGCAATCATGGTGCATAAAAAGAAAGGAACTTGCTCAGGGACCCAAATCTAGTTGGCAACAGAACCATGATTCCAAACCAAGTTATAGTATTGAAACTGTGCTCATAATTAATTACTCAAAACAGGAAATTTCACAGAAAATCTAACAGCTCCTGACCAATTCCTAGACAAGATCATTTAGTGTAAAATTAGGAAGCTCTACCAGTCTCTGGATAAGAATGCAGTGGGGTTAGAGATACTCTGTCCTTTATCAGAAGCAGGAAAGACACCAGATTTGAGGAGAGATTTCAGCTACCCTCTCTGTGAAATAGCATTAGTGATTCTGCTTCTTTTAAACTCCAGGGTTGAAGGTGAACTGAAAGGGAAATGGCTGTACAACTCTGTGAGAAGGGAACAACTCCACACTCATAGCCAAAGATGATTTATAAGGAAAGTGGGGGGAAAGACTGCAAAATCAGAAAGTTTTATCTCTACATTACTGCAAGTGTGATAGGTGTCTATAGAAGCACAGTCATCACTGGCTACCCAACAAACACCCCACAATCTGAGGGGAAAGTGTGAGTAGCCTGGATGACTGTGGGAAAGTACTGTCTGGGAGAAGACAATGAGACAGAATACATTCCAACAATGGAATGAGCACCCAAAAAGTGAGTGATGAAACTGATTCATAATGACTCAATGTGGGATATACTGAGATAAGATGCACCATGGTAGCAGAATAAGTTTAAGCCTGTCTTTTGCGGTATATATACACACAAGCTTGCTGAGTTTCTTTTCCTTTATCAAGATTTGCTTTTTTATACACTGGGACCAGCTGTATTCAAGTAATTTGAGATAAACCTAATAGACCATCCAGGGGAAAAATATTCTCAGCTTTCTGCAAGGATATTTGAGTCCAGACACATTGAGCCACCCACTTAAGATGCAGTATTATATTAGACCTGAGTATATCACACAAAAGAAAACATCACCCTTGTCTTTAAGAAGCTTCCACAGGAGGCAAAAAGTAAAAAAAAAAAAAAAAACAAATTGATTGTTGTGTGATAAGTTCTAGGAGTAAGTCAAGGTAGCACCATACTTGGATATATTTATAAAACTTTGAAACTAATTGAAAAACAATTTAGGCATTATTAACCTAAAATGTAAAAGAAAAGAGAAATCTCTACCTTCTTTGATGTAAGGTTAAAGAATGTATGAGAAAAATATAAGTCAAAAGCTAACTATTTTAATTTATGTAAGCACTAAAAAATATTTTTATATCAATATAAAAAATACCCCATAGCACAAAAACATGTAAATGAAAATCATAGAGTATGACCCTCTGGAATAGAAACAGTACATGAAAATCAAATTTGGTTGCTAGGATTTTATTTCAGACACATTAATCTGAGTATCAAACTGTTATAAACATATAGGATACAAATTTGAATAAAGAACTACTCCAATTAAATTACCAGATCTGTTCTGACATCACCTGAAACTTTAGAAGATCATATAGTACTCCATCATAACGCTGATTTCATGACAGAATAATTTTTAGAATTTCAGGCCCTTGGTCTTTGTTTGTTTCACTCCATTTACCTTTTATCAATGATAGCGATTCTCTCTCTCTTCTTCCCTACCTCTTTTTTCCCATGGAGGTAATTGAAATGGATTCTAGAGTTCCCTAAAATCAGGTACAATGTGTTACCTACCATTGTCGGTCTTTGTACATCTTATTAACTTTATCCCACTGGAAATCAAGCTGTGCGAGACCTTCCTGTAGCTTTGTCCTTTCCACAGGTGTGGCACTTTGTAATACTGCTGGCTTCTTTTGGTGAATAACATCAATCCGACCTGAGATTTGTTGCAGGCTGTCCTTTATATTCTGTAATATTGAAATTTCAATACAAATCAGAAATGAATCCACCGTCTATGGAAAGACAAAAAGGAAACCTAAAAACCTACAGAAGGAACAGTCTTGCAATTCTTTTTATAAAAATTAAAGTTAATAGATCACAAGGAATGTTACATTAAAAAACATTAAAAAAATGAAAAACCTAAGAGGTCCCCATATATCCCACTCCCCACGCCCCACCACATCATTTTTGTAAATTGTATTTTTTTGAAGATATACACATCACAAAAAAAGTTACACTAAAAAAATAAGAGGTTCCTCTATACTCCCCACCCCCTCACCCCCACCTCTCCTACACCAACAACCTCCCTCATCATTGAGGCACACTCATCGCACTCGGTGAACACATTTTGGGACACTGCTGCACTACACAGATAATAGTTTACCCACGGTTCGCACTCTCCCCCAGTACATTCAGTGGGTTATGGCAGGATATATAAAGTCCAGCATCTGACCCTGCAGTAATTCTTAATTACTGACTTTGTAAAGTCATCAGCCTTAGTCAAGTTTACCAATGATTTCAACATGGTCAAATTCGATGGGTAATTCACAGTCATTATCTTGCTATAGCTGATCACTCTCCCCATCTTAAACCTCTTTCTTCATTTGGCTTCTGTGAACTGAACATTTCTGGTTTTTCTTCCACCTTCTTGTACACTGCTTTGCATTCTCCTTCAATGGACACTTCTCCTTGTACTTACACCTTCCTATTGGAGCACTATTGGCTCAGGTTTGGAACTCATTTCACTCTCTGTCTATACTACCTCCCATTCAATTCCATGACTTTAAATACTTTCTATGCAACAATGACTCCTAAACTTTTTTCTACATCCCTGACTTTTTATTTGCATTGCATACTCATAATTCAATACTTTCGTAACACTTGGATGTCTCACGAGCACCTCAAACTAAACGTAACCCAAACATAATTCTGAATTACACCTCTCAGTACTTTGTCTCTGCTAGCTTTCTCCCTTTCAGTAAATAACATATCAGTTAATATTTACTCAGGTGGACAACTTCCAGAACATATTAAGAATCTGACCACTTCTTAATACTTCCCTTGCTACAACTCTGATATAAGCTACCACTGTCTTTCAGCTGGATTATTACAATAGATACCTAAATGGTCCTCTTGCTTCCTTTCTTACTTTTCTCCTACTCTCATCCCACTCTTTATTCTGCTTCAGTTTTCTTCATAGCACCTAACATTAAATGATTTATCTAGCTGCCTGTGCCTAACACTAGACTAAACACTATGGGTTTAGGAATGTTATCAGTCTTACTCTCTTTTTGTATCCCCAGAGTTCAAAACTGTCTGGCTGTTCCAGGTGACCAAGATAGCAACTTGACAACCCCACAGAATCTTTGAACACTAAGAAAAAATGGCAGAGCTACCTTCCTCAAAACTCCATAAAAGAGTAAAAGGGTTGCTATAACTGGGTGAAGTGATGAATCAAGAAAATAAGAAAATGAAGCTTTAAAAATGGTAGGAGAAGCTCATGACACCCTTGCTGGCTCTACCCCATCCCCTTCCCAGTGTAGTGTGGAGCTAGCCTGTGCTACTGTTGTGGGTACCTGGCCCTGTTGTGGAAGGAGTAACCCCTAAGCACATATTGTTGTGCCTACGTGTCCAAACCAATTATTGGTTGGCAGCCTAAAAGACTGGCCAAGGTAGCTTGTTTTGGGCTTACAATCCCAGAAATTGTTCTGCAGGTATAAACAGCTAAAACAGTGTAAGAAACATTAAGGCATAAATTAGATTATGCAAGAGAGGGAGAAAGTCTGTTCCATAGGGAGTGGAGGGGAATTTGAATTCCTGTAAATGGGGGAATTCCTAAGGTCATGAACAAGAACAGGCACACTAGACAATACAGGCTCAGAAAAGACAGGGATCATCCTACACTTCACATTCACCTCAGGCTGAAGGTCTTGACAGGAAGTCTAAAATCCAATACAGAGCTGATTTGCAAAGAGTGTGAGAGGCATTTTTGCATTTGTTAGCTCCTGACACTCAAGGAAGTCTCTGTCATATCATGAGCCAGATAGAAGCTTAAAGAACAGAGAGCTCAGGGGCAAAATCACAGAGTTAGCACTTTAAAATATTAAAATGTACAGTGTACATCAAATGATTATAAGACAAACAAAGAAATGAGAAATGACAACCTATACAAAGAAACAAGATAAAAATCTCAAAACCATTATTAAAGACCAGACTTTGGACATACCAGAAAAGGACTTCCAAAAATGATCATCAATATACTTCAGAAGATAAAGGAAAACACAGAGAAAGAACTGAAGGCTATCAGGAAAACAACGAATGAACAATATAAGAATCTCAATAAAGGGATAGAAATTTTAAAAAGGAACCAAACAAAACTACTGGAGTTGAAGACCACAATAACTGAAATGAAAAATTCCCAGGTGGGTTTCAACAGTAGATTGGAGCTGACAGAAGAAAGAATCAGTTAACTCGAAGACAAGACAATCAAAGTAAGTCAGACTGAGGACCAGAAAGAAAAAGGAATTATAAAAAGTGAAAACAGCCTAAAAGATACCTGGGATACCATCAAACATATCAATATATGCATTATGGGGCTCCTGGAAGGAAAAGAAGAGAGAGGCAGAAGGAATATTCAGAGAAACAATGGCAGAAAATGACACAAATTTAACAAAAGACAACCATATGCATGTTCAAGAGGCCCAATAAACCCCAAAAGGATTAACTCGAAGATAACCATGCTCACACATGGTAATCAAACTGTCAAATGCCAAGGACAATGAAAGAGTTCTGAAAGCTGCAACAGAAAAGCAAGGTGTTTATAGCAGTTTTATATTGTTTATGAATTCCAAAAATAGTTATTGGATTATGTTTGTAAACTGGTCTCTTCCTGTGGGCATATTAGATTATATTGGATTCAAGATTTCACTTTTACTTGATTAAATAATGATTAAGGCTTTGATTGGGCCATGTTGGTAGGATATGGGGGCAGGGACTTACAAGAAACTGCAGAGAAGGCAGGTTGGACTTTTGATCCTGGAGCCCGGGAAGTAAACAGATAGAGAAGCAGATACATGAGGAAGGAGAGAAGCCTCCATTAGACACAGCACAGTCCCTGGGAAGAGAGATGAGCCATTCACCTGATAGTATATAGCTGGCCTTGTGTAGAGAGCAGAGCAGCTGAACCTGGAGAGAAACGATCCCCAGGAAGAGAGGAACCCAGGAAGGAATCCTTGCAGATGTTGGCAGCCATCTTACTCCAACACATGGTCACAGGATTTGGTGAAGGAAGTAATTTATTCATTATGGCCTGTTAACTTAAGCTTCTACCCCAAATAAAATATGCTTTATAGAAGTCAACAGATTTCTGGTATTTTGCATCAGCACCCCTTTGCCTGACTAACACAGTGTTATGTACAAGGGAGTCCCTAGAAAATTAAATGCTGAATTCACATCAGAAACCATGGAGGCATGAAGGCAGTGGGAATCAATATTTAAAGGGCTGAAGGAAAACAATTGTCAATGAAAAAATTTGTATCTAGTAAGAATGTCTTTCAAAAAGGAGAAAGTGATATTCCAAGATATTTTGAGATAAACAATAGTTGAGGGAGTTCATCATCTCTAGACCTTCCCTACAAGCAATGCCAAAGGGAGGTCTTCAGACTGAAAGGAGAGGATATGAGACAGTGGATAAAAGCAGCATAAATAAATAAAGATCTCCAGTAAGGTAACATATGTGTAATTATAAAGGCCAGTACTATTGTATTGTTTTTTTTTTTGTAATGCTACTTTTTATTTCTTATAGAATCTAAAATGCAAATGCATTAAATTAATGAAAAATGGATGGTTTTAGACATATGATGCATAATGATATAATTTGCAACAAGTACAACAAGAAGGTGGGGGATGACGGGGTATAGGAACAGTGTGTTTATATGCAATTGATAAGTTGGCAACAAATCCAATATGATTATTATAGAGTTTGCATGTTAAAATTTAGCTCCATGGTAGTCACAAATATAATATATGAAAAAAGCATACAGAAAAAAATGAGAAGGGACTCAAAATGGTACAATACCTAAAAATCAAATAATATGAAAGTAGGCATAAATGGAAGAATTGTGCAACAAAAAAAGGCATAAAAATTACAAGAGAAAATAGTAAAATGGCAGAGGAAAGTTATGCATTAGCAGTAGTTACTTTAAATGACTCTCCAGTCAAAAGGCAAAAATTGGCAGAATGGATATAAAAGCATGATCTAACTATATACTGTCTATAAGACAGTTACCTTAAATTCAAAGACAAAAATAGGTTTAAAGTGAAAGAATGGGAAAAAATCTCCCAAGCAAATAGTAACCAAAAGAGAGCTGGGGTAGCTATACTAATATGAGACAAAAAAAGACTTAAGTCAAAAACTGTTATTAGGGTCAAAGAAGGTCACTATATACTGATAAGGGAGTCAATTCAATAAGAAGATACTAATATTAAATACATATGCACCTGATAGCAGAGACCCAAATTAAATGAAGCAAATATTGGAAAACTTGAAGTAAGAAATAGATGGCTCTACATTAATTATAGGAGACTTCATTACACCATTTCCAATAATAGAAATAACATGTGGAGAGAAGATGTTTATGTAAATAGAAGATTTGAACAATAGTATAAAACAATTAGACTTAAAAGCCATAGGTAGAACACTTCACTCAACAGCAGAAGAATGCACATTCTTCTTGAGTACACATGGGTCATTCTCTAGGATAGACAATATATTAGGTCACAAAAAAGTCTATTTTCAAAAAATTAAAAAATATTGAAATCATACATTGTATCTTCACTGACCACAATGGAATGGCACTAGAAATCAATGAGAGGGAGAAATAGAAATTTTAAAAATATATGGAATTTAAACTATTTTTAAACAACCAAAGGGTTAAAGTAAGGAAGTAAGGAAACAAATCGAGACGAATGAAAAAGAAAACAAAGCATATGAAAACTTGTGGGATGCAGCAAAGTCAGTGCTGAGAGAGAAATTTATAACTCTAAATGCTTATGTTAAAAAATAAGAAAGATTTCAAATAAGAGACCTAACCTCACAACTGGCATAACTAGAAAAAGAAGAGTAAACTAAATCCATAGTGAGCAGAAGGAAGAAAATAACTAAGATTCAAATAGAGATAAATAAAATAGAAAATAAAAATCCAAAGAGAATGAATTTGTGTTGGTAGAGACCTGAATCTCAGCAGAGTTGCAACACCTACTCTTCGGTTCATTAGACTCACCCAGGACAACTAACAAGGAGATGATGTCGGACGATGCCCATCCCAAGGAACAGAGAGTGCATGCAACTGCAAGCAAGATAGTTCCATCTATCCACCCTGTGTGATCTAAGATCCCACTCAATTAGAAACAGAGTGGGCATCACAATTCCCAAATCTTCAATATCAGGGAATGAAGAATAAGACTAAGTAGACATTATTATTCTATTATAGGTTTTTTTTTTTGCAATGGAAGAACTTTTATTAAGGATATAAAGGCAGTGGCCACCACAGGTTTTGAGGGGGGGGAGAGGGAACAAGAGGTGCAACATGGGGGCATTTTGGACATTGGAATTGTCCTGCATGACATTGCAATGACAGATACAGTCAATTATACATTTTGTCATAACTGATAAAATTTTGTAGGGTAGAGTGTAAACTATAATGTAAACTATAGTCCATTGTTAATAGCAATGCTTCACTGTGTGTTCATCAATTATAACAAATGTAACACACTAATGAAAGACGTTCTTAATGTGGGAAAGTGTGGGAGTGGGAGGGAGTGAGGCTTACGAGAATCTCCTATATTTTTTATGTAACATTTATGTAATCTAAAGCTTCTTTAAAAAATAAAAAATATTAATAAAAGAGAATGAACAAAACCAAAATTTGGTTCTTAGAAAAGATCAATAATATTGACAAATCTTTACCTAGAATGACAAAACTCAAATCAGAAATGAAATGGGGACAGTAATACCAACACCACTGAAATAAAAAGGATTATTAGAGGATACTATAAAAAAACTGTACACCAACAAGGTAAATACCTAGAGAAAATGGACAAATTCCTTGAAACACAGAAATACCTGCACCGATTCAAGAAGAAAGAGAGGATCTCAACAGACCAATAACAAGTAAATAGATTGAATTAATAACCACAAATCTCCCAAAAAGAAAAGTCCAGGACCAGATGGCTTCATTAGTGAATTTTACCAAACATTCCAAGAAGAAGGAACACCAATCCTGCTCAAACTGTCCCCACAAAATTGAAGAGTCGGGTACACTATCTTCCCCTTCTATGGGACCAACATCATCCTAATAACAAAGCTATATAAAGTCACCATAAGAAAAGAAAACTATAGACAATAGCTCTAATGAACATAAATGCAAAAGTCCTCAACATAATACTAGCAAGCCAAACCCAACAGCACACTAAAAGAATTATATACCATGATCAAGTGGAATTTATCTCAGCTATGCAAAGGTGGTTCAACATAAGAAAATCAATTAATGTAATACACCAAATTTACAGAATGAAGGGGAAAAAATGACTATGTCATTGATGAAGAGAAGGCATTTGACAAAATCCAGCACCTCTTTTTGACAAAAATTCTTAGAACTGGAAACTAAAGGAAGCTTCCTCAACATGATAAAGGGCATGTATGACAAACCCACAGCTAATACCATGCTTAATGGTGAAAAACTGAAAGATTTCCCTCTAAGATCAGGAACATGACAAGGATGTCCACTGTCACCACTCTTATTCAACATTTTACTGGAAGTTCTAGCCAGAGCAATTAGACAAGAAAAAAGTAATAAAAGGAATCCAATAGGAAAGGAAGAAATAAAACTTTCCCTATATGTAGATAACATGATTCTATATGCAGAAAATCCTGAAAAATCCACAATAAAGCTCTTAAAGCTAATAAATGAATTCACTGAAGTGGCAGTGTACAAGATCTAACCCCCAAATTAGAAGTGTTTCTATAATGTAGTAATGAAAAACTGGAAAAAATCTTTAAAAAAGTCAATTTACAATAACAACTAAAAGTATCAAATATCTAGGGATAAATTTAAACAAGGATTTAAAGATGTATCCCCAGAAAACTACAAAGCATTGCTAAAAGATATCAAAGAAGACATAAATAAATGGAAAGACATGCCATGTTCATGATTGGAAGACTATTTTTAAGGTATCAATTTTAACTAAAACAATTTACAGATTCAATGCAATCCAAATCAAATTTCTAACAGCCTTTGTTTAAGAAATGGAAAAGTCAATCATCACATTTATATTGCACTGTTAGGGTACCCAAATAGCCCCAAACCACCTTCCAAAAGAAGGAAGTTGGAGGACTCACACTTCCCAATTTTAAAACTTCTAAAAAACTTACAGTAATCAAAACAGCATGGTACATGCACAAGTACAGGCATGTAGATGAATGGAATCAAATTAAGAATTCAGAAATACACCCTCACATCTATTGCTAATTGATTTTTAACAAGCATGCCTGGGACAGTTTGAGATTATTTTTGTGAATCCCCAAAAGAGAAAGATTGTTTGTAAACTGTTCTATTTCTCTGGGTGTAATACCCTTTGATTATATTAGATTCAGTTGAGGGAACCTTGATTAGATTCCCTGTTAAGACCGCTTTGAGGACTTTCTTTTATTCAACCATGTCAACAGGGCATTCCTCAGGTTGAGTTCTCACCCCCTTGTGGTTCTAAAATAAAATGGAAATTCACTTGAGATATACACATGGGAAGAGAAAGCTCTCTCAGTTTTGATCCTGGGAGAGATGACCACTGGCCTGATAGTTTGCCACTGACCTTGGGAAGAGAACAGAAAAACTGAGAAGACCCAGAAAGAAACAAGTCTTATGCCAGGAGAAAGAGAATGTCCTGAGACACAACACCTATGCCAGCCTGCTGCTGAGAGAGAGGAAGCCCAGAGATGAAGGATGAACCCTTGAAGAGACCAGGGACCATTTTTCTCCAACACACGGCAACTGACTTTGGTAACAAAGCAACCTTGAGTTGGACTCTTTATGACCTTATAATCGTAAGCTTTTACCCAAATAAATACCCTTTCTAAAAGCCAACAGATTTCTTGTACTTTGTATTGGCATCCCTTTGGCAGACTAATACAGTGTCAAATCTACTCAATGGGGAAAGAATAGTCGAATCAAATGGTGCCAAGAAAACTGAATATCCAGATGTAACAGAATGAAGGTGGACCCCTACCTCACACAATATACAAAAATGTACTCAAAATGGATTGAAGACCTGCATATATGGACCAAAACTATGAAAGCCCTAGAAGAAAATACAGGGAAGTATCTTCAGGACCATGTATTAGGCAATGGTTCCTTGGACTCTACACTTGAAGCATAAACAACAAAAGACAAAATAGATAAATGGGACCTCATCAACATTAAAATTTTGTACATCAAAGACCTGACCATGAAAGTAAAAGGACAAGCTATAGAGTGGAAAAAATATTTGGAACCACATATCCATTAAAGCTTTAATATTCATAATATATAAAGAAATCCTACAACTCAACAATGA
Organism: Dasypus novemcinctus; assembly: GCF_030445035.2. Taxonomy (NCBI): domain Eukaryota; kingdom Metazoa; phylum Chordata; class Mammalia; order Cingulata; family Dasypodidae; genus Dasypus; species Dasypus novemcinctus. The sequence continues at coordinate 36,539,028 of NC_080704.1, forward strand.
AGTGACAACCCAATTAAAAAAAATAACAACACAGGCAAAAGGCCTGAACAGAATTTTCTTCAGAGAAAATATATAAATGTCTGAAACAAAACATGAAAAGATGCTCAATATCATTAGCTATAAGGGAAATGAAAATGAAAACCACAATGAGATAACATTTCACACCAACTAGTACAGTTACTATAGTAAAAAAAGAGAAATTAGTGTTGGAGAGGATGTGGAGAAATAGGGGCACTTGTTCATTGTTAGGGGAATGTAAAATTCTACACTCACTGTGGAAAATAGTTTGGCAGTTCCTCAGAAAGTCATGTATAGAATTACCATTTCAAGCTAGGTATATAACCAAAAGAACTGAAAGCAAGGACTGGAACAGGTATCTGCCCAAGAATGTTCATAGTGGCATTGCTCACAGTTGTCTAAAAGTGGGCACAAATGAAGTGTCCATCAACCAAGGGATGGCTAAACAAAATGTCGTATTTACAGAAAAATAGAATATTATTCAGCTATAAAAAGAATTGAAATTCTGATATATGCAACAACATGGATGACCCCTGAAGATACCATGTTGAGTGAAGTGAGATACAAAAGGACAAATATTCTATGATCTCACTGATATGAAATCATTAGAATAAGCAAATCCAAAGGGTCAGAAACTAGAATACAGTTTACCAGAGGCTGTGTTGGGGGTAGCCAATGGTGAGTTAATGCTTAATTGGTGCAGAATTTCTGTTTGTGCTGATGGAAACAGTTTGGAATGGATGCTGGTAATGGTAGCATAACACTGTGAGTGTAATAACACTAGTGGATTTTGTATTTTAATGTGGTTAAAAGGGGGAAATTTTAAGTTGTATATATGTCACTAGAATAAAAATTTATAAAAAATAGAGGACTGTGAAACACTGAACCCTAATGTAAACTATGGACTGTCTTTAACAGTACAATTATAATGTTCTTTCTTCAATTATAATAAAGTTACCACATGAATGCAAAGTGTTAATAATAATAGGGGGAGGTATATATGGGACTCTGTATTTTCTGCATGATATTTTTTGGTAAGCCTATTACTTCTCTAATAAAAAATATTTCTAAAAATCTGTGCCTGGTACATGGTAGGAACCTAATGTTTATTTGTCGACTGAATGAATGAATGAATGTATCTCATGAATTAAGTCCATTGATTTTTGTCTGCATTAGATTTATGAGTAAATTCACAAATATATTATATAAATACTAAAATCATTAAAGAAAATTGATCCCCAAATATGTTTGCTAGAAATGACATATTTGGCTAGGTTTGCTAGGATGAATTTGGTTATTTTGCTTATTTGAATTGTAATAGGCAATTCATCTGAGAAAACATTTATTGAGCTTTTTCTACATTCAAGTAGAGTACAGGGAAAGCAAATGTGGGTGAAGCATAGATTTATTCATTTATTGGTTTTTAAGAAATTTTAGATGAATCCTATTGGCAGCTGTGGAGGGTGTGGTTGGTTGGAGATTTGAAGGAAAAAATAACATTTAGAAGCTAGATAACCAGAAAGAATAAGATGAATGATCTAAGTGGTACCAAATCTTTTCTGAAAATTCAGAAAAGGGATGAACCCATATTATATTTGGGCACAGACTCAGAAAAGATTTCATGAAGGAAGTCACTTTGAGATAGACATAGCTGAGAAGTGTAAGTGGGAAGGATAGTCTAGGTAATTGGTAACACACACACAAAGGCAGGGCCCATAAAGTAATACTTGTTTGACTCTTTGGAAATGTAGGGAAGATGGGTCAGCAAAGAGAGGTTGGAAATGTTTAATGATGTGCTTTGAATCCAAAGTTCAAAATTCTGCATGTAATTAAGTAGCTAGTGGGGAACCACAATTAAAAATTTCAAATCTAAAAAAGTAGAAAAATAGTACAATGAATCCCCATGAACCTATCATCCACCACCAACTTTTATGAAGTCAGGGACCACCTGGTTTCATATATAACCTCACCCACTCACCTCTTCAAATGGGTTATTTTGAACCAAATAGATAGATCATTTTATCCATTAATACTTCAGTGTGTGCTTCTAATATGTAAGAAATGTTTTCAAGGAACACAATGCCATTATCATATTTACAAAAATCAACAAAATCATTACTATAATGAAGTGTCTAGTCGGTATTTATATTTGAGTCAAGAAAGATATTTATGAAGTAGACTTGGCAGAAATCAGTGACTGTGTTGGAGTGAAAAAGAGGAAGGAGTTGCGGGTCTCTAATTCAGGGGTTCAGATGGTCAGTAATGGCACTAAGTAAGAGGATTTCAGATGGGAGAACAGGTTATTTGCATACATGCCTGTGTAGGTGTATGGGTTCAGCTGTGGACATGATCACTTTGAGAATTCTTTGTGGGGTCAGGCTGTAGATGGTCAATAGGCACTTGACATCAGATTTAGAGAATCAAATGAGAACTATTGTGGGACCATACATATTTTCATATTTTCATGTTTCTACATGGTCTTAGCTTTATGTGCAAAGAGCACTGGCAAGAAGATTACAGGAGAATTAAACAGAAAACATGCTTGGAGATTAGAGGTAGTGTATTGCTCTAGAGCAGTTTGGAAACTTAGCTCTCCCCGATCCCTTTGCTCAAATTCTAACATACATACCAAATATAATGTACCTAGAGACCTTCCCTTCTCCCTGGGCAGGATTTGTTTACATCCCAGAGCAAAATCAGTCAATCAGTCAATCAACTGATCTCTCTCTCCCTGCGTGTGTATCTCTCTGAGGAGATATGCCATCTGCCCTGCAGAAGCTCTGGTAGTCATAATTTTGGGGTTTCTCTTCTGTGGTGTGCCTCCTGCACATTCAGATGTACATATGGCTCTTATGGCATCGCGATGTGGGTCATGGGGAACTGGTACTACGAGACTCTTGAGTAATCAGTGATATGTTTGTCTGATCCAGAAATCTCATGTTTCCTATGAGGGTAAATAAATAGAGATTTAAAAACTTAACAAGTACCAATACAAATAATATATTTGCTTGTGGCCAGGCAAAATTTGGCAGGATTTTTAACTATCTATGAGTTGAAGACTAAGTCCAATAGGAAATGGTAATTGCTGAGCCTGTAGCTCCCCAAAAGGCAGGCTAGGAAAGCAAACTCTAGAAGTCAGAGTGGGCAGTAACAGAGGGGGATGGGTAGATCTTAAGAGGCTTTTCTGCCTCATTCTAAGAATTCATGTTGGGGAAGGATTAAGCTATAGAAGCCCTGATATATATTCATGTCAGAGGTAAGGTATGCAAGTTAATATTTACAATAGGAACCTAAAAAGAAAGCAAGTGAGTTCCCAGGTCTTGCACATCAGCTCAGAGACATGAAAGACATTATGGTTATGGGTGAGGGAAATAAATGTCAGAGAAAGAGGATCTTTTTTTTAAAATTCAAGGTATTCTCTGCAGTCCATATACCCCTTGTATCGGGAAGGCATTTTTGTTTTTCAGTTAAGCATCTTAATTTAACTCAGTGGTAAGAGTACTCATCTGACAGGCAAAGTATTACCATACTAAGGAAAGGAGGACATGGCAACACAGAAATCACTGTGAAATTACTTATCCTGGAGAATGCAAGCTAAAACTGTCTTCTACCAGTGTTACATACAAAAGCACTAGTCATTCAAATATAGGTATTGTTTAAAAGCATGGGAGATGGTAAAATTGCTCAGAAAGGGATTTGCAGAATGAAAATAGTGAGATGACAAGTTACACAAGGATGAACACTGTGGAAAACAGGGGCAAAAGGAGAAGAGTATGCCCAAAGAAAATTGCCATCAGACATATGAGGAGAACCAGAAGATTCAAGTATTTAAAACCAAGGGAGAAAAGAATATTGGAAGGAGGAGGGAACTAAAAGACCAGTCAAAAGTAGCTAAGATTTCTAGAAGGACGAGTAATGAAAAGTCAACTGTGTCAATTAGGAGGTCATTAGTGAAAATAGCTTAGTACTTCATTGCAATTTGCTTTAATTGGCATCAGCCACTTCCTTACTGGAATAAAGTTTGGTACTAATAAAACAAAAATCACTTATTAAAGAAAAATAAGATAGAGTGGATATGGTACCTGTTTTCAATGTCCTAAAGTACACTGGACTCAAGCATGTCTCTTATATTCTTTGTTTTATTTTAGTTACCTGGCAAAATTTGTCTCCCATCTCCTGATGACTCTGAGTCTGGAACCTTGGGTGGGACACATAGCATGATTAGGTCTGGTGTCAGAAACATACACCAACTTGACTTCTTTGCTGCTTCTGTTAACTTGCCTGACTTGGGCAGCCAGATTTCACCAGCACTTGATCTAGTTCAACTCATGATGCCATTAGCTATGGATTCCATCTTAGCTTGGCTTCCAGCCCATATGTATAGGTTCAGAATCTGACAATTTCTCTGCTTGATTCCACTCAAGGCATGGTAATTTGTATTGGGTACCAGTTATAATCTGTACTTTGGGAGTCCAAATTCTTAAAATGTGTAGCTACAGATGGGTCCTGTGTAGGGAGTGGAGGGATAGGGGTGGGGGGTGCAATGGAAGGGAAGGAGGATCTCCCATTAGAATAAATGTTATTTAGTTTTGCTTTTATGTCAGGATATATGTGTGTGTGTGTGTGTGTGTATATATATATATAGAGAGAGAGAGAGAGAGAGAAAGAGAGAGAGAGACACCACACACATATTATATGTATAGTTTGCTTTCTGAGGATTTGAGCTTGCAAAGCTTCCTGATTTTAATCCGAATCTTTGGAGAGCTCCCAATTCTCTGGAAAATGGTAGATTTGCTCTAAATCGAGTTATGAATGGTTTTGGCCATGCTGGGCAGCATATTGCAAAAGTAGGAAAACTTTCTATCTTAAATGAGAAAAGCAAAAAGCAAAAACTGGGGCAGGAGATGTCACACTCCCTGGATATCTAGATAATAGCTCCTTGGTGCATTCTCAAAGAATGCTCTCAAAATTGGATGGAGTCCAGGAAATCCTTTTTAAAGTCCCTGCACATACTTGTGTCCCTGAGGCATTGCACACAGAAAAATGGTACATGCACCAAAGAAAATTCTGTAGCAGTTTCCATAGTTTAAAGTCTGAGATGAAATCTCTTACAGCTTTTTACTATTCTAGTTTGTCTAGAAATAAGTGATCTTTATAGTTTCTGACCCTCTAAAAATGAAACCATGGTTCCCGTGTTGCTATGGTGATAGAAAAATCCCTAGAATCACTACAGAATATAATATTTCCACTTTTGTCCCTGAGAAGTTCCTTATTTTATCTGAAAATATGTCAAAATGATGAAGTACCCACTCTTTAGTCAACTACTTTCTTAATTTTGACATATCCCTATAAATTGACCTCCCCCAGCCCATTTCAATTCTGTAAGATGTTTGTTAGCCACTCTTCCTGTAAAAGGAAATATTAATTTCTGTAAGGCATTTGTACATGAGTTTAAACAATTTAAGTCCTTAATATTTTAAAAATAGCATTATTGAGAGTCTGGTTCACAGAAGCAAATACGTTAAATAAGGCCTTTATTTATAAACTCTTAAGGGAGAAAAATTAGATTAGTGAAGTATCTTTCACTAATGAAAGATGAAAGCCAGATATCTCAAGCAAGGAAAAAGAGAAGTCTAAGAACCTTGTTGCTCTAATTCATATTTTTCATTAAAAAGTTTGTTTAAATAAGAGTTTATCGATAACACATATATAATCATGAAGCCTCAACTTTCAGACAAAAAAAAATATTTAGAAACTTGAATTTCCTTTTAAGAAGTGAATTGACTTTTAGTGGGGGTTCAGAACACAAATAATCTGAACCGGAAAGTACTCTGTTTATTTAAGTATTGTGTATAAATGCCTTCAATAATAGGCTAAAAAGAAAAACTATAGACTACAGACAATTTAACTAGGAGATGAGCAACGGGCCTATTTGCCAAGTAATCAGGTAGAGTTAAAGGTGTCAAGTAACACTTAAGTTTTACTATGCTCTGTTCTCTATCATAAGGGGCAGATTTCTGCTGTTTACTTTCTCTTCCAGTTAATGTAAAGCAACAACTACTCCCTTGCTGTTAGAGTGTTTCATTACAAAGCTTGTCGTTACCCACCTAAATGGTAAACCTATTTTTATGGTTGTCAAAGTAAATACTGTAGAAACCAAACAGGGCCAGGGAAGGGGATGGCTATATCTGATAAGGTGAACTTACTGTTAATCAATTCTGATGAAGGTCAACTTTAAACGAACTTACTGATTTTTAAAAATAGATGTTATTACCTATAGATAAGTTATTAGTTTTGCAAATACTAAGAAAAGCTCAAATACGATTTCTAGAATTTTAAATAGCAACACTTCCATTGTCCTTTCTGTCATTATGACAAACACATGGGCATCTCACAGTTCCAAAACATAAAATACAATTCATCTCTTACTTAAACTTCAGAACTCAATTACTATAAATAAGAAGGTGTATCATGCATTGATTTCTTTAGGGGTGTATCTCACATCAAGGAGTCAAGCTGAAGCAGATATTTCTGAGTTTACAACTCTTCCCAAGGTTAGATTTTTAAAAATTGGTTGATCATGGGATTTGTATACAAACATGAATCTGCTCATTTGACTTCAATTTTAAAGAGTTTGTCCTTAGTTACAAATATTCACTTCAAAATTTGCTATTGTCTTCCTAGTCAAAAAGTTTCAAAAAGCAAAAAAAAAACCTCTTAAAATTGAAAAGATATAGGGTCAAATATATGAAAATATAACTTGTAATAAAATATTAAATTGTTAGTGGTGTTAGTATACTTTTCCTTAAAAGTGAACTGCATATATCAATGATATTCTGGTTTGGAGTATACTGAATTTAATTTTTTTTAAAAAAAAGAAATGATAAATTTGCTTTCTAGTGAGTCTTCACATTTCATTTCTTGGCATGACTCATGTCAGCAGATGGCTGCAAGCACCTATAATTCTTGAAGGAAAGTTCTATCTCTTGGTGCACTAATAGCTCCTTTATTGCATCTTTTCACTTTCCTTTAGCGCTCTTTACTCTGAAGTATAGTCTTTAAAACACATCCCTCTCCTCCCTAGTCTTCCCTAATTATGCTATCTCTTGCATTTCTCTCTACTTTTTCTGAGAACTATATTTTAGTTTTCATTCATTCAATCAGAAACTGCTTGTAGACAATCTACCATGTGCCAGGCACATTCTAGATACTGGAAATACAGAATTGAACCTGAAAGACAAAGTTCTTCTTTCATGAATCTCATCTTCTATGAAGGGAGGAAGGAAACAAATACAATATAAGAGTAAACAGCTAGATAGTGATAAGTGCTAAGGAGCAAAACTAAAGCAGGGAATGGGGACATGAAAGGTGGGAGTGGAGGGTAAAATTTTGGGTTGGGGGGGTCAGGAAAGACCTAAGATGATTTTTAAGTAATGACCTGAAAAAAAAAAATGAAGGAGTGAACCATGTGGAGAAGAATTAGGAGAACATTCCAGGCAGGCTAAGCAAGCGCAAGGGCCTTGACACTGCAGTGTGCCTGGAGGGGTCAAGGAATAGGAAGGAGGTGATTGTGGGTGAAGTACAGGAGGGAGAGTACCAGGGAAAAGATCAGAGAGAGACCAGGGTGGAAAAATCAAGGAAGGCGCTTATTCTGAGGGAGAGAAGGTTTTGAGCAGAGGGGTGATGAGATCTAACTTTTCTTTTAAAAGGAAACCTCAGTCTTTTTGTTTTGAGAATAGACTATGTGGGCAAGGGCAGAAGGAAAGAGATGGATTAGGAGACTATTGCCATCATCATTTGCTACAGATGATGGTGATTGGGAGCCAAGTGAGGGCAAGGTAGAATTCTGGATACGTTCTAAAGGTAGAGGGCATAAGATCTGGTGGCAGATGGTATGTGGGTTGGTAGAGAGAAGATTTAAGTATAACTAAGATTTTCAGCATGAAAAACTGGGAAAGTTGATCTGTCATTTAACTATAGTGTAGAAAAAAAACTGCAGGAGGATCAGGCAAGTGGGCAAAGTTTAATATTAGCTCAGTTTGCACATGCTGAATTTAAGATGCTTATTAGACACCCAAGTGGAGATATCAAAGAGGCAATTGAATATGTATATATAGAAAGAGTTCCGGAGAGAAATCTCAGTTAGAGATATACATTTGGGAGTCAATGGGGAGTAATTTATTATTCTTCATCCACAGTCGCCCCCAAAAATGCATCAGTTTCCGTGTTCCTTTTCCAGCCCACTTTTCCTCACACACCTGTGTGCACAATCTTAGCCATTCCTATGGCATAAATATCACCCTGACACTAATAAATCTTGTTGGCTAGAGGTGGCAAAGGGAATGCATGAGATATCAAGAGAGTAGCATAGAAGAACTGCTGGTATGCAACAGAGTAAGCATCCAGGAGATGCAGCAGCTCGGCCATTAATGGGTAACTCTATGTCAGGTTACAGCAAGGTGTTTGTGGGCTACCAGAAACAAGAGAAACAAAAAAGAAAGCATAGGCAGAGAACTCCATTTCTGGACTATAGGTTGGTGGAAACTCAGCCAGAGATTCTTGGTTTTGTGGGATTATACACACCTCCCAGAAAATTCTTTCTTAACCAATTAGAGTGTTCGAGTAGCCAGATAGAAACATGTATGTGAAAATCCAGGTCATGATTTTTATTTTTTCACCAAGAGATGAAAGTGAGTGGTCTAGGATGTTTGGCATACCACAAACACTTTAGTAATGTGAGTCCTGACACACTGAACTGGATTAGGGTAGGGTTTTTAAAGGGGTCTAGATAGGCTGGACACAAATATCACCTTAATTAATTTTTACCTCTAGTTTTTCCCATCTACAACTGATCCTACGACTTTCAGGTTTCTCCCTGAGCAAAATCCTGCCTGTAACTTTTTGCACCAATTTCAAGGTTATGTTTCTGGCACTCAAGCTTCCAGAAAAAGCTGGATCCACAGTTTTTATCCAGATTGATCTCTCAATGCCTTGTCAACAAAGACACTTCAGTTTGGGAAAGATAATCTCTTTATTATCCCTCAGACGTAGCACTGTGATAAAAATTTTTTCCTGTATTAACTTGTTTTTTCTACCTTTGGAAACCTTCTCTACAACAAGAAATTGTATAGTACAGTGTTAAGAGCAAAAACTTTAGAGCTAGAATATGCAGGGTGGAATTCCGGCTATGCTATTGACAAAACTATCTCGCCTTAGCAAGTTACTCAAGTGCTCTGTGCCTCAGTTTCCCTATCCGAATATGGGTATAATAATAGTACCTATCTCATAGAATTGTTTCAAAGTCCTGGTACACAACAAATAAGTGTTAATTTTGAGTATTGCCCACATTCCAATAATATTCAAAGCTCAGTCTAAGGATCTGTTGTGTGAGGAATAAAATTAAAGCTTGATATTATGGGCTGCCTTGAAATCTGGTGAAACTGGCAGGGCCTCAAAAGGCCTACCCTACTTGTTGCCACGGATCAGGTCCCCTAGACAAGCAATCCTCCTTATTAAAAGGCCCAGACACCGTTCCTGCTTATACCGAGTATAAGCAGGATAAGCCAGCCTGCTTACGCTGCCAGGCTGGGGAATTACTCAAACTAACCAATCACATCCTTCCGTGGTAATCTCAGGGCACCCCACCCTCTTTTTTTTTTTTTTTTGTCTTTATTTATTTTAATGCTACAGTCAAAAAATATGAGGTCACCATATACCCCCCACCCCCTTCACCCCGCTCCTCCCATAACAACAACCCTCTTGATACTACAAATCTTCCCACAGACCCTGCTTGTTTACTCTGCTCCAGAGCGTAACCCCATGTGGTCCCACTTGGAGCAGTGCCCTCTCCCCAGGGCTGTGAGTATGTGCGACTAATAACCTGCTGTCCAGTGTTGGGTGCTATCCCCATGACCCTAGAGTAGGAATCCCTGCCTGACCAGCGGGGTGAATAGGAGGCAGTTAAAACGGGCACAATCCTCCCTTAAATTCTTCTGTTTCTGATTTCTACATTGCTTGCTCCTCTTCATGAATCCAGTTACATTCATGCCTTATACTATATATTTTGGCTCAGAGTCTGTCCTGTCTTTACTACTTCCCAGCTTGTTTTTATAATTATGGCATGTATCTTCAGTTAATGTTACAAATTATCAGAGTGTCAGGATCACATCCTATATTCCTCTCTGATCCTGTAGAGTACTTGGCCTTAATAAATATTTGTTGTTTTGAAGTGAAAAGTTGAGTTGAAGCTCTGAATTTTAACTTGCTTATGAAAATCCAATTTGAACGGAATCATTGAACCTTTAAGATTTGTTACATTGTTCTTGAATCATTTCAGAAATGCATTCAGTTCCCAGCAGATGTTTTGAGCTGTTCAGATATTTCCCTGTTTATTCTATTTTACTTTTACTGGTTATTTAGCTGTTAGAGTAAATAGGGGAATAACCATCCATCTGCATTTCCTGGCAGAGTTTCCCCATGGCTCCCTCAGAGTACCTCAGACACCTAGCAACAAACACAGTCCTTCATTCAGAATTATTTCTGCCCCAGTCTCCCAGATGTCACAGAGCATCAATGAGAAAAAAATAAAAACAAAAATCTGCACTTCACTGCCCCAAGTATTCCTCAAAGACAACAATTCTAGTCCAATAATACCAACTAAACTGAAAGTGATTTCACAAGTCATTTTGTGATTGGTACATGTGTTAAGCTGTGCACATTGTCTAAATCATTTTACAGAAAATCTTGATAGAAAAACTGGCTCTTACTCAGGGCAAAGGAGAACTGTGTGGAAGCAAGTGCTTTTCTTTTAGTTAAAAACTTAAATGCATGATATTTTATGTTTACAATTTTTTTAGAACTAGTATTATGCCATTAAGCAGAGGGACAGGTAAGCTTTTTTTAAAAAAATGTTTTATTTTGAAATAATTTCAATTCACAGGACAGTAGCAAAATTAACACAAAAGCCATATAGAGAGCTCCAACATACACCCCACCCAGAGATCCAGATCCACTGAATTTTAACACTTTGCCTTATCTTTCTATTGTCTATCTATCTTCGAAGCATTTGAAAGTTGTACATATCATGCTTTTGAACACGTAACACTTCCATGTGTATTTCCTACGAACAATAACATTCACTTCAGTACTAACCTTAAGTACATTAATCAAGCACAGTAAATTTAACATTGATATAAAGCTTAGAGTCTATATTCCAATTTCGTATTGGCCACCACTAATGTTAGGTGGCCTTTTTTGATTATGAAAGTGAATCCCTATCTCAGGCCCTGAAACAAGATGGGAAAGAAGTGAGAAAGGGACCCAAAGGTCTCAGGATAATAAAGAAACAGGAATTTGAGTGTTGTTTGCTAGTGCCTTGAAAGAGGGGGAAGGACCCTGGAGAAAGAGAGGTTTGAGAAGTGTCTGTGGGAAGCTTGGGCCCCTGTGGAGCTATGACCAGTGAGGCTGCCCCATGGTGGAACACTGACAGGATTTCTTGAACAATGCTGTCTGACAGTTGATGTGAGGTGTGTTTGTCTCCTGCTCTGGGCTAAGCTGGGGCAGGTAAGGCTTATGGAAAAAATTCTAAGGCAATACAGCAATCCAAGGATATCTAAGAAAATTGATTATCACTGGTGAATGGAGTTAGGAAATGACAAAGTGAGGACAGGATACTTTTCTTTCAAGCAAGCTCATGCAATTGCAACTTAATTCCCCCTCCCTCCTGAATATTTAATGATATTCATCAGGATTCAGAAATAAGCAGATTTGGATACAAGATTGAATCATACCTTATTGTCAGTATTTGACCATGGCGACCTACAAAATGGCAATTAATAAGCTTCAACTGAATTTAAGGTTAAAGTTTTAACATTCATATGATTACTAGTTTAAGCAGGACAAATGGATACAAACTGACTTTTTTAAATGGCAAAAGAAAAACAACAAAAATAAACAATAAAAAAGTCAAAATTCCAAAAAAAAGCATTATTGATCAAACATTTATTTTCTTAGAGCTTCAGAACTTTTAAATAGTAAGTCATATTTCTGAACTCAGAAAAAGGGATCTTAAATTACAGAAATAGAATTGAAAAAATAAATGACTTCGAAATAATTCATTAAAAAACATCTCCCCATTTGGTGCCTTGCCAGTGGGCCCTACCTTGCAGTATGTGTTCCCAAGTGTGACAGAGCTGAACTCAGATGTGACTTCTCTACACATGCCTCTTCTGTTCCTTGAACTTGAACCTATAGTTACTGCTAGAGTTAGTAGGTGTACATCCAAAAGACTTGAATCTTTGGGCTCTCCATGTGCCAGCTGGGCCCTGAGCCACAGTAGAGTTGCAACACCTACTCTCCAGTTCATTGGACTCACCCAGGACAGCTAACAAGGAGGTGAGGATGGACAAAACCACACAAAGGAACTGAGAGAGTCTACAGCTGCAAGCAAGTCCCATCCATCAGCTATATGGGAACGAAGCCCCCTCTTAATTAGAGGTGGAGGGGGCATCACCATCCCAGAATGCTCAGAACTGGGGAACAAAATATGGACTAAAATGGACTTACTGGTATTCTACTATGGACTTATTTTGATTCTAGCAATGGAAGAAATTAAGTCATTGATATGGATACAGGGACCACTGAAGGTGAAGTAGGGGAGAGGGAAAAAGTGGTGTAATATGGGAGCATTTTTGGGACTTGCAATTGATCTGAATGACATTGCAATGACAGATACAGGCCATTATATATTCTGCCAAACCTACAGAGTTGAGTGGGAGGGTGTGTAAACGACAATGTAAACTATAATCCATGCTTAGTGGCAATGCTCCAAAATGTGTTCATCAATTGCAAAGAATGTAAACACACTAATGAAAGAAATTGTCAATGTGGGGGAAAGTGGGAGGTGTGGCGAATGGGGCATATGGGAATCCCTTATATTTTTTATGTAACATTTTGTGTAATCTAAGTGTCTTTTAAAAATAAATACAAAATTTAAAAATATATGTATATATGTTATTTTTCTGAATTTTATAATGGTTGTGGATTTGTCAGCTTTTTAATTCTTTTAATTGGTGGAATTTCTTTTTTATTTTGAATATTCACTTTTGTGTTTCATTAAGAAAAAAAAAATCAAACCAAACCAACAAACAAAAAAACACATCTCCCCAGGAAAAAATAACAACAAAAAACAAGACAAGACAAATACAAAATATATAAACTAGACAACAACATCCTGGTCTCAGTAAAAGCCTTGGCACATTGAAATTTGGAACTATTTAGAGTTTTCATTTCTGAACCTAAGAGAAATATAAGAAAGTGAGTCATTTAGTTGGGCCCCAAAATAAATAGAAGAATTTATGTGAAATCTGGGAAAATAATAGCTAGCCTTGGAAATAGACTAAAGGAATATGATTGGAAGTATATAAGATTTTCCCACAAATTTTTTTGTGAAAAGCAAATGCTTTTTAGCCTATGTGTATTTTGAACTTTTACTGTAAACTTTTTTAAACTTGTAGGATATTTTCTAAATCTGAAAATAACTTTATATATATGTTATGTTATTGTTCACATTTCATTTAAAGTTATGTTTTTTACATATAGATATGCAATTTTATAAGGTTTGATATATTCTTAAGAGTCATTTGATTTTAGAATTCTTTACATAGAAATTTAATTTACATCAAGTTTCAAGATTCGGGGTTCTTGAAGCAAGATGGATTTTGTGAGCCTGGAAACTGATATATATTTTGACAGGAATTTTCCACATAATCCTACATAATATCACGCTATTTTCACAATAGTACTGCTGAGTAGGCTGGGGCAGGTATTATCATTGGCCTAACTGCAATGCTGAGAAAACGGAAGCTTATGTGACTTGTATGTGACTTGGCCAGGGCCACAACTATTAAGAGTCAGATTTGGTATCTAAACCTAAGTATTTTAGGTTCAAACCCAGGGCTTTGTCATCCTCACTAGGCTACTTCCTGTCATACCATATAATGCAAACTCACTGATTAGAAAAAAATATTACTAATATTTTAATTATATGTGGCTTCTCTGCCACAAACTTTCATAAAAGATTGGTTCAAAATTCAGTATGTACTAACCCAGAACAAATATCTCTATTCTGGTATATGTGTAGATTTTTTGAATGTATATGCTTAGATGGTTGAATTAAATGAGTTAGGATACAATGTTAAAGAGTTTATTTTAGTTAGTTTATTTGTTTATTTCTGTAATCTTGGCCTTTATAGGTTAACATCACTCTGTCCTTTTAGATCAAAGACTGCATGCCTGGAATTATCAGACTGTCATTCATTCCTTCATTCGTTCACAGATGTACACTGAGTGCCTACTAGGTGCTAGGTACTGTTTTAGGAATTTTAATATAGTGGTGAACAAGAAAAACAAGATACTGTTTTGCTCTTCCTAGTGGTTGCACGTTTGATGGATGTTGGTCACCACAGGGAACAGGTCAGAGGGAGTAGATGGCTCTTTGCAAACAACTGCACATGGCAAAAATTGTATCTTTTGCTCTTGTTGAGGCAGTATCATTGTCTTGATAAATGCACCATCCCAATTTAAATGGGTATACATACACTTAAATGCACGCATATAAGTTTATAGATTTGTAAAAAACCTGCACTATTGTTTTCAGATTTTGGAAAGATGAAAATAAAAGCTTTAAGCAGTTTTAGGTATCAGAAGTGCCTTGAGACTTTACAACTTGTTTAACAGAAGAGCACACGACTTCCATTTCTAAGAAAAAAGGATTAGAGAAACCCATTAGTAGCTGTTGTGACAGCAGCCATTGGGGAGTAGATCTATCTTAAAATTGAAAAATAGATATCAGAGTTCCAAAGACTCAAACTCCAGTTCATTTTCACTGTCTGGAATTTGTCTTTGTCTGACAGATGAAAGCAACACCCTATATAAATCTAATTCTTATCCTCTTTATGTCCCATCCCGCTACTAGGCACTACACGAATGACTTATCAAATTGAGAAGAGTGTTCAATCACATGGCATTAAAGTACTAACTAATTAGGTTTTTCTGAGCTTCTAAACAAATTTTAAAAGTTATTTTTAGTGGCTCGATGGTAAGTTGCTCTTTTTATTTGTACTCTATGGTTTACGGTCCACATATGGAGAAAATACTTCCTAAACACAACTACATATCTTGGCAAGAAATTTCTCCATAGGATGATGCATTGCCTTTGCATAAATAACAAATCTGTAATTATGTATCACAGAGCAAAACATGACATCATAATTAGTCAAAGCACAGCTTGAGTAGTTCATGAATGGAAGGAAAACCTTCTCATAACTTAATTGCAACCTCCAAGTTTGTACCAGCTTGATGAATTATAAATTTGAGCGTCAAAGTTCCAGAATCTATGGAAAGGGATTCTGAAAGTAGTCTTGCTGGGAGAATAAGAGTAGGAGTGAGTTGTTAGAGTACATTTTAGGAGAGCTGGGAAAAAATTGAAGCATTGGAGTCAAAGTAGGACAACTGCTGGGCCTGATAAAATAATGGTGGGGAGAAAATAATAATTTCCTATAAAAGAGAGACATGTATAAAATATAAAGGAAAATGGCGCTAAAGCAATAAAATATGAACTGGGCATGACCATAATGCAGTAAATCACTATAATATCTTTACTATGAAGGAAATTTAAAAAATGAATTATTACAGAAATGAGTTAAAAAAGATTTAACTTACAGTGAACAGATTTATATTTGAAAATTAATTCACAAATATAAACAGGAAATCAAACAAGTAAACCCCAAATCATAAAAGCTGTTGAAGAGAGGGATTATATTACTAACTGAATAAATGTGTTAGTTAGAAAACTCAATTTTCCTCAGAGAAATTACTCAATGTTTGCATTATGCAAAATGTTTATAGTTCCACAAGTCAGTTCTTACAATATGGTGGTAGATAAGTCATATTTTCCATATACCAATATTTTCTATTAAAATTTTAAGTAGAATCTAGAAAGCAGTTAAACTCAAATATTTTTGAGATTTTTATATGATCCATGATTATTTAATTTAGAGAAACTGCAATATCCTTTTGTTGTAATAGTATTAAATTGGTAAAAAATCCAACCCTTTATGTAGCATGTCCTTTTATTACAATGTGCACGTAAACATCCATTATTTTATTTTCTTTCTGATATTTTGTTCAGATTTGTACATACAGTGCCCCTTGCTATTATGTAATATCTAATATCAAGATAGAAAAAGAGTCAGTTAGCTCATGGAATATGTTTTGTCTTTATTCAAGTGGCTGGCATTATTAAATCTGTGTTTAAATGCTATGAAATAGATACTGAAGGAGGAAGATCTTGACCAGAGTTTTAAGATCCCCACTTCCAGTATTTTTGCCCCTGCTTCAAGGCAAGGCCTGAGTATGGAAGATAAAGATATTGATGAGAAGAAATTTTACATTTTTTAAGGGATCCTCTGCCATGTTCTCAGGATACCTAAATTCCCCTAATTGAGCTCCGAAATCAGCTAAGAATGGATCTGTTATACACTGATGTTCAAGTTTCTGTGAGAATACAGATACAAGCCTCTTGTCTCTACCTTGAAAAACTCCCAGAATCTGACCATCTCTAATACCATGGTCCAAGCCACCAGCATCTCTTCACCAACTGGTCTCTTTGTTTCTACTCTTGCTCCACTATAGTTCTAAACACAACTGAGCAGCCAGTGTGATCTTAAAAAAAAAAAAAAAACCATAAATCAGATCACATCCCTCCTCTGGTCAAAATCCTGCAATGGCTTCCATTTCAGAGTGAAAGGCAAAGTGGACAATGGCTCACTAGACCCTCCAAAATCTGTACCCCCAGTGCCCCTGTGACATCATCCCCTACTACCTTCCCCTGCTTCATTTTGTTATGGCTTTCTTGCTGTTTTTTTATCAAGTTAGGTACACTCCCCCTTTTGGGTCTTTGCACTCACTATTTTCTCTGCCCAACTTGCAAGGCTGTCTCCCTCAAGTTCTTCAGGTATTTCCTCAAATATGCTTTCCACCCTATTTAAAATTGCAATTCCACTTCCTGCCACAACACCTACTCTTAAACCCTTGCTAGTTCTGTATCCACTTACCTGACTACATTTTCTTTGTTTCCATAGCATGAAGCGCCTTTCAATATATGATACTTACTTATTTATGTTTTGTTTTGTTCTTCATATTCTACCTTCCACTGCTAAAATATAAGCTGTATGAGGGCAGGAATCCATTGTTTTTGTTCACTATTTTATAAGCACTTAGTGGGCTGGCACATAACAAAAGCTTAATAAATATTTGTTGAAAGAATAAATCCTTACTTCCCCAATTAGAACTTGTCCTAACAATTCCTTTTGGGTCTCAGGAGCTATGCATAGAAGCTGAACCAGTCAGAAAAGGTGTGAACATCTTTGTTTCACACTGTCTTTGGTCCTTTAAGCTCACTTCCAGCTCTCCTCAGTGCTGTTGACTTTGAAAAAGGTCTCTTACTCTTTGATCCTGTCTAAACTCTACACTGGGATAAAATCTCCTACCCACACCTGTCAGCTTTCTTCATTCTTTGATGCTTCTCATCACCCTCTTAGCTTTCCAAATCACAGATCATTTAATCCACCTCAAAAAGAGCATCTGTACTATGAGGAGTTTAGATGAGACAATTGAAATGATGCATATCTGACTTCCTTCTCTCATTCCCTTTCTTTTCTTCTTTCCTCCTTCCCTTTCTCCTTCATTCTTTCCTTCTTTTTTTCCCTCCTTTCTTCTTTTCCTTCCTTCCTCCCTCTCTCCCTTCTCTGGAATCTTATAAAACGATAATGAATCCTTCTAGAATTAGAACCCAAGACTCTTTTACAAACTGAGCATGGCAGACCTCAGTAGTATACCTTATTTTTTCCAAATTCACCTTCACTATGCTCAGCATAGGATTCCAGAAACAGCTTCATGAAAGGCAGTAAATTATAATGGTTTGTTAGCACAAATTCTGGAGCTATTTTGCTTGGGTTTAAGTCCCTGCTCCACTTATTCTAGCAGTGTAAAATTTGGTAAGTTAGTTTATTTTACACTGCTTCATTTTCCTCATCTATAAAATAGGGATAATAATTTTAAGTACATAATGGAGGTGTATGGAGGATTAAGTGAGTTAATAAAGGGAACTTACTAGAAGAGCACCCGAAGCACAGTAAGCACTACATACAAGTTGATTCTCATTTTTGTGCAAAGTTGAAGTCTAGGTATCCTAATTCTAAGCCATGATCTTTTTTTTTTGTCCTAAAAATTCACCTTTATCAATGCTGAGGGTTAATTGAGCAACTAAAGAACTCTTTGGTGAAATAGCTGCACCGTCACTAGAAAATTCCATATCATGTAGTGTGGAGTAATTCCCAAGATTTCCACTGGCATGCGCTGACAAAACACTATATAAGCTGTTATTTCTTCCCAAATTGTCCTAGCTTGGGTTCTCCTAGAAGTAGAGCCTAAGAGAAGAATGTGTAGGCAAGTTGTTTACTTGGGAATGATCTCAGGAAGCCCTGGTAAGGGAGTGGAGAGGGAAAGGAAGCTAAAAAGAGTTTTTTAGGAGGCAGGTGAATACTTTGGGCAAAACGGGTTTAATCCTGCTGGGAAACTCTGGGGCACAGTATGGAATATGCTTCAGAGTTATCCAATTGAATGTGGCATTTATTCACCAAAACCCATCTGTTACTGGTTGAGGGCTACTGGGGACGAGAGTGTATGTGGGGGGGGGGGGGGGGGGGAGGGGTGGGAAGCTTTAACTCCCTGAAACTGATGAGCTTGGATGACTAGAGAAAGGCCCAAGTTAAAGTCACAGGAACTGCAATTGGCAGCTGTCAGAGTACAGGGAATGATGAGTGAGGAGAGGAGATGGGTGAGGTCCATGAGTCTCATGCACCAATGGAAGTCAGGTTTTCAGGGGGGCTTCTTAAATGGATCATTTCTGCTTTCATGACAAGATTTCAAATATTTAAAGCTCTTAGGGGGAAAAACTTTTGGTAACATAAAACTTGTGATACTAAAAATTTTTATGTTCATACTTTCATAGGAGACCGTTTAAAGTAAGATTTGATGGTTTAGCATAGAGATTATATATTAGTAAATTTTATTAACCATTATTTTTTTCTTTAAAATAGTATTAGAATCATTTGAAAATTTTACTCTTTTAAAATCATGGTACTATCCTCTATATAATGAATATATTAACTTCACATATAAATGATCACAATTTCTTAACAATGCTAATATTGCCAATGAAAGATGAAGAAACATTACATTCTCATTCATCTCCAGCTATGCCTTAGCTAGCGTTCAGCTACTGAATGCAACTTTCCATATGTAAGTAGTTGTTTATCTGCTTAGTCCCTGTCAACATGTTTAGGTAATTTTCCAATTCAATATATCTATGGAAACTGTATGGGTTTTTTCAGTCATATTTTATTCCTAAAGTAATTATTTAACTTATTACTCATTACTTGTGTTATGTTGAACTTTAAAGAAGACAGTATGTTAAACCACAGTAATGCCTATTACAATTCTCTAATTTGATTAAAGCAAATCTGTCAGGAATAAAATCAACCACAATATAATATCAAACTTTCTCAACCAGAAACTGTACAGTTTATGTACTGCTTTCCTATTTTTACTACTGAAAATGATAATAGTGAATACCTTTAAGAGGAAATACATATTCATTGAAAAGAATGAGATCAAAACTATCCCCCTTCAAAAGCGCACGAAAGTAGGAAACCCTTTTTTACCCCTGCAGGAGAGTCACTGAGAGTGAGATGGAATTAGGCCCACAACTCATCTCATGAGGATTCAAGAATCCAGATAAATTAAACCTGCAATTATACTTTCTTCACAAGCCACAGTAATCAATATAATTACTATTGGCATCAGCTATAATAAAATTAAATATATCTGGATCAACAAATGGTAGCTATGAGCGTAACCGGAGGCCCAGCATTCTAAGTAGTTCAGGTTAAGAGGTATGAAGAGAGAGCTATTCAAAAGGCAATTGAATAAGTTCAGGGTTACTGTTCTCCTGACCCATCTCTCCAGGAACATGAGAAGGAATGAATACTGGCTCATTAGCAGCGATTTACATGCTGAATGACAATGTGGAATTTACAAACTATGCTATCATGTGGAATTACTTAAGGTAAATAATGATAGGAATGCTGACATGCCTCCCTTATCAACTGATTGAGGTACTTTTCTTCACTGTATTCATAAGTGATCTGACTTTTACTTCAAAGAAAATAAGAAATAGCACCATACTAAAATGGACAGACGAGTTGCGGAGATCCATGTAGCTCTTATTTTATTTTAATGTTTAAGTTTATAACTTATTTGATATAGTGTATGATATTAAACTCGTCACTCAAGATATTGCAATACAGACTTTCAAAACAAATAAATACCTTTATCTGTTTATATACATATGCATCCAAATGTGTGATAGGGAATGAGCTCCCAAGAAACCATTTGGAGTATAAAATGCTTTAGATAATAGATGCTGCTGATAGCAAACTCATCTTCTGTCTATAATCTTATGCTGTTTACATTAGAAAATACCAAGCTCTGGCTATATTGCAATATTTCATTTTGTGTATGAAATGTATGATCACAAAAATTATCTTGAGACACACATTATTATGTATGTTTTCTTGATGCTACCTTCATTTATCTTCACACACAGACTTCTAAAATCAATAGCCTATTCCCTCACCATGTTTTCTCTTGGTTCAGAATTCAGACACTTGCTGTTGGTGGTTTGAAAAAAGCTGCATTTGGTTTGTAGCCTTATCTGGTAGCTTTAACGAAAATACATTATTGCTTTCCATACATATTACATATATTATAGGACTGACAATGAAATTAATTTGAAAGTGATAATGTATAAATGGAAAATATAAGATCGAAACAATATACAATAGACATAGTTTAAAACCTCATCCAATTTCCCCATTTTGGGAGAAGAAAGGAAAGTAACATATTCTTTGGGAATGAACTTTCCCTTTTGAAGCTTGCTTTTAAATGGTTCTTTCTTCCCTGAATGCATGTGAAAAGTAGTACCTTTATATATACCTTTGTTTTAGGAAGTCTCTCAAAATTAAAAATAAAATACGTTCCTTGAATTTATGTCATTCTCTCTACCACACATTTCTAAAGCTACCCAGCCTATAAAGTGTTTTTAAGAATTCCATATGTAATTCAAAATGCCTTCACTGTATACATTTATGTCAATTTTTGAGGTACAGCAAATGATCAATGTGACTGTCTTGTGAAATCCAAATGAAAGTGCTTTGTTTTTACCTTCAGAGACTCCTCTTGTTTAAAGAGATCTTCAAAATCTTTAGCACAGAGGTCAGGAGCCTTAAGAAATTGTTCCACTTCTGACAGGGCTTGTGCAACATGAGTGATCTCAGTCAGATAAGTTGAAGGCACGTAAGAAATTTCCAAAGGCATGTCTTCAGTCATCACCATCACTGTTTCTTCGTGGACAGTGTGCTGGTATAGATATACAACAGAACAACTCTTTTAGTTTCCTATTAGTGAAAAGACCCCTATCGAGTTTATATAGGTTCCAGTCTAGAGCAGACAGAGGGCTAAAGGTGGATAAAAAAATACATAAAGTCTGGTAAAAGTTATTTATTATTTATAAGCCCTCTTTGTCACCAAAGTGTTAGAAGTATAAGAGACATGTACATTCTTGCACAGTGAATAGAAGAACGGAAGATCAAGAATCATAAGGCCATGAGAAGAGCAATTTTATCCTATGGAAAGGATAATTTTTGCAATTGGTTTTTAAAATTTAATTCTAAGTTTCCTGGCAACCTGGGTTATGGGGTGAGATAGGAAGTCAACACCTGTGCTATTTGTCCCAAAAGAAACTTTCCAATATTTTTTTCTTCCTAATTTTGATTGAGGTTAGAGAGGTACAAGATATTTTTGGTTGGTATATACTTATGTATTAAGTACTACTCTCTTCCAAATTCCAGACAATGTTCCCTGCTTTGGAGCTAGATCTTGCTCAGTTAAGCTGCTAATTAAGGCGCTAGATGAGTAGGACTAATAGTGGAAATTATATATTAAAAAGAACTCCAGAAATCTCGATGATCTAAGGGATCACTAGCCTCTCCTTCTGTGTCTACCTTTCCTACTTGGGATCCAAGTGCCAGGATTGATGGCAATTTGAGACTCAGAGATCTTGTGAAGTTTCCCAGTAGTGCCTTTTTCCCTTTTCCTTAGAAGAGCAAGAAATACTATTTGGCATACAAATTCAGAAAGATGGATGACCTCTGCTCTCTTCTGTCTATACCATAGGCAGCAAAACTCTTGTAATTGAAATTATTCTCCCAGTAACTTTGTTTTGAATTGATCGACTGCCACCTGCCTGTTGATGGGGTCAGGTAAGGGTTTCAATGGCAAGGTGTCTGGAGAAGTTCTGATGATAAGCATACTAACACAGCCATTTATTACTGCACAGCCTTTTATGACAAGGCCATACTGTTTTTTCAGTTTTGTAATTAAATGGAATTTGGGATACCAGACTGAGTCTCACACACAGATGAGTAAAATTATAAGCCGGTCAAATTATGTTTTCTTTTTGATTTCTCAGGTCCAGGATTTTTATACTCAATTTTATATGATATGAATCTGATTTATATCTCTCATCTCCTTATGATATAGAAAATTCATAAAATTATAAAACAGCTTAAATTACATACCTCTACCTTTTGCAAAGTTTGGTTTAGTGAGTATATCTTGGCCAAATACATGATACACATCCATTCATGATAAATGCATTTCTAATTTCTAACTTTACATTTAAAATGATAGTAGAAACTTGGGCTAGAGTTGGATGAGGACATTTCTGTATTTAACCATGATTTTTTAAAGCCCGAATTGTCAATCTCTTCATTCCAAACTAATCATGCAAGCAATTTAAAAGAAAAATTAAGTCAGCAGGCTATTTGAATGTTGACACGTAACTTTAAGACTAACAATTAGAATCAATAACACAAATCAAATAAATAATTGTGACTTTCAGTCATTTCATTAGACTGGTGACTATGTTGCTCTTTATTTACATTTGTGGCTTCTTTAACTCCTACGGGAAAGATAGTTCCATGTTATCTAAAACAGGCATATTTCTTATAACATTTTTATATAATTTTGCAATTAAAATTGTTTTTAACATGTATTTTATACCTGTAAGTTTATACAGTGGTTTTTGTTATTAGGGACAGATTTGAGGAGAGACCAAGATAAGGGATATCTTCAGAATATATTTTTAAAATTCTGAATCTGTTAAAAATATCAATGTAAGTTTCAACACCTTTTCTCTTAAAAGGAAAATGATCTTAAATTCTCCTCTATTAGCTGTTCTTTCTACTTCTTCTTCTACATGTGGCTTCCTTGGTCTTTATTACCTTCAATTGGGATGCTCCCGGCTGTCTTATAGTCATATTGGTGCCTCATAAGTATAATAATTATGGATTATGGATATAGTTAGAAAATCAATTGAACAGTTAAGAACAATAAAGAGGCATTAAAAATAAACTCACGTTTGACTACTACCTTGTATGGCATCTTCTGAAATAAAATTGGAAAACTAAATCTCTACTTCCTTGGTATTTATGCCTAATTATATGTTGTTTTGCATTGAAGAACTTTAAATAACAATGTGATTAGCTTGAATAATAATTAGTGTTGACCAGACAGCACTGAAAAATAGAGGGCCATGTCTCAGCAAATAAGATCTATTAATAGCATCAAACACGGTCCTGAACCTGGGTTCTAGGAATGTGGGGAGCAGACTATGCTCTAGCCTCTCATTTGTTAAGTTTTTCAGTACTTGGCTACATGTGTTTGTCACACTTCTTTTATTCCATATAGATTCATGTGTTCCCTTTCTTCATAACAAATGTTTACTCATCAGCACATCAAGAGAAAAAAACAATCATTTTCACCTGTATTTCAATGGAAATCTTTTTTTAGGGGACTATTATGTGACATCTACTTAAATCCAGATTTTGTTCAAGTAATCTCCCACTCCAGAAACCATTTTTTGCTTTTTGTTATTAACCTCATTGTAATAACCTTCAGGGAAACATTAGCCATTCAACTGCAAGTAGAAAATGCTATATTCATATGCATACAGTGATTGCTTTCAAGACTGTCACAGATAAGTCTTAGAGCAATTGGTTTCAATTCATGGAAGTAAGGGGAAAACCCACTTCAAAATAGTAAATGTGGGGGCAGTTATAAGGGACTGTGTTTTCTGCATGATCTTTCTGCAAACCTACAACTTTTCTAAATAAAATAAATAAATAAATAATAACATTTTTAAGTTTTCAAAAGCCATTGGCCCATAAGGGAGGGCCGAAGATATATTAGATAATTTAGAAAACTTGAAAATGTTGCAATCCCTTTTATTTCATGAAAACCAAAGTCAGGAAAGCTTTATACTTGAATTAATTTTATTCATCTGTTCTTAGAATATGTTCCATACAATGAGAGTCTTAAGTAATCACTGAAGAATCAGAATGATTCACAGATGGTGGGAGTGATTTAATTATTTTTAACCAGTTGTTCCGGGCATGCTCATAAGGGTATTTCCAAACCCACTGCAGAAACCATCTGAGCTCCCTTACAGCTGGTGTTCCATATTTTAAAAGCAAATTTAGATAGGATAAAATTACACTCTTTATTGTTGTGTTGCAAACAGAGGTCAAGTTGCTGTATATAAATTCTTCTACTTTTTACCTCTAATTTTCTGAATTATATTTCTCAAATATCACGTCTTTTGTAAGAATGCTATGGATATGCCAATGCTATTTTATGTTTTGTTTTGGCTAGCACAGAGACAGCACTAGATGAATGTTTACTGAATGAAAGACATACCAACTCAGTGTATCCAAAATAAAAATTGAGTTTCTTTATACATTTTCAGTAAGCATATGGGATTTCAATTTCACTATATTCTCAACTTTATTGGAAAGTCCCCATTAAAAGTGAACAAAATCCAATAAATAAAACAATACCACCATTCACCTAACCACCAACATGACATCATTAAAAAAACACCAAAACTCTTCAATTTAATAGCTAAAAAACTGCCCTGATGTTGGAATACTTTGCTTTAGTTTTATGGGAACTTGGGCAAGATGATTGACAAATTTTTGTTTTTTTTAAACTTAAGGATAATGATGTCTGTCTTGTAAGATTGTTATAAGGATTATAAATGCCCTTTGTAAAGGCCTAGTCTTGGACATTTCACTAACCCAAGACAAAGTCACTGTATTATCACACAATAGAATAACTGATGTTCATAATCATACACTTTGCATTAAGAAAAGATTTGCTTAATTGCCTTGTTCACAATGAGAAATAACACATTGTTTCAAAATAGTTCTATCAAATGGATTAATTTTTCAAGGTTTTGCATTCCAAGGAGAAGAATATTAATTTTCTATAAGCAATTTACTTCATCTGATGCCAAAAATAGTATATATTTATTCTAACTTACCAGTAAAATAATGTAATAATAAAACATCATGTATCAATGATGCACCAGATTTAATTTATATTTGTATCCTATAAGTATAAAGCCTATATATAATTATTAGTATCTTTACCATCAATAATGTTTCTGGAAGACTGCATTAAATTTCTACATTATATTAAGAAAGGAAGTATTTTCTTATGTCTCTATACACATTTTACAACAAACTGAATTTTAATTTAGAAGAGGAACAACTTAAAAAATTACATAGAAGTAGACATATCCTAACTATAGAATAATTGTGGATGATAATAGAAAGAATAAATATATTTAAATACATTTATTCCAATGTTTCTAATTTGTTGTGCTATCTTAGAGCCAGAAATTTGAAGTAATATTGCTGGAAGTAAAATATTGTATAAGTTTTATTTATAAATCGTGAATTTTTTTAACTTTCAAGAATATTAAATTATAATTGCCACCTCTTTCACATGTGAATAATGGATCTGGACTGGAGAGATTCAGAAAAGTGAAAGTTCTGTGTTAATTAAGTTACTTACTCCCCTTGGCCATTTTAATTAATGTTGTTAAACCTCAGTTTCCTGTTTGGATTATTTATTTTATTTCAAGATTTTTATTTTTCCATCTACTAGTTTAGAAATTTTATACTCCATTTCTCTCATGTTAATGGATAATCTAAAATTATGAACATATAAAATGAATTTTTCAAGGTCTCCCACTGAGCAATAAGATGATCTTAAAATGAGTTCATTTGTCATTGGTTCATTCTTACATAGCAATAGACAAAGCCACAAGTGAAAATTTCTTTGCTCTTCAAGCTTTCAATCTAGGGGGCAGAGAGATAACAAAGAAGTGAAATACTTAGGACTTTCATAGTTGTATATTTTATGGAGAAAAATAAAAAGGGAAGGTGTTATTGAAGTGTGTGAGTGTGGGGCATTCACTGAGAACAATTTTGAGTAAAGATCTGAAGGCAGAGAAGGAGAGGGCCATGTGGATATTTGGGGAAGAGTGATTTATATAGGGAACACATAGGGCAAAGATAGTGTTGAGGACAATGGACATGTTCAAGCAACAGTGAGAGGTCAAAGTAGAAGAAGCAGAGTAAACAAGTGGTAAAACTTTAAGAGACAAGATCAGAGATGGACAGGTCATACATACCTTGAAATTCACATAAGGATTTGGGATTTCACTTTCAAAGAGATGGGAATCCGATCAAAAGTTTGGAAAAGATAATAGCACACCTAATTTATATTTTCAAACAATGCATCAGTTTTTCATGTTGAAAATAGGTAAAGAAAACAAAAATAGAAGTAGAGAGATGAATTAAGAGACTTGCAATAATTCAGGAGAGAGACGATAACTGTCTGGACCAGGATGATGGCAGTGGATATAATGAGAAGGCCAGATGCTGGATATATTTTAAAACCAAAGAAGACTGGACTTGTCCACAGACTAGGATATAAAAGACAGACAGATATCAAGAATTATTTATATGTGGCCAGTCTCGAAGCCAAACTCAGCATGTAAATGCAATGCCTTCCCTCCAGCGTGGGACATGACACCCGGGGATGAGCCTCCCTGGCAACGAGGGACCACTATCAACTACCAACTGATGATGCAACTGGAAAAGGACCTTATACGGAAGGTTCAATGCGGATCAGCAGAATATCCATGTCTACATAAAATAACATGACTTTAAAATGCTGTTTGACCTAAAGTAAGGGGGAAATGGAAAGGAGAAATGAGTTTATATGGCTAAGAGTTTCTAAAAAAGAGTCTGGAGGCTGGCAGAAGGATTGCCCTCATGCACAACTGAGCAGAGTCAGAGAGACAGATAAAGCAGATACAACCCCCAGATATTGGTTCCTTTGAAGGCTAAAGAGACCCATGAGAGTTATGGTCATGGCCGATGGGGTTAACTACCAGGGCAGATGGCCCCTCTTTGGAAATGGTGTTTATGTGTGATGAATCTGGACTCAGATGGGATCTCCCTTCATAAGACTTTCATGCTAATGTGCTGGAGGTGCAGTTAATGTTGGGGTTTAAGATATATTTAGGGGATTTGAATCTCTGGACTGACAATGTGATAGCCAGGTCCTGAGCCTCAACAGACTCCAGCACCTACAATCTGATTTATTGGACTTACCACACTCAGCTAAGATGGAGTTGAAGAAGGACAACCACCACACCATGGAGCCTAGAGTTATTACAACTGAAAATGGGAGGATTGCATCCAGCATCCATGTGGAATCTGAGCCTCCTCTTGACATAGAGGTGCAATGGACACAACCAATCCAATGTCCACATAGAAGAGGTGGCATTGGATTGGGAAAAGTGGACATGGTGGACGATGGGTATGGGGAAAGGCAGGAAGAGATGAGAGGTGGAGGCGTCTTTGGGACATGGAGCTGCCCTGGATGGTGCCTCAGAGGTAATCACCGGACATTGTAAATCCTCACAGGGCCCACTGGATGGAATGGAGGAGAGTATGGGCCATGATGTGGACCATTGTCTATGAGGTGCAGAGGTGCCCAAAGATGTACTTACCAAATCCAATGGATGTGTCATGATGATGGGAACGAGTATTGTTGGGGGGGGAGAAGGGGGGTGGGGGGGTGGGGTTGAATGGGACCTCACTTATATATATATTTTTAATGTAATATTATTACAAAGTCAATAAAAAAATAAATAAAATTACAAAAAAAAAAAAAAGAATTATTTATAGATTTTTACCTGAAAATGTGAAAGGACAATGTTGTTGCTGTAGTTCAGAGGAGAAGATTGGTTTAGTAATAAAAATGTAGTGTAATCAGCACATAGCTGGTATTAAAGTCATGAATCTGGATAAGAAGACCAAGTCAGTGAATATAGACAGATAACAGAAGATGTATAAGGACTGACATCTCAGGCATTTCAGCATTAGAGTAAAGAAGGAGATACCAACAATGGTGACTGAGAAGGAACATCCTGAGAGAGAGAAGGCAAGCTAGGTGATGTACTCCAATCAACCTCCCCCTCAACTTACATGTATTGATATCCAGTATTTTAGTTCTACTCTGTTTATTAATCATATATTAGACAATATTTTATATAGTAAATATATTTAGTTTTTCATATTTACTCACGTATTTCTTTGTTCATCAGTTTTCCTTGCATCTTAAAATTAAACCTTTTGTCTCTGTTTGCCTGGTTGCTATGATAAATGGCACATAATGGTTGGGCTTAAACAACTGGAATTTATTGGCTCACAGCTTCAGATGCTAACAGAGGCTTGCTTATATGGAAGAGCAAGGAAACTCAAATATCCAAAGCCATCTTGAAAAGTAGGATAAGTTAGAGGACTTCCCAGTCTTAAAACTATTACAAAACCACAATAATCAAAACAGCATGATTGCCCATAAGGACAGATCTATAGACCAATGGACCTTAGGTTTATGGCCAATTGATTTTTGACAAGGGTACCAAATCCACTCAATTGGTAAAGAGTAGTCTCTTCAACAAATGGTGTTGAGAAAACTGGTTCTACGTATGCAAAAGAATAAGATGGACCCCTACATCATACCACATACAAAAACAATTCAAATCGGATCAAACCCCTAAATATAAGAACCAGCACTCTAAAATTTCTTCTAAAATCTAGAAGAAAACATAAGGAAGCATTGTCAGGACCTTTTGTCAGGCAATGATTTCTTAGACTGTATGTCAAAAGCATGGGCAACAAAAGGAAAAAGAGATCAATGGGGAAGCATCAAAATTAAAAAGAAAAATAACTTTTGGGCATCAAAGGACTTTATCATGAAAATAAAAAAAGACAACCAATTGAATGGAAGAAAACATTTGTAAACCACATATCTGATAAGGATTTAACGTCCAGAATATATAAAGAAATCATATTTCTCAAGACTGAGGAATAACCAATCATAAGAGTGGAGTGTAACCACAGACCAAAGTAGATTTATTGTTATTGTAGTTAATATAGTGTGGTAACGGAAGAACTTGTAACACCAATATAAAGATAGTGGTTACCGGGGGTTTAAAGGGGAGGGGAAGGGTGAATAGGTGGAAGATGGCATTTTTAGAGCACTGGAATTGTTTTGCACGATACAGCAAAATGATGGATACCTGACATTCTTAATTTGTCAAAGCCTATGAAACTGTACATGCAAAGTGTAAACCATCATGTAAACTATAGATCTTGGTTAGCACCAGTGCTTCAACACAGATTCATCAATTTTAACAAAAGTACCACACCAATGTAAGATGTTAAAAATAAGGGAAACTCTGTGTGGAGGTGGTGGGGGTGGGGTATATGGAAATCCCCTATCTTTCTTTTTTTTTTATGAAGGTACTGGGGGATTGAACCTGGACCTCATACATGGGAAACAAGTGCTCAGGCACTGAACTAAACCCACTCCCCTCCCCTATACTTTTGATGTAACTTTTCTGTAATCTAAAACTTCTCTAAAGGTAAAGTATATTATTAGAAAAAAAAAGAAATCATACTGCTCAGCAACAAAAAGAAAAAGAACCTAATTTTAAAAGAGCAAAGGACTTGGACAGTCATTTCTTCAAAGAAGAAATGGCCAAAAAGCACATGAAAAGATACTCAACATCGTTAGTCATTAGAGAAATGCAAATCAAAACCACAATGAGACTCCATTTCACACACACTGGAATGACACTATTTTAAAAAAGAAAAATTACAAGTGTTGGAGTGGATGAAGAGAAATAATAAAATACACCCATTGTTGGTGGGAATGTAAAATGGTGCAGCTTCTGTGGAAGACAGTTTGGTGGTCCCTCAGAATGTTAAGTTCAGACCTACCATATCCCACTTCTAGGTATGTACCCCAAAGAATTCAAAGCAGAAACTCGAACAGATATTTGTACACCGATGCTCATTCCAGCATTATTCACAATAGCCCCAAAATGGACAGAACCCAAGAGTTCATGGAACAATGAAAGGATAAACAAAACATGGTATATAATACAATGGAATATTATTCGGCCTTACCAAGGAATGAAATTCTGATACATGCGACAATGTGTATGAATCTTGAAGACATCATGTTGAGTGAAATAAGCCAGTCACAAAAAGATGAATATTGCATAAGCTTACTGATATGAACAATTAGAGTAATCAAATTCATAGAGTCAGAAACTGGAGTATAGGTACCAGGCCCAGGGCGGGGATAGAGGATGGGGAGTTAATACTTACATTTTACAGGGTTTCTATTTGGGATGATGGAAAAGTTTTGGTGTTGGATAGTGGTGATGGTAGCACATCATGAATGTAATTATCGTACTGAATTACATATTTGAATGTGGTAAATTTTGGGTTGTATATATGTTATTAGAATAAAAATTTTAAAAATAATATTCTTGGGAAGCAGACTTGGCCCAGTGGTTAGGGTGTCCATCTACCACAAGGGAGGTCCTCAGTTCAAACCCCAGGCCTCCTCCTTGACTCGTGTGGAGCTGGCCCATGCACAGTGCTAACGTGCAAGGAGTGCCCTGCCACGCAGGGGTGTACCCCACGTAGGGGAGCCCCATGCACAAGGAATGCGCCCCATAAGGAGAGCCGTCCAGCACGAAAGAAAGTTCAGCCTGCCCAAGAATGGCGCCGCACACACGGAGAGGTGACACAACAAGATGATGCAACAAAAAGAGACACAGATTCCAGTGCCACTGACAACAACAGAAGTGGACAAAGAACACGCAGCAAAAAGACACAGAGAACAGACAACTGGAGTGGGGAGGGGAGAATGGGAGAGAAATAGATAAATAAATCTTTAAAAAAAATAATATTCTACAACACAAACAGGAAACCTTAATGTAAACCACAGGCTATAGTTAGTAGTAAAATATAATAATATATTATTTCACCAATTACAACAAATATAGCAATTAATGCAAGGTTTTAATAATGGGGGGGTATATGGCAACTCTATATTTTCTGCATGAGTTTTCTGTAAAAACCTAAAATTTCTCCAATAAAAAGAGTTGTAATACAAAAAATCACCCCCTAGGCTATTCAGTGAAAATCTCCTGCTAGTAAATGCTCTCATAGCTTTTGCTTTTTTGGAAAGATCTTTATTCTAATGTTATTATTAAAAGACAGTTACTGTGAGTAAACAATTCTAGGTTGAAAGGTGATTTTCCTTTCATTGTTTGTGAAAGTAGTATTCCAACAGGTCCTGGTTTTTATCATTAGTGGACTTACTGATATCTATTCATGAACTATTGTGATTAGTAATTGAAGAAAATGTGGTATTGGTGTGGAGAAAGTGGCCATGGTGGCTGCTGGGGGTAGGGAGTGGGAGGAAGAGATGTGATGTGGGGGCATTTTTGGGGGTTGGAGTTGTCCTGGGTGGTGCTGCAGGGACAGTTACCAGGCATTGTATGTCCTCCCATGGCCCACTGGGTGGACTGTGGGAGAGTGTGGGCTATGGTGTGGACCATTGACCATGAGGTGCAGCGGTGCTCAGAGATGTATTCACCAAGTGCAATGAATGTCTCATGATGATGGAGGAGGTTGTTGTCATGGGAGGAGGAGTGGGAGGAAGGGAGTGGAGAGTATATGGGGACCTCATATTTTTTTAATATAACATTTTTAAAAAAGACAAAAATAAGAAATAAAAAAATAAAATAGACTAGCCCAAGAAAAAAAAGGCAGCTACATTTTACTTGTAATTATTTTGTAAGTCTATTCTCTTCAGCTGCATTTAAAAGCCCCTCTCTTTTTTTTGTACTTCATCAGTTTCACTATTATGGTCTAGAAGTGTATTTCTTTTATTTTTCCTGAATGAGATTTGCTACATTTCCCAATCCTAATATTATGTCTTTTATCAAGTTTGGAAAATCTTAAGGAATTATCATTTTGAATAGTGTCTCTTCTCCATTCTTACATCTCTCCTATATTTTACATTCTCAATACATATCTCTCTGATCCTTTCATATTTCCTACTTTATGGTCCATCTGTATGAATTTTAGTGATTTTAAATATATCTTGCAGTTTTCTAACTCTCTTTTTAGCTGTGTCTAAACTAATGTTTAACTAGTCTACTGAATTATTAATTTCAGTTATTACATTTGTCATTTCTAAAGGTTCTATTTGATTTTTTTCTAAATCTTCTTAGTCATTATTTTCTTATTGTATCTTCTTCCTAATTTGTACTTCTGACAGCCTCTTTTACTTCTTTAAAAATATTAAACATATTTTTATTTTCTATATCTGATAAAGTCATAATTTGCAGTCATGGACAGTCTGGTTCTGCTGCTTGCTTTCTCATGTGAACTGTAATTCTTAATTATAAACATGTTCTTGGAACTTTTTGAGAATTATTTGAAGAACAGATTAAAGAGGTATAAAACTAAAATGTATTTGTATTTCCATCTGTCAGCTACATGGGAAAATACTAATTCAGAAGAACTTAAATTTTGATTTTGTGAACTTTGGCCACCAACTCTTGTGAATATTATCCTTCAAATTTGTAATTATAACAAAATTACTATTCTTACTCCAAGTGTAAATATGTTACAAATATCAGAGCATTTCTAGCATGGGTGGAATCCACTTTATAAAAAGTGCCCTAGTCTTGATTTTACAGTGGTATTGCAATAGCATTTGGAGTATTTTTATTGATTAATTGATCATCAGAAATATAAATTAGCCACTCTGGGTGGCATATGTACATGCTATTTCTTTTATTAGACATTTATATAGTCTCTATGTCTTAACAGATTCATTTTAATTCATCTTGATTGGAATACCAATGCATTTCTTTAATCTGTGAGCTCATGTCTTCCTTCAGTCAGGGAAATTTTTAGCCATTATAACTCAAAATATTATCTCACACACATTCTTTCTTCATATTTTGTAATTATGATTAGA
This sequence comes from Dasypus novemcinctus, assembly GCF_030445035.2. Classification (NCBI taxonomy): domain Eukaryota; kingdom Metazoa; phylum Chordata; class Mammalia; order Cingulata; family Dasypodidae; genus Dasypus; species Dasypus novemcinctus. The sequence continues at coordinate 36,572,505 of NC_080704.1, forward strand.
CATCAAGCTTCTCAGTCTATCCTTTCAGTCTTTTATATAAATTTTCTTATTTATACATATTCTGAAAATTTTCTCAAAATGAGCTTCAGATTTTCTCTTCAGATTTGTTTAGGTGCTTAATGTATTTGCTTAGTTTTTATTTCAATTATTCAATTTTCATTTCTACAGATTCTATTCCAGTCATTTTGAAATCCATCCATAATCTTCAAAGTGATTTTATAAAAAAAGGTTTCTTTTTATTCCTTTATCTCTTTATTTTCAACATATTTACCTTAAAGTATTCAATTGCTGCTATTATTTTAAGATTATTGAGGTACTAATTCTCTTGCTCATATACCTCTAAGTCACAATGCATTTTTTATTCATGCAGACTGTAATACCTTACTGTGAGCCAATCTTTGTGTGTCTGTGGGAGTCTCCCAAAAGAGTGATTTGTTTTATCATTCTTGGGGAGGTCTCCAAGAATTTTACTAATCTGGGACTAGTGTCATATTAATTTCTCAAGTCAGTAGTCTGGACCCCTTGTGGTTAGACACTCTGTTTTAATTTTTATGGAAGATTTGTATTCTATAGTCATGATTCCTGGCAAGTGAATGATACTCTTGCCATGTTACTAGGTTTGTGTGTAGGAATTATGGGAAGCATAACTTGGAGATATCGCGAATTCAGTTCCAGACCACTGCAATAAAGCAAATATTGCATTAAAGCAAGCCACAATATTTTTTTTGTGTCTCCAAGTGCACTTAAAAGTTACGTTTACACTATAATGTAAATTATCAGGTGTACAATAGCATTGTGTCCAAAACAACAATGCACATACCATATTTGCAATATACTTTATTGCTGAAAAGTGCTAACCATAGCCTGAGCCTTTAGCAAGTTGTAATCTTTTATGCTGGTGGAGGGTCTGGTCTCAATATTGACGGCTGCTGAAAGATCAGGGGGCTGGTTCAATTTCTTAAATGAAGTTTGTCACATTCAATCGACTATTTCTTTTACAAAAGACTTCTCTGTACCTTGTGATGCTGTTTGGTAGCATTTTACCCACAGTAGTACTTCTTCCAAAATTGGAGTCAGTCCTCTCAAACCCTGTCTCTGATTTATCAACTAAGTGTATGTAGTATTCTAAATGCTTTGTTGTCATTTCAGCAATGTCGACAGTATCTTCACCAGTAGATTCCAACTCAAGAAACCACTTTCTTTGTTCGGTCATAAAAAACAACTCCTCATCCCTTAAAGTTTTATCACGAGATTGCAGCAATTCAGTCATATCCTCAGGCTCCTCTTCTAACTCTAGTCCTCTTCTTATTTCCACAACATCTGCAGTAATTCCTCCACTGAATTCTTGAACCCCTTAAAGTCCCTCAAAATGAGGGATGGAATCAACTTCCTCCAAACTCCTGTTAATGTTTATATTTTTACCTCTTCCCTTGAGTCACAAATGTTCTTAAGGACATCTGTAATTGTGAATCCTTTCCAGAAGGTTTTAAATAGACTTTTCCCAGATCTATCAGAGGAATCATTATCTATGGCAGGTATAGCCTTATTATTTCTTAAATAATAAGACATGAAAGTTGAAATGACTCCTTGATCCATGGGCTGCACAATGGAAGTTGTGTTAGTAGTCATGAAAACAACATGAATCTTGTACTTCTCCATTAGAGCGCTTGGTTGACAAGGTGCACTGGCAATGGGCAGTCATATTTTGAAAGGAATCCTTTTTTCTGAGCAGTTCTCAACAGAGGGCTTAAAATATTCAGCAAACCATGTTGTAAACAGATGTGCTATCATCCAGGCTTTCTTGTTCCATTAGTAGAGCAGAAGCAGAGTAGATTTGGCATAATACTTAAGGGCCCTAGGATTTTTGAAATGGTAAATGGACATTGGCTTCAGGTTAAAGTCACCAGTTTCATTAACCCTTAACAACAGAGTAATCCCATCCTTTGATGCTTTGAAGGAAAACACTGACTTCTCCTCTCTAGCTATGAAAGTCCTAGATGGAAGCTTCTTCTAATAGCAGACTGTGTCATCTACAATGAAAATCTGTTTAGTGTAGCCACTGTCATCCATCAGTTAGATTGTCTGGATAAGTTGCTGCAGCTTCTACACCACCACTTGTTGCTTCACCTTGAACTTTTACATTTTGAAGACAGCTTCTTTCCTTAATCCTCATAAATCAACCTCTGCTAGCTTCTTCTGATGCTTCCTCACCTCTCTCAGCCTTCACAGAATTGAAGAGAGTTAGGGCCTTGCTCTGGATTAGGCTTTTGTTTAAGGGAATGTTGTGGCTGGTTTGATCTATCCAGACCACTAAAATTTTCTCCATTATCAGTAATAAGGATTTTTTGCTTTCTTATTGTTGGTTTGTTTGCTGGAGTAGCACTTTTAGTTTCCTTCAAAAACTTTTCCTTTGCATTAACAACTTGGCTACCTGTTTGGTGCAAGAGGCCTAGCTTTTGGCCTATCTCAGTTTTTGACATGCAGTCCCCACTAAGCTTAATCATTTCTAGCTTTTGATTTAAAGTAAGAGGTATGTGACACTTACTTTCACTTGAACACTTATAGGCTGTTTCAGGGTTATTAACTGGACTAATTTCAATATTGTTGTGTTTCAGGGAAGAGGGAGGCCTGAGTAGAGGGGCAGACACAGGGGAAACAGCCAGTTGATGGAGCACTCAGAACACACACACTTATCAATTAAGTTTTCCATCTTATGTGGGCATGGTTTGTGGCACTCAAAACAATCACAATAGTAACATCAAAGATCACTGATCAGAGATTTCCATAACAGATATAATAATAATGGAAAAATTAGAAATATTGAGAGAATTACCAAAATGTAACTCAGAGACATGAGTGAACACATGCTGTTGGAAAAATGGTGCTAGACTTGCTCAATGCAGGATTGCCATAAGGTGTCAATTTTTAAAAAATATAGTCTCTGCAGTCTAATAAAGCAACATGCAAAAACAAGAGGTGTACCTGTATTACCCCATTCTGTGTAGAGGGCAGCCTCTGGAGGTTTTAAGTTTAGGCAAGAGTTTCATTTTCATCTCTGTGCTACATGTTGCCTAAGGCACATCTTTTGTCCTAAATGATCTTTAAAACCCTACCCTACCTGCTAGACCCTCATTTCAGGTCCATTTACCACGTGAGATAATGTGCTGATTTATGGCCCTTGGGAGAGGGAGAGGCAGTGTTCTTTCATGTACTTTGAACTCAAGTATGTATTTAAAACTTTCCTAAAATTATATTCTATTCATAAATTTCATGTATTTGAAATGAGGAGTAGGGGAATCATGGCATCTTGTCCTGAGGGGTAGGGGAATCAGTGCATTTTGTCATGTTGCTGGAAGTTGATCCTAGCTGAACATATGTCTCTTTACTAAACAAAAATAAAACTTATTCTATGATATAAGTAAATACTAGGAAAAAAAATACTATAGAAACGGCTTTAAACCACTCTGATGATCTAGAAAAAACAGAATCCTGACTTATCAGATTTCTTTCTTAACTCTTGTGATATGTTAATTACAAAATTGAAGCAGAGAGGAGGAAAATTCTGTAAGCAGCTACTTCCTGGTTCAACATTTCCCTTAGCAACCATTATTAGCCTTTTATATTCACAACTCCAATTACTAAAGAACATTCTATCTCTTAATAAGGAAATCATTTATGTGCCCCAATTCCTCAAGGATTTTGAATTGGAAGCTGACAATCTTTGTTATTTCAAGGCAAAGAAAAGAATCTGATATGGCAATTATGCAAAGAAAATACTTCCCCTTAGTTTATTCTCAAAATGAGTTCATTACCATCATGTGATAGGAGAAAATATACATAAATTTGAATAATAGGAGTATCAAATCTGGGTTTCAACATTATTTTTGCATAAGGGCGTGGCAGGCAGTTCTGCCATTATTTTTTTTAGTACATCTCTGCTTCATTTTAAGAAAATTCCAAGCAACAGAAGTATAATGGTAAAATGATGCTTTTCCCAAAATGTTTTCTGATGAGTTCTACTGCTTCACCACAACTCCAACAGGAATCCTATAATCAATCTGAAATGAAAGTTCCCCTTTCCACCACAACCATCTAGATGTGAAATTCTGCAATGTCTATTCCCTTTGTAAAGGTTCATAATAACATTAACATATCAAATGATATAAGAAGTTCTAGAGTAAGGAAACTTTGCTTAACCCTGTGTTTGACAAGCTTATCTGAACACTGAGTCATTTTTCTTTCTTGTGAATAACTCCCCATATTTTGGGAAGAATGAGAGTCAGATTTGGTATCTTCCATTTCTGAAATGTGTCCTTGGACAAATCACTTCATTTCCCTAGTTTAAAATGGCATAAAAATAACACTTTTATGACAAGATTATCGCTGGGATCAAATTAGATGTAAGTGAAACTCTTTGCAGATGTGAAATAAAATTCAAACAATTTGAAAGTGTTAGTGGAGGGATGTCTAAACTATAAAAGTGTTCTCATTTTACAAAATGGTTCATTAAGGATTAATTTCAACAACACATTTCTTGTGACACTTAAGGTGAATCTACTAACAACATTTTCCAACAATGTTTAAGGAACCTGTATACTATGGAAAATGTGTACTTTTAATGTTGTTAAAATGTCTTATTTCAATTTACTCTGATGTGGTAAAAGCTACCCTTTGCAATATATTATTTTAACTCTTTTCATTCATCTTTCCCATGTCTGTGCTAAGTTTCATGAACTTTGCCTTTCCTAAGAACACCCACTTCCGGAAGTAACAGTAATAAAATCTGATATTCTGAACAATCAATCTTAACTTTCTACTGTGCATGAATAATTATGAGGAATATAAAAATGTTTATAAGAATATCTAGCAAATATTGCCTCCCCAGGTTATATATCAACGTTCAACTAAATACTTGTTTTTCCTTAATGGAAGGATGGCTATGTAAGTTACAGTAGCTGTGTAAAAATCTAAGTAAAGAATATTTCAAGAAGAACCAATATGTGCAAAGGCGCTCAGGTGGATATGAGGTTGATATGTTTATGGATAGAGGGGAAACATCTATGGCTCCATGCAGGCGAACAGCAAAAAAGGGAGATAATGTGGGAGGAATTGCAGTGATGGGCAGGGGCTTGTTCATATAGGGACTCGTAGGATTTCATTCACAGGGTAATGGTCAGCAGGAGCTTGCTATAATTTTATTTAAGCTTCAGAAGGAGCTATCTGGCTTCACCAGTGAGAATATAGTATAGATGAGAAAAGACTGGGAACAGGGAAGAGAAGGCTGTAGAAGTAACCCAGATGAGAGATGCTGCTGCCGACTACAGTTACAGTAGCAGATAATGAAGAGTGGACTAATGAAAGATTTTGTAGGTAGATCCAAGAGCATTTTTAAATAAATTACACGGGTAATGTAACAGAAAAGAGGAAATCATGGATGATGTCTAGGCTTTTGGCTTCAGTGGAAGAGTATAATTTACAAACACCTGGAGAGTTTAGTAGGAACCAATTTATGTAAGGGAGAAAATCAATTATTCTTGCCTTGAGTATCCAGGAAAGTTGAGTTGTATTTAGAAAAGGGGCATTTCTGGTTCTCCTTCCACTAAGATGTTTGTATTTTTTTGCTCCTCTTCCTGAGACAGGTCATGTATGTATGCCTACTCCAAAAATTCCCTACATTTTTACCTCTCTAGAAACATTATAAACCACCAATATTAGTATTGCACACATTAAGCACAAGCTTTCCATTTGCTATCCCAGCTAAAGCTGGTCTTGTATTTGTTCCATCCTCCTTTATTTGGAGGTCAAACCACTTCTACAATCATTTCTACATTCCTATAGATAGCACACTGCATTTTCCTTTGAAGCACTTACAACAATTGAGTAGTTAATTACGAGATTATATTTTTAAACTTCATTGCTTTATGTAGCTAGCACTTCCTTCTGGCTTGATTTTCCTTTTTACGCAGGTATATAATTTTGTAGTTCTTTCAGGAAGAATCCATAGGTAATAAATTCTCTTCGTTTTGTTTGTCTAAAAATATTTTGGATGTCTGAAAATATATTGCCTTCATTCTTGAAAGATAGTACAGCTGTCATTTGAAAATTTGCCTAGAACTCTAAAGATATAATTCCGTTGTTTTCTAACATCTTTTGTCGATAGAAAAGCCTGCTGTCATTTTGTCATCCTGTAGTTATTCTGTGTTTTGTCTCCTGTAGCTTTTATAATACCCTCTAGGGCATGGATGTTCTGATTTTTGTTCTGAGCTATATACACATAGACTTGTTTTTATTTTTCCATACTGGTTGAGGTTTGTTTATTCTGAGGACTCATGTCAATTGATATTTATTCAATTCTCTAAAATGTCAAACATTTATAAAAAATATTGCCTCTTCCCCATTCTCCTCAGTTTCTCAAACTGGAACTCTTCTTAGGCATAAGATTCAACATCTTATTCTATTCTGTAAATCCTCTAGGATTCTCAGCAAAGCAAGAATTTTCCTCAGAATCTTTCAATTAATATATTACCTTTTCTGTTGCAATGATTCGCCTACCTGAAAAATTGATTGAATTTTTTTGTTTGTTTTTAAAGATTTATTTATTTGTTTCTCCCCTCCCTTCCTCCCGCCCTGCTGTTTTTGCTGTCTGTGTTGTATTCTCTTCTCATGTTCTCTTCTCTGGGATTCACTGGGATTCGATCCTGGAGACCTCTGATGGAGAGAGAGGGTCCCTGTCAATTGTACCACCTCAGTTCCTGATTTCTGGTGCACTTCACCTTGACTCTCCCCTTGTCTCTCTTTTGATGCATCATCATCTTGATGTGTGACTCACTTGTGCGAGGCACTGGCTCACCACTTGGGCACTCACACAGGCACTGGCTTGCCGCACAGATATGCTTTCTCTTCTTTTTTATCAGGCGGCCCCATGGATAGAACCCAGGTCCTCCCATATGGTAGGCAGAAGCTCTATCACTTGAGCAACATCAGCTTCCCAGTTGAGTTTTTATTTCAATGATTATATTTTCCTTTTGCTAGACTTTTTATCTTTCAAAAGGTCCTTTTCATTTTTCAAAATGGCCTCTTCTTATTGTAAGAATTCCATTCCATCATTTTTGGAAGTTTATTTTTTTATTTATAAACAATCTATACCTATCAAGCAACAACTAGCCCCTACTCATCATTTGTTTTGTTTCGAACATAAAAAAAAAAACATATTAATGCCCGTTTTGGAACGTCCTTTTGTGTCCAATTTCCTCAGGTGTACATTCTCCTTTTCTTTTTCCCACCTACTACCATCTCTCATGACAAGAATTTTTAAAATATTTATTGTCATTTTTGTCTTGATCTTATTATGCTCAGGAGTTCCACATGAGCCCAGGATTGAGCAGTTTTCCCATGGTATAATTTTGTGGTTCATTTGCTTGTGCTCTCTGAGGTTAAATGTCAAATGCTACAATTACGCTTAAAAGAGATGCATAATTTTCTATTATGGGGTTTTCAGAGCCTTTATATTTTTTCCTTAGCTCTTTCTTTAATTTCCTCTAGTAGATAAGAATTTAGAACTCTATTGGCAAGATGGAAAATTATGCCTTCATTGACCGAGTCATCAGTTTTGCATGAAATTTCTTCCAAATATTCTTTGTCTCTAGACAAAACTACCTGCCCAATGATTCTAGAATCTAATTTATAATTTACATTTAACAAAGTATTTCTGATATCTGTTGTTAATTACATTTTAAACCACTGCTCCCTACTGAGCCTAATGCCTTAATGAGCCTAATGTCTTAATGACTTATAAAGATATTTTAAATTAAAAAAAAAAACATTTCTCTTTTCCAGAGTTAATTTATATGCAGGACAAGAAAGTAGAACTTTGTATTCATTAAGAAGAAAACTATGATTAATTCATAATGCAGCAGGTGTTTTACAAATATTACCATTTTTCATCCTCACAAACATCCTTATCCCCATTGTACAAATGAGGCTGGGAGAGGTTTACCTGTAAATACATCTAGCAGACAGAGTCACTGGGATTCATATTCAGGGCTGTTCATACCAGGAGTGCTCTTTTTACTAGATCACACTATTGTTATTATACGACCTGTAAATAAATTCCTTAAGTTCAGCTCAGTCATTGTCTGTTCTTCACTGAGCAGTCAAGTCTCCAAACCAATAGGAACTATATTAGAAATATCTTGTATTTCTAATTAAAACAGAGGCTTCCCCATCATGAATACCTGGAGAATGTTTTAACTGCTTTCTCTCAGTCTGTCCTCCCTTTGTTTATGGCTTCCAGGCTTGGCCAAAGGACCACCATTCACAGATATCATCTACTCTGCTTTAGTTTTCACTCTTGGCTAAGGGCTGCCTCATGGCTCTTTCCAAGTTCCAGGCCTTTTCTGAGATTTACTACTGCCATTTATAGCTCTGGCACAAACATAGTCCCTTAGGTGCACTAATTTTATACTGCTTAGCTCATTTCTGTGTCTTCATCCCCAAAATAAGGAAAATGAATTCCACATTTTACAGTCAGCTCTCAATTGTTAAGCACATTATACTACTGCCTGCTATCTTGAATTGTTACTGTCAAGATATGATAAGATCAATTGCAAACCTAGGCATTCAAATAAGGTGTAGAGTTTTGTAATTAGAGAGAAAAGAGAGAAAGAAAAATAAGAGAAAGAGAAAGGAAAGCAGGGGGAGGAAAGGAATTTTAAAGCTATTCCTACAGTGCAGCAGCAGGAATAACTTTTGTTTAAGCTGTTATTCCAAGTATAACTTTAGTTTAAGCTGTTCAATTGTGGCTATCTCAAGTGAATACATGGTAAAAGAATAGCAACCAATTACTAGAACCAGTGCCCATGGTGAAATCAGTGTTTAAATGTATCGATAATCAGTGAAGTATGAAGATATATCTTGTATATAGCTCTATTTGTATGCCAATATCTGTTGAACGACCAATCCATTGATCTATCAATTCGTCCCTCTATGTCTATATTATCTAATGTAATCTAATCTATCCTAATCAACTCATCCATCTGTCTTATCATCCTACAGTTTTAATTAAAATCCAAGGCCAAATACTATTGTAATATTAAATTGGTAGTCTTCACACATGCTGTTATTGCTTCTATTATCATAATAAACAAGAGTTAACATAAAAGTATTTCCCTCCAGAGTACTTTTTGAATTTTGGATCTTTCAGATAAAAAATGAAGGAATGGTGTATGAGGAAAAATAAATGATCTAAATTACAGCAAAATCACTGTATTTTGCTATAATTTATTTTTAAATTTTTACAGTGGTTCACATATTACTTTATTTCATCAATCATTTTTACATTATACAAATATTTGTTGAGCACCTACTATGTTTACATAATTGCATTTTACATGGGTCATTTTTGGAGGTTTTTGATCTTGTCGTTATTTAACTACAAGTCATTAATAACCTAAGCTTAATAAATTGTAAAAATGTTAATTCTGCATGTAGGGATTACCAAGTTACGGGGGAAGCTGGAATGGAGAAATGAGTTAGTAGTTAAGTAATTCAAAGCAAAGGGTTTCCCCCAAATGATCTATTTAATTGAGGAAAAAGAGGAATTTTCTTTATAGTTGCTTTATAAATTTTCTTTATAGTTGCTTTAATCTTTCACTTCATTTTGCATCTACACCTACAGTCTTTCTGTTAGTGTAAACTGGAGTGACTTATGGCAAATTACGTCCATAACATCTAATACGAAGGATAATAAGCTGAAATGTACAATCTGGTAGAATTAGACTTTGAAGATAATATAGTCTCAATTATTTCCAATAGTATTTCTTCCAAACTGTTCAGAATATTCAGCTGTCATTAAACTTTAGGGCTTTGGATTTTATAGAAAATCACACACTCATTATTGTTTATACAAATTTAAAAAGAAGTCACAATCACATGCAGTATATTTTCCCTTCGTTAATAAGCAGAATTGACTAAATTTATATATAAAGTAATGCTAATTGTCCTACATGTATTTCAAAATGTACCTCATATTAAATGGGATAGGCAAGATCACATAAGATATTACCAAGAAGTCTCATCTATTGTTTGAACTAAATGAAATTGCCAGTTTCATTGGTTAAAGATGGTTGAACATCTGCTGGTTTCATTTGATTCAACCTTACAATTAATTATTAACCTTTATTTTCCTGACTTTGTCATCTTGTTTTTGTGAGTAGTACTTTGGATAACTGCAAAATGGTGCCTGTTTCTCTTCACTTTTTAAGAATTCAGAATAGTGAAAAAAAAGTGTGTCTGTCAGAAAATCCCTATGGCTTATACCCTACCAAAAAATAAAGAACTTAAGACCAAGGTTACAATTTTGAATTGCCTTTTCAAAAAAGGTAATCACAAATTTCCCATCCTGCTGTTTAAAAGAGCAGTTGTTCCTTTACCTTTTGGCTTGTAGTATTTGCATAAGTGACATTTCGGACATTGCATTGCTCAATATATCAATTATCAACTATCTTACTAGGCATCCAGTTCTTCTAATAAGCATTTTAAACCCTTCAGTTGTTAATTCAAGTTTCACAAAATATTTTTTTATTTACAATGTATACATTAAGAAAATAAGATTAGCATGAGATGATCTCAGGAAAGCAATGCATATTTCTGGATTAGACACTGAAATAAAGTAAATGTATGATAAGTTGACAAGTTCACATTGCCAATGTTATGAAAAAATGATGTGGCAAAAAAAAGGATGTACTTCTCATTTTAATAATGGATCTCTTTCCTGTTAGCTGTTAATTTATTGTTATTTTAAAAAATCTGCCAAGTTAAGCACCAGTGTTAGAGAAGCCCAAACTGAGGGACACTACTCACTTTCAGAATGCTCATTAGAAGTTTGAAATTGTACCCCGATTTTTCTTTTTCTTTTTGTTAGTAGGCCTCTGTTAAGAGAGTAATAGTTGCAAACACATTCTTGGGTTTGCCAGTAACAACTCACAATTTGTGCAAAGTTGAGTCTTCGAAACTGAGCAAATTTGCTCTCAATTTCCCGCCAGCGCTTGCTGAGCTGGATCTGAGTTGGCTCCACTGCCATTGCGGCCCCATCCTCAGACAAGCCCTCAGCTTGCCTACGTACTGCATTCAGCTCCTCTTTCTTCTTCTGCAATTCACGATCAATTTCCTATTGAGCAAAACCAATACAGGGCCCAGGGCAATTAGCTAACCACATCAACCAACCTGCAAGCAGCAAATACTTCTCTCAGAAATCTCATAGGCTGTTGTCACTTTATTGTGATCTTTCAAAATTTACAGATATGGAAGGTGTCATCCTCACCCAATAGTCCAAATATTATTTCAGTCATCCTTTGAATGTTCATTTTTAGATATCTAACTAAGAACATACATAAATTTATCTAGTATTTTCTTGGTTTTGAATTCCTCTGGTGTTTTAGGAAGTGACAATTGGAGTGGTTGCTCATTATTTATTAGGGTCCATCCATATAAAATATAATTTAGAGAGTAAGTGAATAAGTTATTTATTTCCTTTTTTAAAGTTTTGAGAAATTCAACAGAGACTGAAGCAAAATAAAAAGCGTATGAAACAGAAAAAAACATCTTCAGACAATATGCAAATAAATCTACAGAGATTTGACACTGATGTATGAAGATGTTCTGATGAAATGAATGTGCTAACATGAGAAAGAAGTCGTCCATATACCGATAAGTCATTTGTTCATCTGGAACAAAGATACACAAAGTCAATAACAATATTACCAGAAAACACATGACAATTCTCAGTTCATTGTACATTGTCTAAAAGTAAGTTATTTTATTCATTCAACATTGTGTCACTTGAATAACAGTACATTTATTGAAACAAAACACAATACAAGGAAATACATCAAATCAAAATGAACACTAATAGAGGAAACAATAACATCAACATTTTCAATATGCCCCACACAGTTTATGTTAAGGTAATTAAACTGTAGCAATAAAATCTAGTATTGACATTCTAAAACAACATTACCTTTATTTTCCTTTCATCTCTGGGTTCAGGTAGGCTGGCTAATTTTTTTTCAATGTCATCCAAGCATTTCAGGAGATCATCTGCCTGCCTCTTGTACTGATACCACTGATGAGAAATTTCTAGAGCCTTTTTTCTTCTTTGAGACCTCAAATCCTGTTCATGATGCAGATATTATTAAAATATCAATATATAATTATAGCAAAATTCTGGTTGTAGTTATTTAAAAATAATTCTAGTCCCTCATCTTCTTGTACAAGTAGGCTAAGCTGATATTTAAAATCTAAATATACAAATCAATTATTAAGTTATATACTTATGTGGCAGAACCCGTGTACATGAAGCTAAGAGACCTGAACCAACGTAATGTATTCTCCCTTGGCATATTCAAATTTTTTCAGAAATCTTGTCATATTAATTGACTATTAATAAGTGTATTAGATTGCCATGTGAAACAGTTCAATACCTGAATACAAATGAATTAACTAGATATCACACAAACTTAGAGAAATTGCATCTGAATTTTCAAATAGGTAAACAATTCTAAAATTTATATCTTCAGCCTCATCGATAAAACATTAAATAGTCAAGCAACATACACTCATAGTTTTAGAATTCCCTGTAAAAAAGTTTCTAAGGCCATTAATATTTTGTGTTTGGGAAAAAAAGTCATTTGGTCATTCTATTAATTGTTTCAAGCTGTCTGTGTACAAGTGTGCACACTGCTCATATAACTGCGAGTATACAGGAAAAGACATTTTAAATATGAGAAAATATGCTTTTTTTCAAGGCTAGCATGGCCAGCTTTTTCATACTATACCAAAACATGTTCCAGATGCAAAAATCTCAAGTGTTTTAAAAAGAAAAGAGAAGATGCATGGTTTCCAATCAACTAGATGAGAAAAATAAGGGTGACCGATATACTAAATACATGAAGATGGGAGAGATCTATCAACTTGGTCCTTACAAGCACACCCAATATTTTGCCTGATGAGTGAATTCATTGAAATGCCACTTTAGGAGAACTCATGGAAACATAAGAGTTCTGAAGACAGCTGTCATTTCTTCAGAGCAGAAGCAATTAGAGTATCGTGTATGGGTCTAACTGGAGCAAAATAAAATAATGAATATCCAATAACCACTGAAATATTAATTGCTTTGGGAAGTTTTGACCTTCTTTGGAATAGTTTCTAGGATTATAGTTGGAGACACTTGGCAAGTTAATACAGTTAGTGAACTTGTTGGTGTTGACTGGTTTGCAAGTAGAGTTGACTTTCATTAATCACTTTTAGCATGTATTTACAAGAATGATCTAGATTTCATTCTCTACTGTGCTTGAAACTGGGGATGTAAAATTTACTGCAATGTACATTTTGAGCTGAATTCTTAAATTCTTGTGTAGGTAATAAATGTCTGGGATGAGCCAGATGGAATGCTGCTTTTTTCAAAGGTACCAAGATACAGCCATGTGAATAAGAGTTGAGCCATGCCTCATTCGTGGTACAATTCGTCTTTGCCAAGAGAAAGGGTTTAGTAGTCATAAAATCTGAAACTCCTTTTATTTCCTAAGCACAAGGTGATGCGTGATATATAAAAAGTTCAGAGACATAAATTTCTTTAAAGGTATGGCAGATAACCATTAAACAATGCTGTGAGGTAGGACAAACATCATCATGTGATGAGGGTAGATGGCTTCTGAAAGTTTGGTCACTGTTGGAAGGATGTGAATCACACAAGTGCTCTGATTTTCTGAGCACATTCTGGATTGCTCTTGCACTCCCTAGAGGAAGAGGCCTTTTCTATTTACTGTATTTATCAGCAGTTACCTTCAGAGCACCTGCTGGCCAATTAGACTCTCCTTGTGGATTCCTTGCAGGCACAATATTGTGTAATTACCTTCTCAGCAGTGTTTATTTGGTTGTCTGACTATACGGAAAAAGGTTTTATTCTCTTATTTGCATATAGAAAGCAGAGTCTATCCACCTACTAGGAGGATCACCTACAAAGCAACATAGCTCTAGAAGAGTGATTTACAATGGAAAGCTTGGCAATTAACAGTATGAGGAAACCAGGCATGCAAGCAAATAGTGAATACTGCAAAGCATATATGAAAAAAAAAAAGGCTATTTCACAACACTTTTCACATGTCCAGTCTCAACTCAAGAGCCTCCTAGATATTACTGTAGAAAAATAAACACTCTATTCTGTTCTTCCTACATAAATCCAGATGAGTCACATGGGTACTTGAAAGCTGTTTTATATATTCTTCAAGGGCATTAAGATTATTTTAGATAATTCCTATATAAATGATATTAGACATTTTTAGATGCTTAGTTAGTTGCAAAGAGTGACTCCTCTAAAGGCAAAGTGAAATTTATTAAAGAAAAATAAATAGAACCACAGGTCTTATTCAACAAGTGTTATAGTGCCAAATATTGGATTGATTCTAAAATTTAAAAAGATAAAGTAAAAAGAAGCAGGAAGTCTGGAAAAAAAAATAGATTGGTTATTCTGGCAGTTAGGCAGATTTTCCCCACAAATTAAACGTAGCTTATAAAAAATATAGTAGAAAAATAAATATATAAGCATTATAAATTCAATATATTCCAAAGAAATACCAAGAAAAAATTGCTTAAGCAAAATTGAAGCAAAATTTTTAACTAACACATCTTTGAAAATCAAAGACACCACTCAAAAATGTTAACTAAAACAAATGCACACACATTAAACAGAAATTTTAAAAAGCTATAGTCCTGGTCACTAAGATTCTTAAGCAGATTTTATTTATGTACAATATATTTTACCCTATATATGAAAAAAACACCACAGCAAGGTATATTATAATTTTAGCTCTAATACCTTGAGAGCATTATGTTTTGTCTGTAACAGCTGCTGTTTTATCTTTATTTCCTCTCGCTTTCTCTCATCTGTGATTCTTTGTTGTAAGTTGTCTCCTCTTTGCAACAATTCTTTTACAGTACCCTCATTATCTTCACTCTGATTAAAAACAACAAGTACAGTCTTCATTTTGGTTTTTAAAAAAGCTGTACATTGTAAGCAGAGATAATAAAACATGTTATTTAAACACACACAAAAAATCCAATTTAAAACTTTCAGGGAATGTTATGAGAAGATAGTGTGTTTATAAAGTTTTCTTTAATATGCTGTATTTTTTATTTTAAAAGACATAAGTTTCCTACAGTCTAGATCCACAAAACACATTTTTAGGGGCATATGAAGGAAGATGGGGAATAAGGCATTTATTTCATCATTTCAGACAAATTGTGGATTGCTATGAAAGTATACTTTTTGCTGTGAATTTTAGTATAATTTTCAAAATTCAAAAAATTTGAAGAAGTAAATGACACTTGTTATTTTTAACAAGTAATCCCTATAGGAGTATGGGAGGGTATGCTTGAGTGTGTGATGGCAACAAATCTTAAAATTTTCACACACATCTAAGTGAGAATATTTTGTTTTAAATGGACGCTAATTTCTGTCCAATGGCTCTGTTATACATTTTAAACCCAAATGTCCAAATTTAGGACAAATATTGGGGTATTAAATCTGTAATGCATGCTTAATTCAACACACAACCAAGGAGTTATTCATTTGTTAGAGCAAATAGATTTTTATCTGAGATTTGCCCATTTATGGTTTAATGGAATGCATAGCATACACAATTGCATAAATGTACTATATATTAATAGAATGTGAAAACTGTTACATATTTTAATATGCCTTAAACAGTCTTCAGCACTTTGTAGGGCTGAGGACAAAGACAAACATGAAACCCTCTTCGTTTCTTGCCCCACACCAGGTGAAGGCTATAGGGCAGGGTTTGATTCATGGTCAGCCCAAGAGGAAAGCAATGCTCTTTTTCACCTTGGTGCTCCTTGCTTTCTTCTTTGACATGAAGTAGAGGTAGTTGTACCTCAGCATCTTGGAAAGCCTCTTCTTGTCTTTCTTTCCACGAGCTGAGGTGGCAAGGCCACCAAACCCCTACACAGGGATTATTGATTCAGGCTGCTCCACAAAGTTAGAATTGATACCGGTGGGAACTAAGATTGCTGGAAATAGCTCTCCTTTTGTTTTTGCATGCCTATTATCTATAATCTATATATCACCTATGATGTTGTTTTCAAGCATTGCCTAAAAAGTCTCTAGCATTGATATACATCTGCGAAGATTTAGCATGATATGTGTCATTTTCAAGCACTGACTGAACAGTCTCTAGCTTGATACATGTAAAGATTAAGAATGCCATAGAGGTGATGGCTGTGGAATGGCAGGGGGGAGGGGAAGTAAAATGTGAAAAGGAGGGTGGAGGGAGAAAAAAAAAAGTCTGTGAAAATGGGTGTGATGCAGAATTATTCAAGCCAGAGAGAAATGTAAAAGACATTTTGAAATTTAATTGGGATAGGTGGAGAATGTTCTGAGTTTTGGAATAGCCCGCATGGTCATATTTCTTTACTCCCATGAAATAAGCAGCATGATTTTATGCATATTTTAGACATCTATTGTTCTATTTATTCAACTTTGTTGGCAAAACCAAACTGTGGCAAACTTTAATATACAATGCTTTTATTGTGTGTAATTTTTGCTATCCTGAAATAAACATTATTCTACCAAAAACATGACTGACATGAAAGCAGCAGCCTTATATGATAATTAAGTTTCCTATTAAATTTCCATTTATTTTTGATTTGACTCTTTTTTCCCATTAAATTTTGTCCTCTGATTTTGAAAATAGGATAGGTCAAAACAAAATGCCGAGCTATTTATTAGAATCCATAAATCCTACTTTCTTATGATACTGTAGTAATTTGGCATTCATAATATAAAGTCAACAAGAATACTTTACATTCGTAATAAAACATCAGAGTCACAAAATGTGCAAGGTGTCTTCTGAGTATTCAGTTGGAGACTTGAGCTATCTAATTTCTTTCCAAATATTTATTCATTTTCACTCCTAGTTCATTCACACTTTTATCACAACCAATTTACCATATCTTTATTGAAGTCTTCCTCTTTCAGATTCACCCCCTGCTGAATTTCAGCCTCCAGTGGTTCAAGCAATTTTTGTATATCTGAGTTAAACTGCTCCAATTCCTTCAAAGGAATGGAGGCCTAAAAAAAAAGATAGTGCTAATTTAAATCAAAATTACTTTTTATTAGAAACATAAACCAAAAGAAATACATTTGCTCAACCTCCTGTTGCTAAACTAATGACATGCATTATGTTTCCATATTATATTTTATGGAAGTTTTTGAAATACAACTGGGAATGTACCTGAGGATATGAATGGACATTTAACATCATCAGAGCCGAACATACAAGCAAGATAATGCAATTCATCCTTCTGTAGTATCAACAAAACTCAATTCCCATATATTCATTGGGTTAATTTTTACTATTCTAAATTTGTATTTTATCTTATTTTAAATATTCTGATATAAATACCATTTGGTTAAATATGTTTCATTCATCGAATAGCAGTTATCTCGGGTAGAAATGCAGAATTGTTACCTTATTCTTAGAAAAACTACAAGGAAATATGCTTAGATATTTTAAATGACATTTTTACCATGGCAAAATTGACAGGCATACTCTCACAAGAGAAACAATGCCATTAGCTTGCCTTAGGAATGCTTTCTTTGGTGGCACAAAATAAATTCAAATGAATGACCCCAGAATGTGCCAGATAAAAAATCCTAATATAAAAGTTTTCTAACCTTACAAGCAACACAATCTCTTTAATTTTGAAATTTATAATGACCATAGACCCATAAAATCTTTAAAATTGCTTCTTTTACTAAACAAACCACTTGAAAAATCACGAGTGAAACTACACTAAAATTCAAAGATAAATTCAGAAGAGTAGGTAATATGTAATTATTGAAGTTCAGTTAAAATATTTTTACATTATTGATCTTTACACCATATTCAATTTCTTTGTATTAAAATACTAGAAGATATTTTATACCTGACAGTTTTTGAAAACTCATAGATGTCACACAGGAAGTATGATTTTCTTACAGAGCTAAAGGCTCTCCCTTTGTAAAACCAATTCAGGGGCATCCCTCTGTGTCTTATGTTGAGGACTGCATTCATCAAATTTTGTCCCACCTACTCTTCCACATCATATTCCCAATAATAGCTTCACTACTTCTTGATTAGAGGGCAACTTCTAGTGGACAAAAAGGATATGTATTCAAGGAAAAACCAAAGATCTAAAGGTAGTCAGTCTGTTACTAATGAGGAGGTGAATAGTCAAATCCTATCCATCAGGGCATGGTTCTCATATGCTATATGAATGAACACATATATTCTAGGCACTTCTATACATGCAAGAAACTGTTTCTGGACTTTTTGTAAAGTGACTTATTTTCAGTACTATTTTTAAAATCCAAATCATCATTTATAATTTGAAATATCATAATTGTCTCTTGAATCATTGCAGACTGGGAGTACTGTAAATATGCCAAAAGAATGTTTTGGTATCTGTATTAACAAACTTTTATACTTCAAATCATATATTACTCAAAGATTGAAAAAATATAGAAATTAATATCCTTTAGAATTATAACTATACAATATTAATTTGGTGGTGCTTCATGCTAATGAATTGCAATTCACATTTGCTAATATATAATAACAGCAACTGCACTCTTCTGCATAATTATGTCAATATATGATGATAGCCAAATAATATCCCAACTAACTTTTGAGTACATGGATGTCAAAAGAACATGGGTCTATCTGCAGCCAGATTCACTTGTGCCCTGTCTAGTTCATCTTCTCTCTACATACTCAAATAGAGTAGTTTCAAAAGCTCAGAATTTGGTCCTCTGTACCTCTTTTCCAATGTTCCTTCCATAAAAATTGTATTATCTTCCATGAAATTAGCTATCACTTTCATATTTCCCAAATATTTATCTTTAGCTGTGACCACACCCTTGAATTCCAATCTAGACTCTCTAGTTGAGTTCCCACTTGAAGCCCAACAGGTCCAGAACTCAGCTCAGTGACTTTCCCCTCAGCTGATTACAATACCAACTTCCTTAGTTCTGTTAATAGAATGCCATTTTATTATACAAACACAAACCATGCTCTCCTTTAACCTCTTCACTCTAATGCTTAATGAATATAAAATAATTGTCTATTCATTCGATGTGACTCACTTCCTTTCTATTCCCAGAGAGGCCATTTTTTCTAATCCTCACACATAACTAAAGCAATAACCTCCTGACAGATGTACAATCTCTGTGTCACCTTACTAGTTCTATCCTGTGCACTGTGATCAAGTCAATATTTATGTGTCTACCAAAGAAAAGCAGAATAGAGCCCAAACTCTAGCATAAAAGTCAAGGCTTTCTCTCCAGGCTTATGTACTTATTGCAAGGCCATTGGTGGGCTCCTGTTATCCGTTCCTCAAGGCCCTTACAATGTTTTTCATCTTCTGAAGAAGAGCGTAAGCTCCTGAGTGATAATGCCTGGATTGAATCTTGGCTGCCTCATGTAACAGCTGAGAGATCTTGGACAAATAACCTATACTTGCTAAGCTTCAGTTTGTTTGAAAAATGGGGATAAGAAAAATATCTTCCTCATAGAGCTGTTATGAGGATCAAATGTGTTAGAATGGTGTCTGGTATATAATAAATGCTCAATAAATGTTAGTTATTTTTTCTCTCAAAACCATACCCATCTTTTGGCTCAGTTCAAGACCTTCTTCTTTGGAAAACAGATGGTTTATGAAGGATAAAATAAATGCTCCTTGACACAGTGAGTTTTGACTTTGCTAAGGTACCTGGACAAAGTCACGAGATTCTGATGGCAAACATGGAGAAATTGAGACTTCAATTTTCTAAAGTTGTATCATTCTGAACAAGAAAACATTTTGATTAATTAATCTATATCAATGTAGAATCTTAAGGAAAATGCCTGGGGGCTTTGAACTTATTCTGCTCTGTGAAATTCATTCATTGGGCATTTAATTGGAGATGCAATAGGTATCCATAAAACAGAAAGTGAGAGGGGTGAGTTCCATAAATACCCCGTGAAGATGAGGAGTCTGTTCAACCTAAAGTCATTCCTGGCACATGTAGGCATTCAGTAAACAAATATTTCCTGAAAAAATATGTAAATGAATAACTGATTACTAGGGTGGCAGAATGAATATTTCAAGGATCGCTTGAATGACCTGGAATTTTAAATAATACAATTTTTATTGTATAAATTTGGAAAGACCTGACTGGTCAGCATTACATGTGTGAATATATATTAGCTGCTGGCCAAATGCTAACAACAGCATGATACCGCCTGGTACAATAATAAAATTGGCAGATGCAAACAGACTTTAGGATATACTACTATAAAATGAATAACCAATTCTTCAAGCAAGACAAACCAAACTCAGACTTCATTACTAGGGTGTTTAGGGTCCCGATTTCCAGATCCAAGACTACTCTATATTTGTTAAAAAGGCCACTATAAGGAGTAGGGATTTGAATTATTCTGTGCAGTTCCAAAGTGAATAAATTGAGTCAATGGGTAGAAAATTTTTGAGGCCTTTTTTAAAAAGAAACTAATTTAAAGTAGTGAGTTTCCCATAGCTGAAAGAAGAGAAGCAGAGGTTGGATATTGATATATTATGGCATAGTTTAGAAAAAGACCCTTTACACATGGTTACTTCCCTGAAACTGCATACTCTACACTAAACTCTCTCCTTTGAATTCAAAGTATCCTTTGTTTACCTACATCAGTGCTATCCAATAGAAACATAATGCAAGTCATGCATGTAATCTTAAATGGCTTAGTTGTCACATGAAAAAGCAAAAAGGAACAGGTGAAATTAATTTTAATAATATATTTATTTACCTAATATGTCCAAAATATTAGTATATAAATCTATACTCAACATGAAAATTAATGAGATGTTTTACATTCATTTTTTCATACTATGTCTTAAAAGTCCACTGTGTACTTTAAATTGATAGCGCATCTCAATTAAGAGTATCCACATGTCAAATGTACAGTGGCCACATGTGGCTAATGGCTATAGACCGATAGTAACTATTATAACCATGACATTGAAAAGAATCAATAGCTCATTATTAGTTTGGGATGTGTCCTATAAGAAATGCCTTACTAATAATAGTTAAAATATTGATGTTTTATTTAATAAATTGGAATGGCTTTCGATTATTCATTTAAGATCAGTCTCATTCACTTGCATTCAGATACGGTTTTTTGAGAGGAAACTTCTGGAAGCACATGGGGATAGGAAAGCTTATAGGAGTGGTTGGATATGTTAAATCAAGACTATTTCTCATTTATGTGAAATTCTATATTGTGTTTCAATATTTTGTACACATTTGAAGATAATACTATGTGATTTTCAAGCATTTAGGCTTTGTCTTTCTAAATATATTTTAAATCCTTGAAGGTAGAGAATATATCTTATACTACTCTGCAATTCACATAGCAAATAGAACACATTTTGTATACAGAGAAGATGCTTATTAAATCGAATACTGGTTTTAAAACTACTAGTACATTAGTTGAATTAGCCAGTGACAATGTTACAACCAAATTACCATAAATACTCATTCCAAACACTATTGTACTGGTCATGTTACAGGCCAGATCAGACCAGCCATTTGATATCCATGTGACTAATATTCTTAGTTGGACCACAAGGAGTTGGAAAAACTTTACTATATTCCTTAGGAGTTGACTAGTTCACGATTAGGTCATGACAACACTAATTTTGAAGATTGTTTTTCAGTCATTTAAAGCGTCATATGTCATTCTTGAGTCTCCATTTTCTTAATAATTTAGAATTCTTATAAAACCTTATCAAAGAAATGCATAATAAGCAAGGATCTAAAATTCAATATCTCATTCTTGAGTCTTCAAAGTTTAAAATATCTAAAGCATTATAAAATGCCCACCTATTCAATTCAGAATTATGATAAATGGCCTAAAGCAGTTAAAATAAATGGTTAATAAATCATCTGAGTATCTGTGTGAATTACTTCTCGCTTTTTAAATATATATATGTATATATATATATATAACCACAGAAGAATTAGTTTCACAATTAAATTGTACAATGTTAGACAGTATACACAAGATAGTTTTAGAATACTCAGAAAACAACCAAACAGAAGTTAAAATATCATAGGAGAAAGTATATGCCAAGCATAGGTTTTGCACAATTTAATTTATTTGCTTACCCTTTCATTTAAGATTTTTAGCATGACTGTATAGCCATACAAAATACATATAAATTAGAACAAAGGGAAGTTTAATGGCCAAACAGATAAACAGACACAAAAGAAAGAAGAGACAGAGAAACTAAGAAAGACAACACTTTGTTTTTTCCTTCATTTTTTTAATGTTGTTTGAAATTACTTAACAACTATCGATTGTGCTTTGCTGTGTGATTCAAGGATTAATGAAATTTAAGGCTTTGTTAAAGTTTTAATATTAAAGGTGACTTATATAACACATTAACAAACAATAACAGACTCAAGAAAAGTGAAATCAATTACAAACTTATTCATCATGAATTGAAAGCATTAAACGTTACTCAAATACACCTTATCATTTAAAATTGAGTTTTCTTTGGTTAAATATTACTTGCAAACATACATAGATACACTAACATAATAATGACTGTGTTTACACAGACACCAAAGTAAACATTTGTTAATCTGGAATATGTAATCTCAGCAACCAGAATAAATGTCCACTATATTCAAATTACAGTAAAAGCTAAATTGAAAATAAATAATCGAAACACTACAGATTGGTTTAAGATTATTTCAAATCAATGTCTCTTTTTTCCATTCTGTAGATTTGAAAATGTATTTCTTATCATTACAATATTAATTTAGAAAAAAAGATAATAATAATAGAAACCAAAATGAATAAAGTTCCATGGACCAGTAATACCCTGTAGTACAGAAAAGACAGATTGCTGATAGGCTAGGAAGAATTATTTCCAATCATTTTAATTTTAGAGGGAAGAAAATGTACAAAGAAATATAAGAGTAGGACAAAGATAATCAAATAAAGTTGTAGGCAGACTTATTTATTTATCCACTTATTTTAAATTATAAGAGCAAACTACTAGAAAATATAAAAAAATACGTAAAAATTAAATTGTTTCAGAATGGTAACATTTCCTTGATTGCATTCTTTTAACATTAGGTAAGGAATTGGTTTACATTTAATGCCTTGATGAAGAAAACGTGGAATTTTTTCATCTTCCCAGATTATAAGACATAACCCAGTACATCCCTATTGATTTGAATTGGTGAGATTAAATTCATAGGCAGACATTTCAGATTTGGTTACAACATATATTAGTTGGTTAAGATATATTGGAGGGTCAAGAGTCGGCCCACTCTTTAAATTTAACTTGAAATGTTTCTCTACCTTGTGTTTATATGAGCTTAACAATAGCAAATGAAATAGGAGAGAACATTCGATTCCAAAATATATGGCGGAGACACAAATTAAAAGCCAAAAGTAACACTTTGGACAATTTTATATTTTTTTATTCCTCTGGAATTATTTAGTTTACTATTTTTCCTTTTTTCCTCCTTCCTTTCTCCCTTGATCCCTCCTTCTTTCCATTCCTCCATTTTGGTTTAATTCTCTTTTCTTTTAATGTAAAGAGGTATACTGAAATTAGTGTTTGAAAAAAAACTGGACATTTTAATGCTAACATATAATAGACCAACAATAAATATTTGCTGACATAAATAGAAGTAATTAGATATGCTGAGAGTCAGCATGGTGGAGTGGACAAAGCAACAGAATGGAATCTCACATTTTCTAAACAGACTTGGGCAATTTGTTGATTCTCTCACAACCTCCTCTAAATATCTGAAAGTCTCTGGTCCCCAGAATGATTACTTTTGCAATTGCTGATTCTAGCTGGAGGAATAATTTAATTCTCTACTAATCATGTAACACGTCATAACGTTTTCTAAGTTTTCATCTATGTTTTTGTTACAATTCCCTTGTAGAAAATTTTACTTAAATGGTTATTTATTTAAGAAGGATAACTGTACCCTCTAAAGGGCCATTTACTCTTGTGTCAGAGAAGATGTTAAATTAGAATACAATTAGAAATAGACTGACAAGGGGAAAAGATCAATATCTTTGTATCAATAAAACTGATTATAGAAAATTAAATTTCAAATATATTTTCAAACTAAATAAATATTAATTTGGCATTCTAAATCATATTCACACAATGCATAATTTATATTCCACTGATGTTTAGGAGAACAAAAATAGGTCTGAACTATCATTAAAGTATTTATACATTACTTTTCACATACAAAATCACTATTTAAGATAGATTAGGCCCAACCATGTGTTTTTGCAATGATATATAGTTAAATGGACAACCCATTGGCTCTTTCATACCCCCTCTAAATAACCTAGAGTCTCTGGTCTAATGAATGATAGCTTTTGCATCTGTTGACATCAACTGGAGATAAATAATTTGAAACTTTTAAATATTTGAATAATGGATATTGACATACATGATGCCAGATTGTCTAAGCCTCATGTTACAGCTTAAATACATATATATTTCACCTGCTACATGAAATCTTATTAGCAATTTTTAAGGTCCATGTGGAAATTAAAGAACATTTAGTACATATATCCTCATAGCACCTAAGTCTTAGTAAAGGAACAAAGACAGAGAAAATAAATTCACCTTTCTTTTGGTTTGTATCAATTTCCAGCTATAATTTAGCTCCTTAGAAAATTGAACTATTAATATTTCTAAACCTCTAGAAGCAAACATCACCTAACTAAGCCAATTATGCATATAACTTTCATTATAGGATGTTGCAACAAAGTGAATTAATTGCTTAACCAAATAGGTTATAGTTAAATAAAATATTTGGTCAAAATTATTTTGAGGTAACAATCAGATGATATTATTTTATCTGTAGCAAATGACACACCACATTGTGGTGTGTTGCTGGAGGGGTGTTGTTTGGGAATCATGCACATGTGCATGATAGTTTTATAAGTTTACAACTTCTGTCATAACAAATATATTTTAAAAATAATAATAGGGTGGGTTGGGGGAAAAACACACCAAATGTGAGAAAATAACTATGATTAGTAGTAAGATTTTGACAGTGTTCTTTCATAGTTTGTAACAAATGTCTCATGACAACGCAAGGTGTTGGTGGAGGATTAATGTATGGGACCCCTGTAGGATGTTATGGATGTTTGCTTTGTAAGTTCACAACTTTTACTATACACTTAATTGTTTACATATGTTCATATATAAATGATATAAAGATAATAACAATCGGATTGGTTAAGGGAAAACTACTTTGTAGACCAATAATATTTTGACAATGTTCTTTAATCATTAGTTAAAAAGGTTTAAAAACAATGCAAGTTATGGGTGGTAGGGTGAGATGTTATATATGTTTGTTTGATGTTATATATGTTTGTTTTGTAAGTTTACAACTATTACGCACTTATTGTTTATGTATGATATATTTCAATAAATTAAAAAAATTTGTTTGAAGCTAGGTATTACATTACAAGTAAATTGTGATGTGCATTTTATTCATGAAATTTCATTGCAGACTGTCTCACTCTGTCTTGAAACCTGCCATTTTTGAGTCTATCATCTCCTTGGCCCACATATGTAATAATTTAACTCTGGGCTGGTTCTCAGTGTGCACAGGCCAGTGGTTCTCCAAGCCTGGTCCCTAGACCAATGTTTACCAGGAACCTTATTAGAAATGCAAATTCTCAGACTTCCACTGTATACTTATAGTGTCAGAATCTATGGCGGTTGGGGCACAGAAATCTGTGTTTTAATAATTTCTCCATGTACACGATAAAGTTTGAGAGCCACTTCTCTAGACTGACATGAGCAAATGGAGCTTACTCTTCATTGAGCACACTGTACACTCGCGTTCTTACATAGGTTTACCCTGAGTTTTTACCATTTTTGGGTTATTGGAGTAGTCACTACTCTCAGCATGCAGTTTCTCTCACCTAATTATCTGTGAACATATCTTGGTCCACCATTAAACAATAAACCTTTTGAGTCCATCCCATCTTCCCTAGCAATAGAGCTCCCACATTACCAAACACTGTGCCCTGGAAACAGTATATTGTAGGTGAGAATTCATTCAGATCACTCCCTTTTCCCAACCCTTTCTTCATCAGTTTTTTAAGATCCACCTGAAATATCATCTCTATTGTGATGGTTTGGGTCTTTTGTGGACCTCAGAAAAGTATGTTCTTAAAGTTATTCCATTCCTGTGGGTGTGAACTCCTTGTAAGTAGGATCTTTTGGCAAGTAGCAGCTTAACTTGAGATGTGACACACCTCATTTAGGGTGGGTCTTAATCCTCTTACTAGAGTCCTTTATAAAAGGGGCACTAAAAACTGACACACAGAGAAAAAGCTGCAGTGACAGAAAGAAACCACATATGAAGCAGCCCAAAGCATAACTAGTCACAGGCCTGAAGGAGACTGGAGAGAAGGGTAGGCCACTATTATACCCTGCCGTGTACTTGATAGCTCACAGCTGCAACTTGGTGAGGAAGCATCTCTTGATGATGTCTTTAGTTGGACATTTTCACAGCCTTGGAACTGTAAGCTCCTAACCTAATAAATTCCTATTATAAAAGCCATCCCATTTCTGGTATATTGCATTGGCAGCCTTCAACAAATGAAAACATCTACCAAATTACTGCCTCCCTTCTTCAACTTGAATTCTGCTTGCCATAAGCAAGCAGACTAAGTAATCAGTTTTTTCACCTTTCCCATTTCCCTTTCTATGCTCTGTCTCCTGAAACTCTTTTCTTGGTAGCATCTTTCCAGCATGCCACCACATTCAGAGACCCTAATGCAGAGAGAGTTGAGGCAAGGTACCCTTATCCAGTGTGCCATACACATTAACCAGGCCTCTAAAATTATCTCTGTGTCATTTTCATAATTCTGATCCTACCCTATTAAAACTGATTTCCTCAAAATGATTTCATAGATATTAAGAAATATTAAACTTTCTTAAAGCTAAATGAAACTGGAAGTGGTAGCGTTTTTTTTTTGTATGATAAGGGCCATATTTAGGGCAAGCAGAATTACCTAGCAATTCTTAAATTGGTTCCCTTGATTATCTGTAAGGGTGGTCCTTGCAAAGGAAATAGCAAAGACATTTCTCTTCGGCTCCATCCCATTCCAGCAGAGGCCAGGAGGAGAAATCAGTTATTCTTCCATTATTTTTTCCCATGAATTTATTTGCCTCATTCCTAAAAACTGGGAAACTGGGCTATCAAATCTAATAAATGTATGGAAAATATTGCTATTAATGATTTTTACCATTTCATATGTGCATATTAATTTATATATATATATATATATATTTAATGTATGCTTTTACCTACTCTAGGTCCACAATTTTGATGTGA
Source organism: Dasypus novemcinctus (assembly GCF_030445035.2). Lineage (NCBI taxonomy): Eukaryota > Metazoa > Chordata > Mammalia > Cingulata > Dasypodidae > Dasypus > Dasypus novemcinctus. The sequence goes on from NC_080704.1 coordinate 36,600,001, forward strand.
GGGAAAGACGGGCATCATCTTTCTACTTTTGTAGATGGAAATGAGACTCTGAGAAGTTAAGGGGCATATCCAAGTTCATACAACTAGTAATGAGGTCAGATAGTTCTCAAAGGAAGTTTTGGGTCTTTAAGCAAGAATTTCTTTTCCTTTTATCATATTGCTCCTATTAATGGCTAAAATTCCCACTTCCAAGAGTTGTACCTTTCTAAACATTCCTAGGCCAATATACCTCAAGGGGCCACTGCTTTCTGAGTTTGGAATTTCTTGCCATGGATAGTCCTTGTAGAAGACACAGGGGAACCCAATTTTGTATTCTTCACCAAACAGTGAAACCAGGATTTATCAGTGAGTTTTCAGGATAGATTTTTGCTCAACTTAATTGCCCTTTCAATTTGATTTTTAAAAGGCTATCCTGAAATTAGTTCTTATACTCAGTCTATGGTCTACCTATACTTACTTACAACCTAATTTTATTTGTTTGTTTAATCACCCTAGATTTTCCCCAGGTTATTCTCATAGGCAAGCCTAGCTATATATGAAAGCAAATTCCAGCCAGCCTTACCTGCATTGACTGTACTATACTATGAGCTTGCCTTTAGGATCAAAGGCTATGCCTGAGATTTCCAGCACTTCTCTGTTTTCCCTACCCAATAAATAAACACACACATACACACGACCATTAGGTAAAATCTCTCAAATTCCTTATGGCATCAAAAAGAGATCATTGATCTGTCAAAATTTAGAACTGGTAGGAACTTTTGAACTAATCTAATCCAGAAATTTTATACCATGTACCATGAGCTGAATTTTACCTCAGGTACTTCATCAAAGAGAGGAGAAAGTTAAAAGGGCAGAAATCTTCCCATCCAGTTATTCCACTGTTAGCCCTTTTATACTTTGTGTTCTAAATAATAACTCCTCTATTTTGTGTTGGGGGGGGGGGATGTTTCCCTTTAAAAACCACTAATCTAGGTCAACTCCTTTATCTGAAAGGGTAAAACGGAATTGCAAAGAAATCATGCATCATGCCTAATATTGGCAAATTTAGGCCTAGAATTCAGTCTTCTGCTAAATTCTTTCTCAATCCTGGGATTACTTCATGACTAACTGAACATCTCCATGAACACAATTTGGGGTTAAACATTTTTTAAGATTACAATAAGTATTTTTTCCTGTGTCTGCAAAACACAAAATGAAAGTATCATTTACATCTTTGTATCTTCCCACACCCTTAGCCTGATAGATGCTCAATATCATTAGTTGATGCAATTAATAAATAAGCAAAGTTAACATTTTTATCTCCATATTTATGATTTCATCATCATGATAGATCATAAGTATTTTCTCACAGCTCAAAAACTGTATTACTATTTCACCCAGTTATCTTTACTAATTTGGGAAAAAAAGGAATACTTTTTAGAAATGCCATAATTTTATTAATATAATTGAAAATATTGCTTTAAAATATCACATGCCTTTCTTCTGCAGAGAAAATAAAATAAGCTCATTGAATGGCTCATTTGATGCATTATTTTAGGAAGCATATCCACAAGTTTGTTCAGAATATAGAAATAAAATTCACAAATGCAACTCAGCATGTTAAGTCTATCAGCTTCTATGGTGGAGGATGCATTCTACCTATTTTCAATATCTGCAAATCGCAATATTGTGACTTAATTGATCTCAACCTACTGGGGAATGAATCAAGAAAATAATACTCTCTTTTCTCTGGAAGTTTCCATAGCTTAATGATTTACTTAAAAGTTTATATGTGTGTGTGTGTGTGTGTGTATGATGGCAAGAATAAAAAGCTTAGTGACAAAGTAGTAGTAGCAATGAAGAATTAATTTTGTAGATGATTAAAATAAACAACCTCTGGTTTTTTAGTTAGTACATAAGCTATTGATATCTTCAGAAGTAAAAGTGATTGTCCTTTTAAATAGTTGAATAAATATTTATATAAATCATTTATACCCTGAAAATAAAATGTTACCGCCTATCGGATATTTTTCTGTTGAGAATGACTAATTAGAAATAAATATTAAGAGTAGAGCTATGTGGTTAACTTAAATAGTGATGAATTAAGGCAAACAAACATCTTTTTGCTTTGAGAAGGTATTGTATGATGGGCTACTTTGTGTCATATGCAGAACATATTTAGAATTCATTATATCACAATCCATGTATTTTGGAGACTCCTTTAAATACTTACTATCATGTATAGCACAATGACACTTCGTAATATCTTAGGAAGTGAAGCAATTGTGAAATCATGCTATTATTTTGTGTCTGAATTTATCAAAATAACTTTTCCAAAACATTCTGGGAATTGCCACTTACCTGACATATTACATTATACATATTTTTCAAAAAACAGCTTTTTTTTTACTCAAATGAAGATTACTGTAACTATCTATATACCTAAATGCACATACTTATAATACATGTACATTTGTATTTGAAAGCATACCTTATATACTGAAAAGTGCACCAAACTATATTTAAAACACCTCTCAAAGAAATCAAACTCTATAATACTATATTTATAAATTACTATAAGCTAAGTATTAGATATGATTTTATCTTCATTAAATGTTACACAAATATAAAGGATTTTCATGCAAAAGCCCCATATGCCCTAGCTCTTCATTAAATAGAATAAATATGAATAGGCTTACAAAATTACAAAAATTAGGAAGTATAAGCTTTTCAGTTGTTTTCATGGCTTGAGCATTTCATTATAGCCTAATGGATCTCTGTCACAATGTCTGGAACTTGCAAAAAAAAGTTAATTACACACACACACACACATACAAGTACACACAACTAATAAAGTGGTATTAACATACCATAGATCATGCGAGAGATATACAAGGCCTTATTTTGGATAATTCATCCACATTACACACAAGCAATATTATATTTGGCAAAATATGTCAGCATTGCTTTCTTTAGATAGATGTCTTTTGTGCTTTTTTGTGTGTGTTGCCTGCAGCATGCTATTTGTTACTTTGCTGTAGGTGACCCTGATAGTACATACATAAACCAGTGTAGAATGTAGTTCTAAAATAGCTGTGGCAGAAAAAAAAAAAAATATATATATATATATATATGAGAAAAAGAGACATTGACTTATCTCCCCAGAAATTCAGGGGTAAAATTTCCTTAAATACATTTTGGCTTCGTTTTCCTTTTGAAAACCTTGTTGCAGGGCTTGTTTGCCCCCTTCAGAGTATTGCGTAACCTTCGCAAGAGATCATTTAGCACTAGTTTCCACCTTGAGGCAGATCTTCCTACCTTTCCAGTATTAATTCTGTGAGAAATGGCTGCAAATCGATGGTTGAGTTCTGAGATTTTGGGCTCTACTACTTTCCTGCAGTGGTTGCCGCGGTTTGCCATCAAGTTTGCTGCTTGGTCGCGCGTGGAGTCCACCTTAGGGCGCATGTCATTCATTTCAGTCTTTAAACGCTATAACCCATGAGCAAGAGACAGGGCTTCAAGTTAGTAAAACATGGAAAGTAAACGAGGGCGGGGGGGGTTGTGGGGCAGGAGAAGTGAGAGGAGAGAGAGAAGAGGGAGCAGGAGGTAGCATGCAGAGGAGTAGAGACTGAGGGAAAAAGCCAACTTCCAAAACACAGGAGTAGAATCAAACTACGTGTGATCTCAGGAAAACAGGTCTTTGTCATTGTTTAAGTTTGATGTATGTCTCTAAAGCATTTATGTAGTCTGAGGAAGGACAAAGGATGTTTGCCTGACTTCTCTATGTTGTCTTTGACAATCATTATATTTTATATTTAGAGGCAGTCTTATCGGTACTGAATTTCATAGTTGCGAAAAAAACCTAAGTATGTTATGAGTTCAGGTGGGAAGGTAGCTAAAGAAGAACTTTCCATTCTTTCCTCATGCTTGTGAGTTCCCACTGCATTATCATATTGAGTGCCATGGGGCAGCGGTTTTCTAACAGAGATGTTGCTCTACATACTGAGGCATTGAGGTAGGTTCTACCTGACCCAAGGGGTCAGAGAGGTTATAAATTAAATAATCTGGACCCTATTTTTCCTAAGATCTTGGAGGAATTCAATCATAGATGATATCACTGAGTGCACATCAAGTGAGAAGGAGGAGCACAATGAAGAGCCATATCAAATTAATCTTCTGACAATAGGAAAGATACATTTTGGAGGGAGCCTGAAACACCTTTGCAGTTTCCTACAAAAGGAACTGTAATCTGTGGAAAAAACAACTACTTAAAAAAGAGAAAAAATGAACTTTTTGGCACATACACGCTAATATTTTTGAGTGTTCTTTAAATAGCAACCTCATGGCCAAAATGAATTAGTGAAAATTTCAGCAAAACAAAATAAGGAATAATTGATTTAAATATGATTCCTTAAAATTCAACTTTTCCTGTTTCATTGAAACAGAATATGTTGTTAACTACAAATAATAAAGTGTCAATAAATAGATTTGTACATTAAACCTCTCATACTCTTTTATGGGGACCATGTTTTAAAGGAAAGTTTGTCTTTGGGAAAGAAGACTTAGGATGTCCTAGTAATTGCTTTCAATAAAAAAAGAGAGAAATCATGAACCCATGCTAACTTCACATATAGATAAAAATGAAAACTTCAGTTTTATATAAATCCAGCACTGTTATTAACTACCAAGATTTGGCTCTTGGCATAAGCAGAATGTCCAGATGATTGGGTTTCAGGTGTTTATTCAGTTGGTCTGTGCATGGTGGTGGGAAATTGATCTTTGTGTTAGACATAGATTTACTATTAATATACCATTAAAATTGGCAGACTGGGTAATGGAAGTGGCTCAAGCAATTGGGCTCCCATCTACCATATAAGAGGTCCAGGGTTCAATGTCCATGTCCTCCTGGTGAAGGCAAGCTGGACTGTGTGGAGTGCTGGCCTGCACAGAGTATTGCCCCATGCAGGAGTGCTGCCCCACGCAGGACTGCTGGCCCACGTGGAGAACTGGTGCAGCAAGATGACACAACAGCAATAAAAAAAGAGATACAGAGAAGAGACAATGAGAGATGCAGCAGATTAGGGAGCTGAGGTGATGCAAGAGAATGATCGCTTCTCTCCCACTCGGGAAGGTCCCAGTATTGGTTCCCAGAGCCGCCTAATGAGAATACAAGCAGACACAGAAGTACACACAGGGAATGAACAGAGAGAGCAGATGAATGGGGGGGGGGGAGGGGGAGAAATAAATAAAAAATAAATCTTTTTAAAAATTGGCAGACATCTGGAATGTTTTACCAAAGTAAATCCTGGAATCTCTTTCTTATCAGATTCAAATCAGGTGTAATCAGCTCAGTGGTGGATTTGGACAGAAATTTAGACTACAAAACTCTTCAAAGTCATTACACCACCCCTACCCCCTGTTTCAAAGAAGTAAGCTAGGAAGTAGGAAGTTAGGAAGTTGGAAAGAAGGGAAAGGAAGGGAATAGGAGGAAAGGGAAAGAAAAGGAAGGGGAGGAAATGGGGAGGGGAAGAAGTAAGAATTTGTTCAATTTCATTAAGATGTTCTTGGTGTCTTCTAGGACAGAGATGATTGATATAACCCTTCTGCAGTTTGAAAATTACTTTTCAGAATATTTTATTTGCTACCTTAATCACGTCTTCTTTTTGTTGGGGTTTCTTTTTCTCAGATTCATCCAAAAGTGTATCAGCCTGCGTGATCCAGTTTGTGATATGATCCACATTCTGGTCAAAAGTTTCCATGTGTTTCTGGTATTCCTTAATTTTACAGAGACACACCATGATATATTATTGGTTAGACAGTAATTCATAAATAATTATCTTACTTTCTATAATTTTAAAAAGACAAAAATTTTTTTCTTCAAATTATTTTTTAGTGGGCTCTAAACAGATTATAGCACAAACATGGAAATTACTATATTAAAGATAGTTGTAGTTACTGATTTATCAGCATATATGTGGAGCTGAGGAATTTTCAAATACAAATGTTATTATTGAATGCTTATTAGATTTTTTTTTTTTTTTAGCGACAGAGAGGGTAGGCAAAGCTCCCAGCCTCTTTTCTTACCAGCAAAAGGTTTAACCATTCTTCTGCTCGGGAAGTGACAGCTATCCAGTTACTATTCAGAAGACTGAGTTTATCTTCCACCAAAGTCTCCTTCTTGCCCAAAACCGTTTTCAACGACTCTCCTAGCTCTGTGACACTCTTCAAGTGAATCTTCTGTTTCTCAATTTCTTTCTGTGTAGCCTGTGAAAAGGAAAGCATTTGAGTTTCAAGTAAAATATTGTGGCCTTGAGATTTAATGCTCATGAAATGGCAATGTTCATGGTTACCATGGTAAGATTTTGCAAGGGTTTAAACCTACAACCAAGTATAACTGAAAAGGAAGAGTTGAATTTTAATAAATAATATTTAAATCAATTATTCCTATTTTTTTTGCTGAAATTTTCAGTTATACATTTTCAAGACTAGGTTACTATTTAAAGAACATTCAAAAATATTAGTGTACATGTGTCAAAAATTCATTTTTCTTTTTTAAGTAGTTATTTTCCACAGATTACAATTCCTTTTCAATGGGAAACTGTACAGATTTTTCAGGCTACCTCCAAAATGTATTTTTCCTATTGTCAGAAACTTAATTTTCTATAAACCAGAAAAAATCAAACCACATAATTTGAGATTCATTATTGGGTAATATGAACACGTATTTACACATAAACATGACTAATCTGCATTTATTCATGAGGATACATAATTACTACATAAACATATGTGTGGCCCTTCCAAATATATCTAAGTATTTATTTAATGTTCATGTCTTGGCTAAAAGCAGACCTTAGAAACCCCATGCACACATAAGGAACGGTTGTTAGAAAAGTTAGCAAGTGCTGTCATATTTCTATAGTAGGAATGCTTAGCCTTTTGGTGCTATGGGCCCTTTTGGTATCTGATAAAGCCGAAGGATGCCTTTTCAGAATAAAGGTTTTAAATGCATAAAATAAATTATATAGGATTTCAAAGGAAACCAGTAATACTAAATTAAATACTCAAAGTATTTTCTTAAATTTGTGATATAGTAATACATGTATTCTTTTCTAACATATTAACAGATCTGGCATCAGATCTTTAACTGCAATAATTTCAAGGTAGTAATGAGCAGAAATGGTATTTTGTGGCTATGCAATGACTGGAATGTGATGTAAAACTAAGTCATTTGTGGGAGCAGGTGTTGCTCAGTTGGTTGAGTGCCTGCTTCCCACATATGAGGTCCTGGGTTCGATCGCTGGTGCCTCCTAAAAAACAATACAAAAAAAACTATGTCGTATGCATTGCTACTGGTGACAAAGTCACAGGGATTGGTGATATTACTGGGGCTTGCTGCTCACATTCATAATTGAAGGAGATGCTTCATTTCGGAGGTAAATGAAAATTAAGGGGATTTTTTCCCTCAATCCAAGAGCACAGACCTTCTCAATTCCATCCATAGACTCCAGATTTAGACCCCCCTTTTCCTAAGACTTGTTTTACAAAACATGAAAACACACAAGTTTAATATTAGAAGTAATGTAGAGAGCTGCTAGAAAAATGATCTTAGTGCAAATGTTGTTGCCTGCCCAGTTGATGGGCCCTTTTTTAGGATATGTCATGAATGACCACATGATCCAGCTTGCACTTGCCCGCATCTCTCGCGAATTTAAATGGAGTGATGGACACATGATCTGAAAACCTTTATGGATTTGGAACTGATGCCTTCACCAGAGCAAGCCAAAGTCACAGCAAGACAAAATCACTGAGAAGCAGGCATAATAAGTAAGTAGAAGAAGCCGAATTGCAGGGAAATAAATTGAACATATACACATAGAGTGACAGAGGAGAGCCAAGTAAAACAGATACAGTCTCTGTGAGGACAGGCTATACCTTATTTCTTATTCTTAGATGTTCCTGAGGTTATCTTTTCTATCTTTATAATAAACCTGAATAGCTTTTGTGGGTGTTTTTCCCACAAACCAGCAGGCTTTGGTCCACTCAAAATCACTGTATTTTTGCTCTGTTTTGATTTTGCGTTTGACAACAAATAAGCTGAGAGGATAAATGAAGGAAAAAAAATAGGTAGAATGACAAAAAATTATCTGTAAGAGTGAATCACTATTTCCTCAACTCTAGACATGCTTGTATTTGTGTTTTTACCTTTCAATATAAAAAATCTAAAATTAAGGTAAGCAATCCTGAAGGAATTTACCAGCTACCTCACAGAACTGTATGTGTAATGTGTCATTTGTTGCACATGGGTAAGCTTAGCAATGTATGGAAGAAATTGTTCATGTATCAATCTTAAAGGTTTATTGAGCTCCTACCAGATGTTAGTCACTATTCTAGCAGGGTCATGGGTGTTTCTACATAGCGTTTTTTGGAAAATTATGACAAATGTCCTCTGGGTAATCACAGTCCCTTAGGAGTTTGACTTGCGACTGGACATAGGATAGGTTTCAGCCCTTGCATTCATTTGCCTGTCCTCTTATGTAGTACATAAACTTTATGGCCATATATGGTGGCCATTGCTCTATGCACTGTGGACAAAATGAACATAAAAATAAACATTGTCCCTTTTTTTAAGATTTATTTTTATTTATTTACCCCCCTCCCACCACCACTTGCTTGCTGTCTGCTCTTTGTGTGCATTCGCTGTGCATTCTTCTGTGTCTGCTTGTATCCCTTTGTTGTGTCATCTTGCTGCGCCAGTTCTCCGCAGGTGTGGGCTGTCAGCTCTCCACAGGCACGTGGGCCAGCTTGCCTTCACAAGGAGGCCCTGGGAAGCGAACCCAGGGCCTCCCATATGGTAAACGGGAGGCCAATCGGTTGAGCCACATAGGCTTCCCTGTCCCTGTCTTTTTAAACTTATATTCGAGTGTGGGATTGTCAAAGATATAGAAATAAATGCAATTGAGCGTACTCTGCTCCCTATATCCCAGACTCGTGGCTTGTCACTCCAGTTGATTTATTTGCAAAGGTAACAGCTCCCCAAGTTGAATCTTAATTTGTATCTGTATTGCTAATTATCTCTTACAATATCTTCAGAAAGATGGCACCATATTTTAGCATTGATTTTTTAAAAAGTTAATTGTGTACAGAGATACTTGTCTCTTATATGCCATTAAAGACAGTGGACATCTCCAAATCTCAGAAGAGATCAAAGAAGCTCTGACTTAGGAAATAACGGTGCAAATAGTCCCTGGTTCACAAACAACTATCATGCATCAAAATCTGCCAAAATTCTCCAGTTGACTTGCAAGGGAAAATGTTTAATATCCAGTGATATTCCATTCAATGAATGGGAACATTAAAATAGAAAAAGTGGACTAATTTCTGGTACCTCAAAATGAAAAGATCAAATTCAAAGATATTAAAGATAGCACCCTCATGAATATGTGATTTTTTTAAAAAGCATTAATCATCGTGGAGGTGTTCATAACTTATATTGGCCACAAGTGATTCTTGAAAAAAATTTACATTCTACTTGTCAAAAAAAAACACTAAACATTTTAATTTTTATGTAGTATTCAAGAATAAAATGGTATTTAGTCATAGTATAAATGATTTTTATCATTAGCCAAGGGACTAACTTTTCCAGGGACTTAAACTCCTACTACAACCTCTCACTCTGCTTTCCTAATCCTCCACTCACCCTTTTTCATCTGGTGTCTCCTGTGCTATAGATTCTTCCATCACTAAGCCCCACATCCACTCAGATATGTGCCATAATACTTTTTGTGTCGATATTTCGCCCTTCACTGGGATTCTATGCAAATCCTATTTAATTTAGCTATATCTTGATCTCTTATGCAAGCTCCTTCTAATAAGGATGAAGGGTCTAACTACCAAACAAACTCATAAAATCAATTTAAAAAGGTCCCCCTCCTCAAGAGAATTCTTTGTTCAGTCAGTCTACATACATATATCATTTCTGGTCATCAGGGATGGGAGAGTGTTCTTTCATCTTTTAGCTATTAAAATATATTCATGGGAATAAAATGAACAAATTGCCCTATTACTGCAATTCTAAGATGGGCATTTATTACACTTGAAGGTTTCTGAAATTGAGATGAAACTTATAATTTATATTTACATTTAAAGTGGTAGTGTTTCTTTTGATCCCCAACAGCTGTAATTAAATCAATGGTGCATCATGCAACTTAATGCCTTAAACATGAGAAAATATGGTAATTATTTTTCAGGCCCTCCATTACTCTATCATTGCTAGAGGTTTAGGACATATTTTACTATTAGGCTAATGTGACAGAATAATATAATGATAAATTCAAGAAGAACATAAAACATTAAATAGTGGAGTTTATAGCAATGTGTATTGACTTTTTATTATTAATGTATTGTCTATTAAAGAAGAATTTCATGAAAGCAGAATGTGCAGAACAGAAATTAGAACTATAACTACAATGACAGTGAATAGTGACTCCAATGGCTTTTAACAGATGTTCTATTTTCTAAGTAACAGCTGCTTGATGCATTCATTGTACTAAGTTAATGACCTGGTAGTGTTATTTCACTTCACAGATAAATTACTGTGCTCTCTTTAAAAAAAGATACATAATTTTTCATAGGAATGATAGTGTAACAGACCTAAGAAATAAGTAATAGTTCTCATGCTCTTATAGTTAAGAGGAGGGATAAATTGGAAGCAATTATCCAGATAATCTGGGAACAGAGACTAGATATCCTCCAAGTGTAAAAGGTGATTGTTTACCAAAAAAATGCAGTATGTGTTTGATTGAACTGAATATAGATCTCATAAACACAGCTTATAGTTCATGGATCTTGTATTGAATTATCCTGTGGTTCTCGAAACTTTGATGAATATTAGAGTCACTGGTCACACTGAAAGCAATTACATCAGAATCTCTGGGGTGGATCTGAGGCGTTGGTAGGTTCTGAATGTTTCCCAGGTGATTTCATTGTGCAGCCAATATTGAGAATCACCAGTAAAACAGAAAGACACATCTTGTCATGAGGTTTTATTAAGTGACAGTCATTAAATTTTAGGACAGAATGACAGCAGAAAGGCAATTAAGGAAACTTAATTTCTTCTTAACGTTGGATATTATAAAAACGTGTCTCTGAAATCAATGTGAAAATCAGAATAACTTGATACAAAAGTAGCAATTTAAACATCAGTTATTTAGCTTTATTTTCTACCCTCGATTAAACTCAACATTATTATGTGTGCATGTGTGTGTGTCCCAGGCAACTCCTGTTCTCCCAAGACTACTGTTAAAACAATGCGCTTGTTAATTTATTTAAAATGTTAGATATGAACTATCCAAAAAGTATATGGCTTTAAAGTATTTTTGTGCTAAAAAAAAGATTGTTCCAGGAAGTCATTTTTGAACACTTAAAATTTTTGGTCATAGCCTGAATATTTAAAGGGTATAATGAATCCTAATTATTTAATTGGCTGGCAATTTTTAACTAATGAAACCAAATTTGAAATAAATAAAATCTTTTAGAGGTTAAATCAGAACATCATATAGATTAAACTTTGCTGGCACTTACATTTTTCTAAATATAAGGATCATCAGGTTTCTCATTTTATAATGTGAACGTGGGCTTATATTTTCTGCTTTTTAAACTTAGCTAGTGTGTATTTTATTGTTATTTTGGATCATTAACACATTTTTATTACTTTAGTGTTAGATAGAAAATAAGATTTCTAATAATAATTTGTGTTTTTTTGGGAAAAAATGGAAATCAGAGATAATGTTGGATTCTAATCATCGTTTGCTATGCACCAGGACTTCAGTTTTCTCATCTATAAAATGGGAGTGCTTGACCAGATGCTTGTTCATGTTTCCATTTGTTTTGAAACTTAAATGATTCTAAAAGCAAATTCAGAACTTTTCTCCTTTCAAGTAAAATTTTGTCATTATATTTCAGTTTTATCTCTGATATTGCAACTTCATATATTTAAGAGATATTTATTGTGTATGTACTTTGTGTAAGACACGATGTTAGGTGCGTGGGAACCACCACTTAACAAAAGACAGATTTTCCCTATCCTCTTGGCACATGAAATTTTTAATTCCCAAGTAGTAGTTCAAGAGAGCTCAGGGAACTTGAACAAGGCTGTTTCTCAAGGGCCCTACATGTTGACAATCTCCTTTAGCTTGCTTTACTGTTTCCTCCCTTTACTATCTCTACCCTGGAGATATCTGAGCTTCTGGAAAACACCATTAAAGAGAGTTGTAGGATATGAAGGGGAAAAATGCCTGATTGCTTACGTGAAGACAAATGTCCCTACATCTTCCTCATAGAACCTCTGTTGTCCAGACTATGGAACTCGCAGTGATCCATTCTTTCAAAAATTGTAATATTAATTTTGTCTGCTTTAATAGTATTCTGCTGGAAGCGGATTGACTTTAAAAACACAATGAAAGGGGTACCTGGCTTCAGGACTTTCAAGTTGGCATTAAAATTTTAAGTTTTCAATTTGCATTCTCCAAATTGTATCTGGTTTGTTTTATTATTATTCCAAAATTTCTCCTTCCTGTTACTTTAAAACTTTTTCCCTTTACCTCTGGAAAAATTTGGACGACTTTTAACATATTTCGCTTCCTTCTCCATTACTACAGCCTGGAAGCATGGTCACTAGGTGGGAGCTGACAGGACACTTTTCTTGCCTCCAAGTGTCTCCAGTTAATCATCCCTGCCCCCATCCTAGCTATTCCCTGGATGTAACTCATTTTTTCTATTGTATGATGAAGACAAATCTGACTTGGGGTGCGCAAGAGAATCTTGGGTTCATAGTCTTCTCCAAATAGATCCGAAACTGTGCCATGCACCTACCTGTATCTTTTGGAAGAGCTATGCATTCTACCATCTGTGGTTTTGAGCATGGGACTCTGTGAATTGTGAGCAGGAGGAAAACTTATATGAGGGATTATATTTAGGAAGGAACATTACCTCAACACTCTTGGCCAAAACCCTGATAAACATTCATAAAGAAGACATGGCACAAGTCTAAGGGTCAGGCTGAGGGCACTGTATCTACATTAGATTTTATCTTATCTAGAAGCTGGCACTTTCCTCTAAAGGTCCAGATAGTAAATAATTTAGGTTTTGTGCGCCATACTGTTTCTTTTACAACTACTTAACCCTGCTATTTTAGTGCAAAAGCAGCCATAGACAATACAGAAATAAATGGGTATAGCTGGGTTCCAATGAAACTTTTTATGGACACTGCTATTCAAATTCCATGTACTTTCCATGTGTCATGAAATACTGTTTTCATTTGATTTTTCCAACCATTTAAAAATGTAAAATCTAATCTTATCCTCTGGGTGGTACAAAAACAGGTGGCAGGATAGATTTGGCTTCCCCCAGCTGTAGTTTGACACAGCTGCTGTAGTTCATTGGACTCTAGGTTTACTTTCCTCTTGGTGGGTCTCTTAAGCATTACTCCCTATTAAAAAGCGAAGAAGCTGGTTAGAACTAGGTTGGTTATTACCAGGACAGTTCTTTGAATAATTTTCATAAGGAAGATCCTGGACCCATTTTCTTGGCAGATCTAAGGAATGCTGGATGACTATTTTATTTCTGATCTTTGTCACTGTAAGAAAGTACTCAAGAGACGAAGACTGAGAGATTGGGCCTTTCATATCCTTTACTTATTTACATTAAGGGAAATAGGATAATTTCTAGAGGCCCTTAGGTTCTGACATTTTCTCACCCAGTGACCTGCAGATCTTTCCTTTTCGACATTGATTCCTTCTGAATAGAAGTGATCTAAGGATAGTAGAGTCTGCACTGCCATCAAACAAGTTGACCACTTAAAATTTTCTTTTACTCCATTTTGAAATTCTCAATTCCCAGGTTGTTTAATTCATTTTCCTGACTCTATTTTCACTAGGATATAGTTAATGAGAATCAGTTATTCCTGCTCTAAATTAGGTAATGAGGTACAGAAAACCTACATTCCTAAAAACTGGAAAGAAAATGAATGTCATTCATTGGCATAGGTGAACTTCCTGTTGTGTAATCAACAGGAGTAGCTTTCGCTGATGCTTAGTTAAACAAGATGAAGAGTGGCCATATTCATTTGAAGCTAGTATTTTTCAAAATGGCAGATATTTCTAATTACTAGGATTTATTATCTGACAGAACTTGGATAGAGGTGTTTACTAAAGTAAAAGTCCCTATCATTTGGCTTTTCTAATGCTTTATCTCTATGTTCTTATACATAATTTTCTATACCAAGAATGTATAAAGAATAACATAATCAACACCTCTGTATCCATAACTCACCTTAAGAAATAAAATATTACAAATAGTGTTTAAATTTCCTATATGCACCCCTTTCCATTTCCTTCCCTTCTCTCAAAGAGATTGTTTCTGACCTGTGTTCAGTTTTTATTTATTCCCAGGCATGTCTTTCTGTTTTTCATATATATTGCTTGCATTTCTAAATAATGTATATTTTTTAACATCTTTTAACCTTTATATAAATAGTACTGTACTGTGCTATTTAAGATGTTTCCAATTTTACTATATGTTGCAAGAAAACCGGGCTTTAGAATATACCTTTCATGATTTTAGGCCAGCTCTCTCAACCTTTTTTTAAGGGGACATCAGGAGAAGAGGAATGGTGAAGTGCCCCTCAGCATCTGCCAAGCTCAGCAAGAACACAGCTGGTCTCCTTGGCCAGTATGACAAGAATCTGTACCTTCTAATCTTCATCTGGTTCCTTGGTAAGTTGGAAGTAATTCATCTCAATGCTAATAGCAATTTTTTCAAGGTGACTCCTGCTGACTTAACTGTTAGTCACACTATGATGGTTGTCTCATTTTGTTGATTCTGTGTACTTTATGATAGATCTGAATGACATTTCTGTTGGGTTCCAATTGGAACTTATTTAGAATTTTGATGATATTAGAGAACTGCTTTTGTATGGATCATGTCTCCATAGACAGTATTTGATAAGAAATAAATTGTTAAATTGATATGTGAATAAAATCTGGCAGCATATGGGGAAACATCAGGGATTCATGGCTGCTTTGGTGATTACCAGCATGGATTATATTACAGACCCTGGGTCATCTGGGAGAGTGAGTGGTGAAATGTGAAATTTAGTATTGCACAATCTGGTTCTTTTTATGCCTCACGAAAATGCAAGTGTGGTAGATCCTTATGGAAGGACCTGCTTGGACCAGTAGTGAGAGGGATTCTGAGAAAGCGCATCTATTCTATGCTAAGAATACAGTAAGCAAGATCATGTGATCTAGATTTTAATTTTATTATTAGATGTATTTTCTCAGCTCTATAATGCAAGGACAAGTATTAAAGCTCTTGACTTTAAAGGCGTAATAATTTTCTAATAGAGAATAGGTACCTTCCCCCCCATATATAACATGACTTCCTGTCACTGAAGACAGTGAAATCTACATTGTTTTTAAAGGTTACTCCTATTCTCCAGTTGGAATATTCCTTCCAAAACTTTTGCTAGTTTTCACCTTTCCAAGCACATCACTGCTAGAAGAAACAAATATGTTTAGATTCAGCATTAACATTATTGACCTCTACATTTCTTTTCATTGCACTCTGTATCTCAACACTTGATAGCTCATGCCTCCTAAAAAACATTCCCACTTCACTTTTGAACATCATCAGCAACTAAGAAGGTGATTTGAGCTTGACTTTCAATTTTTTTTATTTCTAAAATAATAGCTCAACTGTGTTTTCAAATAAATCTATTCACTGAGAGATTTTGATATTTCTTTCTAGGGAAGTAAAAATACTTTTGAGTTGGTGGTAGTGGTGAAGTTTTTGTTTTTAGCTATTTGATACTAAAAGGCTTCAACCACCAATTTATTTGTGACTGGTTGTTTTAGTTTTCCTCTTGCTAAAGCAAATATCATGCAATGGGTTGGCTTATACAATGGGAATTTACTGGCTTACAGTTTGGAAGCTATGAAAAGTCCATATCAAGGTGTCATCAAGGAGATGCTTTCATCTCAAAGACTGGCATTCTGAGGCTAGCTGCGAGTGATGCTTGTCCTAGGTACCACTGTCAAAAGCAATGCACATGGTGGCCTCTTCTGGCTTCTCCCTTCTCTTCCAGGCTCCATTGACTTCCAGCTTTTGGCTGCTCCCCCTTTGGCATTTTCTCTATCTGTCTGATTTTCATTCTGCTTATAAAATACTCCCATTATCAGATTAATACCAATTATAACTGACTTAGGTCACACCTTAACTGAAGTAACCACATCAAAATGTCTTATTTGCAATGGGTTCATACCCACAGGAATGGAATAAGTTCAAGAACATGTTTTTCTGGGGTTACATTAGCTCCAAACCACTACACTGGTTGAGACACAAAACTCTGTTGGTGAAACTTTTAGCAATTGGAGTCTTTTAATCTTTTCCTGTAAACAAGAAGTTCTGCTTTCCGCTTAGCTGTACTGGAAAGTATATAGACATATTCTCAATTGGGAACAATGTAAATTCTCTCCTGAGGAAAGATAGAAAAGATACTTTTCTTTTCTGTAGAGGAGAGAAACTTTGACTCTCTGCCACCTATTTCTACTCAAATACTTAGAAGAATTGGTATTCATAGAAGGTTACATGGTTATTTATTTCTCTAGAAAATCTAAATATCTGAAAAAAATGACTTCAGTGAACTTTAGGCTACTGTTAAAAATTTTTGTCCCCTCACACAATTGCTTTTCTTGAATGGCACTTTGGTATTATATGCTAATTGCATGGAAAAGATGCTGCTAGAAAAAATGGTAATATAAATCTTACTATTATGATTATTTTAAGAATACAGATGAAGATGCTGTCTCATCCTTGATCCTCTGTTTTTTTTCTTACTGAATCTAAGGTCTAGAAAAGGCTATCAGACTACTAGTATAGTTTTTCAAAAATATCTTAATGACAACTTTCATAATTTGAATACAGAGAATTTCATAAATATGCTTACTTCTTGGTTTTGGCTGCTAGGAAACTTGGTGCCAAATCTGTGACTTTATTTTTTTATTCCCTCCCCCACCCCTTGCTGCTTGCTTCTTGTCTGCTCTCTGTGCCCATTCGCTGCGTGCTCTTCCATGCTTTTTTTTCTTTCACTTGTCTCCCTTTCGGTTGTGTCACCTTGCTGAGTCGGCTCTCCGAGGTGCTGACAGGCAGGCCCGCGGATCTCCAAAGCGTGCAGGCAGGTCTGCCTTTACAAGGAGGCCCTGGGATGTGAACTCAGGGCCTCCCATATGGGAGATGGCAGCTCAACTGATTGAGCCACAGCCACTTCCCCAAATCTGTGACTTTAATCTTCTCTCCTCATCTCAAACTTCATGGAGTATTATGGGAATCTTTCTGTGTAAAACTTTGTATTATTCTCCTATCTATAATTTACCATTCCCCCTAGTTTTCAAGTTTATTTATGCTTGTCCATTTGTACTATAGGTGTTTCCTTAAGCCACCTTAACTATTTGTTCTGAAATTAGACATATAATAATTAAGGATAGTTAAAATGCAGGAGAAATGAAACAAAAAATATTTACATTTAGTCAATATACTGGAAAGTATGCTTTGGATAACTAAAGATTGGCTAATCATCAAATAGGTAACTGAAATTTTTATGTATAAGAAATTTTTATCTAGATATTCAAAACTTCTCAAATATAAATGTTCTTAGATCAACAGTAGTGAGATAAATTCAGTAGAAAGAAATTAAACAGTTTAAAAATAAATTGACCGTATATATTCAAATTTCCTCCAGATTGAAAATATTTGGAATGATTGGCAAATGCACTTACAGTGTTGCATTTAAATGAATACTCAATTTATTTTTTAAAAATCTGACATTTATTCTTTGAAGTGGCAGATGAGATTTACAGCTTGAGTCAAGTTCTCCATCTAGCATGTGAAATGAGAATGTACTAAAGAATCATGACATTTCACATATGAGAGTTTGAGTTTTTAAGAAAAATAAATAAATTATTATAAAAAAGATGACTACTTTAGATCTGTTGGCCACTATTTTTAAAAATCTTTAACCTCTTTCAAATGCACTTATAAAATGAATTATGTAATTTAGATGTAAATTGTTTGCTATTCATTTGATCACTAAGAGATCTTAGGGTGTATCATTAGAAGCTTAGTTTTTCAGAAGATACCGAAAATCATAAATTCTATTTATGATATAAAGACAGAAAAGGTTTAAAATTCCAGTCTTATAAACTTTTCTCCTATTGAATCTCAAGTAGTACTACTCTTTGGTTTTATGGAATATAATTACTTTCGAGCACCTCGATAAACTGACTTGTCTCCATACCACTCAAAACATCTGTATACAAGGCTAAGGAAGAAACTTTTGCAAAATTCATTATCTTATGATATTTTAGTGTTTAATGATGAGGCTTATGCAAAAGTAGAAAAACTCCTTTTTAGGTTACTTAGTCAAAGATTTCAGGGGGATTCTGAAATAAAAGAGTTCATATGTGGCATAATTTTAACATTACTCCTAAGCCATTCATGAACTGTAGTTAGATTTCTTCAAATTCCATTCAAGTCTACGTCTACTCCTTTGTGTACATTATAGCATTCCACATCAAATCAGTAGAGCTAACCCATCAAATTTGAAATGAACAATCAAAGATATTATTCATGGTGTTGGGGGGGAATGCCTGATGGAAGTGAAGCCATACCCTACATGCACTACCACTTACCCCATGCAAGTTATACTGTATTTCATAGAGTAATTGATCATACAAATGCCTTATTTTTCATGTATGGGTACTTACACTGGGGACTGCCATCAATATGCAATGTGTTTTTAAAAAGAGCAAGATGGGTTGCACAGGCCATGTTCTGTCTTTATCTAATGACAAGATTACCAGGCAGACGCAAAAGGCAGGTTTCTGACCAAAACTGATAAACATCCCCCAGAATATATTCTCTCATTCTCATTCTTCATTTTAGTAAAAGATCTATTTATAGTTTTGGCAGGACACATGGCCACCCCGTTAAAGACTATATTTTGGCACCCTCCCTGAGAGTTAAATATGGTCATGTGACTAAGTTCTGGCTAAAGGCAGATGAACAGAAGTAATGCATGTAGCTTTGATAATATATCCTTAAAAGAAAGCTGGTTGTCCTTCACTTCCTTTTCCCCCTTGTTGTAGGCTGGAATGGGCTGTGGTTCCTTATCCTAAATATCTAGACAAAAATAAACCTCTCTCTTCTCTGAAAAATTGTATTTTTGGCTTATTTAAAACAGTAGTCCAGCCTGCACCGAAATGAAATTTTTTGGGTGATAAGGAAAAAACAAGGCAGATGAAAGTTTTTAATTTACGCACTCTGTAGCTTTCCTACTATAATAATCTCACACCACATATGATTCTGAACTAATAAATGTTAATCAATATCTTATCTCCAACACTGAGTCAATTCTGAATAAGAAGAAAAAAATTTATTTGCTACTATTTATTTCAAAAATCTTCTGTAACAACACTTTGCAACTACTTGTCCTCTGATTCTACATAAAGAATATCAGTTTTCAGTTTTATTCTCATAGGATTTTGAGTTTGTACATAATGCAATTAAGATTTGCCAATTTTCAATAATCTAGACAGCCACTTTGAATTTAAAAATGTAGCACTGACCACCTAAATATCTGGTTAATACAGGAAGTTTTGTTAATTAAAAAATAAAATTGAGGGAATCTGTGCCCCATTCAAGATGGCAGAGTAAGACATTTTAGGACCCTGTTCCTCCACAGAAGCTTTGAACAACCAGAAAGAATTGGCAGAAATGTCTTTCTCAAAGCTCCAGAGAACAGCTACAAGACTTCAATAAGAGCAACTGCCAATCAAGAAAAAGGCTGCCTGCAAGCAGTAGGATCTCCTGGTGACCTGGCTGTCACCTCCTCCACTCCTCACCAGCTTGGTGCAGAGCCAGCTATGCTCCTAGTGAGGATCCCCAGTGGCAATTCTGGAGGAAGCAGAGTAACCCTTGTGGGCATAATAGGTGCATGTGTGTCTGGCTCAGTCTGTCTGGAGGTGACCTGAGGGACTCACTCATCATTCCAGAACTTGCCCTGCATGTAGAAAGCAGCTCATGGAACTCTCCTACAGAATGTGGTGGGGAAGCAGTTCAACTGTATTGCCTGGGGCAAGGGATTACTGACTGTGGGACCTAGCCTAGTGCACTGACTGTAAGGAAAATGTTTCCTAAGGAAGAGGGAACCTTGTAAATAGTAGAATTCACAGGGCCACATGCACATGCCTGAGATAAGAAGCTTGAACAGAAAGGATAAGGAAATCCCTACACTTTGACCTTGAGCTATTCACTAACCTGACCATGTGCATAAGCCCTGAAGGAGAACACTTGCACCAGACTATCTGCAAAGTCTGGAAAAGCAATTTTCTTCCCCCCACCATTTTTGTTTTGTTTTGTTTTAACTACTGGGAATTAGGGAAAGCTCTGTTATAATACTAGCTGGATACAAGCTTAAGGACCAGATGCCTCAGAGTCTAAATGCCAGCTCCAACACATTAAAATATCAAAATGCCCAGGTTTCAATAAAAGATGACAAAATATACAAAGAAATAGGAAGTGATGACCCAAACAAAGGAGAAGATTAAAGAATGAGAAATAGTCAAGAAGAGGCCCAGACCTGGGACATACCAAAGACAAGAAAAAGGGTGGTAGTTCTAAATAACCACAGAGAGTTACAGGAAAACATGGACAAAAACTAAAGGAAATCAGGAAAATGATAGATGAACACAAAGACACTATCAGTTGAGAGGTGGAAATTATGAAAAGGAACCAAACAGAGCTGAAGGCCACAGTAACAAGTTTAAAAAAAAAATTCCTTAGGGGTTTCAACAGCAGATTAGATTTGGCAGGAGAATGGATCAGAGAAACTGAAGATAAGACAATTGAAATGATATGGCCTGAGGAGCAGAAAGAAGAAAGAATGAAGAAAAGTGAACAGAGCCTGAGGAAACTGTCTAATGCCTAAGATAAAGGGACAATTCTGAAGGTGCAAGAGAGAAGCAATGTGTCATATACAAGGGAGACTCAAAAAGAATAAGTGCTGATTTTTCGTCAGAAACTATGGGGTTAAGAAGGCAGTATACCATGACACATTTAAAGTGTGAGAAGCAAAAAATTGCCACACATGAATTCTACATTTGGCAAAATTGTCTTTTAGATGGAGATAAATAAAAGCTGATAAAAGCTGAGGGAGTCTGTGACCATTAGACCAGCCAGCCCTAAATAAGATGCTAAAAGAGAGTTCTACAGGTTGAAAAGAAAGGACAATAGACAACAGATCAAAGCCACATGAGGAGAAAAAGATCTCTGATGAGGGTAACAACATGGATAAATATAAACACCAGTATCATTGTCTTTTTAGACTGTAACTCCACTTTTTACTTCCTCCAGGATCTGAAAGGCAAATGCATAAAACGTAATGATAAATCAGTGGTTTGCACTCATAATGTATAATTATGTAATTTGTGGCAAGAAGTATGTAAAGTTGGGGGACAGAGGGGTATAGGAACACAGTTTGGGTACTGGCTATTGGTTTTAAACTAATAACAAAACAAATGAGACTGCCACAGGTTTTGGATATTAAATTTAAGCCGAGTAGTAACTACAAAGAAAATATCGGAGAATTTCTGTCACGGAGACAGACAATAGACTACAGGTTGCTGGGTGAGGGGCAAGAGGAAGGGAGAGTTAATGCATAATGCATGCAGGGTTTCTGTTTTGGGGGATGGTAAAATTTAGTAATGGAAGGTGGTGAATGTACTGCAACATTGTGAATGTGATTGATCCCATTGAATATTATGCTTGAGAGTTGAGATGACAAAGTTTATGTTTTATGCATGTTCCCACAATTTGAAAAAAGAGACAATCTAAAGAAACAATGGCAGTTAAATGCAATACATAATCCTGGAAGTGATCTAGCAAGGGAGGAGAAAATGCCCAAAGAGACACTATTGGGACATATGAAAAATGTGGAATATAGACTGTGTGAAGTTTTATATCAATGCTAAGTTTCTTGAACTTGATAACTGCACTGGAGGTGGTCATTTGGGTGAATATCTTTGTTCTTAGGAAAAGTACATAGCGGTATTAAATGCAAAAAGAGCATGATGTTTACAATCTACACACAAGTGTTCAGAAAATGGATTGATAATTAGGCAGAAAGGAGGAAGGGAAGGAGAGAGGGAAGGGGGGAGGGAAGAAGGAGGGAGGGAGAATGATGATACAATCAATGTTAAAATTGTTGAATTTGGCATCCAGGGCCAGGTAGGGATATTTTGGATTTCTCTGTATGGGGTTTGTATTATTTTTGTTAACTGTCTTGTAAGTTTGAAAGTATGGGGACCTGCCATTGTTTATTTCTAAATAGCCCAATGACTTGGTAAACGTTGAGTGAAAACATGTTATTATTATCAATTATTTCCATTTTATCGACACACGTTCAAGTAATATAATAATGATTCAACTGTACAAACTATTAAGCTATGAGTGCTTGATGTTAAAGTCTAGTGAGCAATAAATATCTGATTGGCAGTCAAAGAAATGGCAAGAATTTACCAGCTGAAGATTAAAGATGACCCTGGACCCTTTGGTGATGGAAATCATAGCAGCTGCGAAGAAGATACCTTGAAGTTCTTTTATTTATTTATTTAATCAGGACATCTGCTAATCATGCAAGTCCTGCACAACCTGACTGTTTCCACAGTCTCTGTGTCTTTTCCTCTTCATTATTATGGGGTCCATCTGGGCCAACTGGTCTTAGGCAAGCTATTGGAAACATAATGCCCCATCTCTGGACAGACTTTCTGACTAATGAGATATATATATATATATATATATATATATATATATATATATATATATATATATATATTAAGAACTTAAGCCCAACCTATCTAATTCTAAATAAGCCTTGAAGAGACTCTTGCTAAAGCTTAACGTTTTATCATGGTCCTAAAAGATAGTTAAAATATTGATGAATTTCTGAAGAAAGGGAAAATAAAGCAAGATCCTATAAGTTCATTATTGTGGCACAGTAATGCTTCCTTACAAAATCATATTATGGTGTGTTTTCATGTATGTTAAAAATAATCCTCGTGATATAGGTTTTACCTTTCCCCAGGCAACTTCAGAATCCAAATTACTAGGCATTCCTTCAACTGCTGATCTCTTTGTCAATTCCATATCTGTAGCTGCCAGCCATTCTGTCAAGGTATTCATTTCCTTTCGCATTTTCCGGGACAATTTCAAACATTTCTCCAACTGTTGCTTTCTTTCTGTTACCTGAAAAGAGTGATAAATTATAATTTGACTTACATTTCCAATTTAGATTCAGTTAGAGCTATGTAATGGAAACTGATATTTCTGTGATTGTTAAATAATATTTCATACATGTTTTGTTTTGAAAAATGTATTTTAGAAATTTCAAATATTCTGAACATTAACAGTGAATGAAAAACAGTCTAGGGCAGATGAAATCCCTTCTCCAAAAGATAGTGTCTTGTGTCTGGTGCCATGGATAGATAGCTATACCAACTTGTCTTTAAAGAAATACAAAATAATAAATGTTGGCCAAAGTTCATAATAAATACAATGATGTAAGTCAAACTGAAGATATGGCCTGTCGTGAGAATATTTCACTCTGTCAAGGCAGAAGCATGTTATGTTCTGTGATCCCCAGCAGTCTCCTGACATGACTATAATCTTCGGTAGAATGCCTCTTTTGTCTCAGTTTACCCATCAATCACATGGGATTATTCTACCAATGATACAGGGCCAAATCATGCAACAGTTTGAGAAAGCTTGACACATTATAGCACCTCAGTCCCTTCCTTCATTCCCACTATTTCCCTTCAGGGGTAATTCAAGAAACACTGCATCTGAATGTACATTTTGTTACATTTATTTTACAGGTGAAGAACACCTCCAAAATGTTTGTCTTTTGTTGCAAAGAGGACTGAAGAGTAGAATACAGATTAATCTCAGCTGTGAGGGAACTGGTTGAAAAAGTAACAGTCCTAGTGCATATTTATCTTACATGCCCTAGTCATAACAGGTAGCAGCTAATGTATATGGTTCTACAACCAAAATAAGAATCCAGCAGGAAGGAATAAAAATTGAAAAAAGTAAAGATATGTTTAGAGATTTTAAAATGTTATAATCAAAATAAATACCCTGAACCTTTGGTATGGATTCCAAATAATAAAATGCACAAGCTTCTTTCACAGTGGTATGTGTACAATTAGAAAATATTTAGTTGGCGAGATTACCATATACTTTTTTAAAATGGATTTTCCTTCATTTCTTCCTTCAGGGAAGGAAAAACATCTGCCCTATTGACTGCAAGGAATTTTATTTGTGTGTGAGAGAAAAAAATATACTGTGTTTCCCTATGCATAGTTATTTTTTCTATGACCTATTGGCAGAAAAGGGATTCTGGATTCAATATTTCAAAGAAATCCTATCTTCCCTGAGCTAATGCATTATTGATTCTTATTTATTTTATTTTGTTTATATCCAGCTGAATAGGTTTTAAAAATCAGGAGACACTGCCATCTTAAGGAACACTGAGTTTTATACCATTTTTGTGTGTGGGGAAGAGCTACACTTAAAAGAGTGCCACCTGCAGTATAATGTTTCAGCATTCTTTCAAGAACACTTAAAATGTATTTTGGGCCTGATATGAGTATTTATTGGTGTTCCTATTAAAATCAAAGCATAGAGAAGCCACAAAAGGAATTTTAAGGTGATAGGTGTAAGATTCTCAATGAAATTAAATCAATTTACATATAAGACACTACTCTATTTTCACTCATTGAACAACAAAGCTAAGTTGTTGACAGAAACAACTAATAAAATTGTGTTCTGTAAGAAAAGATAACACATTGAATTGAGGCAAATACAACAATGTAATTTCAGAAGATCATTCAAATAGAAGTTTTCATCCTTCTATGGGAAAACAATAATATATTACAATATCCTTTGTTTTTATTAAACAAAAATACTCTTTGAAGGTCAAAATGCAGACAGTTTTTTCTCAGTGAAATATTATATGATTTACAGCATTCTTGTAAGATATTTATACATTTTTCCATTATCATGACTGTTTGCAAATGCATCTTTACTTGGAAAATAAATTTCTGCATCTATTTTTGCTGTATTTTGTCATGTTATTGCAGTTAAGAATAATTTCATAGTAGTCCTCCTTTCATTTTGCTTTACTGATACATATTACTAAGTGCCAAATAGTTAAAATAAACAGATATTCACATCTATATATTCAGGGGAAATGGAGCTTTAAATCTTTACTAGAGTCATTCAGTTTCTAATAAGAATCAACTCGGGGCACTAAGAGACTTCTAATGTCATTTTTATTGTTTTAAATTCTAAGTGGTTTATTCTACGTTATTTTTTTGTTAAATTTACTCTTTCAAAGACGGAGGTAACGCTCAACTCATTTAAAGCAAAGAAAAGGCCCAGGAAATGATTTGTACTTGAAAAAAACAGATAAATCCTCCTTTCTCAAATACATATATGCTCCTAATAAAAATGTATTTAATACATTAATGTTGTATAAAACCACACAGGACAAATCATAAACTTTTGAGTATAAAGGGTATAGTTTTCCAGAAAAATAAATTAGGTTTAGGATCAGAGATTATTCAATGGATGTTAAATATGGAACTATTAGCATGTGTGAAAACTGAAAAATTCTGGAATGAGACATCAAGTGCAGATATAGCTTTTCCCTCTATGGTTATCTTTAACCCAAGGATAAAATTCTCCAGAAAGCTATAAAAATATTTTATTCAAAGAAGCTGGGTGGACTAAACAAGCAGTTTAATTTAATTGACCCAAATTAGGAGAACATTTTGTAAGAGGATGACGAACTCTTTTTCAAATGTAAATGTCAAATGTAAATGAGAGGGTTTTATTTTTCAACATAAAACAATAAAAATGATCAACTAATAAAAACGATTATTTTCATATTCCCATTTGAATCTAAAATTCACTTTCTCTCAGTAATAAGCAATTTGCAATTAACCACTTCATGGCATGACCCTCAATTTACTTTCAGGGTGAAATATGAGAAATCTGCCCCTGCTTGGCTACTTCTAAATTCTAAACATTTACATTGGTGTCCAAAATGAGGTGACACTTCTCGTTGATGTTATTCTGTTCAATAAAGTTTGTAGCTTGACCTGTAAATATATACTTTTATTCCCCCATTTGACTCAGTGAAGCTTTTTCAGATGGAAGGAAATTTAAATGCTGCCAGTAATCATTTTTTAATTTTTCTGTATTGGCCTGTAGGCCAAAGTTCTGCTCGTTATTTACTATATTAACCATCAGAAAGGTAAAACCATCTCAAACAGGCTCTTCATTTCAAGGTGCTCATTTTAAGTACTTTAAATAACCATGTATTGATTGAGAAATGGTTATAAATACAAATAATTGATAGATCATGTTATTTGGTTAAGTTTAAAGAAGAAAGATTGCTATTTAGTTATCAATAAAATACATCTCTCAGTTGCTACATAATATATTGTTATTGCAACTTGTAAAAGAAACAATTTTAATAGTATTTTCATACTATAAATCTTAACTGTGCCCCCCAAAAATCTTTTAGAATGCTTAGAGTAAGTTAAAATAATGGCATATAAAATGCAAGATGAGCCCTTGAGGTTGAAATTCCCTTTCCATCATTATTTGAAACATCAAAGCTTTAAATTCAAATAGAACACTTAGGTTGGTAAGTATTTTATAAAACGTTTTGGTCTTTAAGTCATCACAAGTAAATTTATACAATGGAAAGAAGGTAAAACTGGAACAAAGAAAATGCTTTTAGAAGATCTGATGATCTAACTCAAACCTCCTTCAGCTTTACATACTTTTTCAATCTATAATGAAAAAAAGAACCTCATGATTAATTATTGTTTCTTAAAAAGGATGGCCCATTTGTGGGTATCATTATCCCCAAATCCTCAAGATTGAGGAATGAGCAAACATAAAGGGGTAATGTAACTATGGACTAAAGTAGACATTATAATAGCAATGGAAGAACTTGTGTCACTGATATAAAGGCAGTGTCCGTCAGAGGTTCTGAGGGGAGGGAGAGGGAAGAATAGGTGCAACATGGGGGCATGTTTGGGACTTTGGAATTGTCCTGCATGACACTGCAATGACAGATACAGGCATTTTGTCAAAATCTATAAAATTGTGTGGGGCAAAGTGTAAACTATAATGGTTATTACAGTGCTTCAATATGTTTTCATCAACTGTAACAAATGTACCACACTAATGAAAGATGTTGTTAATGTGGGAAAGCATGGGAGTGGGAGGGGGTGGTGCATATGGGAATCCCCTATATATATAGTTTTCAAGATTTATTTTATTTATCCCCTCCCTTTGCTGCTTGCTTGCTGTCTGCTCTCTCTGTCCACTCACTGTACGTTCTTCTGTGTTCCGCTTGTCTCCCTTTTGTGGCATCATCTTGTCACACCAGCTCCCTGCAGGTGCGGGCCGTCAGCTCTCTGTGGGCGCAGGCCAGCCTGCCTTCACAAGGAGGCCCTGGGAAGTGAACCGAGGGCCTCCCATATGGTAAACGGGAGCCCAATCGGTTGAGCCACATGTGCTTCCCAGTCCCCTATATTTCTGATGTAACATTTATGTAATCTATAGCTTCTTTAAAAATAAAATGTTAAAAAAGGATTGTCCATGGGAATGTGCGTGTGTGTGTGTGTGTATACACACACACACAAATACCGATATATATATATATATGTATATATATGTGATATATATATATGTATATATATGTGATATATATATACATATATATATATATATATATCAGTAGAGAGAGAGGGCGAGATGAGGAAGAATTTCTGAGACTTGGATTGTTCATAATTACTGCCCTTTGCCTTACAATTTAGAATGAAAGTAGAAGTAGTCAGTGTTTGTGATTTCAGCAAGCACACACCTTTGCACCCAGCTCATTATAATGCAACTTCAAAGCTGTTATTCTTTCATCAAGCTCTTTGGGGTTTTCCGTCTGTTTTTTCTGTACAATCTGACGTCCAGTCTTTATCACCATCTCCACTTCGGACTTCACTTCACTCAGACTCTTATACAAGTTCTAGGTTAAAACAGAAAACAAAAACAAAAAAGTCACAATAAGCAATAATGCTAAATAACTCATAATATCATCAATAAAAAGAAATAGGGTTAAATATCACCCTAATTGCTATTCCATTATTACAATTGTAATGGACTAGCCTTTTGCAGCTATGATCAATATGTAGCTTTTGCATTTTTTCTGGTCAGATTTAAATTTTAACTTGTAACTATGTGTACACATACATGCAGGCATATTTTATATCTTTTCTTATTAAGGTAGAAGTGCATTATACATATATTTGGTCATTCAATACCAGTTTGTAAAGATCATTTCTAAAAGTTAACTGATTTCTCTTTTAAATGTTAGAGTTACATAATTCTAGTTGTGAGTCTGGATGAATTCATTTACTCATTCATCAGGCATTTATTTAGTGTTTGCTACAGTCCAGGTTACAATCAAGTCACTGGGGAATCAATGGTGACCAAGGCAGATATGATTACCGCTGTTTTCATGATGCTTATATTTTAGTGGCATTTCCACATCATAATTTCAATATATATTATATTGTACATAAAGGAGGAATGTAATTTTTAAGTAAGTTACTTAGATTATACACATTTTCTTAATGGAACTGATGAAAGTAATATAAACAGATATAAACATTTAAAACTCAAATGTAAATCACAACTATATAGCATACATATGGTGTTTCATGAAAATATATTACCATAATAAAGTTCATCAAACAAATCTCATAACTTTATTTTGTTGTTATTTTCCTGAAAATATAAAGTATATGTATGAATGTATGTGGATCTGTGTATATATATTTATATTTCTATAAATAATAATTTAACTTATATTGCTGTTTTCATTTCAGTAGAACATGTGACAAGCAGATAATTATTTTATTTTTACTGAGAAATAAATTTTCTAGCAAATAGTTGGATTCTTTGGAATAATAAAAAATTCGATTTTCTTTTCAACTTAAAATCAATTTCTAAAACAAACCATTATGTAAGGGATGAGCAATTTTCTGATTAATTAAGGCTCTATACATAATCTATTAGTTCGGTCTTAATCCCCTAATTGATGATTGTTTGATGTTAATATTCCTTTATTGCTAATTGTGAATTCTGGCTGAGCTTTCCAAATGATTTACTTTTTTTCTTAACTGTAATTACGTCTTAGAAGATATAAAATATCTGGGCATTTAGGAGTCAAATAATTAATTATCATGTTAGGAATCAACTGAGTGAATTTTGGAATCAGAGATACTTCAAAATAATTTACTCTTTAAACTTAAAAATAAAATCTCAATTATTTAATTTATGATAGAATTTCTTCAGGTACTGTTAGCTATTAACATTATGTCATTTAATAGGAAAAGACTTATAACCAAGAAGGGAAACACTCTTATATTCATTTTGGTAAAACTTCTTTTTAAATAGAACAAAAAATTCTTGAAGGCAAAGGTCCATGATTATGGTATACACTATACAGCATCTTAAGTAATGAAAAGTATAAAAGGCATACAGAAAAGACACCCCTATAGATAAATGGGACTTTCTCAAAGTTAAACACTTTTGTGTTTCAAGCGCTTTTGTTAAGAAGGTGAAACAGCAACCAACTCAATAGGAAAAATATTTGGAAACTATATATCTGACAAGTGTTTGACTTCCATGTTATATAAAGAGATCACAGAACTTAAAAAGACAAAGCAACCCAATTTAAAAATGGGCAAAAGACTTGAATAGACATTCTTCCAAAGAGATCAAAACTACAATGAGCTGTCACCTCATGCAGTACAGACTGGCCATTATTATTAATATAAAAAAAAACAAACCTAGAAAACTAAAAGTGCTGGAAAGGATGTGGAGAAATGGTAACATTCATTCACCATTGTTGGGAGTGTAAATAGTGCAACCTTTGTGGAAGACAATCCTATATTTAGGAAACTAAATATAGAACTGCCATATGCTCTGGCAATCCCACTACTAGAAATATATTCAGTAGAACTAAAAGCAAGGACATGAACAGATACTTGCACAGTGATGTTCATACTGGCATATTCACAATTACTAAAATACGGAAACAACCTAAGTACCTATCAACTGATGAATGGATAAACGAAATGTGGTATATACATATAATGGAATACTATTCAGCTGTAAGGAGAAATTAATTGGGAAAGCACATGACAACGTGGATGAACCTTGAGGACATTATGTTGAGTGAAATAAGCCAGATACAAAAGGACGAATATTGTATGGTCTGACTGATATAAACTAAATATGATATAAATACAGGAATGTTTTCCTAACTACAAGATGTTAAAAATATGGTGATGCATGGGAAAAATATATTTAATATAACTTATAGACTATAGTTAACAATAATGTAGTATTTTTGGAGCAAAAACAAAGAAGGTACTATATTAATGCAAAAGGTAAAAAAAAGAATATGGGGTTTAGTTTTATGAGACATGAATATGCTTAAGCATTTTTTTTCTTCTTCATTTTCTTCATTAACTAGGAGAAGCTCTTGTTCATGTCATTTAACCAGTTTGTGCTCATTTGTGTATCTTTCTGAACACTCAAGGAACAACAGAGTTTGTTTTTTTGGTTTACATATGATAAAAGTGCCCAGGCAAAATTTTTGGAGTAATGCTTCCATAATTTGTTAAACTGCCTTTTGTCTGCTATTTTATTTTTTGAATTTGAAATAAAGTTTACTTTAAGAAAAAAAGAAAGAAAGAAAAGAAACCCTTTTGGAAGGAGTACTTGCACTGATTCTGACATCTAAATCAGAACCAGAAACAAACTGAGCAAGTGTTTTTCATGGTTTCTCTGTACTGAGATGGACACAGTCACAGCTGGGCATAGGTGGGGCTGTTCTCAGCTGATACTTACAGGCAGACAGGCTTTATGGGGTTCCATTAGGAATGTGATTTTAGAAGAGAATGAAGAGTTCTCCCTTTGCAAATATAGTTTTCCAAGATGATAGTGTACTTGGGTCATGTTTGTTTTCCATTCTCTTTGCAAAATTCAATAGAAGGCATGTCCCCATATATTTCTATCCTTACCCATCTAATAGCAAGTAATCAACATATGTCAATATATTCAAAATGTCTGTTTTGGGGTAAAATTATTTATAGTAATGATGGCACTAAAATCTAACCTTAATTATCAATACTTGTTATTGAATAATAAATAAATACTTAATAATTTTCACAAGTAAATATAAACATATATAAAGCACATATTTAAAGATCTTGCTAAAAAGAAATTTATTTTTCCCATTGATAATATGACACAAATGCATCGAATGGGGTCTCTTTTTCTATGGAATAGATACAGAAATAATACATAAAACACTAAGCACTAAATACACATTTTCTTTCTCTATAATGGTTAATAACAGTCTTTGCAGTGTATGTGAAATTTTAGCCTCCATGGCCCCATAGTACATATAGAGTTATAATAATAATTATTTTATTCTCGTAGATGCCCTTATACCTCAGCTTTATGTTGTCAGAAGTGTCATCTGACTTGGTGAATTTTTTAAAAATGGCAACATAGGACACTACTTCGTATTTCAAAGTCCATTGAAGATTTGGCCTATTGGTCAGCTGCGTCTTCCCTTGACTTTTTATTGTCTTTGTGGTTTGGTGGCATTGCAGTATCTATTGAGCACTGATGTTTAATGGAAAGATAATAGGATTTAGAGTAAGAGTACCTGGATTGGATTCTTGATTTGCCCTTCATCAGCTATCAGTTCTTAAATTCCCTCAGACAATCTGTGGTCTTGAGAATTAGAGATGACTTGAACCCATCACTTAGCTTACTTGTACTCAATATTTCTGGAATGGTTATTATTATTGCAGCTGCTGTTATTGTTGCCATTTAGAGAGTAATACATATCCTTTCTGGATTTCCATTTTACAATCTATTAAATGCATCATAATATTTTAATAAACATAACACCTTTTATATTCTGCACCACCCTTAGCAAAATTCTGGATTCAAAAATGTAACTTAGAGAAAAGGTATTAAATGACGACTAATTTAATAAAAGTTCTTGCCTCTTAATACACCTGTGATAATTTTTGCTCTTAATCTTAAAATTATACAATATAATTCTTAACAGTGATTTATTATAAAAGAGTGTTACCAAATATTTCTTAAGAAAGGAAGTCAAGGGTAGTTGCAATTTACCACCAAAAATACCTACCACACAGTGATTCAGCTGTGACTGTACTACTTCCTGTTCCACACTCTTTGTTTCCAAAGCAGGCAAGTGCATCTTCACTTCATCTAAAATCATCTTACTTTCCTGTAAACGCTGCTCAAAATTGGCTGGCTTTTGGAATAATCGAAACTTCATGGAAACATCTTGCAATTTTTTCTATAAACAAAATGCAAAGGAGGCACGGATTTAATTTTTGCCTTTCAAACACTAACTAGTCATACTTTTGTTAATAGATTTTCCTCTATTACTTAAGACACACAGGAATAAAAAATTTTAAAAGTAAAGCAACCTTCTTTATCATTTTCCAGCATGAAGAATATATGGATTTAGAAGAAGAATTTAGTAATTTTTCTTGATGAGATATTAAATGTAAGTCATTTATTAGCCTATTTAATCTTTTAGCTATACAAAATGTACAAAATGTCTTTACTGTTTAGATATACATTGCAGTTTTCAAATAACATCCTTGATCCTTCAATTTTGTTAATAATCAAGTTATCTAATATAGATTATATTTTAATGGCCAACAAAAATCTGTTCCTTATTTTGTGTAATAAGATATACCTGTGCAACATCAATTTGAGATAGGACCCGTTGGGCAGCCTCTTTTCCCTGGTTATGTTTCTTCATTTCTTCTAAACTGATCTCATGACTCGTCAGATCCGATTGGATTTTCTGTCAGGAAGACAGCATTATTAGTCTGCATGCTCTGTGAGTTATTGCAAAGAACAATTTGCTTGCTTTCCAAGAAGATGGAAATGCAGAAACTCTCCTAAACCATGACTACAAGGTAGCCTGCTTTAATATGACAATAAATATTTGTCACTTACCAAAGTTTATCAAAAACCCAATGATTTCTTTCTTTTCTTTGGGGATTATTATGAAAAAGAAATGATCATTTTGAGCTAATGATAATAAATAGCTTTTTCAGGTATAATTTTCTGTGGGAAATATCTATTTATATCTGATATAGAGAAATAAGTTTCTACATCAGTACTCTTTCTTTACTCTTTGAATTTTTTTCAAATCTAATGAAAACCAGAATATCAATCCTTATAAACAAGTTAAATATGGCAGGGATAACACCTGAGAAAGTTGAATGTGGACAATACTCCTTACAATGAATTTTGCTCAGTCATTCTGTGCCATGTTTCAAAAAAAATTCAGGGAAACTATGGGTCTAGGAAAGAGAAGTTAAATGCCTCAGCTGACATTGCCTTTGTCTTATAGATGGTTAGCTTCTTATAGACATTAATTTTGAACTTAAATAACTATCAAATATTTCTATATTCAGTAAAAAACTCTTTGATCAAGTTCTATCCGAAATATGACCCAGCTAAATCCTGCAGTGTGCAGAGACCAAAACATCTAATTCATTCATTTCTTCCTGTCAGATTCAGCAGGAATTGCTAGCAGTCAAACTATTCTAATTTAACATTCAGTTATTGTGAGATTATCATAAATATGTTAGAGAAGAGGAAACTGATTAACTTAAACTGCAGTGTCCATAAAAATCATCAGGAAAAGCAATGTGTATAAAGCATATTAGTATAACCTAATTTATACCAACTGGAATCAATTCCAATGCATTTTATTATAAAACAACATCAGTTTTACTTAGCAGTTACCACAGAGAACTACAACACATGTGAATAATGAGAATTATAACAAAAATGGGTTAGGTGGCAGAAGGAATCACTTAAGATAAAAGTTTATGAATTCACAGAAATACCTTAATAGTCTCCTCTTAGAATATTGATGCTAACAATTATAAAGGCAAATTAAATCAGAATTACTTAAGTGACTAGAATTCTGGCTTAAAATGAGTAAGAGCAAAGGCTTATGCAAATGCATATGATTTTTCACTATATACAATGACTTTGCTTGTTGAATAACTTGTATGAGAAATAGTGGTAAGCTTTATTCTGCAGGAACCACAAAATCTTTCGGTTAGGGATCCATGTAAGTGCATAATGACATTTTTTGGACATCAGGAATGCTAACAAAAATATGCAATATTTAAGGAGAGTATATAGGGTGGAATGACACCTATGTTGGGGAAGTTAACAGATGCCACAGTTGGACTTGAATAATGACTAAGCATTGCTAGGTAGAGCAGATTTTGTCGACATGACTTTTCTTCTAGTAAACACTCCCTCAATAAGATGGGCCAACAGTAATCTTGTCACTGCCACAGACGAAGGCCAACCCAAGTCACTGATAATTAGAACAGGAAAACTGTTTGTGCCAAGATGAATGCATTAGATTCGCTCATAATTTTAGCACTAACCAGAGAAAATCTGGTCAAACTCTGGGGTTTCTTGGAGCTGGGTCACTTATTCTGGGAAACTGTGTTTATGAAGTCCCTAGTTTGCAGTGTCAACTGAGAAACAATAAAGATCCACGAACAGAGAGAAAGGACGAAGATGGATGGAAAGACAGGAAGAGACAAAAATATTGATGTCTTCCAATCAGAGGCTGAGGTAGATGGTACTTTCCAGAGATGACCTGTCTCACAAGGTCCTCATACACACCTCCACCAAGAGGTGGAGTTTACTTCTTCACTGCTTTGAAACTGTGTGAGACCTTTGACTGCAACTAAACAACAGAATATGGCAAAAGTGATGATCAACAAAATTGGCCTGATGGTTTCCAATTCTGCCTTTTTGGAATACTCTCTCTTAGGATATTCCCTCTTGGAACTCATCCATCATGCTCTGAGAAGTCTAAGCTACACAGAGAGGCCCGGGTTAAGTGCTTAACAATCCCTGTTGAGCTTTCAGCTGACAACCAGCATCAACTGCTAGCCATACAAGGGCTTCATCTTGGATGTCTAGCCCAGTTGAGCTTTCAGATCGCTGTATCCCTACAAACAACTACAATCACATGAAAGACCCCAAAAGAGAACCATCTAGTTGAACCTTCCCAAAAAACATAATCATTAGAGATGATGATAATATGTGGAATGGGTGTGGGAACGGTAGCCAGGGGGGCTGCTGGGTGTGGGGAACGGGAGGAAGAGATGAGATGTGGAGGCGTTTTCGGGACGTGGAGTTGTCCTGGATAGTGCTTCACGGACAATTACGGGACACTGTAGATCCCCCCAGGGCCCACTGGATGGAACGTGGGAGAGTGTGGGCTATGATGTGGACCATTGACTATGGGGTGCAGTGATGCTCAGAGATGAACTTACCAGGTGTAATGGATGTATCACGATGATGGGAGAGAGTGTTGCAGTGTTGCTGTGGGGGGAGTGGGGGGCGGGGGCGGTGGGGTTGAATGGGACCTCATATTTTTTTTTAATGTAATAATGTAATAAATAATTAAAAAAAAAAAAAGAGTTGTTAGAAACAACCAAAACAGGGTTCTTGTCCCTTCCTGAGCAAAAACTTTATTGTTGCCACTGTTGAGTTCCATGAGACAACCCGGTATCCTTAAGAAATCTCCACACCCCCATTTTTTTTTTTGCTTTAGTAAATTCAGTTTGATGTCTGTTACTTGCAATTAAGACTCCCAAATATTCTACTGAATATCCAAGTGGATGGGAGTTATAAGCACAAAAGTATTTCCGGAAGAGGGAAAAGAAAGTGTGGAGATGAGACAATGAATATTATGAAGAGTTTGGGAGAACAGAAATAATGCATAAATAATGAGTGAAGCATTGGGAGAAATATAACTAGAAATGTAGGCAGTGATCACATATTAAATAATTTCATATCCTAAGTGACTGGTTTCCAGTATTTTCAATAGGACGATACATTTTAAAATCTAAAATTTATCGGAATTGTAGATAGTAACAGATTTACCGCTACTGTTTTGCCTAATAATTGTGGACATTTTATTTTAAAGATTTAATTTTTATTTATTTCTCTCCCCTTCCCCCCTCACCTCAGTTGTTTTGTGCCCGCTTCTGTTCTTCTCAGCGGCACTGGGAATCTCTGTCTTTGTTGCGTCATCTTGCTGCATCATCTTTCTGTGTGTGCCATGCCACTCCTTGGCAGGCTGCACTTTCTTTTGCACTGGGCGGCTCTCCTTACAGGGTGCACTCCTTGTGCGTGGGGCTCCCCTAGGCAGGGGACACCCCTGCGTGGCATGGCACTCCTTTTGCGCATCAGCATGTGCATGGGCCAGCTCCACATGGTTCAGGAGGCCCTGGATTTAAACCTTGGACCTCCCATGTGGCAGACGGATGCCCTATCTGTTGGGCCAAGTCCACTTCCCTAATTGAGGAAATTAATAATGACAGAATGCTAGTATAAATTCATTGATAGACTGAAATGCATTTGGACTTTAATAATCATTATATGTGTATGCATGTATGTATGTATGAGTGGACATTTCAAAAAGCAGTTTGAACTTGTACAATATGTTATTTATTTTAGTGTCTCTCAAACATTAGAGAGGGAAGCGGACTTGGCGCAGTGGATAGGGCATCCATCTACCACATGGGAGGTCCAAGGTTCAAACCCCGGGCTGGCCCATGCGCAGTGCTGATGCACGCGAGGAGTGCCGTGCCACGCAGGGGTGTCCCCTGCGTAGTGGAGCCCTACATGCAGGGAGTGTGCCCCATAAGGAGAGCCGCCCAGCGTGAAAGAAAGTGCAGCCTGCCCAGGAATGGCGCTGCACACAAGGAGAGTTGATGCAGTAAAGATGATGCAACAAAAAGAAACATAGATTCCCATGCCTCTGACAACAGAAGCAGACAAAAAGAAGAAAACACAGCAAATGGACACAGAGAACAGACAACTGGGGGGCGGGGGCGGAAGGGGAAAGAAATAAATCTCTCAAAAAAAAAAACACAAATTGTGAGATTTCTTTAAAAAAAAAAAATTAGAGGGACTTAGGAAGGGAGGGCCAGGAGAGAATAATGGAGAATAAGGGAATTTAAGGAATGTGGAGGAGAAAAGCATTAAAGAAAGAGAAGAAATAGTCAAAGAGAAGATGAACGAGGAAAGAAAGTGTGCCACTTAAGTGATGTGAGTTTTGAGAGTAAGAGATAGGTTAACCATGTCAATTCTTAGACAGGCTAAATGAGATAAGTATTAACAAGTGTACTTTAGCTGGTCAATAATCACTATAACCAGAGGAGATTCAATGGATGGTGGGGGCAGAAATCAGGTTTTCAAGGGCCAAAGCCTGATTAAGCATGAGAAAGCAACCTTATAAAAATAGTTTAAATTATTTTTTATGACATTTGTCTGCACATAATGAAATTCAGGTTAGTGAGTCTTGAACACATCTTTAAACTGTGTGGAAGGAATACATGGATTAAGTTTTTCTTTTTTTCAATACAAGAAGAAAACTGATTAGAAAGTCCTGAGTGAAAAAAGAGGAAATAGAGTTAAGAGAAAGGTGAATGGGACCTCACATATATATTTTTAATGTAATATTATTACAAAGTCAATAAAAAAAAAAAAGAGAAAAGGTCAATGGAGCAATGGAAAAGATTAACAGGAGAATTGTCTCTTTTTGAGAAACCAAAGGTAAAAGGTAAAGAAACTTTTGGATGTGGAGAAACAGAAAGTTGAACATTTATTACCTGATGCTCTCGGGGAATCAGAATGGAATATTGTTAAGAAAAATCAAGATCTTGCTATCTTGAGCAAAGCACCAAACCTTTGAGTCTGAGTTCCCTGATCTCTAAACTGAGGATGATAATGACAAACCAGCAATGGGGCTTTATTACAATTTGTGGGCAGCATATATGGGGAAATCTCACACCTACAGTAGATAACTATATTGGTTTTGGTCAAAAGGAATAGATGAGATATTATATGTGAAAACGTCACCATACTAAACAAAATAAAGGTAGCCTAAGTAATAATTGAAACACAGATCTTCTGATTGTGCATTATACCTTCTTTCAAATGAGCCATACTGTTTTCCTAACTTGTAAACAACTGCAAGAACAAAGACTTACAAACACAGAAACAAAAACATGCATCACACTTATATTTACACCTTTATAGATTAATTTCACAATCCTTACTTTCAAATGATAATTAATTTTTAGTTTGAACTTGGGTAGCTTTTACCATTTGCTTTACTTAATCTCACCTATTATTCTAGAACCACATGATTAAGAAATGTCTATCACTTTAGGGTAGGTTTATTATGAAATAGATATATGATTTGTTTAAATGACAGAGTATTATGGAAATTTCCAGGCAGAATGGACAACCTATTTTAAATTCCCTGTAGTTAAAAAAAAACCACATGAACATTACACCATCTTTCTTGGCATTATGATCAGACGATGGAAAAAATAACATTGTAGAATAAAACATTTGGGAATAGGAGATTTAATCTTAAGAAAAATGATTTCCATAATTGGTTACATAAAAGATTTGTAAGATCTGCTATAGATCTGAAGGATGTATAACTTGAGTTGTCTTTTCACCCCAGATATTTATCTATCAGGAGATAGATGATAAGCGTTAAAAAAAAGAGGAAACAACAACTGATCTTGTGAAATTGTCAGTGTAGCTTCACATAAAATCAGTAAATACAAACAGCTTAAACAAAGTGAAAAGAAGTAGAAAACCAGGGCTAAGCATTTGGTACTCTCATTTATGCTTTAATAGGCGTTCTCAATTCAATTCCTATCAGAATCACAAGATCTTCATAAAAGTGAAGTCATATAAAGCAAATTACATCATCATGACATTATAAAAATAAAGATACTTTGACAATACAGTAATATACAGTAATTATACTTGTAACTAGCATTATATACTCAAACCAGGAAAGAAAAAGACAGTCGAAAGGGAAATAACCCCTTCTCTATTAAAGATAGCAAAGGGAAAATTATGGAGCTATAACTCTATCAAACATGAATGACATTTCCAATATAGCAATTTACAATTAACTGAGCAGGAAGCAGGGCTTTTTATCATGATTTACCTCATCAGGTCATTCACATATATTAAATTAATGACAGAAAATGGCAAGCAAAATTAAGCTGTAGCTGTCTAAAATATTTAGTGTAATATAGGAAACTTTATTTCAAGTAATTATAGCTTTTGTGATGTCAGAGAACAAAGTTATTCTAGAGAAAATAACTGCAAATATTTCAGAAATAAATAAAAACTTAAAAGATATGAAGATGAGAGGATTAAGGGAGAAATGTAATACTGCTAAGTGTAATCAGATAGTAATTTTGAAATTGCATCCTCAAGAAGGAAAAAATGGTCATATAAAACAGAGAGATACAAAATTAAAGAAAGAAACTAAAAAGGCATTGGATAATCAATATTTTTAAAACATGGGAAACATGAAAAAATGTAGCTATGGTCATGGGCAAATAATTTTGAAAAACCTCATAATAATTCACCAAAGAAAAAAAGAAAAAAATCCCACAGCTTTAATTACTCTTAATAAAACAAATCATAAATTGGACAAGTTAATAAGAATATTACAAATAATGTAAAACTAAATTTTGTAATTGGAGAAATTTCGACTTTTATCAGGAATACGCAATAGGTCAAAGAGCTTGATAGAGTCTAACAATTTGACCATAGGTGCTTTTCAGGAAGATGAATATATATAAATATACACAACACAGACATATTTTAAGATCATTTTAATTTATTTAGCTTTTGATTTAGTTAAGCTATAAGTACTTTGGTGGAGCTTTAGGATAGGAGCTTTAAGAAATTATGTGATGACCATTTTTCTTCTGCTTGCCTTCTATTCCTCTCATCTGAATAAGAGGATGTTATGAAGGAAACATTCCATTTTAGTATTTCCCAAACTGCATTTCCTGACATGTAATTTATGTAGTATGTTAACAGATTTCTGGAAAAATAGGATTTTGTGGTTTATTAAGTTTGGGTTAAACTTTTAAGCTTTGAAAATTAAGAAAAACAGGGTGGGCAATAAATCTCCAAAAGGGAAATATAGCATGTAAATTTTTCTAAGTAAACTTGATCACAGAACCTTAAAAAAAAGAAAGTGAATATTAAGGGGAATTTAAGGGAAATACAGCTAAGAAATAATGTCATGGTTGATTATAATAATGGTAATGATAATAAAGAAGATAATATAACAGTCCTCAATAAATATGTATTTTCAGGCAATTATGGTTATTTTTCAAATTAGATAAATGAGTAAGCAAAATTTGGGGGGAAATTTATAATGCTGCATAGAAATATTAAGGAATTGTAAAAGAAGCTGTAGATTAATTATGGCTTGATAGAGGGCTAAGTACCATAATGGAGAAAGAAATCTGAGTTCAAGTCTCAGCTTCAGTAAAAAATATCTTTAAGGGAAGTGGATATGGCTCACACAGTTGTGCACCCGCCTTCCACATGGGAGGCCTCATGTTTGGTTCTGAGTGCCTCTTAAAGAAGACAAACAAATAAGGAACAGTGAGCAAAAACAAAAAACGAGCAGCGAGTGGATGTGGCTCAATGGGTTTGGGGCCCGCCTCCCACATGGGAGGTCCTGGCTTTGGTTCTCCAAGCCTCCTAAAGAAGAAACAAACAGACGATAAGCAAAAACAATGAGTAAACAAAGAAGCTAGCTGCAGGAGGGGTGGGGGAATGCTTTTGAAATGATATCTATTAAATGTATTAGAATGCAAACAATGAAAAGCATTTTGATTTTACTATATATGATCTTGTAATAGACATCAGTATGATATTAATAAATATCAACTATTCAAGTTAATCTAGGGTTATTTAACAAAATTCCTTACATTTCACCCTTTGCTATGTATCCAAATAAAATGAAAAAGCTGAGAGTAACATGAAGTTATTTTTCAAATATGGTATTTGAGATATCCTTGATTAGTCTCTTTTTAAAACAGCTTTATTTTAAAAATGAATAAAATCTAACCAAAAAACCCAGCTTTATTGAGGTATAATTTACAAACCATAAAATTCATCGGTGTTAAGTGTACAAATCAATGAATTTTAGTAAGTTTACAGAATTGTGCCACCATCACGATCTTATTTTAGAACATTTCTAATGCCTCGAATAGATGCGCCATGTCCATGTGCACTCACTAACTGCCTTTCCCACCTGCAGCCTCAACAACCACTAATCTAGTCTGTTTAAATATTTTCTTAAACACAAATACTTGATTTATCTCCTAATTAGGTTGTGGTAATGATCAAATTAAATAACAAGGATTTGAAGATACTAACCATTCACATGGAACACTCCTTGAAAAGGGTATAATACACAGAGGCTGTAAAATTTATTTCCCATTAAACATTCCTTTTAATATGAAAAATTCCATTATACACTACTTCAAATAGTTTGGACACTCTTAAGTCCATCCAAAGAATGGTTTTTGATGTTTATGAATGGTTCTTGATGTTTATGATAAACTTGATTGGTTGGTATTCTTTAACTTTACTCTTTTTTCTCTACTATTCCATGGGAGGCAAGTTGTTAAAGCCATTTGGGGCTAGTCTACTCTCCTCCCTCCCTCCTTCCCTTTCTTCCTTTCTTCCTTTCTTCCTTTCTTCTTTTGTAAATTTACAGCACCTAGTGTAGTGGTCTTGCCCAGAGTTAGTGGTTAAATCTTTGTGGAATTGAGTGGAATCACCAAATAAGCACCAAGCTCCTGTTAGGTGGAGAGCACTGTTCTGGAGTCAGGGAAGTACTGCTGTCTTATAGCTAACCTTTGGTGATGGGGTGGACAGGGCCCACCCAAAGCAATCAACAGATACATATAAAATTCTTAGGCAGTAATAAATGCTGAAAATAAAACAAAACAGGATAAGCTATGACACATTGAAAATGGCATAAAAGAAATTATATTTGCTGTCTTGTCATTTTTACCTAGTCAGCAGTTCCCTCTTTTGAGTGAACTCCCCAGCTAGCCCTGCCCTGGGCATAGCCACAACTAGAGAGGCCTGTACCTCCATAGAGTTTGGGTGAAAAGAGGTGCTCCTAGCTTCTCTGAATAGCCACTGCTACTTCTCCCAAGGGTCCCTTGCCCTTACATGCTGCATAATTTACTAGCAAGTCCTATACCTCTATATGGATTAGATGATAAGAAGCTGCCCTCAACTTCCCTAAATGGCCCTTACTGTTTCTGCTTTTCCTGCCATATAGTTTAAAACTGCCAATCCCCAATATTAACTCAAGAAGGACCCATCCTATCCTGACTCTCTGCGTCACATTAAAGGCAAGAGTCCAGCATCCCACAACCACCAGGGACCCTCACAGAAGCCCTGGGTCCCTCTGCCACCCTCATTTTCCCCTCCTCCCCCCACCTCCAGGCCTGTTGATTTAACGAAGCTGTCCTTTCTTGCATTCTCTGCTGGCTGGCTGGCTGAGTTTGTGCCTCATCACCAGAAGAGCTTCTACATAATATGCAAAACACAAGTGTTATCGAGGGGTACACTTTAGATTAAGAATCTATCGGAGGCATATTTGGGGAATAAGTATCCATTTGCTGAAGAGAAAATGGAGGACTATAGGTTGATTCTAAATATCCTCAAAATATTCAGAAAACTTTGTCTTCACAGTGATCATATGTATGATGCTGCTGGTTTCACCTTTATATTTAGAATTTGCACAGAGATGTTCACAACAGGATACTATAATTTAATCACAGACTTCAGGTGTACACTTCTAAGCTTATTATATGAAAGATGTCAATTTCTTTGTCATACATACTATGAGGACATAACACAGTGCAGTGTTGCCAAGTACAATCAACCATGGATAGCATATTTCTCATCTTTTGAAACTCTTGCTTTTGATTATTTTCCACACTATTAAACATGTCAAAATAACAAAAATAGTCATCTTAAAATGTGAAGTAATCAAGTTTATGTAGTAACATCTACAGGTAGCATTTCAATGTTAAAAAGCAGGTTTAAAATTAACTGCACTGGGTTTACCAATATATATACTTTGCAAAGTAAAAAGACAAAAAGTATTTTTGCTATGGCTGTATTGAGTTTAACATTTGAACCCAAATCTCTGGGCTATTTCTCATTTTCTCCTTCTATTGTTAAATTATTGTATTATCACATAAATCCTGAATGGATTTCCCTATGTGGATTTATACTGTCTGATTCATAAATCAGTGAAATAGGCTGTAATGTTGGACTGTTCTGAATCATTTGACAATCAAATGTGCCTATTTACACAGTAAAAGTCTTTTTATCCTCTAATGAAATCATCTGGCAGACCAGAATCTTTATTCAGCTCTTTATTTTTTTAAGCCATTGATTTTGATACTATGGGCACTTACATTTAAACATGGCAAAGTATATTAAAGTGAGTCTTAAAATTTAGCTTCAATAAACATGGGAAGACCTCAATTATGAATTCTTTTGATGTGCAGGTAATACAGTCACCTTAACTGTACAGTCTTCCTTAGTAAATAGAAGATCCCTGTCATTTATTTATTTATCCTAAAGTTTAGCCGCATTCCTAGTGGGAGGGATAGAGAGAAAGAAGGAAGAAATGTGGTCTACATTAGACCCTGGAGTACCCAAAAGTCCCAGCTTGATGAAGAAACCCATAGGAGCAGTTTTCTAATTTGTATTACAAAAACCTCTCCTTTGATGGTAATTTCTGTGCCTCCTAAATTGTTTTATTTTCTTTCCTCTATTCATGCATATGAATCTACTACATGAGACACAAGGTTGCAAAAGATGGAATCAGGAATTTGCAGGTCAAAAGAAACAGAAGGGTTGAGATACTTCAATCTCTACTAGGCAACCCCACTGCTTCTTGTGGTTATCTATGTAACAGGATCATGTTCTCCTCTATAAAATGTGCATTATTGACACATAATGACAGGGAGCATTCCAACAGGTGACCACGTTGGATTGTTCCTCCATATCAGAGATTCAAAATATAAAATTTCTAGAAAAGGGAAAAAAGTGTGGGTTGAAGTATTCCTTTAATATTAAGAATTAGAGGCAATTAATAGCTATTTGGCCATAGATATTACTGGCTCCTAAAAGGATTTAGAGGCACATTCAAGTTAATGGCACATTAACATAGTTGGAATTTGAAAATCAGAAAACAAAGCTGAGTCCTTTCTCAAACATGTATTAAAATCACATTTGTCTAAATTAATTACTTAGTGCAGTATTTCAGCTGTTTTCTACTTTAACCCATTTCCTAGAAGAGTTAGTCCGCAATCAAGACTGGAATAATTGTGCGATCACCAGTAATTAACTATCCATAATAGCTCTCAATCTCTGCAGCGTGAATTTGAATAACTGGGGGAGCTTCCAAAAATTCTGATGGCTGAGTCCATTCCACAGACTCTGACCTGATTGGTCTGGGGTAGGCATGAGTAGGAGT
This sequence comes from Dasypus novemcinctus, assembly GCF_030445035.2. NCBI lineage: Eukaryota > Metazoa > Chordata > Mammalia > Cingulata > Dasypodidae > Dasypus > Dasypus novemcinctus. The sequence continues at coordinate 36,644,711 of NC_080704.1, forward strand.
TTTGCTACAAGATCTTAAGTATTAAAACTAAAACTCTAGAGGCTTCATATATTCTGGAAAATTAAAGAGGTATGACCATCTTCACACCATGCATTTCTTTGAAGTTAACAATCCAGTGATTTTTCTTCAAACACTTATAGATGTGACATTGTTAACCACATTATTTTTTTAAATAGAGCTTATTTTTTAAAATTTTTATATTTAGAAGATGTTCTTTCCATTTGCTCTATTCTGTTTAAAGCAATAAACTGCCGCCATCCTAATTTTGTATGTTAATACAAATCTCTCTTTAAAAGGACTGGCATTCATATGACCCAGCAATACCACTGCTGGGTATATACCCAGCAGAACTGAAAACAAGAACACAAACCGATATATGTACACCAATGTTCATAGCAGCATTGTTCACTATTGCCAAAAGTTGGAATCAACCCAAATGCCCATCAACAGATGAGTGGATCAATAAAATGTGGTATATACACACAATGGAATACTACTCGGCTGTAAGAACAAACACACTACAAACACATGTGATAACATGGATGAATCTTGAGAACCTTATGTTGAGTGAAGCAACCCAGACATTGAAGGACAAATACTACATGACCTCAATGATATGAAATAAACAAGCTGCCCTAGATAGCAAGAGACTGAACGATAGGCTTACAGGAAATCGGAGGGTGGAGGAAGGATATGAGCCGATGTCTGCAGGGGTCGAATTTAAGACGAGATGGTGGTAAGTATGAACACAAAGAAGAGATAAAAGGGGGGCAAGGGGTTGCCTTTGCTTGGGGCTTTGCGGGTTTGAGGGTGGCTGGGGAGGGACGGATGGGTAACGTTGCCCAAAAGTGGGGGGAGGGAGGGGTAGCATACGAACCAGGAGAGGGTCAGGTGTTGGTGGAGAGTAAAATGCCGAGAAAATCATATCAAAATATAATAAAGAGGGTTACCTGTTTAGAATGCTCGGAGGGGAGGGTCTGATGCAGGACGGACTCCTGGGGAATGTCTAAATGCTCATTCTGCCAGAGTGGGTGACACCATGGGGTAGAAACCCAAGTAGTGAGAGTGGGGGTGGACCCACATCCTGGGGAGGACTAATGCCATCAAATAGAGGGAACTGTATCCCTCGAGAGAAAGGGTGGCTCCCAGGGCATTGGGGCAGTTGAGTAAGTTAGGACCTGAACACTATTCCATCTATCTCTGGAAGTGGCTCCTCAGGAAACGGAGGTTGGCTATCACTGAGGGCACCAAGGTGGAAGGGAAAATGGACGTTAAATGTGTGGAACCAAAGTAAATGGGGGGTAAGAGAGGAGTTTCTTGAGAGTACACAAGGATGGATATAAAACATGTAATATTACACTATAACATATAGGAGATGACAGACTGATAATGTAAACCATAATGTAAAACATAGGATAACTAAAAATGTAAAGAACTGTGTATCCTAAAGTATGCACCACAATGTAAGCACAGATGTCACCTTGTTAGAAAGCTAATGTCTCAGACTCTGTACATCACTTTAAGTAAATATGATATGAATAGGGCGTAAGAGTATCACTGTGGAAGGGAAAAGGTTTTCTGGTGGATGTGTGGGAGTGCTGTATATTATATATATACATTGCTGTGGTCTAGGACTCCTGTGAAGAAAAGCTGAATAATTAGGGGGGGGGGAAAGAAAAAGATAGGATGTGGAATTTTTTCAAGTCAACATTCTTTATCTAAGTTCTTTATCTAACTTTATCCAAGTTCTTTATCTATCCTTTAAGCTCATCGCTATATGCCATTCCCTAGTAAGGGACCATGAAATTATATTGGGCTTCAAATTTCGGGGAGTTCTGGATCACAGAGTGTTTCAACAATGGCAATGGAGGGATACTGGTATGGGGTACCAATGACAGGTGATATATGGCTGACAGGGAGCTGTACAGAACATATGTCCAGGGTGCATGGTAATGTTTGGATATACTCATAGTGGCAACAATTAAAAACCACAGTAGGGGGGGTACTGGGTTGCTGGCCAGTGGTGCTCTGTCGTGGTCCCTAGGGGAGCAGCAACAGTCTCCCAGGTACAGTGGCGGGGACCGGAGGGAGTGAGGGTTCAACAGTGAGCCCCTGATGCTAATGACTATGCTTGTGAGCTGATAAACCCAAAATAAGAACAAGGCCTAGAACAACTTTGTGCCTGGGAATTTCCTCCTGTCAGCCTTCATGTTACTCAAATGTGGCCAGTCTCGAAGCCAAACTCAGCATGTAAATGCAATGACTTCCCCCCAGCGTGGGACATGACACCCGGGGATGAGCCTCCCTGGCAACGAGGGACCACTATCAACTACCAACTGATGATGCAACTGGAAAATGACCTTATACGGAAGGTTCAATGCGGATCAGCAGAATATCCATGTCTACATAAAATAACATGACTTTAAAATGCTGTTTGACCTAAAGTAAGGGGGAAATGGAAAGGAGAAATGAGTTTATATGGCTACGAGTTTCTAAAAAAGAGTCTGGAGGCTGGCAGAAGGTTTGCCCTCATGCACAACTGAGCAGAGTCAGAGAGACAGATAAAGCAGATACAACCCCCAGATATTGGTTCCTTTGAGGGCTAAAGAGACCCACGGGAGTTATGGTCATGGCCGATGGGGTTAACTACCTGGGCAGATGGCCCCTCTTTGGAAATGGTGTTTATGTGTGATGAATCTGGACTCAGATGGGATCTCCCTTCATAAGACTTTCATGCCAATGTGCTGGAGGTGCAGTTAATGTTGGGGTTTAAGATATATTTAGGGGATTTGAATCTCTGGACTGACAATGTGATAGCCAGATCCTGAGCCTCAACAGACTCCAGCACCTACAATCTGATTTATTGGACTTACCACACTCAGCTAAGATGGAGTTGAAGAAGGACAACCACCACACCATGGAGCCTAGAGTGATTACAACTGAAAATGGGAGGATTGCATCCAGCATCCAGGTGGAATCTGACCCTCCTCTTGACATAGAGGTGCAATGGACACAACCAATCCAATGTCCACATAGAAGAGGTGGCATTGGAATGGGAAAAGTGGACATAGTGGACGAAGGGTATGGGGAAAGGCAGGAAGAGATGAGAGGTGGAGGCGTCTTTGGGACATGGAGCTGCCCTGGATGGTACTTCAGAGGCAATCACCGGACATTGTAAATCCTCACAGGGCCCACTGGATGGAATGGAGGAGAGTATGGGCTATGATGTGAACCAATGTATATGAGGTGCAGAGGTGCCCAAAGATGTACTTACAAAATCCAATGGATGTGTCATGATGATGGGAACGAGTGTTGTTGGGGGGGGGGAGAGGGGGGGTGGGGGGATGGGGTTGAATGGGACCTCACATATATATTTTTAATGTAATATTATTACAAAGTCAATAAAAAATAAAAAAAATTAAAAAAAAATAATAAAAGAAAAAAAATAAAAGGACTGGCATTAAGCAATTGAATTTGAGGTAATGTGATTTAAGATGATGGCTTAGATAAGTGCTATTTTTCAAATAAAATTCTCATAGATCAATGTATGCTCTGAAATCCTTGCAGTATATAGTTTCACTGACTAAAAAGGAAAAGCTGTACTTCCGTAATGTCACTCAATTAAAAAGCAAACCTTTAGTTTTATAAATCCAACTAAGAATCAGAAGGCCCAGTTCTCTGATCCTGAGAGTTAACTGATCAATTAACGTGCTGAGGTAATGAGAAGCTCTTTTAGGCTCTATAATTAGAAGTGCAAATGCAAATGTAAGGAAGTAGCTTGACCTACATCTATTTTTATATATAAACTTATTCTCGAAAGACTGTTATACAAATTACATTTCCTTAGTATTCAAGGTTATTATAAACCTGAGGATCTCAAACAATCAATCCTTAAAAGACAAAAAATGAAAGCCCTTTTAACAGCTTACACTTTAGTAGCAAAACTATCAATGCACCACACGGTGGAGTCAGACATCCACAAATCTGTGTGACCAGTATTTGACCGAGAATTTGAGCAAATACCTTAAAACGCACCAATTATTTCCTCCTATTCTATAGGATGCCTTTTTACTTTCTTGATAATGTTCTTTGGGGTGCAAAAGTTTTTAATTTTGATGAAGTCCATTTTATCTATTTTTTCTTTTGTTGTTCATGGTTATGGGTAATGGATGTTGGTGATGGTAGTACAATATTGTGAATGCAATTAATACTACTGAATTGTATACTTGAAAGTGGTTAAAATAGGGATATTTTAGTTGTGTATATGTTACCACAATATTTTCTTAAAAGGGTACCAAAAATGGTAATACCGTTTATTTTATCCTGCTTCTCTGTGATAAGAAGTACTAAATTTAGTACAAGTACTAAATCTCTGAAAAGGGAAAGCAAAACCTACTAATCTACTAATTAGAAATGAACTTTCATCTAACTTTAAAGAAACACATTTTTCATTAATATAAAACATTAAAATTAGTTTCAATTATGTATGCTTTGAAGATGCCATTTTGATATTGTTCATCAGTCCATTTTCTGATATGCAATTCACTTGCTATTATCTTAAAATAAAATCTTGCAGAAGGAGAATGTTACAATATCTTTTGGTTGGCTTGAAATCTTCCAGTATTATTTATTACCATTGGGGGGATTCAGTGTCAAGAATTATCTTGAAAATGCAGGTACAACCATAACTACCCAGATAATGGATTTGAGTTTGTCAGTACAATAAAATTTGTTTCTTCAAGTACATTTGAAACAACTTAATTTGCCTATGTGCTGCTATTTTCAAGTACATTTCAAATACTATAGCTTGTTTTTAAAACCAAAAGAAGATATTCTATATCATTAAAAACTAATATATTATATTCATGTTTATAGGCTCCTGCTTTCATATCTAAATAAAGAAAACACAAAAATTCCCACACCACAACCTTTTTAACTAAACACAATTGCCATTTTTCTAAAAACTCCTTTTTCTTCTAAGACTGTAATAGCTTTTGCCTATCTGCAATTTGCTACTTATCATTTCATTCCACATACCTCAACAAGTAATACTTTATATACTTTAAAGTAAAATCCCTAACTTTAATACTTAGTATTTATACTGCTTAAAATTTTACTTAATTTCATTCAGAAAGTTATGTGCATTTTAATCAAATATTCCTCCAAGATCATAAACAATAAAGAGAATTTTTAAAAAATCCTTTCTACTCAATATTTAGCTAACAATCATGTAGTTCCTCTCAATTCAGCAACAGTTTACCAGTTCTACTACGCATTTTTCTAAAGCCTACCTGTATAATTTTCCATGTGACTCAAATTGGGACAGTCTAAGGAATGGTTAATGTTAGAAGCTTGACTAGACTTGTTTAAGTTTAAAGAAAGTAGGGGCTTTAAATTCCTTAGATATGCTTACTTGTCATCTCCAATTTCTAATATAATATTTACACTTCCTATCAGTGAAAACTATGGTGAGAATTTTATCATCAGGATTCTTCCTAAACTTCCATTTCTTCATCCCTTATTGCAATAGTTTGCCTTCCCTGAAGAATACCTTTGCTGTGGACTTTTTTTTCCTTTAAAGTGAATCAAATTATACAAGTTTTAATTCATTAATAATGGGTCAGAATAAAAAATGAATTATTTTATATACTGATATTATTATTCAAGTTTTAGTTTTTGAGAAAAATCTTAGATGATAAACATAGCTTTCTTTCTTTCAGTCTTCTTAAAGTCCAAAGATAACCAGAGTTCTATCCTATTCCTTTATTTTTATTAGAGAAGTTGTGGGTTTACAGAACAATCATGCATAAAATACAGGACTCTTACATACCACACTATTATTAACACCTTGCATTGGTACAGTACATTTGTTACAATTTACAAAGCACATTTTAATAATTTTACCATTAACTACCTTGTAGTCCATGGTTTAACTTATGGTTCACTGTGTTGTGTAGTGCCATGGATTTATTTCTAATTTTTTTTCATTGTAGTAAGGTACATGTAAACTAAAATATCCCATTAACCACATTCAAATATGTAGTTCATTGCTGTTAATTACATTCCCAATGTTGTGCTACCATCACCACCATTCATTACCAAAAATACTTCCATTTTTCCAAACAGGAACTCTGTGCATTTTAAGCCTTAACCCTCTATCTCCTACCCTCATTGCATCCCCTGGTAAACTATATCCTAGATTCTGACTGTATAAGTCTCCTTATTCTAATTATTTCATATCCATGAGATCAGATAACATTTGTCCTTCCATGTCTGGCTTACTTCACTCAGCATGATGTCCTCAGGGTTCATCCATGTTGTCACATTTGTCAGAACTTCTTTCCTTTTTAGGGTTGAGTACTGCTCACTAATATAATAACACATTTTATTTATCTATTCATCAGTTGATGGACGCTTGACTTGCTTTCATCTTTTGGCAATTGTAAATGACACTAGGAACATTGGTGTGCAAATATCTGTTTGAACCCCTGGTTTCAATTCAACCTATAAGGATGATTGTCAGGTCATATGGTAATTTATACTTAACTTTCTAAGGAATCTCCCAACTGTCTTCCAAGGCAGCTGCACAATTTTACATTCACATAAGCAATGAATGAGTATTTCTGTTTATCTACATCCTCTCCAATACTTGTAATCTTCTGTTTTTTAAAATAGTAGCCATTCTCATTCACATTCTGAGTATGAAATGGTATCTCACTGTGGTTTGATTTGCATTTCCCTAATGCCCAAAGATGTTGAGCATCTTTTCATGTGCTTTTTGGTGATTGGTATATCTTCTTTGGAGAAATGTCTATTCAAGTCTTTTGCACAGTTTTAAATTGGGTTGTTTGCCTTTTTGTTAATTTGAAGGATTTCTTTATATATCTGGGATTTTAACCTTTTCCAGATATATGGTTTCCAAATATTTTCTTCCGTTGTGTAGGCTGTCTTTTTACTTTCATGATAAAGTGATTTGAGGAACAAATGTTTTTTTTATATTGATGAGATCCCATTTATCTATTTTTTCTTTATCACTTGTGTTGGTTGTCCTTGGTGAGTCTGATAAACTGAAGTATAGGTGTTGGCTGCAAATGTGCTGAGATTCAGGGCTCAACTAGCATATGAACAGCCAGAAGATTTAAGTCTCTTAGACATATATTTCATGGGTATATGCTAATTATAGTTTCAAATAAAAGGAGCAGAAGAACCATGTGTAGGAAATTATAAATGAGTCTAACTCTGATACATTGAGGAGATAGGTTATCATATATTCCAAGGTAAGGCCCAGCAATGGGGTGCTGATTTTCTGGAGTTATCTGTCCTGCCTATAGGGTCTAGATGTCTCTAGAGCCCTCAGGTGCCCTACATTTTGAGACACTCTTTATTGTGGCAGTCAATGAGATCCTGCTGAGAAGTGCATTAGGGTAAACTCTGGAATGACCTGCCAACTCACTTTGAAATCTCTTAGCCATAAAAATTCATTTGTGTTTAATATTTCCCCCTTCTAGTCTAGGTCCTTTTCCAAATGCATCACTAGTTGGCACTTGGTATTTAATCCCTTGGTGCCAGGGAGGCTCATCTCTCAGAGTCAAGTCCCACATCAAGGAGAAAGCAGTGAATTTATATGCTGAGCTTAGTTTAGAGAGAGTCCACATCTGAGAAACAAGGAGCTTTTAGGAGGTAACTCTTAGGCAACATATATTACTAGGCTAAGTTTCAATTTCACAAGAACAAGGTTCCTAAGTACAAACATCAATATCAAAGGCCTGGAATATTAGTCTGTTCTCCTTCACTAGGCACTGCTCATGTACTCTAGAGATTCTTGCTGCTCTATGAGAGAATGTATCAGGACTCCCCAGGATGGAAATTCAATAATCTTTCAGTTATTCTGTAGGTCACCACCAACCGAGACTAGTAAGTATATGGGAATCTCCTATATTTTCTTTGTGATTTTTCTGTAACCTAAATCTTCGTGGAAAATAAAGTGAAAAAAAAAAGACACTGGGGAATCATACAGATGAAACTGTCAATATACATAAAAGATAACAGCTTTTATGGAGATGAAAAGCACAGTGCAAAAAAAATTATTTTTTATTATTTTTTATTTTATTTTATTCTTAATTTTTGGCTTTGTTTCTGGTGGGTTTGGATTGCAGAAGAGTTGCAACTGTGTCAGGGGAGGATCTTTGATGTGGGGTATCAGTGGTGGGGGAACATGTGGAGGGGGTGCACTTGGGGCATACCTCTATGTAATAAGCCTTAAGATAGGGAAGTTTGAGTTCTCCAACTTTGTTACCCTTTTTCAAGACAGCTTTAGCTATTCAGGGCCCCTTACACTTCCACATAAATTTGATGATTGGCTTTTCCATCTCTGCAAGGAAAATTGTTGGAAATTTTATTGGGATTGTGTTAAGTCTGTAAATTCCTTTGGGTAGAATTGATATCTGAACAATGTATAGTCTTCCATTCCATGAACATGGAACATCCTTCTATTTATATGGGTCTTCTTTGATTTTGTTTAGTAATGTTTTGTAGTTTTCTAGGTATAAGTACTTTACATCCTGGGTTAGATTTGTTCCTAGACAAGTGATTCTTTTAACTACTATTATAAATATTTTTCTTAAATTCATCTTCTGATTGTTAATTACTAATACATATAGAAACACTACTGATTTTGGGGTGTTGATTTTATACCCCACCACTTTGCTGTGGATTTTTCAGGATTTTCTGTATATAGGATCATGTCATCTACAAAAGGAAATGTTTTATTTATTAATTTCTAATTTGACGTATTTCCTTTTTGTAGCCTAATTGTTCTGGTGTTAGGCACTTTTCTAGTGCAATGTTGAAAAATGGTGGTGACAAAGGGCATCCTTCTCTTGTTCCTGATCTTACACAGAAAGCTTTCAGTCTTTCACCATCAAGTAGTATGTTAGCTGTGTTTTTTTTTCATATATGCCCTTTATCATCTTGAGAATGTTTCCTTCTATTTCTAATTTCCCAAGTGTCTTTATCAAGGCACGGTGTTGGATTTTGTCAAACAATTTTCTTCATCAATTGAGATAATCATATATATTTTTTTCCTTGATTCTTTTGATGTGGTGTATTACATAATTGATTTTCTTATATTGAACCAACTTTGCACAGTTGGGATAAAATCCACTTGATTACAGTTCGTAATTCTTTTAATGTGCTGATGGATTAGGTTTGCAAGTGTTTTGTTGAGGATTTTTGCATTTATATTCATAAGAGGTATTGGTCTGTAAATTTATTTTCTTGTGGTATCTTTGTTTGGCTTTGGTATGAGGGCAATACTGGACTTGTAGTAAGAATTAAGAAGTGATCACTCCTCTTTAATTTTGTAGAGGAGTTTGAGCAGGATTGGTGTTAATTCTCCTTTGAATGTTTGGTAAAATACCCCTTTGAAGCCATCTGGCCCAGGGATTTTCTTGGTTGGGAAGTTTTTGATTACTGATTCAATCTCTTTACCAGTTTTTGGTTTGCTGAAATTTTCTATTTCTTTTTGAGTCAGGGTAGGTAGTTTTGTGTTTCTGGGAATTTGTCCATTTCATCAAGGTTATCAACTTTGTTGGCATTCAGTTGTTTATAGTATCCTCTTTATTTTCTCCTTCCCCTCCCCCTCCCTACTGTTTTTGGTGTGTGTCCATTTGCTGTGTGATCTTCTGTATCTATTTCTCTTTTCTTGTCTTCTTCTCTCACCTTTTTCCTCTAGGATTCACTGGGATTTGATCCTGGGTACCTCTGATATGAAGAGAGGCTCCCTGTCAATTGCTCCACCTCAGTTCCTGGTCTCTGTTGTGTTTCACCTTGACTTTTACCTTCATCTCTGTTGCATCATCATCTTGCTGTGTGACTCATTTGCATGGGCACTGGCTCACCATGTGGGCACTTGGCTTGCTGTGTCGGCACTCAGCTCACTGCATGGGCACTCAGCTCATCACACAGGCATTTGGCTTACCATGTGGGCACTTGGCTCACCGTGCGGGCTCTTGGTTCACCATTCGGGCACTGGCTCAGCACACAGGCATGCTTTCTGTTCTTCTTTTTCACCAGGAGACCCTAGGGATCAAACCCAGGTCCTCCCATATGGTAGGCGAAGGCCCTATGACCTGAGTCACATCTGCTTCCCTATATCATCCTCTTATAGTTCTTTTTGTTTCAGTGGAGTAGATAGTAATGTCACCCTCTTCATTTCTAATTTTAGTCATTGTGCTGTCTCTCTATTTCTTTGTAAGTCTAACTAAGGGTTTGTCAATTTTGCTGCTCTTGAAGAATCAACTTTTGTTTTTGTTGATTCTTGCTATTGTTTTGGGGTTCTCTATTTTATTTGTCTTAATTCCCCTTGTGATTTCCTCTTTAACTCACTGGTTGCTAAGAGTACATTGTTTTATTTCCAGATATTTGTGATTTTTCCACTTCTCCCTCCATTATTGGTTCCTCCTTTCATTCCAGTATGGTTGGAAAAGATACATTGTATGACTGAAATATTTTTTATTTATTGAGACTTGTTTTGTGGCCTAAAATATGGTCTATCCTGGAGAATGATCCATGTGGACTCAAAAATAATGTGTATCATATTGATGTTGGAAGAGGTGCTTTATATATGTCTGTTAGATCTAGGTGGTTGAGAGTTATTGTCCAAGTCTTGTATTTCCTTACTGATCTTATGGCTAGTCTTTCTACCCATTATTGAACATGATGTATTAAAGTCTCCTACTATTAGTGTAGAACCATCAATTTTTCCCTTCAAATCTGTTATTATTTACTTCATATATTTTGGGGCTCGGCTGTTAGGTGAACATATATTTATAATTGTTATGATTGAATTCCTTCATAATTGAATTGACCCCATTATCAACATATAATGACCAGCTTTGTCCCTCATAACTATTTTTTACTTAAAAACTATTTTATCTGATATTCGTTTAGCTACCCCAGCTCTCTTTTGGTTACTAAACGCATAGTCAGGTTTTTCTGTCCTTTCACTTTCAACCTACTTATGTCTTTTAATTTAAGATGAGTCTCTTGTAGATAACATATAGTTAAGTCATGCTTTTTTATCCAGTCTGCCAATCTCTGACATTTTCCTGGAGAGTTTAATCAATTTACATTTGCAATAACTAACGAAAATCCAGGACTTTCTTCTGCCATTTTGCTATTTAGTCTTTGTAAGTTTTATACCTTTTTGTACCTCAATTCTCCCATTAATACCTGCTTTCATATTTATTTGATTTCTTTGCATTGTACCAAATTTTACCCTTTTCATATCTATCTGGACTTTTTTTCATATATTTTCCTTGTGGTTACCATGAAGTTAAATGTTCATATCCTAAATATATAATACTCATATTTGATTTGCTACCAAGTTGACTTCAATATCATACACATACAGTGCCCCTTTGCTGCCTGTCACAAGAGTGGGGAATGGGTGCTGGTATTACTACTGTGCAGAGAGAGCAATTTACTGGTATTTACTGTAATTTACCAGCCTCTTCTTCCCACTCATCCCTATATACTATACAGTGTTCTACTGAACTATGGAGTTTCACAATAGTTGATTCAGGGAATTACTGCCTGTTTAATACTTGTTCTGGTCGATGGAATGATTCTTGGTGCTTCCTACTCTGCCTTCTTTCTACAACCCTGTATCTCAGATTTTTGAACCTATCAAAACTACCTGTATCCTACCACATATTTCTCGATCAAAATTAGACAATATGGAAACTAACCAATGACATTGTGTCCACGATGTTCTTGGTACCAATTTACTGTGATTCATTGCTCTATAACTGTATTATAACAATGATCTACAAATCCAATATTTTACCCCAAAAATGGATTTTAAAATGAGAAGAGTCAGGTATCTATACCATTCAGTAGAGAGAAGGCATTTTGGGAAGTTAGATAGTACCACTTCCATCATAGTATATGGTTATCCTTGGTTATTCAGTCCATAATGTACACATAAGATTTGAAAAATAGCTACATTGCCTCAGTACCACAAAACCTTAAGGACGTTTAAATAATACCTATGATACTTTATACACATTTAAATGTTATTTATAAATAGTAACTTTGCATTTTAAAAATTACTCCCCAATGTAAAGTGAATTGATAGAGCATAAATTTCCTCACTGAATTTGTGTGAGTGTGTATGCTTATATAATGCATCACCATTAGTAACAAAATGCAAATTTAGGTCTCCAATTTCTTCTGTTACTAACTACTTGCAACACATAAAATGTAGAAAGAAAATATAGAGGGCATATGACTTGTCTGTTATCCCTTGATAACAAAGATGATTTGATAATAAAATGCTTGTGATTGAATTTTTAATAGTAGTGTCAGAAAATATTTTCTTTTCCCTTTACAGTCCTATGTTTTCCTTCTAGTTTTAGTACAATTTGAAAACACTGTTAAAAACCAGACATTAGTGTGGTAGTGTTTCTGTCCTTTAAGTATCACTATTTAAAATTCCTCTATTACATACATTCAAATATAAATTTTACACTACTAAAGTAGTACTATTTTTTCCCTTGCCACTAAATACTAAGTAAGTAAATAAATAAATCTAAACAACCCTTTGCACAAGTAGGTGAATAATTAAGTCAGAAACTCAGCAAAGCCTTGTTCAGGAATTCAAACAAAAGAACAGAAGCTCATTCCCAGTTGTACTTGCCTGTGCTTGCTGAGGCATTTGAGCTGCATCCACCTTGTCGGCAATATAAGCTGCCAGCTGCTTGTCAATGAATGTGAGGGACTCCTGAATTAAATGTAAGGATTTTTCAATCTCCTGGGCAGACTGGATACTCTGTTCAAGCAACTTTTGCCTCCTCACAGCCTAAATAAAGGAAGAAATAGGGCGAAACAGTTAAAAGTAGTAAGCTCAAGACTGTTTTCATGCAATACTGCTGCAAAGTAAGTGAAGATTCTAGACTCTTCCACAGTCACCTTTTTGTAAGACAGGTTTCGCAGCTTCCTACCACTCATTCAGTTCTGTTTATAAAAATAAAAATAATAAGAAAAAAAATTAGTACACAGATCTTCAGAACCAGGAATCCACAGGACAAAACCTCAGTATTATGCATATCAAAGCAGAGGCTGGGAAAAACATTAGTGAAATCATCTCAGTCATTGCAAACTGTCATTCTCAGGATGAATGTTCCTCTTGATCTCATTACACACAGTTCAAGAGATTTGGTTTACTTAGAATAGGGTCATCGTCATCACAATCCAATTTAAGGTAGATAATCTACTTGTACTAGTAAGACACATATACAATCTGTTCAGAACCAGCTTCTTTTCAACAATAGAATTTAGATAACTGTCAGGTTAAGGATTTATTTTAATACTATCTCAACTATTTTTATGTGGTCTTTTTCCCTTTACTTTCTTTCACAATTTGGATTATGGAAATTGTTTGTACAATTGCATTTGTGTTACCACTAAAGTAGAACAAGTAATAAGTAATCTTAATATAGCTGCAATTAATCTTGATTGCTATTATAAGTATGATTAGGATAATTTAACACTTTTCAAGTATAAATAGCATGCTGAACAGATTGCAAAGTCTCCCTTCAAGGATCTGTTCACCTTTAAAAACATAGTAATAAAAGTAACATTTGTGACAGGAAACTTATGGAGAATTCATTGAGTCATGCATCATGTCACATATTTTCCCTTAATATACATTGTAGGCATAATTATCTGGTACAATAAAATAACACTTATCCTAAAACATCATTGGGATTTAAAAAATGATCCAGGTTTTTATCTTCAAGTATAAATGCTGATTCATAAGCTTAAAACATGTTGGAGATGTACTTATTCTTTAACAAATTCAATCTGGAACTCAAGTGAGAATAAAAGTTAAAGGCATCTAGACCAAGGGTAAAGGAGCTGGAATGGCAGTGGTTCTGCAGGAAGGGCTCTCTCATTGTTTATACCTATACAATAAACCTTTGTATTTTTCAGTATTCTGTCCTAGGCTTTCTTTTCTTCTCATTCTACTAATATCCTGAGCTTCAATTTCATTTTTTCTGCTGATAACGCTAAACTCTTATGTCTCCATTGCCTATTTCCCTCAAGATCTCCACACTTGTATATTTATTGCTGGACATTTCCACTTGGATGCCCCACAACCACACATAACCACTATAACTTAACAACATAGCCAACTATGTACTATTGTGTGTTCCTTCTCACCTCCTTCCCACCTACCAAAATTACTTTACTTCTTTTATTCCTATTTCAATGAAATGCAATTAAATGCTGCCTTTATTAGACCTCATTCAGAATGTTTCCTCTTCTTCATCATGACCTTCCCAACTATGCTATTCTAATCAGGCAATCAACCAATCTTTTCTTCTAACTTCTGAATATTTCTTGAGTCCACCTTTTTCTCCCTCTACTCATTGGCATTACTGTAGTTTATTTTATTAACATTTTTTGCATCAAACATGGAACTAGCCTTTTGGCTGGTACCTCACCTAACACACCTGTAATGCAAATAGTGGGTGCTTTTTGAAAATGAAATTATTATCCTCACTTAAAATCATCCATTGATTCTTTCTTTCCTTAGGATAAAAGCCATATTCCTTTATATGGTTTAGAAGTCCCTTCAAGATACAATCCTTGCTTATGTCTTTTAGTCCCTGATCCAGCTATAGACAAGTGTCTTTTTTCTTAATCCATTTTCCAGCATGTACCATGTGCCAACACATACTAGATATCAGAATAGGATGGAAGATTATTTGGAGAACCTCTAATCTATTTCTATTAAAATACTCTGTCCAAGTTCAGTGACCAGAACTTTGCCTTGTACTATAATTCAACCATATTTTTCTTTTGCCAGGTAAAATTTCACCTACAAGTTATATCACATAATAATTCAGATAACAATATTCATTGCTATATTGAGTCCTCTGCATTGCTGAAAAAAAAATGTATGTAGCCTTCACTGAACTCCCCCAGGAAAATGGATCTCTAATGATACAATTTCAGCATTATTACATGTGACCGTAGAAACCTTTCAATCATGGCATATAGTAATTGACTACTCAGACATTGTTGAAATCTGGTCCTTTCTCTGGCTAAAGGCAAATACAGTATATCCTTCAGGATATATCAGTAGAATTATAATTGAATAGGATGTAATATAGCATAACTTTAAACCACATATTTAGCCTCAGGAAATATTTCTAGAAGTCTAACTTTTTCTATTCATGAGATTCTAGGGCTGGAGGAAATGAGGCGGCCTATGAGATGATGGCAGAGCTGACCTCAGGTGGAATGTTTTTTTCCCCCTGGCCTGGCAGTCAATAAGAGACTGATTTACATAGATTCTTTGATTATCTCAGGCAGTGAAAAGATGTGTTGTCAATCCAAACTGCAGAATTCTTTGAACTAGTTATGTCATAAATATATTTAAAGATATTAAGGTCGACCCTGATGGGATGCCAGGCCTGTGGATTTTCTCGACTCTCTGCCCTCTTGACCTGTTCTACCTCATTAAATGGAGTTGGTAGGAAGTCCTGAACCATAATAGGATTTTTTTTTTGTTCTGAATACTGCTCAGTTGTTGTTTTCAAAATGGTACTTCATGTCTTTAGGTTATCTGCTTGGCAATAAGAGAAATCACATAGCTAGACGAAACAGCAAAAATGAGGAGAGTTAGAAAGACATTAAAACACTGGCAATCAACAACGAAAATATAAAAGTAGAAAATTAAATCCTAGAATGGTTACCAACAAATAACATAACGAAGAAACTTTAATCCAATTTCCAAGAAAATTCAAAGAAAACTAAGTTTAAAAAAACATACATGAAAAGAAATTTTTATTATCTCCTCCAAATACCCTGTAATATAAATTTTAAAAAAATATTGATTTTGGTTAGCTGTGGAAAGTGCTCACAGTGAATTGATTATTTCTCACATTCCTATTTTTAAAATCATGTATTAAGTTTTATGCCACAATACAATAAACACTTAAGTAAGAGTGCAGCACTTATAGGAATCTCTGGGAGAATGAATACTTTAGGTGAAATAAAAACTGACAATTTAAACTAAATGTTTTTAAAATGCCAATGGATGCTTAAAAAGAGAAAAATTTATTCCTCTCTCTATATATGTATATAAATATTTTAAAAAAACCGATAGCAAACATAACTTTCATTAAAGGAGCTCCGATTCCTACAATGCATTTATTAAACTGAGATGCAATATAATAATTTATATTTCAATTAAGAGGTGGTAGGAAAGTTCATGACTGCAAATAAATTGGGAATGTGGGTGTTTTCCCTACTAAATTAGGATCTGCTGTGAAAATTATTAGGATCTGCTGTGAAAATTATTATAAAGCTATACTTCCCTTACACTTATGCTTTCTAGCCTGTAGCATGTACTTATTAAACAATACTATTTCGAAGAATTAAAATATATATACAGTCTTTATCTGAATGAAGATTGCAACCAAAGGAAAGAAAAATCTTATAGAACGCAACAATAAAAAAAAATTTCAGCCAAACGAAAGTGAGGAAAAACAAATCTACACTGATATGAGTTGAAGAATGCCAGAAAAATGCTTTTGTCCAAAAGTCTCTCCTACAGCGGTGGCAATTTTCCTTTTGGTTACATAATCCACAAATAAATGCATGTGGCTTGCAAAGCAATTTGTTAAAGTAAAAAGTACTCCTGAGAAAGTTAATTCAAAATATAGCATGAGTTAGTTAAAGGCCATAAAAATCACTTTCCTTCAATATCTGTGAGATCCAGTAGTGGGAATAGGAGAAATGCTGTTACTATTTTGTATCTTCTCCTATGAGTGTGTGTGTTATTGTTGAATTATATTTGTTTTCATTTTTGATGGAAAATGGAGAAAGTGTAATTTTGATGCCTGAGATAGGATGGAGGAGAATAAATTGAGTGGAGGGCTTGGAAAGAGGTTTCCATGTAGAGGGAGGGATTAAAGAGTGATATGAAGCCTATAAAACGAGAAGAATGAGAGTGCCAAAGATATACTGCTTACTTAGGATCTTTCAAAACCTTTGTTTTTACTCAATGATAAATATATATTCCTTGATTGTCTATTTATGACAGGCATTGGGGGGATATGGGCAATTTATAGTTTGTTTGTTGTTTAATTGGTCAATATATTCAGGCCTAACATTTTAAGTTACCCTTCATTGGCTGTAAGTCAAGACAATGATTCTTTATACTAGGCTGGGAGTTCAAGAGACACTTGGCTTCTCAGATTTCTGGGTGAGGATTTTCTCAGGAACTGAAAATTCTTCAATACTGTGCTTCAACTCATGAAGAAAAATTTTGGTTCTTTGTGCAAACAAGTTACCTGGGAGTTAAATTTAAGGTCTATTTATTTGTATCTTTCTCTAGGAAATAAGGAAAGAACTGATATCAGGTAGTTGATTTTTTAAAAAGTAGAATATTATGTGGCATCATTTTGTAGTAAAAGATATACTTTGTAATTATATCTTATCTACCTTATTTTTTATTTTTATTTATTTTATTTTATTTTAAACTTAAGAAAAGTTTTAGTCAAATATACAGATACTAATTTTTCACTCAATCATTAAGGAGAGCTGTCAACAAAGAATCATTTAAATGATCTTTCAAATAGAAAACTAAAGAACTGAACTATCACAGGTGTTTTCTTTACTTCAGAAGCTGAGATGTTCCAGTAAGAGATACCTTCACTTGACTGGAAAAAAAACACCATCACTGAAGGCTTTGTTGAATACGTAAAAATTCTGATGAGATTCATCCCTCTCATTTTTCCTGTTATTTTCCAGCATGGCTGTAAAATCCTTATAGCACATTCCAAAGTAAACCAGCCATTCCAAATCTACAATCACTCTGCTCTTTAATTCAATTCACAGAATTGCTGAAAAAATACACATTTCTATCTAAAAGAAGGAAAAAAAAGGTCCGTATAGAAGTCATTTCTGTTACACAAGTATATTACACAGTTTGGGATAATAACAGGTCCAAAAGCTCTTCTCAACCACAGTACTTTAAGTCTAGCAGTAAGAGATCTACCATGTTGAATCCAGGTTGTTTTTGGTTTTTTTTTTTCCAATTATTTTTTATTTTTATTTTGAAAGAAGCTTTAGATTACATAAATGTTACTTCAACAATATAGGGTATTCCCATATGACCCACTCCTTCCCTCTCCCACACTTTCCTCCATTAACAACGTCTTTCATTAGTGTGGTACATTTGTTAATCATGGACTATAGTTTACATTATAGTTTATCTTTCATTAGTGTGGTACATTTGTTAATCATGGACTATAGTTTACATTATAGTTTATATACTCTGCCCGCGCAATTTTGCAGAGTCTGGTTCTTGCTTGATCTGAGCACTTCCATCAGTCTCCTTTAGTTTTTCTGTTGCAGGAACCTCCAACTGGTTTGGCTCAGCAGATTCTTTTATCACTCTTGGGCCTTCTGACTCACTCTGGTCCAGCAACTGGTTATTAATCACAAGGACTTGAAAGGGTCTAATGACTGTGAATTTAATGAACTCTGCAGATCTAAGATACTTCTCATGGAGCTGAGAAGCTCCATTCAAGCTGGGGACTCTGAATGACACTCCTGGGGGCATGCCATTGACCGCCACACAGCCAGAGTTAATTGTGATTTCCTGTAGGGAATTTTCAGAGGGAAACCCACACCAATTGCTTCGCCAATTTTCGACTAAAATGGTCATTCACTTGTTCCCTTAGCTGTATAGTTTTTTCAACTTTTGACAGTTCTTATTATCAATGTCTGAATAGTCACCCGAATGATAAGTTCTTCAACACCTGACACCTGACAGTAGTATTAACATTGGGTGATGATTATATTTTTCTTGGAGGGCTCCTAGAGGAGGTGCTCTCTTTAATGGCTGTCTCAAACATTTTGGGCATTTTAATGAATTTAATCTTGGCTTTGTTTCTGAGTATCTTCTCCAGCCTTGGAATGCCCAAAGTAGATGGTCTTTGAAATGGCACACCGTCAGGTAAGCCTTCCACAGAAAAGTCTTCTGGGAAAGGTTCAAATAATGCAAATGGCACTTTCACAGCTTGTTTAAGGCCAAGAGCTTCACCACATTTTTCATTGAAAAGATTTTCAACATTGTTTTAGGTCCGTGATTTTGGCATTCCAGGCCTAAAAGGAAAAGTCCCTTTTTCAAGGATCAAAGGGAACAGTAGAACCATTTAGTCTGGATAGGGGTTCGAACAGCTGATGTCTGTGGATTGTTGTTATTAAGCTCTTCCACAGTGACCTCAATTTCAGGAATCTTTAAATTGCTCCCAGGGCTTCATGGTCTTTTTGGGGACTGCAATGCTTTTAGTGTTTATGTTACTAGACATTCCAGGAGACAAATAGGAAAGAATTTGTTCAGATTTTTTAACAACAAACTTGATTTTATGACCCCCATGCACAATTCTTTCAAATCATGGAATTCCAAGCCCGGTAGGACTTCGAAAGGGAATCCCTTCTGGCAAACCTTCTACATATAAAAATTCAGGATTTGTTTCAAACACAGGGTACAGAAATTTAACTGCCTCTGTGAGTCCAAGAGCTTCAGCAAGTTTCAAAAAAAAAAAATGGCTTCCGCTTGTTTGCCAAGCTTGGTAATTCTTAACATTCCAATCTTCATGACTGGCATATTTGTTCTTGGTTGAGTAACTTCAGTTGAACTGTGAGTCAGAAGTTTTGGTCTTTTAACAACAAATTTCATTCGATCGCCCACTTGAATGATATTTTCAAGCCTTGAAATTCCATAGGACAAGGGACTTCTAAAAGGAATGTTTTCTGGTAGAACTTCCATATAGAAATCATTAGGACATGCCTCAAATTTCCAGTAAGGTATAGCCTTAGCTTCAGTGTTCCCCAAGGCTTTAGCAAAATTTTTGCAGAAAGGTTGATCTACCATCTTTCTTAATTCCTTCAGGAAGTCCATCTGTGTAAAGATCTTGAACATGTGACTGGAAAAGGGGATATGGGACTGTCACAGGACCTTTGACTATTATAACTTGAGTGTATTTTCTTTCAAACACCTCTTCAACTTGCTAATATAGATTAATAATTCGAACATTCCATTTCTCAAATTTGAGCTCCCTCACTTTCCATTTTCCAGTACTGGCAGGTTCAGTAACTGGGGGCTGTGGTGGCTCATTGGTCTTTGATCTCTTGGTAGGTGGATAATAATCATCATCTTCAATAGTCAGCTCAACTTCAGGATCCTCAATTTTTTCTGAAGGGACATGCTTAGTAGAATCTTTCACTGGTGGTTCCATATCTATTCCTTCATTGCCTGCTGAAGTATGAAGGCTTATCTGAACACTGTATTGATAGTAATGAGGGTCTTCTGATTCTCCCTTCATTGTCATAGCTGCCATTTCTACCCACAGTAGAAATGACAGAATCTACTGTGGGTTCAGTTTGCACTTTGTGGGAACCACAGCTTCCATGTGGAGACAGTATTGACCTTTCAACATCTGTTACCAACACATGACCACCTAGGTGCTTCTTTGGCTCTAGGAAAGGTATCTTAATGATAAATAAAATCCCAACTTTGTTCTCCAAAATCCATTTTAGGGTTGCAAGATCATAATTCTCAGGGTGTTTAAAGGTAACCCCTTCATGAAGCCCCTGAACTTCCACAGCTGACTTATCTCTTAACATCTTCTCATATGGAACAGGTACCACTGTTGATCTGCCTAAAACTTTTCCATAGCAAAAGCAGAAATATTCCTCAACTGATTTTCTCAGTGTCTTGATTTCCACAGCATCTACATTCATCAGATTTGTCTGTGTTTTAGATTTCATTTTATGCATCTATGCAGTCTTTTCTTTTTCTTCAACACAGTATTTTACAAAATCTTTCTGAAAATTCTTCCTGGTATTGACAAAAGCATGTCTTCTTTCTGTTCTAAGAACCACCACGTCTGTTTCATACATTGCAATGCAGGCCACTTCTGCCTTGGACTTGGTCAATTCTTTACACAATGACTCAAGAGCAGACATGAGGGATGTCACCATCTTCCTGCTCTTTGAAGACTCATCTTCAACAGTTAGGGGAGACATGAGCAGCTGCCTCCAGGAAGCACCAGGGGCTGGTGTGCTAAAGGGAAGCAAGTGTGGGCCTCATGCCAACTGTGGTCACCATAGAGCAGCCTCGGTCTGAGACGAGCTGGGGAGTGGGCAAGAGGCAAGATGGCAAGGGGTCCAATGTCTTGGCTGAGCACCTGTAACTGGTGAATGGCAGCTCCAGCAGGGCCTCTCAGTGCTTTGATCTGAACACAGAGGACAGAGGAAGAAGCTGTGGTAACTGAGGTGGGGATGGGGGCCAATCAGAGGCTCCTTTTCTATGATCTCTGAAACAGATTCTGCCAACCTTTAGTTGTTTAGAACTGGCAGAAGGAAATCCTCGTGAGGCTGAAATTTGAGGAACACTTGGGTTTCCATGTTGACTAAGACCTCTTTAAGTTTGATTGGAGATTAACATTTCATTTGTCATGATTTTGTAAGGTGCTAAGAAAGTAATCAATGACCACAGAGTTACATGTATAATTTCTAGAGGATTAGGTATGCTTAAACAGGCTTAGTAAATAACATTTTTCAAGAGGAATCAAGCTATGATACTAAGAGGGGGAAATTCTTGGATAAGCAGAGGGAGAAGAAGATAATTTAAGACAGGAAGGACAAACTACTACTGCTCAGTCTCATTATCTATCAAAAGATTCATTTTGTTGCATTTTGTTTTCAGATTACTCTGTCCAACCATTTCCCAAAGAAAGGAGGTTTCACACTGTTTTTTTTTGGACAAGAAAGACCAAGTAAATGAAAACTGTTGTTGCTTTAAACTGCTTTAGCTGTAACTCTCATGAGGATCTCTGGCATATGTGGCTTTTGTGTTAATTTATTAATATATTTTATGAGGAAGTAGACTCTAAATAACTACATAGATGTGCAAATGCATATATATATATATATATATATATATATTCTTCAAATTTTATTCACAGAGGCCTTCCAGATTTATTTTCATTATTGTCATTTGTTTTAAACCTACAGGGGAAAAATAGCTCAAAAAACATGTTCATGGAGCTCTCTATAATGTCATTTATATAACAAGAATATAAATGTTAAAATCATTGGTACTATGGTCAGTTGAAACTTCATCTGTTTTACAACTTTGCAGGCCACTGAAGTTCCTCTGTGATCTCTGAGGGATGTATTCTTGAAAGTAATGTTTGGGAATCACTTTATCAATGGAAATTGACATCAGATAACCATCACATTCAAGTGAAGCATTGATAGAATGGTCAATGAGCTGTGGAGTAATATATATAAGACATTTCTGGATTTTTTTCCTGTAGCCATTTGTCTTCATGGATAGACACATGAAATTGGTCTTCTGCCCAGCAGGAGCAAACTGATGTCTTATTTCAGCTTCAAAAAGAAAGTGATGGAAGTGTAATACGGCCAACCGAGAAGGAATCTACAAAGTTCACTTCATCAAGCCTTCTCAAGGAACTTCACAGGTACCTGTGATCAGTAAAAGTTCTCTGGCCCATTGGCAAGGTGATCTCTGATTGCACATGTGCTCATAATATGAAAGTCTAAACTGCAGACAATCATGTATTGATATTTTAAAAATTTGCCAGTTCAGCCAGAAGCCAGGATAGAAGTATGGGACAGTTTTTCCCCACATATGTCAGAGGAATCATGGCCCATCTGATACCTTGATTTGGGGCTTCTAAGCTCCAGAACTGTGATACAATAAATTTCAGCTACTGTAAGGCCTTCAATTTGTGTTACTTTGTTAAGGCATCCCTAAGACACTAAGCTTGTGGGTAAAATCAAGTTGCATCAAGAAGCCAATGGAAGTCAGAAACAAAAGTAGGATCATAGACACTGAGCAACTTAGTTGATTTCTGGCAGATGCTTCTGTTGTCCCATGAAGCCACAAGGGCAGTGATTCTCCTCTAATGCAAGTATACCTAAATAGATAAGACCTTATTGGGGTCCAAGCTGGGCCCCTTAGTCAGGATGAGAGAGTCAGGGCCATTAGCAAAGAAGAAGGCACGTGCAGCTGTGGGGAGATTATGCACATTGATTTTATTCCATGCTCTTTTCCACCTTTCTCTGCTCCCTCTTCCCTGTTTCTTTAAGCTCCCTTTGTTCTCTCCATTCCTCTGTTTACATGGGAGCTCCTTTAATGTTACTGCTATCAGAATAGATGATTGGCTCTTACAGCTGCATACCTATCATGTCACATATACTGATTACCTGGTGCATGGATCAGTTGGAATCAAGTCCATCCCAGAAGCTGAGTGCAGTTTTGCTGTGTCACTGTTTCCTGGATATAGCAAGAAGTATCCAGGATCCTTAGGCCATTTAACTATTGGACTCTAGAGTCCATACAACCTCTAGTGAGAGTTCATCTACTGAGGCCAATATCAGATAGGTTGGTGGTTTTGAGTCAATTTGTCATTGCAATGATATCCATCAAGCACAGTAGTGAGCAGGTGGGGCAAGATGACGTCTGAGTGAGTGCACCTCATAATCTCTCCTGCAAAGAAGTGGCTGAGTAGGGTCGGAATCCTGCTGGACCAGGCTGTTTCGGGTGTTTGCAGGGCAGGAGGTGTCTGGATGTCGATTTGGTGGGACGGTGACAGAGGAGATTCTTGCAAGAGGTAGAATTTTGGGTCTTTCGCTCGTAGGTCGGAGGTTGTGGGCGGGACCCTTCCCCCTGAGGCTGGCGGCCGGCTGCGGCGATTCCTGAAGGCTCTGCTGTGCTGGGGAGTTCCCAAGCCCTGAGCGTGGGCTTGTAGGGCGGGAGGTGTCTGGATGTCGATTTGGTGAGACAGTGACAGAAGAGATTCTTGTGAGAGGTGGAATTTGGGGTTTCTAACATGGAGGTCAGAAGTTGTGGGCGGGACCCCTCCTCCTAGGGCTGGTGGCCTGCTGCTGTGATCCCTGAAGGCTTTGTTGTGCTGCAGTGCTCCCAGACCCCATGTAACCAGATGTGTGGTTCCCAGGTCTGTGTCCCCTAAATCCTGGTGGCCCACATTCCAGAGACTCACATGCCTTGAGTCTGCAATATCACAGACTTCCCATCCCCGAATCCACTGCGCCCTGAGGTCCGTCTGAGGTCCTTGATTACCCTAGCCCTCGGCATTTGCGTTTTTTCTCTCTCTCCTAGAACTTGGAGGAGTGAACCAGCTGACTTAGGGAGAGTCTAGGAAGAAAGGGGAGGCAAATCTGCTGAGAAAGCTCAATTTACCTAAACGTCCTGGGACAGGAAACTTGGTCTGGGAGAAAGTGGAGTCAGAAAATCAATTAGACCTCTCCTAGCACACCTAAGGGGGAGGGACTATAGGAGGTGCTATCCAAGCTTCCAGTAGCATATTTGGGATTTCTGGTGAGGTGTACGTGATCTCACATGGGAAATAAAGAGTCATTGTCTTCTTTGTTGAGTTGGTTCAACAAAGACCTACTTGAATTACCTACCGGACCTCTCAGGAACCTTTCCTGCTGCCCTGGGAAAAAGGGAAGTGAGGAAAGGAGAAAGAGGGAAGGTCAGATCCCTAAGTGTATTATTTAACTGCAAAGAGGATTCCAAGTTTGAAACGTTGGTTCTTTATTATTGATCTATTTATTTATTTTTTGTCTTGGTTGTTAATATTGCATTGTCTCCTGGTCTTTTCTCCCCCAAGGTCCTTTTTCGTTTATTTAATTTTTTTTCTCTTTTTCTTTTTCTTGCTTTTCCCCCCCCTTTTCCTTGCCCCCACTTTTTCTCTTCTCTTTGTTTTCTTTTCTCTCTTTTTCGTCTTCTTTTCTTTTCTTTTCTTTATATAATAGCTGCTGCAGGGAGAGCTTCACACTTGCTGTGTTTTCTCATCCTCCATTTCCTCTTTTCTGTGTGTATTGATTTTGGCCACCTACGCTATCCCCTTTCCCCCACATCTTTCTATCCTCCATCATCTACTGTTTCTCTTACATTCCACCTCCATTTCTTTGGCCCCCAAATTGTCTGACTTTTTATTTCTAACACCTTTGTTCTGTGTTCTGTCTTTTATCCACTCTTGATATTATTGTCTTTCTTTTTTCTTTCCCTTTCTCATGAAAACACTGGCCTTTTAATTCATACTATATTCCTCCCCATATTCAGTTGACTGTCTCATTATAGTTACTCTACTTACTGCTATAACTCTAAATAACTTACGTGAGTAAGAGGAGTTGGATCTAATAGGCATATGCATATCATTACACCTGAATACAGCAGGATATACATTTTTCTCAAGTGCACATGGATCATTCCCCAAGATAGACCATATGCTAGGCCACAAAGAAAGGCTCAATGAATTCAGAAAGATCGAAATCAAACAAAATAATATCTCTGACCACAGTGGAGTGAAACTGGAAATCTGCAAGGGCCAGAGGCCCAGATTTCACACCAAGATATGGAAATTAAACAGCACACACTTAGAAAAACAGTGGGTCAAAGAGGAACTCTCAAAAGAAATTAATAACTACCTTGAAACCATTGAACATAACACAACATACCAAAACTTATGGGATGCAGCAAAAGCAGAACTGAGAGGGAAATTTATAGCCATAAATTCATACATCAAAAAAGAAGAAAGAGCAAAAATTGAAGAACTAACTGCACATTTGGAGGAATTAGTAAAAAAACAACAACAAAGTAACCCCACAGGAAGAAGAAAGAAAGAAATAACAAAGATAAGAGCAGAACTAAATGAAATAGAAAATAAGAAAGCACTTGAAAAGCTAAACAAAACCAAGAGCTGGTTCTTTGAGAAGATCAATAAAATTGACAAACGGTTAGCTAGACTAACAAAGAAAAAAAGAGAGAAGATGCAAATACACAAAATAAGAAATGAGAAAGGAGATATCACCATGGACTTCACAGAAATAAAGACTATCAAAAGAGGATACTTTGAAAAACTAAATTCCAACAAAAATGACAATTCAGAGGAAATGGACAAATTCCTAGAAAGACATGAGCAGCCTATATTGATGAAAGAAGAAATTGATGATCTCAACAAACCAATCACAAGTAAAGAGATAGAATCAGTCATTAAAAAACTCTCAACTAAGAAGAGCCCAGGGCCAGACAGCTTCACAGGTGAATTCTACAAAACATTCTGGAAAGAACTAATGCCAATCTTGCTGAAACTCTTTCAAAAAATCGAAACAGAAGGAATATTACCTAATTCATTCTATGATGCCAACATTACCCTAGTACCAAAGCCAAAGAAAGACACCACAAGAAAGGAAAATTACAGACCAATTTATCTAATGAACCTAGATGTAAAATTCCTCAACAAAATACTTGCTAACCATTTTCAACAGCACATTAAACGAATTATACACCATGTCCAAGTGGGATTCATTCCGGGTATGCAAGGATGGTTTGACATAAGAAAATCAATCAATGTAATACACCATATAAATAGATTGAAGGAAAAAAATCACATGATTATATCTATAGATGCAGAAAAAGCATTTGACAAAATACAGCACCCTTTCTTGATAAAAACACTGCAGAAGATCAGAATACATGGAAATTTTCTGAACATGATAAAGAATATATATGAAAAACCCACAGCCAACATCATTTACAATGGAGAAATCCTAAAATCTTTCCCTCTAAGATCAGGAACAAGACAATGACGCCCACTATAACCTATTCTATTTAACATTGACTTAGAAGTATTTGCTCAAGCACTGAGGCAAGAGCCAGATATAAAAGGCATTGAAATTGGAAAGGAAGAAGTCAAAATTTCATTATTTGCAGATGACATGATCTCATACACAGAAAACCATGAGAAGTCTACAACAAAGCTTCTAGAACTTATAAATGAGTTTAGTAAAGTCGCAGGTTATAAGATCAATGTGCAAAAATCAGTAGCATTTCTGTACACCAATAATGAGCAAGCTCAGGAGGAAATCAAGAAACAAATACCATTTACAATAGTAAATAAAAAAATCAAATACCTAGGAATGAATTTAACTAAAGATGTAAAAAACTTATACACAGAGAACTACACAACACTTTTCAAGGAAATGAAAGAAGACCTAAATAAATGAAAGAATATTCCTTGTTCATGGATAGGAAGACTAAATAGTACTAAGATGTCTATCCTACCAAAACTGATCTACACATTCAATGCAATCCCAATAAAAATCAACACAGCATTCTTTAAGGAACTATAAAAACTAGCTATGAAATTTATTTGAAAAGGAAAGAGGCTCCGAATAGCCAAAGACATACTGAAAAAGAAAAACAAAATTGGAGGATTCACACTATCTGACTTCAAAACATACTACAAAGCTACAGTAGTGAAAACAGCATGGTATTGGCACAAGGAGAGACACACAGACCAATGGAACTGAATTGAGAGTTCTGATATAGATCCTCATATATATATAGTCTATTATATTCGATAAAGCCACCAAACACTTTTAACTGGGAGAGAATGTCCTATTCAACAAATGGTACCTGGAGAGCTGGATATCCATATGTAAAAGAATGAAAGAGGATTACCATCTCACACCTTACACAAAAATCAACTCAAGATGGATCAAAGACCTAAATATAAGAGCCACGATCATAAAGACTTTGGAAAGCAGTGTAGGGAAGCATAGACAAGACTTTGTAATAGGAAAGGGCTTCATGAACTTCACACCAAAAGCAGGAGCAACAAAAGAGCAAATAGATAAATGGGACTTCCTCAAAATTAAAGCCTTCTGCACCTCAAAGGAGTTTGATAAGAAAGTGAATAGATAGCCTACAAAATGGGAGAAATCATTTGGTAACCATATATCTGTTGGAGACTTATAACTTGCATATATAAAGAACTCCTATATCTTGAAAACAAAAAGACAAACAACCCATTTAAAAAATGGGAAAAAGATTTAAACAGACACTTCTCTAAAGAAGAAATACAAATGGCTAAAAAGCACATGAAAAAATGCTCCAAATCTCTAGCTATTAGGGAAATGCAAATCAAAACTACAACGAGATACTATCTTATCCCATAAGATTGGCAGCTATGAAAAAAACAAAAAACTACAAATGCTGGAGAGGATGTGGAGGAATGGGAGCGCTCATCCACTGCTGGTGGGAATGCAGAAGGATCCAGTCATTCTGGAGGACAGTTTGGCGGTTTCTCAAAAAACTAGCTATAGACTTGCCATATGACCCAGGATTTCCACTGCTGGGTATATAACCAGTAGAACTGAAAACCAAGATACAAACCAATATATACACACCAATGTTCATAGCAGCATTGTTCACTATTGTCAAAAGTTGGAATCAACCCAAATGCCCATTAACAGATGAATGGATAAATAAAATGTGGTATATACATACAATGGAATACTACTCAGCGTTAAGAACGAATATGCTAAAAACACACGTGATAACACGGATGAATCTTGAGAACCTTATGTTGAGTGAAGCAACCCAGGCATTGAAGGACAAATATTACATGACCTCAATGATATGAAATATGTAAACCAAGCTGCTTCAGAGACTAGAGACTGGTTGATAGGCTTAAAGGAATTTTGGGGGTAGAGGAAGGATGTAAGCTGACACCTATGTGAAATCTATGATAAGCTGGAGGTAAGTATTTGTACAAGGAAAGGATAAAATGAGGGAATAGGGCTACCTTTGGGTGGGGCTTTGCAGGCTTGAGGGGGGCTAGGGATGGGATGATGGGTAATATTGCCAAAGAAATTGGGGGAGGGTGGGGTAATATGTGAACATAGGAGATTGTCAGGTATTTGGTTGAGAGTATAATACTGAGAAAACTTTTTCAAAAATATAATAAGGAAGATTACCTGTTTAAGATGCTTAAAGGGGATAATCCAATGCAGGACAGGCTCCTAGGGAATATGTGAATGCTCATTTCGCCATAGTGGGTTATATCATTGGATAGAGACCCATATAATGAGAGTGAAGGTATACCCACATCCTGGGGAGGACTGATGCTCTCAAATAGAGGGAATTGTATCTCTTGAGAGAAATGGTGGCTCCCAGTGCATTAGGGCAATTGAGCATGTCAAGCCTTCAACACTGTTGCAAGTATCTGTGAACATGGCCCTTCAAGCAATGAAGATTGACTGTCACTGTGGGCCCTAAGGGGGGGGGGCAGGTATTGAATAGATGGAACCAATGTAACTGTGTGGGCAATAGAAGTGTTCCACAAGATTATGCAAGAATGGATATAAGACATGTTAAATTACACCAAAAATATATAGGGGTCGATAGGCTAAAATGTAAATCATAATGTAAAACATAAGATAACTAAAAATTTAGAAAATTGTATAGTCTAAAATATAAACCACAATGTAAACACAAATATTACCTTGTTTGAAAGCTATTGTCTCAATATCTGTACATCGATTTCAGTAAATATAGTATGAATATGTAAAAAGATTATTGCTGTGGAAGGGAAAAGGGTTTTATGTTGGATATGTGGGAGTACTGTATGTTGTATATATGAATTACTGTGATCTAAAACTTTTGTGAAAATAAGCTTAATAATTAGAAAAAAAAGAAAAAGGATGTAGACACTGAGGAAAAGATGGAAGTAGTTGCCTTGCCAATTTGTATACAGGGCAACACTTATTGCAGTGATGGAAGGCAAAACATCAAAAACAAAGCTTTTGCATTTTTAAATTTTTTGATACCCCAATTTATTTTTACCTTAATTTTTCTAAATTAATATGTATTCTATATCTAACCTTTAAATTCATCACTATATAACATTTTACTATTAATGGAACCCGGCAATATATTGGGCCTCACTTTTGAAGAAGTTTTGGATCACAGAGAGGTTCAACAATGGCAGGGGAGGAATACTGGTGTGGGATGTTATTGACAGGGGACACATGGCTGGCAGGAAGTTCTTCAGGGCATATATCCAGGGTATATAAAATTGTTTGGATATTTTCATAGTGGATACAATTAAAAACAACTGAGGGAGTGCTGAGTTCCTAGCCAGGGGAGCTCTATCACAGTCCCTAAACGAACAGCAACAATCCCCCAAGTGCAACTGCAAAGACCAAAAAAGAAGGAAGGTCCTACAATGAGCCCTTGATACTAATGACTATGCTTGTGAGCCTGTGCACCTGAAATAAGAACAAGGCCTAGAACTGCAGGGTGCCTACGAGTTACCCCCTGAGAGCCTCTCTGTTGCTCAAATATGGCCAGTCTCGAAGCCAAACTCAGCATGTAAATGTGTTGCCTTCCCCCCGCATGGGACATGACTCCCGGGGATGAGGGATGAGCCTCCCTGGTGCCAAGAGATTACTTCCAAGTACCAGCTGATGATGTAACTAGAAAATGACCCTGAATAAAAGGAACAATTCGGAGCAGCAGAATATCTCAATCTACACATAATATCAGGAGATAAAAATGCTTTTTGACCTGAATCAAAGGGGGAAATGGAAAGGACAAATGAGTTTATATGGCTATGAGTCTCCAAAAAGAGCCGGGAGGTTATCAGAGGGGTTGCCCTTATGCACACCTGAGCAGAGTCCCAGACACAGATAAAGAAGATACAACCCCACATATTGGTTCTTCTGAGGGCTACAGAGACCCACAGTTTCTATGGTCATGGCAGATGAAGTTCAGTGCCATGTTAATTGGCCCTTCTTTGGAGTTTGTGTTTCTGTGTGATGGAGCTGGACTCAGATGTGATCTTTGTTCACAAGTCTCTCCTGTTACTTTTATACCGGAACTGTAGTTGGTGCTGGGGTTTAATGTATACCCAGAGGACCTGAATCTCTGGACTGACCATGTGATAGCCAGGCCCTGAGTCTCAACAGACTTTCAACTCCTACATTCTGGTTTATTGGACTTAGCCCATTCAGCTAACATGGAGGTGAAGAATGTCAACCACCACACGAGGGAGCCAAGAGTGCCTACAACTGAAAGCAGAAGAATTGCATCCAGCATCCATGTGGAATCTATATCCCTCTTGATATAGTTGTGGAGTGGACACAACCATTCCAAGGTCCACAGGATGGAGGAATAGAGTATGGATTAGAGTGGACTTACTGATATTCTTTTCATGAACTATTGTGATTAGTAATCAAAGATAATGTGGCATTGATGTGGAGAAAGTGACCATGGTGGCTGCTGAGGGTAGGGAGTGGGAGGAAGAGATGTGATGTGGGGGCATTTTCAGGACTTGGAGTTGTCCCGGGTGGTGCTGCAGGGACAGTTACCAGACATTGTATGTCTTCCCATGGCCCACTGGGTGGACAGTGGGAGAGTGTGGACCATTGACCATTAGGTGCAGTGGTGCTCAAAGATGTATTCACCAAATGCAATGAATGTCTCATGATGATGGAAGAGATCGTTGTTATGGGGAGAGGAGTGGAGTGAGGGGGGTGGGCGGTATATGGGGACCTCATATTTTTTTAATGTAATATTAAAAAAATAAATAAAGACAGAAGAAAGCACTTTAGTGTCAAGAGGCCTCAGAGTGGAAGAACCCTTTGCAACAGACAAATTCCTTTACTCAGGAATCCAGACTCTCATGGTAAGGACTAGATACAATGGTTCTGGCCTCTTGGACTTTGCAAAATGTGTGGAAACATATTAGTCACAGTTCTTTTCACAAAGCAGTAAAGAAAAGGTACCAGTGTTGTTTATTGTGACAGTCTGAAAATCTTTTATGAATTCCCAAAGAGAGAAGATTATGTTTTGGAACTAATCTATTCCTGCGGGTAATTGGACTACATCAGGAGTAAGTCATGACTGAGGTTGAGTCTCTGCCCTCTTACTGGAGCTAATATAAATGAAGACACACAGGAAAGTGAGTTGCCATATTTGATCCTGCAATGTGAAAAGACTCCAGGTTCTCCCACAGCTGAGCTCAAGGAGAGGAGCCGTGAGAGACTCAGAGTTGAGGCCCAGGGAGAGATGGCCCATATGCATCATAGCTCACAGCTGAACTTGAGAAGAAAGTGGAGCAGCTGAGACTGAGGATTCCTAGTAAGATACAAGCCCTATGCCTTGTTGCCCACAGCTGAGCTCCAGGAGACAGTAATTCTGGAGGGGAAGGCAGAGACCTTGGCAGAGATCGGGTGGCCATCTTGCTTCACCACATGGCAGGACCCTGAGAAAACATCTGCTGATGCCTTGATTTGGACAGTTCACAACCTTGGAACTGTAAGCTTTTACCCTAAATAAAATTCCTGTTATAAAGGCCAACTGATTTCCAGTACTTTGTATCAGCAGCCCTTTCAAAAACTGACAGTTATGACTAACAATTATTAGATTTCAGTCAGTCTCAGATGTACCCTCAATAACCAGAAAATTAAAGAAAAGCTACCCCTAAGTGGTATATTCACACTCACTCATAGGCACTTTAGTCACTTCCAAAGCAAGGGCAATTTGCCAAGAGTGAATATATAATATTTAAATATTGATTAGGCATTAAAATAGATGCACGTATATATTTACATAATATATACATATATAAATAAATACACAAACATACGTGTGTATGTGAATTTGTGTTTGGACAAAAAATAATATGCTTGTCATACATATAAGTAGACAAGAAAATTTTAGGTACTGTATTATAAAATACATACAAATTTTCAAGTAGCCAGAAAACATTATTGAACTAGGATAAATATTTTTAAATGCAATGATTGGATTATTATTTCCAAAATTTAAAAAAAAGTCCCCTATCATGGTGATAAAAATAAGAACAAAACACAGGCTTATCACTGACTTCTGACCATGTGAAGTTCTATAATCTTTTACTTCCGGTATCTCTAAAATAGAGGATCAACTCAAAATACAAGATGACTTTATTATTAAAAACAAGAATCGAGACACCTCATACAATTGATTGTAGGGCAAGAATGAAAACATTCTCAGCAAATAAAAGAAGATACAGCAAACATTAGAAGGATAAAAACTATTTTCTGATTTAAAAAGTAAATGGAATACATTGCAATGTCTATTTTTTATATGAAAGATGGCTGGGCTATAGATTTTATTACCTGTGTATAAATATTACACAGATGAGTTTTTCCCCTCAAAGTGTAACCATTAGTGTCCAATTATTCAATTAAAATTATTATGAGAGCAAGATACACAGTCCATTACTCAGCTTCAAATGGAGTCACCTTGAACACAGATGTTTGGCATAACAGACTGCTTGCAGTGCAAATTTTACAGAAAGATAATAGTTTTATCACAGAGCATTCAACCTAAGAATGCTAAGATTCAAGATATCCAATATCCTTTCTTCCACTATAAAGAAAGGAAGCCCCAAAATCAAAACATCGCAAAATATAATTCTAGAAACAATATTATTAACACATTAGGAATAAGATAAAGATTCTAACTTTAAATGTTAAAGTATGTAACATTGGTTAATCATTCCAAGTGAAATCTTAAAAAAAATAAAATAAAATGTGAGCCATAGAAATAAGCCTAAGTTCCATAACTTTTGAAAACATTCAAAGCAATTTAGGTTTAAAATTAACAAAATATATAAATAATCTGGAGGGCAGGCTTTATGGATGTGTGACCTGTGAAATTACGCAAGCCCCAGCATTTGAGAAGGGCCCCCTCCTTAGTTTAGTACTCTGCTGGCACTGTCTTGAAATTTCTTACTTTTTCAACAAGGGGACCTGCACTGTCTTTCTGCACTGGGCCCTGAAAATTATGTAGCTGGTGCTGATCACAATAATTTTGGGAAAAATGGCCAATACATAAAAGGATGGAATAAGAATCCAAACTAATTTGGATACGTTAGAGAAATAATAAAAAGGATACATGAAATTCAAATTAAAGGCACAAGGACACAGTGACATACTGGTGAAGGAAAAATGAATACCAAATGAATGACTTACGATTATGAGTATAATGGGAAGAAAAGAATCCAAAGAATATCTTAGTTCTTTAGGACATATTAAATTACATTATGGAGATAAGAATGAAAGATAATATAATTAAAAGTCCCTTATTTTTTGATTATCCGTGTGTCTGAATGGATTGTTCTGAATAAAATGGTATTTTGTAAAATTCTGTGGGAGAAAATCACATTACTGATTGTTTCCTTTGCAAATCATCTTATTGATATTACCGGGTCCAAAATATTCTTTGCTGATACATCGCTTATTTTAAACTGATCTTTATCACAGAAGAGCTCCTATTCCAAATGTTTTCCACTCTCACCTCCTTAACAGCCCTGGGTTCTATCCTCCTATTCTCCTTTCTTCATGCTACCAATCCAGTACAACCTAAAAGAGATCTAGCTCCCTCTCAAGAATGAACTCCTTCATGGGTAAATTTTCTCAACCTACTCCTCTATACCTCAAAATGACTTCCACTTATTTATTTTCTCTCCTTTCTACTACCAAAGGTAGCCACTCCATTTTTGATCTGTGTCCTATGCTATAAGACCCTGATCTTACATATGAAGTCTCTGTATGTCTATTGGATTTTCCCTCTGATTACAAACATGCTTAAAATTTCACTGTCTTAAAATGTCAACAGAACATCTTCTCTAATATTATTTTAATAGATTTTTAATATTTTTAAAGATATATAGATCATACAAAATGTTACATTAAAAATATAAGAGGATCCCATACACCCCCATGCCACACCCCCTTCTTTCATCAGTGTGGCACATTCATTGCCTTTGGTGAATACATTTTGGAGCACTGCTACACAGCATGGATTACAGTTTATGGTGTAGTTTACACTCTCTCCCAGTACGTTTGGTGGGTTATGGCAGGATATATGATGTCCTACATCTGTCCTGGCAATATAATTCAGGACAACTCCAAGTCCTGAAAATGCCCCTATATCACACCTCTTCTTCCCTCTCGCTGCCCTCAGCAACTCCTGTGGCCATTGTCTCCCCACCAATGATAGTTCCTTCCATTGCTAGAGTAACAATAATTTTATAGTAGAACACCAGTAAATCCACTTTAATCCATATTTTATTCCTCCATCCTGAGGACCCTGGGATGACAATGCCCACTCCACCTCTAACTTGTGAGGGGGCTTAGATCCCACAAGGCTGATGGATGGAATTCTCCTGCTTGCAGTGGTAGACTCTCTCAGTTCCCTAGTGTGGTGTTTGACCATCCCCAACTCCCTGTCAGCCAACACAGGCAAGTCCAATGAACTGAAAAGAAGGTACTGCAACTCCACTGAGGCTTGGGGCCCAGCTGGCACACATTCCAGAGATTCAAGTCTCCTGAGCATACACCAACCCCAGCACCAACCACAGGTTCAATAAAAGTGACAGAAGAGGCATCTGTAGAGAGGTCACATCTGAGTCCAACACCATCACACTCAGAAGCACAAATACCAAAGTAGGGCCCCTGGCAAGACACTGAACTCCAGAGTCATCTGTCATGACCGTAGGACCTGGGTGTCTCCGTAGCCCTCAGGAGCACCACTATTTGTGGTTGTATCTACTTTGGCTGTCTCTGAGATTCTGCTGATATGTGCACAAGCACAAATCCTCTGATGACCTCCTGGAAGATAGGCTTACAGGAAATGGGGGAAGGAGGGAGGAAGGAAGTGAACCAACACCCACATGGGCAAAATCTATGATACAGTGGAGGTAAGTAGTTGTGCAGTGAAGGGAGAAGATGGGGGCATAGGGATATCATTGGGTTGGGCTTTGCAGACTTAAGAGGGGATAGGTTGGGAGGATGGGTCAGAAGGTCTAATCTTATTACTTAACTCAAATTACTGACCTGCCTCTCTCATTTTTTCACCACCAAAGTCTTGAACAGTAATTTACATTTATTAACTATACCATTGCCCATGTCCTTTTTTTTTTTTTTTTGGTAAAAGCAAAATCCTGTATTTTGGGGACTTTTCTGGTCACCTGGGAAGCACATGGGCACTGCCACTCTGCAGCATCCACCCAGGCATGGCCTGCACAAGAGAGCCCTTCCCCCCATCCTTGGTAGTCACCTGCATGCGTCTTCGGATCCGCCCCTTCCATTTCCTCTTGAACCCCATTGTAATCTCATGGTTGCTCCTAAAGCACTTTTTAACAAGACAACTATAATTAAAAAGTGAAGGAGTGAATGAGAGTTGAGCAAATAAATCCAGCTAGTAGAGATTATTGCTTAAAGCACTAGGTTCTTCATTTTATATATGGGAATCTTAGTAAAAAAAAAAAAGGTACTTTTCTTAAGTATTTCTATGTACTGAGTAAAATTAAATTCTATGTATTGAGTAAAATTAAATTCTTAGTGTACTAGCTCCCTACCATTTTAGAGACGATCCAGTAGTTCATGCCACTTTATTCTTTAATACACTTCAAATTGTTCATATACTTCTTCTTAAAACCGGATGTATCAAAAATCTTAGTCCATAAAGAGTACTTCTCATCAATGTTTTAATATACAGATTTCATCTTATTGGTCTAGCATATTTTTTGTCTTCTCAATCATCTGGAGCCTAGGTTTATTATCACCTCTTTATGGTGACAGCCTATTTTTAGCCATAGGCTCTTGATCTAATTTTTTCAAAGTTCACACTAATTTAAAGAGGTCTATAAGTGGGTTGAGTATGGCTGAAGTTAAAGAACCTGATCTGTACATAAAAATATGGGTGGCGTATCTGCCTGTTTTTTGCCTGCCAGACCACACTTAAATCTGCTGAACCCACCTTTAAGATCTTCTGGGAGAGAGAAAGGTGATGAAGAAAGAGAAGAGACAAGGAATACTTTAAGGTTTTTTATTTAAGAAACTTAAAAAATGAGTTAGCATAGGAAGCAGATGTGGCTCAATAGATTGGGCTCCTGTCTACCATATGGAGACCTTGGGTTCGCTTCCCAGGGCGTCCTTGTGCAGGCAAGCTGGCTTACACCTGCAGAGAACTGACAGCCCACACCTGTGGAGAGCTGATGGCCCGCGCCCATGGAGAGCTAGCGCAGCAAGATGACACAACAAAGGGAGACAAGCAGACACAGAAGAACGTGCAGTGAATGGACACAGAGAGCAGACAGCAAAGCAAGCAGCAAGGGTGGGGGGGATAAATAAAATAAATCTTTAAAAAATGAGTTGGCAAGATCTAGGATGGAGAGAACAGTGTATTGGTTAGGTTGGATGGGAGCTTGAACCTAGAAGTATGAGAAGTAAGTATGAGAAGACTGTTAGATATTTACTAGGAGATATTTAATAGTGGGTAGATATAGGTATGGATTTTAGGGCAGGGGTCTGTGCTAGAGGTAATAGCATATAGATGCTAATTAAAGCCATAGCACACCATAAATTATCAAAAGGACTGAGTGTACAGAGAAAATAGAGCATGAAGTTTTAAAATTGTTTTATACACTACTGGATTAAGTTTACCAATATTTTGTTTAGAATTTTTGCTTATATGTGTATTTCTGAGATTGGCATAAGATTTTACTTCTGTACCATTTTAGTCCGATTTTGGTTCCAAATACTTTTTAGATTTATATTTTCTAGTCTTATATATTCCTTTATATATAGTCTTCTCTTGAATAGTATGATGAAGATTGGAATTATCTGTTCCTTGAAAGTTTGTCAGAATTTTTCTGTAAAACAATCTGAGTCTGACATATTCTTTATGGGAAGGTTTTAAATGACAAAATTTCTATTTCTATTAAGGCTTTCTATTATCTTCCATCAGTTTTGTTGTTACATTTTTTTTCTAGAAATTCATCCATTTCACTTAAGTTTTCAAATTTATGTGCATAGAGGTTGCAACATG
Organism: Dasypus novemcinctus; assembly: GCF_030445035.2. Classification (NCBI taxonomy): domain Eukaryota; kingdom Metazoa; phylum Chordata; class Mammalia; order Cingulata; family Dasypodidae; genus Dasypus; species Dasypus novemcinctus. The sequence goes on from NC_080704.1 coordinate 36,682,524, forward strand.
TGTCTCATTGCCTTCTTCAAAACCTATTGTTTCTATATCTAATATGATCTAAAATGGGAAACCAGTTAAATGCAATATTAATTTCTCATAAGGCAGCTTTATTTTTATTTTTTTAGTTTTCTTGATAGTCTTTGTTACTTGATATTAACAAAAACTGACATTTAATAAATTCATTTTTGATTTTTGAGTAGGGTTACATGTACCGTTTTGATGTGTCCAGGCGTATCACATAGTTTTTTAAAAAAATTAAGACATAATTTACTGTATATAAAATATACATTAAAATAGGCCAACAATTCCTTATCTATAATTCTGAAATCCACATAGCTGTAGCAACTATGCTTTTTTAAAGATTTGTTTATTTACCCCCCCTTGTCTGCTGTCTGTGTACATTCACTGTGTGCTCTTCTGTGTCTGCTTGTCTTCTCTTTAGGCAGCACTGGGAACAGAACCTGGGACCTTCCGGAGTGGGAGAGAGGTGCCCAATTTCTTGCACCACCTCAGCTCCCTGGTCTGCTGCATCTTTCATTGTCTCTTCTGTGTGTCTCTTTTTCTTGCATCATCGTGCTGTACCAGCTCTCTGCTTGGGCCAGCTTAAGGGGAGCCCAATCGCTTCAGCAACATCCACTATTTTGTTGTTCCCACAACTATTTTTTTAATGATTATTTGGATGCAAAACCTTACTGACTCATTTCTTAGTAAAACCTAATGGCAACTGAATATTTTTATGTTTTATAAAATAACTATTAATGTGTTTAATTTTAGAGCACTGCTGTAGATGCTTCAGATTTCTTTATGACATTCACTATATTACCATAATAAACTGGTATATTTAACTTCATAAATCCAACAAATTTTAAACTTCAAAATATAAATAGTTGCAAGGTTTTTTTTTTGATGTGGGATTAATATTTAAATACTGATACTGATTTTTGTAATTGTGGAGATTTAGTGGTAATAAGTATTGGTGATTTTGTTTCAAGATTTTATAGTCATCAAATTTCTGCTTAGTGTTGAGGTAAACAACTTTTTCCAATGCAGATTTTAGCAAATATTTTTTATTTAACTTAAAATTCTTCGAAATCTGATAAAGAAAGCTTAAGGATTACATAGCCTATCCTTTCTTTCAAGGTTATTGCTTACTAAATTTTAAATATTGTGCAATTCTCCGAAATTGCCTAATTGGACGGAAACTTTCCATGTGGAATTTATATTTTATTAGCTTTATTTTTTTTTATATAAGCAAAGGGTCATTGAGAGTGGAAAGTGTGTGGACAAATGGTCATGTGCCAGGCTACAAGTGCAAAGAGACCTCAACCTAAATGTTCTATGGCCCCTTCCTAGCTTTGTAGCCTTTGAAACGCTTTCCATGTCTATAAAACGGGGATATGAAAGACCCAGCAGCATAAGGCTGTTCTGAGAATTAAATGAGAAAATGCATGTCAGACTCTTAGAGCAGTGCCTGGCCTTTGGTAACTATTCAATTATTTTCGCTATGTTTATGCATTTTGTTGCGCCAGTAACATATCTACTACTTGGTTACTGTGGTGGAGAATTAAGCTATTGTAATAAGTCATAAAAATATTGGATTTAATATGATTTTTAGAGCTGTTTCCTGGTTTACTAGCCATATTTCAAATCATTACTGTGAGGAGTAGAAAATATAGTGCCACATGATTATGAAGAGGTAAAGATGCTTCTTAAAGCAATGGAAATAATTTATTACTTATCTGAATGCAAACTCACACTCTGAAATTAGGACTGGAATCTTGCCTTTCTTTTAAATATTCATAGGCAATAAAACTCTGGCTGTTTGATTGATTTAACAGGCAATTGAATGTTACCTTCATTCGGCATAATTGCAGCTATAAGAAGCATTAGGTAGGCAATAACAACAACAACAAAAAACTCCACAAATCTCTGACGTGGACATTTAATTGAAAAAAAATGGGTTAAGGCTAATCTCCAGTTGAAGAGGGTCCTTCGTTCATTAATGGAAAACTGTTTTTCATTAACCAACAAAAATGGTCAAGGAAACTGTGGCCTAAATTCAGAAATCTTAACTATAACACTGTAATGAACATGTTTTTAAAATTAATTTAAAAACTCTTGCTGTAAGTTTTCCCCCAGCCCCTCAGATAATTTATCTCAAGCCTCCATTTACATAGCCTCAAAACACAAGGTTTTTCAACTCAGTGTGAACATGCAAATGATTGATTTAGCTAACAAATTCTTATGTCTTTTTGTACTATATAACAAGTTTCAAATTGACCATATGGCTTGGATTATACCCTGAGAAATAGGAAAAGTCCTTTATTTATCCATCATTTTAACTAAAATCATACCTTTAAAGTCACATCAGCATGACAGAACTTGGGAAGGATATTGTCTCTGACCTGATGTGGTTTTCATCCAAGTTCTAAAGCACCAAATAAGCTTTATTTTCATTGCCAAATAACACTCAAATTATTATTGGCTAGATGTATTATATGAACTTAACCAGGATTGATAGCAATTTCAGATTTATTTATTTCAAGTTTATTTATTGTTACTCCAGCCTTCTACATAATTTATTATTAATGAGCAGAATTGGAGAACTCTTTTCAATTATTAAGGCTTAGAGGATGATAAAAATTTCTTTTTACCAGTCTTCTCCATGCTAGTTAATTAATGGCGGTTTGTTCATTCTACTTTTTGTCTATTGGAATATATGTATTTGTTTTCCCCTGCCCTTAGTGGGACACACACATATATGTGTGCTTGTGTATGTGCATGCTCTCTCACTTGCTCTCTCTTGCCCTCTTGCTCTCTCTCTCTCTTTCTATTTTCTTTGAGGGTAGATACATTAGCATCCAACACCGTAAAAATAAAATATGCTAATCATTTATTGAATACATACTATGTTCTTGGCACCACAGAAAGTACGTTCCAGGCAGTATCTTATATTTTGCTCACAGCAAACCTATGAAACAAGGTCTGTTATCACCAATGAGGAAATGGAAACTTGCAAATGTTACCTAGGACACATAGCCCATAAGTTGTAGAGGGATGTCCCAGTTATCAATTTATTGTCCTGTTTGTGATACTGGAACTGTCCTCCTTTTGCCAGCTGGCATGAAGTTAAGCTCTGTCAGTAGAGGACCCTGAAGGGACACTGTGAGAGGAAAAGGCTTCCCTTCCTGGTATCATGGTGCTTTTATTTCTTCCTTGCTCCTTGGCTCTTGGTTTGCTTGTGAGATATCTGTCAGCAGAGCTCATCATCCCTCCCCTTATGGACTTCAGCAGTACCCCCTGCAAGTGGCTTCTGACAAGTTCTATGGATGCTCCAGAGGCATGTTCAGCAGCACCCATCCAGCTTCTTGGAGTCTAGGCAGGTGTCCACCAAGTTCAGTAGCACCTACTGCACATAGCTTTCAAAGGAATCCAATGATGGCCCAGCCAGCTTCCCAGCAAACTCAAGAGTATCTCCTACAGGCTGCTTCCCTGAAAATTTTGTTAGCACCTCACCCCAAGATTCCTTTCAAACCAGCTTTAGCCTACTGACTGTGGACTTTGTTGGAGTCAGGGCAACCCAGGGAATTCTCTGCCATCTAATGGGCTGCAAACACACTCTTTCCAAAGAGGTTTGAATCCCAGCCTTCGAGCCCCTTCACTTCTAAGTTTGCTTCTCCATGGGTAGTGCACCTCAGTTATAAGGTATTCTTTAAAATTCTCTTTTATTCCCACTTAAAAATTAATTCCCAGTAAATAGTGAAAACGTCTTTATATTAAATATCCGCTGTTCAAATTGATGTGTGGTTTCTATGCCCTTCCTGGACCCTAACTTATACAAAGGGTTATTGTAGCCCAAGGTTTTCCAATTCAATACTGTGCTTTCCTAACTCAGTAAAGTAGGTGTTCAATCATGGTTTGTTGTTAATTTGAATTATTACTTATTTTGTGGAAATCCTTAAAAATCCTTTATTAAACCTCTTGTTTTAATAAAGGATTGCAAGAGAATGGCACCAATGAGATTGATTCTAAGATTAGGTTAAAGAGTGGTCTATTCCTAAAGATAGCTGGATGCTGAACATTGTTAAAGATGAAAAACTGGATCTTTTAATAGCTTGGACAAAGTCAGGTTTACAATATGACTTTTCATTTTTTACCTGAAATAAAATCCCTAACTTGACACTCACATTCAAATAGAAATAAAATCACATTTTAATACGATATCAAAATCAAAATTTAAATGACCTATGAATTAGTTGCCACCTAAGAGTAGCTACTTCTTTTCATATCCAATAACTGTACAACAATTTGAGAAGGGTGATGGTCCAAGAGATTGTTTGGAGTATCCATTTTCCCATCCCAATCCTGCATGTTGATATGAATATAATAAGGTTGAATAACCTACCCAAGACAGTGGCAGAATTAAAAGGTGGTTGGAGGATAGCTGCTGGTATATCCCCACATGGATGTTATATAAGCACTGCAGCAGACGTTGCTGGTGACATGTCACATCACCCCCTGCCTCATTTGAATTCGCCCACAGCTGCTGTGGCAAGTGTTTGCATGCATGGCTATATTTCCACCTTAAGCACTGACATTCTCAATTTTACATCAGTAACCTGCCCTGAAATACTGGGAATTTTATGCCCCCAGGGGCAACCCTCAAACAATGAAGGAGGAAAATTGGCAGATAAATACCCTAGCTTCCATTGCCTCAGTGGGCTTTTTCTGAACATATTCTACAATATTTATGTTCTACATGATTTTTATAAATTTCCCAGTGTGACTGAGCCCAGTTACTCACAGTGGAAACTCACCAATTATCACATTTTTTGACCTGGTTTAAGTATTTTGTGGACCCCAGAAAATTACGTTCTTGAGCTAACCCATTTCTGTACAGGTAAACCTATTTATGTGGAAACTTTTGGTTAGATTCAGGATTTTTTCATTCTTTTTAAGTTTTAAAAAATTTATTGAAGTCTATCACTCATACATAAACATACAAAAACAATATATGTATAGTAAAAGTTGTGAACTTATAAAGCAAACATGTATAACATCATACAGGGGTCCTTACATTAACCCACCACCAACACTCTGCATTGTTGTGAGACATTTGTTATAAATTATGAAAGAATATCATCAAAATCTTACTAATAACTATAGTCCTTATCTTACATTTGGTGTATTTTCTCTCAACCCACCCTATTATTTTTAAATATATTTTTATGTCACAAGTTGGAAACTTACAAAACAATCACGGACATGTGCAGAATTTCCAAACAATACCCCTCTGTCAACACACCACTGTGGTAGAACATTTGTTATATATTATGAGATAATATCATCAGATTATTACCAGGTCCATAGTGTATATTTGACATAGTTTTTCCATATTCCCCCATTATCAACACAGTACACTTTGGCATAGATGCATGAATATTACATTATTACTGTTAACCACAGTCCATAAGTTACTCTAGTTGTATTTTTCCCATGTTTCTCCACATTTCTACCACCATGCAATAATGATTGATGTTCATCTGCTCTAGCTCACCAAGGACACTCTTGCATCTGTGCCATCAACCACAATTCTCATCCACCTCTGGGTTTACTCTGCTATTCAGTCCTTAGAATATACTCTAGCTTTCTGTTGCAAAATGCCTAGACCAATATCTTCAGTCACATATTCCCATTTAGAAACCAGCTGTTACTCACTATAATGTGTTACCAGCATCTCTGTACATTTCCACACTTTTACAGGAAAGCTAATTAAAACTTCTACGTACATTAAACATAGGTAGTCCATCTGAGTCTTCCTGTCTCCTTTAAGAATCCACCACCTACCACCAGGTCTTGAAGATACTTTCCTACATTTTCTTGTAGCTTTATGGTTCTTGCTTTCATATTTAGGCTTTTGATATATTTTGAGTTAATTTTTGTATAAAGTATGAGACAGGGGTCCTTTTTCCTTTTTTTGGCTATGGATATCCAGTTCTCTCAGCACCATTTGTTGAATAGACTGTTCTGCCTGAGCTGGGTGGATTTAACTGGTTTGTCAAAAATCACTTGACCATACACGTGAGGGTCTGTTTCTGAACCATCAATTAGGTTCTATTGGTCTATGTGTCTGTCTTTATGTCAGTATCATGCTGGGGTTTTTTTTGTTTTTTTTTTTAATTTTTTTATTTTTTATTGACTTTGTAATAATATTACATTAAAAATATATATGTGAGGTCCCATTCAACCCCATCCCCCCACCCCCCCCTCTCCCCCCCCCCCAACAACACTCGTTCCCATCATCATGACACATCCATTGGATTTGGTAAGTACATCTTTGGGCACCTCTGCACCTCATATACATTGGTTCACATCATAGCCCATACTCTCCTCCATTCCATCCAGTGGGCCCTGTGAGGATTTACAATGTCCGGTGATTGCCTCTGAAGTACCATCCAGGGCAGCTCCATGTCCCAAAGACGCCTCCACCTCTCATCTCTTCCTGCCTTTCCCCATACCCTTCGTCCACTATGTCCACTTTTCCCATTCCAATGCCACCTCTTCTATGTGGACATTGGATTGGTTGTGTCCATTGCACCTCTATGTCAAGAGGAGGGTCAGATTCCACCTGGATGCTGGATGCAATCCTCCCATTTATCATGCTGTTTTTACCACTGTAGCTAGGTAATATGATTTAAAGTCTGGGAAAAACTTTGTTTTTCCTGTTTAAGATGTTTATGGCTATTCAGGACCACTTACCTTAAGGGATCTTTAAATTAGATCACTTTTGATTAGATTGCATCGGTTTGGGGGCTTTTGATTGAACTCCTTAAGTAACCCAGAGTGGAACTTGCACTCTTGTCTCCAGAGTCATATAACCAGAGGAGACGCAGAAAAAAAAGGGAGCTGCCATTTTTACCCTGCCATGTGAAAGAGGACTCCAGGATCACCTTCAGTCATAGAAATCATAAACCCGGAGAGGCTGAGAGGCCAGAGGCTGGAATCAACAGAACAGCCAGAAGCTGAAGAGAAGGGACCTGGGAGAGATGAGCCATATGCCTGATGGTCCACAGCTGAGCTCAGGGAGAGAGTGAATGTGGAGGAGAAGGCAGAGCAAGGCCATCATTTTGCCTTACCATGTGGCTGGAGTGCAGGACCTGCCAGCAGTCGACTTTTGATGAGACAGCATCTCTGATGATGCCTTGATTTGGACATTTTCACAGTCTAAAGAGTGGTATGATTTTATGCTAATAACTCCCCATTATAAAATCCAACTGATTTATGGTATTTTTGCATTGGCAGCCTTTAGCAAATTAAAACACCCCTCATCAACTTTTCTCACTCTCCCCATTTCCTTACTTGTACTCCTTGATATCACCTCCTAAATAAACCCCTGGCAGTGAAGCACTTATCTCAGGGTCTTCTTTTGGGTGGTATCAAACTTAAACAGGTACCTTAGTTTCAATGTGTGTAAAATGTAACATGTCACCTTCAAACTTGATTTCCCAATCTTGTTTATGAAAAATATCAGATACCCAGTTATCTACACCAGAAACCCAGATGTCCTCCCAGACTTTTAAAATTTTCTCTGTACCTCTCATCACTGCCCTTGCCATCCTTCAACTGACCTAAAAAAATCACTTCTTAATTGGTCTCACTGCCTGTGATCTCACTAGCTCTTAGGGCCACCTACTTTCCACAGGCTCTTCAAAGTAACCTAATGTGATTATTATGCCTCTCTTGTCCCTCTGCCTCACATTTTAAACCCTTTAGTTGTTCCCTGAATAAATGGCTATATTCTAGGCTGTTCGTAAACACAGATCGCCCTCAGAAATGTTGCTCATGCTTATGTTTCAGGCTCAACTTCAGCCACTCCCCCATTTGTACTTGAGGCTCTAGCAAAGCCAAATGGTTTGCAGATTCCCACATGTAAGCACTTTCATAATTCCAACCCTTTGAATGTGTAGTTATCCCTGCCTAGAACTGTCCCCTCTACGTTTGATCATTTGGCTAACTCCTACTTTTATTTTAAAATGTAGTTCACAACTAATCTTTTTCAGTAAAGCTACCCAAAATGTCTTCTTATGCTGACTCTGACTCAGGAGAACCCGTTTTCTTTGCTTTTCTAATTCTCTGGGATAATTTTAACACAACTTTTTCATTTTATATGGATATTCGGTATTATGTTCTGTATACACTAGGAAAATCAATGAATCTTTGCTTAATTAATCAATGTTTATAATTCATGAAGTGTAGGAATATTGTTTTACCAAACTTCAGAACAGTGCTTGACATGTAGTGGATATGCTCGGGTAGTAGACAGTGAACTAAACTTGACTATGAAAGAGGATTTCTTGAAAAATAATCCATTCTCTATTTGGGAGAGTGTATGTAAACTTCGTTCCTTTAGGAGAAATGAGTTATTTTGTTTTGATATTTAAAATCTTGCCATGGTGTGTGAATTGGAAAATATGAAAATTTCTCCATTATCTATAAATAACTCTTTTGATTTGTTTGAGAGGAAGAAATAATATCTGGGGTATTAATAGAATCACATGCATTTTTGGCAAATTATATATGACCATAACACACATATACATGTGTGTGTGTCTGTGCGTGTAGAAAAAGAGGGAATGGAGATGAAGATACACATACATACAGATCAGTCTTAGGTAGAGAAAAGAACTCTGTGCCCAAATAAGATCTGGCTTTGAATACTATATTAACTATATTAACTATTTACTATTGCCTAAGCCTGCCTTCACTTCCCTTTAGCTTGATTATACTTCAGACAGGCTTCTTCCTGACTCTAGATCACTGACCTTCCTCTCACCCTATCCCTGACATTCCCCAGGACACTGAAAGACTCATAACTAGGTAGTTCCTTATTTCCCTCTTCTTCCCTCTTAGACCTTACTGACTCCAGATGGCCTGATTACTTCAAAGGAAAACGTTCCTGAACAAGTGGTCCTAATCACAACCTCAGTAAATCAGTGAGCCACCCCAGTGATTGACCCACCTACCATCTTCCTGTGCTTTTCCATTCACCCACCCTCAGCCTTTAAAAACTTGCTGTCCTTTGTTTCCACAGAGTCCAGTTCTACTTTCTCTCTCCCCTATCAGACTTTCTCACTGTCAATGTAGAGTTCTGTTTTTGGTGTTTTGTTTTTACACTAGTTTGTGGACCTGAATCAGCCACTGCACTTGATCTGTCTCAGTTGTATCATACGAACCCTACTTTGCAATGCATGTGCAAGGTAAATGATATAATATACATGCAAAGAATTGAGCCAGTGCCTGGCATTTGAAAGTCACTAAAACCTGGAAGCTGAGCTAATATTTGAAGTATTCCTCATTTTATCTGAAAGGCCTAAAAGTATTTGCTAGGCATTTTATGCAAATTAATTTAAGGAGATTTTTCACCCTTATCGTCATACCTCTTCATGTAGTTCTCTCCAACGAGAATTAAATGTCTCAAGCTCCTCATTGATCAGTTCATCCATGACTCCGCCATCTGTTAGGGTCTGTGCCAATACTCGTATCTGATTTGGGTTATCCTCTGAATGTTGCATCAAATTTTCAAGTGACTGAAACACATTTGTAATAATTACTATTTCTCTTCTTGTTCTAAAAATTTTGAGTAAACACAAAATGCCTGGTATCTTCTAAATTACATATAATTAAGTCTTGAGCAATTTATGTCAAAATGTAATTGGGATAGTAGACCAAGAAGGATAATTGTTGTTATTATTTTTAAAATGATGTTGCTTTATATGAATCTACCTGCTCTTGTGGCAGACCTTGTGGTTTGGGCACTTTAAAGAAATTACAACCACCTTCTTCCCTGATGTACTCTACCATAAAAACTGGAAAGCTTTTATTATTAAACTAAATATTATTTAAGTATTCAATTTCTCAACTAATCTTATAACTAGTAATGACTACGTGACATGATTCTGGTAATATATGTAGGTAAAAATTCATGAACAGAGTTTCCCTTCACAAATAAAAAAAGATATGGTCTCTCAAGAAGGAATCCCCTTTGCCCTCTGCACTTTTTCACATATACATAGCCTGAGAGGCGAGCAGCTATCTTTGGGCAAGAACGCAATACAAAATGAGGATACCTGACATCATATTCAGGAAGAAAGAGAGAGAGTGCAGCCTCCCTCCAGTCTTTTTGAGGTAAGGCATGATAACTTGAAGAGCTTAAGCCACTGTCTAATTTTCTGTTATTTACAATCGAACTCATCCCTACCTGATATACTACTCAAACCTGTCAAGGCTGCCTGGCTATGATGGGCAGGGAAACAAATCTCAGGGTCAGGTAGAGGCATGCAACAGAACAGAACAAGTGATTCAATATCATCTTACTGGATCTCAAACATGTCTCCAGGTTAAGTGAGGGACATTCTGTTTCTTCCAATGCTTTCCTTGATTCTTATTTGTTTATTGTGATTTAAAGAAATGGAATTGTCTCTCACAAATTTGTATACATTTCTTTCTTATGTATCTAATATTTCTCAAATTTTAAGCAGCTTCAATATATTGTCTGGCTAAATTTTGAGGCAGTCAAATTATAAGAATTTAATGAGTTTGTGCCAAAAATATGACTATGACCTATAAAATATTTTGAAGGCCATCACATTCTTGAGTAGAAAAAATATTTTCACTAATGATTTCCCCTAAAACATACATATTATTACTTCTAACAACTCTTTATAAATTTTCACTTTGAGAAATGTATATTTTTTCTTTATACATTCTAATGAGGTAAATAGACTGCTAATTTAAAAGACCAGTGGATTCAAAGCAACCGAACAAAATTAAGGAATCTATCACAAAAACCTTGAAATAGAAGGAACCTTAGAAGTCATCTAATTTTTTCTATCCTTGATAAATTGTGCTAGCCCTCTGTTTCTCAAAGTATGGTCTGGACTAGCAGCACTGCCAATGCCTGGGCTCTTGTTGGAGATGCAAATTATCAGGCCTCACCTAAGATCTCCTGGATCAGAATGTGCATTTTAACCAGAGTACCAGGGGAATTGTATGCCCATGGAAGTTTAGAAGCACTGGGTTTGACTAGTCCCATCCTCATATTTCAAGAGTTGGGGAATGCATTGTTACTCTTTAAATATAATGAAGTACCAATTTAAGCTAAAATAGTTTCCTAATATTATCCTGACGCCGTTTGACTGATTAGTCATTATTATAATGGTTTTCTTTTTACTTTATCTTATTGGCCTTAATTTTGCCCTATTCTATATACCAACCATGCAAATTCTTGCAGACCATCAATATATCTCCTCAAGGTATTCCAGTCACCTCCTTCCCTTTACTCTCCATTATTATCTCAAGTTCCCCACTCCCTTCCTGGTCATTCCTCTCTGAATACACCCTAGTTTTTCAGTGCACCTCTTAAAATGTGGCAATGAGAATTTAACAAGGTACCCCAAGCATGATATGATCTTTTCAGAGAATAATTGCTTTATTATGTCCTTTATTCTGCCCACTGTCCTTTTATTAATGCAGTATAATTTTCCTTCATTTTTTGGAAGAGGAATCACATTGTTGATTTTTCACAAAGAGTGTTCAGACAATGGATGTCTCTGAACAGGACAGGGCAGAGTTACACAGTCCACCTGAGAACTCCCTCACTGTTCCTAAATCCTTCTTAGGTTTTCCAATTCTCCTTTGAAAACAGGAAGTTGGATGAAATGATCTCGAAATTTCTGCTCTGACGTTATAGGATTGCAATTCAATGGCATGTCCAAGCAATCATGTTACATTTTCTTCGCGACTTGCCATGTCTTGGTTAATGTGTGTGCACTATTTTGGCAGATTTATACTTGGACTACACTTTATACAGCTCTATGCTACAACTACAAATTTGTTGCATAAAAATGATAAGATCACTACACAATAAAATATACAGAGCATGAATGATAAATTAAATATCAGAAGGTAACAGAAATAAAAAATTATATGTACAAACTCTTTACTTTCTACTTGTTAAAGATTTCCAAAATAAAGTTTGAAAATGTTTTAAATTTTTCATGAACATTTTAAAGGTCCATTTCCAATATCAAAGCATGTCCATATAAAATCTCAAGATATCCTGCAATATATAAATTTAGGATTTTAACTAATTTTAAGATATATTCCAATTCAATAGAAGTAGTTTTAAAGCTGGAAATAATGTTTTTATTATTGTCCTGTTTATCTCTATTCCAAAGGAACAAAATTGTGCACTCAAACTGTCTTTGTAGGTGTGTAGTAGATTTAAGTAGGCAAAGACAGGTGTCAACATAGCAGAAGACAAATGTCCTTGGTAAGAGATTGAGCTACTCTATTTCCTTCAGGCCCAGAGGATTTTTAGGGAGTACAGAAGTTTCAGCAAAAAACCCAGTGTCGAGTGAGGCACAGCAACTCTACTCTCCTGTACAGTTTTCTTTGCATTTATTTTCTATTTGGTACTTGGCATTTTCCCATACTACATATAAATGATCATCATTCAGATTAATTCACAACTTACATCTAGTACTTCAGAGATTTCCTCAGCTCCGGCCGGGACTTTTTCAGTGGTTTTAAGTTTCATTTCTACTTCATTGAGCCACTTGTTTGCCTTCTCCAAGTATGACAATAACTCATGCCAACATGCCCAAACTTCCTAAGAAAGAAATACATATCAAGAATGAAATATTTTGATAGAAAAATTAATGCATGACTCTGGAATTTCCATTTTTAAAATTTCTGAAAAGATGAATATTTAATTTTACATCTTTCATCTTTTCCTTTGCAGTAGATAATTTCAAGTGCAACTATTCATTTTGATCTTCTAAGTCCTTTATAATTACAAATCATTAAGGAAATGTTTTATTACATGAATAAATTCAAGGTTCAGTGACTCTTAAATATAAAAAGTAATTCACTAGCATTACAGTCTAGGAAATAGAAAAATAAAAACATTTATAAAAATGCATATATAATCCAAACATCCTAACACATCAACCATTATTAGCACCTGTAACATCTCTAATAGTGATGTAACACATCATCTATTAGCACATTTCTGTAACATAAATGATTTGATAGTTAAAATTTACGTTTGAATTCAATTATAACTTTCTTTTAATTAACCATTATATCATATTTTTCTATATTATTAGTTAGACATATTTTTTGGTGTGAAAATCTAAAGTTTCACTTAAGAGGCTATATCTTTGTTTCCTTCACAATAGACATTTATTCAATACACTTTTTTAGTTGTGTTTGCTATTAAAATATGTGATGAACATCATTATGAATATTGACATGAATACAGATGTAATTCCCTTGCGGTAGATTATCAGAAATATGACAACTAGGTTCAAGGGTATGATTATTTTTAAATGGCTTTTGAAATATGTTTCATAAAACTGATTAAATAATATAAGAACTGACATATAAAAAAGCAAAAGTTTATGATTTCTAGAAAAAAATGTAGATGAGATTCTTTCTGACCTTGGGATGGGCAAGGATATTAAAAAAAACATTTTTTTAAGAAACAACTGAATGTAAGAACAGGGATGAATAAATTTACTATACTAAAATGAATACCTTCTAGTCATCAAAAGATACTGTAAGAAAGTGAGAAAAAATTCCCCCTTAATATTAAAGCCAACAATTACAGAATTTATAACAGATGTGAAAGAACATAAAAGGAACTCCAAAAAGTGAATTAAAAGTTTAACAACCCAATAGAAAAATGGAAATGTCCTGAAAACCAGCATTTCAAATCAAAAGATTAATTCATAATATAATTCTAATATTCTCTAAAAAAACATAAGAGAAGTTTAAACTCAGTAATCATGGGAACATAAGTCAAGATTACAATAAGATATTTCACAACAAATGACAAGTTTGAAAATTTCGAGTGTGAGAGAAGATCAGAATCAACAAATATCCATACTCAATGCTAATGGGTGTGTATATTGGAATGATAGCTTTAGAAAACAATTTGTTCTCAGGCAGGTGAATATTCCCATACCCTACAACTCAGTAATACTTTTGCTTTTTGGTATATATCTTCATAGAAGCTGCTTTGCATGGGCAAGAACTACAGATAAAATTTTTTCATTTCTATACTTTTGTAATAACCAAAAATAAATAAATAAAAGGAAACATTGGCAGGAGAATGGATAAATATACTCTCATATTTATACAGAGAATAGAGAAATTAAAATGAATAAATTCCTCAAACAAAAAATATAGTTGAATATTGGATACAAAGATGTTGGATGAAAATAGAAAATCCTAGAAAACTATATATAATAGGTTGATTGAACAATATATTGTTTGGGTATTCATATGTGTGAGATAAAATATTTTTAATAATAAAGGCAAATTTTTGGATGTGGTTATAATTGTCGAGGGAAAATGGAGGAAGGAGTGATACAAGGGAAAAATTAGAAAACTGGTCATTTTCCTTTAGCTTTCAGATTGTAAATATTGGGCAAACCTATAAATACCAATCACCATCACCTTCCTCCTCCTCCCCCTCAAAAACAAAAATAAAGCGTAGGAAGGAAGCTTTATTTTAAGAGAAACTAAAAGTCTATCAGAATTCCCATTCTTTCTCCTTTGTTTACAGCTTTTGCAAATGATGGCGGACATTCCCTTACCAATGATGAAAGTATCAGTCTAGTCTGTCTTGACAACCTTCTTTACTAGCTGGCTATTCTAGGTATGGTTTATTGTTTATCACAGAAAGTAAACTAAAGTATTTTGCTCTAAAAGATAACAGAAGTGTTAAAACTGGGTCATTTCTAACTCCTGCTGGACTACAGGATCTCTTCCCTCTGGGCAAAGATCCCACTGGGAAAATAGAAATATCTCTTTAAATACCTGAGGGTACTTTAGAGCTCTGAAGATAAGGGGATGCAATTAGTATTGCCTTATTAATTTTGATGCAGACTGAGGTGATTAACTAACTTTCTGATTTGACCATCGGAATTTATGGTCTCTTCTGTCTTCAATGCATCTGAAGGACACAGCTGGAGAGGCTGAATATACTTGCTTTATTTGAACATAAAATAAATATACCAAATAAAATATAGTACTGGCAGTCTGAGTTGGGACTAAAAGCCACTTAGAATAGCTGTTATGTTTAATACTTTGAAACTTAAAATTACTTTGAAACAGCAAAACTCAAAAAGACTTTGAAAGAAAGTACTATGGAAAAGGAAACTTCCATTCAAGATGGTAGATAGAGCTAATGTGGTTAAACCTCTGTTCTGCTTCAGTCATATGAAAGTGCTGGATAAATAATAAAGGAACTCATTCTAAATCAATATTTAATCTAAGAAAAAAGTAGGAAAAATCCTCAGGTGGCAGGAACAAGAGAGAAATTAAAGCACAAGTAGAGAGTGGGAAACAAAGCTTAACAAAATACTGGCATAATAGAACAGGGTAGATGACATCAAAGCTTAACACTAACATGGAATAGGAATTGAAGAGTTCTTTTTGCACAAGTCAGGGAGAATGAAAAGCCTAAAGCATAAGGCACCCATCCTGAAAACAAGAATTAGAGAAAACTCCACCCACTGGAATATAAGGAATATGCCAGGAAGCTGGGCATCCTTTGGGCTCTTGGATGGAAAGTTAAGGATCCACCATGAGAAACTGAAACACAACCTTATATCACACATTAGGGCAGAATGTGGTATCTCATGGATCCTGGTATAGAAAAATACAAAGGACTCATAGAATCCCTCCAACAACCCCAAGCAGAAGGGATTTCTAGTAAAAGCAAGTGCTCCTTTAGGTGAGCTCACAAATAAAATTACAAATATGGAAATAAACTGCCATTATCAATTAATGAATTAAGCTGTAAGCAGCTGAAGAGAGAACTTGACAACTAGAAGATAGATTTTAGAAAATTACCCAGAATTCTTAACACAGAGATAAAAATATAGAAACTATTAAAGTGGAATCAAGAATGAGAACATAGCTTGGAAAGAATATTCATAGCTCTAATAAAAGTTTCCTTAGGAATGAGTGGAACGATTAGGAGAAATCGTCAAAGAAATAATGGAGGACTGCTAAAGAAAGAAGTTCTCTGTTCTTCATAACATACCAGGTGACAAAGTATAAATGAAACAGATTTACATGTAGATGTAGAATGAAATTGCAGAGTATCAAAGACAAGGAGAAAATTAAAAGCTATCAGAGAAAATGACAAAAGAAAAATAATTTGATGATAGACTTCTTATCAGCAAGAAATTTCAGAAGACAAAGGAATAAGACTTTCAATCTTGAAAAAAAGAACTGACCCTGAATAATTATATGCTCAGATATGTTATTATGCAATATTGAGGGCAAAACAAAAGCATTTTCTAAAGCATTTTCTACTCACAAACACTCAATGAAACAATAAGAAGGAAACTGTACACAGAAGAAAAGGCAGGGATACACAAAGCAAAGCAGACACTAAAAATTGGTAAAATTATGTTGAAAAATCTAAATAAATAACTATAATAATTACAACAACAGGTGCAGGGACAATGCTATTGACTAATTCGGGAGAGTCCAAACAAGGTGCAAATAAATACTGGGCAGCAATATGTATCCTAAGTATCAACTTTTTGTGTGTGCTGCGTTGGCATCCATCTCACTTTGGCTAAGCCCCTTGCCTCAACACTGACCTCTGGCCTTGTTAATGAACAACTTTCCAGCCATGGGGCATAAATTCCCCCAGAGCCCAAACCCACATGTGTGGCTACCACCTTACCACCCACAATGCCTTACCTAGAACCCACCGCTGGTCCCAAATAAGCTCACTATCCCCACTGCCCTCAGATTGCCAGTCCCTTTCTCTTTCCTTGCATGTTTGCATTAAACTAACCCAATCTTTGACTCCCTTGGGAAATTTACTAACCTCCACCCCTGGGCCACAATAAAAGCACAAGCCCACAGGTGCCTCTTGTTCTGCCTGTGTGCTCCCTACCTGCTGACTGAGCTACCTGAGTGGATTTGGTTCCCCATGGACCCCTCGCAGCACCCCTTTCTCTCTCTGGTACTTGTAAGTAACACTATCTTTTCTCATGCACAATGGCCTTGGTTTTGAACTGTGTGGCACCTGACTTCCAACTGAACCCAGATTTAAAATCAACTTAACTAATTTGAAACAATATGGAAGATGGGAGAGGTAAGTTTAGAGGTAAACCTAATGTTTCTGCCATATTATTGTTAGAGAGAAGCCTAGAAATATTCATTATAATTGGACTTTATTAAGGTATGTATGATAACAGTTAAGGATACCCGTTAAGATAAAAGAAACAATATACATATTCCAGACTAGGGGAGAGGGAATAAAAAGGTACTAAGTAATTAGATAATTCCATTACAAATAGGAAAGGTTAGAGTTATCATTCCAGATCAGTGGGAAATTACTTTTCATTTTTATTATTTTTCATTTTCATATGTAAATTTTCACTGGTACAAAAAGAAAATATCCCTTTGGAAAATACAACTCAAAATAAATTTCGAAAAAAAGTAAAAGTAAAAATAAATTTCTGATGGAATAAAGAGTCTAATTTAAACATGAATAAAAGAAAGCAAAGTATAACACTTATGTGAAGAAATTAAGAACAAAAGAAAAGATTAAGTGTTTCGTCTAAATACCAGCAGAAAGCAATTTCCTAAATACAGAAACTCCTTCCCTCATATGACATGAGAGTGAATTAGTTGTGACTTCCTTTGGATTCCCAGTCTCTTCTTCTCTTTCCTTTCTTTGTTTGCTTTTCTGCAGCACTCACATAGCACGAATACAAGGGATTTATCTTTATATCCTCAGTAATTGTAACATTGCTTATCATATAGAAGCTACTCGCCAAATGTCTCATGAGCGAATTGGATAAATAAAAGAATAAGTACTGATAAGAAAAGAAGGAATTCAAATTGAGAATGGAGAAAAATCAATGATCATTTTATAATGAGAAATATCTAATATTGGGGATATTTTGGCTATTTTAGGCAAAAGATATTTTTAAATATTTTCAAAGATCTACTTTACTGATTTCAGAATGGAATATTCCTTTAAACATCAAATACTCAAAGTGAAAAAAAGACCTTGACAGTAATGTTTCTCAACAATAATGAGACACCTGAATTCTTTATCAACTATATTCCAGTACAAAATCAATGGAGTAAAGCACATGGGAAAGATAAAGGAGGATTTATGATAAGAAGTATATATAGCAAAAAAACATAAAAAATTAAAAAGAGCTAGCTACTATAAAATGTCTTATAAAGAACTCCAGAAGTTATGGCAATTATTAAAGACAATTATAATAAGATACACTTCTCCACTGAATACCTTCCTGCTCACATACTTAAAGAAAGGAGTTTATGTGCATTCAAATATATATATGTATATAAAATTAGAGATGATTTCTATAAATCTGGAGAAAACTTATTTAATAGGATTTTTGTGATCTAATAATAATAAGGGTAATAATAATTATTATTAAGAATTATTATTATGTAAGAAAAATTAGAATAACAGCTGCTCAGATTTAATGAACACTATGCTAAATATTATAAAGGGATGAAATAATTTAATCTTCTCATTAACCTTATGAACTAGGTATAATTTTTAAGTCCATTTTACAAATGAGAAACAGGTTTAAACAAGTTAAACAACTGGCGCAAAGTGCTTAAGGGAGGAATTCAAGTAAGTGGTTTTACTCCAGTGCATATCCCTTGCATAGGATTGTATATCGACATATAATTAATAAGGACCAAGAATATCAACTGACTTCCAAAGTCTTGCATTTGCCGTTCAGCCTGGTGCAGAGCCACTGGTAGTTGGTTGTGAGCGTGTCAAGTTCTTTTTTTAAGGCCTCCTGTGCTGCAGGTGGAGCTTGAGCTATGACACTATTCACAGATTCCGTGAGGAGTTTCACTTTCGTTTCCTTTTGCTGGGCCTCTTCTTTAGCTCTCTGAAAAAACAAAGAATGCTGTTTTACTAGCAAGCAATGATTTTACTTGCACAATGCTTTCCTAAGTATCGTATCATTTCTTCTTCATAATATCCTTGTTAGGATGACGTTAATAAAAATAAATCCAATACTGCTTTCAACCCCCTCTGTAAATTTAGGTTTAATTATCATTGGAAACATGAGGGGAAAAAAGTGTATTCAGAATATAATAGCACTTTATTCAGAATAGTTTGAAAACTGGGATGTATGTGTGTTATGTGTATGTGTACATATCTGTATAAAGAAATCTGTTTTAAACAAGCAAGAATCAAATATTCAATAATAACTTGGTTCAAAAACATCCTATAGTTTAGAATTGAAATCACTTATAAATTACTTAGATGAATGAATAATTCTGAAATCAGTACAAATGTCATTATTTAAATCGAAATAAAATTTTCACAGAAATATCTTCATAATGAGATGTCTGTGATCATGTTTTGATGAAAGAAAGTTCTGCTCAATAACTTGAAAGTCATAAATGGGCTTAGAGAGTGGAATATGCTCCTGAGAAAGATAAAAGCAGCCCCGGACTTCAGGAGCTGGCTTGGCACACACAACTATGTCTTAGTCTTCTCCATTTGAACATAAGCTGTTTCACAGATCATCAACATCAGACAAGGAGAATTCATGACCATGCTGAATGAAGATAACAAGACCACTCCATAATCATATTTAAACACATGCAAAATCATGGACATTGTGCAAACCAAAAGTACCCAGCATCTCCCTATCCTGGTTAATGAGAGTGCTACTTCTTTATCAAAGACAGGTTTGTGTTAACTCTAGTCTTTCCTCTTTCTAGACAAGACTTAGTAAGATACCCAAACACAGAGTTACCCCCACTTCCTGATGGCATCCAATCCAAAATCAAGCCCTTAAATCCCCACCCAAATCACCTAAAACCAGCCCAAATCCTATAATGGTTCTTCCTAACATGTTCTTATTTAGACGCTCCACAGTTTCTCATTGAGTAAAATCTTCCTCATTGCTAAATGTAATGAATGTAACTTGTTAAGCTATAGGACAGTTGCTAGTGGCTTTTGGTTGGAGGGCATTTACATTCTTTATCAGTCAATGTTCACATGCATGTTAGAAACTCATAAAGACACACACACACACCTACACACACAGACACACAATATACATTTGGTTTGGGTACCTCCAAAGGTCAACCCTGAGATGAGGTTTCAAGCATAAGTTGTTTATGTGCAATGTGAAGGAAATATAGGTAAGAGAGCAGGAGAAAAGGAAAGGGAAGGGAGATTATAAGAATATACTAATTAGGCCAAGTAACCACAACTGGAGACTCGAATTTATCTTCTCGGAAGCTCTGGAAAAACAAGTCCCAGGTTTATCCCATTCAGGGGTGTGGGAGTTGGGGGATCTATACTCCAGAACCCATCGTTGGTTGAAGGGTGTTTGGAGAATCTTAATTACCTAGTACTTGCAGTCTGTCAACCAGGTGGGAAAAGCAGGATCCAGTGGCCACAGATAGCCCTCGGGTAAAGACATGCCAGTTCTGGCAGGTGGAATTTGGATCTATTTTCATTGAAGTTACGTGAGTAAGGAGATATGGGCAAGACATGGACAATGTCACCTACAAAATGCCATAATATTTTTCAAATTGATCTTTCTACTCCTCTGGACTTAGGCCCACAATGCCTTAAAAGTATATAATAGGATGCAACTGCAGTTCTTTCTTTTATTATAAATGGTTTGCCTTCACTGAATTTAATGTCATTGAATGAAATATTTAAATATTCCAAATAAATACGTTTTTTGGCATCACTGAGTGATTTGAAATCACTGTGTGGTTTCTACACAAAATACATTTGATTATGGTGATAATTATCTTATTATCAACAATGTTTATAACCATGTATCATTTACTATGTGCTACTGAGTGCTATGTCAGATATGTAATGCATCCTGACTTTTCAGATCTTTGACAACATTCTGAGATGTATTTCATTATCTCTTTATTAAACATTAGAAAGCTGAAGCTCAGAGAGTTTAAGTAAATTATCCCAGTTTTTTTTTCATTTTCAATTTCTTTTAAACCCATCTCAAATCCTCAGTGAGATTAGGAAGGAGAATGTTGTCATAAATTCAGTGAATGGAATTATATTTCATACAAGTTACAAATGACGCATGTACCAATCACACAACACACATAGAATACTTCTTTGATTTTTTTAGGCTTTAAAATGTTCTTTTTTTAGAAACAGGCTGAGAAGTAGGGAAGGGTTCAGAGTATAAGAAGAGCAAAATATATAAACACAGGTAGATACTAAGAAAGGAGATTGGAGTTCTGGGAAAATGGTGCTGAGGTGGGTAGTTAGAGTCTGATCCTCTCACAACAAAGGAGCGGAGAGTGGGCAGAGACCTATCTGAAGGGGCAGCTTTGGATATATGTAGAATGGGAAAGTGCTCTGAGTCATCTAGGAGGATACTGGAAAGATAAAGAAGCCAAAGGAAAACTGTGAGTTGCTTGCCCCTGTGGCTGGAAGCAGCACATATACCCGGTCCCTCGCCTGGGTGGAGCCAGTGGCTCGCTGTTCCAGACAGTGTGAGGTACATTGCCTGGAAGAAAGAGGGGTCTGGGAAGGTGGAGAATGGTTTCTTAGCAGTGAGATTGGCCAGCTGAGCCCCCTTTGAATCTCGGAAGGGACCCTGACCTGATGGGGAGAGGGGAGAAGGAATCTCCTAGGCAGGCTGTCATGCCCAGCACTCTGGGTAAAGAGAGAAACTAGATTAGAGAGGGAGCAGGGGCAGAGGGGTCTAATCAGCAGAAATCTGGCAAATTGCCAGGAATTTAACCTGCTGGAGCAAAAGGGTGAGGATAGATTTCTGAAGGCCAACTAACCTAGGGAGACAGTTTAGCTCCGTGGAGGAATTCCTGCCTTGCATATATGAGGTCCCTGGTTTGATTCCTGGCTCTTCTTAAAGAAGTGATCCACCAGGTTATCAGGCATCCTGCTGGTACTTTATGACAAGGAACATATAGACGTTCTTTTCATATTAGTTTTTCTTGGATCTCTTATTTTTTCTAAAAAAGGTTCCTTTTTAACTTTCCTTTTTATACTCACTAAAACCTGCTTCAAAACCTACAGAGGGTAGGTTGTAGGGTGATTGATGAACACTGGCAACCTGAGAAGCTCTTTAGGGGACTAAGAGGGAAGGCTGTTTTCCCTTGTTGGATTTTTTTCTTTTTTTCCTCCTTTTTAAAATTGTTGCTGTCTTGTTTAATGTTTATTGTGTTTCGCCTTTCTTTGTTTCCCTTTTTTCTTTTACTGATTTTTTAACCTACACTATTTCTTTTCTTTCCTTCATTTTTCTATCTTCTGTTTTCTGTTGTTCTTCTTTCATTCCATCACTTTTTGATTGGTATTTTTTCTTGTTTTTTTTTCCCTCTCTCTCTCCTTTTCTGTTTTCTTTCTTTTTTTTTCTTTTCCTCTCTTCTCATGAATCCAGGCTTTTAATTCTTTCTATATATTTTTCTCTATTTTCTCTATGTTGTTTCTTATTTTATTGTATTTATTCCACTTTTTTATTCTCTGTATTTCTTACTTGTGTTAATTAGCCATTTTCATAGGTTTTGTATGGTTCCTCATCTACCTTTTATTATTATTATTATTACTATTATTCTTTTTCTCTTCTTATCTCTATCCTTTTCTCTTGTCATAATTTTTTTCAAAATGAACATAGATAACAGCAAGCAAATAGAATAAAGAGGAACAAAGTGTCCAAGTGAAACCTTATCACACATACAAAAACAACAACAAAATAAAACCCTAGAGTAGAAAGAGAAGCTAATCAATTGAATAAACCCATCAAGATAAACAGATGTCTACACACCAACAAAAAATTACAAGTCATACTAACAAAGAAGAAGACATGGCCCATTCCAATGAACAAACTAAAAAAACTAAAAAAAAAAAAAACAGGAGGAGATGCAGAACATGGAACAACTAATCAGAGATGTCTAAACAAATATCATGAATCAGCGTAATGAAATGAAGGAAGATACTAAGGATATTAAGAAAAAAATGTGAGAACATACTTGAAGAAAGTGTAAAGATACATAAAAAGGTAACAGATATGATGGTGATGAAAGGCACAACGCAAGAAATTAAAAATACACTGGAAGTATATAAAAGCAGATTTGAACAGGCAGAGGAAAGAATTGGTGATGTGGAAGACAAAACAACTGAAATCAGACAGATAGTAGAACAGATAAATAAAAAGATTAAAAAATCCAGCAGGGACTTAGGGATTTGAATGACAATAAATGCACAAATATATGCATTATAGGCATCCCAGAGGGAGAAGAGAAGGGAAAGGGAGCAGAAGGTGTGTTGGAGGAAATAATGGCATAAAATTTCCCAACTCTATCTGGGGAGATGGATGTACATGTCCAAGAAGCACAGCACACCCCAAACAATATAAATCCTAACAGGCCTAGTCCAAGACATATACTTGACAGTTGTCCAAGGCTCAAGACAAAGAGAGAATAATTAAAGGAGCAAGAGAAGAGATCCTACACGTGTAAGGGAAGATGAATAAGATTAAGTGTTGCTTTCTCATCTGAAACCATGGAGGCAAGAAGACAGTGGTATGACATAGTTTAGATGCTAAAAGAAAAAAAAACCTGACAACCAAGAATCCTCTACCCAGCAAAGCTGGCATTCAATAATGAGGGAGAGTTCAAAATATTCACAGATACACAGAAATTAAGAGAGTCTGTAAATAAGATACCAACCCTTCAAGAAATACTAAAGGGAGTTCTGCAAGTTGAAAGCAAAAACAGGAGAGAGAGTGTTAGAGAAGAGTATAGGAAAGAAGATTATTGGTAAGAATAACCAAAAAGATAAAAAGAAAAATAAAAACAACATGTAGCATACATAAACCTAAAGAAAATATGGCTAATGTAAGCAATTCCTTGACAGAAATAACATTAAATGTTAATGGATCAAACTCTCCAGCAAGAGACACAGATAGGCAGAATGGATAAGGAAATATGAACCATCTATATGCTATCTACAAGAAACCCACCTTAGACCCAGGGATGCAAGGAGGCTGAAAGTGCATATTTGGGAAACAAATTTGCATGCATACAATAACCAAAAAAGGGTGGGAGTTGCTATGGTAACATTGGTAAAAATAAACTTTGAATGCAAAACTATTATAAGAGACAAATAAGGCCACTATTTATTAATAAAGGGGATAATCTATCAAGAAGAAAGTACAATCATAAATATTTATGCACCTAACCAGGGTGCCTCAAAATACATGAAGCAAACATTAAAAAACTAAGTGGAGAAATAGGTACTTCTACAATTATAGCAGGGGACTTTAATACACTATTATCACCATTAGACAGAATATCTTAACAGAGACTCAATAAAGAAACAAAGACCTTGAATGATACATTGGAAGATCTAGACCTAATAGACTTACACAGAATATTACACCCAAATACAGTGGGATATGCATTCTTCTCATGCGCACATGGATCATTCTCTGGGGAAGACTACATGCGAGGCCACAGAGCAACTCTCAACAAATTCAGAAAAAATTAAATTTTACAAATTAATTTCTCAGACCACAATGGAATGAAGCTGGAAATCAGTAAGGGGCAGAGAAGCAGGTTAGGTGCAAAGATATGGAAATTAAATAAAATACTCTTAGACAAACAGTGGGTCAAGGAGGAAATTGCAAAAGAAATCAGTAACTACCTTCAAAAGAATGAAAATGACAACATAATATATCAAAACCTATGAGATGCAGCAAAAGCTGAATTGAGAGAGAAATTCATAGCCATAAATGCTTATATTAAAAAGGAAGAAAGAGCTAAAAACCGAAGACATAACTGCACACCTGGTGGAATTAGAAAAAGAACAACCAACTAACCCCAAAGGAAGTAGAAAGAAGGAAGTAACAAAGATTAGAGCAGAGTTAAATGAAATAGAAAATAAAAAAGCACTAGAAAAAATAAATGAAATAAATAACTGGTTCTTTGAGAAGGTTGATAAAATTGACAAACCCTTAGCCACACAAAGAAAAAGGAGAGATATGGAAATACATAAAATAAGAAATGAAGAAGGGGATATCACTACTGACCCCTCAGAAATTGTATGCCAATAGATAGATAATTTAGAGGAAATGGACAAATTCCTAGAAACATACAAGCATCCTACATAGATGAAAGCAGAAATTGATGTATTCAACAGACCAATCACAAGTAATGACATAGAATTAGTCAAAAAAAACCTCCCAATTAAGAAGAGCCCAGAACCAGAAGGTTTCACAGGTGAATTATACCAAACATTCCAGAAAGAACACCAATCCTACGTAAACTCTTTCAAAAAAAGAGAAGTGGAGGAAACACTGCCTAACTCATTCAATGATGCCAAAATCACCCTAATACCAAAGCCAAACAAAGAAACCACAAGAAAGAAAAACTAGAGACGGATCTCTCTAATGACCCTAGGTGCCAAATAATCCTCAACAAAATACTTGCTAATCATATTCAACAACCAATTATACACCATGATCAAGTGGGTTTCATCCTGGGTATGCAAGGATGGTTCAACATAAGAAAATCAATGTAATACACCACATAAACAAATTGAGAGAAAAAAATCACATGATCATTTCTATAGATGCAGAAAAAGCATTTGACAAAATACAGTACCCATTCCTAATAAAAACACTTCAAAGATAGGAATAGATGGGAACATCCTCAACATGATAATGGATATATATGAAAAACCCCACAACTAACATCATACTCAATGGTGAAATCCTAAAAGCTTTCCCTCTAAGATCTGGAACAAGACAAGGATGCTCACTTTCACCGTGCTTATTTAACATTGTGTTAGAAGTACCTGCTTGTGCACTTAGGCAAGAAACAGGTATAAAATGCATCCAATTCAGAAAGAAAAAAGTAAAAATTTCACTATTTGTACACAAAATGATCCTATACATAGAAAACCCTGAAAAATCTACAACAAAGCTTCTAGAGCTTATAAATACATTCAGTAAAGTGGCAGGTTATAAAATCAATGTGAAAAAATCAGTAGCATTTCTGTATACCAATAATGAGCTGAGGAAATCAAGAAAAAAATCCTGTTTACAACAGCAACTAAAAGAATCAAATACCTAATAATAAATTTAACTAAGGATGTAAATGACTTGTATGCAGAAAACTACACAACACTGTTAAAGGAAATCAAAGAATGGAAGAATATTCCCTGTTCATGTATAGGAATACTAAACACCATTAAGATGTCTATCATACCCAAACTGATTAACAGATTTAACACAATCCCAATAAAAATTACCACAGCATTTTTAATGAACTGGAAAAGGTAACCATGAAATTTATTAGGAAGGGCAAGGGGCCTGGAGTAGCCAGAGACATACTGAAAAAGAAAAATGAAATTGGAAGAATCACACTACCTGACTTTAAGACATATTATAAAGCTACAGTAGTCAAAGCTGCATGGTATTGGCACAAGGACAGACATACTAACCAATGGAAACAAATTGAGAGTTCTGACATAGATTGTTGCATATATAGTCAACTGATAATCAATGAGGCCATCAATCCCACTCAACTGGAAGAGAATGGTCTCTTCAACAAATGGTGCTTGGAGAACTGGATATCCATACCCGAAAGAATGAGAGAGGAATACTGCCTCACACCTTACCAAAAATTAACTCAAGATAGATAAAAGATCTAAATATAAGAACCAAGACCATAAAATCTTGGAAGATAATATAGCGAAGCAACTACAGGATCTTGTATTAGGAAATGGTTTCATGAACTTTACACCCAAAGCACAAGCAATGAAAGAAAAAACAGATAAATGAGACATCCTCAAAATTAAAAACTTTGCACCTCAAAGGAGTTTATCAAGAAAGTGAAAAGGCAGCCTACTCAATGGGAGAAAATATTTGGGAACCATATATCTGATAGGAACCTAATATTCAGTATATATAAAGAAATCCTATGGCTGGAAAATAAAAAGATACAACCCATTCAAAAAATGGGCAAGTGATTTGAATAGATGCTTCTTCAAAGAAGAAATACAAATGGCTAAAAAGCACATGAAAAAATGCTCTATATCACTAGCTATTAGGGAAAGGCAAATGAAAACCACAATGCGATATTATCTTAAACTCAATAGACTGGTGGCTATTAAAAAAATGGAGGAATACAAGTTTTGGAGGGGATGTGGAGGAATGGGTACACTTTTCCACTGCTGGTGGGAATGTAGACTGCTGCAGCCATTGTGGAGGACAGTTTGGCAGTTCCTCAGGAAGCTAACCATAGAACTGCCATAAGATCCAGCAATTCCACTACTGGGTATATACCCAGAAGAATTGAAAGCTGGGACATGGAGAGATATATGCACACCATCGTTCATAGTAGCATTATTCACTATTGCCAAAAGTTGGAAACAACCCAATGTCCATCAACATGGGATAATACGGATGAATCTTGAAGCCCTTATGTTGAATGAAGCAAGCCATGCAATGAAGGACAAATATTACATGACCTCACTGATATGAATTAAGCAAATTGAGCAGACTCACAGAGCTAGAGTATGAAAGATAGGTTCACAGGAGACAGACAGGGAGAAGGTTGTGAGTCAATGCCCATATGGATAAAATCTATGATAAAATGGAAGAGTACAATTGTGCAGTGGATGGGCATAACAGTGGCACAGTGATGCTATTGTGCTGGTTGGTGCTGGTCTATGAGGGGGTAGGGTGGGGAGGGTGGGTTGGACTGTCCATGCAACTGGGGTGAGGGTTGGGGGAGGGAGCAGGTAAACTATGGGGATTTGCAGGTATGTGTTTGAAACTACAATATTGGGAATGGTCTTTTGGCAAATTTGGCAGTGGAGGGTTTCTATTTTAAGGTGTTGGATTTGAGGTGCATGCAGTACAGTGTGCACCTGAAACAGGCTTCTAGGAAGTATGTAGACTTCATCTTGTCATAGCGTATTGTATCAGTGGGTGGAGACTCACAAAATGAGTGGGAAGGTGTTGGACTCGCATTCTGGAAAATATGGGAAAAGGTGGGAGGGCTAGGAGCGGGGCATATAGGAACCCTCTATAATTATTTTATGATACATTTATGAAATCTAAGTTTCTTAAAAAATATTTTTAAGTATATTAAAAAAAAATAAACAAAGAAAGGATATCATCATGAGGTATTTTTCCCCTGCGAGAAAGGTGAAAAATGAAAGGATGGTAAAGATTAGAAATAATCCTCATAAAAAGTGGTGGCTCTGGGCCTCTTCTTTCCATGAATATAACCATCAAATGCGGAGATACCTTTCACTGCCAATAGCTCTGTAGGAGTTTGATAAGGTTATGAATTCCAAAAATACATACTGGATTATGTTTGTAATCTGATCTGTACGTGGGTATGATTGAGTTATGATTAGGATGTTGAGTCCCAACCCTTTGGGCACCCGCCCTTCTCTTTTTCTCTTTCACATACACTGAAACCTGTGTTTCATATTCCAATCTGTTCCTTATTGTAAATGTTACACCTGTTCTATTGTGGATGTTGCAATTGTTCCCTATTGTAGATGGTGTTGCAGTATAATGGCAAACAGCTGCTCAGTAGTTTCCCAATAAATGGGGTGTAGAAACTAGGGTTGAGGCTCTCAGTTCCAGAAGCTGTGAGTCCCTGGTCCCATCTTTATCTCCTCTCTCCTGTCTCTCTCTCTGTGCCTTTATTTTGTAAAGTTCTGCATTGCCTTCCCTTCGAATCAACCTATCATGAGCTGACTGCAGCAACTGGTGCCCAACATGGGGCCTGGAAAGAAGCTCAGCAGGGGTGGGGACTCACAGATAAAAGGCAAAGAACAGAGCTGAGGGTTTGTGATGTTGGAGTTTGATGCTGAAGCCTTAAGCTTGAGAGACACTGAACTAAAGGAATCTGAGGAACAAAGACTGACTGAAAATAAGCTGGCTGTTGATTATCTACATTGAGACCTGAGGAAGGGCTATAAAGTATTAGGAGAATTGGTGAGAGTAGGTCACAAGGGAATTAAGATGTGACTAGGAAAGACTATAGGGGTCCTACATACGATTCATAAAATAAAATAGAGTAGCTTAGGTTAGAATGGAATGGAAGAAACATAAGCAAACCAAACCAAATGAAACATAGCTTCAATACAGCTCATTCTACCACATATAGAACCTGTGACTATAGCTAATTTATTTGACCTATTTGGTGATTTCTGTTTTCTGATCAGCAGAGAGAGAAGTCTGGACAATATTACTTCCGGACTACCTTCTAGCTCTCATATTCTATAATGATATAATTTTCCTAAGGCTGGCCTCCTCACACAGTTCAATTTAAAATCATTACATTCCCTTGTTTAAAACCTTCCAATGCCTTTCCCATTTCAATTAGAGTCAAAACTTCCGTCATAGCCTATGAAACTCCTTTGTTCACAGATTTCTGTTGTTGTCGTCAAACTTATCTCAGGCCATTTATCCTCTGCTTTACTCCCTTCAGGTAGCCAGCTATCCTCTTCCCAGTTAAGTCTTTGGGTTTTTCAGGAGCTCTTGCCTTTGACTGGAATGTACCTCCATGATTTTTAAAAATAGTTGGCTTTCTCTTGTGATTCAGATCTCAGATTAAATATAATTCCTTACAATTGACATCCAAGTCAACCCTTTCTAAAATAGTATCCCATCACCCCCACCCCTCACCCAATCACTCATTCCTCTTTAATTCACAGTTGTTTTTTTAAAGGAAAGTTATCATCTCAAATTATTTTCTTTGTTTATTTTCCCATTTTGTGCCCTCCAACTTGAATGTAAACTCCCAGGAGAGAGGTAAATTTGATGTCTTGCTCACCAGTAAATTCACACATTCTAGAAGGGTGTTTGGCACAGAGTAAGTTTGCAAAAAATATTTGCTGATAAGTGAATGCATGATATATGGTAATGCTAGATTAGAATAATTTCATTTTTAATACTCTTGAAACGATTACTGTTTATCCAAAAACAGTCTTTTTTTAGTTATTTTTTTATTTTTAAAGTAGCTTAAGTTACATAAATGTTACATCAAATATATAAGGATTCCCATGTAAAAATATGAAACACTTTGTGAATTTGTGCATCATCCTTGTGCAGGGGCCATGCTAATCTCATTATCGTTCCAATTTTAGTATATGTGCTGCCAAAACGAGCACAAATAAAGTCTTACACATTTTAATTTTACTTTCTACATGTGACTAAAGCCACATGATAGGGTTTTCTGTTTAAAGACCTGAGTTTCATGTCAGTGTTTTCTGTCTGACACAAGAATGCAGCCATTAACTATAAAAAACGTACATTAAATGACTGTATAAATGATGTAATATAGTATCTCTAATTTCTTACCATGCAGCACCAATGATAATAAAAATGGTAATAATACTTTTGAGTTTTGTACATCTACTTTATGCCAGTCACTGTGTTATGGTATTCACATTTCACCCTTCCAATAATTCTGAAAAGCAGGAGAGAACTGAAGCTCTGTGGGTTTATGTAACTAGTCCAAGATTACAGAGTTGGCAGAGGGTTTTAAACCCAAGTGTCTGGCTTCAAAATGATTATGCTTTGTCATCCTGCTTCAAACCAAACAGATAACTATTAATATTTCACATAGGCTAGTGTGGTCAGAAAATTATGTAATTACCTGGGCCTTAGTTACTGCTGGTGCATACAAAATATAGTTATTATTAGAGCTAATACTAATTTTTGAGTGCCTTCTTTGAGCTAGGCAATTTATGTACATATAAATTATATCCTGAGCTCAGACACTTAAGATAGGAATTATAATCTCATTTACTTTGCAATAAAATTGAGGATTAAGTTGACTACTGAATTGCCTGAAGCCATATTGAAATGCCACTGTGTGGCATTCACCTCCGAGTGCATACCATATTGATAAAGAGAGAGAGAGAGAAAGAGAAAGAGAGAGAGAGAGAGAGAGAGAGAGAGAGAGAGAGAGAGAGAGAGAGAGAGAGAGAGAGATCTCAGTTTTCATGGTCTTGAATCAAAGTTATATTTTAAATCTTATTGTTTCAAGAGAAGAGCATGTAAACTTAGTTCTTCTAATACATATTAAAGGTCACTAGTTAAAATATTTAGTACTTACAAAATCTAAGAAACCCCTGGAAGCCACCAAATTAAAACAGCTTATTGACTACACTTTAAATTCTTTCCAAGAATAGTCACATTTTCAACCTGAATTTATATCAGCTAGAAACAGCTCATATAAGCTGATTCCTATATCTTAATACTATATAATTTCAAGGTAATAATATTTCAAATAGTGAATATCAATAATTAAACTCTGATCAATGGGCTTTAAAATTAAGAAAAAGCTTAAGAAATCTACATAATTATATTAAACTTGAAATTAATGAAAAATCTCAACCTAAGAAAAGAATAAACATTGTGCAGATTCATAATTTCAAGCAATGCTGCATTTCTTTCCTTTTTTTCTTTCTTTCTTATTTGCTTTGTTTTAGTTGGTTTGTTTTACCTTCATCTCTTCAACTGCTGTCTGTAATTCATCTGGCGTTTTATATTCAAAATCTCTCTCCAGGTATTCTTCTTCGGCTTGTGTCATCCATTCATGCATCTCTGATAAATCTTTCTGAAGGCTTACAGTCTTATCCAAACCTCCTTTTAAGGCTTCCTTTCTGGCATAGACCTTCCATAAAACATATAAACAAAGCATGAATATTGCAAGTAACAAAACAATATCATTACATTATTTAGCAGTCTGTAAATAACAGAAAGTTTAGATAGTAAAAATGAATGAAGGAGTAAAAGGCTTAAATGCATAAAGAAATAACTGCTGGCCATCAGGTATACTTAATTTCACTTAAGTATAAAAATAAGATAAGGCTTTTTGCTTTGTGTACTTAATAAAAATCAACAGATTGACCTATGACAATAATTTAACTCTTCTGAATCTGTGAATAAAGAATAGAAAACAACAAAAATTATTTTATATTTTCCAGTTAGAAAACTAATTTTATTAGTTTGTGCTCTTTGATACCGTCTTATGATTTCAAATACCCTAGGATATTAACAATCATATACTTTACAGAAAAGTCTCATAAATAAGAAACAATGGAAAATGTACAAAGGACATTGTCAAGTATTTCAAAGAAAGAAAATGAAAATGTGGCCATGTATATATGAAAGTTTGCTCAATCCCATTCACAGTCAAATCATTCAAAGTAAAATGAAATAATGCAATTTCACATGTAAGACTGGCAAAAAGAAAGTAGCTAAGTGACTAGTTTGGGAAGGGATGTGGGAAACAAAAGTTTCCATACCTGTTGAGGAAATATCCAACAAGGTACAGTCTTTTAGATATCACGTTGGCAAAATCTACTTAAATAATTAATGTTCATACAATCTGAGTTTACTCTTCCACTTTAAGAATGAATCATGTAAAAACAAGTGTACAGAGTTATATGAATAGAGTTCAATTTGCATCACCAATGCATCTGTACTGATTTGGAAAGTTGTGCAATATGTAATTTTATGTTTAAATGGCAAGTTTCAAAAGAGTGTGTGTGGTTATAGAGATTTTTTAAGCATCAAACATTTCTCAAATATTAAGATTTTGCAGTGGAATTCATTACTTATTAACCAGAAAAATTGCAAAACTTAATACATTTAAAACAGAAGCATCTATGTTACCGAAGTGTTACAAAGCATCATGATATTTCACACTGAGGGGAAAACCTCAATTTAGTATTAGATTTAATATAGTGGTTTTCTATTACCTTAAAAATAACTATAATCAAACTTTGTTATTCTTCTCTTTGAGATTAAACATAGTTATATCCTTTAAATAACACAGCTGCAATGGTAAAACTTTAATTTATAATGTATAGTTTTAGTATAATGAAGTTTTCATGATAATTTACCAATATTAAATACGTATAGAACTTCTGCCATGTTATTTTTTTTTCTTTACAACCATCTTGAACCTAATATAGTTAAATTAAAACTGTATTTTAAGGTCTTACTTTTCTAGGTGAATATTGTACCTCATTTATTGAACTATAAATAAATGTTTCCCTCTGACACACCTAGAAGAATATTATGTCTAACAATTACAATAGTAAAGGTATATTCTTTTGCATAGTCAATGAACCTATAATAAGCCTAAGTAAACCTGCTGTTAAATGTCTACTCAGATGCTCTGCTCTGCTATAATGTTTTGAAGCAGTTGGCAAAGCTACAAAAATGTTAGTTAATAAACGAACTTAGCCACAGGCTTGTGGGGGAAAATCATGTGTTATTTGGCTAAATCAGATGAAAGGAATCTGGAGCGATTTTCTTTTCTTTTTTAAAACAGATACATCATTCTGAGATGACAGCACAAGGGTATTAGAAAGAATGCCAGCTTTGGAATCAGGACCCCTGGGCTCTATCACTAGCAAGTTCAATGATCCTGGAAACATCACTTCATTTCTCTTTATCTCAGCTTCATAACTAATCTAACAGTTAGACCAAATGATTTCCAAAGTCCTTTCCAAATTTAACATTCTACAGCTCTAAGGCTGCTCAGAGAGAGGTATGAAGTTTTCATGGTTTCACATGTTCAAAGAATTTCCTTGAAAAGCAAGTTTGGATTAAAATGATTTTTGCCCTCACCTTCACCACGTTAGTGATTCTAACATGCTTGCCTTAAGCTGCCCAGGATACCAGTCCGTCCCCCAATTTCATCAGCTCACATCGCCTTCTACTCATAGATAAAATAGAAAGCTCTTCATGTTTTCTGTTCTAGAATTTGCAAATGCAACATTTAGCACTACCCTTACCCCATTTTCTTAACCACTTTCTTAAGCTTGATCTCAGAAAAATAGATGACTTTCTTCTTGTACAAGTTTGAGGACGCTTGTTTAGAACTGATGTGCCAGAGTCAGTCCTCCCCTGTACCAGCCGTCAGTATTACCCTGGATTTACAATTTCTTCCACTTCTTTCTCTTGGTTCTTTTTAGCTCATCCTATAAACATGTTCATGAATCTCCTTTGATTAAAAAAAAAGTAAAAGTAAACTAACCTCTCTTATACAACTCTAAACAATTAATGTACTTTTACTTATTTTTTTAGATTTTTAAATTTTTAAAATTTATTCCCCCCCCACCCCCCAAGTGGTCTGCTCTCTGTGTCCATTCGCTGCGCGCTCTCCTCTGTGACTGCGCCTATCCTTATCAGCAGCACTGGGAATCTGTGTTTCTTTTTGTTGCGTCATCTCATTATTGTGTCAGCTCTCCGTGTGTGCAGTGCCACTCCTAGGCAGGCTGCACTTACTTTTCGCACTGGGCAGCTCTCCTTACGGGGTGCGCTCCTTGTGCATGGGGCTCCCCTACACGGGGGACACCCCTGCATGGCAGGGCACTCCTTGCGCGCATCAGCACTGCACGTGGGCCAGCTCCACACGGGTCAAGGAGGCCCGAGGTTTGAACTGGGACCTCCCATGTGGTAGTCAGATGCCCTATCCATCGGGCCAAGTCCGCTTCCCTTAATGTATTTTTAAAAAGAGCAGTCTACCCCTTCTCTCTTTTCTGTCTTCTAATTCCCTAGCAACTCCACTAAAGCTCCTCTTACTAAGATCAGCAGAGATTTCCTAATTCTAAATCTAATATACACTGTCCAAACCATCTCTTCCTGCACATCTCTGTAATTCGGTTGTGGGGCCCAAGGAGGATTTTTAAAACAATAGTATATATTACAGCATAATTCTCTGCCAATTGTCCAGTAAAAGGAAGAAAAATATTGTTTATGCAGGAGGTGGATGTGTGTGGGGGAGGTGTGTTCAATTGTGGAGTGATGTCATTGGACAGAAAGCAAGGGATGGGATTCAGTATATAAGTAAAAAGGCTCACCTTATCTAGAAACACAGGAAAGTGTGAGTCTATGAGCTTACATGCAGGTACTGGGAGTGTGTGCACATTCCCTTCTGACTGCTTCTATTTTCTCAGTGAAATAGGAACTACTTAATTTACATAGAGTAAGGAAGGAAGAACTGTTAGAGGTTTGAAGAGAGAGATATGTGAAACATCCCCTTGAAGAGTGAGACTATGAATGGATTAGAGAAATGTAATGAGATTACCAGACAGCAACAAGGGACAACTTGAGGTGTGTGGTCATGATTATAACGTGAGAGCAGTTATCATGTAATGTGTTTTCCTCCAGCCATGTGCTTCTTCCCAGGTGAAGTAAGCACAGCCTCAGCAGAAAAGTGGATTTGAACAGGTTGGGGTGCTGTCAGTTGAGTAGATGCAGGGAGAGAAGAGAGAACAAAAAAGTTGGGAGCATATGTAAGGGAGTGGTTTTAATGATGGACCATAGAATCTACCCTGACTAAAGAGGAACAGGAGAAGACCAAATGCAGTGGAAACTTGGTAGGATCACTGGATTAGATTTATCATTAAGATCTAAGAATTTTGGAGTTGGGTTACTGGAGAGAATAGCTGGAAAGGTAGGTATCAGTCGCTGGAGAGGGGGCAATTGAGATTGAAATTTTGGAGATATTACAGGTCATGATAAAACTTAAACTATGACATTGGTAGTGGGTGGCTGAGTTTGGGTGGAAGACAAAATCACTGGAGGAGGTGTTGAGGAACTGGGGGCTCAGGAATGTGCAGAATTATCTAAGTGAACATCAAAATCAACAAGAATTATGGCAGGAGTGACAGTGAGTCAGCTATTAAAATTTTCAAGGAATCCAGAATCTATAGATGACTATACTCAAAAGCTGTACTGGGTCAGAGAAAGACAACAATCTGGAAGTTTCCAGGTGACATCTACCTGTACTTTAGTCCCAGTGTTTATTAATAACTATTTATTATAAACTTATAGCCACTAATAATTAAAATATATAATCATTCATTTTAATGTAGAAATTATACATGTTTTTATATATGTAGGTTTCTGACTATTTCATTTCCATTTATTTTATTTAACAAGCATGTATATAGCTGTACCCTGTGCTAGGTACTGATCTAATAAGCATCATATAAAGATTAATTCATTTAATTACATAAAATTGTTATGAGGTAGACATTAGCATCATCATATTTTAAATATGGGCAAACTGAAGCAGAGAGAACTTAAACAACTTTTCCGGGATTATCCATGTGGTGTATGGTAGGGGCAAGATTTGAACACAGGCAGACTCGTTCCAATGTTCCTGGTCTAAAATACTATGTTTGCTTCTGCATGCTCAAGAAATTCTTCTCCATCCCCAAGACTTAATACAGTACCCAATTTGGTCAAACATTTTGGGAAACAGGGTCTGGAGAATCTTTTCCTTGGAAAAGAGGAGTTATTTTATGCATGTGCTCTTATTTTTGTGCACATCATTTATATGCCCAGGACAAATATCCCATTTGAGTTCCGTATGCTCTCCTGTTTGCCTACCTCTCTAAAACTAACATGACTAAAGTGGAACTATTGATCATTCTACCAAGCTATCCAGATTTGTCAGCTTTGTTTCTATATTAGCCTCTGGTCTGTCTTTCTTCAGTTAATGGTACCATAGTCTATACTGTTGCTCAAAACTGAAAACTCTGAATACCCTTTGATTGCTCTCTCCCTTTTTACTTTCAGCAAGTACTCTAATATTGCAAATACTGCCATTCCAAATGGGATCTAATAAAATGAAGAAAAGAATATGTCATGTTAGGAGAGAAATAATGGTTATGGGTGGACATAATTGTGGAAGACTTGATAAAAAATATTACAAGGAAGAACTTGCCTAATTTGCTGTTAGAAAAAAAGAAAAATAAGACTATATTATTTAAATATAATATTGAGCACATGAGTAACATAAGCTTGCTGGAGGACAGAAATTTTAATAAACTTTGAGTCCCACCATCAGCTTGGTTCAGTTTGCCCAGGTTAGCAGCCTCCTTCTTCATCTTAATCAATGTATACTGGGTAAAATAGCATAAAATATAATAAACAGTAATGAGACAGAGAAATTAAGTATTCTAACCAGCTCCACCTCGATGGAAGGATTGAGAAAAGTTTTGGAGAGGACTGAACAATGAATCAATCATTTTGTCACAAGAGGATGGTATATTTTACATTTGTTCATGTCTCTCCATCTTCATGAGCATCGTCCTTGTCTATTCCAATATCCTTTCCTACCTGGACCACTGTACTTCCTACTTGCTTCTGCTCAGGTTCCCTTCGATCTGTTCTTCATATAAGAGGAAGAAATAACAAACTTTTAAACAATCATATAGATGATGCCATTTCTATGCCTAAATATCTTTAATGGTTTCCAAATATGTATAGATGAAATCCTCTTTGGAGTATAAAACCATTCATGACCCTTATTTCCAATCCATTTTCTCTGGCTCACCCTGCTCTAGTCAGAGTGGCTTTCCCTTGATTGCCCCTCTCTCAATTAGAACACAGGACAGAAAAATATCAGTGTATCTCTCTATTACCAATACATTAAGAAGGAAAGAAGTTATAGGGGATGACATAAAGAAATAGGCAGCTTAACGATCTACTTCAAAAAATGTTTGTAATAAAATAGCTGAAATCCAGTTCACCCATGATATAGTTAGAGCAGATGCACGGCCTTAGAGTGAGCATATGTGGGTTTTCACAACCAAAAGTGCTGATAATAAAGGGCTGTTAAGTAGCAATTCGGACATACAAAAAGATTGAGAAAAGCTGTTCGGCAGTAAGAAACTTAAGAGATAAAATGTGCCTACCATCTGGGAAAAATTTAAAAAGTAGAGAAATGACAGAAGGCAAGGGCTTTTCACTTATTTCTCATAGTTCAGTTTGCTAAGGTTGCAAACTCAAATGCCCACTGTACCCAGATATGGTGGAGTCTGAGGAAAAATGGAGAGTTCTTTCCCCTTGTAAATGGAGGGCCTGTTCGTCAGCTCCAGCTGACAGTTTCTATGAACAGAAATGCTAAGACTATTGTTGAAAAATAGTCTGCTTTTTCAGTAGTCAGAAATACATAATTTTATATAAAACTTCCACTTCTAACTTGCCATCTAATTTAAATGCTTGAATATGCAGTGTGGGCCAAAAAAATACATGCACCAGTCATAGATGATATGGCCTGTGTGCTACCAGACTATATAAATTGTGTACCATTTGCCTTTCTAAAGTCTGCCTTTCTCCCTTCCTCCCTCCTTCACTCCTTCCCTCCTTTCCTGCTTCCTTCCTTTCCTCCTTCCTTCTTTCTGTCTTCCTTTTATTTCTTTTGTTGAGTCTAGTTAATTATCTTAGGGGTTATTTTAATTGTAGTTTTTCTTTTATTGTAGAAATAACTAGAATCTTGATGTTTTTCATTTGGATTTATAAAATGTAGAATTTTAAGGATTTCTAGCTATTACATGCCTCCAAAATCAGATCATGGAATCTCAAAGTATCACCAAGTATATCAGCCATTTGGACAAATCTGTTCTTAATCATTAGTATTTTCTGAGACCTTGGCATCTAATAGGAAATGAGTATTTTTAACCCAATAGAGAAGAAAATTAAAGTCCAGAGAGGTGTCTGGTTAGTGGCACAAGAGGAAATTGTAGGAAATTCTTCAAACTACTGGTCCTATTGCCACCCTCACAACTAATTAGATAGTGACCAGACAGTACCCTCCCTTTCTGTTTAGACATTGCTATAATGTATAGATTTATACTTCATTTCCAGTTTTTTCCCTGGAATCCTGAATTGGTACCAACACTTGCCCAAGCATGACTTCTCTGCTTTTACTGTCTTCTCCCCTTGAGTGCATGATTCCTTCCATTGAACTGTGTGTCATATGGCAATAATGTCATAGCATGGGCTGTGTGATATTCCAAGAAGAACCAGAGACACAAAAACTTCTAGGATTGTAAAATGAGATCAGAACATAGATGGAATCCATGGAATCTTGGTTATGTAACATGGCCTGGTTAATATGTTTAAGACTTCCCATGAACAACCAAATCTTGACACATTTTTATAACACACGGAAGGTCTTCATTGAGGACAGCTTAAGAATAGAAATGCTTTATAAATTACACTTCTACAATGTGAAAACCTTGAGGAGTCATAGCATTGTGGTTATACAGAGAGAGCTGTTATTATATTCCATGCTTTAAATGAATTGGAATTGGTGTTCCTTCTATTCATCGATTAAGAACATTCAACAAACAAACACATTTCATACTTGCCTTCCATAAAAACTTGATGATATATTCTACTATTTTCTATCTCTTCTAGGACTGACTTACTCCAGGGGAAGAATGCAAGATAGCTGACCCAAGGCTATCTCATCTGTTGAGTTAACAGATCTGTTGAGCATTTGTCAGAGATTATATTAGCTAGGTGACTTGCTTTGACTTTTCTAAATTCTTTTCTGTTTAAAATTTTGTGTTTTCCTTTTGGCATGATTTCTTTTCAGTTTTGAAAGGTTGTTTAGAAATAACCAAAGACTGTCTCTAACAAACATAGATTGAAACCTCTCATTAACTTCAAAAAAGGTATTGGTAAATTTCAAAGTAATCACTGATTAAGGTCAAAATTCCATCTTTTGAACAAGAAATATGTAGCATACATTGATTGTACATATAATAGCTTCCTTTCCATAATTTAATATTGAAATTTTAAAAGTTATCTTTAAAAGGCATTCTGATGTATAAAAATGAGTTCAAACATGAATGTACAATTAGATTTTGTTTTTTATATCGAGCTATTCTTAACTCTTTCCTATTCTTAATTCTTTTATTGAAATCAATGTTTTGAAAAAGTTGAACTCAGAACTCTTAATAACAATCAGAAGTGAAAATTATTTATTGTATTTGTGCATAAACATGTATTATCATTCATTTTATTCCTGTACCATGTACCCTTGCATAAAGCATCTTTTGTCAGTCCAATTACTCTTAAAAAGTTATGCAACGGAGAAAACATTCAATGAAAATAGTGCCTAAGAATAGGATAATTTTTCAGTATTACTGTACCTTTTAAAACTAAGTTTTATCCAAGAAGGTCACTTTAAGATCTCAATAGGATAACTAGATTCTATTTACAGTATCTATTATGAAAATACCTGTATATGCTAGACAATGGCTAATTCATCTGAGTTAATCATGCCTTAAAGCATTAATATACCCAGGGACAAAATTTTTTTAAAAGGGTAACAGTGAAAGGAGACATTAAAATTTTTAATTAGGCTGTACTCAAAGAGATGGTACATACTTGTCGGCACATGTATTCCCACTGAGTGTTGAGTTCTCTGAGTTCTGTCTCAAGTCTGGAAGCAAATTCCGGCTCTGCTTCATTCTTTATCTTCTCCCCACCTTCATTGACACTGTTTAGACTGGGCTGAATTGTCTGAATATCATTGACTAAAAGCTAAGAAAATAAGTCAGTTTAGTCTAGCTGAAAATATTACCACCACATATTGGAAACACAACAAAGATAGGAAACATAATTAGTAAATATGAATCACAGCATTATACATGAATTTTGTATTTTGAAATTGGAAAAAATAAAACTCTGTATAACATCTTTGCCTTGGTTTTTAAGGTATGAATGAAAAAGAATCATTGCTGCTTTACTTACATCAGAAACAAAAGAAAATAAATTTAATATTACTTATTAGTTAAAGGCTTTATAAATTAGTGGTTTTTTTAAAAAATAATTTTGACTTTCAAACACAGGATATTTCAGCAATTGTTTACAGAAATGCAAGATGGGTGTGAGGTTTATTTCTAATGTGGCGTTATTGTTTTTTTAAAGTATTTATTTGTAAAGAAAAGTCTTTAAAAACCTTTCTTCCTGCAGGATTACAATGGCATAATGAATGCAATTTCAAAAATCCTTATGGTGTTATGTTATAATACAGTACTTTATATGTGGAGGGGAGGGAGCAACACAGTATGACTAATAATCTATAATAAGATATAACAAATAGCTCAGAGAAGTCTATATCTTTAAATTAAACTGCATTTTAGATTAAAGTAATCTTGTAAAGTGAAGTTTGAGTCAAATGCAATGCTTTGTCTGTTTCTCTTTTATTTAATCCAGAGATTTTTTAAAACCTGACAACTATTTACATTTTGAGCTGGATCATTCTTTGATGCAGTCGGCTGTCTTGTATGTTGTAGGATGTTTAGCAGCACCTCTGGCCTCTACAAAGTAGATGTTAGTAGTTCCCCTCCCCACAAGTTATAATAACCAATGTATCCAGGCATTGCCAAATGTCCTCTGGGGGACAAAATTGCCCCCATTTGTAAACCATCAATATATATAAACCATTACATATTTATATGTTATAATGTTATTTGTTTGAATTAATGGTTATATTAATGGTTATTATATACATCATATATACATATACATAAATTCATATGAAAGACATCTAACAATCTTACTCTGCACTGTTTCAGCTGCTTTTTTAGAACTTCTAAATCACCGAGGGCAGGCCATTCCTCCTTCAGGAAAACATCAACTTCAGCCATCCATTTCTTCAGGGTTTTTATGTGATTCTGGAATCAGAGAACAAGTTTAAGGCATTATTGGGGTGCTGACTGCTCGTAACACAATTTATCACAGTGATATGACTGAACACAAGACAAAAAACAATTTCCATGTTTGAAGAATGTCTGTAAGTAGCTCTTCAGGAAAAAGAATTTTTACTAAGACTGCATTTTTATGGTCTACTATATGAGCACTGGTGTATGAAGTTTGCTATTGTTAAAAATAAAAAATCACTACCAAATGTGGTTTTATGATGTTACTCTCGAGAACATTAAATCATATCTCCCTCTAGAGAAATTTTTAGTTACAAAACAACTCATGATAATACTAACAATGTGCCCTTACAGTACATAAAACAAACTACGAACTATAAACTCAATGTAATGGTGTCTTTATAGCCTCCCTAAACCTGAACTCCACAAATTGTTTTCTACAGTTGACTGTTTAAATAGTCCCTCCAGTTGGGAACTTTCAGACCAGGATTTCATCATCCTTAGAAAGAAAGTTTTTGCTTTTAATTTCTTATTTGCCTGACAAGTTTGAAGGAATGATTAGATAAAAAGATGCCATCATTTATAATTTATAAGTAGCTAAGTACCTCCCATTGTTCTTCCATATTGTCTTTTTTCCCTGCTGCTTTTATTTGCTATAGTTTTCAAATGCATCACTGTCAAATGTCTTTATTTCCATACAATCCAACTATGCTGTACAGATGTGCTATTTCTCCATTCTTAATTAAATTTCTATCTAAAAGAGATGCTTTACAGAGAGTTTCCCCTGGATATAAGTAATAATAATAATGGTAAAAGCAATTGACTAAATCTAAGAACTTCAATATTATCACCTAGCTGATATCTCTCAGCTCTGGTTTTGTTCTCTTCCTCATCGCCACTGACTTAGTTCAGGTCTTGTATCGGTTCCTTCCTTACTGCATTAGCTCTTTTTGGTGCCTGCCTCAGTCTTGCCTCACTCTTTTCCATTATCCATATTGGTGACAGTATTTTCCTCCTTGCTCCCTCCTCTTTTCTTTTCTTTTCTTTTTTTATTTATTTATTTATTTATTTAATTCCCCCCCCCTCCCCTGGTTGTCTGTTCTTGGTGTCTATTTGCTGCGTCTTGTTTCTTTGCCCGCTTCTTTTGTCGTCAGCGGCACGGGAAGTGTGGGCGGCGCCATTCCTGGGCAGGCTGCACTTTCTTTTCACGCTGGGCGGCTTTCCTCATGGGCGCACTCCTTGCGCGTGGGGCTGCCCCACACGGGGGACACCCTTGCGTGGCGCGGCACTCCTTGCGCACATCAGCGCTGCGCATGGCCAGCTCCACACGGGTCAAGGAGGCCCGGGGTTTGAACCGCGGACCTCCCAATGGTAGACGGATGCCCTAACTACTGGGCCCTCTTTTCTTAATGATATTTTGAAAACACAAATGAAATCATTTAATAGCAGTAACGATTCAACATTACTATTCTTTTAATCCTAATGATATTAGTTTAAAATTCATTTACAGCATGACATAGTAGATCCACTAATGATATGCTTCCAGACACTTTTTCCCCAAAATATATTTCATTAATCCCCAGACATATCTTTTGTCTCACCATTATCAAACTTTCAGTTAATCAAACACACTGCTCCTTTTATCAGGAACACTTTTTCCTTCTTTTTTTCTGACTAAATGATACTTATTCAAAATATGGCCCAGAAAAGCTGTGTTCCAAGAACATTTCATAACCCCTTTTCTTACTCTATGTTGGATACTTTTGTTGACTATTGCCATTACATTTACCACAGTGTGGCAGACTCAACAATGGCCCCTTGTTGATATCCACGCCCTAATTCTAGAACTTGATATATTACTTCACATGGCAAAAGGGGTTTTGCAACTGTGTTTAAATTAAGGATTTTGAGATAGGACAGTGTTTTGGATCATCTTAGTAGGCCCAATATAATCATCAGAATCCTTATAAGAGAGAAGCTAGATGATCAAAGAGAGAGGGGGGTAGAAAGTAGGAGAGATTTGAAGATGTTTACTTTGAAGATGGAGAAAGGGGACACTAGTCAAGAAAAGGAGGGGAGGAGAGGCAAGATGGTGTTGGAGTAAGTACACCCACATCATCTCTCCTACAAAAAACAGCTGAGTGGGGGCAAAATCCTGCCTGAGTGAGCTCTTTTGGGAACCCACAAAGCAGGAGGCTTCAGGACATCGATCTGGAGAGAGCGCAACAGAAAGAGTGATTGCTCAAGTTAAAACCATAAATTCTGGCACTTGAGACTAGAGCTGAGGGATGGGAAGGCTAAGCCCCTCCCTCAGGGCAGGAAGCCTCAGCATTCCCTGACACTTGCCGGTCAGTCAGCTAGAAGAGACAAACTCCGAGAGTGGGAGTGTTTTGGTGAAGGGTGGAGAGGGATCCGCTGAGTGCGGGTTCTGTTGCCTGGACCCCTTTTTTGAGCTTTGAGGAACATACCAGCTGGCTTGAGGA
Source organism: Dasypus novemcinctus (assembly GCF_030445035.2). Taxonomy (NCBI): domain Eukaryota; kingdom Metazoa; phylum Chordata; class Mammalia; order Cingulata; family Dasypodidae; genus Dasypus; species Dasypus novemcinctus. The sequence goes on from NC_080704.1 coordinate 36,726,576, forward strand.
GAATCCAGGAAGAGGGGAGAGGCGAATCTGCCAAGGCAGCCTGAATTAACCTCCCTGGGATAGGGAAAATTGGTCTGATAGAAGGTGGAGTCAGGCAATTAACTAGTCCTGTGCAACTCACCTAAGGGAGAGGGACAGTAGGAAGTGCTTAATAACCTTCCAAGAGCATATTTAGGGTGTGGGTGCTCTCTCTCAAACAGACTGAAAGTCATTTTCTGTGGTGAGTTAAGTCACCAGGGTCCCGTTTGAATTTCAAAAGGGAATTCTCACACAGGTTATTGCTTCCTGCTACCCTGGGAGAGAAAGCAGTTAGGGAAAAAAAAGGGGGGGGGGAGGAAGGACAGATTCCTAATTAGCAGTTTATCCAATTGCAAAGAGTCAATACTTCCGAGAAGGTTTGGTTCAGCGGAGGAGTTTCAGCCTTGAATATACAAGGTCTCTAGTTCGATTTCCAGCTGCTCTTAGAATAGTGGCCCACTGGGATATTAAACATCTAGCTGATACTTTAGGACAGGGAAAACATAGACATTATCCTTGTATTAGCTTCCCTTGAGTCTCTAATTTTTCCTAAAAAAAAAAAAGTTATTTTTGTTATATAATTTACCTTAGTTTACTCACGAAAACACACTTCAAAATCTACAGTGAGAAAGCTGCAGGGTAACTGATTGATAAACACTGGAAGCCTGACAAACTCCACAGGGACTTAAGAGGGAAATCTGTTTATTATTAGTGTTTGATTGACTCCTTGCTTGGGGTTTGTCTGTTTTGTTTTTTTTTTATTTTCTTGTCTTCCCTTCCTCTTGATCCCTGTCCCCCCTTTTGTTCTAATTAGGTCCTGCCAGCTTGTCTCTTGTTTCCTATGTTTCCTCTTCCTCAATTTCCTCTTTACCATGCAAACTGATTTTGGCTACAATCACTATCCCTTTTCCCTCCTACTTCATTCTATCTTCTGCCTTCTGTTGTTGCTCTTACATTCTACCTCTCTCTGTTTATCCTCCAATTTTTCTGCCTTTTTATTTCTAACACTGATACTCGTTTCCTATCTTTTATTAACTCTTTCCATTTTTATCCTTTCTTTTCTCTTTCTCTCTCTCCTCATCACCCTTCCTCTTAATTCATACTACATTCTTCTCCATATTCAGTTTCCCATTTCATTGTAGATACTCCTTTTCTTTTCAACCCTAAAACTAAATACTGCTTACACGAGTTTAATATTCATTCTCCTAGGTCTTACATGGTTCTTTTGCTAACTTTTACTATCAATATTGTTATTACACTTTTTCCTTTTTTACCTCTTTTGCTTTCCCTGGCCCTAATCTTTTTCCTTCAAGGGAACTTAGATAACAACAAGGAAATACAATAAGAAGAACAAAGTGTCAAAGAGAAAACTTAACACAAACACAAAAACAGCAACTAAATAAAACCTGAGACTAGACAGAAAAGATAATGAACTGAACAAACCCATCAAGATAAAATAATGACCAGACAACAACAAAAAATTACAAACCAGACCACTAATCTGAAAGACTTGGCCTAGTCAAATGAACAAACTAAAAACCAGGAAGAGGATCAGAAAATCGAACAACTAATCAAAGCTGTCCAAACAAATATTATGTACCAACTTATTGAAGTGAAGGAAGATATTAAGGATATTAAGAAAACATTTGGAGAGCATTCTGAAGAAATTGTAAACAAACCCAAAAAGATAACAGATATGATGGTGATGAGCAGCACACCTGAAGAAATAAAAAATACACTCTCAAGCAAATAACAGCATTTGAACAGGAAGCAGAAAAAATTAGTGATGGGGAAGGCAGTACATTTGGAATCAAACAGATAGTAGAATTGATAGATAAAAAGACAGATAAAATACAGCAAGGACTTAGGGATTTGAATTACAACACAAAATGCACAAACAAATTATAGGCATCCCAGAAGGAGAAGAGAAGGAAAAGGGGACAGAAGGGGTGTTGGAGGAAATAATGGCTGAAAACTTCCCAAACCTATTGAGGGAGATGGATGTACATGTCCAGGAAGCACAACACACCCCAAACAGCATAAATACCAACAGGTCTACTCCAAGATATATACTTGTCAAATTATTCAATGCTCAAGACGAAGAGAGAATACTGAAAGCAGCAAGAGAAAAGAGAACCATCACATACAAGGGAAGCTCAATAAGATTAAGAGCTGATTTCTCCTCTGAAACCATGGAGGCAAGAAGGCAGTGGTATGACATAGTCAAGGTACTAAAAGGAAAAAATTTCAGCCAAGAATACTCTAGCCAGAAAAGCTGGCATTCAAAAATGATGGAGAGTTCAAAATATTCACAGATAAACAGAAACTAAGAGAGTATGCCAATAAGAAACCTGCCCTTCAAGAAATACTAAAGGGAGTTCTGCAGGTTGAAAGAAAAAAAAAAGGAGAGACAGAGTTGAAGGAGAATGGAAGAACAACTAAAAAGACAAAAAGAAATAAAAACAACATATGGCATACACAAATCCAAAAAAATATATGGCTAAGGTGAGTAATTTATTGAGAGTAATAATACTGAGTGTTAATGGATTAAACTCACTAGTCAATAGACACAGATTGGCAGAATGGATAAGGAAATACGACCCATCTACATGCCGTCTATAAGAAACTCACCTTAGACCCAGGGATTCAAGGAGGTTGAAAGTGAATGGCTGGAAAACAATTTTATAAGCAAACAATAACCAAAAAAGGGCAGGAGTAGCTATATTAATATCAAACAAAATAGACTTTAAATGCAAACTATTGTGAAAGACAAAGATGGTCACTATATATTAGTTAAAGGGGTAATATTTCAAGAAGAAAAAACAATTGTAAACATTTGTACACCCAACCAGGGTGCCTCAAAATACATGAGGCAAACACTGGAAAAATTTAGTGGAGGAATATATGCCTCTACAATTATAGTGGGAGACTTTAATACACCATTAACACCATTATACAGAATATCTCAACAGAATCAATAAAGAAAAAAAGACTTTGAATAATATATTAGGGGATCTGGACCTAATAGACATATACATCACACTATACTCAAATAGAGCAGGATATACATTCTTCTCAAGCACACATGGAACATTCTCCAAGATAGACCACATACTAGGCCACAGAGAAAGTCTCAGTGAATTCAGAAAAATTAAAATCATACAAAATAATTTCTCTGACCACAATGGAATGAAGCTGGAAATCTGTAAGGGTCAGAGAACCAGATTAGGCATAAAGATATGGAAGTTAAGCAACATACATTTAGACAAACAGTGGGTCAAGTAGGAAATCTCAAAAGAAATCAGTAACTACCTTGAAACTAATGAAAATGACAACACAAGATACCAAAATATATGTGATGCAGCAAAAGCTCTACTGATGGGGAAATTCATAACCATAAACTCATATATCAAAAAAGAAGAGGTAAACTTGAAGACCTAACTGTACACTTGGAGGAATTAGCAAAAAAAACCCAACAAACTAACCCTAAAGGAAGAAGAAAGAAAGAAAGAACAAAGATTAGAGCAGAACTAAATTAAAAAGAAAATAAGAAAGCACTAGAAAAAATAAAACAAAGAGCTGGTTCTTTGAGAAGATCAATAAAATCAACAAACCCTTAGCTAGACTAACAAAGAAGAAAAGAAGATGCAAATAAACAAAATAAGAAATGAGAAAGGTGATATCACCACTGATCCCACAGAAATAAAGAAAAACAAAGAGTATCATAGTATACATATGTATATATCACATACAATTATAAGTTAAAATATGTTGATGAAATGACATCACTAATTTATGTAAAATATGTAAGTGTTTAGCTTCATAAGCTAAATGATACCTATGTTTTAAAGACAACCAAACTAAAGGAAAGATAGGCTTTGAAATCATTGTGTTAAGAACATGCTTAATTCCAATTAGCACTGGTGAAAAACCAAATTCATTCTAAAGAAAATCCATGAAGCAGAACCCTATTTTTTTTTTCTAAGACGAAGTCAACTATACTCCTTTGAGCAGGATTTGTGTTTTTTGAGCTTATACTGTCTTTGAAAGACTCTGGATGTCAGACATCTATTTGCCTTTAAGTTACATAGTACATTGTTAGCAGGAAAAAGGAAAAGAAACAATGAATAAAAGTAAAATATCAAATTACCTGAATTTTTCTGAGTTTAGTCATGTGCTCCTCTAGTTTTTGGCAATGTTCAACCAGCTGGGAGGAGAGCTTCTTCCAGCGGCTTTCAATCCCTTCAAATTCTGATCGGTATCTGTGGCTAATCTCAGAGGGTGCTTTCTTTGATATCTCTTGCACAGTGGTGCTGAGATAATTTAGGCCACTCTGTTGCTCTTGCAGAGAACTTTGTAAAGCCTGCAGATGAAACAAACAAACTACATTTATAATAATTGATGAATTATAGTTGATTTTCATTTAACATGAAAGCTATATGATTAAAAATACAAGCAAAATAGCTGATATAATATTAGTTACCAAATTACTAGCTGTAAATTCCATATTTCTCCACGAGTCATTTGCACATTATTCAGCAATATTTTACTAAAAAGACATGCTTCTTTTTATAAACAATGTCAAATTTATGCAAACTATATCTAGATGAAGAGTACACATAGCTAATTGCACACCAAATTGTATTGCAGCATAACTTTATATTAATAACAGTCATTAATGATGCAGTTAAAGGAATTTAACTTCATTATACTGAGCCCTCCAGAAGGCAAACACTTATCTTCCTAGGTGAAACTACAACTAAATCATACTGATACTTGGTATAACAAAACACATTGATTAAATTTTTGTCAATTAAGTTTCATATATACCAAAGGACATGTCTCTATTTATAGTATTATGGTAAAATTCCAGGGTAATTTGGGGAGAATTTATTGTTTTTTTTTTTACATTTTCATGCATAATCTATGCAACTCTTATAAGAAAATAGCTATCTTTAGGTTTCCCCTACTCTATATATTTTTAAATGTTACTTTCTGGATATAAAGTAACAAATGCTCATGATAAAAAAAAGAAAGAAAAAAACCACCCACTATTTAAAATTAATATTTTATATAAACTTTTAGGGGTTCTTCTATGCATAATTAGTTGTATATCTGGTTATATTATTTTTTATTTAATTTTATGTATTTATCTCCCCTCCCCACCCCATTGTCTGCTCTCTGTGTCCATTCATGGTGTGTTCTACTGTGTCCACTTGTATTATTGTCAGTGGCACTGAGAAACTGCACCTCTTTTTTTGTTGCATCATCTTGCTGCATCAGCTCTCCATGTGTGCGGCACCCCTCCTGGGCAGGCTGCATTTTTTTCGCACAGGGCAGCTGGCTCCTTACGGGGCACACTCATTATGTGTGGGGCTCCCCTAAGCGGGGGACACCCTTGCATGGCACGGCACTCCTTGTACGCATCAGCACTGTGCGTGGGCCAGTTCACCAGATGGGCCAGGAGGCCCTGGGTTTGAACCCTGGATCTCCCATGTGGTAGGTAAACACTCTATCAGGTGAGCCAAATCTGCTTCCCTGGTTATATTATACACACATATTTACAATTATTCCTTCTTTTATAACTTGACCTATAACATCTCCTTGAGAATTTGTCAAACATGTAACTGTTATGGTTGCATTAATATATTATTAACAGTTATGAGCTATTTCATTTCATTGTTCCCTTATGACTAGTTACTAATGTCATTTTGAACTTGGCATTTTATGATGTGCATTTTCCCAAGTCATTATTATTTTTTAAAGTAAATTTTAATGTTTTTTCTCTAGCTCATTTAACCATTCACCATTATTAAGTCTATACAATAATTTTAGTTCTGTACTCCCACAAATAAGGTTGGTTTGTCTGTTTACCATCTTTCTATTTTATCTTTAAATACCCTGATAATTTCATTAAGATAGATTTCATGGAAATAGCATACACATGTAAAAATGAATGATCTTTTGCATGTTCATTATTAGGAGTATTGACAAATTTTATTTATATTCAATTTACATTCACACTGATACATGATAATATTTAGCTCACCACTGCCAGAGCTGCACTTATTATAACTGGGTTTTTTGTTGTTGTTGTTTGTTTGTTTATTGCATTAGGTGGGAAATGATATGTTTTGTAAATCTGTAGTTCATCCTTTACAATTCAAATTACCATTTTCACAGGTAATTGGTTGGTGATTTCCTCATTAATGGCTTTTCCCTTAATCATAGAAATAACTTTTTACCATGGCCTCACTTTTTAAAAAAATTTGTCTCTGGTATTTTTATAATCTTTATGAGTGTTTGCATTGATTTTTTTATGCTTCTCCATCCTATGTTTTAATAAATTTTCACTAACAATTTATCAAAAATTTATGTTTTATTGAAAATTGTACTTTTTAATCAATTTTAATTGATATTTTTAATTGAATAACTTTTGAGGGAGGCTCTAACTTAACTTTTTAAAGTTAATACATTTTCTCATAAATATTTATTAAAGAATTTTTCCCTTCCTCACTTGAGCAGAACATATTCTGTTCTACTCATTTACTCATCATTTCTTGTATATTTACTCTACCTTCTAATAACTGAACTTTTGTAAAAGTTTTAATACATGATAGTGCATGCCCTCCATACTTTTGGTTTTCAATAAAGTTATTAGTTCTACTGGGTCACTTACCCTTCTTGGTAAATTTTAGAATCATTATGCCAAGTATTAAAAACAACAACAAAAAGGAAGTTGGAAAGACCAAACAGCTGCATATTCTTTGGTATTATAGTAGAAGATGTAGTCAGTCTACATAAGACCTTATATACTGGAAAATTTTCATATAACCATTTCTCTGAAGAGACATTTCTAAAGTGACCTTAGTTTAAGAAAAATATTTAATTTAAAAAAGGACTCGATATAACAAAGTTAAAATTTTAAATGTTTTAATTTAAAATTCTCAAAATGTTGACATCTTTTCTCAGCATCTAAATAGAATTAATGAATATGTTTTCATGTCATAAAAGGTATGATTGGTTATAAGACATAGATGTTTTAGAACTACATAGGAAAAGCATTCTAAAATCTGTTAATAAATTCTGTCTTTCAAATTCCTTATTAGTATTTTATCTTTCCTGATTCAAGGCTGCTAAAAATTTAGTTATTAGAACTCATGAAATTACTAAGTTCATTATAACATATGACTGGTATTTAAATTCAAACTAATTTTATAAATACATTGATTTACTCCTATTTGGAAAAGTGAGTGGTAGTATAAATCTGGAAACAGAGAAGGAAAATAATGCCATGACTTTTATAATAATCCAAATCAATGTGTCTGAAAATGCACATTAAGTAGAGAGAATATACAATATATTGCCTTCAAAGATAGCATATGTATATTGTAGAACAAAGACAAAAAAAGCATGAAATACTGCAATTTAAAATCTCCTCTTCATTTGTTTCTTTAACTGGCTGAGTATCATGCTTGCCTTGCCGCAATTATATTAATGCTAAAAGTATTTTAGTTACTCTGATATGATTGTTCTATAAATGAGATCCAAACTTTATTTTTTAGAAGATTCAAATTTCTACAGACCTGCAACTCCCCGAGTCTCTGCTCCATGATTTCATACTCAGTGACAGCAACCTGAGGTTTAGAGAGTTTCATTTCTGACTGCTGGATCCATGTCAGGATTGTACTCATTGTCTCCTGATAGCGTAGGGGTGGCAAACTGTCGAAAACTTCAGCAAAAGGTGGGGGAGGGGGGGGAGCGGTGCAGAGTGAGAACAATTTAACTGCTTTAAATTTAGTTATTATGTTTTCTTAAATTGTCAGCAAACTCAAACACAGTATAATTTCAAATATTAAAAGAGCACAAAACCTGAAAATATGGATTTGTATATGATTATGATGATTAAGATAAATTCCTACTAAATGCCTGGTTTTATGTTCAAAACTTTACATATATTACTTTGAATCCTCGTATTATCCCTTCAAGGTTTGTGTTATTAAACTCATTTTTTCAAATCAAGAAATGGAGGAACAGGAAGTATGAGTAATTTGCCCAAGGTCACACATAGAGAAGGGAGAAACCAATTGGAATCCAAATATATCTGACTTTCACAGCAACTTCCATTATTATCATTTGTTTTGGGGGAAAACAATATCATTATCTAATGCCCTTAATATTTTTCAATTACATCATACCACCTCTATTTTTTCTAAATTAAACCAATTTCTGTGTGCTTAGTGTGTGTCAGGAACTCAAATAATAATCATGCATACATTATAATTGTTATTATAACAGTTAATTCTTAAAAATTAATCTGTGAGATATACATTGCTATCCCCCTCTACAATTGGGGAAACTGAGGCTATAAAAGCACAGCCAACAACTGTGCTTGTAGTCAAGTGTTAGAACCAGGATTTTAAATTAGGGCCATCTGGTTCAAAGCCCAAACCACTATCAAACAACATAATTTTCCACTTTCCCTTATGTGTGTATGTATATGTGTGTATATATACCTGTATGTATTATTAATCACATGTATATAACATTTAATGTTTATAAAGTTTAAGTGGCTATACTGATTATAATCAAGGAGATTAAGACGAGTTTGAAAATTTTGGAAGAGAACTGAAAACCATAAAAAAGACATGTCACATTTTAGAGGAAATCAAAACATATTCTAGAACTGAAAAATGCAGTAAGTGAAAATATGAACTCAGTGATCTAACAGCAGATTAGACACAGCTAAAGAGGGAATTAGTAAATCTGAAGATAGATAAGAATAAAATTTTCAGAATGAAGCATGGAGAGAAAAGAGGATGGAAAATATAGAAGAGAGGATAGAAGACAGATAAAAACAATAGAATGGGCTAACATAACAGCAAAATCATACAGTATGTCTTTTTGTGCCTGGCTTGGTTCATTCTACATGTCCTCCATGTTCATCCTCATTGTCATATGATTCGTAGTTCATTTCTCCTTATGGCTGAATAATTTTCCACTGTGTGTGTATATATGTATAATTTTCCACTGTGTGTGTATATATGTATGATACATAATATCATTATATATCCATTCATCAGTTGGTGGACACATGGGTTATTTCCATCTTTTGGAAAGTATGAATAATGCCACTATGAAAATCATTGTGCAGATGTCTCTTTATGTCACTGTTCTCAATTCTTCAGGGTATATAACGATTACTGGTATTGCCAGGTACTGCAGGGTATTTATGGTGGGGTGATGTATGGGAGCCCTATATGATGTTATACAATTTTTGTTAGTTCCCATTTTTTTACTATATACTTATTGTTTATGTGTGTTCATGTATGAATTATATACTTCAATAAATTGCTTTTAAAATGAAAAAAAAGGTCTAACATAAATGTATACCAGAAATTTAGAGAGAGAGAATGGAACAGAATCCATATTTGAAGAGATAATGGCTGATAATTTTCTAAATAAATGAAATCATGTGCAAAGCATTATTTTAAACCACTATACCAACTGGCATTATTTAAAGCATGATTTTTGTAGCTAGATATGGGTGTCAACCTATATACCAATTTCCTCAAAACTTAAGGAGAAGAATGTAAGAAACCATTTTGCATGCTATTCAATGGGATTTTCCAAACATTAAGATAATTTTAAAGAGTATGTTAGAAATGGATAATGAGCATTTATTAAATGTGCATATATTTATTTGGGAGCTCCTCCCCAAATTTATTTTAAGTGGCCTTATTTTATCTGAGCACTTCTGATTTTTTTATTGAAAGCTCTGTGGTATTTTAAACCTCACTCCTGTCATATAAATAGTGTTTCTCACTATTTTTCTCACCAGATGCATTTATGTGAATGCTAGATAATTTTTTTATCCCCCTCCCCTTGGGTTTTTTTGCATGCTGTCTGCTCTCTGTGTCCATCTACTGTGTGTTCTTCTGTGTCTGTATTTATTTTTATTTATTTCCCCTCCCCCCTTTGTGGCTTGCTCTGCTGTTTGCTCTCTGTCCATTTGTTGCACACTCTTCTGCATTTTTTGCTTGTCTCCTTTTTGTTGCATCACCTTGCTGAGTTGGCTCTCTGCGGTGCTTGCGGGCTGGATGGCACTCTGCAGCACCTGGGCCAGACTCTCTCCACAGCGTGGGAGTGAGCCTGCCTGCACAAGGAGGCCCCGGGACGTGAACCTAGGGCCTCCCATTTGGTAGATGGGAGCCCAACTGATTGAGCTGCAGCCGCTTCCCTAGATAATTTGTTTTGGGGGGAATTCCAAACCTCCATACATATTGTATTTATTTTTTTCCTATTTAAAAAAAAATGTTACATTAAAAAATATAAGAGGTCCCCACATATCTCACACCCCCATCACCCCAATCCTCCCAAATCAACAACCTCTTTCATCATCATGGGACATTCATTGCATTTGGTGAATACATTTTGGAGCACTGCTGAGGCTCAGGGCCTGGCTGTCACATGGACAGTCCAGAGTTTCAAGTCTCCTGAGTATACACCAACTCCAGTGCCAACCACAGGTCCAGTAAAAGTGACAGAGGCGACATGTGTAGAAAGGTCACATCTGTGTCCAACTCCATCACACTCAGGAACACAAACTCCAAAGAGGTCCAACTGACAAGGCACTGAACTTCAGAGCCATCTGCTATTATCATAGAACCTATCTGTGGGTCTCTGTAGCTCTCAGGAGAACCAGTACCTGGGGTTGTATCTACTTTGGCTGTCTCTGGGACCCTGCTGAGGCATGCATAAGCACGACCCTAGATAATTTTTTAAAAAGCAAAAATGGGGCTCATGAATATCAGTGAAGAAAAGGAGCTTTTTAAGAGCTTTGATGGTCATGATGAAGCAAATTTTTGTTTCTGAGAAGGCACCTGAGCAAGTGATCTGGAAGGACAGAAGTCTGAGGGCAGATACATTGGGGGTATTTTTGATGAGTTACAAGTTGCATAAAGTTTGGTTTAATTGAATTTGAAAATGCACATTCTGGAAAACTGCCTGTTTTCTGTTGTGTGAAAGGCAAAAGCCAAATTTATATTAGAAGCTTGCAAAAACTGATATTATCAGACCAATTTTACTCAGATGATCTGTGGTAGATGGTGGCATTTTACTTGTTTATAAAAAGATCATTGGGCTTTTATGAACATCTAGCAGGATTGCTTCTTTGTCTTTACAGAAAAAGATTACGTAGCATGACAATTAGGAAGTCTGACTCTGCAGTTCAGTAAACCTGGCTTTAGCACTGGCTCTGAACTCACTAGCTTTGGCAAATTACTTAACCTTTAACATTTCAGACCTTGTTTATTAAAATGGGGTTGATGATATTTTGGGGAGAATTCAATGAGAGCATTCACTTATTATTCCTTCATGCAGCAAATTTTTATTCAGTGCTTTGAGTACCAGGATTTAAGGAATTAAAAGAAAAGCCTTGGCTCTCAGGATGCTTAAAATCTAGTTGATGGGTCAGGAAGCAATGAAATAAATAAATAATTATAATTGTTAAAAGAGATAAATTGCTGTGAAGAAAAACTAAGGGGATTGTATCAATCAGAGTCTAGGAAAAGAGAAAATGAGAGGATATACAGAAAGAAAGAGAAAGATCCTTTCATGCCAGAAAATGAAATAAAAGGAAATTATGATAGAGAACTAGATATACAAATGTTGGAATAAATGAGTATTCAAATAAGGGAGGGTGCCCAACTCATAGATTAGCAATAGCTGGAAGTTACTACCACCCTGAAGGTTAGAGGGACAAGGGGAAAAGGTGAGAGATAGTATTATCAGAACCCCAAAATTGGGGCCACGCGGCAGGAGCTATATACACAAAGAGGTTCCCTAGTGGAAAGTAGGAGCCTTGAGAAATTGTTTTCAGAGGGAGCTAGAACCTTGGAGGATTCATCCTCACTCACTTGCTGGAGATACCCCCTTGAAGCAAAGAGAGATGGGATAAAATATTCTTGCTTTTCTCCTTTTCTCCTCAATTATCTCCAAAGTGCCTCCCATTGGCTGAGTAAAGCTTGGAGCCAGTTTAAAAAGAGAGCCTGGAAAAGTAGTTGTCATGGGAAGAGCAGGAAATGGCACTGAGAATAGGCAAATGATGTGTGTGAATGATGGTGGGGATGGACATGGGGCATGGGAAAGGAAATTGAGGGGTGTAACGGGATATCAATAGTTTTTATAATAATCTATTTCTTAAGTTTAATGGCTTCATATGCAGATTTATCTTTTTCATTATTTTAAAACTTCTACATGTATTTTATAGAGACTTTTTGAATAAAAAATTAACATAATCAACTGAAAAATATATTAAGATGAAGAGAGAGTGACTAGATAATGATCAAAAAGGCCTCTATGTGGAAGTATCATTTGACCAGAGGACTCAAAGGAAGTGAGGAAGGGAGCCATATGTATATTGAGAGGAAAGCTTTTCCAGGTGGAGAATAAGGAGTGTAACAGTCCTGAAGCATGAGCATTCCTATCACAACCAGGAGGCAAGCATAGGGAGAGCAAAGCAAGCAAGGGGAATGTGGTCACGCATGAGGACAGAGTGGTATCCCAAGACACCTGTGGAAGCCAGAAGAAGATATTACATTCAATTCTAAATTATTCTATACTTTCTTATTACTTAGTGCATTGCTGGATACAGAGTACATTTGCTATTATTATTATTCGGTATGAAGGGAAACACTAGAAAATAGGAAAGTGAAGGAGACCCACTCAGGATCAAGTAGAAATTGTAAGAGTTTAATATAACATTTTTTTAAAGATTTATTTTTAATTTATTTCTCTCCCCTTCCCCCCCTCGCCTGCCCCAGTTGTCTGCTCTCTGTGTCCATTCGCTGCGTGTTCTTCTGTGTCCGCTTCTATTCTTATCAGCGGCACTGGGAATCTGTGTTTCTTTTTGTTGCGTCATCTTGCTGCGTCAGCTCTCCGTGTGTGCAGTGCCACTCCTGGGCAGGCTGACCTTTCTTTTCGCGCTGGGCGGCTCTCCTTATGGGGCACACTCCTTGTGCGTGGGACTTCCCTACGTGGGGGACACCACTGCATGGCAGGGCACTCCTTGCGTGCATCAGCACTGTGTGTGGGCCAGCTTCACACGGGTCAAGGAGGCCTGGGGTTTGAACCATGGACCTGCCATGTGGTAGGCAGATGCTCTATCCATTGAGTTAAGTCTGCTTCCCTAATATAACATTTTAATGTTACAAACAGAAAGTGAAAACTCCCTTACTAGGGAGTGAACAAAAGCTACTTAATAGAGACACTCACATTCTTCTATTGTGGGGGGAGGGTTCCTCTGAGTTAACTTTACATTCTAAATAACCAGACCCAGAGTTAAAGCCAATATATTGCTCTGAAAAGATTTACATACACACACACGTGCATGCAAACACATACAAATGAACATGCACACATACATATACACATTAACATACAATGCAAAAATACATACACTCAAACACACACAAAAGGTGAATTTACTTTATCCTGGGAAGAAAACTGATTAGACAAAAAATAATAATCGGCAAGGACCAAGGGAAAGGACACTAAATGAGATGAAGATGTTCTTTTTCCTTAGGTTTGGGTGTATTTAAAAAGAGTTGTTTGAGTATTACATAACAGCTAAGTCATTTAAAAATATGTTTCGGGAAACGGACTTTGGCCCAGTGGTTAGGGCGTCCGTCTACCACATGGGAGGTCCGCGGTTCAAACCCCAGGCCTCCTTGACCCGTGTGGAGCTGGCCATGCGCAGTGCTGATGCGCGCAAGGAGTGCCTTGCCACGCAAGGGTGTCCCCGCGTGGGGCAGCCCCACGCGCAAGGAGTGCGCCCGTGAGGAAAGCCGCCCAGCGTGAAAAGAAAGAGCAGCCTGCCGAGGAATGGCGCCGCCCACACTTCCCGTGCCGCTGACGACAACAGAAGCGGACAAAGAAACAAGACGCAGCAAATAGACACCGAGAACAGACAACCAGGGGAGGGGGGGAAATTAAAATAAATAAATAATAAATCTTAAAAAAAAATAAATAAATAAAATAAAATATGTTTCGTGTTTGATTGTCAAGGCATGGGTCATTGTATTGCATATAATATTTAACCAAATATTTGAAAGTATTTAGAGTGTTTTGCAGATAATCTTGGCATTAGTAGCTTCTCAGGGAAATATTAAATGGCAGGAAATAATGTTTTTCCGATTTGCCAAATCAAAGGGATAAGGTGCTATGAACATGACAGAAGTATAAAATAGGTACATAACTTGTAAATGTATAATAAAATAGCATAGTTTGCTGAAAACTCAGCCAGCATCCATCTATGTATAAATAGAGATAGGCAGATAGATAGATAGATAGATGATGGACATATAGAAAGATGATAGAGAGTGCATTAAATTTAAAAAATCTGTTTTTTTTTCAGTACAGGCCAGCATGAAATAAAAATCTTTCAAATTTGGAAAGATGAACAGTTAACACTAGTTTTTTTTAAACAATGACCCATTTTTCCTATATCAACCAATACAATTCTAGATTAAGCTTATAAAATAATGATCATATGATGTGATAGATTATTTTTCTGTTATGTAAACAAAATGATAACAAATTATGCATTAATTTGCATTATCCAATGAATAATTTGCATTTTCTAGTGTCCCAGGTTCCCCTGAAAACTCTGATCAATTATGCAAGAACCCATATCACCATTCCAGTGGGCACTGTTTAGCAAAATGCACTGATGGACATTTCATTCTCAATTCTGATTCAGGAGGTTTGGGAACATTTCCTCTGGCTACTGGGGTCCTGAGAGCAAACTCTGGGTTTTTCATAGGTGGACTGCAGTTGGAGAGGGGCTAGAATTTCAACAGGACCTATCAACTCCAGAATTTCAGAACTTGCTACCTTGCAGTCCATGTGTAGTTTGATCAAGCAGGAACTGCTTCTATCTAAATAGCTGTTGTAATAGCTACCTAATGGGCTCTGACCTCGCCCTCAAGTCCATCTCATTTGTAAGGGAGGTCCCAATTAGATTCTCTCTTCTTTAGCTCCCTCCTGGGCTTTGTGTTTAATGAGAAGTAAAATATTTCAGTCTATGAAGTGTTGGTGCTATTCAGCTTAACAACTTCCTATCTGTATTCAAGTATAAAATATGAAGTCCCCCTGCTGAAAGATAAACCACACTTTTGCTCTGTTCTGAGAGAAGACAGGACTAATTGTGAAAGGGGAGAGTGCAGAAAAGATCAAAATGGCATCTATTAGTCTCTCTCATGTAAGTTACCTGGCACAAGCAAAGGCCCATGCAATATTCAATCATATCTAGTCTTGCCATGCCTACTTTTGGGTTCTTTCAATTCCTCTTTGATGCCCAATTTCAGAAAATATAAGACTGAATTGTAAAGTTGCACCACTGGATAAAACTCATCAATATTTTCTATTTTTCCCAAGATAATATCCCTAACCCTCATGACCGCTCATAAGACCCGGGAGAACTGCCCTCTGTTCAAATTTCCAAACTCATCTTTTAGTCTTCTCTGTGCTTCAGAGACAGGACTTCTCTCTTATTCTTAAGTAGCCATCAACTACTATCCTTAGTCTTGTTAATGACCATTTTTCTGTCAGCTCCCATGTCCAGTAGTACATTTTCAGGTTAGCCTTCACTGGCCTTCCCAGTCAGGATCGGTTTCCTTTATTTGCAGCCTCAGAGCCTTGGCCTTTTCTTTCTGAGCACTCATCTCGGATTATAGCTATACAATCACTAGTTTAGTTATGTAATTAATGGCTGTGTCTATCCCAACATTACAAGCATGATGAGAGCAAGGAGCATGTATGTTTTTGGGCTAAGCATTCTACCCTCAATTACCCTGCAAGGAACCAAAATTTGTTAAAAGAACGAAAGAAGGTTGCAGAGTATAAACTTGAGCATAAAGACAGAATCCCTTTTCCAGGAACATAGCAGGAGCCCAGTGTTTTGGAAAGCTTATACCCCAAATGAGAGGATAAATAAATAATTTACCTGGAGAGTTCGGACACTATTCTCATTCCATTTCTTAAATCATTTTAATCTCCATGGAACCTATTGAACTATGAACAGCTTAGGTTGACTTTCTTATAATTTATTCCCTTTCTCACTTCATAGCTTCTTAGAGTGCTAAGGTAGGCTTTCTCTAATTGCAATGTTTTTCTCTGGCACAATTTAGTTCTAAATTTAAAATGCTTTAGTCTTTGGCTGAAAATAAACAAATAGCAAGAAAGTATATGCTGTGTCTCACATTTTAAGCAGAGAGAGAGAGGGAGGGAGTGCATATGGGTTTTGTTTTTTTTCCTGGAATTCTTCTGAAAAGGAACAAAACCATGTTCTAAAATTGATTATTTTGAAATAGAATAGTTAATAAAGGAACAATATTGATTACATTCTGTATTAGTCAGCCAAGAGGGTGTTCATGCAAAATAACAGAAATTGGTTGGTTTCTACAAAGGGCATTTATTTGGGGTAGGAGCTTACAGATACCAGGCCATAAAGCATAAGTTACTTCCCTCACCAAAGTCTATTTTCACATGTTGGAGCAAGATGACTGCTGACATCTACAAGGGTTCAGGCTTCCTGGGATCCTCCCTTCTAGGGTCTTACTTCTCTCTGAGTTCAGGATTCCTCGCTCTTCTAGGGCTTGCTTCTCTTTCCTCTGTGTTGCCTACTTACTGGGGCTCCAGCTTCAGGCTTCAGCATCAAATTCCAACAATCAAAACTCCAACATCAAAAACCCATAACTCTGTCCTTTGCTGTGCCTTTTATCTGTGAGTCCCCACCTACCAAAGGGTGGGGACGCAATACCCTACTGGCACAAGAGGTTTTACCTAATTAATCATGTAAACTGATGAATCCAATAAGATCTAATACGCCCAGAGGAAAAGATCAGTTTACAAACATAATCCAATATTTCTTTTTGGAATTCATCAATATCATCAAACTCCTACACGTTCCAACCAGAAATATTAGTTATGTTCTACAAGTACCACTTCATGGAAAAAAATGCTTACACTACATTTTATATATATTCTCATATATTAATTCATTAATAGAAGTATTTATTGAGTGTCAATTATATTTCAGTCTTTATGATAATTATTGGGGCTATGGTAATGAAGAATTCATACAATCTGTGCACTCATTTTTATTGATTTCATACTCTACTCATGGATGCAGATACTCTAATATTTGCATCTATTTTTGGTGAAACTTGTAATTAATTTTATAAAACGAAAGTACAAAGTGCTATACAGGAAATTGTGGGGACATCATATATAGGCTAGGACTCATAATGGAGTAACTTTTGAGCAAAAATATGAAGTAATAGGAATTAGTTACTTCCAGCAAAGCAGAAGAGCATGTACAGGCTCTGAGGTGGGGAGTATGCCACCATTAAGCAATTAAATGAAGACCAAAGTGAAGCAGAAAGAAAGGATGAATGAGACTGTGATTGGAGGTAGGCTGGAGTCATATTAGGCAAGACCGTATGGGTGCTGTTAAAATTCTAAGAGAAAAAGGATGTCACCGAAGTTTTTACACAGAAGTGGGGCTGTCAGATTTGCCTTAAGGAAAATAAGTCTGGCTGAAATGTAGAAAACATCTTGATGTCAAGAATAGATGTGGGGAGACAAATTATGGTCAAGGCAAGAACCAATAGGAGCTTGGATTAAGAGGATGGTAATAAATATGGAAATAAATTTGGATGTGAAAGTTATTTGGGAGATAGAAATGCATAGGACTTGGTGATGGAATGGAAATGTTAGAGAGGGAAGGATGAAGGAGAGGGAGTATCAAGAATGACTTGGTGGTGGTTCCTTTCTTTGATAAAGGAGGAGCCAAAAGGTTATTGTTGGGAGAGGTGGCTGCCATGAGTTTTTCATTTTGGGTCATCTTGGGGAAGAGGGGAAGGGAAATAAATAAAAATAAATAAATCTTAAAAAAAACACACAAAAAAACAGCCGCTTAAAAGAAAATATATTTTATGATTTCCCTTATATGAAACTCAGAATTAACAGAGACAGAAAGGAGATTATAGGTTATAAGAAGCTGGGGTTGGAGGAATGGAGAGTTTCTGTCTGTGGTAATAAAAAAGTTCAATATAGTAAAATTAACTACACTAAATTAATTGGCCTGTTGAGAAATCAATGTTTTCCTCAGAATTATATGCATTAGTTTTAATATACAGTTATAATATTATTATAGTCATGATTCAAAGTTGAGACTTTTCATTCAATTCATCCTCCTGCTACCGATAAAACTGAGGTGTGATAGTTATATGTCAATTAATTCTCAGTGCGGAAGACAGACAACATACATGGGATGGGATGCTCTGATTCACTACTAGTCTTTCTCCGGTTAGTACACCACTGATTTTCAATACATGTGCCTGTTCCATAGGATCTGGCAATTCACAGGCAATGAATCACTTCATATTGGTAAACTGTGCTCAAAATACATTTTTTTCAACTCCTTTTTCCTTCCCTACCCTTATCCAAATTTGACACTACATTTCCTTGAAACTGATCATACACATGTTTTGATGATGCTCTTTCATAGTTTGTAACAATTGTTTCACATCAATGCAAGGTGTTGGTGGTGGGGTGATGTATGGGAGCCCTGCATATTGACATGCATGTTCATTTTATAAGTTCACAACTTATACTATACACTTATTGTTTATGGATGTCCAGGTATGATTGATAAACTTCAATAAAAAAGTTTATAAAAAGCTAACAAGTTGGGAACCTGTTTGTGGTTTTGTTTTAATAAATGACTACAAAACAATTGTTATCCATCTAATATAATTTAAGGAGTAAGGCATAGAACAAAAGCATGCATACACACGTGGAAACATAAATCCCACAATTTCTTTTTCTGTTTCTTTATGTGGAGTATAATAATAACACCATGTAATGCTGGCAAGGATTGATACCAGTGTTTGAAAACTGCTTTGACAATTTTGCAAAGATGTGGATTACCTCATTTAAATCAGACATGTTTGAGAATACCAGCAGGGGATTTCTAACTCGTTTGTAGATTTAAAAATACGTGTGTGTGTGTGCGTGTGTGTGTGTGTAAAATCTGGTGCATAAGCCAATGCATCTGAAGGTACCTGAGGAAAACCTTGGCATGTAGCACTCAGTATGAACCAGTGAGATGTTTGTGAATGCTGCCCTTGGGATCTCAATGTGGGAGCAGACATTATCTTGCTCCAGCTAGGGAAATTCACTTTCTCCATCTTATGTGGAAATATTGATTAATAATCCAACTGATAATTGTCTCTTTTCTGAAAGCAAAAAGACAACAAACATATTCGATTAAATATATTTCCATCTTAAAAGACAGCAAGTGTTCCACTGATATCTTTTGGTTCAGTCTGTTTTATGCAAAAAAATAGCCTAAGGATTTAACAGTTGGTCAATTTTTAACTTATAAATAAATAAAATTTGTTCCAAAATAAAGCCTACTTATTGCAGTTTCTACTGTTCTATTTCTAAAGCATTCTCCTTAAAATAAAGATACCTTCCTGATGTCTTATGATTAAGGAAATATATTCTACAAAATTAAAATTAATATAAATGAATGTCGGTTGGAAGCCTGTGCTGTAACTTATTGGGAAAACTAATGATTCAGGCCTCCATACTATATTATTGTTTATCTTGAAAGGAAAAAATATCCCATTAATCTCCAATCGTTTAGTATGGCCATATGGGGGATGGCAGTGATAAACTATGGCCAAACCGACATTGAAAATTGTAGTGGAAGAGTGGGAAAAATGTTTTCTACACTTTTTGTTTAAAAACTTCTGCTTTGTCCAATGGAATTAAAAGAGGGAGGTACTGCTGAGAAGAGAGAAGGGAAGAAAGGAGCAGAGCACAAAGGAGAGGAAGGGCAAGATGATTTCGTTATAAAAAAAGAGGTGCATGTGTGAAATTAAGTACTATGTTTTATGTTATATACAAGGGGGAACAATTTAACCGAAAATCAAGATAAGCAGTGATCTACTTTGAAAATTCAGAAATTTTCCCCTTGCAATATAAAGCTATCATGATAAAGCTGAGCACTCAGAAGTAGGTTATGTATGACCCTTTTATGAAAAAAATGACAATTATTTCCTTCCAAAAATGAAAACAAAACTGTTTATAGAAAATAAAGGTACTTAAGGATCAGAGAAAGAATGGAGCAGAGAGAAAGACAGAACCGAAATGCCCGTGGTGGTACTATTAAAATTACGATAACTTATTTCCCAAAGGTTGAGTAAAACTGTACAGGGATACTTTGGCAAATAAAGTAGAAGGGATTACATTTTATTAATGGATAAATAGAATAAAAAAGAAGGTTGGAAGTTATATAAACAATCATATGTATGAAAGATAAAGAAGAAAGATGATGATATTGATGGATGGATGTTTGGATGGATGAATAGATAGTATACATTATTATTATTATATATATATATATATATTGCAGTGTCATAGAAAAATATTTGTTATCAATCATCAATATTTGGAACATCTCTAAAGTAAACTAAAATTTTGAATCTTAATTAATAGGAACATTTATATCAAAATATTTTCCAGTGAAGAAGTTCCTTTGCCCACCAGTTACAATATATCCTTCAATGTACTTGACTTTTAAAGGTTTTTATAGACTTTTGTGACTAGAAAACAATATGTTATTGTTAAATAGGTCAATGTTTGAAAATTTAGGACATTCAGAATGTTTTCCCCCATTGTTTTATTGAGGTACAACAACCAGTACATTGCAATCCACTAGAGGGAGCTGACATTATTGTAAACTTGCATTACCTGATTATCAGTAAAATAAGCCCTTCAGGAAAAATGAATTTCAATGAGAAAAAAATATGAATTGATATTTGCTTTATTCATTTCATGACCTCACCAAAAATAGTAAAACTGGAAAAATGAGGGAAGCATCATGTAATTAATATATTAAGTTGAGAAACATATGCACAATTCCTAGAATAGTTACAAAGTATATCAATAGAAAAATGTGTTTTACAACTAATTACTGTTTTAGTAGAAAACAATTGCATGTTCTTGTACTTCTTATAACAATTTGGTAAAGTTTATAAAAAAATATTTTCATTTTAACCCCTTAAAATCCAATTATACTGGGGAAGCGGCTGTGACTCAATAAGTTGGGCTCCCATCTACCATATGGGAGGCCCTGGGTTCACTTCCAGGGGCCTCCCTGTGAAGGCAGCCTCGCCCGCACACTAGAGAGAGCCACCCAGTCTGCAAGCACCGCGGAGAGCCGCCCAGCCCACAGGCGCCACGGAAAGCCAACTCAGCAAGGTGATGCAACAAAAAAGGGAGACAAGCAAAAAAACACAGAAGAGTCCGCAGTGAATGGGCACAGAGAAGCAGACAGCAAACAAGCCGCAAGGGGGGAGGGAAAAATTTTTTTAAATCCAATTATACTGTTTAATCCTCCATGTGTACATATATAAATATACATGTATGTGATCAAAACCAATTCATTTACTATTGTTTTAAAGTTTTATAACTTGTTTCTTAAAGGAATTTCGGTCTTCAAAATTAGGCTCATGAACAAGAATATTTTGGACCAGGCACAATGTATTAACATCATCCTAAAGAGGAAATTGGTAAGATACAAAAGAGACATCTTGAAAACTTTCCTAGCTGCATGGTATTTATTAGTATAATTTCTCCACTTCTATCTCATATTTCATCATGAAAAGAAGAAAATATGTAGGTATAGTATTCCAATTGTAAAATGATTTCCATGGAATAATTTGTCCTCAATTGATTTACAATGGCCACATGCAAGATGTAGCTAAATTTCCTCCAGAAAAAGTTTAAAAAGTATTAGAAGGTTCATAGCTAAATATCCTTGCATATATAGTAAACTGGATTCATTGAAAGCCTACTCACAATACCTCAACTGCTCTTTTGTCCTTCAAGATCCTTAATAACTGATTCTGAAATTGCAAGCAACCAAAGTGAAGTTGTGCCATATCAAACACATGATTTATTTGTTCCTTAACATCATGAAATTATTAAAGGAGGGAAACACATGTAAACAAAACACATCTTTTTCCTACTATCACTATTTTATTACAGGTTACTAGAAGTTGTAGAAAGAATGGTTCCACTGACAGAAGTTTTTCTTTCATGTTAGTAGCTTCTTTTCCCCCCACAAATAACCCATTTTGAAAAATTTCAAGTTAGCCATTTTAAGTACTTTTACTTACTTGTCTGTAGCTCTTTTTCTTTGGCCTGCGCATCAGCAAAGACTTGGTTAAAATGATTTGTAAATGCCACAAAGTCTGCATCCAGGAACACTGGCCCTTGTCCTTTCTTTTTCAAGGCTATGCTTTGAATTTTTAATCTCTCTATTTGAGGCTGAAGGGCTGACAGCCGGTTGACTTCATCCTGTACCATAATTTAGGGTATTAAAAGAAATAGCATTTTTACTTTGCATACATTAAAGTTTTGCAAAGGAAGTTGTTAAAAGGCAGTGATGCGAGCTTAGTTTAATACCCTTATCAAAAATTTGATAAGAAACATTCATGATGATTTAGATAAGCCTCTACCATAGGTCATCAGTTTAAGAACACCTTGGCTCTTCATTTAATATGTATATTCAAATCATTTAATATGTATATTCAAATATAACATTCTTTAAAGTCCAAAATTGCATGGTTTAGAGTATTCATGGACATGACTGTGTAAGGTTGGCAATTACTGTGAATGGCCCTAAATCCTTTCCATAAAATGAATATGGATGTTCCACTGAATCACTCTAATTTCAAAATTGTGTGTTTTTGCTTCAAATTCTAAGCCCATTCGATATGCTATATCTATTTTTCCTTTTAATTCATTTGAAAGATAAACTGAGAGCTTGAAATGTGGGTAATGCAAATGGAAATATGTTGTAATTATTAAATATACACTGATTTCTAAGATTTAGAATGAAAAATAAAGAATGCAAATTATGTTGTTCAGTTTTTCTTGTCAATTACCTCTTGAAATGATAGTATTTCTGATACATTGCATTTAATAAAATGCATTATTATAGCTAATTTACCTGCTTCTTTTTCCTTTATTAATGCAGTTTTTAGAATATTTGAAATTACATATGTGGTTCACATTTATGACTTGTATGATATTTTATCTGGACTGTGCTGTTCTCTAGATATAAATGTTTTCATACTCTTTCTATTAAAGTTAAAATTAGTATGTATTTGATACATACATAATTTGATCTGATACAGAAATCTTGCTCTAAAAGTTGCTCTAATTTTAAATATTATTATCCTGTTTGAATACTTATAATTCATATCCCTATGGTACCTTTAGAAAAAAATACTTGAAGATTGTTCACCATTTAAAATGTGAAAAACAGAATAATTAAAATTTAAAAGCTGGGTCAAAAGCCAAATAGAAGGAAGGGAAAATTGAAAGAATTAAAGCAATTATGAACTAAATTTAAATGTGAGCTTCCTGAAAATCACAGTGAAATGGGAAAAAAAGCTCTTATTTTCGGATGTATGTACATCTGTTTGGAAAGAGTAACTTTGGATTTAGGAATGACAGATAAGCACATCACATAAATCCTTTCCTAATGGCAAGACTATCTAATGGGCAATGCTACCTCTTTTGATTTTCAGAAGATATAGAGGCAACTTTCAGAGGAATGTGCTTATTACAGTATGATTTGATTCAGGTAGGTTAATTTCTGATAAAGGGTGAAGATTATAGAGACTTAGCAAAATCAAGAGGGGATCCATGTCCTTCATTGAAGCATGAATTGTCTCAGTCAAGGGCTAGAAGGTTGGTGCATATCCATGGGTGAAGACTGAGACAAGATTTCAGAGGGCAATATTCTTTTTTTTTTTTTGTAAATTATAAAATACATATTATGGCTTGTATACATAATTTGTGAATTGCAGCATTGACATCTTATGTGAATATTTAAGAATCTGATTTACATTTCACCAGATGAAGGGCTTTCACTCTTTCCCTTTAGGGGGCAATATAGGGAGCCTATATTATAGTCAAGTGTGTTCTGTTAAAAACAATTTTTAATTCTAAAAAAAAAAGGAAAGAGGGACACAGAAACTAATAGAGTATTTTGGCAAATACTTAGTTGAGACTAAATCACAGGAGAGATCATTTTGACCTGAAGTGTTTAATAGTTAAAAGGTGTTAATATTTAACTATTATTTCAAAGAAAGTGTCTTAGTGCTGTTGGTCTGACAGGGTAAGGGATATTACCTGTGTCCATTTATTCTTTGAAATTGTATGCTTATATGATGGAAGTGTTTGTATTTTTCTCAGGAATGGGCCCATAGATTTCTTCCAATTCTCAAAGGGTTCTCTGTTCCCCAACATATTAAAAAGCAGTTCTGTGGAGCATTAAATTTTGTTCTGCATCTGTACTCTGTTGTAAAACACCTCCAAGGAGCAGAATTCATTGACAAACAGAATGGAATTATGTATCCATTCTGTATCACATGCCACAGCCAAATACTATTTAGTTTTTGTTTTTGTTTCTGTCCATGACATTAAGTTTATCCTACTAAATATTTTACCTAATTATCCATCAAGTAATAGGAACCAATGCAATAAACAGAAAGAGTAAGGGGGATGAAAAGGGTGGGAAAGGGCTGATCAGAATTTGCAATTTTGTGGCTGGATGCAATCAAAGAAATATTTTCACTTAGGGTAACTTCTCCAACCTTTGGAGAATATTATGAATGGTACTTTACATATATATGACCTCCAGGTTATCTCCATTTGCTACTTAGATAAAGAACAAAATCCTTAACATGCCCATAGAGTCCTGGCTTTGCTCCTCATTTTCCTCTCCCTTCACCTACACTTCTTGTTGTATTCCCCCATCCCTCAATGCTCAGCATTCACACTGACCTTCTTTTAGTTTCTTTGTCATATTGCTCCCTCCTACCATCGTTCTTCTTCCTGAGGCCTTTCTGGTTCTGTTCTCTTATCAATTCCAACTCATCCTAAAATCCTTAACTCAAATGTCCTTCCTCAAGAAAACTGCTTTTGGCAGCTCTTTCTAGGTCAGGTTCTCACTATTAGATCCTCTCCCAATACTTTGTACCCTTGCTTAAGTCATTTCTCCAACTTTTAATTTTACATCTATTTATTTAATCATTTGCTTACTCTCTCTCTTATTCTACGTAAATTCTATGAAGGCAGGATCAATGAAGGCTCACTCTAATATTCCCAAAACATTGTATCATTCTTTGTTTTTTTAAACAAACTTAGTATCACTCTTGGCCACTTTAGAGATATTCAGTATTTATTTAATGGATAAATGTATTTTGTAGACTTTTTTATAAATTTCTATATCTAATTCTTAGAAAACAGGTTATGGTAATATCATTTTCTGTTGCCAGAATTAATATAGATGGTGTTTTCCACTAATTATCAGGAAAACAAAAGTTATAGACTCTATTTTTTAATAGAAGAGTGTATATAAATATAGAAATACCCTAGATTTACACAACATATTTCCCTACAATCTAAATGGCTTTCTGTGCTATATTCTTTGTCCAAAATATATACTTCATGAGTTTACCTTCTAGTAAGGCAGTAGGTCCAATAGGTGAAGAGGAACCATCAATTTCTTTAATTGTTCTTCCTTTCGAAGTGTTTTTAATTTCCCATTGCTTTCTGGATTGAATATCAGCTCCAACCAGACTCTTGTCTCTTACCCTCTGGATTATTTAAGCAAATTTTCTCTCTATTTCCAACATCCCTTTATTCAGACGATTCTTTTCAAAGTGTATAGATTAACCTCCATTCATCCCTTTTTCTATTAAACACAAATATCTCAGCCTATCACTAAAGATTCAAGTTGAAAACCTTTCATCTATACTCTAATCTCTAATCATTTTCCCATGTCCCAAGAAAAGTGCACAGCTCATAGTAATAATGCAAAAAGTTCAAGCTATTTTCATTACTAGACATCTCTTATCTTCTTGCACTTTCAGGCATGCTCTTTTAATCTGTTTCTTGGGTTCTTTTGTGCCAGTTATCTATAAATCTACTCTTCTCCCTTCTCCTGTGACTCTGGAGGTTGACCCTTACAGACAACAGAGTCTTCTCTAACTTCTGATTAAGTTTAGTCAATAGTGACTCCTGCCCCTGATCAGATTCTTTAGTGGGGTGGGGTGAGGGGAAGAGTGAAACAGGGTGTTTATTTTCCTGGTGCCATTCCTGTGAGGTTGCTTTGGCTGGCTCTTACTGCTGCATTTGCTATGGTATTCTAACTCTATCTGGGTTACTGTAACTTCTCATTCCCCTTGTCATTTCTGGCCTTAGAGCAGTAACAAATCTGCTGCTAATAACGACTGTTTACTTCAGTATATTTTGTGGTTCTTCTCTAGTCTGGCCACACCTTTGTAAAACATATCTTGACAAAGAAACCTTCTTTAATTATCCTAATTTGACAGTGTCATCCATTTTAAAGTGAATCTGATTACTTAGCATATTGGCTTGTTGCTGAATTGTGTTTCCCACTATTTGTGTGGATTCCAATTTTTGTACATATGTATGAATTTTCTCCTTAGCACATGAGATGCTGTAAGGAAAAACTTTAAATTACAGGCTGTTCTTCATAGGATATATGCTGTTTTCACTCTCCCTAAATACCTTACTCTTTTGCAAACTGACAATATCGTTTAGCCACATATAAGAACTCGAAGTACATATTTTAGGATTTGGGACCCTTATATTACCTACTTAAACTAATTTTCATTGCTTATATTCTGATCTTTGCTGGGTTTAGCTGCATCCATAGAAGGTGAAAAATCTTATATTAAACAATTTTGCCATTGTCCTCTTCGAAATTACCAAGAAATTCCTATTGATCATGCTCCAGATTCTTACCTTACAAATTTTTAACTGGCTTTTAACTGCTGTTGGCTCTGATGTGGTGGTAGGTTGGGTTTTCAACCAGTTTTCTGTGATAGTTGTCATCTGCTCCAATTGTTGTAGCTGATTATAGAAAGTGATGATGCTGTTCTGATACTCCAGCCAGTTAACTCTCTCATTTAGCAACTGGCAGAATTCAATCCACCGGCTGTTCAGTTGTTCTGAGGCTTGTTTGATGCTGTCGGCATTAACACCCTCTAGAAATAAATAAATAAATAAATAAATATTAATATATCCACTGAAGCCATATATTGAAAGAAACTATCTGAAAACCAATCCATCTCTAGTAAAAATACCCATCATATATAGGATTTCAAACCAGTTAGTAATGTATAAAGACATAAAATGTACCAAGATTATTTTTGATTAATATTTGTAAATTATTAGTTGTATTTATTAAAGAATATGAAGGTGAAAAGTAATAAAGTGGCACAACATGTGGAAGAGTAGAATTAGAATATATTTAAACAAAAGAAAAGTGAAGAAAGTTCTGATCAGGGATGGAAGATAGGTTGTGCAAAAGTAAGATTTTGGATGTTTCAAAATAAATGCTAAAGAACATCTGTAGTATTAAAGGCTATCTGCAAATACTAACTTATATATTTTTTTTAAAAAATGGGTTTGGAAATTATTTAAAATGTTATTATTTGGATGCTTTAAATAAATCTAGGTGACATCATCAACATAGCCATGTAAGATATCCCCTGAAAAAGGTTCCCTTTAGAAACAACTAATAAAGAGATAAATCCCATTTTCTTGGAACACTAGAAGATGACAGAGATTTGAGAAAGACTCCACAATCCCTGAATAGAAGGAAAAAAAAAAAAAAACACCAAGAAAAGGGTAGGAGATTTGCATCTTGGACCTGCCGGTCTGGACCCCTCCTCCCTCCTCTTGTCCCATGCAGCATAAGAGTCACACAGAGGCAGCATGGCCCAGGCACCTTTTGCCGTGGATATAGATGACAGAGCCACTCACAGCAGTGAGTTAGAAGCCCACACATGTTCAGGGATAGGGACCCAAGTATGCAGAGACCGAGGGCGGAATGCAAGCTGCTGGTGAGTGTGTGCCACACAAAAGGGCCCTTAGGAAACAAAAGACACCACAGAAAAACTTGTTGGCAATAGGTGGACATAAAACATTCACAGATGAACAGAAACTGATGGACCAGTTCTACAAGAATTTCTAAGGGGGTTCTTGAGGTTGAAAGGAACACACAGGAACAGCACGAAGAACTGAAGCTCTTCAGTGAAGGTAACTAAATGGGTAAAATGCAAAATCCAATAGTACTTTTTCCTTGATATACAACTTTATTTTTTAATTCCTATAAGAGTTATAATACAATTGAATAAGGAATATTCACATTTCTTGATAATGGGTATGCAAAATATAAAGACATAATATGGGACAAAACAACATAAAGAGGGTAAACGGAGGGATATGGAAGCAGAGCATGTGTGTGCTATTGAATTTAAGGTGGTGCCTTTTCAAATTAGTGGATTATAAATTTAGATTGTATAATACAAACCCCAGGTTAACCACAAAGAAATTATTTATAAAATATACAGAAATGGAAATGAGGAAGGGATCAATCTGATACGTGACAGAAAATCAACTATTGAGAAAGGGAGGCTGCAATAAAGGAAAAAAGGAAAAACGATGTAAGACGTATAAAAAACAAAGGACACAATGGCTGATGTTAGTACTGCTTTTACAATAATAATGTTGAATGTTAGTGGATTTAACTCCCCATCCAAAGATACAAATTGACAGAAAAGATTTTTTAAAAGTGCAATCCAAATATGTTGTTTACAAAAGATTCACCTTAGACACAAACACACAAAGAGGTTGAAAGTGAAAAGATGGAAAAAAACAACTTGGCAAATAGTGACCAAAACTGGATATGCATATAAAAATGAATGAAGGGGGACACCTGTCTCATACCATATATACAAAAATAACTCAAAATGGATCAAAGATCTAAATGCTAGAACCAGGACAACAAAATTTCTAGAGCAAAATGTAAGGAAGCATCTTCAGGAATTTGTGTTAGGCAGTGGTTTCTCAAACTTTACAACCAATGCACAGGAAACAAAAGAAAAAATAGATAAATGGTACTTCATCAAAATTAAAACATTTTGTGTATAAAAGGACTTTCACATGAAAGTAACTAGACAACCTACAAAATGGGATAAAATATTTGGAAACCACATATCTGATAAAGGTTCAATATGTAGAATATATAAAGAAATCCTACAATTCAGCAATATAAAGATGAAAGACTCATTTAAAAATGGACAAAATGGTTGAAAATACATTTCTTCAAAGAAGATGTACAAATGACCAAAAAGCACATAAAAATATTTTCAGCATCGCTAGATAGTAGGGAAATTCAAATCCAAACTACAGTGAGATTACTAGAATAGATAGTATTAAAACACACACACGAACACACACACACCAATCATAAATATTGGAGAGGATGTGGAGAAATAGGATCCCTAATTCATTGTCTATGGGAATGTAAAATCGTGCACCAGCTGTGGAAGATAGTTTGACAGTTCCTCAGAAAGTTAAGTATAGAATTACCATATGACCTGGCAATCTCACTTCTGAATATATACCCTGAAGAATTGAAAGCAGGGACCAGAACAGATATTTGCACACTAATGTTCATAGAGGCATTATTCACAAATGCCAAAAAGTGGAAGCAACCTAAGTGTCCACTAGGTGATGAATGGATAAATATAATCTGGTATATACATACAATGGAACAGTATTCACCCGTAAAAAGTTCAGATAAATGCAACATCATTTGGAGTGAAATAATCCAGACACAAAGGACAAACATTGCATGATCTCATTGATATGAAATAAATAGAATTAGCAGGTTAATAGAGTCAGAATCTAGAATATAGGTCACCAGGTTCCAGAGAGGTGGTAGGGAATGGGGAGTTAATGCTTAAATTGTAGAGAGTTTCCACTTGGGTTTATTGTACACATTTGATCATGTATTTTGGGGATGGTAGCACAGCATTGTGAACATAATTAAGTGCACTGAATTATTTATATGAATGTGATTAAAAGGGGGAAATTTTGTGTTGTATACATGTTACAAGAATAAAAATTCAAACAAACATAGGACTATACAACCCAAACAATAACCTTATTGTAAATGATGGGTTGTAGTTAACAGAACAGTTATTAAAATGTCCTTTCATGAATTGTAACAAATGTAACACACTAATATAAGGTGGTAATAATAGTTTGGTATATGGGAAGTCTCTAGTTTTTGCATGACTTTCTGTCAATGACAACTTCTCTAATTTAAAAAAATCTAAAAAGTGGGAATTTATCAAAAAACAATAATTCTGCTTCTGTTACAGAACCCCAGAAATAAGCAGTTTGCTCATACGTACTAGGAAAAGTAATCTTTCTAAAATGAGAAAAAAAGTTTTCATCTACAAATAGGGAAGTAGATACAGGAGTTTTTAAATCATCACGGTGAACCTAAAGCAGGGAAATGTCTATTAAGAACAAAATGGAAAAATAAGCACATCATTATCAACATTAGCTTTCTGGAATACCTACTATGTGCCAGGAATATGCTAGGCCTTTTCATATATGTAATCTTATTTAAATTTTGCATTATTGTGATATGCAATTAATGGCAAAGTATATATCATTCAGTATACAGCATGAAATATAACAACATCATGCAATTATGGGTGAAAATATTCACACTCTCTAACATTAGTTCATAAGATTTAGACTTTCTTAGATGGTAGTTTATAAACAATAACTTAATAAATGACATATAAAAAAGAAAAAAGTTTAAATATGATATCATGCATTTTAAAACATAGCTACAGTAGCAGAGATAATATTCTTATGATTTTTGAAATATTGTATATTTGAATGTTTCCTATTCCTCCAACTAGCCACAGCATAAGCTCACTACAAGATGTTTCTCAAGATTAACATATCTAAGGCGGAAGGTGATTGAGGAGAAGACAAGGTTGTCTAACGAACTTACTTTAATGAATGCTCATTGAACTCAACTGAATGGTAATATGATGTAATTAATGGGCACATAGGTTCTTGAAAAGTCTGGAGAATAATTCAAGCAAATATGAGATATGTGGGTTTGCTAACTGGGACATTTCTCCCACTCTATCCTATTCTTTTTTTAAGACTAAAAATATATATGTGGTTTAGAATTCAACAACTCTATGTTTTATCTGCTTTTACTTTTTTCTGCTCAAATTTTATCTTTCATTTTGTTGACTCTTATGCTGCCATCACCTTATGCTGCCAAACCACATCTGTCATTTCGTTTGAAACACAACTCTATCTTGACTAATTTCAAAGCATGACAGTACCCAGGATGAGACTGGAGAAAACACTGCAAATATTGGTGATGATCTTTTCCTCCTTCTGTAGCTGATGCACTTTTAAAGAAAAGTACCTTAAAAAAACAAACATGGTGTAAAAAGAAAATATATGTCTCCATATCCCCAGCTATAAAAGGAAGCCATTGCTTTGCAGCAGCGAAATATTCTTTTATCTTCCTAATACTTAAGAAGCAGTTGGTCTTATTGAGATATCTTGATATGTGGTATGATAATTTGGTTTAGGGGAGTGATCAAGAATGTAACAAAATAAGTTTTGGGGAATACAACTAAGTAGCTACTTGTAAAATGATCAAGTTTACTACAAAGTACAAGAGAAACATCTAAAAATTCTGTCATTTGGGCACTCAATTTAAGAAAAATAGGAGACTACGCTAACATTATTTCTGGCAATGGAAAGGCATAATTTAAAAACACACAAGGGAAAGTTTTAAATTATGTTATGTAATGCCACAAGAATAAGCCATGGATCTAAATGATTAGATATTTGGCAGAAATATTTTTAGCATTTGTTGAAATTGAACTTCTGATATGTGACAAGTCAATATAAACCAGACATTAGGTAGGTAAACAAAAGATACTAAAGTAAACTAAAGGTACTGATGGATGGTTGCTGGGTTGAATCTTATGTAACATTGTGCTCCCTTATCATTTAAATAAAACTTTCTGTCACTGAGAGAGGTCAACCATATGAAGAGGCTGAGAAATTGGAAAAATGAAATCATAATTCTTCACATGAATGATATATTAAATTAATTAGTGAAAAGATAAATCAAATTATATCAAAGTACCAACAGGTTCTGTGGTATCTATTAAGATCCAGGGATAGGACATGAGCTTGGAGGGGATCGATAAGGAAGAACAAAGGGCTCAAAGGGACACATGTAAAAACTGGAATATAGACTGTAAGTTTTATATCAATGTTAAATTTCTTGAACTTGATTACTGCACTTCAGATGGTTACATAATGACTATCCTTTTTCTAAGGAAATGTACATGGCGGTATTAAGTGTTCAAGGAATATGAGATATACCACCTACACTCAAGTGGTCAGAAAATGGATAGATAGACAGATGATAGAGGATAGATTGATGGATGGACAGAATGATATGGCAAATATGGCAAAATGTTAATATTGGTGGCTTTGGGTATCGGGGGAGTAGGTGTATGTTAGAGTTCTCTATATTGGGTTTGTATTATTTTTGTGATTTTCCTAAATGTTTGAAACAATATCAAAATAAAACATTCAACAACAAAGGTCCAAGTATAAGTTTTAATGAGTCACTGTTGATCATTACACAATGATATCAGCTCAATTTATTGTGCCAAAAATACTGAAATACTAAACATCACTTTAAAGGGAATTAAAATTCCTTTAAATGATAAAAGTCATCCTTGTACAAATCTATAACATTACGAAACTCACAATATACTCTAATCGTTGGCATACTGATCTTTATAACTGAGTAAGAGTAAATAAAATAAAATAAAATATTGGGAGAAACAAGGACTTTCAATTTAAGATAAAGTGGGTAGGAGTACAGAAGGATATAGACGTTAACAGTAAGAGTGCTGGTATTAGGCAGATCTAAGTTCAAAATAAATAGCTATTGGTATTTAATCATATTGGGTCTCATTTTTCTCATTCATGAAATGAGGATAAAAGTAGACTTGACCTCATAGAGTCACACAAAGCTTGACAAATAGTAGACAACCAATATATAATAGAAAAATGTTAATGTAAAGGAAATTTAGAAAAACAAAGGACCAGATCCTACAATTGTTGAAATGCTGTCTCTTAAATGACAGAGGTTATATAGAAAAAAAACCTAAAGATTGATACTTTTAAATTAATACTAATTTTGCAGAATACAACACAAATATGGGATAAAAAAAGCATATGTACACATTTTTAAAAGGTTATATCAATATCTGGTGATGAATTCATAAGATCTATAATCATATGAAAATCAAAGTTATAAGGGACAGTGATGCCACAAACTAAAACAAAAATGTCTATAAATCAGTGACAATAATAAAGATGTTGACTGCGGAGAATCAGAAGTTTTATTATGAAGGATTTGTATGTAAATATTGCATTAATTTATGTCTGAATATAGTTCTTGCTTAACTAGGGTATGCCCTGTACTTCTAAGCCATAAGCCCCTCCAAGGAAAATGTCTCCTCCGACAGGATTTGATCAAGTGCTCAGCTTAGAGCAGGCACTGGCTAAATACTTGTGAACTCACCCAATATCAAAAGAATAGTTTGCTTCATATGAATACAAAAAATAAGCGTGGTAGGAAATACACACAGAAGCAAATAGCCAAACACTAACATACATAGTTACTCTTGATTCAAGCTTCTTTAAAATAGTTGGGGAGGGGAAGGCAGTTGGAATCAATGTCACAATATTTATTGTATCTCTCTTAAATTAAAATTAGAAATGACATTACTTTAACTTCATAGATTAATTTGCTGTGTATTCTCCAGTACGACTTGTGATATATTAAAAAAAGACTCCTAAAACTTGTAGAATAAATAAGGGTACTAAATGTTTCCTGAGGCTAATATTCACATTTGAATAATTTTACTATTAGACATAACTGTTATATGTACAAGTATTTACTAGAATTATGCTCCCTAACGCAATATAAAATTTTCAGGTTTATGACAGTTTGTAAGTGTAACTTACCTGCAAAATTTTAAAGTACTCAATCAATTGAGCATTGGTTTAACAAAATTTTTGTTACCTATTTAAGAGTACAAACACTAACTCATCAGGCATTATGAACAATACTTATGGAAACCATTTCGTAGTAGCACATTAGAATCTCAGGGATGACAGATCATAATCCATTCACATCTCATATTCTAAACAACCCCTAAAATAGTCTATGAATAAATATATTGCACCCAGAGGAAATGGATCATTACTTGAAGTGCATCCATTAATTTTATTACTTGTGTACAGTGCATAACAGACTGTTAGAATAATTTTAATTGTGCACCACCTTTCATGCAAATACTTCAGAACTGCCACTTAAAGTGAAGTATTCCTCATTAAGTATATTCATCATTAACCATGGAGCCAGGGTAGAATAATGCAAAACCTGTGTTCTCAGAGCTCTTGAATTAGAAGAAAATCTGCAATGAAAACTTAAAGTTGCTAATAAAGAGCCTCTATATTTTTGTTGTACTTTAAGTGAGGGTCATTACAACCCCGTTTGGTAGTCTACAATGTGAGAGAAATTTATCCAGAATCCATGAAGGTAAGGCCAGAGTACTGTAAGACTAAATTCCTAGAGGTTTCTTTGACCACGTTAGCTTTTATACTAGTAAGTTAGGTTTTTAAAAATGAATAGAGACATTTTTCTCTTTCCAAACAGCATAGAAGTATATGATAATATACACATATTTGTTTTTGCTACTAATTTCCCACAACAGCAGTGAGCAGTGGCAGCTATGATCTCTTCTCTTCACACACACACACTCACACACACACACATGCACACATGTGCGCGCAGGGGTTCTTCCTTGTGGAGATAACAGTTCAAACAAGAAAAATGTGTCTGTCAATTAACAACATTTATTGAGTGTGAACTCTGTGTAGAGCATTATTCCAAATGCCATGGGGAGAAACTGGAAGCATAAATCAAATCGCTGGGAATGGAGGAAGAGGAAATGGATGTATCTGTAGAAGGCAACTTGCTCACAATGGAGAGGCTAGACCACTGAGAAACAGCACGATTTCAATGCCCCATTGGTATGCAGTCCAGATAAAAACTCTCTTCCCATTAAAATATATGGTTAGAAGAGTGGTCTTTTAGGGATGTGAACAGACGATCATGAGAAGTTTGACTTTGAGGTGAGCCAAACTGAATATGAGCCTTGTCCTTGCCCATCTGACAAAATTTTGATACCCAAACTCAAACTCTAATGACTCAAATGTTTCCATTTGAAAGCACTTAAGGAGCTATAAACCACAACATTAAAAGTACAGCTACTTAGTTAAAATTATAGATAAGAAGAGCCCTTCTCTGTGTGATTGCCCTATGCTATTTAATTACAATTCTTAGCAGCCTTATTATTAGGTATCACCTTAAACACCATTATCTAGTAGACAGGAGATGATAGTTTTTGAAATATTAGTTTTTAGTCTAATGTACTTATAATTATTACTTCTATTTAAACATTTCCTTAATGTGATTGTCTTCCGGCTCTTAACACAAAGAGAACCACAATTGGAAATTGAAAGTGAACCCAATTCAAGAAATCAACAACTCTATTAGATAGCTATAGTATCTTCTCTGGGAACAGTGATGAAACCAATTTATAGCATAAAGAAGGGGAAACTGAGTTATGTGTATATGTGTTTAAAAATAATTGTTTTGGTATAACTCATTTCTGTTAATTTCAATATTAAGGTAAAGCAATTTACCTGGACTAGTCTTTGTTGTTGTTATTATAGCTAGTTGATGAGGAGACTGTATATTCTATGCAAGAACACTATTTTACAAAAAGTATCAAGAATGAAGTCTAATCATAAAGAAATAAACACAAAGAAGGTATATGTTTACATATAAAAATCTGTATGGGATTTTTGGTTATAGATTGCCCTGAAATTCTGTACTCTCACTCACACACTTAAAGGCTTTTGCCTTAAGGTATATATGCATGGTCAATTACAAAAAAAAAAATCTGTTTAAATTAAAATCTTAGAAAGACAGAATTAATTAATGAACAATTATGTTGAATTACTAGCGAGAGTCTTTAGTTGCTAAAACTCTCTAAATGTTTGCTGATTTTATACTATTTTTGTTTAAATATATAAATAAATATTAATGAAAGTTGCCTCACATCCTTTTTTAAAAAAAGGGAGGTAAATAAAACATTTGAGAAACTCGCCAACTGAGTATGTATATGTTCAAATCACTAGCCACATGTGCTAGACTCACACTTCCCATTACTAAAGTTCTAGGAAGTTAATTTCATAAGACTAAGACTCTGATCCTAATCTTATATATTGACTGTAGGCTTCACAAAGATTATATTGCTGAAAAAATTTCTCCAATAAGAAAAGCTTCTCTTTACCATTTAACACTCTGTCAAACTATTCCCCGTCCTTATCCAATGAACTAATGTCGACATAGGAATAGCAAATTCATTTTAATGTTAGTTCAAACAAAAAAGTACAGTTATGAAAGAGATAAATCAGTTAAAATATATGAAAAATCATGCCCAAATCCCAGAAAGATGATTTTTGAGTCAGCACCCTCTCTGTTAGTAGCACTGCAGCCTTCCATTCTAGTTTGTTATAATCATGGAGGTAACTTAACTCTGACCAAAAGAAGTGGCCCATCCATATGGGAAAATGTTCATGTATAGCTTTGAAGCATGCAAGGAATTTATGTAACTCCCTTTCATTGTTTTCTTTAAAAGATCCAAAAACATTAATAAGAATTGTTTTTTAATTCCCTGCACATTTCCTCAAATATAATTCATTATTTTAAAACTCAAAATCAATATTAACGGAATTTTAACATTACATATACAGCTCTTTGCATTTGATAAAGTACAGTTTGCAAACTAAAAATTATCTTCAAATTGATCATCACAACTATGTAACTTTGAAAAACTGAACGTATTAAAAGAAATAGTATTGTGGGGATATACAACTGACTTTTAACAAAATTTCATGAAATCAAATGAGTGTCGCTTCTCCACTGACTCTGCACTTTTAAAAATTTTAGACCCCTTCTCCTCCTTTTTCCAGTGCCTCTCTTAAACTCCTTCAAGAATTTGTCTTTGGAACAAAGATTTTGGATTTTGTTTTCTGCATTTCTTAAGTGGTGCTAAAACATCATTCTTTCAGTAGATTTTTAGAAATGGCCAAAAGTGGCTTGGAAATATTTCTGATTGTGCAGATGGTAATAATTTTGAAGAGTACCATATAGAATCTAAACTGAAAAAAAATGTAAAGTATGAGGGTTTTTTTTTGCACATCTTAAGAGATTCATTCTGAAGGCAAATATAAAAAGAAAGTTCCAAACTCATTCTAAATATTGAAAAAAGTAATCCAATCTTAAGGAAAACTATTTTAAGTAGAAAATTTAGTTTGCTATATATGTATATATACATATAAAATAGTTTATAAAATGTTTTCTTTAACATATAACTGTTATACTTGAGCTATTCTTCATACATATTTTATTATGAATATATGTTCAATGTTTTTTGTTTTTGTTTTTGTTTTTTTTGCAGTACCAGGGCTGAGGATTGAACCCAGGACCGCATATATGGGAAGCCGGTGCTCAACAATTAAGCTACATTAGCTCCCCTGACATGGTTTTTTCATTTGTTTGCTTCTTGTATTTTTGTTTTTAGGAGGCACCAGGAAGGGAACCCAGGACTTCCCATGTAGGAAGCATGTGCTTAACTGTTTGAGCCATACCCGCTCCCCTGTTCAATGCTATTATCATGGTAAACCATACCTGAAAAAATATATATATATATACACTTAGTGGGATAATACTATAATATTGTGATGAAATTCATTTGTCTTTATCTTAAATTGTGAGGACTCCAAGATATTTAGTAAAAAGGAACATCCATTTGCATGTGGTCCTAAATGAAGTATGCTGATTCAACTTTCACTTTCCTCTCTAAATAACAGGGCAAGAATTTATGTATTTCATATGGTTGTGAGTTTTATTATTGCTCCATATCAGAAAGGAGACTTAGGGCTCGTAATTTTGAGAGCTTTACTGAGATAACTGCTGGAAATCCTGGCTTAGAGAAACTTTAATTTGTCTTTCAGTTCCATGAGCAGCACCAGTAAACTCTAGTTCTTGGCTCCCATGCTAGAAAAGCTATTGTGAATTAGATTTAGAGGTTCATCTAAATATACCTACGGAGGAACTTCAGGCACTTACTGTCTGTCTGGCTTAACTTTGTTTGCACAATCACATAAAATAACTATTATGCATTTTATTCTACAAAAGACATAAAAAGGAACAAGAAGAGAAGAATCTTTGAGTCTATATTTTAGTAATTATGTTACTTGTTTGGTTTAATGAAGCAATGCTTTAATGAAGATTTAATGAAAAGCTACAGTCATTTAAAAGTCTTTTTATAGCCTAAACTTGAGTCTAATCAGGTATCAATTAGACCACAGCTTTACTAGTAGAATAAAGGAGAAGCTTAAAATCTGATCAATGCAGTCAACCAATCAGGAATGTCTCAAATCACACCCCCACCCACCACTGCTTTTTGCTTACTACCCAAATTAACATTTTCTAGCAGAGGTATTGTTAATTATTTTCTGACCAAAATAATCAGTGTCATTATCTCAATTACTGCCTTCAACTTGCTTTTCTAAACAGAATTTAATCAGTATTTTAATATTTATTAAAAATCTACTATATATCCCAATTTTCTCTGTGCCTCAAAAAGTTAGAAATATGATGACAATAATCTAGAAAAACGATATTATCACTAAAATCATATGATCGTTTTAATGCTTGTAGTTTCACTTACCAAAAAAGGTAATCATTCACTTAATTACTAAATATTTAAATGACTTTTGAATAATTCAAGGTATGTCATTATCAGATGATGTGAGGTGAGGCATACTTGATATTTAATTATGAAATCAGACCATTTTAAAGAATATATTTTTTACATCAGGTTATTAAAATGAAAAATTGATACATGTGGTCCTTGGGGTGGGGGGAGTATATAAGAGTTACAAGGATTATTTTTGGATATTTTACTGAACATGACTATGGTGTTATTAAATGTATCAGGTAACACCACAAGCAACATGCATCAAAAAAACAGTTAATATCTTTCATTATCTATATATACAATAACTTATTAATTCAATCCTCAGCTTTGCCATATTTGCTTGTTGTTGTTGACTTTTTACATCAAATAGTCCTGGGGCTCATTAGAAGAAGGGAATGAATTGATTTCCTAGGCAGATCACTGAACTTTTAATGCCAACATGGCAAATAAGGCAAAAAATAATTTACACTTTGAATTTATGGCACAGAAAGCAGGCAGATTCTGGAAAAGCTGACATGTACAACATAAACATTTGTTACATCAATTTATGTAATTTATGATATTCTTGTAAACATATCCTATACAAAATGGAAAAAAATATTGTTCAGAAATAGCATAATACAGGAAGCGGACTTAGCCCAGTGCATAGGGCATCCATCTACTACATAGGAGGTCCGCGGTTCAAACCCCGGGCCTCCTTGACCCGGGTGGAGCTGGCCCATGCACAGTGCTGATGCGCGCAAGGAGTGCCGTGCCACACAGGGGTGCACCTGTGTAGGGGAGCCCCACGCGCAAGGAGTGTGCCCCGTAAGGAGGGCCGCCCAGTGCGAAAGAAAGTGCAGCCTGCCCAGGAATGGTACCACACACACAGAGAGCTGACACAGCAAGATGATGCAACAAAAAAAAAGAGACACAAGATTCCCATGCAGCTGACAACAACAGAAGTGGACAAAAGAAGAACATGCAGCAAATGGACACAGAGAACAGACAACTGGGGTGAGGAGGGGGGGAAGGGGAGAGAAATAAATTAAAAAAATAAATCTTAAAAAAAAAAGAAATAGCATAACCCATGATTTTCATAATATTAATCATAATTGAAATGAGTATAAAAACTTTGAAAGAAGTTTGGTCATATTTGATGCCAATAACATATTTTCTACAGAAAACTCTGGGACACTAAAAGTTAGCAAAGATTAACTTTACTTTTTCTTACCCAAGAAAAAAAATTGTTTTGGTACTTTTGTGTTTTAACTCTTCCCTCCTCAAGATAAAGTTAAAGAACAGAGGTTCCCCATGAGGAGATACTTTTAATAATAAGAGAACAGCATGAAAAACAATATTGAAAATTGCAAATATATTATTAGGAAATAGGAATGTTAACAAGGTTTTCCACATAATTTTAATATGTTTGCAAAAATGATTTAAAATTAGATTTTAATAACTTTAAAAACTATTATGATTGTGTACATTTCCAAATATTTCAGGAAACATTTTTTATTAAATTATTTGGACAAATGCTAGCAGGATTGTACAACAGCATTAAAATTGATTTCTCTGCAACAGATGGAAAAAATATTCTACTACATCTCATTTTTTTTCCATGGGACTAAAAGTGAAATTTCCTCTAATAATTTGCTTAGCATTAAGAAGGAATAATAAAACACTCACAAAACTCACTTTAAATTTGCATTCAGGAAGTGCTTGTCTGATATAATTCAGCTGATAAATATGAACCTATGTGTTTATCAAATCCCTAAGAAGATTATCTAAATCAACTCTGTGTAATTACCATTCACCATCTGTTCCACCAGGGCCTGAGCTGATCTGCTGGCATCTTGCAGTTTTCTGAACTTCTCGGCTTTTTCTCGCTCTATGGCCTGCAGCATGATAGCAAAGGTGAGTATTTCAATACAAGGATTGGGAAACTACACAGTAATTACAACTTCTATTTGTCCTTTCAAGCCTTAAGACATTTCACTCTGTCAACTTATCATGTGAATCTAAAGACTTTTTTCCTCAACTTCCATGTCACCAAAAGCATCAAAATGGCAATGAAAGCAATAGTAATTTTCACTCTGAATTGCTACGATTTTTAATAATAGGGTTTCAGCTCAACATTTTTGCAGAACACTTTCTGATGCATTGGCATATAATATTGCAAAAAAGAACCAAAAAGGCAAATCATAACACTGAAAGGATAAAATGTTAGTGAATTGATATGGAATTTATCTTTTAAATATACATTACTGAAATAAATCCTAACAACATAAACATATACATTCTGTATTAAAAATTTAAAATTATGTACAATGGAAAATATATTAGCATGAGTACTTTCCCAGAAAAACATATATCTAAATATGAGGGCAGGCTAATTTTTCTATTTAAAATTGTCAATGTGCTCACATTTCTAAGGAAAAATAGATTCAATTTCAAAGAGCTTTCTAAATTCCTTTGTTCATTTCTCCTAACCAGATTTAATTCTTGAACAACAGAAGCAAAATTATTAAAATTAACAAGTGCTGTCATTAGATGCTGATAAGTTAGACTCATAATTTCTCTACAGAGACATAAATTTTAAACCTTAGTGCAGAACTCCCCTAGTATATTCATTAAAAAGATGTGGCTATATAACATTATGTTATATGTCCTAAAACAACTACTCACAGAAAAAGCAAGCTACAATACAATTAATGTATAGTAAGAACAAGTCGCCCATGACTAAACAATAGCATAAAGGTGTTTCTCTTGACTTTGAGGCAGGAGGTTACTCTATATCAGACTATTTTTCAAACCTTTAAGCATATATTCCAAGGCATCATATTGGAGTGCAGATGGAAAGACTATAATACATAAATACACCCTTCTGAAGCTCTGTCCAGTAGAACTTTCTGCAAGGACAGAAATATTCTACATAAGTGCCATTAGCCACATGTGGGTATTGAGCACTTGAAACATGACCGATGTGGCTGAGGAAATTAATTTTAAATATTATTTAATTTTAATTAATTTAAATTTCATTTTAGTCACATGTCTAGTGCCTACTATAATTTTACAGTGCAAATCTGTGTTTTTCTTTTGAAAACAAAGTTAAATAGGTATGTAAATATATGTATATATGTGTATGATACATACACATATGTACATATATACAAACATATACACACAGATAATATGACAACCTCTGAAATACTTTCAGAGAAACAAGTTACTATCTAGACTAGACTATTCCTCAAGCAAACCACAGATGAAAACGACTATATAAAATAATACATATATTTTTTAAAAATTCAAAAAGATTCTCTAATTTAAAGAAGTAACCACAGTTCAATAGAGAAGTTCTTCTGTTATAATTTAAAAAAATAATTTCATGAACTAGGATTATGGTATACAAAATGCTAAATTAGTTGCTAGCCAAACAGGACCAACTATAATATATCAAATGTCAATTAAAATTTAAAAATAAATGAAGATCAAAATAAAATATTGTAGAGTGGTCATCTTCTTTTTTTATGCACCTATAGCCTAGATGGAAAACATACATTTTACATTATGCTGTCAAGGGCAGCATATGAAAACTCAGATAATCTCATGGGTCAGGAAACTATGAAAGTGATAAACACATTTTAATAGCTTGTATTTTACTTGAAAATTTCCGAGCACACAGATTGCAGCATTTTGGGATTATATGCCCCCAGAATCCCATACCAATTATCAACC
This sequence comes from Dasypus novemcinctus, assembly GCF_030445035.2. Lineage (NCBI taxonomy): Eukaryota > Metazoa > Chordata > Mammalia > Cingulata > Dasypodidae > Dasypus > Dasypus novemcinctus. The sequence goes on from NC_080704.1 coordinate 36,769,265, forward strand.
GAAACCTCTGGTTATTTCCAATGTCAGTTCTCAAATATAGTATTGAATTATTTCCACAAGCAAGTGGACAACCATGTAACGTTCTATCCCCACTAGTTGAACTGAAATGACCATATAGTGAAAGTGCCTAACACACCTGGTTAACAGTAAAAATCCCCAAAATACTCTAAAATTCACATTCTCTCAACTTTTCAAATTTTGTGTTCTAAACTCTTTCCCTTAGCAGCTTATTGGCACATGCGTATTCCTATACTTCAAATATGTTCTTCATTAAAGGGTAAATGCCATTTATAAAATACTCTGAGAACCAGAGAATAGGAAAAAAAATGCATTCTAAGTAAATATATAATATTCACAAGTATTGAGGGACACAGCAGGATTCGGGGCATCCCAAATTTGAACTACAATGGCAAAAAAGTGATGCTCAACAAAGCAACAACTATAACAATGGCATCAAACTATATTTGAGGTAAAGATTTTAGAATTATCTTCTATCAGAGTGATTTCTATTTATCTATATTGAGTTTCTGCTCTCTTTACATTAAATTATATAAAGAGCAGAATCAGAATACCATGTTTTCTTCATCAAAGATGAAGTGTCTTGTTTGAATAATCACATTATTCCAGTTATTCTAATACAAACGACAACAATGACACAACAATCTATGGAGTAGGGACGATTTATCTCCCAACTTGACAGAGCAAGAAATTAAGACACTGAGAGGTTTACAGAATATTGGAAATCACTGGCATAACCACAGTAAAATCAGAGCTTCTTGCATTGTCTACCATACTTCCTTTTATGTACACTAGTAATAGTTCACATATGCATGCCATCATAATTTTGTGAGAAAGGACCAACATCAGCATCATTTTATTCCATTTTATACAAGATAAAACTGAGTATCAATAACATTAAGTCAGTGATACATCCAAGATCATACAACTATAAAATTTGGGGTACAATATGAGGACCTTGCTCATCTGTATCCAAGTTAAGTGCTCTTTCAAAAAACTCTGCTGCATCTAAGAGAATGTCAGTGGAAATTGATCAAACAGACTTAAGCATATTTGACTTCAACTCATAGGAAAGAAAACCTTTTAATTGAGATGTAGTCAGAGACGATATTCAAAATGATTAGCTATCATACAATATGGGCATCATGACATCATAGGGAATGCCCGGCTACTCAGAATGGCCACTGGCAATCAACAACCTGATTGTCAGCTCTGTATACAGCTCAATTATTGTACCCCACTGCAATACAGACATGTAAACTGAGTGAGTGGTGCCACCAAGGAGGAAAAACTGGGCTTCCCAAGGGTGACCTCGCAAAGTAAAAAAAAATGCCCCCAAAAGTTTAGGAAGACGTATTTCCCCTCACACCTAATGTCCTACTTGGTACCATCCAAATGGCTGTAGCAATATAACCAGTCTCCATCCTAATAAATTCAGTGGCTGATTCTCAGTCTTTAACTTACTTATCATCTTCATTTGATCCAGAAGATTCTTCTTTCTTTTTGTAATTCCTTTTAATATAGCTTCCTAGACTACATATACACAGAGTTCTCCCTACACTTTGAGGGCCAACGTTACTCAATCTCCTCTCCTGGTGTCTCACCATCTCTCTGAGTGCCCTAGAACTTGATCTATTATTCCATTTGTTCAGGCAAAACCCTTCAAATTCTTATTGCCTCCTCGTTTTCTTTCACAGCTACACTCAATTCATTATATAGTCCTGCTGGCTCGACCCTCAAAACACATACAAACAGCCGTGTTATTTCTAAGTACACTCCTACCACACAAGTCAAAAGAACACATCATCTTTGCAGAACTGGATATTTCAAAAATAGTAAATTAAATGGTATCCCTTATGATGCCATGTTCCCTGATAATACCTTCTCAAAACAGCAGTCAGAGAAAATCAGTTACAATGGGAGTCAGTTCAACTCTCTAATGTCCCTTCTCAGTTTGAGTAAAAGCCTGATCCTTACCATGCCCCCACCTGATCTTAGCCTCCTGACCATCACTGACCTTATCTTCTACTGCTAACCCCCTCTGCTAATTCTGCTCCAGCCAGCCTGGCCTCTTTCTTTGTTCTGGGAACACTCCTGTCTCAGGGCTCTGTACTGACTCTTCCCCTGCCTGAAATGTTCCCGCATGAGCTATTTGTAACTTCGTCACTATATCTTTACTTAGAGCCCACTTCCTTAGAGAGGCCTTCTTGTGCCTCTCTTTATATCTACACACACACACACACGCGTGCACACACACACACTTCCAAATCCTCTGTTCTCTTTTATTTTCTTCCTCGGAATGTGTCATTAACATTCCATATGCTTTACATATTAATTTTGCTTATTTTCTTTCTTCCTCGCTGGAATGTAAGCTGCATAATGTCAGCAAACTTTATCTTTTTCATTCTCCACCATATCTCCAGTACCTACAATAGTGCTTGGTACATAGTAGGTGCATAATAAGGTAAGGCCTATTGTACCATAATGCCCTCATATGCAATATTATAGCCTCCCCTCTTTCTCTGAAAATGTAAATGCATAACAAGCCACAGTAGCTTTACATACAGCTGTTGTAGAACCAGCCCATGTGAATAGATCCTGCCAGCTCAATAATTAGGGCTGAATTAAATGGAAGTTATTGAGAAACAGCAGATTAGTTTGGGGATTGGGCATATCATGCTGCCCTCCAACTCATGTCCTGATAAAGTTAATAAACAATTATCCAAGAAGAAAACAGAGTACCATGTACAACTCATAAGTCAAGACTTAATAGAATCTCATCTTGTTTGAGGAAGATAAAAGAAAGAAGAGACATGGGACTTATAAAATTAACTATGGAACAATGAAAAGTAAATATCATACTGCAAAAATCAGAGCAAATACAAGCTTCCAACAACGTTCCACAGAGCACAATTTCAGGAAGCTTTTGGCAACCTCACTAACATGTCAAAGATCCATGAAAAAAGAAAAGAAAAATATAAGGCTGAATTAACAGAAAAGGAATGATTTATCAAGATAGTGCAGTGGGACTCAAAGATACATTTGTCTGATAAGGAATAAACTGAAAATGCAATATCAAAGTCCAAGTTCATATTAGAGAATGCAAAATATAGAATTGATAATGAACAAAAGAGAATGGAACATAAATTTTCTTGAGCATGGTACTAACTAGGATTCTGTGGACTTAGCAGCAGATAAACACCTGTTTGGCTGGGAGAGAGCATCAGATCTTGAAATGCCTTAATTAAATTGTTCCTGAATTTACTGATTTTGCAAGAGCTTTGGCTATGCTGACATTTTAGAATGCTTTGCTATCACTAGAGAATAAGTCTAACACTTGATTGATCTCAGAAAATTTGGGGGCTAAATTTTTCTGTTATCTTCCAAATGTCTCAGCATCTTCAGTCTTTCTCCCACTACTATCCCTATACCTATGACCCCTTTGCCTCTCTTTCTCTTCCTCTCTCCCTCTCTCCCTCTCTCTTGTTCTCCCCTTCCCCCAAAGGCACCATCTGAGTACACTATATGTATAACCTCCCTTTTCTTCCATGAATTTTATCTTTCATGCTAGTTCAAATACTTATAGGCAGATTCTAATCTCCACTACTGAGCAGAAAGTCCTTCTGTGTAAGTCACCAGTTTTCTTCTTTGCAGATGCAATGCTCCTTATAACATCCAGTAATTGTGACTAGAGCCACCTCCTTGAAATCACCTTGCTCATGTAAACACTTCTGCCCATTACTTTTTTTTTCTTTACTCTTTCTTCCTCAGAAAACTTATCCAGTATTTATGTGTGTGTCTCTTTCCTTGTATCTTTCTGTTTATTACACATGCAAATGTATATATATTACATGTACACATATTTTTCATCTTAAAAAGTGTCCATATTTGATAACAGGACATATTTAAAATTTTTTCTTAATGTATATAATATATGCTAAATATATGATCATATGTTTAGAAGCTACTACCCAGCTTCTAAAGTTTTTGTAGACATAACTTAAAATAAACATATAGAAGCTAAAAAGCGCCAATGAACCATGCCAGAAGAATACATTCTTAATTTTAAATGTAATGCTGGCTCATTAGAATTCTTAGAGAACACCAGTACATTGTGAATTATAAAATGTACATCATCAAATGTAAAATAAAAGACAACTGATTTATGTAATATAAGAATATACAGAAAAGGAAACAAAATAAAAATAAATGTTTAAGCAAAGTATTAAAAAAAATGAAAGTTCACTAATTCTTCAGTAAGCTGATTAAAAAACTTTATGACCTCTTCTCTTCCTTCTTCATTGGCATCTCTTAAAAGCTTCTTTCTTTCATGACATTTTCTCTAATTAATATGAAAGAGAGTTCAAGATTCCCCAGGGTCTTACCCTGACTTTAGAAGCAATTAATTTTCTGTTCACTTAACATTCTATAATGAAGTTTTACCCTTTGACAGAAAAAGTAATTTATTCACTCAAATGTTTATTCAGAAGTTGTTATATCCTTCATATTGGTCACAGAGCTTATTTTAAATTATGCCTGCAGAGCTGAAAAATCTACTTAATCATATTGTCAGTTATTGGATTATGTACCAGGTACTGTATTAGGCATTGGAATAACAAAACAAAACAAAACAAAAAACCTAAAAACCCCTAAAAATAGAGTTCCAGTCCCTGATTTCTTGAAACCAATCTAGAGTTTGAAAACAATTTAATCAATGTAACAATGACTGTAGATCAGACTGGATAAGTAAACAGGAGTCAGCTCACTGTAGGTTTCATGAAGGCAATATGGAGACATTGGTTATATCGTCAGCCAAAGACCACCAGGAACATACCTGCGGCTGAACAAAGCTAGGTTTATTTACTTGTGGCAACTAGGGAGATGGCACATAATAGGGAATTGGGGGAGGGTCTCTGTAAGAGGAAATTGTAAAGGCTTATTATAGGATTCAGGCTTGTGTTAGGCTATTGAGGGTGGGAGTCAAGGAAGCAGGGCTTTGCTTTTGATTTTATCTTAAAGATTCATATCAAGAAGGCAGGAAGAATTGAGAGAAGCTAAACTATGATGGGAAAGGGAGTGTAATCTGTCAATATTAGTGAAGATATGGGATATTTAGTCATTTTGGGTGATATGGACAATGATTTCGGTTTTGTCTGTGTTCAGACAATTATAAAGTGGTCTTGTTTTCATCTTGATCTATTATGATCTTGAAGCAGTCTTGTCTGATTGTGGCATTCTGAAAAATTGGTCATACTCAATGGGAGAAAGTCACAGAGCAGCTGTGAGTACCTAGGCAGCTCCTAGCAACACCAAATCCTAACTGAAGTGCCAAGCGAGCTCCCATTTTTGCTTTTTCATTCTCGAGCAATTATAAATAGAGACATGACAATCATATTTATGTTTTAATTTCATTTCAGCAGTGGTGATGGCAAAACTTCTCAAGGAATACAAAGTAAGTGGCAGTAAAGACTAGGTAGGGGAATATCACATTAAATAGAGGTAAGCTTTAAATAGTAGCCTTAACCAAGGTTGTGGCAATGGGAATAGAGAGAATTGAACAGTTTCAAGGCTGAAGAAATGAGATTTATTGGACATCTCAAAAGTTAGACTTGTGAAGGGTAAAGAAATTCTATATGACCCAGGATATTTTAGGTTTTTGAACTAGACTATTAGAAGAGAGAGAGGAAAGAGTTTTGTTTTTTTTTAAAGAGGTCTGGAGAGATGAGATTTATTTTAAGGATTCTGTCAAATGTTCAGTTAAAGATGTCTATTAGGCAATTAGATACATTGGCCTGGTCTTTAGAGGAGAGATAAGAGCTAAAGAAATATATTTGAAAGTCGTAAAAAAGGGATGATACTTGAATGAGAAGTAATGAGTTTGTCCAGGGTAGAAAAACAAAGGAAGAACTGTGGAGAATATCAAGAGTCAATGACATAGAACAAGTGGCCAAAAAAAGTAACTGTGGTAGTTTGAGACTGTATATACTCCAGAAAATCATGTTCTTGAAACTAATCTATTCCCATGGGTAAGAACCTATTGCAGGTTGGAAGTTTTGATCAGGTTACTTCAGTTAAGGGTCTTTTAATTAGATTACTTTAGTAGGGTGACCCAGGGTGGGTCTTAATCCTCTTACTGGAATCCTCTATAAATGAGATACATACAGGGACAGGGAGCCACAGAGACAGAGAAAAACTCTCAGGTGCTGAGAGAGAAAGTCCCAGGAGCCAGAAGCTAAAGTCAATGGGCCCTAACAGAGTGAAAAGACCCAGGAGCTCAGAGAAGAACCCACAGAAGCTAAGAGAGAAAGCCACAAGATCAAGAAGTGAAAATCAGTGAAATCCAGGAGAGAGAAAGCCACAGAAGGAGCAACTAGAAGGTGAAAGCAACAGAGAGTGGAGGAGAAGGCACAGACAGGCAGATGCTGCTATGTGACTTCCCATGTGGCAGAGAATTCCAGGATCTCCTACAGCTGATGCTCTTCAGGGAGAAAAAGCATCCTGATGAAGTCTTAATTTGGACATTTTTCTCGGCCTCAGAACTGTAATCTTTTAAACTAATAAACCCCATGGTAAAAGCCAACCCATTTCTTATATACTGCCTTGGCAGCTTTAGCAAACTCAAACAGTAACTTACTGGCATATTATGGTATCCCATAAGCTGAGGGAGGAAAGAATTTCATGAAGGATAAAGAGGTTAATAGGGTCAAGTTTTGCAGAGATTTTGAATGAAATAAGGCTCAAAGTGTTCATATGTCTATTTATAGGAGAGGAAGATTTTCTCAAAGATTGAAAAAGCTTTCTGTTTAAAGTTTAATGGTAAAGATCCAGAAAATAGGGAGAGACTGAAAATACTGGAAAGGTGGTCTGTGTACAGTTGAAAAGAAGCAAGTTCTCTTTGATCTAGAAAACGATGATACCTAAATTATGAAGAGATTGGCTTTAAGTAGCCAAAGCACACCTTCTTTCACCAATGGTAATGGAAGGAAAGAGACAATGAGTGAAAATGCACATAATTTGAGAGACTATTTATATTGACTAAAGTAGGAAGCAAATTCATCTGTGGTAAAAGGTGGGGAAAGGTTTAGGAAACCCATAAAAGCTTAAAATAATTGTTGAGAGAAAGCAAGGAGAAAATTAAACTAGAGATATGAAGAAAACTTACGAAGAGGTACTTAGGATTTATTGAAGTATGTTATTTCAGAAATGGAATGACATCTGAAAATGACAACATCTATAATGTGGTCATGCAAGTGGGTGTCTGAGTTGAGGAGGTGAGGAAAATGGAAGCTTTCAGGGATAGTAGGATAGTCTACATGGGTGCTGAGATCACTATAGATGAAAGTGCACCTTAAGGTGAAGAAGACTGTGAATGTGGTGCCAAAGTGTGCAATGAGTATGAGAAACTAATATGACAAAATGGTGAATAATAGATGGCCATTTACCCTGAACATCAAGAGAAGAGATATTTTTACATCAAGATAGAGCTGTATCTTTAGAATTGGCCCTGGTGAATGAGGAAACCAGCAATTCAAAAGGACTGAGGATGTAACAGAATGAATAGTCCTAGTGGTGTTCTTAAGCTTAAAAACGGTTTCCATGTATGAACATAATCACTATATAGAACAGAGCGCTTGTCATTAAAGAAAGGTTTTAGATGCACAGCTGGAGAGTCTGGGAAGGCACAAAGCCGAGGAAGTGAGGCAGAAGAAAGAGAGTACAGAGGAGCATAGAGATAAAAATTAGATAAATAGAGGGACTTACCCTCTGGGTTGTAAATGGGGTTAATAGGGATCTGAGACAAAGTAGAATTAACCAACCTGAAGATTTTCAACAGAACTTGATAAAAGGTTGCTTTGGTATGAGTGGAAGCAAGCCAAGGTCCCAAAAAGAGTCAGAAGCCTGGTGACCTTAAAAGCTTGGTAAGTAGGCTTTCAATATATTGATATATGACCTTAACTTTTCACCTTGTAGTCAGACCAGGTTATTCCATTGTGTTAATTGCTAAAATTTGCATTATCAAATGTTCAATTCAAGAGGTTGAGTAGCTAAGACCTGTTAATTTAGCAGAAAATTCTGAACCATGGTGACATTAAGAGAAGAGAGAGTGAACACCTGGGAGTCTGGTCCTAGAGTATTGATTCTCAAGCATTTGTGTGCGTATGAATCAGCTATAGCTCTGGTTAAAAGGCAGATTCTGATTTCATAAGTCTGAGAGTCTATATTTCTAATAAACTCCCACATGATATCAATATTGGTGGACCAGGGACCAACTTTTGAGTAAAAAAGTTCCTCCTGCATTCAGCTTTTAAGTAATTGCATTTTGGTAGTTATATGTAAAAAAAACATATGGTCTATTAGAAGTAAAAAATATACTTTGGTTGAAAAGTTGTCATTATTTGAAAATATATGAAATGGAACTGATAATGGTCTAGGATATTCTAATTAGCTTAAGGCACTTAGAAGGAATAAAGGAATGAAGAAACCAACTGAAAGAAAAAGAGTAATATTTAGCCATTTTAATGGATGCTGAAAAATGAATTAATACCAATCAAATTCATGAGATTAGTCTCCCATGAGTTCAAAAGAACCTATATAAACTGACAGGTGAAGAAGTTAGAAAATTAATGTACAGTTGAACTGCATAACCATCATCATTACTATGCATTTCTCTCAAGGATTTTTAATACATATACATTATATTTAGCCTGGAGGAAATGTCTAGGTAAATCATTTCATGTCCTATTTTAGTAGGCAATTAAGAATGATGTTGTTATTTCAGAAAATGAAAGTTCAAGTTGATAAAGGTGACTCAAGAGGCATCAGAGAACCACTTATAGAATACAGTATACTTTTTTAGCTCTTTCAGTCTGTCAGAGCTGACAATATTGATTAAATGCAGATTGCTTCTAGGTAACCATATAAGAACAGGAAATTTTAAAATTTATATTCTTGAAATGCTGGAACTGAATTTTCCTTTTGATCAAAGCAATTTTAAGATAGAGAAACATATAAACAGATAACTATATGATTCAGATAGATACTCATTAAAATTTTTTTAAATTAGCTAATAAGTGGTCTTCCCAAGATGATTTATACCTATACAGAGATTGAATATGTCACATGAACTTTGAAACATATTTAGAGTGGATCTTCTTTAAGTAATTTTCAACTCATAGAATTTCCCTCAAAAATATGCCTTTCTAGTTTATAAAAGGGACTATGGCTGAAAGGAGTAGTGTAGGGATATAAATGTCAACTGAAAGAAAGCTAGAGAATAATCTAGGAACTGGATGACATAGTGAACACCTGGTGGTGGATGAGGATTTTGGTTAATACACATACAAATATGTTCTTCTATCAACTAGAACAAATGTATGTCACTATTACAAGGTGGTTAAGAATATAGTGACACATAGGGAAAATACAATTAATGTAACTTATGGACTATAGTTAACAGCAATAGTGCAATATTTATGCACCAATGTCTAAGAAGGTCCTATATCAATGCTAAGGGTCAATAATAGGGGGTATGGGTTTTTTTTTTGGACTAAGGAAAATGTTCAAAGGTTTACTGGGGTGATGCCTGTAGAACTCTGCAATGAAAGTGAGAGCTACTGCTTGCACACTGTGGATAGCATGTACAATACATGTGACTGTGTAACACAGTGAACCATGTGGTAGAAGATGGAATGTGGTGAACAGTACAAATATGAATGTTCTCTCATGAACTATAACAAATATACAATATTAACACACAGTGTTAATAATAGAGGGTATATGGAAAAATACACCAAGTGTACACTATGGACCATAGTTAGTGGTAATAGTCTGATGATGTTCCACAACAAGGTAAGGTTTCGGTGGAGGGGTGATATAAGGGAATTCTGCACATTATGCATGATTGTTTTGTAAGCTCACAACTTCTCTAATTAAAAAAATGAAAAAAAATATGTACCTTTAAATAAGTATACTTTGAAATGAGTACACGTTTCAAAGACATTTTGTTAATTTTCTAGTAAACATATATTTTCCTTCAGTTTAGTTTTAAAACTGAAATGTTAACAATATAATCATATATCTCATTTCTCGGCACTATTTATGATAATCTATTATAATGCTGATAACAGTATATCATATAAAGTTAACAAGAAATTTAAAATAATTTCCAATTTATAAATAGGAACTCTAATATAACTATTAATGAAATTATCTCTCCTCCTCAAACAGCCAAAAAAAAAAAAAAAAGATTATTTTCTCCCAGAAGATCTTTATTCTCTCCAAAAGATCCAAACCCACAGCAAGTATTAGCCTGCACTTAAGGTAGGCTTTTTAAAACATCTAATAGATTCTGTAATTCAAGAAATTGAATGCTGGAAAGATAAAATAGAGCTAAAAAGCACAATGGCTTATAATTTTCCTATTGCTAAAATTATTTTACATTGAGAATATTTGTTTCTCTTGCCTGACCGCTGCAGATGTACTCTGCCTGTTAGAAATTATCTTACAAAATGTTGTCAATTATATACTGAAAATGGATGTTTTATAATTGTCAAGGTTAAAAATCAAAGCCCTGCTCATGTCCCTGAAGATGAAGCAACTTTCATTAAATTAATTTTAAAAATTCTTATTGTGAATGTCAAAACTATAATGTCTCAGAATGGAATAAAAATAGCCAACCATCTCTTATCATAAGTAAATATTGAGAGAGCCTGGACACTTTTTAGTTAAGGCAATGTAATTTATTGAGAGATTGAATATACACCTGGGTAATGGCCAGACCATATATAGAAATGCAACTCTGACCTACAACCACTGCAACAAGCAATCCAGGAAGCCAAACTACAAACTCGACAGCAATCAGCCTCAAATGACCAGGACTTGATCCATAACTGCCCACTCCCCTCATTTTTTGCCCCAGCTTCCATCTTAGGATCAAATGGAGAGAAGCCAAATATTCTCCCCTAACCAATTATTACACAGGATACCCTGCTTCTAGTTAGCCTGCCTCCCAGCTTCCCCATGACAACAATTTCCAAACACAGAATTTCCAAAGCCTTCCCTTTTCTCCACTCTAAAACTTTCCCACCCCTCTACTTCCCTTTGAGTCTTTGAAATACAAGTGATGCTGGTTGACTCTCTTTCTTGAGTAAACTTGGAATAAATAGCCCTTGCTTGTTCTCATTTGGGTGGTCCGTGTTTATTTCCACAACATAAATATCTGGAAAATTCAAATATGTTATAGTTTATGACAAGTAGTAATTAATGGCTATAAGGAAAATCCTTTCAATGATAGTTAAAGCACAGGCAGGGCCCTCTACAAATGGTATTTCTAAAGGTCTATACTTACTCTGGTCTATTCTTTGGCCAGCATGCTAAAGCCCAACCTTGAAGCGACAGAAGAATACATGAAGAGAAATCAATATGCCTTCATGTTACACAATTGCTAATTTGAAGCTAAATTATATAAAAGTTAAAGAAGGTTTATGAAAAACATTTCTGGCCAGTCACTGGAGAACCAAGAAAAATCTGTTCTAGGCTAAACTTTGATTCTGCTTGATATCTAAAATACATATTAAAGCTATATGAAAAAACATTACCTCATATTGTTTAAATCTCTTCAACTCTAACAGAATCAGAGAATACAAAGCAAAGAGTTTACAAGCAGCACGACTCAAGAAAAGGTACAGAAATTAGTGCATAACGTACATTGACTTTTTCTTTAAGGTCTGAGAAGTTGCCTTCCTTCCGATAGATTGCAAATTCAGGACTCTGCAACACAGCTTCTGAGCGAGTAATCCAACTGTGAAGTTCGGTTATATCGACATCCAACCTAGGCCAGGAAAGAATAAAGGTCATTATTTCTTGATGAGCTCTTTCTTCTATATCGAAAAAAAAAGCAATTTATCCACATTTATCTTTCTCCTCCCAATCTGAGACTCCAGCGTCTATGTCCCTATTACTGTTAATAGCACCACTATTTCCCTAGTCAGGAAGGCTCAGAATTTAGAGTCAGCTATGATCTACAGTCTTATGATGATGGAGGTTATTTTATTCAGCTCCAGGTACCAATCACCTCTACAGTATCTCCTATAAGCTATTAACTGGTCTCAGCTTGAATATTTGCTTTCACTGAAAACCTACTACTTCCTAGGACAATCCTCTTTCTTTTTGGAAAATATGTACAACAAATTAAATATTCCTATTGGAGGCCCCCACTGAACCACATGTGTGGTATCCATGCTCTCTTGGCATCTCCAACCACATTGGCTCTGGGTTTGACCACGTGGCTTGCTATGTCAAATGGCATATTAGTAAGTGTGATGCAAGCAAGAGTCTGATAAGTGCCTGCACATTGGAGCTTTTCCTCTTAGAACGCACACTCTGGGAAGGCCACTACCATATAAAAAGTCCAACTCTCCTCCAGTGTGACCATGAAGTAAGGAAGTCCAAGTTACCCAGGTTGAGAGGCTACATGTAGGAAGATGAAACCAGACATATATGAGTGAAACCTTCTTTGACCTTCTAGCCCATCTCAAATGCCATATGAATATAGCCAGATGAGTGATCCAACTGGCACCATGCAGAACAAAATAGCTGCCCAAAGAGCAAAACTCTGAGAAATAATAACTGCTGTTTTAAGTTACTAGGTTATAAACGTGTCATTATGCAACAATAGAGACATGATCACTCTCAAATATTACTCTCAAATATTTCTTTTTCACAGAGATCTCTGGAGCTACTGGGAATAAACTATTCACTCTTATTAAGTGATTCAGTTCTAGTCAAAGCAGAGATTTTTTTAGGGACGTCATGGATGAGATACAAGGGTGGGATTGTCTATGAATCAAATGCAACTCTAAGCATAGCTCTGAATATGTGTCCATTTTTCCTTTGAAAGGACCCCTAGGTTTTATCAACCTCTATTAAGGATTTATGAAAGGGAATTTAGAGATAATCTAATCCAAAGGTTTATTAAACAAAACAAACCTGACAAAATGAAAGATCCTAGAAAAATGAATGGCTTACCCAATTTTCATAGGAAATTTGTGAATTAGAAAAACATACAAGTTTTACGACCCTACATAATGTACTTTAAGCCTGAAGCTATACCTTCTTTTGTATTACAATCCATCAAATAGTTGAAATCAGCTCTGTAAGCAAACTAGATGATTTCTGATGATTACTTACTTACTTCAATGGTTCCTCCCATCTTATAGCTTTGAAATCCCTCATTTACTTTCGGATAGTCCATGGCTTGTCAGTATGTTAATTTCCTTAAAATTAGGCATCAGAAGGGATCATATCGATAGTGTGCAATGTAATCAAAGAAGAATAGACAATTACCTCCTTGGTTTAAAATATAGCCTATGATTGGAATTAATGTTTTGGCTTCCATATTAGACTCTCAACTCATTACTGAAGTTGACTTGAGCTAAAAATTCTAGGAATTTTTTACATTAATTATTATTGAGTTATCCACCATCACAAACTTAGGAAGTGATTTTGTGAGGGCAAATTTTAAAGCTTTAACATATATAGACCTACTAGAATTTTTCATGTTATTTTTGGCTGTTGTTTTGCAGGACCTCATTGACTGCCGAAGTAAATATTGCCTCAAATAGTAGGGCACCTGAGGGCTCTGGAGACATCCAGACACTATAGAGAGGACAGACAGCTCAGGAGTTTAGTGTCCTGCAAGTGGGCCCACTTTGGAATTTATGCTCCCCAGCCTGACAGAGTTGAACTCAGTTGCGGTTTCCCTACACATGGCTCTTCTGCCCCTTCTATTTGAACCTATATTTAGTATAAGGTTGACAGGTGTATGTCCAAGAGACTTAAATCTTTGGGCTGCTAATGTGCCAGCTGGGCCCTGAATCTCAGCAGAGTTGCAAAACCTACTCTCCAGTTCATTGGCCTTACCCAGGACAATGATGATGGACAATGACCATCCCAAGGAACAGAAAGAGTCTGCAACTGTAAGCAAGATAATCCCATCCATCTACCCCATTGGATCTAAGCCCTTTCTCAATTAGAGGTGGAGTGGGCATCGCCATGCCAGAATCCTCAGAATTGGGGAATGAATGATGGACTAGAGTAGACATAATGATATTTTACTATAGACTTATTGTGATTCTAGCAATGGAAGAACTTCTATCATTGATGAGGAGACAGTGGCCACTGGAGGTTCTGAAGGGAGGGGGAGGTAGGAACAGGTATAATATGAGGGCATTTTTGGGACTTGGGAATTGTCCTGAATGACAATGCAATGACAAATACAGGCCATTATATATCTTTCCATAACTTACAAAATTGTGTGGGAGAGTGTGAACTACAATGTAGACTATAATCCACGCTTGGTGGCGATGCTCCAGGATGTGTTCATCAATTGCAGCAAATATGCCACACTGATGAAGGATGCTGATAACATGGGAACATATGGGAGGGGTTGGGAGTGGGACATATTGGAATCTCTTATATTTTTTATGTAACATTTATGTAATCTAAATATCTTTTCCAAAAATAAAAAGTATATTTTAAAAAACTGAATTGATATAGAGCTTTACAGAACACAAAACATTTCCAAAATCTTATTCTTTAATTTGCCCAGACCTTTACTACTACAGGTCAGAAACTTCATTCATCTTATTCACCATTATGGCCTTCACCTCAAAGACTGCCTGGTTCATAGTAATAAATACTTACCGAGTTGTTATTTACCAAGGCCACCCAACTAGAAATTGAGTGGACAGGAATCTGAACTCTCAGATTCTGGACTTCAAACCCCATGTAATCCAATGTTAATACTTACTTTCATTTTTGTGAACATTGCAAATATTTATTGGATTTTATTTCATCATACATGGTAGGGTCTACCTTTCTTACATTTGTTTTACCCATAAGGTTTCATATCAGATTTCCTATTTCTTTATTCAGAATGTTGATTAAATAGAATCCTGTTGTACTGCATGCTACTAAAAATTAATCTCTCTCTCTCTCCATTGATGTAAGCACATTAAATCAATACTTTTTGGCTATGGTCATTCAGCCTCCCACCAAACTGAGAGAACCATATTATTTTCCTAGCAACATTTATGCATGTTTTTCATCAGCATGTCTTGAGAAAAACATCTTTGTTTTCCTTTTGGTCCAATGTAAAAATCCTCCTATCTCTCTGACTGAAGGCATTTACTTGCCAGTGAATGGAGCAGGTCAGGAGTACTGGGAGAGTTAATCTCTCAGGAGTAAACCTCAGTGAGAACTCAAAGAGTTGGTGGATAAATATCCCAATGCCGTTGGCCCTCAGTGGAATATTCTTGAATTATGGTCCACACAGTGTTTCAGAGGGTTATCATTATAATAAAGCCCTGGTTGTCCCCAGAAATAACCCACTCATGTATCATCCTCTTTTACTTGCCTTGCTCCTCTATCTCACTCCCCCCACTTACAGCGCTTCTGGGATCACTTTCCAAATAGACTACTTGCACCAAAATCCTTGTTTCCACATCTGCTCTTGGGGGAGGCCAAACTAAGGCAATGATCAATAACCTCAAATGAACCTGTATCCTGTTATATTTATTTTTTCAATGTGAGCTCTGATTCTCCACAAGAACTATTTACAAATTTTCCCGGAGCTCTCATAGCACTGACCTTCCATCCTTCTTCATCTCTCACAGCAGCTGACCTTGTTTTCTACTTTACAGAGAAAAGTGAAATTATCATATCAGCTTTTCTTCAATGTCCTATTTCTAAACATTCAATCCTACTTGCCTGTGCTGCTATCCTTCTCATTCCCTTCTCTGGCATTTGAGGGAGTTTCATTTCTTATGTAAGGTCAATCCTCCTTCCCTTCTCTCTCTACTGTACATTCAGCCCCTTCTTCTCAAGTGAGATCTTCAAATGAAAATGTAAACATACTCTATTGACATTTATCTTAAAAACAATCAGCCCTTTCTTGACCCCATATTCCCCTCCATTCTCTTCTTTCCTACAAAGGCAAACTTTGTGTAAGAGTTGTGTAGTTTACAGTATCCATTTCCCATCTCCCATTCACTCTTTCATCCATTCAATCTGGTTTCTCAGTGAAAATGTCTCTTGATAAAATAATCATGTCAGTAAAGACAAAGGCGAGTTTCACTTTTTTGTTTTCTAGCAACTTCTAACATTTGTTTACCATACTCTTCCTTTTGAAATTCTTCTTCTCTGACCTCCTTGTTGGAAACTGAGGCACAGTGGCTTCTAAAGGAGAGACTTGCTGTCTCCATGCTGGTGCTGTCTCCATGACTACGCTTGCAACCTAAGGAATGAGGTGATTGGGAGTTCCCGGCAAATGGGTTGAAGCTGTTAAAGGCTGAAAGACAAGATGAGCTCATACCTTTTGTAATGAATAGAAGACTTAGACTTTGTACCTTGAGAGAAGATTTTTTAAAATTCCTTAGACTATAGGTAATGCTGATAGTTAATACATGTTGCTCCTTAATGTCATGTACGCTATGTTAATGCTAATGTTTATGCTTAATGGCACGTAGGCTACTGTGGACCTGCTTGTAGACTCGTACATTGGGGTATATAAAGAGCCCCTTGTAAACAATAAAGTTGTCTGATGAGCTTGAGGCTCCAATGCTCTCGGGACCCCTGATCCCAATCTCTCTTTGTCTTTCATTCCTGATACCCTTCGGGTCCGTTGACTCCAACACCTCCTTGATTCCACACTCTTCTGATTTGCCTTCTATTTCTACAACACTTAGAAATGATTTGCAGGCTCATTCTCTTCCACCTTGTTATTATGTACTGGAGTTTATCAAGGTCCAGTTCATTATCAATCATCTTCTACCATATTGTATTATTCTTTCTCATTAGCAATCTTATCCTCACTCATGACTTCACTTGCAATCTATGTATCAGTGACTGAAATGCATAACTTTAATTCAGGCATTCATTTCATCTGAGCTTCACAGCTACATAACTATCTGCCTACTGATGTCTCCACTTGTATGCTACAAAAGCTAGCTGCTTCAACATACAACGTCAATACTTAATATTTGATCTTCTCCCCCAAATTGGTTCCTTTCCAGTGGTTCCCAGATCTCTGAATGATATCACAATCTATCATCTCTAATATCTCCTTTCCCTCCCCTCCCATACTAAATCTCATGCAAAGTCTAATCCATTATGCATTCCATTTCAATTTTATCATGATTCTGTCTATTTCTCGTGGTCTCCACAACTAGCATGCTCATTCATGTTGCCATTGGTTGTCACCAAAACTACCACAATACCCTCTAAATTGCTCTCTGGGCAACCTTTCTTGAACCCTCTAATCTAGTTTCCACACTACTTGCAAAAGTGTCTGATTATGTTATTCTCATCCTTAAAATCAGTCAAAGACTTTTCCAAGTTTCTCAGGATAAAGACCAAAATTTCAATATGGCCTAGAAGACTGGTATGATCTGACCTTGACAGACTTCTTCCCCTTATACTATACTTTGTTCTTTATTCAAGCACTTCTTCTAGAAACAAATCCCCCTTTATATTCCTCACTTGACTTGACTCACAAACATTAATTTATATTTGCCCCTTCTCCAATGGAATGCAGTCTTCACTGACTCTTACCACATCTCCATGAGAAGCCTTCTATTGTAAAAGCTTGACTTAGAGACACTTAGACTACTTTAGTCAAACTTTTCCTGTATTCCTTAAATAAGTCTGACCCAATCACACACCAAATACCCTCTAACTCATAAAGGTCAGATGTAAATATCCACCAGTCCCTTGCACATTTCCCCTTTAGATCTGATTTGTTTGCTCTTCCACTCTTTTGAGTCATACTGTTTCTTGGAAAGATTGCCTCCTTCAACCTACAGTCCCATGAAACTCAAACTTGTTTCCAGTTACTAGGATGGCATTCCAGCTGGGAGAGACCTAATCCTTCTGCTAAGGGGTATTCTGGGGAAGATATTTTACCAGGCCAGGAATTTATACTGGTTGTTATATTTACCTACATAATGTGATTACCCTCTCCACCAGCCCCAATTCATTGCAGTGAAAAAATAATAATAAAGCTTATTTACTCAACTTAAAAGAAAATCATTTTCATTCAAAAAGAATCTTTAAAATGGACTTCAACATCTTGCTCTCTGGAAATTTGAAACAATATCATCTTTCTTTTAAAGCAGTCAAATATCTCCCTTCTTTTCTGGCACAAAAATATACTAAGATCTAACTATGTGCCAGATATGGTCTAAAACTCCAGAGATAACAGAGATAAAATATATGATTCGACACTATCAAGGAGTTTGGTTTAATAAAGCATCCACTTGACAAAAACAAACAAGCAAACAAAAAAACAACACACAGAGCTGGGACTCTGCTCATACTGTGACTTTTTTTTCCCCAGGATAATTTTAAAAAAAAACTTCTTGATGAATTAGGATTAAATCAATTTCTAGACTAAAGGTTCTGCCAAGTAAATTGGTTTTCTCCACACAATGAAGGCTTTGTGGAGTGAATATCATGGTATCATCTGCTTGTTGTTCTGTCTGTGAAGATTTTAAGGAAGGCCAGGGTACTAGTTGGCATGTAGTTACAATAATTCCTATCAAGTCAGGAAATAGGATGTGAAATTCCACAGGGAAGTCTTTCCTCAATTCATTTTGTTTGTTAGGTTGTCTGATTTTATAAATTTGGAAAGGGATCACAGATCCTAGGGAGAATACTCTTTATATGATTTACAGATTTTAAAAAATGGATTGCCAATTTTGCTAGGGCATATCTCTGATTTTGTTATTATAACATTTTTGCCCCAATGTAATGTCCAATGAATCCATCCAACATCCAACATTCATAACCTTTCTTAGAGTTCTGGGAGTTAACTTTCAACTGCTAGCATTGTTTGCCCTCCTGTAGTCTGCCAGTAGGTATCCACATCTCTTTTCTTTTTGCCAGCAATGAGGATGCAAGGGTGAAGGAGAAGCAAATGCAGGCTTTCAAAAGGCCTCCCATGCAGTCTCACTGAGTACTAATGACCCACGCTCAATGCTTAGTCACAGTGACATTTCCACTTCTTTTAGGGCAATGAGCAAGTTCTTCTTCTTGGCTCCTACTCATGTTATGGCTCCCAAGTAACAGTTGTGCATTCATTCTATTGCTTATCAATTTGGCAGCTATTGCTTTATCACTTTCTATGGTTTGCCTCCTGGTTCTCACATTTTTCACTGCTATCTTTGCTGAGATGCAGGGCAAATAATTAGACTTCCCTGATTTAAATCCATATGTGTTTATAAACTGGGTGCTAGCTACTCTTCGCTGCTCTTTACTCATGGTATTTTCTCTAGTAATTTTTACTACCCTAAGCTGGGTATTTAATCACCAATGAAAGGTTATGATTGGCAATTTTACATATTTAAATATCTTTGCATGTAGAATTTCATGAAAACTTATGAACCTCATCCTAAGAAGCCTAAAAGCAAAGTATTGACTCCTGTGAAATATGTTAACTCTTGCTAGGATCCGAGGCCTGAGTAAGAGACCAAGTGCATTTATCAAATAGAATATTTAAAGTATATTTTAATCAGCTAGAAAACACTTTTTAATGCTAATGGAAACAAAACTACGATTCTTTTTCATTGGCATTATCATATAGAAGGCAACTTTTTGAAGGTGAGATGAAATTTTAAAGTTTCATGTATTATACTTTTAATAATCATCTTGCCTCTTCAGAGTTTTAGAAACTGAGAAGACGTGTTAAATTCATATTAGTATACTGGTACTCTCCTAATCACAGGACCATCTGCTGACCACCTTGTCATCTTTCAAAACTGAATTCAAGATGTACATATTCTGTAAAGGTTCCCTTGGCCAACTTCTTCCTGCTCTGTCCCCTTTAATCTTCCTCCTCAGAAAACTGGCCTTCCCTCCCTTATGTTTTCACATATTTGCTTTAAAAATTGAATGAAAAGAACACAGATTAAATTTGAATCAGAGAGCTCATAAAATATCAAGTGAAATTCCATATAAACCCTGTGAGTGCTAAAAAAAAATATTTTAGGACTTTGAGATATGTTGAGTACATGGTAATTATTATAATTTTATAATTACATGCTAGTATTACAGGGGAAAACCCTATTTAATCAAGAGAGAAATAAACGAAGATTTAGGTAATCTGCCCCCAAAATCAAGATAGCTTGTGTATGCAAACAGAGATATATATGTTATATGTGTATGTGAGTGTGTTTGTTCAGTATGGGTGCTCTTCTTTGGGGGAAAGGGAGTGGGGCTGCATTATAGATTTATGCATTGTTTTATTGTGTGTGATGTGTTTGAGTGCTTGTGTATGTGTGTTTATGTTTACATGTGTTTTATCAGAAAGTAAATACGCTGCAGTGGAAAATACACTGGACTGAAAGTCATGTACCACAAGTTTTAATCTCTGAGTTTAATCTTTATGCTGCTTTCTTAGGCATACAAATTAACTTCTCTAGTATTTTTTTTTCTTCCATTAAATGATAAAATTAAAAAAAACTGCCATTGAACTGGTCTTGAAATAAAAACTAACACATAAAATTTTAAATCATTATTAAAGATACGGTTACTGGGGGAAGTGGCTGTGGCTCAATCAGTTGGGCTCCCGTTTACCATATGGGAGGCCCTGGGTTCACATCCCAGGGCCTCCTTGTGAAGGCAGGCTCACCTGCATGCTGTGGAGTGCTGCCTGGCCCGCAAACGCTGCAGAGAGCTGACCCAGCAAGGTGACACAATAAAAAGGGAGACAAGTGAAAACACAGAAAAGCACGTAGTGAATGGACACAGAGTGCAAACAACAAGCAAGTCTCGGTGGGGGGATGAGTAAAAAAATAAAACAAAACAAAATACAGACACAAAGAAGAATGCACAGCAAATGGACACAGAGAGCAGACAGCAAACAAGCCACAAGGGGGCGGGCGAAGGATAGGAAAAAAAAAGGTACGGTTACTTATTTGGCTAGTTAAAGGACTTTTGACCTGAGATACAAAGCTGAGGTCAGCTTTGCTTCTATGGCAGCTTTGATATTCCAATTGCATTCATCTAACAGTCAAATTAAATAACATCTAAATAAATTCCCAGTTATAATAGGAAGCCTATAAACTCTTTTCAAAAACTTATACAGCATCTGAAACATAAAATGTCATGTTGAGAGATGAGAAAGGACACCATCTTCAATTAGTACAAACTGCTACATTAACATTCCTATCAAACAACCTATTTTTTCCTTATGTTTACATGTTCCTATTTACAAGCCTAAATATATTTCCAGGTTTATACGTGTAAGTTTTAAGTGCATCACTCATAAAATAATACATTTTGGTACAGTAAAATTTAATGATTCCAGATTGCTCTGAAACACATCTTTAAAAGATACTAAAAAATCAATTTCTATGTAATTTACCTTGTCCTAAAATATGCCTATTTAACCGGTGCCTCAAAATCTGAATTCTAGTCCAAAACATAAAATACTGTCCTTAAAATTATGACTTCATTGTCAATTATGGCAAACTAAATGACATTTTAATGTGAACAAAAAGACTGCCTTTTAAAATATATGCCTTTGGATACAAACCCAGTGATTTAAACTTCTTTTACACTATTAATGCCAGAAAACTCCATGAGTTATTACTAATCTTTTTTCCCCTAGGATGGTGAATTGCACTGAATATAATGAAGCTTCCCCAAAGATATTGCTCTTCCTCCAAAAGTAAAACTTAACTGAAAATTTTAACCTCTGGTACATAAAAATGACTCAAAAACATCTTCTCCCTACCTTTCATTAGTAAAAAATCTTAACCAATTAAAAAATATCTTGGTAAGATTTCCAAACTATGACATGGTTGTAAGGAAGTTACTTTTCCAGCTACTTTAAATGTGACTTTTAGGAAAGCATATCTTAAAAACTAAGGAAATCCCAAATAGTCTAAGTTGTCAGAACCAGCTATCTTAGAGGAATTAGTTATACAGCTAAGGGATGGGAAAACAAGTGGACAGAGACTGCATGACCCAGAGAGTTGGAATTAAATGCTGGTAAACCACAGATGCCTAAAGCCTATTTTTCATTTTCAGTAAATTGGAAGTCCCTTTGAAACTGAGTTCTGTGAAAGCAAATCACCTTAACACAGGTTAATAGAAATATTCTTTTAAGTGATAGATGAAATCTTGTCATAGTAATAAATCTAGGATCATACAATGTAATGTGCTCAAGTTGAAAATCCTGAGTCACTTATTTTAAGATCAAATTTGATGTTTGTTTAAAATGATGGCACCAGAAAGAAAAGCTGTACAGGTCCTTGCGAGGAATAAATGTGGGACACTAGAGGGCATACATTCCCTTCACAGCCCGTCTGATTCTCAATTTGACTTCTTCATTTCCTTATCTACATATCGATAACATGGGTGACAAATGGATTTTTCATGGAGTTCTCTAACACAGAAACATAAAGTGTTCAAAGATATAGATAAAATGGTGTAAAAAGAACATGTTAGTAAGGCACTCTCAGATGCACATTTAAAATGCCTTCAGCCATTTTGACACACACACACAAAGTATCTAACAGTCTTTATTCAGAGAAACCCTTGAGAAAACACACCTACAACTTGGGAAGACATGCTTAATACAAATATTCTAGCAGCATTTTGTAGATTCTTATTTTTTTTAAAGATTTTTAAATGTATCCCCTCCTCCCCCCATTCTATTCGCTGTGTCCATTTTCTGTGTGTTCTTCTGTGTCTGTTTGTATTCTCATTAGTCAGCTCCAGGAACTGAACCTGGGACCTTCTGGAGTGGGAGAAAGGTGATTACTCTCTTGCGCCGCCTCAGTTCCCAGTTCTGCTACATCTTCTTATTTTCTCTCCGCTATGTCTCTTGTTGCATCATCTTGCTGTGCCAGCTCTCTGTGTCAGCTGGCACTCCTACACAGGGCAGCTTCCCCAAACAGGGCAGCATTCCCATGCAGGGTGGCACTCCTCCTGGCACCGCAATCCTGTGTGGGCCAGCACTCCACATGGGCCAGCTCACCACATAGGCCAGCTCGCCCTGTGGGCCAACTTGCCCTCACCAGGAGGCCCTGGGCATTGAACCCTGGACCTCCTATATGGTAGATGGGAGCCCAATTGGTTGAGCCACATCCATTTCCCATTTTGTAGATTCTTTAGCCCCATTTCATTAATATTACCAAAATTTTGTACATTGTCCAAAAATGTGGACTCTCATATTCCACAAACCAGTACATAATTATTTTTCTGTAACTTTTATATTAAGTTTTTCATTGTTAAACTTACGTTCAATCAAATTCAAAGGAGAAAAGAGGGAAAAGTAGCATTTTAGGCATCTTGTTCATGTTAGATGCTTTCATAGGTAAATAGTTAATTCATCTCCCAAAATAACTTTGTAAGTTATTGATTATATTTTTTTTGTTTTCATATTCAGATCATGAGGAGAGAGCTTTAGAAATCATACAATGAAGCATGGAGCTAAGTTTCAAAACCAGGTCTGTCTGAATCCAAAGTGTTCCATTATACTATACTTGTTTTCCTATACTCCAAATGAAAGAGAAACTTACCTTTCTTTTTTTTAAAGATTTATTTATTTTTTATTTATTTCTCTCCACTTCCCCACCCCACCCCCTGTTGTCTGCTCTCTGTGTCCATTCACTGTGTGTTCTTCTGTGTCTGCTTGTATTCTTGCCAGTGGCACCTGGAATCTGTGTCTTGTTTTGTTGCGTCATCTTGCTGTGTCAGCTCTCCGTGTGTGTGGCACCACTCCTGGGCAGGTTGCACTTCTTTTACACTGAGCAGCTCTCCTTATGGGGTGCACTCCTTGTGCTTGGGGCTCCCCTATGCAGGGGACACCTCTGTGTGGCATGGCACTCGTTGCGCGCATCAGCACTGCACATGGGCCAGCTCATCACACAGGTCAGGAGGCCCTGGGTTTGAACCTTGGACCTCCCATGTGGTAGGTGGATGCCATATACATTGGGCCAAATCCACTTCCCTCACCTTTCATTTTTAAATAAAGAATTAACATGAACTTCCTGTTTATTCCTATACAGTACAGTCTAGTGGATAGACTGTGTCATTTTGGATAATATCAGAATTTGTTTGGAGTCTCTAATACCAGGACATTAATTTAGAACATTTTTGTTAACCGATGATCCTCAGCTGCATAATTTATACCCCCACAGCATTATAAAATAGTTACTTTTTCCAATTTAATATCTTTTGGAATCTTCATTAACTTTCTAAAATTCCCCAATTTCCAATATATTCATGTGCTTTCTGATGTTAGAATGATTTAAGCACAGATTACAAAGATTGTTACTTATGCCATTATACGATGGATTAAGACAATGATGAGAGCCAGAAATCCTGCAGCTGGAAAAGAGTTCGCTTATACAGATCTCCCATTATGCCTTATTGTTTTAAAAAAGTCACCTCACCTTTGAAGAAATTCTCCTCACTAAAAAGGATCCCCTTATTTAAAGATACCAAATGCTCCCATGGGATCCCAAAATCTCCAAGACTTTAGAATGCAAAACAGCTATAATCTAGGTTAAGTGCACAGTTTCCATAGACAGACCTTGGCAAATTCTTTATCAGTCTCAGTCAAGTTTTTAATTTTCAGCTAAATTACTTGATTAAATCACCTTTTAAATTCTCGTCAAAAGATAGCATGGTAGAGCATTCAAGACTATAGCATCTGGGGCCGGAATGCCTAGATTCAAATCCTGGCTGCACAGTTTCCTCTTAACTAAATGTGACCATGCACAAGTCCCCTACCATTCTCTACCTCACTTTTGTCACTGGCAAAAGGGGAATAATACCTACTTCATAACGGCATTTTAAGGGTTAAATTTGTTTATATGTGCCAAATATTTAGAGGAGTGCTTAACACATGGTAAGAGTTGTACATACGATACACGCTATGAGTATTACCTTCCATGACTCTTACTGGGTTTTAAGCCAGCACTATGCCTCTTATTCTCTCATTTTAATGGTGGAGGCATTTGCTTTAGTGTTTTCTTAAGGCTAATAAAGTAAAAGCCATCATTGGAATAATGAGAATAAAAAAAAACCTCTGCAAACAAAACTATAACAAAGAACATTAAATCAAACAATTTAAAAAACCATCAGCAGAAAAAATAACGTCATTTATTCCACCTGTTAGAACAGGGGTTAGCAAACTTTGGCTCACAGGCCAAATCTGGCTTGCCCCAGTTTTTAGAAATAAAGTTTTATTAGAACACAGCTACATTCATACATTTACATGTTGTCTATGGTTGCTTTCATTCTCCAATGGCAGTGTAGCAAAGTTGAGAAAGAAACCTTGTGGCAAGGAAAGCCTAAAATATTTACTGTCTGATCCTTTACAGAAAAAAGTTTGCTGATCCCCTGCTCTATGGAGTAAATGCGAGATGGCCCATCTTGTCCAAATCCCAGGTGGGACCAAAACAGGACAGTTCACAGGAGCTCTATTGCCTTGCTCTTTTTCAAAAATATGCATTGGCTCCTCATGATTAGAAGATTAATGTTCACATTCCTTAGCATGACACTGGGTATCTTTCTTACTATGAATTCAACCTATCTTTTCAACCTCATCCCTTATTTCTTTCCTTTCTATATCCCAAACCTCTGCTCCAAGCAACCAGAAACACTCACATTCCTGGAGTAAGCTTTATTTGTATTCTGGTTATCCCCTGCATTTGAATTGTCCTTCCACTTCCTTTGAGTCCCATACTTCTCTAACATTTACGTGCCTGCTGAAGCACTGATTTCCCTACCAGATATACCTGACCACACTCCATGCCCAACTCCAAAGCAGGAAGTAAGCTTTTCTTCCTTGCAACTTTGCAAGTTCATCTATACTTCTTCATCTATACTTCATCTATACTTCCGTATGGTTATTTTTGTATACTAGAATGCAAGCTTCCTGATGGAAGGGCTAAGTATGGTTCATATTTACAAATCATAGTAATTCATTACATATTAGTTAAATGAATATGGTAACATTAGCAAAAAAAAAAAAAGAGTATAGCTGGCACTACCTTCTTGAAATCCTATGGCTTCATACTGACTACAGTAGTGTTCAAAGAACCCCACCACACATTGGACGGTGCCTTGGAGCCTTGGGAGGCAATTTAAACTTTAAATACTCTCAGTGTGAAAGCTCGCTGAGTTTAAAGGACTTGAACATGCTTTTATGTTGTGGGTCTTTAAAGTTTAAATAACTTCCAGTCAGGGTTCAGAGACTAGTGCCATGTGGAAATCCATTTAAATCGGACATGTACTTACTGCCACACTGCCACTTCCCCAGCATCATAACTTGTTTCAATCAATCTATTTTCTTTTTAGTAAGCATCTCAATGAAATTTAGTTAAAACACAAAAGAAAACTCTGTTTCACAAAGCCTGTCATCATTTTCACTTGTGTGTGATGTATGTTATGTGTAGAATTATAGAGTTAAAGATTTCTGACTAGGTCAGTCCCCAGAAGAGATCAGAATACAAATATTTTCTCTTATAATGCAAATGTGGTAATGGGAAGATACTTGTTGTAAATTAATAATTGGGAGCTCAGCTTGCTCCTGGGGAAAGAAAGTATAGTTTTGTATAAATGATCTTTAAGGGAGACATGTAATATAATTTCCTCAGTGTGAGGGCACACATGGAAGGCCATATAAATTCCATTTTAGAGGTGAAAAAATAGGTTCTCAGTGAGATTAAGCGATATTCTTAAATGACATAGTTTATGAGTATAAGAGCCAAGGCCAGACGCCAGCTGTGCATTCATTTGCCCATTTGCTTTCAGATACATTCTTCCACCTTTCCCTGTCCTGTCTCCATCAGGGGGATTTACATTTCCCATCATCCCTTGCCCTCTAGCTTCCAGCCAGGCTTTTCCAATTGGAGGCAATGTAAACCACTGGAGGTCAGAAGGAAGAGAAGACAAGGTATTTTTCCTTTTCACTCTGCCCTGAGTTGCATTTCTGTTGCAGCAACATCTCTTCTGTGCCTTCAGTTTCCACTGGATATAGCACCTTCCTCCAGTGCCCAAGTTCCTGCTGGGCTGCTCTAACTGTGGTTTTATCACCCATTAAAGGCCTCAGCTTCTGGACTCTGATAACATTATTTTGTCCCTCCAGTCCTGGGGATATTAGCAACTTCCCAGATGTGGTTATTTTTTGAGTTACCTCACCATCCCCTGAGCTGCTTCCCCAACTCCACCACCGGCTTAACCAATTTTCTGAATTGTTTCCTCTGTTTGAAATACCTAGAGTGTTTTCTGTTTTCCTGACAAGGCTCTGACAATATCCTGACAAATATCCCCATTCATCATCCAATGAATATTTACCGAATACCTATTATGTACTAACTTCTGGCTTAAGTATTGTCCATCCTGAGTTTAGAAGAAATGGCTCTTGCCCCCACGGGACCTACTGGAGATACAGATTTGCAAAAACAAAAGCACTGCATTAAAATCGTCCAAGTGTATCAGTGGATGTATTCACAAGGCTGAATAACACCTGGAAGGTAGGTTCCCAGACAGAGAGGTAGTAAATTAGGGGCAATGAATGTGGGAGGAAAGCAAAGGAAAGCAAGGAAAGCAAATTGAATTAGGGGGATCTCAGGTAGAGAGAACAGTAGGTGAAAAGAAACAGAAGCTTGAGAGAGCATAAAACATCTGGAGATCAGAGAGTGGTTGATTAAATCTGAAGCACTGAACAATGCCACTCAAAACATGGTCTGCAGCCAGTCTGTGAATTGTTTTTTACAAGTCTGTGATAAGCAAAGCCTTCACTAGAGTGCAGATCAACTAAGTCACTAAGCCTACTGTTTCATCTGATTCTTATTTTATTGTGAAACTTTCTTGATGAAGGAAGCAGAACATTGATTCATATTCTGGTTCAAGCTCCTTATTTCATTGTTGCCTGGTAATAAACAGTTTGCAGACTAATTTGAGTAGTGCTGATATATTTTAAAAAATAGGTAGAGGGAAGGAAGTGAGGCTATAGAGTTGGGTAGCCGAAGATCATAAAATAATTTCTATACCATGTATTTCCATTGATATGGGCTATATGTGTATTCGAGAATGATATGGGTTGTGTGTGTACTCAAGCCTACTTAATTTCTGGAAAGCCCCCAAGCCCCAAGAAACTGAAACTTAAAACTTTCCCGCCAAATGCTTCTTAACCCCACCCCTCCCATACTGTCTGTATAAAAGCAACCTAAAAGACTGGCTGAGGGCTCAGTTTTTGAACTCAAGTCTGCCGGGCCCAGTCAGCTGTAATAAACTTCCTTCCCATGAGGGTCTTGTGTTCTGGCTTTCAATATGGTGATCACAGAATCTTCCTCATTGCCGCAACATTTCTGGGGGTTTATCTGGGATTGCTGAGAAAGTCAGAGATAGTAACATTTAGTTGCCCCTCTCAGATCCCCTGCAGAGACCAGGAGGGTCCAGGTGAACCCCCTGCCCGAGGCACCCCTGGACTCTCTCAGTTCAGTATTAGGTAGTAGACTCTGCCTTGGCCCTCCTGGGGAACCAGGGGCACCAAAAGGTCTGGAGGAGACCCTGGGAACGAAGTAGAGGAACTCCATATGCCGGATGGGTAAGTCCCCCGGGGGCATAGTGTAGAGAAAGCCTGACACTGGAAGTCAGAAGAGGAGGCTGATCATCTCCCAAGAAGACTCGATTACTCCCAGGATGGGAGGAAACCGTCTTCTCCAGGTCTGAGAAAGAAAGGGAAGGAGGGTGGTTGTGTGTGTGTGATTGAGAAGTAAGAACATGTGAGATGCAAATAACCTTTGCAGGGTGAGTGCAGAGTCCCAATCTGTAGTTCCGTAGTGACCTCATATGGACAGAGGCAGTGGAGGAGCTCTGTTAAGGGTCCTTCATCTGAGATGGGGGCTTATACCATCCTGCCATACTAAGAGGCGCTCTAAGTCCCTGCAAGGGGAGCGGCTGGAGACCGACAAAGCGAAAGTCTGAACATGTGTTGCACAGCACTGAAACAGGGCAAGAACATGGCAAACACACAAAGTAGGACCCCGCTAGTTGCATTCTGAAAAACTTTCCCTAAGCATTCCACAGGGACATATATGGTATGAGGTTCCAACCAGGAAGACTCAGAACCTTCTGTGAGCTAGAATGGCCAACTTTTGGTATGGGCTGGCCCACAGAGGGCACCTTCAACCCCCGGATCATCCATAAACTTTACAACATGTGACTGGAAAACCAGAGCACCCTGATCAGTTCCCATACACTGATGCCTGGCAGGACACTGTGAGTCAACGTCTGCCCTCATTGAAGAAATGTATGACTAAAGAAGCCAGGATTTGCCTGATACAAAGGCCCAGGAGTGCTGTCCAGGGGACCAGGTCAAACAAGTGCCTTGCAAAGACTCTAGAAAAAGTGAGCTTGAAATCTAGTCCCAACCCACCCGTTCTGAAATGGCCAGATGAAGATGACCTCCTGCCACCTTATATGGTTACTCCTACTACACCAGTGCCGAGGAATGAGGATGAGGCACCTTCTCCATTAGTGCGGCCTCACCACCCCTGTAGTCACTGTCTCTACCAATCTCATCCCCCGGCAGCATAGTGTCATCCTCCCAGGTAAAAGCACTGATAGTCAGGAAAGAGCCCCTGAAAGATAACAACTCAGACCACAGGGAGCCCCAGAAACAGGTGCAGCAGGGAGGAAGGCCACCCTACAGCTACCTCTCCATGAAATCCAAGTTCCAATTTATTAGGATGCTGTAGCAGTTTGATATGGTTATGAATTCCAAAAATACATACTGGATTATTGTTTCTAATCTTATTTGTATCTGGGTGTGATTGAGTTATGATTAGGGCTTTTGATTGGGCCACATCATTAGGGCATTGAGTCCCTACCCCTTGGTGGGTGGGGACTCACAGATAAAAGGCATAGCAAAGGACAGAGTTAGGGGTTCTTAATGTTGGAGTTTTGATGTTGGAGTTTGATGCTGAAGTCTTAAGCTGGAGTCCTGGGGAAAGAGACAGAGCCATTCACTTGATAGTTTACGGCTGACCTTGTGGAGAGAGGCAAAGCCTAGAGAGCCTCATAGTCTACAGCTGACCTTGTGGAGAAAACAGAGGAGTTGAGCCCAGAGGAACCCAGGAAGCTTGAGCCCTCACAGACTTCAACAGCCATCTTGCTCCAACACGTGACAAAGACTTTGGTAAGGGAAGTAACTTATGCTTTATGGCCTGGTATCTGTAAGCTCCTACCCCAAATAAATACCCTCGATAAAAACCAACCAATTTCTGGTATTTTGCATCAGCACCCCTTTGGCTGACTAATACAGATGCTGATGGTTAGGTCCAAGGAGGAAACCAAATGGTCATGTACCAACCCATGGCCTCTTAGAGTATCTGCACAAAAGGGTGACCAGGTGTCCAAAAGGAAGGTCCAGATCTGCCTGTCTCAAGTCAAATATCTGGGTTACAGGATAGTACAGGGGCTCTGTGAATTGGGACCTGAAAGAAAGGAGGCAATCTGCCACTTTCCAGAGCCTAGCACTTGCCGAAAGCTACAAAGAATTCCTTGGAGCAGTCAGATTCTGCCACCTTTGGACCCTAATTTTGGAGTCCTCACATGCCCTTTGTATGAGGCCACAAAGAGGGAAGATTGTGAACCCCTACTCTGGGAGAGCCCACAGGAAGATGCTTTCACTACTCTCAAGCAGGCCCTAATGGAAGCACCAAGCCTCAGGCTTCCAAATCTCAATAAACTGTTCTACCTCTATGTCCATAATCACCAGGGCATCGCAGTAGGAGTACTCATTCAGTATCTGGGTTCCTGGCAAAGACCTGTAGCCTACATGTCCAAACAATTGGACACTGTAGCCCAAGGATGGCCCTCATGCCTACAAGCTGCAGCTGCTGCAGCAATGCTAACACTGGAAGCCATAAAATTAACTCGGGCAAACCATAACAGTTCGAGTTCCACATGCAGTGGTCACAATCTTAGAAGCCAAAGGAATACACTGGCTCACCAACAGCTGCCTGATCAAATACCAAACCTTACTATGTGAAAACTGATCTATTCAACTGGAACTTGTGAATACCCTGAACCCTGCTACTCTCCTGCCTGTCCAGCCAGGAACTCCTACCCACAGCTGTCTTGAAACATTGCCAAGAAGTGTGTTCCAGTAGGCCGGACCTTCAGGATCAGTCACTTTCCAACCCTGACATAGAATTCTTCACAGAAGGGAGTAGCTTTGTCCAAGAGAACAACTGATAGGTGAGTTATGCCATAGTAACCTCCAAGTCTACAGTAGAAGCCCAGCGTCTCCCAGAAAACAACTCAGTGCAGAAGGCCAGACTCATCGCCCTCACTGGGGCCCTACAACTTGCAGCTGGAGCCAGGGTCAACATCTATACAGACCCCAAGTATGCCTTTCTAACCTTGCATGCAAGTGGAGCCTTGTATACACCAAAGGGACTCATCAACTTGGGAGGTAAAGACATTAAACATGATGCACAAATTTTTGAATTGCTAGAAGCAGATTGGGAACCTGCTGAGGTGTGGATGTGATTTACTGTAGAGGACACCAGACAGGTCATTATCCTGTGGCCCAAGGAAACTGAAGGGCAGATGCTGAGGCAAAGAAAGCAGCACACAAAGGGAGACCGACAGAAGGCCTAATTGCCACCCTCATCCCCCAACCTCTAAATTACCAGAACCTTCAGTATTCACAACCTGCCCTTGTTCTCCAACCCCTCAGTCACAGGCAATGGCAGTACACACAAGTTGAAAAAGAATGGATGCTCTCCGAGAGTAGAACCCAGGGAACAGATGGATGGTGGACACTGCCCGATCACAAAACAGTGTGCCTCAGATATTAGCTGCAACTGTAGCACAAGACTACCACAAAGGTTCACACTTAGGAAAAACTCATCTTAGAGAAGTATTGGAAAGACTCTTCTATATTCCAAGTATGGACACTATAGCCCATGCCATATATCAGTGGTGCATGATGTGCAAGAAATAACCCACACCAAGGACGCAAGGGAGCCCCAGGAGTCCAGCAAATCAGCAACATGACTCTCGAAGATCTAGTAGTTGATTTCATTAAATGCCATGATCCAGAGGCTACAAGTACCTCCTGGTCATCGTGTGCACCTTTTCCAGCTAGGTAGAAGTCTTTTCCAATCAAACCAAGAAGGCCGAGGAGGTAGCCAAAGTCCTACTTAGGGAAATCATCCCTTGCTATGGGGTAATCCTCTCAGTTGGCTCTGACAATGGACCTGCCTTTTTCTCTGAGGTCACCCAAAAGGTTGCCAAAGCATTGCGCCTCCATGGAAACTGCACACTGCTTACTGCCCTCAAAGCTCAGGAAAAGTAGAACTAATGAACCACACAATAAAGACTTAAATTGCCAAAATATGCCAAGAAATCAGACTAACATGGGTGCAAGTGCTTCCCAGTGCTCTCCTCCAAGTCTGAGCCAGCCCAAGCCAAAGGCTAGGCCTAACCCCTTATGAAATCCTCTTCGGGAACCCCCCCTCCTTAATCTGAATTATAGTAGGGGACCTCAGAGAAAGAGGTAACATCAATAGCTCAGCAAATTATCACCTTAGGAAAAACCCTACAAAACCTGTATCACTGGGGCCAAGAAAGGGCCCCCATTAGCCTAAGCAGCTTCATACACCTGTACCAGCCAGAAAATGCAATCTGGATCAAAGACTGGAAATTAGCCCTACTAACCCCTTGATGGCGAGGACCCTATCTTGTCATTCTATCTACCCCTACTGTAGTTAAGGTGGCAGAAATCACCCCATGGATACATCATACCCGGGTCAAATGAGCTGCACCAGAGTCTTGGACCTGTATTTCAGATACCCACAACTCAACCAAACTCATCTTGTGAAAGGGTAAAATGCCAAGCCCTTCTCCAGTCACACCCTGGAAGCTGACTGATCTATGCATAGCCATAGATCACTGAGCTCTGCTCCAATCACACCCAGAAGCTGATTGGTCTATGCATAACTGAAAATCAGGAGTCCAGTCCAGTCTTAGTTAAAAATGCCCCATCACCTACTCTCCCTAATACTGGCCCTGACCTTCCCTTGAACCCAGGTAGATGCCAGAGAGTATGGGCCATGTATCCAACAGGTGTGAACAGGGGCCCCTGTCAATAATACATTAATATAGCAGAGCCATTATACCTATAATAGCCATATAACCTGTAACAGTCACACACCTGTAATAGACATAAAACCACTTGCCAGTTTCAGGGAGTCTCCTATAGTGTCTGTAACATATCTGGCCAAATAACCTGCTTTGACCCCAAAGCCCCAGCAGTCTCCCTTCAGTGGAAAATAAGAGTATCTAATCAATATGGGAAGCTGCTCAATTCTACCCGTCACTAGCCCAAACCAACAAGTGTCCCTCCTATTCAATGCCTGACAAGCTATAAACTCCAGTAAATGGAGCAATTGTGGAGGACTCAGCTGGGAGTGAGAGTATACTTATGGCGATAAGTATTTGTGTCATCCGAACAGTACCCGCTCCTGAGAAGTCAAACAGACTTGTCAAATGCTAAGCCAGTTCTATTGCCCTTACTGGACCTGTGTCACATGGGCAACCTGGCACCCAAATGGGGATGCCTGGTATGTGCCCAGCAAAGGGCATAAAGCCATCCTCAGCAAAGGAATGATACCACCCAACTGCTCCCTCAGACAATGTAACCCTTAAACTTTACCATCCGAAAAACCTCCACCAAACTCAAGGGAGGAATTCAGATGGGACTCCTCATTTATGGCAAAGGAGTAGACCCAACCATCTACATCTGGGTCGGGTATAGGGAACACTTACTTGAAAGTAAAGCCCAATCTGTGTTCCACTCCTTCTATGAAGAGATAGAAAAGCCCCTTTCCTTTCCGCAGGTAGGAAAAAACCTCTTCATAAGCTTAGCCAAAACTATAGGAACAACCCTAAATGTCTCCCCATGCTATGTATGTGGAGGCACTAATATGGGAGATCAATGGCCCTGGAAAACTAGGGAATACAACTACAGCCAACCACATAAAAAGACTGGCCTCCCAGTAGTCCCCTGGGATGGTATGTGGCCCTTGCAAACTTCTGTCACAGGAAGATATTGTGTTTCAAGAATATGCCTAAACTCCGCTATACCTATCAGAAACCTAACATGTACAGGGGGAAATTTTCAAAATCATACCACCAACAGAACAGAGTCCTGGGGAAAATGGAATGAATCTGACCTCATTTTCATAAATTGTACTTTCCCCAAATTAATCGCAGTGTGGAACTCCACTGCAAGAGGCCCCTTTACCACCCCAAATAGTCTGTACTGGATTTTTGGGAAGATTGCATTCCGAGAGCTTCCCCACAACTGGTGTGGCACATGCACGCTTAGTACAATAAAGCCAATCTTCCTCCTAATTCCCTTAAAGGAGGGAGAAATGTTAAGCTGACCTGTGTAACAGAAGTAAAAAGGGAAAAAAGAGCCGTTACCTCCTTGGCAGATAATGAATGGCCCTCCAAACATATAATTCAATATTAAAGGCCGGCCACATGGGCAGAAGATGGCATATGGGATTACCATACCCCCATTTATATGCTAAACATATCATCTGCCTATAAGCAGTAGTAGAAACAATAACTAATGAAACCGCCTGTGCTTTAACCTTGCTAGCCCAGCAACAAACCAAATTCAGAAACGCCATCTACCAGAACCACCTTGCCCTAGACTTTCTTTTATCAACTGAAGGAAGGGTCTGTGGAAAATTCAATCTCTCTAACTGTTGCCTCAAACTAGACAGCACCAGAAAAGTTATCAAAGAAATTATAAACAAAATGGTAAAGGTTGCCCATGTTCCTGTGCAAACTTGGAATATTTGGAACCTAGGTAATTTCTTCAAGGGGTGGCAGTCAATAGCAGAAAACTTCAAACTTCTAGTGGGGATAGTTGCCTTCCTTGTAGAAGGATGCACCATACTCCCTTGCATCCTCCCCCTCATCATAAACAGGGTAGCACCCTAATAAATAGTGTGGTAAAAACACAAATAGTTGCCTACCTCATGGCCCTCTATACATACCAGCCAGTCCAAGAGGACTCCAACAATAGTGATGCTGAAGCTTAATGAATTTAAGCATGCATCAAAGGGGGGAATGATATGGGCTGTATGTGTATTTGAGAATGATATGAGTTGTGTGTATATTCAAGCTTACCTAGTTTCCAGAAAGCCTCCAAGCCCCTAGAAACCGAAACATAAACCTTTTGTGCCAAATGCTTCTTAACCCCACCCCCACCCCCACTCTCTGTATAAAAATAACTTAAAAGACTGCCTCGGGGTTCAGTTTTTGACCTCAAGTCCACTGGGCCCAGCCGGCTGCAATAAAAACTCCCTTCCCACGACGGTGTCGAGTCCTGACTTTCAACACTACAATCATAGAATCCTCCTCATGGCCGCAAAACCAGAATTATGAGCAAAGCAATGATCTAATTAAAATTGCATTTTAATATCTCATGCAGGAGGCTGTGAAGAGTATGAGCAAGAAGGGTGAAAGTAGAAGCAGAGTAATCAGTTAAGAATTGCATGCAGAAAACTGTCAGAGACTGAATGAGGGTGAGGTCATATGACTGTATAGGAAGGAATAAATTAAAGCAAATTTAACAGGCTACTTGGCAGAATTTAGTGATGTGACAAATATTAGGACCACTGTGAATGGCTGCACAAGTTGTTCACTTGTTCAACTCCAGTGAGCACTATTCTTGTAGGCTATGATGTGAACAGCACTTGATAGAGTTGTGCAATCTAAACTGCAGAACCACATTTGAGATTCCTGTAAGACATGTCCAGTGAGCATTTGGATTACACAGGTAGGTGCGTCAGAGAGAGGTTGAGCTAGAGATATTAATTTGGGCAGTTTCTTATATAAATGGCTAATAAAGATGAGATTATAAATGATAATGTCCAGGAAAAGCAAGTGTCATGAGAAGAAAATGAAACCAAAATTTTAGTCCTGTGGCAACTGATATTAAAGGGATAGGACGTGGAGACTGAGAAGGCATGGCCTGGAAGCTAGGGGAAGAAAAGAAACAGGAGAAAAATAATGTCCCAGGAACTCAGAGAAGGGAAACTTTCAAGAAGGGTCTAATCATCCTTGTCAAGCACAACACAAAGGTCAAGACAGATAACAACTGAAAAATGACCTTTGGAGCCAGTAATTAAGGAGCTCTCTGGCAACCTTGCTGAGAGCAGTGTCAGTTCATGATGTAGAATATGGGAGGGTAAAGGAGAGAATCAGAAGTAAGGGAATAGAGATAGCTCAGGTCCTGTGATTAAAAATCAACTGTTCTTTGTCCTCAACTTGGCTTCTTTTAGATGGATACATAAGTGTTATGAACATTTTCTTTATTCAGTAGACAAATAAAATTGTTTATTACAGCTTTGGAAATGTGGCCCTGTCTTCCTCCCTACTGGTATCCTTTCAACCCTTGAATCTTGGGAGAGCAAATTTTCATACAGCTGCTATTGCTGGAGATCTGTTTAGTCTCAGATCCAGTTCCTATGATAGCGCCTTCCAGTTAAAAACAAGAACAGGGTATCTAGCATATGGGATACCCCATACCACACAAGCTCTGCTCCAGAGAAACTTTGAACCTTGTGGATGAAACAAGCACAGAAAAGGTTCATTTCAACATAAAGGAATAGAGGTATTACAAGAAGGAAAAGGAGCATCACTTAGCCTAGCCTGAAAAGAGATGACCCCCATGCTAGTGTGGGGCAAGAGAAATCAAGAGTCTGATTGTAACTGAACTGATATAGTTCACTGATTTCCAAAATGTGGGCCCCAAACCAGCAGCATTGGAATCACCTGAAAACTTGTTAGAAATGAAAATTCTCCAGTCCCACCCCAGATTTACTTAGTCACAAACTTGTGGGCGGGTGGGGGAGGGGGAGAGCAACCCATGTTTTACAAAACCTTCCCAGTGATACTAATGCATGGTAAAGTATGAGAGCCACCTTTCTTGTGCAAGAGTTCTCAAACTTTGTGGTGCATCACAATAAACTGGAGAGCTTGAAAAGTGTCCTTGGGCTCATCTACAGAGTTTTCAATTCATCAGATCTGGGGTGAACCCTACAAATTTTCACTTTGAACAAGATCCTGAGTGCTGCCACTGTTCCATGGACCACACTTTGAGTATCACTGCTCTAAAGTGTTCATTGGCCGCTTAACTTGCCTCTAGAATTCACACTCCTACATTCTTCAAAACATGTTTATTGACTTACCTTTGACTTATATGACAAAATCATTTTAAGAACATTAAATGAATGGCCACCCTTGGTCAGATCTGAAGGTGGTATTTAAGGTCTCTATTCATCATTAAAAATAACTTCAAAGTTTAAATTTGAGTTTATGGTCAAGGTCATTTGATTCTAATACTTTAAAGGTAGCATGGCATTGCATCTATAACACTGGAATAGAAAGTAGGAGATTCAGTGCTGGTTCTCTTGCTACTGAAAGCTAGTTATTTAACCTTTCTGTACCTCGATTAACCTAAAAACAGGGGTCAAGTCTAGTCTCCTTAGAAAA
The DNA here is from genome assembly GCF_030445035.2 of Dasypus novemcinctus. Lineage (NCBI taxonomy): Eukaryota > Metazoa > Chordata > Mammalia > Cingulata > Dasypodidae > Dasypus > Dasypus novemcinctus. The sequence continues at coordinate 36,806,891 of NC_080704.1, forward strand.
AAGAAGCAAAGCATCATAAATGTTTTATTTCCCTGGGCTTTGCGAAGGGTCAAAATGTCATTATTGAATCCAACATCCCAAATATTTTAGCATCAATTTATCATATAGAAATACAAAAATTAGCCTATGACATTAATAACATAATTAGGTTCTTCAATTAAGTTTAAATGATACAGTGTCTAACCTCAAGATTATAATGTGGAAAACAAAAGTTAAAATCAAAGTTAAAATATATCTTAAAAAAATATTTCAGGCATTAATCTCACAAAATTGCAGAGAGATCTTATCTAACACTTACCTAACTTCCTTTCAGGGATGGGACATCCATCAACATTATGCACAGCAGCCACAACAACAAAGAAAACAAACAAACAAAAAACCAACCTGAAAAAATTGAACCTAAAATACTAATGCAGATGTAGTTGTCTAGGCAGGCTTATCCTGCCGTTTAGTAAGCATGCAGGGCAAGGCCAGAGAAAGCAAACACACTCTCATTATCTTGGAGATGCTGGAAAGGGATTTCTAAATGGCACTTTACTTCCCTCGAGGTCAAAGTTATCAATTTATTAACACTTTACTTGGGATAATGATCTTTATTAAGATGGCATTTACTTTTTTAAAAAGTCAATTTGCCATTGGTTTCACCTGGTTGCTACAAAAAAGTAAATGAAAGCTTTTGCGAAAAGTCTCTTAAAATAACTGCTACATGATTAGGAACTAATCTCCTGTATAAATGCCAATTAACTAGATAATAGATCTAGTTTTAACCTCGCCTGAATTCCATATACTGAAAATTGCCTATATGCGAAATAATATCACCGTACTACAAGGATAATTTACTATTAGCAATAATTACCTTAGGACCCAAGATCATGAAACACTTTTGTATATCTTATCTTAAGTTGACAATTAATGCAGTAAATAGGACATATGTAGAAAGTGTAGTAATTATTAAGAAACCAACTACATATACCTTAGCTAATGAAGAAATTACAGTGTATTACAAAACTGAATTTTAAATACTTTGATGAAATTAGAATCATGTGTTTATTACAAAGGTGCTAGGTAGAATTCTTAAGTGGCATTGGAGTGTCAAATTGTAATTATCATTAGTTGGTCTGTATCATTCACTTTTCCAACAAATATTAATTGATCATCTATTGTATGATGGTACTATAATGGAATCGAAGTAAAATATATGGAAGTTGAACAACAGGACCCTTTTGTCATAATTGGTGATAGGAAAAAAAATTGTGGGTGACATTAAGGCATATAGCATAAAGACTGCTTTGCAATTTACTAGCCAAAGTGGAAAGATATGGGGGAAATTAGACATGGAATTGGTGGAGGATTAGGAAGAATATCGAATAACATAAGAAGGGGTTTGTTTTTCATTTTGGGGGCAATTGGAGTCATGGGATTCTCTGGTCTGGAAGGTCAGCATGAAAGAAACATTTTAGATAAATTCAATTGAGGCAGATTAATTGGAAAGGGGGCAATCCTTGCCACAGGGATGTGTATGACTTAGGTTATGGAGTTGGCTGTCAGAATGAGTAGAAGAATATTGAAATGATGGTACTTGGTTAACAATGTAATAATAATAAAGTAGGAAGAAGATAAGAAACAAAGATGGACAGAAATTGAGAAGTCAGGAAGTGAATTCTGATTTGAAAAAGAAAGTATGAGAAGGTAATATTTTTAAACATGTGTTAAGTGCTTGTTTGTTTATTTAGAGGTACCAGGAAATGAACCCAGGGCCTAATACATGTGAAGCAGGCACTGAATCACAGAGCTACACTTGCTCCACCATGTGTTATGTTTGAGATTATGTTTATTATGAGATTTTTTCACAAATATTATATGATCACTATCTCAACCACTACCACCGGCATCATCACCAACAATATACCTCTGCCCACACCACTTCCAACTCAGCTACCACAACCACCACTTCCACTACTCCTTCTACCACTATATATACTGTCACTGCTTCCACTATAATCAAATAACAAGAATAGTAATTATTGTATTTAATGAGAGTTTACAGCCATAAAGACACTGAATTAAATGCTTCTTATTTAATCTTCACCATTAGTATTTATCAAGTGAGGATACTGAATCTGAGGCACAGATATTCAGTAATTTGCCTGAGACCATAGCTAGTTATTTAAACCAGGTAGGTTTCAAATCTTAGTAATTCTGATTCCAAACCCCATGACTTTTCTAATGTTTGCTACTCCTTTAGGCATACAGGCAATGGGTTATAACTGAAAGTGCTACAGGTATAGTTATTAGAGGCAATAAATATTTGAATTCATAAAACAAAATTGAAGTAATGGCTAGATGCACAAATGGGAATACCTAGATTATAGCATTAGAGATATGAAACTTAAATTTGAGGGAGAAAGTCAGATATAGAGCTATCCATTTGCAGTCATTCACTTAGAGGTCAGACTTGAATGAATGGGAAGAGACAATTCAGATAAGGAAGTCGAAGAGCAAAGAAAAAAAAATTATGTTATACTTTCATAGGGGTTGTACAGAAGGAAGAAAACGAGTCAAGTGAAAAGAGGTAGGGTGAGAACTGGTAGCAAAGCCGGCTAGTAAGATAGGGAATCAGTAGATGGATCTGGAACTTGGCAGAGAGTCTATGTGGACATCAATAACCTTCAAGATGGCTGCTGGAAGACCCCCACCTCCGAGATTCTGCCATTCAGAACAAAGACTTCTTCTGGAAGCCAGGAGAAGCCCCAGATATTCCCCAAGGACTTTCTCATTGGGCCCTCATAAGGGATTGATGGGTGGGGTAATCAATCAAAACAGTAACAGCAGAAGCCCCTCCCCTTCCATTAGCAAAGGGTTAGAATAACTAACAGTTCAAAAAACAAGGCCAGAACGCTGGCATGGACTCTCCATTCTCTTGCCTCTGGATCCATTCCTGCCCTCTGCATGCTGCTGTCACCATTCTTCCTCTGCCATGTGGCCATGCAAGTAAAACTTGGGCATTTATAATCTATAATGGAAAATTGCAGCCTGTAAATCAGCCTGCTTTATCACTCTCAACCCCTTCCTCTCTACCTGGGACCCCTGATCTGTTATTTTCGTCCATTTCTTGTCCTTTCCTACCTGAATAAATTACTGACCTAACTCACCCAGCATACTCTTAAAATTCATTTCTGCAGCATAGACAAGAACCTAAATAAAACCTTGTAACAGTAGTTTGTCATAGAAGCTGAGAGGAGATAATTTTGCAAAGAACAGTATTCAATAGATTGTAAAGAATATAGTATTCAAAGTAAATTGTTAGCGATTTTCACACAGAACAAGAGAGGGATGCTAGTTGCCCCTTTGAGTCAGGTTTGCATGATGCCTCTTTAATCATTACACTGTTTTAAACCATATTCCATCCTGTAGACAACCCTTAATCACTGAATTTCATTATTCCTAAATGTCTGTGCTTTTGCTCTTTGAACAGTCTCAATTTTCCACACTCGAGTCTTATATTAAATGTCCATGTAATGGAATTACACTGTTCAAAAATCAGAACACTTTTGGGAGAGAAAAGTGGCAATATATATAAGATTCCTGGGACAACAGGTATAATTGGGGGGGGTGCTTCAGTCAAACTAAGACATAAGGTCACCCTAGTACTATATCTACTACGGAGACATTTTATTCTAGAGTTAAGCTTCTGCAACTAGACTGGGTTGAAATCCTGGTTCAGACACACTGTTGCTGTGTATATTAGTAATAATAGTAACACCTATCTTGTAGGGTTATTGGGGAAAATATATGAACTGTGCAGATAAAGTATTTAATTCAGTACTGAGCATACAATAAAACATTCATTGAGTGTTAGCCTGTATTTAAGTGATCTATTCTTTATGTTCATAATTGGATATCTCATTCCAGGCACTTACAAAAACTTCCAAGAACATATGATACAAACAGAAATCAAGAGACAAAGTCTTTCACCACTAGCCACTCTTTCCTCTAAAAAAAGAAAGAAGTCAGAATGCATTTTTCTAACCGAATAAGCCTTTGAAGACAGAGATTGACATGAATCAACTTGCTCTGCTAAATTCAGTATTAGGCAAGACCTGAAGATATTAGGAGGGTGAGGCAATGAATGTTAAAATTTCAACTATCATCTTGAGGAGAGTCTTTGAAAGATGTTGGCCCCCAAAACATGCTAATATTCAAAGTGTTTCAGAACTATTTGACTAGAGCAGTGGACAGCAAACTTTTTATGCAAAGGACCAGATCTAAATATTTTAGATTTGTGTGCCATACAATCTCCGTTGCCATTACTCAGCTCTGCTGTTTCATGAAAACAACCATAGATGATAGGTAAACAAATGGGAATGGCCATGTTCCAATAAAGCTTTATTTATAGACCCCACAATTTGAATTTAATTTTCATGGGTCATGAAATATTCTTCTTTTGATATTTTCAACCAGTTAAAAAGGTGAAAAACATTCTTAACTCATGAGCCATATAAAAACTGGCAGTGGACTAGAATTGGCCTACAGACATTTATTTTGGTGACCCCTGGAGGAGAGGATTCACTCAGACAAGTAGACATGAACAGAGAGAAAAGGCCCTGGTGATTTAATTTGGAACCATCAGTCAGCTGAAAGGCATGAATTAACAGAGAAGCACAGAAAGTCCCAAATACTGTTTTTGCATACCTATTCTAGATTATTTTCCTTTGCCTGGAACAGCTGACACCCTATTTTTAAGTATGCATTCTTCTTTACATACATTTATACTCTTTATACCCAATTCCAATGTTGTGTTCCATGTGTTCCTAAACATCTGCTGCTTAGAACCATAAGACGTATTCAACTTACTTAGAATTATAATTATTGGAATGAAAAGGAAATTTACCATCTTTAGGATTTTCATGCCAGCATTGAACTTATTAAATTTTAATCCCATTATTTTAATATACCCATTGATTTACATAATACACTAACTTAGCTACAATGTTTAGTTGAGAAGATCCACAAAAAGATCAGTTAAAAATTCTAACACCTTCAAGTTAAGATTTTATAAATATCAAAGAACAGGAAATCTGTTCTGTAATTACCCCTGATTTAGGATGCACAGATTGAGACATTATGTTCTCGTAAACTAGCAGAATGGATCTCATCTATTATAGGTGTACTTCTTCCTTGTGAAAATGTACTTTCCATTACTGGAAGAAAGGCATTTAATGTAAAACTAGGCACTGAACAAGCAAACCATTTAGAAGAAGAAAAGAAACTTTCAGGATTACAGTGTGTCCATGGCAGTTCATCCCCTGATGTTCCTTCTTTTAATCCACAAAACAGAATCCTTCATTTAAGCATTCAGTTTTTGATGGGATAGTGATTCCTTGAGCAAATTTTAAAACATACTTCATAATTTTTCTCATGAGATTAAATGACATTACAGGCACCTGAAACTCCTGGAAATATCATTGAAGCAAAAACATTACCATTAAAAGAGCCTTAAATGAGTTTCTTGTTGAACAATTAATTTTCACTGATGATAAAGCCATGAATAAGATCTTCTCACCTTTTCCTAATTTCAGAATCCACAATTATCTGCCTCTTCTTTTGGGGAGGTGGTGGTGGAAGTTCCTCTTGGGCATGCTTTACCAGGATTTGTTCCCTCGTGGTCACCATAGTGACCGTTTCCATTACAGTTGTCTGTGTTAGTGATGGCTGAGTAGTGGTGACAGCCTGTGAAATCTGGGAGAAGTATTGAAACAGAGGTCACAAATTGCTCAAAGCTTCAGTAAAGACTGCTTAGAGTGACGACAGAAATAATGAGAAACTGTTCCTGCTTGTTGGTAGACTGACCTTCAGATCAAAATAGCACCAGGTTGAACCTAAATCAAATTGTTTTATCTGACTTAAATTATGTTGACTGAAATAGCAAAGGAAGGGAATCTCAAAACAAGAAGTAAACTTAGCCTTTTCAAATTTTGGGGCAAACTGGAGGAAATATAAGGGGTAAAGGAGAAAATCGTGGGATGTCATTCTGATATTGAATTAGATATGCTGTTTACCATGTTTACTTCTATAAATATAAAGTTACTAAGGTATCCTTGCACCAGTCCCATTGTGTGGCACACTGTAAATGTTTGTTCAATTTTTTTTGGTTATCATATAAAATGATTATTTCACACTCTCTACATTTATAAGTAAAATTTATGTAAACTTTAAAAGAAATGACTTTTTTATGTTTAATTTTTTTCTTCTGTATTCTCTTTTAAATGTTACAGTAAAAAATATGAGGTCCCCATATACTCCCCACCCCCTACCCCCACTCCTCCCACATCAACAACCTCTTCCATCATCTTTTTAACCAAGTAAGTGCAGTGTCTTTTAAAATTACAAATAACAGGTTAACACAAAATGTCTACTAGTCCATAAATATCTTTTACCTGAATGTTATTCAAATTCGAAAAAGCATACTCCTCTTGTTTGATTTAAATTAAATTAGTAAATGTGTTAACATATTGGAATGTCTAGAGGTTCTTGTTGGTTTAGAATCGCACTCACTTTCTATTCAAACTTTATTTTTTAGGCATAGGTCATCACTCTTTGGAATAATATGGCCATGAGAGGCCATCACTTCAGTCCATGGGCATCACCAAACAGACTAGTGGTATAATGGTTAGACACCCTCCCTTCCTTCCTCAACCACCATTTGTATCACAGTGCTCCTGTTTATTAGGTCTATGAAATATCCCATGGGGAAGTTACTCATCACCCTCCTAGTAATCCAACTGATTTGGAAGAGTTATTTCCAAAGAAAGCAAAAAAGGCATTCATTAGCTTTCCTTTCAGATACTTGACTTCCACAGGGCCAAAAAACTGGCTGGTTAGTTTTACTGGCTTTCCTGAACTTGTCCAAAGATAAGGGAAGGTTTTGTGGTGTCCTCCTTGCCCCCCATACATGACCAAGGTATCCTTCAATGGGAGGAAATGAGGAGAGTCTCAGAATTTTCAAATTTCACCTTCCCATATAGGAATTAGTAAAGGAATAAAATCCTTTGGCATCATTTCTTATGCTTTGCCATACATACCTGAAAAGTACGATTCTTTCTGCAGACTATTTCCTCGCATATGCCAAGGCCTAAGGGACTTCAACTTTGGTAGTCTACATAGTTTTTTTTTTGTTTTTTGTTTTAAATGGACATTAAGAGGTACTGAGTTCTTACATATGCCAAGCACAGGTTTTGTTTTCTCTAAGATCACAATAGAGCCATTATTCAGAATCAATCACTGCGCCTCATATAACCCATCTACAGAGTTCCTTGACATATTATGCCCAAATGAAAGCAGAACAAAGGTAGTTTTTAAAAGTGCTTTAAAATATAGCCTCAAACCTAATTGCACCCAACACAAAATGACCTTTACATAATCAGATTAAGTTTACCTATAATAAAAAAGGAAGCATATTTTTCTAGTAGGATTCCAAGAGCACTTAATTTTTGCAGAATAATATTCTTTTTTAACCAGGAGTAAACTTTATTTCATACAAATGCTGCCTAGAAGAGACTATTGTTCAGAATAGGAAAATACCTAATTTTATCTGTGCAGGCACCAGAACGCAGAGATTCAAGGAAATATAACCATTTTTATAGCCATATCTGATCTTGGGGCATACTTGTGGTACTGTATATTAGGCTGTGAAATTGCTTCTATAATTTTAATAATATTTTCTCACTGGTAACTATTATGAAATTGGACAGATTGCCCATGGAGGCTAGAGTAAAGGGGAATGAAAATAGCATATACTATGAAATTGCATTAAAGAATATAGCAAACCTTAAAAATAGAAGAAAAACAATCATTTTAAAAATAAAACAATAGAATACATAGATCTGTAATTGTTCTATACTATAATCACTACTGCATTGTAATTGAAAGCACTGCTTCATTTCATTTTGGATGGTGAAATAAGAAAACAACTATGCACTGACCTTGTAAATACAGGGTATAATTTGTTATGTATTACAAATTAATAATTGCTTTCAAAATCGACTCCACATAATTAGAACAAAAAACAATTGGTCATGTACTCAATTTCCCCATGGCTTTTAGTTATTGACTGTAAACAGTTAATTATGTGTCAGAATCATTACAAATATAGACAGGCAAGGAATTATGGAGGTCAGTTAGCACAACTTCCTACTTACTATAGGATTTACTACTCCCTGAAGCAGACAACTCCTTCCTATTATGGCAGCAGATTTTCCCATTTGCAAAGATCTTCTTTATACCTAATAGAAACATTATTATGATTTCCTTCAGTTAAAATTTGTTTTGAACCCTGGGCCAACACAGTAAATGGAATATCGTTTCTACTTGCCGGTCTTAAAGAACTGAAGCTTGATAATCATGACCCTGTTAAATTTCATTTCCAAGCTTTATAATGCCAATTATTTGCTATAACTAGATTTCATCTGACCAGTGCTCCAAAACCAAGATATCCTGGCTTCGGACACTATATTTCAATTAAAGCAATTTAAAATTGCATAAGCTGTTAAGCAGTGGAATCACAATGTTTCAATTAAATTCCAACATTTCTTGAGTATGTATTTACTAAAGGGCATTGAGAAATGAGTAAAGTGGAATCTGCAATATTTTAAGGATCGTATAAGATAGTAGGAAAAGTGACAACCAAACAAATAATTGTGAAACATGGTGAGTGCCACATAAAAATATATTCATATGCAAAATAATTGCACTTGTTAAACACGCAGTAATCAATTTTCATTTAAACTGCTACAAAAACAGATGTCCCTCTGCCAGCACCTTAACATGTAAATTTATTTTGATGCTGAAGGCTGGATATAACAATTCACGGGGTCGTTTATAAAAGTAAAATATTGGAAATAACCTAATGTCAGTGGGTGATTGCTTAAATTACGGTAAAAGCATGAGATAAAGTATTGTACCTGTTTCAAATATGTTTATTGTCATGTTTACATGACAGTACTAAATGTTTTTGTTATAGGGCTGAGTAAAAATGCAAAATATATACATTATTGGTGGTTATGTTTTGGCAGAGAAACTGTGATATCCATTGTGTACTCACTATATACTTCTGTATTTTTCTATTTTCCGAATTTGTATAATAAAACCTTTCTGCATAGTGATGCTATTGCAAGCAAAGAAAAATTCCAAAAACACCTTTTCAAATTGTTGTTTTAAGCCTAACATTCCAATGTATAAAATCCTTTGAAACATGATTCAAAAGCAGTAGAGGTAGGACAACTGCAAATCCCATAAGAATGACTTAATAATATCTTCTCTACAATGTTGAATAGGGTGCCCTGGATGGTGCTTCAGGGGCAATCACCGGACATTGTAAATCCTCACAGGGCCCACTGGATGGAATGGGGGAGAGTGTGGGCCATGGTGTGGACCGTTGACCATGGGGTGCGGGGGTGCCCAGAGATGTACTTGCCAAATGCAATGGATCTGTCATGATGATGGGAGGGAGTGTTGCTGGGGGGAGGGAGAGATGGGGTGGGGGTGGTAGGGTTCAATGGGACCTCATATATATATATTTTTTAATGTAATATTATTACAAAGTCAATAAAAAAAATAAAAAAAAAATTAGAATTGAATATAGGTTGAGCTATATCCAAGTAACCTTGTGCCCACCTAATTAAACTCTAATCCTGTCATCCTCCATTTTGATTGAGTATATGATTACTTTTAAACATCCTAATGAAAATAAAGTACTTTGTTTTTTAAAATACTATTCCCTGGTTAATTAGCACAAATCAGTACAGAGTTTCTGTTTGAGATGAAAATGTTTGGATAATGGATGTTGATGATGGTAGCGCAATATTATGAATGTATACCACTGAATCGTATACTTGCAAATGTTTAAAATGGGAAATTTGAGCTATATATATATGACTACAATAAAAAGTTTTTCAAAAAATGGAAAAACATTAGTTCAGAATAATGTATGTAGGTTTACAGAACGGGCTCCTCTTATGGTAATTAAAAGTGGAGGTCTCTGAGCTAATTTCCACAATTCTCAAACAGCAGACCCATAGCTAACATTTTGTGATATTTGGGCTAGTTTGGTTATCTGAGATTTTGACTTCCTTTCTTCATATGTAAAATAGGAATGATAACAGGAATTCCACAGTTGTTGCAAGTAGGGCCAGCTTCATGGGTGTGTGATCCGTGCAGCTGCCCAGGGCCCATACTCAGAAGTGTCCTGTGCTTGGTCTAATGCTCTTCTGCCAGGTCCTTGAACTTCTTAAAAACTGTTGAACAAGAGGGACTTCATTTTCATTTTTTACTGGGCCCCACAAATTATGAAGCTGGTCTGGGTTGCAAGAATTAAATGATGCAATGTCTAAACATGAAAACTGCTCTGTATTGATCATTACTATTGATAACCACTCTCTCTTCTAAATGTTCAGAGAAAAGGTCAGGAATTTTTCTATGATAAACGTTTTTACTCTTTAGGTTATCAATCTCATTTTATAAACTTTACGTTCCCCCACTGTGAGAAAAATAGGAAGAGTATTTTCCTAGTCTCCTGATAGACTTAGGGTATCTTCCTGCAATAAGATGATGTAATTTAAGTAGGCCTAGGAAAACCAAACTAATATCAAGCAAGGAGATTCTTTCATATCATCTTCTCTTCTATTTGTTTAAAAATGCACATGGTGAAAAGGAAATATATGTGTATTTAAACAAACATAAATAATATAAAAGACTGTACAATGAAAAGAAAGAAAAAAATGAAAGTTCCCAGGGGCAATTAGTTTTATTTCTACTTGATCTTACATTTTAAATTCACTTTGTTGTTGTTATTATTTTTCTTTTATTTTTTTAGCCAATATTCTTAATTGCAGCTTTTAATTTTCCATTTAGTTATTTAAATACCCTTGCCTTTGTAAGTTGTCTGTGATAACGGGGTTAGAAAATTCTATTTCTTGCCTTTGAGATCTTCTGTTATTTGAACATTTAAAGAAACTTACTAAAAGAGCTTTATGAAGAGTTAACTAATTTATTTTATTTTCCATTTTTATTATCACTAAAATACTAATATTTGCAATAATTCCTACCAATTACAGAGTACTTTGCATGTTCCAGGCATTTTGCTAAGTATTTTTCATTCATTATCTTATTTAAAATACTCAGCATAGTAGCTGCTCTATTGTAAAAGCTTAATAAGTGGTAGTGGTTAGGTTATTATTTCACAATGGCCCTAAGAGGTAAGTATTTTTTTTTTAATTTTTTAATTTTTTATTGACTTTGTAATAATATTACATTAAAAATATATATGTGAGGTCCCATTCAACCCCACCCCCCCACCCCCCCTCTCCCCCCCCCCCAACAACACTCGTTCCCATCATCATGACACATCCATTGGATTTGGTAAGTACATCTTTGGGCACCTCTGCACCTCATATACATTGGTTCACATCATGGCCCATACTCTCCTCTATTCCATCAAGTGGGCCCTGTGAGGATTTACAATGTCCGGTGATTACCTCTGAAGCACCATCCAGGGCAGCTCCATGTCCCGAAGACGCCTCCACCTCTCATCTCTTCCTGCCTTTCCCCATACCCTTTGTCCATTATGTCCACTTTTCCCAATCCAATGCCACCTCTTCTATGTGGACATTGGATTGGTTGTGTCCATTGCACCTCTATGTCAAGAGGAGGCTCAGATTACACCTGGATGCTGGATGCAATCCTCCCATTTTCAGTTGTAATCACTCTAGGCTCCATGGTGTGGTGGTTGTCCTTCTTCAACTCCATCTTAGCTGAGTGTGGTAAGTCCAATAAATCAGATTGTAGGTGCTGGAGTCTGTTGAGGCTCAGGATCTGGCTATCACATTGTCAGTCCAGAGATTCAAATCCCCTAAATATATCTTAAACCCCAACATTAACTGCACCTCCAGCACATTAGCATGAAAGTCTTATGAAGGGAGATCCCATATGAGTCCAGATTCATCACACATAAACACCATTTCCAAAGAGGGGCCATCTGCCCTGGTAGTTAACCCCATCGGCCATGACCATAACTCCCATGGGTCTCTTTAGCCCTCAAAGGAACCAATATCTGGGGGTTGTATCTGCTTTATCTGTCTCTCTGACTCTGCTCAGTTGTGCATGAGGGCAAACCTTCTGCCAGCCTCCAGACTCTTTTTTAGAAACTCGTAGTCATATAAACTCATTTCTCCTTTCCATTTCCCCCTTACTTTAGGTCAAACAGCATTTTAAAGTCATGGTATTTTATGTAGACATGGATATTCTGCTGATCCGCATTGAAAGAGGTAAGTATTAATAGTCCCATTTTATAGATGAAAGGTAAAATGCTCAGGCTAATACAACTTGTAAATAGCCAAACAGAGATATTATTCCAAGTCTGATTGTTCCTTCAGCCATGTAGCTATGCTCACTTGTTCCTACATTTGTTCAGATTTCTGAATGGCAATTTTCCTTTAAGTGGTGTATAATTGTGCATTTATGTGTTTGTATGCACACACATACCTACACATTTTCAGAAGATTAAAAATACACAACAATCTATGACAATCTTTATATAGAAAGATAATCTGTAATTAAATCCAGACAAAATCAATCAGGTTATTAACTGTGGATCACAGTTTGTACATAAATAAACTTAGATGGAGCACTGATTTTTTTTAAACAGGAATTGAGGTATTGCACTTCTACAGTTTAAAACCTATTGAACGATCACAGTTAACAATTTAGCTTACAACTGGTAGCCAGGCTTAAAACTATCTCCACAGGCAAGGTAGAACAAGGTGCAAAAATCTGCTGGTGTATTTACATCTCTGAGCAATGGAAAGGAATAACATGCTGAACTTTGGGAGAAACCTGGGGTGAAAGACCCCGTGCTCACAAAGGAAGCTGTGTTATTAATCACAAGGTTGCAAAATGCTTTACCTCATGAAAGCATGCAGAGGGATTACCATAACTAAGTGTAGCGTAAAATGAGGACTAATGAGAATGAATAACTTGATAACTAAATTTTAATTAACTTATTGAAATATATCACCAACACACAACATACATAAGCAGTAAGTGTATAGTAATAGTTGTGAACTTACAAAACAAACATATAAAACATCATGCAGGACTCTCATAACTCACCCTGCCACCAACACCTTACATTGTTGTTAAACCTTTTTAACTAATGATCAAAGAGCATTTTTAAAATATTACTACTAAACAAAGTATTTTCCCCTAACCTTCCCTATTACTATCTTTATATCATTTATATATGAACATACATAAGCAATTAAGTGTATAGTAAAAGTTGTGAACTTACAAAGCAAAAATGCATAACATCATACAGGGGTCCCATACATCAAGCCTCCAACAAAACCTTGCATTGCTGTGAGTCTTTTGTTACAAATTATGAAAGAATATTGTCAAAATCTTACTACTAATTATAGTCCTGCCCCTTTTCCCTTCTCTCTTTCTTCTGGGACACCCGTGACATGTATGTTTGCATGTCTCTTGTCATTCTCTGAGACCTCATACAATTTTTTCCATTCTTTTCTTCATTTCTTCTTTTGTATGTTCACTTTCAGAGGCCATTTCTTCAAGCTCACCAATCTTTTCTTCTGCCTCCTCAAAACTGCTATTATATGATTCCAATATTTTAAAAATTTCATTTATTACACCTTTCATTCCCATAAGATCTGCTATTTTTTTTTTTTTTTTTTTTTTTTTTTTTATAATTTAATTTTTTTTTATTGACTTTGTAATAATGTTACATTAAAAATATATATGTGAGGTAAGATCTGCTATTTTTTAATGTATGCTTTCAAATTCTTCTTTGTGCTCATCCAGTGCCTTCTTAATATCCTTACTCTTTTTAGCCATCTCATTGAATTTATTAAGATTTGTTTGAATATCTATGATTAGTTGTCTCAACTCCTTTATGTCATCTAGAGGCTCATCTTGTTCCTTTAACTGGGCCATATCTTCCTGTTTCTTGGTGTGGTTTGCAATTTTTTGTTGGTGTCTTGGGATAAGGCTTACTAGAGTATTCTGGGTGCAGTTTTTCTCTGTAGTTAAAGGCTTGCTGCCCTTTCTCCCTTGCTGGTTATGCAATAGGAACCAAGCATGTAGATGGTGCTGTAAGCTGTGGAGGCTCAAGCTGCCCTCATTGCCCCAGGGATTGATGAAGCTTCTCCCAACGTTCTCCTTTGCCAGAGGCAGGGACAGAGTCACAGTTGTGTTAAATAATCCAAGTTGGGCAGGTCTAGACTGTAGTTGCCCAGAGAGACTGATGAAGCTTCACGCCCCTTTCTCTCCTGCCTGGGTCATGGATGGAGCTGCAGGTGTGGGCAGCTATCTATGCACTGGAGGTCCTATATGACCGCAGTTGCCCTGGTAGACTTCCAATTATTCAGTTTGTGCCAGTGAAAGGTACCCACAGTTATCTGGATAGACTTGTGCTAAGCTAGCCAGCCTCTTCCCTGCCAGAGGTGGGGCTGAAGCCTAGTCTAGGGCTGCAGGCCCATCTGGGTGAAAGAAACCACTTCCTACCATCACTGTGATTTTAGGTCCTGGCTTCCCCTCACACTGGGGGTCGAGTCAAAATAGCGGTCACTGGCCTCTTTCTGACTTGGATAGTTTGACACCCTAGCTGTTCCTAGGGTTATTCCTTAGCCATCCAGTAGCTAAAATCTGCAGCCAACCGTCTTCTCCTTCCCTATTTTTGGGAAGTGGAGCTTTCAATTCCAGCCATGGAATAGCTCTCGAGGTGGCTTGTGCCTCCAGTGGAGGATGGGCACTGGACTCCAGGGTGTGGCTCGCTCTACTTACAAGTCTTCTCTGCAGACGGGCAGCCTCCTCCTTCCATTCCTTCAAGGATGTTGCAGGATGCTCTTCTGGCCTCCTGGAGCCCCCAAACAGGTGCTTCAGCTAGCTCCAGAGAGCTCTGGGTATTTACTAACTGCCCTTGTAGCAGGAGCTGATTCTAGGAGCACCTTACTCCGCTGCCATCTTGCTGGCTATCCGTGGTAACTAAATTTTAATATTAATTCCTGTCTAGTTGTGATACTCAAATAAGGCCACATAACTTCTTGAATAAGTACTGACACTGGAGTCATGAGTACAACTCAAGTTAACAATTCAGAAGGCATCATATAGCAGTCATTCTCTTTGAAATAAAATATTCCGTGATAATTAAGGACATTTTTTCTATAAAACTGCCTTTTAAATTATCTGTATTTTTGTCTCTCATTTCAGAATCTCTCTAGCATAAAATGTGTCAGAAAGAAATGGTGCATGTTGGCTTTTTGATTTATATTAAACAGAATTTGAGCAACCATATGAAGTAACTGCACATGCAAAAATTCAAGAGGCAGTAAGATTTACTTTTTTCTGATCCATCTAACTTTTCTTTACCTACTGTCTGACATGAAGTAATGAAATGGCCATTTATTTTTAAAACAAAGGACTCAGATTATCAATTATACACTTAGAAAAAGAGCTTGAACTTTTCTTTATGTGTTATTTCATTCATTGTCATTGGATAATATATGATACAAAAAATTTGTATCAGTGCTGAGTATTTTATCTTTAAGGTATTTTAATTACATACTCATGATGTGTGAAATGTATTTATTTCAGAAGTCAGTCTTTGAAAAGGAAGAGAATTTTATTTTCATCATTATCTTTCAGCTGCTGCTGAGGTTAAGATACAGCAGATAAAGTTGGGATTGCTGCACTAATTACTCAAGAGTTTACATAATTTCTCAAGCAAAGAGAAATATATCATAGACATTTAGAACTGGGAGGACACAGTAGAGGTCTTCCTAGCCTAAATGTCTCATTTTATAAACAAAGAAAGAGCGATTCCAATGGTTAAACTTAGTCTTAGTCTCTTAAATTTTCAGTGCTCACAATATTTTATGTGGTCGTCGACAAAGAATTGGCAATATAAAATTGATTACACTGATATACATGGCCCATTTTCAAATATCTATTTTATTTGGAGGTAGCAAAAGGATACAGTTAATATCCAAAGTTATTTGAGCTGTAATTTAAAAATTTTCTAGTAAAACCTTTAGTGTGAGCAATTAACCAAATGATGCTCTAAAATTCAATGTGGTTAATTTATGAATTTAAATATGATCGAAACCTGAAATAAGTGAGGGATATTTTTTTAATTCAAGGTTTTATAAAACCACTTTTTTTTTTAATTGACAGCAGTTTCAAGAACTAATGAAAAGAGTTGTCAACAGAAAGGTCTTAGACTATTTATAACTAAAATTATTGACAAAAAACAGAAGCAAACCAACTGTAACTATATCTCATGTAGCAATAGGCCTGCTTTCAAAATTTGAGAATGGGTACATTCAGAACGTGCATGCTAAATATTTTATGAAGAGTAAAAGAATGGCTCTCTAAGAATGAGAAAGGACTCAGGAAAAAATGACAAATAAAGGTTCATTTTAATACTTTTGCATCTATATGCATCTCTAGTATAATGAAAAAAAACCCAGTCTTATAATGTTCAACCACATTTTACCTTCTCCATATGTCTACCAGAGTTTTCAAACTTGCAGCAGGACATAAACAATATAGAATAGATACATACACAATAATTGCTTTCTCTCTCTTTGGTATCCTTGAATACAGAAACAGATACATACCATGAACATGAACTGACATGTTCAAGGAAGAGGAAGTTCTGAATATACTGATTTTATCTTTAACAGTAAGCTGTTTGTGTTCATATTTGAGAACATTGCAAAAATGCTCATTAGAAATATAGCAAAATTTTCACGAAATGAGAATGGGATCTTTGAACCTCTATATGCCTTATGAGTTGTAGATTTTTCCTTGTTTCTGATGACATAGATACATTTACTTCACTTATATTTAATTTTAAAGTATTAATAATCATGAAATTTCTTAGCATCTTACTTCATCATTATATTGAAGACAAATATGTTTATCAACAGGGTTATGGCATTTAGAAAAAACACTGTGTAAATTTCAACCCATACATTTATAAACAAATGTGAGGAAGATACAGGGTCATTTGAGTTTTTAAAGAAATCAATCTAGGGTATATGTAATTTGCTATTTTCTCATAATTATCCACATAGCAAGGATTACTATTCTTTCTAACATTTGAAAACCAGAAGTATTTCTATTTTCTTAGCTGCCATCCCATCAACTTAAACATCCTCAGCTTGTTTCCTGGTATGACTCAAGCCAAACCTAACTTTGAAATGCAAGAGAGTAGTTCTCACAGCTGTTTTTTTTTTTTTTCCAGACTTCCATTTCTTCACATGCAACTGCTTCATAAAGTCAAAATCCCTCAAAGCTTTGACCTGAATAGCAGCCAAACTCGTGGGCACAACGTTCTTTCTATGAGCACAATCAGATGCCTTGTCATCTCAATCACAATTCCTATACCCTAGCTCATAATGATGGATTTTATATATTACAAGAACTTGGCTCATTCTTAATATCAGTAATTTAAAAGATTTGTTAAAGATAGACTGTATCAGATAAGTAGGCATTAAAGAGGTTGAGGTTTTTCCTTCCAAACATGTTGGAAAATACGCATACAAGTGAGCTTTGTTCTTTAAAATCACATTTTTACCCTGAACATTCTTAGAATTCTTATGTAATTTTTTTAATTTAAAATTTTTTATCAGTGTTATAAGTCACTCAGTTAAAAGATTACAATAACAATAAATCTGCTTTATTCATCAGTTTCTTTATGTAATTTTAATCAAGCTCAATTCAACATTCAGGAAATAAAATCAATTGCTTCTTTCAGTTATAGCTCACTATCTTTCTTCGCTATCTTTATCTTCTTTTAATTCCTCTTTCTCTAGGTAGCTCCATTTATATCTTCTTTAGAGTCCAAGACCCTAGAAGAGATTTACATTGAGGCTATGATGGTGCATTTTGGGGAAAAGCCAATGAGGGAAAACTGAGACAAGGGCTTAGAAAGACTCAAAGTGTTCTAGAAAGAACTTGCTTACTGTAAGTCAATTATCTGCTGCAGGTCTGGTATAGGAGTGTGTAACCGTTTGAAAATAAAAATAAAAATAAAAAGAAGTCATGGTGAACCACAAAAAGCCCTCCGGATTCACTAAACAGCATGCCTTGCATATCAAGAGCATCTTTTTCTCTCAAAATGCTTTCATGTCCATGGCTTTATTTTATCCTCATCACATCCCAGTGAGCAAGCAGAGCAGATGCATGCTGTAATGTGTGTTGGGCATGATTTTATAAAGAACTACATAAATCAAATGTAATGTTGTTTTATTAAAGATAAAAAAAAGTTTAAATATAAGAGAGTAAGTAAGGTACCCTAAGTGGTGGTTTCATATCTTTTAGGCCATTAAATATTAGGTTTTTATTGCTTTTTCACCAACTAGAATAATCAAGTCAGTAACATTTCAACATGTTGTACAATTCTTCAAAATGTGGTTCCATTCCAGTGGAATGAGCATATTAAACACTATTCCTGGATGCTCTTTCAATCTCAGGCAAGACTGTGGAAAGCCAGAATATAATGATTGGCACAAATGTCATTATGTTTCTCATTCAGTGCTCCATTAAATATGGTCTACAGACTATATAAAAGGCTTGGTAACAATGCAGATTATACTGTGTCCCTCCCCTGACCTACCCAGTGGAGGTTTCAGAGCACAGGTCTAGGAATCTGCATTTTAATCAGCTAGCCAAGTGATTATTAGGCCGATTCAAGTTTGAAAGCCAATGCATATTATGCAAGTGAACGAGACTATAACCTACAGTTATGTTACACCTCCATAAATATAGCCCTTAAAAGGGATATATCTCAAAACATTTTTCTTTATCAAATAATACCAATCCTTCATAACATGATAAATGACCATTTTATGCAGCAATAATTTATGAAACCAAAGGAAACATAAACAGAAATAATACACTGTAGAGTCAAAAAGCATCAAATTTTCTAATGCCTCACCCATGTATTACATAGATTCAATGTTATTGCAAAAGTAGCCAAGGTCAGATCATCTATAATAAGAGAAATCATGATCCAGTAGTAAAATCGCCATTAGATCGATTAATATGGAACAGAAAACAAATGAAGATTTTATCTTATATTGTCTAATGATGGTATGGGGAATTTTAAACATGAATTCCAAATTTTAAACATTAATTTGGATTTTAAAAGAAAGATTGGTGATATAAAACCATTGATGCTGGCTGATCATATTTTCTTAAATTGTATTTCTGGAAGCAATACTTCAAACTTCATTTTCTCATCTTTCAACAAACATTTACTAAGTGTTACTTATCAATATCAAGTCTCAAAAAAACCAGAAGAATGTGGTGTTTGTATTAACATGTTGAATTTCCTTAAAGAGAGATTTGTGCAGGGTACATTTTGCTATGCCTTGTGACCCATTATTAAAATTAACCCGTGTAATGCAAAATGATGAGGAAGATTATGTTAAATACTATTATACATAATGCCAATGTTTTGAATGACTAACCATTGCCCTAGCATCTAACAATGTCAGAAAATAAAAGTTTCTGCTTTTCAAACACCCCATTTTCTGTAAATTAAAATATATTTTTAATTCTTAATATAAAACTATAACATGTCACTACAAATGTAACTTAAATTTGTTTTTCCTGATCTGCAAAACCCATTTGTGTTCGTGTAATTAAGACACATCAAATGATTACATTCTTCTTGTTCTAATGGGAAGAAGCTATCACTGATACCAAAGGATCTGGGCCCTACCCTGCTCCTGTTGCTAGTTCTCCTTGCAAAATTTACTTTACCTCCTGGAATTTCAGTTTTCTCACGTATAAAATGAGGGGGTTGACTAACGGCCCTCAGAGTTCTAGTAATCTATGTCATAGTTCCCTACCATTTAGTCCAATGGCTCTAGGTCACTCAGTTCCTCATATTCATGAACTGGAAGAGAGTACATTAGGGCAGTAACAAGGGCAGCCAATTTGTACTCATTTCTCCACCTCTCCCCCTTTCTCCAATATCAGGACAGGCAAGAGAGCCAGGATTTTACTCAACTGAATACTGGGCAATGACTAATCCAGAGACATCTTTTGTATTGTTCTCTCAATTCAGGGTTCAAAAATGTCTGGGATAGTGAATTGTTATCACTAACCTGTGCTGTACTCTTTTCCAGTTTTTGGACTAAATTATCCCAACGCTGGGCAAACTTTTCCAGCCATGCTTCCATCTTTTCGGCTACTGATTTATTTTTCAGGGTCAAAAGAAGATCTTGGTTGAGTGAACAGAGCTTGTCCATGGTCTTTTTTTTCATTTCTAGATCTCTTTTTAAAACCTGTTAAAATAAGGAAGATCACAGACTAGGTCAATTTTACATTTTATCAAACAGCTCAATCTGCTTATGTACAGATGCAAAAATATTGCTATTTTGCCTACAAAGGATCAAGTCCATAAAAATATCAGTAGAAAATTATAATCCTAATAACCTTCCCAAGAAGCCTGACAAAAGGGCCTTTGCAAATATGATTATTTACACAGAACCATAATTATATATATATTGCCACAGTTTTCATATTCTGTTCACTATCTGGAGATAAAAACCTTGTTATGCAGTTTACTTTTAATTTTTTTAGCATTTGTTATTCAATTAATATTTGGCTATTTGAGTAATTATTTCCTAATACTAATATAAAAGCACGTTTAGTAATAGAACTAAGTCATTGAGTATGATACAAATCCTTGGAATCAGGTTGCATGTTTTCTAAATACATGTTGCATGAAGTAATTTTTATACCTTTCGTATTTCAAAAATTTCTGTGCACTATGGGGAGTATATATCCCTCTGGCTGATAGGCAATGAATAAATAAAGTAGCTTTTGTGAAATCAGTAGATCAGGGCGGCTTATCAGTCCACATTAACCTTTAAGGTCACTCTGCATTTTGAGAACTCCAGTTTCCAGGCCCCAAATGATAGTCCCTGACTTAACTTGCAAACATAGAAGAGGAAAGAAAATAGAAAGTTGCTTTACAGCCCCTTTAAAACCTGGCAGTACCAAGTAGAGTGGACATAAACTAAACTGTGATACCTGTCTTTCCAAAACACATGAAAATTTATTTTAAAACAATGTTACATAAAGCAAAGAAATTGTCACAAAACAGATGCAGCAATTGCTTACAAACTGAAGTGTCACTGATACAGAGAAGTCAACATATCCCATTGCAAAGGACACTTTATAGAGCTCATTTTGTCATGCCACCTGCATTGACAGCTCTGGACTACAGAATGCTCTGGTGTTTCCTTCATATTAGTTCTGTCCTTTATTCAAAATCTGCTTCACTTAGAGTACTTTGTATTGCCATCTTATGCCATGCTATTTTTAGGGGGAAAAGCAAATTTTGAAGTTCATTTCTAATTTTTGTCCTCAATAATTAACTTTTCACTAATTTTTCCCAGTTTGAAAGAATGCGAGAGATCAAATATGAACTCATATATATCTCATTCATATCAAAACAAAACTCAGTGTAGAAATTCAGTAACAGGTTTTGTATGTTGCTTTTTAAAAAATTTATTTTATTTATTTCTCTCCCCTACCCCCCACCCCTGTTGTCTGTTCTCTGTATCCATTCACTGTGTGTTCTTCTGTGTCCACTTGCATTCTTGTCATGCAGCACCAGGAAACTGTGTCGCTTTTTTTGTTGTGTCATCTTGCTGCATCAGCTCTCCATGTGTCTGGTGCCACTCCTGGGTGGGCTGCACTTTTTTCACTCGGGGCGGCTTTCCTCGTGGGGTGCACTCCTTGCATGTGGAGCACCCTTATGTGGGAGACACCACTGCATGGCACGGCACTCCTTGTGCATGGCAGCAATGAGCATAGGCCAGCTCACCACACGGGTCAGGAAGCCCTAGGTACTGAACCCTGGATCTCCCATATGGTAGGCGGATGCTCTATCAGTTGAGCCACAACCGCTTCCCTGCATATTGACTTTAACTGATTAATTTGCATGTTAGTTTTCCATTAAATTTATGTCATATTTGGACTAGTATTAAAATGGCAGTTTATGCTTCCTGTTTAAAGCTGAAAGCCAAATTTGAATTTCAACTATGACAACTGCAATAGCCTTTGGAGTCAGAGTGTATTCCTTTCACTCCTTTCAGGGTCTCATTTTTCTTTTTTCCTTTATTAACTTTTTGCCTGCATTTTTTTGCCCTAAGCCACCTCAAGTCCTTTTCAGAAAAAGTTATTACAATAATAAATATGTAACTTAAAAACATAAAGATGCATGTACAGTCCTCCTCTTTGGCTTACTTTCTTAAGCCTTAAGCAACTATTTTAAATATCCATATGTGGCAAGCTAAAGGGTATAACCATTATTTAAGCTACATGTATAATGATTTGAAAACATTTCAGAATGGGAGCCTGAGGATTATATTTGGAGAAAAGAATCGCATTAGGAAATGTTTGTGCATCTTGGTGCTACATGATCAGGTTTAAAGGTCTTAGATGACCTTTAAAGTGATTGGATACCCAGAGAGATTTAGTGGCAAATGAAACTAAGACTCCATTTGTAGAGCATTACAAAATAAACTTGAAAGTTGTTATTAAAAATACTATGAGAAAACTACAATCAAGGTAAAATAAAAACAGCATTATTATAAAGAAATTGTGTAATTATTGAATTATAATATATTCTTGCATAAATCTATATGATAAAACACAATATACTAACCAAAACATCTATCTGGTAAATTCTAGAAATATGTATTTTTAAATAGCAACAGCAGATTAGTCATTCATCCTCAATTTGTTTTCCTTGTTTTTTCTGGGACTGATGGATCTCTCCTTCTTTCTCCTCTCTTCCTTGTCTCACCTGCTCAATCTCTCTTTCTCTCTCACTCCCTTCTCCCTGTCTTTTTCTGCATAATCTCCCTTTTCATGAAGGGCCCTTCTAGCCTTCTAGCAAAAGGGAAAAGTCAGGAAATCCATTTCAGTGTCAGATACTTTGGTGCATAGTAATAAATCATCTTCTATTGTCCATTCTTGAATGTCTACCCTCTTATACTTGGATCTTATGTGTACATATTTAGTAACTATGGTTTAATTGTTTCAGATAATTAGAGTATAAAAAGATAACTATTTGCATATTAAGAAGTCACCACAAGGTCCTTTAATGCCAGAGCTCCACAGAACTCTAGAAACTCATGATGCAAAGAAAAGCTCAAGAAATCTTTTGTAAGACAAAAGACAACTAGAATATGTGTGTGTTTGTATAGACACATGCATATATATCTATATCTATCTACATGCTTAATAGAAGCCAGGCACCTATTTCCATGGTAAGCTGGAATCCATAGTCAATAGTTCAGATTGAGCCAGTAGTAGAAACTGCTCAAGAAGATGGTATAGACAAATCCTACTTAGTCAAGGACATAAACTGATTAAAATTTAAAAAAGAATGTAGATTTTCAAAAGACCCAGGAAACTACGAACATATTCTCAGCAGTATGCTCCAGAGAGAAATGCCAAGACAATTCCTCTTACATGGCAAAACTGAATTCTGTACCTTTTCTATCTGTCTGTAGTTACTTATCTATATGTAAGAACTACCACAATGTATTCTCACCACCTGTTGTTGTACTTACATTAATACATTGCAGGGGTTCTCACATTTTAGTGAAATGAGAATCACCTGGAAAGCTTGTTAAAACACAAATTACAGGGCCCCATATCCAGAATTACTGAGATAGTAAGTCTGGGTTGGTGTCTAAGAATTACCATTTCTAACAGGCTCTCAGGTGATGCTGAGGTTGCTTTTCTGGACATGACACTTTGAGAATGAGTGATCCTATTTGGGTGAATTCTTTAAGAATGAACACACGAGTAGAAGGCAAGACAGCAACTCTCGGGAAAAGGGTACTTTCAGCAGGGACTTGGGTTCTTGTAAGCACTCAGTTACCACCATTGGATTCCAGAGCCACTCAAGAGTGTTACTTCTACAGTATTCCTATAGCCCCTGTACACCATGTTTCCCTGAGTTTGTCCTTCCCTGGCAATCACCAACAATATAAACACCAGCAGCGTACTTTCCCATTAACAGATTTCTTCTCTACGTGGGCCCTTTAATGATAGTGATTCTGTAAGCCTTATAATTCACCTTTTCTCCTTTACACTTGATTCTTTACACCAAATAAAAAGTCAGTTTTGACCATAAAAAAACACCTGCAAATTATAGATAAAACCACAGATTTGGAGGAAATGACATACCAGAGGTCCCGCTTCTCACTGCCAAAGAAAAGTAGAAGAAAACTCCATGGGTTATTAGTAATATTATTTCAAAACAAATTACACTGATTGTAAATAAAAGAGAATTTTAGCACACTGCATCTATACCTAGTTATGTATTAGGAACCTGTGACAGATGGTACCTGTTTTGGGTCTCAGATTGTGACATATTTTAATGAACATTAAATTCTTATTCACTGCCTGAGTCAGCAGGGGAATTTTACCTCAAATTCTAGACCAGCTGTCAGGTTTTGTTAATTGGCTTAAGGTATCAAATGGTAAGACTTATACAGAACATATTTTCATTTTGTTCACAAGTAAGGTGACATAATTTGAATTTTAATCATATTGGAAAATTAGGGAGACTTTGCTAAGAGAGAATTTTCATGGCCCTGAGGCTAGCAAAGTCTTTTACTTTAAAAAAATTTCAACATAGTGGCAAATGATTGTTAGAAATGACAGTTCTCAATTTCAGGGTTTTTTTTTCCTCAAGGAATTCAACAATACAGAGAATCTTGAAATAGCTTTATAGGCATGGACCTGAATTGTGGATGCCTTAATGCTCATTTCAACTCTGCTCCAAATGTTACATGATAGCTTACACATGCCATGTCTTATTTCTCCAGAATTTTCTCTTATGATATAACCTGGGTAATTGCTCCCAAGGCACTTACACATGCAATCAAATTAGGGATATAGTAGATGATTTATAAGGTCCTCTTTAGCTTTAAATATTTGGATTTTATCAATCTGTATCTTTCTAAGATGACTTGTGATTGGATTTACCAATCAAGAATATACATAGGTATTTGCACTAGCTTTTTTTTTTTTTTTTTTTTAATTTTTTTATTTTTTATTGACTTTGTAATAATATTACATTAAAAATATATATGTGAGGTCCCATTCAACCCCACCCCCCCACCCCCCCCTCTCCCCCCCCCCAACAACACTCGTTCCCATCATCATGACACATCCATTGGATTTGGTAAGTACATCTTTGGGCACCTCTGCACCTCATATACATTGGTTCACATCATGGCCCATACTCTCCTCTATTCCATCATGTAGGCCCTGTGAGGTGCACTAGCTTTTTAAATTAGGAATTTATCACTACTCAAAATAAGTTTCTACTACTTGGGTATATGGTATTTTCCAAAGATGGCTAATGGCTGTAATAATATCTCTGTCCTATATATTCTCCTATAATTCAACTTCTATGCTTCTTCATCAAGAGATGAAGTCTAATTCCCATTCCCTTGAATCTGGGTAGACTTGTGACTCTTTCAACCAGTAGAGTATGGCGGCATTGATACTATATAATCTGAGGCTAAGTCGAAAAAGGTGATTCAAGTTCTGCTTTGTTCATTGGAAAACTAATGCTCGGAGCCATTAGTCTGAATCAAAAACTCTTACTACTTTGAGGCCACCATGCTGTGATGAAGCCAAGCCACATGGAAAGGGCAAGGGAAGGTGCTTTGGTCAGCAGCTCTCAAATTCATTCATCCCATCACAGTTGCTAGATTGTGTGAGCAAATGAGCAACTTCAGATCATTTTAGCCCCCAGCTAACTAAACTTTCCATTTGAGGACCCAGACATTGTAGAGTACAGACAAGTCATTCCCTCTATATACTCTCTGAATTACTAAGCTACAAAATCCATGGACAAAATAAAACTGTCATGTTAATCAATAAATTTCTTGATAATTTGTTAGTAATAGTCACTGGATAAACAACCAAGTCTTGTCTTTTCAAAGTTTTTCTCTTTGTGTATTCTCTGGTTACTCTCACTATTAATATGGGATTTCCTTCAAGGGCTGAGTCCAGCAACTATTTTTTGAATATTTAATTTGTGCCAGCTACCATTCTAAACACTGAAAACATATAGTAAACAGACAGAGTGCCTGCACTTAAGGAGCTAATATTCTAATAGAGTCATTCCACTCCCATATGACAGATTATTGAAGTATAATGTTCTACACTTAACCAGTAATACAGCTGAGCTCTTAAGCAGAGAGCATGACTACAAAGTGGTTGATAATCAGTGGTCACCAAAATTTTGACTGAAAGGAGCCATATTTTGCCTGAGATGAACATTTGTCAGAAATTGTATGCTTTAAGGATATAGTCAATTCATTGTTTTATTTAGATATGATCAAATCTGTCCTGAATTAATCTACATAAAGTGTACAGGATAGGGAAACGGACTTGGCCCAGTGGTTAGGGAGTCCATCTACCACATGGGAGGTCTGTGGTTCAAACCCCAGGCCTCCTTGACCCATGTGGAGCTGGCCCATGCACAGTGCTGATGTGCACAAGGAGTGCTGCGCCACGCAGGGGTGTCCCCCGCGAAAGGGAGCCCCAAGCACAAGGAGTGCACCCATAAGGAGAGCCGCCCAGCGCGAAAGAAAGTGCAGCCTGCCCAGGAATGGCGCCGCCCACACTTCCCGTGCTGCTGAGGACAACAGAAGCGGACAAAGAAACAAGACGCAGCAAATAGACATAGACAACCGGGGGGAGGGGGGAAGGAATTAAATAAATAAATCTTTAAAAAAAAAAGAAGTCTCAAAGATTGGGGGACAAAAAATAATAATAATAAAGAAAAAAGAGTACAGGGTTTATGTTCTGATCTGTTCCCTGTGGGGTCTTCTGATCTGAACCACCCAGAATCTCTCTTATTGACTTGTACTACTTAATTTCACATTGTACAATTGGATGAGGAACAGTCAGATAAAACTACTATACTTAACCCAATGATTTTTTGAGGTCATCATTCAGTATCCTACTCAAGATCCTTTCCATGAGAATCTACAGAAGGCCACTGTTTTGTTCAGAAGGAAAAGCATATATGGTTGTGCTGTTACCTGGAAACTTACCTGTTATCATTCTTATGGATAAAATCACATATGTGACTTTCTCTCTACTGCCTGCTGAAAGGCAAGGGTCTAATTTGTGACCTTTCATAGAAAGTAGACAGAAACTGAGGACATGTTGTGGATCATATTTCTCTGTGTGTGAGTGGGTGTATGTGTATATACTCTTCCCTGGTTTATTCACCTACTTATTTAATATTGCTCTTCTGAAGTTATATTTACTTATAAGCAGCATTTAATCATTTGAGAAACAAGTCTAAGTATAAACAAATTCGTAGTCTCAGAATATTGTTCTCTTCTTAAGTTATTTGCCCCTAGCTGGTAAAAATAAAGTGTACAAACAAGCAGTCAAGAAAGTTACATTTTCCGTTCTATGTAACAGACTTAGAGAGCTTAATTCACTTTCATCATATGCAAAGTAAAAATTAATTTAAAAATCCGCTGAGACACAATACAATGAGAACAATAAGAATAGGTATCATTTATTCAAGTATAATGTGTGGAGTGATACACATGCACACACACATATATGTTTGGTTTCTATATCCACCATTGACTAGAATTGTTCTTGAAAAAAAAAGATGAAATTGATTAAAATAATGACAATGTCTTTGAGCACACCTCAATTATCCTCTCTGTGGTATGTGACAGTGTGGGTGCTTTGCCATCTTGAAATAGTTCTTCCCCTCACTTTTGTGACTCCACACTCTTCCTTCAATCTCTGGAACCACACATGCTCAGTCTCTTCTTGTAAGCTTCTCATTCTCTGCCCATCCCTTGATGGAAGATACTCAGCTAGTCATGCTACCTTTCAATGATTGCATCACTGTACACAATCTCTCTGAAGCATGTTTATTACTTTTGAATCAGTAACCATCCATGAATTATTTTCTGGGATTCAGGCATGGATATCCAGCTGATTAATGGAATGACTTATTCACTTGGATGTCTTATAGACATTTTAAGTTCAACATATTCAAATCTGAAATAAATTATCATTCTTTTCAAATCAGCAATTCCTCTTCTATTTCCCTGTCAGGGTAACTAACCCTGGTAGTACCTAGTTAACCAACTGAGAAATCTGGAAATCATTCCTAATTTCTTTCTCTTATGATACATTTTATTTATTCCACCTCAGTATTTCTCATGCTATCTCCCCCTCTTCATAACTAAAGTTACTGCCTTAGTTCAGGTCTTCTAATTTGTTTCCATACAACCTAAAGTTTTACTACCAAAGAATATTCCAAAATTACAAGTAGGACTCTGTTATCGAACTTTCAATGTCTCCAATGTCCACAGAACAAAACTATGATATTTTTGCACTTGCATTTTAATACATATATAATTACTTAAAAAATACCTGTCTTTAGTTATATCACCCAAGAAAGGATATATTCTTTGAAATGATTATCTTATCAATAACATGTGAGTCATATCATAAACACAAGTAATTCATAAGTGAATCCATTTTAAATTAAAAGGCCAAAGAGAGTTAATAACTATGGAGCAAAAATAGCATGATATAACATTTGGCAAAATGGTACATAATTAAAATAACTGGGGAAGTTTATTTAAGGTTAGGTGTGAAGAAATGATTTAATTATTATAAAGTATAATACTTAATATAAATATAGATATAAATAGATTAGGATAAAATTATGAAACATTATTTATAATAGACTTTTGTTTTATAATTGAGTTAACATCAAGTTAACACTTAACAGAAATGATCTATTAAAAATTTAAAGAAGGGAAGCGGATGTGGCTCAATCAATTGGGCTCCTGTCTGCCATATGGGAGGTCCTGGGTTTGCGTCCCTGTGCCTCCTGGTCAAGGCAACCTGGCCCGCACCTGTGAAAAGCTGACAACCTGCGCCCATTGAGAGCTGATGGCTCGCGCCCTGGGAGCGGGGAGAGCTGGCGCAGCAAGGTGACCCAACAAAGGGAGACAAGCAGACACCAAAGAACATGCAGCAAATGGATGGACACAGAGAGCGGACAGCAAGCAAGTGGCGGGGGGGGGGGGGGGGAGGGGGGAAGCAGGATAAATAAAATAAAAAATAAATTTTAAAGAAATCCTAATTATTGAATATTGCATTTGACCTATTAAACTCCCAGTATTAGACTTGTCTCTCCTTTACTGTAAAATAATTTAATTCACAGAAGAAGACCAGTTTTAAAGATACTTTAAAATGCCTCATTGAAGCCTTCCCTAGAGTGCTTTTATGGCTAAAGTTCTCTCATTTCTCAAAACACAAGTAACTTATAATCAAACCATTTTGTTTGCTTTAGTGCTTGTTCTAGGAGATTTACCTTTACATATGAAGATAACCATCTCTTGTATTTCTCTTATGTTACTCAGAGAATCTACTATGGTATAACAGTTTTAGAACTATACCATGTAGAGTTTTATAGAACATTCAAAAATATTCCTTAGTATCACTTTTAAAATTTTAACTAAAGTCTTATTCCAGATACACTTTTTCAATAATGCAATCTTGTTTAAGAATCAAAATTGAACATCTACCTGTATCTTTCCCCATTATGATCTGAAAAGTAAAAATATGACAAGTTTGAATATATTATACTTTGATCTAAGGAAAGAAAATTAACATGTGGCTTAAGATTTGAGAGTACAGTAAATGACAAATAATGTTTTTAACATACACTATTAGGTTTTTAAAGAACTACTGATGACTAATAAATACATACCTCAAGTTTCTGAAGACTGGATAACATTTCATTCTGATCCTTAAATCCAGTTTTGTGAATCTTGTTCATTGCATCTTCTTTTTCTGAAAGCCATGCACCAAAAAGGCACTAAGAGAAATGAAAGAATTCCAAAAAAGAAAAAAATATTAACACCAGATCATCATATATTCTTTCTTAAGAATATCAACTTAACATCTCTCCATGATTTTCACTGCTAAAATTTCCCATATATGATTCACCTGTTCCTCAGTAAAACGTTGCCATTTTAGAAGGATGTCTTGTAAAAGAACCCAGCGGTCTTCTGTCCATTTACAGATGTTGGCCCATCGATCTCCAAGTACCTGAGGAAGAGACAACCCACCACAACATCAGTAAACAATTAACTATAACAGGACTTATTTAAAAATGGCATGAATAGCAGATTGGGTTGCAGTTCAGTGGTTGAGTGCCTGCTTTGCATGAGTGAGCTCCTGGGTTCAATCCCTAGTACCTACTAAAATAAAAAAAAAAAAGACATGAATCATTGTGAAAATATCTAATGTTGACTCTCCTACATAATTAGGAATTATAAAGGACTCCTTTCCTGATGCTACTTATAATTAGATAAGCTTTTTGCCTTTCATTCATCTTTAGATTATTTGATTGACTCTCCCCTTACACTGAAAAGCAAAGACACTTACCAGCACTCTGAAGCAGTTATTATACCACTATTTGAAATGTATCCATGGTAAATGTAAGATAGAAAAGACATAAATATAGAATTACAGAGGATTTTGAAATGATTCCACATAAAATTTGTATCTTCCTTAGGTCTGAAAATACACCCCAAAGCATGAAAGTCTGACCACTAAATAGAGTGCCTAAAAAGACCCTTATTTAAAGCAATCCATATAATTAGAATTACTTTAAGTTCTGATTGGGGGAAAAATTTATCAGTGACTTAAATTATATCCATGTATGAATTTTAAAAGCCATTGAATTTTTATTATAAAAACTTTGAAAATCTATGTCTCTAAACTACTCTAGTGAACAAATTTTAGTATTCTCTGAGTAATAACTTCCATGCCTTTAGCAAGTTGCTCATGTCAAAGTGCACATACTATCTTAATATGTAACATAATTCAAGTACCAATGATGTTTAGATGGAAAGAATATATGTTGTGATGATTCCTGATTTCTGAAACAAAAAAAAGCAAAGTCAATGACTTCAACTGCATTATGATGCAATTTGAGCCTAAAATTTGAACTTTTTATAACCTTCTCATATAAATAAAATAATTGTTCTTCCATAGCTATTTGATCTTTAAAGCTAGAAGTATAACAAAATATGGGACATGTTTTAATTTGTAGAGAGTTAGTGCTAGGAATAAAGCACATAACTGGTATTTTTGACAAATGTATTCAGTATCTAAAATAAGTGTCACCATAATTTCTACCTTACTTGAGATTCTAATATACTATTCAAGTAATACAAATGTAATTAGGATCATGAAAAAATACACCTATTCCTAAGTGGCTCAGAGAACCATGAATTTTTTTTCAAACTTGTTTAATACACCATCTCTTCAAAAGGGGACTCCTATGCATGGGTAAGAAGTAGGCAGAAAACATTTTATTACAGTATTAAAATGATCATGTACTCATAGCGGCTCTGTCAAATGTGAATTTTTGGGATTTCTTCAGAAATGTCGATAAAAATGTTACTGCACTCAGCATAATGTAACTAGCTTTTAAAATATTTTATAGTTTCTCTACTCAACACCCTTTGAATTCTATTAATTTATGAAAGAAGCCATGGCCCTGAAATTGTGATGTTAGGCACCCACAGGAAATGTGTGAAGTTAAATCAGTGAATTCAACAGTATTAACCATGTAATTACTGTAACCAAGTATATGAAGTTTTATTCTAAAACATATCAGAAATTCTTTCAGTGAACTTCCCGGTGACCGTGTCAGTTTATCTCAAGTATCTGTTACTTGGTTAGTTGTGAAAAAAAAAAATAGCTTCAAACAGAAAATATTACCCATTAAGCACAAACTACATCATCTGCTTGCTTTAACAATGCATATTCAAAAGACCAAAATGTGGGATGTTTGTTGCAGCCCATCATCCCCAGTGGAGACAGGAGTCAACCGAGAAAGATTAATTCAAATTGTAATGTTATCTCCATAAATGAAAGAAAAATGAACTGAGCCCTTCTAAATAGGGATAGCATCTTCTCTCTAGTGTTAAATGGTGAACACAGCTAGCATACACTGATGCAGCATTTTAGGCTCATAATCCCATAGGTATAAATTTGCAATTATTAATTTTAGTAGGACATCCTATAAAAAATCCAATAAAAACCCCACATAGGTTGCCAAAGATTAATAAATCTATGAAAATTCTGAAAATTATTTTGATGTGATGGGTTTTAAAGTACAGTGTTTTTCATTATTTGAATGAGCTATAAAATGGTATAATTAAATACTATTTTAGGTACATGGCCAACCTATTTAAGATGATTATTTTAAGAAAATTATTAAAAATGTCCCTTTATAGGGGGTGTATGGAAAAATATACCAAGTGTATGCTATGGACCATAGTTAGTGATAATAGTGTGATCATGCTCTTTCACAATCTGTAACAAATGTTCCACAACAATGCAAGGTGTTGGGAGAGGGGTGATGTATGGGAATTCTGCATATGATGCAAGGTTGTTTCGTAAGCTCACAAGTTCCCTAATTTAAAAATTTTAAAAGTGTCTCTTTGCATTCCAATGATGGTTACAGATAATTTTTTTACAATTAATTGAAGCACATTTACAATTTAGACAATATTTAGCTTACGGTTCATGACAGTTTCCTATTTCACTTATTCCTTAATTAATATAAGGAATAATGAATTTATTTAAACATTTATTAAACATGTAATAAACATGCCAAATACAAACAGAATAAAGACCTATTTAGAAGAGGATGATACCATGGCATTAAAAAAGCACCTCGCAAAACTGAAATTATTAAAAGTTAAGATATACTGGGAAGCGGACTTGGCCCAATGGATAAGGCATCCGCCTACCACATGGGAGGTCCACGGTTCAAACCCTGGGCCTCCTTGACCCATGTGGGGCTGGCCCATGCGCAGTGCTGATGCGTGCAAGGAGTGCTCTGCCACGCAGGGGTGTTCCCCGCGTAGGGGAGCCCCATGTGCAAAGAGAGCGCCCCGTAAGGAGAGCCGCCCAGCGCGAAAGAAAGTGCATCCTGGCCAGGAGTGGCGCGGCACACACAGAGAGCTGACACAGCAAGATGACACAACAAAAAGAAACACAGATTCCTGGTGCTGCTGCTAAGGATAGAAGTGGTCACAGAACACACAGTGAATGGACACAGAGAGCAGACAGCTGGGGGTGGGGGAAGGGGAGAAAAATCAATAAATAAATCTTTTTAAAAAAGATATACTTATTACAGTGGAAACAATTTAGAGAATACTTTTCAAGTAGTGGAAATAAAATTAATAAATATTGTTTTAAAAGATCAGGTTTTCAATGATTTATTGCGATAAAAACTCTCAAATACAAATATGCTATCACTTTGGAGTTTTGTGTTTAATGGGTTATAAAAGTGTTGGTTGTTATTTACATTTGACTTGATCATGGTTTTTACGTCCAATCTTCTCAGCACTTCCAAGGGTCATCTAATTTACTCTAGACAACTTAATAAATCTTCATAAATAGATATTTAGCCTTCAAGTACATTCTTTTTTTAAAGATTTCCAACACAAGGGAGAACACATATCCTTCAGGAACATATTCTACTGCTTAAACTTTTCTTACACTCAAAAAAACTCTCAATGAACTGAATCAAAGTCACTTCTGCTACAATGCAGGCCTTTATTGCTCTCAATTGAAATTAGATAGGTGAATTAGAAATCGCTTGCTCACATGATGTACATGTCTGTCCACAGAGATTTTTGCAATGCCATATGCACAAATATAGAGTACAGAGTTCTTGACTATATGGATTTGTCAGTTTATTGCTTAGAAATATTGGCCTTAATTTGAATTTCAAAGGATGGAGCTAAGCAATTGGAAGATTATCGGCCAGATCTGGAATCACTCAAAGATGCTGGCTCCTCTCATAGTCTGAGTAGGTGTAACCAAATTGGTAGGCAAGTTTAAGGAAGTTGATCTAAAGGGACTCTTAGGAAGCTAAATAATTTTGAAAACAATTGCTATATTAGGATTAGGATGCTTTTCTCTATATGGAGTATGAACACTCAGTGTTTCACTGATTTCCCATTTAAGTACATGAATTCCTTGGGCTTTTAGAAATAGTAGATATTTTTGCAGAGCTAGGTAGTTTACACATACATGCAATACTGTTGAATTATAGTGTCTTATGAAGTGAGAAGAAAAAATTTTATTTTTGCCTTCATTTTGTCTCAGCAGTGAGAGAAGCTAAAGGTCAGTTCATTTACTCTTACACATTTTCACGGGCTAAATCACAACTTCATTATCATCCATCTTCAGATTCGCAATAGGGAGGATTTTTTTCTCTCCCATTTAATTCACATCTCATATTGTTATGCATGCCAAGGACATGTTTCATCTAAGCTCCTTTGTTGAGTTGGTTGGTTTGTCAAAGCAAAAGTGAAAAATGGCAACCAAGAAAACATCTGGGTAAAGACAACTGAGTAAAGTTTGACAAGCCTGGGGAGTAAAACTTAGATACAGTGATCTTTCAATTTAATGA
The DNA here is from genome assembly GCF_030445035.2 of Dasypus novemcinctus. Classification (NCBI taxonomy): domain Eukaryota; kingdom Metazoa; phylum Chordata; class Mammalia; order Cingulata; family Dasypodidae; genus Dasypus; species Dasypus novemcinctus. The sequence goes on from NC_080704.1 coordinate 36,841,518, forward strand.
TGCCAGCAATAGGATTTCAGAGGCATCCTGTGCCCATGAAGATAGGCATTAAGAGATAAAGTGTTCCCCAGGACTATGTCTGCTGTGGAAGAAACAACTGCATGCCATGGACCACACAAGGCAGCAGCAACTAGACTTAAAAAGGGAAGGACACAGCAAGCAGCCCATCTCATTTTATTGTGGTCTCAACCCCTATAATAAATAAGTTTTATGGGTAACCAGCTTTCTTAAAAATAACTTATTTCTTGATTTTTTTTTACTTTAAAAAACTGAAGCTAAAAAGGATAAGCAATTTCTTTGCAATGGTGAAATGGCAGTGACATCAAATATCTTACTGAAAGAAAGCAAAACCAGTAGTGAAGCTAAAAATGAGGTGCAGTCCTACTGACTAATGTTTAGCTCAGTCTAGGATTTTTTCCCCAATTTTACATGTTTTACAAGCGTTAACCAAGCCGAATACTATAAATTGATATGTCTTATAACTTCACTTTCTTGACATTTGGTCCAGTGTGGAAAAACATATTTTAGTCTATTAGGAAATTTTGGTGGTTTCTCTGAAAATGGCATTCGTACATGTTTAAATGATCCTGTAATATCCCCTGACCGAAGTCAAGAGATTCATGACTGTCACTTCTAAATGTGAAGCTTAGAGATAGGGAAACATACTGAGATGGGCTAAGATGGGTTTTTTTTTTCTCTAAATCCAAAAGGGACCCAGGATTGAATATCTGGGATCTGATAAAAGATCTGTCTGGCTATAAGTCCATGTTCTTCCATGATGCCATTAATTCATTAGGGCATTCAAATTAAAATATATGTCTTCTAATAGGTGTGCTATAAACCTACATTTACACATACAAATGCTGAATACTTTTTGAATCTTTCATATTTTATTTTAGCAGACATTTATTCTTGACTGGATCGAACTAATGTTTTATCTAACCCACATGACAAGGTTTGAAGCCAAATGTTCTAATTTGGTTGTAAACATTTTGGACATTATAACTCCATATTTGTTTAAATTATTTTTAAAAATCAAGAAAATCCTTAGATTTCCAGATCAAGAACATGTGCTCTTGGCTAGGATTTGTTTTTAATGGGTAAATATGACTGTCTGCTTTGTTAAGAAAAGTTCTGCCTGGTGATTATGTAGAAAATGTAGTGAAAATTTAACTTAGAGGAGCAGCTTTTTTTGTGTTCTTTTTCACCGGGTTCCATATATTATTTATTTTTATGAGTTTATAGTGTGCTAATGAATAAATCTGGAAGGGCCCTGTTGCTGTTGCAGCTGTTATTATTGGCAGGCTATTATTTAATGTTCTGTGGCAGCTTAATAAACTCTGTACTCTCCAGCTCCCCCCAGTCTATTCAATTGGGATACCAGAAAATAAAGAACAGGAGAGACCTAAGGAGCATTCCAGCATGACAGCATTCTTTCCAGTATTCATCACATTCCCAGACACTCCTCGCTAACTAGAGATTTTGCTGTTCCTTATTCTTTTATGCCTCAAAGTCTCTTAACTCCTTGAGGTGGCCTCCTTACCTTTGTGCTTAATGTCTTCTGGAGTAATAAATGCATTGTGCATAGTACATGACTATCGCAAAGCTGAATACCACCCCTGTAATTATCCATAGGGGATTTTTGTCCCAATTATTGGCCCAGAGCTTCTTTTCTCTATCTTTCTTCTTCATTAAAATAGCTGCCGACCTATCATTTAGGATAACAACAGGACTATTTACGGTGAGTTTGAAGAAGCATAAGTGGTGAAATTATTCATACGTGAAGTTCTGCTCTCTCTACCTTAAATTCTAGATCTTCAATACTAAGGGCCCAATAGCCATACAGGGGAATCTACACGGTTTGTAAATCTGCTACACCACACTAAACTTAAAGTACAGACTGCCTGAATTCTTACTCCACATCTGCTGTTGCCCAAAGTGATAACATCTGCATGCAAAACCACTTAATCTTGCTGTGCTTTAGTTTTCCCACCAGGGAACAGATATAATAATGCCTGTCCTGGTACCCTCCCAAGTAGGGGACTGTTAGGTTTTGACAGATCAATAAATGTGAAAGTACTCTGAAAACTGAGGAATATTAAGGTTCTTGTGATTGGTAATCATTTAGGGCTCATTTTATGGCATATCAGCCTTTGTTCATTTCCAGGTGTAATAAATCTACCACATGAGAGAACTTTAAGACAGAACACAGGGAATCATTTCAGCAGGAAACTAAAATTAGTTTAACTATAATCTATTAAGGCTTACATTTTGTAGGAGAGTTGAAAACCTTTCATTTTTACATATTTAATGTAGGGCCATCCTCCATTATGTGTCTTATTTGAAACCAAGTGAATGAAATACATATATTGCTCTATGCTTCATTCTGGCTCTTGACATTGGAATTTTCCACAAACAAGAAATCAAGCATTTGAAAAGGCACTTAAAGAAAAAAGGAAATTGCAATATAGAAAACCAATGAAGGATTCATATACCAAATATATTGTTAAAAAATAATCACATCAAATCAATTAGAGAAATACAGACAATCCAATAGAAAAATAGGCTTTATACCAAAGATGTTATTAAAATGATCAATAAATCAAAAAGTGCTCAAACTCATTGGTCATCAATGAATGCAAATTAAAAACACAAAAAGATACCAGTACTATACATTCACTAGAAATGCTTAAATTAAAGAGTCTGACAATACCTAGCATTGTAGAGGATGTGAAGAAATTACCTTCACACATTACTGGTGAGACTATAAATTTGTAGATCAACTTCAGAAAAACTCTTTCATGATGTCTATAAGGTAAATATATATATACCCAACAACCCAGCAATTTGAATTCTGGGTATATATCCAATACAAAAGCATAAATATTTTCAGGAAAAGGCATCTACAATTTTGTTCATAGCAGTATTATTTGTAACAATTCTAAACTGGAAACAACCCAGATTCTCTCAACTGTATTAAGGCTAATGAAATTTTGGTATATTCATATAATGGGATACTCTTCAGGAATAAAAATTAATGAATAAAACAAACAAAAAAAATAAAAACAAAAAAAATAATGAATGAATGCTCCATGCCAATATAGAGTATGTGATTCCATTTACATCAATTCAAACCATAGCAAAACTAATCTGAAATATAATTATAAGTCAGGATCGGGGTTCACCTTGAGGAATTGGGTAGAAGGAATGATTATGTCAGGGTATTATGATGGGGCCTTCTGGGTCCCTAGGAGTGTACTATCTTTATATCTGTGTATGGAACAAGAAGTATGTTACCTTAGTGAAAGTGCTTCCAGCTATAATTATGATTTGTGTACTTTATTGTGTACTTCAATAAAAAATCTACTTTAAAAAATATTGTGCCATAATATAAAATTTTACTTTTTTATTTATGTCTAAAAGGGCTACACTTCTCTTTGAGACCATATTAGAGTGCACATTCACAAACTTTCACATATTTCCTCTTTAATTTTGTGTTGAGTATTATTATCATTGTTATCTTTGGTTTCATTTGATAAATAGAGAGTGAAAAAGTTAAAAGGACATACCCAACACTGCTTGGCTAATAAGTCATAACATCAGAATTGAGGCCAGGTGTAGCAATCCAGAGATTGTGATGTTTCAAACCTACCTTATGCCTTACTGGTTAAATGAATTACTATAAAGCCTGAGTCAAGGGAAGTCTTTGAAATCTAGTGTGTATGTATTCCAATTTACAATCCACCTCAATTTGTATACTAAATTTTCATTGGAAATACTTGATCTGTATTTAGAATTCATAAAATGTATGAGTGAATTATTAGATTCATATTACCCAAGTTGTTCCAAGCATAAACTTTTTCTAAAAACTGGATTCAGCACCAGTTTTATATTTACATTTAAGTAAATTAAGTTAAATTAAGAGCTCTGTACTTCAAATGCACTAGCCACATTTCAAGTGCTCAAAATAGCCACATGTGGCTAGTGGCTTCCCTGTTGGACGGTTGTTGTTCCAGAACTAGAGGGAGACTGACAAATATTTATTGCAGAGTGCATGATGTGCTAAAATAATTGTATGTATTGTATATTTACTTGTATGTGTTCAATTTACAGGAAAAATTATATTACCTTGTTAGATAGGTTTTGCTAATGAGCAAACCCAGAACTGAGAAAAATTATATAACTTTCTCAGGTCACATAGGCAATTTTACCTATGCAATCGAGAGATTAGGAGAAAGCCCAGGCTGAGGTATCACATAGACATGGGGTACCAATTCTAGCTCTGCCACTTGGAAGTTATGTGAGCTTGGATTATTTTCATTATGCATCTGTTTTCTTATTTGTGAAATAGGGACAGCATTACCTGCACTGTATGTAAAATTCCTGAGGAGAAAACAGTACACAAAGGTGCTAATAACTGTAATGTTGCTTCATGGCATCAATTCTTGACACTTAGCTTAACAAAATTATTTCCATCACATTTAAAGTTCTTCTTTTTATTTTTAGGCTGTTTTTTATTCACCAAATATAAAATTAGAATCTGGAAAGAAGCATCAAAATGTTTTCATCCATTTCCTCTTCATAAATAACTTCTATTCCTTTCTTCTACAGGATTTACTATTCCACAGACTTTTTTCCTCTCCAAATTACCCCAAGGAATACACTATAAACAATTTTAGTTACATATACTTTGTTCAACCCACAATAGAATAGGAGTCATTATAAATAGTCTTTCTATAAATGTAAATATAAATATAAATAATAGTCTTTCTATTATTATTACTATTCCAAGTCAATTATGTCTCCCTTATTAATAAACAGAAATAATAACAAAAAATAAAAAATAAAAAATATAGTCTTTCTAAACAACTTCCTGTGCACTATTTTCTTTCCACCAAGGGTTAATTCTTTGCTCATTTATTTTAATATTTTCAAATTAGCTGAGATATAGCACATTTAATATTATAATCTGTACCACACTCACATGTTTCAATAGTTAATATAATGCATGCCACTAACAATAATAACAATGTCCAAAAAAATGTCATTGGAAGCCTGTCTTGCTTATTCTCAACTTCCCCCAGATTTGTTTATTCACTTTTGAAAATTATAATCCTGGTGAAAATTAGTGGCAGAATATAGCGCTCAAGTTCTTCTTGACTTTAAATTTTGTCATTGTTTCCAGATTGTTTTTTTCCTATCAGCTATTTTGAGAATCATGATTTTTAATCAGAAGTTCTCTACAGAACTGGAAAAAATTACTTTCCTCTAATACTAGTTAAGTTGATCAGCATTTCCTCTTATTTCCTCACACTCCATCATTGCAATTTGGTATTAGAAGGGAAGTTGGAGGTCATCTATTCTAATCATTGACTCAGTATGGAATCTCTTCTATAACTTACTTGAACATATGGGATCCCTGTTTGTGTTAATATTGCCAATGAAGAACAGTTCACCACTTCCCACAACCTCTACTCCACTGTAAGAATGCTCTAATCATGAACAATAATACTAAAGAATACATATGAGTGCTTACTCTATTCTAGGCATTTTTAAAAATTATTTATTTTTAAAAATTACATTCAAAAAATATAAGGTCCCATTCAACCCCACCGCCCCCACCCCCCTCCCCCCACAGCAACACTCTCTCCCATCATCGTGACACATCCATTGCACCTGGTAAGTACATCTCTGAGCATCACTGCACCCCTAGTCAATTGTCCACATTATAGCCCACACTCTCCCAGGTTCCATCCAGTGGGCCCTGGGGGGATCTACAATGTCCCGTAATTGTCCGTGAAGCACCACCCAGGACATCTACCCATCCTGAAAACGCCTCCACATCTCATCTCTTCCTCCCATTCCCCAAACCCAGCAGCCACCATGGCTACCCTTCCCACACCCATTCCACATTTTCTCTGTGGACATTGGATTGGTTGTGTCCATTGCACATCTATGTCAAGTGGGGGCTTAGATTCCACATGGATACTGGATGCACTCCTCCTGCTTGCAGTTGTAGACACTCTAGGCTCCATGGTGTGGTGGTTGACCTTCTTCAAATCCATGTTAGCTGAGTGGGGTAAGTCCAATAAATCAAAGTGTAGGAGCTGAAGTCTGTTGAGGCTCTGGGCCTGGGTGTCATATTATCAGTCCAGAGATTCAAATCCCCTAAATGTATCTAAAACGCCAGCACCAACTACAATTCCATTAAAGTAGCATGCAAGTCTTGTGAAAAGAGATCCCCTCTGAGTCCAATTCCATCACGCAGAAACACCAGCTCCAAAGAAGGGCCATCTGCCATGGCAGTGGACCCCATCTGTCTAGGCATTTTTTTAAGTGTCTTACATTCTTAACTCTTTTACTCCTTACAGTTGTCCTATAATGTAGGTTCGATTATAAACATATTAAAGATAGTGAAACTGAAGCCCAAAATATTTACATAACTGGACAAAATTATGCTGAAGATAAGGTACTGAGTGTGCAGAGTGTGACCCCAGAGTGTTCTCTCAACTGCCTTGCAATCAAAACTTCTCCCTTTTGCTAAGGCAAAAATTCCTCATTGGAATTACATCCAGCCATCTTCTCATAGATTCATTCAAACACCCAACAAGTGTGACTGTTCATTTATATCTGGTGTTTTCTATATGCAGTAGGAGTTTGTAAAGCAGACATTATGTAGAATATTATTTTTAGTGACAAGATTAGCTGGTATGAATAGAATGTAGGTTGAAGGATATGAGGGGACTAGTAGGGGACAACTCTAGAGAGACAGATAGGGATTAGGTAATAAAAGATTTTGAAGTCCAAAGAGATCAGATTCTTTAGAAGACAGGAAACCACTAAGGATTTTAAGCAGAAGGTAAAGTGTATGAATAGTTTCTTTGTGACTTTTTATTGTGGTAACAATATACAACTCAACATTTCCCACTTTAACTACTTTCAAGAGTAAAATTCAGTGATATTAACTACATTCATAATGTTGTGCTATCCTCATCACCATCCATTACCAAAACTTTTTCATCACCTCACAGAGAAATTACAACATTAAGCAACGACTGCTCATTCCTCCACAGCCACTCTCCCTTACATCCCTGATATCCTATAATCCATACTCTGTGACTATGAAATTGCTTATTGCCAGTATTTCACACAAGTGACATCACACAATATTTTTCCTCTTGTGTGTGGCTTATTTCACTCAACATGATATTTTTTAAGACTCATTCATGTTGTAACATGTATCAGAACTTCATTCCATTTCAATGGCTGAATAATATTCCAGGGTAGCTATACACCACATTTTGTCTATCCTTTCATCTATTGATGGACATTTGAGTTGCTTCCACATTTTGGCTCTTGTGAATAATGGTGCGTGCTATGAACCTTGGTGCACTAATATCTAATAGAATCCCTGCTTTCAGTTCTTTTGGATTTATACCTAGAAGTCATGTGGTAATTTTGTGTTCAACTTTCTAAGGAACCGACAAACTGCTTTCCACAGAGGCCGCACCATTTTACGATCTCAACAACAATGTACAAGGGTGACCATTTCTCCACATCCTCAACAACACTTACATTCTATTCTTTTAAAAATAATAACCATCCTAATGGGTGTGAAGTGGCATTTCATTGTGGGTTTGATTAGCATTTCCATGATTACCAATGATATATCTTCTCATGTGTTTATTGGGCATTTGTATATCTTCTTCAGAGAAATGTCTATTCAAGTCATTTGCCATTTTTAAATTGGGCTGTTTATTTTTTACCCTTGGGTCATAGCTGTTCTTTGTATATTCTGGATGTTAAATCTTAATCAGAGATATGAATTGTGACTATTTTCTCCCATTTTGTAGGTTATCTTTTCACTTTCTTGATAATGTCCTTTGATGTACAAAGGTCTCAAATTTTATTGATGTGAATTTAATGTATTTTTTTTCTTTTTTGCTCATGCTTTTGGTGAAATATCTAATAAAACATTGCAAAATCCAAAGTCATGAGGGTTTTTCCCTAAGAATTTTATGATTTTGGCTCTTAAGTTTAGCTTTTTGATTCATGTTGAGTTAAATTTTGTGGATGGTGTGAGGTAGGGGTCCAATTTAATTCTTTTGCAAAGTGGGTATTCAGTTTTCCCAGCACTATTTGTTGAGGAATCATTTTTCCCCCATTTAATGTACTTAGATACTTGTTGAATATCAGTTCACCATTGATGTGTGAGTTCATTTCTGGACTCTAATTTCTATTCTTTGGTCTAAATTGTCTATCTTTATACCTGTACCACACTGTTGTGAACAGTGTGGCTTTGTGTAAGTTTTGACATTAGAGAATGCAAGACCTCCAACTTTGTTACTCTTTTTCAAGATCAATTTGTGACTTGGGGCCCCTCATGATTCAATATGAATTTGAGCATTGGTTTTTCTGTTTTTTAAAAATAGGCTGCTGGGATTTTGATAGGGATTTATTTCAATCTATAGATCATTTTGGGTAGTACTGACACTATTGTCTTTCAATCCATGAATGCAGAATGTCTTCCCATTTACTTAGGTCTTCTTTAATTTCTTTCAGCAATGCTCTGTAGTTTTGAGTGCTCAAGTCCTTCACTTCCTAGGTTAAATTTATTTATTGAGATTTTATTCTTTTTGATGAGATTGCTAATGGAACTGTTGTAATTTCCATTTTGGATTGTTCAATGCTGGGGTACAGAAACACAACTGATGTTGCAAAATACTCTTGTACCCTGAAAATTGACTAAATTAGTTTATTGGCTCTATTAATTTTCTTGTGGACTCTTTGGGATTTTCTATACAGAAAGGATCATGCCATCTTCAAATAGAGATAGTTTTACTTTTTCCTTTCCAATTTGGATGAATTTAATTCTTTATTGGGAGCCACACTGACTTTATGGTAGAATTGAATTAAAAAATGCAATCTCTTAAAGCAGTTGGGCAAATTTGGGATGAGAAAGGTGTGACTTCACATACATACATGTAAATGCAAATGTGTGCATATATATGTATATATATATATATATGGAGAATTGGGAAGAGAAGTCTTGGTTGGACACAAGCTTGCATGTAAACTAAGAAGGATGATATAGCTTCCTTATAGGTAAGAATTTCCAGGTGCTTATGATATGGGTGTTACTTTGGCAAATGGCAACAGAAACAAAAATGAAATGATGAATTTGAGATACAGCCAAAAAATACTGTAATGGAATACATGCAAAGGGATTATAGGGGAAGGGAAATGGATGAGTCCAGGATGACTACATGCTTCTGGTATAGGTGTAGTGGTGAATGGTAGGACAACCACCAAAATAGGGACTCTGGTAAAAGAAGCCAATTTAGAGAGTTAAATTTCACCTCATTAAATTTGAGGTATCTTTCTGTCCTTTAAGGTGGATATATCCAAAAGAAAATGAGATAGAAGAGAATGGGCTCAGAAATGAGATCTGGGCAGAAGACATCCAGAGTCATTACCTTCTGCCTATTTTTGTTAGCATGACCTTCTGAAGTAACACAGAAAATGCCTTCCTTTTTCAATAATACAGTATAGCTCATGGTTTGCTTGTCTCTGTTTAGGTTTTCCTTCAGAGTAAATAATCCCTGGTTCTATAAACATTCTCCACTGAGTTTCACATCCTGGAGAAATTGAGCTAAAACACAGTGCCACTAATTGGGCCTAATTATGAAGTTCAGTGCCCCAGCTAAATTCTCAAATGTTTCTTTAACCAGAGTTTTCTGATGCTATTGATCAAATAAGGGACTCCAATATTTTTCAGTCCAATTTTTTTGCACATAAATCAGATATTAGGAAGAATTATATTAAAATACAGACATCCTCCCCCAACCCATACAGAGACAGGAGGGTTCCCTTATCCAAAGACATATCATGGAAAATTTATAAATAATTTATATTCATCCCATTCCTTATATCAACCAATTTAATAAATCCACCAAATTCATCTTCATAATATCATATTTCTACAAATTGTTTAATGTCATTTGATATAAAGTTGGTTTTCATGGCTTGATTTTAGCTCTTAGAGAGTTTTGACATCTTGAAAAATTATTCCTTCATTCAGTAAACAAGATCTTCATAAGATGAACAAGAAACTACCAGTGTATATGACCTTATGCTTAATAATCTATTCCAAAATCATATTTTACTGGGTATTCTTCTTTCAAAGAGGAAGCTTGCCTGTATGTATTCTTTGGCATAATGCTAATTCTCCAAATGGTAGAGAGTAAATTTAAGATTAAAGTAACTTAACAAAATTATTCAAATTTCTATTATATGTCAGAAACTCTCCTGGGTCTATACATTTAGTTAGACTGATGAGTCTTAACTTATATAGAAGGTATATAAGAACATACCTTAAAATAGGATTTTAACAGCTTTACCTTTACTCTGGAACATGTTTTCATTATAGCATCTTCTGTAAGCAGTGGGTCTAATCATTTTTCTGGTTCCTTTTAACTAGAAAAAGCTATTGCCCTAGGACGATAGCTTCCCTCTATGCTTTATCCATGGTCTTCTTTCAGTTTCTCAAATGAAAACAGTCCCCCAGGACCATTATAACTCTAAAATAATTCCCTTACCTTTTTCTAATCTGATTAAATTCCATCTTCTCAATGAAGCCTCCCTTTACCACCCCATTTAAAATAAGCACCCTCCTTTATTTATAAAGATGTCTGCTTAGAATGCATGATCCACCGAGGAAGGAATTATATTTTGTTCCTTACATAACCTCAAAGCCAAGACTATTAGCCAGTACCAAGTAAACATTCAATCAATAATTGTTGAATAACTGAATAAATACTGTTCTTCTGCCCAGAACATTCTCCTACTCTCTGGGGTTGCCAAATTAACTTATGCTAAATCTTACCTAAGGTTCTGGACCACAACATGTCATCTAGCAATATATATTTATTTTTACCACATAGAACTCATCATAGCTATACTTTTATGTTAGTTGCTTTTGATTAGTGCAGGTCCAGTAGGAAAGGCATCATGACTGTTACCCCCAACCCACTCCCCTCACCACTGTATGTCCTGCTTCAATCATGACAGAGAGCTGCTACTCATGCTCATCATATATTAGTTGACTGGATGAATTCTGGTAGAGTTTAATTCTAATTCTTAGGTGCCTACCTTATAAACCTCCTCTATCATTACTCTTCTGAATCTCAATGTTGTAATCTCATTGCTCTCTTTCAGTCCCTTGAGGGTGCCTTTCTCACTTTGTGCTACTATTGCCTCTTCCTGGAAACTCTACCCACTTCCACCAATCCATCCCCCACCTCCCTGCGCACTCTCTCTCATTGCACACACATGAACATGCACACTTTATCTAGTTCACTCCAACAAATCATTTAGACCTAGCTTAAACATCACTTTCCTAGGGAATCTTTTGATGTCTTCAAACCTGTTTAAGTTAGAAAACCTTGTTCCTTTCCTTCCTATAAAGAAATTGTGTCCATTTTCAAAATTTTGCTCATCTTTTTAAGTATTTGATTAATGTGTATTTCCTGTGCTAGATTACAAATACTAGACGGGTTGTGGCCATGCCTATCATGGTGAGTAGGGATGAGCAGGAATCAGCATTCTATTCCTGAAAGGGAGCCTGAGAAACAGCTACCACCATTCCAAGGTACCAAGGAAGGCAGCAGACTTGAAAATTACCCACTCCTGACCCGGGAAGGTACTGAAAAATTATCATTTGATCCACCCTAGTATTTCTGTTCCCCATCACACTTTTTGAATAAATGGAACAAAAGGAATGCCTTAAGAAAGATATGGTAATGTCCTCAAGGACTGAAATCTCTACATAAATTGCCACTCTTAGTTACTCAGCTGAGCTATTTCTCAATAAATTTGTTATATGGTTTCATTGCTTACAAATCAGGTTCTCTGTGTACTGATATACTTGAAACCTCTAAAGTTAAGGACAAGGCTCCAACCTGTGATGACATTGCTGAAGGAAAAGCTGAACACACAGAGAGAATCAGTTAAATAAATTTACAACAGAATGTACTTTTCAGAATATTATCTTTCATAAGCCATGTCATCTTTTAAAATCCCAAAGCAAAAGTTCTGACGTAGCTTTGTTTTCCTTCAAGTCCTTTTAAAAGAAAACTTCTAAAAGTCTTTTAAAGTTACAAAAATTCTAACTTAGAACACCATAGTCACAGAATTCATAGAACTGAGTCAACACATGTAAAAATATTATATGGGAATTATTTTTAGAGTTCTAACTTAGGATAGTCAGATCTCATCTCTTCCTTATTGCACTTAACCAGGGCTTACCCTTCCTGGTTTCCCTCTAACTGCATCTCCTTATTCAAGACAACTGGATGCTTCTTTTTGAGACCCCCAACAGCACTTATACGGAATTGGAGTAAAATGGATTCAGGCCTTGTAATGACAGGGGAGGCCATGGAGGGAAAGAGAAGGTGTGGGATCTTGGGGAATAAGGCATGGATGACCAGATCTTGATCAAACAGAAGCCCTCAAGGAATCTTTCTCGGGTTATTATAAATTTTTTCCTCGCATAATGTCCATGTATCTATTTCTCATTTCCATTATGCTTCCAGTTACTTCTGTCAGAATTCCTCTGGCCAAGTATGAAACATGTTATAGTCCACAGTCTCCAAAGAAAAAGAAATTCTCATCACTTGCTTAGTATATGTATGTATGTTGGTGTTAAAGGGACTCCTTCAATGTAATTGCACCATCTCTTTTTAAAATCCTTTATCCTTTATCCTCTCCTCTTCCTTCTCCTCCACCAACTTTTTTTTAAAGATTTATTTTTTATTTATTTCTCTCCCCTTCCCCACCCCCCAGTTGTCTGCTCTCTGTGTCCATTCACTGTATGTTCTTCTGTGACCGCTTCTATCCTTATCAGCAGTACCGGGAATCTGTGTTTCTTTTTGTTGCATCATCTTGCTGTGTCGGCTTTCTGTTTCTGCGGTGCCATTCTTGGGCAGGCTGCACTTTCTTTCACGCTGGGTGGCTCTCCTTATGAAGCACATTCCTTGCATGTGCGGCTCCCCTACACAGGGGACACCCCTGCATGGCAGGGCACTCCTTGCGCGCATCAGCACTGCGCATGGGCCAGCTTCACAAGGGTCAAGGAGGCCTGGGGTTTGAACTGCGGACCTCCCATGTGGTAGACGGACGCCCTAGTCATTGGGCCAAGTCTGCTTCCTGTCCTCCACCAACTTTTCTTCTCATCCCTTTCCTTTTAAAATTTAGAATAGGGAAGACATGATTATATCATTTACAAAGAACCTAAGAAATAAACACCTGTATTTCAAGGTCAAATGAGAGCCCCGCATTCTGGGGCATTTGCAACCAATGGCTAAATAAGGTTTGGAACTCAAGCATGGGGTCCTCTGGGTCTAAGGCAGGGGTTCTTAACCAGGGGTCCATGGAAAGATTTCAGGGAGTCCATGAGCTTGAATTGAAAATTCAGAAGTTCAAAAACATTCTTGTGGGAACATGTAGGGGTGGGTGTGATTAAATAATACTAAGTATAATGTGGACTTAGTATGATTTTTATTTTGATGTAGTGTGTTCTGAGTGCAGTGAATAACTGCTTCCAAAAAGGTTGATAAGGATGGCAGAGATGATTTTATGATGCCATGGGGAAACTCGAATTTTTAAATGTTCACTGAAAATGACCGTTTGAACATATGTTGAACCATGTTAGGTTGTCAGGTATTGAAATTATGAGAAAGTTGTAATGTCAAATAATTCTAAAATTTAAAGACATGCTGATGTTGAGTGTCATAAAACTATCTGCCGCTACATTCTGAGAAGGGGCCCATGGTTTTCACCTGATTAGCAAAGGGGTCTGTGGAACAAAAAAGATTAAGAATCCCTGGTCTAAGGAAACTAATGTAATGGGAAAGAAAGGAATGTTACAGTAGGGGCTTTCCCTCCACTTAATTCCTTCTAACTTAGCTCTTTTTAGATACTAGTCTAGATTACCCAAAAATCATGTTACTAAGGAGTTGAGTAAAGGCAAATGAGGGTATCAAAAGGGGAAAGGCGGTTGAGGGATAAAGGAAAGGCTGACAGGCAGTGAACAATACTAATTAAGGGGGGCAGGAAATCATGGACAATGAAGATTGGCTTTATGTGAATTAGAGCTAGAAGATATATGTACAGCTATCTTAGTAGATATCTTTGGGCCCCCCAAAATAAAGGCAGAAAACAAAGTGAGAAATGAAAGTAAGTACGATAATAAATAAAGAAAAGCATAGATCCATCACTGGCAAATTATCCTGCCGAAGAACTAACCAGTCACCATCTATGAGTTCAATGGGCTGTTGTTGTTCAGAGATGGTTCACTCCCACAGGCATCAACTAGTAACACTTACACTCTAAGACTAGTTGTGCTTAGCTTCCTAATGTAAAAATAAATGTTCTTCAGATGCTATTTTTTTTTAACCAACTCCTTCAAGCTGCCCCATCCCACCCCCAAGTCTTTGGTTCTTTTCTGAAAATTTCTGGGAAACAGTGACTATTAGATTTTTGCCCATGTGTAATTTGTCATAATAATATAGTATCAGAACTATGGAACTCCTTAAAACGGGTGTAGCACTGGCCTGTCAGTGTAGTGTTTTAGCCAGTCATGATCAAATATATCTATCTGATGTCATGGATGTCATAATCCTTTTAAATCTGTATTCCCTGCAATTTCATTGAAACATTAGCAATTAACAGGGGTCGACAGCATATGTTAAATGCTGAGCTGCAGCAGTGTCCAGACTGTACTAATAGTTTGAGTTTTCTCTTTGTCATTTAATGATGGAGAGCAAGAACATTGTTGAAGATTGGCAGTCTAAATCAGTAATGTGCAGAAATGACACTTCATTGGAATAACCAAAAACCAACATATTTCCAACACTAAAAGTGGAGAAAACAGAAATAAGGCTTTAAGAAATCGAGTTATAGGTAAGGTAGGGTAAACTATTGTTAGAACAAACTTTGCCTGATAAAGCCATTTAAACCCACATTGTTTGAATCCTTAGACATATCAGATTTTGTTCTACCCTAATCATAACAGAGGATAGGTAGGCATTTGGTGTGCACAATGAATGCCTCAAATATAATCTGTACTTGTGCATATATGTGAATGAATGCATAAGTGTTCAAAATAATAAACGGCTGTGTGTTGCCCTCAATACTTCAGTTTTGGTATGTGTATGTATGTCTTGCTGAAATTGTTTTATTTTTTACAGTAAAACTTTATTTTTCCCATCTTGGAAGAAAAGGCTAAAATATGAAAATATTTACATTATCATTTGTGTTCCCAAGGGCACAATCACTAGAGCTTAGGTTGGGCTTGAAAGGCCCAGTGTTTATTCCAACCTGCTTTCCATGATTTAAACATCCGGCCACACCCTCCTAAAGACTATTATTGAATGCTTCCAGGAATAATAATACTGAAGGCATTCAATTTCTAGTTATTTAATCGATATGACTTTTTTTTTTGGTGTGTTTTGCCTTTATCCCCTTAGACTCTAGGTTTGAAGAGGGTAGAAATGATATTCCTCAGATCAGTTCTCTAAAACAGGTGATGCAACTATAATAAAAAAAGTATTTGTATTTGCATATTTCCCCAAAGGCCCAGAAGCTAGTGTGAACAGTGAACAGTTAATGAAAGGAAGATATGCACAAATGGGAAATAACTTGAATTAGTTTTAATAAATATGTTGCATTCTTAATGTTTCTAATATAAAAATTGCATCCTAATTTTTATAAATTTTTTTGGAATTGTACCTTTGTGTTTTGAAAGGCATATTTCGTTTATTAAAGAAAGTAATCTGACAATTACCTTAAGTTGTTCTTCCAAAGCGGCAGCTGCATGATCTCCACTAGTTTCATCAACCACCACGACCATGTGAGTGAGAGAATTGACCCTGACTTGTTCCTGTTCTAGGTCTTCTTGAAGCACCTGAAAGATAATATTTTAAGGAAAAGAAATTAAAAGAATAGTCTCTCGATCTGTACACTGAAAACATTTCTTCCTAAATGTGTGTGATTTATTTCTGCTGTGTCTTTGGCAATGCCATTTTTAATAAACTAGAACCATTCGAAGCAATTTTTCTGCTATGATGCTCAGCAAAATTCACACGTGTCTATTGTAAACTGAACTAAAGCAAATAGAGAGCTTATGATGAGACAGGTACAGTGGGATGTTTTACTTTTCTCACCCCTTCTAATCTTCTCAAGGACTTTCTTGCTGCAATTTCCTCTGCAATTACCTTTGGCATCTAAAATCTCTCCTTCTCTAATGAAGTTAATCGCCATACACAACAAAACAAACTTTTCTGGCCCATTAAATACCTCCAGCTACTGCCTGAGCATTCTCCTCTTCATTGAAAAATATTTTGTTTTCTACAGTTACTGTTTCCACTTTCTTACTCTAATACTCCTTTTGTCCACCATCCCATTGAAACATCTCTTGTAAAAGTTACCATCAACCTTTAAGTTCCCAAAGTCAATAATCATGTCTTCATATCAACTTACTTGACATTCCAATTACTAACTATACCTTCCTTCTCTTGAAATTCTTCCCTTGACCTTCATATAGCACCCTCTTCTGATTATACTCCCATCTCAATATCGGCTGCTATTTATCTCCTTTGCTGGTTCCTTCTCCTTTGCTCCAACTATAAATCAGATTTCATTCCTCTGTGTGAAAGCCAATAGATTCTCATCTCATTAAGAAGGACAATCTAAATTCCTTACCTGAAATACTTATATGATCTAGCAACTGCTGACCTCCCCAATCTGACTGCATACCATTCTTGTCCTCCTACATTATGTTTCACTTACCTTCTCCCTTTTCCACAAATGTGTGAAGCTCTTCCATCTGCCTGAATTGTTCTTCCACTAGATCATTAAATAATCTCTTATTATTATTATTCAGGACTCAGTTTAAGTATCACCTCTCCAGAGAGGCTTTTCATGAGCATGTTTCTCCCTCTGAAGTTTCTCTTTTGTTATTCTCTATATCTACCATATTTTTGAAAAATCATAGCACTATCACTACTCAATATTTTCTTATATGTCACTTGTGTTTTGTTTCTTCTTATTGGAATAGGAGATCCACTAGAGCAGAGACATTGCCTGTTCTTCTCTACATATTTCCAGCAACTAAATCAATAAACATTCGTCAAATGAAAGGTGCCATATCGGGGGGGGGGGGGGGGGCAATGTTCACAGATGAGTTTGGTCCTTCCTGATTACATGAAGATTACAATCTAGGAGAAGAAATTGTGCAATTACTGTAACTTCTGTAGAATATAACCACTTTTCCTCAGCTGAACCCTGGCTGGTATGAAAACAGCAAAGTTCAAATCCTAGCTTTTTAACTTAAAACAAGTGTGACCCTAAAAAAGTCACCATTTTCTCCAGTTTAAAGAGGTGGTCACAAAACAGCACTTCTGATCTTTTACAAAGCATGGAAAGATAAACAGAGGTAAACAGAAAAGGAAAGCAGATTTGTAAATAGAGGGTAAATAGAAGATAGGTAAACCAAAGAGGTTGTTCTAGAATCGAAGCACCCAGTCTGGGAGCTCCAGGTCCAAGAGATCCTCCTCTGCTATACTAATCATTATTGGGTTTCCATGTATGGCTATGCAAAGATATGAGTCATAAAGGTCGCTTCTTGGAACTTTTTGACTTGACCCATAATGGAGAAGCAGGATTGGGACATTTCCAGAAAGCCTGTGACTTTCTGGAAAACCTGCAGTCCCTAATTGCAAGACAGTGGTGCTTGGCACCCATCAGACAAGCTCTTAATTATTATTCAAACCCTATGGCAGGTATAGAGGATCTTATTAGGATGGTTACAACACAATCACAAACACATGAGCATTTTTATCATAGGACTTTTATTTTTTCAACTCTAAACATTTTAGAGCACTGCAAAACCTCTTCTTTTTAAGTTCCTTTCTCTACATTTTCAAGTGAAACAATTTAGAATGAAATGACTATGCATCTCTTTTGTGTGTAGAACCTATAATGACTATCACACCTTTGACATTCCAGAACTTACTCTGGTTAATAAAACTCTGCCACCAGGCCAAAAATGGAAACATTAACATTCACAGCTGTCCATGACAATCATGTTTAGTCTGTATTATCTAGGTTATATAAGCCAGGACTGAGAATATTTTAAATGTGTCAGTCAGGAATATTTTAAAATAATAATTTGGTGGCCAATATATCATAAATTGGTTTCTTGAGTTTAGCCAATTCTTTTTACCTATCACTCCAATATGAAAATATATCTAACCACATATGTTAAAAACTACAAGGAAATAATGCCATAATGTTCACGTTTTACATGTAAATTATTGTTATAAGTTTAATATAATTTCATGAAGGAATCTGAGAAATCATTTTTTGACCCAGGAAATGCTGCTTCTCAACTTAGACTGAGTCTTTCTAAAGCATCAATAATTAAATGTACTATGGATTTTCTCCAGTATTTAGATTTCTGATTTTGTTTTACTTCTCTACTTGATCTATAATCAGAGTCATCTTGCCATACTTATTCAAGTTTTACATTCTATGTTTTTGCAGAAGTGCTCACACAAAGTATCACTAAATTTAGTTGTAAGTTGATAATTTTAAAATCAAACATAAGAACTACCTGTATTTATAGTGAATAGAAGGAAATAAATAATGGAAAGGATCTCCGCAGTAGCTGAAAATCTTAGCCTGCATAGCACTGAGGTTGATTAGCATCAGCTGTTTTCGATTTTAATGTTATGCTCAGTATCTCCTTTTCTCTTCTATGATTTTTATTAATTACATCTCTTCTTTCAGCCATAATCAGGGATAAAGAAGGTTAAACTGACCTCTTATACTGAGCATACTCAATAGCTGCAAGACAGAAGCTACAGCAAAACTGGAATCAGATTTCCTATTTTCTCATAACTCAACTCTGAAACATTAAGGAGATCACAATATTAGCTAAACCTCTGAATGGCAGAAAAAAACAAAAATATTATAAAGTACCCTATGTCCGGGGTTCATTCAAATCACTTCAAGCTTAGAAGTAGCAAATGTGAGTCACGTTATTTCCAAATATAGATGTATCCCCAGAGAAATACACTTAAAACTTTGCCTATCAGAAGAAAATATCTTCAAACTAAAGTCTTATATTATTGTTAAAATACATTTTATCAGACGTTTATATATTAATTATAAGTAATACATAGGTAATCTATGAATATACTTATTGCCAGTAGTTTCATTAAGGTAAGGCATTTGAAACATCAGATTTTAAAAAATCTGCCATGCTCCTAATTAATTTTCCATACCATTATGAAATAGATACAAATGTCAGCAATGTTTGTTCTCTAATGTCAAATAGCAATCTTTTTCCCTTTGACAAGATAAAATGCCAGCAGTGAAATTTAACATTAAAAAAGGCTTAGATCTGACAAAATTCGATTTTGTTATACCTCTGTGAATAATTCTATTTCCTCTAAATAATTCTCTAGTTAAAGAACCTAACCAAATTTGTTACTCCCCTGTACATATTCACAATTTTAGGATCCAAATAGGACTTTTCTTCTACTTCCTCTAAATGCTATCAGTAGTACCGAATTCTCATTACTCTGAGCCATGCCAAGTTGGTTTACAGTGGTGTAAATCACTGGAGAACAAGCCTCTTCATATTACTCCAGACCTATGATATTTTACCTGATTTTAGCATACGTATGAAATAATGCTTGGAAAATTAAGACATGGAAATATGAAAGGATAGTGAATACTTTTTGATTCAATGTCTGTAGAGTAAAAGGATCAATTAACAGAAAAGGAGCAGAATAGATTTTAACAATGCACACAAACAGGTCTCCTGTAAGTTCTGTGGGAGGGTTTATGATGTTTCCCTTGGCCCCTGAATATAATCAGCTACAAGGGACAGGAAAGAGTAGTGATTACCCATGTAAGAGTGTGTGTATGTGCGTATGTGTGTGTGCGTGTTCGTTCCACTTCAATGATTAACCATTAGGAAACTGTCAACAGGTGCAGCACTTCCAGGTCCTACACACATACACACACAAATCTAGAAACAACACAGAGCTCGGGTTCTGCAGTCTGCCTGCCTGGGTTTGAACCTTCCTTGGCTCTACCATTTACTGTGCGACCCTGGTCAAATTCCTAAACTCTCTCGCATCAGATTCCTAAAATAGGATCATAATCATATTGACCTCATGGGATTGTAATGAAAATTAAACATTTAATCCTGACTTTGAGTGGCAGGTCCAAGGGGTAGGGGACAGCAAGACCACACAAATAGTCCCTGCACGTACATTCCTAGAGAGATCATTATTCTTTCTTCAGATCCAGTTTCCTAGCTGATTTTATTTTTCCTGGGGAATAGATGCCTGAACAGTAGTCTACTGTAGTTCATAGAGTACGTACTATTTAAAGAGAACAGGTGCTCGTGTGTAAATGGAGAAATAGTGCTATGGATAGATAGTACTTTGGTATCAATCAGAATCAGTCAGGAAATACATGGTACTCTCAAGAGTTTAACAAAGGGACCATGAATGAAAATGGAGGCAGAGTTTATAGATATTAATAAACGTCACCTGGAGTCTTGCAATGGCAGAAGCAGTTGCCAGAATGTATGAGGGGAGCAAACCTTTCCAGAACCCAGAAAGTAGTTGTAAGGAGAGGATCACGTGACAGGGCCCATGCCTTTAGTAGAAAGACACAGATAACTTTCAGTGACTTGGAAGAGGGGTGTTAAGGGAATAAATGTCCTAATTCCAGTCTCCTCTCACCCGCCAATCTCCAGCAGATGCTCCTTTTGGTCACATCCAATCAGCAGTCCAAGCTCACGGATGCAGCCCAAAGTCAGCTTTTTAGAACCAAAGATTGGAAAAGAGTGGATCTGGGGGACAAGTGGAAGATACTCTGCAAATTCTCCCTCAATTACTATTGAAAGAAAAAGAAAAGGAAGATCGTGAGAGCAAGGGTTTGTTCTGGGTTTGTGAAATCTTTTAACCACTTGGTAAAATGAGGGGGCCAGGCTTCATGGAATCAAAGGCCTTTTTCTGCTACAAAAATATTGACATTAATTTGGATTAGTGTATTCCTAGATTCTAAGGACTTGTACTGCCCTCTACCAAATCACTTTAAACTAATACAATTAGAAAGATGTTTAATAAAAATTTGAAGTTTACAGAGATTACAGAGTTCACAGTGTTTTTAATTTAGCTGAATCAAATTGATTTTATATCTCAAATAAAAGCATCAAGGCCAAATCAGAAAGTTTTAAGATTTCTTAGGAAATGATGAGGAGGTAGACAATTTATCCTCCTCTTCTGCTTTTCTCCTATGGCCCACTTTAATTTCCTTCTTTCCATCACCTCTACACGAGGCTAGGCTCTTTATCCCCTGCTGTCTTGAATGAAATGAAATGGAAATGACTTCCAATTTTATTTTCAGTGCAATTTCCACTTTGTTAAGCCTGGCTGATCACAGTATTGTCTAGTTCCCCATGAGGATCTATTGATGGTATGTAATGTTGTTGTAAATTTACTGAATATTTTAAATACGCTTTCCCTATAGGCTCTACTAGAAGAGCTTTTATTTTTATATCCACATACTTAAATGTGATTGCATAGTTTTCTTAGTCTTTAACTATATCAGAACCCATTTTTTAAACTTTTTGTTAAAAATTAATATTTTTCTATCCTGCCAACTCCTAAACTACAAAAGGGTTGGGTGGGTGGGGGGGGGGGAACTAAAGACTATTTCAATTAGAGGAATTTGAAAGATGATAAAAGTACTAAGTGCTTCCCAGTCACAGGAAGTGGACTCAATAAATATAATTTGCTTTAAAATCAGATTAGACAATTAATGTACCCCTACATCTTTCAGAATATAAGGGGGGAAAGGGCATAATATGGACTATAGATAGACCAAAAATTCTTGCATGTTTATGAGGAAACAGTAATATGGTGGTCAAGGGTGTGGTATCTGAAGTTAGATTTCTTGGGCTTGATTCCTGGATCCATCACTAACCAGATTAGTGAACTTAAGAAGGTTATTCATTCATACCAAGCCTCAACTTCCTAATCTGAAAAACTGAGATAATAGTACCTATTTCTTTAGATAGCTCTGAAGACCAAATAAGGAATAATTACTTAGCACCTCACCTGTCTCAATAAATATTAACAGCTAGTTAGTTCAGAAAACCAAAAGTTAGGTACATTCAGATAAAGAACTTCAAAACAAACTACAAGAAACTAACATTCACTTAATTCATCCTTATCAAATACATTCTGCAAACACCATCTTCTAATAGATACCATAAAAAACAAAGAGAATGTGGTTTTTGAAATCTGGGAAAAGTAAAGTTACAGGAAAGTTTTACGGTCTAGAGAAATATATAATGAATTTAAACCTTTAAATATTATTTGAACTTCCAAATCATTTAAAGGAGATTAGCATCAGCAAACAAATTACCTGATCTATTTGTCTCATACATTGCTGAAAATTTTGTACGGCCAGAGATATGTCATGCAGCAAAAATAAATAAATAAATAAATAAACAGACCCTGAAGACTAATTGCTTTCAATTGTCATGCATTTCCTCTCCCCCATACAATACAAACAGGCATGCATGCATCCATCCATAGATCCTTTATGTAGTTATACAGTTGAAATCAGAAATTAGATTAAAATGAACACCAAGAAAATCTAATAAAGAATGACAAAATGGCTTTAGCCTGACAATAATTATTATAAAAGGAGAGAACAGGATTATTGAAAGAAGAGGTTCATGTGTAAGGTTTCAGGCACAACACAGAAGTTGTATGCTAATAATATGGAGGTGTGAGATTTGGTTCTACTGATCATCCCTCTGCTTAGACATTTTTTCCATTCTCATCATAAGCCTATTTTCTTTTGTTTTCAATATATATTTATTTTTAAAAGATACTTAGATTACATAAAATGTTACATAAAAAAATATAAGGGATTCCCATATGCCCCACTCCCCACACCTCCTACTTTTTCCCACATTACCAACTTCTTTCATTAGTGTGGTACATTCATTAACAATTGATGAACACATTTTGGAGCATTGCAGCTAAGCATGGATTATAGTTTACATTGAAGTTTACAGTCTCTCCCACTCAGTTCTGTAGGTCATGGAGGGATATATAGTAGCCTGTATCTGTCATTGCAATGTTATTCAGAACAATTCCAAGTCCTGAAAATGGCCCCATATTACACCTCTTTTTCCCTCTTCCTGGCTTCAGTACCTTCAGTGGCCACTGTCTCCACATCAATGATATAATTTCTTCCATTGCTAGAATCACAGTAAATCTGTAGTAGAATACCAGTAATTCCACTCTAGTCCACATTATATTCCCCAATCTTGAGGATTCTGGAATGGTGATGCCCACTGCTCCACTAATGGAGAAGGCTTCAATCCCATATGGCTGATGAATGGGACTCCCTTGCTTGCAGTTGAAGACTCATTTCCTTGGTGTTGTGGTTGTCCATCCTCACCTCCTTGTTAGTTGTTCTGGGTGAGTCCTATGTGAGGGTAGAAGCTCACTTTAAAATGTCTGAGACCTGATTTATTCTAGGTTGAGGCCAGGAGTGCAGAGTTCTTACAATTTATATGAAATTCAACCTAATTCACTAGACTAGAGTCCTAAATATGAATTTAAAACCAAGGACACACAAGCTTATTTGCTAAGGACACATCTAAATATGACACCGTTGGTTGGCATCTACTGTGATGGTTAAAAAGGTGCCAAATTTATAACTATGAAGATATTTGAATAAGGGAATAAAATAGGGACAGAAGGAAGGAAGAAGAAAAGTCAGAGGTAGGTAGAGGGCACTGGAAATAGTAGCTACATGGAAGCTACTTCACAGATATGTTTCCTCTTCACCTTCATAAGCTGTTTTTCTCCCCCTACCCAGAACCTTTTTTCTGTTTATTTAAACTGTCTGACTTTCGTGCCCCTGGGAGAAAAGTAGCAATGATGAAACCATTGTGAGGAATGGAAATAGAATTATGTAAAGTATCTGCTCCCAAAAACATTTACTGAGCACCAATTATTTGCTAAGTGCTCTGCTAAGCATTATAGGAACAGAGAAGTCATCTGACTTTCTGGTTCTAGTATAGCAATTTTTCCTGATTATACCATTTGTCTTTACTGCCATAATCATCAAACATTCATTAAGCACTTATGGGGCAAAAAGATAGGAAATAAAATGGAATTGCAGAGTAGTAACTAATAACACCTCATTTTAATCTTGCTAAAAATAAGAGAGAGATTGCTAGTCATTAAAAACACTATTTGATTCTATGGCATTCTCAGGCTTATCTGGGTATATTAAAAAAATTGGTGTCTCTAAGATAAAGGTATCTTTGGCTGTTATTCTACTCTACTCTACTCTACTCTACTCTACTCTACTCTACTCTACTCTACTCTACTCTACTTTACTCTATTCTATTCTATTCTATTCTATTCTATTCTATTCTATTCTATTCTATTCTATTCTATTCTATTTTGGGGCAGGTATATTTTAATACAAACACTGCAGTATTATAAAACCAGGCTATGGCATTTCGAGCAATGGTAATGAATCAGTACTCATCACTTCTAATGAACTAATTAGTAATCTGTTAGCTGGAATTATTTGTTAAAATAAGAACATGGGTACTGTTATCATTGTTATCATTACTTTAATTAGTTTTGTCAATTTTCTTAATTCCAACCCTGGCCTCCCAAAGTACCCAGTCTCAGAATCTACTATTTGAAGCTCTATATTCATTCCCTAAATCCAGTCCTATTGGTTCTGCTACTGATCTCCAAAATGCTCCTTACACCTCTTCACAATATTCATTGCTACTGCCTTCATTCAGGCTCTATATTCTTTCTGCAGTATGCCCCTTTACATGTCTTCAGGCCTTCTGTTTTCTCTGTGCTCTAATTTATCAAAAAAGATATAAATTCCTAAAAAGTAAGATAACTTTTCCTAAATTGCTGCTCTCTTCAATTTAATTTCTGGGACAAGTATGGTTCCTGGTTACCAATAGACTAAATCTAAATGACTGAATCATGTGTTCAGTACTCTCCATGATCAGGCTTTCATTTTCCAGTACAGAGCATAGTTCTGGTATATTGTAGCTAACCAAGGTGAGTGACATACCTGACTTTTTTCCACCTCATTTCCTTTGCTAAGACAATTTCCTGGTTTTATCCTACTCATGCCATTTGTCCTCTTCTACCTTGTATGATGGTCGTCTCTATTCTGTCTTTATGTGACGTACTAGAAAGTAGGCTTTTTGAGGAAGATTCCCTATGTGCTTAGTTTCTGTATTCTTCACAACACCCATTGTGCTTTAATAAATATTTGTTCAGTGAAATGGAATAGAATGCAATGGAAAGAAATGAAATGTCAGATCATTTGGCAGGATTACACCTAACCGTTCCCTTTTACATGAACATCTAGATCATTTTAAAGGTCACCAGATGAGTATATTTCACAATGATGGCAACCCAAATATTTGAGATTAACTTAGCTTCAAGTTATAAGAGAGGTGATTGAGCTTCTAAGAGGTTATTTAATTTGTATTAATCAGAATTTTTCAATTCAAACTTTATTTCAAATTCAAAAAAATTAAAATAACAGACAAAAGGCAGCTCAACAAGTTATGGAACAATTACTCCTAAAATGGTCTGTCCAGGGATTTTTGTTTAAAGATTTATTTTTTATTTATTTCTCTCCCCTTCCCCCCGCCCCCCCCCCCCCAGTTGTTTGCTCTCTATGTCCATTTGCTGTGTGTTCTTCTGTGACCGCTTCTATCCTTATCAACAGTACCCGGAATCTGTGTTTCTTTTTGTTGCATCATCTTATTGTGTCAGCTCTCCATGTGTGCAGCGCCATTCTTGGGCAGGCTGCACTTTCTTTCATGCTGGGTAGCTCTCCTTACGGGGCACATTCCTTGAGCGTGGGGCTCCCCTACGTGGGGGACACCCTTGCGTGGCACGGAACTCCTTGCGCGCATCAGCGCTATGCGTGGGCCAGCTCCACACGGGTCAAGGAGGACCGGGGTTTGAACTGCGGACCTCCCATGTGGTAGACGGACGCCCTATCCATTGGGCCAAGTCTGCTTCCCTCTCCAGGGATTTTTTATCTCATGCAATCCTAACAGCAAACTCAATTGTTCTTTCAGTGTTTAGAATGACACACAGATGAACACAGATTAGTTAAATGACATAGTCAAGGTCTCATTAATGAAAAAAAATGAATAAAAAAACAATGCTTAATTATATTCATATTTCACAAAACCAAACTGCATATTCTTTTTTATCATAACATTAATATACTACCTTATTTGCTTTAGCTTCAAAACCATTGCAATACTGTTGTTAACTATAGTCTATGCATTATATTTTTATATATCTGTAGTTTATACATCAGCATTTAATATAGGACCTTCACTGAAGTCAGGATACACTACACATGCTTCATTCATATTTGCAAATTCTAAAGACGTGCATGGTAAGGACTCCGTCGATGCTGACAATAAGCCTATGTAGCTATGACAAAAGTCTAAACTGCAAAGAATTGCAACCTAGTTAATAAGCTAAAGCTTTAAACTCCATTCCAGTCTAACTGTTCCATGAGATAAAATATCTCATAGTCAAATATTTTCTTTTTGATGTAAACATCCTCCAAAATCACAAAATTATGTCCTGGTAATGAAAGTTCAAGCTTATTTCAGGTTTTAACCCCTCAAGAGTATAACCATGCCTTCATATTGCTCATTAGTATTGCCACTCCATTATGCGAAATCCTTTCTTTCCTTGTCACTTCACCAATAAACTCCCTCTCTTAGGATGGAGATGACCAGTCAGAATTATATTTGATATGTTTCTTCACAATGGGAATGAGGGTTCAATTCATTCAATTTCCACAGAAAAATATCTCAAGTGCCTCAAACCCAAAGCAGACCTCTAAATTCTCTCACCAAAAGCAATAGTTATGAAGGCATAAATATTCTCTTCCAAATTTTGCAGCAAACTGAACTTTTCACAGTTACCCAGAGATAACTGTTTGCCTAGATTTAATAGTAACCTCCAATATAGAATTGATAGCTTTATCTTGCCTAATTGCCAGATGCAATAAAAATGACTTATTTTCATGGCCTTTCACAGTGGTTGAATTTCTACCCTGCCTCGTAACAAAAGCTGTTGAAATAAAGATAGCAAAGGATCTTGTCACAGGATATACAGAAGCACATCTTTAATATTCATGATGGATTTGCAAGATTTGCAAACATTTATATCTAGCCTTCCAATTGAGACAGAGAGAATGAGAAATAGAGACAAAAGAGTCAGAGGGAAGCAGATGAGGCTCAACCGATGGGGCTCCCGTCTACCATATGGGAGGCCCTGGGTTCGCTTCCCAGGGCCTCCTTGTGAGGGCAAGCTGGCCTGTGCCCGTGGAGAGCTGATGGCCCACTCCCGCAGAGAACTGGCACAGCAAGATGACACAACAAAGGGAGACAAGCAGACACAGAAGAATGCGCAGTGAAAGGACACAGAGCGCAGACAGCAAGCAAGCAGCGAGGGGTGGGGGGAGAAAGAAAAGAAAGAAAGAGAGAGAAGAGAGAGAGAAAGAGAGAGAAAGAGAGAGAGAGAGAGAGAGCATCAGAGAGACACAGAGAAAAGGAGAGAAAGGCCTCTGACCTAAGCAAATCTGTTCCCAGCAACATAACCTGTATCTTTCCTTTTATTTCTGCCATCTGTAAGCATGTCTTAACAAAAGAACTAAACAAAACCAGGAATGACTCAAGGATGTGATGTTCATCTGCACTAAACTAAATAACCTAAGAACTGTATTAGGTGAGAAGGGTGGTAATACAGTAGGGTGGAGATGCTTTTTTGAATACTTCAGGGTCACTGCTATATTTTGTTGTCAGAAAGAGAAGTGGCCTTATTTTCATTCATTTACAATGCTTGGGAAGGAACACTGCAAAGTAAAACAACGACTACTTAAATAAGGCTTTAGCTTGAACTCAGTTACCTAAAGAAAACATTTCTTTTCTTCCAATTTATGAAGCGTCATGGCAAGACTAAACAAACACACAAAAAATTACTCCCTTTTTAGTGTGTACTTTTAAGAAAATATGGGTTTCAAATTTAAATAAATGCAACTCCTTTTTAGATTGTTTGATACTGTTAAATCATTTTCTTCCTACTACAATTATTTCCAAGTAACAAGAGTATTATCAGTTGTCAGCCTATCTTCTAGCTATGTTTTTGTTTTAATTATATATATATAATTTTTATTTATTTATATTATTTATTTATATTTATTATTTATTTATTTATATTAATTATTTATTATTTAATTATTTATTTATAATTATTAAATTTATAATTATATATATAAATCTATCCTGAAGTGAATCTGAACAGTTAAAATAGAGGTAGAAATCCCCCTCACTCTCTGAGCCATTAAATCAGTTCTTTCTGTTTCTCTTTTTGCACTTACATGAATAAGTCTTGGATGCAATACAATATATAATCAACCTACATGCTATTCTGTTGCTTTTTGCTGTTTCAAATTATTTTCTTCAAAGCAATTTCATACTCATCAGACATGACATATTTTCAAGTAATGGACAAGCTATTCAAGTTTTTAGAATATTAGTCAAATATCTTCCACTCAATTCACTTTATATCTTCCAGAGCAAAGTGTAAAATATTTCAGGTAATTATCAGAGTATGAAGATCCTGAATAGCCTGTCTAATCTTAATGAAGGGTCTATTCAGAATCCCAAGCTTTCCTAGTACTTGACTTAATTCATCCACACATATTGGTTTCCCTACCATTCCCTTTCTGCTTCCCTTCTGGTACCCTTCTTCTTGGCTTCCTCTTTAGACTTGGCCATCTAGAGCCTGCATCCTGTTCTTTGGTATTCAATGTTACTGGCCCTTTTCTGAAATGCCTCATATAAAAAAAACTTATGAAAAAAATTGAAATCAATTAAAACAAGAACTGGAAGTAACACTAAAAACAAACTCAATACTTTTATTTCCAAACTGAAAAAATGGAGAACCCAAGAGATTAAGTGATTTTTGAAAATCATACATTTAGTTAATATATGATTGTACATTATAATATAAATAGTACATATACTATTTACATTGTAATGTAAATGTACTTAGTAATGTAAAGCCATTACTCTATCTTCTAGGGTGTTGTGGTTTGAAGCTGTGTGTACCCCAAAATGACATGCTCTTAAATATAATGCATCCATGTGGGTTTGGTCCCATTGTAAGTAGGACCTTTTGATGAGGCTACTTTGGTTAAGGTAGGACCCACCTCATTCAGGATGGTTCTTAAGTCTCTTACTAGAGTCCTTTATAAACTGTAAGAATACTGAGAGAAAGCCATGGAAGCAAGAAATGGAAAGCAACAAAACCTGGAAGAGAAGGGGGTGACCAGCAGACACCATCATGTGCATTGCCATGTGATAGAGGACCCAAGGGTCACCAGCTGCTGGTCTTTGGGAAGAAAGCATTGCCTTTATGGTGCCTTGATTGGGACATTCTCAAGGCCTCAAAGAGTAAGCTAATAAATTTCCATTGTCTAAAGCCAATCCATTTCATGGTATCTGCTTTAAGCAGCATAGGAAACTAAAATACAAGGAAATTTTTTAAAAAGTCTTCTTAGGTGATGCTCCTCCCCAGACACTGAACCAAGAATTTGGGTGCAAGTAGTGTTTTGGGAGGTGATCTCAGGAAGCACTATAAAAGGGTTGGGATATCGGGAAACTTATGAGAGTCTGTGAAGAACACACCTTGGAATTGTCCCACTAAGGAACAAGGATTCTGGGGCATTTATTCAACCTTCATTGGTTGAGGATGACTTCAGGACACTTGAACTCTACTTACTGACCACACGTAAATTGGCTGAGACTCTCTTGCAGTCAGAGAATGCTCTCAGACAGAGAGAAGCTATGGGTGCATACAGAAATGATCTTTAGGCTCCTTTGAGTATAGGCCAAGGGGAAGACGGTAGGCATGGATATTTTCTGCCAGAGCACTGATCATGTAGGAAAAATTGTGAGGTTAGAGAAGCAGCACAGGATCTAACTTCTTTATCAGATGTTCCAATTAAAATCTATTTGATCTCTGTGAGTCACAATTCCTATGTGAAAATTATAATACAGTTGATGTATTATTTTCCCCCTGATGGTGTAGTAGATGGGATTACCACAGCTATAACACTCCTTTAAACAGCTTGATCTTAAACTACCAGGGCAAGATTTCTTATGGGACAGTGACAATAGGGGCCAGCCCCATGTGCCTT
This sequence comes from Dasypus novemcinctus, assembly GCF_030445035.2. Classification (NCBI taxonomy): domain Eukaryota; kingdom Metazoa; phylum Chordata; class Mammalia; order Cingulata; family Dasypodidae; genus Dasypus; species Dasypus novemcinctus. The sequence continues at coordinate 36,871,917 of NC_080704.1, forward strand.
GGTAACCCGAAGCCCATTAAATAAGAAAAAAAATCTGAAACTTCCCAAGAAAGATATCATTTATTTAAGAGCTATGAATCTAGCTTGGAAAAAAAAAAGATATAAAGGGCGAGAAGGAAGTTGGGTGAGATGCAGATTTAGGAGATTTGAGGTGAGGGGGAAGATTTTCCATTTCTGAGACATAAATAGAAGAACAACAAACCCTGAGCAGTGTGGCCAAATAAAATACAGGACTAGTTAAATTTGAGTTATACTAAAACACTATTTGATATTTATATGAAATTCAAATTTAACTATGATTTATCTAGGCATCTTGCACTTTTTTTTTGATAAAGCTGGCAACCCTAACGTTGGGCCAACAGTGAGGGGTCCTCTCTTCTTTGTGTTGTTGGACTGGGCAAGTCTTTGTTCCTACATTCAAACTCAGAGCTAGTTTTAATATTTCGCAGTGTTTAAAATGAAGAACTTTTTAAAATTCAAGATCAGGAATATTCTTGCAGAAATCCCAATCACAGAAATAACAAATGTTTTCTGGAAACAAGGGAGCATAACTGTAAATACACAAACGGAAGAAAGGTACAACAGAAATATTAAAATTAATAGATGCTATAATTTATAGGAAAGCAATATCACAGAGGTTCATTTTTCATGAAGTTTGGCCTGCTCAAAGACATTATGAATTGAAGGTAAAAATATGTTAGAAAAAGAAACCTTACTCTCCTTATTTAAATTTATATTCCAGACAGTCCCCAAAGAGGTTCTCGTCTAGAAACCAAAACTTTAATAAATCACATACTTTTCATTGTTCTCTTCCAGAAAAATGTTTGATTTTTTTCAAATATGAAAATCCTGGTTATACTATTGTATTTGAACAAAAAGATTGCAAATTATATTAGTTAATAATTATTTTAAGTTGGTTCTGAATTGAAGCTTTAATTCTTTGCTATCCATAAACTATAATGTGTGTATGTGTATGTTTATGTGTATTATACACAGATTTTGTTTTCTAGTAGAGAGCATATAGCATAAAATATACTAACCTTATGCTGTTGTATTTGGCGTTTTAGGTCTTCAAGATCAGGACCAAGTGGTTCTTCCTCCATTTGCTTTGTTCTCTCTTCTGTTTTTGTCAGCCAGTCATTTAAATCTTTCAGTTGCTGATTCTGCAGATCCATCAGAACTTTATGTAAACTGGAAATTTGAAAGAAGTATATTATTACTTCTATGAAAGCAATTTTACTTACTATTATTAAACTTATAGTTATATAAAACTGTTGGCATTTATAATGTGGCATGTTTATACTTTTTGACATCTGTTACACATAAAGAAGGAAGGGAATTAAAGCCCACTATCACTCACCTCTGAAGTGATTTCTCAGACTTATTATAGTTCACATATTTCCATTTCTAGAACATTTCATACAGCTAACTAAATGTGAACATGCAAAACTTGTGTGCCATCCTGCATAATTGAGTTGGTAGAATATTTTGGCAATTTTTTGTCGATCTGTTCATTATTTTTGTATGTGTGGTGGTTAAAGATGGCAACAACTTCTTTGCCACTCTTTCCATGAAGAGAAGAAGTCTATTTCCCACAATACCAATTCCAAGTGTAGGCTGGAAAAAACGGATGACATCTATATTCTTTCTTTGCAGCTCAGCTGCTATGCTGTAAGGAAGTTCAGGCTAGACTACTTTATGATGAGAAACTGTGTGGAAAATGGTCCTGGAGGGTGAAATGCTACCTTGGAAGATACGGAGGTTTATAGTTATATGACTTGGAGTAGAACAACACCCCAGCTAAGCCATGCCTATATTCCCAATCCACAGAATCATGATGAAATATAAATCATTGTTTTAAGCCACTAATTTTGGGGGTCATTTTTATGCAGAAATAGATGACTATAATAGTGGTTTTTTTCAAAGACTTCTAAAATAGTGGACTGGGTAAGGGATTTAAAGTCCAAAGGCTTAGGTTCATAGCCCAGCTCTATACCCTGGAATCAAATTCTTTAAACTCCTAAATTACATTTCCAGCAGAAGAGTCATGGGATAATACCTTGCCTATCAATCACACAACTTTATGGCGAGGACAAAGCACAAACTGATGTTATTTTAGCCCTTAAATGAAAAAAAATTGAGAGTCAAGTAAGAAGTGTTAATATACATTTCAAGGTAAATATTCTTTATGGAAAGCAGGTTTAAAGCAATTTGGGGGAAGCGGACTTGGCTCAATGGATAGAGAGTCCGCCTACCACATGGGAGGTCCAGGCTTCAAACACAGGGCCTCCTGACCTGTGTGGTGAGCTGGCCCACGCACAGTGCTGAGGTGCACAAGTAGTGCCGTGCCATGCAGGGGTGTCCCCCGCATAGGGGAACCCCATGCACAAGGAGTGTGCCCCATAAGGAGAGTCATCCTGTGTGAAAGGAAGTCCAGCCTGCTCAGGAGTGGCGCCGCACACACGGAGAGCTGACACAAGATGATGCAACAAAAGGAGACACAGATTCCCGGTGATGCTGACAAGAATACAAGTGGACACAGAAGAACACACAGCAAATGGACAGAGAGAGTGGACAACGGGGGTGGAGGGGGGGGACAGGATGGGGAGAGAAATACAATACAATACAATACAATACAATAAAATAAAGCAATTTGGGAATTCCTAATATACTAAAAAACAAATAATACTGATCTTATAATGCTAATATGGAAGACATTTTGAATTAGGGATTTATTATTCTGATTTATAAAGCCTTCACCAGAGATGTCCTTTAATTAGCTTATTTAAAAACACAAAAAATACACCTGAGAGCATTTAAAATAATTTGGATTATGACATTTATTGAATTTTAACATTTTTGAGACCCAATTCCTCTGAGAACATTGCAATCAGAAGTCTATAAGGGAACCGGATTTGGCCCAATGGATAGCGAGTCCGCCTACCACATGGGAGGTCCAATGTTCAAACCCCAGGCCTCCTGACCCGTGTGGTGAGCTGGTCCACACACAGTGCTGATGCGTGCAAGGAGTGCTATGCCACGTAAGGGTGTCCCCCGCGCAGAGGAGCCCCACGCACAAGGAGTGCGCCCCCTAAGGAAAGCTGCCCAGTGCGAAAAAAGTGCAGCCTGCCCAGGAGTGGCATGGCACACACGGAGACCTGACACAGCAAGATGATGCAACAAAGAGACACAGATTCCAGGTGCCACTGACAAGAATAAAAGTGGACACAGAAGATCACACAGCAAATGGACACAGAAAGCAGATAATTGGGGGTGGGGGGAGAGGGAAGGGAAGAGAAATAAATAAAAAACAAAACAAACAAAAAATATAGATACAAATAAAGAAAAAAAGAAGTCTATGAGATGTAGTTATGCAGTGGAGGGGCATGACAGTGGTGCAGTGATACTATTGGGTTAGTCGGTACAGGTATATCAAGGAGTAGGGTGTAGAGGGGGTGGGTTGGACTGTCCATGGAATTGGGGGGAGGGCTGGGGGAGGAAGAAGGTGAACACTAGGGATTGCTGGGTACATGATTAAAACTACAACTTTGGGAATGCTCTTTTGGCAATAGAGCAAGATAGGGTTACTGATTTAAGTCACTGGATGTGGGGGGAATTTGGGACAGGGCGCACCTGGGGTAGGCTTCTAGGAAGTGAGTGTTGTTCTTGACACAGTGTGTTGTATCAGTGGGTGGAGACCCACATAATGAGAGGGAAGGTGTTGGACTCCCATCCTGGGGAGGCCCACTATGTTTTCAAATAGAGGGGCTGGAGTCTCTCGAGAGCATGGGTGGTGCCCAATAGGGGAGGACAGACCAGTGTGTCAAGCCCTCAGTGTTATTGCAAGGAAATATGAATCTGGTCCTGCAAAGAATCAAGCCTGGTGGTTGCCATGAGGCCCGAGGGGAGGGGGAGGGAGGAATAGAATAGATGGAACAGGAGGCATTTTGAGGGTAATGAAGTTGTGATGGTTAGGCTATTGTGTCAACTCCAACTCGGGCAGGTAATTGTACCCATTTGTTTGGTCAAACAAGCACTGGGATAAATGTAATACAAGGTGACTTTAGTCACCATTGACTTTACTGCAGTGGTAAATCATAGATAGCTCATTACAAGTACATCAATCAGGGAGATTGCCATCAGCAATGAGTGACACTTTAGCCAATCAGTTGAATGTCTTAAAAGGGGAAGTGATTCTAGCATTGAGTGAGAATTTCCCAGCTCATCTTTGGACAGTCAACATCTCCCAGAACTCAAGAACCTTCACTGGACTTTCATTGGAGTCCCTGGTTGCAACCTGCCTGCAGAACCTAGATTTGTGCATACCCATGGTCACGTGAGAGACTCTTATAATATCATATACTATTAACAGATATCTCCTGTTGATTCTGTTTCCCTAAAGAACCCTGACTAACACAGCAGTGTTCTATATGATCTTGCAATTATGGATACAGTCCATGTTAAGTGTCATCAAAATTTATGAAAGTGTGTGGTCCAAAATATAAACCATAATGTAAACCACTGGCCATGGTTGGTAGCTATTTTTCAATATTTGTACATCAGTTTTAACAAATGTACCATCCACATATAAAATGTCATTAATAGGGGAAGGGGGAATGGGAGAGGGATGTTGGGTATATGGGAGTACTCTGTATTCTGTATATGACTTTATTGTGACCTAAAGCTTCTGTGAAGACAAAATGAAAAAAGACATTGGGGGAATAAATGAAAGAAAATGTCACTGTACACACAGGACAACAGATCTTACAGTGATGAGAGGCAAAATGTCAAAAAAATTATATTTTTTCATTATTTTTTATTATCCCAAAATAATTTTTACATTTTTTTATTTTTAATTTTTTTTGTATTTTATTTATTTTTAAAACTATCATCATTTCATTTTCTTATTAACTGTATTTGGCTATTTTATTGGCTTCATTTTTTTAAGAAGTTTTAGATCACAGAAGGGTTACACCTGTGGCAGGGGAGGACCATTTTTGTGGGATGTCAGTGATGGGGGATACATGGGAGGAGGTTTACCTGGGCATACATATAAGGCATATGAATGTGTTCAAATGTTCATGGATCATTGTCATTGTGGGTGGAGAGTAACACAATAATGGAAAGAATATTGAATTCCCATCCTGGGGAGCTCTGCCACATTCTCTAATGGAACAGCAAGAATCCCCCAAGTATAGAGGTAATGGCTAGTGAAGGAGGATGGTCCATTGATGGGCCCTTGATATTGATGGCTGTGCTTATGAACCCTTACTACTGAAATTGAAACTTACCCTAGTATTATAGGGTACCTAAGTGTTACCTCCTGAGAGCTTCCTTGTTGCTCAAATGTGGCCTATCTCTAAGCTGAACTCAGCATATAAATGCAATTACTTCCCCCCAGTGTGGGATATTACTCCCAGGGATGAGCCTCCCTGGCCCTGAGAGATTACTACAAAGCATCAACTAGCAATGCAATTGGAAAAGACCTTGACCAAAGGGGGAAAAGATAAAGACAAATGAGTTTATATCACTAAGAGACTTCAAAGTGAGTCAGGAGGTCATTCCAGAGGTTGCACTTAAGCGCATCTCAGCAGGATCTCATTGTCAAATTAGACACTACACCAAATAGTGGGGCTCCTCAGGGCTCTAGAGACACCCAGGCACTATGATGAGGGCAGATAGCTCATGAGTTTGTTGCCTTGCTTGTGGGCCCTACTTTGGGGTTCGTGCTCCCAAGTGTGACAGAATTGGATTCAGTGGTGGTTTCCCTACACATGGCTCTTCTGTCCCTTCTATTTGCACCTATAGTTGGTGCTGGAGTTGGTAGGTTTATGTCCAAGAGACTTGAATCTTTGGGCTTCCATGTGCCAGCTGGACCCTGAATCTTTATGGAGTTGCAACACCTACTCTCTAGTTTATTGGACTCACCCAGGACAACTAACAAGGAGGTGATGATGGACAACCACCATAACAAGGAACGGAAAGGAATCTGCAACTGCAAACAAGAGAGTCCCATCCATTGGCCATATGGGACTGAAGGCTCCTCTCAATTAGAGGTGGAGTGGGCATCAGCATCACAGAATTATCAGAATTGGGGAATGAAGTATGGATTAGGTTAGATGTCCTAGAATTCTACTATAGACTTTTTGTGATTCTAGCAAGGGAAGAACTTATATCACTGATGTGGAGGCAGTGGCCACTGGAGGTTCTGAGGTCAGGGGGAAGGAAAACAGGTATAATGTAGCAGCATTTTAAAGACTTGGGAATTATCCTCAATGACATTGCAACAACAGATACAGGACATTATATATCTTGCCATAACCTATGGAATTTTGTGGGAGAGAGTATAAACTACAATATAAACTATAATCCATGCTTAGTGGCAATGCTCCAAAATGTGTTCATCAATTGCAATGAATGTACCATACTAAAGAAGGATGTTGTTAATGTGGGTTAATGTGGGCAGTGTGGGAGGTGGGGCATATGGGAATCCCCTTGATTTTGGAACATTTATGTAATCTAAATATCTTTTTAAAAATTAAAAAAAGAAGTCTATAAGAATCAGCTTTCATTTATCCAAAAGAAAAAACAGGCATCTTTTTTTGTGAAACAATATAGATGAGGCATCCACTAAAGTGGAAACAAAGACTGAAAGTTACTGCTATTAAACTCTTAGTGAACACCATCCCAGCATTGAAAGGTATATAAATCTTTTACTTTATTGGTTCAGTGCATCCCTTGAGAACTGACCTAATGGTAAGATTTCATGAGAATTGGCTGTGGTATCATATCTTGTGTTTGTTGTCTTTCCTGCCTGGTTTGTCATTTTATGTTCAGTTAAAAACCCCATATTTCAAAAACTGAAGATAAAATCCCCATATTATTACTTATACCTGAAGAAATGCTTCAATCTAACACCTATTTGCTTGATTATTAAGGGATTTTCTTTGTATTTACTTTTTAACATTCTGACAGAAGTTTCCTTCAACAAATATTTGAGTTCTATAGCTATGCCTGAAACTCATATCTGTTAGGAATAGACAAAAGAAAATACCTTATACCCATCTTCAAGTAGCTTAGAGACTATTAGAGAAAGAGATGTATTAACAATTACACTATGAGAAGAAAATCATTGTAATTGAAATGTATACACATTTCAGAGGGTACATAGGGTGAGGACCAAGTTGACCTGGGAACTTTAGGAATGGTATAATAGAACATATAGCCTAAGAGTTGAGACTTGAGAAACTGATTCAAACAGTTATTGAATGTATACTTATTGAGTACCTAGTTAGTATGGATGGGCAGGTGAAAAGGGCCCACACTGCCCTTACTGTTATGGACCTAATATTATGGGTGTGGGGGTTACAGAAAATACATCGCTCATTAGGACATTAGTTACTTAATTATAACTGTGCTCATGCAATGAAATGTGAGCAACTTAATTGAGTCAGTGAAGTAGGAAATGCTTTATTGAAAAAGTGATAATTGAGAAACTCTACAGCTTGAAGTAAGAGGAACAGGGTGAAGAAGAAAGGGGTAAATCCTTTCTAGGCAGAAATCACCCATGCAATGGCCCTGAGGCGTTCTAGAGGACCAGACTGATCATGTAAGGGTTGGACCACAGCCTATACTAATCCCCGGGCCCTGGGAGATTTCTTGAGCTCTGCCTGAATATCTGAAGTCTGCAGCTCCATAATCTTTTATTTTTGGTCTAGTTTCATCTTACAGAGACTTAGAGGCTAACCAATAAAAACAGATGTCTTCATGGGTGCTTTGTCAGGTGTTGGATCTTTTGCAGATGGAAGGTAGAAATGTCTGGACTGTAGTTCTTTGGGGAGGGGTCAAAGTGACTGGGTCACAGGTAGCGTACAGGGACACTGAGCATACAACCCACGCAATTCAAAATGGTAAGCAGTGGTACAGTCTAATCAATGTTTCCTGGCTTCACTGATACCCCATGATATTTTACAATGAATATTACACAATTGGGGAATGTGCTGACAGTTATTGTGTCCAGAGCACAATTTATTCAAAGTGAGACTAATCCCTATAGACAGCAGATAGGATTTTCCTAAGAATGAAACTTCCGAGGACAATGGACTTGGAGGTAAGATGATAAGCCTAGAGGAGAGGCAGTGCCCATTTGGGGAGCCCCTTTGATGAGTTGAAGTTTGTATACTTGTTTGAACTATAGGAATAATTATTTTTAATATAGGCACTACATTAATAAAGATGTAAAACTATAGACTTTATAAGCCCTAAAGGATTGCAATTAAAATAGCCAGTACCAAGAAGGTTGAGCTTTTTTGGAAGACAGATTCTCAAGCCCAGTTTCTCAGACCTCAAAACTATTAGCTTATATGCAATTCTCAAATATGAAATACGAGTGAAAGGAGGCAAAATATTATGAATGGTTAGATCAGAAACAAACTACTAGCCATGTTCTATTTCAAAATACAATTCCATGATATAAGTTGGCAATAGAACCTATATAATTTGATTTAAGTGAGGACTATCAGTATGAATTAGAGAAATTGAATTTTAATGTACATTTTGCTCTCAAATTCATTCTATTTAGTGATGAAAATCACACCGATGAAAACTAAAATTAATGTATTTACTTATTTAGACTTGAAACTCAGTAAAACAGATTTAATAGATGAAATAAATTTTATTTTACCTCAGAAATCATGTGCATGCTGACATATACTTAAATATGCAGTTATTTTAACCCCTTGTATGGATTTGTTTCTTTTACACTATTAAGAAAATGATTAATCAAGGTGATGTTTAAGTGAGGTTTTTATATTAATTATCACAAAAAAGTGAACTAATGGAATTTTGTAATAATGCTTTAGTATCAGAGGTGCTACTACTGTGGGAGACTTCTGGGAAGATGGAGGATAAGAAAGTTGCAGGGCTCACTTCCCTCCCAGAAAACAGCTACAAAACAGACAGAAACTATTCAGAATAACTGTTTGAGGGCTCTAGAGACCATGGGAGTACTGTCTAGCATCCAGGAAAGAGACGGGCAAAGAGACAGAGAAGCTGCAATGAGTTATCTGTGAGTAACTCAGGCCCCTCCTGCTGCTGGTGCCCACCACTCCACTCTCAGGGCAGACAACTTTTGGTTTCCTGGTCCCTGGTGGGCAGCTATGGACTGAGAGGACCACAGGGGCCCACTTCCTCAGGAACAGGGAGAAGAAAGGACACAGCCTACTGCTGATCCTGCTTTTGGCCACAGTTTCAACCCATTCTAGCCAGGCAGGCACTGCCGAGTCACTGTTTGCACCTGGGAGCCAGCAGAGAATAGAAATATCCTACCTTCTCAAACACCTGCCTTATTCACCAGGACTAGGTGCCACTGATGCAGAGGGGAGTGGTGAGTTCTTCCTCCCTGGGAAAAGGGAGGCTACAGCTGAGCAGCGGCTTTGAACTGTGAAACCTGGTTCTGAATAGTGGGCTCAGAGGGGGAGCCCTCGAGGATGTTGTTTCCACACCACCTGCCCCATGAGGGATGCAGTGAACACATTCCCCCATAGGGTGAGTGGAAAGATTTGCTAAAGGGAACCATCTGTTGGCAAGCCAGGAAAGTGCAGTCCAGGGGGAAAAATGTGTTTTTGGCACCTTTACTCTCTCCCTTCACAGGCCCTTGGAGACTGGCTTCTACCCCATTAGTGGGTCCCTGGTCCTTATTTGATCAGTTAAGCAGGGGCAATTTAAAGACCTAGAATAAGTTGAATCAAGAATCAAAGAAGAGATGCAACAGTTTGTCAAAAAGAAAATCCTAGGCAAGGCAGAGAAATTGACCATCAGAGTAAACACACCATCATAATCAAATGGCTAAATATTAGCAAAAAATTACAAACCATACTAAGAAACACAAAGATATTGCCCAGTCAAAGGAAAAACTCAAAATGTAAGATGAGACACAGGATTTGAAACAACTAATCAATGGTGTTCAAACAAATCTCCTAATGTTCAAGGAGTTGAAGGAAAATATGGCTAAAGAGATAGAAGATATTAAGAAGACACTGGGTGAACAAAAACAAGAATCTGAAAGTTTTGCAGAAAAAAGAACAGATCTCATGGGAATGAAAACACAATAGATGAGGTTAAAAATATATTAGATGCATGCAACAAAATATTTGAAATGGCAGAAGAAATAATCAGCAAATTAGAAGACAGAACATTAAAACTGAAAAGACAGAAGAACAGATAGAGAAAAGAATGGAAAATATTGAGCAGTGGCTCAGGGAATTAAATGATAGCACAAAGTATACCAACATATTTGTCAGGGGAGTTCCAGAAGGAAAATAGAATGGAAAATTGGCAGAAAGAATATTTGAGGAAATAATGGTTGAAAATTTCCCACCTCTGACAAAGGATATGAAAGTGAATTCCAAGAAGCCCAGCATACTCCAAACAGAATAAATTTGAAGAGACCTACTTTGAGATGCATACTTATCAGAATATCAAATGCCAAAGATAAAGAGAGAATTCTGAAAGCAGCAAGAGAAAAGTGATCTGTCACATACAAGGGTTCCACAATAAGACTAAGCACCAATTTCACATTAGAAACCATAGAGGTGAGAAGGCAGTGGAATGATACATTTAAGGTATTGAAAGAGAAAAACTGCCAGCCAAGGATTCTATATCTGGCAAAATTGACCTTCAAAAATGAGGGTAAGATTAAAATATTCACAGATAAACAGAAACTAAGACAGTTTGTAAACAAAACGCCATCTCTATAAGAAATATGAAAGGGAGCTATACACCCTGAATGGAAAAGACAGTAGAGAGAAGCTTGGAGGAAAATATAGACATGAAGGTGATCAGACAAAAATAAGATACGATGTATGAAAGCCAAAATATAAAATGGTCGAAGCAAACAATGCCTTTACAGTAATAACAATGAATGTTAATGTATTAAACTCCCTAATCAAAAGACAGACTGAAAGAATGGATAAAAAATATGAGCCCTACATATACTGTCTACAAGAGATTCACCTTAGACCCAAGGACACAAAGAGGCTGAAAGCAAAAGGCTGTAAAAAGATATTCCAAGCAATCAATAACCAAAAAAGAGCAGGGATAGTGACACTAGTATAAAAAAAGACAGACTTCAAATTTTAAAATATTATAAGAGACACAGAAGGCCATCATATATTAATAAAAGGGGTAATCCAACAGGAAGAAATAAGTCATAAATACCTATGTACCTAACCAGGGTGCCCCAAAATACATGAGGCAATCTCTGACAAATCTGAAGGGAGGGAAGTGGATGTGTCTCAAGTGATAAGGCCTCTGTCTACCATATGGGAGGACCCAAATTTGATCCCTGGGACCTCCTGGTGAAAAAGAAGAAGAGAAAGCATGACTGTGCAGTGAGCAAGTGCCTGCGTGGTAATCCAAGTGCCCATGCAAGTGCCCATGTGGTGAGCCAGTACCTGCATGGTAAGCCAGTGTCCACACAAGTAAATCACACAGCAAGATGATGATGCAACAAAAAGAGAGATGAAGGGGAGAGTCAAAGTGAAGCACAGAAGACTCCAGGAACTGAGGTGGCACAATTGACAGGGAACCTCTCTCCACATCAAAGTTCCCCAGGATCGAATCCCTCTGAATCCTAGAGGAGAAAGATGAGAAGAGAAGACAAAAAAAACGAGAACTAGATACAGAAGATCACACAGCAAATGGACACAGACAGCAAAAACAGCAGGATGGGGGTGGGAGAGGGGGAAAATCTTTAAAAAAAACTGAAGGGAGATAAGAGAGACATAGATGTCTCTACAATAATGTTGGAAACTTCAATACTCCACTCACATCAATACATAGAACAACTAGAATGAAGATCAACAAGGAAACAGAGAACTTGAACAATATGATTATTGAGCTAGTCCCACCATACATACAGAACACTGTACCACAAATCAATAGGATATACATTCTTCTCAAATATTCATGGATCTTTCTCCAGAATAGACCACAAGTTGAGCCACAAAACAGGTTTCAATAAATTTTAAAAGACTGAAATTACACTAAGAACCTTATCTGATCATAATGGAATAAAGGTGGAAATCAAAAATAATAGTTGGGAAATGGGGAAATTCACAAAAAAATATGGAGGCTAAACAACACACTAAAACAATCAGTGGGTCAGAGAAGAAATCACAAGAGAAATTAGTAACTATCTCAAGACAAATGAAACCAAGAACACAACTTTTCAAAACTTATATAGGATTCAGTGAAGACAGTGCCGAAAGTGAAATTTATAGCACTAAATGCCTATATTCAAAAGGAAGAAAGAGCTAAAATCAAACAGCTAACTGAACACCTGGAGGAACTAGAAAAAGAGCAACAATCTAATCCCAAAGCAAGCAGAAGCAAAGAAGTAACAAAAGTTAGAAGCACAAATAAATGAAATGGTCAGCAAGAACAACAACAAAAACAATACAGAGAATCAAATCAATAAAATCAAAAGCTGGTTCTTTGAGAAGATCAATAAAATCGACAAACCATTGGCGAGAGTAACAAAGAAGAAAAAAAAAGAGAAGATGCAAATAAAAACAATCAGGAATGAAAGGAGGGACATAATGACTGACAACAAAGAAATAAAAAGGATCATGAGAAGTTTTGAGAAACTGGAGAAACTATAGACCAACAAATTATAAAAGCTAATGAAAGGGATAAGTTCCCAGAAATGCACAAACAACCTACACTGACTGTAGAAGAAATATAAGACCTCAACAAACCAATTAAAAGTGAAAAGATTTCATCAGTCATCAAAAATCTCCAAACAAAAAAAGCCCAGGACCAGATGGCTTCATTGGAGAATTCTACCACTAATTTTGAGAAGAATTAATAACAAACCTGCTCAAATTCTTCCAAAAAATTGAGAAGGGAAAATCATCTAACTCATTTTATGAAGCCAACATCACCCTAATTTCAAAGACAGATAAGAATACTACATGAAAAGAAAATTACAGATCAATCTCTCTACTGAATACAGATACAAAAATTCTCAACAAAATACTTGCAAACTGAATCCAACATCATATTCAAAGAATTATGTACCACGGCAAAGTAGGTTTCTATCCTGGTATGCAAGGGTGGTTCAACACAAGAAAATCAATTAACAAAATACACCACGCTAACAAATAGAAGGAAAAAAAACACACATGATCATCTGGATTGATGCAGAAAAGGCATCTGACCAAATCCAGCATCCCCTCTTGATAAACACGCTTTGAAAGCTAGGAATAGAAAGAAAATTCTTCAACCTAATACAGTGTCTATAGGAATAAACCATAGTCAACATCATACTTCAGAAACATCGAACATGGTAACATCAGAAAGGTTAAAATTTTACCTGTAAGTTCGGGAACAAGACAAGGATGCCCACTGTCACCACTGTTAATTAACATTGTGCTAGAAGTTCTAGCTAGAGCAACTAGGTAAGAAAAAGAAATAGAAAGCATCCAAACTGGAAAAGATGTAAAACTCTATTCACAGATGGCATGAGACTATATATAGAAAATTCAGAAATATCTATGAAAAAGTTACTAGAACTGATAAACAAGTTCAGCAAAGTGGCAGGATATAAGAGCAACACGCAAAAATCAGTAGTGTTCCTATACGCTAGTAATGGACAATATGAGGAGGAAATCAAGAAAAAATTGCAATTACAATAGTAACTAAAATATCTAGGAATTAATTCGCCAGGGATTTAAAAGACCTATATTCAGAGAACTACAAAAATTTGTTAAAAGAAATCTAAGAAGACCTAAATAAATGGAAAGACATTCTGTGTTCATGGATTAGAAGATTAAATATTGTTGAGATGCCAATTCTACCCAAATATATTTACAGATTCAACTCAATCCCAATCAAAATTCCAACAGCCTACTTTACAGAAATAGAAAAGTCAATTACTGAATTTATTTGGAAGAGGAAGGTGCCCAAAATAGCCAAAAATGTCCAAAAAAGAAGAGCAACATCTGAGTACTCAAACTTTCTGACCTTAAACCATACTGCAAAGCTACAGTGGTCAAAACGGCATGGTACTGGCATAAAGATAGATACAGTGATCAATGGAATTGAATTGAGAGTTCAGAAATAGACCTTCACCTCTACAGTCAACTGATTTTTTGACAAGGCTACCAAGTCCACTCTATTGGAACATAACCATCTCTTCAACAAATAGTGCTGGGATAATTGGATATCCATAACCAAAAACAAGAAAGAGGGCCCCTATCTCACTCCCTACATAAGAATCAACTCAAAATGGATCAAAGACCTAAACATAAAAGCCAGGACCATAAAACTCCTAGAAGATAATATAAAGCATCTTTATGATTTGGTTGTAGGAGGTGTGTTATCTTAGACCTCACATGCCAAGCATGAACAATGAAAGAAAAAACAGATAAATGGGACCTCTTCAAAATTAAACATTTTTTCACTTTAAAGGACTTTGTCAAGAGGGTAAAAGGCAGCTTACTCATGAGATAAAATATTTGGAAATTACATATCCGACAAGGGTCTAATATCCATGATATGTAAAGAGATTTTCGACTTAATGATAAAAAGACAAACAACCCAATTAAAAATTAGGCAAAAGACTTGAATAGACATTTTTCCAAAGAGGAAACACACTGAAAAGATGTTCAATATCACTAGCTTTAGGGAAATACAAATCAAAACTACAATGAGATATCATTTAACATGTCTTAGAATAACTAGTATTAAAAAAAACAACAACACAGAAAAATACAAGTGTTGGAGAGGATGTGGAGAAATACCAATGCTTATTCACTGTTGATGGGAATGTAGAATGATACAGCCGCTATGGAAGGCTGATTGGCCGTTCGTAAGGAAGATAAATATCTTCCGGCAATTCCACTACTAGGTATATACTCAGAAGAACTGAGAGCAGGAATATGAGCAGACATCTGCACACTGATGTTCATAGTAGCATTATTCACAATTTCTAAAAGATGGAAACAACCCAGGTGTCCATCAACCAATAAATGGATAATCAAACTGTGGTACATACATACGATGGAATACTGAGCTGTAAGAAGAAATGAAGTCATCAGGCATATGAAAACATTGATGAACACTGAAGACATTATGTTGAGTGAAGCAAGCCAGACACAAAAGGACAAATATTATATGTGATTTCACTAATGTGAATTAAATATAATGAGCAAACTCCTGTAGTTAATAGCTAGAATATAGGTCACCAGAAGATAGAATGAGGATACCCGAATGGAAATCTGAGGCTTAATTTATACAGAATTTGTAAAAAGGTTGTTTGGAAATGAATAGGTGATGATAGCACATTATAGTGACTGTAATTAGTAGCGCTAATATATGGATATGATAGTGGTTGGTGGGACTGTATAGCACAGTGAAAACTCTTGTGGACATGAGTATGATCAATAGTGTATATATAAGAATGTTTTTTTTCTGAAATAGAATAAGTGTATGTTAATGTTATAAGATTTTAATAATAGGGTGATATTTGGGTAAAAATACAACTAAAGTAAACTATTGCTTATAGGGAATAGTAATATATTGATATTCTTCCATCAATGGTAAAAAAAAAGAATTATGCCAAGTAAAAGAAACCAGACACAAAATACTACATATTGTTTGACTCCATCTATACAAAATGTAAATACAAACAAACCTACAGAGAAAGAAATAAATTAGCAGTTGAATGGCAGGTGAAAGAGAGATTGAGAAGTGATTACTAAGGGCTGGGGTGGGGGTTCTTATTGGAGTAAAGAAAATGCTCTCATGTTGACTGCAGTGATAAATGCACAACTCTTTGATTGTACCTAAAGCCACTGAATGTATACTTTGGATGGAGTGTAAAGCTTATGAATATGTTTAAATAACTTTTTTTTTTAAAAAAGAGGTGCTTCACATTAGTTTCATTGAGAGATGTTTTAAAACTGATATACCCAGCCCCTATCCAAACAACTCAATCAAAATCCAAGCACTGGTACTTTTTCAAAGCTTTCCTGACAGGCTGATGCTAGCGAATAGCCAAGGTTGAGAGCAAATGTGCGTTTTCGTGTTGTTTTTTTTCCAGGACTCGGCTATATATAAATGCATATAAATATGCATTTTTTAAAAACTTTTTATTGTAGTAACATAAATGTAACTCAGAATTTCCCATTTTAATCATTTTCAAGTGTACACTTCAGTGCAATTAATTACATTTACAATATGGTGCTACTATCACCAACATCCATTACCCAAGATTTTTCATCATCACAACAAAAACTCCTAATTTTTTTAGCAATAGCTCCCCATTTTTCTTACCCCCTGACGCACGGTAACCTGTAATTTACTATCTCTATGAATGCATGCTCCAGATATTTCATGTACGTGAGATTATACAATATTTATCTTTTTGTGTCTGGCTTATTTGACTCAACATGCTGTCTTCAACATCCATCCATGTTGTCACATGCATCAGGACGTCATTTCTTTTTTCAGCCCTTGGATGCCCACAAGTGCCAAATGAGGAGTTGAGTCCAGGAAACATGGCTGCATCAGAATTGATGTGAACCAGATCCTTGGATATAATGTGGAGACAGAAGGTTTTATGATGCATAAAAATGCCTTTGTCTAGGCATATAAAGAATACTATGCAAGTTTTAAATGATCTAGCCATTAAGGAGTCATTTTAACCTTATACAACTTGGAGCTTTTAGCAATCATCTTACTTATTAAATTAGAAATTCTATTTATCATGACAGACAGAGGTATTATTATATTTAATCCTATTAATGCAGGACCTGATATTAGCTCTGACCTACAGATGGGAAAACCAAGACTTACCTTTGTCAAATTTCAAGCAAGGGAGGTAGGAAGGTAGGAACTTGGGTGATGTGGCCCTGGGGTCTACTTAACCATCATGCTAAAATTCCTGTACTAAAGCTACTTTTAAGAGATGACTTTTGTATTTATTCCTCACTTCATTTATGGCAGTGATAAAGATGAAAAAATAGAAGGAAAGGGAAGGTAATTTGGTGAGAGTTTTAAAATACATTGCCATTAATAGGTAATTTTACTACTTATTTTCACCAAATGAAAATGAGAGTTGTTACTGTTGAGACAGTTGTTCTTGACATGACGGTTACTTTAATGGTAAAAACTACAATATACTTGGAAAGCCATTTTCCCTCAAATGTATAACAATATCATAAAAATAAACAGCCAGATATTTAAAATATTTATAGTGTTTCATTAAATGTAAGAATAAGAAAACATGGCATATTCTCTGCCAGAAAGGAGCAAATTTGCTTTAAAATAGAAACACAATTTTGATTTTATTCTGTTTTTCAAAGAAAAGTTTCAGTAATGCATGTAAAGACTTTTTGTTGCATAGCAGGAATGACTGTGCCATATGAAGCACATTAGTATTTTCCAACTCCCAAGGCTTTTTAGCATTAATCAAAGCCCAATGAATACCCTGTGAAATGAGTTTTAGGACTTAGAATCCAACAGAAACAATGTCCCTAAATATATGACTTTTGCCATCACCGTTGCCTCTACCTTACCAGATTTACCACCACTTCCTTCACCACCATTGCCCACCAGTTCCCATATTGAAATTCTGAAAATTTACTTCCATTACTTGTTCATGTGGTCAACCCCTCCTATCCTCCTGCAATTTCTGGCCTCAATAAATAGATTCTCTTCCCAGTTCTGATCTCCTCTTACTAAACCCACTGGCAAAGCCTGAGACCAGGTATTTTCTACTGTCTATAAATCTCAGGTACTAGTATAAAAGTTTCCATTGGGGAATGAAGTGAGGCAAGCATCTTACAAAAACACACGGACAGTTTTTTTCGTTTGGTTTTAATCCAAAATAATGTGTCTATCGACTTTCTTCTATTGCACCACCACTCCTATCAAGAGGTACTCTGACATGTTAGGCTGGGAAAACCCAAGGAGAATAGGCCAGCTGTATCTTTCAAAAGTTCCCAGTAGTTCCAATAGTTACTATTATACTGCACTCTAGCAATCTGGTCTTTGAGGTCCAAAGTTTTTAGAGTATACCCTCACAATATATATTCTAGGAAGAAACCAGCAACAAAGTTCCCATTCCAACAACTAGAAATGAAAGGAACTTTTCAACCCTCCCTCATAATTAAACATGTATTCATATTTACCAGATTTATTTACCTATTGAATAGAATGTGAGAACTAGTATTATGTTTATAAAGAAGTCTGCAAGAGAAAGAAAAATGTTTTCATTGTTTTCAAAATCCTCATGTATTTTATTCCTATATCCATATAATTCAACAAAAGTTCGATTATTAATATTCTTCAACAGTCCAAAGCAAGATTAAAGTGCCAAATGCAAAAAAAAAATGATTATGGAAAATATAAATACAAAATCTAACAGTAACAAAATGAAGAAGTTTCATGTCTGCGGGCAAAAGATTCTTACAGCAAATATATTAAGGCGACCCTCAATTCAATCTTCCTGACTAAATACTTACAAAGTGAATATAATTGTCTTTCCCTCCCACTAGAATACAAACTCAATAAGAGAGGGAATAAGACTGTTTTGCTCATGGATACATCCTCAGTAACTAAAACAGTACCAGGTATATAGTAGATAATAATTACTAGACAGGTGAATGAAAAAACTCAATTTTCTAATTCTAATTTATTTTTCTTTGTGTAAAAGCATTGTTCCAAAAAAAATGTTACTCTCTATTCTCATTCCCATGAATTCCTGGGATTTGGCTTTCTTGTTTAAAATTAAAACCGTAAGTGTGCAAGACAGTTTTGCATTTTAGCTGAACATTCTTTTCATTATTTACAGAAAAAAAAGCGATGGTCCTATCTACTTACAACCTGACCAAAATATGTTAATAAGTGTGGTTTCTTATAAGGCTAATAATTAATCATCAATACCGGTGTATAGCCTCGGTTATATATTATTGTATCAAAATTTTATTATCCCATAATCTCCCATGGGATGTGATATCAACACTGGAAGACTGAATGAGACAACACCAACACTACTTAGGTAGCTTCTAAGAAAGTGTTTGACTAACCTTATTTGATAGAAAAATAGAGACAGAAGATATTTAAAGTAGAGGTCTACAAATGAGGACCAGGGATTTATCTATTTTACAATAGTTTCAGCTAGACCAGCACTTCTCAAACTTTAATGTCCATAGGAATCACCTGGGATCTTGTTAAATTTCAGATTCCAGTTCTGTAGATTGGAATGAGGTCTGAGATTCTGCATTTTTAACAAGCTCTCGGGTGATGCTGATACAAGGAGGACCAAGGAACTATCACTTCAACATTACTGGAAGTAGTAGAAAATGAACTAATTCACCAAACCATGATTAAGAAATCACAGGTAGAAGCTTTTGCATCTTTAGAATGCTCATTGTAGTATCCATTTCAAAGATTGGAACTATCTAAAGAATTCAATTCATTTGTACACCCATCCATTATTTTACTCACATAGGCAAAATGTTTGTCACTTCACTTGGGAGCAAACAACACACCCACTTATTTCAGCAACACTTTTGCTCTATCTTCTCTTACATCTGTTGTCTCATTTCAGGATCCTATACTTTTGATGTAACTTTTCTGTAATCCAATACTTCTCTAAAAATAAAGTTTATTATGAATTCCCCCTTAAAAAATATTGGAACAGACTTTTAGGGAAAAAAGAAAAATGATGAGCCAGATTGGTTAGACATAGTTTCTCTTCATTCAAAATGTTGATGGTGAATCACAATTATTTCCATGTCACAGCTTGTGGGTTTGTATTTTCACCCAGATACTATTTCTCTCTCTCCTCCTGCTGCTGTAAACCAGCACACAGCTTCACTTGGCTTCCTTACAGACTTGCTTTCATCTTTTTCCCTTACCATCACAAAGGTTTTAGATTGCCCATACATATCCTAACTACAGTTATCAGAGAAGTTGATGGAACTTGCTGTGCTTATCTTTATGAGTCCTTGTAGAAATGACAGTAAATCTCTTCTGCTCTCTGCAGGTTGCATTTTTCAATCAAATTAATTAGTTTATTTATAGAGAAGAAAACCTTCAGTTGTCCCTATGCCGGTTGTCTTCTGGTACTTGCACAGTTGGAAGTTTTGTCTTCTTTTCTCCCTCTCCCCTCCTCCCACCCCAAGGGTATTCCACATCATAAAAGGAAGCAAACCAAAAAAGAAAAGATCTTGCCACCTACTCTTCTCAAGGCTTCTAACTCAAGCATGTCAGTAGACGTCTTATTTTAATTATGAAATCAGTGGTGTTCAGTTCTCTGATTTATTCTGATATACATTGTTAAAGATTCATAATTGACCAATATCAGCATGGTGGTGGAAAACTAATTTGTGGCTAGAGATGTCTTAATAAAGCTCTTGATCAAATGAGCTTTCATCTTATCATCGATTCACATCTATGAGGTACCAGACTTGGAGACAGCAGAAATCAGAAAGGGAAGAACCAAATGAAAGATGGGGTAGAAAGGAAGAAGAAAGGAGGGGAAAGCAATGGAATGCTTATTTTTCTCTACTGACGTTCCCTTGTAAACATACTGTGAGTTTCAATTGTGAAATTATATCTTCAAATATAATTTTAAATAGCCAATCTCATACTCCCCTATCCCCACAGAAAATACCTACAAACTTATCCTTTGAAAAATAGAAAGTAGCCAATTAGAACTCACTGGAGAGGAGTACAGTTAAAATATTTCACCCATGGCCAGTCATCTTATATATAATGATAATCATTCTTTACATTTTATAACAATTCTGCATATGAAAATAAACTGTGTTTTCATATCTTATCTCAGCCAATATATTTGGAAAGTGTGCCCGACACATGTAAACGTTGCTACTTTATACATCAGTAAACCGAGGGTCACAGAGGAAGAGTATGACTCTCCAGTTCACATCAATGGGTGTTTGAGAAAGTGAGACCTATCCCTCAGGCAAATTACAAGTAAATTTTGGGGAAGGAGGAAATGAGAGCATGATGTTACCTCTTTATTTCTGCAATTTCCTGTTAAGGTTAATAATTGTTAATGGTTTGTAGGGTACATAATTTGTCTCAGATGCAACCTGCATAAAGGTAGGATCTATATGCATGAGGCACCGATGTCTAATTCTAAAGCCAAAAACATCTTGATTGTTCATAAGGTGAAAAATGAATGAATGAATGAATGAATAAATAAATATAGCAGAAATGGTATATAAATTAACTATTGGACCAAGACCATAGAGTATACCCTTGTTTTATCGCAACTACCACCTGATCTAAGACAGCTAGCACCTTTTACCTAAACTAACTCATTGGCCTCATAACTGTCCTCCCTTCTTCCAGTGGCCTCCCTAATACTTTCATTACTAGTCTCTCCCCTGCTGAAAACCCTTTGATGGCTTTTGCTTTCACTTAGCCTAGAACTCCAAGCCCTTCCCCTTCACCCTGGTTTTAACACGCCGTACATGATAAAACCCTTACCCATATTGCAACTCCATATCATACCTCAGCTGTCTCCTCACCAATTACAATGGCCTTTCAATTCCTCCAACAGGCCAAACAGTTCCTGCTTTAGGGTCTTTGTATTGCCCATGCTCTAAGTCAGTCACTCAAATCCTCCCCAACTTTGCACCTACTACAGAGTCTCTCCCAGAATAATTTAGCCATGTAAATTTAAAATAATGAATGAATATAAATAGCAAGAATCTATACTTGTTTAATAGCAATTTACTATGCCTCCCTACTCCAAAGTAATTATATAATATTTGGAAACAATAGGTAATGTAGCAAGATGAAGCTAACCATTAACAAGACCATGTAAATAGAAACAGAACAGGTCAGAATATATTTAAACCATTAAATAAGACCTGAAATTATTTTTATCAAATACTGACAACATCCTTTTGTCATAATTAGCCTTTTCTGTTTCCTTCAAAAAAAGTCTGTAAAAAATCAGGTCCAGCATAGTTTGCATAATGGCTTCTGTCATTTAGAATTTAAATGTTTTATGCTTGAAAACATGCAAAGTTGTTGGAAGTGATAAGGAAGAGTGACTGCTATTTACAAACTCTTCCGAAGATTTCTGAATTTGTTTTGCTTAAATAATAATTTGGGTATTTGTATTTCTGTCCATTATCCAGAAACAACTATTGCTACAAGTGGTTACATATTAATGTCTCATTTTTAAAACTCTGTAAGATATTTCAGCCAAAGCCTGCTAAAATGTTGACCTTGCCTTCTCGATAATCATTCTAAAAGCTTTAACCCAACTGGAAGTCTCTAAATCTTCCCTAAGGACAAACTATTTTTAGGATTTCCATCCTCTAGTGGAATGGGGGTGAAGAAATCATACACACACACCTACACCCAAAAACATAGCCTGATATCCCTTTAACAAGGGAATTTTAAAAAGTAACGATTTTTAAATATTATAAATGCATATAAAATAGTTGAGATTTCAATATCAAGTTAATTCTCTCAGTTTCAGACTGCCATTATTTAATTGATTATTGTGAATAGTTAATGCCATATTACTAGTACTTTTCAAAAATGGGAGGGGAATGATGGGAACTTTCTCCTCCAGAAGAGGATGGAGAAATAGCATGCCCAAAGGAGAGGATCGTGGTGCTTCTGTGGGAAAGCCTTGAAAAGATGAGACTGGATTTTGTAGACTTTCTAATTTTGCCTGAGATTTCTTTATTTAACTTGCACAGATGCACACAAATAGCAGTTCTACCATGAAGAATATTGCTGTATTACCACATGTAGGTGACTCTGTATCTTATGATTTATGCTGATAAATGGGTGGAGGATATTAGTGGAGCAGTGGGCATGAGGGGTAAGGGGACTCAATACTGTAATTATAATATGAATATTATAATTCTCACCTCTGGGGTTAGTTAACAATCATCAAAATTATCACAGCAAGAGTAAAATGTTAATACCTCCTGGTTTGGAATACAGATATATTTATGAAAATTATATCTAACATATGCCTTATTTATTCTTTCAAAAGATGTGAGCTTAGAAATGTTTTTCCCCTTTCCTTACTGTCACACTATAATTTAGTACTGGGATAGCAGTCCTTACAGCATATCTAATGAGTTTGTTTGGTCCAATTTTAAAGCTTTTTAATCTTCATAAATAATAGCTAAGTAAACTTAAGGTGCTTGGACAATTTCTTTAGCTTAATGTATTCAAATCCACAGCTGGCACTTCATTCCTTTCTTATTTAAAAATAAATCTATCTTATCTCCATAGGCTCTACATGAATACACATACTGAACAATATAAATCTAAGCAACACATCCAGAATGATGAGATCTACTTGTTAAATTTATGAAAAACATGACATTTTCAGAAATGTCTCAAAAACCTCTTTGTTGATTGCCAATATATATTTTTAAAATAATTCATAGGCACAAACTACTTGAAACTTGAATAAGGATTTCCAAACACAGAGGAGAAACATTTTTTTTGCAAGAGGATTTCCATAAACAGGAGAAACTCCTTAAAGTATTTGAGGGTTTTTCCTTCCAGTGAGAACTACCCTATCAACTATATCTAATAGGTGATTTTTATGGACATGGTTTCTTGTGAAGGTTTCTGTGACCATCTACATTCACCTTTTATTTTTTGGAGAAAAGCTGATAAGTATTAATTATGTAAAAATATTGACAAATCTTAAAGCACAGTTATGAAGATAATGGCCCATCAATCTAATATCTCCAGTCCATTTACAAAAGTGGCAACTAAAATATTACAGACATGAAAATCCAAATGAAATCTCTCCTGAAGAAGAGTTGAATACCTTAAGGACAAACTGAGAATCCTGCTTAACCTTGCTACTATATCAAAGAAATGATAGGATTCCAAAACTTGCCATTTCTCTTAATAAACAACAAAGACTTACTTGCTTTGTTTTTCCATACTAGCTACCCTGAGGCATTCCCATCTTGAATTTAGGAGAGTCATTTGTTCTTGAACTTCACTCTCTTCATCTTCTGATAACTTCCCTGTTCCAACCAGTCGACTTCCCAAGTGTAGAACATTGCCAACCCGTCCCTGGTGGGACGTCAAGTCCATCATGTACCCCTGACAAAAAAAGGAAGTTGACAATATAAACAGTGTAGGTAAATCATTGTGGGTTTGAAATCTTTTTTTTGCAATTTAAAAATGGCAGCCAATTTACACTCTATTCCCTGTAAAAATATTTTGACTCTAGTTTAAGGAAACCCAATGCAATTTTTAATATGAGTTAAGGAAACTTATTATCTTAGCTCACCTGCTGCAGAAGCAGACCCTGAAGTAAGGATTTTTTTTGTGCAAGATTTATTAAAGAAGAGCTCCCAGGAGAGACCGGCAAGGAAATAGCAGGAAACAGGATAAGGAAGCCAAGTAAGGGTGTCATCTCAGGAAAAGTCTCTCACTGACAGTAATTCAGCCTGGTAACCCACAGGTACTCTGGAGTGTAAGTTATGCCTGTGCCTCAGAATTGTCTTGACTCATGAGAATGAAACAGTTTTAATATTCCTCTACTGACAAGTCGTTGGCAATATGAGCTCTCAGCACTTTCAGGGGTTGTTCTCCAAAGGAGAACTTCAAATATTGGCTACTGGAATCCCAAGCATATCTGATGAAAATATATTTGCTTCCATTTCAAAATAAAAACTATATTGCCAAAATACAAGGATCTGATAAAAATAGTTGTGGAAAGAGTCATATGCTGTGTTTCATAAATCAATGCTTTGTTTTACCTCATGAGTATGAAACTGTTCTTTCACTTCTTCTACATCATTAGAAATCTCTCTTTGTGCTTGCAATGTGTCCTCAGCAGAAAGAAGCCATGAGAGTACTTCTTCTAAAGCTGTTTGATAATTGTCCAGGTTTACTTCAGTCTCCATCAATGAACTGCCAAATGACTTGTCTTCAGGAGCTTCCAAATGCTGAACAAGAAAATAAATCGGGTGTTATAAAATTAGTATCTTTGCAGACTGTTCCAGTACATTAAATGATAAATCGAATGAAATATTTAAAATGCTAGAAATGTCCACTTGCATTATCATAGACATAAACAGCAGACTCATACAGTAGCAAGCCTGCATTTTAATATTCACACACACACAAACTCTCAAAAGGCAGCTGAAATACACACCAAATTAATACTTTATTAAAGCTCTTCTGGATTAGTATAAAGAGTGAATTAACAAAGCATCTCTTCTTGTGGAAGTATAGATGCTATGAATTTTCATACATGGGTAACTTTCTTTCTGTTCATATTTTTAATCTTTTACATGTTCATTATTGGTATTATATTTATATATGTTTGTACTGGCATTAAAGGAAACATCTCTTCCTGAGATGCCCTAAGTAATGAGATGTATCAGAAAATTTAGACTAGTAAAGATCTCAGTACAAAGTAAGTGGAGGGGGAGGGTAAAATGTAAAAGAACTTTCTGGTCCATACCTGTCTCAAATTTCTAATAGTACAATGATTTCTATGGGATGAAGCCTTTATTTCCAAAGGGCCATGGCGTAAACTGCAAAATATTATTTTAAGAGAAGTAAAATAGGATGAATTTGCTACCCCATAAGTAAATATAATTAGCAGGATGTTAATTGAGATTCCCAATAGTTGTCTCAGAATTTCTGCAGGGACTTCAAAGCTAAGAGCAAAGTGTACAAAAGTGTCTATAATTCTAAAGAGAGGATTCAGGCCACCTATGAAGGAATTGCTAGGAATTTATCACAACATTGGTTCTGCAACAGCTCAAAGGTATATGAGAAGAAGCAATCATTTGATTGACGAAAACAGGTGGGAAAGGCTTCCTCTGGAGTGGCTGGAATGTTATGCAGATCCATACCACCTACCCACCTGGAGCCAAGAGATGGAGACTTGAAGTGAATCACCTGTAGAGGGCAGAGTAATTTCTAGGATGGAATGTTGACCTCTAAACCTGGCTGTGTGTTTGCAGAGATTCAGAAGCTATCAGAACACTGCTATCCCAAGGAGAGGGTTCTTGGGATGACCAGATGTGATTCTGCTGATTTATCTTTAGGGCAATTAGCAAGAACAAAAAATTGAGCCAATAAGGCAAGTCTGCATTTTCATTTGGATCAAGTGGATTTATGGTAAGTTCCTGGGCTTAAGAAGTCCTGAGGACTACATTGAAGAAGATTTTTTGAGATAAGGGACAAAAGCAAACTATTTATGGAATTGCGCGCACGCACACACACACACACACATATACACATATGAGAAATATTTGGAGAGGAATTTTCTGCGCATTCCAATGCAATGGAGTCTAAAAACAGGATTGTACAAAGTAAACAAAAGGTATTACAGAAAAACCAAAAGCCAACTGGAGGATTTCATTGTGTTGGTAGAACAAATCCAACCTCTGAATGTTATTCCCTGGCATACTGTACTTGAATTTTCAAGATCCCTCAATGCTGGGCCTTATCCCGTTGAACTGCTGGCACCAACTTAGCTGTGCTCTTTTGACAAATGCTCCAATTTTGAAACATTACTATTGTAAATTTCCCCAACTGTTAAGCTCTTTAAGATGACAAAGCATAGGGTCACTCTTTAGTAAAATATTTTCATCAAATGACACACTCTTTACCTATCTCTAGAGAACTAGAAGAAAGATGTCATCTTGATAAGTCAAAATCATCCAAATCTAGAATCTCAAACAGCACATCAGTGCCCCAACATAGCTATTCACATGGGACCCCAAAATCAAAGGCAATTTCTAAAGGTCATAGAGGGTAGAACACGTTCCATGGTGCATTTCCTCTCTCCATTCTTAATACTGGTAATAATAAACATCAACTTTAGCATTACGGGGAGAAACATCATATAAATGTAGCCTGAGGGGTGTGTATAGGGAAGGCTAGCTTCATAAGTGTACAATTTGAGAAACCATTCAGGGTCCTGCATTCAGAAGGCTGCCATGCCTGCTTTAATGTTCTGCTGTGGCCATCTTGAAATTCTTCATTATTTTATATTTGAACATGGGTTTTTTAGAGAAATCCAATAGGACCATAAAGTTTGCATGTGAGCAGGGGAAATAAGCACAATATGTGTAGGTGCCACATTTGCATATAGTGTTTTCAGTGACCTGTGAGCACAGAATTCTAGTGAACCCTCCATGTGTAGGAATTTGGTGAGACTCAAAGCAAGAACAAACTAAGGGTGTTACATCTCTGACTGAATAAGTGAAGGTACTCACAGCCCCGAGAGGCCACTCTCCATTTGAATAAGGAACTTGCTTCAAATACAGAAAGAAGGGAATTTGATGACCAAGAAACCCTATCACATCCTTTCTCACGCATTTACTTCCCTGTCTTAGCCAACCACTTATGCTGAAACTGAAAATATGAAAAGAAAGGGAAAGATAGGCAATTCATAGTTACTTTTCCTTACAGTCCTTTCTTACTCATCACAAGCTGCAGGTGAAATATTGGTAGAATGTGTGTATATCAAGCAGAGAAATAAATAGAGCTGAGCTGTGTTCAGCACTTCCACATTCTGGTAAAAACAAAATACATATGCATGTATGAACTACAAAATATGAATTACATAATTTTGGTGACTCTTCATATGAATTAAATGCTCTTACATTTGCACTGGAAACTGGAATTGCCCAATATAAAGATGAACTGCAAAATTCATGCTAAAACTTTATTTTTTAATTTTTTCTTTACTTAGAACATTCAATAACAAATAACAAATACCATGGCAAGTCAAGAGGGAGACTGTAAAATAAAATAAATGGCTTAATATTTTTGTACTTTTAATATCTCCTTTTTCCCTGCTTTCTGAACAAGGAGCATTTTCATTATCCACTGAGTCTCACAAATTATTTAGTTAGCCCTGTGTGTAGGTGAAAAAAAAGTAAAATCCTAGACATTTTGCCTTCTTTGGGTTACAGATGAGAGGAATTGAGAGATTTATTATGTGCCGTACAACATGCATATTAAACCCAGGGGCTTTAGATGCATTCAATTTAGATTTGAATCCTGACTTTGACCTGAGGTCTTGTGACCATGGGAGTTTGTTAGCCCTAGAGTAAGTCTTCGTGACCTCATATGTGAAATGGGAACAAAATATTCTCCTAATAAGATTGCAGTAAGAATTAAAGGAGAGTATATAGGGTGCTTGGCAGAATGCCTGACCTTGTGTATGAACTCAATAATTAAGTAGATTATAGCCATAATTATCATTAGATTCTTGTACACATAAGAATACGTTTGAAACATAACCTGCCTCAAGGTTAACTTCTTAAATTGTAGTCCAGATTTCAGGAGCCGGACTATTACTGTAGGAAAAAAGACCCCAAAACCTTATAAGAGCAAACATCAATTATTTAAATCAACCCTCTGTGAAACTTGAAACTCAATCTAGCTGCTATTTCAAAGTTCAGTAAGCTGCATTACCAAACTTGAGTTCAAATTATCTTCTCCAAATGATAAATTCTAAACAGCATTATTACACAAGTAATACAACCCTATATTTTATCCATTTTAAAATTGGAATTAAAAATTAAACATTTTATGATTTACTAATATTTACAGAGACTTGCATTATTAGAGAAAATTTACAAAGACAAATCCTTATGTACAAATACATAAAGTCTAGTACTCATAAATTCCAAAATTCTGAGGATAAATGTTTTATCGGGGCATGTTTGTGAAACAAAAGTTTTGCAAAGTCAGTCTTATTAAAGCTAAATCAAACATGAATAAGCTGTATAAAATTACATAAATAACTCAATTGTTATTTATATTCAAGACTCTTTTTTTAGATAGATAATAGCTAGATAGCTAGATAGATGACTATGATCATTGTTAGCTAAGCTCTAAGTAGTTTTTTTTTTACTACACTACTATTTTTCCAATTGTAAGTCATGATCCATCATTGATTCATGAAATCATTTTATTGGGTCATGACAAGATTTCTTTTTTATTAAGTAGAATAAAAAGTCACTCTGTGTCACATATAATAAGGATTAGTATTGTCCTGTCAAATTTTGTTTCAGATATGCAGGTGTATGTATAGGTATGTGTTTATGTACATGTATATGTACATGTGTATCTGCATGTCCCTGTTGAAAATTTTGCTTTTCTCCTGCAGTTCACGAAAAAAAACTGGAAATAGTTATAGAATTTCAGAAGAAGTAAAATTATGAAAGAAGAAATTTGCTGGGATTCTATATTTACACATTTTCAATAGAACCCTTGGATGAAAACACATTTTTAAAATTCATCTTTAACAGAGAATATGGAAACAAAGAAAGATAGAGTTAGGCTTTTTGGTTTCAGAATTTCATTTTGTAACTGAGTGTGTGGCTAGTTCATATATACGTACATATGTATTATGGCATCAAAGGAAGTTTTCTAGGAAATTTAGTCTTCACTTTTTACAGATGAAGATCGATGTATAGCAAAGAGAGCCAGCAAATAATTTCATGAACAGAGATGACAGTATCTTGAACTGGAACTAGTGTTTTTTCCTACTCTGCAATCTTATTCTAATTTCTGTCTTTATCATAGTAGTTTAAGTTTCTCTGCAGTACATTGGGCAAATAGTGATTCAGCTGAGAGACACAACAATGAATGAATGAAGCAATTCTGGTTGTGTTCAACCTTAAAAACACTAAAATGTTTCAACATTTTCCATACAACTTCAGAGGCTTAATTACTGACCTTTTGTGTGAGGAATTATTAGTTATTGTCACCTATGTTTCCTGAAGATGTAACTAATGCATAAAGGTGGAGGAGTAGAGAAGGAAAAGGTAAAATGATGAGGGAAAACAAATGACTACATGTGTTAGCCCTGCAAAATCAAGGGCAAAATTTGGAAGTTTATTTCCAGTAATAGAAATTGTCATAATAAAGTAGAGACATATAGCCCCAACACTATTCTAAACATAAATATGTTTTAGAAAACCAGTTTACCATCTGTCTAAACTTGGGTAAGTTATTTAACACTCTATGTCTCAGTTTCCTCATTTGTAAAACAAAGAAAATAGAAACATCTCCATGGGATCGTTGGAAAAATTATATGCGATAATGCATATAAAATGCTAAGCACATGCTAGCTTCCAAGAAATGCTCTGCAATGCCTGTATTTGGGGACCAATGTTCATTGAAATGGCAAATGAATTTTATGAGGAAACACAGTTGAATGAGCTGTGTGTATTTTTAGAAGCATGATTTTTGCAATTCAGACAGAGATAAGTCATCAAATAGTTACATAGGTAGTGAAACCAGCAAGCCAGCAAACCACAAAGCTCTTAGAAAAATAGCTGGGACATTTCCAGAGAGCACAATCTATCACTGAGCAGTTTTATATTGATGATGAAACTTATCTCTTTTGGCAACATTCCCCAATTTCAGGCTTAAAAGGTGATTCAAGTCTTAACCTGGATGAAAACAGTTTTATTGTTCTTGAATGCATAAATTTTTCCAAAAAATTTGAAAATTTTATTATTAGTTACTTTAAATGAGTCATACTTGTTTTTTTTTTTTTATAGAATCTAAGTCAATGTATGGATGGTAAATGTTTCTGGTGTATCCTATAATCTTTTTATCCCTGAGTGAAAGATTATTTCAGCTCTAAAGGATTACAGAGGGATAACTAAGTGCTTCTTTTACTAAACAGAAGAGCGTTTCAGAGAAACCAGGATTAGTATCTACCACATTTCCACTGTGTTTCTTCAAAGATATTACACGTAAACCAGGGTATTATTCACAGTATGAAAAATGATTACAGAAGTGATTTACGAGAAATTAATCCATCAGGCTACACTGTACATGACATTCAATCTAATGATACCATTAAACAGGTAATTTTTAATATTGTTTGTGCCTGAAATTCAGTCCAGAATTTAGCCCTAATGAGAATTTAGGAAAAATTATGGCCTGCTCTTGTAGCAATATTAAAACAGCAATCACAACCACAACAACTATACATATAACAGCAATAACAACAGCTGCCTTTATTTATGGGGCATTAAAGTCAGTCAATTTGCTAACCATTTTACATGTATCATATAGCTTTCACCATAACATGTCAGAATGACACAGAATAGTAGGATGAGGAAATGGAAGCAGAAAAATTACATAACTTACCAAAGGTCATACAGTAGGTGTTCTAATATTTAAAAACACTTTGTCTGGACTCCAAAACACATGTGTTTACTGCAATTTGAGAAATCTCTTTCAATGAAGGAAATGAAGATTTCAGAAGCTATGATATAGAACTTTCACAAAATATCCTAATATTTTAAAAAATAATAATAACGTACTTTTTTCCTTCTCTTCATTTTCACCAATTCAGAGTCAATGGTTTTGACACTACTGAGAAAATACCTGGGGTCCATTATTTTGTTGAGACAGAAATGAAATGTAAAGTTCAAAATGATGCTTGCAATACACAGACTCTGATATCACACATAGAAGGGGGCAACAGAAAAGGCAGCTATGTGGTACCGCCCAAGTAGTGATACTGACTTTCATATTTAAGACAGATGAAGCCGAGCATAAAATAATACTACCATCAATATGTTCTAAAGGAAGGCATGTGCCAACTCCTTCTGGGAACCCTATATGTTCTATTAATTCTATCATCTGCCTTTATTTTCTTAATAGTAACAATTTTCAGTTTTATTTTTTATTAATATTAGCTCATTTTTACGTAAAGGAAATAGGCCAAAACCACGGCATCTTTTCATGTCAGGCCAGTGAGAAGAAACATTTGTTTATAGTACCTACATTTTTCCTTTGACCCTTTTTTTAAAAAAGATTTATTTATTTATTTCTCTCCCCTCCCTCCATTGTCTGTTCTCTGTGTCTATTCACTGTGTGTTCTTCTGTGTCTGCTTTTATTCTTATTAAGTGGCTCTGGGAACTGATCCTGAGACCTTCCAGAATGAGAGAGAGGCGATGATTCTCTTGCACCACCTCAGCTCCCTGATCTAGTGCGCCTCTTATTCTCTCTTCTCTGTGTCTCTTCTTGTTGCATCATCTCACTGTGTCACCTCTCTGTGTGGGCCAGCACTCCTGCTCAGGGAAGCACTCTGCATGGGCCAGCACCCTGTGTGGGCCAGCTCGCCACACGGGCCAGCTTGCCTTCATCAGGAGGGCCTGGGTATTTAACCCTGGACCTCCCATATGGTAGACAGGAGCCCAGTTGCTTAAGCCATATCTAATTCCCTCTTTTGACTCTTAAGGAAAGACAGACCATTCTTAAAGAAAGTGCTAATGGTATTAAGATCTGGAAAGATGCTGGGTAGGTTTCATTATCTGCTACAAATCCTGCCCTCTGTCTCAAGGAAAGTAATGGAGGACCAGAATAGTCCTCTGTCCTGCTGGTCCAGATAGCCCAAACAGTCCATGTAGAGAGTCAGCTAGAGGCCACTGGCAGTTCTTCCATTTTTACCATTGGCTCCTAACAGGAGTGACCACGCCTCAGGGTTGATATTTCAGGGTCCCTGGGCAACTAAAGTTTTCCATGTTAGTTTTGAGAACTGAGAACAACACATATAGACTCATTGAATCTGATAGAAATA
Organism: Dasypus novemcinctus; assembly: GCF_030445035.2. Classification (NCBI taxonomy): domain Eukaryota; kingdom Metazoa; phylum Chordata; class Mammalia; order Cingulata; family Dasypodidae; genus Dasypus; species Dasypus novemcinctus. Next base: position 36,904,541 of record NC_080704.1, read on the forward strand.
AAAAGGGCATGAAACATTTTGACTAGTTTCTATTTCTTGCAGTGCTGACATTTATCCCAATTTCATTTAAAAGACTCTAAAGTTATGGTAGGCTAAGAGCTAAAAGGAATCATTCTTGTCTTGGAGATAACACTAAAAAGGAGTTAAGGGTGTGTGTGAGTGTGTGTAAAGCTCAAATGTTATACTCTATCACATTATGGGCTCAACTGTTTTCCTCCTCTCTCTCTCCCATAAGTTTAGAAACCTACGAATCACCCATTTTCATTTTTGCCTACCTACTTACTTATTTCTCCCTTTACAACATTAAAAAGAAAAAGGCTTTCCCACAAATCATTCACAACATATTCTCCATTAATGTCCAGTCCAAATTCTCCATTAATGTCCAGTCCAAATCTCTTCTCCTCTATGACTTTACTTGGTCCTTTACAATAATGCTCTCCAATTTTGTAAATTGTTCATCTTTATCAATATAATACTTATGATTGCATGCCCACTTTTTTCTATCACTGTGTGCTACAGCAATTTAGAGGACTGATTGAGTTCAGCTTCCTACTCATCTTTCATCCAATCCATCAGGTATTTTTAAAAATCTGGCTGATAAAATTTCATTTTCCATGACCTAAATCAGATTTTCTTACAACCCCTAATGAAAATAGCTTAATAGTTATAAGACAGATCCAAAACCTACTGAAACACTACATTTGCAATATTTTTAAATAGATGTGAAAATTTTCTTTTCCAGTTTTTGTCTGTAGGTGTGAAAGATTTTATAAGTGACACACTTATGGTGAGAATATTGCCAAATATCCATTTTAAATGTTCTCACTTTAGCATGAATTTCTTATAAAATAGAGTTATTTGCTTCATCATTGTTAATAAAGTTCCTCTGCATTGAAAAGAGAGATACTAAAGCTCAGATTTGGAATACTTGACTTTTTGAAAAAGAAAATACCTCAATCTTTTCAACTATTTTGCCATGAGATAACCAGAGCATCACTCTGAAGTAAAGAAGAAAAATTTTTCTGGGACACTCCTATTTCATTGAAAAATATTGTAAATATTCTACTCTTTAAGATAGTATAATCTGCAGACACACTTAAGTGTTCACATACATTTCAAGACATCAAGAACAACGGGGGTTCCAATGAAGAAGGGTGGTTCCCTGCTATCAACCCATACTATTTAGGATCTCTGACTTTCCCCTGCAGATAGCAAATACCATATATTATGTGCAACCACCTGAAAATCTATACATCAACAATGATTAAAACTTTGTTTTCTTAATTTTTAAATAAAATATAAAGATGGTGAGGCACTGTAATATTTTCTTCTAGCATCCCAGGGTGCTCCACTTTGTTGACTCTGCTCTAATCCATAATCCATAATGCTTTCTTTTTCCTTGAAACTCCTATAGAATTTGCAGTCGTAACACTAGTGTAAGGCATTGGGTGTTTCCTATTTGTATGGTGTGGTGTAGGCATTCACTATATTATCTAACTTAACCTTACAAAAGGGATGATCATTGTCTACATTTTACAGTAAGGAGCCCAGACTCACAGAGATTAGAAACTTGGCCAATGTCATACAGCTAATTAATAACAGGTTCAGGTTTAAACACAGTGACTGTCTCATGGAAATCTGTAATTTTAACTCTCTTGCCAGATATTTTAATAGCTTGAAGGGTAGAAACATATTTCCATAAGATCATTAGATTTGTAAAATTGTATTTGAAAACCAAACTATAATAATACACCATATTTCATGCGAGTGTAATAATTATATTTCTCATTTACTCTGGAAATACTGATAGATATTTATTGATTCATCTACTCTCTCTCACCACCATGCCATACTGTGACCAATTTTAGATGTTTATAAGAAGATGATTGGTTTCAGTGTACAATTTTCACACTCAATGTGGTTCCTATGATGCTAGAGAAATTTTAAATGGCTTCATTAGCATAATGCTCTAAAAATTACTGGCATATGTGTATATATTTAAACTTTTAAGAACACCACTTACGATATGGGCACTGTAAAATATGTGACAACAGATTCACTGGAAGTCAATGTTGTTATATAATCATACTTTAAACATGTCAAAATTTATAACATGCCAATTGTATATTCCAACTTGTTTGCCCTACATTGGAAAACAGAAAGAGAAAGAAACAGAAGGGGAAAAATACAACTTGCTAATTTACATAATAAGATCAACATTACGTTTAAAAACAGTTTCATTACATTTGTAAAATACTTTCCAGTAGAATCTATTTCCCATTTTCTTGATTTGTGTAACCCCTGAAGACGTATCAGAAATATCACTAGTGGTGTCATAAAAATACATTGCTTGTATATTGCCTTTATTTTATTGTGCATTAGGAGGGAAACCAAATTTTTGCCACATACATACACCACAGTAATGACTTAAATGTTGACTAGTAAAATTTGTCAGCAATTAAAAACCTTAACATAGAGATGACTTAAAAATTGTGCAAATGATCAAAAAGAGGAGAGCAAATACATGGTCAGTCCGTGGAAACTATAAATCAGGGAAAGGAAAATGCATTTCAGCTAGAAGGGAAATAGTCCAAAGTTTGTTTAGAATTGTCTGATTTAGAAAAGCTGGGATGCAGCTCCATCTGACCTATAAAGCTTTTCACATAATCAAATTGTGCCTAGGCCTGAAGGTACACAGATGACATTTGTTTAAAAGGATTGTGATTGCCTTGTAAACTTCTTTTACAATGTTATTAACTGGGGCTGTTCCACATACTCAGGGAATATTGCTCATCCTCCCACTGTCCCAGAACAACCATAAACTGCCAATTACCTTGGGGAATGGTTTATCAGAGTGTGGATTATCTGGTGCTCTTATCACTCTTGCCTTTGGCCTTTTCACAGCTCATTAGCACCTGAACAAGAAAGTTGTGGCTAAGGAAGGAAAGGCTGCTGAAATTCTAAATAATTAATTTTGCTCCTTGTCAGCAGCTTATATTGCAAAGCTTTTAGAGATGCTAAACAAATTCAACAAAATGGGATTTACGAAGATATTTAATGTGCACAATTGCAATTTGCTCTGACTGATTTTTCCACCACTGTATAATCTGAAATATTGACTAAATTGACTGGAGGTTGTGCTGTCCTATGGGATTCAAAATCCTTTGTTGTTAGCATATGATGGGCCACCTTTAGAGAAGTCACTTCCAAGGAGAAATACATAACACTCATCACCAATACACTGACCATTTATCAGTGTGAAGGTGAGAAACTGAAAATCAGCTTTCCAAAGACAGATTTATGAAGACAAAATCAGTTCTTAGGGAGAGAAGCATATGCACAGTGAAAAGAGTCAACTAGAAAGTTTCTTGGTTTGTTTTACATTTGCCTGTGAATTTGATGCTACCCCTGAATTTGATGATACCTACCCCTGTCTGTCCTCTAGGGAAGAAAAATCACTTGCAATAAAGTACAATGGCCCTTACACTCAATTATAACTGATGGCTAATTGAGCTTGTCTTCATGACAAATATATAAATATGCATTTTTCATAGGACTAAAATAGATTTGTTTTTCAGCAATTACATTTCTACAACCCATAAGCAGGCTAAAGTAACAAAGGAACCAAATGCACTGTTCAAGAAATGATACATAAAATAGGAAATGATATAGAGAAAAAACTTTAAAATAAAATAAATAATGTACATTTGAATAAGGAATCATCTTTGTAAAGGCCACTGCAGAGCTGTTTATAATCCCATTTTTACATGATCAGAAATAAAATATAGAAAAAATATTAAATGAGCTTTCTATTCAGCACACACTTCTAAAGAATTTTCTTAAGCTTCTTTACACAACTGTCACTATGTAAGGATCAGTGAAAATGGGTTTAATGAAATATAAAGGTGGTGAATATATCGATCTTCATAAAATATAAAACTGAGCCTTCTCAAGAGGCAATACATATCACCCAAAACATAGCCTGAACAATGTGTTCAAATAAATAAACAAACTCATGTCAGGATTCATGAGACAAAAGGATTAAACTCCAAGTCACAAATATGGCATTTAAAAATAATCACATGTATACACCTATGGATTTAACATATAACGTATTTGTTGTTTGTTTTTTAATCCCTCCCCCCCCTTGCATCTTGCTTCTGTCTGCTGTGTCCATTTCCTGTGTGCTCTTCTGTGTGTCTGTATTTATTTTTATTTATTTTCCCCCCTTGCAGCTTGCTTGTTGTTTTTTGTTCTCTGTGTCCATTTGCTGTGCGTTCTGTGTTTTTTACTTGTCTCGCTTTTTGTCATGTCACCTTGATGAGTCAGCTCTCTACATCACTTGTGGGCCGGTGGCTCTCTGCGGCATGTGGGTGAGCCTGCCTTCACAAGGAGGTTCTGGGATGTGAACCCAGGGCCTCCCATAAGATAGATGGGAGCCCAACTGATTGAACCACAGCCACTTCCCTGTATTTGTTTTTAACAAAACATATTAGATCAAACCAAAACATATTTTATTGCTGCTGAAATGAGGAATTTTTTTTCCAAATATTATCTAAAAAGGATATTTTGATAAGCAAAATTTAAAAAAACACTTAATTATAATGAAATGTTTTAAACTTAGCATATAATATGTATACGTGTATGTACGTACATGTATATGTGCATGACACATACACATTAACTATAACACTGTTTTGAGGGGAAATAAGAAACTCAGAAAATTAAGTTTCTTTTATTAACTACTCATTATAGTTAATATATTTCTAAACATGGAAATCATAATGTCCATCCACTAGCATTTTGCTTTTTAAAATATACATATAAGCTATTCATAATCACTTCATAAACCTGCCTTTGTCTAGCCTAAGTAGTGACAATTATGTTAACAGCGTTGAAAACTTCCAATAGATAACTTGTTATAAAATTGTTATAATTGTGGATTTGTCAGAGAGAGGATCAAGTTAAAACATGGACAGGAAAAAAGGGTTTGTGGAGATACTATAACCATCGATTAGAGTGGATTTACTCATTAGAGTGATTAATGTCAACTAAGGGATTTGTAACATTGCTGTAACCAGAAGTTCCCCTTGCCCCTCACTTACAGCCAGTTTGTTTCACTCATTTCCATTCCTTTACATATTACCTTAGGAAACCAAGGGATTTATAACAATGTGGTCATTAAACACTTGTCCCTTATTTACAACCCCCGCTAAATTTTGTAATTTTCCAAGAGCTTCTCCAGCATGTGCTTGGACATTCCTTATTCACCATAATTGAAACATAACCTACCAGTATCTTCATCACTACCTCTACCTCCCTTTGTTTGAATCCCATAAAAAACCCTAAGCTCCTTAAACTTGGGGAGACAAATTTGAGGCAAGGACTCCTATCTCACATGCAGGCCAACCCTGCATTAAAGTTCTTTTTTTTTTTTAAAGATTTATTTATTTATTTCTCTCCCCTCCCCCCCCCCCCGACCCCAGTTGTCTGTTCTCTGTGTTTATTTGCTGCATCTTCTTTGTCTGCTTCTGTTGTTGTCAGCGGCACAGGAATCTGTGTTTCTTTTAGTTGCATCATCTTGTTGTGTCATCTTGTTGTATCATCTCTCCGTGTGTGCAGCGCCATTCCTGGGCAGGCTGCACTTTCTTTCGCGCTGGGCGGCTCTCCTTACGGGGCGCACTCCTTGCGCGTGGGGCTCCCCTATGCGGGGGACACCCCTGCGTGGCATGGCACTCCTTGGGCGCATCAGCACTGCACATGGGCCAGCTCCACACGGGTCAAGGAGGCCCGGGGTTTGAACCGCAGACCTCCCATGTGGTAGACGGATGCCCTAACTACTGGGCCAAGTCCGCCGCCTAAAGTTCTTTTTTTTCTCAAAATCTCAGTTTCATGGCATTGACTTGTGTGTGTGTCAGGCAGTGAGCCCTTGCTCAATAAAACAAGCAGCAAAATAGACACTGTACATTCAATATAGCTCATCTTTATTTTGTTGAGAAGAGCTCTGAAATCAGATGAAATTCTGGTTCTGTCACTTATTAAAGATGCAGTAATTCTTCATCAAATATTTACTGACCAACTATAAAAGGCCAGGCACCATTCTAGACAAATGTGATACAGGCAAATACAAAACAAAAATCTATATCCTTAGTGAATTAATAATATTAAGGGGAGACAAATGCTAAACAAAATCAATTGGGAGCTGTAAGTGCTATGGAGAAAAATAAAGCAAAGAGGGAAACAGGATGTGCCAGAAGGAGTATGAAAACCTAATTGAGGGGGTATCGCCTGACAAAAAAAAAAAAAAAAACATATAAAGGACGTGAGAGAGAGAAGGGTCTGTGAGCATACGGGGACAATGTGTTCGGGGCAGAGGTATGGAGAACAATGTGACTGCAGTGCAATGAAGGAGGTTGAGAATGGTGGAAGATGAGACCGGTAAAGAAATGAAGGGGGAGAGGGAAAGGATTGTATGCAGCCTTAAAAGATATTAGGACTGGATTTTACTCTGAGGGAGATGGGAAGCCATTAGGGGAGTTTCAGCAGAAGAGTGAAGGAATCAGGCATATTTTTAGACTATTCCAGCAGACAAAATGGTAGGTAAGGTAAGAGTAAAAGCAGGCAGACCATCTTAAAGGTTATTTCACTAATCCAGAAGAGCAATCAGCATGGTGGCAATAAAAATGGTGAGAAGTGATCAGATTCTCAATATAGACCTGGCATAGGTAGGCTTGGCATGATTTTCTGACAGACAATGTGGGGTGTGAGATAACAGGAAGCTAAAGTTTGACTCCAAAGTATTTTGCTGGGACAATTGAAAGGATGGGAAGAACTGTGGATGAAAGAGACTTGGAGAGCATTCAGTTTGATTTTGAACAAACTGACTAGGAGTAGATGGGCAGTTGGGTACATAAGTCTGGGGTTCCATAGAAAGATATGAGGAGGGGATAATCATTTGAGAAGCATCCACCTAAAGATGATATTTGATGCCAAGGGGCTAGATGAGCTCATCAGGGAAATGAATGTAGTCCAAGGATTGAGCCCAGAGTTACTGTGATGTTGGGAGGTTGGCTTGATGAAGAGAAGTCAGCAAAAGGTCCTGAGAAGCAGCTGTCAGAAAGACAAAGGAAAACCAGAATGTGTGGTGCCTTAGAAACCAAAGAAGAGGGCATAAACACCTGTCTCTAATACTCCTAAGTTTATTTAAATGGCTTAGTTTAAATAGTATAGATAAAGAGCCTCAAATACTGCCAGGAACACAGTAAAATCTCAGTGAAGGTTAGCAAAATATGAAAAGAACAAATGATGTGTCCTTTAGCAACTCAATTGACACATATCATGCTGACGGTAATCGTATTTGCAGCAGAATGTATGGGGCAAATGAGTGCTACCGATATGCCACCGATGCATATTGCAAAGGGGTATAAAAAGGAGTGATTAGAAATAAATGTGATACATGCTAAAAACGTGGATGAACCTCAAACTATTCACTCTATTAAAATACCTTAGGCAAGAAAGTGGCTGTGACTCAATCAGCTGGGCTCCCTTCTACCATGTGGGAGGCCTTGGGTTCACGTCCCAGGGCCTCCTTGTGAAGGCAGGCTGGCCTGTGTGCCAGAGAGCTGGTGCAGCAAGATGACGCAACAAAGGGAGAAAAGCAGATACAGAAAAAACGTGCAGTGAATGGACACAGAGAAGAAACAACAAAGAATGGAACAAACCGCAAAGGGGGGGGGAATGAATAAATAAATAAATCTTTAAAAGAAAAAGACTTTAGACAAGAGAGGGTCATTGCTACATAATTCAATATATATATAATTATAGGAAATGTGAATTAATGTATAGTGACAAACAGATTAGTGGTTCCCTAGAGATAGGAGAGGAAAGGTGGAAAAGTGTGTGAAGGGGGGATAAACTATCTGAGAAATCTTTTTGGGGTGATTAGTATGCTCATAATCTTAAAATGTTGATGTTTTATAAGTGATTGCTTATGTCAAAAATAAAATTTTAGACCTTAAAAAAAAAAAAGGAGTGATTAAGAATATGAGCTCTGGAATCAAAATGTCTGGATTCAAATTCTTTCCTATACCACTTAAATGGAGTGCTCTCAAATGAAGATGGGGATAACAAAAGAAATACTACTAGTGTTGGTTAAAGTAATTAAATGTGTTAATATATGTACAGCATCCAAGTGCTTGTCTCTTAGTAAATTCTCAATAAATCTGGCTAATCCATGTGATGTAGCAGTGCTCCAAAATGTATTCACCAAATGCAATGAACGTGCCACACTGATGAAAGAGGCTGTTAATGTGGGAGGAGTGGGGAGTAGGGAGTAGGGTATATGGGAACCTCTGATATTTTTTAATATAAGATTTTGTGTGATTTATGTATCTTTTAAAAAAAGACAATAAAAATTTACTAAAAAAATAAATTGAAAAATGTAAAAAAAAAAACAAAAAAACACAACACATTGAGATACCATTTTACATCCATTAAAATAGCTACTAGTGAAAAACAGAAAATTTTAAGTGATGGAGAGGATGTAGAGAAATAGGGACACCCATTCATTGCTGGTAGGAATGTGAAATGGTGCAGCCTTTGTGGAAGACAAATTTGGCAGTTCCTTAGAAAATTAAGTATAGAATTATCATATGACCCAACAATCCCACTTCTAGGTATACACAAAAAATAATTGAAAGTAGGGACTTGGACAGATATTTGTACACCAATGTTCATAGCAGCATTATTCACAATTGCCAAAAGATGGAAGCACCCAAAGTGTCCATCAACCAATGAATGGATAAACAAAATGTAGTATACACACAATTAAGTTTTGTTCAGCTATAGGAAGGAATGTAGTTGTGATACATGCAGCAACATGGATGAGCCTTGAAACATCATATTGAGTGAAATAAGCTAAATGCAAAAAGATAAATATTGTATGAGCTAACTAACATGAAATAATGAGAATATGCAAATTCAAAATCTAGAGAATAGGTTAACAGGGAATGGGGATAGGAAGTTAAGGCTTAAAATGTACAGAATTTCTATTTGGAACAATGGAAATTTTTGATAATCAATTGTAGAGATGGTCGCACAACATTGTGAGCATAACTAATAGCATTGAGATATATATCTGAATGTAGTTACAAGGAGGAAACTTAGGTTATATATATGTTACTAGAATAATTTTTTTTAAATCCATATAACAGCATAATACAAACCATGAACTCAAAGTTAAACCATAGACTTTGGTTAACAGTACAATTTTTTAAAGTTTGCTTTCATCAGTTGTAGCAAATGTACAAGACCAATGCAAGGTGTTAATAAAAGGTGGTATATGGGAATACTGTATTTTATGCATGCTTGTTCTGTAAACTCACAGAATCTCTGATTTTAAAAAAGAATGAAAAATAAATAAATCTGGCTATTATGCCAATTAAATCAAGGTTAAAGTGATATCTTGCATATTCAATCAACAATACTAAAATAAGTACACATAGTACATTCATGTGTTACCCACTATGTAGTAAGCACTCTCTTAGATACAATTGAAATAAAGAAGAATAAAACACAGTACCTACCCTCAAGAAAATTACAGTCCAGTGGAGGAACAATCCAGGTAATTAAACACCACCAATATAATAGATCTACTATCATAGGGATATGCTCAAGAAGCAATGGAAGCAGGTTGATGGTAAACCAAACATTACCTGGGAAATGGGAAGTTTTATCAGTAATAACTTCCCAAAGCAGATGATACTTGAGGAAATCTGGTTAGATGAGGGTGGGCTTTCCAGACAAGGAATAAAAAGAGCATTTGGGATAGTTATCAGTCAAAAGAACTTGTTCAAAGGCACAGAGGTCTATAAAAGAGCACTGTGTGTGTGTGTGTGTGTGTGTTAGACAAAGGCAGGAAATTGTCAAGGGAGTCAGTGTAGCTAGTGAATATAATTTGTTTTTAGTGTTGCAGAATTGAAGCTAGGATGAAATAATAAAAAAAAAGTCTTAAGACCCATATGTCTTATAAAGACATTTTCCTTTATATTTTAAAAATAGAATCTACGTATTTATGTTTTATATATTCATAGCATACTTTATAATTTAGAGGAAACTACCGAAAACCATATAACTAAAAGCCGCATACTTTCCTATCTCCAATTAAACAATACTGAGACCAAACAAAAATAGCTTCTAGCTTCTTGCTCCAAAAAATGCCTGCTCTTCCAAGACTGAACAAAATAAGTATCTTTTTGTCAAGACTAATTCCTTGCTCCTTAAGATTCACTTCAAGACCACTGCTTTACTCTACCCACCAATCCAAAGCAATTATGTCAAAAGTATTGTCACATCCCAAACAGTTAACTGTCTTGCAAAACCTGGCTTAAAAGTCACCCAGTCCAGGTCCTGAAACCCTATAAATGTCCTTCTCCAATTTCCCCTCATTGACACACTACTAAGATGCCATCAATTTAGTATTTTCCCTTACAGCATTATGTCTAATAGGCTTAGTTTTGCTTGATCAATGAATTTTCATGCTAATCATTTTGTGGAGTTTATATGTTTGAAATACCACTCTGGCTGCAGTGTGGAGGATTGTCTGTGGGAGAGCAGAGTCAGGAAGAACAGTTAGGACACCAGGTTATAGACAGTACCTGGCGCTTAAATTAAAAAATAGAAGTGGGGACAGAGTGGAGAAAATGGACTTAAAACATATTTGGTCACAGAATCTACTGGACTTGGCAACTCTAAATATGGAGAGGAGAGAGAGGAAATGAAACTGACTTCTAAGTTTCTGGCTTGGACAAGAGGAAAGAGAAAGTTATGTGCAAACACACACAAATACAGCAACATTTTGTGGCATAAGGGTTTCAGTGAGCTAAATTTAGGCCAAATTATATTTGAGTGACTTTAGTACTAAAGCCACTGTTGTTCTGTAGTTCTGTTACTCAAAGCACAAGATGGAAATCCTGAAGGTGATCATTACCTCTGTGATAGAAAAGACCAAATGCAGAATATTTGTATTTTCCATACTTCATCTATTTGACACTAAGTCTGTAATACCTTTGCATAAAAGTTTTCACCTTTCTCTGCCTTTTTACTTTATTTTTTCTACCTTTATTTTCCTGAAGTCACATAATGGAAAATGTAATTATATCTTAATAAGCTATTTTATAAATATCTTTAACAAACTTTTCATTTCAGATTCTAAAATGTAATTGAAACTTCTCATCCCTCTACTGACACAACCTTCTCAAAGAATACTGGTAAACCTCTAAACACCAACTCCACCTGCCTCTCGCCCATCTCCATGTTCTTCAATTCCTTTGTAGCATTTGTCACTGTTAATGTGAATACCTTCTTCAAAGTCTTCTTTTCTGTTCTGTGTTATGGTACTCTCCTGATTAAATTATGCAATACACCTAACTTTCTCCCTCTGGTTCTATTTATACACACATTATATATATATACATATGTATATATACAAATATATGTATGTATATATAGAAACCATAAAACCATATATATGCATGTATATAATTATCCATAAAAACCCTAATATTCTGTCTTTGGACCTCTTCAGACTTTTTTGCACTGTTTCTTTCTGAAATCTTACATACTTTCATGGATTACTCTGTTATCTCAAAACAGTCAAACTACATCCACCAGCCCCTAATTTATATGTCAATACATTAAATGATCTGCTGAAAATAAACCTGTTCCCAAATCCAATTAGACAGCTCCACCTGAAGTTCTCCCTGGCATTTTGAACTTAACATAGCCCTTTCAATCTGTCCTTGCTAATGTCACAGTCCTCTAGATTTAGCCCCTTGACTCCCTGGGTTGAAGCATACAACTCCCCATTATTCAAAACTTGTAAATGGCCTTCTTTTGCCTACTGAATAAAATATATCACCCTTACAATGATATTCAAGACTCTGCATAATTTGTCCTCAATCTTCCTTTCTAGTTAGTTGTCTCTTCTACTTCTCCCCAACTGTAATATACCCTACACTCCAGGTATAAAATGAACTGTACATTCATGCTTCTACTGTTTTCTCATGTGGCCCCATAAACTGCAGTGATCTTCCCATAAGAAGCCCTCCCCGCCCCCCCCCCCCAAAAAAAAACATACCTAAATACCAAGGTTCATCTTTCAGTTCCAACTCCATCAACCTGCTTGGTTAAGATTTATGAATGTATGGTTTATATTCCCCAGTGAGTTTTAATGTGCATTCATTATACCTCTTAATTCTACGGGGACTTAAAGTAGTTGTAAAAGTGTCCAGTTCCTCTTGGAGTCCATAAGGACCTTGAGGACAAGTAAAATAACACTAGTATTTAGCACAACTCAGAACATCAATAAATACTTGCTCGATTGAGTGATGAGTATGACATCTTCACATGCTACATTATTATGTAAAGTTTTAAAGTACTAATGTATAAATTCAAAATAAAAATAACAGAAAGCCAATAGCATATATTTTTTTAAATCATAGGCTTCAGAAGTTCCAATATACTTACATTCAATTTTACTCTGCCACTTACTAGTTTGGCGACCTTTAGCAAGTCATTTAATTTAATCAGGAAAGTGGAAAAAATGAATGGTGGTAAACATTAAAGATCCTGTATTCAAAGTAATTAACAAGTTCTCTTGCCATATTATAGCATGTGTACAATGAATGGTAACAAAAGGATTATAAGAACAATTAACAGTGATAAAACGTAAATACAACCATTTTGAAAACCTTGATCTATTTTGCATTTCAAGAAAGTAAACAAGATTAAGCCAATGATTAAGAAATTATAAAGATGTATTTTTAAAGAAATAAAGAAACATTGCAATGTTTTTGTAGCAAAAGCAAAGTTGACACTATAATAATTTTAAAGGTTTAAAAAAAGAATATGGGGTTTGATTTTGTGAGATATGAATACGATTAAGCATTTTTTTCTCTTCATTTTTTTCATTAATAAGGAGGATTTGACTATGTCATTGAACTAATCTGTGTTTATCTGTGTATCTTTCCGAACACTAGAGGAACAACTGAGATAGGAGTTGGCATTAGGTGAGCTAAAAGTGCTTGAAAAATAAGTTTTTAGGAGTAATGCTTCCATAACTTGTTTCGCTACTGTTTTCTGTTCTTTTATTTTTTGACTTTGAAATAAAGCTGATAAGTGAATGAATGAATCAATACTAAATAAATAAGTAAATAAAAAGAAACAAAGGTCTTTTTTTTAAAACTTAGATTCATCATGGTACCTTGTCAGAATTATCTGCTTCAAATGATTTGAAAGTAAAAATTACAAAACTGCAGTCTATTCTGCTATTACAATAGTGAACACTGTATCAATATGAACATATTATGTCAAGCCCCAAAGCATTATAATGTTTTAAGGCATATGTGTCCTCATAAACAGCATGTATATGTATGGGCAAGTGAGAGGGTAATGTATATATAACACATTTCTCAGGGTTTACTTAGGTTTGCTTGACTTCACCAAAACAAAAAATTTGAAAATATATACCATTATGGATGAGGATGAGGGTACATGTTTGAAAACAATTTAAGAATATACCCTCAGCTAGAAATAGGCAGGTACAAATGGTTAATATTGTAGTGTGGACTTCCAGTTGACCAAGATGGTGGTATATGATGCATGAGGGTACAGTTCCCCCACAGAGTCCTTGAATAACTAGTCAGAACTGGCAGAGCCATCTTCCTCAAAATGCTGGAAAACAGATAAAGGGCTATGGTAACTGGGCAAGTGCTGAATAAAGAAAAAGTATCTTGAAAAGCAGTAGGCAAAGCCTGTGATGTCCCTGCTAGTCCTTCTGACACCCCTCCCCAGCATGTTGTTCAGCCAGCCCATGCTCCAATTATGGGACCCTGGCCCTATTCCAGAGGGATGAGAGTAAGCCCAATATGCATACTGGGGGGAAGCGGACTTGGCCCAATGGATAGGGCATCTGCCTACCACATGGGAGTTTCGCGGTTCAAACCTTGGTCTTCCTTGACCCGTGTGGAGCTGGCCCATGCGCAGTGCTGATGTGTGCAAGGAGTACCCTGCCACGCAGCCGTGTATACCATGTAGGAGAGCCCCAAGCACAAAGAGTGCGCCCTGTAAGGAGAGCCGCCCAGCGTGAGAGAAAGTGCAGCCTGCCCAAGAATGGCATCACACACACAGAGCTGACAGAACAAGACGATGCAAGAAAAAGAAACACAGATTCCTGGTACCGCTGATAAGGATAGAAGCGGTCACAGAAGAACACACAGTGAATGGACACAGAAATCAGACAACTGGGAGGGGAGGGAGAAAAAATTTTAAAAATGCATACTGGGGAGCATATATGACCATGCCAATCTATTGAATGGAAGACTGAATCAAGAAACTTTTCTCAGGCTTGCTCTCCCAGAATTTATCTTGAGGGCAGAGAAGTAGTTTACAGACAGTTAAAGCAGAGTAAGAAATAAATAAGCCAAAGCAGACTGGGGCAAAGGACTACCTACATTAAGTCATATAAGAGCATACAAAAAGGGTTGAAAGTCTATTTCAAAAGGAGTAGAGGGGACATTTGAATTCTTGTAAACAGGAGAATTCCTAAGGCCACTAGTAACCACAAGCCACTAGTTCCACACCGGCTCAGATCAGACAGAGGGGTCCCTACACTTAGCATTTGCCTTGGGTTGATCTTCTTGATAGGGTGGCTAAGCTCCAAAGAAGACCACCAGCCCAAGCAAAGGCAATTTACAGACTGTAAAAGGTGATTTTTGTTTTGGTTTATTTGTTTTTGTTAGTTCACTTGAGTTAGGCACTCAAGGAAATCTCTGTCATATCATTAGCTGAATACTAACTTAAGGAACAGACAATTCAGGGATTAAGTCCCAGAGTTAACACTTTCTAATATTAGAACGGACACTATGCAACAAAAGATTACAAGACAAAGACACAAGAAGCAATGGCCCATCCAGAGGAACAAGATAACAATCCAGAAACCATCAAAGAAAAGGATCAGACTTTGAAGAGAGATCAAAGAGATTTTTAAAAATGATCCTCAATATACTCAAAGATATAAAGCAAAAACACAGAGAAAGAATTTAATGACATGTGGAAAATGATGAATGAACGATAGGACAATCGGGGTAAAATTTCTGAAAAGGAAACTAACTGAAGTACTGAAGTTGAAGACCACAATAACTGAAATGAAAAGTTTCTTAGCGATTCAATAGCAGACTGGAGCTGGCAGAAGAAAGAAATTAGTGATCTTGAAGAAAGACAAATGAAATGATACAGGCTGATGAGCAGAAAGGAAAAAACAGCAAACAGAGCCCAAGAAATCTGTGGGACAACATCACACATACCAATATACGCACTATGGAAATAGCAGAAGGAGAAGAAAGACTGAAAAGGGGACAGAAGGAATATTCAAAGAAATAATGTTGGGAAACTTCCCAAATTTAATGAAAGAAATTAATAGGCAAGTTAAAGAAGCCCAGCAAAACCCAAAAAGGTAAAGTTGTAGACAGTCATGCCCATACTTATAGTAATTAAACTGTCCAATCCAATGACAAGGAGAGTGTTCTGAAAGCTGCACGAGAAAAAGTCATTAGTTATATACAAGGCAATTCCAATCAGATTAAGTGCTGATATCTCATCAGAAATAATGGAGGCAAGAAGAAAGTGGGACAAAATATTTGCATTTCTGAAAGAAAACAAATGCCAAACAGGAATTTGATTTCCTGCCAGACTTTCTTTCAAAAAAGGAGCAGATTAAGACATTTGCAGAGGTCCGCGGTTCAAACCCCGGGCCTCCTTGACCCGTGTGGAGCTGGCCCATGTGCAGTGCTGATGCGCACAAGGAGTGCCGTGCCACGCAGGGGTGTACCCCGCATAGGAGCCCCTCGTGCAAGGAGTGTGCCCCGTAAGGAGAGCCGCCCAGCACGAAAGAAAGTGCAGCCTGTCCAGGAATGGCGCCACCCACACTTCCCGTGCCGCTGACGACAACAGAAGCGGACAAAGAAACAAGACGCAGCAAACAGACACAGAGAACAGACAACCGGGGGGGGGGGAGGTGGGGAGAGAAATAAATAAATAAATAAATCTTTAAAAAAAAAAAAAGACATTTTCAGATAAACAAAAGCTGGTGGAGTCTGTCATCACTAGACCTACCCTACAGGCAATACTAAACAGAGTTCTTCAGACTGAAAGAAAAGGACCTGACAGTGGTTCAAAGCAGCATAAAAAATGAAGACCTTTCTGTAAAGGTAACCATATGGGTAATTACAAATGCCAGTGATATTGTATTATGTTTTCTGGTATGTAACTCCACTTATTACTTTTTACATGTTCTAAAATGAGAATGCAGGGAAACGGACTTTGGCCCAGTGGTTAGGGCGTCCGTCTACCATATGGGAGGTCCGCGGTTCAAACCCCGGGCCTCCTTGACCCGTGTGGAGCTGGCCATGCGCAGTGCTGATGCGCGCAAGGAGTGCCGTGCCACGCAGGGGTGTCCCCCGCGTGGGGGAGCCCCCACGCGCAAGGAGTGCACCCGTGAGGAGAGCCGCCCAGCGTGAAAAGAAAGAGCAGCCTGCCCAGGAATGGCGCCGCCCACACTTCCTGTGCCGCTGACGACAACAGAAGCGGACAAAGAAACAAAAGCAGACAAAGAAACAAGACGCAGCAAATAGACACCAAGAACAGACAACCAGGGGAGGGGGGGAAACTAAATAAATAAATAAATCTTTAAAAAAATAAAAATAAAAATAAAATAAAATGAGAATGCATATAGCATATAAAGTGATAATGATTAGTCTATGATTTTAGACATACACTGTATAAAGGTATAATTTGTAACAAGTAATAAAAAGATGGGGGACAGAGGAGTCAAGAATAGTGTATGTTTATGCTATAGAAGTTAAATTAGTATAAAATAAAATGTGATATTTATAGATGTGATTAAATGTGATTTATAGATCAAGGATAGAAGAAGAAAGTCCTGCATTTTCAGTAGTTACTTAAATGATAAATGGATTAAACTCTCCAGTCAAAAGACAGAGATTGGCATAATCGATTTTAAAAATAGTATTACCCAACTATATGCTGTTTATAAGAGAGTCACTAAACTCAAAGGCATAAGTAGATTGAGAATGAAAGGATGGAAGAAATATATATACCATGCAAAGAATAACCAAAAGAGAGCTGGAGTATCTATATCACTATCAGATAAAAGAGACTTTAAGTCAAAAACAGTTACAATGGACAAAGAAGGTTAGTTTATACTGAAAAGAATGTCAAGATGTAAAAAGATGTAACAGTTATAAATATATATGTACCTAACAGCAGAACCCCAAAATATATGAACCATAAAGATTGACATATTTCAAGGGAGAAATAGACTGTTGTACATTAATAGTGGGAGACTTCAGGACTCCACTTTTAACAATGGCTAGAACATCTAGAAAGTATATGAATAATGAAATAGAAGACAACAATCTAAACCTAGACCTAACAGACATGTATAGAACAGTTCACCTGAATATACATTCTTCTCTAGGGCACATGGATAATTTTTCAAGATAGACCATTTTTTATATCACAAAAAATCTCCATAAATTAAAAAATATTGAAATCATACAATGTATCATCAATGATCCCAAGAGTTTTAAACTAAAAATAAGTAACAGAGCAAGAACTATAAAATTCATAAATATGTTGAAATTAAACAATGTACTAATTTTTTTTTACATTTCGTGTATTTTTCCCCTAACCCACTCTTTTATTTTTTATGATTTATACATTTACAGGCATAAACAATGTATATAGTAAAAGTTGTGAACTTACAAAACAAACATGCATAACATCATACAGGAGTCCCATACATTAACCCAACACTAACACCTTGCATTGTTATGAGACATTTGTTCAAATTATGAAAGAATATTGTCAAAATCTCACTACTAACTACAGTCCTTATCTTTCATTTGGTATGTTATTCCTCCAACATACCCTATTATTACTTTTTCAATTTTTTTTTTATGACAAAGTTGTAAACTTACAAAACAATCATACACATGTGCAGAATTCCCATATATAACATGACTTTAAAATGCTGTTTGACCTAATGTAAGGGGGAAAAGGAAAGGAGAAATGAGTTTATATGGCTACGAGTCTCTAAAAAAGAGTCTGGAGGCTGGCAGAAGGATTGCCCTTATGCACAACTGAGCAGAGTCTGAGAGACAGATAAAGCAGATACAACCCCCAGATATTGGTTCCTTTGAGGGCTAAAGAGACCCATGGGAGTTATGGTCATGGCCGATGGGGTTAACTACTAGGTCAGAGGGCCCCTCTTTGGAAATGGTGTTTATGTGTGATGAATCTGGACTCAGATGGGATCTCTCTTCATAAGACTTTCATGCTAATGTGCTGGAGGTGCAGTTAGTGTTGGAGTTTAAGATATATTTAGGGGATTTGAATCTCTGGACTGACAATGTGATAGCCAGGTCCTAAGCCTCAACAGACTCCAGCACCTACCATCTGATTTATTGGACTTACCACACTCAGCTAAGATGGAGTTGAAGAAGGACAACCACCACACCATGGAGCCTAGAGTGATTACAACTGAAAGTGGGAGGATTGCATCCAGCATCCATGTGGAATCTGAGCCTCCTCTTGACATAGAGGTGCAATGGACACAACCAATCCAATGTCCACATAGAAGAGGTGGCATTGGATTGGGAAAAGTGGACAGGGTGGCTGATGGGTATGGGGAAAGGCAGGAAGAGATGAGAGGTGGAGGCGTCTTTGGGACATGGAGCTGCCCTGGATGGTGCTTCAGGGGCAATCACCGGACATTGTAAATCCTCACAGGGCCCACTGGATGGAATGGGGGAGAGTATGGGCCATGATGTGGACCACTGACCATGAGGTGCAGAGGTGCCCAAAGATGTACTTACCAAATGCAATGGATGTGTCATGATGATGGGAACGTGTGTTGCTGGGGGGGGGAGAGGTGGGGTGGGGGGGTGGGATTGAATGGGACCTCATATATATATTTTTTATGTAATATTATTACAAAGTCAATAAAATAAAATTTAAAAAAAGAACCATAAGGCTTTTAAAAGAAAATGTAGGAAAATATCTTCAAAACCTGGTGGTTGGTGGTGGATTCCTTTTTTTTTCAATACTTTTTTAAAATTAAAGTTAATAGAGCACAAACAAGCCCCAACCCCATCATTTTTGTAAATTGTATTTTTTGAAGATACTTACATCACAAAAAATGTTACATTAAACAATGTACTATTAAACAAGCAATGAGTCAAAGAAGAAATCACAGGGTAAACTGGGAAATATCTTGAGGCAAATGAAAATGAAGACACAACATCCCAAAACTTAGGGATACAGCAAAGATACTGCTGAGAGGAGAATTTATGGCTCTAAATGCTTACATTAAAAAAGAAAAAAATCTCAAAAATCAGAGACCTACTATCACAACTAGATGATTTAGAAAGGGACAGCAAACTAAACCCAAAGTGAGCAGTAGAAAGGAAATAACAAAGATTAGCATGAAAATAAATGAAATCATGATTTTTAAAAAATCAATAGAGAGAATCAACAGCAGCTAAATTTGGTGCTGTGAAAAGACCAATAAAACTGTCAAAACTTTAATTAGAAGAAAGATAGATGACTCAAATAACTAAAATATAAAAGGTAGAAACGACTACCAAACTTATAGAAACAAAAAGGAATATAAAAGGATACTGTAAACAACTGTATGTCAATAAATTAGACAACCTAGATACAATAGACAAATTTATAGAAACACAGAGCCTACATATATCAACTTAAGAAGAAATAGAAGTTCTCAACATACCAATAGCCAGGAAAGAAATTAAATTGGTCATCAAAACTTTCCAACAAATAAAATCCCAGGCTACATAACGTTGGCTTCACAGGTGAATTTTACAAAAATTCCAAGAAGAATTAACATCAAGCCTGCTCAGATTCTTCAAAAACAAAACAAAACAAAAAAGAAAAAAAAAAAACTGATGAGGAGAGTACAGTATATAACTTATTCTATGAGGCCAACATTACCCTAATACCAAAGCTAGATAAAGATACCACAGGAAAAGAAAATTACAGACAAATATCCCTTATGAAGATAGACACACAAATCCTTATAAAATATACTAGAAACCATGGTTCAGCATAAGAAAATCAATTAACAAAATAAACCACATTAATAGAATGAAGAAAAAACCTACATGGTCATCTCAATTTATGCAGAAAAGGCATTTGACAAAATCCACGAAACTTTCTTGAAAAGAACACATTGAAAACTATGAATAGCAGGAAATTCCTCAAAGTGATGAAGGGAATATATTAAAAACCCACAGCTAACATCACAAACAATAGTGAAAGAGTGAAAATTTTCCCTTTAAGAATAGGAGCAAGGATGCCCACTGTCACCACTGTTACTCAATATTGTACTGGAAGTGCTAGCCTGAGCAATTAGGCAAGAAACAGAAATAAAAGGCAGTCAAATTTGAAAGGAAAGAGGTGAAATTTCCTTATTTCCAGAAGACATGATCCTATATACAAAAAATCCTGAAAAATCTACAACCAAGTTCCTAAAGCTTATAAATGAACTCAGGAAAGTGGCAAGGTTCAGGATCAACAACTAGAAATCAGTGTTCCTATATACTAATAATGAACAAATAAAAGAGGAAATCAAGAAAAAAAATCCATATAAAATTGCAACTAAATCAATCAAGAATCTAGGAATTGGGGAGCAGATGTGGCTCAAGTGATTGAGTGACTACTTCCCACATGGGAGGTCCCAGGTTCAGTTCCCAGGGCCTTCTAAAAACAAAAACAACAAGCAAACCTACAAAAAAAAACAACTTAGGGAAGCCAATGTGGTTCAGTGGTTAAGTACTGGCTTCCCATATACGAGGTCCCAGGTTTGATCCCTGGCACCTACTAAAAATAAATGAAAAAGCCAACTCTCATTGGGGAGTGAATGTAGCTCAGTGGCTGAGCACCTGTTTCCTATGTAGGAGATTCTGGCTTCAATCTCCAGCACCTCTTAAAACAAGAAAAACAACAACAAAACTCAGAATGGTACTGGTACAAGGACAGACATGACAGATATATAGACTAATGGAATAAAACTGAGAGTTCAGAAAGCAACCCTGCCATTTATGAACAACTGATTTTTGACAAGGGTGCTAAGTCGACTCAACTGGAAAACAATAATCTCTTCAATAAACGGTGCTGCAAGAATCTCAGACCATATATAAAAATCAACTCAAAGCGGATCAAAGATGTAAATATAAGAACCAGGGTTTTATAAAACTCCTAGAAGTAAACACAGGTAATCAGCTTTGGGATTTTGTGTTAGGCAATGATTTCTTAGATGTCAGTCCCAAAGCAAGAGCAAAAAAAGAAAAAATAGATGAATGGGACCTTGTCAAATTTGCAAACCTTTGTGTATCAAAGGACTTTCTTGTTGAAGTAAAAAGATAGCCTACAAAATGGGAGAAAATATTTGGAAACCATATATCTGATAAGGGTTTAATATCTAGAATAAATAAAACTTAACAACAAAAAGACAAATAACCCAGTTAAAAAAATGGGCAAAAGTTTAAGTAGACATTTCTCCATAGAAAATATACAAATGGCCAATGGCACATGAAAAGATACTCAGGGAAATGTAAATCAAAACTACAGCAAGATACCATTGCATGCCCATGAGAATGGCTACTATAAAAAATAAACAGAAAACAGAAACAGAAAATAACAAGTGCTGAAGAGAATTTAGAGAAATAGGAACATTCATTCTTTGTTGATGGGAATGTGAAATGGTACAGCCACTGTGAAAGATGGTTTGGCAGGTTCTCATCAAGATAAGTACAGATTACCATATGCTACAGCAATCCCCCTTCTAGGTATATACTCCAGAGAACCAAAAACAGGAAAGTAAACAGGTATTTGTACACTAGTGTCCATAGGGACATTATTCACAATTGCCAAAAGATGAAAGCAACCCAAGTGTCCATCAAATGATGAATGGATAAATAAAATGTGATATATACATATAACGAAATATTATTCAGCCATGTAGAGAAATGACATTCTGATACATGTTACAACATGAATAAACCTTGAAGACATGATGCTGAGTAAAATACAAATATTGTAGGATCTAACATATGAAATAATTAGAATATGAAATTCATAGATTCAGAAACTAGAGCACAGTTACCATTTTCTCAAGTTGGGTAGGGAATGAGGAATTAATACATAAATTGTATTCAGGGTGATGAAAAATGTAATTAACAGCACTGAATTATATATTTAAATGTGGTTAAAGGAGAAATTTTAGATTGTATAATCTTATTAGAATGTAAAAAAATAAAACAAGACTATATAACACAGAGAGAACCCTAATGTAAATCATGGCCTATAGTTAATAGTACAATTTCAATAATGTTCTTTCATTAATTGTAACAAATATACCACCCTAATGCAAATACATTAATAATAGTGGGAGTATATGGGAACTCTATTTTCTACATGATTTTCTGTAAACTTACAACTTTCCTAATACAATATTATATTAAAAATATCCCAATGCTGATATTATTCATGGACAAATCAAAAATTTATTTCCCTTTCTCTTGCTTTGGATTTTTTTCTAAAATTTGGCTTATGTGCTTATAGAATACTCTGAATAATGTTTATCTTGCCATATACAGTTAATTATGTTTGGTTAATAAATGTGCATCCTTTAGTAGACAAACTGTTTCCATCAAACTTAATTTCTTCTTCCAATTAAATATAACTTCAATTTTTAAATTTATGACCCTGAACATGTACACACACTGCATATATACACAATCCACGAGGTTTTATTTATCTTCAAAACCTGTCCAACATAAATATGTTACATCTATTATTTTAAAACAAAAGAGAAACCATATTGGATTTAAAATATTACTTTTCTTGACAAATATAAATTGCTTGAAAAATTCTGCAGATGATATATTTTATTGTCTTATACAAATGCCATTGAAATTATATGGGAAAATATAGTTATCTGGATAATTAATAATTTCCCACTAAAATGTATAAATCAATAAACTCATTCAGAAAAATCAGAAATCATGTATTCAGGTGACCTGGGAGGGTTCTTATTCTTTATGCTAAAAAGTATTCTATCTAGGTAATAAGCTTCATTTCCTCAGCTTAGTAAACTCTGTTGTTTATTTTTTCAAATTCTGTGGTCCATACTAAAGGCCAGTCTTCTGTGAGAAGGAAATATAACAAAGGGCAATTCTAAAAACTCTCCTAACTATGAAAATGTATTAATTATATTTCTTAAATGCTTATGTTCTAATAGAAACTCTGTAGTAACTAACTCAAGTGAACCCATTTATCATTGTTTTCTTCTATTTTCTACAAAAAAAACCTCAAGGCCTTCATGTGATAAAATGAAAAATGATAGAAATGAAAACTATGATGATATAGGAGATAAGCACATTCTGAAAGTCAATTTGTCACTCTTTTATGACATATATTTATCTTCATATATACAAAAGCAACTACCATGCATAGCACTTTACTTATAACAGGTACTCAATAAATGTTTGCTAAATATTGAGTATATTTAGCTCTGGTACAGATTCTAAAGTATTGCTTCTTGCTTTAGTAATATTTGACTCATCAGTAATAAAACAACCTACACTAAGCATGACTTCGGTATGGGGCAGCTTCTTCGAAAAGAATTCAACCTAGTTTTAAATAAGATAACAATTTAGTGGATATGAAAAGTATTTTCTAGGGAAAATTAAAAATGTACAGAACCAATGAAATGGTTAATATATGTGTGCATGTATATATATTTAAATTCATATGCACACAGACAACATACACACAAAACATATACACACAAAAAACACAAAGGAAAAATAATTTATATTATTTCATTAAAAATGAATGTGATTACCCCTTGGGAAAATAGTGGAATAAAATATTAACATAAAATAATATCCAAAATAGATACAAGCTATCCCATATGAAAAAGCAAACTTGTGGTTTGTGTTGGGTTCATCTCAATTCTAAATTGAGGGATGAGTCCTGATTGTTTTACTCCTCCTTGCCACTGAGATTGGTATAGAGACATGATATGTAAGCCTATATGAATGGTTTTCTGCTGGTCATGGTATAATAACCATGGACACATGACCTAAAATGTTACAACCAGGCTTTTTGTTTGATTATTAAGAAAATTTTATAAAAAAGCATTATTTTCCCTTGTACCTAAAAATGAAGTAAAGAGCCACTGGCGATTCGGACAACCAGCTTACTACAATAGAACCATCATGGAAAAGAAAGCAACCACTACTTGACAAAGGTAGTGGAGAAGGAGAGAGACAAGAGACGGACAGAGAACTGGAGCTCTAGTGTGATGACAGTGTGAACATCTAGATTAAGCCAGCAGAAGCCCACTATTCCTCTAGAATGTTCAGTTATACAAGCCATTATTTCCCAAGTTTTGATCACAATAAATCTTGAATGGAACAAGAGATATAACACGACTGTTTTAATGTGTGGGGTGTTTTTTTTTGTATATATGTGCACGTGCATTTGAATTTTTTAGATGAATTTTCCATTATTGTAGCCAACAGTATGTACATTTATATGGAATTTGGTATAAGGAAGTAGACTGTGGAAAGTAACAGATCCTAAATTAGGCTGAAGTATGTAACAGGTGAGGAGAGTGACAAGGACTTCTTTACCTCAGGGTATAAAATTGTGATAGTTCTGGTTAAATCATGGCCTATTCTATAAAGAGATGCAGACTTCATGCTTATCAAAACTCTTAGAGGACTTGATAGAAACTATTAAAATTTTGACACCTACTGGGCTTTTTATACCATGAAAGAGAGACACTTATGCTACAAAGGTTACCTGTCTGAAACACAGAAAAAAAATATGGCTTTGCTGAGAGAGACCTTCTTTGCCTAAGGCCTATAACTGAAACTGTCTATAAGGCTGGTTATTTGGAGCTTGACACATCTTTTCTACAACTTCCCCATTTAATAGCCTTATTATATAGGTAGGATTGGTTTTGCCCTCTGATCAAGATTGTGGGCTTGGTTTGATCAAAGGCAGTTAGGATAATCCTATCTCCTTTTTCACAGTGACTGATTTAGACCAGCACATGATCTAAGAAATTCCAGTCAGAGAGAAACATAATAAGGCTTTTGTGTGATATTGAGAGTGAACAAGGAAACAAGAAGTTCCAAGAGATGTTGAGAGAAGTCAATGTAGCAGTTTGATATTATTTATGAATTCCAAAAAAGATATTAATTATGTTTGTAAACTGGTCTGTTCCCCTGGGCATGATACCCTTTTATTGTATTAACTTAAATGGTTTTATGTTTATTATATTAAATCAAGATTAGGGTTTTGATTCAACTGTGTCAGGGCATGACTCAGGGTTGAGTCCCCGCCCCCTTGGTGGGCTCATAGAAACAAACGCTCACTCAAGAAGACACACAGAAAAAGGCACAGGAAGAGAGCTCCATAGACATGGCAGAGGAGAGAACTTTGATCCTGTGCCCTGGGAAGACAGATGAGTCATTTGCCTGATAGTCTGCAGCTAGAGAGAGCAGATCAGTTGAGCTGAGGAAGCCCGGAAAGAAACAAACCCTATGCCAGACTACAGCTGAGATCAGAAGAAGTTGGGTCCATGGAGCCTTAAGAGGAAAAAGGAAGGAAAGACCAGGTCCGCCATTTTACTTCACCATGTGGTAACTGACTTGGGTGAGAAAGTACCTCTTATGAAACCTTGAGTTGGACTCTTTAGGGCCTTGTAACTGTAAGCTTTTATCCCAAATTAATACCCTTTATAAAATCCAACAGATTTCTGGTACTTTGCATCAGCACCCCTTTGGCTGACTAATACACCAACCTATATCAAGCTGATAAAATATGGAGGGTAGGATTGTGAAATTAGCAGAGAAACAAAGGCCAATCCCTATTTCCAACATTCAACTCCTTGTTAAACCTTTATTTAGGGGAAACGGACTTGGCCCAGTGATTAGGGCGTCCGTCTACCACATGGGAGGTCCGCGGTTCAAACCCCGGGCCTCCTTGACCCGTGTGGAGCTGGCCCATGCGCAGTGCTGACGCGCTCAAGGAGTGCCCTGCCATGCAGGGGTGTCCCCCACGTAGGGGAGCCCCATGCGCAAGGAGTGCGCCTCCGTAAGGAGAGCCGCCCAGCGCAAAAGAAAGTGCAGCCTGCCCAGGAATGGCGCTGCCCACACTTCCCCGTGCCACTGATGACAACAGAAACGGACAAAGAAACAAGACACAGCAAATAGACACAGAGAACAGACAACCGGGGTGGGGTGGGGGGAATTAAGTAAATAAATAAATCTTAAAAAAAGCAAAAACAAAAAACAAAAAAACAAAACCCTTTAAGTTATTATTTTCTTTATGGCTTAAGTAGGTTTGAAGCCAATAGCCTCCTAGACAATATAAGATATAATACACTTTAATGTTCTTCATCAACTTAATAAACCTTTAAATAATAAAAAATTATTTTCATATGCATTTATAGCATCTTCAGTGCCAAATGTTCTAATTTTAAATTCCATACTCATTTGTTCAGTTCATCACAGCCAGTTAATTTTGAATCAAAAAGCATTACTATTATTGCTAACCGATACAATTACCAATAAAATGGAGACATTTTGAATTGGTTCATTTATTCAATGAACGGAAATTTTTAGAAAGGATGTATTATATTATTACAACTGGGGTGTCAAATGAGAATTTAATGCATCATTTTTTTCATAGGTAGTCTACAAGTTGGAATCTTTAAAATGACCCACCCCTTACTTTCTCTCTCAACTAAAGAAATGGTAGTATCATTTGACTCTCCTGCAAGGAAGATTATTGAATTCATCACTGATAGGTTTCAGAGGCATTACTCTTCATCATCACAAACTAGTTGCCAAAATCTCATCCTTCACATTTTTTTTATCATTGCCTTTATTTCCCTCCCAATTGCCTGATTTTTTTCATTAAATTTTAATCTATTCATTCACTTTTAGTAAATAATGATATTTGTGTATACATGTGTTTGCAGAAACATAACCTTTCTTCTAATGGTCACTAACGACAGCTTTCTTTTGTGTTGGTTTAGCAAAGGGTTAATAGAAGAGTCTCTGAAGTTAAGCACTGTTGTTTCAAACACTCTGGCTCCACCACTTTCATCTGAAGGACCTTGGGCAATTTTCTTAACCAGTTTGTGTATCAATTTCCTCATGTGTAAAATGGATATAACAGAATCTTTTTCAAAGGATTGTTATGGGGTTAAGTAAGTTGATACATGAAAAGAGTTTAGAGCAATGCCTAGCACATGATCATTGTTCAATAAGTGTTGGCAATTTTTGTGTTATTATCATTCATCATAGACATTATCTAAGAACACTAGGATCAAAACTCAGAAAGGAGTTTAGGCTAGTAAAATGACTAGGAGACAAGGAATTAGAAAATTGTTGTTGCGTCCCAAATCTATGTTTTTCTAATTATGTACTTTAGTCAAATCATTCAAGCTGGTCCTTAATTAATAGAATTAGAATGTCATCTCCTTGCTTAGAAGTTCATTGGGGGATAAAATATCACAAGGCATGCAAAAGGCATCTGAAGAGGAATTCTCTTTATACATTAGGGGATTACTCATTCTTCAGCTAGATCTATAGAGTTTCGTTCACTGTCTGTTCTGGGAAGCACTCAACCTAAGTGGTACTTCTTCTCCTTCCATAAACACATAATTTTTAGTGGAAACATTAATCTTTCCACCTGCTTCTCAATCTATTGGGTTTTAGATATGAATAATATAACATGAAGCAATTGTCCATCTGTACCACAGGAAAATAAAGCAATTTTGCCTGTCTTTCCCAGTCCTTGCTACCTCACCATATCCTATTTCTGTCAAGAATCCTTTACTATTTGAGGGTAATGAATTCCTTTGAGATTATGATGAAAACTTTGGATCCTTTACCCCGAGAAACGAATTTATGTACATACATGAAACATTTAGAAAATTATGTCAGTGGGGCTAATGGGCACTAATAGTCACATTTCATGAACTCCTAGGGTCCTATGAACTCTACAAGTTTGCTATACTCCTATAGTTTAGGATAATTTAGGATAGGGTATAGTAGCTATAGCATTACTTATGTATATGATTTCACACATATAATGATAAAATTTAATCTGCACTAACCTATCATTCCTAGTTCAGTTAAAATTTTGTACCCTTCCATAGTCAGTATTGTTAAACTCCTTTCAAAAACTGTCTAATAGCATTGAGCTACGACATCCTCTGGTTATATTTTTCAATATGATACTTTACTATGCAGCATACTATTTACCATTCTGGCAGCATTTGTACATTATCTCAAATTAGAATATAATTTTCTTGTCTTAAGTTTTGTTTACTGAACTGTGATTTATGGAGATTCTGTCATTAATTATTTTTCTTATTGCTTTTCATATACTGAAAATTGAAAATGTATATGAGAGAGGATTTAGTTATAAATAAAAAAATTATTTGCATATATTTTTAAAAACCCAAATTCAATGAAGAAAATGAGAAAAAGGAAAAAAATTAAATAAAGCCATCCAATAAAATAACAGTTGAAAATGATTTAGTGTAATATATTCCAGATACAGTCTTTATTATAAACATGTATATAGAACTATACCCCCACATACATAAGTTTTTTCAAAACCAATCATAATGTTGTCTAATCTACATTTTAATTTCTTACATAATATATTTTTAAAATTTCCCATACCATTAAATTTTCTTTTGTAATGTGGTTTTACTGGCTTCATGGTTTGTATCATATGGAGATATATTTTTAAAAATACTTATAGTGGGATAAAGATTTCCACAGCAAATTTCCACTGAAAACACCTAATGTCCATAACAAAAACAATACATATATGAAATCTAAGATAATGATTTATCTTCCTTTTTATATCTCATTTGAAAACTATTCGGTGATCTCATAATTAAAGTTCAAATTAAATAATTACATTGGCACCAGGTCTTTTGATTCATTCTCTCTCTTAAATTTTGGAATGCTCCATTAAAGCTAATAGATGTAACAACAGAGAAAGACCTACATTTATTCAGTTACTATAAAACTCCTACATGTACAACAGAAAAATCCAATATCTACTACATTTACTCTGATCAGATTTATACCTATTAGTTTAGCAAATTCTTACAAGAACATTATGAGGCAAGGACTAGACCTTTCCAAATCCTACTCTACTACAAACAGAAAACAAAACAAAATGGAACAGACTAAGTCTTAGAGATATACAGGAATATATCCTAACACACACATTTAGTAAGTGGTAGAACCGAGATTAGAGACCAAAATCAGCTAGACAGATTAGCTGTGTGTGTAAGAGTGTGTGCGTGTTTTTTGAGACACTAATACCATACAATCAAAGAGCAACTGTTTAAGTCTGTATGAGTACATGATCTACACAGGGGAGATTTGTTTTCCCAACCCAACAAAAGCAAACACAAATATAACAATCCTGGCTCACTCTCTCCATTCCTCTTCCTAATGGTTACATTACCTTTCCCTAACCCATGACCAAAAAAACCCCCTGTGATTCTGACTTTCTGTCATTTGTGAAGAAGGGAGCATTAGGTATTTTGACCAATGGCAACGTTTTAAAAAATCCATCTTGTTACTCCTGTGAAGAATTCTAAAAAGTAAATGGCCAGGGTCTCTTGACTTCCCCCTACCCCTCATTCCCTATGTTAGTTTAAAAAATGATTTTATAAAATTCAGTTCTAGATATGCCAATCATTTCATTACTCAAAAATAAAATAAATGTATTTTAAGAAGTTAGGAATAATGAAGTCTTTTCTAATCATGAAATCACCACCGAAAAACCTAGCATACTGAGAAAAGAGCTAAGTCTCAAAGTCACTGGAAAATGAGAATTATGAAAAAAAATCCAAATAGGTATAAATCTTACAAGGTTATAGGACAATGACAAATTATCTGAGTGATAAATACTGTTAAATATGCTAGCAAAGGCTGGTTAATGTCTATTCCAATGTCATAGTTAAGCCTTTCTCATTTCAACAGTTTTATGTTGCTCATCGCGGTGTGGTGTGGCTTGGGTTTTTACAAATGGGATTTTTTTCAGATAGGCTCATTTTTACCATTTACTGATCCCACAGTATATGATTGTGATTTAGTGAATAACACAGTGAATGGAAATTCTGTTTCAACACTCTGATTTTTCTCCTTTGCTAAACAAATGAATAAAACTGGCAAACAATTTCATGCCATAATATCCTTAAAAGGTCTAGGGGGGGAAGTGGCTGTGGCTTAATATCAGTTGGGCTCCCATCTACCATAGGGAGACCCTGGGTTCGTGTCCCCGGCCTCCTTGTGAAGGCAGGTTCGCCCACACACTGCGGAGAGCTGCCCGGCCCGCAGATGCCACAGAGAGCCAACTCAGCAAGGTGACGCAACAAAAAAAGGAGACAAGCAAAAAAACACAGAAGAGCACACAGCGAATGGACACAGAGAGCAGACAGCATGCAAAAAGCCATGGGGGGAGGATTAAAAAAAAGGTCTAGGGGGAAAGTTTCTTTTAAAATAAATATAATTTAAAGCAGGTAACAGGACATTTTAGTGCTAGGTAGTGAGAGGCACTGGAAAGGTCAATAAAGGTTTCTAAACATGGAGGTGATAGAAATGTCAAAGACCTGCTTTTCATGAAAATGAAAGTCCTATTTTTATATATTTTGTTGGGGGGAACATTCAGAAGGATAAGAAGAAAAAATAAAGGTTATAATGTTAAAAAGTAAGAGAAAGAGTTTTAAAACTTTTAGGGAAAAGACTGGATGTTATTCTTTTTTTTTTTTTTTTTTTACCTTTTGCCCCAATCTACTCAGGTAATGTTTGTTAAATCATTAATGGATTAATGGAGGTTCAGTGCCCTCTAAATTTTTGTTCTCCTATAGTTTAGGATAGGTTAGGACAGGATACAGAGCATTACTTATGTATATGATTTCACACATATAACCATAAAATTTAATTTGCTGATCTTTATTTTTTTTAACAAGTCAATTTCAGTAAAGTAAGGCAGGTACTCTTTCCTCTCAGCAATGATATAATACTTAGTAGATGAACTGATTGCATTAATGGTTCTTGACATTAGTTACTAATTATTCCATTATTATGGTGCCTGGTATCCTCAGGCATGTATGTTCTATAGTAAGAATATTAAAGGGGACAATATGATAAACGTGGAGTTAGAACTAACCTGCAGCTGGACTAGGAAAGCTCTCTCTTAAGTCATAGGATTCTAGGATATCTGATTTTTTTTCACTTTTTGCTAAGATAAGAGTATCAGGGATTTAGTGCATGCTATTTAAAGTCATAAACTCCCTTGAAGACTCCCCTATGCTCAGTTTCTTTACTGGCCTAACCAGTTTGATTAGCTAGACTTGATTACATGTCCATGAGATTTAAAAGATACTTCCACAAAGAGTTTCTTTTTGAGCTTTTATGCAACTAAGATTCTTCACTTAGATTAAGGTCATTCTACTGGGAGACACGGTCCTTCCATATATGTACATAAGAGTTCATGGGAAGCTTGAGTTTGGAATGTGTCTCAGACATCCTATGCTTGCCTGTACTTTCTTTCTCTTGTCCCACCACATCATTTGCCTTTAAATAAAAGTCTGATTAAAGCAAACTCTGTGGAGACTGATGAGTCCTTTCAAATATCTAAACTGGGGAGACCTTTGTATTGTAATACACTATTTCCTACCCATAATAAATGCTAGCAGCCAGGACGCATGTACATTTTCACATAGGTATTTTATTTTTTTCTATATATTGGAAAAATTAAGTAATATCCTTATATATGAATGAAAAAAGGTCTACACTTTATATGAACAATGGTTATTATAGACCACAAACTACTCAACAATTCTGAAAAACCAATCCATGTAGCTTATCTTCATTCTTTTATTAGTAAACAACCTTTTGTACTTCTAAAACACTAAATACATTGTTCCTCTTTCATAAAAAAGATGCTCCTGAATTTTCTTTTGGATTTTTATTTGCATTCGAAGAATCATAATTACTCTGTTCTATAATGAAATGTTATACATTGAAAATCTAGGAATTATATACACACAAAGCATCTAACCATTAAAAAAAAATAAGAGGCTGCACATTTCTCCAATTCTTACTGATTTCTTTTTTTCCTAACATTTTATACAATTCTAACACTATGAAATTCTGATAGAGTCAAAACAGATTTCAAATGCTAGTTTGTCAGAGGTCTGATCTTTTTCTCAAACAAAAGTAAAATTGTCTTCACAAATGGTCCTAAGTCAGTGAGTGGAAGAAGTGTCACCAAGGCAAAGGCTCTTTGTCTATAAAAGACTTAATCTACTTTTGTGCACTATTAAAATTTCCTCTCATGAAAAATTGAGAAAGCTCTATATAATCCCTATGTTTTAATTAATGCAGAAGAGCAATTCCTTCATTTAAACATCTCAGTATATAATGAAGAACATTTGATAGGTTCATCATATATGTCATATTACTTCAAAAATTGGTGAAAAATTCACAAAAGCCAATAAATGTGACATTTTCAAAACCTGTAAAAATGCATTTTGAGCCTCAGTATTGCTCATTATTTCTATGCACACACACAGTATAGAATCTGTTATGAGCAGAAAAGCAGCAGGCTATTCACAATCATTATAATTGGGGGATGGGGTTTGTGAGTCCATATCTACTTGACTATGGTTTTTTCTCTGGGCTTATTTACTTTCTAGTTACATTTTACGTTACTTTTCACCAATTCCTTCTCCATACCTTTTCCATCCTTATTCAATAAGTGATAGTTTTCCTCTCCACTTACTCTTATTGCCTTCTGAGGTCAAAAAGCTTCTTAGGGTAGCAAAGGTCCCCAGTAATCTGTTTTATCTATCTCTATAACACAGGCTTATCTCTGTTAAGTAAAGTGCAATGGCCACCTGCATTAGGCATGCTGGGAGGGACCCCCTTTCTGAGAAGGGCTTTTCCAGAAGGCAAAAACAGTTGATCTGGAGGTACTTTCTGAGGTTATGGAATGTACCCTACAGATACAGAACTGCAGAAGCAACACATGATGATAAATAGGTTTGGATCCAGTAGAGACAGCTAATGAGAAGGGACAAGCATACCATACTAATCAATGTAGACCTGCTTCCCACTTTGTGAGTCCTCTTATGTAAAATGGTAACTTAATGTCAGCCGATCAAAACATTTCCTTACTTTTTTCCATGTTCGACCTCAATTCCCTCAGCAGACCTCCCTTCTACTTTCTTCATGGGATGCTGCCTGATCACTCAATAAAGCTGTGAGATCCTATATTGTATGAAAAGTTTTCTTTTATCACTTCCATGGCTGTAGGAATGTCTTTAGTAAAATTATGCCCTGCCCCACCTAAAATATTTTCTTTGTCCCTTCATTTATATAAGGCTTCTCAAAAACCTTATTCAAGATGAACTTACTTTATGAAAACTATACTGAGTACCTGTCCATGGACCCTCACAGGGATAACTGCATAAACTGCAGATTCCTGGACTACATCCAATGGCTTTACGATGGGATGCATGAATATGCATTTTTACCACCCTCCACAACCTGAGGGAAGTTTGAAAAATAATTCATATGTTTGAAACATTAACATATCCTATCTTGTATTTTTAAAATCTTTTCAGATGTAGATCTGCTCAAGTATGGTTGATGAGATTAATACTTTTTAGTGAGAAAAAGGAGATGTAAATCTGTGTCACTGCTGGGTTTAGATGGGAGAGCTTGTTTCTAAAACCCTGAACAATTAATTAGGGTCATGGGAGCAACACTAATGCATATGAGTAAGTAAATTATTTTTACTCAAGTCTGTCCTAGAATACAGAATATGATGGCATAATTGGGCACATAAAAGGAATATGCCATTCATTCATTCAATCAGTCATTTTTTCCTGCAAAATGTTTTAAGTACCTACTGTATGTTCTAGACTCTGAGTGCCTCCCTGCTTGGAGTTTACTTTCATTTGCAGAAAATAACCTGCAGATAAATGTATAGTGTAATGTTGGTGGTAATAAATGCTATGAGTAAAAATGTGTAGAAGGGTGATAGGAAGTGACAGGATTGGTGTATTAGCTAGGGTAGTCAATAAAAGCCTCCCTGAAGTGAGATTAGGAAACAAGTTACGTGACTATCTGTGAAGGTGCCCTCCAACAAGAGAGGAACATATTTGTGAAGTCCCTGAATGGGAAGCATGTTTGGCATAATAGAAGCAGAGCTAGGGGACCACTGTGTCTGCAGCTGAGTGATGGGGTAAAGGGTGAGAAAGACAGTAGGACATTTAGGGACCAAATCATATAGGGAATTGATTTTGAATTTCCTTCTTATTGAAATGTGAAATTACTGCAAGGATTGGAGTAAGTTTGTGACACATGATTTATATCTTGAAAGTATATATAATGAATTTGGAGCCCTGGTTACAGGAATGGGACTACAGAAGTGGCTGTATAAGGGAAAGAGCTGTTGGAGGACTGTGTAGCCTCGCAGAAATTAGGTTGCTTATTTGTTAACATGTGTCTTAATCAATCTGTAAGTTCTTTAAGGGGTCAACAATAACAGCCATGTGTGTTCCCCATGCTTGGTTCATTGTCTCTCATTTCATAACTGTAACCACTGCCCCTCAAGAATCATAGATTAGAATCATGGATTCCAGAATTGCAAGGGAATCAAAAGGTCATCTTGGACAGCTGTATAGCAGGTAAACAGGTTAATGAACCATGTGTTCAATGACTTTTACAACCAATTTCATTATCTGGCCTATGTTTATTATTTCTTGTGGCAGAAAGCTCATTATACCCTACAGATTTCCAATTGCATATTTAGATTCTTCTGTTAGAAAATGAAGTACTATTCAAATGTTACATAAGTACACATGAATTTTAGCAAGGTAATTTTTTTTTATGCTTTCAGTTTTTTAAATACCTTTTTAATACAATAAACCAGTTTCTTGAGGGCATGTCCATATTTGTATTATGTATTTCATTTTGTCCTCAGAAGTTTGTGCAGATCCTTTCACAGATATTATAGCAGTCATTAACACTGCTTATGGGTATTTTCAGCTCTCCACATTTGAGGCATATAATAAAAATATTATTTCAGGTAATTGGGTGAGGCTGTGTGATTGGTTTTGGCCAATTAGTTGTGAGGTGAGGTAATGTGTCACTTCCGGGCCAAGCATTTAATTGCCAGTAAAACACCTTCCAGAGCTCTTTTTCCCTCTGCACAGAGATCATAAATATTCTTTTGGGTGGGTGTTTCATCAGGCTGGGTCCCTGAATGACCACAATGAATAGAGTCCACTTGCTGACCCACAATGTACATGTATTATAAACAAATTGTTTTATGGTCCTGAAATTTGGTAAACTGATCCAGAATAACTAATAGCGATAGCACTTAATAAATAATAACTGGCTACTAATACCTTCCAACAGAAGTCCTGATTCTGCTTATTGTGATACATTAGTAAAACTCCAACTTAGATTCGGATTATTCCAGCAAAAAGCTATAGTGTAATTTCTAGAACATTATAATTATTCAATAATTATTTATTGAATTAATAAACAAATATAACTACTCATCTAAAGTAATAGGAGTCTATTTAGACTTATTTCTCAATTGTCCAAGGACTCCTGAGTAATATTGGCTTATTTCCTTAAAATCAGGAGGGTAAAAATCCAATTATGCTGTTTGAGTTCCAGTGAAGACTACAGCAGAAAGAATACAGAAGAAAAATTAAATGTTGTCTTAGGTACACAAGCCAGTAATTTAAACTGAAGTCTTTTATCTCGCTAAACTGAAAGGAGTTTGGATAATCACAACAAAATGACACATAAAACTTTTTCCCATCTGAAGAAAAGGTAGAAACAAGAAAATGTTTAAAATAAACAGTTGCTTTTTCCAAAGACATTTGGACTGAGAATGTGGTCTTTTCCTCCCAAGTCATCCATTGTGTGGTCTCACATGCATATTATGCCAAGAGGGCATGGCTAGTTCTTCCAGGGCCTGGGGGGTTGGGGCAATGGATTTGATAGACCATAATCCTACAACACATATTTTCCTTCTCTTCTTTCTATGCACTTAATTTTTAGAATGCCCTATTAAAACTAATGGGCTCCTAGAACAACTACAAGTATGGTTGTGTGAAAATTAAATGTGTTAAATGAGAATTAAATGGTTATTTAATGATAACCATGATAGTGAGTTATCATGGTTGATAGTGAGAGATGATAGTGAGAGAAAGAGAAAAATAGAACAGAATATTTGCCCTATATAAGTGTTCTATAATTATTAGTGTATGCTGTGTGTAAACACATACATATACATTTTGTACATATAAATGTGTATATAAATACATAATGTATAATTATATTTTATATATGCTTTTTGCAACTTTTTAATTATAATAAGAATTATTTTACAACATGGTAATAAATACATATCTATACCACTAATTTTAAAGTTTTCTTGATATTGCAATAAATATATTTACTGTTTTACCAATTCCCTTAGTGATGGACATTCAGGTCTTATCTAAACCTTCACTCTTGAAGTATGTTTTAATTATCTTACTTACCTCATTGCACTCGTCAGATTATTTCCCTTAGATAAATATCTATAGGCTGGTATAAGACTTTGCATATTTAAATTTTGTGTTATATTGAAATATTGCACTCCAGAAAGATGGCATCAATTTATTCTGTCATAAACCCTCCCATAACTCATGAGATTTCCTGTTTCCTTATGTTCTGGAAAATTATAGGTTCTCTCTCCCATTTAATTGTCCTATCTGGTAAATAAAAGTATCACTATGTTAAACTGTGTGTCTTTCGTTACTAGTTAGATGGACTGTCTTTTTATATATGTACTGGTATACTGATTTTTGTCATTTTCTGGCTTATATCAGTTGTGAATTTTCCTATTAGGGTGTTTTTCTTTTCCTTACTGATTTATCAGAGTTATTTATATGCAAAGGCTGTAAGTCCTTTGTATGTTACAAATAATTTTTCTATGATATTTGAGTTTTAACTTTTTTTATTATCTTTTGATATGTAGTCTAACCAACACCTGACACAACAAAAATTGCCTTACTAACCACCTTCATTCATTTCAACAAATAATTACCATAATAATGGACTGTTAAGGTTTTTAAGAACTTAATGAATACATTCTTTCACATTCATTCATTGCTTCTAGGATCAAGTGGGAAATGAGAAAATAGTAAATTAATGGTAATACTACAGCGCTTCTGGCTCACTTGCTCCTTAACTATTTGATGTGCCAATAGTTAAAAAGCCTTTAATTGTCCAATTCATATGAAATTTAAATGATGAAACTGACGTAGTAGAATCCATGGGCACATCTTATATCTAATTCCATTAATGATCCAAAATTCCTCTTGAAATGATGTTTTGAGGTATTATAAAGTAAATTTTAATGTTTCAGAAAGAACTACATATCTCAGGAAGCAGATAATTGCGCCTGGATTTAGCAATCTGACCCACAATACAGAAACTTCTAATTAAAATACCCTTTTTATAATGTTCATCTTTCAGCCAAAAATTTCCTTGGGACATGTTATAATGACGATGAAATGTACTCAGATTTTAAATTAACTAGAGATCCCAGAGAAATCTAATAAACATTTTCATAAATGTTCACCGTAACTAAATTTTACTGTGAAATAATCCCACTGTTATAAATAGCTCTCATCATGGGCATTATTATAACATGAATCATAGAACTAATAGAAATAAATATTTAAAACATTAATTTCTCAAATGTGGATTTGATATAGGTAAAAGAGGAACAAGACTTCATGTAACTAAATTAGCAGGCAGATGATCTGCATGTAAGTGGTCACATAACAATACTGTCAATTCATCGTTAATCCTTTCAAGGATAGTTTCTTTACCCAAGGGTTTAATTTATAATGTTTTCATACTTTAAAAAGAACTGATGAATGCTTTCTTATTCTTATAGTCTGAACAAAGTGCTTTATGGGAGCATTAATTTCATGTTAGTTTCACACTTATTCTAAATGAATTACTACTAAATAAGATATCCCTTCAAAAATAATTTCTATTTTCCCTTACATTTACAAACTTAAGAGGGTAAAGTTTTAGAGAAAATAAAACTTTTCTAGTAGACTTGAGAACCAATGACATTGAATTTACTATATCTATAGCAGGGGTCATAATTACACATGGGTAACCCCTAATTATGAATTTAAAAATATATATCCTTATAACAATTAATTTTCTGTCAGTGTTATTATATATTTTAGTTTTTATTTTACCACACCGTGATTTTATTTAAAAATAGTATTAACAACTTTAATTAAGGAATAATGATTAAAATGTTAAAATACTTTCTGAAAAAAAATAGATTGTAATGAACAATAAAACAGATGAGAAACAGAAAGTTAAATTACTTAATGGATGTAAGATACTAGAGATTATTCTACAGAAAATAGGGAGATGAGGTGAACTTGCTGAAAATAATTACAACCCTAGGATCGTAATACCTCAGGAAACCAGGGCTCTGTGACCTCAGTTCAATGATTTCATGTC
The DNA here is from genome assembly GCF_030445035.2 of Dasypus novemcinctus. Taxonomy (NCBI): domain Eukaryota; kingdom Metazoa; phylum Chordata; class Mammalia; order Cingulata; family Dasypodidae; genus Dasypus; species Dasypus novemcinctus. The sequence continues at coordinate 36,943,330 of NC_080704.1, forward strand.
CCTGGGACCCAAGTTTTGTTTTTTTTTTACCTGTAAAATGAAGATCCTAGAAGACGTTTCATCTATTATTACTCTTCTATTAAGTAACACATAAATTCTTTCCAAAGGACTTTGAACTTTCACTTGGGTAAGAAAGCAGCTGATCTCCCATTGCACACCTTAGTCTTGATTCACATGGGCAAAGATACTTTGTTAATCAGCAGTTTGGATATATGAAGATCTGTTGAAGTGTACTTAAAGCAAGTACAGTCACCAAGAAATAGAGTACTTTTTATTGAAGACCTGCTAGGCTTCATGCTGCTACTTTTCTCAACTGATTTCTACTCCTCGTAAGAATCCGGCCAACTGGCCTACCTAAAGTATCAGCATTAACCACCAAATCACCAAGTACTGCCAAATTTAAAAGTGGAATTTCATTCTATATTCTTAAATGTAGACTATTTTTAATCTATGTTTATACCATAATGTACACATATAAGTGCTAGAATATTAATCTACACCCTTTAACAACTGAGTACTTGGCTTTGTAAGGTATTTTCACATATACTATCTATTAATTATCTTAGCCTCCTTTTAAAGTAGAAATTATTATCTCCACTTTAGAGATGAAAAACCAAGTTAGAGAGGGAAAATGATACATTCAAAGTCCTGCAGTGCTACTAAAGTGGTGGGGCTGAGTTTGAATTCATTTAACTTCCTCTCTTCTTCCTGCTTTCAGCTCAAGACAAGGCTCAAATGATTTTCTTATTGAAGACCTCCTAGGCTTCATGCTGCCTAGTTATAATAGTAAACATTCACATTAATTTAAAAAGTTAAGTCCTTGCTTGTTTCCTTCACAGTATTTATAACAATTTGTAGTTATTTTTTTATTTTTAAAAAATTGGCCTTTTTTTCTCCACCCACCTATAATGTAAGCAGGTAGCATTTCAATCTGGTTCACTGAAAGAATTTCAGCACCTAGTTATAAAACACTTCAGATGATGTTACATAGCCAGGTGGGTTCCTTTTTGTTCTTTTTCATCTCACAGATTTAAAAACATGAAGGGTAAGAGAATATTTGTTCACAGTAATATCATTTATATTTTCTCTAAGATACCCTCCAGTTTCAAAATCCTGCTCGGAAGTCTTCAGTGCACCAATCCATAGAGCTGAGCTGGAACTGGAAAATTCTGTTTCTAGGTAACTTGTTCAGTCACATCAAAAAGTATAAAAGCTTCCTTGCAGCAGATCAGTGATGCTTTTAATCTGAGAAGTGCTCGCCACTGGCTGGCTTTGCATCCTTTGGCTGCCAATTGTTCCATACAATTTGTATTCAGTCTCAGGGACAACTTGTGTTGGGAGGGGCAGATCACAGAGAGTCAGAGTGAAGACACGCCCCTTTCCTTACCCCATTCCTATATTTACACAGGAACAGTGGACATTAAACACCTAGAAGTGCTTTTGCTGCTTTATAAGCAAACAGTACTATGTTCGATTTTACAGGGTTCCATGATTATTTCTTAGCAACTTTAGAACTGAAAAACATTTACTCTTACTGAGAACGTTACCCAGTACAACAGTAACTCAGGAAATTCCCAATCTCTACACAGGTTTGTTTAAAAACCAATTTAGAACCCAGGCTATATATTCCCATAGAAGTATTGATAAAAATATAGTAAGGTCCATAGACCAGATGACAAACGCTCGTTTAACCCCTGCTGTATTTAAAACAGTAATAATGACATGTCGTTTTTTGAGTACTACAATGTGCCTCTGCCATGGTAGAGTCCTCATATAATTCATCTCACTTAACTATCCTAATAGCTCTATGAGTTATAGGCCCCATGTTACAGAAGAGGAAACTGAGGTCCAGAAAGAGCAAGAAACTCCTTAAAACCACTTAGCTAGAAAGGCTGGAATGTGAACCTTAGTCTCTAGGGTGCCCAAATTTGTGCTCCTTTTTGCTCAACTAGTGCTCTTCCTTTTCAAGTACTGATGCTTCTCTGGGTAAACATGATTTCAATTTAGAAATGCATATTCTCCTGCGTCTGGAGTATCAAGGATACATCTCTGTTTATCTCAAGTATTTTCCAGGAAATAGTGAAACTTCTGACCTTGGACATAAATTCTGTTCAGGCCTGAGATAGTTGAGCACAAACTGCTGACTGTCTACACAAGATCCATTTGATTCTATCCTTTCTACTTCCTAATACAATCTAATTTTGTTCAACAATCTCTCTCTTCCATGTGGCCACGTGAGTCAGGGATGAATGAATTTTTGACTGGTTTAAGCCAAGTGTGGAGGTTGATCTCATTCATCTTAAAAGTCTTTGGTTAAGGCATAGGCTGTGCCATAATCCTAGTTAATAAACTGTAAGGGAAAATAATCTATGGGAGCTTCTAGGGAATGCTTCCTTATTCTTAAATAGTGGTAAATTTAGATTATGATAAACTATATTAATAAATGGTTTTAACAAGTGAGTAGCATCTGCAGAAAATATCACTATCTTCTAAATTTCGCAAATTACACGTTTTGGGAGGATCAAAGTTTAAAAAATTGAACTAGAAAAACCCAAGGGAGAATCTTTTTTTAAATGCCCTTTGAAAACTAGAGCCCTTTAGAAATACGACCTCACCCTCGTTGACAAAAAAGCCATACAATAAAAGATGAAAGAATTCCAAAAAATATAAAATAGTAATATTTTTGAATGGAAAAATGCTACAAATAAATTCAAAAGACAACGAATGAACTGAAAGATTATTTGTACTCTGTAACACAGAAAAATGGGCAATTTATTTAAGATATAAAGAATTCCTAAATGTTGATAAGAAAAAAATATATTACAGTTAATAAATTTAGGAAACATAATAGTACACAGAAAAGGAAATACCATTGTTTCATAAATACATGTAAAGATGCTGAGTCTCTCTCATAATAAGAAAAATTGCAAATACTTGAAACTACACAGGCTGACAAACACACATTCTAGAAAGGGGTGGCAAGGGATGGGAGGGAATTTCATTTTCACTGTCTCTATTTGTCCATTTTAGTTTTATTTTTTATTTTTATTAAATTGTCTTTTTTATAAGGTATATAGATCAAAAAACATGCTACATTAAAAAATTAGAGATTTGTCCATTTTAGTTTTAAATCATAGTGATGCATTACCTATAACAAAAACAAATCGGGAAGCAGACATGGCTCAACCAATAGAGGTCCTCCTACCATATGGAGGGTCCAGGGTTCAATCCCCAGGGCCTCTTGACCCATGTGGTGAGCTGGCCCATGCGCAGTGCTGCCACATGCAAGGAGTGCCATGCCAGGCATGGGCACCCCCTGTGTAGGGGTGCCCCATGTGCAAGGAGTGTGCTCCACAAGGAGAGCCGCCCTGTGTGAAAAAAGTGCAGCCCACCCAGGAGTGGCGCTGCACACACAAAGAGCTGATGCACCAAGATGACACAACAAAAAAGAGATGCAGTTTCCCAGTGCTGCCAGATAATGCAAGCAGACGTAGAAGAACACACAGGGAATGGACACAGAGAACAGACAACGGGGGGGAGGGGGGGGGCGCGGGGAGAAGAGAAATAAATAAAATAAATCTTTAAAAAAAATATCCAAATCAAATAAAATTTAACATACAGAATTTTTGATGAGACTATTTAAGACAATCATTTCAATCACGAAATGTGCCATTTAGTTTAAGGCAAGGCATTATTATAGAGAATCCCTGTTTGGATGCGAGAGGGTATGCATGATGGCATGTGTGTGTGAAAAATAGAAGAAGGAGCAATAAGCAAACCGAACAGTGTAATTTAAAGGAAAGTCTATAAGATAGAGGTCTGAGATTAAGGGTTAGTGCTACGCAGAAGAATAACAAAAGATAAAATTGGTGAAGTTTTCCAGAACCGGATCAAGAAAGGTCTTGAAATCAAGGCTAACAGACAGGAAGGAAAAGGTGCCTGAAGTAATCCAAAGGGGCAAAGTGTAGGAACCAAGAACCAATCAGATACAGAAATGAGCGGGAAGGAGTGAGAAATGTCTGGATGGTTTCAAGCTTGGGTGAGAATAAAAGTCAAAAGAGACCCAGGGCACATGGGCAAGGGTAAGTTCGATTTTAAATACACTGAATGTGAAATTCTGGTATGACATTCATGTGTGGAAACTACTAGTAGGTAATACTGTAGAACTGAATTATTTCAGGGATAGAGCTGAAGCTTTTAGAATCATCATGAATTGTGCCAAAATAGACACAAACATAGGGGGGTGGCACATTTTGTATGATGGGCACTTCCTTTTCATCTCTCCTGGTTTGTGAATATATAAATGCCAATTCTAGCTGTGGAGTGTTATCCATTGTGGGATAACAGCCTAACCCTGAATAATATTTGTCATGTAAAAATTTTAAAGATGATTCTTTTTTTCCTTAACTTCAACTTTAATTATTTTGAAGACAACAATAAGTATGGCTTTTCTGTTTTGTTTTTCCATTGTTATTACAAGAGCCAATTTTATTGCCAGATGTAATTACTAGTTTTGCAATGTTTTACAGATCTTTTATAATATGGAGGAGGCTTCTAGATAATGTTTTTACATAATTTTATGTTCAGCCTTTCTATTTTAATGGTCAACTGCTTCTTATTTCACAAATGTATAAATAACTGTCTACCTGACCTACTGATGGGTAAGCATTCTCCCAGCAGGGTGACAGTTATTGTTCATCAGACAAAGTGTGTGTGGGGGGAGGCAAAAGAAGGATTTTTATTTTCTTTGCAAATAATTTTTAGTATTTAAGCAGATATTAAAGGACTAAAAGAGAAGATGCAATGGTGATGAGAAAGAAACAGACCCTCAGACTTGGTGGCTGGGGGTTTCAAACAGTGAAACAGCAAAATTGTACTTGAAGTCAGGACAGCTGGTTTGAGTCTCAGTTATGCCATTCACTCGATGCTTAAACAATAATTTATTCCCTTTAAAGATTCCCTACTTTAAAACATGAGTCTAATAAAATCCATCTCACAGTTTTGTTGTACTGGGAAAATAAGATGTGCCTTTGAGAAGCTTTTTAACTGCAAATGTTAGTGAAAGAAGAGAGGCAGGTCCCCCCACCCCACCCAGCAAGATTACAAGGGGTATGGCTCCCTTTTTTCCTTACGGAAATATAGAAGCATAAAAAAATGTGGGTAACTTTCCAGAGTCTGGTTCCTTTACTTTATAAGATACTAGATAGCACAGCACATTATTGGGGGCTCAAAATGTTCGTTTAAATGAATGTGGGCATCTGTGCCCTAAACTATGCAAGGAGCACAAAGATAAACAAGTCTTGGCAGGCAAAAATATAGGTGTGTCACCATTTACTTCTTCTCTTTTTTTCTTTTCTTTTTTAACCTCTGTACTGTTTCTAGCTTAAGGCTGGTTTCACCATGCTGCTGGAAGAAAGTCTAGGCTCATGTGGAGTCAATGAAGGAGGAACAGCAAAACCAAATGTTTGAGGGCACCTGGTGAAAGCCAGGAGCAGTCAGACTTATTCTTAGCTTGGAAATAATGTATGCCTTCCTCAGACTTACATTCCATAGTATTGAAATGCTTCACCTAAGATGGCTACACCCTAATCGCTGGAACCTGTGAGTGGAACCTGAAAGTAGATGAGAGCAGCAGAAGAGTAGGCCAGAGTGATGTGATGTGAGAAGAGCTCAACTTGCTTTTGCTGGCTTTGAAGATGAAATGGGGACAAAAGCCCAGGAATCCTGGTGGCTTCCAGAAGCTAGAAAAGGCAAAGAAACCAATTCTCCCCCAGAGCTTCCAGAAAGAAAGACAGCCCTGCTGACATCTTGATTTTAGCCCATGAGACCTGTATCGGATTTCTGAGTTACAGAACTGTAAGATAAATACATTTCTGTGTTTTTTCACTACTACATTTATGGTAATTTGTTATTGCAGCATTAGAAAACTAATAGAGAAACCTATTACGAGTTAGCAGGATGGGTTAATCTAAGGGAACTATGCTTCTGTCTATGTGGACATCAATTATACAGTGTTTTTTTTTTTTAAGTGTTACAACATGGGTAGTTCCTCATTATCATTCTCTCTTGAACCTACTTTATTCAGCCTCTCATCCCCCACAACACACATACACTCCATTGAAATTGTTCTTATTGAAGAGAACATTTGCTAGATTGAGCATGTAACTTATTGGTCAAAATGGGACACTTTAGAGATTGAAAAAGGGTATTATTAGTAATTCCACTGCAATGAATGCTATAGATCAGGATTTTCCAGGCACTCCACCTTACTCACATTTTGCTAAATTCACTGGTCAATTGTCAATCCTATGTTACTAGAACTAATAAGCAGCATTGAACATATGTTAAACACTGTTAGTTTTCTGAAGAACTTTTCTTTTTCTGGCTTCCAGAGAACAACATATTCCTTTTCCTTCCCTCTTCTTTTGGCCACCCTCATCAGCTCCTTCTCTGTTTCCTTCTTATCTCTCAGTCTTGGTCTCTCTTATCTTATCTAGACTCTTTGCTGAGGTGATCTCATCCAGGCCAATGGATTTAAATACTATTTTGAGCTGATGACTCTCAAATTACTTATCAACTCTGATCTTGGAACCACAGGTCCATATATACTCAAGCCTAAAACACATTTCAAGATTAACATGTTGAAAATGGAGCTTCTAATGTTCATTCCCAAACCCGTGCCTCCTACAGTTACTCCCATCTTGATTGACAGCCATTCCATTTTGCCTGTTGCTCAAGCCTAACTATCTTTGGCTCCTCTATTTATTTCATTTCTCACAACCATTGTGTCATGCAGAGAATGAATCTGACGCAGTGTGGCCTCCAGGTATACTGTCAGGCATGCTATTCCAGAGATCATGAAACAGAAAGGCTCACAGATTAAATAAAGATGCTTCAATCACACTGTTTATTCAATCAGTTCAAAACATGGCAACAAGTGAGGGGTGAGCTAACACATTTAGGATAAGGTGCAAGCAGTTCGAAGGATCACACTACTTGAATCTTGGGTTGCACAATGTTCATATGTTTTTTTTTTTTCCCTGCATCTGCCTTCCCGATGGATGATGAGGTGACAGAACCAGATGTGAGAGTTGAGCAAGAGGATCCAACAGACCCAGGGTGCCTGAAGCCAAAATACACACTTGGCCTACTGGAGAGATGCAGGTCAAGTATGCATGACCTACAGCTGTATCTCATCAATTAATCTGCATTTATTTGCAATTTGTTAGGCAGGGCATATGGGGGGCTATGATGAAACCATACGGGGTATAACAAATGGGTAGTTCACTTAGGAATGACGTAGCTATCAACTCAGATGTGATATGATCTTACCTTATGATTTGGCCTCCCTATGCCTTTCTATCTATGCACTCTTTTTTATTTCATCATAGGTTTCATCTATTCCATCTAATAGGTAACTAAATTACTATGTGTATTTGATAGCATAGTACATATTTGAGCTCTGCCTGTACCTCATGAGCTCTTTATTTACTCATCAACTAAACTTAACACGAGTCTCACTTATATCCCATAAGATTCTAGTTTGCTTACTACTTATATTTAATGCTTCTAAAAGGTATTATCATCCTCTTTTGTAGTCTTTTATGGCAATTAAACATTCTGAAAAATACAGGAAACATACATTCTTCATTGTATTAGGAAATCCTATAGGTTGTCCTTTAAAATATATCCAGAATTCAAATAATATGCATCATGCTCATTGCAATAATCCTGATCCAAGCCCCTTTTTCATAACTTGCCTGTATTATTGCAATAGTATTCTAACTGGTATCCTTGCTTCTGATCTTGTTCTCTTTAGTCTATTCTCAACATACCAGCTGTGCTGAGATAATGAAAGATCATGTCATACCCCCAATAGTTTTCTACCTCCCTGGTAATAAAAGCCAAAGTTGTCACCATTACTTAAAAGGTCCTATATGACCCTATCTTCCATTACATTTTGGATATAATTTCCTATCTTTCTATCCTTCGTTCATACTTCTCCTTGAATATTCCAAGTATCCTCACAAATTAAGGCCTTTTCACTATCTGTGTTTCCTCTTTATGGAATTATATTTTTCCATATACCTACACTTCAAAATTTACCTTCTTAGTGAGCCATTCTCTGATAACTCAATCTAAAATTTTAATTTTCCTCCCCCTATGTACTGTATTTTCCACTTTACTGTTTTTATTCTTTTTGGCACCTACATAGTATTTTACTTATTTATTAACTTTTAAAAATTTACTTAAAATTAAATAATTACCTATTATTTTACATATTTTACTTATATTGTTTATCTTGTTCATTTTATGACTCGTCAGTGAGAATATACGCTCCATAAAGGCAGCATTTTCTGTGTTTGGGGCACATGCCAATGATATTTTTTCTTGGTAAATTATGAGGAAAATTTATTATAGGCAAAGATCCTGAGGTAGGTCAGAATGCTTCACCTCAACAGGTTAACAAATTGTACTGAGTATAAATCACATTTTCCAAGTTGGAACAGCTGAAGATAATTGTTATTTCTTAGAGACTGGAACCTGTGAAGACAACAGATCACTTTTATATTTTCCACAGGGGAAAATCACCTGCATGGTTCTTTCCGGTTCTGGAAAACTTCACCTCTCCTTGTGGATCACCATGTAAACACTTGAATGAAGCCCTCTAATAGAATCCAATCCTGTCTGTCTTGAGTTTATTTGTAGTGTGGGTCAGATAAAACCTGTAGGAGCCAGTATAAGCTCAGGTCCTCAGAAATACTTCAGCAAAAACTTTCTCAGTTTGAGTAGGTAAGACACAAACTTATCAAACCTAACTATGTGTAGTATCATCTTCTGATGTGCTTCCTTTAGAAAGAGGCATAATATAGCATTCCCTAACACCTGTGATTTGTGCTGCTGCTTTTTAGAAGGATAAACATTAGGTTTACATTAATGGCTTATGGTAAATAAAACCAGAAAGTGAATTTTAAAAATATTTTAAAATATATCATGGATTTTATAATATTTCAACAAAGGTAGAGTGAACAAATGGAGACAAGCAAAATGTAAGTCCATCTGTAATGATTTCAATAAGGAGTTATACCTGAGCATTGCCTTACTGAGATAAAAATGTGCTGCCAGACTAGGCACTAGAGAAAATTTTTTTAAAACAGGCAGTTCAATAAAGTGATAATGAGGTACAAAATAAATCCTTATCTGTTTGTTTTTCTGCCATGTGCTCCTTCACTTTAAGATGTGCACATGTATACTTGAAGTCTTGGTGATTTCAATGAAAGGGTGGTAGTGAAAGTGCTGAGAGATTCAAGAGAAAGAAAGCGAGAGTGAGAGAGGCAGAAAAAGAGAAGGGTGGATATAATAAAACTCTCTAAGCTTCATTGCCTGCATCTATAAAATGTGGATAAAAATAGCACCTCACAATTCCAAGGCTTGTTATTAGGGGGAGATTAGTTAATACAATGCGCTTACATAATGGTATGCCATTAGGTAAGTGGCATACCTAATGTGAGGCAGAATTATTATTATTTACTGGTAATGAATAAGCCGTGGCATGGAAAGGTTAAGTTATTTGTCCAAGATGATACAACTAGCCTTTGTGAAAACTTGGATGGGAATCTCCATTCAAGGTTAGGCTGAGTCATGCAAACTTGCTCACCAGTCTTCATTGTTCAATTATGTCAGAAAACTGGCCAAGGATAGAGGACAAAACTATGGTCTAAAATAGACATTCCTCTTGGGGAATCTTTCAGCCTCATGCCTCAACCAACTGTGCCAAACAAATCACTAACCAAATACATACCACTATCTTTAAAAAAAAAAAGGAATATCCAAAATTGTTATACTTTTCACCAATAGGATCAGGTTTTTAATTTCTAAATTCCCATTCACGATGTAGTTTTGATAAAAGTGTCATCTCTTAAGAATTCTTCAAATTGCTCCACTGATCCAAATAAATGTAGCTTTTTTAAAAAAGAGGAATTCTAGGAAATCTAGCAATTCTAGCACATTTCATTTCCATGTTCTAACATATACAAGACTATAATTTCTTATATTTTTAGGCCTCCTGCACTATTGGAAGGGTAGAAAACTCCACCAACGAGATTCCTCATAGAGAAAGTTTTAAATGGTGCACAGAACCTGTCGTGGTTTTGGAGTGACTTTCTAATAAATATGAGAGTATCTATTACATGCAAGTCTATTTTTGCAAAATTAGAAGGGTCATATGAAGAAATTTTCAGTAATGTTATTCTGAAATAAAAAGACTATAAGCATATTTTATAAAATGAAAATTTAATAAAGTATAGAGTATGTTTTCCTTTATGTATCAAATATCTAGAAAAATCCACCCAAAAAGTGAGATTAGTAATTTTCATCTGATAATTTGTCCATGCCTTTAACTTAAGCTCACAAGCTTCCTGTCTGTTTTATAAAAACCATTGGTAGCCTATAAGAGAACCTTACAGGTAATTATACAATGAAAGAACAAATCAAGTTATGGTAAACCTGGAGAAGTCTCAATAACAGAACAGCATTATGTGAGAGAATCTAATAAAACAGGGCTATTAAAAGGAATGAAGTTCTGATAAATGTGACCACATGGATGAACCCTGAAGACATCATGTATGATTTCACTGATAAAATAATTAGAATGAACAAACTCATAGGGTTGGAATCTAGAATATAGGTTACCAGGGGACAGGGTATAATTCAGCACTGAATTGAACACTTCAATGTAGTTAAAAGGAGGAAATATTAGGCTCTATACATGCATGTAAAAACAAAAAATAAACCAGGGCAAAAGGAAAGGCTCTTGATGGAGAAAGAAAAAAGGCAGTGCAAAATTCAAACAAGCAATAGCAATATTAGACCACTTCAAAGAGAAGTTTTTTGCTTTATAGAACAGAGTAAAAGTTGACAGACCTGTGAAGGAAATGGGCTCCGTGTGGGGTCAGAGGTGGTGACGTGAGCAGCTTGTGTGTAGGCATAGCTCTTGAACCGAGGCTTAGGAGAGGAAGTTGGCTCATAGCCCTGTGCTAGACTGACTGTGACCTGCAGCGAAGGGTTTCAGGGAGGGAAGAGGAGCCATTGTAAGTGACCCTGGAAGGACTTCTTTCCAACACACTAGAAAACAGAGCATTAAATGGAAAAGGAGAATGTTTATAAAGCTTAATTCTAAATATATAGACGTGATATTAGAAACGAGTACACTCCATGAATTGTGGCGCTCAATGTCATGTTGGCAAGCAGGTAATCAGGGAAGATATGAGGGCCTGAATTAACCATAAAGTTTCCATTCTGGCACAACTTTAGCACTAATATGGGATGGTACTCTTCAATCTGGAAGAAATAGGCATCCAAGAGCAATTTTCTCTGAGTCCAAAGTAAACAATGCCAGAATTCATCAGGTCAATACCCTGGAAAGGAAGGAAGTTTTCATAAGCTAAATATAGACCTAGCTCAGTATAGAGAAAAAATTAGGCCTAAGAGCTTTTGACACCTTCAGCAGAAATTTTTCTAAAGGTTTTTTCATTATTGTGTGTCTAAGAAAGTACAGGAAAACACCCAAAAATATTCACTGTTGAGAGAACAAGAGAAAGAGAAAATATAATGTAAGAATCCAATATAATGGAAGAATCTGGCTGGATTCTGTACAATAATATAATAAAGAACTTTATTATATGTATTCTCCATTTGATTCTATTTGAAATACTTTAAACCACTTTTCTCTTTTTAAAAATGTTACCTTGAATAATCAAAAATTATTACTACATCAGCAAGTTGCCAATAAAATAGGAAAATATTAAACAGATTACTTGCCTTTGCTCTTGCTCTAACTCTTTGATCTAGCAAATGGAGAATTTAATATAAACTCTTTTGTTTTGTTTCATTTTACAGAGTGGAAATATGATAAATATCATGTATTCCAGTTTCCTATAATATGGTGCATATCAACAGCAGAGTATTAAACTGTCTGCTTGCAAAAAATATTTTGTTTATGATATCAGATAAAATTTAAATACTTTACATACCCTCCCCCATCTCTCTACAAACACACACACTATGTGTACATATATATGGGTGGATGTATATATATTTATCTAGAATATATATAATTATACCTAAAAATGCATATAAAACAGAGAACATCTTTTATATTAGCTGTCCTTTAGATACTTTGACACTTTACCTGTTGAGAATAGTGCATTTGATGATGTAATTGAAAATGTTCTTCTCTAGTAACTTTTGATGGCCTTGGCAACATTTCCACTTCCTGGATGGCTTCAATGCTCACTTGTTGAGGCAAAACTTGGAAGAGTGACGTGACATACATTAAGATGGACTTCTTATCTGGATAAGTGGTGGCAACATCTGTAAGCATATTAACACCACATATCAATTTTTGGTTTCTACATTGGAGCCTCAGAAAGGGGAATGAACAAATCAAAGTTACAGGAAGAAGGCAGATTAATGAGTACTTCATTGTCCATGAATGTCCTCCAGAGACTGATTAGAACACGATTATCAGGCCTACAATGTCCTTCCAATTTGGCAGACCAATGAGATGACTACTAAAGTTAATTTCTTTTCCTTATTCACACAAACACTTCATTCCATCATACTTTTTCCTAAGACTAATTGCCAGACTAGCCCATCTGAGAAAGTGGCTTTCAATAGATAAGAAACAAAAATAAAAGATATTTTCCTTTCTGTGGAAAGTTATATTAGAATGTCAATTAAAATGTTGCATTGGCAATTAAACAATTACACAAGAAGAACTTAATTGCTTGGCTTCCAGTAAAGAAAGCTTGCACCTCCCAACCTTTTTTCTTTTTTTTTGCTGGCAATAAAGTAAGTCAAGAGCTAAAATATCTCTCTGTGTTGAAACAAACCATGTATTTCCCCAATAAAAATAAATTAAAACAACAATATTCCATATGTGTAATGATTTGTCATTTTCCTAAAGTATGTTAAAATATTTGTTTACATTATGGAACATCTGTGAAAATCAGATGTCACTTTCATTCTCAGAATTTAGAGATAAATTTAAAAGTCCTCACATAAAGATGTTCCAATTTTATTTCCTTTGCCATATCCTACAGGGACTGGAAGAAATCCAGCATTTAAAGTCAATAATAATTTGTAATAACACATACAGAAGGTACTTTTGCCATTTGGCATTACAGTTTCCTCACTGTGCTCATTCCAGAGAACCAGATGTAAAAATAATACTTTAAGTGAAGCGTATCATATATCCCAGGAGTATTAAAACATAAGTCCTGGCAGGAGGCCAAAGCAACATTGCAGCAATGTAGAGATGCATTTTTCCTGCAATAAATCAATCATACCTTAAACAGCAACAAAGGTTCTTTTTTTTTTTTTTTTAATTTTTTTATTTTTTATTGACTTTGTAATAATATTACATTAAAAATATATATGTGAGGTCCCATTCAACCCCACCCCCCCACCCCCCCCTCTCCCCCCCCCCCAACCACACTCGTTCCCATCATCATGACACATCCATTGGATTTGGTAAGTACATCTTTGGGCACCTCTGCACCTCATATACATTGGTTCACATCATGGCCCATACTCTCCTCTATTCCATCATGTAGGCCCTGTGAGGATTTACAATGTCCGGTGATTACCTCTGAAGCACCATCCAGGGCAGCTCCATGTCCCGAAGACGCCTCCACCTCTCATCTCTTCCTGCCTTTCCCCATACCCTTTGTCCATTATGTTTTTTAAGTTAAATATATATATTCCAACCAGGTGTTCTAATTACGAATAAAAAATCCAAGAGTAAGACCTCAAATTCACTATCATAAAAGGAAGTTGAACAGGTCACTTAGTACATCCCCTCGCAAGTAAAAAAAGTAAAAATACTACTTTTAAAGTATTTTCAAAAAGATTTACAGGGGAGGGAAAAATTATTTCACAGACTTTAGATGTCTTACTCACACATAAACAGACCATTAAATTGGGATCTACCCTTTTGATAATTTACTCCATTTTTTTCAACAGCTATTTATTGATTGAACACTTGTTATAGCCCCAAAGCTATAAGGTACAACGTTATATAATGCATATTCTCTCCTTATTATAATATAATTGTTAACCAACAGATGCTAAAGGTGATCTCTTTTAAGTACTTTGAAAGGAAAAAAACTAAAGAATACTTTATACATGAGGACTGTCTTTCAAACACATTTTACTAATTTAGCTTTGGAATTCTGAAGCCTAAAATCTTTCATTCATTTGATAATTGTTTTTCAAGGGTTTATTGTGTGGTGGATACTATACCGTATCTTAAAACTCTAGAATGCTTTCTTCCTTTTTACTAGTCAGTTTTACCTGTGATCAGCATTATTTTGAACTTCATTTTCTTTTGAGTTTATTAAATAAAATCAGGCTGTGAGAAAGGCATTGAATTTATAAAAGATTGATTCTGTGACTACTCACTACTATATTATACCTAGACATATGCTTGTATCCATTTGGGCTCAAATATATGCCATGATAAAAAGGAATAGAGGTAAAAATAGATCAAATGTAATTTCTTTACCCCAAGCAAATGTCAAAACATGTGGCTTGAATGCAAATGTTTATAAAAGTCATCAAAATAAATATGCACTATTTGACTAAATTATTGACAGTTTTACCCGAATCTTCCCACCTCTAAGGATGTGTAGGACTCAGTAGTACCAAAAGATAGAGTCCAAAATGTCTTTTATTAAAGAAAGGAATTTAGATCTTCTAAAATAATTTGAATTCCTTCAACCTATATTTACTGAAGTTCTATTATAATAAAATATATTAATACAAGGGATTAAAAGGCATAGAATTAATGGATTATGGTTTATTAACTATTTACAAAGGAATTTATAAATTTATAAAACGCATTTAGCCTATGTTAAATTATAAGTACTGAGCAGCTGAGCCACCCCACAAATAATTACAGACTACCTTGTGATAGAAATCAAGAGAAATTTAATGAGTTGGGGTAATTCTCATTTACGAGAACCTCACCAAGGCCAGTGCCTGGCATTCTGTGAGCACCTAATTATTTGTTAAGCAAGAGAATAAAGACACGAGGTGAAGCCATAGACATTGATGAGAATTGTGTAAAACAGTGACAGATTAAAAGAAATAAACAATAATATAAGATAATGAATACTACAACATTTGAGGGTATGAAAATAACGGGATGGGATTTATACTTTTTTTATTACAAGACATTACATTGTATGAAATGAGAGAAGATGTTGAACCCCTAAAATGGGAACTTTAAAATTATATGAAAGTAATTTTTATAATTATGCCCTACTATAGTATCATAAAAAAGTTTAAATTAATAATTTCTAATTCAATCTTTGAAGTTCTATCAGAATGAGAATGCTGAAAACTCACAATACTGCCAGAAGATTTTTGTTTCATGAACAATGACACTGATTCTGCTGAGCATTTCTATATGAGTCAGAATTTTTATATTGGGAGCTCTAATGGAACAAACACATCATTTAGTGAATGTCCATGGTTTTTCAAAAGAGGAAACTGAAGCCCAAAGTGGTTTGATGCCAATTTTAAAAGCTAATCAGAATCAGAATTAAAACCCAGTCATTGCATCAGGCTGACTCAAGCTACCTTGTCGAGTCTCAAAGAATGTTATCTTAGTGCACTTGAAGACCAAGGGTAGAGTATGTCAAAGCAATTATCTACACCATGCTGTGATCAATGTGGCTCCATTATAAGGCATCATTTCCTTTCTCCAGATTAGTGCATAGATAATCCTTTATAACACATTGTTTCTCTGTTTCAAAATATACATAAAAAATGCACTTCAGTAGTAATCAAAGAAATTTGAATTAAACACAAATGTGGGTTTTTAATTTTATTCCTTTCCTATCAAATTCGCAAAGAATTACAAAAGGATAATAATGTTGCAATGGCTTCAGTGATTTGAGCAAATTCCTTCTTTGTAGGAAGAATGTCAATTGGTTCCAACTTTATAAAAAATAATTTGGCAGTATGTATGAAAAGCCTTAAAAATCAATCATATTCAATGGCTCAGTAATTTTCCTTCTAGGAATTCATCCAAAGGAAATAATCAGCTATTTAAATGAAGAATTTTATAAATTGATGTAAAATGTAAACACTATTTATGATACAAAAACACATTTAGCATACAGAAAAAAAATTTCAGAATATCCAAAATACCTTAATAGTTAATTAGAAAATGATTGATTATATACCTGTCCGTGAATATTACAAACCCATTTAAAATGATTGCCTTTGAAGAATATTTGATAATATATGAAAACGAATACTTTATACTCAAAAGAGCAGGATGTGGAATATACGTAGAATGCTATAGTAATTTTAAAGATCAACGGAACATACTTCAAGATGCTAGTGAATTGGATGTGCTGGTATGATTGAAAATTTTCTTCTTTTTTATCCTATCTATAGTTTCTAAACATTCCATTAAACACACACTAATTTTATAACTAGATAAATACATATTATGTTATAATAAAAATACCTGCAAATACCAAAAAGAGACAAGGAAGGAAAATTTGCATAGAATTTTCTTCCCCTGTGCCCTCACCTCAAAAAAAAAAGTCAATGCTAATGAGTTTGTTATGAAACTGGTGTCTTCAACAAAACTATTCTTATCTTGGGCAATCAACCTCAAGAAAGTCTGATTAGCCAGCTGCCAGGCATGACCTTGAAACACCTCTGGGAAATCTAAACTAAAGGCTCCACTGTCTAAACCTCAGGACGTTATCTACCAGGATAAAGGCAAGAATTGAAAGACTGGATTATAATGTATATGAGGTGTAATTGGAAAGAAGCAGGATTTCAGAGATGATAGACATATAAATGTACAATCACGAAACTTTGTTCAGACTTTTAAGAGCTTCATTTTTTAAAAAAAGATTTCATTTAGAATCTAGTATCAGAATAAACTTGGATCATTTACCAGAGTTTGTATTAGAAACAAAACTGTAAAAATAAAGTAATTTACTGTTCAAAAGAAAAGAGGAGTAGAAACACTGGAAAGAAAAAATTGTGGTCACAAAATAGACATGGTCAGATAACTCTAAATATAAAAATATGAACACATATACAGAAACAATCAAAACCCATGGTTACATAAAGAACCAAATACATATGTGTGAAGTTCTTAAGAACTTACTGCTGGAAGTAGAGTGGGTTCTCATCTGAGGTTAGCAAATGAAGAGATTTCTGTTATAATGTCATCTGATCGATAAATGTGTGAGTCTATAATTACAGGCATTATCATAGCAATGGATTAATTCATTAATGTATTAGACTGTTCCCATTTTAATATTTTATAAGGAGCATTGCATTCTACATCTATACGTTTATCATTTACAAGTCACTATATACAATGGATATCCAAGATTCAAATAAGAAAAGAATTTGCACAGGCCCTTGCAAGTTAAATTCTTTAACATTCTGTAAGATGTGTTTTGCCTTCATTAAATTAGTTACTCCTTAATTAATCCATTCCACAATTTTAGCATTCATTCACTGATCCAAGTAGTTGCTTTTATCACCTAATAAGAATGCTTTTCATTAAAAGACTATAAAATATACTAATGAAAATAATTTGCATTGATAAAGATGATTTAGTTTCATAATAAAAGTAATAATGATAAAAAGCAATGGTTTTTATTTATCTGTGAGAAACACAAAACAATTTCCTCTTTTAAGCATCCAATCATTCCTTTCAAAATCCTTATGGGTTAGCTACTAGAAAACCATCACCATTTTCTTATTACAAGTAGAAAATGGTGGCTCCAAATACATATGCTTATACAGGGGCTAGAAAATTTTAAAAAAATGAAAATAAAAGCAGGTATTTATAGGAGACTTCAGATATAGTGATAACTGGTCTAGCTTTCTGGCTATTATCCTAAGGATCTTAAACATAGCTATGTAAATAGAATTTAAACATCATATATTCAATCCAATAAATAAAGTAGCTGGAGGCCATACTACTGATTATGAAAAGCATGGTACTGACAAGATGAGAGACTGATAAAACTATTTAACAAACGTTTATTGAATTCCTACTTTGTGCCAGGCTTTATTCGAGACTTGGAGGACAGAGGGGTAAATAAATGGACCCAGAAATCTATTCTTATAGAACTTTGATTCTAATGAGCAAATGAAGTTAGTTTTATATATCTATAACTTTTCTTTTGAACAGTAAATATATATATATACATATAAAACTTAAAAATCCTTAATTTTCCACTTTTCACTGTATGCATATCACCTAGTTCTTTTTGCTTCATTGTATAAAAGAATTGCCTTCCATAAATGCATTCATCTGGCTGGGCTCTTTTGGGGGGAATACATAGGAATGGGGGACCTATAGTGTGAATATCAAACATTCGAATAGTTCCTGTAAAATGGTGGGGTAAGGTCAACTAAATGGAAAGTCTCAATTCATCTTGACTTTACAGGTTTCAAAAAAACCATTTTCAGTTGAAAGATTTTCAACCAAAGATCAAATATCTGCTGAGTGCAGCTAATCAACTAAGTAAAATGTTCTGTCCTTAAATTTTCAGTTAAAAAATTGAACAGATTTTCAAAACTGTCTTTGCTGGCGTCTCACTGACTTTGTACCCTGTTGAAATATATATCTTTAAAATTTTCCTTGGCCATTTAAAACTTTAGAAAAACATTTTCGTATATGTTCTGTAAAATCAGGAGAATAGAGGCCAGCTTGACCTAACAAATGAAAGTTAATCAGTCGGTGTGGGAGGCTACTGATAGAAAAACATTTGTACAATTCTCTCTACATGTTTATTGTGGGAAAAACTATTGGAGTTTTCCATTTGAGAAGGAAGTATCTTGGCTCAGTGACATTTAACTCTGCTTCCTTAATTGCCACCTGCTGTTTTTGTGCTTTGCTTTTGAACTAACTGAATTGACTTTTTTTCCCTACTGATAGAAAAAATGCAGTTTCATAAGTACCCTCCCAATCCCTTTCTTTACTGATGCAATGTATTAGATTTCTACTACCTAATTCTTTACACTGTTAGAAATGATTTTTGATGAACAATGAGGCCAGAACGGAGATGCTCTTTTCATGTGACCCAAATTTCATTGGTTATTATGGAGCTTTCTGGTATGTTTTAGGACTCAGAAATGTCTGATGGCCTACAGGCAATTCTCAAGCAAAACCCTCAATGATGACTAGTTTGAGGAAGAAATTACATATAAAGAGCAAACCTTTTGTTATAAATATAAAAATTTACGTACTCTACAGCTAAGATTTTAACTTGTTAGGCCAAATACACCTTGATCAAATCATGGCCCTGCCTATAGAGCAGGGATTCTTAACCAGGAGTCCACAGACCACTTTCAGGGGATCCGTGAACTTGAATTGAAAATTCAAAAAAGCATTCTTGTGGGGATGTGTTGGTAGGGGTGTGACATCTTCATTAAATAACACACAGTATAGTGTGGACATAGTAGGATTTTTATTTTTATGTAGTATATTCTGAGTGCAGTGGGTAACTGCCTGCAAAAAAAGTTGGTAAGGATGGCGGAGATGGTTTTATGATGCCATGGGAAAACTCGAATTTCTAAATGTTTGCCCAAAATGACTGTTTGAACATTTGTTGAACTGTGTTAGGCTATCAGGTATTGAAATTATGGGAAAGTTGCAAAATGTAATTTTGAATAATCCTAAAATTCAAATTAAAGATATGCCAATGTTGAGTGTCATAAAACTATCTGCTGCTGCATTCTGAGAAGGGGACGATGGTTTTCACCTGACTGGCAAAGGGGTCTGTGGAACAAAAAAGGTTAAGAACCCTTGCTATAGAGGTAGGAGACTGTGATAAAATTAATGAATTTCTCTAGGTTCCAATTTCTTTATTTGTAAAATGATTCACATCAGTATCTCAAATTGCTAATGATGATACTTAAGAGAGAAAATGAATGCACAGTGTCTGACACAGGGAAAATGCTCAATGTATATTAACTATTATTTCTCATGATTTTTTTCTAATTGACACATAATTATATTTCTGAATTTTCCTGAATTCACACATTTACCAAATATTTTTAAGGAGCCTACCATGTGTAAACTATGCTACCAATTCACAAGGGAATGAACCATTTTTATATTTAGAATGGATTTATTTCCTAACTCCTAGGGTACAAGTGGATTATGGGACAAGCTTGCTGGCAGACAACTCTGATGTGACTTCCTCAGACTCAAAACTTTATATGAGATGGTGTCATGGCAGCACTAGGCACCACACGGAGCATCATCAGAAGGGCTG
The DNA here is from genome assembly GCF_030445035.2 of Dasypus novemcinctus. Taxonomy (NCBI): domain Eukaryota; kingdom Metazoa; phylum Chordata; class Mammalia; order Cingulata; family Dasypodidae; genus Dasypus; species Dasypus novemcinctus. Next base: position 36,963,663 of record NC_080704.1, read on the forward strand.
GAATGTTTAGCAAAGCATCATCACACACAAACATCGCAAAAGGATTTCAGAATGACAGATGGCAAAAGACATCTTCTTGAACTAATCCCAAATTTCGGAGTATTATAACTGAAATCTGAAATCAGTGTCCAAACGGCATGGACTTGCGTAGTTTCTACACGCTAGGAGAGGTATGTAGACGAAGCACACAGTAAAGAAATGGCACACTTTAATACATTTTCAAATTACACAGATATATTCTGCCTTTGGCAGTATTTCTAAAAATCCCATTTGTGTTTGAGGTTTCTGGTTTCAACCAATGAAATACAGGGTTCCCAATTACATATACAACAATATGCATGGATGACCAATAACTCCTAAGGTGAAAATGTATAAATTAGAACTTCACAGAAGTGAAGAGATTCAAACTTAAAGCAATGAGGGCCAAAGGTACAAGCGAAAAAGAGCATAAACATCAAAAAACATATAATAACCAAATCTTAAAAGTGGTAACTTTTCAAGTGAATGTAATCAATGATGTTAAAAAGGTATAAACAAAGCTCAAATGGTTCATTGTCACAGAAATTGTATATAAACAGTATGAATTTATTGAATAGAACTTGGTGTGTGGGTGTGTCTACTAAAAATATGGTATAAATGGATGTATAATATGGACTAAAAGATAATTACTAGTGAAAGGGGGATAGCCATGCTTCTATGTATGATGCTTGGATTTTAACTATCAAAAGAAAATTCCCTCATCTTCTCACCATCAAATCATGAATATTGCTACCTATACCCATCCACTTGTTCTTCCCCTCTTGTTAAAATTAAAGTGTTCATTCCAATTATGGCAAGTCTCTCTACATGTACTTTTCACTTATTTTCTATTGAATTAACAATACATTTTCTCCTAGCTCCCATTTTAACAACAACAACAACAACAACAACAACAAAAAACAGAACAAAATAACATAACAAAACAGTGGTTCTGGTAAACCAGTTCTCCAGAAGAAAGCCACAAACACATAAGCAACAACAACAAAATTCCTGATTTGTAGTGTTTGTAAGTATCTGTGGTATAAGTAGTCCCACATGGATGATTTCAACTACCACTGCTCAATAACTTAATGGCATAATTCCTGAATGGTTAACAATCTGCGCTCATTAGCCTGCAAGAGCCTGTACGAGCTCACACAAGAAGCTGTTAATAGAGTCACTCCCTGGTTCTTTCATCCCCTTTCATTTCTCTGTTCCCCTTCACAATAAAATCTTTCAATTGTTTTGGCTATACTCTATGTATCTACTTTCCAACTCTCTATTTATTCAATTCATATTTACTTAGCATTTCATGTTCCAGACGATTTTCCAGATCCTGGGAATACAGCAGTGAAGAAAGCAAAGTGAACAAACTCCCTCATGGGGCTTAGATTCTAGTGGTGACACTGCCAATAAATAAAAACAAATCTGGAAAGTGGATATGTGGCTCAACTGATAGAGCTTCCACCTACCATATGGGAGGTCCAGGGTTCGATACCCAGAGTCTCCTGGCCTGTGTGGTAAGCTGGCCCATGCTGAGTGCTGCTGAGGACAGGGAGCACTGCTCCGCACAGGGGTTCCCTCATGTAGGAGTGACCCCTGTGCATGGAGTGCTGCCCCACACAGGAGTGCAGCCTACCCAGGAGTGGTGCTGCCCACATGGACAGCTGATGCAGCGAGATGACACAGCAAAAAGAGACACAGGGAAGAGACAATAAGAGATGCAACAAACTCAGGAATTGAGGTGACACAAGCGAATGATCACCTCTCTCCTACTCCGGAAGGTCCCAGGATGGGTTCCCAAAGCCGCCTAATGAGAATACAACAGACACAGAAGAACACACAGCAAATGGACACAGAGAGCAGACAACGGGGGGAGGGGGGGGAGGAGGATAAAAAATAAATAATTATAAAAAAGTTTTTAAAGAAGAATCAGTTTAACATTAAAAAACAACAACAAATCTACAACCGCTCAGGTTTTAAGTGTTACAGAGAACTGGGTAAGGGAATGGGGTGGGATAATGTTTTAATTAAGTTAAGCAGGGAAGTTTTCTAGGCAATACTGGAGCAGAGACCAGGCTTCTATCTTGCCACTCCACTGAAGGCTTCATGCTATCAAGCCTAATAGATGTACCATCTTCATTTTAATCTATAGCTCCCAGTAGCACTCCTTCATTCTTAAACTGCCTTGTTTTTCTTGGTTTCTTTGAACTACATTTTTCAAGTTTTATACCTATCTAGCCATACTTTCCCAGGCCCTCTTTCTGGCTCTACTTATTTAAATTATATGTAATTTTGCAGTGACTTAGAGATTGAATCTGGATCTTCTCTAGCTATACTTTCATTCTCTCTTCCCTAGTAGATGTCATCCAATTTTAGGACACACAAGCTCTCTCTTTAATGTTGTCTATATGTTAATCATTCCCAAATGCCTATCTCCAGCCAAGATCTAGCCACTCAGGTCCAGACAGCTGATTAGATTTCTCTATTTGGAGGTATATATTTTTTATGTCCAAAATAGTGCTCTTAGTTCCTCTCAAGATCATTAGTCACCCATTTATCTACATCTCCAAAAAACTGACAATATTACTCATGTAAGATGCCAAGCAATAAACTGAGGAATCATCCTTGCTTTTTCTATTTGCTTCATTACCACACTTGATCCATTTTCAAGCCTTGTCATTTCAGCCTCCAAAGGAAATACATGCATCCACCAGGCTTCATCTTCATTATTACTATCTCAGCCAAGCCATGATCCTCAACTTCTGGGACCACTACATTCATACCAACTGTTCTCATGCCTTTCAATCCATTCTCCATGAGACAGCTGAGGTTTTCTTTATAAAAACAAATAAATTAAATCCTAAAACCCTCATACTTAAAACCCTTCACAAGGTTCTCATTTTGTTTAGAATAAATTCAAATTCCTTCCATGCCCTATAAGGTGTGGCATGATCAAATACTAAATCCTGCACACTTACCTAATGGCATCTATTAAAACTCTCCTTGACCACTACCTTTCAGACATGCTGGTCTTGTTTACGTATCTCAAATAATACAAGCCCTTTTCCACTGCTTGGTGTTTACTGGCTGTTTTCTCTGGAATATTACTCCTATAGATTTGCATTTTTCATTCATTTTTATCCTCTAGGTCTTAGATTATATGTCATCTTCTCACAGAGGCATTGGTTGGTTACCCTGTTTTAAGAGGCCCTGTCCCTTTTCCTTTACTTTGTTTCACATTGGTTTATTTCCTTCACATCACTGGTTACAAACACTAATTTCACGTGCATTTATTCATTCCTTTGCTATTGTTTGTCTACCTACAAAAACATAAGCACCATGATTACAGGAACTTTGTCTAAATTGTTTTATCCCTGGCTGATCCAGAGTAGGTACTAGATAATTGTTAAATCAGTAAATGAGTCAATGAACAAATAAGTATGGATGTCTGGGGATAAAGCTCCACATCAGTGGCCTACACAGAGGAACATAGAGTAAGATTCATGTTGAGAACTGAGAAATGGATGGAGGGGAAGAGAGCATTGTAGCAATGAAAGAGGAGCAGGCAGTATATATTTTCCTCCAAAAATATATGAAATAGATACAGATTGAGGTTTAATTAATTCTCATCAAGCATCAATTATATACAAAGTACTTTTATTATATTTTCTCATTTCACCTTCACCCTCTCTTTTGAGTTAAGAATACTGCCTAAGATCACACAACTAGTAAGTGAGAGTATTACTAAAATAAAATTTAAAAAGGTGATTTCTGGGTTCACATCCCAGTTCTCCCATTTTGTGACCTTGGCAAGATAAAGCAGAACGAGGCTTAGTTTCATATGGTATCACAAAAATTTTTACTTAAATTATTGATCACATTCTCAGAAATGAGACCTGATTTGAAGAACAGCTCATGCTCTAGGAAATATATTGGATTACTCTTTAAAATGGTATGGAAATAAGCATTCATTTCCAAATTAAAGGGCAATAGCAGGTTAAATTAAGAAACCTATAAGTGATGATGACTGTTAGTTAATTTTTAATTCAGATTGAAAATACTCAAGATAATACTCAAGACACAAGGAAACTAATGTTTTATTCATTACTTCTAAGCTTTGGTGTAGACACTACAAAATAGCACAGTGCTTTCCATAGGGTAGATATTAAAAAATAATACTGACTGATGTCAACAGAAACATTTGTTCAGGGTAAGAAAAGCAGACTCCTTGGAATGTAGATAAAGCAGATTCCTCAGAATTTTACAATAAATGCCTGAATACCTGGAGGGATGAAAGGGTCAAGCAAGTGAAAGCCTTACCTACTCACCCAAACCATGCCAGTCATAGGTAGGATCTATGTGAATAATTACAATTGAAGACGAAGTTCTTTAGGTTGAGATTTAAGAGTGAGAAAGGGATTCAGTTATGAACTAAAGAAAAATTAGGCATGATCTAACATACTAAAAAACAATTAAAATGGTCACTTGCATAATTACAATATATACATTATCTCTTATTTGGAAAGAAATGCTCTTTGACTAGAGATTAGTAACATCTGGGAATACGTAGAGAGAAGCGAAGGCTTTATGTAGCTTCTAATTATGCGTAGTTTAATTATTGGATGATCAGTTTACCCATTTGTAAATTTAAAGCTTTTCTCTGTTTTCCAGTAGCTGGACAAGGGATAAAACTGACTTGGTAAATAGATAATATCTAACTTTTTTGGACAAAACTACTTGGCTCTTCCTAGTTCTGAAATTTCAGCTTCTCTCGGATATTTCTCCCCCTCGTTGAATTCTACTAGCACAGGTCTACTCTCCTGGTGCCTGCAAGCCCCAGAGCTTAGCATGCCTAGCTCAATTACTATTTCCAGCAGAGCCTGGCTCACTATCCACAGCTCTAGACGCCATCCAGGCTGTGGTCTTGGACTAACCAAATGGGCATCATTTTCACTCTCTCCATGATGGGGAGTTTGGCTCTTAAAAAGAAATCTCAGAGGAAGCAGTTCAGGCTGCAACTCTTGGCTCCAAGAATTAGTCTTTCTTTTCTCACTGATTTGTTCTTTTACTAGTTTGGGTTTAATCTCTGACTTTTAAACATTTTTTTAGTGAAAGCAATATACGCTTATTGTAGTAGAAAATTAAAACAGTATAGAAGTATGAAGTAAGCAATGAAAATACTTTACATCTCCATAACACATCAATCTCATTCCCAAAAAGTAATACTTGTCAGCAGATGCTATGCTATTCAATCATCCATCCATCCGTCTATTCATCTGCCTGTCTATTTAAACTCAAAATACAAATACATTACCTCTGTATCTAATTTCCTATATACCTATATAAGATGCACTCAAGTATGTAAATTCATAGCCTTGCTTTGTCACTGATGAGCACAATGGTTTTGCACAAGTTAATTTACTTCTTATCTCCATGCCCATCTGTAAAATGGGGCTAACTGTAGTACCTATTTAAGGCTTTTGAAATAAGTAAGATAATGCAAGTAAAACTCTTAGAATAATGCCTGGCTCCAAGTAAGTTCATGGTGAAATGCAACTTAAAAATGTATATAGAGGGAAGTGGACTTGGCCTGATAGATAGGGCATCTGCCTACCACATGGGAGGTCGGCGGTTCAAAGCCCAGGCCTCCTTGACCCATATGGAGCTGGCCCGTGCTCAGTGCTGATGCGCGCAAGGAATGCCCTGCCACGCAGGGGTGTCCCCGCATAGGGGAGTCCCACGCACAAGGAGTGCACCCCGTAAGGAGAGCCGCCCAGCACGAAAGAAAGTGCAGCCTGCCCAGGAATGGCGCCACACACACGGGAGAGCCCCAACACAGCAAGATGATGCAACAAAAAGAAACACAGATTCCCAGTGCCGTTGATAAGGATAGAAGCAGTCACAGAAGAATACACAGCGAATGGGGAGGGGAGGGGAGAGAAATAAATAAAAAATAAATCTTAAAAAAAAATATATATATATATATATATATATAGACATACATATGTGATTAGTCAGCCAAAGGGGTGCTGATGCCAAATAAATAAACCAGAAATCTGTTGGATTTTATAAAGGGTATTTATTTAAGGTAGAAGCTTACAGTCACAAAGCCATAAAGCGTAAGTTACTTCCCTCACCAAAGTCTGCTGCCACGTGTTGGCGCAAGATAGCATTCTTCCTCTAGTCTCGTCCCTCTCCCAGGGCTTGTTTCTCTCCTGGTTTAGCTGCTCTGCTTGTTCCACAAGGCCAGCTGTAAACTATCAGGTGAATGGCTAGTCTCGCTTCCCAGGGCATCTGCCATCCTGGGCTCCAGGATAAAAACTCAGCTTTCTCCTCTACCATATCGTTTTCTCTATGAGTCCCCATCCACCAATGGAGCGGGGATGCATCGTCCTACTGACGTGGTCCAATCAAAACCTTAATCACTATTTAATCAAGTACAAGTAGAAGTGAAACCTCCAACAGACCAGTTTACAAACATAGTCAGTATTTCTTTTTGGAATTCATCAATAATATCAAACTGCCACAGTATGTAATACATGCCATTTGGATTTTTTTAAAAAATGATTAATTTTAAAAATGTATGCATTTACTCATCAACTATTTATGGGACACATGATATATGTCAAGGATTAAGCTAGGCACTGTAGTTATGATAGTAAGCAAAAGTAAAAACAAGTACAAACAAACTTGGAACCTGATCTAATGGAGTCCATAGTCCAATGGTAGAGATAGATTATCTTCTAAGTATTCCACAGCATGGAATCCTGCTGGAGCTATTGTAAACAATGATGTAGTGAACATCCTTATACCTATGTCTCATATATGTGTGAATATCCCTACAGGACCAATTCCTGAATGTGAAATCTCAGGATCAAAATAAGTACAATTTCATAATTTAAGAGATAGTGCCTAATTTCCTGATTAAAATATTCCAAATTGTTGTTCTACAAAAGGAGAAATGCCAGACCTATTCCATGAATCCTCATAATCATATAACATTACATTGTCCTATCCATCACAAAATATTTTAGTTTGCATTTATTTAACTATTGCCAGTATTGGGCTTACTTTTTCTTTGATTGGCTACTTGTAATTTTCTCATGTGGACATCCCGAACATGTTTTCACACTTTTTGATCAGGAATGTTACAAAAAATTTTATAATTGTAGGAGTTTTATCATAGTGAGTTTATTATTATCAGTATGCTTCCCCAGTCTGTCATATGTCTTGCTATTTATTAATGGTATAGTTCGCCATAGAAAATATTTTAACTTTTGTATTGTTAAATCTGTTAATCTTTTAGTTTATGGATCATGGGCTCTATGTCACCTTAATATTATTTAAAAATTTGTCTACATTCTAATGGAATATTTTTAAAGGTTTATATATTCACATTAAATTGTTATCATCCAGAAATTATTTTACTATTTGTTGTAGAAATGACTTCTCAGATTTTTCTTTCCAAGAAAGTCAAAGGTCTCATTTTATTTATTGGATAACCTCTCCTTTCTCCACACGTATGAAATGGCACAATTAGCATTTACTAAAGTTATCTAAATAAAGGGAACTTTTGTCAAAATATCTATTCTATATTGTTAACATTTCTCTATGTGTGTGCCACACTGTAATTGGTTGGAAATTTATGAATTCCACTAAAGCAAATCATTTATTTAAAAAGAATTTCCTGGCTATGCTCATGCATTTATTCTTTAGACTAATTTTTAAATTATTTTGGCAACCACATCTTCCTTCCCTGCACTGGCTGTTATTTTTAGTATGCTCTCCCCCATTCATGCCTGTCCCCTTTTTTTCTCTGCTTGTGCCCTAGGTGGCTGACTCCTTCACCTGGGATCATTTCCTGGCTGGATTCCAATTGCATTAAGCCAATGGAAAGGACCAGATGGAGATTCAAAAATAAGGGAAAGAGAAGGCTGGGGAAATTTCTCCACCACCATTTCCATATTTCAGAATTGCATCTTGTAGTAGCTAAGTCATTCCTACAACTATATTTGTAACATTTCCTCCATTGTTGCAGCTCTCAGTGAACTCCATTTACCTCCTTTCATTCTGTTTTTCTCCTTTCTGCTTAAGCTCCGGGGATAGTAATTGCTTCTGGCTGTTGCTCCTCTCTAGGTGACTCACACACCCTGTTTGTTACTATATACCTCTATAAGCCATATTTTCACAAAATACTTTTCATTTCAACCATCAGAGGTTAATTGTATTTCTTGCTGTGATTCTGTATGTTATCCCCTTGGTGATGGTTAATTCCTGTGTCAACTGGGCTAGGTTATACTGTCGAGTTGTTTTTGGTCAAGCTACTGTGAGCATATTTTATGGATTTAAATCATTAGTCAATTGAGCTCATCTATGACTGATTACATGTACAATTAATAAAGGAGATTGCTTTTAGCATGGAGAGGAATTCATCCAATCAGCTGAAGGCCTTAAAGGGAGAAATGACAATTTCAGCGGTCAGAAAGAAGAATGTATTTCTCTACTTCAACCAGGCAACTTCTCCTGGGGAATTCAACATCACCACTGAATTCTAACTTGTGGCCTGCCCTATGGAATTTGGACTTGCCAATTCCCACAATTGCCTAAGCCAATTTCTATAATAAATCTTCAATGTTTACATGCACACACACATACACACACATACACACACATGCACTTTTGGTTCTATTTTTCAGATGAACCCTGATCTGTATAACCTCTAAAATCATAAAGATATAGGTAGATATAGATTGCTACAGCTATATATATATATATATATATATATATATATATACACACACACACACACACACACACATATATATGCATGTGTCATGTGTCTATATAAGTATGTCTGGATTGAAATGACTTTGAATGTACTAATTTAGAGATAAGCAGCAGTTTTTGTATCTCTTTCTTTACTCATATCTTTATTTATGTATTTATATGCAAATATAAACTTTATCCAAGTAATCCTTACACTTTATTGTGTAGTTTCCTTCTAAGAAATATACAGAGTTTATAAATATTCTGGATGGGATTCTACTTTCTGCTTACATTTTCTGATTTTACTATTGTTTTAAATAAGGAGAAAGTCATATTGTTTTCAAATGATGAGACTTTATTCCATCTTTTCCAATATATATACCTCGTGTTTATTTTTTCTTGTCAGATAATACTGCCTAGGTTCTCCAGAACAATACTGAACAATAGCACTAATGTGGAATATTCTTGTATTCTATATTATATTAATAATAATTACTCTATCATATCAACATAAGGCAGTTTCCATCCATTCTGGCTTAGTAAGAACTTTTCTTAGGCTTGGTAATGAATTTTGGAAATGTCATTAGAAATATTCTTTCTTCTTTTACCAGAAGGACTGATTAGGTCTGATTTTCTGAACTTTTTCAAGAAAAGGAAGAACAAAGATTCAATGTTAACTGATCACTGCTTTGTTCTTTGTTTTGAATTTCATGATTAATATAAATGTCATTTCACATAAGAGTACTGATTAACTTGAAAGCTCTCAACTTACTCCCTTTAAAAGTTTCACCTTATTTTTCTTTAAAACATATAGCAAAATAGAGTGGAATTTCACTGTTAGGAAAGAGTTTTCCTAGCTAAAAATATTTTTACTATAATTTAGACTAAAGTATACACAGTTAATAACCTTCCATACCTAAAGCATTTCATCAGAACAAAAATTCATCTTTAATTAATGCAACTTTAAATGGGGGAGGGAGGCGACATTTCCTGATAGCGTAATAATTTAATTCATTTACCTATACAAATCATTACTCTATTGAAGCCGTTAGGAGACAAGCTGATTTATAACTCCCTAATCATGACTGGGCATAGTAGGATATAAGGTAAATCTCCCATGCTATCTCTGTAATGATCACCATAACGATGACCCTGAAATTACATTTTCATTCATTATCGCTTTTTGCAACTTCTTGGTCATTACATTCACATGTTATGACTTACAAAAATAATTAAACTAAGATAAGTTGGGGCATGGATGAGAAGAAAGTAAATTGAAATGGAAAATGCTACATAGGTTCTTGATAGAGCTAAGCATCGAGGTTTAAATGAACCAAATGCAAATTAGCTCTATGCTTTGAATTTTTTTCAATTTATCATTAAAAATTTTATTACTTTGTGTGAGTGATTTTTGTATGATGAACAATCAAGTAGATAAAATTTTCAGTAAAGTGTATGTACATTGCCAAGAAATCAGTGTCAGGTAATTCTATAACTGAGTTTCCCCGTACTTAATGAAATGAGAGGGGGAAAAAACCTGAATGTTGCAAAGTTTAAAGTAATTGTTGTAATATACATTTGCTTCCAAATATTAAAGTAGAATAATGAAAACATAAAATTTTATTTGGGCAGAAATTATTTAGATTTTGTACAAGTACACATTATTCGTTGTGTTTGTTACAGGTGGACTTGCCGTGGTGCCTCTATTTAAGCTATTTTCACTGCCTGGAATACCTTGTCCTATTTCTTTTCTTTAACTTTTTTATTGAAGTTTATTATTCATACATGGAAATTCATAAACAATAAGTGTATAAAGTTTTGAACATATGAAACAAACACGCCTAACATCATACATGGCTCCCATATATTACCCCACCACCAAACCCTTGCATTGTGAAACAATTCTTATGAATCATGAAAGAGCATGGTCAAAATATTACTACTAACTATAGTCAATATCTTACATTTAGTGTATTTTCCCCCAACCCTCCAGGTTATTAACACCTGGTATTAGTATTATATACCTGTTAGAGTTCATGAAAGAATATTCTCATATTTGTTCGGTTACCCATAGTGCATCTTCTACCACAGGATTCATTGTGTTATACAGTCCCATGCTTTGAACAATCCATTCAAAATGTACACCTGGAGGCTCTCATATTCATCACAGAATTGTGCTGTCATCACCTCAGTCAGTTTTAGAACGCTTTCATTACTCCAAAAGGAAAGATCCCATACCCCCTATACCCTCCTATTTTTGTCCTTTAGAATTGAAAGGAAGTTAGAGAATAATGCAGGAACTGTGTAATAGTGATTTCAGTGGTGGATGAAGATTGTGGTTAATAGTATAAGAATGTTCTTCTTTGACAAAGTGTTAAGAATATGGTGGTAAACAGGAAAAATGCAAGTATATAACTTATGGGTTATAGTTAACAGTAATATTGTAATATTTTTACAATGTCCTATTTCATTTCATTTATTTAGCTAAATAAATATTATCAGTTATCCAATGTCCAAGTGCTATAGAGTTGTTCAAGAGCTCAGTACATGATGATCTCTTCCAAACTCTGAACTCATATAGCCAGGTGGATTCTATCATATACTACCTTGAAATCCTAGCTTATACATAGACACACACACACAAAACTCACACACATGCATACAATCATGCACATGCACACACACACAAAATGTAGCTATTAGAAAGCTACTTTTAAGGGACTTGGAATTCTCTTATAAAATACTCTTTAAAAAAAAGAGGCATTTTATTTTCTGATTTTAAAATCAAGGTTTTGTTCAATTTAATTCATTGAGAATGGATTGGTACCAGCGGTATGCCAGGCATTATGTTGGTTCCTGGAGATAAACAGTGGAAAAGATAAAAACAGCCCTTGAATTAATGGCACTTACAGTTCAAGCGACATAAATAACACCAATATGTGAGGCCAAATAGTGTGTTTTTCTATATTTTAAAAAATATTCTAAATGTGTTTAATATGAAAAAGGTAAATTAAATATACTAAATCAATAAAATGCCCATGTATGCCCATTTTGATGGACAGAATTGAGAGAAGATAAAGACAACATTAGCATGTCTTTGAATTTTGACATCTGAATGTGTCACTTGATAATTATCATATCTATTTTATGAGTCAAATTAAACCTATAAAAATTGTTTGTCTACCAAGTTCCTTTATTGTTTTTATCTTTTTTTTATATTCTTTTTTTAGGATCGGAGGTGTATGCACTCTTACAAGAAAGTACATTTTCAGTGTCAAATACCAAGTCTGGCTTAATTCAAACTCAATAAATACTTGTGAATAAATGAAAAAAAATGGTGACATAGTGTCCTCTTTGTTCTTCTGTCAGATAATCTGAATTACATACGCGCCCACTTACTATTATTTCTTATTCCACCTCCAAATCACCAATTTCATTTATGTGAAATGTTATTTAATTTCTAGTTAGCCATCATATGGACTTTTTTGTGCCTTTCCACATGTCACTTAATTTTTAATAAAGTTACTATATTAAAACATGGGTAATGAATAAGCATATGGAGAAATGACTTTTACAATTGTCAACTATAGTATATAAAATTTAATAAAAATGTTTAATCATTTCTCAGAATTTTTGGGATACAATATAAAGGATTAGCATTAATTTCTATATTTGAAATGGGACAAATTAGATTCAACACTTAGCAGGTCAAATTTAATGCATAGCACAAAATGACCCAGAGTTTTACTTTTTGAGGAAGTCCTTTAGAAATACTGATTAAACTAAAAACCATAAATAAAAGTGCATTATTTAACACAGGGCATTTTAATATCATCAACTTCAAATTAAATCAGAATTTTCCCCTCTGTGGAAATTAAATAAGGCTAATACAGTGAGTGAAGAGAACCTAATTTACAGGGCCATTATTGTTAAAATATTTCAAATAAATTTCTATTCAGTTCTTATTAGTTTCATAAAATTGACTTATGAAGAAATATGCAGGTCTAGATCAGGCCACCAAAGCTTGTCTTTTATCCTTATATTTCACACAAAATGGTTATTGACCATATGCATTTTGTCTAGAACTTTACACGAGGGGGTTGTTAACATAATTCATTTACAATTCACTTAGCAAGAAAACATGTTAAATTGAATTTTACTCTGAAACAATAAATCAAATAAATGTGAAATACATTACATCCCATAAAATGAGCAAACACTGATCATATTATACAGCTGAACTATGTAGCATACATATCCCAGGACATTTGAAATTCCAACTCCATACAGTTACTAAATAAGTCTCACCATCCAAAGGGTTTACATAAGCACAAATGAATAACTTTGGGTCATATTATCAGCTCATATTCAATAGGTATAATGGTGCATTAAAAATAGAAACCTCTTCTTACATACTACATCATTATCATTTAAACCTTTTTCTAATCATAAAAGCATAAATTTTGCCATGTCATTGAGATGACAATACATTTTCATCTACCTGATAATCATAAGATCCAGTATCTTTATATCATCAAGTAGCTGGAAAAAAGAGAACTCTCAAAATCAGAAACCTGCTCCTGGAATTAGAAAGTTCTAGTAAACATTGCATAAACTTTAACAGTATAATATATAAATAATCTAGTATCTATTACAATGCCTTAACCAAGTATGGTGTCTAATGAAGAGTTACTTTGTTGCATATGTGTAACACATTACATCAAAGAAAGAAAAGAATCTTAACCCTTGGTGTAGACTCTAAACATTTTTCTTAGCCACATCTGCTGTGGCAATTACCAAGAAGGTTTTCTCTATTCCTGATAAAGTCCTTAATACCAAAGATTGTTCTAGGAATTTCAATGTACTGGATTGTATAGTGTGACCTGAAGGAGGGTTCCTACTGCTGAGTGCTGTATCTATTTCTATCCACTTAATCACACTTATTTATGATCTCATTGCATCTATAATATTGCAGACCATGGGGATACACACATATGTATATGGGTGTTTATGTTTGTAGAGTGATTCCTTAAAAATGATGATGTAGCAGTTTAATATGGTTATGAATTCCAAAAATAGATACTGGATTATGTTTATAATCTGATCTGTACCTGGGTGTGTTTAAGTTATGATTAGGGCTTTGATTGGGCCATGTCATTAAGGCATTGACTCCCCATCCCTTGGTGGGTAGGGACTCAGATAAAAGGTATGGCAAAGGACAGAGTTGAGGGTTTTTTGATGTTGGAATTTTGATGCTGGAGTTTGATGCTGAAGCCTTAAGATGGAGCCCCAGGAAGTAAGTACACAGAGGAAAGAGAAGCAAGACCCAGGAAGAGAGGAACCCTGAACTCAGAGAGAAGAAAGACCCTGGAAGGGAGGAACCTAGGAAGCCTAAACCCTTGCAGACGTTGGCAGCCATCTTCCTCCAAAAGGTTAAAAGAGACTTTGGTGAGGGAAGTAACTTATGGTTTATGGCCTGATATCTGTAAGCTCCTACCCCAATAAATACCCTTTATAAAAACCAGCCAATTTCTGGTATTTTGCATCAGCACCCCTTTGGCTGACTAACATGGATGACATATTTAAGGGCAAAGATTTCCCCTAGAGCTTATTCAATTCCTATTAGAGATGGTATTTCTTATTTCAAATTAATATTTTGAACAAATCTTCATATATTTTGGACTCATACATATGCTACACATCTATTATAGCTAAGGAATTTCTGCAATCTGATGTTTATATGGAATGAATGACACTACCAGAAACTATCTATGACATTGTGGTGTCATCAAATCAACAAAGTTCATTTTTTATTGACCAGATCATTAGTTTGCTAGATACAAAAATGTCATATTCACAGTGAAGCCTGTCAATGTCTCCAATAATAAGTTCACAGGTAAAATGGTGACTCTGTATTAAAACACAGTATTTTTAAAAAACATGCAGGTGACAGAACTCCATACCTGAAGAGTAATGATAAATCCATCTGTGTCAATGTCAAGTGATACCTAGTTGAGGGTCACATGACTCTCATTTGGACTGCTTCTAAAAAACAGTTTGCCACTGACTTGCATGTCAAGGCATAAATATATAGCTATTATATTAAAGATATAACTATCCTGAGAAGAATATGTTTTACTGCTTAGAATAAAAACAAGATTTGGATGTCTAAACTGAAATTATATTGAATCCAATAAGATGAAATTTAATAGATATCAACTAAAGCTTGGAATTAATATTGAAAGAGCAGTTTGTAAGGACTGCATGAATTCAGAGAGAAAGTATTTGATTGGGAGTCAGGCAATTCAAATTCTACTTCTAGTGCAAGGATTATTAGATATAGGGGCCATGATTACCATGATGGTAAAGGATAGCAAAAACAAGCATGTTACTAAAGTTTGTAGGTGTTCATATTATGGTGATGGTGGAGACAGAATAACCTCCCACACAGTCAAATGCAGTCAAGGCTCTGCTAGGTATAAGTAAAATCAATGTGTGAAAGTTACAAAGGTACAGATTCTTACTCAATGTAAAAAAAAAGAACTTTTGGTAATAAAATCTTTTTAATAATTAGAATTGACTACCAAAAGACAGAATCTGCTTCAGAAATACTTCCAGTTGGCAGAGGGCTTCAATTAGAGAATGCAGAGACATCTGTTATCTGTACTAGAGAAGGTGTTCTGTAGTGCTTAATAGGTTGGCTTAGATTACATATTGCCTCTTAATTTTACATACATTAGCACATTTACTGGCTTAAAAACATCTGGCTTAAAAACATCTGTATGTGGAAAAGGAACTATACAGGGATGAATTCACTGAGACTGACATAATAAAAATGGCTTCCCAAAACTATTGAGCTTGTGAATAGCAGAGCAGAACTGTTTCCAACTCTAAATTTTGATTAATGTTCAAGCAATTAGCAAGACCACTTAGCAAATTCATTTACTAGAGTCCTGTTTACACCTCTATAATCACCTTAATTATTTTTTTCTTTTTATACCATTCCTCTGCCAGCATTTATGTGATTGGTCCCTGTCAGTGAATAATAAACTACTTGATGTTCCAAGGTTACATTTTTCTCAGTCGACATTTCCTTAGGGTAAGTCCTGCCAATATTCCTTCTCTAGTTAGGATGCACGGCATCCTTTAATAACAGAAACAAAACTGTGCTAAAATTTAAGTATTTGTTGATTATTTTCTCTTGAACATTATACAAACATCTATTATAAATAGATATATATATCATAGTCTTTAAAATACATTGCAATTCACTAGGCTATTGTAAAATATGAACAAAGTATTAACAAATACACTCTATAGGATTCTGATGATACTTTTTTTTTCAATTCAAATAATTTTTTGGAATGAGATCTTCATAATTTATGAATGGCATTACTGCCTGTCAGGAAGAAATAATGAGCTTGTATTTCTCAGTTGTGTGTAAATTGCACGCATTTTATTATTCTAAGGAGAGGCCGCTATCAATCAATAATTTTTAGAAAATGATGGTCCTCCGTTAGACAGGAACTGATACCGAAGCTGATAAATGTTTACCCTTCATCAGAGACTGACAAATATCATATGACATAGACTACTTTTGTGTTTCCATATTGCTCACATTAAAGTCTGTCTAGGAATATAAAAATTCAAAAATGTGATTTTAATGTAAAAGTGCTTTCAAAATTCTTGGTAGGAAGCTTGCCAGAGACACCAAAGGAGCATTTTTAGAAGTAAATAGGCATTAATTTCATGTAAAAGACAAATAAGTAGAGATTTTAAAAGTATGGCTAATTTTATGACATACACAAAAATAATAAAATTTTATTATATGATCATGTTGTGAGGTCTATATGCAAGTGTCTTTTAATAAATGGAGCCCAGGAAACCTCTGTAGTGTGTTTGGGCAGGTTTAAGAGCAGTAGTTTCTCTAAAACAGGCTAAAGGCATTTAATCCATGGCTGCTTTTTATACAGAGCTGATTTATTTGAATCCACAGTGCTGTAGACCACATAAATGCCATGTTAATATTCTAAGCTGAGTTAAATTGTGTTAGCATGAAAACCTGTTTTATCATACATTTCACCTTGGCCTATGAGAGAATGCGATAGTTAAACTATTAATTGACAATTAATTAATCAGTAAAGCAGCCATTTTTTAAAAATACATACACAAATTCTCCCTGGAAAATACTGCAACGTTTTCCTTTTCCTCATTTGCCAGTTTTGTTTTGTTTTTTAAGTCTCTTCATTTAAATGAAACTTCCTGTTGAATTGTGTAGGATTCTTAGCTTCCTTAGCTTTTTGCCTTTCTGGTTTATTAATCTTCCTATGTCTCCCTAGTTTTTAAATTTAAAAAGGGCTGACCTTGGAGAGACAGCAAGATGGCTGCAGAGTAAGGAGCTCCCAGAGTCAGCTCCTGTTATAGGGCAGTTAGCAAACATCCAGAGCTCTCTGGAGTTAGCTGAAGCACCTGTTTGGGGGCTCCAGGAGACCAGAAGATCATCCTGCAACATCCTTGAAGGAATGAAAGGAGGAGGCTGCCCTTGTGCAGAGAAGACTTGTAAGTAGAGCGCTTCATGCCACGGAGGCTGGTGCCCATCCTCTACCAGAGGCACAAGCCACGACAGGAGCTGTTCGGTGACTGGAATTGGAAGCTCCACTTCCCAAAAATGGGGGAGGAAGAGATGGTTGGGCACCAACTTCAGCTACTGATGAGTAAAATTCAGGGGGCTACAGTATAATCCCAAGAACAGCTAAGGTTTGAGACTGTCTAAGTCAGAAAGAGGCTGGGAGCTGCCATCTTAACTCCGAGTCTGGCACAAGGGGAAGTGGGGTGGACTGAAGATCCCAGGGCTGGTAGGGACTGGCTTCTTTCCATCTAGGTCTAGCCTAAGACCCAGTGCCACCTCCAACAGGGAGGAAGCTACAGGGATCTGTGCCAGCCTCTCCGGGAAATTGTTGGTCATGCTGCACAGGCCAGTGATTGTCCTACTCTGGTGGAGCAAGCCACCCCAGGAGCTGTTCTGTGACCAGATTTGGAAGCTCCATTTCCCAAAAACAGGGGAGGAGGAGATGGTTGGTTGCCCATTTCAGCTACTGATTGGTAGACTCAGATGGCCAAGGAATAACCCTAGGAACAGCTGGGGTGTGAATTTGTCTAAGTCGGAAAAAGGCTGGTGGCTGCCATTTTGACTCTACCCCCAGCCAGAGGGGAAGCTGGGCTGACCAAAAATCACAGTGACAGGAGAAACCAGTCTCTTTCACCCAGATCAGCCTGCAGCCCTAATCTAGGCTTCAGGACCACCTCTGGCAGGGAGGAGGCTGGCAGGCCCTGCACCAGTCTATCCAGGTAACTGAGGGTACATTTGGATGGTACAAACTGAATAATTAAAAGTCTACAGGGTCAACTGTGGTCATCTTGGACCTGCACTGCATAGATTGCTGCCCACACCTGCAGCTCCATCCCTGCCCCAGGCAGGGGAGAAAGGGGCGTGAAGCTTCATCAGTCTCTATGGGAAACTACAGTATAGGCCTGCATGACCAGGATTATTCCACACAACTGTGACTCTGTCTCTACCTTTGGGAAAGGAGAAAGTTGGGAGAAGCTTCATCCATCTTTGGGGCAATGAGGGCAGCTTGAGCCTCCACAGTTTATAGCAGCAATTACATCCTTGGCTCCTACTATACAACCAGCAAGGGAGAAAGGGCAGGAAGCCCTAAACTAAAGAGAAAAGCTGCACCCAGAACAAATACTCTAGTAATCCAGATGCGAAGACACCAACCAAAAATTACAATACACACCAAGAAACAGCAGGAAGATATGGCCCAGTTAAAGGAACAAGATAAGCCTCCAGATGACCTAAAGGAGTTGAGACAACTAACCATAGATGTTCAAATGAATCTCCTTAATAAATTCAATGAGATGGCTAAAGAGATTAAGGATATTAAGAAGACACTGGACAAGCACAAAGAAGAATTTGAAAGCATGCATAGAAAAACAGCAGATCTTATGGGAATGAAAGGTGCAATAAATGAAATTTTAAAAACACTGGAATCATATAATAGCAGATTTGAAGAGGCAGAAGAAAGGATTGGTAAGCTTGAAAACATGGCCTCTGAAAGTGAACATACAAAAGAACAGATGAAGTAAAGAATGAAAAAAGATTGAACAAGGTCTCAGGGAACTGAACGACTGCCAGAGATGGGCAAACATATGTGTTATGGGTGTCCTAGAAGGAGAAGAGAAGGGAAAAGGGACAGAAGAAGTATTTAAAGAAATAATGTTAGAAAATTTCCCAACCCTATTGAAGGACATAGATATCCATGTCCAAGAAGCACAACACACTCCCATCAGAAAGAATCCAAATAGATCAACTCTGAGACACGTACTAATCAGAATGTCAAAGGCCAAAGACAAAGAGAGAATTCTGAGAACTGCAAGAGAAAAGCAATGCATAACATATAATGTATACCCAATAAGATTAAGCACTGATTTCTCACCAGAAATCATGGAGGCAAGAAGACAGTGGTATGATATACTTAAGATACTACAAGAGAAAATTCCAGCCAAGAGTTTTATATCCAGCAAGACTGTCTGTCAAAAATGTGGGCAAGATTAGAATATTCACAGATAAACAGAAACTAAGAGAATTTCTAAGCAAGAGACCAGATTTTCAGGAAATACTAAAGGGTGTGCTAGAGCCTGAAAAGAAAAGACAAGAGAGAGAGGCCTGGAAGAATCTAGAAATGAAGATTATATCAATTAAAGTAACTAAAAGTGTCAAAAGAGGGGTGAAAATAAAATGACAGATAAAACTCAAATAGTCAGGAATAAACTTAACCAATGATGTAAAGCACTTGTATTCAGAAAACTGCAACCCAATGTTAAAAGAAATTTTAAAAAGTCCTAAATAACTGGAAGAACCTTCCATGCTCATGAATTGGAAGACTAAATATCATTAAGATGTCAATTCTACTCAAATTATTATACAGATTCAATGCAACCCTGTTAAAAATTCCACTAGCATTAAAAAAAATTTCAAAAACACAATTAGCAAATTTATTTGGAAGATAAGGGGTCCTGAATAGCTGGAAACATCATAAAAGGAAAAGCGAACCCTCATCTCTGAACTTTAAACCATACTACAATGCTATAATGATAAAAACAGGATGGTAATGGCATAAAGACAGATATACAGACCATTGGAACAAAAATGATGGCTCAGAAACAGACCCTCACATGTATGGTCAAGTAATTTTTGACTAGCCTGTCAAACCCACACAGCTCAGGCAGAACAGTCCATTCAGCAAAATGGTGCTGAAAGAACTGGATATCTATAGCCAAAAGAAGGAAAGAGGTCCCTATCTCACACCTTATCCAAAAATTAATTCAAAATGGATCAAAAAACTAAAAATAAAAGAACCATAAAATTTCTAGAAGAAATTGTAGGAAAATATCCTCAAGACCTGGTGGTATGTAGTGGATTATTAATGGAGAGAAGAGAAGGAATGAGAGACTTCTGATGTTTAATGCATGTAGAAGTTTTAATTAGCTTTACTTTAAAAGTGTGGAAATGTATAGAAAGGATGGTAAAAATAGTAATAGCTAGTTTACAAATAGGGATGTGGCTAAAAATGATAGTCTAGGGATGTAGTCTAGTTATGTAAATGCCAATTGACAGAATGCTAGAGAATAATCTATGAACAGAATAGCACAGTAAACCAAGAGGTGGATGAGAATTGTGGTTGATAGTACAGATGCAAGAGTGTCCTTTGTGAGCTAGAGCAAATGTATATCACTACTGCAGGATGCTGGAAACACATGGGAAAAACACAACTGGAATGACCTATGGACTGTGGTTAGAAGTAATAATATAATGTCCTTGCATCTATGCCAAACATGTACTTGTTGATAATGGGGCAGTATGGGTAATATGAGCCAAATGTATACTATGGACATGGTAACAATCAGATGATATTATCTTATCTGTAACAAATGTTCCACCACAGTGTGGTGTGTTGACAGAAGGGTGTTGCTTGGGAATTATGCATATGTGCATGTTTGTTTTATAAGTTTACAACTTCTGTCATAAAAAATATATTTAAAAAATAATAATAAGTGGTGGAGTGGACATCACCATCCCAGGGTCCACAGAATAGAGGAATAAAATATGGACTAGAGTGGACGCACTGATATTCTACTATAAAACTACTGCGACTAATAATAGAAGAAACTGTAGCATTGAGGTAGAGAAAGTGGCCACAGTAGTTATTGAGGGCAGGGAGAGGGAAGAAGAGATGTGATGTGGGGGCTTTTTTTGGAAACTTGAGTTGTCCTAAATGATATTGCAGGGTCAGATGCTGGACTTTATATATCCTGCCATAACCCAACTGAAGGTACTGGGGGAGAGTGTGAACTACAGGGTAAACTATCATCTCTGTGGTGCAGCAGTGCTCCAAAATGTGTTCTCTGAGTGCGATGAGTGTGCCACAATGATAGAGGAGTTTGGTGTGGGAGGAGTGGGGAAGGGGGGGGTTATACGGGAACCTCTTATATTTTTCAATGTAACTTTTGTGATGTATATATCTTCGAAAAATACAGTTTACAAAAATGATGGGGTAGGGGGATGGGGAGTGGAGTACATGGGTATCTCTTTTTTTTATGGTTTTTTATGTTTTTTAATGTAACGTTCTTTGTGATCTATTCACTTTAATTTAAAAAGTATAAAAAATAGATAACTAATGAATAGAGGCTTTTGTAATTCATTAATAATAATAATAATAAGGTGCATTGGGGGAAAACCACAACAAATATAAGATAAGGACTATAATTAGTAAGATTTTGACAATATTCGGTAGTAATTTGTAAAAAATGTCTCATGACAATGCAAGGTGTTGCTGGAGGGTTGATTATAGTGCCCCTGTATGATGTTACGCATGTTTGCTTTGTAAGTTCACAACTTTTACTATACACTTAATTGTTTATGTATGTCCATATATAAATGCATAAAGATAATAATAATAAGGAGGGTTGGGGAAAATACTTTGGTTAGTAATAATATTTTGACAATGCTCTTTAATCATTAGTTAAAAAGGTTTAACAACAATGTAAGGTGTTGGTGGTAGGGTGAGTTATGAGAGTTCTCTATGATGTTATATATGTTTGCTTTGTAAGTTCACTATTACTATACACTTATGGTTTATGTATGTTTATGTGTGGGTGATATATTTCAATAAATTCATTTTTTTTAAAGGGGACTGACCTTTACCATAACTATCTAAATACTTGGATGGCCTTTCCTTCTTAATTTACTCAAACTGAAATTCTTTCATTTATCCATTTATTCAAGAAATATTTATTGAGTGGCTACCATTTGCCAGGCACTGTTGTAGATGCCTGGGCACAAATATGAACAAAAGAGTACAAAAGGGACACACACTTAAGCAGGTGAACACAGTTATTTGTGGCAAGAGCTATTATAGGGGAAGCTAAAAGTTCCAACCATTTAGCCTTTTAGCACAAGGTCAGCTATTAATCTATCACTTCAACTTCAGGACAATTTCTTGTTGAATGGTTAAAAAAAAACTTTTAATTTTGAAATACTTTCAAACTTATAATAGTTACAAAAATAATACGAAACCCATACAAAGAATTCTAACCCTATCCTCCCAGATATCCAGATCCACCAACTTTAACATTTTATCACATTTGTCATATTATTCCATGCATGGATCAGTCCATCAATCTATTTATCAATCCGTTTTCTGAACACTTAGGTGTAGATTGAACACTCTGCCATGTGCATTTCCTAAGAACAAGAATATTTATATATTCACATTAAGTGCAATTATCAAGTTCAAGAAATTTAACATTTATGTAAAGCTTACAGTTTATATTCCAATGTTTTCATATGCCCCAATATGTTCTTTCGAGCCTTCTCTCCTTCCTTCTTAGAGCCTCCAGGATCATGTACTGCCTTTAATTGTCATGTCTCTTTAGTTCTTTCTTTTTTTATTGTGGGAACATATATATATACAATATAAAACTTTGCATCTCAACCACTCCCAAGCATACAGTTCAGTGGGATTAACATATTTACTATGTTGCGGTACCATCACAAATTTCCATTACTAAAATTTTCCTTCTTCCCAGTCAGAAATCCAACACCTATTTTGCATTAACACCCCAATGCCCCTGCTCCCCACCCCTGGCATCCTATATTCTAATTTCTGTCCCTATGACCTTGTATATTCTGATATTTTCTTTGTAGTAACCATGGGGGCTTAAATTTAATATCCTAAATTGTAACAATCTTGTTTGCTTTTATACCAACATAATTTCAATAGTATATAGAAACTATGTTCCTTACCACTCCATTCCCCCACCTTTATGTAGTTTTTTAAATAAAAAATTATATATTTACGCATTACAAGGCCCTGATTTCTTACATTTTATTTATTTTAAAGATTTATTTCTCCCCTCCCCCCATTGATTTGTATGTGCTGTCTGATTTCTGTGACCACGTGCTGTGTGTTCTTCTGTGTTTTCTTGTCTTCTCTGTAGGCAACACTGGGAACCAATCCTGAAAACTTCCAGAGTGGGAGAGAGGCATTCAATCTCTTATGCCACCTTGGCTCCCTGGTCTGTTGTATCTCTTATTGTCTCTCCTCTGTGTCTCTTTCTGTTGCATTGTTTTGCAACACCAGTTCTCCGCGTGGGCTAGCACTCTTGCATGGGCCAGCACACCATGCAGGTCAGCACTTCGTGTGGACCAGCATTCCACGCAGGCCAGCACTCTGCATGGATCAGCTTTCCACTTGGGCCAGCTCACCACATGGGCCAGCTTGCCTTCACCAGGAGGCTCCAGGAATTGAACCTTGGACCTTCTGTATGGTAGATGGGAGCCCAATTGCTAGAGCCACATCTGCTTCCCTCTCATTACATTTTAAGTGTTTGACTTTTAATTCCTGAAGGAAATAAAAAGTAGAGTTACAAACCAAAAATCCAATAGTATTGGCAATCATGTTTACTCCTGCTGTTACAGTTACTGGAGATCTTTATTTCTTTGAACAGCTTCAACCTATTGTCTACTGTCCTTTTATTTTAAGCAGTAGACTTTTCCTTAGCATCTCTTGTAGGGCCGCCAAGTGGTGATGAAATACCTAAGACTTCTTTATCTGGGAATTACTTAATTGTTCCATTATTTTTGAAAGACAGTTTTGCCATATATAGAATTCTTGATTGGGATTTTTTGGCTTTGTTTTTAGCACTTTAAAAATGTCATTACACTGCCCTCTATGGTTTCCAATGAGAAATCAGCACTTAACCTTATTGAGGCTCCTTTGTATGTGATATGATGATTCCCTCTGTGACTTTCAAAATTTCCTTTTTATCTTTGGAAGTGACAGTGTGATTACAATATGCTGTGGTATGGATCTATTTGGTTTTAACCTGTTTGAACATTATTGTGCATCTTGGATGTGTATATTCATGCCTTTCATTAAAAATGGGAAGTTTCCAGCCATTATTTCTCTGATTATTCTCTTTCTTCTCCTTGTTCCACAATATGCATATTGGTACATTTGATGGTGTCCCACAGGTTCCTTAGGATCTGTTCACTTTTATTCATTCTTTCTTCCTTCTCCCCAGACTACATGATTTCAATTGAATTATCTTCAAGTTCAGTGATTCTTTTTTTCTGCCAGCTGCAACCTTCTCTAGAAATTGTTAATTTCTGTTACTGTGATCTTCAGCTCTGTTTGGTTCCTTTTTATAATGTCCATCTCTCTACTGATAGTCTCTTTGTATTCATTTGTTTTCCTGTTTTTCTTTAGTTCTTTATCCATGTTTTCCTTTAGCTTTCTGAGCATATACAAGACCGTTTTTTAAAAGTCTTCATCTGGTATGTCCCAGGTCTGGTCCTCCTTACTGATGATTTCTGATGCTTTAATTTTCTCCATTGCCTGGGCCATCAATTCATGTTTCTTTGTATGTTTTGTAATCTTTTCTAGAAACCCAGGCATTTTGATATTTTAATGTGTTATCACTGGAATATAGATTCTTAGGCATCAGTTCCTTAAGCTGGTATTCAGCTAGTATTATAACAGAGCTTTCCTTTAATGCCAAGAGCTGGGGACAAAGGGGATAAAAAAGAAAATACCTTTCCCAGTCTTTTCATATTGATCTGTGTGTGTGCTTTCCATCAGGGCTTATCTATAAAATGAATTTAGAGGATAGCTTGAGGCCATAGAATCTACCCTGATCCTTTTTGTGCTAGCTGTGGAAACAGATTCCTCACTGGCCTCTAGGTTACACAGCTTTACTGTAGTCAACAATCCATTGCCACAGGCAAGCCACTTGACTGCTCTCCCACAGCTTTCTGAAAGAAATCTCTATGAACTACCTTCTACACACAAATCAAGTTCTGAGATGGTGAGTCCCTAAGGCTACCACCAGGCACAATGGGCCAGCCATACATGCTTCTGGAATATGCACTTGGGTTACTCTACTCTCTCTGGAACTGTTAATGAATTTTTTCGGCTTACTTTTATATATATTTATATTTAGTCTCATTTTAAAACTGATTTGTGGTAGCGTCACATGTTGAGATGATTCTGCAAGAGTAGTATGAGGTCTTTCTGTTTCTTCTCTAAACTAAAAAAAAATCTACTTTCAATGATTCCATAGTTTCACATACAATCTCAGCAGATCCCCTTTCTTTCATTTCTGCTTAAAATAAATAGACCAAGTTTACTAGAAGATCATAAATATTAAGAGGAAGAGTTTTATCTTTCAATAGTTATGGCTCATAAAGTGCTTTTTATAATAAGAACCTCATAAAACTAAATTTTCTGGTTCTTCGTTTAATAAATATATCTGCTATTCCCTTATCTTTAGAATCAAGCACAAGTAAGTCATTTTTGCAAGTTGTTAAATGTTTTTTCAAACATTCAACATAGTACCTAGTCTTTACTAAACAATATTCTAAGCTCCATGGCAGAACAAAAATACATACACACTTTCTCTCTTTTCGTGCATCATCATGTGTGCATTTGACTTCCAGTTTTGCCATGTCTTCTCATACGACTTTTAGAACCTAGCAATTCCAAGCCACGAAACAAAAACAGAATTGCCCCATTTCTTATGGATTTGAATGAAAACTGGCAATAAAATCAGGTACAACTCCAAGAGATGGCATTGGAGAAGAACCAAGCTGGGTCTGTAAGGAATTGCACATGTGATAACTCACATGTTTGAGGCAGGTTATTCAGGGAAATGAGGAGTAGAAAATAAGAAATAAGTCTGGAAAAAGAGGCACCCCTAGAAAAACTATGAACAATGCTGGTAAGTATTGAGTTTGGAAATTATAATATAGGCAATGGGGAGTTACAAAATATGTTTGAACAGTGAAGTCAAATGAAAAGACTAATGTTTCAGAAAGATAAGTTTGGGGGCAAAGTGTTGAATAAATTTGAATAATGGAGAGGCGAAAGATACAGAAAAAATTTCAGCCATAAGCAGGAAAAGTAGGAATAAAGACCAGCAGTGGCAAAATTAGAAGTTGAAGTTTTGATCAAAGATCTGATATGGTATAATTGAAATTTTAGGAAAATTAAAACATTAGTGAAGGGATTCTATAAAGGCTTTATATGGAGTTGATACTGCTTACATTGGGTCTAGAGAAGCAAAAGCTCAGAGACATTTGAGGAAATCATAATTAAACCAATCTGATCTGCACTCAAGGAAAATGTGGGCAAAACTGAGAAATAAATCTGATTACAATAAGACCATTGAGAGTTTGCAATGCCTTAGTTAGAAGTTTGAACTTCATTTTCTAGATCTCCAATAATGTCATTGATAGTCATGGGAATAAACAAGAGTTTGGTTTTAGGTAATGGACTTTATCTCAGATAACCCTTTCTGCTCATAAAATCATTACTCATTCATGAAGGGAAAGCATCTACGTGGATGTTAAAATATTGAATAATAATAAAGTATTTATTACAGATAGTAATAAAGTGCATAGACTCTGAAGCCAAACACTCCAAATTCAAAACCTGTCTCTATTTCTACTTGTTAAATGTATGATGTGGAAAAATTCCTGTATTTCCCTTTTAAGTCTTTGTTTCTACATCTGTAAATGTGAAGGTAATAGTGCTTAGACCTTAAAGTGGTTACAAAGCCTAAATAAGAAAATGCAGGTAAAGCACCTGGTACATAAGCTCATCATAAATAGCTATTTTAGCAAATTGAACAGGTTACTTTTCTTAGACTACTGGTGACACAGCAGAATTTGTAATTCCGGTTTTACATCAATGGAATGGAAGTGAAAGTAGATTGAAAACATGCAGACAAGACAGCTTACAGAGGATAAAAGTGGATCTGGGGAAGCAGAGGCTCAACTGATAGTGCATCCGTCTACCATATAGAGTGTCCAGGGTTCAATCCCCAGGACTTTCTGATCCCTGTAGTAAACTGGCCCATGTGCAGTGCTGCCGCCTGCAAGGAGTGCCATGCCATGCAGGGGCACCCCAGGGGTGCCCCATGGACAAGGAGCATCCCCACAAGGAGAGCCACCCTGCATGAAAAAAGCGCAGCCCACCCAGGAGTGGCACTGCACATATGGAGAGCTGATGCAGCAAGATGACACACACACACACAAAAGGGACATAGTTTCCCAGTGCCAATGGATAATGCAAGCAAACGCAGAAGAACACACAGCGAATGGACACAGAGAGCAGATAATGGGGAGGAAATGGAGAAAAATTAATAAAATACATCCTTTAAAAAAAGTGAATTTGGAAAACATCTACAATAAAAAAGAGAGGGATTCAGCAGAGCAAAAAGATAAAAATAAAGATGTAGTGGATATCTATTATAGACATAGACATAGACATTTTATTGAGTATCAGACTGGAAAGCTGCCCCAAATTTAGAAAAGCAGTTCTCTCAAAAAGAGGGGTGTGAAATTCACTGTGAAATTAAAATAAAATTTAATTAGTGGGAAGCGGATGTAGCTCAAGCAGTTGGGTTCCTGCCTGCCACATAGGAGTTTCCAGGTTCAGTTCCGAGTACCTCCTAAAGAAGATGAGCAAGACAGTGAGCTGACGTGATGGGCCAGCATGGTGAACTGACGCCACAAGATGATGTAACAAGTTGACACAATGAGAGACGCGACAAGAGATAGAACAAGATGATGCAATGAAAGACACAAAAAGCAGGAAGCAGATGTGGCAAGCGATTGGGTGCCTCCCTCCCACATAGGAGGTTCTGAGTTTGGTTCCCAGTGCCTCCTAAAAAGAAGACAAACAGACAAAGAGACCTCACAATGAAGGGAGAGAGAGCAGACAGCGAGCACAAACAATGGGGGGGGGGTAAATAAATAAATTAAATTAATCTTTTAAAAAATTTAATTAGTGCCAGTAGAGGAGACAATTTTGATAGGATGATTGAGGCAGAAGACAGATTCTAACAGTTTAAGGAGAAAATGTGTAAGAGGCAAATTTGAAAACTTTAGGTAAAGTTGGCACATTCAGGATATTTGGTAATTATATTGGTTTGCAATAAATGGTTGCTCATAACTGGCCAGGCACTGCTCTAAATGTTTCAAATAAACTAATTCAGTTAACCTGTGTAGCAATCCTGTAGCATATTATCATCAGCTTGATTTTCTAGATGAGGAAAATGAGGTAGAGGTTAAGCAATTTGCACACAATCACATGGCTTAAAAGCAGACAAGTTGGCTTTGAACCAAGAAGTCTAGGTTCAGAACCTATACTGTACTTCTGCTCACAAAGCTTCTAAAACAAGAGTGGTGATTTGCACTTAGGCCATGTGGCTAAATCTGTTTACCTGAATAAGACCACATCAGGCATGAAAAAAAACCCAAAATATTTTAAGTGTTTTAACATTCACTTTGTGCAAAGTGCTATGAGAGCCCTAAGGCCTCAAAGCAGTTTATGATAGGATGGTGAGAAAACACACATATGAGATTACTATACTATATGATATAATGATCCCTTCTACTGGAAAGGTATAAACTACAAGGTGAGAGGCCTGGAGAATTCTTCTAACTATAAAGTTTTAGAGACATTTATATGGAGAAGATATTAATTAAAATGGACCAGGAGAAGAGAAGGCCTAGAAACATTTCATCAAAGAGTAAATAAACCAATGGTTAAAGCTTGGCATAAATATGGCGGAAATGGAGAAATAAAATTGGTTGAAACATAATCATGGACAGTCTTAAGTGCCACTGTTGAAGTATCTGAACTGGGGAATAATACGATGAGAGCTTTCATTTTAGGCTAGTAGTTTTCAAAGTGTGGTCCCCAGAGTAGCAGCAGTACTACCACCTAGCATTTGTTTGAAATGCAAATTCTCAGGTCCCAGTCCAGACCTACAGGATTGGAAAATCCTGGTGTGGGGCCAGGTAATCTGTGGTTTGTCAAGCCCTCCAGGTGATTCTGATTCATGCTCAAGTGTAAGAAACCCTGCTTCAGGGGATGTGGTTGTCCTTAGCACTGTTCACAAAAACTGTTTTCTTTCACCTTGGCCTCATGATAGCATGTTTCACTCTGTCCACTTGAATTTAGACATGGTGACATGACTTGCTTCATCAAATGAAACATGAATGTAAGTGATGTGTGTCACTTCCAGGCAGAAGCTTTATGGGCTCATGTGTGTTTAAACATGTTCTCTCATGTTCTTTAAGCTTGTGTTGAGATGACCATTCCATCAGTCTGGGTTCTCTTACTGACTACAATGAGCTGAGACCCCTACCAACCTACAGTGATATGAAGTGTTAGTGGGAAGCAAACTTTATTGCTTGAGTCCCTGAGATATCAGGGTTGTTTCTTACTGATGCATAATCTAGCCTATTCTGACTGGAGAGGGTGTGGTGGAGAGAAGGCATCAGTATAATGGTAAAAGGGAATGTGCTTAATAAGAAGAGATATAAGATACCAGTGAGAGAGGTAATAGTGTGGATCAGTATTTCTCAAAAGTCAGAAATGGGACACATATCTCTACATGAACATAAATATATATACAGAGAGAGAAATATATGATCACCAAAATATTAACAATATTACAATATTTATCTTGGGGTGTTGGGCTTTTAAGTAAATTTTACATTTTTACTTAGTCTTTTAATAACAAAAATAACAAAGCATTATATTATCATAAACAAAGAAACTAAAACCAGAAAAGTATAGTCTATAGCACAGAATTTGCCTGAAGTATCATCTTTTCAGGATATAAAATTTTAGAAGACTTTTTTTTCAACAAATCAATTTGTTATACTAATAAAGTATAGATCCACCCAAAGTGTATAATCAATGGTAATTGGTATAATCACGTATTTGTGCATTCACTGCTTCATTTTTAAAGCACTTTCATTATTCCAATAATATTAATGAACAAGAAAACAAAAACAAAACGCATTGCCTCTCAATTTCTCTA
The DNA here is from genome assembly GCF_030445035.2 of Dasypus novemcinctus. Lineage (NCBI taxonomy): Eukaryota > Metazoa > Chordata > Mammalia > Cingulata > Dasypodidae > Dasypus > Dasypus novemcinctus. The sequence goes on from NC_080704.1 coordinate 36,993,912, forward strand.
TGTGTCCCCTGCCATACACAGCTACTATTCTTTTTCCTTCTCTCTAGTATATTTGTATTTTTATTTTGTAGAAATAGTCTAAAATATGCAATAGCACCCATATTCATGTTTTACATGGGTTTAGAAGACTTTTTAACTAGCCATATCTGCATGTGGATTGGGTATCTCTTGATCTCTTACTATGTACCAGGCACTGGTTTAATCACTTTCCAGTGCTTTCCACATGTTATTTCTTTTTTTTTTTAAAGATTTATTTATTTATTTAATTTCCCCCCCTCCCCTGGTTGTCTGTTCTTGGTGTCTATTTGCTGCGTCTTGTTTCTTTGTTCGCTTCTGTTGTCAGCGGCACGGGAAGTGTGGGCAGCGCCATTCCTGGGCAGGCTGCTCTTTCTTTTCACGCTGGGCGGCTCTCCTCACGGGCGCACTCCTTGCGCGTGGGGCTCCCCCACGCGGGGGACACCCTTGCGTGGCACGGCACTCCTTGCGCACATCAGTGCTGCGCATGGCCAGCTCCACACGGGTCAAGGAGGCCCGGGTTTTGAACCGCGGACCTCCCATATGGTAGACGGATGCCCTAACCACTGGGCCAAAGTCCGTTTCCCCACATGTTATTTCTTATCCTTCTCACAGTCCTTCTGGTAATACAAGGTTAGCAATTAATTCACAAGTGTTTACATAATATACCCTAGATCACCCAATGAGTAAATAGATGCTCTGGGATTCAAATCAGGTTCTGTCTGACTCAAAAACTCAGGCTGTTTTTATTAGAGCATGCTGCTATACAAGGGTTTGTATATGCATTTGCATGTATACATAAGTGTGTGTGTGTAGAGAGGCACACGGGTATATCTGATAGCCCTTAAAAGAAAGAAAAATAAAAATAAGTGGTTCCTGTATGTACTGAGAAAGAGAGACTGGTGTTTTATGCTCAGTATTCTAGTATAATATTAGAAGGAATAATTATAATTAACTAAAGAAACCATCTGATTATTGGCTATATCTTATCATTCTGATACTGCTACCAAATTTATTTCCCTTTTACAATAAAGTAAGGCTATAAATAATCATGACTCTTCATAAGGACAACTGCAGTGACATTTCTAGGTCAATATAAATCTTCAAGAGAAGATGAATGGAGTACCTAAATATCTTCAATTGGCCTCCAGAGTTTCACAAATCTGCAAGGTATTTTTTTTAAATCCTTGTCACCCACTCCTTATCAGCTAGGCTTCTAAGGATACTAAAGCTTTTTTCATCCTCTTGGAAACAGTTAAGCCAGATTAGGAGTCAGACATAATGTCGCAGTGTGGGCTCGCCCGGAGGGCCGCTGCAGGGGCGGTGTGGGCTCGGGCGGAGGGCTGCAACACACGGAGGGGCCTTCCGAGAAGGCGCTCCGGGGCCGGCAAGGTGCGGAGGATGCACGGTAGGAAGAAGACTACCGAGGAGACCAGGATCTGTGCGCAAGTCTGATTTATTCAGGAAGTACAGCGGTTAATATAGGGCAAAGATGGGGGAGGGGCAGGGGGCGTGGCCGGGGGGGCGGCAGACAGCTGATAGGTTCGTACAGGGGTGCATCACTGGTTGCGGGCAGAAGACGGGGTAGCCAGGGTTCTCGGCGGCAGCGAGGCGGGGCTGTCATGGCGCAGCGGTGGCCCTCAGGGGAGAGGCGGGGTTAGGCCACCAAGGGGGAAGCGGGTGCAGCTGGGCAGAGGGGCGGGCAGTACGCCCGAACCCCAAGCGGAGGGCCTTAACGCCCGTTCCCGCCACCCGGGTCCGACTTGCACCGGCGCCTGGAGACAAGCCGACACTTGCTGTCGCTGCGCTCCCACACAGTGCCACCCTACATTTCCCCCTTTTCTTTTATTAAGTGCCGAAGAAGGTGGAAGAGGAAGGGCCAGCGCTCATTTTGTTGGGGGGGGGCCTCGCCAGGCAGCGCGTTCGAGAAGCCTGTCTTGGGGGCAGGGTGAAGGTGGGTGGCGGCGGCCGCTGGGCCCTTTCAGCTTGGGCTAGGTGGAGTAGCTGCAGAACTTGTTGGCGGAGAGGGTCGGGTTCGGCATTCAGGGTCATCATGGCCATCCGAGGGGAGAGGTGTCGCTGGCGACGTTTCTCTCTCCGGGTCAGGCGGTTCGGCGGTGGCGGGCCGGATGAGGCGTCCTGGGATCCAGATGGGCTGGGCGGTGTCATCTGGAAAGACACAAGCAAAACCCCTTCCCTGGGCAAGGAGGGGGGCAGGCCCTGACCAGATGTTAGTCTTGGGGTCTTTCCACTGAACAAGGGGGGCCTGTGTGGGCATGTACTGGGGAAAGGCCATCCTCATCAAAGCAGAGGAGGTTGTGGTGGATTAAGGCAGAGGTGACAATTTCTCCAGGTGTGTGGCGGGGTTGGTTGCTCCTTTCCTTTTGAATAAGATGCTTGAGGAAGAGATGAGTGTGTTCAACCATGCCTTGACCTTGGGGGTTGAACGGAATTCCAAAGTGATGAGTGATGTTGTATAGCCTCAGGAACGGGCGAAGGAAGCGCTGCGATATGCTGGTCCATTGTCGGTTTTCAGGTCCCATGGGACTCCCATGAAGAGGATGGCTTGTCTGAGGGCCTGAATGCAGTGCTTGGCTGTTTCTCCTGGGAGGGGAACGGCATAGCACAGGTGGGAGAAGGTGTCGATGGCCACATGGAGATACTTGAGCCTGCCGAACTGGGGCACGTGGGTGACGTCCATTTGCCATCGGGCATTGGGGCGTAGCCTGCGCAGATTAACTCCTTGCGGCTGTAGCGGCCCAAGGGGCAGAAGGGGTGCACAGGTTCGGCAGCATCTGACCATGTGCTTGCAGGCCTGGATGGAAAGTTCCGGGAACAACTTGTGAAGGCTCCTGGCAGAGAAGTGAAATCAAGAGTGGAGTAGCTTGGCTTGGTTGAGGAGGTCGCCAGGTGGAGGGGCGGGCGGTCGGCCTCCCGAGCGCTCTACTGAGGCTGGGAGGGCTTGGACGGCTTGATCGGCGAGGTTATTGCCGGCGGCGATAGGTCCAGGAAGGCCAGAATGGCTCCTCACATGGGCGATGTACCAGGGCGCCGTGCGGTTTTCCAAGAGACTCTGGAGAGTTAGGAGTGCTTGGTCGATAGGCCTTTTGGCAGGAAAAAATGTGGCAAAAGCCAAGACTTGGCAGACTTGCAAGGTGTACAGGCTGTCAGTGAAGATGTTGAGGGGTCTGTCGGGACAGGCGCGGAGAGCTAGGACGACGGCTTGGAGCTCCCCTACCTGGACAGAGTTCACGTTGATGTGGATGAGTATTTGAGACTCTGACGTACCAGGCGAGTAGATGACAGCTGTGAACTTGTGCTTGGAAGCGTCAGTGAAGGCGGTGGTGGCATGTGGGTAGGGGCGGCGAGAAGGGAAGGGGTGGTGCGGCGGAGGGATGAAGGATAACTGGGAGATGCCCTGAAGCAGCCGATGGCTGGGGTAGTGGTTGTCAAATTCACCATGGAAGAGTTCCGCAAGGACTTGCATGTCTGGACTGGACAGAAGCAGCGCGGTGGTTTTCTTGGCATCAAGCGGTCACACAATGGTGTCAGGGGGAGTACCATATGTGTGGGTGCATTGCCGGACGAGGTCAATGGCCAAGTAGATCCAGAGGGTGACTTGCGGGCTGATTTTTCTGAGCTTCCTTTTGGCGGTATGGAGCCAGAGAAGGGGCCCCTTCTGCCAGAGGAGCCCGGTGGGCGTACCCGTGGTAGGCAGGATCAGCGCCAAGATGGCTCAGTTGGGGTCGTGACGCTGCAGTTGGCATTCTTGCAGGGCATCATTGACAGCTCGGATGGCCTCCTGCGCAGCCGAGATAATAGCGATTTTCTTTGTTACGGCCTGCAGAGGGTCTTGGTCGGTTTGCAGGAGGGCGAAGAGGGGTTGTAGTTGAGCGGTGGTGATCAGGAGAGCCGAACGGAGCCAATTGATGTGCCCACAGATTTGCTGTAGCTCTGTCAGAGATAGCTTCTGCGGAATGGCCAGTTGGGGGGCCGCAGGCGTGATGGTGTTGTGGATGTTGAAGCCTAGAAAGGTGAAGGGGAGCTCCATGCGTACCTTATCTTGTTGGACTTGTAGGCCAAGGTCATTGAGATGGCGCAGTAATGCCATGACGATGGCTTGGAGGCCTCCGGGGGTTTCATGCACCACAAGAAGGTCGTCCAGGTAATGAACAATGTATGCAAAGTTCTTTAATGGCTGAATTGCCTTATTGACATAAAGCTGGCAGATGGCCGGGCTGTTTCGCATCCCTTGTGGGAGGACTCGCCATTGGTAACGCTCAGCTACTTCTTGGTGATTGGTGCACGGGAGCGTGAAGGCGAATTTTGGACGGTCTTTTGGGTGCAGTGGAATGGAGAAGAAACAGTCCTTGATGTCGATGGTGGCGGCGCACCAGTGTCTAGGTATAGCTGTGGGGTGGGGGCACCCCGTTTGGGGGGAGCCCATTGGGCGGATGTGCTTGTTGATCTCACGCAGGTCGTGGAAGAGCCAGTACTTGCCTGACTTCTTCTGAATGACGAAGACGGGTGAGTTGTACGGACTGGTGGATGGCTCAATGTGTCCTGCATCGAGCTGGTCATAGACAAGAGCTCGGAGAACTAACAGTTTCTGGGATGAGATGGGCCACTGCTCCACCCAAATGGGCTCCTCGGTATCCCATTCAAGAGGAGTGGGTGCTGGAGGGGTAATGCGAGCAGTGGCGTATATCATTGGGGGGGAGCCGTGGATAGAATGGCTCCGCAGTTCGAGAGGACATCCCGGCCCCAGAGGATATTGTCGATGCCGGGCAGGACAAGGGGGCGGAAGGTGCCTTGGCGGCCTTCCTTGTCCTTCCAAATAAGATCTCGGCTGGTTTGGAATGAGGGAGCTGTTCCGGTGGCTCCAATGACGCGGGGGCCGGGGAGCACACCCCAGTTGTGTGCGGCTGTTTCTGGGAAGCAGGATATTTCTGCCCCAGTGTCAAGGATTCCCTCGAACCATTGGCCTTCAACCTCTAACTCCATTATTGGTTTCTTGGGTCCCAGTGGAACGGTCCACATTACGGCAGAGGGTGGTGGCGTGGGTGAGCGGCCTCTTGCTGGCGGGGCTGAGGCCTGCCCCCTCTCGCGTTTAAAGGCTGCCGTTGGCTGTTGGCAGTGCGGCAGTCACGGGCCCAATGGTATCCTTTGCCGCAGCGGGGACATGGGGTGGGAGGCGCATGTGGTCTGGCTCCTCCGGTGTCTCGAGGCGTGTTCATGGATGGTCGTGGTCGGGCGGCATGAGGGCATTCGCGGGCAAAATGTCCGGTTTCTCCGCATTTGAAGCAGTCGGAGGAGAGGGACATGGCCATGGCTATGGCCTGAGCCAGCGCGGTGGCCTGCGGGTCTATGTGGGAGCAGGCCAGGATCCAGTCATGTACTCCCCTTTCCTTCATTGGTAGGATGGCTTGTTGGCAGGCATTGGTGGCCCCTTCCAGAATGAGTTCCTGGGTGAGGGCTTGTTGCGCACGCTCGCCAGGGACCTTGCGCTTGCATGCCTCCTGAACCCGGGATACGAAGTCGGCGAAGTCTTCGTCTTTTCGTTGGACTAGCTTGGCAAGTGGCTCAGGTCTGGTGGCGGAGCAGCTGCGGAAAGCGCGTAAAGCCAGCTCACGAAGTTGGAGCCAGAACTCGGGGGGGGGGGGGCGTTGTGATATTGGGCCGGATTGGCGAATTGGCCCGTGCCTGTGTAAGCGTCCAGGGGATGGCGAGCCCCAACATGGGCGTTGTGTGCCACTTGCTTTTCTGCCTCTGATGTAAAGTGAGCATGCCAGTCGATGAATTGGCCGGGGGTTAGAATGGCCCGAGCGAGGGAAACCCAGTCATACGGAACCGCGAGCTGAGTGCTAAGCTCCTCAAGCAAATGTTGGGCGTACGGGCTACCGAGGCCGTCCTCTTTAACAGCCTTGCGGAGGTTTTTTATTTCGTCGGCTGTAAAGGGGTACCAATCCTGCGGACGGTGCCACGAGGGGGCCGCATTCAGCGGGTATAAGAGCGGCGTCTGATGCGCGGGGGCCTCTGCCCACAGGGGCCATGTACCCATGGGCCCTCTGGCGGATGAGGGATCCGCGGCAGGGGGTGCCCAGGGGGTGGGGCGAGAACGTGGCTCGTCCCAAGATGGCGGCACCTCACAAGATGGCGGACTGCCCCAGGGGGTAGGCGGCTTGTAAGATGGCGGCCGCTCCTCTTCCGGCGGGGGCCAAGATGGCGCCGTGGCCGGAGGGGGCGGGTATAGGGGGAGGGACTTCCCTTTATCCTCCCAAGAAGAAGGCGGAAGTTCGCCATCTTGGGGCGAGGTAGGCGCGTCCGGTTTGGGCGGGCAAGAGTCCAGGGCGTTGTTGAGGCGGCTGGACAAGGACTCGGTGTCGGAATCACTGTCTGACTGAGACCCCTCTCCCTTGCTCTTACCGCAGGTGCAGTGGAAAGCGTCCTGACTGACAGGGGTGCCCTGGAGGCACAAGCAAATGGAGATGAGCGTGGGGAGAAGGCTGGGGGGAAAACGCTTGTTCTCATACTCCATAGCTGCTGTGACGCGGTCAATGAGGTTAGTGTACGTGTCCGGGTCCCACAGCTGGCAAGTGGAGAGCCAGGGGTTGAAAGGCAGCAAAAGGTCCCAGTACGTTTGGAGCTGCTTTACTGAGACATTCATATGATTGGTGTCTAAAAGGCCGGCAAGGGCCCTGACCTGAGGCGCCTGGCGGGAGGAAAGACGGCCGCCCATGGCGCCGACGGTGGGGCCTAGCGAAGACGGGGGTCCTTACCTTGCAGGCGAGGCGGGTGGGGGTCCGGCCGGGAAGTTGTTGCCCCCACGTTGGTCGCCAAAATGTCGCAGTGTGGGCTCGCCCAGAGGGCCGCTGCAGGGGTGGTGTGGGCTCGGGCAGAGGGCTGCAACACACGGAGGGGCCTTCCGAGAAGGTGCTCCGGGGCCGGCAAGGTGCGGAGGACGCGTGGTAGGAAGAAGACTACCGAGGAGACCAGGATCTGTGCGTAAGTCTGATTTATTCAGGAAGTACAGCGGTTAATATAGGGCGAAGATGGGGGAGGGGCAGGGGGCATGGCCGGGGGGCGGCAGACGGCTGATAGGTTCGTGCAGGGGTGCATCACTGGTTGCGGGCAGAAGACGGGGTAGCCAGGGTTCTCGGTGGCAGCGAGGCGGGGCTGTCATGGCGCAGCGGTGGCCCTCGGGGGAGAGGCGGGGTTAGGCCACCAAGGGGGAAGCGGGTGCAGCTGGGCAGAGGGGCGGGCAGTACGCCCGAACCCCAAGCGGAGGGCCTTAACGCCTGTTCCCGCCACCTGGGTCCGACTCGCACCGGCGCCTGGAGACGAGCCGACACTTGCTTCGCCGCGCTCCCACACGGTGCCACCCTACAACATACCACACACAATGTTTTCCAGAATAGGAAGGATATTCTTGTTGTATACCATGAATCCACAGGACTATCAATAACTTTACCTGCTTGTTGGATTTTAAAACCAGAAGGAATGGCTCCTTTAAGAAAGATAAAGTTTGACTGAAAGGGTAGCATCCCTAGGTTCAGAGGGGTCCAGAATCTTATGAATCTTCTGAATCTTCTGAAATTGTGTGCAGTCTATTTTGTGTTTGCACATATGTTCATGAGAGGGTGCATAGTTTTTTATATCTTCAATGGGTGTAAGATTAAAAAAGATATGGCTGCACAGTCCTGTGAATAGTCTAAAAAATACTGATTGTACATTTTAAATAGGTGAATTGTATGGTATGTAAAATACATCTCAATGAAGCTATATACAAAATGACAAGCCTAGAAATTTCAAAATAAACTTGCCAGACTAAAGTTGAAGTCGCGTCAGTTTTATGTTAGCATCTTTTCAGAACTTCTGCTCCATGCTAAAGTCCCTGTCTCTTGACCTAGTTCAATACCAACTAATGACCTGTTAAATTCCCTTGGCACTGTACACCCCGCTGTGTACTTCAGGAGGCAGATGGCATGAGAAAAAGGATAGGATCTGGGTGGGTGGGGGACAGAGGATGGAGGCAGGGCACAGGTCATGACCACAGAGCAGCTGGACCTGAACAACCCACCCCACCCCATAATACCTGAAGACCATCTCAGAAGAAGCCTGTCCCTTGAGGGAAGCTAAGTAAAAGGCCAATACAAGGAACCCACCATTTATCATCTGCCTATGAAGAGCTTATGAATTAGTCTCCACATCACCTTGTTTACATGTGAGCATTCCAGTCACCATAAGCATGAAGAGTGTCTTTCATCTCATGCTGTCTCTCAGTTTCCCAGCCAGACAGGGCAAAGCTTTGCAGTAAGCGCCAGGATGAAGGAATGTGATCAACAAGGGCCCCCTCAACTTCCATAGTAGGGCAACAGTAACCACAACCCTGCTTGGGGAAGAAGGGAACACCCATGTCTGAAATCTCCTAGAGCACCCTGACTCAGCTGAAGAGCTGAGACCCACATAAATGGGTAACCTGACAATGCTTTTTACAACCTCAATCACCTAACTTCATCAAATCTCTTTATAAAACTATTGTAAAGATGATAAACCAACATTTTAATTGAAACACACATATATAAATATATATCCATGTTTCTGATCTTGCTCTGTAGCAAACATAACACTCATGGAACTCAGGAAAGAAATCCCCATAGCCATCTTAGCTTCCTTCTTTCCCTTGTCTTTTAAAAAGCTTTAAAGCACAAAGAAATATTTGTGCAAAGGCAAAAATAATTGTAGCAATGATGGTTTTATAGATAGGGAGTCTTCAATGACAGTACAGTTCCTACGGTGAGACACTGTAATAAGTTCAAAGTGTTTACAACTTCAATACTGCCTGTCAAACACTCTCTTCAATGAAATTAATTCTTGGCTTCAAGCCACAAAAGTGTTTTGAGAAACAAAACACACGTGAATATACTGGTGTTTCTATTACTGGCCCAGGTAAGGCAGTTTCTTTTTTTATTCTCAAATTTTAAAAAAGTTTTCTCAATATAGTAATTTCAAAAATGTGTTTACAGTAATAAACCATATGGATGGTTACTTACAAAACAATCACAGACTCACTATGACAAGACTTGTAAAAATCATATTGTCATATAGTCTAATCAATATAGTCCAAGAATTTCAAGGATTTGTTTGCTCTTTCAGTTAACATACTGCATAATTCTGTAATTTTATTAATAAAAATATTTTACCTCAAGAGAGAGAGACAGCAAGAACTAGTTTTAAAGAGAAAAATAATAAAGGATACAAGTATATAACACAAATATGAACTTATAAAAATTTTAAATTACTACTTAAATTTTTTGTAGTTAACTACCATTTTCACCAAATCTGCAAACTGAATTCCAAAAAGTTGTAAAAATCAATCTTCATTCTTAGATTATAAACTAACTAGCTTATAACATGCTTTTGGTGCTCTAAGTCTTACGTGGCATGCTCAAATGTTTCAACACAGTTGCAAATAGCTCCAAAGAACTGCATTCCTAACCTGAGTTCCTAACCTGTGTTACTCAAAAATGTTCTATCTGGAGCACACCATTCGATGTAAGGACCATGGCAGGCTACAGAAGAATCATGAACATTGCAAACAGTCTGCAAAACTATGCAAAATCATAAGAAATCCTTGATCCAAAAATTAGGTTAAGAAGCAGTGGCCTGTGGCAGGCTGTGGTTCTCAAAGTGTGGGTCTACACTAGGATCAGCATCACCTGGAAGCTTGTTAGAAATGCAGTTCTTGGGCTTTACCCCAGACGTACTGAATCAGAAACTCTGTGGGTAGGACCCTGTGATGGTTAGGCTCGTGTGTCAACTTGGACAGGTCATGGTGCCTAGTTGCTTGGTCAAGGAAGCACTGGATTAATCATTACTGTGAGCACATTTCATGGACTTAAATCATCAGTAAGTTGATTGCATCTATGGCTAATTAAATTTACAATCAACTGAAGAGATTGCTTTCAGCAATGAGAGCTGCCTCACCGAATCCCTTGAAAAAGTGATGATTTCCGCAGTCTGAAGAGAGAATTTCCATCTCTACTTCAGACAAATGAATTCTCTGGGGGAATTCACTGAAACCTCAGAGTTCCTGGCTAGCAGCCTTGCCTACGGAATTTGGACTTGTGTACCCCCAAAGTCATGTGAGACAATTTTATAAAATCTTGTCATAATTACAGATACCTCTTGTTGGTTCTGTTTCCCTAGAGAGCCCTGATTAATATAGCCCCAGATAGCTGTATTTTAATAAACCCTCCAATAATTCTCATGGACCCTAAAGTTTGAGAACCATTGGGCCAGACTGATAATTGTTTTCACTTGGATCTTTTAGACTCCTCAAATTTTGATTCTATGTGTCTGGGGAATTTATACGTCTTTAGAAGTAAGTTTCCCAGGTGATTCTGAAGATGAGCCAGTTTGGGGGGCCCACTGCTCTAGAGCAGATCTATTCAAGCTGTGGTTTGAGAAGCATCAGCATCAGCTGGAGAATACTGGAACTGCAGAATCTGGAGTCCCACCCCAAACTGAGAATCAGAATGTCTTGAGGGTGAGGCCTATGAGTCTTTAACAACCTCTCCTAGTGATTCTGAAGCAGGCTAAAGTTCAAAATCAGAGCGTTCGTCCAGGAAAAATTAGAAAAGATGACTGTGACAGGAATACAGCTCTTCTGCATTTTAAAAAGCTTATTAGGTGGCCAACACAATGATAAGCATAACTCCTGTTTCCTTTTTATCCTTAAAGGAAAACTATGAGGGTAGGGTCATTAAATTCTGTTATACAGACAAGCAGAGGACCAAAGTTATGTTGACTAATTGACATAAAATAGCAGAGCCAGCTAGAGTTCAAATCTAGTTTCAACGGTTGTGATTTTAAGAGTTACATTCATACAACCTCAGAAAATATATGTTCGAAAGTTTTAGGGCCAGGTAAACCCATGTAACATTTGTATTAATTAAGAAAAATTAAGATTGATAACTTAAACAAGGAAGAATGTTATTATGTAAGTAAAGTAGTGTACTGACCCATAGTTTAAAACAGATTAAGAGTTGGGGATAGACCAAGTGTAATAGGGCAACCAAATTCTTATTCAAAAATTGTTCCCCCAAGTAACTAGTGAATATACATGTGAAGAAATTTTTACATATTCTATGTTGCAAGAAGACTATTAAATCACTGTAAAGTGAACCAAATAAGAAATAATTTCTTTAGAATTGTTCACAGTGCTCTGATTAGCTACTTTGCCTAAAGCACCTATATGTGCTAACTAGACTGTTTGATGTAATGAAGTGATTAATAGAAACCTTTCTCCCATTTTTGGGCCTCCATAGCAAGTATCCCATTAGGTCTGAGGTGTCTCCAGGACCCAAACATGAGGAGCCAATGCAGAGCTAGAGTAAGCATGTTATTTTATCTATTATGGGAATGTTTTTATTTCCCCCAAATTAAATAGACTGATTAGTAAATGTACCACAAACTCTAAGGTGTCATTTAATCACCATGGTATCCATCCTTTGAGAATTGTGATTTAGCAGATGGGAAAAGAGAAAATAAATATCTAACATCTTGATTGTAACTGACACTAGTGAAATTATCATTTGACAAACCATGATGAAATAACTTGGTAGAAATCCAATATACCTAATAAGTCATTTAATTAAATAAAATTCTGTCTCCCCAAGTAAATAGTATGCAATGATAAGAGTTCCATTATAATACTTATCTAGAAAATAGATGTCTAGATTTCTTTTCTTTATGACTTTTTAACGGACAACTTGGGTATAATAATGATATTATCTAGAATTTATATGGTCAACACTTGATTGCTCACAGGGGTATGAAACAGTTTGTAAATTATCCTTTTTAAAAATCCTGCTTTCTGTCCATAAGGATTGCATTTCTTATTAGCATTTTCTTAAGAAACTGGAAAGAGAAGGAAAGGAAGTGAAAAGCAAATGGCCAATTTTTCAAGTCTTAACACCTTTAGGATAGTATTTGAAGATCCTGGATAAAATCAAGCTTGTGCGGTCCCAATTGATTTAATCTAGGCAAAGCTGTGATAATTGAGGTAGGCAACCAAAGAGAAATTAGCTAAAAATCATTTTATCAATAATAAAAGTAATATGGCAACCTATTAAAAGCCAGAGAACTCATTATTGACTAAATAATTAAAAGTTATGAATACCCATGGCTGATCTTAAAGACAAGGTTTGCACATACCGAAAATATTTGACATTAGGAATTAGGTATTACAACTGTAATTTGAACCAACAAATCACAGTCCATTTATATGTATATATATATATATATTTTTTTTTTTAAGATTTATTTATTTTATTTCTCTTCCTTTCCCCACCCCCCCAGTTGTCTGCTCTCTGTGTCCATTCGCTGTGTCTGTGACCGCTTCTATCTTTATCAGCGGCACCGGGAATGTGTGTTTCTTTTTGTTGCATCATCTTGCTGTGTCAGCTCACCGTGTGTGTGGCGCCATTCTTGGGCAGGCCGCATTTCCTTTAGTGCTGGGCAGCTCTCTTTGGGGTGCACTCCTTGCGCGTGGGGCTCACCTACGCGAGGGACACCCTGTGTGGCAGGGCACTCCTTGTGCGCATCAGCACTGCGCATGGGCCAGCTCCACATGGGTCAAGGAGGCCCAGGGTTTGAACCGTGGACCTCCCATGTGGTAGGCGGGCGCCTTATCCATTGTGCCAAGTCCACTTCCCACAGTCCATTTATATTAAGACAAAAAGTTTATACATATCTTCCTTGGCCTGATATTATTGTACCTTTCCCTGTAATAAATATAGCCATGCGTATAAAAATACATTTTTAAAAAGACATAAGGTAGTTACATACAGTTCACTGATCATTTTAAAAAATATAACTGTACACTCTTCATGAGACTTAAAAGACCAGCCCTGTGTTATCCTCTCTTCCTCTCTTCTTCCTTTCCTAGAAGGTGTTGGTTTACAGAAAAACCAGAGTTCCTACATACCACCTATTATTAATACCAGTTCTACATACATAAAATACAATACATTTTTATTGATCTAGTTGTGGTTTACAGCATTAAAAAGTCATGGATGACTGTCCTACTTTTATATTAATTACGGACACTGTGAGAAGTAACATGTCATCAGGGTTAAGAAAATTACATCATTTCTATTATTTTAACCTCTCTCCATCCTTGAGAAAGATAAAGTTTCTTCTGATTAAAATATAATTTTCAAAATATACCAAATGTATGCTATGGACCATGGTTAATGGTAATAGTCTGATATTATCTCATAATCTGTAACAAATGTTCCACAGTGGTATGGTATGTTGATGAAGGGATTAAGGACAGTTAGGAATTAAGGAGAGTTGTTAGGTACTGTTAATATATATGGAGGTATTCCAGATAAAACAGGCCATTTTCTTTTTTTTTTTAATTGATTTTGTAAAAATATTACATTAAAAAAATATATATGAGGACCCATTCAACCCCACCCCCCCACCCCCCCAGCAACACTCATTCCCATCATCATGACACATCCATTGCATTTGGTAAGTACATCTCTGGGCACCTCTGCACCTCATGGTCAATGGTCCACATCATGGCCCATACTCTCCCCCATTCCATCCAGTGGGCCCTGTGAGGATTTACAATGTCTGGTGATTGCCCCTGAAGCACCATCCAGGGCAGCTCCAAGTCCCAAAGATGCCCCCACATCTCGTCTCTTCCTGCCATTCCCATACCCATTAGCCACCATGTCCACTTTTCCCACTCCAATGCCACCTTTTCTCTGTGGACATTGGATTGGTTGTGTCCATTGCACCTCTATGTCAAGGGGAGGCTCAGATTCCACAAGGATACTGGATGCAATCCTCCCGCTTTCAGTTGTAGGCACTCTAGGCTCCATGGTGTGGTGGTTGTCCTTCTTCAACTCCATCTTAGCTGAGTGAGATGAGTTCAATAAATCAGATTGTAGGTGCTGGAGTCTGTTGAGGCTCAGGGCCTGGCTATCACATTGTCAGTCCAGAGATTCAGATCCCCTAAATATATCTTAAACCCCAACACCAACTACAACTCCAGCACAGTAGCATGAAAGTCTTATGAAGAGAGATCCCATCTGAGTCCAGATTCATCACGCATAAACACCATCTCCAAAGAAGGGCCATCTGACATGGCAGTTAACCCCATCTGCCATGACCATAGCACCCATGGGTCTCTTTAGCCCCCAAAGGAACCAATACCTGGTGGTTGTATCTACTTTATCTGTCTCTTAGACTCTGCTCAGTTGTGCATAAGGGCAGTCCTTCTGACAGCCTCCAGACTCTTTTTTAGAGACTCATAGCCATATAAACTCATTTCTCCTTTCCATTTCCCCCTTACATTAGGTCAAACAGCATTTTAAAGTCATGTTATTTTATGTAGACAGGGATAGTCTGCTGATCCGCATTGAACCTTCCATTCAAGGTCATTTTCCAGTTGTATCATCAGTTGGTAGTTGACAGTGATCCCTCGGTGCCAGGGAGGCTCATCCCCGGGTGTCATGTCCCACACTGGGGGGAAGGCATTGCATTTACATGCTGAGTTTGGCTTCGAGACTGGCCACATTTGAGTAACATGAAGGCTGTCAGGAGGAAATTCCCAGGCACAATGCTGCTCTAGGCCTTGTTCTTATTTCAGGCATATCAGCTCACAAGCATAGTCATTAGCGTCAGGGGCTCACTGTTGGACCCTCATTCCTTCCCGGTCCTTGCTGCTGCACCTGGGAGACTGTCGCTGCTCCCCTAGGGACCACGACAGAGCACCACCGGCCAGGAACCCAGTACCTCCCAGCTGTAGTTTTTAATTGTTGCCACTATGAGTATATCCAAACATTACCATGCACCCTGGACAAATGTCCTGTATAGCTCCCTGTCAGCCATATATCACCTGTCAATAGTGTCCTATACCAGTATTCCTCCATTGCCATTGTTGAACCACTCTGTGATCCAGAACTTCCTGAAAATTGAAGCCCAATATAATGTCAGGATCCCTTACTAGCAAAATGGCATATAGCAATGGGTTTAAAGGTTAGATATAGAATACGTGTTGACTTGGAAAAAATTCTACATCCTATCTTTTTCTTTTCCCCCCCCCTAATTATTGTACTTCTCTTAACAAGAGCCCTAGACTACAGCAATTCATATATATAATATACAGCACTCCCACACATCCACCACAAAACCTTTTTTCTTCCACAGCGATACTCTTACACCCTATTCACATCATATTTACTCAAAGTGATGTACAGAGTCTGAGACAATAGCTTTCAAACAAGGTGACATCTGTGCTTACATTGTGGTGCATACTTTAGGATACACAGTTTTCTAATTTTTTAGTTATCCTATGTTTTACATTATGGTTTACATTATCAGTCTGTCGTCTCCTATATGTTATGGTGTAATATTACATGTTTTATATCCATCCTTGTGTACTCTCACGAAACTCCTCTCTTACCCCCCACTTACCTTGGTTCCACACATTTAACATCCATTTTCCCATCCACCTTGGTGCCCACAGTGACAGCCAACCTCCGTTTCCCGAGGAGCCACGTCCAGAGATAGTTGGAATAGTGTTCAGGGCCTAACTTGCTCAACTGCCCCAATGCCCTGGGAGCCACCCTTTCTCTCGAGAGATACCGTTCCCTCTATTTGATGGCATTAGTCCTCCCCAGGATGTGGGTCCACCCCCACTCTCACTACTTGGGTCTCTACCCAATGGTGCCACCCACTCTGGCAAAATGAGCATTCAGGAGCCCGTCTCGCATCGGACCATCCCCTCCGAGCATTCTAAACAGGTAACCCTCTTAATTATATTTTGATATGATTTTCTCGGCATTTTACTCTCCACCAACACCTGACACTCTCCTATGTTCGTATGCTACCCCTCCCTCCCCCCACTTTTGGGCAATATTACCCATCCGCTCATCCCCAGCCACCCTCAAACCCGCAAAGGCCCTCTCAAAGGCAACCCCTTGCCCCCATTATATCTCTTCTTTGTGTTCATACTTACCACCAGCTTGTCATAAATTCCACCTCTGCAGACGTCGGCTCACATCCTTCCTCCACCCCCCGATTTCCTGTAAGCCTATCGTTCAGTCTCTTGCTCTCTGAGGCAGCTTGCTTATTTCATATCATTGAGGTCATGTAGTATTTGTCCTTCAATGCCTGGGTTGCTTCACTCAACATAAGGTTTTCAAGATTCATCCATGTTATCACGTGTGTTTGTAGTGTATTTGTTCTTACAGCCGAGTAGTATTCCATTGTGTGTATATACCACATTTTATTGATCCACTCATAAAACAGGCCATTTTCAAGAGCTCCCCAACGTCCACCAAATACTCTATGCTTTCTTAAATATAGGGCAAATCCCTTAATAATTAGAATGAAGCTAAAATGTATTTGTATTAAAAACAATTGAAACAGAACAGAACATTCTCTTCTATTTTGCTTACTGAAGCATGTCTTATCTTGGTTTTCCTTATGATTAAGTTGACCAAATCTTAATATAACCTGCGCTCTGTCCTGGGAACCTCAGCATCTCAATCCTAAACCACTGTTTCTCTAGCTGTCTGCATTCCAGTCACCCGTGCTAATGTTTCAGGTCCAAAGCCTTCCAACACTGGCTTCTCTCTGTCTCGGAATCCTTTCCATTCCACCAGTATTCTCTTACCTCATGCTTCCACTGTCTACTCCACAAGCTAGTACAGACTCATTATTCAGATCTCTGTTTAAGTATCGCGTCTTTCCCCTAGTAGAGTCATGTTCTCTAGTTTTCTACTTTGCTAGGGCCCTAAGTTTATTTTTATATTAGGCATCAAAATTGTAATTAACCTGCTTATTAGGCTATCCTCCTTCTTCCAGCATTCCTCAAAAGACTATAAATATCAAGACAGGAATCTTTTCTGATCTCTTTAGTAATATCACCAATGCCCAGCAAAGCACTTTCCCATCGTGGGTGTTCAATAAGTATTTATAGAAGTTATATGACTTACCATTCTGGTCCCAATTGAGCCTACTTTAGAAATTTGGTTGATACTGATGTAACTCTCCTATTGGTCACTACAAACCCTCTTCTTCCTAAGCTTGGCACAGTGCATCCTCCAACCAATGCTGTGTCCAAACTCTTGACACACCTGTGAATGTTCTACAGCCTATCAATATGAGTCTTAGATTTGGCACAAGGAACTAAACACATGACTCTTTATTAGACCTGGCTAGTGTAAAGGGGAGTGAATCCATTACTTTCTTTGGTCGGTTTACAATACTATGTTATGATATACTATGGTAAACTATACTACACTTTACTGTACTATACTATGTATCATTTCTACTCATCTAACAATTTTAGAATATGCATCATACAATAAGCTAGCTCTCATTTTCTGTACTTGACTGTGTTTGTATATATAAATATATTCTGGAGGGAAGGAACCAAACCTTATTTATCTAAATATCACCTAGAATGCTGAGCATATGATTGTCAGTCAATAACAAGCCATTACAAGAAATAAAGAAAGCAATTAAGAGGGTGCTAAGCCCTGTTAAATTGTATTTTGTATGTTTTGATCCAGTAATTTAGCCTAGCATTAAAATTTTTTCACATTGATTTTGTTCTCACTCCAAGATTTGTGCCATCTACAGAACTGAATTTCAGTCCTTTTCTGATGTCATTCAAGTTATTGATCAATTATTAAGCAAATCAAAGCTTATGATAACTTATTAAAAATAATAAAATTAGTTAAGATTTGCTGAGCACTTACTATCTACCAAGCACTTTCCTAAATTCCTTTACATATATTAACTCATTTAATCCTGAAAAAACCTTAGCAGATAGATGCTATTATCATCACCATTTTACAGATGACTAACTTGACTAACTTGCTCAAGGCTGTGCAGCTGCTAAGTTGTACAACTGGGATTCAAACCTAGGTGGTGGTCTCAAGAGTCTAGAATCTTATTGCTATTATTACTATCACATCAAGTAAATATGGTTATTAATTCCTCTGCCAACTCTGTCATAAAGATCACATTTCACCATTGTATCCCTTGATACTCTAGGGGCCTGGGTCATAGTTTACAGAAATAAAGCCTTTTCCCAAACAAGTAGGTCCTGTGGTAAAGTAAAAATTTACCAAATCTGATGGGATCATGACAACTGGTTACAAATCTGCCTTTTCACAGAACAAGCTATTAATTTAGGCTGATGGTTCAATAAAGAGCCTGCTGTAGATGCAAATAGACAGAAGCCTTCAAGGCAATTTTGTATGATATAAAGTCAGGGAGTGTCTAACTGACACTCAGTAAAATTTGGACTGTTTCTTCTTATAAAATGTTCTAAAAATTACACATTCGCTTCAGAAAATGGCTAACTATGCATAGACTCCTGAGTAGAAGTCTTATGAAATCATTGTGCAGGGAGCTCCGACTCCAATTGTGCTTTCTTCTGTGCATCCTTCACTACAAGTGTTTTCCCAGATATGGTCAGATGTTTTCTTTCACCCTCAGCCCTTCAAACATGATGACTTCTCTGCCTAAACCATTCCATTCACCTAGCTCCTTTAAATCTCTACCTCTTTAAACTTTCCCTATAACATGAGGCTTGGTTTAATGCCTTACCTCCCTGCAAAGCACTCTTCATTTCCCACAGTGAATACGTGTTTCCCCACTCACTGAATTGCAGAAGAATTGCCTGTATATATATATGTCATGTGAATAAGATGAGTATCTTTTTTCTTTCTATACTAGCTAGCTAAGACAGCACAATAATGGAAGGTCAATATTTGTTGCATTGGTGAGTAAATATTTATCCTTAGGTAAATCTAGTATCATTTCTAAGCAACCAAGCAAACAGAACACAACCCAGGCATCCAGATAGTATATTACCAATGTTCAATACTGCTGGCTTCTACCATGAACCAAGGGTTCTATAATATTTTAGGGTATAGGTTTCCCTTACTATTCCTGCAGGAACTTTTTCCCAGATGAACCCACAAGTTTAAATCTAAAACTAAAAGAAACCTAAATCTAAAAGAAAAAAAGAAAAAGAAAAAGAAGACATGTACATGGAAAAAGAAAACATCATAAAGTTTAAATTAGTTTGGAAGATATCTGGTCAAAAGTATGCCTTTCAAAGCTGTGAAACCTAAGTTTCAAGGAAGTTAAGAGATGTGCAGAAGATGTAAACCAGTTGGAAAACTTGGACTAGACCATAGCTATCTGACTCCTCCTGTGACAGTGATCTCTCAGTAGTATAGAAGAATAGAATATAGGTATATATGTAACTCAAGGAGTACAATGTCCTAGTATCTATGACATTTCTAATCAATCAAAAAGTGCCCCACCATTTTGATATGAGCAACTGAATGTGTGTTGTATTTTATTTATTCTTTTTGTTTAGTCTACAGGGTGCGTACAGAAGGGATGCACATTATAGATATTCCTTTTTCTGGAACTCAGTATTTTCTAGTCAAAACCAAATCTAGTTGGTGTTGATCTGGAGATTTTGACTTGCAATTGAAAGGGCACATCCCAGGTTGGTTCAAATAGGCAGGAAAGATTTGACAGGAGGGAGGAAACTGGTCAAGGGGAAGCTTTACAATATTAAATATATGTATGGTAAACCAAGGGTTGCAGTAGAGCACAGTTCTCTCCTCTAGAAAGTTTGTCTTCAAAGAATTATCATTAAAGCAGAAGTGATGAAAAAGTATACAATGTAAATAAAACCTTATTTTAAAGGAGGATTTGTAAGTGAACACATACTTCTTTTAAAGTAAAAATAAATGTTTCCATTAGTTCACATAGCTACAGTCTAAACATTTTGGTTAAATTATTTTGAAATGTCCTCTAAATTTTAACAGACGCAATCTCCTTCAGGACTGGTGGCATGTTTACACAAACTGAACACAACACTACATGCTCTTTGGTGAGTAATGCATGTTTTATAACACAATGGTACTTGATTATGGCTATTTGATTCTTACTTACAAAACTTCAAAAAATATTATGCAATCCTTTAATTTCTGAGAATAAAAATATAAGTTAAATTTAAATAGCCATAAACATAACTATAGTTTGAACTTAATAATGTGTTATTGTCCTTAACATTATACTTTCTAAGTATCTACTTAAACTTTTTTCTAAGTTGGAAAGTGATCAAGGAATTGCCTGTATATTAAAAAAGAGAGGCAGTCCCTGCCCTTTCCCACATCGGCGGGGGAACACCTCATTGATAACACACTGCTCTCGCTGGACCTCTCCCTCTGGAGGTAGTAGAGGGTTAATGGTCATGTGGTTAGTGGTAAGGGAGCCAAGCCCACAGAGCTTCACCCTCTGTCCCCACACTGCAGGTCCACACCCCTGGTTCTGATAGAATAAATGCTTTATCCGGCCTTTCCAAAAAAATAAAAGGGAGAGAGAGGGAGTGAAAATAAGCTGGTTATAGAGGGAAACAAGTATGGGTTTCACACCTTGCTACATTAACTGCTCCACTGGAGCAAACTAATTAATTTTTCTTCATTGCACTGTAATCACTGAGCTTAATCTAGGGAAAAGAAGAATGCAATTGTTATTGCAAATATTAAAGGTCTTACTACCTGCCATTCAGTTGCAGGTAACTAAAGAAAGACCAATAGCTTATTAATGTGCTATGGGTACTGGCTTTGTTTTTTAATGAAAACGGTTCTTTTTTAAACAGTATTCAATGTATTAATTAAGTCTTAGTAACATTTTTGCATTTGGTAACTATCATTAAAATCCATGTTTCCACAGAAGAAAGACTTCCCTAGCCACATAGGCTACACAACAAATTCATTCTTAAACAGAAAGAAAAGTTTAAAAAATATTTCATAAGGGAAGTGGCTGTGGCTCAATCAGTTGGGCTCCCATCTACCATATGAGAGGCCCTGGGATTACATCCCGGGGTCTCCTTGTGAAGGCAGGCTCGCCTGCATGCTGTGGAGAGCTGCCCGGCCTGGGTGCTGCACAGTGCCGACTCAGCAAGGTGACACAACAAAAAAGGGAGACAAGCAAAAACACAGAACATGCAGCGAATGGGCACAGAGAACAGACAGCAAGCAAGCCGCAAGGGGGGAGGATAAATAAATAAAAATAAATACAAACACAGAAGAATGCACAGCAAATGGACACAGAAAGCAGACAGCAAGCAAAAAACCACAAGGTGGCCGGGGGGGAGTGGAATAAAAACATTTCATAAGTATTAAGCTAGACTTTCATAGTAGAAATAAAGCTGAGAATATCATATTTCAACAGTTTCAATATTGGTTTCCTGATTGAATCATAAATTTCACTACTTTATACTCACTTCTACCCTGACAAAGTGCACAAAGCTAAATGTGACTGTCTAGTAGGTAAGGAGGAGAAAAATGCGCAGTTGGGTATGATTTTTGATGATGGTAAAGTCATTTAAAACCAAAAACACACAAAGATTATAACAGGCCAAACAGAAATCTTCAAGTACCCAAATAACGTTATGGGCAAGTTGATGTGATTTCAATATTATATATTGTATGCATGTAGTTTTAAAAGATCATCAAGAAAAATATATAATATGCAGTTCCTTGGGGATCCTGTTGGGAAGTAAAAGAATAAACCCATAGGTCTCTAGATGGATAGAAGGAGGTTTAGAAGGCAATCACTTCCCCAACATTTACTCTTCAGGACAACAGGAGAAAGCCTTGTCAGAAAGCACACCAAGGACCATTGACCATGAGGTGCAGCGGTGCTCAGAGATGTATTCACCAAGTGCAATGACTGTCTCATGATGATGGAAGAGGTTGTTGTTATAGGGGGAGGAGTGGGGTGAGGGGGGTTGGGGGTATATTGGGACCTCATATTTTTTTAATGTAACATTAAAAAAATAAAGACAAAAAAATGTAAAAAAAAAAAAAGAAAGCACACCCAGCTACCCATAAAAAGGCAGAGACTCTGTCTATAGATGCAATCAAGCATATCATGGCATAGGTTTTTGTTTTCCCTCATCCACATTTTCTCAACTTTAAATTTATGATTAAGCAGCCCAAAGACAGCATGGGAGAGCATCCAATGGAAAGGAACTAGCCTATATCACTCCACAGATGTTCATTGGGATTGAAATCAAAAGATAAATTTAAGGTTACAAGGAGTCATCTTGATGATGAAGTCAGCCCTCATCAATAGGAAATTCCTTACAATTAATGATTTCAGCTCTTACAGAAAAGGATTTAACCCCATTCTTAACAGTCAATTGACTCAGTAAATGTAAGATGAAATGTTGAGACACACATATTCTGTATATTTTTACCCTGGCTTTCAAGAGTTCTGTTCCTACTCCAGATTTCTATTCCTAGTCTCTCACCTTCTATTTTAACAATCCCTTTACATGTTGATTTCTAATAGCACATGTTTCATATCTTGCACTACATGCCCTCAGACCTCTCTAATTTCGGCTGCATCTCTTTGTTTCTGTCCTGGGGCCAGGAAGTACAGGAAGTAGAGATATTAATACCCAGGATGTGACTCCCAGTTGGTGGGAGAAGGAAGACATAGATACACTATCCTTCAGAGGGACATTTCTGAGGGGATATTTTCTCAGGCAGGGCTAAGGCACAGTATTAGTGGTAGACAGAATAATGCACATTTACAAATGCCATGCCACCTGTGGGTACGTACTCATTTGTAAATAGAACCCTTTGAAGATGTATTATCAGTTCAGTAGTGGACTCAGTTGTGAATATGGTAGATTCTATTTAGGTGTGTCCAACTGAATCCTGGTACATCTTAATCCCTATTACTTGAGGCTTTATAAAGAGAAGCCAGGAGTCAGAAGACCCCACAGGATAAAGCCAAAAGCCAGCAGAAACTGGAAGAGTACATACAAGGAAAGAGAGATTGCCATGTGATAGGACACAGAGATGCCAGCCAAGGAACCCAAAGATAGCAGCAAACCAGAATGCTACAGACACAGGCAGAAAGCATGGTCTTGCTGATGCCTTGGCTTTGGACTTCTAACCTCTGAAACCAAACCATGAGACAATAAACACCTTGGTTGTTAAGCCAACCATTATGTGGTATTTGTCACAGCAGCTCCAGCAAACCAAGACAGTTACCTATGATGTTAATCAGCATCATAATGTACTCTCTGTTAGCCTTGCCTCACCATTCTTTCTCTCTCTTTCCTGAATACTCTTACTGTATTAGTCAGCCAAAGGGATACTGATGCAAAATACCAGAAACCTGTTGGCTTTTATAAAGGGTATTTATTTGGGGTAGGAGCTCACAGTTATCAGGCCACAAATCATAAGTTACTTCCCTCACCAAAGTCTTTTGCCATGTGTTAGAGCAAGACGGCTGCCAACATCTGCCAGGGTTCAGGCTTCCTGGGTTTCTCTTCCTGGGACTTGCTTCTCTCTGAGCTCAGGATTCCTCACTTCCCAGGGTTTGCTTCTCTTTCCTCACAACCAAGTTCCTCTGTGTGCTTACTTCCCAGGGCTCCAACTCAAGACTCCCGCATCAAAAACTCCAACTCTGTCCTTTACCATGCCTTTTATCTGTGCGTCCCCACTCACCAATGACATGGCCCAATCAAAGTCCTAATCATAATTTAATCATGTCCAGGTTCAGTACAGTTTACAAACATATCCAATATCTATTTTTGGAATTCATAACTATATCAAACAGCTACACTTACCAAATATATTACCAGTACTCAAGCCTTTGTATCAATCAGTATTTGTTTCGGGGGAAATACAAACTAAGACACTTAGCTATCTCTATCACGTAGACTGTGAGCTCCTAAAGAGCAGTGGCTATGCCTTTTAATTCTTTAGCTTCTTTAAAGGCCAGTGCAGTGTCTAATACAAAAATATGTATCCTGTAAGAGTTTACTGAGTGAATTAACTATTGTTGTTATTTTATTATTTAATGGTCACTTACTGAACACCTACTAGGCATAACATTAGAATGCTGTCGATCCTTTAATTATACCCATAATGCAGATGAGGAAACTGGTGCTCAGAGAGGTAAGGTGATAGCAGCCTCCCCAAGCTGATACAATTCTAGATAGGAGAGAGAACATTTAACCTCAGGTCTTTCTGCTGTTTGTACCTTGTTACCCTTTGTATTCTTCCCTACTTCTCTACAGGCTTTTCTTCTACAACCTTGTAGTGTTCAGCATTTTCCCAGTCACCCAAATGAATGCAGCAGTTATGTTATTCTCATCTATCTGATAAAATAATTTATCACATGGCCCCTGACCCATTATTATTTATTGACCTAGTCTATTGGCCACCTGCAATTATATAACAAGCTCCTCTCCTATAAGAAATCATAAAGACGAGGCTCTTACACTTGGGAATCTGACAAAACTCCCCATTCACTATTCTGCATCCTGTTTCACACACCCAGGTATTCCAAAGATTACAGGAGGTAATAAGTGTACAAGTTCTCAGTAAAGAATGGCTATTATTTTTTTTTCAGGAGGAGCAAAACTACCAAATATTGGAGCCATGAAGTCTGTGCTCCCTCTGCATCTCCCAGCTTACAAGGCCAGGTCAATAATGGACAAATAAAAAAATGAAAAGCTGAATAAATCTCCTTCTTTTATTCACCTTAATATGTGTTGCCTATGTCCATCTCTTACTTCCAAGCCTTCTGTAATATTGATTTGCATCCAAGAATATATTTTTCCCCATTTTTAAAATCACATCCAATTCTAAATGTCTTTAAGGTTCAGCTTAGCTCCTACCTTTAGATGAGTTTCCTATTTTCCATTGCAGACCTTGTTGATTTCTCTCATAGATTTCTACAACACTCGTACACCACAAAACAAACATTTATTGCCTCATCTGCGGTTTTATTTCAGGTCTATTGCTCCATTTTGGTTAGTCCTGACTCCCAAGTTACACTGAAAGTTGCTTAAAGGCAAGGATCATTTCTAATTTTCCTCTAGGATCCTCTGGCACAATACTAAACTAGTAATCAGGCACTGAATGCTTAACCATTTAGACATAACATGAAACTAAGAAAAAAAAGACTTAAGGAAAGCCTGATTTAATGTTCCCTCTCTCATTCCCCTTTTCTCAGTTATATATGTCCCTATATTCAAAGTTTACTCTGATTTCCACACTGTGGCTCCCCCCTTCCTTCCACGCATTGACAACTATATGGAGTATGGGTGGCAATTTGGGGGAGGGGAGTTAGTTACTACAAAATTACTTGTTCTATTTATGCCTTACATTAAGTTCTTTATGGCAAGCAGGGTACCATCTCCACTAGAATAACTAAGCTGAACAGATGCATCATTCCACAAACTAATTCTTCAGAAACTTTTTTTTTTTGCTGTGAGACATATCAAACATTTAATATGCATATATATACAAAATATTACAGTAAGAATGGAGTGTATCAGACAAAATATTAAAGGAGATAATGGCAAAAACATTTCTAAAATTAAGGAAAGGCATCAAACCACAGGTTCACAAATGTTAGAAAACTCCAGGAATGATAAAAACAAATAGCACATTACTCAACAAGAAAACATATACAGTCATTGTTCTCACTTACAGAAATATATTTGTAGGTTACATCTCTCACTCTACATGAGAAGTGCAGATATGGAAACTAAAGCTTTTTTTAGGCATAAGCTTGATGACTTTCATGCTGTCCTTGGTTCTGGGCCCTATATTTAAATCAGATGCTAGAGTTTCCCCGAAGAAATAGACACAGGCAGCACCATGTGATATATTCCCAAAAGATTCAGTTTACCACTCGGTAGGATAATCCATGGGAAGCTATATAGTGGGATATGAGATACTGACCATGAAATAAAATTTTGAAACAGGAAAATATATTGTAACTGAGAGTTAAAAATTAACAAATGATTATTGTTAATACCTGAAATCAGTGAAACTCCCTAGACTGGCCCCATATTTTAATTGTTATTACAAATTAGGTTCATCCTCATTTATACCTGCTCTTGTGATGGTTATTCTAGACTGATCGTACCCTTGTTTATGGTTATACCAAACTAGGCTCATCTTTGTGTGTACTTGCTATTGTAATGGTAACCGCTCCACCCTCCCATGTTTGAACCCACAAAA
Organism: Dasypus novemcinctus; assembly: GCF_030445035.2. NCBI lineage: Eukaryota > Metazoa > Chordata > Mammalia > Cingulata > Dasypodidae > Dasypus > Dasypus novemcinctus. The sequence continues at coordinate 37,020,050 of NC_080704.1, forward strand.
ACTCTTCAACTCCTCAAACTGGAGGAGAGAGATTTTAGGCCACTAGGTCAATTGTTCTCCTTGCTATGTGCTGGCAATAAACTCTCTTTGAAAGCCCAATGACTCAGGAATTGGTCATTAAGAAGTGAGTGCATTGGCAAAGAACCCTGCTTTTGCTGGGGAAAAATATGGCACTGGAAATAACGAAGGTGAATAATCTTGCATTGTAAACAGTTATACTGTATTTTGTGTTTGTATCGAGCTTTTTATTCTATTTTTTTTTTCCTTATATCATCTCATCTAATTCTCACAACAATCCCTCAAGGTAACTATTTATATCCCCTTGATAAATATGTGAAGATGTAAGTGCCCAGATATTTGGTAACTTATCTAAGATCAATTAGGCAATAAGTAAAAGAAAACGACTGTTACCCAGGTCTTCTTTTAAAAAGAAAAGATGTTCTATTTTTTAAACAGGTAAAATGAAAATGGTAAACCATATAGTGTTTAGCACAATTAACCAATTGTCAAATTTGTTAATATCACATTATCTTCACGATAACTCTGAGATGGAGGAGGCATTCACTGCCCCTCTTTGCCTCTGACTGCAATCATCTCCCTTACTGAGTTGCCAAAGAGTCCCATGACTACAAGCCTTCTTGAAGAGAGGAGAAGGAAATGTCCTGGATTTAGAGAAACTGTATAGCTCTCCCATTATACTATAAATTCCTTGAGGTCAGAGACTATTTTTATTTCCCTACTGCCAAGCAGAATCTTGAAACATAGCCAACACCCAATAAATATTTGGAGAATGAATTAACTGATGGCGATAATTTACAGATTTTGATTGCAGGAAGAAGGAATAGAATGATAGCACTATAAAATATATTCAAGGTTATTTGCAAGGGTTGGGGAAATGGACACCCTCATATACTGATGTTGGGGACATGAAAATTACAGACATTTTGGGAAATATTTTGGCAGAATTAATTATTTTATCACATATCTTTTGATATAGCCATTCTCAGTTCCTAGTATCACCTGGAAAACAATGCACACTTCATATGAGTATTTTTTAGACCTCACCAAATTAGATGATTGGCTCTTGTTTTTTCTCTTATTGCTGCTGTGGCTCCTGCTAATTCCCCTGGAATACCATTCTTCCCTACTTCTGCCTAAAATGTAGCTCAGATATGCTCTCCAGAAGGTATACTTTAAGTCATCCAACTGAATAGAATTCCTTTCTCTTTGAATTCTTTTTTTGAACCATACTTCTGTCATCAACTCATATCAGAGTTACTTACAAGTCTCATTTCTCCCTTGTGCCTTTTCAGACGCTACTTTCTTTTGTGCACGCTTTTTGTAATTCACCTCTTACCATAAACCCACTTGTTGTTCCTTGTGATTTCTTAAAGTAACACAGGTACTTGGACTAAAACCCTGTTATATAATCTGGTATATATGTGGTATATAATCTGAAATACATATATATATATATATATATGTGGTATATAAACACAGCTATTTGGACTAAAACCCTGGTATGTAATCTTCTCATTTAGCAATATATCCACTGCACTCTTCTTGGAAGGTTGAAGAAAAGAGAAAAAGACACTCAAATTTTAGTCTTAGAATTGCAGGCTTATAGACTAGAAGTAAATTCTACAAGTATCTAGTCTGGGGACTTTTAGTCTTTTCTATTGTCATGGATTTCTTTGAGATGTTGAGGGCTCACTTCCCAGAAAAATGCCCAAGGCATATTATGTAACACACACACATATACACAATGATGATGATATTGAATGTGACTGGCTCACCAGCAGATTGAAATGTAGTTAGATTTCTCCATCTAACAGTGGCGAAGACTACTACAAACAGGAGGAGGTGTGGCTTCTCTAAGAAAGTAGCACTACTCAGCTCTTAGAGGATAGTGCCGCACCACAATGTAGCCCCAAGGCTGACAGACCTGCTCAGAGAGCACAGAAATCCAGATTTAAAATAGGAGGCATGAGTCAAACAAAACATACCTATGGGCTCCTATTAGAATTCACATCAACACATTATATTGTCTTTTATTGTAACAATTTTATATTTAAACAATTTCAAAATGACATGACACTTGCAAGAATAATACCAAACTTACTCATAGAACTCTACCATACCCACCCTCCACCCAGATCCACAGATCCACCAAATTTAAACATTTTGCCACAATTGTATCATTCTACCCATCTACCAATCTATTTTATAAACCAATGAGAGTAGGTTGTACACATCTTGCTCCTTGAAGACAATATTTCCATATCTTTTATACTTTCTCATCACATACCAAAACCTGAGTCCTGTATAGTTGTCCTGCAAGAAGATATGCTATTGGCTTAAACAATCAAGGAAAATGAGATCATACGTATCATCCTATCATCACTTACTAACAAAAAACACCATATGCCTATATTATTACTGTTCATTTATTAATCTATTCCATAAATATTTATAGCCTACCATGTCGGAAGTTCCATCTTAAATACTGACTATAGTAATGACACCAAAGGGCCAAGCCCCTAACACCAAAGACTCTAGTAGAGGACACAAGCAACAACAACAAAAATAATCAAATAAGATAATTTCAGATAACAATGATAACTCTGAAGGAAACAAGGAAGGGGACTGGGACAAAGAGTGTCTGAAAGTGGTGGTCAGGAGAGCTGCTTTAGATCAGATAGACTGGGAATAATTCTTCTGAAGATGAGACCTAATGGTGTGAAGGAACCAGCCATATAAAGAGAGAGGGAAAGGGTGTTCTAGGTAATAGAAATAAGAAGTGAAGAGGCCTGAGGCAGAAACAAGTTTGTCTAGAGTATAGGGAAGCAGGAGGACTGGAATGAGGTGGGGTCAAGAATTAGGCAGGGGCAGATCATGCAGTGCCTTGTTGGCCATTAGTCAGGGTTTGGCAGAGAAACAGAACCAACAGGCTATGTGTGTGCATTTGTGTATGTAAATTTTAAGAGTTTTATTATAGGAATTGGCTCACATGACCGTGGAAATTGGCAAATCTGATCCATTAGGGCAGGCTGCAAGTTGAAAGTTTATAATGAAAGTTTGATGAATTCCCCAGGAGAAGCTAGCTGGTTGAAGTAGACAGAGAAATTCTTTCTGACTGCTGAAATCCTCAGTTCTCCCTGTAAGACCTTTGATGGATTGAATGAGGTTTCTCTCATTGCTGAAGGCAATCTCCTTTGTTGCTTTTAGATCTAATGCACCATAGTTGCAATCACCTGACAAATGTGTTAAATCAATGAAATATCCTCACAGTAACAATCAGGCCAGTGCTTGCTTGACCAAACAAATGGGCACCATAAACTAGCAGAATTGACACATAAACTTAACCAGCACAACCATGTTAAGAATTTGGCCTTTTTCCTAAGTGCAATAAAAAGACTTCAGAGGATGGTAAGTAGGGAAGGCATGAACTAATTAACATATTTCAAAGATCACTTTGTATAATGTGGAGAACTGAGAGACTGGTTAGGCAGCTACTGAAATATTAGGAGGCTAAAGAATATGATGGAATGTCTATTGTGTTCCCATTGAATAAAAGCAGCTTTTATTTTTCAATTAAAATGTAATATAATTGACTTCAGTAAAAATGTCTCTTTTGACCTTATTTCCCTTGCATTAATGGGGTCATTTACATGATATGTCAAGAGTGTTACCTCTGTATGCAAAGAACAGCTTTTATTTTTCAATTAAAATGTAGCATAATTGACCTGAACCAAAAATGATCTCTTGACCTTATTTCCCTTGTATTAATAGGGCCATTTATATAATGATCATGCAAATTAATCACCCTCATTCATAAATACATTATTTATTTTAATAGATCTAATGCAATGATAATTTGCATATTTACAGATTCTTCTTTATTACGATATTTAAATATTAGATATGTTTTCATAATAATATTGAATAGAAAATATACAGGATTATTATATTGATATAGAGAGGTGCAGAAATATTTACAATTATGTTTTAATTTGAAACAGTGATTAAACACAATTTGCTCCTGACCTTGCAGGTCAAAATAATATATCACAATAAACTGTAGATATTTTTGGAGATGAAAACAGTGTTTGCTTCAGCGGATACATATGTGAGTATGAATTTTGACACTTGCCAGCCTATGATAAATTACTACTAGACTAATACTTGTCGGTATAATAATAACTGATCATGCTTTAAACATCACTAAGGGAGAAAGGTGATAAAAAACTTACAAGGTAAAAATTTTCACAATCAAAATTATGACTCCAGTATAAGGCACAGTAATTATCTACCAACCTCCTTATTGTCAAATCTATATTTCAAGTGGTAACCTTCATATTTCTTAGGATCAATTTTTACCTCAAATTCTAATTAAGAACACAGAAAAAAAATAGCAATAAAGGCAGGTCTATTCAGACTTTCCAATTGTATCACGAACTCCTTTTTGGACTATGAATTTAGGCATACATATCCAGTTATTTCACAATATGCATAAATCTTCTCCAATCTTCCACACCCCACCCCCCGACTATTACTAAAGCAAGGCAAAATACTAAGAGTGTCATTTGGCATAAGGAAAATAACTCATTGCTTAAATTAAAAAAAAAATTTGGACCCAAAGTCCAAAGACCCTAAACAACATTTAGTATCACCTGTACACAGATTGTGTAAAGTATGAAACAAGAAAGTTATCAAGCCCACAAACGGAAATTTTAAAACTGGATAAAGTGTTTGCTGCTAGTACATTCTACAGCATATTGAAAAGGATACATAATTCCTTATGGGGCAAATTAAGGGTTTCTTTTTTGACCACATGGCTAAAATTCCCTATATAAATATATTAGAGATATCCTGGGAAAGATACACACATTGACAATAAATAAATGATCGCCTATCGAAAACAACTGCATTATAATATATTCACAGTATAAAGCTGCTATATCCAACATTTTAAAGCTTTCCATGAAAGCGTAAAAGATTTTTGCATACATTCTTTAAATGGTGGTTTTCCTGAAGATAATTTGGAATGCTAATTAAGAAGGCAAGTAACAGTTTGAATTCTCTTAAGTCTTTATTGCCTGCCAATAATCATTTCTCTGATTCAGTTCAAGCTGTCCATTGCTGCATTAATACATGCCATTAAACAAAACTATTCCACATTATAGGCACGGTAATAGGATTAAATTCACCTGGCCCCCAACCAAAACTAACACCAACACCACTAACACTAAAATAAAATATTCTCATCATGGATTACTAACGTCATATTAATAGAAACTAAAAGGCATCTAGACTTTTTTTGGCTCATTTATATGTATATATATACTCAGATTTCTCTTCCAAAAGAGTAGCCATTTAAAGGGTACCCAAGTGTACAATTAGAAAAGAGATGTAGAAAAGTAATAAAATACCCAACTTATGGCCAGTTGGCACAAGATGATTTCATGTTATCACCTTTATAATTTCTTTACGTCACCTCATTTTATGAATTTAATACGTCACAAAAAAACACAGGATGACAATGCCATGGTATGGAACATCATATTTGGAACGCTGGCTGATCAAAGCATTCCATGAAAGTAAAGACTAAATTGTATTAAGTGTCATTAAACTTATTTACTTTTTTCCTACACCTGTATTCCAAATCATGATGCTTACAGCCAGTGTGGAGTATCAGAATATTTCTTCTCCCCTATATTTTAGAGGCATAGGACAAGAGTGGTTTTCAGTGAACTGGATTAAATCTACTTGGTTTTTGAGCAGGAACAAAATATTTAATCACTTGAAGCCCCAATTTTCTCACATTGAATATATAGCTGATGCTATTTTATCATTAGGGATTTTATAAGCATTTTGATACCTATTTTATAAAATATTTTACAAATATCACTCACTATTGTTCCAAGAAAAGATGCTACTTAAAAACTAACTCACACCTCAACATATATGTGTGCACATGTGTATATGAAGCTGATGCTCACACACACATACAGTTATGTGTCTGTCTCTTTTTGTTCATGTGTGTTGCAGGGAGGGTGCAAAATGTCATGCTAAAGAAGAAATTATTTTTAAAACATTCTTTTTTTAAAAAGATTTATTTATTTATTATTTATTTCTCTCCCCTTCCCCCCAAGTTATCTGTTCTCTGTGTCTATTTGGTGCGTCGTCTTCTTTGTCCGCTTTTGTTATTGTCAGCGGCACAGGTATCCGTGTTTCTTTTCGTTGCATCATTTTGTGTCAGCTCTCCGTGTGCAGCACCATTCCTGGGCAGGCTGCACTTTCTTTCGTGCTGGGCGACTCTCCTTACAGGGCACACTCCTTGTGTGTGGGGCTCCCCTACGCGGGGACACCCCTGTGTGGCACAGCACTCCTTGCGCCCATCAGCTCTGTGCATGGGCCAGCTGCACACAGGTCAAGGAGGCCCAGGGTTTGAACCACGGACCTCTCATGTGGTAGACGGATGCCCTAACCACTGGGCAAAGTTCACCGCCTTAAAACATTCTTAAATGTTGATAAAAGACACGATAAACTCTTAGAGTTTCTTGCAGGAATTACATACATATACAATTTAATTCCAATTCCCACAATGATCTAACAACTTATAAAATACTACATCAAGTTAAATTTACTTACTGGTGATGTTAAAATAAAACTAAGAGGAAAGTCAGTGCATATAGTGCATATTAATAGAACATCTTGTGATGACAGTGAATTAATTTTATTTAAAGCATTAGAAAATCAAATATCCTATATTGCAAACACTACCTACTATGGCATCCACTTAGGAAACTTGTTTGAAAACAAGATGACTAAAATTAGGTTCCCTTCAGTCACTGCCTTTAGAATTTGGGGAAGGGGGCAATTTATCCCTGGAAGTATTTTAGAGAAAAGTGTCAATATCATGACAATGGAAAACCAAAATTCTTATATATAGTTAGATATTTTGATGTTATATTTGCCCACTCTTGGGCTGCATAAAATGTTGTACCAATCTTGTCACCAAAAAAAGTATATCTAATCTGACTCATATTGAACCTTTGTTGGCAAACACTATCTTTATCATTTAAGTTCCCATTCATATTTTGTGAAACTGTGTTTATCACAGTAATTTTTAAAAAATCAATAAAATCCAACACAAGAATTTATCCTGTTTTGTACTTAAGGATCCAGGAAATGTACTGACCTTGATTAATTCTAAGAATTGCAATGCCATTTTGAACATGTTTTTCTCAATATAGAATTGACTTTTACATGTTTTCCTCTTATTTACTTAAGGTAAGTAAGCCTTGTCTCCCCATTTATAGAACAACTAAATAGTTTCACTTTTTAACCTGGTAGTTCCTAATTATGACAGAGAGCTAGCCAAACAAGGAAATCCATGCTCCACCTTTCAGAGTATGGGATTTTTGCTTAGAAGCAGCTAGTCACTCTGGAAGTCCATTTCCTCTGTAGCCAGATGTGGCCATATGCCTGCTATCTCCAACAGAAAGAAAGTGAAGGGAGGTGACCTGACTCACTTCCACAGTAAAGATTTTAAAGAACCTGCTTCTCTTCCCATCTTTAATGGCTGGAGGCAGAAGAAAATGATGCCACAGCCCTTGAGGAAGGTAGAGGAACAAAAAAGGGAGCTATGTCCCTAGATCATCCCCTGGAAAAATAACAATCACCAGCCAGGAACACCTACATTAGACTGATATCTGGGCTACATAAAAAATTCCATCGTTTAAAAGCCACAGATACATGGGAGTTTATCCACTAAAATGAAATCACACTTTGTTTACTTCAATTTGCTGATGTAAATAAAAGTGATTAGAATGTGATTACATCAGGTTACCAGGTATAAATCACACCCTTTGGGACAGAGAAGAGCAGATACATAGCTAACATTCTCTATCACCTCAAATTCTGTGAGACTATATTTCGGCAGCCAAATGATATAGTCTAGTTTTGCTAATAAATTGAGAAAACATTATTATCCTGTCAAAAGTAGAGAAGAAAGTATGATAAATTTATCATTTTATATTTCAAATATAACCACTTTTATGGAAAAGTCATCTTTCAGGTCTAGGACAGAGGCAAGGATGAAAAAAATCATCATTAATAAGCACTTACTTAGTATAAACTATGTATAGGGTACCAAGCTTGGTGATTTTTGTGGTAAACAGTGATAGAGTAAACCCTTTTGTGGTTCAAGAACGTGTATTCCCAAGTTTATACCAGTTATAACAAGAGGTTAGTTTGATAATGGGTACAAACTGAATTATGCAAAGCACTAGAGGTCACACTCAGAAAACAAGATTTTATTTAGTAGGCAAATGGAATTTTATGAGCACAAGAATGAAACGTTCGGATCTGTAATTTTCAAGGACTGATTATGGTAGCATATGGGCAATGGTTTAGAACAGGAAGAAATTAGAGACTAGGAGACTGGCTAGGAGTCTACTGCAATAGATCAGACAGAAAGTTTCCTGGTTTATCAGGCAGATAGTATAGAATTTAAAGTCACTCCTTCTAGTATTGTCACCTGATTAAGAATCTTAAGCTAAACTAACACTTAAAAAAGTAAAGTTGAATGAAATGAGTAATTGAGTGTTGTGTAATAACAACTTTAGAGAAAATGAATTTCCACACTAAAGGATCAGCGAGCGCAAAGGCCCTGAGGCTGATCCTTGTCTGACACTTGTCTTCCAGTGAGGCTGGATCTGAGTGTGTGAGAGTAATAGTGGTATGATTTGAAGCCATAGAAAGCATATCACTAGATTATACAATATTCATTTGGATTATGAAGTTCCTTTAATGTAAATTGAATTGACTTTATTCCCAGTATAACTATTTTCAGAAACTACAGACAAACCCTTTCGCCTACAACTAAACATTCTTTGGAGGGATTCATGTCCTGTAATTATGAACCTGAGTGGAAACAGAGATGAGGCCACTCCCATTTAGTGAATGTGACATCCTTAGAAAGACTGAAAGAGATTAGGAAAATGAGATGAGGTCATGCATAAGGCCCAAGTACTACAGATAAAAGAAACAGACATAAAAAAATCTACCGATCTAAGTAGATTTCTAAAAATTTTAGCTAATGACACCATAAATCTCGTCTCATCTATAAAGGATTCTCCAATCCCCATTCCCCACCCCCATCACACATGCAGAAACACATACACACCAAAACCAATCCCCGTTTCCCCTGTGCTCTCAAAGGCCTTTGGTCCTATTACCATTTTATGAAAGGCTGCTGTTTTGCAGTTTTGAAGTGCCTAGTTTCTAGAAGATGAATAATAATGATTTGTTGAATGGAATCAAATAACATTCAACAATCACCTTCTACCTATAGGAGTTTCTGTATCACTTTTGCTCTTTTAGTAGTTGATTATTTAGCTTTAGAGGGAGACACAGTGTATCAAGCAACAAACTCAAAGCACTAATTTATTCATAGAGAATGAGAGGCATTCATTTAATCTACTATTGAGAGATATATTACTCTTAAGTATTAGTTCAAAACTTAAATATAGCCTAGAGGTTAAATTTCAGGTCCAACAGATATGAGAACACTATTGTATTTAGCTAAAGATCCAGTTGGTCCAAACTGAGCCAGTGATTCTCTGATACGTTCTCTGATATCATAGCTAGTGCTAGGGTTAGAAGGAGAAAAGAACCTGAAACAGGTCCAATGAGTCCTATGAGGCAGCAACAGGGCTAGAAGAGTGGGCTGTCAAAGTCTAAGTGATGAGGGTATTGGCTGGCCACTCATCATTTCCTATGGTAAATCACGGGCTCTGCCCTAAAGCAGATATTGCTGCAAAAAGTTTCTGATTCCTTCCTCAGGTCACTTCAATAGGTTTTGGCTTCATTCTTTAATGTCATTATTAATTGATGACATATTCTACTATATGCACTTCTTATATACCACAAGATAGACTTTTCTTTTTGTGGTCTATGGGATCATCTATTTAATATAAATCATTAAGAATAGAAATAAATAATACATTTCCACTTTCTAACCTTTTCTATCTGCTTTTACAAGGTGTAAAACAGCAATTCAATTAAAAGAAATACAAACACATTTTAAAAAACAGTAATAGCAAGAACAATGTGCCATACTTTTATAAGTACTTCACATACATTTTCCCCATTTTCTTTTAATAACCATATTTTACAAATGAGCAAACTGAGATATATTGGTTATGCCAATTATTCAAGGTATGTGTAAATATATGAACTAAATGGTAACTTAATCCCTCCCTAATCCATCTCTGTTTCCTAAAGAGTTAATACAGAAGGATCTGAGGACTAAGAGTGAACAGAGTTCCCATGGTGAGAATTCTCATAATACCCTTGGGAATGGAAATACCACACTTGGAACACAGTCTAACCTTTTCAGTTGAAATGACTTTGACAGCAGCTGAAAGCCATAGGTTCTAAGATCATGACACAGACTATCACAGCAAGTCATCAAGTTAAGCAGTGCTGGCCAATCCCTGTCCAGACCCATCTTAAAACCATCCAGCTCAGTATGTAAAACTCAGTAAGTACCCTTACTTGACAATCCTCTTTTGAGAGGCTACCAGCATTCGAAAGTGCTGTTCTCCTTTCCTCAGAAAGTTTAACAAAATACAACCTTGTGTGATTAATATGTGTCTCTGGAATAGTTTGTGGATGTTTATACTGTCTTCACTCATAAATCAAAGCTGGAAATGACTGAAAACTTGCTTTTTGTATTCGGCCAAAGAAATATTCATTTATTAGATGGAGTCCATTTTCACTTATTTATTTTTACCCGTCAGGAGAGGTGTTTGCTAATTTTAATGTTATGTTCCATTCGTTTTCTGAACAATTTGACTTTTAAAATGTTTGCATCTGGTCCATTTCCACAATATATTCATATCCCCATTTCTGATCAAAGATTTCTATTTATAGTTTAATTCCATACTAATTACATCTTTGGGTTTTAATCTATACTTGCAATGTGTGATATTCTGGTATCTGACCCATCCTGAAATTCTTCAGAGGAAATATGATTACCAATGGGGAAACATAAAATGGAGTGGCCATGAGAAAGAGAAATGTGAAGATTAAGCATTTCTTAAATTCATTAGCATGAGAAATTGTCTGCTAGTAGGAAGGGTTCCAGGACGTTGATAAAAAAAATAAGTATTTTATTTTGCTAAAATAGGCTATTCTAATCATTTTTTAAAAAATGTAATCAATATATACTTAGTATCTCATCATGGAAGACATGGGACTAAGTCCTAAGGGAAGAGAACAGTTCATAAGGCACAACTTCTCCTGTAAAGCTGTTTAAATCCACTGCAAATTACACTAAAACACTAATTCCAAGAACATTTTAAGCTAATCTGAATTTATTCTTTAGAGGAGTTGTTTGAGGTAGTGCACTGATTAATGCAGAATAAATTGCTTCAAGTACAATGAGGAATTGTTCCCCAAGCATTCCTATTTATGAAACTGCAAAGCTAAACCACTGATCTTCTGAAATGCTTAATTATCTAAACAAAGTAAATAAACTCATCCAACCAAAAATATGCTCGTGGATGAAGCTGATGTTTTATGGTTATAAAAACTCAGACAAGAGTAATATGAAATTAGAAAAAAGATTACATTGCATTTTATTCACTGATAAAGTGAATGAAGTTAAATGGGTCATAAAAAAGTACGTCCAATTTTATAGGGCATGAGGCATGAATTTCCATCTTTGCTTCTTTAAAAATTTTTTTACAGTGATTGAAAGTAAGCAATGAGCCCCTCAAATACCTGAGTAATTAGACCTTCTCAATTAAAAACGAATTCTGATGAGATTAGATAGATTTCTAGGTCACTTTATTTTATATCATTATTAAATTATTCAGGTCAGAACCTTATAGCCAGGGCTACAAACTAGGCAAATTCCTAGTTGTTGAGTCCGATTTTTTTTCTTTTTTTAGGGAAAAAAATCCTGTCAAGTTGGGGATTTAATGAGAGCATGCATTTAAAATAATTAGGACAATGTCTGATGTGTTATACTCGGTAAATATTAGTGGTTATTATTTTATGAAAACAGGTATTAAGTAAGTGTGGAATCTCAGAAAACTTAACCCTTAAATAAAGAGGGATTTTTAAGATAGCTTGGGTCTTTATGGTAAGAATTAAATATTATTTTTCATGTATTCTTACTGCTATTATTCTTTAGTTCATGTAAGGGGAATACTACTTCCTGTCAGTTGAAGAGAACAGACTAATTAAAAACATGAACCCTGAATTCAGAACTTTAGCAAAGCAGTTCTCCAACAGTAATGGAGACATTGTAAAATTTGGAACAGATTACCTTTGTTTATTGGGAAAACCTTTATAGTTCCAATCAGCACTCTGATGTGTGACATCAAGACACGCTTTACAAAGGAGGCATTTAAGATACTTCCCTGAGGAGACAAACTGTTTGCATACTCTGGTCATGAACTGTTTTGAAGTTGGGGATGGCAACTTTCTTTGGATTACCTTTATTTCAGAAAACTACATTTTTACCCATAGGGAATTAGGCATCCTTATGTTCTGTGTGTACTGTTGCTCGATTAATTTGGGGAGGTTGAGAAGGGTGTGTGTATGCACACAGTACATGCGCATACCTGTGTTTCTATAGAGGAGGTGATTCCAGAAAGTGTGAAAGGACATACTAGTCTGAAAAGTTTTACAGAAAAGACCCTATGGATGATACCTGGGCTTGAAGTGGATCAATATACACTTGGCAGTTGGTATTGTTGATTAAATTGAATTGTCTAGAATATGTGGGATATATTGACTAATGTGTATTGACGTGATTATGTAAAGGCCCTGCCAGCTCAGGGGAATAGGAAATAGTTACTCCTGAAGAAAGTAGAAATTTCTACTGCCAATCATGTTCCTAAATAGCAGTTTCTGGCAAAAGAAAATAAGGCTTTTGGTCTAGGGTTAGATGAAAAGTTTTTCCCTTAATGCTTTCTGTGATTTAAGCCATGAATCCTGCAGAGACGAGCACTGCTGGACAACTCCCATTGAGGGGAAGTAAGCTTGCCTCAGAGCTAATCAGATATTACAATAGAGCAACTAGACCAAGAAACCAAGATTTGGCAGCAGAAAACACCTTCAGACAAGGCATTCATTTTTAATTGCTGCTGTAACAGATTACCACAATTTTAGTGGCTTAACACAACACAAACTATCTTACACAGTCCAGTAGGCCAGAAGTCTGACATGGGTCTCACTGCTAAAATAAGGTGTCAGCAGGACTGCTCTCCTCTCTAGATGCTCTAGCGGGGAAATCTTTTTTTTCCCCCCAGCTTTTAGAGGTGGCCTGAATTCCTCCATCATGATCCTCTTCCTCCATCTTCACAGTCAACAGCGGCAGGTTAATCTTTCTCAAATTACATCATTCTGCTTATTCCATTGCTTCTCTCTTCCATTTTTAAGAACCCAAGTAACTATATTGAGACTACTTAGAAAATCCAGGGTAATATCCTTATTTTAAGGTCAGTTGATTAGCAACTTGACTCTATATCTATTTGCAACCTTAATTATCTGTTTCCATGTGACATAAAATATTCACAGGTTCCAGGAATTACGTTGTGGACATCTTTGGGAGGCCATTATTGTACCTGCCAAAGATTGGTTTAAGCCTGTAGGCTTAATTAAATGTCAAAACTAACATCCAATTTTCAGTTTGTCTCTGATGCACTTCTGTCCTGGTATTCCCAAGCATTCAGTATCTTTGTGGCAACAAAGTATTTTTCCGAAATAAATATTGTTAATTTGACTAAATTAAGAATGGCTATTTGAACTAGACTGCTGATATCTGAATTATTTTATTGTTCCACTGATAGGTGACACAGTAGCTCACAAAATTCCAAGAAGCTGAGTTTCAAATGAAAGTCATCTTACTTCTTTTCTTTTATCACTGATTTAATTCCACACAAAGAAATCGCTACTGGTTAGGGACTGAGAAAAATATTTTTCCAGGTACAGTGATGCATATTTGTATTTATTTGCTATCTCTTTTGTACCATTTAGATTTTTTGATAGCTGCATCAAACTATTTTTATTAAGTATGCTTTTTTCATGGATTTAAATTTTTTTTAACAAATCATGTACATGTTCAAATTATTTTTAGCACAACTTGAGTTTTTTTTAAATGCCTTTCAAAATAGAATGTCATAGGTTTTATATTTCCCATTCACAAATATTTCTTTGAAAAAAGTTAAACTATACTTATATAGCCCACTTTGTATTATAGTTTAAATATATGGTGATAAACTGTATTTTTAAAATAACTTATAGTAGATCTTCTCCTTTGTAAGCACTATATCATTTCTTCATATAAATCATGGTCAGTACATAATATAAATTTCTCTTCATAGTGCTTGAACATACCTAAAAAGTAAAGTATTGTGAATTGTTTAAATGTACACAATAGTAATAAAATCCATTGAAATAAAATCCATATTATATTTCCAGATGGAAGTCAGACAATTTCTACAAGAAATTACCGAAAGGATTTTTCTAAAATTATATGATTCATATAATACTCTGACAACATTTATGCCTCTGCCTATATCTATAGCTCTACCTATCCCTGTCCCCTCCCTCCCTCTCTCCCTCATCTATCTATCCATCTAGCTGGCTAGCTAGCTATCCTATCAATCTGCTCTCAACCATCTATCTAACCTAATCTAATCTATCAATTTTCTTCCATATATGGAATTCCAAAGTAGAATCTAGCATTAGTCTACTCAACAGAGCCATTTATTTTATGGGATGTAAAATTATTTCATTTTAGATAAAGTTTATGATTTATAATAGCCTATTCCACAAGAATGCATAGGATTACCATATAACTTGGGAGAAAAAAAAACTTTATTTTATGTTTTTCTTAGAACTTGTCTACAGCCTCTTGTAAATCACACCTAAGGTCTAAGTTTCAGCATAATTTTTTTTAAATTTAAAAATCATCTTCACTGGTATTCTTAAATTTAAATGATATAAGATAATAAGGAAGAACTTCTTCCAGCTTAAAAGACAACAAAATAGCCAATAAGTAGATGGAAAATAAAAGATGAAACTCAAATAATAATTCTAATACTGGGTTGCTAACCATTGTGTTTTTTCTTAATATTACTTCCTAGGATTAATCCGTGAATTTAACCTATCAGTCTTATGATAGCTATATGATAAATCCTACTCAGAAATTTAAAATTCTAATTTTGTCTTCTGATATATTACTGGCCCTCCTATCTTCATGTTATCTGCTAATTTTAAAACATATACCCTCTATAGCTTTGTCAGAATTAAATTGTTTAATTCAACAAACATTTTATTCTATACTTACCAATTAGCAGGTACTCTTTTAAGCAGTAGTAATTCACTTGTTTACAAGAAAGATTCCTGTACATGGAGAAGTCACCATCACTTAGGGAATTGGACATATCTGCAACTACCTACTGTATTGTGATAAGCTAGGAGTATTATGGTAGAAACAGACTCCGCTGGAATATATCTCAGACATAATCCTTCCTGGAGGGTTGAGGAGTTTTATATTGCATTGTGCATCACTGATACAATTGAAGGGAAACATTTCATTCAGTTAATATTACATAGTCTCATTCACTCTGTTAATATCATAACAAGCAATATTAAATAAGCAAATATTAAAAATATTTATTTATTTATTTAATTCCCCCCCCTCCCCCAGTTGTCTGTTCTCTGTGTCTATTTGCTGCGTCTTGTTTCTTTGTCCGCTTCTGTTGTCGTCAGTGGTACGGGAACTGTGGGTGGCGCCATTCCTGGGCAGGCTGCACTTTCTTTTGCGCTGGGTGGCTCTCCTTACGGGGCACACTCCTTGCGTGTGGGGCTCCCCTATGCGGAGGACACCCCTGTGTGGCAGGGCACTCCTTGCGCGCATCAGCACTGCGCATGGGCCAGCTCCACACAGGTCAAGGAGGCCCGGGGTTTGAACCGCGGACCTCCCATGTGGTAGACGGATGCCCTAACCACTGGGCCAAGTCCGTTTCCTACTATGTGATTAAATGAATGGAGTAACTTGTGGTATCAATGTGTACTACCTATATCTGTAGTTCCTTGTCTTCCTAGTGCTTAGGAATCTCTCTGATGTCTTCTGATGTCACCAAATTTTTGGCCTGTACTTGCTTTGTCTCTCTTTTTCTATTTCACCGTGCAATGACAAGACATATACATGGCATGCACACATACATGCTCACACACACATACATACACAGAGACACACAGAAACTCTGGCAAAAACATTTTACTTTACCTCTGTCTCTGAGATCAGGTTACATTAAATGCAAGGTGGAACACTCACTAAAGATTTTACGATATGGGTAACTAATATTTGAACAATGCTTTAGAGAAATTTCCATGTGTCTTTCCTGCATTCATTTTATTCCACAAATAAATGGTATTCTCCTCAGAGGATAGCAAGATACCTTAACAGATACCTTTTTTTTTTTTTAGATTTTTTTAATTTAGATTTTTTAATCCTTCCCCCCCCCCACCCCCCAGTTGTCTGCTTTCTGTGTGTATTTGCTGTGTGTTCTTCTGTGTCCGCTTTTATTCTTGCCCGCAGCACTGGGAATCTGTGTCTCTTTTTGTTGCATCATCTTACTGTGTCAGCTCTCTGTGTGTGTGGACCCACTCCTGGGCAGGCTGCCCTTTTTTCATGCGGGGCAGCTCTCCTTATGGGACAGACTCCTTGCACGTGGTGCTCTCCTACGCTGGGGACACCCCTGTATGGCAGGGCACTCCTTGCGTGCATCAAGCACTGTGCATGGGCCAGTTTCACCACACAGGTCAGGAGGCCACGGGTTTAAACCTTGGACCTCCCATGTGGTAGGCAGATGCTCTATCCATTGAGCCAAATTCACTTCCCTTAACTGACATCTTAATACTCTCATTCTTCAAGCGGGCCCCCAGACAAGAAATGAAATAAAATAATCTTGGGTATGGGAAAATATTAAATAGCACCAAGGGCGTTTTTAAGAATAAAAACTAATTTTGAATATATTATATGGAAAATTATGAAAAATGGCCATTTGCTAAAGGAGCTTAAGTATAAGACATAATTTTCACAAGATATACTCTCCATTAACAGTTACTAATGGAAAAGTTTTCTTTTCACATAGTATATGTATTAGATATTATGGTTAGAAATAATAGAATATCAAAGAAAAATTCAGACCTCAAATGCAGTATGCACAATATGAAACACATAAAGAGAAATTCACACAAAAGAACATGAATCTGGGACAATACAAACATACTATTCTGGATTTGGTTAAATCAACAAAGAATGTAATCTTTCTGGGGCTCAGTTTATTCAGTTGTGAAATGCAGGGTAAAAGAAAAGCATTCCAGGCATTTGGAACAGCAAGTACTAAGGTCCTCAATTGTGTAAATACCACTCTGGATGCTGTGTATAAAAGTGATTGGAGGTAGAGCCAGAATGGAAGCAAGGACATCAGTTAGCACTCTCACTGTAGTCAAGGAAAGAGATAATGACTTGAACTATAGTGGTGACTGTAAAGGGGGAGAGGTATAAAATTAGTGATATACTCTGGAAGCAGAACCTAGCAGGCATCATTATGGATTGAAATTCTAGGGGTGATGGGAATTGGGGAATCATCAAGAATGACTTGTAGATTTTGCTTTGAGTGGCTGGAAAAAAAGATGATGACACCACTTATTGATCTAGGGAAAACTTAAAGAGGTGAACTCCATGAAGATATTAGTTCAAATTATCATTTCCTTGAAGAATATAAGATGATAGAGAATATTGCATGCAAATTTCAGTCTCAGTTTACATTCAGATACAGTTTACATTAAACTTACATTTGGAACAAACTTTAAATTTTTTTGTTTATTTTCATTTTTTTATTAGAGAAGTTGTGAGCTTACAAAACAATCATGCATAATGTGCAGAATCCCTGTACATGACCCCTCTACCAACACCTTACACTGTTGTGGAACATTTGTTACAGATTATGAGAGAAAATGATCACAATATTACCACTAACTATACAAAGCTTAGTTTTGAGGCAATAAATTGATAGAATGAGTTAATACAAATTGTTCTAATACTGCATTTTATCCATGTTTAAAGCTGTTTAATATACCACCTTAAATTAATTTCAAAGACAGATTTATTATTATAAAGATTTCCAATCAAAGCCTTTACTGTCAATGTAGACATTGCTGATTCATGTGTGTATGTCGTAGGGGAAACCAACCATCTTGAAATCATCCATGTGTTTAGAGGACAAATTAAATCATCTTTTAAACAGTCCCAGGATGATCTCAGTCATAAAAAGCAGGAGGCTAATAGAAACAACCATTACTACTAACTTGTTTTCTGAGTTTTATAAGTAGATGTCCTCCCATATATATTTTATTGGCAATATATGTTACCTTTATAGAGAAACAGCTTTGCTATGGTCATCAAAAAGGTTACGAACCAGAGAAGTATTACAGGCTGATTTCTCTTGTAAATGTTGAGTTACAATAGTTTAAAGAGCTTTTTCTCATGTTGGATGTGGTAGATTGCACTCAGTTTAACTTTTAAAAATGCATCACTCAAACATGTGTGCATGCATGCATGTGCACACATGTGTGTATTCATAGTGAATTTTACACAAATTACCTAATGTGTCAGTCCTAATGCACAGCTTTAAGCATGGGGAAAAATCTGAATGCTTTATTATAAATTTGATATACTGAAGAGACAATAATGACTACCAAACCTTATTCAAAATGGAGAAGAAACTTATCATTTAAGAAATCAGTGGTGTCCAGACATCCCAGGAGCCCTCAGGAGCATTCTCATTTGAAGCTTTGTTTACTGTGGCAGTGAGGGAAATCTGCCTGAGACCTGCATGAGCATAACCTCCAGAATGACCTCCTGACTCACTTTGAAATCTCTTAGCCATAAAACTCTTTTTTATTTAATGTTTCCCACTTTTGGTCAAAGTCTTTTTCCAAATGCATCACTGGTTAGAGGTTGGTAATAATCCCTCGGTGCCAAGGAGGTTCATCCCTGGGAGTCACGTCCAACATTGGGAGGAAAAGTAGTGAGCTTATTTGCTGAGTTTGGCTCAGAGAGAGGCCACATTTGAGTAACAAGGAGATTTTCAGGAGGTAACTCTTAGGCATTATTTGTAACTAAGGTAAGTTTCATTTTTACAGGAATAAGGTTTATAAATATATAAGCATTAAAGATCTATTTGAATAACAAGAATATTTTCAGGAGGTAACTCTTAGGCATTAATTATAATTAGGCTAAGTTTCCTTTTTACAGGAATAAGGTTCATAACTATATAAACAATAAAGATAAAGAGCTTGGCATATTAGCCTGTTTTCTTTTGTTAGGTACAGCTTAAATATTCTAGAGATTTTTGCCATTTTATTTGAGCAAGTAGCAGGACTTTTCCTGGATGGACATTTAATAATTTGTGAGCTACTGTGTAGGGCTCTATCTATTGAAAAAACATATATCTGACAACGTGAGTACATTCATATCCCACTTACCCCTTACATCACCCTACTATCAACACCTTGTACTAGTAATGTACTAGACACCAGAGGCAAGACACATAGCCTCATGAAATCAACACCCCTTCTGTGGACCATATTTGGGAATATATAATAATCCATTTCCCCAATAAACATGGTTATACTCATTTATAATTCCCCTACTGATGATACTTCTATCCTTTTATTTTAACCTATAATTCTCAATAAACCCATTAAATATATTCCTCAAAGACTTAAATCTTTAGGTTGTTAATATTCTGGTTGATCCCTGAATCCCAGCAGAGTTGTGGCCATCTCCTGCTCTCCAGTTCAGGCTGACCCTGAACAACCGACAAAATGATAATGATGGACAATTTTCATCCCAAAAAACAAGGAGTAGCTACAACTGCAAGCAAAACAATTCCTTCCATATGCCCCATAACATCTAAGTCCCCTCTCAGCCTGAAGCAGTTAGTGCAGATATCATCCCAAATCCCTCAAGACTGAGGAATGAACAAAGGGAGGAGTATAACCACAGACCAAAGAAGATTTACTGCTATTGTAGTCATTATCTTACATTAATGGAAAACCCTGTAGCAAGGACATAAGATAGTGGTTGCCAGGGGTCCAGAAGGGAGGGGGAGGGGTGAATAGGTAGAACACGGAAATCTTAGGGCAGTGAAAATGTTTGGTATGATACTGCAATGATGGGCATATGGCATTACACGTTTGTCAAAGCCTATAAAACTATATAGCACATGTTGTAAAGCATAATGTGAACTACAGACTTTGGTTAGCTGCAATGCTTCAATATTGGTTCATCAACTGTAACAATGTGCCACACTAATGTAAGACGCTAATAATGTGGGAAACAGTGAGTGTATGTGTGTGTGTGTGGGGGGAGTTACATGAGAATTCCCTATACTTTTGGTATAATGTTTCTATAAATCTAAAACTTCTCTAAAAGTACCACTTAAAGATTATGATGTAGCCACATTTTCACTTGACATAAAGGGTTGGTAATTATTAGAAGGGGATGCAATACCACACATGATTTATGCTTTTAATAGTGTTCTAAAATTATCTTAATCAATTTCTGGAAATTGGATCACATTCTGTTTTGAGCAACAGTTACCTCTCATTATGGACTGAAATCTTTCCCCATCCTCAAAGATATGCTGAAGTCTGAATCCAGTACCTCAGACTGAATTTATTTGGAAATAGGGTCATTACAGACAGAATTAGACAAGTAAAATGAGGCCACACTAGAGTAGGGTATGCCCTTAATCCAATATGACCAGGGTCCTTATAAGAAGAAGAAATTAGGACAGAAGACAAAGGGGAGAACCCCATGTGATATGCCATGGATTGTCATCAAGCCAGAAGCCAGGAGAGAGGTGTAGGACAGATTCTAACTTACAGGCTTCAGAGGAATCATGGCCCTATGAACACCTTGATTTTGGACTTCTTACACCCAGAACTGTGAGACAATAAATCTCTCTTGTTTTAAGCCCTCGGCTTTGCAGTATTTGATAAAACAGTCCCAGGAATCTAAGATACCTATGCACTTGCTTGTGGGTTTATACTGAATTATCAACTTCTTGACAGATTCTGTATGATTTTCTTTTGGATACACTTAGAATGTATAGCACTATTTCATACATAGAGTTGTCAATCAATAGACTTTGATGAATTGAAATGAATTTCTACTTGATAAAATAATGACCCCAAGGCAAAGAAATCTGAAAAGCTTAACTAGTGTCTGAACAAACTACAGTGTCAGAATTAGAAGGAGGGGCTCCAGGTTTTCTAGTTTATTAGAGGCAAGGTTAAATTCATCCACTGGGGGGAAAATATCAGAGTCTCAGTGTCTATCTCACTATCTGTCATTTTTTATACTAATCTGTATGCATTTAACAGAGCACAAGGTATCTGCATCAGCTATAACAATATTACCCTATAATAACTATGGGATTGATTTATATAAGGAACCTATGCTTACCTTCGGATAATAAACTCTAATTTTAAAAAATCTCCATTCCAATTGCAAGATTAAAGTTCTTTGAATTATTGTAGTTGTTTGGTATCTTTTGATCAAGTTGAGAGAAGATTACTTTAAAGAGATGAGAAAATTCCCTTTAAACACTGATGTTATGTTTGGCTGCCATTTTCTTTACCAATCTATATTGAGATTAAGTTGAAGGGGATGGGGAGAGGGGTGTGTCATTTGTTCCTTTTGCAATTTGCTTTGTTTGAAATACATATTTCCACTTACTATGAATACATGGATACTGTAATTTAATAGAAATTTCACATATTATGGAAATCTTGCTGCAACTAATATTTTCAAATCAGTGATTTACTTGCATTGTGAAAAGTTACACATTAATTTTTGTCTCCTTCTTTAATATGCTATATTTTGGGCTTTATTTTTCCTCATTTTTCATATGCAGATGTTATATATTATAGTGGAGGAAAATTGGTGATACAACAATACAGATAAAATTATTTTTAGCCAGCAGCTTATTTTTTACTCATTGTTTTCTTATTGATTTGTTGTTTTGTGAAATGGGTAAGTTTTGTCCTTATTTTCAGCCATTCTTAATCTGGCTCCTGGGTCAGGCTCTTTCAGATACCCAAATGCCCAAGGATCCTCATTGCTTTGCACTAATCTTTGCCCACTTCCTGCTATACATGCCCAGTCTTCTCCCTTCTAGTAACAACAACCAAGGCAATAGTATATTATTATGTTTTAACTGAGATGAGGTGGATTTATCAAGAGCTTCACCATATATCCTTGCCTCTTGAATATTAACTTGAAATAAATCAAAACAGTTCTCAAAACAGCCAATTTTTTCTCTGAATCATATATATAAGATCTTCTACTTTGAGTGCTTTCAACTAAATTGGCTCATAGGATAGAACATTAATAAAGCAGTTTTTCAAATCAGGAAATAAAATTTCAGTCATTTTCCTAAGGTTATCACTTGTCCAACTGATTGTGTGGAGACCCAAGTTCTCAGCTGGCTCAAATCATAAATCAATGCAAAGAAATATGCCATATAGGGAAATGTAAATATTCAGGCCTAGGTGAAATGCACATTTGTACTTAGTCCTCCTTAGCATAATACCCTTGTCCTTTTGACTCAAGGTGGTATTTCAAACTAGATAACATGCTGATCAGGGAAATATGTGAGATAGTAAGATATTTTGGCATACCTTAAATGATGCCCTTGCCACTTTTTTCTATTACTAGTATTAACTGAGAGAGCAGTAGAAGAGAATTTATTCAAAACGGGTTAGTATTTCCCTTTCTTAACTTTAATGTGGCTTGGATAAGATTGCATGCAAGATTGCAAGATTTATAAACATTATCCCGCTTTGATTAATTCTAATGATTCTCTAAGGGAAGTATCATAGCAAAAATCACAGAATCCAGAATCTTTCTTAGGCTGGCTCCCCTTTATTTTACTTTTGCACTTACTATCAGCACACTTCCAAGCAACTGATTTATGTGGTTCCATTTTTAAAACAAGCTAATTAGCCTTGTAATAAAGAAAATGACATTTTATCAATGTAAAGGAACAGTTTCAGGGAGGAGGAGAGAAATATCTCAGCAGTAAGATTCTGTTCTGTAGTAGATCAAAGCAAGGAATCTAAACTCCAGCTCACTAGCTGAGTGAAGTGTGCAAGTCACTTTTTGTAATATTCATTTATAAAATGACCATGATAATAGCATCCACCTCTTAGGGGTCAGGTGGAAATAAAATGAAACAATGCATAAAAAGTATTCATCACTTAACAAATGTTCAAATAAATATCCCATCAGATCACATCAACATTTATAGGACATTACTACCTGAATGTACCAGGGGAGATTGTAAACTACATTGTAAACAATTATCCAAGTGGTGCAGCAGTGCTCCAAAATGTATTCACCAAATGTAATGAATGTGCCACAATGATGAAAGAGGTTGTTGATGTGGGAGGAGTGGGGTGAGGGGGGTGGGGGTATATGGGAACCTCTTATATTTTTTTAATGTAACATTTTTTGTGATCTATACATCTTAAAAAAAATACAATTTAAAAAAATCGATGGGGGTAGGGGGATGGGGAGTGGGGTATATGGGAATCTCCTATGTTTTTTAATGTAACATTTTATGAGATCTATTAACTTTAAAGTTATTATTACAGGAGGAAAACCCGTTCTTTTTTCAGAAGGGTGCTAATTAGTCTTACAAATACTATACATGTACAGGAATAGGTATTAAAATGGTGATCCAGCCTTTGCAAGACTTTTGCTAAAAATTTTCAACGTGACTATGATTGTGAACATGTGTTTTTGTTTGTGTGTTTTACAGAACTGCTGAGGAATTAAAATGATGGGTAAAGTCTAGAATTTAAATTGGGAAGGATTCCAACATCCTTTGGAAATCAAGGATGTCAAAACTATTACATGCAAACCCTGTCGTCAACTAGGATCAGGAAACTGGAAAGAGTAGCAAGGTCACAGAGAGAAGTGTGAGGTTAGAAATCAGCTTTCCCTACTTAAGACAGTTTACAAGGAGTAGAGAGGGAACTAGCGTTTGATTTCCGCAATATACCAAGCACTTTACATAGGTTTTAGGTAGTGCATATTATAGGTCACATGCTTCATAGGTATCATCTAACTTAATCCTTTCAGTAACTGTATGAAGTAGTTATTAATGCTTCTTCTTTACAGATGGGCAAAACTGAGGCTCAGAAAGTTTGCCAATGTCATATAAATAATTAAAGGCAAAAATAGTGCTTCAGTTCAAGACTAGTTCACTCTGTGAATAAAAGGTTAACATCTGGCCTGGGCTGATCTAAGCCTACCTGGGAAAATGACCACACAATCTTGTTTCCATAGAAACACAGAGCTAAGAAAATTGAGAAAGGTTGTGTCTCTCCTGGTTGCCAGGTAGGACTACTTTTATAGTGTTGGGAAGGAGGAGGGCCCCGTAAAGTAGCATGCAGGCCGTTGACCTATGTGACTAGAATGGACTTAAATATTGGTCAGAAACAGAGGCTGCATTTTCTCTGTGTTCAATGGCCCACAGTAAACTTGACTTTTGTCCTCAGCAACCATATGCATCCCACATGGGTAAGGGGTAAAAGAAGTTGTGTACTTTGGTTGTTTCTGGGCCATAAATGCGATAATGATTCTGTACCAGAGTATCTCCTGCCTTGTATAAAGCTAAGTAAATGAAGTATTAAATTAAATCCTATTGCATCTTGTGGGCCTGATAGCTAATTTAATTCTCCTCACAACTGCAGTTTCAGTGCGGGTTTCAAAGTCCATTATGACCTGTGATGAAAAATCATATATCTGGTTGAAATACAGACTGTTCAGCAAAAGTAAAACCAGACAAAAGGTTTATGATAAAGTCAACCTATTTGTTGCATGAATATCAGAGATCATGGGGTTAAATAAAGCCATTTGCTTCTTTTTAAATTTACAGAGTCAGTAACTTGCACTCTGAAAACAATAATTTGACTGCCATTTAAATATTTTTTCTTTGCTTTTCCTTAATTATCACTTCATTATGATTGAAAATTCCTCTGGAATAAGAGGTCTTTATCAGCTGTGCCAACGCAGAGGGTTTTCACTAGCTGAAAAAGAAAACGCCATTATCAAATCCTTGAGGACAGGGCACAGCGATATGAACTAGGATCAAAGTGGGAGGGGAAGACAACAAAGGGTAAAAAAAGAAAAAGAAAAAAAAGGACCAAGTGTCAGGAACCACCTCTGCACACAGAAGTTCTCACCTGGACAATCCTTTTGGTGGAATGAATGTTTGAGTGAAAGTACTATTTTATCACAGTCTGGGAAGTAATAAACAGAAGAAGGGATGGAGGGAGAGAGAGAACTGTGCGGACAGGAGATAAACCAAGTGCCTTAATCCTAAAGAGAACTTTTCAGTGGTTAGTCTTATGTGACAGCTAGTCTATTTCTATCTTATCTAGTGGATGAACCATTTCTCATTAACAACAGGACTGTTAGCAATAAGCAATGCTCCAGTAATTGAAGATTTGAACAGCAGGTTTAGTCACTTAAGGAACAAACTCTGGGATAACAGATTCTGGGCTTTGTCCTCTAAAAAGTCACCTCTCCTGGACATTCTATTGTAGTGGTTTTCAACCTCAGCTGCTGTGATAACAGAACTTGAAAAGCCTTTAAAACTGGAGGTGCTGGGGTCCCACCTCAGACCAATGGAATCATTCTAACAGCCCCAGTCCCAATATTTTCACAAAGTTCCTCCAGGCGATTTAATTGGACACTGAATGTTTGCAAGAATATGGACTCTGAGAAGAGATAACCCTGGATTTGATTATAGCCCAGCTATCTATGAACTATGTGATCTTGATTATAGTAAAACTCTAAGGCTCAGTTTTCCCATCTATAAAATAAGGATAAACTCTCCTAAGTTATTGTGTAGATGGAACAGAATGAAGTATATGAAATACTTAGAACATGGTTGAGTTATTTAAATTTTATTTTTTTTCCCAAAAAGGAACATTGTATATTTAAATTTACATCTCTGATGATAAATTCAAAAATTTTGAAGGTACTACAGTGCTTCAATTTGAAATATAAGTTTATTTAGCAATATTGAAATAATACCTCACAAGTATGATTATACAGAACAAATGATTGTTTTTTAAATGTAAAAATCCTGGGTTTAAACATCTTATTCAATTTTAACAATATCTAAAATCCCTAGGCACTTAATAGCTGTGACGGTTTTCTCATTTATAAAATTGGTATCATGTGGCCCACTCACTTCACAAGCTTTCCATAAGACAATTGATGTAAGAATATAATCTATTATTTTTAAATATAAGCACAATAGAATCATAAAGTCTCTAGTCTCCTTTTACAAGGATTAAATCCTCTTGTTATGACAATCAGCATGTTAAAAGAATTAAGTGGCATCATCCAAGAGCCCAGTTCATCATCATTTTGTCCAATAATGTTGGAAACCAATATATTTTAACCTTACATTTCATATTCTGACTGTTAAAGGGACCACACACTTTTACACAGAGACAATGTTTGATTAGAAAACATATGCAGCATCCTGAGTTCTGTTTTCCCAATACTCAATTTTAAGGCTTTCAGATATTCATTCTCAGGTTCTGTCATATGTATTATAATTGCTGATAAGGTACAGTTAATTCCATTTTGAAGACAGCGAAACTGAATAATATGTCCCAACTATTAGTAACATACAACTTATCTTCAAGCACTATCTCTGACTTCACTAAAACCTTATATATGTGTTTAAACTATTTATACCATTTTATTTTCATTTTCTATCATTATTTAAACATTCAAAATTCTTTGGATTAATGCAACATCCTTTTGTGATAAATAACAGACACATACCACCTATACAACACATTACTTACTTAAATGTACTATTAACTCAATTATTCCTTCATAGCTGAGTCTTATTAAAATCAATAACAAATGAGCAATACATTTTTCACAAATATATTTTCCTTAACAGTCCATTCTAAGGGACTCCTTGTGATGATATATTTGAGGATACTATCTCCAAAAAAAATATTATATGTCATTCAACATTGGAAATGGTGGCTGCAAGTCCCATTGTCTAAACAATTTACAAATGCGCTGTCAGTCATTCAAACTTATTTGTTGTTACTGCATAGGTTTAGGATGTAATATTTAACTTCACTTAAAAAACAAACAGTAGCTTTAAAAAATCCTGGTAAGGTAATTGAAAAGAGATTTCCAGTAATCTAGGTAGGGACTACACACAAAAGGTTCTGAACAAGTTTGGTATAGAGCCACATCCATAATGCAAATCTAAAGTCAAGTGATTAGGTAATATTTAAATTTAATTTTTAAATTTGTCAGTCGAGTAAGAAACTCCATTGCTTAATTATGGCATATTCATTTTAAATTAACAAATCAATTCTTAGGAGAGATGAAAATATATATTGGCTGACCATTTTCCACATAGTCAAAATTGTGATAAATTATGAAAGAGCATGAAGCATTAGTAGAAGTATACAAAATTATGGTAGAAAGGGTAAGTCCAGGTCATGAGTATGCACAGACATTGCATTTACTGTTTTGCAGCTCTCCTTGTTGTCTAAGGAGGTGAATTTGGGACAGTTACATCCAATGATTTCAGTTATTCAAACAAGTAAAATGGAAGAGCAGGACAAAGATAGCTTCAATTTATTAGTGAATGGTTCAAATTTTCCTGAAAATATTCAGTTTTCTATGTTAAGTGAATTGAAAATAAAGTACAACCTTAAGATACAGAGACAGGTCATAAAAAAGAGATACTGAATCAATCTCTCTCTTCCTCTCTCAACCCCTCCCCACCTAAGGTGAAAGCCTGTAACTTTTTTGGCTTTTCAGGCTACTGGGAAATGTGTGTGTGTGTGTGTGTGTGTGTGTGTGTGTGTAAAAATCACTGCTGTTATGATGAGCTATTTAAAATTTCTCCATCAGGAAATAGGAGACTGCAACAGTAATATTTTAATGTCAATATAATCGCCTGTATTACAATACAAATATAATACTTGTATTTTCAGTTTGACGTCACTATATTTAGTATTTGTATGCTATTATTAGTAACTGTTTATCCACTTAGAAAGTGTTTATTTATTTTTACTTTGATATGCATTACTTTGATGTACAAAATACTGACCCACTGTCCCTTTAAGATTTCTATAGTAGCAATGATGGATCTGAGGGTGCCTCTAGATACTCTGGTATAGTCCTCTTTAACTCAAATATATCAAAGTATATTAATGTAACAGTGTGATGCTTGTTATGTAACAGGTCTGGTCATGGAAAAGAGAAGTGTCTTGAGGTTCAGGATAAAACCTAAAAATAGTCAAGGATATTTTAAAAGTACCTTACTCTAATGATATGCAGGCTAGGAATAGGTTAATCACATTTCTCTGGATTTTTACATCAGCCATCAGCTTTTCAAAGCCTCATTATCAATGCTAGTGTCTGCCCTGAGCAATAAGAATAAAAGTATATATCTAAATTATTTAACACAGTGTTTTCCAGATTTCCTTGTTAAAAGTTTGTGCTGGATATACATTAAACAAATGAGATAGCAACACTAAATCTACTAATATATGCAATTCCTTTGCTAATACAATAATGCCATCTCTAATTTGCTTACTTCAATTGCAATTCACTGAAGTCCAAAATTAAAGAAATATTTTCATTATTAGTACATTTAACACTATTACATGATACTGGCATTACATGATTTGGTTTTAATGATCAAATTTTAATGTTTCTTAAAAAAAAAAACAACCCTGGAAAATGTAAGTGGTCTCCTGTGGATATAACAGGAACATTATTATGCTATTACGGTATCTGCATAGCAGATGATACTTTCTACGTTCCATAACAGTATAACCAGAGTAAGAACTGTTCTTCCAAGAAACTCGGAATCCAGGCTTAGATAATAATAACTTGTAATATTTCTAAAGACTGTATGCTGGAGATAATGGTATAAATCAATAATAAAAGGTACAAGGGAATACATATTTTGTAAAGGTTACTTTGTCATCAAAAAAGCAACGGCCATTTTTATTCACATGTATATTATTATTATTTTTAAAAGATTTATTTATTTATTTCTTCCTATCCCCTCGTTGTTTGCATTTGCTGTGTCTGTTCGTCTACTCTGTTGCCTTAAGAAACACTGGGAACCAAAACCAGGACCTCACCTCCATTCCCTGCCTTGTTGTATCTCTTGTTATGTTTTTCCTCTTGGTTCTCTTGCTGCATCATGTGTCAACTCATCGTTCTGATCATCCTCTTTAGGAGATGCCAGGAACCTCTGCCCCTGCTTTGTTGGGTCTTTCATTATGTTTTTCTTCTTGCATCTCTTGTTGTGCCATCTTGTTGTGTTAGCCTGCTGTGCCTGCCTGTGGTGCTAGCTTGCTGTCTTCTTTAGGAGGCACCGGAAACCAAAACAGGGACCTCCCAAGTGGTAGGCAGAAGACTAATCGCTTGAGCCACATCTGCTTCTGCATGCGTACTAATAAAATATTTTTTTAAAAAGTACTACATGGGAAAAAAACAGAACATTTTGCACTGCAGAGAATTTGTCTCTAAGAAATTTGAGATATTTACATAATGACATCTGGCCGAAATGTTATTTAAGGGAGAGGCACTAATATATTTCAACCCTTATTATATTTTCTGAAAATAAATGTGTTGAACAATAGATTCTAGAAAAAATCAATCTTAATCATATGAAATAAGTATCCGTGTCCATACAATTTTCTAGTTATTTAAGAACAATCCTCTGAAATGATATGGGTTTACCTTTACAATTGTTACTTGTGTAAGCTACTTAATAATTTATGCTATCAAAATGTGATGGTGGGGACAAAGATGGAAGAAAACTTAAAACTCTGAAGTGGAGATTTTAGAGGCCTGAACACAGGGAAAAGTTATGAGGGTGATTGAACCCAAGTCAGTCTCTTTTCAGATTTCACTTTCAATGAAGTACAGGCTAGGCTGATGATAACCATGGAGGTCTTTTCTTCAAAGTCTGATTTCAGTCCATTTTACATTATTCCCTTAAACCCCTCATGTCAAGTTACTTGAATAAATGTGCATCTAATTTTCCTACTTACTCCTCTCTACTTCAACTTGTCCAGTGCTGGATTAACCCTCCTCAAACTTAATTTCTGTTATATTAACATCCCCTTCCTAACCACCTGGCTAATAAAACGTCAGTGATTTCTTCATGGGAATGGCAGTTACATTAGGACAGGGACATTTTCTTTGTTCACTGCTGTTTCCTCATTGCTTAGAACAGTTTTTATTTATTTATTTATTTATTTAATTTCCCCCCCTCCCCTGGTTGTCTGTTCTTGGTGTCTATTTGCTGCGTCTTGTTGTCTTGTTTCTTTGTCCGCTTCTGTTGTCGTCAGCAGCACGGGAAGTGTGGGCGGTGCCATTCCTGGGCAGGCTGCTCTTTCTTTTCACGCTGGGCGGCTTTCCTCAGGGGCGTACTCCTTGCGCGTGGGGCTCCCCCACGCGGGGGACACCCTTGCGTGGCACGGCACTCCTTGCGCGCATCAGCGCTGCGCATGGCCAGCTCCACACGGGTCAAGAAGGCCCGGGGTTTGAACCGCGGACCTCCCATATGGTAGACGGACGCCCTAACCACTGGGCCAAAGTCCGTTTCCCTAGAACAGTTATTGATAACTGTGGAATGAATGACTGATTGCCTCAAGTTAAATTTTTATTTTGCCATGCATTTCCCTTGGCAACAGTAGGTTCGTTTTATAATATTTATCAAAATGAAGACTCAGGAATTTAATCTAGAATTCAAGTCCCCAAAACATAAATGTCCTTTTGGGTTTTCTATAATAACCAGGACTTAGAATGAGCATTCGGAACTACCAACATCCTCTCATCTGTTATTAGCTTAGTCCCATTTCTTGTCCTGTATATCAGTTCCTAATAATGATATTTCTTTGCATATATTTCTGAAAGGAAAATTTATATTTTAATAATTTATTATATTCTGATAATTTTTTCAGCAAATACAGACTTTAATACAAAAAAAACCATGGGCTGTACTTGCAAGTAATATTGAAAAGTTATCCTTCATTAAAATTAATATTAGAGATTTATGTATGTTTACAATTTTTAAAATGCTACACAAGACTCTAGGTCATTGCATGGTGCTACAGGAAGAACTGAAATGCCAAAAGTCAACGGTGATTAAATACTTTGTATTCCTGAAATTAGAAGTGATATGCAAGAGTAAGAAAAATCAATTTAATAAAGTCTTAATATCATTATGGTGATGAGGGAGAGAGCCAAAATATCATAAAATCTCATATCAAATTCAGGATCATGTGTTATTTTGAGTTTGGCTTCTTAGAAAATTGCAACTGAACAATTAATGGCAAGAAAGGATCCATAAAATATTAGTTTTAAAAATAAAGCCAATATATCAACATAGAATCCATTTTGGCCATTTGAGCTCAATGAATAAAGTGAAATATAAGAATAATGCATCTTGATGACTGCTTCTAAAATACACATAGATATAAAAATCATGTGACTATTACAATGGAAAGTTTATTATACTCACTGCTTACTGATATTAGAAGACATCCAATAAATACACTTTTGAAAGTAATCATGATTTCAAAATATATTACTCTATAATACACTCCACCAGTTCATTCAATTTGGCCATGACTGAATACCTCTTGTTCAAATAATTGATATCAAACCCAAAGTAACAGTCCTTAGAGACATCGTTCTCTTTTATAGCAAATGCAGAAGTATATATTTTCCTTTCAAAAAATTTGTAAGGATAAAATCCTGCATTCATGCTAAGTTAAGTCTGAGAATATTCATTTCAGGAGTAAAACTTTCCATGGACAGCACTAATACTTGAGAAAGAAGACTCTAAAGAACTGAAGAGTGATGTAAGGATTAGTCAAGGAGAAAACAGGAATGTGTCACCATCCTCAGAGAGTAAAAATGGAGAGGATTAAAACCAAACTCTAATTGGATTGTAAATGTCATTTTTTAAAGATTTATTTTATTTATTTCTCTCCACCTTCCCCCACTCCCCACCCCAGTTGTCTGTTCTCTGTGTCCATTTGCTGCATGTTCTTCTTTTCGTGCACTTTTGTTGTTGTCAGTGGCACGGGAATCTGTGTTTCTTTTTGTTGCATCATCTTGCTGTGTCAGCTCTCCGTGTGTGCAGCGCCGTTCCTGGACAGGCTGCACCTTTTTGGCCCAGGGCGGTTCTCCTTATGGGGCGCACTCCTTGTGCATGGGGCACCCCTACGTGGGGGACACCCCTGCATGGCAGGGCACTCCTTGTGTGCATCAGCACTGTGCATGGGCCAGCTCCACACGGGTCAAGGAGGCCTGGGATTTGAACTGCAGACCTCCCATGTGGTAGACAGATGCCCTATGTACTGGGCCAAGTCCACTTGCCGTAAATGTCATTTTGATGTTACAAATATTTCTCCTAAGTCCTAGTGTTCTTTATTATTTGTTAGTCAAATTTGACTCTCATCATTCATTTTAATAACTGAGAGCATTTCCATATCATACTGCAGATCTCAAATGAAAATGACATTTGATGGAATTATGGAAAAGTCATCTAGACCTGCTCCAACGTTTTAGTCCTGATTCCATTAAAGAGAATATCTTCAATTTGCTGTTCACAAGGAAAAGCTAACCCAACATTCTCTTAATAAAGGGAATGTTGTGTGGACTGGCAAACAAACCAATTTGTTTAAAACTCAGAGAAGCAAACTATGTATAGGAAACCCACAATGCATATATAATGTATGTTTTATAGGGAAATCCTGATAATCAAAATGTCTGTTTCACAATAGGATATATTTTTAAAGAAGATGAACCTTTAAGTCAATGAGAAAATTATGCAAAATAATTAAATAATTTTACCCTCTTAATACTTATTTTTGCATATGTTAATCTTTAAACAAAAGAGAAACAAAGCCTCTGAAATTGCTAATGCTAATGCCTACTGCGACCTATTTTAAAAGGCAAAGCCATTTAAAACCAAACTTCAGTCCTCAAAACACCAGTTAAGGCCAAACAAAGCACCTCAAACTCTATATATGCAAGGCATGAAAATCTCCAAATTATACTTCAATGACTTTAATTCATAAATCAAGCTAATCAATAAATTGCATGTTTAAAATTCTAAAAATATATATATTTTTACGTCAGGCATTTCTTAAGTCAAACATAACTTCAATCATCCAATACTAAAAATCTCCCTAAACATAAAGTAGAATGTTTCTTTAACCTCCTAAGGGGCATATTAGACACAAAATTAAAATGGCTATGGAAAAAGCTGACATTGTCACGCATAAGCCAAAGAACCAATATTTGGTTAAATGTTAATAAACATATGACCTTCTCATAGGTGATTAATATATAAGGCATAAAAGAAGACCATGGATCTCCTATATTAGATATAGTGAAGAAAGTGTTCTAGGTCTCAGATTTTAAGAAATACTGTTCTGTATTTTGTGATGAACAAATCAGTAAACAAATTTTCTTATGATTTGGTTAATATTTATTTTTTTTAAATAACCATTGATATCTCTTTAAACATACTGAGCAATAATGATTAAGTACATACTTAGCTATTTCTCTAACACGCTGGCGGGAAATCACAAATAATTAAAAATATAAGACTTATGCTGAATCCTCATCTTACTGATAGTCAGTCATAAGCAAACATTCACAAACTTTTTCAGGAGAGAGATACTCTTTGAATTTTTGCATGGAGCCCATAATTAGAAAGGACTTCCAGATCTAATGTTTTATTGGCAAAAAGGGACCACTATATTTGGTTTATTTTCAGTTGTCAAGTTTCAGTTATTATAATGGTGTTTCTACATCCTATGTTGTATATTTCTACAAACACTTTCCATTTAAGAAAGCATATGGAGTCAGAGATAACAGGCTATTTTATGCTATGCAATACATTATTCACGCTGATTACAACCCTATTAATACACTTTCTGATTGTGATTTGGATTACCACGTGGGTACCCCTTCTCCATTGAGTAGGGCTTAAGAGATCAAAAGTCATTTCATCACTTAACAAGGAAAGCACATACTCTAAACCTACTCCTACTATTTTATGAAGTATTGGACACCTATAAGAAATACTACAGCATATATTCCAGGTAAATGTAACTCACTATCCTATGTGGATTTAATGAAAAATAAAACCAACACATTAACAGGCTTATCCTTCAAATCTATACACTTATGCTCAGGGATAGGAGCCCAGACTTTCATTACATTTGTCCTTGCTACCCTATGGGAGTATGAAAAAGCATGTGACTCAATACTTGGAATCAATAGTGAGATGACCCTCTCCCACTCTGAAAAATAAGAAAATACAACTGGGGAAGGAGGGATGCTGAAAATTTATAGAAGCAATAAAAAAGGGGTTAGGAAGTCAGTGTTCAGACATGCATTATGCAAGGGAAAGGAAGCCTTTCTAGTGAAATGCTCATACATTCACATTTGTTGTGTTGTAATTTGCCTTCCCAAGTACATGTAGGCACCAAGAGAGCTGTACTGGTTGATTAGGTATGAGTACTCTAGCTCTTTTTTTAAATTTATTAAAAGTGAGCTTACTCCTTTCCCCCAGGAGATGGATCTACTATTGATAAGCTAAAATAATCAGATTCCTAGGTCTGCAACACTGAGGACTGGACTCTGGTTGATAATAAATTCACCAATGTAAGTTTGCCTTAGGAGTTATTTCTCAGCTTTTTCTGATGGAACCTACTACCACCACTCAAGGATCTCCTTTGCAATGGATTCAATATCCCATTGAATTATAAACCACTAGCAGCTTTTGTTATACCATAGATATCAATTACACTGACTTTGAATCTCCAACCTCTGGTTTTAGAGTGTGGGTAAAGCTTCAAGAAAGAGAATAATGAGCCTGCATTTTCAAAGAAGTTGGCACACTAAAAAAAGTGCCTCATAGGCTCAAATTAAAACAGAAGACAGGATGTCATTTTCACTCTAATACATGTACCTGGAAGGTATATCTAGGTAATACAAGAGATAAGAATGAAAGGTATAGAAGTCAGAATAAAAACATAATTACAGTGCAGCCTGTCAACTAAAGAAGCACAAAACGAATAACCATCCAATGGAGGACTTTCCCAGAGTGACAAATTATAACAGAAACAGTGCCAGGAATAGATATCCTGATTTAAACAGTAAACCATGTTGCCTTTTATAGAGCATATGAATGAAATTGGCAAGAGTATTTCTCTAATTATAGCTGATTAGTCTATCAAATCTCTTGGTAGAGTAAGCAAAACATTAACTTTTTGTAATTATTTGGAGACACTGTACTCTAAATGCAGCATGCCCCATCCATGAGGCATAATCACTCAAAAGCCTTGATTTTCCCCCCACATTTTATATTTTAGTTTTAGATATAGGCAATTGAAGAACTAAAATCAATAGGATATTTCATAATATATTGTAAGAAGAGACTTCATTTTAAATATATACAGTACATAGGAAAATATAAAATATATACGTTTCTATTTTGTGCTTAGAATGTCAAACCTTTACGTCTGGGACAAAAAACAAAACAAAACAAAACACTACACCACACTAAAAACAGTGATAGTCCAGAAATGTACCAACCTTCTGGATCAAGTAGTTTCTCTATGCCTAACTGATATTTGGCGATATTAAATGCATGTTCCAGTCGTTGAGTGGCTGACTGCTGGCAAGCCACACTATTCCAATCAAACAGGTCTGGCCTAGAAAAAAACACACACACACACAGTCAAATATAAGTCAAAACAGAACGTTCCATGAGATTGACTTCAGTTCTGAAATTTGATGCTCAACCCTAGCTCACAGTCCTTAAGAATTGAGTATTACTCTTCATTTTCCCACAATAATGTTTCTCATTTAAACAAGTCATAATTTTTGTTCAAACTCCTGAGGAAAACAAAGAATTTATTCTAAGTTACTCAAGTAACAAAAATATGCTGGTCTCATCAAATCTCATGGCTTTGAATACCCGCAATTTGCTGGTAACTCCCAATTTTATGGGCCTACCCCAGACTTCTGCCCTGAACTCCAGACTCTATATTCATCTGCTCATCCTACCTCCACATTTGCCCCTGTTGGTCTATTCTTAAAAGAGCTGCCAGAATGATCTGTTAAAATATGTTTTGTCATAGCCTTCTTCTCAAAACCCTGCAATGGTGAGTGTAAAATTCACACATTTAGGTGTGATCTGCGTGGTCTGATTCTCCATTAACAATTTGATTTTATTTCATTCTTCTCTCTTCATATTCCTGCTTTTGCATTTGCTATTCCCTCTGTCTGGAATTTCCTTCTTCTAGACATAAACAAGGCTCACTCCTCTACTTCCTTTGGGTCTTTACTCAAAAGTCACTTTATTAATGAGTCCTTTTCTGGCCACCCCATCTAAAATCACAATTCTCTTCCTCCCTTAATCAAACACGCATATTCATTTCCTTTCCCCCTTAACTGCTTTTTTTCTCCTTAGCGCTTACTATGATTTCATATATATACATTTTAAAAATAAATCAATTTTATTAATACACATAAATAAAGTATACAATTCATTCAACGAGTAAAATCAATGCACATTTTAATTAACCTTATGTCTTCCCCTCTAGAATATAAGCTCCTTAAAGGCAGGGATTTTTTTTTTTTGCCAGTTGTGTCTGGTTCACTGTTAGAAACCCAGCCTGACTCATAGTAGGTGCTCAATAAATATTTCCGGCCGAATGAAAGAATGGATGAGTGCACACTATGTGAATACAAATTTTCTTGTTCATGAAGAAACCACAAAGGAATATAAGATGCACTTCTTATCCTACAAGAATTTTAAATCTAATGAGGAAAAAAATGCATATACCATGAAAAGTTAATTAAAATCTAAATATGAGCATGTAGAGATAATAACATATAGTTTTCTAAGACATAACAGAGGCCAGCAAAGTTATTTGAGACTTAAGGGAGTCTTAAAGACTGGCTTGGGTTTGGATTATAAAAAGTATTTGGTGTTAAAATTCTAAGGAGTTGTGATCTTGGAGAATCACTGTTCTTACGGAAGGAAAAGGAGGAAGTGTTAGGGCAATCAAGACTTTCCAGGCTTGGCTCCATTGGGAGATTTCTACCATCAAGTGATGGGAGCCATGATTAGTAGAGTAGCCTAGGATGAGTTTATATAAGGCCATGGCTGATCAAGAATTAAAATTTATTAAAATTGAATTTGATTTTAGGCTTAAATAAGATAAATGTGCCTGAACAGGATTTTTAAAAAGTAATGCTCCCATAATTTGTTAAGTGGCCTTTTGTCTGTTATTTTATTTTTTGAAGTTGAAATAAAGTTAAAAATGAAAAAGAAGAGAGAAGAAAAGTACCTTAACAACATTGGAAACCATTAGTTAAGTGGTTTGTCATCTTTTCTGGATCACAGAAAACTGTGAGAATCTGAAGAGAGCTGTGATCCCTCTACCCAGATAAATTCCTATCCATATCTGTAAACAGAATTTAAATACAATTTTGGGGAATTTGGGTCTGCCTATGGACTCCTGATTAAGAATTTAGACCCCACAAGGAAGAAGTTACAAGCAGTTGTTTTCTAGAACCAGAATTTAAATAAAGTTACAAATCTATTTCTCATTTGATGCTCTCATTTTCTTTTCTTTAATTTGCCCTTCACTGAATAATTCTCCCTGATTTTGTGGTGATGCAAGAAACTAAATCGCTCCTATATGTTCCAAGTTACCAAAAAAGGTAACAAATAATCTTTTGGAATCTAAAATATTTATAAATTGGGAACTGCCTCTAGGGAGGCGAAGAATAAAAGAAATAAAAACTTAAAATCTTGACTATTTGAGGGAGAAGTAACTTTGTTTTGCAGCAGATAATGATAGTACTTATGCTATAAGAAATAGTTGGTGTATTTTACTTAGAACCTGCCTAGTCAATAATAATTGCTTATTAACATTAGCTTTTATTACTTTGTTCTATGGTTAATCGTATTTATATAATAAAAGTAATGAAATTTCAATTTATAGACTCTACCCAAAGCATCTATTATTAAAGAACAAATATACATGTTACAAACTTTGTTAACGCAAGAATAAATATAAAAAAATGGAGGGTGGAGAGGAGAAGAGGAAGTAAAGGTAAGTGTGATCATTTCTTCATTCTTCCTATTAGGTAATCAATAGATCCTTTCTGAAGTTGAAGAAAATTTAAAAAGAGGTGTAATAACATTCATTCAAAGTAATAAAGGCAACAATTACAAGAATAAAATAATTATAACAAAGTAATAATTAAGAGACAGTTTGGAATGAGAGGTAATATTTATATGCTTTGCATTAAGGATTAAGTATTTATATATATATATATATACACACACACACACTGTCAGATATAAATTAACCAAGAAATAAAAAAATATAATATGTATTATTACAAGTACCAGAAATAATAAAAATAGAATTTGTTGACAGTGACAGCTTCCAGGAAATGGTGTTTGATGGGGTGGGAGTGGTGTCAAAACACATTGCTTTTTCTTTGTCCCCCTCTCTAATGTCTATTTTTTATACTACATACTACATTACTTCTATAATATTAAATTAAAATAAAGAATTAAGAATATTTAATTATAACTTTATACTTATTGCAATTTTATCTGCATAATTTGAGCATATTTTTAATAAAGTGTCATTTGGTTCTCTAACAAAAGTAGAGATGGCTTCCTTTTAACTGCACTGTGATAGATTTTGTGTTTTAACCTAAAACTTTGCTTACATCTTAAAATAAGATTTACCTTTAAATGGATAAATAGTTTCCAATAGCCTACCCTTTGGCAAGGCCCTTTGTTAATCCCTATACTCTATATATTATGCACATGCCTTTATAGTTCAGTCACTCAAATATTGAAATCAGGATACTTCACAACATCTCTAAGTACACCAATGACATTCACCTTGGACAGAATGCAACGATAGTTTTTCTTTAGAGAAATATAAATATCAAAGACAAAAAGGAAGGGGATTATTCATGAAAGAACATCAATCAACTCAGAAACCTTCTGAAGAATAGCCATATAATGTATAAAAATATAGTTACTCATGCTTCATTCAATATGACAGGAGAGAATACATAAATGAAGATATTTTGAAAGAGAAAGAATGGGTCAAGGATAGACAAAGCAGGGCAATCTGAACATGTTTGTTCTGCTAAATACATATATATTCAGAAATCATGAAATAGAATATTAAAAAATGTTGTATGTGAACAAGAGTGCAGGGTTGAA
The DNA here is from genome assembly GCF_030445035.2 of Dasypus novemcinctus. Taxonomy (NCBI): domain Eukaryota; kingdom Metazoa; phylum Chordata; class Mammalia; order Cingulata; family Dasypodidae; genus Dasypus; species Dasypus novemcinctus. Next base: position 37,059,541 of record NC_080704.1, read on the forward strand.
GACTTCTGTTTAAAGAGCAAATGTTAAAAAGCCAACATAAACAGTATAACCTGAACCTCAGATTTTTTTGTTCATCAGCAAATGTGAACATGAATAGCAAAATCAGTATTTTCAGGCCCTTACCACAAATATGTGGGTGTATACTGAGGTTCAACTTTTGATGCAGAATGAATGACTCTATCCCTTCTCATTTGCTGTACTGAAGTTGGGGAGTATTTTTTTTTACATCATACTTATGAAAAACAATGTGGTAACATTGCTGTGGTGGTTTGGCAATGTATGTACTCCAGAAAAACATGTTCTTAAACTTAACCCATTCTGTGGGTGTGAAACCACTCACTGTAAGTAGGAACTTTTGATGAGGTTACTTCAGTTAAGGTGTGACCCAAACCAATTAGGATGGGCCTTACTTACTGGAGAACTTTATAAACAGAATGAAATTCAGACAGAGAGAGAGAGAAAGCCATGGGAAACCTTAGGTGAATGGAACGTGGGAGAGGCTGCCATATGCATTGCTATATGATAGAGGAGCCAAGGACCATGGATCACTGGCCGCGAGCCAGAGACTGGGAAGAAATCATAGCCTTGATGACAACTTAATATGGGCTTTTTTTCCTAGCCTCAAAACTGTGAGCTAATAAATTCCATTGTTTAACATAACCCATTTCAAGGTATTTGCTTGAACAGCCAAGGAAACTAAAACAATTGCTTAACATGCTGAATGGGTATGAGTCTAACTCCTCTCTAAAAATAAGGGTGCTGAGTCATTCACCTGGGAGCCCAATCTAGATAATTAATTAAAGCTCACTTGGGAAAGACCCTGGTCAAAGATGTTTATTGAGAGTGTTTGTTACTGGACAAAGCTTTACCATAATGAAAAGTTATCTTCTGGACTTTTCTTGAAATAGGATTAGCATAGGAAATGGTAAATTTATCAAAAAAAAAAAAGGAAGAAAGAAAATAACATAAGAAAAGATAAGTTGTATTAAAAATCATGGAAGATACAGTCTCGTGGCATTGCAAATACAGTTGACTGGGAAAAACACATCAGCAGCCTCTAATACAATACTTCTAAAAAAACATTCAATCTCTCAGTAGTCTCCTTACCTATGACTATGGATGAGAGCATTCAAAGCCAGGCCATCAGACCAGCTGGTGGTAAAGTTAATAACATTAACTTGGGGATAATTACGAGTTGATTGTCGGACCCAGCTCAGGAGAATCTTTTCACTGTTGGTTTGTTGAAGTCCAGCCATGATATTTTTCATTACATTTTTGACCTGCATGTGAAAGAAATTTTCATAAGAAAATAAATTTCCTGATCAAGAACTGTGCAAACTTAGATTTGAATGTCTTCAACTTTTATTAATAAATAATGGGAACTTTAGAGTCAATTAATAATGAAAAATAATTCTACTGGGACTGAAAATTGGTCAGAAGTCTATTCTGATTGGTTGGTGTCTGTGCCATACCCATTTCTTGAATAGCTTTCGCACTCCGGACTCTGCCATATTGAACTATTAATCAGTGTCTTAGAATTGCTGACCTTAAAGTTTTTAGTAGACACACTAGAGAAGAAAATAAATACAGCGATGGTCTATTTTTTTTTTTTTAAGAAACTGATGTTTATTTTCCATTACCCTTATTTTCGTTTTCTCTTTAAGAACTTGTGGGGAAACATCTTAAAACCACTGGGTGGTTTTCCCTACCCATTCCGTGGCCTGATCAGTGTTTGGCTGCAGGCCGCACACGCCAGTCCTCAGGCAGGAACCCCTGGACGGCCAGAGAAGGCCCCTGCCTGCATTCCGACCTGGGTTGAGTAGCCCACAGGTTGAGTAGCAGTGAATTCAGGAGCCGGGGCATTCACCCTGGACTTCCTCTTTGGTCACAGCCGGGTCAGCAGCTGCTGGCTCTTCCCTTTCCATCTCTCCAGGAACCCTGTAGAAGTAGAGGTCAGGCATGACCTTCCGCGAGCTCATGGGAGGTGGCGCCGCACCACGCCTGCGCCGAACTTCGCGGGCCGGCACCAGCGTGAGTGCCTTTGTTGCTGCGTGGGATGGCAACGTCCACGTGGCGCAGAGGGGACGCTGTGTTACATAGAGCAATGGTGGGCAGGTGAAGAGAGGAGGCATCTGGGAGAGGCAGGTGGTCAGCCGTGCCTCCACCACAGGACGCGAACCCCGGAAGACAGCCTGGTTCTGGTTAGTGAAGGTTCCAGAAGTCAGGCGCCCAGCCATGGGAGTAGCTCCCGTGGCAGTAGCAAACTTCAGTCCAGCCCGCTGACCCCTCTTCCTGAGGATGTGACACTAATGTCAGCCAGGTTTTCAATGGCAACAATGGCCCGAGCTGCCAGCAGAAGTTTCTCCCAGGTCCTCTTTAGATTTAGGATGTAGATGCCATCACTTGTCCTTTTGTAGGTGTACCATTCCACTTGAAATCAAGATTTGTGCCAGCCAAGTGGGTTCTTGTAGCAAGGAATTTGAGCACATCTTCCTCCATCATCTGCAGGACCTCAAGGGCTCTGGACATTGTGAAAATTTTCCTTTAAGTTATGAAGGGAATTCAGGACAATGCTATATGGACCCCTCTCTAGGTAGCAGAAAAGGATTAGACTTGTTCTTAACCAGGAATTTAAGACATAGTTGTGCTATATTAGGACAGGATGAAAAACACAGCAGCTAAGAGAAAGGGCTTACACTGTTTTAAACAAAAGCCTAGTTTCAAATTTTGGCTTTGCTATTTACTACTTGTGCTAATGTGGACAAGTAACTTAACCTTTTAAGAACCCAGTTTCCTTATCTATACATATGTTTGTTGAATCAAATAACATAATATACCAAGATAAAACCCCTAGGTTTAGACTTTAACTTGCAATAATGCAAGCTGTATTTATTGACTAGACCTGAAAAAAAATCAGAAATGAGTTTGTCTATTTAAAATAAAGAAGAAATATCAATAAAAGAAAGAGAAGGAGTATATATTTCAAAGATCTGTACAAGTACTTCCTTGGTTTTATTTTCATTAATTAGTTTCTGTACATTTCATTCTGTCCTAGGCTTTGTACAAATAACATTCAGCAGGCTATTGTATCTCAAAGTTTCATTCCTCTAACTAATCTGATGCAGATATCCATTCTAAGCATTTTTTTCTAAGCTTCAAGAAAGCAGTGACACCTCATTATAGAAGAAACTGTCTACATAATCTATTGAAGAAATATTTACCAGGGTAATTTTTAAATATAATCACGACCCTTATCCAGTACATCAAGGAAGAACAGATAAGTAAATGTGATTAGTCCTTATTACCAAGAGCTTTCCTTTAGAAAAGTATAAGGTCCAAATACTAGCAACATTTGATCAGATGAGGAAAATTTATTATGTATTCTAAATATGACATTTTATTTTGCTTCTTCATCCATGTATAAGTTAGCAAATGCCTTTGGGGTAAATACATATTTAACATTTCTAATGTTAGTCATCTTTTTATGAAAGATTCAGTGCAAATTTTTAGATAGACTATTGAATCTGACTTTCAAATACTTTAAAAGGATTTGAGATGATATTCTGTGAAGGAGGTAATGATTTGAAGTTGTAAAATCTTTGCATATATTTATCAGGATCCCTTGGTAGCTAAATCTCTTATTTAGGGGAGGATTATCCAGTTTTTAAAATTTCTTCCCGATCACTTATTTAGCCAGCTATTCAGTGAATAAATAGGTCAAATAGTTATATAAGCTATATAATTATTTTTCTCATCCTTTTCTAAAGTTACACAGTGCACAAGCTCCATGCATAGCTACTGCAGGACGTGTGCTTTTTGTCTTGTGCTGAACCAGGGTTGGAGTCAGCAGACACTGGCTCAGTAGTTGTGATGGATTTGAACTGATTAGGCAACCTTCCCATGATGAATGGGATTCATTTGTGAAATGCCTGGCCAGACTGCCCTCTATATGCATAATGTTAAAGGGCAACAAAGTATTCAATTCAAAACTCCTTTAGTATCATTATGTCATTAATTCAATCAGCTTATCAGCCTCAGCCTCATTGGTATTGCTTCTACTGGGATGCAAATGTTGCTATAAAAAAAATAAAGGGAAATGTGTGATAACTATTTCTTCTTTTCCTGCATAAAAGACAGACAACATGAAATCTTTAGAGAATCACCCATGAGTCATGCACTGAGTTGAAACTGAAAGTGAGCTTTTATTTTTTAATTTTTTATTGTTGAAGATTCATAGATCACACAAAAAAAGTTACATTAAAAAATATAAGAGGTACCCATATACCCCACACCCCACACTCCCATTCCTCCCACATCAACCACCTCTTTCATCATTGTGGCTCATTCGTTGCATTTGGTGAATACATTTCGGAGCACTGCTGCACTGCATGGAATATAGTTTACATTGTAGTATACACTTTCCTCCAGTACTTTCAGTGGGTTATGGCAGGATATATAATGTCCAACATCTGTCCCTGCAATATCATTCAGGACAACTCCAAGTCCCGAAAATGCCCCCAAAAGTGAGCTTTTAAACAGAAAACTTTCCTGTTATCGGGGTGTACGACCCCCAAGATCCACATTGTGTGTGTTTGTGTTTGTGTGTGTAAAAACCTGTTCTCAAAATGAAAAGTTTGAAGTGTCCTTTGAGCAGTGATTTACCTGGGCAAACGTGACAAAAATGGAGCTGCACCTGCAAGATTCCCCTTCAGAGAAGAACTACTTGTACCAGCTGTCATCAGGAAGCCTTCACTTGTCAGCTCTTTCAGGGACTGCCTGAGTGGTAGAGTTCTCTCACCCAAGGTCATGCCCTTCCCAGGGTAGCCCACAGCTAGTGACTAATAGAGGGGAGTGCATAAAGAGTAAGCCATTTCAGCCCTAATGCAACAGCTCTGAAGGGCCATTCTAGTTCCAGAGCTCTCCTTGGGGGTGATTCATGCTGTCCCTGAGCCTACATCACAGCCCCTATTCTTCTTTCTTTTCACTCTAGCCCTACTGTCCCTTCCACAAGCGTTGGTCCCAAGGCTATGCTGTAATAAACATCCTACCTGCTAAACTCAATCCCAAAGTCAGCTTCCCAGAAAGCAACCTGTGACAGAAAGGCTTGCAGGGAAGGGGCGGGGCAGAGACAGACAGAAAGTCTTCTAGAAGAAAGGCATTGTTCAAATGAAAGGCCTACAGAAGACCTGAAAAAGAACTATACTGCCCACACGGATTAGGTAGGCAGGACTTATAAGAGGGCTCTTAATGGTGCAAAAAGCATCTTCCTCTTATAATCATATATTTTATAAATAATAAAGTATATAAATATTCCAGTGTGAATAAGCTCTGGAACTGAGTCCTTCCCAGGAGTTAGCAAGCGAAGGTGGGGACCCAACTTCTCACACTCCACCACTGTTTGCAGGAATCATTTTTATCTGCAGCTAGTTGCCAGACTTGAGTTTGCTACACTGAAAATTATGAACTGCACTTCAAAACAAAGGAAGAAAAAGACCCCCAACACATTGTCTACTTCACAGTTTCATTCAACACTGCTTACTTTGCAAGGGAAGCATTATTTTTCAGGCTTACAATTGTATTCGAAGTATAAACTGGATAAAACTTGGTCCTCAAAAGTAGCAGAGGAAATGAAAGTGGCATTCCTGAGTTTTTACAAGTTCAAAGAGAAGTCCTCCACAACACTATTTTTTTTAAATGAGAGCAGTTGTAGGTATACAGAAGAATTATACAGAAAGCAGACTTCCCAAATATGCCTTCTCACACTCACAGTTTCCCTATTGTGAACATTTTCCATTGATGGGGCACCTTTATCACAATGAATGAAACAGTATTATTATAATTATGCTATTACCCTTAGTTTACACTCTTTGTATTATACAGTTCTATAATTGTTTGTGGTAAGTTATATGCAACCTAACATTTCCCTTTTTATCCTGAATTAAATATACTATTCAGTGGTATTAATTGGCTTCATAAAATTTGTGCCTCCCTCACCATCATCTGTTGCCAAAACTTTTCCAGCACCCTAAACATAAACTCCATATCTATCAAGCATTAACCATTGTTTCCATCCCCCTGCCGGCCCCTGGTAACCTGTATTCTAGTATCTGACTTTCGGAATTTGCATATTATGTTTATTTCATATAAATGAGACCCTACAGTAGTTGTCCTTTTGTTTCTGGCTTATTTCACTCAACATGATGTCTTCAGGATTCATCCATGTCGCACCATGCATCAGAACTTCATTGCTTTATTTAGCTAATAAGATTCCATTGAATGTTTATATTATATTTTGTTTATTCATTCAGCAGTTGATGGACAGTTGGGTTGCTTCCACCTTTTGGCAATTGTGAATAAGGCTGCTGTGAAAATTGAAGTGCTTTTACTTCTTTTGGGTATATGTCTAGAAGTGGGATTGTCGGGTCATAAGGTAATTCTGTACTTAGTTTTCTGAAGAATCGCCAAATTGTTTTCCACAGTGACTGCCCCATTTTACATTGTCATCAACAATTGTTCCTATTTCTCTATATCCTCTCCAAAGCTTATTTTCCATTTTTAAAATAGTAGTCACTCAAGTGGGTGTGAGATGGTATATTATTGTGGTTTTGGTTTGCATTTCCCTAATGGCTAATGAAGAACATCTCTTTATGTATTCATTAACCATTTACATATCTTCTGCAGAATAATGTCTATTCAAGTCTTTTCCCCATTTTAAATTGGGTTGTTTATTTTCTTGTTGTTGAATTGAAGGAATTATTTATATATTCTGGAAATTAAATTCTTATCAGATATGTGGTTTCCAAATATTTTCTCCCACTTTGCAGGGTGTCTTTTTACTTTCTTGATAAACTCCTTTGATGTATAAAAATTTTGAATTTTGATGAAGTTCCATTTATCCATTTTCTTCTTTTGTTGCTCATGCCTTTGGTTTAGTATAAGAAAGCACTGCCTAATATGAAGTCCTGAAGATACTTCCCTATGTTTTCCTCTAGGAATTTTATAATTATAGTTTTTATATTTAGGTCTTTTTTCAATACTGAGTTAGTTTTTGTATATGGTGTGAGGTACGGGTCCAACTTCATTCTTTTGCATAGGGCTTTCCAGTTCCCAGCACCATTTGTTGAAGAGACTACTCTTTCTCCACTGCGTGGAATTGGCATCCTTGTCAAAGATAATTTGCAAAAGGTATGAGGGTTTCTGTACTCTCGGTTCAATCCCATTGGTCTATATGTAGGTCCTTGTGCCAGTACCATGCTGTTTTAATAACTGTAACTTTGTAATAAGTTTGAATCAGAAAGTGTGAGTCCTCCAAATTTGTTGTTCTTTTTCAAGATGGTTTTGGCTATTTGGGACTGCTAACTCTTCCATATGAATTTGACTGGCTTTTCCATATCTGCAAAGAAATCTGTTGGAATTTTATTAGAATTGAACTGAATCTTATATCACTTTGGGTAGTACTGATAACAATATTTAGTCTCCTAATCTATGAACACAGAATGTCTTTTTATTTAGGTCTCTTAATTTCTTCTAGCAATGATTTGTAGTTTTCTGTGCACAAGTCCTTTATACATTGGTGAAATTTAGGCCTAGATATTTGATTGTTTTAGTTGTTTTCATAAATTGTTTTTTTTTTCTTGATTTCATCTTTGGATTATTCATTAATAGTGCGTAGAAACACTACTGATTTTTGTATGTTGAACTTTTACTCTGCCTCTTTGAATTTATTGATTAGTTCTAGTAGCTCTGTTCTGAAATTTTCAGGATTCTCTATGAGCCTCCATGGTTCCTTATGAGAACTTAATAGTCTTATTGAGGATCCCTTGGATATGATGAATCACTTACTGCTTTCAGAATTCTTGCTTTATCTTTGACATTTGAAATTTTGATTAGAATGGGTCTTAGAGAAGGTCCATTAGGATTTGTTTTGTTTGAAATTTGTTGCACTTCTGGAGCAAGTATATTGATGTCCTCCATAAGCTTTAGGAAATTTTTGATCATTATTTCTTCAAATATTATTTCTTTCCCTTTTTCCTTGTCCTCTCCTTCTAGGGATCCCATAATGTGTATATTGGTACACTTTATGTTTTCCCACACTTTCCTTAGGCTTTGCTCATTTTTAAAAATTGTTTTCTCCATCTGCTCTTCCTATGATATAATTTTGATTGCCCTGTCTTCTAGTTTGCTGATTCTTTCTTCTGCATGGTTGGATATGCTATTCAATGCCTCTGGCATATTTTTAAAATTTATCGAAGTATATCACTCATACATAAACATACATAAACAGTATGCGTATGGAAATAGTTGTGAACTTACAAAACAAACATACATAACATCATACCCTCTGGCATAATTTTAATCTTCACTATTGTGCATTTCATCTCCATAAGTACTGTTAAGTTCCTTTTTAAACTTCCGAATTTTTCCTTTTGTCTGCACATTGTCTTCTGTATATCCTTAATTCTATATCCATATTTATTTAGTCTATATCTATCCATATTTTCTTTTAGTTCCTTGAATGGATTTAGGATATCAGACTGAATGTCTTTGATCAGTTTTTCAACTGTCTGTGTTTCATCTGAAATTTTGATTTGTTCCCTTGACTGTGCCATTTCTTCCTGTTGTTTCTTTGTATGGCTTGTGATCTTCTGTTGCTATCGGGGCATTTAACTGGTTTGATGTGGTAACTCTGGAAGTCATTTTCTCCCTCTTGCCTAGGATTTTACTATAGATTGGTTGTGCATTAAGGCTCTTTAATGCTTGGTTTAATATATAAAAAAACTCTAGAACAACCTGCGTTTAATAGTTTGGATTTTCTTAGGTCTTTCTACACCTTCCTCTTGCCCTGGACATGTGCAGTAACTTTTAAGATTACCCTATTATTTGCAATGGTTTCCCTTCCAGGATAGGATTTCCTTTCCACTGTTCCTCCTCTGGGAGTCCTAGGCTGATCTCTTTGTTGCTATACAAATTTTCCTCACCAGCATGTATGATTTACTCAACTCCTCTTCCATGCTCTGGGCCACATTTTCTTTTCAGCTTCAGTTCTGGACCTGCCCTGCAATACATCAGTTAAGTTTCCACACTTAGTGTGGCTTTTTTGCCTCTGGTAACTCTTGGGTTAGAGGATCCCTATCCATGGCACCAGATGGGATCAGTGTTCAAAAACACCAATTTTATTTTTCTTTTGGGAGTACCAGCAATTAGGGCCCAGGCTGGTTGTGTGCACAGTTTGCCAATAATTCTACCATGAGTTATTCTGGTTTTCAGAGGACTGCTTTTTATGCATATGTACACTGTTTGCTAGGGCCCTGCTTTGGGGCTCTGTGATCCTGTAGCCTTGTACCTTAATGTGTGTAGGGCTCTATGTCCCTGCTGTGGGTGGCTCTGTGGTCAGTGACCATGGCAGGAGGTGTCCACACCAGAGTGCTGCCATTGTGTGTCTCTTAAACAGCATTGGAACAAGTGTGGCAGAGTGGTCTGGAGTAGTGAATCCACGCTGCTCTCCTACCTCATTTTTGGGGAGGTGGGTCTGGGGTCAAGGGGAAGTTTCTTTTCTTCAGTTAAGCATTTATGGAGTCTTTCTCCAGTCCCTGTCATCTTTCAGAGATCCAAGTAAGTTGAATATGTCCTTATATTTTGATATCTCTAAGGAGAAACATTCCTGGGGATATCTTAAACTGCCATCTTGTCAGTAGTGTCTACAACACTAACATAGTATGTGGCACTGGAACAAAAGAGTCACATTTGTCCATTAATGCCATTCTTAATCTGATAGATCTGGAAAGTGCATTAATTTGGCTAGGGTGCCCTTTAATTTTTGTTGAAATTCAAGGACTTTCTGACTATTTAGTAGAAAGGTAAATACATAATCATGATCAAAATAACTTTTGAAATTCACTGGGTTATGATGAGGAGCACTGAGCCGAAGAAATATTTTAAAAGAACAACAACTGTGCTTTGTAGTTTTAGGATACCACAGAAGTGTGATGGTTCAAGAGAGAGAAGATATAAGGAAGAAGCTGGGAAGAGTCTACATCCTTGCAATCATAGGGGTATGGTGATTTAAGGACATAGATGCAAAATAGCAGAGTACAGAGCTCTTAGACAAGGAAAGACAGAAAAAATATTCCTCCTGGCTTTCCTGGGTATGGAAGTCCCTACATATATTAACAGTATATTGTGAGCAAGCTCCAAAGCAAGTGAAGAAAATATGAGAAAGAATGGTCTTGGAACTCTATCTTGGGGTGAGTTGAGATGGATTTGGAAATGGTCTTGAGATGGAGTTGGAAATAGTTTTGAGTAGATTTTTGAAAAAGCACGAGATACTAGGAGAGAGAGTTTGGATTTTGAAAGCATCTAGAAGACATTTTGGGGGTTCTGTGCATGCCTGAATGTTTCTGCTAGATTTGCTATGACTAACACCTGTGCTTCTCAAAGTGTTGTCTGCAAATTGGGTTCACTGCATGAACCATTTCTTACTGGACTATGACAACTGAAGTAAAAACAATTGGAATAAGTGTTATAAACTTCTGTAGCAACTTTATAGAATAATAATTATGCCCACTGAATCTCATAATAAAAAGGGGGCTTGCATTTATATGTCTTTCTATTTCATTTTTATGTTTATTCATTTTTATTTTATTTTTTAAAAAGAAACTGGTCTGTGATGGTTTGGGGGGAGAACTGTTCCTTCTTAAAGATAGTTTGAGAAGCCCCAACCAACAGAGCTAAATCAGTTTGGTGAGGGCAATTGCACTGTTTTGCTGGTTCCACTTGACACTAGGGCAATATGGAATAGGCTGAGAAGCAGGCAATTTGGAGCTCACTTAAGGAACTTATGAGCTGGTCTGTGTTGTCAGCAGCTCTAGTTGCTCTCTCACTCTTCTCATATTGCTGTGAAATAGAGATGAGCCTGCTTAGAGTATTTGGAATAAGAAGATATGGGGCTACTAGGGAAGCAATATAACTGCTAAGTAGGGTAGGTACACTTCTGGTCTATGTACTGTTGGACTCAGAGCAAGACCAATCTACAATTCAATATAAAAGGCTACCCTAAAAAAAGGAAATATGGATACATGCTACAATAGGGATGAACCTCAAACATTATGCTCAGCATAAGAAGCTAGATTCAAAGAACACATATCATATGATTCTGACCAAGACTGTTTTCCTTTCTCTTGACCCAGCTGTCAGTCTTACTCCTCCTGAGTCCCTACCAACCCCCTTCCCTGTCGTAAATACTTTGAAATTACTCTTGCAACTTTGGGAGTACAGAGAAAAACAACTAAGGCTGCAGGAAAGCCCTAGCTATTCTAAATATCGAACTTGTCCCTAATCTCCTCCACCCCTCTCACTCTCATCGCTTTATGCTACCTTGGCACTGAAAGGCTCCTAACTGTGTAGCTCCTTATCTCCCTGCTCCTCTCTCCTAGCCCTGACAGATGTCAGGTGTCCTAATTACCCTAAATAAAGATAGTCCAAACCAAGTAGACTTCATTGCAACCTCAGGAATCCCTCACCCATCTCCATGGAACCAAACAGTCCTAGTGCAACCTCAGTAAACCACTCATCCACCTCAGTGATCTACACCCCACTTACTATCTTCTAATATTTTTTCTCCAACCTACTGACAGCCCTTATAAAGCTTGCTTCCCTTTCTTTTAAAGGAGTTGAACTCTACTCTCTCTCCAGTGCTATAGCAGCTCCTGAATAATATTATCCTTGCCTGGTTAAAATTGTTCAAAGCTGTTTTTTCTTTGATGATTCCACTGATAGGAAATGTACAAAAGGACAAATATATAGAGGTGGAAAATAGATTAATGGTTGTCTAGGGCTGGTAGTGGGGTGTAGAGTGGGTATATGAGAACCTGAGAGTTCTTAGGATGGTAGAGATGTGTGAAAATTGACTGTGATGATGACTGTAGAACTCTGTAAAATGTACTAAATTAACTGAATTGTACACTTTATGGGTGAGTTACAAACAAGGACATATTTCTGAAAACAATTTGATAAACTTTTTTTTTTCTTTTTTGCGGCGCCACTACCCAGTGAAGTAAAATGTAGAAAAATATTCCTGCAAATGTGCCAGCACCCATTTTATGATTTTGTGATAATTTCGCATCTCAGATAACAGGAGTTGTACCCCTTTAAAAGGCGGCACCATGGAGATAGGCTTGGTATGGTTAGAGATATACATGTTAGTTTTACAGGTCAAGGACAAAAATGAAAGGAATGTTCAGCCAAAGAGGAAGCATTCATCAGTATTCTCACCTGCCAGTGGAGGATTATATTCCAAATCAAACCAAGAGTCAGTTTATGATTTCCATCGACTATGTCAGTGCTTCCAATGTTCACTAAATCAACCTGTTAAAGAAAAGGAAGAAGCATTTGAAGAAAGGAGACCAAATGACTATTTGGAAAGAAAACAAAATTAGAAGGTAATTGCATTTAGCTTTTTTTTTTTTTTTAGAACCTAAGCAACATTATAACTTTAAAAAAATAATCTAAAACAATGAAACAAAATACATTTTCTCTAATAAAGTATCTGCAAACAATTTACAATGAGATAAGAAATGAATGGGGAAGTGGATTTGGCCCAACAGATAGGGTGCCTGCCTACCACTGGGAGGCCCAAGGTTTAAACCCAGGGCCTCCTGACCTGTGTGATGAGCTGGCCTCCATGCAGAGCTGATGCACGCAAAGAATGCTGTGCCATGCAGGCATGTCCCCTGCGTAGGAGAGCCCCACGCGCAAGGAGTGTGCCCCATAAGGAGAGCAGCCCAGTGGGAAAAAGTACAGCCTGCCCAGGAATGGTACTGCACACATGGAGAGCTGACACAACAAGATGACGCAACAAAAAGAGACGCAGATTCCCACAGAGGAACACACAGCGAATGGACACAGAGAGCAGACAACTGGGAGGGGGACAGGGAAGGAGAGAAAAATTTAAAAAAAGAAAAAAAAGAAATGAATACACTTTCAGCATAAAACTAATTACCACAGATTAAAGAGGCATTCCGAGTATCTCCAAATAAAATGGATAAGAGTGACAACTTATAAAGAATGCCTAAAATTGAAACTTGCTTCCCAATACAGACTTGAAACTCAAAAAAGAAATTTCATTAGTCCTTCTATTTAGCTCAGAGGAATACTGTTATAATTAGGGTTGGCTACATTTGACTAAAAACCTCTATTTCAGAAAAAAATATTAGGACTCCAATAAACAATCGAGATAATTGACAACTCTCTCAACTCTCTAGCCAGGATGGATTCAGGGATTAAAATCTGGCAGCTTTTGCTTTTTAATCAAGGTAAATCCACAAGTCTCCTGCCCCTCATACTTCTAACATTACTAGGTGGAATTATGTTAAAAATAAGCATCAGGCAAATAATAAGCACATAAAAAGATGATCAACAGGATTTAGCTAGTAGAAATATGCAAATTAAAACCACGAAGAGACGTTAGACTATCACAACAGCTAAAAGAAAAAAACATACTGACAGCATCAAATGCTGACAAGGTTATACAGAGATTGGATCACTCTTATATTGTTAGTGGGAATGTAAAATGATACAGCCACTCTCGAAAAGAGTATGGCAGTTTCTTATAAAACTGAACATGCACTTACCATACAACCCAACTATTGTACTCTTGGGCATTTGTCCCAGAGAAATGAAAACTTATATTGGCGGGAAAAAAAATACAACTTTGTACAAATGTTCCCAGCAGCTTTATTTTTAATAGTGAAAAATAGTATGAAGTCCTTCAAGGGTGAATTGTTAAATAAGCTGTGGCAGAACCATACCATGGAATAACAATCAGAAATGCAAAGGAACAAACCAGTGATGCACAAAGCAACTTGGGTGCAACTCAAGGGAATTATGCTGAATGGAAGAAAGCCACTCCCAAAGTATTACATACTGTCTGATGTAACATATATCTGAAAAATCCAGAAAAATCTTGAAAATCCAGGTAAAAATTTAAAAAGCTATTTGCTCTTCAGTGTAATTGTCAAATCACTCTCAGTTACTCCCTACATAAATTTATTTGGCAGGTTCAAAATGTAATCAAATATTTAAATTTATGTTTGTACCCCGACTATACAAAAAACATTGATGGATTAGTTTAGAAGAAATGATACAGATAAAATGTAAAATCATTTAAATAAGAATTACAGAACAAGAGCCAAGTCAGTACTTTAATTATGCACATAATTTATAGTAGAAAGCATTACTGAGTTACTGAATAGAATAGATGGGGGGATGACACCATATGGACTTTCCAGAGAGGGCAGCCTGAAGTAGCATGTAAATGGATGTTTCAATAATGGTCTATAAGTAGATGGACAGTAATCCTGAGAGCTGGTCAAGCTGAAAGATGCTGGAATTCATAGGTGTAGGAAAGTCAGGGTGATAAGCTGTGGTAAGACAGCACATTTCTTACTTTTAAAATGCAGAAGCATATCTTTGAACAGTTAAATTTCAGGCATATTCCCTGCAAATTTTCCCTAATTCAGTAGGTTGTATTTAATTTAGTCATTTCAAATTACTGGGGATTCACATAGGTTTATCCTACACACACAGGTAATGCTTTGCTATAATATTTTTGTTTTAATTATGCAAAGCAGAATATAACAAGTTTCCAGAATTTATTAGAGAAGGCAAAGCAGAGATTCCGGAGAGATTAATAACTCAAAACAAAAAGCTTCAGTTCATCTGGGGATGCCTCACAGTGCAGTAGAGGAGTTCTTCCCTATGGAAAAGTCACTATTAATTTATATGTAGATCCATTAATTCATTAACTCAACAAATAAACTAATTCAACAAATACGATATATTTCCAGTACTGATCTAGGTACTTGGAACACAAAAGGCGGGGCGGGGGGAGGGGAACCATTCTGGCTTTCACGGAACTTTATTCTATTGAGAGTGATAATCAGGAGCATACATTAACTAGGAGGCAATTATTGACATGTAGAATATGCGTTTCTCGAGAAATATACTTCGAGTTGGGGAATCACTGCTAGTGGTTATATTTTGAGTTGCCGCAGAGAGGCCTAGGGCAAGCAACAGACACTTAAGATACCAGCAGCTCTTATCCACTCTCATAAGCCTTCTCACTATATATGAGCAGGGAGATGTTCCCTTCATTCCCTCATGCTCATAAAATCCCTCCTAAGGTTCAGCCTTAGGAGTTCAGCAACTGTGCTAAGCCCTGATAAGGAAGAGTAAGATAGAAGCCCTAATGTTAAGAAGCTCTCAATCTACTAGCAGGCCACATATAACTAATGAAAATTAGGTAGACAACTGCAAAAGTAGAAGTTTGATCAATGTTTAATGGGATCTCAAAGGGGAGAAAAATCTAGTGTGGCATGGTAAGTGAAAGAAAGAGGAGATATTGACCGTTAATTGAATTTGTGAAGAAGGAAGTATAAACATTGGAAGAAAGAATGTGGCAGGTGGTGAAGGCATGCCAAGAAGAGGAAACCATATGACAAAAGGTACCGGGACAGGAGTAAAGGGTATTATGTAATTGGGATTTAGAGGTGTATATAGCCAAGTTTTTTTCATCTGAATAAATGAAAGTGTGAATTTGCTTTTGATTTTTGAGATAGGGAAAGTAATAAGTAGGTGGATTTTTTGGGAGGGGGAGGAGGATGAATACCAAAAGCTCGGTTGTGGACACCTGAGAATTGCAAACCCTTTAAGTGGAGATACTGAGTGGGCAGATGAATATAGACTCTGAAGTTCAGAACTTTAGTCAACATACAGGGAACACTAAGAGCATAGCATAAAGTCTCACTCTTATGGAGACATTCTGTGGACAGCTATGCCAATACAGTTCAGTATACATAACTTCCTATTGCTATGTGGTTATAGTCATGTTAGATTATTTCTTTACTACCTGTGTTACCCCTGTACCTGTAGCTCTGTGACGCAGAGGCCACCTCTGTTTAGTTGGTGGCCCCCACCCTAGGGCACAATGAGTAAAATAGCATGGTTTATAAGTCTTATTTCACTCATTTATTGTCCATTGTGTGTGCCTTAGAAGGTAACTCTTACCACATTGCAATTATTACCTGTCATTCCTCTCTAAAGGTCTGCATATGATCAAGCAAAGTCAACATAAAGGAGTCTTGTTCTCCTGTAGTTGTGTTGTAAGAAACAAGTCCTTTTTCTATGTGGCGCCTATGTGCTAATGTTTGTGCTAATTGTTTCTTACCTATAGATGTATATAATCTCTTTTTTTTCTTTTTAAAAAACATATTTTACTTTAATTTCCTTGTATATTTGCAGACACAAACATTATTTTACAAAAAAAGCAAGCAGGAATACATACATAATTCTGCTTTATATTTTAAGGCCATTTTTCTTGTCTGCCCTTTCTTCCCCGCAATATTCCCTAACTTGTGTTAAAAATCCAAAATAATCCTTCCCATATACATCTCCCTAGTCATATATCCTTGTAGATATATATGTGTGAGAGTGCACATGCGAATTTAAAGACACCCAGGTCGATGTGGTTTTATATTCTACAAAAATGGCATACAATACAAATATTGCTTCTTTTCACAGGATAATCCCTTTTATTCATATATTTTAATGGGTGCATCATATTTCATGTGTGTATGTGTCAGAGATTATTTAGCCTATCCCCTGCTGTTGAACTTTCATATTCTTTCTAGGGTTTTAATGTTTGTTTTGTTTTGCCACTTTATAAAATGCAGAAATGAACATATTGTATATCCATTCTAATATATTGATGCTTCAACTGTTGTAATACCAATTCCTTTGAATTTACCTACTGGATCAAAGGGTATATGCATTTTTAAATTTTAGTAAGAGTTTCTACAGGCCTTTCTAAAAGAGGATCTAGCATTTCATATTTCAACCAGAAGTGCATATATAGCTTCTTCCCTCACCAGCAATAGGTGTTACTGCTTTTAAATTTGCCAGTCTGATGGGTTAAAAGATGTATCACATTGTTCATTTATTTCCATGATTCCTACAGCATTTGGGACATTTTTTGTGTGACTATCTGATGCTTACAACTTGAATTCTGTGAATTGTCTAGTTATGCATAACACTCACTTTTCTAGGGTAGTTTTCTTTTTCTTCTTAAAATTTAAGAGTGCTTTGTAACTAAGCTAACATTTACTGGGTGTTTACCACCTGTGAGCGATGGTTGTAAGTGTAATACTTTGTATGTACTAACTCAATCATCACAACTAATATTTGAAGGAGGTGCTCTCATTACTCCTTCGTACAGATAAAGAAACAGACACAAAACAGCCACAGAGCATGGAAGTTGAACACAAGTGCTTTGAAGACAAACTCCAGAGGGTTGGGAAGCAAGGAATTAAGGCTGACAAATGCACTAACACTCTGGGTGATTTGAATCTTCTTTGCACCTGTTTCCTCACCTGAACGATATTTACATAGTAATTATTTTCATTTGTATATTACTGAGTTGACCCTTTTATCATCAGTTATCAGTTATCAGTATTTTTTCTCTTCTGTTAATTGACTTGTGTACTATAGTATTTTTGCCATTTTAGTTTTTAAAAGTTTTATGGCCCATATGTGTTTATCTTTTTTCTCAGTGCTTCTGGATTTCCAGTCTTGTATAAGACTGTTTCCCTACCCCTAGATTACATCTGCAACCTCCTAGATTTTAAGATTTTTGAAAAAATATTCAAGCTTTTTATCTATCTGTTATTTATCTGTTATGGTAAAAAATGGGGGTATACTATTTTCCCCCAAACTGATAGCCACCTTTGCCAATAAAAATTATTTAATATTGCATCTTTTTGCCAAAGAATTAAACTACATATTTAATATATATTCAATTCTTATATATACTGGGATCTATTTTTGGGAATTCATATTTTATTCTGCAGATCTACTTCTCTACAGTATATTTATTGGATTTTGCGGCTTTAAAGTATATTTATATACATGAGATAAATCTTCAGTGTTCTTTTACTTCATACTTTTCTAGTCTATTCTCAGGCCTTTATTTTTCCATCTAAAATTTGAGAAATATTATTTGAATGTCATGGTAATTCAAATTAGAAGTGAAATTTATGTATTCATTTTGGAAGAACCAATCTTTTGGTATTATGCCTTACAATTTAAGAACATTTAATTCTTTTATGATTTATGCCTTTAAAACAAAATTTCATTTTCTTTGCATGGTCCATGTGCTACACTTATTATTAGTTTTAAGGTATTTTATAATTTTGCTTGATATTGGAAATTCATAACTTTTCCATTTTCATTTCTGGTTCCATGTATAGAGAATACACTACTGCTTTTGTTTTATCTTTAACTCATCCACTTAACCAATTAATCTTATTCTAATAGTTTTTTTCCCTTGTTTTTATTAAACAGAATCTTTTGGTTTACCTAGGATCATATTATCTACAAAAGAGAGAGAAATTTTCTTGTTTTATTTTATTTACGAAAAATTCTGGGGCAACATTAAAGAATATTTGCAATTATTTCTGTTTACTCCCTGATTTCAATTATTTGCTAATTGCATTTTGTAAATAATTTAAATTACGTTTGTTTTTTTAAAGAGTTTATTTATCTCTTCCCACCCCATCATTGTTTGCACTTGCTGTGTCTGTTCATTTTCTTTGTTTCTTAAGGAGGTATCGAGAACCGAACTCAGGACCTCCAATGTCGGAGAGAGGTGCCTAATCACTTAAGCCATCTATGTTGCCTGCTTTATTGTGTCTCCTGTTATGTTTTTCTTCTTGTCTCTTGTTGTATCATCTTGTCACGTCAGCTTGCCATATCTGCCCATCGTGTCAGCTTGCTATTCTGCTTGCCCTCCTTAGGAGGTACCAGGAACCTCTACTCCCTGCTTTGTTGTGTCTCTCATTATGTGGTTCTTCTTGTGTCTCTTGTTGCATCAACTTGCCGCGCCTGCCCCTCACACCAGCTCACTGTCTTATTTATGAGGCACTGGAAACCAAACCATGGGCCTCCCATGTATTAGGTAGGAGCCCAATCACTTGAGCCACATCTGCTTCCCAGAGTTGCTTATATTTTTGTCTTAGTTTCTTTTGTATCTGTAGTTATATATCCTTTCTCATTAATAATCTTGCTGACTTGGTCCAGTGGATAGGGCGTCCATCTACCATACGGGAGGTCTGCGGTTCAAACCCCGGGCCTCCTTGACCCATGTGGAGCTGGCCCACACACAGTGCTGATGCACGCAAGGAGTGCCGTGCCACGCAGGGGTGTCCCCGCATAGGGGAGCCTCACACACAAGGAGTGCACCCTGTAAGGAGAGCCACCCAGTGTGAAAGAAAGTGCAGCCTGCCCAGGAATGGTGCCACACACAGAGAGAGCTGACATTGCAAGATGATGCAACAAAAAGAAACACAGATTCCCATGCTGCTGACAACAACAGAAGTGGACAAAAAGAAGAACATGCAGCAAATGGACACAGCGAACAGACAACTGGGGTGGGGGGGTGGGGAAAGGGGAGAGAAATAAATAAAATAAATCTTAAAAAAAAAAAGTTGTGGATATGAGACAACTCATTAATTAAATTGAATTTTTCGTGAAGTGTCTTAATAGGCTCTCTCCAAGTTAATAAATATTTCACACCATCATGCATATAAGTAATATTGTTTATTTACTTTGGCAATGTGTTGTCTCTTGCTCTACATCTCTTCTTTAAATTACCAAGGACTGAGAAGATATAACATTCATTAATAATCGTGAAGACTCTAAAGCAAGGGGTACTATTTTCCCTGGTCTTTATTCTTACTATTGATTTCCTCATAGGGGCTGCCTAGCCTATTTTGACTGTAAATTCTAATATATTTAATGCTCTTATAACACCATATTTATTAAGATGTATGTGTTGGTGATATTGTTTTATAAATCACTAATGATCATTCTTAACTAATCATCAATGTGCTATACAACTGCTTTTCTCTTCTACATACATTTTTCTAAAATATGCTGTGGAATTATATCCTTCAGGATTCTCATCAATCTGATTTCTAAATATGTATAAAAAGGGAAGCAAAAATTAAAACCCATCAAAGTTTGTGTTAAACAAATAATTATGCCTCTATCTAGTAAGCCATATGCAAAGCTTTCATATGGTATATATATTAAATGGAACCACTGCATTTGTGAGAGTGTGTGTATATGTGTGTGTGTATTAGTGTTCTGACAAGCTCTAGATGGCAGACATTTCAATATTGGGGTCACTAAGGATGCCCAAAGTTCTGGTTTTCTGTTTCACAGAATGAAAGCCAAAACATATGCATGTGATACCAAATGAATAGGTGTGAAAATTGATACTGTGTGTGAAAATTAAATAGCATACATGGCATTTTGACTGAAATAAGCTCACCTGCATGTGAAGAAAGGCTTTAGGAGTCCCTGCACAGACTTTACCCATAAAGTAACTTCAGATCCTGGCTCAGAGTTTTGCACTGTTCATCGTGGAAGATGATTTATAAGAATATAACTTTAGGAAGATAGGCGTTCTCACCATTTGCCTCCACATAAAGGAACCTGCTTGTGGCTCCAGTAGAATATTTGAATGTGAACTCTTATGAAAATATCCCTTGAGTCAGGATGAGCAGGCTCCAAAAATGCATCTAGAAAACTTAACAACTAGGTTTTTGGAATGGAGTAGACCAGTGTTACACATTTTATTGGTGAAAGAATAAGAATTTAAGGGAGTTCATTTTATGTCCCCATACTAGGATTAAGATAGCTTATTTTTGTACAAATCTGTGTATTTAGTAATTCTATGATTACTATACAAGTACAACAAAGAATGCTGTTGCATCCAGGTACTCTACCCCTTAAACTAGTTTGCTAACCACTGAGCTATGTGGAGCAATTCTCTTCACTCTCTTATTCAGGAGAGGTAAGAAATCTCATTTTCTGTTTTGTTTTATCCTAGGTTCTTTTAGTGCATTGATGCAATTTCTAGCATTGTCACTAATATTTTCTACAAACTAAGTTTAAATGTCCCTTGGCGATTATAGCAAAAGGATTTATATACATATTCTATTGATATGTTCAAGATTTAAGTGTGCTTAAGAAAACCATAAGAACTGAAGCAAACCTGAATTATGATGGCTTAGTTAAAGGGGATTACTGACCTGGACAAGTTTATATTATTTCTAATTTGCTCCACAGAAAGAAGAATAACAGGCTGAAGTCATCAAACAGAAAATGGTACATGCAGGCTTCAGAATGAGGGACATTTGACATAAAAATAATTTCAATAGCCAGGTTAAATAATGAAATCAGGTTCTTAGGGCAGAGCAGAAAGAATGAGAGAGGAAAAAAGATCAAACCAAGGGACATATAGTCCTGTGATACATCTTAGCAAAGTTTTGAGAAATAAAGCTCTAATATATATATAAAGCTTTATATATAAAATATAAAATATATATACACACATATGATTGGAGAGAGATGGATAAACTTTTATTTATTCAGTTTTGTAAATCATTTAAGCATTCAGAATACTAAATTGGAAGTTGTAAAACTATATCTCATTCTGTAGGGGGACTATCATGTTTATAATTAATGGTATCTGCCTCTTCTTGCCTTTTTAGACAATGGATGACATTTCCTAGCTATTGGCACTAATGAAAACACATCCTACATCATTCAGTCAATTGAAATTAGACTGCCGCTAGGAAAGTCCTCATATTAGTGACAAAGGTTGTGGTTCTCCCATACCATTTCAGAATTCAAGATTTATCCCCAAAAGGCATTACTTTTGTTCCTTAATATGCAGAATGCATCTTGTGCACTTTTGACTTGAGGACTGGGTAGGGGATAAGGGTAAGCCATCCGTCTTAATTTTCCAAGCTGCTGAGACAAATACCACACAATGGGTTGGCCTAAGCAGTGGAAATGGATTGGTTCATGGTTTTGCAGGCTGGAAGACCTGCTTCATCTCAGAGTCTGGAGCATTCTGGCTGGCCACCAATCCTTGGGCACCTTAGCTTTCCATCACATGGTTATGTACTCTCCTTTCCTTTCAGGTTTGTTGAATTCTGGCTCCTCCCTGGGGCTTTCTTTGTCTGAATTTCTTCTGTTTTGAAAGGGTTCTAATAATTGGAGTAAGATTCATCCTGATTCAACTGTTCACAACTTAACTAAAATAACATCTTCAAAAGGCCCTGTTTAAGGTCAAAAAGCATTTCTGACACCTGATATTACATGTAGGCTGAGATATTCTGCTGGTCTGTGTTGACCCTTTTATTCAATGTCATTTTCTAGTTACATCATCAGCTGGTACTTGGTAGTAATCCCTCAGTGCCAGAGAGGCTCATCCCCAGGAGTCATGTCCCACACTGGGGGGAACGTAATGCATTTACATGCTGAGTTTGGCTTCAAGACTGGCCACATTTGAGCAACATGGAGGTTCTCAGGAGGTAATTCTTAGACACCCTGCAGCTCTAGGCCTAGTTCTTATTTCAGGCACACAGGCTCACAAACATAGTCATTGGTATCAAGGGCTCATTGTTGGACCATCCTTCTTTATTGGTCTTAGCCATTGCACTTGGGGGATTGTTGCTGTTCCATTAGGGAATGTGATAGAACCGCCCCTGGCTAGGAAACCAGCAGTCCTTCAGTTGTTGTTTTTAACTGAAACCACTATGAAAATATCCAAACATTTTTATGTACCTGTATACATGCCCTGGAGAACTGCCTTCCAATCATGTGACCCCTATCAATAACATCCCACACCAGTATTCCTCACCTGCCATAGTTGCACCACTCTGTGATCTGAAACTTCTTCGAAAATGAAAGGACAAATGATTCTATATGGCTATGAGTCTCCAAAAAGTCAGGAAGTCATCAGAGGGATCACTCTAATGCATGCCTCAGCAGGGTCCCAGAGACAGCCAAAATAGATACAAGCTCAGGTATTGGTTCTTCTGAGGGCGACAGAGACCCACAGGTTCTATGGTCATGACAGATGGAGTTCAGTGCCATGTCAGCTGACCCAACTTTAGAGTTTGTGTTCCTGAGTGTGATGGAGTTGAACTCAGATGTGATCTTTGTTCACAATCCTCTCCTGTTACTTTTACTGGACCTGTGGTTGGTGCTGGGGTTTGGTGTATGCTCAGGGGACCTGAATCTCTGGACTGTCCATGTGATAGCCAGGCTCTAAGCCTCAACAGACCTGCAACTCCTGCCCTCTGGTTTAATGAACTTACTCCAGCCAGCTAACAGGGTGGTGAAGATGGTCAACCACCACACCAGGGAGCCAAGAGTGCCTACAACTGCAAGCAGGAGAATTGCATCCATCATCCATGTGGAATCTAAGACCTCTCTTGATTTAGAGGTGGAGTGGATATAATCACCCCAGGGTCCACAGGATGGAGGAATAGAGTATGGATTAGAGTAGACTTACTGATATTCTATTCTGGAACTATTGTGATTAGTAACGGAAGAAAATGTGGCATTAATGTGGAGAAAGTAGCCATGGTAGCTGCTGAGGGTTGGAGAGGGAAGAAGAGATATGATGTGGGGGCATTTTCAGGACTTGGAGCTGTCCTGTGTGGTACTGCAGGGACAGTTGCTAGACATTGTCAGTCCTGCCATGGCCCACTGGGTGGACTGGGTGAGGGTGTAAACTACAATGTAAAACCACCATCCATGTGGTGCAGCAGTGCTCCAAAATGTATTCACCAAATGCAATGAATGTGCCACGATGATGAAAGAGGTTGTTGATGTGGGAGGATGTGGGTGGGTTATATGGGGACCTCATATTTTTTGAATGGAACATTTAAAATAAAAGGCCCTGTTTACAATGTGTTCACACACACAGGAATGGGATTGAGATTAAGAACATATTTGTTGGGGGTACACAGCTCAATCTACCATATCATTTTTTTACTCGTCAGTCTTGGTAATGAAGCTTAAAAAATGCTACAAATTAAACCATAACAACTTCATATAGAATGGAAAAATTATGAATGGAACCCTGATCTCTCAGAGTTTAGGTGGATATCCTTAACCAGAATCTTAAATAATAACCAATGGTTAGAAACATGGCAGCTATTGGAATTTTGTGTGTGTGTATATATATAAATTTTACTTATACTTACATCTCATTCACACACTTCCCCCATTTATTTATCTAGTTCTTTCTTGTCCATGTATTTTTTTCTCATAAAGTATATATTAGCTAAAAAATTTCTTTCACATTCTAAACAAACAGGATTTTATTTTTTAATGTGTTAAGTGCCTTTTATAAAACATCTGCTATCATTAAGTCAAGAGAAACTTAAGTATTTATATAATCTTTCTAAATATATTATGTTTAAAAGATCAAAACTGCAGGAAAGGCAAAGTAGTTTCCCTGCCCTACAGTATGGCTTTTATACTCTCTTTATGATTTATACTATTTAAAAATTTAAGACTTAAAGGCATAAATTATACCTATTTTTTTTCCATTGAGAGATGTATGTCTAGAATCTTTTAATATTAAATGGGGAACAGTTCAGTATATATAACATAACAGGTAGGCTGCATTGGCCATTTTGGACCTAGTTCTGCACTGGAAGGTTTTCTTTATTCCTTGTCATATTTCAAAAATTATTTTTATTATATACAGATATAGATGTTTCTACTTGGAAATACTATTATAAGAAGCACACTTTGGTTTAGGATACGTCACAAAATTCATTTCTGGGTATGCACTATAAAGTTAGTATTCTTGCCTTCATTAGTTCAATTTTATATGCTTAATCATTAACCATTTGTTTGTTTGAGATACCAGGGGTTGGGTATTAAGCCTGGGACCTCATATGTGGGAAGCTGTTGCTCAACCACTGAGCCACATTGGCTTCCCTGAGTTGGTTCTTTCATTTGTTTTGCTTGTTGTTGTTGTTGTTGTTTTTCAGGAGGCACCAGGGACTGAACCTGGGACCTCGCATGTGGGAGTCAGGAGCTCAACCAATTGAGCCACATCCACTCCCCAATGACTATTTTTGACCCCTTATCATGTGCCACAAATTTTCTAAGTGCTGGGGATAGGAATAAAGAAAATTGACACTTTTATCAAATTAATTAAACATTAGTGAAATAAGTTAAATTGTCTCTGTATTTTGGATGTGTTTATCAAAATCATATGTCACAAAGGAATTCTTTTTAATAGAACTGTGCTTTTACTTATTTATACACTACCTCTTTGACAATATAGATTTAAGGCAGTTAATTAAAAAATACCATAATATCAAGAAAATATAAATTTTTCAATGGGTGAAAGAAAATTAAAACAAATAGACTAAAAATAAGTTCTGATGTAGGTAGCCTGTTTGACCATAAAATACAGAATCAAACTTTTTAGCAAAGTAGATCTTATAATAAGCTCAGCAAAATTTCATTTATAGAATATTAAATAATAGAGGGCATCACTTGAGAAAATAGTTACTCTCCTCAACAATATTTTCCTATATAGAACAAGATGAAAGATGTTTATGCTTGCAACATAATATTAATTTGTTTTTTAAAAACATTAAGTATCTTATACTTGGCAATATTGAATGTCATTAACAGCAAAGTCTGTATAGTAAAACCTTTCTATGTCTCAGCCATGTATACTGATTTCAAGTAAAAATCTGGCAATAGTCAGAAATAAAAAAAATTAAGAGCTCCTTCACTGACTTTCACTATAACAATAAAAATTTGAAAATCACAACCTAATTTTAGCCATATAATTTTCCCAGCAGATCTCCATGTACACAAATCATAGGTTAATTGCTACCTCGAATTTCAGTTGGATATACAAGAAAAAAATACTTTTTTCCCCCGATGCAAGAAAGAGCCCTAAAATGGGGAGGAACAAATAACTCACCTTATATACAACTTTAAATTTGCTTCAATCTAGAATAATAATGACACCTTGCATTGGAATGTGAAATTACAGCATATAAACTATACTGGTACATATTTTCATATGCCATAGAAGTATATTTTGAAATAGAGAAAAAATTATTCTTAGTACATTTCACAGATAGAGTTGGAACCAGAGACATGGAGTCATTTGGCAATGACCGTACAGTTACAGAGTTAATAGGATCCACATCTTCTCTGCAGGCATCTTATAGGCATCTTGTGTGAACTGAAAATTGTGTCCAAAAAATAACACTTTTGTAACATAAATTATTTTAAATTTTGGAAATTATATCTGAACACTGGATTTTATGAATGATAAATGAAAGCAGTTTATATTCAGTCAAATATATTATGTTCTGACACCTTCCAAAATATATTTTTATATGGCTACTTAAGTTACTGAATATTTAAAGGATACATAAAATACTTATTTTAAAGATTACACTAAAATTTCTTTATCTAGGAGCATAGGCCAGCAAAAATGAACACTATATCATTTTCAATCATTTGACATTCATTCAGTCTCCATGACGATTTTCATTATGTAAGTGAATATTTATTCATAGCTAACATTTGAATTTCCAACCTAGGCTTTCTAAATAGTCACTTCAGATTTGTGGTTTAATAACATATAACAATGATCTTATTTGCTTTCTGCTATCTCACATTCTGTATTTGCAGTTATTTGGTAACAATTTGCCACCTTGTCATAGACAAGAGTGGTGTCCTGAACATAATTATGAGATTTACAAACGTGTCAGCTAATGTTAAATCTTACTTCAGTAAAGCCCTGCTTATATACCCAGGGTATATTTCAACACAACATTTTTTGTAAAAATCTTTAAAATACTGATGGAGTACATTCTATGAGTTTTTAAAGGCACTGGAATTTAGAAAATACATACATGGAAATCTTAGGATGGAAAAAGAAGACTCAAGCTAATATCAGTCAATGAAATGAAGGTGGATCATAACACATCTGGGGCACAATACCAACAGATAAACTCCCTCCCAGAATTAAAATGGCTAAATTCCTTTACCTGTGAACAAAATTAATCATTATTCAACTAGACAAAAGGATTAAAAATGCAAATATCTGGTAGAAGAAACTCATAGACTGGAATTTAGTTCTATCTACAGGAAAATCTATCAATAAACAAGTTTAAATGACATATTAAATTTCTCTTTTCATTTGAGAGAAGAGGGGTTAGACACTGGAACACTCAGAATGTCTGACAAAAATGACTACTCACAAATAAGGGAGGGAAAAGGCAAAAAAAGAAATGAGAGAATGCAAATATGAGAGACATTTCCATTTCTGGGGATGGGATCTCGTCTATGTGCCCTTAACAAGTTACAGATAAATGGAAGCTGTGGATATATTTTTATGCTGAACTGGTGTGTAAACAAGCAGAACCACTTGGTTGAGCCATCCTCTCCTTCACGGGATGTTGTACTTTCTTCTGTTTGCTTTTTGAAACCAGGGCCAACTATATTACAAATGAGCTTTACTCTTGGCAAATATTGTAATAAAGGTTTCACTGCACTTAGAAGTACTTTCCTTTTGTAAGTGGTTTCCCCAAATAAATTATTGATAGCAGGGATAAGATTTCATGCTAAAACAGTCAGCACAGAAAGTGCAAATCAGAATATAAACAGGTTGTCTGAGCTCTAAAAAACTGAGGTATGAGTGGCATTTGACTGTGGATAGCATGTTAGAAATCAGGAAAAGGAAAGAAAAGGAAACTGAAAGAGAGGGTCTAATTGAGGAGAAAGTTTAGAATTAGAAAATGTGCTACAACTAGTCATTTACTGCACAAGAATAAACCAAAGTGGAGGAGAATCTGAGGAAAGAGAAGGCTATATGAACTTGACCTAAGAAGATCCTGAATCTACCACAAAGCATCCCTTTGAAAGGAAGCATCTAATCTTCCTTTATAAACAATCCTGATATAATTTTTATATTAAAATTAGTATTCCGATATTGATTAGGTGGAATATTATAATTTATATAAGTCTCTTTTATGTTTAGGTATAGTAACTGCGTATCTTGGAGGATATTTTCACTTTATGGATGACAATGATAGATTTAACAGGAGCAAACTCTAGTGGAATTCCATTATAATGTAAGTTTTTAATATGCCTTGCTATCGCCTCCATAGATGTGGAAGTAGCTAGCATGGTTTTGTAAGTTTATATCTGGGTAACAGCAGCCTTTGCCCTGAGGAAAGGGCATAATAGGACCTTTTGTGACCTGTCTCTTCTCTCTAATTGCCCTTCATATGCAGAGACTATAAAAGGGAAATATTTTGCTTAAGCAAATCAGGTGACATTTTACAGTAGAGGGAGTGAGAGTTCAACAACTTTTCCCTAACTTTCAAAGTCAAGAGTGGTAGTGACTAGGCTACAATGCCATGAGGAGACAAGAGGCTAGGGCAAACTGGGAAGCACCACATATCATCTTCTATTAGCAATTATCAGTGTCTTAATAGTTTGAACGAATTTACCACTAGGTCTGCTGGACTCTAGAGTCTTTGGGAAAGGCTTTTTTTGTTGTGGAAAACTGGCTTACCTATTCCCTATTTGTTGCACTTGTCCCCAGTTATTGTAAACATTGCTGTACTGATGAGGAACAGCTGCTTTGGAGGTCCTAATAAATATGATACAGAAACTAGTTTTGAGGCTCTCAGTTCCAGAAGCTGTGAGCCCCCTGGTTCCATCCTTGGTTCCTCTCTCCTGTTTTTCTTTGTGCTTTATTTCTGTAAGGTCTGTGTTGCCTTCCCTTTGGGCCAATCTATCGCTGAGCTGGCTTGCAGCAACTGGCGCCCAATGTGGGGCCGGAAGGGAATCTCAGAATTTTTTATTTTGTTTTTTTTCATTTTGAAAGTTCTCTTTTGATTATGGATTACTGAATTCTGCATTCTGTTTTGTTAATTATTGTAATTTAAGATTTTAATAGAATATAACCTAATTTCATTTTTTATATTCAACATATACAGGTCTAAATAGATTCCATTTTTGATTTCTATATCTCTGGTACGCATCTTTAATAATTCCTTTCTATTTTTGCATTGTTTATATTTGCTTATTTCTGTATTTTTTTCTGATTACATTTATAAGAGATTAGCCTTTTCATTTTATTACAAAGAACTAGCTTTTCAATTTAGTGACTGTTTCTTTTAATTTATTTATTTTTGCATTTATCTTTTCTTCTATTTCCTACTTTCATTCAAGCATTTTTTCCCTTTGTAACATTTTCAGTTGAAAGTTTGAATTAATTTTTTTTCTTGTTTTTTTGAAGATCAAAGCAAAGACAAAAATCAAACCTCTGGGTAGAGCCTAGGCCATTTCTCCTATTTTTGTAAAAAGCATTTTTAATAGAGAAGTTGTAAACTTAAACAATCATGGAAATGTGCAGAATTCCCATACAATGCCCCTCCACCAAAACCTTACATTGTCGTGGAATATTTGTTATAGATTATAAGATAACATCATCAGATTATTACCACTAATTATGGTCTATAGCTTACATCTGATATATTTTTAACATATCCCCCTATTATTAGCACAGTACCATCTTTGACACTGATGCAAGAATATTACAATATTGCTGTTAACTATAGTCCATAGGTTATATTAATTGTATTTTTTCCCATGCATCTCCATAGTCTTACTATTTGTAATAGGGATGCATATCTGTTCTAGTTCATAGAGGAAGATTCATGTATTTGTACTACTAACTACATTTCTCATCTACCTCTGGGTTCACTATGCTATTCAGTCGCTAAATTATTCTCTAGCTTTATTTCAATTGAGATTTATATCCTTAGACCACCCCTTTTGGCTACAATCCCATTTATAAACCAGATGTGTTAGTTTTACTCAGTATAATATGTTACCATCAACAATATCCATTTCTAAACATTTACAGTCAAATTAATTAAAAATTCTACATACATTAAGCATCAGTATCCCTTCCCAGCCCTCATCCTAGCTCCTAGTAACCAACACATTAGATTTTAACTCCATGCATTTATTCTTTGTATTTAGTTCATGTTAGTGACACCATATAATTTTTTTTTAAAGGTGGTACCAGGAAATGAACCCAGGACCTCATACTTGCAAAACAGGTACACAACTACCGAACTACAGTCACTCCACAAGAGACCATACAATATTTGTCCTTTTGAATCTGGCTTACTTCACTCAGTATAATGTCTCCAAGGTTCATCCATGTCCCAATTTCATTTATCCTTACAGCAGCATAGCATTCCATCATATGTATATACTATGTTTTGTTTATTAATTCATTAGTGGCTGGACACTTGGGTTACTTCCATCTTTTGGCAATTGTGAATAATGCCACTATGAACATTGGTGTGCAAATGTTGTTTGCATAACAGTTTTAAGTCCTTTTGGATGTATTCCTAGTAGAGGTATTGCCAGATCCCATGGCAGTTCTACATTTAGCTTCCTGAGGAACCACAAAACTGTCTCCTGCAAAGACTGCACCATTTTATAATCCCACCAACAGTGAAGGAGTGTTCCCATTTCTCCATATCCTCTGCAGCACTTACTGTTCTCTATATATTTTTTTAAATAATGGTCATTCTTTGTGGTGTGAAATGATATCTCATTGTAGTTTTGATTTGCATTTCCCTAATAGCCAGTGGTATTGAACATTTTTTCGTGTGCTTTTTGGACATTTCCATTTCCTCTTTGAAGAAATGTCTATTTAAATCTTTTGCACATTTTTTAAATTGAATTACTTGCTCTCTTACTGTTGAGTTGGATGATATCTTTATATAGCACGGAAATCAAATCCTTATCGGATATGTGGTTTCCAAATATTTTCTCCCATTAAGTGGACTCCCTTTTTACCTTCTTGACATAGTCCTTTGAATCATAGATGTGTTTGAATTTGAGGAAGTCCTATTTATTCTTTTTTTCTTTCGTTACTTGTCTTTTCGGTATAAGGTTTAAGAATCCACCAACTATACCAAGTCTTGGAGATGTTCCCCTATATTTTCTTCTAGGAGCATTATGATTCTAGTGTTCATATTTAGGTCTTTGACCCATTCTGAGTTAATTTTGTATAAGGTGAGAGGTAGGGGTCTTCTTTCTTTCTTTGGGCTATGAATATCCAGTTTTCTCATCACCAATGGTTGAATAGACTGTTCTGCCCCAGCTGGGTGGACTTGAAAGCCTTGTCAAAAATCATATGATAGATATGAGGGTCTATTTATGAACCATCAATTTGGTTCCATTGGTCTATATGTCTATTTTTTATGCTAGTACCATGCTGCTTTTACCATTGTAGCTAGGTGATATCATTTAAATAAGATTCCTCCAATTTTTTTCTCCCTTTTAAAAATATTTCTGGCTATTTGGGGTCCCTTACCCTTCCAAAATTTGATAATTGTGTTTTCCATTTCTTTAAAAATGGCTGATGGAATTTTTATTGGGATTGTATTGTATCTGTATACCAATTTGGGTAGAATTGACATCTTAGTGATATTTAGTCTTCCAATCCATTAACTTAAAATGTTCTTCCATTTATTTAGGTCTCCTTTGATTTCTTTTAGCAATGCATTGTAGTTTTCTCAATACAAGTTCTTCACATTCTTGGTTAAGTTAATTCTTAAATATTTGATTCTTTTAGTTATGATTGTAAATGGAATTTTTTTCTTGACTTCTTTCTCAGATTGCTCATTACTGAAGTGTAGAAACATTACTGATTTTTGTTTATTAATCTTGTATCCTGGCATTCTGCTGAACTCATTTATTAGCTCTAGTGGCTTTGTTATAGATTTTTCAGGACTGTCCAGGTATAGGATCATATCATCTATGAGTACTGAAAATTTTACTTCTTCCTTTCAAATCTGGATGCCTTTTATTTCTTTTTTCTTGCCTGATTGCTCTAGGCAGAACCTCAATCACTATATTTAACAACAGTGGGACAGTGGGCATCCTTGTCATGTTCCTGAGCTCAACAGGAAAGCTTTCAGTCTTTCACCATTGAGTGCTAAGTTAGCTGTGGATTTTTCATATATGCCCTTTATCATGTTGAGAAAGTTTCTTTCAATTCCTATATTTTATAGTATTTTCATCAAGAAAGGCTACTCTTTTTGTCAAATGCCTTTTCTGTGTCAATTGAGATGATCATGAGATTTTTCTTCTTTATTAATGTGATGTACTACACAGATTGATTTTCTTGTGTGTGTTGAACCACACTTGTATGCTTTGTATAAAACCTACTTGATTATGATGAATAATTCTTTTAATGTATTGTTGTATTGGATTAGTGAGTATTTTGTTGAGAATTTCTATATCTGTATTCATTAGGGAAATGGGCCTGTATTTTTTTTTTTTGGTAATATCTTTATCTGGCTTTGGTATTAGAATGATATTGGCTTCATAGAATGAGTTTGTTAACATTACTTCTTGATCAATTTTTTTGCGAAGAGTTTGAGTGAGATTGGTATCAATCTCCTTTGACTGCTTGGTAGAATTCACCTGTGAAATCATCTGGTCCTATGCTTTTCACTAATGATTGTTTCAATTGCTTTACTTATGATTGATTTGTTGAGGTCTATTTCTTCCAAGGTCAGCACATGTGGAAGTTTGAGTTTATTTATGAATTCCAAAAAGAGAAATATTATCTTTGTAAACTAATCTATTCTGGGTATGATACTCTTTGATTACACTGGATTCAGTTGAGGGGTCTTTGATTAAATTACCTGTTGAGATTAGGGCTTTGATTCGACCACATCAGTAAGACATGACTCAGGTTGAGTCTCTACCCCCTTGGTGCACCTTTACAAATGGATACTCACTCAAGAAGACATGTGAGAAGAGAGAGAGAATTCTGTCATGTTTGATCCTAGGTCCCCAGGGAGAGATGAGCCATTTGCCTGAGAATTTGCAGCTGAAGAGAACAGAGCAGCTGACCAGCTGACAAAGCCTGGATAGAAATAAGCCCTATGCCAGAGACTGAAATAGGAAGCCCTGAGAGAAAAGGTACAGATTATTTGTCATCTTGCTTCAACACATGGCAGCTGACTGATGAGAAATTACCTTTTATGGTACCTTGAGTTGGACATTCCACGGCCTTGGGTTTGTAAGCTTGTACCCCAATTAAATATCCTTTATAAAAGACAACAGATTTCTGGTACTTTGCATCAGCACCCCTTTGGCAATATAGTGTAGGTTTTTCATATGTTCCTAGGGATTTTTCCATTTCATCTCTGTTGTCTAGTTTGTTGGTGCACAGTTGTTCATATTATCCTCTTATGATTTCTTTTATTTCTGCAGAGTCAGTAATAATATCCCTGTTTTTGTCTCTTATTTTATTTATTTGCATCTTCTCTCTTCTTTTCTTTGTCAGTCTAGCTAATGGTTTGTCAATTTTGCTAATCTCGAAGAACCAACTTTTCATTTTGCCAGTTTTCTCTATTGTTTATTTGTTCTCAATTTCATTTATTTCTGCTCTGATCTTTGTTATTTCTTTCTTTCTACTTACTCTGGGAATAGTTTGCTGTCTATTTCTTGTTCCTCCAGCTGTTTAGTTAACTCATTGATTTTAGCTCTTTCTTCTTTTATAATGTAAACATTGAGGGCTATAAACTTCCCTCTCAGCACTGCCTTCATTGCATCCAATAGGTTCTGATATGTTGTGTTCTCGTTTTCTTTTGTCTTGAGCTATTTTTTTTATTTCTCTCACAATTTCTTCTTTGACCCACTAATTAAGAATATGTTGTTTAATCTACATATATTTCTGAATTTTCCCTTTTCCTCCAGTTGCTGATTTCCAACTTTATTCCATTCTGGTCAGAGAAAGTGCTTTGTATAATTTTGATCTTGTTAAATTTATTGAGCTCTGCTTCATGACCCAACATAAGGTCTACCCTGGAGAAATATCCATGAGCACTTGAGAAGAATGTATATCCTGCTGTTTGGAGGTACAATCTTCTGTATATGTTGATTAGGTTTTGTTCATTTATCATATAATTCAAGCTCCCTGTTTAGTTATTGATCCTCTGCCCAGATGTTCTATCCAATGCTGAGAGTGGTGTATTGACGTCTCCAAATATTATTGTAGAGATATCTATTTCTCCCTTCGGTTTTGCCAGTGTTTGCCTCCTGTAATTGGGGGCATCCTGATTAGGTGCATATACATTTATGATTTTTATTTCTTCCTAGTGAATTGCCCCTTTTATAATATATAATGTTCTTCCTTGTCTCTAACAACAGTTTTGCTTTTAAAGTCTATTTCATCCGATATAAGTATAACTCCTCCAACTTTTTTTGGTTATTGTAGGCATGGGATATCTTTTACCAGCCTTTCAGTTTCAGTCTATTGGTATCCATGGGTTTAAGGTGAATCCCTGGTAGACAGCATATAGATGGCTCATATTTTCTTATCTATTCAAACAGTCTGTATCTTTTCATTGTGGAGTTTAATCAATTAATATTCAATGCTATTACTGTAAAGGCAGTTCTTACTTCACCCATTTTGACCTTGGATTTTATAATTTTATTTTCACCATTCCTTTTACAACTTTCATTACTTTTACTGATATAATATTCATTTCTAGATTCTCTTCCAAGCCTCTCTTTCCTGTCTTTTCTTTTCAGACTGTAGCCCTTCTTTTAGTATTTCCTACAAAGCTGGTCTCTTTGTTATATACTCTGTCAGTTTCTGTTTATCTGTGAATATTCTAATCTTGCCATCATTTTCCTCTCCCCTACCACCCACCCTGCTGTTTTTGCTATGTGTACCCATCTGCTGTGTGATCTTCTGTATCTATTTCTCTTTTTTTGCCTTCTCTTCTCATTTTTTTCTCCTCTAGGATTCACTGGGATTCAATCCTGGGGATCTCTGATGTGGAGAGAGGTTCCCTATCACCTGCACCACCTCAGTTCCTGCTTTCTGCTGCACTTCACCTTGACTTGGTCTCTCTTTTGTTGCATCATCATCCTGCTGCATGACTCATTTGTGCAGGCCCTGGCTCACCATGCAGGCACTTGGTTCATTGCCCAGGCACTTGGCTCACCACACAGGCATTGTCTTTCCATATGGGCACCAGATCGCTGTGCAGGCACATGCATGGGCACTCACATGGGCATTAGGCTCACCAAGTAGGCACTTGGCTCACCACACAGGTCTTCACGCAGGCACTGGCTTGCTGCCAATCTTCTGCCTGGCTCAAACCCAGGTCCTCCATATGGCAGGCTGAAGCCCTATCTATTGAGCCACATCTGCTTCCCTTACCATCATTTTTGAAAGACAATCTTGCCAGATATAAGAGTATTGGCTGGCAGTTTTTCTCTTGTAGTATCTTAAATATATCATACCACTACTTTCTTGGGAAATATTCTACTATTATTTCTTTAAATATTCCTTCTGCTCCTTTTCCCTTCTCTTCTCCTTCTGGGACACCTATGATAAATATGCTTGCAAATCTCTTTTCATCATTTAGTTCCCTGGGATCCTGTTCAATTTTTTCCATTATTTTCTTTATCTGTTTTTTGTTGTTGTTCACTTTCAGAGACCATGTCTTCAAGGTCACTGATTCTTTCTTCTGCCTCCTCAAATCTGCTGTTATATGCCTCCAGTGTATTTTTTATTTAATTTATTGTGCCTTTCATTCCCATGAGATCTGCTATTTTTCTATGTATGCTTTATAATTCTTCTTTGTGCTTACCCAGTGTCTTCTTAAGATCCTTAAACTTTTTAGCCACCTCATTGAATTTATTAAAGAAATTTGTTTGAACATCTATGATTAGTTATCTCAACTCCTTTATGCCATCTAGAGACTTAGCTTGTTCCTTTGACAAGCCATAACTTCCTGTTTCTTGGTACAGATTGTAGTATTTTTTTTATGTCTTGGCATCTGGTTTACTAGATGTATTTATTCTGGGTGCAGTTTCTCTCTTTAGTCTAGGGCTTTCTATTTTATTGGCTACAGTCCCTCTTTGATACCCAGATCAACTTAGGAACTTTATAGTGGCTCGTGTTTAGCCAATCTGAAATTTTTTCTGCTCTTTTTTTGTCTTTTTCTTGTCCTTTCTCTCTTGCTGGTTGCATAGTAGCAGCTGAGTATGCAGTTGTTACTGTAAACTGTGGAGGCTGAAGCTCCCTGCATTGCCCCAGGAACAAATGAAGCTGCTCCCTCCTTTCTCCTCTGCCAAGGATAGGGATGGAGACAAAGCTGTGTGCAGTAATCCAGTCCATGTGGGCCAAGACTATATGTACTTTCCCAGAAGGACTGGTGAAGCTTTACAACTCATCCTCCCATGCCTGGATGGAGCTGTAATTGTGGACAGCAAACTAAGCTGTGCAGGTCAAAACTGACCGCAGTTGCCCAGGCAGATGATATAGCACTCGCTCCCCTCCTCACCTGCCATGGGTGGAATTGTAACCTCAGGAGTGCCCAACAATCTAATTCAGGTGGGCCAAGAACATCTCAAGTTGCCCTTAGAGACTGAAGGAATACTGTCCATTTTGCTCTTTCAGGGGCATGGATGGAGACACAGGAGCTCAACAATCAAGTTTGTGTAGGCCACAAGCACCTACAGTTGCCCAGAGAGGGTGAGGAAACAGTCCTCTCCTGTCCTATTGGGGGGTGAGGATGGAGCCATAAATATCTGACTTATCCTGTTTGTTCAGGCTGAAAGCTTCTGCAATTTCCCTGAGAGACTGAGGGAAACATTACCTCACCTCTATCCTATTGAGGGTCAGGGATGGGGCCATGGGTACCCAAAAATCCAGTCAATACAGGCCAAAAGTGACTATACTTGCCTAGAAAGGCTGGTGCAGGTCCCCCCTCCCCCCAGCTTAAACCTTGCTGAAGTTGGGGCAGGAGCCTAGGCTAGGGCTGCAGTCTGATCTAGGTGGAAAGAAGATGGTCGCCACCATCACTGTGATTTTCAATCAGCCCTGCTTCTCCTCATGCTGGGGGCAGAGTTGAAATGGAAGCTACCAGTCTCTTTCTTGAACATGTTCAAACTTTAGCTATTCCTAGGATTATACTTTAACCAGCCAAATTTACTAATCAGTAGCTGGAGTCAGCTACTCTTCCTCCCCCATTTTTTTGGGAAATAGAGCTTCCAACTCCAGTCAGGAAATAACTCCCGAGGTGGCTTGTACTACTAGCAGGGGATGTGTACTGGCCTCCATGGTATGGAGTGCTCTATTTAAGAATCTTCACTGCAGATGGGCAGTCTCCTCCTTCTTTTCTTCCAGGGAAGTTGCAGGATGTTGTTCTGTCACCTGGGCCCCCAAACAGGTGCTTTAGTTAGCTCTGGGTGCTTACCCACTACCCGGTAGGATGAGCTGACTCTAGGAGATCTTTACTCTGCTGCCATCTTGCCCCTCCCTCTCTCCTGGGTTTTTATACAGAATATCTTCTCCTACATAAATGTGGTTTTGTACACTTGACTGCTTCTTCAACACATTTTAAATTAATTAAATTTAAAAATGCATTATTTTCTAGTGCCATGGCATTATTATCAAAGCAAATGCGTTTGAATTATTTTGTATACTTAATACAATTTTCACTACATCGTAATATGTTATCCATCTTTTAATTTGTACATGAGGTGGGACTATTTTTTATATAGTAATATTTTCCAATACCTTTGGGAAGTTTGGGTAGTATGGCACAAATCAATGCTAACTCTTAGCCTGTCTTTACTTCCTGGCTCTGCTTTTCACAGAAGCACAGGGAGGGAAGTGGATGTGGCTCAACAGATAGAGCATCTGCCTACCATGTAGGCGGTCCAAGGGTTTGATACTCAGGGCCTCCTGGCTCGTGTGGTGAGCTGGCCCGTGCATAGTGCTGCTGCATGCAAGGGGTGCTGGCCCATGCAGGGATGCACCCACAAAGGGCCCCCCCCCCCACGCAAGGAGTGTCCCCTGTGCAAGGAGAGCTGCCTCCACGCGAAACCACAGCCTGCCCAGGAGTGGTGCCACATACACAGAGAGCTGATGAAGCAAGATGACGCAACAAAAAGAGACCCAGATTCCCCGGTGCTGCCTGATGAGAATACAAGCGGACACAGAAGAACACACAGTGAATGAACACAGAGAACAGACAACGGGGGAGGAGAGAAAGAGAGGAATAAATAATTAAATCTTTAAAAACAAAAGAAGCACTGGGAGGGGTGTTATATCAGCTGGTCCCAAAATTAGCCAGAAGTCACCTCTATTCCCTGTCAGCACCTGGGGTTGGTGATATAATCTCAAAAGAGAATGACTTCCTTGTACACCCAGTGACAATGGACCCTAGCCAACATTAGGGCTCTTGGCATAGAGATTCTCAAGACTTCATTTGACCCCGGAAAAAAAGAGAGAGAAGCCCAGAATGCAGATTATTCCATTTGTCCCTCCAGGTTCTTTACCCTTTGTATCAGACGGACCCAGTACTCCATTATCTGGTATCTCTTTCCCTCTTCTCTGTCGTTGGGTTCAGCCAAAATGTAGTATTGGCAGAAGATTGGAGGGCTGTATAGGGAAGATAACGTGTTAAGCTCCTCCCAATGCCCCCACCAAAATCTGTGTTTTTCCAACACCTGTGGTGACAGATGTTGCCCAGGGGTCCTACTTCTAAGTCTAGGGTTCATAATGAGCTGGGATAACAGCTCTCTCCCTTGTCTCTTTAGTAGTAAAGGTTATCATGCTAGTCCATGGATGCCTCAACTGTCACTGTTAGTCCTTTCACCATGTCCACATCACTGTATGTATTTCCCTTATTACATTCCCTTCACATTTGTCTTTGCACATGCCATCTGTTTCATACCAGAACTCTTAATGATACACTTGGCTTCATGATACAACGGGCTCTTGGATGGGGAGTCTATCAGTGGATACCTAAATGGACTTAAAGGAGAAGGCTTTTGCCTTTCTGTAAAAAGGCATCACATAGGTATACTTGAACTTTGGCCATTCTTTAGGGATAGAAAGAAGCCTTCCCAATAATGATGGAGTAGAATTTTTTGAATGCCTGGTTAGAAATTCAGATTTGGATTTGGTTAATAAACACATATTTTATAGAATCTTCTACTATGCTTTGGAGTGTCGAGGTGAAAAACAAATCTACTAGATCTACAGGTTTTATATTATTCATATTCACAATTTTTTCTTCTAAATGTGTTGTAATCTAACACTGGTGGACTAAGGGCTCTGAAAAAACATATTTCCATCAAGTTTTCTTTATGGTTTAATCAGTATTTCTATTTGCATTTGTATTATGTTTTCCTTATTGAATATAACTTTCATGGTTAAAAATGGTACTCTTTTAAAATATTTTTCCCGTAAGGTTTTCTTTATTGTTTTATCACTGCTTTTCCAAATCATTTGTTTTATTACCCATGCATTTTCTAATAGCACTTTTAGTTTTAGTTTTTTCCATCCATTCAGAACAAAGTCCAAATGCTAACTATTGGCTCCCCCTGTTGCTGCTCCCCACCTCCACGCCACCATGTCTCAGAACACCTTGTTTTTTTAAATTTTAAAGTAGCTATAAATTACATAAATGTTATATAAAAAATATAAGGGATTCTCATATGCTCTACTCTGTCCCCCTCCCACACTTTTCCACATCAACAACATCCCTCATTAGTGTGGCACATGTGTTACAACTGATGAACACACATTGAAGCATCGCTACTAACCATGGATGACAGTTTACAATATAGTTTATACTCTGCCCCACACAATTTTGTAGGCTATGACAAAATATACAATGGCCTGTATCTGTCACTGCAATGTCATGCAGGATAACTCCCATGTCCTGAAAATGCCCGCATATTATACCTATTGTTCCCTGTCTGAACACCTTCCTTCCTTCCTTCCTTCGTCCGTCCCTCCTTCCTTCCCATGTGGTAGGTGGATACCCTATCCATTGGGCCAAGTCCACTTCCCTTATATGATTTTTGACCTTTGATTATCCTCTTTTGTGAATTTCTGGTTCAAGTTTATTGACCATTTTTCTATTTTTTGTCTCATTCTGTAAAACCTAAAATTATAAATCTGTATAAGAAAAACATAGGAGAAAATTGGAATGCTTGATATTGTAAAAATGTTGATTTTTCCCAAATTGATCTATAGATTAAGTGCTGATCTTACTCCAAGCAGGATTTATGTGGAAATTGAAAAAGATAATTCTAAAATGTTAACAGAAATACAAAGGGCCAATAATTGCTAAGAAAAATGTGAAGTACAAAGTCAAAGAACATAGTCTACCATATACCAAGATGTATTATAAGGGAAGCAGATTTGGCTCAGTGGATAGAGCATCTGCCTACCACAGGGGAGGTTCAGGGTTCAACCCTGGGCATCCTGACCCGTGTGATGAACTGGCCCATGTGCAGTGCTGATGCACACAAGGAGTGCCCTGCCACACAGGGGTGTCCCCCATGTAGGGGAGCCCCACGCGCAAGGAGTATGCCCCATAAGGAGAACTGCCCTGCATGAAGAAAGCACAGCCTGCCCAGGTGTGGGGCTGCACACATGGAGAGCTGATGCAGCAAGATGATGCAGCCAAAAGAGACACAGATTCCCAGTGTCACTGACAAGAATGCAAGCAGACACAGAAGAATACACAGAGAAGGGACACAGAGTACAGACAGCTGGGAAGGAGGGGGGGGAGGAGGGAGGACAGGGAAGGGGAGAGAAATAAATTACAAAAATAAAGAAATCTTAAAAAATATATTTAAAAAAGATGTATTATAAAACAACAGTAATCCAGAGTGAATTTAAGTCCAGAAATAGACCCACATATGTAAGGACACATTTTTATGACAAAGGTAGTATTGCAGAGAAATGGAGAAAAAGCGTTCTTTATAATGAAAGGAATTGTGCCAATTATATTCTAAATTTGTTTTAAATATCTGACTCTTAACCCATTCTTCACACAATACACAACAATCAATTTGAAGTAGAATACAGATCCAAATTCAAGTGGCAAATCAATAAAGCCTATATAGAAGACAGCATAGAATGATATCTTCATGCCACTTGGCAGGCAAACATTTCTTAAAGAGGACATGAAAATATAGATTAAAATCTTAAAATATTGAACTACATTAAAATGAAGAACTTCCATTCACTAAAATATACCATTCAGTGAGTAAAAAGGTAATACAAAGAGAATGAGAATATATTTGTAAGGCATGGAAAAAGGGCTTGTACCCAATATGTAGAAAAAAACGGATTATTTTGATGAAATTCAAGTTATCAGTTTTTCCCTTTTAAATCATGCTTCTGGTTTTCTATCTAAGAATTATTTGTCTATCTTAAAGTCACAGTGACTTTCTTCTGTAGTTTCTCAATATTTTTTTGCTAGGGCTTCTTTTGGCTCTATATCAAAAATGGTGACATTGTGCTCGCTTTGGCAGCACATATACAAAACCTGTGACATTAATAACATGTAGAGGAAATCTCACATCATCATAATCTGTAATCAGTACATGAAAATACCAAATTCTTATTAACCAAATATGTATGCTTACATTAATCCACTATTTTATAGGGGATCCAAAAGCCCATTTTTTTAAAGGTGGTACCAGACATTAAACTTGGGACCTTATACATGGGAAACAGGTGCTCAACCACTGAGCTACACCCACTCCCCTAAAAGCCTATTTTTTAATGTGACATTTTCTTATTGGAGGGGTCTATTTACATCAAAATAATTCAATTTAATATCCCAGAATTTTCTGTTTTTCTTGCTTTTTTATCTTGAAATAGAATATAGTGAACTTAATATTTAAAAAGACATATTCTTTGTGTAAGTGCTCAATATCCTTAAACAGTTTCCATAATTTTATATAATATTGATCTTTCAAAAGGGTCTATCAGGCTTATATTAAGGCAAACAGTCCATGGACTATCTAATTCTAGCTGCAGAAAGATTTAAAAAGATAAACTTAATCTCCTCAGAAAATAATAAACACATAATATTACTGTAAAATATTTTTCATGGGTTATGTGGTGATGACCATAAATTAATAAAAGCAACTAATTACTGCAATTACTTCCACATCCCGAGTGATGATGTCCACCTTGGGCAGATGAGCTGAGCAATATTTGAGGGAGTACACACTATTTGTAATCTATCAGTATTTATGGTTCTTTTAAGAGTATATGATCAATTCATTTGAATTTATTCTTGAAAGAGAGATGTAATTAGGAAGGTACTAAAATTGTCTGATCAATGTTTTGGTCAATTTGAAAGGTTATAGGAAGTTAATAAGGAAAGGGAACTGTCTCAAATGCCATATTAGAGAGGAGGACCCTCGAAATCACTCTGAGGTGACTGGAACCCTTTTAACTTGCCCACTTGTTTTGTTTAGGTATGACTGTTTACCTATACATATATCAGCAGTATATTTTCATCTATTTAAATTAAAACTAAAAATATGAATAGAAAACATATTTGCAGTTCT
This sequence comes from Dasypus novemcinctus, assembly GCF_030445035.2. NCBI lineage: Eukaryota > Metazoa > Chordata > Mammalia > Cingulata > Dasypodidae > Dasypus > Dasypus novemcinctus. The sequence goes on from NC_080704.1 coordinate 37,101,904, forward strand.
TACCTTGAATTAAAAGGAATGATTATTCTGCATAATTTGAATGCTTGGATATGGAATGAATAAATGTTGGTATAATTCAAACAAACTTTATCATCATGTTTGGACACACTTATTACATAAACGATCTTACTAAGTATAGTGAAATTCATTTGTTGCTCAGAGGACTGATGTAAGGAAATTAATTCACTGCAGGACCAAATTTGTCCACCAAATATAACTGTATCAACTAAAATCTGAAAATAACATGGAGTAGCCTATCAGGTCTGTGTCAGTCCTTTTCAGTGCTCTCTGCATAGATTCACTTCCAAAATCTCAATAACCACAAGCAGGCACATGTGAACTAGAGCACATGCTCTTAATAATAACTGCTCTGATTTCCAAGAGAATTTGAGATGTTTTCTCTGCATTATGTGCTAGAACCCTCACTCAAGCATTAAGCATGCTGTTTCATGGTTTCCACACCATGTCTGGGCTACTACTTACATTATTTTTCTGCAAGACCCGCAGTGCCTTATTGACATTGTTTAGGGCATGAACTCTTGTGGATCCTTTTTCTTTTGGCTGAAAACAAAATGAAATAGTGTTTATTGTCTAGCAGAGAGACCAACAATCTACTACCAGAAATGAAACCATTTATACTTTTCAATGTTTCAATATTTTCAGTGAACACAGACTGTGAGGCATTGCTGTAATGAGTCTAAGGATTTTGGGCTAATCGTATTGGTCAAAGTACTTTCTTAGCATGAACCCATCACACTTCAAGAACAATAAGAGTAATTTTGTTTGTTTGTTTAGATAAGGCTATTTTGGTTACAGTTGCTTTTCCATTCTATAACTCATTTAGGGATTATTGCATGACAACCAGTAGAAATATTAGCATAAATAAAGTAAGTGAGGACATTTTGTGGGAATTATCCCAGCTATGCAAGGTGGTTCAACATAAGAAAATCAATTAATGTAATACACCACATTAACAGAATGAAGGAAAAATGCACATGATCATCACAATTGATGCAGAAAAGGCATTTGATAAAATCCAGAACCCTGCCCTGATAAAAACACTTAGAAAACTAGGAATAGAAGGAAAGTTCCTCAACATGATAAAGGACATCTATGGAAAAAAACCACAACTAACATCCTACTTAATGGTTAAAGACTGAAATCTTTCCCTCAAATATCAGGAAAAAGACATGGATGCCCACTGTCACCACTCTTACTTAAATTTGCAATGGCTTTGCCAGCCAGCAATTAGGCAATAAAAAGAAATTTTTAAAAATCCAAATTGGGAAGGAAGAAGTAAACTTTCTCTATTTGTAAACAAAGACCTAAATCAATGGAAGGGAATTCCATGTTCATGGATTAGAAGACTAAATATTATTAAGATGTCGATTTAACCCAAAGCAATTTACAAATTCAGAGGAATCCCTATTAAAATTCCAAAAACCTTCTTTGCAGGAAGGGAAAGCCAATCATCTAATTTATATGGAAGGGTAAGGGGCCCTGAATAGCAAAAGACATCTTGAAAAAGAAGAATGAAGTTGGATGACCCCCACTTTCTAATTTTAAAACTTATTACAAAGCCACAGTAATCAAAACAGCTTGGTACTGGCACAAAGACAGGCATATAGACCAATGGAATTAAATGGAGATCTGAGAAATCAGCCTTCACATTCATGGTCAACTGATTTTTTTTATAAGGGGGCAAAGATCACTCGATTGGGAAAGAATAGCCTACTCAACAAATGGTGCTCGGAAAACTGGATTTCCTTATGTAAAATAATGAAGGTGGACCCTTACCTCACACCATATACAAACAGCAACTCAAAATGGATGAACAACCTAAATATAAGCATCAGAACTATAAAAGTCCTAGAGGAAAACATTGGAAAGCATCTTCAGAACCTTGTGTTAGCCAATGGTTTCCTAGACTTTATACCCAAAGCACAAGGAACAAAAGAAAAAAAATAGAAAAATGGGACCTCATCAAAATTAAAATTTTGTGTTCCTCAAAGGACTTTATCATGAAAGTAAAATGATGACCTACACAATGGGAGGAAAAGATTTGGAAACCACATATCCAATAAAGTTTTAATATCCAGAATATATGAAGAAATTCTTCAATTCTAAAACAGAAAGACAAAATTCACTTAAAATTGGACAAAAGACTCTAATAGATGTATGTTCAAAGAAGATGGCCAAAATTCACATGAGTATATGCTCGACATCATTATCCATTAGGGAAATGCAATTCTAAACCACAAAATACCATTTCACACACACTAGAGTGACTATTGTTTAAAAATGAAAAATTACAAGTGTCAGAAAGGATGGGGATAATTAGGAACACTTATTCACTGTAGGTGGGAATGTAAAATGGTGCACCTGCTGTGGAAGACAGTTTGGAAGTTCTTCAGAAAGTTAAGTATAGAATTAGCATATAAACTGGCAATCCTACTTCTAGGTATGTATTCAAAAGAATTGAAAGCAGGAACTTGAAAAGATATGGGCACACTTATGTTCATAGCAGCATTAGTCACAACTGTCAAAAGATGGAAGCAACCCAAATGTCCGTCAACTGATGAATGGCTAAACAAAGTGTGGTATATAAACAAAGTGGAATATTATCTAGTTGTAAAAAGGAATGAATTCTAATACATGCATCAACATAGTTGAACCTTGAAGACATCATGTTGTGTGAAATAAGCCAGATGCAAAAGGGCAAATATTGTATGGTCTCCCTGTTAATATATAATTAGAATAATAAAACTCATAGAATCAGACACAATATTTAAGGAGAGAGAGAAATTAGCAAAGGTAATTTGAGAAGAAGGAGAAACCAAAGTTTGTGATGGACTGTTAGATAAACAGAAAGCATTAGAGATAAAAATCAACTTAGGCAAAACCCCAGGCATATCCAACAGAACACACTGCACAGAGACTGACTTGGGTAGCTGAGCATTTGCCTAAAAGGCAAAGATAGGACTTTGGGTGGCTTTGAATGACAGATGGGGTTTGTATTTTATCTACAAAATTAGTATGTATGTGTATGTGTGGGATTGTGTTGAGGAGTTGTGGCGAGGAGCAAAGAGAAAAGATTCTGACAATAATTTACCAAGATTCATTTGCTATGAAGGATGGCTGTGTCTATAGATTGGGGGACTTATGTACCACTTGCAAGAATAAAGCAAACTAAGAATAAGATTATTTCATGTAGAAGATCTAGGGTCCAGAGCTTCCCCCCCCCATCCCCACCCCCATTCTAAAAACTTGGTCAAGTGAACTCAGACATGTTCATGATGTTACTGATCTGAGATTTTCACCCTGTTGCTCAGCATATGATGGACTATGTAAAAATTAAAATGATATTTCAAGACTGCTTTGCTCAGTAATAAGTCCTACACTGTTAGCTAAATCAATAATTAATAAATTAGTAAATTTTACTAGTGCTCATTGTTGAAACAACTGAGTTTATTTTTAGGATTAAATAAGATAAAAATGTGCTTGGACAGGGAGCAGATGTGGCTCAGGTAGTTGGGTGCCCGTTTCTCATGTGGGAGGTCCCAGGTTCGGTTCTTGATGCCTTCCAAAGAAAATGAGCAGATAGCAAGTGAACACAATGAGCAGACAACAAGTGGAAACAGTGAGTGTTAACAAAGAGGAGACAGACGAGGGAGCCATCTCAGAGCGGGGAGTGGGGGATGTGCCTGGACAGAATATTTTGAGAATAATGCTTCCATAATTTGTTAAGATGCTTTCTGTCTATGATTTAATTTTTGAAGTGTAAATAAAATTTAATAAAAAAATAGAGCTTATAAAACTGTGCTAAGTTTACTTCTGGTTTGAAAGTCTACTAAGGTTATGAATAACTTTCTGAAAAATATGTCACTCACCAATTTTTCCCCTGTCAGTCCTTCGAGGAGGTCTAGGAGACGTCTCCCATCCTGCAGGTCACTAAAGAGGTTCTCTATGTGCTGCTTCCCAAACTGAAAGACAAAATATACCACCCAGTTAAACAAATCACACTTCTAATGATCCATGTCCATGATTATGCCTTTTGAGATTTAAAGCTATGTTTAAGGATATTTAATGTATCTAATTTTTAATCTGCAAAGTATGATGGATACTATATATATATATATATATATATATATATATATAAAAGAATTGCCTAATAAAGCATCATTAGGCAAATCTAATTTAAAAAAAATAACCGGAGTTATATATCTATAGCATAACTGATCTTTTAAACTCAACTTTCTAATTGCTGATTTTATAAAGGGGAGAAAAATTGATCAAATTACCAGGTAGTGAAGCAGTAGAAGTAAACACATGTACACACACACGAACATAAAGAAATCACATACAATTTGCCCTAAGTAGATAAATAAAATGTAACTGTTTCATTCACTTGGAAGTATAATACATGAGCCTTTTAAAACTATCAACATCTCTGACATATAGAACATGTTTTCTTTACATAATCCTTGGACATATTACCTCAGAGTGACACATTCTTATATTGGAAGGCTCCCTTTTTAGGAACATCTGGTTTAAATTAAGTTGAAATAAGCCTGTGAAAGCTTTTCATTCATTTTTCTCAGTTCTTCCCTCTGAAATTATATTTATTAAATGTAATAGTCCTTAAAAATATCTACCATTTCTGGAGCAACTGCACACAATTGACACTTCTGAATGAGTGGAATTATCTTACTAACTTTGCAACATTTCTGCAAGGTTAGTGCTCATATATTCATAGATATGGCACAAAGAGGTTAAATATGTAGCTTTTTGTCACAAATCAAGAAGTCTAAGATTTTGTCCCAGATCTAACACCAGAGGCCCTTTTTCTTTCTAACTTACCATTCTTCCTCCTTGGCCTTTTTCTCCTTCCATTTGATTTTCTTTCAAATATTTGATTTCTTCTGTCATATGTCCACCCTATATATATTTTTTTTTTCTGGTAAATTCTACAATTACTTCATAAAAGCCCATTCCAAGCTGCTTCATTGCCAAAGTCATCTGGAAAGCCCTAATTTGTTTATCAGTCACAGATGCTTATTGAGTACCTATAAACAGGAGGTAGGTGCTGGAGCATTTACCAGTAAACTAGACAGACATGGACATAGCCCTTAAAGGAACTTAGAATTCAGCAGGAAAAACAAATATTCTTAAAAGGTAATTCTAAAAAGAAACAGTAACAGGAATTAAGGGACACAAAACTGTGAGACTTCCATAGTATGGGGATCAGGAAATACTTTCCCCAAAAATGTCAAGTGAGGGGTCTAATGTTAGCCTTTGGGTGATTGGACTCTTCTCACCCACTCCTTGGATCACCCACAAGCCTTGAATCTCAGATCAGAAAAACCAGAAAGGGTCCTTGTCTCCAGGCATAAGATATCCCTGAAGCTTCCAAGACCAATGATGTAGGATTCAGGCTGTACATACAGTCAGGGACCATGTCGATGTCAAGTCCTGTTACTACCTGGTGGCTTCACTTAACGGGAATGCTGAGCTCTGCAGGAAGTCCACCACTCACTCTATGTCCAGCTTTGGGAATCTAGCTTGTACAAACTGTGACAAAGTTAACTGCAAGTTTTCCTTTTGAAATATGAATAAAATGGTTCTGTTTAAAATTCCATGAGAAAAAGAAATGAACACAAAACACTAACATAGTGGAAATTTGTAAAAAGTTTTATTACACATAATGTACAAGTACATCTTAAAACAACAGTGCCATTTTTTTTAATAAACTTTAAGAAAGACTTTCTACTAATAAAGAAAATGAATATGTATTTTCTAATAATGCTGTTAAAAAAACTCTTATCTAGCCTGTTCAAACTTGGCATTTTGGTGGTAACATTAAGGCTTTATTTTCAAACTGATTAAAGGTCCACAATGCCTTGAAAATGCCTTTAATTATTTTTTATTTTCAGGAAAAAAACTTTACAGGCATTTTTGAGAATTACATGTCTTCTAAAAGAACCAAAACCACTGAAATATTTGAAGTATTGAAGAAAAAAATATAGTTGACTGAAAAGAGATACTTGTATGAATAAATATATGTATATATTAAAGCCTATCAAATTAGGAAAGATGTGGATGACAGAAAGTTGTTTATTTAATAAGAGAAGCAGAGGAATGCTCAGGTAAATCCTAGAGTACAAGATAAAGCACAAGCCCCAAGGCTATAGGGATCATATGGCATCTAAGACACTAGGACTAGAAGTTTCCAGCAAGGAATCTAGATAAATGTCGACAAGACAAGTAGGATCTTACTTTTGGTCCAAAATATATGCATAGAACAGTCTTTTAAAATTCTCCCTTTAAAACTGGTATCAACCAAAATGGAGAGGGTGTGAAGGTTTGTAGGCCAGTCAGAGGCCTCCAGGGGTACCTAGTGGGGGCACCAAGAGAAAGAAGTGAGGTAAAAGAACAGTTACTAGTATCCTACATAATTTTCAAAACCCATGCAATCAATGATCTATTAAAACATCACAATTGAAATCCAATTTCTATTTGTTATATCCACAGTGTTCTATAATAGAATGTTTCCCAGAATGTTCCATCAAAGCATCCTTCCAGCATATGAGATTGAATGAATTTAGCTTGGAGTCTGGCGATATGAATTAAGTAGCGACAGCAGGTTCAAAACTTCTATGAATACATATTATACTTGAAATTCTTGGAGATTTTGCTTTCCTCTCTTTAATGTATGTGATGGTTCATTTCATGTGTCACCTTGGCTAGGTTATGTTATCCAGTTGTTTGATCAAGCAAGCACTGGCCTGATTGTTATTCTCATGGTAATTCATGGATGGACTTGGAGCTATAGTCAGTTGATTGCATCTATAGCTGATCACATTTACAATCAACAAAGGAGATTACCTTCAGCAATGAGAGGAGTCTCTTCAATCAATTAGCTGGTGGTCTTAAAGTGAGAACTGAGGATTTCTGCAGTCAGAAATAGTTTCTATCTCTATCTCTACATTCAGCCAGCCTGCTTCTCCTGGGGAGTTTAATATCACCTTCACCAGTTTTCAATTTGTGGCCTACCATATGGAATTTGGATTTACCAATTTCCATGATCACATGAGCCAATTCTTGTAATAAATCTCTTTTTACTCACACATACACACACACGCATACACACATGCAATTATACATGTATATCTCCTGTTGGTTCTGTTTCTCTGGAGAGCCCTTTCTAAAACAACGTAATTTCAAGCACTTTTGAGTTTAACAAATTTCTCCTCCTATGGTCTAGTTAAAATGATATTCAATGAAATGTTCAAATTTTAATCTGTAATTTCATGGACCTCCAGATGCTCAGTCTGTTTCCCCCTGAAACATAAATATCCCAGGGAAAGCAAAATATTTACTTTCTCTCCAATACCTTTCATTTCTTTCCTGTCTTCAACCACTCACTCTGTAGCACTGTAGGGATGCTACAGCAAAATGAACATAGGTTTAAGAGGGAGAAATACCTGACTTTTGATTTCAAGTCTCCTTTTAATTAGCTATGATATCATGGATAAGTGACTTGGCCTTTCTGCAGCACAATTTCCTCCTTAGTAAAAAGGGGATTGAAATAATATTGCCTCAGAGCACATCTACGAGGCTTACATGAAATAATGTAGATGTCTTACACAGACTTGGCGAATAGTAGGTACCCAGTAAATAACGAGCGAGTTCGGTGTTTTACTCTTCTATTACTCCTTGCCTTCTTCTCTTTCCTTGTACATTACTGAATCTACTAGAAAGCATAGAACTCACCTACACTGCTTTCTTTTTTCACTTAGCTTGGCACCCTTGTGTGTGTGAAAACCAAGGAGGGAAGATGTCATTCCATATTTAATTATTAATACTGGTAAGTGTGAGTAGGACGAGGAAACAGAGGCTTTAAGCCCTTTATCTCTTATCTTGTTCTTTTGTTGATTTTTAATTAAATCCTTTCTTTTCCTCCCTTTTCATTTTCTACATCTACCAAGTCCTTTCATTGTAACTTCCATTAAAACAGTAATATTTCCTTCAACAACTGACCCTTAATGGCTTTCTTTTCAAGCGTATGAAACACATTTTACAAAACACCACACAAAATCCTCTGTGGGTCATGTCACCCTGTGGTTCTCTGACTGCAAACCCTTTCATGACTAATATTTTCTTTATGAAGTGAACTCTTGTTATTATTCAATAGGTTCATGCATTCATGCATATATATATTTTTCTTTCTTGCTAAGCCAAATAACAAGACAAAAGTACTATAAAATAGGACAGTAATCCTCCAAAACCATTGTTAGTAGGCAATAAAGAAATACACAGCAATGTTCAAAAAGAAAGATAGATTAGTAAGTGGAATAAACAAAGTGAAAAAAAAACTGAGAAAGAGACAATGAAACACATGTGAAAATGTTTAAATGGCTTCTGACTCTTTAGAATTGTGTTGGTCTTTCAACCTGAAAATATAGAAGGATCAATACACTGTTCCAGTAGGAGGTAAAGAGCACAGAGATAATTTAGCATGGACTTCTGGTTCTAGAAAGGTCAAGCCATAGACTTCCCTGTTGCTCAGAATGTCAAGATATTTCTCTGTGATTACAAATTTCTTGGTACTAGAAACATTGAAAAGGAATACAAAACTAGGGATTTTAAAACTTCCTGGCAAATGTGGCTACCATTGCACATAAATACAAGGCAACCCATTGTTGAATAAATAAGCAGCTTTCACAGATGATTGTTTTCTTAAATATGGGTTGTTAAAAGTATTTTTAAGAAAAAAAAACTTTTTAGTTGACATGTAATACACATGCAGAAAAGTACAAATATCTTGGTTGTATAGCTCAAAGAATCATTACAAACAGCAGATTCATATTACTAGAACCCCAATGGAGAAACCAAACATGAGCAACACCCTAGGAACTTCCCCATGTCACTTTCTGGGTATTAGTCCCCTCAAAGATGACCATTATCCTTACTTTTAGCACCACAGACTAGTTTTGTCTTGAGAAGGGTCTCTTAACAAAAATAATGCTGGCTCAGTATGTCATAGTAGGACACTGTGATTGAAAGACATCATGTTTATGCATAGGGGAATTCAGAAAGAAGAAGTCACATTGGTTAAATATGTTTTATAAAGCACAGGGAAGCGATATAACACAGTAAATAAGAATCTTTACTCTGTACTTTGAATACCTTGGTTTAAATCCTGCTCTGCATATCCTAGCTGTGTAATCTTAGGCAAGTAACTTAAACCCTCTATAACGATTCCTGTTTCATTGGTAAAAAGAGGATTTACTATTACCTACCTTGTGGTGATGCTGTGAACTTTTAAATACACTTGGAAAAGTGCCTTGCTCATAAGAAGCACTCTATAAACACTACCTATCATGTACATTTATTCCAAAATTTTAAGTGACTCATATTTTCAAAAATTCTCCTAGTAATTTTAGCCCCTGTGTAACAGAAGAGATGAAAGTCAAAGTATCAGTATAAAGGTTAAATGGGTTAATAAATATAAGGCATCCAGGATGGTGTCTTACAAAGAAAATTCTCAATACAACATGATCACATTCCCTCCTTCGTCCTTCCTGTTAATCGTCATGACCTGGGTAGAAAATGGGACGCTCATTTGAGGGACCAGATTCCTGGCAAGAATTGAGCAATTTGAGGAGATTTTAATAAAGGATTATCTACAAAGAAGAGGGCAGGGTATAATGAAACTACTCCCAGACCCACAGGAATGAAGAGAGATTGGTTATTGGTACTGGACAAAGAATTCGGGTGACGAATGCCACAAGTCCGAAGTAAAAGAGTGCCTGACTTCTCTTCCCCCCTCCCTTTAATCTCCTGTTAGCACTCCCATTGGCCAAATCTAACTGGAAGCTGAGGGCAAAGTTGCCTCCTGACAGAGTTCACAGAGGTCAGCCTTACATGGAAGAGAAAGGCAGGGAGGGGATCTAGAGAGAAAAAATAAAGACATTCTAAACTTTAGACATGAAAACAAAGTCCTTTTGAAATAAGATGCCAGAGAGTCATAGCCAGGAAACAAATGAAGGCCCAAGTGTTCCTCCCCAGGTCTCCTGTATTATTTCTCTCTGATAATGGTGTTTCAAGGGGCTAAAGTCTCTCTGAGACACAGCCTCCTCTTTAATATGGGTATCAGCATATAGGAATACATCATGGGCATTAAGAGATGAAAATGAACATGGATTTAGTCACTATTCTTTGATTCACTATTCTTGGGCATCAAATAGTTTATTTTTTATTTTTTTATTTTCAGGATGTACCACGGATTGGACCCAGGATCTTGTACATGGGAAGTAGGTGTTCAACCACTGAGCTATAGCTCTTCCCCGATGAGAGTTTTTTGTTGTTGTTGTTTGTTTGCTTGTTTTGTTTTCAGGAGGTACCAGGGATCAAACTTGGGACCTCGTACATGGGAAACAGGTGCTCAATCACTTGATCTTCATCCACTCCCCATCAAATAGTTTAAAGATTTCTATACAACTAGGAACAGCACTAAAATCTGGGTTACAAAGGTAAGAAAAAGGCAGGTGATTCCTTGGAGCAAAGAAGTACTCAAGAGCTAAGTTAGATATATAATTATTTTACAATCTCTCAAGATATAAAATGTTATTTTGCAGTAACTCTTTATAAACCACACTAGGACCCAATGTGTAGGCTATTCTATTTAGTACACCAGAAATGATTCTATCAGATTGTACATTAGAACTTTCTACCACAACACAATAATAGTTAAGGGAAATCAAATCATTATCTGTAAATGGCTTTTATAAACCCCAATGTGCATTTGACATGGATCATTTCAATTAATTCTCACAACAATCAATTAAAATCATTTCTGTTTTATAGATTTTGAATCTGAGACACAGAAATATAATTAACTTGAGTAAGATCACACAGTTAATAAAGAGTAGATGTGAATCCAAACATGAGCTGCTATCTCCAGATATCTTATCTACTTTCTACTTTGTAACTGCTGTTTGATCTGAGCTTTATTGACTATAACACCATTCAGGGTCAGGGTTAGATAAGTTTTACTTGGGCATTTTAATAATCTCCTTCAGTAAGGTACGGATATTTTGACTTTCTTAAGGATATTATTTCTTTTTCCTGAGGTTTAAGAAGGTCAAATACATGTAAGCAGCCTACAGTTGCTCCTAATATTAGGTTGAATGTGTAATTAAGAATAGTAACACAGGGATATACATTAGGGAAAGTTCTATACATTAGGGAACATTCTTCAAGATCTTGAATTCCTATTGTTTTATTACTTGCCATTGGAGGTCCCAGTAACTCCTTCAGAACTCAGATATGCCAGGCAAAGTTCCTCTCCTCGTCAAATATAGTAAATCCTGTACTAGAGCCCAAAACAAATTTTAAAAATCCAGGGTTCCCTCTATGGTATTTGGGAAAACTGGCTTTATTTTTATCTTAATTAAATTAAAACACCAGGGAACCAGCTGTGGCTCAATCAGATGAGCTCCCATCTACCATATGGGAGGCCCTCGGTTTGCATCCCGGGGCCTCCTTGTGAAGGCAGGCTCACCTGCACGCCGTGGAGCACTGCCCGGCCCACTGTGGGGAGCTGACTCAGCAAGGTGACACAACAAAAAGGAGACAAGCAAGAACACGGAAAAGTCCACAGAGAATGGTCACAGAGAGCAGACAGCAAGCAAGCCACAAGGAGGAAGGGGAAATAAATAAATAAATACAGACACATAAGAACATACAGAGAACGAACACAGAGAGCAGACAGCATGCAAAAAAAAAAAAGCCACAAGAGTGGGGGGGGGGGGGAATAAAAAATAGCAAAGGAATCCCTCCATAAAAGAATCAAAGAAAGTTATGTCATAATATAACATAGACCATACCTGAGGATTAAATCAGATAGTATGAAATAGAAGGAAATGTTTTATTCTTGGATTTGCATGTGCAGCCATTTTTTAAAATGTTTTTTATTACAGAAGTTGTGAACTTACGTGTAGAATTCCCATATAATACCCCTTCAACATCATACCACACTGTTGTGGAACATATGTTACCAATTATGAGCTACTATCATTAGACTATTACCACTAACTATAGTCTATAATGTACATTTGGCATATTTTTCCATACCCCTGTAGCAGTTTGATATCATTGATGAATTCCAAAAAGAAATATTGGATTATGTTTGTAAACTGGTCTTTTTCCTCTGAGCATATTAGAGTGTACTGGATTCAGAGGTTTTACTTTTACTTGATTAAATAGTAACTGGGGTTTTGATAGGGCCCTGTCAGTGGGAAGTTGGGTCCTCGCCCACCTCTTGGTGAGTGGTGAAGAACAGAGAATATGACAAGGCACAGGAGTTGGAGTTTTAATACTGGAGCCCTGGGAAGCAATCATACAGAGGAGCAGAGCAGCTGAGCCTAGAGAGAATTTTATCCCAGGGAGAGAGAGCTGGTTGCCGGATCGTCTACAGTTAGCCTTATGCAGAGAGCTGGGCAGCTGAGCCTGGAGAGAAACAAGCCCTAGGAAGAGAGGAACCCAGGAAACCTGAACTTCGGGCAGACGTTGGCAGACATTGGCAGCCATCTTGCTACAACAAATCGCAACAGACTTTGGTGAGGGAAGTAACTTATTCTTTATGGCCTGGTAACTGTAAGGTTCTACCCCCAAATAAATACCCTTTATAAAAGCCAACAGATTACTGTTTTTTGCATCAGCACCCTTTTGGCTAATACATCCCCCTATTATTAACAAAGTACATCTTTGATATTGATGCAAGAAAATGACATTAATGCTGTAAATTATAGTCCATAAATTACATTAATTATATTTTTCTGATGCTTCTCCACATTCCCACCACCCTGCAATAGTAACGCACATCTTCTGCTCTAGTTTACACATTCTTGCATTTGCACTATTAAATACAATTCTCATCCACCTCTGGGTTCACTGTGTTATTCAGTCCCTAGATTATTCTCTAGCTTTCTTTCAATTGGCGTTTATATCCCGAGACTACCCTTTCCAGCCACAATCCCATTTATATACAAGCTGCTACTCACAATACTGTTACCATCATCCCTACCCATTTCCACACTTTTAGAATTAAGTTAATTGAAACTTCTACATATATTAAACATCAGAACTCCTTCTCAGGCCTCCTCTTACCTCCTAATAACCTATACTCAAGGTTTTACCTCCATGCATCTATTCTTTGTATTTAGTTAGTATTAGTGAGACTACACAATATTTGTCCTTTTGGGTCTAGCATATTTCACATAGTGTAATGTCTTCAAGGTTCATCCATATTATTGTATGTGTCCCAATTTCATTCCTTACTGCAGCATAGTAATCCATCTTATGTATATACCATATTTTGTTTATATATTCATCAGTTGATGGACATCTGGGTTATTCTGATCTTTTGGCAATTGTGAATAATGCTGCTATGAACATTGGTGTTCAGGTATCTTCTCATGTCACAGTTTCAATTCATCTGGCTATATTCCTAGTAGAGGGATTGCCAGATCCCATGGCAGTTCTACATTTAGCTTCCTGAGGCACCGCCAAACTGTCAGAGGCTACACCATTTTATAATCCCACAAACAGTGAAGGGATGTTCCTATTTCTCCATATCCTCTCCAGAACATATTGTTTTCTGATTTTTAAATAGTGGTTGTCCTATGTGGTGTGAGATGCTGTCTCATTGTCATTTTGATTTGCATTTCCCTAAAGGCTAGTGATATTGAACATTTTTTCATGTGCCTTTTGGTCATTTGTATTTCCTCTTTGGAGAAATGTCTAGAACAAATGTATATCACTACTGCAGGGTGCTGGGAATGTACAGAAGCATAGGAAAAATACAGCTGGAGTGACCTATGGACTGTGGTTAGTAGTAATAATATAATATTCTTGTATCTATGTGAAAGATGTACTGTGTTGATACTGAAGCAGTATGGAAAATGTGAGCCAAATGTACACTATGGACATGGTAATAATCAGATGATATTATTTTATCTGTAGCAAATGACACACCACAATGTGGTGGAGGGGTGTTGTTTGGGAATTCTGCACATGTGCATGATTGTTTTATAGTTTACAAATTCTGTCATAAAAATATATTTAAAAAATAATAATAGGGTGGGTTGGGGAAAAAACACGCCAAATGTAAGATAAGAACTATGATTAGTAGTAAGATTTTGACAGTAGTGCTCTTTCGTAGTTTGTAACAAACATCTCATGATAATGCAAGGTGTTGGTGGAGGATTGATGTATGGGACCCCTGTATGATGTTATACATGTTTGTTTGTAAGTTCATAATTTTTACTACACACTTAATTGTTTATGTATGTTCATATATAAATGATATAAAGATAATAATAATCGGATTGGTTAGGGGAAAAATACTTTGTTTAGTCGTAATATTTTGACAATTCTCTTTAATCATTAGTTAAAAAGGTTTAAAAACAGTGCAAGTTATTGGTGGTAGGGTGAGATGTTATATATATATTTTTTGTAAGTTCAAACTATTCACTTATTGTTTATGTATGTTTATGTATGAGTGATATATTTCAATAAATTTAAAAAAATTTAAATGCTGGTAGAATTTTTATTGGAATTGCTTTGAATCTGTATAGCAATTTGGGTAGAATTGGCATCTTAATGATATTAAGTCTTCCAATCCATGAGCATGGAAGGTTCTTCCACTTACTTAGGTCTTTTTTAAAAATTTCTTTACGCAATGTATTGTAGTTTTCTCAATACAACTGCTTTACATACTTAGTTATGTTTATTCCAAAGTATTTGATTCTTTTAGTTGCTATTGTAAAGGGAATTTTTTTCCTGACTTCCTCCTCAGATTGAGCATTACTAATAAATAGAAACACCACAAATTTTTGTGTATTGATCTTGTGTCCTGACACTCTGTTGAAATCTTTTATTAGCTCTAGTAGCTTTGCTGTAGGTTTTTGGGGCCTTCTAGGTATAGGATCATAACATCTTCGAGTAGCGGAAGTTTTACTTCTTACCTTCTGATTTGGATGCCTTTAATTTCTTTCTCTTGCCTGATTGCTCTAGCTACACTCTCTAGCACTATACTGAACAACAGTGGTGACAGTGGGCATCCTTAATCTTGTTCCTGATCTCAACGGGAAAGCTTTCAGTCTTTAACTATTGAGTAAAATACTAGCTGTGGGTTTTTTCATAAATACACTTTATCGTGTTGAGAAAGTTTCCTTCAATTCCTATCTTTTGTAGTATTTTTAATCAGGAAAGGATGCTATATTTTGTCAAATGCCTTTTCTGAATCACGTGTTAGGATAATGTGGTTTTTCTTCTTTGATTTTTTAATGTGGTGTATTATGCAGATTAATTTTCTTGTGTTGAACCACCCTTGTGTGCCTGATCATGATGAATTATTGTTTTAATGTGTTGTTGGATTTTATCAGCATGTATTTCGTTCAGGATTTTTGCATCCATATTCCTTAAGTAAATAGGTCTGTAATTTTCTTTTTTCATATCTTTATCTGGCTTTGTTATTAGGGTGTTATTGGCTTCATAGAAGGAGTTTGGCAGCATTCCTTCTTGTTCAATTTTTTTGGAAGAGCTTGAGTTAGATTGTTATTAAATCTTCTTTGAATGCATGGTAGAACTCACCTGTTATACCATTTGGTCCTGGATTTCTCATTTTGGGGAGCTGTTTGATAAGTGTTTCAATCTCTTGTGATTGGTTTCTTGAGGTCTTCTATTTCTTCTAGGGTCAGCGTAGGTTGTTCATATGTTCCTAGGAATTTTTCCATTTCATCTACATTGTCTAGTTTGTTGATGTACACTTGTTGATATTATCCTCTTAGGATCTCTTTGATTTCTGTGGGGTCAATAGCAATGTCCCCATTTTAATGTTTTTTAAAATTTAGTTGTATCTCCTCTCTTTTTTCCTTTGTTAGTCTAGATAAGGGTTTGTCGATTTTGTTAATCTTCTCAAAGAACTAACTTTTGGTTTTGTTCATTCTATTTTTTCCCTCAATTTCATTTATTTCTGTTCTGCTCTTTGTTATTTCTTTCCTTCTACTTATTTTGGGAATAGTTTGTTATTCTTTTTCTTGTTCCTCCAGCTGTGTAATTGGGTCATTGATATTGATATTAGCTTTTTCTTCTTTTATAATGTATGGACTGAAGGCTATAAATTGCCCTCTCAGTACTGCCTTCACTGAATCCAGTAGTTTCTGCTATATTGTATTCTCATTTTCTTTTGTCTTGAGCTATTTATTCATTTTTGTTGCAATTTCTTCTTTGACCCACTGATTATTTAAGAGTGTATTGTTTAATTTCCATATATTGTGAATTTTCCCTTTTTTGCCTTTTGATGATTTTCAACTTTATTCCATTCTGATCAGAGAAAGTGCTTTGCATAATTTCAGTGTTTTTTAATTTATTGAGATCTGCTTTGTGACCCAACATATGGTCTATTCTAGAGAAAGGTCCATGAGCACTTGAGAAGAATGTATATCCTGCTGTTTGGGGGTATAATGTTCTGTATATTTGTATAAGGTATAGTCTGTTTATCATATTATTCAAGCTGTTTCTTTAATGATCCTCTGCCCAGATGTTTCCAACTATTATTGTAGCGGTATCTATTTCTCCCTTCAGTTTTGCCAGTGTTTGCCTTATACAACTGAGGGTGTCCTGATTAAGTGCGTATACATTTATGGTTGTTATTTCTTTCTGGTGAATTGCTCCTTTTATTAGTATATAATGCTTTTCCTTGTCTCTAATAACAGTTTTGTTTTTAAAGTCTATTCCATCTGATATAGGTATAGCTCCTCTAGCTTTTTTCTTTTTCTTTTGGTTACTGCATGTATAGAACATCTTTTTCCACCCTTTAACTTTCATTCTGTTTGTATCCTTGGGTCTAAGGTGAGACTCTTTTAGACAGGATATAGGTGGCTCATATTTTCTTATGAATTCTGACAGTCTGTGTCTTTTGATTGGGGAGTTTAATCCATTAACATTCAATGTTATTACTGTAAAGACAGTTATTATTTCACCCATTTTGACCTTTGGGTTTTATCTGCCATATTTTATTTTCACCACTCTTTTGACACTTTTAAGACAATCGTACCAGATATATGATTCCTGGCTGACAGGTTTTCTCTTTCAGGACCTTAGAGATATCATACCATTGGCTTCTTTCCTCCAGGGTTTCTGATGAGAAATCAGCACTTAACCTTATTGGGTTTCCTTTGTATGTTATGCACTGCTTTTCTCTTGCTGCTTTCAGAACTTTTCCTTTGTCTTTGCTATTTGACATTCTAATTAATATGTGTCTTGGAGTTGTTCTATTTGGATTTATTTGGATGGGAGTACATTGTGCTTCTTGGACATGGAAATCTATCTTCTTCAATAGGATTGGGAAGTTTTCTATCATTTTTCTTCAAATATTTCTCTGTCCCTTTTCCCTTCTCTTCTCCTTCTGGGACAACCGTGACATATAGGTTTGCATGTCTCTTGCTGTCATTTAGTTCCCCGAGACCTTGTTCAATTTTTTTCCATTCTTTTCTTCTTCTGTTTTTTTGTATGTTTACTTTAGGAAGCCATGTCTTCAAGCTCACCAATCTTTTCTTCTGCCTCCTCAAATCTGATGTTATATGTCTCTAGTGTGTTTTTAATTTCATTTATTGTGCCTTTCATTCCCATGAGATAGGCTATTTTTCTATGTATTCTTTCGAATTCTACTTTGTGATCACCCAGTATCTTCTTTTTTTGTGTGAATACCATACATTATCTTTTTTATTTGATTTTTTAATGTTACATTAAAAAAAATATGAGGTCCCCATATACCCCCCACCCCCTTCACCCCACTCCTCTGCCCTTAACAACAACCTCCTCCATCATCATGGGACATTCACTGCATTTGGTGAATACATCTCTGAGCACTGCTGCACCTCATGGTCAATGGTCCACACCATAGCCCACACTCTCCCACAGTCTACCCAGTGGGCCATGGGAGGACATACAATGTCCGGTAACTGTCCTGTCAGCATCACCCAGGACAACTCCAACCCCCCTCTTTAGCCATCTCATTGAATTTATTAAGGAGATTTGTTTGAATATCTATGATTAGTTGTCTCAATTCCTTTATGTCATCTGGAAGCTTTTCTTATTCCTTTCCCTGGGTCATATATTCCTATTTCTTGGTATGGATTGTAATTTTTTGTTGGTGTCTTAGCATCTGGCTTACTAGATATAGTTATTCTGGGTGCAATTTGTCTCTTAAGTTCAGAGATTTCTTAACCTTTTTTCCTTGATGATTATGTAGTAGGAGCCAAGGATGTAGTTGCTGCTGTAAGATGTGGAGCCTGAAGCTGCCCACATTGTCCCAGGAACCAATGAAGCTTCTCCCATCTTTTCCCTCTGCCAGGTGTAGGGATGGAGTCACAGCCATGTGTAATAATCCAAGTCATGAAGGCCAAGATTGTCTGTAGTTGCCTGGAGAGACTGATGAAGCTTCATGCTTCTTCCACCCCTGCCAGGGGGAAGGATGGAGCTTCATTTGTGGGCAGCCATTTTTGCCATACAAGTCCAAAATAATCGCAGTTCCCAGGTAGACTGACATAGCACTGACCTCTCTCCTTGCTGTCAGGTGTGGGAATTGACCCTTCAGAGTGCCCAGCAACCTAATCCATGTGGGCTGAATATGCCTACAGTTGCACTGAGAGACTGAGGGAGTACTGTCCCTTTTACCCTTAAGTAGATAGGGATAGAACCACCAATGTTCAACAGTTCTGTCTCTGTAGGTCAAAAGTGCCTGCCCTTGTCAGGAAAGGCTAAGGAAAAATAGTCCCCTCCTATCTTAATAAGGGGTGGAGGAGGGGTGGATCCATAGGCACCCAACAGTCCATTCTGTGCAGGCTGCAATTGCCTGCTATTGCCTGAGAAGCTGAGGAAACACCAGCCCTTCCTATCCTATTAGGAGGTGAGGGTGGATCCACAGGCTCCCACCAGTCCAATCCATGCAGGCTGAAAGTGCCTATCATTGCCCAGAAAGGCTAAGAAAACACAGCTCTCCTCCTATATTACTTGAGGGTGGTGATGGAGGTACAGGTGGCTGACTTTTCAGTCTGTGTGGGCCAAAAGCACCTGCAGTCACCCAGAGAGGCTGGGAAAACACTGCTCCCCTCTTGTCCTATTGGAGGTGTCAGTGAATCCACAGTCACCCAACAGTCAAGTTTGTGCAGGCCCAAAGTGCCTGTAGTTACCCTGAGAAGCTGAGGAAACACCTGCTCCCTCTTATCCTATGAGGGAGTAGGGGTGAAAATGGAATCAAAGGCACTCAACAAACCAGTTCGTGTGGGCCCAAAGCACCTGCAGTTGCCCACAGATGCCAAGGAAACACAGTTCCTCTCCTTTCCTTTTAGGGTATGGGAATGGAGCCCCAGGTGTCCGACTATTCAGTCTGTGCTGGACAAAATCACCTGTAGTTGCCTGGAGAGGCTAGTGTAGGTCCTCCCAGCTTCTTTCCTGCTGGAGGTGTGGCTGGGTCCTAGACTAGGGCTGCAATCCAGTCTGGGTAGAAAGAAGCCATCACTGTGATTTTCATTCAGCTCTGCTTCCACTCGTTCCATGGGTGGAGTTAAAATGGCAGCTACCAGACTCTTTCTGACTTGGACAGGTTCAAACTTTAGCTGTTCTTAGGATTATACTTTAGCCAGCCAAATTTACTAATCACTGGCTGAAGTCGGTGGTTAACCATTTCTTCCTCCCCTATTTTTGGGAAATGGAGCTTCCAGCTTCAGCCATGGAATAGCTCCTAAGGTGGATTGTGCCACCAGTGGAGGGTGGACACCAGCCTCCACAGCCTGGAGTGCTGTACTCACGAATCCTCACTGCAGATGGGCAGTTTCCTCCTTCCACACTGTCAAGGATGTTGCAGGTAGCTCTTCTGGTTTCCTGAATCCCAAGGAGACCTGAAGACACCTCAGTTTAGATTACTAACTGCCCTGCAGGATGAGCTGACCCTTGGAATGTCTTACTCAGTTGCCATCTTGCCACCCTCCATTAGCCATTTCTTGAGAGATCAATTCAAACATAGCACTTACTTATTTGAAAGTCTTCCATGTGAGATTCAGTATGGTTACCTGTGAAAGAATGTAGCATCTGGAAGCCCATAGGCTTTTATTTAAATTGCAGTTCTAGGTTTCTCCAGTTGTGTGAACTTGATTAAATTACTCAATATATTATAAGTTTTCCTCATGTATCAAAGGAACAGGGTAGTTAAATTATTCAATTAAATTTAATGAATAATATTCAAATGTTTCATATTGCGCCAGGCACTGGGCAAAACTGGGAAGATATAAAGATAAAAAAGATACTGTCCTTGTTTTCACAGCCTTAGTCACAGTCTAGGAAGAAGGCATGCATTTAAACAAATAAAATTATAGTACTGTGCTATAATCCTTTCAATAGTGGTATTGTAAATATGGTGCCTATACAAATAAGAGAGATATCATCTTTGCTTGAGGGAAAAACAGAAAACAGAAGCAGAAATAATTTAAAGGGTTTGCAAGACTGAAAAAGAAATCAACAGGTAGATGTGGAAAAAGGAAGGGAATGCCAAGTAGAGGGAATTTCAAATACTAAGGATCAGAGAAATTAAATAGTTTGAGCTATTCAAGGAACTGTGATAAATTCTTGGAGCACAAGCCTACATGGGGATTGAGAAATGATGAGATTAGGATGGTTCCAGGGATTATATCAGAGAGAACTTGCCTAAATACCTAGTGGCTTTTTATTTTCATTCCTTTGAAAGTGGTATCTCATTTTGAAAAGCTTTACCCCTATTTTTCACATTAATATTTAGACTGATGTTTTAATCTAGTTAATATTGTTTAAGAAATCCAATATCGACCTTGTTTAGAAGCTAGTTTTGGAGTCTTCAGAATTTGATAGAACAATTCTTGCATGGAAATATTCCTTGGCAAGAAAACTATGATATCCAGGAGCAACTGCCCTGAATTATAAACAGGAGCTTCTTAAATTCTAAAGCAATTATCTAGCTTTCCATCTGAATCTGTTTTTGAGGAAGTAGAGGTCACCCTCTGTGATGGATTAAGTGCAAAATTGGCCCAAATACTTCATTTTTTCCTGAATCTATGCCCTTTGCAATGTGACTTTACAGTTCCTTCCATCAAGAGGTGGTGTCGCTTTCCCTGCCTCTTGAATCTGGGCTGGACTTTGACATGCTTTTGCCAAAAACAAAAACAAAAACAAAAAACAGTGGAAGTGATGGTGTGCCACTTTCAAATGTAGACCTCAAGAAGGCTTGGATACTTTAGCTCTCTCTTTCTTTCATACATCTGCCTTCACTATAAGAAAACACCTGAACCAGCCTGCTAGAGGATGGGACTGTAGAACAGAACTGAACTGCTCCACTTGTCCCAGACTGGCTAACAGCTATGTGAGAGAGCTCAGCCAAGATCAACAAATCCACCTAGTCAACTCACAGCTGACTAAAGACACTTGAGTAATCTCGCGTGGCCAATCTGCAGATTTGAAAGAATCATAAATGGTTCTTTGAATCTACTGAGTTTCAAGGTGGTCTATTACACAGAGATAACTAGCAGGTACATTGTCCATTGTGAATGTTTATATATCTGCTCAGGATAAGAATTACTGTAAGTTAAACTGCATATGAGGGTGGAGAAGTTATTTATGAAATATCTTATTTTAAAAACAACCTTTGCAATATTTGTGAAAAAGTACTTCAAACTAGAAAACATTATTTCACTACTGAAAAGGATTATGGGGGGGGGATCAGTTTCTAGAATTTGACTTGAGTGTTTGGAGAAGAGCACAGTCAATATATTCTACACATCTCCTCAAACACCATATTCCAAAAAACAAATGATTAACAAAGTCCCATTGCTTTTAATACTCAGCTTCATGAAACAAAAGAAACACAATAGCGCTGACCTTAAAAAATCACTAAAGCTACCTTTAATAAAACATAGTTTGCTACTCTTCTGTGGTTGTTATATATTGTAAATATATCAAAGATTTATTTCTTGCCCGAACATGTTCATTTGCAGTCACTTGAATAATCTGAGAAGTTACGAAAAAATTGGAGGGCATTTTATGTTTCTCATTTGCTATATAATTTTTTACTCTCTTGTCACTTTAGATAAAAATTCCTCTCTATCTGATTTTCTTCATGATAAGCCCTAATTTTCAGTGCTTTATCTTTCATACATTTTCAAAACAAAAATAATGAATCAAAAAGAATTCTCTGTGAATTAAAATGTCATCTTTGGTTACTGTTTCTAGAAAAATACATTTAAAAAATACTAAGATAACAGCCAAAAGGAAATAGTTAGGTTTGACATTTTTGCCTCATAAAACCCATGAGAAAAAATTTAAAATGACATGCAAATTACTTAGAAAATCTTAATAGTTACCTATTTCAAAAATAGGGAAAAATACTTTAATAACTTTTTGAACAGAAATTTTTCAGCAGGACTTTTCTGTTATTACATGAGTTTACTCTAAAACATGCCTACTTTAGTAATTCATCTTTATAAAGACAAAATATCTCCTGATTGTAAAACATTGCTGTGAAAAATATTTTCTTTCAAGAAACATTCCCCAAAATACTATCAAAAGAACACCCTGGTTTAAAAATATAATGATTATGAGATGCAAAATAAAGGGAAACTCTATCAAATAGTTATCAACTTTTTTTAAAAGTTGGGATTCACTCATCTGGCTCAATGGCCTCCCTCTTGGCCCCTTAAACTGAATCATTGCTAGGACTGCATCAGCAAGTTTTTAAAGCACTCAGATAGTGATATGTGAGATGAGGGTTTAAAAATATAGTTGCAATAAATTTTTTTTAAAAATGGAAAGTAGTATTTTACTTGCTTGGCTTTTAAAATTGTTTCTCTTGATTATAAAACTAGCAAATGCTTTTTATAAAAAGTTTGAAATACAGAAAAGATATAACAAGGAAAAAGATAGCCATAACCTCACCACTCGACCTTTATCAACATGCTGTTATATTTTCACAAAGAGAATTTTTCTGTTCATATACACACACTTTTTAAAAAGATTTATTCTTTGTTTATTTCTCTCCCTCCTCCCCCCCCCCCAGTTGTTTGCTCTCTGTGTCCACTCGTTGTGTGTTCTTCTGTGACCGCTTCTATCCTTATCAGCGGCACCGAGAATCTGTGCTTCCTTTTGTTGTGTCATCTTGCTGTGTCAGCTCTCCCTGTGTGCAGCGCCATTCCTGGGCAGGCTGCACTTTCTTTCGCGCTGGGCAGCTCTCTTAATGGGGTGCACTCCTTGTGTGTGGGGCTCCACTACACAGGGGACACCCCTGCATGGCACGGCACTCCTTGCATACATCAGCACTGCACATGGGCCAGCTCCACACGGGTCAAGGAGGCCTGGGGTTTGAACTGCTGACCTCCCATATGGTAGGCGGACGCCCTATCCATTGGGCCAAGTCCGCTTCCCCACAAACTTTTTTTCAAACTTGAATTATTTCTGTCATTTCTTATCTTTCTCTTATTCTTCTCATCTTCCTCCTTGACTTTCCCTCCTTCTCCTTCATCAACCCATTTACCATCTTTGAGTAAGTAATCCAGGGTGTTCTAAGGAGTTTATGAACAATGTCACACATACTACTCTTTGATATAAGGAGGAATTAGTGAGGAGGATATTGTTTTCTCATTTTTAAAATGTGAAAATTAAGGCTCAGTAGTTTTAAGTAAATTTATCAAGGCATTTAATCACAGATTTGAATCCATTCTATCTGATTCTATAGGCTGGACTCTTCATCATATGAACCTCATATGATGGGCATTTCCCAGCATAATTAAACAAAATATTTGAAAATATCCTTTTGGAAAAATTAATCATGGTGAAGATTGACATTAGAAGCTGCCTGCAAACCCTATAAAAAAAGACTCCCCTGTATTAGCATCCTTCCCAACTATGGTCAATTAAGACTTACAGACAGGTTTGCCTTGACTGCACTATCACAGATAGAAGTTAAAATGCGCCCATGCCTAAATCAGAGCGGTAGCTCCCCAAATCCATTCAATCCTTGAGAGTATATATGTCATGATCAACCCTCTGGATATTTAGCATTATGGAGCACTGGGAATTATTCTGATTTCCTGATTTGATGAGTATAATAAGCATGGTATGATGGTTTTAAGAACAACAATTTCAAAGACCATTTATCAAAAGCTTATTCTTTGATATGTATGTTCATCAACCTTTGCTTAGTCTGTCCATTTTCTATTTTATTTTTAACAGAATTTTGTGGGAAATCTCATGAGGAAATGGCTCAACAGGAATTGATTCATTCATGTATGTGTGAAAAAAAATCCACGGTACTAAATATTATTATTTGCTTTAGTTCACAAAACGGGCATCATCCTGTTCTAATAACACTTCAGTTATTACCAACAACCTTCTCTTAACCCAATCTTAACAACTCCTTAGAGGCACTTAAAAATATACATGATCTTTAAAACGGACTGTGCTTTGGCTTAATGTATTCTTCAGTGACTAGAACAAATTTGACGACAAATGAATCTTTAAAAACCAACTGGGCTTCTTATGGGAAAAGCAGTGCCACAGTGTTGTATTTTTATGCACAATACATACATCATGATCTGAAAAATAACAACAGTTTTAAAGTTTCAAGGATAAATTACTGTTCAAATGATATGTAATAGTCAACACATGCCAAAAATAATTAAAATAAAAACATAACATAGTGATAAAGAAACATAGCATCTCTACTTTTATAAATCACCAATGGCAGTAATATATAGCCATTTTGTCAACAGCTAAAATGAACACCTGGGGTGCACCTATCAAAAGAGCACACAGCACCATAGTGGGGAAAAATGCAATTTGGAACCTGAATCTTGTCAATTATGAACTCCAGTGCCAAATTAATTTTTTGTTAGTTTTTTGTTTGTTATGTAGATTCTTGTGGTAGACTGAACCCCAGTTTTGACACGCTTTTATTCTTGTTGGTGTGAACTGATTGTAAATAGAATCTCTTGATTTTATTTTTAGTTAAGGTATGGCCCAACTGAATCTAGATTACAGGAGGTCTTATAAACAAAACCAAGGCGGTGGACTTGGCCCAGTAGTTAGGGTGTCCGCCTACCACATGGGAGGTCTTCGGTTCAAACCCCGGGCCTCTTGACCCATGTGGAGCTGGCCCATGTGCAGTGCTGATGCATGCAAGGAGTGTCGTGCCACACAGGGGTGTCCCCCATGTAGGAGAGCCCCACACACAAGGAGTGGGCCCCGTAAAGAGAGCTGCCCAGCGCAAAAGAAAATGCAGCTTGCCCAGGAATGGTGCTGCACACATGGAGAACTGACACAACAAGATGACGCAATAACAACAACAGCAAAAGAAACACAGATTCCCGTGCTGCTGACAACAACAGAAGTGGACAAAGAAGACAAGACGCAGCAAATAGACACAGAGAACAGACAACGGGGGGGGGGGGTGGCGGGGCGGAGAGAAATAAATAAATAAATAAATAAATAAATCTTTAAAAAAAAAAGAAAAGAAAACCAAGAAGACACAGAAGCTAGCAGAAAGGAGAGAACACTGCCATGTGATCAGAGGCAGATCTAGAAGCCAAGGAACTCCAAGACTTGCCAAGAGTCAGCACCAAGATACTGCAGTCTTTGGCGAGAAAGCAAACCTTGATGATATCTTGATTTTAGACTTCTAGCTTCTGAAACCATGAGTACCAAAATCCCTGTTGTTAAGCCAGTTCATTGCATGGTTATTTGACTTATTTCATACCACGTCTTACAGTTATTAAAATGTCCTTTCCTTGCTTCATTGCTGTGCGCTTCATTCTCAATTTCAGCTTTGGATAGACTCACCACACCCTCCCCCACCAGTTCTATCTGCAATTCTTTTCTATATTTTTATTCCTGTTTCTCTTGACTCATTTTCCCTCTTCACCTTACCATCAGTCCACCTGCTTACTCCTAAGTGTTTTCTGAAACTCAAAATTATTTTGAAACAACTGCATTTATACTATCATTCTCAGCTACTCTCTCACAAGCTCTCCTTAAGACTTTCCTCTTCATTTTCCTTTACCTGCACTCATAACATATTAAAGGCTTGCCTCCTTTCCACTCTGATTCCTAATATCATGTGGCAGGTTAATATTTTAACATATTAACTGATGTTTTCCCACACATTGATAGAAGCTCTGAGGTGCAATTTCCAAAGTGTAAGTTTGTTTCAATGAAAATCTAAAAGACACCAAGGCTCAAAATTATGTTTCTAAGTAAGCATCTGAAATCCATGGCAGAGACCAGAGTTCTGTACTGCCAGAGTCTCACGTATCGAACTCCAATGACATAGTATTTATACTATAAATAAAAGAGTGGGAGGATGATATGATGCTATAGAAGCAGGTCGTCACACCCCAAAGGAGATAAAGTTGAGCAGCTGGAAAAATGGTGAGTCACTGAGAAGAATCTGCATCATCTCACTCCTATTGTGAGACCAAGTTCCAGAAACCCTAGATATGGTTGAGTTCTCCCAGAACTTAGAAAGTATGTGCCTTGCTTGAGAGGATATGGCATGGGAGATCAGAGCCACTCACAGAGTGCCCCCATCTCGATAGCACCAGCCTAGTAGAATAGTCAATGGATGAGTCAGATTTTGAAGCAAGTGAGACTGAAAGGCTGATGCTCCTGGGTACTCCAGATAGCCCTGAAATGGTATGAAAAGGACACTTAAAAGGCCGTGATAGGGAACGAATGTGGCTCAAGGAATTGGGCACCTGCCTCCCACATGGGAGGTCCTGGGTTCAGTTCCCAGTACCTCCTAAAGAAGACAAGCAGACCCCATAATGAGCAGATGCTGCAACCAGCAAGATGCTGCAACCAGCAGATGCCACAACTGCCAAAACCAGCAGGCATCACAACCAGCAGACACCATAACCAGCAGATGCCACAATGAGCAGATGCTGCAACCAGCAGGGAATGGAAGTGGCTCAGGCAATTGGGCACTCACCTCCCACATGGGAGGTTCCAGGTTCAGTTTCCAGTGCCTCCTAAGGAAGATGAGCAGACAACGAACAGACAGATGAGGGAGCCGTTGGGGCAGGAGGGGGAATGGATAAAAAATAATAATAAAAGAGGCCTCTTGGGGAAGCGGACTTGGCCCAATGGATAGGGCATCTGCCTACCACATGGGAGGTCCGTGGTTCAAACCCTGGGCCTCCTTGACCTGTGTAGAGCTGGTCCATGCGCAGTGCTGATGCTCACAAGGAGTGCCCCCATGTAGAGGAGCCCCACATGCAAGGAGTGCTCCCCATAGGGAGAGCCGCCCAGCGGGAAAGAAAGTGCAGCCTGCCCAAGAATGGTGCTGCACAACGGAGAGCTGACACAATAAGATGACTCAACAAAAAGAAACACAGATTCCTGGTGCCGCTGATAATGATAGAAGTGGTCACGGAAGAACACACAGTGAATGGACACAGAGAGAAGACAACTGGGGGTGGGCAGGAGAGAAATAAATAAAAATAAATAAATCTTTAAAAAAAAAAGAGGCCTCTTAAAAATAAAAGGACGTGATAGTTGAGGACTTGAAAGAACCCCAGCCATCTCTGTTGGTGATATGGGCATAGAAGGTAACAAGAACAAATAGAATAAATTGTATCAGCAGAAGATTCCGAGGGAGGATAACCTTGGGCCTATCTTCCCTGATTAATACCTTCAACCCAAGCTCTTTGACTTGTTGAATTCCAATGGCTTTCATCTTCACTATGCGTTCATTTCATAGGCATTTCATCCCTCCTGACCCACCTACATTATTCTACCACACAGATTGCAGTGAATTACTTCTCCTGATCACAGTCTACTATTCTTGAAGCTCTCTCCCTGTTTTAAAATTCAACAAATATTTATAGAGTATCTACAAATACTGCACAAAGTTTGGGTAGATCATGATTGTGTTTTTACATTTCTGGAGCTTTAGGCAGATGAACAACAAACACTTCAGTACATTAATAAATATTAGAGTATAAAACTTCAAATGCTAAGGCAGAAATAGAGTGATTTGAAAGAGGATTACAGGGCCAAGATGCATAGATAGGAAGTCCTTCCTGAGGAGATAACATTTGAGATAAGAGTAAAAGATGAGATAGAACCAGGCTCTTGAAAATGAAGGGATGGGAATAGCATTACAGATAGAGGGAACATGCACAAGTAGAAATAGGCGGAGTGGTGCTAAATCCATTCATTGGCCAAAGCAGGGATATGGGGTAAACCAAAGTATATAGGCTATTTTAAATGCAATGGAATGATATTGATGAGTTTTGTGTATAGGAGTGATATGATACAATTAGCATTCTGTAAAGATCTCTCTGGCTGGTGTCAGAAGATATGAAAGAGGTCAAAAGAAGATATGGGGAGAATCCAGCACCCCAAACCATGCCTTTTTTTTTTGGAGTCATCTCTTTATTTATTTATTTCTCCCCCCCCCCCCCCCCCCACTCCATTGTCTGCTCTCTGTGTCCATTCACTGTGTTCTTCTGTGTCTGCTTGTCTTCTTTCAGACAGCACCAGGAACTAATCCTGGGACCTTCCGGAGTGGGAGAGCAGTGATCAATCTCTTGCACCACCTCAGCTCCTTGGTCTCCTGTGTCTCTTATTGTCTCTCCTCTGTGTCTCTTTTTGTTGTGTCTTCTTGCTGCACCAGCACTCCTGCATGGGCCAGCACTTCTGCACAGACCAGCACTCTGCTCAGGCCAGCTTGCCATGCGGGCCAGCTTGCCTTCAAAAGGAGGCCCTGGGAATCGAACCCTGGACCCCCATATGGTAGATGGGAGCCTAATCACTTAAGCCACACTGCTTCCCTCAATCCATACCTTTTAAACTCTTGATTTACCTTTGTAGTGGCTATGGCCTCACGCTCAGACTAATTTTCCTCTTTCTCTCAACTGCTTATCATACTTGCCTTATCAATTCTGTCTTGATTTCATTCAACCTTCCACAGTAGGACCTCATTTTACGTGAACTCAACACACCTGATTTCAGGTATACCTAACTGACAATCAAAAATAATAATAAAGGCAGAGAGCGAGAAGCGAATTAAATTTTAAAAAATTATTACTATTATTAATTTTGTTTACTAATTGTTACTAGAGTGTTTATTTGTCTCATTTATAAAAAATGTGTGGTAGGTATGTTCATATAAGAAATACTTATTAAATAATGGGGTTCACTATTATGCATATTCTATATAGAGCTGAGATGTGTGGTAGCAGTGGGGCAGGCTTGTGGAGGTTGGAGTAGACCAATCACCCTACCAGGGTCTCCAGGCAATGCTGCCCACTGGCTCACCAATCTCAGGTACCTTCCCATCCTCCCATTGGTCACTGCATTTTTTTCCTCTAGGGGAGGGACCAGAGAAATCTTGGGACAGGGCAGGCTGCTGAGATGTGGTGAGAGAGAATTAAACATTTTAAAAAGTATTTCTATGATTAATTTTGTTTACTTATTGTTATTAGATTGTTTATTTGTCTTATTTATAAAAATGTGTGATAGGTATATTAGTATAAGAAATACTATGTAATGGGGTTTGCTATTATGCGTGATTTTCGACTCATGAAAAAGGGTCTTGGAATGTATTGTTCATGTAAAACGAGGTCTTATGTTATTTGAAAACATTATTCTGAGAAGAGGTCCACAGGGATCATCAGGCTGCTTAAGAGATCTGTGGCACAAGAAGTGTTTGGAAATCATATCAGATTCTTTCTATCTTAGTGTATTTTTAAATTCTTCAATGATGGAGAACTAATGGGGTTTTGTAATAAGGATGCTAATACGTTTTGTTTTTAAAGATTGATTTTTTTATTTATTTACCCCCCATTACGGCATGCTTGCTGTCTGTCCTCTGTGCCCATTCGCTGTGCATACTTCTGTTTCTGCTTGTCTCCCTTTGTTGTCTCATCTTGTGGTGCCAACTCTCTGCAGGCATGGGCTGTCAGCTCTCCGCAGGCATGGGCCAGCTTGCCTTCACAAGGACACCTTGAGACGTGAACCCGTGGCCTCCCATATAGTAGATGGGAGCCCAATTGATTGAGCCACAGCTGCTTTCTGCTAATATGGGTTTTATAACATAAATTATGTTCCATGTAATTATCCTTCTACTGCTTAATATCACGGAGAAGTTCTCTCAGACAACTGAAGTATAACACTTTTTTTTTAAAAAAGTTATTTATTGAATTTACGCATGCTATGTGAAATTTCTCAAGTAGTGTATTGGTTTGTAAATGGAGAATAAGTATTACCCAAAGTCCATTAAAATTACTGCATAAAATTTTGCTAAATGTAATATACAGACCAAGAATTGTAATCTAAATTTGAAAGCCCATGAAGACTTTAATAAGTTAAAAAAAGAACAAACAAACAGGGAGAAACAGCAAGATGGTGATGGAGTAAGGAGCTCTTAGAGTCAGCTCCTGCTATAGGGAAGTTAATAAACACACAGAGCTATCTGGAGCTAGCTGTGTGGGGGCTTCAGGAGGTCAGAAGGGAATCCTGCCACATCCTTTCAGGAATAGAAGGAGGAGACAGCCCATCTGCAGAGAAGACTCATAAGTTGAGTGCTCCATGCCCTGGAGACTGGTGTCCATCCACCACTGGAGGCACAAGCTCCAAAAAATGGGAGAGGAAGACATGGTTGGGCACCAACTTCAGCTACTAATGAGTAAATTCAGTGGGCTAAACTATAATCCTGAGAACAGCTCAAGTTTGAACCTGTCCAAGTCAGAAAGAGACTGGTAGCAGCCATCATAACTCTGCAACTGGCATGAAGGGAAGCAGGTGGACTGAAAATCACAGTACTGGTGGGGACTGACTTCTTTCCATCCAGATCAGATTGCAGCTCTAGCCTAGGCCCCAGTGCCACCTCTGACAGGGTAGAAGATGCAGGGACCTGTGGCAGGCTCTGTGGGAAATTGCCAGCTAAGCTGTGGCGGATGGTGATTGTCCTACTCTGGCGGCATGAGATGCCCCAGGAGCTATTCTGTGGCTGGAATTGGAAGCTCCATTTCCCAAAATCAGGAGGAGGAGATGGTTGGCTGCCAATTTTGGCTACTGATTGGAAGATTCGGCTGGCTAAGCTATAACCCCTATAACCCTGGGAACAGCTGGGGTGTGAATCTGCCCAAGTTGGAAAGAGGCCAGTGGCTGCAATTTTGACTCTGCCCCCAGCCTAAGGGGTGTCTGGGCTGACCGAAAATCACAGTGATGGGAGGAATTGGTTTCTTTCACCCAGATTGACCTGCAGCCCTAGCCTAGGCTTCAGCCCTGCCTCTGGCAGGGAGGAGGCCTGCTGGCCCTGCACTAGCCTATCCAGGTAACTGCAGGTAACTTTGGTGGCACAGACTGAAAATCAGAAGTCTACTGGGGCAACTGTGATCCTCTTGGATCCACACTGAATAGAATGCTACCCACACCTACAGCTCCATCCCCACCCCAGGCAGTGGAAAAAGGGGTGGGAAGTGTCATTAGTCTCTCTGGGTCCTACAGGCTAGGCCTGCACAACTTGTATTATTCCACACAGCTGTGACTCTGTCCCTACCCCTGGCAAATGAGAAATTTGGAAGAAGCTTCATTGGTACCTGGTGCAATGAGGGCAGCTTGAGCCTCCACAGCTTATAGCACCAACTACATGCTTGGTTCCTACTGCACATCCAGCAAGGGAGAAAGGGCAGGAAGCCCTAAACTAAAGAGAAAACCTGCACCTAGAATAAATACTCTAGTAAGCCAGATGCCAAGCCACCAACAAAAAATTACAACCCACACCAAGAAACAGGAAGCTATGGCCCAGATAAAGGGATGAGGTAAGCCTCCAGATGACATAAAGGAGTTGCGACAAGTAATCATAGATGTACAAGCAAATATCTTTAATAAAGTCAATGAGATGGCTAAAGAGATTAAGGATATTAAGAAGACACTGGATGAGCACAAAGAAGAATTTGAAAGCATAAATAGAAAAATAGCAGATCTTATGGGGATAAAAGTTACAATAAAAGAAATTTTAAAAACATTGGAATCATATAATAGCAGATTTGAGGAGGCATATAAGAGGATTGGTGGGCTTGAAGAAATGGCCTCTGAAAGTGATCATACAAAAGAAGAGATGAAGAAAAGAATGGAAAAAATTTAACAAGGTCTCAGTGAACTAAATGACAGCAAATAGCATGCAGACATACGTGTCATAAGTGTCCCAGAAAGAGAAGAGAAGGGAAAAGGGGCAGAAGGAATATTTGAAGGAATAATGGTAGAAAATTTCCCAACCCTATTGAAGGACATCGATATCCATGTCCAAGAAGCACAACATACTCCCATCTGAAAAAATCAGAATAGACAAACTCTGAGATATGTACTCATCAGAATGTCAAATGCCAAAGACAAAGAGAGAATTCTGAGAACAGCAAGAGAAAAGCAATGCATAACATATAAGGGATACCCAAATAAGATTAAGTGCTGATTTCTCACCAGAAACCATGGAGGCAAGAAGACAGTGGTGTGATATATTTAAGATTCTATAAGAGAAAAACTTCTGGCCAAGAATCTTATTTCCAGCAAGACTGTCTGTCAAAAATGAGGGTGAGATTAGAATATTTACAGATAAACAGAAACAGAGAATTTCTAAGCAAGAGACCAGATTTTCAGGAAATACTAAAGGGTGTGCTAGAGCCTGAAAAGAAAAGACAGGAGAGAGAGGCCTGGAAGAGAGTCTAGAAATGAAAATTATGTCAATTAATGTAACTAAAAGTGTCAAAAGAGTGGTGAAAATAAAGTATGACAGATAAAACTCAAATAGAAATAATAAACTTCACCAACGGTGTAAAGCACTTGTATTCAGAAAACTGCATCTCAATGTTAAAAGAAATTTTTTAAAAAGGCCTAAATAACTGGAAGAATATCCCATGCTCATGTATTGGAAGTTTAAATATACTTAAGATGTCAATTGTACTTAAATCGATATATAGATTCAATGCAATCCTGATAAAAAATTCACCAGCGTTAAAAAAAATTGAAAACATGATCATCAAATTTATTTGGAAGGGTATGTGATCCTAAAGAGCCAGAAACATCATAAAAAGGAAAAGTGAACCCTCATCTTCAGACTTTAAATCATATTACCTACCTATAGTGGTAAAAACAGCATGGTACTGGTCTGAAGACAGACACACAGACCAATGGAACCAAATTTATGGGTCAGAAACAGACCCTCACAGGTATGGTGAAGTGATTTTTGACTAGCCTGTCGAACCCACACAGCTCGGGCAGAAAAGCTCATTCAACAAATGTTGCTGAAAGAATTGGATACCCAAAGCCAACAGAAGGAAAGAGGACCCCAATCTCACACCTTGTCCAAAAACTAACTCAAAATGGATCAAAAACCTAAAAATAAAAGCAAGAACCATAAAACTTCTAGAAAAAATTGTAGGAAAATATCTTCAAGACCTGGTGGATTCTTAAAGGAGATAAGAGGAGGAATGAGACGGACTATTAATGTTTAATGTATGTAGAAGTTTTAATTAGCTTTACTGTAAAAGTGTGGAAATGTATAGAGTGGATAGTAACACATAGTGAGTAACAGCTAGTTTATAAATGGGGATGTGACTGAAAATGATAGTCTTTGTATGTAAATGCCAATTGCCAGAATGCTAGAGAATAATCTAGGAAATGAATAGCACAGTAGACCAAGAGGTGGGTGAGAATTGTTGTTGATGGTACAGATGCAAGAGTGTCCTTTGTGAGTTAGAGCAAATGTTCAGCACTGCAGCAGGGTGTTGGGAATGTGGAGAAGCATGGGAAAAATACAGCTGGAGTGACCTATGGACTGAGGTTATTAGTAATAATATAATATTCTTACATCTTATGCTTATGTATGAGTAATACACTTCAATAAATTAACTCTAAAAAACCTCCTGCTCTAGAGTCTTTTTAATCACAAATATTTTGTAGAGTGCTAAGAGTTAGTAAAGCTGAGTTAGTTGACCTGCATTCAAATTCTCGTCCTTCTATATATAAGGACTGTGATCTTGAGGAAGGCATTAAGCTTCACTGACCATCAGTTTGTCTATCTGAGTAATGGGGATAATAAGGATTTATAACTCACAAGATGGTTATGATGAATCAATCATCCACAAAAAACACTTAGCACAGGCGGCGGACTTGGCCCAGTGGTTAGGGCATCCATCTATCACATGGGAGGTCTGCAATTCAAACCCGGGCCTCCTTAACCCACATGGAGCTGGTCCATGCGCAGTGCTAATGTGCACAAGGAGTGCCATGCCACGAAAGGGTGTCCCCTGCGTAGGGGAGCCCCACGCGCAAGGAGTGCGCCCTGTAAGGAGAGCCGCCCAGAACGAAAGAAAGTGCAGGAATGGGGCTGCACATATGGAGAGCTGACACAACAAGATGACGCAACCAAAAGAAACACAGATTCCCGTACTGCTGACAACAACAGAAGCAGACAAAGAAGACGCAGCAAATAGACATAGAGAACAGACAACCGGGGTGGGGAGAGAAGGGGAGAGAAATTAATAAATAAATAAATCTTTAAAAAAAAACACTTAGCACAGAGCCTGGTATATAGCAGGTGCTAAATAAATGTCAATTTTGCCACTTTTATTGTTATTTTGTTTTCTTATGATCTGTGCCTTCACAGTCTTCATGACGAATTTGAGACAGTTACAATGAAAATCAGGTCTTTGAAGCCCAAATGTAATATATAATGAGCATGGAATAAAAAAATTATGAGTGGGAATGACACCATCAACATGGCAATGTAAAACATCTCCTGGAAAAGTCTCCTCTCAATAACAAACTAATAAAAGGGAAAAATCCCATTTGCTTGGAATTCTGGAGAATGATAGATACTGGAGAAGGACTCCACACATGCTGAATCAAAGAAAATGAAAAGAAACACCAAAATCAAGTAGGAGATTTATATCCCAGATCCATCAGTCTAGACTGCACCCTCACACCAGGTACCACAAAACTTGGAGTTGTAAAGAGGCATCCTGGCCTGGGTCCCAACTGCCATGGATTCAGACCAGAGAGCACTACAAGTAGCAAGTTAGAACCCCATGCATATCTAAGCACAGGAACCCAACTATACAGAGATCCAGGTCAAAATTCAAGATGCTGTGGAATGCTACATATAAAAATGCCCCCCAGGGAAAAAAGGAATTTAGGCAAAAGTGTTGGCAAGAGGTGCACACATTCAGCCCATTCTGTTTGCTGGAACACCTAAACACAAAATTGATCTTTCTGGATTGATCCCATTTGGCTCCCTGGGGTATATATATGAATGGGAAGAAACCAGACGTAGAAAATTCTCATGGGAAAAAAGGGAGGGGGAGTGAGTAACTGAACTGCTATAAAAAACAGAATGCATCCCAGAACTGAAAAGTATAATGAGATTGGGACCCTGAGTAAGGGAAAGAATTGAAACAAGTCATAAGAGCAAGGGAGAACATTCTGCAAAAAAAAACAAATACAACTGATCAAGATTCAAAGAGAAGGAACAGGGCAAGAAAAACGGGCAGAAGAGCTGAGAAAATCTGAGCAGTTAAACACAGGCTACTATAAAGATCTATAATAAGTTGGACCATGTGTCAAAGAAAAGCCTTAACACAAATCTAATAAAAAATAAAACTCTAGGGAAAGCAATTCAAAAGATTACTCTTCAGAGTTAATACACCAAAACAAGCAGATGCATAGACATTAGCCAAAAATTACAAGACATGGTAAGAAACAGGAAGATATAGTTCAGTCAAGGGAAAAATTTAAATCTTCAGAGGCAACACAGAATTTGGAACAACTAATCAAAGAAGTTCAAACAAATCTCCTAAATTAACTGAAGGGGATAAAGAATAATATGTATAGAAATAAACTAATGTTGGGCACAGAGCTAAAAGCATATTAAGAAGGCAATGACTGGACAAGAATAATTTGAAAGTATAAAAGGAAATGTAACAGAACTTATGGGGATGAAGGGCATACGAGTAGAGATGAAAAATGTTCTAGAGGCATACAACAAATTTTGAACAGGCAGAAGAAAGAAACAGAAAACTAGAAGACAGGGCAGCCAAAATCATACAGTCAGAATAACAGAGAAAATAATAGAAAAAATTGAGCAGTATTTCAGGGAAATGAGTGAGAGCATGAAGCATAAAAACTTATACAACATGGGTCTCCCAGGAGGAGAAGAGAAGGGAAAAGAATCAGAAAGAATATTTGAAGAAATAATGCAAAAAATTTCCCAACTCTTATGAAAGACATAAATATGTATGTCCAAGAAGCGCAAAGTACTCCAAACAGAATGAAGCCTATTAGACATACTCAGAGACACAAACTAATCAGAATGTCAAATGCCAAAGGTAAAGAGAGAATTCTGAAAGCAGCAAGAGAAAATTGATTCATTACATACAAAGGATCCTCAATAATGCTAAGTGCCATTTTCTCATCAGAAACCATGCAGGCGAGAAGGCAGTGGTACGCTACATTTAAGGTACTGAAAAAAAAAAAAACTTCCAGGAAAAAATCCTTGATCTGGTAAAAGTGTTTTCAAAAATGAGGAAAGCAATTTAAATATTCATAAATAAATAGAAACTGGAAGAGGTTATCAACAAAAGAGCTGACCTACAAGAATTATTAAAGGAAATTCTTCAGATTGAAAGGAAAAGACAGGAAACAGTGGCTTGGAATAATGTGAAACAGTGAAGATCTTTGGTAAAGGTAACTAAAAGGGTAAATGCAAAACACTATCATACTCTATCCTCAATATATAACTATACTCTTCAATTCTAATAAATGTCAGAATATAATTCAATAGAAAAAAGTCATAGTCCATGTTAACAGACATGCAAAATATAAAGAGGTAATGTAGGATAGATAATACAAACAGGAAATGTAGGAATATGGGAGCAGAGAATGTGTGGGTTATTGAAGCTAAATTGGTTTCTTCTCAAATTAGTAGGTTATAGATATAGGTTGTGTAGTACAAACCCCAGGGTGATGGCAAAAAAAAGTCTTTTTAAGATACATTGAAATGGAAATAAGGAAGGGATCAGACAGATACATCACAAAGGATCAACTGTACAGAAAAACGAGGCTGCAATAAAGGAAAAGAAAGACAATAAATATATGACATACACAAAAAATGGATAAAGTAAATACTGCCTTTACCATAATATAACAGAATGTGAATATATTAAACTACCCAGTCAAAAGGTGCAAATTTGCAGAATGAATAAAAAGCACAATCTAACTATATGTTGTTGGCAAGTGACTCATCTTAGACCCAAATTCACAAAGAGGTTGAAATCACCAGGATGGAAAATTATGCTCCTTGCAAATAGTAAGCAAAAATAGAGCTAGGTTAGCTGTACTAATATCAGACAAAATAGACTTTAAGTCAAAAGTTGTTATAAGAGGGAAACGGACTTTGGCCCAGTGGTTAGGGCGTCCGTCTACCATATGGGAGGTCCGCGGTTCAAACCCCGGACCTCCTTGACCCGTGTGGAGCTGGCCATGCGCAGTGCTGATGCGCGCAAGGAGTGCCGTGCCACGCAAGGGTGTCCCCCGCGTGGGGGAGCCCCACACGCAAGGAGTGCGCCCGTGAGGAAAGCCGCCCAGCGAGAAAAGAAAGAGCAGCCTGCCCAGGAATGGCGCCGCCCACACTTCCCGTGCCGCTGACGACAACAGAAGCGGACAAAGAAACAAGACGCAGCAAATAGACACCAAGAACAGACAACCAGGGGAGGGGGGGAATTAAATAAATAAATAAATCTTTAAAAAAAAAAAAAAAAAGTTGTTATAAGACACAAAGAATCCACCAAGAAGAAAAACAATCATAAATATGTATGCACTCAACCACAGTGCCCCAAAATACATGAGGCAAACACTGGCAAAACTGAAGGCAGAAAAAGACACTTATACAATAATAGTTGGAGACTTCAATTCACCACTCTTATCAAAAGATAGACTATCTAGACAGAAGATTAATATGGAAACAGAGAACTTAAATAATAAAATCAATGAACTAGACTTAAAAGACATATATAGAAGATTGTACTTCCAAAGAATAGGATACATAATTAAGTGCACATGGATTATTCTCCAGGATAGACCATGTGTTGTGTAACAAAGTTTCAATAAATTTAAAATGAGTGAAATTATTCAAAGCATCTTCCCTGACCACAATGAAATGATGCTGTAAATCAATGACAGGCAAAGAACTGGAAAATACACAATATATGGAAGTTAAGCAACACACTTAAACAATCAGTGGGTCAAAGAAGAAATTACATGGGAGATAAGTAAATATCTTGAGAAGAATGAAAACAAGAACACAACATATTCAAATGTATGGGATGCAGTGAAGCCAAGGCTGAGAGGGAAATTTATAGTCCTAAATGCTCACTTTAAAAAAGAAGAGCAAAAATAAAAGTCCTACCTGCACACCTAGAGAAACTAGAAAAAAGAACAGCCAAGTAAACCCAGAACAAGTAGAAGGAAAGAAATAGCAATGATTAGAGCAGAAATAAATGAAATTGAGAATTAAAAAGCCAATAGAGAGCACTAACAAAACCAAAAGTTGGTTCTTAGAAAAGATCAATAAAATTGAAAAATCTTTAGTGAGAGGAACAAAGAGAAAAGGAGGAAAGATGCAAACAAATAAAATCAGAAATGAGAGGGGGACATTACTACCAACCCACAGAAATAAAAAGGATCATAAAATTGTCAATAAAATACTTGCATATTGAATCCAAGAGCACATTAAAAGAATTATATACTGTGATCAAGTTGCATTTATCCCAGGTATGCAAGGATGAGTCAACATAAGAAAATCAATTAATGAAATATACCATATTAAAAAACAAAGGGAAATACACATGATCATCTCAATTGATGCAGAAAAGGCATTTGACAAAATCCGTCACACTTTCCTGATAAAAAACAACAACACTAAGAACTAACCAGGAATAGAAGGAAACATCCTCAACATGAAAAACGTGCATGAAAAGCCTACAGCTAACACTCAGCGGTAGACTGAAAGTTTTCCCTCTAAGATCAGGAACAAGACAAGGATGCCTACTGTTACCATTGTTATTCAGCATTGCGCTAGAAGTTCTTCCCAGAGGAATAGGGAAGAAAAAGAAATAAAAGTCATCCTAATTGGAAAGGAAGGAGTTAATGTTCCCTCTTTGCAGATGATATGATCCTATATACAGAAATTTCTGAAAAGTCCACAACAAAGCTCCTAGTGTGATAAATGAATTTAGCAAAGTGGCAGGGTTAAAGATCAACACCCCAAAATCATTAGTGTTACTATACACAAACAATAAACAATCAGAAGAAGAAATCAAGGAAAAAATTCCATGCCCAAAATCAACTAAAAGAATAAAATATCTAGAAATAAATCTAACCAAGGATGTAAAGAACTTGTGCACAGAAAAACTACAAAACAGTGTTGAAAAAAATTAAAGAAGACCTAAAAAAATGGAAGGATATTTAGGTTGACTGAAGAAAGCTACTGGAATTAGGCTGCAGATAAAGCTCTTTATTCCCTGGTTTGCACAGACAATATCTTGAACTTGACTTGGGAACTGTTTTTAGTAGAAAGCGCAATTGTTTATCAGTAAGAATTATCATCAAACTTATTTTTACTGGTCTTACCTGTGATAAAAATGTATTGTTAAGGTCTTTGCCAAAGTAAAATAATTAACTCAATAAATGATAAAATCTAAGACAGTTCTTATAACAAATGTAAAATTAAATTTCTGTAAAGGCAAATAAAGTAGAGGAACGCAACTGGAGTACATTGTGATCATCTAAATAATTAAATATTCCTTAGAACAGAGGGTCTTATAATTAGTTTGCAGATGAAACGTCTGAGAATGTTGCTAAAGTGCAGATTCAGATTGCTTCTAAGTCTGGAGTGGGGCCTGGGAATCGGTATTGAATTCTCTGGTGATTCTGCTCCTGGTTTCCACACTATAACTTGAGTTGCAAAGCCTCACTCTATTCTTCACTTACAGCAGTTTTCTTAACCAATTCTCAAATTACCAACAATGAAAAACTTAACAGAAAGTATCTTCAGACACCATTTCACAAAAGAACAGATAATCTCTTTATGTCTTTTTCTTAAATCATCCTTCATACATCACTGAGGGTGGATGACTACAACAGAGTTCATTTCTATAGGGAGTTAAAGTGATATAACCCAAGTAAGTTGCTTTCTAATATTCTCAATTGATATAAAGACAAAGCTTAGAAAATGTAGAGGAATAAATAGTCAGCATGAGCCTTGAACTCTACCATCAATTATATCCTGCCAAGCAATATCTCTGTCCTTTCCTAAAACTCTTCTCCTCATTCCCCATTTACTGTGAGCAGTGTTTTACTTAACAGATTACCGTGTCTTCCAGCACTCAATCCCCTCTTAGCCACTCTTGAGTTTCTCCAGGCCCTGTTCTCCCTGGTCTGGTTTTCCTAACTCTCTTCCAGCTTAAACTGCCGAACTCTAAGAATGCTCTGGACCTGTTATAAGAAACTTCCTCGATGGAATGGAGGAGAGCATGGGCCATGATGTGGACCATTGACTATGAGGTGCAGAGGTGCCCAAAGATGTACTTACCAAATCCAATGGATGTGTCATGATGATGGGAACAAGTGTTTTGGGGGGGAGAGGGGGGGTGGGGGAGTGGGGTTGAATGGGACCTCACATATATATTTTTGATGTAATATTATTACAAAGTCAATAAAAAAAAAAAAAAAAGAAACTTCCTCGAAAGTGCTTCCATGCCAATTTTCTGGGCTCTCTCTCCTTCCCTTCTTCTCAGTGGAGAGAAGTTTATGTGGTTTTCTCTTCCAATTTATCTACTTCGAATTTCACTTTAGTTCAGTGCCAGACCTAAGAATAAGCACCCAAGAACAATTAAATGATTACTGAATTAATTAATTAATTAATTAGTTCTGGATCCACCACTCCACTGAAATAATTATTTCAAAAGTCATCAAAACAAGTAAGACCAAACAGCCTTTTCTCAGTCCCTAATTAAATTTCGACAATCACTTTCTTTGGTCAATGTAGTCACCCACTTAATGAAAGAAATTTTCCTTTTGCTGCTTCAAGACCCACATACTCTACAATTTCCTGCTACTTTCCTGAACACGCCTTTGTTAGCTTCTCTTTCTCTGCCCAGATTTCAAATGTGAAATCTTCTCAAGGTTTGATTCTGGGTCCCATTTTCTTTTAACTATGTGCACTATCCCTTTGCCATCTTATCTGCCCCCATGGTTTAAACTGCATTTGGATGACTCCAAATTAAGTATCTTTAATTTGGGCATCTTACCTGTTCATATCTATCACTGCCACATCTATCAGATTCACACTTTGACGTCTCTCCACAGATCCAAGCATACATTTGCTAATGACTGTAGGGCATCTACACTTGGGTGTCTCATCAGTACATCAATTCTAATACATCCCAAATAGAACTCATGACCTCCCTTTACAGACCTCCTCCTCATCTGTTCCCAGTCTTATCCAGGACCCCACCATCCTCCTGATTTTTCAGCCATGATACCTAAGTTATTTTCAACTCCACCTTCTCACATTCTTGAACTCCATCACTGTTAAGACCTACTGAGTCTAGATAGGAAATGTCAATTATAACATAAAGTGGTCTTACCACTGACAATTCACCAACCCTAATCACAATTCAATCCAGCCTACATAGTACAACTAGAGTCGTATTCCTAAACCATGCTTGTAATTACTCTAGCCACAGTTGTTCCCTGGTTCTTCCTCATACCAACTTGCAGATTCTGTTTTTTGTGCCCTATATTTAGTGTCCTTCTTCTACCTCAACCTCTTCAAGGCTGTTTTAATGAATTTTTCCTTGATGCCCACTTGCCTTACACTTCTTCACCACCAGGAAAAATTGATCTCCCCTGCTCTTATGTTCCCTCAGTCATTTGTTCATTTCTCCAATTTAGGAATTATCATAATCTGTCTTGAATTAAAATTAATGTGTGTGTATATGTGTGTCTTTCCAATATATATGAACTCTTAGCTGGCAGGAATGGGTACTATTCAATTTTTCAGTCACCTCCTAAAACCAGCCATGAATATTGCACATAGTGAATGCTCAATAAACATTTGTTGAATTTGAATCTGTTGAATAGTTCATCAGTTTTCAGCTACTGACTGAGTTGTACCATGGAGGAAACTAATTTGTACCAAATGGGGCACATTTCAACTACTTACACTATTACTTTCACGTTTTCAGTGAATCCAGGCATCTTTTAGTAGCCTCTAGGTACACTTAAACTTTAAGATAAAAGGTATTTTCTGTCAAAATGATTTACAGTCAATAACACTGCCAATTACAATAAAGTAATCAACATACATGCAAATGCAATAAAGCCTCAACTAAGAGAAATACAAGGGAATGCCAGTGGATAATGATGATATTTGGTAATCACAGCCTCTTTCCCCTCTAGCAATTGTTCTGATGCAGAATCAGTCTTAAGAGATTCCTATAGCCAGATGTAAGCAGAGAAATATCATTACAAAACTCACTCAGCTATATTTCCCACATCCCTGGTTTGGGAAATTCACATGGATTAATATGTCAGACTGAGAGGAAGTCAAATTTAAAAGATCCCTTGCCTGAGAGACCTGCGGTTCCCATTTAGAACTTGTCTGCACATGTGATTAAGTATACTCTTTGGAAACTATTTTGTCATATCAAAATATAAAATTAAGAAGCAGGAACACTATCAACATTATCATTTGCACAAATAGCATATTTAATAATATTGTAACTGTGAATCTTTTCTGGTTATATTAGGAAATTTTTTTTTCTCTTAACTCCAGAATAGCACAAATAGAGATACTTTAAAATTAATTCTTTAGATAACTGCCTCAACTTTGTTCTGATCAATGTAATCAATCCTGTTGTGAGAGTTAGTCATTTGTAGGCTATAGCAAAAAAAACTGTGGGTGCTCCACCCAGGTCCACAAATATTCCATGAACATTTATATTTGTTTATCTCCTGGATTTTGTGTGCTTTGTGTAAAAAAAAAATCTGCATCTGGATCTCTTTGGATGACAGTCCTTGGGCTCCTTAAGCTGCCTTGTCTAAAGGAGCAGAGATCTGGAACTGTTTTGGTGTTTAAGTCACCTCAGGGAAGTCTTAAGCCAATGCCTGACTGGTATGGGAATATGAAATTCCAGCTCCTCTGCTTCCAGTTGGTGCAAGCACTGAAACATAATATAAGCTCAGAGTATTCCTGCACGATAGGTATGAGGCTGGGACTTGTCTGCAATATACCCTTGCATAACTTCTTACTCATT
Organism: Dasypus novemcinctus; assembly: GCF_030445035.2. Lineage (NCBI taxonomy): Eukaryota > Metazoa > Chordata > Mammalia > Cingulata > Dasypodidae > Dasypus > Dasypus novemcinctus. The sequence continues at coordinate 37,145,367 of NC_080704.1, forward strand.
CCTATTCTACTCACCTTGCTCCTTTACCTGTCATCCTGGGAGCATTTCCTTTTAAATCACTAGCATGCAAATCCTGAAAACACCAAACATACAGTAATGGTAGAATATACCAGTGAGGGGTGATGGGAATTTACTAAAGTGATCAGGTTCACTTCTTGCCTGATCACAATAACAGTCCATACCTGTCAGTGAACCCTCATCTGCTCTCTACTCTTTAGCTCCCAGCTTTGCTTCTTTTGAAATGTCATCTCTACTCCTCCTCACCTCCTCTTTGAATCCAACTCTCCATATTAATTTATCATCCCTTATCTTAGATAATATAGTCTGTGTATTACCTGAGGATCATGAAAAAGAGTATCTATGGGGGCCAGAAGACCTGAATTCTAACCTTTGCTCTGCCACCAGTACATGAGTAACCTTGGGCAAGTCATAACTCTTCTGTTTCCTCTTTAAATGGCACTACTGGCATTTTGAATAGGATATATTTGTGCTGGACTATGCTTTACATTGCAAGCTCTTTAGCATACCTGGCTCTCCCCCACTAAATGTACACAGCACTTCCCCATAACCAGTTATTGTGACAACCAAAAAATGCCCACACATATTTCCAAATGCTACAAATGTGGTAGTATTGTCCACCTCCCACCCACTTGGTGAATCAATAGACAAGCAACAGTATTCTTCCTACGGAATCATGATTTGAAGTTGCTCTCCAGTCTACTAATGCCTATCATGGCTTTGTTTTCATACATGATGCCCAGAAATAGAGGTCAATTCGCTATAAATGAACATCTGATCAGAGGAGAAAAACATCTTTCAGAGTGATATTTTCCCATTTGAAGTATGCAGAGTTTATCTTACATGATTGCTGAAAGTGTATTTGAACAAATATTACATTACCTACCCATAATTTAAACAAGATAACACAAGATAATTAAAATAAGCTTGAGTTTAACCATTTGAACTTAATAGCACATTTAATGCAATACACTTAAAATGATCAAGAAATAAATCATTTTAATCGTAGGATTTACTTATTAGATTTACTGCATTATGTTTTTAATAAAGTAATATTACACTGATTAAGTGAATCTTTAACAAAATGTCAGTCTACATAACCATAGGCTCTGTGGAGGTTCTGATAATTATTACAATCCATTCAGACAATAAATTATTGAAAGATTATTACAAATTGCATCATGTTTTCTGTAGTTGGATCATGAAATTAGCGAGAGTATCTTTAGTCTTTACTTTATAAAATCTCTAATAAAGTCATGAATTATCACCCCAATTTTTTGATTAGATGATAAAATCTCACTGATTTTTAAAAATAACATTATCAAAAGCTATTTTCATCTATAATAATGAATGAAAAGTAGTGGGGTTAAGGCAGGGGAAGACTGGAATTTTATATTTATTATAAACTCAGGAATCTATTTTTTCATTTCACGTTATCCATGCCTATCAAGACTCTATTTTTTTTTTTAGGGAAGTTGTGAGTTTACAAAACAATCATGCATAATATGCAGGATTCTCATATATCATCCTGCCACCAAACCATGCATTATTGTGGGACATTTGTTACAGATTATGAAAGAACATCATAAAAATATCCCTCATAACTATAGTCCATAGCCTACATTTGTTTTATTTTCCCCATAAACCATACTATTGTTAGTACCACATATTAGTACTGTATATCTGTTATTTTTCCTGAGAGAACATTCTCATATTTGTAGTGTTAACCACAGTGTCACTGCATTATATGACCCTATGCCTTGTACAATCCATCCAAGTATACACGCAGTGGCTCTCATCAGAGTTGTGCTATCATCAATTCAGTCAATTTTAGAATGTTTTCAATTACTCCAAAAGGAGTTACATTCCCCTATTGCTGACACTTAGCATTGATATAGTACCTTCTTTGCCATTGATGCAAAAATATTGCACTATTACTGTTAACTATAGTCCATAAATTAGATCTGCTGTATTCTCTCCATGTGTCACTATATTCTTAATACTTTGTAAAACTGAGTTATATTTATCCTAGTTCATAGATAACATTCTTGTGTTTATACTATTTTTTCTCTTTATTTTTTTTATTGTTACATTAAAAAAATATGAGGTCCCCATATACTCCCACCCCCCTCACCCCACTCCTCCACCCTTAACAACAACCTCCTCCATCATCATGAGACATTCATTGCATTTGGTGAATACATATCTGAGCACCGCCGCACCTCATGGTCAATGGTCCACACCATAGCCCACACTCTCCCACAGTCTACCCAGTGGGCCATGGGAGGACATACAATGTCCAGTAACTGTCCCTGCAGTACCACCCAGGACAACTCCAACTCCCAAAAATGCCCCCACATCACATCTCTTCCTCCCACTCCCTACCCCCAGTAGCCACCATGGCCACTTTCTCCACATCAATGCCACATTTTCTTTGATTACTAATCACAATAGTTCATGAATAGAATATCAGTAAGTCCACTCTAATCCATTCTCTATTCCTCCATCCTGTGGACCCTAGAAAGTCCATGTCCACTCCACATCTATATCAAGAGGGGGCTTAGATTCCACATGGATGCTGGATGCAATTCTCCTGCTTTCATTTGTAGACACACTTGGCTCCCTGGTGTGGTGGTTGACCATCTTCACCTTCATGTTAGCTGAGTGGGCTAAGTCCAATAAACCAGAGTGTAGGAGCTGCAAGTCTGTTGAGGCCCAGGGTCTGGTTATCACATGGTCAGTCCAGAGATTCAGGTCCCCTGGGTATACATTAAACCCCAGCACCAACTACAGTTCTGGTAAAAGTAACAGGAGAGGCTTGTGGACAAAGATCACACCTGAGTCCAGCTCCATTCCACAGAAACAAAAACTCCAAAGTAGGGCCAACCCACATGGCACTGAATTCCATCTGCCGTGACCAAAGAACCTGTGGGTCTCTGTAGCCCTCAGAAGAACCAATACCTGGGGTTGCATCTACTTTTATCTGTCTCTGGGACTCTTCTGAGGTGTGCATAAGGGCAGCCCCTCTGATAAACTCCCGGCTCTTTTTGGAGACTCATAGCCATATAAACTCATTTGTCCTTTCCATTTCCCCCTTTTATTCAGGTCAAAAAGTATTTTTAACTCCTGGTATTATATGTAGACTGAGATATTCTGCTTGTCCGAGTTGACCCTTTTATTCAAGGTCATTTTCTAGTTACATCATCAGCTGGTACTTGGTAGTAATCCCTCGGCACTAGGGAGGCTCATCCCCGGGAGTCATGCCCCACGCTGGGGAGAAGGCAACACATTTACATGCTGAGTTTGGCTTCGAGACTGGCCACATTTGAGCAACATGGAGGCTCTCAGGAGGTAACTCTTAGGTACCCTGCGGCTCTAGACCTTGTTCTTATTTCAGGTGCACAGGCTTACAAGCATAGTCATTAGTATCAAGGGCTCATTGTTGGACCTTCCTTCTTTTTTGGTCTTTGCCGTTGCACTTGGGGAATTGTTGCTGTTCCTTTAGGGACTATGATAGAGCTCCCCTGGCTAAGAACTCAGCACTGCCTCAGTTGTTATTTTTAATTGTAACCACTATGAAAATATCCAAACATTTTTATGTACCCTTGATATATGCCCTGGAGAACTCCCTGCCAACCATGTGTCCCCTGTCAATAACATCCCACATCAGTATTCCTCCCCTGCCATTGAACCTCTCTGTGATCCAAAACTTCTTCAAAAATGAAGCCCAATACATTGCCAGGTTCCATTAATAGTAAAATGGAATATAGTGATGAGTTTAAAGGTTAGATATAGAATACATATTAATTTAGAAAAATTAAGGTAAAAATAAGTTGGGGTATCAAAAAATTTAAAAATGCAAAAGCTTTGTTTTGCTCATCCACCACTGAGTTCACTATGTTATACAGTCCCTAGATTATCCTCTAGCTTCCTTTTAATTGACACTTAGGTCCCTAGATTACTCCTTTCAGCCACAATTACATTTGTAAATCAACCATTTTAGTTATATGTACTATAATGTGTTACTATCAGCTCTATCCATTTCCACACATTTACAATGAATCTTATTAAAAACTCTACATACATTAAGCATCAGTTCCCCCTCCTCAACCTTCATTATATCTCCTTGTAACCTCTACTCTATAGTTTAGTTCAATGTGTTTATTCATCATATTTAGTTCATATTAATGAAACCATACAATATTTGTCATTTTGTGTCTGGCTTATTTCAGTCAACATAGTGTCTTCAAGGTTCATCCATGCTATCAATGCATCTTAACTTCATTTCTTCTTACAGCTGAAGAGTATTCCATCGTATGTATATACCACATTTTGTTTATCCATTCATTGACTGATGGATACTTGGGTTGTTTCCATCTTTTAGCAATTGTGAATAATGTCACTATTAATATCAGTGTACAAATCTGTTTGTGTTCCTGCATTCAGTTCTTCTGACTATATTCCTAGTACAGGGACTGCCAGATCACACAGCAGTTCTATATGTAGCTTCCTGCAGAACCACCAAACTGTCTTCCACAGACGCTGCATCATTCTACATTCCCGTAAACAGTGAAGATGTTCCTATGTCTCTTTATAAGGTGTGAAAAGATACCTAAATCTAGTATTGATGTGCTTTTCCCTAATAGCTAGTGATGTTGAACAATCTGCTTGTGATTTTTGCCATCTGTATTTCCTCTTTGGGAAAAAGAATTTCAGGTCTTTTGCCTATTTTTAGATTGGGTTGCTTGCCTTTTTATGATCTCTTTATAAAACATGGAGATCAAATGCTTATATAATATATGGTTTTCAAATACTTTCTCTCATTGAGTAGGCTGCCTTTTTACCTTCTTGACAAAGTCATTTGAAGTACAAAAGTGCTTAATTGGAGGAGGTCCCATGTATCTATTTTTCTTTTGTTGCTCACGCTTTGAGTATAAGCTTTAAGAACCTACCACCTACCATAAGATCTTGAAAATGTTTCTGTATAATTTCTTGTAGGAATTTTATTGTTTTATCGAGGTCTTTGATCCATTTTGGGTTAATTTTTATATACAGTATGAGAGAGGGATCCTCTTTCTTTCTTTTGGATATGGCTATCCAGTTCTCCCAGCATCATTTGTTGAACAGACTATTGTGGCCCAGCTGAGAGGGCTTGATTGACTTGTCAAAAATCACTTGACTCTAGATGTGAGGGTCTATTTCTGAGTTCTTAATTCAGTTCCATTGTTCAATGTGTTTTGCCTTTATGCCAGTACCATGCTGTTTTTGTCACTGTAGCTAGGTAATATGTTTTAAATTCAGGAAGCGGTAGTTTTCCAACTTGATTCTTCTTTTTAAAAAAGATCATTTTGGCTATTCAGGGCCCCTTACCCTTCAAAATAAATTTGATCATTGGTTTTCCACTTTTGCAAAAAAGGTTTTTGGGATTTTTATTGGGATTGCATTGAATCTGTAAATCAGTTTGGGTAGTATTGATACCTGAACAAAATTTAGTCTTCCAGTCCATGAACACGGAATGTCCTTCCTTTTATTTAAGTCTTCAGTTTCTTTCAGCAATGTTTTATAGTTTTCTGAATATAGGTCCTTTATGTCCTTGGTGAAGCTTATTCCTAAATATTTGATTCTTGTGAAATGAAATTTTTTTTCTGATTGCCTCCTCATACTGCATATCAGTAGTTTATAGAAATACTGTTGATTTTTGTGTATTAATCTTATATCCTGCCACTTAGTTCTAGTAGCTTTGTTGTGAATTTTTCAGGAATTTCTAGATAAAGGATCATATCATCAGTGAATAGTGAAAGTTTTACTACTTCCTGTCCTATTTGGGTGCCTTTTATTTCTTTATCTACCCTAATTGCTCTAACTAGAACCTCTAAGCACAATATTGAATAAAAATGGTGACAGTGGGCATTCTTGCCTTGTTCCTGATCTCAGTGGGAAACTTTCAGGCTTTCACCATTGAGTACAATGCTAACTGTAGGTTTTTCATATATGCTCTTTACCAAATTGAAAAAGTTTCCTTCTATTTCTATCTTTTGGAGTGTTTTTATCAAGAAAGAGTGCTGTATTTTGTCAAATGCTTTTTCTGCATCAATTGAGAAGATCATATGATTTTTATTCTTCAATTTTTCAATGTGGTTTATTACGCTAATTGATTTTCTTATGTTGAACCACCCTTGCATATATGGGATAAAACCCACTTGATCGTGGTATATAATTCTTTTAATATGGTTTAGATTCTGTTTGCAAGTATTTTGTTGAGGCTTTTTGTATCTATATTCATTAGAGATATTGGTCTGTAATTTTCTTTTTTTGTAGTATTTTATCTGGTTTTGGTATTAGGGTGATGTTGGCTTCATAGAATGAGTTTGGTACCATTCTTTGCTGTTCAATTTTTTTTTGAGTGATTGGTATTAAATTGTCTTTGAATGATTGGTAAAATTCTCCTGTGAAGTCATCTGGTCCCAGGCTTTTCATCTTTGGAAACTTTTTGATGACTGCTTCAACCTCTTCACTTGTTATTTGTTTGTTGACATCTTCTATTACTTCTAAAGTCAGTTTAGGTGCTTTGTGTTTCTAGGAATTTGTCCATCTCAACTACATTTTCTAGCTCTTTTGCATACAGTTGCTCATAATATCCTCTTATGATTTCTCCTATTTCTACGGAGTCAATGGTAATGTCCTCCCTCTCATTTCTGATTTTGTGTCTTCTCTCTTTTTTCCTTTTTCAGTCTAGTTAAGGGTTTGTCGATTTTGTTGATATTCTCAAAGAACCAATTTTTGGTTTTGTTGATTCTCTCTATTGTTTTATTGTTCTTGATTTCATTTATTTCTGCTCTGATGTTCTTTTGGCAGGAGAGGGTCACTGGTGCAGGTTGTTGTTGGTGGGGGAATGTGTGGGAAAGGGTACACCTGGGGCATGCATCTGTGGAATATGAATGTGTTCATTTTGTCATAGGATGTTATCTCAGAGGGCGAAGACTTGCACAAAAAACAACAAAATATTAAACTGCCATCCTGGGGAGTCCTACTACATTCTCAAATACAGGGGTAAGAATCTCTTGAGTACATAGGCAGTGCCTAATCACAGAAAACAGACCAATATGACAAGCCTTCAATATTAATGCATATAACTATGAACCTTACTTTTGTAAAATTGAAACTCAGCCTAATAACAACTGTTGCCTAAGTGTGACCTCCTGAAAACCTCCTTGTAACTCAAACTCAAATGTGGCCTCTCTCTAAGCCAAACACAGCAAATAAATGCATTACCTTCCCCCCAACATGGGACATGATTCCCAGGGAAGAGGCTCCCCCACACCTAGGGATTAATATCAAGCACCAACCAGCGATGCATTTGGAAAAAGACCTGGACCAAAAGGGTGAAATATTAAATACAAAGAGTTTTTATGGCTAAGAGACTCCAAAATGAGTTGGGAGGTCATTCCAGATGTTACATGTATGCATGTCTCAGGCAGATCTCACTAACTGCCACTGTAAACAAAGGTCCCAAATAAGGGTGCTCCTAAGGGCATTAGAAACATTCGGACATAATAGGCAAAGCACGCAGTCCTTAGAAATTAGCACCCTGTTGGTGGGCCTTACCTTGGAATATATGCCAACCTATTTACCCAATGTAAAAAGAGTTAGACTCATAATTTCCTCACACATGATTCTTCTACTCCTTTTACTTGAGCCTATAATTAGCTCTATACCGTTAAATATATAACTCAGAAACTTAAATCTTTAGTCTGTTTATGTGCCTGTTGAGCTCTGAATCTCTTAAGCGTTGTGGCCCCCAACTACTCTCCAGTTCATCAGACTTGCCCAGGACAACTAATGAAATGATGATGATGGACAACCCCCATCCCAAAAACCAGAGAGTGGCTAAAACAGCAAGCAAAAACGTTACTTCCACATGCCCCATAAGATCTAAGCCACCTCTCATTCTGAGGTGGAACAGATATCACCATCCCAAAATCCTCAAGGTTGAGGAATGAACAAAAATAAGGGGGAAATGCAAACATGCACATTAGTAAGTTTACTAATATTGTAGTAATGGAAGAACATGTAACATTGATATAAAGAGAGTGGTTATGAGAGTTTCTGAAGGGAGTGGGGGGCAAGAATAGGTGGTAGATAGGGCATTTTTAGAGCTTTGGAATTAAGTGTAACCCACAATGTAAATTATAGACCTTGGTTAGTAGCAGTGCTTCGATATTTATTAATCAATTGTAGTAAATGTACCACACAACTATACGATGTTATTAATAAGGGAAGATGTGGGAGGGGTATGAATGGTATATAAGGAAATCCCTTATACTTTCAGTGTAAATTTTCTGTAATCTAAAATGTCTTTAAAAATAAAGTTTATTATATTAAAAAAAAGAAATGAACAAATAAGGAATATCTCCTCTTTCATTCTCTTCACATCATGTGTTTTGTATATGTACTAACTAATCATTTATTGCAGGGGTTCTTAACCTATTTCCACGGACCACTTTGCCAGTTAGGTGAAAGCCACAGATCCCTTACTAAGTCCACATCATACTGTGCATTATTTAATAAATATATCACACCCGCACTAGCACATCCCCACAAGAATGTCTTTTTGAATTTCAATTCAAGCTCACAGATCCCTTGTTAAGAATCCCTGATTTATTGTATTACGTTAATAGGAAAAACAGTAGAATACAAACAGACCAGTTATCTTAAAGTAACTTTAACCTTTAGTGTTTAATTAGGCATAGCTTATTAATAATAGCATTGATAATTATGCCTCTGATAAATGCATACAATACCTGTTAAATCTGTTCAAAGCATTGGTGTAGAATGGCATGTCACTTGATAAAATAAACTGGCTGATCTACAAATGTAAATGAATATCTTATATATGGTATTTTAGATTTTAAAAAAGCCTGTTGCAGAAGTGATTGTAGATAATGTGATTCTAATATTGAAAAAAGATATGCACATGTAAAAATATGTTTTTTCTATTTATGCCTATATGATAATATTTCACCTATAGAGAAACACATATGGAGAACATGCAACCTAATGCCAGTATACACTTTTGAGTCAAAGGGTAAGAAACAGGAGAGAGATTCAGGGTAATTTCAGTTTTTTAAAAGATTTATTTATTTCTCTCCCCTTCTCCACCGCCCCAGTTGTCTGTTCTCTGTGTCTATTTGCTGCGTGTTCTTCTTTGTCCGCTTTTGTTGTTGTCGGTGGCATGGGAATCTGTGTTTCTTTTTGTTGCGTCATCTTGTTGTGTCAGCTCTCCGTGTGTGCAGCACCATTCCTGGGCAGGCTGCACTTTCTTTCACACTGGGTGGCTCTCCTTATGGGGTGCACTCCTTGCGCATGGGACTCCCCTACACGGGGACACCCCTGTGTGGCACAGCACTCCTTGCGTGCATCAGCACTGCGCATAGGCCAGCTCCACACGGGTCAAGGAGGCCCAGGGTTTGAACTGCAGACCTCCCATGTTGTAGACAGACACCCTAACCACTGGGCCAAGTCTGCTTTCCAGGGTAATTTCATTTTATAATATACATTTCAATATTGCTTGAAAATTTGTAAAATGTATATATATTAAGATAAAATTGAAAACTGAAAATAAATTTAAACATATTAAGAATAATGTAATTGTGATTTTTGTTTTAGATATATATATATACAAAGAATATCATTTTATAGGGAAAAGAAGCCTATTAATATTTTTGACAACGTAAAAAAAAAGAGACTCCCTGGCTGGCATTGTTAAAATTTCATTATCTTAAATATATCATACTACTGCCTTCTCACCTCCATGGTTTCCATTGAGAAATCACCATGTAGTCTTATTGACTTAATGTCCATTGTATGGGATGAATTGCTTTTATAGTGCCACTTTCAGAATTCTCTTTTTAACTCTGGCATTTGACATTCTGAATAGCAGATGTCTTGGAGTAGGTCTACTTGAATTTATTCTGTTTGGAGTCTCTTGTCCTTCTTGAATATTGATATTTATGTTTATCATAAGGGTTGGGCAATTTTCTGCCATTATTTCCTCAAATATCCTTTCTGCATCTTTTACATTCTCTTCTCCTTCTAGTACATCCACAACATGTATGTTTGTGCATTTCACATTGTGTATTGAATTCCTTGAGACTCTGTTCATTTCTTCTGATTCTTTTTCTGTCTGTTCTTCTGTTCTGTCTTTTCAATTTTAGATGCTCTGTCCTCCATTTCACTTGTTCATTCTTCTGCTATTTCAAACCTGCTCTTATATGCCTCTAAACTATTTTTATTTTTATTTTTTCTTTTTAAAAAGTTTATTGAAGTATATCACTCACACATAAACATGTATAAACAATAAGTGTATAGTAATAGTTGGGAACTTACAAAATAAACATACAAAACACCACACAGGGCTCCCACACCTTACCCCACCACCAATACCTTGCATTTTTTTTTTTTTGAGTTGTATGACCTCTTTTTTTTTTTTATTGATTTTGTGATAATATTACATTAAAAATATATATGTGAGGTCCCATTCAACCCCACCCCCCCACCCCACTTCTCCCCCCCCCCCCCCAGCAACACTCGTTCCCATCATCATGACACATCCATTGGATTTGGTAAGTACATCTTTGGGCACCTCTGCACCTCATAGTCAATGGTCCACATCATGGCCCATACTCTCCTCCATTCCATCCAGTGGGCCCTGTGAGGATTTACAATGTCCAGTGATTGCCTCTGAAGCACCATCCAGGGCAGCTCCATGTCCCAAAGATGCCTCCACCTCTCATCTCTTCCTGCCTTTCCCCATACCCATCAGCCACCATGTCCACTTTCCCAATCCAATGCCACCTCTTCTATGTGGACATTGGATTGGTTGTGTCCATTGCACCTCTATGTCAAGAGGAGGCTCAGATTCCACATGGATGTTGGATGCAATCCTCCCACTTTCAGTTGTAATCACTCTAGGCTCCATGGTGTGGTGGTTGTCCTTCTTCAACTCCATCTTAGCTGAGTGTGATAAGTCCAATAAATCAGATTGTAGGTGCTGGAGTCTGTTGAGGCTCAGGACCTGGCTATCACATTGTCAGTCCAGAGATTCAAATCCCCTAAATATATCTTAAACCCCAACATTAACTGCACCTCCATCACCTTAGCATGAAAGTCTTATGAAGGTTTGACCTAAAGTAAGGGGGAAATGGAAAGGAGAAATGAGTTTATATGACTACGAGTTTCTAAAAAAGAGTCTGGAGGCTGGCAGAAGGTTTGCCCTCATGCACAACTGAGCAGAGTCAGAGAGACAGATAAAGCAGATACAACCCCCAGATATTGGTTCCTTTGAGGGCTAAAGAGACCCATGGGAGTTATGGTCATGGCCGATGGGGTTAACTACCAGGGCAGATGGCCCCTCTTTGGAAATGGTGTTTATGTGTGATGAATCTGGACTCAGATGGGATCTCCCTTCATAAGACTTTCATGCTAATGTGCTGGAGGTGCAGTTAATGTTGGGGTTTAAGATATATTTAGGGGATTTGAATCTCTGGACTGACAATGTGATAGCCAGATCCTGAGCCTCAACAGACTCCAGCACCTACAATCTGATTTATTGGACTTACCACACTCAGCTAAGATGGAGGTGAAGAAGGACAACCACCACACCATGGAGCCTAGAGTGATTACAACTGAAAATGGGAGGATTGCATCCAGCATCCAGGTGGAATCTGAGCCTCCTCTTGACATAAAGGTGCAATGGACACAACCAATCCAGTGTCCACATAGAAGAGGTGGCATTGGATTGGGAAAAGTGGACATAATGGACAAAGGGTATGGGGAAAGGCAGGAAGAGATGAGAGGTGGAGGCGTCTTCGGGACATGGAGCTGCCCTGGATGGTGCTTCAGAGGTAATCACCGGACATTGTAAATCCTCACAGGGCCTACATGATGGAATAGAGGAGAGTATGGGCCATGATGTGAACCAATGTATATGAGGTGCAGAGGTGCCCAAAGATGTACTTACCAAATCCAATGGATGTGTCATGATGATGGGAACGAGTGTTGTTGGGGGGGCGGAGAGGGGGGGTGGGGGGGTGGGGTTGAATGGGACCTCACATATATATTTTTAATGTAATATTATTACAAAGTCAATAAAAAATAAAAAAATTAATAAAAAAAAAAAAAAAGAAAGTCTTATGAAGGAAGATCCCATCTGAGTCCAGATTCATCACACATAAACATCAGTTCCAAAAAGGGGCCATCTGACCTGGTAGTTAACCCCATCGGCCATGACCATATCTCCCATGGGTCTCTTTAGCCCTCAAAGGAACCGATATCTGGGGGTTGTATCTGCTTTATCTGTCTTTCTGACTCTGCTCAGTTGTGCATGAGGGCAATCCTTCTGCCAGCCTCCAGACTCTTTTTTAGAAACTCGTAGCCATATAAACTCATTTCTCTTTTCCATTTCCCCCTTACTTTAGGTCAAACAGCATTTTAAAGTCATGTTATTTTATGTAGACAGGGATATTCTGCTGATCCACATTGAACCTTCCGTATAAGGTCATTTTCCAGTTGCATCATCAGTTGGTAGTTGATAGTGGCCCCTCGGTGCCAGGGAGGCTCATCCCCGGGTGTCATGTCCCACGCTGGGGGGAAGGCATTGCATTTACATGCTGAGTTTGGCTTCGAGACTGGCCACATCCTCTAAACTATTTTTAATCTTATCCATTGTGTCTTTCATTTCCATAAAGAAAGCTTTGCAAGCTTTCAAATTCTTCTTTATGCTAACCCAGTGTCTTCTTAATATCTGTGGCAGTTTGATATTATTTATGAATTCCAAAAAAGACCTTTGATTATGTTTATAAACTGGTCTGTTCCTCTGGGGATGATACCCTTCGATTGTATTAGATTCAGCTGTGATGTCTTTGATTAATTTATGTTAAGATTAGGGCTTTGATTCAACCACATCAGTAGAGAATAACAGCAGTCCCCGCCCCCTTGGTGGGCTATATAAATGGACATTCATTCAAGGAGAACAAAGAAGTAGATACACGGAAGAAGATACATGGAAATAGAGAGAGCTCCATAGACACAGCAGAGGAGAGAACATGACCCTGGGGCTCTGGAGAGAGATAAGCCATTTGCCTGATAGTTTGCAGCTGAAGAAACTAGAGCCCTGAGCAGCTAAGCAGCTAAGGTGGTCCAGAAAGAAATGAGCCCTCCAGCCTACAGCTGGAGTTGGAAGAAGCTGGGCCCATGGACCCTTAAGAGGAAGAGGAAGGCTGAACCCTTGCAGATATTGCCCACCATCTTGCTTCAACAGGTGGCAAAGAGTTTGGTAAGGAAGTAACCTTGAGTTGGACTCTTTAGGGCCTTGTAACTGTAAGCGTTTACCCCAAATAAATACCTTTATAAAAGCCAACAGAGTTCTGGTACTTTGCATCAGCACTCCTTTGGTTGACTAATACAATATCCTTGATTTCTTTAGCCATTTTTTTTTTCATTCAACCCCTTAAATTGATTTAGGAACCTTGTGTGAACATTATTAATCAGTTGTTTAAATCCTGTATCTTGTCAGAATTTTTAATTTTTTTCCTTTGGCTGGGCCATATCTTCCTGTTTCTTAGTGTGGCTTTATTTTATTGCAGATATCTAGGCATCTGATTATGTTTGTGAATTTATTCTGATGGTTCATCTCTCTCTCTTGCTTAGTGGTTTTATTTCATGGTTGCTGTTTGATTTTTGGTTCATCTTATTCTAAATCTTTAAAATTGCCCTGCTAAAGTATCAAAACAAGGACCCACTAATGGGTGCAGATTAGGAACATGATTGACTCCACAGAGCTTTTTTTCTTCTTTCACTTCCCTGACCTGCCAGCATATGGTGCTCTTCAGTGAACCTTTCCATGGAGGTGACTCAACCTTCACTTACTGGTGTTTCTGGACTGGCTAGAGCTGCAATTTTAAGAGGGGCCCTGCTGTCCAAACTCACTGAAGAAAAAACACACTCTCCTGCAGCACCCTCCCTCATCCCTGAGAGGAAAATGTCCATTCCGCTCTCAGTTGGCCATCATCAGCCATGGGTTTTAGCTTCATTCTCAATCATGGGGGTGAGTAATTTATGTGTTTTTGTTATGGCTTCTTCATCTCTCTGTCCCTCTCCTTCCTGGATGATGTGTGTGGCAGCCTGCTGGTCTTCAGCTCCCTAAAGTGGCTCCCTCAGACAACTTTTGCCCTTCATCCATTGTTTTTGCAAGAGTTGAGCCCTGCTGACCTACTCCAACACCATCTCCCTACAAGTCTCAATCAAGACTCTTAGTGCCTACATATCTTACAGCTATTCTCCCCACACCTCTTTTAGCCAGAGTGAGAACTGTAAGTCTGTTACCTTCCTTTTGGTAAAAATTCAAAGAACAGAATGGGCCTTCAGGCGGAAATGATGTACGTTAATGCCATGGATTGTGGCAGACTTATTTTGGGTCTGTGGGAATCCTGCAGTGATAAAGAAATCCCTGGGGGCAGGAGTTACCATTTACATATGGGCACATGACCCTCATCATGGGTTTTGTTCATTATTCAACACTTTGTCTTTGCGCTTCCTAAAAGGTTTGACAACCTCTGCCAATCCCCAAATTATCCCACCTTCCTTTGCTCCCACTCTACGAAATTCCTGTGAAAAATGCTACCTATGTTCTCCTTTATGAATATCAGTTACTATAGATAGCTGTTCATTCAACTAGAATTTATTGAACAATGACTAGTAATTAAAGAGCCTCTCAAATGTTTTAATTTACAATAAATAGATATATGATCCAGTTTTAAAAAGCAAATGGAATTTATGTTTTGATGAAATTCATTGTTTTCATTTTTGCTTTAGTTTTGGTAGGTTACTTCCAGATAAGGAAAATATTCTCAAGTTCAGTAGACTGGATAAGAGCCGTAGTACCATAAAAATAATGTTTAGCTGAAAATTAAGACCTTTAGTCCTTACTTCCAGTTTCTCTACCAAATAGCCATATCATCTTGTCATTTAGCTCCTACAGGCCTTCTTTTCCATATCTATAATAAAAGACTAAAAGAATGCCATGCTGCTCTGACATGTTTCCCAAAAATCACTGCTTTTCTTCAGGCATTCTTCTCCCATATGAATGGAAATTGGCCTAATAGGTGACCTCCCTACCTGTGTTCCCCCCACCCACGTCCCACTCCACACAGTGCCTCTGGATGTATCTTCCAAAATGCAAAACACAAATCTAGAAATATTGCTCTATTTTAAAAAACACATTAATCTCAATTGAGTAATATAAGGTCCATTCACATTCTTTCCCCAGTCCACTTTAACTTCTTACTCTTCAATTGCTAGCCAATTGTCAGTCCTCCAAAATCTACACTATGACATATCTAACTAACTCACTGATTACTGAACTCAACTAGTTCATGATTATACCCTTTATCCAGTATTTTCCTCTTCAACTAATAGGCTGAAATGCCCAGAAGGGAAAATACATATAGCTTCCAATTTAGTATCCTTAGCACCTCACAGGGTATCTGCATTTAGAAGGTATTCCATAAATGTTTGGAGAGAGATGAACTTGAAAGCCCTCTTGCACCTGTATTGGCTTGAAAATCCCTCATGCTCTCAACACCAAAGTCAATACCAATTCTGACACTTCCCTCTCCCTAGCCTAACAAAGGTGGTATTTCCTTCCTCTTGAGATCACATCACTTTGTACATATGCTCGTGGTAGTAAATATTACACAGTCTTCTAATTGCTTTTTACAGATCAGTTTCTTTTCATTCAAATGTTATCTTCTTCCAACGACAAGAGTGCCGGGTGTACGCAGTCAAATTTGATTAAATTAAATACACTAAGTTTCTTTTCAACCCTTAAAATAGATGATTCTGATATTTTTTAAAATGCTAAATATCTTAGAGTGAATTACTTATGAAGACAAACTGTTATAAAACATTAATCATGAAGGAAATTGGCAAAATATATTCGATTATGTATAGGTAGGAATGGTAGATGCCAGTGTCAGTCTTCCTCTTTGAACTCTGTGAGCAAAAAGAGGCCATTAGACACTCTGAACACTTATCTAAGCTCTTCTTCTTTGAAGCTAGTTTTAAATAATACAATTGAAGCAAAGGGAATTTTAGCTCAGTTGCTTTACCTTGGTTCTAGGACATTTGGAGGCTAACATTCCAAATAGTTCTTAAAGAATTCTGAACCAGTTTTCTTTTTGTAGAGAAAATACAGTCACTATTTCTGAGTCCATTTATGAATAAGTTCTTACTTGAACAATGATACAGCAACACTATATTTAAAATAATTCAATGTTCCATATTTATACTATAACTCTTGGGAAAATCTTAAGTAAATATACTTTTCACAACACCAGAGAGGAAACCTTTAACAACAAGAGTTAGAAATATGTTAAATATGGTACAATGTCAGTTCTACAAGGCCCAAATATTCAGTAGCAGGCAGCAAGTCTTACTGTTAAGTCATAATTTATAACTTTGAAAAATACTTTTTTCAAGAAGGCAAAGCAACTATTTCTCCAAAGGTAGAGGAGCTATAAGGAAAATGACATTTTAAGAGGAAATAGGGAATGTTTTTTATTGCCTTAAACATTTTCCTTGTTCATTTTTTCTAATCCTTGGGATTCAGGGCAAATATTTTAATAATTACTTTCTTTATGAATTTCTTATCAGAAAAATATTATCACTTGTGCCAGTAATTTGGTGATTTTTTAAAAATCTCAGTTTCAGATCCACTCTTCTATACTCTGCTTTGTGATGTTGAGGATCACACCCTGCAAACTATACTTCTGCTTTGCTTGCTGACTCCATATTAGGATCTGATAATAGGGGGTGCTAGAAGACTGAATAATTGAAAGAGGGAGAAGGGATTTATTCATTCCTAGGTGCTTCCTTTGGACTTAATTTTCCTATTAGCTGTACCCCAGGCTAACTTCTTCATTCCTGCAGCAACACTTTTTTAGTAATAGCCATTGTATTCATTTTGCAGGGTTTTTTTTTTGAGACGTTCAGAACCAGCTTCATTGGACCCTGACTCTAGCAATACCAACACCAACTGACTGATCTCAAATGGCCCTTCTTACCATCACAGGGACTCTGGCACCAGCTAAACAGGGCTCTCTCATTGGAAGTCTGATTGCAGCTCTGCAAAATTTCTCCTTTAAACTTCTAAGTTTTAGTAATTCCAAGGTTTTCTCTAGGAGTGATAAATTACTTCCTCCAATGACTACTATTGCTCTCTTCTTGCCTTTCCAGGTCTTCACTGCCAGTATCACCATTTCTTACATTCAATTCTTTTCTCTTCAAATAACTGGGGTGGGGAACAGATATGGCTCAAGCAGTTAGGCACCAGCCTCCCACATGGAAAGTCCTGGATTCAGTTCCCTGTGCCTCGTAAAGAAGATGAGCAGACTATGAGTGGACACAATGAGCAGAGACAATGAGTAGAGACAATGAACAGAGACAATGAGCAGACAGAGGAGGGAGCCATCTCAGGGGGTGGGGAAAAAGAAGAATTAAAAAAAATGACTGGGGTGATTTCTGTCTGTTAACTGGACCCTGAATAACACATCATTCCTAACTCAAACTTTTTGGTATCATAACAAAATAGAGAACAAGTTTTGGGTATGAATTCATTGGTTAGGAAGGCTTGACCAAATGCCACCTTATTTTACATTACTTTCCAGCATTGTTTTCTACTATTTTCATAATACGAATACATGAATGATTCTATTATTAACATAGAGATATTAAAGCATTTGGATGGCCATTTACATAAATGTATTTTCTCTGAAGATGGGACTCAGCTGTATTAAAATCAAGGAAGTCATGTTTATTCCAACTGTGGATAGTCAAATGCAATATTGTTCAGTAGATAGGTTTCAGGGTCAACATGAATAGTATAAAGAGAGCATAGTCAAAATTAGCCTGGAAGATACCTACGTCATCCATTTGATGTACATGGTTGGGATTTAAATCCTACACAGTCATCTCTCACACACCAAAGTGTAGGAACCACTGAGCTAAACTCAGCAAAGAACAAAAAGCAAGTTTACATGTAGTTTTCCTTACATGCAAACTTTCCTGCCTCTAGGGTAACTATCAGACCCATAGATATGAATGTACAATAGGTGAACAGCTCTAGGTTATTTTGCAAACCTGCAGGGTTTTCTGTATTGTTTTAATAAACATCTCCTGTCATAGTACTTTTAATAAATATGCTTGTTGCCAAGAATAAACAGGATGGTATAGCCCTAAATTTGGCACATAAATCAACCTTGTTTCCTGAAATGTGAACTTATCCACACTGTCAGAGTTATACAGCCTAAAGGACCTAGGGTTACCTGAAGAAATCAGAAAGGATAATTCTGCTTAGAAATCTGGATTACATTTCATACATTATGCTTGAAATTTGATTTCAAAATCAATTCTCATCAATGACTGGCAATTTTATAACTTACTTATTAAATTTACAATACATGTAAACCTGTAATTTCTATTACTATCATCTCTTATTCAGACACTGGCAATTGTCTCTCTTGTGAATTTTTAAAGCGCAATATCTGATGTTAACTGGCATCATTCAAATATTTTTTCCTTTAACTATGGAAATTTCCTTTTAAAAAATCGCCATTCTAAAGTTAATGCTACCAGCTTTCTATAAATTAAATGCACTTTCAGAATATCCCTACTATTATATCTTAAACTGATGCCCTTTCAAAGTAATCCCTTTCCACAATGTTTCTAATATCACTTTTCTTAGGTGTTCTATACAACTACTTGAAATAAAACCAGCATATCTAATAAAGAAATAAAAGAGAAGTACATAGTTTGGTGGTGCTCTATGCCTCTACTTTTCCTTAACCATTGCATGCAAAGTTCCTTAAGCATGTTCATCATCATCCTCATCTCCAAGCCCAGTCTTGGCTCCAGACTGCAGGGATTTAAAATTCCCCACCCCTTTGGATATATAAATCGATGCCAAGGCAAAATTGTTATTGGTCCAGCAGTCCATTGCTTATACTAGACTCTTGCCCTCTTTTTTATGACCCAGCTTCATGCTTGGTACTTCATGTGCTCCCACTTCTAAGTTTGGGACCCTTGACTTATGTCTTTAGAATGAAGTTCCACGAAGAAGACAGGGACATTTTCTGTATGGTTCCATACTTTAATTCCAACACCCAGTAGTGGTTTAGTGCCTGGCCACACCTTTGTGGAAATGCTCAACAGAGGTTGGTTGCCTGAATGGATGGATGAATGAAACTCAACTTCATACCTTAAATGAAAACTTTGTGTGTCTCTTCCAAAGCATTTTGTTGCTTCATTGATGACTTTCAAGGTCAAGAAAAATCCAGACTCCTAAGGCCCATGGCTGGTTCTCTATTATCTACTACTCCAATTCCTGGTAAAGCCTATTTAACTCTGACCAATTGTTCCTTACTTTCAGCCTTTATCTTGTGTTTTCCTACCCTCTAGAGGTTGCACTTGTTATCTCGTTTTGTGTCCCTCAGTAACTGCTCACCTTGATTTCATTCTGTCCTTGGAATCTCCCCCAATCTGCCTTTGTGTCCTCTGGTCCTGACCATCCCATTGTACAGAAAACATGGGAGAGATGCCAAGTGACAGTTATGTGCCTAGAAAATATATAATTAAATCATGAATTTAATAATTAATAATTCAATTAAATAATTAAATAAAGCCAAAATCAATGGCTACCTTTATTGAATCCTTCCTATGTATCAGGCACTTTATATACATCATTTAAATTTCACCCCTCAAGAACATGGAGACAGATATTTATCAGCAATCATTTTACAGATGAGGAGTCAGAAGGAAAAGTTGTATAAGTTGCCCAAAGTCCTAAAACTGATGATGATGTTGCCAGGATTTGAACCAGGTCTATATGGTATCATTGCTTGAAGGATTATTTCCTGAGCTATACTCTTCTGTACATAAATCTAAACTTCACCCAACATACACATACATTGGAACCCATGTTTCATGTACTTGTTCTCCTCAACCTATTACTACTGAATATATGAGCTTTAAAATAGAAATAAGAAACCATTCTTTTGGGCAACTCATCACCTTGGAATTACAAGTGCAAAAAAGTGTGAAAATGATCACTGAACCCACTAAACGGGGATTTATTCCTATCACTATTGTCTTTGTATCTTATCAGGATATTGGATAAGGAAACTTTATATCCAGCTGAGTGGCAAGACCAAAGTCTTTTTGTTGTCCCTAAACGTCAGCTTGTCCTTTAGTTTGTAGCACATATTTAATATCTATACACATGCCTAAGCAACTGCTGCTTTGGAGTTACATGCTGGAGGTCAAGGAATATGCTCTTGTGGCTTAATATGTAGGGCTCCTAACCTAGTGCCACTCACAAGTGTCTATTCACTAAATATTATTTCTTGATAATGATGCTAATCTGCTCAGAGTCATAGAGCCATAAGAAAGGAACATTTTCTATGGGTTAAGATGTGCTATTCTCATTAACTGAATAAACTAGAATTAATTTAATCACAGCAGTCAAGGAAAACTACTGCATCATTCTAAGACAAATTAGAGATATTGCACCCCTGTGGTGTAACCTTTGATGTCGATTAGACCTTTCCGGTTGCTTCCTGTGGCTGGATGCAAAATGTTCAGATTACTAAAGAGGTTAGAAGGTAAGTTTTATGACATTGCATCTTGGAATTGCACCGATAGCTTCAAAGGCTGAGGCTTTATAGAGAGATAAGAAAAACCAACAGGCAATCTTTATCATTTTCATAAATATTAAGCCCCACAACTGTACATAAATAGAAAGAAAATGTACAAATTACTTTTCTTTGGATGATACAGTAGATAAATAACTGATATACCTAACGCTATTACCAAAACTCATGCAAACAATATTAAGCTAAAACATGAGACTGCTTTTAAAAATTTATATGAAAGTCAGCATTATTCATTAAAACCAGAAAATTTAGTTAAGTGAAAGGAATCTATAAAAGAAATGGAAATGCATAGAGAATCCTCTATTGGGGAATTAGAAAACAAAAACATAATACTGCTGTTCAGAAGCATCTCATGAAATGTGGAAATAAAATTTGGGGGTTTAATATAAAATATTAAAATATTTCCCATGATACTTTAACTGTCTATGCACTGTCCATAATTTACTTCCCTTGGGAAAATAAATTTGATTTCTGAAAGAATGTAGGCATACACACACACTGAGAATCTAGACTTTGAGAATATTATTCACAATAAAAATCAAATCCGTGTCACATATGTCTTAGTAATGAAACTGTATTTAATGCAATGTGAACTGACTGAAAAAAATCAACCTAGTAAAAATGCGCATATGATGGTATATAAACATATATATGTATATATAAAATAAATGTACGTACCAGTATTATATAAATAATTACATTATATATATATACACACACACACACACATATATATGTGTATATATAAAAGGAATTGGATTCCCACTTGGCAGTTGCCTAGAATGTAAAAGCATTTTTTTTATCATTATATGTGTGAGCTCATGAAGTCAGTATTACTTTTACAACATGCTAAGACTGTTTTTACCGTAGAATTTTCGTATCTCTAAAGAAGAATCTTGATTATACTAAGTAGTCTGTAAAATCGAAATAGTTATCCACACATAGTTTCATGTGCCCAATTAGATGTTCTTGTACCTTGTTGGAAAGAATTGTAAATTGGTAAAGCAATATTGCAAAGTATTTTTTGAAAACATATGAATATTCTTTTTTTAAAATGTTAACAGAGTTTAATTTAATAATTTCAAGCCTGGTAAATTGTCCCAAGGAAACAGGAAATTTAAAAAAAGGTAAACAGACTTATTTAGGATAACAAAGAAACAAAATAATCTAAATGTCTAAATTTAGTGGAATGGTTCAGTAAATTGTGGAACATCCATGTAATGGAATGTTAGATAATTATTGAAAGAATGTTTATAATAATCTGAAAATACTCATAGGATAGTGAAATAAAAGGACAAAAAAGTTATAACTATATCATCACCACAACTAAATAAATAAGAAAATAAAGAGGGAAAAACTTATTTCAAATAAAATTTATTTCTAATAAAAAGAGCCCTGCTCCCACATATTCTTATAATAGTTTCAAAGCCATCAACTTTGAGAATTTGCCAAGTGAAATTATTTGAACAAGTAAGAAATCAAAGCATTAGTTGAAAATCTAATTATTTCACTTTCACACTGAGAAAAGTATTGTTTTTCAGTCACTATAAATATTATACTTTCCAAGTTTACCCTAAAATCCGTGTAAATGAGATTGCACATTGATGAAAATAACCAATGTTGTAGACCAGCATATTTTTTTATATATGGTCATTAGCCTTTTCTTCTCCCTTTTCAGTTAATCCATAAATAAAAGTGCTATATCTGTCTCCATCAAATCATTTCACCTTAAACTGTATGAACTCCTTCCTTCAAATCATCACCAACATATAAATTCTCTCCCATACTGGAAAATCAGTATCTCTAAATCAATTGTAGCATGATGGCTTTTAAGAAGAATATTGTCTTTAAAATAGTCTTAAATTTAGAGAGTTACAAAAGGACTTTCAAAATTAATTTTATTTACGTTGAATAAAGCATTCTTTATTTTAGTCTGTTTTGCAACCATAGTGGCACCTAAAACGAACTTAAAATAAAATCTTACCTAAGTGCCCAATTTTGATGCTAAATTCAAAATAACAAACCAAAGGGAAATCTTCATTTCTGAAAGCACAGATATTTTGGGGTTGTATATATCTGTTTACACTCATCTCATTAGATAGCACACAGAGACCAAAATAAATTGCCTGCCAATTAAACAAGCTCTATAGCTACAAGTCACTTTCCAAGAATTTCTGGAAATTTTACAGAAAAGAAATCCCACTCATTGTCACACCCTTGGTGGAAAATCTCAGGGTTTGATAATTACCCAAGAAAAGAAGAGTGAGAAAAGTCTTGACCATTTTCTGTTTACTTTGAATATATTTTTTCAATATCTAATTTGTTGATAATTCTAGCACCTTTACTTTCCCAATCATTTCTAAGATCAGGGACAAAATACAGTCTACATATTGGCATGAAATTATAAGTTTCAAGTTATTATTTATTTTAATATTATTCATATTACCCCAGAAGTTTGTATTTGACCAATGGTCGAAAGGATAATGCTAAGTGAAGTAAAATAACATTTTAAAATTCCAACAACTTAGATACGTTTTTTGGTGAAAATCATAATTGTTTCTAAGAAAACCAAAATACTATCTCTCAATTCCTCCCCCTGATGTTACAGCTACTGATAAAGGGAAGCAAAATATGTGAAAAAGTAGAATGTTTTTCTCACAGAAGAAAGCTTAATAATTAATGTAACCAATCTAAGACAGAGTCCAATCAGAGTTTCAATTTCAGTTTGAATGTTTAAGCCCTTGAAAATAAGTCAGTTCTTAATTTCTGCACGGTGTGGCAATACTTCGCTATATTAACCAATATTTACCCCCAATTCACTTTTTGTTATGCTGAAACTCTATCACACTCTCCCCAATGAGGAAAAAGGTAGGGTGCCCCATGCTTACAACCTAATGGAAGTAGTTAAAACCTTGATTTTTGAGTTTTCAAAATCTAAAGTCCAGGTGAGGAATACAATATTCATAAAATGTAGTGAAAAACCTAAGCCATCTTCCCCATCTTTGAGTCTAGATCTTTTTCTGGACTGAATGGAGAAGGCGAGGTGGAGGAGAAACAGAAGCAAGAGGGTCAGACAAGAGTGTGTTCCTGAGAGAAGGGTACAGGGAATAAACCATCACCACCATCACCAGTGACAACAGCAACAACAACGGTTAAGTTTGGAGGAATCCAAGTATAGAGGAAATGAGATCCCATTCCCTAGTGGACCCCCTCCCCCAGGAATGCAAGAGATATTCAAAGTTATTCAAGATTCCAGCAGAAGCATGGGCAGTGTATCTGAGTAGATGGTTGTGAACTGGCCACCTAGTACCCATGCAGGAGACGGGGTGCAGTACAATAACTTCCCTTGTGCTACAGTGAACTCTGTGCTGCATGGGTTTCCAGAGGACCAAGATGATAAGAGAGCAGCCATGTTTGGTACGTGTGTGTGTACAGAAGTATGAAAAGTGCCTAGGGGTTGGAAACAAGGAACTGGGTTCCTATGGGATGAATTATGCCTAGGAAAAGGTAACTTACCTCCATCTCTGAATGTTGGTACTATGTATGCCCCCACTCCAATGAATTTAAGACAAAACTCCAGAGAATATGTGGCATGTCAGTCCTAAAGTATAAAGGGGACTTAATATATAAATTTAGTTCAGATACAGAAAAATGCAATTACTGAGATTCATTGTCACTGCATTTAGGGGCTTATCTGGGGATTTCTAAGAATCTCCTCCAGCGCCTAAACCGCAGCATAAACTGGTAATAAATCACAGATGAGAATTAGAGCCAAGTCATCTTGAGACAACAGCCTGTGACCCTGAAAGAGTAGCAGCAAGCAGATGGGAGGCTGCCACGGAGAAGTTACAGCTAGTTTCTGAAATGGTGAAGCACTGTAAGGAGGCAGTTGGAAGGAACCCTGTGGACTGCTTCAAATGTCCCGGGTAGTTCCACAAGATCTGGCAGAAGAAGAAAAGAGTGAGTCCCTTGGGGGTTTCAGCAACAAACTTAACCTCAGGCTGAAAGTATTCTTACAACAGGAAGGGAAAATCTATTCATTAGCCACAGATATGAAGTCAGGGGAACCCATTATCTAGAAAAAGGAACACCCTCTAACATAAATGTGGTATCTTGGTCAGAGGTGAGTGATTGCTTTGGAGGAAGATTCTTTCTCCTAGAGGGAAACATTTCAAAGACAGCTGCTTAAAAAAAAAATGTACCAGCACCCAGCACCCTTCTTTTGCTTTGATTACACTGAACATTACAGGATTGTTTGGGAAATCCAAGGAAGGAGAACATTTTTCATAACTGGAACTGTGCTGTGCTGTAAGGTAGCCACTAGCCATATACCACTATCGAGCACTTGAAATGTGGCTAGCGTGACTGAAGTGAATTTTTAATTTTATTTAGTTTTATTTAAATTTAAATAAAGAAAAACAGAAACTGTGACATATTTTCCAATAAACACAGCTTTACTGTTTTGGTAGGACTACTGTTCATTTTAACCCTTGAAAATTTGGTATCCTAATATTACTGTGCTGTAAGTATACAATACTCACTGAGTTTTTGAAGAATTAGTACATTTTTAAAATGTCTCATTAATAAGTTTTTTAATATTGATTCCATTTTGATATATCATGTTATATAAACTATATTGGGGGGAAACGGACTTGGCCTAGTGGTTAGGGCATCCGTGTACCACATAGGAGGACCGCAGTTCAAACCCCGGGCCTCCTTGACCCGTGTGGAGCTGGCCCATTCGCAGTGCTGATGCACACAAGGAGTGCTGTGCCATGCAGGGGTGTCCCCCACCCCCACGTAGGGGAGCCCCACGCGCAAGGAGTGCGCCCCATAAGGAGAGCCACCCAGTGCGAAAGAAAGTGCAGCCTGCCCAGGAATGGTGCCGTCCACACTTCCTGTGCCGCTGACGATAACAGAAGTGGACAAAGAAACAAGACACAGCAGATAGAGACAAAGAACAGACAACCGGGGGAGGGAGGAGAATTAGATAAAATAAATAAATAAATAAACTATGTTAGGGAATTCATTTCACCTGTTTCTTTTTACTTTTTAATATGCCTACTAGAAAATTTTAGACTGCATATGTTGCTCACATTGTATTGTATTAGATAGTGCTGTTCTGGAGTACAGCTCTAAAACATGACAAGAGTTACATTTCTTCTATATTTGAGTTTTGAGACAACATTCAATGTTGCTACATATACATCAATACATAGTTAATGAATATCACAGATGACTTTTTCTATCAAATATATACATAAAAGCCAAAAGTGACAGAGAAAGAGAGACAAATAGATCATACAAATGAAAATACAGTAAGAACATTAGGATTTTGAACCTACTGTTTTCTGACAGTAGTGATAGAAGAAAAGTAAATTTTAAAATGGATCTATGTTTATCTTAATTCCCTTGTTCTCCTGTTTGCTTCCGTTTAATAAGCTTCACAGGAAACTGGGGTTGTAAGGGAAAAATACACAATAAGGCAAGTGTAGGTAATCTGATAAAGGGACCTTTGATAAGGATGAGAAAATTGGGCTTCCATTTCGGATTCTAACACTTACTGTCACAACTTTTACAACCTCTCTGTACCTCAGTTTTCTTATCTATAACATTGGGACAAACTTGATGGACTTAACAGGCTGAAGGGAAACAAAAAATAAAAATGCAAGAAGAGTTTAAAATCTATGCGTAACTAAGCATATATAACTGTTAGTGTCTTATTGTTTATGAAGATTTTTAAAGAATAGAAAACTGACGGAGCTGGCCCAGTGTGAGGCTGAAGTAGCTTCCACCATAGAATGATTTGAGGCTCCTCATATCTCTTCCCTGACTAGTAATTGAACTTCCTATTCTCAGTCCTGGAATCCTGCCATCCCTTGAATTGGATCATAGTTTTGGGGACAGTATATACATATGTCCATGGTTAGTACAGCCAAAGGACATAGAACTGAAAGCCACAGAATCCAGTCTCATTAGTTATTAAATTTTCTAATTGACAATTCAGAAAAAAATGGGCACTCAACTTCAAATGATTTCCTGAATAGCAGAGAAATGCTCCATGGGCAGGTCACAGAACACCTAGCTCTAAACCTTTTCTAGTGGAACACGTGACTTGGCCTCTGGCTACCACTCAACTCCTCAAACTGTGATCTAGTTTCATAACCTTGCAACAGTCTCTAGAACTCACCAAACTCTGAAACCATTAAGACGCTTCCCTCTAGTACTTGCAGTATTACTCCATATTCACCCTTCAGTTCAATTTTCAGCCCTGGCTGCACATTAACGGCATCTTGATAGCTTTTAAAACTATACCAATGTGAGCCTGTTTTAGGTTTCTGGCTGCTAAAGGAAATACCCTGCAATGGCATGGCTAAAATAATGGGAATTTACTGGCTCACAGTTTTGAGGCTAGAAGAAGTCCAAATTAAAGGCATCATTAAGGTGATGCATTCTCCTAGAAGACTGACATCCTAGGGCTCACTGCTGGCAATCTTTGGTCCTTGGCTTTTCTGCCACATAGCCGTGCAAAAGGCAGCTCTCCTGGCCTCTCCCTTCTCCGCCAATTTCCATTGACATTCAGATCTGGCTGCTCTCTCTGTCTTTTTCTCTGACTTTTACTCTGCTTAGAAAGGACTCCAGTAATCTGGATTAAAGCCCAAACTGATTCACTGAAGCCACATCTTAACTGAAGCAACTTTTTGAAAAGATCTGATTTACAATGGGTCCACACCCACAGGAATGGATCAAGTTCAAGAACATATTTGTCTGGGGTATACAACTCAAAACCACTACAGATCCCCATACCCAAAGGTCCTGATCCAATTGGTCTGTGGTGTGGCCTGGAAAGTGGTGCCTTTTAAATGTCCCTAGGTGATGGCAAAATGAAGCCAGGATTGAAAGCAGTTGGATTAAAACGTTGCTTGTTGTGGACACATATTGGATTTTAGCAGCCCAACTTTTATGCTCCCTTCCTTTGATAACACAGTTCCAAATATCACTTGGGAAACTTATCCTGAGGGTAAGTTTGTTTATTAGTGGTGTTTCTCAGCTCAGGTCTAAACAATCAGCACTTTCCAACCCCCTGCCCACAATAATTGTTTCAGTATGGGCATTAAAGACCGATAACCAACTGAAAGGCATGAAGAGGGATGACCTTGAGTAATTTGTATATGCTGCTCAGTGATGACTGGCTGTCTTTATTGGACATGTTTTCATAATAAGTTTATATTAGAGAAAAAATCATTTATCATTAGGGTATGCAGGCAACAGTAGAAATAGGGACTGAAAGATGTTAATTCATAACATGATCAACTGCTGCACTGTGTCCTCCTCATTGATCCACTGTGGAATTGTAGTTTTTCAGCATGAAATTATATGCTCTTGATGTTTGCTATTTGGCAGTTAACACAGTTTCCCGAATTTCCTTATATGCCTATGAAGTCTTAAAATAAGATGAATTTGTCTCTATTCCTTGTAGTATGAAAGGCCATATTCAGACACAGATTATGCCATATTTCCTGGCTGTGACCTCTTGGGCAAGTTACCCATTTAGGATTGACCTCCATTTCCTCCACTGTGAAATTAGGAGAATAATATCACCTCTCTCCTAAGTTTGTTGTGGATATATGTTCACATAATGTGTGTGATGTGTGTAAAGTACCTGGTATGGTATGTGCCACTTAGGAAGTGATAGTGATCATCTTCCTCATTAGTAATATTTGTCATTATCTTGGGCCTTTTGAGCCTTCAGAGGTAATAAAATTTGCTGGTAAAAAGGGGGTTATTAAGCAAAGTAGGGAGCTGTGGATACTCCTAACATTTTTCTTAAGCAAGTATTATGGTTAAGAAGGAAAAATGAAATATTTTGTAGATATTTTTTCCTATATCCACAAAGTGAAGCAGCAAGGCCACTAAACTAAACTCTTTGTACCAGAAGTGAGTCATCTACTTTTCCTACTGCAATATTATTAATTCTATTTTTTTCACTTCTAGATAATAGAATTATACCTCTGGCCCATGGTGAGATATGTGATTTCCTTTGGCCAATGGGATATTAGCAAATAAGACACGAGCAGAGCCTTCAATTGGAGTGACATGATTGGGCATGCTCTTTGTTCTCCAGTAATTCTGGGGAATTACTGAAAAGAGCATGCCCTCAGTAGCCAGCACCACTTCATCTATGGGCCTCGGCATGTGACACATGGAACAAATCCAAATTCAACCTGTAGCTTGGAGCCAAACCCAGCAGACCTGAAGTAGAGCTGCTGCATCCAGTGCATCCATGGTCAGCCAGATCTGCATGAGCATGAGAATAAACCCTAGTTGCAATCCACTGCGAGTTGGATGGGGGGGGGGGGTTGTTGTTACACAGTATTACTATGGTAAGAGTTGTCCAATACAGCTATCCAAATGAACCTAGGGGTTCTGGCCATATCAAGAAGATTCAATGGGGATGTTTAAAAGCAGAACTGATACGATTCCTACCTGATGGTGGTGGAGAGATTTTTGATAAAGCACTTATATATGGTCTAAAGAGCATTATTGTTATTTTTATTTTCTCAGAACCCTTATAACTGCCCATGAGATAAAATACAGTCTAGAGGAAGGGATCATCCAGTACAATGGGAACTAGTAGTGCTTTTCTTGCCGAAGGTTTAAATGAACAATAATGGTTGTAATGATATATAAGAAAATTAAAGCTAAGAGCACAGCCTGAGAGCAAGAACCATGATACAGAGACTTATGCCCACAGCTATGCCATCAAAAGAATTAGATGTGCTCTGCCCTGATGTCTTTGCTGTGGAGAGTTCAAAATGATGTGGAGAACAACCTATACCTTAGTATAACTCAGAGCAGCCGGCTTTAGTGCACAGAATTTGTATACTATGATCAAATCCCTCTTGATTACACCCCTAGGGTGTAATAGAATGCAGGTTTCACTTTAGCACATTTCATCATAAAGGAAGTAAACTGCTTTATGGATAAAAATAGCCATGCACAGACTCACTACTGACACCAACCACCCCTGGTGACTTCAGGGCTCATCAGCAATGCACAACTGTTTTAAAATAAAGAAAGAGTCGCATATATAATTAAAACTACAGGGATAATGAGAAGTAAACAGCACGAGGCCACACTGCTTTGAGAGCTAAGCTATAGATTAGAAAGAAGAAAAAAAAACTGGTTCCTAAAAGAAATCCTATAGAAGGGCTTTAGAGAAAGGGCTATTTTTAAAGGAGTGGTACCAGAAAACATGGTGTCACATAACACTCCAATTACTAAAATAATTCAATTGACTGCCAGATAAGCAAAACACAAGGTATTAGATATAAACCTCTTTTTCAAGGTTATGCACCTTAACATTTGGAGCAATTGAACATCTCCCAATTTAAAATGACAGAATGAACACTTGCTTTTAACTGTGCTTAATACTATCTTTGCCATATTTAGTGCCTTATCAGAAGATTGATTTTATCACAGCTGCAAGTGAAAATAATTTAGATTCAAGAGCACTGTGGTATACAGAACTTGAATTGATGTATGATGGGAAGATAAATATGTAAGCATTTGAAATAGCAAATATTCAAGTTAATGGGTTTATAACCTTTTCCTTTGAGAGATTTTACATTAAGGGGGAGGTATGTTTTTCATTTTCTCCAATTATGTGTTGAAATGGTCCTTCAAGCATCTAAATAACAGTGACTACAAAATCAAAATGTTTTTACATTAATGACTGGGCATTTTGTATGTTTTTATTTTGCACATTAAATATGCTCTTAAACATTATTGTGTTCAGTTCACTTAGAAGTTCAGAACAAAGCTTAAGTTAAACTCTAGTTTCTGAGATAAATTTCCTAGTTCAAGTGAAAAAAATATTAAGGGTGACTGAAATGTTAAATATTTTTAGGAACATTTCAGATATAACCGTGAAATAGGAGATAAAGGGAACAAAGAAAAAAGGAAGGAGAAGGGTTGAAGTGGAGATGAAGGGAGGAGAAGGGGAAGGGAGATGTGAAGAGAAAGGGAGATTTTTATTATTACCAGAAATATTGAAGCATGTTTAGAGAAAGTTTGTGACAGTATGAGAGTCTTTCAAAAGAAAGCACATAGTTGTAAATTGGAGACTTCTAATTTTGGAATCTTTTATTGTTCCAACTGATTTACTAGCTTCCCTCTAAATTGCTACCAGTTCCTGTGCTTTAGTAACTTTAAATCATTTGCCAACTGGCATTGTGTAATTCTTTTGAGGAGGGAGATACAACCAAAGGCTTATCTAGGTTTTGTCTTCATTTTTCCTATTTTAAAGTTCAAAACAAGTCATGGTGTTTTTATTCTCTGCAATCAATAAAAAAAGTGTGTTTATAATATTAGGAAAAACATGACTGTTTTTAGCAGGCTTAGTTTAATGGATTACTTGGCAACCTTTTTTCTAATTAGTCTTCCCCTCTGAACTTTTCTGCACTTACAGCAGTAAATGAAAATGAAATGAAAAACCCACAGTATTCATCTGCTAAAACAAAGGTACTGTCAAGCAATACAGCATATCCATGTTAAATATCATCACAAATCCCAGAGGTAGAATTGCCTTTTTATTTTGAAGGGATTTCCGCCCCCCCAGAAGTCAGGAATAAAATTCCTTGATGAATAATTACTCTGTGTTTATGTTTCATTTATGTTTATTTAAGTATCCATATAGTTTCATTTTTATTTTTGTACAATTTGTGTTAAGGTTCATGTTTTGACAAGATTTCTGTTTTGCTATGGAGAAGTTCTTCCTTCCCTTATTGTCATCTACAAGAGTGAGTTTGAGAAGTCAGACTGGGATTCTCACCTACTTGAGGAGGTCCCTAAGCTCTGAATACAAAGTTGCTCTGCAGAAAGTCACTTCCCATCTCTGTTATATCTAAAACAAAGGATGTATACTGAAAGTCAACTAGTCAATTCAGGTCCCAAGATTAGTTTTGTTCAACTTGCCCAGAATTTTTAATTGGAGAAACCTTTCCAAATTAGTCATCAAATAAGTACTGATTGCCTACTATATGTCAGGCCCTTTTCCACATGCTTGGGATTCATCAATAGACAAGGAACGCAAAAAATCACTACATTGTGACACTAATTTGGAGTACACTGGGAGATTACACATAAAAATCCAGACTCTTAGCTCCATTGAAAAATTGAATATATGGGGGAAAAAAGTTCCAAATTCCCACATGGTCACCTCTGGATGGAGGTGAATACGAGTTACCCATTTTAGACTGGACATGGACATTCCATTTGCCAGGATTCTTTCCAACCCATACAATGTCCATTTGCATTTACCTCTGCTTGTTTCATTCATTTCCATTACCTCTCAGGTCCCTGTAGGCATTTCAGTTATGTACTCCTGAACCAATTGAACTGCTCTGATTTTGTTGTTTTATGTTTGGGACTTCCTTAGGTTAGATTTTGTTTAAAAGGGGAAAAAAAAGTTTGGGAAATGTTGGACTATAGATCTCTATGGCCCCTTACCATCTTAAGCTTGTATGATTAAACATTAATCAAGACTAACTTGGAATTCCTTTTTAACTTTTTATGTGTGAATGTCTTAATGCCTCTACTTGCATAAATAAGAACAGTCTTATAGGTTGTTCTTCCACAGAATTCAGTAGATGCATAATAGACAAAAAAATATACACTGAAAATACTTACACATCTGGGAAATCTATTGAATCAATAACTGGAATAATAAATAGAGAAATTAAGAATGGGACGGAACGGTCATACTTGGAATGCATTTGGGAAGGATTGCATGGGAAGGGGGCATCCAGATATTGAAAATATACTATTCCTTACAGAAAGTGATCATATGGGGCAGTTATTTTGTTACTGTTATATGCCTTGCATATGAACATTTTATATATGCATATAGGATGAATGAAATAATAAAAATTTTTATCTACATTCTTTTGAATGAAGCCACATTGCCAGGCCAAAATGTCACACAAAAAATAAAGTCCAGACAACCCAAAGTTAAGGTATTTTATTAAAATCGTAAAGTGTTGTCAAAATTGTAAATGACATTTTATTTTAAAATACTTATTTATTTATGTATTTGTTTATTTGAGGTACCCGAGGGCCAGGGAATGAACCCAGGGACTCGAGTGTGGGAAGCTGGCACTCAACCACTAAGCCAGAACAGTTCCCCTGAGTTGGTTTTTTTCAGTTGTTTGTTTTTGTTTTTAGGAGGCAATGGGAACTGAATCCGGGATCTCCTATGTGGGAAGCAAGTGCTCAAACACTTGAGCCACATTCACTCCACGAATTATTTAACTCTTCATCCAAAAAGAACAAAAAGTTGAAAATATGCTTGCTGTATAAAGATATGTAAAATATAAAATAGTCAATGGCCTATATCGAAAAAAGCCAAATAGTATTTTTAATTGTTTATGAAAAATAAACTCTTGCAATATATTTCAATATAATTAAGCCAGCAATAAGCTAAATTAATATTTAATTTTCTAAATTAATAGAAAATACATATTCCAAATCTGTGATAAATAGCATTTATACTGTTTAACATTTATATCAATGTTAGAACATAATATCTTATTGCCATAATTATGTCTTAAAGGAAAAAGAGGTTAAAGGTGAACTAATGTACAGTTTGGGGAGGTTCTTTTTTGGCTTTATTTATTTATTTTTATTTATTATTTTATTCCATTCAGAAAATATGAGGCCCCCATTACCCCCCATCCCCCTCACCCCACTCCTCCCCCCATAGCAACAATCTCTTCCATCATCATGAGACATTCATTGCATTTGG
Organism: Dasypus novemcinctus; assembly: GCF_030445035.2. Lineage (NCBI taxonomy): Eukaryota > Metazoa > Chordata > Mammalia > Cingulata > Dasypodidae > Dasypus > Dasypus novemcinctus. The sequence goes on from NC_080704.1 coordinate 37,178,955, forward strand.
TGAATACATCTCTGAGCACCACTGGCTTTTTTGGTTTTAAACATGCTGACACTTTGAACATATCTGCATTGAATTGAGAAAAAAAATGATCTTTAAAATTATCCCTTCTTAAAAACTCTGCCAGGCAATTTGTCATTTAGAACTCTCAAAAGATATTATTTAAATATGATTTTCTAGTATAGACACTGTTTAGAAATACAAATTTTAACCTTGCTTTTGAATTTGCCTGATGAAAATTGTTTAACTTTGAAATAATATTCATCAAAAATCCATATTCCACATAGTCACATGTTAAATATTACGAGTAGCTATTTCAAAACCTGGTTTTATGTCCCATCTGCCATATGCTCCTGCTGGCCATCTCATAAAGTTCCAGTTACTTAACAAGGCTTTTAAGACCTCCCTAATCTCTTCTTTCTATTCCCACACGAACAACCATCATCTAACTCCACTACAAACCATGTATTTTATAATGCTATGGCATACTCTTCATATCTCAAATTCCACAGTGCCCTCTCTCCTCCCCGGGCTTTGCAGGTTTCCTAGAACACCATCCTTTGACTAACTCTCATTAGTTTAGAAAACACTTCCTACAGGTACCATCCCAAAACTCCATGATAGGATTAACTGTTTCCCAGCTTGACCTCAGTGCTAGTGCTGGTATAGCCCCTGCCTGTTTACTCTCTGGATCCCTCCAGACGACATGTTATTTGATATGAAGCACTGTTCATATAATTTAATAAGTAGATCTCTGGGACCCAGGTTACAGTACTTTTCAAATAGTTTACTGTTATTAAATAGTTGTTAAATAGATGAGGGGTCAGATAGAGCAAATGAATAAATGATGAAGTGTTGACAGTCTAAAATGATTACTTCTACTACAGTGATATACCCAGAGAACTGAGTGAGTTAAGAATTCCTAAATCAAATAAATGGGCATGATGGTTTTGAGAGTAATATAACTCAATATAAGCATTTAAAAATATACATAACTTCTGACATGGCTAGCCTACTTCTAGGAAGTTACTAATGTAAAGAAATATGAGTTTTCTGTACTGTAGTATTCTTTGTACTAAAATATTCTTTGTAATAGCAAAAATAGGAAACAGCCTACATTCATATGTTGGGATATAGTTGAATAACTTAACTATATACCCATATTACAGAATACTATGAAGATATTAAACAGACTGATCAAGTTCCCTATGTAGATATAAGAAATTATAAACTATGTTGTCAAGTGAAAAAAACAAGCAGAAAATTGTAGATAGTATTAATATATTGTTGTGTGTACAAAAGTGTATACACACAGATACATATACACATATACTTGTACAAGCATAGCATATTTCTGGAATGAATGCATTAACACTCTAGAAATTGTGATTGCCTCTGGGAAGCTGAATTTGGAGGCCAGCGTACTAATGAGACTTATTAATATATATCCAATTTATACTTGAAGAATTCTTTACTATTTGCATCTAATAACTCAAAAAATAATGAATAGATAAGTTACTAAACAAAATAAGTTAGAAGCTAAACAATATCCCCAAGAAGGTGATATCAGACCTGTTGTCAGGAAGACACAGAAGAATTTAATTAAACTGAGAACCAAGAGAAGAGTATTCAGGGAGAAGGACTGAAATGTATGAAGATGTGGTATAAAAAAGCATGGCCCATGAGGAAAACCAAGACCTGTGTATAAGTTGAAAGAAGTGTATAAAGGTAGATGTGGGGAGTCGGGGAAAGAAAGTGGGGGGGAGGGCAGCGGAGAAAGGGAGTTATAGTAGAGGAGGTGAAAGAGAGAGAGAGGCAGGACCAGATTATGAAGGGCCTTTTATGCAATGGAAGGAGTTTAATTTTCTCATAAAAGCTGTAGGGAAACATTAAAGCAATGGTTCCCAAGCCTGGCTGCACATTACAGTCATCCAGGGAGCTTTTAAAAAATGCTCAATCCCTGGTCCTCATCCCTAGAGATTCTGATTTAATTCATCTTGGGTGGAGCCTGGTGATTTTAATATGTGGCCAAGGCTGCGGACCACTGCATTAACAGATTTTAAGTAAACTACATGATCACTAACGCTGGCAGTGTTTACCCTGAATGGGGAATAGATTAAAGGACAAGTGATTTCTTAAGACATCATCGTTATAATATAGGAAAGAAGATGTGAAGCCCTTACCTAAAGCCAGGTAGTAATGATGTATAAGGGTGGGAACATTCACAGCTTCTATGGAGATGGACTATACGAGAGGCAGGATATCATGGTGATTACAAATATCGGCTCGGATTCAGATTTTACTTCTACCACTTTGTTGATGCGTGACCTTATACCAGTTATTTACCCTCTCTAAGTTTCCATTTCCTCATATGTAAAACAGAAATAATAAGAATGCCCATGCCCTAGAAATTTTCAGGCGTCAAATTTTCAGTTAAGGATTGCAAATAACTGAGCACAATATCAAAGGCATAGCAAGCACTCAACAAATAACAGCTGTTAGGGAATTTTGCTGTTTCATTAGATGTAGTGGACCATTGAGAGGGAAAGGGAAAGCTTGGCTTCAACAGTTCCTATGTGGTCTTATTACTAAAATATGAGATACATACAGAAAATTGTACAAGTCATAATTACACTGCTCAAGGAATTTTCACAACTGCATTCAGATCAAGAAACAGAAAAACAGACCTCATGCTAACTTAAAGTCATGACACAGACTTCCTTCGAGTCATGGTTTTGTATTTGGCCCACTAAATATTTAGAAATAGGCTTCATCGAGACAAAAATTACAAGAAGAGGTGAAGTAGAGATGATAGGAGGTTGAGTTTTTGAACAAGTGTAGGCAGGGGCCTGTGAGATACTCAAATTGTAATACCCAGACGGTTTGGTGCAGAGGACAGGATCAAGCTATAAACCCCAATTTGACAGACACTAGCATTTAGGTAGTAGTTGTATTAAAGATGACCTTTTTTTTTTTTGCCTTTATTTTTTTAATGTTACATTAAAAAATATGAGGTTCCCATATACCCCCCACCCCCCTCATCCCACTCTTCCCCCCCATAACAACAACCTCCTCCATCATCATGAGACATTCATTGCATTTGGTGAATACATCTTTTAATAGTTTATTAAATGCATGTATTTCAAATGATTCGACACTGTATGTTACTTGTCACATTGTTCAAATAGAAAGAAAAAGAAAAAGATTCTATACTTTTTCTAGGTCTAAAATTGCATTGTGTTTATGTTGTTATTTATGTACTTATTTATTGCTGAAAATGCTCCTCGACCATAGGACCATCCACAGAGAAATAATCTTATCCAAAATTGCTTTAAATGAATGTATAAAAACTCTTATTATATTCTATGTTATCTTTGCTAGAGAACACCAAATTCTGTTACTGGCTATGGATATAGCAATAGTTTGCTTACTAGTCAAATTGGAAAACCTATATACATTTTTCGGATAATTTCACAGAAATGAGCAGGCAGCTTATAAGTTTGGGGATTCCACCTAGTTTGTGTGGATTTAATTGCTACCAAGAGAGAAATGCTATAGTAGTCCCCTTAGCAATGGATCTTCGATGAAAAGTTTCTAAAATAATAATTGGAAGCATTCCCAAATACAATAAGAGAACGTATTAAGAAAAATGCATTGTTTTTTTTTTTGCTGCTGACATTTAATCAACGTTTACTATGTGTACAAGTTGTGCCTGGGCTTGCTTTCATTCTTCTGGTCTTAACATAAATACCACATCCTCCGGCACTATCTGCTCGAAAGTAAGTCTTACTGGCCACTCTCTTACCCATTCTTCCTTGAGAACATTCCACATGATTTGAAAGTATGTAATTAGCTGTTTGTTAACCAGCTAGTTTAATATATCTCCCTTGCCCCAGTTTATTATCTTATGAAAGTCTAGGACATGCACACTTGGTACACTACCATATCACCTCCTTTCTAGAAGAGGTGTTGAATTATTGCAGGGATTTTCAGTGTTGCCACCATAGATATTTTGGGTCAGATGAGGGGTTGTTCTGTGTATTTTTAGCAGGTTTACCAACATCCCTGGCCTCTGCCCACTAGATGCCACTAGCAACCACCCCACCTCAGTTGTGAAATTAAAAATGTCTCAGACATTGCCAAATGTCTCCTAGAAGACAGAATCACTCACAGTTGGAAATCCACTGAATCATATGAAGAAATGAAGGAATAAATGAACACATTAATGAATGTTCAGTAAACAGAAGCAGGGGAAAGAACATTCTAGGCAGAAAGAACAGCAATTGGTAGACACTGAAAGGGTCAAAAGCTTAAGCATTCAAGTGCTAAAAAGAGCTGGCTTGCCTGAAGCTATGAGAGCAAAGCCAATTGAAGTTGGAGAGAGAGGCAAGGTCCAATTATATAGGTCATGGTAAAGGGTTTGGAATTTACTCTTGGTAGAATGAGAAGAGTTTTAATGAAGGGATGAGATGATTTCATTGACCTTTTTAAAAGGTCGCTCTGAATGCTGAGTTTAGGATGGATAGAAGCAGGTAAGAGTGGATAAGGGAGGCCAGCTAGGATGCTATTTTAGTGATCTAGAAAGGAGATGATGTTGGCACACAGAAGAGTAAAGGTGGAGGGGGGCCATATGAGGTTAGACCAAATCAATCTAACAATCAAAATGGATTCTGTATAAATAATATGATCATAAATAACATATCAGAATGGCCTGATCTATATAGAATATAGTTTTTGTTTATTTTACATATATGTAAATCAAGTTGAAGCACAGATTTTTGGGAAGATTAAAAAAAACAATCCAAGACTGTGATGTCCTCTAAACTTCAGTATAACAACATTCTAGTTGAAATTCAGGAGGAAAATACCTTACTAAGTATTAGCGGACCCCATAATGCAAGTTTCACTTACTGTTAGCATTACTGGAATAATTTTTCAACTGTAATATTCATTTCATGTTGTGAAACAACTTGAGTAACTTCTTATCTCTAAAGCTACTTCAAAATGCTTCACTTTAGATTTTAATTAGAAAAACTGTATTCATATTCATACAACTGCTTGCCAATGTGAATTTTCATTTGAAATTTGTTGTGCGGTTTTCTGAAAAAAGTTAATCTTGCTATGGCATCAAACCTTGACTAACAAGAATTTCCTAATTAAGTCTTCTTTTCTCTTAATCTCCCTCTCTTTGCCTCCTACTATAGACTGTACTAAATACTGTACATTCTTCACATACAGTTCTATGAGGAAATGAGAAACCCAGTTGTTCATTATAATTAAACATTAACAGGGAAGAACTGATCAAAATTTGCTGTAACTTTCTTCCTTCAAAGTTGTCATAATTCTGGTAACGCTTGTTATAATTTGGACTGCACAAATGAGTGACAATTCAGATAGCGATAGTTAAATATAGAGGAATTGCTTAAGATCACAAAGGGAATGTTTAGGCTAGTAAAGAAAGAAGTTGTCAAACATTTGGGAAGAATCCAATTACATAAAAATTAACATAATAATATTTAAATGACAAAATATTTTTAAATACTTATTAATGCACATGCCTCCGATATCTGAAACTTGCAACACCGTGTAGCTTAATTTGAATTTTCTTACCATCTTTAGAAAGATGAACCTAAATTTCATAAAACATTGAATCTAAAGGAATGACCAACACCTCATTCATTCATCTTGGTTGGAAATACTGTTAGGCATAAACTCAGATCCCCCTTGGGGAGACAGCTCACATATCTATACATTGTACACCTCTTCACATCTCTCCTGCCTTGCCTGGCCCAAAGTCTACTCTACCTCATTGAATTGGATATTTAACCTGGTGTAAACTTTCTGAGAGAAGTAAGAAAGTCCTGTAGCCATGAATCACCTGCAATTCATTGCAAGACCAAATATAGCAATATTTCAAAATGGAGATTTTAATCAACACTAGAGCTTTATACTGTTAGAGTATATTTTAACATTTTCTATTACATGCTTGCTGTGACTTAATGGTTATAATATTGCCATCAAATGCTATTGAAATTTTCCATATTTTAATCTCCTGTTCTATCATATAGCAGAGCATAGCTACATATGCTCTTTGCCATGGGAAATATCAGCCATCCGGCTTTCAGCCTCTCTAACTTTTATCTACTTTAAAAAATACTATATTCATAATTTCAATAAAGAGCACAGGGATGGATTTTTAATAAATCTTTTGCACAAAATAATTTAACCCGTCTGTAATCAAATTTCTAAACTTTTGGAATGCAAAATAGAAATGCTAAAAGTCTGGGGGCAAATGCTAACTTTTAGTATTTTATGAGAGAGGCTGTAGTTTCTACTGAATTCAAAAACACTTTAAGTTATTCCGTTCCCCTCCTGAGAGCTTAGATCTAAGCAGTCTGTCTCCAGCACCAACCAGGATCACTTCAATGCGGCAATATTTTCATCAAACGCAACATGTGCTGTCAATCAACAAGATTATAATTGCAAAATAATAATACCTTAGGACTCATTCTAAAAATACTTTGACATCTGAATCTCGGAGAGTAAGAGCTCAAATACCACAAAGAATCCTCCAGATTCACACGAATAAAATTCTCAAGATAGCTGATATTTTGAAAATTCTGTCATGCCAATCACATGACTCTATGCTAGTTAGATCACATTTGTAAATTTAGGCTATATTGGCATGGGTGTGTGAATTGACTACAAAATATATCAGAGGGTTGATATTTTTTACATGAGTGAAAGAAGTGCTTAGGAAATTTTTGCTTACACACATTTTTGCATCACATTAGATTAATGGATTGATTACATCTGAAACTTTATTTTGATTAGGAGTCTGATTAGTTCATTTAAGGTGACCCAGGTAACAGTCTATTCAAAATGAATTTATGATCTTTTCTAAAAAGGATTGTGTAGTTTTGCCTATATATACAGAAAAAGAGTACACTAAGTATAACGACAGTTTTAAAAAGTGATATTATATGTAAATAGCATTTATCTGTTATAAAGATTAGTTTACTATTATAGGAACTTCTTACAAGAAACTCTACTGAAAAATCAACGTTTTTGTCAAGCTTCAGGGAATTCAATGTAATATAAACTTCTGTACTTTATATCCTGGGCCTGTAGTTTTCCCATGCCTTTAATTAATTCACACAATCACTAAATATCCATCAGGGAAACCACAAAAAGATAATGCACAGTCTATTCCAGGGATGAGATGATAATTTAGATATAATTTCCATGAAGATAATGATTAGTATTTCACAATGTAACAACAGAGTTAAGTTGTAGAAAAACAGGTATCTCCTATCAAGCTTACCAATAGCTTAAAAAAACCGTTACTCAAGTTTCTTGCCCTTTTACACTGCAACATGCTTAACTGACATAGTTTCTGTAAAATATGACCACAACATGTATGCTATGTATGCAAAAAGTCAAGTAACACGTATATCCAGTAAGAAATTGAATTCAATAAGTAGTAAAGCTTGGCTAAATAGTTGCAGCTCCCAAAGCTACATCACTTGTTTCATGATAGTAAAGAAAAAGATGAGAAATTGGAAAACAGCAAAATATTTTACTACGTTTTTACAATTTTTAACTAACCAACAGGTCAGTTTGCTGATATCTGCAAGCATTTTGTTCTTCTTCCGTCTCTCAATACTGCAATCCTGACCTCCACCCCATTTCTTTCTTTCATTTGGAATTTTGGTTTATGATACCCATGAACCTGACCTGTAGGTTAGTCTTGTTCTTTTTGCAGAGATAGAAACATATCCACATGGAATACTTATCAGAGCATAATCTGTTCCTAAAATCGCCAAGGACATATCTCTTAAAATAAAATTACACAATAATTTAACAGATCATAAAATTGCACGCACATACACACACTTAAACTTTTTACTTTGTGTGTTACACATAGAAACCTGCATAAATACCACAGTAAAACTCAAAATACACACAGGACAAGTGTCATTTTGGATAACCAGGGTTTCCAGATAGCTGAGAGTTAGTCCTTTGAATGACAGAAAAGTTTACTTTCTGGATGAAAGGTTGAGAGGAAAATATTTTATGTAAGACACCTTCCTATCTTCTTGAGCACAATATATTTAGCATAATCATTTCTTGATTATCCAGGGTTAAGAGTATGATGTGAAGATGTGGCTGTGGCTGTTCTGATTGCAAAAGCCACACAAGGATGTGTGTGTTTTGTTTTAGAAAGGTTCACATTATCTTTGGACTATTTTTTAAAAAATAGAACTCTGAACATTTACTAGTAAAATAATCCACGAGGTTGCCTTCTCCCAGGGAATGTTTTCTTCCTTTCCACAAAGTCATGATATTAGTTTCTCTGAATAACCAGCAGTAACATTGACATCCATACAACCAACATCCCAGGCAGCAGATACTGCCATGTCCACACAGTGCTAATCCTGAGTCCCATCTGCATTCTGTGCTAACAGATTATAAAGGAAAAGCCAGCCTCAGCATTTCAATATTTTAAGCTGGGACAGTTTAGGAATTACTTCACATCTTAAAAGTGTCTTGTACTTTTGTTACTAGATGGTACTTCTCAAAGCATGAGACACTCTGCAACTGTCTACAGTCTAGAATTTTCTACAACTTTTGATACCAAAACCCTCTATTTATACTGAAAGTCCTTTATGGTGGGTGCAAATGAATTAACTTTGTCACTCAATCGTGTAAACAATTCCACATTATATTCTTAATGACACAATAGTAATTCACCTTATGAATGATGGATGAAACTGAGGCGGGGTATAAACATGATAAATTATGTCTTAAATTAATCCACTTTCAGAATGTCATGCTCCCAAGTTATCCTAACTATAAAATGTCCATATTTCTTGTTTGGCATAGAACTATGCCTTGGTACATAGAAGGATATAATTTGTATCTGTTAAATGAAATAAGAAACATCTGAGATGAATTTTGTACCATACTAAACCAAAGTGCAGTTTAAAAGTAAAGTAAATTTAAAAATGAATTTTTTGAAAGGAAAGTTGTATTTTATGTTGGCCAATTAATTTTCCACATTTAAAACTTGCCAACGAAACCATGAAAAAATGTTCAACTTCTGTTTTAATTAGTGCAATGCAAATTAACTGAAACTATAGTGAGAAAGCCTTTATACCCAAAAGAGTAACCAAAAATTTAAAATATGACAATGTCAAATGTTGGAGAGAATTTGGAGCAAGCAGAATTTTTTATTAGGTTGATGGGAATGTAAATGGTTGTAACCAATTTGGAAAACAATTTGGCATAGTCTTGTAAAGCTGGAGACAACCTTGTGTTAGTTAGGGTCTAAGCAGAAAATAGAAGCCTCTTGATATTTAAAACTGAGGAACTCTAAGTTATGGAATTAGTTACATATGGGCTAGAAGAGCTGAAGTGCAAAACTATGGAGGATAAAGTAGCCCGAACTTTGGTATCCACAGGAAGTCACTCTTATTCCTGTGAGAGGAAGGGGGAAATGGGTGGGAAAGAAGAAAAGGAGGAGGGGAGGCAAGGAGGAGGAGGGTGGAAGGGATGAGACAGGGTGGCTGAATCAGTGAGCTCATTCAGCGGAAGCTGGAGCCTCAGTGGACTTGTCTGGCTGGAGCTGGAACATCAAAACAGAAGCAGCAGCTGCTAAGGTCACTGCAGCACAAAGTGGTATGTGTGTGTGTGTGTGTGGGGGAGAGAGAGAGAGAGAGAGAGAGAGAGAGAGAGAGAGAGATAACTACCCTGCCTTCTTCTCTGACTCTCCAGTCCTCCATCAGTACTACACATTGGCATGGAAGCCTGGCACTCGTATTCTGCTGGTGTCAGTCTCCCTGTGCTACCCAGTAGAGCAAAGTCAAGGATGTAAGGAGTATATCTGAGAGCAAGCAGGTGCAGGATGGGCACATACATAAACCCAACAACCCCATTTCTAAGTGTATGCCAAGGAGCACTGCTTACAATAGGAGCAAAAAAAAAATTAAACTGGAAACAATCCAAACATCCATCACCAGTAGAATGTATAAATAAATTGTGGTTTATTCCTATGATGGAATATGACAGGGAAAATGAATGAACTACGGCTCCACGCACGGCTATGGATGAATCTCAGCAACATAATGGCGACTGGAAAAAACAGTCACAGAAGAATAGATGCAATATGATTCCAATTACATGAAGTTCGAAAGCATGCAGAACAGAACAATTTGTTATTTAGGGATTCATATATATGTGGCAAGACTATAAAACAAAGCAAGATTCAGGATAGTAGTTATCTCTGCTGGTAGTGGAGGAAATGATGGAATTAGAGTGGTTTCAAGTTGCTTGTGATGTTTTATAAAATAGATAACAACACTTATTTTCTATTATCATTTAAACCAGGGGTTCTTAACCTTTTTTGTTCCACAGACCCCTTTGCCATTCAGGTGAAAACCATGGACCCCTTACTAAGTCCACACTATACAGTGTATTATTATTAAATATATCACACCCACACTAATGCATCCCCACAAGAATAATTATTTTTTTAATTTTCAATTCAAGCTCATGGGCCCCCTGAAATCTGGGGTCTGTGGATCCCTGGTTAAGAACCCCTGACTTCAAAAATACATATTATAAATATTTCTATCATTTAAACTATATACATTTATAACTATTCTGTAATAAAAACATTTTAAAAGCCCAATATATGTTTAAATGATTGAAAAGTAAATATAAGAACCAGTAGCCAAAAGGAAAGCATCTGTTTTCTCTGGAAAATGTTCCTCTCTCAGCTTGCAGTACTTTTTATACTTAAAAAATAGGAGCTTAATAATCAGAAAAGGCCAGAGGCGTTGGCAGAGGTGGGGTGGTTGGGGTGGTTTATCATGAAAAATGATAGTTCCCCTAGTTTAAAAGTAACCTTTGGTAACATTTTCCTTGAAGCTTCTAGCTTTATCTATCATTGTCGGTCACCTGCAACTTTAAACAAACCATTTTCCTGCTGAAGGGCTCTATTATATTTAATGTTTGACTACATAACATATACAGTCATTTTAAAAATCATTCCTTTAAGAAGTATTTATTGAGTACTTGGGCCTGTGAATTTAAAGTGACGTAAACTCACATGATTTAATTATAACTTATAACCAGAAAAGCTGGCTATGGGCTTTCAGATACCAAAAGAATACCTGAAAAATAAAAATAGAACAACTGTAAGCCACATGAATGCAGGTATGAAAGATTTACCAGCAATGGGCCTTAGCTGTACCTAACCTTCTCAGGGCATGTTGTCAAAGACGATTGTGGAACTGCAGAATTGGGAAATCCAGGTTAAACTACAGAGTACATGCCATTGGCGCCCTGCAAAGCACCACATTGCCCTAACTCGGACTTGTCCAGGACAGGCCCCAGACACACTAAAGCCCTCCCAGGAAGAGTGCACACCGCATCTCAGCTTTTCTGCCTCAGGACTTCTCCAGAGTCACGGGGACTCAGCCTTGGCAGGGCATTCCTCAGAGATCTCAGTGGGATTAGCAGCCATTCTCCACAGCAAGAGTTAGCTTGGTAACATACTCATTCTTGACTTTTCCCTCTTTTCCTCACTTTCTACGCTCCCTCACTTGGACCTCCTGCGATCTGCTACCAAATGAACTACTTGCTGCCTAGTCCTTGGCTTTCAGAGAAATCTAAACTAAGACAAACTATGACAACTTATGTCCAAAATCTGAAGATTCTTCTGCCAAAGGGGATTTAAACTCCTTTCAAACATTATTATCAAAACTAACCCAGGCACAAATTCTACACATGTGCATGATTGCTTTGTAAGTTCACAGCTTCTGTAATAAAAATAGATTCTAAAAAATAATAATAGGGTGGGTTGGGGAAAAAATACAACATAGGTAAGATAATAGACTGTGGTTAGTAGTGGGATTTTTATAATGTTCTTTCACAGTTTGTGGTAGGTGTCTTGCAGCAGTGTGGGGTGCTGGTGGTGTGTTAATTTGTGGGACCCCTGTATGATGTTACGCTTGTTTATTTTGTAAGCTCACAACTTTCACTATATACCTATTGTTTATGTATGTTCATATATGAATGGCATACTTCAATAAAATTAAAAGTGTATATAACAGCACCAAAAACATGAACCCAGGTACCAGTGTAAAAGAATATTTCTCCTCACTGAGCAAAGTGACTCTGGGCCTCAGGTAGAGAGCAACTCTGGGGTGAACAGGTAAAGATTCAGAGTACAAAGATTTTAAAACAAACAGTCAGGGACCAGAAAGGAACAGGCTATCAGCTGAGTACAGACCAGGCCACATGAGCAACAGCACAGAGAGAGCACAGGGAAGGATTCAGGCAGGGCCAGTTCTGAGGTAGAGAACCCCATAAAAGGGATGGTCCCCAAGCTTCCAGTCAAAGTGTCGCCCAGGATGGGACACTCCGCCTGGGACCCTTTTTCCAATCGGGACTCTGACATGGGGGTTCCCTGGCCATGTGAGAGATCCAATGTTGAGCTCCCCAACCCCTCCCAATTTGGTGAGTGGTTGTATATACTTTCATTCTTTCCTATGTCTTCAATTAATTACTCTTCTTTTCTGTGATTGCTATAATCATTTGATATAACCTGAAACTCATTTGACTGAATAAAGCTGCCTTTGCATAGCAAAACAAACAAACAAACAAACAAATTTTTAAAAACCTTGAGGTAGCCATTTATGGCATGAAAAACTCAGAGGCATTTGCAAAAGGAAACATGGTGCAAAAATGTTCAGGGCAGCACTGTTCAAAATAACAAACAAACAAAGAAACGAAACTACAAGCAGTCCCGATGCCCTTCGGAAGGAGAGTGGATAAACAAACTGCTTATGCAGTAGTGCATACAAAGGAACTACTGCTACCTAAAACAATAAAGACAAATTTTAGAGATGTGATATTATGTGAAAAAAAAAAGGGAGTCGTGAGTCCCAAAGGTGCTTTTAATAAAATATATATAAGACAAACACAAAGCATTATAGGCACCAAACTAAATGCTTTAAATATTTTCACTTCTTTTCAAAAACAGTCCTATGGTATAATGCTCTAACTAGCCTCATTTTAAAGATTAGTGGGAAGTGGATTTGGCTCAACTGATAGCGCATCCTCCTACCACATAGGAGGTCCAGGGTTCAAACCCAGGGCCTCCTGACCCATGTGGTGAGCTGACCCATGTGCAGTGCTGATGCGGCAAGGAGTGCCGTGCCACACAGTGTGTCCCCCGCATAGGGGAGCCCCACGTGGAAGGAGTGTGCTCCTCAAGGAGAGCCACCTCGTGAGAAAACTAAAAGCACAGCCCTCCCAGGAGTTGCACTGCACACATGGAGAGCTGATGCAGCAAGATGATGCAACAAAAAAAAGAGACAGATTCCTGGTGCCGCTGACAAGGATACAAGCAGACAAAGAAGAACACACAGCAAATGGATACAGAGAGCAGAGAACAGCAAGGGGGAGGGGGAAAGGGGAAAGAAAGAAATTTAAAAAAAAATAAAGATTTAGAAAGGGAGACTCAGATAATTTCAGTAACTTGTCCAAGGTCAGACATCCAATAAGTAGTAGAGACAGAACTCAAATCCAGGCTGTAGACCTCTAAAACCCACAATTTTAACTGCTACATTAAATAAACGAATGAATGAATGACTGAAGGTATAAAGAAAGTTAAGTATGTAAGTAAGTTTAGGCATATGCTTCTGATTTAAAAAAAAAAAAGGACCTGATAAATTCATGATATGTTTACTGTCCTGGGTTGGGGAACAGAGTAGGATGGAATAAGGGAGAAGCACACATAGGTAGATGTAAGTAATTGCTGATGCCCTAGTCCTTGAGTTGAATGTTGCGATGGAGATAGGGGATGATAAGACAGGTGAGTGCTGCAAGTGTAGGGCTGTATTCTTCTTTGATTTAAACTTTTTAAAGCGTGTTCATCATGGACTTGTTTGCGTTGTTATTTTAATATTGAATTAAAAGATTTCTATTACCTAGGTTTGTAGGCATCCACTTAAATTATGTGCCCAAAGCAAGCACCTCATTCCTTTTGTCCTAATCCTGGTCATGGTTCTGACATTGTCATCTTGTTGGGAGGGGAAGGGGAAAGGAGAAAAGACAGTATTTGTCTTGAATGTAGCTGTGCTAGATAAGCAGTCTCTATTTTTATAGATTACATATTTGTTTCAGGTGGTTTGGTGTGGGGGTTAATTGACATTAAGTGAGGGCTAAATCAACCCCTCTCCCCTTAATGTCTTCACTGAAGTCTGCGTTCCATAGTTACTAAGTATAAAATGGAAATGGAATGGTGCATATTGACCATATCTCCACTGTGTCAGGGCTTTAGAAACATTTCCTCATTTAGTCTTTCCAACAGTTCTATAAGGTAGGTAATCAGATTCCCATATCATGGGTAAGAAAGACAAGGCTCAGAAATGTTAAGGACATGGTTTAAGGGTACATGTTTCTGAAGTTCCATACATTCCAAATTCCATGTCTGCTTTTGTGATTTTCTTAACATGTTTTCCTTAAGTGTTCTGGTAAGTGGTAATAGCTATTAGAACCCAATGAATGAAAATATATGAAAATGCTTTATGAACTGTTAAACACCATATAAACTTTAACATAGTCTTATTAATAACATCTGTAACTATGATAACACCATTTATAGTCTTAATAATAAAACCATTGTACTTTTAATATTCAAATTAGGAGGAAAAATATACTTTGCCCGTCTTAGAGTATCATATAAAATGAAATAAAATATTTCAAAGAAGAAAAATCCAATCCACTCTTCTTAAATTGGGAAAATACCCATCAGAGTCAACAATCACTCATCATCATTTTTCTAAAATTGAATATGCAGAACTTTGTAATATATATTTTAACTATTCCCATTAATACAATTAAAATGTTGAAATGCATTTGAGCAGAACTTTATTCTCTGAGGAAAGGTAACTAAAAAGATTACTTTAAATTAAGTCAGGTGTGATACTGTAAATAGGATGGTAAACAAAAGTAACATATGTAATTTTCTAATTTCCTACTTGATTCCAAAGTCCAGGAGAGGGTGAAAATAGAAAGCAAAGAAAATTCTAGTCAATTTAAGCAACCTTATATCCCATTAGCCCTCATTAAGTGTATTTTATCTCTGACAAAAGCCAATAAAAAAAGTGAATAAAAAATTATTTCCAAGGTCAATACTTTGTCTCTCTGGGTAATACATTTTATTCTTTATATTCCTTACTGAAATCTATTTTTAAAAAACCTTTTTTTTTAAAGTTCTGGTAATAGTACTGATATGTGTTAAAGATATAACTGACTATAAGTAAAAACAAAGTGAGTTTTATAGATTTTTCAAGCAAAGCTTGTTATACATGTGATCTTTAAGTATCTGAAAAAACAGGCTAGTAAGTACTGTTATGGAGATTAAAGGGTATTTTGTTTGTTTACTGTATATCTTAACTACTTTGCAACCACCTTTATACCACATCACATGCAAATTTCTATGTTATCAAACACAGAAAATCAAATGAAAACATTACTTAGAGCTCTCCTTTTTCTACTAGTAGTCAGTAAAGGAGCTGTGAATTCCAGAAAACTCTCCTCCTTTCATCTTCTCTCTAACAATCTATTGTCAACTTTTGGAGAATAAAAATGGAAGTAAATTGCATCTTCTGGCTATATTTACCCTTTATAATTTAAAAATATTGTGGGTGATGACTGTTATATGGATTTTATCTGTCCAGTTTTCTAGTTTACATTTAAATTTGCTAAATAAATTCTCCTCTTTTCCAGAAAAGCAGCCTGGCTTTGTGTGAATGCTAGAAACATCTCCCTTTGTTTTCCCCCCCTATGGGAGGCGCCCCCTGTGTCCTGTCACTCCAGGTTTCTCCCTGCAGAGAAGGATGGAAGCTTAAGATAGCTTTCTGAATGACACTGACAAATGAAACTGCTTTACAGATATCATCACCAGACCCCAAATGAAGATTATATAAAATTCAACTGGCAGATTAAAAAAAAAAAAGGTTTGCACTTTCCTAACAGATTAGAGATTTTAAGAGAACTAAATGTAATTCTGACTCAAATTCCATTATCTAGGCAGCTACTATTCAAATTAAAATATAGATTCCACCTATTGTGTCGACATCTAATTAAAACAAAGGTGGGTGTTTAATTCTCTTATTGCATAAGTAATATATATGACTGTCGCTCTTCTCTGTTGGACATACACACACATATAAAACCCCTTACCTCTTTCATAAGGGCCTATATTATTATTGCTGTATATTTAAAAATTATTATATTGAAATTTTAAAAACCTATTTAAATTTCTTATGGGATCAAACAGACTCTTCAAATTCCAGTTGTTTTTGTTTTTATTTAAACTTTCTTCCAGTCACTCTCAAAATTTCAATATTTATTCTTAAATATATTTAAGATGCTTTCTTCACAGCATTAAAACTTTATCGCAATACTTCACTTGAGAACACTTACGGAATTTTAATACATTTCTAGCACAAGATATGCACAATAAGACAATGTCCGAGCCCTTGAGATATGCATCACTGGACTGAGGATAAGGGCATTTGGAAAAATAATAATCATGCAGTGTGATACTTGCTGTAGTACAGGTTAGTAAAAAGTCCTACAGGGACATGAAAGGAGAGACAGATTAATTCCACCTCTGAGAATTAATGATATGTATCGCATAGAAGATCAGAATTCGTCTGCATCCCAAAGGATGATCAGAAGCTTGTCAGGTTGAGAATGTGGGAAATATCAGTCAAAGTCTAAGGAGACTGCCTTGAGGTGTATATAGGACAGTCAAGGAATGGAGGAATTGAAGGAGTAAAAGTATGAAAATATCAAAAGGTATAGAATCTTGTTGGCCAAGCTAACGAGTTTAAATATAGGGTAATTGGGATCATCATCAAACATTTTTTACATGCATTAACACTGAAAGAGGTGTTGTGGGGAGTATTTGCTTGGACAGACCATAATCAAGGAGCCCAAAAAGAATGGAAAAGGTCATGGTTGATAGCCTTGGCTGAAGATAACCTAGTGGTGGTGTTAATTCAAAGGGGATGTCAAAAATAGGTCTCCACATGTGTTCAAGTTTTTGGATCAGGTTATATATCTAAGGTTAGCCAAGAAATATTATTTTTCAATGCCTTCTTTTTTACTATTCAAATGTAAAGAAAATAGATGCTTATAAGTGCTTATCCTTTCCTTGTATTCATGCCAAAATTGTAAGAATATAAAACTATATCTATAAAGTATTTTTTACCTTTTAACTTTTATATTTTTATTTCTTCAGTTTTCAGTTCCTTTATTCTATTGAATTTTTATATTTAGTTTAGGATGACAATATTTTGGTGTTTTTTTACAATTTTTAAAACAGTTTATCCAAGTAGAGTAACAAATGTACCACCACATTGTGGTGTGTTGGTGATGGGGTGTTGAATGGAAATTCTACACATGTGCATGATTGTTTCATAAGATCACAAGTTCTGTAATAAAAATATATTTAAAAAATAATAATAGGGTGGGTTGGGGGAAAAATACACCAAATGGAAGATATGGACTATAGTTAATAGTATGTTTTGATGATATTCTTTCATAATTTGTAACAAATGTCTCACAACAATGCAAAGAGTTGGTGGGGTGATGTATGGGAGCCCTGTATGACGTTATACATGTTTGTCTTTTAAGTTCACAACTTTTACTATATACATATTATTTATGTATGCTCATGTATGAATGATAGCTGTCAAAATTTTTTTAAAAGTTTATCCAAGTTGAAATGGAAATAAGAGAAGATTTCCATCATTCTGTAGATTATCAGGTTGCTAGTCCCTATTTCCCAGGTTCCCAATCTAGCCGTTTACCTGTCTACATTTTCTTTGTAGCCAAATACAGGCAGTCACATTATTGATGAGCTAATAACCATTGATGAACTACATTTTAACTAGTCTTTAATATTGAAATTCTTTGGCAATATCCAACCCATATATGCTTCTTTCCCTCAGAGGGTTTTAGGGAAATTAACCCTTCAAATTCAAAGCACCAACCCATAGTTCAAAGTATACCTCAAATCTCTCCATAAAGGAAAGCCTAGATTTCTTTGTTGGTAACATGACTGATGATCAATTGTTGAAAGAGTAAATCAGTACATGCACAAAAAGAAAGGATGTAGGTTAATATTTTATTTATTGAAATCAATTCTTAGATCTCAATGTATTTAACTTGATATATCAACCTGTATCCTCAATGGAAAATTGGGTGGATAAAAATTCCCTAAAGATGATCATTATCATGTAATAATAGTCAATGCATCCAGATGGTTCCTGGCATATATAATCTATTGAAACACATATACTATTGAATTGTAATGCAGAGTCAAAATTTAGTGCCCAAGTGTTATATAAAAAAATTATTTAAAAACTTTGCACCTGCCTGAGAATTGTGAGAGAAATGAAGTTTAAAAATGATTTGTAATACATTTCTCACAGTTTTGCATTTATCCATCAATTATTTCTGAACCTCACAGCACTCTGATTGCATTTGTCTCAGAGCAAAGATGATGCCTGACCTTAGTTTTATTTGTGAAATCTATTTATAATAAGTAGTGAATATGTTCAATAATAAAAACTACAACCTCCCCCAAGAGTCAATTCGCTGTCTCTCTTTCCCTCTCCTTCCATATCTCTCTCGTTCTCTCTCTCTATATATATATACGCATACACATAAACACATATAGTCATATATGTAGGCATATAACCACTCATGCACATAGTAAAGCTCAACTGAATTGAATTAAATTAAATATTTGGTATGTATCTAAAATAATAACTGAATTGTTGACAAATGAACCAGATCTTAGATGAGTCTGTTCACTAATTTCTTCCACAAATATTTGTGAACTCTTTATTTCAAGCCATGCCATGCACCAGGCATTGGCAATAAAACAGTAAACAAGACAGACATGGAGACTGCTCTTGTGGAACTTCTAGTTTACTGTAGGGAATAGCAAGTAAATGACAAATAATATAACCACAAAGTATTGTAAGTGCTATGGAACAGATAAACAAAATGCTAAGCTAGAGAATACCTAAGAGAGTGAGGGGAAAGAGAAAGTCTAAGTTTCATAATCAAGAAAGGTATCTGAGGAAGTAACAATTAAAACTGAGATCTAAAGGATGAAAACGATTTCCTCACGCAAAATAATGGGAAAAGATTTTCCAGGGAACAGTCTGTACAAAGTTCATGAGGTAGGAAAGAGGCCGCTGTTACTGTTTTACAAAACTTTCTGTAGAATTGCCTTCATGGCCTTAATATACATATATATATATACATGTATATATATATATATATATATATGTTCAAGAATGTGGAAACTGTGCTTCTGTGAATGTGTAGCTTATCTTCGGAAATAGTCAATTAGCTATAGAGCTAATGCGAATGAATTAATAGATTTGAATAAACTGGATAAAACTGCTTCTGGTCAAAAATAAAGGTGACTGACTCAAACAATTTTAGAAGGAATTCTAAATTTGCAAAGGAAATGAACAGTTCACAGAAAAACAAAAGTGGTGCAAATATTTGAAAAAAATCTTCACCCTCATGATTAGACAATTTTTCACCAATCATATGGACATTGAGCAAAATTTTGATGACATACTCTGTTGTGTAAATAGAAAAAGAAAATAGCTACTCTTCCACTTTGTTGATAGGGTGTGTGTGTGTGTGTAAGATATATATATATGTGTGTGTATATATATATATATATATATATACGCATGCAAGTATCTCTGTAAGGATAATTAAGAAACTGGTAATACTGATTCTCTCTAGTGAGAGCAAAGGAAGAGAACTAGGTGGCTGGTTGACAGTGTAGGAGAAAGTTTTCATTGAATATCTTTTATATTTTTACATTTTTGAGTTTTATACTACATGCAAATAATTAGATAATTAGAGCTTTAAGGGAACTTTAGAGGTCACTTCATCTTGATCACATATTTTACTTAGAAAGAATAAAAAACATATCCATCCAATCATTCATTTAGGTTGTAATCCTCCATCCATCCATCCATCCATCATTTATCCATTCCATGTTTAATTCATATGAATTTTCATTGAACTCCTAAACTCTATGTATGGTACCAAGGATACAACGTTAAAAAAGACTGCTTCCTCTTTCACTGAATTTATAGTCTAATTCAGGGCTCCATAACCTTTTTTGTTCCACAGACCCCTTTGCCAGTCAAATGAAAACCATGGACCCCTTACTAAGTCCACACTATACTGTGTATTATTTAAAAAACATATCACACCTGCACCAACAATTCCCGACAAGAACAATGTTTTTTGAATTTCAGTTCAAGATCATGGACCCCTTGTTAAGAGCCCCTGATCTAGTTGTAAAAAAGCAACCCCATGGTTACAGATATGGGTTCTGGTAAATGCATCATCAGGGAATATGAAAGAAAAGGGAGAGGATGGGAAGAGCTAACAGGCTCCCCAATTTGAAGGATAAATTCAACAGTCCCATTATGAACTGCTTCTTAACATAGGTGTCTACTGTTTCTGTATTTCATTTCCCTTTGGCCCTTTCTAGTGAAAAAATCTTATCATTTCCTTTAATATATCTTTTAGAAATAACATATGTACAGTTGTATTCTCAAAAAGGACAGAAGTTCAGTTCTTACATTTGCAGGTGATATACAAATCATTTTATAATAATTCTAATTTTAAGTATCAATCCACAATAATCTTGAGAAAATATTTATACCTATCCCTGAGTTTGAGAGAGAACATCGTAAGAAAATAGTTTTGAGCTTAGCCCCAGTTTTTTTCTGTCAGCAAAATGATCGTAGCATTGGCCTCTGAATCATATACTGTAAAATAGTCTCAATAAAGTTACAAACCAACTGAGCAATTCAAAAAGGAATTTTCGCAAGTTCAAATTACAAAAGTAAAACAGGTTTTCTACCACATAATTCGCATCTAATACAAATATAAATTTATACATTTTTCACTATGTTCTGGCAGGAATTCCACCTGAGGGAAAAGTTGAATTTCAAAGACTCTTATTTCCAGACATTAATCACTACATTTTTCATAAACTATTTTAATATTGGAAGTAGAGCTTTACCTTAATGACTGCGTAACACCTTTACCTCACCTACAAAATAATAATCATCTTAAGTGATCAAACTATTAAATATAATATAAATGATAAAATCCCTTTATGGGAATTGTGGTGGCTTAGAACTATGCTATGTACCCCAATAAGCACGTCCTTAATCTTAGTCCATTGCTCTGGGTGTGAATCCATTATAAATAGGACCTTTTGATGAGGTGTTATTAGCTATGATGTAGTCCAACTTAAACAGGATGGGTCTCAATCCTGTTATTGGAGGCCTTATAGAGAAGAACACAGAGAAAGAAGCCACAGCGAACAGCCAGAAGCTGAAAGTCAACAGAACATGGAAGAGAAGGGAGGTGATCTGCCATGTGCATTGCCATGTGACAGAAAAGGCAAGGCCCAGGGATCTCCAGCAACCATCCCCAGAATTCCAGTCTACTGGAAGAAAGCATTGCCTTGCACACATCTATATTTTGTACTTGCTTGTGCTTTAAAACCGGGAGTCAATAAATTCTACCAATTTATTGTATGGTATTTGTTTTAGCAGCCAGGAAGCTAAAACAATATCCAGTGCAGAAATACATTGCAAATACGATAGTCACTGCAAATTATAAAAATTGAAGCTTTCAAAATATAAGTTTATAAACACATAAACACTACCAAGTTTAAACA
This sequence comes from Dasypus novemcinctus, assembly GCF_030445035.2. Taxonomy (NCBI): domain Eukaryota; kingdom Metazoa; phylum Chordata; class Mammalia; order Cingulata; family Dasypodidae; genus Dasypus; species Dasypus novemcinctus. The sequence continues at coordinate 37,200,781 of NC_080704.1, forward strand.
TCCATCCAAGTACCTAAGTAATCTTAGGTAAATATAAAATTCGAAGTATGCTAGCATGAGTAGGTTGAGGAATTGGCAGGAAAAAATAAAGAAATGTTCAAAGAATTACTCTTTCTCTCTTGCACAAGATTCTATCGATATTGGAAAATAAAACATTTTATGGATTCAAAATTGTTCCATAAATTAATGGTTGTAGAGTGAGTCTATATTTTATGAAATAATTAGAATATAAAAATATTAATCTACTTGTTTGAAATGAGTTAGTTCAGTAGATTAAAGAATATTCTAAACCACATTCCATATTTTAAGTCTAATTCTGATGTGAAGGCATTGATTAGCTACTACCTTTACCTTTAAAAAATTATTTTTCTTCCTTTAGTACAGTGAGAAAATTATTTTACAGGGATATGGGTTACATTACAAACTCAGATGAGCGAATATGAAAAGTTTGTTCTTAAGGTGAGGATATGGCAGGGGAAAGTGTGTATATTGTTGGAGATTGGATGGGACATGAATGATAACCCAAATACTGGGAATACTGAAAAGTTCAGGTCAGCAGTAGAATCCCCATATGTAAAAATAAAGTACAATATCCTTAATGTGTAAATACTTTAGCGTCAAAATATTTTTTCAAATGAAATATCAAGATGAACTATCAAGCATAAGATGAATATTTTTAACAAGCAAATTTGGAGTTGATTTAGAGGGTTTGGGAAAAAGTAGAAGATGGCTGCTGTCCTAGTGGGTTTGGGGATATTTGGGATTTAGGAGCACAATTTCCAACATAATTGACTAAAGTTTTCCAAATGACTACATAGTCTTTTAAAAAGCTCTCTCTACTTTTTTTTATAAAGAAAATAACTAAAGGGAGTAACTTAGCCAGTTATTTTAGCATGTTATCTACTGTCTATGCATTTCTCAGAAGTGACGTGCTAAAACTGGGGTGACCACATCTGCAGAGAGTGAAGTTATATTGGGAATACTTTTAAATTAAAAAATACGATGTTGCATTCTAGAAGACTGCTATTTTGAATCTTTTCATTCTGACAGTATCCCCCAAGGAACTTTAAGGGATAGGAACCCCTGATTTAGCAGATAAAATCTGAATGCTTTGGATGCACCAGTGGGTAGAAAGTATTCATGCAATTTCCTATGTCGTTAACTTTTGGGCTCCATGAGTAACTGAACCATATCTTGAATCCAGTAAATGAACAACATGAAGCTATCACTAATCTAATGGAATTGAATAAAGGCAGAATAACTAGGAAAAAAAAACATGGGAGAAGTTTCTAGAATGGGAGAGTATATAAATGTGTTTTGTATAGTAATAACTAAAATTAGGTAAATTAATTTTGGGGGTGACTATAATCACCACATTCCTATATAACAATGTATCTAAACCATGACATTTTTATCTTCAAGAAATGGCTCAACTATGTAATAGGATATTGAAGAATGAATTAAGTTCACTGACATCAGTGTAATGGAGACAAGGCACAGTGACTAGCTAGCTTAGTGTGGTTTGGCCACTTACTAGCTGTTGGGTCTGGTTGATACAAACATTTAAGTTTTTGTTTTCTTATATTCAAAAGAGATATGACAATTATGCCAAATCCACTGGATTGTTTGAAGATCTATGTATGATATTAGGTGCCAAGAGGTTGGCTTAGTGTGAGGCACATATTAATTGCTCATCAAATACAAGCTATAAATGTTACTGAAATGCAGTTATTGGCTTATTTGTCATAATATATATCAGTAAATTACTTGGATCTCTCTCCCACTTGGAAGGCCACCTCTGTAAGAAAAATCTAAATCCTATCTACCCTTTTTCTAATCCTTCCTTTCCAAATCATTCCAGCCTGCTCTGAAATTAATATCTTTTGACAATGAGTACTTGTTTCCTTTGCTTGGCACATGATAGGTTCTCAATAATTATTTGCTTATTGCATATAGGAAGTTGTGAAGAAGCTACTCCTTCTTCACTGAAGGGTTTCAAGTTTTTCTTTTATCTTACTATACACTAACAAATAGACAAAAAAAATCTGTTGGCCAAATTAATACATTCTTGAGATATTGAAACATTCAAGTTTTAAAGTTGCTTTCACAATTTTAGCATTATTCAATAGTTTTTTTCTATAGCACATCCTCTTCATTTCCATTGACACAGTTTGAGATGCAGTACTTTTGGAATATTTGTTTTATTCATCACGAAAATTTTACCTCAAGCCACATTTATTTGTGTGGTAGTAGTAAAGTTATTTTTCCCCCCACCCACTTTTCTTTTAGGTCTATAGCTGTAAATTCAATAACATGACTACTTGTTACTTTGTATATGTGAGAGAGTATGTATGTATGATCTTCAAAGGTCTCATTAACAATAACATCTAACAGGAAAAAAATTAAGTCAGATACCTAGAAATAATTTAAAAAACATTCAATATTTGATTTCATTTTTTGCCTTGACTACTTCAAAATATTTTCATTAGTGAAGTTGTGGGTTTACAGAAAAATCATTCATAAAATATAGGATTCCTATAGATATACCACCCCACCACAAACACCTTGCATTAGTACAGTACCTGTAATACAGTTGATGAAAGAATATTAAAACTGTTTAAAAAAAACTGTTCTATTAACTATAGCCCACAGTTTACATTACATTAAGTGTATTTTTTCCCATGCACTACTGTATTAGTCAGCCAAAGCGATGCTGATGCAATGTACCAGAAATCTGTTGGCTTTTATAAAAGGTATTTATTTGGGGTAAAAGCTTACAGTTACAAGCCCTAAAGAGTCCAACTCAAAGCTGCTTTCTCACAAAAGTCAGTTGCTACATGTTGGCATTGAAACAAGATGGTTGCTGATCTCTGCAAGGGTTCACCCTCCTCCCTCAGCTATAGGCAGGCATAGGGCTTGTTTCCGTCTGGGCCTTCTCAGCTGCTCTGGTCTCTTCACAAGGCCATCTTTCTGTTAACTATGAGGCAAAAGGCTCATCTCACTCCAGGGCTTGAGCTGTTTGAGCGTTCTCCTTTCTGTCACATGGCAGGGCCAAAATGACCAAGTTCTCTCCTCTTCCATGTGTCTTCTTGAGTGAGTGTTCCTTTATATTAGCCTACCAAGGGGGTGGAGACTCAACCCTGAGTCTCACTGTACTGACGTGGTCTAATCAAAACCCTAATCTTAACAGGTAATTTAATTAAGACATGTCAGCCGTATCTAATGCATTCAAAGGGTATCACACCCAGAAGAATAGATGAGTTTATAAACATAATCTCTCTTTTTTGGGATTCACAAAAATAATCTCAAACTGCCACAATCACTCTTTTATTAACATCTTGCCCTATCTTTCATATTTTTTTATTCTAGTAACATAAATGATTAATAATTTCTTCTATTAACCACATTCACACACGCACATATATATATATTTCAGTGCTATTAATTTCACGCACATTTCCAATACTTTACAATCAACCAAAAAGGAAATTCTGCACAAATTAAGTATCAGCTCCCCATTCTCTACCCCAAGTCTATCCCCTGGTAACCTATATTCTGAATTCTAACCATGAGTTTGCTTCATATAATTAGTTCTTATCAATGAAATCATATGGCATTTGTCCTTATTTGTCTGGCTTATTCCAGCACAATGGCCCCAAGGTTAATCCATGTTGTTGCATGCATCAGTACTTCATTCATTTTTACAGCTGAATAATATTCTATTGTATGTATATACCACATTTTTTAAATCCATTTATCAGCTGATGGACATTTGGGTTGCATCCATCTTTTGGCATTTGTGAATAATGCTTCTATGAACATCAATGTGCAAATATCTGTCTGAGTCCCTGCTTTCAGTTATTCTGGGTATATACTTAGCAGTGGGATTGCTGGGTCATATGGTAATTCTATGTTTAGATTTCTGAGGAATCTCCAAACTATTTTCCATAGAGGTTGCACCATTTTACATTTCCACTAGCAGTGAATGAGTGTTCTTATTTCTCCACATAATCTCCAAAACTTCAAATTTTCTGTGTTTTTTAATAGGAGTCATTCTTTTTTTTTTTAAGATTTATTTATTTTCTACCCCCCCCTTCCCCGCCCTGTTGTCTGCTCTCTCTGTCCATTTGCTGTGTGTTCCTCTGTGTCTACTCGTATTCTCACTAGATGGCTTGGGGAACCGATCCTGGGACTTTCCGAAATGGGAGAGAGGAGATCATTCTCTTGCACCACCTCAGCTCCCTGATCTGCTGTGTCTCTTATTATCTCTCCTCTTTGTCTCTTTTTGTTGCATCATTTTGCTGCACCAGCTCTCCGCGTGGGCCAGCACTCCTGCATGGGGCAGCACTCCTGCATGGGGCAGTCCTCTACGCAGGCCAGCACTCCACGCGGACCAGCACTCCATGTGGGCCAGCTTGCCACATGGACAAACTTGCCTTCACCAGGAGGCCCTGGGCATCGAATTCTGGACCTCCTATATGGTAGATGGGAGCCTAATGGCTTGAGCCACATCCACTTTCCAAGGAGTCATTTTAGTGGGTATAAAATGATATATCATTGTGGTTTTGATTTGCATTTTCCTAACACCTAGTTATGTTGAACATCTTTTCATGTGCTTTTAAGCCATTTGTAATCTTCTTTGGAGAAATGTCTATTCAAGTATTTTATGCATTTTTAAATTGGGTTATCTTTTTATTGTTGAGCTGTAGGATTTCTTTATATATTCTGGATATTAAACCCTTATCAAATATGTGGCTTCCAAATAATTTCTCACATTAAATAGGTTGTCTTCTCACTTTGCAAACAAAGTTCTTTGATGCACTGAAGTTTTTAATTCTGAGGAGGTCCCATTTATGTATTTTTTTCTTTCATTGTTTGTGCTTTAGGTGTACAGTCTAAGAAACCATTGCCTACCACAAGTTTCTGAAAATGATTCCCTACATTTTGTTCAAGGAGTTTTATATGCCTGTTTCTTATATTCATGTCTTTGATCCATTATAAATTATATATATGGTGTGAAATTGGGGTCCTCTTTCATTATTTTGCATATCGGTATCCAGTTGTCTTAGCACAATTTGTTGAAGAAACTACTCTTTCCCAATTGAGAGGACTTGGCAGCCTTGTCAAAAATAAATTTGCCATAGGTATGAGTGTCAATTTCTTATCTCTCAATTCAATTCCATTGGTCAATATATCTATCCTTGTGCCAGGACCTTGTTGTAGCTTTGTAATAAGCTTTAAAGCCAGGAAGTGTGAGTCTTTCAACTTAGTTCTTCTTTTTGAGGAATTTTTTTTTTGTCTATTTTGGGTCTCTAACCCTTCCAAATAATTTTGATAATTGGCTTTTTCATATCTGCAAAGTAGGCTATTGGGATTTTGATAGGGATTGCATTAATGTGTAAGTCATTTCTGGTAGAAATGACACCTAAAGAATATTTAATTTTCTAATCCATGAACAAAGAATAACCTTCCATTTATTTAGGTCTTCTTAGATTTTCAGCAATACTTTGTAGATTTCTGTGTATAAGTCCTTTATGTCCTTGGTTAATTCATTACTAGATATGTGATTCTTTTAGTTGTTATTGGAAACAGAATTTTTATATAGATTACTTCCTCAGATTGCTCATTACTAGTGTATGGAGATACTATTGATTTTTGCGTGTTGATCATGTACCCTACCAATAATGAGGAATTCATTTATTAGCTTCAGTAGCATTTTTGTAGATTTTTGGGACTTTTTATATACAGGTTCTTGTCATCTGCAAATAATTAAAGTCTTGCATCTTCCTTTCCAATTTGGATGTCTTTTATTTCTTTTTATTGCCTAACTTCTTGGGCTAGAATTTCCAGTACAATATTGAATAACAGTGGTGACAGTGCACATCCTTTTCTTGTTCCCGATCTTAGAGGGAAGCTTTCAGTCTTTCACTATTGAGTATGATGCTAGCTGTGGGTTTTTCATACATGCCCTTTATCATGTGGAGCCTTTTTCCTTCTATTCCTAGTGTTCTCGGTTTTTTTTTATCAAGAAAGTTTGCTGCATTTTGTCAAATGCTTTTCTGCATCAGTTGAGATGATCATGTGTTTTTCCCTTTGTTTTGTTAATATGGTTCATTACATTAAGTGATTTTTCCTGTGTTGAACCACCCTCGCATACCTGGAATAAATCTGACTTGATCATGGTGTGATTCTTTCAATGGGCTCTTGGATTCAATTTGCAAATATTTCGTTTATATTCATAAGAGAAATTGGTCTGTCTTTTCTTTTCTTGAAGTATATTTATCCAGTTTTGGTATTAGGGTAGTGAAGATCTTATTGACTGAGTTAGGTAATGTTCCCTCCTCTTCAATTTTGTGGAAGAGTTTGAGCAGGATTGGTATTAACTCTTCTTGGAATGATTGGTATAATTCTCCTGTGAAGCCACCTAGTCCTGGACTGTTTTCTACTGAGAAGCATTTGATGACTGATCTGATTGCTTTACATGTAATTAATCTGTTGGGGTGCTAGGATGAATGTAGGATGTTCTTGTTTTCTAGGAATATGTACTTGTGATCTAGGTTGTCTAATTTGTTGGCACACTGTTGTTGATAGTATCTGCCTATGATCTCTTTTATTTCTGCATTGTCAATAGTAATGTCTCTTGTTTCTTATTTTATTTAAATGCATCTTCTTTTTCTCTTTGTCAATGTAGCTAAGGGTTTGGCAATTCTATTGATCTTTTCAAAGAACCAACTTTTGGTTTTGTTAATGAGCTTTATTGTAGTTTATTCACATTTTCACTTATTTCTGCTCTACTCTTTGTCATTTTCTTTTTGCTTGGTTTGGGATTATTCTGCTGTTCTTTTTTTTTAATTTCCACTATGCCTGCTGTTAGATTAAAAAAGAATAAAGAGCCAAAACCAAAGACCACTCTCAGTACTGCCTTTGCTGCATCCCATAAGTTTTGATAAATTGTGTCCTCATTTTCATTTTTCTTGCGATCTTTACTCATTTCCCTTGCAATATTTTCTTTCATCCACTAATTGTTTAAGAATGTGTTTAACTTTTATATATCTGTGGATTTTCTAGTTCTCTGCCTGTTATGGATTTCCATTTTCATTTGATTATGGTCAGAGAAGATGCTCTGTATTATTTCAATCTTTTTAAGTTTATTAAGACTTTTTGTGACCCAACATGTGGTATATCTTGAAGAACAACCCATGTGTACTTGAGAGGAATGTATATCCTTTTTTGTAGGGTTGTGATGATTCGTATGTTTCTGTTAAGTTCTAGTTCATTATGATATTATTCAAGTTCTCGGTTTCCTTATTGATCTTCTGTCTAGCTGTTCTATCTATTGATAAGAGTGGTATATTGAAGCCTCTAACTATGATTATAGAGGTATCTATTTCTCCCTCCAGTTTTGTTTGTTTCTTACAACAGCTTTTGATTGATAGTGCATTTTGTCTGATATTAGTATAGCTGACCCAGTTCTATTTTGGTTAATATTTTCATGGACTATCTTTTTTCCATCCTTTCACTTTCAACCTATTTGGGTCCTTGGGTCTAAGGTGAGTCTCTTGTGAACAGAATATAATTGAATCATGCTTTGTAATCCATCCTGCCAATCTGTGTCTTTTGATTGGAGAGTTAAATCCATTAACATTCAGTATTATTACTGTAAAGGCAGTACTTACTTCAGCCATTTTATCCTTTGGTTTTTCTGTGCCATATCTTTTTTGTCTCTCTTTTCCTTTATTGAAATCTCCTTTTCTCTATAGCTGATCTTTTGTTATATATCTGCCTGATCCTTTTCTCATTTCTTTTTTTTTTTTTTTGTATATTTTTAAAGACTTTCATTGTGGTTACCCTGGGGTTTATATTATACACCTACATCTATAACCTACTAATTTGGAAAGATAACAACTTAGCTTCAGTAGCATACATGTTCTCTGCTCCCAAATCACTCCCTTATGTTCCTGTTTTGCTTTGCCACATTATATTTTGCATGTCCATTATTAGAAAACTTGCATTTTTCTTATTCAGTTGTATTCTGACTCTTACAGGAATTAAAGAGTACAGCTACATATTTAAGATACAGTACTTTTGAGTTTTGCATTTACCCTTTCAGTTACCTTTATTGAAGATCTTTACTATTCACACTATTCCAAGTCACACTTTCCTGTCTTTTCCTTTCAACCTGCAGAATTCCCTTCAACAATCTTTGTAGGGCAGGTCTTTGGTTGATGATTTCTCTCAGTTTTTGTTTATCTTAATATTTTAAACTCTCCTTCAGTTTTTAAAGGCAATTTTGCTTGATAAAGAACTTTTGGTAGGCAGCTTTTCTCTTTCAGTACCATAAATATATCATACCACTGCCTTCTTGCCTCCATGGTTTCTGATGAGAAATTGGCATGTAGTCTTTTTTTTTTGTTTGTTTCCTTAGTCTTTTCTTCTTTTTTTAAAGTATAAAGGATTTTATTTATTTTTTTAATTGAAATTTATCATTCATACATGAACACCCATAAACAATGAGTGTATAGTATGTCTTTTTTTGTGTGTGGTACATTTGTTACAATTGATGAACACATACTAAAGCATTGCCATTAAATGTGGATTATACTTCATATTATAAACTCTCTCCCACACATGCTTATACATTATGACAAGATATATAATGGCCTGTATCTGTCACTGCAACGTCATTCAGAACAATTCCAATGTCCTGAAAATGCCACCATATTACACCTATCTTTTTTTAAAGATACTTAGGTTACATAAATGTTACATAAAAAATATAGGGGATTCCCATATGCCCCCCTCCCACACCTCCCACATTTTCCCACATTAATAACATCCTTAATTAGTATGGTACATTCATTGAAATTGATGAACAAATTTTAGAGCATTGCCACTAAGCATGGATTAAAATTTTCATTGTAGTTTACACCCTCTCCCACACAATTTTGTAGGTTATGGCAAGATATGTAATGACCTGTATCTGTCATTGCAATGTCATTCAGGACAATTCCCAAGTCCCAAAAATCCCCCTGTATTATACCTGCTTTTCCCTCTCCCTGCCTTCAGAACCTCCAGTGGTCACTGCCTCCACATCAATGATATAAGTTCTTCCACTGCTAGAATCACAGTAAGTTTATAGTAGAATACCAGCAAGTCTACTTTAGTCCATAGTTCATTCCCAAATCCTAAGGATTCTGGGATGGTAATGTCCACTCCACCTCTAATTGAGAGGGGGCTGTGATCCATTAGGGCTGAAGGATGCGACTCCTTTGTTTGCAGTTGTAGACTCTCTCAGTTCCTTGGTATCGTGGTTGTCCATCATAACCTCCTTGTTATTTGTCCTGGGTGAGACCAATGAACAGGAGAGTAGGTGTTGCAACTCCATTGAGAGTCAGAGCCCACCTAGCACATGGGCAGCCCAAAGATTTAAGCCTCTTGGACATACACCTACCAACTCTGGTAGTAATTATAGGTTCAAAGTAGAACAAAAGAGCCATGTGTAGGGAAACTACAACTGAGTCCAACTCTATCACCCTTTTGCCTGGTCATATCTGCTGTTTATAGCCTCTAGTGTATTTTTCATCTCCCCTGTTGTGCCCTTCATCCCCATTATTTCTGTTATGCTATTTTTTAAACACTTGAATTCTTCTTGATGCCTATACATTGTATTCTTAATATGCTTTAGCTCTACATCCAACATTAGTTTATTTCTATCCATATTTTGCTTTACCTCTTGAATTGAATTAGGAGATTTGCTTGAACTTCTTTGATTAGGTATTCTAAATTCTGTGTCTTGTTTGAAATTTTAGTTTGTTTCCTCAACTGAACCATATCTCCTTGTTTCTTAATACAGCTTTTATTTTTTTGCTTATGTCCAGGCCTCTGATTATCTTGATGAGTTAACTCGTAAGGTCAGACTCTCCTTGTTGTCTAGGGTTTTATTGTAGATTGGCTTTGTGTTAAGCCTCTTCTTTGATGCTTGGTCAAACTTATTCTAGACCTTTAGAACAGCCAATGTTTAACTGGTCATGCTTTCTCAACTCTCCTTTATCTGATTTTTTCCCTGGATATGTGGTATAATTTTTAAGAGTTCTCTTTTTATGCAATTATTTCACCTACAGGAGAAAGGTTCCTTTGCTCCTTCTCTGGGAGTCTTCATCACTTCTGTCCTTTTTTGGAGAATTTTCTCCCTGGGTGCTATGATTTGTTTAAATTCTCTCCTTCATTCAGTGCCCTCTTTTCCTTACACTTTTCAGTTCTGGGACCCATCCTGTTAAACAGCAGTTAAATTTAGCCCCTTTCATTTTTTAACTTTTTTTGTTTTTTTTCTTTCCATTAGACTTTTCTGCCTCTGCTTTCTTCCCCCCTTAGCATGTTCTGCACTGGGGTGCCAGATGGAGTCAATCCAGAAAGGTGGGTAACTTCAGAAAAGCCCACTTTGAATTTATATGATATACTGGTCTGTCAAAGGGCTGTTGATGCAAAGCACTAAAAATTTGTTGGCTTTTACAATGGGGGTTTATTTGGGGATAAAAGGCTAAATCAAGGCATCAGAGGAGATGCTTTCTCACCAAAGTCAGCTACATTTGGTCCTGGTGTGTCGCCATGTAGTGAAGCAAGATGGCTGCTGATCTCTGTGAGGTTTGAGCTTTGCCCCCGGGGCTTCCTCTCTCAAGCTCGGCTGTTTTGCCTTCTATCCAATCTTAGCTGCAAGCTGGCATAGGGCTTGTCTCTCAGGGCTTCATATATCAGTCTCAGCTGTTCTGTTCTCTTCCCAAATTCAGCAGTAAGTTTTCAGACAAATGGCTCATCTTTCCCCCAGGCCTCAGTTGCTTAAGCCTTCTCCTATCTGTTACTTGGCAGGATAAAAAAATGACAAAGCTCTTTCTTCTTGTGTGTGTCTGCGTGAGTGTCCATTTATATCAGACCCAACAAGGGGGTGGGGACTCAACCTGAGTCATGCCCACTGACACAGTAAAATTCAAAGCCCTAAATCAACCTTAAGCAATCTAAATCTGAATCTAATGCAACTGAATTTAATGCAGTCAAAGGGAATCACAACCAGAGGAATAATAATTGTTCTTATTGGGGTTCATAAAATAATCTCAAAATGTCACAGGTGGTTCGGTTATTATAAAGTGTTCTTAGTGAGTATAACTCTTGCTAAAAGTTTTGCTGTGGTCCATCCCCCTGCCCCGGGGTCACTTTTGTATGCAGCACAAGTTAGAGGCTGGGTTTTGTCCTGGATGTCTGCAGACTTGGGTCCCAGTGCCTGGATATGCATGGGGTTCTAATCTGCTGCATTGAGTGGCTCTACAGTCTGTGTCTGTAGGGACTCGGGTTGCTGCCTCTGCATGACCCCACGATCCACGGGGCTGAGTGAGTTGTGGTTCCAGGAAGGAAATTTTCTACCAGATATTCTTTTTCTTTGATTGAGAATTTGTGGAGTTCTCTAGGCTCTACTGTCCTTCCAGAGTTCTAAGAAGAGGGATTTCTCCTTTTGTTGATTCTCTGGGGAGACATTTTCAGAGGATGACATATGTTGTGCCTTCACTTTTAAAATCAATCTCATCACGGTTATCTCCTTATGGATCTAAAACATACAAAGATATGTCTACTTTGCAACATTATCTTGTTGAAAAATAAGGTAGTTGAGAGTGGTTTTGTAACATAAGAGACTTTTTAACCTAAGAGTCTGAAAGCATTCTCTTATAAGGAGATAGACCTATTTTCATAGGGTTAACTGGAGTGTGGGGGAACTTTTGTCTCTCACTTTCACCATTGCAAACTTTAGATTATAGTTCTACAGATAAAAGGTAATGTGAACAGTGAATACTAATTCATTTCTTCATTTCTTTATTCTCTTGTTCACTGATTCATTGATTTGCTTAAATGTATTCCAAAACATTTATCCATAAAGCAAAGGAAGTTATGCACAGAGATAATTTCAAGGAGCAGTCAATAGTATTCAGTGAAAGAATGGATTTAGGAATGGAGAAAGGAATGAAACCAAAATGACTCTAGGGACTTCAGATTTAGGAGAGGAGAGGCAGTGGTGCCTATAATAGAAAGGGGAAGAAGAAAGGAGGAGCTGGTTTATGTGGGAGTAGATAATGAGTTCCATTTGGGATATTTAATTTTGAGACTGATGGGGGACACTTAATTGGAGATGTTCTGTAGGTGTAATGATATTAAGATGGGGAAAAAATTCAATTAGAGCTCCACCAAATTATATCAGCTGTGTCCAAACCATATTGATTGCCTGTGTGTAGAGCTGGTGTGCAGTGTAGCGAAGCTGAAAGCTACTAAGCTCCACTTAAGCTCTACATTCTTTGATTTAATGAAGAATATGGAGGGTGATACAGTAGAAAGAGCATGAGTCCAACTACTTTCTCTCTCTCTCTCTCTCTCACTGTTTCTCAACCTTCTCCTCTTTTTATTTGACTGCAAATTGATAATAGTGTGCCAAATCTAACTGATTAACCATGGTTACTGAGGGTGTACTAAATATTTGAAAGTAGTTGGAAAACCTAAATGTATTATATAAATACTGTATTATTATTATCATTAGGTCAAATTTTCTACTTGGTATGGAGAAGCAAGAACCTCTACTAAATACATGGGATAAAAAGAGGTTTTTTTGTTTGTTTGTTTGTTTACTTATACAACTAAAGCTTTGTAGAAATTACTTCCCAGCTCCTTAGGATGCTTTCAAAGGCCTTGAAAATTGAGTCATAATGACTTTTCTAGCGGCAGGCCATTGGCCATTTCAGAAATGTGTAACTCCCCACTATTGTTCCAAGACAACATGCATCTTAATTTGCCAGGGCTGCTGTAACAAAGTACCAGAGACTAGCTGGCCAGTCTTTGTCTGTTTCTTCATTGTTCTATCCTCCACATCTAGCCCAACCCCATACTTACAAAAGGTGAATAGTATAGGTAATGCATGCTTATTGTTGATTATTGCATTATTTTTGAATATTGCCTTGCATACTAATGCACATTTATAATGATATGCAGATTACTTGGTTATATTTATTACAAATAAATTAGAAAGTACAGTAAATACATAACTCTGATCTGCTGAATCTTTTGTTCAAGTTTAGATTGAGGTATAAGCTAACAGAACAAAAGTACCTTTAGTATTAAGTTCAGTGAGAACTTCAAACACAAGCGTAAGTATATATAAGCATGTGCATGTGTATGTTCATACAGGCATACACAGATATGTGCTAAGCCGTGAACTGAATTCAAGTTCATTTTAAATGAAGTAGAATTTGTCATTTCAAATATTATCAAATATTGGTCATATTATCAAACGTACAAGATGAATATATACATGAGTGAAGATCAAATGTCAGATAACTGAAGAGAAGAATTATAAATTATATTTTTGTTCTTATAAGAATATTGAAATCATTTATATCAACTTGTATTCCATCTTAAGGTTCTATTTTGTATTACGGTTTGAAAACTCAAATACCTACAGTATCCAGGCAGATGATGTAAATAAGGGCAATGGGTCCACTGGTAGCCGTGGCAAATTAGATTCTGCTTGCCCATCTAAAGAGGGAAGTACCTAATCAGCATGAACCAATTGTTACCAAGCTATAACTTGGGTCTAGAATTTCTAGATCTCCAAGTTTTCAGGAAGAAAGGCAAATATTTTAATTTTTATAATCTTTCCATTTTTAAATGTTGTTAACTAATTTTCATTGTTGCATTCAACCAGCAAAAGTATGGCTTATTTTTAATTATATAAATATATACAAAGACATTTCTCTCTCTCTCTCTCTCTTTCTCTCTCTCATACACACACACACAAACATACACATCATATTATGCCAAAGACCAAATATCTGCTAATACCTTTATCAAGAAAAGATAATAAGCAGACACATCTGTATATGTGTATAAATCAACATTGTAATAAACACTTTACTGTAATAAGGTTATTTCTTATCTTTACTAATAGATCACAGTTTCCTTTTTCATATATATATATGTTAGTTATATATATATATATATAATGCTTGAATAAGATTTGCTTGGAATAAAAGATCTGATTGTATAAGTAATTATCACAAGCCCATGCCTATTTAGCACTGATTTATTTAAAACTAGTGCTGCTCTTTTGTGAAAAGTGCATATGTGTAGGAAATATATTTGAAAGCTGGTACATTAGATAATAAGCATGTGTATTAAAAGTAGTACCTATAAGATATGTATCATATTATATGTAGTTTCCTGCACTTCTCTTATAGAGTGGGCAGATTTCAGTTTCTGGAAAAGTTCAAACTCTAGACAAAATTCATCAATACATTCTTCCCCGAAGGAATTTTGTGTTTGTTTGTTTTTGGTTTTGTAAGAAAAAGCAATAGGGAGAATAGCAATATAGTCTATACCAGACCTTCTATGCATTTGGAATATAGATAAAAATAAAGGGACTTAATATTTGAACAAATAACATAGGGGTGAAGAAAGTAGAGTTATTGAAAGAAATGTAAATATGAATTGGTGTGCCTAGGAGAAAGGTACCATGTGTTTTTGGCAAATGATGTGCACTATCATGTGGTTTGAATGATGGAGGTAGAAATCCAAGACAGCTTGGGCCTAAAGTGTCTGCTGGTCAGAGGATGTATCGGATCCCTACTTCCAGGGCTGTGGCTGAAAAGAAATCAGTGATCCCAGACAGAAAATATCATTTTATATTAAAAACTTCTGAGTAAAGTGATCTCCTTCAAGTGGATCTAGGGATTCACATCCTCTGTCCTCCATCAAGAGAATCAAGTAGATTCCAGCAATTGAGAATAACTCTAGTTGCTTCCAATTCAGACACCTGCATATCCTGAAATCATCTCCCAAGTTATTTAAAATTCACCTTACCCAAATTATATGGTTAAAATTCCTCTGAAAGTAATTTATTAGATATAAATGTATTGAAACTGAAAATATTAGATATAAATGTATCAAAACTGAAAATATGTTTTAATGAATGAAGAAATGACTGACCAGAGATCTTTTCCAATTTTGATAGGAATGGATATGTTAAAAGTAAAATGAACATAAAGGCACTGGTAAAATGAAAGGTATAAAGATGATGCCATGCTGAGGAAAGGGAGTCTGAAATAGAGACTGGAGATATTCAGAAAAAACTTTTCTGAATTTATATTTTGTCCCAGAGTCTGCCCACTAAGGAAGCAAATAGGCAGTCACAGATGTATATAAGCCTTAAACCTACCCACTGGTGCCAGTGGGAGGGCAGTGATTAGAGGTGAGAAAATGGTGCTTTATTTATTCTAGGCATATTAAACTGAGCTGGAAGCTTTAAATGAACTGCAGGAAATTCAATGTAACAGCTAAAACGAATGACTAAGGAGCTAGAAGATCTTAATCTGCGTAAAGCTGAAAGAACAAAATATGCACAGTTTAGCTCTGTGCTAATGAAAGGAAAGAGATAACACGAAAAATAGCTGAATGGTGCAAGCTTCAAGGCAGCAGAAGAATTTTGGCACAAATGGATGTAACCAGAAAAAAAATGAGACTTAATTACACAAAGGAAAACATGTTGACTGTGAGGAACAGTGTCCTGAGATGAAATGACTGTTATTGAATGGGGAACCATCAGAGAGGCAGTGACAAAGGTGTTATCTTGACGCTTGAAGCAGCTAAAATGAGACACGTTGCGGGAAAATCCATTACAGGATGAATAACGCCCTGGTCCTAAGGAGATAGCTACACATCAACTTAAAGAAGAGAATTGCAGAGCGGGCACACCAGCCAGTGGTGAGTCAGAATTTGGTGTGGTCTTGCTCAACCTTCTTTACTACTCTTACTCAGCTTCCTTTCTGACAATTCTACTTCAGTGAAAAGTTTCTGTGATCAATTTTGCTGCTATCTAATGGGTTTGCTAAATAATGAGCTGTACTTCAAAATAAAGATTCCACATGAACTTATGCTTTTGAGTATTGCAAAGTGCAACAGTTAATCAAAGAATGATGGTAGCCTTTATCAAACCAATGGGCTAAAGAGTTTTAGCCAAACTGACAAGAATCATTTACAAGTAAACTGCAATATGATTTCAATTAACTCATCTCTTGTACAAACAAAGTAGCATTATTTTGTAGATGTAGTTAAGAATGTTGGAGAAAGCATGTAGCAATGTGCCTTAAATCCTGTGCTGCCTCTATTTTTGTTTGTTTTTTAAAAGGATCAGAGACTGAACCCAGGACCTGGTACATGGAAAGCAGGCACTGAAATCACTGAGCTATATCCACTCCCCTTGCTTCCATTTTTTCCCCAATCTATATACCTTTTTATGATATTTGATGAATAAAAAGAATATACATATATGCAAGTGACCAATCATAAATCATAATAATATAATGAACACAAGCCCATCCCAAGAACTAAAATATTAACAATAACTTGCATCTGCATCTATTTGCTCCTAACCGAACTCTTACTTCTGTTGTATCCCTCACCCCACCCAGGATTAACTACTGTCTGGAAACTGGGAATTATCATTAATGTGTTTGGTTTTAGTTTCATATTGTCTTTTCAGATGTAACACAAAAGTATGTATGCCTAAACAAAATTTTGATCAGGTCCTCCAATTCTACCTATTCTTAAGCTTTCCTGAGTATTGTCTAAAGTAGAGGTCATTGATGGTAAAGGTCAATCAATGGTATTTATAAATGAAGTTTTATCATACTCACTCATGCCCATTCGCTTCCTTCTTGTCTCTGCTTGCTTTTGTGCTAGTTGAGTATTTTTTTATTTTAATTTTTTTATTTTTTATTTTTATTTATTTCTCTCCCCCCACCCACTTGTCTGCTCTCTGTGTCCATTCACTGTGTGTTCTTCTGTGACCATTTCTATCCTTATCAGAAGGACCGGGAATCTGTGTTTCTTTTTGTTGCGTTGTCTTGTTGTGTCAGTTCTCCATGTGTGAGGCACCATTCCTGGGCAGGCTGCACTTTCTTTTACGCTGGGCAGCTCTCCTTACAGGGCACACTTCTTGCACGTGGGGGTCCCCTACGTGAGGGACACCCCTGCGTGGCAGGGCACTCCTTGTGTGCATCAGCACTGCGCGTGGGCCAGCTCCACATGGGTCAAGGAGGTCCGGGATTTGAACCTTGTACCTCCCATGTGGTAGGTGGACGCCCTATCCATTGGGCCAAGTTCGCTTCCCGCTAGTTGAATATTGACCAAAGAGAGCATAGGACCTACCAGCATAAAATATTTACTATCTGGCTGCTTAAGAAAAAGTTTGCTGACTTCTGATAAGGAAACTTGGTATTTTACTCTAGTTTATGATCTCTATGATCGTTCCATGTTCTTATATATGGCTATGGCACTTCATTTACACTTAAGTGTCATACTCTATGGTATGACCATAACACAGATCTTTACTATTATAGACAGTGCAGTTATGAATACCCAGAATTCTCTTCCTGGCCCTGGAACTCAGCATATATTAATTCCCTACTTTAATTTTTTTAACCCTATTTTTTTTTCTGAATACACAAGTCATGCATACTCATTTAAGAGAGTTGGAAAAGAATGGTAGAGCGCAGAAAAACAAGCAAAAAGATTGCATCCTCCCAAGGCAGTCACAATAATTGTTTTGCCTTTCCTTGTTTTACTATGAAATTCCTCATCCATTAACAGTTGTTAATGGATCACTATCACCTCCGCTTCCCTTTACTTCCTGCCTATTGTGGGAAATTCATAAATTTCATTTTAATGATTTTACTAGAAAGCATTAAACATAAATAATCAATGGAGGTACAGGTAGGAAGTAAAAATAGATAAGCGAAAGGAAGTAGCAAGTCTTAAGGAATCTTATGAAGCTCTTGAAATGTTTATAAAGTTGTAAGATGTATTCTATTTTTGGTATTTGTCCAAAGAACTCAGTATGGCAACCAAAGGTGATTTCACACATTTACTTGAAACGCTTAATCTCATTTCTCTCGTTTTCATTCAGCAAAAGCTACTGCCACTCACGTATCTCTCTTTACAAAGTATCCCAGAAGCACTATACTCTGCTACTAGTCTTCTTGACCTTCTCCATCTTCTCCTTTTTTTTTCTTCTGAAATTACAATCCCTCAAAAAGCTGCTCTGGCACTGTAGGAGCCTCTTCAGATAACTGGACAAGTGAAGAGACTGTGGCCCAAAGTGTAGGCAAGGAAAAGTCTGGGGATACTTGTACCCCAATAATGTTTGTGCCACAATAATATTTACGATAGTAGGATCCTGAATTGTTACCTAGAAGACATGCACATAGTCTCAAATTCCACATACAAAGGATTCAAGGGTGATGCCTGTGTCTGAGATACTTGTGCCTATAATTTGAGTACTTCCCCATAATTTGACTATTCAAGGGTCTGTAAAAGTGGGTTCCACAACGAAAAGGTGTTTATTGTTGTCAAAAATGTGCCGTGCTATTATGAAAGGAAATGGGGATTCTCAGAGGTTTTAATATGCAAATATCCATAATAATAACTTCATCAGAGGGTAAATAGTGCATGCAATTTTCCCAAATACTCTTACTCAGGGTCCTGGCAGGGAACAGATGACCCAATGAAGAATCAGTAATATATGAGGAGAGTTTAATGAAGAGGTTATCAACAGCTATGTGGACAGAGTTAAAGCAAACCAACAAATGATGGTGGGCAATCTCAGAGAACCTTAGGCCTCAAGGGTGAAGAGGAAGAACGTTGAGTGGACCAGAGAGTCACTAGAAATGCAAGAGAGGGCTGTCTACCAGAAGCTGTATGGTCTTTTGTAGAGGGGCATAGCTAAATGGTGTAGATCTTGTTGGGGCCGGGAAAGTAAATAAATACTCCATCCTCTTCCTACCCACTGAGCTACTACCCATACCTCTCTAAACTGGAAAACAGAGGGCAAGGGAGCTCTTTGATGAAGTTCCTAAAAGGCAGGTTCTAGCACACAAAGCAGGGTGTTAAAGAATAGAGAGTGGATCTGAAAGGGCAGAAGGAAAATATTTTACACATGAAATAAGTATTAATCCCATGGTAATCTAGTATGTTGTGCTGTTTTTTCTTTAATTAAATCCCTTGTTTCCGAAGACTGGAGATAAATAATACTATCTAGGCAGTGCTAATGTAAATACCCATAAAGCACTGGTGATGGTACATAGAAAAAGCTGATGGATGAATGGATAGATGGATGGATGGATGGACGGACAGACCAAGTTCACCAAGTCACTTTTACAGGTCATTTTATAAAATTCAGGATCTCCCTTTCTCTATTGATTATGGTAGCTAGCAGCAAACACTGGGGTAATCCATGTTATATCGATTTCATGTAGAACAGCTATTCACCTCCTCAATACTGTGGATAATTTGAATTTTGGGGTTATGATGATTATTCAAAGAAGCTGGGGAAAGTAACGTGATTGCTTATGTGTAGCTCCAGAATTCCCTTCATTTTGCAGTGGTTCTCAACCTTGGAGGCACATTAGGATCACCCAGAGAACTTTGAAATCCAGATGCTGAGACCACAGACGACTTAGGGCAAAATCTCTGGGAGTGGGTCTTAGACACCACAACTTGAAAAGGCCTCAATATACAGCCAAGTTTGAGAACCACTGATTATGCCACTCTCTTTAAGAAGACCTACCTCTACCAATCCCACACGAATTCTTAATTTTCTTTCTTTAAAGAAACTATATACTACCTTACCAATAAGGTAGTATTGTAGAATTTATTGGATTTGGAGTCTGGAAAAACTATATTTATAATAGGAATTTAAAAACCAGCAGATCATCAAATAGTGCGTGATAGTCTAGATTGCTTATATATCTTACCTTTAATTTCAGAAACCTTTATCAGTATTAAAAGGAGCACAGAGCTTTTAGAAATGCTTCAGTGAAAACAGTTTATACTCTGTCCCTGACAAATGAAAGTGTTCATTTCCTCTCAGACAAGTCAGTAACAAACAACTATTTTCTATCAACTGGACTGTATCCACCTATTCATTTCCCATGGCTCATTGGGCAACATTAGGATGTAATAGGTTTTAGATACTACCAACTCCAGCAACTGTAAAATTAGTAAATTACCTGAGAGTTTATAAAATCATTGCGGCTATTTTTATTTTAAACTGAACTTGGATGCTCCAAAATTGGTAGACATCATTGGTTTTTTGTCTTCACTCTGTCAACCCCGTCTATCATATTTAAAATGAAGAAAAAATTTCCTTATTTAGAATATTGCTTCTGGGAAGTCAATCGATTAACAAGACTTTACCCAGAATGTTTAACTTTTTATATATATTTAGATAAATAAATTACAGGAAAACAATTAGAAAATATTGGTCTTGAGACTTACAATTAACCAGTGGGTTCAACCCCTGGCAAAATCTGACAATATTGACAACTTTAAAAAATACTCCAAGAAAAAGCAAATGGTTGTTATAGAGTGGAGAAAGGAGAGTTACCATATGCCTAACGTAAACAGGAGTGGGGTGATGGGTGATTTTATGTTTTACACAATATCTACAATGCGTATAGGCTACATTTTTTATCACAAATAGCCAGTCTGTTAGCACTGTTGCTTCAATCATATAATTACTCTGACCTTGTTTTAATGGAGTACTCTCACATGACCTTCCAATTATAATTTAGCTTCCCTGGTAGGTGGCTTGGTGGAGAGGTGGGGGTGGAATGTGCTTATATGCAGTAGAAAATTTTGAACCAGAAGGTACTCATAATTTTCATTGTTCTTACCATATTTGCACCTGGCTAATATAGCCATAGATCTTTGGGGAGTTCAAAGAGTATGAAACAGTGTGCTCATTGCTGGGGTGCATTTTGGCAAAGCTGGGAACTTCACTAGGGAATAATATGACAAGCTTGAGGTTCTGTCCCCAGAAGCTCTGCCCATCATTTTTGTTCCTGAAGATCACAAGGACTACATTATCACTTTTCGGTATTCTAAATCATATGGGCATAATAAGCGTTCTTAAAAGCCCTGAAGAACTTTGTGTCATTTCACTGATGACATTTCAAACAGAACTTGGACCCTTCAACAGGGCCATCTTTCTGGGCATGTGACCCATGCTGTTGTACAGAGCCATACCCTTAAAAATACCCCCACTCCATTCTTGGTCCAATGCTTTACTGTTGCCATCTGGAATGTTTTTTTTAAAACAATTTTATCTTTGACCTTGTGTTTTATAAGTGAAGGTACATGGAACAAAGGGAAACACATGTGAGCAGAGGAGATATGTGCAATGTGTGTGCCCACCATCCCTTCCTGTTCCATTCACATATTGGGTGTTTGAGATGCCCTCTGAGCACAAAATTCTGGTGGAATCACAATGCATGGGAGTTCAGTGAGACTCAAAGTGAATGCAAGGTTAAGTTTGTAAAGTCTGAGACTGAGTAAAGCAAGCAGACAGACACCCTGAGAGGCCATACTGTTCATGTGAACCGAAACTTGCTTCAAATGCAGAAAGAAGGCAATGGCGTTCTGAGAAACTCTAGTGACCAAGATACCCTATCATAACTTCCTCATATTAGCCAACCACTTACACTGAAAATAATGACATAGAAGGAAGGGAAAGATGGGGTGGCCCATTCTTCCTTTTTCTTTCTTTTTAGTCCTCCCATACTCATTAGGAAGCTGAAGGTAGAGGGTGTTGGTAAAATGTGTGCATAGGAAGATGTGAAAAACAGGTGAGTTTATTCGGTGCAGTGTTTTCACTACTGTGGTACAGCAAAATGCATATGCCAGTATAAGCTAAGAAATACAAGTTGTATAATTTCAGTGATTCTGTAAGCAATGAAATGCTCTTTTATTTACATTTAAAAATGGAATTGCACTGTACAACGATGAACAGCAAAGTTTATGTTAAATTTTTTTTTGCATAGAACGATATTAAATAGGGAATAAAAACACCTAGAAAAGGCTACAGAAACACTGAGGGAGAAAGGAATAAACCATATAATTTAATACTTTTAATGATTCTGTTTTTCCTGTTTTTTGAAGAAGGTGTCCCTCACTTTCATTTCATACTGGGCTCTGCAAATTAGGTACCTGGCCCTGCACCTGGCTGAGCACCACAGCAGGAAAGCACTACAAAATCACATGGCAAAGGGTATTGATACAGGGAAGGGGGAAGAATTGAACCTGCAATATAATTTACCACACCATGCACTTTCTATGGCTTGGGGTTTTTTTTTAATTTGTGAAGATGGGAGAGAGTACAGGCTCTCAAAACTCTTAGATCTTAAAAATTTCTTCATGAGAATGCTAAAGGATGACACTGAACTCATAAGAACGTTGACAATAGGTAGAATCTATTTTAAATTTATAAATGAGATATATGATTTGGGGTCATTTGGTGGGTTAGCTCTCAACTTCAAACATAGGGAAGTCTAAGCTGATGTTCACAGCTGACATTTTTATGAGGGTTCTTCTTGCTAAGGATCCCATAAGTCACACTGAGTAGACAGTTCCTTGAGCTGGAAGGAAAGCCAGACAGTAGAGAAAACCAGTCAGATAGAATAGCTAACTTCTGCAATTTCCCATCACATTGATAACCTCATCTTCAAATAAAACGTCTTTGTTCCTAATTTCTTTTTGTTTCTTTATCCATATTCTATCATTTTTGTTTTACACAGGCTCATGTTAAGTGGAAGATGCAGGCATGTGATTTACTCAAGGCTACCTAGAAACCAGAAGACCCATAGAAGCCATAGTTTTCCTTTTACTTGAAAATAGATTTGCACTGCATTAAAAAAAAAAAAAGATTTATTTATTCCCACCCCACCCCCCACCCAGTTGTCTGCTCTCTGTGTCCATTTGCCGTGTGTTCTTCTGAGTCTGCTTGTACTCTCATTAGGCAACTCTGGGAATCAATCCTGGGACCTTCTGGAGTGGGAGAGAGACACTCATTCTCTTCCACCACCTCAGCTCCTTGGTCTGCTGTGTCTCTTATTATCTCTCTTCTGTGTCTCTTTTTGTTGCATCATCGTGCTGTGCCAGCATTCCGCGCAGGTCAGCACTCTGTGTGGGCCAGTGTGCCTTCACCAGAAGGCCCTGGGCAATGAACCCTGGACCTCCTATATGGTATATGGGAACCCAATTGCTTGAGCCACATCTGCTTTCCTGCATTTTTATAGACTATTAAATCCTTTAAGTGAATATCATTTTAGGGCAACATATTTGTATTATATTGGACTTTTTTCACTTTACTGAGGAACAAACCTCCATCTGGCCAAGAAAGTTTAGTTTACATGAAAAGATGATCATGGATAGTGTTTCAATGTTTGAAAAGTTCTTCCTTGGCAATTCTATTAACCATTAGACAAGAAATTAGAGAGACAAACCCACTTGTCTGCTTAATTCAGCTCTTCAACAGAGTTTCACTTAGGAATATGTATTTCCATCCCAGAAATGATTAGCGGATGGGTAAATTACAAGAGGAGGGAAAATTAACATTTTGAATGAAAAAATACATAATGAGACAGTTTGAAGTAGAAGAAAATTGCTCACAAAGCGGAGAGGATTTTGAACAAGAGAAAAAATGGTCCAGTTATGTATGTACATTACCAGTTTCATTATATTCAATACATTACACTTTGTATCACTTTTCAATTCTGGCTTTTCTTTCTTGCGGAATGTTTAAGCTTAACTCTCCAGAGTTTGGCTGGAGTTACACTGCTAAAAACAAGAGGTAAATTCTCCAGATGGAGCTCCCCGACAAGGGTGCAACCTGTCTAGTGGCATAAGAGCAGGATAAACTAGTCTATCTTCCTTTTCTATTCATTCTCCCTCTCATTATCAAGCCAGGAGTGACTTCGGTCCATGGGGAAAATGCAGTCATTCAACACCCACAAGGATAGAGAAGGCTTTCCTGTTCTGTATCCTAGGAGAACCCAATCTCCAGTGTAGCCCTCACCTTCTGGGCTTGGGATGCAAGATAGGAAAACCCGCACGGTTTTGCTAGGAATTGCACCTGGTTTCCCCCATGGACTTATACAACCTGATTTCTTTATTCAGCCATAAGGCCATAAAATATTCATGACAATGGGAGGAAAAGCTATGGCACTGGGAATTTATTCTGAAAATGTTGGAATTACTAACTGAACTGCTAAGAAGCAAGGGACATTGAGGTAGAGTATGCAAAATCAAGTCAGGTATAAGATTGTTCACTGTTTCAAGATAAGAAAACTTTTATGGGACTTGATCCTGCTAATGTGGTGTCTTATAAGTCATTGAAAACTCTCAGGGGCAAAATGCTACAGCATTTTTTACATTTATGCAATGAATCCTCACATACTGATTAAATGTTCACCATCTGCCAGGCAGGGGGCTTCTATGGGGGCTGGTCAGTCATTCTGCCAAATCCACTCACCTGGAAGGACAACGGGGTTAGTGCTTGGGAGCAGCCTTTGGCCAAGCTGGATGAGAGCTGTGGATAAATATTCCCCTCTCCAGTCTTTCAGGTGGGCTTTTCCAAGGTGCCTCCTATACAGAACCCCATGCAGTTGAGCCCCACATGCTAATAGGGTCACTTTCCACACACTGCCTGGACCCAAGTTGTCATCTCAGGCTCTGCATTTGGGAAGAACCAAAGCTAAAACTCAGCATTTTCATCTATTGTGACAAACCAGGTTAGGGGACGGCATAAGTGAAATGCAGATGCCATCAAAGGGCACTGGCAGGCACAAAGCAAAAACAGCCTGTCCCAAACACTGTAGAGTCAACTCTCAGGATCTCCTGGAGCGTCCAGGAACAACTGAAATTCTCTTTTTGATAACCAATTCAGCTGTCCCAGGGCTGAATGTCCTGACTTCGATGTACCTGGACCCCAGAGATTAATGTCATGCGGGCTGCCCTTGCTTACCCTTGGCCAAAAGGAGGGTCTGAGTAAGTAAAGAAAGAGCTCTGCTGGCAGCTAGGATGTGATATTCCCAAATGAACGCGAACAGTGCTCACAGAAAAGAAACCATGTCCAAAGAAAGCCACTCCATGACCGTGTTTGGAATTAGACAGAGACAAGGCCACTCCTCAACCAGGAAAATGATTTAACCTCTCCCCTCCCCCAACAAACACTTTTGACAACCAGGACTCACTGCTGTTCTTTTATCATTAACAAGTTGAACCCTGTCAATCTTCTTCCCACCTCTCAAGTAATAAGATACTCAATTACTGTATTGCCTTTGCCTCTTGACATCTAATTCAGAATTCAGAATTCATCTCCACTTCCTTAAACTTAGAATCCCTCAACATAAGTGCAAATCCTATATGAAAGCTCTCCCTTTCCTCCGAAATACCCATAGTTCCTCAAAAGCTTCTTCACATGGTACGGCAATCTAAATTAAGCTAAGGGTTTGTTTGTTTTTGATAACAGGTATGTTTCTGGTAAACCTTAACATTGGCCTATCTGCTTGTGGTCAGCTGATCTGCATCATTTCCAAGGAAAATGAAATAACTCACCATTTTCAAGTGACTGGTATCTTCTCTCCTCTCTCCTTTTTCTCCTATAGAAACCCTGTCTTTGCCTTTGTTAGAAGTAATTGTTGTACTATTGTTTTCTCTTATGTATGTGTAAAACCATGTGCTAATAACTATACATGTCTTTTGTTGTTTTTTTTAGCATTTTTTTGACTTTGTAATAATATTACATTAAAAAAAATATATATATATATATATGAGGTCCCATTCAACCCCACTACCCCCACCCCACCTCTTCCCCCCCCCCAGCAACACTTATTCTCATCATCATGACACATCCATTGCATTTGGTAAGTACATCTTTGGGCACCTCTGTACCTCATGGTCAGTGGTCCACATCATGGCCCATACTCTCTCCCATTCCATCCAGTGGGCCCTGTGAGGATTTACAATGTCTGGTGATTGCCCCTGAAGCACCATCCAGGGCAGCTCCATGTCCCAAAGACGCCTCCACCTCTCATCTCTTCCTGCCTTTCCCCATACCCATCAGCCACCATGTCCACTTTTCCCAATCCAATGCCACCTTTTCTATGTGGACATTGGATTGGTTGTGTCCATTGCACCTCTATGTCAAGAGGAGGCTCAGATTCCACATGGATGCTGGATGCAACCCTCCCACTTTCAGTTGTAATCACTCTAGGCTCCATGGTGTGGTGGTTGTCCTTCTTCAACTCCATCTTAGCTGAGTGTGGTGAGTCCAATGAATCAGATTGTAGGTGCTGGAGTCTGTTGAGGCTCAGGACCTGGCTATCACATTGTCAGTCCAGAGATTCAAATCCCCTAAATATATCTTAAACCCCGACACTAACTGCACCTCCAGCACATTCGCATGAAAGTCTTATGAAGAGAGATCCCATCTGAGTCCAGATTCATCACACATAAACACCAGTTCCAAAGAGGGGCCATCTGACCTGGTAGTTAACCCCATCGGCCATGACCATAACTCCCATGGGTCTCTTTAGCCCTCGAAGGAACCAATACCTGGGGGTTGTATCTGCTTTATCTGTCTCTCTGACTCTGCTCAGTTGTGCATAAGGGCAATCCTTCTGACAGCCTCCAGACTCTTTTTTAGAGACTCGTAGCCATGTCTTTTGAGTCAATCTTTTACACCATGTACACTTGAACTGAAGATTTGGCTCCATATAGTTAATACCATAAATTCAATATCATACATCTTTTAAAAATATCCCTACAATATTTCTTCTAACTTAGACTCCATCTTCCCAACAAGTTTCTTGACCATATTTTTTTCTATCCTAGTCTACAACCCCTAGAAACAAAGCCAAAACCAAAACCCCAAAGTACTACATATCGTGTGACTCCATTTATATAAAATGCAAAATATAAATCAATTTATAAAGATGTAGTTACACTAGTGGTTATGTAGGGCTGGGGAAGTACTGCTAGGGGGTGTGGAGTTTTTTCTTTTTGGAGCAATGAAATTGTTCTAAATTTTTTGTGGTGATGAATGTGCAACATTTTGATTTTACTAAAATCCATTGATTAAACCCTTTGGATAGATTGTACAGTATATAAAAATATCTCAATAAAAATGCTTAACAAATAATTGTGGAAGAATAGCCAGAAACAGCAGCTATGTATGGCAGGGGAAGCATAGAGAGATTAGGGGTGCAACATGTTCTTATTTGTTTTTTGTTTATTATTATTGAAATAATGAAAATGCTCTAATGAAGATTGATGTGGTAAATGCTCAACTATGTGATTATACCAAATGCCATTGACTGTACACTTTGGATGGATTGTATGCTTTACTAATATGTACCAGTAAAATTGATTTGTTAAAAGCAAAAACTGAAAAAAAGTAGAGGGGTAAAACAAAATATCTTCCCATAAAGGAAAACTATGGGACAAGGTGTTAGGGTATAAGCATTCCCAAAGAAGCTTCTTTCTTCCTGTCCATTAGTTGCTGCTGCTTCTCCTTCTACCTCCTGAGAACTGTTTGTGTGCCTGAGGGGGGAGAGAGGGAATTTGGGAGATAAAGATTATAGAGACTCAAGAACCTGGGCATTATTATTTTGAGAGATTAATGGAATATAAGAAAGGAACATCCATTTGAACTCTTTAGAGTAGCAGAGGTAAATTGACATCAAAACAGTAGGAAAGGAAATGTAAGCTCAACACCACAGTTGGCACTACAATAAAATATATTTATGGTGCCATAATAATGTACATGCTATTTACATGTTTTCAATTTTTAGAGTCATTCCTTAACAAAGCACATGGGGCCTAATTATAGTAAGAAAACAAAGAAGAATTGCAACTTCACAGAATTAAAAGTAGAGTTCATAGAATTTGGGGAAAGGAAGTGAGTAGAAGTAGTGAACAATTGTGTAGGGCCATTAAAACCTCCATTTTCTCAGTGGAGATTTAGGAATACTGTTGATAATTGATGGAAGAAAAAAATAATGATTTATGGATTGCATTTAAAATTAAATAGTAAACAATAGAAGGAGAATAAATGAGTTAAGGAATAAATGGGAATAAATGAGTTAAGGAAATCTCATAGGAAATATACTATAGATAATTTTTGCAAATGAGATATCAGGAAATAGAGTTATAAACGTTATTACACATGTTAAAGGTAAGCACTAGAAAAAAATAAAATAAAATGACCAAATGTATCTGTTCTACAATTTCTTAAACCCTTACATGAGAGGGGACAATAAAATAATGTTACCAACTGAAATTGATAGGTTCATTTAATCACGTGTCACCCAGGAGTTTTAGGAACTAGTTTTTGTACTACAAGCAGGAAAACTGAGCTCCGAAAGAGCACATCAAACACTGGAAAGCTGTATTATTTAACCTAGAGCATCTTTCCTTTCAAACTTTAGAAGATATAAAATACTTCGCATTTTTAAAGAGTGTTTTAACCATGGACAGATAATTTGATTTCAAAATTTAAAACACCGTTTCAAGCAATTTCACATTCATCGTTTCCAATTTAGAAAATCTTGATAAGCAAAAGTGGGAAATTAAAATTATGTATAAATCCACTTCTCAGAGAGAACAAAGGTTTACATTTGGGTATATGCCCATCTATAAAATGGGATCATACCCATTTATGTTATGCATTAGAATCAGTTCTATTTTTTCATATATGTATATGGAATACCTTTTATAACAATGCAATTACTTCTAAACATTTTAAATTTCTATTATTTAGAGATGTACCATCTTTTTTAAAAACAGGCCCCTATTGATGGGCATGTGAGTTGCTTCCATTTTTCACTGTAATAAGCAATGAAATTATAAATATTGTGCAGCTTTGTATATAGGCTTAAATATTTCCTTTGGATAATTTCCTAGAAATGCAATTGCTCAACCATGTGTATGCACACTATTAAGGTTTCTAATGGAAATTGCCAAACTGCTCTCCTGAAACATACCGATTCAAATTTGTGCCAGATGTATACAAGGTAAAAAGACCTTATTTTTATCTTCATTTATTCAATTACAAGTAAAGGTCAACATTTTTTCATTTTTTGGTTTTTATATCTATTCTTATATCTTTCTTTTTCTTAATTGATTTGTAAATTTTAATTCAATTTATAGTGGCTTTTAATGTATGATTTATATATACATATATTTGTATATCTTTTCTGTTTTAAATTTTGATTTTGGGTGTCACTTCTAGAGAGGTTTTTTTTCTATCACCTCAGTGTATAAATGTTGACTTATTTTTTCCCTTTGAGTTTTTTAAAGCTTGTTTGTATTGGAACATTTCATATAGCTGAAATTTACTTTGCCCCATTATGTGAAGCTGGGTTCTGATTTTCAAAAAAATATAATTATCAAGCTATGCCAAAAACACCTCTTACATTATACTTCCTTTCCTCACTGATTTAAAATACCATTTTTTGTTAAGTATATTTTGGTATATTTTGGCACTTTCTCTTTTTATCACTGATCTGTTTGTATATTCTTTAGGGAGGAGTTTTATTACACATTTTAATATCTAGATGGGCAAATAACTTTTCATTTAAGTTTTTCAACATTTTCTAATTAAATCTCATATGTATATTGCTGCAAGATGAACGTTAGAGTAATTTTTGTCACATCCCCAGCACTTCCTTCTGCCCTATTTAATTTCAATATGCTTCTATTACATTTTAGTTTATTTGGGGAAAGCTATTATGTCTAAAATGCTAACCTGGCATCAAGAAACATTCAAATCCCTTTTTATGTTTTACAGTAAATTTGTATACCGCAAATTCTATGCTAAATTCATAAATAGTAATTTAGCACTTCAAATTTCTACTGCAGAGAATGAGAGCTTTGATTTCCAATATAGTGTCTTACCTTGATACTAGTACGTAAGAAAGCTCCTGCTTAATTAATATATGTTCTTAACCAGTTATGTATCTGGGGTTTCCCATTTGTTCTATTATTTATCATCTGTTGTTGATACCCATGGGTCCAGGTAGGCAATGATATCAACTTCCAATATGCAGAATTCGATTTCCTTTTCTATTTCTTCTACTTTATACCTATTTTACTTGGCTTATTTCATTGGCTAGAATGTGCAGAATAGTATTAAAAGGGTGATTCTTGTGGGCATTCTAGTTATGTTTCTGATTCTAATGGAGATACTTCTAGTATTTTAACATGAATTATGGAGATGGCTGTTGATGTGAAAGGGACATTGTCATTTTTACAAACTGTCATCCATCATTAGATTGCTAAAAGTTTTGCTGTTACTTGTTCCACTTTTATTTATTTATTTATTTTTTATTTATTTCTCTCCCTTCCCCCCCCCCCAAGGTGTCTGCTTTCTGTGTCCATTCGCTGTGTGTTCTCCTGTGACCGCTTCTATCCTTATCAGCGGCACAGGAATCTGTGTCTCTTTTTGTTGCGTCATCTTGTGTCAGCTCTCCGTGTGTGCGGTGCTATTCCTGGGTAGGCTACACTTTCACGCTGGGCGGCTCTCCTTACGGGGCGCACTCCTTGTGCGTGGGGCTCCCCTATGCAGGGGGACACCCTTGCGTGGCAGGGCACTCCTTGCGCGCATCAGCACTGCACGTCGGCCAGCTCCACACGGGTCAAAGAGGCCCAGGGTTTGAACCGTGGACCTCCCATCCGATAGGCGGACGCCCTGCCCATTGGGCCAAGTCCGCTTCCTTGTTTCCACTTTTAAATTAGAGACAGATTTTTAAAATTTCATCAATCTCCAAAATTCATAGATTATACACACACACACACACACACATTTTTTCACCCCACGTACAATGAAGGATGTAATAGATTTTCTTATCTTAAGGTTATGTGTTTTCCTGAGATAAACCTAACTTGAACATGGAAAATTAATCTTTTGTTGGTTTACTTTGCTGTATTTTTATAGGATCTTAACATTTGTATTACTGAGGTTGGCCTATAGCTTCCCTTATTTGTGCTAATTTGTCAAGTTTCATAATCAAGGTTATGCAGGATTTATAACATGAATACAGAAGTTTGAAAGCTATTTTTATTGTTTGGAATTTTTTAAGCAGATAATATATATTTTGGAGTTTTAAATGCATTTTTCTAGAAAATGTTTTGAAGATATTTCCACCACTGATTTTGCATTTCTCAAAAAGTCCCATGTTTCTCTTTATTTCCCTTTTATCTCAAATATAAAAGCATGTAAGTCTATGATTTCTTTCAATTACAGATTTGTTCTTATTCCAGACATTTGAATGTGTAGTTGTTATTTCATTAATTTTTAAATAACCTACTTTTTAAATTTAAGAAAACAACACTGTTTTCTTTAGTAATGAAAACAATACATGATTATAGAAAATATGAGAACCACGGAGTAGAAATAACTCATTTTTCAATCATAAAATACTCCTAACATTCTGATGTCTATTCTTCTGTTTTTCTATATATACATAAGTATATATAATATAAATTAAATTTCACATTACTATATTATCTAAGAACTATACCACATGACTTATAAGTGGCTATTTTAAATGGTTTCCTGTTTTTATTATTTCATATTTAATTCTTCTAGGCCTTGTGTAACAAAAAAATTGGGATACCAAAAGTTTTTTAATCATGTTCAGTGATGTGTCATTGCAAACATTTATCTATCAAGCATCTGCTTTAGTGACTTTTGTGCTTTTTTTTTTTTGGCTGATTCTTATGTCCAAAGTTTCTTTGGATTCTCTAGATTTTGTGTAGTAATTTGTATGTTGTTTACAAGGTCATTGGTTTGTAACCCTTCCTACACATTATAATCACCTGGGGACCTATTAAACATCCCAATGGCCAGGTTGCCTCCAAAACCAATTAATCAAAAGCTCTCAAGGTGGGACCCAAACATCTGTAAGTTTTAAAGACGCTCACAAAATTCTAATTAGTGGCAAAGGCAGAGGACCATTGGGCTACTATGAATATACAGGTATGGAAGCGTCTAAGCTTAAACCTTAAAGTTTATATATTTTGTAAATGCAGCTATTTTAACAAGTAACACTTGGGTAAACAATTTAATTCCCGTATATTTGTAAAACATAAGTTTTATTTTGCCTGGAGCTGCAGCACTCGATATATCGTCCGGCATATCCCCCACACAGGGAAACTGTTATACTCACTAACACTTAGGAAGGATGATAATTTTTCAACTGCAGACATTTAAATGCCTTTTTGAAAATTCATTCAGATTTCCTTAAGCAAGGTTTGAAATCACATACATGAGCAATTAAGAATCTGGCCTTCAGCCTAACTCAAGAATAAAAAGGAAAATTTCAAAAGTGAAGTTAATTTTTCATTTCTTTTCTCCTTACTTTTCTTCCATAAAAATAGACATCTCTATTTTATGAGTGGCTTTATGGTATCATTTGAAGTCATTTTTCCTTCATAATGACAAATTAAATTTGCATTTACACACTGTTAAATGCCTCTCATTCGTGGAATCATAAAAGTAAACAAAACAATTAACAAAAATGAAAGTATTTTTGGGGGGTTCCCAAAGAATACTGATAATCTTATTCAGCATTATTTAGCCATCTATTTTTTTTATTGACTTTGTAATAATATTACATTAAAAATATATATGTGAGGTCCCATTCAACCCCACCCCCCCACCCCCCCTCTCCCCCCCCAACAACACTCGTTCCCATCATCATGACACATCCATTGGATTTGGTAAGTACATCTTTGGGCACCTCTGCACCTCATAGACAATAGCCATCTATTTTTAAAAATACCTATAATTATTCAGCCATGGAGCTGTTCATCAAAGAATAAAAGTAATTGTTAACTTTTCATTGGTGAAATTTCATACATTCTACATGCTACAACATTTCAAAATACCCTGGGAAATTAGAAAATTAAGATAATATAAATTATAATTCTAACCATGAAACATTTTGCCAAGGTCTCTAATGAGGATAGTCAGTTAAGGGAGAGAAATAGAGGAATTCATAAAGACATGGGGGGGGGGGGAGGAATGGGGAGGAGGGGAGAGAGGAAAGCCAGCTTCTCCAGGAAGCTATTTTAGGAGAATACCTTGGAGATGTCTAATCTGTTTCAGATATAATTAACTAAGGAAATGTAACATTTGTCTCCCTCACTTTACCAGTTACAGAACTGAGTCCTAAATCTGGTCATCCAATTTAACCATAGTCACAAAGCTAGTTACGCATTATAGTTCTCCAATAGCTGTTACAGAGTGCTTTCTGTGGTAGTTATCATTGTAAGTAAACCATCAAAGCCCACTAAACATTGAGACATGGAAAAAGAGAGAAGTGGGTAGATAAGAGAGAGGTCTTTTTTATTCCCTTAGAAGGCTACCAGTTTGAATATGTACAAATTGATCTTATAAAGCAGGGGTTCTTAACAAGGGGTCAATGAGCTTGAATTTAAACTGAAAAAAAAAGTAGTCTTGTAGGAATGTGTTGGTATGGGTATGATGTATTTATTAAATAATACACAGTACATTGTGGGCTTAGGAAGAGGTCTGTGGATTTCACCTGACTAGCAAAGGGGTCCGTGGAATCAAAAAGGTTAAGAACCCCTGTCATAAAGGATAATTCATTCATTTTGAAATAGCTTAAGTTCTTAGAGACTTAGAGCTGAATGGGTCATGGAAGGGGAAAGCCTCTGCTGAGAAAGAGATTTTGAGGATGACACGGATCCTTGCTTCTCTCCCACACATCAGTAACATAATGGTAATTCTGATTAGGGTTTTGTGTGGATGTCAGAAGAATTGATAATTCAAACTGTTTTGGCCTTGGGAATAACTAATGGGAAAGGATCCTTCTGTCCTCACTTAGTAGAGAAGAGCTTGCTGCAACCCCCTTTGAATGGGCTAAGGGCCTTAGATAACATTGGATTAAGGTCTATGTCTTTTCCCTGTGTGCCACAGATTCTTGTGCAACCCCAGAGAAAGGATTGGGCCCTCCAAAACACCACATATAGTATTTGTGTCTGCCTTGGTAAGTGGGGCTTTAGAAGCATACTCGATTTGATTTAGAAATATAAAGAGAACTGGCACTTATTTCACCTGGGCATTAGGGAAGCGATTTATCTTGGATCACACAATTAAGTGAGCATGAAATTGCGAATATAGTAGGTGCTTTCTACGTGTTCCTTTTCTCTTTCTTTCCACCTGCTTGTTTCTATCTGTTACTTCTATTAAATGCATCTGTAGCCAACTTTTCACTCGCCAAAGAGAACATTTAACAATTCCCTAGATTCTAAGAAAGGCAGAAGAGAGCCTTTTAATGTGAAGAAGTGAGGTAAGAACATTTAAGTAAATTGACCAATATTTCACTGTAATATATGTCTGAGAAGGGATGAAAATTTGGGGACCATGTAATCAATTACTTTGCTATTTACCAAAGTATATACAACATTATGCTTGGAAGAATGTTAAGCATGAAACTTTTGCAGCATTTTACATTTTCAGAAATCATCTAACATTATATAATACATCAAAACAACCTTGATAGCTAGATATAATTATCTTAATTTTAGAGGTGACAAAATTAAAATTCAGGGAAGTTGTTCAAGATTTCATCATTTGGAAATGACTGAACAAAAATTTCATCTTGATGTTAAATAAATCAAAAGTATGCAACCTTTTCATTATACTATGACTTGTTGTTTATTCATGAAACTATTTTAAAGAGCTATTTTTGGTTTAAATATTTTAACTTTTTCTATAGTGTTTTGGATTACCAAACAGAAGAAAGGTATATGCAACTTAAAATGCACACCCATCTATTTCCCTGCTATGTAGCTGAAGTATATATGATGTAAAAACAATGTCTTTGAAGTTGTAAAGTCCCAACATGTTTGAATAGAATTCTCAAACACAAATGGAGATATAGACAGACAGAGATAGAGTTGAAGATAGGCATGGGGGGGAGGAGAGAGACAGACAGACACACAGTGATCCCCACTGAGAAAAGTGGCAACACCCACGCTCACCTCAGTGACCTGGAATCATACTGGGAAGCAGTGAACATCTCAAAGACACTATATTCTTTTTTAAACAATGCACATAAAGACTAGTTACAGCATTTCTCTTTGCTTCTAAGGTCTGACTCAGTTTCACCCCCTACAATACCGCCCGTGTTAACCATCTTCCACTTCTCCTTTGCATCCAAGGTGCCACCTATTCCATTTTATATTTTAAGCCACAGAAAAATCTTAGAATGAGTAACACAATGATAAAAAGTGAAGAAGCATTTTAAAAGTCAAAATGCTGATGATTGCAATGTGGTCTTATCAGTCTCAGATAAATGTGTATGTCTCCACTGCTTCCTGAAAAATACCGGAAAAAAAAATCAGCCTAAATCAGCAAATTTGACAGGAAAGACCCACCCTTGTTGAATATGCCCCTTGTTGAATATGCTCCTTACCGTACACAGGCTCAGCACTGTGTACAGTAAGGGGGCCACCAATGGCCTCTGTTAGGGGAGCTATGAAGGCAGCAGATGCAGTGCTGAGGTTTGCCTCTCGAATCTGGTTTGTCATAGACCATCATGGAGAAATCACCACTAGTTCTTAGAAAACAAACCTTCTTGCTTTGCCTAGATTGTACGAAGTGCAGACTGTTACCATACCATTTGGTAGTCATAGAAGATAGACTGGAGTTTGTCAGGGAAACAGGAAAGCATTCTAGAGAGAATAAGCAACCTATGCAAAGGTGCAGAGTTCCGTCGGGAATACTACAAATGAGCTGAAATTGCTAGAATGTAAGATGTGCAACCAGGAGCTGGGGAAAGTAAAGCTAGAACTGTAGCCAGAGGCTAGATTTTAGAAAACTGATATTCCATAATTGGCAGTTAGGCATCATTATATAGACAGTCATAGTAGTAGTAGTAGTAGTAATACAATGACAACAGCTAGGATTTACTGAGTACTTAAAAGCCAGATACTGTGTTAAGCAATTTTCATGTAATAGCGATTTAATTCTCACAGAAATAGGCACCATGGTATCATCATTTTAGAGATGACTATAAGTAAGTTAGTTGGTGTAGCAGTTTGATATAGTTACGAATTCCAAAAATAGATATTGGATTATGTTTCTAAACTAGTCTGTACCTGAGTCTGATTAAATTATGGTTAGGGCTTTGATTGGGCCACGTCAGTAGGAGTCCCTGCCCCTTGGTGGGTGGGGACTCACAGATAAAAGGCATGGCAAAGGGCAGAGTTGGAGCTTTCGATGCTGGAGATTTTGCTGTTGGAGTTTTGATGCTGGAGTCTTGATCTGGAGCCCCAGGAAGTAAGCACAAACAGGTGCTTGGTTATGAGAAAGGAGAAGCAAGCCCTGGGAAGAGAGGAACCCTGAGCCCAGAAAGAAGCAAGCTCTGGGAAGAGAGGAGCACAAAGCCTGGAGCAAAGTGAGCCCCAGGAAGAGAGGAACCCAAGAAGCCTGAACTCTTGGCAGATGTCAGCAGCCATCTTGCTCCAACATGTGGAAATAGACTTTGGTGAGGGAAGTTAACTTATGCTTTATGTCCTGTTAACTGTAAGCTTCTACCCCAAATAAATACCCTTTATAAAAGTCAACAGATTTCTGGTATTTTGCATCAGCACCCCTTTGGCTGACTAATACACTTGGCATGATAGAACTAGTGGCAAAGCTGGAATTCCATTCAGAACCCATGTACTCATCCAATGAACTACCCTGTATGTTTTGGAAGGTCACACTCTTGGCACTGTGCAATGTGAGGGAGACATTGGAGACTATACTTCTTACGACCACATGTTGTGTAGTGATGTATTTTATGGAAAACATAATTTGGGAATACCACAAGCAGAGAAAGCAAGTATTAAGAGCCCCCCTCTACAGATGAGATCCTAAGCTCAGAGTATTTAAATAATTTGGCCTTCATCTTTTGAATCCTCATTCACTGCACTTTCTATTCATTAGAATCACCTGCTCTAATTTTTGAGATCAGATATTACAGAAAATGAATAAAACTGTCTCTTTTTTATGAGTTCAGAAGAACAGGAGACAGCTCAATAGGAAGCATGAACACAAAACATCTTCAAATCCCAAAGACATATTCATTTATGCACTTCATTCATTCAGTAATCATTTATAGAGGGTCTTTTATGAACCATGAACTAAGCTAGGTCCTGGGAATACAATGGGGGTAAGCAGATAATTAAGTTTTCTTCTGTCCACTGAATTCTGTCCAATTTGCAGATGGTACCTGGTTGGTTGAACTTCTGAAAATGGCATTCTAGAATTAGCCAGCTCCTGCCCCCAACTATTTTCCACTTTACAAAAATATCACACACACAATAAACTGGCAAAATTATCAGTCTAGGAAGGCTCGATCCATCTGTACTGAAGAATTCCTGTATTGTCAGCAATAGTCAGCCGACAAGCCAGGGATAAAACTACCATGAGCATTTCAACATCAGCAGGTTCTGATTATACCACACCTCCTTTCTGATGGAAAAAAGAATGCAGACAAACTAGTAGCCTTCCTTCAGGCCACTTTTCCCCAGCCTAGGAACTCCTGAAATCTTGGTGAGGCAATCTAAGTTCGTCTTTGAAACAGTTATTTTTCTGACCCTAACACACTGATTCCAAGGACAAGCTTTTCTAGACATATAATTTTAAGGGGAAAATATCAATATTTGTAGAAAACAAGTGCACTTGAATGTCACTCTACCTTGTGATTCACTTGTTATTCCTATGGTGTTCTCCAGCAGGTTAAGTGGGCTGTTGAACACAAAAACCCTGGAATTCTGACAACTTCTATTACCTTAAACTGACTGAAGATCAGCTTTTTTTTCTGGTTAAAGATAAATTACTTGACAGTCAGTAGAAAAATTCTTCCCATGGTGTCTCCTTTCTGAAACCTTTCCTGCCCCCAGTCCTAGAAATACATTCCTGATGAGTTTCACTCTATCCCAAGGCATTATTCACATTATCTAAGAAAAACTGAGAGAGACTTGATGACTAATTTGCAATGATCTTAGGTACCTTAAATCTTTTACACATTTTATTTTTATATTTTCTTTAAAATAAATGCACTTAGTATCCTAAGGGTAACTTTGATATTAAAAAAAAAGTAACATTTATTACACATATACCAGAAGCATGAGCAGCTGCCTTTTAAGCCTATTTCCCCAAATAGAATTATTTATGAGACTCTAACGCAAATAAAGATACTAAACCCTCAGGGCATCTTGCGCCTTTATATCTGCCATCTCCACTTTTCAAATATTCATGTAGAAAAAACCTTAAGTAGAAACTTCAAGGTATGCTACAATAAAACATTTTCCCATGCCACTTTCTTTGCTGTGGATGGGTGTTTTCTCAGTCTGGATTCTTAACAATAGCTTTTCCCCTACTTGAAGAAGGGGTAACTGCAGCCACTTATGGATGGGAGCATTTATTCTGCTTCTTTAGCTTTCTTCAGAGCAATCACAGGCTGCCACATGTTTCCCAGAATCAGAGATAAAGCTCAGATCAATTTTGTCAGTCTCAGTCTTGTGGGAGGCTAGGACACGTTTTACAACCCATAACATGCTCCTACTCCTTTATGCTCTGTATATCAAAAATCTATTCATCACACATTTCCAAAATTTTCATGTTTAGGTTTAAAGGTAGGGATTTACAACTAAATTCACCTACTCTGTTTTTTCAGGTTGTTATCCCAGCTCTTGAATCAAGTGAGGTCTGAACGCTTTTTATTTTTCACCTTATATTAAAATTCTGATTGACAAGTGTTCTAATAATTTTGAAAGGCCACATTACTAGGTTAGTAGGGCTACAAAATTCAAATTCAAATTTAACTTAAAATATGAGAAACTTTGTTCCTGATCAAAGGGTCATTTCTACATGCAAAGATAAAATGTTTTCTCCTATTAAAAAGGACACAATTGAAATAATACCTAATGTAAAATGAACATTATATAAGACACTGAAGATGTATAAGAGGCAAAACTATACATTTCTGCATTTTCCTTGCATTCATCAAATAATTACCAAACATCTCCTATATGCCTATCACAGTGCTGAGGGGTTTTGCCCCCCCTCTACAATAGTGGTGAAAGTGAGGGACATATATATATATATATATAATATAAATTTAATATACAATATTTTCAGTGGTTAATATAAACAGAATTTAACTAGAACTGCAGAAAACATGGATTTTAAACAGGTAAATAAAAGAAGAAATTGCTAGATATTCCAGTCACAAAGAGCTTGAGAAGAGGAAAACCAAAACAAAACAAAAAAGCAAATGAATGTACAAATATTCATAATAGATCTTTAAACACATTGAACTGGGACAAAATTTAAGGAAAACAGTTTTATACTGCCTTGATGGCATAGTCCAGATTATACATATTAGATGGCAGATTCAAAGACAATATGCTATTATCAGACAAAGCACAGATAAAAACTAGGAAGAAAATGTATCATGAATTTATTACCAAGAAGAAGTTACAATGAATGTAATAATGTGTGTATGTATATAAATATATATATATACAGTGGCAAGAAATGTGGAAAGACTGGCTGTTCCCCTAAATTGGTCTCCTTCCACTTAACAGGTGCCACACCAGATAGTTCCCAAAATTCCTTACTCAGTCAATGCATTACTCAGACTGGCCCACTGGCTTCTTACTGTTTGCTGTATACAAAGACAGTATCATATGATTATCTATATATCATTTTTATGTTGTTATTTTCTATGGTTTTATGTCACCTGTACAAATATCCTAGAAAGGAATTGTGCTTAATTTTAAAATATTAAGAAATATGTTAATAAAATATTTATGGAGTTTAAAAGTCTTTGTGGACTGTATAAATGAGAACCATATTCTCTGTACAAGGTTGTCTTCACCCCAACCCATTCAGCCAATCTCAAAGAAAAGTAAGTAAAATAAAACTGTTCTAAGGATCCGTGAGAAATATGTAGGAATCCCAAGGTTGAAAGGAAACCCTTCCCCACCCCAGCGTGGGACATGACTCCCAGGATGAGCCTCCCTGATGCCGAGGGATTGCTACCAATCACTAACTGGTGATGCAACTAGAAAAAAAAAACTTTGAATAAAAGGGGAAAATGATAAAGACAAATGAGTTTATATTGCAAATAATCTTCAAAAAAGAGTTGGGAGGTCATCAGAAGCATTACACTTATGCATGCCTCAGCACGATACCATAGACAGTCAAAGTAGATACCACCCCAGGTACTGGTGCTCCTGAGGGCCACGGAGATACATAGTTTCTATGGTCATGGCAGATGGCTGTGAAGTTTAGTGCCTTGTCAGTGGGCCCTACTTTGGAATTTGTGTTCCTGAGTGTGACGGAGTTGGACTCAGATGTGACCTTTCTACACATGCCTCTTCTGTCACTTTTACTGAACCTGTGGTTAACATTGGGATTGCTGTATACTCAGGAGACTTGGATCTCTGGACTGGCCATATGCCAGCTGGCCCTGAGCCTCAGCAGATTTGCAACTCCTACTCTCCAGTTCATTGGACTTACCCAGGTTAGCTAACAGGGAGTTGAAGATGGCCAACCACTACACAAAGGAACCGAGAGCGCCTACAACTGCAAGCAAGAGAATTACATCCATCAACCACATGAGATTTACGTCCCTTCTTGATATAGAGGTGGAGTGGACATCACTATCCCAGGTTCCACAGGATGGAGGAATAAAATATGGATTAGAGTGGTCCTACTGGTATTCTACTATAGAACTCTTGCAACTAGTAATGGAAGAAATTTTATCACTGATGTGGAGAAAGTGACCATGGTAGTTGCTGAGGACAGGGAGAGTGACGAACAGATTAATGTGGAGACATTTTTGGGACTTGGATTTGTCTTAAATGATATTGCAGGGACAGATGCTGGACATTATATATCCTGCCACAACCCACTGAATGTTGTGGGGAGAGTGTAAACTACAATGTAAACTATTATCCATAAGGTGCAGCAGTGCTCCAAAATGTATTCACCAAATACAATGAATGTGCCACAATTATGAAAGAAGTTGTTGATGTGGGAGGAATGGGGGTGGGGTAGGGTAGTTGTTGATGTGGGAAGAATCAGGGTGGGGTATGGGAACCTCTTATATTTTTTAATGGAACATTTTTTGTGATTTATGTATCTTCAAAAAATACAATTAAAAAATTAAGTAAAAAAAGAAAAAGAAACCCTTCTTCAAAGGAATGTGGGAGTGGGTGTAGCTCAGTGGTTGAGTGTGTGTTTGACATGTATGAGGTCCTGGGTTCAATCCCTGGTACCTCCCAAGCTAAAAAATAAAAAAAAGAGAAAGTAATATGGTGCAGAAGCCAAATGCCCACTATGAAGCAAAGGAATGATGGCAGTGGCACCAGTGATGGTGGTTGTGGTGGACAACCAG
Source organism: Dasypus novemcinctus (assembly GCF_030445035.2). Classification (NCBI taxonomy): domain Eukaryota; kingdom Metazoa; phylum Chordata; class Mammalia; order Cingulata; family Dasypodidae; genus Dasypus; species Dasypus novemcinctus. The sequence goes on from NC_080704.1 coordinate 37,242,129, forward strand.
CCTTGCTCCTCATCCTGAAGATGGCCTCTGAAACACACTTAAGAGCTATTAAACTCAAGGGAGAATATTATAAAAATCCCTAGTATTCTCCAACTCCTACTTAGTTTCCCAAATCTCTCCACAGCATTCCTCAAATAGATATTAAGACCCTGTCCTACACACCAGTGAGAGAGAACTCACTCATTCCAGATGAAGTCACTTCCATTTCTAGCCATTTCTTTCTGTTACCATGCTTTACTTTGTTTCATTTTGAATTCTGAGTGAAGGGAATTAGAAGCTCCATTTCTCAGAAAGAGGGGAGGAGGAGACAGTTGGCTGCTGATTCCAGCTACTGATTGGGAGACTTCGCTGGCTAAGAGATAACCCTGGAAATAGCTAGGGTGAGAAGCAGCCCAAGTCAGAAAGAGGCCAGTAGCCACCATTCCGCCTAGGCTTCAGCCCTGCCTCTGACAGGGAGGAGGCTGAGGAGCCCTGCCCCCGCCTATACCGGTAACTTCAGGTAACTTTGGCTGGCATAGACTGAAAATCAGAACTCCACCAGGGCAACTGCAATCATCTTAGGGCCTGCACTGCATAGATTGTTGCCCACACCTGCAGCTCCATCCCTGCCCCAGGCAGGGGAGAAAGGGATGTGACGCTTCACTAGTCTCTCTGGGAAACTACAGGCTAGGCCTGCGCATGGATTATTCCACATAGCTGTGACTCTGTCCCAACTGCTGTCAAAGGAGAAAATTGAAAGAAGCTAAATTGGTCCCTGGTGCAATGAGGGCAGCTTGAGCCTCCACAGCTTATAGCAGCAACTACATGCTTGGCTCCTACTGCATAACCAGCAAGGGAGAAATGATAGGAAACCCTAAAATAAGAGAAAAACTGCACCCAGAAAAAATACTCTAGTAAGCAAGATGTGAAGACATCAACAAAAAATTACAATCCACACCAAGAAATGAGAAGCTATGGCCCAGTTAAAGGAACAAGATAAGCCTCCAGGTGACATAAAGGAGTTGAGACAACTAATCATAGATGTTCAAACAAATCTACTTAATAAATTTAATGAGATGACTAAAGAGATTAAGGATATTAAGAAGACATTGAATGAGCACAAAAAAGAATTTGAAAGCATACATAGAAAAATAGTAGATCTTATGGGAATGAAAGGTGCAATCAATGAAATTAAAAAAACATTGGAATCATATAATAGCATATTTGAGGAGGCAGAAGAAAGGATTGGTGAACTTGAAGAAATGGCCTCTGAGGGTGAACATACAAAAGAAGAGATGAAGAATGGAAAAAAATTGAACAAGGTCTCAGGGAACTAAATGACAGCAAAAGGCATGCAAACATATGTGTCATGGGTGTCCCAGAAGGAGAATAGAAGGGAAAAGTGGCAGAAGGAATATTTGAAGAAATAATGGTAGAAAATTTCCCAACCCTATTGAAGGACATAGATATCCCTGTCCAAGCACAACGTACTCCCATATGAAAAAATCCAAATAGACCAACTCCAAGACACATACTCATCAGAATGTCAAAGGCCAAAGACAAAGAGAGAATTCTGAGAGCAGCAAGAGAAAAGCAATCCATAACATATAAGGGATATCCAATAAGATTAAATGCTGATTTCTTACCAGAAACTATGGAGGCAAGAATACAGTGGTATGATATATTTAAGATACTACAAGAGAAAAACTTCCAGCCAAGAATCTTATATCCAGCAAGACTGTCTTTCAAAAATGAGGGTGAAATTAGAATATTCACAGATAAACAGAGACTGAAAGAATGTCTAAGCAAGCGACCAGATTTTCAGGCAATACTAAAAGGTGTCCTAGAGCCTGAAAAGAAAAGACAGGAGAGAGGGGCCTGGAAGAGAGTCTATAAATGAAGATTATATCAATAAAAGTAACCAAAATTGTCGAAAGAGTAGTGAAAATAAAATATGAGAGATAAAACTCAAATAGTCAGGAATAAACTTAACCAATGATGTAAAGCACTTGTATTCAGAAAACTGCAACTCAATGTTAAACAAATCAAAAAAGCCCTAAATAACTGGAAGAACATTCCATGCTCATGAATTGGAAGACTAATATCATTAAGATGTCAATTCTACTAAAACTGATATACAGATTTAATGCAATACCAATAAAAATTCCACCGTCATTAAAGAAAAAATTGAAAACACGATCATTAAATTTATTTGGAAGGGTAAGGAGTCCTGAATAGCCAGAAACATCATAAAAAGGAAAAGAGAACCCTCATCTCCAGGCTTTAAATTGTAATACCTACCTATAGTGCTAAAATTAACATGGTACTGACCTAAAGACAGACACAATAGACCAATGAAACCAAACTTATAGTTCAGAAACAGACCCTCACAGGTATGGTCAAATGATTTTGACTAGCCTGTCAAACCCACACAGCTCAGGCAGAACAATCCATTCAACAAATGGTGCTGAAAGAATTGGACATCCACAGCTGCAAGAAGGAAAGAGGACCCCTATCTCACACCTTATCCAAAAACTAACTCAAAATTGGTCAAAAAACTAAAAATGAAAGCAAGAAGCATAAAACTTCTAGAAGAAATTATTGGAAAACATCTTCTAAATCTGGTGGTAGGTAGTGGATTCTTAAAGGAGATAAGAGAAGGGCTGAGTGGACTACTGATGTTTAATGTATGATAAGTTTTAATTAGCTTTACTGTAAAATTTTTGAAATGTATAGAGTGGATGGTAACACATAGTGAGTAAGAGCTAGTTTATAAATGGGGATGTGACTGAAAATGTTACTCTAGTTATGTAAATTCCAATTGACAGAATGCTTGAGAATAATCTAGGAACTGGAGAGCACAGTAAACCAGGAGGTGGGTGAGAATTATGGGTGATGGTACAGATGCAAGAATGTGCTTTGTTAGCTACAACAAAAGCATATCACTGCAGCAGGGTGTTGGGAATGTGGAGAAGCATGGGAAAAATACAGCTGGAGTGACCGCTGGAATGTGGTTAGTAGTAATAATATAATATTCTTGCATCTATGCAAAAGATGTACTGTGTTTATATTGAGGCAGTATGGAAAATGTGAGCCAGATGATATTTTATCTGTAGCAAATGACACACCACATTATGGTGTGTTGCTGGAGGGATGTTGTTTGGGAATTCTGCACACGTGCATGATTGTTTCATAAGTTTACAACTTCTGTCATAAAAAATATATCTAGAAAATAATAATAAGGTGGGTTGGGGGAAAAACACACAAAATGTAAGATAAGGACTATGATTAGTAGTAAGATTTTGACGTGTTCTTCATAGTTTGTAACAAACTTCTCATGACAATGCAAGGTGTTGGTGGAGGGTTGATGTATGGGACGCCTGTATGATGTTATGCATGTTTGCTTTGTAAGTTCACAACTTTTGCTATACACCTAATTGTTTATGTATGTTCATATATAAATGATATAAAGATAATAAAAATCAGATTGATTAGGAGAAAAATACTTTGCTTAGTAGTAATATTTTGACAATGCTCTTTAATCATTAGCTAAAAACGTTTAAAAACGATGGAAGTTATTGGTGGTAGGGTGAGATTATTTGATATTATATATGTTTGTTTTGTAAGTTCACAACTATTATACACTTATTATTTATGTATGTTTATGTATGAGTGATATATTTCTATAAATTTTTTAAACTTTTTTTTTAAAGATTTATTTATTTATTTTTAATTCCCCACCCCCCTCCCCTGGTTGTCTGTTGTCTGTGTCTGTTTGCTGCGTCTTGTTTCTTTGTCTGCTTCTGTTGTTGTCAGCGGCACGGGAAGTGTGGGCAGTGCCATTCCTGGGCAGGCTGCACTTTCTTTCGCGCTGGGCGGCTCTCCTTATGGGGCGCACTCCTTGCGCGTTGGGCTCCCCTACGGCGGGGGCCACCCCTGCGTGGCAGGGCACTCCTTGCGCGCATCAGCACTGCGCATGGGCCAGCTCCACACGGGTCAAGGGGGCCCGGGGTTAGAACCGCGGACCTCCCATGTGGTAGACGGACGCCCGAACCACTGGGCCAAGTCCGTTTCCCATCTATAAATTTTTTTATCCTACTACATACAAATAGCAGATCAGGATCTGCTATTTGTATGTACTAGGATAAGCCATATAAGTAATTACATTAATGTAATTAGGGACCTAGATTTTCAGTGTAATAGGAAAGTAAGTGGAGAAAAATCCAAAGATAAGGATTTCTATTTCTTGATCCAGGTCTTGGTTATGTGTGTTCATTTGGGAAAATGAATCAAGCTCTATAGTTATTACTTTTCTGATTTATTTTATGCTTCAAACATAAAGTTTATTAAAGACAAATCAAAATACACTATATAGTAAGAGTTTAAGAAAATTAAAGTGCAATTGTAAAAGTAAGTTCTTTCTTCAACAGACTCAGGGTTTATCAATCACTACCGAAAATGTTATTTTCTTTAAGTTCTCAGAAAAAACTTATCTGTATTGAAAATCACTGAGTCTTAAATCAGTGGAGGAACTCACACCAACTTAACTGTAACTTAGATGCTCATATCCTAATACAAATTCCTTCCATTGTCTGATTTACCTGAGAACTGTCAATGACTTTAACCAGGAAACGTTCCTCTTATTTTATCTATTAATTATCTAATAATCTCCTCTCCTAGGAAAAGATATATTTTGACCCCTCAAATAATTGTGGGTAAGATTACAGCCTTTTAATTAAAACCTCCATCCACTCAATTAATATTGATTAGGGTCAGGGCTACAATAGGCATGTATTATTTTTTTTCTTTCTTTCACAGGTGTGTAAATATGGATTCAACCTTGAGCTTGTTTCTTTCCAAACAGAGATCTTATTAAATTTATTACCTCATTCTCTTAACTGCTATATGGCATTTAAATGAGTTTTTAACCAGAACTCAACTTATTATAATTGCAATTTATATTATGAAAACTCCACTTATTAACAGAATTAAACATTTTAGATCATATAAATGTGGCTTTAAAGCAAAAGTGTTTTGAAACAGGCTTACAGGAGTTTGGTTTTTTTTTGTAAAGATCAAAAAAACTTACAGGACTTTTTTGGGGAGAATGGTGGGTTTCTTTTTAATATATCAGTTGGTAGCACAATCAATGAACTATAGTGCTCTTAATAAGCTACTCCAAATATGTCCATTTAATGACTTTTTAAACAATTTTCCTAAATATAGAAAGGGAAAAGTATATCATTGAGGTAATAGCTAACAGCGATGTACCAGACACAGTTAAAAGTCATTTACTTAACCATCACAACAGTATAAGATACATACTCTTTTTTTAAGATTTCATTATCCCCACCCCCACCACCCACTCCCCCCTCTCCCCCCATGCCCGTGTCTACTTTCTGTGTCCATTCACTGTATGTTCTTCTGTGTCTGCTTGTCTTCTCTTTAAGCTGCACTAGGAACTGATCCTGGGTCCTTCCGGAGTGGGAAAGAGGTGCTCAATCTCTTGCACCATCTCAGCTCCCTGGTCTGCTGTGTCTCTTATTGTTTCTCCTCTGTGTCTCTTTTTGTTGCATCATCTTGCTGCACCCGCTCTCTGCTTAGGCCAGCTTACTGCGTGGGCCAGTTTGCCTTCACCAGGAGGCCCCAGGAATCAAACCCTGGACCTCCCATGTGGTAGATGGGAGCCTAGTCGCTTGAGCCACATATGCTTCCTAAGATGCATACTCTTAAGATCCCTTTTTAAAAATTCAGATGTTAAACTCAGGCTCACAAGTGAATGACTTGCCTAAGGGCATGTAGTACACAAAGTAATGGCACTCAGTTTGAACAAAGGCAATCTGACTTCAGAGCCCATTTCTTAATAACTACATTCTGGTGCCCCTAGATCTAGGGACTCTTCTCATCCAATCCCATTTTGTTGTATGTTGTTTGGTTGATCTGGTTTCATTTTGTCAGGGTCATGTGCTTTTCAGAACTTGAAATAGCCCTCCAGGAGAGAAGCTATAACCAATTGATCTGTTTATCTTTTCTTCCTGGCACATAGTTAGAACTTGATAAGTACCTTTTCATGAATAGCAGGAATGTTTTTGTCCTCTGGTAGCCTTATTCACCAGGGGCTGGAAAAAAATGTTGCAAATACAACCAGAAGACATTAACTTCCCAGGTTATTTTATAAATACAGTTATGCTGGGTCGCATGCCTATATATTACTAGTAAGCAGCAAAAATGCTTCCTATTTTTTTATGTATGCTATTCTCTTCTATGGTTACTATTCTCCAATCCATAGTATATCCAGTTAGACACTACTCTTAAATATTTAACAAAACGGACCATTTCTAGAATGGTAATGAGATTGAGAAACAGAACATTCGTTATGCATTTCCTGATTAGAAGTATAAAGCACTTAGTTTAGGAAACACATTCATAATTTCCAGACTGCTTTGATCTTGTTTCCAATTTCCTACAGACCAAGAGTCAGAGAGTCTTGAGTATATAGATTGCATTTAAAATAATGGGATTATGACTCAATTACCCTTTCTCCATTTTAGCAGTCTTCTTTATAAATCTTTTATCCTAACCTTTGCCTCTGTACCTCCATGCAAATCTTTTTCATTTATTTTACTGAATAGGCAGTTTTTCATAGTTTCACCTTAGGTTAGACCAATGCATTAATCCAGTCTTATTCTGGATTGATTAATGATTTCAGTCAGGAACTGGAGAGTGACCATTAAAGATAAAACTGAATGTTTTTTTCTGGTGTACACCCACATGTCTACTGTTTGGTTTCAAAATGTCATGACCTATACATGAAACCCTGGGTACCAACCTCAATGAATATGCCAACAAGGGAAACATGAACATTTTATTGCAATGGTCATTTTTTAAAAAATCTATATATACACCAGGCATACTGCATCCTTGGGATCAATGCACTTGTTGAACAGTATTCTTAAACTTTTTTCTGATAAAATAATACCATGCTAGTTATAGAAATTCTGGAATCTACATAATGTGAAAGAATAAAACACACATTGTCTGCAATTCTGAGAAAATACAGGTAAAGCGTGAGGGTATTCCATCACATGTTTTTGTTTTGTTTTGTTTTGGCTTTGTTTTTGTCTCTATAGGCAGATATTTATTTATTTTACTTCTATGTTGCTTTATTCTCCCTTAAGGAAAGATTTAACTTTAAGAATGTTTGAAGTTTGAAACAGTAGCTGGCAAATAATACCCATTTAATAAAAGTATTTTATGGCACAATTGATAAACCCATTCTATTTAACTTCAGCAAGTAATTATTTCTGCTATTTTTAAAGCATGCTCTATATACATTTTGTTTTAGGTTTAATACACGGTCTTGTAAATACATTGGAAGATGCTGATAAGGCAATGACTTTTAGGGCAATGCTTGTTTCATAGGAACTCAATACATCTGGTAAATATTGAATGAATTCTTAATTAAATAATGAATTAATAGCCTACAATCCCATTATACAAAATAATTACTATAATTAATATTTTGTTTTATTATTGTCTATATATTTTGCTGTATATATTATAAAAAAATAATACTCTTTCTTTTTTTTGAACAAGTGAATGCTATAACTACTGAATTCTGAGATATCTAAAGCAGTTTTTATGAGATCCTTTTGAATGATTTGAATGAACAACTTCATCCAAGTACTGCTAAGTAATTTCCAGGCCCATCTATATTTCTGCCTATGATTTCTTGACTACTGAACATGACTTGCTACAATTAGTATGGCCTCTACTAATGGCAGCACAAACAAAGGTGGCCCATTGGGCACATATTGTACTGGTATTTAATTATTTTTCCAGGTAAAAAGGCAAAATTTCCCTTTCTCAGAGAAAATATTAAGTTAACATAGTTTTTTCGACTGGAACTTCAGTTTCCTAGATTTAATAAGTTATGCCTTGAATTTTGGGATAATGAAAACTGCACACTCAGAACAATATACCTTTGCAACTGGAGCAGGTTGTTGACACAAAAGCACAAGATTACATGATGGCCAAAACTTGGTTATGGTATATACATGAAACTTCTGCAAAAGTTTTAATAGAGATGCAGTGAAATAATTGAGTCTTTACAACATAGAAGAAAGCATTCTGAAAATAAAAGAACTTGAACCAGTGCAGTTGGTATTGTATTTGCATTACAAAAGACCATTTAATTTCTCTAAAACAACATTGGCAATTGCATTAAGATTGCGCATTTAGATTTTTTTGTGCCTTTTTGTACTTGTGTTTTACTTAATTTGCAAATATTTTGGTCTTATAGATCTATAAGCTCTTTAATCATAAAGAACATGTCTTGTTTTATAGTTGCACTTATATAAGTAATATCTAATAAAATAATTTCAATAAGCATTTGGAGACCATACGAATTTTTAAATCCTTTTAAACTTGCCTCTTTATTACTCAAATTTGGGACACTATAACAAGCAGCAAGTAAAATGGCTTAATACTGAAAGAAGTTGGCTTGGGTCTTTGTAGAAAACCGCAATTACGGAGAAATACGATAGATTTAATAAACACTTTTACACACGTATACTCTCATATAGGACAGTTGACAAATTCGTAGAGCCATTGTGATATTAAGAAAAGAATATTTCTCACCAAGTTGTGCAGATATAACTGATCTAGCTTAATCATAATAGGAATTTCCTTCCTGTGCCTGATACACTTGAAGGCAATATTACTGTGGTACAAGAGCGAAAGCAAGCATATCAGTTCCACTGTGTTTGAGTTAGAATGGAAAGTAGTACCAGAAGACAAAATTAATTATAGGCAAGGAAACTTTTATATGAAACCCTGAAACTATTCTAAGAGAAAGAACAAGGGGAAAGAAAGAGTGATAACTTGAAATATGACCTGGTATCTATCATTCGTGGGTCTATACCACCCCTGAAAATGTCTGCTGCCTGCAAGAAGAACCAGGATCCCTAGGGCATGTGTTAATATAGCACAATCTAGAAGGCATACCATTCTATTGGGTCAACTTGATATATACACATACATAAGCACATAAATACATGGTTCACACATACCACATATGTGTATGCTTATAGTTGTTGGAGTTTCATAATAAAACTGAACCAAAAGTGAAGTCAGTTCAGATGGAAAAATAATGAAATAATATAAAAACAGAACTGAAGTGGGGGTATAAATATAAGGAAAACCAATAAATTATGATCGCAGACTACAAGAGAGAAGACTTGGCCTTCTTTTATCATGAAATAGGACAAGTGAATTAATATAACCTAAATTACAGTAGGACAGGTTGAGGTTCCGTGTTATGGGCTCTTTACAGCTCATCACTCAATAGCAGTGAGAGTGTAGATCAGGGGTACTTAACCTTTTTTTCCCACAGATCCCTTTGCCAGTCAGGTGAAATGAATACTACTGTAATTTATTGAATGCATGCATTCATAAGTGAAGGAAATGCTAGATTTCAGTTAGAGGTCAGAGAAAATAAAGATAATAAGTTGATTTTTTTCAGTTCAAGCTCATGAACCTCTTAGAATCTTTCCATGGACCCACTGGGGGTCCATGAAACCATGGTTAAGAACCCCTGGTATAGATGATGCCAACCCTAGGGATATAAGGTTTTAGAAACAAGTCAATTGGCATTAGATCTAATCTATCTTTTTTTTTCTGCATAGAACACTTCCCAGAGTGTTATATAATAAATTCTCAAAAACTACTTTTTGTTTGTTTGAATTTGTACAAATATAGAAATGAGGAATATTTGCTGCTTTGTTACTTCCTTGTTAACTCCTGATAAATGATAGTCACTGAATAAATGGCTTCAATGAATAAGTGATCCAGAAAGAAGTTATACGCACACCTCAGGAATGCCCACTGGTGATCTACATTCAAAGTTCTATGTTACCTATGAAAATTTATTAGTTTTATATCAAAAGGACTCAGGAGCCATTGTGAAGAAGCTCCCATTGGATAAAGATTTATCCTAAAATGAGGATCAGGAAACCAATGTGGTTTACCATAGGTTCAAGGGGAAAAGGAAGGAAGAATAGAATAAATGGAATATGGGGCAGTTTTTAGGGCATTAAAATTGTTCCACATGATCTTGCAATAACAGATACAGGCCATTTCAAATTTAGTCAAAACCTACAAAAGTGTAAGGTCCAAAATAAACCATAATGTAAACAATTGACTATGGTTCATAGCAGTGCTTCAATATTTATACATCAATTTTTAACAATGTACCATCTGCTTATAAAATGTTATTATTAGGGGAGAATAGAAAAGGGGGAGGGTGTTGGGTATATGGGAATCCCCTATATTTTCTGTGACTTTTCTGTAACCTAAAGCTTCTTTGATGGTAAAATGGAAAAAAGAGGCACTGGGGGAATATACAGAAGAAATCATTGCTGTACATACAAGACAACAGGTCTTACAGTGATGAAAGATACAATGTCTAAAATTTTTAAATATTATTTCCATTTTTTTCTTTTTGTGTAATTGTTATTTTTAAAACTATTATTATTTCATGTTCTTATTAATTTTATTTGGTTATTTCGTTGGCTCCATTTTTGTTGAGGTTTTGGATACAGAAGTGTCACAACTGTGGCAGGGGAGGATCACTGGTGTGGGGTGTTGGTGATGGGGTATGAGTGGGAAGAGTTACACTTGGGACATACCTCTAAGGCATATAAATATATTCCAGTGTTCATTTGGCACTGTCTCAGTGGGTGGAGACCCACAAAATAACCGAAAGAATATTGAATTCTCATCCTGGGAATTCCTGCTATACTCTCTAATAGAATGGCAAAAATCCCCCAAATACAAGGGCAGTGCTTAGTGAAGGAGGATAGACCATTGCACCAGGCCCTTGATATTGATGATTGTACTTATGGATCTTTTCTTGTGATATTGAAATTTAGCCTAGTATTATACACTACCTAAGAGTTACCTCCTGAAAGCTTCCTTGTTGCTTAAATGTGGCCTCTCTCTAAGCCAAATTCAGCATATAAATGCACAACCTTCCCCTGACATGGGACATGACTCCCAGGGATGAGCCTCCCTAGCACTGAAGTATTATTACCAAGTGCCAATTAGCAATGCGTCCATAAAAAGACCTTAACTAAAAGGGGGAAATATTAAATACAATCAAGCTTTTATGGCTAAGAGATTTCAAAGTGAGTCAGGAGGTCATTCCAGAGGTTACACTTATGTATGTCTCATCAGGATCTCATTGACTGCCACAGGAAACAGTGCCTCAAACAGCAGGGTTTCTGAGGACTCTAGAAGCATCCAGACTAAGCAGGGCAGACAAGCTCAGGATTGTGGTACCTTGTCAATAGGCCTTATTTGGGAATTTATGCTCTCCAGTTTGACAGAGTTAGACTCATTTATAGTTTCCCTACACATGGCTCGTCTGCCCCTTTTATCTGAACCTATAATTAGCACTACACTTGTTAATTATATGTCCCAGAGACTTAAATCTTTGGTACATTAATGTGCCAGTTGAGCCTGAATCTCAGCAGAGTTGAAACACATACTCTCTATTTCGTTGGACTCACCCAGGACAATTGACAAGGTTATAATGATTGACAACGCCCATCCCAAGGAACAGAGAGTGTATGCAACTGAAAGCAAGATAGTTCCATCCATCTGCCCCATGGGATCTAAGCCTCCTTTCAGTTAGAAACAGAGCATCACCATCCCAAAATCTTCAAGACTGGGGAATGAACAATGGACTAAATTAGACTTACTATTATTATAATATAGACATTATTATTCTAGCAATGGAAGAACTTTTAACATTGATATAAAAGCAGTGGCCACCAGAGGTTCTGAGAGGAAGGAGAGGGAAGAATAAGTGTAACATGAAGGCCCTTTTGGAACAATGCAATTGTCCTGCATGACATTGCAATGACCAATAGGGGCCATTATACATTTTGTTAAAACCTATAAAACTGTGCGGGGTAAAGTGTAAACGGTAATGTAATCTACAGCCCATGTAGTAGCAGTGCTTCAATATGTGTTCATCAATTGTAACAAATGTACCACACTAAAGAAAGATGTTGTTAGTGTGGGAAAATGTGGGAGGGGGAAGGTGGGGGTCATATGGGAATCCCTTATATATTTTCTGTAACATATGCAATCTAAATCTTCAAAAATTAAAAAAAAATTAAAAATAAGTTTTTGAATAGTGATCACAGGAAGCAGAGGTAGGGGAATAGACAAATGAGACAGAGAATAGGAAAACACTGATACAGGGTCTATTAAAGAGCAAGTTATGGGAAGTGAACTTGGCCCAGTGGTTAGGGCGTACGTCTACCACATGGGAGGTCCGCAGTTCCAACCTCGGGCCTCCTTGACCCGTGTGGAGCTGGCCTATGCGCAGTGCTCTTGTGCGCAAGGAGTGCCGTGCCATGCAGGGGTGTCCCCGCGTAGGGGAGCCCCACGTGCAAGGAGTGCGCCCTGTAAGGAGAGCTGCCCAGCATGAAAGAAAGTGCAGCCTGCCCAGGAATGGCGCCACATATATGGAGAGCTGACGCAGCAAGATGACGCAACAAAAAGAAACAGATTCCCGTGCCGCTGACAACAACAGAAGCAGACAAAGAAGATGCAGCAAATAGACACAGAAAACAGACAACCGGGGCGGGAGAAAGGGGAGAGAAATAAATAAATAAATAAACCTTTAAAAAAAAAGGCATTCATATTAAAAAAAAAAAAAAGAGCAAGTTATGACTATAAGCAACCAGGGGTCAATGCCAATTTAGATCTCTAGAAGATGGTATAGACATGCCTCGCATGTGCCCCATTTGAGGAGCAAAGAAGTTGGGTACTTATCTTCAAATTCTCATCTGTCATTAACCAAAGATGCCACCTGGGGCCTCAGCACTCTAGCACCTCCAGCCTTTTGCTTGGGGGCCAGACCCATCAGAAAAAGTCCCCAGGCCCCTGTGAGAAAACTGTCAAATAGAATGGGAATGGCAAGGGGATATGTGCAGTGTCTGCTATATTCAACAAGTATACTCCATTCCATTTTACAGTAATTATTTTTGCTAATTTCTGCCCAATGCCTTATTTTCCCCCTTATTTGAGAAATAAGGTTGGGCAGAAAGCATAATGACAGCTCAAATGAATTGGAAGTTGCCCACTGGAGGATCCTCAACCACATGCTTCAAGACACTCTAATATAAAGCCAGTCCTGAATGGCCAAGTTGGCTCTGGTTTCTTCCTTCTTTGTGTCACCACTGCACCTTGCATATCTTACTGTGGTTTCATTTCTTACAATTCTTGGTAATACAATGATCTATTTACAAATTCATTCATCTTCACAGACTCTATTATCCATGAGAGCAGGAATTGGATCGTTGTTCATGCTAGCATATTAAGCATTGGATACAGTACCTGAGAAGCAGTAGGGGTTCATCAAATGTTTATTGAATGAATAAATGAATCCATGCATTTTTGCTAATGAAGACATTTATGATTTTCTTCAATATCTCCTTCTGCTAGTCAGATTGTGATAGCTTTACTTGAAGTGCTTCCAATTTTTAAAACCATTTTTCTTCTTTGACAGTGATTTAGCAGTTTTCAGTTACCTTCCAGTTGTTAGAAAAATAAGATAGCTATTTTTGGTCAAAGGATATAAGGAAGAAAGGAGACTTCTCACTCTCAATTTGAGTTTCGAGAGGCTCAAATTGCTTCTGCCCAAGGAGTCAATACTGGTGGGATACCCCTTGCAGCAGGAGCGTCACCCCCAAAATTACTCCAAAAGATATTTTTCACAATCATTTGTTACAAAGATAAATAGATAAATGCATACATAGGTAAGTGAGCAAAGTCTTTGATAATATTCTACCTAAGAAACATAGTGAATATTCACTGTATTTATTGTTTTAAAAAAGCAAAATAAAGCAAACCAAAAAAACATGTTCTTCCTTTTTTCCCCCCGATTTGCTCCCTCGTCTATTTGCTCATTGTTCGTTTGTTGGTTTTTGCTCGTTGTTTGCATGTTGTCTGCTCATTTGTTTTTGTTCATTGTCTGCTCATTGTTTGTTTTCTTTTGGAGGCACTGGGGACTGAACCCAGGACCTCCCATGTGGAAGGCAGGCACTCAGCTGTTTGAGCCCATCCACTCCTCTATTCTTTTTTCAATGATAAAATTTATACATACACACACAACTGTTAACAAGTTATACTGTTGTTACAGAGAAATGGTACATAGAATTTGAAAATGATAAATACTCCCATTTGTCACTGGTACCCATGCATAGGTAAAAAGTCAACAACCACTAAGAAGCATTTCCTATATATAACTATAATATGGCTGCTAAGAACAAGTAGGCATCCTCTGTGCTTCCTTGAACAAAAATGTAATATTCATTTATAATGTTTTTATGCAAATAGAAGAGTTTATATGCATTAGTTTTCATGCAATCAACAAAATATAATGATCATATTTCAATGTCTGTTCATATAAATCTACCATCTCAATTTTTAATTATAGTATAATAATCCATTTTAGGGTCTAGTCCCTAGTTATATCCATTTAGAATATCTATTGATCTATTGATCTATTTCTATCATTTATATCTATTTATCTAACATTTATCTTCATCTATTTATCTAACTAATCTGTTACAGCTACAGTTGTAATCCACATATACTTTTACCCTTCTGCAAATATAGATGAAGGCAAATTCCCTGACATAGCACTGCTATATAAAAATATAATTAAAAAGATTATGCCAAATTGATCTCAAAGTTTCTGTTTGAGCTGATGAAAAATTGGGGGTAATGGATGTTAGAGATGGTAGCATAATATTGAGAATGCAATTAGTACCAAAAATTGAACACTTGAAAGAGGTTCAAATGAGAAATTTTGAGTTGTATGTGTGTCACTGCAATAAGAAAAAAAAAACCTTGTCCCAATAAATTTCTTAGTCAATTGTATTATATTGTGTTCATTGCCAATTCATCTTTTTTGCTAATATTTCTATAGAATAAACCCTTTTAAAAAAGCATTTTGTACATTTAAAAAATGTATTTTAAAATAATTATACTCTTACCAAGTGTCATTTCTCTTATCATACACATTCTGTTTAAATGGGAATTTTCTAAATGTTTAATTTTATATGTTTAAATGTTTAAATTATAAACTTACCCATAACCATTACTTTTTTTTGCTTTATTGCATTATCCGTATTAATACTGCCAATTTTAAAAGCAATGATAAATGTCTACAAATAGCAAGACAATAAATTGAGAGAAGCACCATCTATTGATAGTGAAGTTTTTTTTTCACACATAACAGTGGTTTTCATGTAATGCACATGAAAATATGAGCCCTTGAATAAAATAAAATAAAATAAGAAAAATAAATGTGCATTTTTTTCTATAGAGCTAAAAATTTCTCTTGAAACTACTTAGGCTATGTGGCTATCATTTCATTTATTTGATTTATATGGATAAATATACTTAATCCTTGCCATAAATCCATGAAATATTTATTATTATTCTCTATGCAATTTTCCCATGAGATACCCATTCCAATATCTTAAAGAACAAGGTAAACATTTAGAAAGGTAAATTCCTTACCAAGTATATTACTATAATACAAATAATGGGAAGTTTATGGGTTCATGATGCTATACAATAACATCCTAAATAATGAAATTCAATGGATTCAAAATAAGTCATGGGTAAGAAGGATTTCCTATGCTTTGTCTAGTCTTCAAAGCAGAGAAATCTGAATATATCTCAAACATATTACATATTAAACATAAACATATTACATATTAAAATGTCAAGAGAATAATTTTGTGTACATTTTATTTGTTCTAAAATATTGATGAACTATTTTTGACTACTTTTAAGTCCTCGCAGAGGAAACCTTTAACTCTTACTTGTCTCTGTTCATTGTCTTTCCTATATTTGACCATATTAAAGATCATTTACTAGGTTTTTATAAGGCACAAAACTATGCTATACTTTGTGATCAGTATAAAGCTAGGCAAGCTACATTTTTAGTCCTTTACAAACTTAAACTAAGTGATGGGTTGAACAAATTGGTTAAATACATGCACATGACTTAAGCAGCATATATGGAGGAAACAGTCACTTCAGGTTGGAAAATTTGAGTAAAAACTTTTATAAAGTAAAAAATCTTTAAAATTGATCTTGTTGGATGAGTGCAATTTTTACTGACGAAGTTAACTGGTATATATTCAATAAATGTTAGTTCTTAACCATATTTACACATGCCCCATTCTTCATAAATCTATTTTATGCATCATTCTTCTCCCTATCCCACTAAGTCATATTTCCTCTTTCTCCCACAGCATGCTTTTGGTGTCCTTTTAAAATATATTCATATTTGTATTATAATCATCTGTGTCCTATGTCCTATAGTATTTTAAGGCTTGAGATCAGAGACGGTGTCAGATATTATATATGTATACATATTAATTTGTGACTATTTATAGAATTCTTTATTTCATTAGAAAGTATTTGTGACAGTTTGAATTTTGTGAATTTCAAAAAGCAAAAGATTATGTTTTAAAATAATCCAGTCATGTGGGTGTGAGACCCATTTGAATAGATTATATCAGTGGGGCTTGATTCATGTTGAGTCTTCACTCTTTTGCTGGGTCTGATATAAACAAACTCACATGGACAAACACACACAAAAAAGGGAAGCGGCATATTTGATTCTGTGATCTGAGAGAGAGGACTATAGGATGACTTAAGCATGAAGTCCCAAGAGGCTGGGCCCATGGAGCAGCTCAAGAGGAGATAGTGAGTCCAGAGGGGAAGGCTGAAACCTCATGAGAGATCGGCAGCCATCTTGCTTCACCCCATGGCAACATGCCAGGATCAACAGTAGCTGACTTCGGTGAGAAATCATTTCTGATGGTGCCTGATTTGGACTTTTCATGGCCTGGGAATTGTAAGCTTTTACCCCAAATAAATCTATTTTACAAAAGCCCACACACTTCTGATACTTTGTGTTGGCAGCCTTTTGGCAAACTAAAATATTGATGTTCAAGTGTATTAAATCTATAAAAAATCCATGAAGGCTTGCATTTGACAAAAGGTTGCTTGATTTGATTTGTAAGTGAAAGCAAATTTCACTGAATAAAGATGTAAATGTTATCTAGGTAACATTTGAAGATGTTATCTATAGGGAAGTTTGACACAAAAGGAATGAGAGCTAGGATGGTACCTCTAATTGTGGCTTGAGAAAAATATATTCTTACTTAGCAAAACTACATCTTTAATTCAATTTTTCATCAATGGTTAGTACTATAATCAAAAGCTATGAAGAGGGAAGTGGACTTGGCTCAATGGATAGAGCGTCCACCTACCACATGGGAGGTCCATGGTTCAAACCCAGGACCTCCTTGACTCATGTGGCGCTGGCCCACATGCAGTGCTGATGCGCACAAGGAGTGTTGTGCCATGCAGGGGTGTCCCCCGTGTAGGGGAGACCCATGTGCAAGGAGTGCACCCCATAAGGAGAGCCGCCCAGCATGAAAGAAAGTCCAGCCTGCCATGAGTGGCACTGCACACATGGAGAGCTGATGCAGCAAGATGATGCAACAACAACAACAACAAAAAGGAGACACAGATTCCCAGTGCCTCTGACAAGAATAGAAGCGGACACAGATGAACACACAGCGAATGGAGACAGAGAACAGAAAACTGGGGAAGGGGGGAAGGGGAAAGGTGAGAGAAATAAATCTTTAAAAAACAAAACCAAAAACAAAAGCTATGAAGAGCTTGCATGCCTTGTTATAAACATTATTTGTTATCAATGACACTAAACACCACTCAGAGGCAATACAGCATAAGAGCAAAGATTTTTTTATTTTTATTTTTATTTTTTTTGGAGACTGCCTGCCTGGATTCAAATTTTGACTCCAACACTTAGTAGTTGTATGATCATTGGTAAATTCTTTAGCCTCACTGTACCTCAGCTCCTCCATTTTTAAAAATGTGGGTAATATTATTACTTAACTCATAGGCTTCTTAGGAGAATGAAATGCCTAATTTGTAAGTAGCTAAGGATGGTACCTGGATATGGTAACATTTTACAATTGTTGCTGATTATTTTATTTACTATGCATACCTCTTATATAACTAGCCATACATGCAATAAAGTCCATATAGAATTCCACGGAAGAAGAGTCCACCTTTGTGGAGGCTCGATAGGCTTTTATTGTTAGTTAATAAAAATTATATAATATATGTTAACTCTTTAGCTTGGGCTCCTATGAACCTTGGCCACAGACGTTTCAGCTCAATTTCAGTAACTCCAATTGAGTCAAGCTTCTGTCAAAATTTTATCCAATATCAACTTTATTGGGTTTCTGGTTATTTTTACCTTTTTTACTGATTCTGATATCTATGCATCTTCTGTGGCAAGTTGGTAAATGCAGGTATTTACTCTTTCTTCTGGTTTTAAAGATAATCATTCTTAATTATATATTTTGAAGATGGAAAACTGCAGCCATCCTCAAATATACCCTTTATAGTAAAGATCTTTTTTAGGAGTTACCAGGGATTGAACCAGGGACCTTGTACATGTGAAGCAGGCCCTCAACCACTGAGCTATAGCCACTCTGCATATAGTATGGCATTTTAAAACATGGCCTCCAAACACTGACACTCTTGTCATTGAACAGTGGGGTCTATGTTCTCTTCCCTTGAAACAGGGTAGGCTGTGACTGCTTCAACCAATAGAGGCTGGCAGAAGTGAGGCTCTGTGATTTCCAAGGGTAGGTCATAAAAGATCATGCAACTCCTACTTTGTTTGCTAGAACAGTGATACTTGGAACTCGGAGCTCCCAAGTAAGAAATCTGACTACTCTGAAGCCACTATGCTAGGAGGAAGTCAAACTTGATTGAAAGGTCATATATAGGCCTTCAGAATTCTAACTTCCTGCCAATGAGTCAACCTAATCTTTAAGAATTCCTAGCTAGGTTCTATATATCATAGAGCATAGACAAGCCATCACCTATGTGTCTTGTCTGGATTCCTTATGTACATAATTAATAAGCATAATAAAATGTTTATTTCAAGCTGCTAAATAATGGTGTGATTTGTTACACAGCAAAAGTAAATGGAACAACCTTCCAACATAGCTACATAATTCCAAACAATTGAAAACATACATTCCCCTGAAATGGAATGAGAAAATAAAACTATTTCAGTTTTGCCCCTTGACAAAAAGACATGGCCACTAAAAGAATGGCAATTTTTATCCTGATCTCAGGATAAAGGTCACATATGGCCATTTGGGATATACAGAATTTCTCCTGTAGGCAAAAAGTAGAAACAACACAAATGTTAATTAACTGATGAATGGATAAACAAAATTTGACATAGTCACACAATGGAATATTATTCAGTCATAAAAATAATGAAGTACTGACACATGCTACAACATGGACAAACCTTGCAAATATGCTAAGTGAAAGAAGCCAGACACAAAAGGGCAGATCTTGTACGATGCCACTTACAGGAAATTACAGAGTAGGCAAATATAGACATAGAATATATATACATTAAAAGAGTAGGTTTTATGGTATGTGAATTATATCTCAATAAAGTTGTTATTTTAAAAAGTCTCTGGGTTATCCATTTTTCACTAAGCTCATTTTTTTCCCCTCTTGAAGTCTTAGGAAAACATTTACATCTCTTTTTGTTGTGCGGTGGCTTTTTGGAAGCAGCTTGCTCTGAGTTTCTTGTTTTTGTTTTAGTTTAGTGTTAGAATCAACCCTGCTTACATATTCTGTCTTTGTTTAAAAGTTGAGGCTTAAAAACAAACAGAGATAGTACTTCCAATTCCCCAGTGATTCAACAGGTTTTAATGTGCAGATGGTAAGCATTTTTTTCCTTCATTATTTGCTACCAAGAAGATGGGTGTGAAATAGCTCCTCCAGGTTCAAAATGCTTGGTTCCAAAAAGAATCACTTCTTTTTATCTTAGCCTATCCTTGCCCTCAGAGATAATAACAGTTTGTCCTATTTTTATGTCAACTACTGGCAAAACATTATCAGGTACGAATGACTCTACTTGGTATATAACACAGTTTACCTGCTTGGGATAGAATAGATGGAAGATAGCAAGGAGGAGTACAGTCAGTATTAGGTCAATATGTGACCACTTTCAAGAGCCATCATTAAAGTCCTTAAAATTTACAAGACAATTGACTAAAACACTTATCTAGGATTTCCAGGAATCAGTGGCAAATCAACATATCTGGATCTTGAAACATTTATTTTTCTGACCACTTCCTAACTTCCTTAATACAGGGAGTGGAAGATACTATTAATTGCTTCTCCAATATGCCTTCTTCCATTCTGTCTTATTAACGATTTTGTTTGAAGGTGACAGTGTGTAAAGCTAAAAAGACAAACCCTTTTTCTCAATCTTCCTGGTAGCCAAGGGTAAGGGCATGTGAGAGAAAGACTGCTGGGGATTTCTGGGAAAGTTCTGTTTTCTAGCAATAGATGCTGCCCCTTCCTGGTTCTTGGTGTGCCTGGAGGTACACCAACATCTTGCACCCAGGTGACAAACTTTGGAATGAGTAACAGATGAAGTGTGAAAGAGTAGAAAGATAGAAAGAAGCTGTTCTGCCCAAGGCATTAAAGGGTCACTTACTTGCCTTAGAATCCCTTCCTCTAGACTTCACCAAATGAAAAAGTTAATATTTTCTCTTTGGTAAACTCTTGGTTCTAGTTTCTGCTACTTGTGTCCCAAAATACAACCTCCTTCAGTGGGTTCTTCTCAATGGGGGAGTTACCATCCTTCAAGCCAGCACCCAGGAGATATAGACAAACACCTTTGATTGTTGCCAGGATGGTGGGGGAATGGTTTGCACCAGGCTCTTACTGGGAGGCAGGGTTCCAGGCATCTAGCAATGTGCAGGACAGACCAGAAAAACAAACAATTGTCCTATGTCCTGTACAGTTTCTGAAAAGAAAGTGACAACCTGTGTATAATTATGTGAAATTAGACACTAGCTCCATTTTTTATATAAACGCAAATGGTTTTTCACATTTACACATATACTGAATTTTTCAAGAATACAACTATAGTCCAAATAAATCAAAGGGAAAAACTGCACTTTAGGTATTATTTTCCTTTTATTCAGAATTTTACCCCAAGATATTAATATATGGAATAATTCCATTAGTGGAAGCAATGCTGCTCATGTTATTTTTATCATTAATACCACATGCCTGCTTTGTCAGCATTTACAGCTGTCTATTCCTAGTGATTCTTGGCAAAGGAATGACATTTGTCTTCAATGATATGTAGCCTGCTCACTTATATTTTGGATAATTGGGATAAATATTTTATAATTAATTATTGCCTTTAGTAAATTATCAGTGAATTTCTTTTAAAGATAGTAATGTATTAAAAAATATTCATTAAAAAGGGGTGTTGGCCTACTCTCTAGTTCAATGGACTCACCCAAGACAACTAGTAATGAAATTATGATGGACAATGTCCGTCCCAAGGAACAGTGAGAATCTACAACTGCAAGCAAGATGGTCCCATCCAGCTGCCCCATGGGATCCAAGCCCCCTCTCAATTAGAGGTGGAGTGGGCATGACCATCCCAGAATCCTCAGGATTGGGGAATGAACGATGGACTAAAGGAGACTTACTATTAAACTACTATAGACTTACTGTTATTCTAGCAATGGAAGAAATTTTATCATTGATGTGGAGGCAGTGGCCACCAGAGGTTCCAAGGGACGGGAGAGGGAAAAATAGGTGTTATATGGAGGCATTTTGGGGACATTGGAATTGTCCTGAATGACATTGCAATGACAGATACAGGTCATTACATATCTTGTTATACTTTACAAAATTGTGCAGGAGAGACTTTAAACTATGATGTAAACTATAATCCACACTTGATGGCAATGCTCCAATATGTGCTCATCAATTGTAACAAATGTACCACACTAATGAAGGATGTTGCTAATGTGAGAAAGTGTGGGAGGCACAGGGAGTGGGGTATATGAGAATTCCCTACAATTTTTAAAGATTGTATATCCCACTGTTTAGAATTATTTTTATTTCTCCACCCTACCCTCATTCCCCCTGTCGTGTGCTCTCTGTGCTCATTCGCTGTATGTTCTTCTGTGTCTGCTTCTGTTCTCATTAGGTGGCTCCGGGAACCAATCCTGGGAACTTCCTGAGTGGGAGAGAGGCGATTACTCTTGTGCCATCTCAGAAACCCTGTTCTGCTACGTCTTCTTATTTTCTCTCCTCTTTTTCTCTTGTTGTGTCATCTTGCTGCACCAGCTTTCCGTGTTGGCTGGCACTCCTGCGTGGGGCAGCTTTTTCCTGTGCAAGGCAGCATTCCCACACAGGGTGGCTCTCCTGCGCAGGGCCCCATTCCTGCATGGGCCAGCACTGTGTGTGGGCCACCTTGCCCTCTCCAGGAGGCCCTGGGCATTGAACCCTGGACCTCCTATATGGTAGACAGAATCCCAATAGGTTAAACCACATCCGTTTCCCTCCCCTACATTTTTAATGTAACATTTACGCAATCTAAATATCTTTATAAAAATAAATGTATTTTTAAAAAAAACAATAAGAGGGCATTGTTTCTTATAGAGCTGGAAATCTATGCAGTATGCATAAAGATTTTTTAAAGGAATAATTTGGACATATTTAGAGAGTAAGATCAAGTGTACAATTGATTGAAAAGATGTTTTTTTGTATTTAAGTGTTCCTCTCTTTTCAAGTTTCCATTCTGGGACTTTGGCCAATTTGGTTCTAAAGGAAGATGATCACCTGTATCTGTAGTACCAGACCAATGCTGGACTTTCTTCACAATTATAAACTAGATGCAAGACTTACTCTAACCCAGGGTAATTTGAAAGTGAGGCCAGTATAAGGCATGTTTTGGGTCAGTGTGGGCAGAGAATATGACAAGAGAATACCAACTGGGACAAGAAACAACTCATTAGTTCTTTATTCCACTAACAATGGGCAAATAGCTAGATCGTTTACTAACTGTTATTTTGGGAAAATTCATTACTGCAACAGGTAAAATATACAGAAAATCTTCTTTTTAAAAAAAATCCTCAAAATGTGAAGTGGTACTAGAGAGAAAACACTGAGCAAATAAGGAACTTTATCTCAACGAGGGACTGATTCTGGTGTAAGTTATAGAAACATTGGCAGAACTATTACCAGTCACAGCTGCCCTTCACTGGGTACAACATGGACAAACAGGGCAAAGAAAAGTCTTTAAGGGTCAAATCCCATGGTGTTCGCAGACTGGGCAGGCTGCTCCAGGACAGGAAGAGGCTATATAGAGAAAAAGCAGCAAGAGCACAATTTCTTTAAAGAACATGTGGGCCAGTGCAGGCCCTGTGGTGCCAGTACTAAGAGGCAGGCAGGGATGTCCACCTCCACCTTTGCTTCCCAATAGCTACCTTGTTTAGAAACTTCTTTCCTTTAGAAATGCCTTATCTTTTCAGAATCGTATTAAATGTTTTCCAATCCTATTTCTGCCTTTATCTGGGGAAATTCCAAGTAAGTAAGAAGTTCATGCTGTCTCTGTAAAATAGCAAGCTTTCTGCACATTTTTTTTTCACAAGATGTTAGAAGGAAGTTTATTTTCTTTGCTTCAAAATTCCCACCTATTGCTACCCAAGTGCTTTGCACTGATAGTCCACAAATATATAACCTTCCCTCAACTGTGGCCAACAGGGTCAGTGTTTCAGACAGTCGCATGGAGAGAAGTCTTCCTCTAGGAGTACAAGTGCACTATATTTAGATAATTATTTCTTATAGGTAGAAATCTTACAGTAGATAAACACCACTAAGCTAAACAAAGTCTTTACAATGTGTATCTTCTTAGGGAACAATTCTTAATTTTGTACAAAACTGTAATTATTGCTATGGGAGTCCTAAGTCCTACCTTGGGGACTTATTTTTCATCTCTGTCTTTATGAATGGGAAATAGAGATATTTTCATCTTGTTTCCCTTGGTGTAGTTGACTTTTTTGAAATAAAGAACCTAGGTGTGGACCCAAATCGGAGGATGGATTGTACAAACCACTTATATTCTGGGCTTCGAGTTACTCTGGAGAACAGCAAAAGCTTAATTTATTCATGGTCCTGAAGTTTGCTTTGTTCACCATGACCCAGTCATGTTACTAAAGCATTTTTCATATTAATAAAAGTGTAGTCTGACTACCTAGTTAATGATGTAAAGAAAACACTTATTTTGGTTCAAGACAACTGATTTGGCACTAACATGTTTTTTACCTTTTATCTAGAGTTCCATTGAAATGACAAAGCATTGATGTGTTTAAAATCATAAAACCATCACAAGTCTGGAAAACATGAATGAAAGCAGGTGTAAGACTAGCATATTTGTGGAAAAATCTGGTTGGCAATGAAAACAGAGGTGAGTGAACACAGTCCTAAACACCAGACCGACAGAAGTATCACACCTTTGTCGGACAACTCGTGAGTGCACTTCAGTTTTGCGGGTTGTTGCAAAGGAGCATACAGGAGGCTCAGTGGATGTACAATGCGGGGAGTGATCTCATATGGGGGCTGTGTGTGGGGAAGCAACTCTTAGAAAGCTCCCTGAGGAAAAATCATTAAGTTGAGACCTGAGGGATAAAAAGGCATCTGACAGGACTTCAGTATTTTAAAAGAGGATCAGTAGCACCTAAATTTAGAGAAGGAAGAAGACAGTGCTCAAAAATCAGATAGTGAAGGCTAGCAGGAGGTAGGGCCCTGTAGCACTTGTTAAGTATTTAAACATTAAATTTATAGCAACGGACAACTACAATAGTCAAATAGATCTTGTAAAAACTTGTATTCCATGTGACATATCGAAAATGGAGTTCAGGGGGTTGGTTAGGAGAGAATGTGCAGAGTACAATAGGATACACAAACTTAAGTTTTATTCACATGTGAATATCACTGGAACCCATATAAAATGTTTCTCCCTGGAAATGTCTCCACTTTTCCATTCTTGCTGATGTCCTCTAGTCTAGTTTCTACTTCCACTACCAGGATTACTACAGCAGCCTCCAAACCGATATTCTTAATCTTCATCCAGCCCACTCCAAACTCATCCTTCATAGAGCATGCAAAGAAATTTTTCAAATCACCATTTTTCCACCTCATTCCCTGTTTAAAAATCAGGGAACTGAGAACCACCACACCAGGGAATGGAGAGTGCCTACAACTGCAAACAGGAGAATTGCATCCATCATCCATGTGGAATCTAAGCCACCTCTTGATATAGAAGTGGAGTTGACATCACCATCTCAGCATTCACAGGATGGAAGAATAGAGTATGGATTAGAGTGAATTTACTGGTATTCTAACTATGGAACTATTGTGACCAGTAATGTAAGAAATTGTAGCATTGATGTGGAGAAAGTGGCCACGGTAGTTGCTGGGGGTAGGGAGAGGGAAGAAGAGATGTGATGTGCGGCATTTTTGGACTTGGAGTTGTCCTAAATGATACTGCAGGGACAGATGCTGGACATTCTATATCCTGCCATAATCTACTGAATGGACAGGGGGAGAATGTCAACTACAATGTGGACCACTATCCATGCGGTGCAGCAGTGCTCCAAAATGTGTTCACCAAATGCAATGAATGTGCCACAATGATGAAAGAGGTTGATGATGTGGGGGGAGTGGGGTGAGGGGGGTTGGAGTCTGTATGGGAACCTCATATATATACACACACACACACACACACATAAATATATGTATTTTTGTCTTTATTTTTTTAATGTTACATTAAAAAATATGAGGTCCCCATATACCCCCCACCCCCCTCACACCACTCCTCCTGTAACAACAACCTCCTCCACCATCATGTGACATTCATTGCCCTTGGTGAATACATCTCTGAGCACTGCTGCACTACATGTCAATGGTCCACATTATAGTTTACACTCTGCCCCAGTCCAACCAGTGGGCTATGGGAAGACATACAATGTCCAGTAACTGTCCTTCAGTACCACCTGGGACAACTCCAAGTCCTGAAAATGCCCCCACATCATATCTCTTCTTCCTATTCCCTACCCTCAGCAGCTACCATGGCCACTTTCTCCACATCAATGCTAAATTTTCTTCTATTACTAATCACAATAGTTCATGAATAGAATATCACTAAGTCCACTCTAATCCTTACTCTATTCCTCCATCCTGTGGACCTTGGATTGGTTGTGTCCACTCCACATCTATATCAAGAGGGGGCTTGGATTCCACATGGATGATGGGTGCAATTCTCCTGTTTTCAGTTGTAGGCACTCTTGGCTCCCTGGTGTGGTGGTTGACGTTCTTCACCTCCATGTTAGGTGAGTGGGGTAAGTCCGATAAACCAGAGTATAGGAGCTGCAAGTCTGTTGAGGCTCAGGGCCTGGCTATCACATGGACAGTCCAGAGATTCAGGTCCCCTGGGTATACATTAAACCCCAGCACCAACTACAGTTCTGGTAAAAGTAACAGGAGAGGCTTGTGGACCAAGATCACATCTTAGTACAGCTCCATAACACAGAAACACAAACTCCAAAGTAGGGCCAACTGACCTGGCACTGAACTCCATCTGCCATGACCATAGAACCTGTGGGTCTCTGTAGCTCTCAGAAGAACCAGTACCTGGGGTTGTATTTACTTTATCTGTCTCTGGGATTCTGCTGAGGGGTGCATAATGGTGACCCCTCTGATAACCTCCCGGCTCTTTTTTGGAGACTCGTAGCCATAAAAACTCATTTGTCCTTTCCATTTCCCCCTTTTATTCAAGGTCAAAAAGCATTTTTAACTCCTGATATTACATGTAGGCTTAGATATTCTGCTGGTGCTCTTATATATTTTTAATGTAACATTTAAAATAATAAATAAAGAGATTGTAAAAAAATAAAATAAAATATGGGTATAATGACCAAAAACAAAAAAACAAAAAAACTGGCCACATCTTCATCTTATTTATAGATGGGGTTTGAGGGGTATAATAGACTGCCAAAGGGTTTCCAATGCAAAGTCACAGAAATCTGTTGGCTTTTACAAAGGGCATTTATTTGGGGTAAAAGCTTACAGTTAACAAGGCTCTAAAGAGTCCAACTCAAGTTGTTTTCTCACCAAAGTCAGTTGCCACGTGTTGAAGCAAGATGGCTGCTGATCTCTGATTGGTTTCTCCTTCCTGGGCTTCCTCTTCCTCTTGAGGCTCCATGGGCTCCTTCCCTATCTCAGCCGCAGCCTGTAATAGGGCTTGACTCTCAGGGTTTTCTATATCAATCTGTACTCTTTTCCTAAGGCCAATTGCAAACTATCAGGCAAATGGATCATCTCTCTTCCTGGGGCTCTAGCTATTTGAGCCTTCTCCTTTCTGTCACATGACAGGACCAATATGACAAAGTTCTTTGCTCTGGCATATGTCTTCTTGAGTCAGTGTCCATTTATATCAGCCCACCAAAGGGGCAGGGACTCAACCTGAGTTATGCCTTATAGATATAGTCCAATCAGAAGCCCTAAATTGATTTTATCAAGCAAACTTAATCAGAGGCCCCTCACTGAATTTAATTCAATCAAAGAGTATCACACCCAGAGGAATAGATTCATTTACAATATAATCTTTCTCATTTTGGGATTCATAAATAATCTCAAACTGTCACAAGTGGATTAGTAAATAACCCTATATTCCCCACCCAGGTCCATAATCAATTAAGTCATAGACACAAGGGTAAGGCACGTAGAGTGAAAGTATCCCCTTGACTAGTGCTAGAGATGCTATTGGTGACCCACAGCTTAGTTCTTCTAGCCAAGTATGCTAGAACTGGAGGCAGAACCCCAAATAAAGGGTGCTGAAGCACTTATACCCAATCTCTTCCCCAAATCACAGCCAGATATTTCACTCCTGCTTTCTTAACACAACTACATGAGGAGATAGGGCAAGGGCACTAGTGTTACTCTTGTGTAGCTCTCTCCATGATTGGATATTTGAACCAAAAGGCAGGTGGGTCCAAACTCTGCATTGCATCGTACATCATATATACATTAAACTGTTCTTTCGATAGTCTCTGTAGTGTGCTAATCCAAATTTATTGTTACTTCCCAACATAAGCCTCTGTTTCTGTCATTTTCCTTATGCCATCATATTATTTCTCTCCTATCCCTTAACTGTGGTGTGAAAATTGATTGATAATTATATGCTCGGTCTTTTCCTAAGCCAAGGTTAACATCATTATTTGAATGAGTTTAGGGAAATTTTCATGAAATGGAGTATTTTTAATATTATACCTAAATGATGTTTCAAACTACCATACAATCCATTAAGTTTCAAAATGTTATAATATCCTATCAGATAAATATCTCCATGACAATAAAACACATCAGTTGAAAAATAATGCATATATATATATATACACACACATATACTATTGTGCATTATATGCACACAAGTGGGTGTGTTCAGAAAGAGATAATCTCCTTAATATGTGCCTCCCCAAACAAATGAACCCTCCCCCCCAAAAAAGCAGAAAAGGAATCATTTAATAATTGCTGAAATGTTCTCAGGTACCAATAGGACACATCTTTGTGAATTCAGCCTACCAGCAGTGAACACAGAGTTGTGTAATGGCAGTTAAAGAGGATGTGCATTTTTTAATGATCATGAAAAGAAAATAGACTGCTCTGATGATTATTTTTTTATTAAAGTATTCATGGTACGGTAGAATTTATTCCCACTCAAAGAAAGGATAAACTCTCTTTATGTTTCTATAACATGTGTCATCCTGGCTCCAAATCTCTAAACATTAACTACTGTTAATAACTATTGATTTTATAATTCAAGTAGCAAAATTATGAGAAATAGCCACTTCTAATAGATATTTTTATGTAAAGTAAGTTCCCCCACCCCATTAAAAGCCCTAATGGAAATTACTGTAGGCCTTCGCTCATCCATTCCAGGTAGAGCAGAAGCACTGACAGATCAACTGACCTAGCACTGTGCATTGTAAGAATTCAATAGGTATTTGTTAAATTAAGGAATATTTTTATTAATAAGCACTACTAAAATAAAAAAAATAGTGTGTGTGTGTGTATATATATATATATATATAGTGATAGGGAAATTGCAGAGAATATTTAAAACATGCATAGTAACAGAAAATATTTTCCTTACCAAAAAAGTCAATTTGGCCAGGATAATAGGGCATAGACTGGTTTCTTCTTGCTGCTCCCCACTAAGTACAACAATAAGCACTACTAGTAATGCAAGAAGGAACCAAAAGAGAACTCTGAAAGGTGGTAAGAAGACCAAGACTGGAGGAACAATTCAGCAGCTGGGTGTCCTACAATACATTCCACGACAGAAGAAGGCAACATGGACCCAGAATTTTGGACCTCCAACTAGCAATAGAAAGCATCCCAGATAGGTTCATTCCTTCCCCAGATGCATTGGGAGTCTATCTGACAACATTAGGCAAGTCTGACCCCATTGCTACACCACTGGCAAGAGTGATCAGTCAATTGGGAGAACTGCCAACAAGAAATAGCGAGGGGAAGACTCTTGTTCCCTGGCTCTCCTTTCCTGCTGGGCCAGAGATTCGCCATCCCAATTGGAGCTACCCATGATTGTGATAAATGTGATAAAATGCTACAGAACTTAAATCACACACACACACAAACACTGGGGAAATCTGAATAAGATTGGTGGACTGTATCAATGTCTGTATGCTGATTGTGATATTGTACTATAGTTTAGCAAAATATTACCAGTAGGGGAAAGTGGGTAAAGGGTACATA
This sequence comes from Dasypus novemcinctus, assembly GCF_030445035.2. Classification (NCBI taxonomy): domain Eukaryota; kingdom Metazoa; phylum Chordata; class Mammalia; order Cingulata; family Dasypodidae; genus Dasypus; species Dasypus novemcinctus. Next base: position 37,271,931 of record NC_080704.1, read on the forward strand.
AGCGCTCTCTGTATTTCTTACAGCTGCATGAGTATCCACAGTAAATTCAAAGACATTTTAATTTTTAAAAATTCAATTTTGATCTTTCCCCATTTCCATTTGAATTTCACTATGAAGTTGCATTATTTTATTCATGATGTAGTGATGATCCATCCTATTTTGTTTTTATTGAGTGGAGCTAAACTTTAGCAATCTTAATGTCAAAGAATGCAGCATGATACGGTCTTATAGGTCAAGTTATTCCAATGGACCTTAGTTGATCTTCAAGGCATCTTCTCTAAATCTCTTTTTTGGTGTTCATTTTTAAACTGAAAGTATTCCTTCCCTGCATGATAAAGAGCATTTCATTTTTAAAAAGGTGGCTCTTAGCCAAAATTACTAGAAATAGCTCATTACAACACCCATTGGAAATTGATAACAGGGGTAAGGATGGTGGCAGAAGCAAGAAAAGTAGTGTCAATTGATCTCTAGAGGCACACAAGTAAATTGATTGTGGGCAAGATATTTAAGCTGTAAAAATCTATAAAAATGAAGGTATTAATAATACCAACTTCTTACGGTAGTTATGCGCTAACATATGTAGAGCTCTTAGATCTATGCTGGGCATACAGTAAGTCCTTCAATAAGTATTAGCTATTATTTCTTATAGAAAATAAATCCTTTATCATTAGACTGTGTGTGAGTATGGAAATAGCACTTTAAATCTACTTTTAACATAAGGGGTTGCTTCTCACTATAAATCTTTTAAGTATGGTTTGTATTGGCCTTTCTGCTAGCATTTAAGTAGTCTACTGCTTGTATAAGAATTAACTCCAAGGATAAAGAAATATCCTTCCCTTTCCCTCTACTAAGTTTTAAATGGCATAGCTTCAGGTCTCCTACCAAAAACATTAGAATTGTCACTTCATTTTCAACCTCCCAATATTTAATTGAAAGATGTGTAATATAATTAAAAAGGTACCCGCAGGGCATCCAATTCTGAAAGCTGGTGATAAGTGAAGGCAGAATGCTTAATTTCATTTTCATGCTTTAGCAGTTCCTATCTTATATTTTAGAAAGCCTAAGCTATACATCTATATAAGAAGATATTATCCTTTCAATGTGCATATGTGTAGATGCTTTCATTTGCACACACCAATACATAGCTACACAAAAATATAGACATTTTAATTTAGATAATATTAGATAGGGTGACTTGAATATATATTCATATGGTGGGGAGTTTTGTTTTTTTCTCCAAAGCAAGATGGCATTTCCTAACTGTTTAGACATGTGATGTATTGTATTATCTGCAATGCACTCTGAAACTCGAGCAAGTTTTAATTAAAAGTGCAAATTATTAAATGTGTTCATTGCTACAATTAAGAGTTTGGCATAGTTTTGCTTTATTTTAGAGCCATAAATGATAGCATTCATTCCTGAATACCTGCCAAAGCACTTGTATCCATTGGTAAGAGAAGGAAAAAGAATATTTGGAGTCTAAAAAGTTTACTTCTGGAGAACCTTTCTCTCACATCTTTGGAAAAATGTCAGAAAAATCCAAAATTTCTATTACATTATTCTGATTTAAGTTGAGGAAAATAATTTTCAAGATAATAGGACAGCCCAGGGAGATGAGCTTCAGCCAGTTACTGTAGAAAAGCCAGAGGCAGTGGATGTCTCAGAGCTGCCAACACGACAGTTGGGGGACTTGCCAAGTAAGCAGATGCCAATGGAGGAAAACTAGTTCCTTCAGCCTGACTGTTGAAACCTATAAAGGTCAAATGCTTCATGTGTGGGCCTGACGACAGAACTGCTTTTTTCATCAAAAGGCGTAGTTTGTTTTTGATTACTGAAGCTGTTAGATACATGGAAATAATATGGTTTTATATATAAGTACAAAAAAAGATGTTCAAGGATCATCTAGCCTTCTGTGAGCAAATAATAAAAAATGAACAATGGAAAAAGTATTATAGTTATATCTTTTATAAGTTGTGTGACTTTCCCTCTTCATGCCTCAGTTTCCTTTCTGTCATATAGAAATAATAGCAACACCAGAATGTTATTGTGAGGCAAAAAGTGAAATAATATCTGTGATTGACTTAGCACAGTGCCTAGCACTTAGAACTCATCTGAGCAATTATCATATTTCTATTATTATGCCAAGTTAGTTGAAATTGCATTATTATAGTACTAAAATCTGTATTATTATAAGCCAGGAAAATTTTTAAAAAGGCAATGATTCTAAATGCTTTTCTGGGGGTCACTTTATTAAACATTTCTATTTAGCATGTGTCAGTGGTTTGGAAATGTATTGTATATAAATAAGTCTTATAAATTAAAGTTTGTATTTTTTGGTGACTTTAGAAATTCAAGGAGTAAGAAACAATTTTCAAATAAAATAATCATGCGACCATTTTAAAGAACTCCCCAGGTTAGCATCAATTCTGCTAATAGGCAGATAATATTATGTACACACAGAATACTACACCCAATTCAATTTCTAAACCCATGCATATTTGGAGCATTTTGTCTTAGTACTGACAGCATCAAAATGTCCAGATGCTTAAAAAAATAAAATGAAATAATTAATTCTTTAAATTCTTTTTCAATTATTTTCTCTCATCATCAGCATTGAAATGACTTGCTCTTGATATCAGTGAACCATGTTTTCAAAATAGGTATTAGTCCAAACAAATGAACTAGGTAGGGCTTGCAGTTTTACTTTCTTTTTTATTTTTAAGCCTTTCCTATACCCTGTTCTGGAAACGAAAAGTTTTTTCAAATTTTTTGCAAATTTTACTTTCCTTTTAAGTGTCAGTGAACTGGTTGAAAAGAGATAGGGAATGCAAACATATTTTACTATGACTCTTCCCTTTATAAGTAGAGAGTGTAAGGTCCATGTTTCTGAAATATCTTGTATGCTGTTAAAAACCAGTACTCTGATACAGATCTGGAATGTAAATCTTGAGTGTCTTCTCTTCTGGGAAGTTATGCAAAGCTGCTTCTGATGTCTTTCTGCCCCTGAGTCAGAAATGCATGACAACAATTTCAGGTCAGTGATCCTTCCACATCCAAAAGGTACAGGACCTAAGGCTCAAGACCGTTCCAATTTTTTGCTCCATTTGAATTACATAGGCAAAACCAGTGATATAATGGGGCCTTGTATGACTTGATATTCACATTCCTACTCTAGCAGAACTGTGACATCAATGGTACATCTAGACGAATCACAAGGTCCTCCCCTCCAATGCCCATGTCAATGTCAGATCCAGTAGAAGCCACCCCCCTCCCCTGCCCCTGGCATTCCTGCTTGAGTGCTCTGCAGTCCCGGCATGTCCCCTAACTGGCTGGTGCTTCCTAACAGGCCGTGCACCAGTTCTGATTGATGTGTGAGTGTGCAAACATTACCAACATTCAGGAGCCAGATGGCCCACATACCATGCATAGCAGCCAGACAAAACAGAGGCAGATTCAGCACGCTGCTGGAAAGTAACATTTTAGTGCTTCCTCTCCATACCAAAGTATACACAGTTCTGTTTACTTGATTTCATTCCATATTGCCCTGCAAACATATTTCCCTCCCTCATTTCACTGCTACTTTCTAAAGAAGGGAAGGGGGTGGGGGAGGAAGGGATTCTTCTTTTCTCCTTTCCATTTAGTGTGAAACAAAGACCTTTAGAATTAACCTGTTTCTAACTGCAATATGCCAAGTCTGGTCTCTAAAGTCACGGATGAACAAAGTCTCTCTACTACTTCACTGGAACAGAGACAGTCAGTTCTTTCACCAAACACCACATAATAGATGGATTGTTTAAAACAAAAGCCAGAACATAGAGAAAAGAGTGTCCAGATGAGGGTGCACCCTCCCAATGCTGTCCTGCATGAATAATTCCTGGCATTATCAGCCACATGATAAAAATTATTTATCTAAAAAATTCTCCAAAATCACACATATTATTCCTCATAACAATAATTTCAATTCCATTAATATTGATCTTTGCTCCTTACACATGTAAAACATCAAGCTCAGGTCGGCTTATATGTGTGGGCACAATCAAATTGAACGTAGAGCTTCAATAGTTATTGTGGTAGTATTACTCTAATCCACAAATGGGAAAGCCCTTCATCTCAGGATTAATAACTTATGCATTAAAAGTAATATAAGATGATTGACAGCAATCAAAACTCTTTCGTGACTGCTAGTCATCCCTTCACGCGTGTTTCTGACTTAATTCCCTAAGACATCACTGAAATAGAACTTTCAAAAGCTCTAGTTCAAGATCTGGACATATGACCAAAGCTTGGAGATCTTTGCACAGATATCTAGGCAATCTGCTTACCATATTTATGCCCTAAATGGAAAAAGAACTTAGTATTTTGACAAAATAATAAGCTCACTTCCTAAACTTAAAACAAATAGCAACCTAGCAGGTCCATTCTGAGCACATCACTCCAGGTTGTCAGGTGAGCCACACTGCTCATAAGTTCCCTCTGGGATAAACTAATTCTAGAATCACTTAATTGTTTGTATACTTTCAGCCAGAGATATTGATGTCTTTCGGGGACGAGATTACATGACATATAAAAGGAAGGCTCATGTTTCACCAAAGTGCATGTACTACACGAATTGTAGTGTTACTGTGTATGTGTTTAAAATTTTAATTACCGCTCTTAGGGGAAGCAAATGTTCATCTTTCGTATTTCATCTCGATCAATAGTCTTGGTTCACATGGAAACCAAACACTACATTTTCCAATAAAATCAGTGTTCCAACAGTCATATATTTCACAATGAACCATGATAGAAATGATTACCTAATTTTTATAAAAGGTAGTCTTTAAAGGTCAAAGTTAATCTGTATGGGAAAATGTGTAAAAGTGTCATAAAATTCCACTTACACCAAACTGTTATATATTAGGAAAACTTTAATACAAATCTTGATATATTTCAAGGAGAAAATACAGAAGGAGAGGAAAGAAAAGGCTAAAGTGGAACAAAATGTGTTACATAAAACAACATATACCAGAGTTGGGTACTATAAAGTTTTATTTCAATGGCTTTGAAAGAAGCTAAAAACTCACTTGTGACTTTCCAGGTCCTGAGTAATGTGGTTATTTCAAACTTATGGCAATAAAAACTTTGTAGGACTCCAGTTCAGAACATATGTCAGAAAGAGGAAAAAAATGTAAAAATCAAAATGAAATGTGACAAAACACTGCACAAAACACCTTTGATCCGATACCACTATTCTGTTATGGTCTGGGAATCAGTGGCCAATTTGTTTTTGAAATTTCTGTCTCAGAATCATGTAGCAACTTGAATGACCACTCTGATTAACGTCAAAGTCAACGTGAAAAAATGATGTGCTTTCATCGTGATGGTATTAACAAAACTTACTTTGGAAAATCTCACAAATTTTGTAGCAGAAGATAAGAAGTAAAATTCCTGCAGTTAAATACTAACCTAAAATATTTGACCTTCATAAAAGAAGGGTGACCACAAAACCAATTTTTATAAATTGTCTTTATAAAATATATTAATTTTAGAGAAAACATCATGTCTTTAGAATGAGATCTCAATGACTTCAAATGATGTAATTATTGATATATTTTTAGATTAATACATTGTTTTTATTATAATTGAACTGCTAGTAATAGTTCTGAGAGTCCACATTTTCTCTAAATTTTTGCCTGTAGATGACAAGTACTTTATATAAACAGTGTCTGGTTAGACTTTAGCATATTAGTATTAATTAGTTGTATTTTATCACTTGGGTAACTTGCATAACTTTGGTGCTAATCTAATTCTTACTCCATTTCCTTAGCCGTAGGGCCAGAATCTAATTAATCCTATTATTAATAGTTATCTAATATTTAGCTAATCTGTTCCACAGCCCTAGAGCATTCATAATTCTGTATGAAAATAAGAAAAGCTGTCATTGATGAAAATATATTTGCTTTTATTTTGATTAGGTAACTGCAGTATTACTATAAACCATAGTATAACTCATAGATTGATGAACACACTGCCATACATGGAATAGTCAATATATCAAATGAAAAGCACAGATCCTATAGTTATTATTCCCAATTGCTAACTAAATTGGATTGGGATTTCTTCTTTGCCTATAGGATGGACATAAGAGACATTGCTGTAGTTGTCTTCCTTTCAATCAACATTTAGGGGATTATAAATGTCTTCATATAGACCAGGTTCCCATGACTAGCTATTGGAAACCAACTCTAAGAAGAAGACTGTTTTTCTAAAATAATAATAAAAGGGAAAATACCATCAAAACTTCTAAGAGAGACACCATTATTAACAGAGTATAATATCATTCATCATTTATTAATAAAATCATATTCCAGATTAATCTGACACTCTTTCCACCAAATTCTTGTACCCTCAAACATGACAGCACTTAGCTGTTACCTGAAAATGTAATGCTATTAAACAGCTTATTTAAAATTTTAAAAATATAATAATAAACCATCCCTGTAAACACAATTACTTTTAGAAAGTAAACCCCCAAACATTCACTTCATGTGAGATAATTCATAATTACAATCATGTGAACTAGAATTGATCAAATCATATAGTTAGCTCCATATTCAGTACTACTTAGAATATGGTTATCATCTGCATAGTTTAGTCTCAGCATACCAAAGGAAAGGGTATTCAGTTATTGCAGGCCTCATCTGAACTAGTGCCTAAAAAGTATTCATGTGAGGTTTGTTTCTTACCAGAGAAATTCCATGCTCCTGTTCCTGACACTCACAGCAGTAATTGTAATACAAGGATAAAAAGAATACACACCTGTAAGCCAAGATTCATTCTAGGATAGTGGGGGAGAGTTGTCTTTAAATACCATGGCGCCCTGTATTTTATCTGGTAACCCTAATTTTGGGCCACTTCGGAGAATGCCTACCACAGTGATATCATTACTAATTTGTTAAAATTAATTCTTCATCTAATTATAATCTTAATTAGAAATGACAAAGTTGTACAAATAAATTACATCTTTTCAAAACATTATAATATTTTTATGTGGAAATTGCTTTCCTTTTCAACTTGTTTATATGGCACTGCAACATCTTCGCCATCTTTTTATTTTATATTTCAGTATAAAAGCATAGAATTTATCCTGAAATCTTTATATTTTGGGATAAATTCTATCATTTTATTTAGAAAACAAAATCAAGGATCTCCATTATACTCAAAAGTGGGTATAATTTTTTTATACATGAGGTGAAAGTTGGTATTGTAGACCAAAACTGATATTTGCTAAATGATTATAAACACTTTTTAAAGGCTATAATTTGCAATGTTGAAAAGTGCTAGAGCAGTGCTGGCCAACAGAATTTTCTGTGACAATGAAAATATTCTATATCTGCACTACCTGATATAATGACCACCAGACACACGTGGCTAGTGAGCTCATGAAAAGTGACTAGTGTGATAGATAAACCATGTTTTATTTTAATAAATTTAAATTAAAATTTCCGTATGTGGCTAAGGGCTAACAAAATGGATAGCCCAGGTCTATACATAAATGTATACATTTTTATCTGTCTTATATCATGCATACGAATATGTACCCAATCATATACATAATTTGATGCAGTCATATTACTATCTGAAAATCTTTTTTGACTTAGAAAATACCACAGTTCCTTACTTAATTTCAATGAATGTGAGGAATGCAAAGATTTAATAAGATAATTTTGATAGAAAACATCATCCATACCAAATACAATTACTTAGCCATTTCTTTAAAATGAGAGATTTTGTTCTCCAAAATTGACCGGATAAAAACTCAATCCTTCACCTTATTTTGCCATTTCATAGATTGCAATTGCTTATTGTTAGTATTCCTATTTGTTTTCTTCTTGGGAATTTTACGAGACTATTATGTCAGCATATGTCTGAGGTTTTATTATTTTTTTGAAATCCAGAATGATTTTTGAGGCTAAAGTCTATTTATTTACATTAAAGACAAATGCATACTTAATAATTTGAGGAAAAAATCACAAGTTTTAGAACAACTATCTAGTCAAGACAATTTTTTAAGTAACAGCTAATTGATGTTGATCCTCAATCTATTAGAGATTGTGTTAACTGTGTTAAGTATTTGTCAACCAAGCAACAGTACTGTCAATGGTTTACTCATCACTTTAAAAATCCAAACAATGGAACATAAGACAACATGGTGTCTTCAAAGCTGTGGTAATAAAAGGAGCACTGGTAATTAGTCCTTATATACCTGGAAATGATGAGTGACCCAGATTTGCTTGCGCAAAAGAACTCTACATGGTAGTTTATGATTTTTGATTGTGCACAGACTTTCCTCTTGGTCATTTCTAAAGATAAATTAAGACACATGGTCTCAGAACAAAAGTCTCTGACTCTATGTTACTTCTAGAAAGGTAACTTTCACATGTTTTCTGAAGTGACAATTTCTGATGAAAAACAAAGGAACTGAAATGTGCACTCAATGAATTTTCTAAAACCTAGAGGTATTTTCTCTTTTTAAATGTTGTTTCCTTAAAACAGACTGTTTAAACTTCCGGTCGACCAAGATGGCAGTGCAAGATGAGTCATGGATACATTTCCCCACAGAACCATTGAACAGCTAGCAAAAACTGGCAGGGCCATATTCCTCGAAATTTTGGAAAAGAGTTAAAGGGTTCCAGTAACTGGGTGAGTGCTGAATTAAGAAAATGCAACTTGTGTTAGAAGATGCTTGTGTCACCCATGCTGTCCTCTCCCAGCACGCTGTGGCGCCAGCCTGCAGTCCCATTGTTGGTCCCTGGGGCTGATCCAGAGGGAGCATAAATCTTATGCACATAGTGGGGTGACTGTATGTTAGTGACAATCTATCCAGTGGCAGCCTGAACGCCTGAAAAAGGACATTGACTTTTAGCTTGCCTCCCAGACCTTGCCCTGCAGGCAGAAGCAGCTTAAAGAAAGCTAAACCAACATAAGGAACAATTAAATCAAAGCAACCTGGGGCAAAGGAGCAGCATCTTTTAAGAAACACTATAGATGCACTTGCATTGGAAGTGATCTATATCATAAGAAGAGGAAGCATTCAGATTCCTATAAACAAAGGATTCCTAAGGCCAGTAATAAAGCCCAGAACAAAATGCAGGCTCAGAAAAGAGAGGACACTCTACTTTAGTCTTGGGCTGATCTTGGTAGGAAGGCTAAACTCTTAAGAGACTTGTGGGACACCATCAAGTGCATCAATATATTGAGAGTACCAGAAATAGATGAAAGAGAGAAAAGAGCAGAAGGAATATTCAAAGAAATAACAGAAGAAAACTTCCCAAATTTAACAAAGGATGTGAATAAATACATTAAAAAATCACAAAGAACTCAAACAGGATAAACTCAACGAGAAGAGTGACCAGACACTTAGTACTCAAACTTTCGAAGGCCAATGACAAGGAAAGGGTTCTGAAAGCTGCAAGGAAAAGGAATACGTTAAGTACAAGAGAGCCTCAATAAGATTATGTGCTTATTTCTCATCAGCAACTAGGGAGGGGAGAAGGTAGTGGGATAAAATATTTAAAGTGCTGAAAGACAATAATTGCCAAAAAAAATTACACCTGGAGTTTGGTGACTTGCCAGTGGGCCCTAGTTTGGAATTTGTGCTCCTGAGTGTGTCAGAGTTGGACTCAGATATGACTTCTTTACACATGCCTCTTCTGTCCCTTTTATTGAACCTGTGATTGGTGCTAGGGTTGGTGTATGCCCAGGAGACTTGAATCTCTGGGCTGTCCATGTGCCATCTAGGCCCTGAGCCTCAGCGGAGTTGCAACAGTTACTCTCCAGTTCATTGGACTTACCCAGATCAGCTAATGAGGAGGTGAGGATGATCAACCATCATGCCAAGGAACTGAGAGAGTCTATAGCTGCAACAGGAGAATCCCATCCATCAGCCAGGTGGGACTTTAAACCCCTCTCAATTAAGAGGTAGAGTGGACATCACCATTCCAGAGTCCTCAGGATTGGGGAATAAACTATGGACTAGAGTGGACTTACTGGTATTCTACTATAGAATTATTGTGACTAGCAATGGAAGAAATTATATCACTGATATGGAGACAGTGACCACTGGAGCTGATGAAGGCAGGGAGAGGGAAAAAGAGGTATAATATGGGGGCATTTTCAGGACATAGAGTTGTCCTGAATGATATTGCAGGGACAAATGCAGGACATTATATATCCCACCATAACCCACTGAATGGACTGGGAGAGAGTGCAAACTACAATGTAAACTATAATCCAGGCTGTGTATCAGTGCTCCAAAATGTATTCATCAAAGGCAATGAATGTACCACACTAATGAAAGAAGTTGTTGATGTTGGAAAAGTGGGGGCTGGGGAGTGGGGCATATGGGACTCTCCCATATTTTTAATAAGGTAACATCTTGAGTGATCAATGTATCTTTTCAAAATAAATAAAAAATATATTTAAAAAATATATATCCAGTAGAACTTTGAAAAATGAGGAAGAGATAAAGACATTTCCAGACAAACAATAAATGAAGGAGTTTGTCACCCCAAATTCCTATAAGATCTGACCTACATGCAATGATAAATAGAGTTCTTCAGACTGAAAGGAAAGGACAATAGACAGTGGATTAAAGTGGCAAAAAGAAATGTTTCCCATAAAAGTAAACATATGGGTAATTATAAACGTCAGTAATATTGTACAGTATATTTTAGTATGTAACTATGCTTCTAGCATCTTACAGATTCTAAAATGCAAATGCATAAAAAGTGTATGGTTTTAGTCATACAATGCATGAAGGCATAATCTGTAAAAAGTACAAATAGGTGGGGAGATAGAGTGGTATAGGAACACTGTATGTGCTATTGAGGTTAATTTGGTATCAAATCAAATATAATATCTACAGAGTTAGGATGTTAAATTTAAGTACCATGGTAGATACAAATAACATGTATGAAAAATATATACAGGGGAAATGAGAAGGAACTCAGAATAGTAAACTACAAAAATTCAAATATATAAGAAAGTCAGCAGTAATGGAAGAACTGAGGTACAAAAAAATGTATAAGGCTTACAAAGATCAAATAGCACAATGACAGAAGGAAGTCCTACATTATTAGTCATGACTCTAAATGTAAATGGATTGAACACTCCAGTCAAAAGGCAGAGAATAGCAAAAGAATAAAAAAGCACTACCCACCTATATTCTTTTCCAGAGACTCGCCTTAAATTCAGAGACACAAGGATGTTGAAAGAAAAAGGATGGAAAATAAATATTCCATACAAATAGTAACCAAAAGAGAGCTGAAGTAGTTATAATGATATTAAATGAAATAGACTTTAATTCAAAAAATCTTACAACAAAGATACTATATACTGATAAAGGAGTCAATTCAATAAGAAGATATCATTGTAAATATATATGCATGTTAACAGCAGAGCACCAAAATACATGAAGGAAATATTGACAGATTGAAGGGTGAAATAGATGTTTCTACATTAATAGTAAGAGATTTTAATATATCACTTGAATAATGGGTAGAACATTAAGATAGACTATTGATAAGAAAATAGAAGAACTGAATGATACTATAAACCCACTATACTGAACAGACACAAACACACATACCACATACATATATAGCACTTCACTGAACAAAAGCAGAATACACATTCTTATCTAGTGCACATGCGTCATTCTCCAGGAGAGATCAAGTGTTAGGTCATAAAATAAGTCTCAATAAATTTTAAAATTTTGACATCATACAACATGTCTTCTCCAACCATAGTGGAATAAAGCTAGAATCAAAAATAGAAGGAGAACTGGAAAATTCACAAACATGTGAAAATTAAGCAGCATAATCTTAAACAACCAATGAGTCAAAGAAAAATTGAAAGTGAAAATAGGAAATATTTTGAGGTGAATTAAAATGAAAATACAATACACTAAAACTTATGGATGCAGCAAAGTCAGTGCTGAGAGGAAAAAGTATATCTCTAAATGCTTATATTAAAAAATAAGAAAAATTTCAAGTCAGAGACCTAACCTTACAACTGGAGGAATTAAGCAAAAGCTGATCCTTTGAAAAGATCAATAAAATAGACAAAGTTAAAGCTAGACTGACAATGAAAAATGAGAGGGTGCAAATAAGTAGAATTAGAGATGAAAGGAGCATTAGTACTGACTCTATAGAAATAAAAAGGATTATAAGTGGATACTATAGAAAACTGTATGCCATCAAATTAGATAACCTGCATAAAATGGACAAATTGCTAAAATCACACAAACTAATTATATTGACTCAAGAAGTAGAACATCTTCACAGGCCAATAACAATTAAAGAGATTGAATCAATAATCAAAAACTTTCCAAAAATGAAAAGCTCATGAAGAGACGGCTTCACTGGTGAATTCTATCAGAAATTCAAAGAAGAATTAACACTGGTAGTACTCAAATGCATCCTAAATAGTGAAGAGGAGGAAATACTTCTGAACTCATTTTATGAGGCCAGCATCACTGTAATACCAAAGTCAGATAAAGATACTGCAGGAAAAGAAAATCACAGATGAATATTCATTATTATTATAAATGAAACAATCCTCAATAAAATACTAACAAATAGAATCTAACAACACATTAAAAGAATTATAGGGAAGCAGACTTGGCCCAATGGATAGGGCGTCCGCCTACCACATGGGAGGTCCGAGGTTCAAACTCTGGGCCTCCTTGACCCGTGTGGAGCTGGCCCATGCACAGTGCTGATGCGCACAAGGAGTGCCATGCCACACAGGGGTGTCCCTCGCATAGGGGAGCCCCATGCGTAAGGAGTGCACCCCATAAGGAGAGCCCAGTGCGAAAGAAAATGTAGCCTGCCCAAGAATGGCGCCGCCCACATGGAGAGCTGACACAACAAGATGACACAACCAAAAGAAATGAGATTCCCAGTTTCGCCGATAAGGATAGAAGCGGTCACAGAAGAACACACAGCGAATGGACACAGAGAGCAGACAACTGGGGGGCGGGGGGGAGGCAGGGGAAGCGGAGAGAAATAAATAAAAAATAAATCTTAAAAAAAAAGTATAACACATGATCAAGGGGCATTTTCCCCAGATATGCAATGGTAATTCAATATAAGAAAATCAATTAATATCATACACCACACTAATGGGAAAAAATGATCATCTTAAGGCAGGAAATGTATTTGACAAAAATCCAATCCTCTTCCTGATAAAAACACTCAGAAAATTAGGAATTGAAAAGCCCATAGCTAGTAGCACACTCAGTGGTGAATGTGTGAAATCTTTCCCCCTAAGATCAGAAACAAGACAAGGATGTCCATTGTTATCTCTGTTATTTAACTTTGTACTGGATATTCCAACCAGAGAGATTAGGCAAGAAAAAGAAATAAAACCATACAAATTGGAAAGGGCGAAGTAAAATTTTCCTATTTTTGGTGACATGATCCTATATATAGAAAATCCTCAAAATTCTGAAACAAAGCTACTAGAGCTAATAAAGAAATTCTATAATGTGGTGGGGTTCAAGAACAACAAAAATGAGTAGTGTTTCTAGACATTAGTAACAAACACTCTGAAGAGAATATCAAGAAAAAAATCAATTTACAATAGCAAGTAAAAGAATCAAATATCTAGGATTAAATTTAAACAAGGATGTAAAAGATGTATACACATAAACTACTACAAAGAAATCAATGAAGAACTAAATGAAAGGTCATTCTATGTTCATGGATAGGAAGAATAAATATTTTTAACATGTGAATTCTATCCACAACAATTTACAGATTCACCACAATTTCAACCATAATTCCAACAACTTTCTTTGCAGAATACGAAAAGCCAAACATTAAATTTATATGGGAGGGTAAGAGGTCCCATATATCCAAAACCATCTTGAAAAAGAAGTACAAAGTTGGAAGACTTATACTTCCTGATTTCAAACTTATTATAAAGCTACAACACTCAACACAGCATGGTACTGCCACCAGGGCAGACATATTGACCAATGGAATTGAAAAGAGATTTCAGAAATAAACCCTTACATCTATGGCTAACTAACTTTTCTCTTTATACTTAATCTTGTTCTCATTAATGGTTTTTAAATGGTACTTTAATGGTTTTTTTAGTTGTTACTACAGAATAAATTCAGCTTTCTTTGTACAAACAAAGATACCAGATAAAAGAGGGAAACAAAGTTCTGCTTAGAGAAATAGTAGGTTTGGTGATGAAGCACAAGCATCTATCATGGCCTTATTAAATACAAAACATACCAAGTAGAATATTAAGGTTATAAATATAAAGATAAATGCAAGCTAAGACATGAATATTTTCCTGTGGTGGTGTCATAAGGTTTTCATTTAATGAATACAATTAGTTCTGAGAAGACTGCCCAGGTATAATGAGGGAAGACTAAATAGGCAGTGAGAACCATACCTTCTGCCCTGTCCAGTTTACACTGAAATATGAACCTTAAGCCTTGCACTCTAGACGCTTTTACACATTTAGTTCTCAGGATTATTTTTTAAGTAAAAAATCCACAGAGTCCTTTAACTCTACAAAGGCCATTTTTTTTCTTAAAACAATAGCACTAGAATTATAGGTATGAAGTTATCAATCTTAGCAAAACCCAGCTGCATAAGCATTATGCTCAATTTATTTTTAACAAGGGTGTCAAGTCCAGTCAATGGTGAAAGAGTACTGTCTTCAACAAACGGTGCTGGGATAACTGGAAATCCATATGCAAATGAATGAAGACAGACCCCTATATCAAACCATATATTAAAAATAACTCCAAATGGATCAGTTCTAAATATAAGATCTAAGGCTATAAAACTCCTAGAAGAAAATGTAGGGAAGCAACACCAGAACCCTGTGTTAGGTAATGGCTTCTTAGACTTGACACCAAAAGCACAACGAACAAAAGTAGTTAAATGGGACTTCTTCAAAAATAAAAGCTTTTGTGCATCAAAATACTTTAACATGAAAATAAAAAGACAACCTACAGAATGGAAACCACATATTCAATGAGAGTTTAATATCCAGAAAATATAAAGATATCCTACAACTCAACAACAAAAAGCCTAATTTAAAAATGGGCAAAAGACTTGACTAGACCTTTCTCCAAAGAAGATATATAGGTGGCCAATAAGCACATGAAAAAAAGCTCAACATCATTAGCCATTAAGGACATGCAAATCAAAATCACAATGAGATACCAATTCACACCTACTAGAATGACTACTATTAAAACAAACAGAAAATAACGAGTGTCAGAAAGGATGTGGAGGCACAGGAAGACTTGTACATTTTTTATGGGAATGTAAAATGGCACAGCTGATGTGAAAAAAAAGTTTGTTGAGACCTCAGAAAGTTAAGTATAGAATTACCATGTCACCTAGCAATCCCACTACTAGATATATATTCCCAAAATTGACAGCTGGCACTCCAACAGATATTTGCACACCAATGTTCATAGCTGTATTAGTCACAATTGCCAAAAGACAGAAGCATCCCAAGTGGCCATCAACAGATGAACGGATGAACAAATTATGGTATACACATACAATGGAATATTTTTTTTATTCAGCCATAAAAATAATGAATTTCTGTTACATGCAAGAACATGGAAGAACCCTGAAGACATCATTTGAGTGATGTCATAAAAGGACAAAAATTGTCTGATCTCAATAAAAGGGAATTCTGTACTTCCTTCATGATTTGTTGTAAATCTATAATTTGCCTAATTAAAAAAGAAAAATGTCAAAAAAAGAGACTATTTTACATTGCATTCCAATAAAGAAAGTAGTGTTGGTTTTAACTAAAATTAATTTGTTTTACCTAGAATTGGAGAAACACTTTGTAGTTAGTGGTTGCCCCTTTGGCAATGCTCCCCTTTCTTCCCTACCTATTATGATTAATATCTAATATTTAGGAAAGTTAGAATACAATTCTTGGAATGATAGGATTTTAAAATAAAGATGAGAAAGGACTAGTTTCCATGTTAAAATTTTAAAAAAAGGAAACCTAAGACCTGATTTTGTAAGTAGTTTGGGAAATCATCTAGAGAAGTGTTTTTCCAGCTTCAGGTTATGATATTATAGGGTTGTGAAATGTATTTATATGCCATGATTAGCATTAATTTAAAACACCAAATAGAAAAGCACAGAATAAAATTTATTAATAAATTATTATTACCACATATGGTAAGGTACTATTTTACGAAATTTTGTTTCAGTCTTTTGTAACTACATGAGAAAGGGAGAGGGAGAATGTGTACTCTCCCTCTTTTACTTTTTCATAAACAAGGCTGTGGAAAACAAATTTTAAAATTATGAAAGTCCCTGATTTAGAGAAACAATAGATTATTCAGTAATCTGCACTGGAAGCCACAAATGCCTCACAAAAAATCCTGGCTCTGCCACTGTTTAACTCTGGGCAACCTTCTAATCCTTTTTTTCCCCCTTTTTCTTTCATGTGTACATTGAGGATATAGAGTCTCTCTCAAAATTTTGCTTAAAGAATTAAATGAAATACTTATGTCAATCCATTATAACAGTGCCTGACACTTAATAAATGTTAGCTATTAATATGACATTTCATTCTGATCTTCGAGTTACCTTAGATTTTAGGCTCAATGAAATATAATAATGTGAATAGCTTTTTTTTCTTTTTCTTTTTGTAACAAATTATGTGCAAAGAACTGTGGTTTAAAGATGAACACATGCACTTTAGCTCAAATTCCTAAATATAATGTGACTTTGCTAACAGGCATTTTTTTTCATGAAACAATTTCAGGCAACAAGCCTTCATTGTCTTTTGTTTCTAATATGAATTCCTCTGGTTTTGAAATGTCACTCTCTTTCAGGATGCAGCTCTGCCCTGTTGCTATTCGTGTCTGTCGCCTTATTCAGTAGAAGTAAGATGGACACGTTGGGCATTTGGAGGCAAGCATTTAGTATCTTATGATTATTTAATGTAATTTTGGATTATCTTTCATACTGCTACTGAAGAAGGCTGTGATTCTATTAGATTGAAGCAGGCCAAGTGAAATAAGATCTATTATCAAAGATTTGGTACAGTATTCTGGCTGCTCTAGGCAAGAGCTCAGATGTCATAAATTGCCTAACCCTTGGAAACTATTAGGTTCCATTTAATAAACCCTTGAAAGATCTTCAGCTTCCCCCATTATAATATTTTATAATTTGTGACTAATTACTGCCAAATCACCATTGTTTCAAGTGTAACTTAACATTGGCCTTTGATTTGGTAAATTGCCAATTATTGCTATCTTTGTTGGATTTAAATTGAGTTAGCATAAACTGTGACCCAGTGATTCTCTGGATTCTTATATGATCAATGCAAAGTTATATTTAATGGTGCTAAGGCTGAGATAACAAAAGTTAAATGCAAGAGCCAATTGCTAGGTCATTATTTTTTTTTCCAAAATAATGAAAATATACTGTATAATTACAGGCTAGTGATTAGGGTCTACGGAGTGGCTCTCAAACCTTGTTCAATATACTCACACTGATTTAAGCAATGATAAAGTATCATCTCATGGATTCAATAATGACGAGGAGGGCAAACCACATTTTAAATGGTGTCAGAAAATCATGAGTTTTTAAAGCCCTCAGTAGAAAGTTTCTGATAGACCGATGAGAAAGATTTTCAAAGATGGATGATACATTTTTTTAAAGGGAGAAATACTTCTGCATCCTGTTATTTTTAAAACGTAATCTAATAAACATTTCAGTGTATTATGAAAGTGTTTAATGCTGCTGTCCAAGGCATCAAACTCTATCTTTGAAAGTACTATGGATAAGAATAGCAAAATATGTTAATTATCCAGCCAAACTATTTATCAAATACTTATTCAACAAATAAAGAGGAGAATGATTAACTTGTGTAAGCAGATAGTTTGTGTTAGCTTCTTAAATTTACCCATTTTGGACTGTCCACATTCAGATTTAAATAACTTTAAATTACTTTGAACTACCTATTTTATAACACCACTGTTGATTTTTTTTAAGTTACACAATTAATATAGAACTAAAATTGACAAAACACCTGAAAAAGTATTATATAATCTTTTCAAAATGAATATTACAAAAATTTTCTTCAAAAAAAAATTTGTAAATTATTTTTGGTGAAATATTCTGATATTTAAAAGAAATCAATTTTAGCTTAGCTTCTCTCTCCTTTAACAAGTAAATCTATTGAATAAAGAGCATCAGTTTCTAAAGAATTCACATTGATGAGGTAATGGAAATTCTTCACTTAGCATCTGTTAAGACAACATATTTTATAGTGATGAAAGACAATTTTTAAATTTATATTTATTTTTTATGAATTGTTATTATTTTATTTTTATTGTTGGTATTCATTTATTTTTAAATTTTGTTTTGGGGGAGGTTTTAGATTTCAGAAGGGTCATAACTGTGGCAGAGGAGGATCACTAGGGTAGGGTATCAGTGATGGGTGATGTGTGGGGAGGGTTGCACCTGAGGCGTGCCTCTAAGGCATATGAATATGTTTAAGTAGTCGTGGGGCATTTTCTTAGTGGGTGGAAACCCACACAATAACAGAAAGAATATTGAATTCCTATCCTGGGAAGTCCTGCTACATTCTCTAATAGAGTGTCAAGAATCCCTAGAATACATGGGCAGTGCCTAGTGAAGGAAGATAGACCAATACACCAGGTCCTTGACATTGACAGTTGTACTTATGAACCTTGTTCTTGTGAAATTGAAACTTAGCCTAGTATTATATATTGCCTAAGAGTTACCTCCTGAAAGCCTCTGTGTTGCTCAAATGTGACCTCTCCCTAAGCCAAACTCAGTACATAAATGCCCTCTACCTTTCCTCTGGTATGGGAAATGACTCTCAGGAATGAGCCTCCCTGGCAACAAGGGATTAATACCAAGTGCCAAGTAAAAATGCATTTGGAGAAAGACCTACACCAAAAGGGGGAAATAGTGAATTCAAATGAGTTGTTATGGCTAAGAGATTTCAAAGTGAGTCTGGAGGTCATTTTAGACCTTACGCTTATGCATGTCTCAGCAGGATCTCATTAACTGCCACAGAAAACAGTGTCTCAAACAGGGAGGCTCCTGAGGACTCAAGAGACATCTAGACACTATAGGCAGGGCAGACAATCTCACAAATTCAGCACCCTGTCACTGGGCCTTACCTTGGAATATATGCTCCCCAATGTAACAGAGTTAGACTCATTTATAATTTCCCTACACATGGCTCTTCTACCCTTTTTATTTGAATATATACTTAGCACTACACTTATTAAACATATGTCTCAGAGCCTTAAATCTTCAGTCTGTAAATATGCCAATTGAATCCTGAATCTTAGCAGTGTTGCAACACCTACTCTCCAGTTCATTGAACTCACCTAGGATAACTAACAAAAGGATAATGATGGATAACATCCATCCCAAAAAACAGAGTATCTACAACTGCCAGCAAGAAAGTTCCATCCATCTGCCCCATGGACTCTAAGCCCCCTATCAATCAGAAAGAGAGCGGGCATCACCATCCAAAATCTTCAAGATTGAGGAATGAACCAACAAAAAGAGGGAATGCAACTATGGACTAAATTAGATATATTATCCTAACAGTGGAAGAACTTGTACCATTGATATAAAGGCAGTGGTCACCAGAACTTCTGAGGGGAGAAAGAGGGAAGAATAGGTGTAACACTGGGCATTTTGGGGGCATTAGACTTTCACTGAATGACATTAAAATGACAGATATGGGCCATTATACATTTTGTCAAAAGATATAAAAATGTACAGTGCAAAGTGTAAACTAAGATGTACACAATTGATCAAGGTTAGTAGCAGTGCTTCAATATATGTTCATCAATTGCAACAAATATACTCACTGGTGAAAGCTGTTGTTGGTAGGGAAAAGTGTGGTAGGGGAAGGATTGGGGTATATGGGAATCTCCCTATAGTTTCAATGTACCATTTATGTAATCTAAAGCTTCTTTTAAAAGAAAAGAAAAGAATAGTCGGGGGTCTTGTCCTCAAATTGTAATTGCCTTTACCAAATTTAGTTATATAAAAGGAAAACATGGAATATTTAATAATTAAAATATGCTTTAAATATTTCTAGTTACTTAATTTTTATGCATCCTTTTTACTTTCCTATTTACAGTATATATCTTGACAGTATTTTAATAAAAAGGACTTCCATGTTATAAAATTATAAATAATTTCTTTAGTTATTCACAGCTTTCAGTATTGAAAGATTATCACAGAATTGTGTACTTTTTTTAAACTTTCCTATTTCTGTGATGGAATGTTTAGCTTTTCACTTAATAAAATTAATTTACATTTATATATATATATTAATTCACTGAAATGGTACAGGTACTTACTGAGTGCCTACTATGTGTTAAGTTCACACTGTTAGTGATATTGATGTGGGAGCATTTTTGAGGGTTGGAGTTGTCCTGGGTGGTGCTGCAGGGACAGTTACCAGACATTGTACGTCCTCCCATGGCCCACTGGGTGGACTCTGGGAGAGTATGGGCTATGGTGTGGACCATTGACCATGAGGTACAGTGGTGCTCAGAGATGTATTCACCAAGTGCAATGAATGTCTCATGATGATGGAGGAGGTTGTTGCTATGGGGGGAGGAGTGGGGTGAGGGGGGTGGGAAGTAAATGGGGATCTCATATTTTTTGAGTGTAAAATAAAAAAGACCAAAAAAAAAAAAGAAAGTGAGCAGAGTCCCTGCTCAAACTAGCTTGTGGGCTAATAGTGGAAGCTGTAGGCACCTTGCCAATAATTGTTCTAAGGAAGTGGATGTGGCTCAAATGATAGAGCATCCTCTTACCATATGGGAGGACCTGGGTTCGATCCCTGGGGCCTCCCAGTGAAAAAGAAGAAGAGAAGATGTGCCTTCACAACAAGCCAGTGCCCCCGCAAATGCCTGCGTGGTGAGCCAGTGCCTGCATGAGTGCCTGTGGGGTGAGCCAGTGCCCTGCACAAGTGAGTCATGTAGCAAGATGCTGAAGGATCAAAAAAGAGACAAGGGGAGAGTCAAGGGGAAGCACAACAGAAACCAGGAACTGAGGTGGTGCAATTGCTGGGGAACCTCTCTCCACATCAGAGGTCTCCAGAATCAAATCCCAGTGACTACTGGAGGAGAGAAAATGAGAAGAGAAGACAACACAGACAGCAAAAATAGCAGGGTGGGAAGAGAGGAAGGGAGGAAATAAATAAATAAATCTTTAAAAAATAATAATTGTCCTACATGTCATCATAAAATTTTTGAAGAATGAATCTTGTAACCAGAAATGGTTAGGAATGCAGTGTCCTTTCACTATTGTAAGGATTAATAGATGTAGATCTTCAGCCAAATATACTATCTCTGTTTAAAAAAAAACAACTCAGCCAATACAGAGGAAATACTTTGGTGGTGGTAGAGGTGGGAGAATTTGGAAGAAAAAAAATATTTTTACAATTTTAGGTTGGCAAGGCAGGTGCCTATACGACTAGGATTGTTTCCAAGTTTATTCACTGATGACTATTGCAGAAAAATAAAATGTATAGTTGCTTGATGTCTTCTTTCCAAATCCTGTTTCTGGTCTAAGCATTGGACGTGTGAACAGAATCACTGCCAGAGCTTCCAAATTTCCTGCCTACATGTGTTGGGCAATAAATAAATGAAAAAATAAATAAAAGTGAGATTTTTTCCCCCCATTCCAACTTTGTAACCTCAATGGAAAGTACTTTTAAAATTATTTTTCTATTTCATTTCCTGGGTTATTCCTAGATAATTTAAACTATTGGGAAATACAAATCATGTAACTGCTTGGAATACTGAAGGCAGTCGTAGCAGAGGAAGTTTCATATTTTTTCTCAAATAATATGCTTTCAGAAATAAGATGCTTTCTTAAATTATATGCTTTCACCATTCTTAAATAATATGCTTTAATCAATATGTATCATTATATATACTTTAAACTTGGCTTTAGAAGTATTACACATAGCCCTAGTCCATGTACGTTTTGTCAAAGATATGCAATCATTTCAAATGAAAATAAGATTTCAGACAATATCCTGATATGTTAAAATTAGGTTGTCTTGATCAATACTTTCTTGAAGATTCCTCTTTAGCTTGACCTTCCCCTATTTACTCATAGCTCCAAGATAAAGTCTACACTTAAAGACCATTTAAAAGAAATCCCTGAGGCCAATTTTCATTATGAAAAGAAAAATGCCATCTCATTCTCTTAAAAAAGCCATGGCTGTTTTCCCTTTACAAAAACACTGATGAAAAATCTAATATATCATAATAGATTGTGTATACCCCACAAGGCTCTGTCCTTCTGAGCTCACAGGACAATGAGATTTCCTAGTCTTCTTCGCAGTTAAGTTGGGCTATGTAACTGGCTTCTGGCCCAAGGAATGTCAGTGGAAATGACAAAAGTCCTTTCCCAACCTGGTCATTAATATATCCCTTTATATCTATACAGTTCAACATGTTAGCCACTAGACACATGTGACTACTGAGCAAGTGAAATGTGCCTAGTCTCAACTCAGATATGCTGTAAATGGAAAGGACAAAATGGATTTCAAGGAATGGTATAAAAAGTGCAAAATGTCTCATTGACACTTTCTATATCAATGACATGTTGAAATGACAATGTTTTGGCTATAATTGGGTTAAATAAAACACATTATCAAAATAAGTTCACCTGTTTCTTTTTACTTTTTTAAAGGTGGGTATGAAACATTTAAAAATTACATAAGTGGTTTGCATCATATTTCTTTGGACAGTGCTACTCTGTATCTCTTTTGTTCACCCCCTTCCCCAAGATGGCTTTCTTGTCTGTCTGCTCATTGTCTGCTTGCTATCTCTGCTCATTGTGCCTGCTCATTGTCTGCTCGTCTTCTTTAGGAGGCACTGGGAACTGAACCAGGAACCTCCCATGCAGGAGGCAGGTACCCAACTGCTCGAACCACATCCATGCCCGGCTTTTTGTGCCTGCTCATTGTGTCTGCTTGTTGCGTCTCCTCATTGCATCTGCTTTTCTTCTTTAGGAAGCACTGGGAACCGAACACAGGACCTCCTACATCAGAGATGGGTGCCGAACTGCTTAAGCCACATCTGCTCCCCTCTATATCTCTTTCTCCCAATCATGGGTACCTTGGACACCAAAAGAATATCAACAAGATGAAAGAGGTCCGCCTTGCTTGAATTTGCCTATTGTGTTTAAGAATCTTAAATATTTACTGTGTTAAACCACTCAGATAGATAGGGGGTTATTATTTATTATAGGCTTTCTTATCCTTTCCTGATTGATATACTTGCAAATTGATACATGGAAATGGTTACTATTTGGTATAATATGAAATCAGTTACCAACCTGAGTTGATTTGTGGGGCCCAGGTGAACGAACCTGAAAGACAGACCTTGCTTTTGAGTACCTGCTGAAAGGCCAAACTCCACAGGGTTCTCACACACCCATCTACTCCAACACATCCACCACTGGGTCCCTCAGTAATTTCTAACTCTACAGTGTCTACTGCGAAGCCTACTATGTACCAGTACTCTTCTAATCCTCTATAACTGATAAGATGGCGGGTGGGTGCATGTTCATGATTAAAATTGGGGGGTTTACCTCATATAAGAGATGGAAACTTGGAACAAATTGTTGTGCTCAGACTAGACTCCATGTGGAAGTTACTGCAAGAGGAATGATTATAATGTGACTTTCTGGATGGCGTTTTGGGAATCACAAATGTGGGATCCTGCTTATTAGCCTCCTGCTATGAACAGCGAATATTGTGTGGGAAGAAAGAGCACCCAGGGTTATGAAATTTTAAGAGTCTCCTACATCTCATTCGTTGGACTTCAAGACCTGTGACTTTTTTGTAATGCATGTAAATTGACCAGGGTTTCATTTGACTATATTGATAAGTTCTGAAACAGGAACACAAAAGCTTCAGAAGTTTAAGTGTGATAATATGAACTTATTGCTGATAAATCCATACTTTTCTAGTCTTTCACAAATACTGAAAACACTCATAAACCATCCCCTAGTTTCTATTATTATATTCGAGGTGTTTAGACATTCAGAGTTCACAGACTATTTTTTTTTCTTTAGTAGAGGAAAAGTGGATTGCTCCTTTATAATTTCCTTGCATTGTGTATTATGCGTTCTGACAATATCTTCCTTCTGGTCAACAAATTCTCTCCTACGTAACATTAATTCCACATGTATAGAAAATCTAACAAAAAGAATCCAGCTCATTAAAAATGAAATAAAGCAAACAAAACCAAGACTTGAAATAACAAATATGATAAACACACTGCTTAGTTTATTCTCTACTTTGTCTAAGCAATCCCTATGCCTCTGACTTTTCTCATGGCTTTTTTCCCTGATATTTTAGAAATTGTTCTCCTTTTTACATTAATTCAAATGTTTCCTCAATACTTTTTATATTTGTTTTTAACTTTTATTCTCCATATATTTGAAAAATATAGCTATCAAATCTTAGAATTTAATGCTAATAAAGTTTACTATAGAAAACTGTGAAAGAACGAGAAGCAGAATAACATATTCCAGTTTTTGCATGGCAAAATCTTGCCCACTAATTATCTTTTGTTCATTATCTTGACACCCAAGAAGTGAAATAGTTTGCAAATGGCAGAGTTGCTTCCAGCATCATTCTCTGATAACTCACGTTTATTAGAGAAACACCTATTATCAAGAACAACTAAAGATAAGGTTTTTAAAACCAAATAATTCCTCTTTACCATACATACTATTGTTTTAATAAAATTTAAATAATGTTCCTAGATTTGCAAGGTTAAAATAAAATAACACGAGAAAAGCAATAGGTGCATTTATATTGTACAGGTATGTACAGGAATATTTCTTTTTATTGCACCTTTCTTTACTGCACTTTAGAGATATTTGCATTTTGTACAAATTGAAGTTTTCTCTCAACCTTGCATCAAGCAAGTCTATAGACACCATTTTTCCAAAGCATGTGTTCACTTTCTATTCCTGTGTCACATTTTAATTAAGGTATACACTTTTTTTTAGACATAATGTTATTGCACACTTAATAGAGTATAGTGTAACCATAACTTTTATATGCACTGGGAAACCAAAAATTTCATATGACTTGCTTTATTGTGATATCCACTGTATTGCGATGGTCTGGAAGTGACCCCACAATATCTCTTAGGTATGCTTGTAGCCCATTTTAAAAACTGAACAGCTTGTTTATAGTACGTCTTAAAAAATAATTTACAAAACCTCTGTACCTTAGAAAATTGTGCATTTATCCATTTTGTGAATGTTTTCTTTTGAACATCCTCTCTTTCATCTGCAAGTTAAAAGAGAAAAACATTAAGTGATCCTGAATAACATTCATATTTGACATACAAAACAACTCTCAATTGCTATGCTGTAGTGTTGTTTTATCTTTAGCACATTCACTCATTGATAAATGAAATTAACCATAGGTAATGTTGGTGTTTGTGGTAACTTGGGGTTGTGTGTGTACCCCAGAAAAGCATGTTCTTGAGCTTCAGCCATTCCTGTGGGTATGAATCCATTGCAAAGGGGACCTTTTGATGAGGTTTTTCTCAGTTGAGGTGTGGTCCAACTGAATCAGGATGAGTTTAATCCTATTAGTGAAGGACTTACAGGGAAGGGCACACAGAGAGAGAAAATGATGGGAGAAGGTCGTCAGTGAAACCCAGTAGAGAAGGGTAAAGCCAGGAGAGGGTGGTCATGTGCATTACCATGTGACAGCCATGCCAAGGACCATGGATTGGTCCCAATCTTCTGTGAGAAAGCATCACCTTGATGATGCCTTGATTTTGGACTTCTCCTAGGCTCAAAACCATAAGCCAGTAAATTCCTATTGTTTAAACCAACCCATTGCATAGTATTTGTTTTAGCAGGCAGGAAACTAAAACACTATTGGACACCCAAACTAAAAAAAATCTGAAGAAGAAAAAAAGATTATGGTGAAAGTTCATAGCTAGTCAAATATTGTATAAAGATCTTTCAGGAAAAATGGCCTCACTTGCATAAGTGGGATATTATTTATTCCCATGTAAAGAATTGGTACTATACTAAAAGTAAAATAAATTGTTATCTGTCATTCCTTCTGTAAAACTACTCTGCAGCCTCTCCCTTTGCTCACAACCCATGTAGAAATTGTTATCCCCTCTTTTCTAACACCTACACAATCTAATATGGACTCCTAATATAGTATTCCCCCTTTATAGGAGAGGTATTTTGATGATCAGCAGTATGGCTTAATTATCTTTGCATCCCTGAATCTAGCACATTCTTTGTCCAAATTGAGAATTCAGCAAATATTTGATAAATGAATATATGAATTCTTTAGGGGAAGGGGCTCTTACAACTGCAAAATTTTAATACCTCTTTACATCTAAAAGTCAAGAAATTCCAAATAAGAATATAAATGACACTCTTCATGGATTAAATACAAATACTCAAAGGAAATCCCCCCCAAGGACTTCTTATACCAAGGAAATAGTGTAGAAAAAGATTAAGAAACAGCATTCCAGAGTTCATGCTCCTAAAATTTGTCTTTTTTTCCCCTAAGCTGGAAGTTAATATTGAATCAAATGGACAGAGAAATCATCAATCTGGATTGAGTGAAACATTTTTTTTCAAAACTAAAAGCCTATATATGCATCACTAAAAATTTAATAATATTAATCAAGGTTTAATAAATGCATGATTTGAGAGAGATTTAAAATGGGGAGATTTTTTATTTTATTTACATGGGTCACGGATTGCTGTTCTTCATTTGGAAAACTTGGATTAATGATTATCTGATCTCTCAGTCTCTGCCAGTTCTAAGATCTAAGGTAAGTCACAAAATAATTAATTTGGTCATGTTGTGGTGGTCTTTCCAAATCTTACATAGATACTCATTGACTCACATAAGTGCTCAGAATTTGTTTGTTCAACAAAACTACTCCCACAAGCTACTACGTATATGGTCTACATCAACATTATCACTATGGTATAGGATACATCATAGCTATATGATACGTTACGGAAGTTCTTTGATTCAATTGTAAGTATTAATAAATAAAATACATAGGAATAGTTTTAAAAAATAATGTAGCATCTTTTGCTTTCAATAAATTCAATACTATTACTTTAAAATACTAAAAGATAGAAACAGAAGATTTCAAGTGGTCAAACATTAACCATTTCTCACTGACTTACTCTACGAAGACCGTTATATATGCCTATTTCTCAATAGTCCATACATATATTCCTAAAAGTAATTGACCTTATTTTCAATTCTACTTAATTTTTCCTGCATGCGCATGCATACCCTAAATATGCCAGAAACTGGAGAGAAAAGGAGTTATTTGAATGCATGCATAAAGAAGTTTTTAAAACGTACCCCCTCACACCTTAACCAAAAGCTGAATAAGAGGCCATTTGAAGAGATTAAGCCAGAGTTGTTTAAGTGAAAAATGGCTAGTAAAGCAATATTTTTGTTCTTTTAAATTAGTTATAAAGAGCAATTTCTAGATAGGCCTTGATGGCAGCAGAAAAGCCTTGACATTATGTGTAAAATGTTATTTATTTACTGTACAAGTAGCACTAAATGTAAGTTTCATCATATTAACATCTTCACTAGATGTCCTCTCTTATATCTGTTGTTGTTAATACAAAGAAAATTTATCTTCCAAGCCCACCCTGATGAATATTTTTCTTTTTTAAAAAATTTATTGAAGTATATCACTCATACATAAACATATATAAACAATAAGTGTATAGTAATAGTTGTGAACTTACAAAACAAACATACATAATATCATACAGGACTCTCATAACTCACCCTACCACCAATACCTTGCATTGTTGTTAAACATTTTTAACTAATGATTAAAGAGCATTGTCAAAATATTACTACTAACCAAACTATTTTCCCCCAACCTATCCTATTATTATATTATCTTTATATCATTTATATATATACTTACATAAACAATAAGTGCATAGTAAAAGTTGTGAACTTACAAAGCAAACATGCATAACATCATACAGGTGTCACATACATCAACCCTCCACCAACACCTTGCATTATCGTGAGATGTTTGTTACAAATTATGAAAGAACATTGTCAAAATCTTACTACTTATAGTCCTTACACCAAATATTTTTCATAATAAAAATATGTGTGAGTATAGGGAGAATATCTCAGAAAAACTTACGTGAGAACTCTTCCCTGGCAATGTCAAAGAGTGAAGAACTATTACTTCATCAATTGTAAAAATTGACCAACATATTATTTTATTCTATAGGAAAAAATCCATGTAAAATTAGCTTTCTACTGTGACATAAAAATTATATTTTCTCTCCAAATTAATTAACCCTTTCTAATAAAGTTAATTTTTATTCAATGAATTTGGTCCTTCATATTTTCTAAGATTAGTGCAACAACCTTTTGCCCTGTTATTAACTTTGTATCCTCCCGAGCCCCCAGGCCTCTATAAATGTGGGATAATTAAATGGTGATATTCATAATTCACAAGAGCAAGTTAATGCAGAAAAATGATGTTGGGCCAACTGAGAGAACATTTAATCAAGGGGACTGGCTTTCAGTCCCAGTGCAGGAATTATTAGTCTGGTGACCTTAAAATTGCCAGGTCTTAGTCTCTTCATCTGTGAAATGAAGATATTAATGACTTAATTTTTTATATTTTGAAAGAATTTCAAATACACATGACTATTAATTGCTTTTTAAACTCATGGTGCTTTCATTAGGGTATAATAGAATTATTTATTTATGCAAAATTTTAGAGAACAAGTATTTACAGAATGCCTAGTATATGCTGGTAACTGCATTAATTACTGGGAATATAAACAAGACTTGGTTCTTTCCCTATGTTTACAGTTTTTCAGAAAACAGACACATCATATATAGACATTTGGTATGAGAAAGGATAGATATATTCAAAGGGTATTATAGAAGCACAGAGAAGGGGATATATAGTCAGATGGGTTTTAAAGAAGACATTTTGGAGAAGGTAATTGCTGGGTTGTCTAGTAGGATGAGCAAAAGTAAGGAAGGGAAAAGGGGGAATGGAAAATATAATTTGCTGATGAGACAGCAAGGGCAAAGGCAGGGAGATAAGACGCCAGAAGTGCACAGTCTTCATTATATGCAATTCAATTTTGCTGCACTCTAAAATGTGAAGAAATTAATGCCTTGGGATGAACCTACAAAGGAAGTTGGCAGTGAGATCATGCAGGGTCTCCATGATATGACCCTTTATATGCTATCAGATGACACAATATATGTGAAAGCATTTAAAAACTGGAGAAAATATGATCACCAAGAATTTTCTTCATTACAGGAGGTAGTCAGCTGCAATCAACTTTAAAAAAAGTTTAAAAATGATATTTCCTTGTGCACTAGTTAATATGTTAATTGAAGGTCCTCATCACTTAACATGACATAGAAAATATAATTTGGCAAGTACAAGGAATATTAATGTAGACAGCAATTTAGGAAATACACATAATGAAGAAGGATAAAGGGATAAGAGGTTATTTCACTTAAAGTGAAAAATATGAAGTAATATGGAAGAGCTATTATGGCAAGTCTTTTCTCTGCTTCTACCAAA
Source organism: Dasypus novemcinctus (assembly GCF_030445035.2). Lineage (NCBI taxonomy): Eukaryota > Metazoa > Chordata > Mammalia > Cingulata > Dasypodidae > Dasypus > Dasypus novemcinctus. The sequence goes on from NC_080704.1 coordinate 37,301,623, forward strand.
AATGAAATAAAAAGGAAATGAAAATTTAGAAGATTAATGGTAAACATTAGATAAAGTGATGTGATACTGTGAGGCATTATTAAAGCAGGGCTAAAACTCAGGATTTACCATGATATTAATACTTCAAAAAATATTGGGAGAGAGATAAAACTGTAAACAAGGAGACCATTAGCAGATATGTGAAAAGTGATGATGACCTGCACTAGTGAATGGCAGTGGGCCTGGAAAAAAGTAGATAAATGCAAGGTATGTTTGATAGGTATTATTGATAACAACTAGTTATTAATTAGATGTGGAGGTAGGGGATTCAGGAGAGATATAGTCTCAGGTTTGAGACTAGAGATCCCAGGAATAAGAGGGTCTGGTTCTGTATATGTAATGACAGGAGGGGAAAATTGGGAAACACTGAGTTTGGGGTATTTTGGTACAAGATTTGTAGTAGGCTGTTGGATATGGGAGTCAGAAGCTCAAGAGACTAGTCTGAGTTGAAATTAGAGATTTGGGAGAGATAAGCAATTAGGCATGTAGTCACTGATGCCTCTATAGTGAATGATATTTCCAGGATGAATGCACAAGCTTTCTGATCTTCTGAAATAACACTGTTTCCTGGTTCTCCTTCCAACAAAAGAGCTCCCTCCTGATCTGTTTCACTGGCTTATTTTCCATTCATTTTGGAAACACTGGCATTCCCCCAGACTCCAATATATCCTTTGTCTCGTCTTTTCTTGGTCTATTATGTGTGTTCTTCTTAAGTAAAGTAACCACCCACTCCACCTCAACCCCCACTATATATTGATATCGATGATACCTAAATTCATATTTTTCATCTTGAGTAATATCCTGAGTTTCAGGTTCACACAGCCAGCTCTAGCTAATACTTCCACCTAGCTGTCCTGCAGGTTCCTTAACAATATAATTTGTCTTCCTCAAAAAATTATCCTCTCCTACTCCTCATGTCAATTAATGGCATCACCATCTATCTAGTGATCAAACAAGTAATGCTTGAGTCATTATGCAAGTTTGGTAAATGCTTGCCCTTATGTTAAAGTCCAGATTTTTTAGAATCCATACAAAGACCTTCATAATCTGACTCCAATCTCTTTTTCTAAATTTATCATCCATCATGCCTCCTGGCAGTCACACATATCCCTTACCTGTCTTTATACATGGGTCTACCCTAGCTACACAAATTAAACTTTGACATGAATAAGCCATACTGTTTCTTTTGTTTGTCCTTTGTTCATGCATTCCCCTAAGCCTAGAGTGTGGCCTGAGAAATCTCAATCTTAAGAACAGGTTCAAATGTGAGGATATTTACAATTACTCATCTCCCCGGCAGAACCCATCAATCAATTCTTCTGATATATAAATACAATTTAGAGTTTTTCAGACTTTATCATGATTATATGTATGTGTGTGTATGTATGTATATACTCTCTTCCATAATGCTGCCCACCTCACACACAACACCTCATAAATATGAGCACACTTACATGGCAGGACTATTCTGCCTTGCAATGACCGTCATCCAGAAAGATGTATTCAAGTAGAAGTAGGTACTTAATAAGAGTTTGTTGAATCAATCAAACAATTAATGAAGAGCATAATTAAATCCAAGATCTACTGAGTCCAGGACCAATGCATTTTCCATCAACTTCACCATATTGCCTCAAACTACTTTGCTAATTATAAACCTTATGTCTTACTCATTGATTCATTTCCAAAAATATCCCTTGAGCACTCCCTATGTATAAAACCACTTTTCAATATTCTCCCCTCCCCCCCCAAATTTGGCCTGGAAACTGAAGTATTTTTACTACATGGGTTGTAAAGTAGATAGAGAATATTCTTGCAAACAAAATGCCTTGATTTTTCTGGGTGAACTATATTCTGAAATGGATGAAATTGCCCTTTGCTTCATCTTTTAAGACTCCTGTGGCTTCTAACAGAAGGTAAAATGCCATGGATGACCTGTTTGACTCTGTCCCTCCTTGTAAATGTTGTTTCTTTCTCATATAGAACAATTACATTTATTGTAGTGAGTTGGACCCAGAAAACAACTTGGGAAGCTGTGTCAGCTAATATGGGATGAAAGTTCCCTCCTTCTTCCTGCCACTTAATCAAAGAATGCATGCTATATTAGCAAATTGGAGTGATGACCAGAACCTTCCATAAACACACAATTGCATATTCATAAAATAATCAACGATGCCATAAATATTGAAGACACAATGCAAGGATGGTAGAAATAGTTTTATGTATATTTGTAGAGGTTGCCATGAAGTAGGGCATAATAACAACAAGGAAGAAGTAGCATCTTAGAATGGGAGACAAACCAGAAGTCTAAGAATGTATGAAAAGAACCAGGTAGCATAAGGTGAAGAAGCAGAGGAGTGCTATGTGATAGATGGTATATGTTTCAGCCTTGTTTCCTGCAAATTCCATTCTGACACCAGGAGTATCTACCAGGTACAAAATAAGCCAGTGGTTAAACATAGTCACTCCAAAGTCAAATAGCCTGGTTCAAACCCCAGCTTCACTTTTCACTAGCTCTACAACCTTGTGCATGTTATTTAAGCTTTCTGGGCTTCAATGTCTCCACATGTCTTGTGGGGATAATAATAATGGTATGGAAACTAAATATGACACTCTTTTAAAAGAACCTGGAACTTCATCAATACTCAAAATGTATAAGCTTTTAATAAGTACTAATTATCTAAAATACAAATTTGATCAAGAATTTCCCCTACTGAGAAACCCTTAATTGTTCCTTCATGCTTATAGAGGTGTGGACCACTGACCATGAGGTGCAGCGGTGCTCAAAGATGTATTCACCAAATGCAATGAATGTCTCATGATGATGGAAGAGGTTGTTGTTATGGGGGGAGGGGTGGGGGGAGGGAGGTAGGGGGTATATGGGGACCTCCTATTTTTTGAATGTAACATTAAAAAAATAAAGACAAATAAAACAACACAACAACACAGCACCACATTCCATGTCCTCCATATTCTGATGTCTGATTTTGTAGCCCACCTCATTTTACCCTGATCCCTGCCATGAATGCTGTATTCTGATGGTGGCAGTCATTTTTTGTTATGTACTGTGACGTTTCCGGCCACCACACCTTTGGCATGAAGATCTTTAGTCTACTTATCATTTAAAATTTAGACCATGCACACTTCCCTTGAAAGTTTCCTCATAGGCTAGGTTAGCAACCTTGGCTCTCTATTCAAATGAAAATGTATTATATTGTGATTACCTACTTCTGTGGGGTTTTTTAAAACTGTTTTTCATAACTCTTATTACTCATCAATTTTCCAACTGATTTGCCTTATTTGTCTTTACATTCCAAGCACCTGGCACATAGTAAGTGTTCTGGCCATTTATTGACTAACAGCTGAATATATAAGTGAAAAAATAATAGATGGTCTCCAGCAGTAGGATTTCTAAATTAGGGTAAGGCTTAAAATAGTATGTATACTCAAGGAAAAAGGGTAAAGAATGCTGCAAATGCCCTTTGCTGACCTTAGTTGATGGATTCTTGCATTTGATTAAAATAGGTTTACTAAGATGTATTAACCAACAGCTAACAGAGCTTCACATGTTTTCATGGGATGATGTTTTTTATCACTTGCTATTTTTAAAAACGGTTCTGCCAATTCAGGTTGGATGGTGTTAAGATACATATTAGTACTTAAAAATTTAAAAAACAAAAGAAGAAACCTGGAAGCCTTTATAGCTGAAATTATCACAACTCTCTGAGGGCCTTTTTTATACAAGTTGCATAATATTGTAAAATAGACACAATTTCTAGGTGGCAGTCATTTTAACAATCAGTAATATCTTTCATAGTATTTATAAATATGCAGTAATTATAATCTTCTTGATTTGAAAGATAATGACAAAATATGAAATGGTATTAGTATAAATTATACCTCCTCACACTGAGAAGAATGAAATCTGCTTTTAGCAATACCAGGAATAATGACTATTTCTCTGGCTCATGATAATTTATAAAGCAATTCCAAATATCTCATCTTTTTTCAACACAAATATATGACATGATGGATAAAATAAGTCACTATTAATTAGTATGCAGACTTGAAATATACCTTGGTAATGTATCACAAAAAAGACGAGTTTTTTTAGTTAAAAATAATAATTATGTAATACTTCATGTAATAATTGTGGAATAAATCAGATTAAGGGCAAAGTCTCTGGTGTAATTTGGAGATGAAACTAAACACTTGGGTACTGTGGCAGAACTGCTAACTGGACACCTGTCTCCATACCTTGAAATAGTCAATTTTAGTTTTAACATATTCTATTTCCCTACTGAAAAAGGAAAAAAATACATAGTATTTTGTGGTGTATATTCACATATTTTAATAGGTGGCTAAACAGTTCTTTTTAAATGAAAAGGAAAGCAGTCAGCCAAATGAGCAAGGTGAACTCAGGTTGGGCCAAAGAGATAAGGCATGAAGCATCAGCCACATCTACTATCCACTCACTTAGCCCATACTCTATACCACAAGGTTTAGAAAATATATCCTGTGACTTAAATATCCTTATTATTATATACCCCCAAAAGGACCCTGTGGTTGAGCATTTGTCTATTTTCAAAGCATCTCATAAACATAGAAATTTGGGTGGAGGCTGAAAGTTTCCTACCTTGGACCCCACATCTCTCTGTTGCTTTGCATGAGGACATTCTCCAGTTTTAGGAGAATTTGATAAGCCCAATAGCATGGCAGTGCAGAAGTACCAGGAACATAATTTTCCCAGGGCAAAGGAAGGACAAAATCTATGGATAAACACGCATAGAACAACTGGAACAATTGCTCTAGAAGGCTACTCAAGGGTTCCCTGGGATAATTGCTCACAGTAGTGTCTTTATTTTTTGCCCCCCCCCCCCCCATGAATCACTTTCCCTATTCCCTCTCTTGTGCTTCCAGGGATCACCTCACTAATCTGTACCAGTACTTGTTTCAGAGTCTGCTTTTGAAGTAATTCAAACCAACCCATACAGATAATGGACCTCGATTACTTAACTTAAACATTCACTAGCTAAGTAGCCTTAGACAAGACTCCTAACACCAAGCCTTAGTTTTCTATTCAGTAAACCCACCGTTATATTTTGATGTGTCATCCTGGGAAGCATCAAGTGTAGTTTTAAGCAAAGATTTAATAAAAATACTTGTCAATATAGGTAGTTATTATTTTTCTGAATTATATATTTATTGCATTAAAAGTTTGTGGGCAAGTTGGTGGATTCCATTATTTGCTCATAATTTTTCCTTCTCTCTCCACTTGCCACGTTTCACCCTGGGTAGATTATATTTCTCATTTCACTGTGGCCAACATGACCATGTGACTTGTCTTGTCCAATGGAATGTGGGCAGACATGACTTTTATGAGCTCAAGAGTTAAGAATCATGATGTGTTTTTATTCCTCTTGGCTCTTCTCTTCCTCCCTTTGCCAGAGGAAGAGGGTATAACTCAAGCAGTTGCTGTTCCCAGAAGTAGAAGCATATGAAGCAGACATGAACCCAACCCAAAGTTTGAAGTAGACACATGAATAAGAAATAAATGTTTGTTTTATAAGCCACTAACACTCGAGAGTAGGGGGTGGGGTTGTTACAAAGCATTATCCCAGAATACAGCTGAGTAATATTGCAGGTATGTAGTAAATATGTCCTATAGAATAAAACACAGTAATAGTGGACGTTGTATATAGCTTCTCCATTTTAAAAAGGGAGAGGTAAATTCAATTGTTTCAGTCTAAATTTAATATGAACTGAAGTATGGGTTTTAAATCAAGTATTCAACTCTGTAAATTATCTTCAATTTAGAATATAACCTTTTCTACATTGCTCTTTCTTTCCCAAATCATTCACAACTTAAACCTTTAATTTTCTTAGACATGGTCAAGTATGAGCACAGCCCGAAATTAATTTAGAAAATTATTTGAGAAGAAAATAAGTTCTAGGGAAATTAGTGAGTATGGTAACAGGAATAGCCAGTATTGAGATTGTTCTCTTATACTTTGTGCCAAAGACAGAATGTGCTTAAAAACAGAATTGAAGTTCAGGGATAATCATTCATTCCTTCTTCACCAAATATGGAAGTCTTAAGCCAGTGTTTGTGAAAGACGTAGCCAAAAAGTATAAATAGAGTGAAGGGCAAATATTTTTCTAGCATAAACAGGGGACATTTTATAGGCAGTGAAACACTCTTAGATCTATCTTTTAAGACAGAGTTCAGAAAATTATTACTGAGAACACAAAATATGTCCTGGGAGCCAGTCAAAGGAAGACACATTTCTGCAAGTTAATCAGATATCAGCACTCATAGATGATCCAAGTGGCAGAGCAAAGAAAGTCCAGGGTCACACAATCAATTTTTATTCAGCTTGAGGTTGCTAATACTGATGACAAGTGGTTAACAGCAGCTTCTCCCAAGATACTTAATGAAAATTTTCTTTCCTTTTCTCTCAGTTTATTAGGTGACTGGATTAAGAAAAAAACGTATTTATTTTCTAAGACCTGTGTCAAGACTACACTGAGAATACTTTTATCATTGAATAATGCCGATGGATAAACTCTATACCTTGATAAACTAATAATTTAAATAGATGTGAATTTAGGTTAGCAAGTAAATTAATTAGAAGTTTTGAAAAGTTCCCAAACTAATCTCATTGATTGCATTTGGGTGCGATTTAGTTGAAATTTTAGAGGAAAATAGCATCTTGAACTCTGAAGGATTTAGAAATTGCCATGAAAAATTGGATTATTGCTAAGGATGTAACATAGCAAACAGAAGATTTGAACTTTCAAAGGAATTTGCTGAGTCAAAAATGAGCTGTTTTTTAACTGTTAACTTTCTTCATTGTATGTTTACAAACTCTAAATTCTAGTTAATACACAAGATGTATTTAATTAAGAAAAATTTGCAAATTGCTTTCCTTTATGACAAAGGTATAGAATTTGAAGGGAGATACACATCCATATGTATTTTATATATATATATATATATAAAATTATATATTCTCACATATTTAGATTTGCATGAACTACAGCATACTGCAAACATTACATTTGGATTAGAGAGTATTAAAATATTAACTGGTCTGTGCCAGTTTGAAGTTCTTTTATGAATTCACACAAAAAAATTATGATGATTTTTAACTAATCCATTCCTATGGATGTGGGGCCTTTTGATTGGACTATGGCAGTGAGGCATGAGCCAGCTTAGGTTTCTGCCCTCTTGCTGAGTCTGATATAAAAGGAGACACAGAGACAGTTAGACACACAGTGAGACAGGGAGCCACCATTTTGATAAAGCCATGTGAGAGAAAGGGTCTCCCACAGCTGAGCTCAAGGAAAGACGCCCCAAGATCAAGGGTTCTTAACCAGATTTCAGGGAGTCCATGAGCTTGAATTGAAAAAAAAATCAACTATTATCTTTATTATCTCTGACCTCCTGCTGAAATCTAGCATTTCCTTCACTTATGAATGTATGCAATAAATAAATAGCAGTAGTATTCATTTCACCTGACTGTCAAAGGGGTCCATGGAACAAAAATTTAAGAACCCCTGCCCAAGATGCTCAAGGAGCTCAGGGCCAGGGAAAGATGACTGATCAGCCATAGCTGAGCTCAAGGAGAAGGTAGAGAGGTACTAGCAGAGCCACTGTCTTGCCTGATTGCCATATGGCAGGAGTCCAGGATCACTAGCAGTTGATTTTGGTGAGAAAGCATCTCCGACAGTGCCCTGATCTGGACATTTCATGGCCTTGAAACTGTAAGCTTTTACCCTAATAAATTTCCCATTATAAAAGCCAATGCATTCCTGGTACTTTACACAGGCAGCGCTGTGGCAAACAAAGACATGGTCTCTCCCGAATTTCCAAAGTTTATAAATTGAAGATTTCTAAATTTTATGCTTAATTAGCCATGCTATGTTTCCACTAAGCAGATTATAAAGGCATGGCTTTTCTGAGTTATGATAACTCCAAACTCTACTACCTGGGCTTTAATTATGGCTCTGTGACTTATTAGCATTTTGCCTCAGTTTCCTCCACTGTAAAATAACAATAAAAATAATACTGACACTGCTTTCTTATGAGCTTTGGATTAATGTTTCTACTTGAGCCATGGCTCTAATACTAAATAGCTCTGTAAACTTCAGTCAGACATTTAATTATCTGGAATTCAATTTCTTCAACTTAAAAAAAAGGAGATTAGAAAGGATAATATCTATGCTTTTCTCCAGGTATAAAATTCTTTCATCTGATTTTTCAAACTACTGTTTCTCATCCGTATTGCATGGATTCAAAGTCCAACTTTGCTATTTACTAGCTGAGTGTTTCTTCGAATTAGTTACTTAAATTCTCTCTTCCTTAGTTTCCTCATCTGTAAAATAGGTGTTAAAATAATAGCTATGGCATGTTTTCGTTGTGATGATCAAATAAGTTATTATGTTTAAAAGGCATAGAAAGAGCCTGCCCCAAAATAATTAATCACCTTCGTTATTCTTATGAAATCCATGGGGTGAACCCTTATAATTGTGAGCATAATTTTATGAATGTATATTTCTGAGGATCTGCAGTTTTCAACAGATTCTCACAGGGATCCATGGTTTGAACAATTTTATGTGAAAAACAAAGACATCATCCTGGCACCTATGGCTATTACCAACCCATGTTTTACTCTTTGTCCAAAGCAGAGGTGTCTATAGCCAGCATGTTTTTTTTTTAACCCACTCTAGTGTTTTTTCAATGCTTAATTAAGAGAAATTCTCCTCTTTTCCTGTCCCACTAATATTTCATCCTTTTTATGGATGTATCCATAATATCTAGTATTGCGAAGAAGTGTAGTTATCCCAGGTACCACTCTACCACAGAAAGCCAAGCCTCTTCAACCAGTGTAAAGAAAGTGGGCCCTCTTTATATCCCCTTAGATATTGCTCTTCAACCATCTATGATTAGGAACTCCTTTTTTTAGTCTCTTATGCTTAAGTATACATAGGTGCAGTTTTTTGCAATCCATTTTATTGCAGAGTTCTTTCTGAGAAGTGCTCAGCTCTGTGTGTATGTGTGCGAGTGGTATTTCTTGATGCTGAGTATTGACATAAAGCAGTACAGTAATTGGGACTCAGCAAGACTGTCTGTTAACTGACTTTCAGACAATGGATGCCTTAATCTGCTGGAACTTTCATGTACACTGTTCTTTAGTTAAAACATCCCATGTCAATGAAGGAATCATTCAAATGTGGAATTGATCATTCTCACAGCATATAAGACACCATGTAGTACAAGAAACAAATCACTCCTCTCTGTATAAATACAGTGAATTCCCAGCTTGGAGCCAAGATTTTCAAAGCAAAGTACTAAAGTGTCTGATCTGAAAACAACAAACTCTCAGCAGAGATCAGTAGAAAGAACCAAATAATCGCTAAAAGAAGAACAGCATTGATTGGTAAAGTAATATGAAAAAAAGATGTACATTACTTTAAACACTAAATTTGAACATGTATTCATAGATTAGGAAATAAAAATATGAGATAAAGAAGTGTCACCAAAGATGCAAAGTACGCTGAATGGAGGTAATTCATTGTCTAAGTAACTTACCTGCGGATTCAAAGTGAAATGATTAGAATTAATATATATGATGTTTAAGGATAAAGTTGAATATTAAGAGAGAGAAGGTGAGAGAAAGGGCAAGGAAGGGGGAGGGAGAGGGAGAGGGAGAGGGAGGAGAGAGAGGAGAGAGGCACTATTGAACCTCATGCTTAAAGCAACACCAAGGCCAATTAATTTATAAACTAAATTTATATTCATTATCCAGATTTTAAAACTGGGGGGTGGGGGGAGTTATTAAAAGCTCTATCATTGAATTCTTGGCATGCATCCTTTCCATTTTTAATTTGCTCAAGTGTAATTACATTGCCCAAAAATTGCATATCCTGTTTTCTTCATTTAAATTTACAACTGGGGGTCTCAATATTGTTAAAAGAAAATTTGAATAGCTAGATGTATTATCTTATGCGGCCCCAGTAAAATTTGCCATTATCTTGTTTGGAAGCCTTGAAAAATGATTTCACAAGTTTTGCTATAAAAAAATACTATATTGTACCCTTTGGATGGATTTATGTTTTATTGATATGTATCAATAAACTTAATTTGTTTTAAAAATGCTATAATAAATATCTATCTGCATAAAGTCTCTCCTCAGATTTGGGGTTATTAACCTTGGCAAATCATTTCAAATGTTAGGCTAATGGGCTCAGGTACATAATTATTTCTATAATTCCTGGCATACACTTTCAAACAATTTCTTTAATAGTTTGCATAACATCACATTCCTAAATGAGAAGTTCTACAATGCTGCATTATAGCCTACATTGAATACATACAAATTTAATTCGTAAAAACATATCTATATCTCTCTAGCTATACATGAATGTATATGAGCATAGCCATAGATGTATGTATCTATACATATGCATATGTCTTTGTGTATGCACACACATACATAAAGATAGACAGGGAATTTGGACTCAGGATTTAGAGTTGAGTCAGACTCTCCCTGACTGCCTCTACTGTGGGATGGAAGTCTAAAAGAGTGTCAGCAGTAATTTATGCAAGGTTAGAAAGAGTAGAAGCCAGTCTGCAATAAAAGAGATCATACAGAGAGAAGGAGGTAAGACAGAGAATCCTGGAAGCTTTAGATTGCCTGGTTCCAGCATTCTCCTGAGTCACAATTGAAGTATATCATTGCCTTACTTAATAAACCTTTTAGTCCTTGGAATTAATTTACACTTCAGAATAAATTCCTCTTTGTTAAAACTAATTCAAATTTGGTATATGCTACTTGCAATAAAGTGTTCTAAATAATAGAACACTCATTAATAAACAGATCTTGCTACCTAAAAGTGGAGTCATTTCTATTTCATATCCTTTTTCCATCTCACATTCAGATGGGAAGATTCTCTCTTCTCCTTGTAAGGTTCTGATGCTCTATCTGCAAACTCAAGGAAAATATTTTAAAACTTGAAACCACACAGAAAGGAACTGACGACATTTCTAGCCCTTAATTGGTATTTATCTGCCATAAACACATGAGGCTCTTTTGGTTTGTTCAGCTATACTTGTCTGGATAAGGCCATTTAAACACAATTTGGAATTGTCTTTGGGTTACTCTCAGTGATAATAAGAACTTTTAATTCCTGCCAATTATAACAATTCACAAACACAGATAGGGGTGACCAAAGAATCCAACCAGGACTTTCTGCTTAGTTTCATTAGATCCAGACTTAATGAAGGGGAAAAATCACTAGCAATGAAAAACTTGTAAGCCATGTTGAGTTTCTTGCTTAAAGTTAAGTAATACTGATTGAGTCTGTGATGGGCGGAAGCACAGCCCCTGCCAAATGAAAAAGGGAATTGATATACCAAAACCAGAAGTATGAGTTCCTCTTAACATGCTTGTTTTATAGGAACCACTAATCACAGGCACCATCAATAAAATATATATGTGAAGAATGTCATTAAGTTTACAAACTGATAACATTCTAAGGAACTGGCACTATCTAGAGAGATATATTTAAAGACAGTTTCTCCTTAACTTTGTCAGACAACAAAATTCAAAATGCAAGAGGACAGTGAAATGCCAAAAATGAATATATCTAAGCATTCTGCTTAATGTTTCTATTGTTAAAAATACCAATTCTCTGCTTTTATTTTACATTTTAACACATAAGAAGGGTATTTGAAATTTCATACTTTAGTAGTCCTATGGTTTACCCCAAAAGACAAACATAAATGCATGCATGAAAATTTAACGGCTTTTTCCTGGTTAATTTCAGGTCATAGCTCATCACTTTGTATTAGGACAAAGTTCCAACAACCTCATATGCATCATTATGAGGAGATAAAAAGGATTACGAATTAAGTTTGAATCAGTGCATAGAATGTTAAAATTCCTCCGCTACTAGTGTGAATAGAAATAATTACCCTTAATATAAGCTCACTGAGGAAGAAAAATGAATACCCATTTTTTTTATTCTCCCATAATTAACATTTTTGGGTCCTTTGTGCTTATCTTTGTTTGGTCTCAACCTTAGCATGAGAAGACGTTGCATTGCCCATGGGACATTCATTTCACCTTTGGCGCCCACTCAGTTTTGGGAGAGATTTTTTCAAACCACCTGCCTTGAGGTCTTCAAACTTTGGTGGAACATCCTTGAAGGTACCAGACAAAAATGAATTATGTGACTTGGATATATGACTACAGATAGAATTTTTTTAAAAAAAGTACTTTAAGGAGAACATACTCCTTTTTTAATTTTACAGTAAATTATTAAATTAAGTAAATATTTCAGCTTTCCTAAGGCTATTTTGAGTTACACCCGCAGACCATAGGGATCTATCTTTTCGCTTGTTATTTAACGTATTTTAGTTAATTTTTTTTAAAGCAAATTCATCTTTCTAAACCTGTGAGTACTCTATTTCAATGAGATATAAAAAGTGGGAGCCCTTCCTCCATGCTACTATTCAAGTGTAGATTTCAATTAGAGCTGCATGAAGGCTCTACTCTTGAGAAAGAGCTTTCTCTAACAGTCAAGACCCCACTCCTCTTCTCATCATTTTTTCCCTCATAATACCCTCCCTAAAGGCCAGGAGATCAGGCTCTACAACTTTGGACACAACTTTGAAAAATGTGCCAAATCTTAGTCCATCTTCAACAATTAGGGAACACAAACAGATTTGAACATACAAAATGCTTTTAAACTATGTTTTGGGACTTGAACTGAATTAACAAACTATTCACAATTAATTTCTAATTACTTACTAATTCATTAAACATTTCTTTGTCACCAAAATGGAAGGAGGAATGGAAAAAATAGAGAAATATATGAATATCTATGCTCCCATGTCTTCTTTTCTGAATTAAAAAGTTTTGAAAGACAATCTGACAAATTTCCCACATTGCCAGATATGATGACTCATAGATATCAGGTCTCAATGTTTTATTAAATTCAACTGTTGTAGTATCACTTTTCCAAACTGTATCAGTCAGCCAAAGGGGTGCTGATACAAGAAAACAGAAATTGATTGGTTTTTATAAAGGGTCTTTATTTGGGGTAGGAGCTTACAGATACCAGGCCATAAAGCATAATTTACTTCCCTCATCAAAGTCTATTTCTACGTGATGGAGCAAGATGGCTGCCAATGTCTGCGAGGGTTCAGACATCCTGGGTTCCTCTGGGCTCAGCTCCTCCATTTTCTCCACAAGGTCAGCTGTAGACCTTGAGGCTGTCTAGGCTTTGCCTCTCTCCACAAGGCCAGGTATAGACTATTAGGCGAATGGCTCTGTCTCTCTCCCCATGGCTTAAGCTTAAGACTCCAGCTTAAGACTTTAGCATCAAACTCCAACATTAAAAGCCCTCAACTCTGTCCTTTGCCATGCCTTTTATCTGTGAGTCTGCACCCACCAAGGGGTGTCCTAATGATGTGGCCCAATCAAACTTAACTTAATCATAACTTAATCATGCCCAGGTATAGATCAGATTACAAACATAATCCAATATCTATTTTTGGAATTTCTAATTTTATCAAATTGCTATACAAACCAACCTTGAAAATCAGGGGTGTGATTGTTGGGCTAATGTGTCAACTCATCCAGGTAATTGTGCCCAGTTGTTTGGTCAAGCAAGCACTGGGCTAACTGTAATCCAATGGTATTTCATGGACTTTACACATCAGTGAGTTGATTGCATAGATAGCTGCTTATATCTACAATCAACTAAGAAGATTGCTGTCAGCAATGAGTGATTTCTTATCCAATCAGTTGAAGACCTTAAAAGGGGAAGTGATTTCAGCATTCAGAAAGAGAATTCCCATCTCTACTTCAGACAGAGAGCTTCTCCTGGAACTCAACAAGGATCTTTATCAGACCCCCTGGTTTGCAGCCTGCCCTGTGGAATTTGGACTTGTGCATCACCACATTTGTGAGACAATTTTATAAAATCTCATATTATTTACAGATATCACCTGTCAGTTCTGTTCTGTTGCCCTAGAGAACCTTGACTAATACAAGGGGGGCTATAGTCATTAGCATGTTGAAATACTCTTGACTTTTCAATCATAATCAAAGTCTACCTGCTGAGGATGTAGAATGCTGCATAAAAATGTTGCTCCCACCTATGAGAAAAAGTTGGATAATCTATAAAAGCATGTTTTTTGGGCCAATCAAAAGCTGTGGCCTTCTCTGAGGAGAAACTGGACACATGACAAGGGTTTTAAATGAACTCTAAGACTCCAAGGGGTTCATGAGCTTGAACTGTAAATTCAAAAAAAAACTTTATTCTAGTGGGGACATGTTGGTGCAGGTGTTTTGTATTTATTAAATACTATACAGTATAGTGTGGACTTAGTAAGGGGCCTGTGTTTTTCACCTGACTGGCAAAGGGATCCATGGAACAAAAAAGGTTAAGAACCCCTGTTCTAGAGGTTAGCAATAAAGATGAACAACTTGCCTGTACACATGGGAAACTTCAGCACAGTAATGGAAACTATAAAACAGTTAAGTGGCAATGCTAGAAATAAGTCATAATCAATTAAAATATTAAATTAAAATCATTGTTAAAAAGAAAAATAATACATGTCAAAATTATATGTCTAAATTAGTAGTACTATGTTAAAAATGACAATGAATAGGGCCTCCACCTACCACATGGGAGGTCGAAGGTTCAAACCCCGGGCCTCCTGACCCATGTGGTGAGCTGGCCCATGCGCAGTGCTGATGCGCGCAGGGAGTGCCGTGCCACACAGGAGTGTCCCCCACGTAGGGGAGCCCCACGCACAAAGAGTGCGCTCCATAAGGAGAGTCGCCCAGCTCGAAAAAGGTGCAGCCTGCCCAGGAATGGCGCCACACACGGAGAGCTGACACAACAAGATGATGCAACAAAACAAGACACAGATTCCGGGTGCCGCTGACAAGAATACAAGCAGACACAGAAGAACACACAGCGAATGGACACAGAGAGCAGACAACTGGGGAGGGGGCAGGGAAGGGGAGAGAAATAAGTATTTTAAAAAATGACATGATTTAAATCACTGTAGAAATTTATATTGGAAAATGTTATCAACTTTCACACTTGAGTACTTAGTCTCTGATGGAAGACACAGCACCATAATGTTTATTATTTAAGTGCTGTACATTTGCATGGCAGGCTATCCTACCCTCCATCTTGCAGATAAGAAAACTGAGGCTAAAAATGTTAGTTATTTCTCCAAGGTTACACTTCTGCTAAGTGTAAGTTTGTCCTACTAAAAAGTCTTTATTCATAGCATTAATACTTTTGCGCTTCTCATACTATAAGAGTAAAATAAATGAATCCACCAGTCGAAATGGTCCATTTTCACTGAGAAAGAACCATTACAATTGTAACAATCTCTGTGATAAGACCAGAAAATGAACATGAGGTGGGCTTCCAGGAAAATTGGAAGGCTTTGTCTAAAAAAATGCAAAATTATGATGCATATTCCCTTCTCAATAGTGTACAATGATTGGGTCTATCTCTTCTGTCACATAGTCAACATATAATTCCCATTCAAACTTCCTTTCCATTTTACTGTAGCATTTCAAATTTCATTGATATTCCTTAAATGCAACACAAAAGAGAAGTAGATAATTTCAGTCATTCCAATTTGGAACCTTTTTTAGAGTGGCACGAAGAGATTTCACTATAATGTATCAAGTCCCAGTTGCCGTTTTATTTTTTATCATTTCTGAATTGGTAGGTGGGTTAGAATTCTCAGAAAGGAAAACTGGTTCTCAACATGTAAATGAATTTTCATCCAAAGCTACAGAAGTGAACAAAGTTAATGCTCACACCCATGAGTTCTACTGATTGATCATTTAAGACACTCAGACGAGAAAGTTACTGGGTTCTGAGAGTAAATCATGGTTAAATGTTTGCAAGATGCTTTCTGTGGCAAGTCAGCTTATTGCTCTAATTATTTGAGTTTTTGATGTGTCATTGTTTTTGTTGTTGTGTTTTGGTTCCTTCTCCATCATTCTGCTGTACAGGTGTTACTCAGACAAAGAGAGAATGAAGCTTTGCATGAACAATCCAATTTCTTGCACTATCCCAACTGTGAATCACACAAATTTGAAGGAATGCAGGACTCATTCAGGATTCAGGCACACCCCCTTAGCGCCACACATGGATGCATGATTCCATCATGGTTGTACTGAACATCTAAGCATCTAGTATGCACCAGAACTTTTGAAGTCACTGCCCAATAGCAAAAACTGTTTGGCTTTATTCATCATTTCAATCTATGAAAATGCTTACAGATTCTTCTTTAATTTGAAGCTTGTTGTTCTACTGCACAAGCCAGAGCTCCCATTAGAAACATGAAAACATATCCAGGGTAATTTCAAATGAACAAGGAAGATGTGATTATGATAACATGGCTGCCAGAGTAACAGGGGTGACAAATGCGATGAAATTTAGAATTCCCAATTTCCCCCTCCCTTAAAAAAAAAAAGAAACAAAAAAGCTGGTTTTAGCTTCAAGGATAAGCACTATCTGATCTATTTCTTAAAATCATCAGGAAAGAGTCACTGAATCATTGCAAATTTGAGCAACCGAACGTGAAGCATGACTGATCCTTTTAGAATGACTACTTGAGTACATAATATTTCCAGTATTCTTGTTACCTCTGTGAAAGAAAGTAAAAAGCAGGTATTTGTCAGGGTTATCAGGGAATGATCTGCTTCCTGCCTCCCTCTACCTACTGTTTTGGAAAACACACACAGTCACAGAAAACCAACTTGGAAGATACAGCTAAAAGAAGCAGAAATAAAAAATAGTACTAAAAGAGGTGGCGAACTTGGCCCAGTGGTTAGAGCGTCTGTCACCACATGGGAGGTCGAAGGTTCAAACCCCAGGCCTCCTGACCCATGTGGAGCTGGCCCACGTGCAGTGCTGATGCTCGCAAGGAGTGCCCTGCCACGCAGGGGTGTCCCCGCGTAGGGGAGCCCCACGCGCAAGGAGTGTGCCTGTAAGGAGAGCCGCCCAGCGCAAAAGAAAGTGCAGCCTGCCGGGGAATGGTGCCAGACACATGGAGAAATGACACAACAAGATGATGCAACAAAAAGAAACACAGATTCCTGTGCCGCTGACAACAGAAGTGGACAAAGATGCAGCAAATAGACACAGAGAACAGACAACCGGGGGGGGGGGGGGTGAGCGGGAAGGGGAGAGAAATAAATAAATAAATCTTTTTTAAAAAAATAGTACTATTTTTTAAACTCAAGCCCTCTAATTGATGGTGGTGGACAGTGGTGGCAATTTTCTCACACTCTCTTGCTCCCATGCTCTCTCTCTTCCAGCTAATCTATATCTTCTACAAGAGAAGGATGCTTCAAATAGTACAAAGGGCCTGGAAGATGAGAACAGCAGAAAAGGAGCACCTTTATTTGTGTTTGTGTGGACTCACCAGCTTCTAGCCATCCTGTTTAATTTTATGTTTGTGATTTAAAAATAAGAAAGGAAAGTGGGGGAAGCTTACAAAAGCAGGCACTAGGAGCTCCCGTTAACTTTGAACTAAACAAATACGATGCACTTTGACTTAAGCTGGGGAAGAATTTATGCAGCTACTCCATGTTGCCCTCTCACCCGACAGTGAAGGGCAGGAGACAGGGACAAAAATAAGAGTAATTCCATGGAAATGCTTTCTGCCCAAATGCTAATTCAGAAGAGTCCTGAAATTGGAGATGTAAGAGAATTCTAAGTGTGGATTCTGGGCCATCCTTAAACAATCCAGGGCTGAAGAGCTGTTTTCAGGGATAAATTTATTCTGTGTGCAATGTTTCTTGACCTACTTCTCATAGGGAAAATTCTGCCTGAAAACTAGAAAGAATCCATTCGTCAATTTAGCTTAAGATTAATCTTAAAACAAAACATGCTAATTGTACAAAAATGCCTTATTAGATATGTATAAAACAGACAGAAGAATACTTGGGGTGAAATATTTTATAAGGTGTACCATGCATGAATATAAAAACCGAAACACTAAAGGAGAGTAAAGAACACACAGTTTAGTTCCAAATAAGGAAGTTATTGGTGATAAACAAACAAAAAAAGAGAGATTGGGGCAGGGGGAGTAGGGCGAGAAAGAGAGAGATACTCTCATTAGGAGCAATGTGTGAATAGAACTCATATTTGTTGATGGTGTACTACATGCCTGATATTATATTCCGCATTTAAGCCTCACTATTAGAGTAAGAGACATTTTGTTTCCCTTTTACAGATGGGAAACCTAAGGTTAAATGGCTTTATTATTTGTCCACAATCACACTGCACATGCAGAGGTACCACAGTATTAACCAAGGGTCTCTATCTCCATAACAGTCCCATCATCAGAACCACAGGCATTCACTTTATTTAGTTTAACCTTTACATTACTCCATAATAACATAAGAGAAAATGGAAAAAAGAGAATCATTTTGTCAGAGAAATGATAATTATGTGCATATTTTTGAAGTGCTTGCTATGTGTCCCTTAATTAGCACTTTAAAATTATTAAAACGTTTAATTCTCAGAACAACCCTATAAGGTTGGTACTTTTCCTTTTTATTTATTTTTTAAGAAAGGATGATGGATTTAAAAAAAAAACATTTATTGTCTATCTATTTATCTATCTATTTGTTTATTCTTCCTCTCCCTGCCCCACACTGCTGTTTTTGCTGTGTCCATTCACAGTGTGATCTTCTATATCTATTTCTCTTTTTGTTTTCTTGTCTTTCTCCTCTAGGACTCACTGGGATTTGTTCCTGGGGACCTCTGATGTGGAGAGAGGTTCCCTGTCAATTGAGCCACCTCAGTTCCTCGTCTCTGTTGCACTTCACCTTTACTCTCCCCTTGGTCTCTCTTTTGTTGCATCATCATCTTGCTACGTGACTTGCTTTGCACACTGGCTCATCATGAAAGCAATCGGCTTGTTGTGCAGGCACTTGGCTTGCCACGTGGGCACTGGCTCAACACGCGGACACTCACATGGGCACTCTGCTCACCACGCAGGCACTTGGCTCACTGCACGGGCACTCACATGGGCACTTAGCTCACCACATGGACACTCGGCTCACCATGTGGGCACTCGGCTCACCACATGAGCATTGGCTCATTGCGCAGACATGCTTTCTCTTCTTCTTTTTCACTAGGAGTCCCCAGGGATTGAACCCGGGTCCTCATATATGGTAGGCAGAGGCCTTATCACTTGAGTTACATCTGCTTTGCTAAGGTTAGTGCTTTTATTGGCTCCACTGTATAGATGGGAAACCAAAAGTCAGTGAAGTGAGTAATTGCCCAAGGTCACACAGGTACTTGGCAATAGATGGGCACAAATTTAAACCCAGGCTCCTCTGACTCCATTATTAAACCAATAATGTGTGCTGACTAATCACTGGGCTGGTAAACAATGGCCACATAATCATACTTATTGTCTGACTGGAACATTATCTATTTACCTCTGATTTTTTTTTTCTTTTCAATTTTCCATCACTTTCAGGTATATGCAATTCCACTTTCACTCTTTCTGTTTGTGCCACTTTCAACATTGTTTCCCTTCTCTTTGACCCACATACTTAAAACGGGTCACAAGTTTAAATATGGCAAGCCCTCCAGCCCTGCAAATGATGGGCAATAAAACTTGCTGATAGCACTGGGAATTTTTTAAAGTTGACCCACACCTACTTTTATATTTTTAGATTTGATAGTACCTTGCAAATAGAAAATCACATTTTATCTGCATAGATCTTTATCTTTAAAATTTTCCTGGAGGGAAAATAAATGCATTATTTTTCTTACTACAATGTGTTTTAAAAAATCAATTACCTGGAGTGATTATGATTCAAACCTAAAACGAAGTGTGCTAATGTATAAATATATGTATTTTTAAAGTTCCTTAGTGTGAAACTGCTTTCCTGCAAAAAAGCCATCAGAATTACCTGTTTCCCCTGTACTCTGAACATCCCCAAGTGTAAAAGAAATTAAACTTGCAAATTTCTATGAATTTCATTCCAAAAGGAATGTTGGACTTTTAAAAAATGAAGCAACATGGTAGGGATGGGTTTTAAGTAGGGATTCCTAATTTACTATAAATTAATTTCTTCCAAAAGGATTTGAAATAACTTTTCTAGATCACTCAGGATCTGTAGATGTTTAAGAATTAGAAATGCACATATAAACTTAACTAAATTTATACGTACATATAATATTATTGTTGCAAAACATGGAAAGCTTTACGAGAATGATTTTCATATAAGTATGAATACATACATATAGATCCACATTTTTACTTTCATTCATATTTTATGTTTAATCTTTTTCAATTCAGGCAAACAAAAGGCACATTACATCAGTAACAATTTTTGTATTCACATCAGCTGGATAGCAGTACTGATAAAACTGAGGGAAACCTTCTGTTCCCACAGCCTTTACATTGTAGAAACTGTGACACAATCACATGTTTTACAAATTTATAGCATTACAGCACACCAGAATTCAATGCTATAAGTTGTTTAGAGAGAGAAGAAACCTTGGCTAATGCATGGAGGGGTTGACACATTTACCATACCCGTGTTATGTCAAACAAAAGAGAGGGGGGCTGAAAGAAAAGGACTGACAGAGCCTGGAAGGGAGAACAACACATCAGGACAAGATTTATGGCTGTGGTGATTCTAATCATTGGATTATAACTGTATTGTGATTTGTGGTCTAATCTTTCTTTTGCTTTGGGGGTAGCTTATTCACCCAATCTTTTGGGATATTTAGATGGACTCATTGAACCCCAGGTCTAAATATTAGTTGAGTAAGACACAGCCTTCTCTGTCTAACCAAGGAAGGGATGGATTGTGTTCCATTTTGCTTCTTGCATCATGCCTGCCCAATGAAACTTCGAAAATGTAGGCATTGTCTACTCAGCCTGAACATTAAAAAGATTTCTCCCCCAGTTTTCAAGGATTTGTTTTTCATGTGATGCTTCTAAAATCAATATAGAAGCTTGGCTGAAAACAGGACTTCCTAACTTATCGCTGTTATCACGCTGGAAGTTACTTAGGACTGTTCCTTCCTTCACCCTTACATTCAATTACCCTCACAGGTTTCTCACCTAAGAGCCATTTAAATTTCTCAGAGGACTCTGTTCCTCTTTCCTCCATATGGAGCCTACTGTTCCTTAAATGAGGTATCTGCCACTTCCACAGTATGCAGTATTAATGGTAGAAATGTTTAGATGTACAAAAGGCAGAAATGGGAAAAAGAAAGACTATTAAATTCAAGACTTTAAAAAAAAAGGAAAAGGTAATGAAAAGGAAATGTAAGAGTAAGAGACAGTTAGGAAAGGTTTCGGGTGGCTGTCAATCTCTTCCTACACTGCTTCCTTTTCCTCTCAATACTAAACTTGCCATGTCCTTCCAGAGAAGAGGAAGGGGACCAGAAGAACCAAGAGATATTATCAAAGTGAAATTTTGGAAGGCTACTATTACCTGCTCACCAGCTATATATTTTTGAAACTTAAAAAATATTTTAATTTCCAGGGAAACGGCTGTGGCTCAATCCATTGGGCTCCTGTTTACCATATGGGAGGGCCCGGGTTTGTGCCCCAGGGCCTCCTTGTGAAGGCAAGCTGGCCCGTGCCCATGGAGAGCTGGTGCAGCAAGATGACACAACAAAGGGAGACAAGATACAGAAGAACATGCAACGAATGGACACAGAGAGCAGACAGCAAGCAAGCCGCAAGGTGGGGGTGGGGGTGGGGAATATATAAATAAATAATAAATCTTAAAAAAATAATTTAATTTCCAATATCAGTACAAAGCAGGGTCAGCATGAATGTGGATCCTTCTATTAAGATGACTAACTGAGGAACTAAACCAAATCTTTCTCACAGCCATTTTTCTTTAAGCAAATGTGCTGATTCGATATCATTGGTTCAGTTCTCCATTTGGTCAAATTAAATAAGCCCAGAATATTTGCAAATATATTTCTCTTTAAAATATGCCTTTTTAATCCTTTAAAGTAAAAAAAATAGAAATATTAAAGTATATATTTAAATGAGGCTTTCTCTTTCAACAGGGATGTTCATTTTCCTACATGAATTAGTTTAGACTTTTATCAACACTGATAGCATCCCATTTCTAAATTTAAACTATCAACAGAAAGTGAACATTTATTCCATCAAATCTCTGTTATGTTTACACAATAACTCATTAGTTATCTGAGACCAACTTGAGACAAAATGTTTGGTTTGAACAGACATTTGTTAATAATAACTAATCCTGTCATGTGCTGCATGTGCAGTAATAAGTTCTTTTCTATGCTACATTGCATTTTCAGAATGTTCAGATACTTACAAATTACTAATTCAGTAAATTAAAAAGTTCTAAAGTGCCCCAGGAGGTAGGAACAGGGCAATGGGGTAGGTACTGGGGGTGATGCTAGGTAATCCTCTCCACTAAATATCTAACCAAAGACAGGCATAAAAGAATAAGAGTGGAAAAAGTGCACACAAAACTAATGTCATTAGTAAATATTCTGAGATGTGTGCTCTTGAATCTGCTTCATCTCTACTTCATTTTGAGCCATTCAGGTCAACAATCATCAATCAATCTCTATCCCCTTTAAGCAGAGAGCAAGGGCAACAGCATGCCTTAATGATTTCAATCTCTAGCCTTCAAGGGGACAGATTATAGGGACTGGAAACAAATCAGTCCTTCACAGGGCAATTCGGCCTACAGCTTGTGACAAAGCTTGATTAGAACAGAAAACCGTTAAGCCAGCAAAAACAAGACAATCATAAGGGTAGAGGAAATAGACTAATGAATTTTAGTGTTCATAGCAAGATAAACTTAATGTTTTATTAGTTCTTGTGCAGTCATCCATGTAGTCATTTAGCTGTTTAAAATGGGCAAGAAAATGATAATAAAGCATCCCATTAGCAATTTCTTTCCTTTTTTCTCATGAGCAAAGTCAAGATACATTTGGATGTCAATTCGACCCATTCTTCAAGGCCCACTCAAGCCCATTTTCAAAAACAAACCAACTCCCAAACCGAAAGCAAAGACCTTGTTTGACTACTGAAGTCCTAACAATCCTAAATCTTTCAGAGTCCACTTATGCCTTTAATGTGCTTAACACATCCTTTAGTATGTAATTGCTCTCTAATGTTTTAATTTGTATATGATTCCTTTTAAAAATTAGAAAGTATACCCTTTTATTCAGGTTATTTGGATCCTTCACCATCTCACATAAATTATTGAGAACATAACTGTTAGTATCACTTAATGATTGTAATTATTTTGTTATACTCAACATGGGAAATAAGGAAAATGTTTTCTATTTTAAATACCTTTAAAGCTACTCTATCTATGTGACTGTATTCCTGTAGTTAAACAAGGCCTTTTCTGAAAGGTATATTTGGGGATCTGGAATTCCATCTTGTTTTAATGCAAAAAAAATAGGGGAAATAAATATTTACTTAAAATAGGAATTATTTTAGGAATACTTAAATATAAGACTTGTAGTTTGAAATATTATCCTACAAAGATACAAGTAAAACCATGTTTCCAAATTGGTTTCCCTGGAACACTGTTTATAAAACTAATCTTAAAATGTTAAACAGGTTACTTCATCTCGAAATTTCTCAGAGCCTTGAGTGTATAAAGGTGACAT
This sequence comes from Dasypus novemcinctus, assembly GCF_030445035.2. Lineage (NCBI taxonomy): Eukaryota > Metazoa > Chordata > Mammalia > Cingulata > Dasypodidae > Dasypus > Dasypus novemcinctus. Next base: position 37,325,371 of record NC_080704.1, read on the forward strand.
TGACAATATTCCAAAGGAAGCTATTATCTGCAGTTTTTCCCCAAATATATTTGACCAAGGAATTATTTTTGTCTTTAATAACTATTAATGTGAGGCTCAGTTTTTCTAACATAGTTTTTAAAACATTTAATATTGTTGTAGAAATTCTAGCTTGAGCAATTAAGGGAAGAAAAAGAAATAAAAGACATCCAAATAGGAAAGGAAGAAGTTAAACTTTTTTTATTGGCTGATGATATGATCCTATATATAGAAAATCCTGAGAACTATTAGGACTTATAGACATTTTCAGCAATGTGGCGAGATACAAGATTAACACAAAAAAATCAATAGCATTTCTATACACTATCAATGAGCAATCTGAGAAGGAAGTTTTAAAAAATCCATTTACAATCATGACTAAATGATTTAAATATTTAGGAATAAATTTAACCAAAGACATAAAGCACCTGTATTCACAAAACTATAAAACATTGCTAAAAGAAACCAATGATGATGTAAATAAAAGGAAGAATAGTCTGTGTTCATGGGTTAGAAGACTAAATACCATTAAGATATCAATTCTACCCAAACCGATTTACAGATTTAATGTGATCCCAATAAAAATTCCAATATCCTTCTTTGTAGAACTGGAAAAGCCAATTATCAAATTTATAGTGAAGGGTAAGGGGCCCCAAATAGTCAAAAGTATCTTAAAAAGGAAGAATGGAGTTGGAGGACACTCACTTCCAGATTTTAAAGAATATTGTCTAGCTTCAGTGGTAAAATCAGCATGGTGCTGGTATAAAGATAGACATATTAAGCAATGGAATCAAATTGAGAATTCCGAAATAGACCCTCGCATGTATGGTCAAATGAATTTTGACAAGGCAGTCAAGACCACTCGGCTGAGCCACAACATTCTATTCAACAAATGGTGCTGGGAGAACTGGATATCCACATCCAAAGGAAAGAAAGAAGACCCCAATCTCACACCTCAGAAAAAAATTAATTCAAAATGGATCAAGGACCTAAATATAAAAAATAGGGCCATAAAACTCTTAGAAGAAAATATAGGGAAACATCTACAAAATCTCGTGCTTGGATATGGTTTCTTGGAACATACACCCAAAACACAAACAACAACAATGAAAAAAGATATATGGGACTGCCTCAAAATTAAATACTTTTGATGTGTTTTTTTTTGTTTTGTTTTGTTTAGGAGGTACTGGGGATTGAACCCAGGACCTTGTATGTGGGAAGCAGGTGTTCAATCACTGAGCTACATCCACTCCCCAATAAAAGATAGTGTTTTTGTTTGTTTGTTTTAGGAGGTACTGGGGATCAAATCCTGGACCTCATATATGGAAGCAGGTGTTCAACCATTGAGCTACAGCAGCTCCCCAAAATTAAACACTTCTGTCCTTCAAAAGAATTTTTCAAGAAAGTAAAATGACAGCTTACTCAATAGGAAAAAAATCTTCAGAAACCATAGATCTGATAAGGGATATAATTCCATGTTATATAAAGAGATCACACAACTTAACAAAAAAATGACAAGCCACTCCATTAAAAAAATGGGCAAAAGAAATGAACATATTTCCAAAATGGAAATACAAATAGCCAAAAGATACTTGAAAAGATGTTCACCATCACTAGCTTTAGGGAAATGTAATGAAAACTACAATGAGACATCATCTCACATCATACAGAATGGCCAGTATTAAATGAACAGAAAACTTCAAGTGCTAGAGAGGATGTAGAGAAATAGGAACACTCCTTCGATGTTGGTAGGACTGTAAAATGGTGCAACCCCTCTGAAAGGAAATCTGGTGGTTCCTCAGGAAACTGCTACTAGGAATATACTGAGAAGAACTGAACACATGGGAGTGAACAGATATTTGCACATTGACACTCATAGCAGCATTATTTACAATTGCTAGAAGATGGAAACCTAGGTGTCCATCAACTGATTAATGGATAAACAAGACGTGGTATATTCATATGATGGAATGTTACTCAGGTGTAAGAAGAAAACATTTGGAGAAGGACTTGACAGCATGAAAGGACCTTGAAGATATTATATTGAATGAAATAAGCCATATATAAAAGGATGGATATTGTATTGTCTCACTGATATGAACTCAATAGAATGTGTAGACTTGTGGAGTTGGACTATGAAATGTAGATTTGTGGGAAATGGAATGTAGGATGAGAAGTGGGAGAAGATGCTGGATGTATATAGACTGTTTAATAAGGTTAAATGTAAATAAGTGGTTATGGTTGGAATTGACGGTAATGATTTATAATGAATGCAACAGACACTGTTGATTTATGGACGTGATAGTGGCTGAAACAAGTAGTCTAGGAAGATGAATGTTAGTTGGTAGACAGCGTGAGGATAATATTGGGAATGTATAACAATGATTTGGAAGTAGATGATGATTGTGGTTAATAATATAAATAGAGGAATGTTCTACTACAGGGTATTAGGAATGTGGTGACATGGGGAAAATATAATGCAATTTATGGACTATAGTTAACAACAATATTGTAATGTTTTTTGTAGCAAAAGCAAAGTTGGTACTATATTAATTCTAAAGGTAAAAAAAAAGAATATGGGGTTTGGTTTTGTGAGAAACGAATATGATTAAGCATTTCTTTTTCTTCATTTTTTCATTAATAAGGAGATCTTGACTATGTCATTTAACTAATCTGTGTTCATCTGTGTATCTTTCTGAACACTGAGTTAGCAGTTGGGAAAATAGAAGTGCTGAAAAAGAACATTTTAGGAGTAATGTTTCTGTAACTTGCTGATCTGCCTTTTTCTGCTCTTTTATTTTTATGAATTTGAAATAAAGTTGTCAATAAAGGCAAAAACAAAAAACAAAAAAACCCCACTTGTATAAATTTATCCCGAGAGCATGGAAAATGTTTCTTTAACTAATTAATAGCAGAACTGGCTGGAAGTTAAAGCTGGTTCAAAGGAGAATTCAAGGAACTGAACATATATAGCCACTGAAAGAAAGAATTCTAGAACAAGATTGCTAATATAGATACAAATCTGGTTAATATCTTACAGGTCAATAAAACCATATTCTTCAATATTATATTTTTCTACCAGAAAAAAAATACTTGCATTCGTTATGGACATACAAAATAAATAAATTTGCATAAAACTTCACAGAGTCTGAGCCCTAATCAATAGTAAATACCAAGATAAACAAAGATACATTCCCCAAGAAAATTAAATAATCTTTGAGCAGACCTGTTAGACAATACTTTAGTATGAAGGAAAAGGTCATTTAATTATCCTTTGCCTTATTTTCAAGTTTTAGGTAAAGTTTAACAAACTTCAATGCATCATACATACTGATTTAATTACTTAATATTTATTTAGCACCAATTAAGGGTTAGACATTGCCCTAGGGGCTAGAGAGATGATGATGAACAAGAAAAAAGCCCATTCTTCTAGAAGCCTACTGACTGGTAAGGATATAGAAATGCAAACAGGAAATTGCAAAGTATTATGAGGTATGTTAAAATACAGTAACTGTGGGGTGTTGAGAAGATATATAAGAGGGATACCTAGCAGCAATATTAGGGATTTTTTCCAAAAAGTGACATCACGTAAAGAATAAACTGGAATCACCTGAGTAAAGAGTAGGAGTGGGGATGGTGAGGTAGGGGTTGAAAGGCCATTTCAAGCAAAGAGAATATTAGGATCTAGAAATAACAATTTGTGCAGCATGATTAAGGTAGGGAGTGGGGTGATTGAGGGGTGGTGGGGTGGGGAAAGGAGAGATGTCACAGGATGGTGCAGAGGTCAATTCATGGAGAGATTGCTAGGGCATGTTACAGAGTTCAGATTTCATCCTTGGGGCAATGAGTATGTAATCATTCTAAGCAGGGTGCAAAGCATGATCTGATTTGTGCTTTAGGAAAATCCCTTTGATAACAACAGTTTGGAGAATGGATTTGAGACATTTCAGGAGGGGAGCATAATGAGACAAAGAATTAAGAGGCCCTTGTAATAATTCAGGTGAAAGGTGCCATTAAACTAAGCGGGCAAACATTGAGAGAGAAACGTCAAATCGGTTAATTGTTTAGCCTATTTACAAACCACAAATCCAATTAAACTGATGTAGTGAAACTTGCAAAATTTGTTTGCCGGTGATTTGTTTTGAATGTTTCTGTAAAATGATTATGTATATTCATATAGTCTTTGGGGAAGAGAGCCGGCAAAATATGACTTTACAAAATATATAAATAAATAACATTTTATAAAATAAAATCGATACAATAAAAATAATCACTCAATGTCATGTCCACCAATCACAATAGATTGTTCTCTTTGGGGGTATTTTACAAACCATTGAGACATTGATTATCAGTTAAAGAACAAGAGAATAGTAGACTATCCCAGAAGAGAAGGGAGAAAAGTTTTTTCCAAAAGGAGAGACTGATCAACAATCAATGCTACAGAGAGGTAAAATGGGGCCTGAAGTGACTCAGATCTCAGCAAAATCAGCTTAAGTTGAATGATGTGGCAGAAGCCAGATTATTGAAGGTTGTGGCAGCTATGTGAGGTGGGGAAGTAAATACAGTGGACGGAGAGATTTTTAAAGCAGTTTAGCTTTGAAAGCTGAAGACAGTGGTTTGGTAGGGGATAAGAACCGATAGAAGCATGTCCCATTTTTACTACAGGAAAGAAAGACCGTGCTTTAGCGAATAAGTTATTCTAACTAATTCAAAGGGTTGATGGTAAGGGGGAAAAAATGTAAGAGGCATTTGCATTTTAAGCCTTTTATTTTGCCAATCATTGAGGGGAGGGGTAATATTTTCTTCTTCAATGGTAATACTTCAGCAGGTGGAAATAGATTTTAGGATTGCTGGAAGGGTATTACAAAGAGTCTTTGAAATCAATCAATTTTCACACACGTGGCTCTGGAGGGGTGGGTTTCTCATGCCACAAATCTAGTTTCTAGTCTCAGCTCCTCTGCGTACCCTTAACACAAGACTGAGTCTTGTTAAGCCTCAATTTCTCAATTTGAAATTTCTAGCAAGTTCCCAAGCAATGCTAAGGTTGCCGGTTTGACCATATTCAGAACTACAGCTCTGGTGCATTGCCAGTCACATGATAAAAATGCAGTAAATGTAATTATTAGGGTTTCTTTGATGGGGACAGAACCACGCTGCTCACAGCAAGATAGGACCCTAATTCCTGAGGATAGAAAAGCCTGCACAATCCTGATCAAAGTCTGCTGGATCCCTCCTTCCAAACCTCGCCCTCATTTCTTCCCTCAGCACAATATCCGCTCTCTTCCAGACCCCTGTTCAATTACCTGAACCCTCCACTTCTTTTTCATTCATTCATTCCTTAAACAATCTGCTACATTATTCATTTACACATTAAAACGTGTTTCTGTCATATTTGCTTTGATTTTAATTAGTACTTTGAGCTTTTAATATCAAAATACTCCTTTTATAACATCCAAGAATGGATCTCTTTATCATTTCTAGCTCTTATTATGAAGTTTCTGACAATAACAGTGCCTCTGAACCATGCCCTCTATTGATGTGGGTGATTATTGTACTGACGAGATTTCTTCTTTCTTAGTCTCTGTTAATATAAAGCAAGCCCATGGCCCTTGTGGCTCATAAAACATCCACAAGAGGCTGAGAGCAACAGCAATTAATGACATATGTGTAAGCACATACTGATCAAATTAGAGATGATTTTTCACAGCTCAGTGACATTTCCAACAGCATTCTGGGAAATTCCATACATACACGATATGAGGCATAACCGTTTTTATATTCTGACTGAACAGATGCCAGATAATACTGTTTAGAGGTTTCTAAAATTGAAAAATTCAAAATCACATTATCATTTAAAAGCACAGAAAATGGCTCCCTTTCTTCCTGTGGTGCATGTCAGTCCTATTTAGAAAAGATTTGGTCACAGCCACATTCACATTCACAGAGAGGCAGTGGAAGTTAGATTAGATACCTGTGTATTGGTACTGGTTAAAGGCCTGGTTCTGTTTTCAACTTAGAGTTAAAAACACATATTAATCTTTTTTCTGCGGAGGCTCGGGCTAGACAAAGGCAGGAGAGGGGTAAAAAAAGTTTCATTTTCTATCACTAGATACTTTTTAGTAAAGGCTGAATACTCATTTAGTTGGAATGTTGTGGAAAAATGGTGCAGGCATAGAAAACTAGGTGAAATAAAAATTTTACCCATTTCTATAATCAGGCAAGAAGGTCAAAGAATTTTGAATATTTATGGCATACCATGAGATGCCCTCATGCTCTTTCCTAGTCAATACTATGTTCCACAGGCCCCTCAGGCAGTTGTTTTTCTGATCTCTATCACTATAGATAAGGTTTAGGAAAAGAATTGCTGGATCCAAGGGAAGATACAGATTTAGCCTTGGTAGATATTGTCAAGCATGACAATTTATACGTTATGTAATGATCCACACATTCTCCCAACAATTAACTGTGTCATCTTATTGAATTTTAGTCATTCTGATGTGTGTATAGCTGTTTTTCACTGTGATTTTAATTGTATTTCCTTAATCACTAATAAAGCTAGGTACCTATTTATATATTTACTTGTGTATGTGTGTGTGTGTATATATATACACATATAATATGTATGTATGTATATATGTATATTATATTTCCCCAATCCCCAATGAAATGTAAGCAGGATTTGCTGGATGTGGCTTTCAGGAAATCTTGTTTTAAAAAAATAACTTACTCAGATGGTGAAAAACCATTTTTGCTAGAGCTGAGAAGTATATCTTGTGACCATGATATGATTTTGGAGGATGGAAGCTACGCAATGAAAATGGCAGGGGACACTGGGCTGTTGGTGGTACTGAAATCGCCTACCTTGTACCGCTTTGGGGAAAGATATTAAACCTCCATCTTATTCAATTCATATTTATTCATGTTTCCTTGGCCAAGACCCAGACTGGGGTTCATTCATGCATGGGTAGGGGAAGCAGCTCAATTCCTAGCACACTTTTCTGTCTTCATCAATGCACAGATGAGAGCAAAGAATTCACTGTAACCCAACCCATGGGTAATGCTATAAATATTTTTTCTTGTTTTTAAAGGTATGTTATAAAAAAGGAAGTCTTATAAAGGTATATTTTTAACTGGTGGGGTGTGATAGGGGACAGGAAGTTTTGTTTTTTTATTATTTTAAAAAATTTTAAAGTTGATTTAGATTACATAAATGTTACATAAAAATATAGGGTATTCCCATATACCCACCTGCTTCCCCTCCCACATTTTCCCACATCAACAACATCCCTCATTAGTGTGGTATTTTTGTTACAATTGATGAACACACATCCAAGCATTGCTAGCTATTATGCATTGCTTCCTGACAAAAACTGTTCATTGGTGTCATAATAATTTACTAAACATTGGGTTAAACCAGGTTAAACAAGAGTTTTTTCTTTAACTACAAACATTCTCAAGGCTTTAAAAGTGTATATTGCGATTCTCTGAAGGAGGAAAGAAAAGTTCCACATTCAGGAAATATATTTTTCATTCAGCATCTTATGGGGTATTTTTTTTTAATAACACACTTTTGGAAATGGTGGTCTAGCCTCATTTACCACATAAGTGAGGCATTTAAGACCATGTTGTTCTAAGTACTTTTTAACGTACGTTCAAAGCAGAAATTTAAAAACAAATTTACACTTATGTTATTTTTGTTTTAAATCAAGGAGTAAGTAAAAGAAAAACTGTTAAGTTGGAAGTTATTTTAGTTATTTTGCTTGGGGATACTTACAAAGATTTATATACACATATATATATACATACAGTTAAAGGAAATTGGCAGGATGGCATTACATTTGAAAGGGGATATATCTTTTAGTTTTTTTTATAAATAGGTCATAGTTTGCAGATTTCAAGTTGGTGGAACATGAATCTTTTAACATTCAAAATGATGAGCTATGGGGATCACCACCTCAATCTGCCATACTGTCTGAATAACCTCTGGTAAGCTTCTAGGTTAATACATGATGGTAGGCATTTTGCATGTAAATTTATTTTATCAACATATGTTGAGTACTTGAAATTTTTGCAATTCTCCCAGGTGCCTTAACCTGGTTGCTCTTTTGCAGTAGTTAAGGAAAGGAGATACCAAGACTCAACCACTGCAGAAAGGGTTCAAATAAGCACAGGTTTTCCCATGCTGTATGTGTGTGTGTGTGTGTGTGTGTGTGTGGTGTGTTATTTATTTAACCTGTTTATTACAGATCAAAGGTGGCTAGCAACACTTTGTCTCCAAGCATTGCTAGATGATAGCAATGCTCCTGTGTTACCTCCAGAGGTTTTTAGGGAAACCCTTAAATGGGATACCCATTTGTCCCTGGATAAGGGTTCAACCAAATCTAGAGCAGAATTTCAGCTAAAGTTTTACAGCTGTAGACTCATTAAATCCCTAGGTGCCTCTTTTATTTCAAAGTTTCTATGACATCTTTTAAAAAATACAATAAACTTTATTTTTAAAGAGGTTTTAGATTACAGAAGAGTTTCATCCAAAGTATGAGGGATTCCCATGTAATCCCCTCCCTCTCCTACATCATCCCCTATTTTTTTTAAGGTAGCAGTACAATTTATTATGATGTATCTGTAAAGCCACTCATTAAAACAATGCACATTTAAAAAATGACTCCCTTTTGGTAAAGACTAAACTACCTACAGTAATAATCTAAAAAGTAAAGCCATGACTGAAGGAGGCAGCTATAATGGTTATAACTACTTCAAAACCAAACACTTAAGCACAAGTCAGAATTAAGAGACACTTCAGAATGTTTAATATTTTAACAACACTGACCAAATTGTTCACTATTCAAGAATTTGCTTTTCAAGTTGTGTCTTTAAAATGTATCCATCCATGTATTTATATTAAAGTTATACATCAAATCCATTTTACTTAGAATTCTAATCTTAAGTATAAACCATAACTTACCAATACACAGTCCAAACACTATACAATAATGCCACCATTTAGATTTATATGCTTTATCTGAAAAACTTATCTTTTATGCAAAGTTCCCGTAATAATTTGTCAAAGCTTAGGCAATATTTATATATAATAACAAATATTCACTACACTTCAGTGTCTCTCCTCTGCATATAAAGATGCAGCTCTAGGATAGAGGACAGAAAAATACACACGTGGATCTCTAAACACCTCAGGAAAGCATTATTAAGACTGATTATTGTCCTATAAATCAGTGGTTAAAAAAACCCAACAATATATATTTGTTAGGGACAGGAAGTAGATTACAGGCTACCAGGGACTGTGAGGGAGGCAGGAGTGAGGAATTATTGCTTAATGTATACTAAGGATCTGTTTGGGGTGATAAAAAACTTTTGGTACTGGATGGTGGTGATTGTAGCACAAGACTGCTAATGTAAATATCACTGAATTGTGTTCATGAAAGTAGTTAAAATGGGAAATATTGTGTATGTATGTTACCACAACAAAATTTTTTAAAAAGTATTTTCAGCATGGACTAAGACTTTTTTCCTTAGCAGTAGTTGCTTATATACCACAAGCAGAAGAACCCGTCCCCCAGTAAGGGCAAATTAAAATGTGAGGATTCTGGATTTGGGAGCCTGCTTTTCATGACGAATAATCATCTTTGGCAATAGGAATTGGCAGAAGAAATTCAAATGACATCTAATAATCTTTGAATTCTTGATCCAACCTCTATTCTTGAATATATACGTTTATCTAAGATCACTTTGTGGCATATACATTTAACTCTCATCTATGAATATGCCTGCAGTGATTACATAAGTGGACGACAGTTTTTGTTTTATACTGGAATCCCAGGAGCCTCTTCTATAATTTTCATAAAAGTAGCAACTTCTTACCCTAATTTACATTAACTTTTATAATACTAAAATTGAGTTTTAATGTGCCAATATACTTTCAATCATCAATAAACATATGACATATCTCCACTGAAGAGCAGATTGGATGTTATGGCATCATATCACCATCTGTCCCATGCAGACTAGTTTTGGAACTCTTATTTGAAAAAGTTTACATATGAGCATAAGAGAACAATGCACAGTGAGTTATTCTAACCATATCTATGTTGCTTCTTAATAGTTTAAATATTTTAAGTTGCTTCACTTTAAATATATATGTGCATGTGCATTAGTGAAAATTTAATTAATATTGACCTCCACATAATTTAAGTTTTAAAAAAATGGAAGTCCTTTGTTTTTGGAAAAGGAATCATATTATAATAAAGCTAATGATGCAGAAATACACAAAACTTCCTTTGGTTACCAGTGATTCTGCCAAATCTCTTTATCTTTCATACTCTCCAATTATCACGGATATTCGAAAATATAATTACAAGAGAAAGCATAAAAATTATAACTTACCCAATGTCACCAGGGCAGAAACACACATAAACATTTGATTTTAGACAGAATCTGAAACAAACCTAAAACGGTAACTAGAACAACTTGCTAAATTCATGAAAATGTTAACTACAGGGGACAGAAGGCGAGCGAGCCCATAATTATAACTCTTCCTGATGTGCAGAACTTATTTTTGTAGAAGAATAACCAAATACATTACCAAGATCCTCCCTACTGACCTCCAGGAGGGTGTTTTTTCTCCCTGCTACACATTAGAATCACCTGGAGAGTATTTAAATAATACACCCATGTCCAAGTCCAGACCAAATGAATTAGAATCTCTAGACTGAGGATTGGGTGTAGGGTTGATAGTTACAGTCCCAGATGACCTGCTACAGTCAACATGCATACAGATACACATTTATGCACACACATACATAATTGGTTTCCATTTCATGCACTGACACCTGGTCCCTCTACTTTCCTAAACCCACACTGAAAGACCAGAGTGTACATTTCTTTTCTTTTTTTTCTTTTTCTTTTTTTGTCTTTATTTTTTTAAATATTACATTAAAAAAATATGAGGTCCCCATATACCCCCCACCCCGCTCCCCCCACTCCTCCCCCGATAACATCAACCTCCTCCATCATCATGAGACATTCATTGCATTGGGTGAATACATCTCTGAGCACCGCTGCACCTCATGGTCAATGGTCCACGTCATAGCCCACACTCTCCCACATTCCACCCAGTGGGCCATGGGAGGACATACAATGTCTGGTAACTGTCCCTGCAGCACCACCCAGGACAACTCCAAGTCCCGAAAACACCCCCACATCTCATCTCTTCCTCCTACTCCCTATCCCCAGCAGCAGTGTTTTTTTTTTTTTTATTTTTAGGAAGTACTGGGGATTGGACCTGGGACCTCGCACATGGGAAGCAGGTACTCAATCACTGACCTACACCAGCTCCCCTACATGTATATTTTAATTAAAGAGCATCGCCAAGGTAAAGTCTGAGAGCAGGTAACCAATTCCTTTCTTCACAAGGAATGTTGAGAATATGAAAAATTAACTGTCCTAAAAATATACAATTTAAATCCTTCTTGATAAAGACACATTGAGGGAGCGAAAGCAGAGCAAAATAAACTTCCAATTATGGCAAAATGCAGTGGTGATTTCCTGACATAATAATAATCCATTCATTATTTGTATAACATTATTCGTATAATAATTTCATTATAACTGTAATGCATGGAAAGGAATATTTGCTGATAAATTAGACTAAAGGCACTTGTCCTGTAGTTAAAACGCTGCTCCTCTAATGGTAAAAAAGAGAAACATTTTCTTCTATCACTACAACTTTCTGAAAGGGAAAAAACAAAAAGGTTCAAGACTGATACACAATGAAACCCCTTTCTGATCACTTCTTTGTCTTTCTCTTTCTTTTGTTTCATCTAATCAAGGAAACCTTTAAATATACTTAGCAATATATACTCAGACACTCCCAATGAAAAGGTGTTAAACTGCAGATTGTCAACTGCTCAGTCAAATCATATCACCACTCAATTTATTTGACCAAAGTAAATAGATATAAACAGAATTGCACTCAACAAAGTTCATTATTAATTTCCTTCATTTAGTATGTATTGAATTGCCAACCATCATGCTAAGCAGTAGGAATCAAAAGTCTAATAAGCAAAGGTCCCGACTCCCTAGGAGCTCACAGCCTGGTGGATGAGATAGGCTTGTACACAAATAATTGTATTATAATGGGCAAGTACTAAAATGCAGCAAAATAGGCAACAAGTATTTCTCTTGCTGGATTAGGTTTGTGAGTTTTAAAATAATATTCAGGTCCACATCCCACTCCAGACCAATTGAATCAGAATCTCTAGGCTGGGGTTTGGGCAAAGGGTTGATAATTGGGGGTCAGATAAGGTTTTGCCAAAGAGGTGAAAAGCCAAATTGTAATTTACACATATACTTGACAGCCTCCATCCATGGTGGGTATCAAAACATAGTTATGACTTTATGTATACACCACTTGAAAAAATTATTAGAGCCAATCACAATAATGCATGCTCTCATAGATTTTGAAATTTATGGTTAAACATGATCATAAATATTTGCTTTCACAGCACCCAGAACTTCCAAATGTTCAGAATAGAATGAAAACAACGAAAAGTATCCCAGAAAATAAGAATTGAATCATTTTATTGGGATAGGTTTTTACTTTCAAATGCAGGTTTATTTTAATGAAATAGGAACAACTCTCTTAATTGGTTCATTTAAATTATGTGTCAAGTATGAGAATCTCTATATATTTGTTAACAGATGAAACACTTTAGAGCTACCAAGGACATTTTTGCATCATTTCGGACATAAGGGTAGAAATATGAATTGTCTTTTCATTGTATAAAGTAAACCTGTTATATGCTTGAGATTCTTATGCCATTAAGGTCACAACAAATGTTGTAATCCCATTGTTTTTTAATTACTTCTTGGCAAGCACTTCAGTTATCTGTATTCTTTGGTTATACAAATGGCCAGGTCTATATTAAGTGAAAGAGGCAGCCATCTTCATCTTGCAATCTGAAGGATGTCACAATGCCTACATAATAGTGGACAATGGCAATGCTCTCTTCTACCTAGCCGGAAATTCCTTAGAGTCACAACTCTGTGTTAGACCATACAGTTAGAGAATTTGTTTCAAATTTATATATATGTAAAGTATTTCCTGTTCTCATCTAAGAAAATGCTAACATGATCTCGTGAATGAAACCAAGTAAAATTTACCTCATCTGGGCTTATATAGCCAAATGAATAATAACAGTAATAATAATAAATCAGCTTCAAACTAGTTTCAGAGGGTTGAATATTGGATGGACGCTAGGGGAGGTAACTACGTCAGAGGTAAGGATGGGGGACCCAGCGCTTAGGAAAAGAGATTAATAGGATAATCTTAGGTTGCTGGGGTGGAATGGTATAGGAAACCAAGGTCACCAACGATGTAACTTATGCCTTAGCTCCTGGATCTCCAATAATATTCTAAGAAAATAAACAGCACACTGATAGGGTGCAGTAGTAAGATGGGGATGCCATCTAAACCATAACTGTGCCTACAGTTGACCCGGGATGTGTGCATGGTTATTTTATATGCAAAGCATACACGAGGCTGTATACATTTGCCCTCCTGGTTTGGGTTTCAGCGCAAATTTGTCCAGGTTATAAAGGACAAACCAATGGCTGTGTTAAAAGTATGCTTGTATTTGTCTCAATGAGAACAATCCTAAAGAGGAAAATGTAAAATAATGAAGCCTGCCTACTACTATGACAGGCGGGGCGGGGGGGGGGGGGGAAGGGGGATTGATAACACAACACATGAAACATCCCAAAATAAGTTGTTTTTATACAAGTGGAGAATTTATTTTCAGGGAGTCCTTAGATAGATAATCACAGACCACCCAAAACCCATAAGGACCTTTGTAATCTGGCAACCACTTCAGTAGAGAGAAAATATATGTGGAGCAGTGACACGGAACAGTGAAAGAAGAAATTCCTGGCTTTACAGCTGTCTACCGTCTATGTTTGACAGGGATAACAAGCAGAATTCCTTGCTTCTATGGATCCATGGCTTTGCACTGTAGAAAATTCATGATATTATTAACAAGAAACATGAAAACAGGGTTATGGAAATTTTGTACTTCATGTGAACTCTGCAACTGAAAACACAATGACTGTAGATTCTCTGAATGATTAAAAAAACCTTGATAGAAACAAGTAATTATTGTGATATTTATCAGAATGGGACATGGAAGAGGATACACTGGGGACAAAGATTCAGGGCAAGGCAAAAAAAAGGAGGTGCCAAAGAGAAACACCAAAGAGGTGATTTCTTTAAAATATAGCTGGGGAATGACGTTCGCTCATTCAGTTATTTATATTTTTGCCAGAAATTATTGGGAACTAATGCAGGCACTGATAGATATAGGACACTCATTTTCAAAAATATATTTTTCTTTTTTCTTCTCTGTTATCTTAAGCATTTTTTTCAATTTTATTGACACATATTAATAAAGCATAAATCCATCCAAAGAACACAATCAATGTTATTCGGTGTAATCACATGTTTGTGCATTTATCACCCCAATTAGTCCCAGAGCACCTTCATTATTCCAATAATTATAAACAAAAAACAAACAAACAAAACTCTTCACCTCTCAGTCTATGCGTTACCTGCCATACATAGCTGCCATTCTTTTTCCTTCTTTCTGGTATATTTGCATTTAAAATTTTTAAAAAGTCTTATATGTGCAATAGCACCCATATTTGTATTTTACATGAGGTTTTACTATCACATATTGTCCCATGTTACAGATTTTAGCTTTCATTCTAGTAATATACATGACTCTAGACTTTCCCTTTCAATCTCTGTCGTACCCAGATAATAGCACTGCTAGTTACAAACACCATGATATGCTTTCACCATTTCTATTTAGGATGTTAATTTTCAGTGCCTGAACTGTTAATATTCTATTCCATAGTACTAATTCAATAAGTATAAATGATTCTAAATTTTAGTTATTGTCATGTAAAATAATGAATACAACAGGACCAGCAGTGGCAGCAACGACAACCATAGTCACGACCAAAAGTTACTTCAGATATTGTTAAGGAAAAATATTCCAATGGGTATATTTAACTCCATTTGCAATAAAGACTCCAAAGCCCAGAATAAAAACAGACCTCAGTTATTTTTCAAAGAATGACCCAAAGAATATAAGACCTTGGTACCAAAGCAGGATTTCTGGGATAGGGACCTCAAGTCTGCATTTTCAATAAGCATTCTAGGGGCTTCTTTAGTATTCTGGACTTTGAGAAGGATTGCCTGTGAAATGGCTGGTGAAGATACTGATTAATTGTTCTCGGATGGGGTAAAGCCATAGCTACGGTAGTTGAAGTTCTGAGGGTACTTCTAATGAGTAGACAGAAATGAGAACACTGTGTACAGGAAGCACTGGCTGAGGAGATACGACACCTTGTCATGGAAGTATGTACAGAAAACCTTTTCTATCGGTAAGAACTGCATATCTAACAAAGCCCTATTTTGTGTCACTTGTAAATTCAGGAAAAATAAGGTGTTGATCATAGGGAACTTCACTCCAGGGTTCTGTAACAACCCAACAGTCTTGGCATTTCCATGCAGCATATTTATTAGGAGCCAGGCTGTGGTCTCCCAGTATTGATAGGACTTCAAACCTGTAAGTTGGAAATCTGATTGTGTGATGCAAGCAGATAAGATAGGGAAAGGGGCAGAGAAAATACATCAAATAAGGTCTACTGGATTCTGGATATGAAGGGTTTTATTTTTTGGCACGTTTTTTGAAACAATTGGCAAATGTGTGCGAAGTATCGTCTTCATCAGTGAAGCTTTTTCCCTTGAGGATGGATCACAAGTGTGTCACTGATCCTTGACTTAGTATACCTCCATTTCTTTTCTAATTATATGAATGTGCACCATATATACCAAGTTTTATACCTATTACTTTAAACCAGTCACATTTTATTTGTTCAATAATAGTCTTCTTAGAGTTTAGGCTTTCGGTGCAATCTCTGTTTATGGGTGTTTACAAAGTAATATTATATTATGTAAACTAATGAAAAAGTTGCTGCTAATTGCTTTATACAATGCTTGGAAAAGCAAGGCATTCACATTTGCGTATTTACCCAGTACTACCAACCCATCTATTTCTGTAGCTTCTAGTTTCCCATCTCTCCTTCAATGAGGTCATCTGTCTGTATTTTGCTCCATACTGATATTCTAATATCAATTTCTACATTTAGAAACCCAATGATAAGAGGGATACTTTTCAAGTTAGATGCAAGAAGAGTGGTTTCCCAGAGATGTTCACATTGATTTCCATGCATTTTTAATATATTGATCCCTCAATAAAGAACAAACTCTGCTAATTTACATAGCATCCCTACTGCCATTCTTTTGATTTTTCAGCCAAAGTCAATGTACACACAAGAACAAGCTTTTCTTTTTTCCCTGAATTCCTTCAAGCAAAACATAGTTCTATAATGACCAATTATAGCCTAACACCTGCTGCTGTGAAGAGGACCTTGTCAACATCTATCTAAATTGAAGAACAACAGCTTTCCTTGATTTGGGGAAAATGAGCAATAAACAAACAGGCCATTTCTTAGTAGGAAAACTCATAGACAGTTTATTCCAAGGTAGCCCACAGAATAATTAGAATTTAATAGAATTAGCTATTTTACCATGGTTTGAGAAAAGTTTTGCTCTGAGCTAAGTATCTATGGTTATGGATTCCAAGAAAAAACACTGACATTTCTGGGCCCCTTCCAACCAATATTTACTTAAAATAAATCTAACCATAGAGGTCCTCCTCTACTATAATATTGCTTCTTGTTATTTTTCTTATGACACAAAAACTCTGCTCAAGCTGAAAGGTAAACAAATTGAATAGAAGAAATCATTTGTGCTCAAGCCATATCAACAATTTTGTGGATCTATCTACATTGCTAGGAAATCATACTCAAAATTATGCAAGGATAATTACATCAACAGAATGGGTAAAAAAATCTTGGTTCAATATCAAAAAGGTACGTGGGGAGGGTAAGTTTCTGGAAAAGCACTGCTAAGCAGATTGCCTAGAAAGGATAATGAAGCCATTTTATCTTATTAAAATCCCATCTAAACATTGAAATCAATGATTATTTATTTACAGAGTAAACAGGCAGTTAAGTATATTTTAATATGTAATCCCAGGCACATATGATTTGTATGTGTACATACATACATACACACCCGCCTATACCTACACACACCTCAACTTGTACATATTAAAAGGGTAACAAAATTTTGGCAGGGAAGATTTATTTTCCCCTGGCATCCCCAATAGTATCATTCATTACTGCCAGTTCTTACTGCATCAAAGGAAGAGTTTTATCTAAGCAAACACTATGAATGCATTTCCTAGGCTGAGGCTTAATGGAGAATAAATATTATAATAAGAATTAAAATGATTATTGGATTATTGCAAAACTTCTTAACTAAATGAATAGGTTTACTTCTATGACTTAGGTAAAGAATGTAGAAGATCAGGAGTGGATGTGGCTCTAGAAGTTGGGTGCCTGCCTCTCACATGGGAAGTCCTGGTTTCAGTTTCCAGTCCTTCCTGAAGAAGATAAGCTAACACAACAAGCTGATGCAGTGAGCAGGAAATGGATGTGGCTCAAGCTGTTAGGTACCTGCCTCCCACATGGGAGGTCCTAGGTTCAGTTCCCAGTGTCTCCTAAAGAAGACAAGCAGACAATGAGCAGAGACAACAAGCAGACACAGAAAGCAGACAGTTGAGGGAGCCATCTCAGGGGAGGGGGAAGGGGAAGAATGTCAAAGATAAAGGAAAACAATAAAAGTGAAAAGAAGTTTTTATTTTTGTATAAATGAAAAATTTATTTCCTGTTGCCCAGATTTTAGATAAATCTCTCCATATCTAACTCTATATCTATACATCTATCTATATCTATCTATACCTGTATATACATATTTTTTACTTTCATAACAGATGACTATCCAAGCCTTCTTTGTCAAACTTGGGAGAAATAACATAATTGTTTAGTTCTAAGGTTCTAAACATAGGCATGGAAATTAGAAGGTGAAAGCAAAAGCCATTAAGAAGGAAAGATCCCCTTATTCTGAAGGAACGGACCACTGAATAAGAAATAAAATGGCTGTATTAGTCAGCCAAAGGGGTGCTGCTGCAAAATAGCAGAAATTGGTTGGTTTTTATAAAGGGTATTTATTTGGGGTAGGAGCTTACAGACACCAGGCCATAAAGCGTAAGTTACTTCCCTTACCAAAGTCTATTTCCATGTGTTGGAGCAAGGTGGCTGCTAACGTCTGCCAGGGTTCAGGCTTCCTGGTTCCCTCTCTTCCCAGGGCTTGCTTCTTACGAGGCTTAGGGTTCCTCCCTTCCTGGAGCTTGTTTCTCTTTCCTCTGTGTGCTTACTTTCCGAGACTTCAGCATCAAACTCCAACATCAGAAACCCCCAACTCTATCCTTTGCCATGTCTTTTATCTGTGAGTCTTTACCCACCAAGGGGAGGGGACTCGATGCCCTACTGGCACAAGAGGTTTACTTGATTACTTAATCAAGTAAAACTCTGGATCCAATATAGTCAAATATGCCCAGAGGAAAAGATCAGTTTACAAACATAATCCAATATTTTTTTTTGGAATTAATCAGTAATATCAAACTGCTACAATGGCTAAACCAGCTCTTTTGCAGGCAGAACATTCTTCTAAAACACTCTACAAAGGTGTTTGGCTATTCTGCCCTTCTCAAAAGCTCATTATTCTCTACTATTCAAAGAGGGATCTTGGTATAGGGAAAAGAACAATATACTTGAAGTTAGACTACCTGGGTTTCACTGTGACTTTATCACCTCATATTTAAGAAGTTACTTAATCTTTCTGTGTATCAGTTTCTTTGACTGGAAAAATGGGCATATTAATAAAAAAACTCAAGGCTACTTACAGATTCAAACGTGATAATGTATAGGAAGGAGATTATTATGTGCTAAGATACTCTGCATTTTGAAAGTATTATACTTGCTACATACATACCATTATTATTATATCCAGTGAATAAATTCAAGAGTTATGAGACCTCAGTTGATTTTAAGGAAGAATATATTCATTTTTAGCTCAGTCATCATTGTGTGAGCCTCTTCATATCATCATACTTCAATTAAATTATGCTTTAATCTTAGAAACTAATTATATATCCAGTTTTACTTACTCCATTAAGTCAATTTCAAAAGGAGTCACCATAAATAAAGGCCCTCTAAATTTTTAATGACATAAAGACTTGTCATAGACACTTTCTTTTTGCATCTTACCCCCGTACAATCAAATATAATTAACTATTCAGAGAGGCAAAGACTCTCACATTTTTCATAAAGATTCTAAGTGAAAAAGATTGTATTTATCTTCCAATACTGTTATACATCTTTCAAAAAATAGATACCAGTTTGCAGCAAGGCAGTGGAACAATCATGGGTTGTATTCACTGCAATTTAGCAAACAACAATGAAGGCAGCTATCCTATTTTTTGCAGGTGTTCATGGTGGGTTTTCAATGTAGCAATATGAACTGGAAGGAACAATGAACAGAAAATCCATAGGCATGTGCTGGTCATAAATCTGGGCAGAGATAATTATATGGGGATTTCATCTGACCTCTTTGTTACTCATTTAGTGGTGTCCAAAATTAACTCCTGAGAGATTTGGAATATTTGTCAGACATTGCAAAATGTCAGGATCTTCTCTAAATAACCTCTCATTCACCTGGAAATGAGCCATTTATTTGGCTAATGGTGAAATCTAGCTATGCAACAAGTTAAAAGGTCATAAGGACTCCACGGGCAAGGTTTTAATTAGATAGGCAGTGCAGGCCCTGGAACAGCTCTGTAAGAATTTTATCATTATGGACTATAATATGGGGAGAAGGTACCTCCTCTCAATTCAGTTAAAAATGGTTTGAACAAGTTCACATGCCTCTTTATATGTTACACAGCTAGTTATTAGTGTAGTGATTTTTTTAAATGGGCACTATACTTTCTGTCGTGCCGTAAGGTTGTCAGCCCCCAGTTCTATTTATCTTTGGGATCTTAGTACTTACTGAAGTAAACTACTTTTCAATTTTCTGAATGCTAACTAATCTGCCACTTCACATTCAGGTGTCCCTTGATGGCCAAAATGTTAGAGAACAAGGTGTGTATTTCAGAAATATCTTTTTAATATCACTGATTTGAACAGATTTGTATAACCGTTCTTTATCTGTCACAGACATAACAATATCCTCTCAAAATATGTCCTGAAAAGAAAAAGTCTTGATGTTCACCCTCAAGTATGCCAACTGTTCCTTTTTGGTGGAAAATGGTTTAATGTCACAGCTGCAGGTAAGATAATTTTAAGAAACCCTGGAAGCGACATGTTTAATTGTAAAACTGTTGAGTATATAAAAGTACATACTTTAAATATAAGTTATTATTTATATAGCACCCATTTTATCAGACTGTACCAAGTAGAGGCTTAACATATATTTTTTCTAACTCTTACAACTCGATTCAAAATTAGGCATTTTATTTCCTATTTTACATGTAAGGAAAGTGGGTTACAAAAATCTTAACATAATCAGGCTCAACTGGTAAGTTTAGAAACAGGATTTCAAACTTCAGTTTGTCTCTCCATTCCATAAGTACTCTGCCAAGCCATAAAACATATTGTACAGCTAAGGCTAACAATATTAAAAATTACAAACACTAAGTATTTTTCTGTATTTTTCTGACATTATTTAGCATTTAACAAAAATTTTAGTTTTTTTTTTTTCAAAATACCCTATATTTAAATTTTTTGAAATTCCTAACAGCCTTAAACTCCTTTATTTTAGTGCTACTTACTTTGGGTGATCTTAGAAGCTATAAGCCCTCATCTTACGAAATGCATGTGCATATGTATGTATGTATGTATATGTGTGTGTCCAACATCATGTGAGTAATTTCAAAGGATGCAAGAATCCCAAGATAAACTAGAATTTTAGAGTGACCAATCATCCTGCTTTTCCCTGGGGCTAAGTGAGTTCCTGGAATATAAGATGTTCAGTTATAAAACCAGAAAAGTTCTGAACAGACCAGGACAAATTGGTCACCCTACAAGGTAGCACTTATCTAACACTTTAATAAGTACATAGTTTTTACTAGAAGCTAAGGCATTTGGTTTTGTATAAATTATAAATGTGGACAATGTCTAGGCAAGAAAATGAAAACTCTACTAAATCAAAGCCTTTATATTTGATCTTAGCATCAGTAATGACCTTTTAGTGACACATTCTAACGGAGTACAAGGAGGAAGAGTCAGTTAAGTTTTATCAATTTCATTTTTATCGTAGCTACAATGTAACAGAAGAGGAAAGTTTTATTGCTTTATGTTTCATCAAGCTAAGATTAGAGTTTTCAGATTTATCCAAAAACTTTTAAGCATATTTGTGCTATTGTTCTTTTAAGTGAGTGCATCAGTGAAAGAACTTGCGTGGTGAAAAGCAGTATATGGACTAAAAATATTACAACTACCTAAGTTGACCATTTTCTCATAAAAAGGAATTAATACTAGCTTGATCACTTATGTACTGAATTAATTATTCAATTTCTAAGGGACTTACAGAAGTATAATTCAGTATTTTATGATAATTATTTTCTAATTACATTTTTACTCTTACCACAGCACTAAGTGCCACCAGTATTAATTATCACACATTCCTCACACCAAACCTATTTCTAAAAAGGCAAGCTTCAGCAGCTTCTCTCTATAAAATATGGTATCTTCTAGATAGGAACCTGAATGTTTTTATAACTCAGATCCTCATTATTTTTTACTAGGTTTCTGAGAAAATGTATTTTTATTCCAAATGACAGGTGATAAGTAAAACAACTCAGTTTATGTGCTTTTAATCATGACTTCAGAAAGATCTCATGATCAGAATATGAGAAATTGGCTAGAGACTCACATCAAATTTTCACTATCTTTGCAAATCAGATTTCCTCTATCCTCTGTCCTTACTTTTTCCCTAGAAAATAGAGTCAGTGGTAAAGTGCAAAGTAAAGCAAAGCTAAAGGATCTATATGCTATTGGATGCTTTGTTGGATACTGTTATTTTCAGACTTTCAAATTGTCTCATCACTCTCCACTCACCTATTCCAGGGGTAGAATTCTGGAGAAGTACACCATTTGCATAAAGACAACAACCATATAACACATTCTTTGCTTTTCAACTGTTAAGTTAAAAAACAATGAGAGGAGCTACTTCACAGCACAATGTGAAAACAGAAAAGAAAAAAAAAAAGAAAAAACCTTTCAATTACTAGTACAAATAGAAAACTTTCACATGTGTATAAGGTCATCTGCCTTGACTGAAATATTTGTTAACATTTGCAAACCAGGACTTAGAGCTGGCAGACATGGAAGGTCTGTTGCCTAGATGAAAACAATGACCCAAGTGAATTTATTAAATCAACCAATTTATATTAGGGAAATATCCCAAAGAATCATAGGATTAGACCTTTTGAAATCTCTTTACACAGTTTTCTGAATATTTTCATCATTATGAATTCAGAGAGACTATATCATTCAAAGTTTGACTGTAAATGGAAAGAGAAAAATATCAAAATTCTAAAGCATACATATCAAATATCTTTCCCAAGGAGATCAGATTATTCGGAATTTTTTAAAGTAAACTTTGGAAATATGAATATCTTGTTTTTTTAAGAATTCAAAACACTTTTTGTGTTAAGTCAAAAACTAATTACAAGGTAGGACATTCACTAATACATCTTTCAAAACAAAACCTGTCATTAACATATGTTCCCATTTTCTTAAGTGTAAATAACAGAAAATGATATTCATAGTTACAAAATGGGGTGTGAACATTTTGTACTATGAAATGCAGTGAAAGGTCTGTTATTTAATATAGTAATTAAAAATAACTTTTTAACTACTCATAGACAAAATGTTGATTAATATATGTAAACTAAAACATTAAACACTTTAAAAAGATTGACCCAAGATATAAAAAATCCAGGTGATAGATTTTTAAAGTGCAAGTGTTAAAATACTTAGAATTCTATGTACTCTTTTATATCTACAGTTTAAATCTGGGAGAGGGGGTTTTCTCTGTCTGTTCATTTAAACAGAATCTATCCTTCTTTATTTTTCTATTTAAAGAGTCAAGGAGTAAAAGTTGAATAATACGTCATTTCATTCTTTAGTGGAGAAATATAGAGGGATTTAAATTATTGGACTCTTCTACAAATATTAAATTTGGTGCCAAGAGACACAGGTGCTTCTAAATTCACTGACTTTTGGCAATTCAAAAATCACAAGAACTGGCCAATTCTACTCTTCTAAGAAGGAATCTTCTCACTCAGGAAAGTTCAGATTATCATCCCAAAACAGGGTACTTTAGCAACTGACACAGGATTTGGAGATGCAGAGCTGGGTAAAATGTCTTCAGAGGATTCCTTGGTAACTGCAAAATACTGTTGGATAAATTTAAATTTTTATTTTTAAAATGTAAATGTGGTTAGCACCTAACCTTTAAGTATTGCTCTTGGCAATTAATAAAATTGTTAACAACTAGAACAAGTGAAACTTCACTTAATAGTAAGCAAATTCATGTTTAAGAATTTATATGCCAGGGCCAATTTTGAGGACTGAAATATAAGTTTGTGGGAATGATTAGGGTTGGCAATTGAGAGATTAGACCACCTCCTTTCCCTGGGAAAGTCATAAAAAACATTTATATTTAGTTTGTGTGATATAGTTCCAGCTTTATTCTAGGAAATATCTTTTCTACTCACTTTCATTCATTCATAAACAAACTTTCCTTCACTCATTCATGCATATTTTATTATGCAAAGGATTTATAATCAGATAATGCGGATTGGAATCCTACTTTTTCCATGTGATAACTGTGTGACTTCAGGCATATTTATCAAACTCTATATAAAATCATATCTTAACTTATATGGGTTATTTTAAATATTCAATGAGGATGTTAAAAAGTATAGCAGAACACAAAGTGACAAGGAGCTACTAAAAAAATGTTGGCTCTTGTAATTATGTTCTACCTATACTCACCTTTCTTGCTTACCAAGAAACATTGATACATTGAGTTCTCTATGTATCTTTTTTTGTCTTTATTCATTTTTTAAAATGTTACATTAAAAAAAATATGAGGTCACCATATACCCCCCATCCCCCTCACCCCACTCATCCCATATCAAAAACCTCTGTCATCATCATGGGACATTCATTGCATTTGGTGAATACATTTTGGAGCACTGCTGCACCACATGGATAATGGTTTACATTATAGTTTACACTTTCTCCCAGTCCATCCAGTGGGCCATGGCAGGACATACAATGTCCAGCAACTGTCCCTGTAATACCACCCAGGACAACTCCAAATCCTGAAAATGCTCCCACATCATATCTCTTCTTCCCTCTCCCTACCCTCAGCAGGTTCTGTGGCCACTTTCTCCACATCAATGCTACATTTTTTTTCCATTACTAATCACAATAGTTCCAGAATAGAATATCAGTAAGTCCACTCTAATTCATACTCTATTCCTGCATCCTGTGGACCCTGTGATGGTTATGTCCACTCCAACTCTATATTGCAAGGGGGCTTAGATTCCACATGGATGATGGATGCAATTCTTCTGCTTGCAGTTGTAGGCACTCTTGGCTCCCTAGTCTGGTGGTTGACCTCCTTCGCCTATGTATCTTTAATGATTTATGTATCTTGTGATGGTTTGAAGCTTTGTGGATCCAAGGAAATCATGTCCTTAGAGTTAATCCATTCCTGTGGTTGTGAACCTACCGTAGGCAGGATCTTTTCATTAGGTCCCTTCAATTAAGATCTTACAATTAGATTACTTCAGTAAGGTGTGACCCAGGGTAGGTCTTATTCCTCTTACTGGAGTCCCTTATATATGAAATGAATAGAGAGAGAGTCACAGAGAAAGGAACCTATGGAAGCTGAGTGTGGAAACCATGGAAAACAAGAAGCTGAAAGTGATGAGACACAGAGGAGAAGGGAGGCACTGCCATGTGCCTTCCCCTTTGACAGAGGAGTCTTAGACCCTCTGCTTATAAAGCACTTTTTTCCTATATCAATTAAAATTTAAGATATCTTCAAGATGTCACCTCCTCTTTGACACTAGTCACAGTCACCCAAACTCAATGAGCCATTCTCTGCTTTCTCTTCCATAGCTTGCTGAAGTTACCGCTATTTTAATATTTAATATTTAATTTAGAGTTTATGTTGAATCTCCAATTCAATTCTAAGTACTGTGAAGGCTGAGAAACTACTTTATGCTTTCATACCCAGTCCAAACCCTCACAGCACCTTGTGCATGGTAGGATTCGAAACTGGAGGCTGGGATGGGCAGAGATATCTGAATAAATGAACATGCCACAATTTTATCTGTGCTGAATAGCAGTGGATTCTCAAAAGAAAAAGCTGCTGAGAAAACAAAATGAAGAAAAACTAATATGGAAATGGCATATAACAGTATTAATTGCCTAACGGCCCATTAAGTATTGCTGTAATTATGACATTAAAAACTTATGTTGTAATAAGATAAGTTTAATATGGGACTCTGAAAATTATTTAATTTCCAAAGAAATCTTCATATTTTAACCAAGGCATTTCTTGCTAAGTTGTGATCATTATCTCAGGTAAAAGTGATGTCAACAGGTGAGGGAGAGGCTTAAACTAGATAATAAAAATAACTGAAGATGAACAAATAGTCCAGTCCTTCCAGCTAGGCAGAGAAGCACGTATCTAAATTTGAAACTGAAGGGCTCAACCGAATATTGGCCATGAAAAACTTCATGATACACATCCACTGCTACTCAATTCAGAACTGACTGCTCTATCCTAAAATAAAAACAAAATACAGCACAACACCGATGATATATAAACCTCAGCATGGCAGAGATGCAATGTGACTCTTGGGGGTATAAAAACTATGAATTAAAAGTTTGTGAATCAGCCTCGTTTAAAAAGTAAACAAAACTGTAGTTAAAAGAGGGTATTCAAGTCTAGAAGTTCTAGATGGACTCTTGTTGACCTAAGCATATTTAAAAAAATGAAATTAATAAGCTAATTATTCTTCTCAGTAGGATACAAAAGTAGAGTTTAGAAAATATTTACATTCTGTCTCTATAAAAGGCCCTAAAAAGTACTCTTAGGAGACTAATCAAATTGGGCAAAAGGCTATTCAAGATTATATCTACAGTAACTCTGTCTCGTTTTCACAAATTAATGAGAATAAGTATTTCCAATGAGATAACTATGAAGTTTCCCTACATATTTAAGTATGTAACTATAAAGTTCCCTAATATAGTCAACCGTGTGTTTATAAAGTCATTGTTTAA
Source organism: Dasypus novemcinctus (assembly GCF_030445035.2). Taxonomy (NCBI): domain Eukaryota; kingdom Metazoa; phylum Chordata; class Mammalia; order Cingulata; family Dasypodidae; genus Dasypus; species Dasypus novemcinctus. Next base: position 37,351,801 of record NC_080704.1, read on the forward strand.
TCTTCCATTGATATTACATTTTATCACAAAGCTAGTGATAACCGCAAAGCTTGTAAAATATGTTCATTATATGAGATTACAATTTTCACTCAATCTAGGTTAAATGGGATCTGCAGGAAATGTAATTTATTTGTTTAAACTATAGGAGATATCAACAGGCCATGAAAACTTAGCTGCCACTGCATCCTCTCTCTCTCTTTCTCTCTCTCTCTCTCTGTCTCTCTCTCTCTTCCCACCTCCCCCAACAAACCCCTTGACCTTACAACTATAAATATAGTCTATAAGTCTCACATTATGGTACAGTATAAAATGTTAGTTTATTATTTATCAAACAATATATATATTACACATAAGCTATCTATAACTTACTATATACTAGTTCTTGTTAGTCACAAAGCTTTAATTTTCTGTTTGTGGATGGCCTGACAAAAGACTGTATCTAACAAGTTAAATACAAGTCAAAAACAAAGCTTACTTCTTCCACACAACGTATGCATATTATCCTCACAAGAAACACTTGATATTAGGTATTCATTTCCTATTTTAAAGAACAAAAAACTTAGGCTTAAACATATTAAGTAATTTGTCTCACGTAATACAAAAAGTTGGCAGGGCAACATGCTGATCTCAGCCCCAACTGCAAAGGTTGTTTTGATTCTTATGTTACTTTGGTTCTAAGATAGAAGTTAAAGAAATGTACCTTTTCTCCAATGTCCAATTCTCAGTCCAAGCCTGAGAAATCTCCAACAACACACATGTGTGTCTGTGAACAGCAAACTAGATTTGGAGGGTATTTTTAAAAAATATAAATGTAGCAATTTGGCATTATTTATTAATTACAAAAATAGGTATTGGATTATATTTGTGACCTGGTCTTTTCCTCTGGGCATATTAAATTATATTGGATTCAGAGGTTTCACTTTTACTGATTAAATAATTAGGCTTTGGTTGGGCCACATCACTGGGATACTAAGTCTCTGTCCCCTTGGGGACTCACAGAGAAACAGCACCAGAGAGAAGGGAGTTTTGAGTTTTCAGCTGGAGCCAGGGAAGTAAGCACATGGCAGGAAACAGAGCAGCTAAGCCCAGAGAGAAATAAGCCTTGGGAAGAGAGGAACCAGGAAGCCTGAATTCTTGCAGATGTTGGAAGCCATCTTGCTCTAACACATGGCAACAGACTTTCGTGAGGGAAGAAACCTACACTGTAGGGCCTGGTATCTGTAAGCTTCTAACCCCCAAAAATACCCTTCATAAAAGCCAAAAAATTTCTGGCATTTTGCATCAGCACCCCTTTGGCTAATTAATACAATAAATAAAAGAATTAAAGTGTATATCCACAGTAAGTACTCCTTTCTCTTCTTTTTAATTTCTAGCTAGACAAATAATGCCTCATAAAAGTTGAGCTCACTGCCTTCTTTCCACAAGTCTGTAGTGAAGTAGGAGATTATGTCACCACTTTATTGTATACTGGAGATATAGGTAGTGAGCAGAATGGAGGAAAAATGTAAAATATGTTTTTAAAAATTGGGATCTTCAAAATAAACATATTCTTTGCTACAGCTACAGTGGATTGCCTCCAGCTTCTCTAAGTCTTTTCCATATCTACGCTTTTCCAGGCTTACCCTTCACATTTCACATCAATAATCCACACAGAGACCTTCCCTGTTCCTGAATCTAAATGGAAACCAGACTATTATTCTTTCTCATAATACTTTTCATTTAGAAATTCCATGTTAATTTATGACTTATGTGGTTGTCTAAGATCTGATGACTTTAGGGAAAGAAGCTCCCTAAAAGGGCAGAGTCTTTTGTTTATCTTTTTATGTATAGTACCTGGGACATTCCTTGGCACATAACAGTCAAGTGTTCAGTTAAACCATTGTGAATGACTGAATATATAAAAAATATGTAATGAGGTGAGCCCTAAATATAAATGATCACAGAGGCACTATTAATACTTCCTAAAACCATGTTACATAGACTACAATTAAGATTCATTCTGTCCAAAAGTGCTCTTAAGAAGTTAATTTCTTATAGAATAAAATTCTAGGTAAGAATTTCCTTTTCCTGAAGAAATCAGTCCTCTATGAAAGTAAGAATTTTTTTTAAGATTTATTATTTTTATTCCACCTCCTTCCCCACGTGTTGTCTGCTCTCTGTGTCCATTCATTATGTGTTCTTCTGTATCTGCTTGTATTCTTATTAGGCAGTTTCAGGATCTGATCCTGGGACCTTCTAGAGTGAGAGAGAGTCGATTACTTTCTTACGCCATCTCTGCTCCCTGTTCTGCTACGTCTTCTTATTTTCTCTCCTCTGTGTCTCTTGTGTCATCTTGCTGTGCCAGCTCTCTGCATTAGCCAGCACTCCTGGGCAGGGCAACTTTCTCATGCGGGATGGCATTCCCACTCAGGGCGGCACTCCTGCGTGGGGTGACATTCCCTGCATGGGCCAGCACTCCATGTGGGCCAGCTCGCCCTCACCAGGAGGCCCTGGGCATTGAACCCTGGACCTCCTATGTGGTAGATGTGAATCCAACTGGTTGAGCCACATCCACTTCCCATGAAAATAAGAATTTTACAACTGATCTTATTTTCCATTTTCTTTGGTTTCCTGGGGGCTCAAAATAAAGTACCCAGCCTAACTGTTTATCTTCTTAACAACCATCCTTAATCTAATCACTATCCTCTTTTGGGTGGATTAATCATCCAAGAAGCTTCCCTGTTCCCACCTCCTTCAATATATTCCTAATACTACACCAAGAAGGATCATTTGGCACATGAATACGATTAGATCACTCCTTTGTTTATAATGCTTGAATAGCCTCTGGCTGTCCTTTAAGATAGGCATCCAAACCTTTAGGGTCTTTACTTAACATGGCCTACCAAACTGCAGGGAGATAGTCTTGCCTAGTTCTTCACCCTCTATCACAAGTTTCTTCTTAGATTTAATGACATCAAGCTTATTTCCGTTCCTTCCCACAACAGGAGCTTTATATAAGCTCTTTCCTCCATTAGAATGGGCTTCCCTTGCCTTCTCTTAGTTAACTGCTATTCTTCTTTTAGATCACAGTTTCAGAATCCCTTCCTTATTGATATCAACTCTGACTCCACCCTCGGCGCAAGTTCCCATTCTCTGCTCTTGCTGAACCAAGCTGTTTTATATTGTATATATACACATATTCCAATGACTGTGTGTGCATCTTTCCCAGGGAAAATAAGTTCCATAAGAACAGGAAGATGTTTTATTGCTTTTATTGTTATTGTTTTTCTCACCATTATACTCGAGCAACTAGTATGTTTTTAAATAATCTAGGTGCTCAAAAATATTTGAATGAACTGAAACATTAGAATTTAAATCTGCATACATATTTGCAACATTCCATGCTTTTTCTGCTTCTTCTTGGTCATTTATCATTACACATGCTATTTTTAGAAAATGTCTCTAAATTTTAGTGTAAGATAGCAGAGAAAAAGAGACAAAGTAATGAATAAAAGATTAGAATTCATTTATTATGAGAGGATTGTTCAGATTGTTTTACTACATTACCATATATTTTTGATTGAAAGGATTTAAAACAAGAGTAAATGATTCAGAATCAAACCATTAATTCATGTTAGCTATGGAAAGATGTAGATCATAACTAAGACTGTAAAATTATGTCATAATCTTGAATAATCTTCAGTCTTGATACATATACACAAATGAATAATAAAGCCCTAAATTTTTTTAAATCAAAAGATGTTCATTTCTTCTACAACAGGTTTTAAGCACTATGCTCAATTTTTCTGAAAGTTCAGAACATGAACATATTGAAGCAACCTAAATTTGCCATGCATTTATACACACCTTAAAAGAAATGTTTGCAGATTCTGATTGCATGATGATGGGTTTCTTTCATACCAGAAACGTTGAAAACACGTTAAGTGCATTATTCCTAAAGGAGTACCATCTCCATATTCAGATGTAATTGCAATCTTAACCACCTTTTGCTTATATGAAGACGGAACATTTGACTTCCTGTTTATACATAATCTCCCACAGAAAGCAATAATCATTCTGTTTATTTCTTCATTCACTCAACAACCTTTACTTGTATAACCATTCTCTGCAGACCCTGTGATAGATTTGGTGGAAAATAGACTCAGGCTCTGCCATCCATGAAGAACATACAGAACTTAGAGTGTTTCTTGAGAGAGACAATCCAATACATGCAGCTTGGCTTGACTTGTCTTAAGGTGTCAGAACAAGGAAAGCATAGAAAGTACAAACTAAATTAGACTAAAAGAAATAGCAAGTGGGAATAGCTACATAGATGAACAGAGGAAGGGTATCCCAGGCAGAGAAAAACACATGTGTTATATGAAACTACATAATGTGTTTAAGAAAAGGCAAGGAGTTTTTTGCATGTGGTGGGGCCACGGGTATTTAGGGGGAAGGAAGAGAAATCTGAGACTAAAGAAGTTGCCAGGACTTTAAGAATTAGTCTACAAAGTTAAACATAAATATTTAAAATGAAAACATATGTCCCAAATTTGTATAAATCCATCATTACTCTTTATTCCAAAAATAAATTTGGTCTTTAATGATCAATAAACTAAATATTTAAGACAAAGTAGGATATATAAGTATATGCACATACTTATTTTTTGTTAATGTATTTAAAATTTTGCTGTCTCTACACATACACATATACACATATGGATATAAAATTTTAAAACATATATAAATTCCTAATCTGCACATTTACTATTTTAACAAAGTAAATGAGCTACTAACTTGCACATCTGTACATATGGAAAATGGATATGTTTGCTTATGCAACTGCTATTAAAAATTCTATTACTTATTCCAAATCAACCAATAGTCACACTGGCTCATGAGTACACAGAAATAGTGAACAACATAAATGTTAGCATTTATAGATCAACCTTAATGGGAATGTAGCTTTTCATGTAAACAATTCACCAGGCATATTAAAAATAATCTCTTGATATCCCTTATTGTGGTTTTATCAGGTGAGCAGAACAATTTCAGGGGAACTTAAAAGTAGACTATAAATATTAGTCCCCATTCATGTTATATTTATGGGCAATTTACGGATTTACATCCAATTTATATTAAACACCAAGAACGGGAGTGCAATGAAGTAGAAACTTTTTTTTTCTTTTACTTATTTTTCTTTCAGTGCACAAACTTGCATATCAGCAGCTTTGCAAGCTATTTTCTCTACCTCCAGAAAATAAACCTGTCATACTTTAAATTCCCCATTTTTCAGAAGTCTTATTTTCATGTTAAAGGGATCTTATTTGGTATTTGTAACCACATCAACTCTTGCATCAAATGTTTCCTAAGTCATCTAGAAATTCTGGCATTATTAGAAATCAGTCGCAATTTATCTATCACCTATACTTACATGGTATTCAAAAGAGAAAACTTGATAGGTGATGGGCACCTAATATAAATCTGTAAGCTATTTTAACAGCTCTCAATTTATGGTACCCCCTAAGAGTGATAAATCAAACATGGCTATGACCAGCATTTTGGGGAGAGTTTATAATGATCTAAGTAACCACAAGCTGGTGACCCTCCTCAGCTGTATTAGCCCAGGGCATCTGAGAATGCCAAACATAGAAAGACACATAAATTATAATGTACATCATTTTCAACCTCCTGAGAATCAGTAACTGTACTCTTTACCAGTTGAGTCAAAATTACAAAAAATTAATTAAGTTACCTCCTGAAAGCCTCCTTGTTGCTCAAATGTGGCCTCTCTCTAAGCCAAACTCAGCATATAAATTTACTACCTTCCCCTGCCCCATCCCCCACCAGCATGGGAAATGACTCCTGGGGTTGAGACTCCCCAGCCCCGAAGGATTATTACTAAGTGCTGACTAGTGATGCATCTGGAAAAAAGACCGTGATCAAAAAGGGAAAATATTAAATACAAATGAGTTTTTATGGCAAAGAGATTTCAAAGTGACTTGGGAGGTCATTCTAGAGGTTACAACAAAGCACATCTCAGCAGGATCTCATTGACTGCCTCAGTAAACTATCTCAAACACTGGGTCTCCTAAGGACTCTAGAGACATCTAGGCACTATAGGTAGGGCAGACAATCTCAGGAATTTGGCACCCTGTCATTGGGCTTTACCTTGGAAAATATGCTCCCAATGTAACAGAGTTAGACTCATTCATAATTTCCATACATGTAGGTCTTCTACCCCTTTTATTAGAACCAATAATTAGTACTATACTTATTAAATATATGTCCCAGAGACTTTAATCTTCAGTCTCATCATAGGCCAGTTGAACCCTGAATCTCAGCAGAGTTGCAACACTTACTCTACAGTTCATTGGACTCACCGAGGACAACTAACAAAAGGATGATGATGGACAATGCCCATTCCCAAAAACAAAGGGTATCTACAACTGCAAGCAAGACGGATCAATGGGATCTAAGCCCCCTCTCAATCATAAATAGAGTGGGCATCACCATCTCCCAATCTTCAGGATTAAGGAATGAACAAACATAAGGAGGACAAAAATGGACTAAAGTAGACATTATTATTCTAGCAATGGAAGAACTTGTATCATTGATATAAAGATAGTGGCCACCAGAGGTTCTGAGGGGAGGGAGAGGGAATAATAGGTATAACATGAAGGCCTTTTTGGGACACTGGAATTGTCCTGCATGACATTGCAATGACAGATACAGGCCATTATGCATTTTGTCAAAACCTATAAACTTGTGTGGGGCAAAATGGAAACTATAATGTAAACTATATTCCATGGTTTGCTGCAATATTTCAATATGTGTTCATCAGTTCTAACAAATGGACCACACTAATGAAAGATGTTGTTAATGTGGGAAAGTGTAGGAGGCAGAGGGGTAGGGTGTATGGGAATCTCCTATAGTTTTTCTGTAACATGTATGTAATCTAAAGCTTCTTAAAACTTTTTTATAAATTACACAAAATTTGTCTAATTGTGTCTCAGAATTGTTCTATATACCCAAGGTGCTATGAAAAATCCCTCCAAATAGAAATAATCTTCCCTGGTCTCAATAATCTTATTAGTTTAGAAAACAAGTGGTATCTTAAAAATTAATTAACTATAATGTTCAGACCTTTAGCACCTCAGAGACATCCTAGGAGTGCACACTATTAAAAATCTCTTTTAAAATAATTTCCTTGAACCAGTTACACAGGCAGTCTAGACTACCTCAAACAGAAGCAACAAAAAAATTCAAGGAAGTTTTATAAAACATCTGATTCAAAGTAGTGAAACAAAGAGAGTCTTAAATAAGGGTCCCAGGCCCCTTTCATACCAGACATCTAAAAATTAATGCTGTGGTTTCACCATCTTTTGATACCTTTTCTCCAACACCCTTGAAAAGGACATAAAACCGAAACAATTATTGCGATGTTGTTCTAGAATTATTCTTATGACAGCGATTATCTAGTGAAGTTTACATTGTGATTATAATTAGCTTTCTTCGTATTTTAAAATTTTACATTATTCTCTTCACTATTTTCTAATCCTGTGCTATCTGAAACAGTTGTCATGAGGCAATTTAAAGTTTAATTAATTAAAATTAACAGTTCAGTCACACTAGCCACATTTCAAGTGCTTAAAAGTCACATGTGGCTATTGGCTTAATATATTCCACAGTGGATATACAAGAACATTTTCATTACAAAATGTTTTATTAGACAATGCTGTCTAAGCAATACTATTTATAACTGTCACTAAAAAAGAAATTATCTACCTAATGATTCTGGTATGCTAATATGATTTCACCCATTTTTGGATTACAATCCCAAAACTGAAACTTCCGCAGATAAGACAGAATATTTATACTGATTCAGTACAAAATGTTTCATCCCAGTTGACCAGAAGATAAAACTTAGGCTTGACATAGAATACCTTGTTTAATATCACAAGACTGGTGCTATTACCATCAGAGAATATTGACTGTGACATTAAAATTGTTGTCCTCTGCATTTTCTAAAAATGTATTAAATGGTCTTGGTTAATGGGGGCTTTGGAGACAAATTTAACTACATTTGAACCTTGATGCACAGCATCTAATGATGTGCCTGTGAGCAAATTACTAAATGTCTTTTTGATTCCTCATGGTGCAAACCCAGTCTTCCTGAGTAGGCCTACTGGCATCATTAGGTGTGGTAAACCTTGTAAAGAGCTTGGCATTGCCTAGAACCCAAGGGAAACCCAATCCTTTCTCTTAAGTAGCATGGGCATAAATATAACTTGGGGCTTTCCAAATGAATTTGAAGCCTTCATCTTCTTTTACTCCTTTTCTGCCAGAATTCAAGTTGGCAGAAGCTATGTTTTTCTCCCCAAGTCCATAGTACCTGTTGAATGGCCTCTCCTGTAACTTCTCGATCTCCAAGTTCTAACAACACTTCCCTTCCTTTGTCTCTTCAGGCCTAAGGGATCTTATATCTTTCTACTGTTGCTAGCCCCATTTGCACTGTTCCCAATTTATTTTCCTTAAACCTGCCATTTTATTAAAGGTTCACCATTTATCCATTTCAGAACGCCATGAGTTTCCTGCTGATGCCCTGACAGGTAAACATAGACTGAGACCTTAATGTCTCAGCTCTAAAGCAAGGATATGATTATCATTCTAAATGGGTTAATAAAAGACCAAAGTATAACTTGAAATGAACAGAAAAAGCTTTTTCTGGAAATATTTTGGTCAATTTATATTTTGATAAGAATATAAATCTAGAATTGGGTTCATCATATGTTAAAATTAAAGTTTGTGGATCATATCGGGATTTCAGTCTAGATTCTGCCACTTAGTAACTATAACTATAAACTCTTGTGCAAATTGCTTAACTTCTCTGAAGCATAGTGGCATTATTGATAAAATGGGGATAAGAACACTTACTTCAAATGGCTTTTGGAAAGAGTTGTTGAGATACTGTGTATCAAATGCACAGTGTCTGATATAATCAATAAGTGTTAATTCCCTTACCTAAATTAAGGACATAAATATGAAAAAAATGATATCATTTCACATTTTTTCTTTTCAGTTATACTCACAAGCTAGATTTCTTTTCTCTATTTCAGTTAGCCTGCTTATTTTTAAAATGACTCAAATTGAGTTAATCTGAAGATGATATAAATTTACTTTTCCATCATCTTAGTACTCCAATTATCTTTTTCCTTTGATTAAAATTTCAAAGGTTTTCAATTGTACATTTCAAATTATTAAAAGTTAAGGTTAGAAGTTCAAATTCGAGATTGAATTCAAACACAAATCTCCTAAATTTCTCTAAGATGGTAAAAGAACCATTGTTCTCTAGATTCACAGAACGTCACTGGCTATTTCTAAGTGTCATATTTAATTTAATTCAAGTTTGTTGCTTGTCACAATAGGCATTCTTGGCTTTGAAATAAAATAATAGTTTCTCTATTGCTTCTTTGATTTTGTCTAAAATTTATTCACCAAAAAAATTGCCTTTTTAAATATGATTTTCAGAAAATATGGTGTGTTTTAATAGTATACTATTACATTTTCTACATAAGAAATTCCACCGAAAAGGATGATACTGCAAAAACCCAACATTTTCTTTTACTATTATGCTTTGAAAACTCAGTTATTATACTTCATTGAGTATACTGTATTGGATTTCAGGGAATAAAAGACGACGTTATTTCACAAAGTTCTAATTAATTGCCCATGCAATTAAAAATACATTTTCTCATTAAATAGCTTCCTAGAAATAGAGATTTTATTTTTAAAAAACTGTATTTAATGCTGGGATTAAAGTTTTCCTAAAATGAGAGAATAATAATAAAAGTACTATTAACAATAATAGTAAGAATAGTAATTCATTTCTGTGAATTCCTTATCTATTCAACAAACACTTTTCTATGTGCTACCAAACTTTGCATACTGGTCCAGATCCAGAATCTGTTAAGTCTAATAAGAGCTCACCAAATATATCTTGAACCATATATGAATCAGTGGGCATCTTACATTTAAAATTTTATATCTTCAACAAATGTTTACTTTTCATCTGAGCCCTTTTCATTGAAAGAAAAAAATTGCCTGTATGTTTCGTTGGCCTAAATTATATCCCACACTCATATTTAAACTAATAAAAAACAATGAATATGGGAATGCATAAAAGGATGAAACTGTGATTCACCTTCTATGACAAGGGACAGGGCCCTTCCTCCCCCTTTAGAACACTGCCAAATAAAGTGGATGAATATCTGAGCAACATCAAAGTTCTGTTGTAAAGGACACAGTGAAGAGGCTGATGGGTAGGTAAATAATGATATCTGTTAAAATCACAAAATAAGAAATTCAGTAATATTGGTTATTAAGATATTTTTCTAGTATGATAATATCAATATGGCCAGAATTCCTATGTCTTAACACCACTACCTTTTAAAATTAATTATGGTTTTAGAGTGTTTATCATCGACATGTTTCCATAACTGATTCTTTACAAAACAGTAAGTACTTATACTTGGAATTTTTGAGCCATAGTTTACAAAAGTGTAAGCTCAGCAATGCAAGAAATCACTAAAAATGTATTGTAGAAGAGTATGATTTCTTACCAAAGCAGTTGTAATTTAGGCAAGTTAAAAGTAATGCCAAATAAAAATCATGAAAGAGTGAATAAAATACCAAATCAATATTTCTTTAAATCTTTTTTTACCTTCTAAGAACAGTATGATCATTAAAATTAGGTGAGCTTAACTGATGTTTAATTAGGTCCTCAGTAGAACAATACAAGTGAGAGTAATTTATTAGTAGAATATCAATAATTTTTTTCTTTTTGGTAAAAGAATTGATAGTGCTCTTTGAGTGTCTGCATAATTTAAACTATTGATTTACTTAACATACTCCTTTCACAGGTAAACTTCATCCTAGAATTTGGTCATGTTTTTTTATAAATTTCAAAGGATTTAACACACTTCAAAGAAGTTTTAATTTAGAGCAGAACAGCATGCTCTTTATATTGATAAACAATAGTGTAGTGGTTTTGTATCTGAAAAAATAAACTTTCATTTTTGGGTATTTAGCCACTCATAATTTTATTACAGTGCCCCACATAAATGAAGTGAGTTTATAAAATTGGGTAAATTTACAAACTAGGGAAATATCAGTCAAATTCTAACAGAGTGGTAATTCTCAAAGACAATGTGAAAACTCTCAAGTAAGGAACTAGAATCAACTTTTCAGACTCAAATGTGAATCTTCTTCTAAATATCAGATCTCAATGTCAACAAAGTGACCAGTTTAATTAAAATGACTAAATTCTTTGCCCTCCCTAAAGAGACCCATGGGACTTATGGTCATGGCCGATGGGGTTAACTACCAGGTCAGATGGCCCCTTTTTGGAACTGGTGTTTATGTGTGATGAATCTGGACTCAGATGGGATCTTCCTTCATAAGACTTTCATGCTAATGTGCTGGAGGTGCAGTTAATGTTGGGGTTTAAGATATATTTAGGGGATTTGAATCTCTGGACTGACAAGGTGATAGCCAGGTCCTGAGCCTCAACAGACTCCAGCACCTACAATCTGATTTATTGGACTTACCACACTCAGCTAAGATGGAGTTGAAGAAGGACAACCACCACACCATGGAGCCTAGAGTGATTACAACTGAAAGTGGGAGGATTGCATCCAACATCCATGTGGAATCTGAGCCTCCTCTTGACATAGAGGTGCAATGGACACAACCAATCCAATGTCCACATAGAAGAGGTGACATTGGATTGGGAAAAGTGGACATGGTGGCTGATGGGTATGGGGAAAGGCAGGAAGAGATGAGAGGTGGAGGCGTCTTTGGGACATGGAGCTGCCCTGGATGGTGCTTCAGAGGCAATCACCGGACATTGTAAATCCTCACAGGGCCCACTGGATGGAATGGAGGAGAGTATGGGCCATGATGTGGACCATTGACTATGAGGTGCAGAGGTGCCCAAAGATGTACTTACCAAATCCAATGGATGTGTCATGATGATGGGAACGAGTATTGCTGGGGGGGGGGCAGGTGAGGTGGGGGGGTGGGGTTGAATGGGACCTCACATATATATTTTTAATGTAATATTATTACAAAATCAATAAAAAAAATCAAAAAAAAATTCTTTGCCCTCCTTCCCAGGCAAAATGAACAGTACCTAAAAATAATTTAAAGGCTTATTCATAATTCCAATTGCAACATCTAAAAATGTCTATCCTAATTGGATGAGGTCTGTAATTTTAAAGATATTACCTAGCACACTGTACATAGTAAGTGCTTAAGTATTAATCCTATTAAGTATTTTTCATTAATTTATTTTGTCCTAATATTCTAAAGCCAATATATAAATTTTCACAACAGTGCCTTATTCTCTACTTCCTTCATATTTTACCTTTCATTGTTATTCTCACCTAATTTTGAATATGTCCACTATTTTTACTTAGCTGCCTCTACACCATCAACTGCTATTTAAGATATTTTTCCCTATTCACGTCTAATAGGGATCTTAGTTGTTTATCAAACACTGTTGGAATTGACAGCCATTATAAATGTAAAATGCTCATGATGCTTGAGGCCATGAAATTGCTGGAGATATATAGGCTTCCAGAAAGTTTGCTTTTATTTATTTTTTCCTGTCATGTATGTAGCACACATCCTGTACTCTGTGCCAATTTTCCATCTACTGCAAGTGGCTAAAAGGTTTTGTGAAAGTCGGGAGATGTCACAGCACAAGCAGGAATTAACTCAATATGCATCAAAGGGAAAGCTTTCAAAAAGAAGTTTAAGCATCATAAATGTCAAGGGGGCAAGAATAAATACCAATTGCTGTCAAGACATATTTTAAAAAATTATTAGAAAGGCAGCAAGAGATGTGAAAATAGACAGCACAGGGAGTAAAAACACTAACTTTAAATCAGCACTTCTTTTTTCTTTCAGAAACATCATATACACCAATTCAGGGAAGTGACACTTAAGTATAAATTCCATGATAATGCCTTGAACGAAAATTATATTTAGGATTATATTACCAACATTATTGGAAAATCAGAAATTTAATAAAGTAGATGCATATCCAATTTGTATTACCAATGATAGAAATAAATCTAATTTCTACCTGTTTGAGCACATCTTAATGTGCTATACATTTTGACTTGGCCTATTTCAATCCTAGAATGTCAAATTTCACCATATTAATCTTTCCAAAATATTCTTATGCATATATATATTTTTAAACTATAGGTAACTCTTTAGCTTCAAATGAAATTTTAGATGGGCAAACTAGTCTCAATTCAGTTCCCTGTAGGTTCCTGTTTGAAATCAAAGCTGTTAATAATAGTCCTAAAGAGAATTATTGGGAGAGTTGTTTAAGAAGTGGAGCTGCTCACTCAACAAGGAATTCAAACAATATTTTCTAGATCAATAGAGCAGTTTAAAGTACACTATCTTAGTCCATTAGGGTGTCTTTCAGTCTACTTTGTTTCTTTAGTGTCTTGAAATCATAGCTACTTCTCTCGATGACCTTCATTATAATTTTGATAGTCACATCAACATTTCTCCCAGCAAGCCAGATAAAGAAAGAATTTAAAAAGCCTAAGCATGGCAAATAAAGCTGCCTTTGACCATTATAGCTGAGGAGCACCCCTGTGGGTGTTAAGAAATATTTCAGTTATGTGGTTCAGTCTCTTGAGATTTAGCAGTAACCAATTATGGCACACAGGGCAGTAAAGTGACTGATCACTGTCTGAAAACATGAAAATGACGTGGGAAAATGAAACCCTCATATCTCGCCTCTCCCCCAACAGGTAGATGTTGATTGAAATATTGAGGAATGTATAAAGCTTATGCAGTGCTTTGATCTCTTCTTCGATGTATACAGCTGTTGTCTACTACATGACTCTTTATAAAATAGGGGCCAGTTCAAATTAAAAAGCCAGAGATTAGTTTCTACTTACTAATGATTAATAAAAAAACTGCTTGGCAAATAGAATTCTGCACATTGCCACATATAAACAGAACAGGATGCCAAACAATAGTAATAAAATAGGAGAATTTTGGATTGCCATGCTAAACTGCCTTCCGTTGCCTGACCATGCTGCTCTCACTAGGTGAATTTGCACCTACTTTTCTCTTCTTTGGAATGCCCTTTCTCACATTGTAGCACTAGTGAAATGACTCCACCTGCTTCAAGACCAAATCAAACCTTGTCTTTCCAGACCTCCTGCTGGGATAGTCATGCCCAATTTCACAGCGTATGGTACATGTCTCTCTCATTATTCTCTATCTTGATAGTATATGTATTTGCCTGTGTCACTTCTAGACCTGGGGTCCTTAACTGTTTTTGTGCTGTGGATTCCTCTGGCATTCGGAACACTTAAATGCATAAAATTAAAAACATGTAAGGACACAAGGGAAATTTTATTGCAATATTATCAAATATTAACCATAGGATTATACTATATGTGATTATCATTTCACAAGTTGCAGATAAATAATTAATATACTTTCAAAGCAGTGGTTAGTATAATTGAACTTTCAAGATACCCACAGCAATGAGGTTTTGATATAAATATACCAGTGATAAATTCACAGATATTGCAAATACTGTACTGTGTGACAGTACACACACTAATGTAAATATCTTTATAATTGGAAAGGAATACTAATTTTCAGTTAGAGGTCAGTGAGAATTAAGGTGCAATTTTCCCCCCCATATCCAGGTTCAGCAACCTCAGATTAAGAATCCTGCATCATGACTGTATGGCTCCAAGGGCAGTGTTTTTAATCTGGGCATCTTTGTGTATTTGGTATACAATAGTATCACTGGCACAATCAAAGTATGCCACAGTTTTTTCACTGGGGCTAAATTGTGCTTTGAAAATTCAGATTCTGATTTTCTCACTGCTGTTATCACATCACAATACAAGAAGAAATTTGGTATTTTATATTTAATTGGTCAATGAGTATTGTATTTGGTGCTATGTATGGCATTTGGCTTAGACAAAGAAACTTGGAAATTAAAATTAAACTGCAAGTGTGACTAAGCAATCTCTGATTGTTAAAATTTTCTCCACTGCCTCTTAAGTAAATAGACAACAATGGTGATGATGATGATGATGATATCTTCATAATCAGCATAACTTCCCATGGAGCTTAAATCTCTAAGCACAGACACTGAGCCATCTATACAACACATCCTGAGGAATGGGACAGGGAAAGTATCAATAATTCCAGCTTTTCTGATGGAAGGCTTTAATACCAACAATATTAAGAGTCACATTCAAGGTCATGCAGCTATATGATAGTGAAGGTGAGGAAAAAAATATGCCCTATTTGTTTACTCATTGCTATTTATTATATTAAGAACCCTGCCCAATACTTACAGAAAAAAAAAAAATGAGCCTATCATTTGGATGTCTCCCAATAGCCTGATGCCTGATGTCATAAAAACAAATAATCTGTAATTGAATTTTTCTGTTTCTTTTGTTTCGTTTTTAGCATAATAATTGGTCTGGCCATAGCTGACTTACTATTATGTTGAATTGAACCAAATTAGAGAATAAACAAAAGGACAAATATTTCTGTTACTCTGCATTAATAATATACCTCCAACAATAATACAACTCTATACATTTGTACGAAATGGGAATCATAGAAAAATATATATCTCAAATATTTGCCAAATAGATATAATATATACTACATATATGTATATAATGCAATATCATCATTTTTAAATAATTCAAATTTTTCTACTATTACAAAACTAAAACAAGGATGTCTGGTTTCATCTTCCCTATTCAAAACTTATTTCAAAA
Organism: Dasypus novemcinctus; assembly: GCF_030445035.2. Lineage (NCBI taxonomy): Eukaryota > Metazoa > Chordata > Mammalia > Cingulata > Dasypodidae > Dasypus > Dasypus novemcinctus. The sequence goes on from NC_080704.1 coordinate 37,367,631, forward strand.
TTTCTAAACTTTCAAAGAGATGTTTAATTCTATGCTGCTTATTAATAAACAAAGGCTATAATAGATAAATGTGAAGAAGAAAATGGGCTATTTCAATAATAATAACAAATGTGCTGCATATATGGAAGTGCATCGACCCACCCCCCTTCTTGTAAAAAAATTAAAATTTTGGTTAAATATGGCAAAAGATCCTTATAGCGTAGTTTAATTGTGGTCTGCCCAAGTTGTGGTTATCTATATAATTATCCTAAAAATGGACTTGTTTCATAAGATTTATTATATACACTGTAAGAAATCAGCCCATTGCATAACTCCAATAAAGTATTAACTTACTCCATATGTAATAGAATATTAATTGCATATAAAAGAAAGAAATAACACTAGGTACAGTCTACTACATTAACAATTTGACTGATAAACATTACTTTTGATCTTGGAACCAGAAGTTCACTACTCAACAAACTTAACTGTGAAAAAAAATTAGTTTTTAATGTGGAAAGTTTAGAGAACTTGATCTTTGAACAATGTTGGGATCTTAATAAATTTCAAATAACAAAAAGGTTATTTTTCTTTCTTCTGGATCTAGTAAATAGAAAAAGACAATTGCAAAGCAGGTATTCCAAAATATGAAACAGAATTATCATTCTTGCAAAAAAAAAAATCTTCTAGCATCTGTTGCAACACAGAGCCATTATAATGTAATTAGACAGACTAAGGACCAGCTGCTAAGGAAGCAAAATGTAAAAAGATGAAGCATGGTATTATTTTGGTTAATGAATTTAATTCTAAATGTTACAGGAGTGATTCATGGACTTTTTTTTTCTCCCTAAAGATCAGTTGTCACATGTAGATGTTGCATTTTAATACGATTTCTGTGTAAATCTAATGTGAAAAATAAATTATCTCTCATAGGATAGTAGATGTTTTTAAATGACTAAATGTCCACACTCTCACAGGTAGATGACTAACTTGCCGATAGCGATGTTAATTTTTAAATTTATACCTCAGAAGAGGAAGTTAGTTTATGCTATAAATGTATTAGACTTACATGAAATCTCAATAAAATAAAATGTATTTTAGGAATATTTAAAATACAATCTTTGTTTTTCCCTAATATTCTCAATCTCACGTGATTGTGTATTATTGTGTGATGAGAATATATGCCAATATAATCCTGAAAAATACAATTTAAATGCTACTCCAAGAAATTTGCAAAGAAAAGTAAAAGCACTTTAGCATATCCTCATTTTGTATTTCCATCTACAGTTACCTCTAGTACTCATTTTTTTTTTTAAGATTTATTTATTTATTTAATTTCCCCCCCTCCCCTGGTTGTCTGTTCTTGGTGTCTACTTGCTGCGTCTTGTTTCTTTGTCTGCTTCTGTTGTCGTCAGAGGCACGGGAAGTGTGGGCCGCGCCATTCCTGGGCAGGCTGCTCTTTCTTTTCACGCTGGGCGGCTTTCCTCACGGGCACACTCCTTGCGCGTGGGGCTCCCCCACGCGGGGGACACCCTTGCGTGGCACGGCACTCCTTGCGCGCATCAGCACTGCGCATGGCCAGCTCCACACGGGTCAAGGAGGCCCGGGGTTTGAACCGCGGACCTCCCATGTGGTAGACGGACGCCCTAACCACTGGGCCAAAGTCCGTTTCCCTAGTACTCATTATTTTAGAAATAAAAGCCTCTTGACTGGAACGCTTGCAAAAATGAAAGTCCAGATTCTACTAGCAGAGCAAAAATGGAAAACAATATAAGACAAACGTACAATAACCTTCTAACTCAGATTTATTTTACAAGTTTATTTTAATAACTTGAAAATAAATAAAATTTAGAAGCCATTAGTTAAATGTAAAGAATGCCATTTTTCACATAGATATGTAAAAGTAGCTTCATTCATTTATTAAAAAAATAGAATGTGAGTTTTATTAGTAGGAACTGTGCTTAACAATTTTATAAGCCCCTATACCAAAGCATAACCTCAAAGTTCCCAGATTCCAGTTGGCAGCAAGGAATGATCAGACCAGGGATGTAAAATGGTGTTAACCTGTTAGCCCAATTCACAAAATTTCCTAAAGACTCTGTTTCATAATAGCAACCATTTAGGAAACTTGTTAATATTATAACAAGGCAAGCAACCTCATTTGGATATTCATGAACTGCTGCTTCCACAACATACACTTTCAGTTAACACGAGTATTGAAAATTTGAATAAAAACACAATTTTGGTATTAATAATGACTATATCATGAGATGATTATCGCTTAGTTATGCTTATTACTAAATATGTGTATCATATTTAAAGCATACAAAAATTTCCTTATAATCATACAAAATTTGAAATCATACAAAAATTTCCTTATACTTTTCGGCAACAATAACAAATTCAACAAATAATGAAAGCTAATCCTTTATTTTTTTCTGAGAAATTCGCTCCATATATACTTAATTTCTTCTCAAGGTAAGTGACAGAAACTAGAATATATTATGAAGCATTCAGAGCCAGAAATGACACAATTTTCCATCCTAGGCAGGTGGATAAAATTTTTCCTTTTAATTCAGGCCACAAGTGTAATGAGGGGATAGACCAAACAAAAGGTATTAAGCTAGAGGAATGTTCCTTTTGGGAACTATGACTACACTACTGATAAATATATGGTTATAAAAAGCAAAATTTCTAGGAACACTGCATTACTCATAGAGTGTTCCAAAAATGTTGAAATGTTTCTTGTTTTGTAAACCATCAATGAAAAACATGGAGAATGCCTACTGAGGTACTTAAAAAGAATTACAAAGCATAACACTTTCTCTCAAAGATTTCACAAAAAGCTGTAGAGTGAAAGAGAATCCGAAGGAAATAATTAGCAAGCAATTAAATCGAGAACTGGGTGGAAATGATTATGTGGAACAAAAGTCCATGGCATGAAGTGAGGCTTGGAGTAAAGTGCTGTGGTAACTATAGTACTTGGGTTTTGTTTTCGAAGATTGGAAAACTTTAGAACCAAAAGTGGATGGAGGGAGAGGATTCCAGAAATGGGGAATGAGTTTAGCAAGAGGATTGAGGGAATGAACTGCTCTACATAGAGAGAGAATATTGTATGCTGAGACTATACATAAGATGACACAGTTCAAACCCTTAAAATTTCATAACCAAAGTAGTTTTCTGAGTGGACTCATATTGTTCTCAACTCAAAAGAAATTCTACTAGATTTGAGAATTATACAGCCAATTGGCTAAAAGACTTGGGCCATGAATTTTGGTTGCATATTTACAATAAAAACATTACTATTAAAAGTCTCTTATTTTTATTACATTTTACTTTTACAGAGTTTATATATTTTATCTTATTTGGCCCTTGAAATAATCAAACATAATCTTCTTAAGGTCATTATATATGAAAACTGAGTTTTTTAGATGTGAAAACTGAGGCCCATTGAATGGCCGGTTCAATGGCCACATCAAACTCACATTGTAAGCACTGGAGTTTGACCTTCTCTCATGTGTCCTTATTATAAACCCATTAGCTACTTCTTATTCCTATTTCCTTGTCTCATTGGGAATTTGATCCTTTTATGCTGAAAACATAAACATTTCTAGGATGTCTGGAACAATACACTAATTGAATATGGAAAGAAAATCCATTTAAAAAGGATTATCTCAACTTGTTGTAATCTGTGTTTAAAATATACTCTATACTGTCATATACTATGGGACAAAACAGAAGCAGAAATGATCAAACAGGCTGGATCTACACCTGAAATTTAGATAATCCAAGCCATTACTTATAGAGTCCTAAGGGGAGAAATTATGCCAGCTCTCTAATTTACATCCCCTGCTTGGTTGAGATTATCAGATGTGTTCAGGTTGAACAAGCTCAAGACTCTTGCTCGAGTAATTTTAAGGAATGTAACATGGACTGAGTAGTAATTGGTTATTTAATAATCTTTCTTGTAGAGCCAACATAAGCTTGCTTCACTCTTAAGCACAGAATAGGGCCAAATTGCCTTACCCAGTGCTAGGAAAAGAAAACTTCATCTGCATATGAGCTTTAAAGTCAACCTGATGTAAAATCCTGAAACACATTTTGAGAATGAATGGATTAGTGATAAAATTAATGAGAAAACAGAAGTCTTTTGAAGTGAATTTTTTTTTGGCATATGATAACCTGATATGCTGCCCTCAAAAGTCCCTTGCAATTAGGTTTGCTGAGCCATCTCAGCATAGCTTTTCCTGCATCATTGGTATTACATTATCCAAGCCAACTTGTCTATTCGTCCTTGTCTCACATCACTTTTCAACATCAACTTTTACTGCCTTTATGTCAATCTCTTTATCCACAACAATATGCTACTCATACTTTTCAAGGCTTTCTCAGCATGCTTATTCACCTACCTGGATAGCTCTTACCACTAAAATTCCTACCAAATACAACCTTTCCAACTGACAAGAATTCTACCCCTATCTGCCCGCTTACTAAATTGCTCATCAGCTTTAATATTAGTATTACTTACTCTCACTGCAAATGCCTACTGTTTGATGGCCATCCTAGCTTACACTCAAATTGACCATTTCCGTGTTATGTACAAAGAACAATACCTTAGATTTTACTTATTTGAAATAAATAATAATAATAGTTTTTCCCAATCCACAGCCCAGAATTATGACTACTGTCATTTACTTTCACATCTCTACTTCTCTTTGCTAGTGAAGCATCAAATGATGTCGTTTGTGCCTCAGTAAGTTCCTATAATCCACAATCAACTGAACCCTATGCTTGTTCTTTTCATCAATTTATTCTGAAAATATATGTGAATTCACCAAAATGGGTCTGGCAGTATACTAGTTATGGTATATCCAGTGATGATCCAAGCAGATAGGTGGAGGGGGGGGAGACCATTCCAGGCAGAGGCTATAGCAGAAAAGAAACTAGCAGTTGAGAAATGAAAATGGGTCAGTGGGGCTGAAGTGAGGCAAGGCTGCAGAGAAAGATGCATCAATCAAAGAGGGATCTTGGTAAAAATATTGGCTCTATCAGAATGGTAAGTGCCTTTAACCAGAGAGTAACACAACCTGGTTTACATTTTAAAATATCACTCTGGATGCTATTCAGAGAATGGAGTAAGTAAGAGGATACAAAAGCACAAGTGGCAAACACCAGTTGGGGGGTTATTGGACTGTTTAAGGGTAGCTTAAACTAGGGCAGAATCAAAAGATATGGATGATAATATTCCCTTTCTCTACTGTTGCATGAGCCTTTAATTCATTTAGTGACAATCCGGCATATTTCCTATCACAGTTCTCCTACACTTCCCCATTTCCTGTATCAGCTCTGCTACACTTTCCCACAAACTGTGTCCTTCCTCTCCAACTCCTGCCCTGGTTGCTCCATCTTGATGGATGACTGCTCTTCTTCGGTTACTAAACAGAGCAAAGCTATGCTGCGTGAGCTCTCTCGCTCCAGCATCTCAAGTGTCCTTGCCCTGCTTTGTCAAGCACATGAAAACATTGATCTCTAACCATATGCGTTAGTTTAGATTCTCTCCAAGGCAAACCCCGAATCAAGGTGCAGGTATTTCATCTGGCAATTAATTTTCAAAATTACAAGTGAGAGGACAGAGGAAATGGGGCTAGCCAGGTGGAGCAGGTAATACATGGTATGCTAATATGCACATCACTGATGGGGATGACTGGTAGCCCTCTGGGAGAAGCTGATGAAATGTGCCTCAGAATTTTCCTGCCAAAGATTCCCAACCTCTAGTATTTAAGGGCTATTCCTGATGGCATTCAACAACCCCATATTTCTTAGATGTACCTGTTACAGCACAGTGAGTTCTCATCATTCTGGAGAAAGCCCTCAGGCCAAGCAGCAGCAGAGAAACAGGGGGCTTGAGGTGGATGTGCCAAAAACAGCATTGAACTCACATGAGGACAGGGATATGAGGCAGAGCACCAATAACAACTTCTATAGCTTCTTTCCCCTTCAGGACCCTGTTTATTTCTCTCTTTTCAGGGAAAAAAATTCTTAAAGGAGTTATTATTATGAGCTCTATATAGGACCTTATAAATCACCTATTCCCACATTCTTACTTGGAGATTGAAAATAAAACTTTAATTTGGGGGATGCCATTTGCAAGTTTTATCTTGATCCACCAGAATGTGTAAAAGAGTTTTACATGTTTTTATGTTGGGTCATAATAGAAAAGCCAATTATAATACCTTGAAACCACATTACCAGCTATCAACATGTACTACCTCACTGGTTCCCAAAATCTCAGATCTCAGTTGGTATCTACTGAAATTTCTCTGCTCAATTAATTTAATTTGGATTTAATTTGGAGACTTTTAAGAGCAGACTAATTGGAAATATCTGAACCACAAAAGATAGTTATATTTCAAAATCATCTTTCCAGAATCTCTTTTTACGTGTTATACATGGCCTTGAGTAAGAGCACATTTCTGTTGTGGTGGTAGTTTTAAACCAATAGAAATGTTTCCAGGTCCTGGAAACCTCCAAGGTAAGTGTTTAGAAATTGTGCCTACAGGAATCTGTCATTATTTTGGCAAATATTATCTGAAGCACAACTATAAACAAATTTGAACAGCAGGCTAGTTTCACGCAGAAATTGTTTTATTGACTGAAATGGCTTCACTTATGGTATTCTTTATTTTAGTTTAGTTTATGATTAATAATTACTCTTCCAATGGTGGTTATATAATATAAAATGTGGGATAAATGATACTACCTACCATAATGCGCATACTGAATATATATTTTTACTTAATTCACCCTGCAATTATTTTATCAAAACATTTTAAAGACAAATAATTTAATAAGGAAAGCCTTGATAGATAACTTCATTATATTTAATTATATGGTCATATGTCTCCTCCTTACTTTTTCCAAAGTGGTTTGTTGAAAATCAGTGATGCACATATTTACTGGAAAGAAATTTATCTACATTTCCTGGTAATTTAGTGAGAATGCCAACACTCCTTAAGTCGCTTTTCATTACACAGACATAGCCTAACTCATAACTTACAAAAAAAACTTGACATAGTGTATTTTCACATGTCTTGAGTTTAATGGCCAAATACTTTTCCACAGGATCACATTCAATCTTAGCTTGAGTCTTGAATGCAGAGTAAAGCCCTGTCGAACCTATTTTCTGCTTTTGGCAACTTTAGAGCTGCCTAAGAAGGTAAAAACAGGTGGGGGCCTACCTCCAACAGTTTCGTTTGTCTTCCTTTTCTCACACTCTCAACACCTTCTCTAAAACAGAGGAGCTAGGTTTCTTTAACTGACTGGAAAGAATCCATCAATTTCGGGTTTGTCCTTCCCCTAGCTTCCATTTTGATTTGAAATGTTGGCCAGAAATAAAATACATGGATCATACGTGTATGTGTGTATATGTCTATTTAATTAAAGAGGTATCATTTTGTCCTGATCATGAGGAATCAGACAACTGAAAAGGTGAATAGATGATTGTATCCTGAAAGGAAGAATCAATTGATTGCTTTTTAAAAATACAATATTAATAATTTTTAAAAAAAGAAAAACCATGCCTTTTGTTCTCACATTCGCTTAGTAATCAAATAGCTATCAGAATAAAAGGTCATTTGGATCACAACAAACAGCATTAAAAATAGAAATAAGTATACACTCTCTTCTTTTTCTTCCTGGCTAAGGTTGTCCATAGGATTTAATCATCTATTTGGTAAATTTATTGCATGCCCTTAACATTCCAGGAAGGTATTAAGTGCTAAGGATTTAATGATGAAAAGCAAGTGATATAAAAGGCCTAGTACAGTGTCAGCCATCTTCCTCAAATTTATACTCAGAAATGCATTTTAAGGAAAGTTTTATTTTCATAAAGAAAAACATAATTTATCATCATAAATATTAATTATTTAAGTAATTATGAGTCGACTTAATCCTAAAAGGGAAAGTGAAAAAAGAAATGACTGGGGGAAACGGACTTGGCCCAATGGATTGGGTGTCCGCTTACCACATGGAGGTCCGCGGTTCAAATCCCAGGCCCCCTTGACCCGTGTGGAGCTGGCCCACGCACAGTGCTGATGCGCACAAGGAGTGCCCTGCCATGCAGGGGTGTCCCCTGTGTAGCCCCATGCACAAGGAGTGCACCCCATAAGGAGAGCTGCCCAGCGCGAAAGAAAGTGCAGCCTGCCCAGGAATGGCGCCACACACACAGAGAGGTAACGCAACAAAATGACACAACAAAAAGAGACACAGATCCCAGGTGCCGCTGATAAGGATAGAAGCGGTCACAGAAGAACACGCAGCAAATGGACACAGAGAGCAGAACAGACAACTGGGGTGGGGGGATAAATAAATCTTAAAAAAAAAAAAAAGAAATGACTGGTAAGGGAGCCAGGCCTAAAATCATAATTCAATATATTTTTTAAACATCAGAAATATGATGGCTTTGCTTTCTAAGCATCCCACCCCTTTCACCAAATGAAAATACTATCTTAATTAAAATTTCATGAAAAGGTCACCATAGCTCTGATGATTTCTGAAGTCCATGGGTAGTATGTGATAGGTGAGACTGGATGAAAATGAAGATACTATAAATTGATATAAATGACATCTATTTCCTTGATATATTTAATCAGGAAAATTTTGAAAAAGATTGGAATAAACATTTCTATATGCTTAAAGGCCTGCCCATTCCCAACTTTAAATCATGAATATCTAGATTAAATTTCATTAAAAGTCAATTATCCACGTTACACATTTAATCTAAATGTTGTACTCCCTTAGAATATCACGCAAGCTTAAATTTTACTGAAAAGAAAGAAATGGACCAGAACAAATGAGCATATAACTTAAGAAGAAAAATTTACAATTTTAAGTGTTTTTATTTCATTATTAGTGTCTTAAAAGTTATGTTTTAATTTTATATTTAAAATATAATTAAGTAAAGGGAAACAGATGTGGCTCAAACCATTGGGCTCCTGTCTACCACATGGGAGGTCCCAGGTTTGGTTCCTAGGGCCTCCTGGTGAAGGCAAGTTGGCCTGCACGGAGAGCTGGCACATGAGGCAAACAGACACAATGAGACGACAGAACAACAACAACAACAACAACAAAAACACAGAGGAAAGGCAATAATGAGAGACACAACGAACCAGGGAGCTGAAGCGGCTCAAACGTTTGAGTGTCTCTCTCCCACATCAGAAGGTCCCGGGATCGGTTTCCAGTGCCTCCTAAAGAGAAGATGAGAAGAGAAGAAAAGCAGACACAGAAGAACACGCAGCAATTGGACACAGAGAGCAGACAGTGAGCACAAGCAGAAAGGGGAGGGGGGAATAGATAAATTTTAAATAAATATACATATATATGTATATATATGTTTGTGTGTGTGTGTGCGTGCATAATTAAGTAAAATATCCAGTCTTGTCATGGTTTAAATTTTCAAACTCTGTGACTTTAATCAGGTAAGTTGGAAAATATCTTATTTTAACTTACCCAAAAGGAGAGTTTTGATATATAGCATAGATTCACGTGCTTGTAACTCATAGGGCACGCTTTCATTTTGTTATCAATATCCTAGACTAACACTTCACTTGATAAAACAGCAGTTAATAATTGATTCTTTACATATTTGAGAACTAATGACCAACTGTGTACTTGATTTGATTGCTAATTTCAAAAGAATCATAATTTCCCAAAATAGGTACTCAATATTTTAATATATTAATCACTAATTTAATACCTACCTCAAATTTATGAGGACATGTGTTTATTTTCTTAGCTAGTGGGAAACTTTTCTAAACAATATGTAAAGAGAACACAGATAACTAGCCTAAAAGACCTAACTAAACTAAAATAGAAAATAAGCACTTTGTTTCGAAAGATGAATATGAACCAAATTCTTATTTTGCCCAAATCTTGGTTATCTGATTCACAAAATCAGAATCTCATCATCTTCCCCCTGGTTCTCAAAGTGTAGTCCCTACACCAACAGTGGCAGCATCTCCTGAGAACCTGTTAGAAATGCAAATCCTCAGGCACAATCCTTAGACGTAACAATCAGAAACTCTGGGGGTGGGGCCCAGCAATCTGTGTTTTAAGAAGTTCAACAGGGATTCTGATGTCCACTCAAGACTGAGAACCACTGCTCTAGTCTATCTTCTTGCAGGATTTTTTTTGGCAGTCAAAGGAGAAAATGTATGTCATGGGACTCTGAGGGAATCAAATACATACAGAAATGACTATAGAAGCATAATTTGTGAAATAGGTCAAGGATTGTTTTTATCTTATTTTTCTCTCTACTTCCTCCTTAGTTTGAACATGCATTCACAGATAATCTCAGCAATGTCAGCAAGCTTGGTGGCATAGCTCAAGCTGTGAGGGTTCAATAAATAGGTTGGTAAACATTGCAAATCAACACAGCTTTTGATGAAATGTCAAGCAAGACAGAGCTTAGCTATATTCGGCTCAGCTTGAACTCATAAACCATTAACTGGCCTCTGTACTTCCAGGACAATCTGTCTAAAGAATAAAACACAAATATAAAAATAAAATTTTAAAACTCTAGGGAAAAAACATAAGTAAAAATGCGATCTGTGAATGAGAAATTGCAACCACTTAGCCCAGAGCAAATGAGAGACAAAACTTCTGAAAGTGAGTAGTTTTTCTTACAAATCAAGTTAAGGGAGAAGCTTGAGCTCCAAATCGATTTTTAACTTTATGCCATTTCCCCCCCAATATATTCTAATTTACATAGGTATAATCTGTCTCAACTGTTTTGGTTGTTTCCCTCATAGCCAAAATGAAAGAAGTGTCATCCTTCTTCCTAACGATAAAAAAAAAAAAATCAAAAGTAAAACTTATCCAGATCCGAAGTTATTTAAATTTTAAGGGCATTACCATAATTTAGGAATTAATGTACCTTAAAAATACAGCTTGTATATGCCCACAGTAAATCTATGCTAATTTAGAATTTTAGAATATCTAAAATTTTAAAAAACAGATAACATGAATAATTACACCACCTTTTAACTTTTTTAAAAAAAACTAGTATTTGGCAATAAAGGTTTAACCTGTAAAATAATTCTTAGATGTTTTAGATAATTAGGTCACCCAGAAATACTGTTTACAATTGGTGGCCCTGTTTGCTACCTAATAAGTTGTTCTTATCTGATCATGTCTAAATTACTATTCACAACCAGCCTTATTATTTTCCTTCTCTTCAATAAAAACATTTCTTGAACCTATGAATGTGTATTCATACAAAATAAAATACATAGAATTTTATTGTTAAGACATTTTCTCACATTAAGTTTTCTAATGAGTTTCTGGATTTAGTCTAGGTCATTAGAATTTTATTTTAAAGCAGAAATGTTCTTGTTTATTGATTAAGGTCTGGGTCATTAGAAATTTGTTTTGTTTTCCTGGTTTCTTAATGCCATAAATAATTTTAGACTCTTGAAGACAAAGTTTATGAATGCCATTACCCAAAAAAGCAGAATTTGGGTTCCTTCTCATTTTAGTGATGTGCATTATATTATAGGTCCTTGATGTCAAAACCCTTCCCTCCCTTCCTTACAGCAAAAGCCCCCATTTAACTTTTAGAGAAATGCATATGAAATAGGAATAATCTAAATCTATTTCCAGAGGTTGCAAATTGACCAAAAGAGTCACCTTTAGGGAAGCCTGCTTCCGAATGCTTGTGGCATTTATCATTCTTCTGAATTGCTCTTGCATTTATCTGCCGTTTTTACTCACCAGATGAGACCTCAGACATTTCAAATTCTGCGGTGGCTTGCTACACCTTTAGCTGATTTCCCTCTTGGTACTTCTCTCTAACACATTCTATGGGGTATGATAAATCTGGAGGTAGAGTCATAGCCAAGCACAGATAACGCAGGTACATAATCTGTGACCAGCTTCCCCAAAGCAGACAGACCCACAACCTTTTTGCACCTGTTTTTTCCACTCCGGCTGCGGTGAATAGTGAGGTCTTCTTTACAGATAGACAGAGAGCATTTTGCAAACACTCCCCTCTTCAAGGCAATGGTTTCTTCCCTCACAAGCTCAATCTACCTGATTACGTTCTCCTCTAATCAGTAACCTCAGTTCCTCTAGTAATAACTGTGCCGCCTGCTTTATATAGGATTTCTCTGAGACTGAAGCATAAACCAGAGTGGAGAATTACAGGAGCTGATTATTGTGAGGACACCTGTATTTTTGTCTACTCTTCATGTGAACTTGAAAGTGCACTCGTTTATGCAAACTGATGTAAGTGAAAGAGAAGCAGAAAAGGGGAAGCATAAAGAAGAGAATGGAACCTGTAAGTTGTTCACCTGTGTGGTGCCGGGAGGTGGCGGGGGGAGAACCCCAGAAAACAAAAACAACCAACTCTAAAACTGTCCAGCACTGTTCAAAACATACTTGAACTTTCTATGAAAATATACAAAGGAGTGCTTGGCATCTTAATACCTACAGATACGTCTTTCTAAAATCTGAAACAATCTTAAACTCAGTATAGACCACAATGCAGAAGTTAATTCTTAAAGCAAATGGAAATTACTTAAGATTAAAGCTAAAATCCATCATGTAAACGCTGTTCTATTTAATTTTTAAAAATCTGTGTAACTTACTTGAGATTGTATTTGAAGTTAAACCTTGAATCCTATTTCTTGAAAGTACAGAATTGTGCAAGGCTTGTGTAATGCCTGTTTACCCAGAGCAGAAGATTGAATTGGATTTTCAGATTAAAAATAAAACTCTTAAGTACGTCAATCCCCATCTGATCAAAGCACATAAACTGATTTTTTTTCCAAGAGCTTCATTAACAATATACCCAAAGAGAGCTGCAGTTCTATCACTTTTCTTTAAAGAGTAAGTTGTTAAAATGATTGAAGTCGATGTAAAGAAACCTAGATCCATAGTTTGTGCCAACTTCTTTTTCATCTTAGTAGATACAGTGCCTGATACAGGGCCTGGTAAGCAGTCAGTGCTCAGTGCTTGTTTCTTTAGTGTGAATAGAAGCCTACAATACAAGGTGGCATCTTTTGTTGCTATTACTGTTTTAAGAATCCAACTTCTATACTTATTTCATTTTTCAGGAAGCCACAATTTTCCAAGGCTCCAAAAGAAAGTGAATGCTATTCTTTTCTTTAGTAGCATTTAATATTCTTAAAATATTCTGCAACTATGAAAACATGTGCTGTGCTGAAAATCAATTAAAATGTGAATGATTTTTATTTTTACTTGCTCCTTTCTCTACTCTCTATTTCCAGATGCGGAAATTTCATTTGGAAAGAACAGGAGGTGTTAGTGCGAAAAAGCCCATTAATTGTACTGTATCCCCTTGCCTAAAAAGAGTACTGCACCCAAATTACAGAAGAACTGAGGAAACCTTGTAGCATGAGTATATAATTACCAGTACTGCTAAGTGAATGGAAATGGAGGTTGCCTAACTTAATTAACTGTAATCATTACTCATTGTCATTCTGCTTAGAAAGATTAGTTGAGGGCATTCGTTCTGTGCTTTCACATTAGGCATTTCTACTTCCCTCTTAAATGTGTAAATGATTATACTACAAAGAAAGAATTGCCACACATTTTCAGATACAAACTTTCCTGCGCAAGTAAGCTCCATGCCTTAGTTCAGGGAGTGGAACAGGAATAAGAAGACACTTTGTGGGACTAAAATTAGAGAAATGAAGAAAAAAATAGATTACATAAGTTAGTGGCTTGAAGAGAAAAAAGGAATCCTGCATGAGTTTTCATCAGGAAAATAGCTCTTGACTGGGGAGATGGGGAGGAGGGGAATAACCATTTAAGATCTATAAAGAAAAGGAAAAGATAACAGTATGAATAAACAGAATTGTGGGATCAAATTGACCACAGTGACACTGCAATGCAAGATGCTCAAAGTATCTTCAAGGACATTGTGACTAAGGACCGCTTTCCTAAGAATTATCTTTTTAGAAGACACTTGCACTTAGGAAGCATATCTTCTTTTGTTTTTCTCTCTATTTTTTAAAATGTTACATTAAAAAAATATGAGGTCCCCATATATCCCCCAACCCCCTCACCCCACTCCTCCCACATCAACAACCTCTTTCATCATCGTGGCACATTCATGGCATTTGGTGAATACATTTTTGAGCACTGCTGCACCACATGGATAATAGTTTACATTGTAGTTTATACTCTCCCCCAGTCCACCCAGGGGGCCATGGTAGGACATAATGTCCAGTATCTGTCCCTGCAGTACACCCAGGACAACTCCAAGTCCTGAAAATGGCCCCACATCATATCGCTTCTTCCCTCCCCATACCTCTTCTTCCCTCCCCATACCCTCAGCAGCTACCGTGGCCACTTTCTACACATCAATGCTACAATTTCTTCCATTACTTATCACAATAGTTCCATAGTAGAATATCAGTAAGTCCACTCTAACCCATACTCTGTTCCTCCATCCTGTGGACCCTGGGATGGTTATGTCCACTCCACCTCTATACCGAGAGGGGGCTTAGTTTTCACAGGGATGATGGATGTAATTCTCCTCCTTGCAGCTGTAGGCACTCTTAACTCTCTGGTGTGGTGGTTGAACTTCTTCACCTCCCTGTTAGCTGACCAAGGTAAGTCCAATAAACGAGAGGGTAGGAGTTGCAAGTCTGCTGAGGCTCAAGGCCTGGATGTCACATGGACAGTCCAGAGATTCAGGTCTCCTGAGTATATACCAACCCCAGCACCAACCACAGGTCCAGTAAAAGTGATAGAAGAGGCATGTGCAGAAAGGTCACATCTGAGTCCAACTCCATCACACTCAGGAACACAAACTCCAAGGTAGGGCCTACTGACATGGCACTGAATTCCAGAGTCATCTGTCATGACCATACAACCTATGGGTCTCTGTAGCCCTCAGGAGAGCCAGTACCTGGGGTTGCATCTGCTTTGGCTGTCTCTGGGACCTTGCTGAGGTGTGCGTACACATGACCCCTCTGATGGCCTCCCAACTCTTTTTTGGAGACTCATAGCCATATAAACTCATTTGTCCTTTCCATTTCCCCCTTTCATTCAAGGTCAAAAAGCAGTTTTTAACACCAGATATTACATGTAGGCTGAGATATTCTGCTGGTCTGAGTTGAATCTTTTATTCAAGGTCTCTTTTTAGTTACATCATCAGATAGTGTGGCTACTCTCTAAGCCCAACTCAGCATGTAAATGCATTACCTACCCGCCACCCCAGCATGGGACATGACTCCCAGGGATGAGCTTCCCTGGCACTGAGGGATTACTATCAAACACCATATTTTCTTTTGAATTAATGAAAAGCACCTTGGATTCACACCTACAAAGAAGCTTTATTAACACAAGAAGAACACCTGTAATGCTTTGCTTCCTTTGCCCTCTAACCATCAGTGCTGCAAAGGTGTACAGCCCTCCTGATAGGAGGGACTTAATATTTGCTACATATCTTCACTATTCTAGGAACGCTGGAGTGTCAGGTACAGCATTTCACAGAATGCTCCCGAAGCAAGCCTGAGAGCTTGACATAGCTCTCAGTATGCCCATTTTACAGGTGAAGAGACTGCAGCTCACAGCTTTCTCAAGGTCACCCTATTAATTTGAACTGAACTCTATACCACTGTCTGACCTGCCTGACTCTAGACCACTGTCTAGAATTGCCTTGGGATCTTGGAAAACTGCACATTCTTATTCCAGAATTCAACGATGGACCTGAGATTCTGTGTTTAAAAGCTCCCAGGTGATGCTGGTAGCAAGGCCTTAGACCAGTGGTTCTCAAACTTTGCTGAGATTTTAAAATCCTAGTTCCCACAGGCTGCACTTCACATCAATGAAATCAGAATCTCTAGGTGTGAGATTAAGTGATTCCAATGTGCAGCCAAATATGAGAATTGGTGCCCATAGACCAGTTGTTCTCAAGGTAGGCATGCATCAGAATCAACTGAAGAGCTAATACAGAACACAGAGGTCCAAGTTAAGATAGGGTCTGTGCTTTTGTATGGTTACGTGCTTTCCTGGGTGTTTCTGATATCCATTAACCACTCCATAGATCATGCCCTTTCTGATTAATCCCATGAAATCCTAAAGACATCCTGACCATTCAGTCTGACAGTTGTGAGAGGGGCTGGTTTTCCTAAAAGTTCTCAAGTTTGCTGAGACATTTACCAAGCTAAAAATTCCCTATCCTCTCATATCAGCACATCCCAGTACCTGCATTTTTTCCCCTCTGTTGCGATTATCTGTGTCCTCATTATGCTCTCACACTCATTTTTGTTTGTTTGCTTATTACTTATGTGGGCACATTAAATCCATTACTTTGTCCACACTTCAGAGGACAGCATATCAAAGTTGTGGGACATTTGACATATGCCCAGGGTAGCTATATAATTAAAAGTCATCGGTTTTGAAAAGGAACTTAGTGGTAAGTTGAAATGAATATAGAAATGATCCTCAAGCTCTAGTGACATAACTGCAGTGCAATGTATCACCCTGTAGTTACAATCCAATTCATAAATGATCCACAGATCCTTTTCCAGTGCTTGTGACGATGAGGGTCATTAGACTAGTGACACATTTTGGTTCCAAGGGAGTTTTAGCATGACTGCTGTCAGATTTTATCTTGTTAAACATTTTTGTTGAGGTTAAAAGGAAGATGTAAGCATATTAGAAATGTAATTAGTGGGACACAAATTTTACTTTCTTACAGCTCCTAAGAGCATGTACTTATACAAGATTCTTTTGAATATGTCCTAAACATTATTGAGGATTTCCTAGCCCTTAGTTTCAACGAGGTCAGCCAAGGCCACTGCTAAGGGCTGTGGGGACTGTCACTTGAACAGAATTGCTTCAATAAGGGTAGAGAGTAGGGGGCTGAAATTCATACCTACGTCCCACTCCTCTATCCTTGTAAGCCTGGAATAAGGCAGTACCAGAATGGAGGAAGTGTGCTTTCTTTTTTTTTTTCTTAAATTCACCCTTCTATGTACTGGGGGGAGCTCTTTCTAATTTTCAAAGGACATTCTATAAGCTAGCAGCAGCCATGGGAACAGCTTGATATAATGAAAACTGTTTGGGGTGAAGTTGAAAGGCATTCGGAAATAACTTTGTAACATAGGGCAATTATTTAACCTTTTGGTATCCTGGGGCCTTCCATCTGTAAAACAGAGTGGCAACATGCCACAAATTCAAAGCTTAGGTTCTGCAGTCAGAGCAGATCAACTAGGGCGTGGGTTCCAATTCTGTTATGTACAAGTTATATAAAATCAGCATGTCATTTAAGTCACAGTCTCATATTTAGAATGGAGCTAATATTAATCCCAGTCTCCTAAGGATATTGTGAGTTCCTGGTGTATAGTTAGTGCTAAATAAATAGTGGCTGCTATTTATCAACAATGGTAAGTTAATAACAAATATCTCACATTTTCCATAGCTTTGGAGAAAATTAAATCAAATGATGCCTACTAAATAAGCCTTTGAACTGAAAAATCACCATGATGGCATTGGAAATGGGTTTTCTTCCTTTTAGTAACATATATTCTCCATATCTTAATTTTTAAGAAATTTTGGTGGTAAGTAAGCAAGGAGTAGAGTTATCAAAGATATGGCTTCGACAATTGTTCTGAGAGGTTAGTCTTCTACTGAGAGTTGGAGGCAAACTTGATGCCTGTATATGGCAATAAGGGTGTAAATATACAATACATCAGGGAACAATGTTGACTCTGACAGCACAGACCTAAAACTAGGACGTCAATAACCTGGTAATGTGAATAAATATTGGAAGTAATACCATTAAATCTTTTCTCTGGAGTTATTCCCAATAATCGCTTTTTTTTTTTTTAAACTACCACCCTGAAAATCTTGTTTTCTGAGGTTGCCTTCAAGTAGCAGTAAGCTACCCATCTCCTATTACAGAAAGAAAAATGAGACTAGCCTGTAAACACATTACCCAACACAGGGCCTGGAAGTGCAAGCTGGGAGGCATTATTGCTCAATGGAAGTCAATTTGAAATGAGCGGTTACAGAGTTCTCTACAAGAGGAAGGGATTCCTGCTGTAATTGTTTGGCAGGAACCTTGGAAAGGTATACTTTTCTTCAAACTGTGCTATGATTTTGGCATGTCTCTTAGGGAGGAACTTTAGATTTAGCATCCAGGGCATGGAAACCCAAGTCCTTTGCAGCTCTTTAGCTAGCATCTTTAGAGTTTCTAGAATCACATCACTGTGGTGAGTGTGCATCTGTTTACTTACAATTTTAAGTCTAATTCTTCATGGGTGGTTTATTTTTTAATATTGTTCTTTTTTTTTTTGGTTGTCATGCCTTTCCCATGGAGTTACAGCAAATTTGAAGGAAAAAAAAAACCCAAAGAATGATAAACTCAGTATTATGGGACATTTGCTTTCAGAAGTCAAACAGGGTGAAAATCTAGCAAGTTGTTGATGAATGTTAAGTTTCACATCTATTGGCAAAACCATAATTTTAGAATTGGCATTGCATATGGAGTACTTTTGCACATAAATCTTACCACTTGGAATAACTCCATATATTAAGTTTTGATATAAACGTGAACATCTGGAAGAACTTGAGCCAGCTTGGGAGACATTATTTCACACAGTCTCTCATCAAAAAGAGCTTAGATCTCCCCTCCCTTAGCTTTAAGCTTTTCTCAATGAACTGAGTAATGGAATCTGAAGGGACACCTTTAAATCCAGCATTAGATGGAAATACTTTCCCCACTGATAAGCAAAAGGATATTTCTGGCAACAGAACCCATCAGCTATAGGAAGTATATATCTAACTCAGTCAGTCTTCAATTAAATGCTAGTCAGTAACCCCTGAAGGCAATGCCGAGGGCTTAGAGTAAAAGAAAAAGACCACAGACTGCAGAAAATACAGTCTCAGAAACTGGTCTGCTTAATACTTGGCCCTGAGATTACTTGAAAATTTCTTAAGACATTCAAAATGTTGATACTTCCAAAGCCTGGGGAAATTATTTGGTAAATCTACTAATTTAAAACTGATACTGCAAGCCAACAGAACTGATTCTTCCACTTACCAGCAGTTGCTTACATATATTACACAACTAATATAATGGAAAATGTATAGTAAATTATATCAAAAGAAACAAAGCCATTAGCATAATATGAGCTTCAGTTTTACTGAAGGAGAAACTACTGGAGCAGAGAGATCTCAAACCAGGGGAGCTGAAGTGAGACTTTCCATAGCCATCTGATCACAGCTGCTTATAAAGACATTTAGGGAACTTCCAAGTGTTGTGAAGTGTATGTCTATAAGGGGGGGGGTGGTTTTTACAAAGACTAGCTGACATTAAAGTTCCTTATTAAGGGGGGAGCTTAGAAAGTATGGAACAGCTGTACATTGATTAGTATGTTATGCTTGTCCACTCTGATATGATCTCTCTACTGGACCAAGCTTTGCTAATTTCCAACACTGTAAGGGCCTTTCCATTGTTTGATTTTCTTGAAAAGGCCTTGCAGATCAATTGTTTTTGTTTTCTAGAAAATCCTTTCTTGGGAAGAGATCACTCCCAGAAACACCCAAGACAGGTGGCCATTTTATTTTACC
This sequence comes from Dasypus novemcinctus, assembly GCF_030445035.2. Taxonomy (NCBI): domain Eukaryota; kingdom Metazoa; phylum Chordata; class Mammalia; order Cingulata; family Dasypodidae; genus Dasypus; species Dasypus novemcinctus. The sequence continues at coordinate 37,387,218 of NC_080704.1, forward strand.
TAACAATGGTATTTCACATCACAAAATCCCCAGAAATGATCAAATAAACCCCATGGAGTAGGCATAAACATCGTCTTTGATGCTGTCCACTGTGCTTTCCTTTCTCCAACTCTCTCCCTCCTTCTTTCCTTTCCTTATGGCTATGTATCATAAAATTTTCCAATTTAGGTATTTTTAAGTATACAATTCAGTGGCATGGATTACATTTATGATGTTGTGTTACCATCACTGTCATCCATTACTAAAACATTTTCATCACACCAAACAGAAATCCTTCACCCCTTAAGCAATATTTTCCCATTCGCCCTCCTCCAGTCCCTGGTAATTTCTAATATATGTTTTGGATGAATTTGCTTATTCTATATATTTCATATAAGTGGAATCATACAATATCTGTCCAGTTTGTCTGGTTTATTCCACTTAGCATAGTGTTTTTCAGGTTCATCCATATTGTAGCATGTGTCAGAACTTCATTTCTTTTTATGGTTGAATAACAGTCCATATATTACATATTGATTATCTAGCCATCTGTTGATAAAATTGTTTCCACCTTTTGGCTAACGCAAATAATGCTGCTATGAACTCTGGTGCATAAATTTCTGTTTGAGTCCTTGTTTTCTATTCTTGGGATATATACCAGGAGTAGAATTTCCATATGTGTAATTATACATTTAACTTTTTGAGGATCCTCCAAACAGATTTCCACAGCAGCTGCACCATTTTACATTCCAACCAGCAATTCATAAATGCTCCCATCTCTCCATATCCTGACACTTGTTATCTTCTATGCTTTTCTTTGCCTGTTTTAATAATAGGCGTCCTAGAAGGTGTGAAGTGGTGTCTCATTGTGGTTTGTTTGTTTGTAGGAGGTACCCAGAATTGAACCTAGGACCTCATACATGGGAAATAGGCACTCAAGCACTAAGCTACACCGACTCCTCTGTGGTTTTGATATCCATTTCCTACATATCTTAAAACACTAGTTTCCTTACATCACCGATCTTGGTCCTTATACCCCAAAATTTTGATAGGATAGTTTCTTTTCATTGTCAAAATTTCATTACCTGCCTATCATTCCTCAAATCATCAGTCTGGTTTCTACTGAAACACATTGTTTTGAGGGGCTCTCTCTCCATTAGATTGTAAGATATTTAAGAATTGAAAGCATACCTTTACTGCTTTCTATTCCTTAGTGGTTCCTATCACTCTTCCTGAGACACAGTTATCATACAGCAAATATTTACTGCATGTCTCATATTGATCTGTACAGCACTGTGTTCAATATATGATTATTTAAATAAATATTAAAATTAATTAAAGCATGTAAGACATCACAGAATTTTTGTAAAATATATGAAATTATTTTTATAGTGAAAACTTGGAAATAAACTACATAGCTGTCATACAGGAATTGAAATAATTCTGGTCTATCCAAATGATAGATTGATAAGAAATCATGTTCCAGGAAGTCGATGTGGCTCAAGCAGTTGGGTGCTTACCTACCACATGTGAGGTCCCGTGTTTGATTTCCAGTGCCTCCCAGAGAAAACGATCAAGACAGCGAGCTGACATGGCAAGCTGACCCAATGAGATGACACAACAAAGAGACAAAACGAAAAGACACCATGAGAGACACAACAAGCAGGAGCAGAGGTGGCTCAAGCCATTGGGTGCCTCCCTCCCATGTGGGAGGTCCCAGGCTTGATTCCTGGTGCATCATGTTCCTATAGAATGTTTAAAGATATTAGTAAAACATATGATATATTTAGTGAGATAAAGCAGATTACAAAAAACAGGTTACACAACTTATGTATTTCATAATACCAAAACAACATTATTTCTTAGTGGTTAAAAACATGGGTTCTGGGGGAGCAGTGTAGCTCAGTGGTTGAGCACCTGCTTACCATGGGACAAGGTCCCAGGTTCAATGCCTGCTACCTCCTAAAAAAAAAAAAAAAGAACCAAAAAGGGGGTGGTGCTCTGGATCCTGCCTGCCTTGTTTAGAATCCTGGCTCCAATTGGTATTGGATTTATGACATTGAACAAGTTATTAAAACTTGTTATTGCACCAATTTCCTTATTTGTAAACTGATACAACAATCGTACTTATAAGATTGTTATGAGGCTTAAATGGGTAATACTGAACATAGAAAGTATTTAAAACTGTACCTGGCACATTAAAATGCTCAGCAAATATTAGCTATCAGCAAATGGTTTTCAGTAGGAATGTATGTAGCAAACAGTTATAACTAGTTATTCCTGAGTGGCAAAAGTATGGCAATAGTACCTTCATTGTATTTTCTGTATTGTGTTTTTGGACAGTGAATTTACGTTCTGTATTTTTTAGAAAATAAAAAGCAGTCCAGGTTTCTTTTAAAATATGCAAGATGTTTACTGAAACTTACACAGGTAGGTAGCCACCTACCTTACATAGGTAAAGAAGCCACCCTGAAGGGCTAAAGGCAAGAATCACTACTGCCTGTGAAATATATAGACATTGCTCTCCAACAATACAATACATACTTATAAGAATTTCCAATTTCTCAAACATATATTAAGCTTGTATCACTTAAGCAAATCAGATATACTTTTAAAAAAATCTCTTTACTAGAATACTAGCTTCATCATTTATAGGAATTTTCTATGGGGACAGATTGGTCCCTCTTTCCTTAAAGCTCATAAGAAATAAGGCTAATTACATCTTTCAAGTATCTCCCAAGATTATACAACTACAATAGGCAGTGGCAATAGGAATAAAACTTATTTAGACAAAGGGCACTGGGATTTCCAATCACTTCAACTTAGCATGAGAGCTGTGAGTCTAATAGAATGAGATATTGAGTAAACGTCATTAGAAGCACTTAAGCATAAAATAGGCAAGGTGGGCTTTTTGGTTTGTTTAAGGATGATAGGGTAGCAACAAAGAAAAGTGAGGTTCCAGTGCTAAGTTTCACTAGGAAAAGACAAATTAGGAAGTGAAATATGAGATACAGAAAGTTTGATGTAATTTAGTAGCATTAAAACCATCAATTATTATTTTAGAATTTCTGGCAAGCCTGCCCATTGCATCCAGCTAAGCCCAGGTGAAACAAATTTGTTCATAAATGTAATCATAGTCTTGCCTACTTTTTATTATCCTTTTTCTATGTGTGCCTTCCCTCTGCTGGGTAGATAGCTCTTTCAGGGAAAAGACTGTACCTTGTACCTCTACATATTTATAGCAGTGTCTGTATATTTTAAGGGCTTAATAATTGCTCGATGGATAATATTTACTCAGCAAATGAGCAATAAGTAAATTACTTCTTTTTTTGTAAGGAGAGAAGAGTGGTAGAGGGCTGAAGAAGTGCAAAAATAATGGAAGAGAAAAAGAACAAACAGAAGATTACGTCAGATAAGACTTTGTATCAATACCAGTATCTCTAATTGCTACGTAGTACCATTAATGAAGGTAGTACATCAATTCATATAAGGTTTATTTCCAAAGCATCAACACAGTGAAATTACTTAGGGTTGCCCTTACCATGTGATGGGCTATCCTAAGGGGTTTTAATTTATTAACTCACATACTTCTCCCAGCAGACCCATGAGGTAAGTGCTGTTATTAACTCTATTTTACAGGTGAAGAAACTGAGGAAAAGAGAGCCTGACTTGCCCAAAGGTACAAAACTAAAACAAGGAGTTGGATTTCAAATTCAGAGACGTTGGCCCCAAGTCTGCCCTTTTAACAGTTATATTCTTAATATTTCCTCTTATTATATATGCATTAACCCAATCTTTCTTTATTAAAGTCCCATTAGCTAGATAGAATAACTATTACTATTCCCTAGTTGATATGGAGAACTATCACACAGAGGAAACTTGGTCTGATCACTCAGCCAAGCCTTTATTTTGAATGAGTTAATTCACATTTTCACAGCAACAGCATTCTCCTATCCCTAACTCCCAGCACTGTGGAATATTTTCCAGTAACATGCTGTACAGCTGAAAGGAAACATAAATATGACTCACCAGCTTAAATGGTGGAGGCACTGTGCATTGCATTTGCTTCCTATTACTGTACCCACCACATACTGGAGAAAAGTAATAAGCTTCCCTTTTGTTTCATCCAGGAATAGATTATTGTCCATTAAAAGCCCTCCCTTTTAATAATCATTCACCAACACTTTTACCGGTACCCACAAAGGGTTCCCTTTCCTTGCTAGCTTTTGGCATCAGTTTGTTGGGCTATTTCTTGTTCTTTGATATTTCCCCCATCTAACTGGTCCCTTTCTCACCTCTGCTTTCTGCAGCATTTATCCTTCAGCTATTATATGTTTCCAATTTTGGAGGCTGACAAGTAAGGGGACAGCATCATCCCTCAATGTGTTTCTCCAGCTTACTCCTGAAACCACCAGCAGCCTGTTTCCCACATGAAATGTCTAGTTCAGGTTGAAAGATGAATAGCCATTAGGAAAATACATACTTTGTATAAATGTGAACCTTTGGACTCCCAGATTCTCCCTGTGCCTGTCAGCTTTAAGGAATTGTGGTTCTGCTTGACTTTTGAGAGGGCAGAGAAGAGCCTGATCTATCATGTTTCGGCTATCAATAGTTAAGGGCCATTTCTCTGTATGGAAAGCATCATGAACACAATCCTGAGTCGGGGGTTGATTCATTTCATTAATTAGGATTTGAGATGGTGTCCTGAAATGCTATTTAATGTCTTTTAATTCCAAATGGGTCTGCACAACAAGCATATTTCCAGTATATGCAGTAAGTAGGTAATTTGCTTTTAAGGTTGTGCATGTTATTCTCAGTATTTTAGATTATTTTTGTAAGGGAGAGAATGCAGTTTGGGCTTTTGTCTTCATCAGAGTTTGCAAAGGCAAGAAGAGATACATTTCTAGTATGCTTTCTAGATTTTTCTAAATAGTGCAAAAATGTTCTAAGGAAAAGTTTTCCATTTTAAATGGAATGTTTTAGACACTGAGCCAGTAATTTTTAATGGAAATAGCCTAGTATGTCTGAAGACATTTAGATATTTCCCCCATCTCAGCCAATAGGTACTATGACCTTGGACAAATCCCTCCATTTTCTAAGCCTCAGTTTTTTTCTTCTGTAAGTAAAGGGGTTGTTCTAAATAGTTTTTAAGGTCCCATCTAGCTCTAGTATGCTATGATTTATGCCCATTTACTTATACAACATTGCTCTTGAGAAGCATGCACTTATACAATTATAGAGATAAACACTCAAGAATCCACTTAATAAATTTTCCTGACACAACTAGTGTCCCGTGCTACTAACATGCACATTCCCTTGAGATAAGTAAGCTAGCCTGCAGAAACTGATGGAAGTGACCCAAAAAGGTTTTCCAGCAGGAATTGAAGAAACTTGGCAAAAAACAAACAAAGCAACAAACAAACAAACAAAACTAGTGGTGGCGTATAGACTGAGTACATCAACATTGATTTCTGATTGACTAGTGTTTCCCACATCTCAAATCACTGATTAAATACAATCAGCTTGTACACATATATGTATATGTAGATTGAGATATATATGCACATACATATACACACAGACATCTGGTATTTTTTTCTTCAGTAATAATGATAGTAGTTTTTAAGTAATCTATAACACTCACTATAGCAGTTTGATATTGTTCATGAATTCCAAAAATAGATACTGGATTATGTTTGTAAACTGGTCTGTTCCTCTGGGCATATTAAATTGTATTGGATTCAGAGGTTTCACTTTTACTTGATTAAATTATGATTAAGGCTTTGATTGGGCCATGTCAGTAGGACATTGGGGGTGGGAACTCACAGAGAAAACTGCATGGCAATGGAGTTTGTTGGAGTTTTGGAGGCTGGAACCCTGGGAAGTAAACACACAGGAGAAGAACACAGAGGGATAGAGAAAGCTCCATAGACACGGCAGAGGCCCCGGGAAGAGAGCGAGCCTGATAGTCTACAGCTGACCTTGTAAAGAGACCAGAGCAGCTGAACACGGAGAGGAATGAACCCCAGGACAGAAACGAGACTTATCCCAGTCTACAGCTGATATTGGAAGAAGCTGGGACTACAGAGCCTTAAGAAGAAGAGGGAGGCTGAACCCTCACAGACATTGCCCACAATCTTGTGTCAACCATGGCAACAGACTTTGGTGAGGGAAGTAACAATGAAGCTTTATGGCCTGACAATTGTAAGCTTCTGCCCCAAATAAATATCCTTTATAAAAGCCAACAGATTTCTGGTATTTTGCATTAGCACCTCTTTGGCTGAGTAATACACTCGTTATGGGCTGTACACATTTTAAGCAATGTAAATCTTACCAACAAACCTACAAAGTAAATAGTATTATTATCCCTGTTATGAAAACGAAGAAAGAAAGAGGCTAAGCAATGTGCCCATGGTCACAGTTACTAAATAACAGAACTGGAATTTAAACCCAACATTCATCCTGGCTCCAGAATCCATGTACTTAATAATAGATGCATGTTTGGTTGTATCCATTCATTTTCTCCTTTGCCTATCAACTGTGACATTAACAGCATAGTTCTTTAGAAGGCTTGTTGGAATCAGGTGTGAAACCCTAGATGACATAGTATAGCAAATTTTAGGAGCCAAAATTTCAACTTGATTTTCCTGGGCAGTGTCCTCACTGTGACTTTGTTATTGGTCAAACATTTCAAATAAGTGGTTCCATGTTGCCTGGGGCGCTCTCTGAATATACACCATGCTATGTATATGAACCAAAGGAATTGAGTTGTGTATCCTAGATAGCAACCCACAATGTGGAGATTTCATAGGTTGTATGGCATTGCTTTCACTTTCGTGGCAGTCATTATCCAAGTGAAATGTTGAAGGTTTAAAAAAATCCACACACATTCAATTGCTCTCTAGGGTAGTAAAACCACCAAGCTGTTATTCCATCAAAGTAGTTCAGTGAGGCTCATTTTAATGGTGCACCCACCCCAAATAGTGACTCACAGCATAGGGAAATGATTTACTTGCTATGAAAACACAACTGTTAATTATCCAATACCAGTAGTTAAAAGCTCATGTTATTTATGAATATATCTGTGCAAACATGCACACACAGTTTTATAGCAAGTATGTAAACTTTCAGGGCAGAAATGCCTAAAAATCCTTGAAGATTACTTCCACCAAACTGAATTCTGGCCAGAAAATGAGTTAAGACCTTGAAATTGGTAAAAATGCCAAATAATCAATTTTTATTCATCTGCAGTGATTCAAGCATGGCACCAGTCTCCAATGTCATCCAGCAGAGCAACAGAGATTCAGGGTGAGAATGACCAAAGGAAACGCTTGATTTTTTTTTATCGCATAAATGATTAATTCTCGAATTCCTTCCTACACCATCCACAGATGGATCATCTAAATAGCTCACAGCATCCTCAAAAGGGATTAAAGTGGTCAGCACTGCACTCCTTAATTTGCCACCTTTCACTGATAAGGTTAATGGAATTAAGTTAAGCATAAAGATTATCATAAATTGAATGCAGTACCCTTAGATGTCTGAGGTAATTTAATGCATTCCAATAAATATGAGGTTAGGAAACATAAAAGGGAAATTTATGGGACTAATTTACACAGTATCTTTCTACATCTCTTATGCATGCTACAGCATAGCCCAAACATTTGTGATGTTTGTCAACTCACAAATACTGTTGAAGGGAAGAGATGAGGGCCCCGAGTTCTCTAAAGAAACTGGCATCAAAAGGTCAATATGATATTGGTAAAAGGCATATGAAATGAAATAGTCACTTATCAGTAATTGATCTATAAAATATTTTAAAATATTATTACAGAGAATGTACATGAATAGAAGTTAATTCCAAGTATGGTAATCTAGAATGACTATTTTTTAAATTGACCTAATTTATCTGGCTAGGTTTTCAAACCAAAATAAACGGTTTGCTATGCTTGTTTACTGAGTATTTTAATAGAGATATTTGTTTTAATTTTTCTTCACACACACATAGGCATGTATTTATTAACTAGAACACACTACATATTTGATTTTGGTAGTAGAATTACTATGTTTTAGCCATTGACATTATAATTATGTAAAGCGAAGGCTGAGGATGGTGATGATGATTGTTATATTAATGTTAATATTGAGTATTGTAGAAATTGTGATACTTTCTCATGGCATCTAATGAAATTATTATTATAGTCACTTTATGTATAAGAAAAAAATGAGTCTTCGAGAGGTTAAATAACTAAAGTCATACTGCTAGAAAATGAAGAAGAATTTAAATTTAGATTGTTCCAAAGCTTATTCTTTTAACTATAGCACTATATCATGTTCCTTAAACTAAATAAAAAAACAAGGTGTCCAAAACATGAAGTTCTTTTTCTTTCCTATGTTTAGTATAGAGGGCAGATGATAACCTTGGCAAGAAAACTCTTTTCAATGCCTTTTTGTTGATGGTTTTAATAAAAGAGAATAAGTCTTTGATGTTTCCCCTTTATGCAGTTTCTGGTGTTTGGTCTATATCTGTGATTTATATATAACCTCTTAGAAAATTAACCAAATGATGGCAAGTTTCTTTTTCATACTATTAACTCCATCTAATTTTGTACACATTTCTCTGTATAATTTGAAGAATAGAAAGGAAGTAAACATAGATACTACAAAAAACGAAAAAAAAAAAAGCAAGGAAATGCAATCAAACACCAAAGCAATTTAATATGAAGACGAGAAAAAAATCTGACATCTGAAGCTTTGGAATCTAAAGAAAATTATGAATATACAGGCAATTTGTTTCCTATTAAATGAGCTATTCTTTGTTAACTTTGCACATAACAAACATTCAAAAGAGAACAATAGTTCATTATGTCCAACTGTTTTGATTTACTAGTAGTAATGTGTGGAATAAATTGTTCATTTTTATTAAAGCAAGCTTTAGAAAAAAGTTGTCTAATCAAAGCCTAGGTTAAAACATGAAGTAGTTTGATAGATGGTTAATAACATATGCATCTCAAAAAACTGGAGTGTGTAGACTACAGTCCATAAGAGAAAAATGAATGTTTTGCCAGAAAGCAAAGGGAGGGTTCCATTCTGCCTTGAAATCTCTCTAGCAATACATCTACCTGCTTGGTACCATGGAAACCCTTATCCCACCAGCTCATGGTTACACTCTCATTTAAGTATCAGTGGAAAAGCTACTGTCTCTTTCCTCATAGACTAAGAAAGAACATTTTCTCCTGTAACCCCAAGGTACCACTCTATTGTCTATTTCCCAGGCCCGATTGGGGCAGCTATGTTTAAAAAACTCCAATAAGGATATAACATGTTTGCCGAGACCCTTTTTACCCAGAGCCCGTACGGAATAGCTGTATTTTGAGGAATTCACAAGACTTATTCATATGCATTTAATACTTATCACGTGCTAGACACTAGTCAAGGTATTTTTCATCCATTTAAAATCCTCACAACAATTATCCATATTAGGTGTCATTATTCATTTCATATATGAGAAATGTTGGAAAGCTGCTTCCATGCTAGATTGCTGCCTATGACCCAAGCCTTCTCCCCATTCCTCATTATATTTCATGACTGCTTTAACTAATAAAAGCAATCATGGTTTAGGTCTTTGCGTTGGCCCTTCTTTCCTCCTGGAATTTTCTTTCCCAATCTTGGCATGACTAGTTCATTCTAGACACTCACATCTTAGTCACCGTGGTTCCTCCACAACGCCTTTTTTTTTTTTCACTTCCAAAACTAGAGTGACTACCCAATCACTTACTATTTCCATTAATTTTATCCTCAGTGCAGCACTTGTTTCTCCTTAATTTTTAGTTTCCCTTTCAAGAAACTGAGCTCCATGAGAGCGGGGAAAGAAATATGAGTTATAGTCACAGACAAATCAATTAAATATTACAAATTCTTAAGTTTCCTCATCTATAAAATGTGATATTTGCCAGGTCCGATTGTTGTAAAGACAAGAACTAATACTATTTCAAAAAAGATATGGTGCATAATACGTGATAGAAATTGTGATTAACAAATACCAGTTGTTCTGGGAACAAATTAGAAAAAGCATTTTCCCAGAATGGCTCCCAGCACTCATTTAATCTTTTTATAACACCTGTACTGAGATATAATTGACATACCATAAAATTCACCCTTCTCACCTCGGCAATTCAGTAATTTCTAGTATATTCACAGAGGTGTGTAACCATCACCAATATGAATTTAACACATTTTCATCAACCCGCAAAAGAATCCCTGTACCCATTAGCTGTAACTATGCATTCAAAGCTCCAAGCCCATAGCAATTACAAATCTACTTGTGGTTGCTACTGATTTTCTTATTCTGGAAATTTCATATAAACCTCATAATTTAAAATATCACAAATCAAGGTTTAATAAATTAATAATAAACTAATATGTACTGTGCTAAAAAAGCTACCTTGCAGCCAGCTACCTTAGAAAACACTTTTTAGGTATTAGCTCATCAAATCCTTTACAACAAATATAGGGGGTAGGTACTATTAATAGCTTTCCACAGATGCAAGTGAAAATCTGAGACACATGAGTTTAAGAAAATTTTCCTGGACCCCAAAGTTAAATATGTAGGGACCAGGATTGAACCCAAGGCCTTAATAATAGGTATAATTGGAAATTAACTAAATTATTTGGCTTTATCATAGTCCGTCTCCCTGGCTCTCACCTGAGCATTGTTTTAGCAGTGGAGTGAGGCACTCACAGCAGGCTTTACGCAGGGTGTTTTTGCAACACAGAGCCACAGCATCCTCTTTTCAGATAATTAACAGTAGCTCCACCCACAGAAAAGGTCCTTCCCTTAGATGAGTAAGGAATTGAAGGCAGGGCGCTGCAGAGGTATTAATTCATTGAGCACAAACTAATAAAATCTAATACACCTCTTCCCTCTCTTTCTTTTGACTGTTGTTTCCCTAGGTGTCTATTCAATAAGTCTGTGTTCTTCTTATTTTGGACCAGGGAAAATGAGAGGGAGTTGGATTTTTAACTTAAAGAAAATAAATTCAAATATAACAGAATTATTTTAAGTATATAAGGGCATAAAATGTATAAAACTAAACACTTGATAATTTGATTTGAACGTGGTTTCTTTTGTAGATAGTATTTGTTTCTTTCTGTAGGCCATCAAGATTAGATTACAATGAAAAGTCAGAATGGTATTTGGCACATTCCCCTGTTCAAGAGCCTTGATCATATTTTAAAATATGAACTGTGTTCATTATATGGGGCTAATAAACATTTAAGAAAATATTTTAAGACAAAAGTACTAATTTATGCATGTGTTTTTCACTGTGCCTTTAAATGTACAACTGACAAGGTTGCTATTTTTCTAAGTAGAATAACACACACCAGGATGTAAACTTTGAAATGACTGTGAAGTTTGGTCTCTGGATGCTCTTGGCCTTTGCTCATAGGCATGCAATTATCTCTTAACACCTCACAATCTGCAGTCATGCAGTATGTCATTCCTTAAGTGAGAAATGGACTCTAGTATCATTATATAGTTAGATCTTAATTTTAAGAGATGCGTCAACCAGTAATTTCTGATGGGCAAAAAGTATAAATTTTACCATTTAAAACTGATTTTTTCTTTTTCTAATAAATCCTAAACCCTAATAGTCTATGCCTAACTAGAATGATTCCTTGAGATCATCTAACACTTTATAATTAAATTGCAAGGGTTGACCATATGTCCAACTTAATATTCAACCTAGAATTCAAAAATATATTTTAAAAGTTTGTGTTGCACTTGTGCTTAATGCATCTGCCCAAGCAGGCACCACAAAATCCTTTATAGATATTCAGATGAATCTCTCTACTAGAAATGAAGAGGGAATGCAGCTAATCTTGGGCTTTCACTGGTTTGATTACCATTTCAACTTTAAATGGATGAACGATAATTAGTGGGTGTGGAAAAACCAGTGCTGCTCAAGGAGCCTTTACTGAAAAATAAAGTTTTGAAAGAAGCAAAGTATACTCCAAGAGACAATCACTTCAAGCTTACACACCTCTCTGCAGCAGTTTTAAATGTAGCAGATGTGCTAAAAAGCCAGTGGGAAGATGGTTAATATTTTTTAGGGTTCAAGGAAGAATAGAAGTTCCAACACCTGACTGCCCATATTTTCCACATTGATTTATGGCAATGTATAATCTACAAAAGCATCCTGCTTTGGGATTTTTAATATCAGGAAAGTATCTTCCACCTTAAGATATAGTAAAATTAAATTTAAAAAAAGGTGTTAAAAGAAAAACTTTTCATCCCTATTAAATTTAGCATCTCACAACTTTACAGAATGATTCAAGAATTGGGCAGAAGCCCATTCAGAAAGTGAAAGTGAGCTCTGCCCAGGGAGTGGAAAGGGGTAGCTTATATAGGGGAAATGCAGAAGCAAGTGTGGCAATGTTCTGATTAGCTGAAATTAAGTTTCCTTTTTACATATGAGTGGTTTTACAAAATGGGTAGTAGATATACACTGATTAGTATGGTATACTTGCCCATTTTGATAAGCTGTCTTCCTGGACCAAAATTGTTTTATCAGAATTGTTTATCTGCAACCCTGTAGGGTGCACTCCGTTTGCTCAGAAAGCCCCTGCAGGTCAATGGTTTTTCTGTTCCAGAAAATCCCTTCTCGGAAAGTGGTCTGGAGTCAGAAACATCCATTGCAGTTAGCTATTTTATTTTAGTCAACAAAGGGATGAGTTTTCTATACGAATTAGAGAACAAAAAAATAGTATTTATTTTAACAATAGACCATGATTCCTTAGTGATGTCTTTAAATAACAGACCATGCTTAAAAATTGGCAAAAATTTTAAAACAAAATCTGAAAAAAAAGTGATCAGATAGATTTGCTATACAAACTCACTATATGGTTCTTATATTATGATGGAATTTTTTTAGTATTTAGTGGTTTTTTTTTTATATTTTCAGCTCATATTACTATTGGACTTTTAAAGAAAATTTAGCTAAGGGGTTGTAGAGTTCTTAGTTTTCCTGTTTTATGGATGAGAAAATAGTTGTGGCTTCTTGAGAGTCACACAGGGAGATTTTGATCAATTTCCCCTTCCCCCTCAGGAAATGTTACAGTTATATTTAACATATGTATATGTATGTATATATGTATGTCTGTATTAAAGTAGACTGTCACCCTCTGAAGATTTTATAAGTGGAATAATATGTTATCCAGCTAACCAAAACATGCTTACCAAGAGTCAACTGTGATCATTCCCATTCCTGTTTATGTAATGACATAATTACATATTACATAATTCAATGAAATATGAGTATAAAAGAAAGAAATGTGTTCTTTCTGCAAAACCCACTTGAATTATTGGGTAAAACTCAGTAAAAGTGAGCCAAAGAAAACCAGCTTTTCAGGTGGGGCAATATTATAGAAATATTGATGGGATCTCCTCTCAGATTGCTTTGTAAATAGCTCTCTGTTCTTTCTCTACTACACAGAAACCAAAATGTACAAGTCTCTAATATGCACTTGTAATAACTAGTCTTCATTGCATTTTTTAAAAACATACCAAGCACTCTCCTACCCAGAAGTCATTTTTCTAGTTGTTCCCTCAACCTGGAAAAATTCCTTCCATATACCCAGTTAGCTTCAAGTCTTGCTCAAATTTTATGTGCACAACGAGATCTACCATGGCAAATTATTTCATACTCTGGTGGTACTCCTGCTTTCCCTTACCATACACTATTACTTTTTATTTTTCATGGCTCTTATATCCTTCTATATTAAGATTATCTATTAATCTATTGAATTATTACTGTCCTGGTTGTGTGGAATAAGAGGGATTTCTCTCTGAAGTGAATAAAAAATGAGGAAGAACTCATTTAGAAGCACAGCTTTGGGAGATCAGACACAACAATAAAGAAAACACCACTTTTAAACTGTATTTCAGACTATTAAGAAAAAGAGCCCAAGGTTGTCAGGTAGGGCAATGACAGGGACAAAGCAACATGTTTTTGTTGGGCTGTGTTGATCTCTGGCAGGGGGTTCCAATGGACTGATATGAAGCCCAATCTGGGTATGTCTGAAGGAATAGGCTAAGAACCTGTGGATGAATATAGAACTTATTTTAGAAACACTCTCCAAAGTAATGCAAAGCTTTTTCTATCTGAAATGTGTAAGTTATTAGAGGTCTCTGAAGCCAGAGCTAGATGTGAAAATGGGGTCAAAAGACATAAGGCAAAAGGTGTACTTTTAATTTTGAAGTGTCTCCAAAAACGACCTGCATTTTGGCTGCTAATTTGAGGTTTTCATAATGTATTTATACTGAATATTGCATACATATATTTTGTAGAGGTACTAGGCATTGAACTCAGGACCTTGTACATGGGAAGCAGGCTTTCAAACCACTGAGTTATATGTGCTCCCCACTCCTATTTATATTTTATTAGAGGGAACTGAATCCTTAGATTTGCTTTTAAAATTCCATGTCGTTTTTTAGTAATTTAAAATATCTAATAAATCTGAGTATTAAGTATGAGAATTTATTTGGATATGGGGACTATCTAGTTACTAGGCATTTAAGCCATAGCCTCTGCCCTCAGGAAGCTTATGGCTCTTTGAACTTGGATATGAAGCTAGTATGCAGTCAAATCCTACCTCTGCTACTTACTTGTGATCTTAAGCAAGTTGCTCATGTTTTTGGGTCTTAATTTCCTTACCTATAAAGTGGAATTAATACTGTCTCCATAATATCAGGTGAAAATTAAGAGAGAAAAACCAAAACAAATTATCATGTATGGGATGTGGTACACATTAAGAGCTAAAAAGGTAGCTATCAGTATTTTTATTTTCCTGAAATGTGACTATTATTATAAGGATGTAGAATGATATAATAAAGCCAATGAAGTGAAATTGAAGATGATTTCTTTTACCAATAGACTATGCTTACAAATTATCAAAAATTTTAAAATAAAATTTGAAAAGGAGTGAGCAAATAGATTTGTTATACAATTTATTATATGGTCCTCATATTATTATGGAATTTTTTATTTTTGATTCATAGTATTATTATTGGACTTTTTAAGAAAATTTTGATAGGGAGGGTTTAGAGTTATTAGTTTTTCCTATTTTACTGATGAGAAAATATTTGTAGTTTTTGTGAGAGACATGCAGGAGGATCTGAAGAATTTTCTCCTCAGGAAATGTTGCATTTATATTTAATATATGTATGTAAGTATTACAGTGGGTTTTAGCTCTCTGAAGATTTTTGTAAGTAGAATATACCAGCCACAGTAATTATCTGTAGGAGAGAGGTAAATTCACATACAGAAAATCATTAAGATACATTGCTATAACAGAGAGATGGGTATTGTTTAACAAATTACTGTTTTATGATCAGTCTAAACATTAAAAACAGCTTCATTCCAGTAATCATCTTACTTTAAAAATCACTAGAAACCTACTCTTTCTGTCCTTCAAATATGAAGTCACTTAGAGCAGACACACAGAAAATTATGGGCTATGGTTCAGGAATTCATGACATTTTAAAAAGCAACAATCCAATTGAGAAGGCAGAAGGCAGTACATTTTAAAAATATACAAGGGAAAATGTTAGCAGTTTTAAATTAGTTCCCTATTGTTTCAATGAACAAATGTAGATGATGTTGCATTCATTATGCACACTTGATACAGACATAAGCCTTTTCTGGTTACAAATCATTTATATTCTAGAGAAAAATATCTGTAGTCAAAGACAACTGTATTTGCCACAAATGACACTTAGCCTTTTGTCTTTTTTAAAACCACCTTAATGCCATGCAATTTTTGAAAGATGAATACAGTACTTCCTAGTAAAAAAAAAGAAAGAAAAAAGAAAAATTGAAAATTTATAAATACAGGGTGACTTCAATTTACATAATGGAGATATTCTAAACACATTTAAAATATATTTATAAATATAATATGGTGAAAAATACTTTAAGAATATTTTGTATAAAGAACTTCTGTTAGATAAACAAAATATGGTATAGACATATGATGAAACATTACTCAGCTGTAAGACAGAATGAAGTATTCATGCAACAACATGGATGAATCTCCAAGAACTTATTTTGAGTGAAGTAAGGCAGTCACTAAAGGACAAATATTGCATGACCTCACTGATATGAACTATGGAGAGTGAGCAGATTCATTGAGGTAGAGTCTGAAAGACAGGTTACCAGGAGATAGAAAGATAGTAAGTGGTGAGCAGATGCTCAATCTGGGCAGAATCTATAAGGTAAATGGTCATTGTGTGATAGTGTTTGGGAGGCGATGGTGGTACAGCAATGTGAGTGTGGCCAATGGTGCTGGAGTGGGAGAATGAGCAGGGTTGGGGGGGTAGACTATCCATGGAACTGGGGGAGGGAGGAGGAAGGAACAAGTGATGTCTGGGGAGGTGGAGGTCTGTTGTTGAGAAGATAATTGTGGGAGTGTTCTTTTAGTATCTATGGCAGGGGAGGGTGATTTGTGTAGGGTGTTGTTATACAGAAGGCTGCACCTGGGGCATGCCTCTATGGAATATGAATGTGGTCATGTGGTCATAGGGTGTTATCTCAGTGGGTAGAGACCCACACAATAACCAACAAAATATTAAACTCCCATCCTGGGGAATCCCTCTACATTCTCAAATAGAGTGACAAGAATCTTTAGGGAACATAATCAGTGCCTATGATAAGAAAACAGAGCAATATGCCCAGCTTTCACTACTAATGATTGTACTTACGATCCTTATTCTTGTAAAATTGAAACTTAGCCTAATGATAACTATTACCTAAGAGTTATCTCCTGAAAACCTCCTTGTAGATCAAATGTGGTTTCTCTCTAAGCCAAACTCAGCAACCTGGGATTGAGCCTCCCTGGCATCTAGGGATTATTACCAATCACTAACCAGTGATGCATTTGGAAAAAGTCCTTGGTCGCAAGGGGGAAACAAATACAAAGAGTTTTTCCAGCTAAGAGATTTCAAAATGAGTCAGGAGGTCAATCCAGAGTCAAATTGCACTAACTGCCATAGTAAACCACGTCTCACACGGGTGTTCATTAGAGCTTTAGAGACATCTGGACACTATATGCAAGGCATACAACCCCATGAAATCAGCATGCCGTTGGTGGACCTTACCTTGGAATATATGAAAACCTATTTCCCCAGTGTAGCAAAGTTAGACTCATTTATAATTTCACTACATATGGTTCTTCTAACCCTTTTATTTGGGACTATAATTAACAATATAGCCATTAAATATATGTCCCAGAGTCTTAAATCTTCAGTCTGATCATATGCCAGTTGAGCTCTAAATCTCAGCAGAGTAACAGCCAACACTTACTTTTCAGTGCATTGGACACATCCAGGACAACAAAATGATGAGGATGGCAGTCCCATCCCAATAAACAGAGAGAATCTATAAATGCAAGCAAAACAGTTTCTTCCTTCTGTCCCATAAGATCTAAGTCGCTTCTCAATATGAAACAGAGCAGTCACCAGAATCCCCAAATCCTCAAGATAGAGGAATGGGGGGGATGCAACCATGGACCAAAGTAGACTTATTAATGTAGTAATGGAAGAACTTGTCACATTGATATAAATATAGTGGCTACCAGAGGTTCTGTTGGGAAGGGGAGGGAAGAATCGGTGGAACACAAGGCATTTTTAGGGCATTGAAATTTTTCTGCATGATACTGAAATGATGTATACAGGTCATTATATTTTGTCAAATCCTATAAAAACTGTACAGTGCAAAGTATAAACCATAAAGTAAACTAAAGACCTTGGTTAGTAGCAATGCTTCAATATTGTTCATCAACTGTAACAAATGTACCACGCTAATGTAAGATGTTATTAATAGGGGAAAATGTGAGAGGGTGTGAGATTAGGCTATTGTGTCAACTCAGCCAGATACTTGTGCCCAATTGTTTGGTCAAGCAAGCACTGGGCTAACTGTAATGAAAGGGCATTTATGGACTTCAGTCACCATTGACTTTACTGCAGTGGTAAATCATAGCTGATTACAAGTAAATCAATCAGGGAGATCGCCATCAGCAATGAGTGATGCTTTATCCAATCAGCTGAATGCCTTAAAAGGGGAATTGATTCCAGCATTGAGTGACAATTTCCCTGCTCATCTTTGGACAGCTAACATCTCCCAGAATTCATCAAGAATCTTCATTGGACTTTCATTGGAGCCTCTGGTTGCAGCCTGCCTGCAAAACTTGGACTTGTGCATCCCCACGGTCATGTGACAGACTCTTATAAAATCACATATTATTGACAGATATCTCTTGTTGATTCTGTTTCCCTAGAGAACCCTGACTAATACAGACGGTATAGGGGAATCCCTTAAACTACTGATGTAACTTTTCTGAATGTAAAACTTCTTTAAAAATAAACTTTATTATATGAAAAAAAGAAATTATGTTGAAAGAAGTGTGCCTCATTATAAAGTTAATATTCACCTCTACCTCTGTTCTAAAATTAAATTTCTTACATCAATTTTGCATCAAGCAAGATTCATCTATAGTTTTTGACAATTCAAATCCACAGGAATATCTAAAATGTAGAATAAGTAATTTCTCTCCCTTTTAATAGATGAAAAAGAAGTGTAGAAAGGCACCAAAAATCCTCAGTTTTAAGCATGTTATATGGTTCAAACAATGCATCGAATTCATTAAAAGAAAAAATAATCTTGACATCCTGCTCAACCAAGCTAGTTTTCTTTTTTTAGCAATTAAAAAAAGTTATTGAAATATATCACTCATACATAAACATAAATAATAAGCATAATGTAATAATTATGAACTTACAAAACAAACATATATAACATCATAAAGAACGCTCATACCTCACACTACCATTAATATCTTGCATTGATGTTAAACATTTTTAACCAATAAAGAGCATTGTCAAGATATTACTACTAACCAAAGTATTTTACCCCAACCCATCCTATTATTATTTACATTTATATCATTTATATATGAACTTACATAAACAATAAATACATAGTAAATGTTGTGAACTTACAAAGCAAACATGCATAACATCATACAGGGGTCCCATACCTCACCCCCAACCAACACCTTGCATTGTTGTGAGACATTTGTTACAAATTATGAAAGAATATTGTCAAAATCTTACTACTAATCATAGACCTTATCTTACATTTAGTGTATTTTCCCCCAACCTACCCTATTATTATTTTTAAATGTATTTTTTATGACAGAAGTTGTAAACTTATAAGACAATCATACATGTGCAGAATTCCCAAACAACACCTCTATATCAGCACACCATACTATTGTGGAACATTTGTTACAGATAAGATAAACCATATGAGAGTTACTACTTCCATAGTGTAAATTTGGCACACATTTTCCATACTGCCTCATTATGCACAGTTTATCTTTGGCATAGATGCAAGAATATTATATTATTACTGCTAACCACAATCCAAGGTCACTCTAGTTGTATTTTTCCCATGCTTCTCCACATTCCTACCACCCTGCAGTGGTTATGTACATTTACTCTACCTCACAAAGGACACTCTTGCAATCTGTACCATCAACAACAAATCTCATCCACCTCTTGGTTTACTGTGCTATTCATTTCCTCAATTATTCTCTAACATTCTGTCAATTGATATTTACATACCTAGACTACCATTTTCAGCCACATCCCTATTTATAAACTAGCTGTTACTCACTATGTGTTACTACCCACTCTATACATTTCCACACTTTTACAGTAAAGCTAATTATTTTTTTTTATTGACTTTGTAATAATATTACATTAAAAATATATATGTGAGGTCCCATTCAACCCCACCCCCCCACCCCCCCTCTCCCCCCCCAACAACACTCGTTCCCATCATCATGACACATCCATTGGATTTGGTAAGTACATCTTTGGGCACCTCTGCACCTCATAGACAATGGTTCACATCATGGCCCATACTCTCCTCCATTCCATCCAGCGGGCCCTGTGAGGATCCACGATGTCCGGTGATCACCCCTGAGGCGCCATCCAGGGCAGCTCCACGTCCCAAATACGCCCCCACCTCTCATCTCTTCCCGCCCTTCCCCATACCCTTCGTCCACCATGTCCACTTTTCCCAATCCAATGCCACCTCTTCTATGTGGACATTGGATTGGTTGTGTCCATTGCACCTCTATGTCAAGAGGAGGCTCAGATTCCACATGGATGCTGGTTGCCATCCTCCCATTTTCAGTTGTAATCACTCTAGGCTCCATGGTGTGGTGATTGTCCTTCTTCAACTCCATCTTAGCTGAGTGTGGTAAGTACAATAAATCAGATTGTAGGTGCTGGAGTCTGTTGAGGCTCAGGACCTGGCTATCACATTATCAGTCCAGAGATTCAAATCCCCTAACTATATCTTAAACCCCAACATTAACTGCACCTCCAGCAGATTAGTATGAGAGTCTCATGAAGGGAGATCCCATCTGAGTCCAGATTCATCACACATAAACACCATTTCCAGAGAGGGGCCATCTGCCCTGCTAGTAAACCCCATCGGCCATGACCATAACTCTCATGGGTCTCTTTAGCCTTCATAGGAACCAATATCTGGGGGTTGTATCTGCTTTATCTGTCTCTCTGACTCTGCTCAGTTGTGCATGAGGGCAATCCTTCTGCCAGCCTCCAGACTCTTTTTTAGAAACTCGTAGCCATATAAACTCATTTCTCCTTTCCATTTCCCCCTTACTTTAGGTCAAACAGCATTTTAAAGTCATGTTATTTTATGTAGACATGGATATTCTGCTGATCCGCATTGAACCTTCCATATAAGGTCCTTTTCCAGTTGCATCATCAGTTGGTATTTGATAGTGGTCCCTCGTTGCCAGGGAGGCTCATCCCCGGGTGTCATGTCCCACGCTGGAGGGAAGGCATTGCATTTACATGCTGAGTTTGGCTTCGAGACTGGCCACATTTGAGTAACATGAAGGCTGACAGGAGGAAATTCCCAGGCACAATGTTGCTCTAGGCCTTGTTCTTATTTTAGGTTTATCAGCTCACCAGCATAGTCATCAGCATCAGGGGCTCACTGTTGAACCCTCACTCCCTCCCGGTCCCCGCCGCTGTACCTGGGAGACTATTGCTGCTCCCCTAGGGACCACGACAGAGCACCACTGGCCAGGAACCCAGTACCCCCCCTGCTGGGTTTTTAGTTGTTGCCACTATGAGTATATCCAATCGTTACCATGCACCCTGGACATATGTTCTGTACAGCTCCCTGACAGCCATATATCACCTGTCATTGGTATCCCATACCAGTATCCCTCCATTGCCATTGTTGAAACACTCTGTGATCCAGAACTCCCCGAAATTTGAAGCCCAATATAATGTCATGGTCCCTTACTAGGGAATGGCATATAGCGATGGGTTTAAAGGATAGATAAAGAACTTGGATAAAGTTAGATAAAGAACTTAGATAAAGAATGTTGACTTGAAAAAATTCCACATCCTATCCTTTCCCCCCCCCCCCCAATTATTCAGCATTTCTTCGTAGGAGTCCTAGACCACAGCAATGCATATATATAATATACAGCACTCCCATACATCCACCACAACACCTTTTTCCTTCCACAGCGATACTCTTACACCCTATTCACATCATATTTACTAAAGGTGATGTACAGAGTCTGAGATATTAGCTTTCTAACATGGTAATATCTGTGCTTACATTATGGTGCATACTTTAGGATACACAGTTCTTTACATTTTTAGTTCTCCTATGTTTTACATTATGGTTTACATTATCAGTCTGTCGTCTCCTATATGTTATGGTGTAATATTACATGTTTTATATCCATCCTTGTGTACTCTCAAGAAACTCCTCCCTTGCCCCCCATTTACTTTGGTTCCACACATTTAACGTCCATTTTCCCTTCCACCTTGGTGCCCACAGTGACAGTCAACCTCCGTTTCCTGAGGAGCCACTTCCAGAGATAGATGGAATAGTGTTTAGGGCCTAACTTGCTCATCTGCCCCAATGCCCTGGGAGCCACCCTTTCTCTCGAGGGATAGAGTTCCCTCTATTTGGTGGCATTAGTCCTCCCCAGGATGTGGGTCCACCCCCACTCTCACTACTTGGGATTCTACCCCATGGTGTCACCCACTCTGGCAGAAAGAGCATTTAGACATTCCCCAGGAGCCCGTCCTGCATCAGACCCTCCCCTCCGAGCATTCTAAACAGGTAACCCTCTTTATTATATTTTGATATTATTTTCTCGGCATTTTACTCTCCACCACCTCCTAACCCTCTCCTGTGTTCGTATGCTACCCCTCCCTCCCCCCACTTTTGGGCAACATTACCCAACCGTCCCTCCCCAGCCACCCTCAAACCCGTAAAGCCCCAACCAAAGGCAACCCCTTGCCCCCATTTTATCTCTTCTTTGTGTTCATACTTACCACCATCTCGTCTTAAGTTCCACCCCTGCAGACATCGGCTCATATCCTTCCTCCACCCTCCGATTTCCTGTAAGCCTATCGTTCAGTCTCTTGCTATCTAGTAAAGCTAATTAAATCTTCTACATACATTAAACCTCAGTAGTCAATCTCAGTCCTCTTATCTCCTTTAAGAATCTACCACCTAACACCGGTCTTGAAGATATATTCCTACAATTTCTTCTAGATGTATTATGGTTCTTGCTTTTATTTTTAAGTTTTTGATCCACTTTTGAGTAATTTTTGGATAAGGTGTGAGATAGGGGTCCTCTTTCCTTCTTTTGGCTACGGATATACAGTTCTTTTAGCACGATTTGCTGAATGGACTGTTCTGCTCAAGCTGTGTGGGTTTGACAGGCTAGTCAAAAATTATTTAACCACACATGAGAGAGTGGGTATGTTTCTTAACCATCCATTTGTTTCCATTGGTCTATGTGTCTGTCTTTATGCCAGTACAATACTGTTTTTACCCCAGCTAGATTCTTTTTAATGCTATAGCCAATAATTTTGCTAAAAGATTAGTTTGGTTATTTTCATTCAATTTATTTCTTTCAAGCACTCTATGTCTAAAAAATTAAGCTAATTTTTCATTTGTGCATTAGTAACTGTAGAATATTAAAATACTTTCCAGAAAGCTCTAAGAAAAAAAATTAGTAGCAACATTCAAAGTTGTGTTTCAGAAATGTTTCTTTTTTTCAGAGATGTTTCTAAGGTAAAGGAGTCCTCTTAGTATTTGAATTCACCTAAAATCAGTTCATAAGCAATAACCCTGAAACTTTTAAACACCCTGACAAAAAGATAGGATTTACTGTTTCACTTACCCTTTTTTTTTTCCTGAATGAGAAAATACCTAAAGAAGATGGCAGAAACATGTTCTGTCTTCCTTAACCCTTATTATTCTTTCCTTAAATTCTGCTATCAATTATATTGACTTCAGTTGCAGTCATTTCTTTGTGTTTGTTCCTTTGTATACCAGCTTCTTTAATGGAGTCTTTTGCCAACACATTTTACTACCCTTTTAATGTATGGTCAAAGACAAACCCTATCACAATCCAATTTTCATTTCTAAGAAGATACTGGAATAACTCACATACAGTTTAAAAGGGTAGAGTTCTTCTTACTTTTACTTAGAGCAAACACATGAAAGTGAAAGCAATGACAATCTTCTTTTTGGTGATTTAATTACACTGTCTTATCCATGAGATTTTGTTCATCAATATCAGAGACATGGTCAGATAACATTTCAGCTTTCTTATTCCAGAAGTATAATTTAAAAAGCAACTTTGATTATAGCTCATTTTCTAAAATTCTCCTCACAGTTTCCCACATCTCAATCCTGTTTTAGGGCCACTAACAATTCCAATTCTTTTTCATTATCTTAATGAAAGTAATCTTCCTCTTCTTTCCTCAAAAACGGATGCCTTTATACTTTAAGGTGGGGGGTGGAAATTTTTATGTTTTTACCTATTCTTCAGTGGACTCACGCTATTGACAATCTTTGCATTACCAATTTTTGTTGCAACTTAGAGAAAGACTATGTTTTTAAGCATTTCAATTCCCGATGACACCACAGGAGGCTTGAGTCCCTAAAAATATTTCCTCTGAATCTACGTGTCCTTCAAGCCTTACCCGCCCTCCATAACATTAACTAAAAACCCTGACAAATAAATATCCTACCTAGCAGTGAAGTTTTGTCAGCTTCCAATGCCTGGGTATTCTACTATTTTTACTTTCTTTTTTTCTTTTTAAGAGAAGGTTTTTGGCAACCTGAAGGCCTTAACTAAAGGAGCTGATAATTGTAAGGAAAACAGCAAGCATCCGCTGTTTATAAAAACACAGTCTATAAACATAAACTAATTATAATCCCTATCCATCACTGAGAATGTCTAAAAATTTGCCATCTGAGAATCAACAGAAAAGGAATCCACATCTTTTTCAATCCCTTTATTAAAGGGAAGACTTTGCTAATGGTTCAAAAAAGTAAGGAACAAACTTCCATCACTGCCAGAGTATGCACTGATGGCTAAGGCTTCTCTTCTCAAGAAGCAACTCCCCCAGGGCTCAAATATTTTAGGGCTTTGAAAATTCAAAGATGAATAATTTATGGTCTCTGTCTTCAAGCAGTTTACTTTAAATTTCCATGTATAAGGTATGTGCTCAACTGGTTTATAGAAGAGTTGTATTTAGCCTAAACAATGGCAGGAAGTTTTATTGGGGGAGATAATATTTTAAAGATAAGTAAGAGAGCTAAATGTAAGTAAAAAGGGAAGGATAAGTGCTTTAAGAGGGAAAAATGTAAGTAACATGCTCTTGGTGCTCAGTAATTCTCTGTTTTTATTTAGTGTGCATCTGTGTTTTTTTTTTTTCAAGTGTATATAAGTATATCTTTATCTCACTCCTCCAGGTCAAGGTCTAAATAACCACTACTGAGAAGATTTATTTCTCTAAATGCACAGAGGGATATTGTAAGAACTCTATCAAATGCCTCAGTGATATTAGCCTGATCTACATGTCAGATCTTCTGGGTATCTTCAAAGGAATGATCACTTCTTTTTATGTGTCCTTATAAATTATTACTCTAATGATGCATTTTATGACAGAAGATGCAGAAAACTGATGCCTAATGAATTTGCATCCTGCCAATCTCTCAATTTTCAATCCCTCCTCCCACATGGCATCCAAGTTAGCAGGCAAGTAAAATATATTTATTGAATGGAAAACAGTCCTTCACTGATAAAAGTATATAGAAGCCATAGGGTTAACAGATAAGAATTTGTTGGTGAGGGAAGTCAAGTTCAGGTAGAGCACACTAAAAAGCAGATTTCTGTAAATCAAACATGATTCATTTAAACCAAGTATAACTATGATAATAATACTAATAAAAATTGTCTTACGACCTTACACAAAATTGTGGCCTAAATATTTCTGTGCTGATGAGTCATAATGCTTTGGTTTACATGTAGAATTTTATATTTCTATTTTAATTTTTAAATGCTTTGTAGCACATTAAATAATTTGCTTGTCTCCTGTAGCCTTCAGATCTCTTACCTTTAGGTTCAGCCATACACTGGCTAATGGAACCTGAGGGATTAGGGGAGGCTCAAATCTTAGGTCCATTTTGGCCAACTTTATCGGGAAACTGCTGTGGCTCTGATTTCTAGGCAGGTTCTTGCTTGTTACTTATGATTCGTCCTCTGAATTATATGCCAATAAGTTGGATTCCTCTTCAGTCTCTTCAGGTCTAAACTCCTGACTGGAAACAGTACTCTTGAATTTCCTGACCCCATTTGCTTTTAGGCCTCCACTCCAACCCTCTATGGACCACGCTCAGAGTGGAAGGTCCCATAACAGATGGGCCTGGCACTCTGCTCTACTGTACATTACCTACCACCCCAAATTCCCAAGGCCTTCACCAACTGCTCTTGTATGTCAAATCTACCTACTTGATTCCTGCTATGGGGCAGTCCTGTGGGTGACTAAGGCAACATAACCTCTCACCTGTTGCTTGAACTTCATCCCCAGTCCCTCAGTGAACTGCACCTGGTGGATCTAGTCTCCAGAATCCAACCATCATTAATCTGGTCTGTATATAAACCAAATCCCATTGAAATCCCATTCATCTACCCAGGACTCTCATTTCTCAATCAAACTGAAGTTTTAAATGTCAAATGAGTTACAGTGTATCATCTGAGTGGTCATGATAACTTATTCCCTTCATGTTTAAGAGATGAGCGCTCTGCTTACATCAACATTTTAAAATACGGAATGAAGTGAGAGTCAAAAGTGTGTAAATGCATGGTACAACGTACCAATTCAAATACAGAAGTCACATCTCCAATAATGTGTAACTTCTAACAACATATATAATAACCAAAAATAACAGCTAACATTTACTAGGCACCTACCCGACACCAAGCATTTTACAAATATTTTCTCATATAAAATCCATATCACTGGTATTATTCCCAGTTCACAGACACAGGCTTAGTTTAGTGAGGTACTATAGCTTGTTCAACATCACAATGAAAAATGCTTGAATTGCTTACTCAGGATAAACAGAACAGCGCCTTAGTGGATCAGTGCTCTATCTCTAACACCCATTCTGTACTTTCCTCCAAAAATGACCTTTTTAAATAAAATCAACTTTTTAATCTAAATAGTTTTCATAGCTTGCACTTTGACATCCCAGATTTTTTCACAGTTCTGTACATGACAATGAGTCTCACCACAATGGCCCCAGTACATGACAAGGTGCTAGGAGGTGGGCCTGCAGAGGCAATGGCTCTCACATGTCTCTACCCAAGCATCCCCTTCATGGTCAGACTTAGCAGCTGGATGAGCAGAGCTGCTCAACCTTTCCATCAACTTAAGTTTTCTACCCATGTCTCCTTTGGACCAACATGGTCAATGGGTCCAACTCCTACCTTACAAATCTTTACTTTCCTATTTCTAAATTCCATTATTTCCATTGAATATGAAATGCATTTTTCCCAAACCATTTATTTTCCATTCTTGAAAAATGTTCTTCTATCCATGTCAATTTGGGAAATTTTTTTTTGGCTAAATAAAGTAAATAGCAGACCTATCTCCAGTCTAGATCTTTGGGAGAATTAAAGGACAGTGCCCCCATCAGGATGGACTCAGTCACCAGGCTAGAGCCTGACCAGGGGCAGTGGCTTTATGTGAAAGAAGGCTCCCTTTGTTCAGTGCAGTCACAAACCCATTCCAGGGAAAATGGTTTGGGTATGTTTATGGAATGCTGGATTACAGCTGTCACCTATCCCCTCAGCTGAGCATGCCTGGACAGAACAAAAATAGAAAAATGGTTCATTGCAAACACATTACACTAAAATAAAAGAATAAATCTGCTATGACAATGACAAATTTGGAAAATAGTGATTCATTAGCTACAATGGAATCTAAAGTCCTCCAGTGATCTGAGATGGTGATCTCTGGTCTTAGTTTGCCAGGGAGGCTGTCACAAAGTACCACAGACTATTTGGCTTAAACAACAGAAATTGATCATCTCTTGTTTCTGGAGGACAGAAGTCCAAAATCAAGGTGTTGGCAGGGCCATGCTTCCTCTTAAAGGGGAGAATCTGTTGTGTGCTTCGCCCTTAGATTACAATGGGTGGGCTGTAATCCATGATATCCCCTGGTCTGTGGTATAACTCAAACTCTGCCTCTGTCACAAGGCCATCTCTTTCTCACCCTGCCCTCCCTTCCTCCGTCCTCCCTTCCTTCCTAGTAAATAAGGGGGAGCGTAACTTTCCCTTAAAGGATGGCTTAGTAGGTATTAAGAGCTCACTCTCTGTAATAAACAGGTCTCATTTTTTCCTTCATAGTTTTCTTTTTTAGTTTTTATGAGAATTTTTTTTCATAAACAACCCATTACTTAACGCAACAAAAATTTTTTAACCTTTGTAAATGCAATGAGAGTATAATTATTGTTATAACTAATTAAAACACAGATGGGGGAGGTAAGGCAGAGTATCTAAGAATTTGAAGCATAAGTTCTATTTTATTTCTCCTTACTGGACCTGTGGGCCACTCCTAAGTGTAAAACTACCAGTGAACCCTTTACAATTTAAGTTTTTATTTACTTGCTAAAGATTAGGGCTTTTTAATTGAAACCATCAGTCTTGCACCTTAACCAGTTTAGATTTTAATGAAATCCCCTCTAGCTTATTATTAATAAAAACACATGAAAGTCTGACAATATATTAGTGTATAAGCCCCCTGGTTTACTTTCTAAAAACAGATAACCAGAATTATAGAAGAATCATGTCTCTGCATTTTAGAAGCATACATGCTTTTAAAGGGTAATTATTATTTACATTATTTTCACAGTGTACCTCTCATCAGTTATCAAAAATAAAGGATCATAGATCAGAAGATAAGTGGCCAAATTAACAATTTATAGGGCTGAAATGCAAACCTTAAGTGCTAGAAATGTTCTCCTTGCACAACAGGGCCCAAAGACTCTCAGTAATCCTGCCCTCTTTCTTCTCCAGGGTTGATGGCAAGCATAACTAATAGATCACTGCACTCTCCTAATGAGTCCAGTTGGGAACTTCTCAACATTTTAGACCAACCAAGAAGATACTATCAAATAATTAGACTTGGCACTTCAGGCTATTCCTTCCTCGTCTTCATTTTTTTTTAAGCCTCTGTACTTAGACAGCTAAATGAAAATCATATCGAACGTCTCCTTTATGGCGATATTAGGAAACTTCTAGAAGTGTTTGCTAGAATCTGCAGATTGTGACCTACAAAGGAATTAAGCGCAGGGACAAAGTTTATATGTGATTAGTGTTGTATAGTTTTCTACTTCATCCTAATGAACTCACTGACTTTGACAAGTTATTCTCAAGACAACATGTCCTTACCATCCTGACAAACCCACAGAACTTCTGCTCCTTCCTCCTACGTGACAGTTTGGATTTCAGCATTCCATGACAAAATCAAAATTTTCTTTCTGCATATAGAGTTCATAATTGGAAGTGTGAATAAAAAGTTACGGGAGAAATTCCCTAAACTTCTGCAAAAGAAACATATTGTGTTTTATTTCTGTCTAGATTTAGAGCATCCAATAAGCAAGAACATCCAAGAGAGACTATTTCTGTGGTGTGAGGAAACGTGGAGAGTGTGAGTACCATGTCGGTCTTCTCCTTGTGGCAATTTTGATAATACAAGCCTATCTTTGGTAAGCATGACTCATAACTATTAACTAAACAGTGGATAATTCCAACAAGCTACACCTAAGCTTGACAGTGATGCATATAGAATATAACCAAACATGGGATGTATGAAGAAAATGCATTTAAAGAAATGCTAATAATAAAATTCTGGAATGAAATGTTTCTTAGACTGAGGAACAACCTAGGATCAAAATTCATTTAGGTAGGTTTTTGTTCCTGCCTCCCCTCGGTTTGCTCTGAGTAGTTCTTTATAAAGATATATTAAAATAATTACCAGAGCAAAATAAGTAGCCAAAAAATGGGAAAAGAGGAGTTTTTGTCAATTGCATTGCTGTTTCATTCACAGATAATAGAATGGTGGTGGTCATACCATAAGAAACAAACAAGGGCATTAAATAAGTAGGTTGCAAAAGAAAGAATACAGGACAGGGAGACATGACTTTAAAATTTGAAGCAAACAAACAAAAAGCAATAGTGGAACAGCAATTGAGGATCAGGTAAACACTGGAGTTTTGATGTATAGGAAGCAGGGAAGGTAACTGAAAGTGATTGATGGTGTTGTTTTAGCCACAGAAGAGCAGATTAAGAGCAGCTTTCTGAATTGATTGGAAAGGATGATGAAGAAATGAAAGGTGCTTAGTATGGGAATTGAGAGATGGTAAGATATAGGAATACCAATCCAGGAAGATTTCTACAGTGAGGTCCAGATTTTAGAAACATGACAAAGTGATTGATTTAGGTTGGATAGTAGTCCAGATGTTAGGAAAGAGAAATATCTTAAAATTATCAGTCATCACTGAGAAAGTGAATGGAATAACTTAATAGGAAAGATAAGTTGCAGGAAATTAAAAGTGAAGTAAGATATATTAGAAGATATGGGATTTTAACAGAGAATTTTTCTTTTAAAATTGGAGGTAAATTTGAGAAATATTGTCCTTGCCAAACAGTAATCAAAGCTCCAGAAGTAAATTAAAACTTCTAGTACAATATGACAGCATAATTTCCTATAACCAGATGAGTTCAATAGAGAGAGATTCTTAATTTTAAAATTTTGAAAACAGGGATTTTTTTGTGCTCTATGAATGAGGTCACTCCTCCATTAAATATTACAGTGAATTCACCCTCTATTTTCTCAGGTATTATACAAGATGCATCCAGAAAGTATACAACCTGGTTTGTATATTAAGGTCTACTTTTACACAATTTGCCCTTTCCACAATGATTTCTCCTCTTTTCAGTTCAAATGTAGAATAATGTAAGAACCTTGGACTGGAAGTCTGGACTTTATTATTTATATTCATTGTGAGAAATTTGGTAATTTAAAATGGTCAAGGTCCCCTTTCACTAGTCCAGCAAAAAAGGATTAATTTTTACCGAAAGAAATCCACAAGATCATTAAGATGGAAATATTGACACATTTGAAAATGGCTTAAAGTAGCAAAAGCACCATCAACATGCATCCCTTATCCACCGGTTTGCTTATTCATTCCACAAAGTACCTATTGTGGACCAGGAACATTCTGGATGGTCCTTTCTCCTTATGAGGAATTAACAACAGACATATTTCTGAAAGGCCCCTGAGCATGCTTAATGTGCTAGGAAATAAGTTTGAAGGTCATTACAAAACAATACATGATTAAGGAAACTAAAATTGTCTTTTGTTCAGTTTATTATACTATATTTATTTATGCCTTTTAATGTGATGTACTATAAAAAATTATTACTAAGAGTTGTGAATTCACAAGCTTTCTAATTAATAGTCTCTGCTTTTTCAGCCTAGAATTGTGAATGATTACCTTGTCCTTTGTCCTTTGGAATGTTGTAAAGCTGTTATGCAGGCGAACCCCTCACCTATTAACTAAAAACAAATATTTAGAGATCAAGTCACCAGACATGATATTTGCACGTCCTGTTTGTATCTCCTGTAAAACTAAAAGCTGAAAACCTTTATGTTACCATAAATAGAATAGAACAAAGACCCCTTGAGATTCTGCCTCTCTCCTGCCGAGGGCTGTCAACCCCCGTCAGGTGGATTCCGTTACTTTGAATGAGGTCATTCCTCACAAATTGTAAGAATCATTGGAGTTCTGAGGTTTGGAACCCCTTAAAAGGGATGGTCCCCAAGCTGCCAGTTGAAGTCTCACCCAGGGGAGGATGCTCTGCCTGGGACCCTTTTTCCAACTGGGATTCTGATCAGCCGTAAAGGGAATTCCCGGCCTTGTAAGAGATCAGATGTTGTGTTTTCCCCTGATTTGGTGAGTGGTTCTATATACTTTCATTCTTTCCTATGCCTTTAATTACTCTTCTTTTCTGTGATTGTGCAATTATTACAATCGTTTGATATAACTTAAAACTCATTTGATTGAATAAAGCTGCCTTTGCATAGCATTTGGAGTCTCTGCCTCTTCCCTTCACCTAGAACAAAAATGAAAAACTTATTTTGTCTAAAATGTGACTTCTGTTTGTATTTTAGGACCAATTTCTATTCAGAAGAATCTCAACAACCGTATAATGAAACGTTATTAAAATGTGTTTGGCATAGAAAAATAATTTTGGGATAAAGTTTGTGTATGGAGAAATAAAATGGCTTAATACATTTGTCTTCAAGCATAGGGAACCAAACCTTTTCTCAGTAGAGCCCAGAAATTTAAAGAAAGGAATTAGGAATGAGACAGTGTAGGGTCAGTTTCCATTTACCACTTATAAGTGGTATAACCTTGAGCATTTTCATTAAATATCCAGTGTCTTACTTGCCTTATCTTTGAAGTGAGAATAAAAATACGTAATTACAATATGTGTATTTTAGAGGTGTGACAAGGTTAAATGAGTTAATATTTACAGAGCTCTTAGAAGAGTCTCTGGCATACAGTAAGCACCAATAATGTTGGTTTTTAAAAAAGATTTATTTATTTCTCTCCCCTGTTGTTTGTGCTTGCTGTCTGCTCTCTGTGTCAATTCACTGTGTGTGCGTCTTCTTTTTAGGAGGCACCGGGAACTGAACCTGGGACCTCCCATGTGGGAGGGAGGCACCCAATGGCTTAAGCCACCTCCACTCCCCACTTGTTGTGTCTCTCATTATGTTTCCTTGCTGTGTCTCTTTGTTGCATCACCTCATTGCATCAGCTTGTTGCACAAGCCTATTGTGTAAGCTTGCTGTCTTGCTTATCTTCTTTAGAAGGCACCGGCAACTGAAGCCAGGACCTCCCATGTGGTAGGCAGGCACCCAACTGCTTGAGCCACATCTGCTTCCCCACCATTAAAATTTTGATAAGAATAATTTGACAGATAAACAACTCTCTCTCTCTACTCCCCTCTGTCTGGTAATAAAAGACCATGACAGCTCCTGAAACCTAAAATGATGAGAAAGATTACTGGAAGGGGAGAAGAGCTCAGTGTGTGTCTGTGGGTATGTATGTGTATACATGCGTGCTTGCATGGACTTAGGTATTTAAATATTTTAATTCTAAATTCCCAGGGTTACACAAAGTAATAAAATGAAGTTGTCCAGTTAAATCAGGTTTATGGCTAAAGGCAGACATATGTACAATATGGCAATCACTACTACCAAAATATTATTAAATAAGAAGAAAACAGAAGTAACTTTATTCAGAATGCTTTTTCTTTTCCACATCAAAAGAAAATTTTGAGATCTTTTAACCATAAAATCTCATTTTATGATGGTGAAGCTGGAGAGGGTTCAGATGTTTGTTTGAATCTTTGAATCATGAGCCATAACCTGAAAGTTTTAAAATCATATACTAGAAAAATCTTGATATTTTGTTTTTTTCCCCTTATAAAGTTAATTATATCTTAATATAAATTTAAATTGATCAATTTTGGAAACACCAAGGTAAGTAAATATTTTAGAGAGATATCGGTGTCACAGATAGAAACTACATGAGTCCTCCTCAAGAAGGAAACAAAACAGGTAAACAGAAATTAGAAGAAATTAAAAAAGAATTGTGGAAAATCCAAAAGTAGGTGAGGAGAAACTATCAAAATTGCCAGGAAAGTTATAGGACCCAACCTTGTACATTGAGATCGATTGCTGATGCCACGAGTATGGCAAGGGATCTACCAGAATTACTGATGGGAAGAAATTTTTCATGAACAGAGACAAAATCAATAACAACGCATGATGAAGACAGGGAGAGTGCCTAAGTGATATGCACAATTACAGGGCTGAGTATTTCAAGCAAAAAGCTGTATAGAAAAGAGCTTATTGTATAAGCAATGAAATTGGCCAACAAAACAAAACCAAATACCACCCTTCACGGTGCCTGAATATTTTTGAATTTGCAAATAAGGTAGGTTTTTGTCAACTCTCTATGAGACTTTTTTTCCCTAGTCTGTACTGATTCTGTTGCATTCATAAAAGACTTTCGAACATTAGTTTTTCATAAGATCTGCCTTTGATGTTACTGGGGCCTCCCAATTACATAAATACGTATATTATCTAATAAACAGAAAAACTAAATCATTATTCATATCATTGTAACTAAACTCCAGTTTACTTAAAAGCTCTCTGAGAATTCAAAATGTCATACATTTTTGAAAATCAATTGCTAGAATATGTAACTGTCAAGGAAACTGCTTCAGTTATTATTTACTGGAGTGAATTTACTATATACTAAGGACACTAAAACAATAATACACAGGCTCTCCAAGCAAAGAACTACCAGTTTATTGATGGGGTTAAGAATCTTTGGATAACAACAGCTTACTTCCCTTCTGTACCCATTTTAAGAATTCCATTACATGTATTTCTAAACAACATAAAAATGTCTAGAGAGTGCAGACTGATTTCAAATGTTCATGTGAAAGGATTAAACATAGACAGACACTTTCTACCAGGTGATGCCCAGACATCCAAACTAAAGAATGAAGTCAACAGTCAAAATATTTCAGGTTGGGGGATCCGACCTGAAATGTGAAAGTGTCTGGTTCAAATGTTTACTGAATATTTTCTCAAAATCTTTCTTTCATCAGTTTCTTTGCCAATTACTGACATATACAGAAATGAGAAGGAAAGACTTGAATTCAGAGAGGGAATCAGTCAATACGACAAAATATAGAAGAGGATCTCTTAACAGACCTCCAACTAACCCACGTGTACTTGGAAAACTTGGCTGCATGCATATTTGTTTTAGATAATACTACACTCCCTAGGAGGGCCACAAGATTCTGTTCCCCCAAGTTGAATAATGACCCAAGCCAACTTAGTTAAGCCAGCCACAATTATTTCTATAGTTCTATAACTTAAGTAAAAATAATATCAACTGACAAAGCAAGCTCCATAAGGGCAAGAGCTTTGTAATTCCCTAGTAAATAAATAAGATCCTGCTCAGTATTTATTCCATAAGTGAATATGATTCTAAAGAGTCTTTATTTATCCAAAAACCAAATTGAATGTTTTAGAAATAATAAGTATTGCTTTAAAAAAAAGAGATTCATAAATTCGATCAGAAAATGTTAACTATTGAACAATCCTCGATTATATAAGCAGATTTCTTTATAGGCATATTGATTTCTCATTTAAAAATAAACTGAAAATGGAAATTATAGACAAAACCAGTGTTGGTAAATAGAAATATGTGAGCAACATATATAATTAAAATTTTCCATCTACCCTTACTTAAAAAGTAATAAGAAACAGGTGAAATTACCTTTAAGAATATTTTATTTTATGAGGTATACCCAAATTATCATTTTAACACGTAATGAATATAAATTTACTAATGAGATATTTTGCGCTCTTTTTTATCATACCACATTTTCAAAATCTAGTGTATATATTACACTTACAGCCCATCTCAGTTTGGACTAGCTACATTTTAAGTGGTCAATAGCCACATGTGGCAAGTGGATACTATATTGGACAGTATAGGAAAAGATAATATGGAAGTGATTTATGTAAGCAAGAGAAAAGTGTTATAATAATCAGTGAATTTTTTTCTAAGATGAAGGGTTTAGGTTGGAGGTTCATTATGTTTTGCTGTGGATGTCTAATTGCTCTAGCACCATTTGTTGAAAATCCAATCCTGCCTCAATTAAATTTTTTTTGTACTTTTACCAAAAATCAGTTGGAAATATTGGTGTGGAACCATTTCTGGGTTCTCTATTCTGTTCTAGTTTTCCACGTCTTTTCTCCCCACCAATCCCATGAAGTATTGAATACTG
This sequence comes from Dasypus novemcinctus, assembly GCF_030445035.2. Taxonomy (NCBI): domain Eukaryota; kingdom Metazoa; phylum Chordata; class Mammalia; order Cingulata; family Dasypodidae; genus Dasypus; species Dasypus novemcinctus. The sequence goes on from NC_080704.1 coordinate 37,422,576, forward strand.
TAGCTACATAGTTAGTATTAAAATCAGGTAGTGTTATAAACATGTGATTTGTGACAAGAACTTCATAAAGGTTGGGGTCTGGAGAGGTATAGGAACATAGTTTGTATATACTATTGAAGTTACATTGGTACCAAAGGAAAGAAGATATTGATAGATTTAGGATGTTAAATTTAAGCCCCATGGTAACTACAAAGGAAAACCAGAGAAAATGTAAGCTTCCAGAGACAGAAATTAGAGTACTGGTTATCAGCGATGGGGAGCAGGGGGAACGGGGAGTTACTGTGTAATGGGTGTAGGGTTCCTGTTTGGGGAGAGGGGTCAGTTTTAGTAATGGAAGGTAGTGAGGACACCACAACACTGTGAATGTGATTATTCCCACTGAATGGTATGTTTGAGAATGGTTACAATGGGGAAGTTTATGTTTTATAAATGTTCCCACATTTTAAAAAAAGTAGAGCAACTAAAGAGTGACAATTAAATGCAATATATGATCCTTGCCAGGATCTAACAAAGGAGGAGAGAAGGCTCAAAAAGACATTATTGGGATAGATGGAAAAAATGTGGAATATAGATAGCAAGCTTTAAATCGGTGTTAACGTTCTTGAACTTCATAACTGCATTTGAGGTGATTATACAACTAAAATCCTTGTTCTTAAGAAATGTACCTGGCAGTATTAAGTGTTCAAGGAGCCTGATATATTCTGCCTATAATTAACTTTTTAGAAACTGGCCTGATAGATAGATGGACATAGATAGACTGATAATGGCAAAGTGGCAAAATGTATCTGGGGGGGGGGGTAAGGATATATTATACTTCTATGCATGTTTTTTGTATTATCCGTGTAACTGTCCTTCAAGTTTGAAAATACTTTGAAGTTAACGGTTTAAAAAAATGAAGTAGTGTGATTTCTCCTACGTTATTTCTCTTTTCAAAAGTGTTTTGGCTCTTCTAGGACCTGTGACTTTCCATATAAATTTTAGAATAAACTTATCTGCAAAAAATCTTGCTGGGATTTTAATAGTAATTGCATTAAATCTATAGATCAAATCGGAGAGAAACGACATTTTTCTATTCTGAGCATTCCAATCCATGAATATCCTATGTCTCTCCATTCATTTAGGTCTTTGAATTCTTTCAGCAGTTTTTTGTAAACTGCAGCATATAGATCCCATCCATAATTTATTTCTATAACTATGTAACTGAAATTCTTTGGACTGACTATAAATTGCATGGAATTTTTCATTTTGATCTCTGCATATTCATTTTTTAAAAATTTATTTTAAAGAAACTTTACATTACATAAATGCTACATAAAAAATTTGGGGGATTTCTATATGCCCCCTCCCTCCCCCTCCCACACTCTGCCACGTTAACACATCCTTCAATAGTGTGGTACATTTGTTACAATTGATGAATACTTACTGAAGCACTGCTACTAACCTTGGACTATAGTTTACATTACAGTTTAAACTCTGTCCTGCACAGTTTTGCAGGTTATGACAAAATATGTAATGGCCTGTATCTGTCATTGCAGTGTCATGCAGGACAATTCCAATGTCCCCAAAATTCCCCCATATTACACCTATTCTTCCCTCTCCCTTCAGAACCTCTGGTGGCCACTGCCTCCACATCAATTATAAAAGGTCTTCTATTGCTAGAATAAAAATAAGTCTAGGGAAGTGGATGTGGCTCAACTGATAGGGCATCCGTCTACCATATGAAGGGTCCAGGATTTGATCTCCAGGGCCTCCTGATCCGTGTGGTGAGCTGGCCCACCCGCATGGCTGCTGCTTGCAAGGAGTACTGTGCCACACAAGGGTGCCCCCACGTAGGGGTGCCCCAAGCGCAAGGAGTGTGCCCTGCAAGGAGAGCGCCCCACATGAAAAAAGCGCAGCCTGTCCAGGAGTGGCACTGCACACATGAAGAGCTGACGCTGCAAGATGACACAACAAAAGAGATGCAGTTTCCCAGTGCCACAGGATAATGCAAGTGGACGCAGAGGAACACACAGTGAATGGACACAGCGGACAACAGGGGGGAAGGGGAGAGGAATAAATAAAAATAAATCTTTAAAGAAAGTCTATAGTAGAATAATAAATAGTAAGTCTACTTTAGTCTATGATTTATTCCCCAATCTTGAGGATTTGGGGATGGTGATGAATACTACTCTGCCTCTAAGGGAGAGGGGGCTCAGATCCCGTGGGGCAGGTGGATGGAACTATCTTGCTTTCAGTTACAGACTCTCTGTTCCTTGGGATGGACACTGTCCATCATCATTACCTTGTTAGTTGTCCTGGCTGAGTCCAATGAACCAGAGAATAGGTACTGCAACTCTGCTGAGATTCAGGGTCTGTCTGGCACATGGATAGATCAAAGATTTAGGTCTCTCGGACATACACCTATCAAGTATAGTGCTAAATATAGGTTCAAATAGAGGGGGCAGAAGAGCCATGTGTATGGAAATCATAAGTCCAACTTTGTCACACTAGGGAACATAAGTTCCAAGGTAAGTACACTGGCAGCGTGCCAAATTCCTGAGTTGTCTGCCCTGCCTATAATGTCTGGATATCTCTAGAGCCCTCCGGAGCCCTGCTCTTTGGGGCAATATTTAAGTTTGATTGGTTGTTAAACCCTTTGGCCTTGCTGAGCTCACTTATTAGTTCTAGTAGTCTTTTTGTAGATTCCTTGGGAGTCTCTACACAGAAAAATATGTCATCTATAAATAAGAGAATTTTATTTTTTCTTTTCCAATCTGTTTGCCTTTATTTTCCAGCCATTTTGTGCTGGCTAGAAATTCCAGAAATATTTTCTTGAATACAAGTGGTGAGAGTGACATCTTTGTTTTGTTATCGAACTTAGGGGAAAAACATTCAGTCTTCAATATAAAGTATGGTGTTGGGTGTAGGTTTTTTGCAGATACTCTTTATTAAGCGTGGAAGCTTCCTTTTCATCCTAGTTTGCTGAGAATTATTTTATCATCAATGTGCATTGGATTGTATTAAATGCTTTTTCTGTGTCAATTGACATGATCATATATTTTCTTTAGTTTTTTGGTATATTACAGTGATTGATTTCTAACTATTGAACCAGCCTTGAATACCTAAAATAAATACCACAAGCTCATGGAATATAATAGTTTAATATATTGATGGATTTACTAATATTTTATGGATTTTTTCCCCATATACTTTCACTAGAGACACTGGTCTGTATTTGCTTTTTTTTTGGCATGTTGTCATTGTCTGATTTTGGTATCAGGAAGACATTATACCAACACATGGGGAACACTGCCTTCTCTTCTCTTTTTTGGTAAAGATTGGGTAAAACTGATGCTGATTCTTTAAATTTTTGGTACAAAATACAATTTTTAATGGTTGTAAGGCTATTTAGATTATCTATTTCATCCTGATTGAGTTTTGCAGTTTAGGATTTTCAATGAATTGGTCCAATTCTTATAATTGAATTCATGTAAAGTTGTTCCTGTATTTTGAATGGCTGCAGGATCTGCAATGGAACCCCCTGTCTTATTCCTGATACTGATAATTTGTGTCTCTTTATTTGTTGCAATCTTGCTGACATTTTATCTTTGTTATTGATATTTTTAAAGAAAAATTTTTGTTTCATTGATTTTTTTTTCTGTTTTCAATTCCATTGATTTCTGATCTTTTCTTTTTTCTTCCCTTCATTCTGCTTTCTTTGTGTTCATTTTGACCGTCTTTTTCTAGTTTCTTGAGGAAGGTGTTTACATTATTGATTTCAGACCTTTTCTTTTTCTAATGTAAGCATTCAGTGCTATGACTTTTTCTTCAAAGCACAACTTTAGCTATAATGGATATGTTGTATTGTCATATTCATTTTTTAAGTAATCATATTTCCTTCGGGACTTCCTCTTTGAGCTATGGCTTATTTAGAAGGGCATTGCTTAATTTCAACATACTGGAAGATTATCCTCTCAATTTTTGGTTGTCAATTTCTAGTTTGATTCTATTTAGTCACAGAAAATACTCTGTATGATTTCAATTTTTAAAAGTTTGTTAGTATTATATCACATATACTTTGGTCTATCTTTGTGAATGTTCCATGACCATTTGAAAATCAATGTATCCTCTTGCTCTTTGGGAGAATGTTCTACACTTTTCTTTAGTTACTGCTGCTTGAGTCTGTGGTTCAATTCTTCTGTATCTTTACTGCTTTCTTTCTAGTAGTTCTATCAATTGTTATGAATGGCATGAAGAAGTACCTAAGTGTAATTATGGATTTATATATTTACCCTTTAACTTCTACCAGTTTTACTTCATGTTTTTTGAGGTGTATTTGGTATATGAACATTTAAGATCACTATGTCTTCTTAATGATTGTTCATTAAGTGATGAGTTATTTTTGAGTATATGCTAGACATTTTGGAAACTACATAGCAGCCACTGATCTTTTTTATTTTATATTTTATTACTTTTTATCCCTCCTTGCAGCTTTTACTTGCTGTCTGTTCTCTGTGTCCATTTGCTGTATGTTCTTCTGTGTGTCTGTATTTATTTTTATTTATTTAATTTTCCCTCCCCCCCTTGAGGCTTGCTTGTTGTTTTGTTCTCTGTGTCCATTCGCTGCATGCTCTTCTGTGTTTTTACTTGTCTCCCTGTTTTTTTTGTTGCATCACCTTGCCGAGTCAGCTCTCCATGGTGCTTGCGGGCCGGTGGCACTCTGCTGTGCTTGCGGGCCAGCAGCTCTCCACGGTGTGCAGGCAAGCCTATCTTCACAAGGAAGACCTGGGACATGAACCCAGGGCCTCCCATATGGTAGACGGGAGCCCAACTGATTGAGCCACAGCTGCTTCCATATTTTATTATTTTCTAAAGTAGGCAGTCCCCAAATTGACTTGAGGTTTATTGTGAGTGCTGGGTATGTGTACATGCTCAGCTTCCTGCTGGGCCCTGCTGACACCAACCTGAACTCAAACTTTTTTTATTGAGGAAACCTTCAAACAGCATAAAATTAATTGTTTTAAAGTGAACAATTCTGTGGTATTTAGTGTATTCACAATGTGGTGTAGTCTTCACTTCTATCTATTTCCAAAGCATTTCATCACCACAAAAAGAAACCCTATAACTATTAAGTAGAAATTCCCCTTCCCCCTACCTCCACCAGAACACATACACTTTTGAAATAAAGCAAAGAAATGGTTTAGAGTAAGCAGGTAGGTCAAAGGATTGAAAAATTTAGTGAGAGGAAAGTATTGTCAATATGGGAGTAGTTGGAAAGAGAGAAAATATTGCTCAGAGAAATCGATGACTATGTTAACTATCTTTGAGGTAGAGCAGTTATAGGCCCAAGGTGTGATTGTAAGAGATAAGACTAAGGTAAAACAAAGTATACAATCACTTATGATGAAATGGTTAAAGAATTGAGAGGGCGAAGTAGCATGCTGCTCTCACCACATGAACTCTGAGGTGTTAAAGTCCCCCCCACTTGGAGGTAGGACTCCCTGTTTACAAAGTTTTCACAATGAATAAAGGAGAGTAACAGTAAAGAAAATGGTTAGAGGTGGTATAACTGAAAGGCATAGGTCAAGGAATAACTGTCAAGTGGAAATGGTGAACATGCACATCAGCTACCTCTCTACCTGAGACCATACACAGTCTTGCCATGAGAGGCTTCAAGAATATTGTATCTTTAAGGGAGAACCAAGATTCTGTTAAGGAAATGGGTAAACATTGTTGAAGAAATTGAAAATATGAATGTTTATATTTAATGCATCAAAGTCGACTTTAGTGGATTACTTCATTAATGAGTACAGTTCTCCAGACCTTACTGTATAAGCTTAACAACATTTACTGATACTGAAATCATCTTTTCCCCTTAATTTTGTAAAAGATAGAACAGATGGATTGAGTAATCTCTCTTTAAACTCTCTCTTTCAGCTCCTAAATGCCTCAATATGGCAGTATAACAGATGAGGTATGCTTATTGGGGAAAAGTAAATGATAGGGAATTTATTTTGACCCTCTCTCTAGTTTGAAACCTCCAGGGATTTAAAAGAAAAGGAGACTCAAGATATGGCTTAGTTTTACTGTTAATGCTGTGGGGCAGTTGGGACTTGCCCTACATTTACTGAGAGCTCTAATTTACTAAAACTAGATCCCAGCATTTTGAAAGCAGATCTGAGACCTCTAAAGCTATTTCTTTTACAGTTGTTTCCATCTTTGGTTGCAATCATATTGGCCTGATTCCGGGTTTTTTTTTTTTTTTTTTTTTGCTATTCATGGGTTATTCTTAATCCCTTGAAACCAACCTCTTCTACTTATGTGATTGTAGCCCCCCAAAATATCCCCCAAATGCATGTCTTATACTTTACAATAAATCATGCAAAATAATAAGAAATGACTTAAGTCATTTAAAGCTGCATTTCATCAAATTAGAAGTCAGCTATACTGTTTATGTGATAGAGATTTAGAATTTTTTCTTCAAACAGAGGAAGAAGCAAAATCATATAAGAATGAAGAAGTGACAGAAGGTAGTTAGGGGAAATAACTATTTATGTGGTGCTATATTATATTATAGGTGCTATAATAGGAAGTCTGTGAAAGATATTTTATCTCATTTTACAGGCAGGGCAAGTTTATCTAGATACTTTCTGACTGGACTGATGTTCTACTTCACATTGTCCTGAGTTGGAATTCCAGGAATTTCCATGATGCCTCTTTATACAGATAAAAAAATGTGCTAAATATTCAATTTCACATATGAGTAACTGGAACATTTAGGGAAAAAAAAGGACAGAAAATGGGTAAGAAAAGATATTTGACAAATTCACTCCAACAACCCTTTATTGAGTATCCACTCTATACCTGGCATTGTTCCGGCCATTGGAGATATGGTAGCTTGGGAAAATATTATCATCTTTTTCCCAATCTTTTCAGGATTATTCCCTTTCATATATATTGTCCCCTTTCTTTCACTGTTCCATTAAAACCATTTGTTGGGTTAAAGCCTAAAGCAGGGACTGGCAACCTTTCATTGTTAGAACACTAAGTCTTCATTTATTCATTTCTGGGGAAAAGGAATAGTTGGATGCTGGCCATCAACAAGAGATAAAGTTCCATGTATCTCCTCATTTCCACCAATGGAGGTAGAGAATTGGAATGAAGTTAACTGACAAAGCTTAGTGATAGAGATCTGACTGAGGATATCTTAGACACTAGCAGCCCAAATTAGAGAAGACAGAATTGGGATGAAGGGGAAAGATTGGTTCCGTCCTCTCCATTCCAGTACAGCACTGGACTCACACACAACCTAAAGGGTCAACTTTCATGAAATAAACACTCTTGGAAGACTTTATACTCCTGAGGTAGAATTAACTAAGACCCCACTTTGAATTTTACAATTTAGAAGGGATTATTCTACCAAGAGCTTGAAACAGGATTAGTCTAAAGTTTACTATGCTTCTAACTCAAGGGACTTAATCATATAACATTAAATAGTACAAGCACATCCATGCAAACAAGGTTTTTTTCAGAACAAATAAGAGAAGGAAATAGAGAAGAGGCAGAGATGACTAATAGTATATAGGTCTAGACTCTTGCCATACGTTAGATCTGATTAACATCATTCCTCTAAAGGGTATAAAGAGTTTAAACTAATTTATTTAAAAGAGGGTTTGCAAATTACCAATTTAAATGCTTTAACAAATATTAACTATTTTAATGTTAGAAAAAAGTGTGATGTGATAAAATCCCATATTACTATCAATAAAACTATGTCAATTAGTCCAAAAATTTATTACCATGCACTACTTTTTCTGTAACTCAGTGCAGTAAGTTCATTTACAGAAAAATTCTTAACTCTAAGTTCAGAGATCTTTGAGCCTTCTAAAATATATGCAAACATTTTATGGGTGTATGTGCAAGTGTGTGTGTGTGTGCGTGTGCACTCACACACACACGTGTTGTTATCTGGAGTGTGGACTCAGTGCTTACAACTGAATTTTTAAAGGGATCCATGACAATCCATCAAGTATAAACCTCTGATTTATACCTTCTAAATTGAGGTATATTTAAATATTGGTCGAGTGGCTATGATTGTTAAGAACTTTGATCAAAAAGGTAATTGTTTTATTTTATTTTTACTAGATGAATAGAAGCCCTTAGCCTGTCTTATGCCAAAAAATGTATGTAGACACAAGAGAGATATGGGATAGAAAAGAATGAAAAACTAGAGTTTAAAGTATCTTTTCAAATGACACAATAAGTGTATTCATTATTTTTTCTTCTTCTAGACATTAAAGTGCATAATCGTATCTCATAAACAAAAATTCACTCATATTGCCTTAATAGAAGAACAGCTGAGAATGATAAGCTTGATGAAATGATAACATTATTCGATGCTGGAATTCTCAGAAGAACTTGGCAATCCAAGCAGGAGAATTAATATCAATGAAATATTCCAAAGTGTAAAGAAAAAGCCATAATTTATCATAGTCTATTTAAGATTATATTATTATGTCTTATGGTACAATAAGATCAGATAATTCATATGTTGTTTACATACTTTGTTTCACTGAGTGCTAAAAATTCAAGGCACTATATTAGAAAATAAGAGAGTAGAGAGAGAGGATCTACAATGAATAATAATTAGTTCCTATTTCTAACGGCCTTAAAAATAGAAATTTAGAATAATCTGTACATGTAAAAATTATTGTATGTATGTAATGGCATAGAAACTGATTTATAGTTTCTAAGTGGAAACGCATTTAAATAGTTTTTATTACTCTAAGAAAAATCACATTAGAATCGCCAGTCCCTGGAGAACTGGTGGGGGTAGTTAACACAAGTCCTCGCAGATGACACACACAGGAAAATAAGGAGAGCAGAAGACACCTCTTCTCAAAGGGGCTACTAACAACCTTGAGAATCACCTGCCAGGAGAACATCTTCTATGAATAGGCATGGTGATGGGTAAAGGAAATTACTGAAATAAAGGATGGTACAAGGTATAGTGAGTTTACTGGGTCTTGGGAAACAAAAGTCTACTGTGAATTTGAGGAGCCAGAAAACTGAGGAAGAGAGTAAAAAAATACAACAAATGTTGTTCTAGGTTTTATTTTTTTTATTTTTATTTTTTTTAAAGATTTATTTTTTTAAATTTATTTAATTCCCCTCCCCTCCCCCGGTTGTCTGTTTTTTTCTGTGTCTTTTTGCTACGTCTTGTTTCTTTGTCCGCTTCTGTTGTCGTCAGCGGCACGGGAAGTGTGGGCAGCACCATTCCTCGGCAGGCTGCTCCCTCCTTCGCGCTGGGCGGCTCTCCTTATGGGTGCACTCCTTGCGCGTGGGGCTCCCCTACGCGGGGGACACCCCTGCGTGGCAGGGCACTCCTTGCGCGCATCAGCACTGCGCATGGGCCAGCTCCACGCGGGTCAAGGAGGCCCGGGGATTGAACCAGGCCGGACCTCCCATGTGGTAGACGGACACCCTAACCACTGGGCCAAAGTCCGTTTCCCTAGGTTTTATTTTAATATCTGTGTTTACTGTTTCTGAGAAACTTAGGTAAATGGTTAATAAACTCATTTTGGAATATTGTTTTTGTGAATGTGACATCTATCAAATATTGGAAACTGTAAGTCTCTAGATTTTGGAGGCTTATATTTGCATATATTAATTTACTGTACTATATAACAACCAGAAGATAAATGATCAGTAGTGTAGAGGAAGGAGATGACAGTAGGTACTGGAATGGGCAAGGAGGACTTGAAATTAGGGTAAGTTTCAAGTAAGGAAAAAAATTTTTAAAGGGTGGTGGAAATTTGGGTAGGATTCAAATAAGATGAAGAAAATGGGTAGGCCCTAGGGACAATCACTTAAATAAAAGCATAAAATTTAGAATGCCATGCCATAAATGCATGCATGAAATTCACACATGAAATTCTGTCATACCTACAGATCCCTTTTGGAAAAAATCAGTGTGTGGGTAGGAGGCAGAAGTATTCCCAAGTTGCCCTGTTTTCAGTCATGTGGCCTCCAAATATAACCATATCCCAAAGGAAACTAAATAAAGTAGAAGTTGAGCAGATCTTTATTGCAATGCAGTTGCACCAAATTGGCAGCCACGGAATGCCATTGACAGTCTGATGACTCCAGTCAGGTTCAGCTTAGTTTTCTTTCTCACTCCCCAAAGGCTATCAGGGCAACCCACAAAGTTCTTCGAGGCTACAAGCCTTTGCTTGGAGAGGAGTTGCTAAGGAGAGGAGGTGTATCAACTGTCTATATGTAAGAGACCCGACGATCTACCTTCTGAAGCAGAAGGAAGTTGCTGATCTTGGCCCTCTGCCTGTAGGAGTTAACAAGGGAATTCTTCCTTCTGTGACTCTGAAATCACTCCATATGGGAATAAGTGAAGGGCCCATCAGTACTGGAAGAGAACTGAAAAGCTCAGCCATGGTTTAAGGAGTGCTCCACCAGGGACACCAATCAAAAATGCTACTGCAATTCAGCCTACTAGACCTATCGCTTCAACTCTGCCCAAGGCACTGGGCTGGTAGTGCAGGAACTTTACCAAGGAAGAACAATTACTTCTTGCCTAAGGAAGGAGGGAAAAGGATCATTTATTGAGAACCTAGTATATGCTATGCACATTACAATTTTATATCATTCACTCCTTAATATTCTTCACAGAGATGATTCACGATGAATAAATGGTACAGCTGAAATTTGAACTCTAGAGCCCATCACTAATAGGCTAGGTTGAGGCCTATTCTGCTATTAACAGTTATGTGACCCTAGGCATATCACTTACAACTTTCAGGCCTCCGTTTCTTTACCTATGAAAAGCTGGGATGGTCTGATTTTACCAATTGTAGACACTTAAGAGCTGAGAAAGCCGGCAAAGACCTTAACTCTATGAGGTTACATTTATAAACTTGACACACACTTTATCTAATGTTGATCATTTACTCAGGCCTTCAAACGCAGCCACCCTTGAAACTCTCACCTTTGCCTCATTGTCAAATCAATCGTTTTTTTTTCCTTCTTCCTCATTATTCATTCCTCTAAACTTCCTGAACATCAGCTAGGACCAAGGTGCAGCCTTCAGAGCTGTGTGTTTCCATCCATAAAGATGAACATTCTCACCAACTCTTGATTTTCCACTGCTCAGTGCAGCCTAACCCCTCCCTCACAGGACTTCATCTCCTGCCAGTATGTTTGTGTATGAGTAATTCCATTATCAAGCCTGGTTATGCACAAGTCCGTGCCACTCCTTGTTTCTATCAGCCCTTTTTTAGCTCCAGGGTTGCCAAACTGGAGGCTTCTGTTTCTGAATTAGACCTGAACTAATGCAGCCAGTCAAGAGGTTTGTGTCCTGCAAATTCCTCTGAGTCAGCAGAAAAAATATTTTGTATAAATAGAAACTCTAATGAAATGGGGTGGAGAGTTGGTGTAAACAGCAGGAGGCTGCCACTAGGAGGCTCTGGAAAATACAGTTACCTACTTGAGATTCGGGGCTTCACCAGTAAGCAGGCACAGAGGCACTGAAAGAGGAGCACAGAAGTGTATGTTTGTGCATGTGCATGTGTGTGCATGCTCACTGCTGAGAGAACACAGAATTTGTGGGTGGAGCAACAGTGAGGAGGAGGGGAATGATGCCAACAAAATGTCCTTTCTCTTCGGTTGGTGTGGCTTTGATAATTTTGGTAAGATTATAATTTGTTCACACATTAACTACCAAAAGGTGGTTTATCCATCATTCCCTAACATCCACAGGCAACGAATTCTTGCCCTTGCACCAACTGCCCCTCCAAATAGATCAGCAGCCTAGAACCTCAAACAAAATGTTCCATGTCAGATCCCCACAGGTACATACCTTACACTTGTATCATATATATGAGGGCTTGTGCAACCTTTGTCTTCCTTTTCTATAATTCCATTTAATTTCCTAACTTTGAGCAGAGATATTTGCAGAACGATGGGGAGGTTATCAATGAAGGAACATAACTTTTGGGGAATCAATTTAAGTAAAGGATATATATTGATTATTTACGCGATACAAGGTATTATGGCAAAAAACAGGCAGGTGGTCATAATTTTCCAGAAGCTACCTGGATGTGCAAAGCAGAGTATGGAATCACTGTGATTTAAACCAGAAGTAACCATCAGTCCTGCCTAATGCAGAATAGAGAGGATGGAGTCATTTAAAAAATCAGGTTCCATATCCATCCTTAACTCTTTCAATAGTATAAAAATCTCTCTCTTAACCTCTCTCTTCAGATGAATTAAAGTTCTAAGCTTATCATACATTGATGACAAGTACAACTGGGTAATTTTGGTATCTTATTAAATCTCTGTCTTAGGTCAGTGTTCTTTCAAACAGAACCTGAGACAAGGGTACTTTCAAAAGTGATATATATTGAGGTATGAAGGAGACAGGAAAGGCGGAAGGAAAAAGTAAACTAGAATGTGATCTCAGGGGGTCCAATTTCAACATGATCCCACTTGGAGTCCGGAGCATGAAATGTACCACTGAATTGGTCCCACCTTATAGCAAGGGGACTTGGTCTGTGTACTCCCACGTCAGTCAGTCACTGCCTTCAAGCTGACCTGGGGTAAGGGACATGTGGCCTCCTGTGCTAGGTGTTCCATTATGGGCAAGGGCAATTCTCTAGAGAAGGAAACATCCAGGAATCCTAGCAGCTGGAGGATGAGTGCTTTGACCTCATATAAAAGCTTTGGGTAGAATACTATCAGTTTCCACTAGAGTCTGCAAAAAGAACCCATTTTGTTTTGAAGGCTCCATACAGGGAGAAATTTTTACATATTCTTTAGTCTCATGCTATTGAAAACGTATCTGAATTTATGGTTTGTTAGTTAAAATGCTCAGTGGCCTACAGAGTATTGTGCAAAATGTGAACAGATGTGTCCATTTCTCCAAGGATTCCAAACTGGTACTTTAGAAAACTTGAGCTAAGATTCATGCATATTTAGTAACAACTTGGTGACATGGATTTATGCTCTCTAGAGAATGGAAAGCAGAATCCAAAGTATTGTTATTAGAAATTTAACAAAGCTTTCAACTCCAATTGCTGTAAAAGAATGAATTTGACTATGCTAACATCCTCTATAAGTGACATTTTGCAGTTCAGTTATTAACAGTGGCTAAATTCATTGGTAAATATATTAATTATGAGATATAATCTTGCTTAGTACACTTTTAACTATAGTTTACAGTTTTATTTGAACTAGCTTAGGTTCTTGCCATAGTTATCCTCTCCAATATAAGTGTATTGGAGGAGAGACTTCTGTGTACTTTATATAGAAGTTGCAAAAGTATTGATCACTATGGCCAATATTGCAATCAATTTTTGAGTCAAACAACAATTATTTTCTTAGACTAACATGGAGTTGCCATTATCCCTTTCTTTCACAGGATAAGAATTCTTGTATGTGTGTGTGCATGCACATGTGTAGGAGGCACAATGGGTTCAGCTAGAACCCTACATTGCCAGCATTCCTTGGATCTGGGTGTGCCCATGAGAGTAAACTATGACTCATGAGATTGCTTTAGACCAAGTACTCCCAGGTACAGATCCTGGGCCTATGGTTTGGGGAAAATTGATGCATTAAGGAAGTTCTCCTAGTATGAGAGTACTAGGAAGAGAGTTCTAGTATGAGAGTACTCCTAATATGAAAGTGGGGGACATAGGACAAGGAAGTGACACAGTCAAGCAAGGGTGAAATTTCAGCCTGATCCACACAGGAGCTCTGGAGCATAAATTATACCCTAGAGAGTGTCCCGCCTCACTGGGGAAAAGTAGTTGAGCTTTTGAACTCTTATCCCACATGGTCACTGGCTATGGGTTATGCTGGTGTGAGTGAGGGTGGACGTGGGCAGAAGTAGAAGCATAATACCCCAGGCACTCCTCCCCCCCCACACACACACTTCATCTCCAGTGCCCAGGGAGAAGAGCAACCCACAAACTGAAAAGCAGGGATGTGAGTAGTTAGCAGCCAAGAATGCCTAGGCTTCTGGGACAGGAAAACAGAGGGGATAAAAAGAACCCTGGCACATCTGGGCAGGCAAGATCTGCTACAGAGGTGTAAGCAAAAGTGTCCAGAGGGATTGAGGGGAAGGCTTGTTTAAAAGGAGCCGACTCAGCAGAGGCATATAATCTTTGCATTCTGCTGTCTTTCCTTTTTTGTGCCACCTAAAAAGAGGCTAGCTGGCCAGCAGCCAGTGTAGACCATAAGGTAATATTGAAGATGGAAAGCATCACAGAAAGATAGAAGGGTCCCAGGTGCCTGATGACAATGACCCTGCCTGCTAGTCATTTGCAACTTACAACCAGACCCCTTTCAGGTGAGAGGGCAATATATCTATCTTACTCAACACACCACCATTTTGGGTTTTCTGTTACATGCAGCCAAACCCAATCCTAAATGATGTGGTCATTTCTTCACACTGAAAACATACACTGCTGAAGATGGTCACTCTTTGTTGTACCTATTTAAATTTTCCTCCACAATGAAGGACATTGTCAAAATAGCACATCATTACTTTTAAAACAAAGGATGCATAAATATATTACATTCATACTAGGTAAAAGCTCATAAGTTAATGCAAATGTGTGGCAGTTTCATCACAGAAGTGCCAATTAAATCGGACTGCTCTGCCATAGTAAAGATCTGTTTGCTTGCTTTGAACTAAAAAAGCATCACGTAACTTCTACTGCTGCATTTCTTGGAAAAGCACAGAATCTCTATTCTAGGTTGTTCTAGTCTTTCTGAATGTAAGGTATTCATTACCACTGGGATAAAAACAGAAGTCCAGGGTCACATGATGCAGGCAGCTGGGATTTCTGCTCAAGGTCAGTCATTGGACCCTCAACCAGCCAAATAGCATTTATTGCCAAATTGACTAATGCCTGTAGCTGCCTTGAAACAAGGAGTACTGACTATGATTAAATTTTATCCTTAAGAGATACTTCATACTCTAATACATGGGTGCTATCTCATTAAAATCAAAACAGGGAGAGAAAAAGCTGACTTCCAAAATAGTGAAGGAAAACTGGAGTTCAGCCTGAACTTATCTAAAATAATCAGTATGAAACCATGCAGATTTGAAATGCAATGAAAAATATGTACTTTCAAAGCATGGAAATTTTCAAACAGCAACTGGCATCAGTTGTTAAGTGGGGGATTTAATGTAACTCCCAGAGTAATCAGTGTTAGGTACTGAAATACGAAATTTAAGTTGGGTCTTCAGAATGACCAACTTAACAGAATATAAGGTCAATGTAGAAAAGATACTGTACAAATCCAACATTTAAATGCCTACTTTAGAAACCTGACCAAGGGTAGTAGATATGTAAAATTTCTAAACCAAATGACTCAGTAGCCGAATAAGAAAGCAAATCAGCATACTGAAATTACTACTATCTTAGACATTTATCACCTAAGAAAAGGAACACATTACTCTTTAACATTGTTCATTATTCTGAAGGAAGCACAATTACATGTTAAAACATCTAAATAATAAGAAAACAAATATTCTGGGGTAATCATATTTATAATGCAACTTTTAAGGGAAAAAAGACATAGTTCTGTTTATATAAATTTAATCTGTGAATAATTTCCCCAAAGTATTTGTTCTCCAAATACTTTATGAAAAAATTATTTCCTTAAGTTCCTGAAATCATCATAATCACAGAAGATTACTGTGGCAGTTTGATATTATTTATAAATTCCAAAAAGAGAGATTATGTTCATAAACTGGTCTGCTCCTTTGGGGATAATAACCCTTTGATTGTATTAGATTTAGCTGAGATGTCTGATTAAATTAGGTTAAGATTAGGGCTTTGATTCAACCACATCATTAGAGCGTGACTCAGCGTTGAATCCCTAATCCGATGGTGGGCTGATAAAACAAGACTCTCACACAGAAGTAGACACACAGAGAAGAACACAGAGGAAAAGAGACAGCTCATTAGACACAGCAGAGGCCCCAGGAAGTGATGAGCCTGATAGTCTACAGCTGACCTTGTGAAGAGACCAGAGCAGTTGAGTCTAGAAGGAAAGGAGCCCTGGGGAGAAAGACAAAGTCTGAAGGAGATAGGACCACAGAGCCTTAAGAGGAGGAAGGAAGACTGAACCCTCCCAGACATCACCCGCCATCATGCTTCAACAAGTGGCAAATGACTTTGGGTGGGAAAGTGCCTATTATGGTACCTTGATTTGTATTATTTAGGGCCTTGTGACTGTAAGCTTCTACCCCAAATAAATACCCTTTACAAAAACCAACAGAATTCTGGTACTTTGCACCTAGCACCCCTTTGGCTGACTAATACAGTTACCTATTTACAACTATTGGGAGTAAAATATTTGTTGTGTATCTTTGAGGATTATTGAGTACATACTCACACACACATATATAATAATAGTGATACAGTATATAATTTTCTTATGCCTATTATCCATTTCACCTTTTTCTGGTAAGAGCACCCTCATTTGTCCTGGCCAGCCCCTCCTACTCTTCTCTCATGGTCTCAGGCAGGGTTTAGCTCGAAGGTAAAGGCTCTAAGTGGTGGGCATGTGATTGAACCTGGCCAATCAGAACACTGCATTCCCGGGCTATATTGATTGACTCAAGGATACATTGGTGACTTCATCAGAGCTAATCCTAGGTGTGGTGTTGGAGAAAACACTGTTTTTATTTTCTCTGGAATGGAAACTAACTATAGCTCCCACACTGAGAGAGAGAGCCTAAGAAAGTCTGCAGATAGGACAGTTGAGAGAAGGTGAGAGCAGTACTGGGGCCAAGTAGGAGCGCCTCAGCTCCTGACTCTGACTCTTCTTGTAACTGAAGTAAGCCATACCTCTTACCTTTTGAGTTATATGAGATAATAAAACTCCTTTTTGGCTTAAACTAGTTTGGTAGTTTTTTGGTTACATATAAGTGACATAGTCCTGACCTACACTTCTGAATGTATGTGTATTATAATGACTAAAGTCCTTGAAAAATGTAATTCCCTGTGGCATGACAATGACTCCAATATTGTTTCTAAAAATACTGCATGTGTTTTTTGCTTTCTTGTTTATTTGTTTTGTTTCAAACTCTCAGCACATCAGTTCCTTTCAACCTTTGTAAGATCCTGTGTAGGACTGCCAACCCAGTAATTTCTGCATTTTCTCACACATTGCCACTCCTTTCTGGCCAGGAAAATAAATAAATAAACGTCCATCTGGCGATGTATTTTTTCACCTATATATGAACCAGAAATACCAGTCGTTGCCAATGTGTATTCCCGAGGTGCAATAATTATCTTCTATTTACAGCTGAACCACTGATTACTGTGGAAAATATTGTCAGCAAACCATACCCCAAAATATATTGCTGTGAAAGGGAAAAATACAAAAACAGCACACAAAAAAGCCTAAACACAATCCAAAACAGAAGTCATACTGCGGACAGATTCATAGAAAGAGAAGGCTATAGTTGTTTTCAATTGATAAGACAAACTGACTTTTTCTCTGATTTCTGATTCAGATTGGTGAATTTATGAAACAGTGATTTAATTATATGTCAATAACAGCAAGCAGAAAGGGAGAGTGGAGGCAAAACATTCTGCAATTGATATTACAGAATGAATTCTAATTTATCTAAGGAGATCAGTTCTACCAGAATAAATTTACAAGCTGCAACAATAAACTAGTATTTATATTGTAAGCAATATAACCAGTTTGTAAGAGGGCAAAACACGGCAAGGAAATTAAGCCCACGGAAAACAAAAGTTTTGAGATAAAATAATATTTATAGGGCTAACATAAGCATTTAAAGGAGCACTAGAGAATCTGGGTTTTTACACAATCACATTGTTTCACTTTCTACTGTTTTCTGAGAAGTTAAAAATGAGTTGTTCTGCAAAGATGCATGTAATCCAAATCTTCCTGTCAACTTGAATAGCCTATAATGAATGAAGTAGACATATTTTTACATAGCAATGTAAAGGGCAAGCGTATATCTTAATATTTATATTTGCAGGAATGAAAATGTTATTTCCTAAGTAATTCCAAAAGGATATTTAAATCCGTTAAATTCTACAAAATTAAATAAGGAAACAAAATTATATTAATCTACTTAAAACAGAGACTTTATTGCTTCTGTAATTTAAAAATACCCTTTGGTCACAATTACCCTAGGATAGGTTTAAGATCCAAAGGACAAAAGGTACTTGAAATGTGCATATGTGTATATACACACACCGGTATATATGTATGTATGTATGTATGTACATAAACTCATGGTCAAGGAGGGGGATTTAGGAGAGAAGGAGAAAATTTTCCTAGGGTCTAGGTGATCCACTGACATCCCTAAGAAAAAATGCTGAAAGAACTGTCAGCAGTTTTGACAACTAAACTCAGCAATTGGCTGTCTCAACAGGTGCACACACAAGTCCACCAACTTTTAGCTATTTGTCAAAGCCAAAGAAAAAGATAGCCAGTCCTTACACAGCTGTGCCTCTGGCTGCCACTATTTTAGAAAAAAATTGAGGCTCAGCTATTTTAGGTCTGGGGTAGGCAATCAGCCAAAGTTCAGCAGTACCACAAGAGCATATGCTGGGAAAACTCTTTAGAGCTGTACCAGGGCACCACCAGGTTCCCTTCTGTTGGCCTAGCCATCCAGGCCCTTTCCTGGGGTCACCAACGTAACCACTTTATGCTCCCAGGTCACTCCACTGTTTCCATTTTATGCCTCGGTTCACTCTAGACTTTGAAGCCATGAGATTTTCCTTATTATTACCCACATCAAAAAGAAGACGGAAAATCAGAAACACTCTGCAGTTCCGCCCATAAAGAAAACAGTGGGTTTAATTTATTTATAATATGTCCTTCATTTCATTAAGCCAATATGTCATGGCCACTGCTACTGCTGTTCTGAAAAACAAGGAGGAAGCAAATGCTTGCAACAGCAAGAGTGGCAGGTAAAACAATCGATGTAGAGAGGAGGAAGAAATCAGCTATTGTGTTTTGCTTGTGTAAAGGGAGCAAGGTAAGGGACCCAGGGAGTTTGCTATTCAGTGGTATGCATTAATTTATCATTGTGGAATGCTGATACAAAAGGCGAATATATCTCAGAGTGGACGTGTGTACTTCTGCTGTGTCCTAGCATAATCTCAATATGTTTGTGTCATTTCCAGATGGAAAGCTGTGTTCTAATGAAATAAATTATTCTACATTAGAACTTGCTTTCTTCCATCTCTTTGTAATCTGTAAACTGAGGTACATGCACATATTTATATTATACTGTTAGGCACTGCTATCAAAACAGTAATAAAAGAACATACTGTTCTCTTTTAGAATTATGTTTCGCTGTGAACTGACATGAGTTTTTATATATGAAATCAGATTTTGAAATATAAAGTACATTTACTATAAAATCAATAAGGAATCTAGGTCAAAAGAAAGCCAAGGAAAACCATGATTTTACAGTACTGTTTTACCTCTGAAAGAATTCATTTGAAATGAGCATTTAAACTGTTTAAAGTAATTCCCTTGAATAAGCATCTTAATGTGCCCCTATACACATGATTTCATATGATTCAAGCTAAGTAATAATATTGCATAAGTAAAACCATGGAAGGAAAATTAATATTTTATTTTCTGTTTTCATTTTTAACCCCAAAATTCCAGAGCCAAATTCAACACGGCAGATACAGTTGCAAGGACCTATTCTAAAGGAACCTGTGTTATGTGACGATCAGCCTGGTTCATAACTGTCTCTCATGAATGTGGGCACTGTCTTCCCCAAATAACTACCTATCCTCCTCTCAGGGACAATCATTGAAAATGTATTGTACCTCGTGGAAAGACATGAATAATAGAGGCAAACCTATACCATTATATGGTTATTGTATCACAAAAAAAGCATTATTTAACATTTTAAAATGTGTTACATACATATACAAACACTCAAATTCAGGGCCAAGCTTTAAAACAGAGTTTACACGAAGCTCAGAGATGTATTCACCAAATGCAATGAATGTCTCATGATGACGGAGGAGAATGTTGCTATGGGGGGAGGAGTGGGGTGAGGGGGATGGGGGGTATATGGGGACCTCATATTTTTTTAATGTAATATTTAAAAAATGAATAAAGACAAAAAATAAATATAAAAAAATTAAATCTATTAAAAAATAAAAAGATAAAAAAATAAATAAAACAGTTTACAATCTCATGTCTAACACTTTCAAGTTAGGTGACCTTGGGACAATTACTGAAACACTGTGTACTTTAGGTTTGTCTTCTCCAAAATGGGGATGATTCCTTCCTCATAATGTGGTTGGGAGAATTATAGGAAACTTCTATAATACTTTACGCATAATGGGCTATACACATTCACACTCCCCCAGGGTTCTCTAATCCTTTCCTTTTTAGAATATTCTCTCCCTTAGCGATCTTGTTTTCATCTAAAATTTCAACTATTGTCCCCATGTTGATGACTCCCAAATATTTCTCTTTAGATCTCCAAGGTTCCCTTTCTTCATTTCAAAAGCCTACCATGCTTATCTATGTGAAAATCCTGTCAACAATTACAAGATAACATCTCAAAACAAACATACAGGAGAGCAGCTGTAGCTAAAGTAATTAAGCACCTGCTTCCCATTTACGAGGTTCCAGGTTCAATTCTCAGTACCTCCCAAAACAAAAGAAACAAAGGAAAAAGCCAACTCTTGTTGGGGAGTGGACGTAGCTCAGCAGTTCAGTGCCTGCTTTCTATATAAGAGGCCCTGGGTACTATACCCAATACCTCATAAAAAAGTACAAACAAATAAAAAACACCTTACACTCTTTCCCACTGCCCTCCAGTCGCGATCCTATTTTTAGTTTCTCACCTTCTGTTAATCTCCCCAAATATCCAGGCTGATCAACTAGTTTTAAGAATCTCAAAGGATGTCTCATAAATCACAAATGGGCTTTTGCTGGTTATGTGAAAGAGGTCCTGGGATTAAATGGGTTTGAATAATTGTGTTAGAAAGTGTGAAAAGGCTATTATTGGTCAAGTGACTTCTGAATGAAATATTCTAAAATATTCAACTACACCAAAGCTTAACTTCTTCCCACCTTATACCAAAAATAAATTTGCAATACAAATATCCTTTTGTAAGAATATGCTTATTGTAGAAAGTTTGGAGAAAAAATGATCCTACAACTAGGAATATTGAAGAAATGTAGGGTGTAATCTTAACTACATATATCTACTACTAATTCTAGTAATATGACAAGTGTATAAATATTTAGTCTTGTAAGTGTAAAATCCTGTTTAATTACAATAAACCTTCCATAAACATTTTAAAGCATCAACCATATACCAGAAAGTGATTATGCACATCTTTTGCCACCCAGGGATTCACATTCTGCATTCTGTGCCTAACAGTATGATAGTGAATGATAATAACTGATAGTAGTTTTACAATAAGATAATATTAGAGATATGTATAAGGCACTCATGAGACTTCACTCAATTCTTTCTGAAGTTAGACCATAGGTCCTCAAAGAAGAAACTTTGGAATATGTGCCAGCAAGAGGGGAAAGGGGCAAATAAAGGCATATGTACAAATACAGAAGGAGGATGGCATTTGCTATGAAAATAAAGTAGCATAACTGGGATGTGGTGTGTATTGGTGGAGCAAAAAATGAGATTAGATGGACACACGCAGATCAGAACACACAGATGAGGATGAATTTTAAACGGTTTTCCAAGGCTGGGAGTGATGGGTTAGAGGTATTAATTCCCTGGTCTTTGAAAATCTTATTTATTGTTTTACATTTCTGCAAATACCGAAAATCGATAGATTTTAAAAAGTAAGTAGGCATGTATATATTTTATATATTTATATTAACAATATATCATGCTATGCTTATACATATACACATACACATACATAATTACCGAATAAGTGGAAATAAAATGAATTAATCACTCTTTATGATGCTTTGGGAATTGTGAAAGAAATATAAGACAATACATTGGCTCTCTTATGCAACAGACATTTTCTAACAATTATAAGTATATAGCATTGTGGTTTGTGAACATCGTAGGCTGGGAAACACCTGGGCTTTAATGTGAACTTTATATCTAACTAGCTAGCCACACCTGTAAAATGAGGAGTTAGGGAATATTCTCCAGATCCTTTCCAGCTTTGATGGTCTATAGGGTGTTGAACTGCTCAAATAGTAAGACTGTAGACCAAATACCAGGTTTCTTTGAAACATCTCTCTCTCCTTCATCTAGCATATTCTTTCTAAATCTTCTGTTTTCTTAAATCACTTCTTTAGCTCTCCTTTTTCCTCCTTTCCAGGTCCCCCGCTATTTCTAGATCATGCGTCTCTTTACTCTCTTCCAGTTCTTTTGCCCTCTGCTGCTTTGTGGTTACATAATCACTAATTGTACCTGTTGGGTATCAAGTCATGTAACCCACAAAAGGCATGTCCAGGACCCAAGCCCTGGTCCTGTGGGTGTGAACCATTTGTAAATAGGACCTTTGAAGATGTTATTAGTTAAGGGGTGCCCAAAGTGAATGAGGGTGGCGGGCCATCATCCAATATGGCTGAAGTTCTTATATGAGCAAAAGAAACTGGACGTAGAAAAATAAACTACAGGGAGCAGCAAGAAGCTGGACATCAAGAGAACCTGTTAGAGAAAGGAGAAGATGCCACTATGATCATTGGCATAAAACAAAAAGCCAAGCAATCCCTGGATTGCCAGCCAGCCAGAAGATACTGACTCAACAAGGAAGCAAGCCTTCTAGCTTCTTTACCAGTGAGTCAGTCAATTCCTGTTAAGCCAAGAGATTGTATGATATTTGTTTTAGCAGTATGGCATTTCAAATATTCCCATACACAAAGAACGATTTGCATTACAATCACTCAATCAGTCTTTAGTAACTCAGGGGAAAGATAATGATGCTCATGCAACTTAATCCTAATAGCAGTGGGGATTGGGGAGAACTAAACAAGCAAACAAAAAAGATTGATTTGATTGGGTCAGAGGAAGAGTGAGATGAGAATAACAAAGCCCTAGCTCATTTTCCTTTTTTCCCATTCTCTACCCAGATGTCAATCTCTTTTTGCTCTTAAAACTATTTTTTAATATGGTTCTTTATCCTTTATCTGTAATATTTGATATTTGAATTGATATACCAGTTCCCATTTTTTCCTACTGGATATATCATTATTTCTTGCTACTAGAGCAACAAAAAAAAGATGATTAACTGTAATCATAGATTTAGCATGAACTCTTCTTTGCCTCAGATGCCTGTAGTTAATAATTTCTTTATTGAAAAAAAGCTTTAACTAATTCCTTCATGCGCTATGTCCTGTGCTCATATCTAGGTCTGGGAAAAATATAAGCAAGACAATAAAATGACAGTGCTACCACAATACAGATAAATCAAACACACCGTCCCACCCTCAAGATATTTGTATTCAAATATGAAAGTAAATGAACTGACAAACTACAGTAAAGATGCAGTTCATTTTGATGCAATTAAGCCATGGAAACACTTTGAAAGGACATCTAACCATGACTGGTGGAGTGAAGGGAGGCTAGAAGAAGGAGTTAGAAATGGATTTCTTATGGAGATTAAATGGAAACCAAGCTTGAATTAATGACATTTTTGGTCAGGAGAAGAGGGGTGAAGGGAGAGCAATTTCAGAAGACAGCCCTCACAGCATGAGGATATGGCAGCTTGATGGGGACTGTACCATGGAGCTGACATCAGTCTATAGTAAGAACAGATATTTTCCAATTTATTAGTTAAGGCTAATTTTAAACTCTTTACCTATAATTATCTGCTTGAATGAATGAAAGGGATTCATCTGTAGTAAACAGTGTCTTTCAATGCAAGGAATTTTTAAGTGAATGTGAATTTTATACATCTTATAAATTCCTTTAGTAACCTAAACTCATTCAGTATTTTTCACAAGATGAAAACTATAATCAAGGTACAAGACTTTATTTCCGCTAACAAAGAATAGTCCTTCACAATGGAATTGCAAATACCCTAATTAATGATTATTCAAATTGCTCTTCTCAGTTGGAGGACACTGCTTCCTCTTGTTTCCAGTCTTGATAAACATACTGATATCACCATCCCTCTAGTCCAGGACATGAATTATTTTATATCAATAAAAATATTATCAGCACAAAATCTGTCTCTCATCAAACCTAGTCTTCATTTAGGACTTATGAATGACACCTTCCCACTCATGCTGGATTTCACATCACAATGAAGTCTGTATATTGTGTTTCTGAGAGCTCAATTCCTAGGTATAGAACTTTCAAGAAGTCTAATTTTGGCTTCATCAGAAAGGCTAAACATGTACTCTAATTTTTGTCTTTAAACTTAAATTTGATTAATTGACTAAGCATTTAACAGATATTTTTTCTATACATGTAAGCTTTCTACCTAATTAATATCTAGAGGAAATAATACAAATATATACAGTATAAAACCTATACCTTTCCAAGTCAGAAATCAGTCAACATTGATATTTTTCTCTTTCCTACCCTTCTTTCTTCTTTACCTAGTCAAATTCCATTACTAAGTTTTGCCAATTAGCTTTTTAAATATTTCTCAAATATATCATTTCTTTTCCATTCCTATCCCCTAGTAAGGCTCGTATTTGGGATGTAACCACAACCTTCTTATACCTGTGTTTAGATTGGTGGGTCTCAATATAATCTGCACTTGGAGTGTTTTTAAGTTCTGATGTAACTGATCTGGAAGCTGGGACCTGGATAGCCATAGTTTTTAAAACTTTTCTGGACAATTCTAATGTGCAACCTAAAACCAGTGCTCTAAGTCAGTGGCTCTCAATGTGTGATCCCTGGACCAGGAACAACAGCATCACCTTAGGAACTTGTAAGAATGCAAATTATTGCCACCTCCCCAGTCCATTGGATCATAAATTCAGGGAGTGAAGTTCAACAGTCTGTGTTTTGAGAACCATCAGATGACTCTAATGGAGGCTCCATTTGAGAACTGCTGCTATGGTGTTGTACTCCCACACCCCTTTCCAATTCATGATCCTTCAATATTGTGCCAGACTCCCCTCTACAAATCAGGGTGTAAAACACAAATACTAGATTGTAATAATTCCCTGCTCAAAATTATACACTGGCCTCTCAACTCCTTAGTGTGGCCTCTAAATCTGCGCTGTGCTCTTTGTGATCTGACCCCACCTTGAATTTTTGGCCATGCCCTATATTTGGGTTTAAGATCTGATCAATGCACCACCAATTTAGTTTCCTAAATGCACTACACTTACCCCATATCATGGCATATTATCCCTTCTTCTCCACAGTATGACTAATTTTTTTCTTCCATTAAGCCTCAACCTAATTCATTTTACCTTTTTGAAATTTTCTTTGCTTCCCTCACAGACTAAGGTATTTCTTCTTCCACACTGTCCTTGAAACCTGCATCAAAACAATCTCTCCATTGTACTGGACTTGGTGCTTATATAGTTGACACCTTCCCTTTTAGAGGAGGAACTGTGTTTCTTCACCTTATTGGCTTTAACATTTACTATGTAGCCTGACATTCAGTATATTTTTGTGAATGAATGAACGAACGAATGATTAAGCCCCTAAACATTTTGGAAAATGTTGTTCGGTCATATGATGTATCTCTTCTAAGCAAGACAGCTGAAACACATACAGCAGCACAAATTCTAATGAAGCAAGAAGGCAGTAAGTTTTTCTTTATGGGAAAACCCTTAAACTGTCGTAGTACTTTATAACTTCCAAGTGTTTTCATAGGTATTATCTATCATCCAGGAAGGAAGTCTGGATTTTCTTTTAAAATTTCATGATACAAAATACACGTTAACAACAAATACTTTGTTTTATTATTTTACCAACTTCATTGCCACAGCTATTACTAGGTATAGAGCAAATGTTGGAAACCTATTTGAATATACTGATTAGAACTACCCACATCTCTTTCCACCATTCATACAAAATCCACAACTAAGCAAGAGTAAGATCAGAGGTCATACATGCCAGGACCCATCTATCCAGTCATCATTTATTGACCACCAATTACCAGGGATTTTGATTTGCAAAAATGATAAATAACTGTAGTCACTGTGTAAAGAAACCATAGCCTTTTAGGAGATAGACCTATAAACAAGTGAATACAGGGCTAGAATCAAGTCTGATAAAAGAAAAACAGGCACAATACTCTGGGAGTTCAGAGGAAGGAATGCCAAACTACTCTGTGTTCCTCCATCTAAACAAGGCTTTATTTCTTGCTCTACAAAAATACCCATGTTGGAACTAGCTTAAAAGATATCACTTCACCTTTTTGGACTTCTTTCCTTTTGTTTAAAGAAAAATTCTTGACCCTCAAAGCATAACAAACATGTTTGATTTCATTCTATGTACAAATCCATTAACTAAGACTGTGAAAGCATCCACATCCATTCCAATTAACATTAACTGACACTCTCCCAATGAATAAGGTGTCAAAAATCATGCTGGTAACAGCAGTCAGTGAAATAAATGTTCTATTCTTGGGCTGCATGCATATTTGTACTTACTAATTCATGCCTAATAACAAGAAATAATACCTAACTCAAAACAGAGAAAGTAGCAGATGTTATAAGATAATATTTCTGACTAATGCCCAGTAATGCACAGCAATTTAACTTCAAATTACTGAATTTCTCATCCCTGGTAATTAGGTATACAGATTTTGCAGTTAAATGAGCATTTTATGTAGACATATAAACTTACTGAGATCGAAAATTTCATCAGAATTTTCAAATTTAGGCTACAGAAGAAATAAACCCTAATAATTTGAAAACCTTCAGTTTAAATTCTGATTTAGCAATGACCTGTACTTATTTTAAAATTATTTCTAAGCAATAGATTCTTTTTTGATGCAAACATTACAATAATACATTCAGAGGCAATGTTATAACCATACCCACTAGCAGAGTGACTGACATCTCTGAAATTAACTATTGTAAGTGGATAATATTCTTACCTTGTAAGTAAAATGAATGCACCCCCGTGTTCTTCCTTCCATAACACACTTATGCACACACACACCATGAAAAAAATATTCCCTAAATGTGTCTCAACCAATTATACCCATAGAATTAAAAGCCAGATGCTCTTCTCTCCCTCTATGTACAAACTCCTCACTTCTATATTTTCTACACATGGGAATTTATATTTGGAAGAACTCTGAAGCAATTGTAAACATACTAGATATATAAATATTTGAATATTTATCAAATTGATTTAGTTTTGCTTTTTGATAAAAGAGACACTATAGTCAGTACATGTATACAATTTTAATGGTTGTCAATGATAGAAAAGATTATTTGGCAAATTCATCAATTAGTAACCTTTTTATACCTCTATGAGGAAGTCTATGTTTTTGTTCGTTGTAAGTAAAATAGTTTCCAAAAGGGAATTTGTGCCTGGGAATACATTTTAATGTGAATAATTAAAATACACATGCAAAATTATAGTGCCTTGTATTCTGGGGCTCTAGGATGAACTGAGCATCTGTCACTTTAGAACTCTGGCTGTATGTGAGGATAATTTCATTTCATTTCATTTATTTTATTTTAATTAATTAATATATTTATTTATAAGGCAGTGCCGGGAATTGAACCCAGGACCTCATACATGGGAAGTAGGTGCTCAACACTGAGCTATATCCACTCCCCTAATTTTATTTTCTGAGGTTACCTGAGATTCATTCTATACCATATTATTTAAAAAAATAGATGCCTTTATCAACATGGTTTGTAAACACAAGAAATTTATGGACAACCAATCACTTCATCACAATTAGATATTGAATAATTCATTCAATGCACTTTTATTCAGCTTCTTCCTAATACATGGTAACATTCTAAAAGCTTTGGGAATATAAACACATATATGACAAAAGTTGCAACATCCAGTAAGATGTAATCTAGTAGTAGAAATAGTACAATTTATATAGACTCAGTTATCTCATCTGTTAAGTGAGATTGGTAATAAATTCCTTGACCACAGTTTTTATAAGAACTAAATTATAAATGGCATACTATTAATATCATCATTGTCATTATCATTTATTATAAAAATATTGGATATATGTAAATTATTTGTTCCATGGTAGAACTTAACTTCTAAATGTCATGTACTAGAACTCAACTTTTCTCCATTTCTCATTGTCTGTGCTTTCAATTTTCATAATTGCACATCACATTCTTGCAATCTGAGCCCCAGGCAATTCCCTGCCTGTTATATTATTTTATTTTTGGTATC
Source organism: Dasypus novemcinctus (assembly GCF_030445035.2). Classification (NCBI taxonomy): domain Eukaryota; kingdom Metazoa; phylum Chordata; class Mammalia; order Cingulata; family Dasypodidae; genus Dasypus; species Dasypus novemcinctus. Next base: position 37,450,891 of record NC_080704.1, read on the forward strand.
TGAAGATCAAATATTGGTTCTGAAATCTATTTTAGCTGAAAAATAAGTATGTACATCTTAAATAAAAAATAATCATGGAACTCTCATCATAAAATGTGGCACAGATAAAAGCAATGAACCTGTTTCAGGGCTTTTACTTAGTTAAAATTTTCCCAGTCAAAATTGATTATCATGATTTCCCATAAAATCCGTTTTAATACAAATAGCATACTCAACGATAAAATATTAGAGGGAAATTACTATTTTAGTTTGTAGAAACTATATTTACTTAAAAATAGGGTCAGAGAGCCAAAATTGTGGTAAATGAATGTGATCGCTCAAGCTAGGTTTTTCCATAAAATGCCTATGAGCAGCAGGTCTACAGATTTCTGTTGTACGCTAGACATTGGAAGAGTTCAAGGCACAAATATTTGAAAATTCATTTTTACGTGAATAAGATGTTAACATATCGCACAAAATATAGTTCATATTCACTGGTCAAAAATACTTATACACATAATTTCTAGTGCCAACAAGTCCATATAAAAAGATAGGCATAGGTTGTTAGACTAACTCAGTAGATATTATTTTTTATTCTAAGAGACCCTTCAATTCCATATGTTTGAGTCATTCATTAGACATTTCTAACCTTGAATTCTGGCCATATGTAATGCGGCTGAATGCATATGTACACATGCTTACCCAGAAACTAACTTTCCTTTTATAAATAAGCTCTATTCCAGATTAAAGCAGATGAAAGATTTCTCATCATTGTGGCCAGCCCTCAGGATGGAAAATGAGCTCAGGAAGACAGCGATCTGAAATGGAATACTCCCTGGAATGGACATTCCATTCTAAGCTCCCTTCAGGGAATCTCCAACAATAGCTCAAGCAGAAGCAAACACTTGTCTACCCACCAAGTCGAGCCAACCATTCACTTTCTTAGGAATCTGTCCTCAGACACCCAGCCTCAGGAAACTCACAGCTCCTGTGCCCACATCAAAGACTGGCAGACTTGGCATGCATACCCCAAAGGAACAGAGTGAGCCTCTCAATCATGACATACCCTTCTTCTATACCACTTCATATCTCTTTGCCCTCTCAAAAGATTTCAGCTTTGCAACCCTTCAGAGAAGTCCCCACCAGATGGGATTCTTTCAATTCTGACATTTCTTTTGAGATTAAGAAAAAAAAATTAGAGAAAAAAATCATGCAGATAAACTGAAACACTACCAATTACATGAACAACCTAGATTAAGCAACAAACATTTTAGCCTGCAGTTGATAACATTTACAATACACTGAGCATACATGACATGGAAATAAAAGAAAACACTTTAAGTACATAAAAACCCTTCAGGTTTCAGACTGGTTTCAGTCTGGATGCCAGAATTCCATAGACAAAATGGTTTGATGATTAGATAAGAGTCAGAAAAATTTTGTGGTATTTAGCCATTCATTTTTGTACCTACAAGTTGTTAGGCACAAGGAACTCATAGATGACAGGGGAAAACCCTCCTCTCCAGTAGCATGGTGCATGAAGCTAAGAAGCAAATAGGTCTTGATGCCTTGATAATTGGTAAAATAATTGTTTTGATAGAAATAACCACAGTGAGTTTGCAATATGAACACAACAGCACCATGTTCTGACTTTCGATAGTTAGGAATGCTTTTTAGTGACATTCCATAAGGAAATATTAAAGTATTGAACATTAATCGTTAGAGGGAGAGATGTGATTTTAGTGTGGCTTTTGAGAATATTCCAAGCAGTGGGAACAAGTCATAGCTATGAAATTGCATGATTCACTAGTGAACCACAAGTCATTTTATGGCTAGAGAGAAATATGCATGGTGGAAATAGCAGAGGAAAAAGTTAGAGACATGAGAAGATTCCATATCATGAAGGGCTTGTATGTAGGGCTTTGGATTTTACCCTGCTGGCGAGAAAATTCTCAAAGGGATGTTAAGGTAGATATTCACGATCTGATTGATATTTTAGAAACACGACTGGGGCAACAACTAGAGAGTTGTTCAAGACCAGATTAGAAACGGAGATAATTCACACACACACATACACACACATGGAAATCATCTCTTGATCTCTTTATTTATTCATATAACTTGCTATCTAAATGTATATTTATCTTTGGAAAGTCATATATAAATTGGCTATCATTAATAATATTAATAGTTATAAAAATACAAAGAACAAAAATCATTCCCAACACTTTGCCACTTACCAAGCAATTTCACACATCCCCTCAATGCCAAAATAAATCACCTTGTGAAGTGCCATTGTTACTCCCAATTTACTCATGAAGACAATCTCATGTATGCCCAGCTCATGGCCAGCACAAGGTAGTACTTAATAAATATTAAAAAAATAAATAATGCCTTGAAAAAGATGACTTGGCTTGGTAGGTAGAGTCATGTATAAAGCCCAAGTTGTCTTAGGCCTTGTCCAGTTACCAGTCCTGCCAATCCTGTGCCCACAATAACTTTCAAAATGCCAGCCCTTTTTGATCATAAACAACTTGAAGCACAATGCCTCAGAAGGTAGGGCATTTAGAACAAGGCCTAAATCATCATGACATTTTGTTCAATAAGTGATGCATGTTCCTGTATAATAGAAATGGATTGCATTCTAGTGGGTTAGCATTAAACCAACCTTTGTCTGTACCCTGAGTGATGGATTTATTAATTTACAAGACTTATCCTTTGATTAAATCTGATGATGATACACCAGCCTTCAGGACACCGGGGGCTTATTAAGAGATTTAATGATGCAACTTAATTTTCTTTTGCAGTAATCATAGATTCACAGGAAGTCGCAAAGAAATATACAGGGATGTCTTGTGCAACCTTCACCCTACCTCTTCCAATGTCGACACCTTACATAACTTCAGTACAATCTCAAATCTGGAAAATGATGTCAGTATAATTCACAGAGCTTAATCAGATTTCACTAGTTATACATGCAGTCCTGTGTGTGTAGTTCTGGGCAATTGTATGACATGTATAGCTTTGTATAAATAGCACATGCTCAGGATATAGAACAGGTCAATCACCACAAGATTGCCTGTGGTTCCCCTTTATAACTCGCCCCACCACAGTTCCACACCTCTGGCAACCAACAATCTTTTCTCAATCTCTATAATTTTGTTATTTCAAGAATGCTATATAAATGGACTAATACAGTATGCCACTTTTTGAGTTGGATTTTTTCCCATTCAGCATGGTAGGTACCCTTGAGATCGATCCCCCTTGTTACAAGTATCCACGGTTCATTCCCTTTTATTGCTGAGCAGTATGGTGGTATGGTGTCATCACAGGTTGTTTCACACACACCCGTTGATGGACATTTGGGTTGTTTCCAGTTTCTGGTTCTTATGCATAAGGCTGTTATGAACATTTGTGTACAGGTTTTTCGGAAAACGTATGTTTTCATTTTCTGGGATAAATGACCTAGAGAGCAATTGCTGGGTATTATGGTGATTGCATGTTTAGTTTCAGAAGAAACTACCGAAGTATTTTCTAGAATTGCTTACCATTTTATATTCCAACCAGTAATATATGAGACACTCAGTTTCTTTGTATTCATGTCAGCATTTGGTGGTGTCACTGTTTTTTATTTTAACCATTCTGATAGTTGTGCAATGACTATCTCATCATGTTTTTAATTTGTGTTTCTCTAATGGTTAGAGATGTTGAACACATTTTCATGTGCTTATTGGTCGTCTGTATATCATCTTCAGAGAAGTTTCTCTTCTAGTATTACTCCATTTTCTAACTGGATTGTTTGGGCTTTTGGTTTTGAGATTTGAGCATTCTTTATATATTTTAGATCTCAATCTTCTGTGGGATATATGGTTTGTAATATTTTCTGACAATCTGTAGCACGTGTTATCATGCTCTTAAAAGGGATTCTGTAGAAAAAACATCTGTAATTCTGGTAAGGTTTGATATATCAATTTATCATTTGTCAAATTGAACTTTTGATGTCACATTTAAAAATGTTTCACCAAGCCTTAGGTCATGAAAATTTTCTCCTAGTTTGTATTTTTCCCCCTAAATATTTTATGGTTTTACATTTTGCATTTAAGTCCATAATCAATTTTGGGTCAAATTTGTATACCATGTGAAACTTGGGTCAAGGTTCATTTCTTTCTTTCCTTTTATTTATTTATTTGGTATATTGGTGTTCAATTAAACCAGTACCATTTGTGGAAAAGGCTATACTTTCTCCATGTAACTGTAATTACACCTTTGCCCAAAATCTTTTGGCTATGCTTGAATGGATCAGTTTCTAGGTTCACTTTTCTCTCATTAATCTTGAGTCTATCTCTCTGCCAGCACAAGATATCCTTGATTACTGTAGCTATCTATTAAGCCTTAACATTGGGTAGAGTGATTTCTCCCACTTTATTCTTCTTTTTCAAGATTGTTCTTCTCATCTAGATCCTTTTCCATTCATTATACATTTTAGAATTAACTCATCTGTATCAATCACAAAACCTTGCTGGAATTTTGACAGGATTTGCGTTAAATGCATAGATACATTTTGGAGGAATTGACATCATTACTATGTTGAGATTCCCAACCTATGGGCATGGTAACTCTCCCTACTTATTCTTTGATCTGTTTAATCAGCATTTTATAATTTTCAGCATATAGAGCCCATACAATTTTGTTCCATGTTTATTCAATATTTCATTTTATTTGGAGCAAATGTAAATAGTATTGTTTTCTCAGTTTTGTTTTCTACCTTCACTGTGCTGAGATTGGCCAGCAACTGTCACCAGGTGTGGGGCAGGTGATAGGTAGGCTAATGCTACTGATTTAGATATTCCTTTTCAAAGCTTTCACAATAACCATAGGATTTACAGAGATTTATTTTTAAGTCCATCATCTTTTGTGACTAGTATTATATTTAGGTTAAGGATGCATTTTTAAATCCAAACATAACTCATGAAAAAATATTATTTTTTTTAAAAAGGAAGGATTTTTTGAGACCAAGATAGACTATACCTAACCTACCTTTAATTTGGATGCATTTATTTTAAGTAAATATCCCCTGCCTTTCTCACTGGTTGCTTATGAAGCTATTTTGGGTAAAGACATGGGGAATTGCTTCCTAAGAGAAACATCTCTCTGAGATGAAATTTCAGGGAGAAATGCGATATCTGTTCTTATTCTTTTCTTTGAAAAACAAACATCTTTAAACTAATATTTCCATAAGTTGCTTTGTATGTTCTTTATCACCTGTGGGGAAGGCAAATTGTACAGATCATAAATAATATTTTATAAGATATTTCAACCAAATAAAAATCTGCACATTGATGCATTAGTGTAATGGCCTATAAGGCAGCAAGTATATAATCATTTTTGCATTAGAAAAATATTAAGTCAAAATTATATTAACTGTAATACTGCATGCCTTAAATAGATCCTGTGTAGAAAAATGACTAAATCTGAAAGTTGTTATCCTTTCCATGTAAAATGGGGAAGCTGCTATTAACAAAATATTTTTTATACAATGTACTTTATTTTACATTGAAAAAGTCTTCTTCCCCTTTCTCACTGGGATTATCTTTATTTTGTCTCTGAATGCCCCCCGTTCTAATCTCCAGGTCAAATAATTAATTTCTCTAAAGCACCTTAAAATGATACTACTATTTCATCTTTACCCCCAAATACATCTCTCAAGCTCGTTTAGGTTATAAAGCACACATATCTTTTCTCCAAGAGATAAATTTGCACAGGTAAGAAAAAAAAAAAGTACATAATGGATTATTCAAGAATGTTCACAGATAGCAAGTGGGAAAGGGAAAAGAAGAGAGCAGTTGTAAGAGACAGAAGAGAAGGAAGTGACTGGTAAAGAATCAGGGAAGAGAATCTTAGGTGAGAAGGAGGCAGCTAACCCTGGCAAATACTATTGAGAGATTACAGAGATGGATGAAAGAAAAATGGCTTAAAAACAGTAACAACCACAACAAAACAACAAAAATACACTAAAGTGAGTGAAAGGGGTGTAGGAGAAATCAAAGAAGGAATTAAAACCCAGGGACAAAAAGCAAATCCATTATATATTATCTGCTTAAAGCATTAACCCAAACTGAAGAATGTTTCACCATAGGAAATTTTCCTAAAATGCAATAAAACAATCATTATTATAGGATGTTCTCATATGTCAAAGTCTATAGCTATATTCCACATTACAGCATTAAAAAACAATAAAGTCCCTCAAAAATATTTATGGAGCAATCTTATATGTGCCTGGTCCTAGGTAAACAATGGTGAGCAAAACAATTGAGGTACCTGGGTTCATGGAGCTTGCCCCATAGTCTGAGGGATGGGTATTAATTAGTCACATACATACATAGGAAATCACAACAGTGCTATATATTATGGAGAGATATTACATAGGAAGGAAACATAATCTACTCAAGGGATTTGGACATCTTCCCAGAGGGTGTGACTTATAGCTGGGAAATGATGTTAATTAGGTGAGAAAGGAAAGGGAAGAGGGTCTAAGTATAGAGAGAAAAGTATGCACAAAGGCCCAAGTGGAGAAAGAAGCAAGGCCTTATCAACAAATAGAAACAAAGCTAGCAAACTGGTGAGGGAGAAGAAACATGATGGGAGATGAGACTGTGGAAACAGAACTTGTCAGGCATTATAAGATTCAGCTAGTTAGTTTTGTTCTGTTTTGCTTTCCTAGTAGCCATATGTAGCTACTGAAGTGAGGGCAATGGGTGGTGATATCATCAAATTTAGCTGGCCAAATGGATTTTAGAGAATGGATCAGAGGGAATGAGGAAGAGGGGATGCAGAGAAACCAGACAGAAAGCTGCTGCTGTATTCCTAGTGGGAAAAAGTAGATTGAGCTAGGGAAATGGTAGAGGAAAGGGGATCAAAAGGTACTAGGCAGACAACCAGAAAGCTGGCAGCCGAGTAAGGAGCTCCTGGAGTCAACTCCTGCTACAGAGCAGTTAGTAAACACCCAGAGTTCTCTGGGGCTAGCTGAAGCACCTGTTTGGGGGCTCCAGGAGACCAGAAGAGCAGCCTGCAATATCCTTGAAGGAATGGAAGGAGGAGACTGCCCATCTGCAGAGAAGACTCATAAGTAGAGCACTCCACACCATGGAGGCTGGTGCCCATCCTCCACTGGAGGCACAAGTCACCTTGGAAGCTATTCGGTAGCTGGAATTAGAAGCTCCACTTCCCCAAAACATGGAGGAAGAGATGGTTGGGTATCAACTTCAGCTACTGATGAGTAAATTCAGTGGGCTAAACTATAATCCTGAGAATAGCTAAAGTTTGAGCCTGTCCAAGTCAGAAAGAGACCAGGAGCTGCCATCTTAACTCTGCTCCTGGCACGAGGGGAAGCTGGGGGAACTGAAAATCACAGTGCTGGTGGGGACTGGCTTCTTTCCATCCAGGTCAAATTGCAGCTCTAGCCTAGGTCCAAGCCCTAACTCTGGGAGGGAGGAAGCTGGGGGTACCTGAGCCAGCCTCCCAGGGAAATCACTGGCCAAGCCACAGAGTATGATGATTATCCTAATTTGGCAGCACAAGCAGCCTCAGGGGCTATTCTGTGGCTGGAATGTGAAGCTCCATTTTCCAAAAAACAGGGGAGGAGAAGTCGATTAGCCACCGATTTCAGCTACTGATTAGTAGACTCAGCTGGCTAAGGTATAATCCTAGGAACAGCTAGGGTGTGAATGTGTCCAAGTTGGAAAGAAGCCAGTGGCCACCATTTTGACACTATTCACAGCATGAGGGGAAGTCGGGCTAACTGAAAATCACAGTGATGGCAGGAACCAGGTTCTCGCACCCAGATCGGCCTGCAGCCCTAGGCAAGGCTTCATCCCGACCTCTGGCAGGGAGAAGGCTGGCAGGCCCTGTGCCAGCCTATCCAGATAACTGCAGGCAACTTTGACTGGCACAAGCTGAATAGTTGGAAGTATACCGGGGCAACTGGGGTCATCTTGGACACCCACTGCGTAGATAGCTGCCCACACCTGCAGCATCATCCCTGCCTGAGGCAGGGAAGAAAGGGGCATGAAGGCTCATCAGTCTCTCTGGGCAAGTATAGTCTAGGCCTGCATGACTTGGATTATTCCACACAGCTGTGACTCTGTTCCAACCCCTGGCAAAGGAGAAAGTTTGGGAAGCTTCATCGGTCCCTGGGGCAATGAGGGCAACTTGAGCTGCCACAGCTTATAGCACTAACTACATCCTTGGCTCCTACTGAACAAACAGAAGGGAGAAAGGGCAGGAAGCCCTAAACTAACGAGAAAAACTGCACCCAGAATAATTACTCTAGTAAGCCAGGTGCCAAGACACCAGCAAAAAATTACAATCCACAACAAGAAACAGGAAGCTATGGTCCAGTTAAAGGAACAAGATAAGCCTCTAGATGACATAAGGATGTCACAGATGTTCAAACAAATCTCCTTAATAAATTCAATGAGATGGCTAAAGAGATTAAGGATATTAAGAAGACACTGGATGAGCACAAAGAATTAGAAAGCACACATAATAAAACAACAGATCTTATGGGAATGAAAGGCACAATAAATGAAATTTTAAAACATTGGAATCATATAATAGCAGATTTGAGGAGGCAGAAGAACAGATTGGTGAGCTTGAAGAAATGGCCTCTGAAAGTGAACATACAAAAGAACAGATGAGAAAAGAATAGAAAAAATTGAACAAGGTCTCAGGGAACTAAATAACAGCAAAAGACATACAAACATACATGTCATGGGTGTCCCAGAAGGAGAAGAGAAGGGAAAAGGGGTGGAAGGAATATTTGAAGAAATAATGGTAGAAAATTTCCCAACCCTATTGAAGGACATAGATATCCATGCTGAAGAAGCACAACATACTCCCATCCAAAAAAAATCGAATAGACCAACTCTGAGACACATACTAATCAGAATGTTAAATGCCAGCCACAAAGAGAATCCTGAGAACAGCAAGAGAAAAGCAATGCATAACATATAAGGGATCCCCAATAAGATCAAGTGCTGATTTCTCACCAGAAGTCATGGAGGCAAGAAGACAGTGGTCTGATATATTTAAGATACCGCAAGAGAAAAACTTCCAGCCAAGAATCTTATATCTGGCAAGACTGTCTTTCAAAAATGAGGGCAAGTTTAGAATATGCACAGATAAACAGAAACTGAGAGAATTTCTAATCAAGAGACCAGATTTTCAGGAAATTCTAAAGAGTGTTCTAGAGCCTGAAAAGAAAAGACACAAGAGAGAGGCCTGAAAGAGAGTCTAGAAATGAAGATTTATCAATAAAAGTAACTAAAAGTTTCAAAAAAGTGGTGAAAATAAAATATGGCAGATAAAACTCAAATAGTCAACAATAAACTTAGCCAATGATGTAAAGCACTTGTATTCAGAAAACTCCAACCCTGTGTTAAAGGAAATCAAAAAAGGCCTAAGACAGTCTCGAAGCCAAACTCAGCATGTAAATGCAATGCCTTCCCCCCAGCGTGGGACATGACACCCGGGGATGAGCCTCCCTGGCAACGAGGGACCACTATCAACTACCAACTGATGATGCAACTGGAAAATGACCTTATACGGAAGGTTCAATGCGGATCAGCAGAATATCCATGTCTACATAAAATACCATGACTTTAAAATGCTGTTTGACCTAAAGTAAGGGGGAAATGGAAAGGAGAAATGAGTTTATATGGCTACGAGTTTCTAAAAAAGAGTCTGGAGGCTGGCAGAAGGTTTGCCCTCATGCACAACTGAGCAGAGTCAGAGAGACAGATAAAGCAGATACAACCCCCAGATATTGGTTCCTTTGAGGGCTAAAGAGACCCATGGGAGTTATGGTCATGGCCGATGGGGTTAACTACCAGGGCAGATGGCCCCTCTTTGGAAATGGTGTTTATGTGTGATGAATCTGGACTCAGATGGGATCTCCCTTCATAAGACTTTCATGCTAATGTGCTGGAGGTGCAGTTAATGTTGGGGTTTAAGATATATTTAGGGGATTTGAATCTCTGGACTGACAATGTGATAGCCAGATCCTGAGCCTCAACAGACTCCAGCACCTACAATCTGATTTATTGGACTTACCACACTCAGCTAAGATGGAGGTGAAGAAGGACAACCACCACACCATGGAGCCTAGAGTGATTACAACTGAAAATGGGAGGATTGCATCCAGCATCCAGGTGGAATCTGAGCCTCCTCTTGACATAAAGGTGCAATGGACACAACCAATCCAGTGTCCACATAGAAGAGGTGGCATTGGATTGGGAAAAGTGGACATAATGGACAAAGGGTATGGGGAAAGGCAGGAAGAGATGAGAGGTGGAGGCGTCTTCGGGACATGGAGCTGCCCTGGATGGTGCTTCAGAGGTAATCACCGGATATTGTAAATCCTCACAGGGCCTACATGATGGAATAGAGGAGAGTATAGGCCATGATGTGAACCAATGTATATGAGGTGCAGAGGTGCCCAAAGATGTACTTACCAAATCCAATGGATGTGTCATGATGATGGGAATGAGTGTTGTTGGGGGGGGGGGGAGAGGGGGGGTGGGGGGGGTGGGGTTGAATGGGACCTCACATATATATTTTTAATGTAATATTATTACAAAGTCAATAAAAAATAAAAAAATTAAAAAAAAAAAAAAAAAAAAAAGGCCTAAGAAGCTGGGAGAACATTTCATGCTCACATTTGGAAGACTAAATATCATTAAGATGTCAATTCTATTCAAATTGATATACAGATTCAATGCAATACTTATAAAATGTCCACCAGCATTTTTTAAAAATTGAAAACATGATTATCAAATGTATTTGGAAGGGTAAGGGGTCCTGAACAACCAGGAACATTTTAAAAAGGAAAAGCAAACTCTCATTTCCAGACTTTAAATCATATTACCTAGCTACAGTGGTAAAAACAGCATGGTACTGACCTAAAAACAGACATATAGACCAATGGAACCAAATTGATGTTTCAGAAACAGACCCTCACACGTATGGTCAAGTGATTTCTGACTAGCCTGTCAAATCCACATAGCTCGGGCTGAACAGTCCATTCAACAAATGGTACTGAAAGAAATGGATATTCATAGCCAAAAAAAGGAAAGAGAACCCCTATTTCACACCTTTTCCAAAAAATAACTCAAAATGGATCAAAAATCTAAAAATAAAAGGAAGAACCATAAAGTGTCTAGAAGAAATTGTATGAAAATATCTTCAAGACCTGGTGGTAGGTGGTGGATTCTTAAAGGAGATAAGAGGAGGACTGAGATGGATTACTGATGTGTAATGTATGTAGATGTTTTAATTAGCTTTACTGTAAAAGTGTGGGAATGTATAGAGTCATGGTAACACATAGTGAGTAACAGCTAGTTTATAAATGGGGATGTGGTTGAAAATGGTAGCCTAGGTATGTAAGTGCCAACTGACAGAATGCTAGAGAATTACAGTATAATTAGTAGTAATATTTTGACAATATATTTTCTAATATATAATAAACTTCTCACAATGATGCAAGGTGTTGGTGGAGGGTTGATGTATGGGACTCCTCTATGATGTTATGCATGTTTGCTTTGTAAGTTTACAAGTTTTACTATACACTCATTGTTTATGTATGTTCATATATAAATGATATAAAGATATCATTATATGGGCTGGAGGAAAATATTTTGGTTAATAGTAATATTTTGACAATGCTCTTTAATCATTAGTTAAAAATGCTTAACAACAATGCAAGGTATTGGACTTAGGGTGAGATATGAGAATCCTGTGTGATGTCATAAATGTTTGTTTTGTGGGAAGCGAACTTGGCCCAGTGGGTTAGGGCGTCCGTCTACCACATGGGAGGTCCGTGGTTGAAACCCCGGGCTGCCTTGGCCTGTGTAGAGCTGTCCCATGCACAGTGCTGATGAGCACAAGGAGTGCCCTGCCATGCAGGGGTGTCCCCCGTGTAGGGGAGCCCCACACACAAGGAGTGCACACCGTAAGGAGAGCCGCCTAGCGCGAAAGAAAGTGCATCCTGCCCAGGAATGGTGCTGCACACACGGAGAGCTGACACACCAAGATAATGCAACAAAAAGAAACAGATTCCTGTGCAGCTGACAACAACAGAAGCGGACAAAGAAAAACATGCAGCAAATAGACAAAGAGAACGGACAACTGGGGTGGGGAGGGCAGGGGAGAGAATTAAAATAAATAAATCTTTTAAAAAAATGTTTGTTTTGTAAGTTCACTACTATCCACTTATTGTTTATGTATGTTTATGTATGAGTGATATATACTTCAATAAATTTAAAAAAAAAAGTATTAGGAGAGGAAACCCGCAGTGATTTTCAAAAGCTTAGACATGAGGGAGGGCGAGAGAGAAAAGGGGTTGAAGGATGAAACAGGTTTCTGGCTTTTGATACAGGCTGGATGTTAGCACCTTACACTGGTATGGGGAACAAAGAGGAAGGACCAGATTTTGTGAGGGTGGAGGCAATGTTTAGTTTTGGGTGTTTACAGTGAAGTTACCCTTAGCTCTTCCAAATGGAGATGCCAGAAGGGCAGCTGAAATTACAGTTTGGGAATTCGTTGGCGAAATCTGAGTTAGAGGTTGGGATTAAGGAATCCCAAGTATTGTGGGCCAGCTAGAATGCTCCCCACACCAAAAGGAAGCAAGTCTTCCAGCCTCCTGAAAATCATGAGGAAATAAATTGCATTATTTAAGTCAGTTCCTGTGTGGTTTTGTCAAAATGACCTGGGAAAATAAGACAGGGTGAAAGCTTGGTTAGTTAGCCATAAATAGGTGCATAAATATGGGCATGCGCATAAATGCCCCAGGAAGAGATTATATAGTGGGAAGAGAATTATGTTGGGATCGAGTCCTGAGGAACTGTAGTATTTCATGGCTGGGTAGAGAAAACTCTCCTGCAAAGCAGACTGAACAAAATCACCCAAATAAAGGGAACAAGCCAAGAGGGGGGCAGCATACAGATCCTAAGGGAAGAAGGCTTTACAGAGGGAAAAGATGGTCAGTATTGGCCATTACTATGACTTCAAGAAAATGAAGAAACTTTGCCCATTGGTGTTAGTGACATGAAATTTTTCACTTCAACTCAGGAGGGTGCATCTTGAATAGAAAAGAATAATAGAAGCTTAAAATTTCTAGCTGAACTAATAGATATAAAGATGAACATAATGTTTTATTTTGGCATTTATGCCATATTAAAACTTATAACACGTTTTTGTAAAAAAAAGAAATTCTAGAAAGAAACCACTACTTTAATGATCCCTGGTGCTTAATGACAAAATTATGTAAATATTAGCTTCTTAAAGAATAAACAAACTAACATTAAAATTGTCTATTATAATTTGGGAGTAATGTTTTTTTCCTTTTCCAAACTGTGTTTGAATGTTCTTTACATTTTTAATGTAAAATGGTTTTGTTTTAATACTATTTATTGACTTTATAAATATTAGTAAAGTCAATTGCTTCTATTTGTAAATCACTTAATTTCTAATTAAGGTCTGTGTATGTATACATGTGTTTATGTGGGGGTGCATGCACACTAGTAATATTGAAAGAACTAAGCTAATTAATTTTTTTCATCACACAATGCTATAAAGGCTTTTTATCCATAGAAAAATGTAATATTCCCACAAATTGGGAAAATAGATAAGTAGACTGCAAGGTTGAGTTAAATGAAGAACTATCTCCTAACTTTTCCTATTTTTATATCATTTAGAGCAGTGAACTTCAAAAACCGTGTTCATGCATTTAATATTATAAAACAGTGCTATATATGGTTGAAGCAAGTTTCCATTGTTTGATTGGAAATCGACACATTGGGTTTCTGAAAATATATTTATAAAGTATGATTTATATAGTTTACACAGAAGTCAATGGCCTCAGAGTTAAGTAAGATGGATTTTAAACAGCAGTTACAATGTAAATTCTCCTGACAATTTCTATTTGCTAATCAGTTGTTGGACTTAACAATCTTTACCATGGGAAACAGATGTGATCATCAATAGGCTTTTGAATGGAAAATAAATTATCATCTTTAGTCAGCATTTTGGGGTTTCATGACTATTCTTTGATGCTCATTTTCATCCACAGAATTTGAGAATAGTACTTATGACAATCATTAAATATCACCTTAATCTACGGAAATTATTTTTATTATGGTACTAAACCTTGCTGATGTGGGCCCAGTTTTCAGTTTTATGTTCATGTAGCACAGTTGTCCATGCATAATTGAAATAAAATCAGAGAGAACAACTAGGGAGCCCAGTCTGAGGAAGCTTACTAGAGGTGATTACCAAAAGAGTCAGGGCTGTACTTCTTTCCTTTGATCATTTTCAAGTTCACACAGTAAGAAGACTAAGAGAGGAGCAAATTAGTGAAACAAGTGACCTTTGATGGATATGATCATAGCCAGGCCTCTTAAGTGGTCCAGAGGATGGACATGAGGCTATTCAGGACATATTAGCTTCTAACATAAGACAGTATAATGTGCCAAATTCTATAGTGTTTAACTAAACAAACCAAATAGTTTGAGGGGATTTTAAAGAAAGCATCCAGAATGGAAATTATTTAGTTCTTATTAGAAGATAGTATCATTTCTGCTACTTTATATTTTGTCCTACCTTCTCTAGAGTTCTGACTGACCCTCTTTTCTGCCTATCAAAATCCAAGAAGTTGTGGCTGAACTGGTTAAGAATCTGAAATCAATCTGCCATAGCTCCAATCCTAACTACCACTTACCAGCCAAGCTACCTTAGGCAAATTACTTAACCTCCCTGTACCTCAGTATGCTCATCGATTAACTCTGGATGATTATAGTCCCCTATTCTTCTGGAGTTACTAGGGGAATTAACTGAGATGTGTGTGAAAAGCCCAAAACAGTGCCTGACACTTAGTACAGGTTTAACGAATGTTGTATATTCTCTGGAAACATTAGGTATAACTAGAATCATTCTGTGCACATATTAGGCATCGTCAGTAACTCTGGATGGCAGGATAAACTAGTTAATCCTTGTCTTTACATCACTGTCCTTTCCACTCCTTCTCTAATTCACCTTCCCGTATACACAAACTCTAACATCTATTTATAAAGGTGGATTCTTCAATGAAGACATCCATAATCACACCGCCCACAAGCAATTATTAAGGTTGCTTTGGACTATGCTTTATAACTCCCTTAATGAATTATAGTGGTTGTATGTAAATGCATATGCATATGTGTTTTTTTCTCCGACTTACTGTACGAAAGCTTATAAAAGGCAGAGGAACACAGTAGGTGTTCAAAATGTATAGTCACAGCAAGTAGAAACCTACTAGAGTAAAAGAGTTACTCAATATCATGTTAATATCCTACCTAGTTCTTCTACCTTCAAAAGCTAACTGAGGTGGCGGACTTGGCCCAGTGGTTAGGGCGTCCGTCTACCACATGGGAGGTCCACGGTTCAAAGCCCGGGCCTCCTTGACCAGTGTGGAGCTGGCCCAAGCCCAGTGCTGATGCGCGCAAGGAGTGCCCTGCCATGCAGGAGTGTCCCCCACATAGGGGAGCCCCATGCGCAAGGAGTGCACCCCATAAGGAGAGCCACCCAGCGCGAAAGAAAATGCAGCCTGCCCAGGAATGGAGCCACACACACAGAGAGCTGACCCAACAAGATGATGCAACAAAAAGAAACAGAGATACCCGGTGCCACTGACAACAACAGAAGCGGACAAAGAAGACGCAGCAAATAGACACAGAGAACAGACACCCGGGGTGGGGGGGAAAGGGAGAGAAATAAATAAATAAATTAATCTTTAAAAAAAATAAAAGCTAACTGATAGGTACCTTATACTCATATATGTCTAAATTGAGATTACTCAAATGCCTTCTATCTCTTCAATATACAACTCAGGATTTATTTAAATTAAATCATCAATGTGTTTTCTAAGTATTTTTTTTTACCATTTTTGCAGATTGGACAATAATCAGTTTTATTAATGGTTCAAGAAATTTTAGACATTTCTCCAAAAAGCATCTATATTCACTAAAATTGCATTAAATAAAGTGCAAACTTACCTTGTCAAAGCTATGCAATTCTGTATTCTCTAAAGGATGATTTTTCATATTGCTTAACAACTCCAACAGACCAATTGAAATTCAGACTATGATAAATGTTTTACACTGAAGGCTCATTTCATTATACAGTAGTCAGTTGAAATGGGGTTTCCTAAGAATGTATTTTTAGGAAGTGCAGAGTACAGGAAAAAGCTGACTACATTATACAATTTAAATATTTATTGAAGCTTTTCTACTAAGGCACCATTTTGGTGATATTGCACAGAAACGGCAATATGGGAGAGGAAATCAGGAGTAAAGAAATGGGAGAGACTTTGGAAATAGAAGACACCTAGTGCTGAAAGTGAGCTCCTCATTCACAAAGTCACTAAATTGGAGATTGAAAAGAACATTCTTCTTTTCAGAAATATTAGTTTCCTTAGGTTTTCATGACTCTATCTAGATGCTTCTTTGATTTTTTGGAGTGCTCTCATCTTCCTTTATTGAATTCTTAACCTCCTTTTCTTCATACTTTATCATCATCCTGACTAGTCTCATCTACCCCATGGCTCACGCATTTAAATCCCCAGTCATGTGTTCTCTTCTAGGAGGAAGATCCCCAAAGCCACGGTACCCACACACTCCATTCAAAACAACAAAATAAAAACCTTAGCACGCAAACCCCAATCCTTCCCATGATCCCAGCTTCCTTTCCAATCTTCTCCATAGTAAACAGCAACATTATACACCCGATTATACATGTCATGGAAGACCACATACAAATCAACACCAATTCCTATTGATTTTCTCTCAGAAATAAATCTTGAATTCATCCACTTCTTTCCTTTACACTGTCACCATTCTAGTCCACACCACTTTCTCTTCCCCTGGACTAGCTACAGAATCAGTAGACCTTCATCTACCCTTAACCACTCCTTATTCCCTTCACAAAACAGAATACAAATCTTAAAAGCACAAATAGTTCCTATCACCGGCCTGTCCAAAACTCTTGATAGGCTGCCCATGGATCTTCTTATAAAGACAAAAATCATTTATGTGACATCCAAGGCTCTGAATGGTGGGACTCTGGCCGGCCACTTCAGCTGCATGCCTGCTCCCTTCTTTCCTTCCCTCCCTATAGTCTAGGAAAGCTGAACTTCTTTTAGTCTTTACTTCATACCAAGTTCCACCGTCACACATGTTCCTCTGAATGGACGGTGTTTTTTTTCTCTTTTCCCTTGAGAAACCCCAGCTCCATTCTTCTTTCCCTTTGAATGTCATTTTCTTACAAATCCCTCCCCAATGTCTGACTGATCTACATCTTACTATTATATTCTTATAATAATGTGTGCTTTATGCTATAGCCCTCATCCCAAATGCAATTTTAATATTGTGTATATTTAATATGCATATTCTTCCCTAAATTCTAATCTTCAAGAATCTGGTTGTTCAGAACAGTATCTCCAGAACACAGCGTAGTGCCTGACACTCAACATACATTTGGATGAATGAATGAATGCATGAGTAATGGATGGTACATAATAAAATTCTGTCATCAAACAATGGTCACCAGAACTCATGCAATACAAACTTCATGGAGTCAGTACTGGATTTATTTTAAGAGCACACTTTTTCCCAGACATTTAAAGAAAAGCACTGTGAAGCCTGTAGGTTTGAACGAAGTGAACCTCTGTGATAACATTTGGTGCTCTCTGACACAGACCGTTAGAGACAGGGTGTGTACACCTAATCCAAAGGAATCCTCTAGCTCTTCAGCAGCTGTTCCGATGGCTCCTACCCTGCCCTTCAGCGTCTACTAAATCAGGATTCCCCAGCTGAGTTTCCCGTAAGCTGTTCAGTTAACCACCTACACGCCAACATCACTTCCAACTAGTTGCACCCTTTGCAGTTTTATCTCCCCCTTTTCCCTCTTATTTTCTAATGCGTGGGAGCCACTGGGCTTCATCACTTCCACCAATGATTTTAAAACTTCCTGAAGTATTTGGATAGCATTCTATCCACTTAGTCACCACTTTATTTCTAATGCTGCCCTCTTGAAATTAGCATAAAAATGTATTACTCAAAGCGACTGATTAAAATACTCGGGAAGTTCTGATTCAGTGATTCTTCTGTTCCTTATTTCTTTAATTTGACCTCATACAGTTTCTGAGGCTAAAATTTGCACTTGTAACAGTGTGCTGACTCCTGTGCCCTTTAAGGAAGCACTTAGCTAAGGCTAAGGTAGTATTGCTGCTGTAATCTGATAGAGGAGGAGACAAGCTGAGTGCAAATAAATGTGTGTGCCAGGAATGAGCAAAAAGCTACTGGTGTTTATGCCCTTTTATAGTCCTGATTCTATGAGAGCCTTAGCCAAACACAGAGGTGGGGGGTGAAATTTACAACAAAACACAAAATATGCTAGGGAGAGGGTGAAAATAGTTGGGCATCTTTTTTATCTGCCTGAAATTGGGCACAATGTGGTATAGTTTGATACAAATTATACTCAATTAGCATACTGGCATTTTTTTAAATCACATTTTTCATCACGCTGGAAAGAAAATATATCTAAAATTGACAAAAAGACTGTGTGTTATTTTAGCATGTGTAAAATAATCATTCCTGCTGTGCCCATGTATAGGTTTAGAATATATTAACTAGATAACTAAAAGCATGGCAATCCAAGCATCTTTTTTAATGTTTCTTAACAAAATGTACTAACCCTCTTCAAAATCCATTCACTTACCTGCATTATTCTTTATTATATGGATAAGCATTGGGTTTGATAATGTCTTTTCATATTCCCATCAAACATATTCTCTATTAAAATACATTAGATAAAATACATAAAATAATGAATAGAAATAGAGGCAAACGTCTGCCTCAGTCTGTTACTGTTAACAGCAACAAAATTACTCAAAAATTTTTAAATAGCCTGAGATATATATCAGCTTTGAAACCTGATTTATAAAAAATTGATTTTCCAACATTCTAAATTTATGGAAAATTATTTTCTTAAAATTATATATGGAATTGAAAGATTGAATTAGCAGTTCTTTCTGGAAGACTCATTTTAGAACACTGAAAACAATAGCAGCAGCATTTTATAAACAGTAAAGAAATCAGTTTCATTCCAGTTAAAAGATAATATGCCGCTTCTCCCCCATCTTCCATTAGTGAAGTATGGGGTATATAATGGCAGACTAAAAGTGGGGCACTGAGGCAGAAGGCAAAAGATAATAAGAAGACCAGGATTTCTAAACTCAATCTAGATTGCTAGGAACACGTATTTTCTGAAGACTTAATATCAGTATGTATATTATGTAAAGTCACCTGAAGGAATTGTAGGACCCCATATAATTGTTCTCAGTATTCCATCACCTATTTCCATCCCACAATACTTTGTGGGAGTGATATGAGATTAACGTAACGATTGAGTGCAGAGGTGAAGAGAGATGCTCTCTTAAAATGGAAGCTTAAATGGAAGATGAGAGTGATGGGAGAACCTTTGGTTTTCTTAATGGCCAAGAGGTAGATGTTGTGTGGCCATGAGATGAGCATTCTTTTAGGCATGAGCCAGCAGGCCCATTTTTTCCTCATCTTTCCCTAACTGCTATCTCTTCAGAAATTCAGATTCCACTAAAACAGAGGAGTCAAGGATTTTTGTTTTGCTTTGCTTTCTTCTTTTGCCATATTTGGAGCAGTACTCTTGAATGGGTAAAGAGGAAAGTCATGTGCCTGTGTCAGAATCACCGGGGAAGTCATCTGGTTTGGAGAAACACATTCAATATGATATTATACTCTAATATTTGAGAAAAACAAGCTTTTCATTCTACAAATTTCAAGAAAAAATACCAAATCATTTTAACAATTAAGCTTCAAACTATACTTTGCATGTGAATGATTCACAAATAGCCAAATTATCCTTTCCTTCACAAGGGTGTATTGGAATTTGGAAGACATGGTCACTAAAATACTAAATAGAAGGGAGTGTGACATTTTACAAAAAGAAAGATTTTAGGGCCAACATTCTGAGTGGCATTAATCAACAAACCCCTCCAAAGTGATAAAATAATAAACTATACTACGAAATTATCACTTTTAACTTTCATATCGTTACATTTCAACTTGACAACTTCAAATATCTGTTAATGAAGTATTACTCTATTAGTATTTTATAGAGTAAAACCCCTAGAAAGTTTAACTGATAGGTATTTTCAAATCAGGAAAAGGTGATATTCACTTGCTTGCTTGTTTTTAAAGATCATTTTCATGAAATTCTGCTAGGGAAGTGGATGCATTTAATTTAAAAATCTCTTCTTTCCCATGCTTCAGCTCATGACCTCCCAAACAAATGGTTCCAAAAGGAAGCAAATGCCCTGGTAAGAGCACAAAAACCTCCTAGGACCTTAGCAGGACTTGGCGATAAAGAAAACTTACCTCCTCTGAATCCAGTAAAAACCTGAATGTACTGTATAAAAATAAACCAAAGTCATCATTATTCCTTCTCCTTGTGATTTGGCTTGCCTTCAAATAACATACTCTGTATATCTGAAATAACTGCACTGCTTCCATTAGCAGCTGAGTTTGACATCAGTTTAATCAATGTATCTTTTCAGAATGAAAGGCAGAAATGTCCAAGTCCTACCATCTTAAATTCTTTTAACTTGCTAATATGCATTAAATAAAAGGTTGCCTCTGAGAAATAATATGTGCTTCAAAGAAATACAACTAGCATCAGTTTTATTTTAAAATGTAACTGGGAAAAGAATCTCTTCATAAAGAGGGAATTTCCCGTGAAACCACTAAAGCTTAGCTTTTGAAGCCCCTCACTTGCATGTGCCCCTCCTAAGGCCCTACCTAATTCTATATTCAATTTTTTTTCTTAAAAGAGGTCCCCAATTGTATAATTTCAGTCCTCCTAAAACTTGGGTCTGCTCCTTCCCTCATGATTTGTTATGTTGTGGGACAGAGGACATGCATTAGTCTTGTTTGTCAATTACTTTAAAAAATAATGTGTGTTTAAAATACAAAATAAAATATGAACTGAAGATAACATATTTAAAGAGTTTAATTTGCAGTTAATTTCAATTAATCGTTTAAGAAACCTGCGACTCTGTGACCTATATGTGTACATATAAATATGTCCACTCACACCAAAATACCATATTTGTTGCATTGGGAAAAGAAAAATAATAGTTTAATGAAAAATATGATAAACCGTTTTTAATAAGTTAGGGCCTGAATATAGTAGAAGGGGGATGGGGAAGGAGCATTTGAGAAATCACTTCTTTAACTCTAGAGATAAAGCCCCAATGACAGATAATAAAATATAAAATTTAAACACACTCCTGACTTTTCCAAGACAACGAAGATTTTAATCTTTTTTATTAAACCACACAAGTGGTTAAGAACCTGACATTTTGTTTCACATGAAGCAAGTGACTTGGACTACATGTATTTCAAATGAATACTTCAGAGGTATTAATATCTGCTCAAACCATGAATCTGGGTTTTAACACTCTAGCTGGATTAGTGTCCAACTAATAACTTGTTTTTTGAAATAAGTTAAATTTCCATAAAATACTTTACAGTTTTTTTCATTTATACTAAATCTCCGTGGCATTCTCTATTATATTTCTCACAATATTATGCCATGAACAAGACACTAAAAGCCTCTTCTTATTAAATTATAAAATATATCATGTATTTAGATCAGCAACCTATTTTTTCATAGAGCTGAGGTGTCCTTAAAAGACTCCACAAGTAAAATTTTAAGATGATTCTATTAGACCCCAAGATGTTTTACACCATTTTAAAACAACGCAAATGAAATGTATATACGGAACAACCTGTGATTATTTGGAATGCATTTTTGAGTGACTCTAAAAGCAAATGATACTATGTTAATTGAGGGACACAATTAATTTAAAGGATAACTATGTTAAAAACTAGCCAAATGAAATATTATTGTACCCTCCTGCCTTTTTCAAACTAAGGCAATTTTTAAAACTGGAATCAAATATCAATAGATCCAAATAGTTGTACATTATCAACCAGCAAAATTTAATATATAATATAACCCTGTGAATATCTCTACTTTCTCTTAAGAAACCAATTGCCATGTAGCATAAGCATTACCTGGTAATTTTAAAATGCACTATAATAAAGTCATAAAAGGCATATCTCAAAAGAGGGTTACCTTTCCTCAAATTCCAATTAATACATTTAAAACTTATTTAAATATCTATGACAAAGCAGAGAGTGGTTTGCCTTGCTTCATTCCAGAACTGCATTTTTGCTGTTCTTTCAAAGTTGACTCATATGCTATGCATGAGTATAATTTGTGTAGGCAGAAAAAATTTATATATATATATAAAAAATTACCAGTCAATGATTCTGGTAGTATTTATAAAATAATGATCTGAAATAAATAGAAATAGCAATGAAAAGAGAGTGGATATGTATACTGCAAAGAACAAATTTATGCTATATGTATTTTTGTAAAGAAGGTAATGCTATAAATGTTATTTTCCAAAATGTCATAGCATCTAATGTAAATGTAAATGAACAAATTTATTCCCACCAATTTTTCTCCAAGGCAAAACTTCTGTTCTTACTCTTTCTCCAGAAGTTGTGAAGTTACTTACTTAGAGAGATTTATTTTTTTCACTTTTAATTATAGGCATTGCCCTCATCTCTATTTCAGAATGACAGTAATCAACAAGTCAGACACAGAAAAAAAAAAAGGCAATCTCTATCCATCTCTTTGGGACACACTGTCCTCATGACATATTTTTATATACACTTTTTTACTATTGCATGACAGTCAACTTTTAAATTTTTCAGTAGTCATCATGACTTTCTTAAAAAGACACATAATAGTTGTATTTAATATAAAAGCCAAACTGAAAAGCTTTCCTGAAAAGCTAGGTAATTATACACATGAAACAATGAATCGTGTTCAGTGACTTTACCGCAAATAATGATTGCAAATCCCACTTGTCTTTATGCTGTTTTCTCAGCAAGAGTATCTGGTCATTTGCCAGCACAGATCATATCATCATCTGAAAATTTTCTCTTGAAATGCTATAGAAATGAGCATTCAAAATACTAAATCAAGTATGAGAAAGGCGCTTCTAGTTGAATTATTTAACCAGTAACTTTCTAAACCTCCATTTCTCCATCACAATTCATTTTATTCTTTATTTATTTCCCATGATCTGCCTGATAAAAACATTCTAACCTTGAGGCCTCCACCTCATTCCCATACAGCAATTAGTTTACCAAGAATAGATGTAACATGTAATTATTATAAAATTCAGAAGGATCAAATAATCAAGAGAACTCAGACACACGAACTATTTCACAGCAATCAAAATGGACTGTTAAAAATACTCAAGGCTAGTTATGCATGTTCTATTACCTTAGTGGTCTCTTAAAATAAGAAAGATGTGTTTGAGTCTACTTGCAAAGAAACAAAATTTGAAATTCTACCTCATTTCTACTAAGATTTCCCTAATGAGAAACATGTACACCAGCATATATATTGGTCTATGATATTTATAAGACAACATTTATGCTCGTTCACAAACTAATAATTTAAAAGTCAATCTGCCTTATCACAAACTAAAAGTTATGCCACGGTAAATGATATTTTTAGTTACTTTGTACTTACAACAGTCCTCTACTTCTTCCCACCAAAGCATTTGGGAAAAAAAGTATATATCAAAGCAGCAATAAAAATCGTGGTAAAAATTTCTCCCAACTTTATTGCTCCAATAGACTGAGGAATGATGAGAAACCAATAAACTTCAGCAGCCTTAAAAAAAATTACACTTCAGTTTTTCCTGTTCATTTCTCTCTGAAGGTAATTGCCTCCAAGTTCTGAGTCCTGTAGGGGAAAAGTGAGTGATCCTAACACTGAGTGAGTCAACATAGTATCTGATGCCAGGACTCTGTAGAGGCCCCTGGATATTTCAAATTCCAGGACCTGCGCAGAAGCAAGTGACTCGCCTTTTCTCTCAAGTTGGTTTCCCATAATAGGAATGCTCATGGACACTACATATAAGGTTGTGATTCCAGTATGGCAAGTGCTGTGAATTCAAATAATGATCAACTGTGTACTGAAGAATATTCAAACCAGAATAGCACAGTAGTCAGAGTGCTTGCTCTCCATGCCTTCTAAACACAAAATCTCTACAGTACAAAACTGTAAGCAATACTTTCTGTAACTTTTATGCAAACTGCTGAAATAAAAGAGCATAAAATCCTGATAGAGAATTGACTTTTAAATGCCTTTCTTCTTTTGTCCTCTCAATGACACTAAAAACATCACTCTACTGATGCAAAAGGAAATGCCCAGAATAATCTATGTACTTGTTAATGAATCCACTGTCTACAAAAGTTAATTTCTACCCTTGGGATCCAATAAAAAATCATGTATTGATAATGCCAACAGCCTGAGTAAGAGAACCAACAGCAGAATGTAACAGCTGAGCTCTGAAGGCAGAATGTGTGTAGGTCTCATGGGACAAGTTTTCTGGTAAAATAAAGAGCACACTTACAATGGAACAAAGAAATCCTCCTAAAATGGTAAATTTCCATTGTAGGTTATGATAAAATTTATTTACTAACAAATTACTTTATCCTCAACTTCTTTGGTGGCAGTGATTAATACACAATTCTCTTTTGTCAGTAAGTTAATGATCAATTATTTAAAGGTGTTCAACAGAGATTTCTTTCTGTATTAAATGAATGCAATTGGTGATACGCCATTCAGCGTGCTGTAAATCATGCTTTGCCACTAGAAGGCATCTTTTTTCTTTACGATGTTTTTATTTTTTTAATATTTTAATAATGGCTTTTTAAAAAGATTTATTTATTTCGCACCCGCCCCCTGCCCCAGTTGTCTGTTCTCTGTGTCTATTTGCTGTGTGTTTTTTTCTTTGTCCGCTTCTGTTGTTGTCACGACACGGGAACCTGTGTTTCTTTTTGTTGCCTCATCTTGATGTGTCAGCTCTTCATGTGTGCGGCACCATTCCTGGGCAGGCTGCACTTTCTTTCATGCTGTGCGGCTCTCCTTACAGGGTGCACTCCTTGCACGTGGGGCCCCCCTATGTGGGGGACACCCCTGCGTGGCACGGCACTCCTTGTGAGCATCAGCACTGCACACGGGCCAGTTGCACATGGGTCAAGGAGGCCCGGGATTTGAACCGCGGACCTCCCATGTGGTAGACGGACGCCCTAACCACTGGGCCAAGTCTGCTTCCCTTTATGTTGTTTTTAATGCAACAGGTGAGTCCAATGTTTATAGGAAACATTGGTAACTCATTTTAGAAAGATATTCCTTTTCCAATGATGTTAATCCCAACTAAAATTATCTGTTTGTATATATTTATAGCGCCATTTTAAAAGTGCCACCCTTGTTTTTCTATGCTGAACATTCAATTGTTTGGCAGAGAAATAAATTGCTTCTAAAAATAGAAAAAAACTGACAGTGAGTCAATCTACAATACTTACCTTAATAGTTAATTACACATTTTAGTTTAGAATATCATCATCATATTACCATTTTCCCCAACAAAATCTATATAAATATAACATAAACCCTAATTCTTAATTTAAGATAATTATATATAAATTACTATTATCCAAAAATATATTTAAAATGTTCTTATTCCTATTTCCCCTCCTATCCTCTCTGCAGTTTGGTTGTCTAAATGTGCATATTAGCAAAAATTTCCATTCATTCATAAAATAAAGTAAATCTCTTTGTGCCAACATGGATACACGTCTACATGTTAGCATCAGTGGCTTTGTGCTCTCCAGGCTACAATATCACCTAAAGTATAATTTCTTTTATATTTTGCATGTGACTTTTCTAGACCTATAAACCCAGGTATAGTCTAAGACACATATATAGTATAACAGTGATTGGTAAAGTGTGGTCCATGACCCAGGAGCAACACCTGAGACCTGGAAATTCACAAACTCTGGGCAGCCAGACTCAGCACTCTGTGTTTTCACAGGTGATTCTAAAGCATGTTCAAGTTTGAGAAACCCTCAAGTGCATGATTCTATAAACAACTATGACTCCTGTCTTAGGTGATATTTAAAGTACCAAACACTGAATCTGAATGCCCGCAGCTGTATCTTAATTATATTTCAGTAATAATAATCAGTAATTTACTGGTTACATGGGATAAATTCTGCATTATGTGGAATAGGTATATTTCACTTAAGTTTTATAAATTATGGGTGAAAGCACACTTAAGGTAAGTGGAAAAACTGAAAGGTTTACGAAAGAAAAATGAGCCCAAATGAGTAGATGAATTCGAGTACAGACCTTGCCATGGTTTTCCGGTGGCCCTTAGTCATTTTTCTTTCTTTTAGTCCTCACAATAAATATAGGTGGTGGTTTTTAGGAGTCACATTATCAAGGTGACTGGTGAATGAACTTGCTCGAGTTCCCCTGAGTTATAACTGGTAGAGCAGAGATTTTATTAAAAATTATCTTAACTTTTAAATTTTGAAATAATTACTCATTCTCAGGAAATTGCAAGAACAGTATATAGAGAACCCATGTACCCTCTACCAATTCCCCCAAAGGTTACAACTTACCTAACTATGGTACATTATTAAAACCAGGAAACTGACACTGATGTAATGGGTTTGCATATTGCTGTCATTGTATGACTCACGGTATAGAATTATTTCATCACCAGAAAGATCTTCCTCATGCTACCCCTTAACAGTTACACTGGCTATTTCCATTTCAAGAAATTTAGACAAATGGAATCATATAGTATGGTGCCATTTTAAGATCAACTTTTTTCACTCTGCATAATGTCCTTGAGATCCATTCAAGTTGTTGCCCACATCAATGGCTTATTTTCTTTCCTTGCTGAGTTAATTTGTCTGACACCACCCTCTTGCTTCTCTCCTTTGATGGCATGAACTTTAGATCTTTTGTTACCATCCCAAAGGCCACTGAGGATTTCTTCATTTCTTCAGATTATTTTATTTATTTGGATTAGATAGTTTCAGTTGTTCTGTCATTGAACAGATCAGAAATTTTTTCCTTTGTACTCTACTTTCTGCTGTTGAGTCCATCCATTGCATTTAATTTTGATTATTGTATTTTTAATTTTTAAAATTTAATTTGCTTCTTCTATATATATATTTGTTTTTTTGCTATGAATTTCTAATTTTTTGTTTGTTTCAAGAATGTTTGTAATTTCTTCTTGAATCATTTTTCAAAATGATGACTGCTTTAATATCCTTGTAAGATAATTCTATCATCTGAATAATTATGGCATAGCTGACTCTTGGTTGTCTTTTCTCATTTAACTTGAAATTTTCTTATATATTGGTTTGGTAAGTGATTTTTAACTGAAATCTAGACATTTTGTGTATTTTGTTTCAAGACTCTGGATATTATTTCAACTTTCTGTTGTAGCTGACCTCCTTTGACACTGCTTTGGTGGAAGAATTGGGGATGTGTGACTTTTTACCCTCAGGTAAGCATGGGAGTCCAGGTTCCCCTCCTAGGCAGTGTCAATGACTGTATTGTGTGTGTGCACGTGCGTGTGTGTGCTTTAAAATTGTTTTGATGTTACTTTAATTCCCATTAAAATATTAAATGACTATCTCAAACCTGTTGCTTTTAAGTTCACTGTTAAATTTTCAGACTTTCCCCCTCACTGGACAAAGAAAAGTCACAATTTATGAAAATGATAACACATCTGAGTTCATGTTTCCAGAGACAATGAAATCTTCATAACTTGCAAAATGATTTGATTTCAGTATTAGTTACCACATACTGGTGCTTGCAATACGATCAAAACAGAGAATATTTACTTATTAAATATAAATAAAACCCAAACCTCTTTTATCTGTGTCATGAAAATAATGGCCACCAAATTTGTATATTGATGAACCTTAAATATTTTAGATATTAAATATACAGAAATGAATGACAGCTTTTAAATGTTTCTGAATAAAACAATGGTATTATAGGTACAAATAAATTAAAGGCACTGATATCAGTGAGCTGAGAATCAGTAACATAATTTAACAGTTGCATCTTGAATGCTATATTGGTCAAGGTCATGGCATTGAATTGAAAAAAAATTTAGTGAAAGAACTCTGGGGAGAGGTATATGCAGGACGATAAGAATAAATAAACAATGTTGAGTCACTGGGTACTAGCAAAATTACAATATCGTTTTGAACTCCAGGTCTGATGGAACTAAGTCTGATTGAAGCAGCAGGAGAAAAACTCAGTCACTATCTGGACCTTAGTGAAGCAGGTAGGAAGTGGGAAATCAATACCTAAACCTCTCTTTCCACCTGCCCTCTGATATCCTGTTGGTGTCTCCTCATTTACTAAAAGCTACAACACAGGAGTACCTGGTGATACACATGATGAGGTAAGCCTCCCGGGGCAAAGAGAAGTGCACAGGATGGTAGAAAATAAATGTAGTGGTGGGACCAATGATTCAAGTGGAGAATTATTAACATGTGGGCTCAGCACGACCATATCAGTCTCAGAATATTCAGAATTAGTGAGATATCCCAGTGGAAAATGTGACGAGGGATGAAGAGAACATTTGCAAACTAGCCCTTGCCTTCATTTGCAACCCTGTGTTATAATCCTATGAATTCTTATTCACTCTCCTACCTTTATATCTCAGATTTCAAATGTTCATCATGTTTATATACCACACTGTTTTCTTCCTTCATTGAATTTGTAATAAATAAAGTAGATATGTTGAATGTGTCTCACCTGCTGGAATGCAAAATCCATGGGAAACTTCAGAAGAGAAATTGTCTTCTTTCCTTTTTATTGCCCATTGCCTTTAACTTTGTTGTGTGACTAGCATGTCCTCCGCTTGTAATTTCTTCTTTTTCTCCTCTCACTGTATATTGCATACATCTTCATCCTTCTGGCTTCACTTAAATTTACCCTCTCAATGAAGATAGTTTTAAGTTTCCTCTCACACTCATTTGGAGTTAGATTGAATAATACAAATGTACCTTCACTACTAAGTTGTAAACTTCTTGATGTTAAGGATTGGTTACTATTTATATTGATATCCTTGGTAATCAATTCTATAATATCTCAGTGGTATGAGTTGGAAAAATAGAAGCTAAGAGGGAGGAGGAGACAAATCTAAGTCCCAGATGGTTATAAAACTATACATAAAGGCTTAATCCTTTGAATTTGGCAAGCCAATTCTTTTTTATGAGGATATGTTAGAAGAGATTCTGAACCCTGACACTATGAGATGAAAAAGGGATGAAAATCTCATTTAAAACAAAGGCACCAGGTCATGGAATGGATGGGCAGCATTCATTTATCAAACAATTATTAAAGTCAGACTTTCTGCATTAAGGATACAAGGTAAGAGATCTATTGTTTACTGCTCCCAAGTGTATTAAACTTGAGGCTTATTAAAATAAAAATTTACAATTTGATGAAATTAATTGATGAACTTCAGTAGGGTTGAAGCATTCTGTCTGGGAGCGGCACCAGGTAGAGGGACTAAATTTTAAAGATAACACCACATGCACTACCTACCATAAATGACTGTCATTGATGTAAAATAAAGCATTGAGTTTAAAAAGTGGTACACAGTGGAGTGGGTATAGCTCAGTGGAAGAGTGCATGTTTCACATGTATGATGTCCAGGGTTCAATCCTTGGTCCCTCCCATAAAAAAGAAAAGCTACATGCATTGCTGGTGGTTATGTAAAATGGTAAAGTCACTTTGGCAGTTCCTCAAAAAGTTAAATATGCAATTACCATATAACTTAGCCTTTCCACTTTTAGGTATATACCCCCAAAAATTGTAAGCAGACTCAAACAGATAATTGAACACCAATGTGCATAGCAGGTGCCATTATTAACAATAGCCAATAGGTACAAACAACTCAATTGTCCATCAATGGTTGAATAGATAAACAAAATATAGCATATCCTGAGAGGGGGGCAAGATGGCATCAGATTAAGTGCACCCATATCATCGCTTCTACAAAAACCGGCTGAAAGGGGGCAAAATCCTGCCAGAGTGAGCTGTTTTGGGAACCCACAAAGCAGGAGGCTTCAGGGCATCGATCTGGAGAGAGTGCACAAAAAGAATGATTGACCAAAGTAAAACCATGTGTCTCTGGTGCCACAGGAGGGAACTGTGGAAAGGCTAAGCCCCTCCCTCAGGGCAGGAAGCAGTGGCCTTCCCCAATGCTCACTGGTCACCCAGCTGGAGGAGACTAACTCCGTGAGTGGGAGCATTCTGGTGAAGGGTGGAGAGGGGTCCCCCAAGTGAAGGTTCAATTGTCTGGACTACCTTTTCTTGGATCTTTGAGGAGCATACCAGCTGGCTTGAGGAAAAACCAGGAAGGGGGGAGACAGGAATCTGCTGAGGCAGCCTGATTTACTTAACCTGCCCAGGATAGGTAAAATTGGTCTGGGAGAAGGTGGAGTCAGGCAATTAACTAGACCTATGCAGCTCACTAAAGGGAGAGGGACAGTAGGAGGTGCTTAATAAGCTTCAAGAGCTTATTTAGGGTTCTCGGCAATGTGGGTGCTCTCTCTCAAAGACACTGAGAGTAATTTTTTCTGTGGTGAGTTGAGTCACCAGGGTCCCATTGGAATTTTAAAAGGGAACTCTCACACAGGCTATTGCTTCCTGCTGCCCTGGGAGAGAAAGCAGTTAGGGAAAAAAAGGAGGGGGACGGGGTGAAGGACAGGTTCCTAATCAGCAATTTATCCAACTGTATCAATCCTGCCCCAGGGAAAGGGACTTTTTCTGAAGAGCAAATCAATCCAATAAGAAAGGTTAGCTCAGTGGAGGAGTTTCAGTCTTGAAAACACAAGATCTCTACTTCGATTCCCAGCTTCTCTTAGAGTAGTGCCCCTCTGGCATATTAAATATCTAGCTGATACTTTAGGACAGGAAAAACATAGACATTATCCTTTTATTAGCTTCCTTTGGGTCTCTATTTTTACTTTAAAAAAAAGGTTTCTTTTGTTATATAATTTAACTTAGTTTACTCACTAAAACACACTTTAAAATCTGCAGCGACAAAGCTGCAGGGTAATTGATTGATAAACACCAGCAGACTGACAAGCTCCACTGGGGCTTAAGAGGGAAGTTTGCTTTTTCTTAGTGTTTGCTTGACTCCTTGCTTGTGGGTTTGTCTGTTTTTTTTGTTTTCTTGTCTTTCCTTCCACTTTATCCACTCCACTTTTTAAAAATTAGGTGCTGCCAGCTTGTACCGTGTTTGCTGTGCTTCCACTTCCTCAATATCCTCTTTTCTGTGTGTACTGATTTTGGCTTTCAATGCTACCTCTTTTCCTTCCTACATCTTTCTATCTTCCGCCTTCTGTTGTTGCTCATCTCTTCGTTTAGCCCCCAATTTTTCTGGCTTTTTATTTCTAACACTTCTGTTTTCTATCTTTTATTAACTCCGTTTTTGTCCTTTCTTTTCTCATTCCCTCTCCCATCATCATGCTGGCCTTTTAATTCATACTATATTCTTCTCCATCTTCAGTTTCCCATTTTATTGTAGGTACTCTACTTTTTTATTCCTGTAACTCTATACTGCTTACATGAGTTTAATATTCATTAACCTATGTCTTATAGAGTTCTTCTGCTAAAATTTTACTATCAATATTGCTATTATACTTTTTCTTTTCTCACCTCTTTTGCTTTCTCTAGCACTAATTTTTTCCTTCAAGGGAAGTTAGACAAAAACAAGGAAACAGAATAAGAACAACAAAATGTCAAAGAGAAAACTTAGCACACACACAAAAACAGGAACTAAATAAAACCCTAGATTACAGGGAGAAGCTAATTAACTGAACAAATGCATCAAGATAAATGATGACCAAACAGGAACAAAAAATGACAAACCATACCAAAATTCAGGAAGAATTGGCCCAGTCCAATGAACAAAGTAATAACCAGGAAGAGGAGCAGAACATTGAACAACTAATCAAAGCCTTCCAAACAAATATTATGGATCAACTTAATGAAGATAAAGAAGAGATTAAGGATATTAAGTTAACACTTGGAGAGCATACAGAAGAAATTGTAAACATAAACAAAAAAGATAATGGATATGGTGTTGATGAATGGCATGATCCAAGAAATCAAAAAAACACTCTCAGCAAATAACAGCAGATTTGAACAGGCAAAGGAAAGAATTAGTGAGGTGGAAGACAGTATATCTGAAATCAAACTGATAGGTAAAAAGATAGAAATAATCCAGCAGGGACTTAGGGATTTGAATGACAACACAAAATGCATAAACATATGTATTATAGGCATCCCAGAAGAAGAAGAGAAGGGAAAGGGGTCAGAAGGGGTGTTGGAGGACATAATGGCTAAAAACTTCCCAAAGCTATTGAGGGAGATGGATGCACATGTCCAGGAAGTGCAGTGCACCCCAAACTATATGAATCCCAACAGGCCTACTCTAAGACATATACTGTCAAATTATCCAATGCTCAAGACAAAAAGAAAACATTGAAGGCAGCAAGAAAAAAGAGAATCATCACATATAAGGGAAGCTCAATAAGATTAAATGCTGATTTCTCATCTGAAACCATGGAGGCAAGAAGGCAGTGGTATGACATAGTCAGTGTACTAAAAGAAAAAAAATTTCCAGTCAAGAATACTCTATCCCGCAAAGTTGGCATTCAAAAATGATGGAGAGTTCAAAATATTCACAGGTAAACAGAAACGAAAAGAGTATGCCAATAGGAAACCTGCCTTTCAAGAAATACTAAAGGGTGTTCTGCAGGTTTAAAGAAAAAAAAACAGGAGAGGACAGAGTTGGAGGAGTGGAAGAACAACAAAAAGACAAAAAGAAAAAAAAATGACATTTCTCAGACACAAAGTAAAAGAAAATATGGCTGATAGAATTAATTCTTTAAGAGTAGTAACACTGAATATTAATGGATAAACTCACCTCTCAAGAGACACAGATGGGCAGAATGGATAAGGAAATATGACCCATCTATATGCTGTCTATAAGAAACCCACATTAGAGACAGGGATTCAAGGAAGTTGTAAGTGAATGGATGGAAAACATTCTTACAAGCAAAAAATAACCAAAAAGGGCAGGAGGAGCTGTATTAATATTGGATAAAATAGACTTTAAATGCAAAACTATTGTGAGAGAAATATGGATACTATATATATTAGTAAAAAGGGGTAATCTTTCAAGAAGAACAATCATAAACATTTTTGCACCTAACTAGGGTGCCTCAAAATACATGAGGCAAACACTGGAAAAACTAAGTGGAGGAATAGATGCTGCTACAATTTTAGTGGGGGACTTTAATACACTATTATTACCATTAGACAGAAAATCTTGACAGAGAATCAATAAAGAAACAAAGACTTTGAAAATATATCAGAGTATCGGGACCTAATAGACATATACAGAACACAACACCCAAATACAGCAGGATATACATTCTTCTCAAGCACACATGGATCATTCTCCAAGATAGACCTTGTGCTAGGCCATAGAGAAAGTCTCAATGAATTCAGAAAGATAGAAATCATACAAAATAATTTCTCTGACCACAGTGTAATAAAGCTGGGAATCTGCAAGGACCAAAGACACAGATTAGGAACAAAGATATGGAAGTTTATCAACACACACTTAGACAACCAGTGAATTAAGGAAGAAATCTCAAAAGAAATCAGGAACTACCATGAAACTAATGAAAATGACAACACAACATATCAAAACTTATGTGATGCAGCAAAAGTTGTGCAGAGAGGGAAATTCATAGCCATAAATTCATATATCAAAAAAGAAAGATCTAAAATTGAAAACCTAACTGCACACTTGGAGGAATTAGTAAAACAAACAAACAAACACATTAACCCCAAAGGAAGAACAAAGAAAGAAAGAACAAAGATCAGAGCAGAATTAATGATATAGAAAAGAATAATTTACTTGAAAAAATGAGCACAACAAGGAGCTAGTTCTTTGAGAAGATCAATAAAACTGACAAACCCTTAGCTAGACTAAGAAAGGAAAAAAGAGAGAAGATGTAAATGCACAAAGTAAGAAATGAGAAAGGGGATATCACCACTGACCTCACAGAAATAAAGAGTATCATAAGAGGATACTTTGAAAAACTTTATGCCAACAAGAAGGACAATTTAGAGGAAATGGACAAATTCCTAGAAACACATAAGCAGCCTACATTGATAAAATAAGAAATTGATGTTCTCAACAAACTAATTACAAGTAAAGAGATAGAATCTGTTATTAAAAACCTCCAACTAAGAAGAGCCCCAGGCCAGACAACTTCATAGGTGAATTCTACCAAACATTATGGAAAAAAACTAACACCAATATTGCTTAAACTCATCTCAAAAATTGAAATAGAAGGAACATTGACTACCTCATTCATGATGCCAAAATTACCCTAATACCAAAGCCAAACAAAGACACCACAAGAAAGAAAAATTACAGGTCGATCTCTCTAATGAACCTAGATGCTAAAATCCTCAACAAATTACTTGCTAACTGTATTCAACAACACATCAAATGAATTATATACCAGGACCAAGAGGGTTTCATCCCTGTTATGCAAGGATGGTTCAACATAAGAAAATCAATCAATGTAATACACCACATAAATAGATAAAAAGAAAAAAAATCACATGAACAAATCTATAGATGCAGAAAAAGCATTCAACAAAATACAGCATCCTTTCCTGATTAAAAAAAAAAAAACTGCAAAAGATAGGAATAGAAGGAAACTTTCTGAACATGACAAAGGCTCTCTAGGAAAAACCAACAGCTAACATCATTTCCAATGGTGAAGTCCTAAAATCTTTCCCTCTAAGATCAGGAACATGACAAGGATGCCCACTATCATGCCTCCTATTTAAAATTGTGTTAGAAGTACTTGCTCGAGCACTAAGGCAAGAAACACACAGAAAAGACTTTCAAATTGGAAAGTAAGAAGTCAAAATTTCACTATTTGCAGATGACATGATTCTATACATAGAGAGAAATGCAACAAAGCTCCTAAAACTTATAAATGAGTTTAATAAATTTGCAGGTTATAAGATCAATGTGCCAAAATGAATAGCATATCTGTACACCAATAATGAGCAATCTGAGGAGGAAATCAAGGGGAAAAAAACCATTAACAAGAGTAAATTAAAAAATCAAATACCAAGGAATAAATTTAACTATGTAAAAGACTTATACACAGAATACTACACAACACTGTTAAAGGAAATCAAAGATTTAAATAAATTGAAGAATAATCTTTGTTCATGGATAGGAAAACTAAAAATCATTAAGATGTCTATCCTACCCTAACTGATCTACAGATGTAATGTAATCCCAAAGAAAGTCAACACAGAATTTTTTAATGAACTGGAAAAACTAATTATGAAATTTATTTGGAATGGAAGGAGGCCTGAATGGCCATAGATATATTGAAAAAGAAAAACAAAATCGGAGGAATCACACTAGCTGACTTTAATACATACTACAAAACTATAATGGTCAAATGGCATGATATTGGCACAAGGATAGACATACTGATCAATGGAACCAAATTGAGGATTCTGATATAGATCCTCATCTATACACTCCTCCGATATTGGGCCAGGCCACCAAGCTCACTCAACTGGGAGAGAATGGCCTCTTCAACAAATG
Organism: Dasypus novemcinctus; assembly: GCF_030445035.2. Lineage (NCBI taxonomy): Eukaryota > Metazoa > Chordata > Mammalia > Cingulata > Dasypodidae > Dasypus > Dasypus novemcinctus. The sequence goes on from NC_080704.1 coordinate 37,486,640, forward strand.
GTGCCTAGAGAATAGGATATCCATATGCAAAGGATGAGAGAGGAATACCATCTCACACCTTACACAAAATCAACTCAAGATGGATCAAATATTTAATCATAAAAGCCACGACCAAAAAGACCTTGGAAGACAATGTAGGGAAGCATCTACAGGACCTTGTAATAGGACATGGCTTCATGAACTTCATACCGAAAGCATAAGCAGTGAAAGAAAAAAATAAATAAATGGCATCTCCTCAAACTTAAAGCCTTTTGCACCTGAAAGGAGTTTATCAAGAAAATGAAAAGATAGCCTACCCAATGGGAGAAAATATTTGGTAACCATATATCTGATTGGAGCCTAACATCCAGCATATATAAAGAAATCCTATATCTCAAAAATAAAAAGACAACCCATTTTAAAAATGCGCATGAGATCTGAACATATGCTTCTCCAAAGAATAAACACAAATGGATAAAAAGCACATGAAAAGATGCTCAACATCACTAGGTATCAGGGAATTGCAAATCAAAACTACAATGAGATACCATCTAACACCCATCAGACTGGCGGCTATTGAAAAAAAAACAGTGTTGGAGAGGACGTGGAGGAAGGGGAACGCTCATCCACTGCTGAATGGCATGCTGAAGGATCCAACCATTGTGGAGGATAGTTTGGCAGTTCCTCAAAATCTAGCTATAGATTTGCCATAGGACCTAGCAATTCCACTGCTGGGTATATACCCAGAAGAACTGAAAACAAGGACACGGACATATATATGCACACCAATGTTCATAGCAGCATTATTCAGTATTGCCAAAAGTTGGAATTAACCCAAATGCCCATCAACAGATGAATGAATAAACAAAATGTGGTATATACATACAATAGAATACTACTCAGCTGTAAGAAGGAATACAGTACTAACACATGGGATAACATGGATGAATCTTGAAGACCTTATGTTGAGTGAAGCAAGCCAGGCACTGAAGGACAAATACTACATGAACTCTCTGATATGAATTAAGCAAATCAAGCTGTCTCAGAGAGCTAGAGAATTGAAGATAGGTTTACAGGAAATAGGAGGGGGAAGAGGAAGGTTGTCAGCCAACACCTACAAGGGCGAAATCTATGATAAAGTGGAGGTAAGTATTTGTGCAGTGAAGGGGTAAGACGGGGGCATAGGGATACTATTGGGTTGGGCTTTTCATGCATAAGGGGTGCTACGGTTGAGAGGATGGGTCAGATGGTCCATGGAATTGGGGGAAGGGTTGGGGAGGAAGCAGGTGAGCATGGGATTGTCAGGTATGTGGTTGAAACTATAATGTTGAGAAAACTCTTTAGAAAATTTAAGGAAGGTTTACTGGTTTAAGGTGTTTGATGGGGGGCAGCTGGCACAGGGTTCACGTGGGGCAGGCTTCTAAGGAGTATGTGAGTGCTCATCTTGTCATAGTGTGTTATATCAGTGGGTAGAGCCCCATACAATGTGTGGGAAGATGTTGTACCCCTATCCTGGGGAGGTCTGATGTTCTCGAACAGAGGGAAATGTGTCTCTCGAGGGCATGGGTGGCTCCCAAGAAAGGAGGACAGACTAGTGTGTTAAGCCCTCAGCATTGTAAGTATCTATGAATCTTGTCCTTCAAGAGGTGACGCTTGGTTGTCACTGTGGGCCCTGAGGGGAGGGGAGAGAGGAAGAGAATGGATGGAAGTGGGGGTAACTGAGGGGCAATGGTAGTGTTCCACAAGTCATGCAACGATGGATATAAATCATGTTAAATTTCACCAAAATTTATAAAAGTGTATAGTCTAAAATGTAAACCACAATGTAAAGCATAATGTAACCACGGTTAGTAGGTATATTTCAATATTTGTACATCAGTTGTAGCAAATGTAACATCCACATGTAAAAAATTGCTGGGGCAGGGAGAAAAGGGAGAGGATGTTAGGTGTATGGGAGTACCATGTATGTGGGGCTTTACTGAAACCTAAAACTTTTTTGAAGGCATAATAAAAAAAATGATGTAAGACATTGAGGAAGAAATGGAAGAGATTGCCTTGCCATTGTACATACAGGGCAACACCTATTAGAGTGATGAAAAACAAAACATCAAAAAAATTATGATATTTTTCATTTCTTTAATACCCCAATTTATTTTTTACTTTTAGTTTTTCTAAATTATTTTTTATTTCTAACTTTAAACCTATCATTACTAATTCATTTTCCTATTAATTGAATTTGGAATATATTAGGTTTCAATTTTGAAGAAGATTTGGATCACAGAGGGGTTCAACTATGGCAGGGGAGGTGCATTGGTGAGGGGTGTCATTGATGGCAGATGCATGGGTGGGAGGGAGTTCTCCAGGGCATTCATATAGGGTACATAGAGATGTTTGGATGTTCACTGGGTATTGACACAGTGGGTAGAGTTTCATATGACAACTGAGGGAATGCTGAGATCCCATCCTGGGGAGCTCTGCTGCATTCCCCAATGGAACAACAACAATCCCTCCAGTGCAAGGGCAAAGACCAGTGAAGAAGGATGGTCCAATGATGGGCCCTTGATACTGATGACTATACTTATGAGCCTGTGTGCTTGAAATTTCAACTTTGCCTAGAGCTGCAGAGTGCTTAAGAATTACCTCCTGAGAGCCTCCATGTTGCTCAAATGTGTCCCCTCTCTAAGCCAAACTCAGCACATAAATGCATTGCCTTCCCCCCAGTGTGGGACGTGACTCCTGGGGACCAGCACCCTGGTGCCAAGGAATTACTACCCAGCACCGGCTGGTGATGCAATTAGAAAAAGTCTTTGAATAAAAGGGGGAAATGGCAAAGACAAATGAGTTTATATGGCTAAGAGATGTCAAAATGAGTTGGTAGGTCATCTGAGGGGTCACGTTTACACACATCTCAGCAGAATCTCAGAGACAGCCAAAGTAGATACAACCCCAGGCAGTGGTGCTCCTGAGGGCTATGAAGACACCCAGGTCCTATGGTCATGTCTGATGACTCTGGAGTTCAGTGCCTTGCCAGTGGGTCCTACATTGGAATTTGTGCTCCTTAGTGTGATGGAGTTGGACTCAGATGTGACTTCTCTACACATGCCTCTTCTGTCATTTTTACTGAACCTGTGGTTGGTGCTGGGATTGGTGTCTGCCTAGGAGACTTACATCTGTGGGCTGTCCATTTGTCAACTGGACCCTGAGGTTCAGCAGAGTTGTAACATCTACTCTCCAGTTCGTTGGACTTACCCAGGTCAGCTAACAGGGAGGTGAGGATGGTCAACCACTCTAGCAATGGAAGAAATTATATCACTGATCTGGAGACAGTGGCCACGGCCATTGCTGAAGGCAGGGAGAGGGAAAAAGACATGTGATATGGGGGCATTTTCCGGACTTGGAGTTGTCCTGAATGATTCTGCAGGGACAGATGCAGGACATTATATATCCTGCCATAACCCACTGAATGGACTGGGAGAGAGTGTAAACTACATTGTAAACTATAACCCATGCTGTGGTAGCAGTGCTCTAAAATGTTTTATGAAATGCAATGAATGTACCACACTAATGAAAGAAATTGTTGATGTGGGAAGTGTGGGCGGTGTGGGTAGTGGGTATATGGGAACCTCTTATATTTTTAATATTACATTTTATGTGATTTATGTATCTTTAAAGAAAAGATAATAATAAAAAAGTGTAGCATATCCAAACAATGGAATATTATTCAGCCATAAAAAGGAATGAAGCTCTGATACATGCTACAACATGGATGAACCTTGAAAATACTGTGCTGAGTCAAATAAGCCAGACAGAAAAGGACAAATACTATATGGTTCCACTTACATAAAATATGCAGCATAAGGAAATTATGGAGACAGAAAGTAGATTAGAGTTACCAGGAACTTGGGAAAAGGGGAGTTACTGCTTAAAGGGCAAAGAGTTTCTGTTTTTGGTGATGACAAAGTTTCAGAAATGGCAGGTGGTAATGGTAGCACTACATTTTAAAAGTAATTAATGCAACTTAAATGTATACTTAAAATGGCAAAAATTTATATATATCATACCATAATTTTTTTAAAAGCATCTCTGTACATGAGAAACTTTTAAATTCAGTAAAATCAAGAAGTCTTCTAGTGAGGAAAGATATTCTGTAGACCTCTATTGGAGAGTAATGAAATTTTCATGTCTCAAGACGCTGAAATATCCTTACCTAATATAAAGTCTTGCTCCCTTTCATTAAAACTATCACACACAAGAGGCTTGGAACTCCATGTACAGAAGGAACCGAAAGATATTTTTTCAAGGAAGGGCTATCCAGATACCTCAGATTGTCCAATTTTTAAATATTACTATAATTATTGAAAGAAAAGTGCTGGAAAATAACTATTAGATCAACAAGATTCCTAATGCTGTGCTTTCTTGTAATTAGAATTGCCTAAACTAACAGAGCACATATTCCTGGAGAAGCTAAAACCTTCCAGACACATGAAAAAAAGGTGCTCTCTAACTATATGGAAATACGTAATTCTATTCTGAGTTGTAAATTTAAAGCAAAGGAAATGATGGCTCTGAGAACCCAAATTCAGATAAACTTTTCTGCAAGGTCGTACACATTCTAGTAAATACCTTTTAGTGACCAAAACATTATCTTTATTATTTTTCAGTCTGTATATCAATAGGAAGTAGAAGTTAAGTAGGAATTATAATTTGGGAGGAAATATATATCAGTAGAAAAATAAGATCTATGATAAAGGATCTATTCAATTTTTGAAAAAAAATGAAAAGGCATTTTCGGCAAGAGAATAAAAAAATATTCAATTATCATGAAGTTAAGATGCCCACGGTTTAGCAAACATATTCTGTAAGAACCAGATGGTAAGTATATTTCAGGATTTGGGGACTATATAGTTTCAATTGCAACTACCCAGTTCTGCCCTGAGTGTACGAAATTAGACATAGATAATGCATAGATGAATTTGTATAATGATATTCCAATAAAAATTTATTTACAAAACTAGGCAGTAGATTTCCACTTCTGGGAAGTTGAAGCAAATACTTTTTCCCCTATTTCTTCCATTTCAGTGCCACTAAAACTCTATACATTACATATAAAGCAAAAACAAGTCTCTGAAGGTAGAGAGAAGAAAGCAGTCAAGCTAGCATACAAGGCATGATATGGTGGCGAGTTCTCTGGGCTTTCTTTTTGCCTCATCTATTCCAGACTTGGAGCAAAAGAAGCCACCAACCAGAAAACCTCAAGTGGTTTAGGAAAAGCAAATAAATAAACAAGAAAAGTTCCTTCTCTCTAGTCAAAGGACCAGGATAGGGACAGTCTAGTAAAACAGAAAACTGTTAGACAATGACTGGTATACTTCAGCTAAATAGCACAGAAAACCACAGCTCCATTCCCATGTTTGCCAAGAAATGCCAACTGGAGGGCCTAGAATTCCATACTTGCAAGCCTTGTTCTGTGGTGATTCAAGCTGCCCTGCAGGTTGGCGTCAAAGAAAACTGAGTAGGAAGCCAGGAATGTAATTGTGGCCTGGCAGTAAAAGGCCCTCCTCATCCACAGTATCAGCAGAGACCATGTGGGGATTTCCACTCCCACCTGGCATTAATGATGTGCACTTTCCCTTGCCTGTGGGATAAGGGGAGGATGCCCAGTAAAGTCAATAGTCCAGGTTTCAACTGAAAATCATTATTCATAGCAAGAAGAAGAAAGATCTCAAAATAATTGAAAAAAGGGAACTAATACTTTCTAACACTAAGATAACATAGACATTAGAATTTCCTGATGAAGATTTTAAGGAAGCCATCTTTAAACTGCTTCAAGGAACAGTTACGAACATTCTGTGTATTTTTATTAACATCAAAGAAAAAAAAGACTCAGCAAAGAAATAGAAAATATATAGAAGTACAAAGGTGACATTTTAAAACAAAAAATTTAATAACCCAAATCTAAAAAACAAACTTAATAAATGGGCTCAACAGCAAGATAGAAGGGACAGAGGAAAGAATAAGTAAATGGAAAGATAAAACAATAGAAATGAACCAATCTGAACAATAGAGATATAGAATTATAAAAATTGAATAGAGCCTCAGGGACCTGTGGAACTTTACCAAAGAAATCACATTTGTTTCATTGGAATCCATGAAGGAATGGAGAAATAAGATAGAAACAAGAAACAATACCTGGAAATTTTCCAAATTTAGCAAAAGACATAAACCTAAAAATTCAAAAAGCTGAGTGAACCCCATAAAGGATTGACACAAAGAAATCCATACTAGGACATATACTCAAATATCTGAAAAATAAGACAAAGAAAAAACACTTGACAACAGTAAGAGAGAAATGACACCTGTAGGTGAAAAAACAAACATGCTTGTTATATGTAACAAATACATTACATAAAGGTTTCTTATAAGAAATCATGGAGACCAGAAAAAAAGTGGCACAATATATTTCATATGCTGAAAGAAAAGAACTTTCAACCCAGAATCCGATGTCAAGCCAAAAATATCCTTTAGAATAAAGGGGAAATCAAGACATTTTCAGATGAAGGAAAACGAATAGACTTTTCTCTAGCAGACATACCCTCAAAGAATAGCTAACAAGAATTTTCTAACAGAAAACAATGATAAAGTATCCTTGGCCTCAGGAGGAAGAAAGAACAAGGTAAGCAAAAATATGAATAAATATCAGAATTTCTTTCCCTTCTTGAGTTTTCTAAAATGTCTTTGACATTTGAAGCAATACTCCTAAGACTGTCTGATATGGTTCTAGATAGATGTAAAGGAAATATATAAAACTATATTATAATCGAGAGAGATAAAGGGATGATTTTCTACATGTCACATAAGGATATATAAAATAATGGAATAGAAGTGAGAGTCCAGAAATAAACCCAAATATCTATGGCCAATTGATTTTCAACAAGGTTGCCAAAGCCATTCAATGGAGAAAGAATAATCTCTTCATAAATGGTGCTGTGGTAACTGAAATGCACGTGAAAAAAAAAAGGAGAAATTGGGTCCATACTTCATGCAAATTTAACTCAAAACGGATTAACAACCAAATATAAGAATAGAATCCAAAAAAACTCTTAGAAGAAAATATAGGGTAATAAATATTTATGACCTTGGATTCGGAAATGGATTTTAGATATGATTTAAAAAAAAAACAGACAACAAAAGAAAAAATAGACAAAAGGGGCTTCCTCAAAATTGAAAACCTTTGTATTTCCGAGGACATTGTCAGGAAAGTGAATAGACATGCACAGAATGGGTGAACATATTAGCAAATTGCATCTGATAAGGATTTAGTATCCATAATGTATTTAAGAAACTTACAACTTAACAACAAAAAACATAAAAACCCAATTTAAAATATGGGCAAAGAATTTGATTAGATATTCCTCCAAAGACGTTATACAAATGATCAACAAATGCATAAAAATATACTCAATATCATTAATCATTAGGGAAATGCAAATCAAAACCACGAGGTACCACTTCACAGCCACTAGGATGATTATTAACCAGATAAAAAAGGAAAATAAAAAATGTTAGCAAGAACATGGGGAAATTGGAACCTTCTTACACTGGTGCGGGAAAGTAAAAGGGAACAGCCACTGTGGAAATTGTTTGGTGATTCCTCAAAAAATTAAACAGCAAATTAATTTAAGAACAAACATTTCCACTCCTATATATATATATTCCCCCAATATTTGAACAGTGGTTCTCAAACAAATTCACATACATGCACGTTCAAAAAAGAAGTAGTCACAATAGCCAAAGGATGGAAGCCTGCCCAACTGTCCATCAAGAGAAAAATGGATAAAATAATTGTGAAGTAAATAGACAATTATAATTCAGCAATAAAAAGGAATGGAGTCTTGATGCATGCTCATACAATGTGAACGAACCTCTGAAACACTATGCTAAATGAAAGCCAGGCACAAAAGGTCATATAGTGTATGATTACATTTTTATGAAATATTCAGATTAGGCAAATATTTAGAGGCAGAAAATAAATTGGTGGTTGTCAGGGCCTGGGAGAGGGGGAATAGGGGAATCACAGCCTAATGGGTACATGATTTCTTTTTGGCATGATAAAAGTAGTTTAGAACTAGATAGAGGTGTTGGTTGCACAACACTGTGAATGCAACATAGGCCATTTAATTTTTTACTCTAAAATGGTTAATTTTATGTTATAAGAATTTTACCTCAATATAAAATATTTATAAAAAATTAGTAACAAATCTACAGAACAATACCCCTCATGAATATCAACACAAAAAGCCTTAGCAAAATATCAGCACATAACATTCTGCAATACATAAAGATCAAGTGTTCTTTGTTCCAGGGATGAAGAGTTGGTTCAATATCTGAACAATCAATGTAATCTACCAAATTAACAGATTAAAAAAGAAATATCACACAATCATATCCATGGATACAGCAAAAATACTTGACACAAGTGGGTACATTCATGATAAAAAAATCTCAAAAAATAGGATTAATAAAAAGCATCTATAAAACCACATACAGCTAATCTTATACTTAATAATGAAAGACTGAATACTTTCCCCTAATATTGGGAACAAGTCAAGGATGGAAGAAATAACCATATTTGCAGATGACATGATTACCTATGTAGAAAATCCTTCTAGAACTAATAAGTGAGTTAGTTCATAAAGGTAGCAGAATATAAATTAAAATACAAAAACAGTGTATTTCTATATACTAGCAATGAACATGTAGACAAAAATTTTAAAATACAATATTCTTTACTTTCCCCCAAAATATGAAACAGGTAAGTCTCTAACAAAACAAGTATAGGATTTGTATGCTGAAAACAACAAAATGCTGCAGAAAGAAATCAAAGAACATCTAAATAAATGGAGTAACATACCTTGTTTAAGGATTGGAAGACTCAACATAACATAGATGTCAATTTTATCCATATCCAATATAGGTTTAACATAATCCCAATAAAAATTCCAGTGGGATTGGTTTTGTTGTTGTTATTGATATAAAACAAGATCATTCTAACATGTACCCAGAAAGGCAATAAAACTAGTATAGCTAAAACAATGCCGAAAAGGTGAATAAAGTAGGAGGGATCAGGCTACCACATTTTAAGACTATATAGTTATAGTAATCAAGATAGTATGGTACTGGCAGTGGGACAGACACATATTTCAATGGAACAGAACATATAACCCAGAAATAGAACCACACAAATATGCACATCCAACTGACTTTGACAAAGGTGTCGAAGGAATTAATCGAGAGCCTACTCAACCAATGTGCTAGAATAAGTAGACTTCCATGATGGCCTTTGACTTAAATCTCACACCTTATATAAAATTAACTCAAAATATATTGCAGACCTATATGTAAAACAAAACAAAACCAAAAAACCCCATATAAATAGTTTAAGAAAAAGAAACATTTAGAAAAATACTTTTGGGATTTATGGCTAGACAAAGTTTTTGAATTTTACACCAAAAGCATAATTCATCAAAGGAAAAATTCTAAACTGCGTTTCAAGAAAATTTAAAAATTTTGCTCCATCAAAGGCTAAGAAGATGGAGAAAATATTTTCAAATCACATATCCAATCAAGGACCAGTATTTAGAATATATTTTAAAAGCTCTCAAAATTGAAAAGCAAAATAAATCAATTCCACCGGAACAGGGGTTCTTAACCTGGAGTCCATGAGCTTGAATTAAAATTCAAAAAAACATTATTCTTGTGGGGACCTGTTGGGGCAAGTGTGATATATTTTAGTAATACACAGCATATAGTGGGAACTTAGTTAGGGGTCCACGGATTTCACTTGACTGGCAAAGTGGTCCATGGAAAAAAAAGTTTAAGAATGCCTGCACTAGAATATGGGCAAAAGGTAAGAAGAGAGAATTCCCCCAAAATTATATGCATGCAGATGGCAAATAAGCACAAGAAAATATGTTCAATACCATTAACCACTGCAAAAATGCAAACTAAAAGCACAATGAGATAACACTATGTATTTATCAGACTGGCTAAATTTAAAAAAATAGTGACAGTATGAAATGGTGAAAACCTGAAGAAAATGGATCACTTTACATTGTGGCAATATACAATGGTACATATGCTTGGGAAAAGTTTTGCAGTTTCTTCAAAATCTATACATGCATTTACATGCATTTTAGGATGTATATAACTTACTAGAATAAAATAAACAATGACCATAGTACTGTACAATGCAAACAGTAAACTCTAAGGTAAATGATGAACCATTAATAGTGTAATTTTAATAATATTGGTTCATCAACCATAACAAAGGTACCACATAAACGTATATCGATAATAATGGGGGAAAATCTGTGTTTTGGGTGGTGTTAACTCTATTTTCTACATGATTTTTCAATAAATCTACCATTTCTCTATTAAAAACAAACAAACAAACACTACACATGCAACTACCATACACACCAGAAATTTCACTCCTGGTATTTATTTAAGGGGAAAAAATGTTATGTTCACTCAAAAATTTGTACATGAATGTTCATAGCAGCTGTATTTGTAAGAGCTAGAAAGAACATAGATGACCTCAGCAGATAAACAGTTAAACTGTGGTACCCATACAATGGACTACTACTAAGTAGTAAAGAGGAACAAATATTTGATACACTCAGTGACCTGGATGAATCTCCACAGAATTACACTGAGCGAACAAAGCCAATCCCAAAGGGTTACTTTCACCTTTTACATAACATTTATGAAATGACAAAATTATGGAAACGGAGATCAATTGTTGACAGAGACTAAGGAGTTGGTGGGAGCAGGAAGAAAAGTGGGTCTGAATATAAAGGGACACCATGAAGTTTCCTTATGTTGAAAGAAATAATCTGTATTTTGAAGGTGCTAATGAAAATATCCTGGACGTGATACTGTACTATATAATTGTGATATATGTTACCATTGGGGCCAGCAGGGTAAATGCTATTTGGAATCTCTCCATAGTATCTCTTACAAATGCATGTGAATCTACAAATATCTTCGAAATAAAAAAAAATAAAAAAATTAAAGTGTGGCATGTCAAATTTGGCCCGTGGGCCAAAGTTTGCAGGTTCCTATGCTACGAAGTAGACATATACGCACACAAAGCAATATGAGGGTAAAATCACACTAAAGATTAACTGGCCGTCATTACAATTTTCTTTGTTCTTGCTCTCCTTTTTATAAAAGGCTACTTTATTATCTGATAAAAGCAGCTGAGAGTCATAATTATTATCTATTTAAGGAGAACTTTAAATTAATCTGCAAATAAGAACTGTGGGCATCCTTTAAAAAAATATTTAGAATCCTGGAAAAAGAGGCTCAAAATGCCACTTTGTTATTACATAGTATTCAAAACTTTTCACAATGCATTTATCGAAAGCCTGACTATGTGGAACGAATTGTGTAGTGGGAACGCAGGTTCCGGGCACAACAGTAACTTTCTTCAAAGGATCCCTTTATATCTTGCACACTGTAAAGAGTTCAGAAAGGGTAAATAACTTCTTTGTCACTTACTCAGACATACTCAGCACAGAGTCCTAAAGCACATAAGAAATTCCATCATGGCTGGTCTCCCGGGGTGGCCAAATACTGCTCAGTGTTGGGGTTGATAGATGGCAGCTCTGCACACCTCACTTCATGCCAGGGAAGAGAGACCAAACTTGACTGAGTGTGGGTTCCATCCACCTGGGAGTGGGGTGGGGAGGGGTCCCTCTCACTGAGAAATCCTGTTCTGATAAGCACCTGGGCTGGATGTGCCCAGTTTCTGGGTCAAGGTCTGGCTGGGTCTTTTCATTAGACTTCACATCTCCCCTAGACTGGGGGACAGCATGCAACAGAAAAGGAGATGTGGGTAGCGGAAGGCCAGAGCATGGCCACCGAGTGTGTGTTTGTGACTTTCACAAAGCAGGAGGTAGGAGTAAGTGAGGACTGGGCAATGGCTGCTTAACAGATGTCTGTGATTTCCCTAACAGACCAAGTTTTTACTGTTCAAGAAAGAATAATTGAAACTATGTAAATCAATTATGTAAACCAGATTGCAGCTTCAACAAACTTGTGGCTCAAGACAAAATTCTTTAATTTCTTTCTCAAAAAAGTAAAAGTAAAAAAAAATTCCTCAAATGTCAGAATAATTACTTTGCTCTTCATCACCACCCTCCCCCCCCCCTTTTTTTTTTGTCCCTAGCATAGCTCAGTTTTCATCCTGATGAGGTTTTAGAGAAGTTGAGTAGGTCATCCTAAGAAATGAGTGATAAGATTAGAAGAGTAGGAGATTCAAATTTGTGGGGCCTGAAAGTTTTGCAAATTTTTCAAGCACATGGCTACCTGAAAGTTTTGTCAGTAACTTCCAAGGGTACTATGAAATGGAGGTGCCCTGAAGCATAAGCTTCATTAGCTTCCTTACTCTTGCCCTTGGAGAGGAGAGAAATTTCGAGAGGAGTTGTGTACTTGATGAGGCTGTATGTACTATTTTGTTCTAATATGCTTTGAGAGAGAGAGAAATTGAATCTTCAAATGTGTGGCATCCTATTTTGAAGACCTTCCTATACAGCATTTCACGAATGTAATACCACTAAATTGTCCACTCAAAAGAGGTAAAAATGGGAAAATTTTGTTGTAAATATGCTACACAATAACATTACTTTAAAAATAAAGAAATGAGAAGGCACAAATTATGACCATATTTAATTTGGGTAAAAAGTTTTCCTGAGCCTCATAAGCAATATACTTAAACTCACTGAAGCTTGAAAGTGGGAGCCTGTTGTGGAAACCACACGAAGTATTTTATCTGACTTTAAATGAGGTTTCAAAAGTTGAATTGAGGGGAGGATTAAAAAAAAAAAAAAAAGCTTTACATTGCTTTATATGCCAAAGTTTCATTCTATTTAAAAAACAAAGTGTAAAGTCTGGTTACTTGAAAAATAGCCTTTATACTTTATGAAACATTATTAATAAAAGTCTTAAAATGTGTTGGAGTCATGTGATGTTTTAAAAATTAAAGCATTCATAATTACTTAAACATTTTTTAAAGAACTAAAAACTTCATGATGACTTTTTCAGGGCTGCCCTAATTTTTTTTTAAACTATTCGGGATATTGAGAAATCTCAAGAATTATTGAACCCAAGTTCATGCATGAGGGTCACAAATGATCCATTTTTATTATTAACTAGAGTTGCTTTCAAAGCTACAAGCATCTCTGTTCACATAACTATATGATGTCTTTTTTTTAGGACTTTAATCTTCTGAGGTAATCATTTAGAAAACTGGAGGCAACATGTCTAGAAATAGACTTAATGAGAATATTAGGAAAACATTGAAATTATTGAAAGAAAACAGTATTTCAATAATTGAAAAATATTTCAATTATTTCAATACTTTTTAAAATATTGAAATTATTGAGAATATTTTGAAAATATTCCCTAATTTCAAAATAACAAACTGCTTCACTCTCACTGCTACTCTTCTACTACTGCTACATGAGAATATTTTACAGATATATTAGAACTTTGGATAAAAATTTCAGTTAAATTGATCATATGGAAAACACTAATGAATGTATTAGAATGAAATTATGAAAGACAATGGTAAATACAAGTATGGCTTGAACTCAAATAATCAGTTTATTGGCTATCCTGTGAAAATTTCAAAATCTTTCTTAGCCTTGTTCCTGAAAGGGAGGTTGACAGGAAAAAAAAAATCTTTGGATTCAGACAAAGATAAGAGCAGCAGTTCAATCCATTAGTAAAAATAAACTATATTAGGTCCTCACATATAGCCCACCTCACACCATTTTTTTTTTCAAATTTCCTTCAGATATGGAGAACAAAACAATTTTTGGTTACAATCAAGTAAAGTTGAATATGAAATCCTAGTTAGAGGATGGATTGAAGTATGGTTGTGAATGTTTTCCTCTATTGCCACACCAAATTATATTATGCCTATTTTGCCCTACTCTGTGCCCAGGAGGTTGACCCATGTAGATTATATCTCTTAAACTCCTTTGCTGACCAATCTCCAGTTAGGTTTAGCTAAACAGAGTTACAGACATAAGCTATAAAAGACAGGAAGAGAGAGAGCTTGGGGTATTTCTTCCCCCATTCACTTCCTTTTTCTTTGGGTCTTATTTCTCACTGGTGAAGCTAAGCTCCCTGACTATACAGTTAAGAATTATCTTTTTGGTGGCTCCATCCACTGGATTTAGAAAATATCTACTTCCTTCAATTGCCATATCAGGTTTGGGGAGGGTAAAAGGTAATTCCCTACTGCTGGTAGTCCCTTGGTGCCTCCATATAACTTTTTGGTTCCTTTAAACCCGTCAAAACCTCTGAAAGTAGTCCCTTTCTTGTAGTTTATTGAACCATCTGTGTTGGATTCTATTTTTGGACAAGGTCAGAACTAATATAGCGAGGTAGGAAAAATCAATAGTGTCTCCCTTTGAAATAATAAAGTATAGAATGAAAATGAATGGGATTCATAGGTATGTTAATAAAGTGTGGCTGTGTATGATTTGGATATATAAATACATTTGACATTTTCATGGCTATTTATCTGGGATTTAGAATATAAAATACTTATTAGAACTTGAGACTAAAATTTGGCTCTACCATGCTAATTGGCACATAGAGTACACGGTGAAAAACTAAGGGTTGAAGCAATGTGGGATATCTTGGACTTTAGACCAAGAACCAAAATGATTTGCCTGGTGACAACACCCTCTACTTAATGAGAAAAGCCCTAAAATTGTACATGTAGGTGTTTGTGTCACTCCACACACATACATCCTCTCCTTTTTATAGTTCTGGGTCCACAAAACTAAGTTAAAATGGGTTACAATGAATACATAATGTTTGCGTAATATTCTTTTGTTCCCATGCAAACACATGACTGCTTAAAGGCTTTATTATAATGTTGCAAATATGCATGCATCACCAAGTTGCCTGAAACTAAATTGTCTTATTGTTTTTCTTGTCCCAGTACCCAAAACTTGCACGTTTATCCATTGCATTGAACTAAAAAAGATACTTAAAAAAAAAAAAAACACAAAAAAACAAACAACTTGAGAGATAGATGCCTTTAAAGAAGGCACAGCATTTCAACATTATGGATCACTGTGGAGAGAGGAGCCAGAGATGGCCAAAGATGTTTTGTTCCCATATTAATAAAGTTGCAAACGTCATAAAAATAGCTTAGTTATCAAGTATGTTTATATCTTATTACTTGTGAAAGTGTATTAATCTGAATGTTTGAAATTATGTAAATAATTGAATAAAGGGGGAGATGACTTGGTGCCTTCCCAATTTATCTACAATAATGCCTTTATGGCTTCAATTAGAGTACATTCTTTGTTCAATTTTAAATTTAGAGCATCCAGCCCTTTCTAATTAATTTGTCATCCATTTTATGATACAGGGATTACTGATTAATACTGGAATATAAGCAAGGTCTGGTCTTCATTTTACAATGTGTATCATAAAATGCTAGGCTAAAGAAGAGTAATTTAAAAAACATGCTGATGCATGACTTTAATGTAATTAAAATAAGTTTGCATTCATGAAAAATTATAGGAGTCTATTAATCCCTCTATAAACAATTATAACTTTATCATTTAAAATTATTCCAATATCATACATATATGGTTTATTTTAGTTGTGATTTTTAAAAAATGAGTTTCTCTTTCAAAACTGTACTTTTGGGTCCTTCGATAATTTCCCTTTCTCTGTGTAATCACATGCATAACAAACAATAATATCATTATTAGGTGTGGTACAAATATGAAAACACAATCTAATCACATTAAAAATCACTGTTAAAAAGCACAGCATGATAAAAGGAATAAAATAAAAAAGACCTAATAAATGCAGAGATAATGTGTTAATGGATTGGAAGGTTCAACCTAATCAAGATGTCAATTCTCTCCAAACTGATCTATACATTTAATATAATTTCTTTCAAAATGCTGAGGTATTTTTGCAGTTACAGGTAAGTTTATTCTAAAAAATTAAATGGAAAGACATGAGCCTTATAATAGCTAAAACAAACTTGACAAAGACAAAAAATGTGGGAGGAATCATTCTCTCCAATATCAGGGCTTACCATACAGCTGTAGTAATCAAGATAGTGGGGAATTTGTAAAGAAATAGACACACAAATCAATGCAACAGAATAGAAAACCCAGAAACAGACCAACACAAGTCAGGATCAACTAACTTTTGACAAAGGTACAAAAGCAATTCAATTGGAGGAAGGATAGCCTTTTCAACAAATAGCGTGAGACTAAGTGGACATGTGTGAGTCAACAAATGAACCATGATATAAACACCATACCTTATGTACCCTATTAACTCAAAATGGATCACAAACTTAAATATAAAATGTAAAAGTATAAATATTTTAGAAAAATTACTGGAAAATATTTGTGACCTAGGCAAAGAGCCTTTATACTTGTCAACAATATCACAATCTATAAAAAGAAAAGCTGATAAATTGGACCTCATCAAAATTTAAAATTTTTGCTCAGCAAAAGATCCTGTTAAGAGAATGAAATACAAACTGGGAGAAAATGTTTGCAAGCCACATATATCCAAGCAAAGTCTAGTATCTAGAATATATAAAGAAATCATGAAACTAATTTTTAAAAAATAAGACAATGGAAAAAAAAAGCATGAAGAAATGCTTTATTAAAGATGATATACAGATGACAAATAAACACATGAAAAGGATTTTCAACACCATTAGCCACTACTGAAATGCAAATTAAATCCACAAGGATATAACTCTACACATCTATCAGAAGGGCTAAGATAAAACATAGTGACAATATCAAATCCTGGCAAGGAGGTGGTGAAACTGGATCATTCATACACTGCTGTGGGAATGTAAAACACTATAGTTACTCTAGAAAACTGTTTGGCAGTTCCTTTAAAAACCAATAAAATTGAAAACAAAAACAATAACAAACCTAAACATGAAACTACTATATGATCCAGTAATTTCACTCCTGGATATTAATGCCAGAGAAATGGAAATTTATTACTGATCTTGTACATGATTGTTCATAGCAGCTTTATTTGTAATAGCCTCAAACAGCAGACAATCAGAATACCTCTCAATCAATGAACAGTTAAACAAATCGTGGGATATATGGAATATGGAATACTGATCATCACCAAAAAATAAAAAATTACTGATACATGCAAAGACGTGGATAAATTTCAAGGAATTTTATTGTATGAAAAAGGTCGATTCCAAATGGTTACATAATGAATGGTCCCATTTATATCAGATTCATGAAATGACAAAAATATAGACATGAAGAACCAATTAATGGTTGCCACTGGTTAGGGATAGGGGAGGGGCTAGTGGCAAGAGGAGGTGGGTGTTATAAAAAGATTATAAAAAGGCAACAGGAAGGTTCCTTGTCATCATGCAACTGATCTGTATATTGGTTGTCATTGTAGATATATGTGCCTAAATATGTGATATAATTGCATTGAATAAAATATACACATCCAAACACATACACACATATGCACATACAAATGAATATCAGTAAAACAAACATGGGAAATCTGAAAAAGTTAGATAGATGCATCAATGTCAATATCCTGACTGTGATTTTGTACTATAGTTTATATAGTACATATAGTAAACATAGTAAAGATGCGATCATTGGGGCAAACTGCGTAAATATTGCATGGGCATTCTCTGTGTTTTTTTACCAACTGCATGTGATCCTTCAATTATCTCCAAAAAAACTTCATTAAAATAAAACCAGCTTATCTAAGTCTATAGTCAGTGGTAATAGTCTGATATTATCTCATAATCTGTAACCAAGGTTCCACAACAATGTAGTATATTGGTGGCGAGGTGTATTGGAATTCCACACGTGTACACAACTGTTTTGTAAGTTCACAAGTTCTCTAATAAAAATATATTTTTAAAAAGCAAATAAAGCCAGCTGATAAGTGTCACAACTAGGAATCAAATACAGGTGAGAGGCCACTGGCCATGCTCATTGCCATGGCCTTATCCTGCCCCTCATAGGTCCTCAGATGCAAGAAAGTAATTGAATTGGACTGTAGGCACCAGTGACCCACTATACAGATTTCCTAAATTCTAAGCTACCATTAAAATTTAGAGGCACCACTAGCTTAGAAGCAACTTTTGAGAAGGAATATAAATCCCACGATCATGTTAAATTGTATGAATTTAAAATGGTTAAGATCATGGTCTGTCTACTTCTACCACTTAATAGGGATATATATGTACATATTAAAGAGAGAGACATTTAGGAAGTTACTTAACCTTTCTGTACCTCAGTTTCCCCAATTGTCAAATGTGGGATAACCGTACCTAACTCATACAATTATGCGTTAATATACTTATAATAGTACCTGGCACATAGTAAGCTGTATGTTGGTGTTAGTCATTATAATAGTATACGTTCTGATATTAAAATAAATGTGGGGAAATGCGATTTTTAAAAGAGAGGAAATACAGTAAAAACATTAAGCTGATTCACTGCTGGTCTAGACTGTGTATGTTGTCTTACCAGTTCCTCATCTATATGTCTTAAGCATTAGCCACCCCAACCATCCCAAGGGTCACTTTATGCTAAAGTCCTGTGGAAAGAGATTTTTTACCTTTACATTTACTCCATAGTCAGATGCCCACTGGACAGTCCCTTCTCCGTGTTTAGTTCCCTCTGGGCTGTCCTCCCTGATGCTCCCCCGCAGGTTGCAGGCTATAGATTACTGCCGAGCTTGTCACACTATGTGGAGCAGCCAGATTCTGGAGCTTCTTGGTGTGCTGCTGCTCCTTTTCCTGGTCCTCAGCCCAAAGTCAAATGTGGAACAGGCCACAATTCCCCTATTACTTACCTTCGTAGTCCCTACAACTCTACCACACAGAATACTGGGCTTTAGCCGAGGGTTGGGAGATAGGGTAATTAGATCTAACTACTAAGAGAGATGGAAGGATGCAAAACTGTACACTGCAAATGGCTTTTGCCTTTGTGTGGTACAACAGAGAAGCATGAAAGAATTACTCTATCTAAGAGTTCTTTGTAGACATGCCCCAGTTCCCTGCCCTGGGCTGCCTTACTGAAGGCTGTGGTCTTCCCTTTTCAAATGCTTCTATTTTCTAGTAGGGTATTCCAGAGCTTCCTTTATGGAAATCCCACTTCATAATAGTTAACTTTGAGCCCATACTATATGCCAGGCACTGATCTCACTGTTGTATCAACATTAATTACTGTATTTCATGGACTCTGAGATGTACATACTTTACACTTTAGCATTAATGTGTGGGTGTCCAGTGTCTCAGGTCCTGGCTCCCCCTCCCCAAGGGAAACTTCAGCCAGCAGCACGTAGATGCCTGCTTGACCCAGGACACAAGCCAAAATTTAACAGACCTCCTCACAGGAGAACAATGTACAGATGGTCTCATAGGCTATAATGTTCTCCAGGCTGTACACATCCTTCCTACAGTAACATCACCACACCCTATTTCTGTGCTTCATGTGTCCCTAGCAGAAGTGCTGTTATGAAATGTATTCATTCTGAGACCCTATATATTGCCCCTCGTTTTCCCACCTCTTCGCAGAACGCTATCTTCATTCTCTGGCCAACCGCCACCAGAGAGAATCTACTATCCCAGTAAAGCTTATGCCTGACACTGTGCCATGTGTCCTTTGGTCTGGCAGCCGCCCCGACCCATGCCCTTCAGGGGCTGGGCTGGGTTGGAACATAATGAAATTAAGCTGTCTTAAAATCAATGCTAATGGAGTTTAGGGGGTAATTAAAAAAGTGTTTACCAGTTCATAAAATAATGATTGGTCTTAAAATTGATGATGTCTGATTTTCAATTAGTTACGCAATTCAATCCTCACAACAACTCCAATATGTAGGGATTTTTTTAAATCAGCGTTTTACAGATGATGTAATTGAAGGCTCAGAGAGGTTATCCAGATAGTAGCCTCAAGGTTACTCAAGATGACAGCTAATAAAAGGTGGATTTGAACCCAGGCAACCTCATTCTAGAGTCCCTACCCATGGGAGATGATCTCCTCTTGGATGAGCATGTATCCCAAGGATCCTCATTACTTATCACAGACAGTCCAGTCTAGTTCATACTTATGGAATCAAAACATTTTCGAAAGGTTTATTAAACCTGCCCAGTTGGCCCTGCCAAGTTATATTGTTAAGCAAGGTGCCCCCATTTTGTTTCTCCTTCCCCTTTCACACTGAGCCCTGAGGCCTCTAGAAGCATAAAATGTGGGCCTTTTACAGGACTACCTACTCCAAGAATGTCCACCCTATGGCTATACAAAATAAGTGTAAGCAGCTTCCCTTAACCCATCCACCTTTGTTTTGGCAATCCATTCAAATTCCAGGATAGGACAATCTCCTGCAATCTGTGAAAAAGCAGTCTTGGTAGAATTTATTTTTCTTCCATCCTAGCAAAATCTCCTAGATGGTGAGGTTGGGACGAAGGGGAGGGCTAGAATTATTGTCCTTCCAGTTACATATATTTGTGCTCTTTTTCAGTGTGTCTTTTGTATTACGTGTATATATTTTATCAACTCATTTCCCCATTGATTGGTGATAGAAAGTAGCAGAGATTTGTGTCTCTCAAACTGTGCCTGAATAAGAGAACAAAAAGCCAGGCTACTTCAACATGAGGATAGACTATATTAGATCCACTTTTAAAGATTGGAGAGAAACAATTGTAGAATATAAAAAAATTCATGCATTTGGAAGCAGTCTGATCAAAGAGTTTCCAAATGCTGTAAAATGTGTAGTTAATTTTCTTCCTTTTGCTACACAGACTTTTGTAAAATAGGATTTTCATGTCGCCAGGCAATAACAACCAAATACAGGAATAAACTTAATACTATACTGACATGGGGATTATGGCCCTTCATTTCTGAAATTAAGTGGGTATGGCAATTTTTAAGAAGAACAACTCAATCCTCATTTTAAAATGTTTTTATATATGCCAAATTTTATACAGAGAGGCAAATATGTGTTGATTTTTATGTATTTTGTACTTTTTAGTGTCAATTAAAATGATTTAATATCCCTGTTTTAAAATTGTGTAATAAAGGCTAAATCAACACATGAAGCTCATGCACAAGGAAAGCACAGCATGGTATCTATAATTAGCCTACAGAGTTCTTTTAAACTAAACATAATAGTTACCTAAAGGGAGTCATATTTCTTCAATTGATTTCAAACTAACCTGCCAGCCAGTTCCAAATGAATTTCGATTCCTGTAACATGAAAATTGTCCCATGACAGAACTTTCAGCGGGAACAAATTCATTCCTTCTTGAGTGTATCATTTGCAAAGCACTATGTCATGTCACTTAGAAAGGGATCTAAATTAGAAATTTTCCCAAAAGCCTTAACCAGGTATATGACATATAGCAGTTAAAAGGCTACTGCCGGATTCACTTTTAGGCCTGTATTTGCTTGAACCATTCATTTAGCAACTATGAAGACCATCTTCTCTTTGTTTTGTTCTAGCTTCCATGGTCTGGCATTTTAAGTGCTCTAGATCAATGCATTTTTCTAAGCAAAGTACAGGATGTACAGAAGGAACCTGGTATTTTTAAATTTGCATGGTAGTTATAAGGCATTTATATGTTCTTGTGGCTTAATGCATCCATCAACCTAGTATTGTTAAGTATTATCATTCACATTTTGCAGCTAAGGAAACAGACTCTCTGCATTAAATAATCTGCCCAAAATTAGAACTGAGATTTTTAAATCCTATTACGTTCAACTCTAAATCCTATGCTTTTTATTTCCATAATCTTTATGAGGATAATGACATAATGTCACCAGATAATATTTCAAAATTCTGCTGAGTTAAGGATGGAGCAACAATTACCAAATATTTAAAATGTTGTCTAGGTGTAGGTGAGGATACCCATCAATTCTAAGAAAATCCTATCTACAGTCCTTGCTACTGTCAGAGCAACAGAATTATTGATATGGAGCAAAAGTATGTTCCTTCCTCCTGACATACCTTTAAAGTCAATTTCTGAGACACCAAGGTTTCAAAGAGAGAAAGAGTTTTTGGTTGTGCAAGCAGTGGAGCCCAGTGGTCTCATGGCTCAAATCTGCCTACCTGATCTACAGAAATTCTAATATTTTATAATACCCGGGTGGTAATGAATAAGTGGGGTGGAGTTGGATATAGGTTATTTCATTAATAAACATTAAGGAGCTGAACAGGACAGACTGGATGGGGTAGCAAACCAGGGTCAGTCATGAGGATTTGGGATAGTGTTAGATAGAACAAACCTCAGTTACAAGGTCTTTTACATGGATATTAAACAGAAGTGCTTAGAGCGGTTATGATCCCAATACTAAGTATGCACCAGGGTAAATACAATCTAAAATTACGATCCCAGTAGTCAGCATATACAAGGGTGAGGTTAAGTCTAGACTCACCATAAATAGGGGTGGGACACTCTAGCCGGCTTCAGTAATTTCAGGCATTTACCATTTGCTATTTTATAACATAAAGGCATCTATCTAATGATTCAGTATTCACGATTATTTGTTCATTCTTAACCCTTGGTTACATTATGAGCATATGGAAGCTTGTTAAAAATGCCAAGTCTAAGGTGTACCCCAAATTGACTGAATCGGAATTTGAAATTAAACAAGAAACCCAGGTGATTTGGATTCACATTAAAGTTTGAGAAGCAATGCAAAACTACAGTTTTCCAATTGTAATAAGGGACAAATCAGTCACTCTGAATCATTCTGAATATTAATAAGAAAAATAGTTCACAAATTCCTTCATTTATTCCTTTATTATTTCAGAATATATTTTATAATGGTGTGAATTCTATCAGCACTTAATAGATACATGCCTGAGCTTAAATACATGAAGAGATGCCAGTCAAATTTAAATTATTACTTTTTAAATTGTTGCTTCGATTTTGAATTGCCATACTTCTGCTGAATGGGAAAAAATGTCATATAAGGTGGATCACATTAATGAGTAAGAAAATTAGAAAAATCAAAGATTTTGCTGCTGGTTTTTATAATTTTTACAGAATGCTGACAGGAACATGATTATTATGAAATCTGAAATAAGTACTCCCACAGTTAGCAATTTTTTCAGAACTATGTAAGCATGTACCTAGGCTAGTCTGGTCAAACAGAGTAAAAGTTAAATAAAGGCAAAATAGAAAAAGAAATAATTTTTTTAAAGACTTAAATTTCGTGCAAGCTATTTATACTCTGCATTTACAAGTTTGGTCGTTTGGAATAAAATGATACTTTAGCTTGGCTTGTTTTTCCCTGAAATGTTTAATTGTGGAATACATTGTTTGATTTGATTAGTTGTTTTGGAAACCAAGTAGGAAAGGTCTCACAATTTACTTCCTTCAAAAACTAATAAAGACGACATTAGCATCCTTCCTATTTACAGGAACATAGTTTCTTGAGCACAATTGAGCTTACCTAATGCTGTGGAAATGAAATGAAATGGAAGGATATATCAGATTTGAGTGTGTTTTAATGTGACCTGACAGAATCTAAATGAGGCTTCATTTTATAACTTGCTACACAATTAAATTATATTGGCAAGTGCTAGGGTCTTTGAGCCATGCAAAAAAAAAAAAAGGCATTCAAAGCAAATTATCAACATGTTCATAGGAGTTAAATAAATTCCCAAATTTATCAGGAAAAATGGGGGCAAACACAACTTTTTGGCTTACTTTTCCTGCCACTACCCATAAAAGCACATTATTTGAATATTTCATTTTCAGACATGACATTTTTTCCCATTCATGACAAACACATGAAAAAAATGATTTTTTAATCATAAAAGTGACTCAACTTTTATTAACAGTTTTTTTCCTGAAGCTGTGTATTACAAATATCCATCTTTTGGCTCCTTCATCATTGCTTTTAACTAACACATTTCCATAACACTTGCTTATTATACATAGTAAACGAATACTTAAG
Organism: Dasypus novemcinctus; assembly: GCF_030445035.2. Taxonomy (NCBI): domain Eukaryota; kingdom Metazoa; phylum Chordata; class Mammalia; order Cingulata; family Dasypodidae; genus Dasypus; species Dasypus novemcinctus. Next base: position 37,510,657 of record NC_080704.1, read on the forward strand.
TTAAGTGCATGTGACTATATTTTAGGATCCTGGAATGGAAGAATAAAAATCAATGGCCAAAAAGCCAATTCCTGCAGAAAAAATCATTTAGAAAATGAATGAAAATACTTACTGTGACTATACAAAAAAGTTAAGAAAAAGAATAAAACTGCCTGTTACATTTATTCATATTTTTCATTGATAGTTATTCACTAAAGCTGTCCTTATTTTCATTATTGACAGAAGAAAAGATAAAAATAAAATTTAGAAGGTGAAACAGATCTATTCTGTGTTATCTTAAACAAGCACTCTTTTTCTGTCCTCCTTATTTTTGATGTGAAATTTTGTGATAAGGTAAAAAAAGTGGGAAAGCCTAGAGCGGTGGTTCTTAACCAGGAATCCATGGAAGGGATAGGTGGAACTATTTCAGGGGGTCCGTGAGCTTGAATTGAAAAAAATCAACTTATTATCTTTATTTTCTCTGACCTCTAGCTGAAATCGAGCATTTCCTTCACATATGAATGTATGCAATAAAGTAGTATTCATTGCAAATCACATTTAAGTTGTTGCATATCTCAAAAAATCACATGCTCATCCATACTTTGAAATCACAGTAGTCGTGAGACCCAATGCTAGCTGAGTGTTAGAATTATTTCTGCTACATTCTGAGAAGGGGTCGGTGGTTTTTGCTTGTCTGGCAAAGGGATTCGAGGAACAAAAATGTTAAGAATCCCTGGTCTAGGGCGGCGGACTTGGCCCAGTGGTTAGGGCGTCTGTCTACCACATGGGAGGTCCATGGTTCAAACCCCGGGCCTCCTTGACCCGTGCGGAGCTGGCCCATGCACAGTGCCGTGCCGCACAGTGGTGTCCCCTCGTAGGGGAGCCCCACGCGCAAGGAGTGTGCCCCATAAGGAGAGCCACCCAGCGCGAAAGAAAGTGCAGCCTACCCAGGAATGGTGCCACACACACGGAGAGCTGACACAACAAGATGACACAACAAAAAAAAGAAACACAGATTCCTGTGCCGCTGACAACAATAGAAGTGGACAAAGAAGACGACGCAGCAAAATAGACACAGAGAACAGACAACTGGGGTTGGGGGGGAAGGGGAGAGAAATAAATAATCTTTAAAAAAAAAAAAAAAAAGAACCCCTGATCTAGAAGATTGGCTGGCCAAAACAGTTAAGTATTCTAAAGAACTGTGTGCACATGCTAGATTCTCAGTTTAAATGAGTACAGAAGGTGCTTTGTATCATAGAGGTATTATTTGTGACTTTCCAACTTTTTTGAGAGTTCTAAAAGATGCTACCGTTTCCAAGGATATTCTCAACATCTTACATATTTTGTAGTTCATAAAGAATACAACAAAACTTTAGAAAGTTTGAAAACATGGCCTATGCTAACATTGGAAGATCAAAACCCAAACTAAAGGTATTTGCTTTCATGAAAAATAATTCAGAAATATAACAAACCTAGTTCCCTGCAACTAGACACACTCCAACAATGGAACTGCAGATTCTTTTGCTTCAGGATTTATGGAGGAAATAATGTAATAAAAAGTTACCTTATTTCTCAAATAATTGAATGTTAGAAATATTTGAACAAATATTTAATATATGGGTTAATTAAATACAGTAGATAGCCATCATTTGTTATGACCCAATATCTTTCAAATACTCACACTATATTTGATAGACTCTCAATTGTGTATCCTGCTTTTTCAAAGTGGAATACATAGGGAAATGGTTCCACTGATCCTTGTGAGATTCTAGGATATAGCACTGAGCAGCCTGAGGCAGTGACCAGTTAGTCTAATCTTATGAGAAAGGCAGTAGAAAGCATCTGAATCTTGTGGAGTTGCTATGGTGGATGCTCTGCCATACAGTCCTGTGGTGCTTTGGGGCTATGTACCCCAGAAAAACATGTTCTTAATCCATCCCTGTGGGTGTGGAGCCATTGTAAATAGGACATTTTGATGAGGTTACTTCAGTTAAGGTGTGTTCCTCCTCAGTCAGGATGGGTCTTAATCCTCTTAATGGGGTCCTTTATAAGCAGAATGAAATCCATACTATAAAAGAGAAAGTCACAAGAGGCAATGCTAGAAGCTGAAGGCCTACTGAACTCGGAAGAGAAGGGAGAGGCCAGGACAGGCCTCCATGTGCATTGACATGTGACAGAGAAGCCCAGGACCAAGGATCACATGCAGCCAGGCCCAAAATGCCAGTCTTAGGGAAGAAAGCATTGCCTTGGTGATGCTTTGATTTGGACATTTTCCCAGCCTCAAAAACGTGAACCATTAAATTCCCACTGTTTTTATAAGACAACTCATGGCATGATACTTGCTTTGGCAACCAGGAATATTAAAAGTACTGAAAATTATTAGAGTCGACAATCCCATAGTGGCAATGGAAGTTACTTTAGTCACAACAACCCAGTGTTATTATTGCCTTCCTAGCTGTGTTATGCTCCATAAATTGACTTTGCTCTTTGCCACCAAATCAGATTCTCCTGCCCTTTCAGCGATTCTTTAAGATACCCAATATTCTTATACTGCATGCCTTATTATTTACACTACACAGATTGGATTCAGTACTTTCCAATTAGGAATACTGAAATATAGAGAAAAATACAATTCTATCATTGTCTAGAGTAGCTCTTAAAAAAAAATCAGAAGACTCCATCTGTCAAATACTAAATAAAATTAATGAAAAGCTCCCAACCTCAAAAATTTTAGTACTTAAAGAGAAACTGGAAGCACTCCATCAGCACTGAATGATAAATGAATTATTCCATGTTGACAATGAACTTTTACCATTTTTAATTTTAATGTTATTTTCTTTTACTTTGAACAAATACAGGTAGATTGTGGGCAATACACAATATATAACACATCTACTTAAATTTTCTGTATTCTGATTAAATACTGTAAAAAAAACAGAGGTTAAGAGGCTAACCAAATTCCTAATCTGATCTATAATATCCAAGATAAGAAAACAGTCATTGAAATCACTCTGAAACAAAATTCTAAGCACAGTAATAAAATTGAGCTCCTATCATGTAGTGACATATAACTCTGTTGCTTCTAAATGAAAACTGATCAGACTATTTAATGAGACTAAAATTCCTTACAAGTTCTAAAAATGAGCAATTTCAAGCAATTTGAACTAATTGCTTATGATATTTAAAAATACATATGATTAATCCCAATTAATGGTTTTAAGGCAGCTATAGATGTTCATGGAGGATACTTATTAACTAGAAAATGTTATAAACATTTTTATTGGTTAATTAAGATTAACATGACCAATCATAACAAGTGTTACATAAATTGAAATCGTCAATGAAGTTGCTCATTCTACATATTCATTTCTGTGACTATCTCATATAAAATATTCTGACTACGATCCTGTAGGTTGTATGCACACAATGGAGAAGAAAATAAAATATTTCCTAAATATTTTTAAAGAAAGTTAACTTTTTATTTAAAATCCTAATTCTCCATTTTTCTTCTATGGGGGAATTATTATTATCAATAAATTTTGTTTTAAAGATGAGGTTTAAATATAGATAAAATAAATTTTATGCTTAGTTTTTATTTATTCATTTATTTTTAATCTCATAGTTTATTTTTAATGGCAAAAATTGTCAATCTTTTTAAAGACAGAAACTTTAGAAATGAGAAAGTTACATTCATAATGCAGTCACTTTCTTTAAATAAATACTACCATTCACAGAAATGTTAGAATTTTTCTAACTTTTGGTATAAGTATTAAAGAGAAAAATATCCTCTGAATCGAAATGAATCCACAAAATGAAAAGGAAAATACTATCAGTAATTCCCAAGTGCACCATAAATTAATAGATAATAATATATAATTCCCTTCTCATGTGTACTTCCTTAGGTATTTGATGGAACATACTTTAGGAATGAACACATTGATTCAGGGTCAAGAGAAGATTAGATAAATAATTGGAAACTTAACAATTCAAATCAATAAAATCAAATCAATAAAAATCAACAATTTGAGAATTAAACTATTTGGCACATACTAGATCCCAAGCACTGTACTAAACATACAGTTAATAAATAAGATTGAAAATCTGAAAATATAACCTTACATTTGGGATGCTACAGAATTCAAAGAATTATGCTTATTACTCATTATGCTTCTATATCTTTATTAATATAAATGTATAGCTATAGATAGTTTTATGAAAGTGATTGACTTTCTACACAAAGCAAGCAACCACCATTTGCTATTGCTTTCATCTAAATACCAAATTATGTAGCCGTTATGCTACATGTCTCCATTGCATTTACATCATAATACATATCAGCATATTTGGTTTGATTGGGACCCTAATTATAATATAGGTTGAGGACACATTGCACACTTGGTCTATCCATGAGTTATGTAATTAGTTATTTTCACAATGTAATAAGTACCTGCAAATTCACCAGCCCAAACTAAAGCCGAGAACTTGAAAATAACTTATATTTATGCCAAGCCCTTAATATTAATACTCACACATATGAATCTTATTCCTGTAATATTGAAATTTAGTCTAATAATATCTATTGTCTAGGAGTTAACTCCTGAAAACTCCCTTTATACTCAAATGTGGTTTCTCTTAAGCCAAACTCAGCTAATAAAATCATTTCCTAAATACCCCATCTCCTACCCCTGGCATGGGACATGACTCCCAGGGATGAGCCTCTCTGACACTGAGGGATTAATACCAAGCCCAACCAGCAATGCATTTGGAAAAAGACCTTGACCAAAAGGGGGAAGCATTAAGTACAAAAGAATTTTTATAGTTAAGAGAGTTCAAAGTGAGTCAGGATGTCATTCTAGAGATTACGCTTATGCATGTCTCAGGTGGATCTCGCTAACTGCCACAGTAAACAAAGCCTCAAACAGGGGCGTTCCTGACAGCTTTAGAGCAAGCCACACAACTCCATGAAATCAGCACACCCCATTGGTGTGCCTGACCTTGAAATAGCTCATAACCTATTTCCCCAGTGTAACAGAGTTACTCATTTATAATTTCCCTGCATGATTCTTCTACTCCTTTTATTTAAACCTATAATTAGCAGTATACCTATTAATATATATATTCCAGAGATTTAAATTTTCAGTCTGTTCATATGCCAGGTAAGCCCTGAATCTCAGCAGAGTTATGTTCAACACCTAATCTCTACTTCATTAGACTTACCCCGGGTGACTAAAAAAAGGATGATGATGGGCAACAATTCCCATCCCCAAAATCAGAGAGTATCTACAACTGCAAGCAAGACAGTTTTACTCATCTGCCCCATGGTCTCTAACTCCCCTCTCAATCAGAAGCAGAGTGAGCATCACCATGCCCAAATCATCAAGACTGAGGAATGAACAAACATAAGGAGGGAATACAAACATCGCCAAAGTGGACTAATTATTACTGTAGTAACAGAAGAATTTGTAGCATTGATATAAAGATGGTGACAGAAATTCTGAGAGAAGGGAGAGGGAAGAATATGTGGAATATAGGGCATTTTTAGGACATTGGAATTGTTCTGCATGACATAGAAATGATGGTTACAGGCCATTATACATTTTGTCAAATACTGTAAAATGTTATAGTGGAAAGTATAAACCATAATGTAAACTATAGACCTTAGGTGGTAGAAATTCTTGAATATTTGTTCAACAATTTTAACAAATATACCATACCCATGTAAGATGTTATTAAGAGGAGAAAATGTGAGAGGAGGAGGGGTATATGGGAATCCCCTATACTTTTGATGTAACTTTTCTGTAGTCTAAAACTTCTTTAGAAATAGTTTATTACATGAAAAAAAAGAATACCTATATTTAAACCTATTGTCCTTTGGCATCTATCCCTAACTCTTCCCACTGAAGTATCAGACTTTGTAATAATTTATTCATCATTTATTTTCATAAATTTTGTTACATGTACATTCACACATATAGGTGCATGTTCCTAAAGAGCAATTTTCATTTTAAATGTACTTAACTTTATGAAAACGTAGCTATCATGCATCATGTCATGTTGTAGATTTTTTTCTCTTCATATTATATTGCTAATATTCATCCATATTGTTTTGTATTTGCATGATTCATTTTTTTTAATTCTGTATAATACCCCATGCAGCTATTAAACTATTCATAATATACCTATATATGTAGATATATACATATATATGTGACACATTCATATATACATATATACCATATATTATACATACATGCTCTTTATTTAATAAATGTTTTGGTAAAATGAAAGTTATAGCTTTTATATTGTTTATTTAAATATGTAGATATTTCTCTCTCCACAAATCAAGTTTGTTAAACAGTAGAGAAAAGAGACAGAGGAAAGAACCATTCATACCACAAATATTTTAGATAGAAACAGAATCATAAAACTTTGCTGTTTAAAGTGTATTTATTCTTTATACGCACACATGAATACAGTTGTGAAGAAAAAAAATTTTAATTTATACTCTGAAATGATGCTGAAAATACTTTGTACCTTGACAGATTAAAAAATAGCACCAGAGAAGGACTACTCATGCTTAATATATGTAGAAGTTTTAATTATCTTGACTATAAAATTGTGGAAATAGGTAGAGTTAATGGTAACACATTATAGTGAGTAAAAGCTGGTTTATAAATGGGATTGAGGCTGAAAAGGGTAATCTAGAGATATAAATGTCAACTGAAAGAAAGCTAGAGAATAAACTAGGGACTGAATAACGCAGTGAGTCCAGAGGTGGATAAGAATTGTGGTTGATGGAACTGATGCAAGAGTGTATTTCTGTGAGCTAGAGCAGATGTATGTCACTATTGTAGGGTGGTGAGAATGTGAAGAAGCATGAGAAAAACACAATTGGGGTGACTTATGGACTGTGGTTAACAGCAATACTGTAATATTCTTGCATCAATGCCAAAGATGTACTGTGTTGATAATGGAGGTGTATGGAAAAAGTGTGCCACATGCACACTATGGACCATGGTTAGTGGTAATAGTCTCATATTATCTCATAATCACTAACAAATATTCCACCATGGTGTGGTGTATTGGTGAAGGGGTATTGTGTGGGGATTTGACACACGTGCATGATTGTTTCGTAAGTTCACAACTTCTGAAATAAAAACATATTAAAAATAATAATAATAGAATGGTTTGGGGAAAGTACACCAAATGTATAGACTACAGTTGGCAGTAATATTTTGATGATATTCCTTCATGATTTGTAACAAATGTTTCACAGCAATGCAAGGTGTTAGTGGTGGGGTGATAGGTGGGACCCCTATATGATGTTATGCATGTTTGTTAAGTAAGTTCACAACTTTTACTGTACACTTATTGCTTCTGTATGTTCATGTATGAATGACATACTTCAACAAAATTTTTTTAAAAATAGCACCAGAAAATCCTAATGATGTGACTCCTACAATACATGGAGAGCTAAATTGTTTCAAAGAAATATTTTCTGGCCCATAGGCAATGGTAAACATCTAGTTTTACATATGTGTTTTGGAATCAAAGCATGTACATTTTATTTCTACTGGAAGACCCTATACTTCGGAATTTCATATCACTATATTAGTTTGTGTACCCTCTCTAATTAATTTGGCATCATAGCATAAATGAATGAACAAATAAATGTAGATGAAATAAAGCAAGGATATAATGTTGATACAATTCACAGAAATTGACTTAACATACAATTTAGCAAAGTTATTTATTTCTTGTCTTAACAGTGCAGAATTCAAATTAAAAACAATCTCTAGGCTTACCCATCCTGCTTCCTCATCCCCTTTGTTAACGGTACTCTGATATTTTCAGGTATCAAGGGACAGTGTGCTCTGAGAATGGTTCCATCCCAAAGGACAATTCTTGATGGATGCAGGCCACTCATGGGGATCCTATTCTTTGCCAGTGCTTGACTAGAAAATATTCACATTCATGTCCCTAAATTATAATAACAGGCAAGCTACCTCTAGTCTCTTGCTACATTAAATAATGTACTTTTACATCAAAGCTACATTTAATTGGGTACTCATATATATGATATTTATGCTATAGATGTATGACAAAACTAGTTTTAGTTAATTTTTGATGAACAATTTATGCCAATGCCAATATATCTGACAACCTAGACGAAATGGACACATTTCTTGAAAGGCATAAATTATCAAAACAGGCACAAAAAAGGAGAAAATCAGAATTGCTTAATCTATTATAGAACTTAAATTAGTAATTAGAAACCTTCTCAGAAAGAAAATTCCAGGCCCAAATGGCTTCTCTGGTGAATTCTGTCCAAAGTATAAAGAAGAAATAATATCAATTTTTCACAACTCTTTCAAAAAATTGGTGATGAGAGAACATTTCCCAACTCATGCATAAGGACAGTTTTATAGTTTTTATAGAAATTTGGGTTAGTGGATAATTGGGGTATTATCAATGGCTACTTCTCTCCAGAGATTCTAATTGAGAAGAACTAGGGCTGGCATTACAGGTTGTGTGGGGGTTACATGTTCAGAAAATAATGTATTGAATTCCAGAGTGAATTAAATAAAATGAGTGAAATTTGGTTTAACTTGTGAAAAAAGAAGCAAGTGTTACTGTGTAAAATAAGAATTTCCTAGTTGGAGATGCTCTTAGAGTTGGAATAGTTTAAATTTAGGGATGACTAAAATACTTCAAAGAAAATAGTGCCTTAACATCAATGCTTAGACTACTCAAGTAATTGTTAAGTGTCATTAAAATGTTAGTTATAGGTAGCCTGGAGTAAATTTTCAACTTTTCTTTTATAAATAGGTATAATTATGTTGATGATGACCCTAGGCACAGGGTTTGCTAGTATTCAAGAGGCATGATATAGAGAAACAAATTATGTGAGGAAATGAATGGAAGAGGAACACACAGTCATTCTGAAATTTATTAAAAAAACAAACAAACAAATATCAAGATGGCTACCGGAAAGCAGTGTTGACAATTTTTCTCTTAAATAATTACTTTCTTCTTTTTGTTCTATCTGAATATCTCACTGACCTTCTTTACCTCAAGCTGCTTACCCTTGGCCACCACATTTTTTTTCTATTTCTCTCTCCTCAACAGCAGTCATTCATCTGTTTTGCTCTGCTCTCCACAGTTCTTTCTTCATGCCTCAAATTTGGAAAGGGGCAACTGACTAATCTCAATGCACTAGATATCTCAAAATGGTTGTTTTCCGTAATTCCCTTGAAAACATGTAGCCTTCATGTTGGCTTTAGGAAGAACAGATCCTCCTTGAGAATTCATGGGAATTAGGGGTTGAGTGAGAAATAAAGATTGCCTCAGGTTGAACTGGAGAGGAGATGTTTGATATCACATAGGACTGCATTTTGATATACATAAATGCATCATGATAACTTTAAGAAAAACAAAACTATGCAACTTCTGAAAATTGTTAAAAGCAGCACACATATACATGCACATTTAAAAGAAAATTATTCAAAAATGTGCTTAACAATGTATTTAGTTATTTCTCCTCATGAAAGTAACCCATGATTGGTCATATATATTCATATCTAAAAATGTGGATAAAGCATCTTGCTTGGTTGTATTTGGACAAGAACAATGCTAAATTTCTTCTTGACTCACTGTAGCTAATAATAGCTCTGATCTGATTTAGCTGGGTAATTCTGGGTTCTGAGTCAGTCAGAAATGAGGACAATCCAAAAGAAATAAACAAAACTAAACTAAAACTGAAAATACTGAGCATCAAGAAGATCCATCTCCTATTGAGAAACCAACAGGTTGTGCATACCAAGTACCTACTGTGAACAATGATATAATTGGAAGTTTGATATGGACCAAGCCTTCTTAATGGAATTTGACCTATAAATTGAGACATATGAGTGTTTTTTGTTTGTTTGTTTGTTTGTTTGTTTTAGGGTAGGCAAGCAAGTGAAGAGTTTATTGAAAAACAAGAGAAAGGGAAAGTACACACACAAGACAGGCAAGCGCTGGCGCCTTTTTAGGTTGGCCTTTCCTCCTCCTCCTTCTCCATGTTAAGAAGGGATCTTAGGTATTTGCTGTTCTAATTGGTTGCTTTTCTGCCTTCCTATTGGTTTATAGTATGGACCAAGCAGGTTACACCTGTTAGCTTTCAAAGAACCGACTTGGGGCCTTTCTGTTTGGAGTCATCTGGGGAGACATGTTAGTTCTTGATAAAATTTAATGAATAATACATACATTATCCAATTCCACTAATTTAATTGAGCTAGAGAATCATGGAAAGACAAGCTTTATAGACCCTGAAGTAAAAACTCATCAGTTTTGTTAATGCTCAAAATAAGTATTTATCATTTCGGAGTTGAAAAAAGAAATTGTCAATGAGTGTTTTTTAAACTAGGGAAGATTATGGAGCTGTTGAAAGTTAAACTAAAGAAAATATATTTAGCTAGTTCTGATCCATAAAATAGAGTGCATGTACTTGACAAAGTAAAAGCTGGAAGTATTCTAAGTAAACTTGATTTAAGTGCCAACATTCCAATGGAATCTTGACAGTTCACAACAGGTGTCAGCAGTCACAGAGTAAAAATATCCGCTTCTCTAAAGGGCCTGGAGTCAGGCAACCAATAAAACCATAAAGTACTAATGGCATTTTTCAAACTCTATCAGACCCTCATTCTTACTAATTTTACTTAGTTTAATTGTAATTTATTCACAGAGATGACCAGAGAATCCCATCATTAATTAGAAATGACTTTTGATGACTATTTTAAAATAGTTTTCAAACCACCTTCATAATATACCTAACAGCATTTTCCCTTTAATGAGAAACTAACCACTTTTAAAACACAGCTTATATTCCTTTCCACAGAAATAAATATTATCCTGTAAACGTTAAAATAAAATTTCACCATTAAAAATAAAATATACCCCTTTTATATCTGAATATTTGACACTATGTTGCCAGCCCTCTTGACCACTTTGTAACTCCAATTCACGGAAGTAATGGTGGTACTAAATTATGTATAAATCTGCTTTATTTCTCCTCATATAAGTTTGTTTGACCGTAACTCATTTTTTTTCCACATCGCATTTCTTTCCATTTTGTTACAATTTAGAAGACTTTACAATGGATTTTAAATATTTCCTGCTAAAATTATAATCAAATATCATGCCCTTGGAAAAGATTTGATGAATCAAATTAAGAATATCACATTAACAAATTCTAAAAAAATTTATCGTTACCTAAAATTTTGGGGAGTGGGGCAGATCAGATATATTTCAAGAGAGTTATCTAATTTTTGCATGTTTCTTAGGGAAGAATATTTTCAGTTCTACCGTAAGGATTTTTTTCCCCTATATTTGGACACAGGCTTTGATAATACAGGCCTTACATTTGTGGGGACAAGAGACAAACAATTAGAAATCAGTTATCATAGGAAAAAATTTTTTAGAGTTCATTATTTGATGGAATGATTCACAGAAAAGAAAATCAGAGAAAAAAATCACCAGTATCCTAAAATAAAAATATTATGGAGATTGGTTGCTTTGGTGACTAGATAATACAGGTTATTAAATTTGGTTTGGAAAAATGCCACATTGAACAGGATTGGGAACAATGCCAAATTTTGGATCAAGGTTTTGATTTCACTAAAAACTTTGTATCATATTTTCACTTTTTCATTCCTCTCTTCTTACTAAAGTAGAAAGTCTATTGATATGTTCATAACATTTATATGAAAAGACAAACTCCTTTAATAACCTAAAAGTTATTAGAACAATTTCTTATTTACGAAGTAGATTGACCTATGAAATGGAGCACTATATATTTTTTCAATCACATCATTTGGTAATTCATGCATATTATTCTTTTATATATTTGTGCACTATTTCATGGTGTGTAGAGGTTTGGTTAACTACATAAACATTAATAGTTATATAGTTATATATTCTTATAATAGTTAAATATTCATGTGTAAACACAGAGAATGCACAGTAAGAAATCTTTGGCAGTATATTCAAAGTAACTTCTTGGTATGACATTCCTGATCATGCTGAGACATTCATCAACTACCAAGAAAGGCTTAATCTCCTAACAGTTGGCAAATATCATTAGTCAAGTCATTAAAATCCCCTCATTTACCAAACCTAAACAAATGCCCAGGTAGATTTTCAAGTGAACAGCATTGCTAACACTGATAAAAAATTTTAGAGCAATATTTATTATAACATTTGAGTTAAATGAATAAAACTATTACATTTCTGAGCAAAGGAAAAAAAGCACCTTTTATCCTCGAATAAGGATGAAGAAGAAGATATCCATTCATACTTTATAGGAAATAAACTCCAAAAATACTTCTTGTTGATAAAATCAATTAGGTTAATATTAGGCTAGAGGGTTATTTAAATCATGTTTATATAATCACCTTCTAAAAGTTTAATTGCATAACACCATTTGAGTATTTTAAAACCAAAAGTGGAAAGAACACAGAAGGGAGTTTACGGAAGCAGGATATAGGTCTGGTTTTTTGTTGTTTTTTGTTTTAAAGATTTATTATTTATTTATTTCTCTACCCCCCCCCCCCCAGTTGTCTGCCCTCTGTGTCCATTCGCTGTGTTCTTCTGTGACCGCTTCTATCCTTATCAGAAGGATCGGGAATCTGTGTTTCTTTTTGTTGCGTCATCTTGCTGTGTCAGCTCTCCCTGTGTGTGGCGCCATTCCTGGGCAAGCTGCACTTCCTTTTGCACTGGGCAGCTCTCCTTATGGGGCACACTCCTTGCGCGTGGGGCTCCCCTATGTGAAGGACACCCCTGCGTGGCAGGGCACTCCTTGCGTGCATCAGCACTGTGCGTGGGCCAGCTCCACACGGGTCAGGGAGGCCCAGGGTTTGTACCGAGGCATCCCATGTGGTAGGCGGATGCCTTATCCATTGGGCCAAGTCCACTTCCCTAGGTCTGGTTTTGGTATTCCAAGGACTTCTTGGCTTTGGGTGAGTCACTTAACCTCTCTGCCTCCTACCCCCATCCCCACTCCTCTGTAAACAATCTGTAAATCAATTCCAACTCCAAAATTCTCTTTTTCTGTAGCCTATCCTCAAGGATTCTTCCTTTAATCAAATTATTTAATTTGTTTACTTCCGTGATTTCATGTAATACCACCATAAATCAAACCCAAAACAATAAAAGCAGTCTGACTTGACTGACAGAATATCACATTCTATTTTAGTGATTTTTATAAACAGTGTTATCTCAAAGGTGGATTGGACTTATTCCACATACCAGGGCATATACATCTGCCCTACCATAAGGCCAGAACAATGTTTCTAATGACAGAAACCTATGTAAGATAGGATAGAGAAAATTAAATATTTCTATTGCTTTCTTCCTTATCTATGCCAAATATTTTGGATAGAAAAAAAATTCAAAGTCTTCATACTTGAAGACTGATTAATTAATTCTCTATCTGATACTCCTCATTAATCAAGACTTACACATGAAGTTTATTTTACCAAATGCCTAACTAAGTTAAGGGGATATTAGGTAAAGATCAACTTCATGGTGATGCCAGGGAAGAAAAACCTAACAAGATCAGTAGTACTCTGATTTTCTTTTTATTATTGATAGTGTAATCATATATTTGATTGAGAATTTCAATTCTGCAGATATTTTTCTTGATAGTTTCACAAGCTCAGTCATATTTTATATTTATAAATCTAATCAAGGAAATTATTTTTATTTATATGCTAAAGCATAATATCATGTTTAATGGATAATTGTCTAATTATCTTCCTTCTGCATACACTAGCTAGCATGTTACATTATGTTGATACAGCAACAAACTCTCATGCCAGAAATTTTTGGACAACTTTAAAGTATGATTGAAGGACAAAACACAGAGGAGTCATGAGAAAATGTTGTGAAATGGGTAGTGCTTCCTGTGTAAGAAATAGTCAACAGCTAGAGAAAGACAAGAAAGTATGCTTTTATCTGACAGTAACACTACTTAAGCCTCAAGCATGGTTTCTCTAAATAGTAAGACTTTTTTTTGCCCTAAAGCCGTGACCTCTAGCTTATGTGATTAATAAAAATCCTTTGAAATTTTTTCATTTTGTTCTAGGATAAGAGAAGGCATAATATTTATATTTTAAATGAATCATAAACTACCTATTAATCATGATATAAAATGGAACAATTTTTTTCACTTGAGAATGTGAAGAATATATTCATATTTTTAGATTTCAGATATAAATATTCACGAAATTATTTCATTTTTGTTTCATCTGAATTAACAGGTAGCTTAAGTAACAATATATTTGAGAAAATAAATGAATATTAAGCATATATATTCAAAATCATTTCCTCAAGATTTTCTCAATTATTTAATGGTAAGTGAAAATTTTCATTTTTGCTAAAAAGTACAGTATTGTGATACTGTGATCCTGCAGATCAGTATTAACTTTCCCTGTTACTTCTTATGAAAGAGTTACCTTAATAAAATACTACTTTTGATGTCTTTATCCCCTTTATAAATATATAACTGAGTAATGCAACTGGAACATATCTCTATTCAGCATTTTATAATACAGGCAAAAACTTAGAGATCTTAACATAACATACCTGCAATTTTGCTATTTTCAAAAAGGCATAGCTGCTCTTTCCATGTGATCAAGAGGCTTCTAGAGACCAAGGTGAGAAAAGGTTCTGAGAAACACGACAGAAAAGCTGCTGCTCTTTGCATTTAAAGTAAATACCACTTTCATTCCCTTTAATTAAAAAAACCAATGAAACAAAAAACTTCTGTAGTCCTAAGATAAAAAATAAGTTTCTCTCAATATGGTAGTTGATTACAAAATCTATTTTGTGTGTAGAGATGGTCCTTCCACCAATTATTTTTAGCATCGTGCTATTTTCATTTAGAAAGGTCAGAGGAATCCTTTGCTCAAACCAATGTGATTTTCCTAACAAGCTTACTCTGCTAAGCGATCCAACAGAATTACTCTGTATGTTAATAAGGAGAGTAAATGGCTTTACCTGACAGAACCATTCTTTCAATGGTGGTTCATTCCAAGAGATGAATTTCTCTTTACTTGTCCAGTACCACACATATATTATTAAATATACAATATAGAAGCCTTCCCATTGAATTCTTATATTTTGCTTTTTATTAATATTTGGAAACAAAATATATCATGCTGCCCATTAGTAATCATGGTGATGAAATTGTTAGCCCATATTAGTAGCAAACCCAAGTCATTAGAAAGCCACGTTCTTTTCATATTTTCCCAGAGGATGGTTTGTTTGTTCAACCCTCCAACTTGCACAGTTATTATTCTCTCAATCCTCTTGCCCTCTGTCACATTTGCTGAGTGCCGATTTACTATCAGAGGAATGCATTGTTTCTCTGTGGGCACTGAAGGTGAGTAAAACGGAATCACCCCATCGCTGAAGATACCATAGCCTCCAAAAGCACAACTCTCTCCAGCTGCATTTAGAGAGCTCCCCAACAGCAGAAAGGCTCAAACTAGGATCTCTAAAAATCTAGCTAGAATGCCTTTTAGACAGCAACTTCTCACTCAGCAGTCCTGCGGTTACCCATTTTCAAAAATGTCTGAGGAAAATTTTCATTATTTCCTATGTTTTTTAGACTGCTCTCTCCTAATGGCATTATGAATATACAACTCACTAGTGTTTCAGCACAATGTTTTATGCATGATATTTTTAAGAACTGTACAAAACACAACATTAAAATTCTAAAGTGAAAAATAATAGCATTATGGCTCATTACTTTCTATATTGTGGGAGTCTGAACTCTGAGTAACTGTGCTGTCATCCTGTCAACTCACTCTAAAAGATCTGTTATAATGTTTTACACAATGTCATTCATTTCATAGATATAACTAGACTAACATGTTCCAGTTCAAAAGCAGATCGCAAATGTTTAAAAATGTTTTCACACAGTCACTTGAGAACTACCTGTACTGAAAAGGACTTTGCCAATTACCATAACTCTAACAAAAGTTCTGTTTCTACTAAGAGTTTTGATCAAATACAAAACAGACATTATAAATATTTTGATATCATTTTTCAACCTTATCATTACTTTCCTAAATTTTTCAGAGGTAGAATTTCAAAGATTTCCTAGACAAATTGGAGGAAGATGACAGAAACATTTCTTTGAAAATTAGTATTGCTTTTACAGTGAAATGAATGGCAAAATAATGGGAGCAAATAGACCTAGAAATGGATAATATTCTGGGATGTCCACAGAGTCCTTATACCAGTATGTCATATGATATTTCAGGACCCTTTGCTGTCATCATTTTACCACCTTTACACGCTCCCTCCCATCGAGCTTTGCTCATAACTGAAGGATTACTTACCATTGATGGATTGTTCTGAATTTAATTCTATTATGCAGCACATATTCAATTAAGACACATGCTGAGGCAGGACTCTCTTGACTTTTATAACTGCTCATTAAATAGCCAAAATGTTGAATAAGGGACAAGCAAGAAATTAAACATGTGTGAGGCTTTGAAGAGCAGCCAGAATAATACCAGGTTGAATTAATTATCGTGTTAAGTATATACAGAAGGGGAAGGTAAAATACCTGCTATTTATACAAACAAATCTTATTTAAATATATATGTTTAAAGTGAAGCACTTCCAAAGTATATTCCTGAACTCTGAATGGTACCATACTGGGCATATTTTAAAATCTGGGCTTAAAGCAATAAATTTTCTCCTAGTAAATAATTTGTAAAGCAACAATGGTTACTTTCTTTAGGAAACATTTTTCTTTTTCTTCAAGAAACACTGACATACTCCTAAAAACCTGAAGACTGAACAGAAATGCATTTGTACACACTTGCATTCATTTACTTATAAAGAACATAGATAACAACACTGCCTTCTTGAAAAATCTTCAAGTGGTATGTTTTCAAAATACAACCACAGAATTAAAAGCAGGAATGACAAGAGAAAAATAATAATCCTGGAATTGAGGAAGTAGCTCTTTAAGAGACAATCATTACTGCATGAAAATGTAAAAGATTATTTGTATACTTTTTTGTTATATTTCAGTCAATATTGTTAGAAAATGTGTCAGAAGACTCACAAAGGATTCATAAACTTATTTTGTATCATTTTAATATGAAAGACTATCAAAACAAGATTTGTGTGCTGTTACTTATTCTTATGGAATCCATTCTGTTTTCCTATGCTCATCAATTATATACTCATTTATTTTAAAATACTTATTGCCTGCTTTTATTGCAGACAGCAAGCTAGGCACCCCAGTACAGAAACTGCATCCATAACTGCATGACCTCTAAGTACTCATTCCACTGCTATTTGTGGGTCTACTAAATACTAGGTACCATCCTGGGTGCAAGGAGTATATTAGAAAATTATAAAAACAACAGGAAATACAACCAACCACACATACATATGCAAAGGTAGCCCTCAAGAGTCCATATTCTAGAAGGTGGTATAGATAAAAAATAGCTGTTAAAAGGGGGAATCACCAGTGTTGGAGAAGCACAGAAGAGATGCATATAAACCAGAAATATATGTTTGAATTAAAATTCCTGAAAAACTATTCAACACTTTTAAATTTAAATACTATTCCTTTGGTAGAGAAGATGGGAGACAATGTTAATTTTAGCACATCAAAATGATAGGTATATACATTTTTCTCTGAAACACAATGATCTTAGTTTATTGTCTATTAATTATATATATATATATTACCTGTTTAAAATATAGAGCAATGATAGGGAAAGATGAAAAGAGAAAAACCAGACACAATGCCTACACTTCTGATAGGTTCTTTTCCCCAGACTGACAGTGGCACCACGTTTGTTCCTTAAGTGACTCTATGGGTAAGGTAGGAACCAGAATTAAGATGAGTGCTTGGGGAAGCGGATTTGACCCAACAGATAGGGCATCTGCCTACCACATGCGAGGCCCACGGTTCAAACCCCGGGCCTCCTGACCCATGTGATGAGCTGGCCCATGCGCAGTGCTGATGTGAGCAAGGAGGGCGCCCCATAAGGAGAGCTGCCTGGTGTGAAAAAAAGTGCAGCCCACCCAGGAGTGGTCCTGCACACATGGAGAGCTGACATAGCAAGATGACGCAACAAAACGAGGGGCAGATTCCAGGTACTGCTGACAAGAATACAAGCAGACACAGAACACACAGCAAATGGACACAGAGAGCAGACAACTGTGGGGGAGACAGTTCTTGAAAATTTTTCTGACCTATTCTCTGAGACTCTGTATTTACAGAAGACAGCTGAACTAGAGAGATGGGGGAGGGGGGGAATCATAAAAGCACAACCAGTCGAAAAATAAACTGACTTAATTACAGAATTCTTAATATTTCTAATTATCAAAACAAAGCAGGAACCCCCAAAATGCCAGTAGTGTACCTATGTCTAGAATATTAGTGCAGGGAGCAGATGGAGAAAAATACAAAGTGGTAGACACAGATGGAGAAAGAGAGTAAAAGAAATAACTAGAATAATAACAATAAAAGCAAACACTTCCACTCCAAATAGCTCTGAAAGCCATGAATGAGTACAAGCTTGTGAAAGGGAGAGAAATACCACTACCACAGCAATCACTGAGCCATGGATTCAGTCTAGATGAAATTGTTCTCATAGATGTGTCTGAAAAAGACTTTAAAAGAATATGTTTGAGATGTTCAATAATAAAAATAAAGGTAATATTTTTTAAAAAAACAAGACCTTGCAAAAGCAGATAAAAATAAAACAATTGGATATTGAAAAGAAAAACAATACCATAAATATTGGAAATGACAATTGGGAATGATGGAACAATTTTTAAAAACAGGATAAAATACCTACATTGATGAAGAAAACTAGTGACTTGGATCATCATAATGAAGAATTAATCCAGAATGAAAGATAATTGTTATATCTAAGGGAATGACTATAAGAGTGCTCAAGAAATCCAACCAGCCACTATAGAGGGAAGAAGATAATGAAGTAATAATTCCAAAAGGATAATATAAAGTAAATCAACTAATCTACACTTTTATATACAACTATTATTCAGAGCACTTTCATGCAGAGACTAATAAAAATTATTGCTTCCATATTCTCACTGAAAGAATTACTGAAGGATTTACTTCAGCAAGAGAAAAAGATTTACCTAAAATTTATATGGTAAACAAAGGACTGGGTCCAAGAAACTTTGGAAGAAGAACAGGGTAGGGATGTTCTGCCTTACCACAAGTTAAGGCTAATTATAAATCTGCAATAATTGTTATATTTACAATTAGCACAGGAATTGGCAATGAAGAATATAACAGAAACGGATGGCCAGAAATATACATGTATGTATTAATCTTGATGCACAATAGAAGTGGCACTGTGGATGAGTGGAGAAAAGATGGACAATATCCAATGATGCTGGGACAACTGTTTATTCATAAGGAAAAAATTTACCTCACACTATGCTAACAATGATTTTCAGATCCATTAAGAGACCTCCAAATGGAAAGGAAACACTTTAACAGTTTAAAAAAACAATAAAGGTGAAAATAAGAAATAGACTCACATGAATTGAAAATTTGGCAAAATACATGAACAGATAATTCATAGATCAAATTCAAGGGCCAATGAATATGAAAGATCAATCAATCATGAAAATCAAATTAACATGAGCTATAATTTCACACTCATCAGACTGAGAAAAATTTAAGTGTCAATATCAAGCTGACAAAATGTGAAAAATAGGGGATGCATACATCGCTACTGGAAGCATATATCACTGCAACTATTCTGAAAGCAGTTATGGCAAACTGATATATTATTCTCTGATAGTTTCTCTGTGTTTCAAATATTTCATAATAACCAAAATATTCACATATATAAAAATGCCTCCCTTTAAATTTGAAAATTAATGCACATAATCTATTTTTAAGAATGAATTCACATGTCCACCATGTCTATCTGAAAATTCTTTATTGATGCATTCTTCCAATGGGTTCTGTGTATTTATAATGCATAAGTTTTCTTTGTGAAGGGCAAAACTGGAGACTCACCTTTCAATTATAGTACCTTATCAACATACATAATTTCAGATTCAAGAGTGACTTTTTCCAGAGCGAAAAAGCTGCTGTTGCTTTTTCTATAGAAAATCACCCCTTTACACTTCTGAGCTATGGGTTTTGAGCTATGGGCACTTGCTTTCTATGGATTTATTCTTTCCCCTTGTTGCCAACTAGCTTTTCATTTATATATTGGTCTTTAGCCATTTAAGCCAATGATCAAGGACTTAAGGCACCATACATAGGACTGTAATATTACCAAATATCTATAGAAAGATGAATATGAAACCAAGAGATAGAATATCAGACCTCTCAAAATAAAAATATTAATAAAAGTAGTAACATAATCTTACCAAATGTTGTTTACTGAAGTTAATTTATGCCTCATAAGTAGAAAGAATGACATCATTATGTATCTCTGGGAAAAGGAAAGTGATTTATAAACTACAGTTTTAAAAACGTACTTTAAATATTGTCTCCTTTTTTTTAACAAATTGCTTAAATATTTGAGATGAAAACTCCCTATAAAAATAGTCTTACATTTAAAATCTTCTCTCAAGTTTAACCTATCAACCAAACAAACACATCCACTGGATGATATTGGACAGCTTTCTACGCTAGCACTTTGCCTCTGCTGGGTTAAAGAACACCACCAGTCTTTAGCACATTTAGTGAAGGAAGCATGAGCCTATTACAGTGTTCGTTTGACTCTTCTATAAATGTTGAAACTTCTGCTAGAACAAACTTTATCTGCTGTAAATTCATTGCTGAGTCCAGATATAAGATCACATCCCTGATAGAGGATAATTCTAAACAAATATCAAAAATCAAATTTTGAAAGAAAATGAAAAGTCATCTACCCCAAGGTATTAGATGATGAAGATAGTCCTAGAATGACATTCATCCTAAGATAAAATGGAAAGATGGGCTCTTAGACCCTGTAGGTCAAATGGTAATTCATTAGTGAAATAATTCAGTTCATTTTTACTTTCTTATATATTTCCCTCTTATTTTTAATACCTGTAGTAAAGTCTTATTTCAAAATACTGACCAGGTCATATTTGTGATTCTTTGTGACATTAAGGAGCTGAGAGCGTGCTTATTTACTCTAGGGTTAGCGTGCTAAATCATCAAGAGTAAAATATAACCATGAGCAAAGTAAAATCAATGAAGTCAGAATCAAAGCTGTGGGGTCTCCACCTTTTTCCTAAGTAGAATGTTTCCTTTCATTGTGACCTTGGAATATCTGGACTTTAGTAGGGATAAAGGTAATTCTTTATGTATATTTATTGGAGGGCATTCATAAAATAATCAATTTTCAATTAAACTGAAATTGAAATTAAGAAGAAACAAATTAGATTTTCTTTATTGTTATAAGTTGTGAGAGATAGGCAGAGCTACCGCAGTTTTGGTTTGGTATTCTAGCCCAGAAAATTAATTACTATTACTCTGAAAAAAATATAATGCATTCCATTGAAACTCATGCCTAAAAACGCATGCCTAAATTATAACATAGGAACCTGTGGCCACAGGGGCCTAGAAGAGGAAGAAGTGGCTTCGTGGAAAAAGTAAATACTATGCTGATAATTGGAAGAAAATGGTGATTGGTAAGGACAACACATTCTCACTGTGACAATGAGAATGATCTACCTCATTGACCTTTGAAGTTTAGAAGACATTTAGATTAATTCAATGGGTTTCCTATTTTTTCTCAGAAAATCTCTCTTCAAAGAGGAAATCTATATTCAGAATGTCTTCATTTTTTCTGATATTTCCCTAGATCCTGACTAAACCAATCCCTCCTGAGGCTCTTCTTGGGAACCCTGGAGGATTTCCAACCATGATGAAAAAGCTCATAAAGAACCACCATAGAAAAATAAATAACAAAAATCATTAGAGGCTGGCAAAATTTTTTTTTATGCTGCAAAGAAAAATAAACCAACATATTCTTTTCCATAAACCTCTTGTGGATTTACTTTTAAAGAATTGATGAGTATTTACGTTACTGTCCCTTATTTCTTCATTATTTTGCCTGAGATCCCAGGTAACTTTGCCAATAGAAGATCTAATAAGTTATTGTTAATTCAAAGAATGATTCCACAACATCAACAGTGCTATTTTAAATTCTAATATCACTTTCCAAATTTCCAAATGTAAGTCTGAGATATACAATAAGCTGCAAATACCAATGTGAGTCCAATAAAACACATAAACATAAATTTCTCAATTTTATGCCATACTTTCTAGGATACTTAGAGAAAAATAGTTCCAAGACCTGAGATTCCACGTTAATTAAATTCTTAGTTAAAATTCCTGGCCTTATTTTAAGTTTAATCAGCAAAATAGCTTTCAGTTATCAAAAATAAATATGCATGATACTGACAGGTATTTTTGGCACCAAGTATTAGTGTTTTATAAGCGGGTAAATTATGTAGTCAGCTTTTTCCCAAAGAAGAAGACTCTTGGCATAATGGATTTAATGCTGATAGGTCTGACTATTCTTGAGAAATCAGGTCTAGAATATTGATATTTGAATGAGGCACATACATAAGACACTTATGTTGGTGAGGAATCCAATGAGATCACCCAGACTTTTCATCTCAAAGCAGCCTTCCTTTATTTTTGTATAGGCAGTGATTCCCCAAAATTGAAACAAACTTTTCCTTGTTGGTGAAAAATACACCACCATTCATCTCTCTCAGATCTCTCCAACCCCTGCCACCCCAAAGATAGTAGATAATGTTGACAATAGAAATGTAGAGAAAGTAAAGTGTCTTAAAAATAGGTGATTCTTGGTCCAGTAAACTATGTTTTGGTTTATTAAAAGTGGAATGTTTAACTCAACAAGGGCTTGGGTTTTGAAATACTTCAACACCATTATGTTATCCATAGAAAACTTTAAAAAACAAACTAACAAAAAGCCAAGCTGCAAATCTCTTTCATTGGGTATAACGTTTAATGACATCAAGTAGAAGCCAGAGTTTTAGTGAAACTTCAAAAGTTGATTGACTTGATAAAAATAGAGACAACTAACACATGAATCTTGATGACCACTGGCTACAAGAGAAAATCAAGGTCTTAAACATACATTTTCATGCGGTGACAGGTCAGAGCGGTGCTAATGCAACCACAGAACCAACCATAACTGAGCACAGGTTGAGTGAAGGATGTTAGGAATTATTTTTAATTTTATAAGAAGCAGCACAGAAGTCCAGACTGCCACTGAAGCATTTCTACTTAAGATACAGCTCAACCAGTAAAAAGGAGATCAGAAGACTCAAATTGTTAAGCACAGAAGGAAAGGGGCCTATTCTAGAGATAACTTACAAGTCACACATTACACAGCAATTAATAGTATGCTTACCCATTACAACTTTCAGATTCAGGTGAGTTCATGGTTACAACTTATGTAGGGGTGATGTAATGCAATGTGATTTCTTTTTGTGGTAGACTTTATTTTAATGGCTTTATAAATGACTTGAGTTTATACAATCATTAAGGATCTGATGGGGTCTCTGTAATTGTTCGGTTATCCTTTACTGAATTTTATGAGTGGAATTATATGCTTTAGTGGTATCTGCAAATTTGGAGGATTGCAAAGGTCTCGGGACATATATCCTGAGGATGTTGAGAGTTTTTATATATCTAAAATGAGCTGGCTCCATATAATTTTCTTTTTATAGCTTTAAAATTATCACCAAATAAATAGCCACTGTTAGTGATTTAAGGGGGCAATGCTTTGTCTGTCATACCCTGATTGATATGATATTTGGTTGACTTCTCTAGTAAGATGAAGCCTAAATATTTTAATCTTTCCTCTTTTCTTCTTCCCACTTCTACTCCTTACTTTCCCCCACAACTTTGATAGATATTCAAGGAAATGTAAAATTATTACACAAGGTTTGAAAATATCAAGATATGGTCTTTTTGTTGCACTGTTTCCAAACAGGTTTTTGAGAACCCAAAGGGTAGATGTGAATAAAGTGAGGCACAGAGTCTTTTGGGAAACCACAGAACAGAAAGGAAAATAGAGGACAAAACACAACCCCACACCTCCCTTCCCTAAGGTGCAGCAGAGGAGGATCACCCACTAGCACTGAGGATGAGAGGTGACCATTCTGGACACATTCTCTGCAAAGCCTCATCTGAATTGCCCCATGTGTGTCCTTCTGCTTCTTCAGTGCCTTGGGGTAATCTCAATTGATTCTCCACAACAGAGGCCAAGTACACTGACTTTCAGACAGTGGTGAGATTTAGAAAGGAAATCCTCAGCTCATGCACTTGGGAAGAAACTGGACAAGAGCAAAATCTATCTCATTATGCCTGTTCTCAACTAGACATTTTTGGCACATACCAAGCTGATATAACACTATGATTGATAAGTGGCCCTAAGAAAAAGAGCAAACACAAGCACCAACTTCAAAATGTGGCGATGTGGTAATCTCACAAAGACAGCTCAGATTTTTTTAAAAAATAGGGAATAAGGGATAGTAATTAAGTTTGCCCTGGGTACTAAAGGAGTTAGTCAAGGGGTGAGTGTACAGGTTGGCACTCCTACAAAAGGTAGACATTGGATTTTAGGATCACAAAAGCATGCAAAGAGAAATAACTGAGACAAGGTTAGCCACTTAGGCTTACTCTGAGTAGGCCCTTGGAGTCCTGACAAATCCAGAAAAAAGTAAAACAACGGGCTATAATCATCATGAGGGCAAAAACAGTCCTGTTTACTAGTGTATTCCCAACATACTGCGCTGTGCCTGTCACCTTTAAAGCATTCCTGGAATGGTTCTTTGTACATTCTCAACTACTATATCAGCTTTACCCACCTGTAAGCATCAACCAGAGATGGGGATAAGTAATAAAGTTAACTGGCTGCGATGTGCCCCTCAGCCCAGGACTAACCCACAAGCAGAGCTTAGAACAATAATGAAGCAACAAACTACAGCCCTGTTGCGACACGTTTTGAACTTGTCTACATTAAAGTTCAAATATGATCTCTTTAACCTTGGATACACACTCTGAATAAGGTATTTTATAAATAGCAATAGCAATTTCTTACAAAAGCAGCACTTGCCATGCAAGAAAAAAAGACAATATTGCTTCAAGAATAATAATCAGTCAGCGGCACCCTTCTTAATGAACGGATTTATATCCCATTGTTTTCAGTTTAAATGTCAATGTGAGTACATGTAAATATTTGGAAAAACAGGTTTCAGTAGATTGTGCTATGTAAAGGTCATGCAGACCTTGCAAACATTGCTGCATCTCTAACTAATCTAATCCTCTTCTTGAGTTCAAATATCAAATTATATCCTTCTCTGCCACCTAGAATTTTGAACTTCTGATATTCAGTAGTAAAGATAATTTTTAAAATAAAAATATTGACTCCCATCTGAAAAAAGTCACATTTCTATAATTTTAAGAGCCCAGATCCAAATAGCAAGTGCCATATACTGGCACATTCTGTCAATATTAGCTCTCTCATCAAAGATGAACCCTAACTGTTGAATCATCAGAACACTACAGCAATTTTTTACAGCTTCAGTTATGCATAACATGAAGTAATATGCACACCCATCCTCTGTAAATATGAGAGGCAATTTCTTTGGTTCCACCCTTTTTTTTTTTGCTTTCCAGATTTTACTACTCACTAAATTCAACAAAAGCAATGCAATAAGAAATATTGCCTCACAATACAAGAGCTCTGTCCACCAACAACAAAAATTCTCAATGTTTAACACCAGTTCCGGGAGATGAATCTTGTTATGATAATTCAGTGATTGTATATGGATACACATTTTCAAGTGTACAGAAGAGAATGTAAAACAAACACAAGTTAGATGAGCAATTAGATGATGGAAGTTTTTGTCAATGGCATTAACGAGTATGTTAGAAATCATCTAATGTACTCTTACCATTGATGAAAGAAAATGGAAGCTCAGCATTTATATAATTAGCCCAAGGTCACACAGCTAGGTGATGGCAAATCCTGGAGAATTCTCTTGCTAACAATTCTTGCATCAATATTTTTTCCATTACACTTTATGCTGATATAAACTGTCACCTAATCAGTGCTAACTGTACAGATTCAAAAGACCTAAGCCGAAAATATTTTGATAGCTCATCTGGGGAGCATTGAAAGATGAGGAGGGATCAGACTCTCTGATCTCGATTACATGTGTGTAAGACACAAGCTGGCCATTGATGAACAGGAGAGGAGGTAAGAAAATGGGTTTCCAACTGATGATGCAACTGGAAAATGACCTTATACGGAAGGTTCAATGCGGATCAGCAGAATATCCATGTCTACATAAAATACCATGACTTTAAAATGCTGTTTGACCTAAAGTAAGGGGGAAATGGAAAGGAGAAATGAGTTTATATGGCTACGAGTTTCTAAAAAAGAGTCTGGAGGCTGGCAGAAGGTTTGCCCTCATGCACAACTGAGCAGAGTCAGAGAGACAGATAAAGCAGATACAACCCCCAGATATTGGTTCCTTTGAGGGCTAAAGAGACCCATGGGAGTTATGGTCATGGCCGATGGGGTTAACTACCAGGGCAGATGGCCCCTCTTTGGAAATGGTGTTTATGTGTGATGAATCTGGACTCAGATGGGATCTCCCTTCATAAGACTTTCATGCTAATGTGCTGGAGGTGCAGTTAATGTTGGGGTTTAAGATATATTTAGGGGATTTGAATCTCTGGACTGACAATGTGATAGCCAGATCCTGAGCCTCAACAGACTCCAGCACCTACAATCTGATTTATTGGACTTACCACACTCAGCTAAGATGGAGTTGAAGAAGGACAACCACCACACCATGGAGCCTAGAGTGATTACAACTGAAAATGGGAGGATTGCATCCAGCATCCAGGTGGAATCTGACCCTCCTCTTGACATAGAGGTGCAATGGACACAACCAATCCAATGTCCACATAGAAGAGGTGGCATTGGATTGGGAAAAGTGGACATAATGGACAAAGGGTATGGGGAAAGGCAGGAAGAGATGAGAGGTGGAGGCGTCTTTGGGACATGGAGCTGCCCTGGATGGTGCTTCAGAGGTAATCACCGGACATTGTAAATCCTCACAGGGCCCACTTGATGGAATAGAGGAGAGTATGGGCCATGATGTGAACCAATGTATATGAGGTGCAGAGGTGCCCAAAGATGTACTTACCAAATCCAATGGATGTGTCATGATGATGGGAACGAGTGTTGTTGGGGGGGGGAAGAGGGGGGGTGGGGGGGTGGGGTTGAATGGGACCTCACATATATATTTTTAATGTAATATTATTACAAAGTCAATAAAAAATAAAAAAATTAAAAAAAAAAAAAAAAAAAAGAAAATGGGTTTTGAGCCAGGTTCATTTGTTATGTATTTACAGCATAAATTGGAGTACTGAAAACCTCTCCATCACAGAGATCAAAATTAGAGAGCTGCCTGGATGGACTCTTGAGCTATAAGGTTCTGTGATTTGAAGTTTTTGAGAGAAATTACTCCTTGACAATTACATAAACATTGGAATTGACCTTTAAAAATAATTTCCGGTAATGGTCATCAAAATTTTGGACGTCTCATGTACAAACAGTGTTTTTCAAACACCATAGGTGGGATCTGCCATTGAGGAGCCGGTAACTGGGTTTCTAGGCTGTCATATGCTACTTCAGTACATTTTCCACCTCCAGAAAGAGCTGAGAGCTTTGGGATTTTGTTTGGACTTTTATAACAAAGATCCTAAGACTATGGCCTTAATAGCAAAGATGCTAGCACTGAGGCTGAATTCTGGGCAGTGTGCCTCTAACCTGGGTAACACATTCATTAGCGCAACTATAGTGATATTGCCTCGGCTAATTGCAGACCTGTGCTCACCTCCAAAATGGAATTGGGACCATTCTGTACTTTTTAAAAGCAAAAAGTAGTCTCCTATCTTATCCCAAATATAAATTTCAAGTTGTACAGACTCTTACAGATTTTACTTAAGGTTTTGTATGCTACTTAATTTAATATATGATATTCTTATATACATTTAAGAAACATAAGCACTTATAAGATTGCCTCATAGGAAATGCCTAAAATTAGCAGTACAAACCAGAGAAGTCTAGCTTTGGAATCAGACTACCTGGGGTTTAAATCACAACTTCCTTACTGATTGGCTGAAATGTCTGGATACTTTATTTAAATCCCCTTTGAACTTGGCTTTTATCATCTCCAAAAATGGAATAACAGTGGGGTTGTTGCTAGGAATAAAAGAAATAATGCACACAGAGGCTTAAGTGAAATGTGAGGCTCTATTGTTTATTAAATATCAGCAAAATTTTTTTAAAAATTTAAAACAATGTAAGACCATATGCCATGACAAATCCTGTCTAGATAAGTGTGATATACCATAACCACTTGCAGTACATGCAATTAGTACTAGAGAAACCCAGAAAGAGGCAATTAATGAAGGTATTTTTCTATTTAGCAAAGCTTTCAAAGAAGTGGGGCTGTGCTGGACTGTACAATTTCGATACATAAGACTCAAACTAAATGAAAATCATTCTAATGAGGAAAGGTACAGTGCCAAAAGCAAACATGAGAATGTGCAAAACTATTTGGGTATCAGCCTTCTAGAAGACTGGTAAAATATTAAAACATCAATGTACTAGTGGAAAAACATGTACTTGAATAAATCATTCTACATGCATGGTTGTTTATATTTACATACCCATATACAACTGTTGCAGTTATACATCACTAACATTACATTTATATATATTATGTTATTTAAACATTTGCCATTTGTTGTTTTGAAGAAAACTATATGATTTGCTTAGAAATTCATTGAAATCACAGATATTACTTGAAAATTTCAAGTCAATGTACAAAAACCCTCCTAAAAATAGAATAGCATCAAGGGCGTTAACGAGTATGTTAGAAATCATCCGATGTACTCTCCACATTGATGAAAGAACATGGAATTTCAGCATTTATATAATTAGCCCAAGGTCACACAGCTAGGTCATGGTAAATATTCAGTTCATGAGATGAAATTTTTGTCACTTATCTATAACATTTTTACTCAAATAGAGTCCTGCTAGGTACATTTTATTCAAGCCTCTGATTTAAATGCCATTCGAGAATTTCTCAAACTTTCATTTGAATACAGGTTCCAGGACGTAATATATTTCACCTCAGGCCAGGGTAAATTAGGAAAAACATGAAGACATTGGAATGTTTCTTTAACAAAGTTAAATTTATTCCATTTTTTCTTAATCTGTGATCAGGTCCTTCCAAAGTTTAGTGCTAATAAATGCCTTTTTCTTTAATGAAATGATCGTGAGAGCCCCCATTTAGCAAAATAAGATGTTGGCAATTTGTTTGCTCTCTGATATATTTATAGCTTGTTATCAATTTAATTGAACCATGTAGCCCAAAATTCCAGAGAGCACAAATTTAAAGTACATTTATTTGAACATCTTATTGAAACTGGAATAGCACCCCTCAAATGCCTTCTATGGATCTACGCAACTGAAGTCAACAAAAACAACACTGATATAGCAAAGAAAAACTGCAAGTAGAAACTTATTACACTTTTTTATTTGTCAGAAGTATATAACGTATGAATATCTGGTGTCGATGATGGAGTTCTTTCCTCACATCATTGCTGCTTGTATTTTTCTGGAATAATACATTTTTCCCTCAATAGTGATGATGAATATTTAATGATCCATTAACAGTGTTTTGATTGAGCTCACTTCATGACCAATGACATATGTTTCCTTCACAGCTGGGCAAGGAAAATGCCCAGCTGTGGTTCTTTTACAAAACATTAATGTTATATATAGGCACTGAAGGTATGGCTTTAATCTCACTAGGATCAGGATCTAAAGAATTGATCTGAGCCTGTATTTCTAAAACTATTTTACTGTAATTTAATTTCACAAAAAGGTTAATAAATATATAAGGTGGTCCGATGCACCTTTTACATATTTTCAATCAATATTAACATTGTGCAAAATGATGGCATACTATCAAAACAGAGGAATCAATATTGGTATTATCTTAGAGCTTATTCAGAATTTAATAGCTATACACATACTCATTTTCATGTTTGTGTATGTAGGTATAGCTCTACTCAATTTTACTACATATGTAGTTTTGTATAAATACTACCAAAATAAAGAGACTTAAATGCACCAACACCACAACACTACTTTGTGTGACCCTTTTATAGCCACAACAACCAACTCCCTACCAATCCCTACACCCTGGCAATCACAAATCTATTCTTCATCTCTACAGTATTTCACAAATGCTATGTAAGTGGAAACAGGCAGTAAACATCCACTTGAGACTGGCTTTTTTCACGCAGCATAAATTCCTTGAGGTTTATCCAAGTTGTTGAATGTATTGATATTTTTGGTTTTTGACTGATGAATAGTCTTCCACGGTATGTATATACCACAGTTGCTGTTTTTCTTTAAACCATCCTTACAGTGAAAGACATTTGCATAATTTCCAGTGTTTGGCTATTACAGAAAAAGCCACTAAGAATATTTCTGGATAGGTTTCCCCAGGAAACTAGATTTAATTTATTTGGGATGACTAAGAGTACAATTGTTGAGTCATATGGTAAGATTATTTTTATTTTTCATAGGAAATGCAATACTATTTTCCACAGTGGCTGTACCATGCTACATTTCCAACAGCAATGTATGAGTGATCCAGTTCCTCTGCTTCCTCACTAGCATTTGGTGATTTCTAAATTTTTCATCTTAGTTTTTTTTTACAGCAACTAGTCATTTGGATGGGTAATAATATCTCATGGTTTAAAATTTGTATTTCTGTATAGTTAATGATACCAAACACTTTCTCATGTACTTATATGCTGTCTGTATATTCTCTTTAATATCCGTGCATGACTTGTCCTATTATTTGATTTTTTTAAAATATTGAGTTTTCAGAGTTCTTTTTATAATCTGTTAGTCCATGGACAGATATGTGCTTTGCAAATATTTTCTCCCAGTCTTTAGGTTGTATTTCATTTTCTTAACAGGTCTTTTTCCTGAGTAAAAGTTTTTAATTTTGATGAGGTACAAGATATGATTTTTATCTTTTGTGAACCATGCTTTTTGGGTCAAGTTAATAACATCTAATAACATTTTGCTTCACTCTAGAATCTGAAGTGTATCTTCTCTTTTTCAGAAATATTATAGATTTATGTTTTACATTTAAGTTATATGAGATATAGGTCAAGGTGCTTATTTTATTTTGGTCTATGGATATTCAATTACTCTAGCATCATTTATTGAAATTACTATCCTTCCTCCATTGGACTGATTTTGGTTGTCAAAAATAAACTGGGCATACTTGTGTGGATCTATTTATGGGTTCACAATTTTGTTTCATTGATTTATTTGCCTGTCACATTAGCTTTCTTGATTACTGTAGCTATAAAATAAGCCTTACCATTAGGAAGAGTGATTCCTCCAATTTATTCTTTTCCCAAAGTATTTTGGCTATTCTAGGTCTTGTGCCATTCCATATAAATTTTAGAATAAATGTGTACATTGCTACGATAATATTACAAAGATATTAATAGGAATTATGTTAAGTCTATAGATAAATGTAGGGAGAATTGACATCTTTATTATGTTGAATCTTCTAATACATGAGCATGATATATCTCTTCATATACATAGAGCTTATTGATTTATTACAATAACACTTGGTAATCTTCATTAAACAGATCCTGTGCATGCTTTGTTAGAATTATAAATAAGCATTTCATTTGCTTTGGAGAAATTATTAATCTTATTGCATTTTGAAATTTCATTTTCCAATTGTTCACTGTCACTACATAGAAAGGTAATTCATTTTGTGGTGTTATCTTGTATCCTGAGACCTTAATTAATTCAGTTATTAGTTCTAGGAATGTTTTTTAAAGATTTATGTTTATTTATTTCTCTTCCCTTCCCACCCCCCAGTTGTCTGCTCTCTGTGCCCATTCACTGCATGTTCTTCTGTGTCTGCTTACAGTCTTGTCAGTGGCACCAGGAATCTGTGTCTCCCTCTGCTGTGTCATCTTGCTGCATCAGCATTCTGTGCAGGTGGCACCACTCCTGGGCAGGCTGCACTTTTTTCACGTGGGACGGCTCTCCTGATGGGGTGCACCCCTTGTGCTTGGGGCTCCCCTACGCAGGGGACACCCCTGTGTGGCATGGCACTCCTTGCTCACGTCAGCACTGCGTGTGGGCCAGCTCACCACACCGGTCAGGAGGCCCTGGGTTTGATCCCTGGACCCCCCATGTGGCAGGCAGATGCTCTATCAGTTGAACCAAATCTGCTTCCGTAGGAACTTTTTTAAAAAAAGATTCCTTAGTATTTTCTGTATGGACATAATGTTGTCTGCAAATAGAATTTTATTTCCTCTTTTCTGAAATGTATGGCTTTTATTTCTTTTCCTTACCTTATTGTAATATCTAAACTTCCAGTATAAGTTAAATAAGAGTACTGAGAGTAGACATAACTGCCTCCTTCCAGAACTTAAGAGGAAAGCAATCAGTCTTTTCTTACTAAGTATGTTAGCTTTAGATTTTTTTTTAACTGCTCTTTATGGAGCTGAAATTGTCCTCTCTTTCCTAGTGTACCAGGACTTTTATCATGAATGGTGCTGAATTTTGTAAAATACACAGTTTCTGTCAATTGATATGATCTCACAATTTTTCTCCTTTAGCCTGTTGATATGCTTTGTTGCAATGATTGATTTTGTAATACTGAACTAGCCTTGCATACCCAAATAAAATCACAGCTGGACAAGGTGTGTAATTCTTGTGAGACATTGTTGGATGGGGTTTGCTTTTTTTTTTTTAAGATTTATTTATTTCTCTCCCCCCCCACCCGACCCCGGTTGTCAGTTCTCTGTGTCTATTTGCTGTGTCTTCTTTGTCCGCTTCTGTTGTTGTCAGTGGCATGGGAATCTGTGTCTCCCTTTGTTGCATCATCTTGTGTCAGCACTCTGTGTGTGCGGCACCATTCCTGGGCAGGCTGCACTTTCTTTCGCACTGGGTGGCTCTCCTTACGGAACACACCCCTTGTGCTTGGGGCTCCCCTACGCAGAGACACCCCACCCCTGCATGGCAGGGCACTCCCTGCGTGCATCAGCACTGCACATGGGCCAGCTCCACAGGGGTCAAGGAGGCACGGGGTTTGAACCTTGGGCCTCCCATGTGGTAGGCGGATGCCCTATCCACTGGGCCAAGCCCGCCACCTGCTTTTACTTTTGTGGAAGATTTTTGCATCCAGTTTCATGAGAGATACTGAGCTTTAGTTTTAGCTTTTGTTGGTGCTGTCTTTGTTTTGGGCATCAGGGTAATACTGGCCTCATGAAATGAGTTGTGTTCTTACTCTTCTATTTTCTGGAAGATATGTAAATTAGGAGTTAATTCTTTAAAAGTTTGGTAGAAATCTCATGAAACAATCCAAGCCTGGGAATTTATTTTTCAAGAGCTTTAAAAATTAATAATTATATAATTCATCTTCATTTAAACTTACTAGTGTTAGGTTTTGAGGAAATGATCCATCTTTAAGTTCTTGAATTTATGACTGCAAATTTGTACATAGTATTCCCCGATCTTTTTATAATGGCTACAGGATTCATAGTAACATCTCTTAATTCCTGATATCAGTGATTTGTATCTTCTTTTAATTTTTGTCAGTCTCGCTAGAGATTTACCACTTTCAATGATTTCTTTGAAGAATCAGCTTTTTGCTTAATTTTCCTCTATTTTATCCCTATTTGAAATTTTCATGATTTCTCCTCTTAGTTTATTATATTCTCCCTTCTTATTTGTGGTTAACTTGCTCTTCGTTTTCAAGTTTATTGAAGTAGGAACATGGATTATTGGGTTAAGACGTTCCCTCCTTTTAAATTGTAAGCACTTAAAGTAAATTACCTTCTTAGCACTACTTTAGCTGTATCTACATATTGTAATATTTTACAATTCTATCTGTCAATTTCCATTGAGTATTATTCTTTGACTCATGGGTTATTTAGAAGCATGTTGCTTAATTTCTCTGTGTTTTGAAATTTTCTCTTCTCCCTATTATTGCTTTCTAGTTTGATTCTGCTATATTCAGAGAACACATTCCATGGACATCAATTATTTTAAATTTGTTGAAGTTTGTTTTATGGTACTGGACATGCATGGTCTGTCTTGAATGTTTCATCAGTGGCGTGAAAAAATATGTATTTTACTGTTGGGTAGAGGCTTCCAAATAGGTCAATCAGATCCTGTTGTTTGATAGTATTGTTCAGATCATCTGTATGTGTGATGAATAGCTTTCTGTTGCTGATAGGAGGGAGTTAAAATCTCCAACTATAATTGTAGATTTATCTATTTCTCCTTTGAGGTCTGTTTTCATTTCATGCATTTTTGAGGATCTGCTATATGAAGTGTAAACATTTTGGATCATTATGACATCCTGTTAAAGTGATCCTTTAATCATCATATAATGTTACTCTTTGTCACTACTATTTTTCTTTGTGCAGATGTCTTCATCTGATATTAATATAACCACTTCAATTTTGTTTCAATTAATGTATGCTTAGCATATCTTTTTGCATTCTTTTCCTTTCAGTCTTTGTCATTGAATTTCAAGTGAGTTTCTTGCAACATTTTTATCCACTCAGTCGATCTTTCTCTTTTAATTGATATATTTATACCATTTACATTTAAAGTAATTACTGATATTTTAGAAAGCAACACTGCCTCTTTATTATTTGTTTTCTGTTTGTTTCCTCTTGTTCTCTTTTCTGGACTTCCTGTTGATTAGCTGAATATTTCTTGAGGATTCCACTGTGATTTCTTTATAGTGCTTTTGAGCCTTTCACTTTTTACATATTTCTAAGTGGTTGTTCTGGCATTACAATATTACAGTTAATTTGTATCAATATTTTACCATTGAGTGAAGTGTAAAAACCACAGTTCGATTTCTTTACCTACTCTAATTTAAAATATTTTCTTAAGTAGCAGATCTTGTTATAAATTTTGTCGATAATTGCTTTTAAAAGCTCATGAGAAAAATAACCTATTTTATGTATCCAAATTTATGTATTTTGTTTCTTCTTCCCTACTGATGCTCCAAGAAATTTTCTTTTGCCCTTTCCTTTCTGTTTGAAGAATTTCCTTTAAAAAATTTTAAGGGTATTTCTGATAATGACAAATTCTTTAAATTTCCCCTAACTGAGAATGCTTTTATTTTCCTTTCCTTTCTGAAGGAGTTTCACCAGATATTTTAAGTTCTGGAAAAATGTGTAACACTTCCTTTTTAACTTCCATGGTTTCAGAGGAGAAATCACTGTCAATTCATTTTGGTGCTTTCCTGGAGTAATGTGTCATTTCTGTCTGGTTCTTTCAAGACATTTTTTTAACTTTTCTTTAGTGTTGATAAATTTTTTATATGTATTGGAGTGTATTTCTTTGGATTTATTCTGTTTGGGGTTTGCTCAGGCTTTATTAATGTGCAGATGTGTGTTTTGCAAAATTTGGGAAATTCTCAGCCACTATTTTTGGTAATATTCATTCAGCTCTACTTCCTACTACCCTTCTGCGGCCCCAATGATAGATGTTGCCTCTTTTATTATTGACCCAAAGGGTCCAGAAGCTCTGTCACTTATTTCCTTTTTATCTATATTCTGTTACTCAGACTAGATAAATTCTATTGATTAGCTTTCAAGTTCACTGATTATATCCACTGTCATCTCTATACCATTATTGAATCCATCCAAAGAGGTTTATAAAATTTTCATTATGTTCTCAGAATTGTATGTTCTATTTAGTTATTTGTATAATTCTTTGCTGAGATTTTCTTTTTCATCTTTTCCTTTGTGCCTTTTTTTATTAACTGTTTAAGTATTTTTGTGACCCCTTCTGATATCTAATTCATCTCAGTGATGGTATCAGGAGATGTCTTTTTTCAATCTAGTTGTAATTGTCTTGTCTCTTTGGATAATGGGTGATATTTTATGCTAACGTGGATATTTTGTCTACTGTGTATGGAAAGTCTGTATCCAACTTAAACCTTTTATTTTAGCAGTCATCCTGTGTAGGTTCAACATGCAGGTACCAGCTTACTTTTGTAGGCCATAATTCTAAGGAAAGTTTAATTGGGAGAGCCTCTGTGATGGTCTGGTTTGTATAAATGGTGCCCCTGGGGATCCCACTGGTCCCTGATGGTATTGCAAGCAAGGGTAGGATTTCTTCCAAGCCATGCTGCCAGGTAAGTCTTGGTTGGAGAGACAATGATCAGACTTGCAAGGAAAAGGGCTTTCCCATGCTAGGTTGTTTGTTGTGACAGTATCTCATTACTAGTACATTCCAGCTGCTCCAATGCCTCTGGGTGGGAGAAGGGAGTCTCTGGATTGCAGGGTCAAAGGGGCCTCACTGGTTAGGCATTTTTTGTGGCAGCTTACTCCTACCTGTTCCCTGTGGATGTACAGAAATCTCTGAGCAAGGGAAGGAATTCCCAGGCCTATAAGGACAAAGTGCCTTCTTAGGTCAGATCACTTGTAGCTGCATCCCTCCTGCCAGTTCTACCTGTATACCCTAATGTCCCCCTGTGTAGTGAGTCTCAGGCATGCAGAGACAAGATGCTTCCATGGCCAGACACTTGTAGTGGAGGATATCCCTGCCTGCTGGATATAGCATATACTTCCTAACTAGGAGACTTTTGTGGAAGAAGCCACTTACCAGTGCCCTGTGGGTGCACAAGTGTCTCTGTGCAAATATGGGGAGCATCAGGCTCACAGGGTAAAAGGACCTAACTGGGCCAGACCATTTGTTGTTTTAGAATCCTTGATGCATGCCACCAGCTGTCTACATTTTTCTTGGGGGTAAAGGAAGTGTCACAGATGTGCAGGGACAAAGAAACTTCCCCAATTGGGTCACATGGTATGGCAAGGTCCTGTTAAATAGTGCCACCAGCTACCTTGCTAGCTTTCATCAGGGAAGGGAAACTTAGGTCTGAGGGAAGGAGAAGCCCTTCCCTGGGTTGCTTATTTTTAACAGGGCTTTGGTTTGATACCACTTGCCTGTTGTGCTGGGTTTACCCAGTGGTGTCAAAGGCCTTCCACTCAATCAGGGATGAGGATGGCATGGGAGCAGGTTGGAATGAGCCTACTTTGGATGCCTTCTATTACTAGGTTGGGGATTGGGAAATGCTGGTTCCAGGCCATGTTTTTCTCTGTTGGATGGTGGCACAAAAGACATCCTGCTCCTGTTTTTTCGTTTTTGGTTTTTTTGTAGTCCTAGGGTTTCAAAAAATTAGTCTATGTCATCTTTCCAGTACTTGAAATCTGGATCTTGTTTGAGTGGGTAATTTGGATAACTGTGGTTTTTAAACTGCACACAAGCTTAAAAAATAAAAATATTACAAGACACAACTCTGAATTCAATTATACTAAGCTATGTGTTGGAGTAGCTGGTGACTGTTCAAATTACAGGTAAATGTCAGATCTTGAAGCAAATAATATATAAAGCATTATATATTGTAATGCACATAATGAGCAGGATAACTACGTACTTGGCATGTACATACTTGGCATGTTCACTTCATTATATATTTAGCATTTATTTATGTAAAGAACCTAACAATAATTAATGATATCCATAAAATATTTCGGTTCACCAAAGTATGTGAAAATTTTATATGTAGATTCATTTTCCATTGTTTCATCTGTCAAAACTGTGATGAAAAATCCTCACAAGCCTGGAATTGTTGACTAGTATATGGTATGTATATGTAAATGATGTATGTGTGTGTGTGTGTGTGTGTGTATTTGGGAGATGAAGTGTTCATTAATCATATATACTCCTAGTTTGAACTGTTTGGGGAATTCAATATGCAGCTAATAAACTGGCTATAGTTGGTATAAAAATTATTTTGGTCAAGGCTGGCTATTAATAAGACACCCAAATCCTTCAGTCAAATACATTTAGTTTGAATTTAAAAGAATATAAAAGATAATACAAGAATCAATTTTGTTCAACAATTTTTCTACAAATAATTATACATAGCGAATCATTTATGAAGTTTTAGAGATTATACTCTGCAAATCCTTCCAATTTTTAACATAGGATAAAAATATTAAAAGCTTTGTAAGCTAGTTGAATACAAGAATATTTTTTGCCAAACTCCAATTTTATTAAATATTTCATTCCAAGCTTTTTAATATAGCTTATAAAAACTTTCATATTCTTTCTGCAACATTTTTTACTATTAATGCACTCTTCTATTTAGACAGTCTTTCTTTTAGCCGTTTCCCCAAATTCAAATGCCATTCTGTATGTCTATACCTTTGGTTTTCTGTGTCATGTCATTGTGTGAGAAACTCTAAAGCATAGACTTTCTTAACCAACTTTTCCCCCCCAAATGTTTAAAACAGAGTATAGCACATAGCAGTTCCCAGTAAATTCTTGGTGAATGTATTGGCATTTGATAGGAAAAAAGAATAATTACCAATGAAACTCTGACAGAGAAACAGCTTTTTCCTTCGAGAACCATGGTTTAAATTCACTGAGGGGTATTAATGACTGCATAAATAATTTCCTATTCCACTGAAGTGTTTAATAAGACCTTAAAAAAGGTACTCCATAGCATCCTGCTCTTCAAAGCAACATCTGGGCTCTTTCTGGTTCCCAATAAGTGATAGACAATAAGAGGATTTTGGGTTTGCACAAGAACCTAAAACATGAGCATTGGTAAAGCTATTGGTACCCGCTGCTGTGTAGTTGGGCTGATGTAATTGCATTTTTTTTTTCAGTTAGGCCAGTAGTTTATTAAGAAAATGAGAGAGGAGAAATGAGAGAAAATAACAGATTATGGGTCCCATGTATACTTGTGGTTGGTTCAGGCAGAAGTAATTGCGTTTTATTATGTCTATAATTTGCACTGAAATTTTGTCAATTACCTCCTTTCTTAACCTATGAAGTGTAATCTTTAAAAAGGGCACCATATTCTAAGCCTTAGATTTTAATCAGAATATTAATTATTTTGCTTCTCATTTCCCTGTTAAAATCAGTTTTCAAAGAGCTCAAATTTCCCTAAGTTTGTGCATGTTATAAGGGAGGGATGGGGTAAGCAAGGTAAGTTCAGTGCTCTCCACTGCATGCTGCTACATACCTAATTCAAAGTTGCAGCATAATAGGAAGATGTGAGGTCTTTAAAATACAACCAATCCAGTGTCCACATAGAAGAGGTGGCATTGGATTGGGAAAAGTGGACATAATGGACAAAGGGTATGGGGAAGGGCAGGAAGAGATGAGAGGTGGAGGCGTCTTCGGGACATGGAGCTGCCCTGGATGGTGCTTCAGAGGTAATCACCGGACATTGTAAATCCTCACAGGGCCTACATGATGGAATAGGGGAGAGTGTGGGCCATGATGTGAACCAATGTATATGAGGTGCAGAGGTGCCCAGAGATGTACTTACCAGGTCCAGTGGATGTGTCATGATGATGGGAACGAGTGTTGTTGGGGGGGGGGGGGAGAGGGGGGGTGGGGGGGTGGGGTTGAATGGGACCTCACATATATATTTTTAATGTAATATTATTACAAAGTCAATAAAAAATAAAAAAATTAAAAAAAAAATACATTCTTGTTTGTAAGTATTTTGAAAAAGAGAGAATCAAATATCAAAACTCAGAATTACATCAAAATCGTGTGGAATGTGAGGTACACCAAACTAGACAGATATTTGGGAAGGTCACTCCGGCCCTAAGTTTTCTGCATTGTCTAAGAACTTCTACCCTCTCCCTCCATCACAGGCAGCGCCCCCTGGTGTCATGTTTGTGCTCTGTGGCACTGCCTCTTGGCCAATGTTAATTGAGCCAAGTTTGAGACCTCATTCAAATCAGAACTTGCAGTTATACTTCCTGTAGGATTTTACTTGAGAGTCATAAAATAAGGACTTGGCACTGCGTCATTTTTAATAACATAAAACTAGGCAGAATATTCCTATCCTGACCATACCTGTGGCTTGATTGCTCAATTTTCCTTGGAATCTAAGAATAGATAAACCAGAATTGGGACACACACACACATATACAAAACCTTGAATTTTATTTTATGTAGGTTTCCATTACTTCTAAGGAAGATAGTATTTATTAATATACACAAGATTTCTTGAACAATCAGGTATATTTTTAAAAGATGATACTAAACGATACTCTAAAGTAAACAAATGAACAAGGATATTTTGGACAAAATGTAATAAATTCATAGGTATAATTTTTGCAGGATGTCTAGAAACAGGTCAGTACTGACTTTTGAATATGATCCTGAACAGGACAATGTAAGAAAGAACCTTGTATGGTGTTCCTCCCAAATATAGGTTACATCAAAAAGAGCTTTTACAAAATTACTAGTTGTAAATCATTAGGGTTATTTTACTTATAATTTTAATATAACAATTTATTTCTGTTTTTTACCAATTTAAAATAATTTGATATAAAAAGTTCAATTTATTCTATTTTTCTTCATTTTTTCTTCCAGAAAGGCAAAACATGATAGAGAAGTCAGAAGAGTCATGTAATAAGTACATATGAGTACATCTCTAAGAAATCATAATTATGAATAAATTGTCCTAACAATTCAGTGTTCTTTACCTAATCCTAAGAGAAAACAATAGGGATCCATCTGAAGGCACTTTGTTCCATCATCTTTAGGTGTATTCTTCTGTTCCCCTCTTCCAGTTGGTCACCATCATGGGTGGGGTCTTTAAAAATTTACATGAGTGCTAGTTATCCTTCACAGAGCCAAACATCTGCCCCCAAAATCCATGTTGCCTCCATTCCTACTTCACTATCCACTAAACGAAATGCAGAGGATTATGAAATCAAAGAGATCATGGAGCAACAAGATCACCACATACGAATCACCATATAGGGGAAAGTCACACGCTGACATAGACTGACGAGGACTGTGACATGAGCAAGCAATAAATGTCTTTTGGGTTAAGTCACTGAAATTTTGGGGTAGGTTGTTTATAGAAGTTACCATTTAAACTAATATACCATTACAGTTCCCTTTCTTTTGGAAACTACCTTTTTCTCACACAGCACTGTATATTTGGGTGATATCTTTATTGCTATGTGTAAATATTTTACAGGGTTTTTCAAAAGTGGCATTACTGACATTTTGGATTGGATAGCACTTTAGTGTGAGGGGTTTTCCTGTGGCTCGTAGGATGTTTAGCAGCATCCCTGGCTTCTACCTACTAAATGCCAGTAGAAAACCCACTTCCAGTTACAACAATCAAAATGTGAATAGGCGTTGCCAAATATCCCGAGTGCACAGTTGAGAACCACTGTTCTATTATCTTCCTTTTAGCGGCTTGAACATATCAGACAAATTAAGGGTATTTATGGTATTTTCACTATGGAAAACATTGCTGCAATGAACATTATTGCAACTGATTTTGAACTAAGTTATATTACACATATTAGCTACCTAGGAAGATGAAGCTCCTTTGCTTCAATATCAATTAAAAAAAACCCATAAAATTATATAGGTTTGTAAGGCAAGGAACCATTAAAAGAGGAGAAAAGAATTTACAGTACTAAGCCACTGTGAAAAGAACCTGAACTCCTCATTGGGATATAATTGATTCTTAGTTGATAACTGATTTGATGGATGCTTCTTAGTCCAGAATATCAACTAATTGGTCCCACCATCCACCATGAGGTTATCTTCTATGATTCCTACTTTTACCAAACCAATCCCTACCATACAACTCATATGTAAATATTGTCGGTGCTCCCTGCAAATTAAATCTTATGTGAGGTTACATTTGTCTATTACAACAGCTACCACGCCTGCCCAAGTCACTTGACCAAATCAAGGAAACTCCTTAGGAGAAATGGGCATTTCTGTCTTCCAGAGAAATGGAGAAAGAGATGCTGTTCAGGGACAGATATGGAATAATTTTATTTTCTCTATTAATGATGATGAGGACTTGTTGAGTCTAAATTTAGTTTTAGGTCCAGAGAAACCAGCTAATTATAAATATTACCTTAAATGGAAGATATAGATTATTATTTCTTGTTCATTTGAAATGGTGATGTAAGAGGCAAGTTCATCAGCACAAGGTCATAAAAAATATTGGGCTTCTTAGAACTAGTGATACCCTACCTTCTGCCTTCAATATCCAGGACAGCCATGCCACTGAAGGCTGTGATGAGCCAAGGGAACCTATACTGCCATACATTATATCTTTTCTTCCCTAGGTTGTTATCAAGCTTTTCAAAGTCCTTGAACAATCAGATGGGAAACTTCTTATCTAATCTGACTGCACAGATAAGCATAATTTCATCCAGCCAATCTGTACCTGACCTGAAAACATCTGTACTTCCTGAATGCTTTCCCTCTATATATCCTATTCATGCAAACAGCATCTAGTGACTCTTTGAAAGTATATACCCAGTCATGACGTTCTCCAAAATCCTTCAGTCACTTTCTGTTGACCTTAGGATGAATTTGAAATGCTTTATCCAGATCACAAGACCCTTGCCAAACTTTTATCTCATTTTGTGTCACTTCCCTAAAGTAACTCTCTAAGCTTCACAGATTCTGAACAATTTCTGTTTCACAAGTTCACCTACTCTTTCACAACTGAGGACAGTTGCATATGCTATTTCTCTGTGGTGAATGTCCTCTTCCTCTTCCACTCACAAAAAATAGTTTTTTCAATTCAGAGCTCCACAACATAAATGTCACCTCTTCAGAAAGGTCATTAAATCCTTGAGGATGGTAAGCACATCAATACTTTGTGGGTT
This sequence comes from Dasypus novemcinctus, assembly GCF_030445035.2. Lineage (NCBI taxonomy): Eukaryota > Metazoa > Chordata > Mammalia > Cingulata > Dasypodidae > Dasypus > Dasypus novemcinctus. The sequence continues at coordinate 37,553,540 of NC_080704.1, forward strand.
TTATTATTTTATCCATGTGGCATATGCCAACTATCTTGTATAGTGCCTAAAGCTCAACATGGATCAGTCACTGCACATAGAAGGAAATGTGACCTAAGCTGCAAACAAAATTATACCCAAAGACTCATGAGAAAATGGGACAGTGGGGTTTCCAAGTCTGTGGACTGAAGGTCACCAAGGAAGCCTTTAGGCTGCTTTCTCTAAATTTCCACCAAGTTTTAATTTTTATTTTGTAATAACAAAACGCAGTTCTATATATATACTTCTTAAGTATTGTAATCCCTTCAAGAAAAACAACTTTGTATTGCAAGTGTAAATAAAAGTTACAGAAAATAAAATTTTCTGGGCCATGGATTCTGTTTTCCTTGAACACAACTGATTTCATAACATGATTCTTTTAAATGTGCAAATGTGCTCTCATAGAAGACATGAAAGTCATACTGTAATAAAGGCATGGAAAGAATATAGAACTTGGGTGATTTTTTTCAATCTAGGGAAAATTATAGAATAAGACCATTTTTGATGTAAATGATTTCTTGTTGTAGTTTCACAAATAAAGGGACTACTTATATTCAAAATATATTTTTAATCATATTCATGTTCTAAAACATTTTTCAATATTAATTTATATTTGTGTTCAAAACTGCATTCTAGTTTGGTTGACAAAAAGGGAAACATATTTTCTCAAGGGGAGGCCAATTTTTTCACTGCAGCACTAAGGTAAGATGAACTCATAATGCAAGATTTTTTTTTGGTATCTTTCAACAATGACTCCTTCATTGGCAAATAGTCATTCAATGTCTGTACCCCTAAATATAGCATGCCAGATAGCTTTCTATTTCACACACGAAAGAGTTTCTATGCAATTCTCTATGACAGTTATTAACAAAACAAATAGTTCACATTAGGCAATTTTTTCCTGTTATGATAGATTTTGAATGCCTGTCATTTCAAAAATGATTTCTTAAGAAAACAAAACAAAACAAAACAAAATTGCTGACTTTCAGAATTGTCTATAGAATGAGCAATGATTTAAGAGGAAATTCTTCTAAAATGAGCTCCATGTACTCCAAGCACATACATATTTCCCACTGCTCACTGAACAATTCCACTTCAAACTTAACACGGCATGCATTAAAAAAAAAAAAGAAAAGAAAAGAAAACAGTGTATGCCCTTGTTCCTCCTCAGGTGTTTGTTCCCTTGGAAAACAGAGCTACTACTTACTAATCTCTCCTGTCAGAGCCTTCTAGTCATCTGGAATTTCGTCTCTATCTAGCTACATTTAATCATGCTTCAAGACCTGTAGATTCTACAATGTAAATATCTCCATGTCCAGAGCCACTGTTCTAGCCCAAATCACAAAACCTTTATGACTTAACTAATACTATTATCTCCTAACTAGTCTCTTTCCATCTCTATTAACCCTCCTGTCTTCTGATAAGCACACTCCACTCCTAACAAAATCTGTTTTCCGTATGTGGTCATAGTGACCTATGGACAATAGGATGCTACTCAAGGTAATTGGTCTTAATGTCCCAAGACTCACATCAAGTCATTCATGTTGCCACACCCGAGCTACCCTCACCTTAGCTCCTCAAATAGACTTGCTTCTCCATATCTCAGGCACCTAATAAATGCATGTTTCAAAAGCCAGATAACATCTTACCATCACAACCACCAAGTGCTAGAAACCAGACAAGTGCAACTACAGTCTTTATCTCATGGTCAATTTTATCTTCAAGTGAATTCATGACCACCACAAACTTTGCTGAAGGTGAAAATTTTGATCTCCTGATTCGTATTATTGCAAAAAAATATAAAGCTGCCAGATGGTTAAATTTATTTCCCATTAGCTTAAAAATGTACTGCAGACTCCCTCATCCTTAAAATATAAAAATACATGAAAAAATGATACAACTTGTGAATATAAAAAATGTTTCTCAAAACAATAGCATATGTTCAATGCATGTATTTTCTTACCAATTATTTACCCATTAATCCCTCATATACTGCCTTCAGATCACACCAATGTTCACTCATCATTTTGTCTCAAATTAAAAATAGCATCAGTATAAAATAATGCCTTCCTTGTAAAAAAAATAAAAATGATGCATTTGGAAAAAGACCTTGACCAAGAGGGGGAATATTAAATACAAATGAGTTTTTTGAGGGTAAGAGATTTCAAAGTGAGTCAGGAGGTGGTCCCAGAGGTTACACTTAAGTATGTCTCAGCAGGATCTCATTGACTGCCACAGTGTCTCAAACAATGGGGCTCCTGAGGGCTCTAGAGATATCTAGACACCATAGGTAGGGCAGGCAATATCAGGAATTTGACACCCTGTCAGTGAGACTTACCCTAGAATATATGTTCCCCAATTAACATTTAGACCCATTTATAATTCCCCTGTTACACGTGGATCTTCTGCCTCTTTTATTTGAACCTATAATCTAGCACTATACACGTTAAATATATAATATGTCCCAGAGACTTAAATCTTCAGTTTCTTCATATGCCAGCTGAGCCCTGAATCTCAGCAGAGTTGCAACAGCTACTCTCCAGTTAAGTGGACTTACCCAGGGCAGGTAACAAGAGGATAATGATGGACAACACCCATCCTTCAAAATAGAGAGTATCTACAACTGCAAGCAAGACAGTTCCACCCATCTGCCCCATGGGATCTAAGCCCCTTTTCAATCGGAAACAGTGGGTATCACCATTCCAATATTCTCAAGATTAAAGAATGAACAAACATAAGGGGAGAGTGCGGCATTCTTAGGACACTGGAATTGTTCTGCATGATACTGCAATGACAGATACATGCCATTATACATTTTGTCAAAACTTATAAAACAGGGTGGAGCAAAGCGTAAACTCTAATGTAAACTATAGACCATGGTTAGTAGCAATGCTTCAATATGTGTTCTTCAATTGTAACAAATGTACCACACTAATGAAAGATGTGGTTAATGGAGAAAATGTCGGAGGGGTAGGGGATGGAGTATATGGGAATCCCCCTATATTTTTAACCTAACATTTATGTGATCTAAGTTTCCTTTCAAAATAAAATAAAATAAAAATACATGTTAAGAAAAGTTAAAAATAAAAACAGACGAATATGGTGAGACAGGGAAATATATGAAACAAATGTAACATTTGGATTAGGTTAACAGTAATAATGTAATGTTTATGCATCAAGGGTAATGAAGGTTACTATATCAATGCCAGGGGCTATCAGTAAAGGGCATAAAAGGGTAGGAAATTTGTGTTTTTGGAGTAATGGAAAGGTTCTAAAATTGATTGAGGGGATGATAATAAAACTATGATGAAACTGAATACCACTGAGTGTAGACTTTGGATGGATTATACAAAGAATGTGTAGAACATAGTGAATGCTGTGGTGGATAATTGACTATTGTTAGCAGTACAAATATGAGAACACTCTTTCATAAACTAAAACAAATGTACAATGGTATTAATAATAAGATGGCTTATGAGAAAATTACCCCTAATATAAGCTATATGCTATAGTTAGCAGTATAGTTAGCAGCAATATTTGGATATTCTCTTTTCAATTGCAACAAATAGTGTACAAAATGCAAGGTGTTGGTGGTACAGTGGTGTATGGGAATCCTGTATGTTATGCATGATTGTTTTGCAAACTCACAACATCTCTAATTAAAAAAAAAAACCAAAAAATTATGAAAGAATTAAAAAGTAAAAAGTTACGCAGAATTTTACCACCTAGAAACACTCAATTTTATAATGCCACTTCCAAAAGACACATGCATGTGGGGTGTCTCTACCTCCAACTTCCCTTGATTCTGCCTCAATTCGTCTTTCCCTTAAAATGGGAAAATCTACATATGTTGCTTTGTAACCCACTTTTAAATTTTCCTTGATAGGTCAGAGATATTTTTCTACATTTATATAATGAAACACTTCAATATTTTGCCTTCAGTTAATTGATGGCTGCAAAGTTTGCTATTCTACCACTCTGCCCTAATTTATTTAACCACTCTGTTATTAGGAAACATTTAGGATATAACACATTTACACATCTGTGCACATGGAATATGCCTATTTTAAATTGAAAGCCTATTGCCCAGGTAATGTCCAGTAAGAATTATAAGAATTAACATATTTTCTCATCAACAGTTCAGGAGAATTTTTTATTATCTAAAACCTTGGAAGTACAGCCACCTCTGAATTTGTTTGAAACATCTTGCATCCTCTGTAACAATCCTTTGGATTTTTTAGTTCTCCCTTTCCCATTCCCTTTTCAAACGACAAAATTTAGGACTCACTGTGAAATCCTTTCTTCCAGGGCTCAAAGAAAGTTACATTACATTCTTTATGAACAGAAGACACAGATTACTCTCAACTCTTTATGGTTGTTGGAACCTCAAATCTATTTTAAAATTGTACTAGACAAAAGCTATGCTGAAATGAATCATAGAAATTTATCATAAATATCATGCTCCATTAAATAAGACCTCATCAGCAAATGACTGCAGACTTTAAAAATGTATGTCATTTATAAATAGATATAGAAATACAGCTAGGTATATTCAGGGAATCCCCAGAGTAATTAATTGTTTTGTATCCAAAAATTCATCTGAAAGTCATTGGTTTGAAATGTGTAATATAAATTATGAATGGAGGGGGTAGGGGACCTCCCAGGCCAGCAACATGTAAAACTGAATATATAATGTAACAACTAAAATTGTAATAATATTAGCCTGCATTTTGAGGTCTGTAAGTAGTAAAGAAGGTATTAAAGAGGAGAGCAAATGAAGGAAGATGGGGAGGAAAAATGCAAGGGAAGACAGGAGAGGAAGATGACACCAGAACAAAACGGAAATTCATGTTTTTGGGTTTGCCCTCATTCATCACCTATTAAACCCTCTTTGATATGGCTCCTATCTCCTTCTCTAATGCCATCTCCCATTTCTCTTCCCATTGCCACCCCTACTGTAACCACACAAGCCTCTTTTTCTATTCTTTGATCAAGCTAAGCTCAGCACTCCTTTTGTGTTTGGGACTCCTTTACTGGGAGTTCTTTTATTCAGAACATCACATGTCTCATGTCTTAAGTACTCCTTTTAGTTTGGATCTCAGCTCAGATATCACAGCTTTACAGAGGTCTTACCTTCATTGTCAATTATAAAGAATCCCTAAACTCTAGAATTAATCCCCATGGCTTCTACAGTTATCACTCACAATCAGATTCTTCAAAAACTTTTCTGTCTAGCTTCCCTAGTAGAATGTAAGCACTATGAAAACAGGAAAGTGTCTCCCTTTTCCAGCATATTTTGCCTGGTGCCTGATAGGGTGCTTTGCCAAGAGTAGGTTGCCAATAATTATTTCATGTATTGTCTGGGATTAGAGTTGGGTTGCAAGCACAGAAAACCTGAAACAGTGGTTAAGGAGGATGAAAGTTTGCTTCTCTCTCAAATTAGCAGACAATGGTTTCTTTCTAGCAGAAAATTTGCAAGGTTCACTGATGCTATACCGAATACCAATACTTCAATAATTTTATGGTTGAACAATATTTTTTCGTATGCATATATCACATTTTGTTCCTTTATTCTTCAATTGATGGACATTTGGGCTGTTGCCACCTTTTGATTGTTATGACTATCGCTGCTATGGCCATTCATATACATATTTTTGTATGGGCAAATATTTTCATTTTTCTTGGGTATAAAATAGGAGTGGAATCACTGGGTCATATGGTAACTCTAATTTTAATTTAGACGAATGGAAAAACTGTTTTTCAAAATGGTAACATCATTTTGCACTTTCAGAGGTAATGTGTGAGGCCTCAAGTTTTTCCAAATTCTCATCAATATTTGTCATTTTGTTTAAAGCCATCTTAGTAACTGTGGCTTTGCTTTGTATTTCCCTAATAGCTAATGAGGTCAGACATCTTTTATGTGCTTATTAGCCATTTTCTTATCTTCTTTAATGTTTACTCAGATTCTTTCCTCATTTTAAAAATTATTTATATTTTTATTATTGAGTCATAAGAGTTAGTTATATATTCTGGATACAAGTCCCTTGTCAGATATATGATTTGTAAACACTCCTAGTCTGTGGGATTTTTCATTTTCTGGATGGTGTCATTTGTGATGCAATTAATCAAATTATTTTATGAAGTCCAATTCATCTATTTTTTTGACACCTGTGATTTTCTTCTATCTGTGAAATCACTGCCTAATCCAAGCTCAGGAAGATTTACTCCTACATTTTTTTTCCTAAGGGTTCTTATAGTTTTAACACTTGCATTTAGGTCTCTGATACATTTTGAGTTAACTTTTGCAGATGGTCTGGAGTAGGGGTTTCAACTCCATTATTTTGCATGTGGATATCCAATTGTTTGCATCATTTGTTACAAAGAGTATTCTTCCCCTTTGCAAGGTCTTAAGACCTTTTCCCTCCATTTAGGAGAGGGATAATCTACACAAGTGGTGGAGGATCAGAAGCAGGCACAGAAGCAGCCACATATTTTAGGTCACATCATTTAGCCACTTCATTTTTATTAGCATAGATGGTAATGTGCCACAACAGGCTTGGCTGGTGCAGCAAAGGACAGAAAATCATGCAGGAGTGAAGCAGGTTAGTAAGATAGGGAATCAGTAGATGGATCTGGAACCTAGTAAGAAGCTCATGTGGACAGCGGACTTGGCCCAGTGGTTAGGGCGTCCGTCTACCACATGGGAAGTCCGCGGTTCAAGTCCCGGGCCTCCCTGACCCGTGTGGAGCTGGCCCATGCGCAGTGCTGATGCGCGCAAGGAGTGCCGTGCCACGCAGGGGTGTCCCCCGTGTAGGGGAGCCCTATGTGCAAGGAGTGCGCCCTGTAAGGAGAGCCACCCAGCATGAAAGAAACTGCAGCCTGCCCAGGAATGGCGCCGCACACACGGAGAGCTGACACAACAAGATGATGCAACAAAAAGAGACACAGATTCCCAAGCCACTGACAACAACAGAAGCGGACAAAGAAGACGCAGCAAATAGACACAGAGAACAGGCAACGGGGGGGGGGGGGGGGGGGGGGGGGGGGGGGGAGAGAAATAAATAAATCTTAAAAAAAAAAGTCCATTTGGACATCAAAAATGCCAAGATGGCGGCTGGAAGACACCCCCCCCCCCCCAACCCCCCCCACCCCTGCCCTCCGATTCTGCTATTCAGAACAAAGTCTTCTTCTGGAAGCCAGGAGAAGCCCCAGATGTTCCCTAGGGACTTTATCATTGGGCCCTCATGCATGGGGAATTGATGGGTGGAGTAATCAATCAAAACAGCCAACAGCTGAAACCCCTCCCCGGCCATTAGCAAAGGGGTAGAACAATTAAGTTTAAAAAACCAGGCACAGGCCTAAACGTAAGCACGTGCTTCACTCTCATGCCTCTGGACCCGTTCCTGCCTTCCGCATGCTCCTCTCGCCATTTTGCCTCTGCCTCTGCCGTGTGGCCATGCAAGTAAATCGGGCATTTATAACCTATAATGGGGAATTGTAGCCTGTAAATCAGCCCTCTTTATTAGTTTTCAGCCCCCTCCTCTCCACCTAGAATCCCTGATCTGTTATTTTCTCCCATTTCTCTTCCCTCCCTACCGGAATAAATTACTGGCCTAACTCACCTGGTGTGCTCTTAAAATTCATTTCTGCAGCATAGACAAGAACCTAAATAAAATCCAGTAACAGGAGTAGTATCAAATTCCCATCATCAGGCTACATTTACCCAGAGTAAGGCTTTTGCCACGTGAGCTGTGGAAATGGATGGGAGCAGGTTATGGCTCAAATGATGCAGACTCTCACTGTTCTGAGATGTAGGTTTTCTTGAATGTTTCTCCATTATCCAGGGATTTTAAGTGATTGGTTTTTTTAATATTATTTTTTTATCACATATGGTTGTTCCATTGGGGAGAGGGTCCACAGAACTCCTCACACCCACACACAGCATTCCAGAAGAGATTCTTTATTCTTAATGCCTGTCAAAACCTTTTTATTTTTTTAAAGATTCATTTTATTGATTTCTCCCCCCTCCCCCTCATGCCCCCTGTTGTCTGCTCTCTGTGTCCATTCGCTGTATGTTCTTCTGTGTCTGGTTGTATTCTCAATAGGTGGGTCCAGGAACCGATCCTGGGAGCTTCCGGAGTGAGAGAGAGGTGACTACTCTCTTGCACCACCTCAGCAGCCCTGTTCTGCTACGTCCTCTTACTTTTTCTCCTCTGTGTCTCTTGTTGTGTCATCTTGCTGCGCCAGCTCTCTACGTGGACTGGCACTCCACGTGGGCCAGCTTGCCCTCACCAGGAGGCCCTGGGCATCAAACCCTGGACCTCCTATATGGTAGATGGGAACTCATTTGGTTGAGCCACATCCATTCTGTATAGCTGGGAAGTGTGAGGCTCTTCAATACAGCATTCACGACTGCAGTGGAAGAGGCTACTATGAGGGGTAAAGAGGAAGAGGCAGGACTGGACAGGGGGTCGGGCAGGTGGGGGAGAGGTGTGCATGTCAGAGCAGAATTGCTTTTTGTTTATTGTTGGAGCCATGTGGACCATTTGTTTATATTTCACCTACCATCTGTAGGTAAAAGAATTTTGACATATTTTCCATTTGTATTTTCTGTTTTCTTATATTTATTCAGAAAAAAACATATATTCAATACTAAGTGGTGAAAGTTTACTCTGAGAAAAAAATGAAGAGAAGGTGTCAAAACCTTTATTTCACAACTGATAGCCTTTTACCTAACACATAGTCTATCCTTGGTGAACAGAATTATTTCAGCCTCCTTAAGAGAAAAATAAGAAAGAATCAAAGGGTAATAAAGTGTTTTTGTGCTTTAGAAACTGGCTCTTATGATTCTTGGCTATATATTATAAAAATCATTCAAGTAGCATATACTATTTCAAGTGTAAAATCAAAAGGCAAGTTTTTGAATTGTTTGGTTCATTATGATTAAATAAATTATATTAGAGCAAAGGTAATAAATACTCAAAACATTGCTTACTCATTTTTTTATGACATTTTGTTGTTATTGATTCTTGGGAGATTATCTACACTTTTGTATCTGTATGAGGAAAATAATATTAATGTTATGCTTCTCCTAACTCTGCATTCAGCAACATCAGGGTGGTGGCTGGCAATAGGGTAAGGCTGATGTATTTGCACCACAGAAATTGGCAAAACTACAAGTAACAGCTTGATTTTTCTTTCAAGCAAGCTGATTGTTAAAAATTCATCAGCACACACAACATACACTCATAAACAGATAAAGATATAAAGTCCAGAGATAAAAGTAGAGACAGAAACAGAGTTAAGAGATAGAGAGATGGAGATGTATAAATTCAGGTAGCTGTAATAGCAAGATAAATAATAAAAGCCGAAAACTGATCAGCTTCTTGAGTTATTTCTTTAGGCTACATAAAAACCAAGGTGAAGAAAAAAATTCTTGTTCTAAACAAATCTATAAACAAGTATAGAGAATAACTAGTAAGGACATGTTTGACCCACATTTATTGCTGCCCACATAATACTGTTGTGAAAACCACTTACTGGACAAACATTTATTGAGTTACTGACTACTCCCTGTCATTTTCTGTGCTAGACAGAGCAATGAGTATGGAGTAGTTGTTACTGTGAGGGAGCTCAGATTCTGCAAATTAACATGCAAATTTGTAAACCAAATGGAACCAGATATCCATGGGTAATGAACTAATATTTATTGACAGCCTACTCTGTGAAAATTATAATACAAGGTGATTTACATGTATAAACTCACACAAGTCATATATGAATTCAGATAGCCAAGTATCATTAATCCATTTTACATGATACCCAGACAGCTTAAATAACATCAAAATACTTAGATTTTATTAGCAATCTTTGACTTTTTATTCAAATCACTCAATATCGTTCATAAATTTACTTACTTTTCTCTAAATTATGATTTTTTGGAGAAAGGTATAACACATAATTATTAAAGCAACATTATTCTCTTAAACACTATAATTTGCTAATGAGATAATCACATTATCACAAAATAGGGGAGATTTTTTAAAATGAAAAAGTAACAGAAAAACACATGCTGAATGGGCATGTATTGTTAGCTATTAACTAATGGATTGTGGTGAAGTCTCCCTCTAGAAATATTATTCCCAAAATGGAGCAAAGAGAAAAATGAGGTAGTTTTTTAAGTTCATAAAACAGAGCAGAAAGATTCTAAAAATTTTAACAGTTTTAAAAAATGTATCAGTTAATTCCCATGCTAATACTATCAAAACTGTTCAGATCTTAGAGTTCATATCTTCTAGGGTACACAGTAGAATTCAGTTAAAGAAGATAAAAACAAGAAAAGGCCCTCGAAACATAATATGAATTCCAGTCGTCTCTTATGCTTTTAGGCAATTTTATTCTTTAATATCAAAAAGCACAACTTGTACTTGCTATTATGAAGTATATACTAGTATTAAAAGTTTAATGAATAAAGTATAATAGGTCACCAGAGGAGAACATAGAATAAGACAATTTTAATATGGTATTGGATGTTCTTATTCAGCAATTATCACTACATTTTAGAAAGCAGAGACTTTATAGATTTTAAATTATTGACTGAGCTCCAGACTGAGCACACTAGAATAATTTGGCACATGATTTACCTTGCAAAGAGTTGTTAGACACAACATAAAATCAGATCCACAGATTTTTCACAAATTATAAAAACGGAGAAGAGCCCATTATTTTTATATAAAATTCAATGTCCTATGATTTTATAGATTTTATATTGTTGACTGACTGATCTTCAGATTGAACATACTAGAATAATTTGGCACATGATTTACCTTGCAAAGAGTTGTTAGACACAACATAAAATTATAGCTCAAGAGGTTTCTCAAATTGTAAAAGTAGGGGAGATCCCATTCTTTTTCTTATATAAAATTCAATGTCCCATACAACAAAAGGAAACACATAACAGGCACTCTTATAGTTCCTATTTTTTTTGTTAAAATTAGTTGACCATTGAGAAATATAATTGAACCTAAACTTTCTTATATAAGGTTATATTCACTTTGGCTTACCTGACTTTTTAGAAATAATTTTAACAATTTTATTCTAATAGGGGTGGCCCAATACTGCAACAGAATTAATGTCTCTGAAGTAACACTGCCTGGTTTCAAATCCAATTACTATTTTGGGTAACTTCTCTGTTTTAGTTATATTATCTGAGGTGGGAGGCATATAAGGGCAGGATGCACTAGTAATACCCACTTCATAAGTGGCCTGACACAATTTAAGAATTTATTATTGTGAACAATTAAATAGTAAACCAAATTCATAATATGGCCCAAATATATGAATATTTATTCTATGATATGTTCCTGTGAAATATACAGCGATAAACTAACATACATCACTGTCCTTGTTATCTGAAGAGTTAAAACACCACCTTAAATAACAGAACATATTTTAAAATGGAAAGAATTTAAAAGTAGACAGAGTTATAGGTCATTTATATGCCACATGAATCCTTGTTTCATGCTTTTAGAGGGAAATTTTATATCTGATTATAGTTTCAAAAAGTAACTTTAAATAATATAAATATAATGGATGCCATCATAGCAGCTACAAAAGGACATACTGATAATTAGCAACAAGAGTCAGAAGAATACATGTCATTATTTTAAATTACCTTTCAGTTATTGCAACAGCAAACTACTTCTAAGATGTTTTTTTCAATTCCATTCTATGCCTAGACACAGAGATAGAGTAGACCACAGTAATTACTTTTATTGCCCTCACAAACCTCAATACTTAATCACATTTACTTAAATATCTTAGTGATAGAAAACCATTTACTTGTAGGAAGATGTTATTGCTAGACATCTTTCATTTCAAGAACCACTAAGAAAATTTGAATCAATGTGTGTGTGGCAATTTGAGATTATTTTATAAATCCCAAAAAGAGAAAGATTATGTTTGTAAACTAATCTATTCCTCTAAGTGTGATATCCTTTGATTGTATTAAATTCATTTGAGGTGCCATTGATTAGATTATTTGATAAGCTTGGTTTAGGGCTTTTGATTGAACTATATCAGTGAGGCAGAGCTCAGGTTGAGTCTCTACCCTTTGCTGGGCCTGATATAAAGAGAAACACAGAGAAAGACTCACCCAGACAGACACAGGAAGAAAGAGCGCTGCCATTTTTTTTATCCTGCCATGTGATAGAAAGGAGAGGTTCAAACAGCTTAGGCCCCAGGGAGCGATAAGCCATTTGCCTGATAGCTTACAGTTGAGCTTGGGAAGAGAGCCGGACAGCCAAGACTGACATAGGAGGCCCAAAAAGAAATAAGCCCTATGCCAAGAGTAAGAGGACTACGGGATCACTTAAGCACAAAGCCCCAAGATGCTGGGCCCACGGAGCTGCCAAAGAGGAAAGGGTAAGCCTGGAGGGGAAGGCTGAAGCCTGGGCAGAGTTTGAAGGCCATCTTGTTTCACCACATGGCAACACTCCAGGATCAACAGTAGCTGACTTTGGTGAGAAAGCTTCTTCAATGGTGCCTTGGTTTGGAGTTTTCAAGGTCTTGAAACTATATGTTTTTGCCCTGAATAAATTCCATTTATAAAAGCCAACAGATTTCCGGTACTTTGCATCAGCAGCCCTTTGGCAAACTAAAAGTTTGTTATTTGTATTTCCTGGGTGATTTAACATCATAACATCACAGGCTCAACATGTGATTTTGAAAAACTATACTTTGTGTTAGCTGTGTCAAGTGAAAAGCCATAATTAATAGAGTGTATCAGTCACTTCAGGCTACTGTGACATAGCAAAGAATTCCAAAGCCTTGGTGTCTTGCTTCTTGCTTATGCTATGTTCCTATCACAGTTCAGCATGGCATGATGACTCAGGCAGATAAAGCGGCCACCATCTTGAATGTTGTTGGTAGATGAGTTTGAGAGAAAAAAGAATATGGCAAAGCCCTCAGTGGATTTTAGAGCATATGTCCAGAAGTGACATTTCACTCACATTTCATCTATGCAGCATGTCACATGGCCAGGCCTAACTCAAAGAGGGTGGGAAAGTGATTCCAAGTACCAGAAAGATGAGAGAGATGGAATAGCAACAAATATCCCTAATGACCACCACCTTAACTTTCTTTACTAGTTCACTGACAATTCAGCAAAATATGTTTCATATGAGGAACAGAATATACATTTAAATTGAAATTTTCATGTAATAAAAATTAAACTTCCATGATTTTTTTCTCAATTTAAGTAAAAAATTAATTATATTTTTAAAAGCAAATCTATATACTTTTATCTGACAGCAAACCTATATTATGTTATTTTATAGTTGAAGCCAAAATCAAAGAATGGAAAAATGAGAAATTTTAGAGTTGGAGAGATCTAGGTTAAAACCCTGGCTTTTTCTCTTTGTATGATTTAGCTGAACAGTTTTGATCTGAAAAGCTGTATGTTTCCTCAGGAAGACAATAAATACTGCCTACCTTAAATGGCTCATTGCAGTGATTCAACGAGCTAATATTTACATAAATGCATGGCCTATAAGAGGTGTGCTACAAAAGTTACCTCCTATTCCTTTTCCTCTTAGCTTCTTCTCGGAAAATATTTGATAAGGCACTATAGCTTGACCTTTCCCACAGATTACAGGGAAGGCCTCCTGAGGTAAGAGGGAGTCAGCAGGTGGTGTAGCTCTCCAAATTTTGTGCAAATCCCTTCAAAAGGAAAGATCTAAAATAGGTTTAGCCTGGGAATGGACAAGCATAACAACAGAGAAGGGAAAAGGAAAGACAGTTTGGATGGATAACAGGAATATGTTTTGAGAGTCATTTTGACAATTAGTGGAATTTTTGATATTACCATTTTTCACATTCTGTGGATATTTCCCACTTAGTTTTCTCTCCATGGTATTTTCACATTTATATTTTGAAGATACTTTAAAGCAATCAAAATTTTTCTTCCTGGATTTTGGCTCTCTCCAGGTTCCCATTACTTTTGATCTTTCTCATTCTAGTTTAACTGTAACAGCAGTTGCACTTAAATAGAGCTATACAAATACCTACCAAATAGGAGCTCTTCTTTAATTATGCTCAATTCCCAAACTGTACCAAGTGCAGAGAGCTAAGAAGGGACAGTGAATACCAATTAAAAGAGGAAGAAAACCTTGGCTGTGGTCATGGTTTCACAAGAAACTCCTTTGGAGAGGAGTGGTAACTGTTTTATACACTACCCATATATTGCTAGTGGAAGCAGCCGTTTCCAAATGACTACAGACCAATAATAGTTTTATAATTTGCCGCTTGTGTTGCATAAACTGCATATGCGACAATATAATATTTCATATATATTGCAAACTACATTCAAATAATCACACATTGTCTTTGATCAAAAAAACATCCAGATCTCTTCCATAGCATAAATGCATAACTGATAAAGGTCAGAATCCTTGGCATGAAATGATCAAGTATCTATGCCAAAATGACCTATTCAAAACTTCCAGTTCTTACCACATGAAGGTCTTTTTCCTCATAAGGGAAATTTGAAACTCGGTAAAACTGGGGGAGGCAATGCATTTAAGACCATAAGTTCTGGTGTCTAGGAGAAATGGGCAGTAATTAGTCTCTTTTATTTACTATTTAACAGTATAACTACCTGTAATATAATCCAAAGGGTTTAAATATAATAGCTGTGCAGCCAACACGGGTACAAAATCAAAGATTTCTAAGATTTAGGACAGGTCACCTTACTGTTGTGGTTTCAGGGGTAAAGTCCCTTGCAGCTCAGGGACCACCTAGCGAGCTGCAATAAAGCAAAACTCTGTATGTTCTCTGTCCTTAGGGAATCTTAAGTAAGACCAAAGACAGGATTTGCGAAAAGATAAAAGCAGGCACGTAGAATAACCATTATCACCTGGAATACTGGCATCACTCAAAAGCAGGCACACCCAGGTTAGGGGTAAATATGAGATTCCTCACAAGTAGTAGTACTTGTGGAAAAAGGTGGCAATTAACTTTTATGGTAAGGCCTCAGGAACAGTACTTACACATTTTTCCATTTCAGTATGCAAGCACCTCCTCAGAAAAGTATATGGAGGGCCCACCCACTTCCATCAGGTAGGATCAGCTGACACAGTACATTCTCCCTAATATACACGTTTAACTCTTATTAGAATAAAAGGGAGAGAGCAGGAAATTCTCTTGTTCAATTGCCAACTGTTCACTCTAAAGATCATTTCATTCCTCACAAATTCTTAATCTAGATCCATGGAGCCACAATTCAGTGGATTTGTAAAATTGCTGAGAACAAAAAAAATAATTTCCCCAATAATCTTTAATTGAAATTTAACATTTTTTCCCATCATAAATGTTAGCAATAAATCATGGTACTGCTAGCAATGCCTGTGACTTTGCTACCAAAACAGTCACAAATAGTTTCAAAACCCATTACAATTGTGGCAGATCTCTCAATATATCATGATAATCACCTATTTGAAACCATGGAAGATATTAGGCCTGCCATTAGATCTCATTTTATATGCATCAGTAAAGAGTCATGCATTGCTATATCACAATATGCAATATTGTAATAGAATCGGTTTCCTTATATATATATATCCCATATATTTTTAATCTTTTTTTAAAGACACATAGATCACACAAAATGTTACATTAAAAAATGTAAGAGGTTCCCATATACCCCACTCCCCACACCCCCACTCCTCCCACATTGACAACTTCTCTCATTAGTGTGGTACATTCATTGCATTTGATGAGTACATTTTGGAGCATTGCTACACAGCATGGATTATAGTTTATGCTGTAGTTCACACTCTTTCCAAGTCCATTCATTGGGTTATGGGAGGATATATAATGTCCTGCATCTGTCCCTGCAATATCATTGAGGACAACTCCAAGTCCCAAAAATTGCCCCCAAATCACTCCTCTTTTTCCCTCTCCCTGCCTTCAGCAACTGCCGTGGCTACTGTCTCCACGTCAATTATATAATTTCTTCCATTGCTAGAGTCACAATAATTCTATAATAGAATACAATTAATTCCACTCTAATCCATATTTTATTCCTCCATCCTGTGGACCCTGGGAAGGTGATGCCCACTCCACCTCTAAATTGAGAGGGGGCTTAGATCCCACATGACTGATGGATGGGATTCTCCTGCGTGAAGCTGTAGACTCTCTCAGTTCCCTGGTGTGGTGGTTGGCCAGCCTCATCTCCTTGTTAGCTGACCTGGGTAAGTCCAACGAACAAGAGAGTAGGTGTTACAACTCTGCTGAGGCTCAGGGCCCGGCTGGCACATGGACAGTCCAGAGATTCAAGTCTCCTGAGCATACACCAACACCATACATTGTTATTTAAGCATTTAAAACATTTTGAAAAGAGGCTTACAGACTTCACCAGTCTGCCAAATATTCCCAAGGTTAAGGATCCCTGCAGGGAAACGGACTTTGGCCCAGTGGTTAGGGCGTCCATCTACCATGGGAGGCCCGCGGTTCAAGCCCCGGGCCTCCTTGACCCGTGTGGAGCTGGCCCATGCGCAGTGCTGATGCGCGCAAGGAGTGCCGCACCACGCAGGGTGTCCCCCGCGTAGGGGAGCCCCACGCGCAAGGAGTGCACCCATAAGGAGAGCCGCCCAGCGCGAAGGAGGGAGCAGCCTGCCCAGGAATGGCGCCGCCCACACTTCCCGTGCCGCTGCCGACAACAGAAGTGGACAAAGAAACAAGAAACAAGACGCAGCAAAAAGACACAGAAAACAGACAACCGGGGGAGGGGAGGGGAAATAAATAAATAAAAATAAATCTTTAAAAAAAAAAAAAAAAGGATCCCTGCAAACAATAAACATACTCCACCCAAATAATCTACCTGGGTTTTTAAAAAATTACTGTGTTTAAATCTTGAGGTGTGAGGTACATTTAATTCTAAGATTTACAACAGTAACTTATCATGACAACGGTCAAAGAAGTATTTTAAACAGGCAGCAAATCACTTATCAGGGAAAATTCTTGGAGAACAAGCTTGATTATTTACGAGGCAGAATTAAACACAGAAATGTGACGTACCCAAATAATTTCCTTACCTGAGAAATAGTCTACTCTCTAAAATCAGTTGGGGAGAGAAAGAGGCTGCTTTCCGACAAGTTTCTCTATCAGATAAAATGCAGAACAGAGTAGCAGACAGTAGTAATGGAAAAACTTGAATAGAAAATAGCTACATTCTGATTTCTCAATTTTTAAAACTGGGAAGGCATCTTATAGTCAAGATAAAGGAGGGACAAAAACTTAGAATACAAGAAGAAATTATCCATTGATGGAGCTTTTCAGGAGATACAATTTTTGGAGGTACTGGAGCCAATTTTTAAGTCCATATACCTTTTTAGAATAAATAATTTCTAAAAAACTATTATTTCCATGATAAGTAGGACAGAAATCTATCCAGCCACTACATCAGATTTGCCTCATAGAATAAATCTAGATGAAAGGAAGACTGCCATCTCGGGCCTAGGAAAAACATGGCATTTTCATAATAGTTTCTGAAAGTTTTATTGATCACATTGCACAATAACTACCTTCTTGGAGGAAAACAACTTTAATAATAAGAATCTAAATATCCCACAATATATATTGAAAATCTGCATCGGGTAAGGAACCAGGTTAGATTATCAGTATAGAATGGGTGAAATGTGATCTCATGGGAAACAAAATAAATGGATTAATCTCACTAAAGCATTCCTTGAGATCTCTTCAAACCTAAAATTTTATGCTGAATGACAGATAAGGTAGACCTAGATTTGCTATATATAAATCAATCAAAATACCTACTGTGTAAGTGAATACATGCAAAATTTTAGTGGCATTTGTCCAATTTTGTAATTGCATACGCAAGTGTTTCATGACATGAACAATCATTTATGAGATATTTTCCTAGTGCCCATGGATATCTGATTATAAGTTCACTATTCACATGAATAACAAAGACTTGCACAGAGATGCACTAAGGTAAATAAAGTCAACTCTCAAGTATATAAGGACTGATACCCAATATGCAGAATTTTCAGTCCTATTTATTAGTAACTTTACAAGAGTTCTAGGGAAATAAAGTAGATAATTCATGGATTTTAACATAGTGTGGTTTTTTGTGTTTTTTGTTTTTGTTTTTTTTTTACTTCAAAGTAAAAAAAGAAAAAGTAGGTTTCAGAGAACTCACTCACTGCTATGAAAACTGTAGCACCTAAATTACATTTCATGCTTTTTTTTTCTTCTAAGGAAGGTATTCCAAGCATAATGAAACTATGACTTTGTGAAGTCCATTATTTTTTATTGTAAACATAGCCTATCTCTTATCTCATCTGGATTTTACAAAATGACATTTTAAATCTCTTTTACTTATGAAAAACATAACTTATTGTAATGTTTTCTTTTTATAAAGGACAAAGAGGCAAATAACATTATACCAAATCTTGTCACATTAGAGATTAACATTTCAGAAATTTAAAAAAATATTTCCCTAAACATATTAATTTTACAAAATTATGTATTTATTGTACATAATTTTCAGTTTAGTATTATAGGATCAATGTTTATTCATCTCACTAGATATTCTTGAAAACACCTTCAAAAACACCTTTTTCTTTTTTTTTTTTTTAGGTACCGGGGCCAACGGTTGAACCCAGGGCCTCAAATGTGAGAAACTGGCGCATAACCATTGAGCAACATTGGCTCCCCTGAGTTGGTTTTTTCCTTTGTTTTTGCTTGTTTGTTGTTTTATTTTTTTAGGAGGCACTGGGGGACCAAACCCTGGACCTCCCATGTGGGAAGCAGGCACTCAAACGTTTGAGCCACTTCTTCTCCCCAACATCATTTTAATAATTGCATAATGTTCCATGGTAATACTCTATCAGGATTTATTTAACTGAAATCTTATTTGCCAGATTCATAGGTTGTTGGTCATTTCCTTTATTTTTTTCCTATACAAAATAACACGGCAAAGAGCAACCTTGCTCGTACTCTTTAACCATGTCCGTAGGGAGGAGTCTTAGAAGACAGATTGCTGGGTTACAGGGTCAAATATGCTCTTTTTGCATATTGCCAAATTGCTTTCAAAAACCATAAAACTGATTTATAATTCCACCAAGGAAGGTTATATCCAGAACAGAGACTCCTCTGACCTTTTCAAATTTGATAGAAAAAAAACAAACACTTGATTTAGTTCTAATGGTTTGAATACATGCTCATATCTGTTTGTTCCCTTAAATCTTTTAATTTTCCTAGAATGATATTACTATATTCAGCATTTTTACTTTTAAGTTGTGTGGGATATAAAATAAAATAAAAAGTGAATTTCAATTTAGAATCATAGTTTTAATTTTAATGACTTACAAATTTATAAAAGAATGCCAAATCCTACATAGGACTCTGGCTAATCATTGTCTCCTAAATATGGGATAAGAATTACAAATATATTATACAAATGGTATGTTTGTACAGTGTTTGGATACTGATAATTTTTAATTGATTTGATGTCCTTTGGTCCCTCTACTTACAACATAATTCTTATAATTTTGTTAACTATGTTTCTATTAGTGGATTCTTCTATAATTGCTTATTGTGAATACTAATGCCTTTTATACTTACGGGTAAATTTTAGCAAAACAATTTTTTAAATTATATATATTTTAAAACTGTAATGGGCATGAAAATGTAAAGATTAAAAATTATCTCAAACAATTAGAAATATATATCTCCTTTAGGAGACAGAACTATGTATGGTCAGAAGTTCATCTACATACTTAACTAATTTGATACAAACATGTATTCAAGAGAGTCCTCATTGCATTTAATCCTGTTACAAAAAATTCTCAGTCTCAAGTATGACAAAATGGAGCATTATTCTCCTTCCCAAGATGAACAGGATTATTAAACAATAATTTAAAAATACAACTTATTTAATATCTCTAGGGGATAAATATCTCTTGACTTGATGCTTATTTCCAGAGGCAAAATTGCAGAAGTCTGTGCCCAAATGTATCTTTTGTATACTTGAAAAACATGAAAGGGTATTTAGTGAGAAAGGGACACAGAGAGTAGCTCTTTTGGACAACAATACAAACACATTTTCTAAGTACTAGGCCCTGGGGATCATAATCAACTAGCCTGAGCCAAACATAATGGATAGGTATTTCTAACACTTTTTATACTTTTTAGCTGTAAGGATGACATGGTATTAGGAGAGGTTAAACAAAAGGCCATAGAGCCAGGTATCCAAGTATCCAGCTTAACCTTTCTCCCCAAGCAGGAATCTCCTTTATCACGATGGCTGGTCATTTAGTGCCTGGTTGTTGTATACTTACTATAAGGAATTCTTTCCTTACACTACATATGTGCCAGTCATTTAGACAATTTAAAAATGGATATACTTACTCAAGGGTCAGGGTACACAAATGAAAAAGATGTCATTCCTGACCTCAATAGTGTTGGCAGTTTATAACAGAGGTCAGAAATATGATATAATATGCCACATGATTATAATGGCACTGAAGTTTGGAGTACTGATCAATAAAACAAGGCAAGAACTAATTGGGCCTGGTATTTGCAAAACATTTTATAGCAACAGCAACATTTGACTAAGAAAATGTATGATATTCCCCTAAGAAGAGTACTAGAAAGAAGGATGTGGCAGGGGTGGGGGATATGAAGGTGGAATGGCAACTGCCACACAGACTTGACAAAACCTGGCATGATAGAGTTGAAGGTAACAGATTCCATATGGGTGACTACAGAACAATGGGTATAATACAGAAAAGGAAAATGGGGCTGGAGAAGCTGGGGCAAATAATGAAAAATTTCCATTAGCATCCATCAGGAGCCCATATCCTCTCTATGTAATAATGAGTGCAGGGGCAGTGTAGAGTCTAGAGTACACCTTACAAGTACACACAATGGAGCCAAACTGCCTGAATGTGAATCTGCCATTAACTAGCTGGTGAATCTGTGCAAGTTGCTTTGCCCCTCTAAGTCTCTACAATGGGAATACTAATAATATTTAGCTCACAGGATTGCTATGTGAAATATTTTATATTAAATTTTTAAAGTGCTTCAAACAGTATATGTTTAATAACAGCTTTCATTAAATAAATGGCAAGTTTGAATTAGAGCAGGTACAGTCCAGATGATAAGCCCTGAAAATCCACACTGGCACAAAGAGTAGAGAATTCCAGAATGCATGCTCATTTCAACTTCAGATAGATTTAGATATTAGAAAGTCCCTGCTTAAACCAATATCTCATACCTAAATATGTTCCCCTTCATGCAAAGAATGCCATTTTTACTCGCTGATCCCACTACTTCCTGCCAACTAATAGACACACACATAATAAAAACTGAGAAGTTATATGTCTCCCATATTAGATCCATTTCCTTCAACACATCTTTCCCCAAAATTCTCTCCAAATTTTTTAATAATCTGGAAGACCCCAAATTATCTAATTGTTAAAATGTGAGGCTCAAACTAAACATAAGTCCAATTTATAGTCAATACAGAATAAAATCTGGCTACTATCTTATTAGAAAATACTCAGTGAATGTCGAAACTGTCATTCTCTGATACCTTTGCCAATCAACAGTTGATGTGATACATTACTTACTAAATATATCATTTACCACAAGCCACTCACAATCATCAATTCTTGGAATTTCCTCTAAATCAGGCATAGTTCCAAAGGTGGAGACTTTAAAACGTTCAGCAGCACAGTCTTCCCTCCACTCCCTCCACCATGACTGGTTACAGCAGCACCAACCCTTACCCTGGTCCCTATCCACCCTTGTCATTTTCCAAATAAGGAACACAAAGGTCACAAATAATTTTGGTATGTGGGACACTTTTTTGAGATTTTTAAATAAATAACTCAGTGACAAGGTGATGGGTAAGCATTCTATGTCAAATAAAAGGTGTGGGTGGGTGTGGGGTATATGGGAACCTCATATTTTTTAATGTAACATTTTTTGTGATCTACATATCTTCAAAAAATACAATTAAAAAAACTGGATGAAAAAGAAAAAATTAGGAATGAAACTAAGATTCTCTCTGAACTGTCCATGTGAAGGCCAGGCCCTGGGCCTCAGCAGACTTGCAGCTCCTACCTTCTGGTTTCTTGGACTTACCCTGGCCAACTGACAGGGAGGTGAAGAGGGTCAACCACCACACCAGGGAGCCAAGAGTGCCTACAACTGCAAGCAGGAGAATTGCATCCAGCATCCATGTGGAATCTAAGCCCCCTCTTGATGTAGAGGGGGACTGGACATAGCCATCCCAGGTCCACAAGATGAAGGAATAGAGTATGGATTAGAGTGGACTTGCTGGTGTTCTGCTGGGGAATTATTGTGATTAGTAAGGGAAGAAATTGTTGTAGTGATGTGGAGAGGGTGGCCACGGTGGCTGCTGATGCTCGGGAGAGGGAAAAAGAGATATGGTGTGGGGGCATTTTCAGGATTTGGAGTTGTCCTGGGTGGTGCTGCAGAGATGGATGCTGGACACTGTGTGTCCTGTCGTGGCCCACTGGGTGGACTGGGCGAGAGCATGGACTACAATGTGGACCACTGTCCATGTGGTGCAGCGGTGCTCTAGAATGTATTCACCAGGTGCAGTGGATGTGCCGCGATGATGGAAGAGGTTGTTGATGTGGGAGGGGTGGGGTGGGTAGGGTGGGGGATATATGGAGACCTCATATTTTTTGAATATAACATTTAGAAGAAAATAAAGAAAAAAAATAAAAATAAAAATAAAAATAAAAAAAGAAACTAAGATTCTGAGACAGAGTAATTGTTTATAAAACCATTTAGGAGAGATTTTCTACAAGTTGTTCCCTAAAGGGAAAGGCCAGTTTTTCTTTCAAGGAAATGTACAATGATCTGTTCATAGTACTAGAACTTCAAGGCTTTTACCTCATTCTTCTCTGCAAATGTTCCAATTTGGAAATCATTTTCTTGAACAATTGTTATTATTTCTTAACTACAAGCAATGGACATGCTTATAGCAATTAGTCATAGTCACTCCATTAAATGCTCTGTTTTCCCTTAGTAGTGGGGGAAGGTTCACAATTTGGTGATCATGGGAAATGCAAATATTTTATTAGAGGCCACAAGCCTATTACACGGAGCTGAGCATCACAGCAGGGATGTCCATACAGTGTGCTATTACTGAGTAAGATCTCAGCTATGGCAGACTAACGCAGGCTACAAAGCACGTTGACATCATCCAAAGAAACAAATACGTGCAACCACACAGTCAGTAAACATTTTATAGACAAGAAAAGAAATCTTCTGACATTCATATGGCCTTTGGAGAAGAGGCATTTGGGAAATTTTTCATTTTATAAAGGAGAATTGAATCCAAACATTGTTCATAAGGGAGCACTAAAGCTCTACCAGTTCATAATAGAGCCAAGTCAGACTTTTTAATATTTATATGTTCTTTTAGGGAAATTGTTCTGGTTCTTGCAGATGATTAATAATACCTGCTGCATTTGCATAATTCATGGTTTTAAATAATTAACAGGATTATAATTATATTCATAATTCTTTATCAATTGAAGTTAATAACTTTGGTCTACAGTAATATGCTATGTTATTGAACTAGAGACTGTACTTCAAAGCAAGGATTCTTGTTAATATTAGCAATACATATTACATACCTGTCCCTTTCTTTCTATGCCTCAGCCAATTTCAACAAAGGTATAAACGTCTTAAATAGCTGAATGTTCAATGAGAAGAAGAAATGCAATGCCACGATTGGTTCTTAATGGCCACCCAAATCCCTGACATCATTTTAAGGTCTTGAAACCTATCTGCATCTATTTTAAATGTATATGGGTATTTACATTATTGCAATGATTATACACTTTTCTTACAGGCTATGGGACAAGCAGGAAATAGAACATATCTTTTATTTAAAAGTAATGATATACAAGTGATAAGAATCTGTATAAAATCTACCAGTAGATGAGAAGCTCACTGGCCTTTCCTAAAAAAAGGTGTATTTATTTCTAGACATGACCAAGTTGTTCAAAAGGAATATTAAATTTTAATTATGCATGTGTGGGTGCCACTACATTATAGTAAAAATAAAAAATTTTACAGAAGTATATAGGATGTCTTTAACTTCCACCCCCCAATTCTACTTCCCTCAACATTAAAAGTCTGGGAAGTTTTGAAAATGATGATTATTTTATTTATGCTCTAGCTATAACGTCTTCATTGATAACTGGAGTTCAAAAGTCAAATGTGCTTTAAAGTTAAAGAATGATGTACTGAAAATTAACGTGTATGGTTTGTGGAGAAACAGGTAAAACGAAGGCATCTTTTTCTACTCAAAAGATATATGAGTTAAAAGAACCACAACAAAATTTTTACATAATCCAGTCTTTCAAATATATTATAAAATATCTTTGATTTTTCTCTAAAACATCAATATCATTATGAAGATAATCTCCATAGGAAAATAATTTACACTGTATAAACTGTATTTGAAAATTCATGGAGCCCAGTGTAGCTGCCTAATGGTTTTATATTTCTGTTGCGGTGAATTCATAAGTATGAAGGTCTCAATTGCTGATATTATAAAAGATTAAATATTTTATGGCAATGCATTAAATTTAAAAAAATTACCTGATGAATCACAATAGTCCAGTATAATATAGACGATTGGAGTTAAATTCACTCTGTTATCAACAGATACTGCCTAGCCATGAAGAAAGCGCAGCCTGCCCAGGAGTGGCACCGCATACATGGAGAGCTGACACAGCAAGATGACGCAACAAAAAGAGACACAGATTTGCGGTGCTGCTGACAAGAATCCAAGCGGACACAGAACACACAGTGAACGGACACAGAGAGCAGACAACGGGGGCGGGGGGGGGGGGGGGAGAGAAATAAATAAAATAAAAATAAATCTTAAAAAAAAAAGATACTGCCTAGCAAATTAGTAACCATTGTAATGTTCTCAAAGAACACATAAGGTCTGTATTATAATAACACTGAACCAGCAATGAAATAAATCTTTTTTCCAATAAAAGGCTACTTCTTTTAAAATGTGGATTACAATACAGAGAATATCACCAAAACTATTCATACACATTGTCATCTTCTAATATTTTCTTAGCAGATACAGTAAATTAAGAAATTGTCCACTTAAGTTTTGCATCATAAATATGTGCTAATTCTCGAAAAACCATTATTTTGTTCCCCGCCATCAAATTTGAAGGCCTCAGAAACCCAGATCAAAGTTAAATATAAATTTAGGTTTACTATTTTAACTTAATTGATGTTTTACTTCAAAGATCTCAAGGTGTTCTAATTGTTTATCAGTGTAATATTGCAAAATATCTGCCAAAGGATTTGGAGAGCCTGGGGAGACAGGGACCTCTGAGCTGTTTCAGCACTGGAAAAATGAAAACTATGCCAAAAGTTATTTTCTGTTTTTAAAAAATGTTTATTTTACAGACACTGCCCCTCTCTGCCATCTCACCCTCCCCAACTAACCTCTAAGATGTTTTCTATTGCTGCTTATTTGCTATTTATCTTTTATAAATCTTACACATCTCTTAAAAGTGACATCATAACATTTTTGTCCTTATTTATCTTGCTTATTTCACTGAGCATAATGTTTGCATGGTTAGTCCATGTAGCAGCATGTCTCAGAGCTTCATTTTTTCTTATGGCTGAATAATATTCTATTGAGTATATATATCACATTTTGTTTATCCATTCATTTGTTGATGGATATTTGAGTTGTTTCCAGATTTTGGGTACTGTGAACAATCCTGCTATAATCATTAGTGTATAAGTATGAGACCCTGCTTTCACTATCTTTGGGTAAATGCATAGGAGTGGGAATGCTGGATCAGATGGTAATTCTATATTTAACTTTTTGAGAAACCACCATATTGCCTTTCACAGTGGCTGCACCATATTACATTCCTACCAATCATGCTTTAGAATTACAGATTCTCCACATCCTCACCAAACATTTGGTATTTTCCATTTTTTAAATAATAGCTACCCCTGAGGATGTGAACCAATTTATCATTGGGATTTTATTATGCATTTCCCTAATGGCTAATGATGTTGAACATCTTTTCATGTGTTCATTGGTTATTTGTATATCTTCATCGGAGATGAGGTTAGGCGGCGGTCGGGGCCTGCCTTACCCGGCTGGAGCCTGGGGCAAGCATGCAGCCCCTGGTCGAAGTAACAGGCAAGGGTAGGATACCCGCCCTCTGTGGCTTCCCCGGCACGGAATCCGCGGCCTTGGCCGACCGCCGAGCTCACTTTCCCGCTGATAAAGCGCTAATCGCCACCACTAGCGCAGACCTCCCAACCATGACACTCATCTCCAGGCCTGGCCACACCCAACAACGGCCAGTTTTCCCCAGCCTATTAGCGTCTGACACCTGTTCCCCCGTTTCAGCCCGCTGCGCAAGAGCCTACCCCTCCCAGCATCCCTTACATGGCTGCCAGAGCAGAGCCCACTTCCTTGTTCTTCTTCCTCCCTGCTCCTTTGTTCTCCGTTTCCGCCACTGCCCAGGCTGATAAAGCAGTGCGCAGGCGCAAGGCGCGAAACTGAAGTCTGCCTTCCACCCCAGCAACAGCAGCCACCAATTCCTAAACCCTGCCACTTACCCCAGCACGCCTAATAAGGCATCCCAGCAAGAGCTCCACCCCGCCCCCATGATAGCCCTATATAACCTCTGTACAGCCCCCAATAAACGGCTCTGTTATAGCTCCACAAGGGTGTCTCGTCTCCTTCGTCCCCGCCGCCCTCCACACCTTGCACGCCTCCACCGGAGACTCGGCCTAGTCTCCCGCCTCGCCCTCGCCTCCGGGAAGAGTTGCCTGGCCTCTGGCCTCCGGTCCCTCGGCCAGGCTCAGACCGCCGCTGCCGCAGGAGACATGACTGTTCAGGTCCTTTACCTGTTTTTAATAGGGTTGTCTTCTTGTTGTTGAATTGTAAGAGTTTGTAAAGGCCAGAAGACAATACATTTGAGAGAAATCAAGGTTAGAATCTGTGCCAGGCCCTCAAGGGTTCCACCAGAATAAACAAGAAAAAAGAAGAGAGAAAGAAGAAACCCAACAAATACACTAGTTTTAAAATCTTGGTACATGCTGGTAGGAGGCCAGAAGCCACTGCTCCAGAGAGGGCTGAAACCAAGGCCAGAGTCTATGCTGTGACCTCAGGGACCTGCCAGGCCAGGAAATGCCCAAACAGAAGAGAAAAAACAAAAACAAAACAAAACAAAACTCTTCCTTTTTAAGTTCAGCAGTTACGTAATGCTGGTGGGAGATGGGAAGGGCTGCTGCCTAGAGAACTGGAACAGAGACCCGCTTCCTTGCCAACCTCGACAATCAACCCCCAACTTTACAGGAGAAGGTGTCCCCGACCTGAAGCCCTGGCCCCTTCAGCCACTCCTGGAATCTAGGTTGCTGCTGCAACTATGCAGATTCCATAGTCACCAGGCTGAGAAAAGGGGGCGGATCACTGGTCTATGCTTTTATTTATGAAAACTGAACTCTCAACAGCCTCTCACTCCTGTAGTTGTTCTGAATGAATATTCTGATTCCAGGGTTACTACCTAATCAATTCCAGTCTCTTATTCCAGCTCCTTAGATTTTCTAGGGAAAAAAGTGATTTTTAAAACTTCTTACTCTGCCTTTTCGCCACAAAGGGAAATTAAGAGAGGGAGAAGAATGAACGAAAGGAATTTAACTGTTGCAAATTCTACCAAGATGCTGTTGACTTTTAATCCCAGATTAATATGGATCTAAGTTTATAAATTTACCTATATATACACATATGATGTACATGCATATATGTAATATTTATTCAGTATACATGTATCTATGCATGATATATATGTATAATATACATATGCATATACATATACATACAAATATAGGTATATAAATTCCTGAGAGGGTCGTAGTCAAAGGGTTAAAGTAGGATGATGGAAAGTAAGATTTTGGTAAATTTGAAAAAGCTTAGGAAATAATCTATTTTATTTAATTATAAAAAATTAACTGTATAAACATCATACCTAGTAGTAAATGCAATGATTGTACATCTGACTGCTTGAATGAATACTGTATTGAAATAACATGAATATTAAAATCAGAATTTACACTTTTTTTTGGTGAGTTCAATATGTTCTGGCACACTGTGGGCTGGAAGGCACAAGAAATTTCTTGAAAACATTTGGGGAAGTGGTAGAAGGCTCTGCAATTTCTCAGTGCTATTAGTTACTGAAAAATTACTACTATGCATTGAGTTCTGTTTTAGACATAGACATATAAATGACATAGATACAAAAAATATAGATAAAAAGATAACTGCCATGTATTAAATGGTGCACAGAGTTGAAGGTTAGGTTTTTATCATTATTGTAGCTAGCATAATAAAAATAGAACAAAGATAATTAGAATAAATGAAATATAAAACAGAGAGTCGGCAAAGGAATCACTAGGAAACCTGGAGAAAAGTCATAAAAGGAAAGAACATTTAAAGTGAGAAATAAGATGTGAAAGGGAGGGGAGCAGGTATAGCTCTATGGTTGAGTGCCTGCTTTGCAGGTATGAGGTGCTGGGTTCAATCACCGGTAACTCCTAAGGAAACAAAGATGTGAAGGAGACGTAAAAGAGAAAGAACTCCGCCCCCCCCCCCAGCATAAGAAGAAATTTATTATTCACAGAACCTTTGTTACCTTCAATTAATAGTGAACTGTGTCATTTTACCTTCATGACTAGGCCATGGTAGTGGTAGTAAAATTCTTATATATAGGAATAAAAAAATAATATATATTTGAGGAATTTACTAACATATAACATCACTAACTTGTTAGAAGCCTAAATATATCTAAAGAAAGAATCTGGGAAATTTTAACGTCACCTTGGGTTTTCAGTACTGTTGGAAGTATAGGGTCTATACTGTATAAATGGCTAGAAACAAGGGTGACAACCATATAAACACTTTTAGACAGTGTGCTGCTTGACTGAATCCTTTTTACAACATTATATTGTTTTTAGTTGCAAATGGTTAGTGTTTTTCACCCATTGGGTTATGCTATTTGAATAGAAAACAAAATTATAGGCTTAGGTATACTGATGACTTTCTCTAATAACCCTTCGAAATGATCTGAACAGAGACCAAATGTAGGCCAAATTGTATACTGAGCTTTGTCAGGCACTATGGTTAAGAAATATTATTAAAGTATAATGCAATTTCAAGGAAAAGATTTCTAAAAGTGCTTAACCTAACAAGGAACTATGACTGAAAGAAACAAGTGTCAGAAACTTTATGAGCATTTTGTTACCAACTGAAGAACTATATTATTAATTCAGTCACATAGAGTACTACTTACAACTTCAGTGTCTTCTTGTTAAGCAAAGTGGATGTAAGAAAAATGCTAAAGGAATGTAATAAATGCAGCAAATACAAAGTTGAATTTCTAAAGAGCAGAGCTGCAAATGGACTGTAGGTGCAATTTACTTTGAAATAGCTATGAAATCCGAATTTTAATAGCAACTGTCAAGTTGTATACCAAAACCTGTTCATCAAGGAAATGAAATACCTAGATATCCATCTGCCTTGATGATGTTTACCATGAATTTCATAATCCCAAGTCAGACCCAATGTATTCTATACACATATTTGTGAGTTGTCATTGGGGGAAGATAGAACCGAAGTACAGTGTATTATGTATATGTGTATACGTATGTATGTGCCTTGAAGTTATGACATGCAAGTATAAGACAAGCCTTGAACAAAGTTTAAGTTCACCCAAAAATACACATTTATATATACACACACATCACATAAACACCTATACACACACAAATCTAAATATAAATCTACATGTACATATGTATATATGATACCCTACCAAATTATTTCTTAATGCTCTTGTAATAAATTACCAGAAATGTAATGGCTTCAACACTGGATATTTATTATCTTTATTTCAATTTTAAAAGTCAGAAGTCTGACATTGGGCCAAGACCAAGGTGCTGGGAGGGTTATGTTCATTCTAAAGCTTTTAAGGGGAGAATCTACCCATTTGCATTTATCAGTTGTAGAGGCTTGGCTCGTGGTCCTCCTTCCATCTTTAAAGTTAGCAGCATGGCCTTTTCTAATCTATAGCACATTACTACAACCCTTTGCTTTTTGGCCTCATATCTTCTTCTTGGACTCTTTTAAAGAAATTTGTGATTACTTTGGGCCCACAGGATAATCTCGTTGTCTCAAGGTTCTTAATAATCACATCGGTAAAGTCCCTCATACCATTTTATGGTAAAGGGACTAACTCAGCAGGCCTGGGCTGTCCAAACCCTGCAAACTCCAAAGAAAAGTCTAGCCCTTGCCTAGCAGCTAGGAGATAACCTCTAAGCCCTTGAACTTTGCTGCTGGATATGACTGTCTATTTCTCTGGGTCTGTATAAGTCAGCTAAAGGGATGCTGATACAATTATTATTAAAATTTGGGGTAGAAGCTTACAGTCACAAGGCCATAAAGAGTAAGTTACTTCCCTCACCAAAGTCTGTTGCTACTTGTTAGAGCAAGATTGCTGCCAGTCTCTGTGAGGGTTCAGCCTTCTTCTTCCTCTACCGGCTCCATGGTCTCAGCTTCTTCCATTATCAGCTGTAGGTTGGCATAAGGCTCATCTCTTTCCTGTGGCTCATCTGCTCTGCTCTCTCCAGAAGGCCAGCTATAAACTATCAGGTGAATGGCTGGGCTCTACCCACCGGGCTCCAGCATCAAACCTCTCTGTATTCTCCTTCTCCATGTATTTACGTCCCTGTCTTTTATTGAGCATCCATTTACATAGCCCACAAAGGGGGTGGGATGGGGACTCAAACCAAGTCACCCTAATTTTGTGGTCAAATAAAAGTCCTAACTTGATTTAATAAAAAGTAAAAGTAAAAGTAAGACCTCTGAATCTAATACAATCTAATAGGCCCAGAGGAACAGACCAGTTTACAAACACAATCCAATATCTATTTTTGGAATTCATTAATAATACCAAACTGCCACAGGGGCCTTGGGCCACACCAGATAGTTTATGCTAACGTGATTTAATTAGCAATTTTACCTCTAGAGAGGCTGGATAATGAGTGACTAAGTTCAGCCAGGTAAGCTTTCCATGCCTACGTGACTGACACTCAATAAAACCCTGGACACCAAGATTCTGGCAAGCTTCCATCATCTGCAATACTTTGTGCATGCTGTCACATACTGATGCTGGGAAAATTAAGTGTTGTCCATATTACTTCATTGGGAGAGGATAACTGGAAGCTCATGCTTCATCTGTTCTAGACTCTGCCCTATGCGTCTTTTTTTGCTTTGTTGATGTCAATCTGTGTCCTGTCACTGTAATAAACTTGTAACCACATGTATAGCAGCTTTCTTGATTTATGAAAGTCCTTCTATTGATACAGTGAAATTCAGGTGGTCCTTGAGAACCCCAACTTTAGTCATGCAAGGGAACAAATTGACAGATTCCACATGGACATCTCTGGGGTGCCATTACTGTAGCTATCATACTGTGGAGCTGACATTGGGTTTTCTCTATAGATCTTTACCAACTGTTCTGTAATATGCTAAATTTTGTGAATTGCAGTTTTCTGTTTATAGATTGAAAATAAAAAGCAAATTAAAGGCAAAAAAGTCATATCATTTCCATGTTGGTTATCAAACAAATGACTAAGTAATAAAATCTTGTCTAGCAATAGACAATGGAAAATATACTCTTCTTCCACCTATGAGGACAAGAAAGCTCCGTTAATCACCACTGAATGAAAAATGCCTACTTCAAAAACCAAGCCCCCCCATAATATCAATATTGTTAAAGAAATAAAGATTAATTTAAAATGCACCTGAGGCAAAATTCATCTGTTCCAATTATATGAGATTTGAGTGAAGGAAAGAATATATATATATAATCTCCAAAACTTTAAAGTAGAAGTTGTCAGGTACAAATCATTCTCCAAGGAGAACATTTTGATATCACATAAATGAGATGAAACCCAAACATGATTCTTTTTATTTTATGAAAAGAGAAAATATCATACTGGGTTTATTAAATGTTGTACATATTTTGGAGGCAAGTCATAATGCTGAAGGAAGTAATAATTGTCAGCTTTACCCTTCAGTTGTGATTTCAGTTTAAAGTTATTGTTTGAAACTTTTCAGTAGCTTCAAAATAAATGGTAATCATGGGTCCAGACTATTTGGAAACAGATGACAGAAAAAGAAGAGACAAGGATGACATAAACAATAGTCACCATTGATGTCAGTGTCACTGACAAATCAAAGAGTCCAATAAAAGAAAGCCCATATGATCTATTAATATATTGACTTTGGGAAACTAATATCAAGTGGTAAAGCTCTCCATTACAAGAAAATATGCACCTGTGCATGCACACACACATACTCATTCTCTTCTTCTAATAATTATTTTGGCCAAAGACCTCAGCATGATATCAATGAAGACAATATCATACTTTCCCTAGGGTGTCTTCAACTGACTGTATCTAAACTTGCAAACTTCAGAGAAGACATCAGAAGTGTGCACAGCTGGCTGATGAGACGTTTTCAAATATGTATGACAGTTTGGACTTTTTCTGTGAGTTTTAATACTGCCATTCTTTTTTTTAGGGGTGGAGAACCAAAAAAATTTTAGTTGCTATGAAAAATAAAAAAAGCTGCACAAGCATGTCCA
Organism: Dasypus novemcinctus; assembly: GCF_030445035.2. NCBI lineage: Eukaryota > Metazoa > Chordata > Mammalia > Cingulata > Dasypodidae > Dasypus > Dasypus novemcinctus. The sequence goes on from NC_080704.1 coordinate 37,586,335, forward strand.
CATGAAAGCGTGTGCACACACTACCTTACATAAAGAAAAAACACCAAAAAACTAGCACTCAGCACCGAAATAAATCTATGAAAGACTAGTAGGCTTCCATGGAGACTTCAAATATATTTTTAAAATTCAAGCAGATTCTATCTTGAGATCCAATCCAATTTCCATTCATGGCTTTCCTCATTTATATGGTCTCTCGCATATTTCACACACTCAGTAGAAAAATAAAACTAAGCTCACATTTGGAAATCAGGTCATGGCGCTGTAGTGATGCTTTTTAAAGGATATTTCCTATAGGTATCCTATTATTCATCTATTCACTTTTACAAAAGAGGTATAATAAAAACTTTAAAAAGTGAATAGCTTAAAATTCATATGTAAAAACACATATTCATGCCATTAAAAAGTAGTTATCTTTCCATTTTTTTACCAAGGATAAATGAAATAAAGTTGCATTGCTTTTTCCAATCAAGTTAACAATTATTACCTATTTCTTTTCTTTTTAGAGCAATTGAAGGTTCACAGAAAAATTATGCAGGAAGTATAGAGTTCCCACATACCCTCCAGCCTCACAAACACAGATTTTCCTATCATTAGCACTTTACATTCATCTGGTGCCTTTGTTTCAATTGATGAAACATTATTATAATAAGACTATTAACTGAGGCCATAGTTTATATTAGGGTTCACTCATTGTATTGTAAAATTCCATGGATTTTTAAAATTTTTATTCTGGTAACATCTATACAACTTAAAATTTCCCATTTTAACCACTTTCAAATATACAATTGAGCACCATTAATTACAATATTGTGCTACCATCACCACCATCCATTACCCAAAAAAATTTTATCACCCCAAACATAAACTTTTACCATTAAGCAGGTTACCATGGATCAGGGTGAGGGTAGGGGGTAGGGAATTAATATTTAATTGACTTTGCTTGTTTTTTTTTAATTCACTCCAGCATTGTTTGATGATCATAAATATAATCCCAGCCAATACCATTGTTTTGATAATCCAGGGGAATTAGAATCTTTAATTTCTACTTATAAGCCTGATACATTAAAAGAGGGGATCAAGTTGAGGATAAAGTTCTTTGTAGCAACATAATAACTGTCATCTTTTTATACACTAGTTAAAACTGTAAATTTTCTTTCTTTTTTATTCTTTCATTCTCTCTCCCTTTCTCCTATTCTTTTCAGCCTTTTACTTTTGAGATCATTTGAGAGTCATATGAAGTTATAAAGAAATAATAGAGAGATAACACATACCTTTTATCCAGTTTCCTCTAATAGTACTATTTTATATAACTATAGTACAATTTCAAAGCCAGAAAGCTGACATTGGTATAATCAACTATGCTTGTCCAGATTTCTCCAGTTTTATGTGCATGTTTATGGGCATTTGTACATTTGTGTATGTGTGTAATTCGTTCTTTGAAATTTTATCACACATGTAGATCTGTAAACCACTACCAAAGTTAAGAAAGAGAACAATCTAATCATAAGGAGCTATCCTGCTACTCTTTTATATGCATAGCCACCTCCCTCTCTCCCACCCTCCCTAACTCCTAGCAACTACTACACTCTGCCTATAATTTTGTCATTTCAAAAATGTTATATACATGGTATCAATTTGTAATTTTTTTGAGATTGGCATTTTGCATTCAGCCTAATTGTCTGGGAATCCATCCAAGTTGTTTTGTATCAACAGTTCCTTCCTTTTTGTGGTGCTCAGTAGTATTCTACGGTACAGATGTACTGGTTTGCTTAACCAAGTTTGTTTAACCACTAATCCTTAAATGACATAGAGTTTGCCATCAGTTTTTGATGATTACAATTAAAGTTGTTATGAACATTATTATCTAGGATTCCTTGTACGAACATACATTTTCATTTTTCAGAGATAAGGGCCCAGGAGTGCAATTGCTGCGTTGTATGGTAAGTGCGTGTTTAGTATTTTAAGGAACCATTTTACTCTTCTGGAGAGTAGCTGTACTGTTTTTATTTCTATCATCAATGTATGAGTGATGTGATTCTTTGGAATTCCTACCAGCATTCTTGTTGTCACTATTTTTTTCATTTATACATTCTTATAGGTGTGTGGTACTCTCTCATTACCTTCATTTTTAAATGCCTCTAATGGGTAATGATGCTGAACCCTCACCCTGTGCTCATTTGCCATCTGTATATCCTCTTCAGTGAGATGTCTGTTCATTTGTCGCCCATTTTCTGAATGGATTTTTCTATGTTGCTTTTTGAGCATTCTTTATATAATTTAGAACAAATATTTTGTTACCTATATGGTTTACAAATGTTTTCTCCCTGTTCATAGCTTTTTAAACTTCCTCACAGGGTCTGCTTACATGAAGAAAATTTTTTTTTTATTTGATGAGGTTCAAATTATCAATATTTCTTTTTACAGATCAGGTTTTTGGTGTCAAATCTAAGAACTCTCCTCCAAGATCTAAATCTCAGAGATATTTTTTTCCCTAAAAGTTTGAGAGTTTTACATTTTACATTTATGTACGTGATCTGTTATGAGGTAATGTTTGTATAAGGTGTGAGGTTTACACTGAGGTTCATTTTTTGCCAATGTATGCCTCCCTGCACCAACACCATTTGTTGAAACTGCTATTTTTCCTGTATTTAACTGCATTTACACCTTTGTCAAAACTCACTTGGGCACATTTTTTAGAACCATTTCAGAATTTTCTATTCTGTTCCATTGATCTGTGTGTCTATCTCAGCACTGACAGTGTACTGTCTTAATTACTGTGGCTATAAAATAGTTCTTAATATTGAGTAGCAAGATTCCTCCCAGGTTATCCTTGTTTTTCAAACATTAAATATATAGATCAATTTGAGGAAATTAGTATCTTTATTTTCTTCCAGTCTACAAATGTGCTAAATCCCTCCATTCATATAGGTCTTGATTTATTTCATCAGCATTTGTAATCCTGAGGATACAGATCCTATAACTACTTTGATAGATTTATACTAAGTATTTAATTTCATTTAGGGAAGATTTTGCCTTTTTAATTCTAACTCTTTTAAAGGTATTTTTTAAAATTATCAAAGATTTCAGATCCCCAAATCCCTTGAGCAAAAAATGAAAAAATTTTTTCACTTTTAGAATTTTTCCTTCCTCTTATATATGATGATGACTCTTAATATTTAAAAACTAAACTTTGGTATTGTTTTGAAGAGATTAAGAAGTCTAATTGCTCTTAAAGTGATTATATTGCTCATTTGCCAGAATCTATGCCCTCAAAATGAGTGGCCCCAGGCATTCTTAAGATTTTAATAATTAAGTGCGTATTACCATATATAAAATACTTTAATGGTCCTCTATAAAATCAAATAAGAATTTTATCCTTATTTTATTTCTTTCAAAATTAACTGCCTCTTACATTTTAGACTATAGGAGTGTTTTAGGGCAACAAACTTTTCTGAACAGTAAGTAATATTTCTACCAAACATGGCCTGGTAACTTAATAATTTATTTTATTCAGATTTCCATTCACTCTTAAAAAACTCACAAATATCTATAATTTAATAAATTATGTACTACCTAACTACACTTACAAAATTGGTGATTAAAGTAGAAATGGAAAATTCACTCCTGGTTTTGAGAATTATACTTTCTACCAATCCCTCTTCCATTAGCCTAACTATCTTAAATGCATACTGACACTTGAAAACTTAATCATATTATTATTTAGGCAGAAATGTTGTTTAATAGAGCCCAATGCCTCAGTAGGAAAGTAGCCTGCCTAATTTCAGTCAAATTTATTTGACTTAGAGTTAGGTAAATTTGATTAAATACAAAAAAATTTATATCCATAGTTAACTTCCCAGGTGTCTATTTCTTCACAATCCAGGCCATTACTAATAGTGTAAAGGTGATATGGGATTAATATGGCTTCTTTGGAAGGGAGCTTTTTCAGTTTATGATGTTAGTAGGGGAGCCTATGTTTCATATAACAAAATCATCTCATTTTCTAGAAACCTCTTTATGTTCCATGCTTCCTTATTCTTACTGTATTGATTAACTGAGGGTGGTAAGATAGCAAAAGGAGGAATTATTAGTTTGAACCACCAGAAATTACTATTTTACATCAAAAGTGGTCAAATATCATATTTTTATAGGATTCAATCTATATATCAACTACAGATCTATACATGTAGTGATATATATATATATATATGGATGGATGAATTGATAAATGTACACATAATTTGATGACTTAAGAAAAAATATATGTAAGAAGTAAAGTTCTCTGGACACAATTGTTGAAACAATTATTTTATGTTGGATGTTGGTCTGTATGTATACTTTTTTTAATAAACTTTATTTCAACTTCAAAAAATAAGACAAAAGGCAGTTCAACAAACCATGGATTGTTGATATGTTTGATTAGATGGTTTTAAAGTTCAAAATAGAGTTATAAAAGTTAAAAAATTAGATATTCACACACATACATTACCCCAGTCCTAATGGTTACCTTTCACGAAGAAATTGAGAATTGGCCTTACTCTATCCAAAACTCAAATGAATCTCTCCTCTATTCCTCTCATGTTATCCACACACCACTCCTGACACACCATCCTTGTTTTCCTCACATGTTATTAAGTAACAGTTATTTCACAGTATAGAATATATTTAAAATATCAGAATAAGCAGGTCAGGAAATCAGAGAAAGTGAGGGAACTGATAATGAATCGAGTAGCCTAAGCTTAACATATTCCGGAATGTTGGATGTATTTCAATAAATTGGATTAAGTTGAATCCCTTCCTACAATGTATGAAAATGGAATAAAGATACAGGGAGAAAAAACTTTCAGGATTTTCCTCACCCTGCTCTGAACTTCCATTAGATTTGTTTGACATTATTTTTTTTTTAATTTTTTTATTTTTTATTGAATTTGTAATAATATTACATTAAAAATATATATGTGAGGTCCCATTCAACCCCATCCCCCCCCCCACCCCCCCCACCCCCAACAACACTCGTTCCCATCATCATGACACATCCATTGGATTTTGTAAGTACATCTTTGGGCACCTCTGCACCTCATATACATTGGTTCACATCATAGCCCATACGCTCCTCCATTCCATCCAGTGGGCCCTGTGAGGATTTACAATGTCCGGTGATTGCCTCTGAAGTACCATCCAGGGCAGCTCCATGTCCCAAAGACGCCTCCACCTCTCATCTCTTCCTGCCTTTCCCCATACCCTTCGTCCACTATGTCCACTTTTCCCATTCCAATGCCACCTCTTCTATGTGGACATTGGATTGGTTGTGTCCATTGCACCTCTATGTCAAGAGGAGGGTCAGATTCCACCTGGATGCTGGATGCAATCCTCCCATTTTCATTTGTAATCACTCTAGGCTCCATGGTGTGGTGGTTGTCCTTCTTCACCTCCATCTTAGCTGAGTGTGGTAAGTCCAATAAATCAGATTGTAGGTGCTGGAGTCTGTTGAGGCTCAGGATCTGGCTATCACATTGTCAGTCCAGAGATTCAAATCCCCTAAATATATCTTAAACCCCAACATTAACTGCACCTCCAGCACATTGGCATGAAAGTCTTATGAAGGGAGATCCCATCTGAGTCCAGATTCATCACACATAAACACCATTTCCAAAGAGGGGCCATCTGCCCTGGTAGTTAACCCCATCGGCCATGACCATAACTCCCGTGGGTCTCTTTAGCCCTCAAAGGAACCAATATCTGGGGGTTGTATCTGCTTTATCTGTCTCTCTGACTCTGCTCAGTTGTGCATGAGGGCAAACCTTCTGCCAGCCTCCAGACTCTTTTTTAGAAGCTCGTAGCCATATAAACTCATTTCTCCTTTCCATTTCCCCCTTACTTTAGGTCAAACAGCATTTTAAAGTCATGGTATTTTATGTAGACATAGATATTCTGCTGATCCGCATTGAACCTTCCGTATAAGGTCATTTTCCAGTTGCATCATCATTTGGTAGTTGATAGTGGTCCCTCGTTGCCAGGGAGGCTCATCCCCGGGTGACATTATTTTTTAGCACCTGCCAGATTCTACATATCATAATTACACATTATGAGGAATCATCATCATTGTTATCATTATCATTGTCATCATAGAACAGACGTGAATCATAGGGAAAGCAAATATTATAAGAAAATGGGACCTGTACTCAGATAAGAAAACTGTGAACCTTTTCTGTCTACAAAATTCTGACAAATTGACCTTAAATGGATATGCACATAACATTTATTTTTTCTTGGTCCTTGCAATTTTCCCAGTAAATTACATTGCAATACTCCCATTAGGGTGACAATATATCACTGTGTGGGGTCAGTTATAGGCCATCCATGAGCAAGAATCTAATTTGGGCAAGGTGAAACATGTATGTTTCTACAGTATGCCAGTTACAATCTTGGTGAGGTATAATTTTTGATGGATGCATGAAAAATCAGCTCAGTGCCTGCTTGGAATTTAAAATCATCCAAACATGCACACAGAAGCATCAGCAGCCTCTCTGGCACCTCTCATGATTTTGTGAGACATGACAGCAGTCAGACAGGGCAAGTATAGAAGCCATATTACTTTTTTAAAAATAAGGTCTCAGAGTCAGGCTTGATCAAGAAACATTATCTGATTGTGAAGGCATGGCAGATACCATGTGCAATGATATTATAAAAGTTTTTTTCTTTATAAAATTTATACCTATTTCTATATTGCTTTAATTTTTGTTTTGTTTTTTAAGTTTTTATCTTAATATAATGTTTGGGGCAATGGCTCTGAGCAGCAGTAAGATTGGAGGGTGTAACTATATCCTAGTAGCCATACAGTCTCTGAGCATAACTTTTCTCCCCTAACCTCTGTCAATTTATGGGCGGGATTTATTTCTGACTCTTTATATTGCCCTCTTTATATTGCCCTCAGTACTCAGCACAACGCATTCCATATAGTATGGGCTCAATAAAAATTTATTAAATAAATTGGCTGAACTGGAGAAATAGAATGAAACACAAGGATATTATATCTGTCTAGATATAATATGACATTTGAATTCCTATGAAAACTTTCAATGGGAGAATGGGAGAACGAGATGTGGAGGTAGACTAATTTGAATCCTAGTAATAAATTTAGTTTTCATGCAATAAATTCAAGAACAATTGTTATACCCACATACATACATGCATGTGCATAGCTATTAAATTGAAACATTTCTAAGCCTCTAAGCCAATTCAGCCTTTAAGATGATCACATGCACTTGTTCTTTTTTCCTGTAGCGATCTTATTCATCTTATTTTCATCAGCACAATCCTTACCACAGTGCTATTTACACTTTTTTCCCCCTGTTTATCTCCCACTATCAAGATAATCCAAGTAAAAAGTCAAAGCTTATGTTTCGCTAAGAACTGAGCTTTTTTATCCCTATAATCAAGGTGCATTTCTATAATGATGCTGGCTTCCATCATAAATTCATGGTAGCCAGAAGCTAACAGGTTAGCTAATGGAGACTCTGGATTAATGTGCTATATCCAATACTGGTTATAAAATTGTGTGCAGTTGGATGAATTTCAATATCTAATCTTACTTGCTATAAACAAGCATTAAAATATAAAGCTAGGGGTTAGCTGTGTCCTGGCTGTGGTTAGGTAGGTAAAGAAACTAACTTCATCATGATAGAGGGTATGGTTTGAAGAAATCCTAGATATTATCTAAGGCAATGATTTTCTTCATGTCCTAGGAATAATATAGCTATACCTATAAGGCTATAAAAATAAAAGCAGGTGATAGTTGAGTCCATTGCCACTCTCACCTTTATTCTAGAATGCCCACAACTTCCATGTTTTTTTTTATTCTGTTCAGATTCCATGTAAGATTTCTTTTAAAGAATACATTCTGTGTATTAGAATAAAATGAAATCTAATCTAGTCTCTTTGAGAGATGGCAAAAACTTAGAACATTTGCTATCATTCCCATTGCAAACATAGTATTAAATACTGGAAACTTTCCCTAATAGTGCTAAACAGGTATGGCCTCAAAGTCTGTCATGGTAATTCTGTCAACTATTACCAAGCAACCATACTTGGCAAGATGATAGATTATTGTTTTAGCCGTTCCATTATTTTTTTTCTTTACTTTTAATCATTTGTCATCTAATGCTTACTCTGTTAATTATCCTTATTTCCTCAAACATCCTTCCTTGATAAGAAAAGAATGGCAAAATTAAGGAAGAGACTAAATTATTAATAAGAAACTATTGGGTTGTTTGGGGTTGGATTTCCTCTAACATAAATCCTGAGAGAAGGATTTGAGTGCAAGCAGTTTATTTCAGAGGTGATTTCAAGAAGCATGGTGCAGGAGTTGGTTAGGGAGATAAGAGATGGGAAAGAAGCCAGTCCACTGTGAGCTGGTGAACATTTTATATTGCTCCTGTGGGTAGCTGAGGCTCAATCCCACTTAGTAATGCTAGTAGACTGAATTGCTTCACCTGAGAGGTAAGAAAGGGTATTTTCAGTCACCTCCCATGTATAATCTGGTAAGAGCTATTCCCAGTGATGATGTCTCTCCAGCATGATCAGCATGCCAAACAGTGAGTGGAGACCATCAAGCAAAGAATCACAATGCAGTAGGAAACTACAGGCATATACTGAAATGAGTTCCTAGAAATTTAGGAGGGCACCGAACCATCTGTTGTAGAGGCTTACTCATTTTTCATGCATTCTTAGAAAGATATCACTTTAATTCCTTTCAACAGAATGAAATAACTTTCATAAACAATTTGAAATAATAGCATACTGTGAATAAGACTTTTATAAATAATATTAATTGGACTATTAGAGTTCTATTAGGATGAGCCTTAATGCATACAATACTTCACAACTATTAAAAAACATGTTATTTTTTATTGTTAACATATTTTAAAATATGTTAATGATAAAAAAGGGGATCTTCCTTCAGTCAATAAAAAATATTAGCAGATCAATCTGCTCAGAAACTATAGCTACCTGGATCTACTAATGACATGTTCCAAATTGGTTGACATCATCATACTGGCTGAAGTGTGATGGAGGTAAGTTTTCTTATAATGTGATCCTCTCACTTTTCCCACACATTTTAAACCAGCCTGTATTCTCCATATTTGCTACACTAATGATTGTAAAGATCTTCTTGTGATTCATTGGATAGCACAAATGAACAGCAACATGGTATTAATTTGTATAATTACTTTCTAAAAAAAAGGGAAAGTAATCATATATAACATGTTCCTTTAATTTACAATTACAGGTTTTGAATATTTCCTGTAGTGATTATAGGTTTTTCTCCCACCATCCTTAAAGTTTACCTAATCCATTATTATACCCAAGGTCAATGTTTATTTACAAACTACGTGGCAAGCGTCATTATACCTACAATGTTTCGTAAATGTAGTCGCAATACTTGGATTTGATTGAATAATACCATAAAACATATCCTTTTCTTTGATTTATTTAAATCCAAAAAACTGATTGTTTTATATCCTAAGAAATTAACACGGTAATATGAACATCTGAATTCAATGTGTTTTCCAAAGTGCATTAAATACCACTTATGTACATTCAGGGATGAACATAAATATCAATAAAGAATGAGTTTCTGTGAAAATCACCAAAATAAATAAAGATACATAGATCCTGGTGTGTGGTTTCCTGTTACAGAGAACTGTAATTTTAAAGAATGGATACATCTGGGAACCAATTTACCATACATGTATGTGTCTTTGAGATTTCTCCTCCACAGAGAAAATTTCAGAGATTATAAAATCATTTACTTCTTTATTAATTTCCTAATATCCCACTGTTGTGTATTAAAGCAAGCAGAGTCTTAACATCTTACCTCATGTGACATACTCATTGAATTCATACTCTTTCTGGAGACTCAGTCCACTTGTGAGCTGCCAGGCTGTCCAGATGTGAACCTAAAATTTGAGCTATAAACCATACCTTTCCTCTTGTTTCCTATTGCTGGCATTATCTAACCCCTACTCTCCAACCTCATATCCTTCAGAATGTAGTTTTTGTTTCCGAATGAAAACTCACTGGGGAAATAGAATTAGATATAAACCTTTAATATCATGTATTGTTTACAATAACCATGCCACACAGAACAATTGGAGGATTGGTGGAGACTGTCATTTCTTATTGGCGATTAAAGACAGCAAAAAGGACTATATATTCTCTTTGTACTACTTTGCCAATTTATGCCCCATAGATTTATCTAATGTAATTTTGCTCTTATATGATTGTATTTGATCATTCTATTAAAATTTTTTTTTTGTATTCTAAGTGGGAAATTTGAACGAATTAATAACTCCTGGGGGAGGCAAAGTATAAATCATGAAGGCAACAAAGCTTTAGAGGACTGTCTTATACACCTTTCCAATATGTAGGATAAAGAACATAACTATCATAACTAAATATCCCAACTTCTAAAGGCATGAAATAAGAGCAAAATGGTATCCAGGCTAAATGACTACTTCAATAAACAAAATAAATATAATTAGTAATCTTAAAAATATTTTCATGTCCTATGGTTAGTTATATTGGACAGAAGAAGGTGGGTGTAAAGGAAATGGTGCTACCCAATGACTTAAAAGAGGTCTTTTCACCATCACCTGTGTAACTCATTATAATTTTAAGTAAAAGTTGAGTCAATTCTTTATTCCAGGTGCTGTGCATGGGATAAAGAATGAATGGGGGAAGCGGACGTGGCTCAAGCAATTGGGCTCCCATCTACCATACAGGAGGTCCAAGGTTTGATGCCGAGGGCTTCCTGGTGAAGGCAAGCTGGCCCGTGGGGTGAGCCTGCCCACGTGGAATGCTGGCCTGCACAGAGTGCTGGCCTGAGCAGGAATACTGCCCCGTGCAGGACTGTTACCCTGCGCAGGAGGCTGGCCCATGCAGAGAGCTGGTGCAGCAAGGTGATGCACCAAAAAGAGGCACAGAGGAGAGATAATAGGAGATGCAGCAGACCAGGGAGCTGAGGTGGTGCAAGAGAATGATTGCCTCTCTTCCACTCTGGAAGGTTCCAGGATTAGTTTCTGGAGCCACCTAATGAGAAGACAAGCAGACACATAAGAACACACAGCAAATGGACACAGAGAGCAGACAAAGGGGCGTGGAGGGGGGGAGAATAAATAAATAAATCTTTTTTTTAAAAAAAGAATGAATGGGGGAAAATCACTCTATTCAAACACTGTCTATAAATAAGTAACCTTATATCACAGCAAGATAAATTTTGACATAGGTATGAGCGAAGTGCTAGGGGAATATGCAGAGGAGTATATTATTTAGCCAAAGATGAAGAAGAGTGGCCAGCTACACTATCTTGGAAGGTTGCAAGGTATGCAAGAAGTGAATATGGGGGAGTAAGAACTGTTTGAGAATGTGAATGGGGTCAGCATGTCCAAGGATACATGGCTGGAAAGTTTGGTACCTTCAGAGAAGTATTTGTATGGCTAGGGTGATGCCTTCATATGATGAGAGAAAGAAGAGACCTGGGAAGAAGGTAGGAGAAAAGTTGTAAAGGGCCTTAACTTCCATTCAAGTCATTTCAATTATAGCCTAAAAAACAGTAGGAAACTACTTGGGGATTTTAAGCAGGGGAGTGAGGTAATATGTTTTACCTTTGAGAGAGATGAGCCCAGCAGCCTTGGAAAGAGTCAAGTGAAGGGAAGGAAAATTACAAGGAAGTTAGGAAGCTATGACTATTAAAAGTGAGAAGGCACAAGGATCTGAACTGAGATGGTGACCGACAGCTGGAATGGACAGAAGGTGGCACACCTAAAAGAAATCTAGGAGACAAAAAGGAGTTAGCTACATGGATCTATATAAAGAGGAAATAATACTTCTTACTTCGCTTAACCCACATGATTGTTAGAAGCATAATATTAACCTGAAAGTGTTTAGTAAATCGTAACACTTTCTATATATTTAAAGAAATGGCATTACTTAATGCCTCTGTTGTAACAAAATAGCTAATTTGTTCAGAAACATTAAAACAACTATACTTAGAAAATGGGTTTTTTAAGGCACTTTTCTAGGTTCTTAAGGGAAAAATAACATCTTAGGTAGCCCATGTTGATTCACATTTCCTAGATGAAGGCATTAGAGGATATCTGCTTTGCATAAAGCTACAGAATTGTGGTCAGGGAACTTAGTCGGGGCAAGGACTAGAAGCTGGAGAATGGAGGCACATGGATTCCCAGGCATCTGTGGAAAAGTTCTATCAAGACCATGCAGGAAAAGCGTTTAGAAGTAAAATGAAGGTGAGAAATAATCAGATCCAAGAATTGTTTGCTAGACAGAGGAACTGAAATTAAAGTCTCTGAGAGAAGATCTTGCCACTTTATGCAAGTAAAGCTATAATCTAGTCTCTGGATAGTCTGTTTGTTCAAGAAGAAAGAAAGAGAAAATCGAGGCCAAAAAAGATGACTACCACTTTGAAAAGGGACACAGGAGCACAATTCTTTAGTGAGGTCAGAACACAGGGACATCCCTAAGATCTATGGCAGAAGCACTCAAGGCAGGCAATGGCCCAAATCTGTACTGCCAAGTCTGTTTCCTTCCAAGCTGCTAGAGTGGCATCTAGGATAGTGTGATCTTTAGAATCTGAAAAATATGGTCCATATTCAAACTGTCTCATAAGAAGCTTAAACTCTCTGAGGCTCAGTTTTCAGATCTGTAAAATAGAGAAAATAAAACCTTTTATGGAGACTTGTTCAAAGGACTGGGTAAAATAATATGGGAAAGGTACATAGTACTGCATCTAGCATATAAAAATATTTAAGAAATTATAGACATTATCACTGCATTAGAATTTAGGTTTTATAATCTAACTCCTGCATGAGGAAAGAAAGATATTAGAAAATGAGTGCCCTACAAAAACTGGACTTTCTCCAATTAGAACCAAGTGTGATGTGAGAATACAGAGGTAACAAGAAGAAACATGAGAAGAAACTGAGTGTAATGCTAAAGCTGTGGAAGAAGAAAAATAAAATTTTATACCAAAAGGAAAACAGGTTTAAATTTTGCATGGCCACACTATACCCCAGTTGGTTAGCTAGGGATATTATTGCTCCACAGTCAATGAAATTAATCATGCAGCGACAGCAGTCTGTACTCGCTATTACAATGATGGTGTTATGCTTTTCCTGGCCTTCCCAGAGAGACAAAGATTATGAGTCACCTTATTAGAAGGGACTAAAGACTCTGCATAGTTTAATAGAAAAAGGCCTTACTTCAGTGCCAGGAGACCCCCATTCTATTTCTGGGCTTATTGCTAACTAGAAGAGGCTTTAACCAAGTGACTTTATCTTTCTAGGTCTCCAGTAGGTCATCTCTAAATCAAAGTGGCTGGACTACATATTCTTTAAGGATCTCCGGGCTTTGCAATTCTAGGCTTCTGTAAAGGATATCCACCTAGATACTGGCAACACATATAATAAACTAAGGAATCTCGTACAGAAAAAAATAAAGAACTCCTACAAAACCATAAGAAAAAAGGTGACTTCTCAACAGAAAAATGAGCATTAGATAAGAGTAGGCTCTTTATTAGACATAAAATCCAAATAGCCAATAAACATATGCATAGATATTCAACCCAATAAGTCATTAGAAAAGTGGAAATGAAAACTACAATGAGATAAAACAGCACAATCACCAGAATGGCTAAAATAAAACACTGATAATACTAAGGATTAGCAACAACATCTGGAATTGTCATATTCTGATGATGGCTAAGTTAATTTACATATCTTAAAAACTGCTTAGAATTATCAACTAAAGTTAAATATTTGGCTACCCTCTGAACCATGTATACCTGCAAAAGTGCATGTACATACAAAGAAAAAAAAGTGCATGTACATGTACAAAAAAACATACTTGATATTCAGAAGAGCATTGATTTTAATGGCCCCAAAGTTGAATCAAATCAAATATTCACCATGAATAGACTGGATAAGTAAATTGTTGTTTATTCCTACAATGGCATATTCTACAATATTGGAAATGATTGAACCACAACTACAAGCGACAAAATGGATGGACCTCACAAACGTAATATTGAGAGAAAGAGTAGACACAGAACACATACTATATGATTCTAATTAAGTAAAACTCAGAAATAGTCAAGCCTATTCTATTGTGTGTCAGAAAGCAGTTTGGTGCTTACCTTTAGGGGAATGCTGAAGGAGAAAGGGTATGATTTGGGCTTTGGGATGGTGTTAAGTCATTAAGTTATGGACATAATTTGTACACTTTTTTATATTTCTGTGGTATTTCAGTAAGTGGTTTAGAAATCAAGCTGGACAGAATTGCTTTCATATACAAAAGAAAATTACTCCAGCAGTGAATGTTATAATGAGATTTTCCTTACCTATAGCCTAGATATCTAAATTAGCTTACAAAGAGAGAAAAAAATAGAGTTACACATAAAGGCACATGCATACATATATGTATGGAGAAGGTAGAAAGAGGGGAGGGAGGATGCGAGGGAAAGAGGGATATAGAGGGGGAGGCAGGGAGGTGGGGGGGGGGATGATTTTCTAAACAATTCCTATCTAGACAATTGAATTTCTAGAAATTTTAGGAAATTCAACATTTTTTCCCCCTAAAATATAAAACTGTCTTTTTAAGTTACTAGAAGGAGTCAACAATGAAGCTGAAGGCCAATTAAACTGGATGAAGATGCTGGAAGAAACTTTAAGAGTTCATCTACTACAATTTCCTCCTGCTACCGAATTATAAGTAATAGGTCTATTCTATATTAAATGTTACTATTTTAGCCCTCCTATGTGACCTTGAGGGTACAATTCTGTGAATAGCTTAATTTGAAACATAGGTAAAACATTTTAGAGCAGCTTTGAATTAAAGATAGGGTTACACTGTGATAATGAAAATAATATAATAATTTATCTAAGGATAGCAGTACATAAACTATACAAGAGATGTAATTGTTAGTCAAACTCTTCCTGAGAGAAATCGTGTATGGCCACACTCATACAAGGTTTAAAAATGTCTACATCCATTGCCTGAGATTGACTTTTACAACACTAAAACAGGGGTTCTTAATCTTTTTTGTCCCCCCAGACCCCTTTGCCAGTCAGGGGAAAACCACGGACTCCTTACAACATTTACATTACATTGTTTATTATTTAATAAGTATATCATACCTGCACCAACATGTCCCCACAAGAATTTTTTTTTTATTTTTTTATTTTTTATTGACTTTGTAATAATATTACATTAAAAATATATATGTGAGGTCCCATTCAACCCCACCCCCCCACCCCCCCCTCTCCCCCCCCCCCCAACAACACTCGTTCCCATCATCATGACACATCCATTGGATTTGGTAAGTACATCTTTGGGCACCTCTGCACCTCAATACATTGGTTCACATCATGGCCCATACTCTCCTCTATTCCATCATGTAGGCCCTGTGAGGATTTACAATGTCCGGTGATTACCTCTGAAGCACCATCCAGGGCAGCTCCATGTCCCGAAGACGCCTCCACCTCTCATCTCTTCCTGCCTTTCCCCATACCCTTTGTCCATTATGTCCACTTTTCCCAATCCAATGCCACCTCTTCTATGTGGACACTGGATTGGTTGTGTCCATTGCACCTTTATGTCAAGAGGAGGCTCAGATTCCACCTGGATGCTGGATGCAATCCTCCCATTTTCAGTTGTAATCACTCTAGGCTCCATGGTGTGGTGGTTGTCCTTCTTCACCTCCATCTTAGCTGAGTGTGGTAAGTCCAATAAATCAGATTGTAGGTGCTGGAGTCTGTTGAGGCTCAGGATCTGGCTATCACATTGTCAGTCCAGAGATTCAAATCCCCTAAATATATCTTAAACCCCAACATTAACTGCACCTCCAACACATTAGCATGAAAGTCTTATGAAGGGAGATCCCATCTGAGTCCAGATTCATCACACATAAACACCAAGAATTTTTTTTTAAATTTCAATTCAAGCTCAAAGACTCCTTGTTAAGAACCCCTTATCTAAAACCTCTTCCTTCTAGATTTGATTCCATGGAGGATGAGCAATACCTTGTAAGCTCACTTCTTACTTCCAATGGCCTTTCAAAATATGCATTTCACCCTTTACTTTGAATTACTAAATGTTTTTCACCAGATAAGCTTTATCCCCTCCCCTGCTTCAGCATTCAGTTTGCTGTAGGACAGAATCGCCAATTCATCCACATCACTCAAACTAAGAATCTTGGAAGCCTCTAGTTCATTCCTAACCCGCCTTTTCTGTTTGGATTCACCGCTGATGTTGCCCTCTGGTAAGCTGTCACATAGATATTTCCCTCTTCTCATCCACGTAAAGCTCATTCATCTCTAAATTCTTCAGGGACCATATCTTAGTCATTTTGCTCTAGCACAGAGCCTGACAGAAGTCACTGACAAATATTAGTTGGATGAATGGAAAGCAGCAGAAACAACTTGTCACTTCTGTTGGTGGGCTCAAATCCTATTTTTGATGATCTACTGGAGAAATGGTCTTGGCCTCTTGCCAGCGTAGCTGCCACAGTCCATGAATGGGTCAGCAGTCAAAGAAAGAGGCACCTGAGATTCCTACTCACTAAATTAATATTTCTTTCTCAACCAAGCTCTTACATAGATCTCTTACTTACACTTGTCACATAACATAAACGAGTCCCACAAGTAGCCTAAGACCTGTACACTTTCAAGTGCACCTTAGAGTCATTTTCCTTAATATGGTTTATTGGTGCCACACTGCATACTGCATACTTCTACCCATTATTTGTAAACAGAAATCTGTGCTAGTAAAATTAGAATATAACGGTGCTTATGATGTTTTATTTTGGGAGCATTACAATCATTTGTATCATTGCCATGACCGGAGAAGTCTGACATTGAAGAGTTTATTTTCCCTACTCTTCTTAGTTCTTAGTATTTGTAACCTGGCCTCCAGATTAACAGGTAAGGCCACTATTTCTTTTGGAATGTTGATAGGCACCATTCAAGTACATTCAGAGAGCAATGAATCTCTGTGCATCACCCAACCCTGCAGTTTCAGCCATCTGCCACCCCGTCTATAAACATTTGCCCAGAAGAATCTCTCCTTTACTGCACATAGTACTTTTCCTCTTGACCATCTTTTTACCTATTTGCTTATTCCCTGAAGAGCACTTCATTTCTTGTGTAAGCCTAAAGTTTAGTGCAGGCTGGACATACTGGAAATTTCTTACTTGTGAAAATGAAGGAGGTTTCAAAAAGCAGTGTATATGTTTAACATTTGAGGCAGCCTTCCTTGATTTGGAAACCATATTTTATATTGTCATTACCGTCTAGAGGGAAAAAATTAATGGGGCTATTAACAATGATTTTCTTTAAAATAATCATTTTCCAGAATTATCACAGAAGACATTGAAACATTACAGTCTATTTTTTAATTTAAATTAAAAGACAGTGTGAACAAGTCCTGAAGACATTGCCTTATGTTTTATTAATTTCTATACATAATGGACTACATTTGTGAAAATTTGTATCTTCACAGAGAATCTATAAATTTCTTGATGAAAGAAAATAAACATTAAAAAGGCTTAAATCTTTAAAGCTTTAAGCATGATGCCCTGTGAATAATAAACACTAAATAAATGTTTGCCAATTTGATCTTATAAAATATCATTTGAAATGCATTCATGTTCCACGCCTTAAATATTAATTTTCCCCGACCAAGTTATGAATATTTCTTACTTGATATAATTTTATTGTTTTTATTCCTTTGATCCTAACACACAGCGTATGAAGACATAAGAATAAATGAAACATGAACACCTGTGGTAATATTTAAAATTAGTGTAAGAACCTCATGTAAAATACCCATCTCTCCCCTCTCTGACATATTTTCCTGAAAGGCATATAAATTGCACAGATATTTTAAATACCTTAAACTATCTGATGACACCCTGAATATATCTTTTGACTCAAAGGGAAATGACAGTCATATCATTCTCCTTGTAAAAACAATTCAAACACGGTGGTTTTTAATTCTTAGCTAAGCACAAAAGATGAGGAATAAGTAATATACATGGAAAACCAAACACTTTAAAACTTCTGGGGTTTTTTATTTTGTTTATGAGAGAAACAAAATAAAACATGTAAAACATCTTACTCAGCACACTCTAAAAAAATGCTCAGTCTCCAAATAAGCAATACTGCTTGTCATACTTATTTCTGGTCTTTAGGAGAAACAAACCTAAAAGAATATCTATGAGGAAAAGTGTAGTTTCATAATTCCCTGTGAAGCTCGATGATTATAAGGAATGCTAATCAGAGCTCAATATTGTTACCCTTGGAATTGGGAAAGAGAAAGTCCTTTAAAAGATGGAGATCTGTGATAGCAATAACAGGAACTAAATTTGCCAAGGGTACAGCCTTACTCTTAATAATTTCAGGCAAGGAACAATGTTGTTCTACATAGTGAAAAGCAAGCCAACTAAGGGAAAAATATGTGCGACTTCAATTACATAAAATGGACTGGATGGTTAAAACACTTTAAAATATTTTTTTTCTTTTTTCTTTTAAATTGTACTCATATGTTAGGTTTTATTTCATTCTGAGATACACTAAGAGAAAATGAAGTTGATTTCACATGCAATAAAAAAGCTCATCCATCGCAGCCTTTTCTCAATTGCCACTTTTGCCTTTCCCCCACCTATATCCTCTTCCTACTCTTCCTCATCGCTCCATATTCCTAAGCCAATAGGAAGAATTTCCTTCAGACCCTCAAGCCTTGTATCTGTTACCATAGAGACAGGCATCACAAGATAGCTGCTCAGTAACATCCTCATGGAAACAAAATAAGAACTCTTCGGGTTTTATAGGAATTTTCAGTGTTACCAGTGAGCAGGAATATTAACCTTCCCTAGGAAAAAAAAAGTGTATTGATTGTAGTTTTACAATTGTACAATGTGGCGATTGTAATACAGTACTTTGTAATAGTAAATCCAGGCTCCCTTAATTTTAGGCTTAGAATCTGATTATGATGTCTTCTATGACTTGAAAGAAATCCCCTCTCTCATAGCTCCATGTTCAGGGAATGCTCTCATAAATACCTCATTGCTAACTTTTAACTCTAGCATGTCTTGTCAGTCTTTTATTAACAACCTCAACTGCTCTCTTACAGCACAGCACATATATTATCTTGCTATTCTTTGATCTCCTCTAGAACATATATGATCAAGAACACTCTCATCTTTTTAAAAAAGTGAACACTTCTCCAGAATTCTGCAATGCAAAAGCTCCTTGGGAGTTTCTAGACCTACGAAGAGAAAAAAATAATAGTTGCTAGAAGCTATTGCCACTTACTTTACCCTGTTTTCCACTGCCTTCTGCACTTACTGTAAGTTGACTGAAATCATATAGCAAATGAAAGACAAAAAGAATAATGTAATATGTTCCAATAGTAAGTCCAATTAGAGGGAAAGGTTAAGTTGAAGCTGATATTAACTGTAAATCAGTGATTGCAGAGACCACAAAAGTTTCTTAATCTGACAATAAATATTAAACATTTCTGAAAAAGTAAAATTTTTCAGTAGATTAGCAGCCAAAATGACCCATCTTTAACTCCTAGTTTGGATATTTGAACTGGTTTGCAAAGTCTCTAGTAGTTAAATATTATGGATGGCAACACTTCCCATTTATGGTCTTTAGCTCATACTTTACTGTGATCTAGTTTTTCTTAGATATTTGATTCAATAAGAAAAATAAAGAGTTGCCTTATAGCCTCAAGTTGAGATAGCCAAACTTACTGTTCAAGAGCCAGATAGTAAATATTTTTGGTTTTGTGGTCTCTGTCATAACTACTTAACTGTGCTGTTTTAGCACAAAACAGCCATAGACAATATAAAAACAAATCGAATGCTTTCTTCCAATAAATTTTATTTATGGACACATTACTTTGAATGTCATAATTTAGAATGGCTCACAAGTTACTGTTCATCATTTTTCCAGCCATTTAGAAATGTAAAAGTCATTCTTACCCATAACCTGCCCACCTGTGGTCTAGAGTGCTTAAGTGGAGTAGGAGACATAATGAAAACAATTTTAGAAATGGGGAATATCCCTTCATTAACTTATTAGACTCAGAGACTCAAAGTTGCAAAACACCTCAGGCATCTCTTCTCTTCATCTTCCCCTTAGAAGAAATTCCACTTCCAGCACCGAATGCTTTAGGAACAAGGCGCTCACTAGTTCATAAAGTAGTCAGTTCTCTCCGTACACACAACAAATTGGAAAAACATTTTTCCTCTACTTCCAAAGAGGTACCAAGGAGTCTAATACATCTTCTACCTTATTGTTCATCTAATATTTGAAATTCGTTTAATTATTCTTTTCCTGCTGTTTCATGCCTTCTTCAACTTTTTATTTTTCTAAAACCTTCAATGACCCTCAAATATTAATTTCTAGGACCGTTCACCATCAGGCACTTTCCACTGACTGTGTTTCCAAATGTTAGAGACCCTCTCTTAGACCACGTTTCCCTCTTAAAAATTCTTTCTTCTTCTACAATTTGTTTTGTTTTCCTATTTCAGGCAGCATTACTGTAATTTTGTTTTGTTTGAGACTATAGCTGATACTGACATTATGGTCCACAAAATCGGTACGTTTTTCAAGGAATTATTGCTTAATCTTTCACTTTCTCACATTCCATACTTGCTTGCCCAATTGATTTTTTGAAACAATGCAAGATGTTTTACCTGCTCCTAATAAAATAAATCTTTTTGACCTCACTGGATGCTTTTAGGAGGTTCTTTTAACCCTCCAGAATACTGGTAATCCAATATGTTTGCTTTGCTTCCAAACTCAATGGGCTATTTTGATCTTTGTTCAGGTTTTTGGTATCAATATTTCAAAGCCAAAAGGAGTCAGGACAGAATTGTAGGGCACACTATGAGATTAGACCTTGAGCAGATTGAGACATTTGGACAGAACACCACCACAGTCATGTGAAAGGCTAACTTCCTGGTTTATGATGATTCACTAATTGGCACACCAAGGCAGAATCATTTAGCGAGCTAATTCTTCTACCAGACTGTTACACCAAACAGCAAACAGTCCTCCTGCTTGGCCATAAGGGCATCATAAAAATCTTCACCAAATTCCATATTACCATCAAAACAGACATATAACCTACTACCCCAAAGGCACTTAGAAGATCCTGAGCTACATTACCTTCCCCCCTTTTCTAAACCATCCCTTCTTCCCTGGGAATTCCCAGTTACTCCCAATAATGGAATAAACAGTGCTTGTTTTTTCTGGAAGAAATAGTACCCGTTATGAAGCAGCCATTTATTCTCCCCACCCTAATTATAGACTTCCCTCATCTTAACTCCAGGACTAAGTAAAGTATTGTTGTGGCTCCCTCTTTTTAAAGAGCTTAGGAACTTTTTATTCAGTTGCTTAGGGGTGCACTTACATGGTTTGCTTTTCTTTGTGTTTTCATTCTTAAAAGATGGATGGCACAAGAATGGGAGAGTAACGGGGTGGAGTGAGGCTCTCAGGAAAGACATTTCAAAGCATATTCTGAACCTATATCATCTCCCCCTACTCATTTTTTCGGATGAAGGGCAACATACCTGAAGGCGGGCCACTTCATCAGATGGGGGAATTTTCATTCAACAGTGTTTTAATTAAATGAGAACAGAGGGAAATTTGAGAATTAAAAATGAGGTCAGTAGTATTTTTATCTTAAAAATACAAATAGTTGTTCTGATGGTATGAATGCCTCAGGGCAGAAATCAATCTGAGTTTGTAGAGAATCAGGAGAAACCCCCAGATCAGTACGTCAACAACTCCAGATTTCAAAAGAAAATCACAGTTAAGACTTGATAATCAATTTCATTTTCTCCCACCTGTTTCTCACACTCTATTTTTATGTATTTCTTTCTCCTCTTTATTTTTTTTTCCGGTACCCCTTCGGAAAACAGGTAATTAAACAGTTAGGATTGGGCGACTGCACATGGTCTCATCCCTTTGCATGCTAATCACGTTCCACAGTGAGAAAGATTGGCAAGCATTTCCAACTCTAACAAGCATTTAACCATGAGGGTACGCCAGCTCTTCAGGTGTGTGGTCCAAAGTCTTTAAGATTTCATTAATAATCAACAGCTGGTGCCACCTAGTGTCTATCTCCACCATTCATCAGTGGCATGAAATATCCTAGTCACAAAGGAAGCCTAAACTACAATCTAAGAAACAAACAAACAAAAAGCACCTGCTTGGAGAGTTCAGAAGCTGATTTAAATAACACTATCTTCATTGAAAGAAAAGCCTTCTTTTACAAGTAACTATGGTAACAGGAGTGGAAGGCTAGCCGAAAACAGAAATTTATTTTCTCACAGGAGACAATTCACCAAAGGAGAGTCCTGCTAAAGATGCAATGTGAAAGAGTTTTTCCCGACTTGAATTGTCACTTAAAACAATTATAAGAAGTTGAGAAATAAAACTGGCAGAAAAAAACTGTATTTTTAAAGATATAATACTATATATATATAGCTGATTGCAATAACCGATCCTAAAAAAATTCTATATCATTTGCAAAATCCTGTCAGTCTGAGCTTCCCAAAGATTAATCAAGTACTGTGAGACTGTACAAGAGCATAAAGTACTCAAAAGTATTACTGGTAAATAATCAGACTGTGACAAACATATTTTTAAAAGTGTTTGCTGCTAAAACTACACATCTAGAAAGCTGTTTGCTTTCCTGCTATGTGTATGAATTTTGAATTATATATTCAATGACAGTCATGTAAGCTTCAAGGTTAAAAAGTACTCATCCAAATGCTTGACAATTTCTCAAAACATGGACTTGTCCAAGTAGAATAATTAGCCCACTAGTTTCCAACTGATGCACTAATAGTTAAACACATTTTTTTAAACTCACTCTTTCTAAGAGGAATACGTAATTGAAAAACATGGAGTAACATTGAAGAAAAAAAAGTTACATAACAGCTAAGAGTTTACCTTGACCAGACTTACTGGGACAAGCAATTAATGTAGGAAAAGGCACAGCACAGATGAGCACCACTGTGTACACTGCAAGGTCACATTAGATGTTCATTTTTGACAGTCTGTTCAGCTGGATGATTTTGCCACTCAGGCTACTGGAAAGACTGGATAGAGAGCTGATTCTCATTTCTATAGATAGTTAACAATGTTGCTATTCATCCACAGGAAATTCTATTTCTATATTCTTTGACATCTGTTTTAAACAATCACATGTTAAAGGCAGCTTTGAATGTTTTATTTTCTTGTTACCCTAGTGGTGATCAAAATTATATCAATGTGCTTGGTCCAATATATACTCACTGACAGATCCCCATGACAGCGTATGAAGAAAGAATATGGAAACGAGGCATAGTTTCTATAAAAAGCTTAAATTGTTCCTCTTTCCCCCCAGAAAAACTTTATTTCGGGTTCCAAATGCAGGCCATGCTGATGCTCCATTTGTTTAAAAGTACTTAGAAGTATAAGCCACTGACTTTATGGGAAAGAAATATTGCAAAAACAGAAAAGGGTTCTAAAATGTGTATGCAGGCAAGAAAGAATGTAAGAGAAAACTCATTAGGGTTCCAAAATAATTAAATAAGTAAATGTTCCAATTTTCAGTAATTTATCATTTTCTGTCAGTTTTCATTAACCGCTTTCAAAGCTCTATCGGAAACAAGCTGATACAGAGAAATTAAGAGCAGTAATCAAGCGAGAAATGATAGACCAGCTGGGTCGACATCAACTTGGCAAAACGTGAATACAGTTCAATAGCTGAAACAGATGCTGGAGTTGTTGAAAAACCCTGCAGGAGATATTGATGTATTTTCTTCATATAATGCAGAATGACTGAATAAATGTCAAAAGCTTGAAATTGATGTGGAGAAATGAATGACAGCCAAACTCCTTATAAAACAGAAACCAAGTGTAACAATTTCCAACCTATCTAAACATTCTGTACATGCTTATTTCTCTCAACGTCTGAATGTACTAATATATCAATCAGTCCTTGCAACTAAACTGTATGTAACTGAACAGGGGTAGATTACCCCAAAGATCCCCCACTCCCTCCGTCATCATCTACCTGAAGAAACCTCTTAAAAATACTTTATTCTCAATTTTTCTTGCACTGATTTCTATCCCAGAAGTATTTCTCTGAGGTTAGAGGCAAGCACAACCCCCCAAAATCGAACGCAGCACAAGGTAATTTCAAAATTCATTCTCTAAAAGCAACACTGTTTGCAGAGTTTGAAGAGCTCGGGAACAAACCCCAGCTACCAACAGCTGCTTGTTCAAACATATGCTTTGTCATGGTCAGCTTCTAATTGTATTCATAATGATGTAATAGCTTTAATAATCCTACCTTCCATGCCAGCTGTTTTTTCCTGTCACTCCATCATGCCAATAAGTTGGCTGCTGTAACAAATCAAGATAGTGCAAAACAGCATCTTTCTCCTGATTCTGTCATCTTCCTGAAAGCATTCTATTACTGCCGACTGCTGGGAACCAGAAAGTCTATTTGAATTCCAACAGCTCCCCTTTCGCATGATTCAAGTTAGGTTAGGTGGGCATGCCTAATATGATTCTCTCAGTCATTTATTATGCAGCTGCTACAACGTCGATGTGGTAACCACTCTGACTATCTGATACGTCAGTCGAACTAAACCTACACCTCGGAGCAAACACATGAGCGAGAGCAGTGTTCTGCATTTAACGAGCATTCTTCCTGCCTAAAAAACAGTGGATCTGCAAATCGCTTTCAGTATCTACTCAGCTCTCCCAACAGATGCAAAGCCTTTGGATTAGATTCTCTGCTCTGCTATACTGAGAGTCCAGTCCCTTTGCCACACATCAAATCATTCACATTGAAATGTTGCCGGATTTTTACTTCTCTTTGCAGTCCCTTAATGGTAAAAAACTCTTTTGATTGTACTTTTGAAACGAGGATGCTGTGTGCTCTGCTCCACATTTCTGCTTTATTACAAAATCCAGCCTGCGCTTTCTCAAATGGATTATGCCTCTTGTGATTCTACTAGAAAATGTTCCAGTAAGAAGCATTTTTAAAAGGAAACATTATTTAATTTACACATTAGACATGAAGTCTGATACTGTGTGTGGCTCTCAGGGGTTAACATCATCCTCGATAAATTGACTGATGGAGTGCTTTCTTGAGAAGAAATTAGATTCCTGGAATCTCTTATACAGCTTGTTTACCAAGGAAATAAGTGTTATTATAGGAAAATACATTTTTGTATTTTAAAAAGACCAGTTATGAATCAATAGTTTTGTTAGAAGAAATAACACAGTTGCTATCAATCTCTAGAGTACGAAGCCGAACCAAAACTTTGAAGTATGCCCCTCTCCCTCGGGGCACTAATATTTATAGTTTGAAATGATAAAACAGGAAAACTTAGGTATTTTATGAGAAAAATAACTTAAAAGGAGGGATAGATCAAATCTTTTATTTCCCCTCAACCTTCTATGAGTTACTCAGTTTGGTAGGAATCCCCTGTCCTTTCCCCACCATACACCACCCCCCCAAAAAAAGACATCTTAATGGTAGTTACATTATGAAACTATAAGCAATAATGAACTTAGCAGTTTGACATATTCTGTCACTACTCTGAAATATTGTTTCCATAAGGGGTATGTGTGTGTATATGTGTATGTGTTCATATAAATGTGTACTTATTATATATGTTTGTGTGTATTTATATATATATATCCATTTTAGCTATTCTACTTTCATTTATATTTTTTATTTAAGCAACACGAATATTCCTGATACGTTAGGACATACACAATGATCAGCAACTTATAGTTCATTATTTAATTTATAAATGCCAGAAACAAACAAGACAAACTGAGTCTATTTAAAACACACCAAAACTTGTCTAAAATATTACACATCACTTCACATAACAACTGTGAAAATATTCGTTTGTCAAGTAGTAATATTTCACTTCCCAAAAATCACTTTTGTGATTGATCTCTTATAGGTTATGACAAGCATTAACAACTTGTGGTGTTTGTTTTGGTTTTTCAATCTACTGTTGGCTCCTGCATACCTCTCCGGCTTCATCTCTTGTCTCTTTCTTTCTTTCCCTCTTTACTTCAGCCACAGTGAATTTCTTTAATTCCTCTAAAAGAATATACTTCTTCCTATCTCAGAGATTTTGCACATTGTTTCTCCTATCCATAAGATTCCCCTCACTTTGATTGCCTGCCTTACATCCAATCTTCAAGTATTATCTTGAAACATCATTTAATGCATGAGGCATTTTTTATCCTAAGTAAAATTATATTTCTCCTGGTATGCAGTTATAGAGCATTCTGCACTTCTTTCACTGGTTGTATAATAATGACATATATATGTACACCTATAGGTAGACATATGCACACAAATACACATATGCCTATGCATGTATGTACATACATATGTATGTATCTAGCTATCTATAGCTACTATACAGATACGCATTCAATCCACACTATGAGGGGGAATCTATTTTATATGTATTTTACAGCTAAAGAAACTAAGGCACTAAAAAGTTTAATAACTTGTTGACAGCGACAGAACTGCTTAATGTTTGGTCTTACCTGGTATACTATTAAGTCCTTGAGACTGGAGAACATGTTTATCTTGACCACTCCTATACCTAAATGCCTAGTACAGTACTTGAAAAATTTTCTTCTATTCATTCACATATCCAGTAGATCCTGCATTATGCAATGGACTGCACTAAGCTAGATTATAGTGTGGTAAACAAAACAGATATGGATCCTGTCTTTGTGGAACATGTGGTCTAGAGTAAAGGATTTAAACTTAGGTCTAAGGGTCCATGGATGGAATTCACATACCTGTTAATTTGGATGAAGCAATATGACATTTTATTTTATTTGCCTCTAACTTTAAATATAACATTATTTTCGTTTATGTTTGTAGGCTATAAATCACAGTCCTATTAACTGTACCTATGGCTTTGTTGCTAATAAAAATCACAGACGTTGCATCTCCCATTATAGATGTTGTAGAAACTTCAAATATTGTTTAGGCTCATTGATATTTTGGAAATAATTATAGTCAGCAAGCCCACTAATCTACCTTGTTATTTAATGTGTTATAAAGAAGTTTATGTATATATGTCATATTATAGTTTTACAAATATTTAGAAAACTGTAGTTTAATAAAGTTGGCTTCTGATTTTCTCCTATACATTTTATTTTGTGCATTTAAATATAATTCAGGTAAGTAGGTATTTAGTGTCACCAGGTGGCAAAGGGATCCATATAAGAACCCCTGGCCTAAGAAAGCAGAATAGAGCACACAGTTTAATAGCATTGTCTCTAGAGACAGAAAATCTGGTGTATTAGTCAGCCAAAGGGGTGTTAATGCAAAATACCAGAAATCTGTTGGCTTTTATGAAGGTTATTTATTTGGGGTAGAAACTTACAGTTACCAGGCCATAAAGTGTGAGTTACTTCCCTCACCACGTGTTGGAGCAATATGGCTGCCAACATCTGCCAGGGTTCAGGTTTCCTGGGATCTGCATTTCCCAGGGCTTGCATCCTTCCAGGCTCAGTTGCTCTGTTATCTCCACAAAGTCAGCTGTAGACTATGAGGCTCTCTAGGCTTTGCCTCTCCACAAGGCCAACCGTAGACTTTCAGGCAAAGGCTCTCTCTCCCTTCCTGGTATGTCTGCCATATCTAAGGAGCTGTCTCTATTTTGCATTCTTCTCCTGTGTGTGCACTTCCCAGGCTCCAGCTCAAAACTAACTCCAATATCAAAGCTCCAGTATCAGTACTCCAACACTGTCCTTTACCGTGTATTTTATCTGTGAGTCCCCACCTATCATGGATTGGGGACTCAACACCATACTGACATGGCCCAAAATCAAAGCCCTAATCATAATTTAATTAAGTAAATGTGAAACTTCAGACAGATCTGTTTAAAAATATAATCCAGAATCTACTTTTGGAATTCATAAATATATCAAACTTTTACAGCTGGGGTAAAATCCTAGATCTGTGGCTTAAAATTTATGTATTCGGAAGTATGTTACTAAACTTCTCTTTGCCTCAGTTTATTCTTCCGTAAACTATGAATAATACTCTTTTGCATTATCGCTGTCAGAAATAATTAGGAGAATCATTGTAAAATACATAATATAATGCCTGACATCTATTAAACTCTAAATAACTGTTGGATATTAGTAAGAGAGCTAAATTTTAAATGATTCAGACAAATAAAATTTGTGAAAAGTAATACAAAAGATTAGCAAAGAATTTTAAAAGTGGAACTGAACTCTCATACACTCCCAATAGAAATTTAAAATAGTAAAACCACTTTGAATAACAGGCAGTTTAGCAGTTAACTATATACCTACTATATAAGCCACAATTTTCATGCTGAGGGAAATGAAGGCTTATGTCCATATGAATTTATCCAAGAGAAAATAAAGCATATGTCCAAACAAAAACTTTCTCATGAATATTCATAGTAGCAATATTTGTAAAAGCTCAAAATTAGGAGCAACCCAAGTGTCCATCATCATATCAATGGATAAACAAACTGTGGCGTATCTATACAAAAGAACATTACTTTACCACAAACAGGAATGCTATTGATACATGCTACAATGTGGATGAACCTCAAAATAATTTAGCTAATTGAAAGATGCCAAACAATAAAAAAGTACATACTATATGATTTTATGAATACAAAACTCCAGAAAATGCAAATGATTTTATAGTGACCATAGATTTGTGATTGGCTGGGGAAGGTGGATAGGGAGAGAGAGAGAGAAGGGGTTACAAAGGGGCACAAGAAAACCTTTGGGATGATGGCTACGTTCATTATCTTGAACATGGTAATGACTTTGCTAATGGTTTCATGTCAAAATGCATCAAGTTGTACATTTAAATATGAACAGTTTATTGTATGCCAATTGTACCTCAAAAGTGTTAAAACTCATTGTATCACATTTAGAACATTAGTAATAATTTGATTACAAAGTTTTAAGAATATGCTATCATGTCCTTAAACGTTAATCCACAAAAATGCAAACATAAAGAATGTATGCTCTAAGTACTTCTATCATCTACTTATAATGACCCTAATCATCTGAAGAAAGTAATTTTCCTCACCATCTGCTATGTATAGCTCTGCATGTCAACTGATAATTGTCCAGTAAGGAAAATTTGGTCTTATTCAATTTATATAGTGTTATTTTTTTTCCAGCATCCAAACCAGTTAAACTAACTATAACTTGCAAAATGATCAGCAGCATAAAATCTAAGGTGCTCGCCGGTACTGGATTGTTGCCATGTAATTCTATTTTAAAGAAAACCTTGGGATAAGCTTGCTTTCTTAAGCAATGATTAAATATTAAAGGTCTTGATTTTATATTATACTCATTTCACATCAATGATATCATACCAAACTCAATTATGTATTGTTTGGGGAAGCCTGGGAAAAGTCCAATGAATCCATGTGACAATAAGATTAAAAACAATAAAACACATTTATACATAAAATTTTCTCATATGCCATGTTAAAAAATTGTTAAAGTGGTAAAAATTTAGCTAGATCACTGAACGTCTAAAGATTATTACTTTTAAGAAGTTACAATTGGATCAACGAAAAGCAGAAAACTGTGGCTCCATAATTCCACTCTTTGTTCACAATTTCACAGTTTCCCTTCCTAGACTAGATTTGCAAGGGATATTTCTAAGCTCCTTCCCAAAACAAATCAAATCATGTTACTGTCTCAAACCCTTACATAGGCTTCTCATCACCCTTAGAACAAAATTCCTAAGCCCTTTCAAGGGGTTTCTAAGACCCTGATATGTCCCCTACTTTTTCGTTCTCTTCTTGTCAACCATGATGCTGCCTATGACTTTCCTTATTCTACTCCTATACCAATGACTGACCTTATCGCTCCTAAAATATGTCAAGCTTACCCCAGCCACAAATATTTTTGTTATTCTTTCCTAACAAGAACATCCATATAAACAAATTGCAAGGCTTACTCCTCTTCATCCAAGTCTCTGCTCAAATGTCACCTTCTGAGAAAGCCCTTTCTGGAATTCTCTCTAAAATATCCCTCCATCTTTCTTTGTCTTGTTTCACTTTTCTTTATAGCACTTATCACCACCTGGCATCAAATTATTGATTAGTTAAGCCAACTGATTTTCTCTCACAATAGATTTCAAACTCCAAGAGGGGGGTGGTACATTGTCTGCTTTGTCACCACTGTTCCTGGCACATAAGAAATACACTTGGCACAGAAAAGGCACAACATATATTTTTGTTAAATGAACGAGACTAATTAATGCCTAGGATTACTGTTAGTATGTAGCTTCAATAGGTCACTTTAGAAAGATGCTTATATGCTATACGTTTTTCTGACATACATGGGAATATGTTTTCCACTGAAAAAAACAGAAGTCATTGTGAAAAAAAATTAGCAGTTCTTGAGAAGACTTTTTCTAGAAATCTTTACAGACATAACTTAGTAATTTCAGTTTAACATATTTGTTCCCAAAATAATGGTATTTAACCACTCTGGCTATTACAAAGGGCCAAGAATTAAGATATGATATTGTGAGTCATCTATCTGTAAGTTCATCCAAATATTTCTAAGCTAGACACTTTGCTGGATGCTGAAAATCCTACTACCCTTATAGAATTTATACTTTTGTTGTAAAGATAGATATTAGACAAATAATCAAATGTGTAATGAGAGCTAGAGGCAAATACAGCATTTTTAGAAGCATATAACAGTGGAACTGATGTTAGCAAAGAAAATTATTTAGGCCTGGGAATAAAGCACTTGACTGGGATTAACAGAGACACATAAATATTATTATGATTAGTGTTTCTTCTGTGAAGAGCACAGGGCTATTTTTCCCCCAGTATGGCATTTTTTTTTCATCTTTTAAATCAGTGTTCAATATATAGTCTAGCACCCCATTTTCTTTTTATACTTCCCCCCCTTTATTTCTCCACTGTATCTTATTTTTATTAATCGCTTTTTCAAATTATTCTGCTTTATCACCTCAAATACTTATTTGGATTAGTAGCAATATTTTAGTGATTATCCTAGGAATTTTTAAAAAAGTTTCCTTATTGCATTCTACCTTAAATTATTTCAGCAAACATTGCTAAGTATATGTACATTTATTTCCTCCTAACTTTTGCTATTGATATTAATTATTTTACTTCTACATACGGTAGAATACCCCATGATTCATTGTTATTATTCATTTAAAGAGTCGACCATCTTTTATATTTACCCATATTTTTACCCTCTTTAGAGAAGCTCATTCCAAGGCGCACCTATGGTTTTTCCATTGGAAATCAAATTCTTTCAGCCTGCAGAACGTCCTTCAGAATTTACTATGGTGCAAAGCTACTCAACATAAATTATCCCAATATTTGGATGACTGAAACCATCTTTATTTCATATTAATTTTAATAAAGTTTTATTTTAAATGATTTTAGATTTCCACCGAATTGTAAAAAATAGTGCAGAGAGATCCAATATATCCTTCATCCAGTCTGCCCAAATGGTAAAAGCTTGCATAAATAGAGTCCATCACAAAAAATAAATTGACACAGAGTCAACCTTATTCAGATTTCATCAGTTTTATGGGCACTCCTTTGTGTGTGAATGCTGTTCAGTGAAATTGCATCACCTGTGTATATTTTGTGACCACCACTGCAGTCAAGATATGTAATAGGTGGCGGACTTGGCCCCGTAGTTAGGGCGTCCATCTACCACATGGGAGGTCCGCGGTTCAAACCCCGGACCTCCTTGACCCGTGTGGAGCTGGCCCATGCTCAGTACTGATGCGCGCTAGGAGTGCCCTGCCATGCAGGGGCAGGGGTGTCCCCCGCGTAGGGGAGCCCCACGCGCAAGGAGCGAGCCCCATAAGGAGAGCCGCCCAGTGCGAAAGAAAGTGCAACCTGCCGAGGAATGGCGCCACACACACGGAAAGCTGATACAACAAGATGACGCAACAAAAAGAAACATAGATCCTGGGCCGCTGAAAACAACAGAAGCGGACAAAGAAGAAGCAGCAAATAGACACAGAGAACAGACAATAGGGGCAGGGGGGAAGGGGAGAGAAATAAATAAATAAATAGATAGATAAATAAATAAATAACTCTTTTAAAAAAAAGATATGCAATAATCCCATCACAGTTATCCCTCACACTACCCTTTTATTGCCATGGCCAACTCCCTGCTAGGTTCTGGATTCTAAATAACCTACGAAAAGAGCAACATAAATGCAAAAAAGGGAAATGAAGGAAAGAAAAAAAGATAAGGGCAAAATTCAATGAAACTGAAACTGGAAAACAAGTAAAAAATTAATGCAACAAAAAGTTGGTTCTTTAAAAAAATTAACACAATACATAAAATTCTAGCAAAACTAACAAAGATAAAAAGAAGATGCAAAAATACCAATTTCAATAAAGAAACAGGAGAGATCGCTACAGATCCTGAAGCCGTTATATGAATAATAAGAAAATAATATGAAAACCTCAATGTTCATAAAGTTCACAACCTAAAAGAAATAAACAATTTCTTGAAAACAGGAACTACCAAAACTCAAGCAAGATGAAACAGACTATGTAAATAATCCTGTAGTCATTAAAGCAATTTAATGCATAATTTTAAAGCTTTAGATAAAGAAATCTCCAGACCCAGATGGTTTCACTGGATAGAAAGTGACCATGGTAGCTGCTGAGGGTAGGGAGTGGGAAGAAGAAATGTGATGTGGGGGCATTTTCAGGACTTGGCGTTGTCCTGGGTGATACTGCAGGGACAGTTACTGGACATTGTATGCCTTCCCATGGCCCACTGGGTGGACTGGGGGAGAGTGTAAACTATCATGTGGACCATTGACCTAGAAGGTGCAGCAGTGCTCAGAGATGTAATCACCAAGTGCAATGAATGTCCCATGATGATGGAGGAGGTTGTTATGGGAGGAGTTGGGGGTATATGGGGACCTCATATTTTTTTAAAGTAACATTAAAAAAATAAGACAAGAAAACAAAACAAAACCACTTTTCATACTCTCTTCTAGAAAACAGAAAAGGAGGGAACATGTCCAATCTCATTTTATTAAGCCAATATTACCTTGTTACCAAAATCAGACAAAGAAAGAAAAAATAAAAAATGAAAGAAAGAAACTATGGACTAATATCACTCAACAAAATATTACCAAACAGAACTCAGCAATGCATAAAGATCATTCTATATCATTGTCCCTGAAATAATTATAAATTCACAGGAAGATGTAAAGATAGTTCTGAGAAGTTACATGTACCCATCACCCAGATCTTCCTAAGGGTTACTTCTTACATAAATAGGGGATAAGAACCAGGAAAAAGACATTGGCACAATGTGTGTGCATAATTCAATGCCATTATATTCCATGTGTAGATTCATGTAACCACAACTGAAATCAATATATAAAATAATTCCCTAGTCAAAAAGATCTTTCATGACTCTCTTCTTTATATTTGCATCCACTTGGTCCCCACACCCTCCCTAAACACTGGCAACCTTTAAATTATTTTGGGATTGAGGTTTTTTTCCCCCCACTCATGACAATGGCCTTGAATCTATCCAAGTTATTGTACATATCAATACTTTGTTCCTTTTTATTGCTGGGTTGTATTCCATGGTAGATGTATGCCAGTTTGTGTAGCAATTCATCTTTTACACCACCTTCTGGTTGTTTCCAATTTGCAGCTATAACAAATAAAGGTGTTATGGGCCATCGTGTACAGTTTTTTTTTGTATGGACATATGTTTTCATTTGCCATAGATAACTGCTCTTGAGCACAATTTCTAGATCATATAATATTTGCATTTTTACTTATTTAAAACTGCCAGTGTTTCCCAAAGTGTCCATACCACTTTACATCAATAATTTATGAGAAATCCAGTTTTTCCATGCCCTCTGCCAGCATTTTGTATTGTCACTATTTTTATAATCTTATTTAGTTGTTCTGATAACATGCAGTGATATCTCATTACGGACTTAAAATCAATTTCCTTGATGGCAAGTGATATTGAACAACTTTGAAAAATCTTAGTTACCATCCATAAAAGTTATTTGGTGAAAGTCTCATCATGAATTTTGCCCATTTCCTAATTGGATTTTCTTGGGTTCATTTTATTCTATTGAATTTTGAGTTTTTTAATATATTCTAGCTATGAGTCCTTTATCAGATATTTGGTCCCCCCCATGTAATTTATATTTTCATCTACACAATAGAGATTTTCACAAACCCCAATTTTTAATGAAGAAAAATTTATTATTTTTTATTTTATTAACAGTGACTTTATGTGGTAGTCTATTCACTCTTCACCTATCCCTAGGTCCAGAAGATTATCTCCTCTGTTTACTTTTTAAAGTTTTATAGTTTTACATTTTATAACATATGATAAATTTTTCCATGTGTTGTTAATATGCATAAATGTGATTGATTTTTATATCTTGATCATATAATCTTCAATACTGCTAAATTCACTTGTTCCTTCCAGGACCTTCTTTGATGATCCTTTGGGATTTTCCACTTAGATTATCAAGTCATCTGCAAACTCAGGGCTTTTATTCCTCCCTGCCTGATATATATGTTTTTATTTCATTGTTGTATCTTAATATGTAAGTAAGAATATCTAGTCCTAAATTAAACAGCAATGATTAGAGGGACTCCTTGCCTTGTTCCCAATCTTAGGGAGAAAGCATTCAAATTTTCAGCAAGACTGAGGTTGGCTGTAAAATTTTTGAATGGGCTCTTTGTCAGGTTGAGAGAGTTCCTCTCTATTCCTAGTTTTCTAAGAGTTTTTTTTTCTTAGTAAAACAATAATTGATATAGAACACTGTCAAATGATTTTCTTCTAACAATTTATATAATCATGTGACTTCTTTCTTGGTAAAATATTACTATGATGCATCATATTGACTTTTTCCTTTTTTATTATTAGAGGTGTGAGTTTACATAAAAGTCATGTATAAAATACAGGATTCCATGTACCATCCTACAAGTAATACTTTGCAATGTTGTGGTACATTTGCTAAAATTCAGGAAAGCACATTTTAATAATTACACAATTAACTATAGACCCAGGTTTAACTTAGGGTTCACCAGTTTTGTTGTGCAGTTCCACAGGTTTTGTTTTTTAATTTTTTATTCTAGTAAAACATATACAACATAAACTTTCCCCTTTTAAATACAATCAAATACATAACACAGTGCTGTTAATTACCTTCACAATACTATGCTACTATCACCAACATCCACTCCAAAAAAATTGTCTATCATCCCAAATAAATACTCAGTATTTTAATAACTCTGAACTACATATTCCCTAACCCCATCCATTCCCCCAGCAATCTAAGGTCTCTAAGTTCTGGATTCTGACTCTTATGAGTTGACTTTTTCAAATTATAACCCACCAATGAGATCATACAATATTTGTCCTTTTGAGTCTGGCTTATTTCACTCACAATGTCGTCATCAAGAGTCATGTATGTTTTCACATAAATCAGAACTTGATTCCTTTTTAAGGGCTAAGTAATTTTCCATCGTGTATATAGATACCACATTTTGTTTATACATTCATCAGTTGATGGACACTTGGATTGTGACCATCTTTTGGGAAATTTTTAATAATGCTGCTATAAACATCACTGTGTAAATATCTGTTAGGGTCCCTACTTTCAACTCTTGCATATATACTTCCAACTGGGATTGACAGCTCATATGGGAATTCCTTATTTAATTATCTGAGGAACCTCCCATCTGTTTCCCACAGTGGCTACATTCACATTAACAAGGAAGGAATGTTCCTGTTTCTCCATCTCCTCTACAACACTTGTAATATTCCATTTTTGTAATAGTAATCTTTCTAGAGAATGTGAAATGGTATCTCATTTTGGTTTTGATGGGCATTTCCCTAAAGGCTAATGATGTTGAGCATTTTAAAAATGTTTTGATTATTTATATACCTTTTTTAGGTAAAAGTGCATTCAAGTTTATTGTCATTTTTACATTCTGTTGTCTGACTTTTTGTTGAAGGATTACTTTTTATAAAGATTTATAAGGATTACTTCATAATCCTTAGAATATCAAAAGTTTTTATTTTGCTTAAGTCCCATTTATCTGTTTTTTGTGTGTGTGCTGCTTGTGCTTTAGGTGTGAAGTCTAGGAATCCAGTGCCTAAAACAAAGTCCTGAAGATGCTTTCCTAAATTTTCTTCAAGGAGTTTTATATTTCTGGCTCTTATATTTAGATCTTTTCTCCATTCTGAGTTTATTTTTTATATCATGGGAGGTAAGGGGCCACTTTAATATATTTACATATGGACAATCGCTTTGTCTAGAACCATTTGTGGAAGGGAATATTCTTTCTAAATTGAGTTGTTTTTGAAACCGAGTTAAAATATTAGTTGGTCAGAAATGTGGGAGTGATTGTCTGAACACTTAATTCAATTCAATTGGTCAATATGTCTGTTCTTGTGCCAGTATCCTATTGTTTTGGTGACTGTGGCTTTGTAAAAAGTTTTAAGATAGGGAAACATGAGTCTTCCAAGTTTGTTCTTCTTTTTCAACAAGGCTTTGCCTATTTGGGCCAATTTACACTTCCATACAAATTTGATTATTGACTTTTTCATTTACTCAGAGAAGGCTGCTTGAATTTTGATTGGGATTGCACTGGATCTGGAAATTGCTCCAGGTAGAATTCACATCTTAAGAGTATTTAGACTGCCAATTCATGAACATGGAATGTCCTTCCTTTTATTTAGGTCATCTTTAATTTCTTTTAGCAATGTTCTGAGGTTTTCTTACTACAACTCTTTTATATCCCTGGGTAAGTTTATTCCTGGGTATTTAATTCTCTTAGTCGCTTCTACAAATGGAATTTTTTCTCAATTTCTTCTTTTGAATGTTCATTACTAGAGTATGGAAACACTGATGAGTTTTGGTATTGATCATGTATCAACCACTTTGCTGTATTCATTTACAAGCCCTGAGAATTTTGTTGTGGATTTCTCAAGAATTTCTGTGCATAAGATTATGCAGTTTAGAAAGAGGGAATTTTTACTTCTTTCTTTCTGGTTTGGATGCCTTGTATTTATTTTTCTTTTCTAACTACTTTGGATAGAACTTCCAGTACAATGTTGAATAACAGTGCCAACTGTGGACATCCTCACATTGTTCATGATTTCAGATGGAAAACTTTCAGATAATGATGTTAGTTGTGGATTTTCCATAAATGCCCTTTATTATGTTGAGGGAGCTTCCTTCTATTACTAGTTTTCTATGTGTGATTACCAAGAAAGAGTGCTAAGGTTTTGTCAAATTCATTTTAAGTATCAATTGATATGATCATGGTTTTTCCTTCAGTATGTTAATGGTGTGTAGTTCCTTAATCGATGTTCTTATGTCCAACCATCCTCAGGTATGTTGTATACCTGAGAAAGATCCCACTTTATCAGAATTTATAATTCCTAATGTGCTGTTGGATTCAGTTTGCCAGTATTTTGTTAAGGAATTTTAGATTGAATATCATAAGAGATATTGGCCTGTAGTTTTCTAGTGTTATCTTTATCAGGTTTTGATATAAAAGTAATGTTGGCATTATAGAATGAATTAAAGAGGTTTCCTTTTTTATTCAATTTTTTGGAAGAATTTTAGCAGGAGTGATATTAATTCTTCTTTGAATGTTTAGTAAAATTCCTCTGTGATACCAACTGGTCCTGAGCTTTTCTTGGATAGGAGGGTTTTGACTACTGATTCAATCCCTGTACTAGTTATTGATTTGTTGAGATATTCTGTTTCTACTTGAGTCAATGTTTATAGTTTGTGTGCTCCTAGAAATCTGACCATTTCATCTAAGATATCAAATTGGTCAGTATACAGTTATTAAAATTATCCTCCTCTAGTACTGCTTCAGTGGAATCAGTAGTAACATACCTGTTTTCATTTCTCATTTTAGTTATTCACATCCTTTCCTTTTTTTGCCCATTTAACTAAAGGTTTTTCAATTTAGTGATCTTTTCAAAGATCAAATTGGTTTTTATTCTCTCTCCTGATTTCTCTCATCTTTATTTCCTTCCTTCTGCTCACTTGGGGTTTATTTTGCTGTTCGTTTTATAGTTCTTTCAGTTTTGAGATTTGGTGGTAGATTTGAATCTTACTTCTTTTAAAGGTAAACATCCAGAGCTATAAATTTCCCTCTCAGTACTGACATCGCTACATCAAGTTTTACTATGTAGTATTTTCATTTGCATTCTCCTCAATATATCTCCTAATTTTCATTGCAATATTCTCTTTAAATTATTTGTTGTTTCAAACTTTGTTGTTTAATTTCCACATATTTGTGACTTTTCCATTTCTCACTCTATACTGATTTCTACTTTCATTCCCTTGTGGTCAGAAAAGATACAATGCATGATTTCAAAAATTTTTTGAAGTTATCAAGACTATTTTCTTATGAAAGATATTGTTTGTCCTAAAGGATGATCCATGTGCAATCAAGAAGAACGTAAAGTTTTCTATATATCATTTAGTCTAACTAGTTTAGCCAAGTGCTTTATTTTCTTATCGATCTTATCTCTAGATATTGTATCTATTCTGGAAAGGGTAGTATTTAAGTCTTCTACTATTGATGTAGACTTGTCTGTTTCTCCCTCCAAATCTGTCATTATTTGATTCACATAATTTGGGGCTCTGCTGTTAGGTATATATATATTTATAATTTTTATGTCTTCTTGTTGCTTTGACTCATTTACCAGTATATAATGGCTGCCTTTGTTCACTGTAACAGTTTTTCATTTAAAAGTTTATTTTGTCTCTTAGTATAGCTAAGCCAGTTTTCTTTTGGTTACTACTTGCATGGTCTAATTATTTCTGTCCATTCACCATCAACCTACTTATGTCTCTGAATTTAAAGTGACTCTCTTATAGTCAGTATATGGGTAGCTCAAGCTTTTCTAATCCATTCTGCCAATCTTGCCCCTTTGACTGGTGAGTTTAATCCATTTTTCATTTAAAATCCTTACTAATAATACAGGGCTTTCTTATGCCATTTTATTATTTTTTTTTAATTTTACAATATTGCATCCCTATTAATTTATAACTGGATATATTTCCCATATATTTTCCCTGTGGTTACCATGGGTTAAAATTTAACATTCTAAATATATAACCATCATACTTGATTTTATACCACCTTGATTTCAATCCTTTTTATGCAGTTGCATTTTAGCACTTGTAGAAAGTATGAAGTTAAATTACATAAAAATAAATATAATATAATAATGCTGGCATTTATAATTACCCAAGTGGTTACCTTTACTGAGGGTTACTTCTTTATTTCACATTAAAATGCTGTCTAATGTCTTTCAGTCTGAACAACTCCCTTTAGCATTGCTTATAAGGCAGATACAGTGATAATGATCTCCCTTAAACTTTGTTAACTGGATATATCATAATCTGTCTCTTATTTTTGAAAGAAAGTCTCAGCAGATATAAAATTTTTGTTTGGCAATTGTTTCCTTTAGGAATGCTAAGTATATCAACCCACAGACTTCTGGCCTTCATGGTTTCTGATGAGAAATCAGCACTTTAACTCTGGCTCCCTTATGCATAACACATTGCTTTCCTCTTGCAGCTTTCAGAACACTGTCCACTTTTATAGGACAGTCTGATCAGTATGTGACAGGTATTTTTTTTTAATTGTATCCTGTTTGGTGCTTTCTGGGCTTCTTGCATGTGCACACTCTTGTCTTTAGCTTAGTTTGGCATGTTTTCTGCCTTTATTTCTTTGAATATTCCTCCTTCTCTCTCTCTCTCTTCTCATTCTGGGACTCCCATAATGTGTATAATAGTATGTATGATGGTGCCCCAGAGGTGTCTTTGGCTATTTTATGCTCTCCATAATTCATTTTTACTTCCTGTGCCTTAGCCTGACTCATTTCAATGGTTTTCAAGTTAACTGATTCTTTCTTTTAATAGCTCCAATCTTCTGTTCAAAACCTCCTTGGAATTTTTCAATTATTTTGGTTTTCAACACCATTCATTTCATTGGTCCCTTTAAAAAATTTCTCTCTCTACTGAAATTATCATATTGTCCATTCACTGTTTCCCTGATATTCTCAAGTTCTTTATCTACATTTTCCTTCATATTCCTCAGCATATTGAAGATTTTAAAAAATCCTTGTCCAGTATGTCCACAGTCTGGTCTTCTCTGTGAATATTTTCTGGATATTTATCCTCTATTTGGATGGGTCATAATTTCCTTTTGCTTTGAATTGTAATCTTTTGCTGCACACTGTATTAATATTTTAATATGTTTATTCTGGGATTTATTACCTGAGAGGTCTGTTTCTTGAGTTTGTAACCAGCTGATGATAAGACAGAGATCCTCTTGTGTGTCAGGAGCTAACAAAACCAAGAAATATAAGCAAAAACACATTCACCATCTTTGCAAATCGGCTTTGCATTAGCCCGTGCTCTCCGTCAGAATTCATCCCTCCTACAGGGAAATTTAGGGAAGGTGAATGCAAAGTGCAGGGTCCTCCCTGTATTTCCTGATCCTTTGGCTCGTCCTGGGCTTATACTTGCTGGTGGCTTAAGTAGTTACCCTGTTTCACAGGAGTTTGAATGCCTCCTCTGCTTCCCAGGAAACAGACCTACTCCCTCTCCTGCTAGTTTACTCCAAGACTTAAAGCAAAGAAATGTTTTCCACAGGCCAAATGCCTCAATTGTTTCTTATAATACTTTTAACAAACTGTTTTTGCCTGGAGGACAAATTCTGTGGGGTGGGGTGCGTTGGGGGAGAAGGTCCTGCCAAAGAGGAATGTTCCGAATTAGACTTTCTAGGCTGGAACAAGGCCAGAGACCCACAAGGAGATCCCTGACCAGCTCCAACCTGCT
Source organism: Dasypus novemcinctus (assembly GCF_030445035.2). Lineage (NCBI taxonomy): Eukaryota > Metazoa > Chordata > Mammalia > Cingulata > Dasypodidae > Dasypus > Dasypus novemcinctus. The sequence continues at coordinate 37,627,369 of NC_080704.1, forward strand.
CTAGGGAAGGATTAAAGGAGATGCCAGAAAGGACACCGGTAGCAACTTCCACAGCTATCTAAATTTACACTGTCTTAACTCAGCATCTGCTGAGCAAATGCACCCATTCAACTGTTCACTATAGATCTGAAATGACATACATCTTTAAGTCTCCTCCTCTGCCTTTGTTCAGGGTGGATAGGAAGAACGGACACCCTCAGAGCCAGGTTCCCATTGTTACAGGGTAGTTAATCAAAAGCAATAATCCATGATTGGACTGAGCCTTAGCCTCAGATCTTGGGGAACTGCATTTTTAAATCCCTTTGGGTAACAAGCTATACCAGGGACCAGGCCCCATTATTGACTGTCATGAGAGTGAGGAATACATGATGATAACTGTGGCTTAAAGAAAGCATTTTGCTGGCATTTATCATAATTTACAAGCCCTTTCATTCAATTCTTCCCTGGATTATGTATAATATTCTACTGGACTCCAAAGCTTCAAAATAGTTTATTTGAAACTTAAGTGCCTGTTTAGTAACTGTTTTGGTGGAAGGACTGATCCTTTGGGCTTCCTTCTCTGCCATCTTCACACAATGCCTCTGATTTTTTAAAAAATGTCTAATCAACTTTGCATACATGAAGTAACTCTTGGTCATAGTGTAATACTCTTTTTTTATATAGCTGAATTATATTTGATAGTATTGTATAAAGGATTTTGGGGGTTTACAAAAGATATCAATATATAGTATATATCTACCATCTTCTGATTTTGTTTCCAGGTTATTACCAATTTCATAAAATGAACTGGAAATACTTCCCTCTTATTTTGTGGAAGACATTATATAGAAAAATTAATTATCTTAAAACTGTTGGTTAAATTCTTCAGGTAAAATATCTGGGCCTTGTGGTGACTTTTCCAAGAGTTCAAATTAGGAGTTCAATTTCCTAGTCATATGGCTTTAAAAATTATTTCCTCCATATTGGGTGAGTTATACTAGCTTGTATTTTTTGAGGAGTTGATGAATTTAAATTAATTAGTCAAATTTATGTGTGGAAGTGATCATAATAATGCCTCATTATCCTTTGGATGTTTGCAATATCTGTAGTGATATCTGTTTCATTTTTCATTTCTATTTGAAATTTGTCTTTTAGTTTTTATTCTTTTTCAGTCTTGCTAGAGGATTGCCAGTTTTCTTGATCTACTCATCTTTGAATAGCTTGTTACATTTAATTCCTCTATTGTACTTTTTAAAAAATTTCATAGATTTCTGCTCTTATAATTATTATTTCTTTCCTTCCGCTTCTTTGAGTTAATGTTGGTCTTTTATTAGTTTCTCTAGGTTGGAGATATTATTGATACGGGATATTTATAGAATTTCATGTTGTCCTTCTGTTATTGATATCTAGTTTCATTCCATTGTGGCCAAATATCACGTAGTATATGATTCCATTTCTTCTAAAATCATTGAGGTTTGTTTTTTAGCACATGATATGGTCTTCCTTGATATATGTTATGCAGAAAGTTGAAAAGATGTTTAGTTTGGAATTCAGTGTTCTAAAAATGTAAAATATATCCTGTTGAAAAATGCAGTTAAGTTCTCCAGCACCCTTGATTTTTTTCTAGTTGTTCTAACAATTATTGAAAGATGGGTGTTGAAGTCTCTGACTGTAATTGCTAATTCATCTGTGTATCCTTTTAGTTTCTTCAGTTTTTGCTTCACATATTTTGCAAATTGGTTTTTTGAAGTCTACTATATCTTCTTGGTGGATTGGCCCTTTATCATTATGTAATGCCTCTCTCTCTCTCTGGTAATTTTATATGCTATAAAGTCCACTTTATCTGATATAAATTTAACTAGTCCAATCTTTTGATTAATGTTTGTATGGTACAGGCAGACTTCATTTCACTGCAATTTGAACTGTTGTGCTTCAAACATTTTCACTTTTTACAAATTAAAGGTGAGTGGCAACCCTCCAGCAGACAAGTATCAGTGCCATTTTTCTAATAGCATGTACTTCACTTCATGTTTCTGTGTCACATTTTGGTTAATTCTCAAAATATTCCAAAGATTCTCATTGCTATTTGATCTGTTAGGGTGATCTGTGACCAGTGACCTTTGACATTTTTGTAATTTTTCTGGGGTGCCATGAATCACACCAATATAAGATGGTGAACTTAATCAACAAATGTGTGTCCTGACTGCTGTACAAACCAGCATTTCCACTGGCTCTCACTCTCCGCAGGCCTCCCTATCTCCAGAGACAAAACAGTAGTGAAATTGGGTCGATTAATAACCCTGCTTCAATTGTTCAAGTGAAAGGAAGGAATGTACATCTCTCACTTTAAAGCAAAAGCTCGAAACAAGCTTAGTGAGGAAGGCAGGTCAAAAGCCAAGGAAATGTAAAAGCTAGGCCTCTTCCTCCAAACAGTTAGCCAAGTTGTGAAGGCAGAGGAAAGGGTCTTGAAGGAAATTAAAAATGCTACTCTAGTGAACACAAGAATAAGAAAGTGAAACAGCCTTATAGCTGTTCTGGAGAAAGTTTGAGTGATCTCAATAGAAGATCAAACCAGCCACAACATTCTCTTAAGCCAAAGCCTAACCTATAGCAAAGTGCTAATTGTCTTCAATTCTGTGAAGGCTGAGAGATGTGAGGAAGCTGAAGAAATGAAGTTTGAAGCTAGCAGAGGTTGGTTCTTGAGGTTCAAAGGAAGAAGCCATCTCCATAACATAAAAGTGCAAGGAGAAGCAGCATGTGCTCACTTAGAAGTTGCTGCAAATTATGCAGAAAATCTAGCTAAGATCACTGATGAAGGGGGCTATCCTAAACAACAGATTTTCAGTGTAGATGAAATAGCTTTCTATTGGAAGAAGATGGCATCTAGGACTTTCATAGCTAGAGTGGAAAACTCAACGCATGACCTCAAAGCGTCAAAGGACGGCTGACTCTCATTAGGGGCTAATACAGCTGGGGACTTTATGCAGCATCCAATACTCATTGACCATTCCAGAAATCCTAGAACCCTTAAGAATTATGCTAAATCTACTCTGCCTCTGCTCTATATGGAATAGAAAAGCTTATATGGCAGAACATCTGCTTACAATATGATTTGCTGAATATTTCAAGCCCACTGTTGAGAACTAGTGCTCAGAAAAGATTACCACTTACAGAAAGTGCACCTGGTTACCCAAGTGCTCTGATGGACAAGTACAATGAGATGAATGTTTTATATCTATGTTTTATACGTGCTACCACAATATCCATTCTACAGCCCATGGTTCAAGAAGTAATTTCAGCTTTCAAGTCTTATTTGAGTAATAGATTTCATAAGACCATAGATAGCAATTCCTCTGATGGATCTGAACAGAGTAAATAGAAAACCTTCTGGAAAGGATTTGTCATTCTCGATAACAATAAATAAATTCACAATTCATGGGAGGAAGTCAAAATATCAACATTCACAGGAGTTTGGAAAGTGATTGCAACCCTCATGGATAACTGAGGAGTTCACAGTTTCAGAGAAGGAAGTAACTGCATGTGTGGTGAAAATAACAACAGAAACAGAAGTGGAGTCAGAAGATGTGACTGGATTTCTGCATTTTCATTATTAAAGTTTAATGAATGAAGAATTGCTTCTTATGGATGAACAAAGAAATTTCTTCAGATGGAATCTCTTCCTGGTGAATATGCTGTGAGCATGCTGACATGACAACAAATGATTTGGAATCTTACATAACTTAGTTGATAAAGCAGCAGCAGTGATTGAGAGGATTAACTCCAATTTTGAAAGTTCTACCATGGGCAAATTGCTTTTGAACAGCATTACCTGCCACAGAGAAATCTTTTGTGATAGGAAAAGTCGACTGATATGCCCAAATTCACTGTTGTCTTATTTTAAGAAATTTCCAAATCTACCAGCAACCACCACTCCGGCCAATCAATTGCCATCAACTTTAAGGCCAGATCCTCCACCAGGAAAAAGATGATGAATATCTAAAGGCTCACTTGATAGTTAGCATTTTGTAGCTATAAGGTATATACATTTTTTGACATAATGCTTTTACCACACTTAATAGAGTGTAAACATAATTTTATATGCCTCAAGAAAGCAAAAAATACAGGAGACTCATTTATTACAATACTAGTTTTGCAGTGATCTAGAAACTAACCCTCAATAACTCTGAGGTATGCCTGTATATCTTTTTACTTCAACCTAACTATGTCATTACAATTTCAGTGAGTTCATTTAGATAGCATATTGGTGGGTCATGCTTATTTGATATATCAACTCTTCCAACTTCTTTAATTGTTTTACATAGACCATTTAATTTAATTAAATTTAATATATTAGCACTTAAGCCTGTATTATTTTGTTTTAGTTTCTGTTTGCCAGTTCTATTCCTTTTTTCTCTTTTATTGGCTTCCCATGGGTTCCTTAAACATTTCTTTTTATTTCATTTTTAGTATTTCAATATATAATTTCTTATACTCTGCTTAGTTGTTGCTTTATGTATTATAATATACATACATAACTTTACACATTATTCTTATATCAATATTTTACCACTTCAAGGGAAGTGTAGAGACAAACCTTCCATTAAAGTTCCTTAACCCTCCAAGATTTTTAAACATAATTTTCTTAAGTATTTCCTCTATATACATTAAGTACTACATCAGACTGGGATATAACATTTGCTTCAACTATAAAATGTTATTTAATAAACAAATTAGAATGGTAGTCTATTATACTAATCCTTAATTTTACCCATTCTACTGTTCTTCTTTTCATTTTGAAGTTCCAAGCATTTTTCTGTTATAATTTCCTTCTGTTTAGAATACATGCTTTAATCCTTAAGGGTAAACTTGTTACTGACAAATTTGGTTATTGTTCTTTAAATGAGAATATATTCATTTCCCCTTTGTCCCTGAAGAGTATTATCACCAAATATAGAATTTGTGGTTCAGAGTTGTTCTTTTCAGTACTTGAAAAATGCTGTGTGCTTTAGATTGCCACAGGCGTAATACCAGAAATGGGTTGGCTTTCATACTGGGAATTTTTGGGATAAAATCATACAATTTGGAGGCTGTGAAAATGTCCAAATCAAGGAATCCTCAGAGAAGCTGTCTCACCAAAACTTGGCTTTTGGTAGATCCTGAAATCTGCCACGTGGCAAGGAAAAATGGCAACCAGATCTGCCTTCTCTTCCAGGCCCACTTTCTCCCCGAGCTCAGCTGTGGGTGATCCTGGAGGCTTCTCTCACATGGCAGGGTAAAAATGGAAGCTCTCTTTCTGTGTTCAGTTTATATAAGTATCCAGTAAAAGGAATAGGACCTACCATAGGTCTTGGATCTAACCAAAGGACCTTAATTGAAGTGAACCAATAAAAAGTAATCTAATCAAATGGCACTTTGACTTTAACCAAAAGATCTCACATACTATAGGTACAAATACACAGGAACAGGTTGGCTTAAAAACTTAATTTTCTGGGAAGCAGACTTGGCCCAGTGGTTAGGGCGTCTGTCTACCACATGGGAGGTCCGCGGCTCAAACCCCGGGCCTCCTTGACCCGTGTGCAGCTGGCCCATACGCAGTGCTGATGTGCACAAGGAGTGCCCTGCCACATAGGGGAGCCCCAGGCTCAAGAAGCGCACCCCTTAAGGAGAGCCGCCCAGCACAAAAGAAAGTGCAGTCTGCCTAAGAATGGCACTGCCCACACGGACAGCTGACACAAGATGACACAACAAAAAGAAACACAGATTCCCGTGCCACTGACAACAACAGAAGCAGACAAAGAAGAACACGCAACAAATAGACACAGAGAACAGACAACTGGAGTGGGAGGGGAGAAAGGGAGAGAAATACTAAATAAATAAATCTTTAAAAAAAAAAAAGCTTAATGTTCTGGGGTCGACAAAAGATACTAACCAGGCCACTGTGCCATTTCTGTGGATCTCCATGCTTCATATGATAAGTCCAATATCATTTGAATCGTTTCCCTAAAATTAATGTGTCTTTTATTTCTGCCTGCTTTTAAAATATTATCTTTAATTTTAGAGATTTATTACAATGTGCCTTCATGTAAATTACTTTGTGTTTATCTTAAACACTGAGCTTCTTGAACCTATAGATTTATGGCTTATTCCGATTTGAGACATTTTGAGTCACTACTTTTGTGGATACTTTTTCAGCCCCACTCACTTTAACTTCTCCTTTGGGACTTCAATGATATGAGTGTTAAGTCTCTTATTTTTGTCCAAAATGAGCCTGAGATGATGTACACTTTTTATGTTTTCCCTCCCACATTGACACCTCCTCATATTACTAATTCTATTTCCATCTTCTCCACTCTACTACTGAACCCATTCACTGAGTTGTTTTATTTTTCAGCTGTGTAATTTCACAGTGCTTTTTATTCACTTCCACATCTGTTGAAATTCTGTTTTTGTTTTCTTCTCATTTGATTCTTGAGAATTAGTTATCGCTTGTGGAAGTACTTTTGTGATGGCTTTTTACAATATCCTAGTCAGATAATTAAAAAATTTTAATGTTGGTATCCATTTACTCCTTTTTTTTTTTTTTAAAGTTGTGCTATTCTTGGTTTTGGTAATAAGGAGTGATTTTCAATTGTATCCTTGACCTCTCTTGGCCTGCTTACACCTTCCCAGAAAAAGTAGGGGTACTAATTCATTCTGCCTCATTTTCTCCAACTGGGATTGAAATCTGAATACTACAATGGACTCCTGTGAAAACAGGGGAGGTAAGGTGGGAAAGTGGAATGCCAACTAGCCAAACTTCCCACAACTTGTTCCACCTCTTTATGCCAGGTGGGGGTAAAAGCTGTTTCCCGCTGAGCCTAACTGATGCTAGTGGTGTTCCAGAGTACCAATCAGCCCTATTTCACATCGCCCTGTTCAGATTCTTTGATGCCAGGTTCTGATGGGGCATCAGCTGCACAATAGTCACAGCTTGTGAAGGGGTCAGAGGACTGAAGTTTGAACCATCCTTGTTCGGTCTCATTACTGTGAAACAGGTGTAGACTTCCAGCTCCTCCCTGTGTCCCACCAACTCCAGTTATAGTTAGAAAATAAAATAACTACTAGTCCTAAATCCCATTGCTTTGTTCCGTGTCACTGATGCCAAGTTTTGGAGGAAGCTCAGCATTCAACTATACCCCACAGATATGACCCTGGCAGGGAGATCAGTATTTCCTGATTCTGCTAGGCAGGGATGGGAGAACAGCTCTCCTCTCAGTCTACTGACACTATCACACAATATAAACTGAAATGCTGTCTACTTCTGCCAAGTAAGAAATGGAAGATTAGCTAAATGCTTAGCATTACCAATAAAACCAGGGGGTGGAGTGGTAGAATTGAAAGTGCCTGAAAAGTTGGTCTCATCTAACTTACCTACTCAGAATTGAAGCCCCACATTGGTTGCTGTTCAAAGTGTGCACAAAGCTTTTTTTTTAATTTTTAAAAATATATTCACATTTTATTTTACATTTAAAATGGTGGATCCTTGACTACACTTAAATGGTCATGATAAATAATCTAAAAAGTTCTAATGATAATTTATAAATGATAAATAATTATATTTATTAACATACATATAATTATTTTTTATATTATATTCTTGTGTTAAATATAATTAACACAAGAAAACAGTGTTTTGCCTTGGATAATTAGAAGTTCTACTTTCTTCTTTGTCATGGGAATATAGTTCAAAATATTTTCTATTAGAATATAATGTCCTCATAGAGGGGGCCCATTTATACTTGTTTGTCCCTTTCATATATTTGGTGCTAATTCAGTGTGAGATATATGAATAAACATTCTTTCACCTTATCTATATAATAAAAGCTTAATCAAGCCTCTATTAATTTTCCATGTGAATAAAAAAAATACTTTCCCCCGGTCTGTTCAATTTAAATGCCAATATACTCATTCTACAATTTCCCAGTATATGTTTGTGTTTATGTATTAAAGAGGGATCTCTTGAACACTTGTGGTGTCCTTTATCAGGCATTTAGAGGATTTTTTCTGAAGTAAAACACAAAACCCATGCCTTTTATAATATGACATTCTAGCCAAGAAGAAAGTAAAGTGACCCCTGAAACAGTAAATTATTCAAATCTGTCCAGAATGAATTTTTCCCTATTACATTCTCCCTTTATCACTGTCCTCCTTACTAACTAGAAGACAACTTTCCATTTGGAATTCCAATACTCACCATTCCAGTAGTGGGTCTCACTTCCTTATATGTCAGTTTTGCCATTTGTTATTTCACATTCTGCTTTACATACCTGGAGCCAGAAAAGCAATGTCCTCCTTGTTTTATGTGGCCAGTGTGGTTTTAACTATTATTCTCCATGAGATGATATCTCAAGATGATGAAGGTATTCACCCAGTTTCTGGCTTTTGTCTTCCTTTAGAGACCACTGTGTGGAGTCTGCCCTTTCTGGCTTTACCACTAATCTCCTTAGCCCAACATCAATCTTTCAAGGTCCTAAAAGTCACCCAGTGTGGGTTGGTCTTCTCTGACAGCTCCACGCTGGGAACTGTTACACTCTAAACGTAGTTGACATTATTTTTGCACCTGGTTCTTGTCCTCTGCCCTTTAATATAACTAACCTAACCATTTTCCCCCACTAATGGGTGAGTCATACATAACACATGGCATCACTGCCAAGTAACAGCAGGCAAAATACTGCTGGGCATTCTTTTGGAGATGAAGTGTTTACCCTACTTTACTCAAACCTAAGAAATGACTCTAACATTTAGAATATTTAGAATCAAAATTTGGAAGAAACAAGTTGTAATACCATTAAAGGCTAGGTATTTGTTACAAAAGGTTCTTATATGACCCTCACAAGTCATAGCATGTATATAATACCAATCTTGCAAAAATTATTATTTTTTGCTCCTTGTTTTTGCTCATCTGTTTGTTTTTTTCTTTAGGAGGCACTGGAACCAAACCCAGGACCTCCCGTGTGGGAGGCAGGCACTCAACTGCTTGAGCCGCATTCACTCCCAAATTGTTTTTATGCCTTGCCTATAAAAATAATTCATTTTGACTATCAATCCTTTCTAAGCTTAAAATCCCTTATGATATCAAAGATATCATCCAAAATTCCCAATTAAGTAGTTGGTTCCTTTATGTCTCTAGTGTTGCTTATTCACCATATCTGAATAAAAATGCCACATTAAATGAATGTGTGCTCTGCAAATGCATAACAAAATTTACTAAAAATTATCCTTCTTATAATTCCCAAATACATTAACCTATACTAGGTTCACAGTTTATACTTTTTGAATTAAACCTGTATATTCAAATTCCCTTTTGGAGGAAACAGTATCTAGGAATTCACAGTCATATATGTTATTTTGATTAGAAAAATTGAATTTTTCCTAAACTACCAATATTTTTTTATTGATTTTGTAAAAATATTACATTAAAAAAATATGAGGTCCCATTCAACCCTACCACCGCCACCCCACCACTCCCCCCCCCCCCAGCAACCCTCACTCCCATCATCATGACACATCCATTGCACCTGGTAAGTACATCTCTGGGAATCTCTGCACCCCATGGTCAATGGTCTACATCATGGCCCATACTCTCCCACATTCCATCCAGTGGGCCCTGGGAGGATTTACAATGTCCGGTGATTGCCCCTGAAGCACCATCCAGGGCAACTCCAAGTCCCAAAGGCGCCTCCACATCTCATCTCTTCCTGCCATTCCCCATACCCATCAGCCACCATGTCCACTTTTCCCACTCCAATGCCACCTTTTCTCTGTGGACCTTGGATTGGTTGTGTCCGTTGCACCTCTATGTCAAGAGGAGGCTCAGATTCCACATGGATACTGGATGCAATCCTCTTGCTTTCAGTTGTAGGCCCTCTAGACTCCGTGGTGTGGTGGTTGTCCTTCTTCAACTCCATCTTAGCTGAGTGATCTACCAATATTTCAAAGAAGCTCAACATTTTAAGCTGAAAACACATGCATACATTTTGGTAGAAGAAAACTTTCAGTTCTTTCTTTCAGACTTTCTTGGAATTGTAATGAGCTCTTTTGTGATAGAAAATGGCAATTTAGGTCAAGGGAATAATAACCCCAAAGAAAGGAGCAAATTTACCATGAGCAATGTGCACTTAACACTTAACTTACCTTTCAGTTAATAGATATAATTTATAAATGACGAAAATTGTTCTTGTCTTCAGATTACTGGTTAAAATTATAGTCATTATACACACAGCATATAATTTTGACCATGAGGGAATTCTTCTTTGTGTGTATTTTCAGGAGGTTGTAGCAACTGTAAACTCTATTGTTATTTCTGATTTGGGCTGGAAAATGAAATGATCAGATATCTGAAACATTTTCTGCAATCCACAGCCATTGGTTTATTTTAATAGGGCATACGATTGTGCATTTACCTGCAGCAAATTTACTTTTTGGATTCATTCCTGCCTCTTTTTGTCCCTTACCTGCTTCCTTTTCACTGCAGTGCCAATGGATCATAAAAGGAAAAAGTCTAAATATTTGTAGCAAAATAATTTAATACAATAACATTTGCATTTTGTCCCAATTGCCCAAAGAGATAACCTGATTAGGGTACCTGAAATCTAAAGCAGCATCACAGAAACAAAAAGATATTTTCAATCCCTCTTCAAGAAATCACAGGTTTTCACTCCCCATTTTCTTTTCTTTTCTTTTTATTTTTTAGGAAGTACCAGGGAATGAACCTGGGACCTCATACATGTGAGGGACGTACTCAACCACTAAGCAGCATCTACTCCTCCCCTTGTCACTTGTAATCATTCAAAAGGTAACACAATTTAGAGAGCTAAGACAATGACCCAAACAAGAAGAAAAAACAAGTATGAAAAAATGTTTGCAAGAACTAGCTCCTTCAGTGAAAATCAAAACTAATTCAGAGAGTCACCCTTTATTTTCCCTTTGAAATAGGCTGAGCATTTGAATTTATAAGATATCTCATGGATGTGTTACTGTGGAGATGATTCCCTATCAAACATAAAAGTGTTGCTTCTAAGAAGCAGCCATTATTTTTCATTACTGATTTGTGTGAGAAATCATAGATTTGTTTTTCATTTTAAAAGTCAGAGTTAGGATACTCAGCTTCTGAAATTTTTCTTTTATAACCTACAGGATATATATTTCTTACTGTATTTTTACATAAAGCACACTGAAAGGGACAGTGCAAAAGCTCCAGGCACAGTTTAACTAACCACAAGCAGAGAGAGATCCACCTAGCCATTGAGTAACAGGACCCTTTGTCTATGCCAAGAACCTGCTCATTAAACAAAGTCAAAGGATGTTACAAAAGGGAGGGACTATCCTTTTAGATCATTCTGACACATAAAAATAGAATGAGAGTATATTAGAAAAAGAAGTGGGTTTTCAGATAATCACTTTCAATGTGGTCTATTTATGGATGAGAAAGCTAAAATCTATGGAGAAAAAGAATTGCCCATAACAGAAAAGATTTAGTGACAGTACTGAGATAAGAACACTGAATCCCCATCTACTGAGCTTGATTTTTAGGAACTCTTTCAGAGGATCAGACAATGCTAATAGGCACAGTAACGGTTGAAGTAGTTATTTATATATTCAAAATATATAGAAATTGACTGGTTACTATAATACTTAGAGATTTTTGTGACATTTTGTAATACGCAAAGAAAGTATAATAGAGAAATGGGAAATAAAGATGGAGCAAGTCAATGAGAGGTGAACCGACAATGACCTTTTCTCTGATTCTCCAATTCTTTACCATCCCAATTTGTTCAAGTAGAGAGGACAGAATAATTTATAAATATCCAAGAGTGATAATTAAAATTTCTGGCAAATGGTATGGCATGGGCAGTGGTGGATAAGAAAAGATCTTAACTGAGAAAACCTATTCAGCCAAACTAGTTATATCAGCTGACTCTCTGTCGTCTACTTATATAAATTCATCCATATGTATTTATTCTTGAAGCCTAAGATGTCTATTTACCCGTACACATAAATAATCAAAGAAATGGGAAAAAAAAGAAGTGTTGCAGGGAGCAGATGAAGCTCAAGTGGTTGAGTACCTGCTTCCCACATGGCAGGTCCCAGGATTGGCCCCCAGTGCCTCCAAAAAAACAAAAGCACAAACAATGATAAAAGCCAACACAGGGGAGCCAACAGGGCTCAGTGGTTGAGCACTGGCTTCCCATGTATAAGGTCCCAAGTTCAATCCCTGTAACCTAAAAAAAAAAAAAAAAAAAAGGTGTTCCAGACACTATTTGTTGGTTGAATTGATCAGCATTCCCAATGCCTTTCTCCCCAAGGACAGATACAGACATCCCTAGCATCCTTGTTTAAGAAAAAGCTGTTCATGGAATCTTAGTCCATCCATTGAGCTGAGGGGAAATTGGCTCAGACCCTACTCCAGTATTCTTGCATTCATTATGGACTGACACGGAAAGATGGGAGCATGTTGACTCAGAAACTGGTAACGCAGAAGAAAAATTGGATGCTAGAGTTCTCTGGTAGTCATGACACAGGTAACCATCTAATTTATATCACACATCCTTAATGGTGCACTCAGTGGTTATAAGTAGAATAAAGTTACTGGTGCATTAGAGTCAGTGGTATAAGCCTCAGTCTAGTATTCTGTGATGATGGTTCACATTAGATCATCACAACAGTCTTCAGCATGGCCTTGATCCTGATTATCCAAGACATCCTATGATTATACATGCTACACAAAATCCTTTATATGTTTTTTGCTTGTAGTCCAAAAATAATTACTGATATAAGAGAGCAATAGAATTAGCACAAAGAAGAGCCATGCAGAGAAACAAAAAGCAATAATAGAAAAATCAAGAAGGTGTAGTTCAGCCAAAGAAGTTATATCAGTAAGATGTGTGTGGTTGGGGGAAATAGAAATATGTTGAGAAGAATGCCTAGATTATATGAGCTGGAGGATGTAGTTGTCTCCAGAATGACAATCAAATATTTTGTATTTCAATTTTGGAAAGTGATATGTACTTTTAACAGAAAAAGGGAAGAGTAAATGAGAATTATATAGACAACGAAATTAATAAACAAAAACGTTTTGAATATTAACTCAAGGAGAAAAGAGAAAAAAACCTATACAAAAACAAATGTAGGTAGACTTCTAGGGAATATAGCAGAATAGGGAAGTCCAAGACTCAGTCCTTCCACCAAAACAGCTATTAAACAGGCTTGTAACTCCAGAGCCAGACGAGCACTGTACGGTGGCAGGCCCCTGGGGGAGCCAGAACCTGACTGGCAGCTGGTGACATAAAAGGACATAAAAATTCCCCAAGAACAGATGTGTGCATGGCCAATCATTGATGACAATTTTTTTCTATTTGCTTACAGTTTTATTTCTCAAATGTTTTTATTTCTTTTTGATAGATTTATTTTTTAAAAGATACATAGATCATACAAAATGTTACATTAAAAAATATGATGATCCCATTACCCGCACTCCCCGCACCAGCCCCCCACTCTGTCCACATCACCAAATTCTTTCATCAGTGTGGCACATTCATTACATTTGGTGAACACATTGTGGAGCACTGATACACAGCACGGATTATAGTTTATATTGTAGTTTATACTCTCTTGCAGTCCATTCAGTGGGTTATGGCAGGATATACGATGTCCTGCATCTGTCCCTACAATATCATTCAGAACAATTCCAAGTCCTGAAAATGCCCCCATATCACACCTCTTCTTCCCTCTCCCTGCCCTCAGCAACTCCTGTGGCCATTGTCTCCATATCATTGCTAGAGTCACAATAATTCAACCCAATGCTGACAAAGGTGATAGAAGCCATTGTTTCAACATTCCCCAGGTGGCAGAGATTTAAAGAGGAAGGGCTTCCTTGGCATTACTGAGGAAAGTTAGCTGAAGGACAGCATTTGATTGGCAGGCAAGGAAAGCTCAACTTTGGGGAGCCAAAGAGAAGTTTTCAGTGCCTTTCACGACCCCATCCTCAGGGCACGTGGTACTGGTGTACACCCCATACATGGGTCCCTGACCCTGTTATACCTGGGAAAGACCAAATTGGAAAATTCTTCCCCAAATTCCTTCCTCTCAGAATTTGCCCTTCAGGCAAAAGCAGTGTGAGACAATGAAAGACGCATTAGTAACTATAGAGGTGGACAGTCTGTGACAAAGACTTCCCTTCTTCAGATATCTGGGAGAGGGAGGTATGTCCTCTGAGAAACAAAAGGGATAACCCAACACCCGAAAACTGGGAAACTCCAAAACAATAGGGAGCAAATGCCCAGGACAAGACAGAGGCTCAGTAACACAGGGAAAACCCTGCACAGTGCATTTGCCTTGAGCAGACCTTCCAATTAGGAGGGCTGAAGAACAAGAAATCTTGTCTTATCACCTGCTGGTTACAAAACCAAGCAACAGACCTCACAGGGAATACATCTCAGGCTTGACATCTTAAAATATTCACATGTACATTGTACAAAAACAGAGTACAAAGAAAAAGAAACAGGAAATCATGGCCCATGCAAAGAAAAATGATAAAAAACAGAGAACATCAATGAAGATAAAGTGGAAATGCAAAAAAAAAAAAGACTTTAAAGATGATCTTAAATTCTTTCTCTGTAATTTCTCTATATGCATTTTTAACAATATCAGGAAAACAATGAATGAACATTATTAGAGACTAAGTAAAGAGATAGAAATATTATAAAGGAACCTAACAGAACTATTTCAGTTGAAGACCACAATAACTGAAATGAAAATGCCCAGGAGGGTTTTAAGAGTAGAATAGAACTGGCAGAAGAAAAAAAAATCAGTGACCCTGAAGACTAGATACTTGAAATGAGTCAGGCTAAGGACTAGGAAGAAAAAAAGTTAGAAAAAGTGAAAATAGCCTAAGACAGCTATGGGACACTATCAAGCACATCAATATACACATTTTAGGAGTTCCAGACAGAGAAGAAACAGAGAAAGAAGAAAGAACAGTCCAAGAAATAATGACACAGAACCCCACAAAGTTAGTGCAAGACATGAATATACATTTTCAAGAAGCTCAGAGAATACCAAGCAGGATAAACATAAATAAAAATACACCTGATCATATGTTGATTACACTATCAAATGCAAATGACAAGGAGAGAGTCCTAAAAGCTGCTAGAGAAAAGCGTCTTGTTACACACAAGGGGATCCCAATAAGATTGTATGCCAATTTCTCATTAGAAACCATGGAGCAAAAATGGCAGTGGGTTGAAATACATAAAGTGCTGAAGAAACACAACTGCCATCTAAAACTTTTATATTTGGCGATGCCCTCTTTCAAAAATGAGGGAGTGATTAAGACATTCTCAGGTGAACAACAGCTGAAGGAGTTCATTACCAGTACACCTGTCCTATAACCAATGCTGAAGGGAATTCCTCAGACTGAAAAGAAAGGAAACTAGACATTGGTTCAAAGCAGCATAAAGAAATAAAAACCTGTGGTAAAGATAACCATTTGGGTAATTATAAATGCCAATATCATTATGTTGTATTGTTTGGTATGTAAGTCCTATTCTTAATTCGTACAAGTGCTAAAATACAAATGCATAAAAAGTAATGATAAATCTAGGTTTCTGCATATACAATGTACAAAGATATAAGTGGTAATAAGTACAAAAAATAGCAGGGCGGCAGAGGGATATAGGAAACCTGCATGGTACTGAAGTTAAATTGGTAACAAAGCAAGCACAATTGTTATTTATTTAGAAAGTTAAAATTTAACCCTATGATAACAGTAAGAAAAAAAGAAAAATACATCAAGACAGAAATATGAAGTCACTCAATATGTTACAACATAAGAGAGCAAATAAATATAAACGTAGGCTTCAAAGGAAATGTGGGACAAAAATGGTATAGAACTCACAAAGTCTAAATAACAAAACGTCAAAAGAAGGGCCTGTATTATCAGTAATGGCTTTAAATGTAAATAAATTACACTCTCCAGTCAAAAAGCTGATAGGCAGAGTGAATTAAAAGTTTTTACCACCTATTTGCCTTCCGCAAGAGACTCACGTTAAAGTAAAAGATACAAGTAGACTGATGGGGAAAGGATGGAAATACTCACCATGCAAGTATTAACCAAAAAGAGAGCTGGGGAGGCTATAATAAAATAGTTATGAGGGACAAAGATGGTCACTACATACTGATAAAGGGGACAGGTAAACAGGAAGATGTAACAATTATCAATATATATGCATTTAACAGCAGAGCAGGAAAATATACTAAGCAAATATTGATAGATTCGAAGCTAGAAAATATCTGTTCTACTTTAATAGACCTTAACATACCACTCTCAATAATGGATGGAACATTGAATCATAACATCAATAAGGAAATACAGTCCTTGAAAGATGCAGTAAACCAACTTGATTTAGACATATTTATAACATTGAACCCAACAGAACACACTCTTCTCAGGTGGACATGGATCATTCTCCAGGATATACAATATATTTTGTCATAAACAAGTCTCAATAAATTAAAAAATACTGAAATCATACAATATTCTCTAACGACAAAGGAATGAATCTATAAATCAGTAACAGTGAAAGAAAGGGAAAATTCACAAATATTTGGAAATTAAGAAGCATTATTTTAGATGACCAATGGGTTAGAGAGGAAATCAGAAGTGAAATACAGAAATTAGAAGTGAAATCAGGAAATACCTTGAGGCAAATAAAAGTGAAAATCCAATACCAAAAGGTATTGGATGCAGTAAAAGCAATGATGAGAGAGAAATTTCTAGCTCTAAATTTTACATTTTAAAAAAAAGAAAGAGAAGAATTGTGGGAAGATAGCATCAGAATGGCAGGCAATGCTCAGCTCTCTCAAAAATAAACAATGGAAAAGGAGCCAAAAGCTGTATGAGGGACCTACTTAGGTTGTCAGCAGACTGGGCCAGTGCTTCACAACTCACAGGAGGGTGAGGGACAGACAAATGAAGAACCCGGAACAACAAACATGACTTACCAAATCTCTGTGGTGACTAGAAAGGGCTCTCTGCCTCCAACCCAAGGATATTAAACTGGGTAAAATCCCTGGCTCCCTGCAGCTGGTTGAGAGAGGAACAAACATTTTCCTCCCTTATCAGCTGTTACAAGGGAAAAGGAAGGGTGAGTTGGGGACTTTTCTTCAGTGAATTCAGCCAGAGGAGCTTGCTTTGAATCTCAGCTCTGGCCAGACCAAAATAAAGGAAAACAGTGATTTCCTCTTCATGGAAAGGTATACCAATAAGCGCCATCTGCTTGCCATTCTGGAAATAGCATGGACAAAAACTACTTTTGGGTCTCTATGTTCTCTATATACTGGGAGAAAATCTGCACTCCATTAATGAGTCCCTGGCATGATTTTGTTAAGCTGAGCAATTTTAAAGACTTAGAATAAACTGAACCAAATATCTAAAAAGAGCTGTGGGGGAAAAAAAAGCAATAGGTGAGAGAGAGAAAATAGTAATCAGAGTAAATTCACCAACATATTCAGATGCATAGACATCAGCAAAATAATCGCAAGCCATACTAAGAAAGAGGAAGAGATGGCCCAGCCAAGGGAATAAATCTCTCTCCAAAGAAGATATGCAAATAGAAAGTACATGAAAAGATGTTCAACATAATTAGCCATCAGAGAAATGCAAATCAAAACCACAGTGAGATACCATTTCACACCTATTAGAATGACTGCTATTAAAAAATGCAAAATGACAAGTGTTGGAAAGGATGCAGAGAAACAGGAACTCTCATTCATTGCTAGTCACAATGTAAACTAGTGAAGACATTGCAGACGGCAGTTTGGTGGTTCCTCAGAAAGCTCAGTACAGAACTACCACATGACCTGACAACCCCATTACTAGTTATATCCAAAAATAATTGAAAGCAGGGGCTCAGATAGCTATTTTCACCCCAATGCTCATAGAGGCATTATTCACAATAGCCAAAAGATGGAAGCAACATAAATTACCATCAGCCAATGGATGGATAAAGTGTGGTATATACATATAATGGAATATTAGCAATAAAAAGGAATGAAGTCTTGATGCATGGACAACATGGACAAATCATGAAGACATCATTGTGGCAGTTTGATATTATTTATGAATTCCGAAAAGAAATATTATGTTTGTAAACTGGTCTGTTTCTCTGCGTGTGATCCCTTTGACTGTATTAGATTTAGTATAGATGTCTTTGATTAAATTATGTTAAGATTGGGGCTTTGATTCAACCATATCATTAGGACAACTCACAGTTGAGTCCCTATCCCCTTGGTGGGCTATATAAACAGATATTCAATCAAAAACACAGAAATAGATACACAGAAGCATATGTGTGAGAAAAGAGGAAGGGAGCTCAATAGACACAGAAGCTTATACCCCAAATAATACCCTTTATAAAAGCCAACAGATTTCTGGTACTTTGCATCAGCATCCCTTTGGCTGACTAATATAATTATCTTGAGTGAAATAAGCCAGACATAAAAGGGCAAATATTGTATGATCTCAAATCTTTGAAACAATTATGATAAGCATACTCAGTGTCATGATTGAGAATATAGGTTACCATGGGACAGGGTGGGGATAGGGAATGGGAAGTTAAGGCTTAAAATGTACAGGGCTCCTATTTGGAATGATGGAAATGTTTTGGTAATGGATGGTGGTAATGGTAGCCTAACACTGTGAATGCAATTAACAGTATTGAAATATTTATCTATATATGATTAAAAGGGGAAATGCAAGATTGTCAATATAGTAATTTAAAAAAATCTATGGAATTATATCCTGTTAAACCATGTACTTGAATTAATAGCACAATTATTAAAATTTGTTATCAATTTTAATAAATATTCCACATCAATGCAAGGTTTTGGTGATGGGATGGTATATGGGAATCTATTATTTTATGCATGTTTGCTCTGTAAACCCACAATTTTGCTCTAATTATGGGAAAATACTAATATAACCATGGAATACAGTGAGGCTCAGCTGTAAACTGTGCTTATATGTCTGTTTATGTCACTAATGATTCAAACAATATTTCTGATATATTTATATTTAGATGATGGGTCAAGAAGAAATATGTGTGTCCAGTGTGGGGAAAGGTTTGTAAAAGAAAGCTGAATTCTCATTTTTCACAAGGGGATATCAATAGATAAGTCCAAAATTAAAAATGAAGAGATAGCACCACACACATTTAGTTAGAGGGGATTAGATAAAGTTGTGGTTACTTGGGAAAAGGAAATGAGAAGAAATGTGGAGGCGGGAAGTTGATTTTTTAAAATTAAAAATTTTATCAAACTTTGAATTCTTAATCATCCTGAATACATGTAATAAATATAAAAATGTATTAAAGAAACAAGGATTATCTGAAAACTGGTCTGATTCAACATTGCAGATATGGAATTTGTTAAATCTCATATTTCTGCATGTTTTCATGTGTGATGACAGCATTCACTGAAAAAAATTAGTGACTGCTTATGTATCAGGTATTCTTATATTAATTGGGAAGCAGTGAACGAAATAGGCTAAACATATATCAAAATTGTTAACTTAGGCTTTGGAGTTAGATTACCTTAATTTGAATAACAGCTATGACTTTCAGGGGATGCGGCTAATATTTTTCCTTTGTTCCTCTACACCCTTCTCTACCTTGCCTTCTACTCTGGGAGGCTGTAGTAAATGAAGTACATCAAAAGGCTCCCTTGCCTTCTGGCTTTCAGGTATGGCCAATGGAGAAGTAGGACACTGTAAGGACTGAGGAGATTGAAGGGGGAAAGGTAGGTGCAGTCAAAGTATTTATTCTCCTAACTCCCAACCTCTAGAGTTCCCTTCAAGCTTGCTGTATCCTTCTAGTAAAGGTCAATACCTCTTGCAAGGCAGCCAACACTATGAAACTTTCTGTACTTCTAGGTTCCCATTACCGCTCCACTTCGCCCCCATCCCCCACCCCACCATTCCTTAAGGACTAAAGGTGGTAACAGCTCTACTGGTTCCTGGTTTCTAAAACATTTTACTGAATACCCTTACAAATAACCACTATATATAAGTTGTTTTCAATGATCCTTTTTTTTTTGAAAATGAAATTTTGTTTTTTTTTAAAGATACATAGATCACACAAAATGTTACATTAAAAAATATAAGAGGTTCCCATATATCCCACTCCCCACTCCTCCCACATCAACAACATCTTTCATCAGTGTGGTACATTCATTGCATTTGATGAATTCATTTTGGAGCACTGCGACACCACATGGATAATAGTTTACATTGTAGCTCACTGGGACTTTTTCTTTTTTTTAAGATTGTTTTATTAAGTTCTCCCCGCCCCCCCCTCAGGTGTCTGCTCTGTGTCCATTCGCTCTGTGTTCTTCTGTGATCGCTTCTATCCTTATTAGCGGCACCAGGAATCTGTGTGTTTTTTTTTGTTGCATCATCTTGTTGTGTCAGCTCTCCATGTGTGCGGCACCGTTCTTGGGCAGGCTGCATTTTCTTTCACGCTGCGCAGCTCTCTTTATGGGGTGCACTCTTTGCACGTGGGGCTTCCCTAGGTGGGGGACACCCCTGCATTGCAGGGCACTCCTTGCATGCATCAGCACTGCACGTGGGCCAGCTCCACACGAGTCAAGAAGGCCTGGGGTTTGAACTGTGGACCTCCCATGTGATGCCCTATCCATTGGGCCAAGCCCACTTCCCCTCACTGGGTCTTTAGTATTACAGTGCTGAGTGGCTGGCAATCCGTGAAGCTCCTTGGCTTGTATGCCTGCTTCAGGAAATGGCTATTTGCTCTCCTTTCTCTTCTGGGTTTCCCTGACTTCTAGCTTTTTGCTTCTCCTCATGACTTTTTTGGATTCTGCCTTCTGGTTTCTTTTTTTAAGGTTTCCACTAATTCAGATTAAGCCTACCCTCATTCAATTAGGTCTTGCCTTAACTGAAAATAACATCTACAAAGGTCCTATTTAGAGTGGGTTCACACCAATTGGGATGCAGGTAAAGATTAAGTACATGTCTAAACTGGGGTACATAATGCAATCTACAACAGAGACTTCATAGAGATGACATGAAAACTGAATGAGACAATATGTGAAAATCATTTAAAGTGCAGGAAACATAGTAAACACTCAATGTTAATTATAACTAGTGAAGGAGCTGTGTTATTCTTCTCCTTAAGTAAAACTGTATAGAGAATTTTGATATCTAGCACATTTATCAGATAGAATATTGTGGGGATCTCAGTAGGCACTTGAGAAAATTATCCTATTATGCTTTTACCAAGTTTAATTAATAAATATAACATGAAAGATCTAATTTTAATGTATTCCCCCATGTGCCACCCCCAAACCCTCCCAAATGGAAACTATTAATTACTAACTCAAAAATCTCAACATATTATCATTATCCATCTGGTATTATAAATGATGTAATGACTTAAGGAACCCACCCATTTTGCTCACATGTGAAAAACATTTTTTAATATTTTTGGAGATAAAATAGAATTATAGGGCTCTGAACCTGATAATCAGTATCAACATGATTTTTTTTACCACATCATAGATGCAGACAAGGGGATTTGAAATGTTTTAATTAGAATGCCAAATTAACTTGCTTTCGCACTAAAGGTTTAATGTGGACTGTGCAAGATAAGGGAATCACTTTCATATTTACAAAATGCAGGCCTTTCAGGAAAATCAGATATTAAGGAAATATTTTTATTCCAAAGGTTGACATAAAATTTTGCAAACTTCCTACCAAACACAAACTATCAATGCGACTGGAAAAAGATCTTGACCAATAGGGGGAAAAGGTAAAGCAAATAAGAGATTTTAAAGTGAGTCTGGAGGTTACTCCAGAGGTTACGCTTATGCAAGTCTCAACAGGATCTCATTGACTGCCAAAGTAAATACCACCTCCAATAGCGGGGCTCCTGAGGGCTCTGGAGACACCAGACACTGTAGGCAGAAAGCTTGGTTAGTGCCCTGCCAATGGGCACTATTTTGGAATTTATGTTCCCCAATGTGACAGAATTGGACTCATTTGTGGTTTCCCTATACATGGCTCTTCCAACCCTTCTATTTCAACCTATAGTTAGTCCTAGAGTTGATCGGTGTATGATTGGGCTGTCCATGTGCGAACTGGGCCCAGTTCATTGGACTCACCCAGGACAACTAACAAGGTGGGCAACGCCCATCCAAAGGAACAGAAAGTCTACTACTGCAAGCAAGATAGTCCTATCCATCTGCCCCTTGGGATCCAAACCCCTTCTCAATTAGAGGGGGAGTGGGCATCACCATCCCAGAAAGCTCAGGATTGGGGAATTAATGATGGACTAGAGTAGACTTAGAGGTATTCTACTATAGACTTATTGTGATTCTAGCAATGTGAGAACTTATATCATTGATATGGAGGCAGTGGCCACTGGAGGTTCTGAGGGGAGGGAGAAGGAAAAAAAGGTGTAATATGGGGGTATTTTTGGGACTTGGGAAATGTCCTGAATGACATTCCAATGACTGATATAGACCATTATATATGGCCATAACTTACAAAATTGTGCAGGAGAGACTAAACTACAATGTAAAGTATAATCCATGCTTAGTGCAATGCTCCAAAATGTGTTCATCAATTATAACAAATGGACCACACTGATGAAGGATGTTGTTAATGGGGGAAAATGTGGGAGGGGTAGGGAGTGGGGCATATGGGGAACCCCTATATTTTTTTACGTAATCTTTTTTAAAAAATAAAAAACATATTTTTAAAAATTTAGCAAACTTGGTTTGTTTTGCTCCACCTGAAATTTTTAATCATGCTTTAGACCTTGTATATTCCTACTTGTCAAGTGAACCTTCAAAAGCAGAAAGAAATCTAGGTCAAAAGGAGTACAGTGGTTCCCTTAGGGTGAACCAGAGATAGAATATGAGTTGGAAATATCTCACAGCGAGGGTATAGTGGCTTGAAAATAATATCATTAAATTAATTTAGCTTAAATTAGCATCTCTGGCAGGCTCTGCTTACAGGATGCCCTGGGCTAAGATAACATGGGTGCCTGCCGATCCAGTGCTGAAATTTTGGCAGACATTTGTAGCAATGGTTACAAAGACCTTACAGAGTCTGTAGCATTTACTACCTTATTCATTTTCTTATGCATTAAGTTTTATATCCTATGTATAATCATTCAGCCCAGAAAAAGTATTTTTTTAAGTTTTTCACATATTTTGATCCTTTCCAAGACCCCATAAAGTGGCTGTATAAATGTAACCTCTAAATTTTACTGTCTTAATATTAAATAAAACAGTAATGGAAATTGCACATGTGCCACACTAAGAATCAAGGGAAAATTTTCTGTCCAAATCCAAATGAAAGTCAGAGTCATCTGTATTACTAATTAATTATATTAAAGGATAATTTAATTTCACTTTAAAGGAAAGAAATCAGGGATACTTTAGGGTACTGTCAGGGTAAAGCTAGACAGGTTTGGGGCTAAAAAAAGACATATTTATAAGATTAAAGGTAGTGTTCAGTGTTTTCCATAACAATGTTGTTTACTGTAAATTGTAGAAACTGCTTTTTGGCCTTGCCGAATATGAATTTATCACCTAAAGGATTAAATATTTTCTTGTGGGAATGTTGAGGTGATAAAAATGAGACAGATACAGCATATAACATATGGTTATAGGTAGAAAGATATTTTAGGACAAGTCAGACAAATATGAACTCACCCAGATCCTTACAAGCATTTTAACATGGGTTAAATACTTATAGTCTCCAAACTCTGTTCTCTTATCCTTAGAACACGATAGAAATCCTCTTCAAAGGGTGTTTTATCTATTTAGTCATCATTTATTTATCCATTTGAAAATACTTCTTTATTATGTGGAAAACACTGCTGTAGGCACTGTGGATTTAGTACTGGAAAACTGTATTAGTAAATGTTTTCTAGGAAAACAGAACTGACGGTAGTAATCTATAAATATTATGAGATTCTACGATATTTTCTCACAGGACTGTGGTGACAAACCA
The DNA here is from genome assembly GCF_030445035.2 of Dasypus novemcinctus. Lineage (NCBI taxonomy): Eukaryota > Metazoa > Chordata > Mammalia > Cingulata > Dasypodidae > Dasypus > Dasypus novemcinctus. Next base: position 37,651,418 of record NC_080704.1, read on the forward strand.
GTACAAATTCTATATAGCACACTTCAAGCTGGGAACTTCAATGATGGTTTTCTATGAATTCTCCAGAAGTTAGCTGGCTGAAGTAGAGATGGAAATTCTCTCTTCTACCTGCTAAAAACATTTCTCTTAATAAGGCCTTCAACTAATAGGATGAGACTTCTTTCATTCTTGAAGGCAATATCCTCAGTTGATTGTAGAGGTAATCATCAAGAGATGATATCAACTTACTGAAGATTTCAGTCCACAAAATGTCCTCACAGTAACAATTAGGCCAGTGTTTGCTTCACTAAACAATCAGGTCCCATTACCTGACCAAGTTGACACAAGAGCCTTTAACCATCAAAAAAAAAAAAATGGTCTCAAACTTTCGGAGTTTGCAGTTTATGGGAGGTAGACGAAAAAATGACATTAAAGCTGTGTGTGATGAGAATCACAAGAAGGAAAATATAGAAGCTATGATAACCTATAGAAGGTAGAAGCTACACTGGGGAAATGAAAGATAAGTGATACATATAAAATTGTAAAAAGGTTTTGCAAGGAAAAAGTCATTATATTATACAGAAGAGGTAGACAGGAGGTTGTCTGGTAAACACATAAAAATGTTGACAGAAGCAGTAACATTAGCAAAAGCATGGATATTTGGAGATCTTTTAAGTAGTTTAAGGTACCCTGGGGCAAGTTGAGGTTAGAAAAGTGATTGGGAAAATATCTGTAATGGTATAAATGCCAGGCTAATGACTTTGGACTTTGATCTATTCCCTGTTTACAGTGTGCCAGGGGAAACTTGAAATCACAGGACAATGAATTTGGAACATCAATTTCCCGAGAATGTATCTGAAAAATCAGCAAACAGATATGTGGGATAGACTATTCCTTGTAAAGAAAAAATATATTTTCAATTCTTGGGTAACAACTGTGGAGTCCAAATTTAGGTGCCACTAAAATTAGGAAATTCAAAGGAGAGATATTTTCTCATTTACCTCTAGGGAGCCCTTTGAAGATTTTACCCAAGTAATGTCATGGTCATGGAACCTAGCAAGCACGCACTTAATGAATGTAAACAGGTTTCTTTCCTAACAAGTTTTCTTAGGGAAAACTGACTTCTATTAAAATATTAATTTTCCAGCTAAGAAATTATTTTAAAGGGGCTCATTCTAATCAAATATATATTTGTCAAGATAATAATGCCAATAAATAACAAATAAATTTAAATATTCTTTGTCCATTTATAAAATAAAATTATTTTGCTGGCATTTCATGGGATCATTTTTCATGTGGAATATGGTTATTCTTGTAGTTGTAAAGAAGTGATGTATGTTGTAGTCGACTATGTTATTGCAACCTCTAATACTGTATAGTTACTAATCTCACAAATCTAGAAGGCAGAAAATGTCGAAAAATCAACATTACTACATCACCAAATTATTTAAACCATTTCCTTTTTGAAATCTGACAAATGAAACATGGTATATATTCACATACAAAATTTCCTAAATGTATACCTTAGAATCACACATAAACTTCTAATTCATGGGGCAAGTTACATACAAATAAATATAATTATCTTTTATTTATCTATTTTTTCAATTAGTACTTGTCTTTTTTCAACAACTTCTAGTTTTCTTACTGTCAAATAATATTTTATTATTAAGTTTGTAGAATAAGAATGATTAATCTGTCTTCTGTTACTTTTCAGATTCATGTTTTTTTTTTAACTTGCATGGTTCTTTACCATCCTCTGGTCATATACTCAAGTAAGCATGAATTTCAAGAAGAAAAGTACATACACCTCCATTAGTATTTTAAAAAGTGATATCCACATGACCTTCTCAACATTGCTGAAATGAGATGAAGATTTTAAACAAATATGTTTTGGATTTCCCCTGAAAGAAACAATATAATGACGCTTCCCAAAATCCAGTTGTACCTCAATTAATTATGTAGGAAAGTTTTATAAGTATGCAGATTGATGCAGAAATATACCAGTAGATTGAAAGAATCACAAGACATAAACATCCTATGAACAGAGTTCACTCTAGCCAAAGTTTAAAGGAACAGTTGTACCTAAATAATTTTAATGATTTCATATTTTAAGAGCTCAATATTTATACAATTATGAAATTAGATGTTTAAATATCTTTAATATGCCACTACTCACTAAATGTCTTTTTTCTCCAACTAAAATAACATGTTTGTGACAAAAGAAAAAAACCATTTGGTATTAGTAGATGTTGAGGGACAAAGAGAGATCAGAAAAAAACAACGAATGATACAATTACCTACTTTGGGGAAGTCAAGAGGAGAAGCTAGTTCACGGCCATGTTGATATTTTCTCCATGCCCTCAATATTGACTCTTAAAGCCCCTGTTTCCATTGCCCATCTAAAAATCCTGTTGTTATAGGACCTAACACACCTAAAGTATTTACATGGTTGTCATCTCTACTAGGTTAGCAGTCTTTGAAAGTAAGTGGGGAAGAAAAAATAAATAAGAAACATCTGAGGAAGTTGTTAAACATGCAAATTCACCTTTTCAGAGTCTCAAACAGTTATGTTTAGGGAATGGACAGGAATGTGCAATTTTCAGAAGTATCGCTGGTGATTTGTCATAGATCATCCTTGGACTATCTTTTTTTTTTAAAGATTTTTATTTATTTATTTATTTATTTAATTCCCCTCCCCTCCCCCGGTTGTCTGTTTTCTGTGTCTTTTTGCTGCGTCTTGTTTCTTTGTCCGCTTCTGTTGTCGTCAGCGGCACGGGAAGTGTGTGTGGCACCATTCTTAGGCAGGCTGCACTTTCTTTCGCGCTGGGCTGCTCTCCTTATGGGGTGCACTCCTTGCGCGTGGGGCTCCCCTACGCGGGGGACACCCCTGCGTGGCACGGCACTCCTTGCGCGCATCAGCACTGCGCATGGGCCAGCTCCACACGGGTCAAGGGGGCCCGGGGCTTGAACCGCGGACCTCCCATGTGGTAGACGGACGCCCTAACCACTGGGCCAAAGTCCGTTTCCCTGGACTATCTTTTAAAGGAAAAAAAAATGCATTCCTGAGAGACTGCAGTGCAGGACTATGATATAGTCATTCTTATTTTATTTCATTGGTCCTGAATAATGTTAAATTTTAAGACAAATTCAAAGTACAATTCTAGATATTTAAGTTCGGATATAAGTGTAACTCAAGAAAGTAATCCTATCAAGTTTTATTAAATTGAATATCATCCTTTAGCACTAATCTTTCATACCTCAGAGCAACTTCCTCCTCCCACCCCCACTCCAAGCATATTTGGCAATGTCTGGAGAAATTTTTAGTTGTCAAAGTAGGTGTGTGTGTGGGTGACAGTGGTATCTAGTGGGTAAGGGATGCTCAAAAACATCCTATAATGCACTGGTGAACCTCCCATAACAGAATTATCTGGCCCAAAATATCAATACTCACAAGTTTGAGAAACGCGTTTCCCATCACTGACTCACTTTATTTATGCTCCTGATCCCTGTGATACCTCCCACCTTCCCAGTGACACACTCTATGCATACATACGTGATGGGATATATTTTGAAAATAACTATTTTACGGCAATTTCCTTTCTTTTTCCCATACACAATTCTTCCACTACTCATTGAACTAGTGCCATTCATCGAATCAAGTATGCCCTTTAAATCACAAAATAGTCTTTTAAGACTCATAACAGAGAAAATCTAGAGAGCCACAGCATTTTACTTTCAACTGTCAGGTATTTTGCAGCGCAAAAACCTGGCGGAAATTGGGCTGAAAATGGGTACCCTAAAGAATAAATTAGAAAGAGGAATAAGACGATTCAAACTCTCCCATTCTCATAGATGTCATTAAAAGCGTGGGAGGATTGCATCCAACATCCATGTGGAATCTGAGCCTCCTCTTGACATAGAGGTGCAATGGACACAACCAATCCAATGTCCACATAGAAGAGGTGGCATTGGATTGGGAAAGTGGACATGGTGGCTGATGGGTATGGGGAAAGGCAGGAAGAGATGAGAGGTGGAGGCGTCTTTGGGACGTGGAGCTGCCCTGGATGGTGCTTCAGAGGCAATCACTGGACATTGTAAATCGTCACAGGGCCCACTGGATGGAATGGAGGAGAGTATGGGCCATGATGTGGACCATTGACTATGAGGTGCAGAGGTGCCCAAAGATGTACTTACCAAATCCAATGGATGTGTCATGATGATGGGAACGAGTGTTGCTGGGGGGGGGGGGGGAGAGGTGGGGTGGGGGGGTGGGGTTGAATGGGACCTCACATATATATTTTTAATGTAATATTATCACAAAATCAATAAAAAAAAAAAAAGAATTTGTAACCCGGAAGGAAGTGGTTTGTGATAAAAAAAAAAAAAAAAAAAAAAAAGCTTGATGAGACTGAGAAAGGATGACTTTAGGAAAGCATGACATGTACGAGTTCCTGCAAAAAAAGTTCCTGGTCTCCTTTCTCCCTAGAATGATAAAGAATACACCGACAGGTTGGGGAAAATCCGTGTGCAGAGAATTGTGATTCACTCTCTTTGTTAAGTCCAAGGAGGAGGTGAAGTTCTTCATTCCTGCATAGCATGGCTTTTGTCAAGTATATGTGATGGTAAGGCACAAATAAAGAAAGTGCCCTAGAGCAAAGAGCATCTAGGCCTCAGATACCATGCCCAAGTTTCCTGCACCATCCAAAATGGGTACAGAAATACCTAAGGGATAGGCAGGTACTTCTCCCACCCCTAGCAACAAAGGGTCATCCAAGTATGGTCTCTACTACTGTCCCCTCTCCCCTCCTCCTAATCACCCACCCCCAACCCTAGAGAGAAGGTACGAGGGAGAAATTGACACATTACTGAAATGACTGAAGTGAAATCTGATATGCCTGCAGACAGAAAACAACCAAGTAATCAAACAAAAAATTAATTACCACAATTCACCTGGAAGTCACAAAATTATCTGCCACGAGGAAGGAAAGGGACCTGAAATAGAGATTATGTTTAAAACCATTTTTATTATTTTTATTTTTTAGGAGGTACTAGGAGTTGAACTCAGGACCTCATACATGGGAAGCAGGTACTCAACCATTGAGCTACATCCACCCTCCAGAAAGTTTTTTTTAAAAATATAACTAAACTTGTTGCTTTAGCAAATTCTGTGACATGCATATGGAGACTTAAAGAAATAGAATGGTTTTTCCAAGATTCCCTGGCTCCTACAATTGTCTAAGGTATGCCTTTTGATAAAAATTCTCTCACTTATTGCTTGACCCTATCAAAACTCTCATTCACCTCTTCTCAGGAGCATTTACTATGAAAACACGAATAGTAATATGATGAAACTAATTCACACCAATTGATGAGAAAACTGAATCTGAATTTGAAGTGAAAGGAAAAGACAATGGCAGATTTCAAAACAGTGAGTATACATCTTCTATACTTTGGATGTCCAAATCCAAATGGAATAGTTATATAGAACCAACAATTTGGTTTATATTCTCTCATTTGACATGCCAGCTTACATACCCAAAGCTGGCATGAATCATAAAAAAAGGAAGGTTCACAATCTTTTCAATTTAAAAATGCCCTCACCTCACACAAAATAGAGGTGTTGCTTGATAAACTTATTAGAACTATGTATTTGGAATACGTATAACTTGATGCTAGGACCCTTCAAATACATGTTTGTTAAAAAATGCAATTACTATCTCAAAATCATTGCCCACTTACAGATGAGTGTTTTGAACCTAAGAATATCTGAGGTGATTCCTTCTTATCTGTCAACAAGGGATAATAACAATACTTGCCTTATATTGATTTTTGAGGATTAAAAATTGAGATGAAGTTAGAAAAATCAACTCAAAATTTGAGGCTCTTTCCCTATGGATAAGTCTTTTTCATGTTCAGATGTGCTAAATCTGTTTACCATTGTAACAAAACTGGCTATATATGGGATGATCTAGGAGGTTTAAAGGCTTGGAAGTAGCAATACATTGTGCAAATCTACCCAGGGGTATGTTATATGTGATTTCAAGGAAGTAAACTACTATGTGAGAAGAGGTAGACTATTAAAATGTATTCAAGAAGAGCAATTTAAGAAGAGATCAAGTGTATTAATATCAAAATGAGAATAATAAGAAATAGCTAAAGTTTTAGATTTCATGTTGTACAGTTATATTCAATTTTATCTCAGAAAAAGAAACTGTCATAGTGCTAGACTTACCAGAGGTTAGAGACTTGTGATTCTTTTGGCTTTGTGAAGCAGCACTGTGGATTAACCTGGCTGCTTTCTGCTCACCCTGGGACCAGTACCCTGAGGGTGGCTGGTGGGTTCTTTGGTATCCTATTCCAAAATATCTACACCACTCAGTCGGGGGATAGCTGAATGAAATAATTATTTGTAAAAGCTTTGACAGTGCAGGTCTTTAAAGAAGCAACATAATCCTGCATTCATGACTGTTTCTTTCCCATCTTCTTCATTTTCTATTATAATCTCAGATATTGGTGATACTTTAAAGTTTCTTAACATTGTTGACTAGCAGAGAATTTATACTTGTGGAAATAAGAGTTCTGTGCTAGCATTTTCTACCTACATGATCTTGGTGAATTATTTTACCAGTCTTTAGGACAATTTCCTTAGGCATAAAATGGCAAAAATAATATTTCATGAGGTTGTTATGAGAAGAATAGAGCCTTCAATTTAGTACCAGGCATAGAATAGATGCTTATTTGTTGTTTCTGTTGTTGTTCCAATAAATTATATTAATTAGAATTTGCTTGGTATATGGTCTGATAAGGTTCAATAATTGTTAATGAAATAAATAGAAAATGAATGGACAAACAAACCTGGAGGAAGGTTTCTAATGGTATGTCCCACCGTTATACCTTGGGCCACTTCTCATTATTGTCTCTACTGCTTACCCAGAAAAGAAGCCTTGTCCAGGTCCTGAGTTTTGATATCTTTTGTGATACCTTATTTGTGGCTTTTAAGCTGCTGAAGTTTATTAACTTATTTTAACTCTTTTAACACTACTGTTTCATAATCTCCTTCATTCAATGTTATTTCACTGAAATTTATTTACTATTTTACATGGACACCTTAAATATGGGAATGACTACCATTAATATAAGGCCCAATAAAGGAAACTTTGCCTAATGTCCATGACAAGTACGTTTATATGATTAACTGCTCTCATATATAAGAAAAAATTGGCACTTTTATTATATATGTAAGAGATGCACATACGAGTACACACATCTCCTAATACCAATTTAAGTGCAAGTTGTAGGACCTTACAATTTGCGAATTGTGAAATATGTACATCATATTTAGGAATGCTTTGTCTGTGTGGAATATTTTTTTTTACAGTTATCATGAAATAATTATATCTGTGGGAACATGGGAGAGCAGGAGACAATTTGTCATATTGATTCAATAACATATGAAAGAAAAGAGAACATACTGAGCCTATTAAATATTACATTGCTATAAAAAGTCACAAGTCCTTAGTTAAAATTTTCCTCTAGTGCATGTATTCTCTTAATTCTCCCCAATATTAAAGCAGCCATCACTTCCACACTGTTCTTGTTCTCAGTGCTGCCACTGAGGCAAGTGGAATAAGTACCATTCCTAATCAATATTTAACTTCTAAAAATGCCTTAACACAACTTTCCTTATCCCTAGAGTCCATGTAAACAGGAACAATTGTCCTTAAATCATTGTTGTGAAATTTTATCTGTTCAGAAACTATTTAATAATTCACTCTTCATAGGGATGGGAAAACCTGATGAAGTAACTGGTATACAATAGGAACCAAACAACTGATACATATTGTCATGGTTATTACTTATACACACTCTTATTTTATGTAGAAAGTGGAAAATAGGGAGGCTCAATGACTTAGTCATTGTAATGATATTAAATAAGCAAATCCAGTACCAGAAGCAAAATACAGTGTTTCTCAATCCACTGTTCTTCCCAACCCAATACCTACTAATATAAATAAGAATATCTAAAACAAACAAAAAATTTTTGTAGAACTTGATTCCATTCACTTAAAAGCTTTATAAACTGATAATAAAGCATACGCTAGGTGGCAACATGTATGAATAATACAGACAACTTGCCATTAACAAACACTAGGTTTTCAAAGTAACTTCCATAAACGGAAACTTAGAAAGTAGAAAATCTGGAAGTTCAAGCAGGGGAGTTTACCAACTAATGTGCATTAATTTTCCTCTAAAAGGAATAGTGTTCTATTCCCCTGAATTCATTTAAGTGAGATAATTTCTCCCTGTTAAAGCAGTGTCGAATTTGCATGGTTGTCTAATAAATGAGTGACTGAAGGCAGGAGAACCATGGAAAAATGTGGGAGGAAAGACACACAAGCAAGTCAGAACTAATCAATTACTGTAGTCAGTAGGCCTAAACCGTCATAACCAGAAGACTGAAGCAATATAATAATGCTTTACTTCTCCCATTGTTCCCACAGGAAGTATTATGCTACATCCATGTCACCTTTGAAAATAAACCACAGATATTAGAGATCTGCATATTTATACTCCAAAGACAAAATATTTGAAAATACATAAATTAGAATAGGTAGTCTTAAGGGCATATCTCCGAATTTGCTTAGTAATTCCCAAAGTATCCTCCCATTGCCTCTTCCATCCCTATTCCCCATACCATCTGGATTCAAGTGGGTATCAAATACCAAATTAGTATTATCTTTATCGAAATAGACAATATACTGGCTGGACAGCTTTTTGGAAGATGACCGAGAACTTAACTGCCCTAAGTTCCAGACAACAGATTCACAGTTAGAAGCTAAATACATACTCTTACCAAGAAGGAATTACACAAAGAGACATGAGGGAGGGAAGCAGGACTTCCAGACTGGCTGTATCAGCCAAACAGTTCTCAAAAAGCACATGGGTAGAGCATGTTGCACCCAGAGACACTTCTGAAATCTACTGCTTCCCTTCAAGGTGAGCATGCAAAATTTAGGCACTGCACTCATGAGAAAAAGGAAAAAATAAGGGCTTATGAGACATTTCTGGATTGTTTTAAAGTCTTGGGCATTCAAGTGATATCACAAATAGATGCAGCACTGTCACAAAGTCATGTCAAAACATAGCTAAAAGGCCCACGATGAATTAAGGCATAGATCGTTTGGAAGGTATTCAAATATGGATACCATGTATGACAGAGCTCCACACTAAGTGTAATGAAGTCCTCTTGCTAATGTAATGAGAGCAGTGCAGAATAAACACAACCAAGCATAGGTTGGATTCTTCAAAGAAACAGACGTAGGCTCACGATTTAGCTTCTTTGTTGGGATCAGGAATGATAACTCGTCAGATGGCTTCTGCCCAAGGCATTATGCAGTTGATAAACTGGTGTATTATCTCAACATTCAATAGAAAAGTTTATGGATTATTTTCCATACCTACGGTATTAGGTTGGGACTCTGAATTTGGGGGTTTCGCTCACCAAATACAGAGTGCCAGGGCTATAATCAGCTTTAGCTCTACTCTGGGTAACCCTGTTATTCTTGTCTTGGGAAAGTTCTGGAAACAGTTGTGCCAAGACCATAGGTGTTTTTGGATGAAGCACTTACAATTGGAAAAAGATCAAAGTCAACACCTTGAACAGAACCTAGATTCCTATTGGTAATGGAGCTGGATATAATTCACAGGTGTTACATGCTTCCTGCTGTTGGCCCTTCCATCTGTTCAACATCACTCTGATTTTGAATATTTAGCACTTCAGTGCATTCATACTGATCCAACATTCCAAACTGGATGCTGGGACCATCGGATAAAATGATCCTGCTTAAATCAACAAGACCAACATGCCCAGGGACTACACAACTATGTGGCTCAATGTGCATGGAGTTAGGACAAGAATTGTCTTTGTATTTTTTTTTTCACAATGAAAATATTCAGTATATCAGATATGCAATATTGATTTTGAATTATGGTATCACAAAATCTTGCATAGGAATATAATTTATAGAAAATCTAGTCCAATTGCCCAATAAATGGTAATTTATAATGACTGGGTTTGAAATTAGGCCTAATTCCAAATTCTAAACAACATTCTGTTGTTGGATATAACTGTAAATAAGATAATATCACTGTTCTTTAGGGGACTGAAGTCTGGTGAGGAATAGGAGTATGTTAAAAAGAGTACATACAGCCATACATATATTTGCAAGATAGCAGGTAGTTTACAACATAGGCTGTCAAGGAGAGTGTCATGGTGGCTGCAAAGGAAAGGAGGAGGTTGCCACATCAGGGTAGGTAAAGAGAGATGAAGAGACTTCAGGCAAGAGGTTTTATTTAATAGGATCTTGAATGAGAAATGATCATTTTAAATAGGTGACTTGTTAAAAGACAACTGTGCAAAAGACTGTTCTCAGGGACAAACAAAAACACACATACAAACAATATAGTGCAATGAGGGAGCTTGTAAGTGACCCATTTAAACTAGAATGGTAAAAATGCATCATGGAATATCTAAGACATATAGATAGAAGCGCAGGGTGATATCAAGGTCCAAACCATTAAAGCAAGAATTTTTTACTTAATACTATCAGCAATGGGGAGTGATGAAAACATTCTGAGCAGGTTGACACGATCAGAACTGCTCTTTAGAAAGGTAAACTTGATTCCAGGACATATAATTAACAGGAGTCGGAAATTATATAGGAAATTTTCTAAGTGACAATACAACAGGCTTTAAAAGATTTTGGAGATATTGTTCAGGTTGATGACATTGACAATGGTAAGGAAGGGAGATGGGAAAGTGACATTAAGGTAGACAGATGAATACAAACAACCGAATGGAGTTCAAAAGTAGAGGTGTAAGGGGATCAAGACATGATGAGTCTGTGGACCACAATCACTGGTCTAGTCTTGATACATTCTATACTAAGGCAGTGATTATTCTGACTCTATGATAAAATATAATTCTGTCATATATATTCCAGGAATTCTGAACCAAATGAGGCACAGGTAGGAAAGAAAGGAGGACAGAAAGAGAACCCCCTTACACACACTATCCAGGCTGTCAGAGAGAGAGAGAGATACTGAGAAACTGCCAGGGAACAAAAAGGAAAGACAATAGATTTAATACAGTTTTGCGACACTTTTACTAACCACAAAGGAAATCACAAACAATAATGGCTGAAAATATCATATGATCAAAAGAGATTAAGGCATTTCCACTTCAAGTATATGAAGTTCAGCACATGTCAACATAAATTTAAAAATCTTGCACGAAGACAGAAATTGAATTGTCATCATCAGGTGAGTTGTACCAAAACATTGATAATGTTTCTTTTTTCTTTTTTTCTTTTCTTTTCTATCTTTCAGAAAATTCTAGTACTATGATGATGACTGAGGAAATAGATAACCATTACATATATAAAATTGTTCAAGTACCCTTTAACCAGAACTACCAATTCCACCAGCATGCCTTTATTTCCCTAATGCTATGTTTATAGGTGGAATAAATAAGTGTGCCCTTACCAGAAACCAGGTCAGGAATATGAGATTAATTTGGTGAAAGATGATATATTCAGTTTTGGCAAGAATTTGATGAACTACTCGGGCAGGCTGGGGATATAACCACTAGGAAATACGGGGCAGAAGTTGGGAAAGACACCAAGGTCAGAGATTTAAATTAACTTATAGAGGAAAAATGGATTAAATCACTGTGTAAGAGTGGAGATGAAGGAAGATGAGCTCAAAGGTCAGAACATTTGGTTGGGAAGATGTATCAGAGAACAAGCTCTTGAAAAAGAAATGAAAACCTTTTAATTCTTGATTCTATAATTGTTATTAATGCAATGTGCCTGTTTTTGTCTTATTGAAATTGGCAGCAAAAACGTGTTCTATGTAGCTTCTGATGAGCATCCCACAATCTGTTCTGGCTGTTTGGACAACATTCCATGATGAAAGTAGTGATCAAGAGGAAATCATGCAAAACAGTCCATGTCCTGACTAAACAGTTACAGGGTAACATTTTCAAATACCTTTCTGGCTCTGGAACAGAATTATTCTCATACAAAATGAACAAACGCCATCTGAACAATTACTTTTCTACCTACATCACCAGTTCACAGCTTAGAGTCTAGTGAACTGAGTATCAGGTCAGAATACTACCTAAATCTAAACCTGCAAGCAACAAATAAGAGGGAATGCATAATTTAAAAATTGACAATCCCAAGTGAAAGTCAAAGATCCTCAACTGTGAGAGTAGGCAGGCGTAGACTCTTTTTTAATTGCCAGAGATTTACTATCACTCTAAGGAGGATGGTTGGCTGTCAGCTTTCATATGGGAGATTTAACTGCCAGCACCTCTGAATAAGCAAAGGAGAGCAGGAGAACATGATGGCAAGGGAAAAATGGCAGCTGACAGACAAGGGAATTAATTTTCCAGACAAGGAGGAAGAGGTAGCAGTGAAAAAAAAATCATTCATTCATTCATTCAATAGATATTAAGTATCTTTTAAGTGCTAGGGTTTTCTTTTTAGCACTGGGTTTATAGCAGTGAACAAAACAAATTTCCTACTTTCAAGAAACTTGCATTCTGGGGTCAGAGCCATTTTACAAATGAAAATATGAGAGTGCTATGTTACTTAGGGTGGTCAGGGAGAGTCAGGATGTGTTTGGATGAGGGTAAGAGGAGTGAGTTAAATGAAATGGGAGAGGAAGTTATAAACACATCTATAGGATAGGGTTGAGGTATGGCTGCAAAGAAGTATTAAAGCCCTGAGGCAGGGCCACAACTGGCAAAAGGCCTCATGAAAATCAAGGTCACTGAATTTGGAGCTGTCAGGGAAAAAATGGTGGGAAACAGGGAAGAAGAGGGAGCCAGAGGCCAGTCAAAGGAGGGCCTTACAGGCTGAGGTTAAGAATCTGAATTTTATTTTAAGGCTGAAAAGAAGCCATTAGGCAGACACAATCTGATGTATGCTTTAAAACAATCTCGGTGGCTGCTGTGTGGTTAAAAGGCTGAAGAGGTTAAGGCTAGAAGCATCATTAAAAAAAGATGGGAGGCTGCTATGGTAGCCCGGTGAGAACAATTAAGGAGTACAGTAAAATGAGAGAACAAATGAGATTTTTTTAGAAGAGTGGTTCTCAAAGTGTGTTCCCTGGACCATCAGTATCATCTGGAAACTGGTCACAAATGCAATTCTCGGTGTTCTCCTACCTCTAGCCCTCTACTGAATCAAAGACCCTGGACTTGGGAATCAGCAATAAATGTGTTAATAAGTAAGCCCTGAAGGAGATTCCAATGCATGCTAAACTCGAGAAATACTGTCTTAGAATTAAATGTTAACCTAGTTCTGATATGGGCTGTAAGTCATTTCTGCACTCTTTCTTCACTAAGTAAATGAAATAATATATGTGTTTGGGAACTGTAAGAAAAATGTGTCTCAGAGAATAGGGATTTGTTTATTAAAGAAGAACATCTGCAGCAATGTGAAACAGGGAGAAAAAATTAAATGTGGGGTGTGTACCCCAAGTACACATTGTCTGTACTTGAAGGATTTTCTGGCTTCTCTAAATTCAGACCACATTACGATTCATTTATCATATAGTATCATGCTACTTAGTATGTAAGTACAAATTGCTGGCACTCTTACATTCAAAAAATATAGTGGAATTTAGTAATGTCATTACCAGTGATAAACAATTGCTTTGCACATTTTCAGAAAGCCATTTCTCCAGTTTTCATAAAGGCACATGTTTTACCTGTGATGGACATCTACATTAACAAAATTAAAAGCCCCAGATCAACATGGGCTGTACATAATGAATGAATGCAACAGACTACAATGTAAAATTGAGAAGTGACTAAAAACCTGAATATTTTGAGTTGCTATTTTGGGTTGAAAGCATAATCTGTCACAAAAGAGTTGCAAAGCAAGAAGATTCTGGAAATAAAAACACCAAAAATAAATCGATTGGGGAAAGCCTCACTGATTTGAAGATCTGCATTTCCACTTGTGATAACATTGAAAATATATTTCAGAGGATCACTTTGATGGAAGAAAAAAAATTGAAGAAACAGAATATTAAAACAGTGATTAATCTTAAAACAATAAAACACTTAAAGACACAGGTGTATGCATTTGCATATATCGTTATATACATGAAAAACCTCTCTATATAAACATATATATTTGTTGTTTAACACAAAAAAGTTTTCAGGCTGTGAGAAATAAATTTTCTGCTTGCTTTTCCACTTTACATAAAGAAAGAAATTCTACTATCAAAACTAGTTCACTCAGATTTTCTTTTTGATCTGGGGAAAGAAAATAATCATTTAGTGACTAAAGACCATTCTACAAATCCATCAGATCTCAAAGAGTATTGAAGGCAAGTGTTTCAGATGTCTTCTGAAGAGAGAATAAAATGGACTGCCATTAAATGCATCCATAGAAATTGCAATGAATATTCCAGGCAAGAATGCCTGATAACATGGCATATCCAGAGATGAGCATACATGCCAAAAGGCTGGGGCTGTGGGGGTGGCTTTGTACCACAGTGACAGAGCACACAGGATACATCAATACTGTTCACTGAAGTCGAACACATTGGGATTCAATGGCAACAACGAAGGTTATGAGACTGACTTACCATATGGTTGTGCCCCCCAATGGCTTTACACTGGGGATACTGGCCACCACCTAGGGCAAAAAGCTTGCTTAGGACTAAAAGAAGAAAGACTGGTTTGCATTAGAACTAACTGCTGGAAGATGATATTCAGAAAGTAGAGTGGACTCGCGATTGCCGATGGTAAGGTGTACTCACAGTAAATCTAGAGTTAGGGAAACACACTTAATGGCTTATAAATTTCTGCTCATAAATGTAATTTAATTCCCTGAAGAACTAAAACACATACAGAACAAAACTGATATACACACGCCTCAGCTTTGTTGTCTGTTTTGGTTTTATTCTCTATTACTTCCATTCAGTGCCACCACTCACTCACCTAGGCTTTATACAAGAATTCCCAAAAATTTCAGTTTTCAAACATGGTCTTAAGACAGTTTCTCAACGTAGTGTAAGGTTCTGAGTGGAAAGAAGAGTGCTGACACCACAAGTTTTATTAACCTGTCCGTGGTCAACAAGAGGGGGTGATCAAAATGTTTTTTGTGATATTGTATTTTTTCCAGCAGAAGAAAATGTTAGGGAACCTGTCAGACTCAAATGTGTCAGGTTCTTCAGTTTCTCCCACATGTTACAATATTTTATGGTGATTTCAGATTACTTACTTTGATAACTTAGAAAATCCTCCAAAATATATTTATTTAAATATGAAAATTCTGCTCTGGCATCTTCTATTTTATATACATTTTAGATTTATCATAAAATGTTATATGTAAGAGAATATTCATACTGATATTTATATATTTTTCTCTATTTAAGAGGTATTAAGCACTATTGCCTGTATACAAACAAGCTCTGTCCTCCCTGTTTCTCCACTCATGCTTCATATGCAATTAAAATTTTGTATTATGAATATATTTAGGGCAACAAAATGTGCTCAATATGTCAAGGAATTTAAAGGGAGGGAAAGAGCATTAATTGAATATCTGCTATAAACCACATGGGGGAGGTATAATAATAATGTAGAAAAGAATGCATTAGGATCTTCATTTGAGAAATGAGGACACGTATAATAAGACAGGTCACTTGCAAATATGTCACTAGGTTACCTGTCCATGATGATCCCAATAAAATGTGATTGAATTAGAATTTTATTCTAGGTCTATGCCTAATGTCAGTGGATTCTTCCTCTTCTCCATGCTGCTTCTCCTATTCCTTTCAAACAGTACACAGTTTTTTTAATAATAAAGAGTCTTAAGAACAAGGGGCACCCTGATTGCTTTTTGCATAACAGCTTTGAGATATAATTTACATACCATAAAATCACCTTTCTAAAGGATACAAGTCAGTGGGTTTGAGCATAGTCACAAAAGTGGAACCGTTACTACTATCTAAATCCAGAACTTCATCATTCCCCAAAGAAATCCCTTACCCATTAACAGTCACTCTTTATTCTACCCTCCCTTCAACTCCTGGAAACCTCTCATCTCCTTAACCTCTGACAGTTTGAGTCTTTTGTTGACCCCAGAAAGTTATGTTCTTACACTATCACATTCCTGTTCATGTAAAACTATTTATATGGGACCTCTTGGTTAAATTCAGTTAAGGGACCTTTTGATTAGATCACTTTAGTTCAAGGCCTTGGATTAGACTGTGGGACCCTGGGTGGGTTTTAATCCTTTATTGGAATCCTATATAAACTGAGGAGAGGGGAGAGAAAAAACTGCCATTTTACCCTGCCATGCAAGAGAAGATTCCAGGGTCACCTAGAGCCACAGACAGAGAAGCCCAGAGAGGATGAGAGAGAGGCCACAGGCTAGAATCAGTGGAGCAGCCCAAAGCTGAAGCCAGCAATCCCTGAAGAAAGGGGAGAGAAAAGCCATATGCTTGAATGCCCAGAGCTGAACTTGGGGAGAATGCAGCAGGGAGGAGAAAGCACAAAATACTACCATTTTGTCTGGCCACTTGGCATTGGCCACTTAGTCCAGGATCACCAGCAACTGACCTTTGGCTAGACAGCATCTCCAATGATGCCTTAATTTGGACAATTTCACAGCCTCAGAACTGTAAGATTTTAACAAAAAAATCTATTATAAAAGTCAACCTATTTCTGGCATTTTTCACTGGTGGCTTGTTGCAAACTAAAACACTGTCTCTACAGATTTCCTATTCTGGATATTCAATACACAGAGAATCATATGTTTGGCTCCTTTCACATAGAAACTAAGGTTATTGTTTTAAAATATTTTTCCTTTCTCAATATAGGCATTTACTAATTCAAAGTTGCCTCTATGCACTGCTGTAGCTGCATTCCATAAATTTTCTTACATTATGTCTTTAGTTTCGTTCATCTCAAAGTATTTCCTAATTTCCCTATGATTTCTTCTTTGACCCATTCCTTAGATTATTGTTTAATTTCCAAATTTGTGAGTTTCCTAAATGCTCTACAACTAATGATTTCTAATTTAATCCCATTGTAGCCAGAGAGTATAATTTATTATATATATTTTTATATATAATTGATTATATATATATATAATCCTATATATATATAATATAAATTTATTAAGCCTTGTTTCATAGCCTATCATATACTCTATCCTGGAGAATGTTCCACAAGCAGTTAAGAAGAGTGTGTATTCTGCTGCTGTGTGGTCAAGTGTTCTATAGATGCCTGTTAGTTCTAGTTGATTTACAGTGTTTTCCCAGTCTTACTTCCTGGCTGTTCTGCCTAATTGTTCTCTCATTGAAAATGGGATATTGAAGTCTCCAACTATTATTGTTGAATTGTCAATTTCTTCCTTCAGTTGTGCCAATTTTTGCTTAAAAAATGTTGGGGCTCTGTTGTTAGGTGAATATATGATTACATATTACTCTTTTTACATTATACAATGTACTTCTTTTTAATAAACTTTGGCTTAAAGTGTAATATGGATGATATTAGTATAAGCAATCCCAGGTCTTTTTTGGTTACTGTTTGCAGGGTATATCTTTAACCATCCTTTTACTTCCTATTGCTTTTTGTCTCTCCATGCATCTAGCATTATACCTAGCACATAAAAGAAACTCAAATATTTACTGGAATTTAACTGGAGATAAAAATCAATTACTCAAGGAATTTAGTATCTGGTCTAGTACATCTAGCAAGTGTGCAATGATAATATAAAACATTACATGTTAAATGCTAAGAGAAATACAAACAGTACAATAAAAGAACAGAAATGGAGACTGAAATTAATTCTGATCTAGGGAAGAGGTCAGATAGGTAGGGGACAGTGTTAACATTCCACCCAGATGGCCTTAGATTATTTTTACTAGCTCTGTGCATACATACCTGAGTTGCCATATGTTTTTTTTACAAGAGGCTTCCTCCTGTGAAATTCTGAGTATTGTTCTTGGGAACTAGGAGGAGGGGTTAAATGTGCCTGGGAGTTTCATACCCCGCACCTCTATGGGGGCATTTATCCAATGGATGAATGATTTGGGAGTATCATCAATGCTCAACTCCTTTACTGTGAGCAGAGGCAGACACTGAAGTTCAGGTTCTACTCCCTCGGTCCTTATAAGATCAGGCTGAATCTGGGACTTCACCTGGAATTGCACCTTCACCTTTTTCTTCAATTTCTCTATCTTAATTCTCAAACTTTGTCACTGAATGAAGAGAGAATCCTGTGTTAGGGAAACCACTGACCCCTGTGTTAAACCTACATACCTCCACCTCGTGGTTCTATTGTGTGCCATTCCATAAACTTGGAGAGATGTAAGTCTAATGAAAAGGCCTAGCCCAAACCTTAAACCCAGAAACTGGGATAAGCAATCCCAAATGCTTATCAAAACAGGAATTCTCAGTGGCAGGTGGGCAAAAAGTACACCTAACAAATATAGATTGGCATCCATTGACTCAAACCACTCTGGGAAGCCAGGCTGTGGTGGGACTTCTTATCCTGCTTTTTGAGACTCTCTGCTGTTTAAGTGATGAGGAGACCATTTGTCCATTATGAACTCTCTATTCTCTGCAAGTCATAAAGGGATCATTTGCTGAAAGTTTAGGTTGTGCCCTAAATCCAAGTTCCCATGATACTCTGCTGTAGCAACACAGTCCACAAAGTGGAGACAATTACAGAATATGTATGGTAATAAAGAAGAAGTAGGTTGCCTAGTTTGTAGTAGTAAATAAGGTCAGAGGTTTGAAAAGATGTTAGGTGGATCATGGAGCTCTTTAAATGAAGAAATAAGACATTTACTAGAGAAAGGGAAGCCATTAAAATTATTTTTCCCTAATGAATGAAGTGAGAAATTCTCTATATTTCTGCTTCTCTACCTTTTGTCCAGCAGCATTCTACTTTTTCAAGATCTTTTTCCAAGTCTCCATATGACACTTGATATTTTCCTTGATTCCACACACCTAAAGACATCCTTTCTCTGAAGAGACTTGTGTGTTTATCTCTCCCATATAGAGTATTCTTTCTGCCCATTACAATAGCCAATGTAAGTTTCCTCAAGGAAGAGTCCATTTCAAACGACTGTATAACTGAAACGTTTGCCACTATATCTTCCACAGAATACATGCTCGGTATTTGACAAATTAAATTGGAAAGTGAATATTAAACCCTAGATTGTATCACATACCATTTTCCCCCTCAAGACTGGCTTTGATAAGAATCAGAAAGCTGGTGCTCAGAAATTTTTAGTCTCTTCACACTTTCAAAATCACATAGGCATCTATTTTGACATTCTGCATAATGGCCAAGGCATTCAATCAATAGTTATGGGAATATCCTCTCCCTTCTAACACCCTCTGGCAGCAAAAGAAAAGGGAGAACTGGGGAGAAAGGACAGAATATTTTACTTTACTTTCTATTGCTGTAAAAAGACAATCCTATTTCAGCTCTTCTCTAGTTAAAACACTGATTAAAGAACTCTAAAATAAATCAAATATGACACACTTTTAATCACTCTCTACTATAATAGAAATTGTCTTATTTGCAAAGTCTATAAAAATTAGTCAATAAATTAAATGACAAACTCTGAAAAAAAAAACCCGACTAATTACAAGTAGACTCAATGTTGAAGTGAAAAGTTCCAGAGATCAGTAACACATCTTCCTTAAATAATACCATCGACTGACTATATTCTACTCTTTCTTTTGTTTAGGAAGAATTCTTCATGGTCACACTGGTAGTGTCTATTATAAGAAGCATGGCAGTTTTAAAAATAGTTTAGATTTAATACCTTTTACTATTTTTCTCTTTTCTTGATTACTCTGCTGCCCTGCTATAGTTTTATGCTAGGTAATTTAAATGCCATCTATAAAATTTTAAGAGGACACATTTCAGAAACAAGCTTATAACAAAGCACATAATATATGAATTTGGAGTTTTGCTCTTCTGAAAAAGGTCAATGAAATATATAATATTGATGATTGACCCTAAAAAAAACCCTTAATATTTGCTTTTTATATACTTTCATGTTAAAATGTAGCTAGAAATGATTATAGTCTTGGCTTAAACATCACCTTCTCCATGAACCCTTTTCTGGAAGAGCTAATTAATGTGATAAAATAGTTTATGTGCTCCCTTACCCATCTCAGCCTCCTTGCAGTTATGCTGGTGTCATGGGAATAGTTCTCCCTAACAGACTCTAACTGATTGGGATACCTGTCGTTTCCAGGCTTAGACTATAAAGAGCTAGTAAATGTCTTTCATTCCACTTTTGCTGCCGTAATTTGGGACTAAGTGAAACAAAGAGCGTAACTACAAGATGGAGGAGAGACACCCAAATAAAACTTGACTGCAGGAACTCATTGAGTTTCAAGGTTTTATTAGTTTGGACAGTTACTTATCTTAAATAATACCCATTCCCTGACCATCCTGTTAAAAATGGACCTCTCCAGTTTCCAGCTCATGCTACTACCCTACTTGTCAGATTGAAATTCTCCATAGCACTTTTTACAATCCAACATACTACAAATATTATTTTACAGCCCTCAACTGGAACAAAAGATCCATAAAGCAGGTATGTATTTTTCATTTAAGTTTAGTTTAGTGCTCTATCCCTGGTGACCTAAACTACACCAGGGACACACTACATACTGCGCGATTTTGCCAAAGGAGGAAGTTACAGTTTCTCAACCCTCAGTTTTACTTTGTACCCAACAGTTGTGAAGATAAAATAAGAACATACATAAAATTACTAATTTCATGAATAGTACAGAAAATAATGTTCATTAATCTCTCTCCAGAGAAGCCTTACCACCTAGGTAAGAATAAACTCTATCATGAATTTTCTCAAAGATTATCTGAGAAAAGAATTTTGAACTAGATACCATGAAAACCTGAATTTATCCAATGGATAAAATTTACCACTTTGTTTGCACCACTGTACTTTACAATTTGCCATGATACACAAGCATACACAACACAAATATAAATGCACACTAAGAGGAAGACAGGGAGAGGATGGCAGAGGGAAAGAGGGAAAGAAAGAGATGAGAGAGGGAGGGAGAGGGAGGGAGAGAGAAAAGAAAGAAAAAAGGAAAGGAAAGGAAAAGGAAAGGAAAGGGAAAAAAGGTAGGTCTTATTAAGATTAGTTTGGTGTTCCAATTCTCAGTGTTATGGAAAGACAAAAAATGTAAAAAATTGTAAATTCATATTAAGTAAACATTTGTTTATCTAAAGTTAGAATAAAGGTAAGGGGGAAAAGGGAGGTTGGGAGAGAGCAGATAATGTGACAGCTATTGCCTAGAGTGCAACTCATGTACTCAAGAGTTATCTTTGTTTATTTGGTAAATCAAATGAAATCAGTATTTTGCCACTTTTCTAGCAGATGTCACTGCCAATCAAAAGATTGTTCTTGAAGAGTGCGTTAACCTATAAAGGAAATTCAAGTATTTCAACATTATCTCCAGTGGTACCTAAAACCTACTTCTTTTCTGCTAAAATATGCCCAGAAAACACTTTTTTACCTCAGAAAGTTTCTTCCAGTCTGAACCCTACCAGCAATAGTGTATTTCACCAAAAATTAGCTCTTAAAAACAAGGGGGAAATGCCAATAAAGTAAAATAAAATTATAAAGTAGCATAGTGCTTTAAGAGGTTCTGAGTAGGCCAGAACAGAAATAAACTTTCTAAATTTACCCAAAGAGAAAACAACTGTACAGATATATAAATATATTTCATATTTTTTACTTTCTTAAATATTGGACGGAGAAAATTCTACAGAGAACAAAAATAAACCAAACATTTATGAGTCACCATTTGTTATGTGCAAAGCCCTAAATTTTACATTCTTATTTACCCTTTATTTCAGGAAATAAGTAGTTAATGCATTCTTAAATTTCACTTAACCATGGGTGAAGTAGATGGGAATACAAAGCAATAGAATAAATGAAAGGCATATAAGCAAAAAGAAATTGTTGGCTGTTCTTGCATTAATATGTATGGGTGTTTATTGGATGAAGATAGGCTTGCTCTCCAGTCAATGCTGAGAACATAATCTCGGATAAAAGCAGTTGAGAAAGGGGTCAGAAACCTACATATGTAAGTTATTTCTATTTGGTTAATTTCATCTTCTGGTAATGCCTTTAAGAACTTACTGTTATCCACAGCATGGGTCCTAAAGAATGCTATTTTATTGTTATTTAATTATGAAATAGAAATTAATAAATTTTCCTAAACAATCACCTTACTGAGAAAAGGTGACAAACTGAGAGCCCCAAGGCAGCATATAAGTGATGGTTGTAAGGGTCATTGCCATATTTTGTTTTACCTTCCAAGTGTTTTTAAAGACAATGGAATAATAAAAATTTAGCACCCAGTCAACCTAAAGAATTCCTATTACCTACATTTTCCACGAAGGATGTACAGCCTGACTCCTGGTTTAAACATTATTCCCTTCCTTGTCATGAAGTCTAATTTCAAAGGTACAAAATTCACAGATAAATATTAGTCTGATGATAAACAGAACTGGGGAATAAACTTTACTGTATGCAGTGAGGATATCCAAGAGCTTTTCTACTTTCCTTTTTGAGCATGGTTATTAAAATTTAAACCTATTTCTTCTAAACACATCTTCCTTCATTTCAAATCAGCAATATGCTTCCGAATGTCATCTCTCACTGCTTTCTCACACATGTAATGGACCCACATTAGTTTTCTGAATGCTCAGAAGTTTAGATTTATTAAAATAATTTCATCAATAAATGATACAAGATGTTAGTGCTGGGGCGGGGGGGGTGTACAGAAGTATGAGAGAAGAGGAGACTTCAAGATCCATTGCATTTTGTGTATAAGGCCTTATGGCTACTTGCTATTCTGAACAACTTACTATTCAGGTCAACTTGAACTGAAATTCTTACAGTTAAAAATTAGTGTAAAAAAGTGATTTCAGGTATTTTATGATTTACACAATGGTAATTTATCTTTGATGAATCATTAATATACTGCATAGTCACCTCATAGTTTAGTTAACTCACGCAGTCAAGATGGAGGGAGGAAAAAGGAAAGAGAGAGAAAGGAAGGAAGGGAACAGAAAGAAAAAGGAGATAGAAAGCAATTTGCACAGTGCTGTTAATCCACCTACCTTTCAACTAGATATGTTTTCCCCAATAGAATCAGGAGAGAAGATTGGTACTTTCTTCGGGCATTTCAGTCTCTGGGCCTTACCTGGCCAAGTGTGCATCTTTGAATGTGAACTTCTTGTTTTGCTATATTTTAGGGTGATTTAAGGATTTCCAAGAGCATTTTTAGCTCCACTTGTATTTCCTATTACTCTGTCTTTAGAAAGTAACTCCTGCTTAAAAATTGGCTCCACTGCACTTTCTTCTCTTACAGAATATAATTAAGCATTTTAGTGATAAAATAGATGGGTAGAATTTCACTACTGGTACTACAGTATAGTACTACAATTTTCCAGTCAGACAGTCATAAGAATGAAACCTACCTCAAGTTACTCTTCTGAGGATGGAATGAGTTAGCATACGTTGAAGTGTTGGTGAAGCGTCTGATTCATAACAGGGAAACAAAAATTTGGAGTGAATTTTATTACATACAATTTTTTAAAAGCATTTGTTCCTTTTTTAATTTTCTTAAATTTTTTTATTCCGCCCACTTTGTGGCTTGCTTGCTTTCTGCTCTGTGTCCATTCGCTGTGTGTACTTCTGTCTGTATTTATTATTTTTTAATTTATTCCCCCCATCCTTGTGGTATGCTTGTTGTCTGCTCTCTATGTACATTCACTGCGTGCTCTTCTCTGTTTTTATTTGTCTTCCTTTTCTGCTGTGTCACCTTGTTGAGTCAGCCCTCTGTGGCACTTGCAGGCCTGGGGCACTCTGCAGGGCCAGAGCAAGTGGCTCTCTATAGCGTGCAGGCGAGCCTGCCTTCACAAGGAGGCTCCTGCACATGAAGCCTGGGCCTCCCCTATGGTAGATGGGAACCCAAATGATTGAGCCACAGCCGCTTCCCATTACATACAAATTTTATATTTCTTTCCCTCTTATCCAGAATGGCATTAAATCTTTACATAAGTAGAGGAAATTTGCCTAACAAAGGAACTACCTAAGCAGGTTGTACCTTTAAAGCTCCTTTGCCCTGAACTTTGATAGATGTCTAAACATTATTTCCCATAAAATGTTATTATAGGAGTTGCCATGATTACCTGTCATGCAATTTACTGAAGGCCTACTATGTGTTAGCCTCTGTAATAAAAGATGTATATATCTTTGTATATATGTATATATGTATATATCATTTCCTTTCATCTTCATGGTAACTGTGCAAATATGTCATTATCGGTATTTTATAGATGGAACTTCTGAGACACAGAGAGCTTTAGTAATGTCTAAAATCAGAATTGCTAAGCAGCAACTGAGATGACTTAAAAAAACCACTGCTTTATCTGTTTGCAGTTAGTCTACAAAAGTTGATTAAATACACAATACAATATATACTGATTTTGCTTCATCTTTGCTGCCTGGTATCCTAGATATTCGTCTGTGTAGAGAACAGAATAGGACAGCACTGTGGAAACATAATTTCTACTATTGTATTTCCCAGACTGACTCATTTTCAGGAATAAAAAAATAGGCCACGTTGTGTAATAAAAAATGACAATCATTCCTTTAGCCAGATCAAGGAACTCATATGTATTTAATTCTCTGCATTAATCACAACAGCAGACACTAGTAAAACACAAAGTCAAAAAACTGACCATGAGATGGTAATTATATTTTAAATAATCATGAAGTTAATTTCCACTATTTGGAAGTTCCTGTACATGGTATGAACCACTGAAACCAATGGTGGCTGATATGGAAAGCACCAAGGAATCCCCCCATTAGCTCCAGTTTTCCTCCTTCCGGGAACATAGTAGATATGAACTTCCCACTGACTGGAAGCAAGGTGAGTTTGTATGATTTGCTTTCGCTGGAGAGTTGCCTTAAATCACCCAGAATTGTGAGTGAGAAAAACAGAGTGGTGTTTTAGCTAACTGAAACAGGTTTTTTTGTTTATTGTAATTTCCACTTACTTTAACTGACCCATATCCTTGACACAATAGGACACCACCTAAGCACTGAGAGAGGCACTTCACTATTATAGAGGAAGTGAAATATTTTGAAGAAAATATTCAGCAATGACAAAACTCATGTGTATAACCCAATGTTTCTGTGATAATGATTTTTTCACAAGTCACATTTTAACTGAAACAGGTTTTTTTTGTTTATTGTAATTTCCACTTACTTTAACTGACCCATATCCTTGACACAATAGGACACCACCTAAGCACTGAGAGAGGCACTTCACTATTATAGAGGAAGTGAAATATTTTGAAGAAAATATTCAGCAATGACAAAACTCATGTGTATAACCCAATGTTTCTGTGATAATGATTTTTTCACAAGTCACATTTTAACTGATGACAAAACTATTGGGTCTATCAAATATTATATCTAACAAGATTCTAACTATGCAAATCATGGGTTTTCCTAATACCGCCCATGAACATGAAGTATTTAATAAGTTTTTTGTTTTGCAAATTTTAAGTTTGTTGGCACCAGTTCTCTCAGGTATGGTAAGAAAATTTAAAATCCAGAGAGACAGGATTCTGTGTTAGCCTCAGTCTATGCATCTATGTATCTATCTGTGTACAAATGTATTTATATATGCATATATACATATAATTTCCCCACAAAATTCCGATGATGAATTTCTTCTTATAAAGTAGCTAACAGTAAAAATAACACTGGAAAAAGCACAGAACTGTGGGCAAAGAAAATTTTAACTATTTCTGTGTAGATGTCATTGCCCTAATTGACAAAAAAGCAAATTACAATAAACTACAGTAAAATAAAGCACAGTGCATTTTGGTTTCTGAATAATCCAAAGACTAGATATTTAAAACTCATTCCATAGTGGAAAAGGACTTGCTCATACTTTCCTTTGTAAGGATTAACTTAAAACATTGAACTCTTTCAAAAATGATTTTTGGATCAACACTCAATCTGAAAATACCTTCAAATCCTAAATCATCCACATAGGGAGAAGGAAGGAAAAACATTAACCATGAAATAAAGCTAGTACCTGCTAGGTAACCCTCTAATAGGTTCCTGGTGATTATTTTTCTAATACTAACGATGGTATGACCTCTCCTAATACATTCTATAAAAAATCATTTCCTATAGAAAAGAATCATTAACTTGCTCCAGCTGCCATCTCATAAGAATTAACTACATTATGATGGTCCAAGCCTCTACACTGAAGGAAACAGCCCACTTCTTGCCACACAGTTGATTTTACTGCTTGAAAAAACTTCAATCAAATAATCATTTCAACTTTCAAAAATCCTTCATGACTGCATTACCAAATTAAGGTATTTCAATTTCACATGTCAAAATACTTTAACATGCAATATTTGGTGAGTGAAATTTTCTCTATTCTTACATTAGTACTTACCACCAATTTAGAAGATTAAGAGAAAATGAAATCTCTTTTCGTAATAAATCTCATTGAACAAACCTAAGAGATTTGACCACATCTTTCTAAAATGTTACATGATTTTCAGTGTATGTTTTATTTGGTGGCCAGGAATAATTTTTGCTCAATTCTTATATTTGTTCTTTATTTGTACATTTTATTTGAATAGATGAGATGTTATAAATCATAAACTATTGTAAGTCCCTAAGAAATGCTCATTTCCTTGTCACATGACTGGTTCCTTAATAACTTGACACAGGAATAGCAAGCAGGAATTACTGTAGGATTGGAAAATTATTCCCCCATATTTCCCCCCTTCCACTCTTATCAAATAGGCTCTTAATATGACCAAGTATTCTTTGGGTGTTACCCTTCACCCAAATTTGGTTTATTTTCTAAATGAGAAACAGAGTTACCCTGACAACAAGTTCTACATAAATAGGTCTATAGAGCATTTTGCTCAGTCTAGCATTGACCAATAAGCAACACATGAATAACAAAAGCAATATGCAAGCACTCATAGTTAACAAATATATATCTATATATATTCCAAAAAGAGAAACAAATGTGGTATAGAATTCAAGAGCAAATAAACATCAAATATTTAATTGGACATTAACTGTAAGTAATTCAGAGTCTTGATATGTTTGTCAACTATTATCTTTAGGTCTTTATAAATAAAACAGGGCTATACATCCCGGGAGAAAATAGAGGAGGTAGATTTTAAATTACAGTTGTCAAAAACTGTGTTTATGTCAAGGAAGATATTGCAATAAAATAAAGCAGTATTTTATAATAGAACATAATTCTACCCCTTACTAAGGGGAATTTTATTTTTTATTGCTAAATCTAAAAACAAGAGTTTGCAAAATATCTTTGAAAACAAAGCAGAGCTATTTCAAGTCAATAACCTAATATCTTAGTGTGCAAGATTCTTTGGGTATTATTTATGGATGTAATGGGTCACCAAGATCTCTCTTTAAGACTTGGCTTTTTGGCCCATGTTTCACCTGTCATCCACCTTAGGAAATGCCCCTACTGCAAAGAGACACATGGACCAAGGTTACAAGCTTCCCAGGTAAGCCCATATAATGACTGATGGAGGCAGGAGTGTAAAGTACTGGCCATCAGGCCCAATGTGAGTTGATCCTGGCCTACAGAGCTCCCAGTGGTGACAGGTGAGGCCCAAAGACAACTGGACTTCTCCTTTTTCCTCCTCTTCTCTTCCAAATGTGTTGATCTCTAGGACATCCCTGAACTATCCTGTAAGCTAAATTCCGTCTCAGAGTAGGCTTCTCTAAAACCTAAGTGAATTAGAAGCATAATTTGGCAGTGGCAGGAGCAACTCCATTGTTGTCAATGACCGTTCAAAAGGCAAAATAGAGACTTCTAGTCCTTTAACACAAGCCATTGCCAAATATGAAGAAATAGCCATAAAGGAAACCTCACTAATTCAGACACACTGGAGAAGGCGGCATATTTGACTTTCAAAGCTTAAAAATGGTAACAACAGCACCACAGCAGGGGGCTCACGTGATAGCAATCAGGACTGGCAAAGCTGTCTACTCCACTGAGTTCTCCTTTTCAGCTGGCAGGGGTCAAAGTTACAGGGGCTTCTTGATTTTACTAGTATGCTTTTATTCCTGCCAAAAGTACTAACCCCAGAATATTTATCTTTTGACCTAATCCCTGTCCCCCAATTTAAACAGATAATAGAAATATCAGCAGATAGAGGAGGTAAGGGTTGCTAACCACTGGTATGACATATTCCTGTGCCTCCTGATCTGGCCCCTCATACCCCTGGCAGCTCCCAGCAGTGTATGGAGACAGTAATTGCTCCTAAGACTCATTCATGGTATAGCTTTAGTTTCTGTAATGAAAATTGGACTCAGAGCAGCTTATACAATGGACAACTTCTCATTCCTCTTTCCATAAGAACTATCATACTAAGAATGTGACCTTGGACCTGTCTTCTAATGAGGAAAAACTAAATAGCAGCTGTGGTGGCAGAAAGAATCTTTCTGAGTCCAGGCTAATAAGTGTTTTTGGAAGAGGATATACATTGACACTCAGTTTCATTGGAAAAGCAACACCTTATATTGTCCAGCTGCTGAGTTGTTTTTTTATTTAAATAATATTAAACAAAAATATTTTCCCCAATGCAAGCACCAAAGAAATAAAGACCGTGGAATCCATACCTAATATCAAGGCAAACATAGATGAAAAACACAGATGTATCAGAGGGAACCAGAAACACATGAATAATGTAATAATTAAATCTGTTGAAACCATAAAAGAATATCTTTCAAGTAACTTCAGCAGGAAAGAAATACTTTGCAAGCAAGATAAAACTTATTTGACAACCATACCTCCAAGGCCAAAGCCGACCATTCTCCCACCGTTTCTAATGCCAGAAAATCCATCTGCCTAGAAATTCAATGGGATTGGCACAAATGGGACTAGTCTGCTTTGTAGCGCAGGCTAACAACGGATCATCACCTATGTCAGACAAGACTATTATTCATTATCAATCCAAATAAGACCACTGTCAATGAGAGCTGTACTTGTCATTTAATGACACCAGAACTCTGCAGTGAAAGTCACTCCTTTTGTCTTCAGTTTTATCATGGATGCAAGATTTAGCCTGTTTTTCTACAAGGAATCCAGTTAAATGCAACGTTGCATAATTCTAGAGGTCTCGCTCTGAAAGCCACCAATGACTTACTGAGAGCCCTTCAAGCCACTACTGGACATTCTTGTGAGTGTAATTCTGAGAAAAAATGTTCAAACCACAGATGCTTTTTCCCATCAATATATTCAAAGTTTGAATGAGTTCAGGCTTCCAAGTTTGAAGGTGACAAGTTTGTGTCTAGGGAAGAATGTCAACTGCATAAAAATAACATGTTGTGATCTACTGCGAATGGTGGTGCCTGTTCAGTACTTATCCTCACTGTCCTAACTGCTTATCTCTTTGGAAGAACAGAAGCCATGATGGGTATGAGATAATTTATCACATAGAAACACTCACCACCACTGTAGATAAAGTCGAGAGAGGTCTACATTCATTTTTCATGAGCTTAAATTGTTATTCAATGGGAGAATATTTTCTTATAAATTTTATCAAAAATTTGCTTTATCAAATGTGAAGTTCACCTTGCAACATTTACCATGCAAAAAACACCAGGACAGTGTTCATTCAGCGAAGTGGTTAAATATTAATATTTACCAGAACACTACAGTAAGGGTAAGAGTGCTTTTCTAAATCAGCACTGACTACACTATCATTTGAATTTTAAGACAGGTATCTCTATTCTTGATATAGACTTTAGACTAACAAAGGTAAAATCTTTGGTTTTAATATTTATACCTCATGATGGTTAGCTAAGTATAGTACTAAAATGTTTAAGATATTCAGATTTATTAGAGGAAAGAAAAACGTGAAATAGAAGTACTCCAAAAGATGAAAATATGAAATCCTTAAATTAAGCTAAATAATCAGAACAGGCCTGGCCCAGACAGGAGAGGAACAGCACAACATTCAACATCAACTGGACATGTCTTTTGGGATATTTAATGTTCTGCCACTTAAGAGCTGACACTGTTATTTTTATGTACTATTTTGTAAACTGATTTTCAATCTTCTATTTGAAGTTGAGAGTGATCATATTTCTGTACTGGTTTAGAATGAATTTTACTCTAATTTACAACTTAAAGCATTATTTGGACTATATACTTAAAAGGTGAGCTCACATGCAATATATTGCCCATAACAGTCCTAATGAAAATTCTCTTTCTTTTCTAGAAACAATGACAATAATTGTAAATTATCATTTATCAATAGGCCAGGCACTGAACCATGAGGTTTACTTCTATTATCCCAGGTTATTTCCTTGTACTGTAAAGATGTTTCTTGTCATTTCCCAGATAAGAAAAAAACACTTATAAATGGTTACATGGCCAAGGATTGATCTTCTATCTTTCTGACATCTGCAGTCATATCTATTCTCTTGCCACTTTGCAAACTGCCTATGCCAGAATCAGGAAATAATTTTAAATGGACATATTTCTAGTATTTCAATGCATATATCAACTTCTTCCTAGATTAATAAATTTCATCTTTGGACTTTTGCAGAAACATTTGCTCAGATGGTACTAAAACCCCTTTCAGAAAAAGTCCATGATGGATACCTCCTATGCTCCTTCACCATCCTTTAGACCTGTACAACTCGCCTATACTCTTTCCTGTTGGTCACATGCCTCAGGGTAAATAGTGACTATCTGCTGTACCTCAGTAGCATTTCTTAGGTACTCCAAACTTCTTGTGTCCTATCACCCTGCTCACTCAACTCTGGCACCCTGTGTATTTCCCCTCCCCAACCTGCCCAGTAGATTTTGTTTCTACTGGAAGCAGTGATGGTATGAAAATAAAACAAAAAGGCTCCTAGGACATGTATGATCCCAAAGGCTATACTAATTTCTGGGTGACATTTCAAGTAATGAGAAGAAATGCCTCTTTCTGTGAAACATGTAAAATCATTTTAAAAATAAAAACTACATCATTTTTAAAGAACTTACCCAAGTCCATTCTTCAGACAGTGGAAGGTGAAGAACTATGCTATTTAGGATTCTATACTAACGAATGGTGAAGGCAGAGGTAATCAGAAACAGAACACCTATTGTCAGCCTGACTGCTTGCATATCTATCTATCTATCTATCTATCTATCTATCTATCTATCTATCTATCTATCTATCGTGCATAGTACCTTCTGTTAATAGTTCACTGTTATAGATAATGGTGGCAAACAGCTGGGAGTCTAGGGTAGAATTTATGTCAGTAATGAGTGGTGCAACGAAGGATGATTGTTCTCAGTCTCAAATTTACTATTATTCGATTGAGTTATATATCTCTAAGGATGATTTAAAAGTTTCTGAAAAACAAAGGAAAGGAAAATCCCTTGTTAACTTGAGCAACCTCATCAAGATGGAAGAGTGACACACTCCAGGGTTCCCTGATCCCAAAAGCTTTAAGCCACAAATTAGAACAGAAAGAGCATTTTTCTCAAAGTGCAGAAGAACAGTTGAAGGGTTGCAGTAACAGGAAAAGCAATTTTTTAAAAAGGCAAATAAAAACTGGTAGGCTCTAAAAGTGCCCTTGATGGCCCCTCCCCCACCTTCTCATGGGCTGTTTGCAACGTTGACCTGTGCTCCCAGGGCAGGTCCATGATCCCAGTAGTGGCAGTAGCAGAACATTCCTTATACACATACTAGGATATAAGTATGTCTGTGCCAATCCTTCTAGAAGCAGATTGAAAGACTGAATGAGGACACTCAGCACAGGCTCATCCTCCCAGAATTTTCCCGGCATGTAGCATCAATTTACAGAACTCTCCTTCTGTAAAAATGGTCAGCTCTGGGATAAAGATTACAGTGTCCAGGACCACAAGGAAAGTCTGTTTCCTGGGTGAAAGGAGAAATTCAGATTCATATAAATATGGGAATTCCTAGGGTAAAATGCACATAGCCAGGACAAGGCAAACACAAGCACAGAAAAGAGCAGGGAGGACTTTTTGCTTTGGCTTTGGGCAGTTCTCTAAACTCACTGTTAGGGCTATGTGACAGATGCGTTATATACCTGTAAAAGACATAATCTTAATCCATTCCTGTGTGTGTGTGAACCCCCTTATAAACAGGACCATTTGAACATATTATTTTTTTAATTTATCCCCCCCTTGCGGCTTTTTGCATGCTGTCAGCTCTGTGCCTGTATTTATTTATTTTATTTCCCCTCCCCCCCTTGGGGCTTGCTTGCTGTCTGCTCTGTGTGCCCATTCGCTGTGTGCTCTTCTGTGTCCTCATTTTTCTCCTTTCTTTGTTGCATCACCTTGCTGAGTTAGCTCTCCTGCGGCACTTGCGGGCCAGGCGGCGCTCCATGGCATCTATGGGCCGGGCAGTGCTCCACAGCATGTGGGCGAGCCTGCCTTCTCAAGGAGGCACTGGCACGCAAACCCAGGGCCTCCCATATGGTAGACGGGAGCCCAACTGATTGAGCCACAGCCGCTTCCCTGAATATATTATTTTAACTTAAGGTATGGTCAACAGAAAGAGGATGGGTCTTAATCCTATTACTGAAGGCCTAAAAAGGAGAAAGCTATGGGGAGGAGTTGGAAGACAGAAGTAATCAGGGACCCAAAAGAGAAAGGAAAGTACACTACCCTGTGGAAGAAAAACCAAGGAATGCCTAGGATTGCCAGCCAGCCAGAAAGCTACCAGCCCCAGAAGGAAGCAAGTCTTCTAGTCTCTCAAACCATGAGACAACACATTCCCACAGTTTAAGGGAACCATCGTGTGGTAGTTGTCTTAGAAACCAGGAAAATATGACAGACCACTAAGGTCTGATGAAAGCACTCACACAGGACAATATGCAAAGACTGGGTTTTCTTTTTCCTTCTTTTTCTTCCATTCCTCCCTCCCTCTCTCCCTCTCTTTTTCTTTCTTCTATTTCATTTTTTGTTAGCAGAACAGGTAAAGATGGCTCATGCAAAGGAGAAAACTAAAGCATAAGCAACCGTCAGTGTAGAAAAACAACCTTTGGAATTCCAAAGAAATAGATATAATCAAAGAGCTAGAGGAAATATGGGCAAAAAACTTTTTTTAAAAAATCATGAAAAGGAAACAAACAGCTGAGGACAATACAATCAAGATAAATGATTTCTTAGGGGGGTTTGAAAGGAAACTGGAGCTGGCAGACAAATCAGTGAACTTGAAGGTAAGACAATTATAAAGTATTCCGCCTGAGGAGCAGAAAGGAAAAAAAAAGAATGAAGAAAACTAAAAAAAACTGAGAGAGGGAAGCAGCTGTGGCTCAATCAGTTGGGCTCTTGTCTACCATGTGGGAGGCCCTGGGTTCGCGTCAGGGCCTCCTTGTGAAGGCAGGCTCGCCTTCACACTGCAGGGAGCCACCCAGCCCACAGATGACGGGAGAATGTTACCAACCCAGGCATCAGAGAGGGTGAGCACATTCCCCAGGCAATGAGGAGAGTTAGGTCATCACTGCACTGTTCTTAGGGGTGAGACCTGTGCCTCAGAGATTGGAGAGGGTGTAGCCATCATGCCAATGTTTTTGGAGGGTGAGGTCTAGAGCTTGGCTGCCCTAGATGTTTGATGAGGGTGAAACCGAGAAGATGGCCGTTGGGCAAGTCCTTGGAAGGGGTGGGCCTCTATGAGACTCCCAAGAGAAGAAACCATTTTTCTATAGCTCTCTCTCAGACTTTGAAATCTAGTGGAGTATACCCTGCACATTCTGGGAACTGTTTGAGATCTGTGACCTGTTTTCAATTTCACCTGATGGCAATGGAAATGTTTATCCATTTCCTGTCCTTGCATTGTGTATTGGAAAGCAGATAACTTGTTTCATAAGTTTCACAGGTCTACAACCAGAAAGGAGTTTTGCCTCAAGACCTATAATCAATTTTTTTGGTTTTATGTTTTTATTCTTATGGAACATTGTGCCTTCACATATAACAAGCATACTAACAGTGCCCATATATACTAAAAAAACTTAAATTAGGTTATTGTTTTTCATTGTCATTACAGGTATCACTCAACATAGAGATTAGAGCTTCTTGCAAACAAATTTCCTGTAAGGTGAAATCCTACATATTAAATCCTATTCGTTTTGACTAATTATGAAAATCAAGATGTGTTCTTCCCAAAAAGATTGTTATCCAAAGGCATAGTAACATCATGTAAATACAGCAAACTATGTTAGAAAGAAACATGGTAATTTTCTGGAAAATGGCGAATATTTAAAATAAATGTACCTAAACACTGAAAATACCAGTAACTGTGGCAACAGGATTTTTGCCTTATCCTGTCCATCATCTTCTTGCTACTTCAGGTCCTGCCACCAGTGAAGAATCATCCAGGGACTTTCTGTTTGAAGTCAGTTTTGGTTTTGGCATCTTACCAAGAATAGCTGCCATCTCTTTTCTCGCATCAAAATTCTTCCATTGCTCATATAGTTTTAAAATAACCCTGATTATTTCCAAAATCTTCTCCAGAGCCACAGAAAGCTCAGCTAACCACCGTCTGGCATTTTTCTGCCATACAGCACAGGCTATATGGAGGCAAGCTAAAGCTATCATGAAAGGAGGATATAGTAGGCAAAGATCCATTCTGTAGGTATCATTCACTATCTTCCATGCAAGCGGAAGCAACATGTCTTCTTGGCCCATGTCCCGCACATACTGGAACAAAGATCTATAAGGATGATATACTATCAAGCAACAATCCATTAGTTCTAAGAGATAGAATTCACATTCTAATATATGGCTCATTCTATACAGAAATTCCTTTGGAAAGGCATATGAAAATCTAGTTTATACTACAGAAATAGCAGCAGTAATCAGTCTTATCTTTGAGACTACTCCAAATTTCTCTACTTTGGATGCCAAAAACACACACGTAGGAGCCATTAATAAAGGATCTATACTTTTCAGAGAATACCTGGCATAGAATCTCTTGAAATAGACTGTAGCTGTGGCAATAACTTGTCTGAATTTAAGATGTTCACCTAGTGCTTGAATAACGTTTGTAAAAAATAGTTGTATTTTCCAATATTCTTCTTCTGATAGAAACTCTAAGTCCTTTTGACACTCCTTCAACAGATATTGTTTATCCAAAATCCATTGCAAATAGTGGAAGCTCTGCCAAAAGTTTCCAGCCATTGAACACAGTTCGCCCTGATAAGACAAAATACCAGTCGGAGGAGTAGCCGGTGGAGCGACCGTCGACCCAATGCACCGGGTAACTGTGCCCTTCTATCTGATCAGTACGGCTTGGCTCTGAAGTGGTGACGGTGAAAGGAAGAAGATATTACCCTCTTCTCATAGACGTCAGCTGGCCGGCAACACATAGCTGTGTAAACCAGTTCCTAAAGGACAAAATTCCGGCTCGCCCTGGGAATGGCGGAGGAAACCTTCAGGGAGGAGACGGTAACCCACCACGTTGGAATTGGAGACCTATAATCAATTTTAGTGAGATTCTATATTTACCATTGCTTTTGAAATGGTTCAAGGCTGTTTGAAATATGGTGATGGAATTAATGCATTTTGCATATGGAAAGAAATGTATTTTTGAGATCAAGAGGGTAGAGAGTGTGACAGTTTGAAGTTTTTGGGACTCGCATAAAAGATCATGTTCAGGATTTAAGCCATTCTGTGGGTGTGGGACACTTTGATTAGATTCAGTTGGAAGACTTTGATTGGACCAGTTCAATGAGGAATGATCCAGGGTGGGTCTATGGCTCTCTATGGCTCTCTTCTTGTAGTCTTATATAAAGGGAGGACTTAAAGCAGAAACACACAGAAGAACAGCCCTCTTTACCCTGCTATGTCAAATAGTAATCCAGGATCACCTACAGCTACAAAAAGGCCCAGAAACCCAAGGAGGGCGAGAGAGAGGCCAGAGGCTGGAATCTGCATAGCAGCCTGAAGCTGAAGAGGCCAGGCTAGAGAAGGGCCCATGAGCCTGATTATCCACAGCTGAACACAGAGAGAACTCAGCAAGGAGGAGAAGGGAAAGACCTGTCACTATTTTGCCTTGCCAAGTGGCAGAAATCCAGAATCACCAGCAGCCAACCTTTGGTGAGACAGCATCTCTGTTAAAGCCTTGATTTGGAAATTTTCACAGCCTCAGAACTAAGATTTTACCCTAATAAATTCCCATTATAAAAGCCAGCCCATTTCTGGTATTTTGCCCTGTCAGTCCTTAGCGAACTAATACAAAAGACATCCAAATTATTAAAAAATAAATACAACTATACCTGTTCACAATGATGTGATACTATGCAGAAAAAATCTCTATGAATCTAGAAGAAAGCTAGATTTCATAAATGAATACAATAAAGTAGCAGGATACAAGATCAACACGCAGAAATCATTAGTGTCTCTACATACCAGCAGGGAACAATTAGAAGAGGAAATTAAGAAAATAATTCCATTTACAATAGCAACACATAAAATAACATATCTAGTAATGAATTTAGCAAAGGGTTTACAGGACTTATATACAGAAAACAATAAAATCATTATTGAAAGAAATTAAAGAATATGTGGAAATATATAACTTTACAAGGACTGGAATACTTAATATTATTCAGATGTCAACAATACCCAAAGCAATGTTTAGATTTCATGCAATCCCAATCAAAAACTTCCAATAGCATTCTATACAGAAAAGGAAAAGCTAATCATCAAATTCATATGGAAGTGTAAGGGGCCAAAACCATCCTGAAAAAGAACAAAATCGTAGGACTCAAACATTCCTATTTCAAAATTTACTACAATGCCAAAGTAATCAAAAGGGTACAGCTGGCACAAGGACAGGCATACAGACCAATGGAATCAAACTTAAAATATAGAAATAAGCTCACACATCTGTGACCAGCAGATTTTTGAGAAGGATTCCAAGTACACTCAATGGGCAAAGAATAGTCTCTTCAACAAAGGGTGCTGGCAAAACTGGATATCCACTTACAAACAAATGAAGGTGGACACCTACACCTAACTCACACCATATACAAAAATTAACTCAAAATGGATTAATAACCTAAATATAATAGCTAAAGCTATAAAACACTTGGAAGTAAACATGTGGACATATCTTTAGGACCTTGTATTAGGCAACAGAGATTTTAGACTTTATATCAAAAGCATCAGCAATAAAACAAACTGAAAAACGATAAATCAGACATCTTCAAAATCAAAACTACTGAACATCATATGATGTTATTGAGAATGTGAAAAGACAACCAAAATAATGGAAAAAATAGTTTGAAAAAAATTTATCTGATAAAGGTTTAGCGTACGGGATATATGGCAAACTCCTAAAACAAGCACAAGGCAAACAAGCCAATTTAAAATGGATAAAGGACTTGAATAGATCTCTCCAAAGATGCTCAACATCATTAGCCAATAGGAAATGGAAATCAAAACCACAAAGAGATATCACCTCAACCCAGTAGAATGTTTTTTTTAAAAGGGAAAATATCATGTATTGCCAAAGATATGGAGAAATAGGAGCACTCATTTATTGTTGACGGAAATGTAAAATGGTGCAGCTGCATGGAAAATATTTAGTTGGTTCTTCAAAAAGTTAATACTACTACTATCGTATGGTTCAGTGATGCCACCTCAAGGTATATACAAAAAACTTTTGAAAGCAGGACATCGGATACATATTTGTATACCAGTGTAAACAGCAGCATTATTTATACTTGCCAAAAAGTGGCAACAACCTGAATGTCCATCAGCAAAAAACCAGCCATACTAAATATGATATATACGTAAAAAAGGATTATTCAGACATAAAAAGAAATGAGATTCTGATATGTGCTACTATATGGATGAACACTGAAGACATCATAATGAGTGCAGTAAGTCACAGACAAAGGGACATATATTACGTGATCCCAATTAAATAAAATAGCTAGACCATGCAAATTCATTAAAACAGAAATTAGAACATAGGTTAGCAGGGGCAAGGGGATGTGCAGTTAACACATGTTTACAGGGTTTCCGTTCGGGGTGTTGAGAAAGTTCTGGTAATGGATACTGCTGATAATAGTATAACACTGCAAGTGCAATTAATCCCACTGAATTATATGGTTGGAAGTCTTGGCACTGCAAAATTTATATTATACATATTTTTCCACAATTAAAAAAAAAGAGGCTAAAGAGACAGTGACAGTTACAATACATGATCTTACACTTGCTCAAATAATGGAGGAGAAAGGCCCAATAGGTCATTGTTGTGATATATGAAAAAATTGGAATACAGACTGTAAGCTTTATATTAAAGTTAAAGCTCTTGAAATTGACAAATGTATTTATATGGTTACAGCAGTTAATAGTCTTGCTCTTAAGAAAGGTACATGGAAGTAATAAAGTGTTCAAGGGCAAGCATGTATACAACATGTTTAGAGGATATAAGTAGGTGGAGGGAAGAAGAGATGCAGGGAGAGATGGAGGGAGGAATGTTTAGATAGACCAATGAACAGACAGATACAATCTAAATCCAAATGTGGCAAAAACGTTTTAAGTTGATGAATCTGGGTATCTGGGTTTGGAATAGATTGGATTTCTTTGGGTTTTGCATAACTCTTGCAACTGTCCTGTAAATTTGAAATCATTTCAAAATAAAAAGTACATGGGAAAAAAATCACTTGCATGAGTAGATGAATTTCCTTCATTTTACAAGAATTTTAAAAAATAGAACTTGGAAATATACATCAAAATAAGGATAAAATAGATAGTTTAACATGTACATTTATATTTAAGAATACTTGTTCATTGATATATGAAGGGAAAAATTAGAATATAATACAATTTCTTTCACTCTAATACCTAGATTAACAATCACTCAAGTGATAGTGGAAATAGATTATAATTTAACTACATCCATGTTTATGTCAAAATATAATGTGGTAAATACTTCGTTGGGTATATATGTGATATATAAATGGACACAATTACATATAAATAAGTTTATATGTAATTTGTATGTTGGACTCCCTGTCAAAATGGATTGGAAGTCCTTATGAGTTTTGGTTAACAAAATTTGGTGAAAATTGGATAAGATGATAAATACTCTCTTTAGAGAAAAAGGCATATATGAAAACACAAACAGAAGAGTGCCTAACAACTTCATAGAGGCCTGACATTGGTAAAAGAGACAGAGGAAGTTATCATAACTTCTACTATATTTTAGTTATAGAATCCAAAGTAACAACCAGGTAAAACTGGTATATTTATTTAACACTCAGTTTTTATTTAAAGTAATTTCATAAAATATATTAAAAAATTGAGGTCAACTTTTTTTTCCAAATTCTAAAAATAAAATAACTGACAAAAGACAGCTCAACAAATTACGGAAGCATTACTCGAAAAAAATTCTATCCAGGCACTTTTATCTCATCTAGTATTAAAAACAAACTCAGTTGTTCCTCTGATGTTAAGAAAGGTACACAAATGAACACAGATTTGTTAAATGGCATGATCACAGTCTCCTTTTTAATGAAGAAAATGGAGAATATTCATATCTCATAAAACTAAATGCCATATTTTTTAAACTTTTAGGATTTATATAGTACCTTCTTTGTTTTAGCCACAAAAATATTACAACGTTGTTAACTATAGTCTATAAATTATATTAGCTATATTTTCCCATGTATCACCATATTCTTTTTTAAAGATTTGTTTATTTATTTATTTCTCCCCACTTCCTCTATTGTCTCCTCTCTGTGTTCATTCTCTGTGTGTCCTTCTGTGTCTGCCTGTATTCTCAATAGGCAGCTTAGGGAACAAATCCTGGGACCTTCCGGAGTGGGAAAGAGGTGATCGTTCTCTTGCACCACCTCAGCTCCCAGGCCTGCTGCATCTCTCATCGTCACTCCTCTGTGTCTCTTTTTGTTGTGTCATTGCTGCACCAGCTGTCCCATGTTGGCAAGCTCTCCATGTGGGTCAGCACTGCAGAGAGGGGTGGCATTCCTGCGTGGGACAGCACACCTGCACGGGGCTGCACTCCACATGGGCCAGCTCGCAACATGGTCCAGCTTGCCACATGGGCCAGCTTGTCTTCGCCAGGAGGGTCTGGGTATTAAACCCTGGACCTCCTATATGGTAGATGGGAACCCAGTCGCTTGAGACACATCTGCTTCCCTCACCGTATTCTTAATACCTTGTAGAAGAACATTTCTGTATTTATATTATTAACCACAATCCTTATCTACAGCCAAAATCAGTTATCCATTCCCAACATTAACCTCCCTAGACTACCCGTTTCAGCCACAATCACATCCAGACATCAAAATTGTTTCTTACACTCATTAAAATGTGCTGCCATCAACTTCATCAATTACCATGTATTTAAAATTGAATACATTGAGCATTCTAAATACTTAGAGCATTAGCTCACCCTTCTCAAACCTCATTCTCTCCTCCATGAACCTGTACTACATAGTCCAACTCCATAAGTCTAATGTTATTTCATTCATATCCCTGAGACCATACTATAATTGTCCTTTTGTGTCTGACATAAATCACTCATCATATATTCTCAAGGTCCTCCATATTGTCATGTGGTTACTGAATTGATTTCTTCATATAGCTTAATAGCATTTCATCGTATATGCCACATTTTCTAATTCTATTTATTGGTTGTCAGATACAGCTTTACACTTTTTAGCAATTGTGAATAATGCTGCTAAGAATATGAGTGTGCATATATCTGTTCAGATCCTTGCTTTCAGTTCTTCTGAATATGCTCCTAGTGGTGAGATTGCCAGGTCATATGGCATTTCTATTTTTAGGTTCCTGAAGAAACTCCAAAATATCTTCCAAAGAGACTGTACCATTTTACACTCCCATGAACAGTGAAGGAACATTCCTGTTTATCCATATCATCTCTAGCACTTGTAGTTTTTTATTTTATTTTAATTTTTTAATAATGGCCATTCCTATGGTATGAAATGATATCTCATTGAAGTTTTAATCTGCATTTCCCAAATAGCTACTGACGTTGATCATCTTTTCATGTACCTTCTGGCCACTGGTATTTCATCTTTGTAAAAATGTGTATTCAAGACTTCCATTCATTTTTAAATCTGGTTGCTTGTCATTTTGTCATCAAGTTGTGTGATCTCTTTACATAACATTGAAACCAAACCCATATAGGTTTTGTGGTACCTGAAGATTTTTCCCCATTAAGTTGTTTGTTGTTTCACCTTCTTAATAAAACCATTTGAAATATAAAAGTACTGAGGAAATCCCATTTACCTATTTTTATTTTCTTGCTTGCTAGTGTTATGGGCATAAGATGCAAGAAACCACCACCTTCCAAAAGATCTTAAAAATTTTCTTCTAGGAATTTTATGGTATTAGTTTTTATATTTAGGTGTTTTATTAATTTTGAGTTATTTTTTTAATAAGATATGAAATAGGGACCCTCTTTCTTTTAGATTTGGATATACAGTTTTAACCACACCATTCCCCTCCCCCCATCCCACTTGTCTCTCTCAACTCTTTGCTTATTGTTTTTGCTCATTATCTGTTTTTCCCCTCTAGGAGGCACCAGGAACAGACCCTGGGGCCTCCCTGGTGGGAGGCAGGCATTCAACTGCTTGAGCCACTTCTGCTCCCAAAACAATTTTTAATATGCTTTTCCTACTCATCTGAGTGGGTTTGAGAGCCTTGTCAAAAATTACTTGAACATAGATGTGGGATGTCTATTCATTAACTCTTGATTTGATTCCATTGGTCAATCTGTCTTTATGTCATTACCATGGTCTTTTTACAACTGTAGCCAGATAATGTGCTATATTCAGGAAGTGAAAGGTCTCAAACTTCTTTCTATTTAAAGATATTTTTGGCTATTCAGGGGACTTTACCCTTCCAGATAAACTTTCTAATTGGCTTTTAATAATCTACAAAGAAAGCTGGTTTAAATCTGTAGAGCATTTTGGATAGAAATGACATCTTAAATGATATTCAGTCTTTCTACAAATGAACACAGAAAATCATTACATTTATTCACATCATCTTTACCTTTTTTTAACCAATCTTTTATATTTTTCTATATATAGGTCATTTATGTCCTTGATTAAGTTTATTCATACAGATTTTATTCTTTTAGTTGCTATTATAAATGGAATTTTTTCCTGAATTCTTCCTCAGATGGCTTATTGGTAGTGGATAGAAATGCTGTTGATTTTTACATAATAATCTTGTATTCTGTATTTTGCTGAAATCATTTATTAGTTCTACTAGTTTTGGGGGGGATTTTTTGGGATTTTCAAACATAATATCACCTCATCAGTGAATAGAAGAAGTTTGACTTCTTCTTTTCCTATTTGGGTATCATTTAATTTCTTTTTTCCTGCCTAATTGCTCTAGCTAGAACTTCTAGCACAATATTGAGTAATGAAAGAGAGAGTGGGCATCCTTGTCTTGTTTCCAATCTCAGTTGGAAAGCTTTCAGTCTTTCACCATGGAGTACAATGTTAGCAGTGGAATTTTCATATATGTACTTTTACATATTGAGAAAGTTTCCTACTATTCCTTTTTTATCAAGAAAGGATATTGTATTTTGTCAAATGGCTTTTCTGCATCTAATGAGAATCATGTGATTTTTTCCTTCAATGTATTAATGTGGTATATTACAATGATTGATTTTCTTATGTTGAATCACCCTTGCATGCCTGACATACAGCCACTTGATGTAAATATGTCTCAATAAAACTGCTTAATTTTTTAAAAAGCCCACTTGATTGTGAGGTACAATTTTTATGTGTTTTTGAATTTGGTTACCAAATATTTTGTTCATGATTTTTGTATCTATATTCATTAAAGAAATTCTTTTTTTATTTTTCATAATATCTTTATTTCACTTTGGTATGAGGGTGATGGTGATTTCAGAGAATGAGTTTGGTAGCAGTCCTTCCTTTTCAGTTTCTTTGGAAGAAATGGAGCAAGACTGGTATCAAATTCTTTTTAAATGATTGGTAGAATTCACCTGTGAAGCCAGATGGTCCTGAAGTTTTCATTGTTGGGAGAATTTGATGACTGTTTTGATTTCCTTACATGTGCTTAGTTTGTTGAGTTCATCTATCTCTTCTAGGGTCAGTATAGGTTGTTCATGTATTTCTAGGAATTTGTCTATTTCATTAACATTATCTAGTTTGTTGGCATATAGTTGATCTCTTATTTATGTTGGGTCAATGGTAAGGTCCCCCTTGATTCTAATTTTACCTATTTGCCTCCTCTCTTTTTTCTTTGTTAATCTAGCTAAGTGTTTAGCAATTTTGTTGATCTTCTCAAAGAATCAAACTTTCTGTTGATTTTAATTTTTATTCTCCATTTACTTCAACTCTAATCTTTATTATGTCTTTCCTTCTGCTTGCATTGGGATTTGTTTGTTCTTTTTATACTTATTCCAGGTGTGCAGTTAAGTCTTTGATCTTAGCTTTCATTTTTTTTTTTTTAAGATTTATTCCCCATCCCCACCCCCGTTGTTCTTTTGTGCTTAATGTCTGCTTTCCACATCCATTCACCTTGCATTCTTCTTTGTCCGTCTGCTTGTCTTCTTTTTAGGTGACACTGGGAACCAATCCTGGGACCTCCAAGAGTGGGAGAGAGGCACCCAATCTTTTATGCCACCTCAGTTCCCCAGTCTGCTGTCTCTCTCATTGTCTCTCTTCTGTATCTTTTGTCATGTCATCTTGCTGTGGCAGCTCTCCACACAGGTCAGCACTCTGAATGGGCCAGATCTCCACATCAGCCAGCTCGGCCTTCACTAGGAGGCCCCAGTAATCAAACTCTGGACCTCCCAGATGGTAGACAGGAGCCCAATTGCTTGAGCCACATCTGCTTCCCAGCTT
This sequence comes from Dasypus novemcinctus, assembly GCF_030445035.2. NCBI lineage: Eukaryota > Metazoa > Chordata > Mammalia > Cingulata > Dasypodidae > Dasypus > Dasypus novemcinctus. Next base: position 37,695,440 of record NC_080704.1, read on the forward strand.
TCCTATTTTTAATGTAAGCATCTAGGCCTATAAATTTCACTCTCAGCACTGCCTTTGTTGTATCCCATAAGTATAATATGTTGTGTTCTTGTTCAATTCATATCTCAAGATATTTATTGATTTCTCTTGCAATTTCCTCTTTGACACACTGATTTAAGCATGTATTGTTTAATCTCCAAATATTTGTGAATTTTCCCTTTTCCATTTGCTATTAATTTCCAACCTAATTCCATTGTCATCAGAAAAAGTGCTTTGTATAATTTCAATACTTTTAAATTTACTGAAATCTGACTTAGGTCTCAGCATATGGTCTATCCTGAAGAAAAATCCATGAAAACTTGACAATTTGTATTTTGTTGTTCTGTGGTGTAATGTTCTACAAATGTCTGAGACCTGGTTCATTTATTTTATTATACAAGCTCTCAGCTTCCTTTTTTCTTACACTCTCTCCATCCAGATGATCTATCTAATGCTGAGAGTGGTGAGTTGCAGTGTCCAACTATATTGTAGAGATGTCTTATTTCACCCTTCAGTTTTGCCAGTGTGTCTCTCATGCATTTTGGGGCATGTAGGTTAAGTGCATAAATATTTATTATAAATTCTTCTTGGTGAATTGTATTTTTAAAATATATACTGAATTTCTGTACCCCTTACAAAAATTTTGCATTTAGAATTTATTTTATTAATATTTATATTCCAGACCTTTTCTATTATTATTGATTTTGAATATCTTTTTCCAACCTTTCACTGTCAGCCTGACTGTATCATTGCAACTAAGGTGCATCTCTTTTAAACAACAAATAGAAGGTTCATGTTTTTTTTATCCTTTCTATCAGTTTAAGTCTTTTAATTAGGGAGTTCCATATATTAACATTCAGTGATACTACAATCAAAGGTGTAACTTACTTCACCCATTTTAGTCCTTGATTTTCAATTCTCATATTTACTATTTTCTTTCAGCCCTTTCAATTTCTCTTACTTATACTCTTCATTTGTATACACTTTTCCAGGCCTCTCACCCTTCTCTTTCACTTTCAGGCTGTATCACATCCTTTATTATCACTTGTAGCTCAGGTATCTTGGTAACAAACTCTGAGTTTTTGTTTGCTTGTAAAGACTTTAGTTTCTTGGATAAAGAAATCTTGGCTGGCAGTTTTTCTCTTTCAGTAACTCAAATATAACATACCACTGCCTTCTCATCCCCATGCTTTCTGACAAGATTGGCACTTAGCTTTATTGAGTTTCCCTTGTAAAAGATACATTGCTTTTTTCTTGCTGCTCTCAGCATCCTCTATCTTTGGCATTTGAAATTCTGAACAGTAGATGTCTCTGAATAGGTCTATTCAGATTTATCCTGTTTGGTGTATGTTGTCTTATTTGAATATTTATATTCATTTATTTCATACAAGTTAGAAAATTTTCAATCAGTATTTCCTCAAATATTCTTTTTACCCTTTTTCCATTATCTTCTACTTCTGGGACACATGTGATGCACACATTTGTGCATTTCATTTTGTCATTCCTTTCCCTGAGAACTGTAGCTCCAATTTCAGATGTTCTGTCCTCAATTTCACTTATTCATTTATCTGCGATTTCAACTATTCTGTAATGTGCCTCTAATGTGCTTTTAATCTCACCCACTATGTTTTTCTTTCCCATACACTCTATTACTTTTCTTTGCAAGCTTTCACATTATTCTTTATGCTCACCCAGTGTCTTCTTAATATCCTTTATTTCTTTAGCCATATTTTCCTCCAACTACTTGAATGGATTTAGGGGAATTGTATGATTATCATCAATTAATTGTCTTAAATCCTATATTGTATCAGGATTTTTAGTTTGTTTCTTTGGCTAGGCCATGTCTACCTGTTTCTTTATATTGTGTGCTATCTTTTGTTGATATCTAAACATCTGATTATGTTGGTTCTTTTACTCTGTTGATCAATTTCTCTCTCTTGCCTAGTAGTTTTATTGCACAGCTCTTCTTTGATTTTTTGTTCAATTTTTCTAAAATTTTAAGATTCCCCTGTTCATGTTATTAAAACAGGGTCAGGATGCCACTGATGGGGCATAGACCCAATCTACACTGCTTGGGAAAAAAAAACCAAGAGATAAGCCTCATCTTCTTTCACTTTCTAGATGGCTAGCAGATGGCACTCTTCAGCAAATCCTTCCACTGAGATGGATCCATCAACTTCCTCTAGCTCTTCTGAACCAGAGATTTTAATTATGGTGGTTACGTTCACCAAAGAGAAACCATACTCAATCCTCAGCTGTACATGCCCTGTTCCTAGAATGGAATATGTCCTCTCCCCTCTCCTCAGCCACAGGTTTTACCAAGGCTCTTCCCCTCAGGGGTGGAGGATGGGCGGCAACACATCCAGGGGGCATTAACTCATGGTTTTCCCTTTGTCCTTCTAGTCTCTGCATCCAATGCTTGCAGCACTCTCCTGGTCTGCACAGTCTGCAGGACCGTAAAGCAGCTCCCTTGGACAACTTCTATGTATTCTACCATATTTTTAAGATCTGCTTTCTACCTGAGGTACTCTGACACCATCTTTCTCTCAGGATGTTAAGGCTAACTTTTATGTTTCAACTTCTTTAAGTCTTTTTTGTTTTGTTTTGTTTTTAAATAGAAATATATCATTCATACATGAACACACATAAACAATAAGTGTAAAGATTGCGAACTTACAAAATAAACATTCATAACATCACACGGGGTCTCATACATACATCTTTAAGTCTTTTTTTAATTAATTAAATTCTACACAGTCATTATTGAAACATCATATAAAATAGTTTCTCTCAACCAATACCTTGATAGAAAATATCATCATTTAAAAATAAGTTAAAAGTGTCTCTTTGTAATGGTAATGAGATTTTTGATGAGGTCACTCTCACCTTCCAACTCAGAAATTCACGTGGGGAAATGAACAACTTCATTCCCATAATCAGAGAAATTTCTATGTGATAATAGTAGTAGGGAAATGGTTAGCTTATAATGTAAGAGAAGAAATAGGAATGAAAGGATACGGAGAAAAGAACAAAAATGAGGGAGATTGGAAAGCATAGTGTGAAGTTACTGTCATATGTATGTCTGCAGTTCAACTTCAGTCCTTTGACTATTGGAGAACAAATTATTTCACCTCGCCTTTACCTTCATCAATCTAAAATAGCAATGGTGCTCACAAATCAATTCTGATGATACCAATGTTTTGTGACTCTTTAATCAGATCACTGTAATTAAATTTTCCAAGTCATTAAATCACCTTTTACAAGTTATATTACTTTTATTTCAATTATTAATTAAATTTAATGAATATTTCAAGACCTCCTTTCTGTATTTTTCTCGAAGCTATAATATATATTTCCTTATACCCCAACAGTAGTTTTTAATGTCCAAAGAGGACGTAAATGCAAAAAACAAACAAGGGGTGTTCAGCATATCTTAAAATCTGATCACAAAGATAATCAAATAAAAGGAAAAGATCATAGGAAACATTTAAGACAACTAGAATTTGTATGGAAATACAATGCTAAAAAGCAAGGAAATAAAAATATTATCTCCAGTAATGTTTTTTGACTGACAATGAATCTAATAATTTACAACTATAAATCTCAAAGTTAAAAATATAAAGAAGAAAAATAGGAAAGGCACAAACAGAAGGGACTGTGACTACCACATTCATAAGATTTACTAGAAGAAATGGTGGGAGAATTTGAAAAATCCCAGAATGAGATGCCCAAAGCCATCAAATTAAGAACATATATTCAGATATATCATAAAGGTAACATTTCTGCTGGATAAAATCCAAAATAAGCAAATTCAAAAGGAACCAGTGGAAAAATACGTTTATAACTCATTCATGATAAATTGAACTTTTTTCCTCCACATCCATTATGCCCTTCTATAGCATCGTTTCATAGTGCATGTGGCTGCCAAGCTAAAAACTGTATTTCCCAGATTTCTGTCACATAGTTATGGCCTTAAGCAAACTTCTTCTAGCCAATGGAGTTTGACAGAGAAAGAGGTATACTACACTGAAGTCTTAACCTTAAAAAAAACCTGTCGATAGGCTCTTTGGGACCTTTCTATTCTTCCTGATCATTGAGAACTAGAGCCTTCATTTTGAGCCCATACATGGAAGCCATCTATTGATCCATGGACTCTGACTCAGGACTGTTAGGAGAGAGAAACATAAACTTCTATCTTGTTTAAGACACTCTATTGTAGGATCTCTCTGGTACAACAATGTAAACTGGCCCCTAAATAATATATTATTTCACAAAGAGACAATTTCCCTATTACCTAAAGAATACCTACAATAAAAAAACAATACAACATGATAATAAAACCTAAGAGAAAATATAGCAAAGGATATAGTTCAAAGAAAAAGAAATACAAATGGATCTTATACATATGATTAGTTGCAAAACTGCACACAAAAGAAAGGGAAGAAAAATATGATTCTATTGAAAGGACATTTTTCAATGATCAGATTGGCAAAGATCTGAAAGCTTGGTAAGACGGTGACCTATATAAGCATAGAGGAAAACAGAAACTCTTATGCATTACTGCGTGGAGTATAAAAGTGTAAAAGGAACACACATGCATACATATATACATTCTGTTTAACCTAACAATTTCACTTCTAGGAATTAATCACATACATACATCCACAAATGTAAAGTGGAAAATGTATGAGGAGATTTATTTCAGCATTATATTAACAAAATATCAGAAATGACCTAAATGCCCATTAGTATGAGACTAGTTAAATAAATTGTGGTATGTCCAGACAATTAAATACTATATATGAGCAAGAAAGATTGAGAGAATTCCTTACATAGTGATATGGAATAATCTGCAAGATACAGTTTTAATTTTTAAAAGGTACAGAAGAATATATATAATATCATCTAGCATCCATGTAAAACAAGGAAAAATAGGTATGATCATATAGCCATAAAACATTTTAAAAAGGATAAAATTATTTTCATTTGTAATCTCATATATATTATATATATATATAATGCATTCAAAATATCATTCTACAATGACTTATGTCTCTTTCAACAGACTGACAAAGGGATCTATGGGCATAAAGAAATTTAAAATCCCCTATGAAGAAAAACCATTGGAATCCAAAGAAGAGTCAGTTAACCACAGGTCTTTTTTTATTCTGAAAATTCACAGGAAATAAAGTGTATGTGTATTAATATACATATATATATATATATATATATATATATATATATATATACAAGTTTGTGCTTGATTATTTATAATACCACACCAACAGGAGATATTAATGAAAAGACACATTGACTTTTCATGAAAAGTATCCAGGCAGTCTACATACACTTACACTGATATGTCTGCTGTATCATTTTCATTACTAAGTAGGACATATTCCATGTAAATTGACCTGCTTTGTAGATTTGTACAAAACATTGTGGGGATTAATCACCATGGAGGTGGTAATGAATAATTCAAGGATACTGAGACTTCCAAAAAGTACCTCAGGTTTTGCACCCTTCTTAAAATATATATACACACATACACATGTACGTATATATGCTTTTTGTTTATTTTTAGGTACTGGGGCTAGGGATTGAACCCGGTACCTAGGATGTGGAAAGCTGGAGCTCAACCACTGAGCCACATCAGCTGTCCTAAGTTGGATTTTTCATTTGTCAGCTTGTTTTTGTCTTTGTTTTTAGGAGGCACTGGGGACCAAACCCAGAACCTCCCATGTGGGAAGGAGGTGTTCAACCACACGAGCCACATCCACTCCCCTCAATAATTTTAAAGCATGATCTTTTCTATTTGAAAGCAACAATTTACCTTCAACATGCAGTTCACAAAATAAGCATTATATTTTCTTTAAAGGTTTAAATCCTGAGAAATACTAAAGGTCAAGGCATTATGGTATGATATTAACACAGGCAGGGACATTTTAAAGAGATATTAGATTCACCTTTTTGATACTATAGTATTGAAAGGTTCTGTTATTCTTATACATGTTACTTCTTTTGTATCCATCCATCTCTTCCATTTGCACTTGGTCTTACATTTCACATAGAATGTTGTTCTTTTTATCTGAATTTTCTGATTCTTGTGCAAGGTCACAACTGAATTCTGCTAACTTTGTAATAAACTACATTTATTATTAAATAACAAGTAATAAACTAAATTTATTAAATAATTTAATAATTTCTTATAAAATCTTTTCATTTCCTTCATAGCAGGCATGGTCATATTACAGTCATACTCTTAATTTATTCCCAGTTATTTACTAAACAAAGGCAAAAATCACACTTTTTTATCTGGAAATAACAATAAAGATCTTTAGGTTAAATTTGCCTCATTATATATAAACCTGAGACCTAGACAGCTTTCAAAATTTCTTCAGTGAGACTCAACAAATTGGTGTTTGAGACAGAGCTCTGTATCTTAGGCTTCAGCTCTCATCCTACATTGACCTCTGGGATTAGAATTCAAAACCCTGGTGTTTCAAATTTCAACCCAAAGGATATTGTTCTATACTTCCGTTAATCAATCTTATGTAGGGATTTGTGGAAACATTTACTATTTCCTATACACACCCCAGAAGCTTGCCTGCCTCATGCTCCCACTCTTCTCCACTCAAAGATTCCTTTACTGAATCACTCATGTTTTTAAAATTCTCCAGTTTTTAAGATCCAGTATAGATGTTACTTTCTTTCTTAAACTATTTAATACCCCTACAATAGTAAGTGGTCTTTCATTCCTCAGATTTCCCATTACACCCAGCAAATGGTACTTTCTGCCTTGTATAACTTACGTGATGGAAATGTATAATTCCTCTATTGGTCTACAAGCACTGGAAGGAATTGTCTTTCTCTTACTATTCCTTTGTCCCATACACAGTGTTATCTGTTAAATGAGAATATAAATTAATGGATCAAAACATTGCTTGCAATTTTAGTCTACATAGTTGACATAATAGAGCTATACTCCAAAAAAGTGAGAGGTTTATATATTTGCATGAGCACAGGATGACCTTAAGGTACTATGACTCTTTGGAACAGTTGAAGAGTTCGTGCGAAATAAAATATTCTGTCCATGGAGATCAAATATTCTTTCATAAGCAATATGGAAAAATATCATCAAAGAAGCTTCATAAGCCTAAGGCCAACAAACATTAAAATATTTTATCTCTGGCCTTACAGAACCATCTATGAATTGGTTTATATTTAAAATTATTACTTAATTTGTTGCAAGACAGGAAGACCCCAATTCAACATACAGGTCTGTTAGCAGCAGGGCTACTTGTCTATTCTTACTGGCGAAAGCTTTCATATTTCTGCAGTAGTACAAGGATTCAACATTCAAATGATACCTACGTACCTATACAAATATAAATTGAAAGAAAATACCATAACAACGAGCAAATTAAACTTCAACAAAAGGTAGACTGAGTTCATTAAAACAAGTAACCGAAGACATGGTTACAAGGAAAAAAAGAATATCTGGCTATTCTTACCATACACCACAAGCTCTGACTCCAAGACTCTCTAGTTTTCCCATACTACTTGTAGCAATTTCACTTTTCAGACTTTTCAGTCAAAACAAGACTTTTTTAATAGTACAGTTGAGAGTCAAATCAGGGACAGTTTGCTTGAGAGTATTTATTCTCTATGTAACATTCTCCTTTATGTAGTTATCTATGTCATTTTTCCAACTTTATTTTTTATATCTTCCATTTACATGGACAATTACTGATATTATCTACCTAACCTCATCTCAAATAAAATGAAATTACATGTTAAAAATTAATAGGAACTGATACCCAGCAATCGCCTTACTACTAAAAATAATGTATGCCAGCTGCACCTTCCACTGTAAGACATTGGTTAGTACAAAAAATCTCAGCTTCTACATTAACTTTTTCTCAAAAAGGGATTTAAGCCATTTCCTCACAAATCCCAATCAAGTGTTCTTAGTTTGCTGACACTTTGTTGAAGATGGCAAACAGATAAAATTCAGCACTTAACAAAAAAAATCAAACGTAGGAAAACACAATTTACAATGATACTTATTGGCTACCATAGTAAAGAATTTAAGGACCACCACTTCACTGAAAAACAAGTGTGTGTCCCTGCAGTATATAAGAAGGTTTTATGGAAATGTTGTTCCTTCTCCTTTCTCTGGAGGAACTCTTCAATTTACGGCAGTATCATTGGCTGCCTTCTTTTCTTTCTGGCTTAATGACTACTATGGATCAGATGCTCACTCCAGAAGGACATTCATTTACAAATAAAAAGTAAAGCACAAACATTACAATTCACATAAAAGGAAAGTTCTGTGAAATGAATTCTTTTGTTAGTATGACCAGCACAAAATCAGTAAATATAAGCTGACCATAAATTCACTAATTCTTACTTTAACCATTTTATATTTCCCTTTTTTTATCATAGACTGTATATTAATCAGCAATATAAGAGCTAATAAAATTGCTAAAAGAACACATATTGAAAACCATTCAAAGAATAAAAGCAGCAAATGAGGGAGAAAAAGAAAATTGCACATAGTATCAAGAATTGAACAGGAAACTTCCAAAGTACAAGCATTTCCACTGTATTTCTCAGAATGTGCTTAACCTTACTTAGAGAGCTGTATGGTACAGAGGGAAAATTTTTGACTGCAGAATCCTGCCATTTGTTACTGTGAGATCTTGGGCAATTCAACTAATCTTGATAGATTTGGTGTCCTGAGACTTCAGAAAGGGAATATTATCAGCCATCCTATCAGCTTGCCATGAGGATTAGGGATTATTTTGTCCATCAGTGTACCTGGTGATGTCTATTTATGTGGGGATATTGACTTGGAAATATATAGTTGCATCAATAATAGCTGACATTATGGTCATAATCATAGTCATGATCTATTGTCTGTCTGAAGGGACCTCTGCCCGTTATCTGTCTTTCCCACCTTCACCCCCATGGTCCTCCCCAACCTCAAGAAAAGACACTTCTTTATTAAGGAGCCAGTAGCTGCCAACATGTAAAGAGAAGCTTGTCACCTCTGTTGCCTCTCCTATCTCATAAACCTCTTTCAGCCTTAGTTTGCAGCCATACATGCTACAATCAAGTAATCATGCCTGACTGCAATATTTGTCAACCTGTCTTTCTTTACCAACTCCCAGGGGCAAATTAACCTTTTGTAGGGCCTGAAATTTATAGAATTTTCATGGCCTTTTTAAAGAAATAGTATGCAAAATGTTCAATCCAAGATTAATTAAATATAAAGCATGTATTCATTATGTGACAAAAAACCACAATATGTAAAATTTGACAAATCAAAAAAGAACAAAAATATTTTTATTTACTGCTTTACTTACCTCTATAGAATCCTTTTCTACATTATTTTGCCACATAGTCTCATCTCCTTTTCATATGGCAATGGTATTCTATGCTTTTCTAGAGGTAACAGCATGGATACTCAGTCTTTCCTCAAGCGTAGGGATTATTTTTAATAAGATGATACAAAATGTGATTTTTCAGCTTCACCAATCATATTGGTAACACTGTTCAAATGTTCAGCATTTTTGTCAAATTTGGGAATGCCTCTTATAGGAACTGTAAGATTTCACTGTTTTTGAAGTTTTCTGATTCTATGAGTGATCCTGAATATCCTTTCTATTGATGATACTTATTAACCAGTTTGTTCCTGATAACTCACTATGGTGACATACAGTCATCTATGTTACCTTTAGTAGTATGTCATTATTGCTAATCAAATTAGCAAAAATTTTGATTATATTTTAACATAAATCATATCATTCACTCCTCTTCATTCTTTGGCTCAAAGTGCTTAGTCTTTACTTCAAAAAGAAATTTCTCTCTTCCTATTAATGAAATTAGTTTTCATTTACGATCTGAATTTGTTAATTTTTTTAGATTTTTTTAGTTATTTCTCCATATCATTTCTATTGATTTCATTGTTATATATTCCTTTTGCTTAATATTCCATTAGATCTTTACTAGATTATTCCCTCATTTCTTTAATACAGAAGTTTATTGGGTTGTTTTTTTTTTGAGCATTGCCACTAATTTGGATTATAGTTAACATTGTAGTTTAAGCTCTCACTCACAATTTTGCAAGCTATGACAAGATATATAATTGCCTGTATCAGTCATTGCAATGTCATTCATGGCAATTCCCAAGTCCCCAAAATGCCCCCATATTACAGCTATCTTTCCCTCTCCCTCCCTTCAGAACCTCCAGTGGCCACTATCTCCACGTCAATGATAAAAGTTCTTCTATTGCTGGATTCACACTAAGTCTATAGTAAAATAATAGTGAGTCTTCTCTAGTCCACTGTTCATTCCCCAATCCTGAGGATTCTGGGATGGTGGTGCCCACTCCAACTTTAAGGGAGAGGGGCTTAGATCCAATGGGGCAGATGGATGGGACTCTCTTGCTTGCAGTTGCTGACTCTCTCTGTTCTTTGGGATGGTCATTGTCCATTATCATCTCCTTGTTAATTGTCCTGGATGAGTCCAATGACTTAAAGAGTAGGTGTTGCAATGCTGTTGAGATTCAGGGCCCAACTGCACACGTAAAGCCCAAAGATTTAAGTCTCTTGGACATACACCTATCAACTCTAGAACTAACTATAGGTTCAAATAGAAGGGGCAGAAGATCCATATTTAGGGAAACCACAACTGACTCCAACTCTGTCACACTGGGGAACATAAATTCCAAAGTAGGGCCCACTGGCAGGGTACCAAACTCCTGAGCTTTCTGCCCAGCCCACAGTGTCTGGTGTCTCCAGAGCCCTCAGGATCCCTGATATTTGAGGCAATATTTGCTTTGGTAGTCAATGAAATCTTGCTGAGACATGTATAAGCATAAGCTGTGGAATAACCTCCTAAAACACTTTGAAGCCTCTTAGCCATATAAACTCATTTGTCTTTACCCTTTCCCACTTTAGTCAAGGTCTTTTTCCAGTTGCTTTGCTAGTTGGTGCTTGATATTAATTCCTCCATGCCAGGGAGGCTCATCCTCAGGAGTCATAGCCCATGCTGGGAGGTGGGGGAAGTAGAGGAAGATAATACATTGATATGCCAAGTTCGGCTCAGAGAGAGGCCATATTTGAGCCTCAAGGAGGCTCTCAGGAGCTAACTCTAAGGCACCCCATAATACTAGGCTAAGTTTCTATTTCAAAAGTAAAGGTTCATAAGTACAGTCATCACTATTAAGGTCCTGTTAATGCTTCATCGGCCTTCAATAGTCATTGCCAAATACTCAGGGGATTCTTGATGCCTGATTAAAGAATATGGCAGAGCTGCCCACGATTGGAATTCAATATTCTTTTGGTTATTGTGTGAATCTCCACCCACTATGACAAGGCCCCATGAGCACTTGAACACATTCTTATGTCCCCAGGTGAACCTCCTCCCATACATCCATCTCTCACATCCTGCACCATTGATCCTTTCCTGCCACAGTTTTAATACAGAACTTTTAAGAGAACAAAATGAAATGCACACGATATACTACAAATCAGGAACTTAATTTTGCAACTTTGATTTTCCAAGACTTTCCCCCAAACATCTTTTCAAATACCATATTCTCAGATCTCCTACTCTTTAGCCCAATCCCAAACATATACATCTCTCTCCAATATGATTGGAAGTGTATACATGTGCAGGTGGATTCAGAGTGAATTCAAGGACAGTAGTCTTAATAATGGGTTGAAATAATTTATTTTTGAATCTTTTGCAAAAACATTTGAACAAACGAATAATTTGCTAGGACCCCTTCCAGGTCTTGACATTTAAGCTTGATCAGTAGCTTCATGGTAACTTTTACTCTCTTGCAGACTGTAAGCCTTTAAATGTGCCCACTATGTCTTAATATGCTAAAATAAAATATCCTTTCTGTTTTGCAAGCCTCGTAAGTTTGACCTCATTCCTTCTCTTCACAGCCAAACTTTTCTAAACAATAGTCCTGTCAACCCACTATAAGTTCTTTTCTGAACTTGAGCCTATATATTAAACTAATACATTATTAAAGGTCTCTCACTTAGGAAATACAATATACTTATTTTACTTCTCATAAAATATGATGGCATTTTAGCATTTGTCATTTTAGTTGGATATTCTCTTCTTAAAACTCTGTCCTATGGTTTTCTTTACTTTCTGCTGCCTAATTTATTACCTTTCTGATTGTTACTTGGTTCCTTTAATTGATTTTTCTTTTTTTCTTTTTACATATCAATATCTTCAAAGACCTTCTGCATTCCTCACCTGAAGTTGGCCTTGCTAGATTTCATGTGCTCTTATGGTTTCAACTACCACCTATATTTTATGAATCCCCAAATTTTCTAGCCCAAACCATTAGCTCTAGCCCACTGACCCTCAGGCATTCAAAACAGAATATCCCAAAATGAGTTCCATCTTACCCTACCCTACCTCTCTCCCTTCTGAATTTTGTATCTCAGTGAACTATACCACTATTTTTAAAATGTGTTTAAATATGGAAATCACTTGGTCTCATATTTCTTCTTCAGCCATAATTATATCTTGGGGGAGGGGGTGTCCACATAGAGGTTTCTATTAAAAAAAGTTAATATCCTTTTTTCCTGCTCAGCTGCGAAGAGAATATATTTAAAAATTCATACTGGGATCTATCTCTTTCTTCTTATATGGATTAGCATTCACTTTTATATATTCAATAAAACCAAAATTTGCAACACAAATCAGAAGGATATTGTTAATTTTAAGCAAAAAAGATACTTGCTAAAACAATTAAGGTTCCTGTCAGCTACATCTAGCTCAAAGCTGGTAGACATAGGCCTCTCCTAAATGCTTCCTGCTCCATCATGGCTGCCATCAGGCCTTGCTTAAGACCTCTGAGGGGAACCAGGAAATGAATGAGAGGCCAGTGTACTGTGTATCGCACACAGAGGTTAAATCTCTAGCTAGATTGAGTTACCCAATTTGCTTGTGATTGACAGTGATCTTGTAGAGGGGGCTCGCAGAGGATGGGGACTAGACTTAATAACCAATTTGAACATAATGTCATTGTTTCTCCAACTGTCCTCAAACCACTATTGAATGGAAAGCTTTCATTGGTTGCAGATGTAGCTACCTATCTTAACATAGATCACGGGAATGTAAGTTCTTGTTGAGAAATTTCTCTCTCAGGAAACAAAAACTCTTGCCCTTTAATGTCTGCTATGATAATTTCCAAATCCCTGTTATATTTGGAATGAGGGCCATTTCTTTAGTCTTATATTTTAAGGCAGAGGGCAAGATGGATATGCCACCCTGGTAATTTAGGATTAAAAACATCAAAACTATTTGTGAATCAGGAAGGGGGTCATTCTGGGATAAGTACTGGGTGAATGAGGGAAGGAAAGAGAAAGGGAGAGACAGACAAAAAGTGAAAGAAATAGTAATGAAATGAGTGAGATGAAAGAGAAAGGGAAAGAGAAGGAAAGGTTTCAGACTGGTAGTATGGTACTAGTATATAATTCAATATTTCAACCACCTTTAACTCTTCCAAATATCTTTCTAAACATTTCACTCTTTTCTACACCATCTTCCACTATTATTTTACTTTACTGAAAACAACTACAGTATAAAATATTCTTGCTTCAGGTCTTTTCTCATACCTGAATCAATCAATAACATTGCATTAACTTGAACTTTCTGAAACACATGTGTATTTTTATTCCTTCCCCTTTAAATTGAAAAGCCTAACACATTTCATGGCCTGGTTCTTAACACAGGCGTTAATCAATGGAAGGCATATGAGATGGGTTTGTTGTAGATACCACAAAGAATTGAGAGAGAGGTAGTTTTATTTGGTGATAGACATAAAAGTTGCTATAATAAAATTTTTGGGAAAATGTAGTGTACAAGGTTACATAGTTTCTTAATATTTTAGAGATAAGAGTCAGAACAATTAAAATACATTATTTAAACCTCCACCAGCAGAAGAATTTTTATCTATATAATGTAAAGCAGTAAATGTGCAAAAATAAATGTATATATAGCATGCGGAAAAAATAAAGGGCAGAAATGAATAATAATTTAACAAAAGGAAAGCTGAAATTAAATGGCTAGTATATAACCTTGGTCACAAAACACTATAAAGACAATTTTAAAAGTATAAATCTGCTTTACTCATAAGCACAGAAACAATATCTTAGTTAACTAAACCCACTGCTAAAATTTAAGAAACAATTTCAAGTAGAGATTTTCTCAAGAATGCATCAGAAAATCTATATAGTTTCAACTTCAGGAAATATATAAATGTAGTTCATCATATTAAAAGCTAAGACAGAAATGGTAGCACTATCTCAAAGAAACAGTTCTAATAATTTACATCAAGGAGAATTTGATTAATCTGATAGTTGCTTGCTAACTGAATGCATCATGCTTAAAGGGCGAACTTTTCAAAATCAGAAGCAAGTCAAGGATGTTTTCTATCATTATTCTTTAACATAATACACATGTTCCTAACCTTTGAAATAAGACATGAAAAAGTGAAATATAAATATGTAAGAATTTGACGTTAAGGATCTTTGATCCTTGTACAAATTACAATCGTGTAAACAGAAAATTACAGAAACAACAGACAGGTTATTAGGGGATAAAAAAGAAAGCTCAGTGTATCTGCTAAACTTATTATCAATTCAAAAAAATTAACAATTTTCTTCTAGTTAAAACCAAATATAAAGTGCAAGAGACAATAGGATACTACTTACAAAAGTAACAAAATCTAGAATTCAGTATTTAATTTAAAAAAGAATGCACAGTGTGACATGTACTGAAATAGTTAAAAGACTAATGAAACAAAACAAAGTTTGGAGGAAAACAATAGAAAGGGATCTGTACTAATTTTGCAACTTACTATGAGTAGATAAATATTTCAAAGATTTTTTAAGAATGAAAAATCAAAGGAAAATCCATGTATGTAAACTTAGTTATTTATTATAGATGACACTACAATTCAATTGGCAAATGAGAGGATGGTTTAGTAGGTCTTGTTAGAGAAGTTAACCACTAGTTGGTATGAACTAAAAGCAGTTTTTAATTTAAAACTTCATGTCATTGAAGATATCAAATTGGATAAAGAGAAAAAAATATGAAAGACAATGTTACTATACTATCAAATCTATACTAAAAATAGGGGGTGTCAAGAGAGATGTATCTATGAAAATAATGGCATTGCAAATTTAGCATATTAAATCTAATAAATAATTATATCAAGAATCTTTTTACATGTGCATAGCTTCTCTAATGTATTGTAAGATCACAGGTGGGGTTGTAAAAGATTTACCCAGAAATTTAAAGAAAACAAAATTTAAAAATGAGAATATTATTACCTCAAGGGAAAACTAAATTTTGACAAGAAAGGAATAAAATTCTAATAAACAACTTGCCCAAACAAGGAAAATGATTCCATAGTAATAATAATAAACTATTGGATATAGATTTAATTAAAATTATCATGTAATTAAATAGAGAACATGGACAGAAAGAAGATGGTGGGGAAAAGATAGATGAAGTCTTCATCTACAATTATAGGAAATAGAACAACAGTACGTAAAAGGAATGACCATGAAAAATTTGCATACTTTTTGTAATTTTAACAATGTGGAGGAAAATACCTTCAAAATAAAAGGCTTAAAGGAAATGCAAGTGATTGCTTCTGGGAAGTAGTGAGGGAAAAAGAGTAGGAGAGGAAGCCTGGGAATGATTATTATCATTTGTTAAATGCCTTTTTGTATCTATTTCATGTTATAAGCTAATAAATGTAATTTCTGTACACTTAGGTTTCAGGAAACATTCTAAATACTTTACAAATATTAACACATTTGATTCTCTGAGCAAAGCAATGAGTCATGTACTTACCATTACAACCATTTTATGAATGAGAAAACTAGACAATATACATGTACACACATAGATACACACACACACACACACACACACACATACATATATATATAAGAAAAGTAGTTAGACAGAAAGTAGTAAGCAGCCAAAGAGAGCAGAAACATGTTTCATATACCAGCAGCCAGAGAAGGAGGGACAGGTAGAACTCAGTGTCGGAGACAGAAGATCCATTTGTGCTATGTTACACAGTATACTCTCTTCCGGTATTCCGGTTTTTAAAACAAGTTTTATTCAGATGAAATTAGTATACCATAAACCTCGCCCATTTAAAGTGTTCAATTTAATGGTTGTCAATATATTCAAAGTTGTCCAACCATCCTCGCAATCTAATTTTGGAACATTTTCACAACCCTGAAAGAAAACCATGTACCCATTAGCAGTCACCTCCCTTTTCTCTCCCCACACCCAGCTTGCTTTAGGAAATCACTAATCTAATTTCTATACCTACAGATTATAGGATCTGCTGATGTTGACCTCATTTACCTGGAATGGTTTTTCAATTATAGAAATCTGGGGAGATAGGAGCACCATCTCGGAAGCAGCTCTCCAACAACACAGAGCTCTATGGGAAACGCGCTGCCTCTCTTCACTAAATGCCCATCCTACATAGTCACGGTTAGGTTGAAGAACTGGGAGCCACCCAACAATTGCCAACTACTCAGAATAAGGCTTCTGCAAAGCAGATTTTAAAATGGGATCAGCTAATAGTCAGTGACTAACAAAATCACTCAGAATAGCTCTTCCACCTCAGGATGCTCAGTGATTGGCACTGTCACGAGGTTACTGACTGAGTTTACTGCAACAGTAATTTTGAAGAGCAAAGCTGTGGGGATAAAGTTTGAGTGCCAGGGACTTTCACACATTTTGTTTAATAAATGCTTCTCAATTTGTTGTAAGTCTTTTGAACAATCTCCAGAGACTATGAGTGACTGACTGCTAATTTTGACCATCTTAATATATTTCTTTCCATGTGAGAGTTCTTCTCAGTGATATTCCACAGGCCTCCCCACAATCACTATTTACTGCAACTATTTGAGTCACTCCTTTTAGAGCCACCCAACCTGCCCCTTATATATACACAGAACTGTGAAAAATAATAATAAATTGTTATTTTAAGCTACTAGTTTTGGAGTGGTTTCTTATGCATTAATGGAAAACCAGAACACATTGGCAGTTTTATTATATTTCAAAGTTATTTCTATGGTCTATGTTCATGCATTTTTGGAAATGATGTACAATATTCTATCACCGTAGGTTTCTTTGAACATCTTTTCTCAGATAAAGAAAGTCAAGCCAAAAGATATTTATAATCTCGTTTTAAACAGCACACTATGGGTGCCTTTGGGATCAATCATATGAAGTGTCAGGAGTCTTCAGTGCAGCTATCATTCTTTATTCTCTGCCCATCTTGTCTCATCCATTAAAACAAAGAGCACTGTGACAGTAGTTTTCCTTCAAAAAACAGAAAGTACTTGACAGACCTTCTGGACAAGGGTTTCATGGAATTATTTTATGAATCTTCCCCTTCCTTATTACATTCTGTAGTTCTCAAGCCTGGCAAACAGAACTCCTTATATGCAACTACCCATCCTCTTGAAAGGTGACCCATTATTTTCAACTGCCTATTAAATGTGAATGAACTCCATCTTGGTAGAAAATAACTAATGTATTCAGCTTGAATAATGTCTTTTTCCATCACTTTTGAATTTCTGCAGATATCAGTTTAAATCAGATATTCTAGAAACAAAATACTTATTAGAAATAACCAAACTACCAATACTTATATAAATTATTGAACATCTTAAGCAGATATTTTCCACAAGGAAATTTCTAATACAGAGGGAATGTTTTGTGATTTACCCTGAAGTAAATTTCTCCTTTGAAGTAAATCAAAAGCTGGCAGCTTGTGCTGTTACTTTGCTAGAAAGTCAAGGAGTGAGGTATCTATTATTGCTAATGGAGCTCCTAGGTCATTATTTGGAGTGTACTTTCTGGTTTAATACCTCTTGTTACTTTAATTACATAGCTTTACTAATGAGAAAAAAATATATGCTTTGCAGTATCTGTGCCAATACCTGTATCTGCACATGGGGAAATAGTGAAAATTATTTACTTTAAAATGTGGATAAAAATAACCAAACTATATAACTCTAACAAAGCCAAAATATAAGTATTATGAATTACCTAAAAATAATATGAAAGTTCTCAGAATTGTCTTTGAAAACCACTATGAAAACCTATTCAAACTGAGAAAGAAAAAAAAATTCAGTGCCAGTTAACATAAACACAGAGCAGGGAGAGAAAATCTTATGGAAAAGATAGTATCCCTGATTACCAAAGAGTAACTGAAATCTCTCTTATTTCCCAGTTCTGAATTTTATTCATACTCAGCTATCATAATTATGAAATTTATAGAAATTAAATCAATATATATTACAATTTAAAAGGAAAAGTGGCATGCTATTAAAAGGTTTCTCTCCCAGGTGAAATATGAGTTCAATTTTTCGAGTCCACTGCGCTCCACTTGGATACGGCTCTTCTTCCCTTATTCCAATATGCCAATGAAAGTCCCATATGTATTACATAATTTAATGTTAATTTTAAAGTAAGCTGGGATAACTTTCACAGCAGACAAAAATCAGGCCTCACTCTTTTAGAAATGCATCAATCTTTCCCACTCAGATAATCCCACGCTATTTGATTCTCTAAGTATGGTCATAAATGTGAGAACCATTAGGATATTGCCCCCATAGGTAGCTCCTCACTCTTTCCAAGTTTCTTTGTTCTCACTACTTGTGGATTACTGTAGAAACTCAAGAACGTTACTGCTTTTTATCAAAGCATTTAGCGCTCTCTCTCTTTCAACAAATCCAGGCTCTGCCCAAGACACATGTGTGAACACCAGTGAGTGATTAGACATCTTAGAACAACCTAACACACCATTATTTGGAATGCTCAGTGGAGAGGAGAGGTGAAGGAGATAAAACATTTGAAAAACTAATTGCAAAATAAAAAGGTTAGCTCTTTACTGAAGAAGAACGAAGTAGGAGGATGGGCACCACCCTACTTTAAGACTTACTATAAAGCCACAGTAATCTAAACGGTATGGTAATGGTGATAGAGGACACGGATCAATGAACAGAACGAAGAGATAAAAAAAACAGACACACAAATAAAATGAAATGATCTTGGAAAAGGAACCAAGGCATTTCAATGGAGAAAGGATAGTCTTTTCAACAAATGGTGTTGGAACAACTAGACATCTACATTCAAACAAATGAATCCAAATGCAGACATCACACACTTAGCAAAAATGAACTCAAAATGAATCATTAACCGAAAAGTAAAGTGCAAAACTATAAAGCATCTAAACCTAACCTAAGGAAAAATTAAGGTGGCCTTGGGGTTGGCAATTTTGTATAAACAACTCCCAAAGCCCATTACATGAAAGAAAAAAATGATAAGTTAGGCTTCATTAATATTAAAAAATATCTTCTCTATGAAGAATACAGTTAAGGGAATGAAAAGACAAGCCACAGACTAGGAGAAAATATATGCAAACAACATGTGACAAAGTACTTTTATCTGGAATATACAAGGAACACTTAAAATATATTAATAAGAAAATAATCTCAATTAAAAAAAATGGGCAAAGGTCTCAACAGATATCTCAAAGAAAATATACAGATGTTAAAGAAGCATATTAAAAGATGCTAAGCATCATATAGTATTACGGAATTGAAAATTAAAACAATAATAAGATACCACTACTCGCCTATTTGAAATAATTAATCTAAAACACTAATAATACTAGATACTGGTAAGGAGGCAGAATAACAGAAATCTCATTCACTGCTGAAGGAAATGCAAAATGGCACAGACACTTTGGAAGACAGATTGCCAGTTTCTTACAAAGTTCAAAAGAGGCATACTATATGATTGAGCAATTTTATTCCTAGGTATTTTGACAAAGGGGTTGAAAACTTATGCCCACAAAAACTTGCACATAAATCTTTTATATCAGCTTTATTCATAATTGCCAGTAACTGGAAGCAACCAAGGTATGTCCTTCCACAGATCAATGTATACTCATACAATGGAATTTTATTCTGTAAAGAAAAGAAATGTGCTATTAAGCCATGGAAGGATATGGAAGAATCTTAAATTCATATTGATAAGTAAAAGAAGCTGTGACGCTTTGAAGATTTCTATGGATTCCAGAAAGGATAATATTCCTGAAGGTAATCCATTTGAATGAGTGTGGGACCCTTTGATTGACTAGGATTCAGTTGTAGGGACTTAGGGTGGATTGCTTCAAAGACTCATGGCCCAGGGTGGATCTTGGTCCTTTTGCTGGAGTCCTTTATAAATGGAGAACTGTAGCAGATTGATATGGTCTGAACCTGGGTGTGATTAAGTTATGAATAGGGCTTTCATTGGGCCATGTCAATTGGGCCCATGCAAGGGGTGGGAATCACAGATAAAAGACATGGCAAAGGACAGAGTTGAGGGTACTTAATGTTGGAGGTTTGATGCTGAAGTTGTAAGCTGGAGCCCCAGGAAGTAAGCGCACAGAGGAAACAGAAGCAAACCCCAGGAAGAGAGGACCTGAGCCAGGAGAAAGAAGCAAGTCCCAAGAAGAGAGGAACCCAGGAAGCCTGAACCCTCACAGATGTAGGCAGCCATCTTGCTCCAACACGTGAAATGGACTTTGGTAAGGGAAGTAATTTATGCTTCATAGCCTAGTATCTGCAAGATCCTACCCCAAATAAATACCCTTTATAAAAACCAACCAGTTTCTGGTATTTTGCATCAACACCTCTTTGGCTGACTAATACAGAATTTGGTATTGAGTAGGGAAGTGCTTTTGCAATTACCAAAATGCTGGAACACTTTTATAAATGGGTAAGGGGTATTTTTTGGAGGAATTGTGAGATGCTTGGAAGAAAAGACCTACAGTCCTTTGAAGAGACTTTTGATAGCAATATGGATGCTACAGAGACTTTTTATGATGCCTTAGAAGTAAATGATGAAACTATTATTGGAAACTGGAGGAAAGGTGATCTGTGTTTTAAAGTTGCAGAGAACCTAGCAAGATTAACTCTTAGTGTTTTATGGAAGGCAGAATTTGAAAATAATGAGCCTGGGCATTTAGCTGAAGAAATTGCCAAAGGAAATTCAGAGAATGCAGTTTGGCTTCTCCTTGACGCTTATAGCAAAATACTAGATGAGAGAGATATGCTGAGGACTGAACTGTCAGGCACAAAGAAACAGAAACTGATTCTGGAAATTCCAAGCCTCTGGAAAGCAAGCTCCCAGATGAAAGTGCCCTATTGGAGGACTTAACTAAATTTGTAACTTGTAAATCAGGATTGCAGATGCAGTTATGTCAGAAAGACTTGTGGAAAGTCTTACCATCTGATGGCTTGGACCCCTCCTTCCTGCATACCAAACCAACAAGCTTTTTGAGAGAACTGTATGAACAAAACCACTGTCAGCCTGGAATTAAAGGTACATGGAAAGGAGAGATTGAAGGAGAAACAGCTTTAAGAGGAAAACCATGGGAAGCTGAGATCTGGAATTAAGACATCTTCCTGGACCAAGAGACGAATCCCAGCCATGTGTACAAGCGGTGGGGACTCACAGATAAAAGGCATTGCAAAGGACAGAGTTGAGGGTTCTTGATGTTGGAGTTTGATTCTGAAGTCTTAAGATGGAGCCCCAGGAAATAAGCCCACAGAAGAAAGAGAAGCAAGCCCCAGGAAGAGAAGAAACCAGGAAGTCTGAACCCTTGTAGACATTGGCAGCCATCCTGCTCCAACACGTGAAAATAGACTTTGATGAGGGAAGTAACTTATGCTTTATGGCCTGGTTTCTGTAAGCTCCTAGCCCAAATAAATACCCTGTATAAAAATCAACTAATTTCTGGTATTTTGTATCAGCACCCCTTTTGCTGACTAATACATACACAGGATAAAGCAGCAGACAGAGGAGCCAACAAAGGCTGACACAAAGGTTCCAGAGGCTAGAATCAGTGGAGCACAGAGGCTCAAAAAGATGCCCGTGAGAGGCCCAAAGAGATGAGGTTTAGTAGTGAGCAGAGTGATGAGGAATATGCCTGACTGTCCAGAGGAGCTTGGGAGAAAGTAAGCATATACTTCCATGTGCCTTACCCTGAGGAAGGAGTCCAGGATCTGCCAGCAACCAGCCTTTAGTTAGACCACATCTCTGATGATGCTTTGATATGAACATTTTTATAACCTCAGAACTGTAAGCTTTGACCTAATAAATTCCCGTTATGAAAGACACCACATTTCTGGTATGTTGCTCCTAGCAGCTTTTAGCAAACTAAAATAGAAGTTATTTTGAAAAGGCTACGTACTGTATGATTCCATCTACATGATATCCTTGAGAAGGCAAAACTAGAGAGATAGTGAAAAATGAGTGGTTGCTCTATGGATTGAAAGGATGAGGTAGGTGGAGGAATAAATAGGTGAACATAGGGCATTTTTAGTACAGTGAAACTACTCCTTTGATATTGTGTTGATGGTGACACAGCATTACAAATTTCTCAAAGACCCATAACTGTTGACACAAAGAACCAATCCTAATGTAAATTATGAACATTATTTATGAAAAATGTATTAACATTGGTTCATCACTTGTAAAAAAAATATACCACATTCATGCAATACATTAATAATAGTGTGTCTGAGTGAGAGAGAGTGAGTGAGAGAGAGAAAGAGAGAAAGAGAGAGAGGGAGAGGAGAGAGGTTGTTTATGGAAACTCTGTGCTTTTGGTGCAGTTTTTCTGCAAACCTAAAACTTCTCTAAAAACAAAGCTCAATCTTTATAAAAAATTGAGGAAGTCTATAATCCCAAAGATTCAAGCAGCTCAAAAAATACCGAGAAAATTAATCTGAAAACAACTATAGCAAGTAATAGCATAAACTGACTGCTTACAAACAGTGATAAAGTAAAATCTGAAAAGGAGCTGGAATATAAATGACATTATAAATAGAGGCACTAAGACAAGAATGACAGCAAATTCTTGTCAAAAACAGTGCCAGCAAGAAATCGGTGGAGTCACATATTCAAAGTAATGAAAGAAAAGAGCTGTCAATCTAAAATTACATATCCAGCAAAATTATCTTTCATAAATAAAAGTGAAGTAAGACTTTTGGGTCATAACAAAGGGTTCAAGAATTGATAACCATTAGACCTGCACAATAGGAAATGATAGTGGAAATGGTCCAGGCAAAAAGAAAATACTACAGAGGGAAATACTGATCTATGCAAGGGAATGGATAGCACCGAAAATGACAACTAAGTGTGTTATAAAATAATAGAAATTTCTTATTACTTCAATCTCTTTAAAATAATTGACTCTTTAAAGCAATAATGACATTGAGTTGTGGCATTATATGTAAAAATATATGGCCATAACACAAAGACTGAGAGGATAGAAATGCAATGATAGTGTTCTAGGTTTTAATTCCTGAATTCATTCAAGTAAATATTGAGTCTATGAAATTTTTGTAATTTAATGATATTTTCTATAAACCAGAAAACACCCACTAAAATAACACAAGAAAGAATTATTGTTAATAATTAATATTAATAATTGTTAATAAAATGAAATCGTAAGAAATAAACAAGTAGAAGGAAGAAAATTTGGAGAGAAAACAAATAAATGGGACAAATTAAAAATAGCAAAGTTGATGGAATTAAACCCAACTCTATCAATAATCATTAACTAGAAATAGTCTAAATCCCGCAATGAAAGGGATATTGAAAAATTGGGTAAAATGGCAAGACCCAACTGCATTCTTCCAAAAAGAACCACTCTTTAAATAAAAAGACACAAGTAGTTTAAAAGAAAAAAGGAAAAGATAGAATATGCTAGCACTAATCCTAAGGAAGCTGAGGCACTTATATTAATATCAGACAATAGATTTCATAGGAAAGACTTTTACCAGAGATAAAAATACTCGTTTCACAGTGATATATAGGCCAATTCAACAAGAAGACATAGCAATACTAACCTTTTTTGTACCTTATAACAGAGTTTCAAAATAAGTGGTACAAAAAGAAATTAAATTTCCAGGATATATAGACAAATCCACAGATAAAGACACAGACTTCAACACTCCTCTCTCAATATTTGATAGCACAATCAGGCATCAGGCAAAAAAATCAGTAACATTATCAAAGTCTTCAAGAAAACATAACCAACCTAATTGACATTTGGAGAACATTCAATCTCAGGACAGTATGATTTTTTTTCTAGTGTACACAGAAAATGTACCAAAATAGAACCTATATTGGACCATCAAGCAAATATCACCAAATTTAAAAGGATTCGAAACATAAAATTATGTACTCTGATCACAGTGGATTTAAATAGAAAGATACCTGGAAAATCCTCAAATATTTAGTAAATAAATAATATGTACTTTAAAAAAATCCACGTACCAAATGAAAAAAATTTTAAAGTTCATTTGAAAATATTTAGAACTGCATGAAATTCAAAATAAAACATATCAATGTATGTGGGATGCAGCAAATAAAATGATTAGAAGGGAATTTTCAGCATAAAATTTCTTTGAGAAATGAAGCAATGTGTCAAACAATAACTTCAGCTTCTACCTTAAGAAACAAGCAAAGGAAGAACAAATTAAATCCAAACTATGAAGTAAGGAAATAATAATAAAATATGAAAGTACAAATCAAAGAAATATATCATAGAATAAAAACCATATAATAAAAATTGTTCTTTGAAAATATCAATAATATTGATCATTTATAAATGAATCAGGATAAATTGATCAAGCGAATAAGAAAACATAAACTACTAATATCAGTATTGAGAGGTGACATTTCTAAAGATTAAAGAAAAGCTAAAAGTTTAATAAAGTCATAGCATGAAGAACATTATGCAAATCTAGTTGACAGTTTATATGCAACTGACAAATTTCGGTAAAGACACAAAGTACCATTTCAAAAAGAAATAGATGACAGAGACATAGCAGTAATATAAGACATGGTGCACTACAGCTTAAATTTTTAGATTGAGTTAAAAAATGATATTTTAGTTTCAACTATGTAATCTCACTCCTGTAATTCACAGTATGTATCTGTGCACTGTTACTAATATGAAAGCTGTGCTTAGTCACAAAGAAAATTTCTGATTTTTACTCCCTAGCAAGTTGTTCATTTTTTCCTCCCTAATAAGCTCTTATTTTTCTTCCCCTCCTTACACAAAACCTAATAAAACACACACCAGAAGGAAAAGCCTTAGACCAAGGGTACTCTAAGGAGCAGCTATGAACTCACCCCTTTTCCCCACTCTCTGATGACCGAATTTGCAGGTGAACTCAGCCAGCTGCATCCCTGTCCCCACCTCTCTTTGTCCAGTTCTAATAAAAACCCTTGCCTCCTTTGTTTGGGTAGGCAGATTTGAGACTTTTGTCTCTTAAACTCCTTTGGCTTAAACTCTTTCCCTTGTGTGATCAAAACCTTGATGTGGATTCCAGTTCTGTGGACTGGGCAAAAGAACCCAGAGAGTTCCCATTATAGATAAAAAAATAAGGCCCATATATTTATTAGAGTAATACAATTTTTTTAAAAACTACCCATAAAGAAAACACCAGACACAGAAGCCTTCACTGACAAATTCTACCAAACATTTTAAGAACGAATATTATCATCAATTCTACAGAAACCCTTCCAGAAAACTGAAAGGGAAGGAATTTCTCTTCTATGGATCAAGCAATATTCTGATCCCAAAACCAAGCAAAGACTACATGAGGAAAGAAACTAAAGAATGATATTCCTCAAAAATACAGATAAAAACTTTAAAAATTCTAGCAAGTCTAATGCAACAAAATAGAAAATGGATAATACATCATGCACAAATGTGGCTCATTCCTGGAAAGCAAATTGTTTTGACATTTGAATAATTAAAAAGATAAACATATGACCATCTCAATACATCAAGCAAAAGCATTCGACAAAATCCAATATTCACTTATAGTTTAAAAAACAAAAACTTTCAACAAACTAGGAATAGATGAAACTACCTGAAATTAATAATGGACATCCACAAAATTCTTACAGCTAGTATAATAATTAATGGTAAAATACTTAGAGTTTTCCTCCATAAATCAGGAACAGGACAAGGACACCTGCTCTTGACATTTTTTTGTGTGGTATATTCATTCCTTTTTGTTTTTACATATTTTTAAAATTAAATAGATCACACGGACTGTTACATTAAAAAACATAAGAGGTTCTCATATAACCTACTTCCGACCCCCCACCCCCATCATTTTTGTAAATTGTATTTTTTGAAGATATATACATCACAAAAAATGTTATATTAAAAACACAAGAAATTCCTGTATACCCTCCACCCACCCGCCCCACTTCTCCCATATCAACAACCTCCTCCATCATTGTGGCACACTCATCGTACTTAGCAAACACATTTTGGAGCACTACTGCACCACATGGATAATAGTTTACCCTGTAGTTCACACTCTCCCCCAGTCCATTCAGTGGGTTATGGCAGGATATATAAAGTCCAGCATCTGACCCTGCAATATCATTTACGACAACTCCAAGTCCTGAAAATGCCGCCACATCACATTTCTTCTTCCCTCTCCCTGACCTCAGCAACTACCATGGCCACTGTCTCCAATGCTACAATTTCTTCTGTTACCAGTCACAATAATTTTATAGTAGAATATCAGTAAGTCTACTCTAATCCATATTTTATTCCTCCATTCTGTGGACCCTGGGATGGTTATGTCCACTCCACCTCTATATTGAGATGGGGCTTAGATTACACATGGATGATGGATGCTAATCCTCTGCTTGTAGTTGTAGGCACTCTTAATTCCCTGGTATGCTGGTTGACCATCTTCACCTCTCTGTTAGGTGACATTTCCATTCAACATTGAACCTGAGGTTCAACTCAGTGCAATAAGTCAAGGAGATGAAATAATAGGCCTCCATATTGGAAAAGTAAAAGTTTCTTTATTCACAGATGACAGCATTATCACCCTATATAAAAAATTTTTTAAACATCTACTATAAAGCTAATAGAACACTGAAGTAACTTTAACCAGGTTGAAGGATACAATATCAATATACAAAAATCAATTGCAGCAACACATGTCTCCAAGTAACAATTAGAAACTGAAATAACTACTACTTACAATAGCAGCAAAAATATGAGTTTCAGAGCAACTCCATGAGCACAAATCTGACAAAAGGTGTTTGAGATTTGTATACTAGAACCTACAAGCATATCTCGTTTTACTGCACTTTGCTTTATTGTGCTTCACAGATACTACCTTTTTTTAAAAATTGAAAGTTTATGGCAACATTGCATGGGAAATTCTATAAGTGCCATTTTTCCAATACCGTGTGCTCCCTTCATATCTTTCATATTATTAATGTATGTATATTGTTCTTTTAGTCACAATGTTCTTGCACACTTAATTCACTACACTAAAGCATAAACATGACTTTTAGTTGCATTGAGAAATCATAAAATTCATGTGACTTCCTTTACTGCAATATTTACTTTATTGGGTGGTCTGGAACTGAACCCACAGCATCTCCGAGGTTTGCCTGTACAAATTATTGCTCAAAGAAATTAAAGAAGACCTATATAAACGGTGAGATATACTGTGTTCATGGATTGGAAGAGTCAATATTAAGATGCCATCTCTCACCAAATTAATGTATATATTAAATACAATCTGAGAAAAAGTAGTCTTTTTCATCTAAGTTAACAATATGATTGGAAAATTTTAATGGAAACACAAAGTATTTAAGATAGTCCAAATAACTTTGACAAAGAACAACACATTTAGAGAACTACCGCTATAAATTTAGAGGTCTACCACTAACGTCAACACTTACTATAAAGCTACAACATTGCTAAAGACATAATGAAATTTTTCTGAAAACAGACAAATACATAAATGGAACAAAATACAGAGTCCAGAAAAGGACTTATATGTATGGATGACTGATTTTTTACAAAGATTCAAAGGTAAATAAGCTGAAGAAAATGAGAGTCTTTTAAATAGATGATGCTGGGACAATTGGATATTTACATGCAAAAAAAAAAAAAAAAAGAACTTCAATCCACACCTTACAGCAAATACAAAAATAAACTCAAAATGGATAATTGATCCAAATGTAATGCCTAAAACCATAAATGTAAATGGAAAGTAAAGGAGAAAACATCTGTAACATCCAGTGAGGCAAAGACTTCTTATACGTGACACCAAAAGCAAGATTAAGAAAAAAAAATAATCAACTATACTTTATCAAAATTGGCATGTTCAGTTCTACAAAAGACACATTCAGAAACTTAAAAAATGAATCACTGGATGGGAAAATTATTTGCAAATCATATAACTGATAAAGGAATCGTATCCAGAATATATATAAAAGAACTCTCAAATCTCTGCATTAAACAACATTATTTAAAGCATAGGGAAGGGGAACAGATGTGGCTCAAGCAGGTGAGCACATGCTTCTCACATGGGAGGTCCTGGGTTTGGATCCCAGTGCCTCCTTAAAACAAACAACAAGCAAACAAACAAACAAACAAAAAAAACATTTCAGGGGACCAGATGTGGCTCAGTGGTTGAGTGCTTGAGTGCTGGCTTCCTACATACATAGTTCTGGGTTAAATCCCAGGCCCTAGTATCTCAAAAAAAAAAGAGAGAGAGAGAGAAAAGACTTGAAATGACTATATATGGGTAATGAATAAACTGATGAAAAGACAGACTACAAAGCAAATTAAAACCATTATGAGTTATTGCAATACACCTACAAGAAAGGCTAAGATTAAAAAATCATAAAAACTTGGCTTTACCAAGTATTGACTAGAAGAAAGAGCCAACCAGAATTCTCATCTACTGCTGGTGGTAATTTTAAAAGGTACACTCACTTACTAAAGCAGTAGGGGAAAGTTTAAACCTATACCTATTATATCACCAGTCATTCTGCTTCTACTAATTAACCTGAAAGAAGTAAGTTCTTACCTTTGTATGTCTATACAAAGACTTGGTTAAAATTTTTCATAGAAGTATTATTTGTAAAAGAAAAACAGAACTAACTGCAATGAATATCTATGTACAGGAGAATGGAAAAATCCCTTGCGATATGTACATAGAGTGGAAGATTATTTAGTAAGAAAAAAAGGATGGAATATTAGTACAGGAGACAATATGGATGAATCTCAAAATGATTATACTGAGGAAATAAGCAAAAGGAAAGAAGGATTCAATACTGTAAGATTTCATTTCTATAAATTCTAGGAAATGCAAACTAATGTACAGTGACAGAAAGCAGATCAGCAGCTGCTTGGACATGAGGGAGAAAGAGACAGGCAATTGGATGCGATTAAAATAGGTCAGGAGGAAATTTCTGGAGGTTGAATATTGTGTATTTATCTAGACTCTGACTGTGGTTTCACAGGCATATACATTTGTCAAACTTATCAAATTGTATATTCTAAATATGTACAATTCATTGTATGCCAATTATATAGCAATAAGGCTGTTAAAAATTTTAAAAATGAATCCCACAATTTAATAATCTTCATATGAAAATATCTGTAAATGTTACAGAATGCACAGGAGTGACACGAGATGGGGCGCATGTCACAATAGCAGGGGAAAATGAGGTTGTTTTTGAAATTGTATGCATTTTTCAGCATATCCAGGTAATGTCATAAAATTGAATGTACAATGACACTGAATTCAAAACACCAGAACTATAGCCACTGCTATCAACTAACCAGAGCTAGGTCAACTTGGGCTGTTCACGTCTCCTTTCTACTCATGTGTAAAAATGGAGGACTAGTTCTATTTCTAAATCTAGGGGAGGAACAGAACTGAGAGTTTTGAGCACTAGCCCTCCACTGATGTATGACCATATCAAGTAGTTCCGGTAAATTAGAAATAAGGATACCCTTTCAAAAGTGATAAATTTCCCAAGGTCTTAAAATATTCAGAGTATAAGATTAATAAAGGAACCAAAAAATTTTAGGACAATGGCCTATTTCTAATAAAATGCCCCTCTCTTTGATAATCTGCATATTTTGCTGCTCTGCCTCAAATATTTTTTCTTGCTTATGTGTGGACATTTGCTTCTTTTCAATGTTCAAAGTATTTTCCATTTTAAATGTTAGTTATTATGGTATTAGTGTTAGAGGTTTGCAATAATTAAGAAGCTGTACTTTAGTTTCCCCTGATATGCAATGGGAAAAGGTAAACCCCCTCCCCTGTGTGGCACTTTCCCAAGGGTTAAACAAAGGAACCCCTTAGAGATGGGAGTAAAGGGAGATAGAGATCTTCACTATCTGCATAACAGAGGGAGATAGAGATCTTTACTACCTCTACCTGCATAACAGAGGGAGACAAGACAGAAACCTTAGCTATTTACAAACCCATTAAAACTTTACAGATCAAGAGACATCTGCTGCTGCAGCATTCCAAGAAGCAAAAGACTCCCTCAAACCCCTCCCAGTACCTCACTCCCACCCTCAACCTCCTCCCACTGACTATCATTTCCCCACCTAGGAAAGTTCTGTGTAAGTTCAAGTCTCCCCCTTCCAGGAGTGGGCTGAAGTCTCTCTTCAGACCCCCACCATGCTGGTGGGGAGACTGAGGTCTGTTCTTCAGACCCCCTCCATTGGGAGACCTTCTCAATAAATTCTTTGTTTATGGTCAATCAATCTCCGTGTCCCAGTAAAAGCCGTATTTTCTCCAACAATTAGGTTTCAAGTTCAAAAGCTTACAGTGATCAGAAACAGGGATGAACACTGTTATTTTGAAGTTTGACCATGTGAGCGTCTCATGATCAAAATCCATAGCTGTAGATATTGAAAAGTTACCTGGCAACTGCAACTTTTTAATGATGTAATGTTTCACAGAAACACTATTGAGTGTTATTTCATACTATTTGCAGATGAGGAAACTGAAAGTTAAGTTACTAAGTCATATTACCAAGAGGATATTCTATACACCATTCAAAAGTTCCCTAGATTGAAATCAAATCTATCCCTGCATAGTACTTTTTTTGCTCTTAAAAAAACTCACATTTTACAAACTATAATAAGATAAAAGCTTATGAATTTTAATTCCTAAGCCTTCACCTTTCCTAGTCCCATTATATACAAAAATAAAATTGATTCTGACCTTCAAGTTAGAGTGATAAAAATAAATCCCTGTTGCACTGATGTTTCTTTTCTGTTTCTGAAATAGCTGTTTAAACTCACTCAGGGGATTACTCTAATGATCCACCTGCTTTTTATAAGTACTGAAAAGAAGTAAAAGAGATGTTTGTGCAAGGAAGTATTTATCAGTTCTTAACACATTTCAAGGAAAAATACGTATGAGCTTAAAAAGTTGTTGAGCATCCCAACACAGATATTTCATATGCCTCTACCACTCAGGCTACGATCAGCAAAACTTACTAAATCCATGGTGAAAAAAAATTCATACTGTATAAAACACAAAAATTATCTAATTCTTAATGATAGAATATTCATTTGAGTCATTTACTTAAAGCAAACATGATTTTCAATTGATAGGGTATGAAAAAGATATGATAAATCAGGACTAGTGACATATGAATTAATTCTAATTTTAATTCATTCTATAATTATAATACTTAATTAAGCCTCAATGTACATTTAATTTGATGTCTCACTAAAATCTGCATAATTGATCATTGTAGCATACATTCAGTATGATATACACTTTATAAAGAAAAATGTATTTTTTCCTTTTTAAGAAATTAAAGCAAAAAGAAATCAATTTGAAAACAATAACGGGAGAAAAAAACACAAATCCCATTCTTGTAATATATCAGGGATGGGCAAAATACTGGTTTGAATTCTTATACAAGAAATCAATTGAGATTACAAAGACAAGAGAAACTGTCACCCAAAAATATTGTAGAAATGCTATCCTGGAGACAATGTGGTAAGTATAATTCTTTTATATACTTACATTCGCCTAAAAACTAAAACTGTTGGAAGAATAGCTGCGGAATAGAAGAGGGAATCCTGAAAAGGGAAGTTCCAAAAAGGTTAACACCGACTTCTCTAGACTCACACCTCTTCTTAACCTCTGAACCACACATACACAGAAAAGACTTAAAGGAGCTAACTGAAAAACAAAAGATCTGAACAGGGACCAGAGCTGCCACTCAAGAACAGAATTTGCAATTCAAGTTCAACAAAGATAATTATCTGTTAAAAGTAAAGAAACACCACACTCATCAGAGAAAAAAAAGATCAGAATCCCAAATCCCCACAACATAATAGTTATATGTCCAAAATACAATAAAAATTACCCCCAAAAAAATTAGAACAAGAGAAAAGGAACACAAAGAAATCAAATTAAAAAAGAGATCAACTCTGAGATAACCCACATTTTGGAAGTAGCAAGCAAGGATTTTAAAGTGGGTATGAGTGGATAGGGTGTCCGTCTACCACAAGGGAGGTCCACGGTTCAAACCCCGGGCCTCCTCGACCCGTGTGGAGCTGGCCCATGTGCAGTGCTGATGCGCACAAGGAGTGCCCTGCCACGCAGGGGTGTCCCCCACGTAGGGGAGCCCCTCGAGCAAGGAGTGTGCCCCGTAAGGAGAGCCGCCCAGCACAAAAGAAAGTACAGCCTGCTCAGGAATGGTGCCGCCCACACAGAGAACTGACGCAGCAAGATGATGCAACAAAAAGAAACACAGATTCCTGTGCCGCTGACAACAACAGAAGCGGACAAAGCAAATGGACACAGAAAACAGACAACTGGGGGGGGAGGAGAAATAAATATATAAATCTTTAAAAATAAAGTGGATATAATACAGGCTGTAGGTGTATTCAAGAATGATAAGAGCTGTGTGTTTTCAGGCTTGTCTGGCTCCCAGAAAAGCTCCTAGGCCCTAAGAAAATGAAACCTAATCCAACAAAGAAAGTCCTTTCCTGCCAAACACCTCCCAAACCCACCCCCAAATCCTCTGCAAAAAAGGGACCTAAAATTCCTGCTCAGGGCTCCACTTTTGGATGCACACCTGCAGCCCGGCTGGCTGTTAATAACCCTTCCTTCTCAGGGGAGTCTCCCGTCCTGGTTTTCAAAACTGTGATCTCTGAATCCTCTTGACTGCCATAACAGATATTATAAGAAGCTCAATGAAATAAAGCAAAACACGCTCATGATGAATGAATATATGGAAATTATCAGAGAAACTGAAACAATAAAATGGAAATTTAGGAACTAAGTTAAATATATATGGGTATGTATATGTGTTTGTGTGTGTATACGAGAAAAAGAAATCACTGGAGGGATTTACCAGTCAAATGGAAATGACAGGCAAAAGACTAAGTGTC
The DNA here is from genome assembly GCF_030445035.2 of Dasypus novemcinctus. Classification (NCBI taxonomy): domain Eukaryota; kingdom Metazoa; phylum Chordata; class Mammalia; order Cingulata; family Dasypodidae; genus Dasypus; species Dasypus novemcinctus. The sequence continues at coordinate 37,728,828 of NC_080704.1, forward strand.
CTTGAAGAAAGATCAACACAAGTTATTCAACTGTGGGGGGGGGGGGGGGGAAACAGAGGCAAAAATCTAAAATAAATAAATAAATGAATTCTATAGGATATTATTCATTGATAAAACGAAGTGAGTTATCAAGCCATAAAAAGCTATGGCGGTCATAAGAAATGACAGAACTAGCAACAAAGAATCTCAGTGCAGAAGAAATGAGAAAGACGTTCTAAAGAAATTAAGTTTTTAAATAAATTTCCACTGAAAAATAGATTATTTTCTTGAAAATCCATTTCCCACTAACCGAAACCAGGACTTCTTGGAAAAATGGCTGATTCCAGGTCTGGGGAAGGACATATCCAAGATGAGCTCAGAATGTCTTGTCATAATGAGAAAGCTATCAAACATTACTACAGTCATAGCAAAAAGAATCAGGAGTCAACTTTATTATGAAGCTCACATTTGCCAAAGTTAAAGAAAATTGAGCTTCATAAAAGATAAAAATTGTAATGGAAACACAGTAAATAAGTTTAATTTTATGGGTTTATAATGATAAAGAAAAAATGAATCTATTACCTTCAAAGGCTGATGAGTAAAATTCGTAAATAAATGGAAAGAACCAAGCAGTTTTGCTGCCTCTTTCCTATATAAAATGCACCACTAGGTAAAGAAATATTAGATGAAAGGGAGCATTTCCTCATAAAAATATTCAAACACATGAATGAAAAAGAAATTATAGAATTAGAATATCACCATTTTGCAACTCCCAGTGAATTAATGGATCTGGTCATCCACTAAGCATCAGCAGCTGCTGAAACCACAAAGAGATAGATACAAATGTTATGTGCTTTCAGTTCAAAAAACACAGTACCATGTATGATCCTGACAAAAAAATTAAACTGGGTCTGATCAGGTCTCTGGATACAATGGCCAAATCTCAGAATATACAGAGGACAGAGGACCCAGTTGAACTGCATCATAAAAATGCAGTCAGCAAAAACCTACAATGAGGAGGACTCTATAGGCTGAATGCCCTGGATTCTTCAACAGATACATGGTTAGGGGTGAAAAAAGATATGGTGGAAACATAAATGCATATTGTTAAGTGAAATAAGCCAGTTTAAAAAGGCTATATACTATCTGATTACAACTGTATGCCATTCTTGAAAAAGCCAATCTATAAAGACAGTAAAAATATCAGTGGTGGCCAGGGGTTCAGGTGAAAAGGTAGAGGCATGAAAAAAGAGGATCATGGGGGCATTTATGGTAGTGAAAAATTATTCTATAATGGCAGATACAGATTATTCATTTTTCAAAACCCACAGAACTTTACAACACAGTGAATCCTAATGTAAACTATGGACTCTAGTTAATAATAAAGTACCAATATTGGTTCATCAACTACAACAACTGTACCATACTAAGGCAAGATGTTAATAGTAATGAAACTATGTGCAAGGGGAGAAGAGTTATATAGGAATTATCTCTATATTCTGCTCAATTTTTCTTTAAATCTAAACATGCCCTAAAATCTGCAGTCTATTAATTTAAAACCAATCAGCCTAATACATATATTGGTGAAGGTTTAGAGCAACTGGAACTCAAATTTTAAAAAAGGTCCAGAGAAATACTTGTAAAAGAATAGTCAGGCACATTATTCATAAATGTTCACACAGGGAAAACCACCCAAATGTCCATCCACAGGAGAAAAGACAAACTGTAATAAACTCATATAATGAAATACTACTCACAAGAGAGATGAATCTGAAAAATTATTTTTCTAAGTGAATGAAGTAAAACAGTTTGAAAAATTTCAATGAAGACTCAAGTCTGTTAGGTTTTATTCAACAGTCCCACTGACATTCAATTAGAATCTCAGAAGGAGAATGGGTATACGTGGCAGAAAAAAATATTTGAAGAAATAATGTACAAATTTTTACAAAAGATTATTGGCAGACATTTACAAACAGAAGATGCTTAAGAAAACTGTTTAAAGCTATGAAAAGAGCAAATCTCGAAAGCAGGATGAGAAAAACAAGTTGTTACATACAGGGTAACAATTGAATTAATAGCTGATTTTTTACCAGACAGTACAGAAGTCAGAAAGGAGTTGCTGAGGCAGGGAGAGAGAAGAAATAATGTGATATGGGGGCATTTTTGAGACTTGGAGTTGTCCTAAATGATATTGCAGGGTCAGATGCTGGATTTTATATATCCTGCCATAACCCACTGAATGGACTGGGGAAGACTGAGAGTGTGAACTACACGGTAAACTATTATCCATGTGGTGCAGCGGTGCTCCAAAATGTGTTCACCTAGTGCAATGAGTGTGCCACAATGATGGAGGAAGTTGTTGGTTTGGGAGGAGTGGGGTGGGGAGGTGGGGGGGTATACCGGAACCTCTTATATTTTTTTAATGTAACATTTTTTGTGATGTATATATCTTCAAAAAAATACAATCTACAAAAATGATGGGAGTGGGTTATATGGGAAACTCTTGTGTTTTTTAATGTAATGTTCTTTGTTATCTATTAACTTTAATTTTAAGAAGTGTTAAAAAAAAAAAGGAGTGGAAAAGCCCAATTAAAAGGCTAAAAAAATGTCAATTCACATTGGAATTGTCCTGAATGACACTGCAATGATGGATACTGGTCATTACATATTTTGTCATAACTTACGGAATTGTGTGGGACAGAATATTAATGTAAACTATAATCCGTGCTTAGTGGCAATGCTTCAGTATGTGTTCATCAATTGTAACAAATATACCACACTAAAGTGTGGAAGGGGGAAGGAGTGGGGCATATGGGAATCCCCTATATTTTTATGTGACATTTTATGTACTCTGAAGTAATATTTAAAAAATAAAAATAGTATATAAAAAAAGTCAATCCACAATCCTATATACAGAGAAAATAACATTCAAAATTGACAGCAAAATAAAGACATTGTCAGATTAAACAAATGTGTAAGGAAATGCAGATGAATATACATTCCAGAATTTTTTCCCAACAGACTTGAATGTGAAGAAATGTACAAGAAAATTCACAGGTCAAATTAGATTAATGCCAATTTGAAACTGAGATGCTGAGAAAGGAATGAAAAGCACTGGAAATAATAAATATATGGATAGATTAAAATGACTTTATTTTTCTTAATTAAATATACATATAACTGATTAAAGCAAACATTATAAAATCGGCTAGTGAGGATTACAATGTAGAGAAATGTAATGCTTATAACAACCATAACATAAAGCAGGGTGTGCAAATAGGGAACAAATAATAATTACTATAGATACCAACAAAACTATCACATTAGATACATTTAATGTTAATGGACTGCCATAAAAAGGTAGAAATTGTTACAAGGGATTGAATGAAAAGACCTAACTATATGCTGTCCTTGAGAGATGCACTTTAAATATAAGGACATGAATAGGTGGAAAGTAAATGGATGGAAACTGAGATCATACAAACAGTAAGCATGAGAAGGCAGGAGTGACTATCTTAATAATAAAAAATGTATATAAAAACACAGTGTTACCAATGATAATGAAAGTATCTCATAATGACAATAGAGTCAATTCTATAGGATGGCATAATTGTAAATCTGTATGCATTTAATAATAGTTTCAAACTACATGAAGCATATTTGACATAATCAAATAAGTCAATAATTCAAAATTTAGAATTGGAGATTTTACATCCCTCTTGTACCTTTTGTAAAACTATATAAAAATTCAACGAAGACATGAAAAATTAAAAAAAAACAAGTAGCCATATTGACTTAATTGATATTTTGAAAATATATATCCAACATTATTAGAATATAAATTCTTTTCACTTATATGTGGTATATTTCTATGATAGAACTTATGCTAGGTCATAAAGAAGTTTTCAGTACTGTTTAAAGGAATGAAATCATATAGTTTATATTTTCTGAATACAATATAATTAAATTTGAAATCGATAATAAAAGATCTCAAATATTTAGACATTTATAAAAACATATTTCTAATTAATGGATGAGTCAGTGAAGATATCAGAAAGGTAATCATAAATCTCTTGAATTGAATGCTAATTAAAATTAGGGTAAAAATTTGGGAAATGCAGCTTAAGAAGAGTTTAGAGGGAAATGTATAGTTTCAAGGATTAATGTTCAAAATGAAGAAAGCTAAAATCAATGATGTGAATTCTTCCCATAAGAAATTAAAGAAGAACAAATTAAAATCGAAGTATGTCATGGAAGTCCATAATAAAGAACACAAGTCAATTAAATTGAAAGTAAACATTAGAGAAAAGTCAATAAAACTAAAATCTGGTTCTTTGAAAAGAATGATAAAATTGATATGCCTTTACCTAGGGGAAAAATACATAAAAAAGAGATACAACACAAAATACCAATATCAGAAATTAAAGAGATGACTTCACTACAAATCCTACAGAAATCAAAAGGATAAGAAGAGAATACAATGAATAACATTATGCCAACAAATTTGACAACCATCTAGATGAAATGAATAAATTCCTTGAAAAACAAAAATTAACCAAATGATCCCAAAATAGATGGAAAAGTTGAATACTCTTTGAATACTCTTATCTTGGATATTGGTATTCCTATCAAAATCCCTCACACAAACACACACAAACAAAAACACCCCTGGCTCAGATGACTTGATGGGTCATTTCCATCAAACACTGAAGGCAGAAAATAATACCAATTCTAACTAAACTCTTTCTAATAATAGAGGAGGAAGAAAGTCTTCCAAATGTATTTTATAACCCAAAACTAGAACAACCCAAATCTCTGTCAGCTGGTGAATGACTAAATGTTTATCTACACAGCAATAACATGGAACAAAATATTAATACATGCAAACTGGATGAATTAGTGAGTGAAATCAAACACAAAAAAACTACATACTGTAGGATGCTATACATATGAATTTCTAGAAAATATATAATGAACAACAACAAAAAAAGTTAAATCTTAGCCTGGTATCAGGGGTTGGTGGGTGGGGGCCGGATTAAAGGAAATAAGAAAAAAAAATCTTAGGGAAGTCTGTGGGTTTTGCTTGTTTATTTGTTCTGGGTCCTTGATTCTTTATATCATTGTCTTGAGTATTTTGGAAGCTTTTGTCTTCTCAGTTCCCAAACTCTATCATCCCCATCTTGGTAACCTCATCAATCTAGCACTTCAACTACTACTTGAAGTTGTTATCTCTAGGCCCTATGACGCACATATCCTCCGCTTGTGTATATATCTAGGACAGGGGTTCTTAACCTTTTTTGATCCAAATACCCTTTTGCCAGACAGGTGAAAATCACCAACCCCTTACTAAGTCTACACTATACTGTATATTATTTATAAATTTATCACACAGCTCTAACATATCCCCACAATGTTTCGAATTTCAATTCAAGCGCAGGGATCCCTTTCTGAGAATAAGGACCCCTGCTCTACAGCATTTCAGAATCAGCATTTACAAAATTGACATCAGAGTAATCTCCCCAGGGTTGTCAGAAAGGTTATGGGCTACTCTCATCATTTACTTTCCCTTCTTGTGAGCATCAACGGCTTCCTGCAGTTTTCAGGATATGCTCTCCATTCTTCCATTCATAAAGAATAGGACCTTTATGATTTGCCTTTGACTTAGTTCTCTTTTTATCTACTTCAGCTACACCCCTTTCGTCAGGGGTCAAAAACTCAAGTGCTTCAGGGTGTGAGTGAACAGGGCAGCATGAAGAAAAACAATAACACAAGTGCATGTTATCAGTGTCCCCAGCATGAGTGGTCCACAGATGTGCTGATATAATGGAGAATAAAGGCATCATCTAAGGAACTTAGGTAGCTGTCCTATAGTTCCTGCCCACTCCTGCTATCTTGGCCTAATTTTAATAAATTGGACTTTTCAATATCTGATTTTCATGTGAAAACTCGTGATAATTAAGTTTTGGGAAAAAATCTTTGCAAATTTAAACCATTGACCAAACCAAACTTTTCAGCAGTCTGGATTCTAGTTCATGAGCCCATCAGTCAGAATATCCAGTCTTTCTTCACCTGGAAAGTCCTTATATTTTCTCTGGAATTTAGCTCAATCATCAACACCTCTAAGGAAGCTGTCTTGAATTTCCCATCTCTAATTAAACTACCACCAAAAAACAGCCCCCCTAATAAAAAATGTGATTTGGATGCCCTTTGTACTTCCAGGATGAATAGATAACAATTATTGTCCGTTACTCTCTGCTGACACTCTTCTAAGCACTTTACAGATATTAGCTCAATCTACCCAACAAAACAATGAAGTAGGTACCTTCAGTTATTCCCACTCTACAGATGGTACACATGGGCCACAAAGACGTACAGATTTAGTGGCATTCCTAAGATACAACACTAGTACATAATAGATTTAAGATCCAAACTCATATAACAGAGCCCACATTCTTAATCACCATACTGTAAGAATTCTTATAGATTTTATGACACAGTGCTATAATCACTAACTTCCATGTCTCTTTTTTCTCTGGACTGTTAAATCTTTAGGAACAGTTGTTATTTTCCTTCAATTCACCAAACCTAGCACTTACTAAGCATCCAATTATTATTGGTTGAATGGATAAATGCATGTACAAATGAATGAGCTGATGAGGTACTGAAAATTTGTAATACACTTCCCATGATTACTCTTTTTATTTATTTATGTTTGAGATACTGGGTCTGGGGAATGAACCTGTGATCTCATATGAGGGAAACCGGCACTCAACCACTGAGCTACACCGGCTGCCCCCGAGTTGGTTTTTTCATTTGTTTGCTTGTTTGTTTTTTAGGAGATCCTGGGGATCAAACCCAGAACCTCATAAGTGGGAAGCTGGTGCTCAACCATTTGAACTACATCCACTTCCCTATGATTATTTTTAATTGTAAAAGGTTATATACAATCACTGTAAAATAGAAATTAGAGAGATGTAAATTATACATTAGATAAATTTTCTCCATCCTTTTATTCTCCCTTGTTCAACTTGTCCCTAAGACAAGTCCCAGGGAGGAGCATTGGTAACATTTTCAGAACATGGTATTCTTCACGAAATTTTGTAAGATGCCCTCTTATTAATGGAATTGGTATAACTGGAAAACTAGGCTCCGTTTTAAGAAAATACTCAAGTAAATGTACAAATCTCAGAAAGCACTAGAAGAAAATCTCTCATAGTCAAGATAAATTTTCTCCAAAACTAGTAATATTATAGACTCATGTAGATCATTATACAGAAGGAAATTAACTAAGATTTTCATTTTAATATTATACATGCTACAAAATTTAAATTTGATTTAGAATTGACTGAGGTGAAATGAATTAGTGTAAAACCTTGTCTAACCCACTCAGAGAGTCATAACCTAGTGGTCTGCTACAATATGCAAGAGAAAACTTATAGGATCTGGCCACAAAGCTGTTGTTGTTTACCAAATTGCAACTGCAACTTAAATAGCGGAAGCAAGACTGATGGACTTCAGGACACAAACACATTTTGATGACCAGTACACTTCAGGTATGATCAGGATTCCACACAGCTTGATGAAGAGAGAGAAACTGGGAAATAAAGAAGTACAAAGCAGGCCCATGACATTCTGTAACTTCTTCTGATGTGATGCAATATAAAAGTTACCAACAAGGAAAACAAGTCGGTCAGGAGGCAGTACTGCTCCTAAATCGGAGGACCCAATCAACAACAAACATATCTGACTCCTTTAGGCGGCCTAGGTCTGAAAATAGCAGAACAATATTCAACTGTGCCTAGGGTCTACGTAAAGGCTGCACCTGGTTCTCCAATCAGTCCGCCTCCCCAGGGAAGTAGAGCAGTTCAGTAGTATCTGAACAAGGCGTGGCACATCCTTTATATTTCCTAGCAGAATGTCAGTTCTCCCACATGCATTCCTCTGATCTAAAGCACATTGCTCTCTTTCTAGGCAACATCACAAATAATCAGCGCTTTGGGCTTTTGTCAGGGATTTCAACCATAAAGTGACAAAACCCAGGGTTTGCCAAAATCTTGTTTGGCAGCATCTGTTAGTTGTGGGAGACATTTCAGTATTTATTAAGTGCCAATTAGGTACCCAACCACATGTTGTAAGAAAGCAATAGGCATTGTCAAGGATATAAAAACTTTGGGAAAAAGAAGAATCTAAATTTAGGTATTTGAGGAAGGCCTAGGAGAATGAGAAAGGTTTGGACTATGTAAAAACAAGCCCAATATATGCCTATTAATTCTTATTCAAGGAGCTTATACCTTGATATTGACAGATTTTTTTAGAAAAACTAAAACAGAACATCAAATCTACATTTATTCAATGCTGACTCAATGCAGAAAAATCTGAAGAGAAAAACAGTGTATGAAGGGCTAATATTTGAAATAATGATTTATTGTGAGGAAGAAATAAGCATAATCTCTCATATTGTTTTAAAATAAAAGCAGAAGAGTTTTTTATTTATCCAAGGATAATCAGAGAGTGGTAGTTATGACAAATTAGATTATAACTAATCTATACACCTTTTGCTTCATAATTCATTGTTTTTTAAATTTGCCTACAGTAGCAAATACTTTTTTACATACACTGATTTGAATTTTGATACTTGCATAAATTATTGAAACCACCAATCAAATAGCATACATGGAATTGATGGGCAATTCCATCAGCCTGAAAAGACTCACGCTGCCTAATTGTATTCAAAAGCTCCCTCTAACTTTAACCCCTGACAACCTCTGATCTATTTAGTCTCCATTCCTTTACTTCTTTTTCCAGAATGTCCTATAAATCGAACTAAACCATATGTACACTTCTGAGACTGCACTTTTCATTCAGTGTAATGCTTTTGCGATTTTTCCAAGTTGCTTTGCATATTACTAATTTTATTCTTTCAATTGATGAGAAATATTCTATTGTCTGGATGTAACACTTTTAGTTTATACATTCATCCTTTGAAAGTCATTTGGATTGTTTCTAGCTTTAGGCAATGATATATATAACTTCTATAAACAATAAGATTTTAGTCTTATACACTAAATACCTATGAGTCAGGCTGTTTGATCATGTGGTAAATATAAAATTTAATTTATTAGAATCTGTCAAGCTGTTTTCCAAACTGGCTGTACCATTTTGCATTCTACCATCCATATACAGAAATTCCATTTGCCTTGAATAATTGACAGCAGTTGATGTTGTCATTTTTTAAGACTTTCTAATACGTACATAGTGATATCACACTGATTTTCATTTGAATTTCTCTAATTATTGATGATATTGAGCATCATTCAAGTACTTATTTGCAATATGAATATCTTACATGGTGAAATGTATGTTCATACTTCCCAACATTTTAAATTTAGGTATTTGCTTTTTTAATGTAGAGCTTATGAGAGTCCATTGTATATTTTGAATGCAGGCCCTCTGTTGGATATGTAATCTGCAAATATTTTTATCATTCCATAGCATAATTCTAAGTTCTTCTTAAGAGTTCTTTCACAAAGAAAAATTAATTTTGATAAATTTCAATTGATCAGCTTCTTTTTTCTACAAGTATTATAACTCAGAATTATTTGCCTAATGGAAGGTCATGAAGATCCTCTCCTGAATTTTCTCCTAAAAGTTTTAGAGCTTTACATTTTACATTTAGATCTATGAAGCATTTTGAGATATTTATATAAGGTTTGAAGTTTAGGTCAAGTTGTTCCAACACCTCTTATTGAAAACACAATTCTTTCTCCACTAAATATTCTTTGCAACTTCTACAAAAATCAATTGACCATATGTGAGTAAAGTTATTTCTGGACTTTCTATTATGTTGCATTGATCTATGTGACTATTCCTTTATCAACACCATGCCTTGATTACTTTAGTTTTATGGTAAGGCTTAAAATTGGGTAGCATGTATCTCCAACTTTCTTTATTAAAAAAAATATTATTACTCAAGTTCCTTTGCATTTTGATACAAATTTTAGAATTAGGTTATCTATATTTCAAAAAACTGCTGGGAGTTTAATTAGAATAGTATTAAATCTATGGATCAATTTGGGAAAAATTGACATCTTAGCAATACGAAGTTTTATAAACTATGATTGCAATGTATCTTCTAAGTTCCATTTTGATTTCTTTATATTTTTAAGCAAATCCTGTACATTTTTTGCTAGGTTTATATAAATTTTGAGCCATTATAAGTGGGTATGTTTTATTACACTTGTTTCTAATAATTTATATAAATATAGCTATTTGGGCATGTTGATCTTATTACCTGGAACCTTGGTAAATTCCTTTATTAAACACTATATTTTCTATGTACAGAATCATGTCATCAGTGACAAGGGACTTTATATCTTCTTTATGTTATATATGCATATTATTCCTTTTTATTTCCTTAATGTACTAAAACTACCAGTAAAATGTTCAATAAGACAACCACACTTTGACAAATGCTTTTATTCTACAGTTATTAATATTTCAAATTTCTTTCAATTAATATTTCAAGTTCCTTTCTTATATCATTTGCCTTCCACTAGAGGAACTGCCTTTAGCATTTTCTTTAGAGCCTGTCTGCTATCAATTAATTCTTGGTGTTTTGTTTTCTGTTTTTTTATCATTTGAGAATATTTTATTTTGCTCTCATTCCTGGAGAATATTTTGTTGGATATAAAATACTGTGTTTACATTTCTTTTCTTTTAGCATTTTAAAATATTGTTCTGCTACTTTCAGTCCAACATGTTTATGAAAAATCTGCATTAAAATAATTGTTCCATATGCAAAATTCATATTTTGAAGGCTGATTTTATGAATTTCTCTCCATACTTTTCAACGATTTGATTAAGTATGGATTTTTGGAATATATCTTGTTGGAGGCTTGTTGAATCTGTTAAATTTATGCCTTTTATCAAATTTGGCACTTTTATTTTTATTTATTTTTCTTTTATTAATTTTGTAAAAATATTACATTAAAAAAAATATGAGGTCCCATTCAACCCCACCACCCCCACCGCACCCCTCCCCCCCCAGCAACACTCACTCCCATCATCATGACATTTCCATTGCATTTGGTAAGTACATCTCTGGGCATCTCTGCACCTCATGGTCATTGGTCCACATCATGGCCCACACTCTCCCCCATTCCATCCAGTGGGCCCTGGGAGGATTTACAATGTCCGGTGATTGCCCCTGAAGCACCATCCAGGGCAACTCCAAGTCCCAAAGGAGCCTCCACATCTCATCTCTTCCTGCCATTCCCCATACCCATCAGCCACCATGTCCACCTTTCCCACTCCAATGCCACCTTTTCTCTGTGGACCTTGGATTGGTTGTGTCCGTTGCACCTCTATGTCAAGAGGAGGCTCAGATTCCACATGGTTACTGGATGCAATCCTCCCGCTTTCAGTTGTAGGCACTCTAGGCTCCATGGTGTGGTGGTTGTCCTTCTTCAACTCCATCTTAGCTGAGTGAGGTGAGTCCAATAAATCAGATTGTAGGAGCTGGAGTCTGTTGAGGGTCAGGGCCTGGCTATCATATTGTCAGTAAAAAGATTCAATCCCCTAAATATATCTTAAACCCCAATACCAACTACAATTCCAGTAAAGTAGCATGATAGTCTTATGAAAAGAGATCCCCTCTGGGTCCAGTTTCATCACGCAGAAACACCAGCTCCAAAGAAGGGCCATCTGACATGGCAGTGAACCCTATCTGCCATGACCATAGAACCCGTGGGTCCCTTTAGCCCTCAAAGGAACCAATACCTGGGGATTGTATCTACTTTATCTGTCTCTTAGACTCTGCTCAGTTGTGCATAAGGGCAATCCTTCTGACAGCCTCCAGACTTTTTTTTTTAGAGACTCATAGCCATATAAACTCATTTCTCCTTTCTATTTCCCCCTTACATTAGGTCAGACAGCATTTTAAAGTCATATTATTCTATGTAGACAGGGATATTCTACTGATCCACATCGAACCTTCAATTCAAGGTCATTTTCCAGTTGCATCATCAGTTGGTAGTTGATAGTGATCCCTCAGTGCCAGGGAGGCTCATCCCCGGGTGTCATGTCCCACGCTGGGGGGAAGGCATTGCATTTAGATGCTAAGTTAGGCTTCGAGACTGGCCACATTTGAGTAACATGAAGGCTGTCAGGAGGAAATTCCCAGGCACAGTGCTGCTCTAGGCCTTGTTCTTATTTCAGGCATATAGGCTCACAAGCATAGTCATTAGTATCAGAGGCTCACTGTTGGACCCTCATTCCTTCTCAGTCCTTGCCGCTGCACTTGGGGGACTGCCGCTGCTCCCCTAGGGACCACGGCACAGCACCCCTGGCCAGGGACCCAGTACCCCCCCCAGCTGTAGTTTTTAATTGTTGCCACTATGAGTACATCCAAACATTACCATGCACCCTGGACATATGCCCTGTATAGCTCCCTATCAGCCATATATCCCCTGTCAATAGTATCCTATACCAGTATTCCTCCGCTGCCATTGTTGGACCACTCTGGGATCCAGAACTTCCTGAATATTGAAGCCCCAATATAATGTCAGGATCTCTTACTAGCAAAATGGGATATAGCAATGGGTTTAAAGGTTAGATATAGAATACGTGTTGACTTGGAAAAATTCTACATCCTATCTTTTTCTTTTCCTTTTTTTTTTCCCCTAATTATTGAACTTCTCTTCGCAAGAGCCCTAGACCACAGCAATTCATGTATACAATATACAGCACTCCCACACATCCACCACAAAACCTTTTCCCTTCCACAGCAATACTCTTACAACCTATTCACAACATATTTACTTAAAGTGATGTACAGGGTCTGAGACAATAGCTTTCAAACCAGGTGACATCTGTGCTTACATTGTGGTGCATACTTTAGGACACGCAGTTTTCTAACATTTTTAGTTATCCTATGTTTTACATTATGGTTTATATTATCATTCTGTCATCCCCTATATGATTATGATGTAATATTACATGTTTTATATCCATCCTTGTGTACTCTCACGAAACTCCTCTCTTACCCCACATTTACCTTGGTTCCACACATTTAACATCCATTTTCCCATCCCCTTGGTGCCCACAGTGACAGAAATTTGGCACTTTTAAAGTCATTATTTCTTCTAACAATTTTTCTGCATCATACCCTTTCTCCTATCCTTATAGGACTCTGATGAGTTGGATAGTAAAATTTTGTGCATTAAATTCTTAATTTTGATCTATTTTCAAGTTCACTAACACTTGCTTCTGTTATGGATCTCTTCAGAGAATTTTTAATTGTGGTTATTTTATTTTCCAGGACTATAATTCCTATTTGGTTATTTTTTTAGCACTTATTTCTCACTGAGATATTCTTTCTTTCCACACATTTCTATAGTGTTTTCTCTTGTTTATTGGACTATGGCTAGAACAGCTGCCTTTAAGTCTGACAATTCCAACATCTGCCACATCTCAGGATTGGCGTTGGCTGATTTTCTTTTTCGCTTGTGATTTCCTAAGTTTTCCCTGGTTATTTAAGGGTCAAGTAATTGTCTACTGTTTCCTGGAAATATTGACTATTATGTCAGAAGACTCTGGGTCCTTTTTTTTTTTTTTAAGCAATCTACTTGATTTGATGCAAGCTGCATTTCCAACTCACATCCTATGTAATATGGTTCCAGTATCAATTTAGTTCTCAAAACTTTTGAGGTACTGTTTGATTTTGTCCTGCCTGGGCATTCCCAGGCCCTTCTCTTGGACCTAGTGGGTAACTTAATCTACAGTTCAGTTTGTAAAGTTTGAGATGCAGTTTTGGGGTCCAATTCACAGATGCACAGCCTAGGGGTGTGGACATAGGTCATATACAATTTTAAGGGATAATTTTTCTTCAGTTCCTTCCATTCTGATTCCTCTGTCATTTTCTGATACCCAGGGACCCCTCTTCTAAAGTTCTGAACAGGAAGCCAGAACTTAATTTCCCTGGTCTGCTAATATCCCATCACTGCATCTGCCTCTGAGACCAAGCAGTGAGAGGACATATAGAGGAAGAGAAGAGGAACAGGGATTCCCCACCCCACCCCCACACACCATAATTTCTCTGGTCAGAACTGGCTCTCCTAACCAAGGAATTTTGGGCACCTGCACACAACTATTATCATTGCTGCCACCTTGTGGAATGTCCTGGGATCTCTAGGGTAGAGAGAACAATAAAATTAGGGCATTACTCCCATGATCTCTGACTAATAGGTGTCCCCTATCTCAATATCTGGACCAGAAATGGATGGCTTCTCTTGGGACTCTTTGTCTGCACCCAGGGTATACTTCCCAGTTTCATATAGCTTTTGTATTCAGGCCAAAAGATAGCAGGGGGGAAAAAAATATAAGAAATCCACCATTCCAACTTACATTTCCATCTTTGGATCAATTCTACCTTTTAAATAATATTGCTAATGTCAATCATGCAACCGAAAACAATAATTTCATAACAAAAAATTATTCAATACATGGACATACATAACTGCTAATTACTTCATCCATTTAATCATTTATTCCCACCACAATTATTGACTACTCCCTGTCAAGGCCACAGGCGCTGGGGATTCAGATATAAAAATATTGTCTATGACATGTCTGAGAAGATGTTACAATAACTTGTCCAACTCTATTCTATTCTTTGATCCCTAAAACTTGTTACATAGTTGACTTTCTGCTGGTCACCTTGTATCCTAGTTTTCTTATTAAAAACATGAAGGGCATCTTATGTGTGCTTTTTAGTACTCTTCTTATTTCAAAGTTATTTGAGAGAGGGGAATTTAATCCTTAAGGCCTACATTAGAAAAATAATTTAAATCAAAGATGTAACTGCACAACTGGAAGAACTAGAAAAAGAACAACAAACTAATTCCATTGTAAGCAGAAGAAAAAAAGATTAGAGCAGAAATAAATGAAATTGAGAATAAAAAAGAGGGAATTAACAAAACCAAAAGTTGGTTCTTCGAGAAGATCAATAAAATTGACAAACCCTTAGCTAGATAGCTTAGACTTTACACCCAAAGCACAAGCAGGGGAAAAACAATAGATAAATGGGACCATTTCAAAATTAAAAACATTTGCTTCAAAGGACTGTCAAGAAAGTAAAAAGGCAGCCTACAGAATGGGAGAAAACATTTGGAAACAACATATCCAAAAAGGGTTTAATATACAGAATACAGAAAAAAAATCCTACAACTCAACAATAAAAAGACAAACAATCCAAATAGTAAATGGACAAAAGACTCTAACAGACATTTTTCCAAAGAAGAAATATACAAATGGCTAAAAAGCAGATAAAAAGATACTCAACATCACTATTTTTAAAAAAAGATTTATTTTATTTATTTCAATATCACTACTTATTAAGGAACTGCAATTCAAAACCACAATGAGATAACTTCACACCTACTAGAATGGCCACAATTTAAAAAAAAAAAAACAGAACTACAGGTGTTGGAGAGCATGTGGAGAAAGAGGTACTCTCATTCACTGCTTGTGGGAATGAAGAATGCTACAGATTCTTTGGAAGACAGTTTGGCAGTTCCTCAGGAAACTAAGTATAGAACTGGCATATGAAACGACCATATGATCTGGTGATCCCACTACTAAATATATAACCAAAAGTACCAAAAGCAGGAAATAGAACAGATGTCTGCACAACAATGTTCATAGCAGTATTATTATTCACAGTAGCCAAAAGATGGAAGCAACCCAAGTGTCCATCAATGGATTAATAAACAAATATAGTTTATACACACAATAGAACATTATTCAGCTGTAAAAAGGAATGAAGTCCTGATGCATATGACAACATGGATGAACATGGAGGAAATTATGCTGATTTAAATAAGCCAGATACAAAAGGACAACTATCGTATGATTTCACTAATATGATCTAATTATAATAAGCAAATTCATGAAGTTAGAATCTAGAATACAGGTTATCAGGAGATAGAATGGAGGTAGACAATGGGGATCTGATGCTTAATTTGTGCAGAATTTCTAATTTGATTGTAAATGATTGGAAATAGAGGTGATGGTAGAATATGAGGTAGATTTCCACCATACCATTTTTATAGTATACCTTTCATTACAGATTAAGTTGTTCCCAACCCCCAACCTCCCACAAGCGTGCTTTGAACTTTTGCTCTAAAGTACAGTTTTGGGACTTGGAGTTGTCCTAAATGATATTTTAGGGACAGATGCTAGATATTATATATCCTGCCATAACTGACTGAATGGACTGGGGGAGAGTGTAAACTCCAAAGTAAACTATATTCCATGTGGTGCAGTAGTACTCCAAAATATATTCACCAAATGCAATGAGTGTGCCACCATGATGAAAGAGGTTGCTGACGTGGGACAAGTGGGGTGAGGGTGTGGGGTATATGGGAACCTCTTATATTTTTTTAATGTAACATTTTCTGTGGCCTATGTATCTTCAAAAAAATACAATTAAAAAAAATTACATTCAGGTACCAAGCCTGACCAGAATCTTCCAGGGATTTTCTGTCTATGGCTGGAACCATTTTTTTTAATGCTGAAGTATTTTACTTTTCATAATTTGAAATTGTTGATTGCAGCAAGTTTTATAAAGGCCTGCATATTTTTCTTGAGATTGTATGAAGTCTGTGCAAAAGCTTTGAAAAAATGCATCTGCCTTGCCTGCAGTACACACAATATACATTAATTTAATCTCTATTCTCAAACACTGTAGTTATTTCTGCATTTTCCCTTTATAAAAAATATATTTATAGTGGTAATTCAAGAGGTTGTAACATTTACATGGGATTAAATGAGGTCATTTAGTATTAATGAGTTAATGGCCCAGAATATATTGTAATTTGAGGGATTCTCACTTCTTTGCCCTTAGGTAAATTCATCTATTTATTTCAGGATTTGTTCAGTTTTCCTCCATTAACTAACCTTGTCTATAACATACACAATGTGTAATTTAAACATTTTATTTTAAAAAAAGACATTAGTGAGACAACTGAAAAATATCAATAAAGCCTACAGATAAGTGAAGAATAAAGCCCGAGAGGCACAGATATATATCAGTGTGTATAGTATTCTCCCCAACCATTCCATTTTTCCTACCTCAACAAATTAATGCTCATATTTTTGTCTGGGAAAAATTCTATTAGTCCTCAAACTCATTTCCATCCACATATTCTAAAACCTTACTTTGTTAATGGCCCTGTCTTTATTTTGAATTACTAAACTTCTTTGTATCAATAGATTCCTAGACTCTCAATCTTCACATAAGTTCAAGGATGTCATATAAAAATATGTATACCCACAAACACACACAAACACACACACACACACACACAAATCAATCCCCATGGATATCCTGCTCTGTGTTCTTGCTTTGAGGACCTGCTTGAGAACAAAGTGTACTGTCTCCAATTTATTACTGACACTGGTCAGGTATTCACTTCTATAGCCCCATTGGTATAGCTCCTCTCTCTTCTACTTTACTGAATTTTTCTTCAATCTATATTTGGTCATCTACTTCTCCAAATTATAATGGATTCTCTATGACTTAGATGTCCATTCTCTATTATAGGGGCTATCTCCTCCACATTACAACTATAGTTATTCTCCAGGATTCTGTTCTCAGCCTCCTCATGTTCTAGCTCTCTCTTGATGACCTCCTCTAACATCCAGAAGACTCCTAAAATCCAGTAATTCAGAGCTGAACTTTCTCAAGCTCTAGTTTCATCTTTTCAACTCCTCTTAGATATCTCGGTATAGATGCCTACCAACCTCGCTGCTAAACGTCACATTACAAATGATTTTGTTTCTTACCAGTTTCGCTCCTCCTTGTTTTCTTGATTTGTAAATGAGGACTGCACCATTCTTTCAACCTCTCATCTGCCCATATTTTCCCTTCCAGTCTACCACTCAAGGTCTATATCTCCATCTATCTTTCAGAGTAGTATATGTATGTAATAATTTGATGATTATTTATTCTTCCAACTGGAAGCAATTTTTTATTTTATGAATTTCCATATGCAGCATTACTGTATCACTTTCTACAGTGATTTAATGAAATTCATATGTCAGTTTGTTATAGACATTCTATCAATTCATCATTCTATCCCTCTGCCTGTAATACATTATGAGACAATAATGAAACAAATGTTTCCTTAGTAAATAAAACACCTCAATCTTAAACTACTAAAAATATTCACTAGTTCAACAAATACTTATATCATTAATTCTATGTTCCTTGCATTTATGATACATACTGAGTTTATAATGATTAAATATAACTATATTCCTGTTTTCACACAACTTACAGATAAGTAATGGAGAAATATAATGCACAATGGTTAGAAGTGATATATGTTACAAAGGAAAAATATAATTCTGATAAATAAGTATAATTTAGATAATGTGTTCAATGGAAGGGTACTTCTTTTAAGGAGCTGACATTTAAAAAGAGTCTGTTAGGTCTGCCAGAGCATATTGGGCAAAGAGAATAATGTAGAGTGATAAGTTTGGTTTTTTTTTAATTGTAAAATATTTTCTAAGAAAACATTATAACAGTCCTGGAAATTATGTCTAGCCTATATGTTCCATATATATATATATAAAAGAGTAAGCTAAAGCAGCACAAAAATGGGGATAAAAGATACCTGCTTTACTATCCCTTCTTTCTTACCAGTAGTGCTTGGCATGTAGGAATCTATGCTGATGTGAGATGCTAGAATTTGCTGCCAGCAAATACCTTTCTCTGCCTACTGATACTGGAAGCATGGAAGAACAGTGGATACAAGGATTACAAAAATCAAGTGTAATTCTGGCATCTGCTGCCATTTTCAACAGGACGTGCTGAGTTTAAGAACATTAGTGGCACGTTCTTCCTGCTAAATGTTGCTCATAACATTAGGCTTGATACTCTCTGTTAACACTCTGTTGGCACTTTCCATACTTAGCCCTGTGTGGTAGCTGATTGTATATAAACACTATCTTTGCCAAGAAATTGGAAGCTTCAGGAAGGCAGGGACTGGGTTTCAGGCATCTTTGTATGAACAGAGGCAATGACTTGCAGAAAACTGTTTCTCTTTGCATATTTGTTACCCCTGAAGAAATCTGATCAGGTGCAGAATACTTTCTACATAAAACAAAACTTTTATTACAAAAGCATTGTTTTTTTTTAAGAAAGAATAAAAAGTGTTGGATTTTTTTGGTTAAAAAGAAAGAAAATTATAGCCTAGAAATAACGAATTATATCTGTCTTTAAGTTTCACCCTAAATACTAAACATTCAGTAGATTTGTTTCAAGGGAATGGAAGCTGGGCCTTTTCCCTTTTATTTGCTTTTCTGCTACCATTTTGGCAAATATAAAATTTACAGCTGGTCTCTCTTATGCTGTCAGAGTGATTTAGCTTTTCTCTGTGGATTTGACAAGAGGAAATATTCTTGTCTTGATTGCCATTTATAGCAACGTTACACATGTACATCAACTGTGAATGAATCTCAAATGCTTTAAATAGGTCTATGTAAAGAAATGCATGAAACAAACGATGCAAAGAAAGTGCTACCAAGGGGTAGGGGAGCTGCAGTTTTATACTCTTATGTTATTAAACATCAATTGATAGTCAGGTTCTGCGAGACTTGAAAAACTAAAATGCCGGTCCCCTGTGTGTGAACTATTAAATAACAATCAACTTAAGAACTGATTTGCTCTTTTTTACACAAGAATTTAAAAGACACTAACCATGGAAATCTGCATGACTATATTTAAGAAAAATTCAATCTTTTCATCATCTAACATTCATAATTAACATTTGACAAAATTTATCTAAGTTAACACTCCCTACAGTCAAATTTAACTTTTAGGGTATTACTATCTCCCACACTTTCTGATAACCTATCTTTAACGAATACAAAAAGTGATATTTAAATTTTTTTTTTAGGCACAGAACATTTAGAAAGGATATGTTTACTTTTGAAGGAAATGACATAAAATATTCTCTTCATCCACACATCATGGATATTCAAATCTGATGGGACATGTATCTAGGGTAGGCAATATGTGTCACTCTTTTAAGCGGATAAAACCCCTCTTAATTCTGGCACCAAGTGAACCAGATCACTTCATTCTTACACTAAGCAATATTAGACAAACTCACTGTGTGTTAGATTTCTGTCAACGCCGTCCAAATTATGAAGTCCTTTATTAAAGAATTTATTCTCACATGACAGTACTTATACCTCCCTGGTCATTTCAATTAGCTTTTCTACCTCCCTCTCTGATTGTGAAGTATTTTTCTAGAAGTGGGAGTATCTAGAGACATTATGTCCTAGTGCTCAATTGTACATGCTCAGATTCATGCAAAGTTTTTCCTCTCTCTCTAAGCTGGTTAGCTTGAACATTGACAATATCTCTACTGTTCAGTTTCCTCACCAATAAATGGGCAAAATAGCAATATGTACTTCATGAGGAAGTTTTGAGGACCCAGTAAGGCAATATATACTAATTATTTAGTGTAGGGAATGGTGATTGTAAATGACCCGTTAACATTTCCAAGCACCTTCATTGTTATGACTATTGCCAGTGAAAAGTGGGATGTCATAACTAGAAGCTGTATTTAGAATGTTTTAAGATTGTATAGTCTTTATACACAAAATGCCTACTCAACAAATTATGTAAACAATTTGAAAATGAGAGATTTTTCAAAAACTTTCCCTTGGAAATATTGGTAAATTAATAATTTAGTTGAATCCGTTTTATTCCTGAAGTCGATGTCTTAATAGGAAAGATATATTGTTCCTAAAGGATCCTGATTAATTATATATTGACATTGTTTAAAAATAAATCTAGACTATTTTTCAAAGCCAGTAAATGTTCCAACTCTCAGTTCCATGAAAGCAAGCAGGTTTCCTTCCATCAATTAGTATAAAATTCAAGTGTTACTTTCAAATTTAAAAAGTTGGTGGGTAAACTATGCTAGCAAAGGTTAATGGAAATATGAGAAGAACAATGAGTTCTCTTTGATATATATTTGAATTTATTTTCCAAAAAGGAGCTAGGATTGAACAGTAAATTGGCAATATCATTCTAATTTTAGAAAATAAACCAGTTCTTGTTCATTGGATGGGTGCAATAAATATTTTGTAAAGATGTGATATCTTTTACATGTTTGTAAATTTTTAGAATCCATCACAAAAATGACTAATTGCCAGGGTTTATCATAAAAATTAGAAGTATGATACTAAATGCACAGCTCCTATTGAATGAGTATTTTATCCCTATTTTTTAAAGACACTTCCTCCTCCTTTTTTGTCTTGTTGCTAATGAAATGTCACAGTAGAAAATTATTTTCCATTTCTCATTGATAATGCGATGTCAAAGTGGCAATAAGACACAACTAATATGAATTCCTAAGGGATGTCCTATAATTCATAAATTGTCACATTTAGTGTTTAACTCACTAGATCATAAAATATCAATATTGCCAAAATAAGATGACAGCAATGACAATGACAACAGTAATGATAGGAAAGCTAACATGAGTGTGCTATAGATCAGGCACTATGCTAAGCACATATACATATCATTGTCCATAATATGTAAGCTTTATAATGTATACGCTTTTATCAACCCCATTTTACAGATGAGAAAATTAAAGTTTATAGAGATTAACTAAATCGACTTAAGTCATAGATGTGTTAGTGGTAGAAGTGGGATTTAAGCCAGGACTGTGACTCTATAAGAGTATAAGCATTTAATAACTAATACCTAACTTTGTCTAAGTGCTTTCTAATTTTCTTAGACTTCAACAAATTCCAATAAAAAGGTAATATTTGTGGGCCACATTGGGATAAATTAGAAGTAAAGGATCTATATGGGATTTGGCAAAAACAGTCTTTACATTCCCTTTATAATACATAATTATGACAAGAGAAATAAAATACAAAGATTATGGAATATATTAATTCTGAAACTATAATAAAACATTATGTAAAATCTTTTCAATATTATTAGGAGTTTTGAACCTGCTTAGAGACATAGCTGTTTTTTTCCCCCTGAGGTACTGGGGCTGGGGATCAAACCCGGGACCTCATACATGGGAAGCAGGCATTCAACCACTCAAGCTATATCCTCTCCCAACATATAACTTTTTATATATTAGCGTTCCTGGTTGAAATCACCTCAATTTCTAATCATATTTTAGCAGTCACATCTTAAAATCCCTGACAGTCACCATGAAAGAGAAACATTGTAATTCAGGTCAAAAACTTCTAAAAATCAAGGGGAAACGGACTTTGGCCCAGTGGTTAGGGCGTCCGTCTACCACATGGGAGGCCCACGGTTCAAGCCCCGGGCCTCCTTGACCCGTGTGGAGCTGGCCCATGTGCAGTGCTGATGCGCGCAAGGGGTGCCCTGCCACGCAGGGGTGTCCCCCGCGTGGGGGAGCCCCACGCGCAAGGAGTGCACCCATAAGGAGAGCCGCCCAGCGCGAAGGAGGGAGCAGCCTGCCGAGGAATGGCGCCGCCCACACTTCCCATGCCGCTGACGAGAACAGAAGCGGACAGAGAAACAAGACGCAGCAAACAGACACAGAAAACAGATAACCGGGGGAGGGGAGGGGAATTAAATAAATAAATCTTTAAAAAAAAAACTTCTAAAAATCCTTTTAAAGTGATCATGCAAAACCTTAAGAGTCTAAAGGATATAACAGCTCTTTTATTAACAAATATAATGTGGAAATTTCTGTGATATAGTGAACTCTGAAGTGCAATTTAATTTTTCCATATACACTATCTCAGCACCATGGAGACTCTGATTTGCGTGATAAGCATCCATTTGTAGAAGAGCATTCTGGAGCTAGCATGGATATAAACAACAGGGTGCATAAGCTGCAAAGGAACAGAATACACATGAAAACAAGCTTTGGGGCATGGACGGAAGTTGTGTCCAAAAGCAGCCCCCACTTAGCTTCCCCACACCCACCCCGACTGTGTGCCATGCTCTTTGTATACCGTGAACCCAAAGTCCTTTAGGAATTCTATGGCTTACTGTTGACAATGAGTAGCAGAACACCATGCAGCTACTCCTGAAGACAACAATATCCAGACGGTACCATACATCCTTAGCCATACTTACCTCCTTGTGGGGAAAAAAAAAGGATTTGAGTTCTACACTTCTAATGGTTTTTAAACACCTGAGGGACCCCGGGGCATCCTGGTGGACTCTGCTCTGTGCTCAAGCACCCCTCAAGGAGCCATTCCCTTGTGAGGTGGAGATGACTCCAGTCCCTGACTGACTTCTGGGCTGAGAGAATGAACATGGTTCATCATGCCAAGAATCCATTCATGGTTCTGATGGTTCTCTGTGACACATTTACTGGGCAGATTTGCTCTAACTTATAAAACTTTTAGTATCACTAACCTACCAGACAGTGATGGTGACTATGTTAGCATCATATATCCAGATAAAAACTGCTGTATGCTAGCAAGTTCAAGATGTCGTTTCTGAATTTCTATAGCCATTTCCCACCAGAATACATTGTGATTACATATCACCACGCTTTTTTTTTTATATATGAGTTTGTCTCTACTTTTTAAATACACTGTTATTCTTTACACACCAGGCCTGGGCTCTCTAGATTTCTTTCAGACCCTTGGCACAGCAGGTCTTAATAAACTTGTTGGCTGATAGTTCCTCAATTCTATATTTCACACATCATCATTCATATCTAAGATGAGGTTAATGTTTTGGGGTTCTTTGTTAATAGTGGGACTAAACTTATTCACATGTTTATTTTTTTAAGATTTATTTTTTATTTATTTCTCTCCCCTCCCCCAGTTGTCTGCTTTCTGTGTCCATTTGCTGTGTGTTCTTCTGCGACCACTTCTATTCTTATCAGTGGCATAAGGAATCTGCATTTCTTTTTGTTGCATCATCTTGTTGTGTCAGCTCTCCGTGTGTGTGGCGCCATTCTTGGGCCGGCTGCACTTTCTTTCACGTTGGGCAGCTCTCCTTAAGGGGCACACTCATTGTGCATGGGGCTCCCCTACGTGGGGACACCCCTGCGTGGCACGGCACTCCTTGTGCACATCAGCACTGCACATGGGCCAGCTCCACATGGGTCAAGGAGGCCCGGGGTTTGAACCGTGGACCTCCCATGTGGTAGGCAGATGCCCTATCCATTGGGCCAAGTCTGCTTCCCTGTATTTTTTTTAAACACAGTTTGCCTGGAATCAGCTCCCATTTTTAAAGTGTTGGCCAAGGTGTGGAATGCACATTCTTCTTTATCATATCAAGCCCATCCATTTATAAAAATTCCTTCCTTCCACCTGGATGTAAAAACAATTACTATGAGTTTAGGACTACAAATGGTACAAAAAGTAATGAGAACTGAAACGGAAAAACCATGGAGCCAGGAGGCTTGGAAGATGTGGGTCAGCAAAAGCCACGTGCTAGTGAGGAGGGATGCAGAAAGAAGTTAATTGGTGGGAGAAGTAGAAACAGAACCAGAAAGTAGTTGCGTCACCATTTTGGGAAGCACTAGAGAAGAGAGCAACAGATGTCTGCAGCTGAGGGGGTGACAAAATAAGCCAAACTTTAGAGCTGCTTTGAATCTAACCCTTTTCAATTTTCTGTTCTTAGAAGAAGCTGCCTGGGTGGCTGTTCTTTTCTTATTTCCCTATAAATGCTTTAATAAACCCCATTAATAACCATAAAAAAAGTAATGAGAGAAGATGGCCTATCTTAGAAACCTGCAACCTCACTGGAGAGTTCTGTGACACATTAGGAGAAATAGATCACATATACTGAGAATAAAACACATGCAAAGGCTGAGGGATGCACTATAAACATGTCAGCTTTGTGTGAAGACAATTGGAGCTACTTGACTACTTCTAAAAGATACTATAGTCCGCTTATAGCACTGCCTCACAGAACAAATTACAATTTACTTAAAATCTTTTGTCTTTTGAATAGTGGAGCCATCATATTAGCTTGGAGTTGTCTGCTAGAACTCAAAAGCCATATCCCACCATTTGGTTGAACCAAGTTACATGATGTCCCCCAAATTAAGGTCCAAATAGTTTTACATAATTCCATTTTGTGTGACATGCAGTATTTTTCTTTACCTCTTAAACGACTGGTTGGCAAACTACATACAGTCCACCAAATCCAGTCTTTGTTTTTGTAAATAAAATTTCATTCAAACACAGCCACATACATTCATCGATGTATTGTCTTATTGCTGCTTTCATGCTAAAACAGCACTTTTGAGTAGTGTTTTTATCCCACCCACCCCCCGACTTTTTATGTGCTGTCTGCTCTCTGTGTCCATTGGCTGTGTATTATTCTGTCTGTGTTTTTTTAATTCCCCCTCCCCCCCTTGAGGCTTGCTTGCTGTCTGCTCTCTGTATCCATTCACTGTGTGCTCCTCTGTGTTCTTGCTTGCCTCCCTCTTTTGTTGCATCACCTTGCTGAGTTGGCTCTCCATGGTGACTGCAGGCTGGATGGCACTCCACAGCATGCAGGTGAGCCTGCTTTCACAAGGAGTCCAGGACATGAATCCAGGGCCTCCCATATGGTAGACAGGAGCCCAACTGTTTGAGCCACAGCCGCTTCCCTCTCAGTAGTTTTGATAGTGATTATGTGGTCTGCAAAGCCTAAAATATATACTATCTGGTCTGTTACAGAAAAAGTTCTATAGAAAAGTTAACCACTGTCATAAACATTTAGCCCACAGCAAAACAAATGTTAATTTTGACACTACTTGCCATAAATACAGCTCAACAAAACATTGAAATTTCAAGCACAAGTTCATAAGCACAGTCATCAGAATCAAGGGCCCATGATTAGACCATACTTCTTCACTGGTCATTGCCCCTGTACGTGGGGGATTGTTGCTGTTCTATTGGGGAAAGTGGCAGAGCTCCCTAAGATGGGAACCCAGCACTCCCTCAGTGGTTATGTGAATCTCTACCCACTGTGTCAATACCCAACAGAAACCCAAACATATCTATACACTGAGAGGGTCTATAGCTGCAGGCAGGAGAGTCCCAACCACCAGCCATGTGGGATCAAAGCCCCCTCTCAAGTGAGAGGCAGAGTGGGCATCACCATCCCAGGGTCCTCAGTATTGGGGAATAAAATATGGACTAGAGTAGACTTACTGGTAGTCTACCATAAAATTATGATGACTCTAGCACTGGAAGAAATTATAGCACTGATATGGAGACAGTGGCCACTGGAGTTGCTGAAGGCAGGGAGAAGGAAAAGGAAGTGTGATATGGGAGCATTTTCAAGACTTGGAGTTGTCCTAAATGATATTGCAGGGAAAGGCAGGACATTATATATCCTGCCATAACCCACTGAATGGACTGAAAGAGAGTGTAAACTACAATGTAAGCTACAATCCATGGTGTGTAGCAGTGCTCCAAAATATATTCATCAAATACAATGAATGTACCACACTAAGAAGTTGTTGATGTGGGAAAAGTGGGGGCTGTGGGGATTGGGGTATATGGGAGTCTCCTATAGTTTTTAATGTAACATACGGTGTGATCTACGTATCTTTTAAAAATAAAAAATATATTTTAAAAAAGGTAATAAAAAAAGAAACCTTCACTTATACTAGCGTAGTTTGAATGTGTCATTTGTTTCTTCTTGGGACACTTACTGAAAAACAATTAAACATTTCTTCATCCATGCAGTGTTTACTGGCTACCTTCTTTGTGGTAGGCACTCTTCTACGTGTTGGAGAGGCAGCAGATAATTAAAGTCCCTGCTCCCACCAAGACTGTACTATAGAAGAGAAAAGCAGAGAAGATGGAGAATGAAGCTCAGAATATTTGGGCACTCTTTCTCTCAAGACTCCACTAAAATTATAGTAATGAAATAAAAATATAAACCTAA
Organism: Dasypus novemcinctus; assembly: GCF_030445035.2. Taxonomy (NCBI): domain Eukaryota; kingdom Metazoa; phylum Chordata; class Mammalia; order Cingulata; family Dasypodidae; genus Dasypus; species Dasypus novemcinctus. The sequence continues at coordinate 37,755,733 of NC_080704.1, forward strand.
AGAAGAAAAAGAGATGGGACTATTAGAAGATGAGACATGACACTAAGTTCCCAGAAAGGAAAATTGTATGGAGGCACAACAGTAATAAAGGTAGAACCAAATAAAGCAAGGATATAGAATACAGGAGCTAAAGAGGGACATAGAACATATGATGAACAAAAAATATAAGCTAATGAGCAATTTTGGAAAAGAGAAAAAATGGAGGGAAATTATTTTAAAAACTGAAGGTTCCATAGGGTAGAAAAGAAGCTTGAGTCTGCAGAGAACCCAACAGCGCCACTACCCTTTGCTGACTGAGGGTAAGAAGCCCCAGAGCATGACATAGCCTCTTGAATTTTGAGAAAGCCAGGGATAAATGCAAAGTCCTAAAAACTTCCAAAGAGGCAAACCTACAGTGGGAGAAACAGATTTTCGACAATGGAATGAGAAACAGCCTGTGACCCACATTTCCCATCAGTATCATTCCATGGTTGCCTTCAAAGCTCTTATGCAAATGACTTTGGCTAGAATTTAATATAGCTATTTGTACACATCCTTTTCTATGTATACCTATCAAGTATGAGGGCAACGTTTGGGAATTTTTAGAAATTTTCAAAAACTGAGGAAATTTACTTGCCAGGTACCCTCTATTAAGAAGTTGTATGACACTACATTGAGCAATATGATGATGAAAACCAAGAAATAGGAAGGACTTGGGATTCAATAAGACAGTGAATTCACCCAGGAGTCAAGTGGAAAAAATTCCAAGTAATAACTATAAATAACTACAAATGATTTGAAGACTACGTTTTCTCTAAAAGACTGGAACAAACCACAATAACAGACAGGGTGAATAAGAAGATATAAGTTATTAGTGATTCTATGATACCGGCATTTCATTTTTGCTCTGAACAAAGAAAAAGAAAGCCAATTACTACTACTTAATTTGGTGGGTTGCAGAATGAACAAGCAAGCCACGTTTTCATTCTGAAGTGAACTAAAGTGTGCCACCATTGACTTCATGGAAAGGTCATCCTTTTGACCTGGATGCTAGAAGCTCTTTCTGTAAAGAAAAACAAACGTTTTAAGATTGGACCCAAGCAGACAAACTGGAATCTTAGCACATTGCTCTGTTGAAACCTGAGCCAAATTCACTTAAGTCATACCTTGTGTTCAAATTTTTAAAACACTGCAGAAACAATATAGGGACTATTTAAATATGGTTACAGAAGTGAAAGTAAACACTATTAACATTGACAAATAAAAGTGAAGATAAAAGTGAGAGAAACTGGAGATAGGCAGGATACAGCAAGCAGATGGAAGGGTGGGCTCACCCATTTCCTTCACCCATGGAGGCAAAGTGGAAATCTTGACAAAGGTGATAGAAGAAGAAATCGAAGTTTATGGTTGTTTGCTGGAATGCCAAAGGTAAACAAGAAAACTAAATAATATAAAGTACATGCAATAACAAGGGTGATGAGAAATGGTATGAATTCCTTTATTTTGGTGGCACAGAAAAAATATATATTGTCTAAGTTAACAACATAAAAATTGTAGTAAGTGGCTGGATTTGGGAGGTAGAGAGTTACTAAAAATAAGAAATAAAATAAACAGATTCTAGCATATGATGGTAAATTGGGAGAGGAAAATGAAACATAATGATTTTTTTAAACCCTATATACTACTGGATTTCTTACTTCATGCATGTATTACTTTGATAAAAATGCAAATATATAAAACAATAAAAAGCATATCTTGTTCCATGTAAACTACTAGGCCTAATCTAATTAGACATACTATTTGTGGTTCTCTACATTTTGAAGATGTCTTAAATTTATGTTATTTGTATAAAGAAAATTGCCTTCCTAGAAGCAATCGTTATGTCAAATTTCTAATACTATGTAATTCAAAAAGAACTAAATCCTATACATTCATCATGTTAAGATTTAGACACAACTTGTCAATTTCAATCAGATGCCTATTGAGAATTTATTTATAATCACTTCCCCAAAAACAAACAAACAAACAACACAGACAAACCAAAAAACCTGAGGTATTCATCCTTACTGGAAAGTTGTGCAAAAGTCATCATCAAATAAATGATTTTTAATCATTAGGTTTATGGTTAACTTTTTTTAAAGATTCTGGGTATTTTCTATAGGATTGATGAAAAGTATACTAGGAAGATTAAAAAATATCTTTTTTTCTTTCAAGAATCAAAAGGGTATTACTGAGATGGTAGAACTTTTTCATGTGAGTTCCTTCTTTTCCTGATGGTCTGCGAGTTTAAAGCAGGACCTTTTCCACATTTTATGCCAGTTCTAGGCACACTTACTGACAGAGTAAGCACTTGTTGACTACACACACACAGAATATAGCATTGTCATGGATTACCTTTTACAATAAAAGGACTAACACGTATAGAAAAGGTAAGAAACACAAAGAAAGAATGCATTATAACCTCAGGATAATGGATAGTACTGGAGGTCAGCTGTGAAGGGGAGAGCTTCTGCTCTATTATCTGGCGATTTGCTTTTAAAGACCTGAAGCAAATACGGAGTCGATATAAATATTGTTAAATATTGATTGGTGAGCACATGCACGTCAGTTATATAATTTTGTGTATGTTGATTCTTAATTTTTAATTATCAAATACTTTAAGGAATAACATATCTAAAATGTGCTTTTCTCAACAGTCCTTTGAAACTATCCCTATTTTTTCAAAACAATTTCTGAAACTGAAATGCAATGTGCAAATGACTATTATTCAAATGGTTAAATGGCTCTTTGTCCTTTTCACAAAAATATTTTAATGGATTAAATGGTAATGTCTATAGCTACATGTATCAAAATTTGTATTGACTTATGATATTAATCATGAATTAATATATATATAGTCACTGCAAACTAGATTGTGCTTCAAATTCATGCATGGATTTATCTGAGTTCACCAATAAATCTGAGTTTTTATGAATGCAATAAATAATTTTCAATAAACCACAAATACTCACTGAAAAGGAGTGGTATATTTAGTAAGATTACTCCTTCTGTTGAATATGTGGCAGTATATATTGCTTAGGTATATTTTGCTCAGTAAACTACTATATTTTCAAAAAAAAATGGTATAAAATCAAAGTCACAAATATTTTATGCCTACTATATATTTCATATAAGTGGTTTCCCTCTAAACATGAAAAATATTTTCTGCATGTATTTGATTTTCCTATTGTAGAATGAAACCTAACCATGGGAAATAATTGTAAAACTATTATAATAGCATAACCAAAATGAGCATATAAAACATTTTCATAAGTAGATATTTTGGGAACTTATACGCTAATAGGATACTGATGAATATTTATCAAAACATGACAGGGTTTCACCCAATTTAGCTGAGGAAAAATCTCACTGAAAACTCTATGCATCTAATCTTTTCAGATTATGTACTGTCCAATTTACTTGTTCATTTAGTTTATAGTTTGAAAATCTAGCCAAAGGAGATAAAGGATTTTTGAAAGCCACCCTTAGTGACAGAAAAATCCTGGTGTAGAAAAATTGTAATGCCCAAAAATTATTTGTGTCCTTTAATTTGTACCAAAACCACCTTAGGAACTAGGGTACCAACAACATGTAGTAACAAGTCTTTGGGCCTGGAGTCCAAGCAATCAAGTTTTTAGTTACAACTCCATCTTTACAACTCTAGATCTGTTTGGTTATCTTGAAATGAGATCACCGATGTACAGAATTACTCATCTTAGCTCTAAATTATCCAGAATTAATCTTTTGAAACTTTAACTTCTAGCTTTCATGTGAAACAGCTCAAGTACTTCAATACTGCCTTAATCATTGCCACCTTCACATATCAGTCTCCCAATACTTTTTGCCTAGTTATGCTGAAATCACCTCTGAAAACCTCCCTTACATCTATAGTCTTGCTTCATCCACATTCATCCTCCATTTTCTTACCAAGTAGTCAGAGAGAGAGATCTAATGTCACTTTCTTTGAAAATTCTTTGACAACTGCTCTTCCAATTATCTATTGTTGTAAAACAAAATATCCCAAAACTCAGATGCTTAAAGTCATTTCATTTTGCTCACAGTTTTGTGTATCAGGAATTTAGCCAGGGCTCAATTGGGTAGTTCATCTCTAGTCCAAGTGGCAGTTGCTGGGGCAGCAGCATCCATTTCCAATACCATATGTCTTCTTGCATCATGTCTGGTAACTCAGTGTGCTCTGACCTATATTTGTCCCTCTCTATGGCATATCATCCCCAGGTACCATCTACTTGACTTATACTTATTATAATATGGTAGTCTCATGAAAGATATTGTTCTATCATGTTACATTCCAAGAGCCAAGGGTCCTAAAGAAAGTACAAGCTTCTAGTCTCTTAAAACCTAAACCGTGAATCTGGCACAGTGTCATATAGCCCCACAACCACAGTGCCCTCCTCTCTTCAAGACTCTAGAATTCCTAGGGATGTAAATGCCAGTTGAAAGAAAGCTAGAGAATAATCTAGGGACTGATGAACACAGTAAACCCATAGTGGATGAGAATTGTGATTGACAGTCAATATGCAAGTGTCCTTTGTGAGCTAGAGCAGATGCACATCACTATTACAAGTTGGTATGAATGTGGAGAAGCATGGGAAAAATACAACTGGAGTGACCTATGGACTGAGGTTAACAGTAGTAATGTAATATTCATGCATCTATGCCAAAGATGTACTGTGTTGATAATGGGGGAGTATGGAAAAAGTGTGCCAAAGGTACACTATGGACCTGGTAATAATCTGATGATATTATCTCATAATCTGTAACAAATGTTCTACCATGCTGTGGTGTGTTGCTAAAAGGGTGTTGTATGGGAATTCTGCATATATGCATGATTGTTTTGCAAGTTTACAACTTCTGTCATAAAAATATATTTAATAAATAATAATAGGGTGGGTTGGGGGAAAAACACACCAAATGTAAGATAAGAACTGTAGTTAGTAATAAGATTTTGACAATATTCTCTCATAATTTGTAACAAATGTCTCACAACAATGCAAGGTGTTGGTGGTGGGCTAATGTATAGGACCCCTGCATGATGTTATACATGTTTGCTTTGTAAGTTAACAACTTTTACTATACATTTACTGTTTATGTATGTGCATGTATAAATGATATAATAATAATAGGCTGGGCTTGGGGGAAAAATATACCAAATGTAAGATACTTTGGTTAGTAGTACTATTTTGAGGATGCTCTTTAATCATTAGTTAAAAATGTTTCCCAACAATGCAAGGTATTAGTGGTAGGGCGAGGTGAGGTATGAGAGCCGTGTATGCTGTTATGTATGTTTGTTTTATAAGTTCACAACTACCCTTATACTTATTGTTTGTGCATATTTATGTTTAAGTGACAAAGTTCAATAAATTAAAAAAAAGTTTAGGGGAGTAGGTGTAGCTCAGTGGTTGAGCACCTGCTTCCCCTATGTGAGAAAAAAAAAGACTCTAGACGTCAAATCTCAGTGGGATACATTTCAAAAAAATCTTGGCCATTGTTGATCCACAACAACTCCCCAATATTTTCGATATAATCTCCACACACAACGTTCATCAAGTCATGGCCTACTTTTTTGGCAATAGTTCATGCAATATCCACTAACCTAAACTTGGTCCCCATACGCATATCCATCCATTCCACTAATGGTTTCCACAGTGCACCCTGTTCTCTCAAGTGCTTCCTACTTATTTAGACTTCCCTACTCCACTGAAGACAACTAGCTAATAATCAAGTACATCACAGAAGTCAAGGTGTTTGTCACATGAGCTATGTTCAACTTTCAATTTTAGGACTATATAGCAAAAATTACTTTGAAAGTTACAAAGTTCGAGCTGTTACTATCAGCACCCAAAACCACGAAATATTCCAACTATGACAGAAGAGGAAATAGACTTTCAAAAACGTGTAATTCCTACATATGGATGCAATGTGTCTTTCAGGTGTCCTCTTTTTTTTTTTTTTTTTTTTTAAGATTTATTTATTTATTTAATTTCCCCCCCTCCCCTGGTTGTCTGTTCTCGGTGTCTATTTGCTGCGTCTTGTTTCTTTGTCCGCTTCTGTTGTCGTCAGCGGCACGGGAAGTGTGGGCGGCGCCATTCCTGGGCAGGCTGCTCTTTCTTTTCACGCTGGGCGGCTTTCCTCACGGGCGCACTCCTTGAGCGTGGGGCTCCCCCACGCGGGGGACACCCTTGCGTGGCACGGCTCCCCTTGCGCGCATCAGCACTGCACATGGCCAGCTCCACACGGGTCAAGGAGGTCCGGGGTTTGAACCGCGGACCTCCCATATGGTAGACGGACGCCCTAACCACTGGGCCAAAGTCCGTTCCCCTCAGGTGTCCTCTTATTCAGTCAATGTGAAAGTCTGCATCCTCAGAACACACACAGGTGTAGAATAGCAGAACAAGTCATCTTGAAACATCACCAAGAGGCAGAGATATATATTCCCGAGTGTAAACCATGTCACTCATGAGCTGTGAAGATGACGGTAAGTTTACAGAACCCTGTGAACTCTGTCACTATATGAAGGTTAGTGTACCCATTTATGGAAACCTGGCATGGAGCCCACAATATTGCATATACAACTATTAACCCATATAGTATACCTTATGGCAAATGAATACCTTCCTCCCTGTCCATGCCTTTATCACTGCTTATGCTGAAAGAAAATAGGAAAGCTCCTATACAACCCTAATATATACAAGAAAAACTCAGTGGTAGAATAAAAAGCTTCTGAAGACTACAAAAGCCTTATGAGGTAGATTTATGATTTCATATGAATGCTCATGCACTCCTCGGGGAAGTTAACCAGAACAACAAAAATTCTCTCTGGTTATGAGATTTCATGTTATATAAATTTTCCCTCAAAAAGTTTCCCTTCTGTGAAAAAATCTGTATAGCTACACACACACACATACTTGAATAGCAATCACCTATTTGTGGATTTTGCAGATAAATCTAAACTTTCATCTGCCACCAAGATGGCCCCAAATATTCTTGTCAGGTTATTTGGCTTCAGTGTAAGGTGACTAAGGCTCAAATTCAGTTTCAGTAAAGTATGGTCTTCAATTATCTGCACAAATTCAGACACAGACAATACCATGACAAATTAACATTCAAAGAAAGAATAATTTTGAAGGTTCTTAGCACTACCCCTAATACATCTCACAACTATTTGCAAAGATTATTCTTCCAACTACTCAACAGAAAGGAGGGCAGGCTCTCACCATATTAATGTACTCCCCAGTTGCATAACATTGTTAGGGAACAGGACCTCTCAGAATTAAATTCTCAGGCCCTGGATTCAGACAGAATAAGCTGAAATACAACTTTGTCTCTCACTGGTTAAGTGAAACCAGGCAAATTATTTTAATTCTTTCTACCATAGTCTCTCAACTCTAAAATGTACCAATATTAAATCTCATGACTGACGTTCACATTAGAAAAGATAATCCATTTACAGCAATCAGTATCTAAGATTCAAACAATAGTAGGTATTCTGTTATTCAATTTTTGTCATATTTTCTAACTCATTCTCTAAAATATAAGAAAAAATGTAAATGTTGTTAACAGTATAGCTTTCCTATAAAAAAATCCAAATAAATACTTCTCTAATATCTTAACATTTTTTAGGTATAACAAAAAAGTTCATCCAATTTATTAAGCACCTACTATGTGCAAGAGAATTGATGCTGAGCACAAAAGCCCATTTATAATTAGCTAATGCCTAACCTGTACAAAGTGACTATCCAGAGTATACTGGTTTTGAGTCTCACATCATGAGATAAAATTACTTTTAATGACTACTTTTTAGATAAGGGAACAGCCTCATAGATGACTTGCTCAGGATCTAATAACTAGTAAGAGAATCAGATTTGAGTAGAGTTATTTCTGCTCATCTTCATTCCATTCTATCTTTCTAGAGTTGCTTGATCCAGTAGATATATGTTGCTGAACACCACATATTCACACTACCCCTTCACAATGTAGGGTCATTGCTGGGAGAACAAGTGGCCAGAATTTTCACCACCCTTAAGATTGAAGGGCAGGGAGTCATGTGTCTTGTTCTCGTTAAATTTTAGTGAAGTGAGCAAAGGGGAGTTTCCACTCTTTCCCTTCAGCAGCAGCCTTTGACACCATGTTGATGAAGGAAGCATAATGAGTTGGAAGGGGGGGGGAAGTTCCATTCCTCTGCCTGTGGTGGCATAACTGAATAGCTGACTAGGTCCCATGGCCATCTCTGTCTCCTTCCCTTTTTTTTCACTTTCAAAATGACCTTACCTTAGAAGGACATCAGTCCTATTAGATTGGGACCCACCTTTACCCAGTTTGACCTCATCTTAATAACCTTCAAAGATAAATTTCCAAATATACTTCACATTCCCAGGGCTGGGTGTGAGGATTTGAACATGACATTTTTGGGGACACAATTCAATCCACAACAAATATATAATTTAGGAAAGGTTTGAAAACCACAAAATTATAAGGTGATAAGGACTAAAGCACAGAGGTGAACAGAGGTAAACACAGGGAGCACAGGAAAAAAAATGGTGAATTCTACCTGGTGGTATAGAAAAGTCTCTAAAAATATGAAAGTTTTTTTAGCATAATCCATGAAGAATAAATACAATTATCCAAGAAAGGAAATTAACCATCATTAATGTGGAACAACATTCTCTTACTAGTCCAAACTATAAGAGCCAATTCTGCAATGAAGTGGTATTCTTACTCTGCATATGACACTATTTGAACATAGCTTTAGGTATCTATTTTTTTCCCCGTTACCTCCCCAAAGAAACCATAGACTCCTTGGATAAGGCCAGGGCCATAGCCTCTCCCTCTGTTGGGACCTGCTACAATATCTGTGTTTACCCCCGTGTATATAATTCCATGTGCCAAATGTGTTTATTTACTAATCACTACCACCTTCAAATGGATAGAGATCTCTGAGCACAGAAATACAGGATTAAAAAGGACAAACGTAGCCATGAAAAACCTTTCTAACAATAGAAGAAAGAGTATGAGAACACTGATTAAAACAAGGCCCACAAGTGGTGCTCTGTCGTGGTCCCTAGGGGAGCAGCGACAGTCTCCCAGGTACAGTGGTGGGGACCGGGAGGGAGTGAGGGTTCAACAGTGAGCCCCTGATACTAATGACTATGCTTGTGAGCTGATAAACCCAAAATAATAACAAGGCCTAGAGCAACTTTGTGCCTGGGAATTTCCTTCTGTCAGCCTTCATGTTACTCAAATGTGGCCAGTCTCGAAGCCAAACTCAGCATGTAAATGCAATGCCTTCCCCCCAGCGTGGGACATGACACCCGGGGATGAGCCTCCCTGGCAACGAGGGACCACTATCAACTACCAACTGATGATGCAACTGGAAAATGACCTCATACGGAAGGTTCAATGCGGATCAGCAGAATATCCATGTCTACATAAAATACCATGACTTTAAAATGCTGTTTGACCTAAAGTAAGGGGGAAATGGAAAGGAGAAATGAGTTTATATGGCTACGAGTTTCTAAAAAAGAGTCTGGAGGCTGGCAGAAGGTTTGCCCTCATGCACAACTGAGCAGAGTCAGAGAGACAGATAAAGCAGATACAACCCCCAGATATTGGTTCCTTTGAGGGCTAAAGAGACCCATGGGAGTTATGGTCATGGCCGATGGGGTTAACTACCAGGGCAGATGGCCCCTCTTTGGAAATGGTGTTTATGTGTGATGAATCTGGACTCAGATGGGATCTCCCTTCATAAGACTTTCATGCTAATGTGCTGGAGGTGCAGTTAATGTTGGGGTTTAAGATATATTTAGGGGATTTGAATCTCTGGACTGACAATGTGATAGCCAGATCCTGAGCCTCAACAGACTCCAGCACCTACAATCTGATTTATTGGACTTACCACACTCAGCTAAGATGGAGGTGAAGAAGGACAACCACCACACCATGGAGCCTAGAGTGATTACAACTGAAAATGGGAGGATTGCATCCAGCATCCAGGTGGAATCTGAGCCTCCTCTTGACATAAAGGTGCAATGGACACAACCAATCCAGTGTCCACATAGAAGAGGTGGCATTGGATTGGGAAAAGTGGACATAATGGACAAAGGGTATGGGGAAAGGCAGGAAGAGATGAGAGGTGGAGGCGTCTTCGGGACATGGAGCTGCCCTGGATGGTGCTTCAGAGGTAATCACCGGACATTGTAAATCCTCACAGGGCCTACATGATGGAATAGAGGAGAGTATGGGCCATGATGTGAACCAATGTATATGAGGTGCAGAGGTGCCCAAAGATGTACTTACCAAATCCAATGGATGTGTCATGATGATGGGAACGAGTGTTGTTGGGGGGGGGGGAGAGGGGGGGTGGGGGGGTGGGGTTGAATGGGACCTCACATATATATTTTTAATGTAATTTTATTACAAAGTCAATAAAAAAAATTAAAAAATTAAAAAAAAAATAAAATAAAATAAAATCTAGTTCTCTACTTAAAAAAAAAAAAAAAAAAAAAAAAAAAAAAAAAAAAAAGCAATGAGAGGGAGAGTACTCAGTTAAATGCTATCATGGGCACAACAATTATATCCTCTGCTTTCCTAAACTCTGGGTGTTCTTTCAGTGGCTACAGCACCCACTGACACTTCCTGTGCAGAACTATAATTTTATGTTGTCATTACGTTTCTTTTACCCTGAATGTTCTGAAAACAGTAAGATATATCAAATCATGGTGACTTATAAATTAAACATTAAACTGAAATTTAAGAAAAAAATAAAAAAATAAAAAAAAATAAAAAAAAATAAAACAAGGCCCACAGGGGAAGTAATCTGACTATTTTGTTATAAACAATTACAACAGATGTACCTACAATAATTAGTACATTACTGCAATGTTTTGATATGAAGTTAACAGTGGAATTATCAAAATTCATTTGTGATAGGCAGAATAATGGCCTCCAAATAATTTCCACAACCTAATCTCAGAACCTGTATATATACTAACTTCTATAGCAAAAGGGACGTTGCAGGTACAAATAAATAAAGGGTCTTATTTTCATGTTTTTACTATTTTGTTGAATTTTACAAACTCTCCCACTTCCATCCTTCCCCGTGGAGCCCCTGGTAAACCCTAAATTGCTTTCAATCTCTATAAAGTTGCTATTTCTCATCATCTATTGTAAGTGATATCATACATTTGTCATTCTAGATCTTATTGCATAGAGCATAATGTTTCCAAGATTCTTCCAAGGAGCAGAATTTCCCAATTTATTCTTATGTACAAACAGGTAGATAAACATTAAGATGTGTGATAGATGCAGAATCATATACATAAATAACAACTGGTTAGTTAATACTATTTTCTCTTTAATGTTCCAAAGGGGGTGTATTAGTCAGGGTTTTCTAGAGAAACAGAATCAACAAGAGATATCTGTCAATAGTATGTGATTCTATAAGAGTCTCTCACGCACCCATGAGGATGCATAAATCCAGGTTTTGCACGCAGGCCACAACCAGGGGCTGCAATGAAAGTCCAATGAAGGTTCTTGATGAGTTCTGGGAGATGTTGGCTGTCCAAACAGGAGCTAGGAAATTCTCTCAATGCTGGATTCACTTCCCCATTAAGGGATTCAACTGATTGGGTTAAGCGTCACTCATTGCTGATAACAATATCCATGATTGATATAATTATAACAAGTTATCTATGATTTACCACTGCAGTAAAGTCAATGGGGACTAAAGTCCACAAATGCCTTGTATTATAGTTAGTTCAGTGCTCACTTGGCCAAACAACTGGGCACAATTGCCTGGCCAAGTTGACACAATAGCATAACCATCATAGTTCACCTCTTGTCAACCCGGCAACCATACACATTAGCTTAAACCGTACTTAGTCTCTAAGTAAAAACAATAACAAACATGCATATATATATATATTTTTTCCACCTAACAATGTTCAGTTCTCCTGCATACAACCAGAAACACATTAATTCCATACAGAATAGGGTGCAAATTCTTGGGTAATATTCACTCTCAAACTTGACATCCTCAAATAGTATGACATGAAATGGATACACTTGTTATATAATAAGGGAAAATTTGGGGGAAGAAGACAAAGAAATTCGTTTTGTGTACATATATTATCATCAAAGTAAAACAAGGAAGAAAGATTCGTGATCATTATACTGTTTCTGTAACTGGTCATATGGTCAAAGTTCATATTTATCACTACCTTCTTCCACTACCCATTCTATGTTTCCATTACCCTCAGCAAGCACTTCAGCTGGCCATGGTACTTGCCTGGCGGGGTGACCCAAATTTTCATTCCTGAAGATTCTGGGTCACTGTTAGCCCTGCTTGGAATGGGTTGTTAGAATTTTCATTGGGTCGAATCATAGGACATGGCAGTACTAGGAGATGCCCTAGAGGATCTCCTGTATTCCAGGCAAACTCTTCTTTACCCCCATTAAGTAGATGCAGTCCTATTTCCCCTTGATAGTCAGGATCAATCACCCCAGCCAGTACAGTAATTCCCTTCTTTGACTGTTGATTCAGAGGAGCCCAAAGTGGCCAGGTGGCAGTTTTAACTTCTAGTTCAAAGGAATCATTGTTGTGTTCCCTGGTGACAGCACTCCTCCTTTTGGGACTAAAACCAATAGGCCAGCAGAGTTCGAGGCTGCAGGGGCAGGAAACAAAAATTTTTCTAGTGGGTCACTGGGGGTAATAGTGAATTGTACCACTCCCATTTCCACCCCTTGATTCCTGGACCGATGTATCCTGGTTATGGGAGAAACAGCACCATAGAGTGGACACTGAATTAGAGCATACACAGCCTCCTGGAGAAGATTGCCTCAGCCCTGCAAGGTAGTGCCACCTAGTTGACACTGTAATTGAGTCTTAAAAAGTCCATTCCACAGGTCTACCAACCCAGTTGCTTCATGGTGGTGGGGAACATGGTAAGACGAGTGAATTCCATGAGCATGTGCCCGTCCCCTCACATCATTTGCTGTGAAATAGGTTCCTTCATCGGAAGCAATGCTGTGTGGAATACCATGGCGGTAGATAAGACATTTGGTAAGTTCATGGATAATAGTTTTGGAAGAAGCATTGTGTGCAGGAAATGCAAACCCATATCCAGAATATGTGTCTATTCTAGTTAAAACAAATTGCTGCCCTCTTCATGTTGAAAGTGGTCCAATGTAGTCAACCTACCATGAGGTAGCAGGCTGGTCACCTTGAGGAATGGTGCCATATTGGGGGCTGAGCGTGTATCTCTGCTGCTGGCAGATTGGGTACTCAGCAATGGCTTTAGCCAAGTCAGCCTTGGTAAGGGGAAGTCCGTGTTGCTGACTGTGTTGCATAACCTCCATCCCTACCTCCATGGCCATTTGTTCATGAGCCCACTGGGCAATGACAGGAGTTGCTGGGGAAAGAGGCTGAGCATTAGCCATAGAGCAGGTCATCTTATCCACTTGATTACTAAAATCTTCCTCTGCTGAAGTTACCCTCTGGCGAGCATTCACATGGGACACAAAAAATTTCATGTTTTTTGCCCACTCAGAAAAGTCAATCAACATACCTCTTCCCCAGACCTCTTTGTCACCAATTTTCTAATCATGTTCCTTCCAATTCCCTGACCATCCAGCCAAACCATTGGCAACAGCCCATGAATCAGATTACAAACACACCTCTGGCCATTTCTTCTTCCAATCAAAATGAACAAACAGGTGAAATTCTGCCCACTGGGAGTATTTGCCCTCACCACTGTCCTTCAGGGATGTCCCAAAAAGTGGCTGCAGTCCTGCAGCTGTCCACTTTTGGGTGGTACCTGCATATCGTGCAGAACCATCTGTAAACCAGGCCCGAGTCATTTCTTTGTTGTTTTTTTTAAATTAAAGTTAGGAAGCCCCACAATTTTAACATGGGAATTTTTGTTGTTTTTAGGTTTTTTTTAACTAGCCTTTCCTGACTCTGCATTTAAAATCTTTTTTTCCATTAAAAATATTATTGATATATTTATACATGAACATATATAAAAATTATATAATAAAATAAAATTTGAGAACTTATAAAACAAACATATATCATCATATAGGGGTCCTCTACATCTCTCCACCACCCACACCTTGCATTTTTGTGAAACACTTTTTACAAATTATTAAAGAGCGTGGTCAAAACATTACATTACAACTACCTATAACTCATAACTGACATTTGGTGTATTTTTTTTCCCAACCCACCCAATTATTAACACCCTGTATTAGTATTATATTTTTCCCAATGCACACAATTATTATCATTCTGTATTAGTATTATATATTTATAACAGTTTATGAGAGAGCATCCTCATATTTGTTCTGTTAACCACAATCTCTCTTCTACCAATGGATTCCCTGTGTTATGTAGCCCCATGCCTTGTACAATCTATTCAATGTGTACGCTCATTTTCATCACAGTTATGCTGTCACCACCTCAATTTTAGAGCATTTTCATTACTCCAAAAGGAAAAATCCCACATGCTGTTATAACCCCCTCTTGCTATCCCTTAGAATTGGCATTTCTTTTTTGCCATTGCTGCAAAAATATTACAATATTACTGTTAACTATCACCCATAAGTTACATTTGTAATTGTCCCATATATCACCATGTTCCTAACATGTTATAAAAGAGAAGCATACCTATATTTATACTATTAACCACAATCTTTATTCACCCCCAAAATCGATGCACTGTACCTAGATTCTCCTCTAACTTTATTTCAACTGACTTTTATACCCACAGATTACTCATTTTGGCCACAATAATGTTTCTAAATCAGCTGTGTTAAGTTATACTCACTATAATGTGTTATCATCAACTCTATTCATTTCCACACTTTTACAATTAACCTTATTAAACATTCTATATACATTAAGCATTGGCTCCCATTCTCAATCCACTTTCAGTCTCCAATTAAATATACTTTAGAGTTTACTCATTATATTTAGCTCATATTATTGAGACCATACAATATCGTCCTTTTGTGCCTGGCTTATTTTATACAACATTGTCCTCACGGTTCATCCATATTATCATATGCATCCCAGTTTCATTTCTTCTTACAGGTAAATTGCATTCCGTCGTAGGCATATACCACATTACATTTTGTTTATCCATACATGGGTTGACTGACACATTGGTTGGATCCATATTTTAACAATTGTGAATAATGCTGCTATGAAAATTTGTGTACAAATGTAATTTTGCCTCCTTTCTTTCAATGCTTCTGAACATATTCCTAGTAACAGGATTGGGAGATCATATGTAATTCTACATACAGCTTCTTGAGGGACTGCCAAGCTGTCTTCCATAAAGGCTGCACTATTCTATTATTCTATATTTTCACCAAGAGTGAATGAGTATTCCTCCTTTCTCTACATCCTCTCTAGCACTTGCAGCTTTCTGCTTGTTTAATGACTATTCTATCAGGAGTGAAATAATATCTCGTGGTTTTGATCTGCATTTCCCTAATAGGTAGTAATGGTGAACATCTTTTCATGTGACTTTTAGCCATTTCTAGTTCCTCTTTGGAGAAATATCTATTCATGTCTTTGGCCCATTTATACACAAAGACATTTATTTTTTAAAAGCTTATTAGATTACATAAATGTAAAAATATAGGGCATTCCTATATGCCCCACTCCCTACCTTTCCCACATTTACTCACATTAACAACATCCTTCATTAGTGTGGTACATTTGTTGAAATTGATGAACACATATTGGAGCATTGCCACTAAGCATAGATTATAGTTTATATTGTAGTTTATACTCTCTCCCACATAATTTTATAAGTTTTATAAGTTTTGACAAGATATATAATGTCCTGTATCTGTCATTGCAATGTCATTCAGGACAATTCCCAAGTCCCAAAAATGCCCCCATATTACACCTACTTTTCCCTCTCCTTTTCCTCAAACCTCCAGTGGCCCCTGATGCCACATCAATGTTAGGAGTTCTTCCACTGTTAGAATCACAATAAGTCTATAGTAGAATACCAATAAGTCTACTCGAGTTCATCATTCAATACCTAATCCTGAGGATTCTGGAATGGTGATACCTACTCGGATTGGGCCATTTTTTAACTGGGCTAATTGTCTTTTTATAGTTGAGTTGTATATCTTTATGTAACATGGAAATTAAATCCTTTTTGTCTAGGTGGTTTCCAAATAATATTTTCTCCCATTGAGTAAGCTGTCTTTCCATTTCTTGTCAAAGACTTTTGAAGAATAAGTGTTTAATTTTGAGGAGGCCCCATTTATCCATTTCTTCTTTCATTGCTCACACTTTTGGTGTAAGTTTTAAGAAACTACCACCTACCACAAGATCTTGAAGATGTTTCCTTACATTTACTTCTAGGAGTTTTGTGGTTTTATCTTTAATATTTAGGTCCAGGTCCATTTTGAGTTAATTTTTGTGAAAGGTGTGAAATAGCAGTCTTCTTTCTATCTTTTGGATTTGGATACCCAGTTCTCCCAGCTACATTTGTTGAAGAGATTGTTCTGGTCTAGCCGGTTGGACTTGACAGCCTTGTCAAAAACCACATGACCACAGACGTGAGGGTCTGAGTTCTCCATTCATTTCCATTGGTCAATATATCTATCTTTATCTGAGTACCTTGCAGTTTTGACCAATGTAGATAAGTAAATATACTTTAAAGTCAGGAAGTGAGAACCTTCCAACTTCTTTCTTCTTAAAGATATTTTTAGCTGTTCAGAGTCTCTTGCCCTACCAAATATATTTAATAATTAGCTTTTCCATTTCTGCAAAAATAGCTGTTTGGATTTTTATTGGGATTGCATTGAATCTGTAAATCACTCCTGAGTCACCAGGCAGCCCAAGGCAGTGCCTTCCGAGGTGCTGAGCACCTACTGATGCTGTCCCTGCCCTACGATGCCCTGGGCACCCGGGCCTGCTTGTGCACAGCTTGCCCACCCACACCCTCCTCCACTTGGAGCTGGGCGCCTGTCAGCTGGAAAGAATTAACCTCTTAATGATGTTTAGTCTTCTAATATATGAACATGAATATCCTTCCATTTATTTAGGTCTTCTTTGGTTTCTTTTAGCAATGTTTTCTAAATTTCTGAATACAGGTCCTATATGTCCTTGGATAAGTTTATTCCTAAATATTTGATTCTTTTAGTCACTACTGTAAATGGATTTTTCTGACTTCCTCCGCAGGTTGCTCATCACTTTTATATAGAAATACTACTAAATTTTGAATATTAATCTTGTATTCTGCCACTTTAATGAACTTGTCTATAACTACTGGGAGCTTCCTTATAGATTTTTTGGGATTTTCAATGTTAGGATCATATCATCAGTGAATAGTCAAAGTTTTACTTCTTCCTTTTCTATTTGGGTGCCTTTAATTTCAGTTTCTTGCCTAATTTCTCTAGCTAGAACTTCTAGTATAATATTGAATAACATTAACAGAGGGCATCTTTTTCTCACCAATCTGCGTGGGAAAGCTTTCATCTTTTGGTCCATGATTCAGCCAGCGAACTGAACAGAGCCTTTTCTAGCCCTTGAAGTTAAAATACTGAATCCAGAATCTCTGCTTAATAGGCCCATATTAATATATCCAGCCTCATCTAACTTTACTTACCTTCCATCACTCTCCCATACCCTTAATATCCATTCCCAAACATATTGCCCTGATTTCTGCCTATATAAATTAGAAAACTCATGCAGTTCTATTAGAGTATAGTGTACTTCTTCAGGGCTCACACTTGGCACTTCACCTTTAGGGGCCTGTTGTGATTTTAGTCTAGTTATAAATCTGGAAGAGAAGAGGGGTGGTTTCATATGGTGAGACAGGATTAATTTCTTTTGAGGAGTGTTGGATAACAGACTCATTTTCTGATTGTATTTATTGGCATCTTCTCAAATTTTTTCTTTCCCTAGCAAAGGGTTTGCTGAATTTGTTGAATATCTCTAAGAAACAACTTTTTATTTTTTCTCTCCGTTGCTGTTCTCAATTTCATTTATTTCTGCTCTGATCGTTATTATTTCCTTTGGCTTCCTTTGGGATTATTTTGCTGTTCTTTTTCTAGTTCTTCAGGATATGTGGTTAGGTATTTAATTTTACCTCTTTCTTCTTTTTTAGTGTAAGCAATGAGGGGTTTAAATTTCCTCCTCAGGGAAAGTCTTTGCTGTATCACATAGGTTTTGACATGTTGTGTTCTTATTTTTATTTGCCAAGATATTTACTGATTTCTCTCACAATTTCTTCTTTGATCCATGGATTTTTCAAAAGTGTGTTGTTTCCTTTTCACATATTTAAGAATTTCCATTTTTCCATCCACTATTTGTTTCCAGTTTCACTGTCCAGTTGTTCTATCTAATGCTGAGATTGGTGCATTGACATTTCCAACTATTATTTTAGAAACATCTATTTCTCCCTTCAGTTTTGCCAGTGTATGCCTCATTTACCTCAGGGCACTCATGTTAGGTGCATAAATATTCATTATAATTACTTCTTCATGGTAAATTACCCCTTTAATATAAAATGGCATTCTTCATATCTTACAAAAGTTCTTCATTTAAAACTTAGTAAGATATTATCATTGGTACTCCAGATTTTGGTTACTATTTGTGTGAAATATCTTTTTCCAAACTTTCACTTTCAACCTGTTTGTGTCTTACATCTAAGGTGAGTTTCTTGTAAACAGCATATAAATGATTCATATTTTTAATTCATTCTGTCTATAGCTTTTGATTGGGAGGTTCAATCCATTAGTGTTCAATGAATATTAATGTAAATGCTTTATTTCCTTCATCCATTTTATCCTTTGGTGTTCCATTGTAATGTCTTTTTTACCCTTTACGTTACCTATACTAATAATCTTCATTTTTACATTCTTATCCAAGCCTTAGGTGATAAGGTGTCATTTCCTTTCAGGCTGCAACACTCCCTTTTTTATCTCTTGTAAATCTGGTCTTTTGGTAACATACTCTCAGTGTTTGTCTGCAAAGACTTTAAGCTCACCCTCATTTTTCAAGGACATTTTTATCAGATAAAGAATTCTTAGCTGTCATTTTTCTCTTTCAGTACCTTAAATACATCATACTACTGCCTCCTCGCATCCATACTTTCTGATGAGAGATCAGCACTTAGTTTCATTGAGCCTCTCTTGAATGTACAGCATTGCTTTTCTCCTGCTTTCAGAATCTTCTGTTTAGCTCTGGTATTTATCATTCTGAGAAGTACACGTCTTGGATTAGATCAGTCAGGATTTATTCTGTTTGCAGTGTGCTGTCCTTCAAAATGGTTGGGAGATTTTGGGTCATTATTTCCTCAAATATTCTTACTGCCCCTTTTCCATTCTCTTCTCCATCTGGGACAATGATAGCATAGATCTGTGCATATCATATTGTAATTCAACTCCCTGAGACCCTGTTCAATTCTACCCATTCTTTCTTCTGTCTATTCTTTGGTTTTTTCAAGTTCAGATAGTCTTTCCTTGATTTCATTTATTCGTTCTTCTGCTATTTCATACTTGCTGTTATATACCTCTAATGTAGTTATTATATATATTTTAATATAATCTTTTTAAAAATCCATTTTCTTGATACATATTAATAAAGCATACCATCCATCCAAAGTGTACAATCAATATTTGGTATAATCACATAGTTGTATCTACATCATGTCAATTATTAGAGCATATTCATCACTCCATTAGCAACAAAAAATGCTCTACCCCTTAATAAATACCTCTCAATATCTATGCATCCTGCCATACATACTTGCTATTGTTTCTGTCTAATGTATTTTTTTATCTCATACATTGTGTCTTTCATTGCCATAAGCTCTGTTACTTTTCTTGGCAAGCTTACATATTTTTCTTTATACTCACCCAGTGTCATCTTAAATATCCTTTATCTCTTTAGTCACATTTCCCCTCAACTCCTGAATTGATGTAGGAGAATTATGTGATTAGCACTGATTTGTGGTCTTCAATCCTATGTCTCATCAGGATTTTGGTTTGTTCTTTTGGTTGGGCTATCTCTTCTTGTTTCTTAACATGGCTTATAATATTTCCCTGACGTCTAAGCATGTGATTTTCCTGTGAATTTACTCTAATAGTCAAATTCACTCTTGCCTAGTCATTGTTTCATAGCTCTTTGATTTTTGGTTTAACTTATGCAACGATTTGAAAATCACCCAGATTAAGTTATCAAAATGGGACTATGGACCACAAAAGTCGTACAGATCAGATCCAAGAGGCTTGGGATATGAGACTCCAAAAAGCAGTTTTTCTTCCTGCAGTTTCCTGACATGCCAGCAGAGGGTGATCTTAATCTTTGCCCAGAGGTATCCCTTTTAACCTCCACTTACCAGAGATTCTTGTCTGTCTAGAGGTAAGATTCAGTGCAGGGTCTTTTGTTCAAACTCACCGAGTAGAAACCATTCTCTACCCTTAGCCTCTCCCTCCCTCTTCCAACGGAAGAAGACTTCTGTTCCCCTCTCACCTGCCTGCAGCGAGCCATCAATTTTATCCAGGCTGATCACCTTGAGTGTAGAGGACAGTTGCCCTGCCTGGACAGGGGAGCTTATAGAGCACAGTTTTCTTTTCACCTTCTTTGTCTTTCTATCCCTTGCCTCCTGGTGATATGCAGCACTCTCTTGGTGTGCACATCCCCAGAGCAGCTCCCTCAGACTGCTTTTTAGCCCTTTCTCTGTTATTCTTTTAAGAGAGTTGACCCCTGCCAGCTACTATAACTATCTCATCCCTGAAGTCTGCATTTAAAGTCAAATACAGAATCTTACTAGATTCTCGTGGCCATAACAACTTTCACCTATTGGATGTATGAAATCTCTTATAGTTCAATGAACTCTCCATACAGTTTTGCCACTGTCTACATTCTGTGATATAATAATTGTTGCCAATCAAGTGGGGATGACACTTTCTAAACATTCATCCATATAAACTTGTAAACTTGTGTTCATCACAAAGTATTTAAAAATCTGCTTCAGTCAGAAAACTATTCCTATTTTACTGAGGTATTACTAAGAAATCAAGCCTAGGGCAATGTCGCTGTGGCGTCATAATACATCTGACATTTGAATATTTTACATAATGAACAGTACTTACATTGTAAGTGAGCATCAAACTAGTTACATCTTTTTTTCTACAAGAATGACACTTTCTTGTCAGCTGAGGTGTGATATCCCACATAATTGCCAGCATGGACATTTCCCACAGCAGGGGACTAGCATCTCTTTACAAGACATATGATTCAAAAAAAATGTACAAACTTGGCAAATGAATGTATCCTCAGAAATGAATTCTGAATTTTGTAAAATTAAATAATATGGGGCATGTTGCCAATCTTATTTGGAGTCATAAAAATAGTACAATGAACTTGTGCATCCCTTTAATCTAGATTAACATTTTGCCAAATATGCCCCATCCCTTTTCCATCACTAAATGTACACATAGATTCAGAAAAACACATATGTACAATTAATACAGTTGAGCCATTTGAGTCAGACATCTTGAACATTTACCCATAAAATCATCAACATTTATCTCCTAAGATCAAGGATATTTCTGTTTTTAAATAAATGTTTTATACTATAGCAGTTTGATATTGTTTATGAATTTGAAAAATAGATATTAGATTTTATTTGTAAACTGGTCTGTTCCTCTGGGCATATTAGATTGTATTAGATTAAGAAGTTTCAATTTTATTAAATCAAGATTAGTGTTTTTATTTGATTATGTCATTAGGGCATGCAGGGTTGAGTCCCCATCCCCTTGGTGAGGATAAAATACTCTCACACAGAAGTAAATGCACGCAGAAGGAGAACACAGAAGCAGATATGGAGGAAGAGAGAGTGCTCCATAGACACAGCCCCAGGAAGAGAGTTGAGCTTGATAGTCTACAGCCTATAGCTGACCTTGTGGAGAGAAGAGAGCAGCTGAGCCCAGAAGGAACAAGTCCCAGAGAGCAAGAGCAAGACAAACCTTATGCCTGCCAACAGCTGAGACAGGTAGAAGCTGGGTCCATGGAGCCTTAAGAGGAAAGAGGAAGGCTGAACCCTTACAGACATCATCAGCCATCTTGCATCAACACGTAGCAACAGACTTTGGGGAGGGAAATGACTTACACTTCACGACCTAGTAACTGCAACCTTCTATCCCAAATAAATACACTTTAAAAATGCCAGCAGATTTTTGGTACTTTGCATCAGCACCTGTTGGGCTAATTCAAGTATCGTTTGATACTACCAAGGAATTCATATACAAAACCCCTGCATACAAATAATTAAAATAAAATAATAGACCCATAAGGACTCAACTGTTCTATTACATTATGAGGACATCAATTTGCCAGAGCTACTGTAACTAATACAAAAAAAAATGGATTGTACAAAGCAAAAACCATTTTTCCCTCATGGTTTTGAATCCTAGAAATCCAAAATCACGCTATCAGCAAGGATATAATTTCTCCTGGTGTTGGTAGTATTTCTGGTAATGGCAGTCCTTTATTACTCTTTCCTCTCTGGCTTATTCTGGTTGACTGCCTCGGAATTTTCACTCTTTGTAAGGCCCATTTTCAGGCATATTAAGGCTAATACCACTTGGCCACACCTGAACTTACAGTAACAGCTTCAAAAGGTCATATTTACAAATGTGCTCACACTCATGAGAATGCAGATTAAGACCTGAGGATGCCTTTTTTATGGTATATTATTCAATCCCCAGAAGAAAGTGAATATGACTGAAAAATAAATGACACCCATAAACACTAGATGACTGAATGAAGAAATCTCCTCAGAGATTAAAATACTGTAACCTATGTTGTCACCATCGGTGATGAAATTTCCAAAATACTGAACTCTTGATAGCCTTTGGAACAAAACGAACAAAACCATCCTGAATGCATATAATCATTGAATTACTGGAAAATTAAAGGACTACAAAATAGTGCAAACGTGCTTTGTGTTGATACATAAAACATAGATTACATACTCAGACATACACAAATATATACACATGCACACACATCTATAAACAGATTTCTCTCCTATATTAATGTCTAGCCATATCACATTCTAAAGCTGTATGGAATAAAGGAGCATTTCTCTTCTGTGCAGGATTGAGCCATGTATTACAGAATGTCTATGATATTTGGTTTTGTCCACTTAAATACCCCCATAAATTTACATGCTATACATTTTCTTAAGTTTCAACAACATTTTCAGTGATCACAGGTAATATTTTAGGGTATTAGGAGAAAGGCAGACATGCCACTGATCTGAAATTAACTTTAAATAAATATTATGCTGTATAATGTTTCCTATCAAAAGTACATTTGAAAAAAATTACCTTTGGAAGGCAAACTATTCTACTGTACCCTATTTTGAATGAAAAGAAGTGAAAAATTGTACAATGCCTACAACAGAACTTTCCCAAAATACACTTACCCAAAAATATTATGAGGGTAAATTGTGAAAGACAGCATTGCAAATCACTACCTCAATATTCAGCAACTAAAAGCACAAACACCTAACAGAAGTGTAAAAAGTGCCTTTCTGATCTAATTTAAGTATACTTGGTGATACAAATTGTTCTCTGTATTTAACATAGGTTATATTTTAAAAATCACAAAAGATAAAAAAAGGATTCCAAGAGTTTTACAAACTCTATTCTTTCCTAGATATGATGTGGAAAAAGATGACATCATAAATGCAGTATACATTATTTTCCAACCAGGTTAATGTTTTCCGTAAAAGAGAAAACAAGCCTCTGTTTCACACCCAGTAGAACAATTCCCATTACTTACATCATTAAAAAAAAAATATATATATATATATATACACACACACACACACACACACACACAAGTGAAATATGTGATAGAGAACAATTTTGAAGCAGGAATAGGGAATAGAAGATATTTACACAAATGTCTCCTTCAAATTTGGCACAGATATTCTCTAAAAAATATTTTAGCTTCAAAATGTATACTGACCCTAACAAAACGTGAAATTCATCTATACAACCTGTATCTGAACCTTATGTGTTTTTTCCACTATAAATGTGTTAAGAGGAAATAAGCATACAATTTAAATATTGTCTACATTACTGGGAAGCAGATGTGACTCAAGCAATTGGACTCTTGTCTACCATAGAGGAGATCCAGGGTTTGATGCCCAGGGCCTCCTGGTGAAGGCAAGCTGGCCCAAGCGGCACACTGGCCCATGCAGAGAGCTAGGGCAGCAAGATGATGCAACAAAAAGAAAGAGAGAGGAAAGATAATGAGAGATGCAACAGATCAGGGAGCTGAGGTGGCGCAAGAGAATGATCACCTCTCCCCCACTCTGGAAAGTCCCAGGATTGTTTCCGGGAGCTGCCTGATGAGAATACACACAAACACAGAAGAACACACAGCGAATGGACAGAGAAAGTAGACAATGGAGGGACGGGGGAGAAATAAATAAATAAATCTTTAAAAAATATATATATCTACATTCATAAATTTCCTGGAATGACCCTCCTATGCAAACAATGTACAGAAAACTTACTATTATCTATACGTATATATTTATGTGTATGCATGTTTGTCTGTGTGTGTGTGTGTGTATATATATATATACACACATACACAAATATATGCAGACTAGAAGAATCAAATAGAACTCAGTCTTATTCATCTGACAGAGTGGCTTCCTTCAGCAATGTCAAAGGTGATTACACTTTGTGTCATGTTAACATTGGATAGCAGACTGAGTGCAGCAGATTTTAGAGTACAGGTTGTGATACACCTGTCAAATATCAAGCAGAATCAAGTTAAAATTTACAACCAAGAACTGAAAGGTCTTTTCAACCCTTTGAACACATTAGGGGAAGGAAAAGTGTTAGAGTGCATTTGACTTTTTCATCGATGCATCTAATGAAGCCTTGTAAAGAGAAAATAGCTATGAACAAACAACACATTCCATGATGTGACTTCAAGAACATTTCTAAAGAGTTCATTTATGACAGGATGTCATTTACTCTACATGTTCTACAGATAGGAAGCTAATGTGGAAATGAAACTATTGCTGACATGACAAAAATTTACACAAGCTACGTGTCTTAGAACAACAAAAATATTATCTCATAATTCCGTAGGTCGCAAATGAAAATGGGTTTCAGTGTGCTAAAACCAAGGTATTGGGATCTGTTACAGAGAGTCCTTTCTCTTACATTTTCTAGCTTCTAGAGCAGGGGTTCTTAACCAGGGGTCCATGAGCTTGAATTGAAATTCAAAAAAGCATTATTCTTGTGAAGACATGTTTGTGCAGGTGTGATATATTTATTAAATAATGCACAGTATAGTGTTTATAGAAAGGGGTCTGTGGTTTTTACCTGACTGGCAAAGTGGTCCGTGGAACAAAAAAGTTTAAGAACCCCTGCTCGAGAGACAGTGTGTATTTCTTGGCCGATGGTCCCAGATCACTATGACCTTTACTTTCATCATCACATTGCTTTCCTTGACATTGAATCTTCTGTCTTCCTTTTATAAAGACCCTTATGATTATATTTTGCCTATCCAGATAACGAAGGATCATCTCCCCATCACAAGATTCTAATTTAATGACACCTGCAAACTTCCCTTTACCATGTAAGGTAACATTCACAACTACTGTCAATTTAGACAGAATTTTTATTCTTGAGAAGGGATTCTACCTACCACGTTTTTTTCTTTTGACATGCCATTAAGTCTGCTACCTGCCCAAATCTATTGTTCTGCAACTCTAATGATTTTTTTTTTTCATTTAAGCAACTGTTGTTTTTGACTCCAAAATTTCTATTTCGTTGGTTGGTTTTTTTATTTAAAGATTTTATTTATTTCCCCCCACCCTCATTGTTTGTGCTTGCTGTCTGCTCTCTGTTCATCTTGTTTTTTTAGGAGGCATCAGGAACCAAACCCAGAACCTCCCATGTGGGAGGGAAGCACACAATCACTTGAATCACCACTGCTCCCTGCTTGTTGTGTCTCTCATTGTGTTTCTTCATTGTGTCTCTTTGTTGTGTCATCTTGCTCAGCCAGTCCATCACATCAGCTCACTGTCTTGCACATCTCTATGAGGCACCAGGAAGTGAACTAATGACCCCTCGTGTGGTAGGTGGGCATCCAACTGCTTAAGCCACATCCCATGGTTCTCTTAGGTTTCTAACATTTCATTGCTATTCTAGATTTGAAAAGATACTGACATCATCCCTTTTAAAACTTTAAGCATATTTTACTTCTGATTTTGAACATATTTTTATACCTACCTTGAAGTCTCTGTCTGCTAATTCTATCATCTGGGCCCAGTCCCAAAGCATCTATTACCTGTGTTTTTTCCTGTGAATTGGTCACATACTCTTTTTTCTTTCAGTGTCTTACTGCTTTCAATTCTGTTGAAAATGGGACATTTTACATAATATAGTGAATCACCTCTGATTATTTATCCACCTTTTGTGGAGTGTGGTGGTATTTGCTTGCTTATTTGTGTAGTGACTTGGCTGGAATAGTTCAATGAATTCAATTTTGCCTGCGGTGTTTAACCTCTGATTTTACTCCTCAAAACAACAGCTTTGTACTTATACACAGTATTACCCGTCTACCAATGTTGACTATGGTTTTAACTGGATTCATTTGAACTTTCTATAGCCCTGATATCCCCCATTAAGCTTTCAGTTTGTCTCTTATTATCAAACCAAACAACTGCCAGCCTGTACTGATTACAGCTATAGCCTTAAATGTATTTCTTAAATAAGACTTGAAATTAAATATGACCCCTTCATCCACAGTCTGCAGAATGGATTCTGTGTTAGCAGGCATGAAAACATTCAACTTATTGTACATCCCTATCAGAGCTCATGGATGATCACATGCATGTCAATGATCAGTAAATTTTGAAAGGAATCTTTTTTTTCCTAAGAAGTAGGCCTCAAGAGTGGGCTTAAAATATTCAGGAAACCATTGTCAGAAGTATATGTGATGTCATCCAGGCTTTGTTACAAATTTATACAAGAGAGGCAGAGTAGATCTAGCATAATTCCTAAAGGCCCCAGGATTTTTACAGTGGTAAATGAGCACTGATTTCAATTTCATGTCCCCAGCTACATTAGGCCCTAACAAAAGTCAGCCCATCCTTTGATGCTTTGAAGTGAGGCACTGACTTCTCTGTAGCTAAGTAAGTTCTATATGGCATCTTCTTCCAATAGAAGGCAATGTCTTCTATATTTGAAAATCTGATGTTTGGTCTAACCAGTTTCATCAATTATCCTGGCTAGATCTTCTGGAAAATGTGCAGCAACTTCTACATCAGTACTTGGTGCTTCAACCTTGCTTTTTTTGTTGTTGTTGTTATGGAGATGGCTTCTTTCCTTAAACTTCACGAACCAACTTCTGATACCTTCAAACTTTTCTTCTGCACATCCTTACCTCTCTCAGCCTTCATAAGAATTAAAGAGAGTTAGAATCTTGAGTTAGGTTTCAGCTGAAGAGAATGCTGTGGCTGGTTTGATGTATCCAGACCACTAAAAGATTCTCATATCATCAATAAGGCTGTTTTGCTTTTTTATTTGCATGTCCACTGGCATTCAAAAAACTTTCAAAAGCTTTTCTTTTGCTTCTGCGTTGTGGCCGTTTGGCACAATAGGCCCAGCTTTCTGCCTCTCTCAGCTTTTGACATGCCTTCCTCACTAAGTGTAATCATTACAGATGTTTGATTTAACATGAGAGCAAGGGAACTCATCCTTTCACTTG
Organism: Dasypus novemcinctus; assembly: GCF_030445035.2. NCBI lineage: Eukaryota > Metazoa > Chordata > Mammalia > Cingulata > Dasypodidae > Dasypus > Dasypus novemcinctus. The sequence goes on from NC_080704.1 coordinate 37,783,553, forward strand.
AACATGCAGAGGCCATTGTAAGATTATTAATTGGTCTAATTTCAGCATTAGTGTGTCCAGGAACAAGGATACATGCAGAGAAGATAAAAGACCAAGGACAGCCAGGTTTCTGAGGGCTCAAGAGATACCTAAATGCTATACGCGGGGCAGACAATCTGAGGATTTTGGCATTATGTCAGTTTGCCTTACCTTGGAACATATGCTTCCCAATGTAACAGAGTTAGACTCATTTATACTTTCCCTACACATGGCTCTTCTGCCCCTCTTCTTTGAGCTAATACTTAGCGCTATACTCATTAAATATATGTGCCAGAGACTTAAATTTTCAGCCTGTTCATATGCTGGCTGAACCCTGAATATCAACAGTTACACTGCCTATTTTCCAGCTCATTGGACCCGTCCATGACAACTAACAAAGGATGATGGACAACGCCTATCCCAAAACACAGAACATCGACAACTGCAGGCAAGACAGTTTCATCCATCTACCCTGATGGGATCTAAGCCCCCTCTCAATCAGAAGAAGAATGGGTGTCACCATCCCAAAATCCCCAAGACTGAGAAATGAACAAAAGTATGGAGGGAATGTAACCATGGACTAGACTTACTATTACTCTAATAATGGAAGAAGTTCTAAAATTTATACAAAGGCAGTGGTCACCAGTGGTTCTGAGGAGGAAGAGAGGGAAGAATAGGTGTAACATGGAACATTTCTGGGACACTGGAATTATTCTGGATGACACTGCAATGATGGATATAGACTATTATATATTTTGTCAAAACATAAAAAAATTGTGCAATGCAAATTGTAAACCATAATGTAAACTATAGACCATAGTTAGTGGTAATACTTCAATATGTGTTCATCAATTTTAACAAATGTACCACATTAATGAAAGATGTTGTTAATGGGGGAAAGCAGGGGAAGGGTGGGGTATGTGGGAATCCCCTATATTTTTGATGTAACATTTATGTAATCTAAAGCTGCTTTAAAAACAAATTAAAAAAAAGACCAAGAAACAGCTGGTTTATAGGGAAGTCAGCACACATAAACATTTACTGATTAAGTTCCCGATCTTATATGGGTGTGGTTCGTGGTGCCACAAAACAATTACAATAGTAACATCATAGATCACCATAATATATATAATAATGAAAAAAGTTTGAAGCATTGTGAGAATCACCAAAACATGACACAAAGACATAACTGAGTATGTGCTATTTGAAACATGGCATAGACTTGCCCACTGCAGGGTTGCCACACAGCTTCAATTTGTTTAAAAAAATTAAAATCTGTTAAGTGCAATAAAATGAGATGCCTATACTTCCAACAACTCTTCAAAATAGTTGTGATTCTGTTTTGTAGGTGAGAAATCCCAAATTTAAAGGAGTAAAATGCATTGACCAAGGTCATGGACATGGTAAGTAACAGAGCTATGACATGATATGGTGAATAGTGAAACTCCTAAAGGATAAAAAATCCTCTCATTGATTGAGGATTTCTACATGTGAGGTACGGCACTAAGTATTTTCTGAGTATTATTTAATTTTAGCCTCTTAAAAATTCTCAGCAATAGAAATTATTATATCCATATTTCAGATGGAAAAAACTGAGGCTTAGAAAAATTTACTAACTTGCCCAATTAAATATGTTTGCTTTATCATTTAATGACGAAGCTTGTAGGCTGAGGCCAGAAAACAATGGTCTTTATGTACAGTCTTTTTATTTAGCAAGGAAGCTTTTGTAATGCAGATTACTTACCTACATTACATAAATGAGGAAATGATCATATAATGTTGAAGTCATACTTGGTTCATCAGCATTTGCTCATAACATGTTAATATTTTGAAGTGATTGGGGGCAAGTTATCTTAAGTTAATGAGAAAGCCTTAAAAGTACACAAATAAGACCTAAAGAGAAACAAATTTGAAAATTTTGGAGAAGTGCCTTTCAGTGAAATTAGTGATTGATTGATTAGTGGCTTCAAGAGTCGCTACATATTCTGCCATGTTAAAATATCTGGAGAAGAACTTTCAAAGACTTTTCCACAACTTCAAAAAAAATGGTAACAATTATTGTTTTTGGAACATTATTTTAATTCTGATGCAACTGGTTGATACTGGGAGTAAATGTATTCAACGACAACCCCTATCATGAAGGAAGGATAATCCCTGGATTTTAAAACTTCCAAGGAAATGGAGACTGTGACAGGAAGTATAAATGCCAGGGAGTGTGTATATGACCTAATACTTTACATGAATGTATTTTAGAAATATTTTATAATCCTACATTTTCAACTCAGTTTCAATATTGTTTTCATTAGGGCTCTAGTTAGAATTTTCCTTAAATTTTGAGTGATCTCTCCCTAACTCTATTTTCCCCATAAGCCCTGGTATGCTTAGTGTGTGATTTTGTGGAATGAAGACTATCTACTAATACATATGCGATACTATAGTACCAACTCTGTTCCTCAAAACCTAAGATTTGTGATTCCATGGAGTTACTTATATTAAACCCCACAGGCTTGTAATAGATTTATGCACCTATGTCAAGTGCTATGACAACTTTTAAAGACTGAATGCTAATGGCACAAAAATCCATAGCACATACCCAATGGCATAAAGCAAAAATGCATTTTGAAGGTTAAGGCTCTACTGCAAAATCTGTAATCTGGTCCTACGAAGTGAATTGCTTCAGTTTGAAGTAGAGTTTTTTTTAACTTTTTTTTTTTTTACAGAAGTTGTGAACTTGCAAAATAATCACATATGTGTGGAATTCCCATATAACACACTACATTGTTGTAAAACATTTGTTAAAAGTTATGAGATAATATCAGACTTCTACCACTAACTGTGGGCTTGAGTATACATTTGGTATATTTTTCCATACAAACTTATTATTAACACATTATACCTTTGACATTAAAACAAGAATATTATAGTACTGTGGCTAACTATAATCCATAGATTTTGTATTTTTCCCATGCTTCTCCACATTGCAATAGAGATGTATAATTGTTCTAGGTCATGGGAGGACATTCTTGTATTTGTACTGTTAACTACAATTCCCATCCACCTCTGGTTCCCTATGTTATTCAGTCCCTAGATAATTCTCTACCTTTCTTTCAAATTACATTTATATCCCTAGACTACCCTTTTAAGCTACAGTTCCATTTACAAACCAGCTGTTACTTCTGCTCACTATAATGGGCTACCATCAACTCTCTCCATTTGCACACTTTTACAGTCTTGTTAATTAAAACTCCTACATACATTAAGCATCAGTATTCTTTCACAGCCCTATGTCCTAATAACCTATACTTTAAGTTTTAATTCCATTCACTTTTTCTTGATATTTAGTTCATATTAATGAGATCATGCAATACTTGTCCCTTTGTGTCTAGCTTACTCCATTTAGCATAATGTCTTCAAGGTTTATCAATGTTATCATGTGTCTCAATTTCATTTCTTCTTACTACAGCATAAAATTCCATCATAGGTATATACCACATTTTGTTTATCCATTCATCAGTTGGTGGGCACTTGGGTTGTTCACATCTTTTGGCAATTGTGAATAATGCTGCTGTGATTATCAGTATGTACTGGTATGCTTATTTTTCAGTTTTCAGTTCTTCTGGATATATTCCTAGTAGAGGAATTGCTGGATCATATGGCAGTTCTATATTTAGCTTCTGGAGAAACCACCAAACTGTCTTCCACAGAGGAATCAACATTTTATATTCCCACCAACAGTGAAGGAGTGCTCCTATTTTTCCACATCCTTTTCAGCATTTATTATTTTCTTATTTTCAAATAATGGTCATTCTATGTGGTATGAGCTGATATCTCATTATCATTTTATTTGCATTTCCCTAAGGGCTAGTGATATAGAACATTTTTTCATGTGTGTGTTTTTTTTTTTTTTTGCCATTTGTATTTCCTCTTTGGAGAAATGTCTAAGTCTTTTGCCCATTTTTAAATTGAATTGCTTGCTCTTTCATGGTTGACTTGTATGATCTCTTTATATAGAATGGAAATAAAATACTTATCAGATATATGATTTTGAAATATTTTCTCCCATTCACTGGGCTATCCTTTCACCTTCTTGAAGAAGTCCTTTGAATTACAAAAGTGTTTAAGTTTGAGGAGGTCCCATTTATCCATGTTTTCTTTCATTACTCATGTTTTTGGTTTAAAATACCAGAACCTACCACCAGGTCTTAAAGATGGGTTTCCGGCATTTTCTTCTAGGCCTTTTATGGTTCTACTTTTTATATTTAGGTCTCTGATCCATTTTGAGTTCCTTTTTCTGTGAGGTGTGACACAGGGTTCTCTTTCTTTCTTTTAGTTATGTATATCCAGTTCTCCCAGCATCATTTGTTGAATAGACTGTTCTGCATCACCTGGGAAGATTTGATAGGCTTGTCAAAAATCACTTGACCACAGATGTGAGGGCCTGTGTTTCTGAACCATCAATTCCATTCCATTGGTCTATGTGTTTGTCTTTATACCAGTACCACGCTGTTTTTTATCACTGTACCTAGGTAAGATGATTTAAAGTCCAGAAGTGAGTGTCCTATACCTTCACCCTTCCTTTTCAAGATGTTTCTGCCTATTCAAGGATACTTACACTTCCAAATAAATTTGATAAGTATCCTTTTCATTTCTTTTTTACTTTCTTTTAATAAGTCAATTTTACTGACACATATTAATAAAGCATAAATCCACCCAAAATGTACAATCAATGGTTTTGTGCAATCACTTATTTGTGCATTCATCACTTCAATCATTCTTCCAATGAGTTTTTCTTTTTTTATATTAACACTTTTTTAAAAATTAAAGTTAATAGATCACATAGAATGTTATGTTAAAAAAAAAAACATAAGAGGTTCCCATATAATCCACTTCCCACCCCCCCATCCCCATCATTTTTGTAAATTGTATGTCTTTTTCACTTCTTTTAAAAATGCTGGCCTAATTTTTATGGGGATTGCATTGAGTCTGCATATCAATTTAGATAGAATTGATCATATTAAAATATTATTCCAATACATGAGTATAGAACATTCATCCATTTACCTCGGTTTTTAAATTTCTCTTAGCAATGCATTATTGTTTTCTAAATATAAGTACTTTAGAACCTTGATTATGTTTATTCCTAAATATTTGATTCTTTTAGTCGCTATTGTAAATGGAATTTTTTCCCTGAATTCCTCCTTAGATTGTGCATTACTATGTTATAGAAACACCAAAGATTTTTTGGTATTAATCTTATATCCTGGCACCCTGCTGAAGTTGTTTATTTGCTCTAGTAGTTTTGTTGTAGATTTTTCAGGACTTCCTTGGTATATGATCCTAACATATGAGAATAACGAAAGTTTTTACATCTCATTGGGAAAGCTTTCAGTCTTTCACCATCAACTATGCTGTGCATTTTTCATAAAGCTTTTATTGTGTTCAGAAAGTTTATCTCAATTCCTATCTTTTCTAATATTTAATCAAGAAAGGATGCTATATTTAGCCAAATGTCTTTTCTACCGCAATCAATAGGATCATGTGACTTTTCTTGATTTATTAATGTAGTATGTTATGCTGATTGATTTTCTTGTGTTGAGCCACCCTTGCATGCCTGCTATAAACCTAAAAGATCACAATGAATAGCTCTTTTAGTTTGTGGTTGGATTCAAATAGCTAGTATTTTGTTGAGGATTTTTGCATCCATATTCATTAGGTAAATGGGTCTGTAATTTTTGGGGGGAAGGATAGGCAAGGGAACAAAGTGTTTATTAAGAAACAAGAAAAGAGTTAAGTACAAAATCTGAGACATGTATTGTGGGCATACTACAGGATGACTTGAGGGCATGGGGCCTGAGGTTTGACCTAATAATGGGGAATGGCCCGTGCTGTTTGCTGTTCTGATTTTTCTTAGTACCTATTTGGCTTTGTTATTAGGGTGATATTGGCTTCATAGAATGAGTTTGATAGCAATCATACTTGATCAATTTTCTAGAAAAGTTTTAGTAAGACTGGTATTAAATCTTACTTGAATGCTTGCTAAACACACCAGTGAAATTCTCTCATCCTGGGATTTTCATTTTGGGGATTCTTTGTTGACTGTTTGAATCTCTTTATTTGTGATGGGTTTATTGAGGCATTCTATTTCCTCTAGGGTCATTGTAAGTTGTTCATACATTCCTAGGAATTTTTCCATTTCATTTACATTGTCTATTTTATTGGCGTACTTGTGTTCATACTATCCTCCTTTTTAAATTCTTCCTATCCCCTACCCTGCCCTGCTGTTTTTGCTGTGTCCATCACTGTGTGATCTTCTGTATCTATTTCTCTTTTTTGTCTTGTCTTCTTGTCTTTCTCCTCTATGATTCACTGGGATTAGATCCTGGGGACCTCTGATGTAGAGAAAGGTTCCCTGTCAATTGTGCCACCTCAGTTCCTGGTCCCTCCTGTGCTTCAACTTGACTCTCCCCTTCTTCTCTCTTTTGTTGCATCATCATCTTGCTGTACGACTCACCTGCGTAGGCACTGGCTTGCCAGGTGGGCACTCATGGGCACTTGGCTCACCACACAGGCACTCGCATGGGCACTAGGCTCACCACGTGGGCACTTGGCTCACCGCACAGGCTCGTGCTAGCCACGTGGGCACTCTGTTCATTGTGCAGGAATGCTTTCTCATCTTCTTTTTCACCAGAAGGCCACAGGGATTGAACCCAGGACCTCCCAAATGGTAGGCGGAGGCCTTATCACTTGAGCAAAATCTGCTTTCTCATAGTATCCTCTTGTGATCTCCTATTTCTTTACGTTCAATAATAATGTCTCTGTTTTCATTTCCTGTTTTATATATTTGCATCTTCTTTTTTTTTTGTCAAACTGGCTAAGGGTTTCTCAATTTTACTCTTCACAAAGAATGAACTTTTGGTTTTGTTAATTCTCTCCTGTGTTTTTGTTCTCAATTTCATTATTTCTGCTCTAATCTTTGTTATTTCATACCTTCTGCTTGCTATGAAGTTAGGCTATTCTTCTAGTTCCTCCAGCTGTGAGGTCATTGATTTTCGCTCTTCTTTTTTAACATAAGCACTGAGGGGTATAAATTTCCCTCTCAGCACTGCCTTTGCCACATCCCATAGGTTCTGTTGTATTGTGATCTCATTTGCTTTTGTCTCAAGATATTGATCTCTCTCACAATTTCTTCTTTGACCCACCGATTCTTTAAGAGTATGTTGTTTAATCTCCATGTATTTATGAATTTCTTTTACTGCCTCTTGTTGATTTCCAACTTTATTCCATTATGATACGAGAAAGAGCTTTGTATGATTTTGATGTTGTTTGATTTATTGAGAACTGTTTTGTGGCCCAACATATGATCTATACTGGAAAAAGATCCATGAGCACTAGAGAACAATGTATATCTTGCTGTTTTGGGGTGCAATGTTGTATATATGTCTATTAGGTTTAGACCATTTGTCATATTATTCAAGCTGTTCTGGTATTGATCCCCTGCCCAGATAGTCTATCCAATTCTGAAAGCACTGTATTGAAGTTATTATTGTAGAGGCAGCTATTTCTCCATTCAGTTTTGCCACTGTTTACTTCATATAATTTGGGACATCCTTGTTAGGTGCATATATATTTATGGTTGCTATTTCTTCCTGATGAATCACTTTTATTTGTACATAATGTCCTTCCTTGCTTCCTCATCTCTAATAACAGTTTTAAAGTATATTTCATCCAATATAAGTATACCTACTACAGTTTGGGGTTTGGTTTTGGGTTTTTTTGAGTTACTGCATACATGGAATATCCTTTTTGAGCCTTTCATTTTCAATCCATAGGTATCCTTTAGTCTAAGGTGAGTCTCTTTTGACAACATGCAGATAGCTCATATTTTCTTGTCCATTCCACCAGTCTGTATCTTTTGATTGGGAAGTTTAATCCATTAATATTCAATGATATAACTGTAAAGGCAGTTCTTTCTTCACCCATTTCAACCTTTGGGTTTTATCTGTCATTCTATTTTCACAATTTTTAAATATTTTTAGTTACTTTTACTTACATAATCTTCATTTCTAGACTCTCCTCCAAACCTCTCTTTGTCTTTTCAAGCTACACCAATCACATTAGTACTTCCCTTTGTTATAGTCTCTCTCAGTTTCCGTTTATCCCTGAATATTCTAAACTCACCCTCATTTTTGAAAGACAATCTTGCTGCATATAAGATTCTTGGCTGGCCGTTTTTCTCCTGCAATATCTTAAATATGTCATACCACTGTTTTCTTGCCTCCATGGTTTCTTATGAAAAACCAGCACTTAATCTTATTAGGTGTCCCTTGTATGTGATGCATCATTTTTCTCTTGCTTTTTTTGTCTTTGGCATTTTACATTCTGATTAATAAGTGTCTCAGAGGAGGTCTATTCAGATTTATCAAATGGGTGTGCTTTGTCCTTCTTGGACATGGATATCTATGTCATTTAATAGAGTTCAGAAATCTTCAACAATTATTTCTTCATATATTCCTTCCATCCCCTTTCCCATCTATTCTACTTCTAAGACACCCATGACACACAGAGTTGCACATCTCTTGCCATCATTTAATTCCCTGAAATTCTGTTCAATTTTTTCCGTTGTTTTTTTTTGTAGGTTCGCCTTTGGAGGCCATGTTTTCAAACATACCAATCCTTTCTTTGGCTTCCACAAATCTGCTATTATATGCCCCCAGTGTGATTTTTATTTATTATGCCTTTCATTCCCATAAAATCTGTTGTTTTTCTATTTATGCCTTCAAATTCTTCTTTGTGCTTACCCAGCATCTTAATATCCTTAATCCCTATAGCTATCTGATTTAACTTTCTTTCCAAATCTATGATTATTTGTCTCCACTATTTAAGTCATCTGGAGGCTTATCTTGTTCCTCTAACTAGTCCATATATTCCTATTTTTGGTATGAATTATAATTTTTTGTGGTGTCTTGGCATTTGCCTTACCAGATGTATTTATTCTGGGCACAGTTTCTCTCTTTAATTTGGGGCTTTCTTCCACTTTCTCCCCTGCTGGGTTGTGTAGTAAGAGCCAAGTATATAGTTGGTACTGTAAGCTCTGAAGGCTGATGCTGTTCATGTTTTCCCAGGAAACATTGAAACTTCTCCAGTCTTTCTCTTTTGCAGGGGTAAGGATGGAGCAACAGCTGTGTGTAGTAATCCAGCCCGAGCAGGCTAAGATTGTCTAGAGTTTCCTCGGAAAGACTGATGAAGTTTCATGCCCCTTCCTCCTCTGCCTGGGGTAGGGATGGAGCTGCAGATGTGGGCAGCAGTTAATCCATGTTTGTCAAAACTGACCACAGTTACCCAGGTAGACTGACTTGTAGCAGCTCCCTTCCTTCCCTGAAAGGGGTGAAGATGGACCCTCTCAAGTACCCCACAATCTAATTCATATGGGCAGAAAGCACCTGCAGTTGCCCTGAGAGGTTAAGGGAATACTGTCCCTTCTGATATTTAAGGGGTAAAGATGGAACCACAGGTGTCCAAAAGACCAGTCTATGTTGGCCAAAAGTGTATGCCATTGCCCAGAGAGGATGAGGAAACACAGCTCCCCTCCTATCATATGAGGGAGGCAGGGATGGAGTCAGAGGTGCCCAACTATTCAGTCTGTGTGGGCTGAAAGTACCTGCAGTTGCCCAGGGAGGCTGGGGAGACACCACTTCTTTCTAGTCCTATCGGGGGTGAGGGTAGAGCCACAGGTGTCCAATGGTCCAGTTCCTACAGGCCAAAAGTACCCCCTGTCCTATTTGGGGGAGGGCAGGGATTGAGCCACAGGTGTCAGACTATTCAGTCTGTGTGGGCCAAAACCACCTGTGGTCACCCAGAGAAGCTGAGGAGACACAGCTTCCCTCCTATTCTATTGGGGGATAGGGACAGAGCTACAGGTATCTGAGTATCCAGCCTCTGTGGGCTGATATCTCCTATAGTTGCCCAGAGAGGCTAAAGAAACACCAGCACCCCCCCCCCATCCTATGGGGTGGAGAGGGGCTGGAACTGAAGGCACTCAACAAACCAGAACGGAAAAATTTGAACAGGATTTCAGGGAATTAAATGATGGCAGGAGATGTGCAACTGCATGTGTCAACCTGCAGTTGCTCAGAGAGGCTGAGGAAACACACCTCCCATCTTATCCTATTGGGGGGCAGAAATGAAGCCCCATTTCTGACTATGCAGCCTGTGTTAGCTGAAAGCACCTCTAGTTGTTTGGAGAGCCTATTGCAGGTCCCCCCAGCTTCCTCCAGGCGGGAGGTGGGACTGGAACCTAGACTAGGTTTGCAGCCTGCTCTGGGTAGAGAGAAGCTGGTCCCTACCTTCCCTGTTATTTTCAGTCAACCCTGTTTCCCTTCATGCCAAGGGCATACTCAAAATGTCAGCTACTGCCCTCCCTCCTACTCAGACAAATCCAAACTTTAGCCATTCTTAGGATTATAATTTAGCCAGCTGATATACTAATGAGCAGAGCTCAAGTCCGTGCCTGACTGTCTCTTCCTTCCGTTTTTGGGAAATGGAGCTTCCAACACCAGCCACAGAATAGCTCCTGAGGTGGTATATTAGTCAGCCAAAGGGATGCTGATGCAAAATACCAGAAATCTGTTGACTTTTATAAAGGGTATTTATTTGGGGTAGAAGCTCACAGTCACAGGCCATAAATAGTAAGTTACTTCCCTCACCAAAGTCTGTTGTAGCGTGTTGGAGCAAGATGGCTGCCAACATCTGCAAAGGTTCAACCTTCCTCTTAAGGATTACTGGTCCCAGCTTCTTGCGATCTCAGCCATAGATTAGTCTCTCTCACCAGGGCTCATTTCTTTCCAGGCTTTCTTAGCTGTTCAGGGTTCTGGTCTCTTCAGCTGCAAACTATCAGGTGAATGACTTGGCTCTCTCCTGGGGCTCCACCGTCAAAAACTAAACTCTCTGTGTTCTCCTTCTTCGTGTATTTACTTCCCTTTCTTTGACTGAGCATCTATTTACATAGCCCACAGCTATAGGCTAGCTATAGGCAGGGACTCAAACCAAGTCATGCTAATGACATGGTCAAATGAAAGCCCTAATCTTGATTTAAGAAAGTAAAAGTGAAACCTCTGAGTCAAATACTATCTAATATGCCCAGAGGAATAGACCACTTTACAAACACAATCCAATATCTATTCTTGGAATTCATAAACAATACTAAACTGCCATAGGCAATGGCCTCAGGGGTATGGAATGCTCTGCTCACAAATATTCACTGCAGATGGGCATTCTCTTCCTTTCATTCTTTCAAGGATGCTGCAGGATGCTCTTCTGGGGTCCTGGGCCCCCAAACATTTTTTAGATTGCTCTGGGTGATTATTAACTACCCTGTCAGAGGAGTTGACTCTTGGACCATCTTGCCCCAACTCTGACACAGTTTTGAGTTACTACTGTTAAACTGCTGGCTCTTTGCCATTAGCCAGACAAATTGGTCCAAAAAAGTATTAATACTTGGTTGTAAAGTTACAACACAAAGTAATTTAAGCACAGTCAGTCTGCCAGCCCTTCTCGTATTTGAAAATTTCTCCCCCAGAATAAGCAGCTTTCCGAACAATGAAAAAGATTTCATTTGCTGTTTTCTTTGTTTTGCTCTGTTTTACTAACAAGCCTGAGAGATCTGCCAGATTTGAAAATGTACAAACTTTAACAGTCATAAAAAAGGAAGAACTTAGCTAACATTTTTAACTGCTGGCAATTTAAAAGACTTTATACTCAAAATCATTTATGATACTGATTTTGTGATATACTCAGTCTCAAATATGTTAAGGAAAGGCAAAAGCTTATAATAGAGCATTCTCAACATCATTTAATTTAATGACAACCCATAAAATGCCCCTTATATATGTTTGATAAAAAAGACAAAGAACATGGAATGGGAAAGGAAAAATTTAACTGGGAACAGAGACTTGCCCTCTCACTGAAAATAATATAATTCAACAGAATACATGAGGAAACTATTTTTAGGTACATGACAATATCAGTTGCATAACTGTGGTCCTTCAGAAAATGGAAACATGAAGTGAACAATTCTATCTTCCGGATTTCTGCCTGAAGCACTTTCCTACTATAGGGTAGTGTGATGCACCCCAAGCAGTTCTGGGTATTATTGAGCTGGGGAAGGAAGGTAGAAACTCTAAGGTGTTGAAGATGATACAATCTGTGTAGTGGGGTAATAGAGAGAAGGTCCAAAAATCTACATGGGGATTACCATTGATCCTTCTCCAAGGAAAAAGTTCTAAATGTGTAAATTTCTGGGAGGCTTAGCCAAAATCACCTGTTGTTTTGGTGAGAGATATGTATTTAAATAAAATGTCATGCAATCCTAGGAGTATTTGGAGTGCTGCATAAACTAGAGTGGAAAGACCTCAAGAACCCAGGAAGGTCTTTTCTTAGAAGCAAGCCCCATATCCTAGAAAAAAATCCATGATCAAGATCCAAGTTCAAAACCAAAACAGTATCAAGTTAATAAAGAAAAACAAATGAAAGACTCTAAACAAATCCCTCAGTTATACAATTAACTGCCTGAAAAAAACTCAATGCCTGATAAAGGAGGATGACTTTCTACAATGGGTCAGCCACAAAGTTGATCACACACACAAAAATCCTAGGCATGCAAAGAGGCAGGAAAATGTGTCCCTCAATCAATATCTGAAAGAATATAACATTGCCTCCTGGGAAACAAGTTATGTCTGTTCACACATGAAGAATTTGATGCCTCATCATATTTCAATTTTTTTCCTGCCATGTTCAATTTAGCAGCAAGCAAAAGCTATATGCTCTCACTAAATACATGTTTTGCCAAATCTTTGATACTAAATTACCCATGGTACCCTAGAAACCCTATCAATTATACACCAATTACTTTTATTTTGCTTTACATTATTGTTTATATTTTAGACTATACAATTTTTTAAATTTTTAGTTACATTATGGTTTACATTTTAGCCTATAGACTTTTATACATTTTTGGTGAAATTAAATTTGTCCTATGTCCATTGTTGCACGATCTTGTAGAACACTTCCATTGCCCACAGTTATCCTGCTTCCATCTACTCTATTCCTCTCCCCCCTTCCCTCATGGCCCACAGTGACAACCAAACTTCACTGCTTGAAGGACAAGATTCATAGATACTTGCAACAATGCTGAGGGCTTGACACACTAGACCGTCCTCTCCCACTGGGAGCCACCAATTCTCTTGAGAGTCACAATTCCCTATGTTTGAGAATATCAGGCCTCCCCAGGATGGGGGTACACCTTCCCACTCACTGTATGGGTCTCCACCCAATGATATAACATACTACTATGACAAGATAAGCACTCACAAACTCCCTAGAAGCCTGCCACTGTCCCAGATGCCCCCTAATAAGCACCTTAAACAGGTAACCCTTCCTTATTATGTTTTCTAGAGAGTTTTCTCAACACTATAGTTTCAGCCACATACCCGACAATCTCCCATGTTCATCTGTTCTCCCCAACCCTCTCCCCAATTCCTTGGGCCATCTGACCCATCCTTCTAGCCCTAGCCCCCCTCAAGCCTGCAAAGCCCCATGCAATAGTATATCTATACCCCTGTCTTATCCCTTCCCTGTACAACTACTAACCTCCCATTTATCATAGATTTCACCTATGTAGGCATCAGCTCACAACCTTCCTCTCTCCCCCCCCTCAATTTCCAGTAAGCCTATCATCCACTCTCTAGCTCTCTGAGACAGCTTGGTTTGCGTATTTCATATCAGAGAGATCATGTAGTTTTGTCCTTCCATGTCCGGCTTGCTTCACTCAACATAAGGTCCTCAAGATTCATTCATGTTATCCTATGTGTTTGTACTGTACTCCTTCTTATAGCTGAGTAGTATTCCATTGTGTGTATACATCACATTTTCTTTATCCATTCATCTGTTGATGGGCATTTGGGTTGATTCCAACTTTTGGCAATAGTGAATGATGCTGCTATGAACATTGGTGTGCATATATCAGTTCGTGTGCTTGTTTTCAGTTCTTCTGGGTCTATACCCAGCAGTGCAATTGCTGGGTCATATGGCAAATCTATAGCTAGTGTTTTGAGAAACCACCAAACTGTCCTCCAGAATGGCTGAATCCTTCTGCATTCCCACCAGCAGTGGATGAGGGTTCCCATTCCTCCACATCCTTTCCAACACTTGTAGTCTTCTGTTTTTTTTAATAGCCACCAGTCTAATGGGAGTAAGATGGTATCTCATTGTAGTTTTGATTTGTATTTCCCTAATATATAGTGATTTTGAGCATCTTTTCATGTGCTTTTTAGCCATTTGTATTTCTTCTTTGGAGAAACGTCTGTTCAAATCTCTTACCATTTTTTTTAAGTGGGTTTTCTTTTTATTTTTGGGACATAGGATTTCTTTATATATGCAAGATATTAGTCTCCTATCATATATATGGCTACCAAATATTTTCTCCCATTGGGTAGGCTGTCTTTTCACTTTCTTGACAAACTCCTTTAAGATACAAAAGGCTTTAATTTTGAGGAAGTCTCATTCATCTATTTGTTCTTTTGCTGCTCGTACTTTGGATGTGAATTTCATGAAGCCAATTCCTATTACAAGATCCTGTAACTGCTTCCCTACATTGTTTTCCCAGGTCTTTATGGTTGTGGCTCTTATATTTAGGTCTTGGATCCATCTTGCATTGATTTTTGTATAAGGTGTTAGATGGTAATCCTCGTTCATTCTTTTGCATATGGATATCCAGTTCTCCAAGCACCATTTGTTGAAGAGGCCATTTTCTCCCAGTTGAGTGGACTTGGTGGCCTTGTTGAATATCAGATGACTGTATATGTGAGGATCTATATCAGAACTCTCAATTTGGTTCCATTGCTCAGTATGTCTATTCTTGTGCCAATATCATGCTGTTTTTACCACTGTAGCTTTGTAGTATATTTTGAAGTCAGGTAGTGTGATTCCTTCTATTTCATTTTTCTTTTTCAATATGTCTTCGGCTATTTGGGGCCTCTTTCCATTCCAAACAAATTTCATACATGGTTTTTCTAGTTCATTAAAAAATGCTGTGTTGATTTTTATTGGGAGTATATTGAATCTGTAGATCAGTTTGGGTAGGGTAGACATCTTAATGATATTTATTCTTCTTATCCATGAACAGAGATTATCCTTCCATTTATTTAAGTCTTCTTTGAATTCCTTGAGCAGTGTTGTATAGTTTTCTGTATGTAAGTCTTTTACATCCTTAGTTAAATTTATTCCTAGGTATTTGATTTTTTAATTTACTATTGTAAATGGCATTTGTTTCTTGATTTTCTCCTCTCACTGCTCATTATTGGTGTACAGAAATGCTACTTATTTTTATACATTGATCTTATAACCTGAGACATTACTGAACTCATTTATAACTTCCAGAACCTTTGTTGTAGATTTCTCAGGGTTTTCTATGTATAGGATCATGTGAAAATAGTGAAATTTTTACTTCTTCCTTTCTAATCTGGATGCCTTTATTGGTTCTTGCCTCAGTGCTCGAGCAAGTACTTCTAACACAATGTTAAATAGGAGGGGTGATAGTGGGCATCCTTGTCTTGTTCCTGATCTCTCATTAAACACATGTTTTGCCAAATTTTGATAATAAATAACCCATGGTAGCCTAGAAATCCTATCAATTATACACCAATTTTTTAGAAGTTACTATCAAACCCTAACTTTAAGCTGAGTCATATGAGAATGGTACTGTAATATTTCTCAGTGGCAATCTTTTAGGTTTCCGAATAGTACTCAAGAGGCTGGTATAACTACATCACAGTTCTTACTTTTTACTTTCAGATTCTAAACCAGTTCAGTTTCATTTTAGTCATACATCATTAACTCAGTTGAGTGTCCACTATTACTCATAAATCTAATAAATTCATTTAATAGTTCGTGTTTGATTAACTTGTGTTTTCCTTATTGCTTATTACCAGTCTTACAATTTACCAGGTAATGTTCAATTATTACCTTCTCCACTACTCTGTACCTTGGACCATATTTAATATGTCCATGAGCATATAGCATCTTTTTCTTTTATTTCCTAAGCCTCCTTTTTCTTTAATCTCTTTATTCCAATGAAGACTGTGCTCAGGATTTCAAAGTCTTTAGGTAGGACTTGAGTTATCAGACAGCAAGCCTAAAACCTATTTAATAAATTATCCCACTTGTTGTGATCTTGTTTTTCCTACAGCTATGTGGAAGAATATTGTACTTATTTTCGTAGTAAATGTATGTAATTTTTTTACACATATCCAAGAGAACAAAGTCCAAATTTTTCAGACTGAGACATACATGATTCCACAATCTAAAATCAACTATCATTTCAAATGTCAGCTGATTCCCAAATGATATAAGCTGCTCTAATCACACCTAGTTTGTTACCACGCTCCACTTCCAACAACATTGTTTCTACATCATTGCTCTCTAGGTTTCTGAAAATTTCAAGGCCCAGTGTAATCTCATCTCTTCCTGGGCATTTTCCCTTCTAATATATACCTTTCTCTGCCCCCTTTCTCTCCATCCAAACTAAAATGAACTCTCCATTATTTTTTAACAACCATTAAGTTGCTATTTACATAGATACAATCTAAGAAAAATCCAAACCATGAACACTCCCCAAAATTTATCCTTTTTCTACAGAGAAGCTAAAGGTCAGCTTTATAATAGCAAGAGCAATAGAATTTGTATATACTAACTGACAAAACTGAAAGCTTTGGGGTCGCTTTATGTTTAGCTGTTTTCCTTCAGACAAAATTTTGTCTCTAATCCCAGAGATGCTGCATCTTGATAGTCAATCTAGGTTTCCAATGCTCTTCACTGAGTCTGTTTTATTCAGCGCTCAGAGTTCTTTCATCTGCTGCTTAAAACTAACTTATTTAGTTGAATATTTTTTTCCTGGAAGAAGTATATCAAGAAGGGAAGGATACTATTTTGTTTTTTATTTTAGTTTCCCACTGGAAAAATAAAACCAGTCATTTTTTTGCATAGCAGAGATAAAAACATACAAATGTAGTCAAGTCAGAAAGATATCCCAGAGAATTAAATTTGATGTCCCATGAGGGCCATGGAAAGTAGATGCATGCAATCTCTCTGCTTAACAATTTAGATTCAGTCAAGACAAATTGCATATTTACATGAAAAGCCATGGTAGATAAAACAGAATTTTTATTTTTCAAAATACTTCTGATGCAGGAAGAACAGGAGTATTAGTCACAATATATTTCAAAACAATCCATTTAACAAACCCTTACAGTAACATGCTAAGGCCTCTCAAAAAGGAAATTCTGCAGGTCATTGAAAACTAAACTGAATCATGCCTTTTACATTGAACTTCTATGTTCTTTAAAGTGTACAGTTCATCATTAGCATCCAACATTAAATAATGATGAGTCTCACACCACATCTACCAAGATCCCTTCTCCATCAACCCTCACACAACCACAAGTTAAATCCTAGCACAATCATTAACTCAACTGGAGAAAAACAGACCTTTTGTTTCTTTTATTCTACTTGTAAAGATCTGAAAAATGTTCATCTCCTCTGCAAGCTTTCTTCAGTGTTCCCTTTCAGTAAATTACGATAAAAGCCAAACCTGGATGAATCAATAGGCTTTACCCAAGATATGAGAAGTGCTGAAACAGAGACAAATAAAACAGCATCACAAGTCATCAATAATAAAGCAGTTTGTTTGCAACGATGACATCAGGCCAACGTGAAAAGGGACTTATTTCTGAGCTATTTAGCCCCTCTAGCATACAAAGAAGATTCTGCTGATGAAAGATACAATTGCAGCACAATAAAATGCTTTCTATTCTCCCACTTAAATTATTATCCTCTTATTTTCATTAACTCATTTTAAATAAAAAAGCCATCGCTTCCTTCTTCCTCTCAACTCTGTTTAGGCACTTCTGCCAAAAGCAACAGAACCATGATGTGATTAAAAGTTCACGACACAGTTTACTGCACAAATGTCATCTAAAACTATTAAAAACATAATCTGTTCTAAATAATGTATTTGGAATATCCATCCCTGAGTCAGGGATTCCTACCAGCCTGTTTTATCACTTTGAAATCAGTCTTCCACCCACCATTTCATTGTCACACTGCTTTCTTTCAAAATCTCAGGTCTTCCTTGACTTAGGTGTTTCGTCTTTGTACACACAGAATTCATTTCCTTCTTTCTGCTGTCAGGCAATCTTTTGTCAGAACTTTTCACCAGTTCTCCTTAATACTCAGAGCGCTAGCAGGAGAATACCCAAAAGGCTTATGCTGCTGGCAAATAAGTATACAACAATTTTCTTCAGATCACAAGTCCTCACATATTTCACATCATTGTCAGTTTTA
Organism: Dasypus novemcinctus; assembly: GCF_030445035.2. Lineage (NCBI taxonomy): Eukaryota > Metazoa > Chordata > Mammalia > Cingulata > Dasypodidae > Dasypus > Dasypus novemcinctus. The sequence continues at coordinate 37,801,964 of NC_080704.1, forward strand.
CACAATCAACAAACGGAAGTTCTTCAGGTCTCATCTTCTCATTGCTGTTGTCTCCACAAAGTTTTCTTAGATAGGCCTTCTGGAACTTATTTCCCTCTCCAAACATATCTAAAATGTAGAAGTCATTTCTCCTACACTTCACCACCCATGGAACTGTGGTTCAACTACAGCTAAATTCTCAAATGTGTATTCTACATACAACTTTCATTTAAAAAACCATACCTTTAAGAACCTGGTCAAACTTTAACTCATTCTCCTTATTTTCATGATAAATCTCCTTGTTACTCAATCTTCATCTGGGATTTGGATTCCTCATCTGCAGCCTTTCCACCACCCCCAATCCATCCATCAAAACAAAGAATTTCAATATACACTTTATTCACTGTCCCCGTTTTCTCACATCTTATTCATTCTTCAAACCACTGAAACCATTGAAACCCTGCCTACACTGCTTTGACTGAAGCCATTAATGTCCATGTTAATTGCTTTATCCAATATCTATGTTTTAATTCTTGTCTGATTCAACCTCTCACACCACTTATAATGCAGGCCATTCCTGGATTCTTGGATTCTTGAAACTTCTCCTATCTGAGATACCAAGACATCATTCTTCTAGTTTAGCTCCTTTCCCTCTGGCTTGCATCTTCTCATTCACAGGCTTTTTTTCTCCTTATAAATTGTTATTTCCATAGATTCTGGTTCGTCTTTTTTCAACCTATTTATTCACGTTTTTGTTTTCCCTCATATGGAGAGCTCTAACAATCAGCTTTATTCTGCTTATTCCCCAAATATGTCAGTAGTTATTATCTCTTTCTGGGCCCCAGAAATTATATATATAATCAATTGTTCAAAAGGAAATCTCCATTTGAAGGGCTCATGGGAATTTAGAAATCAACATACACAAAACTGAACTTATCTCTCCCTCAATACTATTTGGCTACACTTGTTCTGAGAGTTTTAAGTTCACTGAACCATTTCTTCCAGTCAGTGAAAGAACATGAAAATCTTCAGCAAAACTTTAGAGAAATTAAATTTAACAAGTGCTATGCCTAAATTATTTAGAAATCAACCAACTTAATAAGTCTATCAAGAGTAAAGACAGTTAAATAATGATCCTTAGTAAGGTCATTTTAGACCCTAACTACTAATGAAGACATAATTCATTTAATGAAGAAACAAAGTTTAAATCAAAAGAAATTATAGTATTTGCATTAAAAGAATCAATCAGTCCATATCTATATAATGTATCTGAAGTTTTGCATTGGCTGCTATTTTAAACATATGGGTAGAGTTATGAATATCTGAGGAAATCATATGAACAATGGAAGGGCTGGAAAGATGACTAGTATTAAAAAACAGATAAACCAATCTCAAACATCAGAAAGGTTCTTATGTGTTACTTCTAAACACAGAAAGAATAGTACACAGGCAAAATTAAGGGTGGAAGGGGATTACACATTATATAAGAACTCTTTCACTGCCATGTCAGATGGCCCTTCTTTGGAGCTGGTGTTTCTGCGTGATGAAACTGGATTCAGATGGAATCTCTTTTCATTAGACTTTCATGCTACTTTACTGGACTTGTAGTTGGTGTTGGGGTTTAAGATATATTTAAGGGATTTGAATCTCTGGACTGACAATATGATAGCCAGGCCCTGAGCCTCAACAGACTTCAGCTCCTACAATCTGATTTATTGGACTCACCTCACTCAGCTAAGATGGAGTTGAAGAAGGACAACCACCACACCATGGAGCCTAGAGTGCCTACAACTGAAAGCAGGAGGATTGCATCCAGTATCCATGTGGAATCTGAGCCTCCTCTTGACATAGAGATGCCACGGACATAACCAATCCAAGGTCCACAGAGAAAAGGTGGCATTGGAGTGGAGTGGGAAAAGTGGACATGGTGGCTGATATGGGTATGGGGAATAGCAGGAAGAGATGAGATGTGGAGGCACCTTTGGGACTTAGAGTTGCCCTGGACGGTGCTGCAGGGGCAATCACCGGACATTGCAAATCCTCCCAGGGCCCACTGGATGGAATGTGGGAGAGTATGGGCCATGATGTGGACCATTGACCATGAGATGCAGAGATGCCCAGAGATGTACTTACCAAATACAATGGATGTATCATGATGATGGGAGTGAGTGTTGCTGGGGGGGGGGGTGGGGAGTGGTGGGGTGGGGGGGGTGGGGTTGAATGGGACCTCATATTGTTTTTTTAATGTAATATTTTTACAAAATCAATTTAAAAAAAAGAACTCTTTATCAGAAAGTATAATTTTCCATAATGCTATGGTATGCCTTAACCTCTGAGGTTGCTGAGAGGACAGACTGCATCTGCAAGTCTCATTGTGGAAGACTTTGCCTTCTTCTGAATGAGTCTGAACTGAATGACTTTAATGTCATTGTAAATGGAGATTCTGTTTCAAACTCTACATACAAATCAATACCGTTTTGCTACACTACTGCCTACCAAATTTGAGCAAAAAAGATATAACCAACTGAAAATCTTTCCAGATATTTGAGATCTTTTTAAAGCTCAGTTTGAAGTTACAAAATTTGTTTGACTCAACTCTAGGTACAATTCATCATACATCTCCAACTTTCCTTACCATTACTTTACACCAGCACACAGTCCCTAACTCAGAGTTTGACAGTTTCCTTCCTCACTTTACTGAGAAAGGTAGAAAAATAATAGCATCTTTTTTAAAAAGTGCCTTTGCCTCTAGTCATTCACTTCACTAGCAATTCCAATATTTCATCAGAACCAATAGTGAAACAAAATGCTCAAAGATACTATTTAATCTGCTGCCTGTGTATGAAGGCAAAATTGGCTCATTCAACCATTATAGACTCTGGAGAAAGTAAAGTTACAGCCCCACTTTACCAAAATATTAACCAACTAGTGGTGGGTTGTTTTTTTTTTTTACTTTAACCCTGGATCAGGCTCTTAAGTACTATACTCCCTATACTAAACACTAAATAGAAAGTGTTTTCATTTTTCACATTATTTTCTTTTCCTACCTTTGTGTTTCAATGCCTTGGGTAAGAATAATACATTTTTTAAAAATATACTTTTGTCAAGGTACACTACTTCATTCTCCTCTCTTTTGGTTAAAAACTAAAAAATCATATATCTTAATTTCTGAATCATGGTTTCAAAAAAAGACCTTCTTTTGTGAATTAAACATGCAAGTTTGTCACAGTTATTCTTACTGTTGTTTCAGATGATAATTTATAGCTATAAACCTGCCAAAACATATTAGTTTCCTTTCATCAACTCTGTCCCCTTTCTAATCTGTCTGCCTCTACAATGCAGCTAAGTGATAGTTTCAAACCTATGGAAATGAGCAAGTCCTTCCTTACTTAAAATGTTTCAATGTCTTTGAATCCGTCAAACGACCCACACAAGCATACATAGTTTTTCTTACGCCATCAGTTTTAGCTCACATCTCTTTGTTTTTGCCATATTGGTAATGTTTTAGTTCCTACCTTCTCCAGCCATTAGTCGCCCTGTTTAGAATCCTTGTCCCATGAAAACCCCTCTCCCCAATTATTTACACAAAAAATACTTTATCCTTCAGATATCTTCCTTGGAGAACAGTGTGCTGACCCCAGTGAGTTCAAATTTCTTTCAAGATGTTTTCAAGGTTCTTATCTTGAAACCATATATTCAACATTGAGATTATTTAATCAATGCTGGTTTCATCCAGAAGCAAAGTTTCTCAACCCTGGCATTAATGGAATTTGAGGCTAGATAATTGCTGGGTCTTGGGCACTGTACGATGTTTAGCAGCATTCCTGGCCTCAAATTTACCACTACCTGGTAGTGGCATGCTTCACCCCACATGGGGCAACCAAAAACATTTCCAGACATTGCCAAATGTCCCGAGTGACAAAATCACCACACCTAGTTGAGAAATGCCACACTAAAGTCTACTGAACTAGGGTATATTAAACCATTACCTTCATGAACATAGCGGCATAGAATATTACACACTTTTTTATACCTTGGCATAGAACAAGGGTAATAAATAAATATAAATGAAGAATTGGACCATGCAGCTAATTCTATGGCAGAATTTTCAAAGATACATTCTCAAAATGTGAGAGCCATTAGAACAGCATCTAATAATTTATTTTTAAAGCTTTTCAAAACTAAGGAAAATACACATTATTAAATACACTAAGAAAAGGAAGCTAATTTAACTCTGCTTTACACATTTAAGATGCCAAGTGTTTCCAAAATTATAAAATGTGAAAAATCTGCAGTTTACAAACATTCTCCCCTTTTAGATTACTGCACTGCTACTTAAAAGAGGACCTGTAGAGTTGCTCAGTTTGATAAAGGTAAAATATTGTACTTAACTCCTACATCTTCTTTAGCACAACCTGATTTTGAAATAAGCTGAAACTTATTTTCTACATGACTGAATACAGAGATTAAATTAGGGCTACTAAAATTAGGAGTTGGTCATGACAGTCTAATGTTTCTAAACATTTCACCCCTGAACAAAAACTTATTTATACCTCAAGAGCATTATGCCTTTATATAATATCCTTCATTTATTCAATTCAAATTAGAAGCTCACCTAATGACCATGAAAATATGGATACAAATCCAATTGGTTTAAACTAAGAGATTGTACGATAAGAATAACTGTAGCCTATCTCAGTTCATCACACAGGAACCCAGCATTCTATAGTTGTGTTACTAGATGCGTTCTAATTACATTAACCAGGTATGTAATAATCATTTGATGGCATTCAAATTCTTCTCCCAAGCCCTACATACATGTCAGTAATTTATCAGTTCTTAGACTTTTGTGTAAAAATAGGATAATCACTTGAGGAGAGACTACATATTTTTCATAAAAGTTACAAAAACAGTTCTGCAATACAGCATGGAAAACATTTATTTTATTAAACTTGCCTGTAAATGGATGCATTCCTGAAATGAAGGGAGCCACCCATATTCTCTGGGTTTGTAGCTGTGAGTTAAAAGACAAAGTGAAGGAAAGAAGAATTTTTTCTTTCTCTTCCTACTCTATTAGACTTTAATGCTTTAGCATTTCTTCCAAATACTTTGGGGTTTTTTTTGTCTTTTTTTTTTCCAGTTAAAGTATGCTATCCAACTCCAGAAAAATGATCCTTGATACAGCTAAAGAGGTACATCATGCCATTTGGGAAGAATAAGATAATTGGGTCAAGCAGAAACCAAGCTAATCAAACCCACTTTGTAGCTATGATCCTGTATTAACACTAGTGTGGTCTATAGAAAAATGTGCACACTATGTCACTAGTGTTATTTTTACCCGGAAAGTAGAGTCATATTTTAACAAAAGAGTTAGGTTATGAATTTAACCAAAAAATATTCAAAATTGTCATTAAAAATCCTTAGGAATATGCCATGTTGGGAACAAACAACTCTCAATTAAGGAACGATATTTGGGACCAACATCTTGCATTGAATGCTACCCAGCCATGTTTTCCTCCAGCATGGGTACTGATGGCTGTTGATTTCATAGGGTATCAGAAGAATTAGCCAATTGTTTGTTCTCAGGACTCATACTCAGCAGAGTGAAGCACTCCCATTTTGAGAGGTTCACAGAAATTTAGCCTTCTGAGGGAACAGTAGATTGACATTCCTTGCTTCAAACTTCCTCCAGGGAATATGCTTACAAATAAGAAATGAGAGAAGAGTAAAAGACCAATAATATTCCTCTCTCTCTGGCTTCGTCTTATAGAAAAATGATGTACTGAATATGTTAGAGGTTCCCTCTCACTAGGTTTGCAATAATTAACAAGCTGTGACTCAGTTCCCCCTGACATGCATTGAAGAAAGACAAGCCTCCCCCTCCCCCCCATAAGCCTACATGCCTAAAAGCACAGCACTTCCCCTAAAGATTGAACAAAGAAATGACATGGAAATGGGAATAAAGGGAGATAGAGACCTTCACTACCTCCAAATCAAAGCACCACCTGCTTCTCCAGCATTCCAAGAAAGCATAACTCCCTAACCCACTGCATTGAAGCAAATTTGCATTTTTAGAATAAGTGTTACAGCAGAACTGACTGTAACTACACCCAGCCCCATTATTAAAAGATTCTGTATTGAATTTTCTGAGTGGGTGTGCTTTAATATAGATATCTATATTTTCATTGGATTCCTATGTGTAGACATAAACTTCAAATAACTTGAAATTTGATACTTACATGTTGGAAATATCTCTACACCTTCCACATATATCTGTTAATGTTACTCATTTTCTAGATAGCTTCATATTAGCTGTATTTTACAATTTTCAAAGGGAGTAGTAAAGTAATTTCATGTTTTGAATTATTAGTGCATTCTTTAAAAAGTAGAATAAGGTCATTATAGTGAACTATAGAGCATGTATGCTGTATTCCACAATGATAGATAAAAATCTGAAAATGCATTTCAGGCAGTTAGAGTCCATCTTTAGGTGCAGTTTTGCCCTTGCCTATATGTAAATAGCTCTTAATGAAATAAAGTCACTAGGAGCAGTGCATGCATCAAAGAGCAGAATGTGCATCATAACACTGGGAAAAGGTTTGATGTTCTGGGAATCAATAAAGGTACCTAAGTGCATTCTTAAGATACTGGTTGTGCTGCATTTATTGCTTTTGATTGATTACTGAAATATGAAATACTGTATTTCCATAAGCAGTTCTTTTCCTCATAAAGTACAAAAATCAAAGGGGAAATTCTAGCTCTCAGAGGAGACATAGGATTGTTCCACTGTAGGAATTTATTATGAAGTAAAACACAAAATTTAAAAACACAGAAACTTAATTTAGAATTGTCAAAAGCTATCATATTGTTAATGATTCAGCTCCTCATGCACTATATATTTGAAATGGTGCAAAATATTTAGCAATGTGTTTTCTAATATATAATATCCAAGGTGATAGAAATGTATAGAATAATGTTTACTTGGCTTTTACTCTGATTGTGATTTATTTTGATAGTGTATAAAATGAACTTTCATTCTTCCTAATGTCTGACACATTCTGAGAACTAGACCCCCTGAACAGACTGTCTTATTAGCACATCTAACAAATGTATTTATTAATCCTAAACCTAAATTAATTGTTTATATGATATTTAATATTTTAGCAATTGGTCATATTATCACATTTGAACTGCCCAATAATCCTGGAAGTTTAGCTCAGAGTTTTAAAACCAGAAATTATTTTAGAATTAAGCTCATTTTACTGGTAAGGAAACTGAGGCCCAGAGGAGAAAAAGGAACTTTTATCCTATTAAGGTTTAAAACCAATTCTACATAAATTTTTCCTTCTCTACTATTTTGAAGTGAATTGCTGTACTTCACTGTTTGCAGCATCAGAGAACTAAGCAAAGAATAGATGTATAAACTGAATATGTTCCTTTTAGAAGTTGATGTTACAGTGATTGTATTAAACATTGTGTTTTTGATACTATGATAACTTTAGGAAATGCCCTTTGCTTAAATCAAAATCTAGTTGATATGAAATTACTGACATAAAACAAATCTAGAATAATTGCAAAGAAAATTTAACGAACTGGAAAGCACAGGGTGGGTTTGAGACCTCATTGGGTAGAGGAAAAGAGCCTATCTTTAGGACTGACGAGATCCTGGTTCACATGGCAGTTCTCTACATGAGTGGTTTTACCACGAATAAGTTACTTAACATCTCAGCCTAAGTTTTCATGTTTCTAACAAGAGAATAGTCATATTTATAATTTACTGTTTTAATTAAGGATAAAATTAATATATAAACAGTACCTGGCTCTAATTGCAGTATAGATGCTCAGTAAAATAAAAGTATTTAATAGTTCATGTGACAGTTCATGTGATAACATGAACTAGGAAAAGGAAGTATTGTGGCATAACTAAAGAGCATATTACTTGCATTGAGTTATAATAGAGTGGAATAGGTATAGTTGTGAAATTGCTACTTGGGGACCATTTGAGATCATACAACAGGGAAATAAGCATGTGGCTTTTATTCCACAACATTGCATAGTGGGATGATTTTTAGGAATGTATCGGTCATGTTATAACAGAATTGACTGTGCTATGAAACTATTTGTACAGAAATAATTTTTAAGGGCCTGTATTCATCTGAGGTTGAAAATTAACATTTCACATAATTATTATTTACCTAGTATATGTAATTGGACTAACTTTATGGATAGAATTGAATGATCAAGAGAAAATGAAGATTTATGTTTAAGTCACATCATTTATATTACATCAACAAAACGGAAACATTTAAGGTAATGGTTTCTTGGAACATGGCAATGATATGGTTCAAGTCATTTAAATGTTCAATTAATTTATACTTTGTCTTTTTTTGTGATCAAAGATCCCCCACTCTAAATTTATGCAGGATGTATTATATACTCTGCTAGAAATTACTACTACAGAAGTTAAAAACTGTACACCTTAAAATAACTGTTCTCGGGAAGCAGACTTGGCCCAATGGATAGGGCATCCGCCTGCCACATGGGAGGTCCAAGGTTCAAACCCCAGGCCTCCTTGACCCATGTGGAGCTAGCCCATGTGCAGTGCTGATGCGTGCAAGGAGTGCTCTGCCATGCAGGGGTGTCCCCCATGTAGGGGAGCCCCACACACAAGGAGTGTGCCCTGTAAGGAGAGCTGCCCAGCGCGAAAGAATGTACAGCTTGCCCAGGAGTGGCGCTGCACACACAGAGAGCTGACGTAGCAAGATGACGCAACAAAAAACAGATTCCCATGCCGCTGACAACAACAGAAGCAGACAAAGAAGAACATGCAGCAAATGGACACAGAGAGCAGACAACGGGGGGGGGGGGGGGGAAGGGGGGTTGGGAGAAGAAGGGGAGAGAAATAAATAAAAAATAAATAAATCTTTAAAAAAACTAATTTCATTATTTTTTAAAAGAGATTTTATTTATTTATTTATTTCCAGCACCCCACCGCCCTGTTGGCTTGCTTACTGTCTGCTCTCTGTGTCCATTCACAGCATGTTCTATGTCTGCTAGTCTCCCTTTGTTGTGTCATCTTGCTATGCCAGCTCTCCATGGCACGGGCTATCTATAAAATAGCTGCCCAATGAAAAATGCTTAAAGTATCATGAAGGTCAGCACATAGCTTTCACTCAAAATCTATGAGGACAGAGTAGGGACATATGATATCGATCCAACACAGGAGGAGACTAATATTAGTAAATTTTCTTGAACTAAAAAATAGAGTCAACTATTTAAGACACTTCCTTCTAAAATCCTGGGAAATTTTCTGAAAATTTTCCATTTAAAAACCTGAAATACAAATCAATGTGCATTCTTTTCTACTATCAGAGCTCTCCTTTTTCCATTCCTTAATATTTACTTTTAAGGAAACATTGTCTACTGACCCTGCTATTTTTAGGGAGAATAATTCAAATATCATTCTCTAATTTCTAATTTACTTTAGGATATTCTGTGTTCCAGTCCAAAATAATTCACTTAGAATATTCAGCAAGGTGATAATCCAATTTCACTATATTACACTTTAAAAACAAAAGAAATTATGTGCATAGCAAAAAATTATGAGGTGTTTACATTTTGTTTTTTCCTTAAACATTATGGGTAAAAAGTTATGTCTTTGAAGTATTTGAAATGATATAAAATCAAATATAAGTTAACAAAGTAAAAATTTAATCACATGCTTTAATTGTATAGGACCAACAACGGAAAACTTATCGCAAAGTAAACAGAATGAGATGCCTGCTAGAAGTCATATGATTTTTCTATTTCTGTTTATCTAACTTGGAATGACTTTTCAAATGCCCTTAGCTTCAAAAACCATTTATTCATTCTGTAACTCTGTATGTATTGATCACCAAAAATATGTAACTGACATTCTTTCTACATGATGGGGATAAAACAATTATAAAGAGACTGAGCTGCCCTCAAGATGGATGTATTCTAGTGGATTTAATTACTTAATGCCTCTTAATATTTCTAAGGTTTTTGACTATACATATTTTTTCTGTAACCAGAGAAGATCATTACTAAAGAGAATTATATAATTGGCTTTTTGCTGCATAGCTTTAAACCAAGTGATTCCTGGTTCAAAGTCTTTGCGTTTGTGCTTTCTTCTTCTTAACATTCTTCCTTAGACCCTTTGAATGGCTGGCTCCTTCTCATCATTTGTGCCTCAGTCCCCGGTCAAATAGAACTTCTGCACAAAAGTCTTCCTGGACCTGTTTTATCCAAAACACCTCTGTATCATACCCTCCTCTTTCAATTCCCTCACACTACTTCCCACTACCTTAAATTATCTTTAGTTATTTTCCTGTTTGTTGTTTTTTTTTCATTTCCTTGTCCAAAAAAATTAAGCCACCTACAGCAAGGATTGTTTTACCACAGTATCCACAGACCTCAGAATATCTGGCATGTAGGAGATGTTTAATAAATATTTACCATTAGGCATCAGGACACCCACCAGAATGATGATGACAACAGTAATTACTGGCTCTTGTTCTGTGCCTGGAATAGTTCTAATGCTCCACAAATGTTTTATTCAACAGTCGCAAGAAACTTAAGGAGACATTATCAACTGAGAAAAGGAAATTTTATAGCCTTTCAAGGTCGCAAATCTAGGGAATGTTGAATCTATGGCTTGAACACAGGCAAACTGACTCTAGAGGCTGGTAGGACAGAAAACACAACAGACAGGGACAAAGGTCAAATCTGTAACTAGCCCCATTATACTGATGGAAAACTAATGGAACCAGCCATTTAAATAACTTTAATGTAACTAAATTATGATTCTTAAGTCTGACTGAAGAGCCCATCTCATAATTACTATGCTGCCTTCGCTAGGGTGTGCATAATTTTAAGGAAATTTTAGTAATGAGCATAATTTCAAATTCATACAAAAGTTGCAATAACAGAAAGAACTTCCATATAAACTCTAGCCAGAATCAACCAAGCAACCAACCTCTATCTCCTCCTTTCCTTCTTCCTCTTCCATCTCTCTCCTCTTAATTAAGTATAGGTTAAATTTTTTTCTACCTTTACATTTTATTCTACCTGGAATTACTTCCATGTGTGAGATGATCTAATGATTACATTTTTTCTTTCTTTCTTTCTATAGGGATAGCAAATTTCCCTGGCACCATTTGAAAAAAATCCATTCTCCACTACTCCACAATGTCACTTCTGTCATAAATTAATTACCACATATGCCAGGATCTGTTTCTGTACCTCTAATTTTGTTCCATTGGGCTTTCTATCCTTGCACAAGCAACACACTGTATTTACAACCATAGGTATAAAGTGGAACTCATTATAGAAGCTCTTCCTGTTTGTTTTCATTCATGGCTGTTTTTGCTTTTCCAGGCCTTTTGAAGATTGCTATTAATTTTAGAACTGGCCAACTAAATTCCAAAACACAATAAAACACAATAAAATCAAAACACCTGTTCAGATATTAACTTTGATGGTTTTACAGATAAGTTTGCGGAGAATTGCCATCTTCTTAATAGTAAACTGTTCAATCCATGAACATGGCTGTTTCTTTTTGTCTTTAGTGTCTCTAAATAAATTTTATTTCCACTGTGAAGATTGTGAAGACCTTTTGACAGTCTCTCCTAAGCACTTAATAACCATGTTATTGTTAATGTATCTTATTTAAATTCACTTTCAAATTTTTCACTTTTACATGTAAATATAAATTTATTGATGTATAATTTGCAGGCCATAAAATTCACACATTTAAAGTGTGCATTTCAGTGATTTAGTATTTTCACAATTTAGTTTATTCACAAAGTTGTGCAACTATCACTACTATCTAATTCCAACACATTTTTACCACCTCCACCCCACAAAGAACCCACATACTCACTGGCAGTTGCTCCCCATCACCATCCCTTGGAAATTACTAAACTACTTCCTGACTCTACCTATTTATTCGGGATATTTCCTAATAGAAATCATACAATATGTCTTTGTGCCTGGCTTCTTTCACTTGGCATGATATTTTCAAGGTTCATCCATGTTGTACCATGTATCAGTAATACTTTACTTTTGGTGGCTGAATAATAGCCCTTTGTATATTCATACACATACACCACACTTTACTTTTTTTCTTTAGGTTTATATCTTTGCCATTTATTTTTCTAAAATTTTATTCAAAATATTAAATATCAGATATGAAAAAAAATTACTGCAATGAGACCGTTCAGGTGTATTTCCATTGTGCTTCTTTATTAGGACAATAAAATGTCCACCCAAGAGAAAAGTTGAACTGCCAGATCTAATTTTTCCATCTCTATACAAAGTGCATGCCCACTAATTCACCCTGGGCTTTGTGAGTAGGTGTTTAAAGTATGTTATGGGTTACTATAAAAAACTGTACAGTGAGAAACCAGCAAGATGGCAGTGGAGTAAGGAGCTCTTAGAGTCAGCTCCTGCTACATGGCAGTTAGCAAACACCCAGAGCTCTCTGGAGCTAGCTGAAGCACCTGTTTAGGGCTCCAGGAGGTCAGAAGAGCATCCTGCCCCATCCTCGAAGGAATGGAAGAAGGAGACTGCCCGTCTTCAGAGAAGACTCATAAGCAGAGCGCTCCATGCTATGGAGGCCAGTGCCCATCCTCCACTGGAGGCATAAGGTGCCTCATGAGCTGTTCCGTGGCTGGAATTGAAAGCTCCACTTCCCCAAAATAGGGGAGGAAGAGATGGTTGGGCACCAATTTCAGCTATGATGAGGAAATTCAGCTGGCTACAGTATGATCCTGAGAACAGCTAAGGTTTGAGCCTGTCCAGGTCAGAAAGAGGCTGGGAGCTGCCATCTTAACTCCCCACCTGGCACAAGGGGAAGTGGGGTGAACTGAGAATCCCAGTGCTGGTGGGGACCAGCTTCTTCCCATCCAGATCATATTGCAGGTCTAGCCTAGGCCCCTGTGCCACCTCCAGCAGGGAGGAAGCTGCTGGGACCTGCGTGAGCCCCTCCGGGAAATTAATGGCCAAGCCGCAGAGGCCGGTGATTGTCCTTCTCTCCCAGCACAAGCTGCCCCAGGAGCTGCTCTATGATGGGAATTGGAGGCTCCATTTCCCAGAAACAGGGGAGGAGGAGACGTTGGCTGCCGATTTCAGCTACTTATTGGGAGACTTGGCTGGCTAAGAGATAACCCTGGGAACAGGTGGGGTGAGAACCAGCCCAAGTAAGAAAGAGGCCAGTAGCCTCCATTCTGACTCTGCTTCCAGCCTGAGGGGAAGCTGGGCTGACAGTTTCTTTCATGCAGATCAGCCTGCAGCCCTCCTAGGCTTCAGTCCTGCCTCTAGCAGGGAGGAGGCTCAGGAGCCCTGCACCAACCTATACAGGTAAATGCAGGGAACTTTGGCTGGCATAGACAGAAAATCAGAATGCTACCAGGACAACTGCGATCATCTTAGGACCCACACTACAGAGATTGCCGCCAACACCTGCCACTTCATCCCAGCCCCAGGTAGGGGAGAAAAGGATGTGAAGCTCCATCAGTCTTCTCTGGGCAACTACAGTGTAGGCCTGCACATGGATTATTCCACATAGCTGTGACTCTGTGCCTACCCCTGGCAAAGGAGAAAGTTGGAAGAAGCTTCATCGGTTCCTGGTGCAATGAGGGCAGCTTGAGCCTCCATAGCTTACAGCACCAACTACATGCTTGGCTCCTACTGCATAACCAGCAAGGGAGAAATGATAGGAAGCCCTAAACTAGAGAGAAAAACTAGACCCAGAAAAAATACTCTATTAAGCCAGATGCAAAGACACCAACAAAAAATTACAATCCACACCAAGAAACAGAAAGCTATGGGCCAATTAAAGGAACAAGATAAGCCTCCAGATGACATAAAGGAGTTGAAACAACTAATCATAGATGTTCAAACAAATCTCCATAATAAATTCAGTGAGCTGGCTACAGAGATTAAGAATATTAAGAAGACATTGGATGAGCACAAAGAAGAATTTGAAAGCATACATAAAAAAATAGCAGATCTTATGGGAATGAAAGGTGCAATCAATGAAATTTAAAATAAAAAAACATTGGAATCATATAATAGCAGATTTGAGGAGGCAGAAGAAAGGACTGGTGAGTTTGAAGAAATGACCTCTGAAAGCAAACATACAAAAGAAGAGATGAAGAATGGAAAAATTGAACAAGGTCCCAGGGAACTAAATGACAGCAAAAGGCATGCAAACATACATGTCATGGGTGTCCCAGAAGGAGAAGAGAAGGGAAAATGGGCAGAAGGACTATTTAAAGAAATAATGGTAGAAAATTCCCAAGCCCTATTGAAGGACATAGATATCCCTGTCCAAGAAGCACAACATACTCCCATTTGAAAAAGTCCAGATAGACCAACTCCAAGATATACTCATCGGAATGTCAAAGGTCAAAGACAAAGAGAGAATTTTCAGAGCAGCAAGAGGAAAGCAATGCATCACAAAAAAGGGATATCCAATAATATTAAGTGCTGATTTCTCACCGGAAACCATGTAGGCAAAAGACAGTGGTCTGATATATTTAAGATATTACAAGAGAAAAATTTCCAGCCAAGAATCTTATATCCAGCAAGATTGTCTTTCAGAAATGACGGTGAGATTAGAATATTCACAGATAAACAGAAATAGAGAATTTCTAAGCAAGAGACCAGATTTTTAGGAAATACTAAAGAGTGTGGTAGAGCCTAAAAAGACAGGAGAGAGGGGCCTGGAAGAGAGTCCAGAAATGAAGATTATATCAATAAAAGTAACTAAAAGTATCAAAAGAATAGTGAAAATAAAATATGACAGGTACAACTCATATAGTCAGGAATAAACTTAATCAATGATGTAAAGCACTTGTATTCAGAAAACTGCAACTCAATGTTAAAACAAATCAAAAAAGCCCTAAATAACTGGAAGAACTTTCCATGCTCATGGGTTGGAAAACGAAGTATCATTAAGATGTCAATTCTACTCAAATTGATACACAGATTTAATGTAATCCAGATAAAAATTCCACCAGCATTAAAGAAAAAATTGAAAACATGATCATTAAATTTATTTGGAAGGCTAAGGAGTCCTGAATAGACAGAAACATCATAAAAAGGGAAAATGAACCCTCATCTCCAGATTTTAAATCATAATACCTACCTACAGTGCTAAAAACAACATGGTACTAGCCTAAATACAGACACAATAGACCAATGGAACCAAATTTATGGTTCAGAAACAGACCCTCACAGGTATGGTCAAGTGATTTTTGACTAGCCTGTCAAACCTACACAGCTCGGGCAGAACAATCCATTGAACAAATGGTGCTGAAAGAATTGTGCACCCATAGCTGATGGAAGAAGGAAAGAGGACCCCTATCTCACACCTTATCCAAAAACCAACTCAAAATGGATCAAAAAACTAAAAATAAAACTTCTAGAAGAAATAATTGGAAAATATCTTCATGACCTGGTGGTAGGTGGTAGATTCTTAAAGGAGATAAGAGAAAAACTGAGTGGACTGCTGATGTTTAATGTATGTAGAAGTTTTAATTAGCTTTACTGTAAAACTGTGTAAATGTATAGAGTGGATGGTAACACAGTAACAACTAGTTTATAAATGGGGATATGACTGAAAATGGTAGTATAGTTATGTAAATGCCAATTGATAGAATACTAGAGAATAATCTAGGAACTGGAGAGCACAGTAAACCAAGAGGTGGGTGAGAATTGTGGTTGATGGTACAGAGGCAAGAGTGTCCTTTGTTAGCTAGAGCAAGTGTTCATCACTACTGCAGGGTGTTAGGAATGTGGAGAAGCATGGGAAAATACAGCTGGAGTGATTAGTAGTAGTAATATAATAATATAATATTCTTCCATCTATGCAAAAGATGTACTGTGTTGATACTGAGGCAGTCTGGAAAATGTGAGCTAAATGTACACTATGGACATGGCAATAATCAGATGATATTATTTTATCTGTAGCAAATAACACACCACATTGTGGTGTGTTGATGAAAGGGTATTGTTTGGGAATTCTGCACATGTGCATGATTGTTTTATAAGTTTACAACTTCCGTCATAAAAATATATTTAAAAAATAATAATAGGGTGGGTTGGGGGAAAAACATACCAAATGTAAGAAAAGAACTATGATTAGTAATAAGATTTTGACAGTGTTCTTTCATAGATTGTAACAAACATCTCATGAAAATGCAAGGTGTTTGTGGAGGGTTGATATATGGGACCCCTGTAGGATGTTATGCATATTTGTTTTGTAAGTTCACAACTTTTACTATATACTTGTTTATATATATTGATATGTAAATGATATAAAGATAATAATCAGATTGGTTAGGGGAAATTACTTTGTTTAGTAGTAATATTTTGACAATTCTCTTTAATCATTAGTTAAAAAGGTTTAAAAACAATGCAAGATATTGGTGGTAGGATGAGATGTTATATATGTTTGTTTGATATTATATATGTTTCTGTAAGTTCACAACTATTATAATTTGTTTATGTATGTTTATGTATGAGTGATATATTTCAAAAAATGAAAACCAAATTGTACAGTGACACTTGTAAGTCACCCATGGTTCAAATCAGATATATACATATTGATTAAGTACTTATGAAAGAAAGATAAGCTAAAATAAATTCCAGTCACTGTAAACCAAGAAAATAAAACAAATAACAGGGGGAAAAGGTCCGTGTACACATACATCCTTTATGTATACATACAAATACATTCAGATACAATTTTAATTTGAGAGACCTAGGTACAGTATTATTTAAGTGATAATGGTCTCTAAGATTTATTCAAACATACTATAAAATAATAAAGTTAAAAAATCTCATAATTTTAAATTCTGCCCCTTGCTTTAAAGGTTGGAGGAACCCATGCTACAATTCCTAACTAAAAGCAACTGTCTGTGTATTTAATATTTTACCACAATTTCTATCTTTAAATTTGATTCAGTAATTCGAACAAAAAATCTATTTCTAATAGCATTTTATCTTTGTTCACTGTAAAATGTGCAGTCTCTATTGTCAGAATTTCTAAACACATTTAACGTGTTACCTAAAACTAGTCAGTTCAAGAAATATCATTATCTTAAAGTATGTATAAATTACCCAAAATATCCAAAGCAGTTTTCCTGAAAGAGGCGGACTTGGTCCAGTGGTTAGAGCGTCTGTCTACCACGGTTCAAACCCCTGGCCTCCTTGACCCATGTGGAGAGTGCCCCATGTGCAGTGCTGATGCGCACAAGGAGTGCCCTGCCACACAGGGGTGTCCCCCGCGCAGGGGAGTCCCACATGCAAGGAGTGTGCCCCGTAAGGAGAGCCACCCTGCGTGAAAGAAAGTGCAGCCTGCCCAGGAATGGTACCACACACACAGAGCTGACACAAGATGATGCAACAAAAAGAAAGAGATTCCCATGCCACTGACAACAACAGAAGTGGACAAAGACGAGGACGCAGCAAATAGACACAGAGAACAGACAACCAGGGTGTGGGGGAAGGGGAGAGAAATAAATAAATAAATCTTTTTTTAAAAAATCTAAGCATTATCACATATATCCTTGTACATTAAGTTTGGGAGCACAAAGAAATGTTTGCTTAAAATATTGTTTTTGGATCCAATACCAGATATTTTAGAATTTAATTACAAGTTCAGAAATTTTAGAAGTAGCTTTACTAATACTTCCAGAAGAAGTATGATAAAGAAATCTGAAACAATCAGAGTAAATATAAAGTAATGCTTAGCTCCACATCGTGGACACCTAATTGAAATCAGCTCTACAAGTGTAGATAAAAATTTATATATTCCTTGTTTGTCACATTTAATTTCCAAAGCACCAAGGCAAAATAGAGACCCACCTCTCATTTTAGTACCAATTGCAGACAGCAAACATCTGCACAATGTCATATAAAAAGTCAAGCAAATAAAATTACATAATAAGCAAACTCAGTTCACAGTACTTATTTAAAGATATAATCATTGGTTATCATCAGCGAAGGCTTGCCTCATTAACATTCTGTACTAGGCAATTGACATTCCACTCTTCTGGAACAAAGACCACGCCATTTCCTGATTTGAACCAAAAGGAAAATCTTCCTTTTGTTGTTATACACAACAGCAATTAAAAAAATAGAAATAAAAACATAAAAAAAGGTATGGCTATGTTCCTCTTTCGTATCTGAGGATGGGGTCTTAATAGATTTCACTGACGGTTCCATTCGCATGTAACGCTGGTTTTCTCCCAAGGCTTCATCAGACTCCGCGTCTCTGGGGCTGGTGGTCCAGTCATAGTCTGATTCTCCATAACCTCCATTTTTCAGAGCGTCTCTGACTGTGGACAGAGAACTATTCAGCGAGAGGCGGTCCTCCTCTTCCTCTATGCTAGGATCTTCGTTATTATCAGCTTCCTCTTGGGACAGAGAAGTAGGGGAGGTTTGAGGGGCCACAGATACTCCTCCACTTTTCTCCGTACTAGTTGTGGGAGGCTGACTGGTACTGATCTGGGATACAGAAGTTTTGGTTTGGTCTTCATATATTAAACCTTTCATATCTGGAGTAGAAACAGCCGGATTGGGTACAGTTTGGTTTTGTAAATCATTCTGCCGTAGAACACTGGCCAGCGTGGCAGACGCGAGCAGGAGCAATAGCACCAGAGGCTGCGCCAGCCCCCCAGGAACCTGGATACCGGGTCCAGGAAGCTGCTTCGCTTGTGCGACTCCTCTCATCTTCCCCAGGGTGCCAGCGGCCGGCCATAAAAGATTTGGCCGGAAGCCTGCGCTGTTGCCAGGCTCTACGCCATGACATCATACTGCGTCACACTTTACTTTCTGATTCGTTTGTTGAGTGTTTGGGTTTTTTCCACGTTTTGACCACTTGAACAATGTTGCTATGAATATTCATATACAGGTTTTTTATAGAAATATGTTTTCAGTTCTCTAGAAGTGGAATTGCTGAGTCACATGGTAACTATGTTGAATTTTGAGGAATTGCCAAACTGATTTCCATAGTAGCTGTACTATTTTATGTTAGCATTAAGTATATGTGAAAATTTCAATTCCTTCACATCTTGCCCAACACTTGTTTTCTTTTTGATTATAGCCGTTATTGGGTGTGTGAAGTGGTATCTCATTGTGCTTTTGATTTGCATTTCCCTGATAATGAGGCTATATTTCCATGTGTTTGTTGGCTATTTATGGATCTTCTTTAAAAATTTTTGCCTGTTTTTAAATTGGTTTTCTTTTTATTGAGTTGATAGAGTTCCTTATATATTCCTAATACTAGACCTTTAGGAAATATGATTTGCATTTTCTCCTTTTCACCTTCTTGATAGTAAACTTTGAATCAATATATTTAATTTAGAAGAAGTCCAATTTCACTACATATCTTTGGTTGCTTGTAGATTTGACATATCTGAGAAACGATTGCTTAATCTAAGTTAAGGAAGATTTATGCCTAAGTTTTCCTGTAAGAGAAAATTAAGATATGGGTCCAGATTTACTGTTTTGCCTGTGGTTATACAATTCTCCTAGTACCACATGTTTAGAGACTCTTCTTTCCACACGGAATGGATATGGCACTCTTAATGAAAATAAACTGATCATATATATTGGTTTATTTCTGGACTCAATTCTTTTCAATTCTATTTGCCTATTTTTATTCTAGTACCACACTGTTCTAATTTCTATAACTGCAATGAGTTTTCAAATTGAGAAGTGTGAGTGCACCAACTTTGCTCTTTTCTTTCACTATTGTTTTCCTACACTGAATCATCTGCCTTTCCACATGAAATTTAGGATCAGCTTGATAAATTCTGCGAAGATAATACAACTGAGAGTTTGACAGATTGTAGATAAATTTTGGGGAATATTACCATATGAACAATATTAAGCATTTTAATCGATGAATATGGGATATCATCTCATTTAATATGTCTACTTACTTCAATATTTTGTTTTTGTAGTTTTCGGTATAAAAATAAATTCACCAAGAAAAGTGCAAGATTTATAAGTATTTTAATGTCATTGATGCTATTGCAAATTGAAATGTTTCTTACTTTCATCTTTGGATTGATTATTGCTAGATATTTTTATATGTTGATTTTGTATATTGCAACCTTGCTGCACGTATGAACTCTAATGAGTCCTACCATTATAAGAAGGTTTTTGAGAAATTCCCCAGGAGAAGCTCACTGGCCAAAGCACAGATGGCAGTTCTCCCTTCTGACAGCTAATACCATTACTTCTCCTTTCAAGGTCTTCAACTGTTTGAATGAGACTTCTTTCATTCATGAAGGAAATCTCCTCAGGGGGACTATATATGTAATCAGCCACAGATGCAATCAAATTACAGATGATTTAAGTCTACAAAATATCTTCACAGTAATAATCAGGACAGTGCATGCTTAAACAACTGGGGCCATAACTGGGTCTAGATGACACATGAACTCAACCATCATGACAGTGAAGACACTAGTGTACTCCACAACATATTCAGCATTAGCATATATATTGATGTACTTTTCTGGGAACCAGAATTCTTACAGTCTTTATTGCAGTTTATCAGGCTCTTCCTCTGAATCCTCCCTGGATCTGTGCATTGTTCCCCTAGACTACAGAGTTTCAAACTGGTTGATTCAGACAGTTCACACTAGTTTAATAGTTATTTTGGAGGGAGTGATTACCCAGAGCTTCACCTTCCCACAATCCTCTGGACAAATCTTTGTCTTTTGACAGTATGATTATGATGTGTCATTATGTGGGTCTCTGAGTTTATCTTACTTGAGGTTCGTTAAGCTTCTTAGATTTGGAAATTAAAGTTTTTCTTCAAATTTGTTTTTGGCCATTATGTCTTTAAATATATGATTTGGCGAATTTCTTTCCTCTTCTTCTGGAGCATCCATTATGCAAACATTCATATATGTGTGATGGTTTCCCATAGGACTCTGAGGCTCAGTTCAGTTTTCTTCATTTTTGTTTTCCTTCTGTCACTTGGACTGGATAATACCAATTAACATATCTTAAACTAATTCATTCTTTCCTCTCCCTGCTCAAATCAACTGTTGAGCACCTCTATCACCCTTTGCTGTACTTAACATGGAATTTCTATTTAGTTATCTTTAAAGATTTTGGTTTTGGTGAGGCATTGTTATGCTTTCCAGTAGTTCTTTAGTTATATGACATTTCACCTCACTGACCATGTGTAAAATATATGATTGAAAATCTTTTTATCAGAAATCTAACATCTGTGCTTCTTCAAGGACAATTTCTATTGACTGCTTTTTTCCCTATACATAGGCCATTTTTATATTATTTGCATATCTTATTTTTTGTGCAAAACTGGACATTAAATAATATAATATGCAACTCTGAAAATTAAATTCCACCCAGTCCCCCAGAGTTCTCTATAGCGCCTGGTTGTTGGGCATTTTGTTTAGTGATTTTTCTGAAATAATTCTGTAAAGTTGACATTCTTTGTTATGTATGACAACTGATTTCTCTAATCAGATTCTTAGTGGTCAGCTAATGATTACACATAGATTTTCTCAAGTACCTGGAATGAACAAATCTTGTAGTCTTTCCAAAGGGGCTGTGTGTGCATACTGGTGATGCCTACACCTCTGCCATAAGTGTAACTTCCTGCTTTGGCAGAACTTCAAGGTGATCCAGAGACTAAAGATCAGAGGTTTCTCAAATTTTTCCCGGCTACATTCACAGGCCTGGGCACGCTCACAGGTTCACACACATAAATAGCCTTCTTGATTCCCAGAGATATTGGAGTTTTTCAAAGCTCATATGGACATCTCATTCTCTAGGCTTTTACTTCCAAACTATGATTAGTCTATTTGTTTCCTAACTCTTATCCTCCACCTCAGGCAGCTGCATCGATAAATATACCTCTGATTGTTTTTGACAGACAGGCCCAGAAAAATCCACTCACAATATGGAAGATTTCTGTCAAGTCATATAGAGAGGTTTGTGAGTGGGGTCTTCCAGGGAACCAAAAAGGAGAACAATGACATTTCTCTGGGAATAAGCTTTTGAAGGGGATCCAACTACATTCTGTTCCCAGGTTAAGGAGGTCCAAACACACTTTGTTACTGGGTTATTGGTTTTAAAGCTTCCATTGAATAGGGAAGGGGTACTGGTAGAATGAAAGTTAAAACAAGACAAAATTCACTTCTCTTATCAAGATTCAACTGTTATTCTTTAAGTATTCTTCCTGGATGACTAGGCAAGACTTTTCTTAATTGTCAGAGATCTGGAAAATTTGATACTCATAATTTTGTCCATGCTCTCCTTGTTTTATGGAAGGGAAGATTTTTGGAGGACTTAATTCTCTCATTTTTGCTGAAGTCACTAATTTTAATATTTTAATTTTTAATCAAGAAACCTTTGGAAACTTTCTTCATTTTAATGTTTTCCCTGTGGATTCTTTTGTTTTCATATGAACACAATCATAGCATCTACAAGTAAAGAAATCTATGTTAATTACCTTCAAGTCCTACAACTTTCATTTCTATTTACTGCCTTATTGCATTGGTTATGGTTTCCAGTAACACGGTGAATAAAGAGGGTGATGATGGAATCTTCCTTCTATTCACAATCTCAAAGGGAAACCTTTCTGTTTTGCCAACAAATTTTAATTCAAATGATTTCCCTTATCCTAATTTGCTAAAAATGCTTACACAGAGTAAAAAATGAATTTTATTAAATTTTTCTACATCTGAGGTGATCACATGGTTTTACTCCTTACATTTGTTAATATGTTGAATAAAAACGGATTAGAAATTACAGAAGCAAGTTGTAAGAAGGTTAGCTAGAGCAAATGAAGAAGTCAACAATGATAAAAATGTTTTGTGTTTGTTTTTGTTTTCTTTCTTCAAAGAATACGAATCTGAGCACACTCAAATCCTATAACCTTCTGAGGATGACACTTAAGATAGCACTAGTCTGATTTAATGAAATTCTCTTTTTTTTTTTTAAAGATTTATTTATTTAATTCCCCCCCCCGCCCCCCCCCCCCCCCCGGTTGTCTGTTCTTGGTGTCTGTTTGCTGCGTCTTGTTTCTTTGTCCGCTTCTGTTGTCGTCAGCGGCACGGGAAGTGTGGGCGGCGCCATTCCTGGGCAGGCTGCTCTTTCTTTTCACGCTGGGCGGCTCTCCTCACGGGCGCACTCCTTGCGCGTGGGGCTCCCCCACGCGGGGGACACCCTTGCGTGGCACGGCACTCCTTGCGCGCATCAGCGCTGCGCATGGCCAGCTCCACACGGGTCAAGGAGGTCCGGGGTTTGAACCGCGGACCTCCCATATGGTAGACAGACGCCCTAACCACTGGGCCAAAGTCCGTTTCCAAATTCTCCTCATTAACAGGTAAAGGGAATAAAATAATTGAGTGATTTTTCACAAGTTCTACACTTTTTATATATCTTCAAACCTTTCATGACTAGAAATCATGGCAATAAAATTTAAATTTTCAAATACACACCAGTTACATATATATTCTGTGATTTAAGATAAATTATATTGCCACCAGATTGCCTAGGTTTGAATCACTGATTTTCACTTAATAGCTACAGCTGTGTTCATGGTACTTGTTTTTTCTAAGCTTCAAT
The DNA here is from genome assembly GCF_030445035.2 of Dasypus novemcinctus. Lineage (NCBI taxonomy): Eukaryota > Metazoa > Chordata > Mammalia > Cingulata > Dasypodidae > Dasypus > Dasypus novemcinctus. The sequence continues at coordinate 37,825,592 of NC_080704.1, forward strand.
TTCTTCCTTTGTAATGTAAGTATACACTTATAAGAATTATATGGTTTATGTATATCAAATGTTTAGAAGAGAGAAATGTTACTTATGTATTTCCCAGGTAATATACGAGTTACCTTACATGTAGTTGTGATTCCATCACTGATGTTAACACTCATTTTTACCACCACTACTGGACTTCAGTCATTTATTAACAGTTAAATTTGTACATTACGATGTTCTTTCCAAGGAATCAGGACTCATATTTGGGAATTAGATTTTTTAATTATATCTAGGCCCCCAATTTTTCCTACATAAACCCCATAAATTGTATATTAATGAGAATTTTAGTTGTTCATAAGATATATTATGCAACTTTCAATCTCTTTAAATGTAGCAATTCAAATTTTAATACTGCTTATATTTAGAATTTCATTCAGAGAGAGCTCCAAGAATAAACTTTGATATTTTGACATTAAAAAGGGTAGCTTCATGTGTCTTAAATAAATAATTCCCAGATTATAAATTAAGTATACCTCCAAACACTCCTATAAAGTCTTCAAAAGGGCAAAGGCATCCCTTCATAACCAAAAAGAAATTTAGTACCAATCATATAAAACAGAAGGAAAAAAAGTGAATGGTCCACTGAATTAATGATGCAAAAATCTTAGTATTTTGAGTCATGTTAATAATAAGTCCAAGGACATTAAAATCAAAAATAAAAAGGATAAGGGCATTTCAAAGATAAGAGAACAACCTTGAGCATGTTCCTTCTGACTTTGAGACACTTTTTTTTTAATGGGAACTTGTAAGGTAATAAATCCCAGGTTTCATTCAACCTTCATAAGAACAAAAAGAATTCATCAAAGTGATAAATGAAACCATGGTAGAGCGTGAAGTTCTGTTGATAAACAGATAATATTAATTCATTCATTTGTCCATTTTTCTTTCATTTAACAAATTTTGATAAGCACCTCCAATGCAGTTGGTGTCAGAGATAAGAAAAACAGAACAGATGTGGTAACTTTTCTCATCATGGGGGGAGAGAAAAACAAGCAAATAAGTAAAACTTGACAAAATAATTTTAGTAAACTTCAGTGCTAAAATAATCAAGGCCATATGGTAAAGAATAAAAGTGGGAGATGAACATATTTTAAATAAGCTTGTAATGGAAGCTCTCACTGAGGAACTGACAAGGAAAGGATGTGAGCTGAGACTTGAAGCATGCAGAGTCAGCCATGGGATTTGCTAGTGCATATTGTTAGCATTCATGTCCTGCATGCCCAGAGCAGGCACCATTAATGAATCCTTGCATTTTTTCTGGAAATCCTGGATGAAAACCCAGTATCTTTCACTATTTTCTGCTCCCAAATCATTACCCCATTTCTACAGGACTGCAAGATGAAAAACATTTGAATTATCAGTCTAGCTTTCACATAACAATATCTTCTATTTACCAGAATTCCTAACACCTGTCTTACATTTTCTTGTCAAAAAACAACCAACCTGTCCGGAGTATTCTCTCCAGTGAATTTTTTGTGAACAAATCTTTGCATTTATTTAGGTACTTTCACAGTTCATCTGCCTAGAGGTAAGAGGAACATTAACCTTGGGATACTCTTCTTTTCACCCAATAGTGTTATTGTCAAAATAGCCAGTATCCTAGAGTTGAAGGCCATGTCAAGGGACACCAATACAAACTGGCTGCTCAGAAGAGATACATTTTGGAATATTGTATTCTTGTCCCACAATTTAAGTGAATTTTTTCAAAAATTTCAAAATCAGAATATCAACTGTTGCCATAGTATAAACAGGGACTGGAGACAAGAAACAGAATTTACTGGATTACATTCCCTAAATCTCTGGCTGTGGCCTCTGGAACACTCCAGGGACTATTTTATTTATGTGAATACAGTTGCAAGCTACAGCTCCACATAGAAGATACCCTTTCAACCACAGACAAAAATAAAACTTCATACTTTATCACTGGACCATGTTTTTTACAAATCATATTCCTCTACAGAATTGGACTTGACTTTTAAAGTTATGTCCCATTAGTTTACTAAAGTACAAGATAAATCCTTATATCTTATTAGACTTGCAAGAGGGATATGGTTGTGGACTCACTCGTCTATTCCTCCTGATGTAAAAGGCTTAGAGGTAAAGTTTTCTGTGCCGTTCAGGAACAGCATCTTCTAGTCTATTCAATCATTACAAGTTATTTAATTGAATGCATCTCCCTTTGTTTTGCTTGTCACGAACATTGAAACCAACTCTCAGTTATGTACTTAAGTAGGCCTGCATGTATGATTTATATTTTCTTTTTCTCTTTCACTTGCTTGAAGACTCATCATTCACTTTACTGAAAAAATGTTTGTTGATCACTTAAGTGCCTGCTTTTTACCATTGAAACCATGCTGCGCAGAACATGCTTTAGCTTTCAAGGACAACCTGGGTCACCATGGAAGAGGATGGCAGGACAAACGAAACACAACAGCTTTCAAGTGCTATCATTTGATTTTCCGAATTTCACAATTATTTGAATTACTCCTGCTCTGGCCAGTACCTCTCCTGATGATGCACTTGACACCTCCACCAGTTACTTGAATGTATGTCCCTCCTTGGTAAAGAAAATATTTAATTCTGACTTTTTAAGCATCAGTGATTATAGTGCTAAAATTTTTGATTTAGCAACCCAATGAGTTTTTCATCTTGACAGCTTTATTAAAACCAAATTATTACATATAATGTACCCCCTGCCATCTCCATTGAAGACACATCTCACAATATAAACCCAATGTAATAAGTACAGAAATTGAAAATACGAAAACAGTCACATATAATTTCTATTGGATTTAAGGATTTGCCTCATGTCAGATAAGTGTCAGATTTCTTTCTATTCCTGGCATTATGTCAGTAAGGGTTTTGTTGTTGCTGTTTTGGAGACCTTCCTAACGACAAGTTCATTTTTTATAGTTACTGTATTATTATTTTTTTGTTACTGGTTTCCTTGGTTGTCATGTTGCCCATTACTGGAGTTTTCATGCTGTACTCAGGGACCTATTATTTCATCAAAAAAGGATCGGTTTAGGAGATTACAGTAACATGGCGGCAGAGTAAGGAGCTCCTAGAGTCAGTTCCTGCTACACAGCAGTTAGTAAACACCCAGAGCTCTCCGGAGCTAGCTGAAGCACGTGTTTGGGGGCTTCAGAAAGCCAGAAGGGCATCCTGCAACATTCTTGAAGGAATGGAAGGAGGAGGCTACCCGTCGGCAGAGAAGACTCCTAAGTAGAGTGCTCCACACCCCAGAGGCTGGTGCCCATCCTCCACTGGAGGCACAAGCCGCCTCAGGATCTGTTCCGGGGCTGGAATTGAAGCTTCACTTTCCAAAAACAGGGGAGAAGGAGATGGCTGGGCACCAACTTCAGCTACTGATGAGTAAAATTCAGCAGGCTAAAGTATAATCCTGAGAACAGCTAAAGTTTGAGCCTGTCCAAGTCAGAAAGAGACTGGGAGCCGCCATCTTAACTCCGCGCCTGGCACAAGGGGAAACGGGGCGGACTGAGGATCCCAGTCCTGGTGGAGACTGGCTTCTTTCCATCCAGGTCAGATTGCAGCAGCTCTAGCATAAGCCCCAGTGCCGCCTCCAGCAGGGAGGAAGCTGCAGGGACCTGCGCCAGGCTCTCAGGGAAATTGCTGGCCAAGCCGCGGAGGCCAGTGATTGTCCTACTCTCATGGTGCAATCCACCCCAGGAGCTTTTCTGTGACTGAAATTGGAAGCTCCACTTCCCAAAAACAGGGGAGGAGGAGATAGTTGGCTGCCAGTTCCAGCTACTGATTGGTAGACTCAGATGGCTAAGGAATAACCCTAGGAGCAGCTGGGGAGAAAACATCTCTTGATGATACCTTGATTTGGACATCTCCACAGCCTCAGAACTGTAAGCTTTATGTTAATAAATCTTCATTATATAAGCTAATCCATTTCTGTTTTATTCCTTGGCAACCTTTACCAAACTCATGGAGGTAGAGTCTGAAAGATAGGTTACCAAGAGATAGAAAGGGGAGAACGGGGAGCTGATGCTTAATCTGTGCAAAATTTATAATTAGGTTGATTGCAATTGTTTGGAAACGGATGGAGGTGATGGTGGCACAGCAGGGTGAGTGTAATTAACAGCACTGAACTGTGTGTGTCAACATGATTGAAAGGGGACGATCTGGGTGGTATATGTTGCTAGAAGGAAAGCTAAGCGATAATACATGGGAGTGTATAACAAAGTGAACCCTATGGGGTCCAGGTATTGTGTTTAATATTACAAATATAAGAACGTTCTTTCAGGATCTATAACAAAAGCTACACCACTACTACAGGGTGTTGATAACAGGGGTGGTACATGGGGAAAAATGCACCTAAAGCAAAATATGGACTATAGTTAACAGTAGTATTTTAACATTCTTTCATCAATGGTTATAAAGGTGCCACAACAATTATAAGTGTCATAAATTGGAAGTTTGCGTTTCTTATTCCTAGAAAAATGTTATATACCACAGAAACATTCACATTTCCTGTCAGTTATACTGTTTTACCCTGAGGCTTCTCTGAACATACATGTAGGTTGCTGCAGGACAAAGCCTCATCTCCAGAAAAAAGACAGAATTTTACATGAGAATCAAGGCAAGTATAGAAATTATGTTGTGTCAATTAACATATCCCCATAAAAAAGTAAAGGTAGGATACAGTCAGGTGTCTGGACAGACAGGGCCTTTTGAATATCTTGAAAGTTAAATAGCTACACATACTTCTATGGGATATAAATGTACCTTTTGTTGCCATAGGTATGTTTTCTAGATAGAGGCCCACACAGTAGCTAACGAAATATTAAACTTCCCTCCTGGTAAAGTCCTACTACTTTCTCAAATAAGATGGCGAAAAGCTGTGGAATATATAAGTCTTGCTTAATAAAAGAAAACATGGCCATAAGCCAAGCCCATGACCTTAAAGCTTGTACTTATGAAACTATTCTTATAATAATGAAACTAAAGCAACTTTAATGCCTAAGAGTCCTCTCTTGAAAACCTCCTTGTTACTCAAAAGTGGCCTTGCTCTAAACCAATCTCTTCAAATGAACTCACCACCTCCTCAACCCATGGACATGGGGCATGACTCAAAAGGATGAGCCTCCCTGGCACAAAGGAAATATTACCAAATATCAATCAGTGATGCATTTGGAGAAAGACCTTGACCAAAAGGGGGAAATATTTTTTAAAATAGAGTTTTATGGCTAAGAGATTTCAAAGTGAGTCAGGAGGTCATTCCAAAGATTATACCTATGCAAGTCTCAGCCAGACTTCACCAACAGCCACAGTAAACAAAGTTTCAAACAAAAGTGCTCCTCAGGGTCCTAAGGATATCTGGACACCATAGGCAAACCACATGGCCTCATGAACCCTAAACAGACTCTATCTGGGAATATATGAAAATCTATTTCCCCAATATACCAGTTATACTTGTTCATAATTCCCCTAATCATAATTACTCTACATCTTTTCATTGAAACTATGACTTTCAATCTACCTGTGAATTATATTACTCAGAGGCTTAAATCTTTGGATTGTGTATATCCAAGTTGATTCCCGAAACCCAGCAGTTATACTCCTACTCTCCAGTTATTTGGGCTTGCCCTGGACAACTAACAAAATGATGATAGACCAGTCCCATCCCCAAAACAGGAATATCTTCAACTTTAAGCAAAACAATTCCATTCCTATGCCCCACAATATCTAATCCTTTGTCAGCTGTGAAAAGGTCAGTCAGGGCATCGTCCCAATGAACAAAAATAAGGGGGAAGTATAGCCACTTCTGTTACCTTAGTAACTTGTAACATTGATATAATTTTTTTTTAATTAAAAAAAATCCCCATTGTAAAAGCCAATCCCTTTCTGGTATATTACACAGTAGCCTTTAGCAAACTAAAACTTAGTAAAAAGAACCTTTATCCTTGTGGGTGAATATAATAAAACCTGTTCAATCTCAGGGATATTTTAAATAGCCAAAACCATATTTTTGTCTTATATGTTATCCTATTTTGGTGTAAGATTCCCCTTAAATACAACTTGATATAGAAGATATCGAAATTTCTAAGCTGTTTCTGATGTATTTTTCTATGCTAACGTTGGAACAGCCATTGACTCTATGGGTATCTTTATCCATCATGGCCCTGAAGCAGATGGCACAAAACAGGATAACTGAAGTGAGATGGACAGGGTTAAGTTAACCTTTAAGGAAGGCAAAGCATGCAGGGATGAGCAGTGCTGGAAAATTCTTAGCACCCCTTATCTTGAAGGGTCAATTGGCAGAAATGTTATTACTAGACCCTAGTGAGATCTGAATTTTGGGAGAGGGGCTGCACAACAGCTTTTGTGGCCTTAGGTAGAGAAGATAGATACTTTACCCTGCAGCTCAGCAGAGATGTAGCCAAGATAATAAATACCTCTTTATCCTCCAAAGTATGTTATTTTTTAAAAAACACTTTTAGCTACACACTGTACAACATATCCAAAGTGTATAATCAATGGCTCTTGGTATAATGACAGAGTTGTACATTCATCACCACAACAAATTTTAGAACATTTTCATTGATCTGAAAAGAAAAATCCCATAACCCTTATTGCCCCCTAATAATGACACTTAGCATTGGAATGGTGCCTTTGTTACAATTAATGAAATATCATAATTGTTAGTAATAGTCCATGGTTTGCCTTAGTTGTATTTTTTTCCCATAGACCATCCTATTATTTACATCTTGTAATGGTGACACACATTTGTTCCAGTTTATGGAAGAACATTCTTAAACATACTTTTAACCAGTCATCATCCCAAACATATTACACTACGTCATACAGTCCCATGTTTTACCCTCTGGCTTTCCTTCTAGTGGCATACACGACCCTAGATATCCCCTTACAACCACAATCACACCCATAAGTCAGTGCTGTTAGTTTCACTCACAGCAATGTACTACCATCACCTCTATCCATTTCCAAACATTTTAAGTGAACCTTATTAATAATTCTGCACAAATTAAGCATCAGCTTCCCATTCTCTACCCTCATTCTATCTGCTGATAACCTATACTGTAGATTTTAACTCCATGAGTTTACCATTATCTTTAGTTCATATTAATGCAAAGCTCTCTTTTCTTGCTAGTAACTTCCATCAGTTATACCCAACAAGAAGCCAGAATATAAATTGTTGACAGAGATCCTAGAGATTAGACTCTTAGGGTACCAGTTAAGCAGGGTGGAAAAATGTTCACTCCAGAGAGTAAACCTGGATGGGAAATTCAAGAATATACTGTATAGTACATCAATTCTATTATACCAGATGTGGTAGAAATAATAATCACCTGAGCTTCTTGTCTTGCAGGGATGATTTAAAACTAAAGTGAGGTGGCGGACTTGGCCCAGTGCTTAAGGCGTCTGTCTACCATATGGGAGGTCCGTGGTTCAAACCCCCAGCCTCCTTGACCCATGTGGAGCTGGCCCATGTGCAGTGCTGATACGCACAAGGAGTGCCCTGCCACGCAGGGGTGTCCCCTGCGTAGGGGAGCCCCACGCGCATGGAATGCGCCCTGTAAGGAGAGCCGCCCAGTGCCAAAGAAATTGCAACCTGCCTAAGAATGGTGCCACACATGGAGAAATGACACAACAAGATGATGCAGCAAAAAGAAACACAGATTCCTGTGCTGCTGACAACAACAGAAGCGGACAAAGATGACGCAGCAAATAGACACAGAGTACAGACAACCGGGGTGGGGGCGGGGAAGGGGAGAGAAATAAATAAATAAAAATGTAAAAATAAATAAATAAAACTAAAGTGATATGCTTAGGATAAAGCAATTCACAGTAATGAAGTGTCAAAAATCTGCATCTTTAGGAATTCAGAAAAGACTTGCCACAAAAAATTAGTTTCCTAATTTTAAGACCATCTTATTTTTTATGAGGGGCTTAAAATTTGAGATATTTTAAAATCACTGTACTAAAATATTCCTTGTTGTTAGACATTTAAATTGTTTCTAATTTTCATTTGTGTTAATGGAGCATTAAATCTTGTTGATATGATTTAGAGTTTCTGGGATTTTTACACCAACTGTCAAAACACTTTCCAGAACAATTACACCTATTTAAATTTTTCCTTGCTAAATGAAAATTAATATTTGATTGTTTTATCAGCATTCATGTTCTATTAATTAAGCTGAGAACACATACAAACACATCAATTAGTTATGTAGCCTTGCAATTGTTAAGAAGTTTATATCATGTGCTTTGTGCATTAATTAGGGTCTCTCAATTTTGTTGTTCTCTATGGCCTCTTAAAACCATTTACCTGGAATATCAAAATACATTTTTATTTGTCTTAAAATTTTTTCTTCATTGTTTCTATATTTCTATATTTCTTAAGCCACTAAATATCTGAGTAAGTCTTTAGCCTTTATAAATAGCTTAATTTTACAAATCTTTCAATGTTTTTAGTTGTTAATGCTATGTAGAATTCTGAAAGTTAAGTGATATTTGCCCTTACTTGCTTCTTGCTTTTGTTTACATGTTTATAGGAATTTAAAAAAATAACTGGATACTTCGAAAATTTTAATTGAAACTTTTTTCCCAACTCGATCTAATTTTTGTCTCTTCAACTGATCATGTACTGTCGTTGGTCAATACTACTGTATGGCAAAACGTGTTCCCTTTTTTTCCTACATTATTTTTACATTTCTATCGTTTTCCCTGCACTTCCAATATATTAGTTCTTCAACTTGATCCTCTACAGAATCAGTTTTCTCTGGTGTTATTTTTGCTATAAGCATCTCTGATGAAGTTTTTAATACCATATGATTATTTTGTTAGCATCCATACTGTCTTTATTTTAGTGAAGTTTCTTTTTGGTCCCCATTTTGTATCTCATATGATCATGTTTTTAAGCTATGATCTCTATATATTAATAGCATTTTGTAATTTACTCACAAACAAAAGTTTATTATTTTCAAATATATAGAACAAAAATATTTTCTTGCAATTTTATCTTTAAAACAAATATATAAGACATTATTTCTAAAACCTTTGAGACTTTTTCAGATACAAGTTTTCTTTTCCTTCCTAGTCATCCTTCCCAATGGAATAATAAATCCAGGCATTCTTTGCCAGCCAATTTTTGGAGAGCCCTTGGCACCTCTCATTGTCCAACAGGATGCTGATATAATGTGTGTTACATTTAAAGCGGAAATACAGGTTGATGTGCACATCTTCTATAATCAATTTATGGTCTTAGGGATTTATCACCATGGCTTGGTAGGCCCAACTAAGGTGGCACTGTCCTGACAGTTCTGTTATACCTGGATCAGTTGTTTTTTCCACTGTGCATTGCGTAGCAGTAGGAGTACTTGGAAATGCTCTGGGCCACCCCACAGCACAAGCAGGGGACTTAATCAGTTTGGTTCTTGGAACCCTGCCTCGACTTCAAATACAGGTGCTGTATTCTTATAATTGAAGGAATTTGACTTATATGTGGGATTTGAAGACCCATTTCTGTTATTGAAAAAACAGGTCCTCATAGAGCAGTGCTGCTCAAAATCTACATTAACACTTGGGAAGCTTGTTTAACTTCAGGTTCTGATTCTATAGGTGTGGGCTGAGTCTAAGATTCTGCATTGCTAACAGCCCTCAGATAATGCCAATGTTGCAAGTCTATGGGTCATACTTTAGGCCTATAGTGGCTGATAGTCTTAGAACACTTGAGTAATCTCAGCTCTTCTCAAACCAGATCTAGAATATAAAATAACACACCAGGATGCACTCTTCCTAGAGATCTATGTTTTGCCATTAACTGTTTTCTGTGAAGATCTATGTTCTCAGAATGCAATGTGTTACAAACCTTGCTCTTAGAATTTCATGGTGTTTCTTACTAGTATCTGTAATTCTCATTTTTTGTTCCAATTTGTCTTTCTTTGTGGCAATCTGTCACAGTTGTTGCTACCCACTATCTTTTAACCAGACCTACTATGCTTGGGGGAGTTCACAGATTAGGAATTTCGTTCCTCCAAGACTAAAGAAACGATTTCTCAGACTTGATGCTACAGAATGGATGGGCATGTGTTAGACTGCACCAGTCAGATGAAATACAGCAGAAAGAGTATTTTCATTTTCTTTTGGAGAGTAAATTGAGGGAAGGGGTGTCACTTTCTGACAACAATGGTGCTTTCAGAAGCAAACATGGTAGATATCCAAGAAAGAGGCACCATTGGTGCATTAGTATATATGGGCAGTTACTGGGCTCTATTCTGGATGAAGAAATTACTCCAGTGGAATAAAGGGAAGAATTGGATATTGTTCCATGCTGAATACTTTCCCCATCTGACCTCTGCCCTGTCCCTCACTACTACCTGGGAAATGCCTAGTAACTTTTAGTTAATCCCTTTTCCATTTAACCCGGCTAACATGGTTTCTATTGTGGGCAATTAACAGCTCTAGTACATTCTTCTCCAAAATAAATATTTCGGTTTTTAAAACAAAAACTATTTTGCTGTATTAAACAATCACAAACTATTAAGAGAAAACAAAATTTATCTTTTCCTTAGAAGGCACACCATTTTCATGTGAATAATCTATGAAGAGATGAAGATGTGTGTCCCAATGCTTAGCTTTATAAGCCTAAGAAAGAAAATTAAAAATAAACACACAAGCAGCAGCCAAAACAATTTATGATGATAATAAAGAAAAATACTTATATTTCCTTGTAGAAAAAAAGAATCACACAAGCTTGGTTCACCACTCTACATACATTTTCCTGGGGGGAAAAAATGGGAACTCTGCATTAAAGGCAATAAGTCCAGAAAATGTAAAAACTTTGTTTTGCAATAGCAATGGTGGGTTCTTCACTTCCAGTTCTGATCTGCTTCTTTTAAATTGACAAAAAAATGAAACAACATATAGATTGCTTGATGATCAGATTTTAACTACATCTATAACACTGTTTCTAAAAATTCTACTCATAATGATTTTATAAATAAAATAGTAATTTAATGAGAAAACCAAATCATAAGGCATTTTGTTTTCTTCTCTGAAAATATCAAAGAAGTTTTAGGTCAATAAAAACACAAAATAGATTAAATATTATTTTTCCTCAAAACGTCTTTCCTGCATTATTTTTGGTGTTCCCACCCACCCAAACAATCATAGGAAGGCCATTTTTTCCATGCCTTTGACTCTTCTTGAAATTGTTTTATCTCTAGCAATAACTCAAAGGAATAAAGAGAATGGTAGAAATATTTCTAAAGTAATACCAAATTATCACCTACAATTAAAAGAAAGGATAAAAAATATTCTCTTCATACTTTACACCTCAATTATACAAGTCAGTTTTCAGTCAAGTGTAAGAAAATTAGGTGAAAGGAAATTATAAGTTTACATCTACTCTTCATTTTAAAAGGTAGTTGTTAGAAAAATCTCCAAATACCTATTGCTCCTTTGAAAGCCTAAAAAAGATGTTACTTGGAAGAAAGCGCCTATTAAAATGTCACCTGTGGGCAGAGTAAGGAGCTCCTGGTGCCAGCTGCTGCTACAAGGCAGTAATCACCCAGAGTTGTACAAAGCACCTGTTTGGGGGCTCCAGGAGACCAGAAGAGCACCCTGCGACGTCCTTGAAGGAGTGGAAGGAGGAGGCTGCCCGTTTGCAGAGAAGACTCGTGAGTAGAGGCTCCACATTCCGGAGGCCGGTGCCCATCCTCCACTGGAGGTACAAGCTGTTTCGGGAGCTGTTCCATGGCTGGAATTAGAAGCTCCACTTCCCAAAAAGTAGGGAGGAAAAGAAGGTTGGCCACCAACTTCAGCTACTGAAGAGTAAATTCAGCAGGCTAAAGTCTAATCCTGAGAACAGCTCAAGTTTGAGCCTGTCCAAGTCAGAAAGAAGCCGGGAGCCGCCATCTTAACTCTGAGCCAGGCACGAGGGGAAGCAGGGCGAACAGAAAATCCCAGTGCTGATGGGGACCGGCTTCTTTCCATCCAGGTCAGATTGCAGCTCTAGCCTAGGCCTCAGCCCCACTTCCATCAGGGAGGAAGCTGCAGGGACCTGCGCCAGCCCCTCCGGAAAACTACAGGTCACGCCATGGAGGCCAGTGATTATCCTACTCTGGCGGCATGGGCTTCCTCAGGAGCTATTGCATAGCTGAAATTGGAAGCTTCATTTCCTAAAAACAGGGAAGGAGGAGACAGTTGGCCACCGACTTCAGCCACTGATTAGTAAATATTGGCTAAAGTATAACTCTAAGAACAGCTAAAGTTTGAACCTGTACAAGACAGAAAGAGGCCTCTAGCCACCATTTTGACTCTGCCCCCAGCAGGAGGGGAAGCCTGGCTGGCTGAAAATCAGTGATGGTAGGAACAAGTTTCTTTCACCCAGATCAGACTAGCCCTGGCCTAGGCTTCAGTCCCACCTCTAGCAGGGAGGAAGCTGGTGAGCCCTGCACCAACATCTCTGAGTAACTGCAGGAACATCTGGCTGGCACAGACTGAATACTCAGAAATCTACCAGGGCAACTGCCATCATTTTGTACCCGCATGGCATAGATTGCTGCCCACACCTGCAGCTCCATCCTAGCCCCAGGTAGGGGAGAAGGAGGCATGAAGCTTCATCAGTTTCTCTGGGCAACTACAGTGTAGGCCTGCATGACTAGGATTATTCCACACAGCTGTGACTCTGTTATACCCCTGGAGGAGAAGAAAGTTGGGAGAAGCTTCATTGGTCCCTGGGGCAATGAAGACGGCTTGAGCCTCCACAGCTTACAGCACCAAATAAATCCTTGACTCCTACTACACAACCTGCAAGGGAGAAAGGGCAAAATAGCTCTAAGTTCAAGAGAGAAACTGCACCCGGAATAAATGCATCTAGTAAGCCAGATGCTAAGACACCAACAAAAAATTACAATCCACATCAGGAAACAGTAATATATGGCCCAGTTAAAGGAACAAAATAAGCGTCCAAATGACATAAAGAAGTTGAGACAACTAATCACAGATGTTCCAACAAATCTTCTTAATAAACTCAATGGGATGGCTAAAGAGATTAAGGATATTAAGAAGAAATTGAAAGGGCACCAAGAATTTGAAAGCATACATAGAAAAATAACAGATCTTATGGGAATATGAAAGGTACAATAAATTAAGTAAAAAACACACTGGAATCATAATAGCAGATTTGAGGAGGCAGAAGAAAGGATTGGTGAGCTTAAAGAAATGCCCTCTGAAAGTGAATGTATGAAAGAACAGATGAAGAATGGAAAGATCTCAGGGAAATAAATGACAGGACAAGACATGCAAATATGTGTGTCATGGGTGTCTCAGAAGGAGAAAAGAAGGGAAAAGTGGCAGAACGAATATTTGAAGGAATAATGCTAGAAAATTTCCCAACTTTATTTAAGGACATAGATATCCATGTCCAAGAAGCATAATAAACTACCTTCCAAATAAATCTGAGTAGACCAACTCTGAGATACATACTAATAAGAATGTCAAATGCCAAGACAGAGAATTCTGAGAGCAGCAAGAAAAAAAATCAATTCACAACATATAAAGGATACTCAATAAGACTAAGTGCCAATTTTTCATCAGAAATCATGGAGGCAAGAGGACAGTGGTGTGATATATTTAAGATACTGCAAGAGAAAAACTTCTAGCCAAGAATTTTATATCCAGCAAGACTGTCTTTCAAAAATGACGGTGAGTTTAGAACATTCACAGATAAACAGAAACTGAGTTTTTAACCAAGAGACCAGCTTTGCAGCAAATTCTAAAGGATGTGTTACAGTCTGAAAAGACAGGAGAGAGAGGCTTGGAAGAGAGTCTAGAAATTAAGACTGTATCAGTTAAAAGTAGCTAAAAGTCTCAAAAGAGTGGTGAACATAAAATATGACAGATAAAACTCAAATATTTTGGAATAAACTTAACGAATGAGGTAAAGCATTTGCATTCAGCAAACTACAAATCATTGTTCAAAGATAAAAAAAACATTTCATGCTCAGAGATTGGAAGACTGAATATCATTAAAATGTCAGTTCTACTCAAATTGATACAGATTCAATGAAATCCCAATGAAAAATTCTAACAGCATTTTTTAAATAAATGGAAAACATGATTATCTAATTTATTTGGAAGGGTAAGATATCCTGAATAACCAGAAACATCTTAAAAAAGGAAAAGCAAAGTAGGAGGACTCTCACTTCCAGACTTTAAATCATATTACCAAACTACAGTGGTAAACAGCATGGTACTGGAATACAGAGAGACACATAGACCAATGGAACCAAAATTGATGGTTCAGAAACAGACCCTCACATCTATGGGCAAGTGATTTTTTGCAAGCCTGTTGAATGTACCCAGCTTGGACAGAATAGTCCATTCCACAAATGGTGCTGAGAGAACTGAATATCTATAGCCAAAAGAAGGAAAGAGGATCCCTATCTCACACCTTATATAAAAATTTACTCAAAATGGGTCAAAAACACAGATATAAAAGAACCATAAAGCTTCTAGAGGAAAATGAAGGGAAATATCTTCAAGACCTGGTGGTAGGTGATAGATTCTTAAAGGAGATAAGAGGAGAACTGAGATGTATGTAGAAGTTTTAATTAGCTTTACTGTAAAAGTATGGAAATGTACAGAGTTGATGGTAACACATTACAGTGAGTAATAACTGGTTTATAAAAGGAAATTTGCCTGAAAAGGGTACTGTAGGGATGTAAATGCCAATTGAAAGAATGCTAGAGAATAATCTAGGCACTAACACAGTAAACCCTGAGGTGGATGAGAATTGTGGTACAGATTTAAGACCATCCTTTGTGAGCTAGAGCAGATGTACATCACTATTCCAAGGTGGTGGGAATGTGGAGAAGCATGGGAAAAATACATCCCAAGAGACCTATAGACTGTGTTTAACAATAATAATGTAATATTCATGCATGTATACCAAAGATGTACTGTTTTGATAATTAGTATGAAAAAAGTGTGCCAAATGTTTACTATGGACCTGGTAATAGTCTAATGATACTGTCTCATAATCTGTTACAAATATTCTCCACATTGTGGTGTGTTGATAGAGGGGTGTTATATGGGAATTGTGCACATGTACATGATTGTTTTGTAAGCTTACAACTTCTGTCAAAAAAACATATTTAAAAAATAATAATAGGGTGGGTTGGGGGAGAAAATACACTAAATGTAAGATAAGGACTGTAGTTAGTAAGATTTTGGCAATATTCTTTAATAACTTGTAACAAATGTCTTACAACAATGCAAGGTCTTGACGGTGGGCTGATATATGGGACCCCTGTATGATGTTGTGCATGTTTGCTTTGTAAGTTCACAACTTTTACTATACACTTATTGTTTAACTATGTCCATATATAAACTATATAGTAGTAGTAGTAGTAATAACAATAGGCTGTGTTGGGGGAATAATACACCAAATGTAAGATACTTTGTTTAGCAGTAATATTTTGAGGATGTTCTTTAATCCTTACTTAAAAATGTTTCACAACAATGGAAGGTATTGGTGGTAGGGTGAGGTGAAGTACGAGAACCCTGTACGATGTGTGTTTGTTTTATAAGTTCACAACTATTACTATACACTTGTTTATGTATGTTTATTATGATATACTTCAAATTTTTTTAAAAAAATGAAAAAAATGTTACCTGTGCCTAGGAGACAATTATTTCTAAACAAAAGCAAACATTACTGGACATTTCTCAAACAGTATGAAAAAATTAACAGGAAAAAAATTAAGCCAGCTATACATTCACTAATGTTATATTTTTCTTAAAATGAGCTGGGATTTTGAAATTTAAATCTGACCAAAAGTTTCATTTTCCATGCTGAATTATTTTCCATTTCTTCTGAAGTAAACAAATGAAATCTATTTTAAAGAATTCCAAGTGTGCCTTTCCATTTTAATACAACTCAAGGAACATGTAAAATATCAGTGTCAGACATGAAGGAAGGCAAAGGTCTCTTTTCAGAAATAATCTCTCCCAAATTAAAAATACAGACATTTTCAACAAAACTATTAGTAATTTGTTTCTACTGAAGTCAAATGTATCTTCAGATGTCTAGAAATAGGATAGAAAAAGTACATGCCAAAAAACAAGAAATATTAACAGGTAGAGCTCAGAGTGAAACATTACTTAGTTCTGTAGACATTTTAATGAGTGTTTCTGTCCTAGCTCCTTTGACTCAAGGCACTCACACTCAAAAGAATGAGAACATACCTCCTACTTCTTTGATTTGATTTCTACTAGGATGCTGAGTACCAAGAGAAGGCTCAATAAATACTCACAAAATGTGCAGAAAGTTTTATAGGTCCATGAAACTGTAATATACAGGCTTCTTGCTCATGGAAAGGGCAATAGAGGATCAAAATGTGCATGTATTTTTTCTAAGAGATCTCTGTGCAGATATTTGTACAGAATGAGGGTCCACTGACTATAAGAATACTCAATGTCTTAAAGTTACCCCATCTGAATTAACAATTTAAACTATGAAGTAGCATATCAAAAGATAATTTTTTCAAGAATCTTTTGTGACCAAGATTGTCTTGATTTTTGCTTGACTAAACTTTCAGAAGGCCCACTCTCCAGGTCTTGGACTTATTCCCTGCCACCCCAGTCCTTCCACTGTCCAGATGCCTAAGAGGCTCCTAAGTATGTAGTTCCTTCTACCCTCTTAGACCTTACAGACTGCAGGTGGTCTAATTACCACAAAGAACAACATTCAGAAACAGGTGGTTGTAAATTGAAACCTCGGTTAGTCACTCACCCAACCCCAGGAATTAACTCCTCTACTATCATCCAGTGCTTTTCCATTAACCCACCCCTCGGTCTTTAAAAGCTTGCTGTCCTTTGTCAAGGAAGTCTTATTCTCTCCCCCCATCACCACAGCTATGAAGAAAGTCATCCTTGCCTGTGTTGCCTTGTCCGGTGCAGTTTTTCTGTGACACTACTTAAGGAGGCCCCTATTTCATGGGCTTATTGTAATTACTTTTACAGTTATGTAAGTGAAACATGTCAAGCAAAATTAGCAGGTTTTGGGACTTTTAAAGGGCCATTAACCTAAAAATTATAAATTTTATATTGTTCCTCTAACTTCCTTGAAATCATATAACTATAAATAAACTCAAATTTCATTTTCTTCAGAAGTGTTTCTTTATGTTCCAATTAGGTATGACATTTTCACCTCCCATTATATTTTGTAACTTTGAAGACGCATCATGTTCTCTTCTTATAAATAGTCATATTTGTACTCTTGTTATTCCACCATTAAACAATCAGATCCCTGAAGGCATATCATGAATCTGATTTTCTAAGGCATTTCACTTTACCTGTTATTGGAAGATTGCACAGATGGTAATGGTTCTTCATCCCTCCCTGTATCCACACCTTTTGCTATGTAACTTTGCAGTGCCCTCCGACTTGGGGAGGGTAACCTGCTTTGCCCCTTGAATTTGGGTTCAACTCTAGGACTTGCTTTGACCAATGGAATATTATCAGACATGAAGCAATCAAAGGCTTAAGACAAACTTGCGGGAAATGGATGTGTCTCAAGTGATAGAGCTTCTGCCTACCATATTGGAGGACTTGGGTTCAATCCCAGGGGCCTCCTGGTGAAAAACAAAAAGTGTGCCCGCGTGGTAAGGGCAAGTGCCCACGTGGTAAGGGCAAGTGCCCTCAAGCAGCAAGATGATGACACTTCATAAGAGAGACAAGGGGAAAGTCAAGGTGAAGTGCAGCAGAAACCAGGAACTGAGGTGGCGCAATTGACAGGTAACATCTCTCCCCATCAGAGGTCCTCAGGATCCAATCCCAGTGAATCATAGGAGAGAGAAAATGAGAAGACAACACAGACAGCAAAAACAGCAGAGGGGGAAGAGGGAAAGGGGGAAAATAAATAAATAAGTCTTTTAAAAAAAGACAAACTTGCACATGAGGCTTGATACCTTCTGTCTCTCTACCATTGACATGACAACATGCTCAGGATATCTTGCTAAAGGATGAAAGACAAAGGGCACCCAGCTAGGTCTACCAAGTAAGTCATTAATACCAGCCTAGCTCAGCTGACAGCCAGCTGATGGTCAGATTTGTGGGGAAGCTCAATCCAAGGATATCAGAGCTGCCAAAATGATCCCAACCTCAAAGAACTAAACTCTGCAGAAGCATGAAAAAATCTAATTGAGAGTAAAGAGATAATTATAGTAGCTTAATCATTATCTAGATCAGGGGTTCTTAACCAGGGGTCTGGAGCTTGAATTGAAATTCATAAAACCATTATTCTTGTGGGGATGTATTGATGCAGGCGTGATGTATTTATTAAATATTCCACAGTATAGTGTGGACTTAGTAAGGGGTCTGTGATTTTCACCTGACTGGCAAAGAGGTCCGTGGAACAAAAAAATTTTAAGAACCCATGATCTAGATGCTTTCTACCTTTTTGATATATTGTAGTGTAGCCAAAAGTAAATATCTCAGATTTAACTCATTGAACTGTAACCCAGATGCCTAGATGCCGATGCTTTATTTTGTAACTGTATAATCTTTTACTTTGAAGCTATATAGTCTCTTGATAAACCCTGACTGGCCCAGCATGCATCCCCTTATCTTGTTTTGCACACACTTAAAAGTGGAGTGATCCTGCAGGCAGCCCCTTAATGTTTTTTAATGGAGAAACCTGAGTGAAGCCAAAGCCAATTCATCCCAATTCCTTGGCTATCTTGTTAGATATAGGCAGTGCTGACCAGAATTGGCCCACCTGATGTGTGCAATAGACCAAACTTTAAACTAGAGATGACCTACCCTGTATTATAATACTTAAAAAAAAAAAAAGACACACATCATATCAAGGCCAAAAATTAGACTACGTCTAATTTTGTCATCAAACCACTACACTCGTTATCCTAAGTTTGCCTGCCTTTATTAGATTACTCTAAAATTCTCAGTCTCTCCAGTTCGGGGAGTCAGATCTGAGGCTCACCAGCCTCCTGATCTCCTTACATTGCACTTTGTAATAAATCTTTCTCTCTTTGAAACCTCAGTGTCAGAGGATTGAATTTTGTGCACATCAGGCAGCTTGCCTACACCTTGTTCAGCATCAAAATAAATGCTTGTTTGAAGTTTCTGAGTTGTTGCAAAGCCATAGGTAACAGATATGCTAGTATAGTAGGTTGCAAATACCTATGTTCCAAAAATATTGCAAAATTAAATATACTTTATTTTGAAAAGTTATTTTTAATAAAAACCAACATGGAAGCTAAAACTATACAGATTCGAGGTTACCTCCAAATTTACATTAGATTGTGTTTTGTACAAGTTGACAGTACTATATAAAATACTACAGCTAGGTCACCTTCAACTACAGAGATATCCAAATAACCCAGTCTGACCCGAGTACTTCCAGGACCTTAGATACCTGATTTATGGTGCACTTATTTTTCACATATAAATATATTTCAATAAATTTGATAAAATAAGTCCTTTGAGGGAATAAAAAAAGGTAAGGTTTGGGGAGCAGGTATAACTCAGTGGTTAAGTGCCTGATTCCCATGTATGAGGTCCTGGGTTCAATCCCCCATACCTACTAAACAAAAACTAACAAAAAACTAAGGTTATAGTGACAAAACATGACAAACACTACCCTCAGCCAGATGATCAGGGTCAGCATTGATAAGTCGTGTTGACAGTATTTACCCTTAATAAGATGTGATTAAAAAGTCCATTAATCCTCTTCAGTCTTCCTAAAAGTCATAACCCCAGTTTAATCTGGAGAGAAACATCAGACAAATCCAACTTGAGGGCATTCTACAAACTGCTTGACCACAACTCCTCAAAACTGACAAGGGCATCAAACATAAGGAAAGCCTGAAAAACTGCCAGAAGGAAGAGAAGCCTAGGGATATAGGTTAACTACAGGCACACATCTTACTGTGCTTTGCTTTATTGTGCTTCACAGATAATGCATTTGTTACAAATTGAAGGTTTGTGGCAACCCTGTATCTGTTTACTAAGACTGTCACATTTTAAATTATGTATTCTTAGACCTAATTAATAGACTATAGTATAGTGTAAGGAAAGTGCTGGGAAACCGAAAAAATAGTGTGATTTACTTTATTGCTGTGGTCTAGAACTGAACCCACGGTATCTCTAAGGTATGCCTATAATAGTATTGGAGGATGCTAGATGGAATTTTGAAACCGAAAAGGGACAGAAGATAAAAACACAGAAAATGTTAATAAAGTAGAGAGTTTAGTTGGTCATAATTTATCAATATTGGATTAATTTTGTGACAAGTCTATCATACTAAGATGTTCATACTAGGAGAAAATGGTGATGGCATGCATAGTAACTCTCTGTATTATCTTTGCAAGTTGCATGGATATCTAAAACTATTCTGATATTTAAAAGTACAAACTATTCTGATATTTAAAAGTATAGAGTGCAGAGGATGGTATAGCCATCTGCAGGGGTAGAGAGTAAGGAAAAGTTCTGATAGCAAACTTTCAGATTGGCTTCACAAGGAGAGTTGTAACTTCATAGACATAGAAGGGACTTCCTAAGACATAGACGGGAATTACAAACTCTGAATAACAAGAATACACATTCAATGGCAAATGAGGACATAAGGTATTCAGAAAAGGAGGCCCTCAGAAGGCAGTATGAGGAGCCAAGAGAAGTTTGTACCCATCATAGCACAAAAGGCTTTGTATTCACCATGATAAGAAGTTTGGATTTTATCCTGCAGACAGCAGGCTCAGCAGAGGTATTGAAGCAGGAATGGAAACTGTGTTTGGTTTTTAAGAACAGTAACTCCCATGGCACTCGTGGAGATGATGTGAGGAGAATCTGGAGATGGAACCCATTTAGGAAATTCCTACTGTCTTCTTAGTTAGAAATCCAGAAGAGATAAACTATGGCAAATACCAAAAGGACAGATCTGAGAGATGTTTCAGGAATATCATAAGATTTCATGAGAGCTTGGATGTCCAAGATGAAAGAAGAGAAAAATAAGCTGAAGAAGATTATGAATTTCCCAGTTTGGTTTACCAGGTGGATGGTACTAATAGTACCAGAGGGAAAAGAGGAGGGACAGTAGTTTGAAGGATGCAGCATCAGCAACAGTAGAGATGGCAAAGATCTAAGTACAGTATTCACAAAAATCATTTGATGAGTATTTCAATTGCTCACACTCGTATTTGTATGCCCCCATATTTGATGATACTCCTATTTATTCAATAAGTATATACCTTTCACTAACTAGTTTCAATAAGTAGAAAACATCTTGTCCTGCCCAAAGAAGTTTGGTCTTCCATGGAGTTCAATAACTGCAGAATCTGTATAGCATGATTACATAAGGATACTTTAATCACAAACATTATCCCAACTGACGTGCAGAGCCTATTTCACCTAGTTGGGCAGTACAGAAGTGTACTGGGCTATATTACCTGAGTTACGACCATGCTACCTATTACTAGCTCTGTAACGTATGGCTAGTTATTTTAATCTCAGTGCCTCACCCCTCTCATCTGTTAAATCATTAAAAGTCTAAGAGGGATGATCAAGTGAATTAATACATCTCAACTTACAACACTGACAGCAGACAAAATGTCCCATATTGATTACTACTAGTACTAATATTCCTTGAAATTTCTTTCATATGAAATTTTACAATGCATCACATTATAAACTTCCATATTCATCGAATTAATGTCTCTTCCAGCATCCATATTCAATATGTAAGATGCATTATATTATCTCCAGTTTATAGGTAAGGAAACTGAGGGTCAGCATATTTAAAGCACTATTCCAAGGATGCAAATCTACTAAGTTGCAAAGCCAGATGGAGATCCATTGCCTTCTGAGTCCTCTTCTAACAAGCACTCTTTGAATGCTAAAATTTTGCCTCCTTTAGTAATAATTGCAATACAGTCAAGTACATCAACAGTATCTGTTGAGACAGATACAGTTTCAGATTTTAGCTCAGACACATTACCTAGATGATTTTAGAGAAGTTAATTCACTAAACTTCAAATAATTCTTCTGGGGAAAAAAAGTGGAATATTTGTCTTTTAAGGTATTTTGACAAAAAGGAAATACATTTAAAAACACCTGACCAGTGGCTGGCACATAGCAAGAACTCTTCATTATCCAATGGTTATTATTCTTATGTGGATCCTCCAGCAGAAATCTCAACCTCCAGAGGTGGTCATTAACAGGTTTGCTAAGAAAGGAGTTGTTTTGTCCTCCAAGTAATGTAATGTTATGCCATCACCAACCACGCAAGTGTCATTTACAAGGTTCATGACATGTTCTTGAGTAGCCATCCAGGTATTCTGATTTAGCTATAGTAAATAATACTTGTTGTCACTGTTTTTGCTGTTATTATAATTATTGTATACCGTAACCAGAAAAATCACCATGAACATTAAGATCTCAAGCATTATATAATATATGGCCTCCAACTTCATACTTCAAGAAAAGAGCAGAAAATCCACTCTGGTTCATTAGCTTTCTAGTTTGCATCACTGAACACTTTATCACCTTGTCTTCCTACATTAGCCTACCCTAAAGCGATGCTAGCTTGTAGTTGGCATTCTGTAGATTATAGACACGTTTATTTGAGGATAGTGTGCACTACATTTCCACCCCCTAAAAACCTAAGATGCACACATGTGGAGTTTAATCTCATTGTTTTGGCACCTGATAGAGAGAACACAAGTTACAAACTTAAGCAAATTAGCTAGTGATCACGTACTATTGTTTTTCTTCTTCATTTATAAAAGACATACGGTGAGCACCTTTTAAAACACTTATAGACTGAAAGATACCTAAAACATCTTCCATAAACCAAAGGGCTCACCATCTAGGTAGGAAAGCAGAAAAATACAGTATGTGTGAGAGTGAGACAAGAGTAGAGATTAGAAAAATCAATTTTATTTAGATACAGAAATGTCCCTCCTGTATATCAGGTTAGTGGTTTTGAATGTATTATAAGACTTTTGGGTAGTTTGTGTTTGTTTTGGCTTGAAACTACGAGAAGACATGGATGTCAGTGACTATTACAGGTGACAAAATTATTTGCCACTATAAAAGTGTGTGTTCATTTTTTGAGAGTTTATCATGGTGTTACTAATATCTATAAATATTTGCATGGTCAGTACGTTCTAGGCAATCTGATTTTTGCTTTTTTTTTCCCCCCTTTATTTGAGAAGTTGTGGGTTTACTGAAGAATCATGCATAAAATACAGGATTCCCGTGTGGATCTGGCCCATGCACAGTGCTGATGCGCACAAGGAGTGCCGTGCCACGCAGGGGTGTCCCCTCGTAGGGGTGCCCCATGTGCAAGGAGTGTGCCCCGAAAGGAGAACCGACCAGCGCGAAAGAAAGTGCAGCCTGCCCAGGAATGATGCCGCACACACGGAGAACTGACACAAGATGACACAACAAAAAAAGAAGCACAGATTCCCGTGCCACTGACAACAGAAGTGGACAAAGACGACACAGCAAATAGACACAGAGAACAGACAACTGGGGTGGGGAGAGGGGGAAGGGGAGAGAAAAAAAAATACAGGATTCCCATCTACCACCCCACCACCAACATCTTGCTTTGGTGTGGAACATTGGTTACACTTGATGGTAGCACATTTTTATAACTATACTATTAAAGTCCAGTTAAACTTAGAGTTCACTGTATAGTGTAGTTCCGTGCTTTTTTAAATCTTTTATTCTGTTACCATATTTACATCCTAACATTTTCTTTATCATATTCAGATACATACTTCACTCCTGCTAATTACACTCACAATGTTGTGATATCATCACCACCATCCATTAGCAAACATTTTCATCATCCTAAATAAGAACTCTGTACATCTTAAGCCTGAAATTCCCATTCCCTACCCCCACCTCACCCCCTAGTAACAGATATTCTAGATTCTGACTATGAGTTTCCTTATTCTAATTGTTTCAAATCAGTGAGGTCATACAACATTTGTTTGTCTTTTTGTACCTGGCTTCTTTCACTCAACACGATGTCTTCAAGCTACATCCACGCTGCCACATGTATCAGAACTTCATTCCTTTTTATGGCTAAATAATATTCCACTGTATGTATATACAACATTTTATCTGTCCAGTCATCAGTTGAAAGACACTTGGGTTGCTTCCATCTCTTGGTAACTGTGAATAATGCCACTATGAACATCAGTGTGCAAAAATATCTATTCAAGACTGCTTTCAATTCTTTTGGGTATATACCTAGTAGGGAGACTATGGGGTCATATGGTAGTTTCATACATGGCTTTCTGAGGAACCACCAAACTGTCTTCCACAGTGGCTGCACAGTTTTACATTATCACCAGCAATAAATTAGTGTTCCGATTTCACCATGTCCTCTCCAAACTTTTTATGCTGTTTTTTAACAACAGTCATTCTAATAGGTGTGAAATGGTATCTCACAGTTTTGATTAGCATTTCTCTGATGGCTAATGATGTGGAGTGTATTTTACATTTTTCTAGCCATTCATATATCTTCTTTGGAGAGAAGTCTGTTCAAGTCTTTTGCCCATTTTTTAAACTGGGTTGTCTTTTTGTTATCTGGGAGGATTTCTTGATAGATACAGTATACTACCTTATTGAATATGTGGTTTCCAATATTTTCTCCCATTGTGTAAGTTGTCTTTTTACTTTCATGATTAATTCCTTTGAAGAATAATTTTTTTTATTTTGATGTGGTCCTATTTATTTTTCTTTTGTTGCTTGTGCTTTGGGTATAATGTCTGTGTTAGACTGCCAAAAGGGTACTGATGCAAAGCACCAGAAATTTATTGGCTTTTATAAACAGTATTTTTTTGGGTAAAATCTTCAATTACAAGGCTCTAAAGAGTTCACTTCAAGGCTGCTTTCTCACCAAAGCCAGTTGGCACGTGTTGAAGCAAGATGGCAGGTAATCTCTGCCTGGTCTCTCGGGCTTTCTCAGCTGCTCTGTTCTCTTTGGTCACAAACTATCAAGCAAATGGCTCCTCTCTCTTCCTGGGGCTTTAACTGTATACAACTTCTCCTTTCTGTTACATGGCAGAATGGAAATGACCACTCGCTCTCCTGTCCCGTATGTCTTCATGAGTTAGTGTCCATTCATATAGGCCCACCAAGGGGGCAGGGATTCAATCTGAGTCATGCCATACTGATGTGGTCAAGTCTAATGCACTCAAGGAGTATGGCACCCAGAAGAATAGTTTACAAACATAAACTTTCTTTCTGGGTTTCGTAAATCACAAACCGCCACAATGTCTAAATAACCATTACCTAACACAAGATCTGGAAGATGCTTCTCTACTTTTTATTCCAGTAGTTCAATAGTTCTATACTGAGTACTTTGACAGTTCTTATACTGAGGTCTTTGACTGATTTTGAGTTGATTTTTGTATATGCTGTGAGGTAGTGGTCTTTTATGTTTTCTTTTACAAGTGGCTATCCAGATTCAATTGTCCAACTACCATTTGCTGAAAAGACTATTCTTTCCCAATTGGGTAGTCTTTACCACATCATCAAAAGTCAGTTGGACATAAATGTGAGGGTTGATTTTGGACCTCTCACTTCTATTCCATTAGTCGATATGTCTGTACTTGTACGGGTTCCATGCTGCTTTGATTACTGTAGCTCTATAAAAAGTTTTAATATATGGAATTATGGGTCCTCCAACTTCATTCTTCTAATGAAGACAGCTTTAACTATATGTCGCCCTGCACCCTTCCACGTAGGTTTCATGTTTAGCTTTCCCATAGCTGCAAAGATGCTGTTGGAATTTTGATTGGGATTACGCTGATTCTATAAATTGCTTTGGTTTATACTGACATAGTAATGATATTCTGTTTTCCAATGCACAAACATGGGAGAGTTCCCATTTCTTTAGGTCTTCAATTTCTTTTAGCAGAGTTTTGTAATTTTATGTGTATACATCCTTTACATCCTTGGTTAGACTTATTCCTAGACATTTGATTCTATTAGTAGCTATTATGAATGCAATTTTCTTGATTTCATATTCTGAATGTTCATAGCTTACATATAGACACACTATTGACTTCTGAGTGTTGTTCTTGTACCCCACCACTTTCTAAATTCATTTATTAGCTCTAGGAATATTACTGTAAATTTTATTCTGGGTTTTCTGTGTTTAGGAGAATATCATTTGCAAATAGGGAAATTTTACTCTTTCCTTTACAGTCTGGATGCCATTTATTTATTTTTGCCCAATAGCTCATCACAAACTTGCAGCATAATGTTAAATAACAGTGGTGAGAGTGGACATACTTGCCATGTTCCTGATCTTAGAGGGAAATTTTTCAGACCTTCTACATTAATTATAATGTTAGCTGTGGACTTTACATATATGCACTTTATCATGTTGAAGTTTCCTACTCTTCCTAGTGTTGTGTTTATGAAGAATGAGTGCTTCCTTTGAACAAATGTCTTTTCTACATCAATTTAATCAATGGAGATGATCATGTGGTTTTTTCCCTGTCATTCTGTTAATGTGCTTTATTACATTAATTGATTTTATTATGTTTCTTTTATTTCTTGCAAACCATGGATAATTCCACTTGATCATAGTATATAATTCTTTAATATGCTCCTGGATTCAGTTTGCTAATATTCTGTTGTAGAATTTTACGTCTATATTCATAAGAGGTATGGGTCTGTAGTTTTCTTTTCTTTCGGTATCTTTTATCTGGCTTTGATATGATGGTGACATTGGCCTTGTAGAATGAGATAGGGAGTGTTGCATCCTCTTCAATTTATTGGAAATATTTGAACAGAATTGGAGCTAAGTCTTCCTGGAATGTTTGGTAGAATTCCCCTATATCATTATATGGTCATGGGTTTTATTTGGTAAGAGTTTTTTGGTTACTAATTCAGTCTCTTTATTAGGAATTGGTTTGTTGAGATCTTCTATTTCTGCTTGATTCAATATATCTAGTTTGTATATTTCTATGAATTTGTCTATTTCATCTCAGTTATCTAATTTATTGGCATACAGTAGTTCATAGTATCCACTTATAGTACTTTTTATTTCAGTGGTTTTGGTAGCAATGTCTTTCTTTTCATTTCTGACTTTCATTATTTGTGTCCTCTCCTTTCATTTGTAAATATATAATAGCTAAAGACTTGTCAGTTTTCTTGATTTTTGCCAAGAACCAGTGCTTGGTTTTGTTGATTCTATTGTTTTGTTTTTGTTTCTATTTCATTTATCTCCAGGCTAATCTTTCTTAATTCTTTCTGCTTGCTTTGAGTTTCGTTTCCTCTTCTTTTTAGTTCTTCCAGTTTTGAGGTTATGTTGCTGATTTGAACTCTTTCTTTTACAACATAAGTATATTTAGGGCTATAAATTTCCCTTTCAGTACTGCCTTTGCTGCATCACATAAGTGTTTGGTATGTTGTATTTTCGGTTTAATTTGCCTCAAGAATTTCCTAATTTTGCTTCTGATTTTTGTCTTTAACCCATTGGTTGTTTAAGCTTATGTTGCTTAATTTCCATATATTTGTGAATCTTTCTTTCTCTATTATTGATTTCTAGCTTCATTCTGTTATACTTGGAGAATATACATTTTATGATTTCAATATTTGAGTTTGAGGTTTGCATTGTGAACCAACATATGGTTTATTTTGGAGAATGATACATTAGCACTCAAAAAAAATGTTGTTTTCATTGGGTGCAGTGATCTATATGTATGTTAGGTTTAGTTGGTTTAGTGTGTCATTCAAATGCTGTACTTGCTTACTGATCTTCTGACTAGATGTTCCGTCCATTTTTGAGAGTGGTGTGTTCGAGTCTCCTACTATGAATGTACAGCCACCATTTTTTCCCCTCAAATCTGTATTTGCTTCATATGTTTGGGTGCACTGTTACGTACATATATAACTTTCTATTGAATTGTCCCATTTATCAATATGTAATGACCATCTTTGTCCCTTGTAACTTTTATGAATTTTATTTTTAAGGGAGCTTTAGATTACGTACATGCTAAATTGAAAATACAAGGGATTCCCATATGTCGCATCTCTCCCACTCCCACACTTTGCCCCATTAACAACACCCTTCATTACTGTGGTACATTTGTTACGATTGATGAACACATATTGAAGCACTGCTACTAAACAGGGTCTATAGTTCACATTATGGTTACACTTTGTACCACACAGTTTTATAGGTTTTCAGAAAAAGTACACAGGCTGGTATCTGTCATTGTAATATCAAGGAGAATGTTTCCAATGTCTCAAAAATGCCCATGTTACACCTATTGTTTCCTCTCCCTCCCCTCAGAAATTCTATTGACTACTGTCATTATATCAGTAGTTACAAGTTCTTTCATTACAAGAATAATAAGTCTACTTTAGTCCATAGTTGCATTCCCCTCTTATATTTGTTTGTTCCTCTATCTTAAGGATTTAGAGATGGTGATGCCCACTCTGTTTCTGACTGACTGGGGGCTTAGATTGCATGGGGCAGATGGATGTAACAGTCTTTTTGGAGTTGAAGATACTTTTTGTTTCTTGGGTTGTCTGTTGTCCATCATTGTCCTTTTGTTAGTTGTCCTGGGTGAGTCTGATGAACTGGAGAGTAGGTGTTGGCTGCAACTCTGCTGAGATTCAGGGATCTGCTGGCATATGAACAGGCAGAAGATTTAAGTCTCTGGGACATATATTTAATGGGTATAGTGCTAATTATAAGTTCAAATAAGTGGGATAGAAGCACCATGTGTAGGAAAGTCATATATGAGTCTAACTGATACAGGAAATAGATGCCACTACAATTAAACTGGGAGATTTTAATACACCATTTTCACCATTAGAGAGAACACCTTGACAAAGAGTTAATAAAGAAACAGAGACCTTGAATAATACATTAAAGGATCTAGACCTAATAGTCATATATAAAATATTACACCCAAATACAGCAGGATATACATTCTTCTCAAGAACACATGGATCATTCTCCAAATAGATCACATGCTAGGTCACAGAACAAGTCTCAACAAATTCAGAAAAGACAGAAATTATACAAAGTAATTTCTCTGACCACAACAGAATGAAGCTGGAAAATAATAAGGGGCAGAGAATCAGAACAGGCACAGAGAGGTGGAAGTTAAACACACTATTAGGCAATCAGTGGGTCAAGGAGGAAGCTGCAAAAGAAATCAGTGAATACCTTGAAACAAATGAAAATGAGGACATATGGTATCAAAACCCATGAGATGCAGCAAAAGCTGTGCTTAGAGGACAATTTATAGCCATAAAATGCCTATATTAAAAAAGAAGAATGAACTAAAATCAATGACCTAATTGCACACTCAAAAGAACAAAAAAATAAGAAAATTATCCCAAAGCAAAGAGAAAGCAGGAAATAACAATAATTGCAGCAGAGTTAAATGAAATTTATAATTTTTTAAAAAACACTAGAAAACATTAAAAGCAAAAGCTGGTTCTTTGAGAAGAGTAATAAAATTGACAAACCCTTAGCTAGACTAACAACAACAACAAAAGTTTTCGGGATTGGAGTTGTCCTGGGTAGTGCTGCA
The DNA here is from genome assembly GCF_030445035.2 of Dasypus novemcinctus. Taxonomy (NCBI): domain Eukaryota; kingdom Metazoa; phylum Chordata; class Mammalia; order Cingulata; family Dasypodidae; genus Dasypus; species Dasypus novemcinctus. Next base: position 37,855,225 of record NC_080704.1, read on the forward strand.
GGGACAGTTACCAGACATTGTATGTCCTCCCATGGCCCACTGGGTGGACCTTGGGAGAGTGTGGACTATGATGTGGACCATTGACCATGAGGTGCAGCGGTGCTCAGAGATGTATTCACCAAATGCAATGAAGGTCTCATGATGATTGAGGAGGTTGTTGTTATGGGGGGAGGAGTGGGGTGGGGTGAGATTGGGGGTATATGGGGACCTCATATTTTTTTTAATGTAACATTAAAAAAATAAAGGCAAAAAATAAATAAAAAAAGAAGATGCAAGTAAAATAAAATTAGTATAATACTTTAATACTTTGAAAAATTTTATGCCAACAAGACGGATAAACATAAATGAAATGGACAAATTTCAACAAACATACAAGCAACCAACACTGATGAAAAAAAAAAAAAACTGATGAAATCAACAGACTAATCACAAGTAAAAAGACTGAATTTGTCATAAAAAACTTCCCAATTACAAAAGCCCTGGACCAGATGGCTTCACAGGTGAATTCTACCAATCATGCCAGAAAAGACTAATACCAATCATGTTTAAATTCTCCCAAAAAATAGAAGTGGAGGGAACATTGACTAGCACATTCTCTGATGCCAAAATCTCCCTAATACCAAAGCCATGTAAGGATGCCACAAGAAAAGAAAATAAAAGACCAATCTCTCTAATGAACCTGTATGCTAAAATCCTCAACAAAATACTTGCCAATCATATTCAACAACACACCAAACTAATTATACACCATGATCAAGCTGGTTTCATCCCAGGTATATAAGGATGGTTCAACATAAGAAAAATCAATTTAATATACTACATTAACAGAATGACAGAAAAAAAATAGTCACACCATCTCTGTTAATACAGAAAAAGCATTTTACAAAATATAGCATCTTTTCTTCAAAAAATCACTTCAAAAGATAGGAATAAAAGGAAATTTCCTCAAGAGGATCAAGACAAGGATACCCACTGTCACCGCTCTTATTTAATACTGTGTTAGAAGTATTTGTCCAACACTCAGGCAAGCAAATGAAATAAGTTATCCAAATTGGAAAGGAAAAAGTAAAAATTTCACTATTTTCAGATGATATCATCCTATACACAGAAAACCCAGGAAAATCTAAAACAAAACTGATAAATGACTTCAGTAAAGTGGCAGGATACAAGATCAACTTGAAAAAATCAGTAGTATCTCTGTACACTAATAATGAACAATCTGAGGAGGAAATTAAAAAATTCCATTTGCAATAGCAACTAACAGCATCAAATATCTAGGAATAAACTTAACTAAAGATCTAAAGAACATATACACAGAAAACTTCACAATATTATGAAAGAAAATCAAAGAAGACCTAAATAAATGGAAGAATATTCCATGATTACATATTGTTTAAGTCTAAACATCATTAAGATGTCTTTCCTACCTTAACTGATTTACAGGTTTAACATAACCCCAATAAAAATTAGAACAGCATTTTTTACTGAATTGGGAAAGCCAATTATGAAGTTTATTTGGAAGGACAATGGGCCATGAATAGCCAAACACATATTGAAATAGAAATTTGGAAGTGGTGGAATCACGCTACCTGACTTTAAAGCATACTACAAAGCTACAGTGGTCAAAACTGCATGGTATTGGCACAAGGCTAGCATACTGAGCAATGGAACTGAATTGAAAATTTTGATATAGATATTTGCACATTTGGTCAACTGATATTCAACAAGGCCACAAGCCCACTCACATGGGAAAGAATGGCCTTTTCAATAAATGGTGCTTGGAGAATTGGATATCCATAGCCAAAAGAATGAGAGAGGATCGCCATCTCACACCATATACAAAAATTAAGTCAAAATGGATCAAAGACCTAAATTTAAGAACCAAGACCATAAAACTCCTAAAAGATAATATAGGGACACATCTATGAGATCTTGTACTTGGAAACAGTTTCATAAACTTTAGCTCTTGTAACTATTTTTGACTCAATGTCTATTTTATATATTATTAGTATAGCCACCCCAGGTCTCTTTTGGTTATTATCTGTATGGTATATACTTTCCATCTTTTCACCATCAACCTACTTGTAACTTTTACCCTATGGTGATTCTCTTGAAGACAGCATATACTTGGGTCATACTCTTTTATCCATTCTGCAAATCTCTGCCTTATAACTGGAAAGGTTAATTCACTTAAAGTCACTACTGAAAATACAGATCTTTCTTCTGCCATTCTGTTATTTAGCCTTTGTAAGACCAATACCACTTTTGTTCCTTACTTCCTTTAAATCCTATTTTTTTATGTTTGCTTTCTTGGGTCCAGGTATCACTCTTAATCACTATCTTATTGGACTTTTATAATAACCATGTGACATGTGCTTATTTAGTATACGGATGTTACAGATGAGTAAACAAAGAATCAGGTGGTCAAATAACTTGCTCATAGTCACACAATTAAAAGAGAGGGGGTCAAGATTTTAAACCAAGGAATTCTATTCCAGCACAAAGAGGTTAATGTTCTGGGGAATAGGGAATTTCTTCCAATAGGATGAAAATAAATGAAAAAATTAAGCTGATCCCAAATGTCATGCTTTCTCAGATGATAGCTCATAATACTGATATATAACCAGTTAACATGTCTCCTCCCATCAAGATTTCTCAGAATATTTAACATACATTGAGAATTTCCTATAGAGGTGATGTGCTATACAACATTTTCCATACTTAACCAAATAATTTTTATTTCTTCATGGACATTTAGTGAACCCAGCATTCTATGGGACACATATGGGGGGAGATGTCTCTAGAAAGTTCAATATATTTCAGAACACAAAGTTCATAGCAAGTATTCACATTTCTCTCTTGGGTAAATCAGGTGACTTTCTGTAAGTCTTGTTGCTTAGCTACAAAGTGACCAGAAGAGCTTAATGAATCATCTGAAAATCGAATTATCAATAAAATACATTATCACATTCTATTATTGGGATAGTCATTTGGCTTTTTCATATTAGGAAGAGTCATATTTAAAACCTACAAGGTAACATAAGCAGCCTGATTACTCAATTAAATAAGCATTAGAGCACATTTTGGGATTCCTTTATTGTAAATCACAAAATTGACAACTGTGTTACAGTATCTACATGAATCTTTCCTGGAAAATTTTTTTCCCTAGGGGATCTCATGTAGTTACTTACTCCAATGCCAAATAGCACACATTTTCTGAGAGGAAGAGAAAAAGCTAGTAGCAGATTGTATTTTGCATGCAGGGTATGGATTACTGGTTTCCCATAACTTGTAAAAATCTACTCAGTAATGTTTCCCTTTTGAAATATCTATGTTTTCCATATATATATATATCATTCAAATTATCTTTGTGCTAGTTTGATAATTCCCTCCCCATTCTATCTATGTCCCACTATAATTTCTTAACACAATACTTGACTAGGTGCCTAATTAATATTTATTGAAATAATATTTTGATATGTACTTTTCTCAAAAGAGAGAAAACCTTCATAACTACTAGCAACATGGATTTGTTTTTTGAGTCACACTATCCCATCCTTAATTCACCCACCCTTTAATGCCTAGCAAAGTGTTTCCTCCATATTTACAGTTAGCTGCATCATTAATAATGGCTAGCAGCTTTTTTTTATAATCACCACCATGACCAAATCTGTTTAAATACTAGCGAGATCAGTTTGGTTCATTTATAGCCTCAAAATGGAAATGACCCAGGTCTCTATCATCTGTTGAATAAACAAATGACCTGAGGTCTACCCATACAGTTGGATACCATTCGGCCATAAAAAGAATGCAGTATCAAGACACATTACAACATGGATGAAACTTGAAGACATAATGCCAAGTGAAGAAAAAACCAGTCACACAAGTTCACATATGGTATGTTCCCATACATATGGCAAGCATAAAATGGCAACTCTAGAAGAGACACAGATTAGTGCTTGCCTAGGTCTAGGGATGCGAACAAGAGTTATCAGTAAATGGTCAAAAGAAGATCTTATTGTGGTGATATAAGTGTTCTAAAAATAATAGGAGTAAATTCACTGAGTTAAATTCTAGAATATAGGTTACTAGGAAACAGAATGAAGACTGAGAAGGGCAAGCTGCTGCTTAATGCATGTAGAACTTTTAGTAAGATTGATTGTAATGTGTGGAAATGGATAGTGTTTATGGTAATACATTACATTGAATATAACTAACACTGCTGATTTATAAATGTGATTGTGGCCAAAAAGGGTAGTCTGTGGACAAAAATGTCAATTCAAAGGAAGGTAGAGAATATCTAGGGACTATGTGACATTGTGATTTTGGTGTTGAATGAGGATTGTAGTTCATAGTAGAAATGTAAGAATGTTCTATTACAAAGTGTTACAAATATACATGGGAAAATACAACCAATGTAACATATAGTTAGAAGTAATATCGTAATACGTTTGCAGCAATTTCAAAGTTGACATTATATCAGTTCTAAGGATCAACAATATGAGGTACAAAGGGGTATGATATTTTTCCTTTTGGAGTAATTAAAATGTTCTGAAAGGGACTGAGCTGATGACAGCACAACTGATGAAACTGAAAGCCACTATGTGTATACTTTGGATAGATTGTACAAGGCATGGGACTTTAACATTGAACCCTGTAGTGGATGACGGATTATGGTTAACAGTACAAATATAGGGCAGCAGACTTGGCCCAGTGGTTACGGCATCTGTCTACCACATGGGAGGTCCGCGGTTCAAACCCCGGGCCTCCTTGACCCGTGTGGAGCTGGCCCATGCACAGTGCTGATGCGTGCAAGGAGTGTCCTGCCATGCAGGGGTGTCCCCGGCGTAGGGGAGCCCCATGCGCAAGGAGTGTGCCCCGTAAGGAGAGCCGCCCAGCGAGAAAGAAAGTGCAGCCTGCCCAGGAATGGTGCCGCTGACACAACAAGATGACGCAACAAAAAGAAACACAGATTCCTATGCCTCTGACAACAACAGAAGCAGACAAAGATGATGACGCAGCAAATAGACACAGAGAACAGACAACCAGGGTGGGGGTGGGGGAAGAGGAGAGGAATAAATAAATAAATCTTAAAAAAAAAAAACAGTACAAATATAAATGTTCTCTCATGAACTATAACAAACATACAATGATACATGTTTTTAATAATAGGGTGGATTGTGGGACTATACAACAAACAGAAGATAAGGACTATAGCTGGAGTAATATTTTGATAATGTTCTTTCATCATTTGTTTGGTAAGTATAATTGTTTTGAAAACTCACTTCTCTAATTAAAAAAACAAAAACAAAAACTATTGTGATGATGGTTGCACTGCTTGGCAAATTTACTAAAAATCACTGAAATGTACACATAAAATAAAGTTTATGGTATGTAAATTATACCTCAATAACACTGTTCTTAAAAATTACCATTGAATACCATGGTACCTACTCAAAATAAAATTTCTGCCTATCACCATGAATTTATGAGCTAACATACTTTTGTTTGATGTGAAAGTTATCTTTCTACAGATACAGTCCTCATGTACCAGCAATGTTTTCTACACTATTATTATTATAAAAACTGAGATTTGTGGTTAACTATTTTAGAAGTACTAATTTAGTCAATGTACTTTTACCATCAGGAGATACACATTTCCAATATGGCTGACTGTATCAGCCTGGACCCAAATTTTTTAAAGGATGTTCTAGGGATTGAATCCAGGGCCTCAACAATGGGAAGCAGACATTCAACCACTGAAGCTACACCAGCTTGCCTAGACTAAACCTTTCTTGCTTTTAACTTTATTTGGAAAAAAAAAAAAAAAAAAGATGCTCCCTCTTTATAAATTATTTAAATATTCACATACAAACTTAATATTTCCAAACCCCAAATATCCCCAATTTAGCTATTTTAAAAATGTACTGAGCTGATTATTGCTCTAGGATGCTTTTTAGCAAAGTTTAGTTCTATCTGATTGTGCTCAAATGCATTGGAAATTGAAAGCTGCATTGCCACATTATAAGTATACCAAAGCAAACCTTTTTATAAGAGAGAAAGGAATAATATATCATAAAACCAAGAAAGCAGATAATGTTTTTATAATACTACACGTAACCACAAAGGCATACTCAGGGATACTTAGAGTGCTAAATATAAGAAATTAGGCAGTTAAAGTTAAATGCTTTTCCTGAAATCATATGAAAATAAACAATGCACATGATCTGTTTGCAATAAAACACTTCACAGAAATTGGAATAGCTAATCAAACTAAGTTTTGTAAGTCAAATAATCAATTGTAATAAAAGGATTTTCAGTTAATATAATACAAGCACAAACTTATCAGCATACACTATATTTTTTAGAACTGGAATGTGAAATGTAGAGTTTTTTTCACCATTCCTATATTTTTTTCTAATCATTAAAAACTGACTGCAGTTGTGTTTTGGTATATTTTCTGAAGTATCAATTTCTCACTTTTTCTTATATATATCTTAAACAATTTTACAGATACTTAGATTACATAAGTGTTACATAAAAAATATAGGGGATTCCCATATGCCCCACTCCCTACCTTTCCCACATTTTCCCACGTTAACAACATCCTTCATTAGTGTGGAACATTGGTTACAATAGATGAACACATATTGCAGTATTGCCACTAAGTATGGCTTATAGTTTATATTGTAGTTGATACTCTCACCCATATAATTTTATAAGTTGTGACAAGTATATGATGGTCTCTATCTGTCATCGTAATGTCATTCAGGTTCAGGACAATTGCCAAGTCCAGAAATGCCCCTGTATTACCTGTTTTTCCCTCTCCCCTCCCTCAGACACTCCAGTGCCCAATGTCTCCACATCAATGATAAAAGTTCTTCTACTGCTAGAATCACAATATGTCTATAGTGGAATAACAGTAAGTCTACTCTAGTCCATCCTTCATTCCCCAATCCTGAGGATTGTGGGATAGTGATGCCTATTCCATCTCTAATTGAGAGGTGGTTAAGATCCAATGGGGCAGATGGATACAATTATCCATCTGTTTGCAGTTGCAGACTCTCTCTGATGAGCAATGACCATCATCATCTCCTTGTTAGTTGTCCTGGGCAAGTCCAAAGAACTGGAGAGTAGGTGTTGAAACTCTGTTGAGATTCAGGGCCCAACTGGCACATGGACAGCCCAAAGATTTAAATCTCTTGGACATACACCTATCAACTCTAATACCAACTATAAGTTCAAGTAGAAGGGGCAGAAAAGCCAAGTGTAGGGAAACCACAACTGAGTCCAACTCTGTCACACTGGGGAAAATACTTTCCAAGGTAATGCCAACTGGCAGGGCACCAAACTCCTGAACTGTCTGCCCTGCCTATAGTGTCTGGATGTCTCCAGAGCCCTCAGCAGCCTGTTTATTTGAGGCAATATTTACTGTGGCAGTCAAGAGATCATGATGAGATATGTGTAAGTATAACCTCTGGAATAACCTCCTTACTTAATTTGAAGCCTCTCAGTCATATAAACTCATTTGTCTTTACCTGTTCCCCCTTAAGGTCAAGGTCTTTTTCTAGTTGGTGCTTGGTAGCAATCCCTTGATGCAAGGGAGGTTCATCCCTGGGAGTCATGTCCTGTGCCGGGGGGGGGGGGGGGGGGGAGGGGGGGAAATGGATGCATTTATATGCTGTTTGGTTTAAAGAGAGGCCACATTTGAGCAACAAGGAGGCTCTCAGGAGGTAACTCTTAGGCATCCTATAATACTAGGCTAAGTTTCAATTTCAGAATTAAAGGTTCATAAGTACAGTCATCGATATCATGTGCCAGTCAATGGATCATCCTCCTTTACTAGTCACTGCCCCCGTACTCCGGAGATTCCTGCTGTCCCATTAGAGAATGTGGCAGAGCTCCTCAGGATGGGGATTTGATATTCTTTCAGTTATTGTGTGGATCTCCACCCACTACAACAATGCCCCATGAACACTTAAACACATTCATATGCCTTATTGGTATGCCCCAGGTGAACTTCCTCCCATGTATCCTCCATTGCTGACACCCCACACCAGTGATCCTCCCCGCCATAGTTGTAACCCTTCTGTGATCCAAAACTTCTTAAAAAATGACTTAATTTTAAACATTTAAAAAATTTTTTCTTAATTTTTCAAAACCAAATTAAAGTAAAATATCACAACCATATTAAGGTGTTTTGGATAGTATCTCAATTCTTTTATACAAAAGAGAAATGTTCAAAGTCAATTAAATATTAAAGAACAAATATCAAAGGACTTAAAGGCACAATTTCCAAGAGAGTCATTTAGCTCTTTCATAGTACATTAGTCTAGTCTGGATCATAATTTATCTGTGAACCTCTGCTCTTTTCTCCTTGATACTAATGAATCCTTAATTAATTAAAATATATATAAGAGAAAAACCCAACATGAAGCAGTATAATAAATTGCCTGAGAATATCAACTTAGAAATGTGAAAGTATACCCCCAATGTCTTGGCTGTATGACCTTGAACAAGTTCTTGCCATCTTTTAGAGCCAGGTCATCTATAAAATGGGTTGAGTTGCAATAAAGATTTAATGAGATAATGGATGTGAAATGAATAATTTGTACATTGCCTGATACATGGTAAGTATTCAATAAGTGAGCAAGAAACTTAATCATTCTTTATTTTCCCAGTCAATGTCAAAGGATTCCAATTTAGAATAATGGTGAAAGTATCAGCTATTCTATATTTCTTGTAATTTTCTGCTTCAAACTGGACATACAGGAAGAGTGTAAATTAATTATTTCTAGATATATTTTCAATGTTTGTCCAAACCATTTAATGAAACATCATTGCTAAATGATTCCCTTACAAGGATAACAATAGTTAAGATTTTCTCTTTCACAACCTATAAATAGCCACTAGATCTCATGATTTAACATTCTATTTTCTTCTTTTTGCCTATTCAAAACCCGAGTCCAACCAATTCAGAGGCAGTGATATAAGTAATTGACATAAAATGATGATATTCTGTCCCTACTATCTCACCATACTTTGCCCTATGATTTAGCAATCTTATATCACATGCTACATGAAACATATTAGAAACAGTCAATAAGACTTAAAAGCCAGGATTCCATAGTTACCCTTTATTTTCCTACAATGTAGGCACCTAATATATTCAAAGGAATCTTAAGCAACTACCCGTGACTGAACGTCATGATGAAGCATTGTGTATCCCTTCTCCAGTCACTCATTTTACGGAATGATTAAAAGTTTATGCAAACTACATGCCTGACAACCATAAGGAAATGAAAATCAGCATGCTGTCAATTTATGACCTGTTATCATAATGTAGGTGGGATATACACATTTACAACAACATTTCACATTAGATGATATATGTATGGTTATAAGATGTCAATTCAAAATGACAGGCCATTTATGATAAATCTGTTGGCCCAAAACATTGACCCAGAAAATCTAGCCATTGCTTTCAAGATATTTGAATACTTTGATTTAGCTACCCTTTATTTCCAAAATTGAGATAAAAAAGCCTTGATTTTCCAAAACAATTGGTTATTAGTTTGTTTTGACAGTCAAAGGAAGTACACATTGAAAGCTCATTATGGGCCTAAATTTTCCAAGGAATTTATAAGTTTGCAAATGGACTCCAATACAGAATCCCTGTCCTTTAATACCAGTGCTTCTCAATATTTAATGCTTATAAAAGTCACCTGGATATCCTGTGAACCTGTACATTCTCATTCAGTAGATTTGGGACAGGATCTGTTAGTCTGCATTTTTAATAAGCTCCCTGCTGAGGCCTAGGGCTGCTAGGTCACAGACCATACTTTGAGTAGAGCAAGGGTACAAGGTTACCATCATATTGACAAGGTGAGAATTAAAAATTAGAAATAAAATTAGAAAGACCATTATCATAAATCTTAAATCAAATGGATCAAGTTAAAGCAAAAAAGGGAAACAAGTGACAGGAAAGCTAGCACTGTATGCTGGGAAAAGCTGGAATATCTTTAAGGTCTTCATCATCTCCCTGCAGGACTAGCTGTAGGTTTTTTCCTCTGTACAATGCAACCCACTTTAAATGCATTCTGCAAAATCTATGTAAAGAAGATTATCATTTGTAGGGATGAATTTTTAAGTCTGAGTGGGGATAAAAATTTTGTCTTCATTTACGTTAACCTCTAACTAACATTTCCTTCAATTACAAAATAGACAACCTTTTTGCAATATCAGAAGTGCCTGTGGTTTTGTCACTAGAGACACTACAGATATTTTTATTTTGGTACAGTTGTTGCAGATCTCTTGAAGCATCTTATATGCTCATCACTACAAAAATATGACAGTCATTAGATGTAGGAATGGCTAGATCTAGTTATGTAAAGCAATAAGGGTACAAATTACACTATATTATATATGTGTTTCTTTTGTAAACATTTGTATTTTACGCATTTAAAGACATTTTCCTTAGAAGAGGTCCATATGCACTACTAAGCCACCAAAGATAGTCATTTCATGACAATCACTTCATGTACAATCTGTCGACCTCCTCTTTATCCTTTCAGACTCTCATTAGATTATAACTCTCCTAGTACCAATATGCTGCTCACTGACCCTTTTCAAGGATAGGGTAATTTTCTGCCTTTGATATTCCCATGGATTTCTCTACATACCTTTATCATTGCATTTATCATTTTTCAAAGTATATATCTTTATATGTATCTCCGCTACATTCATTAAGCTCCAAAAGGGCAGGAAGCATGATTTATCTCCAAGTGTACTCCACATTTGATGCAAAGTAACTACTTCATACATTAGTGTTGAACACTGAAAAAGGAAATAAAATTTGGTTTGTATCTCAAAGGATGTATGTGGATTGATTGTGATGCAGGGGCAACCTTCCAGTAAGAAAGGATGTAACCATCATCACCTTTTTTTTTAAAAGAAGGAATAGAGAACAGTGTCAATACAGGCCTGCTTGAGAGATCAACAATATGTTTGGAGCACATAATTGGAAAAGTGACGGCAAGTTGGTCTCACTGAAAGTGAGTGGTCTTAATTGGGTCACGACTAATTTCCTGACTGTTAAGAGCTCCACAATCTTCACTGATTCCTTCCCAGCAGATAAAACACTGGAAAGAACTCCCTATGTGTTTGCATCTTTAATTAGAGTAAGTCTATTCTATGAAGAGTTGTAAGTTTATTGTTGAACTGTTTGAGGAATACAAGGTTGCTATAGTTTGCATTTTGTCCAGAAAACTGCTTAACTTCAAAGTTTCTAGACATTCTTAAAATACAAATGCTTTACAGGAATTTACTTCATTATATTAAGCAATCCATTTAGTTGAAAGACTCCTGGCATCCTAAACCATTAGGATATATTCACAAACCTAGAAAATCATCAGAAAAGCTACCAAATGCCAAACCGATGCTTTAGAGAGTACACACACTTAATTCTACAGGAATGGCTACCATCAGCCACCACGACTCAGACCTGACTCCCAGCCTTGTCACTTACTAACTGTACGATCTTGCTCACTTTGAGTTTTAGTATTCCCATCTGTGAAATGGAGCTACTACTAAAACTTAATGCAGGGACTTGTTAATTAAATAAGTCATTGTGTATGAATCACTGAGCACAGTGGTTGACACATAAGCAGTATTTATTATTACTAAAATAATACTGAGGAAGAGTTTGTGACCTGGAAAGTTATTTAAAGTTTAGTATGGGGGAAAAACATAAAACAGATAAACACATTTCCATCAAAAAGGGATGTCTGTCTCAAAAACGATTTTCTTTTTCTTCTTTATACTTATCTCAATATTTTTAACTGGCTATTTTTTAAAGAAGGAAATCATTTAAAACTTATTAACAAAATGTATTTATACTGTGTCTCCAATACTATGGCAAATCCATTCCTAAGCAATTATTCCCTAAAAACAACATATTATTTTCTTAGATAAAACTAAAGTAAAAGTTTAGTTTTGGCATCTCTTAGTGTAATTCATGTGAAAAATTTCCGAACAGTTGATATCAGAATAAAATATAAAGTTGATAAGATACTGCTATATACCATTTTCTATACCAGTTTCTTTTAGCTACCTAAAAAGAAAAAATACAGTGAGAGCAACTATTATCTTTGTGTAAAAAAGATAATTTTTATTCAGCTCACTAAAAAACAATACAAACCTTTACAAACATAAATAATGCACAAACGTTTTTTTTAAAGGTATTTTTGATGGGTTCATCTCTAAGAAATCACCATGCAGCAATTAAATATTACTGCCAAAAAGCCAGTGAGATCTCCAATAGGAGTTTTCAATGCAGAAGCACTACATTTTATTTTTTCTCCACTCCTCCAAAGTAACGTGAGAACTATGTGGTTATGGTTGGCCAAATCTCATTTTAAGATAAGTGGAAAAATTAGGTCAACACTAAAATATCACATTATATATGATATTCCATTGAACATTAAAGCTACAAGATGTGTGGGAAAAGGGTTCTACGTTCAAATAATTGTGGCAGTACCATGTTATATTATGGATCTGAGAAATTCATATAACCCAGGAGCTCCCTAAATTTTTTCTGTGAAGGCCAAGATAGTAAATATTTTCAGCTTTCCAGGCCATATGGTCTCTTTCATGTCTATTCAGTTCTGTCATTGTAGCATGACAGCAGCCATACAGAATATGTAGACAAATAAGCATGGCTATGTCCCAATAAAACTATTTACAGAAGCAGCCCATGGGCTTCATTTGGCTCTCACTGCCTTAATTTGCCATCATCTGATGTGGCCTATTAAAGGAGCCAAAAAGTACATAGTAAAATCTTTTAAATTGTATTAAATATAACATTCTCAAACATATATTAAAACAGATCACTTTTCTATGCCACATTTGGAACACATTTCATGACAGTTATCTAAGGCATTTACTAAATATGCTCCTGTATATGGGGGGCAGGGGTTTTCAGGGATTTGTGCAGAGACTGGGAGAGTGAATTTTAAATGGCTTTTCTATGAAATGGTATTTATTAGAAAACTATAGGTATATCAACTATTGCTTAAGCAAGCACTATTTAATTCAGCTCTTAAATATTATAAAAATTAAATATGTCTCTAACTCCATACTTTTTATTACTTTCAACTGCTTATTCAGCAGCTCATAAACAAGAACACAAGAAGAGTTATAAATCATATCTGCACATGAGGCACATGTGAGATCTATTCCATATATTTCCCTGGCTCCAAAATCCAGATAGATTATGGAAAAGTATTCAATCAATAAATCAGAATAAATTAGCATAGATGTCCCCCTTACTGGTACATCCACTGCGTCTATATCCTCTCTCTGTTCTCCATCCTTCTCCCTAGATGCTATGTGCTCTCTTAAACTTGCCCACATCTTTCTCATCTGCATCTTTTGAGCATAAGCTTTCCTTTCCTAAAAGGGGCAGGGTGCTTAAACAAAAATGTTTCAGATGCATCAGACTAATTAATTAGGAGATTTTGTGAAATAAAAAATACCCATCATATAGAAATGCTTACTAGGGTTGGGTTGGAGAAATAAGAAAGTAGGGAAAAGCAGCCATAATGCTCAAGCAATGAATGCATCTCTATACATACCACTTTTTAATTCATGCTGCCTCAAAACAGTATGGGGATAACAGGATATGAGTCATAGATGCTATCTTAGTTTGAGCAGACCTTGAAGCAAGAATCAGAATGTAGTTTATTTGAAAAGTACAAGAAACACTTGCTGGGGAATAGATAGAGATAAGGGGAAAGAACACAATGCAGGAATTGGAAACAAGCAACTATCGTCATAGTCGTTGAATGAAAATTATCTCTATGTGAAACCCTGAAAAGGTGCAAAACTTATGCCTCAGACGCACTGCACTGGAGCTGTAAGGGAGAAAGAGTATTTACACAAGAACTCCCAAGACCCACTGTTTAAGGTTTCTCAGACTGTTAATTACCCTACTCTTATGCCACACCATAAGCAAAAATTAATGCAAAAGAATCATAGACCATAAAATCTAGATAAGAAAATGTTAGGGCAAGCAGATGTGGCTCAAGTGATTGGGCTCCCATCTACTATATGGTTGGGGGTCCCGGGTTCATTTCCTGGGGCCTCCTGGTGAAAGCGAGCTGGTCCATGTAGCAAGTGGTACAACAAGAGACAAAGAGGAGACACAGTGAGAGGCACAACAAACCAGGAAGCTGAGGTGGCTCAAGGGATTATTTCTCTTCCATATCGGAGGTCCCTGGGTTGGTTCCCCATGCCACCTAAAGAGAAAATGAAAACAGAAGACAAGCAGACACAGAATGCACAGCAAATAGACACAGAGAGCAGACAGCAAGCACAAACAAGGAGGGGGTGGTGTGTGGAAATAAGTAAATAAAAAATAAATCTTAAAAAAAATGTTAGAAGAAAATCTTTGACCATGGATTACACATATTCCTTAGTTTTTGGTACTTTGAACCATATGGCACAAAACCATAAAAAAGGACAGACCATAAAACAATTGACAACTGGGATTTGCTCAAAATTTTAAAAAACTTATTTGTGAAAAGACACCATTACAAAATTTAAAAGGCAACATCAACGTAAGTGACAGATTAAGGAACACCCAATTTCGCCCCTCCATAAACACAATTAAAAAAATAGAATTTTATATGTAAATTATATACCAATGAAAGTATAAAACTTTCATCAGTAATTCCTCCCATCCCTGTAGGTATACTCCTTGGCAATATATTTGTCACTGTTGTCATTAAGAAACGGGATCTACTTCTCCATCCTTTAGCTTTGGGCTCAACCATGTGGCATGATTTGCACAAAGGGACAGGAACAAATATAACGTGTTCAAGTTCAGGGCCTTGAAGATTATTCATGCATGTGCATTTGCTGTAACTTAAATGCTAGAACTCTGAGAGCACCACATGAAGGAGCTCAAGCCACTCTGCTGGGAGTGGAGGCCATCACCCCAGCTGACACCTGAGTGATGCTTTCCTAGATCATGCAGCCCCAGGTGAGCCAGCCCAGACAAAATGAATCATCCAGCCAATTCACAGAACCTTAAAAAATAGTAACTACTTGATGTTATAAACCACTAAGTGGGGAAACGGACTTGGCCCAGTGGTTAGGGCGTCCGTCTACCACATGGGAGGTCCGCGGTTCAAACCCCGGGCCTCCTTGACCCTTGTGGAGCTGGCCCATGCACGGTGCTGATGCGCGCAGGGAGTGCCATGCCATGCAGGGGTGTCCCCCGCGTGGGGGAGCCCTACGCGCAGGGAGTGCACCCGTGAGGAGAGCCGCCCAGCGTGAAAAGAGGGTGCAGCCTGCCCAGGAATGGCGCCGCCCACACTTCCCGTGCGGCTGACGACAACAGAAGCGGACAAAGAAACAAGACGCAGCAAATAGACACCGAGAACAGACAACCGGGGGAGGGGGGGAAATTAAATAAATAAATAAATCTTTAAAAAATAAATAAAGATAATTTTAAAAAAAAACAAAAACAAAAACCACTAAGTGGTGGGATGGTTCTTTAGAGAGCAAAATAAACAAGCTACCTTAGTAAGAATTCAGATTACTTGGGATTACCTTAAAACACAGGTAACTCCAACATGTGGTAAAAGTAGTACATGTTACATCAGAAACGCATAAGTCACTAATATTTCTGTCACATTGGCCCATTTCTAGATTAGGGCATTGGAGGTGTCAGATATCCCATGAGGCTAAGGTGAGGAGGGGACTATGTCACCAGCCAGAAATGTTACTTGAAAATCATGCATCTAATAAGCTCCTATATACACTAAAACCATAGTGCCTCCTAAGTGTCTCTAAGGAAAGCGACTTAGGCAAGGTCACCTGCAATTTTTCTCTGGTTTTACGATCAAGCTAATTGGGGTAAATAAAATCCATGCTTTTTCTTTGTACCACTCTATATGTTCTGACAAAATTTATTGAGTCTTATAACCTCCACCAAATTCAAGATAGAGACTATTTCCATCTCCTGTAAGTTTCTCTTGTACTCCCACTGTGGTCATTATCCAGTACCATCCTAGGTCTTGGGAATCACTTAACTGATCTGTCCCTATGAATTTGCTTTTTCAAAAATGTTACATAAATGTAATCATACAGTATGGAGCTTTGTGTGTGTCTAGCTCCTTTCACTTAGCATAATGCTTCTGAGAGTCAACTGATTGTTGCATGCATCATTAGTTTGTTCCTTTTTATTGCTGCATAGATAAGTTATTTTAGAGTTTTATTGAAGTAAACATAGAAAATTGCATAAATATTGTACAACTCTGAGTTGGCACAAAGGCAAAGACCTACGTAACCACCACTTAGGTCAAAAGTAGATGGTTACCAGCTCAGCAGAAACCCCAAGGATGTACATATGGGCATCTCAATCTCAACCACCATCCTTCTTCCCAAAGGTAACCAGGATACTATATAAAACTATACTTTCCCTATTAAATTTATGTAAATTGAAATCACACAGGCTATACTCTGCTGTGTGTTGAATATTTTACTCAGTATTGTTTGTATAGTTTAGCCCTGTTGATACACATAGCTGTAGTCCATTCACTTCCATTGCTGGATCACAGTCCACTGTAGGGATTTGGCACTATGGACAGATCCATTCTACTTCTGATGGACATTTTTGCTGTTTCCAGGGCTGGGTTATTACACATAAAGTTGCTATGTAAAAATATCATATAACCTTCTTTATTAGGAGAAAATTTCAAACTTTCATCATCACTAATTGTAGGCAAATGGAACAAATTCCCATAATAATTCTCAGTCTCATTTTTCTAAGGTTATTAAGCCAGAGGGGTGAAGTATTAAAAAGCCTTAATAAATAATATCCATAATATACTTTGAGTGGCAATATTACCAACTCAGCTAGATCTGCCTTTCATTAGTATTCAGCTTTGTTCAAACCTGCTGATTAGGTGTGTGAGAAAACATGGATACCTTCCCAAAATACTTATTTTTCCTCCCAAATACTGCAAACAATATTCTAACAATTAGGTTCAAAGTTCAAGAAGAGTGAGGAGATTTCGCTGGGAGAATTAAGTCAGTCTTCCTTTTTCATGATTTAGACAAGCACCATACACCCAGGGGATATTAAACTAAGTGTTATGACAATAGAGATTTCCTAATGATATTTACTTTATGGTTAAAGTAAGTAAGAAGAGTTAAAATATCTCCTTATACTCAAGTAAAAAAAGTGCAATTTGTAGAATTCTTCCGCATTTTGATTGCAAGTTTGATTTATACAAGACACCTTGCCAATACATTCCTGTCAAACTATATACATATATAAATAAACAAATCTAATTTCCTTTCCTCAGGTTATTATGAAATTACCTCTCCACAAGTAAGAAAGTACCAACCTCTTAGAAAACATTTTATTCATTTAAATTAGCTTTTGAACTTATTGCCTCCATTTTAGGCTAAATCTGCTAAGTTAACATTGGCATGTCTTTGCAAACACTTCAGTAATGATGGTTCAGATAAGATGCGTTGACTTTCAATTCTAAAGTTACTCAACTTGGAATCCCTGATCAGCCTGGTATCCATGGATACCGTAGGCCAGCCATAACATCTTTCATCATCTGGGTAAATTCAAATGAATGAAGATAACTATATTAACTGCCAGAACAGCGAGTTTAACCAGGATAAGCAAAGGGAAAAGACCCTGAATGGTATTTTAAAATAAAGATGGTAATTCATGTAATGTTAAAAATTCATACAGTACTTCATATAGTACTAAATATATGAAACTTTGCATTTAGAGGAAGATTTTACTTGCGGCTTTTCTGTATTAGAAAAGGAGACAAAAATCATTAAAACTGAATAGCTAGGACATGAGCACTAATGATTTGAAAAGTTTATAAAATATTACCTTTACTTTTAAGTTGGAATAAAATTTGCTTTAAATATACTAATTGCCTAGCACTTCTGCATAAAATACAGATCTTGAAAAAGTTTCTAATATAGAAGAATTTTTAACTGACTGCATAGGGCATCTATGCATTCCCATGGTTATAAGATGAATTGCAATATTTCTATTATTATAATATGAGAAAAAAATCTTGCTATTCATAGGTCTGTAATACTTAGAAGGAATGGAATCAATTGATTATTAGCAGTTGCACATCTGCTCAAAATGAAATTTTAGTAATTGTAGCAATGGCAATAAAGAACTTTGAGTCTTAATATAAAGTAACTATTAATTAGCTTTCCCAGTAAGTTGCTTTCAAATACTAAACATATCTATACTTAAATATTATTGTTGAAATTATATGGTTTACTGAAAAATATAAATTGCTAACTATATTTTAAATTTTTCTATATATTTTTTAGGTTTTACTTAATTGTATCAGTTATTTATCAAACTAAGAGGTTATAACGCCTGGAAAGTCCATAAAATCACTTCACAAATATAGCTATAGAACATATTGTTGTGGACAAGAGTATTTAGTGACAGAAAAAGAATACATCCTAGCAAATTCTATACTTTCAATTCGGTCACTGTGTAAAATACATGCTTTCTTTTCATACCATATCTTATAACCGATAGTCATTGGTTTCTCATTAAGGGAGGGAAGAAAAATGTGGTATATAAAAATTAATATGACCACAAACCTTGAGGCTTTTTGAGTTTCTATACAGATCCTGATGATAGTGTTATTTCCAGTATGAATAGGTACCTGATGAAGAGGGATCTAATAGTGAAATGTTCAAAGGCCATAGGATATTTATTCCACTAAATGAGCCAGGAAAAACCCTTCTTTTTCAAACTTTGTTTAGAGAGATTGTGTTGATATTCACTTCTATTAATGTTAAGTTTCTGTTATCAAATAGGTTTGAAGAATGCAGCAATTCTGTCCACTTCTTGGAAATTAAAAAGGCCTGTTAAAGTTTCTGAAAATGTCTATAATAAACATATGCAATTTTATTTAACATAGGCATTCTTGAACTTATGATCCTAGATCCCCTTTTGTCAAAAAGGTATAATTTTGTAAAACACTGAGGAAAGCTATTCTAAAAGGCTGTGTTTCTTAAATCGTTGCTATTTTTCTTAAAAATAAATACAAGCCTACCCCAATACTAAGCAGCTTAAGGAATAACCATATGTAATTTAGCTGAGCTTTGGATGACCTTGACTGGGCTCAGAAGTGTCAGCTATGCTCCATGTGTCTCTTTATCCTCAGACTAGAGGGTTAGCTGAGATATGTTCACTTCATGGTAATGAAAGAGGCACAAGAGAGCAAACAGAAATAACAAGTCACCTTAAAAGCCTAGGCTTGGAACTGGCACATTTAATATTGCTTCATTCTATTTCTAACACAAGTCATATGGCCAAGTGCAAAGCCAAAGAGCATGGAAATATGCTCTGCTATTATGGGAGAAACACTAAAGCCACAAGACAATGGTATGGAAATGAGGGATGAAAAATCAGGGTGACCCTAGTCCTTTCCCTCATGTCAGGATATCAGCTGTTAATTCATACTGGTGTCACTGTGCTTGTTTCTAATATACTTCTAATATGATATAGACTGGAAAAATAAATTAAAATGTACATAAAGTAAAATACACAGGTTCTCAGGAGAAGTGGTGTGGTCGTTTTCTTATGAGTAAAATTCATCACATATAGTGCAAACATGATGTTGGAAGCTTCTGAACAGAAATGGTTGGAGGTATTACAAATTTCCACCTGTCTTCTTGTCCTGGTTCTATATATGAAAATAACATATTCAAGACTGAAGCTCTTCCAGCAGTCTGGGACCTAGGAATGAAAAGGCCCATGGGAAGATGTGACCCCAAAACATAATCTGAAGTGAGTTGAGCAACAGACATGTAACAAGAAAGAAATATATAAGATTCTAAAACTTTACAGTTGCTTGTTATGTATATATTCTAGCTATAGCAGACTAATACATTAGATTAAAATATGGGTGTTTTGGAAGTCTTATTTATAATTAAGTACTGAAACTGCAAATGAGTGTTAAATAAGTACAGAACAAGAAAAAAAAAGCCTAGAAGAGTGAAAGGATCATATATTCCCCCCCCCCCCCCCTTTAACTATCAGTCTTGTGCTCCTGGTTAGGTTTAGCTCTCAACATTTTGTCAATAATGTAAATATGTGCTAAATGGGCCATGTGTTTGGATGTAACTGGCTTTCTGGAAAGTCTTTTTAATACTTTTGTCACATGATACTAATAGAATCTAAATCTATCTTAGAAATTCCAATATTTTGGCTTTAAATTCTATGTTTTAATCTATGTTTTCACAATTAAAAGCAGCCCAAGATATTTGTCAGACTCAATTTTTGATAGACTGCTTACAAAATTTGGTGTCTTTATGAATCATATCTTAAACAATTCATTCTACATTTCTAATCTTTTACATCTGAATTAACTGAGCTCTCTGGCTTCAGTGCTTCCTCGTTGCACAAAACAAACAAATTAAAAATAACACAACAATAATGGTAGATAATCTTCAACTTCCCATGTACATGTAATGGCACTATCTGAAGGAAAAACCCCACTGCACTGAGCCTGAAATTTGTAGCTCAATGTGGCCTAAGCTACTCTACTTCTTTATAGCATGAGACTCCACAGGGCATTACTAAGAAATGGCTCAGCCATGTCATTTGCTAAACATTTTAATATTTGAAGTCCTATTTGCTTAGCTAATATATTTTACATTGTATACCATCTTTATTGGCAAGTAGTTTAAACATTCGGGTCATTAGTTCTTTGGGGATCATCCATCCCTTTGAAAATACAACTCTACATCCTATGATTCCCCAACCACAGACTAGGAGGCAGGAAAAAGTGATGTCAGAAATAAGAGAGGGAAAGAAACCCCATAGATCCCTCTAAAGTTAGAACTCAGTAAATACTTTGCTGACTACTTTCTGAATATAGTATGTCTAGGGCCACCCCTTACCAAAGCTCAGCTATATAACTTACCATATTCCCCTGTGGAAATGTACATTAATTGGCCTGCTGGAACTCTCTTGCCAAATGCAAAATAGAAAATTTTAATTTAAGAATTCAGAGCCATTGTCCCTTCAACTAAGCACAAACTCACCATTTTAGTACATATAAAATGACTAGGTTATCAATAATAATTTCTGTTTTTGATGCCAGACATCAAATCCCATGCCCTAATCCATTGTGCCTCTATGTGAATATACATCATTAGCTACATAAAGTAGTTTAAAAACTGAATTATAAGATATTATATTGTATTGCTGCCCACATAGCTTGAAGTGTTTTCTGACTCATAATTTCCATAAGAAAATACTAACTTTAGATAGATTTCTTATGAGTATAAAGCATTATTTTTTAAGTAATTTAAATTATAAGAGAGTGTATCCGGTTTCTCCAGAGAAACAGAACTGTGTGTGTGTGGGCGTGTATGTATAAAAAGATTTAAAGAATTGGCTTGCACAATTGTAGGGCTGGCAGTGCTGAGATTTGTAGGGCAGGCCAGTAGGCTGGAAGTTAAGGGAAATTAATGTAGTCTCAAAGCAGAATTTCTTCCTCTTTTTTGAATCCTCAGTTCTTTACTCCTAAGGTCTGCAACTGACTAGTTGAGGCCCACCCACATTATCAAGCGTAATCTCTTTTACTTAAAGTCAACTGATCGTAGATGTCAATCACATTACTAAATACTCCCAACAGCAACCTCAAGGCCAGTGTTTGGCTAAACAACTGGACACTTAACCTGGCTAAGTTGACACATAAAATTAACTATTATAGGGGGCAACCATTTGTTAAACTCTAAGCATAAGTCCTCAACATAAATTCTATAGCATTTTCATCCTTTAGAAATATCTTAGAGTCAGAATCAAGGAGAATAAGTTGCCTGCAAACCCAAAGGGTAAGACTTCAAATGCAACATTTTCCAGATAGACAACAGTACATTGTAACTTTATAAAATCAAAGTAACTTATATAAGAATCTGTGTCCAAAATTATTAAGTGCAACCCTGAACAGAAAATTATCAATAAAATATAAGTACTCAAATTTCACCTGAATGTGAACAGCAGCTTGCAAGGATGCTAGGGAATAGAATGTATGCCCATTTTAGTTGAGACATGAAAGCTCACATAAGGTACTTCACCAGAACACAATGATAAGGAAGAAATGTCTCCGGCAACAAAAAGAGGATTCCTAAACATAAAATGCATGAAATTCCATGGGTAGGGAAGATTTGTTTGTAAACATCTTATTTTAAGTATGCTCATGTAAAATAATGACCTGCAAATTGGTGATTCAAAAAATAGAGAGATTTCAGTGTTAAGGATATAGAAAAAAAAAATTTCTAAATTATAATCTCACTTTCAATACTGACTAGCTTTGAGACACTGGCTTATTTAATATCTGAGTGCCAGTTACTTTCTCTAAAAAGTAGGGAAAATAATGACTTTGAAAACTTGTGTGAATGGTAAGTAATATGAGACTCATCATTACATGGCAGTCACCAAAATTCTGTCACAGACATGATGAGCTAGGAAATCAGATCTGATCTATTGTGTGGTATAGAAGTGGGGAGCATAGGCAGAGAAATTCAAGTCTTTGCCTTTAATTTTGACTCCTGTAACAGATCACGTGACTTGCTCCCCTTGGGGTCTTGGAAATCTGCCTTACACACTGGTTTCTACAAACCTGTGGTGTTTTCTTACAACTTCTCCTGAAACAGAGGACCGAGTTTGGGGCCCTGGCATTAGTTGCTACTAGCAGATTCCTAAACTCTATCAACATGCTCTAGCTTACCAGGGAGGATGACTTCCTATTATTCTTTTCTGGCCTTTTCTAATAATCTGTGTGGATTCCCTGCCTACCCTGTATTATTCTCCTTTCTGAAAGCTGCTCCACAGTCTATCCTCTTGCTAATTATTTACTGGAGGATGGGCCTAAACATTCTTACCTCAAAACGCAGCAGGGATTTCTAATCTCAGAACCCCAGCTTGGTGCATTCAAGGATTTTAAGGTTCATGCTGGTGTGACTATACAGCCATGATTTTGGGCAACAGGGTTTCTTTTTGAACTAGTGCTCATAGATTGAATACCACAAGCTTGCTTAATTACCCAGTATCTAAGGGTATAAAGCTATAAATATTAAAAAGCATAGGATTAACCTGATTTTAATTCCAACACTGTATATTGTAATCTGTTATCCTATTCTGACACACACCAACTTTCCCAGGCACTGGCATAAGTAGGTAGGAACATGACTTTGATTAGCTTGTTCTACCAAGGCAAAAGCCAAGAGTCAACAAATCTTGGTTTCAATCCTAGATATGCAAATGAAAATGAGTAGCACAGAGCCTAGGTAAGAGGAGATTTTAAAAGCAAGACCAGATTTGGTCCTTACCTTGAGAAGTGCTTAAAATCACTGTTGTATTTGTAGACTATAAATCAACTGGATAATAATGTAATTAAGTACTTAAGTGCTAGATGACAAGGTTTAGGATTCTGCAAGGAATTGTCACTCAATTTCTTTTTGAGATAAGCATACATATTATGCTTAAATATAATGTATCTAAAATAGATGAAAAAAAAACAGGATCAACAGAATCTTATAAAGATTACTTAAGGAAGACATGGCACTAAAAGTCTATGAAATCTACTATTTTCATTCCCATCCCTTATGATTTGATAAGAGTTGATAAATTCATGATTTTAAAGGATAAAAACAATTATATATTAGGACAGCTTAGAACGCAATGTTAAATAATGGATGAAAATAAGATGTTAAACAAAAATCAAGAAAAAGAATGTGGTTAGAAGTCTAAGGAAGAGATGGAAATCAAGTTAATTCTCATATAATAATCATTCCATCTTCAAGTTCTGGATACTAGGTTTTTGGCCAAAAAACACCAATTTTCATATGCATATACATATTCAACTATCAGCAACTATGCAGGAACTGTATTATCATAGTCCTCCAAGTCTTTAAACTTCTCTGCTTTCTATAAATTACATTAGAAAAAATGGCAAATTTATAGTAATATTCCAAAAAGGAAACCAAAATATATGTACAACTGAAATCACAAACTAAAAGATTTGTTGCCAAGTTTCCAAACTTTTCTGAACATATGTTATAGACAATCTTTTCCATCTTGAGAGCCTTAAGGTGACTTCCTTCAACTACTTTATAGTTCATGCCAATTTGCCTATTCAGCTACGATTTTGCACAATGTGGTTCCCTTCTAACTACAGCTTATTAAGAGATAATATCAACTTTCTTTAATTACCCATACAATTTATCTATGGGCACAAATCTGCAAATAGGAAAAGTTACAGGAGTATCCCCATTTTATTTTCAATGCTTTAAGGTTATCTTCCTCAATATTCTGTATACCAGAGAACTCTAAAACCTTTACAGAAACATTTCCTTTGAGTATAAACAAATTATAAAACCAGTGTACTAAATTTTCTTCAATAATTGTTTAGAGTGTTCTTCTCAAGAGGAGAAGATATTACTAAATATTCTGATGAATTCTTTCAAAATCCACCACTGTATCTTCACTCTATGCTTAACTGTTACTGATATCCCCAGGAAGGTTATATAAACTACTTCATCAAAGCCAAAGATCTGAATATATAAATGCTAACACACATCTGTATTCATGCATGCATACTTGCATATATACACATAAATATGGCAAACAATACTTCCACATCTCCAAAGTTTACTTTTTTCCATAAAATCATATTACCACAGAAGAAGTATTCCAACACATAATCATTCTTTACCATAGCTCCTAATTGTAGGGAAAATATTTCTGATTTGAATGAAACATGTCTGGGGTCTTTCAATGGAATCTCTGTGACACAGCTGCAACTTGTGGTGCTCTAGCAACAGAGAGCTTTATTTAACATCAATTCAGAAATCTAAAAATCACATGAAAAAATAGTATTAAGTTGGAATCTTACAGAGGTAAGTACTAGATGCTTTTTAACAGAAAATGGCAATTTTATATGGTTTAACCTGATGGCATTTTATTTATTTTTTTTTATTTTTTTTATTTTTTATTTTTTTTTAATTTTTTTATTTTTTATTGACTTTGTAATAATATTACATTAAAAATATATATGTGAGGTCCCATTCAACCCCACCCCCCCACCCCCCCTCTCCCCCCCCCCCCCAACAACACTCGTTCCCATCATCATGACACATCCATTGGATTTGGTAAGTACATCTTTGGGCACCTCTGCACCTCATATACATTGGTTCACATCATGGCCCATACTCTCCTCTATTCCATCATGTAGGCCCTGTGAGGATTTACAATGTCCGGTGATTACCTCTGAAGCACCATCCAGGGCAGCTCCATGTCCCGAAGACGCCTCCACCTCTCATCTCTTCCTGCCTTTCCCCATACCCTTTGTCCATTATGTCCACTTTTCCCAATCCAATGCCACCTCTTCTATGTGGACACTGGATTGGTTGTGTCCATTGCACCTTTATATCAAGAGGAGGCTCAGACTCCACCTGGATGCTGGATGCAATCCTCCCATTTTCAGTTGTAATCACTCTAGGCTCCATGGTGTGGTGGTTGTCCTTCTTCACCTCCATCTTAGCTGAGTGTGGTAAGTCCAATAAATCAGATTGTAGGTGCTGGAGTCTGTTGAGGCTCAGGATCTGGCTATCACATTGTCAGTCCAGAGATTCAAATCCCCTAAATATATCTTAAACCCCAACATTAACTGCACCTCCAGCACATTAGCATGAAAGTCTTATGAAGGGAGATCCCATCTGAGTCCAGATTCATCACACATAAACACCATTTCCAAAGAGGGGCCATCTGCCCTGGTAGTTAACCCCATCGGCCATGATCATAACTCCCATGGGTCTCTTTAGCCCTCAAAGGAACCAATATCTGGGGGTTGTATCTGCTTTATCTGTCTCTCTGACTCTGCTCAGTTGTGCATGAGGGCAAACCTTCTGCCAGCCTCCAGACTCTTTTTTAGAAACTCGTAGCCATATAAACTCATTTCTCCTTTCCATTTCCCCCTTACTTTAGGTCAAACAGCATTTTAAAGTCATGGTATTTTATGTAGACATGGATATTCTGCTGATCCGCATTGAACCTTCCGTATAAGGTCATTTTCCAGTTGCATCATCAGTTGGTAGTTGATAGTGGTCCCTCGTTGCCAGGGAGGCTCATCCCTGGGTGTCATGTCCCACGCTGGGGGGAAGGCATTGCATTTACATGCTGAGTTTGGCTTCGAGACTGGCCACATTTGAGTAACATGAAGGCTGACAGAAGGAAATTCCCAGGCACAAAGTTGCTCTAGGCCTTGTTATTATTTTGGGTTTATCAGCTCACAAGCATAGTCATTAGTATCAGGGGCTCACTGTTGAACCCTCACTCCCTCCCGGTCCCCACCACTGTACCTGGGAGACTGTCGCTGCTCCCCTAGGGACCACGACAGAGCACCACTGGCCAGGAACCCAATACCCCCCCTACTATGGTTTTTAATTGTTGCCACTATGAGTATATCCAAACATTACCATGCACCCTGGACATATGTTCTGTACCGCTCCCTGTCAGTCATATATCACCTGTCATTGGTATCCCATACCAGTATCCCTCCATTGCCATTGTTGAAACACTCTGTGATCCAGAACTCCCCGAAATTTGAAGCCCAATATAATGTCATGGTCCCTTACTAGGGAATGGCATATAGCGATGAGTTTAAAGGATAGATAAAGAACTTGGATAAAGTTAGATAAAGAACTTAGATAAAGAATGTTGACTTGAAAAAATTCCACATCCTATTTTTTTCTTTTTTCTTTTCCCCCCCCCCCCCCCCCCTAATTATTCAGCTTTTCTTCACAGGAGTCCTAGACCACAGCAATGTATATATATAATATACAGCACTCCCACACATCCACCAGAAAACCTTTTCCCTTCCACAGTGATACTCTTACGCCCTATTCATATCATATTTACTTAAAGTGATGTACAGAGTCTGAGACATTAGCTTTCTAACAAGGTGACATCTGTGTTTACATTATGGTGCATACTTTAGGATACACAGTTCTTTAAATTTTTAGTTATCCTATGTTTTACATTATGGTTTACATTATCAGTCTGTCATCTCCTATATGTTATGGTGTAATATTACATGTTTTATATCCATCCTTGTGTACTCTCAAGAAACTCCTCTCTTACCCCCCATTTACTTTGGTTCCACACATTTAACGTCCATTTTCCCTTCCACCTTGGTGCCCTCAGTGATAGCCAACCTCCGTTTCCTGAGGAGCCACTTCCAGAGATAGATGGAATAGTGTTCAGGGCCTAACTTGCTCAACTGCCCCAATGCCCTGGGAGCCACCCTTTCTCTCGAGGGATACAGTTCCCTCTATTGGATGGCATTAGTCCTCCCCAGGATGTGGGTCCACCCCCACTCTCACTACTTGGGTTTCTACCCCATGGTGTCACCCACTCTGGCAGAATGAGCATTTAGACATTCCCCAGGAGCCCGTCCTGCAACCTGATGGCATTTTAAAGAATACAAGCATAGAAGTTCCACTAAGTCCTAGTCCATAATTTTCCTAAGTTCTCATATTTTATGGTCTACTAAACTGTATTTTCAGAAGTTCAGTGAGCATTCAGAGCAGATCTCTGAAGAACAAAAGAAAGTAGAAGCAGTGAATATGATTTAGCATTAAAACCCACTAGCCAAGAAGACTATAACTTGGGTTAAATTTCTGTTACAAAAGTACCCACCCTAGGTACTGCTGAACAAATTCTTCTCCTTGTCTCTCCATGTTCATTCACTCAAAAATAAACTAACAGGTCTCACCCAGGACAAGGTTTGTCTCTGGCTGCTTCATCTCCAGGACTCTGAATATGATGAGTTGCCTTTGCCAGAAAAAGACTTTTGCTAGCACTGATTTTATGGTGTCCTGTCTACTTTTATACCCTTCCGAAAAATCCTGTAGTGTCCTTGCCTAAATTTAGAACACTGTCACTCAGCGAATATAACCTTGAGATAGAACAGAATCATTCTGCCCCTCTTTCCAAGTCATGACAGCTAACGCTACCTCTCAGACACTCAACACACATACACCCTGTTCCCAATATCCAGTTCCGACAAGTGCCAAACCTTGAAAATCTTTAGTCTTATCTCTCCAATGGTAGGCAGAACTCAGAGCTGACCTCTCAAATAAGTCATACCCTGCCTTTTGAGGGCAAGCAGAATCCGAGACTGATTTTTAGCCAATAAAAAAGGGCAAAGATGATGGGACAATAACTCCCTTGACTGGCTACATATTAGACTATAAAGCCAGAGAAATTTTCTTCTGGCCTTGAAAAAGTGTGGGCCTGTGAAAAGTCCAAATGTCCAGGAACTATGGAGGTCTCTGGTCTGGAAGAAAGTGGACCTCAGTCCTACAACCACAAAGAACCAAATTCTGACAACCACCTCATGAGGTTGGAAGAAGACATCAATACCCAGATGAGAGCACAGGCTGGCTGACTCCTTGACTGTAGGCTTGTGAGAGCCTGAGCAGAAGACGCAGTTGTGTTATATCTGGACTCAATCCAGTGAAAAGGTGAGATAAACATGCTTATTCGTAATTTGTTCCCAGAAATAGACCACTTACCATAACTGCCAATTTAGCTGTTTTTGCAGGCAATCCTGTCTCTACCAGTCACCTATCTTCTGCCACATCCCCTTCTCTTTCTAGTCTATAATTTATCTCTTAAGATCCCCTTTCCAACAATTTCATCAGACATATCCACTATCCCCATTCCTCTATAAACTCTCCTTTACTTTCAACCATTAGTACAATACTCTTTCAAATGCCTTAACATGCTTAGCTCGTGCCTCAAGATAATGATATCTTTTCAAGGACCTGCTGAGTAGATTTATCCTTCTTCAGCAAACACCAGAGGCAGACCTGGAAGACGGCCTTTTCTTGACTCCTCTCTGCTACATCCAGAACTCAAGCACGTCACAGTTCATCTTCCTTTGAGGTTCATATCAACAGGCTATTCTACTTTACCCACTTTAGCTTTTTCTTCATCTGTCCTAAGTCTCTAGTACTTGAATAACAGTCATCCTCATCATACCAGAACCTGGCAATATCTTATATTTCAATATTTCAATGTACATAATTTTTTAAAAAACAACATGATCACCCAGCCTTGCATTACTGATCACCCTTAGCTCTAGTTTCCTTCGCATCAACTCCATTTCAAACCACCCTTGTGATTAGTTAGAATACTTCTACCTCAGAAAGCATACCCCAGGGAAGCGGTTGTGGCTTAATCAGTTGGGCTCCCATCTACCATATGGGAAGCCCTGGGTTTGCATCCCAGAGCCTCCCTGTGAAGGCGGGCTTGTCTGCACACTGCAGAGAGCTGCTGGCCCTGGCCCTGCGGAGTGCCATCCGGCCCACGTGCACCGCAGAGAGCTGACTCAGCAAGGTGACGCAACAAAAAGGGGCAGAAGAATGTGCAGCAAATGGACACGTAGAGCAGACAGCAAGCAAAAAGCCACAAGGGTGGGGGATAAAAAAAATACTACTAAAAAAAAAAACAACCAAAAAAAGCATACCCTATGACTCCACTCCTACTACCCCTTTTCTTTACATCATTTGTTTCCTTTCAACTGACTGATGCCCAAACTTGACTGCATATAAGAATGACAAGGAAATCCCTTTTAAAAGTTTGATGCCCACACCAAGATTATCCAAAATAATTAAATTTGGCTCTCTCAGAGTGGGCCACACAGTCATAGAAATAAGTTTGCTATAATTTAAAACCTAATAAATTCACTTTCATCTCAAAGTTATTCTATAGTCTCCTTAGCTAGAGAACAAAAAATGAACCTCTTGGTTTGTCATACAGCCAAATCCAAACATTTGCAGGTCCTGTTTTACTCTTCTTTCCTTTTCCCCTCATATGCGGTCCTATTTTCTTATATATCATTCTCTCCCTTATTTACCTTGTAGACTAATTCATATTTTCAATACTCATCTCCTCTAGGATAGTTTTCTTGACCTATCCTAGAAGAACCCAGGGTTTCATCTTCTATTGGCCCATGCATACATGATCATTGTCCTATCCCAGGGCTTTTGGTATTTCTATAGGAATTGGCATGGGTAACACTGCATATGTAAATACATCCCCTTCTAGACTACCTCTTGGTTTCCATCCTTTTAGTGTCCCTAATAAAAAGAGTATAAACCACCATTACCTTACAAAATGTACATGCACTCTAAGTATATTTTATTTTTTTACATTTTTTTTTTAAAGATAAATAGATCACACAAAACGTTAAGTTAAAAAACATAAAAACATAAGAGGTTCTCTGTGGGGAGCCACCCGCTGCGAAACCTATTTACAACCTCCTACAACATGGCGGATTTCACAACTACTACAGCCCTGCCCCACCACTTACTTCTTCCTCTTCTTCGTTTCTTTGTTCTCCCCTTCCCGCCACAACTCTGGTAACCACAGCAGCACGCATACACAAGGCGCAAAACTCTGCAGACCCGGCACCAACTTTCAGCCAATCCCCTCCTTGGACGTCTGCCACCCGCGAGACCAGCCTATCACCTATGGACATGCTCCCTTCCCTCAGTATAAATCCCGATGCTCTACCCCCAATAAACGAGGCTTGATCAGAATCCTGTCTTGCCTCCATTCTTCTCGTCTCCTGCCCACCCTTCCCCCTAACTTCTTCCCCACAGGCCCCTCGACTCAGCCCCCGCTGGATCAGGACAGTTCTCATATACCCCACTCCCCCCCCCCCACCCCGCTCTTCCCACATCAACAACATCCCCTTTCATCAGTAAGTCACATTCATTGAATTTGGTGAATACACCCTGGAGCACTGCCACACCACATGGAACATAGTTTACATTGTAGTTCACACTCTCCCCCAGTCCATCCAATGGGTTATGGCAGGATATACAATGTTCTGCATCTGTCTCTGCAATATCATTTGAGACAATGCCAAGTCCCAGAAATGCGCTATATCACACCCTCTTCCTCCCTCTCTCCCTGCCCTCAGCAACTCCCATGGTCACCGTCTTCATATCAATGATATAATTTCTTCCATTGCTAGAGTCACAACGGTTCTATAGTAAAATACCAGCAAGTCCACTCCAATCCATATTATATTCCTCCATCTTGTGGACCCTTGGGATGGTGATGTCCACTTCACCTCTAAGTTGAGAGGGGACTTAGATCTCACATGACTGATGGACGCAATTCTCCTGCTTGCAGTTGTAGACACTCTTGTTTCCCTGGTGTGGTGGTTGACCTGGGTAGGTCCAACAAACCAGAGAGTAGGAGTTGCAACTCTGCTGAGGCTCAGGACCAGCTGGCACATGGACAGTCCAGAAATTCAAGTCCCCTGAGTGTACACAAAGCCCAGAGCCAATCACAGGTTCAGTAAAAGTAACAGAAGAGGCATGTGAAGAGAGGTCACATCTGAGTCCAACTCCATCACAATCAGAAGCACAAATTCCAAAGTAGGGTCCACTGGCAAGGCAATGAACTCAAGAGCCATCTGTCATGACCATAGAATCTGTGTGTCTCCGTAGCCCTCAGGAGAACCAATTCCTGGGGTTATATTTACTTTGGCTATCTCTGGGGTCCTGCTGCAACATGAATAAGCCCGACCCCTCTGATGACCTTCTGACTCATTTTGAAGTCTCTTAGCCATATAAACTCATTTGTCTTTACCATTTAAGTATCTTAATACTTTTTTTTCATTTATACTTTGCAAAAACTTATGTAGGAGGCATTATCAATTAAAATTTATAGAAAAGTATGGTTAATTGTTTAACAAATATTCATTTCATCTCTCTTTCTCTCCATGGGAGAAGTCTATTTTCCTGCCCCTTTGATGTCGGGCTTGGCTCATGACTTGCTCTGACCAATGGACTATGAGCACAGACTTTAAGTATCTTGCAAGGTTTGGTTGTTAATCTCATAATTCTGACCTCTTGCATGGGAAACACATTCCCTGGGTAGCTTTTATTTCCAGATAGAGGAATCACATGGATCAGAGGTAAACCCACTACCAGCCTGGAGTGAAGCCCAAACAAATGCAGCTGGGACATAGTCTACTTACAAGACAATGGGTAAGAAACAATGTTTGTTGTTGTAAACCACTGAGATCACTATTGTCAGGCAGCATTATTGCAGCAAAAGCTGGCTAATAAATGTGAACAAACCAAAGACATGATTACTTAAGGCTGCAAGCTGAGAAGTGAGGAAGCTGGGATATAAAGCCAGGGATATTTTACCTCTACAGATCCATTATTAACCTCTAAGTTATATAGTCCTCTATGCATTTCAAAGTGCTTAGCACAGAAGCGATTGAATAAACATTTATTTCATTAAAATGAAAGCAAAAATCAGTAAAATTACCTTTATCTGCAAAACAAGAAATATTTTTCTCCCAATTAACAGTCAACTTTCAATATTTGTTTTGAGACAAAACATGCCAAAAACAGAAAAACGGCATTTACTTTCACCTTAAGTTATCTGTATAGATTTGTTTGTTCACCAGATGTTTATTCCTAACATTTGCCCTCCAAGGTCCATGTTAAAAGTCGCATTCTGCAAGTACAGGGAGACAAACAATAGGCATACCATGGGAATGTTACAATCAGAGGGATACAAGTTATAGATTATGCACTTCCAAGAACCCAAGCATTGATGGCTGCATTGATTATGCCACCTGGATTTCTTGAATTCTCTATACCTTCATTCAATGACAAAGGGCAGATATATACTGCTAGACATGTTCCTTACCTCTCATCAATTCTCTTTAAAAGGGAAAAAAACACTTACGTATTTTACTCCCAACAGCTGATTTTTCTGAAGCCAAAGGATAAACAGATATCAATTTTAAGATACAGGGTAATTAAAGATTTTAAAAAGTTTTCTTTAGCACAGTGCATTAATTTAATGTTATGTTTTAATGTTTTGTTGAGGTTTTAATTTTGAGAAGTCTCAACTATACAGACATAAAATACAGTGGATTATTATAATTATTTACCTATCAACGATCCCAGCAGGTAATGCATAATATAATTAAAGGATCAAGGAAACCACAGGAAAATGGAAAATTATTTGCTCAGCTTGAGTGAGAAGCTCCTAAACTTTGCTGGAATACAATGACTAAAGGTGCCTACATTACAAAAGAGGATTACACACTTGACAAGTTAACTTTAAGAGTCATTTGTGTTTTCACACAAGCAATCAGAGTAGAGATGATTCTCCTCTGTGGGTCATTGTTAAGACCTTAATAAAGTCAAAGTTATTTCACTTTGTCCTAGGGAAAAATTTATGATCATTAACTAAACCCAATGGCAGATGCACATATTTGGCAGTGACTCCATTTATCACTTCTGAAATAGTATTTGTTTATATTTCCTTCCTGCCAGAATGTAAACCACATGAGAGTGGAAAATTGTCCTCTGGGTCAATGTTGTCTACCATGTTCCTGGAAACACAAAAGTATCATACCATCACAAAAGTGCAGAATACAAAATCACCAAACTGTAGCACTGGAGAGGAGGAAAATGAGTCTTAGTGAGATAACGGTACATAAAGAGAATCAGGGTTGATCTGGGACAAAAATATAGATTTCTTCAGTCCAATTCTTGTCTTCTTTATACTATACTAAAACCAAATGAAATGGGAAAACTATAATAAATGAAATGAGTTAAAATTTTTTCTAGGGCTTTAATGGACCACAAAAAGAATTTTTAAGATCTCTAAACTATGGCAAAATAGATAGTTATGAATGGATGAGGCAGATGTTAACTCCTAGTATACATACAATGCCAACAGTATTTAACCTAAAATGCAATTTACATGAAAATTGAGTATTGCCAATACTCAAAATACTATACAAATAAGTTTCAGAAACATCAAATATACTGTGTCAACACATGAATAA
Source organism: Dasypus novemcinctus (assembly GCF_030445035.2). Classification (NCBI taxonomy): domain Eukaryota; kingdom Metazoa; phylum Chordata; class Mammalia; order Cingulata; family Dasypodidae; genus Dasypus; species Dasypus novemcinctus. The sequence continues at coordinate 37,889,214 of NC_080704.1, forward strand.
TTAGTAAAATTTTGAATAGCTAATATGGAATGTTAAAGCAAAGGACAACCAAAAATCTATCAGCAAAAGGAAACTTTTAAAAATATGTAGTGATAACCTGTAAAACTTTCTGAATTCTCTTTTCATTAATATTTAGTGCAGGAATGTGTTAACTGCTAGCCCTAAATCTTCCCAAGAAATATAGTCTTACAAGAGAGAATGAATAAATATATGCTTACAGACATGACTTATAAGCACTCTGTCAGAGCTGTTCACAGGGTGCTAAGGAAAACCTGTTAAGAGACACCTACCTCAGACTTTGATGGGTACTTGGGAACACTTCTTGTAAGATATAAAAGTTGAATTTTGTCTTGTCGGATAAGTAAACATTATCTAAGGGAAAAACAGAAGGGCAACTCAGGGAATTAGAGAGGCAGTAAAGGGCAAGCATGGGTGGCGGGGTGGGTATGAAATAAGATGGTCATATTCAAGGGACATAAAAGTAGCTTGATATAGGGAACATGTGATTTGAAGCGAATAATGGTGTAACATGAGACTGGAGCAGGATGCTGGTGACAGGCCAGACCACACCCCGTGCTAAGCAGTTTAGACATTGCAGCAGTTTGATATAATTGATAAATTCCAAAAAGAATTATTGGATTATGCTTACAATCTGCTCTGTACCTGGGCATGATTGAATTATGATTGGGGCTTTGTGATTGGGCCATGTCATTAGGACACCCTTGGTGGGGACTCACAGATAAAAGGCATGGCAAAGGACAGAGTTGGAACTTTTGATGCAAGGGCTTTTAAAGCTGAAGTTCTGATGTTGGAGTTTGATGCTGAAGACTTAAACTGGAGCCCAGGGAAGTCAGCATGCAGAGGAAAGAGAAGCCAGCCCCAGGAAGGAAGGAACCTTGAAACCAGAGTAAAGCAAGCCCCAGGAATGTAGGAAACCAGGAAGCCTGAACCCTTGCAGATATTGATAGCCAACTTGCTCCAAACAGACTTTGTTGGGAGAAGAAACTTATGCTTTATGGCCTGGTATCTGTAAGTTCCTACCCCAAATAAACACCCTTTATAATGCCCAGCAGATTTCTGGTATTTTGCAACAGCACCCCTTTGGGCTAATACAGACATTATACACATAACAATGCAGAACCACTAAAATTTTAAGCAGAAAATCGGCACAACCATATATGTGCTTTAGAAAGATAAACCTAGTGGAAGTACGGCATAAGGAGAATAAGAATGGAGACAAAGAGCTCAAAGACATGGAATAAGGTAATAAAAAAAAAAAAAGTAAGAGAGTAGACCCAAGAAATAAAATGAATGAAACTAAAATCAATGAGGGAAGTGAATGTGGCTTAAGTGATAGAGCTTCTGCCTACCCTATGGGAGGACCTGGGTTCAATCCCAGGGGCCTCCTGATGAAAAAGCAGAAGAGAAAGCATGCCTGCATGGCAAGCCAGTGCCTGCATGGTGAGCCAGTGCCCCACACAAGTGAGTCACACAGCAAGATGATGATGCATCAAAAGAGAGACAAGGGAAGAGTCAAGGTGAAGCACAGAAGAAACCAGGAACTGAGGTGATGCAATTGACAGGGAACCTCTCTCCACATCAGAGGTCTCCAGGATTGAATCCTGGTGAATTCTAGAGGAGAGAAAATGAGAAGAGAAGACAACATAGACATCAAAAACAGCAGGGCAGGAGGAGGGGAAGGGGGAGAAATAAATAAATAAATCTTTTTAAAAAATGAGTTAATGACCTCAAGAGAAGACTCATTGGGGCGGTGGACTTGGTCCAGTGGTTAGGGCATCTGTCTATCACATGGGAGGTCCACAGTTCAAACCCCGGGCCTCCTTGACCTGTGTGGAGCTGGCCCATGCACAGTGCTGATGTGTGCGAGGAGTGCCCTGCCACTCAGGGGTGTCCCCCGCGTAGGGGAGCCCCACTCGCAATGAGTGTGCCCAAGAAGGAGAGCTGCCCAGCGTGAAAGAAAGTGCAGCCTGCCCAGGAATGGTGCCGCACACACGGAGAGTTGACACAACAAGATGACTCAACAAAAAGAAACACAGATTCCTGTGCCGCTGACAACAGCAGAAGCGGATAAAGAAGAACACGCAGCAAACAGCAAATAGACACAGAGAACAGACAACGGGGGGGGGGGGGGGGCGGAGAAATGGAGAGAAATAAATAAATAAATCTCTAAAAAAAAAAAAAAGAAGATTCATTGGTATCTTCACTAGACATCTTGGTTAGTGATGTTACTATCTGATGAGCTAGAGAAAATATGGGAAGACAGGTTTCCAGAAGGAACGAGTTGTTGATTACTATTCATGAAGGACAGGATCTGTGATGCCTGCAGAACATTAAAATAGAAATAGTGGGCTATTACATTTCTCGAGCTCATGATACAAGATGAATCAGAATTAAATTACAGAATTGAAGGCCATCAACATAAAATTGTTAACAAATAGAATTAAAAGAAAAACTACATATAGGAAGAAAGGTGATAAGAGAGCTTTGAGAGATGCCAATATTTAAAGGTGAGGCGAAAGAATAACAGCCAAAGTATTAGGTGGAAGAAAACCAAGGGAGTGCTTTTGCATAAAAATCAAGAGGTAATAAATGTGCAAGAAGAGTTATGTTGGAAACAAGGTGATTTTGCCACTCAGAATTCATTCCCCCTCCTTCTGGGAAAGAACAATTTATTTGGCAACACTACCACTTCTCCCTCTTAGACCATATTGCTGGATGCTGTTTCTTCTACCTCTAACTTCAGGGTATGTGTCTTATTTGCTTAAGACTACTGGAGAAAACCTATTCCTCCTCCAGTTATTGGTTCATGAATAATCACGTGACACAAACAAAGGCAATGATAATATAATATGTCTTTATCTGAGCCTTCTCCAATAAAGGGTACTGCCCATTTTGTAGTCTGCTTTCTGGGAACTACCAGATGGAGTCAATTAAGAGGGAAGTAGAAAAAAAAATCGTTAAAATGATGCTTTTATTATAGGAATCAGTGAATCCCAGTTTTGTGTCAGTTCGAGTTTGTGTAGCAAAGAGATTATTCGCAAATTCTGACAGACCATTGGGAATGAAAAACAAGTGAAGAAGTGCATTGAGTCAATAGATTTTTCTACCAAGACAACAAAACAATCGAAGGAGTTTTATAAGGAGGTAAGAGGTGACAAGATTCTAAGTTTATGCTTACAAATTTAGAGTTCCAGGACCATATCCCTCCTTGTAAGAAATGCTTCATCAGGTGTTATTGTCTACTTGTAGTATTCAGCCATGTGTGGGAGGTATGATTGCAAATGTGATCATTCCTACTTTGTATTCACAAGATTTTTTAACATCCTATTTTATTTTTAAATATTTATTTATCTCTCCCCCCACCCCATTATTTGCACTTGTGGTCTGCTCTCTGTGTCCATTCATTATGTGCTTGTCTTCTTTAGGAGGTATTGGGAACCAAACCCAGGACCTTCCACGTGGTAGGCAGGCACCCAACTGCCTGAGCTACATCCTCTTCCATCAGAAATACTTGTTTTTCAACAATCGTAATAATTCAGGATTTTCCTAGCTACTATAACTGATTATTTACATTGTTTATTTTTATTTCAAATACTATGTAAACCAGTATAGATCAGCTGTTTATATTATATGGTAAGAGATGAGATGCATATAATGACAAATGCCTAATAATAAATATCAGAGACCCTTTCTTGGTACAGTCGACAATGAAGAATTGTATTAAAGTCTCTACGGTGCCTGCAAGAATTAATAGATGAATAAAAAATAACCTGGGTAAATTTAAATATAAAACTCTAAATTAGTGACAAATGTTGACATTTATTTTAACTTAGAAAATATCTAAAGTGTGCATATTTGACAATGTTCAAAAAGTTTGAAACTACATTAAAAATTATCTGGCACAATGAAACCTTTCAGAAATATTGGTGTGCTTTAGAAGGATGAGATTTTCAGGACTCTTGTTTCTAAACCAGCTCTTACTCTGATAATTTAGGTGCCACATGTGTGCTTGTAGTTAACTTAGATAATAAAAATCTAGTACCAATATTTAAAGGCTTTAGACAAGGCACTTAAGAGTAAGGGAGACACCTGCACTACTCTGAACAAAGAGCATGTATTTTATAAGATTTTATAATACACCAAACATAATTGTTTTCATAGACTCACATTAAGTAATCTTGCCCACAAAATGACTATAGAAGAATGTGGCTTTTATTTAAAGAGGAACAGAAAATTCATACTTTACACAAGTTTTATGATAAAATAGAAAAAAGACAATTACGTCTCTTATGATACTAGAGCAAAGTAAGATAAATGGAAATAAGGCCCATTTTACTCATCAACATAGACATGAAAATGCTAAATAAAATTTAGTGAAATGACTCCTATGTCACATTAAAAATATACCACATCAGCATGAATTATACCAGGGATGCAAGGATAGCTAAAAATCTGAAACCCAGCTAATGTAATCTATCACACATTAATGAAATAAAGGGAAAACTATCACAGGATGAGTTCAAATTAAGACTTGCTATAGTTTGCAAATTGCTAAATATTAAAAAGTAATTTTCAGAAACCAAAGGAAATAAGGAAGCTCTTTATTGTGATAAAAGTCTAAATAAGAAACCCTACAACAAATACCATATTTTAATAGGAAACTTCAGATGGACTTAAAGATGGACTAAAAGACCAGTACTCCTCTTATCTTTGTTAAGGTTTTATACATGGTACTAGAGACCCTGGTCAATGTAAATAAAGAAGAAGAATTTTAAGTGTGAGAAGAAAAATGTCTGTCATTACCTGGTAATACTTTTGGCTCAGCAAACAAAGGAATGTTTTCCTGTTTTTATATTTAAATGTAAACCATTGAATTTATTATTTTTCTCAGTGTTCCAGAAGTGCTCAAACCTTTGTTTATCCTGATTCTTAGAAATTTTACAAATATCTATTAGTTTAATATTTTCATGTTATTCAAATCTTTCATAACTGATTTTTTGGTTTTAACTTTTTAGTTTTTTACAGAAGTCTTTCAAATAAAACTGATCATCACATTCATTTCTCTTTGAAGTTCCATCAACAGTCATTATATATATTTATAAAAGTATACTAATAGGTTATTAGCATATGTTAGATAACATTCATTATAATTGACAAAAGGATTAAAATATTATGTTAGGAACTACCCTAAAACACAATTCATGAACCCTCTGTAGAACACTGTTTGAAACCTGTTAAAAGTCAAAGAAAGATATGAAAGTTGAATTTAACAAATTTACAAGCTTCTCATATATTATAAGATTTCTACCACTTTTATTTTTCTGCTGTTTAAGTTATAGAGACTCTTACTACTATTCATTTTTCTCTTTAATTTTACTGTATCAAGATAGGGGTTTTCTTATCAATCCCATTTAGCATCTAATTAACCTTTTCAACATCAAGTTTTATTGTGGGGACATTCTTGGTAATTATTTCCGAACATATTTATTCCCATTCATTTATTTCCCTCGTTATTTTGGGACTCAATTTCAAGAAGTTTCTAATTAGGCTTGTGCCCCTCCCTATTTGGGTAAAAAAATACTAAGAAACTTACCATATATGACTATCATATTTTCATACAAGTATTTCCAATTGTTTCATTTTTTAATACTATGTTAGCTTCTGCTTCATGTTATCCTCCCCCTCTTATCCCTCCAAGGATATTAGTAACACATATTTTACATTATCATTCTATCTGGTCCACTAATTATGTTTGTTTCAAATAATATGTTCCTTTGGTTGTTTTTAATAATGAAGGCATGCCTCATGTATCTTGTTTTCCTCTATGGACTTATATTTCTCTTACTTCATCTATACCTTAGTTGATAATTTATATTAAGAAATAAGGACTAATTCTTGTCCCAAGCTTGTGTCCCTCTTGGTAAGTTTACTGAGTAGGTCAGAAGACTTATCTCAAGGTTGGTATAATCTTGGTTCAGCCAGTCCCCATCTATTACACCTCTCAAAAGCTGATGCAGTTTTTCAGGGAATTTGTCCATGAACACTCCTCAGCAGGGCTGTGTTTTGAATTGGTAAGGGGGTGAGGGAGGAGGAATATATCAAGGACCTGATAACATAGTTTATCCTATGATCCACATCTGTTACAAGCAGATTCAAGAGTCACTTAGACTCCCTGAGCAGCACTAGATTAATTCTTTCTTCAAAAGAAGGAAAATTGAGCTTTATGCTGTTCAAATTTATCTACATAAAGCATTCCATTACAATCAAAGACAAATTTAGAACATACTCCAATTTTGTAAAAGTGAGTAGACTAAGGAAATTTTTTTAACTAAGGTAATCTTGACAATCACTTTAATTTCCATATGCTAAAGGAAAAAAAGTGATAGATATAATATTTATCTTTATATAAAGAATTGAAAATAAAGGATACAGCCTACAACTATTCTTCAACTATCACAACTGAGAAAGTCATTAAAATGCAGATGATGGCTAAAACCCTGCCAAACTGAATCATTCTCAATTTTTGCTGTATCAGTGGTAAAATTAAGTCCTCAATATATATAAATTCTCTAAATCCAACTAAGTTCTACTTTCTTGATGTTTAATAAATTGGTAATCTACTGTCATACTTATGACATAAAAGCACAAGTAACAAAACTAGATAAATAGGCTTCAACAAAATTTTTAAATTTGCACAAGAAATTCAACATGAAAGTAAAAATACAACCTACAGAGTGGGAAAATATATTTGGAAACCACAAACATCTTTAGTATCCAGATTATATAAAGAAATCCTACAACTCAACGAAAAGGCTAACAACTCGAATAAAAAATAGGTAAAAAACTTGAAGAGACATTTTTCCAAAGAATATAAGCTCTTGAAAAGAAACTCAACATTGTTAGTGATTAGGGAAATCCAAATCAAAACCACAATGAAGTATCATTTCACACTCCTAGAATAGCTACTATTAAAAAACTGGAAAATAACTTTTGGAGAAGATGTTGATCAATAGGAATATCAATTCATTGTTAGCAGCCATATAAAATGGTGCTGCTCCTGTAGAAAACAGTCCAGTGGTTCATCAGAAAGTACAGAATCACCACATGCTTCATCAATCCCACTTCTAGGTACACATTCAATAGAGCTGAAAGCAGGGACTTGAACAGATATTTGCAGACCTATATTCATAGCAGCATTATTCACAATTGCCAAAAGATGGAAACAATCCAGGTGTCTACCAACAGATGAACGGATAAACAAAATGTGGTATATACATACAATGGAATACTATTAGCTATAAAAGAATGATGCGCTGATACATGCAACAACATGGATGAAACCTGAAGTCATGTTAAGTGAAATAAACAGAACATTGTAGGATCTTACTGATATGAAATCATTAGAATAAGCAAATTCATCAAGTCAGAAACTATAATACAGGTTACCAGTGGCCAGGATGGGGACAGAGAATGGGGAGCTCATGTTTAATTAGTACAGAATGTCTAGAAAGAAAAGTTTTGGTAATGGATGGCAGGGATAGCAAAACATAAGAATAGCACTAAATTATATATTTGAAAGTAAACAGGAGGAATTCTAGGTTGTGTATGTCACTAGAATTTTAAAATTTGACAGTATAGTATAAATAGTGAAACCTAAAGTAATCTGTGGGCTATAATTAATATTTTAATTATATTATACTGCTTCATCCTTTGTAGCAAAGGTACCACAGTAATGTAAAGGGAAAATTACATAGGTAATAGAGAAAACTGGGATGGAGTAAGGAGGGGATACATAGGTACTCTATTTTCTGCATTTTTTTTTTGGTAAACCTACAACTTCTCTAATAAAAAGTAGGTAAATAAAATCTACTAGAATATATAGACTTATTCTGAGATGTTGTTATAGTAAAACATTCATTTACATTTTCAAATGAGGACAATATAATTAAATCTAGCAAAGTAATAGGTTACTATTACAAAATAATTTTCATGTTTTACCTCTAAAAATGGATTTGTATTATATTTAGGGAGTGTAGGGGAAAGACAAAAAAGCATGTCACACATGCATCCCAGAAAACATATTTCCTTTTATAGAAGTCATTTTAGGGCAAATTACACATCACTAATACATAAACAAAACATGCAAACTATCTCAGTATTTTGCTTTTAAGAATAGGTTCTATATCATATTGGTTATATAAAGCAGCATTAGCTCCTCCAAAATAGGTACATCAATTTGTTTTTCCTTATTGAGGGAAAACCTGAAAACTGTATAAAATAATTATGTGTAAAGTAAAACATTTTTTTCAGTATACCAAAATGTTTTTTTTTACAGAATATTCACTGTAGCATGAAAATATACCAACTGTTTTTTATGCCTGTCACCTTTTCTCTTTAAATGCTAATTTAATTAAAGCAAGCTATACATGTATGACACTGTATTTAGACCTTCATAGTTGTTATAGGATTAACTATTTCTATTTTCATAATGAGCAGCTTCATATTAATGAAATTCCCTTCAAAATGAGAACATTATTCATATTTGAGAAATTTATGGACTAAAAATGGACGCAGAATATAGATTTGTTCCACACCTAAGTTCTCTTAGAACTGTTTCCTGGTGCATTACTCACAGTTTTTAAGGATTTACTTGGGAATGATAGCCTGGTTTCTTAAAGTATTATCACTTTTTAAATCACTTTTAAATTATGGGGTTTGGTTCAAACAAGAGTATTAGAACCCTAAGTAATGATAAACAGGCCCATGAGTTTGATATAGTTATGCATTTTCCTACTTCTCTCAATATTCTCCACCACTTACCCCCATCGTGAATCATGCTTAGGAGGATGCAAGGACAAGACTTCTGCTTGAACAATCCATGGAGGGTAGTATTCTCAAAATACCTGTTTATGAAGCCGAGTATGATGGTTTTTTAAATTCTTTGGTCATTCTTTGGAGCTGGTGTTTCAGCGTGATGGAGCTGGACTCAGATGGGATCTCTTTTCACAAGCCTTTCATGCTACTTTACTGGAATTGTAGTTGGTGCTGGGGTTTAAGATATATCTACGGGATTTGAATCTCTGGACTGACAATATGATAGCCAGGCCCTGAGCCTCAACAGACTTCAGCTCCTACACTCTGATTTATTGGACTTACCCCACTCAGCTAACATGGAGTTGAAGAAAGTCAACCACCACACCATGGAGCCCAGAGTGCCTACAACTGAAAGTAGGAGGATTGCATCCAGTATCCATGTGGAATCTAAGCCCCCTCTTGACATAGATGTGGAATGGACACAACCAAGCCAAGGTCCACAGGAAGGAGGAATACAGTAAGGATCAGAGTGGACTTAATGATATTCTATTCATGAACTACTGTGGTTAATAATCAAGAAAATGTGGCATTGGTGTGGAAAAAGTGGCCATGGTGTCTGCTGAGTGTGGGGAATGGGAGGAAGAGATGAGATGTGGAGGCATTTTTGGGACTTGGAGTTGTCCTGGGTGGTGCTGCAGGGACAATTACCGGACATTGTAGGTCCTCCCATGGCCCACTGGATGGAACGTGGGAGAGTGTGGGCTATGGTGTGGACCACAGGACATGGGGCGCAGCGATGCCCAGAGATGTACTCACCAGATGCAATGGATGTGTCATGATGATGGGGGAGAGTGTTACTGTGGGGGGAGTGGTGGGGTGGGGGCAGTGGGGGTGAATGGGGACCTCATATTTTTTGAATGTAATATTTTTTTAAAAAATGAATAAATTGAGAAGAATTTGAAAAAAAAAAGAACTTCAAACAAATAGTGAGAAATAAAAATAAATAAATAAATAAAAATTCTTTGGTCACTGAACCTGTTTTTAAGCCACAGACTCTGATGGCAGCCACTTGTGACATTTTTGTGAAATATCCTATTAAAATGATAAAGAAAACTGGAGGAATGCATTAACTAAAATTAACTAAAATTAGCTTGGGATATTTCACTGGAAATTATATAATCACCCTGATTTCTCCAGTGGAATGCATCCAGTACAAAGACAAGTGAGGACCATATACTGAAATAGTTAACTGTACAGCCTCTCAACACAGACTGTCTGGGTTGATGTCTATGATCCACCAGTTACAAATGGTATGCTTTTTGGAAAGTCAGTTGCCATCCTGTGACACAAGTTTCTTAACCCAAGAAAAGGGCATAACTTATATTGAGGATTAAATGATCCAATAGGCAGAAAGCATTTAGAATCATGCCCTGCTTGTAGTAAGCAATCCGGTTAAGTATTACTAATTATTTAATGAGATATAATGTGGCATTTTGTAAGTTTAAAAGTTGTCACAGAAGTCATGTATATTATATGTATTAGCCAGCCAAAAGGGGTGCTGACACTAAGTACCAGACCTCTGTTGGCTTTTATAAAGGGTATTTATTTGGGGTAGAAGCTTACAGTTACAAGGCCCCGAAGAGTCCAACTCAAGGTACCATAAGAGGTACTTCCAAGATGGCAGGTGATGTCTGTGATGGTTCAGCCTTCCTGCTTCCTCTTAAGGCTCTGTGGTCCCAGCTTCTTCTGATCTCAGCTGTTGGCTGGCATAAGGCTCAGTCACTCTCCCCGGGGTTCATTTCTTTCTGGGCTCAACTCTTCAGCTGTAGACTATCAGGGTCACCTCTCTTCCTGGAGCCATGTCTATGGAGCACTGTCTGTGTATTTGCTTCTGTGTTCTCTTTCTCCATGTATTTACTCCCCTGTCTTTGACTGAATATCTGCTTATATAGCCCATAGCTGTAGAAGGGAACTCAAACTGAGTTGCCCTAATGACATGGTCAAGTAAAAGCCCTAATCTTGATATAATAACATAAAAGTGAAACCCCTGAGTCTAATACAATCTAATATGCCCAGAGGAACAGACCAATTTACAAACACCATCAGTATTTCTTTTTGGGAATTCATCAATAATATCAAACTGCCACATTATATTAATGCTTAATAGGCTTATAATGTATTGTATAATATATTCATGTGTTGATAGGTCATTCGAAATTTCATATAACTTATAAAAATTCCTTGTTTAACTATATTTGAAAATAAGTAAATTTCTGAGATATTGCATAGTATATAGTTTTTTAGACATTTAAGAAGATGCAACAATAAGGAATTCATCTACACATTTCCCCATCTGTAGTGAAAAAGAGATGGAACTTTTGAAATTTCTTCATTTTGTAGCTGACCAAGCTATTTAAAAATCACCAAACAAACTAAACTAAAAAAGCATTAAAACTAAAAGCCTCAATCGAAGCAAGATCAACAGGAAGAGCAATAAAATGCCTCACCACTGTTTTCCCTTGCCTGTAGCTAAATACCTTTTCTTATTAATAAACTAGTAGCATTACAATAATCTCATTCCCCTGGCAAATGAGGAACATTTATCTCAGGGTAAGTTGTGGAATATTACCATTGTGCTTTCACAGGAAAGAATGAAAAGCAAGCACAAATCATCGATAATGCTCAAATGGGGCTAATGTTTTACCACACATTCTATTTCTCATTAAAATTATTTCGGGAATAAAATGCCAACTGAAAACCAAACTTTTCATATAAGATGTCAATGAAGGTGCTTCCTCATCTGAAGTACTAACATACAGTTTTTATTCTATAAATTTTAACCTAACAGATACTGAGTCTTCAATCTTCACAAGGTTACATAGTGTAATGGGCAGGTTGACTAGAGCAGACAGCAAGAGACCTGGGGTGGGAGACCTTGCTCCACAACTGATTGCTCAACCTTGAGAAAATCATTTCAGGTCTCAGTACTTACTGCCAAACTCTCAGAAGAGTTCCAAACATAAATGAGCATAATTTTCCAAGCTATGAAAGATCAGGGCCACATAAGCCTATGGATGTTCAGATACATATTAAATAATTATGATATTGATCAAGTCAATTGAAAAGTACAATCAGGCTTTAATATTTGTTTTTAGGGAAGCCATCATAATTTCATTAAGATAGTAACAGCCACAAATACTCAGAAATAATAAAAATGCTAATTATTGAATGTTATTTGAGACTATATATTCACAGAATATACTTTTAGATAGTTTCAAAATTTATGACAACAGAATACAGAACCCAACCTCAGTGAGATTTTAGAGGCATCTTAATGGATTCAGAGAAATTTCCTACACAATATTCTGTCAAAACCTAAAGAACTTAGGGTTTTTTTAATTTGTTTGATTTTTGAGGTTTTGGGGCCAGGGATTGAACCCTGGACCCTGTATGTGGGAAGCCAGTGTGTTCAACCATTGAGGCACATCAGATCCCCTAAGTAGGTTTGTTTGCTTATTGTTTGGTTTGTAGGAGGCACTGGGAACCAAACCTGGGACCTCCCAGGTGAGTAGCAGACAGCAAGCAAGTGGCAAGGGGAGGGGGCAGATAAATAAATCTTAAAAAAAAAAAAAAAGACCCAATGGTGGGTAGTAGATTTTAAAAAAAAAAAGGTGCTGAAGAATTAGTCAGTGTATTTCAGGACTATGTAGAGGCCGAGGGTTGATGAGACCAGAGTTTTTTGGATAAAACCTGTATCACAAAAGAAGAGAAGGCATTACCAGGCCACAAGCCAAGGAAGGATAGGTTCACCCTACTGTGTGGGAATGCTAGTGGGGTCTTAAAACTCAAGCCTCTACTAGACTATCATAGTGAAAATTCATGAGTTTTCAAGAAGCATAATGTCATAAAAAGCAAACTCCATGTGATGTGGAGGGCAAATAGCAAAATTTGGGTCATAAGGCAATTTCTCACTGAATGAATAAATGAAGTGTTTGGTCCCTCAGTGAAAAAATACTTGGAGAAAGATTTGCCTCTGGAACCCCTCCTACTTTTGTACATTGCTCCTGCCTACCCTCCAGGCTTGGAGGCCTGGAATGAAAGCTCTTATAGGACAATGAATTAGGCATGGAAGGATTTATGGCCAGAAGCTGTGATCAGAAAGACTTCAAAGGGTTTGAGGCTGACCCCAAGCCTGCAGAAACAGAGGGTACAGGATATTGTGCAGGATATTGTATCTTTGGGCCAATCCATGGGTCTGGAGGTTGATGCTGCTGATGTTGAGGAGTTAGTGGAGAAATGTTGTGAAGAGCTCAGCACTGAGGAGCTGCAGGAACTGCAGAAGGAGCAGCTGCAAGAGGTGGCTGAAGAGATTTCTTTAGGTGAAGAGGAGATAGGAAAGATGACCCCAGTTCCTTGATAAAAGAAATGTGTGCAAAATGGCAGTAGCTCTAAACTTCGTGGAGAAGTACCATCCAGACAAAGCTCTGACAAGCAGAAATGCGAACTTATTGAATGACCAAACAATTTCACACTTTTGAGGAATTCTGAAAAGAAGACAGAAGCAGTCCTCATTGGATAAGTTTTCAGTGAAGGTGATAAAGATTGTGTCAGAGTCTGTGGTGCAAGTTGAAAATAGGCAGAAAAGAGAAAGAACACCCGAAGTGCAAGTGCCTGATGTTCTATTGGAGGGGGACTGTCCTTCCAAGCAGCACTCCATGTACCCTCTCCTCCTCAACATTTCCTCCCACCATCCCATTGTTGTAGAATTTGAGAGAGGCTCAATTATTTGTGTATAGAGAGGCCAGGACTCAGGAATGTTTTTGAGAAGGAAAAATGGTTTATTGACGGCCAGCCGGACTCAGGAGCTTTCAGTTTGAATCCCGAGCCCTGAACAAGATTTTCAAATGTCTTTTATACTGCGAGGAAAGGCCAAATGGTCACTTTGTTTCAGTTCTCAATAGGCTTCAATTAGTATATATATCTTCCACATCTTAGGTAAGCTTTTAGCATGGACTCCAGACATTCTAGATAAGCCTTTAGCATATTTGGTTTGCATTTCCCCTGAATACTTAAAAGTTTATAGACCTTGCATTGTTAAACTGTTTCCTGCTCCCCAAGGGCAGGACTGCAGCCTTTCATCATCCCACACCCACAAGTCACAGATAGTTTAGATTATCTCTGAAGAGACAAAGAGCCTGCCACCCATAGCCCACATCACCATCAGGCCACAGACTCTTCTCAGCATAGGTAAATAAAGTTCTTAATTTTGTTTAATCTAAGAATTTATTAATTTTAGATTTCTCATGTCAAGTAATGATATATAACCCTATAACTTTTTACATACTGCCTTAAAAATGTGCCTTGTCTTTCATTTGGGAATGATTAAATTTATTTACATTATTCCTTATGGAAAAATGTTTGGTACTTATCGTTTTTGGTACTCATCATGCCTCTCAGAACTAGTAAATAATGAGCACTTAGGTACGACTCTGTAGCATGTGGTGAAGATTTCATAGTAGCAGGACAAAACTTCAAACATGTTTGTACACAAATGATTAGGTTACATTTCCAATTTGGACATAGAGAACCTCAGCAGAATTGGACACCAACATAAGTCAGCACTAGATCACTGTCTCACTCCCCTGGGCACAAGGGCCCAAGTCTGAAGGCAGACTGTCCACAGGGGATGTTCATCGGATCTGAGAAGTTAGATTCCAGGGCTTGTGGCATAGCTCTAGAATTCATATCAACAATCCATGTTTCTACTAACTCAGAGAATATTGGGATCTCAGCACTTCAAATCAACTCAAAATCTACAATGCCACATCCTCTTCCCTAGAAAACTGTGAAGTGGCCTTAATCAAAAATGAACTCCTAGCTAGTTCACTCAAGCCTTCTACCACTCTAGAAAGAGGATTGCTCATCTAATAGTCTTCATAACTAATGCTCTACAGAACACATTTTGAGATTGCTGCTCTAAATGTTCTGAAGTTTGGCCTAAGATTATTACATATCAGGGGGTTGCATACCTAAAACAGTTTTGGCTCCTTGGAGAACCTGCTGCAGTGTATTTCCTCAAGAACTTGCACGGTACGAAAAAGATCTATATGATATTCTACTGTAATTATTATAGGACTATTGTTGACTGGCATTACCCAACACATAGTACCCCTTAAGTTCAGTACCTATAAAAGCTATGTTCCACATATGAAACTATTTTTAACCTCCTGGATACTGTGAACCTCTTAACAATACATATTTCTATTTGTTTTTTTTTTCCTTTTTAGAAAAGAATTTGTGCTAGGAAGCACAAATTCCTAGCACAAATTCCAATCTATAGCCTGCATCTAGATGCGCTATTGAATCTTATGTTAAATTTACCTCTGGATTTATCCATTTCCCTGCTTTTACTTTCTCTTTGTATCAGTTATATATTTTAATACATATATTTTATATTATACATAATATATACTTCAGAAGTGATGCAGGGTACATATGAGTAGGTAAGAAAATATACTATTACTTTTTAAGATTTATTTCTCCCCATCCCCCCCATTGTTTGCAATTGCCATGTCTCTTTTTTGTGTGCTGGTCTTCTTTTCAGGAAGTACCAGGAACTGAACCTGGGAACTGAACCTAGGACCTCTGATGTGGGAGGGAGGCACCTAATCACCTGAGAAACCTGCACTCCCTTCTTCGTTATGCCTTTCATTATGTTTTCCTCATGTCTCTTGTTGCATCAGCTTCTCACGCCTGCCCCTTGTGTCAGTTTGCTGTCTTGCTCATCTTCTTTAAGAGGCACTGGGCACTGAACCTGGGACTTCTCATGTGGTAGGTGGGAGCTCAATCACTTGAACCACATCCATTTCCCATACTATTTATTTTAGCACTAACACCATAAAAAACACTAGTTCTGTATATTTTAATATGCACATATGGTAAATAATTAATGTAATTGAGTTCTAGCCAAAAGAAAGTTAAGTATGCTCATAAAGCTATCACTGAATTGATACAACTAAAGTCCCATAAAGATATATATTTGTTGAGAGGACATAGACAGAAAAAAGGATACAGGAATTTGTTCTTGTTTTAATACCTATATGCCTTAGAAGACTAAAGTAGATAACAGAAAAATTTTTTTGGATTATAACACACTGCGTAAATTCAAGTTACCAAATTCAATACAATTCAAAATGAGCAGGTCAGCGGCGCATCAGTGGGAAGCAAAGAGCTTACAGTGTGTTAGTCACCCTTCCTTCCTCCCTTAATTTGCTTAAAGCAGTTTTGACTTCGACCAGGCCTCCTTATAAATTCCCCTTAAGAAATTTGTAGCTGGAGATTAAATAAGGGTCTTCCACTGGATTCCAGTTACCAATTTCTTATTTAAGAAATTATTTGAACTTAGTTTATTCTAACTAAACTGGGGATTTATGGATACAGGAGCTACAGTGTGCTGGAGAATGGACATTCGTCATGTAGTCTTTCTTGCAAGGTATAAAACAGAGCCATCATAGAAGTAAATGGATTCTCTGGGCTTGCGAATGCCCCACATAACTGTCACTCAGCATTTGCTCTGAAACGAAATATGCCACAGTGCAGGAAGGGGCACCACAGGCAGGTGCATGTGATGGTTTGCAGTCTCCCAAGTGCTGTGTTGGTAATTGCTGTTCCTTTTTTATATCTTTACAAAAAGATTTTTATCTATCTTATTTATATAATTAGTAAAGCTTGGGGCTGACAAACTATAATGTATATTGTTAAAGTCTGAGAATTATGCCCTTTTAATATTTGTATTTGTGTTTAAAATATATTCTTTATATTTATGTGTCCTTTTTAGATAGTTTTATCTGTATCTCTAGCTATATGTAATTCCCATGGGAATGAAAGATTTACAAATTGAAAAAAGCATTTGAGAGGCAAAGAAATAAAGGAAGGAAAACTAAATGATATAAATATATATTTTATAATAGAGAGGAAATACTATGCAGCCAGATAAATGCGGGTTAAAACGTAACTGTGGAAATGGGGGCAAGTTATGCAAACTGTCTGAGCTTAAGTTTGAACATTTGTTGAACATAGAAATAAGATATCCATACTATTATAAGATTATGATATGTAGATGAAACTAGAACATTATAGAAAATGGACAATCAATAAATGTTGTAATGTAGCTCCAACATATTAAACAGAAAATATAAGGCATTCCCAGAAACCTACACAGAATTGGATATATTAGATGGATAAGATTGGATATATTAGCCAATATATCTCAGTAATTAGATATATTGAGGCTAATTGGCTTTAGTCCCAATTAGCCTTAAATTTGCTATATGCTTTTGACCTTGGCTTTTGGTTAGTAGGCTTTTTACCTACTGATGTTTCTGGAATCCCTGACTGACTGAACAGGTGACTAATCATTGATATGGTTAAATAGGTAAATGTCACCTGATTTCAGCATAACAATGTTAGCTGACATCTGTATGCTAGCATAACACTCTCAAATATAAGTATTCTAGATGAAAATTATTCTAGATATCCTAATGACAGCTGAAGTATATAATATCAACAGTATAAATGTAGCTGTGGAGCTGTTCATTTCTGTACAAATTGAATTCTTAATTTTCAAGTGGTTAAACAGGGAAAGAGCTTTGAGTTAATATACATAATTAAGAGATTACCTAGGTAACTTTAGGTAGACTGGAAAATGTATGTAAACATTTATTTAATACAGGGAAATTATAAAATTTAGAACATAACTAATTTTGTGGGTTTGTTTGATGCATTTTTAAATGTTATGAATGCTAGCACATTTTGAAGAATAGATTTATTTTTTAGTTATTTTACTACATTAGGCCAGGGTACTCAAGAAAATGTCCTTTTTGAGAGTTCATTTCTTTTAAAGATGAATTAAAAGCAGTGTCAAATTTACCACCTCAAAATGAAGAGGGGAAGTCTCCAAAATGATGCAAAATGTCATGAAAAGGTAACACCCTGAAACAGGAATAAAGAATACAAAGAAAATTAAGGATATACTGTATAGAAACAAGGTAACCCAAATCTTCTACCTCCACTAGCCTGGGATAAAAGTATCAATTTGGTATTATAAATGTGAGATATAGTAACTATCAAAGCAACCTAAGAGTTGACAGTCCTGAGAATTATGTCAAACTTATAAAACAGACTTCTAAAATGTAAAATTTAGTAATTTTTTATAAACATACAAAAAGCATGTTCTAAGATGTATGTAGCTTTGACTTTGACTTTCTTTTTCATAGAATATTGATGTCAACACTCAACATTCTATAACATGTGTATCAGGTACCTCTCTAGAGGGGGATTTTAATGTGCACATATGACGGTAACCTTTTTCTGCTAAGATTACAGCATTTGATGAAGCCTTACATATTTTCCTAAAAACCCAACTCAGAAGTTAAGGAAATCAACAGGAAAAACATCCATATTCATACTAATTCTTATTTAAAACAAGAAAAATGGATGGATAGTTTGAAAGCTGTAGGAATCTTAGACAACTTTGTGTGTTAAGAAGGAATGGAATATATAGTCATATAATATTTGGTAAAGCCACAAAACCCTCTCAAGTGGGAGAGTATGGCCTATTCAACAAATGGTGCCTGGACAACTGGATATCCATATGTAAAAGGATAAAAGAGGATTACCATCTCACACCTTATACAAAAATCAACTCAAGATGGGTCAAAGACCTAAATATAAGAGCCAAGACATAAAGACTTTGGAAAGCAGTGTAGGGAAGCATATACAAGACTTTGTAATAGGAAATGGCTTCATGAACTTCACGCCAAAAGCACAAGCAGCAAAAGAACAAATAGATAAATGAGACTTCCTCAAAATTAAAGCCTTCTGCACCTCAAAGGAGTTTGTCAAGAAAGTGAAAAGAGACCCTACACAATGGGAGAAAATATTTGGTAACCTTATATCTGATAGGAGACTTATAACCTGCATATATAAAGAACTCTTATATCTTGAAAATAAAAAGACAAACAACCCATTTAAAAAATGGGAAAAAGATTTAAACAGACACTTCTCCAAAGAAGAAATACAAATGGCTAAAAAGCACATGAAAAAATGCTCCAAATCTCTAGCTATTAGGGAAATGCAAATCAAAACTACAACGAGATACCATCTTACTCCCATAAGATTGGCATCTATGAAAAAAACAGAAGACTACAAATGCTGGAGAGGATGTGGAGGAATGGGAACACTCATCCACTGCAGGTGGGAATGCAGAAGGATCCAGCCATTCTGGAGGACAGTTTGGCGGTTTCTCAAAAAACTAGGTATAGATTTGCCATATGACCCAGCAATTCCACTGCTGGGTATATACACAACAGAACTGAAAACAAGGACACAAACTGATATATGCACACCAATGATCATGGCAGCATTGTTCACTATTGCCAAAAGTTGGAATCAATCCAAATGTCCATCAACAGATGGATGGATAAATAAAATGTGGTATATACATACAACGGAATACTACTCAGCTTTAAGAACAAATACACTACAAACACATGTGATACCATGGAAGAATCTTGAGAACCTTATGTTGAGTGAAGCAACCCAGGCATTGAAGGACAAATACTACATTACCCCAATGATATGAAATAAGTAAATCAAGCTGTCTCAGAGAGCAAGAGACTGGATGATAGGCTTAATGGAAATTGGGGGGTAGAGGAAGGATGTAAGATGACACCTACATGGGTGAAATCTATGATAAGCTGGAGGTAAGTATTTGTACAAGGAAGGGATAAAATGGGGGACTAGGGTTACCTTTGGGTGGGGCTTTGCAGGCTTGAGGGGGGCTAGTGATGGGAGGATGGGTAATATTGCCCAAGAAATTGGGGGGAGGGTGGGGCAATATATGTACATAGGAGATTGTCAGGTATTTGGTTGAGAGTATAATGCTGAGAAAACTTTTTCAAAAATATAATAAGGAAGGTTACCTGTTTAAGAGGCTTCAAGGGGATAATCCAATGCAGGACAGGCTCCTAGGGAATATGTGAATGCTCATTTTGCCATAGTGAGATATCATTGGATAGAGACCCATATAATGAGAGTGAAGGTATACCTACATCCTGGGGAAGACTGATGCTCTCAAATAGAGGGAATTGTATCTCTCGAGAGAAATGGTGGCTCCCTTGCATTAGGGCAGTTGAGCATGTCAAGCCGTCAACACTGTTGCAAGTATCTCTGAACATGGCCCTTCAAGCAATGAAGATTGACTGTCACCGTGGGCCCTAAGGGGAGGGGAAAGAGGTATTGAATAGATGGAACCAATGTCACTGTGTGGACAATAGAAGTGTTCCACAAGAGTACGCAAGGATGGATAGAAGACATGTAAAATTACACCAAAAATATATAGGGGCTGATAGACTAAAATGTAAATCATAATGTAAAACATAACTAAAAATGTAGAAAATTGTATAGTCTAAAATACAAACCACAATGTAAACACAAATGTTACCTTGTTTGAAAGCTATTGTCTCAGTATCTGTACATCAGTTTCAGTAAATATAGTATGAATATGTAAAAAGATTATTTCTGTGGAAGGGAAAAGGGTTTTATGTTGGATATGTGGGAGTACTGTATATTGTATATATGAATTACTATGATCTAAAACTTTTGTGAAGATAAGCTTAATTAGAAAAAAGTGAAGAAAAAGATAGGATGTAGACACTGAGGAAAAGACGGAAGTAGTTGCCTTGCCAATTTGCATATAGGACAACACTTATTGCAGTGATGGAAGGCAAAACATCAAAAATAAAGCTTTTGCATTTTTAAATTTTTTGATACCCCAATTTATTTTTACCTTTTCTAAATTAATATGCATTCTATACCTAACTTTTAAACTCATCACTATATTCCATTTTACTATTAATGGAACCTGGCAATATACTGGGCTTCACTTTTGAAGAAGTTTTGGATCACAGAGAGGTTCAACAATGGCACGGAAGGAATACTGGTGTGGGATGTCATTGACAGGGGACACAGTGTTGGCAGGGAGTTCTCCAGGGCATATATCCAGGGTACATAAAAATGTTTGGATATTTTCATAGTGCAACTGAGGGAGTGCTGAGTTCCTAGCCAGGGGAGCTCTATCACAGTCCCTAAAGGAACAGCAACAATCCCCCAAGTGCAATGGCAAAGACCAAAAAAGAATGAAGGTCCAACAATGAGCCCTTGATACTAATGTCTATGCTTGTGAGCCTGCACACCTGAAATAAGAGCAAGGCCTAGAGCTGCAGGGTGCCTAAGAGTTACCTCCTGAGAGCCTGTGTTGCTCAAATGTGGCCAGTCTCGAGGCCAAACTCAGCATGTAAATGTGTTGCCTTTACCCCAGTGTGAGACATGACTCCCAGGGATAAGCCTCCCTGGTGCCGAGGGATTACCACCAAGTACCAGCTGATGATGTAAATAGAAAATTACCTTGAATAAAAGGGTCAACTTGGACCAGCAGAATATCTCAATCTACATATAATACCAGGAGTTAAAAATGCTTTTTGATCTGAAAAGGGGGAAATGGAAAGGACAAATGAGTTTATATGGCTATGAGTCTCCAAAAAGAGCTGGGAGGTTATCAGAGGGATTGCCCTTATGCACACCTGAGCAGAGTCCCAGAGACAGATAAAGTATATACAACCCCAGGTATTGGTTCTTCTGAGGGCTACAGAGACGCACAGGTTCTATGGTCATGGCAGGAGTTCAATGCCATGTAAGTTGACCCTACTTTGGAGTTTGTGTGTGATGGAGCTGGACTCAGATGTGATCTTTGTTCACAAGTCTTTCCTGTTACTTTACCAGAACTGTAGTTGGTGCTGGGGTTTAATATATACCCAGGGGACCTGAATTTCTGGACTGACCATGTGAAGGCAGGCCCTGAGCCTCAACAGACTTCAGCTCCTACACTCTGGTTTATTGGACTTACCCCACTCAGCTAATATGGAGTCAAAGAAGGTCAACCACCACACCAGGGAGCCAAGAGTGCTTACAACTGAAAGCAGGAGAATTGCATCCAGCATCCATGTGGAATCTAAGCCCCCTCTTGATATAGATGTGGAGTGGACACAACCATTCCAAGGTCCTCCAAGGATGGAGGAATAGAGTATGGATTAGAGTGGACTTAACTGATATTCTATTCATGAACTATTGTGATTAGTAATTGAAGAAAATGTGGCATTGGTGTGGAGAAAGTGGCTATGGTTGCTGCTAGGGGTAGGGAGTGGGAGTGGGAGTGGGAGGAAGAGATGAGATATGGGGGTGTTTTCAGGACTTGGAGTTGTCCTGGGTGGTGCTGCAGGGACAGTTACCAGACATTGTATGTCCTCCCATGACCCACTGGGTGGACTGTGGGAGAGTGTGGGCTATGATGTGGATCATTGACCATGAGGTGCAGCGGTGCTCAGAGATGTATTCACCAAATGCAATGAATGCCTCATGATGACGGAGGAGGTTGTTGTTATGGCAGGAGGAGGGGGGTGAGGGGGGTAGGGGGTATATGGGACCTCTTATTTTTTTTAATGTAATATTAAAAAAAATAATTAAAGACAAAAACATATTAAAAAAAAGTTGGCATAAAAAAAAAGAAGGAATGGAATGCTAGAAGCAGACATACTAAAATTATTAGAAAGGCACATACCAGAGAAAGATTAAAGAAATTTGAGAGCATGAATAGGCAGGCATGGTATCATACATAGGGACAGTGAAATATATACTTTTTAAGACTCAAAAGTAATATAAAATATTAATAGTTCATTTCTAATGTCATATTTAGGAATGGTCTCATAGAGGAAAAAAGATAATATTTATAGAAATGATACTATTCTTAGATTTTTATTAGCTATAATTTTAAAAGACACCATAAAAGAGGAGTGATAAATGACCCAAGATAAAAGCAAGTAAGAATAGGGTGAATACAAAATAAAAATTGGTATCAAGAAGTTTAAAACATAGAAAGTGATTGGGCAATCTAGAACAGCATGACAAAAGCAAGAGTAAGTTATATCTCAAGCCAGGACATGAACAAAAAAGTACTACATTTCATGCCCAAGAAAGACAGTTAAATTCTATTTAATGGCAGAAAGAATGAGGAGACTTCAATCCTTATTTGATTTACTTCTTTTATTCCAAGGTGAGTAATCATCAAAGTCAAGACACTAGAACAAACAAAATTAAGTGGAAACAGATACTCAAGTTATTAAAGGAGTATGTAAAATAAGTCCAGTATTCCAGGTCTTCATTAATTAAATTTCAGAGCACATAAAAAATCTACCAAACATTACCATAAATTCATTACTGGTAGTCTTTAAGAAATCATGAAGCTTTTATTCAATTCTGGAGATGAAAAAAAGTCATCTTCTAAAGTAGAAAAAGATGGAGCAGTATAATGTATTTCACTGTTCTGCAATACTTGGAACAAATGATTTGATTAGATTTAAAAAGGAACAAATCAAGGTAAATTGACTTCATTTTCTTTTTTAATAGGAATAGAGACAAAAGAATCAAGGGAAATCTACATTTTTCTATTGCTTCAAAAGGATATTATTTTTTATGCCAAGAAAGCACATGAAAAAGATTGTCATAACTTAATCTTCAAGAAAATTTACCCACTGAGAATTTAACCACTTAATAAACCACACAGTGATCAAAAGCACATGTTTTAGAGTCAGACTGCCTGGATGTGATACCTGCTTCACGGAATCGTGGGCAAGTTATTTAAACTCTCTCAGCCATTTAAGATTAGTGAAATGACCCAAGGCAATTAGTCCTTGTTTAAGTGTCGGCTTTCATTTTTACCTCACTGAGCCCTCACAAACACTCCATGAAATACATCACATTCCCATTTTGCAATGATGGAAAATGGAGACACGTAAGAGCTACAAAACACATTCTTGGCTACACAGGATTAGCTGAGCTTGTTTTAGGACTCTTCTCACAATTTGACAGCATATTATTTCTGCAACATTAGTAAGTTTGATATTTAAGTCTAATTATCCAAATTTTAGTACTATTAGGGTCTCCAGATGTATATAACCATCTTTGGATTCCACTAAATAGTATTTTTCCTAAAATTATAACAGAAAAACAAAATTAATCAATGTGGACCAAAAATAACTGAAAATTTATATTGACTTAGTTTCCTAAAACCATTGAAATGTGATTATACATACACAAATCCTCTATTTCTCCTTAATAGGAACAATCAATTTTTTGTCATTGCTATCATTCTGCACCATTGGCTGATGAGTACATAAACTATTACTCTAGGGGAAAATGAAGCATTTATATTTGGCTTTCATTAAAATTTAAAGCAGTTTTTATGAGAAGCATTGGCTATGAAATCCTGGCCATCCTTGGAAATCTTTTATTTTCTTCCATCCCATGAGTTGAATCCCTGTGACTGTGTCTGTGGTCTGGGCATAGGGCTGAGCTCTGGAAATTCAGGGGTCCTCCAGGCCCTTCATATAGCCTTAGAAGTAGCTCAGAGGAAATTCAGCTAAATAACTTCCCTCTCAAGATGGATGCATAGCTTATCTGATGGGAAAAAATTTGCAGTATAAACAGACAATTTCAGATTTGCTCATTCTTTGGTGGTTTTGAATGACTATCCTGCATTTGCTCAAGCAAAGCAAATGGGCCAAAGCCTTAAGAGGTTCTCCCTATGAGGGAAGGAACATGGGTTTTAGAAGTCAGACATGTCTATGAAAGCCACTTTATTCAACAGTTTGGTTTCGAATTTGTTCAGTCACCTGGGATGGGCATATTTACTTATAAAATAGCGGTGAGGAATGATGCCCAGTTAGGAAAATTGAGTAAATCAAATAGAAATAGAAACTGTGCCTGGAATACAATAGGAAGTGGCTCAGCACTTGCTAGTTATCTTTCCTTTCCTTTCTCTCCCATGTCTATTAGCTAACACTTATTGCCTTGGACAAAATTTAATACAAAGTATAAGGAAATAAGATATAAATCATCCAGAATGGTCAAAGTTGAACTATTGGGTAAAACGGATTATGATATTAACAGTCATAAAAACTAATATTTACTTAAAATGTATTGGGTTAGGCAATGTGCTAAGTACTTTGCATGCATCATTTCATTTATTCTTCACAAGAACCCTAACTTAACTGAAGAGAAGTGCTCAAGAGTTAGGTGTTATATAGCCTTAAAGAGATCATGCATCAGTCTAAGGGGCAGAGCTGGGATTGAGAGCCAAGTCTGTTTACCTCCAAAGTTCATGCTCTTTATTACCATATACTCACTAGCAAATGTAGCCCACATGCACCTCACTGTTTCCACCTTTCCCGAGTCCAGATGATGGAGTCTCCAGGAGCCAGAGAGCTACATAAAATACTGGAACAGCTTGGGTGTAGTAAACAGAAGAGCTCAAATGCAATCATAAAATGGCAATGGAGCTTCTGCCTTAGTACTGGAAGACCATAGACAGTGATGGGGCCTATGGAGAACTATAAAACTTTTGCCCACTCCATATGGAGCTGTCTACTCCAATCAAATCTAACTCTGTGAGAAGGTAAGCTCAATGTTACCAACTCTTTCAACTTTTCAAGAGGGGCTAGAAAACTAGAAAACTGATTTTGTGTGGAAATGCATACAATTTTTAAATGTTGGCAAATAATTTGTCTTGAGACCAAGCAAAATGTATCTGTTTGCCAAACAGAAGCAGAAACAAAAGTCTTTAAACATACACACACATACACACACACCTTTCTGCAGTTCTTCACTTCCTTTGTCCTCACTCAGGCCTGACCACTCTGGTACTGCTCCTACTCTGTCTTCTAATTCCAAGGGTCCTGCATCCCTTTTCTCAGAGACAACCTCAAACACAACCTTAAAATTCGCATGGTAATATATAGGAGTAGGGAACCGAACTATATATCACATGTAATTTAATTAAAACTTTCCTGGGACAGTGATGTAGACTACGGACCAGTAGATGATAACTTTAAGTACCAGGGCATTTTTTTTTTTTTTAAAGATTTCTCTCCCCCCCCCCCCCCACCCGTTGTCTGTTCTCTATTTGCTGCGCCTTCTTTGTCCACTTCTGTTGTCAGCGGCACCAGAATCTGTTTCTTTTTGTTACATCATCTTGTTATGTCAGCTCTCTGTGTGTGCAGCACCATTCCTGGGCAGGCTGCACTTTCTTTCGCACTGGGCGGCTCTCCTTACAGGGCGTTCTCCTTGCATATGGGGCTCCCCTATGTGGGGGACACCCCTGCGTGGCAGGGCATTCCTTGGGTGCATCAGCACTGCGTGTGGACCAGCTGCACACGGGTCAAGGAGGCCCAGGGTTTGAACCGTGGACCTCCCATGTGGTAGATGGATGCCCTAACCACTGGGTCAAGTCTGCTGCTGCAGGGCATCTTTTTAATAGCAAAATATTCAGTTGTACTTCTAATACTCATTTATCATGTGTATTCATGTATCATCACAAAACGTGATTTTCACGTTTCTATTTCATATCACTGTCCATATACATGGCAAGAGTATGTACATAAATACAAATGTATTCTATGATTTATGTCAGAAATATATCATATAGTACATATATGTATATAAGTACTATGATATATGATATACATTAACTGGTCAATATACAATGCTTTAGTGGGCTTATGATCTGGATCCTCAGTTTCTTAGATCCTAGAGAGTTTTGGGCTCACTGTTGGGAAATCTACTGGACTATCCTCTAGTGACACGTTATGTGAGGCAGGTAGTTGGGGTCATAGTCACTTCTTGACAACATTTTTTAACAGTATCTTGAGTTGCACTTACCCTGGAAGATTCATTTCCTGCTTACAAACATATTTCTAGTGTTTCTCAAAAAGTCGTCCAAAGAACACGTGAGCTCCAGCATCTCCAGGAATGCTTGCTAAAAGTGCATATTCCGGGGCCTACCTATGCATCAGTTTTTATAAAGCGGGGCCCAAGAAGTGGCATTTTAAAAAGCAATCATGGTTATTTGTGCATACTAAAAATAGTCACTAACTAAAAGAAACCCTTTTCCACTACTGCCGCAGAGCACCCTGGTCATATGTAGATACTATTTCAGAAAGTACACTTGGAGATCCTGAATTAAAATTTAAAGGGATAATTATGAGAAAGTTTGTGTAGCATAAAATCCTGCAGCAGACAAGAGAAACAGAATTGGCAGTAGCATTAAAAAGTAATTCTAATATTCAGAGGCAAAACTCCAAATGTGTAGAGCAAATGCTTAGAAAATTGTGCTTTTTAGCCAGTACAGATAAGTTGGGAACCATATACAACTGTCATATCTCTAGACAGGATGTTAAAACTGTGGCAAACTTTCTGGGAGGGTCACCTAGAAGTTACACCTCCCTTCATGTCTTCCTTATTGAGAATCAGGTTTTGTTTAGGTATCAACAGTATATTCTTGAGGAGAACCTGAGCTCCTCAAATTCAGGGGTGAGCATTTATTAGTCAATTCTAATCAAGGTGATGAAATTCCCTTTATCAGTCATTAGTTTAGGAAGGTGCATGTGATATCCTTTTGGCAGATGAAATATAAAAGAAAATCTGTACTGGGGAGAGGCACTTATAGTGGTCTCCTTTGCCTTCTAGCCTTTAAATACTGCTATGTGAGGTTATGCTAGGATCTGCAGCAGTCTCTTTGTAAATATGGGAAAAGTCATAGACACAAAAGCCAATTCTAGGCAGATTGCACAGAGATTAAGCGGTCTTTGATGGCATCTATTAACCTGAATTAATCTTTGCACTACCCTACCACATGATTGCGTATGTCCTATGGGGAGGAAGGAGTTAAAGCAGGTCAATTGCTATCTGTTCACTCAGAGTGGATGCTCCTGGTAAATGAAGATGACCAGTGTCATGGTCTAATCCTCTTGTACATATGCTGGTTACTTGGCTTCTTTGTAAATAGACTAATATTTGTGATAATGAAGGGCCCTAGCATCTAGGATGCTCATAGCAGGACGTCCCCGGCAAAGGATTAAATGAACTTAGAATCTATGGAATTATAAAGCATGGATTTCTGAAAAATATTACTTATGCCCAGGTCTAAAATGGAGATGCTTCAGAGCCTAACCACTTCTTGCCATGTAAAGTAGCGTGTGAACATCATCTGATACCTCCTCTATTGGGGTGTCTGTTCCAATGCAGAAAGGATGGACATGGGAAACCATGTTGAATGTCCCAAACTTCTAGCTGGTTTGTCTGATCCTTTTTGTATCCTTGAAATTATATTAGTAGTGGTGATACTGGATAAGACACTTGAATTCAGGAGAATCGGATTTTTTTAAAGATTTTTTAATTTATTTCTCTCCCCTTCCCCTGGCCCCCCCCCCCCCAGTTGTCTGCTCTCTGTGTCCATTCACTGTGTGTTCTTCTGTGACCAATTCTATCCTTATCAGTGGCACCGGGAATCTGTATTTCTTTTTGTTGCGTAATCTTGTGTCAGCTCTCTGTGGGTGCGGAGCCATTCTTGGGCAGGCCGCACTTTCTTTCATGCTGGGCAGCTCTCCTTACAGGGCACACTCCTTGTGCATGGGGCTCCCCTAGGCAGTGGACACCCCTGCACGGCAGGGCACTCCTTGCACGCATCAGCGCTGCGCATGGGCCAGCTCCACATGGGTCAAGGAGGCCCGGGGTTTGAACCGCGGACCTCCCATGTCGTAGGCGGAAACCCTAACCACTGGGCCAAGTCCGCTTCCCTGAATCTGATTTTATGTCCTATCTTTTATGTGGGCACATCCTATTAGGTAACATAATAAATCAACCCCCCCCCCCCCATTATTCAAGTTATTTTGAATTGGGTCTTCTGCATATCATTTGGAATGCTTCCAGCTGAAGATAACAGAACACGGGCCAATAACAGCAACAAAGGCATTAATGAGAACTACAAGCCAAAGAAGGTCAATAAAAGCAGCATACAGAGATCTGGGAGAGAAACTGCTCTAATTAAGAGTATCATCAAACAGCCAGTAAGAAGAGCTTGTTAATTAGTACAATCACCATGCCCAAATCATACTG
Source organism: Dasypus novemcinctus (assembly GCF_030445035.2). NCBI lineage: Eukaryota > Metazoa > Chordata > Mammalia > Cingulata > Dasypodidae > Dasypus > Dasypus novemcinctus. Next base: position 37,918,113 of record NC_080704.1, read on the forward strand.
TATCTTTTTAAGTTTACTATGAAGTAGATAATCTTTGGGAGTTCTACCTAGTCAACAAGTCAGTAATTTCTTTTTCTCCAATTCACTCAGATGAGTCACTACCTTCTTGGCCAAAAAGGACCATATCTGGCTACCTGACAAAAGGTGGGCCAATCAGATACTCTCCTCTGAAATTTTAAATAGGGTCTAAGATTGAAATCAGTCTTTGTGTACTGCTAGACATGTAATATACCAACACTAGAGATGCAGGAAGGATGGCATGTGCCCGCTATGGGACTTAGGAAAAAAAAATGATATGCTATTGAATAAATGCAACACTGCTGTGAGGTTAAATGAGATGGGCAGACAGCTTGGGCAAGCTTTGTGTTGGTTTTTATTTCATACCTTCCCATGATGCTAATACCAATGTATACATTTATACACAACGAGCAGACACAAAACAGGATGTAGTTCATTTAGTTCAATATGGTTTCAGTTCTCATCTGGCCTTGTAGTTTTCCTATTTAAGCATTGATTAAAAAAAAAAAATCATTGCAGGCATTACATTGGAGGTCAGACATTTGAGTTCATTTCCCTGGAAACCCAAATGTGTTGATCAAGTAATTATCTCCTTAAAATGAAGGACAATTCCTGTTTGTATGATTTAGCCAATACAAAGTGATTCTGACTCTGAATTCATGTGTATATAGAGCTAATACCATGTGCAGTGTGCGCATAAATCTTTGCATACATTTGCAAAGTATCAAAGACAACAGTACGGGGTTAGATAAGAAAAATATTTAGGAATAAACGTATTTTGTATAAAAATGCCCTGACCATTTGTACACAACATTTGAGTAGATCTTTAAATGAGAATAATGCTAGACATTGCAAATAGCAACAGGAAAAGCATCAAGATGACAGAGTAGTTGCTGCAAAGATCAAATATTGTGGTTTTGCAAACTCAATTTAGTGCATTAAAACAGAGTTTAGGTTTACCGAACACCAGGCAAGTAACAGTGTCCTCTCAGCTCTGCATTTATCTCATTGATAGAAAAAACTACTTATATGATTCCTTTGGTTCAGCTTTGCATAAATTGTCAACTTTAAGGTAATACACTGGAGCATGTCTATGCCTGATCTACAAGTGAATGCCAGCTCCTTAAAATAAGGATATAATAGAATGCAAATTTAGTCATGTTATAAAAGAAACAAAATATCAGAGAAAGTTTTAAGTAAAACAGGAAAAGAGACAACCTAATAGAATGAATGGCAAAAAAGTATAACTACTAATGGAGGCTAACATGTTATTCCTTGATCTTGTAGATTTTGAAATCCTAACTGCAACTGGATTTGTGCATTTATTTTTATTACAATAAAAAGGTGGCCAGCTCTATCATTTGTATATGTTAGAAAATTGTTCATAGACTAGGCATCTATAATATTTCTGTTACCTACAAAATAGTACAATCATAGCTTTTTGTTATCAATATTACTTGATAATGATAGAAGTACAGAGTGCCATTAACCAGTAAAGGTGATATTAGAGACTCCTGTAGCATTTATTTGTGCACCTTTTAGTTCTACAAAATGTATGACAAGTGTATGTGCAATGCTTGGGAGAAATAAATCTAATTTTAATCTACACGATATTTCAGTAAATATACTGAACAATTTATGAAACTACTTTTAGGAAAAGAGCTGAATGCCTCCCTGTTTTGATGGCTCATAACCCAATACCACCATACAAGTAGAAGGTGAACAGTTATTCTTGACAGGGAGGCCTGAACATGCAAACACCTCACCCCTAGTTTTATCCTGCACCTGTTCTAAATTTTACCTGAAACTTTCTCTGGTTCTGAGTAACAAACACCTAATGATTATTCACACTTTACAATACTTGATTTTAGGAAGCTAAGATTTTTTAGACAAACTGCCAGTGCCAGTACTCTTTCCAATTCTTAGTGCCTTTTGGGGATCCCTATAATATCGGACAAGATGAAGAAACATTTAGCTTGCAAACACTCTGGAGATTTTGTAGGCCTGTACTCAGTCAGTCACAGGGAAGAGCTGTAACTGTAGAAATGCCTTACTGAAACAAATAAGCTGTAAGAAAAGCCCTTCTCCTTAGAGCCTTTCTGAATTCCAGCCCAATTTCCACTTCTTTCTACCACAATATTTTAACCACCCATTCATTCAGATATGGAACTTGGCAAAGGGACAAATAATATCGGAAGCAGTATACCAGCTCAAACCAGGAGAAGTTCTTTTCCCTCTTGTGGTAAGTTCTAAGAATCTTGAAACATTTGTTCCATGAACTCAATGATTTTGCCCTTAACTTATACCTTGGGGGTGTAGATTTCTTGCCCATCAATAAGTCGAATGAATTAGCCTCACCAAATCCTGGCTTTATAATTTAATAGCTGTGGGATATTAGATAAACGATCCACTTGCTCTGTGCCCCAATTCTTTTCCTGTAAAATGGAAAAAAAAAATAGTATCTCCATCATACATGAGAATTACATAAGGTAATATGGGCAAAATTACTGAAAAATTATCATGAAGACAAATTTGAAAGCTACTTATAGCAAGGAATGAAGTTTATCATATAGCGGCTCTATCTGATATGCATTTAAAGAGCTTCCTGTTATTTGTAATATTTAATTTAATGGTAAATGCTGAAATCTGTCTTTGGAGAGATTCTTTCCTTTTCTTTCCTGATAAGGCAGATGTTCAAGGGTATTGGCAAAGTAAACTAATAAGAAGGAACTGCTTCTAAGAGTTAAGTACATTGGTAAAAAAACGTAAACCAAATTATTTCCATTAGTTGCACAGGAAAAATATCTGGTCTCTGTATTTGCAGAAGGTGGTGAAAAACTCCAATTCTGAAAGGGGATAAAAGGCATCAATAAGAGGAGAGCCCTATGTGATGGGGTATGGCTAAAGGATTTTAGGAATAAAGTTTTCATATTTCACAAAACATGTTCTTATCCATTTTTGCAATTCTTTCAGTTATCCCTGAATTTTCAACAAATGCTACATCTGTTATTAGCTGAGTGAAAGGAGAGACTGTCTCAACATTGTGAAGAAAGCATTTTGGGAAGAAAATACAGCAGTCAAGGGAATGAGAAGGGAAAAAATGAGCCCAACAGAGAAGCCTGGAGTAGCAGACTGGGAAAAGATGTAACAAATAACAAGAAAGACGGGTTTGTTTGAACCCTAGCTTTGTCTCAGAATTACTAAGGGAGAGTAACCCAATAAGAGATAGGACACATTGCAATTATATGTTAAGGAGGTAGGGGGAATCCTTTCAATTTAGATGTTAAACACAGGATGTTCCCCAAGGCTGGAAAACCTGAGAACACTGAATAATGGACAAAGAAGTGTGAATTGGGAGGCTAAAGTGTTTAATCTTGAAGCAATTGTGACTCCACAGCATTGAGGCCTAAGGGGCAGTCAAATTAAAAGACCAAGAGGTACAGTTCTAAAGGGCATTGCCCATTCAAAGGAAATCATACTTTTTAAGTCATTTGTTTCAGTGTTAAGAGAATCAGATATTAGGAATGTGTCAAGGTCTGCAGTCCCAAATTATCACTGTCTTTTTAGAGCTCCCAGTTTTCTATGCAGAAGGACTATTGTTTTCAAAGAGGACATAAAATCTTGAGTACCAATTCTAGTTTCCTTAATATAAAATTTAAACTAATGTACAGTACTAATACAAGGTGTTAATAAAATGGGGTATATGGAAAAATATACCTATGCTATGAACCACAGTTAGTAGTAATAGTCTGAAGATGTTCATTTATAATCTGTGACAAATGTTCCGCAACAACATAAGATGCTGTTGGAAGGGTGATGCATGGGAATTCTGTATATTATTCGGGATTGTTTTGTAAGCTCACAACTTCTATAAAATATATATGCAAAAATACTTAAAGGAAAATCTGAAAGAAAAAAAAAAAACAGCCAAGTTCAGATGAGTTTATTTTCCCCTACTCAAAGATATTGAAGTATATTTGTTAAATATAAAAATAAATTTATTGATATGGAGGGAATAATTTTCCCCTCCCTTTCCATCTTTCAAGAACTTCAGTCTTTCAAGAACTTCAAACAAATAGTGAGAAATAAAAATAAAGAAATAAAACTAATTTAGTGAACTCTTTCTGTTGTGGAAGCAGAGAGATTCAATGATCGCATATGGAAAGCCAGGACTCAGTAATAATTTTGTGAAGGAAAATTTATTTATGACCGGCTGGGCTTGGTGGACTCCTGTCCTAATAAAAACCAAGAACCCAATAGGATTTTTGTGGGTTTTTTTTTTTTTATACAGAGGATGTAGGAGTACAGAGTGAAATGGTGGGTGGTGCTTATATGCAAAAGGACTTTTTGTTAGTTTCTTAGAGTGTCAAGTGTTTTATCTGAGTATCAGGAAGGTTTTCAATTAACACATACTCTCTAGGTAAGCTTCAATTAAACACATACCCCCCACACATACCTTACACATTCCAGCTAAGCTCAATTACCATATCTAGTTTGCATCCTCCCTGAATATTCAAAGTCTACAGAGCCTGTATCACTTAATTGGCTTTCTGGGACTGGAGAGGTTGGCATGGTTACTAAAGGCGGGGCTGCAGTTCTTATTGTTTGACACATACTGCCCAGGTTATTTGTGAAGAAACATACAGCCCCCCCACCCCACCCCCACACACAGCTCATATCATTCCCCACTTTGATGCCAGCTTAACTTGTTAATCTTTGGCATCACTATCATTGGAGTTATGAGGTGGGCAGTTGTTTGTTGTTTTGATTACCCCACCTATTTCCCAGTGAGGGCCTAAAGATAAAGTTTTGGGTAATATCCAGGGCTTTTTCTTGTTCCCAGAAGAAGGTTTTGTTCTAGATAGCAGAATCTTGGGGGTGGGGGTTTTCCAGTAGTCATCTGGGAGTTACTGATGTTCACATGGATTTTCTGCCAGGTTCCAGATCCATCTATTTATTTTTTATTTTATAAGCTGGCTTTATTTTCTTTTTAGAGACTTTACACTTTTAATCTTAAAAGGGTGCTTAATCTTTTTTTCTGTAGCTACTTCTTGCTGGCCATGGGCTATAGTCCCTACCTGACAAGGTGTAAAACCTCTGTTATTTTATTTTGACTGGAGGAAGATGGATCTGGCATTCTGTATGAAGCCGGATAAAGTTTTCACACGGCTAACAAGATGCTCATTCTGAAAGAAACAAATTTAACTATAACTTTGGGAATACATGTTTTTTTTTTAAAGAGGACACTAGATTGCAGAAGTAGAAAAGGCTAGGTGCCTGCGAAGATGGTACCTTTCTAAAGTTGGTGGGGGACAGTATATATAAGTTATTTTATGTTCATGGTTAACCCCAGAGAGAAATTGTAACAGACAATGGTATTAGGCACTTAGCTTTGTTTTTCTTAAGACACATCCCAGGCTGTTCAATGGCGAGCACTCTTAGGTTTCTTATGTTCATTGACTGGCACTCGTGTGTTTTGTCAGGTGCTTCTGGTGAACTGGTACTCTTGGATAGCTTACCTTATTCAGGATTAGTAAACCAAGCTGGATATTCCTTTCGCTTTAATAGCTGAGAGAGTGATCAGAGCTATAGAGTAAAGGTTTTATATTTTGGCTTTAATTGAGCAACTTCTGATAATTTTTTTTACTGTTTTTATCAGGTTTTGTTTTTTTGAAAACCTATTTGGCTAAGCTGGTTAGGGCATTTTTTCCCAGATGAGTGCTTTGGTGAAGGTTATGAAGGACTTTTTACTATACTACTTCTGGCAGGTATATCTGACCATTTTTAATAAGCTACCCATTAGTTTCCAGGGTGAACCCTAAGCTAGCTGCCCTGGTTTGTTTACCCTGGGTATACTATGGTACACTGTGGAATTGTAAGTACTAGTATAGGTGCTGGAATAAGGGGTAGGAGGGAAACCTGGGTTGAGAGTTTGATACATCCTTATTTGCACCTTGGGGGTTTTTCAGTAATTGAGACTGGTATTAATTAACCAATTACCTGTAAGCCACTGGTGACCCTGGGCTTAAGCACATCCTTCACCTAGTGTGGGGAGAACGATGAGAAAGGTTGCTCTTAAGTTAATTTGGTGGCCTTTTAATTAAAGGGGTAGTTGGCCCCATTGCTCTCAGGCAAGGTGGTCACTTTTTTATTTTATAGACATGTTTATTAACTATTCAGAAAATGAAGTTGATCAGGACCTTTAATATGTTCAAAGTTTTTCTGTATATGATTAGAAGCATTACCATAGTTATCATATATCTAGAATAGAATATAGGTACAGCACTTAATACTAATATATTAATGTATAAGTTTTTCTTGAGCTACAATTAATAGCTTTAAGTTTCAGGTTTGCAATACTATACAGGTTTTTTTCCATGGGAGCAAGCTTTAGTGCCAATTGTGTTTAAGTTCTACTTACAGTATTCTGGTATTTACTGCTCCACTTCATCTGTTCTTCACAGAAGCTGCAGCACCATTGACTCTAGAGAGAAACTAGGGAGTAGAGAGTAGATCTTACTGGCCTGGTGCATAGCACTCTCTGGTACTATGAAGCAGTGCCAGTTTAGAGACAGTGTCTGTCATACAATTGGTTGTACTTAGCCACTGCTGGCTGCTGCAGGAGCTCAAAACTGCAAAGTAGTTTTCATCCACTTCAGAAGCATGACCAGAGATGTAGTAGATACTTCTATTGTTTTAGGGGTCAGTGACCAAACTAGCCAATAACTCACATGGAAAAGTACCTTGCAGATACTGGACACCTGGTTTGAATGCACAAGAGATTTTGACAACGTTGAAGTTCATTTCTCGATTTTTATACATTTTTAAAAACGTTTTTAATGCAATGTGCTATATATTAAATGAACTTTCAGTACTTTGCTTTTTACATTTACACTTTTACCATGAAGACATTAATTAGACCTATTTTATTTTAGCAGTAGAGGAAAAAAATCATTTTTTATTTTTAAAATGAAAACTGAAGATTTCCAATGGAATCAAGGTAACTTTTTACTGCCACCACTTGAATATGCACAATGAGGTGACTTTCAGGCAGGTTTTATTGTTACGAAGTTATTTTTTTTCCATTAATACCAATTTAGATTTTTAATTAATAATAGTTTTTTAGAACTAGCCATTTAAATGTTTTAATTTGGATGATGCTCTTATAAATTTTTATACTTTAATTATACAGACTGGTTAATTTACCTTAGATTATAATTGGCAACCAATGGATTTTACTTTATGCATTTACGAGAAGGCAGATTTACATTTTTAATATAATTTTATTAAACATGAACTTACAGTTTTTTATTATTTTAAAGATCTAATACATATACTATTAACTTATTAACCTGGTATTTTACAAACCAAAGAAAGACTTTCCTGAAGGCTCTCTTTTGCTGGCTTTTCCAGACTAGGGGTTTGCAGTTTCTTCCCTTTGTGGCTTTTTTAAAAATTAATGGCTTATAACCAAAATGTTTTCAATGATATGATACAAATTTTGGTTTAGACTTGCAGTAACCATAAGCAAAGGCAAACTAAGTTTATAATTACCATTACAATATTTGAAGTCTAGGGGTAGGTGAAATTAGTTATAAAATAACTGTAATTAAAGGTAAATTTAAGTTGTAATTATTACTATAGTAAGCACTAACTAAACTTGAAGTAGTCATAAACGAAAGTAAATTAATTTAAGATTATTAGAATAGCTGAAATTTAAGCTACATTTACTCCACTGTAATAATTTCAGTTATTAAGTCTTATACACACACACACACACATATATATATAAAGGTACTTATACAATATTTTAAATTTTTAGTTCCTAGGAAGTTTTTATTTAAAATCAATTTGGGTACCTTTATTTATTATGCATTTAAAATAATTTTATTAGTAACAATTCTGTGTAGTTTTTTCACCTTTGCCAGCAATTAAATAAATTTCACTTGTGAGTTAGGCATTAAATTTACTAGCAAGACAGTACTGGCATTCAAAGATTCATTTCCAGGTTACCTTGTACCTTCATTCAACTTGTAACAGGTGAACTCAATTTGATTTTCTAGGCACAAGCAAAGTGACAAAGTTAGATAGATTTTAAAGTTGAACACAAAATTAAGCACAGATTAAAACAAAAGAATTTTATTCCTTTGCATTTCTGGGGCAATTTTAGACTTGGGAGACAGGCTTATTAATTTTAACATGAAGTTGCCAAGCCAAATTGTGCTTTTTTCTTTGCAGTTTTAGCTTTACGACTTTATTGTTTGATAATTTTCTAATTAAGCCAGCCATTAAATGCCCATTAAGTGATTAGAGGTTCATTGTTCTAGCTAACAAGCTTTTGGTTTCTGAGGCAATAGCTTTCTTGCTAGATAAAGGCACTTTCCAGTTTTACAGTTTTTAAAACTTTCGAAAGCATTTTAACACAATCCTGCAAAAAGAAATTCAGTACCAGGAAGTAGAATGGTAAAACATGGGTAAAGTTGATTATGCAAAGGTATGCTGGCCTGTGACAACCCTGGGGAAAGGAACTTCCACTGCATTCATTTTGGCTCTGCTTGGCACCTTTCAACTTTATTTTTTCAGGTAGTTGGGTGTGGTTAGATAGGAATGCAGCTTGCAAAAGTATGGACCTGGTAGGAGGGGTAAGCCCTAGGCTCTCAGCCATTGCCATGCGCCCCCCCCCCCCCCCCCCCCCGGGGAAGGGTTGGGTGAACGCAATGGCTGGCAAGTCCCAGGACAATGGCTGCTAAAATGGCTTGAAGAAGCTTTTCAGGTTCCAGTGCTCTCTGGCTGGGCGGGGGGGTGGGGTGGGGCGAGGGATTTCTATGTTGGCAGGGCCATGGTTTAAGCCACTGCTCTATGACCCAGCCATCCTGAATAGGGCCAGATTTAACAAGCCTGGGTGCACAGCATGGATGCTTCTCAGCCCTGTCAAATGGTGAGTGGTGCACAAGGGCAGGGACGGGTTTAGAGCAACAGAGTGGAGCACACGCACGTTCAACCTTCACAGTTTGCTTTATAAATGATTAATTATCCCACTCCTTTGCCAATGGCAAGGGAGGGTCTCCTGCTTAACCAAAGTTCATTATTTCACACAATTCAATACTACTATTTGAAGGTGTGAAAATATACACTGGCATCAAACAAACATAGAACCACACAGGCCATCAGTTTGACTCATAATATACATTGGCATCAAATAAACACAGAAACACAAAGTCCATAATTTGACTCATAATTTTCATTTCTCTGGTATGGCCGTTTTTGAGCTACAGCTTGTTAATTATTGCAACCTTAGGGAGGGGGATCTTCTAACACTAAACTTTTAACAGGACTTTTGCCAACCCTTGCTGTTTTTAAAACAAGCTCATTTGCAATCCAGCACCAAAACAAAGGCATTTCTGGCTAAACCTTTCCACTGTTTAACTTATTCAGACTAAGCTTTATTACAAAAACCAATCATTTTTCTATAACCAAGATTTTCCAAATCCAGATCAATTTTTCAGGATGCTTTAGGATTTAAACCCATCAATGTCCTTTTTCACTATAATCAAACCTTCACTATCTAAGTGGAGGCAGAACCAGAACCAGATGCTAACCCACAGTTAGCTAAACCTATACATCAGGTTTTTTTCTCTTTTATTTCAGACCTGGAGAAGATGGCTTCCCCCCTCCCTTCTCCCCCGCCTCCCCCCCCCAAGGTACTGGGGCCTTGTTTGGAAGCCGATCAGGCTCCCCTTCTAATGTTTAAAGTTAGGTTTTCCTAACACTATGCCCCCTCCCCCCCCCAAGGGGGTCTTACCTGTTTGGTGTGTGGAGGTTTTTCATTTCCAGAATTTCCTTTTAGACCTTCTGGTGCATCCAATTGTCCCAAGGAGGACTCCAACGGAGCCCACATTATTTTTCTGAACTGAAAGGAGTCCAGGGGTGCCCAGATTTGCAGTTCACCTCATCCCTCCCAGCTTTCTCAAAGATACCCAAAAGGGGTAGCAAAGTGCTGCCATCTCTGTCCTTCACTGTAATCCTAGACAAAGAAATGTTGTGGAAGCAGAGAGATTCAGTGATCATGTATGAAAAGCCAGGACTCAGTAATAATTTTGGGAAGGAAATGTATTTACAACTGGCTGGGCTTGGTAGACTCCTGTCCTAATAAAAACCAAGTCCCAAATAGGATTTTTGTGTTGTCTGTTTTTTTTTTATACAGAGGATGTAGGATTATGGAGTCAAACGGTGGTGCTTATATGCAAAAGGACTTTTTGTTAGTTTCTTAGAGTTTCAAGTGTCCTATCTGAGTATCAGATAGGTTTCCAATTAACAAAATACACTCTAGGTAAATGTGAATTAACACATACACCCCACACATATCTTCTACATTCCAGGTAAGCTTGAATTAACGTATCTAGTTTGCATCCTCCCTGAATATTCAAAGTTGGACTGGAGAGGTTGGCATGGTTATGAAAGGCGGGGCTGCGGTTCCTACTGTTTGACACACATTGCCCAGGTTATTTATGAAGAAACATACAGCCCTCTCCCCCAGCTCATATCATTTATATTACTGAAAATTCTGAAAGGCTATTTTGATAGTTGATATGATTTACGCTTTCCATTTGTATCCCCTCCTAATAATTATGTGATATAGTATTTTTATAGTGAAGATAATGGAAAAATAGGATAAAAGTATTAGCATCCCTTATCCCACTTGATATTTTCTTTCTGATAAATGACATGGTATAAAACGACATCTTCCCCCTTGATATTCCTTATGAAAACTGTTACTGAATATATGACTATAGAATACACTATTTTCTAGTTACCACTTCTCTAATCTAGATGTTTCAGTACATGCTTAACTTTCTTATTTTTCATCCATTAGAGCATAACCATTTTCCAATTTACTGCAAACTTTTGCACAAGATTTTAATTTTTTAAAATTTTATTTTTAATAGCCATCCTAGTAGATGTGAAGTGGTATCTCATTGTTTCTCTTTTTTCCCTCAAACACTTTCCCTTCACCCTCCCCTGGTAAACTCTAATCTACTTTATATCTTTGCTAATTTGCATTTTCTAGTCATCTCCTATAAGTGATATTATACAATATTTGTCCTTAAGTGCCTTGCTTATCTAATTGAGCATAGTGTTTCAGGTTTTTCCATGTTGCAGCATGTCTCATTACTTCATCCTTTCTGGTGGTCAAATAATATTCCATTGTGTGTATAGACCACATTGTTTATCCCTTCATTTGTTGAATAACATTTGGGTTGTTTCCACCTTTTGGGTATTATGAATAATGCTGCTATAAACCCTGGTGTAGAAGTGTCTGTTTGAGACCTTGTTTTCACTTTCTTTGGGCATATAGCTAGAAGTGGAATTACTGAGTCTCAGAAATTCTATATTTAACTTTTTGAGGAACTGCCATATTGCTTTTCACAGTGGCTACACATTTTACATTCCACATGCTCACTGTTCTCGATGGATAAAACTATCAATGACCTAGATAATTTCTCACATATTATGCAAAAATTTGCTGGTTAAACCTCTTTGAACCATTATATTCTTGATAAATTTAAAACTTCAATTTCCCCCCCATTATCCAGTTTCCATTCTAGATATCTGATATGTGTTCCTAGTCTCATTACCATGGCTCATTTTTTGAAAAGCAACACTTGACCTATCCAGTGACCATCAACTCTCTCAGCCACAGGAAGTAACCCACATCTGAATTATTTCTTGGAAATCCTTTCCTTAAGTCTGTGAGCATCACAATGATCTGTTTGTGCCTACTTTCCCATGAAGCCATGAACCCTAAAGCAAAAAAAGGCCTTTTTAACAACAGCACTATTCTCTCAAACCACAAATTCTAACCAGGCCACACACTGCTTAAGTGATAAGACAAGTCTTTAAGGCTGGCTCCTTTTAAGAACTTGGGTAGTAATGTCATGTAGCCTAAGTATAGGTATTTAGACATTTTCACGCTTTACCTCTTTTATAAAAATTTACTGTTAGAATTTTTTTTGAATTTTCACACTACACAAACCCATATCCATATATGGCAAATGTTGTTTAATGATAAAGTTAATTACAGTAATGAAGAAAATACAAGAATATTTAGAAATGCACCCAAATGGTTGTATCATAGAGCAAAGTTTATTTCCCCATCATATACTTAATCTTCCAAAGCAAACATAATTCAAATTCTCATGTGACTATACTATTAAAATATTGAAAATACTATAAACTTGGTTTTGATTTAAACATGATTAATTGGATACACATGTTTACTAGCTTTTCCCAAGCACAAATAAACTGGCAGTAAAGGAACAAACAAGGCATATACTCAGAAGAACAAAGAGAACAGAGAGAGAGAGAATGTCAAAATCTTGAGATCCGTATCACGATTCAATAAAATTCAGTAGAATTACTAATGGAGAGTAGAAAAATAATAAATGTAGTTCTGCACAGGACAAGGTGTCAGCATGAGGAATTAAGAGAAGACAGCAAAAATCTAGCTAATTTGCACCAGAGAACCTTGGTTTCTTAGGAATTTGAGGAACCTTCTATCTGAATCGATAGGCATGAGTGGGTGGGGCTGAAAACAAGACAATTGTTTAGAACTGTGTATAAGGACCAAGTCAGTCTCAGACCCCATTTCCCACTTCACATAACCACAATTTACTCACAATAATAGAATACAGGAAGTAAATTCTCTGGAATTATTGGCCCATATAAGATCTAGACCCACGAAATTAGGGACATTTGATGGGAAGGTAAAGGTACTAGATTGAAAACAGGATAATATATGATACTAAATGGTAAACCACCAAGTCCTCTTCCCTGCTTCTCTCCTAGTACTCTGATAGCCAGACTTGTCTCCACCACCACCGCCAACTGCAAGTCATAATTCAAAATATTTCCCTTTAAATAAGCAACTATTCCAACAGAAAAGACATACAATTGGGGATCTCCTGGGACTACACTCTAGAGTAAAGAGGCCATCTTGACAAGATTGGCACACATACATGGAGATTATAATCAACATTTTAGTATCCACGTCTTACACATAGATTGCCAAGTATTTGAAGAGGACCTCAACTTGAAAGAAAAAAAAAAAAAAAAGAAAATCACAAATAAAACAGCAAATGAACTTGTAATAAAAATGTAAAACTGGAAAAGCACTTTAAAATTATATATACTACAGTCAGAAAGATAAAAGATATTGCTTACCTGCAAATGAGCATGAGATTATAAAAATATTTGAGAAAGTTAAAAAAAAAATCTCTTGGCTTTCAAATATACAGTAGCAAAAACAAAATTTTTTAAATCAGGCATGTTGAAAGGTAAAAGTTGAGGGAGTCTCTCAATGTAGAAATGTCTTTGTTTTGCCTGAGCTGCTATCACAAATGCCACAAACTTGATCCCCCTTAAACAAAGGGAATTTACTATCTCACAGCTTCAGAGGCCAGAAGGCTTACTTATCCTGCTGAGGTTGATAGGGATCTGCCTGCAGGCAATCCTTGTGTTTCCTCCACTGTCCTTCACATCACAAAGACCTCTCACTTTGTAGGGTTCTGTTGACTTTCCAGGGGCTTACTATATCTCTGGCTTCTAGTTTCTCTATCTAAAGCCTCCAGTAATGTGGATTAAGTACCAAATTCTTTCAGTTGGGCTAGCCTTAACAACAACAACAAAAAAACTAGAGATCCCATTTTAACAGGTTCCCACCCACAGGAATGCAGATTAAAATAAAGATTAAAATAAGGAACATGCCTAAATTGGGGTGTAGTAGCAGAGGAGTCAGGTATATGCAGTATCGAAGGCCAGGACACGAGAACACTGAGAAGAAAAATGTCTTATTTCAACCGGGAACACTGAGAAGAAAGATGTCTTATTTCAACCGGGTGGGCTGGGTGGACTCCTGTCCTAATAAAAACCGAACCCCGAATAGAATTTTTGAGTCCCTTTTATACAGAGGAAATAAGAGTGGGGAGTCAAATGGTGCTTGTATGCAAAAGGATTTTTGTTAGTTTCTGTAAGTGTTTTATCTGAGTTTTAGGTTATTTCCTCCAGGTAAGCTTGATTTAACACACATTCCCCACATTCCAGGTAGGCTTGAGTTAACACATATCCCCCACATTCCAAGTCAGCTTTTAGAACGAACCCCCCACATTCCAGGTGGGCTTCACACATTTGGCTTGCATCCTCCCTGAATATCTAAAGCCTATAGAGTTTACACTTCTCAATTGGCTTTCCAGGCATATTTGGATATAAAATAAGTTTGAACTTATGCACAGGCTATATTAGGGGCACATAATTCCATTTATAATTCACTCTAAGAAAAAGATGGAATATAGTAGAGAAAATGAAAATATATATTCACATATAACACATCCAAATAATGAAGCTTTCGGGATGAAAGGGGAAATTATAGGGCAGGAAATTTACTAAGAAATAATATTTTTAAATATCATGCATCTACCAAAAGCATGAGTTTGCAGATTAAAAGGAGCCTAGAGGATCCAGAATAAAAAGCCATGGTAAGGCACAAAAGAGTGACATTTTAGGATACTCAAAATGAGTTATAACCATAAAGATATAATCATTCACCCAATTCCTTTCTTTTCAAGTTATGGCCACTAACTTCAATGCTTACTTACAAAATAAGTATCAACTTTTAAATAAAACACATTCTTCCTAAAATATTGCCTGAAGTTAAATACTTGCAATTTTATGATTCCATAGAAGACTGCTATAACAGAATTCAGAATTATTTAGTTAATCCTCCCTAAAACAAAGTAAGTCTTAATGGTCTCAGACCAAGGCAAAACAATCCTTCTTACCTATCACTTTGTGATAAAGCGAATACCAAATACATAGAAATTGTCTCACATATTTTCCTTAGTGGAAAAATATGGCCTATTCAACCATTTTGTATTTTCACTTGACTATTTTTGAAGTGATAAATATGTATATTTTTTCTCCTAATAACTGAGCATGAAATTCCCATTTCACAGTTACTGTGAGTTCAAATATTTAATTAGCATCTATTGCCTTAAGAAAATCTTATTTGTCTTTCCCCTCAAGAGTTTCAAACTTTTTGCTTGTTGTGCAATATATGCCTGGGTAAGATGACCACTGGTATCAATTTATCACCAATATGAGAAACAATGAGTCAAAATTTGCTCATGAAGCTTTACTCTGTAGACCAGAATTGACTTAGACTTATGCTGACATGGCATGAAAACAATTGTCTACAGTAAGTTGCATTATTAAGCACTTAAGCCACTATTCTGACCAAGCCGTCTCAAGAAATTTCCTCTTAAGTAGAACATAATTTCCTCAACTATACAAAACTTTCACTTGATTTCTTTTTCAAAGGAAAGCAACAAGCACACAAGAATATAATGAAACAATTCTTTACATTAGTGTTTCGCTGAACAGAAACAAGTGGCAAGCCATCAATTCTTTACATTAGTAGTTCGCTGAACAGAAACAAGTGGCAAGCCATCAGGTAAAGTGAAAGATCTGATTTTAAAATCAAGTAGAAATGTTCAGGTACACGAAATCTAACTTTTAAACTCCTTATCTAGATGCCTGGTCTAACCACAGGAATGAGTGGTGAAAACTGAATTTATCCCAGCACTTTTGAGCATAATTTCCTGATCTGATAGCTGTAAGGCAGGTTCACAGACCATTTTCCAAATAAGTCGTTTTTAATAGTGAAGATTTCAGCAAGTCTAGAAAGTATAAAGGGAACCAAGAAAAGATACACAGAGCTCCTAGGTTCAAGTCGTTTCCTTATCATAAGCTCCAGATGTCTTCATTCTTTGTCCCAAGACTTGCTCATCTTTTTGCACTATCACATCACGATGAGGATGGGAAACAAGTTTATACAGAAAAGAAGGGCCAGTGTAATGGCTCTGCAGCCCAATAATGCAGCGATAGCAAGTCATGTTCACAGTGCAAAAGGACACACATTTTCTAAAATAGGAATTCTAATCCCACTTGGCTGCTGTGTGTGAATTTAACCTTTAGAATTAGAATTTTTGAACCCCTGGAAATGAACTAATGCTTTGTGTAAACTACAGAAAACAGATGGGAGTGTGTTCCAGGCAGCATATTTAAATACAAAGACCATTTCTGTACCTGTAAAAGCTGCTTTGTTGCCTCAAAGGATAAATCCTGAGTTTAACAAATCAAATGAAGCTACTCAACACCACAGCTCAAATTCAGAAGGGACACATACTTCTATGATTCCCAAATGTCCACATTTCATAGAAATGAGAAGCATACAATTGGCCTGACATAAGGAATACCTGTTTTTTTCTTTCTAGAAGTGGTAACCTGGATCTTCAGTTCTCAAAAACTAAGTGTTCATTGCCAGATTGATTACAGATTTTTGAGGTTTTCAGTAACAAAAAATAGATAGCTACTTCTAATAATATCTTGAGTTCAACAGTTTCTGTTCATTTTTGTATTAATGAGGCAAAATTTTAGATTGGTGAAAAATAATGCCGTATTGTGCTAAAACCCTAATTTTTTTTTAAAGATTTCTCTCCCTTCCCCGCCCCCCCCCCACCCCGGTTGTCTGTTCTCTGTGTCTATTTGCTGTGTCTTGTTTCTTTGTCCACTTCTGTTGTTGTCAGCTGCATGGGAATCTGTGTCTCTTTTTGTTGCATCATCTTGTGTCAGCTCTCCATGTGTTGAGCACCATTCCTGGGCAGGCTGCTCCCTCCTTCGCGCTGGGCGGCTCTCCTTACGGGGCACACTCCTTGGGCGTGGGGCTCCCCTACGCGGGGGACACCCCTGCGTGGCACAGCACTCCTTGCATGCATCAACACTGCGCATGGGCCAGCTCCTCACTTAAAACCCTAATTTTTAAGTGAATGTTTAATGAAGTTTACTTCCTAGAGAGAGGTAGGTTCATCTTGAGACAACGTTAATAACCTACATGAAGCAACTTAAAATTCCCCAACTTTTGTTAACAGGCAGACATGGTAACTGTGATAACCATGATTACAGTGGGAGCCTTAATGAAGATATCCCAGTAGTAGTAGAGAGGATGCAATTCCACATGAGCAAGGTTAAAATTGAAGGTTTTTGTGTGTGTTTATGTTTTGGTGGAAGGATAAGTTTGATGAGTGAGAGAAAGTGGGCCTCCATTAATCACCATATTGCAAGGATCTCAAATACACACACATACACAGAGAACATTAAAACCTAAGCTATTGGGAAGCAGATGTGGTTCAACTGATAGAGCTTCCACCTACCATATAGGAAGTCCAGGGTTTGATATCCAGGGCCTCATGGCCCATGTGGTGAGCTGGCCCATGTGGAGTGCTACCACATGCAAGGAGCGTTGCCCCACGCAGGGGTACTCGGCATGCAAGGAGTGCAGCTCCATGCAGAAGTGGTGCCACCCACATGGAGAGCTGATGCAGCAAAATGATGCAACAAAAAAGAGACACAGAGAAGAGACAATATGAGATACAGTGAACAAGGGAGCTGAGGTGGAACAAGAGAATGATCACCTCTCTCCCACTCTGGAAGGTCTTAGGATGGGTTCCCAGAGCCACCTAATGAGACTACAACAGACACAGAAGAAAACACAGCGAATGGACCCAGAGAGCAGACAACAGAGTGGGGGAGGGGGGAGAAATAAGGGAAAACAAAAACTAATCTATCAAGAAAGGGGTAAGAAAAGGAAAGGACAAAGGATGTTTGAGGTGGTAGGAGATGGGACATGTTGGTCCTACTAATAGACACTAAATTTTACCCTGTGATTAATTACCTTGCTTTTCTCTGAACAGCATGGAACACATATGAAATGCAACAGAACTATGAAGTAGAGTCATTTTGTACCTACATGTGTGGTTTTGACGTCCTTTATAAGTTGATGGGAAAAAAACCTATTTCTAATACATAGATCTTCTGCTCCTTAGAAGGAATTTGAAGATAGAAGATGTGGCAGTTTGATATTATTTATGAATTCTAAAAAGAGATATTATGTTTGTAACCTGGTCTGTTCCTCTGGGTGTGATATCCTTTGATTGTATTAAATTCAAAGATTTTACAGCTACTTAAGTCAAGATTAGGGCTT
The DNA here is from genome assembly GCF_030445035.2 of Dasypus novemcinctus. Taxonomy (NCBI): domain Eukaryota; kingdom Metazoa; phylum Chordata; class Mammalia; order Cingulata; family Dasypodidae; genus Dasypus; species Dasypus novemcinctus. Next base: position 37,936,225 of record NC_080704.1, read on the forward strand.
TGATTTGACCATGTCCTTAGGGTGACTCAGGGTTGAATCCACACCACCTTAGCAGGCTATATAAATGGACACTCACACGGAAGACACAAGGGAATAGAAAGCTCCATAGATGCCAGAGGAGAGAACTTTGTCAGCTTTGATCCTGAGGCCTGGGAAGAGAGATGAACAATTTGCCTGAAGAGTTTTCAGCTGAAGAGAATAGAGCAGCTAAGCCCTATGTCAGCCTACAGGTAAGACACACAAAACAGCTGGGCCCATGGAGCATTAAGAGGAAAGAGGAAGGCTGAGCCCTCACAGAGGTGGCCTGCCATCGTGCTTCAACACATGACAAATGATTTTGGTGAGGAAGTTCCTCATTTGGTACCTTGAGTTGGACTCTTTAGGCCTTATAACTATAAGCTTCTACTGCAAATAAATACCCTTTATAAAAGCCAACTGATTTCGGGTACTTTGCATCAGCATCCCTTTGGTTAATACAGAATTCATGCAAGGTTTAGTTTCCTTTTTTTTTTTTTTTAAGGCTAAGTCTATACCTCAAGTCAGAAATTTCTTCATTTTACTGCTACTGATTTACATAGTTCAAAGGCTAGCCTTTTTTTCAGGTTTATTAAATCATTTTAGTTAATTGTGGAAGCCTGTTTTACTACTAAATATCACAACTCTTTCTCTACTCCCGCTGATGCAACATAACCTACAGTCCTAATTTTAGCTGCCCCACTAGTGTTATTTTAACAAAACCCAAAAGCAGGGATTAGTGTAAAGGGTATATAGTTGTTGTTTTAAATAAAAACACCTGATCAATAGTCTCTACTATAATTCATCAGGCTCATAAAAGGTCTATTATTCCAGAAGTTTAAGAATCAGGGCAAAGTGATTATCAAAACTCATGCATTGAGTTCAGTGTTTCACCGATGATAATTTAAGTTTTAATGATGATAATTTTATGTACCATAGACTGAATCACTATTAACCTAAAAGCAGGCATTATAGGCTATGTGGTGTACAAATGAAAGGATGCCACATGATCTGGCGATTACCACTGTGGCCTCCCCACATCAACTTCTGTGACTTTGGGCAGGCTGCGAATTTCCAAATTCATGACAGCAAATAATGTTTGGGATCCAAAAAATACAAATAGAACTTCCAAGAAATGTTCACAAACTCCAGAAATCATGTTAGTACTAATGAACTTTCAATAATCTTCATACTCTTTATTCATAATTAGGGATAAATAAAACATGATTAATAGTTTTACAAATATTAAGTTTGCAACAGAATATAGCCTACAGTGAGTAGTCAAACACTGGAAAACACCAAACAGTCTCAGGTAGTATTTGATTAGCTAAAATTCAGACTTCCTGGGAAGAATGGTATCACTTCACAAAATCAGGAGTTGAAAATTGCCAATTTGGGGACATTTTGGTTCCAAAATTTATTTCTTAAAACATAACACACAGGGTTTCTATAGAATAGATTATGCATATAAACATATTAAGATTTGTTTGCAAGAATGACTCATTAGTAGCAGACAGATGCATGAGCTCACACTTATAACATGGTATAGCAGTTTGAGATTATATATGAATCCCAAAATGAGAAAGATTACGTTTGTAAACTAATCTATTCTGGGTGTGATGCCCTTCAATTATATTGGATTCAGCTGAGGGACCCTTGATTAAATTACCTGTTAAGTTTAGGGCTTTGATTCAACCAAGTCAGTAAGGTGTGACTCAGGTTGAGTCCCTATCCCCTTGGTGGGCTTATGTAAACGGAAACTCACTCAAGAAGACTCCTGGGATGAGAGAGACCTCTGTCATTCCCTCACTTTCCACCACCCCTCCATCCTGGGGCCCTGCAGGGAGATGAGCCATTTGCCTTATAGTATGCAGCTGATATAGAAAGCCAGAAAGACACGCACCTTATGCCAAGAAAAAGATGAAGCCCAGGAAGGAGAGACCAGGCAGAGATCAGCAACCATCTTGCTTTAATATGTGGCGACTGACTTTGGTGAGAAAGCAACCTTGAGTTGGACTCTTTAGGGCTTTGTAACTGTAAGGTTTTACCCCAAGTAAATACACTTTATAAAAGCCAACAGCTTTCTGGTACTTTACAGAAGTAAATACACATGGCAATAGCTGCAAGCTAGACTGACTCAAGTGTGGCCATTCTACTACATACATGTTCTGAGCCTGATTCCCAAAAATGTCAACCTTGACTTTAGATGCCATAAGTCTGCATTTCCTTCTCTTGCTTGGTTTCTACTTGACTTCAAACTTTTAAAATCTCTATTTTGGATTTTTAAGCTTTAATTTTCTCAGTCTGATTAGAATATATTTTTCCTGTGTTCCCAATATCCTTTCTCTCACAAATTGAGACTCAGAAATTTATATATATATACACACACACATTTATATATATATAAATTTCTAGAGAAATGTTAGGAAATTCCCACCCAGACACACTACTGAAAACCCTTCATGACTTGGAGAAAGCTCTATACCGGCACTTAGCATTACACTTAAAGTGAGTTTACCCCCGTTCTTAAACACAAGTCTTTAGAAGGAAGGAGGTAAATTTTGAAGAATAGAACTATTTTTAAATTTAAGAGTAGATATCTTTGAAAATTGAAACTATACATAGACCAGGGGAGAAAATGTAACACATAAACTCACTACCTATAAATTATCCAGTTATTTCTAGACATTCCCTCCCAAACATGTATACACTTGATGCACTCCTCACAAACACACAGGATGTTATACATGTTGATTCATGTATAACAGGATGTATAACAGGATGTTATACATGGTGACATAATCACCAATTATGTCAATGAATTTAGAAAAATATCATTGTTTTTGCAATTATAAAGTTTTGTCAGACACCAGAAATTGAATTTATATTTACATTTTCTAATTATAAAACATATGCAAAAAGAAAAAACATCGGCAAGAAACTTTACCTGCAACTTTTATGCTTTACATACTACCTTAATGTTAACTGATCCCAAAATAAAATCTGACTTATTTAGTATTTCTTAAATGAAGCAAAACTCAGCACTTTTTTGTATTTTCTTAATTTTTAATGCCCTAATTATCTTTGTTAATTGTTCTTCATATCAAGTGCATCTTTTTTGTAATGAGATTATTTTGTGTTATTTTGACAATTTATGTCTAAACACTGAAAAAAGATCATACTTGTTAAAGAGCTGGATCATTCCAACTTTTAATTTACTTTGTTTTTTAGAAATATGCTAATATTCTACATCATATCAGATGTAGCAAAGAGAGTTAATACCTAATGATGAGGCCATTTCTAATATTCATATTTCTATTTCTGGGCACTTCTATCATCCTATCACCTTAACAATCATTATTATAGAACTATATGCCAGGCATGTATAACTTCACTTTTATACAGAAGACAGAGGACCATATTTATATGAAACAACACAAACACAAAACATAAATTACCATATTTATTTGGGAAAGCAGGGCCAATGAAAGTTATTTATAACTATAGATTAATCAGTAATAACATTTTTAAGATTCCTGAGCATATGTTTAATATCCCAGGTCTGGGCTCTCATGAAACTTTTATTGCCTATAAGAAATGCTAGTAGTTTTCTAGGATATAAACTTTTGCTTCCTAGAGAGCAGAGCACATTATGAACATGTTTTTAATAGGACTTCATTTTCTGATGATGGCAATAATACAGATGTGCACTCCCACTTTTTCTGCCCTAGGCCAGACACCTTTGGATATTACATATGTCTCATCCTAGAAAATTTTTCAACTGACTTTAAAATAGATTATGCCTAATTAAAATGCAGATCTTCTACTATTTAAAAAATGGTAAAGATTGCAGTTCATAATGGAATGAATGCTTTGTGAGGTGGGCTGGGAAAGAATGGAAAAGGAGATACTTTAATAAGCCCCTAGAGAGTGCAATGTAGTCTCTCTATATAGCATTCCCTGATTTAAAAAACTTCTTAAACAAGGGAAGTTTCAATAAGAAAATGGTTTTAGGATGCAAGGGTCAATCCTAGGTCAATAAAGAAGTATGAATGCTAATGACCCATATGCATTACAATAGTATACCTCACAAGTCTATCATTACTCCCAAGTCATAAAAGTGATGCAGCTGACAGCAGACGATACAATTTGATAGGTCTGGTACAGAATATAAGATTAAATTGTTTCAGTAACATCGTCTTCATGTATTTTGGCTCAGGCTCAAAGTTTATGTAGTTTGGAATACAAACCGATCTATTTTACTTTGTGTTTTAGCATTACAGGTTGGGTTCACTGGGAAGCCAACTCTGAGATGGAGTGTTTATTAAGGAGTGCCCTTGGGCTCAACACCTATAGAGAGAAGAAAAAAAAAAAGTCCACCGCCTAATTGGCCCAACAGAAGCTTCCTTCTGCCAACCCAGCGGGAAGTGCTGTAGCTAGAAAGACCCTTCAGATGTCTTGTCCAAGAAAGGACTTTCATATTCCCTCATACATCAGTCTATGAGCTCAACCCCAGAAAGTGGTGTAACCCAAGGTAGTTATCGGCAGCTGAGGCAATCCCTGAAAGCCTTGACAGCTGAAGCCTGTCTACCAACAGCACTTGCAGCAGGCTGAGGAAGACAGCCTATGAAGGGGGAACTACATGTAGGTAGTTTGTGCAAAACAAAGAGGTTTGTGCAAAACGGAAGTCCCTTGATTGCATTTTTCCCCTCAGAGTGAGAATGTCAAAAAATGTTCACTGAAATTCATTCACACTTTTCTGACTCCACCCTGCAAGGTGACCAAATGTTATTATTGACCTTTCTTTAAATCATACTGCCTGAAAGGAGTTGAATATCATGTAAAAAGTCGTTCTTGTTTTATTTTGTGTGTGTTGTTTGTATTATAGAGCTTAGAATTTCTATTAAAACAATCATTTTAATTACAATAATCCCCCAGAATAGAAAATAGCCTTTGGTGCTCTGGACCTGCCAGGAGGTGGATCTTGGGCCACAGGAAGAAGTGGACTATGACATCTTTGAACACTGAACCCTCCTGGAAACCCATGAGGGCCATGCTTGGCCCAGCTCCTGTGGTGGCAGTGGCTCCCCCTAGCCCTGTCTGTGAGGGGCACTTAGTCACAGCACTGACTGTCAGCCTCTGGACTTGCCGTTTTGATTTGGGGGGAATAAAAGGAGGGAGAGAGAGAAACCTGTCCCCCTGATTACAAAACATAGTCACTCAAGAGGTGTTATGTAATGACTGAACGGACCACATAGGTCAGAGGGGCTGTGTGACTGAGTCCTTGCCTCAGGATGAACGAGGTAGTCTATGTGGAAGAACTAAGGTCCAACAGTGAGGCCGTGCAGTGTGTCACTGCCAGAGCAGGGGCTTCAAGAACTGGCTCAGTATCATGGCACTCCAGCCCAAGAAACATGAAAAGTGCTCATAATGTAAAAGTCATGACCAGGGCCCTGCTTACTTGGTGAGCTCCAAGCCCTAAAGAGAGTCACTTAAAAAGAACAGAGTATCTTAGCCACAGGCAGAAGTCTCTGAAAACTGAGTTTCTTTTCATTCCTTCTCCTTCCACTGGAGCTTAAGACCCTTCACAGGACAACCATGCTCTCTGCCTGATCCATCCTCAGGGAGATGGCACTAGCTCTTGCCTTCAGGGAGGGTTCAAGCGTTCCCAGCTGAGAAGGTTCTGCCTGCCCCCGAATCCCCTCCCTGGGCCCAAAGGCACTCCTGTTCCACTCAGAAGCCAACCGGCTCCCTTGAGGCCAGGCAGTTTGGCATTTCCTGGGCCTCAGCCACAAACACAGCAGTTAAATTAAAATAAAAAAAAAAAAGCCCAACATTTTTATAAGCCACCAGGGTGCTCCTGTGCCGCACAGACCCAGGTCAGGAGGAAAATAACTTGTGGAAATTCAGGTAAAGGTTCTAAGCTAGAGGAAACTGAGCCACAATACAAGAGGCAGGCCTCGGCTACCGGGACCCTTCTCCTGCCTGGGACCACATCTCGGGATAAAGAGGCCTTTGAGGAACAGGGAAACAAGGAATCTCTTTCAGCCACAGCTACCCACCTACCAATGTTGTAGATGCAGAGTCCTACCACGCATGTCATAAAACGACTTGGCGGTTATGCAGAGGGGACAAAGACTTGCTATCTTGGTGCAAGGTGGGCCAAGAAGGCCATGGCCAGTCTGGGATACCATTAGGTTAGCCTCACCTTGGAAGTAAGGCATAATCTCCATGAATTTTCTCAGTTCCTCAAAACCAAATTACCAGAGACCACCTCTGCTCTCAGGAAAGCTCCAGCCCCCCCTCCCCCTTCATTTAATAAGCATCTTTTCACTAAGACTGATCATCTGCTCTGCACACTGGCCCACATGGAAGACTCTCGATGACTATGATTGGTCACAGCACCACCACCAACCATGGAGAAAAAACAGGGCAAGAAGGTAGCCCCAAACTATGAAGGGTGGTCGACAGCCAGCTGCTGCCTGTCATGGAGGGAAGCTACCAGTCAATACATCTAAGCACTATCAGGAGTGGGCATGCTGCATCAGACTCTTGCTGAAGGGGGTACAACTGGGACCCCAAATGGCCCACAAGGAACATAAAGTATCCCTGGAGGACAAGGACAACAGGTACAACAGACCCAGGTATAATAATGGCTCAGGAAGGATTTGTTGGCTCATGGATAGGTCTTTCAGATGAGCCACGTTTCTAGTCAGGAGAGAATGCAACACTGACTGTGGCAGTGGAGCTTTGTATCTGGGCCCATGAGAGCAGTGCCTGGGGTGGGGTTGGGGTGTTAGATGGGTCACACTGCCCTATGGAGGCCCTGGTCATGGCTGGTTCTCAGAGGCTGAGCACAGCATGACTGGGAAGCCTCCTGGCCATCAAGGCAGGGGGCATGGGAAAGACACACGGGCTCCCTGCCTGCCTCTCGGACCCAGCCTGGGTTGGCAGGAGGAGGGGGCAGCAGCTATTCAGAATGGTGCTCTCCTTGCTGCCCAGCCATCGTGTTGGCAGCCAACCCAGCCCTCCTTCACAGCTTCTGTCTAAATTCCTTCCGCCAGACCTTTCTCATGCCCCACCAGCTGGCAACCAATGCACTTCCTCAGGTACCTGGGCCCAAGGACCCCCCACTCAGTTCAGGAGGAACGTCCAAGTTCACTGGCCATCTGCGGCAGGCAGGCCAGTCTGGGTCCAAGCTCAGCTGGCCCTGCTTCTTCACCACATGCCAGTTCCTCGTCCATGAAGATGAATGTTCTGGAATTCTGAGTAGGTGGGTTCAAGGAGACATCCTCCCTATCTCCAGGTGGCCTTTGCACTTCATACCCTCCACCCACTTCTCAAACTGGCCCAGGGAAGCCAGCACTGGATAGTAAGACACAGACCAGAGAGCCTTAGGTGAAAAAGTATGGGATCCCACATTAGAAAGGAAAGACAAATAGTTTCTTAAAAGAATTAAAGATTGAGGTCAGAAGAACTAGAACCCCATGAGAGAAGTCTCTGCAGGGCCATAGTTGGAGGCAATTGCACATAAAGGAGGTTGGGCTCTCCACCACCTGGGGAAAGTTCCAGCGCTTCCATCGAAGCCCCCAGCCAGTCTCCAAGGTGTCTGACCCACCCACTGATACTGGCAAGAGCAGAAGTGCCAGATCCTGGGGTGTCTGGGCCACCTGCTAGAGCTCTTTAAATAAGCCCACTTGAGAATTGGCATTCACCAAAGTAAGCTTCTTAATGGCATCGCGCTTGCAGCTGGCATTGCCAGGTCAGAGTTCTCAAGCAGAATATTCAGGGCCATCTCCCTCGTATTTTGTTGCAAGTCTGCTGTTGGGGGTGTCCGTGGGCCTATCACCATCCCTGCACTGCGCATCCCTGAGAAACAGGGCTGAGGGCTCCCACTCTGCCCTCAGCCCCACAGACCTCTACACTCAGTGCAACCAAACCTTGAAGTTGCCTGGCCACCCTATGGACTTTTTAAAATACATGATTTTTATAGTAAAAGTTGAATACACATTTCAAATATATATTGATTTACATATTTGCAACAAAACTACGTATATAACAAACTTTTGTAAATGAGCAAAGATTTAAATTGACAATTAACGACAAATGTCCAAATGTTTTTCCTGTCTATGGCATGACTGTCAAAAATTACCACTCTATACACCAACTATGTTTCCAAAAAGACAAGCCCTCTAAACTACCTCAGAAAGGCAATATTACATCCTTCCTGAACTCCTTAAAAAACAAATCAAAACAAAACAAATACTCCCAAACTTGGTCCTTATCCTGTTTCATTGTTACAGGCTGCTGTAGGCTTTGTTCTATCAAACTGCTATTTTCCATTCCTTCTCATGAAGCCTCACACACTGCTCACTTTGTCCATCTCTTTCCATCCCCTTCTCCCACACCCATCACACTCGGTTTCATGTGTATTATGTCTCATTTGTTGACATGCCATCAACTCATTTATAAGTGAGAATGTCATGGTTCTGATGCTGGCTAAAAATCAACCAGAGTTAGGAAAGCAGCAGTATCAAATTATCAATTATGAATACCTGCCAAGCCCCCAAATTCCTAGTTAGAATTACTTCTCCAACATCATGCTGCAAATCTTTGTCTCTGTTTGGTAAGAGGCATACTGTTAATGTTCAATAAGTGCCTTATTTATTGATATTTTAAAGCAGAATGCAATGAAACCTTGGTGTATACTTGGCTTTAATGCCATGCCATTTTACTGCTGTACAGATGACGTCAGAACTTTCAAAGCAAATTCCACTATGAATCAAAGAACATTCCAGCAGTATTTTATTTTTTAAAGATTTATTTATTTCTCTCCCCTTCCCCCCCGCCCTGGTTGTCTGTTCTCTGTGTCTATTTGCTGCGTCTTCTTCGTCCACTTCTGTTGTTGTCAGCGCCACAGGAATCTGTGTTTCTTTTTGTTGCATCATCTTGTTGTGTCACCTCTCTGTGTGTGCTGCACCATTCCTGGGCAGGCTGTACTTTCTTTCGTGCTGGGTGGCTCTCCTTATGGGGCGCACTCCTTACGCGTGGGGCTCCCCTACGCAGGGGACACCCCTGCGTGGCACGGCACTCCTTGCACGCATCAGCACTGCACATGGGCCAGCTCCACACAGGTCAAGGAGGCCCGGGGTTTGAACCACGGACCTCCCATGTGGTAGACAGACGCCCTAACCACTGGGCCTAGTCTGCTGCCTCCAGCAGTATTTTAGTGTGGGTGTAAGAGGGTAATGAGTATATGACAAGAATAAGAAGGGGAAAATAAAGCATGGGAAAGCAGGAATCTTGAAATAACAATTCAGAGCAAAAGACAGGAGACACTAGGTACTTTTTTCCCCCAAGGGATGTGGGGATAAACTTCGGATTTTGTAAGAATAAGGAGGGAGATTTGGAAGTTTCCTAATAAACTGAAATCACTGGGGTTTAATTAAACTATTCAGCACACCAACTCTCATTCTAAGATAGAAGTATGTAACAGAATGTTCATATAACATAAGCAAAACATAAGCAAGCTACAACTTACCCTGCACCCCAATCCCAGGTCTAAGTGGGAGAAAAAAGGGGAGGGGCTTTGATTTACCTTAAAGTAACAGTCTTGATAGAGAAAAACTATTAGTATTGAAACAGGTGCCCAAACTAAAAATTCCATAAGTACTTTAGCATCATTTAGGGAACTATTTCAGAAGATTCTTATGTTAATTTAGATATATATTCCATAGACATTGGTAAAATTGTAACTATTAGTAATTATGATTTTCACAGAATAACCTGATTTAATTAAAACTGAAAGTTTTTGTTTTTTTTCTCAGAACTCCCACAGATATCTTGAACACAATTTCTCATAGGTTTTAATATAAACATTGCCTAATATTACAAGATATGAAAAACTGGGAGAAAGAGCAAGAGAATAAATTGGAGACATTGATTTGTCTAAAAATAATGGCCACTGCCAAATGGCAGTTTCATTTAAATTTTGGTTCTTATGAAAAGGAGAAAATATGAAATAAAAGCATGATTTCTTCCATATAGTTCACATAATCTGTCTCCTCTTTCCATATCTAATTACAATCCAAGAATCTGATTTAATTGCTTTTTAATCTGGCTTGTTCAAATATGCAAACATCTACCAGTATTCTTCAAAAAAAGTTTTAATTCAATGAGTAATTTAAATTGAGCTTTATATCTAGAATTTTAATCAAAATCTAAGAAATATCTGTAATATGACCATTACTCCAAACTAAAGTATAATTGATTTAATGCTAGAGATTACAATAGCTACTCTATTTTGAATTATGATATTTCTATGAAATGAAAAATTAAGTATTTCTCACATTTGAAGAGCTATAATTAGTACTGTATTTTCTCACTGAGTTCATTTTAAAAGTGTCCCTGATAAGAGATTTCCATTTTTGATTCACAACCAGTTCACTCCCAAACCTATAGTTATGACTTCAGTAATTAGCATAAATATGAGAGAATGCATTTAGAAATTTATGGTGATTAATATGTTAATTTATTTTGCATAAAAATCACTTAGGACAAGCCAATATTGACTAGTCCTGCCTCAATTTCAGAATAAATCTCTAATGTTATAACACATATACAGGAAAACAATTTAATAAAACTATTATAGCGGGAGAAAGATATGTTATATGCATGTTTATCTTTCACATTTGTAAATTTTCATCTTTCTGTTGCTTATGGCAATCTATGAAATGATCAAAATATCCTCCAATTCAAATCACTTAAGCTCTCACAACCCTCATTCAATGCTTCTTCCAATTTCTCAGAAATTATGCATTAAAGAAATTTGGTAAGCTTGTTTAAGCCCCATGTCCCATACTTCTTCTATCATTAAACAGTATTAAAAGGCCATGAATAAATGTTCTATGAAGCACATGCTGGCAAACTCCTCTAATTAAATTGTAAAAGACAATAAAGAATTTAAGGAGATTCTGACATTATGACAGTCGAATATTAGTGAAAATAATTTTGACAGATATTTCTTTTGGAAAATTTAGGACTCACTAAATTTTCTATAATCTTCTAATTTTAGTGGCTCTGTATTTTGGGGGTTATTTTGGACAAGGATGCTACATTGCAGGCAGAGTCAAAAGGTAGGGGAAACTCTTGGTATGGGCAAACAATGTACTTAAGAACTTGGGCCATCTGTAATATCACAGGTTCATCTGTGATATCAATCACACTTGCATCATATACAAGCAGTGGCATTCATTTTGATTAAAAACCAATTTAAAAGATATGCAATCTATGCTAATGTTCAAATTACTAAGTACTTCTGTTATTTTAGGTCTGTCATTTCAATTTCCCTTGGCTTGCTCCTTTCCATGCACAGATAGCAGTTAAGCCAGGAAGGACTAAGGGACCACCCATATTAATGTCACAGTGACATATATTATTAGGAGCAGTTCCATCTCTAATAGCTCTGAACAGTATTATATCATTCTGGGTTTCCTAGAAACAGTGATCCTCCATGAATTCCTTAATTTTTCTACCAAAGCTGTGCTTCTCAACCAGCAGGAGCAGCATCTCACAGGAACTTTGGAGAAATGAAAATTCTCAAGACCCACACCTACTGAATCGGAATCAGAGAGGGACCTCACAATCTGTGTTTTAAATAAGCCCTTCAAATGAGTGCTCAAGTTTGAGAACCTCTGCAGTAGAGGAATAAATGAGGTCTGCCCAGATTTGTTTCTAATCACCATATCAGATCATCCCCGCATGAAATCATCAACCTAGTTTTTAAATGAACCGGTTTTTAAACATAGCAGGTACATTGTAAAATAACAAGCAAATTTCCACGAGCTTTATCTGAAAATTGAATGCTGGCATCATGAAACTTGGAACCGATTTCCCCATGGGCCAGGGGCCTAGTGCTACAAAATTGTGGCAAGGGATCCAAGCCGTTCCAAAGAAGTCTTTTTACACTGCATTATAACTGTACTACAGTATTAATAGCACTGAGTTCTAAGAGGAGTGGAGATGAGATTTTAGATTGAAGAGGGAATGGGAAAGTTAAGGAAGGAAGAAAAAGAAAGAAAACCAAGGGAGGAGAGTTACTTCCCTATTTTTTTTTTTAATTGTACAATTCAAAAAATAAACAGAAAAAGTGTTTTGACTTCTTTATAACTACCTGTATATATCAACAAACTAACTTTTCTCAAGTCCCTTTTCTACAGAGCTTCATTGTTGCCCCAAAACCCTTTCATCATAGTATTAAGGTAGAATGTATATATTTTGTTTCCAAGGTCTGAATCTAGTGAAACAAAAAATGCCTTCTGGGTCCAGACAGGAAATATGACTTAACCAATATACTAAGTATATCCCTGTACCAATATAACAGGGAGAATCAGGACTCGAAAGATTTAAAGGTGCATGCTCTAAGGAATCTCTGTCCTTTTTACACTCTTCATGTCAAACAAAAAGCATCCCTGGGCTTATCTGCCAGTTTGAGGACACTACATCTAAGATCACCTCTCTTCTACCTGCCCCCAAACAAAATTCCAACGTGGACTATGCAGAGTCTATATTGCACAGTATCTCAAATGGCTGATAGAAAGAAAACAACTGAAGTTAATATTTCACATTTAGGTATGAATGCCTAATAGGCTATTAACTGGCAGGTTGAGGGAGTTGTTCCTGATTTTCGGGTTATACTCTGTTCTTCCAAATCACAGATCCTTTTTATTTCTGGCTATTATCACAATGGAAATAGCATATCCTGGGTGGTATTTTCAGAGAGTCTAGTGGAGGGACATAGACAAACTTCGTAAGCAAATACTACTGAGAGCTTGTGAAATGGAAACTTCCAATACTCCTTTATACATACTTTAATCATGGGGCCGGAGGGGGGGGGGGGGAAGCAGAGAGGAGGAAACCAGGACTCTGTCTTCAGCACAGAACAAACCATCTCTGAACGTTCTTGGGATGATTTAAAACCAGAAGTCAGAGGTTTTCGAAACTGGCTGCTCATTAGAATTCCCTGAGTTGTCTCCTACCCAGTTGCCACCCCTAGTCAAATTAAGCCAGAGGGTCCAAGGAAGGGGCACAGGCTTTCACAATTTCCAAAAATCGCCCAGGTAATTATAATGCTTAGGGTAGAGAATTATTGCCAGGAACAGAGTTACTCTGGCACAAAAGCTAATTCCTGCTTGTGAGTTTTCTGAAGAGCCTGACCAATCTTTCTTTAACTTAAGAGTATGTAACGTCAGATATCCAGTGCCTTCCTTACCAGATCAAAACGTCTGCCTGCCTTTATGCACCTTGATTAAAATTCAGCTCCCCTTTAATCTTTAGCAAACTCATAGCATGGAACTAATCCTCTTTACTATTTCAGTCAGAACTTCTTTAAATTAAGTACAATCATGTAAAATTATACTTGAACCCTATTCAAGCCACAAAATAATATGCGGCCTCTGTTTACTCATCATATCTGTGATGATGTGATAAGTTAAAGACAATTCATCAGGAAAGATACATGATAATAGAACTCGTCAACCCTCAATATGAATTAATAGTTCGTTCTCCCTGCTTCAGGCGATGTTGCAAGAAGTGGCAACGGGAGCTGGGTAGTTTCAAGGAGGGATGAGGCAGATAGGGGTACTTTATAGTAAAAATAGCGTCTCAAGTGGATCAGCTTTCAGGCACTGCACTGACAGAACAGGCCCTTGAAAGGTTTATACATGGTCATTCCAGGCAGCTTTCTTAGATTAAAATATGACGCCTAAATACTCCAGCTCCATAGTGATGGTCACACTGTACTTGTCTTTGGGCAAGCCTGCAATGTGGTCATCTGACAGAATGACATTATGTCCATTCTCAAAAGAGCATATTCGTTTCAAGGAATCAGACAGGGTAAGTTTCACTGGAAGACAAAAGTCAATGGGTGACCATCCCTAAACCAGAGACAGAGACACAGCTATTAATTCTTCTAGGTACTATGATGTGCTTCACCTGTTTTAAGGGAAAAACAAAGTGAGAATTCATGGCACACACCTAACTTAAATTTAAGATTAAACAGGAGCAGCTGAGGTATTTAAGCAGCACGACATACTTTTCCGTAAAACAAGGCTTAACAGTTAATAAGCCAGTTTAATATGGCTACCCTGACACCATTTCTGTTTCCTGGTCCCTCTTCACCCTTACCAAAATTCATACAGAGGCTATAGGAGCTAAATATTCACAGCATCCCTGACAATTAAAGATGGCCACAGAGCATGGCTCTTGTCAATGACACATAAAAAGGCACCTGCTGAAGGAAGTCTGGAAAAGCAGCAACTGAGTTTTCTTCCCCTTTCTTCAGCCTTGAATAGCACCTGAAGAGTGGCTGCCACCTTGTATAAGAAAGGGACACTAGGATCATGGAGACAGCCCTGATATCACTGAGATGTCAAACCAATGCCAAATGTGGCCTACCACCAGTCTTCTCATTATGTAAAATTTGTTATTCTATTACTCGCTATGGGAATGCATAACTGACTGATATACAGCCACAACATGACATTTTGTTCAAGTTTGTATTTTTATCATTACTATTTCCAGTGTTGTGCTGGTAAACATAATCAGGTCTCTTGGAACAAGAAAAAAAAAAAAAGAAAAAAGAAAAGAGGGAGGGAGAAAGGGAAGGAAGTTTGAAAATGCCCCAATTTGTAGGACTTGATTTCTTTAGTGTAAGTAAATCCACTATGGTAATTTCAAGATACCAACATGATGTCACTGAATGTGGAGTTAGGAAGAGATGCCCACAACTGGCTCTCATGAACCACTGCAAATTAGCTCTAGCACACCACTGGATATTTCCCAAATAACTAACTACATTTTCACTAAACTATTAGAGTTCATTAATGCTACTTTCAATTTCATATAGTAGTTTCTACAGAAAGGAGCATAGAACACAGAATTACTCAACGTCAAGATAAAATGGACAAGTTTATTTAATCAGAAGCAGCTCTCATACTTCATGTAAAATTTTAGTAGAAACTTACAAGTTGGCCTCAGTCTCAAGTACAATTTAGGTCCAGTGCCTCTTTGCAAGAAAGAATGGTATACAAGGCTCTATCATACAGCAGAAAGTTTAGTAAACAGATTTGAAAACAGTACTGGTGTAATACTACTTAACTTGCATGAAAACATGGTTTGCTCCCATAAGTCTCTATGGCTGTACCTGTAAGTCTGCAATGAGAATGGAAGATTCTCTAGTCTTGTCCTTGGGTCTCTTTTGCAGTAGGGCTGCTGCCATACCTAATTTCTTGAACAGAGTAAAACTTAAAATATCACACGATACTTTAATAGGCATTCTCTATGAGAAATTTTCCTTGCACTGTATATAATATATTCATATATAATATATCAATTCTTATGTATTAAGGCAAAGCAAAATCTTTACCCTCAAGTTGTGTGTGTGTTTTTGGGTTTTTTTTAATGCACCAAAATAGGTCCTCTCTAAGCATGCACAATGAACTACCTTACTCTTTCAGGTTGATACGAGCATATCATTTTCCTGGGGTGGATAAGCACAGGCTTCACTTCTAGAGTGATTGTTGTGATATTAAACTGCCTGGTAAGAATATATTTCCAATTGAAATAATTGGCAGTTCTGAAAGCACTGCTTATTCAAAATATGTTCTACTTCTAACATTTTTCCCTTGTAAAATTTCCAGTATCTTTGTCTAATCTGATACTAGGTTTATTCCGACACTGTCTAATTAGTGTCATAGTACTATAAGACTATAATTTAAGAGCAGGAGCTCAAACTGAAAATAAGTTCAATTACATTTCATTCGATCTTTCAATAAGAATAGTAGAAATACTAAATATGTACTAGTGTTTTAAAATAGGCATTCAGCATAACTTTTCTGTATTAGTCTTTATAATAGGATATTTATAATCACTATGTAAGGACAGAATAAAATAGGTCAAAGTTTTGGTATAACAATCTTCTATAGCTGGAGTGTGGAATAAAACAGTCTATCAATATGAAATTAATCACTAGGGGATCTTATATAACAGACTCCAAGATCAGACCAAGAACTGAGATCTTATATGTTGACCATATCGCTTAAAATATGATCCCTTGTGGAAATGAGTTAAGATGCAATTGTGATGGGAAATAAATGATACTCAAAATACCATATTATGACTTCTCACCAAACAATGAACCAAGACCATCATATAAAATCAATCTATAATAAAGAGCAATCTTGCACTAAAAATGCATCTTATAATTTCCATCTTTGTGTCCTCAATTTTTTAAAAAAGCTTTATCGTGTAAGAAATAATCTCCAATAGCACCACTAAGTTATAATTAAACATTTTCTATAAAACATTTTATGACCTTCTAAGCGTTGGAATAAACTCAAATTTTCTTTGCTGTTTAAATAGGTGTAGAGACTTACTGGGAGAGAGTAGAGGGCAAAAGCATTATCAGTGTAAAATTCTTAGGTTTGCTTAAAAGCAGCCACCCCTTAAGCTTCAGAATTAGTTAAATAAAATTGAAATAAAAAAAAATTCTAGTGTCATAAAGGTAAAGAAACTAAAATATTCAGAACAAATATTCTTTTATATTTTAGTTGAGGGCCTCTAAACCCTTAAAGGAGAGGGCCAATTGAAAAGACAAATGGTTGAAACTGTCACTAACCCCACCTTAGTTTTCTAATAAATTTATTTCACAAATGGAAATAAAACAAGTCATCAAATTTTAAAATGACTCTCTAAAGCAGCATCTAATATGGAATCCAAAGTTTTATGAAGATAGATTGAATTTTCTTTAGCGATGGGGTTCAACTACCCATTACAAACACACATGAACCTATTTTTTTGAGAACATATTTTGTGGATCCTTTTCTCCCTCCCCCACCCAATGCACTGGCAAATGTTGAAATAGCACAATTATAAATAGAAACACTGTGTAGAAGTAATACTTAAATTAACACACTCATTTCTAAAACAATATTCTGACGTTCAAAGTAGATATCCTTCTGCATATTTCAAATAATTATAGCTGCAAAGTTACTGCCCGATAAAATGCATAAACAAGTTTAAAGCAATGTATGAAACTAAGCCATGTATATTTTTTTCCATGTTATTTTAGGGTAACTACATAAAGCCAATTCTATTATCCTGGATGCTCAAAGCTATAGACATTCAATTTAGGAAAGTTTACCATCCGTCTTTTTAAAATCTGAGAAGCATGTTTGATTACTAATGGGATGAAGAAAAGTGTTGTTTTATAAGCTGAAATAATAACTGTTTTCTCAGGGTGTTGTTAGGGGCACCAGTGTTTCTCTTTTTTTAAATATAGTTATAGGCATCATGACCATCTTGGACTGCTTGATATTACAAGACCGCACTATAAAGTTCTGCTCAATCATCTTCTGAACTCTTTGCTAGTCTGTAGTTTGCACAGCTCCTGTTTCCTACTCATTTTTGTTTTCTCCTGTGATCTTTCCTTTAGCCTCGCTTCAGAAATATACCTAGACAGTGATTTCATACCTCTGCCCTCTTCAGAACCTAGCAACGTAAATAAAGATTTGTGGAGTGGCCCTGTTATTTTGCTGTCCACAATTTGGCGCATCTCCAAGGGCTAGAGGAGTGGATTCAGGCAGCTGAAACTTCATCCTCTGAGAAGGCTTAACAGCTGCTTCCTTTTACAGCTTTAAAGACCCATCCTGGTTTACAAGCTTTTGCATCCGTAGGTCAGACTACCAAACAACACAAGACTTATTACAAATGAAATTTACAATTTACAATTTCCAGGGTGTGTGTGTGTGGGGGGGGCGGGTGGGAGTGTGGAAAGCCCACTACGGAAATGCTGGGAAAAAACGACAAAAAAAAAACCCTTATGATGGCTTTTCATTTATTCATTCCCGCTGCTTTATTGGTTTTCAACTCATCGTGTTCTGCTCCAGACATGCACGTCTTCACCTCTCATATTTTCCTTCACCACAGAAAAGATGGGCAGTGGAACTTCTCGAATTTCCTAACTCTTCCCTTGACCACACCCTGTCAAGGCACTCCCGCCTCCCCAACCCTCTTTCTCTCCAAAGGCTACCACAAATTTTCTCCCTCTCAATGTGGTTGTTCCTTTATAATTTTTAAAAACAAGTTACCATCTTCTAATGAAACCGATATCCGGTGGCTTCTTTAAAAAAAAATAAATAATCCCCTGCCGATATCCACGGGCCCCAAAGGAAAACTTGAGCTTGTGTTTTCCCTGAAAGCAGCACCCCCTCCTGCTTAGGGCGCGCCCGGCGCTGCTGCCCTCCTTCCCCTCTCGCCAGGCGCGGTGACAGCCCCCTGCTGCTCCTCCGGCGGGCGCCACAACTTTCCACAACCCTTTGCCAACTTCCAGGACACAGCCTCTGCGGAGAGGGACGGGAACCGCGTCCACCCCCACACCGAAAGGCAAGATAACCGGGTCCTACCCGCGCGGCTCTTGATGATATCGGTGAATCCGTCCCCAGCGGCATCTTTCCGGGTCGCCTCCGGGCCCCCAAGCTGAGCCATAGCCGCGCGCCACGTGTCTGCGCGCCTCGGCGCCCCCACGCACCAAACTTTGGGAAGCAGGTGGAGACGCGTGGTCCGCCTGATGCTCTCTAAAGCAGACAGCTTGTTAGGAACCTGACGTGTCTGAGGGCGGATTTCCCTCCTCCCCAAGCCCTCGGGCACGGAGACAGGGATGGGGGGGGCGGGGGAGAGGGGCGGGAGGCGATGGTGAGCTGGAAAACCCAGAGGCCAGGCCACCTTAGCGTGGGTTGGTTGAAAGACGGCGCCGTCAAAATGCCCAACCCACCCTTGGAGAGGAGGAAACAGGTGTTGTTCCCAGCTCCTGGTTCTAAAATAGAGTGGGTGCGGTCTGGAAGGTGAAAGCTGAGGAAGGCTCGGTGGTCAATAAATCCACAGGCAAGTTGGAGGCTCGCTTTTCCGCGCTGCGCAGAATCGATGAAAAAAAAAAAAAGAGCAATTAGGGAGCTGCTTGCCAAAAGCAGCACATGAGGTCATGAATGATTTAGCATTGCCTCTTATAAGATGACTCCACTGAGGAGAAGGGTCACTGGCTTTAGCTATAAGGGTCGCTCACATATGTCTGCCCCGCCCTCCTATCGTGACTTAGACGCACTAACGAGACATGCAGAATATATATAGGCCGAGGAAAGTCAGTTTTCTTAGGAGATTTCAACAAAGCTACCCACCCTTCTTTGCGTGTGTATATTCACTCTGCCTCCTGCATCCCTTCCCTTCCTCCCACCACTGAGGCTAGAATTAGATTGGACTATAAACAGTTCATACGACTTTATTTTCTAAAAATTACAGGAGTGACTTTCATTTGGTTAGTATCCTTACCTTCCCCCCCACCCCATACACACATGTAACTCACCCTGCACGTCTTCCTGCACTAGTATAGTCCCTCTAAATCCTGCCCATCATCTACCAAAGAAAAATTCACTTTACGAGAGGGACTTGGCAAGGGGCCTAGCAACAGCTAAAGATTTTCTTTCCCATTTTGTTCTGCATTTGCACTCAGAGTAGAAACTGATCGTCTTCTAAAACACTGGTTCTCCACCGTGGCTGGGCATTGGAATCAGTTGGGAAGCTTTAAAAGGCCCTAATGCCTGGCTTCCGCCCCCAGAGATGCCAATTAATTGTTCTGAGCTTTCACCTGGGCATTAGGGTTTTAAAAAGGTCTAAGGTGATTCCAACGGAAAACTAAGTTTGAAAAACACTGAAAAAAGGGCCTATACATATTCAATTTGGTGCCTTCATCAAGACAATATTACCAATAAATTCTCCATTATAATGATCTAGAACAAAAACATAATATGTTTGCAGTCCTGTTTTCCATCGCCTAATTGGCCTTTTCCATGGCAGTGGATAATTTGTTTTGACTAAAATGTAGTAGATGGGCTTAACTCTCTAGAATTCCTTTAGGTTGAACCTAACGTGACTATCAGGATGGATTCTCAAGGAGGTATTTCCCAATTACATTCATCCTGAGAAGTTCTGCCTATTGAAAATCTCTTTGTTGTTTTTTCATTGACAGATTTCTTGGGTTTCCCTAGGTGTCCATTCTTTTTCAATACATCAGTTTTCTTCCTTAAGAGTTAATCAAGTGGGATGAAGCCACTATTTAAGAGAATAAGACTTGTTCAGAAATTAATACAAAAAGAGCAGAGAGTCATGGCATACTACATTTATATTATAAAGTTACTGTAATCAGAACATTACGGTATTAGGACAGTAATAAACAAAACAGCAGAAGAGAGGGGAGTCCAGAAAACCATCTGGCTGCAGAATTTGCCCTAAATATGACATTTCAATTCAGTCATTAAAAAGTGGAATACATAATGATGGTGTTTCGTTTAAGTTAGTATCCCCTAACTTAAATTATGTAAAATAACAAACTCTAGATAGATTAAAAATAAAATATAGAAAATAAAATAAATTGGAAATCTACAACAGTTTGAAGCATGGAATCATTTTTAAACAAACAAGAAACCCAGAAGACTGAGGAGAAAATTGGCACATTCAGCTACAAAAGAAGTAAAAACTTCTGTAAAACCAAAGACCTTATAATAAAGTGAAAAGAAAATAAATTGAGGGGAAAATATTGAAAATACCCATCACAAACAAAAGCTGAATTATCTCTACTCTAGCAAAATTCTAACCATTGATTGTAAAAAGACAATTCATTGGGAGAAAACGAATACATAACCTGAACAGAAAGCTCACAAAGAAGGACATGCAAATAAACAATTAACTTATGAAAAAGTAGTAAATCTTCTCATAGTCAATAAATGCAAAAGGAGATAACATTGCCTGCCCATTAGATAGAAGAAAAGACGAAAAGTAATAACGTTCAGTGCTGACAGATATGTGAGGGGTGAGGGGGAAGAAAGGCATTCATATTCCCTACTGGTGAATTAAGCATTGATATATTTTAAGATTATAACCTGTGAATAGCTTTTAAGATATACATAAACTGGTACCCGTCAATCCCTCCTTAAGAATTCATCTTTCAGAAATCAAATCGCCTGTAAATATGTATATATGTGAGGTTGTTTATTGAAGGTTTATTTATAGGAACACATTAAATTAAAAGAAAAAAAAACTCTTTTTCAATGGGAAACTCATGGGTTCAATTATATTATTCACCAAACACTGGGATATTGTGAAGCTATTTTTAAAAGACTATGATTTGTACCCTAAACAAATTAGCAAACCAAAACCAGTGATATATAAAAGAATACTATTTTACAACGACAGTGGTTTTATTTCAGCAAGGAAACATTCATTTTCATGTTTGAAAATCAATCAGTGTGATTCATCACATTAAAAGCATGAAGGATAAATGTAGAAAAAGTGTTGGGAAAAAAAATTAACTCCCACTCACAGAAACAAACAAACAAATAAAAGCACCTGGGTAATTAGGAAAGAAAGGAAGTGCCTTAATCTGATAAAATGCATCTTTAGATAATCTATGGCAAACATCACAGTTAATGGTGAAATACTGAAAGCTTTCTCCACAAGACAGAGAGGACTACTCTCATCATTTCTACTCAACATTTTACTGAAGAACCTAGTCAGTATTATAAGGCAAAAAAAGTAAAAGATGTAAGGTTTGAAAAGGGAAAGATGAAATTTATTTGCAGACTACATACATTAATACATAGAAAATGCAAAGACTCCTCAGAAAACTATTACAATTAATAAGTAGTTTCAATAAAGTTTCTGTATACCACATCAATATCCAAATATTAATTGTATTTCTCAGAAATAAACAATTAGGAAATGATGTTTTAAAAAAACAATGCTGGGAGGCAGATGTGGCTCAAGTGATTGAGTTCCTGCCAACCAGATGGGAGGTTTTGCATTCAGTTCCTAGTGCCTCTTAAAGAAGATGAACAAGACAGCAAGTTCGTGTGGCGAGCTGATGCAACAAGAGACAAAAGGAGGAAAACATAATGAGAGATAGAACAGAGCAGGGAGCAGAGGTGGCTCAAGTGATTAGGTGCCTGCTAACATGGGTTCCCGGTGCCTCCTAAAAGGAAGATGAGCACAAACAAACAGTGAGTGCAAACAACAAGAAGGTGGAGAGGAATAAAAAAATGAAATAAATCTTTAAAGGAGGAAACAATGCCATCAATAAATATCAAATATTTACAAATAAATATATGAAATATATTCAAGGCCTCTAAATGGAAAAAATATTAATAATTGAAATTAAAGACCACCTATATAAATGGAGGAACAAACCATGCTCATGGATTGGCAGACTCAAAGTCATAAGACAAACTCCCTAGAAATGATCTATAGAGTCAATGAAATCTTAAAATCTCTTTAGGTGTGTATGTGAGAAAATTTCTAAAATTTGTACTGACATGCCAAGGACCAAAATAGCCAAGTGAGTTTTAAAGAAGATGAACAAAATGGAATTTACACAAACCCATTATCACAAAGCTATTGTAATTCAAACAGTGTGATATTGGCCTGAGAAGAAGCAAATAAACCAAAGCAACAGAAGAATTGAGGGTATACCCACAGACTCACACATATATGATCACCTGATTTATGGCAAAGTTGTCCCTGCAGTGTATTAGGGAGTGTATAGTATTTTCAATAAATGGTGTGAAGTCAATTGGAAATTAGATTTTGACTTGAATATGAAAGCTATGAAAGGCAAAACAAAACTCGTGAAAGATAACATAGGAGAAAGACTTCATGATCTTGATTTGGATGGACATTTTTAAAAACCAGACATACAAGGGATAAGCTTAAAGGGAGAGATTGACATTTTTTACTTCATTAAAATTAAGAGATTCTCTTCATCAGAAGATCCCACTAAGAGAGTAAAAATGAGGATCACAGAGTAGAAAATGATATGTGAGTGTATGTAAAAATCTACTGATATTCAGAATATATTAAAAAGTACAAATCAATAAAAAAGAAAACCCAATAGTTTAAAAAATTAACGAAGTCTTGAATAGCCACTTCACAAATGAAGATATCCAAATTGCTAATAAAAATATGAAAAAAAGTTTAGTATTCTAAAAGAACCAAGGAAGTTCAAATTAAAACCACAATGCAAAACAACTACATGCCAATTGAAATGGCAATAAACAAAGATCAAAACAAAACAAAACTGAATATACCAAGTGTTGATTAGAATATGATGTGATTTGAACTCTCATACCCCACTTATCAGAGTGATAATTGACATAATCGCTTTGAAAATCTTATGACAGAATGTCCTAAGCAAAGATTATGCATATTGCATGGCACATCAATTCCACTTTTACATATATTTCCAAAAACAACACTCTCACACACTCAAAATATGTGCACCAAAGACAAGAACAAGAATGCTGAGAGTATCATTTTCCATAATGGCTAAAATTAGGGAGGAAAAAACCTTACTATTCATCAACAATAGAATTGATAAAGGGATATGGCTATATTCATAGAAACGGAAGCTATACAGCAATCATATAAATGTATTACTTCATGCAATAATATGCATGGAATTCACACATAATTTCAGTGAAAGAACCCAAATATTAAAGGTACATACTGTGTAATTCTATTGCTATAAAGTTGAAAAGCAGGTAATATCTATTCATAGTAATACAGTCAAGAAAGTGGTTATATGTAGAGGGAAGTCATGATTGGGACCAGGAAGTAGGGCAGCTCCTGGGATTCTGGTAATGCCTGTATGTTGATCTGAGTAATAGTAATACTGGTGTGTTTGTTTTGTAAAATTAATTTATTTTGTAAAAATTATTTTGTAAAAATTAAGCCAAACATTTATGATCTACACATTTTCCTTTGTAAAGATCTCCATGTAAAGTTCCACTTTTAAAAATAAGCATGCATTGAAGTTATATATAAAGATGTTTAGATATATCTGTGAAATATTGTTATATGAAACAAGCAAACTGTAGTTTAATATTTATAGTATCTCATTGAAAAGAAAGGTCAACTCCTTGTAGGTGTGTTTGTATAAGGAAGTATAGGAAAACATTATACACTGTGGTAGTTTGAAGCTGCATGTACCCAGAAAAATGTTATTAAATCTAATCCATTCCTGTGCATATAAAACCTATTATAAATAGGATCGTTTATGAGGCTACTTCGGTTAAGATGTGACCCACATTGTAGCAGTCTGGTATTGTTTATGAATTTCAAAAATAGATATTGGATTGTGTTTGTAAACTGGTCTGCTCCTCTGGGAGTATTAGACTGTATTAAGTTCACAGGTTTTACTTTTATTGATTAAATTATAATTAAGGCTTTGATTGGGCCACATCAGTAGGAAGTTGAGTCACTGCCCACTCACAGGAAAAACAACATGGCAGAGGATAGAGTTGGAGTTTTGATGCTGGATCCGGGGAAGCAAACACACAGGAGAAGAACACAGAGGAATAGAGACAGTCCATAGATATGGCGGAGGTACCAGGAAGAGAGAGAGCCTGATAGTCTACAGCTGACCTTGTGGAGAGACCAGAACAGCTGAACCCAAAGAGAAATGAGGCCCAGAAGAGAGATGAGACTTCTCCCAGCCTACAGCTGATATTAGAAGCTGGGAACATGGAGTTTTAAGATGAAGAGGAAGGCTGAACCCTCACAGATATCAGCAGCCATCTTGCTCCAACACACGGCAACAGACTTTGGTAAGGGAAGTAACTTATGCTTTATGGCCTTGTAACTATAAGCTTCTACAACAAATAAATGTCCTTTATAAAAGCCAACAGATTTCTGGTATTTTGCATCAGCACCCATTTGGCTGACTAATACACACCTCATTCAGGATGGGTCTTAATCCTATTACTGAAGTCCTTTATAGATGGAATGAACATGGAAAGAGAGTGAGAGAGAAAGCCACAGAGGCAAGAAGCTGAAGGCAACAAAACCCAGAAGAGAAGGAGAGATCAGCACATGCTGCCATGTGCCTTCCCATGTGGCAGAGGAACCAAGGAGTGCCAGCAGCTGGTTTTCCAGAAGAAAGCATGGCCTTGATGATGCCTTGATTTGGATATTTTCTCAGTTTCATATCTGTAAGCTGAGATATTCCCACTGTTCATTTCAAACCATTTCATGGTTTGCTTTTAGCAGCCTAGGAAACTAAAACACCAACATATGCACACAAAGGGAAATGATGACATTTTAAAAATATGTCATATGTGCACCAAAGACAGGAACAATAATGTTTAGAGCAGCATTAAAAATGAAGCAAGATTTTGCAAGCCTCTGAGCTGCTTAAATTTGTAAAGCCTGAAAGAGTAGGTAGTTAGAATTTCGCTTCCTTATTTCATTCAATTAACAACATCTTCAAAAGTTAGTCTGTGGGAAGCGGATTTGGCCCAATGGATAGGGCGTCCACCTACCACATGGAAGGTCCAGGGTTCAAACCCAGGGCCTCCTGACCTGTGTGGAGCTGCCCACGCGCAGTGCTGATGTGCACAAGGAGTGCTGTGCCATGTAGAGGTGTCCCCCACGTAGGAGAGCCCCACATGCAAGGAGTACACCCCATAAGGAGAGCCATCCAGCACGAAAAAAGTGCAGCATGCCCAGGAATGGCACCACACACATGGAGAGCTGACGCAGCAAGATGATGCATAAAAAAGAGATAGATTCCCAGTGCTGCTGACAAGAATCCAAGCGGACACAGAAGAACACACAGTGAATGGACACAGAGAGAAGACAATTGGGGGGTGGAGGGTGGGGGGCGGGGAAAGGGAGGCAAATAAATTAAAAAAATAAATCTTTAAAAAAAATAGTCTGAAGTCTGCCTAGAAATTGTCTGGTGAAGATGATCACGCAATGAAAAGGAAACCATTACAATCTTCCTTATCACAAATTCAACGAATGTAGAAGATGGACTTAGCATTTTTTTATTCCAAATCTTTGAGGTTAGAAAGGTTAGAATATTGCTCTCTAGCTGAGCCAGTTACATCTAGGTGACTGCTTGATTGGCCCATAAAAATTTTAAATAATGTTCACTCAGGGTGTGGCCCCATGTAAAGGAATTCTATGGGCTCCTCCTGAACTTTCAGTTACTCTATCCCAGTCATCATTTGTGTAAGAAGATAAAAGACATTCTCATAATACCGTGTCAAGGGATTTCAGATTACTTGCTGAAGCCATTTATTTTATGACCTGACCAACTAGAATATGAACAACAAAGTATAATTAATGAGAACTCAATCACTTCAATTGTGAAAGGATCATTGTATCCTTAGAAGCACATCTCTATTACACTAAAAATAAGCCTTCTGTGAAGCTTCATGTAGTCTCCTTCAGCAGAGAATGCTGAAACACTTTTTAGATATATGTTTTATGTACTGTCATCACTTTTATGTAGAGGTATACATTGATTGTAAGAGAGAACTCTCATAAATCAACATGCCTATTAGTTGGTTTTCTCTTAACAGAGATATTTCAGAAAACACAGTAAGGAATAAATGTATTTTAGGGATGCGGAGAAAGCGTTTTTTTTCCTTAAGAGACTGGAAGTTTAGTTGATATTTTTGAATTCCTGTCATGGGTTCTGCAAATTTTTCTAAGAAATATTTTCTACACAATCAAGGGTAATTTGAATCGTCACATTTTCCCATTCTTTCAAAGATTTTTTTTCAAGACTATATGAAATTTTTTGGCACTAGAATGATCTAAATTTAAGCATTCTCTTTTCTGGTGTGTCCTCAAACTGGATGTGTCCTAGTAGAAGGCATTACGTCGCCTTGGAATTCAGGATCTGCTGATACTACAGCTAAAAAGGAGGCATTAGATGTTCGTGTTAACTATCTGAAACATCTCAATATCTCATGCTGCTCGTGATCAGTTTTCTAAGTTGCATTTTGTAATGAGGTTAATTTTCTTTTCCCATTTGTTACCATCCTGCTGAGTTCCAGCAGTAGAGGCCCTCATGAGTCTTTAAACGTCTATATACCAGAAGCAGATACTATTGTTTTTACATGTACACCCCCCACACATCCACACGTACTGCAAGGGATATATACCCACGTTTTCCATAAACTCCCTACTCTACTCTGAAAGCAGCAAGTGGATTTTTTCAAATTTTTTTGCAGTTCATTGGAAAACAAGCCAGAAGATAAGATGTCCACCCTACTCCATGCATACCTTCCTATACCTATGAGTGATTCTCTAGCAGCCCCAATCACCTCACTTCCATTTCGGTTGTAGCACTATATGGTCCTGATGAAACACCATTCCCTTGTGGATTATAACAATCACTTGTGTAGTTCATGACTGGCATTTATGAAGAGTGGTTCTGATGCAGTTCATTTTATTAGGAGCATTAGGTAAATAAATGGAGGAGGAAGAGGGGAAGTGTTTTCATTTGCAAGCTGCTGAATGCAATATACCAGAAATGGGTTTGCTTTTACAATGGGGATTTATTCATTTATAAGCTTCCTGTTCTGCGGTCATGAAAATGTCCAAATCAAGGCTTAATCCAGTAATGCTTTTCTCCCTGAAGACCAGCTGCTGACAATCCTGGATGCTTCTCTAACATGGCAAGGCTCATGATGGCTTCTGCTGGGCTTTCCCTCTTCCTCCAGGTTTCCTTGCCTTCAGCTTCCTGCTTCATGGTTTTTCTCTGCTTCTGCATTCCTTTAATTTCAGCTTCTGGATTCTGGGGCTTTCTCTCTGTGTCTCTCTCCATATTCACCTGGTTTATACATGACTCTAGTAAGAGGATTAAGACCTACCCTGGGTAATGCCCTACTGAAGTGATCTAATCAAGAAAGTGCCCTGACAAGAGGTTCATACCCACAGGAATGGTTTAGCTCTAAGGACATGATTTTCTGGGGTCCTCCAGCTTCAAACTGTCACAGAAAGAAACATTGTTAAATGGTGACATCTGCAGCAGAGGCTGTTGTTGCCCCATATATTTCCTTGGCACATACCTGCAGCCCCTTACTGCAAACATCAGCAACTTCCTGCCTGAGGTCTTTCTCTGGCCTATGGATTGTTGTCCCACATTCAGAATAGGCCATGAACACCAGAGAGATAACACCCTGGGAGCAGCCGGTAATCAGTGACAGATAGGAGTTGGTGGAGAGATACTCAGACTACTTGCCTCAAGATAGTTTAACTCTGAGGAAAATGTTCTTCACCATCTTCCAAACGTGCCCAGTAAGAATGAGATCCAGGTGCCCACAGCAGGAACCTGGTCATTAACATGCACTGTATTGGTTTCCTTTCTTTGTCTCTATCACTTCCCCAGTTCCCTACTGGTGGTATCAGCTCCAAAATAAACTGCTTGCTGTCAAATTCTTGTCTCAGTGTCTGCTCCTAGCAGAAAACCAGACCTAGACAATAAGTCATAGCTCTCCTAATAATTTCCTATGTGTCTTAGAGAAACCCCTAGATACCAACTTCTTCATCTATGAAACTGCTTAGTACATAATGTTATGAGAAGCTTTTTTTGCCAAAATTTTTCAAATGCATATCCATGCCTGCTTGAATAACTGAGGAGGAGTAAACCCTTATTTTCTGAGGCACAGTTATAGCACAGCTGTTTCCAAAAGTCCATAATGTCAAGTAAAAGGCCAGCCTAGCGTGCAAAAGAAGGCAGCAAAATAGTCTCTGAGTGAAAATTTCAGGCCTAATTACAAATCTAAAAATTAGAGTTGCAGACAGCAGTGGTCTCTTCAAAATGGTTTATACAAATAAGAAAAGAATTTGACATGGGCCAAGTTTAGGAAAAAAAAAAACTGTTGAGCATGTATTTTTCTCTCAGAAGGAAGTAAAATTAAAAAGTTACCAGCTTCTTCTAAAAATTGATTCACTTTGCAAAGTATGCCTGAGTTCTTGCCCAGATCTGCCTCTTACCATCAAGTCACTTAACCACACTGAGATTCATTTTTTTCCTGATCTGTGGTGTGGCAGACTGTATTTCCAAAATTGGCCACAGCAATTTTTTTAGGTTTCACATGTTCTTCCAGAACTCTGAAACTACCCCATCAGGAGGTACAGTCTATTTTCCCTTACCTTTAGATGTAAAGGACTTGGTGACTGCCTTGATGAATTTAATGTGGCTGAACTGATGCTAAGTAACTTCCAAGGCTAAGTCATAAAAGGTGATAGAGCTTCTGTTTGCCTTTTTTCTCTGGAGACACTTACCCTTGATAGCCACCCACCATACTCTAAGGAATCCAAGCAGCCCACATGGCAAAGCCATGCATCAATATTCTGAGTAAGACCCCAGCAAAAGTCCCAAGCAATAGCCAATTTAAACCACCAAACGTATGTGTGATGATGAAGTGAGACTTTCAACGAGTACATTGAGCCTTGACCACAAATACCACGTAGAAGAGCAATCTTAAGTACCTATCAAGTCTTACCAAGAGTTGCAGATTCGTGAGTAATATCAATGTTGTCATTGTGTTAAGCCACTAAGTTGTCAGATTACCAGAACAACAAGTAAAGTAGAAACATTATTAATTTATTCACTAAAGATGTGAGGATTAGTGAAACAATATGTGTGGGAGCAGTTTGTTAGTTGTGAAATGGTACAAAGGTAAAGAATTGTCCTTTAGTTATTGCCTCTATGTACCTTACAATATATGGGAAAGATAAGGCAGCCATATAAATATGTGATAAATGCCCTAATAATAGTTTTTAAAAGGTGCTGTAAGTAAAAGGGGGGAGAGACAAATTCTGCACATGACAAATATGAAGTATAAGAGTTTATACAATGGGCATATATTTTGCTGCATTACAGACATATATTTGGATTTATTTTCAAATAGTCTGTACATGATCTAAAACTGAGCAATGTTGATGTATGACAGGAAGGAAGATATTTCAACCACAAGGAAAATTTCTGCTGCTAACTCATAGGTACCTCATCCAGTCCCATGGTTTTAAATACACTGATATACCAGCCTCAACTTGTCTCCTGCAGTCTAGTCTTGTGACTGAACTGCGTCCTCCATTTGTCCATTTAGACATCAAATTTCAAGCTCTTAACTGGCTCCTTGCCCACAATAAGCTCTTCCCCATCTGATAATGGCTCCCTCCTTCACCCAACTGCCTAGACCTAAAACCTAGGTGTTATCTATTTTTCTGTTCCACCTCTTATCAATCCTCCATCTCTTATATATCACATGAATCTACCAGAAAATCATAAGACCTTTAACTTTAAAATCATCTCATTTGTGAATTCTCATGACATCTGTCACCCTACTCAAAGCCACCGTTTTCTATATCTGACCACTGCATTAACCTCAGAATTGTTCACCTTGTTTCCATGCCTGCTCCACTGTGGAAATGCTTCAGACAACAGCTAGAGTGATCTTTTAAAAGTATTTATCAGTTCACATCACTCTCTCTCTCAGTTACTCCAGTGATTTTCAATCATAATTGGAGTGAAGTCCTAGTTGTCCGAGCTTATTTCACACTACCCACTGCTCTCACTCACTTTGCTTCAGCCATAGCCATGCCTCACAGTAATCTAACCTCAAAGATTGTGGGTCTTATCTTGTAATGGCCTAAACCAGCTGAAATAGAATGAGAACATACCACATTAAGACTGAGGCTAAAAGTAGATACAACACCAGGTACTGGTTCTCCTGAGGGCTACAGAAACCCAAGGTTCTACGGTCATGGCAGATGACTCTGGAGTTCACTGCCATGTCAGTTGGCCCTACTTTGGAGTTTGTATTCCTGAGTGTGAGGGAGTTGATCTTAGATGTGACCTTTCTACACATGCCTGTTCTGTCACTTATACTGGACCTGTGGTTGGTGCTGGGGTTGGTGTATACCCAGGAGACCTAAATCTCTGGACTGTCCATGGGACAGTCAGGCCCTGAGCCTCAGCAGACTTGCAACTCCTACCCTCTGATTTATTGGACTTACCCCAGCCAGCTAACAGGGAGGTGAAGAAGGTCAACCACCACACCAGGGAGCCAAGAGTGCCTACAACTGCAAGCAGGAGAATTGCATCCATCATCCATGTGGAAACTAAGCCCCCTCTTGATATAGAGGGGAGTGGACATAACCATCCCAGAGTCCACAGGATGGAGGAATAGAGTATGGATTAGAGTGGACTTACTGATATTCTACTATGGAACTATTGTGATTAGTAATGGAAGAAATTGTAGCATTGATGTGGAGAAAGTGGCCACGGCAGCTGCTGAGGGTAGGGAGCGGGAAGAAGAGATATGATGAGGGGGCATTTTCAGGACTTGGAGTTGTCCTGGATGGTGCTGCAGGGACAGATGTTGGCCATTGTATGTCCTGCCATGGCCCACTGGGTAGACTGGGAGAGAGCGTAAACTACAATGTAAACCATTATCCATGTGGTGCAGCAGTGCTCCAAATTGTATTCAGCAAATGCAATGAATGTGCCACAATGATGAAAGAGGTTGCTGATGTGGGAGGAGTGGAGTGAGGGGGTTGGGGGGTATATGGGAACCTCTTATATTTTTTTAACGTAACATTTAAAAAAATTTTTAAAAAGACTGAGGCTAATTTTTCTAATATCTCATTCTACATCTTCTTGCTCCCATTTTATGTTTATTTGCATGTATGTGTGTAATAAGGGAATACACACATACATATATATACATGTATATGTAGTCATTGCAGTATATTCCATGTAGCAATGTCTATGTGCAATACGTATTTACTGAACATCTGTGGTGGTTTGGAGCTATTTGTGCCCCAGAAAATCACGTCCTTAAACATAATCCATTCCTGTGTGTGTGGATCCACTGTAAGTGAGAATTTTTTAATATGTATTTTTTATTAGAGAAGTTGAGAGCTTACAAAACAATCATGTATTATGTGCAGAATTCCTGTACATCACCCCTCCACCAACACCTTGCATTGCTGTGGAACATTTGTTATAGATTATGAAAGAATATCATCAGACTATTTCCACTAACTATGGTCCATAGTATACACTTGGTATTCTTTTTTCCATATACCCCCCCTATTATTAACACCATGTATCAGTATTGTATATTTGTTATAGTTCATGAGAGAACACACTCATAATTGTACTGTTAACCACAGCCCATCTTCCACCACAGGATTCACTGTGTTATACAGTCCATGCTTTCTACAATCCATCCAAAACATATAAGTAGGACTTGTTGATGAGGTTACTTCAGTTAAAGTGTGGCCCGCCTCAGTCAGGGTGAGTCTTAATCCTACTACTGGAGTCCTTTATAAGCAGAAGGAAACTCAGACAAATAAAGAGTAAGTCACAGGAAGCAGCCAGAAGCTGAACTACAACTCAATCTGGAAGAGAACTGAGAGACCAGGAGAGGCTGCCATGGGCATTGCCTTGTGACAGAGGAGTAAGGACCAAAGATCACCAGCTAAGCCAGCCCCAGAATGCCAGTCTTTACAAAGAAAGTATCACCTTGAGGAATTCTTGATTTGGATTTTCTTTTAGCCTCAAAACTTATGACCCAATAAATTCCCATTGTTTAAGCCCACCCATTGCATGGTATGAGCTTGAGCCAGCCAAAGGAAACTAAAACAGCATCTGATATACCATAGGCACTGTGTTAGGTGCTAGGGCTATAAAGGTAGGTAAACATCCCTGTCCTAATGTAATTTCCAGTCTTTGGGGGAGGTATCAAATAATCACATAAACAGTTATAAAATTGCAGCTTGTCATGGAAATATCCATGTTGCTGCAGTGCCTATAATAGCAGTGTTTGGCGTCTTTGGGGAGATCAGGGAGGATTTCTTTGTGGAAGAGATGCTTCATTTGAGATCAGCAGATAAGCACTGACTAAAGTACTCTCTTTTGAAGTCCTGTATGATATAGTCAATGGCCTACTCATGGTGTCCCTCTGAGTATTAAATGCACATTGCAAATGTAGTAAGTCCAAAATATAGTTCTGTTGCCTACTGCCAACAGATCTACTTTTTCAAGTGCCTTTTCCATCAATGTGAATAGCAAAACCAATATTCCTCTTCCTCAGGTAGCAAGACTTGGTATCACTCTTTAATCCTCATTTTTTCTCTCACAACTCACCTTCAAAATATATCCAGTGTCTAACTACATCTCCCCACCTCCATAGCCACTTCCCTGATTCAAACCATCACCACCACTCTCATGAATTATTGCAATATCCTCCTACATGTTTTTCACTGGGTTGTGACCCATTAGTGAAGTCATAAAGTTAATTCAGAGCCTTGTAAACAGCAGTAAAACAATGGCAGAGGAAGTAGTAAAAATATTAAAGTACATCATGTGTATAAAGAGTAAATATTGTTTTGTAAAACATGTATGTCACTTTTATTTATACCAGTATATGGACATATACCCATATATGTCTAGCCATATGTACCCATATGTGTATGCATGTATGCTGAATCTCAATTTAAAATATTATTCTTACTATGTGTCTTAGTTTCCTATCTCTGCCATAAAAAATGTACCACAAAGCGGGTGGCTTGAAATAACAGAAATTTATTGTCTCACAAGTTCTGGAGGCTGGAAGTCTGAAATCAAGTTGTCGGCAGAGTCACACATCCTCTGAAATCTGTGGTGAGAGCTTGCCAGCATTCTGTGGTGTTCTTTGTCTTGTAGCATAACTCAAACTCTGCCTCTGTCACATGGCTTTTTTCTCTCTGTGTCTGACTGTCTGTGTACAAATATCCTCTCCTTATAAGGACACCAGACATTGGTTTAGGACCCATACTAATCCAGTTTGGCCTCATATTAACTAATAACTTCTTCAAAGATCCATTTTCCAAATAGGGTCCCACTCATGACACATACAGCTAGGACATGAACATATCTTTTTGGGAGGACACAATTCAACACATAACACTGTGCATCAATTCAAAAATTTTGAAAGATATTGTGGAGTCTCCCAAATTTGACTTTTAGCCCCACTATAGACTCTTCTTGAAACAGCAATAAAAAGGATGCATTAAAAAATATGAGGTAGATAAGGTACTTCTCTGCTCAAATGTTTAATGGCCTTGCATTTCACTCTAATAGTCTATTCTAAGACTTTACAATGGTCCTATAAAGGTCGCTTATACTACCCTTGCCTTCTCCCTTCTTCTCTAACCTCATCTCCTATTATTCTTGTTTACTCAGCCCAGTCAAACTGGGCTTCATGCTGTTTTTAATCACTCCCAGCACATACAAACCTCAGGGCATTTGCACTTGCTATTGTACCTGCCTGGAAAAGGCATCCCTTTAAATAAGTTCATAGCTCATCTCTTCACTTCTGTCACATATTGGCTCACCTTCTAATTGAGGCCTTCTCTGACCAATAGATTTAAAAATATTATCAACCATCCTCACTGTCTAACATTTCCCCTCACCTCTCCCTATTTTCTGTTTCTCTATTATACTTACAATCTCTGATGTATTACATATTTTGATTTTCTTATTTTTTTTGTCTCCCCTGCCTTATGCTAGAATGTGAACCCATGTGAGTAAGGACTTTTTGTCCTTTATGTACTGTACATAATTCTTAGTGTCTATAACAATTTCTATATTATAGAAAGTGATCAGTAAATGGATGGATGGATGGATGGATGGATGGATGGATGGATGGATGGATGGATGGATGGAAGAAAGAATGAGAGAAAGGAAATGTGTTCTAGGGAGTGGAAATGATATATGCAAGGCTTACTGGCTGGCCTGGACTGTGGCCATAAAAAGGAGTAAAAGCCAGTGTAACTGGAAAGGAGGGAATGAGTTAAAGATTGGAGGGAAATAGCATCAGAGAGATATGGAGGAGTCAACCAAAGGGGCCAAATCACATAGCTAGGGGGATTTATCCTCATCTTAAAAACACTTGGAAGTCATTGAATAATTCTAAATTTGGGAAAGAGGCTGAGGAGGCCAAGAAGGAAGGATGATGCCATGATCTTATTTGCTTTTTTAAAAAGTGAGGGAGAATGATTTTTGAGTAAGCTTAAGTATTGTAGTGAGAGATACTATTTCTTTCATTAGTTTAATATAAGAGTCTTATCCTTCTTTGGATTCAAAGTGGTTCTAATCACGTTTCTGAATTGGCCTTTCTCTTAGGTTTAGAATTCATCATCATTTGAGGAACCCCTCAAATTTATGTTTCCAGAAACCCTGGTTGTATATAGATAATGGCACTATTCCAAGAAGAAATGAAGTGTCACTTTGAGGTTTACTTTTATACACTTTATCAACCAAGATAAGATCCAGGTGTTAAAAATCTTCAGTTGTAAGATTTTCCCAGATATTATGAAAATGGATAGCATACTCAAAGCCCTAGCTTGGGCTCAGTTTTCACTTTTTTATCCTAAGTACTTCTTATGTAAGAACAAAACACAGTCTTTTGCTAACAGTTGAATGCTTAAAATTAGAAAATTGAAACAAATCATTGTACTCTTGATAGAAAACAACAGTAAATTTAACACATAAACTTAGCCTGCTGGGGTACAAATAGGGTAAGTAAAAAACAAGTTGTGTTCATTTTTCTTGATTGTATCAATGAGGAATTGATAGAAAATAAAGCTGAAAATAGTGTAATTTAGAAAATTGTTCCTAATTAAGAGAATTCAGACTGTAGACTATTCCATGAGTCTTTGTTATATTTTTCTTATTACACACTAATCCTAATAGTATCATTTGTGATTTTTCCAGATACTATGACCTTGAGGTTTCTTTCAAATATTTCTGATTAAGACCTACAATGGTAAATATATTTTTAAATTTCATATACAATTACATTTTAACACACAAATATGCACACATATGTGTAAAATTGAATTAAAAGTCTCATGAAGCAATAATAAAGTTTTTCTTTATAAGGCATGCTAATGTTTCCTATTATATTAGATTCTATTTCATTGAAAAAGAAATACTCATTACAAATTACTAAATTGATTTCATAATCAACTAATGCATTGTAACTCATAGTTTGTAAAACCCTATACAGTAGTGGATGCCCTCTGCAGAAAGAGTGTTGGGAAATATTTACAAACTGCACACATCAAATATTGAAATACAAATATGAAAATACTTAATTGCTTAATCTTCTCATGCAATGTGTGACTATTCAGGCAGCTATTATTTATATCGATATTATTTATATTGGCATGTAAATAGATGCATCATGCTATGGGTCATTCAATTTCAATTGCAAGGAAATTTTGAGGAACTTTATTTTCACATTTTCATTTGAGGTATGTGAAGGAAGCTATAATGTCTATTTTAACTTGAGAAATCCTTTAAATTTCTATCCTCAATTTTAACAAAACTCTATTCATAACTCTATTATGGGCAATTAATCAGGAAATCTCAAATACTACTTCTAAATATGTACCATCAGAGGGTCGAATAACTATGTATAGGAATCATTTGACAGTCTTTGTGTATTTGTGGTTACTACAATTTCCTCTTATGTTGTACTTTGTAAAAGTTATTCAAGAGAAATTATTTATGGATCATACAGTATAATTGTGACATGTGGGGTGAGTGGACACAGTGGCAAGAAATCCAGAAGGATATAAAGTCATCTGCCTCAGTAGGACCTACATGACAGTTGCATGTCAACTGCAAATACCTGGGTTCACCACCACTGCATCTAGGTAGGACAAAGAGACCATGGGAACTACAGCCAGGAAGGCAGAGGAATTCACAAATATAGACCACTGAAATCACCCGTCTTTATCTTTGGGTGGTAAAGATTATCTATAGCTTTGGTTGCATTAAAGGCAAGAATTAGAGACATTGGTGTATGACCTAAATATTATTTTAGGTCACAGCACACTGGGATAATATTTCTATCTATTCAGAATGTGAACTTCTACTATAAGGCCATGGTGGAGGTGTTTTCTTAAACCTTTCTTGGTAAAGGAGAATTGCCATTTCAAAGCTGCAGTGAGTTTTCTGAGTCACAAGAATTGGAGGATGATTATTTCATTGTTTTGGTAAAACTATGAAAACCTGAAAGGATCTTTTAATCTTATAAATGTAATTCCCAGACTTTCAGAAATAGAAAGATTTGAGATTCTGTGGTTTTTCCAAGGTCATATAGACAGAAATCATCTTCCTTTTAGAGAAATGGTTATAGGCTCTGAATGATTTTAAAGTTCACTGTATATGAACTGTTGCTTGTTCTCATGAATACTATGTAACTTTGTATGAGCTGTTTATTTGCAGGAGACATTAAGCTGAGAAGCAGGGGATTGCTAGAAGATTTAAGGACAGAATCCTCATCTCACACAGTAGCAAATGGCAAGTATTAATAGTACAGGCCATTAATGATCTGATGTTGGTGTTAGCAGCAATGGGCATCTAGAAAGGATGGCTGTAACGAAAAAGCAATAATCTAATGCAAACCAGCAGAAGGAAGGCATCAGTGTGGTGGACTAGAATTAACTAGAGGATAATTGGAATGGGGAGGAGGGTGAATTCCTGCATGAACTTGTCTTAAGATAAAAATAAATTGATTTGTATACTTAATGGGAGTCTGATTTATTTATTCTCCCAGTCTGCTGAGGCCTGAATATGCCATATAAATGGGTGTTCAATAATAGAATCTATGCTCATTGATTCTCCCTGAGAAGTCACCAAAGAATTGGGTAGCAATAGTTGAATGAGAAGTGAGTACGTATCAAAAGACATCTATGTGAAGTAGTCAACATCCTTGTTTAATTTATGAGGCAACTTGGGGAAAAAAAATCTTTGTATTTTGAAATTTTCAAAGTACTAGCATTCAGTTTAGTTATTTTTCTTTTCAAAAATATGGAATAGCATGGTTCCTTCATATGAAAATAATACATAGGAAGGATAAAATGTCAAATGTCCTCTTGCAGCTAATATGAACAATGGAAATACATCATTAGTGATTTTGTTCCAAAAAAATTTAACTTACTTCACATTGTGAAGTACTTACTGAACTGCCATATGTCCATGAGGCAGTGCCTTGCAGTATTTTGCCCTTGGGACTTGACACTAGAGATTTTTATTTTTTCTTAAAGAAGGTCAAGTTTAGCAGAGAAGTAAAGTGAAGGTTATAAATTCAATAGCAAAGTTCGGTATAGAAGGTACATCTAGTTCAAATATTATTTTCATATTGTAATAATGGTTTTCATATATTAATCATTGTTGTTAGACCTTATTTCAAATAAATCATCAAGATGTTTAATAAATTATTATTCTCAATATTTATTGTATTTAAATCATAATAAAATTATAGTATGTCTACTAAATATACTCAATATTTATAGTATTTAAATAACATACACTTATTGATAAAATTACGTTGAGTTATAAATGGCTTTATATTAAACAAGGCATAATTGAAAATTATCATACACAAATTAAAGTAATAGCATTACAGAATTTTGTGGTACTCTAACTTCTTTTTAAAGTTTGAGTAGGAATTTGATGGACAATTCCTTCCAGATTAATCTCCACCAATAATGATGATGATTGTAACTTCAATAGCCAAGTTTAAAAAAAAATCTTCCTACCTTATTAATAGCAAGATAATAACCCCATGACTTTTAAACCTTTAAATATTGCATATCTCTGGTAATCAGCATTGGAACATAAACCTTAAGCTTAGAAACCTAGGAAAGCTTCCTTCCCAACAGCCCTCTGCCCCTTACAATTAATTAGATAATACTATGTATAATGAACCCCAATTCTGTCAGCCAAACCAATGAGAAAGAACAAGAGAGCAAGGCCATCCTGTTCCAGGTCATTTTATTCTTTAGGATAGCTTGGCACAGAGAAATTGTAAAGTGGAGGAGAAAGGCAGTACATCAGACCTCAGGGCAAATAATTGTTTGTTGATTTGTTTTTTGTATACTTATGACCAGTGAGTTTATCCACTTTGGATGAACTCAAGTCTCTTGAGGGTGCAGGTAACAAAAACGGCTCGTAGTCTAAGTCAATTTATAAAAGCTACCTGTGAGGGTTTTAAAACATGACCACAAATTGAAAGGAATGCCAAAATTCCTTTCATTAAGAGGAAGGATCTATGTATTATCCACTTGAATCTAATATGGTGTGTGAAGCTTCAACTAATATAGTATTGTGGGAGGTAAATCTGTGTGACTTTTAAGGCTAGTTCCTAAAAATCAATGCAACTTCCCTCATGTTTGCAGGAACACTTACTCTTGGAGCCCAGAACCATCATGTGAGAAGTTTGAATACCCTCAGGTTACAATACTGGAGAGTCTATAACTGTGTGCTCCAGTTAACAGAATCAGTTCTGAGCCCAACCTTCTAACTCTTTCCATCAAGGCAACAGACATTGGAGTGTGATGGTTGGGTTCATGTGTCAACTTGACAAGGGAATGGTGCATAGTTGTTTCATCAAGAAAGCACTGGCCTCATTGTACTGTGAAGACATTTTGTGGACTTAAATCATCAGTGAACTGATTACATTTATGACTGACTACATCTACAATCAACTGAGGAGACTGACTGCCTTCAGCAATGAGAGATTTCTCATCCAATCAGTTGAATGA
This sequence comes from Dasypus novemcinctus, assembly GCF_030445035.2. NCBI lineage: Eukaryota > Metazoa > Chordata > Mammalia > Cingulata > Dasypodidae > Dasypus > Dasypus novemcinctus. Next base: position 37,975,747 of record NC_080704.1, read on the forward strand.
CTTAAAAGGAGAAATTATTTTTGCAATAAGAAAAGAGAGTTCCCAACTCTACTTCAGACAGCCAGCTTCTCCTGGGGAACCATCTAGGACCTTCATCAGAGTCCTGGCTTTCAGACTACCCTACAGAATTTGGACTCGTGCATCCTCACAGTGGCATGAGACCATTTATAAAATCTCATAATATTTACAGATCTCTCTGGTTGGTTCTGTTTCCCTGGAGAACCGTGACTAATACACATATGAATGAAGCCAGCTTGATGTCATATGTCAAATGAATACCACTCAAAGACTTCTGTAAATACCTTTGGTACAGAGGAGTAACACAACTGGGTCCTGCTTGCCCTGCTGACATATAAATGTGTGAGATACTAAAATGATTGTTGTTTTAATATACTGTTTTTTGTTTTCTTTAGTAAAGAAGTTGTTGGTTTACAGAACCATCATGCATAAAATACAGGATTTCCATATACCACTCCATCATCAACACCTTGCATTGGTGTGGAAGATTTACTACAGTTGATGATAGCACATTTTTATAATTGTGCTATTTATTAAAGTCCATGGTTTAACGTAGGGCTCACTCTTTGTGTAGTGTAGTTCCATGGACTTTTTAAAAAATTTTATTCTGTTACCATATATACAATCTAACATTCCCTCTTTTAATCATATTCAAATATGTTTCAGTGCTATTAATTGCATTCTCAGTGTTGTGCTACCATCATCACCATCCATTACCAAAACATTTTCATCATTCCAAATAGGAACCCTGTACATTTTAAGCCTTAAGTTACCATTTCCTATCCCCACCCTGTCCCCTGGTAACCTATATTCTAGATTCTGATTCTATGAGTTAACACACACTAAGTTTTGATGTAATTTGTTATATAGCAGTAGATAACTGAAACACCACTACTTCAGGAAATTAGGCTCTACTTCTCCCACCATTCTTTTATTTTATATAGTTTGTATATTTATCAAGCATTTATTGAGTATCTGCAACATCCTAGTTACTGTTCTGGATAAGAATATAATGGTAAGGAAAAAACAATAAAATCCTATTCTTAGCTTATATTCTACACAGGAAAGACAAAAGTATAATATATTTCATTATACTGTATTATAATATATACTGCATATATTTCAGATATGTGCAATATGTCAGGTGGTGATAATTGCTAAAGAGTAAGCAGAATATAACAGGGTAACATAATGGCAATTGGCAGAGGTGAGTTACTGTTTTATATATTATGGCCACAAATGCCTCCTTTGATAAGTTGTTATTTAAGTAGAGAACTGAATGAAGTGAGGGGTGTGGATCTAAAGAAAGAACATTACAGGTAAATTGAACCACTAGTAGAAAGACTCTGAGGCAAGGACATTGTTGGTATGTTTGAGGAAGGCCATGATAAGGCCGGTATGACTCAAATAAAGTGATCTATGAAGAAAAGAGTAGGAAGTAACCTCAGAAAGGTAACAATGTGTTGATTCATGTAGAAACTTGTAAGCCATGGTAAAGGCTGTGAATTTTAGGCTTAATGAGAAGTTCCCAGAGAGTTCCAACTAGAGGAGTGCCACATCAGGATTTAAGTTTTGAAAGGGGCACTTTGGGTGCTGGAAAGAGAATAAAGTATAGTGTACTCTGGACATGAAAATGAAAACTTGTACTTCCTGCCACAGTCGAGGTGGTAGAGGATGATGGTATAACCTAACGTGGCCCTTGCAGAAGTGATAAAGGTGGAAAAACATAACCTCAGGATATATGTCAAAGATAGGATTGATGTGGATACATTCCTTGCAGCAATGTCTTCTGGGTAGAAAGGTTAAGTACTTGTGATACAACATTTAGTTCATTTGGATGTCTACAAGATTAGAGAGAGAAATGTCTGCTAGGTTTAAGAAGTTGCTAAGCATACAGACTCCTTATATTGGCTTTTGTTTACAATCCCAAGACCATTTTGTTTATAATCCCAAGAATAGCCTTTGCCTATTCCTCAAATCTCCATCTCCCCCAAGCCATCCTCTAACTTGGAACTAAAGTATTGGCCACTTCATACCTATTTACTATTGACCTCATCGCCATTTGGATTTTCTCTTTATAATATGAATAAAATGCTAGGCTGTAGCCATGGAGACTGGGATCTGAGAAAACATAATCTTTGTTGAGAACATCACTGTACTTGTCTAAATTCTAGTCCTGTCCTTGGCTCATCTTCGAACATAATTGACTCTTTTTTATCTCATTTCTGTCAGTCAACCATATACATTCTCTAAAGTTATATTCTGACCAGTATAAAATTGGCACAACAATTTAAATTATCCAAGTACTTATGTCCACATGATGACCTGTGCCTCTTTACAAGGCTGCTTTATCAATGTATTTACATATATTGCACTTTATACTTTTGTTCCTGTTCTATAATAACATATTTCTCCTCCTTATCAGATCCTATCAACCCTGACTTTAGCAGAGTATGGTCCATTCAGTACCTCAGACTCTGAAGTATTTGTTTAATATCATGGTTTGTCTATATGCATGAGTGTGTCGGAATGTGAGAGACTACTAGGAAATAAAACATGAACACAAGTTTTCCTTTCTTTATGAGTGACTAATGAAACATAACTGAACAAGAATTGTTTACTTCTCTTCTCAACACTTATGAGCATATACACTAGATATGATATTTTTCTGTTGCTAAGGTATTATATATACTAATAATTAATTCCTGTTTTAATATTATAAACAGTCTAGAGATAAAATCAAGAAACCAGGAAGATATATGATTAGCATGAGAATAAATTGGGGATGTTTATATTCACTCTTTATTCATTCATACAAACATTCATATATACATTTACAGAGTATTAAATTCTTTGCTGCTAATTCCCACAAAGTGATAACTAATTAGTAGAAAAGAGAGAATATATATATATGTATATATATATGTATACATATATATATATATATTCTAATGTGATAAAATAATAAAGGTAAGTAAAGAAAACCCATGGTGGAACGGATACTATGTCACAGGAAAATGCTATGTGTTCACCAAATCTTATAGCAGTTTCTTCTTCCTGAGAAGATCATATTCCCAAGCCCCCTAAATAGTTAATTTAGGGTCAAGTGTCACTATCAGGCCTGGCCATAAAACTGCCTATAAATTCATCTACATTCTCTTTCTCCTATGGCAATCATGGAATTAATGTACTTTGTGGTTTAACTACATGATGGAAGGAACTTGGATCACAGCAACCTCTTGGAGTACCACCCAGATGAGCTTCTCTACCCATATTGGAGAGGGACATGAGGAAGAAATACGTATTTTCCTATAAAACCACTGAGATTTCATGGTTTATTTGTTATTGCAGCAAAACTTACCCTATATTCTGTGAAGGAAGAAGGAAGGAAGTAAGGAGAGAGGGAGGGAGGGAAGGAAGGTAGGAAGGGGATTGAAGAAAGTGAAGACATAAGAGGAGAGGAGAGGGGAGAAGGGAAGAGAAAGATGGTGAACTCAGAATAGGGGTGAGGGAAGATGCAAGGAAGATCTTTTCTGACCAAAAAGAATATATGTATTATATACGACATTCCCTTATTCTAACCAAACAACCCCCAAAATAAAGAATTTACCTATTTCTACATGCTGAGGTGAAGATAACAGATATTTATTGATTTCACATTTTCCTCAAATTAAGCTTCTGAGCAAATCAATTTCCAACTGCCACAAACTGATTTGTCAATGGCCTTTGATTTTAGGTATTCCCAACAATTTCTAACTGGTGAAACTCATCCTTTAGTGACTCTCAGTAGCATCTTCTTCATCCAGTATACTTATACCTGCCTGGGGTGGTTAGGCTAATGTGTCAACTCCGTCAGGTAATTTTGCCCAGTTGTTTGGTCAGATAAGCACTGGGCTTATTGTAATACAAGGGTGTTTATGGATTTTAGTCACCATTGACTTTACTGCAGTGGTAAATCATAGATAGCTAGTTATAATTACATCAATCAGGGAAATTGCCATCAACAATGAGTGACACTTTATCCAATCAATTGAACCCCTTAAAAGGGGAAGTGATTCCAGCATTAAGTGAGAATTTCCCAGCTCATCTTTGGACAGCCAACGTCTCCCAGAACTCATCAAGGACCTTCAATGGACTTTCATTAGAGCCCCTGGTTGCAGCCTGCCTGGCAGAACCTGGGTGTGTACATCCCCATGGTCTCATGAGACACTCTGATAAAATCTCTTACTATTGACAGATACCTCTTGTTGATTCTGTTTCCCTAGTAAAGTCAATACACACTGGCAGCTGAGGAAAGACAGCTGTTATCCAGGCTCTGTAAATGTCCTATGGAGGCTGACCTTCAGAATCTCAGTGATTTTGAACTAGCTGTGTTACAAACTCTAGCAGTTTGATAAACTTTAATTTTGCTGCCTTCCATTAAAAAATGTTGACAAATCAGAGGTCTAGATTCAACTCAGGACAAAGGTAACTGTAAAAATGAGACATATATCCTGGTGAAATGCCCAGATCCTTACCCTTAAAAATAATGAATAAATCACATTTACTCTTCTGAGATATCCCAAACCACCTATGCTGACCACCATAAATTTTTATTTCACGTTGATTCCTCATATACAATACTTACCATTTTTTTTTTACTGAACAAATCAATGATGTCTTCTACCCTTCATTTGGCTATATCTCTTCCTTAGTTCAACTCCTCAGGACTTTAGATAGTATCTAAAAATGTTGGTTGTGTCTTAATAGGAGAAGGTACAGAACAAATGTAATATATGTACTTTCCAATGTTAATGTGGTTATTATTTTATTGTATAACCCACTAGTGACTTTTACGTAGAAATTTTTTGGGCTGAGTGGTTTTGCTCAGGCCACATGCACCTCATTGAGTCTGGCTAATACTCTATGAATTTACATATTTTACTAGTCTTCCTGGTGCTGCGATGGAGAGAGAAGCTCAGAAGATCCACTCCATATCTCAAGAAGCAGATGAGATTGGTAAGGGTACTAAATCTTCCTTAGCTTAGTTTTCCTCAATGGCCAGCTCGGTGTTCATAAATACTGGAAATTAAACAACTCCAGAGGCAAATGTGACTTTTGCAGCAAATTCAAGTTGTTTGACCTTGCCTAATGATGGTTGTATTCATTGTGAGGACTTATAATTTGATGCCACTCTTGTGTCAGTCCATCAGTGCATTTTTGTGGGCAAGAAAAGAAGTTATAGGTAATTATAAAAGTATGTATTTGAGAGATGTGGCCATTGAAGTCAGAAATTTAAATTTCTATTGAAAAAATGAAAGGAGACCCCACTATGACAGAATGAAATTAATTTGTTAGAAATAATAGATTAAACGCATAAAAGACTGGTAAGACAAGAATCATAAGAAAAGTAAAGCTATGAGAGAAGTGATTAAAATTGAGAGTGAAGGCATTTGAGACATAAAAAGTGATCTAGGTCCAAAGAATTACAAACTATGTGTAATACATTTGACCAAAGTTAAAGTAACATGTTCTTTCTTCTTGTGATTAATCATTACTGCAGCCCTTGGACACACAAACTAAAGTGAGACATAAATCAAACTGACCCAAATGCCACTCAGTAACTCAACATAAACAAGCAGCCAGCCTTACCAACATCTCACTGCCTTTCACAGTCCTGTATTACTACTCTAGTGTAGAGACAACACAGTAAACCACAAGGAAATTGTAGTATACAATTCTAGTTTTAGGGCCAGCACTAGTTTACTGGTATTGGGCAAACAGTGAATTTTGAAGCCCTTCAGTTTTTCCTACATAAGGAAAATAAGAATATCCATTCTTTCTTAAAAGAAATTTCTCCAGAGAAATTTGGATGCATAGCAGTGGTTGGTTTTTCCTCTGGAAGACAACTACCAGGCATCAGTGGTAATCATATACATATAGATCTCAGTTAAATCCAGGCCAGTTTTGAATAATAAGAAAAAGAGCTCAAATGAGTCATGAAGGCTAAATATAATCTGATAATTCAATTTAATTGATTATGAACATAGGTGCGCACGTGTGGCCTTCAGTGGACACTAATCAGCCTCTATTAGAACCCTGGGACTTAACGCCAGTTTCCATGCTTTATAAAGAACTTGTAGATCGAAACTTCTTTAAAAATGAAGCCTAATATATTGCCAGGTTCCATTAATAATAAAATGGAATATTGTATCCATTATCCATTTGGAATCTAAGCCCCCTCTTGATATAGAGGTGGAGTGGACATAACCATCCCAGGGTCCACAGGATGGAGGAACAGAGTATGGGTTAGAGTGGACTTACTGATATTCTACTATGGAACTATTGTGATAAGTAATGGAAGAAATTGTAGCATTGATGTGGAGAAGGTGGCTATGGTAGCTGCTGAGGGTAGGGAGAGGGAAGAAGAGATACAATGTGGGGGCATTTCCAGGGCTTGGAGTTGTCCTGGGTGGTACTGCAGGGACAGATGCTGTACATTGTATGTCCTGCCATGGCCAACTGGGTGGACTGGGTGTGGGTGTATACTACAATGTAAACCACTATCCATGTGGAGCAGCAGTGCTCCAAAATGTATTCACCAAATGCAATGAATGTGCCACGATGATGAAAGAGGTTGTTGATGTGGGAGGAGTGGGGTGAGGGGGTTGGGGGGTATATGGGGACCTCATATTTTTTTAATGTAACATTTAAAAAAAAAAAGAAGAAAACAAATGTAAAAAAAAATTACACCAAAAATGTATTAAAGTCCATAGGCTAAACTGTAAACCAAAATGTAAAACATAAGATAACTAAAAATTTAGAAAATTGTATAGTCTAAAATGTAAACTATAATGTAAACCGCCCCCCCCAAAAAAAAGACTTGTAGAAAGCAGAGCCAGGTTCATGAAAAAAAAAAAAAAAAGAGAATAAAGCACAAGTGTATACAGAAAATTAGTTAAATTAGTTGGAGGAATTGAGCAAGACAGAAATTCAAAGGTTGAGTTTCAATTTTCAAGTACTAGGCAGGTATTAAAGGGAGGTCTGTGACAATTCTTGCTATTTCGTCATTTTCGTTATCATCAACCACATATACATATGCAATTATGTTTACAACAATGTACTGTGGCAGACAGATTTAACTACTACAAAACCAAATGCAAATTTAAATATAGTCCTTGCCATGCAGTCATGCAGGATTTTGCCGTCAAATTGAGAAGTAAATGGACCAACACAGAGCAGTTAAGCAACCATGATTCTTTTATATTGGTCCAGTCCAGTTTGATGTCAAGGAAAAAAAAATAGTTAAGGAGATTATTTGGAAATAAACTCCTAATAGTGTTTTAGTCAATGCATCCCTGATGACATTTAACACAGTGTAGACACATGCCTGCCTTACTTAAGTCATGAAATATGGAATTTCTTGTCTAGCTTTATAAAAGTGATTCTCTTTCTACTTTAATGCTCTCAAGAGTTGGACAGGAGGGAAGCGTACTTCGCCCAGTGGATAGGGCGTTCATCTACCACATGGGAGGTCCACGGTTCAAACCCCAGGCCTCCTCGACCCGTGTGGAACTGGCCCAGGTGTAGTGCTGATGCGCGCAAGGAGTACCGTGCCACGCAGTGTTGTCCGCCGCATAGGGGAGCCCCATGCGCAAGAAGTGAGCCCCATAAGGAGTGCTGCCCAGCACAAAGAAAGTGCAGCCTGCCCAGGAATGGTGCCACACACACAGAGAGCTGACATAAGATGATGCAACAAAAAAAAGAAACACAGATTCCCGTGCTGCTGACAACAGAAGCAGACAAAGAAGAATATGCAACAAATAGACACAGAGAACAGACAACTGGGGCAGTGGGGAGGGGAGAGAAATAAATAAATCTTTAAAAAAAAAGAGTTGGACAGAAGAAGTAAATATAAGGTCTTGAAGAGGCAACAGTTCATTTCTCTATAGAAGAAAAAAAGCCATCTATACTGAGTAATTGTAATTGAAAGTTGAAAACTAGCAGATATTTATTTTCTCTCTAATGTCTCAAACCAAATCCATATTATTTCCTCTGCAACTGTTTCTCCATACTCTCTTTCCCATTAGTAGTTATGACATTTTTTTTTTTCTCCAGACATGCCAGCTCAGAAACCCATATAGACCTTCCTTTCCCTTCATTCGTACATTCACATCACTGGCTAAGTGCCATTGATTCTACCACTGTACCACCTTTTCCATCACTTCTCTTATTTCCTCCACTCAAGCTCAGATTTCAGTTACTTAAAATGTATGCTTCCAAAATCATGCCCCCCAATTAAGTTAGCATACTGTTGCCAAATTCACCTTCTCACTTCTCTTCTTGCTAAACCCCTGTTTAAAAATCTTCAATAAATCTCCTTTGTCTACAGCATTGGATCTCAAAATGTGATCCCCAGGGTCAGCAATACCAGAACCACCTAGGAACTTGTTAGAACTACAACTTCTGGAGCCTGACTCTTGACCAACTGAATCAGACATTTGGGTAGGGACCGGCAATCTATATTTTAACAAGAGCTCCAGATAGTTTTGATGCACACTCGAAATTTCAGAACCTTTGGTCTACAGTATAAATTCTAACACATTCTCAATTCTTTAGCATGATATCTGGCCTTATCAAATTTCTAAGATTATTTTCTATGCAATCTTCTTCATACTATCTATGTAATTGTTTCTATATTCTACATTCACTTGTCTTTTCTCATTTCCTCTTTTTATACTTGTACTTTTCATTGAAATGTCTTTTCTTCATCTCTCTCTCCCTGTCTCTCTGTCTCCCTGTCTCTCTCTTGCTCTCTGTGTGTGTATGTGAGAGTGTATATATGCGTGTGTATGTGTGTGTGAATGTATCAAGCATTCTACTTTTTCAAGAAATATTTTTGAATATATATTGAGTGGCAGTAGAAGATAGAAGGAATTTATTAACTACAGGGGAGACAATAACATCTAAATAATTATATGCCTTATATTTCATAGGAATAAAAGTGCAGTCAACCATTGAAGCATTTTGTGTCAGAAACACCTATAGAGGAAAAAAATGCTTAAGTCACTTTCTGGAGATTTATTTTTCTTGATTTGTAATCCAAACAACTCACTGAAAACCTGAGCAACATAAGCTTATATTTTATATTAGTTTACATATTAACTCTCTAATGGAGGAATTGAGCAATACAGAAAGTCAACAGTTGAGTTTCAGTTTTAGTTACTACAGCTATCCCAAATACAGTCTCTTATAAAACTACTCAACTTTTTTCCACTTAACTTTCTCAATAATTTGTTTACACATGTTTTAAAAATTATATTCCAAATAGGCTGATTTTATAAATCTATGCATTTTAGGAAAGCATTTTGTATCGAAAGATAGAAATGTCTAAATAAAGATAGTGGTGGTGGAGTCTCTGGTACTGGTCAAGCAAATATTTGATTTATCACAGTATTCAGATGAAGTATCTTCAGAGGGAAGAGGAAAGGCCAACGATTCCCTGAAGAAGCCAAGATGGTTTAAGATTGGGGCTTAGAACATCAAATGGTATCACAGGAATTGTGCAATCACTTGTTTTCAGAACTAAATGATAGAAGTTTTGCTTCTGCTCATGGTTGGAATCAAAGATATGAAGAGACAAGCCAGAAACCCCTCTTTATCTCTATTAAACTGCATAACAATGGTGTATTTGTATTTGAGGAACTCATTAAAAAATACTGCAATGATAACTAGACAAATGATTTCTATCATCATGTAGAAAGCAGAGAAAATCCCTGAGGAGGAAGTAAGAAGAAAATTTCCAGTTGGGCTTTTGATGCTAACTATACCTAAACCAGTACTTCTCAAGCTTTAGTGTGCATAGGTATGACATGGCACCTCGTTAAAATGCAAATTGTTATTCAGTAGGTTCTGGGTATGGCCCAAGATTCTGCATTTCTAAAAAGATTCTAGGTGATGCTGATGCTTGTTACAATTTGACTATCAAGACTCTCATATACTATAAGCTTCTTTAAGGATAGGAACCATATTTTATTTATGGTTGATCTTTAAGTCCAACCATTTTTTTGCTTACTTTTATCACTGTATCTCTGTTTATCTCTTTATCTCTCTCTCTGTTTCTCCTTCTCTCTGTCTCTCTGTTTCTGTCTCTCTCTCTCATCTATCTATCATCTATCTATCTCACTATTTTAAAAGTAATTTACTGTGATTTATAGGGATATATTCAATATTTAAGAATACATTAAAGTCTGTATATATATATATATATTATAACACACAGAAACATTCACACATATACACACTTGCACGCACACATATACAAGAATCAGGGCAAAAGGAAAAAGATTATTTTTCCTACTAAACTGTTGCTTAAAATTTGGCCCTCAAAATTTGGGGGGACAGTCCTGGTTTATGCCTATTGCATCACTATAATTATTGAGTGCTCCCTGTGCTGGATTATATGTGAGCACAACAGAGTTAACCCTTCTAAAACAGCTTTTTTAAATTAGAGAAGTTGTAGATTTACACAAAAGTCATGCAGAAATACAGGGTTCCCATATACTACTTCTCACACATGCAATATTCACTATTATTAACAATTTAAATTACTGTGGTAACTTTATTACAATGGATGAAACAATATTACTATAATTATACTATTAACTACAGACGATAATTAACATTAAGAATCACTGTTTGGGTTGTACAGTCTTATACTGCTACTGTTTTATAATTTTTGTTCTAGTAAAATATATATAACCTAAAATTTCCCCTTTTAACCACATTCAAATACATAATCCAGTGCTGTTAATTACATTCATAATGATGTGCTACCATCACCACCATCTATTACCAAGTTTTTCCATCAACCCCAAACAGAAACTCTGTACCAATTAGGCATTAACTTAAAATTCCCTACCTCCACCCAGGCAAATAACCTGCATTCCAGTTCCTGACTTATATGAATTTGCTTATTCTAATTATTTGATATCTATAAGATCATACATATTTGTCCTTTCGAATCTGGCTTATTTCACTCAACATGATGTCTTCAAGGTTCATCCATGCCATCAGAATTTCATTGCTTTTCACAGCTGAATACTATCCCATTGTATGAATATACCTCATTTTATTTATCCATTCGTCTGTTGATGGACGTATGGTTGCTTCCATCTTTTGGCAATTGTGCATAATGCTGTTATGAACAGTGGTGTGCAAATGTCTGTTTGAGGTCCTGCTTTCAATTCTTTTGTGTATTGTTGTAGTATCCTCATTGCTAAAGTAAACACCATGCAATGGATTGGCTTAAGCAATGGAAATTTATTGGCTCACGAGTTTTGAGGCTAGAAGTCCAAATCAAGGCATCATCAAGACAATGCTTTCTTCCCAAAGACTGGCATTTTGGCATTGGCTGCCAGTGATCATCGGTCCTTGGCTTCTCAATTACATGGCAATGCGCATGGTGGCCTCTCCCTTCTCTTCCGGGTTCCATTGACCTTCAGCTTCTTGCTTCCTGTGGCTTTCTCTCTCTCTCTGAGTTTCATTATGCTTATAAAGGACTCCACTAAAGGGACTATGACCCATCCTAATTGATGTGGGCTATGTGTTAACTGAAGTAACTTCAACAAAAGGTCCTACTTACAATGGGTTTATACCCACAGGAATGGATTAAGTTTAAGCCTATGTTTTGCTGGGGTATATAGCTCCAACCACCACAGGTATATACTTAGAAGTGGGATTGGTAGTTATTTGGTAATTCTATACTAAACATTCTGAGGTACCAAACAACTGTTTGAATGTAAAATGGCTGCACTATTTTACATTCCTATCAGCTATGAATGAGTTTTTCTATTTCTCCATATCCTCTCCAACACTTGTTATTTTCCATTTTGTTTTGAATAGCAGCCATTCAAGTGTGTATAAAATGGTATCTTATTACGGTCTTGATTTGAATTTCCCAGTGGCTAATGATGTTGAGCACCTTTTCAAGCACTTATTAACCATTTGTGTTTCTTCTTTGGAGAAATGTCTATTTATGTCTTTTGCCTATTTTTAATTAGATTGTTTGTCCTTTTTATTGTTGAGTTGTAGAATTTCTTTATATATTCTGGATATTAAACTCTTATTGGATATGAGGTTTCCAAATATTTTCTTTCAATCTATAGATTGTCTTTATATTTTCGTGTTGAAATTCTTTGATGCACAAATGTTTTTAATTTTGGGGAGGTCCCATTTAATTATTTTTTCTTTTGTTTTTGCTGCTGCTTGACCATGACCTTAGGAACTCAGCCAGTTACAGGAATTCTAGTGCCTCCTCAAGTCCCTATGGAATAGCCCTTCTTACCCTCTCAAGTATTCTGTTGTGTGACTTAAAACAGGTAATCTTTTGGTCCAGGCCGCTTTGACTTAATTATCCCTTACACTGCTTTAGTTATCTACAAGCTGCTTTTGCCTGCAGGACAATTTCTGGAAGGGCAAGCCAGAGATGAATTCACTGAGATACAGGCACCACAGTACATGGGAGTTACTCTGCTTCCTTCCATGGAGGCCAGGAACCCACAATAGGAGCAGAGGCTGGCTCCATGCCCTGCTTGGGAGTTTATGAGGGAGGAACCAGCAGTGGTGCCATGAGCAAGCTTCTCCTACTGATTTTTAAAGTTGTGTTTTATTGATTTGGCACTCACCCAGTTACTGCAATCCTTTACTTGTTTTCCAGTGCTCTGAGGCCCATGGCTTTGCAAGTTTTTGCTGGTTATTCAAAGATTCTGTAGGAAAACAGCCCTCTGGAGCATCTTAAGCCACCATCTTGGTTAGGTACTTAATAGCATTATACCTGGAATAACATAAACTTCACATTGATTTTTGAACTTCTCAATGCACAGGTGGAAAGCCTTTTAAATAAATGCTCAGACATGGGAAAGGTAAGATAAAAACTATAATACTCTTACAAATTTTCATTGACTTTACTACTATTATCAATGGTAATTAGACATTAATACTCTAGTTTTATATACATATGCTTACAATGAAAGTTTCTAATACTGCTTTTATACAATACAAATAACTTGATTTTAAAAACAATATTATTTTGTGATATGCATGGATTCTTTCTCTAGGTATCTCAAAATTTTGTATTACAAAGAGAAGATGTTTAAAAGTTACTTTCACCTTCTCATGGCACATCTAAATATATAGAATGACTATTAATCTTGTGCTTGCCAAAGAAGCCCACAAAAATAATGAGGGAGTTTCTCTTAGATGGATGACTTTTCACTTTGCTATTAAAAAAGGGTAAGGAGGTCCTTTATCAAACTTGTATTTAGGGGAGAAGGGGTGTTGTGAAAGAACTTAAGGCCATTACTAATTAATAACTTAAAATTTCAAAACAGAAAAAAATCAAACTTTCATTGACTTACTGGAGAGTTTAAGTAGCTTCATTGATTTGATCTTGATAGTGATACAATTTCCTGGAAATACATAAGTGAATTTAGAGTGTGTTCAGAACTTTATACTTATTATTATTCTTAATATGCATTATTTTTGGAACCCTATAAATTAAATATGCTTTATTTTAGCTATCTGACTCTTCACAGTAAACATTTTACATTTTTCACATGGTAGATTTCTATTGATTGCACTGGCCATTAAAAAATATGTCTCATTTACTAGCCTAAGAGACACTTTACATGATAAAATAATTTAATTCCAGAGATTCTCCTTGTTCTACAACAAACAACTTGACTCCACAGATTGGCCTTTCTCCAATCTGCTGGGCCTTCACACTCTGTCTTTTCAGAATTCCTGTCACATTTTATGTAAATTACTTGTGTAAATGTGTTCCTTCCTCACCCACCTATTGATTCTATGAAGGTAAGTAATGTGTTTATATTCTGTATCTTTATGATACCCAGCATCTAGTATGATACCTTGAATATAATAAAGGCTCAATAAATATTTATTAGTAAGATAATGCAAAAAAGGACAGAAATATAAAAACATATATATGAGGCAGAAGTTGGTAAAGCTTTAGATATTACATATGGTGAAAACAAAATTCAAAATATATTTTAATTTCTGTGATACGGAAAGTAGTAGATAAGGGCAAATTTCCTAACCATGTAATTTGGAATTATAAAAAGTATTAAAATAATCATAAGTTCTACAATGCCTGCACTGCGAATGTGAAATTACTTCAGTCTACTTAACTATATTATCTATTCCTTTCAAATTCCAGGAATTATCTACTTTTTTCCTTTCATTGTTCATCCTCCTTTCTTCAAGCTTCAACTCAAATGTCATGTCCTCAGAGAGGCCATCGTCACTAATATATATGTAAAGTTATCTTTATGTGATTTCTCTGTATTTCAACGTCCCACTTATTTCCCTCAACAAACTGCAGTCATCTCATTTATTGATTATTATCTATTCTGCTCCCATTTATTTAAGGTCCATTAGGTGACAGGGACCTTGCTAATTTTCACCACTATATCCTCAACACCCACCAGAATGTGTGAATCAGTTAATGAACTGATTAATAATGCAATATAGGCATATATCATAGGATGTTCAATGAAACATACATGTACATGAAAATATTGAAAAGTTGAATAAATGAGATGGAACTATTCTATTTCCCATTAATCAATTCCTGATGTATTTCCATTCTTGGGCACATGGTACCTTAGATTCTACTTCTTGTTACAAAAATAAATTTATCATTTCACCTTTCATGACATTGGGACTGTAAGCTTTTACCCCAAATAAAATTCCCATTATGAAAGACAAAAATATACACCCAATAATATGGCCTGTGCATAAATTCAAACTTATTCTATATCCAAGTATGCCTAGTTCCCTGGAAAGCCAATTGAGAAGTATAAACTCTACAGGCTTTGGATACTCAGGGAGGATGCAAATCAAATGTGTTAAAGCTTACCTGGAATATGGGGGGTTCATGTTAAAAGCTTACCAGGAATGTGGGGGATATGTATTAATTCAAGCTTACCTGGAGAATATAACTTATCTGATATTCAGATAAAACACTTGAAGAAACCAACAAAAAGTCATTTTGCATATAAGCATCTTTTGACTCTCCACTCCTACACCCTCTTTGTAAAAGGGACCCAAAAATCCTATTTAGGGCTCAGTTATTTTTAGGACAGGAGTTCACCAAGTCTGGCTGGTCATAATAAATCTTCCTTCTCAGAATGCTCCCATCTTGGCCTTCAATACCACATACACCTGACTTCTCTCTGCTATAATACCAAAGCACAAGCAAAAAAAGAAAAATAGACAAGTGGGAACTCCTCAAAATTAAACATATTTGCACCTCAAAGGACTTTGTCAAAAGGGTGTAAAGGCAGCTAACTCAATGGGAAAATATATTTGGCAATCACATATCCGGTAACAGTTTAATATCTGTGATATACAAAGAGATCATACAGCTCAACAATAAAAAGACAAACTACCTGATTAAAAAATGGGCAAAAGACTTGAAAAGGCAATTGTTCAAAGAAGAAATATAAATGGCAAAGAAAAACGTGAAAAAAATGTTCAACATCACTAGCGATTAGGGAAATGCTAATTAAAACTACAATGATATACCATTTCATACCTATTAGACTGGCCACTATTAAAAAGTCAGAAAACTGTAAATGTTGGAGAGGATGTGGACAGACAGGAATGCTTATTCGTTGTTGGTGGGAATGTTGCATGGTAGAGCCAATGTGGAGGGCTGTTTAGCAGATCCTAGGAAAGTTGAATATAGACTTGGCACATGACCCACAATACCATTACTAGGTATATACCCAGAAGAACTTAGAGCAGTTACATGAACAGCCATCTGCACACTGATGTTCATATCAGTATTATTCACAATTGCCAAAAGTCGGAAACAAGCCAGGTGTCAATCAACTGATGAATGCATAAACAAATTATAATGTATACACATGATAGAATATTATGCAGCAGTAAGAAGAATGAAGTCGTGAAGCATATGACAACATGAATGAACCTGGGGAACATTATATTGAGTGAAGCAAGCCAGACACAAAAGAACAAATACTGTAGAATTGCACTATTATGAATTAAATATATTGTGTAAACTCATGGAGTTAATATTATTAGAATACAGGTTCCCAGAAAATAGAAGGAGGGTAGAGAATGGAAAGCTGAGGGTTAATCTGTGCAGAATTGTTAAAAAGTTTGTAAATCTTTGGAAATAAATCGAAATGGAAAAAGCATATCATGGTATTTGTAACTAGCAGAGCTATTATATGGGTATGACAGTGGTTGAAAGGGAAAGTATAAGGTATGTATATTCCTAGAAAGAAAGCTAAAAATTGTAACTAGAGACTATGTAAAACACATGTAAAACACAAATATGGATGATATTGCATATATAAGATGGTATTTACAAAATATAAATACAAATATACTTAAGAGAAGGAAACAGAATAGCAGCTATGTATGGCAGGAAAGGCATAGAGACTTAGATAGTAATGAGATTTTTTTGTTTATTATTATTATTACTATTATTGGAATAATGAAAGTGCTTGAAGAATGATTGAACTGATGAATGCCCAAATATGTGATTATACCAAATACCCGTGATTTTATACTTTGGATGGATTTATGCTTTTTTAATATGTATCAATAAAATAGATTAGAATTTTTAAAAGCCAAAAATAAAAAATAAAATAAAATAAACACAGTTCCTGAGTTTGTTTCAAGGGGTAAGGAATATTATTAATACATATTTAAGAATATATAATTTAGCATTATAGCTTAAAATTTAAAAGGAAAAGTATTAAATCTGACAATTACTCTAAATTGGACATCTGCTATTCTTGAATTTTCTATAGTTTCATGTAGTCACAGGACTTTGTTTAATAGGTAATCATAGTCTCAGTGTAAAAGCATTCATTATAAATGATAAAGTTTGTGCATTGTGTATAATATTTTACATAAGCATATTTATTTTCAGAGTTCTAGCTAGAAACAAATGCGTAATTAAGAAAAATTTAATAAAAAGATACTCATTTCAAACTTATGGACAGGGTTAGGGGACCAGCAAGTGGTAATATGAGATGTGGGGCAAGCCACAAGATTCAGTCATGGCCACCACAGAAGTCAGCCTTCCAGGACAGAGCACTGCAGAAAAGGTAGCGAATAGAGCAGAAGAGTGAATTGGGAAAATTGGGGAACAACACAAGATAATGCATATATGCTTGATTTTGGTACCAAAATCTTTATAAAATTTGAGGAAAAAATTTAAGTTGTTTTCTTTGAGTGTGTCTTCTCTTTCTTTTATTTGTTAAAGATAATGCTTTGGATCTAAAAGGAAAGTTGGTTTGAAAAAGTCAGGTCCTCCTGTCCACATCTGTTCCTGCTAACATCTTTAATCTTGTGCATATTAAATATAATGTTATCAACTAAGTTCAAAAATTACTTTGTCTGCAATCCTGTAGTCAAACTAAATAGATGACATAGCTTGTTTGATAGTAAAAATAGATGACATAGCTTGTTTGCACAGTAAAAAAAAAAAAAACAAAAATGCTATTGAGAGTGAAAACTTTTACTACCTGAAAGTAAACAAAACCTGAAAGGGCCTCTTTCCTACAGAATAAGTTCGGGGACTCACTTTTCTCTCGGTGTGATAAATGTGTAATTTGAGGAGATTTAACCTAGTGGTATATAGTACAAGTACATCAGAGGAATTATATAATTGAGCTTAATCTTAGAGTGGTTTCAAGGTAATTCATAGACCAGCATATCCAGGTTACCACAATTATTCTGCTCTCTTTTGCATAGGGCTGAGTGGCTGATGAAGATGCTTTCTCCATGATGTAGCTTATCAAGTTCTCCTTTGTAGAATTCTCTTCAGCTTTTAAATAATTTTCTTATAATACAGTAAAATGAGAATAATAATAATAATGCACATTTGGCAATCTCGAATTTAAAAAGTGTGTGTGCGCAGTCTGAATATTTTAATAAGCTTGTTCTCTTTTACTCTCTCTTGCCTTCATCCTGTTCCAGTGCCAGTTTGTGCTTTATTCTCTGGCCTTCTTCATATGCCAAGTAAAACCTGGGCATTTATAATCTAAAATGGGAAATTGTATTCTATGAATCAGCCCTCTATCACTCTTCAGCCCCTTCCTCCCTACCTCGGACCTATAATCTGTTATTTTCTCCCATTTCTCTTCCCTCCCTACCTTAATAAATTACTGGCCTAACTAAAAAAAAATTGTAATGAAGAGGTACAGAATAAGAGAGGCACAGTTTCCTTATTAGGAACACTCTGCATGGGAAGGAACTGATTACATATTATTCAAGAGTTGCCTCTCTTTTTCTTTCCTCCTTTCTTTCCTTCCTTCTTCCTTTCCTCTCTCTCTAAATGGAATATTCTTCATTTTCACCAAAAAAGCCCCGAATTCATCTAGGGAAAAAGAACAGAGTAACATCAGACATGTACATCTGAAAGAAACATTGACACCAAGGCAGAAATCAAGCACACATCATAGAATTGACTATCATAGTAGGTTGGGTTCATATTAGAGTATTTTTCCATAACACTTGTAATCAGCACAAATCCTAAAGAAACATGTTAAATAGGAAAAATTTGTGAAACGAGTCTAAATGTTTTGAAATATTCAACAGATACTGTGATTCATCCTTAAAACATCTTCCTTTTCAGTTACCTCCATGGTTACAACTCAAAGATTATCACCCAAGGAAAAAAAGAGAGGAACAAAGGGTATGTGCCCCCAAGAATAAAGAGGTCACAAAATAGCTTTGAATCTAAAACATACTTATCCCTCAGATGACTCCCTTATCTGTTTGCTTATTGTTTGTGCTCATGCTCGTTTTTTTTTTTTCTCACTGTTCATTGTTTATTTTTTGTTTCTGTTTTTGTTTTTCTTCAAGAGCACTGGGAACTAAATCCGGGACCTCCCATGTGGGAGGCAAGCATTCAACTGCTTGAGCCACATCTGCTCTCCTGAAAGAGCCTTTTCAAAGAAAGAAAAGGAATTTATAAATCCCAGAACCATACTTTTAACATGTCAAGAGCCAGGTATACTAACTAGATCAACTAGTAACAGATCCACTAAAGCTGAACTGCGAAGTGTGGATGCAGCAGTTAAAAGAAAAGGATATGGTGTGGCAGGAGTCCTTATCACAAAGGGAAAAAGGGTTAAGTTCTCTCTTTTGATTGCAGTTAGAAAATAATAAGAGTAGGCACTCCTTGCACGTGCGTCCCTGCATGGTATGACACCCTTGCGTGCAGCGGCACTGCACCATGGGCCAGCTTACCACACAGGTTAGGAAGCCCTGGGCATCGAACCCTGGACCCTCCATAAGGTTAATGTTGAAGAAGGAAAATGCGGAAGTCGTCATTTGACAAGTTTTATAAATGAGTATTTGAAGCTCAGGAATAAGTGAAGCTGAAATTTGAAAAAATAAAAGAAAGAATGCATGCTAATTATCAGACCAGAAGTCCCACTTGTAGAATATTGAGCAATTTGTGTAAAGTGGGGAAGATGAAAGAAGTCAGAATTTGAAACGGAAGAATGAAGAAAAGAAATAAAAATAAAGTTAAGATAAGAAGTAATCTGGAATCAGAAAGCACTACGCTAAGAATCTCGTTCTGCTTCCAGAAGTGGAAGTGCTCATGGATCTGGGAAATCTGCAAGGCATACCCCTGCAAGGTCTCGCTCCAAAGAAGATTCCAGGCGTTCCAGATCAAAGTCCAGGTCCAGATCTGAATCTAGGTCTAGATCCAGAAGAAGTTCTCGAAGGCATTACACAAGGTCAGGGTCTCGGTCCCGCTCCCATAGACCATCCCGTAGCAGGTCTTACAGTCGAGATTATCGCAGACGGCATAGCCACAGTCATTCTCCCATGTCTACCCACAGGCGTCATGTTGGAAATCGGGCAAATCCTGATCCCAACTGTTGTCTTGGAGTATTTGGGTTGAGCTTGTACACCACAGAAAGAGATTTAAGAGAAGTGTTCTCTAAATATGGCCCCATTGCTGATGTGTCTATTGTATATGACCAGCAGTCTAGACGTTCAAGAGGATTTGCCTTTGTATATTTTGAAAATGTAGATGATGCCAAGGAAGCTAAAGAGCGTGCCAATGGAATGGAGCTTGATGGTCGTACGATCAGAGTTGATTTCTCTATAACTAAAAGACCGCATACCCCAACACCAGGAATTTACATGGGGAGACCTACCTATGGCAGCTCACGCCGTCGGGATTACTATGACAGAGGATATGATAGAGGCTATGATGATCGGGACTACTACAGCAGATCATACAGAGGAGGAGGTGGAGGAGGTGGAGGATGGAGAGCTGCTCAAGACAGGGATCAGATATACAGAAGGCGGTCACCCTCTCTGTACTACAGCCGTGGCGGATACAGATCACGTTCCAGATCTCGATCGTACTCACCTCGCCGCTATTAAAGCATGAAGTTGAAGACTTTCTGAAACCGGCCCTAAAGTTGGGATATTGTTTGTGGACAATATTTTTTATTGTCTCCTGTTTAAAAAGTGAACAGTGCCTAGTGAAGTTAGGTGACTTTACACCTTTTATGATGACTACTTTTGGTGGAGTTGAAATGCTGTTTTCATTCTGCATTTGTGTAGTTTGGTGCTTTGTTCAAAGTTGTGTTTTCAGAAAAGTATGTTTTGCATGTATTTTTTTACAGTCTAAATTTTGACTGCTGAGAAGTTTTTATTGTACAAACTTCATTTAAAAGGTTTTTCTACTGAATCCAGGGTATTCTGAAGATCGAAGCCTGTGTGTAAAGTGCTACCAAATGGCAAAAAGCAACAATAAACACTTTGATTTCTACTTTTCTTTCTAACATCAGTGTTTAGCAGAACTGTTCAGAATAAGTTGTCAATAGTAAATTTAAAGACAAAAATGCCCATTTTCCTCTACTCCATGAAAAATACCATACTTAATATACCTGCAACTAAGTGTTAAAATTATGCTCTGTAACTCTGTACTGCTTAGAACTAAAGATTTCAATACAACAAATACTTAATGCTTATCTAAATGTGGATTTGTCGGCCTTTGTGTATTCTGTATTATATATAGCAAGGAGTAAGGAAAGGAGTTACACAGTGAATGCCTACGAAAGACTATTACCTAAAACTGTTACAAGAGAATAATAATTATCTCACAAACTATAATTATCAACAAGTAATACATTCCACCACAAATGTACTCTTGTTCTTCTAGCTATTAGACTATCTGAAAAAAAAAATCTGGGTGCTTCAAAGTACAGGATAAAAGAAGGGAACACTACACCTGTGTCATGGATGAACTGAAGAATTTGCCTGTTCATTTTTTAAATATTATTTTTAGGTCCTTTGCTTACCAGAGGAGGCCCAATTTCATTCACTCAAATGTTTTGAGAACTGTGTTAAATAAACTCAAATGAAAAGAGAAAAACTGCTGATGCAACTCTCTGTTTACCAAATTTTGCCTTGTTTTGTTTTTAAGCTTGCTTTGCATTTAATTCCATCTCATTAAAATTTTGTCCTTTCATAAAAATAATAATAATAATAATAAGAGTAGGAGGGAAAGCCCAAAGTGAGAGACATACAGTCTTTTGACCTCCTCTCTCTTCCCAAGGCCCTGTAAGGGTTAGGTTAAGGAGAAGAAAATATAAAGATATTCTTTTGCCAGAAATTGCCTACCGAGGACCTCCTAATTCTGCTCCATGCCTGTACCAACTTGGTCATGGGGTGGGGACCTGTAGCAGAGTGAATATGGCAGCACAGTGGGCAGTGATTAAATAGCCTGATTAGGTACTTGTGGACCACACTTGATTTTGAAGGGGAAGAGGAAGGTGAAGTGAGACAGGGATGAAGAAATTATCACATGCCACCAAGTGAGTCAGAGAAGTCAGTGGTTTGCCTGGCTGAAATGTTGGTGAGCAGGATTACCCTAAATCCAAGGCTACAAGGCCTACTTTGTGGAATCATAATGAGGACTTTGGGGTCTGGAACCCCATGAACTATAAGACTGAGCCTTGCATCTAGGGGGAGATGAAAAGACTTCCCTAGAATTGCCTGTGCTGTGAAAAGAAATGTCTTTGTGTGTGGGTGGGTGAAATCATGAGGTAGATTAAATAAGGAAGCCATGTTTTCTTTGCATATCTGAATGTAATGATATTGCATTTGTGACCTTGCAACATGTCAAGGCTCGCCTGGAATTTCTAACCATATGAATGTAGCAAGAATTTATATGCATCACAGAGTGGTTGCAGCTCCTAAACTAAAATTAGTGAAAGATATCATGTTAAGGCCATGGCCATGGTTTGAAACAGATGGCTTCGTTTGTAGCATCACATATGGCTGGAATCAGTAGAAGAAAGGGTCATCTTTTCGAGCATTTCTTAACTCTGTATTTTTGAAAGTACTGAAGTTTCTTTCAGAGCAGAAAGTTCAGTTCCAGCAGCAAACTCTCTCTGATTAGTACCAGGGTTTGGAGGGTAGATTTATGCTTATGAGGTAGAGAACTGTCTGCAGTGCTTACTCGAAAGGTTGTAGGAAGCTAGAAAACTGGGCAGAGCAGAGTGATCTTGGCAAGAAATCAGAGAACAGAGACTGTACAATGACTCTTGGGAGAAGCCAGGTATAGTAGGAAATTATATTGGAAGAGAAGTTGCTACTTGCTGTTGTGATGGGGCAAAGGCAGCTGTACATGCCCTGATGATGTCAGATCCAAATGGGGCTCATCTTCATACAAGAAAAATGATTTGATATTTAAGATTAGCTCTGCCATAGACAACAATTTTTAGGCTATGATTTATTTATCCATCTGAGTTTAGTGAATTAACTTGTACCTAGCAATATTTGTTACCAATGTCTTCAGTCTCCTCCATATAGCATTTTCCTACCTTCATGCTCTTTCCTACCACACGCTATCAACTTTTATCTCAGTTTGAAGGCCAGTGTTGCTAATAGACGAGATGTGGAATTATCCCAGGAAAATGCGACCCAAATTTAATTAATGATAACAGCTGAAGAGAAAGAGTTTTTCTTAAAGCTAAAGCATGCCTAATGAAATAGCTCATGAATATTGTGCAAACAAAAAAGGTGGAAGCAAGTGGGTAAGGGTCGACTTCCCAGAAGCTTGGAGCTGTACAAATCTCCAAGAATGGCCAAGCAGCTGAAGCCGACATTAATACAGAATCGCCTGAAACCTAAGTAGAAGTCCAACATTATTATACATTATTATAGGTACTGCATTTCTTGTTTAGAGAGCACAGATCCAGTGGGACCTTGGTATCAAACCAGAGAATACCCAAAGGCTAGTGCAGACAACCTGAGAACTGACTGCAGCTGAAAGAAAATGTTTTTCTGCTTTCCAAATTGTATATAATTATTTACTTTTAGAATTAAAAAAAATATTGTTCTAAGAGAAAAAAAAATGTTAAGTAGATTCTAAGAGGGACTAAACTTTTTCTAAAGCAGTATATAGCATAGCAGTGTATAGCATTTCTACATCTACTTCAAGCTAAGAATCTGAATTGCTGGATGGAGTCCAGACAAGGTTGTGTCAAGGAGAGGAACTGCACTGCTGTGCTCAGTAAACTGTATCAGCCACGTCAATCCTTGGCCAAACTTTAGTTCCTTGAGCGGTAGGTACTGTTATTCTCAATTTATCAATTTCATTGCTTTTGTATTTTCTCCTTCTATTTTGATGATTTTGTTTTGTAGCCTTATTTTTCTGGATACATTCGCTTGCAAAAATGTCTCCATTTCTTAGCTAATCTGAAAAGAAAGGAGGCTGGTCTTCACCTAAACTAGTGTATTTAGAGAAAGTGGAGTGGCAAGTCAAAAAGCTACATTGAAGAAGATTAGAGTTACTTGCAAGAACATGAGGGCTTGACACACTGGTCTGCCCTCCGCTATTAGGTACTGCCTGTGCTCTCGAGAGACTCCTGCCACTCTATTTGAGAACACAGCAGGCTTCCCCAGGATGGGACTCCACCACCTTGCCACTCATTATATGGGTCTCCATGCAGTGATACAATACACTATGGCAAGATGAACAGTCACATACTAGAGTAAATGCTGTCTGCGTTCCAGACCAAGGAGAGTTTACATTCAGATGGTATAATTTGTATTCAGACATGAAGCAGTAAACTGGAGTTGATCGCCCATTATCTGATTTCCAAGGCAGCTGTATTTTATTTGCCCAATATAATGCCTAAAAACTAAATAAAAGTTATATAAATATCTTGAGTTGACATATGAACTCTCCAGTTTAGCCACAGACCCACTATACTGAATTTACCCACCTGCTCCCTGTAGAGCTTTGGATAAAGAACATTTTAAATGGCAATGGTGTATTACCCATTTTCTCTCCCACTATAACGTAAGCTCCATAGGGGCAGCAGGTGTTTCTGCTGGGTTTGTTCAGTGATATGCCCCTCAGCAACTTGGACAAACTCAGATGTTCAGTACACATTTGTTGATTGAATGGCTTAATAATAGGGAACAATATTTGTGGTGGCCTCAAGCTAGGTACCCGAGCAAATTGTATTCTTAAATGTAATCCATTCCTGTGGGTGTGAACCCTCATAAATAGGATCTTTTGATGGGGTGACTTTGGGTAAGGTGTGGACCAACTGAGTCAGGGTGGGCCCCAATCCTATTGGAGGTTTTATAAGAGAAGACCTCAGATGAGAAGGAGAGGCAGCAGCCAGAAGCTGGATGTCAACAGAACCCAGAAGAGAAAGGAGAGGCCAGGAGAGGATGCCACATGACAGAAAAGCCAAGGACCAAAGATCACTGACCATCAACCCCGGAATGCCACAGTCTTCCGGGAGAAAGTATCACCTTGATAACAGCTTGATTTGGGACTTCTCCTAGCCACAAAACTGTGAGCCAATAAATTCTCATTGTCTAAATTAACCCTTTTCATGGTATTTTTTTCAGCAGCCAGAAAATTAAAACAAGTATCACAGCTTTGAGGATGAATTTTTGGTTGTTGATCTTCTAGCAAGAGAGAGCTTGTCTTGAAATTCCATCTCAGGAGCTGCTGTTTTCTAATAAATTTGATCCTGCCTCTACCACTCTTAAACATACCTTCTTACCTCCTCATTTGTTAAGTAAAATAAGAGCCACAAGTTTGATTAAAGTGTACTAGGATTTTAACATTTTAATAAAGCATAGATATTAAATTAAGCACACTAGGAAATTGATATTATCTGGAAGGTAGGCTATTTGGGTCAAGAGATATACATAAAACAACCATCTTTTGAAAATGAAAATTAGGTTACAGTGAGTCAATTCCTTTGCTTGCAGTAGCAAATAGATGCCATGCAGAGCTGGATTAAGGAAACTGAATGCCTGTGTAGATGACTGGCAGTTTTGCCTGATGAAGTTTAACTGGTAAAGTTCACTCATAGATTCAGAATTTTATAATTATAAAGTATGTTAGAGATCGTTTAGTTTATTGCACATGTTTTTTGGTCTTGTTTTATTTTTTCTATTCATTTTTCCCTATGGCATGCGGTTCTCATTGAGCTACAGATTGCAATAAATTGCCCCTAGATCATTCGAGCAGCCCCATGACCCAGGCTTGGACAACCGCATTTGACAAAATGAATGACTAGAGAGAGAAAGAATGAGTCCCAATGATACAGGTTGAGTTCGTGGAATTCCCCAGGCTAGCTTTTTCCAGTTCCATGAACTAATAAATTACCTTCTTTGCATAAGCTAGCTTCAGTTGATTTAATATCCTGTGTAACTGGAAGAACTCTGATTAATGGGCAATGTTAGTATTCTTAATTTTACAGAAGATGAAACAGGGAAGTTAAGGAAATTACCCAATTCTGCTTTACTAGTTAGTGAAAGAGCCAAAAATAGCCAGAAATTCTAATATCCAGTCTTCCTTTTTAAACTTGTCTATTAAACTTCTCTGACTCTTTTCTTGCCTCTGCTATTTTTTCTTACTTTGTGAAAACATCTACTTTTGTGCTATTTATGGGTTGGGCTATTGATACTACTGGGCTCTTTCACTTAAGCACAACTTCTGTCAGTTCTGAAACTTCATGACTACTTAGTGGATTTGATAGCATCAAATGTCTCCAACCATCTGTTTGCAGCTTATTACAGAAATGGGATTAATTTGCCTTAGGGGGATACATAATGAGCTCCAGAAAACCCTAAATGTCCTTTCCATGTTGAGCTTTCTTACTGATTCTCTTTCTTCTCCTGTATTTTTCTATCATTTTTTTTTCTATTAGATTAGAACAGAGAGAGCCCATGGTCATCACCAACCACAAATTTGTCACTCTTCTTATTTCTTTACTTCAAATGTTTCCACTTTATTTTAATGTTAACACATTTTTCAGAAAAAAACCCTCTAAAATATATTTTATCCATCTGTGATTGAGACTGCCACTGGCTAATAAAATCTATCCTCCCTCCATAGTGTGCAGCTGTAACTGGGATATAGCTGGCAATACTAAATCTGTATTTGGATGTCCCCATCTAGTTTTTACTGTGACTAGATTTCATCAATGGAATTCAAGTGGAAATGAGTGACAATTCTGAGCCAATGCTTTGAAGAAAGAAATGTACCTTCTCCTTGCTCTTTTTCCCTTCCATTGGCTGGATATTTAAAATAAGTGAGGCCTTAGAACTCTGTTGTCTGGTATGGTAGCCATGGGGGTATGTAAATTTTAAATAATTAAAAATTAAACAAAATTAAAAATTCAGTTCCTTGTTCAACTAGACACATTCAGAAGTTCAATAGCCACATTCTCATCATTGCAGTGTATGCTATTGAACATCGCTGGCTTAGAAGATGATAGAGTCAAAAAATGTAAGGAGCCTTGATCACTGGATCTTCATGAAAAGGAGAGCTACTTACCCATTGGAAATTTATAAGAGTGTGAAGTAAACTTCTACTGTGTTTGGTCAAGTACACATTTATATATTCTGAGAACTATGTGTCATGGCATTTTGGCCTATCTTAATTAATAGTAGTATAATAGTTACTTTCTTTTTTTATTTTTAAATTTTATTTATTTTTTATTTCTCTCCCCCCACCACCACCCCAGTTGGTGGTGTCTATTTGCTGCGTCTTCTTCTTTGTCTGCTTCTGTTGTTGTCAGGGGCACGGGAATCTGTGTTTCTTTTTGTTGTATCATCTTGTTGTGTCAGTTCTGTGTGTGTGCAGCGCCATTCCTGGGCAGGCTGCACTTTTTTTCGCTCTGGGTGGCTCTCCTTATGCACATGGGGCTCCCCTACGTGGGGACACCCCTGCGTGGCAGGGCACTCCTTGCGCGCATCAGCACTGCGCATGGGCCAGCTCCACACGGGTCAAGGAGGCCCGGGGTTTGAACCAGGGACCTCCCATGTGGTAGACGGATGCCCTAACCACTGGGCCAAGTCCACTTCCAACAGTTACTTTCTAAACACTTTCCACATCTTCTCAGATATCTAGAAGGTCACCTACCTCTTTATGTATTTTTTAAAAAAATATTTACGTTCAAAATTAAAAGAAAATCAAATATGAGTTTTAAAGCTGAAGGGTTTAAGAAATAGTATACTCAAGGAAATAGTCTGAAAGATGCTTCTCATGGAAACATATTCACATTGTAGAGTCAGTGATGAAACTGCAGGTTTCTGGTACTCCTGCTTAACTTAGAAGATATCCTTAAAAGTATGAGGTCATGAAGGGATCAGTCTTTGGACTCAGGGTCTTTGAGTTTGAGGCCTGATTCCACCACTTGATATGTATAACATTTGATGTTTTTTTGGTACCCATAAATAAAGACAATTGAGAGAGTTTGGAGAGTTAGGCAGATGGAGATCAATAGATCAGCTTAATTACTGATGACAGCTGGGCTGGGAATATGGATTAGATGTGTGGCAATAATGAGCTTCATACCACTCCTGCCCAGTTTAGACCTTGGTACTGCCCAGTCAAAGGAAATTTGAGTCAGCATGGGGGACTCACTCAGGTTGGTTGCCTGCCTCCAGTGGAGGTGAAAAAGAGCAAAGAAAGAGTGTGAATCCAAAAGTTTAGGAATTGGGATAAATGAGCTCCATCCAATTCAGAAATTCAGGCAAAGGTTTATCTTTCCCAACCATAGAACACAATGTAGAGAGGCAAAAGAGTACAGCAGAAAGTCAGAAGGAAAAAGGGGAAATTTCTCCTCAAGGAAAACAGAGAAATAAGGGAGAAGGTTTTGGAATTGTAAGCCTCTGTTTCTTTCTATGGAAAATGCAGTTGATAATAGTATTTGAGATTGCTGTGAGCATGAAATGACAATCTGTGTGACATGTTTAACACAAAGCCTTATAAATAGTAAGCTCTTATTAATGCTGTTATAAATAATAATGTTAGTAGTAATGCTACCATTATTATGATTTGCCTTAAATCCTAAAATTGAGGGTTATTTGGTAAACATTGCTGGAAAAATACAATGCTTAATTTAGTCAATTATATTTCATTTTATATGAAACAGAAATTTATTTTTCTTTTTAATGGAGCTGTTTTGAGAAAATGAACTATGCTAGATTCCTAAGGGAGGGCAATAACAAGAAAATTTTTTGAAAATTCTAGGAACTTTGGATGTTTTGTTTTCTTGAAAATTTTTCTGGGTCCACTCAGCATTAAACAATTGCTTACAAATATCTGAGCAGAAAATAATGTATTTTAGTTAAAACTGGAAGAACAAAACACTGGTTCTCTGAAATAAAAAAGATATGAGGGAAGCGGATGTGGCTTAAGTGACCAGGCCTCCACCTACCATATGGCAGGACCTGGGTTCAGTTGCTGGAGCCTCCTGGTGAAAGAGAAGAAGAGAAAGCATGCCTGCAAGGTGAGAGAGTGAGTGCATGGTGAGCTGAGTATCCACATGGTGAGCCGAGTGCCCGCATGGCAAGCCGAGTGCCCATGTGGGTGCCCACATGGTGAGCCAAGAGTCCACATATTGAGCTGAGTGCCCACAAGTGCCCACGCAGAGAGCCAGTGCCTGCGCGAGTGCTCACGTGGCTAACCAAGGACCTGCATGGTGAGCCAGTGCCCTCACTGTAAGCCAGTGCCTGAGTGGTGAGCCAGTGCCCACATGGTGAGCCAAGTGTTCACACAGCAAGATGAATACCCATGCAGTGAGCCAGTGCCTGCACAAGTGAATCATGCAGCAAGATGATGATGCAACAAAAGAGAAAAGAAGGGGAGAGTCAAGGTGACACACAGCTGAGACCAGGAACTGAGGTGGTGCAAGTGACAGGGAACCTCTCTCCACATCAGAGGTCCCCACGATCGAATCCTGGTGAATCCTAGAGGAGAAAGATGAGAAGACAGAAAGAGAAATAGAAACAGAAGATCACACAGAAAGTGGACACACAGCAAAAACAGCAGGGCAGGGGAGCAGGGGGTAAGAAAAAAGATATGATAGGCAAATTTCTTATAGCTAACATTTTAAAAAGCAAAAATATGGTGGAACATTGAAATTTAACAGAAATTGAATCATTCATCCATTTATTGATTTTTTACCGACCTGTTGGAGAGTTCTTCAGTGTCTATTATGTTCCTGACCATGGACTATGCTCCTATTGGGAATACAAATGAGTAATTAGTTCGACATGAATTCTACCTTCAAAAACATGTAGGCTAATATATGAAATATGTGCTTAAATATAATTCTGTGTAGAAAGTAGTACATTCCATAATAAAACGTAAAAGTTAGGGCTTTGGGAGTTCAAGGAAAAGATATTTTCTGCTGTAGAGTTGAAAAGATTTTTTTTTCATTTAAAACAATTTATTGAAGTATATCATTCATACATGAACATACATAAAAACACATGTATAGGAAAAGTTGTGAACTTACAAATAAATGGACATAATATCATACAGGGCTCCCATATATCACCCTACTACAAATACCTTTATATTGATGTGAAACATTTGTATCAAATTATGAAAGAGCATCATCAAAGTATTATTACTAGTTACAATCCATATTTTACATTTGGTGTATTTCCCCCCAATCCACCCTGTTATTTTTTTTTGTTCATAAACCATATAATTTATCTAAAGTGTACAATCAATGATATTTGCTATAATCACAGATTTGTGCATTCATAACTTCAATCAATATTACAGAATTTCCATTACTCCAAAAATAACAAAAAACAAACCAATATCATTCCCATGTTAGTGCTACTAATTACAAGCCCTATGATGTGATTTTACCATTTCTATTTATTTCCAAATATTTATAAACAACTTTTCACCAATTCTGCACAGATTAAACCTTAGATTTCCATTCTCTAAACACATTCTTTTCTCTGGGGAATTTTATTCTAGCTATTAACTCCATGAGTTTGTTCATATATTTATTTATCTATTTTTCTTTACTTTTTTAATGCTACATTCAAAAAATATGAGGTTCCCTTATATCCCCCACACCCACCCACACACGCCCACTCCTCCCACATCAACAACCTCTTTCAACATCATGGCATATTCATTACATTTGGTGAATACACTGCTTTACCACATGGATAATGGTTTACATTTTAGTTTACACTATCCCCCAGTCCACCCAGTCGACCATGGCAGGGCATACAATGTCCAGTGTCTGTTCCTGCAGTATCACCCAGGACAACTCCAAGTCCGGAAAATGCCCCCACATCATATCTCTTCTTCCCTCTCCCTACCCTCAGCAGTTACCGTGGCTACTTTCTCCACATCAGTGCTATAATTTCTTCTGTTACTGCTCACAATAATTCCATAGTAGAATATCAGTAAGTCCACTCTAATCATGATAGCAAAGTCATACTGTATTTGTCTTTTGGTGTCTGGTTTGCTTCACTCAACCTAATGTCCTCCAGGTTCATTCATGTTGTCATATGCTTTATAACTTCATGTCTTCTTATGGAATAATATTCCACTGTGTGTTTTTACCTCAGTTTGTTTATCCCTTCATCAATTGATAGACACCTGGGTTGTTTTCATCTTTTGGTAATTGTGAATAATATTGCTATGAACATTAGTATTGCAGGTGTCTGTTCATGACATGTTCTCAGTTCTTCTGGGTATATCCCCTGCAGTGGTGTTGCCAGGTCACATGGTAGATCTATATCTAACTTCCTTAAGAACTGCCAAACAGACTTCCATAGTGATTGTACCATTCTACATCCCCACCAACAGTGAATAAATGTTCCTATCTCTCCACAGGGGAAAGATTATTTTCAGCTATGGGGTGGCAATTCTGAGGGTGGGTGGGGGGGGGGAGGAGAAAAGCATCAATGTAAGCTTCAGGAAAGAGACAGCATATGGACTGGGTAGCTTTTGGACAAAAGTCATGGTGGCAGGGTTTTCCATGCCAACACAACAGGTGGTGTAAAATTTATGACATGCAGACTCTCCATTTGGATAAATAGAGGGTATATGAAGAAATAAGAAGCAATAAACAAACTTGTAATGAGAATAAATGATTTGCAAAATAACTTACAGTTTTTACTTAGTAATAACTACCCCCTCCAAAAAAATGGTGACAGTCATGTTAAAACATCTAGACATTAACAAAGTCATTGGCTATTTAGTTTTAAAAACTAAAATGTTTAGGATGGACTTCAAATTTTAAAGTTCTGTATTGATTGTAAAACAAACAAAAGATCAAATTATATGACACCCAGATTGAGCCTCTTTCAGTTTTGTTGATAACAACAAATTGAAAGCCACTTGAACTGCAAAATAATTTGATAACTAGTCATTAGCAGTATCAGCTTTCTCAACATGGACACCAACAGTGTGCATTATTCCATCAGTAAACCTAGAGGGTTTTGCACCATTTGGTCAAGCCTAATGAATGAAAGGGAAGACTTTCTTTTGTAAAACAGGATAAGGGTAAAGTGAAGAATAGATGGGCAACCAAGATAATGAATGCCTTGACCCTGATGTTCATTCTCCCCCATGCAGATCAGTTTTAAGACAGATTACAGGGAAGCAGATGTGGCTCAAGTGATAAAGCGTCCAACTACCATATGGGAGGACCTGGGTTCAATCTCTGGGGCCTCCTAGTGAAAAAGAAGAAGAGAAGGTGTGCCCATGCAGCAAGTCAGTGCCTGCATGAGTGCCCGCATGATGACCAGTGCCCACACGAGTGCCCACGCAAATGCCTGCGTGGTGAGCCAGTGCCCCATGCAAGTGAATCACACAGCAAGATGATGACTCATCAAAAGAAAGACAAGGGGAGAGCCAAGGTGAAGCACAGCTGAAACCAGGAACTGAGGTGGCACAA
The DNA here is from genome assembly GCF_030445035.2 of Dasypus novemcinctus. NCBI lineage: Eukaryota > Metazoa > Chordata > Mammalia > Cingulata > Dasypodidae > Dasypus > Dasypus novemcinctus. The sequence goes on from NC_080704.1 coordinate 38,008,041, forward strand.
TTGATAGGGAACCTCTCTCTACATCAGAGGTCTCCAGGTTTGAATCCCGGTGAATCCTAGAGGAGAGAAAATGAGAAGAGAAGACAGCACAGACAGCAAAAACAGCAGGGTGGGAGGAGGGGAAGGGGGGAAAATAAATAAATAAATCTTTTTTAAAAAGACAGATTACACTTGATGGTTGAGGATATGGAAACTGCTTCACTTAAAACACTGTTCTCCTCTATCCTTTTGAAAGTCCACATGTACCTCCTGGATACAACTGTTCTAATTCTTTTCTTTTTCCATTATCATTCCTATACTCAGCCATTTGTTTCTCCTCACCTTCATCTGATAGCAATGGGGATGATAAGACCTGCAAGCAATAAGATCAGGTGGAGGCACCTAACTGCCAGAAGCCAGGTGGGTGCAATTATCATGTAAGGCACAAAGTGAGAGTAGCAATCAAGGAAGTCTGACCTTCAAAGATGATTAATATAACTTGGAATTCCTAGGGGGAAAAATATATGGGCAGCCAACAAGGATATTACTCAGCTTGCACCAACAAAAGAAATGAAATATCAAGATACATTGCCTAGATCCTAGATATGAGCTAATTTTCAGATGTGGGATCCCTTGACTTAAAAGGAGTTATGGTCCCCAGAAAGAAAAATAAAAACCTTTGTTACCTTGGTAAGGATGTATATACAGTAAAGGTTTGCTGGATTTTTATCAAAAGGGACTTATAGCCACATACTCAGTACCTGAGTACACAGGGAAAAGAAGACTACACAAACATTTCAATAACTGTTGGGCATGGGGTCTAATTTGACAGTGATACCGAAAGGTGGTAAGCTTCTTTATAGTTCCCTTCTTAGAGTGGGGGACAGATGGAGGCTAAGTTTAAAAAAAAGAGTCCTCCCTGAGGCCTGGCTAACAGTGGGGTCACTGGATCCGTGGACCCCTGGTGGTCATTTCCCTGGTACCTGCATGTATAAATGGGATAGATATACTTGGTAGTTGACACAACATCCACATTGGGTGCTTGGCCTGCACGCAGCTTCAGGGGCTTCCACTTCTCTTTCCCTTCTGAAACTGTTCTGCATAAAATAAAAACCAATATTGCATCCTGGAATATGTGTCAGAAATTACTGCTACCCTTAAAGATATAAAGGATTCAGAGTAGTTGCTTCCATGATATCTCCATTTAAATTATCGGTCTGGCTCCTGAAGAAACCACATGGATCCTGGATGGTGAAAGGATACTACAGCAAACCTACACATAGCAGGCTCACTTATAGCCACTGTGCTAGATTTGTTACCTTTACTAGAGCAGATCAACACAAACTCAGACACATGTTTTGTGGCCATTTATATGGCATATGCACTCTTTCCTAGTAGTTTGCATTCACATGAAATAAACAAAAATACACACGTACTCTTTTGCTCCTGGGCTATTGTAACAGTTTGATATTATTGATGAATTCCAAAAAGAAATATTGGATTATGTTTGTAAACTGATCTTCTCCTCTGGGCATATTAGATTATATTGGATTCATAGGTTTACTTGATTAAGTAATTATGTAAAACTCTTGTGCCAGTAGGGTGCTTAGTCCCCACCCTTTGGTGGGTGGGGACTCACAGATAAAAGACATGGCAAAGGACAGATTTGGGGGTTCTTAATGTTGGAGTTTTGATGTTCTAGTTTGATGCTGAAGTCTTAAGCTGGAGCCCCAGGAAGTAAGCACACAGAAGAAAGAGAAGCAAGCCCTGGGAAGAAAGGAACCCTGAACCTAGAAAGAAACAAGATCCTGGAAGGGAGGAATCCAGGAACCCTGAACCTTCACAGCTGTCAGCAGCCATCTTGCTCTAACACATGAAAATAGACTTTGGTAAGGGAAGTAACTTATGCTTTATGGCCTGGTATCTGTAAGCTCCTACCCCAAATAAATACCCTTTATAAAAAGCAACCAGTTTCTGGTATTTTGCATCAGCACCCCTTTGGCTGACCAATACAGAGTTTGGTACTGGGAGTGGGGTATTTTATCAATGGATTTGCATCTATAATCAACAAAGAAGAACATCCGAAGTAATGTGGGGTTTCCCTTTACCTAATCCTTTGGGGTTCTTCAAAGTCACTGTATTAACCAGAGTTCTCTGGGGAAACAGAATCAACAAGAGATATCTGTCAATAGTATGCAATACTCTAAGAGTCTCTCCTGTGACCGTGGGGATGCAGAAGTCCAGGTTCCCAGGCAGGCTGCAATCAGGGGCCCCAATCAAAGTCCAGTGAAGGTCTTTGATGAGTTCTGGGAGACATTGGCTGTCTAAATATAAGCTGGGAAATTCTCACTCAATGCTGGAATCACTTCCCCTTTTAAGGCATTCAACTGATTGGATAAAATGTCACTCATTCCTGATGGCAATCTCCCTGATTGATGTAATTGTAATCAGCTATCTATGATTTACCACTGCAGTAAAGTCAATGATGACTAAAGTCCATAAACGCCCTTGCATTACATTTCACCCAGTGTTTGCTTGACCAAACAGCTGGGCACAATTACCTGGCCAAGTTGACACAATAGCCTAACCATCAGAGCTATGTTAACTCATTTATCCTCTGTCACAAAATATAGTCCCAAATTAGCACCACCAGGTGACATCACATTGATTCACTGTGTTCTATTGTTATTCAGTTTAGATGAATAAGAAATGGCTACCATACAGAAAGCCTTGGTAAGATACATGCATTCAAGAGGGCAAAAGATAAACCCTATGAAATTTCAGAAGTTTATTTTATGCCTCTTAAGCGTTTAGCAGCATAATTGGACATACAAAGGAAAAGAAAAATCATTGAATTCAAAACCTCCTACCACATAGAATGAAGTGTCACTCTGGTAAGCATCTTTAGGTTCTAGAGGCAGCATATTCCACATCTATAGATACTGCTCTAGACTTTGTACTTGGTGTCACAAAGTTGGAGAACGGCCTGAAGTATGAAAAGCCCTGCAGCAGGTCCAAGCTGTGATGTAAACAGTCCTGCCTCTTGTAAAACATGGTGTACCCTATAGTATTAGAGCAGGGGTTCTTAACCAGGGGTTAAGATTTCAGGAAGTTTGTGAGCTTGAATTGAAAAAAAAATCAACTTATTATCTTTATTTTCTCTGACTTCTAACTGAAATCTAGCATTTCCTTCATTTATGAATGTATGCAATAAATAAATTACAGTAGCTCTCATTTCACCTGATTGGCAAAGTGTTCCATCAAACAAAAAGGCTTATGAACCCCTGATTTAAGGTGTGCAGCACCTCAATCAGGATGGGTCTTAGTCTTATTATTGGCATCTTTTATAAGAAAATGAAATTCGGATACAGAGAGAAAAAGCCAAAGAAGGAAAATCTGAAATAAACAAAACCCACAAGAGAAGGGAAAAACCAGTAGACACTGCCATGTGCCTTGTCATGTGACAGAGGAGCCATGGACCGCTGGCAGATCTGCCTCAGCTTCAGAGAGCCAACTCACCCAAGGTCATGCCCTTCCCATAGTGGCCCACAACTAATGACTGCCTGAAACAAGATTAGAAATGCCCTACCATTTTGGCCTACTGTGGAGCAACGCTGATAGGCATATGTGTTCTAGAGTTTCCCATGAGGATGGCGAAAATATTGTGTTGGCTGCAGTTCAGTTTAATTTCTCCCTCTGCACAATCCTCTCCTCTCTCTTCCACAGGGGCGATCCTTCATAAATGTCCTTTACCCCAAACCCTGTCTCAGGGTCTACTTCTAGAGAATCCAGCCTGTAGCAGAAAGCAAAGATGTAAGGTTTCCTCTGTCACCAGGGAGAAAAGGAAATGGTTTGTTGAACATGCAGCATAGGCTCTACCACACCAAGAGTTTCTTCCCTCTCGTCAATCTTTGAGGACCACCTCCCTCCAGTATATTTTGGGGAAACAGAGTTTGTTTCCTCACATCAACTCTTGAGTCATTTCTCTCTTGATGCTTTTCCTCCATTGTCTTCTGTTTCCCTTCATTGCTCTTGGCTCTAGCAATAATGGTAATAGCTAGCACTTTAAAAACTGCTTACTATTGATAGGCACTTTCTAAGTTCTTTGTATTAATTAACTTATGTAGTATCATAATACCATATTATTATTCCTATTTTACAAAGGATACTGAACATGTAGAAGTTGGGAATTTGCCTAAAGTCATACAATTACTAATCCAAGAGTGGGGATTTAATTTCAAACTTCTTAACACAATACTATTCTATTTCCATTTTCTGGAAGCATCTACTCTCTATCATTATCCCATTTTGCTCTGTTACCCCTGTTTCTTTCTCCAAAATGCCACAACCAAACATATCCAGACTTTTCAGAGCTTTACTGAATGTTTTGAGTAATGCAGGGTGATCACTTACACGGTGAATAGAAATTTAAAATACAACATCTTTTTTCATAGACATTTGTCAGCCTTTACCAGTCACTGAAGTTTCTCATTGGCTCTGATCATTCCTAAATCCCTGGCTTCCTACTGTGATCTAAAATCCTCTTCTCTCGCTATACATCAACCATCCTGATATCATTATTCTCCATTTATGCACTGCTTTCTCCTCAGTCTCTCAAGAAACAACTCTCATATTCCTTCTGTTTTCTGAATGAAAATACTACAACTCTTTGGTTTCTTTTTAAGATTTATTTATTTATTTTCTCCCTTCCCCTCCTCCCACCCTGCTGTTCGTGCTGTCTGTGTCCATTTGCTGTGTGATCTTCTGCACCTATTTATCTTTTTGTCTTCTCTTCTTGTCTTTCTCCTCTAGGATTCATCAGGATTCGATCCTGGGGACCTCTAATGTGGAGAGAGGTTCCCTGTCAATTGTGCCACCTCAGTTCCTGGTCTCTGCTGTGCTTGACTCTCCCCTTTGTCTCTCTTTTTGTTGCATCATCATACTGCTGCATGACTCATTTGCATGAGCACTGGCTTGCTGTTCAGGCATGCTTTCTCTTCTTCTTTTTCACCAGGAGGCCCCAGGGATCGAACCTGGTTCCTCCCATATGGTAGGTGGAGGTTCTATCCCCTGAGCCACATCCATTTCCCCCTTTCTTTGTTTTGCTCTTTTTTCCACAACATGCCATGGTAGATTGAGAAGAAGAGAGATTATTCTCTTTTTCTAGGAAAAGTACTAGAAAATATACAGTAAAATATTAACACAAACTAAAGAAAAAACAAACTCACCCCCAAGAATAAACTTCTCATTCTTCAAGAATTTTGAGAGGCCTAAATTCAGTCTTTATATAAAAAAGCAGGTTTCTTACACTCAATGTAGTAAATAGGCATATATAAAATATCACGCATTTAAGCTTTTTCTGTCTTTGCATTATGTGTTGTTTACCTTCCTGTTAGTCTTTTAGTCCTAACCCAATATTTTAATTATTTTTAGCTCTGTAATGTGAATTATTTATTTAAAAAGAACATGTTCCTCATTCTTCTTTTCCTAAATGATTATAGGTTTCTTACCCATTTATTCTGCCATATAAATTTAGAATCATTTGTTAAATTAAAAATAAACTGTTAGGACTTTCAAAGGAATAGTGTAAAACTAATAAATCAATTCAGAGAAAATAGACATAATGAGGAGGCATAGTTTCATGTGATCTTTTTCACAATTTATATTCCATACCTAACAGAAGTATATAAAGAATATTTGACTAATAGAGTTGTTAAGCATATGGTTTCCTGAATCAAATAGGGGTCAAACCCCACTTGACCACTGATTGGTTATATTACCCTATGTGAATTACTTATGCATAATAAATCTTTGTTTCCTCATCTGTAAAATAGACTAATAATAGTACCTATCACATAATGTCATTGTAAGGATGACATAAGGCAATCCATGCAAATCTGCATAAAGACTGGGATGTACTGAGTGTTCAGTAAATATTATATGTTATTGTTAATCCCAACATCTTTAGGGTAAACTCTAAACTTATTAAATTTAATTGCTAGCCTTGACTGATTTGGTCCCTATCTATCTTGGAGTAAAACAAATGGAGGCTTTTGTGCAGCAGATAAAGATCTAGATATGCATTATAGAGCTGAGAAAATTTAAAGTTAAACCATGTAATGATTTGAAAAGGTTTTTGTTTCTAATTACAGAATATAGATTTAAAGGAACAGAAAATCAATGAGAAGAGCTTTTGGATAGATTTTGACTTAGATTTCCTAACAACAGCTTCGGTCAAGCCAAAAATTTTGGAAGAAATCCCTTTGTAAACTTACATCTTAGAGATTAAATTTCCCAGGCCCAGATTCCTTTCAATTTTAAGGCATCTTGGTTCTCTACCTTTGCTAATATTATCTTGAGTGACATTTCCTCAATTTATAGTATCTAATTTTATTTACTTCTAGGTGAGTCCTGGGATAAAGTGCATTCCCATGGTTTCTTGGGGACTAATCCAAAGTCATCAGCATTTATTAACAAATCCATGATTTGAAGTAAATTATCCATTAGTTTAATGCTATAGTTAGTTATTTGAGAAGTGTTGAGTATCATAACCCAAAAAGCTACATCTTGTAGGCAAAGAAAATTCTTCCATAATTAATATATTTCCATAAAATGCTTCATTTTCTGTGGTTGGGTACAGAATTGCATTCCTCTTAGATTTCCATGATCAAATTAGACCATAACTTACATGCTGGGCTGCTTTTTGCTGCTATGGGACCGTGGTAGGCTATTATCTCACTGCTACTGTTAGCCTTAGCAGCTTCCCAGGGTGTTCCTTCCAAAGTTTCTGGCCATTGTTTTATTTTATTTTTTGAATTTTTTAAATTTAATTGCCTTTTTAAAAAAGATACATAGATCACAGAAAATGTTACATTAAAAAATATAAGAGGGTCCCATATACACCCCACCCCACCCCACCCCACTCCTCCCACATCAACAACCTCTTTCATTATTGTGACACATTCATTGCATTTGGTGAATACATTTTGGAGCACTGCTGCACTGCATGGATTATAGTTTACACTCTCCCACAGTCCATGCAGTGGGTTATGGCAGTATTATACAATGTCCAGCATCTGTCCCTGCAATATCATTTAGGACAACTCCAAGCCCAAAAATGTCCCCACATCACATCTCTTCTTTCCTCTCCCTGCCCTAGCAACTACCGTGGCCACTATCTCCACATCAATGATACAATTTCTTAAATTGCTAGAGTCACAATAATACTATAGTAGAATACCTGTAAGGCTACTCTAATCTATATTTTATTTCTCCAACCTGTGGACCCTGGGATGGTGATGTCCACTCCACCTCTAAATAGAGAGGGGCTTAGATCCCACATGGTTGATGGATGTGAGTCTCCTGTTTGCAGTTGTAGGCACTCTCTGTTCCCTGGTGTGGTGGTTGACAATCTTCATCTCCCTGTTAACTGACCTGGGTAAGTCCAACGAACCGGAGAATAGGAGTTGCAACTCTGCTGAGGTTCATGGTCCAGCTGGCACATGGCCAGTCAAGAGATTCAAGTCTCCTGAGTATACACCAACCCCAGCATCAACCACAGGTTCAGTGAAAGTGACAGAAGAGGTAAGTATAGAAAGGTCACATGAGTCCAACACCGTCACACTCAGGAACACAAATTACAAAGTAGGGCCCACTGACAAGGTACTGAACTCCAAAGCCATCTGTCATGACTGTAGAACCTGTGTGTCTCTGTAGCCCTCAGGAGAACCAGTAGCTGAGATTGTATCTACTTTGGCTGTCTCTTGGATCCTGCTGAGACGTGCATAAGCGCAATCCCTCTGATGACCTCCCGACTCTTTTTTTAAGAATCTTAGGCATATAAACTCATTTGTCTTTACCATTATCCCCCTTTTACTCAAGGCCTTTTTCTAGTGCATCACCAACTAATGATTGGTAGTAATCCCTTGGCACCAGGGAGGCTCATCCCCAGGAGTCATGTCCCATACTGGGGGGAAGGTAACCCATTTACATGCTGAGTTTGGTTTAGAGAGTGGATACATTTGAGCAACATGGAGGCTCTCAGAGGGTAACTCTTAGGCACCCTGCAGCTCTAGGCCTAGTGGAAATTTCAGGCACACAGGCTCATAAGCATAGGCATCAGAATCAAGGGTTCATCATTGGACCATCCTTCTTCAGTGGTCTTTGCTCTTAAAAATATGTCTAGTTCTTTTACAATAAATGGTTGTTAACACATTGTTAGTAGAATACAGGAAACATGGAACACCACAGTCTTTGTGAGTGGAGAGCCAGTTTCAGTAGCTGCCTTGCTATTAACAAGAAAGGATCTTAATTTCTCAGCAAATTCAGCCCCTTTTACTCAACTTACACTTTGTGGGGTTTATGGAACCTCTACATAGGACAAAGTTCTGTGTTTGACAGAATTAAAGGAACTTATCTGTGGTGTTATAAATGGTAACTTAAGTGTATATGCTGTGTGTTTTCACTTATTATGCACATACAGACTTTAAAAAATGATGCATCCAGTTTGGATCATTCTTCCCCTGTGGATAATTGCAGTAAGAGATGAATCCATAGCTTACAAAGTTTTAAAAATGCAGGAGGAATGTCTTACTGATATTTTAAAATATATCAGAAATATTAGATTGTAGAAAGTATATTTAGAGTCCATTATTGACTTAGTTAACAATTACATGTGAATAAGTTCTTGTGACCAAATGTAGGCACCTTTTAATTGTCACAATGGGATTATTTGAATTATTCTGCATCCTAACTATAAGGATTTAAAAAGATTCTGGTAACTGTAGATATACAAATCATGCTTTTATATGGGGCAAACTATTTCATAGAGAATGTATAAAGTGATGTCATTATTGATAACCCCATGCCATAATCTGTCTGGCTGTCTCTCTCTTTCTATCTATCATTTAGTATTTATTTATTCATTTATTTTTTATTGAGTACATGCCGTGTGCCAGATACTTGCATAACCAAGAACAAGGAAGAATTACAGGAGATTTTGATGTCAAGAAAGCCAAAGAAAGAGTGTTTCCAGAAGAAAGGCTTGGCAAATGTTGCCAAAGACTGCTTAAATGTCAATATCTCAAGTAAGAAAAAGTCTGAAATATGTCCAGTATTTGCATCAGTAAGAAGTCATTAATAATCTTGGTGAAAACATTGGATTTAAGAGTATATGAGAGTAAAGAAAATGTAGACAGCTTGTACTTAAAACTTACTTGATAAATGTTGCTCTAAAGGGGAAAGAAGATTGGGACATTGACTGGAAGACCCAGGAGAAAAGATATTTGGTATCTCAAGGCCTTGAGAAGGTTTTAGAGCAGGGGTTCTTAACAAGGGTTTCATGAGCTTGAATTGAAATTCAAAAAAACATTATTCTTATAAGGATATGTATTGTAGGTGGGTATATTTATTAAATAATACACAGTATAGTGTGCACTTAGTAAGGGGTCCATGGTTTTCAAAGGCTAAGAACCTCTGTCTTATAGTGATGGGAGCCAAAGAAGTGGAGAGATTAGCTTTGGCCTGGTAGAAGGACACCTTATGCACTATAACAGGAGGAAATGCTAAGAGATGCTTCAGTGAATCCCCAAATTTCAGAAATTATAACTCCATGCCCCCATTATGTATTAGCAAACCTTTGTCCTGGTGGTAATCAAGGTTAATTATCATAGCCAGTACAGTAAATCTTTTCTTGTGTCTCCTGGTTAATTGGCATGAAAAGCCCAAAATTCTCAGTTGTTACCATAGAATCCAGTACATTATGAATTCCTTGAATCATATTGAATCAATATGTATCCCCTCATTGACTCCCTGGAATGAAATATTCCCTGTATCTTCCCACCCCCATCGACCACAATCTCTATCACTGCAAATCCTGAATTTGTGAATATGGGAATCAGAAATTCTTTAAAATCAGCCATTAGTTTAAACCTGGAGGTCAGCACCCCAAGGCCCAAATTGTTGTCCCTGAGCTGGTGACTGTAACTGAGCCATAACAAGCCATTCCTCTGTTCTATCAGACCAGATGTTTCTGGGTGATAAGAACATGATAAGACCAGTAAATTCCATGGTCATAATCCTTTTGTCTGAAAAAAAACGTTGTACAGCATATCATGTCTATGAATAAGGAATATAAATCTTCAGATAGTGATGCTGGTGCAGGCACTGCAGATAGGTAAGCAAATCCATTTCTAGAGTGTGAATGATTTATTATTTTTTTAAAGATTTATTTGTTTCTCCCTCACTCCTCATTGTTTTGTGCTCCTGTCTGCTCTCTGTGTCCATTCACTGTGTGTTCTCCTGTGTCTGCTTGTCTCCTCTTTAGGAGGCACCAGGAACTGATTCTGGGACCTTCCAGAGTGGGAAAGAGGTGCTCACTCTCTTGTGCCACCTCAGCTCCCTGGTCTGCTACATCTCTATTGTTTCTCCTCTGTGTCTCTTTTTGTTGTATCATCTTGCTGCGCCAGCTCTCTGCTCAGGACAGCAATCCGGCATGGGCCATCACTCCATGTGGGCCAGCACGCCACATGGGTCAGCACTCTGCATGGGCCAGCCCTCTGCTTGGGGCAGCTCACCACACAGGCCAGCTTGCCTTCACCAAGTAGCCCCAGGAATTGAACCCTGGACCTCCTATATGGTAGATGTGAGCCCAATTGCTTGAGTCACATCTACTTTCCTGTATGATTTCTGATAATGACTAACAAATAACCTTACTAAGAAAATCTGGGTCTGATATAATCTCACTACCACTAGGTATTTAGCTGGTCTCCTTGAAGAATGGTTTACCTTGTCAAATACCCTGTAACAATCTCCACTGCCCAATAGATTTAGCGACCAGTAGCAGAAGTAGCTATAGCAGTTACGTTGAGAAGAAGCCCATATTTTTGAACTAATGCAAACCTCCATCTTTGCTTCTATGGCCACTCTGTTTAAGAATCCATTGGGCACACACTGAGATGGCCAAGGAGAGAACATGGCTGACATCCACAGGATGAATCAACCTATTCATGTGGCTGCTGAGTAACTTTTTTGTGGTGGATGCTCTCTAGTTGAAATGATATGACACAAAAATCAATATCATGTGTTCCCACTTATACCTCATCATTCACATTCTGTGAACCAGGTCCAAGTATTTTATTCCTCCAACAGATAGCTGAATAAACCCCTGAGGCCAGAGGTATATGTTGAAGGGGAAGCATTGGTGGAGTTAAGGTGGGTGCTATGGGAGTCTGGACTACTTGTTCAGGAATCAATTGGTTGCAGTTGCTGTGCCTGACCTTATACCTTGGTTCAGGGATAAGCTTTTTTTTTTTTTTTTTTTTTAATTTTTTTTAAATTTTTTATGTAAAGGACCAAAGAGTAAATATTTTAGGATTTATAGACCATGGACTCTATTGCAACTACTCAACTGTTGTAAGTGAAAGCAGTCATAGATATTACATAAATGTGCATGGAAGAGTTCTAATAAAATTTAATTTGCACAAATAGGTGGTGGGCTGGATTTGGCCCATGGGGTTGTAGTCTACTACCCCTGCTTTGTGGAACTGGTAACACCCAGATTTGGATGGATAGCTGAGATCACTCAGTTATTTGATGTTCCATGGTCAGGTACCCTATCTTTCCTAGAAGTAGTTATTCAAATAGAGATTAGTTCCCTGCCAAGGATGACCTTGGCAAGTATGACCATATTCTGGAGTTGAACACCATCTCTCCCATATAGCCTACTAAAGACTCCATGCAGGAGACATATATCCCATATACACCTGGGACCATTAAAACTTCTTGGTCATATAGTGGCAAATGGCAGCACAGCTTCCAACCACATCCTGGACTAGCAACAGAGTCCTCTTTCCCTGGATCCCACTCAAAATTGACAGCCTTCCAGGTTACTGAAAAGTGGTCACAGTAGTATTCCCAAATGTGGTATATGCTGCCTCCCAAATCCAAAAAGGTCCATCAAGCATAGAACCTATTAGTTATTGGTGAATGATGGAAAGTTCAACATATCCTTTTCCTTAGAAAGTATGATTTGGCATGCCATCCACTACTGAACCCTCCAAATCCACCAATGTGGCTGGCCTTTGACCTTTTCTGGGTTTTATTTCTCACTCTTTGGAATGCATTAATCTTATTAATCTTATTATGGAATATGGCATACTTGTAGTTCATGCTCACCAGATCCAATGAACATAATATAATATAGTGGACTAGCTTGATATTTTATAAAATATTCTGACTCTGTAATCTCAACATGAAGTCATGGCTCAAATAGTTTCAATTGGCTATAACTACTTTTTTATTTCCTATTTATTTATTTAGATGCACAACTTGTCAGTGGGAACGTTTTCCAGTTGACTGCTTTACTATCTTAAGTATGCAAACATAATAAAAAAATGGTGGTCCTTGTTGACTCTTATAAGATGCAAAGCTATGGCAGACTATATTTTTAAGGCAAAAGGAGAGGAAAAAATATTTTCTCCTAGCTCAAGGTCATTGCCCCCAAAGCACAAAGCCCTAGACCATAAACTTCCCATTACTCTTGAAAGCACTTCAGCTGGCCATGGTTCTTTGCCTGGAGGGGTGACCCAAACTTCCATTCCTGAAGATTCTGGGCCATTGTTTTTCCTGCTTGGATTGGGTTGTTGCAATTTTCCATTGACTTTAATCACAGGGCATGGCAGTACTAGGAAACACCCTGGAGGAGCTCCTGTATTCCAGGAAAACTCTTCTTTACCCCCATCATGTAAATATAGTCCTATTTCCCCTTGATAGTTGATTCAGAGGTAAGAGGAGCCCAAAGTGGCCAGGTGGCAGTCTTAATTTACAGTTCAATGGAATCATTGTTGTGTTCCTTGGTAACAGCACTCCTCCTTTTGGGACTAAAACCTGTAGACAGCCAGAGCTTGAGGTTGTAGGGACAGGAAGAAAAATTTTCCTAGTGGGTCACTAGGGGTAATAGTGAGTGGTGCCACTCACATTTCCAACCCTTGATTCTTGGACTCATGGATCCTGATTATGGGAGATACAGAACCATAGAGTAGATGCTGATTTAGAGCATACACAGCCTCCTGAAGAACACTGCCCCAGCCCTCAAGGTATTGCCACCTAGTTGGCACCATAATTGAGTTTTCAAAAGGCCATTCCAATGTTCTATCAATCCAGCTGCTTCAGGGTGATGGGGAACATGGTAAGACGAGTGAATTCCATGGGCATGTGCCCATTCCCTCACATCATTTGCTGTGAAATGGGTTCTTTGATCAGAAGCAATGCTGTGTGGATTGCCATGGTGGTAGATAAGTCATTTGGTAAACCCCACAGACAGTAGTTTCTGAAGAAGCATTGTGTATCAGAAATGCAAGCCCACATCTGGAGTGTGTGTCTACTCCAGTTAAAACAAATCACTGCCCCTTGCATGGTGGAAGTGGTCCAATAGAGTCAACTGGTAGCAGGCTGGTCACCTCAAGAAACATTGCCGTATTGGGCACTGAATCTGGGCCTCTGCTGCTGGCAGATTGGACACTCAGCCATGACCATAGCCAAGTCAGTCTTTGTGAGGGGAAGTCCATGTTGATGAGCCCATGCATAACCTCCATCCCTACCTCCATGGCCACTTTGTTCATGAGCCCATTGGGAAATGACAGGAGTGGCTGGGGAAAGAGGTTGAGCATTAGCCACAGAATGGGTCATCTTATCCAATTTGATTATTAAAATCTTCCTCCAGCATTCACGTGGAACACAAATATTTTCATGTTTTTTTGTCCATTCAGAAAGGTCTATCCACATACCTCTTCCCCAGACCTCTTTGTCACCAATTTTCCGATCATGTTCCTTCCATGTCCCTGACAATCTAACCAAACCATTGGCAACAGCCCATGAATCAGGGTACAAACGCACCTCTGCCCATTTCTTCTTCCAAGCAAAATGAACAACCAGGTGCACTGCTCAGAGTATAGCTAGGTCAATGACTCCAGGTTGGCCAGCTGTACTCTTACTTCTTTCAAAAGGCATCCAGGCTCTCTGGTCCATATTGATGTTCTGGCCCATATTGATTTTCTCTACCCCTCAAAATAGCACCTGCTAGGTCCCAAGGAATCTATTTCATTTTAGCAAATCTAGTGAAGGAAAATTATTGCATGCTAATGGTGCTCAACAGATGGTTTCACATGAATTCTTGTTGTCTGGCCAGAAAAAAAAAAGTAGGGCCGCTTTAATGGTTGTGTTGTAGCCCTTTTAATTCACAGGCTCAGCATGCTATTTTCACTTAATACTAACTATACTAGATATTACCTTATTTTTTTCTGATATGAAAGCTTTAAAACTCACTTATTTTCTTTCTCAGCTTCTAGATTGCTGATTCTTTGCCTGATGCAGCAGTGAAGTGAACTCCACAGTCTATTCAAAAAAGTCTGCTGGGATCTAGGTTTCATTCATCTACGCTCTTCCTTTTCTCCAGTAAAAATACTGAACATCTCCAAGGCCTGGGGATACCTTTTTTCTCTTTGCACCAGTCTATACTTTGAGTCCCTTTAATCACACAGAGCCAGAGATTTCAGGATGCCAATAGATAGAGACCAAGTAAAGGTTTTTACAGACCCTTTATTTATTTCATGGATTGAATTCAATCCATGAAAAACAATATGCAGGTATTGCCTGTATTCCATAAATAAAACTACCAGAAAGTGGGAATCCTTAATAGTTGAACCAGTCCTGACCCTCAGAACTGCTTTTTTCATGGGATAAGCAGGTATGGGTGATGAAAGGCTCTGGCCTAGAGCAAACTTTATGTAGAGACAACACAGAAACGTTTCACCAAAGGGTGGGAGTATTCTGACCCCTTTTGTTTACTTTCCCTGAGGCAGAAATGATGGCTCTTTGATGAAACACAGTGGCAGCTTCTTTTACTTTATTTGAGATACAAAAAGACACATCTCCTTGATTTCTATATGGAGACATTTATACCATAGACAGAAGGATCTGTACTCCTAAACTAAGCAAATAATTTGAAAATGTCAATTTTAACTCAAATGGTAGATATACAACATATCAAGAAAGAGCCCAGCAAATATTATTAAGACAAATGGTTCTCATTTATAGTCTCATCTATTCTCACCAAAAAAAAAAAAAAAAAAAAAAGAAAGAAAATTATGTGGCAATTCCAGGTGTTGCTGGCACTTGGGGATTTCCTGAAGAGAAATACACATAAGGAGTGTATAGCAGTTTATATGCTTTAGTCAGTTATTTTTCCCTATGAAAACAGACTCATTTGTATGCCAAGAGCTAATATATATAGAAAAAACTCTAATATATTTAGACTTATGACATATAATTTAGGGAAAAAAATAATTTTGTAAGTATTTTTACTAAACTTTGACAATTTAATCTAAAATCAATTTGTTGTATATATTTTACTTTATTTTTAAAATTAACTTGCCTTTGAAGTTCATTATTTTCAAAAATTGTAAGATTTATTTGTGGTTTCAGGAAGACCTTTAAAGCTTTTTGTCACCCTGATGTCAAAACTCCTTGGAAACTTAAAAAAAAATTTATTGTGGCAAAATATATACAACAAATTTTGCCATTTTAAACCTTTTTAGTGTTTGATTCAGTGGGTGAAATTAATTACATTCACAATGTTGGGCAACCATCACCACTATCTATTTCCAAAATGTTCTCATTACTTCAAACAGATACTCTGTACCCATTAAGCATTAACTCCCCTTTCCCTCCTCTCCCCAGTCCCTCATAATGTCTATTCTTCTTTGTGTCACTGTGAATTTGCTTATTCTAGGTATTTCATATAAGTGCAATCATACAATATTTTTTGTCTGACTTATTTCATTTAGCATAATGTTTTCAAGGATCGTTAGTATAGCATGAATCAGAACTTCATTCCTTTTTATGACTAAATAATATTTCATCACATGTATATACCACATGTTGCTTTCCCATTCATCTTTTGATGGACACTTGGGTTGTTTCCACCTTTTGGCTATTGTGGATAATTCTGGTAAGAACACTGGTGTACAAGTATCTCTTTGAGTCCCTGTTTTCAGTTCCTTTGTGTATATATCTAGTAGTGGAATTGCTGAGTCATATGGTAATTCTGTTTAACTTTCTGAGGATACAGCAAACTCTTTCCACAGTGGCTGAACCACTTTATATTCCCACCATCTAGGCACAAGTTTTTCAATTCCTCGCATTCTCACCAACATTTGTTATTTACTGTTTGTTTTTTTTAAAAAACCATTTATTTATTTATTTTCCCCCTTTCCCCTTCTCCCGTCTAGCTGTTTATGCTGTCTGTGCTGTCTTCTCTTCTCATTTTCTCTCCTCTAGGATTCACCAGGATTTGATCCTGTAGACCTCTGATGGGGAGAGAGGTTCCCTATCAGTTGCACCACCTCAGTTCCTGGTTTCAGCTGTGCTTCACCTTGACTCTCTCCTTGTTTCTCTTTTGATACGTCATCATTTTGCTGGGTGACTCACTTGTGCAGGGCACTGGTTCACCACGTGGGCATTCACACGGGCACTCATGCGGGCATTGGCTCACCATGCCGGCACTCACACAGGCACTAGCTTGCCATGTGGGCACACTTTCTCTTCTTAGTTTTCACCAGGAGGCCCCAGGGATCAAACCCAGGTCTTCCCATATGGTAGACAGAAGTTCTATCACTTGAGCTACATTTGCTTCCCTGTGTAGTTTTTGATACTACCAGTTCTGGTGCATGTGAAGTGATATCTCATTGTGGTTTTGATTTGTATTTCTCTAATAAGTAATGATGTTGCACAACTTTTCAAGTGCTCTTTGGCCAATTGCATATCTTCTTTGGAGAAATGTCTATTCAAGAGTTTGCCCATTTAAAAAATAATGTTTTTTGTCTTTCTGTTATTAAGTTGTAGTTCTCTGATTATTCTGGACTCTAGCTCCTTATCAGATATATAATTTGCCACTGTTTTCTCACATTCTGTAGGTTGTCTTTTCATTTTCTTGACAATGTCTTTAGATGCACAAATGTTTTTAATATTGATGTATTTCAATTTATCTAGTTCATCTTTTGTTGTTAAATTTAAGCCCCATGGCTTCTATAAAGAAAATATTGGAGAATATATAAGATCATAGAGACAGAAATTACATGACAGATTGCCAGGGACAGGGGAAGTGGAATGGGGAATTAATGCACAATGGGTATTGGGTTTCTGTTTGGGAAGATGGAAAAGTTTTAGTAATGGAAGGTGGTGAAGGTATCACAAAACTGTGAATGTAATTAATCCCATTGGGAGTGGTTGAGATGGGAAATTTTCTGTCGAGTATATGTTCCCATAATTTTTTTTAAAAAGGGCAACAGTGCAACTAAAGAGACAATGACAATTAAATGCAATTTGTGATCCTGGACAGGATCTAAAAGGGAGGGGGAAAGACTCTAAAGGACATTACTGAGACATATAAAAAATTGGAATACAGACTGTAAGTTTGATATAAATGTCAAATTTTGTGGAAATAAAAAAAATGACAAAATTGTAAAAAAAGTGTGAAATGTATGGCAGACAAAGCTTAAATACACATAATATGTTAATAACAGCTTCAGATTAATTGAAAAAATGGAGAACCAAATAAAATGAGCATAACTCTTGTAGAGGACATTCATGGAAAAACAGTATATTGCACAAATCATAGGGAAAGATTCCTACTCTCAATAATAATTATTAGAGAGATGCAAACACATCAATGTATAATTATTGTAAATTATTAGAATGGCCACTTTTAAAAAATGTATTTTGAAGATAATGTGCAGGAATATTCATAGGCTGTTGATGAAAAAATAAATTGGTAAATATTGTCAATTTCTAATGGCAATATTGATCAAAAATTTAAATATGCATCTCTTTTAAATAAGGACTCATAATTTTAAGAAAGATACATATATTTATATACAACCACAATATGCTTTGGAGGATATATTTAGGAAGAAATTATAATGCTGATGTTTATCTTCTGATAAGCATTTCTAGAAATGTATCCTGCATATATATTTTTGCATACATGAAATGATCCATTGACAAGGTAACTCATGGCACCAATATTATAATAAAGGATTTGAAACGGATATGTCTCATAATAGTAGACTGATTTAATCAATTATAATATATCCACAAAATGAAGAAAAAAGAATTCACCATGATTTGATCAAATGCAAAATATAAAATAAGTGACACCTACCCCCAAAATCAAGGTGTAGAAGAGTTTGTAGAGTACTCTTACTCTTACTGTTTGAGTAAAACAGGAGAATAAAGAATATGTGAGTGTATGTGTGTGTGTTTGTGGCTATATTCAACGAATTTATCTGGTAGAAAATAAAAGAAACTGGCAGCACTGGTTGTAATTTGGAGGGTTGAATTTGGTGGTTAGAGGACAGTGCCAAGAACAGTGATGAAGAGGAAGAAGAGGAAGTAAAAGAAAGAAAGCATTTTATCTGTCTTTGCAGATTGACATTGGGAGTGCTTTCCTTATGAATTTATCCATACAAGGAGTTCAGAGAGTAGCTCCAGGCCAAAGCATAGGGGTCTCCCTGATCCGTTCTGTGCTAGTGTCTTATCTTCAGCCTGCACATGTGGCTCTAGATATTCCCTCATTTACAGGGATATGATTGTCCCTTCTTCTCTAGGAAACAGTTTCTTCATGGTCCCATGCACTGCAGTATATGTCCCAAAGCCAGCAATCCCCTGCCGTAGGCAGCCATGAGTTGACTGATCTCCCACAACATTTTGTAAAAGTGATCTGTGAGTTGCCTTCTACATGAAGACCAAATTCAGGGATGTCAAGTTTATGGTGAAGGTCCCGATTCAGTCCCTTACGCTATCATCAGGCAGATCAGGCCACATGCACAGTCTCCCAGTATGTGCGCAAGAGTTACTGTACTCCCTCCAAAAGGCTAGGTGTGCAAGCTAGCTCTATATCAAGCTGGTGCTGGTGGGGGGAGGGGAGAGGGGAAAGGAGGTACCAGACTGGGAATTGCTTTTTAGTTACCTTTTCTTGACTCCATGCTTGCCATACTACTGCCTGTTAGCCCAATTTGGCGAAATAATACGCCCATGCCCCCCAGGCAGCTCCAGCCAGTCTCCCCTGTCCCGATGACAAATGGCCACATGTTAGCCCCATTAGTCAAAATGATCAACCCATAACCCTGGACTGGCACCAGCAAGTCTCCCCTGCCCCGATGACAAATGGCAAAAATTCTACCCCTAAAAAAACAGGATATGCCTTACCTCAAAACCAATAGCAAGATTGTCAAACATCCTATTGAGCCTTCCAGCACTTATGCCTCATCCTCGAGGATCCCCGCCACAACAGGGTAAAAATCAGTACTTTTTCGCTGTTCTCACTTCCTAAGTACCCCACCCCCAGGCTATTTAAATACAAACCAAAATCAGTGGGGTGGGCTGAAGTCTCCTTTCAGATCCACCTTAGCCCTCTGCCTGAACTTTGATCTGCCTCTGAGCCTCACTGAACTGGGATCTAACACTGCCATCCTTTAACTCTTTTTTTTTTGGCACTTTAGTTAGATATTTCCACCAGTTCTTGCCGGTTATTCAAAGGTTTTGTGGAGGAATGGAGGTCTGAAGCTTCTCACTTCACCATCTTTATTGAGGCTGTTAAGTGTCCATGCAGTTTTAAGGGAAAGGTAAAGTAATTTCATTATTTGCCACTCATTACTACTCTCAAATTCACATAGGTAGTTTTAAAAAGATTTGGAAGAATATGGTACAAACAAAAAACACGTAAATTTGAAAGAGAAGCTCTCTTTCTTAGGAGCACTTAAGTTCCATGATTACTCTCTTCAGTAAAAGTAACAGAAACACCATGTTTTCAAAGCAAAAATGTAATATCCCCAAAATAACTATGTCTAGCTGGCATGTTTCTGAGATCTTTGCACTATTTTATCCTCAGGACATTTCTGTGGAGTATGTTTCTACCTTTGGGAGGGAAGTATTCTTAGGTCTATCTTTGACATCTTCCTATCAAATTACCTGTAATTCTCTACAGATTAGGGAAATTGACAATCAGATTGGGTGGTCCCAAGTATCTTCACATGAAACACATTTAAACAAGTTTCATGGTGGTTTGCCCAAGAATAAAAGGTTTCCCTGCAATTAGGAAGAGCACTTATCATACTCCCATCTGTGCCTTCTGTCAGGTTTTTAAGCATACTGTTTTCAGATATGCATTTCCCATTTCAAATTTTATTTATTGTTTTATTGAGCCCAGATTTTATCACGCTCAGTGAATATTATTCATGTTTTAGATAAAGATAACATTTAAGCATCTTGTTTGTATTTATTGAAAATGGTTCTAAATATTTGTCATTTTAAAAAATCTGGCAGATGCAAAAACATGTTATTTGCTGCACAAGGGAAAGTCCAGTTGTTTTTTTTTAACTAACAGGTATATAGGATAGAGAAAGAGGAAAAGTTCAGCATGTTTCATGCTATTTCAAGTTTTGTTGTGCTTTATACTATGAGCAAAAATCATGTAAATGCAAAGGACAATATAACAGATCTTATTGTTTTGGAAGTAATTCAGGTTTATTTTATATCCCTTTATCTTATTTTAGTGCTTTATTATTTAAAAATGCTAATTGCCTGTTTCAAATCGGTGTACATTCTATTTGGCTTTGGGATGCACATTTTTTCCAAATATGATCCCTCAAGTCAGGGACCCTAACATACACTCTTTGTGAAACATGGATTTTTGGGTTCACCTTTCTGCAAAATTGCTACTCATTGGAAACAAGAAGTTACATTTATAAACACCAGCATTTGCTTTTTATTAATTAATCTTTTACACTTGGGAGCACAAAAAGACATCTCTCCAGTAACTTCAGGGATAACTGAATTTGAACCTTAATCTTCTGAAGAATCATATTTACAGTCTTTTAATCATAATCTATTCAGTTTCTTTTAAATGTCCATTATAAAATAATAGACAGCACAGTTATAACTTGACACACACACATAGAAACTTGATACTTGATGAATGGGGCACTACAGATCATTAAAGGAATGAACATTCTATGCCATAAATGATGTTGAAACAATTGTTAATTTATATGAAAGGAAGTGTAATTGATTTCTTACTTCACACCATATGCAACACTCAATTCAAGAAATATTACAAAATAATTATGAAAAATATAACTTTAAAATGTTTAGTATAAAATGTCAAAGCATATCTTTTGACCTAGAGGTATAGAAGAATTTCTTAAACAAAGGACAAAGAAGTGTGACTGTGTGTATGTGTATATATATTCCTATTCATATATATATATATACACTGTCCATATGTCCAATGTCCAAGGATATTTTAAGAAATTGAAAATATAAGCCAAAGTCTTGACAGATATTTTCAACATTTATGATTGACTAGGAATTAGTTTGGCAAATAGTGAAGAACTTCTAGAAATCAAAAAGAAAAATATGAACAGTCCAAAGGAAAATCAGGCAATAGAGATGAATAGCCAATTCACAGATTAGGCAAAGGAAAAGAGTCAGGCATATAGGAGAAGATTATCCACCTTTCTAATAACCAGAAAAATGCAAATTGAAACTACAATGATATATCCTTTCACATCTGTCAAATTTTCAAAATTTAAAAACCTGACAATATCCAGTTTCAGCAGGGATGAAGAACAGGAAATTTTATAAATGTCAATCAGAATGTAAATTGGAATAACCACGTTGGAAAAAAAATGACATCACCTGGTAGATGTAATGTCAATGATTTTAATTCTATAGATATGTGCCTTAAAGAGATATTTATGTATGAATCATAAATACATGACTATTCATAACAATATCATTTGTCATAGCAGAACATTAGAACTGTTCCAGATGTTCAACAATATGGAAGTAGATAAATTTTGGCTTATGAACTTGAGTTAAACTGTTAATAACAACTTGGATGAAAATCTGCAAAACTAATATTGTTTTTTAAAAAAGCACATTACAGAAGAACACATATGTTATGATACTAATTATATGACTTATGCCATGCAAAATAAGAGTATCCACGTGTGTGTGTTCATGATTGTGAATGTGTACGTGTGTGCACATAGATTTTATATGTATGCATGAGAATGAAAAATGAAAAACACCAACTTCAGGTTAATAATCACTAGTCCTTACAGTGCTTATTGCATGTGAGACTTATTCTAAGGGTTTATATACAAATAATCTATTAATCTTTACTCCAACCCTATGAATTAAGAACCATTATTATTCGCATTTTGTAGATGAGGAAATTGAGGCACCAAGAGACAACAACGGTTACAGAAATAGTGATGTTAGAACTAGCATTAGAGCCCCCGCAGGCTAAATCTACATCACACTTGTAACCCCTTGTGGGGGAGAAGGGCCAAAATATTCAGGGAGAAGATCAGCAGCAGGAGCCTAATATTTTAACAGCATAATGTTTTATGCTCTAAGCTGGTTAGTGGATATACGGTAATCGCTGGATTATTATTATCATAGGATTATTCTTTATAATATCTGTTTAAACATTTTGGGGGTGGTGGTGGAAATGTGCATATATCCTAACCTGCTTAAAAGTACACATGACATGTATTTACAAATTGAGAACAACCATGAAATGAGCATCTAGATCACCAGAGTATTATCAGCACCCAGGAAGTTCCGCTTAGACCCCTTCCAGTCACTAATTCCCCAGCACTAACCACTCTTTTCTGACTTTTAACATGATAGTTTCATTTTGTCTGTTATTGAACTTAATATACATAGGTTCATGAAGTTTGAACTCTTTAGTGTCTAGTTTCTTTAGAAATTACAAAACAGCATTCATTCATTCATTCACTCATTCATTCAACATTTGTTGAGGGTTTTCCCTGTGTCAGATACTCTTCTGTGCCCTGGAAACAGCAGTGTATTAAAATGACAAAATACCCTTCCCTCATGGTGCTTACACTTCAGTGGGGGAGAGAAATAATAAATAAAGAAAGCTATTAAATGTGTTAATGTCAGAGATTAAGTGCCAACTAGAAAATAAAGCTGAGGAGGATTGATAGGAAGTGCTGTGGTAGGGGTGAAATTAGGTTAATCTGCAATGTATGGTTTTCCATTGTATAGAAATACCACAGTGTATTTGTCCATTCACTGTTGATGAGCACCTAGGTAATTTTCAATTCGAAACTTGTATCAGTCAGCCAAAGAGGGTGCCAATGCAAAGTACCAGAAATCTGTTGGCTTTTATAACAGGTATTTGGTGTAAAAGCTTACAGTCCCAAGGCTGTGGAAAGCTAACTCAAGGTACCATTAGGAGTATGTTCTCACCAAAGTCAGCTGCCACTAATTGAAGCAAGATGACAGGTGATCTCTGTCAGGTTTTAACTTCCCCTCTGGGCTTCCTCTTCCTCTGATGCTTCATAGGCCCAGCTTCTTCCTGATCTCAGCCATAGGCTTGCATAGGCTTCCTCTCTCTTGACATAGGGTTCGTTTCTTTCTGGGTCTTCTATATCAATTTTAGCTGTTCTGTTCTGTTCTCTTCCTACAGTCAGCTGTAAACTAGCAGGTGAATATCTTGTCTTTCCCAGGGGTCCCAGGATCAAAAATGACAGAGCTCTCTCTCTTCTTGTGTGACTTCGTGAGTGTCCACTTTATATCAGACTCAGCAAGAGGGCAGGGACTCAACCTGAGTCACTCCCTCTGCCTTAGTCAAATCTAAAAGCCTAATCTTAGCAGGTAATCTAATCAAAGACTTCTCAGTTGAATTTAATGCATTCAAAGGGTATCACACCCAGAGGAATAGATTAGTTTATAAACATAATCATTGTCTTTTTGGGATTCATAAAATAATCTCAAACCATCACAGAGCTACTATAAATTGTGCTGCCATGAACATTTTTGGACATTTCTTTTGGTGAGCAAATGCCCACTGTTATGGATAGAGAAAGGAGTGGAAATGAGTCAGAGGGTGTGTATATATCCAGCTGAAAGCAAATACTGTCAGTTGTCTGAATTCCATGTGCCAATTTGAACTCCCACCAGCAGCAGATGAGAGTTCTGGTTGCTCCAGATCCTTACAGACATTTGGTAATTTTTTTTTCTTTTTCATTTTAGTCATTGGATAGGTATCTCGTATCTTAATATAATTTGAATGTTAAAACTGTATTATCTTTTAAAAAATAAAGGAAAAACCGAACACATCTACTGAATTAATGTACATTTGTACATTTCTCATTTTTAGCAAAGAGAAGACATGGTATTTTGGCCCACACCCAATACTTGTCATCCTGGTGCTGCATGTCCCCACGCCAAATGACAAAAAAAAATCTGGAAACCAACTTTTAAAATTGGATGGAACTTATTCAAATTGTGAGACCTTTCCTCAATTCTTAGAGATGGAAATTGCTAGTTGTTAGCAAGAATAAGGAGGCAGGTCTCTATGGAGGAGAGCTTACCCATTGTAACAGTTTCTCCATTTATTTAGTGTAACAATTTCCAAATGTACAGCTCTTTGCCTAGTCCTCTAATTGCCTTCTCAGCAATTGCACACTGATAGTCTTCTAACATATAATGCTGATTAACGTAAGATGGTAAGAGCACTGGGAATGTAGAGACTACTCTTGAATTAACTCTGCCTTTAACTAGAATTTAGTTTTTAACCGTGTAACTTAACCTTTTATTTTGTAATATCCAGGAAATGTTCCAATCTCAGAGCTTTTGCATTTATGGTCCCCTTTTTTCCATGGCTCACACCCTTACATCCTTCAGCTCTTTCTCCAGTGCAACCTAATTAAGAGGCCTTTCTTTTTCTTTCCTGTATAAAAGAGCATACCCCCAGCATCCCCAGTCCATCCTAGCACTTCTGGTATTGTCTTTTAGCCCCTATCACTAACCAATATCCATAGAGAAAACCATTTTATAATCTCAACAATTATTAGAATGAATCCAGTGATCAATAAAATCTTGTCTTTGTCTAAAATTTTGACCCTATGACTGTAAGAGAACTTATAGTCTTCTCTAGTATCACAGCTCCTCTCCTACAACAGAATGGATTCTACTTACTACCTAAATGTGAAATCTCAGATTCATTTGTACTTCATCTATTTTTCCAACTTTCTAAATTCTATTATCAATATTTCTCACCAATTACTCTTCATTTTTATATTACCTGCATTTCTTTTATTTTCCCTTTCTGTATACCTTTTCCCATCTCTCTATGCCTGGGTTTGCCCTTTGTTCATACTAAGTCTATCTTACACAGCACTGTAGTAGAAGTCTCCTGAAAGATGGCCCCCTCCAACCAATTTTATCTGTAGTATATCAGCATTTCACATATGTTCCTTTACTTAAGTTAATACTCTACATTCGGAATAAAAAACTAATGACCTGTAGCTCTCATTGTGGTACTGTATTTTAGACTTTTCATTGTTACTTACTGAATGTGTGTGTGTGTATTCAACATTATATGTCTCTCCAAATTATAGAAAAGGTGGAAAAGGCAACTGGCATTCAGATGTCACTCTTAAAGGTATAGTAAATATGTTTTTCTATACAAAGATCACAGCACACAACTCAAATGGGCAAATTTTCTTTTTGTTACTAAAAGTTGGAGTCAGATGCACTACTGTTGCGCAACGAGGTCGCCTTGTTACTAAAATTTGTAGTGAGTGAGCTCACTGTTGAGGCTCTCTTCAGCCCAAAAGGACAGAACCCATTAACTCAGCTCACTTTCTTTGTATTTGTCACTCAATTCAGATGTTCTACATTACTAAAAAGTTTACTTTCCCTCTCTTTTACCCTACGGTGGTATTTATTTAGGGGTATACATGGGAGGCTTATATAGAATTATGACTGTGTTGGGAAGGGGTGATATCTAGTTTACCATCTGTCCATCTGTTCCAACCCAACTCCTGAAGGTCACCAGTTGATGTGACAGTGAGACGAAAAAATGCATGGGGCACAGAATCAGACACAAGCGTTATTGGGACTTACGGACAGAAGAGGCTCTCTGATGGCGGTGGCTCAGAGAATGAAGATAGTGCTCCACAAAGAGATGGGAAAAAGAGGGGTGATATAAGGGGTAACAAGGACATTCAATAGGGGTGATAACAAGGACATTCTACAGGGTATGAGAACAGAGTTCCTGCTAGGGTCCCATGAGAGTGCACATGGGGTTTGGTGATGTTATCACAGGAATGAAGTTTTACTGCTCAGAAGCAATTTGTCTTAAGATACCATATATACATTCTCTTCCCTCCAGGGAGGGTTGACAACCTTCAGTTTATGTCTAGGTCATGCAGGCAGCTACATTCTGAGAACTTAGTTGGGGCCTGGCCCTGGACACCCACACCATTCCCATACATCCTTTGGAATATATACCACCCTGTCTTGTGCCCAACTATAGTATTTTACATCCTAGCATCTATTACAGTAGCCATGCCCCCTTTGAACTCCTGTCATAAGACTCATGCTATTTTCTGCTGCACCTTTCCTTTATTCCAACAATGAGACCCATAGGATGTGCCAGCTAGCTCTCTTGCCTGTTTCCACTCTCTCTTTTTTAGCTCACTTTTGTGTCTTTTCTGGGAGTAGAGGAATCTCTGTCTCCTCTCCCTTGCCATTTTGCAGCCACAGAAAGCTCTACAAACTGTCAGGCTAGACTGATCTGCTTAGTCGCACCTCACTTCCTTGCCTAATTTACCTGCTGTCACACCATGCTGAGGTGTATAAAATGCTGAATTCTTGAAGATGTCTAGGTCATATGACAAAGGGAGCAGGGTTTCTGGTTATCTTTCAATTTTTAACTTACGTGGAAGTTCTATTCCCCTCCTATCCACCCCAAAAGTGGGATGTGCCTTGAGTGAAGCAAACTAGAAGCTCCCTTCTCAGAGACTCACCTCCAGCATCTAAACTTGTGCTTCCTTTATGCCTTTGCTTCCTCTTACCCAGCCAAGTAGTTTCTAGTTAAATTTCTGCTGCACTCCCCCATTCCTTGTGCAATAACAACCTAGTCTGGTTTGAAACAGTGGCCAAAAATAAGGGGTCAAACCTATTATATGGAGATACAACACACACACACACACACACACTACCATAAGGAAATATTGCAAAATATTACTTTGCCACAGCTAATCCTACTCCAATTTTACCTATAGAACCTAGACCATGATAAGCATATGCTATAAGCTCAGGAAATTTGTGAGCTTAATACGTACTGTTCTTTTATTTTCAAGACAGAGATTATTACATATTGTCTTAGTTTGCCCGGCTGCTATGACATATATAACATGATAGTTTAACTTAAACAAAAACGATATATTGGATCACAATTTCAGTGGCCAGAAGCCCAAAATCAAGGCTTTGGCAAGGCAAAGCTTTCTGCCAACAGTCTGTAGTGTTCTGGTGCTGGCTTGCTACAATCCTTAGGATTCTTTGACTTGCATCTCCACCTCCCATTATGTGGCGATCTCTTTCTCTTGTGTATGCTCTTCCAGTTTCTACTGACTGCTGGCTTCTTCCTGTGGCCTTCTCCAAATAACACTGTCACAATTTCTTCTGCTTATAAAGGACTCCAGTAATATGAATTAAGACCCACCCTGATTCAGCTGGGCCAAAATTTAACTTAAAATAACTTCTTCAAAAGTTCCTATTTACGAATAAATTCACACCTGCAGGAATGCAGATTAAGATGAAGAAAAATGTTTTTTTCTTCTGAGTATGTAATTCAATCTACACCACATATGCACACATGTCAATTTAATTTTACATTAACTTACTACAGGTTAAAAGTAAAACATACAAGCAATATCTGCCAAACAAGTGCTCAACATCTTGAGGGATACTGAGATAAATTTAGACATAAAATCTGCCCTCCAAGAGTTTATATGCAATAGAAAAGAGGCATATTTGTTCACAAATAACTGCAACATAAAGCATATTATGTGCTATAATAAGATATTTTTATAGCTACAATTTATTAAGCTTTAATATCTGCAACGTTCTCTGCTTGGTATTTTGCACACTTCAACGTATTTGTTGCATATAACAACCAATTACGTGGTTGATATTATTTCAATAGATGAAGAAATATCTTGGAGGAGAAACCATTTGCTCTTAGGTGCTGCATTTTATAAAAACCCAGAGAAAAGCAAAATTAATACTAGTGGAGTAGAGTAAGATTCAAGACCTGCCTCATGAAGAAAGATGCATTTGAACTGGGTCTTCTAGAAAATGGGTTTTAAGTATGTATTTGGAGAAGATTTTGTTAATCAAAATAGCAATGATTTTTGAGTATGGGAGTAACATGATTAGGACCAGACTTTGAAGACAATTCTAACAGATGTATGAAGAAAAGACTGAGAGTAAAGTTTGGAGAATAAATGCATTATCATGAATGAATAATTCACACCTTAACTGAGAGTTGTATATTTTAATAACTCTCTAAATCCCTGTAATTTAAGCAAGTCTACAGAACCAGAGTCCAGTAATCACCAGCATTCAAATACACAGTAAAATTAGAAGCCAATGTCATGTATTTGGTCTTTAAAATATACTTGCTCTTCAGATGTCTATTGCTATCATACACAAAATTTTTAAAATGTCGATTGAGTTGATTTTAAAATTTTCAAATTTTAAGATGTTGGATGAGAATTAAATTGAAAGATATGAGATGATAGGGGGCCACCCAGAACTTAACCACTGCATACTTTGTTGACCCCTCCCCAGGAGAGTTTCCACTAAATTGTAGGTTTCAATCCCTCTTTTGCATAAGGCAGGACCAGTGAGGACGTTGGAACTGACAAGTCCTCATTTACATGGAAGGGGAAGGAAACCCAGTCTTAATAAAGCATCACCCCTAGCCCTAGCAGGCACGACTCATGTGAGCACACCTACGCTACTCCCATCTTGAGTATGTACTTTATTTTTATTTTTTATTTTTTATTTTTTTATTCATTTAAAAAATATATTGCATTCAAAATATATGAGGTCCCCATTCACCCCCACCACCCCCACCCCACCACTCCCCCCACAGCAACACTCTCCCCCATCATCATGACACTTCCTTTGCATTTGGTGAGTACATCTCTGGGCATCGCTGCACCTCATGGTCAATGGTCCACATCATAGCCCATATTCTCCCATGTTCAATCCAGTGGGCCATGGGAGGATCTACAATGTCTGGTAATTGTCCCTGCAGCACTACCTAGGACAACACCAAGTCCTGAAAATGCCTCCACATCTCATCTCCTCCTCCCATTCCCCACACCCAGCAGCCACCATGGCCACTTTTTCCACACCAATGCCACATTTTCTCGATTACTAACCACAATAGTTCATGAATAGAATATCATTAAGTCCACTCTAATCCTTACTATATTCCTCCTTCCTGTGGACCTTGGCTTGGTTGTGTCCATTCCACATCTATGTCAAGAGGGGGCTTAGATTCCACATGGATACTGGATGCAATCCTCCTGCTTTCAATTGTAGGCACTCTAGGCTCCATTGTGTGGTGGTTGACATTCTTCAACTCCATGTTAGCTGAGTGGGGTAAGTCCAATAAACCAGAGTGTAGGAGCCGAAGTCTGTTGAGGCTCAGGGCCTGGCTATCATATTGTCAGTCCAGAGATTCACATCCCCTAGATATATCTTAAACCCCAGCAACAACTACAATTCCAGTAAAGTAGCAGGAAAGGCTTGTGAAAAGGGATCATATCTGAGTCCCGCTCCATCATGCAGAAGCACCAACTCCTGAGAAGGGCCAACTGACATGGCAGTGAACTCCATCTGCCATGACCATAAAACCTGTGGGTCTCTTTAGCCCTCAAAAGAACCAATACCTGGGGTTGTATCTACTTTATCTGTCTCTGAGACTCTGCTCAGGTGTGCATAAGGGCAATCCTTCTGACAACCTCCAGACTCTTTTAGAGACTCATAGCCATATAAACTCATTTGTCCTTTCCATTTCTCCCTTACTTTAGGTCAAACAGCATTTTTAACTCCTGTTATTATATGTAGACAGGGATATTCTGCTGGTCTGTGTTGAACCTTTAATTCAAGGTCATTTTCTAGTTACATCATCAGCTGGTACTTGGTAGTGATCCCTCGGTGCCAGGGAGGCTCATCCCCAGGTGTCATGTCCCGCTGGGGGGAAGGCAGTGCATTTACATGCTGAGTTTGGCTTCGAGACTGGCCGCATTTGAGTAACACGGAGGATGTCAGGAGGGAACTCTTAGGCACAGAGCTGCTCTAGGACTTGTTCTTATTTCAGGTGTATAGGCTCATAAGCATAGTCATTAGTTGAGTATGTACTTTTGCTTTGCCTTAAATTCTCTTGCTATTATCTGACTAGTTTTTTTTTTTTACTGACTAGCTCTTGAATTCTTTCATCCTACTGTGTCAAGAACCCTCCTGTCCAAGTTGAGATCTTTCTCTAAGACCTCCCAGAGTCTCTTTGACATCACTTGTACTAACTTTGTACATACAGTACAATATATATTACCGCTACACATACACACAGAGTTGTACTCAGAACAAGAAAGAGAAGTGGAAAGGTATTTCTGTAAACACAATGAAATAACAAAAGCAATAAAAAACCAAAGCAGTTACAAAATATAAGCAGGGACTAATCTGCCCCTGAGATACATGCCTGAAGCCTGGAGCTGATGCTAATAATAGGGTTTGGAGACAATCACAATCCAGCATGCATACAAGGAGGCAAGAGAAAGAACTTTTATCTCTGAAAGAATTTGATTAATCCAGAATCCTCAATTATCAAAGGAAGGCCAATGCCCTGGGAAGAAACACTCCAACAAATGATAACATTTATACTGAAGCAACAGAAATACTCAAGTAATCTATACAGACCTAATAATAAAAACATTTAATAATAATCTCAAAAGCAAAGAAATCATGCCCATCAGGTTAGTTGGAAATTAGGAAAGGAGTCAGGAAACACAACAGCAGACACAGGCATGATGAAGAACTGGTGTGACATTTTGAAAAGAAGATAGTGCTGAATAAAGTAAAAATCTTCACACAGGTATTTGCCTAATGAACATAGCTGACAAATAAATGAGTAGTCCAGAAAGATAGGCTCTCTGAAAACAGATCAAAAAGCAATAAAAATATAAAATGAAAGCTGTGAAAGGAAAAAGTTGGAGACATACATTGATCCAAATTTCCAGCCTTTGCCTATTAAGGTTTCTGAATGAGAGGGTAGAAGAATGCTAGATCAAACACATTTGAAGAAATCATGAATGAAACGTTCCCAGAATTGAAAGTAGACATGGGTTCTTTTACTGGAAGAATTTGAAACCAAGGGCAAGCCAAAACCAGTTTTGGGGGCATGGCCTCTGTTTCTATAAACTTTTCTTCTGAGCTTGTTTAACTGCAGGTTATATTACCTAAACATGCACAAAATAACACTGACTCTTGTCCTTTAGATGACCTTTGAGGCTAAGGGAAAGTTCACCTCCCTCAGAACCAAGATTATGAGGACAAGGAGACATCAGAAACAGATTAAAGGAGAGAGGTCCTTCAATATGGAGGATCCAGCCTAACATCCACTCTACCACCTATGAACAGATCTATAATTGACCAATTGGACTATGACAAGTCAAACCTACCCACTTCTGTCCCTACCTCTCACCTCTCATTTTCATAAAATCTTTCTCAACTTTCAGATCAGAGAGAGATTTGAGCCTTGACTCCTGTCTCCTTGCCAGTCGACCTTGCAATACAACTCTTTGTTTTCTCAAAATCCTGATGTCATAGGATTGGCCTTTGTGCAAGTCAGGCAGCAAGACCTTGCATGGTAACAAACTCATTATGTCCAGAGCAGGAGAAATGAGAAAAATGAAACTGACCTAGTACTTTGCAGTTCAACTTCAGAACTGAGGGAAAGGAGAAATTTCTAGAACTAAACAATGGCAAAGATTCTTCAGTTCCACTAGAGAATGGTTAAAAATATCAAGAAATGCATTGATATTTTAACAAACCCCAATTTAAAAAATAAGCGAACTTAGAATATGCATGACAGCTGGTGCAGTCTTACTTTTTTTTACCGTCAGAGTACAAAATAATGTTTAAACACATTAATCATATTTAGATTTCTTTTGACTGATTACTGTAAAATTGCTGTAGCAATTAAAATATGATTTACTGTTTGAAATCCTATATCATAGATTTGAAAATTATTGCTACAAGAGATCAACAGTAATTCCTTGTAATGACTGGGGAGCATTGTCTAAGTATATTCTGAATTATTGCACTCTTGCTGCTCAGTTATATTAAATTGCATGAGTTATTGATGGAAGAAAAATTTCATTAGTAAACAGGAAAACCAGGACAATGTTCTCATCAGTGCTTTGATACTCTTTTTCTCCTAGCTGTAAACTGTATTCTTCTACTGCATTCTGTTCCACATTTATGTGCTTTGTGAAATTTATATCTAACTATCCACCATCTATCATCTATCATTATAGCTGAATATATATCTATTTGAGCTATAGTCTATCTTTATATTTGAATATATAAAACCCAACTCTGTATTCTTGTATATAATATTCCTCATTTTATTTTGTATCTGTTAAATTTTCTTTTTTATGGTTTTAAGCAACTGATATTGACATTGAATTTCAAAATACTTAAGATTTTAGAGAAAAGGTAATGGAATATCAAAACAGGCATCAGTAGGATGATCTATTTATAAAAATTAATTTAAACAAAATATTACATACACTTGTTTTACATATTGGATTATTTCCATAGGAGTTTATGTGACTCAGCTTTCCAAGGTAACTAGCATGAACTTTCTTTAAAATTATATTTTCTTGGTAAGATATGTCTTCCCTTTACTATATATTTAATCACTCAAAATGGAGTAAAGGGGAAAAGATGTGTCAATATCTCAGCCAAGTATATAAAACAAAACATCCCCTTCGTCTATAAACTGAAAACTGACAAAATTAATTGAAATATGGATACTGATTAAACAATTTTACTTTACTTCCTTCATATCAGAACATCCAGCCCATTTCTTTGCTACGAAAATCCCTGCTGTTTTTAGACAGACATGAAAGATAGATGTTATGTAAATGTAAAAAAAACCATATTAACACATACAAATAAACAACAAAAAATTGCACATCTCCTTCTCAAAATTTATGAGGGGAAGATATATACATATACATGTCACAGCTAAGTATATATTTGTGTATCCAGCCATGTTATGCTCAAATGCAGTAACCATGTTGTATTTAAAATTTTACCCAATGCTTAACACAGAATGCCTCTCACATAGTAGACACAGCATAAAATTTTTCTGTACAGTTGTATAAGCCACCTATATAAACCAAGCCTTAAAGGAGAGTTCACAAATATTAAATTATTGGAATTGATATTAAACATCAAAATGAAATTTTACACATCTGGTTATCCTATAATTTTCTACTCTAGAGTAGTGGATTAAAAGACATGAGGGGTATTCTACAAAATTACTGGTCTGCCAACTTCAAAAAATGCTGAGGTCATGGAAGAAAAAAAGATCAAAGAATAACTGAGGCACTCTTCCCAATTGAAAGAGACTTAAGCTACATAACACCTAAATGTGTGTGATTCTAATTAGGATACTGAATGAGGAAAAAAATGGCTTTTTTTGCTATAGAGGACATTAGGTCAATAGGTTAAATTTGGAAAAGCATGTATATTATATAATAGTAATGTATCAATGCTAATTTTATGATTTTGATCATTGCACTATGGTAATGTAAGAAGGTGACTTGTTTTAGGAAATACTGAAATATTTTGGAATGAAGAGGCATCATGTCTACAAAATGGGAGCAAGTGAGAGAGATGCAGTAATATATTAACATTTGGGGAATCTGGGTGAAGTATATAAGAATTCTTTGTACTATACTTGCAGCATTTCTATAAATCTTTGCCTTTTAAGTTACTTAAAATAATGATCTTGCTTAGTAATTTTATTATCTTGACAGGCTTGAGAAAATATAGATTTGACAGTGAAATATTCAGTGTTAATTTAAAGGATTGCTTCAGAATTCCAGCAAGTAAAGAGGGATAATAATGCAAAGAAAAATTGATAATGTTCACATATGTAATTAGAAAAAAAAACAATAATAATTTAGCAGAAAGCAAAGGTAAATTTAAGGTACATATTTCTCACTTTCCTAGCTTCAATAAGAGGAAAAATCTTTATTAGCTTTCGGGTGAGAAACATCCTACTATTTTCAAAGAGTAAGTGCCCTGGTGGGATGAATTAAAGTGCAGACTAAAAATATAGTTCCAAAATAGCAATAATTTATAGGTGAGTCCAATAAATTGGGGAGGAAGGAAAGAAAAGGAAAAATGCTTGGATTATTTTCAACAGCAATTCTCTATGTTGTAGAATGACTCTGTAGTCATTGCTTTCCCCTCAATACTAAGGCAATGTTTTCAGTGGAACTTCAAGTGGAAAGAATGGCTGCTTGCCAGTTTCTCTGTTCTCATCCAGCTGTTCAGACAGTTGAAGTACTTAAGTTGTAAAGGCTGAAGTTTGGACAGCCATGCAAGCTGCCTCTGAGACACAGGGGAGCTAGACTATTTACAAATTTATTTAACATGGCAATCATTGGTATTGATAGAAAGGAAAGACAATGTTCTTGCTTAACTAAAAAGTAATCAATAAACAAAATACCCAAGTGGTGTCCTTTCCACTACCATTTTATCTTGATACAATTCCATGAACACTCAAAACTTAGAATTTTACAAAGTAGAAAAGCATTAGGCAAATGTACTGATTAAGGTAGGAAAAATATCAGCGTTATATAGTAAATTTATGTAGTTATTGCATAGTCCCTATAGATAAATTGACTTCCCATCTTTGAAAGCCAATAAGCAATAACAATGAATTGGAATCTGTAACACACATTTAATTCTTCCAAGCTGTGACAGTTTGAAGTCTTTTTGTGAATCCCAGGAAAGATCATGTTCTTAAACTAATCCATCCCTGTGGGTGTTGGGCCCTTTGATTACATTAAGGGACTTTTGATCAGATCACTTGATTAGATCACTTTAGGGTCTTTGATTGGATGACATCAGTGAGACATGACCCAGGGTGGCTCTCTGCCCTCTTGCTGGGATCTTATACAACCTAAGAACTGGGAGCAGAAACAAATAGAGAAAGACAGCTGCCATGTTGACCTAGCCATGTGAGAGAGAGAACTACAGAAAGACAAGAAGTCCCAAGAGGCTGAGAGAGGTCCCAGAGGCCAGAGGCATTGTATGTTCTAATTCAGCAGAGCATAGAGGCACAGAAAGAAGCCCCTGAGAGACTAGGCCCATGGAGCAGCTCAAAGCTGATGGGAAGAGACCTGCCATGTGTTTGATTGCCCACAGCTGAGCTCCAAGAGCAAGTGGCCTGGAGGAGAAGGCAGAGACCCAGACTGAGAGGTGCCATTTTGCCTGGCCATGTGGTAGGACTCCAGGATTTGCCAACCTTTTTGAGAAAGCATCTTTGATGATGCCTTGATGTGGACATTTTCAGAGCTTCAAAATTATAAGATTTTCCCCTAATAAACTTCCCATTATAAAGGCCAATCCATTTCCAGTAATTTTGCATTGGGAGCCTTAGCAAACTAAAACACGAGCTCCTAGAACAAAATTATTCATTTGCAATATCTTAATGATAAAAATTCAAGGAAATATAAGAATTTATTCAAAAGTACAAAAACAAACAGGAGCACTTAAAATCTCTTTTACTAGTGTTGGGGTTTAAGATATATTTAGGGGATTTGAATCTCTGGACTGACAATGTGATAGCCAGGTCCTGAGCCTCAACAGACTCCAACACCTACAATCTGATTCATTGGACTCACCACACTCAGCTAAGATGGAGTTGAAGAAGGACAACCACCACACCATGGAGCCTAGAGTGATTACAACTGAAAGTGGGAGGGTTGCATCCAGCATCCATGTGGAATCTTGACATAGAGGTGCAATGGACACAACCAATCCAATGTCCACATAGAAAAGGTGGCATTGGATTGGGAAAAGTGGACATGGTGGCTGATGGGTATGGGGAAAGGCAGGAAGAGATGAGAGGTGGAGGCGTCTTTGGGACATGGAGCTGCCCTGGATGGTGCTTCAGGGGCAATCACTGGACATTGTAAATCCTCATAGGGCCCACTGGATGGAATGGGAGAGAGTATGGGCCATGATGTGGACCATTGACCATGAGGTGCAGAGGTGCCCAAAGATGTACTTACCAAATGCAATGGATGTGTCATGATGATGGGAATGAGTGTTGCTGGGGGGGGGGGGGGGGGGAGAGGTGGGGGGGGAGAGGTGGGGGGGGGGGTGGTGGGGTTGAATGGGACCTCATATATATATATTTTTTTTAATGTAATATTATTACAAAGTCAATAAAAAAAATACGAAAAAAAAAAGTTGCTAAACTTTAAAAAAAATAAAATAAAATAAAATCTCTTTTACTGTTTTGTGTGGATGCTTATGTTTCAGTTCTATAAATAATGAGAAAGTATATTCCCTTCATATTTCTAAATAGACATATGAGTTATATTTGAGCATTGCTGTGGCCCACTTGTTTTGGTGGTCTGCTTATTTAACCTGTAAATAATCCATGAACTTGAAAAGTAAAATAAGCTAAATCATTATATTATGTACTTAACATGACACAGCAATACTTAAAATATGTAATTCATAACAAAGATAACACATAAGGTATAACCCATGTTCTTCAGGATAAGGGAGATGGAAAATTGATGTTTAGAGGAGTACATCTCAACCAGCCTGGTTCTCTATCATCTGAAGTTATCTAAAGAGTGTTTTAGTTTGCAAGCAGCCAAAAGCAATATATCAGAAATGGGTTGGCTTTTAAAATGGGGATTTATTAACTTATAAATGTACAGTTCTGAGACTGAGAAAAATGTTCTAATCAAGGCCTCAGGCAATGCTCTATCACTGAAGACTGGCTACTGGCAATCCTGGACTTCTCTGTCAAATGGAAAGGCACATGACGGCAACTCCTTTCTACTCTGGCTCTCATTACTTGAGCTTCCTGGTTCTTCCCATGGCTTCCTCTGTTAGCTTCCATGGATTTCTCTATGTGCTACTGTGTCTTTCTCTCTCCATATTCATCACATTTATAAAGGTCTTCAGTAAGAGGATTAAGACCTACCCGGGCTTTGCCTTACTGAAATAATCTAATCAAAAGTCCCTTACCTAAAGTAATCTAATCAAATGTCCAGCCTATAATAGGTTCATACTCACAGAAATTGTTTGGCTCTAAAGACATGATTTTCTGGGCTCCATCCAGCATCAAGCAATCATAGAGTAAACAAACAAACAAAACCCCCACAAATCTCATGTTATGCATAATTTTGGTAATGGCTCTAACTGATTAAAACTTAGATGACCAAAAATGATCATCTATACTACATTACCTTAAGTATTCCAGAGGAAAATTATTTCAAGGAAAAATAAAAGATAAGGAGTCTTAAACATTTTCAAAATATGATTCTAAAGCTAAGTAACAACCAAAACCATTTCCCTTATATGTTGTATCTACTTTCAGTTAAGCAACAGTACTCACCAGAATCCAAGGATTTTTCTGTCATGTGGTAATGTCCTCTCCTTTCTCTTCCAGGTTCTGGCTACTTCCTGCTTCTGGCTCTTCCCCCTTTGCTTTCTCTTTACAAGGCCTCCAGTAATAGGGTTAAAACTCTCCACATGTTAACTAAAAATAACTTCTCCAACAGGTCCTACTTACAATGTGTTCAAATCCACAATAAAGAGATTAAGAACATGTTGAGAAGAGGATTTGGCTCAACTGATAGAACATCCAACTACCATATGGGAGGTCCAGAGTTCAAAGCCAGGGCCTCCTGACCTGTGTGGTGAGCTGGCCCATGTGCAGTGCTGGTGTGCGCAAGGAGTGCTGTGCCATACAGGGGTGTCCCCCACATAGGGGAGTGCCATGTGCAAGGAGTGCACCCTGCAAGGAGAGCCACCCTGCATGAAAAAAATGCAGCCTGCCCAGGAGTGGCACCACACACATAGAGAGCTGACACAGCAAGATGAAGCAACAAAAAAGAGACACAGATTCCCAGTGCCGCTGACAAGAATGCAAGTGGACAAAGAACACACAGCGAATGGATACACAGAGCAGACAATGGGGTGGGGGGAAAGGGAGAGAAATAAATTTAAAAAATAAATCTTTTAAAAAAGAAAAAGGACTTTTTTTTCCCTGGGGTACATAATCCAACGTGCCACACACACACACTCTGCACCCCCTTTTTTTGTTTTACTTGAGTGATTTGAGAATTCACATATTTGGATATGTGCTCTTCCATAGGTCATAATTGTTCTCATGACTATAATTTAATTTACAGACCCTATTATAGTATGTATTCACTAATTCGTTCAATCTTCAGTGCTGTGAACAATCATTTCTCCTAACGGAAAACCCACCCTCCAGTATGGCCTGGCTGACATTTTATCAGAAAAGTCTCACTCTGGTGGTGGCTATCATAAACACTTCTGTCACCACATCTTGATCAGCCTCAGGCATTTTGATGTATTCCATTCTGAATTTCAAAATGGGTTTTCAGTGATGAAATTAAAGCCCTGAGATTATTAACATGATGACTGTTTCTTTGGTGACATGACAAATATTCAAGAAAGGTGGTTTGGTGAAAATATTTTTGAGAACATCCCACTGTTAACATGAATTGAGCAGAAGAATGTAATGAGGTCCATTTCTATAACAGATGGTACCTGGGACACAATCCCCAAATGGCCCTATGTCCAAGAGGACGGGTGGTTACCTAAGAGTAATCCTGCCTCTGAAATTTCAGTGCATTTGCCTCAACCAATCTCTTCATGCAAGGAATAGCTGGAGCACCTGAGAATTCATTAAGTTCTCAGAATTGACTGTAAGTTATTAAACAAAAAAAAAACCATTTCCTTAATATCTGCATATTTGGGTTTTTTTTGGTCTGAAACATGATTTCATTGCAACCCAGTAGAGAGTTCTGAGAGAGAAACAACCCCCACCAACCTCCAACTGGTGGCTGCTTTTATTTACCCATAATAGCTAAGAGCTATGCATGACCAAACGAGTTTACAGCAGCATGCAACAAATAGAAACTCTAAATTTATCTGTGTTATTAAATACCCTTGGCCTGCCTGAGAGATGTTTTTCTTCCACTTCTTAAGATCAAATGTAAGCTGGTTGTTGTATACTGAAATGATCTTAATGATCTTGAATCCCAAAAATATTGTAAACATGTTGACCACAATTAGGCTGTAAACTAGTTGAGAAAAACATGTTTTTGTAGCAAATGGTAACCAGGCATTCGTGAGAGGATATGATATGAACTGACTTGATGCCTGCCAGAAGAATACTCCTTTGAGAGGAACATTAACCACCAGACCTTGGAGGCATAAAAACTCAGCGCAGACGCCACTCTGGAAAGCATCAGGTAGAAGCAGATTGACACCCAGTCAGTCTGACTCCTGACTACAAAGCCGGTCCTGGGCTGCAAGACTTGCTGATGTCCTTGGCGTACCTCAACCAGTGCCTCCCACTGATAGCTTCAGACCCTCCACTGACGCCAAGTCAGAGCAGCTCAGGGGACCTCTAATTCAAGGTACCAGCCTGCCTTGTGTCAGCCCTTGTGCCCAGGGATGTTAGATTTGGAATTCTTCATCTTTGAATGTGCTGTGTGTCCTTGTCCTGGTTATTGCCTGTTGGTTGTTTTGGCAGCTGTTGGACAAATAAATTGCATCAAGCCTCCAAATTACTGCCAAATCTACTTTAAAAAATTTTTTTTCTTTTATTACCTTTTTTTAAAAAAGATACATAGATCACACAAAATGTTACATTAAAAAATGAAAGGTTCCCATATACCCCATCCCCCCCCCACTCCTCCCACATCGACACTTCTTTTGTTAGTGTGGTACATTCATTGCATTTGATGAGTACATTTGGATCACTGCTACACAGCATGGTTTATAGTTTACATTGTAGTTTACAGTCTCTCCCAGTCCATTCAGTAGGTTATGGCAGGATATATAATGTTCTGCTTCTGTCCCTGCAATATCATTCAGGACAACCCAAGTCCTGAAAATGCCCCCATATCACACCTCTTCTTCCCTCTCCCTGCCCTCAGCAACTCCCATGGCTGCTGTCTCCACATCAATGATATAATTTCTTCCATTGTTAGAGTCACAATAATTCTATAGTAGAATACCAGTAAGTCCACTCTAATCCATATTTTATTCCTCCAGCCTGAGGACACTGGGATGGTGATATCCACTCCACCTCTAAATTGAGAGGGGGCTTAGATCCCACATGGCTGATAGATGGAATTCTCCTGCTTGTGGTTGTAGACACTCTCAGTTTCCTGGTGTGGTTGTTGACCATTCTCACCTTCCTGTTAGCTGACCTAGGTAAGTCCAATGAACCGGAGAGTAGGGTTGCAATTCTGCTGAGGCTCAGGACGCAGCCGGCACATGGAGAGTCGAGAGAGTCAAGTCTCCTGAACATACACTGACTCCAGTACCAACCACAGGTTCAGTAAAAGTGACAAAAGAGGCATTGTGCTACTGAGTGTGATGGAGTTGGACTCAGATGTGACTTTTCTACACATGCCTCTTCTGTCCGAATCTACTTTTGATTTGCAATAATTTCTCAGGTCATTTTGCAACAATTGTACAACATTTACACAACACTGGTTAAGACAGAGCTAGATCTCTTACCTTTACTGAATAGATGTGTATTATCTTTGGGGAAGCTTAGTTTATATTACTTATGTTACTGCCGCTTACTTACAGATTCACAGTATGTATGTATCCTTTATGACAAATGGCAAAGTCATACCAGGGAGGTGGATCCAGGGCCTCCTTTCTATCTCCTATTGTGCAGTATGAAAGTGATATGGTAGAGGAGATGGGAAAAATTCAGGGAGAGAACCAATATTCTTAACATTTGATCTGTTTACAAACTCCTTTGTTATTCAAACTGTCTCTAGCTGCCATTCTGAATATTAACCATCTTTTGCTCTGACAAAGGCTTTTACCAAAGCATCATCATCATCACCTAAGTGGCCTTTATTTAATCCGTGCATTCAGAGCAGGGGTCATATTGTCCCCAAGGGGGTGAAAATTGCATCTTGGAAAGGGAGCAAAAGAAATCTTACTCCTTTTATGTTTAGAGCACAAATGTACGTCCAGTACACAAACAGATATATGGTATATTTGTGGTATTAAAATTCCATGGAGGGGGTCAGGGAAGGCAATTTGCAAAACAAGATTCTTGAGGGGGTTAATTATGAAAAGATGGTTGAGAAACACTGACTGTAGGCAAACTGATATCTGCCAGTCCAACCACAAGATGAATTTGCTTGGTCAGCCCAGTGTTTATTTTGTTTTCTTAAATTTAAATGCCATTTGGTGGAACTACTGCTCCTGACTCTAAAGGTATTTAAAATTTCCCCTTTGCTAAAAGAATTAGTGAACGGTACAACAAATAGTCTTGCTATTGCAACAAGTTTCCCTAGGACCCTCCAGTC
This sequence comes from Dasypus novemcinctus, assembly GCF_030445035.2. Lineage (NCBI taxonomy): Eukaryota > Metazoa > Chordata > Mammalia > Cingulata > Dasypodidae > Dasypus > Dasypus novemcinctus. Next base: position 38,049,623 of record NC_080704.1, read on the forward strand.
ACAGAAGTAGCCCAAATTTCAATGGTTTCTTCCCTCAGATATGTCAGAATTTCACTCTAAGGTAAAACAGATTCCCTCTGTAGCATCAATACACTTAATGAAGATAGGGAACAAGGAAACATTAATTCCAGGATTAAAAAAGGGGCCAAATCAGGAGAGTAAAAATGAGACTTAGAGAATGGAGTGAAAGTGATATGGTAGAGATTGTATTTGGGCAATTTTCATTTATATTATCATTACATTTTTATTACTGTAACACCAGGGGAATACTATTGTACACATCTCAGCTCTGACAATTCTTATTTTTTCTTCGTGTTATTTTTCTAACATCTATTCTCTATTTCTTTTGTCCCTAGGATGAAATATCACCAGAATATCTAAAAAGAGCTGTGTCTTTACTGCAGGAAAAGAACAGTGAGGGTATATGCATCTGTTGCCTGTGCATGTGTGTGTTCAGGAGATTCCTGTGAAGCTGATCTTATGGCCTACTGTCTTGATGGAAAGAGAACACTTGATCAATAACCACTGGTAGAAGCAACGAAAACTGAAGTAGGTAATACAAGTTCTAGGATCATAAATAAGTGAATGTGTGAATTTAAAGTAGAAGAGACTAGATAAGAAAAGCAGAAGAAAAACAATGAGCAAGCATTGACAAGAAATCCTAAGGATTTGATTCATGATCTTTTTCCATTCTTTTTGCTCAACCCTCACTGACTTCTGAAGCTTAGAAGAGTGGTGCAAAACAGGAGAATGGAACACTGGACTTCACAGTGAGGGGTTCAACAGTGGAATATAAGTTTTGGGGCACTCTGCTTTGAAACTCTGAGGATGTTTCTTCCCACTCAAGTACTATAGAAACTGAAATTTAGTTTCTATCATCTGTGAAATAGCAATGCAAGAATTGCCTTTAAAAAATGCCCATTGTATTACCTACTTTTCTGAGGAAAAATAAGGCTGAGTTAAAGGAAACTAATTTGTCTATGAGGATTGCCTTAAAAAACAAGCCCATGGCATTACATAATTTTCTGCAGAAAAACTACAGGCTGAGTTAAAGGAAACTGATTAGTCTATGCATTTTAAAAAGAAATGAACCAACAAAATCCAACAGCTTATGTGTCCATATCTAGCTATCCCTTCTTAGATCCTCCATCTTGCATTCTATACTTCTCATGATACCTAGTTATAGTCAGTCAGAAGAAAGGCAAAGATTGTTTTGGGGACCTTAAGCGACATAGTGATTTACAGCATGAAATTAGTCCATTAATGTGTATGAGATACTCTGGTATCCCCAACAATCTGAATTCCTCCTTGGAAAAAAATAAACAATGACAGCTTATTTTGTTCCCAAGGCTTTGACATTTGCCATTATGAGATTTGGTGTACATAGTTCAAGGCAAAAGTTTTGAAATTGAATTGTGGCACTGATAAAAGCCCTTGGCATGCTCATGGGCATTCAACACATCTTGGAAAATGAGAACTATCTTATAGATGCTTTTTTAAAAAAAGTTTTTTTACAGTCTTTAAGTATCTCTGATATGCCCTATTTAGTGGGTCAAAGGAGGAACACATTCAAAGTATGACAACATGAGATATGATTTAAGTTAAAATAAATCAGCATGCTTATATTTGGGATTAGTAAGAATTCTTAAGTATAGGGTGTAATGAATTTAAAAAATAATATACAACTATAGAATATAAGCTTGAAGAACCCAGCTAAGATTTACTGATTTATCAAATTCAGACGGGAGGCACTTAGCAGTTGAATATATTATTGACACCTTTCCTCAGTGTGTGTATTGATGACACAGAGAAGCACTTACAGGATCACAGAAGGAATTTGGAAGGCTTGGATTATCTAAAGCATCACTGTCTGATACAAATATAATGCAAGCCACATATGAAATTTTAAATTTTCTAGTTGCCACATCAAAAACAGTAAAAGAAAAAAGGTGAAATAAATTGCAATACTATATTCATCTAATGCAATAGGTCCAAAAATTATTATATAAACATTTAATCAATACCAACACATACTAATGAAACTCATTTTCCATTATCCTTTCCATGCTAAGTCTTTGAAATCTAGTGAGCATAGTACATTTACAGCACATCTCATCAAGCATAAACCACATTTCCAGTGCTCAATAGCTACATGTGGCTACAGGTTACTCTTTTAGATAGTATGGAGGTAGAGCAAAGTTTCTCAAACTTCAGCATTCACCCGAATAAACTGGAGGGCCTGTTAAGACATAAATTGTTAGGCCCCAACACAGAGTTTCTGATTCAGCAGATCAGGGATGAGGCCTGACCATTTGCATTTCTAACAAGTTCCCAGGGGATGTTGATGCTGGTGACTACATTTTGAGAATCACTAATCTGGAGAATATTCTGTGCTATTCACATTTCTTTATTTATGGAAATTTAATCACAATGGATTCTTTATTTGGGATACTTAAGCTAAAGAAAGAGACAAGATCAATTCCTATTCCCATACTTCTTTTCATGACACTTTTATTTTTGGCCATTGTGGTTCAGAAAGTTCCTCAGTTACTAAGGTCTTCTTTCATGTTAAATAGATGGTCAGTCATGTGATTTTAGATGAAAGAGATCCCCACAGCCCCTACAAAGAACATGCATTTATAAAAACCACTTCCAAATGGTTCACGTTGACATCATTAACAGTTGCCAAATTTTCATTAGTTTTATTTGCACATAAAGTCTTAAATATCCTCTTGCAAGAGAATAATAATAATTAAAAAACCTCTCCTGATTTCCCAATTTTTCTAAGGATTATCTCTGATTGTAAAGATTGATAGGTTAACTACTACGTGATAGGAAAATCACCTGGACTCTAGTAAGTTGATTAAAATCCAGGCCTATTTAAAAGAGTAGAGAAAGGATGAAAGACCTCAGAAGCTGTAGTTTTAAAAAATGAATATTTATGTATATTGCATATTTTAAGCAAATTACTTTCTTATTTTAAATGTGTTTGTTTACTTAGCAGTGACAATGTTGATATTACAGTAACAGGTAATGTCTAAAATGAGTATCAACCAACAATGAGTATAATGACTTCAACAGATACCAATAGTGTATTAGAAAAACTACCAATAGGAGATTAGATAGAAAGATATGTAGATTAGAGATAGAAAGAGAGAGCAGTAGAAAGGCATTTATTGAAAGGAATTGGCTCAGGTGATTATACGGCTGGCAAGTCTGAATTCTGTAGGGCAAGCTGCAGGCTGGAAATTCTGGTAAAGATGATGTTGAAGCCTTGAGTCCTGAGTCTGAATTCTGCAGGTAAGCTGGCAGGCAGGACATTCGGTAAGAATTGATGTTAAAGTCTTCAGGTAGATTGTTTTCTGACCTCTGGAACCTTCAGTTCTTGCTCTTAAGACCTCCAAATGATTAGATGAGGCCCACCCACATTATGGAGGGTAATCTACTTTACTTAAGGTCAACTGATTATAGATGCTATTTCCATCTACAAAATACCACCACAATAGCAGTTAGGCCAGCATTTGACCAAACTACTGACACCCTAACCTAGCCAACTTGACACATTTAATTAACCATCACAAATACTGACAAAGGAATGCAAAGTAAACTAAAGAAGTATTTTTTATCAGAATGAACATGGATGTCAACCTTATCTAGGTATTGTCAAAAGAAATTTAAACTAGACCCTAGGGATCCTAGGGACCACAATAAATACATGAATGAGTATTTCATAGCATGTATTTTGGTTTGGATTAAGTTTGAAAGTCATTTGTGTTAAGTTATTTTACAAAGAGAAAAAACTCAAAGATCTCAAACCATTGGTACAGTCTCAGCTGAGGAGTCCAGAATGTTTCTCCAGATAGTATGTCTCTAAGCATCAGCTAGCAACAGCTTTTCTATTTGTATCACAATTACAAGGAATTCCTTGAACCGGAATTTCCAAAGAAGGCATGCAAAATGTACTGTTTCAGAGAAGTGTGGTAGGGAATTATTCTGAAGTAATTTTTCATATTTTCTAATATGCATTGGATATTAAATATACCCTCTTCTTTCCTCTCTTTTTCTTTCTTTGACAAAGAAAAAAGTTAGGCTATCATACTGAGGACCAATTGTCTTTGAAGTTGAATTATTTAGCTAGATTAATTTTCTGTCAGTAATAGAACAACCCCAAATGAGTCATTTGATTAACTAGCATTAACATAATGGCTCTGGAAATCTAGTCCTATACAGTCCTGTACAGTGCTCAGATTCAAGAGAAAAAAAAGCATTTTGAGGGTGCATTCCTGTGACTTTTTCTTTTCTTTTTCGTTAGATGATTCAGGGTAATTGCCTCTGAGCTTTAGATTGGGAGGGGGGAGGGAGAAGGCATAATATATTTACAGTCTTCTTTTACTGCTACTACTTGAAGACTGACATTCTATCCATTTTACCAAAACTAATATGTGTTAAAATAAGATTCATTCCAAAGATTACTTTGCAAATCCCTGCTCAAGTTTAAGTACTAGACAAAAAACTTTTCTGAAATTGGTGTAATTTCTTACAATAACTAATTTTCAGCTAGGGGTTTTCTTGACATTATAAGGCACAACCCTTTAATAATTTTTTCCTCTAAAACATATTGCATAAATGAGATAAGATTACTTTTGTTATAAAGCACAAACTTTTTTCCAGTGAATGCCTGTTAATATACATTAAAAACTACTTTTCTTTGCACACTAAACAGCTGATAATGTATTTGCTATTTAGTAACCAAATTTCATTAGAAAACTTGGGAAAACAAGCCCTTCTCAAGTTCTATATCAATATAAACATTCCCAATTTAAAATTGCATAAAGTATTATTGAATCCAGACTATAAATCAAACTTTATCTTGAAGACAATTATAGTGACATACATAATTTGCTTCCCAACTCTTGACACGTGTTCAGAAATGGAAATATTTTAGCTATTATAAAACTATGTAGGAAATATTATATATGAATGTAAAGTTGTCAAATTCAATTTGTCTCCACACACACCCTGCAAACACAATAATACAAACACACTCAAGCAACACTTATTTCAGTCTGAAGCACCTTTTTCCAACTTGCTCTAAATAAGAGGAATTTTACAGAAAGGAAAGTAAAAATCCTAAATTTGGAGCTTTAAGAAATGTCTCCCTCCCCCCACATGATTTTGAGAATGTAAACACTAGAGAAGATGATTTCATATCAAAAGTCAACAGCATGTCAACCATCCTCAATACAACAATTCCATTATTTCCAAGCAATAAATTATCCCCTCGATTATGTGACCAATTAAGTTTCTAAAATGGTCACTGTATTATTCAGCCAAAGGGGTGCTGATGCAAAATACCAGAAATCTGCTGGGTGTTATAAAGGGTACTTATTTGGGGTAGGAGCTTACAGTTACCAGGCCATAAAGTATGTTACTTCCCTCACCAAAGTCTATTTGTCACGTATTAGAGCAAGATAGCTGCTGACGTCTGTGAGGGTTCAGGCTTCCTGGGTTCCTCTGGGCTCAGCTACTCTGTTTCCTCCAGAAGGTCAGCTGTAGACTATGAGGCTCTCTAGGCTTTGCCTCTCTCCACAAGGTCAGCTGTAGACTATCAGGCAAATGGCTCTGTCTCTTTCCCCACGGCTCCAGCTTAAGACTTCAGCATCAAACTCCAGCATCAAAACTCCAACATCATAAACCCACAACTCTGTCCTTTGCTATGACTTTTATCTGTGAATTCCCACACACCAAGGAGGAGGGACTCAATGCCCTAATGACGTGGCCCAATTAAAGCCCTAATCATAACTCAATCAGGCCCAGGTACAGATCAGATTACAAACATAATCCAATATCTATTTTTGGACTTCATAACCATATCAAACTGCTACAGTCACTTAGCAATTTAGGAAAACCACAAGGGAAAATTTCAGGTATCTTTTTATCTCCCGTGGTAGGCAGAATCAAGCCTCCCCCCGCCCCAAAATGCAAAATGCTTCTATGCCATAATCACTGGAATCTGTAAGTATGTTATCTTACTTGGCAAAAAAGATTTAGAAGATGTGACTAAAGTTAAAGTCCCTGAGGCAGGGAGATTATTCTGAACTATTTGGGTGGGCCTAATCTAAACCTAAAAGTGGAAGAGGAAGGCAGAAGAATAGGTCTTAGAAATAGGATGAGGAAGAAGGAGCAAGAGATATTTGAAATGTGAGAGAGAGAACCAATCCACCATTGCTGTTTTTGAAGGTGAAAGAAGGTAAACATGAGCCTTGGATATGGCAACTTCTATAGATTGAAAACAACTCTCAGCTGACAGCCATAAAGGAAATGAGAACCTCAATCCTGTAATCGCAAGGAATTTAAATCTGCCAACATCCTGTATGAGCAAGGAAACAGATTTTCCAGAGCTTACAAAATTTAATGCCATCATACTGACACTAGATTTTAGCCTTTTGAGACCCAGGTCAGACTTCTCATGTTTGAAACTGTGTTGTTTTCAGTTGCTAAATTTGTGGTCATTTGTTATCACAATAGAAAATAAATATACCCTCCTTTCAAATAATTTCTGTTGAAGAGTTTTAATGGAGTGAATTCATGTTAACAATATAGAACTTGTGAGTTACAGCTAAACATTTTTAACTGTTTTACATATATATACATGTATTATTTTGGAATATTCCTAGATGACATTTCCCTTTTTTAAAATGACTTCTTTCTTGTTTAAACAATGAAATTCATTTTATTTTGTAATCTAAGCCTTCCTAAATTTGAAGGACAAATCCATGGAAGGGCCTTATTTATTGGTGTTATGATGCAATTCTGAAATCTATTGATATGGGCTGTGCGCGTGGGCTCTGTGTGTATTCAGCAGTGATATGGGCTCTATGTGTATTCAAGAATGATATAGGCTGTATGTATTCAAGCTTACCTAGTTTCCTAAAAGCCCCTAGGCCCCAAAAAACTGAAACCTGATCCAACAAAGAAAGTCCTTTTCATGCCAAAATCTCTCCTGACCCCACCCAGTGTGTCTCTTGTATAGAGGCAAGGTAAACATCCTACTCAGTCTTTGGACATAAGCCCACTGGGCCCAGCTGGCTGTTAATAAATCTTCTCAGAAGAGTCTCACATCCTGGTCTTCAACACTGCGATTGCTGAATCCTCTCTACTGCCACAACATTTCTGGGAGCTTGTCCGGGATTGCTGTGAAGGCCAGAGATGGCAACGTTTGGTTGCCCCTCTCGGATGCCTCCAAGGAAGCAGGGACGGCCCAGGTGAACCCTGGCCCAGGGCACTCCTGCACCCCTTTAGTCCAAAAAGAGGTTGTGGACTCCACTGGAAACCTTCCGAAAGATACCAGAGGCACCAAAGTGTTTGAAAAAGACCCTGAGAATGAAGCAGAGAAGCTCTACACGCCAGATGGGTAAGCTCCTGGGGGCATAGTGTAGGGAAAACCTAACTCTGAAAGTTAAAAAAGGGGCCTGATCACCTCCCGAGAAAGACCCGTATACTAGGAGTATGGGAGGAAACTGTCTTCTCTAGGTCTGAGAAAAAAAGGGAAGGAGGGTATTTGTGTGCATGTGATTGAGAAGAATGTGTGAGATATAAGGAACCTTTGCAGTGCGAGTGCGGAGTCGCAATCTGTGGTTCCGTAGCAACCTCATATGGTGCGAGGAATTGGGAGAGGCTTTGGTGGGATTGAGTCCCACTCCCTCACTCCCTTAAAAGAAAAACCTGCTGTTAGATTTTGGCTAACAGCAAGTTAGCATTGGTTTACCTTCATTAAATTAGTGAAGGTTTGGTTACAGTGGGAGAGGTTTGCTGCATTTTGTGCCTTTGTTTGGCTGTTCTCTCTTTCTGCCACCATGGAGAATGAGGCATTGGTACCTCAGTGCTCCCCACTAGGATGCGTCCTGAAAAATTGGTCTAAATTTGGAGGATCTTGGTTACAGAAAAATAAATTAATTTTTGTAATTAGATGACAGAAAAATTTGGCCAGAAATAGATCTTTAAATTTTAATACTAAATTGCTATTAAGCTTATTTTGTAAACAGCAAAAAAATAGGCAAAAATTCCTGTTAGAGGCTACCCCTCACTAGGTTTTCAATAATTAACAAGCTGTGACTCAGTTCCCCCTGATATGCATTTAAGAAAGACAAGCCCCTTCCCCATGGCCTGCATGTCTGAAAGCACAGCATTTCCCCAAGGGTTAAACAAAAAAAAACTACCTGGAAATGGAAGTAAAGGGAGAAAAGGACCTTCACTACCTGCATATCAAAGGAAGATAAAAACTTTTACTCCCTGCAGATCAAAGGAACCAAAAAGTTGTGAACTAATGCTGTGTGAGTTCTCTTTAGCCCCAATCAAAAATCTTAAAAGCAATAAAAATAAAAAATGTGAAATGATGAAAAGCTTGGAAACAACCATACCAAAAGATTAAGAATTATAAAGCAAATTAACAAACTTTATGTTTCTGTTGTATTTTAACTCTTTTGTGTTTGTCTGTTTTCTCAGTGTATATTTTGATATCTCTGAATGGTAATATTAAATTTTGTGAAGTAATAAACTTTAGTCAGACTAAGACTCTGGGATGCCAGATCAGTTGGCTTAAAAAAAGTGCTTCTTCATTCTTCCTATAGTAACGGGCATGGTCTCTAACATACCAGCACATGTCCCATAATAGTCTCTTCTAAGGAATCAGGAAATTCTGCTCCTACTCCTGGTCCACGTGGCCACAGTATAGCCAAGAGCAACCTCTGTATAGAACCCTGAATTCCAGTTAAACAAGCATAAGAAAGAGAACAAATAGATCTGAGGCCCAGAAACCTCATGTTGTGTCTCCTTAAAGAAATAAGGAAATAAACCTCAGACTTCCATTAGTTTAACCTCAGTTGTGCCTATAAAAGGTGTGAATAGAAATAAAAATAAAGAGAGCTCATATGCTATCAATTAAGATCAAAGAGTTCCTAGAAATGCTAAAGGTATAAAATTCTCTCTTCTCTTTTAATCTGTGTTTAACTCTGTGTTCAACTTTGAAATCTGCATTTAACTTTGTCAGTTTGCTTATGCGTAGGAAATCAGATTTGGGGTTTACCTGTTAAAAATTGGATAATAGTGAAAAGTAACCTAAAAAAATGAATCTTTAAATATCAATACTATCTTGCTAGTGGATTTAATGCATAAATCACAAGTAAAATTTTTTTAAAATATTCATTTATTTATTTCCCTCCCCATCCCCCACCACCCCGGTTGTCTGTTCTCTGTGTCTATTTGCTGTGTCTTCCTCTTTGTCTGCTTCTGTTGTTATCAGCAGCATGGGAATCTGCATTTCTTTTCGTTGTGTCATCTTGTGTCAGCTCTCCGTGTGTGCAGCACCATTCCTGGGCAGGCTGCACTTTCTGCCCCGCTGGGGGCCCTCCTTACGGGGTGCACTCCTTGCATGTGGTGCTCCCCTACACAGGGGACACCCCTCCGCAGAGGACATCCCTACGTGTGGGGGACACCCCTGTGTGGTACAACACTCCTTGCGTGCATCAGCACTGCGTGTGGGCCAGCTCCACACGGGTCAAGGAGGCCAGGGGTTTGAACTGCGGACCTCCCATGTGGTAGACAGATGCCCTAACCACTGGGCCAAGTCTGCCGCCTCACAAGTAAAATTTATTTAATTGCTGAAAAAGCAGAGAAACTTCACAAAGTTGTTAATCACAAAATTGTTTTAATTGCTTAGTTAATAAATGGAAGTGCCAAAATTGATTTTAAATGAAAACGTTTTAAAAACTGAGTTAAGATCATTATATAGATGTTTTTATATATAAAACAGCAGAAGGATAATAACTGAAATTATTATAACTGAGTAAATGTAGCCTAGATTTCAGCTATTGTAATGGTAATCTTAGACTAATTTATCTTGTTTGTGGCTACTTCAAGTCTCTCTTGTGCTTGCTATAGTAATGGTAATTATAAACTAAAGTTACCTTTGATTATGGTTATTTTGTAACTAGCTTCACCTAGCCCTTAGACTTCAGCTATTGTGATGGTAATTATAGACTAAGTTTGCCTTTGTTTATAGTCACTGCAGGTCTAGCCTCACCCCTTGCACTTGCTTATGGTTATTTCTTGACAACTTCTGCTCCTATGGATCAGGTAAAGCATATTTGAGACATCCCTGTATCCTGTTCTACTGGTATTAGTAATCCTGCTTTCTCTCATGGCTCCAAGTGTAAACTAAATTTCTGCCTGGTGGAATTGAAGCAGGCCAGCAAGATAGGGGACTAATAGATGGATCTGGAACCTGGCAAGAATCCATGTGGACATCAGCAACCCCAAGATAGCTGTTAGAAGACCCTCCCCAAGATTCTGCCTCTCAGAATAAGACTTCATTGGAAATCTTTGAAAGGTATATAAAAATCAAGAGATAGACTTCAGCATTGTCATACTCTCTTGTGCATTCTAACCAGGCTTTCAATACACTGTAGTTTGCCTCTCCTTTTGTGTTATTGGCTAGGTTAGTCACTGACCCCTAAAACAATAAAGTGTATCTACTACATCTCTGGTTGTGCTCCTGAAGTCTATGGAAGCTATGTTACAGTTTCAAACTCCTACAGCACCAATAATAATTCAATACAGCCAAATGTACAAAGAATATCGCCTCCAGACTGGCACTGTTTCATAGTGCAAAAGAGCACTATGTACCAGGCCAGTGGAATACTGGAAACTACTTTCCTAGCTTCTCTCTAAGGTCAATGGTGCTGCAGCTTCTGTGTAAAACATACCAAGTAGAGTAATAATCACCAGAATACTGTGAGTAGAACTTAAACACAATTGGCATTATGACTTGCTTTCGTGGAGAGTAACATGTAAAGGTATTGCACACATGAAACTTAAATCTATTAATTACAGCTCAAAGAGAAACTTATGCATTGAGTAGTATATTAATTAATATTAAGTACTATACTATGTTCTGTTCTAAATATATGTCTGATGATTATGGTGATATTTCTATTAGATCATATGCAGAATGACATTGAACATGTTAAAAGTCCTTGTAAACTTTATTTTATGAGTAGTTAATGAACATGTCTATGAGATAAAGGAATAGCCACCTTGCATGAGAGCAGTAGGGCCAACAGCGCATTTAATCTAAAAAAGCCACAAAATTAACTTGGAGGCAACCTCTCACAGTCTTTACCCCACACCAGGTGAAGGATGTGCTTGAGGTCAGGGGCCACCATTGGCTTACAGGTAGCCAGTTAATTAATACCAGGCTCAATTACTAGAACCCCCCAAGGTGAAAATAAGGGTATGTCAGGCTCTCAACTCAGCCACCCTACTACTGGTAGAGGGCCCAAAGTCAGATCCTGAGGGGCCCCTTCTCTGCTCCTGCCTTGAGACTCTTCACCACAACTACTCAAGCAGGCCAGATTTAAAAGATGAGTTCTTGTGAACCCAGACATTGAATGGTTCACAGATGGAAGTGGTTTTATTAAAGAAGGAATTAAAAGGGCAGGCTCTGCAGTGGTTTCTTAATTTGAAACCATAGAGGCCAAAGCTCTTCCCCCTGGAACTTCAGCCCAGAAGGCAGAGCTGATTACCCTTACCCAAAGTTTAAAGCTAGCAGCTGGAAAATGGACTAATATTTACACAAACTCTAAGTATTCCTTCCTTGTCCTTCATGCTCACTCTGCTGTATAGCAAATGAAGCTTGCTTACTAACAGTAGGTCACCTATTAAGCATAGGCAAGAAATCCTAAACTTAAAAGCCATACTATTACCTCAGGAAATAACAGTTATGCATTGTCCAGGATATCAGAAGACAAACACTACTATAGCAAAGAGAAATGCTCGAGCTGATGCAGCTGCTAAAGTGGCAGCACAAACCCAGGTTTCCTTCTTACTCCTTATTCCAGCACCTGTACCAGGACTTGATGTTCCACAGTATACCCAGGATGAACCAACCAAGGCAGCTAGCCTGGGATTCACCCTGGAAGCTGATGGATGGCTTGTTGAGGATACTCGAGTCTACCTGCCAGGAGCAGTGCAGTGAAAAGTTCTTCAAGAACTTCGCCAAGGCACTGGGGAGGGATGCCCTAACCAGCTCAGCCAAATGGGTTTTTGAAGGACAAAGCCTGGTGAAGACAGTCAAAGAAACTACCAAGAGTTGCTCAAGTAGAGTCAAAATGTCAGGAACTTTACTCTGTAGTTCTGATTACACCCACAGCTATTAAAGTCAAATGAATGTCCAGCTTGGTGCACTAACCGTGAATGAAGCCAGCTTCCCAAGAAAGTGCCAGTTCAGCAGAAGCACCTAATGGGACACACGAGTGCCAGTCATTGGACAGCCTAAAATACCTCTTCAAGAGAAAAAACTAAGTAGTGTCTATGTCAAAGTCAACTGTTCCTCTAACTCTAGCCCAAATGCCTATTGTTATGGGGAAAGCAAACCAAACACCCCTTTAAGAAACCTTGCCTCTTTTCATCCCCTCTAGCTTAACTGAAAAGGAAAATGACTCTTCTCATTCCTCTCCTCTACCATAGGAACTGGGATTGACAATTTATACCTAACCCTTTGTCTATTACAATATCTCTCTAGAATTAACCAACAGCATAAAATACCTCAAGAAAAAATACCGTTTCCCACCAACTTTGGAAAAATGCAGCCTTTGTAGGTACTTAGCCTTTTCTATTTCTGTAGTCCAGTGTCCTCTTAGTGGAACCATATATTCTTAAAATTCTAACCACGTTTATTTCTTCCAGAAGCAACATCTTGTTAGTAATGTGGGAACATCATTCAGCTTTACCTGGGATGCCGAATCTATCTTCCTCTGAGATAGAATAGAAGGAGGGTTTTACACCTTGTCAGGCAGGGCCTACTGCCCCTAACCAGCAGGAGACAGCTACAGAAGAATAGTCATCTTCCTTTAGCATCCCTTTAAGATTAAATGTGTAAAACTCTCTGAGTGTAGGGGGAGCGAAGCAGGCTAGCAAGATAGGGAATTAATAGATGGATCTGGAACCTGGCAAGAAGTCCATGTGGACAGCAGCAGCCCCAAGATGGCTGCTGGAAGACTCTCCCCAAGATTTGCCACTCAGAAGAAGACTTCCTCTGGAAGCCAGAAGAAGCCTGGATATTCCCCAAGGACTTTATCATTGGGCCCTCCTGGGAGATTGATGGGGGAAAATAAGCAATAAAAACAGTAAACAACTGGAACTCCTCCCCTACTATTAGGAAGGGGGTGGGATAATAAACATTTCAAAAGCCAGGTGCAAGGCCTGAATGAGCTCTCTTGCTCTCTTTGTACTCTCTTGCCTCTGGACCCAGACTCCAGCTGCCTTCTCCCCTGTGTGAATCACCATGCAATTAAAACCTGGGTATTTATAACCTATAATGGGAAATTGTAGCCTGTAAATCAGTCCTCTTTATCACTTTTCAGCCCCTTCTTCTCTACCTGGGACCTCTGCTCTGTTATTTTCTCCCATTTCTTTTCCCTCCCTACCTGAATAAATTTCAACAGCACACCCAGTGTGCTATTGAAATTCATTTCTGCAGCACAGCCAATAACCTAAACAAAATCCAGTAACAGAATTTTTGACCCTTGAGGTTGTTTCACTGTCCACTCTTCTAGTGCAGTGGCCACCAGAGTCCTGTTCTCTCTGAGGACTGGGAAATGAAGGAAACCTGTGTTAACTGTCAGGGTTCCTAAAAGTGGCAATTCATAAGAGAAACCAGTTTCCCTGAGGCTTCAATAATCTCAGTGAATATACATATAATTAGTCTTGCTCATCCAAAGTCTTCTAAAGTCAAAGAAAATATAAGGTTCTAAAGCAAAAGAAAATTGTATAAAAGCATTGGGAACATTTTGGTTATAAGCCCTTAATTAAAAAAACAATATTCTTGTGCAAAACTGCGTGACTATATTGCAAATTAAAATAAAGCCTTCAACACTCTCAAGCCAGCCCTCATGGAAGCACCCAGCCTTGAACTCCTGGACCTCAGCAAACCATTCCACCTCCCTTTATATAAAGCCACAAAGGGGGGAAACCATGAACCCCTAGTCTGGGGAAGCCTGCAAAGAAAAGCCTTCAAGGATATCTTACAAATGTTTTACAGTTGAACTTGTTTTGTAAAAGATTGACGGTTTTAAGTAACTAAGCTTTGTTTCCATGTCAAACTATTTATGCCTGCCTATTTGCTCAGTGTATATCTTAATATATCAGGATGATAATATCAAATTAACAAATAATTCTTAAAAGAACTCTTTTCAATTTATTAAAAATTAAATATGCCGTTATATATATAATGAATATTCCTAGAGCCCAAATTAAGGTAAAAAAGACAGAAAAGTCATAGAAAAACCTAAATATAGTGACTATTAAAAAAGGGAAAAGGATTTTCCTGAGCTCTTTGACCTTCCCAGCCTTCCAGGGCCTTCTCTTTGTAAAAGCTTTCAGGGAGGGACTAGGTGTAACAGATTAAAACTCTTGTAACAGAAAGAATTAAGAATCAGTTTGTCCTTGTAACCTCATGTTTAATGAAATTAAGCTAAAGAAAAAATACAGATCTGTTCTCTTTTAAATGCATAAAGTAAATTCCATTGTTTGCTAATTGTAATCTAAGGTAAATTTACCAGTCTATGTGGTTGTGGTTATTTATTAAAAGTTTGTAAGAGCATCTTCCAAACTGAAGCATTTAAATGGCTAGTTCTAAAAAACCATTATTAACTAAAAACCTAAATTAATATTAATGGCAGAAAGTAACTTCATAGCAGTGAAACTTCTCTGGAAGTCACCTCAATGTGCATATTCAAGTGGTAGTAATAAAGGGTTACTTTGGGGAAACGGACTTGGCCCAGTGGTTAGGGCATCCGTCTACCACATGGGAGGTCCGCGGTTCAAACCTCGGTCCTCCTTGACCCGTGTGGAGCTGGCCCATGTGCAGTGATGCACGCAAGGAGTGCCCTGCCATGCAGGGGTGTCCCTCACATAGGGGAGGCCCACGCACAAGGAGTGCACCCGTAAGGAGAGCCGCCCAGCGTGAAAGAAAGTGCAGCCTGCCCAGGAATGGTGCCACTCACACTTCCGGTGCCGCTGACGACAACAGAAGCGGACAAAGAAACAAGACGCAGCAAACAGACACAGAGAACAGACAACCGGGGGAGGGGGGCGGGAATTAAATAAATAAATAAATCTTTAAAAAAAAAAAAGAGTTACTTTGGTTCCATTGGGAATCTTCAGTTTTCATGAAAAAATGACTAAAGTAGTTTTCCTTACTAAGAATACTTACTAGTTAACATCTTCTTGCTAAAAGTGTAAAAAGTAAAAAGCAAAGTACTAAAAGTTAAGTTCATTTGATATGTTACACGTTGCATTGGAAAAGTTTAAAAGTGTATAAATATCAAAAGATAAACTCCAGCATTTTCAAACTCTTGTGCATTCATATCAGGCCTTGAATACACTGCAAGTTGCCTCTCCATATGAGTTATTGGCTAGGTTGGTCACTGACCCGTAAAACAATAAATGTATCTATTACACCTCTGGTTGTGCCCCTGAAGTTGGTGAAAACTATATTGCAGTTTCAAACCCCTGCAGAAGCCAATGATGGTTCAGTATAGCCAAATGTACATGGATATTGCCTCCAGACTGGCACTGTTTCATAGTGCCAAAGAACAATATGCATCAGGTCTGTGGAATACTGGAAACTACTTTCCTAGTCTCTCTAGGGTCAACAGTACTGTGGCTTGCTCAGTGTGTGAGAGACTTACCAAGTGGAACAATGATCACCAGATTACTGTGAGTAAAACTTAAACACAATTGGCATATGGCTTGCTCCCATGGAGAGATAATAAGCAAAATATTGCAAACCTGGAACATGAATCTATTAATTGCAGCTCAAAGAAAAAAATAAAACATGCATTAAGTTGTACATCAATCAGTAGTAAGTACTGTACCTATATCCTATTCTAGATATATGCTTAACAATTATGGTATTATCTTTTCTATTTTAGACCATATATATATAAAAAAAAAAAACATTGAACATGTCAAAAGTCCTGGTAAACTTCATTTTCTAAATATTTAACAAATGTGCTTAATTTGGGTCTCCCTCCTAGCCCTTATTAAGTTTAAAGGAATGTCCAGCTTAGTGCACTAATCCTGAGTGAAGCCAGCTGTCCAAGAAAGTGCCAGCTTACCAGAAACACCTGACAGAATGAATGAATGCCAGTCATTAAATGGCCTAAAATACCTCTTCAAGAGAAAAAGCTAAGTAGTGTCTATGTCAAAGACACCTGTTCCCTCTAACTCTAGCCCAAATGCCTATTGCTAGGGAGAGGGGAAACCAGACATATCTTTAAGAAACCTTGTTTGTTTTCATTTCCTTTAGCTTAACTTAAAAAAAAAAGCAATGCTTCTCCCCATTCTACTGAAAAAAAAAATACTGTTTCCCATCAACTTTGAGAAAATGCAGACTTTGCAGACACCTAAACTTTTCTACTTCTATGGTCCAGTGTTTCTTTTTTTTTTTAAGATTTATTTATTTATTTATTTCTCTCCCCTCCCCCTCCCCACCCCGGTTGTCTGTTCTCTGTGTCTATTTTCTGCGTCTTATTTCTTTGTCCGCTTCTGTTGTTGTCAGTGGCACGGGAATCTGTCTCTCTTTTCGTTGTGTCATCTTGTTGTGTTAGCTCTCCGTGTGAGTGGCGCCATTCTTAGGCAGGATGCACTTTCTTTCGCACTGGGCGGCTCTCCTTACAGGGCTCACTCCTTGCGCATGGGGCTCCCCTACGCGGGGGACACCCCTGTGTGGCAGGTCACTCCTTGCGTGCATCAACACTGCGCGTGGGCCAGCTCCACATGGATCAAGGAGGCCTGGGGTTTGAACCGCGGACCTCCCATGTGGTAGATGGATGCCCTAATCACTGGGCCAAGTCCGTTTCCCTCCAGTATGTCTTTAGTGAGGCCATATAATCTCAAAATTCTATTGAGGTTATTTCTTCCAGAATCAACATCTTGTTAGCCATATGGAAACTTCTTCCAGCTTCACCCAGAATTCCAGATCCATCTTCCTCCAACTGAGATAAAACAGCAAGAAAGTTTCATACCTTGTCATGTAGGGCCTACTGCCCCTAACCAGCAGGAAGCAGCTACAGAAAAAAGATTATCTCCCTTCATCATCCCCTTTAAGATTAAAGGTGTAAACTCTCTGAGGGGAAAATGAAATAGTCTAGTAAAATAGGGAATCAATAAATGGATATGGAACCTGACAAAAAGTCTACACGGACATCAACAACCTCCAAAATGGCTGCTGAAAGACCCTCCTCAAGATTCTGCCACTTGGAAGAAGACTTCCTCTGGAAGCCAGGAGAAGCCCTGGGTATTCCCCAAGGACTTTATCATTGGGGCCTCCTAGGAGATTAATAAAAGAAATAAACAGTCAAAACGGTGAGCAGCTAAAACTCCTCCCATACTCTCATCATACGTCCCTGTTTCCTCACCTTCATAATACCTAGGATACAAGCTTTGATAAATATAGCACAGTAAAAACACAGACAGCTGCCCACCTCATAACTCGAACAATAGTGATGTTGAAACTTAATAAATTTAAGCATGCATCTAAGGGGGGAATGATATGGACTGGGTGTTTGGGCTCTATGTGTATTCAGCAATGATATGGATTGTATGTGTATTCAAGAGTGTTGTGGGCTGTGTGTATTCAAGCTTACCTAGTTTCCTAAAAGCTCCTAGGCCCCAAGAAACTGAAACCTGATCCAGAAAAGAAAGTCTTTTTCATGCTAAAACCTCTCCTGGCTCCACTCCATGTGTCTCTTGTATAAAGGCAATGTAAAAACCCTACTTGGGGCTCAGTCTTTGGACTGAGTCCAAGCCTGCTGGGCCCAGCCAGCTGTTAAAAAATCTTCCTTCTCAGAAGAGTCTCATGTCCTGATCTTCAATACTGTCATCACTGAATCCTCTCTACTGCCACAACACTATAAAAAAAGGGAACTCCTCTTGTTTCTATGCCACTTTAACTAGAAACTCTATGTGCAAGACCAAACAGCAATCCTTCAGATTTATTCTTATGCTCAGGTTTTCCCTTCACAATCTTTGCCAAGTCACAGAGGTATGGCAGTTACATTTTCATAAGCAACAGAGTGTCTGAAACATTGGTTATCATGTGGCTCTGAAATTCCCACTGCTCACACTTTGTTCTCACAAAACTTTGAGCTTCATAAACTAACTATGATATTCATTCATCAGCAAGGGAAGGATCTACTTTCTCCCCTTAAAAAGTCCCAAATCACCATTTCCTTGTCTGTTTCTGCCACGATGACACAGGGCATAAAGCAGTGTGATTTAGTCAGTCACAACTATAACTTTCCTTTTAGACCAAAAAAAAAAAAAAAACTAAAAATCAAACAAAAGTTGAGCCAAAGGAAAATAAAAGTACTCCAGTTAGCCATTTTATGTTCTCTCCTTGACTTGACAGCTTGTTCCTACTGGAAATGGGCTGTTTCCTATCTTTAACCCTTTTCAAGGCTTACATCAAGTGAAAACAGTGAGTATAATTTTTTCTTATTTGTTCATACTACTTTTAAATTATTTTATGGCATTATATTAATTTGTAATTTAAATTTTTTATCTGACTTCCTAATATTGTTAGCTTTTCTGCATTCTTTTCTTTGATTTCTATCTATTCCCTAATGCAATGAATTTATTGAATGGCAAAATGTTATCAGTAGAAATGCCTGCTGACTTGAATCTTTGCCCTCAAAGAGTTACAATCCAGGAAGAGAAGATCTTGGATTAAAGGGCAACATTTTCATGACAACTCAATAACTGTAAACTATAGACCGTGGTTAGTAGCACTGCTTCAATATGTGTTCATCAATTGTAACAAATATACCACACTAATGAGGGATGTTGTTAATGGGGAAAAGTTTGAGAGGGGGAGGGGGTAGGGGATATGGGGTCCCTTTATTTTTAATGTACTGTGTATGTAATCCAAAATTCCTTTAAAAATAAAGAAAAATTATTTAAACAAACAAAAAACCCCATAGAGGATTGTTGAACAAACTTAAAATATATTAGAAATTAATATCAGGTACGGTTGGTTAGGGAAAGCTTCTTGAGAAACTGAGATTAACAGAACATCGGTCCTAGCAGGAGAAATAAGGCAGAAAAAAGGCAAGGTCAGAGGCCATAAGCCAAGGTCCAGGAGACAACCCACTCCTTTGTTGAAGACTGTCCGGGAGTGCTATTGCAAATGTATGAAGGACAAAAGGAACAACAAAATAGAAAACCCTCAAATGCTAAATTGTTCACAAGGTATCTGAGAAACAAAACGTATTTCTAGACAAGGGAAGAGGGGTAGAAAATAGAACTAATGTTTATTTGACAGTTTTTATAAGCCAGGCACTGTGATATTTGTATATGTCATCTCTTTAATCATAACAGTGATCAAAGAACTAATATTATTTCTGCTTTATAGAAAAATAAACTAATATTTAGAGAAATTAAAGTTCTGTGAACAGTAAAAAGGATTTAAACCTAGATCTGCCAGATTCTAATGTAAGTGTACTTTTTTCTATGGTATTAGGAGCCTGGACCCTCACACAGTACTTCAAATATTCTCAAGTGAGCTATGATTTTTGTAGCATAGCATGAAAGATTTTTGAACTTATTCTTCATGTGAGATCATTGAAACTTGAATTCTTAATTCTCCTTTAACAGTCCCTTTATGAGATAATGAATTCTTGGTTTTTTAACTTGATGAAAGGGCATAGGCCCTGCATCTAGGTATCCTGAGTCATTGATATTGATCTTAAATCTTGAAAGAGTCCATATTTTTGGTTGAGTACATTTTTCTTTTCTTTTTTTTTTTTTAAAGATTTTTTATTTATTTAATCCCCCCCTTCCCCGGTTGTCTGTTCTCTGTGTCTATTTGCTGAGTCTTGTTTCTTTGTCCACTTCTGTTGTCATTAGCGGCACGGGAAGTGTGGGTGGCACCATTCCTGGGCAGGCTGCACTTTCTTTCGCGCTGGGTGGCTCTCCTTACAGGGCGCAAGGTGGGGCTCCCCTATGCGGGGACACCCCTGCGTGGCATGGCACTCCTTGCGCATCAGCACTGCGCATGGGCCAGCTCCACACGGGTCAAGGAGGCACGGGGTTTGAACCGCGGACCTCCCATGTGGTAGACGGACGCCCTAACCACTGGGCCAAGTCCGTTTCCCAAGTACATTTTTCTTAATGGTGGAAATTTCCCAATTTGGGTATAACTCCATATCTAATTATTCCCTTTAATCCTCATAGTATAGGAAGCAATGAGCTCCAGATCACTATAAGTTTTCAAATTTGGATTGTATATATGTTTATATTGGAGTTTAGACAAAATGACCACTAAGATTCTAGGATTCTGTGCTATTATTCATCAGTACATGTGAACATGTCTTAAACTCTGAAACAATTAAAGAACTGGAAATGAAAAAGGAAATAAAACCATCTATCTAACCAATCAAATTACAAATTTTAAAAAGTATAACCATCATTACTGTTGGGACCTTGATAACGTAGAAGTTGTATGCACTGAAGCAGGGAATATAAATTGTAAACTATTCTGGAAATCTATAGCTTGTATAGCCAGTGAGGCATCAATGTCCAGACCTAAAGAGATGATCATTATATACAGACAAAATTTATAGAACATGGTGTTGATCACAGCATTATTTGTAATATTTTTTTTTAAATTTCAACACAATGACCAAAATGAAAGAATGTCCAATACTTGTTTCTCAATAAAGTGGAACATAATACAACCACAAAAGTTACATGTTAAAAATGTTTAAATTTCTTAAAATATTTACAATATAATATTTGTGCAAATACACGATACAGTTAAAATTTTTGGAGATTTCTAGAATGTGCAAATATTGCTTTTACCAAAGCAAAAAGCTTAATTGTCAATTATGTAAACCATTTTGCCTGTAACTCTTATAGACATAAAGAATTAATTGATTTGTGTCCTATTTTCCATATACCAACCCTATGATTTCTCTTAGAATTTTGAAATTGCCATTTATTATTACCTGGTGGAAAAATTCCACCAGGTAATAATAAACTGGTGGAAAAATTCAAACTGAGTTTGGTGAATTCCATTCCAATCTTGGTTTTGTGGCGATATGTTTATTTGCATGCTGTTTAAAACATTAGCTTTATTGATGTGTCATTTATATACAACAAATTTCCCCAATTTTACGTGTGCAATTCAATGAGTTTTGTCAAATTGCAGGCCATTTTATTTGCATTTGCTATTTTTTATGTGCTGATTTAAAAATAGGTATGAATTACACTCTCGCCTAGCCCAACAAGATCAACACTGGAGACTTTAGGAGCCCAGATTAGAAAGAAATCCTGCTTCCTCCTCAGTCCTGTTTTCCTCCCAACTTATTTGAAATGTTTAAGAATCCCCCTAGGCTTCCCAATATTGTTCAAAAACCAAGTGCTAGTTTCCCCTCAATCATCCCTGGAGCTATAACTTGATAAAGCCACTCCGTAACTTGAAGCTGAAGATCCTCACATGCCACCAGAATTTAGTTGCTTTGGGGAAAAAAACCAGGGTCCGACAGCTTCCTGAAAACACCGAAGTCTATTCTGAGGTGAAGGGGCATTCCTGGTCAGTGGTATTTCCCCAGAAGCATCCGCAATATTCAGTTATTTTGAGGTTCTCTAATGTCAGTCTTTCATCTAACCAGTAGCTGCACAGCCATCTTCTAATCCTCACAAAATCTTTTTGAGTGTTTAAACCCAGACAACAAAAGCAGATTCAGGGTATCTTCAAAGATAGAACTGGTGAAGCAGATGTGGCTCAACCAGTTGAGCATCTGCCTCCAATGTGGGAGGTTCCGGATTCGGGTTCCTGTGGCTCCTGCCAGGAGGCAAGCATGCAAACAATGAGCAGACAGATGAGAGAACCACTGGGGGGAGGGGATACATTTTTTAAAAAAGAGTAAATAAATAAATCTTTAAAAAATACGAAGAGATAGAAACAGGCCAGGATGACTTTATTCATGGCTATGAGAGAGTAGAACTCAATTCCAACAAAACAAGGGATAGCAAGGTGTTGACAAGCTGGTTTAATGGCAAAACACTGGAAAATGGTAAAGGGGATTGATCACTGGGGTGAGTGAGTGACTTACTGAGGTTGCCATTAGGATCACTTGTTTCAGAAAGTTTCCGAATTCCAAAAATCTTAAGGCAGGTTTGGGGCTTTCACAGATCATGGGATGGAGAATTGAAGCAACTTTACCAAGCTAGCAAGAGGTATCAGGACTTGAAAAATGGGCCCTTTAACATTAAGATGTTGTTGGCTGCTGGGTTACTAGGTTCTTGGTTAGTCACATAAAGGAATTTAAGGACACACCATAGGGTAGTGAAGCAAGTCAAGAGTTTATTGAGAAACAAGAGAATGCAAGAGAACGGGCTTGAGATTTGAGTGCAGGCAAGCTCCAGGGTCAAGAGGCGCGTGGCTGGGGCTGGCATCTTTTTAAAGAAGGCCTTTCCTCCTTCCCCTCCCACATGTTAAGCAGGGATCTTAGCTAGTTGCTGTCTTATTAGTTGGCTTTCTGCCTTCCTATTTGTTCACATTATAGACCCCTCGGGGCGCCCCTGTTAGCTTTTAGGGAGCTAATGTGGAGGACTTTCTGTTTGCAATTATCCTGGGCTTTTTGAGCCCGGGATTTGGGACCTCATGACCAGGTTCTTGGAGGGCTTTTGAGCTGTGGTGGTTAGGGCTTTGCTCCCGCCCAGGCTGCCTTCCCTCAGGGGTCTTCCTGGCTGGGTCTCGTGGCCCTGTTCTTCACTGGGTGTCAGCTATCATGGTTATGGCTTTGTTCTGATCAGCTGCCTGGCTAACAATTTGTGCAAAGGCCTGGAGGGAGGTTATAAAAGTATTTGTCTGAGATTTGCAGAAGGAAAACCAGGGAGTTTGAAGGTAAAAAACATGCAATAAGATTGAAGCAATAAATAAATTTTTAAAACCTGGTAAGAAACTTTAAGAAGACATAGTTTACCTAGCAAAAAATCTCAAAAAAAAAAAAATTCAGCACTACAGAAACAAGTCACAGGGTTTCCCAAGTGCACAAGATAAATCAGGAGAAAAAAGGATTAAAACCAATAAAACATACTTATTTTTAAATCCAAATCCTTAAAGAAATTTGTTCACAAAGATTTTTATTACAGCAATATATTTTATGTAATATCTTTTTGTGCCCCCAAAACCCCTAGTTTCTGAGACCTTGAATGCCTCTCAGCATTGCACTGTAATCTGTCTACTTTTCAGGAATTTTACCACTGTCTGTTGTGAGTAAATATTAAACTTTTTCGGTACTTTTCTCTCTGCACATTTCTCTCCCTCTTCCTGCCCTTTACCTGTTTCTTAATGTCATAAAATTGTAGTTAAAGACCCACCAATTCAAAAGCCATCAGGGGTGAAGCAGGCAAAACGTTTCACAAAAGAGGGTAGAAGGATTGCAGGAAGATAGCAAGTGTGTACAGGCTGGAAGTATAAAATTCTCTCTTTCTCTCACGTGTGTGTGCACACAGAGAAACACTCACAGGAATCAAGGCCAAGTGGTAGTGGTTTGTACCTCCAGGTGTAATGGTAGAGACAATATCTGGAATAACACAAATAGGGAATCTAAAAAAAAAAGTATTCTTAAAGGAGGTACCAGAGACCTCATACACGGGAAGTAGGTGCTCAACCACTGAACTACACCTGCTCCCCAGGGGAACCCACTTGTTAAACTTACTAGAAATATTGCTGTGAGTAAAGTGCCTGCCTTATATAAGCTTCACTTTTGTCTTCTGTAATATAGGAATAATAAAATCCTTTGCCATAGAGGGTTGTTTTGTTTTTGTTTTTGGTGACGTTTTAATGCATGTAAAGCACTTGACACAGTGCTTGAGAGAGTAAGTGCTAAATAAATGAATTCAATCTCTGCTGTTGCTCTCACTGTTTTTGTTTCTATTTTTAATGATCTCCTTTGCCAGTAAAAGGCTCCTTAGAGACTTTCATTAGGACTTTCATTATCTGTGGGTTGCAAAGAGTTAAATTAAAGAAACAGCTAGTGCTGCCTCTGGCAGTAAGTGGAGAGTACCCCTTTCAGTCAGTCAGTCTCTCTCTGTCTCTCCATCTCTCTGTCTCTGTCTCTTGTCTTCTCTTATACCTCTATTGGGATCCAAGAATGTTAACTATGGAATAAAATTAAAAAATAATCCAAGTGTCAAGGCCAACCCCTTAAAAACCAGTAAACTGACTCCAGAGTATGTAAGTGGTTGATCTAAAGTCAGTTAGTAGCAGATTTGGGACCTAGGAGAAAAAATCAAACTCCACTCTCAGGAGTGATCTGCAATAACCACTCAACCAGATGATAAGATAATATTTACTTTTGATTCAAGGGCATCTGTAACTTTGAAGAATATTGGTGCCTACAGATAAGGCTGCAGCCTCCAGCTACCTTGTTTTCTTAACACAAAAAGTTCTCATCCCCATAGCTGAAGCTACAAAGGACAGGAAGTCCTACATACAAAATTCACCTTTCTAACACTTTTAAAATCATTGCCCCTCTTCCTTTGCTTTATTTTTTCCCAGTTAGCAAGCATACACTGAAGTTAATACTTAAGTGATACCCTCTCTCTATATATACATACATGCATATATATATATTTAAATTTTATCTTGTTTTTCAGGGTGCTGATTTCTATGGCACATTTTGTTAAAAAGAAATATCGAAAACATTTCTCTCTTTGGTCTTACTCCACAAATATTCAACTACATTATTTGAATTGGCTGAGTGATTTATTTTTTTTTAAAGTCATATTGACATTTGAAAAAAATATATAGTCTCAGTTAATGAAGATTTTAAATATGTAAACAAACCATTTGAGGCTTTGACACGGTTCATTTTCTTCTTGCATTATATGTTCCAAATGGTAGTTTTTACAAAAGGAGAGTGACTTCAAATGCCATTTGACTTGATTCACTTAGCAGGGTAGAAGTGACAAAGAGGCTGACCAACAGCTTTGTTTCTATGGAAACCATTTCTCGTGCTTCAGACCCGAAAAGGAACTGGGAGGATTAGTGGTATTAATATTCATGAATACCAGGTTGGATATCTCTCCCTTTAATCTCTCTTCTCCCAATGATACACAGGGGTTATGGGCTGCAAAATGGGTATATCCACATCTGACCCTGAAGGCTTGGGGGGATAGTATTTACCCAATGAAGAAAAGGTCCTGATGAAAATATAAATAATATAAATAAGCACATTGAAATAAAATCTTTACTGAATAGGCTTTACATTGTGCTGGTATAGAGTATTTTTAACAGTGGAATTCACTACTGAAATTGAGACCCTGGGATGTGAATGGGAATTTGTGATTCTGAATTGCCAAATTCTCAGAAAGCTCTGGAATAGTTTTGAGTTGAGATCCCGGCCACTACTCCTTCCCCCCAACCAATATTGCTGTAGATAACAAAGATAACTTTTGGTGACTCATTATAGTTTAGTGAATGGTTATAAAAGTTTTGGAAATTAATGATAATTGCTTAGTAGTGACAGTGTATCGGGGCCAAATGAACTAACTCTCCCTATGTTTTCAACTGAAAATATTGAGTCGAAAAAAGTAAAAATATGAATCAATGAGGTAAATGCACAAACCAATGCTAACACACATGTACACTCACGACGACACACCCACTCAAATTATCCTGAAATCTTTTTGAGGTCAATCTACATCTTAATATCAAGGGCTGATATCAATATACACAGAAATATCAATAAATGATACATAATCTTAATTTAATGAATTCTATATAAGGTGCACTTTTAAGCAGTTTTACTGAGATACATTGACACACCATATAATCCATTTAAAGTGTACAATTATCGGCTCTCAGTATAATCAAAGAGATGTGCATTCATCACCACCATCTCTATCTAAAGTTTTTCAAGACATAAATAACTTCTCTTTAAATACAGAGTGTAGTATTTACATTTTGCCTTCAATCTGACCTTTCTTGATAATACATACACAGAACAAAGATAGCATCCACACTACATTTCCAGGGTAGTATAACTGTTATAAAAACACACAAAAAACAAGCAAACAAACAAAAAACCAGTCATTTAACAAAATAACAATTTAATGTTCATTCACCCAACAGCCCAGCACAGGTGTTTATGATCAGGTGACTCAGGAATCCTGTACTGAAAGTATATCTGGGGGAATAAAGAAGATGAAGAAGGCAGAGATTCCCTTCAATGTCTTGGTCTTGAAGTGGCACATCATTTCTGCTCTCATTCTTTTGGGAGAATGAAACCCATGGTCGTGCCTAGTTGCAAGCAGTTGGGAATTATAGTCTAGCTATATGCCCTGGAAGACTGGGAGAAGCTGGTATTGGTTAACACAGTCTGTGCCACACTCACAAAGGAAGTAACAGTGTTCTGTAGTTGATTTTTTTTCCAGTTTTGCCATTTTATGCTCGCTAAAGCACCAAATATCTTTGATATTAAGAGAAATGTGACAATTAAAACAAAAGCATTACAAGGAAAAATAGTCATTATTTAGGCATGACAATATTTTCCTCTATAATTATAACACTTGTACTGCAGGGTGTGAAGTTCAACTTCAGAATTTAAGTGATCCTGTTTGTATGGCAGTCATAAGGCTTGTCATTGTAGATATCTGGGCATTTGGCACTGAATTAAATAGTTGTTCTAAAACGCAGTTCCCAAAAAAAAAAACCAAACCAAAACACCATACAAAGTGGTGTTTGAGAATGGTTGTCTTTGCTAACACATCCATCTCTCTACTCTCTAGCTGCCCTCCACACATTAGACATGTAGGATGTGTTCCTCCAGCTTCATTCATCCTGCCATCCTGTCGCACAAAATACCACAAAAATATCTTTCTTTTATAATCATCTGGGACCTTCCCATTCTCCTGCAAGACTTTCCTCTTCCATTGGAGCAGCATCCTCTGTCAACGAGGCCTCCTGAAATCTCCAATGGCTAGAAAGATATTATTTCAGCTCTAAGGGCTGGGTGTGAAGTGGTGCAATGTTTTCATGCTAGGACATTACCAGGGCATTGTTCTTTGAGCTGATAAGGTAGTTGGAGTCTCTCAGATAACCCATGCATGGGTGAAGTCTTAATAGCAAACTGGTAGACTAAGCTCAGATCTGACTATGGAGTATGTGGACAAGGTAAAAGTAAAGTTTGACAAAATTTTTGAAGTATCTACTAAAGCACACAAATCAAACAAGAAAATTATATATTGTAGTAAGTGAAAAGAAAACATCACAAGCTTCTGTTTTATTAGAGTATGAATGGACAAATTTACATAAGATGGTCAGAAAAGGCTTATTTATAGAGGTCAATGTGATCTGAAATTTGAATAAGAATGAGCAACCTATTCATAGTGCTGGATGAACAGTATTTCAGGCAGAGGGAAGAGTTAAGTACAATCATCCTGAAATGGAAAATGGCTTTCCACAATGAAGAAATTATTATGAGCAAAGAGCTTGAGGTATATCAAACCAAGGGATAATGATGTGAGTTGCATTTGGGGACGTAGGCTGGAATCAGATTACATAGTTAAATTATGAAATATTTACAATTTCAGACTGAGTTAAATGAGAAGGCACTAAGGGCTTAATTAAGGGAGTGTCATATCAGATATTTGTTTTAAGATATTACTATGTTTGCTTCATGGAGAATTAATGGAATTGGAGCAAGTGTAGTCTAAGTGTTAGATTATGGTAGCCAGGACACGTAAGGTGGTTTTGGAAATAAAATTCATGGGACTTTCAGATGAATTGATGTAAGATGCAAGGGGTAAGAAATGAGGATGAATAAGGATAATAGTGATTTTTTTTGGTGTATTTGTTTGTTTGATATTTTTGTCTCTTGAGGTGGGTTGTCTCTTGATTTTTGTTCCATTTATCATGATTGTGAAAAATGAGAGAGGAATATTTTGGGAGTGTGTATCACAAGCTCTGTTTTCAACATTCTTTGAGAGGCATTTTAAGCATTCAATTGACACATCCACTAGGTCATTTGATGTTGATCTGGAACTCAAGAGAGAAGCCAGTACATGGTAAAAATTTTAGATCATAAGAATGCAGATGGTATTTAAAGTATTGGTTTGGAAAAGATAACTTAGGTTGAGAGAGAAGTTAGAGAGAAGATATGATAGAATGCCCTGTAGAATTATTTCAGTATTTAGAGTTTGGATTAGAGGAGGTAAAAATGATGTATAGTAAGGCACGATTAATGGCATACATGTAGATGTGGTGACCAAAAAAAAAATGAGGAAGTTGTGAATTGTGGAAGTGTCAGCTGAGAGATAGATTAATATCAGAACAGAGAACAGAGGAGAATCCATTAAATGTTGGCAACAAGGAGGATATTGGTGACTATCCAGAGCAGATTCAATGGAGTAGAAGTGTTATAAACCATACCAAGTGAGTTGACTGATGAATGGGATTTAATACCATACAAATAGTATTTAACTTCCAGATGGATCAAGGGCTTGTCTATAATCCAAGGACAAATAAATGGCAGAAGACATAATATATTGCATAGATGTATCATGAAATTTTTTTTTCAAAAACCTTGGCAATAACAGAAAAGAATGGGTATGTGTCTCTTTAATAACTCCCAGGTATCATTTAATTCTCTAAGGAAATGTCCCTTTTTGACATACTAATTTCTATTGTTTGGGCATAATCTTCAAGAAATTAAATATTTTTAATTGGTAGAGATTCAAACTGTCTGGTAGAAACAACTTCAGAAGCTATGATTTTGTTGTCCTGAAGGACATTAACTAGTTTTGTATTTCATCAAACAATCATATTCCAAAGTGTTTCTTCAGTGTTGATAAATACATAGTTCCTCAAATGTTCTTCAAACCAGAATTATCATCCTGCCAATTGACTCTTTAATGAGTTGAATAAATTTGTAATGTGCTCATGTTCAGTTTACATTTGAATGAGAATTGTGTTTTCAATTTTTTTTGCAAATTATATGTAGTTTTAGAGGTCCCACAAATATATATTTGATATGTTCATCTCCATTCTATATTTTAAATTTTATACTTTGCAAGATCAACTATCTTAAAACTCATGTTGTCCATGTTTTATCAGATATATGCAAAATGAAATAAGATACTTGTTGCAGGTTGGGTTCTCTAGAAGTAGCTACTGAGATGAAGTTAAGTGTGAAAATGTTCATTGGAGAAAATGGAGGATGCAGGATTGAATAGGAGGAGTTGTCAGTACATAATTCAAACCTGATAACGTTTCTGAATGCTCTTGAAAGATCTGAAGCAAAGACTCCTTGGTAAGGAGATACTCATTGGGCAGATTGTTGGGCTTCAGCACCACCGCCTTGCTCAGTAGTTAGCTAGCTAATACAGAAGAGCATATTATTGGCTCAAAATCTGAGGTGGACCCTGAAGAAGCTAAAAGTTGGAGGCTGTCAATGTACCACAATCTTTACAGCTGAGCAACAAGTTTTTTTCTTGAAGGAGGATCTGAGAGGTGTATCTCAGTGTTTACCACAAAGTTTAAATCACAAGCATTTAATAGAGCATTTTGCATTTGAAAAAGGAAAGAAATAAAAATCAATTCAGGTAAGCGGCTGTGGCTCAATTGATTGGGCTCCTGTCTTCCATATGGAAGGCAGGCTGGCCTGCGGACGACTGGATGGCCCATGCCCATGGAGAGCTGATGGCCTGTGCTTCCGGAGAGCTGGTGCAGCAAGATGATGCAACAAAAGGGAGACAAGCAGACACAGAAGAATGTACAGCAAATGGACACAGAGAGCAGACAACAAGCAAGCCTCAAGGAGAGGGAAAATAAATTTTTAAAAAATCAACTCAGTTACCTAAGCAGTGGTAATAATAACAAACTTGTTTTTATCACTTACTATGTGGCTGACACTATTTAGCTCATCATAGCATTACCTACAAATTCCCCATCTTTCTTAGCACACAAGGGAGAAAAAATAAATAAATTTACAAAATGAATCTTCTTATTCTCAGTCTAATTTTTTAATCTGAGTACCAAGAAATATTAAATACAAATCACATTGTTCAGAAAGGAATATCACATTTTATTGCAACATATGCTGATTTGAAAAGATTCATTCAATCATGATGGGAATAATTTTTTTAGAAAAATATGCTAACATAAAAATAGTACAAAATAACAAAACTAATTTGATGCATGCCATTTAATAATCTACCCAAACCAAATGTATTGAAAGCTATGCATGCTTAGATGGATATATAATTCTGAGTATTAGGTTGCAAATATTTCCATTTTACATTTATTGATCATTGGATTTTTATAGATTTTCAAATAAAATAAAAATAAAGCTTCACAAGTTTTAAAGTAAGTGGCATTTGCAATATGTTCAGATCATACATTTCTATTTTTAAATGCTTTTCATTTTCCATCCTACTCATTTAATTTCTTAAAGTAAATATGTAAAATAGAGCAGTTACGTTGAAAAAATGCATTCATTACTAAATAACTAGATCCATGTACATAAAACTGAGACGTATCTATGAAAAGTGGTTGAATCAACAGTATAATGAATCTAAACTGAACAGAATAAAATCCATAAAGCTGATCATCATCTTAAAAACTTACAATTTAAAACTTTATGGATCTTCTTGGTGTGTGTGGCAATTTCAGGCTTTTTTGACCCCAGAAAATCATGTCCTTAGAGCTGATCCTTTCCTATGGGTGTAAATCTATTATAGGTGAGGACTTTCAATTACATTACTTCACTAGGGCATAACTTAGCATGGGTATTAATACTCTTACTGGAGTCCTGTGTAAGTGGATGGATACTGAGAAAGAGACAGAGAGAGAAACTCACAGAAACACAGAGAAATCCTTACAGGGGCAGGGAGAGAAAGACACAAGAAGAAGGAGCTGAAATCATTGGAATCTGGAAGAGAGGAAGCCAGAAACTGAAGCAATGAAACCCAGAAGAGAAGGGAAAGACCAGAAGCTGCCTTCCTGTGCCAGTCTTCAGGGAAGAAAAGCATCACTTGATGAAGCCTTGATATGGACATTTTCATGGCCTCAGAACCATAAGCTTGCAAGTTAATAAATCCCCATTGTAAAAGCCAACCTATTTCTGGTATATTGTTTTCAGCAGCTTTTAGTAAACTAAAACAGTGTGTTTAAAAATAATTTTCAGGGAAGCAGATGTGGCTCAAGGAATTAGGCTCCCATCTACCATATAAGTGGTCCAAGGTTCGATTTCCGGGCCTCCTGGTGACGGTAAGCAGGCCTGTGCAGAGTGCTGGCCTATGTGGTGAGCTGGCTGGACCAGAAAACTGGCATAGCCAGATGATGCAACAAAAAGAGACACAGAGGAGAGACAAGAAGAGGTACAGCAGACCCAGGAGCTGAAGTGGCACAAGAAATTGAGCACCACTCTTCATACTGGAAGGTCCCAATATCTGTTTCCAGTGCCACCTAAAGAGAAGACAAGCAGACACAGAAGAACACAAAGTGCATGGGCGCAGAAAGCAGACAATGAGGAGAGTGGCAGTTAGAAATAAATCAATAAATCCTAAAAAAAACTTTCAAAAGCAGGTGATTAGTGCAAATAAAAACTACAATGAGATACCATTCCACACCCATGAGAATGGCTTCTATTTAAAAACTTTCCTCATTGTGTCTCCTCATTGCATTATCTCACTGTGTCATCTTGTTGTGTCAGCTTGCCACACCAGCCCATCATGTTAGCTCTCTGTCTGTACTTCTCATCTTCTTTAGGAGGCACTTGGAACAGAACCCAGGACCTCCCATTAGGTAGGCAAGCATATAATCACTTGAGCCACATCTGCTTCCCTAGTTGGTTTGTTTTTGTTAGCTCATGATACTTAAGGTAATCTCTGTCATATCACAGATTATATGCAAAATACAGGAACAGATATTTCAGAGAGACATTGAAATATTAAAAACACATTATGAAATAATATATCAAATGATAAACAAAAATCAAGAAATGGCCGATCCGAAGGAACATAATAAACATTCAGAAACCATTAGTGAAGAAGTACAGGATTTGTGTATACTGGACAAAGGTTTTTTGTTTTTTTTTTAAAAAAGATTTATTTATTTATTTATTTATCTCCCTCCCCCCACCCCCCCCACCCTGATTGTCTGTTCTCCGTGTCTATTTGCTGTGTCTTCTTTGTCTGCTTCTGTTCTTGTCAGCGGCATGGTAATCTGTGTTTCTTTTTGTTGTGTCATCTTGTTGTGTCAGTTCTCCGTGTGTGTGGCACCATTCCTGGGCAGGCTGCACTTTCTTTCGCACTGGGTGGCTCTCCTTACGGGGTGCGCTCCTTGCTCGTGGGGCTCCCCTACGTGGAGACACCCCTGCGTGGCAGGGCACTCCTTGCACGCATCAGCACTATGCATGGGCCAGCTCCACACGGGTCAAGGAGGCCTGGGGTTTGAACTGCGGACCTCCCATGTGGTAGAAGGACCCCCTAACCACTGGGCCAAGTCTGCCGCCAGGACAAAGGTTTTTAATTAAAAGATTTTCAGTATGCTCAAGGAGAAAAAGGAAAATGTGGAGGAATAACTAAAGAATATCAGGAAAATAATGAAAGAACAACATGAGAATCTCAATAAATGTTCAGAAAATTTTAGAAAAGAACAGAATTTCTGGAGTTGACAAACACATATACCAATATATGAATTACAGTAGTACCAGAAGAGAAAGTGAGAAAGATGTAGAAGGAACATTCAAAGAAATAATAGAAGAATTATGCAAGAAGACTGTCAAACCCTGAACAGGGAAAATCTTGAATATAACAATGCCCAGACATGTAGGAGACAAACTGCCCAATGTCAAAAACAAGGGGATAGTTCTGAATGTTTCCAGATGAAAGGAACATGTTATGTACAAGTGAGCCCCAACAAGAGTAAGAGTTGATTTCGCAGAAGAAACCAAGGAGTTAAGAAAGGAATGAGCCAAAATTTTTAAATTACTGAAAGAAAACAATTGCCCATATTGGTAGATTGAATTATTTATTCCATTTTGGACATGTTCTTGGTCTTGCTGGGCATTTTGGTGAGTGTGAACCTATTGTAAATAAAATCTCTTCAAGAAATTACTTCATGTAAAGTGTGGCCCCACTGAATCAGGTTGGACTTTAATCCAGTTTACTGGAGTCCTTTATAGGCAGAGTATAAGTCAGCCAGAGAGAGAATCCAGGAGAGGCTGCTACATGCATTGTCATGTGATAGAAAAGTCAAGAACCAAGGATCACAGGTATCCAGCATCAGAATGCCATAGTCTTTGGGAAGAAAGCATTGTCTTGTTGATGCTTAGCCTTTGGACTTCTAGCCTCAAAACTGTGAGCCAATAAATTCCTATTTATATCAACCCACTATATGGTATTCGTTTTAGCAGGTAAGGAATTAAATACCAACCAAGAGTTTTATATCTGGCAAGATGGTTTTCTAAAAATGAGGAAGAGATTAAGACATCCTAGACAAACAAACGTGAGCAAAATATTCACCACTAGACTTGCCCAACAAGAATGCTAAAGCAAGTTTTTCAGACTAAAAGGAAATGACACTAGACAGTAGGCTGAAGTAGCAGAAACAAATAAAGACCTCCAGTAAATGTAACCATATGGATGCTTATAAATGCCAATACTATTGTATTGTGTTTTTCATTATGTAACTCCACTTTTCACTTCCGACAAATACTAAAATGCAAATGCATTAAAAGTGATAATAAATATATGGTGTTGGACATAAAATATACAAATATATTTTTTGTAATATGTAAAACTAAAAAAGTGGGGGGATATAGGGTGTAGGGGTATGCTTTTGAAGTTAAGTTGGTATCAAATCAAACATGATTGTTACAGGTTTAGGAAGCTAAATATAACTTCTTGGGGAACCACAAATAATGTATCTGAAAAAAGTGTACAGAAGGAAATGAGAAGGTACTCAAAATGGTACACTACAAAAATCAAATAAATGTAAACAAATATTAATGGAAGAATTGAGGAACAAAAGCTATGACTTTTAAAGACCAAATAACAAAATGGCAGAGGAAAGTCTTGCATCATCAGTAGTTACTTTATATGTAAATGGTTTAAAATTTTAAGTCAAAAAGCAGAGATTGGCAAAATGGATTAAAAAAAAAGCATGGCCTAACTATATGTTGCTTATATGACACTTGCTTTAACTTCGAAGACACAAGTGATTGAAAGTGAAAGGATGGAAAAAAGTACCATGCAAATAGTAACCAGAAAAAAGAGCAGAAGTAACTATACTAATATCAGATAAAATAAACTTTAAGTCAAAAACTGTTGTGAAGGAGAACGAAGGTTGCTATAATCTGATGATGGGGTCATTTCAACAAGAAGAGAGAACAATTATAAATACATATGCACATAACAGAAGATCCCAAAAATATATGAAAAAAATATTGACAGATTTGAAGGGAATAATAGACCATTCTACATTAATAGTAGGAGACTTCAATACATCACTTTTAATCATGTATGAAGCATAGAGATGGAAGATCAATAAGGAAATAGAAAACTTGAATTATGTTATAAACCAACTAGACCTAAAAGACATATATGAAACACTTCAGCCAACAGTGGCAGAAAACACATTCTTCTTTAATGCATATGGGCCATCTTCTAGGATAGACCATATGTTAGCTCACAGAACAGTCTTAATTAATTTTAAAATATTGATATTATGCAAAGTATCTTTTCTGACCATAATGGAATGAAGCTAGATATCAATAACAGGGAGAACTGGAAAATTCACAAGTGTGTGGAAATTAAGCAACACATTATTAAACAACCTGTAGGTCAAAGAAGAAATCACAATGAAATTAGGACATATCCTGAGGAAAATGAAAACGAAATCACAACATACCAAATCATCCAATTTATACACAAAATTAAGAGGGCCAGAATAACAAAAACCATTTTGCAAAAGTTGAATGAAGTTGGAGGATTCAAACTTCCTGATTGTAAAACTTATTCAAAATCCACAGTAATTAAAACAGAATGGCACTGGCACAAGGACCGTTATATAGATTAGTGGAATGGAATTAAGAGCTCAGAAATAAATCCTCATATCTATGACCAATTGATTTTTGTCCAGGGTGTCAAGTCGACTCAAGGGAATAGTCCCTTCAATAAACAGTGCTTGGAAAACTAGATGTCCTTACGCAACAGAATGAAGGTTTATCCCTACCTTATAACATATACAAATATGAACTAAAAATGGGTCAAAGGCCTAAATATAAGAATCAAAATTAGGAAACTCCTAGAAGAAAACATTGGGAAAAATCTTCAGGACCTTGTGTTAGTTGATGGTTTCTTAGAATATACTCCGAAAGCACGAGCAACAAAGAAAAAATTAGATAAATGAGACATCATCAAAATCAAACTTTTGCACATCAAAGGACTTCACAAAAGTTAAAAGACAACTTACAGAATGGAAGAAACTATTTGGAAACCATATTTCTGATGAAGGTTTAAGATCCAGATTATATTAGGAAATCTTACAACTCAACAACAAAACAATCAAACAACCCACTTAAAAAATGATCAAAGGCTTGAATAGACATTTCCCCAAAGAATATACAAAAAAATGCTAATAAGCTCATGAAGAGATGCTCCACATCATTTGATATAAAGGAAATGCAAATCAAAACCATAATGAGATACCATTTTACATGCACTAGAATGGCTACTGTTCAAAAATGGGAAAATAACGTGTTGGAGAGGATGTGGAGAAATAGAAACACTCATTCATTGTTGGTGGGAATGTAAAACAGTGCAGCTGTTGTGTAAAACAGTTTGGCGGTTTCTCAGAAAGTTAATTAAAGAATTACCATATGACCTGGCAATCCAACTCTGTGGTAGATATACCAAATAATTGAAAGCAGGTACTCAAACAGATATTTTCACATTGATGGTCATAATGGCAATAGTCACAACTGCCAAAAGATGTACCCAACCAAAGTTCCATTAAAAGATGAATGGATAAAGAAAATGTGGTATATGTATACAATGGAATATTATTGAGACATAAAAAGGAATGAAGTCCTGATACATGCGACAACATGGATGAACCCTGAAGACAAAATGTTTACTGAAATATGTCCGACACAATAGGATAAATATTGCAGGGTCTTATTGTTACGAAATAATTAGAATAAGCAAACTCATATAGCGTTTGGGTAGGGAATAGGGAGTTAATGCATCATTGGCACAGAATTTATGTTTGGAATGATGCAACACTTTTGGTAATGGAAGGTGGTGATGGTAGCTAGCACAACATTGTGAATGTGATTAACATTACTGAATTATATATTTGAATTTCATTAAAAGGGGAAGTTTTAGGTTATACATACATTAGTAGAATAATGTTTTAAAAAATGTAGATTACTTATATCTAGACTTCATCGAAGGAAACAAAATTAATAAAGGTAAATTTTGATCAGGATGAATATACAATGGGGTAAAGAACCATAACAATAAAGCAGCATTTTTTATTTCTGTAAAAATGTAAAATTACATTTTATATTGATGAACACTTCCAAAACTGTTTTATCTTGGTTTAAAAACTTAACCTTTCCTTTTGTGAAATGATTTTCTTGGGGAATTAAAAAAAAATCTATGAATACTTATTAAATGAAAATGTTCATCTTTAAAAAATCTATTTTCTGTGGTACAGAATCTCCCTTTTATCCCCTCCTTTCTCTAAACTGTAGCTGTGGTAAGTCTTTTTAATTAGAGTGGTGTGTTCACTGGCAACATATCGTCAACGATATTTTTAATTAGTCTCTAGAGTGAAAATTTCCAGAATGTTCATATACCTCTCCAAACACATCACAATTTAAGCAGAACTTTCTCCTGTTATAGGTTTCTTTCTCTTTTTTTAGTGTAGTAGTTCACTCACAAAATTTGTTCAAGTTCAATAAGTATATTTTACAGCCCTAATGTTAGAAAAGAGTATTTTGTCTTAATTCTGATAGATCCCTAAGCATTACTAAACAGGAAATATTAAATAATTTTTATCTGCCCTCCTTAAGTAATATATCTAAAATAAAAAGTTTCCTAATATTTAACCTTCCTACATTCTCAAGCACTCCCCCTAACACATACAGCTAAAATTTTGTAATGACCTCTTACTTTAGTATTCTGGTTGCTAAAACAATACCATATAATGTATTGGCTTAATGAGAATTTATTGGCTCATGATTTTGAGGCAAAGAGAAGTCCAAAGTTGAGTCTTCAGCAGGGTGATGCTTATTTCCCCAAAGACTAGTGTTCTGGAGCTAGCTGCCAGCAATCCTTGGGCCTTGACTTTTCTGTCACGTGGCAATACACATGGCAACGAACTCTTTCTCCTCCCATTCTGTTGCTTTCTGGTTTCTTTCTCATCACCTGGCTTCTGTTCTGTGTCCAATATCATTTGCTTATAAGGACTTCAGCCATAATGGATTAAGGCCAACTCTTAAGTTTGGGCACATCTTAACTAATAACATCTTCAAAGGTCCTTTTTCCAAATGGGTTCATAACCCATAGTACCAGGGGTTGTTATTTGGCCATGACTTTTATGGGGGACATGATTCAATCCCCAACAGTCAGCCCTCCAGACCCCCCCCCAAATCTATTATTTCTTCAGGCAAAACACATTTATCCCTTTGCAACATCTGAAAAGCCTTGAGCCATATTAGAACAATGGCCATACGAATTCTCACCAAAATCAGTTAGGGTTGTGGTCTGTCCTGGGACAAAATTCCTCTTTATCTGTGGATCTATAAAATCTAGAAAACAAATTATTTTCTTTCAATAGACTACTGTGGAACAGACATAAGATAAATCTTCCCCTTCCAGAAGAGACAAATTAGAAGGAAAACAGGCTGGCCACTGATTCCTAAAATACCAAAACTCCTTCAGGGAAAATTCCATTAAATCGCCAGATCTTTCAGACATCTGTGGCTTGATGCTTCGTCCTCTAGGCCTAATGTAGTGGCAGCCCCAAGTGAAGGCCCAACCTTCTCTGAGCACTGTAATAGTGGCCAGCCATCCGTGAATGCCTGGGCACAGACCTCAACATCTTTGATCATGGGAGTGGCAGCATTTTCCTGAACAGTTGGATGGAAGTCCCATCCCCTCCAAGTGCCACAGCAGATGTCCTGCCCCCTCCAAGCACAAGGGCAGAACTGCCCTTTCCACTCACATGGGTGGGCCCATTCTCTTGGCACAAGGAAATCTTTTGGGTCCAGACATTTGCTTCCATAGTTCTGCCCTTGAAATCATTCTTCCTTCAATTTGTCCCTTTCTGTCTAGGCTGGGAATGGTTCTGTATCTACAAATTCTGCAATTTTTTTTTTTGGCTTTGCATGCAGTTCCAGGTAGTCTAAATCATCAGGAAATGAACTTTTCGAAATTTCTTCTTGGATAACTGCATTTCCAGTTTGACTTCCACTGAAATGACTGATTGGATCAATATTCAGCTGCACCCTCTTAGGTAAAGGGTTATTTGGTTAAACCTTCACATGGAACACTGTCCTCTGGAGATTACTTACTGAAAGCTCAAGGAGATCCCTGATAGATCCACTCTGACCCTAGTCTCAGAATATACTATTTGGATAGGTTGAGAATTTTCCAAATCATCATTTGTTGGTTTCTTTGTGCTTAACAGTTCAATCCTCAGTTAATCTCTTTCCTCTTGTATTTTACTACAAGCTGCAAGGAGAAGCCAGGTTGTGCCTTCTACAATTATTTTGGAAGTCTGCTCATGTTACTGTACAAGTTCACTGCTTACAAACTCAACTTTCAATCTGACATCAGGACACAATTTTGTCAATTTCTCTGCCACTTTATAACAAGGATCACTTTTGTTCCAATTTCCAATAATACATTCATCACTACCCTCTAAGGTCTCATTTAACATACAAAATTCTTTTTTTTTTTAAACGACAAAGCCGGTTTATTTTTAAAAAAGATCTATTTATTTATTTATTTCTCTCCCCTTCTCCACCCACCCCGGTTGTCTGTTCTCTGTGTTTATTTGCTGCGTCTTCTTTGTCCACTTCTGTTGTTGTCAGAGGCACAGGAATCTGTGTTTCTTTTTGTTGCATCATCTTGTTATGTCAGCTTTCCATGTGTGCAGCGCCATTCCTGAGCAGGCTGCACTTTCTTTCGCGCTGGGCAGCTCTCCTTACGGGGCGCACTCCTTGCACGTGGGGCCCCCCTACGCGGGGACACCCCTGCATGGCACGGCACTCCTTGTGCGCATCAGCACTGCGCATGGGCCAGCTCCACACGGGTCAAGGAGGCCTGGGGTTTGAACTGTGGACCTCCCATGTGGTAGACGGAAGCCCTAACCACTGGACCAAGTCCGCCACCACATAATTCTTAATATCATTATATTAATGATGAACAGTCTCCTCAAAGCAATCTAGGCATTTTCTATCAAGTACCTCCCATTTCTTCCAGCTTCTACCTATTAATGATTCCAAAGCTGTTTCCACATTTGGAATAGCAGCATTCCACTTTCTAGTACCAAAAACTATCTTAGTTCCCTTCTGCTAAAACCATACAATGGTTTGGCTTAACAACAGGAATTTATTGATTAATGGTTTCCGAGGCTAGAAGGCTTGCTTCATTCATGGTATCTTCTGCCTACCTGTCAATCTCTTGGGGTTCTCGGCTTTTCAGTCACATGGCAATGCACATAGGTGGCCTCTTTTCCTTTCTCTTCTGCATGCCATTGACTTCCAGCTTCTGGCTGCTCCCCATGGCTTCTCTTTTTGCGTCTAATTTCCTTTGCTTATAAGGACTTCAGGCATATTGGATTAAAACCCAGCCTCATTCAGTGTGGGCACATCTTAACTCATGATACCTTCAAAGGCCCCATTTATAAATGGCTTCACAACCACAGGACCAGAGCTAAGAATATGAGCATGCTTTTCTTAGGGGTATGTGACTCAATCCCAAACACCCCCAGTAACCTAAGGTACAGTAAAATGTCTACGCTCTTAACATGTTATGCATGGCCTCCAAGTCCTGGTCTCTGCCTATCTTTCCAGACTTATCTCTCAATGCTTCTGTCTCAGAATTTAAACTCTAGCAAGAGAAATGGCAACTCCTCTTCCAGGAAGTCATCTTTGAGTCACCCTCTTATCTAAGGACAAGTGCCACTTTTCTTCTCCCTGTAACATTCTACACATACCATTTTAATTACATTCTTCTCTTTTTATCGTGATTATCCATCTCCATGCAGTAGTTTGCTTCAAAAGAACCTTTGTTGTAATCATTTTTTACATCTCAAATTTCAAGCTCTGGTAATTCCCTTATGTGATACCTTTCTTCCAAATTCACAATAACATTTTTGAGGAATTCATGTATATTTTTCCATATATACACAGCCTAATGTACTGATATCAGAGTGCTCAGAATGTGCAACGGGTAAGTTCATAGAGAATATATTAAACTGAATCAATTTCTGTTTATTTTTCCTTTGCAGAAAGCAACTTTCTCACTATATTGAAAGAGAGAGGGAGAAAGAAAGAGAGGAGAGTGGGAGTGAGAGAATACTGCCTTTAATGAAAAAGAAACAAATTCCGTACCTTTTCTCCTCATTAGCCTCCTGCTGGTAGTTGGCATTGTGTGTACAATATATTTATTATCTCTGTTTTTCTAATGCTGGGCTTCACCTACCAGAACATTTTAGAATTCCTATTAAATAGCATTTCTATTTACTTCCTCTACTAGTAACCTAATATATCTTATCTTGTCAGATGTTGAGCATGGAATAGGTTGTATTTCTTAACACATTGCTATTGAGTTCTGACTTCTTTGAAAATTTCCTCTATTACTCTAAATCTGCCTTTTTGGATTGGTCTTTTATTTTTGCTTACCCCTTTGTGTTATAGCTGGATCCTCATTTAAGTGTCCTCTACTAAGCTTGTTTTTCTGTGCTAAAGCCTCTCTTGACTTTGGTAACTTAGAAAAAGTACCATAAATCTACATTTATAACTTTCCATTTATAATATCTTCTTACCTACATTAGAACTGTTTGATGTTAGTATTTATTGTCTGACAATTATAAATTGGTGGATCAGGTAGTTTTGCTACATGAAAAACCAACATAAGCTCAATGATTTAAAACAACAATCCTTTATTATTAGAACTCTCTGAGGGTCAGTTAATTTAGGTTTGACTCAGCTGGGTGGCTCTGCAGTTGAACTCTTTTATGAATCTGTAGGTTAACTGGTAACCAAGAAACTTAGCTGGGGAAGTTCTGTTTCATGTGCCTTGAATCCATGAACTTTCAGAAATGTCAGCCCATTGCTCCCAAAAAGAACTAATTGAATAATGTGCCAGATTGAGTCTTCTGAGAAACAGACAATAAAGTAGAAATAGACTGCTAAAGAATTATTGGGAGAAACACCTTTGAAGGATAAAGGGAAGCAGGAGTAGGAGTAGATGGGAGAAACGTCAGACTCCAGTGTAGGTCTGAAATGTATGAAAGAGTTGAGAGGAGAGGTTGGTAGAAAGCCTCAGACTGTAGTGCAACTTTGAGAAAGTTTTGGCGAGATTGATGGAGAGTCCCAGAGCAAAGACTGACCATTAATGGAGTCATGTGTTTGGCAGGGGTGGCCTGTTTCTTTTATCTTCACTGTGTTCAGTCACTGGTTGGGACTGGCCTGAGAAAAGCATGGTCTCAACAGGAAGACTGAGGTGGAATCGAAGGGTATGACAGCTGGAGGCTGTTTGCTAATTATCCTCCTTTCAGGTTCTCTCTGGAAGGAAGATCTGATGGCACAACTACATGGCTGCTACTAAGACTCTTTCCAGATCAATGAACCTTAGGACTTCATTTAACTAATCAAATATATGTTAGTGAACTTCCTTTGTCCTATACAGAGTATGTTTCCACCTCCTGCTTAATATAACCATAAGATAAAAAAAGAACATTTTTTTCCTTAGGAAAACATTCAATGAATTTCTTCATTGTACGTGCCCTGGATTGGTAAATTGAAAACAACCTAAAATAGCCCACACAACGTGGATGAAGATGAACAAGTTAAAGGACTGACACTACCCATTATTTTAATTTACTACAAAACTATTGTAAACAATACATTGTAGTATTGGCAGAAGGATAGACAAATAGATCAATGGTCAGAAGAGAGAGCCCAGAAGTAGACTCACACAAATATAATCAATTAATCTTTGACAAAGGAGTGAAGGCAATTCACTGGAGA
This sequence comes from Dasypus novemcinctus, assembly GCF_030445035.2. NCBI lineage: Eukaryota > Metazoa > Chordata > Mammalia > Cingulata > Dasypodidae > Dasypus > Dasypus novemcinctus. The sequence goes on from NC_080704.1 coordinate 38,091,970, forward strand.
AAGGATAGTCTTTCCAACAAATGGTGTTGGAACAACACAACATCTTCATGCAAAAAAAAAAAAAAAGGATCTAGATATAGAACCCATACCTTTCTCAAAATGAAACATAGCCCTGAATGTAAAATTTAAAAAATAAAACTTTAGAAGATTACATATGAGAAAATCTACGTGACTTTGTGTTTGGCAATGAGGTTTTAGGTATAATATTAAAAGCATGATCCATGAAATTACAAACGTGTGTATGTTAGGCTTCACTGAAATTTAAAAATTGTGCTCTGCAAAAGACACTTAAGGAAATGAAAAAACAAGCCACAGACTGGAAGAAAACATTTGCAAAACACATTTCTGTAAAGGACTTGTATCCAAAATAAACAAAGGATTCTTAAAACTCAACAAGAAGAAAATGAAAAAAAAAAACAATTAAAATATGAGAAAATTATGTGAACACACACTTCATCAAAGAAGATATACAGCTAGCAAATAAGCATGTGAAAAGATATTCAACATTGTATTTTATTAGGGAATTGCAAATTGAAACACCAATGAAATACAACTACACATCTATTGGAACAGCTAAAATCCAAAACACTGATTATACAAAATGCAGGCAAGGATGTGGGGCAATGAAAACTTTCATTCATTGCTGGTGGGAATGCAAAATTGCATAGCTGCTTTGTAAGACCATTTGACATTTCTTGACAAAGTTTAATATAGGTTCACCATGTGATCCAGAAATCACACTCCAATGTATTTACCCATTTGACTTGAAAAATTAAGTCCACTCAAAACCTGCCCACGAATATTTACAATACCTTTATTCATAATAACCTCAAACTGGAAGCAGTCAGTATGTCCCTCAATAGGTGAATGGGTAAGGACTGTAAGGTGGTATATCTATACAATGGAATATTATTCAATGATAAAAAGAAAAGAGCTATCAAGCCAATGCAAAACATGGAGGAACTTTAAATTCATATAGATAAGTGAAAAAAAGTCTGTCTAAAAAAAGGCTGTATGTTTCCAACAACATGACATACTGGAAAAGACTAAACTATAGAGACAGTAAAAAGATCGGTGGTTGCCACAGGTTCAGAGGTTGAAGGATGAATAACTATTCTGTATGATATTGAAATGGTGGATATATGACATGATGCATTTTTTAAAACCCATAGAACACAGCAAAAGGGTGGACCCTAATGTAAACTAAGGACTAGTTTAAAATAATGCATAAAAATTGGTTCATCAGTTAATGATGAGAAATGTGTTTGGGTGTGCAGGGATTATATAGAACTCTGCACTAGATTCTAAATTTTTCTGTAAACCTGCAACTGCTTTAAAACAAAGTATTAATATAAAACAAAAACAAACAAACAGCAATCTCAGAACTCATTTACTCATGGTGTAGTGGACTTTGTCTTTCCTTTGACATAATTGACTTTCTGATTCTCCCTCTCACTAGTTATGTGATCTTGAACAATTCTCTGGATCTCAGTTTTCCAATCTGTGAAATAGGGTTAACAATACCTATCATATAATATGATCAAATAACTATCTGGAAGAGGTCTGTATGGGAGCCTCAATACATGTCACTTCTGCCCTCCTCTTTCTTCTATTACTAAATGGGGGCAATCTAAATTAAACATATTTTGCATGCTTTCTCCTTGCAAGTGTTTATTCTACCACCCACTGCACTTCTCCCTAAATCATTCTAATTTCTGTATTTTCTCCCTTTTTCTCTGTCTTCACATCCCAGAGCACAACTTAGGCAATAGCTAGAGGGTTCACAACAAGGTAAAGGTGCGTTGTTCAGCAATATAACAAGAAACTTTTTTGTTGAATTGTCAAGGCTAGGAACTGTAACCTAGCCTCAGCACCATGAGAGGTCCTAAAATTAATCATGAATAAAACTTGACTCCTACCTTTAAATAGCTTGCGGTCAGAAGGAGGAGATGCACACGAACAAAACATACTGATACAATCATCAGCCCTTCACTGTGAATTCACTTTAGACACTTAGACTATTTTGAAGGAAGAGGTGGTCCTCCTGAATGGTGGGAATCAGATTGGGAGAAGGAATCCCTGAAAGGGATGCGAAGGATTGAAGAAACTCTGGTTTGTCACCCCTAAAGAATACTCTGATTATGGGAAGTTATATTAGTTGAAAGCAAATATCTTCCCTCCAAATTCCTGTTTGCTGCTTTGTGCTACAAAATGCAATATTAAACATTTGTATTGGTGGACGTCAGAAGGGAGGAATTATGCAAGTACATTAAGCATTGAAGAGAATTGGGGTTTTTAATCATTCCACGTTGTTTCGAAGAAACTCACTTTGGTTGTTTTGCTGTGCAAATTAGTGTTCCTAGAGCTTCTTTGGGCTTTAAGTTTTCTTGCATGTTTAAATTTTAAATATGGATTCCGAAGGAAAGTCATTAAATTTTGCTTTGTTGCTTGCCTTTTCCAAATTAAGATGTTACTTATAATCAAACTGTATGATATCACAACTTGTGAGGCTAAACTTCACTTTAAGCTAATGCAAATTTTAGCTGTTTATTAACAAATTGTCTTTTTCTAGCATTGTTTTAATTATTTTTATCCATGAGAGGGAAGATCCACTGTACATTTCCTAGGTTAATGATACTAGTAGAATTCGAAAGTAAAAATGTTGGCAGTGGCAACTAATTTATTTGAGAAACCTGTATTTTCAATATAATAATTTAAATTTTCATAATATTTATATTTGGCCATTTCATAATTTAAAGGACTCTGTAAACAGAGAACATATTGTGAGGTGATACTCAAAATTCTACGTATGTACAGCTCCAATTCCTGAAGTCCTCTTCAGAAAAGTTACAGTTAGTATTAACTGGGTATATATATTATTACTTCTTGTTGGAAATAGGTTATAAAACCAGATCATCCAAATATAATACTGTTCTTACCTTCCAACTTATTCCAGTCCTTCTTTTTTTAATATATGAAATTTTTCATGTATTTTTTGTGTTATTTCAAAGTCAAAGAGACCAAGAAAAAAAAAATCCATGAATTCCACCAAATTAGATCTCCCTTTTGCAAATATATATTAAGCAAATTCTTAGGATCTCTGAAAACTTAAAGCTCCTAAAAAGATATCACACAATTGAAATCACCGTGAAAATATGACCAGGGCCATTGTTTTTCCCCAAACAATAGCTTTCATCACTTTTATGTTCATTGAATTTTTATTGTTTCCCACAATGTCTTATACCCTTAGCGTTTTTAATAGTCGTTCTGTCTTTGAAAATCAAAATAACTTATTTCAGCCTAAAGATTTTATAAAGAATAATATAGTCAATGTTACTATTGGGTGTTAGGCCAGAATCTAAACAAATATTATTCTTGCAGTGAATGTGAGTGTGCTTATAAATCTATTTCACTTCAGAGATTAAAATTTCCATAATAACTATTTAATGCTCATTAGTGGATATAAGCAGGGAGGATATACTATGAAGAATAAAACTCACAAATTCACAGATTTTAGGTTTCTTACAATGAGTATATTAGCATTAAATTTAGAAATGACTTTACCAACAATAATAATCAATAATAATCAACTTTGGAAGGTGAGAAAAGTAACTGTGCCCCAAATACCTCAGGAAAACATTAGTAATATTACAAATGCCAGATATCCATGCTTGCATTAGTTGCACATATCTGAAATTCATTGGCTTGTGTGACCTAAAATTTTCTAAATGATTAAATTGTATCTGGTGAAATAATTACCATAATAACAGTTGCCTTGGCCCTGAGGATAGTCCCTATTTCAGGGTGTAAAGCATAATCATTTTATTAAAAGTGTTAATTGGCTCAAATGCAAAGAGTCAGTACAGGAAGAAGATATTGACCTTAATGAGCTTACAATGAGATATAATATTAAAAGAAACAAGTAAACAAACCATAAAACACATGGAAGCCAACTGGTGAAGGTCTTGTGCAAGACTCCATCTCAGGGTAAAGAATGCTGTTGGGTGGACATACAAGACCACCAATATAAAGCCCATTTAACCTCCTTTTTTGGTAACATTTCCTTTCAGTGAAAATGTCCTATTATGTAATAGTGGTGCTTTAAAGTATTCTCTCAGGTCTATTCTGTTTTCTCTCACTGTGTTACCTGAGCTGTACCTTGTTTCTTATTACTGATTGTTAGTTTTGAGACTCTGCCGTTCTTCTTTCTCTGTTTTCAAGATTACCCTCACTATATTTTCAAATATTCTCTCTGTTATTATATTAAAAGCTGGTATATAGGGAAATCAGTGTAGCTCAGTGGTTGAGCACTGGCTTCCCACATAAGAGGTTGCTGTTTCAATCCCCAGCCCCGGTACCTCAAAAAAAAAAATCCAGTATATTTTAGGCAACTAACTGAATTGAAGATCAAATCAAATAAGAAATGAAAACAAAAGTCTCATCACAAAATGCCTGGGTTGGGTAGATATCACTTCAGAATACCAATCATGGTTTCTCCATTCTCAGAGAGACTGGACATCCCAAAGGTTTTGGTGTTGCTCCTGAAGTGGCCACCCTGTTTACAATGTGCCACTTTTTGACCCAAGGACAGCTATGTCATAAAGGCTAAGCAGTGCCTGGTAAGAGATCCTTTCCTCTGTTAGCTTTTGAACTGTGTGATTTTGAAAAAATAAGTCAGTTAACAGTAGGAGCTGAGGGTGAAGAGGTATATGATGTAGAGCAAAGGAGAGGCCACTATGATATGCTTTGAATTATTTGAAATAACAAGGGAGCAAAATTTAAGAGGAAGCAAAGGAGGCCATTTGGCTGCAAAAGAGAATAGAGCAAGCATTTAAAAAGAAGAAGCGGCAATACTGAGAGGGAGAAAGAGAGCCAAAAAATGGCTGCCAGTCTTCCCCAGGAAGCTTCATTTCATTCTAGTTTCAAGTCATGAGCAGCCCCACAACAGTTCTTCTTGGTGAGCTACATTAAATGAATTCCTGGTGCTTGTATCAGAGTCATCAATGACTCTTCTCCCTCTCAACCCACATCTAGTCCATAACCTTCTAAATATTTATAGAATCTGACTTGTGATTCAAGCACCATCATCTCTCTGTATTATAAAGTTGCCTCCTTAATGCCCTGCTTCTGCCTTTGCCACCTGAAAGTCTGTTCTCTGGCAGCAGCCAGAGGGCCCTTTACAAATGCATGACAGATCATTCGTAAATATCAGCAATAGTCACTGATATTTTCCCATCTCACTCAGAATAAAGTAGAAGTGCTTACAGTGGCCTAGGAAGCCCTGTGTGACCTACCTCACCCTCACTCCCGACTCCTGTGATCGTATCTCCCATCTTTCTACCCTTATCCTGTTGTAGCAAAGTCAGGAGTTCTGAGTGGCAGAAAAAACCCAAATGGCACTTGGAGAAGTGGAAGAACAGCTTTATTATGTGCAGGTCCAGAGGACAGTCAATCTCCAGATTCTGAGCCCTGTTTTTCAGCTTTCATAGGTTTATATAGGATTTTATGCAGGACTGGCATGACTCTCATTTATTGGCTAAGGCATTGCTAGGCGAAATTTTGCAAGTGGGGTTACAGAAGCAGAAGGCAGGTTCAAGGTCATGCTATTGTGGGCTGATTTACAGAAGCAGGGGACATGAGTGGCTCCTTAGATTACAGAAGCAGGGGGCAGGAGTGGCTTGATAATCTTCTGCAAGGCCATGTTTTCACAGGCTGATTTATAGAAGTGGGGGGGGGGCAGGAGTGGCTCATTAGATAATTTTTCTGCAAGGTTATGCTTTTATTTCTCAACATTTCCCCTCGTGATGCCCTTATAATTTTTACAGGGCATCACTTGTGCTAAGTGGAAAAACAGTTTAAGATCTGAATCTCTGGGCTGTCCATGTGATGGCCAGGCCCTGGGCCTTAGCAGGCTTGCAGGTCTTACCCTCTGATTTGTTGGACTTACCCTGGCCAGCTGACAGGGAGGTGAAGAGGGTCAACCACCACACCAGGGAGCCAAGAGTGCCTATTGCTGTAAGCAGGAAAATTGCATCCATCATCCATGTGGAATTTAAGGCCCCTCTTGATGTAGAGGGGGACTGGACATAACCATTCCAGGGTCCACAGGATGGAGGAATAGAGTATGGATTAGAGTGGACTTACTGATATTCTACTATGGAACTATTGTGATTAGTAAGGGAAGAAATTGTAATAGTGATGGGGAGAGGGTGGCCACGGTGGCTGCTGATGGTAGGGAGATGGAAGAAGAGATATTGTTTGGGGGCATTTTCAGGATTTGGAGTTGTCCTGGGTGGTGCTACTGAATGTTGTGTGTCCTGCTGTGGCCCACTGGGTGGACTGGGGGAGAGCGTGGACTACAATATGGACCACTGTCCATTTGGTGCAGAGGTGCTCCAGAATATATTCGCAAGGTGCAGTGGATGTGCCGCGATAATGGAAGTTTGTTGATGTGGGAGGGGTGGGGTGTATGGGATGGGGGGTATATGGGGACCTCATATATTTTTGAATGTAACATTTAAAAGAAAATAAAGAAGGAAAGAAAAGGGGAGTAAAGCATTTTATAAGACATAAGTATGTTATTAAGATTACTATCCTTTCAACTACACTCTAGTCTCTGGGAGCTGTAGCTGCTAGTCCAGTCCCAAACAGTTAAGTTGAGCAGTCTGAAGAGGAGCAGGAACCACAGGGAAAAGGAGTTCATCTAGTCAGGTGATGCCGATTCTTGGTGGCTCTGGGCAATTTGGATTTTCAAGGGACAGTCAGGTACACGGTGAGTTGACCAGTTATCTTGTTTGGGTGGGACTTTTAACTCTAGTATGATGAATCCAAGGGGCAATACCTGAAACTTTGAGAGCAGTTGGGGTTACAAGGATAACAGAATGTGAGCCCATCCAGGTGGGCTGGAGGGGCTCCTTCATCAAGTATTTTACCCAAACTAGGTCTCTGAGTAAGTGTGGGTGTACTGGGTGGCCTAATGGGATGGGATCCGAGACAGGACAGTTTTGTGTATTTGAGTCAGTGTTTTTCCCAACTGCTGGAGGGTAGACTCCTGGCCAGTTTTTCCTAGAAGCCTGAGATTTCCCTTGAAGGTTTAAATAATTGGGGGTGGTCTTCCAAACACAGTTTTAAAAGGTGAATAGCCTGAGGGTCTGGGGATGCACCTGACTTTAAGGAGGACTAATGGGAGCAAATTTACTCACAGGGAGGCCAGGTTTTTTGTTTTGTTTCGTTTTTAACAGAAGTTGGCTAGGGTGGTTTTGAGGGTTTGATTTATGCATTTTACTTTCCCTGAGCTCTGGGGTCTATATGCTGTACGGAGCTTTCACTTAATTCCTAAAATTTTTGCTAGCTCTTGGATGATGGCTACTATGAAAGCTGGGCCACTGTTGCTGCCTATGGATAAGGGTATTTCGTGCCGTGGAACTATTTCTAAGAGCAAAGCTTTAGTTACTTTTCTTGTTTTTTCAGTGTGGGTGGGAAAGGCCTTGACCTAGCCCGAGAAGGTGCACGTTATTATTAGTAAGTACCTATACCTTTGACTTGGTTTTATCTCTGTAGAGTCTGTTGTTAAGTTTTTAAAAGGGGCAGTTCCTGTGTGTTGGATGCTGGCCAGGGCCTGGGGACTTTGGGAGGGGTTGTTTTTAGTGCAGATCTGGCATCAGCTATTAACGGTGGTGTAGAGTGAGGCTATCTGGGCAATGTAGTAATATTTCCTGAGTAGGGCTTTTAAAGCAGCGTTTTTTCCCCCCAGGTAGGTGAGCTGGTGGTATTGTTGAACCAGGGTGTAGGCAGCCCCTTTTGGGATGAAGACTTGGCTATCTGGGAGTAGCCTGTTGCCCTCTGGCATCTGTTGCTCTCCTCCTCTTTACCCACTCCTGTTCCTTCCGAGTATAGTTCAGTTTTTTTAATGTGTTGCTCTAGACGGGACAGGTGAGGCACCATCAGTGGGGCCTGCAGTTTGAGGGCTTTTTGGCTGTCTGTTTAGCTGCTTCATCGGCTAGTGTATTTTTTAGTAACTGCATCCATTTCCTTCTGACATCCCCAAAAGTGAATGACGGTGATCCTGCTTGGCTTCTAGACTGCCTCCAGTAGTTGAAGGATTTTCTCCTTATTTTTTATTTATTTTCCCCCTGTAGTTAAGAGTTTCCTTTCCTTGTAAATTGCTCTACAGATAGGCACAGTAGCAAATGCATACTTAGAATTAGTGTAAATGTTTACCCTTTGCCTGGCGGCCAGTTGTAGAGCTCGAATTAGCGCCCAGAGTTTTGCTTGCTGTGCAAACTACCGTTTAGGTAGGGGAGCTGCTTTCGCTACTTGTTTAGCGGTGGTGACTGTGTATTCAGCAAGCCTCTCTTCATTTCTGATAAAACTGCTGCCATTTGTGAATAGGGTCTGATCTGGGCAAAGAAGTGGCCTGTCCTGGAGGTTGGGACAGCTGGCATGTATGCTTTCCGTTTTGCTAGCCAGCAAGAGATTATCTACATACTGAAGGAGAGTATAGTTTAAGTTTTTCTGTGGGTAGGAAGCTAGATTCACCACCAGGGCTTGTCCAGAAAGGGTGGGGGAGTTTTTGAAGCCCTGTGGGAGCCAAGTCCAAGTTAATTGAGTCTTTTGTTGAGTTCTGGGATTTTCCCATTCAAAAGCAAATAAGGACTGTCTCTGGTGAGCTACCTGCAGGCAGATAAAGGAGTCCTTTAAATCCAGACAGGTACTGGGGTGGCCCCAGGAGGTAACTGCCCCACTAAGGTATATGGGTTAGAAACCCGGGGTCCTGTTAGGTTTTTACTGGCAGCAGTGGAGTGTTTCAGTGTGAAGTATTCCCCGCCTTTTGGGGTGGCTCCCCTAGCTTGGTTGGGTCTGGACTCTTTAAGGCTGCTGTTAACAGGGAGACCTGCTGTTTCATTCACTTTTTTGCTTCCCTCTCAGCAGTTTTGTCCCGACTGATGAATACTTTGTGACTTTGAGGTGCTGAGAGATGAGTATCTCTGTGAACCTGTTTAGCTTTTGAAGTTTCCCTTTGATGTCCGGTGCTGCCTGGGCAATGAAAGCTGCGTTGACAATTTTCTGGTTTACCGGGGCTTCTGGGTTGAGGGGGGTGTAGATCCTGAAGGCTTTGCAGAGTTGCTCGTAAGAATCTCCCAAAGGTTCTTCAGGCTTTTGAGTGATGGAGGCCATTTTGGACATGTTTGTAGGCCACCTCTCCTTCCCGTGACCCTCTGAGGAGGGCTTTTCGATACTGCTGAAGGGCAGCCTGTCCCTGATTTGTGTTAAAATTCCAGGCCAGTTGAGCTTCTGGTGCCGCTTCTTGGGCCCATTCTTCTGGCTCCAAGAACACCTGTGGGGGCCTGTTTTCACATCGCTTTCTGGCTTCTGTGAGGATCCAGTGTTTCTCTTCTGTATTGAACAGCGTTAGGAGGTGTTGGCGGCAATCATCCCAAGTGGGGAGGTGGGTTTGGAAAATGGTCTCCATGAGGTCAATAAGAGCCTGAGGCTTTTCTGAATATGAAGGGGTGTGGTGCTTTCAGTTGAAGAGATTTTGTAATTGTGAAAGGCTGATAAAACAGGATTGGCCTCCCGGGTTGGGCTGTTCCATTTGCACTGATCTGGGCTGGACCCTGTGTTTCACAGAGGGGTATCTGAAGCACAGGTTGCACTGACCGAAGTCTCCTTGCCAAAGGGGTTTCAGGATCCCCCTGGGGGGGGGGGTGGGCTTCGGGCTGGAACATACAGCAGGGGTAGTGGGTTTTCTTCTAGAGATTTTTGTAGAATAATAGGTTTTTGAGGTCCAGCCACTTGAGCTACTAGGACCCTACTCTGGCCCTTCCTTCCAACACAGAATCAAACCCAAGGGGGCAGGGTTTGGACAATATTTAACTAGGAATTGATGTAGGGAAAATGATCAGGGTGGCTGGGGGTCCCAGTGGATTGTCCACCAAGCTACATGCACCTTGGCCACCTCTAGGGTTCCCTCTGAGGGCTAATTAACACCAAACTTAGGCCACTCCAATTTCCACAGAACCTGGAGAGTTCTGGGGGACATACGGATACTATAATCCCCAAAAAAGCCCTTCTTGAAGATTTTTAACATACAGTCTAAGACTGTGAGTTTGGACTGTGATGATCTCATCCCTGAACCAGTATTGCAGGACAAACAAAGCAGGGGAGCCTCTCATGAGGCCACTCAGATGTCTGCCTGTCTACGTCTCTCATGAGAACTTAGGCATGTCTTAGCTAAGGAGTATGTTTAGAGTCTGGATTACCATTATGCCATATCCCATAGCCATGGAGGGCAGGTTGGAGCCCACTTGGATTCCATAGTGCAGGCTGTGGAGCCACAGACTGGATCAACAGAGGCAAGCCTCTGCAGTCCGCATTCATTCACTCAATTACTCAGAGGTTACACAGTCCCACCAAAAGGACTGCCCTATCCTGTAATCTCATATCTCTAGATTTTGGAGGTGATCGGTCTCCCCTTCTATCTGGAGATGGGTCTGACTGGGACTCAGAACCCCAGAACCTTACCTTTCTGGTGTCTTCTGATATTGTTCAATCCATCTCTCCCCTGAGTCAGGCCAGGGTGAAGGACACAGCCCACAGGGATCCTTTCCCTGAAGGAGGCCCCATGAAGGGGACAGGTGGCACTGCCTCATTTGTGTGGAGATCTCCGCCAGCTGCACCCAACAATCCCAAACTGGAGGCTCAAAGGGCCTGCTTGGTTGGGTTTCCCGGTCGGGGAACCAAATGTTGCAGTAAACCAAGGAATTCTGAATGACAGAAAAACCCAAATGGTACTCAGAGAGGTGGAGGAACAGATTTATTATGCGCAGGTCCAGAGGAGAATCAATGTCCAAATTCTGAGCCCCATTTTTCAGTTTTCATAGGTTTATATATGATTTTATGCAGTACTGGCATGGCTCTTGCTTATTGGCTAAGGCATTGCTAGGCGAAATTTTACAAGTGGGGTTACAGAAGCAGAAGGCAGGTGCAAGGTCATGCTTTTGCAGGTTGTTTTACAGAAGTGGTTCATTAGATTACAGAAGTGGAGGGCATAAGTGGCTTGTTAGATCATTTTTATGCAAGCTTATGCTTTCTCAACAATCCAGTTCCATTCCAGTGCAATGGCCTCCACACTGTCCTAGGAATACTCACCAAGCCAGTTTCTGCCTCTGATTTATACCCTTTTCCTCTGTCCAGCATTCTCCTTCCTATGGAGAGCTGCTTGGTTTGCTTCCACTTCCTCACTTCCTGTCACTTTGAGTGGTTTCACTCTTTCCCTTCACAATACTCCCTGTTCCTTTCTCCCTGCTTTTTTAAATTTTTATAGCCATTATTACAATCTGATATAGTATATGTTTATTAATTTTGTTTGTGGTCTGTCTTCTGCTAGAATAGGCACTCCAGAATGGACAGTAAATATTTTATATTCCTGGATTCTTAGGGCCTAAAATAGTTAGGGGTACCTATCAAGCACTCAATAAATATTTGTTGAGTTAATTAGTTGATACTTTTTTAAAAAGTATAAAAATTCTATGATTAGAATCATAGAATTTCACATTGAAGGAATGGATGATAAACAGATGTTCAGAAATGAAAGGTGAGCATAAATAAACAGAGGGAGAACCTAAATTAAAAAATAAAATGTACATTTGTATCTTTACAATGGCAATTCAATTTTACTGTCATTTAACTAGAGATCCAATGCAAATATCAGGAATAGAGAATAAAATCTGTGAGAATTAAAAGGAAATGGCATTAAAATTGATGATGAATTTAAAGTGTGACAACTTAATATTTTTCATGAGAATTGTATATATAAATCCATGAAAGAAAAATGTGAAATGGAGAAAACAATGGGAAATGTATGACAGATAAAATTTTTATTAGTCATCAAATATTATTTTGACCTAGTTTTATCACCTATCACTCCCCCATTCATAATTCTGTTTCCACATTTTTTGTGTATATATGAAGTTGTAAATATTTTTGGCAGAAATTATGACTAAGGGAATATAAAATACACTATTAACACAGTTTTCAGTAAGTAAATATTTTTTTAAATGATGATTTCTTTTCAAATACTTCTCTCAAAGAAAGTAGAATTTTACCACTGAAAATTAACACATTGAACTCAGTGAATTGATATAATTTCCACGTCTGATTTCTGAGATACTAATGCTTTTAGTATTTTTAGATCTTGGTTTTAAAATATTTGATGGATAGAAACAGAAACTACCAAGAATTTAGGGTAAATGTAAGTTATCATAAGAGACATTACATCATTATTCGTATATTTTCCAGGTATTGAGAGGATTTCATAGCACTCAATTGCTCCCAACTTCCTTCCTTTTCTTTCTTCTTCCCTTTTCTTCCCTTTTATTGAATATTTATTACATGCTTATAATGTAATAATGCACTGGGAACAAAAGTAAAAAAATCTCTGCCTTTAAAGCAGAGCAGCCAGCCTTCTTTTCCCTCCTCTCTATTTCCCTCCTCTTCTTCCTTCCTTTCCATTTCAGTTTCTTTAAATTATACAAGTAATCAATGAGTACATCCTTTCTCCCCCTTTCTTCCTTCTCTTCTGTCTTTCCCCCCTCCTTCCCTCCTTTCATCCCTCCTTCTTCCCTTCCTATTAAATTACACAGATAATACAGGAAAGCATTCATATTGTCAAGCATCCATATGATACAGAAGTTGTAAAGAGTGAAATATAAATGCCTCTCTTCACCCTCTTCCTGTATTCTACTTCTCTGAGAATTAAATTTGTTCTCAATTTGGTGGGCATTTATCCAGATAAATTTCTACTTACTTTCACATGGAAACAGAGAAACTCATATATATTTTGTTCCTCATATATTGTAAGGATAGTTCTACAACTATTTTTAGTACCTTAACAATGAAACTGTGGAAGCTTATCCCTTTCTGTTCTCTTATCACCAACAGCCTTATCTTACCCCTTTCTCCACACTTACCACAAACTCTTCTAATTCTCCCTTTTCTGCCCTTACCACAAAACTGCCTAACACAGGCAGTATACAGCAGGAATTCCTAGCCAAATACATGTGCACTTACTGCAAGTCTAACCTAAAGTAAACTTTTGTCCCCAAATCCCTCCCCTCAAACATGTTAAGGAGACCATTTTCTGATCAGTGATAGATACATGGTTTAGCACATACATGGTTAGACACAGATCTGTGCATGCACCCTCTTTCCCCTCCTAAGCCCATCCTCATGCACAAAGCCCGTGAAAACCCTAAGCTCCTTCAAGTTGAAGAGACATATTTGAGTTCATCTGCAGACTCCTTACTTGGCAGCTGTGCAATAAAAACTCTTTTTTTGAAATCCTGGTGTTATGGCATTGACTTCTGTGCTCATGAGGCAATGAACTCATTGCTTGGAAACAACATATACTTCATCTTTTTTAATACAACAAAGTTCCACTCTCCTGATGGTTTTGAATGTATCTGTTTAGGCTATACAGTTGATGCTACAATAAATATCTTGAACATTGATTATTGGACACACGTGTAGGATTTCTATTAAGGAAATTCTTCGATGTATATTTGCATTATTATTTTAAAATTTTAAACATTTGATAGATTCTTATAAATTACCTTTCAAAAATGTTCAACAAATTGATTTCACCAACACCTAACAGTATTAATAATTGTTTTAATATAATTAGGAAAAAATGATGTTTTGCAAAATTCTGATTTGCTCTAAATATAATTAGGAAAAAATGATGTTTTACAAAATTCTGATTTTCTCTATAATAATTTAAATGAAATGACCTTGTTAATATCGTCTTATGTTTATTGGACATTTGTATTTTGTGATCTGTCTCTTTGTATTTTTTCCCCAAATTTATTGTTTGGCTTGTCATTTTTTATTGATCTGTAGGAACTTCTTATGTTTTTGGATATTAATCTTTGTTTATGAAATGAACTACAAATATTTTTTCTCCTAGTTTGTGTCTTATCATCTGACATTCTTTGTGGTTTTTTTGGTCACAGCAGTTTTATATTTTATATATTAAAAATATGTTAACATTTCCATCTATAGCTTCTTATGTAGTTTCAGGAAGGCCTTCCCCACATGGAGATTTTGTTTTTCAATTGCTATTACACACACACACACACACACACACACACACACAGTTTTGCATAGCTCTTTAATCAAGCTAGAATTTATTACTATGTATGGTGTGAGGTAGAGCTACATTAATTTTGTTTTTATAATGGAAAGCCAATTGTACTAGCACTATTTACACATTTAGAAAATAGTCTGCTCTTCTCTACTGATTAGAAATGTGCAATCATTTCCAACATCACAGTCACTACAATGATTAAGAGTTGCTTTCCTTTGGCATAGGAATTTTATATTTGTTGATCTCTAACCTGTGATTTTCCTCATTATCTTTCATCTGAATCTATTTTTCTAGATTTCACAATTTGCCTGATGATCACTTTAACTTAAGTTTGATCTGACCATGTTTAGTAACTACAGTCATATCCATTTTTTTTCCACTTAGAAAATGTCTGGTTTAAAAATCACAGGACTATTTATTTTAGCACTATTTACTTTAGTTGCATCTTCATGGTGACATTTTGGTTTGATGATTTTTTTTATAGAGTAGTAAATATTTTCAGGGTCAAAAACTCAGCTTTGCACATTACTCTGAAATGTTATTCTGCAACTATTGCAAAGACCTTTGACCAAAACATGTACAATTTGCCACGAAAATTACTATTTTTCAAGCTAACCTGGCTTTCATTCTTTTAGAATGAACTTAAAGTAACATTTTACAATAAGAAAGATTAAATTTAAATCTGCCAAGGCAATTATAATTGAATAACTGCCTACAACATGTAGAAACATTTCCTGAAAATATGAATTAATAGGTGTTTATTACTGTTTTCCAACTATTGATAGATATTTTATATATTTCTGTACATTAATTTTAACCATTCCCTTTAATCCTACTAGCAAAATGTGAAAATGCCATGTACCTAAAGTACATAAAAATGCTTATGTTCATGGGTAAATGGTGATATAGTTGATGTGGTAAGAAAATTATGAATGTAGAAACAATCTCTAGTTTTATTACCACTCTATATTTCCCTGTTATGAAATATGCTAGATTTTCTTGGTATCTACAAAGAATTAGTAGGACTTTATTTTACAAGGTGATTATAGTGGATTACATGGTGATAGTATAATATATCTTTTTTTTTTCTTTATAAGACACCACATATCTTGTAAGACCTTCCTAATCCTTACTTCTTAGCAACAAGAAAGTTATAGAGAATGTATTGGATTAGGATATTAAAGTCTTACTCAGTAGACAATCTCTTTGTTCCTAAATTGTTTGATTATCAGAAGAAAGAAATAGAATAAACAAATATTATTTCAAATATGGAATTTTAAAATTCAATCAATTTTGAATTTAAAATGATGTGCTTTTCATTTTTCTATGCTTCCTTCTTTAAAAATAATGTTCCTTTTAAAATTACAAATGAAATACTGTCGTTTTGACACGTTAGATAACAGAGCTATGCATCAAGTATAACCTTTATACTTTTTCTGTGACTGTCATACACAAATACATATGCATACAGCTCGTTTTTCCTAGGACACTACAAAATTTTATATTATTCATAAACTAATATAGCCCAGCTCTTATCCCTAGAATCTGTATGTTACTTTACATGACAAAAGGGGCTTTACTTTGCAGATGTCCTTAAAACTATGGACTTTAACATAGGGAGATTAGCCTAGGTTATCCCCGTGAGCCTAATATAATCATATGAACACTTAAAAGCAGAGAACCTTTTTTTTTTTGCTGGAAGCAGAAGAGAGATGAGAATGAAGAAGAATTCAGAGAGATTCCAAGTGTGAGAAGGAATCAGCATTCTTGCTATTTTTTATTAGATCCCTGGATTTTCATGTAGATCCATCCCATTTGTGGACAGAAGATGGGTTCTTTTCTTTGCTATTAGAAATGCCTCTTAAGCTTAAGTTGGTTTTATTCAATTATGTAAATAGCTATTTCAATGTTATAGTATTCAAAGAAGTTTTGCCATTATCTATTATTTAATTGATGTGGATGTAATGCCTACTTTATTGGTTGTGATGAGATGATTATTTAGAGGCCATAGTTAATTGACAGAGATATTTGGTATGATTATTATTGTTAGTACTAATTTTCATGAGTGTAACTTATAATAAAAATGATGCGATGCTTACTACTGAGGATATTACAAAATATTGTATTCACATGTGCATTTAAATATTCTAAATTTATTCATGTGATGAAATTAGCCTCTCAGTTTCCTGAAGTGACAACTGTGCAAGATTGGTCCCACAGTATGTTAACTGGCCTTAGTCTCAAAAAGTTTTCTCTGACGAAATGTGTTTCAAAAACGCTAGGTCAATCACCCACCCTCAGCGGAGTAGTCGAAGCCACTGCAGAGCTCCCAGCCATGGCCTCAGACAGCGCTCTCTACATCCCCAGTGACAACTCGCCGACAGATCTCGTGGAGTTACAGAAGATTGATGTGGAGACGATCACAGTGGAGACGGTCCCAGTCGAGGCCATCCCGGTCGAGACCGTCGAGGGGTATGATGATCTCAGCGGCAGCTGGATCCACGGCGGTCACCACCACCCGTCTCTGATTGCGCTGCAGCCGCTTATGACCAGCGATCCTAATCAGGGGGCCCACAACCAGGAGCTGATCGTGGTCCAGACGCAGGGAGAGGTGGTGGGCTACTACGACAACTCCCACAACCTGCAGTCCAACAACGACTTCGAGGGCCAGATCCTCGTCCCAGTCGGGGACAAAGACGAATACTTCCCGCAGACGCTGGCCTCCGTGTCGACTTCAGCGACCTCATCCTCCGACTGCAGCCGAGGTAGGAAACGCCACCGCAGCCGAAGGCACAGCGGCAAGAATTGCCCCCGCAGCGAGGCCAAGGCGGGAGGCAGCGGCGCTGGCCAGGGCACCAAGAAGTGGGAGCAGAAGCAGGTGCAGATCAAGACCCTGGAGGGTGAGTTCTCCGTCACAATGTGGTCCGCGAGCGAGAAGAGAGAACCTAAGACAGGGGTTGAAGAACGGCGTGGGAACTCCGCTCCTGGTGGTTCAGAGCACGCGACAGGAAAAAAACTTTCTGCTGAAGGACTAATTTCTGAAAATTGCTGCCAAATGCTCTTATTCAATAAATTATTTGCCTGTTCAGGTACAGAGAATGGTGCTCAGTTGTAGAATATATTGTTGTATTCATTAACTTTTTGAACCCATGTAATAGAAAAAGCAACAGTGAATTCTGGTTCTAAAGAAGGAAAAAGAATGTTATTGTAGTCAGTCAAAATGTTTGGTAGATGTAAAAATGTTTGGTAGATGAATTTTTAGTGAGAAATTTCAAAACTACTTTATTTCCAGGAATACCTATCACTGCCCTCAATAACTGCTATGCTTTCCCATGCTGATCATAAGTGCTATGTCATTATGTAATGTTTGGCCTTCATTGCCTCAGAGTCGAAACCCAAATTTTATGTACAATAACAGCAAATCTAAAAAGCTCTCATTATTTGTATATTGAAATTATTTATTTGTTTGGACCAAATATTCAGAGTCTATTCTGTAATTTTGCTGTGTATGAGATTTACTTGAAGCCCCATGACAACACTTTAGAGAGCTGTGGCATAGAGGTAAGCATTACAAATGGAATTCATTCACTCTTATCCATTTTTCATGCTTCTTCTAGACTATTTGTAATTATGTCCAGGCGTCAGTCAGTCTGTGATTTTCATTCTGAGTCTCTGCAGGGGTCATTTTTTTTCCTCATCAGGAAACCTTGCCATTTGAGTAAAAAAATACAGCCTTTCTAGGCAAATAACAGGAAAACATCCCTCTCCACTCTTTCTCCTATCTTTACATGAGAGAAATTTCCAGTGGCAGAAAGTCTTCTACACCATTATTGTTTGAAATCAAATTGTATTGTATGCCTTTGATACTTTACTGAATTTCTCAGATTAACTCATTTCCATCTTTGATTTCTTGGTATTTCTTGTTGAACGTCTGCCCCAGCAATTTTTTTTTAAAGAGATTGGACCAGTCTTCTCTGATTTGCCCTTAGATACACTCTTGCCCCTCCCTGTTCTGCCTTGTATCATCGAAGGTTGACCACTGAAGACTACATTTCCCAGGTCCCCTTGCCAAAAGGATCCCTGTTAGGTTTGAACAATAACAGGCACTAACAGAAGGTTGGAAAAAGGGAGGAAGGAAGAAGCCATAGTATTTCCACCCTCTGGTTGAACAGTGACTTGCAAAGTGGCTGCTTCTTCAGGAAGTTTGCTTTGTGTTTCTGGTTTTTAAGGGAAAGTTTCTGTCTTCATGGCTTCAGCTCATACTTGTCAGTCCTAGCTATTTGTCTTTAATCCCACCTCTTCCCCTTAGCTTCTTTATTTTTCCAGCCCTAGAAGGAGTAAAAACTTCCTGATATAGCTAATCTCCAGGCTATGTCACTTTTTTTTTTTTTTTTTTTTTGCCTTTTCATCTTCTCTGACAGTGCTGAATTTTACCTGAAACCTGAGATCCTGGAAAACAGCATAAGTTAACACACCCCCTCCCCAACTATTTTGTTCCTGAACAAAATGGCCTTAACATCTCCTTAGCTTGACTAAACTTTAGACAGGCTTCTCCTTGTCTTTAGGCTCCTGATACCCCTTACCTTGGCCCTTAAGAATCCAGATAGATCACATTCCACATGGCCTCCATAATAAACTCAGGAGATAACATCATGTAATGGACATGCCACATTGCTTGATCTCCCCCTCCAGAACTTTTCCAGTGGCTCCTCCTAGTCCTTAAACACTCACCTGCCCTCTGCTTCAGGGGAGTTTAGTCCTCTCTCTCTCATCCCTCTTGTGAAAGCCTACTAATTACCCTTTCTCTCTATCACATTAGTTTTCTGGTCTCTCACTTCTCTAGCGCACATAGCTTTGAATGCAATATGGCATTCAGTATTCATATTGTCCTGTGAAATTTTTCTTTGACACCTCAAACACATTGAAATTATTTGCTGTTGTATTACCTGGGGAGACCTTTCTTCTCTTGCCTAGAATTAGACTGATATGAGGATTTAAATATTATTTTAATTTTTCCTAGTTTTATTAAATCCTTGAGCAACTTAATAAATTCATGTTACCAAACAATGAGCTCGCTGCCCGATCTGCACAGAGGCCAGGACCCTGACACCAGGATTTTAGAAAAGACTTTTATTGTGATGTTGACCTGCAAGGAGATAGGAGGCAAGCTCAAATCTGTCTTCCTGATTTGAGAATTAAGGGGGTCTTATGGGAATGGAACAAAGGGAGGTGGGGACAGTGGCTGAGATTTGGGTTGGCATAATCTGAATAGTTGTTTATAGAATTGTTCATATATAGTAGTATTAGGCCCAAGGACTGGATCTTCCTTGCTGAGGGACACCTTACATTTTATTTACTTCCAATGTCTCCTCATTCTTGTAATTTTCGTTCTGAGGAAGGTGATTTTTGTTCTTTGTGTCTCAGGGGTCATCCAAGAATTTGTGTTTCTGGGCATGCTTCAAGTTCATAACATGCAACTAAGTTTGACAGCCTGTAAAAAAAAGCTCAGGAGAAAAGGTTACAGGAACGGAGGATATCCCCACAAACTGTTTTTGGCTTGCCCATGGTTTCATTCAAAAATTTTGGATGAACAAATAACAATTGTATTTTAAAATGTTTTCACAATATATTAACGTATCTCTATCCATCTATCTATCTTTCCACCTGTCTACTCATCTATAAGCATCACTATATTTGCAAATTATAACTCAGTTGTACTCATATTTGTCCACAAGGTATATGTTGACTAATAAATCATGACAACTCCCTTTGTACATGTATAAGTTTCGGTATGATTTTGAGTTCAATCTAAAGGCAGGCAAGGAATGTACTTTCAAGACAAATCCCATGTTAAAATGCTAGGTATGTCTGTTTCATGGCACTGACTTCCAGAATTAATAGGAGTAGAAAAATGTAAACATTTCATACAGTAATGCTAAGCATGGCTGGTAATAGTTTGGCATTACGGTCTAGACCCATATTTAAAATGTGCAACTTATAATGTTTGCTGCTGATGTATAAGTATTTTGTTCTATTACTACAGGGAATTCACTTTATTTCCCATGCTACATGCATATTTTCCATTTTGTTTGTATAAATACTTAAGAATATAATGGATTCACCAGTTACAGTTTTCGTTTATCTTATATGAGAATGAGCATCACTTCATGGTTCTTATAGCTAGTTTGTCAGGCAAGGTTTTCCTTCTGAACTAACATGCTTATGATAGAATAGGGCATACTTAAAATGGAGTTGCCCTGAAGGAATGAAAATGGGCACTCTGACACATAAGAAAGTATCATTGATTTTTCTCAGTGTGATGGTCGGTACAGCAATCTATTCTAGAGTTTTTTTCATCAAAAAAGACTTAAGGTGGACTTAGATAACATTATAGTATTAAGAGCTGCTTCCATAGAGAGGAAAGCATTAGAACACAGGTTTTCTCAATGTTATTAAATATACTTACACAAAATAAGTAATGGGAATTATATTAGCAGGTGGAATTCTTTTGGGAGATTTCTTTTTAATTTTGAGTTTCAATCAATGGCTTTATTTTCATTTCTTTTCTAAAATATTAGAGTTAGTAAAGAAGGGTAGAAGAAATAATGATGATACCTGAAAAAGTAGGAAAAAGGGTGAGAAGTGAGGAAGAGAGGACTTCAAACATCACTCAAGGCAAACTGATTAGGTTTTCATCATTAAACTTATTTATTGGGAAGAAAATGAATCAGCTTCTCTTACTTGTTCCTGTGACAAGTATACCTTGTGAGAGAAATTCTCAAAATAGCCTTTTAGAGTTTAAATGACCAAAACATACTACAGCATTAATATATTTCAACTTTCATAAAATTCGATTTCTGGAAGATATATTTATTTTTCTATCAATTAAAGTGACATTTGGGTTGGTCTCTGCACATAAATTCACTGGGAGTTCTGGATTATTTCAAGCACCCTGAAATGCCAAAGTCAATTGAATTGGCATATGTCTAGCTGTCCATGACATTGATGCTCACAATTTCTGACTAAAATACCTATAAGAACATAGCAAAAAAAAAAATTAGATGGCTAATCTAGTGTAAAAATGCAGGTGAGATGTCACTAACCTCAAGGACGGTGGAACAAATATTCTGGTCTTTGAAGAAGATAACAGGGAACTACAAAAACCTTTCTCTCCACTCTTTTCCTTGGCTTTAATGAAAACCAGAATATCGTGGAACTATTTCTCTCACAGAGGCTGATATTTGAAGCATCCAGTGGCTAGCTCACTCTGCAGCCCCTGAACTCACCAAACACTTTCTAGTTTAGGAAGCCAATTATGGAAGTGTGCTGGTGATGCCCAAAAGTCTTCTAGGAAGTATAGTTTTACACAGATACAGAACTAATTGTAGAGGTATAATTAGGAAGAGTTCCGATAGCAGGGGAAACTCCCCACAAGTTTGGAATATCAGGATGTAGAAAGAGTCCAAATTCCCCATTTTTTCTCTCTTTATTTTTTTTAAATGTTACATTAAAAAAATATGAGGTCTCCTCATATCCCCCAACCCCCTCACCTGACTCATCTCACATCAACAACCTCTTTCATCATTGTGGGACATTCATTGCATTTGGTGAATACATTTTGGAGCACTGCTGCACCACATGGATAATGGCTTACACTGTAGTTTACACTCTTCCCCAGTCCACCCAGTGGGCCATGGCAGGACATATGATGTCCAGAATCTGTTCCACAGTACCATGCAGGACAACTCCATGTCCTGAAAATGCCCCCACATCATATCTCTTCTTCCCTCTCCCTACCCTCAGGAGCTACCATGGCCACTTTCTCCATATCAGTGCTACGATTTCTTCCATTACTAATCACAATAGTTCCATAGTAGAATATCAGTAAATCCACTCTAATCCATACTCTATTCCTCCATCCTGTGGACTCTGGGATGGGTATGTCTACTCCACCTCTATATCGAGAGGGTGCTTAGATTCCACATGAATGATGGATGTCATTCTGCATGCAGTTGTAGGCACTCTTGGCTCCCTGGTGTGGTGGTTGACCTTCTTCACCTCCCTGTTCGCTGGCTGGGGGTAAGTCCAATAAACCAGAGCGTAGGAGTTGCAAGACTGCTGAGGCTCAGGGCCTGGCTGTCACATGGACAGTCCAGAGATTCAGGTTTCCTGAGTATACACCAACCCCAGTGCTAACCAGGTCCAGTAAAAGTGACAGAAGAGGCATGTGTAGAAAGGTCACATCTGAGTCCAACTCCATCACACTCAGGAACACAAACTCCAAAGAAAGACCAACTGACATGGCACTAAACTCCAGAGCTATCTGCCATGACCATAGAACCTGTGGGTCTCTGTAGCCCTCAGGAGAACCAGTACCTGAACTTGTATCTACTTTGACTATCTCTGAGACCCTGCTGAGGCGTGTGTAAGCGCCACCCCTCTGATGACCTCCTGACTCTTTTTTGGAGACTCGTAGCCATATAAACTCATTTCTCCTTTCCATTTTCTCCTTTGATTCAAGGTCAAAAAGCAGTTTTTTAACACCTGATATTACATGTAGGCTGTGATATTCTGCTGCTCTGAGTTGACCCTTTTATTCAAGGTCTTTTTCTAGCTACATCATCAGCTGGTTCTTGGTAGTAATCCCTCAGAGCCAGGTAGGCTCATCTCTGGGAGTCATGTCCCATGCTGAGGGGAAGGTAATGCATTTACATGCTGAGTTTGGCTTAGAAAGTAGCCACATTTGAGCAACATGGAGGCTCTCAGGAGGTAACTCTTTGGCCCCCTGCATATCTAGGCCTAGTTCATATTTCAGTCACACAGGCTCATAAGCATAGCCATCAGTATGAAGGGCTCATTGTTGGACCATCCTTATTTATTGGTCTTTGCCATTGCTCTTGGGGGATTGTTGTTGTTCCATTGGGGAATGTGATAGAGTGCCCCTGGCTAGGAACTCAGCACTCCCTCAGTTGTCATTTTTAACTGTAACCACTATGAAAATATCCAAACTTTTTAATGTACCCTATATACATGCCCTGGAGAACTCCCTCCCAGTCATGTGTCCCCTATCAATAACACGCCACAACAATGTTCTTCCCCTGTCATAGTTGAACCTCTTTGTGGTCCAAAACTTCTTAAAAAATGAAGCCTAATATATTGTCATTTTCCATGAATATTAAAATGGAATATAGTGATGGGTTTAAAGGTTAGATATAGAATACATACTAATTTAGAAAAATTAAATAAAGGAAAAATAAATCAGGGTATCAAAAAATGAAAAAATGGGGTGGGGGCGGTGGGGTTGAATGAGACCTCATATTTTTTGAATGTAATATTTAAAAAAAAAATAAAAAAACAAAAAACAAAAAAGAAAAATGAAAAAATGAAAAAGGTTTGTTTCTGACGTTGTGCCTTTCATCACTGCAATGGGTGTTGCCCTGTACGTACAGTGGCAAGGCAATTTCTTCCATTTCTTCCTCAGTGTCTACATCCTTTTTTTTTTCTAATTATTAAGTTTGTCTTCACAAAAGTTTTAGATCACAGTAATTCACATATACAATATACAGTAATAATCCCACATATCAACATCAAACACTTTGTCTCTTCCACAGCAATGATCTTTTTACACGTTCATATTATATTTGCTGCAGCTGATGTACAGATATTGAAACAATAGCTTTCAAACATGGTTCTATTTGGGTTTACATTATGGTTCATATTTTAGCATATACAATTTTCTTAATTTTTAGTTATCTTATGTTTTACATTATGTTTTACATTTTAGCCTATAGACTTTTATACATTTTTGGTGTAATTTTATCATGTCCTATATCCATCATTGCATGATCTTGGGGAACACTTCCACTGCCCCACAGTTACACTGGTTCCATTTATTCAATACTTCTTTCCCCCTCCCCTCAGGGCCCACAGAGAATATCAATTTTCATTACTTGAAGAACCATATTCAGAGATACTTGCAACAATGTTGAGGGCTTGACATACTTGACTGCCCTAACCCATTGGGAACCACCAATTCTCTTGAGAGATACACTTCCCTCTGTTTGAGAACATCAGTCCTCCCCAGGATGTGGGTGTACCTTCATTCTCATTGTATGGGTCTCCACCCAATGATGGCATTATGGCAAAATGAGCACTCACACACTCCCTAGAAGACTGCCCTGTGTCAGAGCCCCCCCCCCCCCCACCCCTTAAGCATCTTAAACAGGTTACCGTCCTTATTATATTTTCTAAAGAGTTTTCTCAGCATTATAGCTTCAACCCCATACCTGATAAGCTACTATTTTCAAATGTTCCCCCCACCCTCTCCCCAATTTCTTGGGCCAACTGACCCATCCTCCCATCCTTAGTCCCCCTCAAGCCCGCAAATCCCCAACCAAAGGTATCCCTATGCCCCCATTTTATCCCTTCCCTGTACACATATTTACCTACAGCTTATCATAGATTTCACCCATTTAGGTGTCAGCTTGCAACCTTCCTTTAGTCCCAACTTCCTTTAAGCCTATCATCCAGTCTCTAGCTCTCTGAGACAGCTTGGTTTACTTACTTCATATCAGAGAGGTCGTGTAGTATTTGTCCTTCAATGTCTGGGTTGCTTGACTCAACATAAGGCCCTCAAGATTCATCCATGTTACCACAAGTGTTTGTACTGTATTCGTTCTTATAGCTGAGTAGTATTCCAAGCGATTGCTGGGTATGCTTAATGGAAGTAACTTCTATGTACCTTAATTTGTCTTTAAATCTTCATCTGAGATGGAGATGCTTTCAGCTCCAAAATTTATAATAACCTATGGGAAAAAATTGAAGTGACAAAAATTTATGGAAATAAAAATTTTCTCTGAAGCCTTAGATTGTCTAAGAGTGTAAGTCTATGTTATGTTTATACTAAAAGATAAGTGAAAAGATTTGCAGATATCTGCTCAGTGTTCTTGAAAACTTGCAAAGGCACATTGCCATTGCCTCTAGAAAGCTAAAACAAGAAATTAATAAGCAAAAAATGAATGACAAAGGACCTGGGAAAAAAACAATACCACAGTTTAAATAAGGATTCATTTTTTTTTTTAAGTTTTGCTACCCTGTGGGAAACCCTTTGTAAGTTTTCCCCCACAAAACTAATTTGATTTCTGGTCATTTCAGTTACATTCCACATGATCGCATTGGTGCATTTTTTGAAATTTAATGATAAATTTACCATGTCTCTTATTATCACAAAAAATATATCCTTTTTCACCCTCTACAGTAACCTGACTCTGAATTCTGTGGTAAAAAATGTGTAATTGGTACATATGTACATAATTGTTCAAATTGTTGAGACTATAGGAATACATTCTCAAATATGTGGTAGCACAGAATATCATGCTCCTGAACTTTGTCTTGGAGCACAAATAAAAAATTTGTTCCAATAACTTAAAATCAAGACCTCAAAAATTCTCTGGTGAGTACTGATACCAGATTTGGGTATAAATATCTGGATTAAATATGGTTAGAAATATGATTACAAAAAGTGAAAACAAAAATCTTAAAAGTAAAATGTTACACAATGATAAAATTGCGTAATACTTAAGTGGATAAAATAATGAAAAATATTACATTTCAAAAATTTTTATATATAACCAAAGAAGCAAAACAAAACAACATCTAAATTAAACTAATAAACAAATAAGCATAAGGAACTCCAGAGAAAGAAAAGTGAAGATGTAAGAATGTACATTCTTGTTTCTGCTTATTGGAGAAAGTAATGTTATAAAATAAAGATGGTATAACTAATGAACTAATTTTAAAAAAAATAGTAATTTTCAGACAAGGAAAAAATAGGATAATCTATAAAAAGTCTAAATGAAAATAAAAGAGTAATCAGGAATATAGTTAGAAATGAGAGGCAATATAAACATGACATGTTTATAACTACATTATGTTAATATATATTTAATACTGAAAAAATAGATGATTTTCCAGAGAACAGAATTAAATTAAGAAAATATGAAAAATGTGAAAAGAATTATAACCATGGGAGAAATGGACAAATAGTTTTCAAATAAACAGCTCTAAAACTAACTATTGGATGGATACTTGACTTTAAAATTTTATAGAAAAAAAAAATTGCCATTCTTTAAAAATATTTCAGATGCATTTTTAAAGATGATAACATTTATAAAGTTGACAAAGTCAAGAATCATAAAGCAAATTAAGAGAATTACTGGCCAAATATGTTTACAAATAATGTTATAATTTACTAAGTTTTTTTCCCATGGAAAAAGCCTTAGTAAATTATTGCTAGTGTAAAAGAAAGAAAATGCTATTTTCTAATATAAGAAAGGAGATGGTATTACAGAAATAAAAAAAAGTATATTTTTAAACTTCAGTGTGATAACAACAGTGGATTTCCTACAAAGAGAAATGCATTCCATTAATAACAATAATTGCATTTGAGAAAATCCAACACCTATTTTGTACACAAGAAAAAATTAATAATCTAGAAATGATTATGACTTTTGGGAGCGGATATAGCTCAAGTGTTTGAGCACCTGCTTCCCATATAAAAGGTCCTGGGTTCCATCTCCAGTACATCATTAAACAAACAAAGGAACAAAACAACCAAATCTTATTGTGGTGTGGATGTAGCTCAGTGGTTGAGCACCTGCTTCCCATGTACAAAATACTAGGTTCAATTTCTGGTACCTCTGGGGAAAAAAAAGAGGAGACATTAAATTTAAGACTGGAAAATGCAAAGATGACTGCTATTACTAATTTGAAAAATGCTAAGGAGGAAACTTGGTCCAAAGCAAAACATTTAAGCAGTCATGAAAAACATGACTACTCTATTGAGAAAAACAGAATTATCATTTTTTTCTCCCTGATATGGTTTGAATTTCTGAAATAATTCCAGGAAATAATTAATAAATAATGAGTGTCATAACCTGAATAGGTATAAGGTAAATTGATGAAAGGCAATAGAAATGTTATTTATTTACATATTTACAATAATAAATTTAAAAAATTATTTCTTCAGTTTTAATTATAATAACCACAAAACCTGGACTGTATGTAAAAAACTGATAATAAATATGTGAAATATATTCAAAGACAAAAATTTTTTAAGTCTTTTATTAAGACCCAAAATATGATATTTCAAAAGGAATACCATCATGCTGAATATGATTATATATACATACATGCATATAGTCTTATATTTATAATCTTATAATGAATTGCAATTGCAAAATAATCCCCAATGGATTATCATTAATCTTATTATTATTAATTTGAAATGGCCATGTGATTCTGAAGCCCACCTTCGTGAGAATAAATGGGTGAGAATAGATCACATTTTGCAAATGAAGAATGAAGTTTCCCTTTCTAAGTTAAATGATAAACTATGATATTTAAATATATGATTCTGATATGATAATCAACTGATTGATTGGTTAAAAAGGATAGGTAGTGCAAATGCAGTTACTTGTTCTTCAAAAACACTGCCTCTCCGTCTTTGGGACATGGAGCTGCCCTGGATGGTGCCTCAGAGGTAATCACCGGACATTGTAAATCCTCACAGGGCCCACTGGATGGAATGGAGGAGAGTATGGGCCATGATGTGGACCATTGTCTATGAGGTGCAGAGGTGCCCAAAGATGTACTTACCAAATCCAATGGATGTGTCATGATGATGGGAACGAGTGTTGTTGGGGGGGGAGAGGGGGGGTGGGGGGTGGGGTTGAATGGGACCTCACATATATATATATTTTTAATGTAATATTATTACAAAGTCAATAAAAAAAAAACACCGCCTCTCTGTGTCTACCATTGAATTCTTGAGAAAACTGATTTTAAAAATTAATAAAATTATATTCTCACATATTTCCCACAAGTAAATTCCAAATAAGTGTAAAGTGCTAAATATAAAATGAGATGGCTAATTGGAAAAGAATGTTGTTTTCATCAATCCTTTGATTACCAACTAAACCATTTTCCCCAGCTTTTAGGAAGGTCTATTCAGGAATATCTACTCCAGTGGAAGAAATCAGAATGCACAAGATGAATAGATAAATGTAAGGCTGTTGATTACTTCTAATTCCATTTCCAGCCATATGGAAAACACTTCTATTACAAATCACCCAGAAATTCTGCATAAAATACTGCAAATCTTTAAGAATCAATGTGAAGGAATTGAAAACTAGTGAGCTAATAGAGAGAGCAGTGGCTGCACTGCGCGGTTTTATGGATTACTGAAAACAGTTAAGGGAAATAAAAGCCAGAATATCCAAAGACTACGTACTCAGTAAAAGGTCTCCCCACTGTCACAGGAAAATGGCAAAGAAGCTTGTCTGTCTTGGCTTGGGTCTAGGGTGCATGTTAGTGGGGGCTGGACAGTTTCCCACTGAAATTTTAATCACAAACCTGCCCACAATAGGGTTTGAGATTAATTTTTTTCACTATTTCACTATTTAATTGATTTTAAGTACCCCCAATACAAACCAAAAAAGGAACAGAGCAAGCAGTTCTAGGCTGTTGATACTCTTCAGGCACGAATATGAAGCAAACCAAATCTTTTCAGAGCAATCTGCTCTCAGCTCAAATCGTTAAAATTAACAAGCAAGAGTGAAATTTGTTAACCTGGATAAAAGTCAAGAACCCAATGCTGCGTGAAAAACAGTAGCTGTGGAAAATTACAGAAGTAAATAATTTAGGTCCAAATTAAAAACAAGCAAATCAGTTGCGTAGGGGAAGAATGTCTATTTCATCAGAGCATAAAATCATACGTGGGATTTTTTTTTTTTTTTACAATTAATTCTGGCTGGTGGTTTACTTTGAGGAGGGGAGAAAGAGGGATGAATTTGGGGAGAGCTATGCAGCAGTCTTCATCTGTGTCCTGTTTTATTTCTGTAAAAAAAATTCTGGAGCAAATATGGTAAAATATGGCTATGCTTTGCTTTGAGTCTTCTTTTATTGTTTGGATACTTGATGGGAAATACATCTTTCAGTGATAGAAAAATTCTCCTGTTATTTCCTTGAAAATTGTTGTTCCTCCTCTTTTCTGGAGCTCCAACTAAATTGATAGGGAAGATTGATGGGTGAATAATGAAAACGCCTCAGAATGATATCCTCACATTTTACTATATTTGTATCATTACTATTTCTTTTTTAAATTTAATTGACTATTGCCTTTTCATTGGATTTCTTTAACTTGATATTCCAACCGTTTTATTGAATGTATAGCTCCAAATAAATCTATTTTTTACAATTAGATTTTATTATTTTTAATACAGATTCTTACACATTAATTCACATCTATCAGTATTTTTCTTTGCGGTTGATTTTATTGTTTTCATGTTTACATAAGCCTTTTCCACCAAAAATGTGATAAATGCCTTTATTTTGTTATGGTTCAGGAAATGCCAGTACCATCATTCTTTTAATGCCCCATGTTTCCCATTTCTCAATTTTTGATTGGAATCCTATTTTGGCTAACCAGAGTATGTCTTTGAGGAATTACGCCAAGAAAGATAAAGTGGAATTTTTTTTTCAACTACCACGTGTCTAAGATTTTTTTCTTTCTTGTATATAGGACAACCTAAATTAATTGAGTTTTGGATCACAATATTTCTCTTCATATCTGTATTCCCATTGTCATTATATATTTGTTAGTGCATATTTGTTGAATAAATGAGGAATTGAAATAATAGACAGAGTAGCCCCTGAACTGAAGAAAAATTAAGCTTTCCAGCCAAAAGTACTCTACAAGTCCTAAATCTTATAAATTTACAAAGAGCCAGAAGGTTTTTACAAAGATATATCAAGAACATAGAAATAACAAGGGCATGACAATTTCTGTATCAGGAAGAGTGAAATTAAAGGCCAAATACATTGAACATCACAAAAATTTTGGCACCAGAAAAAAGATGATGTATGAATTATATATAACAGCCATAGACTTTTATGTGACAAAGGACATAATTGTGACATAAACAAGAAAACCTTCTCCTAGGAACACAAGGACTATCTGACAAATATCAGTTCTGGTTGTGGCCATTATTACACTCCTTATAAAATTTGATGGGTCAAGTATACAAAATGAAAGCAAAGACATAAAATATATGAATGCACATAAGTCCACTGAATATTTATTCATTTGATAAAAATATATTGAGTGCCTACTCTGAGGCATGGGGGATAATTCAGTAAAGAAAACTGATGAAGTCTGTGACTTCATGAAGCTTATACTCTAATTAAGCAGCTAGAAAAAGAAAAAGAAAAAGATATTTAACATTTGTTGTAAGATCTATGATAAAACTATACAGGGTGATACAAGAGAGAGAAACAAGGAGCCTGAGGCAGAAATTAGAATGAAAGCTGGCATGTAGGCAGTATAGATAGACCTCACTAGGCTATTGCAACAAGTTTGGTTTTATCCAAACTGCAGTGAAATTCAGTGAAGAATTTTAAGCATAGTTTTCAGATGCCAATGAAATATTTACCAATATTGATCAAATATGTTAAAATAAAGAATACCTAAATAAGTTCCAAAAAATTAGACTTCATACAGGCCACATGCCCTTATTTTAATCTGATAATTGCTAGTGCCTGGGTGGGTGCCTCCAACTCCGTCTTACTTTTAAAGTTCTCTATTCACAGTCATACCATAATTCTTTTTTTTTTTTTTTTTTATTATTTTTTTTTTTTTAATTGACTTTGTAATAATATTACATTAAAAATATATATGTGAGGTCCCATTAAACCCCACCCCCCCACCCCCCCTCTCCCCCCCCCCCAACAACACTCGTTCCCATCATCCTGACACATCCATTGGATTTGGTAAGTACATCTTTGGGCACCTCTGCACCTCATATACATTGGTTCACATCATGGCCCATACTCTCCTCTATTCCATCATGTAGGCCCTGTGAGGATTTACAATGTCCGGTGATTACCTCTGAAGCACCATCCAGGGCAGCTCCATGTCCCGAAGACGCCTCCACCTCTCATCTCTTCCTGCCTTTCCCCATACCCTTTGTCCATTATGTCCACTTTTCCCAATCCAATGCCACCTCTTCTATGTGGACACTGGATTGGTTGTGTCCATTGCACCTTTATGTCAAGAGGAGGCTCAGATTCCACCTGGATGCTGGATGCAATCCTCCCATTTTCAGTTGTAATCACTCTAGGCTCCATGGTGTGGTGGTTGTCCTTCTTCACCTCCATCTTAGCTGAGTGTGGTAAGTCCAATAAATCAGATTGTAGGTGCTGGAGTCTGTTGAGGCTCAGGATCTGGCTATCACATTGTCAGTCCAGAGATTCAAATCCCCTAAATATATCTTAAACCCCAACATTAACTGCACCTCCAGCACATTAGCATGAAAGTCTTATGAAGGGAGATCCCATCTGAGTCCAGATTCATCACACATAAACACCATTTCCAAAGAGGGGCCATCTGCCCTGGTAGTTAACCCCATCGGCCATGACCATAACTCCCATGGGGCTCTTTAGCCCTCAAAGGAACCAATATCTGGGGGTTGTATCTGCTTTATCTGTCTCTCTGACTCTGCTCAGTTGTGCATGAGGGCAAACCTTCTGCCAGCCTCCAGACTCTTTTTTAGAAACTCGTAGCCATATAAACTCATTTCTCCTTTCCATTTCCCCCTTACTTTAGGTCAAACAGCATTTTAAAGTCATGGTATTTTATGTAGACATGGATATTCTGCTGATCCGCATTGAACCTTCCGTATAAGGTCATTTTCCAGTTGCATCATCAGTTGGTAGTTGATAGTGGTCCCTCGTTGCCAGGGAGGCTCATCCCCGGGTGTCATGTCCCACGCTGGGGGGAAGGCATTGCATTTACATGCTGAGTTTGGCTTCGAGACTGGCCACATTTGAGTAACATGAAGGCTGACAGAACATACCATAATTCTTGATCTAGAGAGGTCTTTACTTTGGACAGTGAATGCTTGTTCCCTGGAATTTCTTGATTCTTCTTTAGGCCTTTATTCAAAAAGGATGTGTTTAGTATTTTTGATGTTTTAGACAATATGCTAGGGAATGGCGATCTGGTGATGAAAATGGAGCTGTTGACTTTACTGCCTAGGTGAATAGCATGAAACAAATAAAATCTAAAATGTTACCTCTCTCTCTCCTTCCTTCCCTCCTGTCTCCTGCAGCAAATCTATTTCTGAAATCCCATTCAATTTAACAAATATTTATTGACTGCTCCTTAAGTGTTAGAAGGCAATGACCTCTGTACTGAGAATACAACACTGGTCTTTTGCCTTTAGAAAGAACTATTTACTTTGAAAATTCCAGGAGTCTCCCTACATCTGACCTGCAGAATCTTTCCATTGGCCTACTGGATTTTCTGTTTGCTGTTTTAAGAGGAAGCTGAGCTGAATTGATTTTGATCTTGTTATGGTCCCTTCTCTGGCAGGAAATGCTTTTGCACCTGGTTTGTTGTGGTCACCTACTTCTAGAAGGATACCCAAGCAGACACTGTATCTATCATGCTTGCTTGGTAGGAGTTTATGTGTGTGTGTATCCATTGGCCTTTTAGTAATGCTCAGCCCTCAAAAAGAAGATATTAAAAAAAAATTCTCTTAGGGTCTCTGTGATGGTTTGGCACTATGCACCCCAGAAAAACATGTTCCCCAGGAAAATCCATTTCTGTGGGGGGACCCATTTTAAATAAGATCTCTTCAAGATGTGACTTCAGTTAAGGTGTGGTCCAAATGAATGAGGTTGTGCTATAATCTGTGTTACTGATTTCCTTTATAAGCGGAGTCAAAGTCAGAGACAAAAAAACAGAGAGAGCATCCAGAAGCTGAAAACTAGTGAACTGAGAAGAGAAGGGAAAGGCCAGGAGAGACCTTCATGTGCGTTGCTGTGTGACAGGAGCCAAAGATCAAGGATCACAAGAAGCTAGCCCCAGAACGCCAATTTTCAGGAAGAAAGCACCACCTTGATGACACCTCCATTTGGACTTTTACTAGCCTCAAAATCATGAACCAATAAATTCCTATTGTTTAAGCCAACCCATTGCATGGTATTTGCTTTAGCAACAAGGAAACTAAACAGTCTCCTTTACTCTTTCTTAGCCTTTGAAATTAAAGAAAATGTTAATGTAAATATTAGGATATAGATAACCAGCAAACACGACCCTAAAAATTGTGCTAGGGTGGTTCAAAATGGAAACTCTTGCCATTTTCCAATATCTATTCAGTTGTTACCTTCTTTATGAAGTATTTCATCATTCCATAAATAGGTTGAAATCTCCATCTTCTTGAAATACTTATAGTTCTTTATGAATTAAACAAGGTATTTTTGCAAAACCTGAGGTGATGATGCTGTTAATGATTGAAATAAGGTGCCATCCCATTCCTGTGTGCATGTGTATATGAATAATAGTCCTAGATGATAAGTAAAGATTGTCTATGGTAAACATTTTCGCCCCAAATTTACATAGATGTAGACTGGTATCTTGGAAGAATAGGGAATAGAACAGTGGATTCCATCTTTTCTGTACAATGGCACCATCTGGATACCTTTAATAATACAGAAGACTTCTCCCTACCTCCAAACATTCTGATTTAATTTGTCTGAGGTGTGACCTGGGCACACCTCACTGAAAGAACTGAGTTAGGGCCCTGACCTTCCTTCCTCAAGTGAGATATAAAGATAATTAAATGTGTCTGATAAATTGGGGTGTTAGCCTTAAGAAACTACATATAGAAAGGGACAATAGTCACTCTTAAGAAGATATTTACTACAAAAGAGAGGACTGGGAGCTATCTTTGGTGTGGAGTTTCACTGGGAAACTCTTTCTGGTTCCTGTCCTGGCCTAGATACTTTCGTGCCTCATGTGAACTCCATGAAAAATGCATGGATCTGTACAATCAAACCAAGTTTTACAGCTAAAGAACTGTACCAAGTGGGACTCAGTCAGTTTTTTCTGGAGCCCCATGGATTGTGACTAATTGAGCATATTCGATTGTAACTAGACAAATCACCTCAGTTCTGGAAAATTGGTGGAGATATGTGCTAGCTGACAACTGGTAGACATGAATGGAATAAAGGAATGTGTGGCTTGATCAGCACCTCATCTTTGTGGAGTGGTCAGGGCTTCAACACAGTGATAAAAAACTGTAATTTTCTGAGATCAACATTCATGCAGCAGTTCAGACAGTGGGGACTTACAGGTGGGATTCCTTAGGAGATCCCATAGATGGGAGGATTCCTGAGGACAGGACGTCAGGCACTGCAAAAGGCAACCTCAAACAGCATGTCGAGATCCTATGCTTCAGGCAGATAGAAGCAGTTGCCTGAAAGAGGGTGACTGATCAGTGGACTAGTGTAAGCAAACCCAAGGATTCTGTTAACTATTTGAGAAGAGGCACTCTGCTAAAAGTCTGGGCTTGCTGTTGAATGAGTATGTCAGCAACTTGGCCCATTTATTCTCAATATTTGATATGGACATGACCTTATTTGAAAGAGATTTGTTAGGAATAAACCTGTATTTTGTCCTTGTCATCCTGTACTATAGGTCTCTTTCTTATTCATCTGCCATTCTTACTAGTTGGTAAACCAAAAATTAAGAGCATTTAAAAGTGCTGGCCCTGGGACCTTAATGGTTTTGTTTTTAATCTTGAATCAGATGTGATTTTAGGTTTCTTAATTTGACTGTAAAATAGGAAGTATAATAGTATCTTCTTAATAGGGCTGTCATAAGATTCAAGTGAAATATTATAGGTAGTTCACTCTTTATTTTCCTGATACATAGTAAATTACCAGTTATTAACTATTACTTATTTCATTTTTATATTTCCTATAATGGACAGTTAAATATTTTGCATATGATAGATATTTACTAAGTATTTCTCTTTGAGAAGAAATGCTTTCTGATGTCATCAGTCTGAGAGATTTATTAGATCTAGAAAACATATATATTCTGAAAGGAGAATCTGTTTAGACACAGATTCTTTTTGTTCTGAGAAGTAGAATTATTTCTAGAAATATTTGAGACAGCTTGATATTAGATGGAAAATGCTGATATTTGTAGCTAAAAAACAAACTCCTTCAAAGTGTGCTGAAAACTTATTGTACCTTACATTTGGAACTAAGCTGACCAGCAGGCAGAAACAATATATTTATATGTATCTCCAATATGGGCATACAGGTATCCCTTGCACCTTTAGTAGATTTTTTTCCTCTTAACATTTGATAGTTTGGAGGAAAAAGAAAATAACTCCGCAGTGCCATTTTATACTTTTATTGCTTAGGTATTTCATTCGACTTCTTCAGGCTCAGCTTCCAAGGATTCATTCATCTAAATCAGCCTTAGGCTTCACTTATCTCTAATCCCTCCAAATCATGTTCAGACCGATGGTAGAAAGCAGTGATCTCGCTTTAAATTTACTTAACCTTCCATTTCAGAAGTTACAAGGTGATTTTTTTTTTCTGCTCAGGTAATCACAAATTTCAAGTTTCTTTGAGTTTGTTCTTCAGTGGAAGCTTCAGGATGCACTTCGAAAAATCCATTATGACTAAGAGTGGCAAGCATCTGGGACACATTTCTCAAAGTTCATGGGGCTTACCCACCTTGATAAACTGGTTACGACATTCAAATTTTTTGAAAATATTACTCATCACCTGGATTCTGGCTCCCATTCCTTTTTTGCTTATATTTTCCCTTTTAAGTGTACCTACACAT
The DNA here is from genome assembly GCF_030445035.2 of Dasypus novemcinctus. Lineage (NCBI taxonomy): Eukaryota > Metazoa > Chordata > Mammalia > Cingulata > Dasypodidae > Dasypus > Dasypus novemcinctus. The sequence continues at coordinate 38,127,822 of NC_080704.1, forward strand.
AACTCTTGTGAATTTTTATCAATTTGCACATCCCTCTATTTCTCAGAAATCTCTCAGTCAGAGTTTAGCTGATTAATAAGTGAGTTGAGGAAATTGCTTAAACTGATTTTGTTCTTGAATGCTTAATTTTATGGAAATATAAGCATCACATAAAACACATAAAAAGGCCATATGCATTGAAATATCTTTACAGTGAAATATGGATTTTTGAAAATATAAGCACCACATAAAACTCATAAAAAGTCCATATGCATTGAAAGTATCTTTACAGTGAAATATGGATTTTTATTTTTCCTCACTTTTAGTAGAAAAGGATGCTGGTTCTTCAAGTGGGAGAAAAGGTCAAGCAATGTGACTCAAAAGAGTTTCTTCATCTAACTGTAAGTGCTATAAGACAAGGAAACAGTAAAATATGTCCTCCCAAACACTATGTACAAACTTAAAATTCTTCTTTGTGAAATGAATTACTTTAGTACAGATGGGATATTGGTTTGACTCATAAAAAGTTACTTCTAGCTTTTCATTTTTTGGTCATCTCTCCTATACACAAAATTTTCAGAGGAAGTATCTGAAATGTGCTGTTTTGCCTCTGTCCACATTATACTCCAATATTCACCTGCCCTGCATTTGTACAGATTAAACTGTAAGAGATTTGAATATGTTCACCTGGGTATCCTTTGTTATTAATAAGTAGCAGAATAAGATCTTTGTAGATATTGGAAGATTTCCAATATTTAAAAAAATATATTTTTTAAAAAAGACGATTCATAGCCAAAATGGAATGGTAGTTTACTGCAAAAATCGGTAGCTAGGAATCATGAGATGATGATAACCTCAAGAAATAGAAAGGAAATCTCAGGACTGTGAGCACCACGATAGAATAAAACTAGGAAGAATAAAATCAGCTGGAATTTCAACCAGCTCTGATGATATAAATTAGAAAAGGAAGGAATAAGCTTTTCCATAGTGACATTCCCATTCTTATCATTATTTTTTCTGTCATGGGAGATTATTCTTGTGGCACATGCTATTGAATAGACAATATTCTATGGTTGACAAGCGGCAACTCAGAAATAAGAAGCTCTGAGTTCTAACTTTGCCACATCCTGGTCACATTGTACCTAAATTATTCATTTGTGAAATGACTACAATTTCCCCACCCCATCTAACTTAGTAAATTTTTATAGGGCTCAAATATCATATAATATATATGTGATTCCTTATGAACTATGAATTGCTATAAAATATGGTGACTTATTTTTTTTTATGGAGTTTTACCCAATGTTGAATCTTAGTAATTTTCAACTTTTGAGTTTCAGGCAAATAATTAATCATAAATCAATTACATTATAGGTATTGTGACTTTTTTGTAAATGCTTCCATCACTATCCCCATCTTTCATTTAACATCCCTCCAACCTCTTCTGAGCTTGGCCATGTGACTTGGTTTGGCAAATGTTATGTGAATGGACATGACAAAAGTAGTGCCTTGAAATGTTCTTTCATATTTGGCTTTGCCATCTTGACTTTCTGCCATTGTCATGAGAATACCCTACTGAGCTAGCTCAGATATGCTGCTGGTTTCAGAAGAATTAGAAGCATGTGGACCAGGCCTCAATTCAACCTGTGGCCTAGGAATGATACCAAGCAAATGCAGGTTCTTCTGCCTGATGCACTTCATTAAATAATTTGTGAGACACCAGGGGTTTCAAAGAAAGAAAGAGTTTATTTGCCAGCACATAGCAAAGGAGGTCAGTGGCCTAAGGGCCCCAAAATCTTCCTCCCCAAACTGCAATAATTCTGATAGTTTTATAGCAGCAAGAGTCAGGCAGATTTAGGCTAATGAGTAATTCAGGTGGGACTAGCTCAGGTTCCTTCATTTATAAACATTATGGAACTAAACAGCATGGGAGTGGGTACAAAATTGGGATGAGTCACAATGTTATTACAATCACAAGACAATAATTATCAGAGATCATGGCATCTGGAGGTTTATTTTTTTTTTATGGATTTCAGACAAGGAAGAGTGGAATGGTTACCATTTCAATAGAAATGTCCATATACAAGGGTAAGATCCATCTGGAATAATCATCCTAATTGCAGGTCTTATTTGGAAAAGACCATACCCAAAGGGTGAGGTCAGTCTCACCAGTTTCAGTAATTTCAGATATTAACCATTGACTATTTTATGTAATATACTGGAAAGTAAAGAGGATCCATATAATGATTCAGTAATCATACTTATTTGTTAATTCTTAGCCCTCGATTACAGAGCTAAATCCAGATGAACCCAGTCTAAATTGGCCAAATCCAGCTAATTCACAGAAGCATGAATTAGAAATAAATGCTTATTGTTATAAGGCACTGAATTATGTGACTTGTTCAGCAAAAGTATGATAAATACAGCTTACTCATGCAGAAATTCATACTAGTGGCAGGAGAGTGCCATAACAGAAACTTAAAATTTGCTTTGGAACTAGGTGGCTGGCAAGTATGAAATTCATTTAGAAGCCTGGAATAAAGGCAAGTTAATATAGTTGTTATAATTGTTGCTTGGTGTGACTTGTAAAATCTGAAATGGACTTCATGATTTTTTACACTGGATGAGGAAGTGTCCAAGCAGAAAGTTGAAAATACAAGCTGATTGCCACTAATTGCATAAGATAAGGCATTATAAGAAAGAGAGGAGCTGGTTTGCAAACAGAAAATGACACATTATCAGACATCCTCAAGGACAAGACCAAATTCAGAGCACTGACTGTAATATGATGGCCATAAGATAAACCTGATGCAACAAATGTATTTACAAATAGGTCTTGAGAGACAGACCTAGGGGTGTGGCAGGTCACAGACTAAGAAATCTTGGTGGAACCAATAGTCATGGAGAACAATGGATTGGGGAGTCACAACCAGGGAGTATAACCAGCTCCTAATTAAAGAACATTATCTTGGGATGTGGATGTGGCTCAAGGGATTGGGCTTCCACCTACCATACAGAAGGACCCAGTTTTGATTCCTGGGGCCTCTTGGTAAAAAAAAAAAAAGCATGCCCACGCGGTGAGCTAGTGCCCACACAAGTGAGTCACGTAACAAGATGATGATGCAACAAAAGCAAGAGGAAGGGGAGAGTCAAGGCGAGACACAACAGAAACCAGAAACTGAGGTGGCACAAGTAACAGGGAACCTCTCTCCACATCAGAGGTCCCCAGGATCAAATCCTGGTGACTCCTAGAAGAGAAAGATGAGAAGAGAAGATAAAAAGAGAAATGGATACAGAAGATCACACAGCAAAAACAGCAGGGTGGGGGGAGGGGAAGGAGAAAAATAAAAAAAACATTGTCTCCTGGTAGAATGATTTAGCAACATTGGCTCAACAGGGTTTCGAAATTCTTATAGAACATCTAATGTTCTGAGACTCCCATGATTTCCCTTTTGAATGGGGGCACTTATTGTGATTACCCCAACCTTGTCTCCCCATTGCATATTAGGGGTGTTTTCTTTTTAGCTCTTAGGTCTCTGGATCCAGAGGACACCCATGGAGTAAACCTGAACCTAAAGACTGGAGTTGAGCTCGTCTAAGCCTAGCACAGATCTGATGACCCCCAGAAAAACTGCAGGTGCATGAGTGAAATAGAAATGCTTATTTTTACAATCCACTGAGATTTGGGTTCGTTTGTTGTACAGAAGTATTGAGGAAATAGATGACTGATAGAAGCATCTCTGTTAGGCTAAATTTTGACAAACCAGAAAGAATATGATGGATTTCAAATTGTAAGTCTATAAAATTAATTAAAAACATCTCCATAGTGGCAATTTACCTTATGCTGGTATGAAACGTGTATCTAAATGTTGAGTCAAAATTGCAGGATATATATTCTAGAAATAGATTATATTTTTGCCTTGACGTTTACCAGTTACCACTGTGACATTCTGGTATTTCTAAAGGAATGATTTGCCTTTTAGTGATAAAAGTACTGCTTTTATAGAAGATAAAGGACATTATTCTGAACTGGATCATCTGAAGAAGGGCTTCATATAGCCATAATTGCTGTCTTGAAGGTTTTCTTAGAACAAACCAAAAAAAAAATTAACTGAAGCTCCTTTGTAATAAGTAATATCAATTGCATGGGGTTAATGGGCTGAAGTGAAAGATGCATTCGAATTATTCAACTAGATAACTCAAATGTATTCAAGTACTCTCAGCACAGCCATGATTTAGGAGTGGAGAGAATTTTCAAACCACCTAAAAATAAATTTTAAAAAGACAAACAATTTTTTTCTGTAGAATATGTAACCAATATAAGAGAAACATTAAGGAAAATACTTGTTTACTTCAATAAATTCTAGCTATTATTTATGAATATTTGAGAATCTTCCGCCAATTTTTATTAGTGGGATTTGAGGTTTAATTTAAATTAAGCAAAATATGTCAGTTTAATAGATGTTTTCCAATTTTGCTTAATAGCAAAATTAGACATCTGTCAGACAATAAATAGAATTTAATATTTGTCTGCAGAAAATATGGCATAAGATTTCCACTTTCTATACTTATTTATTTATTCTATATTATTATTTATTTTAGTATAAAATAAAAGCAATGTACTAGACATGTTCTCTAAGCATTCATAAACAAATTGGCCTTTGCTAATTTGAAAGAATATTTTTATAACTTCTGACTACCTAACTTCTTCTAACTACTGTTAGAATTTTAATCCAGTGGCAAATTGTGTATTGATACACAGACAACAGAAACTGATAACTTTTCATTCCTGGAAATGAATGGCTGTTGAACATTGGCAATTGTGTGCAAAATTAGCTTGACCTATATAGATTTGTAGCTTTGATAGTTGTACCAAATATTTTTTTAAATTTGAAAGCACTCAATCAAAAGCATCTGTCTCCTTAGGAGTTTATTGTAATAAACAAACGACAAACAAACAAATAGTAAAAACATGCATGGGATTCTAATGCATGTAGTGCCAAGTTGGGGTAGTACTGCTGTACTGCCACAGAATTGGCTGCCTTTGAAAAGTATCCAAAAATCTTATTTTAAGTACTAGTAAAGAAGATAGTCAAAATGAATTTAGTTTCTTTTATTCATAAGCTTAAAAATGATCAATTATAATGGATGCTATTTTACAACATTACTGATGGATGTTCAGTGTCTTGTTCCTTCTATGCAATTACTGCCTATTTATTTGGATGCAAATATGATTATTATCAAACATTTTACCATGGTTTTAATTCTGCAAAGGCCAATCTAAAAATAAATTATGTGAGATGACTTGATAAATGTTCCCCGATCATAATTATCTGTCTGTACCCTTCAAGCTGAGCCCTAGTGCTAGTGGAGCCATGTAAATGGATCGCACTTTCATGTAAGACCTGTCCAAACAGGAAGAGCAGGAAGGGCTTTAAGGACGTCAGTTCACATGAGAGTAACAATCACAAGCCTTGATCAATGCATTGCGTCATTGAAATGAAGTATTTAACCAGATCTCCAGTTATGGAAAACCTGAAAGGAACTGAATGGATATTGTCACTTTCAGGCTTTTTGGTGATAAATGCAATGTACATGTATTATAATATTCTAATGAAAATAGTTGTCTTGTTTATGTAAAGGGAATGCCATTATTTATTTGGTTGAATGCTTCCTAACATATCTAAGCAAATAATCGGTTAGTGAGAAATACTGAAATATTAATTTCTGTGCCTTTTTTTCCCTGTTCTTCCCAATATGCAAAATTCCCTCTTAAAAAAAATCACATTGTAGTGAGGAAAATTAAGACGGTCGTAACAATTTTCAATTTTTGCCTTCCCAAATAAACCTACATTAGCAATCACAGTTTTGGAAGCTGAAACTTTACTATTAAAAGCCAGAGGTTTCTTATGATAAAAGACACTTAATGATCAAAAACCTGGTATAAGAAAATCATCAGTTTACAGCATTTTGAAATATTAGAATAAGAATCAACAAGAACAAACTAGCTGATCTTTAGGGAAAGATTGGAGGAGGGTGACTTGGGCTGGGAAAGAGGAGGGTAGTTGATGCAGTAAGACTAAATGGAAGCAGAGGCTGGCAAGGTAGGAATAATATCTGGTGGAGGAAGTGGGGTGGGGGGACATGGGGGCTGGGGCTGTGGGGGTGCGGATTCAGCTGAACTACTGAGACTTGTTTACAACACCAAACAGCTGCACAAGCATTAGCCAATGCTTGGATGATTGTGGTCCATATGTTATCACAAGCCTTTGAGTGAGGCTCCACTATGTTAAGTAGCCTCATTCACTGTTTTTTGATCACTGTTGAGAGTCATCCATTATGTTTCACTGTATCACATAAAGACTTGCCAGCTGAAATCAGGACCACCTGTAATGGACTTGTTGAGCACTGTTTTATGTGCCTAATATGAACAAATCTGTTTCAGTATGATATCATAGTTGTGAGTCTTCCCAAAACAGATAGTGAGTACCTGGACATTCAGACTAGGTATGGTGGTGTTGGTTACAATGGATGAGAAAGGAAAACACTTCTAGAACTCCCTGCCTTCATACTTGAATGAGTCCAAAGCATTGGTTGTAATTTACTACTACTCCCATTGTAGTTAATTTGTTTTCGGCATCCTCATAGAAGTAAAGGGTTCATATTGTAATTAGGGAGTGTAATGGAGAGGTTGGATAATCATTTGTGATATTCAAAGAAGATTGCTTTCAGGTGGAGTCCTGAGTCTTGGAATGATGAGTAGGAATTTTGCAGGCTTCGGCTAAGATATTGGAGTGAGTGTATATACTGAACAGAAAAAAAAAGGATATTTAAAGTATCAATATTCTAGAAAATACAGTCATTATGGATGAAGTGAAGGATCAATAATGAGGGCTTGTAGAAAGAAAAAAAGATTGGAGAAATGGGAAATTTTGATATCATCAAGGGACTTGTGTCATTCTAAGCCTATGAGATGTGATCTTATTGGGCAAGGGAGGTCATTGGAGAATTTTAAAGAGGTGAATGAAATGATGAGATTACATTTTATAAAGATTACTCTGTGGCAAGGTCTAGGATGTTTAGACAGAAAGGAGATCTCTGAAATGTTATCACCCTTGGGCCATGGTTGAATTGTGAATATAACTGAAAGGTGCATGTTCTTTCAAATATACTTGTAACTAATTCAGAAACATCTGCAATCAATATTTTAATATTTTAAAATAATTTATTTTCTATATTTTGTTTTTATCAATATTATTTTTGTCATTATGGATTTTTGGTCTCTTTTTTGCCATCCTTTAATTTTTGTGAACTATAAAGCCATAATTTTATATCTGGTAGATACACAGTCATGGTGCTGACAGGTAGAAGAGGAGGATAATACTTACTGACCATTTATTATTTAATACATACTCTGCTAGATGCTTTTAATGTATAACTGCCTAAATGAGAATGGTGGAGGAACATTTAAACAGGAATAAAAGTTCACTTGCTATAGCAAGGGAAAGTGGTTACTAGTTTTGTAGAGAAAATATATGGTGGTGTTCTCCTTTCAAACTGAAGGATTTATATATTTCATTTTGGACGACAATAAGGAAATCCTCTTTTCCTATCAAAAAGATTTTTAAAATTCCTTCAGTTGGCACAGCATATGAAGAATGCTTTTTGTTCTAGTGAGCTAGTGAATATACGACATGCACATAAGACAAGTTCTTAAAACAGAAAAGAAAGATGTATGAAACCAGAAAAACAGAGAGAAGCCATATTGACAACAATCATTTGTTAGCAGAAGGCAGAATAACGTGAGACAAGAATCTCCTTGAAGAAAACTCATCAACAGAACATGAAAAGATACAGGAAAAAGAATCAAGACTGTATCATAAAAGGACTGCTACTTTAAGTTATATCAGGCCAAGGATTTTCAGTTGTTCCTTAGTGAGGGGTAATGATAAAAGTCAATGAGACCTTAACTGAAAGGTATTCACGCTTGCTGCGTGTAAGTAAGACTGTATTCTATTCTTAATCTTTAATGGATGTTCTGTTAGTCCCAATTAATCCTTCATCATCTTTATAAATCTTGTAATTAGATATGGCATCCAAACATTGTTCTCAGTAGATGATTCAATTGGATGAATCTCTTGTTTTGTAATCAAGTTTTTTTGGTTCTCAGAAAAAAGCATAGAAAACCATATCCTTCACAGATTTTTTCTTTAATGAAATACTGATTATTACATACTCCATTTAATTCACATGACTATTTTATAAGATAGCATTTTTATCCACATTTTTAATGAAAAAAATGAAGCTCAGGAAGAATTATGCATCTTAACCAAGACCACGTATTTAGTTATGGACAGAGATAGGAAACAAATTAAAACTAATTTCAGGAAACGGACTTTGGCCCAGTGGTTAGGGCGTCCGTCTACCACATGGGAGGTCCGCAGTTGAAGCCCCGGGCCTCCTTGACCCGTGTGGAGCTGGCCATGCGCAGTGCTGATGCGTGCAAGGAGTGCCGTGCTACACAGGGGTGTCCCCCGCGTAGGGGAGCCCCACGCGCAAGGAGTGCGCCCATAAGGAGAGCCGCCCAGCGCGAAGGAGGGAGCAGCCTGCCGAGGAATGGCGCCGCCCACACTTCCCGTGCCACTGACGACAACAGAAGCGGACAAAGAAACAAGACGCAGCAAAAAGACACAGAAAACAGACAACCAGGGGAGGGGAGGGGAATTAAATAAATAAAAAATAAATCTTAAAAAAAAAAATTTAAAAAAAACTAATTTCAAATCACATGTATTTTTTTCCTACTAATTTTATCTAGATATACATCTTATCTGTGAAATATCTTCTTAAATATCTGACTAAATTGCAAATGGCATCAGTGTGGGAAAGTGATACATAATGATAAAAATAAGAGAAGATTAATTACCTCATTTATTCATCCAACTAATATGTATTCAGAGCCTCTTGTATGTCAAATTCAATCTTACAGATTATCCTAGAGGCATGTGAAGAATGGATCTTGTGTAAGAGAGTTGGTGTTTGCAAGAGTAGGTGGGAACATTAAGTGTATGAAATGGAGCCCTTGATATGAGCATGATATGGAGTATTCGAAGAGCTGTGCCAAAGTATACTGGTTTCCTAGAAATTAGAGTTGGCAGTTTTTGATCACATAGCAAGATATAACATTTTATATATATTCTTTAATGAATATACTTCAGTGTGCATGAATATGGAAGTGCTTAAAGTCTGAGATTTTGAAATGTCAATGTTTTTCTGTTCTCTGCTAGTATACTATAATGCATTCTTAGATTAATTGTCCTGAATCCTTCTTCCAACCAACTTAATTACCAACTCAATCAAGAGACAACTTTTTTCAATATATATGAAGGAAGCCAGATTTCCTGTGCTAATGAAATAGCTTATTTAGGAGTTTCCCAAAATTCTTATCTCCCCCACCCCCACCATTTTAAAAAATAATGAGTCATTCTGTTTTTCATTCCTTTAAACTTTTACAAGGAGAGTATTCAATTATCAAGAATAACCTGAAGTAATCATACAACAAATGCTCCCACAGAGCCTAGATTCTGTAAGTACAATTTTGCTCTTTATGCTTTACCACATATCTATACATCCCTCTATCAATCCATCAAGTCACCTTATTTTTATAATGTGATTCCAAGGAAGTTGCAGAAATCAGTACATCTTACTACTAAGCTCTTCAGCAGATGTATCGTTAACTTAAGGTCAGTATTTATGCTCTTTTTCTTACAACTTTATTGTTTGTATTTCTGTACAGTAAGGTGAACATAGTTCAAGTATACTATCTGATGATTCTTGACATATATACACCCATATATATCTAAGTATATGTATATGCTTGGGAGTTCATCACTGAAGTCAAGGTACTGAAAATTCTTATCACTCTCAAAAGTTTTCTTGTGCCTCATTGCAATCCACACCTCTTTCTACTCCCATCCCCAGGCAACAACTGATCTGCTTTGTTACATATATATTATTTTATATTTTCTGTGATTTTATATAACTTGAATCATACTTATGTACCATTTGTTTTTGATTAAAAGTCATCCATGTTATTATGTTACCAATGGTTTGTTCCTTTATATTGCTGATTAGTATTTCACTGAACAAATATACCACAGTTTGTTTACCTATGCCCCTTCTGAGAGACAATTGGGCTGTTTCCAACTGTGGGACTAATATGAATAAAAGTGCTATGAATATTTTACATTAGACTTTTGTAGTTATATGTTTGCATTTCCTGGGATAAATAACTAAAAGGGTATGGTTCATTCACAGGTAGGTGTTGGTTAAGTATTTTTTTTTCTTTTTTCCGCTTGCTGTCAATTTTCTGTGTCCCTTTGCTGTGTGTTCTTCTGTGTCTGTATTTATATTTTTATTTTATTTATTACCCACCCCCCTTGCGGCTTGCTTGCTGTCTGCTCTCTGTGTCCATTCACTGCACATTCTTCTGCATTTTTGCTTGTCTCCCTTTTCATTGCATCACCTTGCTGAGTCAGCACTCTGCCGCTCTTGCTGGCCGGTGGCTATCTATGGCATTTTCTGTGTCTATTTGCTGCATCTTCTTCTTTGTCCGCTTCTGTTGTTGTCAGCGGCACGGGAATCCGTTTCTTTTTGTTGCGTCATCTTGTTGTATCAGCTCTCCATGTGTGCGGCACAATTCTTGGGCAGGCTGCACTTTCTTTCTTGTTGGGCGGCTCTCCTTACAGGGCACACTGCTTGTGTGTGGGGCTCCCCTACGTGGGGGATAGTCCTGTGTGGCACGGCACTCCTTGCGCACATCAGCACTGCACATGGGCCAGCTGCACACAGGTCAAGGAGGCCCAGGGTTTGAACTGTGGACCTCCCATGTGGTAGACAGATGCTCTAACCACTGGGCCAAATCTGCTTCCCTGTATATCTTATTTTGTAAAGTGGCAGTTCAAATCTTTTGCCAATATTTAAATTGAAATTTTTAATCTTTTTATTATTGATTTGTAGTTCTTTATATATTCTGGCTGCTAGTACTTTAACAGATATCTGCTTGATAAGTATTTTCACACAGTTTGTGGATTGCCTATTCATTTCTTTTGATAAGAAGATCACTTTTTCAATTTACCAATTAAAAAAAATACAAAGATGATAATTTATCATTTTTAAATTTTTTTTATGCTTATTGATTTCTGTGGCCTAAGAAACCTTTACTAATCCCCAGATGAAGATATTATCCTATATTTTCTCATAAAAGTTTTATATTTTACATTTTAGATTATGGTCCATCTTAAATTAGCTTGGGAGTAAGCTATAAGGAAGAGGTCAAGATTGATTTTGTTACATATAGACGTCTAAATGTTCTAGCAAGATTTATTGAAAATAATTTCTTCCACTGTTGAATTGCTTTTGATGCTTTTGTCAAAAAAGTCAAATGACCATAAATATGCAGGTCTTTTTCTGGACTCTCTGTTCTGTTCTATTGACCTATCTCTATCCTTATGTGAGTACAATGCTATCTTAACTACTATAGAATAATATAATATATCTTGAAGTCAATTAGTGTAATTCTGCAAATATGTTATAGCCTTAAAGATTTCTTATGGTAGTTTCCTAAACATTTAACTTTTAACTTCCATTATGCAAAATCATTTATTAGAAGTGTTTAAAGCAACTACTGACAATTTAAAGATTTTTTAAAAATTTAATTGCACAAATTGTATTTTAAATCTTGAGAACAAAAGACCTGAGAGGCATAATTGGTGTTTTTATTTATTATGATTAATGCCTAAGTTCAAAGTGTCACTTTTGCTATTCTTGTTAAGGACTCACTTCATTGTTTAAGTTGTTTATTTAATTTCTGCTTTTCCCCCTGACCTCTTCTCCTAATCCTATTGCAAATAACATGCTTATTTTTAAAGTTAATCCTCCAGCAAATGCCAATGTTCTAAATGGGACATGTTTCTTCTTAATAGGAATTCTCTTCATTTATTTCTTCTATCACCATTTTCTTTCTTAAACCTTAATTTTTCTGTTTAATCACTCTGTGTGATTGCATGTCCTTTTATGTTATTTCAGCCTGCTCCTTTCATGCTTTAGAATGTCAGTTAATTTATTTTGGAATCCAGTCTTATGTGTTCTAAGGATTGCAAAGTTGTAAACTATACTGTATAGTACTTAGCAAATAGTGCATGAAAATATAATACCTAAATAATAACATTAATTTTATGGAAATATAAGAAGAAATTAACCATTCATGATATCTGTGAAAGGATAATGGTCTGATTTCTCAGGAACCTCAGTCCCACCCAGGCCATAAGGAGTTTTTAAAAGTTAAGCAAATGTATCATAAACAATAGCCTTTTCCTTTTCAGTCACTGCCATTCTGTCTCTTGGATGGAATTAAATGATACTCAATTTTTTAAAATAAATTTCACTCAGTATATCTAGGTTCCAGTATAGTTAACAGGTTTTGATTTTCTAATAACCCGAACATCATTGACTTTTCTTTTTTTCATTTTTCATTTTTCATTTTATTTTATTTATTCATTTTTAAAAAAATATTACATTCAAAATATATGAGGTCCCCATTCACCCCTACCACCCCCACCCCACCACTGCCCCCACAGTAACACTCTCCCCCATCATCATGACACATCCATTGCATCTGGTGAGTACATCTCTGGGCATCACTGCACCCCATGGCTAGTGGTCCACACCATAGCCCACACTCTCCCACGTTCCATCCAGTGGGCCATGGGAGGACATACAATGTCCAGCAATTGTCCCTGCAGCACCACCCAAGACAACTCCAAGTCCCGAAAATGCCTCCACATTGACTTTTAAAAACCTGTATCTAGATGAGATTGCCATAATTCTGAAGTATTTTCCCTCACATTATGAAAGCACAGACTGATGTTTATTTTTCAATAGTGAGAACTGAAAAACAACAAACAAGTTTAAGGATATTGATATATGTTCATTTTTTATTTTTCTGCCCAATATCACCATTTATAGAAAGAGTTTTCAGAATGTTTGGTCCTTGGCATCATCATTGTTGGCTATTATATTGTAGTAATATATTCATTAACCTTTTAAAAAACAATTTTGTTGTTTCTGGTGGGCTATGGGTTGGCTGCAAATACCCCCATAAAGACATGTGTACAAATAGGAACCAGTACCGTTAGCTAAGGACACCATCTCTTCTAGAACTGAGGAAGTCACACAGAGCAGGAATTAAAGAGCACCTCACTGCAGCTTCTCTAAATTCCTATAATCCTAAAAACAACATTTGAATGTGTCAGATTATGTCCACATAGGTTTATGACCCACTTAAATGGAGTAGCCATTTCTTGCTGTATCATTTGGATATAAATGAAACAATACCCTTGATGTGAACTATTAGCATATTTCGAAACATGGGACCTTTTTGGTTCTTCAGACAAATTAAACATTAGCCAGTCTATATTTCCCTAAGAAGCAGGAAAACAGTGAAATGTCCAAATATCCAGTGATATTGTCCAGTGAAGTGTCAGGCGATATTGTCCAGAAATTACCACACATGAGTCAAACAGTCCAGAGAGGCCATATCCACCCAATATATCTAATGACATAACAATTTAAAAGCATATTTCCTCATTGCAGCTTGGGATGACATTGAAACATGATTAATTTGGAAAATACCAGTGTTTTATTATAAAAGCATAAAATCTTGACTGAGATTCCAGAACTAATATTTGTATTGTGCACTAAACTCAGGGAAAGAAGCCATTAAATCAAACAACCAAAGAAAAAATGGAGATGAGCAACGTGAGAATACGTTCATATAAACAAACCCAATTTACTGTGTATATTTTGAATTACTATGTAAGTGAATGTAGTAGGTTTGAACTGGTATCTCTCTTTAAATTGTGTATTGTGAGGGTTTGAAAAATTACATCCAAAACTTTTTGAAACTCCTCTCTTCAAAAGCTGAAGGAACTTAAATACCCTCTTCTTGAGTTCAGACTCACTTAGTATCTCTGTTCTAAGGAATAGAAAACTTCAGAAGTGATTATATGTCATTTCTGAATTTAGCTTATTAAAAGATCACAGCTTTCATCTTTGGTTCTCTCCCTCTCCCTCTCTCATTTTCTCCCTCCCTCTCATCACTGGGAGAAGCAAGATTCCATTTATGGAGAGCAAACATGGTAAGGAACCGAGGACTCCAGCAAACTTCCAATGAGGAAATGGGCACTGCCAACAATGTGAGTGAGACTGGAAGGGGATTTGCAAATCCATGGTACCCTGGGACTGCCTTGGTCTGCCAACAACTTGACTACAAATTCATGAGAGACCTCCAGATCTAGAAACACCCCACTCAACAATTCCTGGATATCTAACTCTCATAAACTGTGTGAGATAATAAATGTTTGCTGTTTAAAGCTGCTATATTTTCAGTATGTTCTTATGCAAACATAACATACATACTTATATATATATATATATATATGTACTTGTGTATACATGCACACAGACAGAGAGATGAGATAGAGCAAAGAGAAATATAATTTTGGGGGCAAATAATATTTGTATGTAAATTAAGACAGAGGAATGTTTTTTTTTTAAAGATTTTATGTATTTATTTCTCCCGCCTCCATTGTCTGCTCTCTGTGTCCTGTCCAGTCATTGTGTGTTTTTCTGTGTCTGCTTATATTCTCATTAGGTGGTTCTGGGAACCAATCTGAGAATTTCCAGAGTGGGAGAGAGGTGATCATATCCTTGCACCACCTCAGCTCCCTGGTCTGCTACATCTATTATTATCTCTCCTCTGTGTCTCTTTTTTGTTGTTGTTGCGTCACCTTGCTGTGCCAGCTCTCCATGTGGGCCAACACTCCTGCATGAGACAGCACTCCTGCATGAGACAGCATTCCTGCATGGGGCAGCTCCTGTGTGGGGCAATACTCTGCACAGCCACCACTCCACGTGGGCCAGCTCGCCACATGAGCCAACTTGCCTTCACCAGGAGGCCCTGGGTATTGAGCCCTGGACCTCCTATATGGTAGACAGGAGCCCAATTGCTTGAGCCACATCCACTTCCCTAGAGGAAAGTTTTTGACAAAGTAAATTCTAAAAATGCAATATGAAATAATACCAGTGTCTGTTTTGGTCCAGTTGATCAGAGACCATTGTGAAAACAAACAGCTTGCCTATTACATAAATATCCCTAATGACCAACTCACAATTCTATAATAAAATTATTCCATATGGCTACTTATGGGAGATGTTTCATAGCTGAACTATCCAGATGACAAAAGCATATAATTCAATCACTCTTTATTTTTTATTAAGGGAGGGCATTAAGAAATATTCTTGGTTTCCCTTTAAGCAACTCATTAGGTACCTAAACTTGGACTAGGTAGGTAACAACTTTCTCAAGTTCATTCAAAATACCTTACTAGTCTATTTTTAGATTAATCTGTGGAAAGAAGTCAGGACCATTTCCATGTTAAAGACAATACAAATAATAGCTTAAATGTGAGATACACCAAAATATATTTGTCCTTTATTGTTTCATATTTTTGGCCAAGCCAGATTTTTGTAATAATATAAATGCCAGAATTTTGTCTATGTGGGATAAGAATGATATGAAACACATTTATTACAATTTCATTCAAATATAATGAATTATATAATAAGTGAAAATTTCAGAAGTTATGATGAAGAAACAAATATTATAAAAACATCAAATTGCTTCTATTGCTTTAGTCTTTAAAATATTTGTAATGACTTATGTATTGCTTCTTTGCCCTTGTAAAGACTTATAACTCTCTTGTTCCCACAGTTAGTTACCATCTCTACTATTTCTATTGATGACCAGAAAGACATATGTGATTATTTGTTTATACGATTATAATTAAATTTATGTTTTGTGTCTGAATTATTTACTATTTCAATTCCCCTTGTAAAAAAATTGTAACCTTAGAAACTGTTTTGTGGGCTGCTAATTTTCTAATTATTATTATGCCCATTATATACTCTGAGGTTTGAAGTCCTGAAAATATATATGAATAACCTAAACTGACTGTGTGGCCTAAGGTATAAAATGACTGCTTTTGCAAATAAGAAACACTCATACAATTTGCAACTATAAAGTTTGATATTGTCATAGTGATGCATCTCATTGCAAAGTTGCAATTGGCTATTTTATTAACAGGATTTTAACTCATTTTCTATTAGTACCTTGACATTGTGTAACAGCTATTTTTTTCACTAAAGTCTATCTGATGAGTAAATTATAGGGCTTTAAACGACAAAATATACACTTATATAGCTTATCACTTTCTAAGTGATTTCAAACATTGTTTAGATATATGATTAAGAAATAAACAAAAAGGTAATATATATTAGAAATTCCACAAAAAACTCTATTGTTATCAGTTTGGCTCATCATTGCAATTGGTTAATCCTCCTTATTTGGCGAACCATAAATTTGATGGACACTAATTATTTCAAAATAGACTTTATGGTCTATCACGTAGTTAAGTGTTCAACTCATTTCCATTAATGAACTAGAATCCCCATTAAAAGGCCCATTAATTACATTTGCTGATGACAGTAACTTGAAGCATGGAACCAATACTAGCGACTATAGAGAATTACAACAGAGACCCAGCAACTAGGAAAATTTTAGCAGTATATTTACCTACAGCTTTGTTTTTCCTTCTTCAGAGAATGTAGTATAATCTCCGCCATCCACCGCCCCGCCAACGCTGTTTTTGCTGTTTGTGTCCATTTGTTGTGTGATCCTCTGTATCCATTTCTCTTTTTATCTTCTCTTCTCGTTTTTCTCCTCTAGGATTCACCAGGATTCGATCCTGGGGACCTCTGATGTGGAGAGAGCTTCCCTGTCACCTGTACCACCTCAGTTCCTGGTTTCTGTTGCACCTCGCCTTGACTCACCCCTTCATCTCTCTTTTGTTGTGTCATCATCTCCTTGTGTGAGTTACTTGCACGGGAACTTGGCTCACCACGTGGGCACTGGCTTGCTGTAGGAGCATGCTTTTTTTTTTTTTAACAAGGAGGCCCCAGGGATCTAACCTGGGTCCTCCCATATGGAAAGCAGAAGCCCAATCACTCGAGCCACATCTGCTTCCCCTGTAGTGTAATTTTATTTGAGTGAAAAGCACAAAAATTAACTTTATCAAGTATGTGGAAATTGATGAGTTTAAGGAAACCTCTCATTTCAGAATTCTTTTTCACTTTCTAATCATTCATTCACTGATAAATTCCTTGAATGCTCCTTTTGTCCTATCTCTGGCTTTCAGTTTTTTCCATCTTACTCCCAGGATTGCAGGCATCTTATAAAAGATATTTGCATCTATCTCCTGGGGAGGAAATCTTTCCAAACTTAGACTCCCATTCACTAATACCCCTCCCATTTCTATCTTGTGTCTTGTGAATTTCTATAAATTGGTTTAGTCTTCATATTGATGACTAAGGTGGATTTTCTTCCCTGCTTTCCATTGCAGTTTTGTCTCAGATACTACCTGTTTGTCATTAATTCTTTTGCTCATTTGTGACCTTATATTAAAAAATCAATTAACATCTATTCATTGATCCCCATTGAGTGTCACATACTCTAAAAGCCAAGAAGACTAACATCATTGAACAGGGCAAAGGCAAGCAATACCCATATGACACTTTTGCAAGAAAGAGTCATCATTATAAAATCTTTAATTTCAATTGGAAAGTGTTCTAAGAAGGAAAACATCAGAGGGAACTAAGGTTATAAGGTTGGGGAATTATCTGAGTCTATGAGGACAGAAAAGGCTTCACTACAGAAATATTTATGCAAAGAAAATAGTACATACTGGGAATTAGCCACAAGTAGGAAACAAGCATAAGTGATAATCTAGGCAAATATAAAAATACATGAGAAAGTCCTCACAGGAAGAAGCCTGTTGGAGAAACTAAACATCGTCAATATGTCTGGCACACAGCTAATGATAGAGAAAATAGCAAAAGATGAGGCTGAAGAGTTGGGGAGTAGACAGATCACGTAGGTCTTCGTATGCCATGTTACAGATTTTCCAATTTATTCTAAGTGCCTTTAGTTGGTGAAAGGCTGGAACAGTGAAAATCATCTATGTGGGCATCTTCTTTAGATCACTTTGATGCTATTCTTTATACCTGTGACCTCAGGAGCTTGCAGTGGCCACGAAGCCTTTAACTACAGAATTAGCTAAGTGGCTTTCAGGATCAGAGCGTGTGTCAGTTACCTTGGTACTAATTTGTTAGAAAGGAAAGCTTAAATTCCTTAAATAAGCTTTAAGTAAGTTTGCTGGATGCAAGGTTAATATCAACATTTTAGTGAACTTTTAAAAATCACCATTGACACTAGCATACAAAATTAAATTGCCATGAAAAAAGGTTTTAAAAAGTTATGTAAGACTTGTACAGAAAATTATTATTTACTAAACAAGTTAAAAATAAGTGGAGGGATATATCATGCTCATGGATTGGAAGAATAAATAATGTAAAGATGTCGATTCTTACAAATTCATCAAGAGTTTCAAGGAAATCCAAATTAAATTTGCAAGAATTTTTTGTTTGGCACTGAAAAGTTGATTCTGAACTTTATATGGAAATGTAAGGGAACAAACATAACAAAAAAATCTAGGTGAAGAATAAAATGGGGGTACTCACTCTAATGAATAACAAGCCTCAGTAATAAATAGTTTGTCTAATGATAGAAAAAACAACCAATTGGGATATTATAGAGAGGCAAGAAACAAGCACCCACATACACATGGGCACGTGCTTTATGACAAAGGTTTATGAAGACTGTGAAGAAAATGCTATTTGTTGTATTTGTTCATTTTTTAAGTAAATGCCACTGGATTAGTTTAGTAGCCATGTCATCAACTCAAAGTCCAAAATTTGCTATAAATTTCATCATTTGAAAGTCTCAAGACTCCTAATCTAAATAATCTAAATCAGGTAGGGATGAGGCTCTGATAACCATCCATCCTGGGGTGCAATTCCTCTCCATGTATGGAACCGTGAACCTAAAAAAAATGTTATCTTGTCCTAAAGACAATGGCAGGATAGGTATAAGACATCAGTTATAGACATCCAGTTAAAAACAGGATAAAACTGATGGAGAAAAGGAAACACCAGTTTTAAGCAATTTCAAGATTTAGTTGTACAAAGTCCAATAGAGTTCAAGGATTGGGAATTATCCTCTGTGGTTCTTGACTCTAACCCTGGGGCCAAAATCTCTGCTCTCTGCACTTGTCCGAAGATCTTTCCTAGATGAGAAGCAGGTATGGCTCAGTGATTGAGGACCTTGCCAGCAAATTGCATCTATAGTTCTGGATCTTGCTGAGATGGCTGAGGGACAACACCTCACTGGCAATACCAAGTTTCTTAGATTCTCTTTGGTTCAACTGAGGGGTTCTGTCAGTCATACCACAGAACTGTTTGTGTGAATGAATGATATGAATATTGTGACCTTTAGATATTTCTGAATTATTAGCAAAAGGTTGTCCAACCACACCTTTAGAACATGCTTTCCTGACAGTTTATCTTCTAATTTTATTTATTTATTTATTTTTTGCAATCTGGACAGGCTGAGGCTTTCCCAAATCATCAAAGCCTCATTTCCTTTTGCTTAACAGTTCTTCCCTCAATTTATCTCTTTGCGCTCACATTTAATAAAAGCAGCAAGAAGAAACAAAGTTGCACTTTCAGCAATTTGCTTGGTAATCTCCTCAGCTAAGTACCAAGCACATGATTTATTATTTCTGATTTCCATATAACTGCAGGACACAATTCTGCTAAGCTTTCTGCTGCTATATAACAAGGATGCCCTTTCCTCCAGTTTCCAGTAATGAATTCTTCACTTACTTCTGAGCCTGTGCCTGTAGCAATCTCCAAGTCATCCAAGTGTCTATAAGTAGATGGAAGTCCTCACCAGCAGTGTCCTTGAAGTCCAGATTTCTACTAATAGTCTGTTAAAGGCATTCTAGGTCTTTTGTATCATGTTCCTTAACATTCTTCCAGCTTCCATCCACTCCCAATTCCAAAGCCACTCCAACATTTTAGGTATTTGTTACTGCAGCACCCCACATCTGGTACTAAAATCTGAGTTCCCTATTGCTTCTATAACAGAGGATCAACAGTAGCTGACTTTAGTGAGAAATTGTCTCTGATGGTGCCTTGATTTGGACATTTCATGTCCTTGGAACTGTAAGCTTTTTTCCCAAATAAATCCCCTCTATAAAAGCCAACCCATTTCTGGTACTGTGTATCAGCAGCCCTGTGGCAAACTAAGACAACATCTCTCTGACAGACTTCTCTGCCTTTCTGTTCCACTTTTAGATGCCCAGGTGATTACACCGGGCATACCCCAATACTTCAGTTTAATCTTTATCTTCAGGTCTCCTGAACTGACATCTGCAAACTTCATTTTCTCTTGCCATCTAACATGAACATATCCACAGACATCATGGCAGGGATTAGGAAGTGAATATCTTTGGGGAGTAATTATTCTGGCTTACACCTCAAAATAATTTTAAGAATGAGGTATAGTTTATAAAAAAAATTATTTTTCTTTCATTTATGAAATCACAATACCTCAAGTTACCTTAGCTAGAATTAGTTCAGAAGCAGCAGTGAAATGTTAAGGCTCTACAAATTTAGTATTGATCTCTTTACCTTTGTATTTGGTCACTGTCCAGTAACCCTTCTTGGAGACACAGAGGTTAGAGTTGAAGATTCACTCTCCTTCCTTTGCTTAACATTTCTATTTACCTCCATTTAGGTCCAATACAACTGAGGGAACTGAAACTTGAGCTCCTGGTACTGTTACCCCTAAATACTTACTACTGACAATTGTCCTGGCCTTCTTCCTCCATAAGGTGAGAGTAGACCAGAAGAAGCTAAGTTCAGACTTGCAGAGGACAAGGACAGTGCATGTCCTGTTTCTGGCCTCTTACTTGTCAATGGAGGTGGTGGTAGTTTGATAACTTTTATGAATTTCAAAAAGAGATGTAGATTATGTTTGTAAACTTGTCTGTTCCTCTGGGTATGATACCCTTTGACTGATTTAAATCCAAAGGTTTTAAGTTTACTTAAATCAATTCAGGGCCTTTGATTCTACCACACCAGTAGGGTGTGGCTCAGGGTTGAGTCCCTAGCCCCTTGGGCTATATAAATGGACCCTCCATCAAGAAGACACACAGGAGAACACAGGAGAAGATACACGGAAGAAGCAGTGAGTTCCATAGACATGGCAGAGGAGAGAACTTTGATCCTGAGTTCCTGGAGAGAGTTGTTCTATTTGCCTAACAGTTTATAGCTGGTCTTGTGAACCGACAAGAGCATTTGAGCCCAGAAAGAAAGGAGCCCTATACCAGCCTACAGTTTGAGATTGGAAGAAGCTGGTACCATGGAGCTTTAAGAGGAAAGAGGAGGTTGAACCCCTGCAGAGATTGGCAACTGTCTTTGGTGATAAAGTACCTCTTATGGTATCCTGAGGTGGACACGTTAGGGCCTGGTAACTGTAAGCTTCTACTCCAAATAAATACCCTACATAAAAGCCAACAGATTTCTGGTACTTTGTGTCAGGACTCCTTTGGCTGACTCATACAGAGGCACAGAGGTAGCCCTTATGGAGTACCTTGCCTGAGAAATCTGCTAAGATTTATGATATGTCCTGGAAATTTTCATTTTTAACTATTTATCATCATCCCTATTATTATTATTTGTATTAAAATAAGCCAGGGTAGGTACAGTAGAACTCCACCTCAACCTCTGACCTGTTCTTCTCTAGTAATATGAAAGACAATTGTATAGTGATCAAAAAACTCTAAAAAGTGCTTAAATCTAAATGAAGTTTAACAATAGCCAGTGTCTTTCAGAGACAATGAAACTTATCCTTTCAGGTCAATGACAGAACCCAAGGTGCTCACTAATAAAATTGTGGTGGTTTGGAGGTGTACATACCCCAGAAAAACATGTTCTTAAATTTAATCTATTCCTGTGGATGTGAACCCATTGTAAGTATGACGTGTTTTTTAAAAAATTATTTAGGAGGTACTGGGGATTGAACTATGACCTTGTTCATGTGAAGCAGGCCCTCAACTACTGAGCTACTCCTGCTCCACAGTAGGACCCTTTGATGAAGCTACTTCAGTTAAGGTGTGGCCCACCTCAATCAGTCTTAATCCTATTACTAGAGTCCTTATAATTGGAATGAAATTCAGACACAGAGAGGGAAAGCCAGAGGGAAGAGCAGAAGATGAAAATCAGCAAAACCTGGAGAAGAAGGGAGACCCGGAGATGCCGCCATGTGCCTTGCCATGTGACAAGCTAAGGACCAAGTATCTCAGACGATACCTTGATTTGAAAGTACTCTCAACCTCAAAAACTGTGAGCAAATAAATTTCCATTCTTTACCCTGAACCATTGCATGGTATTTGCTTGAGCAGCCCAGGGAACTAAACCAAAAATGAAGTATTATCTGTCACTAGTAACTAGGGAAAGCTAACTCTTTTCATTTTATGGGTGGTTGTGGTTATATGGGGCACCTGATGATTTGGGCATGGCCTATAACTTGGCCTCCAAGATGAAAGAATCAGCCAGGGCAACCATTAGTTTGGTTAGGGGGGAAACATCGAAAAATTGCATATATACATATACACATATACACTAAACTTATATATATATGCATACACACACACACGCACACCAAAAGCAGAAGCTAATCGGTTTTGTTACAAAGCATGTAAAAATTAGAGTGAATGGTATTCTTCCAGTGGTTTTCATTGTTTATGTTACAGTATAAATCTACAACCATCTATTCATATATATATATATTTTTAAAGATTTATTTATTTATTTAATTTCCCTCCCTCCCCTGGTTGTCTGTTCTTGGTGTCTATTTGCTGCGTCTTGTTTCTTTGCCCGCTTCTGTTGTCGTCAGCGGGACGGGAAATGTGGGCGGCGCCATTCCTGGGCAGGCTGCTCTTTCTTTTCACGCTGGGCGGCTCTCCTCACGGGCGCACTCCTTGCGCGTGGGGCTCCCCCACGCGGGGACTCCCTTGGTGGCACGGCACTCCTTGCGCACATCAGCACTGCGCATGGCCAGCTCCACACGGGTCAAGGAGGCCCGGGGTTTGAACCGCGGACCTCCCATATGGTAGACGGACGCCCTAACCACTGGGCCAAAGTCCGTTTCCCTATTCATATTTTTGATAATCTTTATTATAAATCCTTTCTGAATCTTGACTTTAAAAAGGGTAAATTTAATAAAATTACTGAATATATGTCTCAAGACACTTAATGAAGAAAGAATATCTTGTGCAGAATTTTCTCGATCTATTGTGGAAGCTAAGAGATTCAATGACCACAGATGGAAGGCCAGGACTCAGTAATAATTTTGGGAAGGAAAATTTATTTACTACCGGGTGGGCTTGGGACCTCTTGTTCAAAACCTTGAGCCCAGAATAGGATTTTTGAGTTCCTTTTATACAGAGGAGGTAAGAGTTGGGAGTCAAATGGTGCTTTGTTTGAGTACTAGGTAAGCTTGAATTAACATGTATTTTCCACATTTCCAGTAAGCTTGAATTAACATATTTAGTTTGCATTCTCCCTGAATATGTAAAGTCTGTAGAGCCTATATCACTTAATTGGCTTTCCAAGCTGGAGTGGTTGGCATGATTACAAAAGATGGGGCTGCAGTTCTTATTGTTTAAGACACACAGCCCAGGTTATTCATGATGAGACACACAGGTCCCACACATAGCCTATGTCAGATCATCCTCTAAGGGAGCTATGATGATATCACTGTGAACACAAGAAACAGAAGACACATAAAAAAAAAAAACAGAAGGAGCAGCAGCGTCTACTTTAAAAGTTGGTAGTTATTTTAAGAAAATGTTCTTTGCAAACAATAATTTAACATACAGTTACAGAAGGTACAATCACATACCCCTCGAACCATATTTTCACTTTGATCAGATATTTGTCCTTCTAAACAAATTTCACTCATTCTTTATTCCAAGTTGGTTTGTGCACGTAAAAAATGAAGTGATAGTTGTTAATGGGTTGGTACCATTATCAGAAAAGTAACTTTGCAAGCAGTCAAATGATACTAATATACGAACAGAGTCATCACATACTGCAAATAGGAAGTCAGGTAAGTTCTTTCCAATAGTAGTTTGAATTTTTTCCTTTAATTCATGAGATCAAAGTTAAGGTTTTGGAAGTTCATTTGGTTGAAGGTGAAATACCTAATATTATTACAAATACTTTCAATTCAATTCAATTAAAATGGAACAATAAAGACAGTAGTAGTTGTTGGGAGGGGATAATATATAATATAAACCTATAAAACAGAAATATACTTGGAATTTGTTGTAACATAAACCTAATTATTAATTGTGTCCAAAAAAGATGCAGTCTTCTACTTAATAGACTCTTCAGTGGTTCTAATTTATGAATATTTCTCATATTAACTCAATTTATATTGAATTAGTTCAATAAATTTTTGTGATGAAATTACTGGATACTCAAAAGTTTATCAGTATGGCAGATAGATCAACTTAAGTATCCTACAATTATTGTTGAACTTATTTGTAAACATGTTTTTAAGTTTTAGATGCCTTTTGTTCAAAATGAATTGGAAGGCTTAATCAGAGTATTTAATGAATGGAGCACAAAAGATTTCACATTTTGAATCTATAAGCATAGTACAATTATTGAAAACAGAGCTTACAAGGTTGGAAACATTGATCCCTACCCAAAGGAAGGTAGGAACTGAATAAATAAAATGACGAAGGAGCATATGTTGTCTTTTTTTTTTTATTATTGATTTTGTAAAACTATTACATTAAAAAAAAATATGAGGTCCCATTCAACCCCACCACCCCCACCCCACCACTCCCCCCCCAGCAACATTCACTCCCATCATCATGACACATCCATTGCATTTGTTAAGTACATCTCTGGGCATCTCTGCACCTCATGGTCAATGGTCCACATCATGGCCCATATTCTCCCCCATTCCATCCAGTGAGCCCTGGGAAGATTTACAATGTCCGGTGATTGCCCCTGAAGCACCATCCAGGGCAACTCCAAGTCCCAAAGGCGCCTCCACATCTCATCTCTTCCTGCCATTCCCCATACCCATCAGCCACCATGTCCACTTTTCCCACTCCAATGCCACCTTTTCTCTGTGGACCTTGGATTGCTTGTGTCCGTTGCACCTCTATGTCAAGAGGAGGCTCAGATTCCACATGGATAGTGGATGCAATTCTCCTGCTTTCAGTTGTAGGTACTCTAGGCTCCATGGTGTGGTGGTTGTCCTTCTTCAACTCCATCTTAGCTGAGTGAGGTGAGTCCAATAAATCACATTGTAGGAGCTGGAGTCTGTTGAGGCTCAGGGCCTGGCTATCATATCGTCAGTCCAGAGATTCAAATCCCCTAAATATATCTTAAACCCATCTACAATTCCAGTAAAGTAGCATGAAAGTCTTATGAAAAGAGATCCCATCTGAGTCCAGTTTCATCACGCAGAAGCACCAGCTCCAAAGAAGGGCCATCTGACATGGCAGTGAACCCCATCTGCCATGACCATAGAACCCGTGGGTCTCTTTAGCCCTCCAAGGAACCAATACCTGGGGATTGTATCTACTTTATCTGTCTCTTAGACTCTGCTCAGTTGTGCATAAGGGCAATCCTTCTGACAGCCTCCAGACTCTTTTTTAGAGACTCGTAGCCATATAAACTCATTTCTCCTTTCCTTTTCCCCCTTACATTAGGTCAAACAGCATTTTAAAGTCATGTTATTATATGTAGACAGGGATATTCTGCTGATCCACATCGAACCTTCAATTCAAGGTCATTTTCCAGTTGCATCAACAGTTGGTAGTTGATAGTGATCCCTTGGTGCCAGGGAGGCTCATCCCTGGGTGTCATGTCCCACGCTGGGGGGAAGGCATTGCATTTACATGCTGAGTTTGGCTTCGAGACTGGCCACATTTGAGTAAACATGAAGGCTGTCAGGAGGAAATTCCCAGGCACAGTGCTGCTCTAGGCCTTGTTCTTATTTCAGGCATATAGGCTCACAAGCATAGTCATTAGTATCAGGGGCTCACTGTTGGACCCTCATTCCTTCCTGGTCCTTGCCGCTGCACCTGGAGGACTGCCGCTGCTCCCCTAGGGACCATGACAGAGCACCCCCGGCCAGGAACCCAGTACCCCCCAGCTGTAGTTTTTAAATGTTGCCACTATGAGTATATCCAAACATTACCATGCACCCTGGACATATGCCCTGTATAGCCCCCTGTCAGCCATATATCACCTGTCAATAGTATCCTATACCAGTATTCCTCCGCTGCCATTGTTGAACCACTCTGTGATCCAGAACTTCCTGAAAATTAAAGTCCAATATAATGTCAGGATCCCTTACTAGCAAAATGGCATATAGTGATGGGTTTAAAGGTTAGATATAGAATATGTTTTGACTTGGAAAAATTCTACATCCTATCTTTTTCTTTTTTTTTTTCCCTAATTTGAACTTCTCTTCACAAGAGCCCTAGACCACAGCAATTCATACATACAATATACAGCACTCCTACACATCCATCACAAAACCTTTTCCCTTCCACAGCGATACTCTTACAAACTATTCACATCATATTTACTTACAGTGATGTACAGAGTCTGAGACAATAGCTTTCAAACAAGGTGACATCTGTGCTTACATTGTGGTGCATACTTTAGGACCCACAGTTTTCTAAATTTTTAGTTATCCTATGTTTTACATTATGGTTTACATTCTCAGTCTGTCGTCCCTTATATGTTTATGGTGTAATATTACATGTTTTATATCCATCCTTGTGTACTCTCCCGAAACTCCTCTCTTACCCCACATTTACCTTGGTTCCACACATTTAACATCCTTTTTCCCATCCCTTTGGTGCCCACAGTGACATCCAACCTCCGTTTCCCGAGGAGCCACGTCCAGAGATACTTGCAACAGTGTTCAGGGCCTAACTTGCTCAACTGCCCCAATGCCCTTGGAGCCACCCTTTCTCTCAAGAGATACAGTTCCCTCTATTTGATGGCATTCGTCCTCCCCAGGATGTGGGTCCACCCCCACTCTCACTACTTGGGTCTCTACCCAATGGTACCACCCACTCTGGCACAATGAGCATTCAGACATTCCCCAGGAGCCCGACCCACATCAGACCATCCCCTCCAAGAATCCTAAACAGGTAACCCTCTTAATCATATTTTGATACGATTTTCTCAGCATTTTACTCTCAACCAACACCTGACGCTCTCCTATGTTCGTATGCTACCCCTCCCTCCCCCCACTTTTTGGGCAATATTACCCATCCGCCCATCCCCAGCCCCCCTCAAACCTGCAAAGCCCCACCCAAAGGCAACCCCTTGCCCCCATTTTATCTCTTCTTTGTGTTCATACTTACCGCCAGCTCATCATAAATTCCACCCCTGCAGACGTCAGCTCACATCCTTCATCCAACTCCCAATATTCTGTAAGCCTATCGTTCAGTCTCTACCTCTCTGAGGCAGCTTGCTTATTTCATATCATTGAGGTCATGTAGTATTTGTCCTTCAATGCCTGGGTTGCTTCACTCAACATAAGGTTCTCAAGATTCATCCATGTTGTCACGTGTGTTTGTAGTGTATTTGTTCTTACAGCGGAGTAGTATTCCATTGTGTGTATATACCACATTTTATTGATCCACTCATCTGTTGATGGGCATTTGGGTTGATTCCAACTTTTGGCAATAGTGAACAATGCTGCTATGAACATTGGTGTACATATATCGGTTTGTGTCCTTGTTTTCAGTTCTGCTGGGTATATACCCAGCAGTGGTATTGCTGGATCATATGGCAAATCTATGGTTAGTTTTTTGAGAAACCGCTAAACTGTCCTCCAGAATGGTTGGATCCTTCTGCATTCCCACCAGCAGTGGATGAGTGTTCCCCTTTCTTCACATCCTCTCCAGCATTTGTATTCTTCTGTTTTTTTCATAGCTGCCAATCTTACGGGAGTAAGATAGTATCTCATTGTAGTTTTGATTTGCATTTCCCTGATAGCTAGAGATTTGGAACGTTTTTTCATGTGCTTTTTTGCCATTTGTATTTCTTCTTTGGAGAAGTGTCTGTTTAAGTCTTTTTCCCATTTTTTAAATGGGTTGTTTATCTTTTTATTTTCAAGATATAGGAGTTCTTTATATATGCAAGTTATACATGTCTTATCAGATATATGGTTGCCAAATATTTTCTCCCACTGTGTGGGCTCCCTTTTTACTTTCTTGACAAACTCCTTTGAGGTGCAGAAGGCTTTAATTTTGAGGAAGTCCCATTTATCTATTAGTTCTTTTGCTGCTCGTGCTTTTGGTGAGATATTCATAAATCCATTTCCTATTACAAGGTCCTGTAGATGTTTCCCTACACTACTTTCTAAGGTTTTTATGGTCTTGGCTCTTATATTTAGGTCTTTGATCCATCTTGAGTTGATCTTTGTATAAGGTGTCAGATGGTAATCCTCTTTCATTCTTCTACATATGGCTATCTAGTTCTCCAGACACCATTTGTTGAATAGGCCACTCTCTCCCAGTTGAGAGGGTTTGGTGGCTTTATCAAATATTATGTGGTTATATGTGTGAGGTTCTATATCAGAGCTTTCAATTCGATTCCATTGGTCTGTGTGTCTCTCCTTATGCCAATACCATGCTGTTTTCACCACCGTAGCTTTGTAGTATGTTTTGAAGTCAGGTAGTGTGATTCCTCCAATTTCGTTTTTCTTTATCATGTTCAAAAAATTTCCTTGTATTCCGATCTTTTGGAGTGTTTTTATCAAGAAACAGTGCTCTATTTTGTCAAATGCTTTTTCTGCATCTGTAGATATAATCATGTGATTTTTTTCCTTCAATCTGTTTATATGGTGTATTATGTTGATTGATTTTCTTATGTTGAACCATCCTTGCATACCTGGAATAAATCCCACTTGGTCGTGGTGTATAATTCGTTTAATGTGTTGTTGAATATGATTAGCAAGTATTTTGTTAAGTATTTTTGCGTCTAGGTTCATTAGAGAAATTGGTCTGTAATTTTCCTTTGTTGTGGTGTCTTTGTTTGGCTTTGGTACTAGGGTAATGTTGGCGTCATAGAAGGAGTTCAGCAATGTTTCTTCTGTTTCGATTTTTTGGAATAGTTTTAGCAGAATTGGTGTTAGTTCTTTCCGGAATGTTTTGTAGAATTCACATGTGAAGCCGTCTGGCCCTGGGCTCTTCTTAGTTGGGAGATTTTTAATAACTGATTCTATCTCTCTGCTTGTGATTGGTTTGTTAAGATCATCAATTTCTTCTTTTGTCAATATGGGTTGCTTATGTGTTTCTAGGAATTTGTCCATTTCCTCTAAATTGTCATTTTTGTTGGAATATAGTTTTTCAAAGTATCCTCTTATGATAGTCTTTATTTCTGTGGGATCAGTGGTGATATCGCCTTTCTCATTTCTTATTTTGTATATTTGCATCTTCTCTCTTTTTTCCTTTGTTAGTCTCGCTAAGGTTTGTCAATTTTGTTGATCTCAACAAACCAGCTCTTGGTCTTGTTTATCTTTTCAAGTGCTTTCTTATTTTCTATTTCATTTAGTTCTGCTCTTATCTTTGTTATTTCCTTCCTTCTTCTTCCTGTTGGGTTACTTTGTTGTTGTTTTCCTAATTCCTTCCAATGTGCAGTTAGCTCTTCAATTTTTGCTCTTTCTTCTTTTTTGATATATGAATTTATGGCTATAAATTTCCCTCTCAGTACTTCTTTTGCTGCATCCCATAAATTTTGGTATGTTGTGTTATCATTATCATTTGTTTCAAGGTAGTCATTGATTTCTTTTGAGATTTCCTCTTTGACCCACTGTTTTTCTAAGAGTGTGCTGTTTAATTTCCAAATTGTGGTGTGAACCTGGGCCTCTGTCCCTTGCAAATTTCCAGCTTGACTCCACTGTGGTCAGAGATATTGTTTTGTATGATTTCAATATTTCTGAATTCATTCAGCCTTTCTTTGTGGCCTAGTGTATGGTCTATCTTGGAGAATGTTCCATGTGTGCTTGAGAAAAAAGTATATCCTGCTGTGTTTGGGTGTAATGATCTATATATGTCTATTAGTTCAGGCTCCTCTAATATACTGTTCAAATGTTTTTTTTCTTTAGTGATACTCTTTTGAGATGTTCTGTCCAAGGTAGACAGTGGTGTATTAAAATCCCCCACTATAATTGTAGATGCATCTATTGTTTCACTTAGTTTTTCCAGCGTTTGCCTCACGTATTTAGAGGCACCCTTGTTAGGAGCATAAATATTTATGTTTGTTCGATCTTCTTGACAGATTTTCTCTTTCACTAAAATGTAGTATCCTTCTTTGTCTCTCACAATTGTTTCACATTTAAAGTCTATTTTGTCTGATATTAATATAGCTACACCTGCCTTTTTTTGGTTATTGTTTGCTTGTATGATTATTTTCCAGCCATTCACTTTCAATCTCCATGCATCTCTGGGTCTAAGATGTGTCTCTTGTAGACAGCATACAGATGGGTCATATTTCCTTATCCAGTGTCCCAGTCTGAATCTTTTGATAGGTGAGTTTAATCCGTTGACATTCAGTGTTATTACTTTCAAGGAATTATTTGTATTAGCCATATTTTGATTGGATTTGTGTTTGTCATATTTTGTTTGTATTTTTTTTCTTCTATTTTTGTCTTTTTTTGTTGCTCTTATACTCTCCTCCAACTCTGCCTGTCCTGTTTTTTCCTTTCTTCCTGCAGAACTCCCTTTAGAATTTCTTGAAGAGGAGGTTTCTTGTTGGTGTACTCTTTCAGTTTCTGTTTATCTGTGAATATTTTGAACTCTCCATCATGTTTGAATGCTAGTTTAGCTGGATACAGTATTCTTGGTTGGAAATTTTTTTCCTTTAGTACCTTGACTATATCATACCACTGCCTTCTTGCCTCCATGGTTTCAGATGAGAAATCAGCACTTAATCTTATGGAGCTTCCCTTGTATGTGATGGTTTTCTTTTCTCTTGCTGCTTTTAGGATTTTCTCTTTGTCTTGAGCATTGGATAATTTGGGGTGGACCTGTTGGGGTTTATGACTAGTGGAGTGCGCTGTGCTTCTTGGATATGTACATCTGTCTGTTTCAGTAGATTTGGGAAGTTTTCAGCCATTATTTCCTGCAACACTCCTTCTGACCCCTTTCCCTTCTCTTCTGCTTCTGGAATGCCTATTATACGTATGTTTGAGCGTTTTGCATTGTCATTCAGGTCCCTAAGTCCTAGCTGGATTTTTTTCTATCTTTTTATCGACCCCTTCTACTATCTGTTTGATTTCTGATGTACTGTCTTCCACATCACTAATTCTCTGCTCTGCCTCTTCTAGTCTGCTGATATTTGCTACAAGTGTATTTTTGATTTCTTGAACTGTGGTGTTCATTCCCATCATATCTGTTATCTTTTTGTGTATATCTGCAATTTCCCCTCCAAGTGTTGTCTTCATGTTGTTAACCTCTTTCATTACTTCATCAAATTTGTCAGTGATAAATATTCTGAGATCTTTCATTTTTTGTGGGAAGTTCTGCTCCCCTTCCTGATTTTTGGTTTGTTGATTGGATTCGGCCATGTTTTCCTGATTACTGGTTTGGTTTGTAGATTTTTGTTGCTGTCTGGTCAGCATTTTATCTTGACGGGTTTAATCAGTTCCTTAGCTTCTTTGTCTACTCTTGGAGATTAATTAGCTGTTGTTTTTGTGTAAGTGTTATATCTTCTCTTTGTCACTTTGTTCTTCTTATTCTAATTTCTTGTTGCTGGTTAAGTTCTCTTTAAAGGAAAGTATTAGTGCCGGGGAAAGGCAATTGTGTAAGCAAGGATAAAGTGTAAAGTAGTATTGGTGATATATGTTAACAAAGCAAGAATATGAGATCTGGGAGGATGGAGATTAGATTCATGTAAATTGTGTGGAGTTATAACAGTAGGTAGAGTACCTATTATGAGGTAGATGACTGAATATGGGAGGAATATGCTATGAGCTAA
The DNA here is from genome assembly GCF_030445035.2 of Dasypus novemcinctus. Taxonomy (NCBI): domain Eukaryota; kingdom Metazoa; phylum Chordata; class Mammalia; order Cingulata; family Dasypodidae; genus Dasypus; species Dasypus novemcinctus. The sequence continues at coordinate 38,159,910 of NC_080704.1, forward strand.
AAAGGTATTGTTTTTGTGAGAGAGGGAAAGAGAAAAGAAAGGTAATAGTTTCAAGAGTGGATAACAGACAGAAAACAAAACAAAGGTATTAGAAATTAAGAGTTAGACACTTTTTGGATCAAAGAAAGGGAGGTGGGAGGTGGAATATAGGAGAGACAGTAGATGATGGCGGATATCAAGATGTAGGGGAAAGGGGATAGTGTAGGTAGCCTAAATCAGTTCACACAGAAATGAGGCAGTGGAGGATGAGGAAACCCAGCAAATGTGAGGTGATCCCTGCTGCACCTTTCCACCAAATCGATGTCCAGACACTTCCTGCCCTGCAAAAACCCGAAAAAGCCCAGCCTCGGAGAACCTCCAGCGGCACCCAGCCGCCTCTTCCCAGGAGAGACCACAAGGCAAGTTCACTCAGCCACCATCTTGATCTCCTCCCATATGTTGTCTTGTAAGCATTGTTTTTAAAGAAAAGTACTTTTAATTGAGGAAAAAATCTAGAAACTGTGAAAATATTGGGGCTTAAAGGTTTATAAATTTAATATAAAAACAGAATATTGAATAACCTCTATTTAGCAGAATTTACTCTGCCCTTATCAGAGATCTCATCACCTAGAGTACAAATATTTTCTTGTTAAGAAATTATGGTCTACAGAGAAGACTCAATTGAAAATATCAAAAAATTCAAATTTGTTGACCGTAAAATGTAACTTTGAAGAATATTGCAAGAAATTTTATGACAGTAATCCAAATTATAAGATCATATTTGGTGGTGTACTGCTTTATATCCCCTAGAAAAAAATATTCTTAAACTAAATCCATTCCTGTGGGTGCAAACCCATTGTAAGTATGACATTTTGATCAGGCTACTTCAGTTAAGTATGGCCCAGTTCAATCAGGATGAGTCCTAATCCAATTATTGGAGTCCTTTAAAAGCAGAATGAAATTCAGACAGAGTGATTAATAATCCAATTGCCAGAAGTTGAAATCAACCGAACATGGAAGAGAAGGGAGAGTTCAGAGTTAGCTAGAAGAATTGTAAAAAAGAGGTCAAACCAACACCAGCAAAGTCTGCTGATCTTCACCAAATGGTCATAATCTTACATTACAAAATGGACATAGCCTTACATCAACATCCTGCTTGCCCCCTTAACAAATTGCACCTCAAGGACACCCTACACAAACAGCCCCTGTAGCCCCCCTTAGTGACCATAAATCATAACCCTTTTATCTCTCCCCGTTCACTTTGTTTCAAGCAGCCATATAAGATGCTCCTCAGCTCACTTCTTTAAGCAGAAACCTCTTTCGGTGCTGCTCCTGCATTAATGCAACTTTAGCTCAATAAACTTTCTCTGTACCCCTCTTTTTAAGTCAGTTTATTTTATTTCCAGCACAACAGTCTCAAAACCATGAGCTAATAAATTCCCACTATTTATACCAACCCTTTGCATGGAATTTGCTTGAGCAGCCAGGGAAGCTAAGACACAATAGAAAAATGAATTTTTCAGAAACATTCTAGTGACATAATATTGGAGAGAAAAACTGAGAAATGAACTATATGTAATATTATTTTAAAGTATTTTACTATATTATTGTAGCATTCAAATAATCAATATAAATACTTCAAAAATCTATTATATATAGATTATTTTTAAGGTGATTTTACTTTTGAAATTTTTTTACATGAAACTTTTTAAATGCTCATTAACATAATAAAACTGATTTTTTGGCCGATAGTTATTAACTTATATATTTAAATTATCTTTATTGCACTATTTCATTAAAAAAATTCTATTGTGGATGATAAATCACATGATCTCACATGATCAACATACTCTAATACTAAATAACGTCTTTGGTGGTTCAACACAAAATAAAGAAAAAGTCATTCATAAGCTTAAGTAGTCATTGGATTTGGGCCCTAATCTACTTCAGATTTATACCATGTTCATTATCCTAGAATTATCTAGCATTGCAAATACAATTCTGATAGGGTTTGTGGAACTGTCCGGTATTCTATTACTTCTAATCTTTATAATTTGATAGAGATAGCTGTAAGGGTACAATTTACCATTTTCTGGAATGATCAGTGAGTGGGATGAATTCAACCTGCTGGATCCAAAGGTGGTATAGGATTGATGTGGGCTATGGGTGGGAGGCTGTGCATCTCTTCTTAAATAACCTTAGTGTATGTGTCATGATTTGTGGGTGTGGGACAGTGAGAGGCTGCAGCCCTACCCTTGGTGATCATGGCAATGACTCCAGTTCCAGGAGGCAATTTAGCAATGCAAACTCCATAAACTTTAAATATTCAGGGAAAATGCAAACAAAATGTGCTAAAAGCTTATCTAGAATTTATGAAGTCCATGCTAAAAGCTTACCTAGGATGTGGAAGATAAATGCTAATTCAAGTCTATTGAGCACTGAAACAAGGAACCATCTGGCCCTTCCTCTGTATAAAAGGAACTCAGAAATCTTGTTTGGGGCTCGGATTTTGGAATAAGAAGCTCCAAGCTCAGTTGGTCATAAAGAAATCATTCTTTCCTTCCCAAAAATGATTCCTGAGTCCTGGCCTTACTATATACAAATAATTGAACCTCTTGACTTCTACTACATTAATGGGGGTTCATCTGGGATTGCAAATGAAGGCCAGAGATGGTAGCATTTTGCTGCCCCTTCCAGATCCCTGAGGAAACCAGGAGGACTCAGGTGAACCCCAATCATCTGGGCACCCCTGGATTAAATTTAATCCAGAAAAGATGTGGGCTTCACTAGAATCTTCCTGACAAAAATCGAGGGCAATGGAAGGTCTGAAGAGAAGAAATTCTGGGAATGAAAAAAACTTCAAACATGGAAGAAGGTAAGACTCCCTGAGGGAGTGGAGTCAGGAGAACTTTAATTGCTAGGGTAGGAGGCCTATCACCTCCTGAGAGAACCCCAGTACCTCCAGAAATTTGGGGGGAAGCTGTTCTCTCTAGGTCTGAAAAAAGGAGAAAAAAATGGAAAAAGCCTGGTGTTTTGGGTTCATCTAAATGCATGTTAGAATCTGGTACGGGTCTTGTCTCCACTGAACAGAGTGGAGGCTTGATTATAATAAGAAAGGATGCTTATAGGTTCTTATCCTAATGTCCTGGAAATTGGTCTGGATTTTGAAAAATGTAGTTACAGGAAAATGAATTGGTTTTCTAGTGAAGCTTCATCTGGGTGTAAAGTTAAACAGTGAAAAATATCTAGCTGAAATCTTTTGTTGTGGTGCTGAATTGTGAATGAATTTACTTCATATCAGATGTTAATGTTAAGTGTTCCCTCTTTCTAAGGTTTGTGATGGCTGCAGGGGCAGCCGTGCTGAGAAAGATATATATAGGACTTGTGCATCAGATTAGTGACCTTTGTCAGCTCAATGCTGGTGTTGGAGTTGTGTGGTTATGTAAAGTGGTGGAATTTGGTTGAGCTGGAACCCTCCCTTGCCATTGGCAAAGTGGTGAATTGATTATGGGGCAAAACAGTGGAGTCTGGACATTTGCACATGCTCTGCTGTCTCATCTCTGGTCCGCCCCTTTGCCTGGGCTTGCAGACCATCCATGTCTGTGCCACACACCCAGGTTTGTTGGGTCTGGCCCCAGTCAGGGTGGCTGGGACCCTGGGAGGGGTGCTAAATTTGAGTAGGTTCTTTTGGCACATTTTGGTGGAAAACTGGAAACGGGGGAGTAGCTTGCCCCTTTCCAGTGAGCCCAGGCCTTATATTCATAAACAGCATTCCTATTTGATCACTGTGTACCCACCTGCCTGGAAGAGGGGAGGTGAAGGGGATGAAAAGCAGGGTCAAAATAAATGCAGTAAAATTCTCTCCCTAGGGTGTCAAAGGCCAAAAAAATTTGCATTCTGCCCAGGTTCTGTGAGACTATGTAAAAATGCTTTGAAATGTTTTTAAAGCTGTGAACTTGTCTAAAGGAAGGAGGCTATCACTTGAAAATAATGGACCTCTAATCACTTGACAGCCTTTTTTAATGGTCTGGATGGGAACTTCAGGGTTGTGAAACTACAGAGAAAAAAAAAGGATAAACCTCCACTTTAAAATCTGTGTTTGGCTTTTGTCAGTTGCTGGTGCCTAAGAATCCACAGTAAAAGATAGTTTAAAAATGAATCTTTAAATGCCAGTACTCTCTTGCTGGTGAATTAAATGCACAATTTGCAGATGAGAATTGGTTCCATTACTAGGAAAAGGCAGAACTTCACAGAATTGTTACTAATAAAATTTTTGTAACTTAATTAATAAAGGTATCCAATTCACCTTAAGGTTAAAACTTAATGAAAACTGTAAGAGTTAAGATCATTTATAGATGCATTTATATTATAAAACAGCAGAAGGATAATAACTGAAATTATTATTGGGTAAATTTAGCCTGAACCTATTATTGTAAGTTTAAATTCTAAACTAAACTTAACTTTGTTTATGGTCGCTTCAAGCCTAGCCTCACCCCTTGCCTTTGCTTATGGTTATTTCATAACAGCTTCTGCCCCTATAGTCCAGGGAAAAGTGGACATGGGACATCCCTGTCTCCTGTCCTACTGGTATTAGTAACCCTGCTTTCTTTCATGATTCCAAGTGTGAACTAAATTGCTGCCTGGTAGAATTCTTCACCCTCGGGGTTGAATGGCCACTGGAGTTTTATTCTCTACAAGGACTGGGAAATAAAGGAGGTCTTCTGCCTTGACTGCCAGGGTTCCTAAGAGTGGCAATTCATGAAAGAAACCAGTCTCCCTGAGGCTTCAATAGCCTTGGTAAATATACATAGAATTAGTCTTGTTGCTCATCCAAAGTTCTACTAAATTCAAGGCAAAATATAAAGTTCTGAAACAAAAGAAAATTGTGTTAAAGCATTGGGAACATTTTGGTTACAAGCCATTAGTTAAGAAACAAAATTCTTGTGTAAAACTGCATGGTTATAGTGCAAATTAAGAAAAAAACCTTTTAGAAATCTTCAGTTATTTTGCAGTCACACTTGTTTTGTAAAAAATGAAAGTTTTATGTAACTGAGTTATGTTTCTGTGTCAAACTATTCATGTCTGCCTATTTGCTTATTGTTGGTTAAATATGCAGTTATATAAATTATATATATTTCTAGAACCTAAATTAAACTGAACAGTATATAAAATAATGCAAATTATAAGTAACATCAATGAATTGTGTTTCTGTGTCTAACTCTATTTGTATCTTCCTATTTGATCAGTGTATATCTTCTTACAGCAGGATAATATCAAATTAACAAATGAAAATTCTTAAAAGAGCTCTAATCAAATTGCTAAAAATTAAATATGCAGTTATATGTGTGAATAAATATTCCTGGAACTCAAATTAGACTAAGCAGGATGGAAGGGTCATATAGAAATTTGATTATAGGAACTTTTGGAAAAGGGCCTCCTCTTTGCAAGAGCTTTGGGGGTGGGACTAGGTGTGGCATATTAAACCTATATACTAGGCTGGGGAATTAAGAATTAATTTGCCCTGTAATTTCCCAGTTTGAAACTTTTGATAGCCTTAAAATAAGGGTGGCCAGTGGTTCTGTTGCCGAATTTCAGTATGTAAAGGAAAATGCATAAAAGCTATGGAGAGATTTTTTCCTGGATTATAATTAAACAAATTATGTGATTGGAATGTGTTTCAGCATCTGGTAGTCAGTATGCTTTTAAAATTATTCAGTTTCAGAACTTAAACAAAGAAAAGAGGTTTTGGCTTCCTGTAGGGAAAGGGGGGGGAGGGTTCCTTGCATAGATTATAATGGTTTCAGTTTTATTTAGCTTGGGTGTAATCTCCCTTAGTTTATAAATTACCCATTAAATAAATTACCATTATATGTACAAAATCTTTGGAGTAATGAAAATTGTAAATTCACGTTAATGAAATTAAGCTAAAGAAGAAAATTGTAGATATACTCTCTTAAATAAAGTAAATTCTTTAGTTTGTAATTGTAATTTAATATGTTTATTTAAATATAAGGTAACTAGTCTATGTGGTTGTGGTCAATTATAAAGCGTTTGTAAAAACATTTTCCAAACTGAAACATTTAAATGGTTCTAGTTCTAGAAGTCATTGTTAACTAAAAACCTGGATTGGTATTGATAGCAAATAGTAACTTTGTGGTAATAAAACCTGTCTAAAGTCACTGCAAGGTGCATATTTAAGTAAATAGTAATGAAAAATTCTCTTGATTCTATTGGGAATCTTCCGGTTTCATTTTAACAATGAAAAATAGTTTTTTTCTCCTCTATTACTAAAGTAAAATACCTTCTATTATCTTCATGATAAAACCGTATAAGTAAACAAAGTCATTTGATATAAGATGCATTGCATTAAAATGCTTAAAACATATAAAAACAAGGAATAAACTTTAACACTGTCAAACTCTCTTTTGCATTCAAACCAGGCCTTTAATACATTACAGGTTGCCTCTCCATGTGAGGCTGGGCTGGTCACTGACCCCTCAAATAAAAATATTTGCTATATCAGCTTCTGGTTATGCTCCTGAAGTTGACGGAAACTATGTTTCAGTTTTAAGCTCCTGCAGCAGCCAATGATGACTCGGTACAGCCAAGTGTAGGATGGATATTGCCTCCAGACTGGCACTCTTCCATAGTGCCAGAGCGCACTATGCACCAGGCTGGTAAAATACTGGAAACTCTCTCTAGGATCAACGGTGCTGCGACTTGCTCACTGTGTGAAGAACATGCTAAGTGGAGCCATGATTACCAGGATACTGTAAGTAAAACTTAAACACAGTTGGCATTATGGCCTGCTCCAAAGGAGAGATAACAAATAAGGTATTACAAACCTGAAACTTAAAACTATTAATTGCAACTCAGAAGCCTTATGCATTAAGCAATACATTAATTAATATTAAGTGCTGTACTTTTATCCTGTACTAAATATATGCCTAATAATTATAATGTTATCTTTTCTTTTCTGGATCAGGTACCAAAGGTCAATTAGACATATTAAATTCCTGTTAACTTCATTTTTAAAATAGTTAATAAGCATGTCTATAAAACAAGGTGGCAGTCTTAGCTGAAAAACAATGGGGCCACCAGTGGCTTGCAGGTAGCTGGTTAATTGGTGCCAGGTTCAGTCAACCTACTATTGTGTAGCAAAAATGAGGCTTGCTTGCTAATAATGCATCACCTATTAAATAGTCAAAATTACAATAAATAGTACAATTAAAACCAAAATGTAAAAAAAACTTTATTCTGTAGTTCTTATCACTCCCACAGCTAAAAACTAAGAGAATTTCCAACTTGGTGCACTAATCCTGAATGAAGCCAATTGCCCAACAGGTGCCAGTTCACCAGGAGCATCTGACAGAGCACATGAGTGTCAATCATTAAATAGCTTGAAATGCATCTTCAGAACAAAGCTAAGTATCTGTTGCAATTTCTCTCTGAAAATAAATAACTTAAAAAAATATATATATATGCTGTTCCCACCAGCTTTTAAAAAAAGGGTGCCATCTTTATAGGTACCTAACCTTGTCTACCTCTGTAATCCAATGTCCTCTTTTAAAAACAGGTATTCCAAAATTTTAATTAAGTTTGTTTCTTTCTGAAAGAACATCTTATTAACCATATGAAAACTCCATCCAGCTTCGTACAGAATGCCAGTTCCATCTTCCTCCAGTTTAAATAAAATAAAGGTTTTACACCTTGTTAGGTAATGACTACAACCCATAGCCAGCAGGAAGCAGTTACAGAAAAGAGATCATCTCCCTTCAGTACACCTTTAAAATTAAAGGTATAAACTCTTTAAGGGTAAAATAAAATTAATAGATGGATCTGGAGCCTGACAGGAAATCCACATAAGCACCAGTGGCCCCCAGGATTCTACTGGCCAGGATGAAAACTTCTAAAAACAGAATAAACCCTGGAAGCTATCCAGGAACTTTGTCTTTAGGTCCTCACTGAAAATTGATAAGTGGAGTAATCAATCAAAAAAACAAACAGCCACCTACTTCATAAGTCCAACAATAATTATGCCAAAGTTTAGCAAGTCAAGCTTTGGCATAAGGGGAGAAAATGATGTGGGCTATGGGTGGGAGGCTGTTCATCTCTTCACAGGTAACCTAAGCTATATGTGTCCTGACTTGTGGGTTTGGGACAGTGAGAGGCTGCAGTCCTGCCCTTGGTGACCATGGCAATGACTCCAGTCCCAGGAGGCAATTTAGCAATGCAAACTCTATAAACTTTAAATATTCAGGGAAAATGCAAACCAAATGTGCTAAAAGCTTATCTAGAATGTATGAAGTCCATGCTAAAAGCTTACCGAGGATATGGAAGATATATACTAATTCAAGTCTATTGAGCACTGAAACAAAGAAGCATTTGGCCCTTCTTCTGTATAAAAGGAACTCAGAAATCTTTTTGGGGTTCAGATTTTGGAATGAGAAGCTCTGAGCCTGGCCGGTCATAAATAAATCATTTTTTCCTTCCCAAAGATGATTCCTGAGTCCTGGCCTTACTATATACAAATAATTGAACATCTCAACTTCTGCAACACTATTATGATGGGATGCTGAAACTATCCTGCCACAGGGTAGGTAATTTAGTCATTGAATGTCTTTCCTTGGAAGCAGCATCTACTCTATCCAAGGGACATAACTGACTCCCAATTTATATTACTCCTGGAACTCAGTCAGTGGAAGGAATGTCCTAATTTCCTAGTGACATTGATGGGAGCTGTGCCCTTACCTCAGATGGAGAAGTTGATAGAATAGGGAATCTGTAGGCTTAGGGGATAAACCTTGTCCAAAAGAGGTAGATTCACAGTTACCCTAAGGCTTCTCCAGTGTGGATGGGGATACTCACTGCTAGAAGGATCATGGATCCATAAAACCACCTATATCGAGATCTCTATACAGATAAATGTGAAAATACTATTTTAACTATTATTTATTTCTAAATTTTCCTATGATTCATGGATCCTTCTGACTGAAAACACCAGACCATGCTATACTCATAAAGCCTAACTAGTGACTGAAGACTTCACTTCTTATCAAAGCTTACCCAAATTCCAACTGTTCCTACAATATTGAAATTAATGCTTCCAGTATGGCCTTGTAGGTCACCTTGTCATAATTGACTAATTTTGACAACAGATGTGCTTGGGCATATACTCCAATTTGGTCCCCCACAAAACTACCTGGGATTTTCCATTATCAAGTCCAATTATGAAGCATCAAAAAACTTTAAAAAATGCATTATATTTATTATGCATTATATCTATCATAGCCAGGAAAAAGTATGTTCAACTGAGAATCTCATTTATACCAGACAGGATGGACTGACTTATTTGATAATTTGAGCTTATCAGTATCTTCTCTTTTAGCTAACAAAACTAGCATTTGTTTAGCTTCTAATAAAGTGCAAGCCATTGCAAATTTCTAGCCTATCATTTCAAATTTAAAGAATTAGTTGTTACACATATTCAAAGACTAAGGAGTCATTGTTAGGGAAATCACAGACACTTGTTAAGCAGCCATTGCCCAGACCTCACCTTCCTCCACCTCCTTCTCTGGGGAAGTCATAAACAAATGCTAATTGGCCATCCTCAGGCCTTTTGCTACCCCCACCTCCTTTTCTATTGTATGCTGTTGCACAGCCTGTGGAAGATATTAAGTCCAATTAAAACACTCCATCCAGACCTTAAATCTAGAAACTAGGAAAATCAGCCCCAGGTACTTATCAGAACAGGAATTTTCAGTGGCAGGGCCCTTACCCCCAAGGTGGATAAAAGCCACACTCAAACATTATAGATTGGTCTCTGTTCTCTGGAGTGAAGAGAGGCATGTAGACCTGTCATCTATTGACCCTGACCAGGAGCAATTTTCAGCCACCTTTGGAGACTTGCCTGATGGGATTTCTTCCCCTGATCCTTTGGAATTGTTGTGCTATGTAAGTGACGAAGAGATTTGCTTTTCTAGACTCTTTATTCTGTAAAATAAAGGTATCATTTGTTGAAAGTTTCTCTGGTGATCTGAACCTGTGATCCCATGACACACCAGTGTAGCAACTTGCTCTGCGGTCATGGGCTAGATAGGTGACCTCTTAACATAGTCCTCAACCTGATTCCATATAAACATTGGACAGAGTTCTTGACCAGATTCTAATAAATTGACTCTTGGCCAACTCCAATATATAAATGTCTTTAAGTCCTGAGGTAGAGTTCCTAGGTCAACTTCAGTCCAGTCAAGACATCCATTAAAGAATCAGCAATTTTGAATGGTATCTCTTTTGATAAAATAAAGGCCTTCAGTGTTTCTTGGTATTTTCCAGATAAGACCATTTTTGAACTTCACTCTCCTCCTGTAGACCCCTCCAAATCTTTCTGAATGTTCTACTAATATGGCCTGTGCATGAATTCAAGCTTATCTAATTCTGTATCCAAGTTTACCTAGTTTCCGGAAAGCCAATTAAGTGATTTAGATTCTATATGCTTTGAATATTCAGGAAGGATGTAGACTGAATGTGTATTTGAACTTAATACAGACAGGATGTGGGTGATATGTTAATCCAAGCTTACCTGGTATCCAAACAAACCCCAAACCTTTAAGAAACTAACGAAGAGAGTTCTTTTTGCACCAAAGTGCCACCTGACTCCCACTCCTAAATCCTGTATAAAAAGGACCTGGTAATATTGCTTGGGGCTCAGTCTTTGTCTTGGACAGAAGTCTGCCTGCCCAGCTGGCTGTTAATAAACCTTCCTTCTCAGAAAAGTCTCGCATCCTGGACTTCAATATCACGACCATCGACTTCTCTCCGTTGCCACTATACTACTTTCTGGATATACAAAAGAGGGTGAGATTTCCTAGACTTTGTGGCCTATTGGGGAAGATTTCACCTGGAAGACCCTGCTTCAGATCTTGAATATCTGCCCTAACAAGTTAATATATCCAAGTAGAACAATCAGAGGACAACTTGCCCCTTTTCAAATGAAGAGGGATAAGATTTTCTGAGTTAGAGTTTGCCTTAATTTCTTAACTTTTTTCCCTACCTCTACTCATTACCAAGGCTGCTGATGTTCTCAAAAAAAAAAAAAAAAAGCAGAAAAAGAACTCTAAAAATTGAATAATTCAGTCAAATTATTAAGGAAAATTCACTGTCAAGTGTTGTTTTAGTTTCCTAGGCTGCTTAAAGCACATGCCATGGAATGCATAGGCTTGAACAATGGGAATTTATTAGCTTACAGTTTGAATCTGTGAAATTGTCCAAATTAAGGCATTATTAAGGCCATTCTTTCTTCCTGAAAAATGTGTGCTGGTGATCATTGGCTCCTCTGCCACATGACAAGTACATGGCAGCATCTGCAGGTCTCTCTCTTCTCTTCTAGGTTTTGTTGTTTATAGCTTCTTGCTTCCATGGTTCTCTCTTTATCTCTGTCTCTGTTTATGTTTTTGTATTCATTCTATTCATAAAGAATTCCAGTACAAAGATTAAGATCCATCCTGAATGAGGTGGGTCACACCTTAACTGAAGTAGCCTCATCTAAATATCCTACTTACAATGGGTCCACAAACACAGGAATGGATTAAATTTAAGAACATTTCTTCCTGGGGTCCATACAGCTACAAAATGCCACACTACAACCTCTGAACCCCAAAAGGACATGTTCTTTCTATAGGCAAAATACCTTCATTCTATCACAATATGCTAAAAGGCATAAGTCATTTAAGAAACAATGCCAAGTACAAGGTCTTATCAAAATCAGTTTTAGGTATGGTCTGTCCTAGGGCATAACTACCCTCCATCTGTGGACCTGGGATACAAGTTATCCACTTCCAATATATATAAATGGGACAGGCACAGGACAAATATTTCCATAGCAGAAGAGAGAAATTGGAAGAAAAACAGGAGTCACAGGCCCCAAATACTTTTGATTTCAAGGTATGAGTGTCATCATGGAATCACATTTTGTCTTCTGGGCCTGATGGAACAGCAATCCCACCCCTTCCAAGTGCATGTACAGCAGCCATGCTCCCCTAACACTGGGGTGAAGGTTCCACACTCTTAAAGCATTGGGGTGATGGCCAGACTCTCCACAATCTGCAAGAAATATGCTCCAACCTCTCTAAAGACTGAAGTAGCAGCACTCTTCCTGAACAAAATGGTGAAAGGCCTACCCACTCAAAGGACCAGGGCACACTCACCCTTTCCAGACCCATGTGTGGGTCCACTCTCTTGGCCTGAGAAATGTCATTAGTCCAGGCCACAGCTTCCATGGTTCTGCTTTTGAAGTGATATTTCCTTTAATTTTTCCTTTTTCTGTCACTTTTAATCCAGGCTGACAGTGGTTTTGTTCATATAGAATGTGCAAAAACCTTTTTGGTTTTGCATATAGTGCACGGGTGTCCAAACCATCATACAATAGGCTTTCCACAGATCCTTCCTGGATAAGTGCATCTCTAATCCTGGCTTGCACTGAGGTGGCTAACTGGATCTATGTCATTTAAATCCTCACATGGAGAACTGTTCTCTGGGGACTTACTTTCTGGAAGTCAGAAATTTCCAAACCATCAGTTTCTGGTTTCTTTTTGGCCAGGACTCCAGTTCTCAACTTATTGCTTTCCTCTCACTTTTTACTGTAAGCAGTGAAGAGAAACTAAGCTGTGGTTTCCACATTTAGCTTGGGAATCTCCTCAGTCAAATATCCAAGCGCATCACTTTCAAATTCTGCCTTCCATCTGACATCAGAACTCAATTTTGTCAAGTTCTCTGTCCCTTTAAAACAAGGGGTCTCTTTCTTCCAGTTTCCAATGACACATCCATCATTTCTGTCTGAGACCTCTTTAGTATCCATATTTCTATCAACAGTCCCTTCAAAGAAATCTAGGCCTTTTCTACCAAACAGTTTACAATCCTTCCAACCTCTACCCATTACTCAATTCCAAAGCTGTTTCCATATTTTTGGTATTTGCTATTGTTGCACACCACTCTTGGTACCAAAATCTGTTTTAGTTTCCTAGACTGCCTAAAGCAGATACCATGGAATGCATTGTCTTAAACAATGGGGATTTATTAGCTTAAAGTTTGAGGCTGTGAATATGTCCAAATCAAGCCATCATCAAGCTGATGCTTTCTTCCCAAAGACCAGCTGCTGGTGATCCTTGGCTCCTCTGCCACATGGCAAGACACATGGCAGCATCTGCTGGTCTTTCTCTTCTCTTCTGTGTTTCATTGCTTTCAACTTCTTGCTTCTGTGGCTTTCTCTCTCTCTCTCTCTCTCTGTGTATTCATTCCATTTATAAAGGACTCCAGTAAGAGGATTAACACCCATCCTGAATGAGGTGTGTCAAACCTTAACTGAAGTAGCCTCATCAAAAGGTCCTACTTACAATGGGTCCTCACCCACTGGAACGGATTAGATTGAAGAACATTTCTTTCTGGCATGTATACATACAGCTTCAAACCACTACAACTGTCATATTATATTTCATTGATAATAAGTCAACAAGTTTAAATAATGATTAATCCACATAATTATAGATGTAAATATTTATTCAAATTGCTAAGGTTTGACTTTTGCCATAGTTGGAAAACAAGATTGACTTTGTAATAGCCAACTATTTTGTTAGTATATACATTTAGCTTTTTGCTAAACAGGATAGGCTTGAGTTGTTTTTTTTCTTTTTTTGAGGTATCAGGGGCCAGGGAATGAAACTGCGACTTTGTATGTGGGAAGCCAGCACTCAACCACCAAGCCACACTGGCTTTGCTGAGTTGCTTTTTTCATTTGTTTTGCTTGTTGTTTGTTTTTTCAGGAGGCACTGGAAATTGAACCCGGGACTTCCTGTGTGGGAGGAGGGTGCTCAACAGCTTGATCCCCGTCTGCTGTCCGAGCTTTTATTTATTTCATTTCTTATATACTGATATTTGACAACACTAATGAGTGCTACAAGGGAACACTCGGTTCTTGCATAAAATATCTTAGCGTATTTCAGCAATTGACATACAGCATTGAGTAGTAAATTCAGTGTTCTTTTAAGGATCTTGGTGCATTTGAAAGCCACAGGAAAGCAGTTTGCTCCTTTTCTACAAGCATATCTAAAAAACAGCAATAAATGTTACATGTGGGCATTTTAAACAAAAGTGAGATTTTCTTTGATGATAACATTAATCTTCAAGAAAAAACAAATTAATTGATCTATGGTGTTTGTCGTTTCTATTGGTTTTAATTGATAATAATAAAAATAACTAAGTCACTTTTAGAGTTGTTGAAAATAAACACTGGGGAATGAATGACTAAGGTAAAAAAAACTTTAAAATTATTAAAAATATAGCTTCTCTTGTGTAATTGGGTCCAATAAAATATCTTGTTGAAATATACATTGGAAGTGAATTTTTACCTGCACAGTGTTTTGGAATGTCATTCAGAGATAATATGTTATATACTGCATTTATGTGGCAGTTGGTAATTTCTGTTATCATCATTACAGTATGATTCCTTAGAACAATTGCTATGCAAAATGCTTCCAATTTCTTCCAAGTGCTACACAATAGGAGGTTTGAAAGAACTAATGAACTTGAAAAGTCAATACTTGAATTACAAAAAAATGACACAAATAAGGACAAAATTAAGAGATATGAAAATTTAACAGTCACACCATGAACTTCACGGTAGGGTTCACCATGATATATAACTTCTAGCTTTCAAAGATGGTGATAAAATATAGAATATACAATTTCTAAATCTTAAATCAAGGAAAAATAAGGCATTTTCAATTGCTTTGGGATTACCTTTTCCTTTTTTGCTTTGAATCACTTGTTTAAATATCTTTATAAAAAACCGTATAAGCAGTTGAATAGTACACTTAGGAATACCTAATTGAAAATTTAATTTTTCTCATGTTAATATGGTAAAAGATTCATTGAATTCAGGAAATTCTTGGGTCTGTTGCCCACAAAATATGGAAACACAGGATCATAATTGTGTAATTTAAGGTCATAAAAGGCATCTGGTCTCAATCTGTAGCATATGAAGTGATTCAATTTGTTAATTGAAGAGAAAGACGTGCATTCTTATTGTCTTGGAAATTTCTCATTTGTTTTGCAATTAAAGCTAAATAATATATCCTTTTTTGTGCAAGCAATCAATATTTTATGAAAAATCCTCTAAAAGGCCTGTTATTTTTTAAATAATCAAAATTATTAAATAAGAATATGAATTTTCATAAAAGGCATATTTTCTAAATCACTTATGAAATTATATTTTGTTTAAATAAACCACATCTTGCTGGATGTCAAGTAATTTAACAATCAATTTAAAAATATTGAAAAGATATGCTTTATTTCATTATCATTGAAATATATGATACGCTATTTTAATTTTTTACAAAAAAAATAAATATAATACTTTGAAATCTAGGTTTGCTTGCTTGCTATTGGAAAAGGGCAATTTTTAAAGAAATATAAAGTAAATCCAAAGAGATCATTTGGATAATTCAGATAATCAAACAGAAAAAAGGAAATCAAACATCAAGTAAAAGAAGCCAACAAATCAACAAACAAAAAGTCAGCCACACATTTCCTAAACTATTTTTTCCTTCTGGCTGTTACAAAGTTTGACCATAAATACATACAATGTATATTTCCACATATATACCACATTTACAAGTAAAAATAAGGGCTGTACTTCAAAAAGGCCAGCGTGGAAGGCTCTATACCCCTTGTAATGATAATTTTTATTCAAAATATGTTTTTTTAATTCCTTCAAAATATCCTCTAATCAGTGACACATGCTAACTTTGTTTTTCTCATTTTCAAAAGACAAAGCATTGCATGACCTTAGGTAATATCTAAGACTCAGATTCATTTCAAGAAATGAGTTAATGACTATTGAGCCCCTTCCAAAGAATGTACAATGTCAGGTTGAAAAATCCCATTGAGTGTCAAAGAGGAAAAAAAATCAGTAAAATTTAAGAATATCTGAGACAAAGAAAAATTTAGAAGGGTATGCATTAGCTCTGGCAATGAATCAGCCGTATGATAAATACAGGAGTAATAATAGTTATAAGAATATTGGAATTAGATGGCTGCTTCTGGGGGAAATAGATGTTTTTAAAAGACATAACGAAAGGCTGAAGATGATTAATGACAATGAAAGGATAAGTGTGAAACCAAGAGGGATCCATTACCAGAATAAAAAGGAGTCTTTCATTTCTCGTTAGAGGAAGGGAGAACAGATTGAGGATGAATCTCTGTCTAAGAGTAGTAGAGCTCTAGAGAAGTTTGAATTCTCAGTCCAAGCATTTCTTCTGTGCCAGGGTCAGGTTACTTTCTGAAAAGAGTTGGACTCTGAATAAGATATGAAGGACATCTATGTTTGTGCACTTGAAAATCTTTAATTTCCATATTTCCTTGAATCCTTTGGATCTACAAAAGATGCCCACTCCTTCCTGTTAAAGGCTATCTTTCTCACTTAAAAATGATGCAGAGGCCACTGACTTGCAAGCAACATATATCCCATTCAGGATCCATCTCCATCACTCATCCTGGCCATTAGATCAATAACTGAAAGTAAATTATTCCTGGCAATAGAAATGGTGGACCTGCTAAGGAGGCAAGAGATCATATTCCAAAGGGGCTGCAGGATCTAGTCAATGTGTACCAGCAGGAGCCATGAGAGTACTTCTTGAACTGGATCCTGATTGCTAGATGAAGAGGGTTGGGAGGGCTTGGATAATGAAGCATGTATTCCCCAGAGTGCAGCATTTAGCACTCTGGGAAGGACCCTAGAAAAGGTGCTAACTTACTACTAAGATAGCTCAGAAGTTTGGAGAAATTGATGCTCACATCAAGTAAATTAGAAATGCCATGGCAGACAGTGGAAGATCTTATAAAAAGACTCTGAGAAGAGAATATGCTAGAATGGTATACCATATAAAGATGGAAAATTACAAGATAATTTTTTCTGTGGGAGAGCCTAGTGAAAATTCTGTTTACCAAAGCAGTAAGGGTTGTTCTGGTAAGAGGGATAGCTGTATTACTGAGAAGCTCAATGGTTCCTGTCCTCTGTAGGCCAATGCTGATGTCAGGAGATTCTGTTACTGAAATGAGATCCTGGATAAAATGTGCACGATAGCATTCCAAAATAAGAAATCTTTTGTCACTGCTTAAAGATCTGAGGCAAGGTTGGCACAATGACTGTAATAAACAAAAAAATCTGAGTAAGCTAGAGAATTTATAGATAGAGTTAATGGAATATGACATCCTTAGAGGAAAGTTTGATGGGCATTCAGTAAGGGCATTGATCAATTTATAAATCTAGAAGAAATAAAAGATGGATGATCAAGAGACAGAGGACAGCCATTCTACTAAAAAGTCACAACTCCTTACCCAATTCCTGGACCAGAAACTGTTTTCAGACCTGAAACACATTGACTGAAGGACAGCGTGACACCCCTGAAGAAGGATTATGTACTACTGTTACAAGAGAATGCAGGAATTTTTCTTCTAGTGCTTCCCCATAAAGACCATCAGCCATTTATTTAGGTAACAGCATTGGGAAAAGAGGAACACATAAATAGTTAAAGGACTTGCACTTGGTGTCTCAGTGTTCACTGATACTTAGGAACCCAAAAGATTATCATGGCCTTCCAGTTATAGAAGGAACTGAAATTTAAAATGTGCCCACTGGGTTCAAGGATCTACCCAATGGTTATTTCCCTATTCCCAAATGTATAATTTAATTGGATGTAATTGGGGATTGGCTTAAATGCTGAATTTTCTTTCATGTCAAGTAAAACTTATACTGAAAAAAGGGTCTCTGAAATTTCCTCCATCCCCTTCCCATCCAGTCAGCCAATTTACATATAATCACTTCCAGGAGGAAAAAGTGGCATCTATAATTACCTAAAAGTTTCAGTAGTTGTGGTCCACATCATGCTTCCAGTCTGGACCCTCAAAACCCAAATGGATTCTAGAGGATACATCAGTGAGCTACTACAAACTCAACCATGTATTAGCCCCAATTTCAGCTGTTCAACTAGATATGCTATCTTTGCAGAAGCGGATTAATATGGGTCTCAATATATGTGGTCATTAATCTGGAGTATATATATATATTTTTAGCCTATCAGCAAAATTTCACATTGACTTGGAATAGGGAAGAAATAGGCTCTCCTTCCCTCTGTTATAAAGTATTCAAAATGGACCTTCACCATCTCAATGTGCTGCACAATATCACACTGTTCCACTATATCAATGATGCCATGTTAATTGGACCAGAAAATCAAGATGTGGCAAGTGCTTTGGAGGTATTTGTAAAGTTTGTGCCCTACATAGGGTAGAAGATAAACTCTATGAAGACTAAGGGCCCTACCACCTTAGTAAAGTTTTACAATCTGTGGCAGTTTGAAGTCCTTTTATGAATCGCAAAAAAGAAAAAGATTATGTTCTTGAACTAATCAATTCTGGGCATGTGGGGCCCTTTTACATGGGCTATGTCAGTGAGGTATGACTTAGTTTGGTTCTCCATCCTTTTACTAGAGCTTTATATAAACTGAGACACAGAGAGATACACAGAAAAAGGAAGCCACCGCTTTTGACTCTGCCATGTGAGAGAGGACTTGAGGATTGTTAGTTGCCAAAGCTTAAGCATGAAGCACCCAAGAGGCTGGGCCCATGTAGCAGCTAAAGGCTGAAGAGATAAGCCATATGCCTGTTAGCTCACACCTGAACTCAGGAAGAAAGCAAAGCAGCCTCGACTGAGAGAGAAAAGCCCTATGCCTGGTTGCCCACAACTGAGCTATGGGAGATGGTAGATTCTGGAGGGGAAGGCAGGGACCTTGGCAGAGATCAGCCGCCATCTTCACCACATGGCAGGACCCCAGGATCACCAACAGCTGACTTTGGTGAGAAAGCACCTCTGATGGTGCCTTGATTTAGACATACCATGACCTTGGAACTGTAGTCTTTTACCCTAAATAAAATTTCTATTATAAAAGCCAATCCATTTCTGGTAGTTTGCATCGGCAGCCCTGTGGCAAACTAAAAGAAAAGTTTAGTGGTCTGAGATATGTTAGGGCCTCTTCTCCAAAGTAAATAACAAATTCCTTCTTATTATACTTTCCACCACTAAGAATAAAGCACAATGCCTAGTAGGCCACTTTGGGTTCTGGAGCCAGCATATTCCATATTTTGGAACATTGCTCTGACCCAAATGTTGGGTGGCACAAAACATTACTAATTTTGAATGGGATCCAGAATGAGAAAGCACTGAAAGTAAATTCCAGACTTTGGTACAAGGAGTCCTGTAATCTGGGCTATAAGAACCAGCAGGACCTAAAATAGTAAATATGCCTGTGGTAGGAAAAGATGCCATGTGGAGTTTATGACTACCTCTAACAAGAATTACACTGTTGACCACTAGGCTATACATCTGCAACAGAGATAAGTATACCTTTTGAAGAACTGCTCCTGGTGTGCTATTGGTCCCTGGTAGAGATGGAGTCCCAGACTAGGAGACATTAATTGGCTTTGCAAACAGGATTACCCTCACGAGCTAATTTCTGGCAGGCCAAGCAAGTCATATGTTTTGGTGGACCTTGCAGCAAACCATTGTAAGATGGAAGCAATACATCTTGTATTGGTCCCAAGCAGAATTGGAGGGAATAAATAAACTGCTTAAGTAAGTGACCCAGATCTGCATAGCATTCAACACTATTGCACCAGTCCCTTTCCACCATATCAAACACATACAAAACAGCTTTCATCTTTTGTGACAAGCTGGCAGAGGAGTAAAAAGATTGAGTTTGGTCCATGGATGAATTGGCTAGGTATATGGGCTCAAATTGTACATGTACCATGGCTGCTCTATAGCCTCACTGCAAGACAACTGTAAGGAGCAACTCTCCTAATGGACAAAGCTTTGGGATGGTTCAACAGGTCATACACACTGTGTAGAAGGAGAAGTGGCTCAAAGAAAGATTGGAAAATCTAGACAGGAAATCTGGGGCACGGGGGGAGAAGCTCATGGAACAGTAGCTACAATCAGAATCACCACCTGATTAAATTTAATAAAATAATCTACTCATTCCTTGAATCTCATCTGTCTTCTGTATAGGACAAACGGATGGGTGAAATGAGGTGTGATAGGCATCATTGTTATTGAGATTTTCTTTGGTAATGTGTTAATTTATGAACACTGAGATTTTCTTTGTTTATATATGTGGTAGGATGATTGGTTTAAACTTTGGTGGTGATGGTTGTGGGGGAGGAGAGGGGATATGAGGTTTTCTATTTGACTACTCCTACCACAATAGCCCTCATCCCATCAGTAGCATGCCAATTTGGGGATTCTGCCAGATATTGAGTTCATCTGTTCCATTTACATATGTAAGCAATAGAGAAAGAGCCATTGGATTGCTTTATAGGCACATTGGGTCCAATTTGAGAAGGACTTAGGTGAACATCTCCTTGGTTATTATTAGACTGTAATGACATTTTATGTCCCCAGAAATAAATCTCAAAACTAGTATCCAATAATTATCAAAAGATATGCATAGTTCCCTTTCCACAGGGCACTGTTTTTCTGGACAAATGGCCACAGCTACCTTGAGACAGGCTAGTGGAAAGACTGGGAATTTTGTGAGAATTTTGACTCTGCTATAGTGACTCAAGGTAAGATTCTATTTTTTTAGAATCCTAGGACATATGAAAATTAAAGAATTTGAATTAGTAATAAAAAAAGCTATGCATGAAGAAAAGCCCAGGTCCAGATGTCTTCTCTGCTGGATTCTACCACACATCTAAACAAGAATTAACAACAATTCTTCACAAACTCTTCCAAAAAAATAGAAGAGGAGGGAACATTTCCCAATTCATTCTACGAAGAACATATTTCCTGAAAGCACAACCAGACAAAGACATAGTAAGAAGGAAACCAAAGACTAATATAACTTAAGAATATCGACACAAATATCCTCATCAAATTTCTAGCACTCTGAATCAGCAACATATAAAAAGAATTATATGGCATCACCAAGTGGAAATTTGTGGGTAATTCATAATATACAAAAATCAATATATTTAATACAGCATATCAGTGAAAGAAAAAAAACCCAAAACAACAAGAACCCCCTGATCAGGGAACTGTGGGAAGATAGCAGAGTAGGAACCTTCAGTAAGCAGTTGCTCAACCAGAATAACAACTAAACAGGCAAGAACATCTGAATCAACTATTTTGGAACTCTGGAGTCCTGTAGACCACAATTGAATGAATATAGAAATCAGTAACAGAGGGAGAAATGAAAAATTCACAAATATTTGAAATTGAACAACATTCTCTTAAACAACCAATGTGTTAAAGAGGAAATCACAAGGAAAATTAGGAATACCTTGAGGCAAATGAAAATGAAAATACAACATACAAAAATGTATGGGATGTAGCAAAGGCAGTGCTGACAGGGAAATTTATAGCTTTAAAAAAGAAGAAAGATTTCACATCATAGACCTAACCTCAAAACTGGAAGAACTAGAAATAAAAGAGAAAACTAAGTATAAAATGAGCAGAAGGAAGGAAATAGCAAAGATTAGAACAGAGATCAATGAAACAGAGAAGAAAAATCAATAGAGAGCATCAATTAAACTAAAAGTGGGTTCTTTGAAAAGATCAATAAAATTGACAGATGTTTAGCTAGACTGATGAAGAAAAAGAGAGATGACACAAAGAAATAAAATCAGAAATGAAAAAGAGGTCATTACTAGCAACCCCACTGAAATAAAAGGATGAAAAGAGGATACTATGTGTATTAGTCAGCCAAAGGGGTGCTGATGCAAAGTACCAGAAATCTGTTAGCTTTTATAAAGGGTATTTATGGGGCGTAAAAGCTTAGAGTTACAAGGCCCTAGAGAGTCCAACCCAAGGCTGCTGTCTCACCAAATTTTGTTGCCATGTGTTGAAGCAAGATGGCAGGCGATCTCTGCCTGGTCTCTCTGGCCTTCTCAGCTGCTCTGTTTTCTTTGGCTGCAAACTATCAGTAAATGGCTCATCTCTCTTCCCAGGGCTTTAGCTGTTTGAGCCTTCTTTCTGTCACATGGCAGAACTGAAATGACCAAGTTCTCCCCTCTTCTATAAGTGTCTGTTTTTATCAGCCCACCAAGGGGGCAGGGACTCAACCCTGAGGCACTCACTACTAACACTGTTGAATCCAGTCCCTAATCTTAACAGGTAATTTAATCAAGCTACGCCAGCTGAATCTAATATATTCAAAATGTATCAAAACCAGGGGAACAGACCAGTTTACGAACATAATCATTCTCTTTTTTGGGGGATTCATAAATATCAAACTGCCACACTATGAAAATATGTGTGCCAGCACATTAGATAACCTAGATAAAATGGGAAAATTCTTATTAATATACAAACTACCTACACTGACTCAAGAAGAAATAGATCTCAATGACCAATAACTAGTAAAAAGATTAAATCAGTAATAATAATTTAAAAAAAAGTCTCAACAAAGAAAAGCATAGGTGAAGATGGCTTCATAGGGGAATTTAACCAAAAAGTCTAAGAAGAATAAACACCAATTCTGCTCAAACATTTCCAAAAAAAATGAAGAGGAGGGTTCACTTCCTCCTCTCACATCAGCCTCATACCAAATGTAGATAAAGATATAACAAGAAAAGAAAATTATAGATCAATATCTTTAATGAATATAGGTGCAATAATCCTCAGCCAAATATTAGGAAATTGAATCCAAAAGCATATTAAAAGAATTATACACCATGATTAAGTGGGATGTATTAAAGGTATGCAAGGGTGTTTTGGCATAAGAAAATCAATAAATATAATACACCACATGAATAGAATGAAGGAAAAAAAACACCTCAATTGATACAAAAAATGCATTCGACAAAATCCATTACCTCTTCTTGATAAAAACACTTAGAAAACTAATAGAAGGAAACTTCCTATGGCAGTTTGAGATTATTTATGAATCCCTCAAAAAGAAGGATTATATTTGTAAAGTGGTCTGTTCCTCTGGGTGTGATGCCCTTTGATTGTATTAGATTCAGTGAGAGGCCTCTGATTAAGTTTATTTGATAAAATCAATTTAGGGCTTCTGATTAGGCTACATCAGTAAGGTGCAGCTCAGATTGAGTCCCCAACCCCTTTGGATTATATAAATGGACACTCACTCAAGAAGACATACAGAAGATACGCAAAGAAAGAGAGTTTCATAGATGTCATAGGAAAGAATTTTATCATATGACAGAAAGGAGAAAGCTCAAACAGCTAAAGTCTGAGGGAGATGAGTCATTTACCTTACAATTTGCAGCTGAAGAGAACAGAGCAGCTGAGAAGGCCTGGAAAAAAAGAAGCCCTATGTCAGAGACTTATATAGGGGGCTCTGAGTAAACAACCTTGAGAGAACAAGATCACCATCTAGCTTCAACACTTGGCAACTGACTTTGGTGAGAAAGCAACCTTGAGTTGGATTCTTTAGGGCTTTGTAACTGTAAGCGTTTATCCCCAAATAAATACACTTTATAAAAGTGAACAGATTTCTGGTACTTTGCATCACAACCACTTTGGCTGACTAATATAGTTCCTCAACATGATAAAGAGCATACATGAAAAACCCACAACTAACATCCTACTTAATGGTAAAAGACTGAAAGATTTCCCTCTATGATCAGGAATTGGACAAGGATGTCCACTGACATCACTGTTATTCAACATTGTACTGAAAATTCCAGTCAGAGTAATTGGACAAGAAAAATAAATAAAAGGCATCCAGACTGGAAAGTCATCTCAGGTGATGTAATTTTGTATATAGAGAATCCTAAGGAGTTCACTAGAAACTCTTAGAACTAATAAACAAGTTCATCAAATTAGTGGCTGCAAGATCAATAAATCAAATCAATAGCATTTCTATACACTTGAAATGAAAAATTTGCAAATGATATTAAGAAAATAATTCATTTATAGTCACATCAAAAATATAATATACTTAGGAACAATTCTAACAAAAGAAATGTAAAACATATTCTGAAAACTACAAAACATTGTTGAAAGAAAATTTTAAATCTCTAAAAACATGGAAAACTATCCTAACAGAAACGTAATATTCTTGAGTTGACAATTTTCTCCAAATTGATTTACATATTCAATACAATCCCTAAGAACTGACAACTTTGTAGAACTTGATAAGGTGATTCTAAAGTTCATTTGGAATTGCAAGCAACCCAGAATAGCCAAAACAATCTTGAAAAAGAATAATAAAGTAGATGGGCAGAAACCTCACAATTTCACAACTTGCTACCAGGCAGAGTAATCAAGATAATGTAGTACTGAACAAAGATAGATATTGTGATCAATGGAATAGAATTCAGAGTGAAGAATTACACATGTCTGTGCCAACACAATTTGTTGAGGGAAAGAATCATCTTCTCAACAAATAGTTACATGCAATGAATGAAGTTAGACCCTTATGTATACCATATGATAATTTATTTCAAAATGGACCAAAGACCTAGATATAAGAGCTAAATATTCAAAAACACTTAGAAGAAAACATATGAGCAATTTTTACAGACCTTCCATTTGATAAAGGATTCTTAGATATAACATCAAAAGCACAAGCAATCAAAGGGGGAAAATATAAATAGGATAACATCAAGTTAAAAACTTTAGTGTGACAAAGAACACTATCACAAAAGTGAAAAGATGGACAAATGTCTTGAATAGACATTTCACCAAAGAAGATTTGCAAATGATCAATAAACACAAGAAAAGATGTTCAAAATCAGGTCATTAGGGAAATGCAAATCAAAATCACAATGAGATGCCACATCATACTCACTAGGATCACTGTAATTAAAAAGAAAATAACATATTTTGACAAAGATATGGTGAAATTGGGACCCTCATACATTGGTAGTAGGAATGTAAAATGGTGCAGTTGCGCTGGAGCACTGTTTGCTAATTCCTCAAAGAAATTGAACATACAGTTATCATATGATGCCAGAATTCCATTCCTGTGTTAATACTCAACCATCCCAGGGTCCACAGGATGGAGGAATAGAGTATGGGTTAGAGTGGACTTACTGATACTCTACTATGGAATTATTGTGATTAGTACTGGAAGAAATTGTAGCATTGATGTGGAGAAAGTGGCCACAGTAGTTGCTGAGGGTAGGGAGAAGGAAGAAGAGATATGATGTGGGGGCATTTTCAGGACTTGGAGTTGTCCTGGGTGGTCCTGCAGGGACAGATGCTGGATATTGTATGTCCTGCCATGGCCCATTGGGTGGACTGGGGGACAGTGTAAACTACAATATAAACCATTATCCATGTGGTGCAGCAGTGCTCGAAAACGTATTCACCAAATGCAGTGAATGTGCCATGATGATGAAAGAGGTTGTTGATGTGGGAGGAGTGGGGTGAGAGGGGTGGGGGGTATATGGGGCCCTCTCATATTTTTTGAATGTAGCATTTTAAAAAAATAAAGAGAGAGAGAAAAAAAGAGATATCAGAAAAACAAAAAGAAAGCATATGTCAAAAAGACAACATATTGTAAGATTCCATTTATATGAAATGTCCAGAATAGGCAAATCCATAAAGACAGAAAGTAGAATAATGGTTGTTGGGGGATGGAGAGAGGGATTTCTTTTTGAAGGTGATGAGAATGTACTGGAATTAGATAGTGGTGATGGTTGTATAACTTTGTGAGTTTACTAAAAGCCATTGAACTGTATGCTTTATAAGAATGAATGGATTTTAAAAAGATGTTTTCTTAAAAGAAGTGAATCAAAAACCAATAGAATCAAAGAAAATGTATTTTAAAGAGACCTTTACCTGGAATATATAAAGAACTCTTACAACTTAATAAAATGAAAAAATTATCCCAGTTAAAAAATGGACAAGTGTCTATGTAAGACATTTCCTCAAAGAAGATATACAAGTTTTCAATAAGTACATAGAAAGATGCCTGACATCATTAATCATCAGGGAATTGCAAATCAAAATCATGAAATACCACTTCATACCAACTAGGATGACTAGAATTTTTTTTTAATTAAAGAAAAAAAACAGAAAATAAAAAATATTGGCAAGGTTAGAGAGAAACTGTATCACATACACACTGTCAGTGGAAATGTAAAATGTAGCAACTTTGGAAAACATTTTGGAAGTTGCACAAAAGGTTAAATATCAAGTAGCCATATGAGTCACCAATTGCACTCCCATGCATATACCCAAGAAAGTGAAAACATATGCCCATACAAAGACTTTTACGGGAATGTTTATAGCAGAATTATTCATATTAGCCAAACGATGGAAACAACCGAATGTCCACCAACTGATGAATGGAAAAACAAAAGGTGATGGTATATAAAAAGGCAGGAAGGGGTGCTCCTGGGAGGCAGTGAGTAGAGACAGTAGACCAAATGTCTGCCCTTAATCAGGAGTTAAGAAAAATTACCCTAACATGTGGAAATAAGGCAAAAGAAGGGCAGCATTTCTGACAGTCATTTTGGAGCACTATTTACAGAACCAGCTAAGGATTATTTTGTTATCTCAGGAAACATGTCTTTGTTTAATTTACTATTCACTATTGATTAAAGACTTAGAAACTGTGAAGAAAAAAAAAGGTGGTATAATCATACAAGGGAATATTATTTATACCAAAAAATGAATGAAGTATTGATGCATTCAGCAATATGGATGAACCTTATAAATATTATGCTAAATGAAAGAATCCAGTCAGAAAGAACCCCACATATTACATGATTCCATTTATATGAAATATCCATTGGGGTAAATCTAGAGGCACAATGTATATTAAGGTTGTTTAGAGAGCGGCGGACTTGGCCCAGTCATTAGGGCATCCATCTACCACATGGGAGGTCCGTGGTTCAAACCCCGGCCCTCCCTGACCTGTGTGGAGCTGGCCCACGTGCAGTGCTGATGTGCACAAGGAGTTACGTGCCGCACAGGGGTGTCCCCCATGTAGGGGAGCCCCACGCGCAAGGAGTGCACCCCATAGGGAGAGCTGCCCAGCGAGAAAGTGCAGCCTGCCTAGGAATGGTGCCGCACACACGGAGAGCTGACACAACAAGATGACACAACAAAAAGAAACACAGATTCCTGTGCCACTGACAACAGAAGTGGACAAAGAAGAAGACGTAGCAAATAGACACAGAGAACAGACAACCGGGGTGGGGAGGGGAAGGGGAGAGAAATTAAATAAATAAATAAATAAATAAATCTTAAAAAAAATAAAGGTTGTTTAAGGTGGGAGTGGGGTGAGGTGGGAGTGAGGTGGGGTGGGGTATGGGTCAATAGTGGGGTCATAGCTAAAGGGTACAGAACTTTCTTTTGAGGTGACAAAAACTTTAAAATTTGATTGTGGTGATGGTTGCACACTGCCTTTACTAAAAACCATCCATATGTATGCTTTCAATGGGGAACTTTGTGTTATTTTTAGCATATCTGAATAAAGCTGTTAAAAAATATTAGGAGAAGTGGAGCAAGTGTAGCTCCATGTTTGAGACCTGTTTTGCATGGACAGAGCCCTGGGTTCAATCCCTGGCACCTCCTGTATTAGTCAGCCAAAGGGGTGCTGTGATGGTTAGGCTATTACGTCAACTCAGCTAGGTTATTGTGCCCAGTTGTTTGGCCAAGCATGCACTGGGCTAACTGTGATACAAGGGTATTTATAAACTTTAGTCATCATTGACTTTACTGCAGTGGTAAATCATAGATAGCTGATTACAATTACATCAGTCCCTAGGGAGATTGCCATCAGTAATGAGTGACACTTTATCCAATCAGTTGAATGCCTTAAAAGGGAAAGCGATTCCAGCATTGAGTGAGAATTTCCCAGTTCATCTTTGGACAACCAACATCTCCCAGAACTCATCAAGAATCTTCTTTGGACTTTTCATCAGAGCCCCTGGTTGCAGCCTGCCTGCCTAACCTGGACTTGTGCATCCCCACAGTCACGTGACAGATTCTAATAAAATCACATGCTATTGACAGATCTCTCTTGTTGATTCTAGAGAACTCTGACTAATACAGCTTGGTACCAGGAGGGGTTCTTGAGGAACAAAATCTTAAATATGGGGTGTCTGAGGTGATTCTAGGAGTTTTGCTGTTGGCTTTCTACTCTAGTTGGACTCAAGGGTACTGACGACTCCCTTTCCAATAATGAAGAGGCTGCTAACAGTCCATGGTGTGAGTTGGCAATCAAGAAACACAAAATATCATCACTGGGTTCCCCTACGTCCATGATGATAAGAAGCCAGGATCTGGGTGAGAGTGTTTTCAACACCTTATCAGAGTCCTATGAAGTCAAAGGGTATAATGATGTTGGCTGGCTCCTCCTAGATACTCCAGATACTGTTACAAAAGAAAGAGATGAGCTAAAGATTTCAAATTTGAAAGTTAAATGCTGCATAAATGATGGGAAACTATGTGCTCTGAAAGAAAATCATATCTCCTGTAGCCACAGTCTCAAAATATCTGAAAACAAGACACAGACACTCATTGTATGAGTAGCTGAGTTACAAAGGAAACTAAAATCTCAACCCCACAGGGTTTCAGCAGTTAAAGAGAAGGCATTGATTGGAAAAGAGTGAAATCCAGAGAATTGGCATGGAGACATATGGGATGGTGATAATATTGTTAGAGACATTGGAACTCTGAATTCTGCTGAGACTTTACCACATAAGCCTGTGATGGACTGTTCTGTTCAGACCATACCTTGTCAAACTTGTATCATCCAGCCTCCAGCCTGCCCCAGGGAGTCTGGACCTCTGCCCAGCCCTGAGGCACATACCAACCAAACTCCAGTACCAACCAAACTCCAGCAATGCACTGGGGAGCTTCCAGTCTGCCCGGAGGAAACTGCCTTCCAACCCCAGCCTGAAGAGATTAATCTGGTCTCACCAGAAGAAAATGCAAGGGAATGCCCTGAGGTCAGTAGCTTGCAAGGCATTTCTAATCCTTCTCCTTACCACCCTCAGCTCTTATCTTCCAGACGGATTACAGGACTAAAATCACAAGAAGCCCCCAAAGGTGAAATACAAAGTGTGACCCATGAGGAAGTAAAGGTATACTCAGAAAGAACTGCATGAGTTTTCCAACTTATATAGACAGAAGTCAGGGGAATATGTGTGGGAATGGATACTAAGTGTGTGGGATAATGGTGAAAGGAATATAAAGTTGGATCAGGCTAAATTTATTGATAAGGGCCCATGAAGCAGAAATTCTGGATTCAACATTGTAGCTCAAGGAGATAGAAAGGGCTCTAACAGTTTATTTGGGTGGCTGATTGAAACATGCACCAAAAGATGGCCTAGCATGTCTGAGGTCGAGATGCCCTATTTGCCCTGGTACACAGAAGAGGGAATTCAAAGACTTAGGGAGAATGGAATGTTAGAATGGATTTACCATTGGAGAGATGCCCTCCCATCCCAGGAATGTCCAGAGGACACACCTTTAACCAGGACTATGAGGAATAAATTTGTAAGACTAACTCCATCTCCACTGAAGAGTTCTGTGGTTGCTCTTCTCTGTAGTCCAGATATTACTGTAGGGAGAGCTGTAATGGAATTAGAATCCTCAAACATTATGGAAATGATCAGATGTCAGTCTGGTAAAAGTCAAATATCAGCAATTAATCACCGAAGTCAAGGTGGGTGTGGCTACTGCAATGAAAGGCAGGTTCAAAATATTTCTCAAAATAGTCTCAGTCACGTAGAGTTATGGCATTAGCTAATACCTCATGGGGTACCTAGCAGTGAAGTAGATGGGCAGTCTACTAAATTTCTTCTAGATCTGTTTAAACAGAAGAGATCTAGGTCGAGTGAACAAAACCCTACCTCAGATTACAGATGTAGAGCATCACGACCCTTTAATCAATTTCCAGACTTGAAACAGTTTATGGACCAAGAGCCCTTTGAGTGAGGAAGAGGCCAGGTCTCCTTGGGGAAGGATCTTGTTAAACTGCCTAAAATTTATACTGTTAATCTTCCTCCCATCTTTCCCCAAGGAGATCTAAGGCCTTTTACCAGAGCAACTGTGCATTGGGAAAAAGGAAATGATCAGACATTTCAGGGATTATTAGACATTAATTCCGGGAGACCCAAAACGTCACTGTGGTCCACCAGTCTGAGTAGGGATTATGGAGGTCAGGTGATAAATGTAGTTTTATCTCAGGTCCATCTCACAGTTGGTCCAGTGGGTCCCCGGACCCATTCTGTGGTTATTTCCCCAGTTCCAGAATGCATAATTGGAATAGACATACTGAGTAACTGGCAGAATCCCCACATTCGATCCCTGACTTGTGGAGTGAGGGTTATTATGTTTGAAGGCCAAGTGGAAGCCAGTAGACCTGCCCCTACCTAGCAAAATAGTAAACCAAAAGCAATACAAGATTCTTGGAGGAACTGCAGAAATTAGTGCCACCATCAAGGATTTGAAGGATGCAGGGGTGGTGATTCCCACCACATCCACATTCAACTCGCTTATTTGACCTGCACAGAAAGTGATGGATCTTGGAGGGTGACAGTAGATTATCATAAACTTAACCAGGTGGTGACTCCAATTGCAGCTGCTGTCCCAGATATGGTATCATTGCTTGAGAAATCAACACATCCCCTGTTATACCTTCACTGTCCTGCCTCAGGGGTATATCAGCTTTCCAGCTCTATGTCATAATATTGTCCACAGGGATCTTGATTGTCTCTCGCTCTCACAAGACACCACACTGGTCCATTATATTGGTGATATCATGTTGATAGGACCTGGTGAACAAGAAGTAGCAAAGACTCTAGACTTATTAATAAGGCATTTGCATGAGAGAGGATGGGAGATAAATCTTACTAAAATAAAAGGGCCTTACACCTCAGTGTAATTTCTAGGTGTCCAGTATTGTGGGGCATATTGAGATATCCCTTCTAAAGTGAATAATAAGCTGTTGCATCCTACGACCAAAAAAGAGGCACAACACTTAGTTGGTCTCTTTGGATTTTGGAGACAACACATTCCTCATTTGGATTTGCTACTCCAGCCCATTTACTGGGTTACCAGAAAAGCTGCTAGTGTTGATTGGTGACTGGAAAAGGGAAAACCTCTTCATCAAGTCCAGGCTGCTCTGCAAGCTGCACTACCACTTTGGTCATATGATCCAGCAGATCCAATAGTGCTGGAAGCTTCAGTGGCAAATAGAGATGCTGTCAGGGGCCTTTGGCAGGCCCTTATATGAGAATCACAATGCAGACCCTTAGGATTTTGGAGCAAAGCCCTGCTACCCTCTGCAGATATCTACTCCCCTTTTGAGAAAAAGCTTTTGGCCTGCTACTGAGCCTTAGTGGAGACTAAACGCTTAACCATGGGTCATCATGTTACCATGAGACCTGAGTTGCCTCTCTTGATCTGGGTACTCTCTGACCCACCAAACCATAAAGTTGGGCATGCACAGCAACACTCCATAATAAAGTGGAAGTGGTATATACAAGATAGGACTTGAGTGGGTCATGAAGGCACAAGTTAGTTACATGAGGAAGTAGCCCAAATGCCCATGGTCACCACCCCTGCCACATTACCTTCTCTTTCCCAGCCCACAACTTTGGCCTCTTGGGCAGTCCCTCTCAATCAGTTGACTGAAGAAGAGAAAACTCGGGCCTGGTTTACAGGTGGTTCTTCATGATATGCAGGTGCCACCTGAAAGCGGATAGTTGCAGCACTGCAGCCACTTTCTGGGATACTCCTGAAGGACAATGGTGAGGGCAAATCCTCCCAGTGGGCAGAACTTCGAGCAGTGCACCTGGTTGTTCATTTTGATTGGAAGAAAAAATGGCCAGAGGTGTGTTTGTAATCTGATTCATGGGCTGTTGCGAATGGTTTGGCTGGATGGTCAGGGAATTGGAAAAAACATGATTGGAAATTTGGTGACAAAGATGTCTGGTGAAGAGGTATGTGGATAGACAAAAAGCATGGAAATATTTGTGCCCCACATGAATGCTCACCATAGGGTGACTTCAGCAGAGGAAGATTTTAATAATCAAGTGGATAAGATGACCTGCTCTGTGGCTAATGCTCAGCCTCTTTCCCCAGCCACTCCTGTCATTGCCCAGTGGGCTCATGAACAAAGTGGCCAAGGAGGTAGGGATGGAGGTTACGCATGGGCTCAGCAACACAGACTTCCCCTTACCAAGTCTGACTTGGCTACAGCCACTGCTGAGTGCCTAATCTGCCAGCAGCAGAGACCCACACTCAGCTCCGATATGGCATCACTCCTGGAGATGACCAGCCTGCTACCTGGTTGCAGTTTGACTATATTGTAGAACTTCCACCATGGAAGGGACAGCATTTTGTTTTAACTGGAATAGACACATACACTGGATATGGGTTTGCATTTCCTGCATATAAGGCTTCTTCCAAAACTACCATCTGTGGGCTTACCAAAAGTCATATACCACCATGGCATTCCACACAGCATTGCTTCCAATGAAGGAACCCATTACACAGCAAATGATGTGTGGGAATGGGCCCATGCCTATGGAATTCACTGGTCCTACCATGTTCCCCATCACCCTGAAGCAGCTGGAATGATAGAACAGTGGAATGGCCTTTTGAGGACTCAATTACGGTGCCAATTAGGTAGTAATACATTTCAGGGCTGGGACCTTGTTCCCCAGGAGGCTGTGTATGCTCTAAATCAGCATCCACTCTTTGGTGCTATTTCTCTCATAATCAGGATCCACAGGTCCAGGAATCAAGGGGTGGAAATGGGAGTGGCACCACTCACTATTACCCCTAGTGACCCTCTAGGAAAAATTTTGCTTCCTGTCCCTGCAACCTCAAACTCTCCTGGTCTACAGGTTTAGAGTGCTGTCACCAGGGAATGCAACAATGATTCCATTGAACTTGAAGTTAAAGCTCCCACCTATCTACTTTGAGCTCCTCTCACCCCTGAATCAACAGTCAAAGAAGGGAATTACTGTACTGGCTGGGGTGATTGATCCTGACTGTTAAGTGGATATACGACTGCATCTACCTAATTGGGATAAAGAAGAGTTTGCCTGGAATATGGGAGATCCTCTAGAGAATCTCCTACTATGGCCATGCCCTATGATTAAAATAAATGGGAAATTGCAACAACTCAGTTCAAGCAGGGCTTGGAATCTTTACAAATGAGAGTTTGGATCATCCCATCAGGCAAAGAACCACAGCCAGCTGAAGGGCTTGCTGAGGGTAATGGAAATATGGAATGGGTAGTGGAAGAAGGTAGTGATAAATATGAACTTTTACCACATGACCAGTTACAGAAATGAGGACTGTAATCATCAAGAATCCTTCTTGTTTCATTATGATGATGATTGTATATGTACACAAAATGAATTTCTTTGTTTTTGTCCCTAAATTTTTCCTTATCTTATAACAAGTTGTATCAGTTTCATGTCATTATATTTGAGGATGTCAACTTTAAGCGTGAATATTACCCAAAAATTTGCACCCCATTCTGTATGGAATTAATTCGTTTCTGGTTGTACACCAGAGAGTTGAACAATGTTAGGTAGAAATATATATATATATATATATATATATATATATATATATATATATATATATATATATATGCATATTTGTTATTGTTTTTACTTAGAGACTAAATATGGTTTAAGGTAATGTATACGGTTGCCAAGTTGACAAGGGTTGGACTGTGATGGTTAGGCTAATGTGTCAACTTGGCCAAGTAATTGTGCCCAGCTGTTAAGTGAAGCAAGCACTGGGCTAACTGTAATACAAGGGCATTTATGGACTTTAGTCACCATTGACTTTACTGCAGTGGTAAATCATAGATAGCTGATTAGAATTACATCACCAATCAAGGAGATTGCCATTAGCAATGAGTGGCGCTTAACCCAATCAGTTGAATGCCTTAAAAGGGGAAGTGATTTCAGCATTGAGTGAAAATTTTCCAGCTCGTTTATCAACAGCCAGTGTCTCCCAGAACTCCTCAAGAACCTTCTTTGAACTTTCCTTGGAGCCCCTGGTTGCAATCTGCCTGCAGAACCTGGACCTGTGCATCCTCATGGTAATGTGAGAGACTGTCATAAAATCATATACTATTGACAGATATCTCTTTTTGACTCTGTTTCCCTAGAGAATCCTGACTTACAGGTGCTGATGTAAAATACCAGAAATCTGCTGGCTGTTATAAAAGGTATTTATTTGGGGTAGGAGCTTACAGATATCAGGCCATAAAGCATAAGTTACTTCCCTCACAAAGGCCTATTTTCATGTGTAGGAGAAGATGGCTGCCAATGTCTGTGAAGGTTCAGGCTTCTTGGGTTCCTTTCTTCCTGGGTCTTCCTTCTTTCTGGGCTCAGGGTTCCTCTCTTTCTTGGACTTTCTTCTCTTTCCTCTGTATGCTTACTTCCCAGGGCTCCAGCTTAAGATTTCAGCATCAAACTCCAACATCAAAACTCCAACATTAAGAACCCTGAACTCTGTCCCTTACCCTCTCTTTTATCTTTGAGTCCCTACCCACCAAGGTTTGGGGACTCAATGCCCTACTGGCATAAGAGGTTTACCTGATTACTTAAACTTCTGAATCCAATATAATCTAATATGCTTAGATTAAAAATCATTTCACAAACATAATCCAATATTTCTTTTTGGAATTCATCAATAATATCAAACCGCTACACCTCCTAAAAAAAAAAAAGACCTAGAAGAACCTCATCTCACAGGGGACAGTGAGGATGCTTCCACTAATAAGGGAGGCTAAGTGAGGTTTGAGGAACTCAGAGGACTTCTGAATCCTCCCACATATAACCATCTTTTCTCTCAAGGTCTTTTTCTATCTCCATGTCTTTCACATAAGACTCTTGGTAAGGTTG
This sequence comes from Dasypus novemcinctus, assembly GCF_030445035.2. Lineage (NCBI taxonomy): Eukaryota > Metazoa > Chordata > Mammalia > Cingulata > Dasypodidae > Dasypus > Dasypus novemcinctus. The sequence goes on from NC_080704.1 coordinate 38,194,806, forward strand.
TAAAATCAATGTATACTTTAATTCAATAACCCATAGAAATGGAATTTGTACATGGCTTTTTTTTTTGGTTAGTTTGAATACTTTAGGAGATAAGAACTTTAGAGGAGCAATTATAATGGTACCATTAGCTTACTGTTTATAACCCTCAATGTGTAATTTTCATTCTTGAAGGTCTTCATTATGGCTAGAAGCAGCCCAGCCCTCCTCACTGTACTTGTATTCCTTGAACTTTCCATCAAGGTCTATTGCAAAAACCATTTGGTCAACCAAACTTAATAAATAAAGAGAGAACTGGCACTCAAAATATTAGAGAATTAAGCTCTCAAATTAGAGCATAGCAAAAATTCTAAGTAAATTCAGGTTTAAATTTTTAAAAAAATCAGCATATCCTCTGGCCATTTTGAAATTAAAGCAAATAATTTTCCTGCTTTGTCTGAATAACTGCCCCCTTTATCACTGTTTTCAAATCCTAGTGCACCTCTACAACCCATATATTGATTTCTAATTGTATTCACCACCAGAAGGAATAAAGTCTTGTTGGAGATTTTCTCATTCTAGTTTGGGGACAGGAGAATTCAAGGCAGACTTAGATAATCTTATTTTGGTAAAGAAAAAAATGAGCGTACCCAAAGGTGGTAGTTACATGATTGAATTTAAAAGGGCTCCAACTGACCAATATGTAACATTTCAGCACTCAAAAAAAAAAACAACAACATTGGGGAGCAGATGCAGCTCAGTGATTGAGCACCTGCTTTCCATGTACAAAGTCCTTGCTTCATTCCCTGGTACCTCCTTAAAAAAATACTATGGTCAAGCTTGCAAAATATGCAATACAGGCATACATTTTTTTATTGTGCTTCACTTTATTGTGTTTCGCAGATATTGCATTTTTACAAATTGAAAGTTTGTGACAACCGTGTATCAAGCAAGTCTATCAGTGGCATTTTTCCAACAGCATATGCTCACTTCATTTCTCTGTGTTACATGTTGGTAATTCTCACAGTACTTCAAAGATTTTCATTGTTATTATATCTGTTATGGTGATCTGTGATCAGTGATCTTTGGTGTTACTATTACAGTTGTTTTGGTGCACAATGAACCACATGACAATCTTAAATGAGAAATGTGTTTGTGTTCTGACTGTTCCACTGTTGTAGAATTTGAGAGAAGTTCAATTACTTGAGTATAGAGAGGCCAGGACTCAGGAATGATTTTGAGAAGGAAAAATGGTTTATTGATGGACGGCCGGACTCGGGAACTTTCTGTTTGAATCCAGAGCCCCGAACAAGATTTTTTAGTCCCTTTTATAAGAGAGGAAAGGCCAAATGGTCCTTTTGTTTCAGTTCTCAATAGGCTTGAGTTAGCATATATTTCCACATCTTAGTAAGCTTTTAGCATGGACCTCAGGCATTCGATAAGCTTTAACATATTTGCTTTGCATTTCCCCTGAATACTTAAAGTTTATAGACCTTGCATTGTTAAACTGTCTCCTGCTCACCAAGGGCAGGACTGCAACCTTTCATCATCCCACACCCACAAGTCACAGATAGTTTAGGTATCTCTGAAGAGAAAGAGTCTGCCACCCATAGCCCACATCACCACCAACTGACGATTTCCCCATCTCTCTCCCTCTTCTCAGGTCTTCCTATTCCTTGAAATGCAACAATATTGAAATTAGGCCAATTAATAACTCTACAATGGCCTCTAAGTGTTCAAATGAAAGGAAGAGTCACACATCTCTCACTTTAAATAAAAAACTAGAAATGATTATACTTAGGACGGCTTGTTGAAAGCACAGGTTATATATATTTAGGAGCTATGGCGATTATATATACATACATTCTATTATACATTTTTATGCATATATATATGTATGTGTATGTGGGCATATACTATATTTGCATATAGCATATATATGAATTCAGTGCCACCTTTCTGAGTACAACCTGACATTACTTTCCAGCAAACTTGATATTATTTGTCCTTGTGGGAAACTCTATGAAATTATTATATAAATACAGGCATACTTAGGAGATATTGCATGTTCATTCCCAGACCACCACAATAAGCAAATACCACAATAAAGAAATTAACACAAACATTTTGGTTTTCCAGTTCATATAAAAGTTATATTTGCATTATACTGTAGTCTATTAAGTATGCACTAGCATTATGTCTAAATGAAAAATGCAAATACCTTAATTAAAAGATACTTTAATGCTCAAAAATACTAACCATCATCTGAGCCTTCTGTGAGTTATTATCTTTTTTGCTGGTGGAGCGTCTTCCCTCAATATTGATGACTACTGATTGATTTGGGGGGAGGTACTGTGGTTGTGGCAATTTCTTAAAAGAAGACAACAGTGAAGTTTGTCACACCAACTGACTCTTCCTTTCATGAAATATTTCTCTGTAGCATGCTATGCTCTTTGATAGCATTTTACCCACAGTAGAACTTCTTTCAAAATTGCAGTCAATCCTCTCAAATACTGCCACTGCTTTATCAACTAAGTTTATGTAATATTCTAAATCTTTGTTGTCTTTTCAACAATGTTAACAGCATCTTCACAAGTAGTTTCCATCTCCAGAAACCACTTTCTTTCTTCTTCCATATGAAGCATCTTCTCGTCCATCCAAGTTTTATCATGAGATTGCAGCAGTTCAGTCACATCTCCAGGATCCTCTTCTAATTCTATTATTCTTGCTATTTTCACCACATCTGCCATTACTGCCTCCAATGAAGTCTTGAACCCCTCAAAGTCATCCATGAGGGTTATAATCAACTTCTTCCAAACTCCTGTTCATGTTGATATTTTGACCCTCTCCCATGAATCATAAATCTTCTTCACGGTTGCTAAAGATTAGAGAGAAAACTGCAAAAAGACTGAGGGGGAAGTGATGTTCCTTTTAACACCAGAATTGGAGTAAAAATACTGCCCAGGGAAAATCTACTTTCCTCCTTTAGGAAGTGATATTCCTTTTCTGATGCTGAATTTAATCCAAGATCGGGGAGAATATGAAATTAATACAAATTTCCTTAAACAGCGTATTTAAATTGTTGGTATAAGTTATGCCTGCATGGTGACTCAAGTATGTAGTGAAAAGGGGTAGTTTGGCATCAAGAACTGATCTTACCTTTCACAATTTATGTCACTACCATCTGTGTTCCTCTTGGTAGGCACACTGGGGACCAAGATAAGCTATGCTGAGAAGTGCTACATCTGCTTCTGCTTTAAGCTTCCCCTTCACATTTAAAATTTGGACCTTTAGCAAATTAAATTAGAAAGTTGCCATGACTTTTTACTGTGTGGGAGTATATGATCTTGCTTCCCATCGATCCATAACACATCTGATACTGATCCTAAAATTTTCATTATTATCCATTGTGGTGCTTACTCAGAACTATGTGCATATTAACTAAAATATGATTTTCATATATCCATTCACAATGAGTTCAAGCAAACATTTAAAATTGCTTGCTTTTTGTTGAAAGCCAAGTGTCAACCTTTGCGAGCTGTTAATCTCAGGCCAGGCCAATATAATTAATTTTGGAAATTACTTCTAGCTCTTCAGGAGTAATTGAAATAATTGCATTCTTACTTCACTCTACAATTAAACAGCTGGATTCTTCTTTTGGGAGAACTTATTACCTTTAAGTCTGCCTACTTCCAATATTTTCCATAACTAATAAAATAACTTTTTTCAAGACTTTATTCTCTATGAAACACAAAATTTGGAAATTTCAAATCATGCTTAACTCAAAGACACTCAAGTTTATTAATCACACTGTGCTCATTAGTTTTAAATATTTCTGGTTTTATAAGTTTTTAATTGTCTGCTGGGTTAGTTTCTCTTTCCCACACATGTGACCATTGGTTTAAGCAATGCATGGATAGTGAGAGATGGCCCTAAGAGCCTGAATTTTTGTCAACAGTCTCTCAGTGAACGTGTTCTCAGGCAAGCAATTAAAGGTTTAAACTTCGAATATTCTCTCAAATTAGTAAGTCCATAATCAGCACTTAACCAGATTTATTAATTTCATTTTCCTTCATTATTCTTGGAATTATATATGGAAGTATTTAATTATGTTCACTTTGGAGTTGGAAATGAGTTTTCTAGTCTCTCCCACATATTAGCTGTATTGCCTTGGGGTAATTACTTAATCTCAAAGCCTCTGATTTCCCATTGGCATAATTGGAACAATGCTTCATATAATTGTTTCTTGACTAAAGGGTATTATATATATGTTATGTATGTATACACATATATATTTGATTTGATTGTCTTAGTTTGTCAGATCTGCTATGACAAATACCACATAATGGGTTGGCTTAAAAAATAGAATTTATTGTCTCATGGTTTCAGAGGCCAGAATTCCCAAATCAAATTGTTCGGAAGACCATGCTTTCTCTCTGAGACCGTAGCATTCTGGTTGATGGCTTGCCGCAATCCTTCGGGTTCCTTGACTTACATCTCTGCCTCTGTCACATGGCAATAGCCTTATTGCCTCTTCTTGTATGATCTTGATCTTCTGTTTTCCACTGACTTCTGGCTTCTAGCTTCTTCCTGTGGCTTTCTCTAACTTCTGCCTTCTAAGTCCTCTGTCTTCTCTGACTGTGTCCAAACTCTCTCTTTATAAGGCCTCCAGTAATACAGATTAAGACCCACCGTGATTCAATTTGGCCAGTCCTTAACTAATAACATCTTCAAAAGGTCCTGTTTACAAATGGGTTCACTCCCACAGGAATGCATATTAAGATCAAAACCATGTATTTTGTGGGCGCCATGATTCAATCCCCAAACATGGGAGACTAAACATGAAAGCATCCAAGATAACCTAAAAAGTCAAAGACAAACATGAACATCACTAATAGAAAATTAAAACCATAAGGATACTTGCTATAATGTGCAGTGCTTGGAAAAGGAATTATCCATCCACAGAACTCTCAAGTTGGCCATATCATTGAGATGCAATCTATGCGATATAATATAAGTAGTATGAATCATAACAGACAATCCCCTTAATGTCACAGGTAATCTCTTTGAAGGTGTATGAGATGTGTGTTATTTGTTCCCCAGCAACTGCTTGTTTTCCTAAGTAGTGCATGCCTCTAAAGGTTTAATGACCAGTGAAAGTGACACATATATACACACACATATATCCAAAAAAATCTGTTCTTAAACTGTACACCCATAGCATGAGCAACGAAAGAAAAAATAGATAAATGGGACCTACCCAAAATTCAACACTTTTGTACCTGCACCTCAAAGGACTTTGTCAGAAGGGTGAAAAGGCAGTCAACTCAATGGGAGAAAATATTTGACAATCGCATATCCAATAAGGGTTTAATATCTATGATATACAAACTACTGTACAACACAACAATAAAGACAAATTATCCAATTAAAAAATAGTAAAAAAGACTTGAAAAGATAATTGTCTAAAGAAGAAATACAAATGGCAAAGAAATACATGAAAAAATGTTCAACATCACTAGCAATTAAGGAAATGAAAATCAAAACTATAATGAGATATCATTTTACACCTATTAGACTGGCCACTATTAAAATTTCAGAAAACAGTAAATGTTGGAGAGGATGTGGAGAAATAGGAATGCTTATTCACTGTTGGTGGTAATGTAGAATGGTGCAATCACTGCGGAGGACTATCTGGCAGTTCCTAGGGAAATTGAATATAGACTTACCACATGACCCGGCAATGCCATTACTAGGTAAATACCCAGAAGAACTGAGAGCAGAGACCCAAACAGACATCTGTACATCAATGCTCATAGTGGCATTATTCACAATTCCTGAAAGTTGGAAACAACCCAGGTGTCCATCAATTGATGAATGAATAAACAAATTGTGTATATATATGATGGAATAATATGCAGCAGTAAGAAGAAATGGAGTCTGAAGCATATGATAACACGAATGGACCTGGAGGACATTATATTGAGTGAAGAAAGCCAGACACAAAAGGACAACTACTGTTATGATTGTGCTATTATGAACCAAATATATTTTGTAAACTCATAGAATTAATAATTAGAATATAGGTCAGCAGAAAATAGAAGGAAGGTAGATAATGGAAAGCTGAGGGTTAATCTGTGCAGAATTGTTAAAAACGGTTGTTTGTAAATCTTTGGAAATGAATAGAGATGGTTAACGCATATCATTGTGTTGTAACTAGGAATGCAATTGTATGGGTATGACTGGTTGAAAAGGCATATGTAAGGTCACGTATATTAGTAGAAGTAAAGCTAAAAACTGCAACATGGGGAGTGGATTTGGCCCAACAGATAGGGCATCTGCCTCCTACATGGGAGGTCCAAAGTTCAAACCCAGGGCTTCTTGACCCCGGTGACGAGCTGGTCCATGCGCAGTGCTGATGCATGCAAGGAGTGCCGTGCCATGCAGGGGTGTCCTTCACATAGGGGAGCCCCACGTGCAAGGAGTGTGTCCTGTAAGGAGAGCCGCCCAGCGCGAAAAAAGCACAGCCTGCCCAGGAATGGTGCTGCACACTCGGAAAGCTGACTTAAAAGATGATGCAACAAAAAGAGACGCAGATTCCGGGTGCCACTGACAAGAATACAAGCAGACACAGAAGAACACACAGCGAATAGACACAGAGAGCAGACAACTGGGGGGGGGGGGGGAGCAGAAGGGGAGAAAGATAAATACAAATTAAAAAAAAAAACAAAAACTGCAACATGGGACTGTATAAGATAGTAAAACCTCATGTAAAACATGAACATGGGTGATATTGCATATAGAAGTCTGTTTTTACAAAATATAAATACAAATATACTAGAAAGAAGAAAAATGAATAGCAGCTATGTATGCCAGGTCAGGCATAGAGAGATTAAGAGGTGATGAGTTTTGTTTGTTTGTTTGTTTATTATTATTTGAAAAATGAAATTGTCCTGGGATGATGAATGCACAAACACTGAATACCATTGATTGTACTGTTTGGATATATTTATGCTTTATCAATATGTATCAATAATATTGAAAAAATGCTTAAGAAAAGAAAAATATGAATGTACAAAATAAATTAGAAAGACAGAAATGAAATAGAAGCTATGTATGTCAAGGGAAGCTTAGAGAGAGTGAGAGGTGAATATTAATGGGTACAGTTTTCTGTTTGCTTTTTAAATTACTATTAATTGATTGTACACTTCGGATAGGTTGTATGCAATAAAACTGATTTTTAAAAATCACAATGAAAAAACACTTTGCATCCATTAGGATGGCTAGAATAAAAAGTCTTATAATAATAAGCGTTGGTGATGATGTAGATATATGAGAACATTGCACATTGGTGGAGCAAATGTAAAATAGTACAGGTGCTAAGGAAAACAATTTGACAGTTCCTCAGAAAGTTATCCATACCACAACATTGTGAATTTGATTAATCCCACTGAAGAGTATGCTTGGGAATGGGTTGAGATGTAAAAGTTTATGTTGTATATATTTCTCTACAATTAAAGTAAAAAGCAACTAAAGAGACAATGACAATCAAATGCAATTGAGGATCCTGGACTGGAACTAGACTGATAGATTGATATGGCAATTGTGGCAAAATGTTGAAAGTTGGTGGATTTGGTATCTGGATAGGGGGTATGCTGGAATTCTCTGAACGTGTTTGTATTACATTTGCAACAGTCTTATAAATTTGAATTTATTTCAAAATAAAAAGTTAAAAAGAAAAAAAAATTGATAAAGGATGGTGATGATTGTACTCCAATATTTTGCATGTAATTAATTCATTGAATTATATATACGAAAGTGGTTAAAATGGGAATTTTGTGCTGGATATAAGTTACCATAGTAACAATTCAAAAATAAAAAAAAGATATCTGGGCTATTATGAAGTAAATACATCGATTCTATGGAAAATATATTAGTATTTGATCTGGAAAAGATCAAGTGTAGATATCTGGGAAAATGATGTTCTTTTGTAATAGTAATTATTATCACTGAGTATCAGAAATATTGGTGAACCAAGATCAAATAAGCAAGTATACAGCAGGTAACTTGAGAAAGGAAGCTGCATGTATTCTTTAGGTAAGCCAAACTATAGCTTACATATAGTTCAAGAAAACCCATAGAGATAATTCATATACATTTGTTTATTGAGTTTCAGACTACCAATAACATTACTGAAGTAGAAATGGGAATCCTGTCTTATATAGCAGGGAAAGCTTATTGGGGAAGAAATGTGCTTATTAAATGGAAATGGCATGTATTGTACATTGTGAAAACACTCAATATGGTAAGAAAATCAATTCTTTTCTAATTAACTTCGAAATTTAATGTAATTTCATTAAAATTGTTATAAAGCTACAGGAATTAAAACAGTGTGCCATTGGTACAGGGATTGAAACACTTGAACAACAGAACAGCACAATAGATGAAAAGGCTGGTAAACAGATCCAACAGTGATATGGAAACCGGAATATGAAAAAAGTCATAAGGTAATCCTTGGAATAAATGGATAATTCAACAACTGATGGTGGTAAAATTAGCTGAACAACTGAAGGAATAATAGAGCTTTACCTCACTGTACCCAGAAATAAATTCCAGAAGTGTTAATGCCTTAAAGGAGGAAAAACTCAATTTTTAAACACTTACCAGACCAGACCAGAAATCAGAAGACTTGGGCATCAAATTTTAACTCTGCATTTAGCAACTGTGAAAATTTGTCAAAATTTTCAACTCATTGAACTCCATTAGTGGGAAATTATATTTCCTTCATTTATCTAAAATATAATAAAAGGTGATTTGTATAATTGCAAAAATTAATAAATTGATGTTTTTTGAAAATTAATAAATTGATTAAGTAGTGATATATCAACGGAAAGAGAGGGAAGGTTTACAAATAAAATAAAATATAAGGCCTCTCCCCATTATTTTACACATGAAAAATGTGTCATAACATTTGTTCCAGATGACCACTGGATAAAGTCAGACTAAGTCGTAAGGTTTATCCCACTCCACTCTAATGGGGATATCACCTTAAGCAATCTTAATATCATGCTCAAAAGAAAAAGATCTATTTTTTAGGGTATGTTAAGTGAAGAACAAGATAACATCACTAATTGCTTATCCTCTGAGTGTTTCAGATTGGTTTCAAGGCATCCTTTGCAAAGTCCAGGAACCACTCCTTAGAATAGTTACAGTTGGTTGCAGTGGGTATGCCTTCCCTTAGATCATGGCTGAACTATGACTGAACCGTGATTTAAGTTTATTTTTGAAGGATATTCTGGAAGGCAGTTAAGCCTCAACATATCATGAGAAAAATGGGATGTTCACTTCTGCGGCATCAGTCGGTGACCAATGTTCACTCTTACTTCAAGTCCCCCCTTCCACTATTTTTTGCATGACTATCTAGGACCTACTTCACATTGGTCCATTTCTCCAAGTCAGTAACCTCAAAATGAGATCTCATGGCTCTATGCTTATTAACTCTTAAGGTAAGAGCCTTAGAAATAGGAGACTATATTTCTTATTGGTTCAATTACTTAATCTTTCTTAATGAAGCAAATATAATGAATGCTGAAAGGCAAGAAATATCTACCAATGTTTACAAACATTTAGATACTTTATATGAACAAGTGTAGCAGAAACCTAAATATGTTGAATTATTTCATGGTTCTCACTTCCCTCTCTTTCTCTATTCACTATATATGTATAGATATGTATCTATGTATTCATATATGTGTTCAGATTTACCAAAAAATTATAAGCATAATACAAGGAGATCTTCTAGTTATTCTATACCGAGATTTACAATTTTTAAAAGTAATTTTGCCCATTTGCTTTATGTTATCTCTATAAGCCCACACACAGATATCTGTTTTTTTCTAAAACATTTTAAAGTAATTTTAAAGCATTTCCCCTTTCCTCATAACAATTCAACAAAATTTCTCAAGAAAAAAAGACTTTCTTTTACTTAAACACAATACAGTTATGAATATCAAGATATTTATAACTGACACTATTCCAACAGGATACTATTCCAATGGCGTGATGAAGCTGGACGATTGTTACACATTTAGGGCTTTTGAAAGCCTTTTTTTTAAGCTGTAGGTAGTGTGAACTCAGCTGTGGTGGGAGTATTTACACCATGAAAATCAACAAATGCTACAAATAAAGGCCCCTATTATGATTTGCAAGTTAAACATCACACATTACTATTATATAGCTCATAGTAAATGTTAGAGGCTTGCAATAATTAAAAAGCTGTACCTCAGTTTCCCCTGATACGCATTGGGAAAAGGCAAACCTCCTCCCCTGAGTCTGAGGACATGGCATGACATTTTCCCACAGGTTAAACAAAGGAACCTCATAGAGACTGTAGTAAACGGAGATAGAGATCTTTACTATTTGCATATGAGAGGGAGATGGAAATCTTTACTACCTCTACCTGCATATCAGAGCAAAACCGAGACAGAGACCTTCACTATTTACAAACCTTTTAAAACCCTGCAGATCAAAAGAAACGTTTGCTCCTGCAGCATTCCAAGAAGCCATAGACTCCCTCGACCCCCTCCCACTACCTCACTGGACCCTCAACCCCCCTCCCACTGACTATCATTTCCCCACCTAGGAAAGTTCTGTATAAATTCAAGTCCCGCCCTTCCAGGAGTGGGCTGAAGTCTCTCTTCAGACCCCCACCAAGCTGGTGGGGGGACTGAAGTCTGTTCTTCAGACCCCCTCCATTGGGAGAGATTCTCAATAAATAAATTCTTTGCTTGTGGTCAATCAGTCTCCAAGTCCCAGTAAGAGCCGTATTTTCTCCAACAGTAAGTACTAATTTTTTTCAACTTTCACAAAAATGTCTTTCATAGCTATTTATTTTACCAAGTAGGAGTCCAACTATGGATTACACACAGCATTTCTTGAAATGCAATGCAGCACATTTACTGTTTTTATCTGGTATATTTCCTCAACCTTTCTTTGTGCTTTTGACCTTGACACTCTGGGAAAATGGTAGAATGCACTACCATCAGTGCTTGTCTAATGTTTCCTCACAGTTAGGTCAGACTGCATACTTTGGGCAAGAATATCACACGTGATGTTGTGACCTTTTCAGGGTATTGTTTCAGAGGCAGATCAGGCTGGTCAGCCTCAAAATTGTTGATGGCAACTTCTAACACTTGGTTAAGGTGATGCCTGCTAGTATTCCCCCGTAAAATTAATAGTTTTCTTATTATAATAATAAATTTATGTGTAGCTACTTTTGAGACTACATAAATATCCTCTTCCTCATCAATCTTCTACCTACTCTTAAGCTTTCACTGATGATTTTTTAACTCTCGATTTTTTTCTAAGTAGAATGCTAGAGCTATGTTTAGTAAGGAAAACCTCTTCTTTCCCCATTCACTTATTTATTTATTCCTTCCTTCATCCACTCATTCCTACTTTCAATCATTGATTCATGTATTTTTATCAGTACGGAATGATATTTTTTAAAATTGTTGTTTGATGAGTTATCAATTTTACAATCATAGTTCATTCTGATGCTTGTTTTCCCTCAGATTTGGGCAATGGGATCCCCAGTAAGCTGGTTCCCCGTGAACGTTAAATCCTTATTTTCTGAAGCAAAAATGAGTTCTAGGCTCATTTTGTTCTTTCTTATTCCAGTCTTAGAATAAGCCATTCCTCAAGTATCCCTGATACCTTTTGGATCAAGGCATTGAGAAACCAACATCTGGGAGTTTTGTTATGTATGCTCATTGTTAATGGCATGTTGTTGATTCTGGACACTCTCAGTGGACAAAGCTAAGAAAAATAAATTTATATATCTGCTTCTATAGTTACTTCTGTATTTATCTACATATAATCAAAATGAGTATATGATGATCTCTCTAACTCTATCTCACAATACAGAGAGCATTCTGGTCTTCTCCCTTTCCAAATATGTAAATCACTTTACCAACAATGAAAAAACTAGCTCTCATTATGTTCTATGTGTTCATGAATTCTCCAAACCTAAAATACACGTAAAGTAGTTTCAGAATAGGTAACTTGCAATACTGTGAAAAGCACACCTACTAACCAGAAAACAATTTTAAAACAATTTTAAGGTAAAGTTTACATACAGTCCAATGCACATATATTCAGTGTACAATTTGATGGGTTTTGATAAATTTCTCCAGCTATTCATGATCCGAGAAAATTTCCACTATACCTTTTCCCATTTATCACTTCCAGAAGATTACTAGTCTTCTGATTTTTTCACCATAGATTATATTTGATTATTTAAAATTTCTTAACAATGGAAGCACATAATATGTGCTTTCTGTGTCCAGCTTCTTTGCTCAGCATAATGTCTGCTATATTCATGCATATAAATTTTAATACTGAGTAGAACTTATTAATTTTCTGATTAATGGCCATTTGGTTTTATTTCAGTTTGGGGCTATTATGAATCATATGTAAATGTAATTCTTTTCATGGGTATATATTTTGGCTTCTCTTAGATAAATACCTGTGTGAAGTATAGTGGAATAACAATGTAGGTGTATGCTGAAATTGTTTTTTAATTAACATTTATATAAAAATTCTCTATTTAAACAATTTTAAAGTGTACAATTAATTGGCTTTTAGAACATACACCATGTTATGTGATCATCACCAGTATTAATTGCAGAACATTTTCATCATTCCATGAAAGAAGCTATATTCATTAAGCAGTTACTCACCATCTACCTGCCTTCCTCAAATCCTGGCAGCCACAAATCTGCTTTCTGTCTCTATTATATTTACTATAAATAGAAACATACTATATGTGGCCTTTCATTTAACATAATGCTTTCAAAGCCCATCCATATTGTAGCATATATCAGTACTTCATTCCTTTATATGGTAGAGTAATATTTCATTGTACAGATATACCACATTTATTTATCCATTCAGCAGTTGATGGACATTTGGATTGTTTCCAATTTTGCTGTTATGAGTAATATTGCTGTGAACATTCAAGTACATGTTTTTGTATGGATGTATATTTTAATTTCTCTTAGGTATATAGGAGTCCTAGGAGTAGAATTGCTGGGTAATATGGTAAATCTGGGAAGGTCATTATAGTGCCTCAATTTTTGAAAGATATTTGCTGGATACAAGATTCTTGGTTGATAGCTTTTTTTTTTGTTTGTTTCAGTATTTTGCATATGTCATCCCAATACCTTCTGGCTGGCTTTTTAAAAAATGAGAAGTCAGCTGCTAATTTTAATAGGGTTCCCTTGTACATGACAAGCTGCTTTCAAGATTTTCATTTTGTTTTAGTTTTCAACAGTTTCATTATGACGTGTGTTGTTCTAGATCTCTTTGTGTTTATCCTATATGGAGTTCGTTGAACTTCTGGGGGTTAGATTAAGGTTTTTCATAAAATTTAAGAAGTCTTCAGCTGTATTTCTTCTAATTCTTTTGCTTTTTAAAATGCTTTCCTCTACTTCTGATACTCCAATTATGTATATGTTGCTGTGTATAATGGTGGCCCATATTTAAGTAATACTCTGTTCTTCAATTTCCTTACCTCTTTTGTCTCTCTGTTCTCTTGACTGTATTATCTCAATCAATTGCTCATCTAATTTACTGATTTTCTTCCTGCCAGTTCAAATTGACTGTACAGTCCCTAGTGAATTTATAATTTCTGTTATTTTACACTTAATCTCCAGAATTTACATTTTGTCATTAAAAAAATAATTTCTATCCTTCATTGATATTCTCTCTCTGAGGAGACATTGTCATTATCCTTTTCTTTATTTTTCAATGTATGGTTTCTTTTACTTCTTTGAGTGTATTTATAATGATAAGAAGCATTTGTCAAATTGAACATTAAGGCCCTCTCAGAGGCAGTGTCTGTTGTCTGCTTTTTTCCTATATATGGGTTACACTTTCCTATTACTTTGCATATCTTGTAATATTTTTTAAACTTGAAATTTTAGATATAACACCTCTGGATCCTCATCCCCACCATGGGTCTTATTGTTTTATTTGCTTGTTTATTTGTTTAGCTACTGGGCTGGACTTTTAAGTGATATCTATTTCCTTTGTGATGTGAAGTTCTCCTTAGAGAGCTCATCCTTGAGCTATGTCCGTAGTTATCTTGGTGTGGCAATGGTTTTTCTCAGGGCTTTAACTCTCTTTTAACTTAAGATATTTCTAAGATTTGTTCTGCCAGGCAGTTAATTTACTTGTGGATCAGATTGAAGCTTTTAAGGGGCGTTTTTAAGCTTTTAAGGGCAGTCTAATGTAGCTACTTCTCTAGGGCTTTAGTAACCAAACTCCTAAGGTGTGGCTTTTTAGGGTGATTGCTGAAAGCTTCTTGTATTCATTGAAGTCTCTACACTCAAATACGTCAGGCTTTTACACCTTCTAACACTATACACTTTCTGGTATTTGTAGTCACCTTATCACTTTTTAGTAACTATTCCTGCTGGGCTTAATAGAGTAATACATTTTAGAAGTTTAGTTTAGAAATTGCTCAATAAGTAGAATGCATCTATATACAGATTTCTAGAGCTCCTTCTATGTGCTTTTCTTTTCTATCCAGTACTCTAATCCATAATCTCTTGCTGCCCAAGCAATCGTAAACTCTGATCTCTCATCTAAACTCAATGCGAAACTGTGTTCTGACTGGGTTCCATCTTCCCTTACCACAGTCTGAAAACTAGACTGCAGCAGAAAACCATGGAGATTGTGTGTCTCATCTATGTCCCAAAAATGCAAAATGGTTATTTCATTCATTTTCACCAGTCTTGTTTGCAGTGAGAAAGCTTGCCCAGTATCAATTACTCAATCATGACCAATTGTCAGTCTCATCACCTAGTTTTATTTTCTTCGTAACACTTGTCACTCTCTGACATAGTCGTATGTATTAGTTTTTTTTTGTCTTTTCTATTTCCAACCTTTAGAATTCAGAGTAGTGTCTGATTCATAGTATGCATATGGTTGTCAAATACTGATGAATTAATGAACAAATTAACAAAGTTATCCCATTAATGTACTTGTCCATCCCTTTCAGAGAAATCACAAACATTTTCAGAGATGTGATTATATTTTGTTTTTCTCATTACCATTATAGATATTCATTACAATATATTTAAATGGGTATATGAATGGATAAATCAATAATAAATGTTTGGTCAAGGAGTTGTTTCTTGAAAGTGGACAACATTATGGAAAAAATAAGAAAGGAAAATGATCATACAGAGGGACTAAAATAACATGTTACATGCTGAAGTTGAAGATAGGGAGGTCAGCAACGAATGAGAACAGAAAAAATGAAAACACGGTAAATGTTACTAAGGATTCAATATACCTAAAGAAAAGGTAAGACAGTGTCTATAATATTTTCTCCTGTTTCAATTTCTAGAGAGTATTTGCATTACAGCAATTAAATGGTCTCAAAACAATTTACACTATATTTAAGAATGCTCAGGTTTTATTTTTTGTCATACTTATCATTTGTCATGCAAAAAAATGATTTTATCCTCTAATTTTTAAACTTATGAACACTTATGGAATATTTTCAAAGTTTTTGAGCATCACTTAAATCATATTTTAAAAATCAAGTGCTATTATATAAATGTGGAATTTAAGCTAATAAATATTTAAATTTATAATCTCTATTAGCTTAAATGAGGGTTCTTTTTATTTCTTTATATGAACTAATGAGACAAAGCACAACAAACTGCAAAGATGTATAATAAAGATTTCTCAAATGCTTAAATGTTCTTATTTGAGATTCTTCTAACTATTTTAACTGACCCTCATTATGTGATTTTAAATAAATTACATTTGATTAGCATATATTTAACACACAGTATAGAACTGTCCTGAAATAACACTAATATTACTTGCACATGTTCTTTACGTTCAGAATGGTAACTAATCTTATGAGAAAAAATAAATTAATAAATATACTGAGATTAAGTAGCTGCATATATATCCCCTCTTCTTTGGAAATCCAGTTTCACACTTATAGAAAGAGCATTTTCATATTCACAAACTATTAAGAGGATTTACAAATTATACATGAAATATATTAAATTCTGTTGAAGGACAACTATCTCAAGTGTGTAAAAGGTAGACCAGGTTGGCAAAAAAATCTTTAAATGAAGATGTTTTGATGTATAAAAAGCAATGAAATTTGAGGTATATTTATTTATTTGTTTAAAACAGGAAGCCCCCTGGATGGTACTGGATATTTATCAAGCGATCATGATCACTCAAATACAGGAGTTCTTGAATTGAATTGAAATTGAGCTTGAATTGAAATTTAAAAACAACAACATTACTTTTGTGGGGACGTGTTGGGGCGAG
Organism: Dasypus novemcinctus; assembly: GCF_030445035.2. Classification (NCBI taxonomy): domain Eukaryota; kingdom Metazoa; phylum Chordata; class Mammalia; order Cingulata; family Dasypodidae; genus Dasypus; species Dasypus novemcinctus. Next base: position 38,211,147 of record NC_080704.1, read on the forward strand.
TTGATATATTTATTAAATAATACTCAGTGTAGTGTGGACATAGTAAGGGGTCCATGGTTTTCACCTAACTGGCAAAGGGGTCCGTGGAACTAAAAATGTTAAGAACCTCTGTTCTAATATAAAATTGAAGGACTTGATTTTGTACAGGAGTGTTTGAATTATTAGCATGGCAAAAATTCATAAAAGCAAGTGTCACATATTTCTTTCCTGGATCATAAGAAGAATACCATTTATTTGAAGATCCCCAGTGATAGCAGTTTCAAACTGCATAAAAATTTTAGATCTATGCACTCCATAGGAACTTTCTATGTTATAGTTACACATAGCTCTTGTTTTTTGTGTGTGTGCTTTTGCCAAAATATTATATTAGAAACCAAGAAAACGAATCTTGGAAGAATTAACTTAATACACTAAAACCATTATTTATCCAGCATGTTTAAAAAGAGAATGGATCAATATTAAATTGTCAGTATTTAAACTGCGTTCTCAGTAATTTTTAAAGATTTAATATAATAAGTTACACTTGATCAAATAAACTATAGAACATTTCAATCACTCAGAAAAGTTCCTTGATGTCCCTTTGCCATCATTTTTCTCCTCACACTTGGCCCAAGCTTCCACTGACCTGCGTTCTCACACTAGAGATTAGTTTTGTATGTTCTAGAATTTCATATAAAAGGGATCATAAAGTATATATCTTTTGTGTCTGGCTTCTTCTTTTGCTCAGCATAATGTTTTTGGAATTTTTTCCTTAGTAGAATTTCACTGTGTAGTAATACCACGGTTTATCTTTTCACTTGTTTATAACCAATGATCTGTTTCCAGAATTTGGCAATTATGAATAAATTTGTTTGAACATTTACGTACAAGTGTTTGTAAAAGGTATGTTTTCTTTTATCTTACATTAATATTTAGTAAAACTGGAAAAGTCAAGAGAATATATTCTTCCCTTGATCCTCCAGAAAGTAATCAGCCTAGCTGATATTTTAATTTTAGCTGTATTTTCTTCTAGAAGTTTTACAATCGTTGTTTTCAAGTTAGTTTTATGATCTATTTTAATTTACATTTATTTGATTGCTCGGGGTCTATTTTTTTCCCAAATAGACAAAAAAATAAATAAATAAATTGACCATGAATGTTTGAATCTATTTCTGGCTTTTTTTAGATAAGGTGCAAAGTTTATCTTTAATTTTTATAACAATGCTTTAACACTGTATCTTTCTTTGGATATCTGAAATTATATACTTGACTATAGCTCTAGAATATTTCTTATGAATGGCCCACCATCGTTTATATCAAGTGACTGATCCTGGTGACAAATGGCCAGGGATCAGTATTTACCTAGAAGGCAGTAACTGGCTTAACATGAAAGTTCCATTTGAATACTGCTGTGAATGCTATCGGTGCCAGTCCATATTCCTCTGGAATTCACTTTTGTGTGCCAAAGTTTGCTTACTGGAAAAGTTTGTGATTCTTGGTTTTATTTATTTTCTTTTCAGTAGTAGGATTACATTTGGCCTGAGAGAGAGGCAAATTGAAAGTGTAGAAGAGTTTATGCCAACCTAAACAGTCCGAAAAGATGGCAAAGATAAGAGAGGTGGTAGATAATTACCTCACTTTCCGGACCCTTAACAGGGGTAACCTCTTGTAGTCATCCTAGGGGGGAAATCCTTTGCTGCTCATAAGTGGTAACACTTGCACTCTCTTTCTGGCTTCCTTCCTTCCCTGTTGTTTCTACCCACTTCCTCAATGGTATTTTTCTGGAGTAACCTCCTAAATATGTTACCCTTATTTCTATTCTTCTCTCAAAGAAGAATCAGAAACAAGTCAAATATTGACCAGCCAGAATATCTCTCGTAGAGAATTTGACTAAGAGAAATATAAAAGAGCAAGATTTCATTCAGTAGAAACAGAAAAAGAAATTTAAACTCACAGACAGAAGGACTGCTTAAAAAGAAAGATATAACAAAAATATAGAGAAGCTAATGTTGGGCAATGGTAGACTGATATACTTACTGTCTTGTCTCCAAGATTTGGTGGTATGCTGAATGATGGTTTACAAACCCATGAGGTCTGAAGTTTTGGGTTCTGAGGATAACTTGAGAAATCTCATTCTGGCAAACAGAAAGTATTTAATACCTTTTACAATGATGTATTTCTTCATTAAATCAGAAGACACATCAAGATCTTATAAAGCCCAACCTTTAACATTATAAATATCTATTTTCATTATATAGACCAGTGGATATAGAAAACTTCAGAGAAAGGAGGGAATAGGGTTAGAAACACTCCAGTCTCTCATTGAAATTGAAAAACCAGACACTGAAATGCCCTCCACACACCCAAGGTCCACTTATTGCTCCCTTTCCTTGGCCACATTCAGGGGTCATGTTTCGCCCAGAAAAGAAGCTATTTCCAAAGCCTCCTCCTTTCAACCTCATTAGAGGAATTATGCACATGGCATTTCTATATTCTAATAGCACTTCTTAAGATGCCTGATCCAAATGAGTCTAAATAATTTTTACTTACTTTAATATCAGGTAATTTTGTTTTGGAATTGCTCGTGATAACCTGTTTCTGGTGATGCTCAGTCCTCAGTTCTGCCTTAGTACTTATTCCAAGTGCTTGTTCTGATATTTACTTGTTATATCAGTCCCCTTTTCTTGTACAGAAAACATTCCATGCACTTTTTGGACTTTTTTGACTGCGCAAATTCAGTGGCTTGTGTATCAAAGTTCTTAGTGTTGGTATACCAGAATTCACCATCTCTCCACTCCATGCATCTCAAAGGACCAATTCCATTGATTATTGTTTTATTTTATTTATTTTTTAAGATTTTATTTTTAAAGAAGCTTTGGATTACATAAATGTTACAGTGGAAATATAGGGGATTCCCATATGCTCCAACCCCTCATCCTTCCACACTTTCCCACGTTAACGTCTTTCTATAGTGTGGTACATTTGTTACAATTGATGGGCACATTTTAAAGCATTGCTACTAACCATGGTCTATAGTTTACATTTTGCACTGTACAATTTTATAGGTGTTGACAAAATGTATAATGGCCTGTATCCATCATTGTTAAGTCATGAAAGACAATTCCAACAGCCAAAAAAAGCCACCTATTGAACCAATTCTTCCCTCTTCCTCCCTTCAGAACCTCTGGTGGCCACTGTCTTTATATCAGTGTTACAAGTTCTTCCACTGCTAGAATAATAATAAATCTACTTAGGCCATAGTTGCATTCCTTTCTTATGTTTGTTCATTCCTCAATCTTGAGGATTTGGGGATGGTGGTGACTACTCTGTTTCTGATTGAGAGGGGGCTTAGATCCCATGGGGCAGATGGGTGGAACTGTCTTGCTTGCTGTTGTAGATACTCTTTGTTTTTTGGAATGGGCATTGTCCATCATGATTCTTTTGTTAGGTGTCTTGGGGAAGTCCAATGAACTGGAGAGTAGGTGTTGCAACTGCTGAGATTCAGGGCTCAACCGGTATATGAACAGAGCAAAGATTTAAGTCTCTTGTATACATATTTAACAATTATAATGATAATTATAAGTTCAAATAAAAGGGGCAGAAGAGTCATGTATAGGGAAATTATAAATGAGTCTAACTCTGTTACATTGGGGAGCATACATTTTAAGGTAAGCCCCACTGACAAGGTACCAAATTACTGAAACTGTCTGTGTTTCCTATAGTGTCTAGATTTATCTATAGCCCTCAGGGGTCCCCTTGATTGAGGCACTGTTTACTGTGACAGTGCCTGTTGAATCATGCATGAGTATAACCTCTGGAATGATCTCCCAACTCACTTTGAAACCTCTTAGCCATAAAAACACATTTGTATTTAATATTTTCCCCTTTTGGTCAAGGTCTTTTTCCAAATGCATCAGTAGTTGGTGCTTAGTAATAATCCCTTTGGGCCAGAGAGGCTCATCCCTGGAGTCATGTCCCATGCTAGGAAGATGGAGTGAGTTTATATACCAAGTTTGGTTTAGAAAGAGGCCGCAATTGAACAGCAGGGAATCTTTCAGGATTACATATTAGGCAATATATAATACTAGGTTAAGTTTCAATTTCACAAGACAAGGTTCATAAGTACAACCATTAATATCAAGGGCCTGGCTTAATGGTCTGTCCTCTTTCACTAGGCACTGCCCATGTACTTGGGGGATTCTTGCCACTATTTTAGAGAATGTGGCAGGACTTCCAAGGATGGAAATACAATTATCCTTTAGGTTATTGTGTGGGTCTCCACCCACTGAGCCAATACCCCGTGACCACTTGAACATATCCATATGCTTTAGAGGCATGCCCCAGGTGTATCCCTCCACACACACACCCCATCACTGACACCCTGTACTTCTGCTGCCACAGTTGTGACCCTTCTGCAATCAAAATCTCCCCAAAACAAGGCCAAAAAATTAACAAATAAAACTAATAAGAAAATAATATAATAATAATACAAATAAAATACAAAAATTAAAAATAAAAAAATTTCATTGTGTCTTTCATCACTGTAAGATCTGTTATCTTTTATGTACAGTGATAATTTCTTCCATATATTCCCCCAGTGTCTTAATTTTTTGCTTTATTTTCAAAGAAGCATTCAGTTACAGAAAAGCCACATAGGCAATATAGGGGATTCCCATATACCCAAGCACCTCCCCTATCCCATTCTCCCCTGTAATAACATCATAAATGAGTATTGTACATTTATTAAAATTGATGTATGAATATTGAAGCATTGCTACTGACCATGGTTGCTGGTTTACATTATGGTTTACATTTTGCACCATTAATTTTTATAGGTTTTGAGAAAATGTATAATTGCCTATATTAGTCATTGCAAGATCATGCAGAACAATTCCAATGGCCTAAAAATGCCGAATATTCCATCTATTCTATTCTTCCCTACCACTCCCCTTGGAAACTATGGTAAGAACTAAGTCTCAGTTTTTGAAGAATAAGGTTAATAGTTACATGCAATATTATTGAGGGTTTGACATACGGCTCTGTTAACTCTTATCAGGCATTGCCTATGTTCTTGAGAGATTCTTACCACTCTAATTGAAGACATAGAAGGACTCTCCAGGATGGGAGTTTAATATTTTGCTTATTGTGTAGGTCTCTACCTACTGAGATAACATACTATGACAAGATGAACACTTTCATATTCCACAGAAGCATTCTCCAGTGCGCCGTATCTTGCATATCTCCCAGACTGTGCAAAAGTAACCCTCCCTTGCCATATTTGCCAAAAAAATTCACAATTATAGATTTAATCACCGGTCATTTTACATCCTATGAAGTATTAATATATCCATTATTACTGTTACCCATCGGTACCATATTTTTCAGACAGACTGAATTTTCATTCCCAATATCTGCACTGGGCCTGCTGTCTCAGTACTTGTCTTGTTCTATTGAATAGGTGTAATTTAGGACCTGTCAGCCATGTTCTGCTGTGGGACAGAATGCTGGACTTTGGTACAGTATAATTAGGGTAATAATAAATTGTGAAACCATTACCTAACTTATGATTTTGCCAAAAACTGTAAAAAGGAAACATTCCAAAAAATGTGTTTCCTTTATTTCGTTTTCCTCTTTAAATTTTGAAAATTTCTGCTCACTTAATTTATCTGAATTATAGTCTATTAGCACCTAGAACCTTTGACATTTTTGAATCACTAATATAAATGAATATATAAAAATGAATTAATGAATAAATGAATAAATAGCTTTGGCTTATTTCTTAATGAAACATGAACTACTTACAGCTTTTGAAATTATAATTGATTTATCTACAGATTAATTGTTTTACCTTCCATATGAGGATCTCTAGCAGGAACCAAAGTTCATCTGGCACCTATCCCACAATAAATCCCAATATTTTCACACTTTTATATAGTTATCAGTGCTATTGATCACACACCTCACCTTCTCTCACACACAGTTATACAGAGAGAGGGAGAGAGAGTGAGAGAGTGCAAAACAAGTGACTTTATCTTGGATCATTTCACTTGCTCTTAAAAACAAAGCAAATATAATTTCTACCTACAGTCAGCCCAAGAAGATTAAGTCTCTAGATGACCGAGCTGTCCTTACAGCACGCTATCTTTCTCCACACTGCTCTCAAAGAATAGTGAATAGATGTCATGTTTTAGAACCATTAAGAAAGATTAAATGAACTTCTTCAACATGATAAGGGATACTATGCAAAACCTACAACTAACATCTTATTCAGTGCTGAAAGACTGTAAACTTCCTCCCTTGACCCAGAAACATTACAAAGATAAAATGCTTGCTTTCACCACTGCTATTCAAAATTGCACTGAAATTTCAGTCAGAGCGATTAGGCAAGAAAAATAAATAAAAGGCATCCACATATGAAAGGAAGAAGTAAACTATCTATATTAGCAGATGACATGATTCTATGTATAGAAAGTCCCAAAGAATCCACAAAATGTACTAGAATTAAAGAAAATAATTTTGCAAAGTTATGGCACACAAGATCAACATGCAAAAATTTGTTGTGTTTCTATTCACCAGCAATGAACCATCCAAGAAAAAGGATATCAAGAAAACAATTCCATTTACAATAACATATAAAAGAATAACATATCTAAGAACTAATTTAATCAGATGAAAGACTTGTACACTGAAAATTACAAACCATTGGCAAAAGAAATTAAAGAAGACCTGGTAGATTTAATAATGTTAAGAATATCAATAATACACAAAGTAATCTACAGATTCAAAGCAAGCTTTATAAAAATTTCAGTAGTGATTTCTTCAGAAATGGAAAAGCCAGTCTTCATAAATACATGGAATTGCAAGGGGCTCCAAATAGCCAAAACTATCTTGAAAAGAAGAACAAAGTTGAAGGATCTATACTTCCTGATTTCAAAACTTACTACAATTCTAAAGTAATCAAGACAGAGCTATACTAACCTAAGGACAGGTATATAGACAAAAGGGATAGAACTTAGACTCCAGAAATATACCTACAAAATGGCCAATTGATTTTCAACAAGGGTGCCATGTCTATTCAATAGGAAAACAATTGTCTGTTCAACAAATGATTCAGGGGAAATGGATTTCCACATGCATAGGAATAAATGTGGGACTCTTCTTCACACCAGATACAAAAATTAATTTAAAATCAATAAAAATACCTAAATATAAGAGCTAAAACCATAAAACTCATTGAAGAAAACATAGGAGTAAATATTCATGGCCTTAGTTTTGGCAATGGAGTTTTAGATATGATACCAAAAGCATAAGCAACAAAAGAACAAATACATAAATTGGGCTGCATCAAAATTAAAACTTTTGTGCATCAAATGTCATCGAGAAAGTGAAATGATAATATAGAGGTGGGAAGAAAATAGCTGCATTCATATATCTGATAAAGGTTTAATATCTAGAATATATAAAGAACCCCTAGAACTCAACACAAAAAAAGACAACCCAATAAAACCATGGGCAATGGACTTGAATAGACATTTTTCCAAAGAAGATGGACGAGGGGCCCAAAGATGCCCAACATCATAAGCCATTAGGGAAATGCAAATAAAAACTATTATACAGTTTTGGATCATAGAGGGGTTCAACTATGGCAGGGGAGGAGCATTGGTGTGAGGTGTCCTTGATGGGGGATGCATGGGTGGGATGGAGTTCTCCAGGGCATGCATATAGGATATATAGATACATTTGTATGTTCATTGGGTATTGATGTAGTGGGTAGAGCTTCACACAACAACTGAGGTAGTGCTGAGTTCCCATCCCAGTGAACTCTGTCACATTCCCCATTGGAACAGCAACAGTCCCCCAAGTGCAAGGGCAAAGACTAGTGAAGAAGATGGTTCAATTCTGGGCTGTTGATACTGATGACTATGCTTATGAGCCTGAGTGCTTGAAATTTCAACTAGGCCTAGAGCTGCAGGTTGCCTAAGAGTTACCTCCTGAAAGCCTCCATGTTATTCAAATGTGGCCACTCTCTAAGCTAAACTCAGCCTATAAATGCATCACCTTCCCCCCACCATGGGACATGATTCCCAGGGTTGGGCCTCCCTGGCACCAAGGGATTACTACCAAGTACCAGGTAGTGATGCAACTAGAAAAAGACCTTGAACAAAAGGGGGAAATGGCAAAGACAAATGAGTTTATATGGCTAAGACTCTTCAAAATGAGTTGGGAGGTCATCAGAGGGGTCACAGTTATGCATGTTTCAACAGGACCCCAGAGACAGCCAAAGTAGATACAACCCCAGGTAATGGTGCTCCTTAGGTGCTACAGAGACACCCAGGTTCTATGGTCATGGCAGATGACTCTGGAATTCAGTGCCTTGCCAGTGGGCCCTACCTTGGAATTTGTGCTCCTCAGTGTGATGGAGTTGGACTTAGATGTGACTTCTCTACACATGCCTCTTCTGTCACTTTTACTAAACCTGTGTTTGGACTTGGGGTTGGGATATGCTTAGACCTGAATTTATGGGCTGTCCATGTGCCAGCTGGGCCCTGAGTCTCAGCAGAGTTGGAAAACCTACTCTCAAGTTCATTGGACTTACCCAGGTCAGGTAACAAGGAGGTGAGGATGGTTAACCACCACACCAAGGAACCAAGAGATTCTACAACTGCAGGCATGAGAATTACATCCATCAGTCATGTGGGATCTAAACCCTCTCTCAATTTAGAGGTGGAGTGGGCATCACCATCCCATGGTCCTCAGGATGGAGGTATAAAATATGGATTAGAGTGGAGTTACTGGTATTCTACTATAGAATTATTGTGACTCTAGCAATGGAAGAAATTATATCATTGATACGGAGACAGTGGCCATGGGAATTGCTGAAGGCAGGGAGAGGGAAAAAGAGGTATGATATGGGGGCATTTTCAGGACGTGGAGTTGTCCTGAATGATATTGCAGGGACAGATGCAGGACATTATATATCCTGCCATAACCCACTGAATGGACTGGGAGAGAGTGGAAACTACAACATAAGCTATAATCCATGCTGTGTAGCAGTGCTCCAAAATGTATTCATCAAATTCAAGGAATGTGCCACACTAAAAAAGAAGTTATTTATGTGGGAGGAGTGGGGGGAGTGTGGGAAGTGGGGTATATGAGAACCTTTTATATTTTTTAATGTGACATTTTGGGTGATTTATGTATCTTTAAAAAACAGATAATAAAACAAAACAAAACTATGTGATCCCACTTCGGACCAACTAGGATGTCTATTATTATATAAATAGAAAATAAGAGTCAGAGAGAATGTGGAGAATTTCGAAATCCCCTTCTTTGCTGGTGGGAATGTAAAATGGTTCAGCCACTGTGGCAAACAGTTTTGTGGTTCCTCAAAAAGTTTAACATAGAATTACTATATGACCTGACAATTCTACTGCTAGATATATACTCAAAATAATTGAAAAAAGGTACTCAAACAGATACTTGTATGCCAGTGTTAGTAGAAGCATTAGTCACAATAAGTAAAAAGTTGGAAACAACCCAAGATTTCATCAGTAGTTGAATGGATAAACAATATGTTGCATATACATACAATGTATTATTTTTTTTAAAGATTTTATTGATTTTATTTATTTATTTATTTATTTAATTTCCCCCCCCACCCCCGGTTGTCTGTTCTCTGTGTCTATTTGCTTCTGTTGTCGTCAGCATCGGCAAGGCAAGTGTGTGCAGCACCATTCCTGGGCAGGCTGCACTTTCTTTCGCGCTGGGCGGCTCTCCTTACGGGCGCACTCCTTGCGCGTGGGGCTCCCCTACGCGGGGGACACCCCTGCGTGGCACGGCACTCCTTGCGCGCATCAGCACTGCGCATGGACCAGCTCCACAGGGGTCAAGGAGGCCCGGGGTTTGAACCACAGACCTCCCATGTGGTAGACGGACGCCCTAACCACTGGGCCAAGTCTGTTTCCCACAATGTATTATTATTATAAAAAAGGAATGGAATCTTTATGCATGCTGCAGCAATGATGAACCTTGAAATCATGCTGAGTGAAATAACCCAGGCACAAAAGGCCATATAATATATGATTCCATGTATATGAAATATCTTCAATGAGCCAATTTATAGAGCAAGAAAGTTGATTAGATGTTTACAGAGGCTGGAGGAAGGGGAAAATGTGAGTTATTGCTTAATGGGTACAGAGTTCTGTTTGGAGTGATGAGAAAGTTTTGGTAATGGATGGCATGATGATAGTGCAACATTTTAAATGTAATTAATGCCACTAAATTGAACACTTAAAACATAGGCACAGTGGCAAATAGTGTTAAATATATGTTACTACAATAACATGAGATTTAAAAAAATTTTAAACAAATAGAATAAACTGTTTCATCCCTGAGGTAGAAGATGAGACTAAATCTTTGATTTTAAGATGCTGAGGGGCTAGAGATTGGTTATGGAATTCCATGAGGCACATAGAAGCTTGGAATGGAAGAGGATCTGTACCCAGCTTAGACACAACAACCCAGGTTGTGGTAAATTATCTTATGTGATAATTGGGTGAATACCTGGGATCTGAATAACAAGTATTTGTGGATCCACAGGAAAAAAATTCCATGAACATGTGTGGCAAGGACAGAGCAAAGCTACCAGCTATTGAGCAGAGAGTTAATGAAGGTTTACACAAATCATCTTAAGAATGACTACAATAGGTTGAACATGAGAGGCATTTCTTCCAAGTTTTTACATTTTACCGTATTATTTTCTATGTTTTCAAGCCCTGACGGATTTCTGTGTGCCACCAAGGGGTTCCAGATTCATCTAATTCACAAAAATGAAAGCACGTAATATTTATTGTCCTGGAATGTATTCGAGCAAAATTATACTCACGTGTGTTTGTGTCCCCATTTGTCACTTAACTCTCTGTTTTACAAGCTTATTTTAGTCACTTTTCCCTTTGGTCTCACCACCGTTTGAAGACAATAAACCGGGAGCGTCTCTTGTTGAAAGGAGGTAGACTGAGAGCGTTTCCCTGAGCCTCCACAACTATCACCACTCTTGAGTGAACTCTCCAAACTCTTTAGTATTCCAAATAGACTAGTTTAAAACCAAAGACTTTAACCGATCTCACCTCCCTCCAATAAAAGAAAAAACAAAAAACTTAATGAGGATGTGGGTATCACGTGATTTTTTTCTCTTCCTATTGGGATCAGTCCATCACCTGGTTAATTTATTTTCTCAAATAATTCAACTCAGTTTCTTTAGTAACTGACATGTGTTGCACGGTTTTGGCTAATGACCTCTTACTACTGCTTTTGTGTGAATGACAAATGTATAGTTTATTACCTCTATACTGAAGCTTGAGAAAAATCAACACTGTTGTCCTTATCAAATCTACCAAAATGAAACTATAATGATTTTATCCATTTTTCACAATTATTTATTTATTAACTACTAAATACAAGATACTACATTATATACGATAGTTTATTTTTCCACATGGGAAATATTTTATTTTATTTTAATTCAGATTATTTTAGAAGTATAAAAATGTTATATCTTGTGGCTTGATACTAATTTATTAATCTCAATTCTTTTTACTTTTAATAAATCAGAAAAAATCTGCATAGGAAAAATATATATCTTTTAATAAAAATACAGAAAAGTTTGGTAGAATTTGTTAAAGAATGATAAAACATTCTTTTTCTTGTACAATGTATTAAAACAAAAATTAAACTTATCCACTCCCTATCATATCCATAAGGCACACACACAACACACACATACACACATTTACCCCAGATATGGATTCTAAAAAACCAAGATAGTTAACAAAAATCTGTGTTTTTTCATTTTAGAATATTCATCCAAATGACAATATTAATTTTTGCTACACACTGCTTATCTTATCAAAATTCTTCTAAAATGGGCCTGTGTTTCCTTTAGAGATGCTTAAAAAAATTCAGATGTGAGAAGCCCATGGGAATTAGCATTTAGAATCATAATTTTCCCAGAGGCCTTTTTATTTCCTAAGTATATCTGAAGATTTTATAAAAAGTACTGTTATCTAAGTTACCTTCATGAAATACAGGAAATAAGACACTAATTGTTCAATAGGTAAGTTTTTCAGTCTTCCCTCTTTGCTTGTGTTTAAAAATAACTTAAAATGTCTTGAGGAATTTTAGAAGGGACATGTTATAACAGATTTTCTTAGTTTAAATATTTTATTCATTGACAATTTGGATCATTCTATTTTAAATGTAGCATTATCCCTTTTTAATGCAAGGAGTGAGTACTGTGTCATGATAGCCTTTAAACATCCATTTTAGCCATTTCATTTTAATTTGTCCACTTATAGGCAATTTGGATCCATCATAATCAAGACAAGCCAAACCATAAGACTTACTGCCAATTCTCCAGAGATGCATTTCTCTTGGTAAATTGAGGTAAAAATATTGTGCTTTTCTATTTGTAAAAGTCTTATACTAAGCAAAGCATAACCAAAATCTTCATATTGTGGCAAAATTTTACCTTATTTAGTAAATGGCAAATATTTTTAAATATTTTGTATAGATAAATTTTTGATGGATCTGTAAAATACAATTATGATGTTGTTTTAACTCTATTTTTGAAGATGATGTTGTTAATTGGTATAACTATATTAGGGTTACTTATGAAAATTAGTATGAGATAAAGTATATTTATATTTATGTAAACAATAACACATAAAATGGAAATAAATCTTTTTATAAGTGTCAATAAAACCATATTTCACAATTGTTGCCTTATCGTATTAAGAGGTACTTTAGAAATAAATGATTCCTGATTGGATAATGCTGGGGTATGCTTAATCAAATGACTTACCTACAATACAATTTCTTTGTCATGTATTTAAACAGTATGGAAGGAATAAAACAAATATTTGTAGTGATATACAAGAACATGATATAAGAATATTTGTTTTAAAATGCAGCTCATTTGTTATTTTCTTTTCTTTGTAAATGAATTCATTGATCTATTTAGAGTGCTGTGGAGGGGATTGTGACATATCCATAAAGGATAGAAAATCAGTCTATGCAAACATATATATATAAGTGAAATTATGCATGTGTCTTGCCATTATAGCTACATAATTGCTCTCTATTTTTATAGTGTTTTACCAAGGGAAAAAACAATGCTTTTTTACCTGACTTTACATGTAAATTAATATGCTGCTTGAGCAGCACAAAAAATTGTTAAAAATCAATATGGAAATCATAGCCAATAATCCAGTATGATGTTTAAATATTCTGTATATATTTATTAAAATTAAATATGGTCTTTCCCATAAAACATACTACCTAAATAAATGCCTTAACATCTTCAGTTGTGCTAAAATTACAACCACACATAAAAATTAACATCAATTGTATTTATTTTGTGAACTGTGCTGGGGCAGTCTAGGCTGCCCAGAACAGCTGGAATTCAATTTGCAAAATGGCCACCTCTTTGAGTAAATTTGTTCCATGTAGCATTCTCAGGAGTAGGTAAATGCTGGCGCAAGGCTTAAGATGCAAAAGCAATTATGTTATCCAGCAGATGCAGAAAAGCTTTCCTGGGCTCCTCAGAATTGTATTTTAAAGGCAACCATAAGGCTCTCCTCTGAGAAATCAAAGTACTTTCTCCCACAGAAAACCCAATTACTAATATATCTGAACCTGCCACTATTATCAAACTCATATACTTTTATTAAAATTTATTTGGCCATGCAGACATTACTATTTTACCAATATATCCATTTATTTCTGCAAAAGGACCTCCTTAATTGGAGATAATTAAATTGGTCAGATTTCAGGATCATATGGAAAAATAGCATGCAAATATTTAAAGCTGTACAACAATGAAATAGTTTGTTTCGAGAGATTTTAAACAGTAAATTCTGGAATACTTTATGTACTCAAGCAGAGACTTACTGGTTGTCTGTCAGATACCCTTGATTGGCATCTTAAACTATATTGTTTCAAATTATATGATTATTTAATTAAATGGTAATGGAGATTATAAACAGCATTTACATTTTGGCATTAAAATATAAACTTTAAGATAGTTACTAGTCTTTCTTTATTATAGTGCTAAACAGACACAATGCATTCACTATTGTTTCCAAAGGACCTTCTCTTTCCTTATTTCAGGAGAATTGTAACTTATTATGATCCTTTAAAAATATCAAGAAAATTTATTTGAAAAAATATTCAATCCCACTTCTTACAAGTTTCTTTTTTGGTAACATGAGGCCCGATCCATATGTTTCTGTCATTTTTTTTCACTTTCTGATCTGCATTCCTTTTGAAAGAGTGTAGATGAAGATGGATATTGATCTTTAGAATCAGCCACATTTTTACTCAGCAGGATTTGTTGCTTGTATGGACCCATAGGGGGAAAAAAGATGATGCTAGATAGGTTTGAATTTCACATGATAAGCAAAAGAGCAACTGGAGTCCCCTGGATATGGCAGTGAAAATGTTGAAATATTGATTTTGGCTGCTGTATCTAAGCAGATGGGAATAGTGACAAAACTGAAGGCAGAAATCAACTCTGGCCAGTAGTTGTTGACACCAAGCATGATCTGATAGCCAAGAAAGGGAAATGAGTGATTCATTTATTACCTTTTATAATATACACCATAATTTGTGCATGACTTTATTTTTGTATATAGTTTACTCCTTTCGTGTAGATTCATTGAACAATCTTTCCTTTTTGTTTGATTTAGGCACATGACTGTAATTAATACAGAAGCATGAGAATGATTGTGAGCCCAGTAATGTTCTGTGAAGAAAATAGATGCATATGAACATTAGAATATTGAGCCTTCATTATCAGCTTATGCATCTAAATCTTACAGTTAACTTGATGCATTGACTAAAAATCAACCAATTGGCCTAGTGGGAAATGCATGACCTTTTCTCACCCATCATTGACTTTACTGCTCATGGAGTGTTTCAAGGGGACTAGGCAATGAAGTATTACAGAATTTGGAGGATTTGGCATAACAGTATGGAGCTCCTACATTTTGCCTTAAAGTAAAGGGAAATTTAAAAATGTTAAATGGAGAAAAGATGTGACAGTTTGAATTTTGTGAATCCCAAAAAGAGAAAGATTGTTTTGAACTAGTCTATTCCTGTGGGTATTGTACCCTTTGATTGCATTAAGTTCAGTTGAGGGTACTTTAATTAGATTGCTTGATAAGATAGCTTTGGGACTTTTGATTGGACTACATCAGTGAGGCATGAGCCAGCTTGGGTCTCTGCTCTCTTGCTGGACCTGATTAAAAAAAGGAAGCATAGAGAGAAACACACACACAGAGGAAAAGGAAGCTGCCATATTTGATCCTTCAATGTGAGAGAAAGGATCCCAGTTTCTCCCACAGATCAGCTGCAAGGAGAGAAGCCCCCAAGAGGCTCTAAGAGCTGAGGCCCAAGGATAGATGAGCCATATGCCTGGTATCTTGCAGCTGAACTCAAGAAGAAAGTGGAGCAGCAGAGGTAGATAGAGGAGGCCCAGAAAGAGACAATGCATGGTTGCTCACAGCTGAGCTCCGGGAGCTGGGCTCCCTGAGATGGTGGGCCCAGAGAGGAAGGCTTAGACCTTGGCAGAGATCGGTGGCCATCTTGCTTTGTCACATGACCAGACAACAGGATCAACAGTAGCTGACTCTGATAAGAAAGCACCTTTTATGGCACCTTGATTTGGATATTTCACATGCTTATAACTCTAAGTGTTTACCCCAAATAAACCCCCTTTGTAAAAGCCAACCCATTTCTGGTACTTTGCATTAGCAACTCTTTGGCAAACTAAAACTAAAGGGGTTTCAATAACTTTGATGGTTCTGCTTTTGAAATTGAAAACCTCAGATAATTATTTGCAATATTCTCTTCATCTGACGCAGTGGCTCTGAAAGAGTTGCCCCCTGATCAGCAGCATCAGCAGCATCCTGGAACATGTTAGAAATGCTCTGTTGTCCTTGGCCTACTGAATCAGAATCTCTGAGAGTGGGCCCCAGCAATATGTAGTTTAACAGGCCCTCCAGGTGATTCTGATGCACGCTCAAGTTTGAGATCCACTGTTAAAGAAACCAATCAATGTTTCATTAGAGTTTTGACTTTCAGGGATCTGAGGAACACTAAACTAATAAACAACTGAGAATTTTATCTTTTAGGTCTCAACATCATTCACTATGTTAGGCTCCAAATTGTCACCAAATCTACATTCCACAGAGTAGTGACGAAACTGATGCTGATGCTTCAAACTTGCTCTGAAAGAGTGAGTTTCCTGATTGTACTAGTGAACCAGTGTGTTCACCTTGAAGCTTGCCATCTCCATAACTACCTTCAAGTGATTCTTGGCAATTTATCAACCAAGGCTGTTTTCTACTTTATACACTACTTAAGACACAAGTTTGAAAAGATCAGCTCCAACTGATTAGAACTTGGTTTGATTCCTGAAGGATCGATTGCACCGATACTATTTGCCAATAGCCAGCTTGAAACAAAAGATCTAGATGATGGAGCCTAGGAGGGGATCCATTAACTTTTATCTTCATCTATATTTATTTTCCTTTCCCTTCATACTTAACCTGATATATTTGGGGATGGGAGTAACTCAGTACTATGGCATAGGTTATATAGAAATTATGCAAACAAAATAATCTTAGTACTTCTGATAGAGAAGTATATACATTAATACATTAACTGTTTTCTTCTTGTTTTATCCTCAGTTTGTACAATATTTTAGTACAATCTTATGTGCAATATGTTTTTATCATTGAAAGTGAAGGTATTTTATGTGTACTATGTACCCAGCTATCAAATGTAAGCGAATACTGAGGCTTATAATTGGTTTTTAAGTTTTTTAAGCTAAAGAAACTAAACATATCCTTGCATCCCATTTTTAAAATAAATGCCCACAAACTTGTTTTAACCCTGTTAATAAATACACCAAAATCCTTTCTGAATATCTTTCTTAAGTTAATTTGACAGTTCACTGTAAATGATTGGGACAAAATAACAACACATACAGGGTACACCACATGCAGCAACAATCAGAGTGAGAAAATCTGCATGCGGTAATTGCATTTGCATGTCCCTGCAAAAAGGAAAAAATTGTGGTTGATTTTGCCCCTAGGTTTTTGTCTTCATGAACAACACTCTATGGAAACGAGTGGTTTCCCTCTACAGAGAATAAGGTCCTTCATAGTGATGATTCTTCACAGTTATTTGGAGCCTGATTTTTGACAGGTCTTCAAATTTTTCACCTTGACCTCTTAATCTTTTCCTTTTTAAAATAATTACTAAGGTATTTAGGGCATCAGCCTGGTTTTTGGCATTCATTGCTACCATTCTGGCCCCCGAGTGACTTGTGTAGCTCAATTTGCTTTGCTTGTGAGTGATATGTTACTGCTGTGGGCACTCCAGTTAAATTTTAGTCATGAGGGTAGAGTTCAGACATGTTCTTCTGGGAAGTTCACTTTTGAAGCTTCTTAGAGTGGAAAGAGGAAATTGAACAGAGGAGTCTGTTCACCGTTTATTACATGCTGCCTTCCCCTGAGCAGGCTTGACTTCAGAGCTCAGTACTCTTGCCACTTGCCATTCATTTATCTTACTCTTTTTTCGAATAAAAAGAAAATAAGAAAACCCCCCAAAAAAAACAACACCAAAGTATCACATATTTCTTTAGTTATACCCTACATGCATTCTTACTATTATAAGAAAATAAAATATAAACAGTGAAAAGATATAAATATTTTGCCTTCAATCTCTAATACAAGAGAGAAAATTCTACTTAATATGGTCTCTATAAAATTGTTTGGAAAGCTTTATTTATGGTGCAATTTAAATGAGCTCTATGCTTTAAAAACAAATAGTATAGGTGTCTTGCAAGTGAAATTGGATATACTATCTATGTACAATGAAATGAATTTTTGCTGGATTAACCTATGGGTAGACTAAGCTGGTTTGACAAATTCCACAGAATGGTTTGGCATAAGCAACAAGAATTTGTTAGCTCAGTTTAGAGATAAGGAGTCCAAAATCACGATGTCAGCAAGGCTGTGCTTTATCCTGGAGTCAGTAGCATTCTGGTGACAACAGTCCTCCATCACATGACGATTTCTCTCTCCTCTTGGGCTTCTTCTGACCTTCTACTATTGACTGAGTCTGTATTTCCTCTCTTTATAAGGTTTCCAGCTATAGAGATCAAGATCCACACTGATTCAATTTAGCCTGCCTCTTAACTAATAATATTTTCAAGGGTCTTATTTACGAATGGGTTCACACCCACAGGACCGAGGTTTAGGACTTGAACTTGTCGTTTGTGGAGGGCACGATTCAATCCCCAACAGACAATGACAGGACAGGGAAGCATAATCGAGCTTTATTTTTTCTGGATAAGAAAATCTGAAGCTGATTTGAACAATAACAACAACAAAAACAGCAAAGCAAAACAAAGTAGAAACTCTAAAATGAATTAACAGAAAAACTCAGCCAAATTTAAAGGGTTATCTATCTGTCAATATAAAACAGAAGAAAAGTAAATGAAAAAATGGATATATGGAACAAATTTCTTTAAGTAGGTCCCTTTTGCAAAACCAATTCTATTGCTCTATTCATTGCACATAATTCAAATCCAAACAAATTAGATTTTCCTTTATGGTGGCTTTGTCTCCATGACATCAAAACATTAACTCAGTTTAGTGAAAAGCAATCAAAACAACCAAGTGAGGTTGTTGAAATGGCCTTTACCTTGAATGTACCATTTCCTTGAATGTACAAATGTGTATCATGTGTGTATGTGTCCTTGGCCATCAGTTTTGAACTTGCCCTGCCATATCCAGTATATTTTTCTATCTGCTTTCATGCCATGTGGCATCCACAAAAAATCTCATCAATGATTTGTGGCTTTTTGTATACAATTTTAAATTAAATTTTCAAACATTTGTTAACTGACAGTTCAAACTTGCAACCTCCTCTGACCAGGTTTGCCATTAAAGCATCCATTTGAAAGAGCTTTCTCACTTCTTATCTCTTTTGATGATAGTGGATTGAAAATCCCAATGAGTCGAAACCTTTTATGCTTTTAGGATTATTTTTCTTTGCCATCATTGTCTTTTCTTGCTGATTCCAATATGTTCCAAAGTAAGCAGCTGAGAAACTAAATGTCTCTCTTCAATCAATTTATCAATAAAAACATAAAGGTGACTTTGGAGCTAAAAGTTGTCCACATAATGTTTCAACTTGCATTCCTCAAACACTAAGCAACTATTGCATTTTTTAGAGCATTATAAAGCTAGATAACCCTTTTGCAATGTTATATGCCACTATGCAGATTAGCAAAGTTATGCATAAAAAGTATATAGACACATTCTGTTTTAATTATATTACTACTGGGAGGAAAAATATTTATATTTAAAGATGAGTTTTGTTCGTTTGAACTGAGTTAATAATACTTCATGGTGAAACTTAAAAACTTTTCCCTCTCACGTTTCCTATTTTACCATCCCCCCCTCTTTTAACACACATATTTCCCTTTTCTAGTCCATACTCCACTCCACAAATATATTTTTGAACTGTCATGTATCCTGTAAGAAAATGCAAATATATAGTTTCTTACTTCACTCAACAATAATTTCTATGCTGCTGAATGTACATTTATTTCATGTCAAATAACCTTTGCATCATATGCACTCTCATTTTATTTTTTCTTTCCTTAGAGATTAACACTTTGTTTTCACAATGCTTTATCACTAGCATCAAATAAAAGTTCTTTTTCTTTGTATTTCGGTATGACTTAATCTTTTAAAATTGTGCTATTAGATAAAATCAGAATGACTTTGTCACTTAACTTTACATTTTCCTGATTATTAGTGATTTTAACCTAGGTTTAATGGCATGTTTACACTTCTATTTCTGTAATATTTTGATTTTACTATTTCTATCCTTATATTTCCAGTGAATATGCGATACAGAATTTTTCCTGAGGCATTAAATATACAAAGTAGATATTTTAAAATGTGACTCCATTCATTTTATAAACTCATTATAATAGATTTGTTCTTCCTCTAAATCTCTATTTCTCTATGGAAAAGCTCTCTTTCTTATGTATTTTATTTTTTATGGGTCACTTGCTCATTTCTTTTCCTCTGAATTTCTCATCCTTTAGTAAAGAAAGATTTATACGTATCTAGGATACACTGCCCTCATTTGCTTTTGGTTCTACTCCCATATCCTAAACCAAGCAATATGGTATTGCTTAAGAGTTAATGCATTTCTGCTTGATTGTGGCGGGCTTGTTTCTTCTCCAAGTTGTCCAATTCCCCGACTCTGAGCAATGGAATACGTAAACATAAAATTGCATCAATCCAACATAATCGGAGATCTTTCTATCTTTTCTCTTGCTCCCAGGATACAATGCATCATGGGTAATACATTTTTCCTTCTACTTCTTTTTGTATTTATATATTAAAAAAAGACTTCATCCTAATCCTTTCTTTTACAAAGCTACTTCCTGATAAGAAGGTCAAGGTTTCCAGAATGCTTTTCTAGACCTCCTAAAATATGGCTGTTTTATTCTTAACATAACTTAATGAGGATATAACCAAGATAGATGGCACCATGTTAATTCACCTCCAAAATAATACTCAATATAAATATATTTTCAACATTTATTTAGTGACAAATCCAGGTGCTATGGAAGAAAAGAGAGAAGGAAGACTCTGAATGCATATTTCAGCTCCTTCTCTTTTCTTCTCAGTAATTCTTCCCCCCAAATTTTCAGAGTTCACTTAACAACAACAACAACACAACTATTGGCTGTTATGAACTTTCCCAAAAGTACTTGATAAATTATCATTTGTTCCTTGAACTTATGGATTTAAGAGGGTTACCCTTTCTCTATCTCTACCCTCAATGGTCTGTCAAGTTATTCTGCCTGACAGAGTATCAGGAAAATTAAATTTTCTCCATATCCTTACATCTCTAGCATTGTTTCAGGGCTACTAAAATACTACTATCTAGAAATCCAATCTACTATTCTATTTGTAAGTCCATATCTATGTAACCAGCCATGAAATATTAAGGCTAGCCAAGTTGAGTCCAAAGTTACATATTTCCATTAGACATATTAGTGATTTTCAACAAGAAAATTTAGAAGAAAATATTGTTTTTCAAATGAAATTTTATGTAAAATCCCAAAATGGAATACAGACAAAATAAATTCTCTGTTAGAATTTGGAATGAGAGGATCAGGCATTATTTATATTGACCTCATTTCCCTACCTTTTACTCCCTACTTACACAACACTATTTAAATATCCCAATTTAGATAATGTCTGTCAAGGCAAATAATTTTTTTATCATCTTCCTACCCATAATAGGATTTATTTATTTTTATTTTTTTGACAGTCAAGAAATGGTTTATTGGTGGATACAATTCAGATGAGTCTACTATTGGGGATGGGTTTGATACCACCACTATCAAGATAACGTACTTCTTGGCCATCATGTCATTGAACTCATCATCCTTAAACTTGGTAAATTTCCATTTCTTGAAGATATGGGTCTTCTGGTGGTCATGGAACTTGAGCTTGGCCCTACATAGCACCTCAGTCATATGATCCTTGCTTTGAAGCCTGCTATGGATGGACATTATGACTTGGTTAATGTGGACAATGACCTCCATGTACCTGCTGGTGCCCTCAGCACCAACACAATATCTTATTGAATTGGATGATATGGAGCTTGTGGAGCCACATTAGAATGTAAAAGTCATCTTTTCTCCTAACTTTTACCACATACTTGTGGGCATAAATATGGACAACTTCCAAGGGCTTTGGAAGCAAGCTGCTCATATTCATTCTACACCTCATGGCTGCTAAGTAGAAACTCATCTACTGTTGCCTTTTTCCAACCCAGATGAAAGATGAGAATTTTGGCATCACCAGGCAGTGCAGCAAGCTCATGATCTTTGGGCGCACCAAAGGAAAAGAGCCCATAATAGGTTTTAACTACAATCTTCAGTGCCTCTTTGTAAAAGCTCACATACTATCCTTCCCAAAGGACAGTTCTTGTCCTCTTTTCATAATCCTTCAATCATTCCATACCTTCTATCAGACTGAATATAAAATCCTCATTGTTTTACAGTATGAAAAGGATATTCCCAAATTCTCTGCCATGTTGACTACTTGTTGACTGAATGTGTACCCTCTTTTCCTATGTCCATGGTTTTGCTCCTTCTGTATTATCTGACTGGAATGCTATTTTCTCTCGAGAAATAGTTAATATATGTTATATCTTATGTGTTTTTTAAGGCATACTTTAAAAGGTATGGCCTCTCTGAAATTTTTCTTCATTTTTTTCCTTAAAAATTGCACATATTCTCTTCTTCTATCACCCTCTGGTGAATGCCTGCTCTTTTTTTATACATTATTCCTACTGCTTAGCAAACCCCAGTATATCACTATATGCCATTTGTATCTCACTGACTCTAGGCAACTTGACAATAGATTCCCAGAGTTGGTCAATAAGGGAATTATATAACCCTAATTATATTAAAGCTACCTCTTGGACATTTTGGCAGCTTGAGTTATATAATACAAATTTAGACATGTTCTTGATCTTAATCTAAATTCCTATGGGTGTGGACCCACTGTAAATAGGATCTCTTGAAAATGTTATTTTTGGTTAAGGTATGGCCCAACTGAATGAGGTTGGTTCTTAATCAGGATTACTGGAGTCCCTTATACTCAGAAGAAATTCAGAAATAGTGAGAGAAAGCCATTAAGAGGAGCTGGAAGCTGGAAATCATTGGAACCCAGAAAAGGAAGGAGAGGGCATTGCCATGTGAGAGAAAAGCCAAGAAAACCACGGTTTGCTCACCAGACAGAACTCTACGACCACAAGGTGGAAGCAAGCCTTCTAGCCTCTGAAACTATTAGCCAAACACATTCCCATTGTTTAAGCCAACCCACTGTGTGGTATTTGTCATAGTAGCCTAAGAACTGAGATGTATGGGTACAGGTGCATGAAAGAATTTATCTCAAAATGTTTAAATTTGTGAATAAGTATTAGCAAGAAAGAGTCTCTCTTTCTGCTCAGGTTTCTGAGATGATAGGATATTAGCTTTGTCCCACTAGCAGTCATATTGTCATCATGAGGATGGAGTGAACCAAAGATTTGAGTGAAAGGAATCAGCACAGAGGAAAACAAATCTTTGGGATGGAGAATATGAGAATAACTTTTGATGATATCATTCGTGCCTCAGTCATTCCTAAAGTCCACAACACTTTTGAATTTTCAGGCTATTGAATCTTTAAATTTTGCGTTTTGCTTAATCCATTTTGGTTGGGTTTTCTCACTAGCAAGTGACATCATTCTCAATGGTTTTCCCCAAATAATATCTTTATTTGTGGTTATTTCTTGGAATCCTTCTCTAATTCTAATGCACATTGTGGTTAATTTGCATGTATTTACTTTTTCTTCCCCTCATATTTTCACCCTTCACTCTAGCCTGCCTTCATCTAAACCCACTCTCTATGATGAGCTCCTTATAGCATATTATTTGTATCATTCCCTGTCAAATATTACAACAATCCAAAAACATAATAGGCAATTAATTGATGCCTGAATTTTAAAATTGTGTTTAATCCGTATAACTCTTGGAATGTGAAGACAGAATAAAATAGAATTCCCATTCTTTAGTGAAGTATTTTCATTAGAATAAAATGCATATTTATGCTATGAGACCCATTTTTCTAGCAATTTTCCATCCAAAGATGAAATATGTGCTATTTTTTGTGACCTTGAGAGTCATACATATTTTAGAATTTTAAAGATTTTTCAGCAACCTGATGTTAGATTCTGCTGAAAAACAATGACCTGGTAGAAAATTCTCCCTTTTCCCATAGAAGTCTTCCTGAACATTCACTATGGTGAATTAGCAGTGGTGTGAGATGCCTGCATTTTTCAAGAAAATAAAATTAGAACCCACTACCTCTTGGTGCTTTTGTCCCATAGAATTGCTGCTTATTTCTGAATAACCACAGATTAAACAAGAAATTGAAGGAATTGAGTAAACAACTTGCCAAATTTTCCTGCTAGTAGAGTAAAGGAAATCATAAACATTTGCCGTTTATATGTATAAGAAGAGCATTAATCATACTTTGTCTATTTCACTCTCCACTATAGAATATATAAAGAAATTAAGAGAGAAGAATTTAATAGATTGACTTTTCAAAGGAAGAGAAATTCTCATTTTTTAAAAAAGAGGTTAATGAGGTCTTAGTACTCCATTTGTGGAAAATTAAGCACTTTGGGCCATTGTGAAAATAACTCCTTGTAGTTTGTGACAGTATAATGACTCTACTTAGCTACAATTATAAAAGGTATATAGATGTCTTGCTGCATATGATCTGTATTGTTAATAAATAATACAAGTACGACATACCTTTGAAAGTTTTTAATGAAGAAAATAAGCATGTTATTCTTCATCTCTCTCTTATGATATTTGAAATGGATTACATTCAAACATATTAAATAGAAATATGGAATTACAGCAAAACAAAATGGTCCACAAAAGAAAAAATGGCATTTTACTATCTCTTGCTCTTGCTTTTTATTGATTACATACACTTGCATGGCATATGGCTTTCTTTCTTAGTCAGAGAGGGGTTTTCAAGAAACTGGCCAACCAGAAAGTGGCTATGAAAGAAACAGGAGAAAAGTCTTTACCTTGGAAACCAAAGGGAAATGATGTTTTATAAAACTAGGCCAAGAATTGAGCAGCAAAGGAGTCCTTTACACTTATAACATATCTGTGGTAAATTTGAGCTTCACAATACATCTAACACTATATTAATACTGTACCTGCCATTTTATCATAAGGTCTTGAACTCTCTCATGACCATTTCAGCCAAAATTCTATAATGATGAAGCTATTAGATATTCAAGTTATCATTTAAATTCATTAGAATGAAGCAATAGCAATTCTAAATCTAGAGATTGTCTGTTGAATCTCTTCCTTTTTAAGTCAAATGGAATTAATAAAAATAAAATATCAACATTCTGGCAATAAGAAATGCTCTTGGCAAAAGATATTCCAATATTATGAATTGATTAATTAGAAATTTGTTATTTCTTGGTTTGAAATGATCATGAAATGTTAACTGAATGAAGAAGAGAAACAGCAATGCTATCTTTGGTGATTAGCTCTGGGGAAATGGCTCTATGGGGATTTCAGTTAGGATATATTTATTTAGGACAGTATTTTTCATTAGTGAACAGTTTAACTCAACTATGCTTGGAAGACATCCACATTGGCCCAAAGGACTTTTCATTCTTCATCTTCTGTAAAATAACTGCATTAGAGTGTTTATTTCCCAAGGCCAACATTCCAGGGTCCAAATCTATAGCAAACCTTGTAACGAATAGTTATCATTTGATAAATTGATTTTAGTTTATAGTATATCACAAGACAAGCCACACTGCATTATATTTCTATACAGGGGCTCTGGGCCTTAGAAGTGAGCCTTCTTGGAATGATATGAGGACTTTGGTTTATCTACTGCAGATCCTAAAATGCTAGAACTTTCTCAGCCAAACTCAGAAATTTTAGTCACTTGCTTTGAGATGTTCCAAATTTTAGTAATGAAACTAATGTGTTCTACCAGTGAAAAATCACACAAGAGCAACTTTAAAATTCAGCATTCAGAAAGGATATTAGAATATACAATATAAACGTATAATATAAAAAATTGCATCTTACGATTCTGGATAATGTGTGCTATTTTATTCATAATCACATGTATTCCAACATATACATAGAAATACACATAGTCATGTATAAATATATATTATATATATTAGGCACATATACTATGTATGATATAATATATGTATTATATGGGACACATTTTTGGAAAAACTTGCAAATTTTTGAGGTAAGGATGGTGAGCCAGTTACTAAGCTTATAATTAAATTTCTTTTCATTGTTCTTTGATTTCCCTCAAACATTTTACATTTTTCCATTATGTAAAATATATTTGTAGGAGATTCTCTAAATTGTAGAAATTCTAAATTAGGGGTTCTTAACAAGGGATCTGAGAGCTTGAACAGAAATTCAAAACAACATTATTCTTGATGTGGGTGTGATATATTTATTAAATAATACATAGTATAGTATGGACTTAGTAAGGAGTCCATGGTTTTCACCTGACTGGCAAAGGGATCCTTGGAACAAAAAAGGTTAAGAACCCCTGTTCTAAATGGTGCTTTGAAAGACTGACATGTGAATATATTTACTTGAAAATATTTTAATATTCTTGATGATGAAGCAAGCCCAACTCTTCTCACTTCTTACAATAAACAGAGTTGTGTGAATGTGGAAATATTTTGTTATTGGCTAAATCATATTTTTACGTTTTCCTCCAAGGCAAAACTTTCTCACTTCTTTTTCTTTTTGGGAGGAGAGAGTTATAAAAATTAAAAATATATTCTGATGTGTGTTTATCACCGAGTAACAAGTAGTAATGAAAAGATGGTTGTAAACTTCAAAACAACAGAATTAGCTTTGTTAATCTTTCCAAAATATGTAAAATATATCTATAAAAATCCATAATATATTACGTTCCTTGAATTTAAAAATAATGTATGATAGAGATGTAAAAAGTAAAAAAAAAAACCAAAAAAACTGAAACAATTATTCTAAACCAAGGAAATTTCAGTGAAAAAAAAGGAGAATCCATTTAATCCAAAAGTATTTTGAGTGTTTATTTTTCTTCCAGAAAAGCTCTCTACATATTGCAGGCCACAGACTGTATAAGAACAACTTTAAGGATTAATGTAGGAAAATCATTCCCTTATCAGTCATTCAATTCCAGTTTTGGATACTGCTGAAGGAAAGTTCTTTGTTGTATTAAACCAAAATCAATCCACGAATAATTTCTGCTCCATATTTTTAATTCCACATTTTGTAGCCATACTGTTTTGTTTCAAGTCCCTCTATAGGTAGTTTACTTCTCAATGTGCACCAGGTTGTGTATTTCCCTCTAGAAATGTGGCACAAAATTTCAACTGTGGGAATTACTGAGCTGATAAGATAAAAATTATCACCCTTTCTGTTCTTGATTTTTAATGTATAGTAATGTAGTATAAATATATTATTTAAACTTTTGTGAACATTTCATATATTTGATTACTAATTAGATAAACAAAAAGTTGATGAAAAAAGAGAAAATAACCCTTATATTATTACTGCTGATATTTTAAAATTTCTTTGAAAAAATGAATTAAAATGAAATGAATTTTGAAATTAGTTCTTAGATTTATTGGTAGCATCCAAAGAAGTTGCTAATTAATTTGATAATGATAGCAGTATTTAACTGTGTGCTTATAGTAAATATAGCACATTCTTCTTATGAATGAATAGCTACTCCTAAATGTAATCTATTTAGATTGATCCACTTAGAAACTTTAAAATGAAATATTTTTTAGTTGCTCATGCTTGCCAAAATAAAATTTGTTACTATACAAACTGTGTAATTTCTCTTTTCATTATTTTGAATTCTGTTTCATGTTGTCTGCAGTAAATGTATAGTAACTTACATCTTTTCCTTCTTTTTAAAATATCATGGCCTTCTCAACCTGCAAGACTTTATCAGTGAAAAATTGCTGAGTATAATTAGACCTAAGAAGAAAAAAAAGACAATCTAGATCTAGGATATTCAGAAATGAAGGGATATTGGAGGTAGTGCAGAAGATCATCAAGTAGAAACAGGAAGTCATGGAACATTCTGGCTGAAAGAGAAACTCAAGATTATTTTCAGATTTGGCCAGAGATCTTTTTGTCAAGTATATTGGTGCAGTAATGAATGTGATAAAAGAAAGTGCCAATAAAAATCACATGGAGATTTGAAATAAAAAAAAACTGAAATAATAAGTACTGTTAAAGCCATTACAATTGAATATGTATATGCATCAGATTATTTTTATGGTATATCATTTTAAATTTTATTGTTGTTGTTTAAATTTCCTTAAATTTACCCGTAAAAAATTTATTTTTATTTCTTTAAAGTCTCAAACTTAAAGCTAATTTTCAACCTATTTAAAACCAGCACCTAGAGCAACACTATCCAATAAAATTTTCCACTCAACACACATTAGAATGGTTAGTATTTAACTATTGGTAAGGATTTAGAGAAACTTGAACTCCTGTATATTGTCACTGGGAGAATAAAATGGTAATCCAATTTGGAAGTCAGTCTGGTAGCTTATCATAAGTTTAAACACACAACTACATTACAATCAAGCAATTCTACTCTTAGATATTTACCCAAGAGAAATAAAGACATATGTACACAAAAAAGACATGTACAAGAATCTTCAGAGCTACTTGATTTTCAAGAGCTTTATTCTCCTTCTTAAACACAGGCAAGATTGCTTTCTCAAAAACCCTGTCGCTTGTCAATTTAATAAGAAGAGTAATCAAAGTTTACATTTTTATTGTTTTTTATTGCCCATGAGAATATAATTAATTCTTTTTCTCATAATAGTATGGCTAATGAAATCAAGCTTTCTTCACACTAATTATATAAAGATCGAAAGGACTTGTGTATGACTAACTGACATTGATTTCGTCTTGTTGCCTGATAACTATCTCCCTGGAAAGTTGTAACTATGTTGATGCCTATGCTCCTTATCAGTAACTCAGAAAATTTGCAGAGGAGAAACCTAGGAGTTAAAAACAAAACAAAACATGAAACATAAACAAGCTAATAAAATTTTAAGATACATGTAAGTGAGAGTAATCTCACTCTCCTATTTATCAATAAAAATACTTCCTTAGAAGTAAGTTATGTTTTAGATTTTTAAAAAAAAATTTCTTCCCCCTCCCTCCATTGTCTGCTCTCTGTGTCCATTCAATGTGTGTTCTTATGTGTCTGCTTGTATTCTCATTAGGCAACTCTGAGAACCAATGCTGGCACCTTCTGAAGTGGTAGAGAGGCGGTCATTCTCTTGTGCCACCTCAGCTCCCTGGTCTGCTGCATCTCTCATTTTTTCTCCTCTGTGTCTCTTTTTGTTGCATCATCTTGCTGCACCAGCTCTCTGCACAGGCCAGCACTCTGTGTGAGCCAGCTCGCCACACAGGCCAGCTTGCCTTTACCAGGAGGCCCTGGGTATCGAACCCTGGACCTCCTTTCTAGTAGACAGGAGCCCAATTGCTTGAGCCACATCTGCTTCCCAGAAGTAAGTTATATTTTATAGGTACCTTTGACAATAGAATTTAGTGTTCAAAATAGAATTCCATTATTTTTGTTTTAATTTTCTATTTGAATGTGTAGTTTGAATGTGAAGTGTGGTGAATATTCATTCATAGCCCAAGTTCTATCTCACTCTTAATATGACACCCAGATTGAGCAAACCATTTCTCATCTCCTGGAGGGAAATCATAACTGTATGCTTCTTCCAGTATTCCAGGATCCTGGGGAAGTATTAGCTACTACCTGTTTAGATTTGATGACCGTTCTGGGGACTATTGCAATAGGGAAATGCTTAAAGCCTAAGCCACAAATAACACATGGAAGGGGTGAGTGGGCAAAGCTTTTATAAGCAGAGATTATAAGTGTAGAAAGAAGAAGGAGGTTTAGACCTCAGAAGGAGGTTTAGGCTTGTGGGAAATTCACAGGAAGTTTAGGGCTTAGTGGTTTTAGTTAAGCCAGCGTAAAGTTATATCAAGCACGATGTTCACTCAGCTTTGTAATCGCTCCTTATAGATCCAGCCAACTATCTCAGAGGAATTCAGGCTTGGAAATGCAGCCATCCAGGAATGATCTGTGGAATATCCTTTTGTCTGATGGCTTGGACACCTTTGAATTACACAGTAAATGGACAAGGTTTTTGAGAATTTTGTTGGAGCAGAATTACTGCCAGCCTGGACTGAGGGGTTTCTGCCCCAGTGTTTGGATAGGGCGGGTCTTCTGCCCTGAATTTTGGAATGGCAATTCTGCCTGAGCATTTGCAGGGGTAACACTTTCTGAAAACTTCTTAACAAGTGAGATGGTTGCAGCCTGTCTACAAAGGAAAGCTTCCTGACATCCAGAAAACAGGCATACCATGGTTAATTCATATTTATATTTATATTCAACACATTCCTATCCTTGAGACTTGGGAAATTGGGTAAGGTTTGCCAAGGTATGAAAGGGCAATCAGGAGTAGGTTTTTGTCCATCTCCTACCTTTACAATCTATCTTGGGCTGTGTTTTTGGCAGAAAGGGCTTGTTGGGGCGATCTGTTTAAAAATGAAGTAAATCCCCCCACCATTTAGATAAAAACTCTTGGAGGGCATACTGTCATGGTGGGTCATCTTATAAAGACTATGTACTAGATTTTGGTTGAGGGACTATGAAGAGACCAATCTGGGTGTACTCAGAGTCCACCTGGGTGGATGAAACATGCAGCTTGTTTTTTGTTAGCCTTCTCTTAATCTTGTGCTAAGCTAACTCTGTTGTGTCTTTAGTTCCTTAAATAAGTTTTCTGGTGGGATTTACCAAGAGAGCTGGTAAGGATTTATTAGTGTGTGACTTGCTGTGCGGTTAGTTTCTCGGGTTTTCTAGCCTGTGCATTACCCTTAGCTTCAGTCGTCTGATTTGATATATGAGCCTTGATCTTAAAATAGTGCTTCTAGGAGAGCTGCTATGTGTGGACCAACTTTTTTTTTTAATGGGAGTATCTGCAGCTGTCATAAAAGCTCTCTGTTTCTATAACATTCCAAAGTCATGGAAAATATCAAGGTATGTCTGTTCTCAGTATAAATATTAACCCATTTGTCTTGGGAAAAGGGACAGAGCAATTGTGTAAGAGCAATGAGTTTGGCTCCCTGAGCAGATTTGATTCCTGGTAAAGGGCCAGTTTTCAATGTTCATGTAAAGTCTGTGATGGCATAGTCCTTCTGAAATGTACCTTCAGGTCTTTGGAAATAGACTCCATCTACCACGTGTGTAAGAACTTTGTCAAGTAGGGGTGTTTCAGAAAGTCTGGACAGGAAAGGGACAGAGAGAGAGTAACAGTTATGCCATTATGATGTTGTCCCATCCATAGAAAGAGGTAAGAGAGGGCCAGGATTTAAGGTTTGGCACTTATGAATAGCAATACGGGAATAAGATAGCAAAATTTCAAAGGAGGTAAGTCTGGAACTAGAGAAATATTGGGTATTCTCTTGCTAATCGTATTCAACAACACATTAAACGAATTATACACCACGACCAAGTGGGATTCATCCCAGGTATGCAAGGATGGTTCAACATAAGAAAATCAATCAACGTAATACACCATATAAACAGATTGAAGGAAAAAAATCACATGATTATATCTATTGATGCAGAAAAAGCATTTGACAAAATACAGCACCCTTTCTTGATAAAAACACTCCAAAAGATTGGAATACAAGGAAATTTTTTGAACATGATAAAGAGTATATATGAAAAACCTAAAGCCAATATTGTGTACAATGGAGAAATTCTAGACTCCTTCCCTCTAAACTCAGGAACAAGACAAGGATGCCCACTGTCTCCACTCCTATTTAACATTGTCTTAGAAGTACTTGCTCGAGCACTGAGGCAAGAGCCAGAAATAAAAGGCATTCAAATTGGAAAGGAAGAAGTCAAAATGTCATTATTTGCAGATGACATGATCCTATACATAGAAAACCCTGAGAGATCTACAACAAAGATTCTAGAACTCATAAATGAGTTTAGTAAAGTCGCAGGTTATAAGATCAATGCGCAAAAATCAGTAGCATTTCTGTACACCAATAATGAGCAAGATCAGGAGGAAATCAAGAAACAAATACCATTCACAATAGTAAATAAAAAAATCAAATACTTAGGAATAAATTTAACTAAAGAAGTAAAGAACTTATACACCGAGAACTATACAAGATTGTTCAAGGAAATCAAAGAAGACCTAAATAAATGGAAGACTATTCCTTGTTCATGGATAGGAAAACTGAACATTATTAAGATGTCTATCCTACCAAAACTGATCTACACATTCAATGCAATCCCAATAAAAATCAACACAGCCTTCTTTAAGGAACTAGAAAAACTAACTATGAAATTTATTTGGAAAGGAAAGAGACCCCGAATAGCCAAAGACATACTGAAAAAGAAAAACGAAATTGGAGGAATCACACTACCTGACTTCAAAACATACTACAAAGCTACGGTGGTGAAAACAGCATGGTATTGGCATAAGGAGAGACACACAGACCAATGGAATCGAATTGAAAGCTCTGATATAGAACCTCACATATATAGCCACATAATATTCGATAAAGCCACCAAACCCTCTCAACTGGGAGAGAGTGGCCTATTCAACAAATGGTGTCTGGAGAACTGGATAGCCATATGTAGAAGAATGAAAGAGGATTACCATCTCACACCTTACACAAAGATCAACTCAAGATGGATCAAAGACCTAAATATAAGAGCCAAGACCATAAAAACCTTAGAAAGCAGTGTAGGGAAACATCTACAGGACCTTGTAATAGGTAATGGATTCATGAATATCTCACCAAAAGCACAAGCAGCAAAAGAACTAATAGATAAATGGGACTTCCTCAAAATTAAAGCCTTCTGCACCTCAAAGGAGTTTGTCAATAAAGTAAAAAGGGAGCCCACACAGTGGGAGAAAATATTTGGCAACCATATATTTGATAAGAAACTTATAACTTGCATATATAAAGAACTCCTATATCTTGAAAATAAAAAGATAAACAACCCATTTAAAAAATGGGAAAAAGGCTTAAACAGACACTTCTCCAAAGAAGAAATACAAATGGCAAAAAAGCACATGAAAAAATGTTCCAAATCTCTAGCTATCAGGGAAATGCAAATCAAAACCACAATGAGATACCATCTTACACCCATAAGATTGGCAACTATGAAAAAAACAGAAGAATACAAGTGCTGGAGAGGATGTGAAGAAAGGGGAACACTCATCCACTGCTGGTGGGAATGCAGAAGGATCCAACCATTCTGGAGGACAGTATGGCGGTTTCTCAGAAAACTAGCCATAGATTTGCCATATGACCCAGCAATACCACTGCTGGGTATATACCCAGCAGAACTGAAAACAAGGACACAAACCGATATATGTACACCAATGTTCATAGCAGCATTGTTCACTATCGCCAAAAGTTGGAATCAACCCAAATGCCCATCAACAGATGAGTGGATCAATAAAATGTGGTATATACACACAATGGAATACTACTCGGCTGTAAGAACAAACACACTACAAACACATGTGATAACATGGATGAATCTTGAGAACCTTATGTTGAGTGAAGCAACCCAGACATTAAAGGACAAATACTACATGACCTCAATGATTTGAAATAACCAAGCTGCCCTAGATAGCAAGAGACTGAACGATAGGCTTACAGGAAATCGGAGGGTGGAGGAAGGATGTGAGCCGATGTCTGCAGGGGTGGAATTTAAGACAAGATGGTGGTAAGTATGAACACAAAGAAGAGATAAAAGGGGGGCAGGGGTTGCCTTTGGTTGGGGCTTTGCGGGTTTGAGGGAGGCTGGGGATGGGCGGATGGGTAACATTGCCCAAAAGTGGGGGGAGGGAGGGGTAGCATACGAACACAGGAGAGGGTCAGGTGTTGGTGGAGAGTAAAATGCCGAGAAAATCATATCAAAATATAATAAAAAGGGTTACCTGTTTAGAATGCTCGGAGGGGAGGGTCTGTTGCAGGATGGGCTCCTGGGGAATGTCTAAATGCTCATTCTGCCAGAGTGGGTGACACCATGGGGTAGAAACCCAAGTAGTGAGAGTGGGGGTGGACCCACATCCTGGGGAGGTCTAATGCCATCAAATAGAGGGAAGTGTATCCCTCGAAAGAAAGGGTGGCTCCCAGGGCATTGGGTCAGTTGAGCAAGTTAGACCCTGAACACTATTCCATCTATATCTGGAAGTGGCTCCTCGGGAAACGGAGGCTGGCTGTCACTGTGGGCACCAAGGTGGAAGGGAAAATGGATGTTAAATGTGTGTAACCAAGGTAAATGGGGGGTAAGAGAGGAGTTTCGTTAGAGTACACAAGGATGGATATAAAACATGTAATATTACACCATAACATATAGGAGATGACAGACTGATAATGTAAACCATAATGTAAAACATAGGATAACTAAGAATGTAAAAAACTGTGTATCCTAAAGTATGCACCACAATGTGAGCACAAATGTCACCTTGTTTGAAAGCTATTGTCTCAGACTCTGTACATTATGTTAAGTAAATATGATGTGAATAGGGTGTAAGAGTATCGCTGTGGAAGGGAAAGGTTTTGTGGTGGATGTATGGGAGTGCTGTATACAATATATATGCATTGCTGTGGTCTAGGGCTCCTGTGAAGAGAAGCTCAATAATTAGGGGGGGGGGGAAGATAGGATGTAGAATTTTTTCCAAGTCAACACGTATTCTTTATATAACCTTTAAACCCATCGCTATATGCCATTTCCTAGTAAGGGACCCTGACATTATATTGGGCTTCAAATTTCAGGGAGTTCTGGATCACAGAGTGGTTCAACAAAGGCAATGGAGGAATACTGGTATGGGATACCATTGACAGGGGATATATGGCTGACAGGGAGCTGTACAGAACATATGTCCAGGGTGCATGGCAATGTTTGGATATACTCATAGTGGCAACAATTAAAAACCACAGCAGGGGGGGTACTGGGTTCCTGGCCAGTGGTGCTCTGTCGTGGTCCCTAGGGGAGCAGCGACAGTCTCCCAGGTGCAGCGGCGGGGACCAGGAGGGAGTGAGGGTTCAACAGTGAGCCCATGATGCTAATGACTATGCTTGTGAGCTGATAAGCCTAAAATAAGAACAAGGCCTAGAGCAGCATTGTGCCTGGGAATTTCCTCCTGTCATCCTTCATGTTATTCAAATGTGGCCAGTCTCGAAGCCAAACTCAGCATGTAAATGCAATGCCTTCCCCCCAGCGTGGGACATGACACCCGGGGATGAGCCTCCCTGGCACCGAGGGACCACTATCAACTACCAACTGATGATGCAACTGGAAAATGACCTCATACGGAAGGTTCAAAGCGGATCAGCGGAATATCCCTGTCTACATAAAATAACATGATTTTAAAATGCTGTTTGACCTAATGTAAGGGGGAAATGGAAAGGAGAAATGAGATATATGGCTACGAGTCTCTAAAAAAGAGTCTGGAGGCTGTCAGAAGGATTGCCCTTATGCACAACTGAGCAGAGTCTGAGAGACAGATAAAGCAGATACAACCCCCAGATATCGGTTCCTTCGAGGGCTAAAGAGACCCATGGGAGTTATGGTCATGGCCGATGGGGTTAACTACCAGGTCAGATGGCCCCTCTTTGGAACTGGTGTTTATGTGTGATGAATCTGGACTCAGATGGGATCTCTCTTCATAAGACTTTCATGCTAATGTGCTGGAGGTGCAGTTAGTGTCGGGGTTTAAGATATATTTAGGGGTTTTGAATCTCTGGACTGACAATGCGATAGCCAGGTCCTGAGCCTCAACAGACTCCAGCACCTACAATCTGACTTATTGGGCTCACCACACTCAGCTAAGATGGAGTTGAAGAAGGAAAACCACCACACCATGGAGCCTAGAGTGATTACAACTGAAAGTGGGAGGATTGCATCCAGCATCCATGTGGAATCTGAGCCTCCTCTTGACATAGAGGTGCAATGGACACAACCAATCCAATGTCCACATAGAAAAGGTGGCATTGGATTGAGAAAAGTGGACATGATGGCTGATGGGTATGGGGAAAGGCAGGAAGAGATGAGAGGTGGAGGCGTCTTTGGGACATGGAGCTGCCCTGGATGGTGCTTCAGGGGCAATCACCGGACATTGTAAATCCTCACAGGGCCCACTGGATGGAATGGGGGAGAGTGTGGGCCATGGTGTGGACCGTTGACCATGGGGTGCGGGGGTGCCCAGAGATGTACTTGCCAAATGCAATGGATGTGTCATGATGATGGGAGGGAGTGTTGCTGGGGGGGGGAGAGGTGGGGTGGGGGTGGTAGGGTTCAATGGGACCCCATATATATATTTGTAATGTAATATTATTACAAAGTCAATAAAAAAATATATTGGGTATTCTCACTGAGGATCAGGGTTTGGATGGCACAATGCACATAAAGGTCTAGAAGGTGCCCTAAAACCATGCCATCAGTCATTTGAATGAGTCATGCAGCTATGGTGACTATATGTTGACAAGCACCCCTGGGTCTAAAGACAGGTTAAAGTATCTGATGCGGTGCTGGATTCCATTGTGTTTGGGGGCAAGCACTACAAAGGCATGTCCTTTATTTTCATTCTTGAAGAGACAAAAAGTTAGGGGGTAGTTAGGTAGCTCTAGGGGGAGGGATATACAAGAGCAGTTTTGAGGGTCTAGAAAGCCGTGAGGGTAGAGGATTCCTACTGAAGGGGCTATGATATGTTTTCTCTTGTCTTGTACATGGGAGAGGAAATGGAGAAAAGAAATTCAGGATATATGTCTGACTGTATCCAGTTAATCAAAAGAAACAAACAAAACTAAGTTGTCTTTGTTTTATGTAGGGGAAATTCAAGAATAGAAGGGAGTACTTGGAGATAGTATTTTACCTTCAGGGAAAATGTCAAGCCTGAGGTAATGGGCCTGAGAAGTGCAAAGTTGGCTCTTATCCCTGTACTTTGTGACCCTTTTAGGCTAAGGTCTAGAGTAAATATTGAACACCCCTGAGGGAATTATCAAGGTTAGAAAGATGCAACAGAAGATCCTTCCTATTTTGAATCTGAGTGGAGTTCTTAAGGAACATGTGGTCTTTAAGATGTGCATTGAACATATAAAAAAAATAGATGGAGGCTCTCTGGGGAAGTCATAACTGTCCAAGTGCACTCTGATGAATTTTGCAGGTAAAAACAAACAGATATTGGGAATATAAATGGACGAGGGTACTGAAAAATGCAGAGTAAAGGTCTATCACCCACAAATGAGTAGTGTCCTGAGGGAGGTTTGCTAAGTTGGTGACAGAGTACAGGATCAAAGGGAATCAGGATTTAACAATCTGGTACCTACCTGTAAATCTTGGACTAGCCTATATCCTTTCCCATTCGTTTTCTTTTGTTTTACTTTGATTGTTTATATTTTTAGAGGCAGTATAGGAGTATTAGGTGATCTAGAATTTGGAATAAGTAGTCCTCTAAAGTTCTTAGTTGATAGATTGCAGTTCAGTTATAGCCACGGGTCTTAAGAAGTATTAAGTAGTCTTGGAAGTGGCAACAAAGGGACAATTTTAACCTGTATGGGTTCAGAATCCTATATCAGTGAGTCCAGTGGCCCAAAGTACATCTGAGACACATGAAAGAATTTCAGTTATTTTGGATTCATTGGAGTCCTTAGAAGGATAGATGTGTATGAGGAAAGTGAGATGATCTGTAATAACTGAAAGAGGGAAAGGGTGTACTGGGGAGAAATGATGTCTTCTAGGGAAAACTTTCAGGGTAATGTTCCAGGATTTGAAAATTGCAGTCTGAGGTGGTTAGTCTGGGAAAAGGAAGACCTAAAACTTGAGTGATTATTTAGGAAGTTAGGTGTCCAGCCTGGGAGAGGAAAGTCATGACAGGAGTGTGTAGAGTGATGGAAGAGGTAGGAGTGTTGAAGATGGATAGTCCAAAGTATTCAAGGGAGCTTAAGGAAGGTTGACAATGGTAAAAAAAAAAAAAAAAAAAAAAAAAGAGGTAGGAGAAATGGTGGTGGATGGGAAGAGAAGAATTTTAGAAGGCATTGGGGAAGGAAGATGGATTTTAAGGTTAGCAATGGCCTCTGAAAATATTTTGTGGGAAATATGTTTTCTGGTTTTTTTGTACCAAATGAAATAAGTGGATCATTGCTTGGATGGGATTTTGGAGCCATGTGACTCAAGAGATCCTCTCAAATGAACCAGCCTGGGGAGATCTAAATTGCCCAAAGAGGCCATCTAAGTTCTAAGTTACTTTTACTGAAATTTTGCCATTTTTCAAAGTATTGAATGGAATTAGAATTGTAATAGCAGGGCATGTACTTCATGGGAGAGGAGTCTGGAGGACAGCAGTTATATTGTGAGTTTCCCATGAGAAGAAAACAAATGGCAAAAAGAGAACTTGAACTTATCAGTGTAGAAGGTCTTCAGGTTTTATGCAAAGCTGTGCTATCTGGGAAAGTGTGAGGGACATTAACCTCATTTCGAGAAACAAAAGTAAAAGACAAAAATAAAGGGGAAATAATGTCAAGTCCTTTCCATGCTACAACAGAAAAATATCTGGAGCATTAAATTAGGAGTTGTAACTTACCACCATGGATCCTGATTTCCCAGCCAGGAAAGGACACAAAAGTTTCAAGAAGCTGGCATTAATACTTGAGTAAAGATAGTGGGAGCCCAGAGGCAGTCAGCACTCCATTCGAGTCATGGTACTAAACTGTCAAATAACACATGTGACTAGACATTAGTAGGAAAGACTTTATTCAAGGGGGATGTTGCAATAGGGAAACACTCAAAGTCAGAAACATCTTAGGGAAAGGGTGAGTGATCATAACTTTCAAATGAAAAGATCATGTGACATGTGGATGTGAAAAGAGGAAGGCAGGCAATAAAACTTCTAGGAAAAGTCTTGGAACATTTTGAATTGTGTCAAATACTGCAACAACAGGAAGGTCAAGGCAGGAAATATTCATTTGTAGTTAGTTGCATGGGGTGGGGTTTGGTTCTGAGATGGAGTAAATAAGCTACAGAGTGGGATGTTTGCCTAAAGCTTAGTGCTTAGCTGGCCTAAGTAAATCAGCCTAAAGTTATGTCAAGCACAAAGTTTGGTCAGCCTTGTCACTACCCAGTTACAGTCACTATTGGGAAACCAGAATCATATTGATATAGAAGAAGAACCACCCCTATAAGATTCATGACAAAGAGGAACAGAGCTGCAGCAGGATAAGCAAAATAAGGAGGGAAAGGAAAAGATCCATCGCCCCTGTCTCAAACTCAATATTCAAAAAGCGTCACTTTTCCCATGGGAATAATTGAGTGAAGGGTTAGAGAGAACTATGGTGTGTTATTCCACAAGGAATCAAACATCGATAGTGGGTGCTACACTTTTCTTGATGTTCAAGCCTGCATACCTTTATAAGAAGAGGGATGTATGTGCATAAATGTGCTCAAAGCTGAGGTTGTCTATCTCCGTTACCACCATTAGGTGTTTAGGGATCATTCTTTTATGAATTGAGATGACAGTCTGTAACACTAGGGTCACAATTCTGTTGTGAGACTAGAGAAATAACTGAAAGAACAAATAATTGGAAACATCTTGCAGTACAACATGCATGTTTGAACCTGAATAAGACTTGCCATTATGGGAGTAGCAAAAAATTACTACCGCTACGATTCCAGCACAGATGGAGTAAAGAGATTTAAATAGAGAACTTTGGGCAGGGTTAGGAAACCACTAAGGGACAGTAAATAAGGTTTGTATACCTCCTGCGGGCATGAAGGGACAAGGTAGAGTTCCATTTCTCAAAACCTGGTGGGATTTAAATAGAGAATGTTGGGAAGCGGACTTGGCCCAGTGCTTAGGGCGTCTGTCTGCCACACGGGAGGTCCACGGTTCAAACCCCGGGCCTCCTTGACCCGTGTGGAGCTGGCCCATGCGCAGTGCTGATGCGCGCAAGGAGTGCCCTGCCACGCAGGGGTGTCCTTCGCGTAGGGGAGCCCCACGCGCAAGGAGTGCGCCCCATAAGGAGAGCCGCCCAGCGCGAAAGAAAGTGCAGCCTGCCCAGGAGTGGCGCCGCACACACGGAGAGCTGACACAAAGGGATGACACAACAAAAAAGAAACACAGATTCCCATGCCGCTGACAACAACAGAAGCGGACAGAGAAGAACACACAGCGAATGGACACAGAGAACAGACAACTCCGGGGGCGGGGGGAGGGGAAGGGGAGAGAAATAAATCTTAAAAAAAATAAAAAATAAATAGAGACTGCTGGGCAGGGTTAGGAAACCACTAAGAAAGTAGGTGACGTGACCAAGGTCTTGTAAAGGAGCAAGGGAATGACTACCCTGGTCTCTCTCCCTTCCTGCCTCTGCTATTCTGCCAGTGTTACCCCAACAGAAAAAATAGAAGCAAAGGGAACCCAGATGATACAGTCCAAAGAGCTCATTTTCACTGGGAATCAGTCATGGCAGAGAAGGGAGAAAGGTGGATCTGAAGGTATAAATGGAGAAATGCCAGCATCCTAAGAATGGGATTTTGTGTCCTCAGGTTGCTCACCTGCAGGATCAACTAGGATCTTCCCAACCCCACCCCCCAAAAGGCAATCTCTGAGCTCTAGCTTTGGAGCCTGTGGAAGGCAGATGACACTGCTTAGTGTCTATCTCCAGAATCATTCATACAATATGTAACTAGAAATGTGCCATGCTTTAGATATTCTTAGAGCTCTTTCATTTTTAAGCATTGTGGGTATTCAAAGATTTTTGAAACTGAAAAGAGGGTGTGGTAGAGGATCCAAGGGAATAAAATAGGGGCTTATGACTCCTTAGACTAATGAGAAGTCCTGTGCCCATCTAGTCTTTGCCAATTTAATCCTAAATGTACATATCTATAAGCTATTACTGTTTTAGATTACCTTTGTAATTACAGTTAAAGTTGGGTACAAATGTCTATATATAAAGATGTGTGGGTGCTGCACTACAATTTGTCCTGACATTTTTGCTCACATTTCTAAATTAGATGGAGTGGGACTTCGGGACTGCTCCAAAAATGTTCCCCCAATTCCCTGAAATAATGTTAGGACTAATTAGGTGTATACAAGAAGGAAATTAATAATGAAGAGGAAAAGGGAATTGGAACAGTTTTATTAAGTTGAAAGTACAAAGAAAAAAATTCTGAATTAATATATGAGCTTTGAATACATACATTTATTTAAGAATAAATTAACAATGCCATTTTGTGTCACAATCTTTTACAGAAATCTTTTAAAGTTTGCAGATACTTTTGGATATATATACACACACACACACACACAATATGCTTCCATTTACAATCCACAGGTCTAATATGATATTGCGGTACATATTATTGTCTTAACTGCCTGTTTTTTATGTTTTTGGTAGGGATGAATTTTTAAAACCATAAGTTGAATTCATTTCTCATGAGAACCTTTTTCCTTCAGAAGCTTCAAGTGGTCACCTATTTTTATAAATGCCATAATGGATGCAAATAAGAATAATGTTGCTATGTAGCTCATTTCCTCAACCATATCCCCATAACAACTAAAAGTCATTTGCATTTTTAATAAAATATTAGAAAGATAAATGCACTGTAATTGTCTAGGATTTCCTGATCCAATGAAAGTGGGAAACCTAATAACCAAACTTTGGGAGGAGGTTGATTTATAATCTGTCCCTTTCTTAATATGTGGAGAGCCAGGGAGGTGGCCAGTTCAAAGTAATGTTGTAGGCAGATGGAGGCTAGGATTTAGCATTCTTGAGCCACTTTTGGTACAATTTTGGTGTGGTTAAGTCCATAACCTACCACTGACCTCCAAAAAGGATCTCTAAATTTAGCTGACATGAGAGTAAACAGGCCTTACATGAGCCCAGAGAGAGGCCATGAGAAAAATTCAGAAGTCTAATCTGAGGCCAAGTTATGGATATAAAACTTCTGACCAATGACCAACTTAAGAATACACAGTCTTAACTTATATCAGCCTCCTACATCAGTAAGCAGTAATCATGAAAGCATGAGACAGAATCTAGAAAAGTCAAGGGATGCTACAAGGCTGTGAGGTAGCACTTATCTATGATCTGAGTCACATAAAGACCAAACTTCTTCCAAATATTTGGAGAGAAGCAGGGGGTGAAATAGAAATTATCAGCAAATATGAGTTATATTCAAAGGAGAAGTGGATGTTTCTGTCAACATATGGATTTTCTTTACTCTGCCAGATCTTAAAAGTTTCTCTTTTTCTTTAAATTCTAGCAGCTCTATCTGATGTGCCTAGGTATGACCTTTTCAGTTAGCCTTCTTAGGTTTAATAGAACTTCATGAATGTATGGATTTAATGTCTTCTTTAGTTTAGGAAAAATTTTTAGCATTTTTTAATCATAAAATTGAAATTTCCATTGTTTCCCATATATCTTTTATGTTTTTAAAATGGGCCAAACCCTTTTCTCGCTGTGTGTCTATAGATATTTTCTTCCAACCTAACTTCCACTTCACTAGAATATTCTAATGTGACTCTAAACCCATTATTGAGGTCTTAATTTCAATTTTTGTTTCTTGAAGATTTATGTTATCTTTCTGATTTTCTTAAATTAACAGATATTCTCTAACTTGTGTTTTTAAATTCATGAATGTATAAACTATAGTTATTTTACATTTTAAATCAGATATCCCTAGTATCTGGATACCCTGTGAATCTTTTTATAGTCTCTTTCTCTTTCTTTCTTTTGGCTGCATCTTGTCTTCTCATGTATCTATATTATATTTTGAGGACTGAATTTGTATACTGAAATGCATGAATCTAGGTCTTGCTATTCTTATCTTCATCCAGAGATTTGATTTGTTTCTAGCATGCACCTAGTCTAGGGAGACTACAAATTCTAAATTACTTTAATCCACTCAGGCTGATTTAATAAAAAATTGAGTTTCAGTTCTTGTATGAGATGGTCTCTATTTTACCTTATTTACATAGCTTAGGGACCAACCTAAAGAAATGTTTGCTAATATCTCTTTATCTTGATAGATTCTACATTTTAATTTTTGTCTTCCAAGTCCCATAAATCAGGAAAAATTTCTTGCTGAACACTTCAACTCCTTAGTCCCTGATTTAGAAATCAGCAAATGCATTGAGAAGAAAGTGACAGCAAATACTATGACCACTTTCCTTAGCTGCCTTTCTCATCCCAAAATGGCCCTAAAAATCCTTATGCCTTGTTATCTATCTGATATCTTCAAAACTTTAAAAAAATATTTTGTCTAAATTTTTTGTGGGGCTCAGTTTCATGGTTAGTCTGACACAACCCAGTCCATCAATACCTTGAGATCAATTTTTGGTCAAATAAACCACATAAGCTTATTCTGTATATGTAAGTGTAGTGTAAAGAAATCATGCAGTCTGACACAACTATAGGCTATGGTGTTTGCATCAAGGAAAACAAAAGATCAAATCTGTGACTTAAAATGATCATCCACTTGACTATGTGGAAAATAGATTGCACTGGAGATAAATTGGAGTCAGGACACCAGTGAGTAAGTTGTACAAAAGATGATAAGTGTGAATTAGAGCAATTGGAACAGAGTAAAGGTGATAGTGACTTGTTTTTAGATGTCTTAAAAATAGAATCGACTGGTGATTGGATAAGATGTGAGATTTTATGTCATTTCTTACCTTATGGACATGACAAGATCATGAGGTTGAAAACAATGAGCACATGGTGATGCAGTCACCCAAACCAAGAAACTCAGTAGGAAAAAAAATCTTTTTTTTGAAGATAGTGTGTTGCATTTTGAACTTGTTCAGTCAGAAATTAACAGACTCTTCTGAAAAGTGGAGAATTTTGGAGGTTAGGAGATAACTTACCCAGTTATTACAATATTCCAGACTCCAATTTTCTAATGACCTTTTTAAATTTAAACTCAATGTAATGTGACAAACACTTATTAAGTACCTGTGAGCAAAATGTGCTTAAGTTCTTTGGGATATACTTTATGTATTAACATTATTCTTCAGTAAATGGTTTTGGAGATTTATTTAAATAATGAATAACAATAAATTCAATTATTCTGATTTCAAATTTAATGACGTTCCCATGACACCATGAAATGCATAGATGGAAGTTGATGGGGTAGGCATTGTAAATGTAAAATCAACAGGTTTGACTATTCTATTGATAGGACATGGGGAAGTGCTGGGGCCTGCTTGGAAAAGAAAAGCATTAAAAAAATAATTTTCAAGGTAATGTGAATACATTAATTGTGATGCCAACTAAAAAGGATTGCAGAAAAGAAAGGGGTAGCATAGTCAATTATAAACCATCAACTTTTGAAGATCTAGATAAATCTCCATATGGAAATTAATCACAGAAAAGAGATATATATCCAGAAAACCACAATTATTTGATAGAATGCATGGTTTGGCAGACGAGATAGTATTTACTTACCTTGTTCTGTATGATACTAATGTTTATGTAGCTTATAGTGCATACTTTGGCAAACATAAGTCTCTGTTCCATATTCAGGAAAATAAAACTACTGGATCTGTTTTAATTAAAAGCTGAGAAGTCAATTCTTAACATTTTTGTGTGTGAAAACATTGGTTTTCTGAACCTGAATGCGTAGCCTGTAAAATCTCTCGATTCAATTAAATTTTTTCAGCAGTTTGTTTCTTCTTTTGTAATGCTACTGAAACATTATGCTTATAAATGCTTGATCAACCCTGTAACAAAAAATTAATTGATTCTTAAAACATGCCAAAACTCGTAGCCTCCATAATTTGAAATAAAGAGACTAAATAAAGAAGTCTTCAAAGAGGAGACTGCATGTTATGAGTTGAATTGTACCCCCTCAAAAGACATTGTACAAGTCTCTACCCCCAGTCCCATGAATACACCTATATTTGG
This sequence comes from Dasypus novemcinctus, assembly GCF_030445035.2. Taxonomy (NCBI): domain Eukaryota; kingdom Metazoa; phylum Chordata; class Mammalia; order Cingulata; family Dasypodidae; genus Dasypus; species Dasypus novemcinctus. Next base: position 38,255,836 of record NC_080704.1, read on the forward strand.
AAATAAGATCTGTGAAGATGTTATTAGTTAAGATGAGGTCATACTGGATCAGGGTAGGCCTTAGTTTAATATGATGAGTATACTTAAAAGTAGAGGGGAATATGGACACTGGCTCAGGCAAACACCAGGAGAAGGCCAGGTGAGGATGGAGGAGGCTAAGGTTGGTATGATGTGTCTACAAGTCAAGGAAAGCCAAAGATTGCCAGCAATCATTAGAAAGTAGAAGAGGCAAAGATGATGTATTCTCTCCTACAGCTTTCAGATGAAGAATGGCCTTGATGACACGTTGGTTTCAAACATAGAGCCTCCAGAACTGGGAGAAAATACATTTCTGTTGCTTTATTCATTCTGGCTTGTGGTACTTTATTATTGCAGCTCCAGGAAACTAAAACACAGAATATAATAGAGCAATTTAAAAACAGATATTGAAATAATGCATACATGAAACAAAATTATCAGTGGATATAGAGAAGTCATGTTCCATCACACCATAAAGAAAACAATATCACATTTCTGGTGGGAGGAATGCCCTGGTGTGCTAATTGTTCTACATTTAACCCAATCTCCATATGCTTAGAAATCACCAATGAAAGATGAGAGACTGTCTTTTGGATATTTTGTAACTTCATTAAATCTCTGGAGAGTCTGACTTATACATTCTGACAATCAAGACTGTTGATGTCCTACAAAAGTGAACACAGATCTTCCTTTCAATTTTTAACTAATATTCCTCCTAGTTTGCCACTGACTATGCTGAAATGTTTCTTGAACTCATGAATCATTGTAAAGAGGCTTTCTAAAGCTACTTCCTAAACTCTTCTCAGTGTTAACATCATTCTAAGGTGATCTGCCACAAACATTGACTTGAGTGAATTAAATAGCCATTCATTTTAAGAATGAAAGTTATAAGTATCAGCAGTGAAATTTTATGCACTCCAAATAGTATTTTAGGAAAGCCACTCTGGATTTGATGTAGCAGTCACTGGCTGAGATAAACATGGGTTCACAATTTTCTTTTATTGTCTCATGCAACTTAATTTGAACATAAAAATGAAAACTCCCAAGTGCATAAATTTTACAAATATGAAATTGCTTATTGAAATTGAAATGTTGAGTTAAGAGAACATATAAAATGAATGAATCAATAATAATAAATATTGCAGATAGTGGCATTTGAAATTTTCAGAAGTCAGAGAAAATAAAATAATTCTAGGGTTGAGTGTCAACAAAGAGAGTTTCATATCGTGTCTAGATTTTATCTCACAAGTTCCTGTGAAAACAAAGAAACTTGACCTAGGAAAGAGGAAAGGTAGGTTATTTAGGAGAGGTGTCAATGACTTCTTGAGAGGTAACCATATTCCCATTGACAGTTCCACAAAGACAGAGAGGTGGGGATCTACAGGTGTGAGGGAAAGAGAGGAAAATGGGGTGAAAGAAATTCAGACAGTGTCAGATACAAAGAGTTAGGCACTCAAGAAGGGAAAGAAAGACATAGACTCAACAAATAGATAATGACTGAGAATAATAGTGAAATTTAAAAAAAGAGTTTGAGCTTCTCAAAGTAAAACTAATACCCTAGAAGAAAGAACATAGACCTTTGATTCAGATAGTCCTGGATTTAATTGTGTGATCCCAACCAAGTTAATAAACCTCTCAGCTTGAGTTCCCTCACGTATAAAATGGTGTTACTGAAACTCATCTGATAGAATTATTGTGAAGATCAAAATATCTTAAGCAATTTTAAGTGCTTGGTACATGCTAGATTCTTGATAAATCATAGTGATAGAGTTAATGATTATTGTAGTGATGATAATACTTTTTATGGTGCCAGATTCTTTTAAAAATGTTTTTCTATAATTGCAATAGTATTTCATAATTAGTAATTTCTAAATTTGGTTTTATTCTTCCATAGGGATTCTTGCCAGTAATCCGAAGTTTCATCATGAAACTTTCAAAACAAAATTAAGAGGAATTTGCTCCACAAATCTAATACTAATTACATGCAAAACTGTACTTTTAAGAATCAGTATGTAGGCTGGGGTAAGGGTAGGTGTGATTATAAAAGGAAAACATGAGAGAAACTTGCTGAGGTAAACAGTTATGATTGTTAGTTTTGGTGTTAATAACATGAAGGTAAACTTTTGATAAAATTGCATAGAGCTGCTGTTTTAGTTTCCTTGGCTGCACAAGCAAACACCATGCAATGGGTTGGCTTTAACAATGGGCACTTAGTGGCTCTCGGTTTTGAGGTTAGGATAAAAGGCCAATCAATATGTTGCTTTCTCCATGAAGACTGTTGTGTTCCTGGGCTGGCTGCTAGCAATCCTTGGTCCTGGGCTCCTTCTGTCACACGTCAATGAACATGTGGCCTCTCCTGGCCTTTCTCTTCCCTTCCAGTTTCCTTTGATATTTAGCTTCTGGCTAATCCCTCTGTGGCTTTTTCTGTCTCTCTGAATTTCATTCCACTTATGAAGGACTTCAGTAATAGGATTAAAACCTATCCTGATTGCATTGGGCCACACCTTAAATGAAGTACCCTCATCAAAAGGTCTTACTTACAATGGGTTCATACCCACAGGAAAGGATTAAGTTTAAGAACATGTTTCTCTGTGGACACATACAGCTCCAAACCATCACAACTACACACACACACATATGACTGCATGTATAACTAGCAAAATCTTAATAACCTTTGTGTAGTATACCAATGCCATTGTCACAGTTTTTTTTTAATAGAACATTAAATTTTTTTTAGATTTATTTATTTATTTATTTTTAAAATTTTATTTCTCTCCCCTTTCCCCCGCAACCCCCCGTTGTCTGTTCTCTGTGTCCATTTGCTGCGTGTTTCTTGTTTGTCCGCTTCTGTTGTTGTCAGCAGCATGGGAATCTGTGTTTCTTTTTGTTGCTTCATCTTGTTGTGTCAGCTCTCCGTGTGTGCGGCACCATTCCTGGGCAGGCTGAACTCTCCTTCGCACTGGGCGGCCCTCCCTACGGGGCGCACCCCCTGCACATGGGGCTCCCCCACGCAGGGGACACCCCTGTGTGGCAGGGCACTCCCTGCGTGCATCAGCACCGCACGTGGGCCAGCTTCACACAGGTCAGTTAGGCCTGGGATCTGAACCACAGACCTCCCATGTGGTAGACGGATGCCTTAACCACTGGGCCAAGTCCACTTCCCCATTGTCACAGCTTTGATATTGTTAAAGGGTGAATGAGACCTTGTACCTTTATTTGCAACTTCCTATGAATATATAGTTATTTCAAAATAAAAATAAGTTGGTTTTTTTTTTAAAGAAAAGTAGTCTGAGGAGTGATAAATTGAACAGAAGGATGGGTTTCTCCTAAAAGCATAGGGATTCATGGAGATTCTAATTCCTGGGACAAATGGAATAGTAAAAATTTAAATCCAAGCAAGCTTATTTTACCTAACAGTTGAACTGACAAAGTCTCTTCATACATTGTGAATTGATGCTGTTAAAGATATATTTCTATTTCTGCCACAAGTTCTAACTGTACACTTGAATGATTCTAGATTTACCTCTAAGGTAATATTTAGAGAGTAAAGTTGCTGTTATGATACAGAGAGTTTTAACTATAGCTAAATAACATTATTGCTTCCTGGTAAAATTAGGAGAATTATTCCCTAGAGTTTAGCGCTAGGGACAATGGTAGAAGACAATGATATACATTATAGGGAGACAGATTTAAGCTCCATTTATGTAAAACTTATTTAAGAATTTGAATTATAAAGTGAAATATAATGCCATTTGACCTAGTGAATAGCCTCAGGAGGCATTTTTGAACAGAAATTGAACAACATATATTTGTGTTCACTGTTTTTTCTCCATCACTTTATATGTTGCTAAACACACAAGATTCAAAATATTTTTAATCAGAGTAGATGGTCAACTGAATGCTGATTTACAATGAATGAATGAATTTGTGGAATGGACTCCTGCAATGAGAAAATGATGGCAAGAGGTGGCAACCATAGTCCAGTATAGCTGTGAGGTTCTGTGAGTCAACATATGGAGGTTGGAAACCCACGTGTAAAATCTGGAAATAGGAATGTGAATTCCAAGCAATGATATTTATACCAAGAGATTCACAAAGCCTTAGACAGATTTTAAAATATGGGAAATATGGGAAAAATAGAGTTGTGTGACAAGGATAGAAATGAAACTGTCATAAATGTGACAAAAAATAGATAACTGGCCCCAGAGGCTAACATTACTTTTACCTTCTTTACCAACAACAAAATATCTAGTGCCTGCCTGGGAAATGAAGCCTAAAACAATACTGGAACAATGGCAGTGAAGCCAGTAGGGAATTTTCTCCTACGTAAGGATTTCTCTGTTGGGTCTGGTTGAATAATGCTTTCTCCCTCATACAGAAAATGAATTCTAACAGGGAACTAAATTTGAAGTAAGATTGAACACTGGAAATTGTCAGATTCTTGTTCCAGGTTCTTATTTGTCAGAAAGAAGAACTTCACCTGGGGATATGACCAAGGAAGGAACCTCACCATTGCATGAAATGAACATTATATAAGCTGTCACTCTCTGATCACAAGTGTAGATGGACCTGAAAAATAACTATGAGAAATCAACTCACAACAACCAATATCACTTGGATAGTCAGTCTAACACTCAAATGCTTCCTGCCTAGAGAGATATAGCAACAAATCTGTTCACAGTATCACTAAGATTCTTGGTGAAGGACACTCTCTCCTCAACTAAAATGAGTCTTTTTTTTTTTCACTGTAATGAAGTAAAAATATATGTTCCTTATTTGGCAAACCTTAACATTTCCAAAAAACCTTTTGTTTTTCTCTACAAAACCATAGGAAGTCACTAATATTTTGAGAGTGTTCTATTATATTCAAGATTACATTTTACACACTTACCTTTAGTTCTTCGGTTATCTCAATTTTTAGAATCAGTAGGGCTTTTTTTTTAAGAATTAAATTTTATTTATTTCACATTATGCTCCTCTCCTGATAAATATTATATATAATTTGATGTTCACAATAACCATATAATGTTGTTCCTTGCATTTTACATATGTGAAAACAGAAAGAGAATGACTGCTAAGATCAAGTTCATGATAAATGACAGAAAAATCCACTTCTGACCAAGATGGATTAACAGGGACTAGATTTACCTTCATTCCAGAAACAAATATATAATGGACAAAATATACAAATAAACAATTTTCAAGATACTGTTCATCTAGCAAGAAAGGGCACTGATCCCATTGGGATGGGAAGAAAACACAGTGAGATTAGACTACCGCTTTGAGAGTTTCCAGGACACAGCACAGGGAGACAGAATGCAGGCAGAGCCTAACAGGTACCCTAAGGTGTGGAGATAGAGATGAGAGTCTGGGGAGATCAAAGTCACCAGATTTCACAGGGCATAGTAGCAGAGAAAAGAGAACAGTGCAAGTACAGAATTCCGGACATTTGCAGTATGCGCTCATGAATATGCAGGTGAATTCTCTCAAGTAAAAACATGAATAGTCACCTGAGTACTTATCAGTGCATGCACAGGAGGAAACTATCTGAGATAAGAGAAAGTACCACCTGTAAGGATTATGGGTAACAGTAGCCTTGGGTCACACAGGGCTGGAAATAGTGCTTTTCTCACAAATCATGCAGGAAAATCTCATGATTCTTGGGACATTGGGTAGAGTACATAGAAAGATCTTGCCTTAGGAATGAGGAATATTTAGCCCTACACTGAGCAATGCTGGACCCACCTAAATATCATAAAAAGAAAACCTGATAGGATCAAACTGTTTCTAAGAACCTTAACTGAGCTCCAGAACAAAGCTTGTGAATGTTTATATGAATACAGAAAATGCAGCATTCAAAAGATGAAATTCAAAATGTCTGGCATCCAATAAAAAAATAGCAGTCATGTGAAGAAGCAGAGAAAATTCAACTCATTATGAGGAAGCAATAAAATCTAATCCATTATTTAGTTACATCAGTGATCATGGTCAAGTAGGGGACTCCAAGGACCTGTCCCTCCATAGAAACACTGAGAAAAGGAGCAAAAATGAATCAACTTTTTTGAGCCTCTGGAAATTAGTCAAAGTTTGTATATGTCTGTTAGATCTAGATGATTTATAATGTTGTTCAAGTTCTTTATTTCTTCTTATACCAATCGGTATAAGAAGAAAAACAAAAGGTTTTTCGGAAACGATCTCTTATCGGCTTCTTTCCATCTATTACTCAAAGTAGGGTATTGAATTCTCCAAATATTGTATAACTGTGTATTTTTCCCTTTCATTCTGTCAATGTTTGCTTCATGTATTTTGGGCTTTCTTGTTGTGTGTACATATTTTTAATAGTCAAGTAATAAATGCTGGCAAGGATGTAAAGAAATGGGAACTTTAGCATACTCTTCGTGAGAATGTAGAATGGTGCAGCCACTGTAGAAAGCAGTTTGGTGACTCCTCAAAAAGGTTAAAAATAGAATGATACGACCTAATAATCTCCCTTCCAGGTATATACCCCAAAGAATTGAAAGCAGAAACTCAGACGTATTTGTTCACTGTTATAACAAGTAGCATTATTCACAATAGCCAAAAAACGGAAGCAACCCAATGGTTTATCAGTAGATGAGTGGATGAACAAAATGTGGTATATATATGCAATGGAATACTATTCAGACATAAAAACGGAATGAAGTTCTAATACATGCTAATACATGGATGAACCTTAAAGGTATCATGTTGAGTGAAATTTGTCAAAAACAGAGAGACATGTATGATTACACTTATTTAAAATAACTAGAATATGCAAATTCATAGAGACAGAAAGGGGAGTATTGATTACCAGGGTGGAAGATAATAGAGAAGGAGGATTGGTGCATAATAGGTGCAGGGTTTCTATTGGGGGTGATAGGAAAGTTCTGGCACTAGATGATGGTGAGGGTAATACACCATTGTGAATATGATTAATCCTGCTGAATGTTATGCTTGGGGGTGGTTGAAATGGGAAAGTTCCTTTTGAATATATATTTCCACAATTAAAAAGAGAGAGAGAAATTATGTAGACAGTAACAACTAAAGGCAATGCATGAGCATGGACTGAATCTAATAATGGTGGAGAAAATGTGCAAAAGAATATTATGGGGCCTATGACAATATTGGAATATAGAATGTAAACTTCATATCAATATTAATTTTCTTCCACTTGAGAACTGTATTTGAGGTGGTTACATAGGTGAATATCCCTGTTTTGGGGAAATGTACATTGATATATTAAGTGTTCAATTAACATTATGTATACAACACCTCTCCAATGTTTAGAAAATAGATATAAAGAAAGATAGAAAGATATAGGTAGTGATAGATGGTTAAATAGAATGATTCAGAAAATGTGGCAAAATTTTAAAAATTGGTGGATCTGGGTTTCTGGGTGGGGGTATGTTGGAGTTCTCTCTATGGGGTTTCTATAATTGTGTGTGTCCTGTACATTTCAAATTATTACAAAATAAGATGTGTAAAAAAAGAAGGTGAAATTAAGACATCCCCAGATTAAAAAAAAGCTGAAGGAGTTCATCACTGCATAAATGTTAAAGAAGTTCTTCAGGCTCAAATGAAAGAACACTGGACAGTAACTAGACAACATACAAAAAAATCAAGAACACTTGTAGGGGTAAGTACATAGATCAATATAAAAATAAATATTAATGCATTTTTTATCAGTAACTTCATTATTTATCCTATGTGATATAAAAGAAAAAAGCCTAAAACAATAATTATAAAAATATATGAATGGGAATATAATATATAAAGATGTAATTTGAGACAATAACAACATAAAGGGGAAGAAGGCATGAAGCTGTAGAGAAGCACAGTTTTTTATACTATTGAAGATAATTTGGTATTAATTCAAACTGGATTGTGATCAGTTTAAGATGTTAACTACATCTCAGAGTAACCAGTAGGAAAATAACTTTACAAATATGCAAGTAAGGAAATGAGGATGCATAAAAATGGTATGCTAGATAAAACTAATTAAACACAAAAGAAGGTAGTAATGAAAGGATTGAGGAGAAAAATATATGACCTAGAACAAACAAATACCAAATGGCGGAAGTCAGCCCCTCATCATTGTTAATTACATTAAATGGTAATAGATCAAAGTCTTCAATTAAAAGGCACAGATTGGCAAAATGGATTTAAAACATGCATATGCTATAAAAAGAGACTTAGCTTAGTTTCAAAGACACAAATGGGTTGAAATGAAAACATGGAAAATGATACCACATACAAATAGTAACCAAAAAAGGCTGAGATGTCTCTACCAATATCAGCAATATAGAGTTGTTTTAGTCAAAATTTGTTACAAGAGAAAAGGATATTATATATTGATAAAAGAGTCAGTTCATTAAGAAGATATGACTATTATAAATATATACACACAAGAAAGCCCCAAAATATATGAAGCAAACATTGACAGAATGAAAAGGAGAAATACACAATTCTACAATATTTGGAGAATTCAATACTCTACTTTCATTAGTAGATGAAAAAAGTAGACAAAAGATTAGTAGGAAAATACAGAACTTGAACAACATTATAAATCACCTAGATCTAACAGACATATACAGAGCACTCTACCCAAGAAGAGTTGAATGAATATTTGTCACAAGGATCTTTGGAATATTCTCCAGGGAAGAGCATATGCTAGACCACAAAAAGTCTCAATAAATCAAAAAAGAATGAAATTATAAAAAATATCTTCTCTGACCACAGTGAAATGAAACTCAAAATCAATAACAGAAGGAAAATGAAAAAATTACAAATATGTGGAAATAAAACACACTCTTAAACAACCAATGGGTATTAGAAGAAATTACTGGAGAAATAGAAAAAAATTTGAGATGAATGGAAACAGGAGCAGAACATGCCAAAAAATATGGGATTCAGTGAAACAGTGCTCAGAAGGAAATGTATAGCTGTAAATGCTTATATTTGAAAGAGAAAGATCTCAAATCTATAACCTAGGTTTAAAAGTCAATCTAAATCCAGAGCCAGCAAAAGGAAAGTAATAATAAAAATTAGAGCAGAGATAATATGAAATACAGAATTGAAAAATAGTAGAGTGAGTCAAAAAACCCAAAGTTGGTTCTATGAGAAGATCAATAAAATTGACAAAACTTTTTAACTAGACTGACTAAGAAAAAGTAAGAGAAAGCTCAAAATATTAAAATCAGGATAAAGTAGAGGCATTACTATCAACTTTACAGAAATAAGAAAGGACTATAAAAGAATATCATAGAAGAGGGGCAAGATGGTGGCAGAATAAGGAGCTCCAAGAGACAGCTTGTCTTACAGGGCAGTTAGTAATCACCTGGAGCTATCTAAAGCACCTGTTTTGGAGCAACCAGGAGACCAGATGAGCAGCATGCAACATCCTTGAAAGAATGGGAGGAGGGGACTGCCCATTGGCAGTGAAGATTCACGACTAGAGCACTCCATGTCATGGAGCCTGGTGTCCATCCTCCACTGGCAGCACAAGCTGGTTGGGGAGCTATTTCAAGGCTGGAGTTGAAAGCTCCATTTCCACAAAATGGGGGAAGAAGGGATGGTTGGGCACTGACTTCAGCTACTGATTAGTAAATTTGGGGAACAAAAGTATAATTCCAAGAACAGCTAAAGTTTGAAACTTTCCAAGTTGGAAAGAGGTGCCATTAGCCTGCCATTTTAACTCTACTCCCAGCATGAGGGGAAGATTGGCTGATTGAAAATCACAGACTGTAGAAACTGGCTTCTTTCCACCCAGATTGGCCGGCAGTCCTAGCCTAGGCCCCAGCCCCAACTCCAGTACAAAGGAAGCTGGGGGAACCTGCACCAGCCTCTCCATGCAACTGCAGGCACTTTTGGCAGGCACAGATTGGATAGTCCAACACATGGGGAATTCATCCCTGCCCCCCAATAGGATAAGAAGGGAGCTGTATTTCCTCAGTCTCCCTGGGCAACTACAGGCACTTTCAGCCTGCACAGACTAATTTGTTGAGCACCTTCAATACCATTTCTGCTCCCCCCATAGGATAGGTGGGGACTGGTCTTTCTTCAGTCCTTGTGGGCAACTGCAGGAGCTTTCAGCCCACACAGACTGGGTACAAGGATATCTGTAGCTCCATCCACAAACACAGTAGAGTACGAGGAGAGCTGTGCCCCTCAGCCTCTCTGGGAATCTGCAGACACTTTTGGCATGCATGAACTGGACTATTGAGTGCCTGTGGGTGCATCCCCACCCCCTATAGGACAAGAGGGGTGTGTGTGGTGTCTCCCCAGCCTCTCTGGGCAAATGGAAGTGCTTCTGGCCCACACAGACTGAACAGTAAGACACCTGTGGCTCCATCCCCACCCCACAATAGGAAAAAAGCGGAGCTGTGTTTCCTCAGCGATTCTGGGCAATGGCAAGCACTTTTGGCATGCACAGACTGGACTGTTTGGTGTCTGTGTCTCCACCCCCACTCCTCAACACGATAGGAGGGAAGTTGTGTTTCCTCAGCCTCACTGGGAAACTACAGGTGCTTTTGGCCCTTACAGACTTGTTTGTTGTGCATCTGTGTCTCCATCCCCACCCCATAAAGGGCAGAAGGAATGGTATTCCCTCAGCCTTTCAGTACAACTACAGGTGCATTTGGCCCACACAGATTAGAATGTTGGGCGCTCTGGAGAGTCCATCCCCACACCTGGCAGGGAAGGAGGGAAACCAGTGTTACATTAGTCAACCTAGGCAACTGCAGTCATTTGGGACCCACACAAAATATTGATTGCTGTCCATACCTGCAGCTCCATCCCTTCTCCACGCATGGGAGGAAGGGGCATGAAGCTTCTTCAGTCTCTCTGGGCAATTCCAGACAGTGTTGGCCTGCACAGTTTGGATTCCTACACACAGCACAGCTACTTCCTTACCACTAGCAGAGGAGAAAGTTGGGAGAAGCTTGATTGGACCCTTGGGCAATGAGGGCAGCATCAGCATTCACAGCTTACAGAACCAAATACATCCTCAGATCCTACAACACACCAAAAAAGGGAGAAAGGGTGAGAAAGCCCTAAACTAAAGAGAGAAACTGCACCCAGTATAAATACATCTAGTAAGCCAGATGCAAAGTCACCAAAATCTACAATCCATACCAAGAAACAGAAAGCTATGGCCAGTCAAGGGAGCAAGATGACATAGAGGAGCTGAGACAACTAATCATAGATGTTCCAACAGATTTCATTAATAAATTCAATGAGATGGCTAAAGAGATTAAGGATACTAAGAAGACAATGGGTGAGCAAAAGAAGAATTTGAAAGCATACATAGAAAAATATCAGATCTTATGGGAATTAAAGGCACAATAAATGAAAATCAAATACACTGAAGGCATATAACAGCAGATTTAAGGAGACAGAAGAAAGGATCAGTGAGCTTAAAGACATGAACTCTGAAAGCAAACATACGAAAGAACAGATAAAAGGGTTTCATGGAACTAAATGGTGGCAAAGGATGTGCAAACATGTGTCATGGGTGTCTCAGAAGGAGAAGAGAAAATGGGCAGAAGGAATACTTGAAGAAATAATGGTTGAAAATTTTCCAACCCTATTAAAGGATATAGATATCCTTGTCCAAGAAGCACAACATATTCCCATCTAAATAAATCTGAATAGACCTACTCTGAGATACTTACTAATAAAAATGACAAATGCCAAGGACAAAGAGAGAATTCTGAGATCAGCAAGAGAAAAGTGGTTCATCACATATAAAGGATACTCAATAAGATTAAGTGCTGATTTCTCATCAGAAACCATAGAGATAAGAAGGCAGTGGTATGATATATTTAAGATAAAGCAAGAGAAAAACTGCTGGACAAGACTCTCATATCTGGCAAGATTGTCTTTCAAAAATGAGGGTGAGTTTAGACTGTTCACAGATAAACAGAAACTGAGAGGGTTTGTAACCAAGAGACCAACTTTGCAGGAAATATTAAAGGGAATGCTACATCCTGAAAAGAAAGGACAGAAGAGAGAGTTTTGGAAAAGAGTCTAGAAATAAAGATTATATCAGTAAAAGTAGCTAAAACCATCAAAAGAGTGGTGAAAATAAAATATGACAGATAAAACCTAAAGGACAAAATGGGTGAAGTAACCACTGACTTTACATTAATAACATTTAATGTTAATGTTAATGGGTTAAACTCACAATCAAAAAACAGACTGGCAGAAGGGATATGAAAATATGAGCTATCTATATGCTGTCTGAAGAGACTCACCTTAGACCCAAGAGTACCAATAGGTCGAAATTGAAAGGCTGGAAAAAGATATTCCAAGCATGCAGTAACCAAAAAAAATCTGAAGTCGCTATTCTTATATCAGATTAAATAGACATTAAAAGCAAAACTGTTGTTAGAGAGAAGGACATTATATATTAACAAAGGGGCAATTCACCAGGAAGAAATAACAATCATAAATGTATATGCACCTAACAAGGATGCTCCAAAGTACATGTGGCAAACACTACCAAAACTGAAGAGAGAAATAGATTTCTCTACAATAATGGTTGGAGACTTTAATACACCATTCTAAACACTGGATAGAACATCTAGTCAGATGATCAATAAAGAAACAGAGAGCTTGAATAATATGATAAATGGCAAAACCTATAAGATATATACAGAAAATTCCACCACAAAACAGCAAGATATACATTCTTCTCAAGGGCCCATGGATCTTTCTCTAGGATGGATCATATGTAGGGCTACATGACTGATCTTGGAAAAGTCAACAAGATCAAAATTATTCAAAGCATTATTTTCTGAACATAATGGAATAAAGTTGGAAATCAACAACAGGAGGAAAAAGGGAAAATTCACAAAAATAAGGAGATTAAACAACAGATTCTTAAATAATCAGTGGGTCAAAGAAGAAATTGTGAGAGAAATAAATATCTCCAGATGATAAAAATGAGGACACAACATATTAGAAGTTATGGGATGCAGGGAAGGCAGTGCTAAGAAGGAAATTGAAGAAAGAGCTATGTAGAACTAACTACACAGCTGGAGAATTAGAAAAAGAACAGCAAACTAGTCCCGAAATATCAGAAGGAATGAAATAACAAAGGTCAGGGAAGCAGATATGGTTCAGGCAATTGGGCTCCTGTCTACCATATAGGAGGTCCAAGGTTCAATACCCAGGGCCTCTTGGTGAAGACAAGCTGGCCTGTGTGATGAGCTGGCAAACACAGAGTGCTGGCCCATGTGGAGAGCTGATGCAGCAAGATGACACAACAAAAAGAGACACAGAGGAGAGAAAATAAGAGACACAGCAGACCAGGGAGCTGAGGTGGTGCAAGAGAATGATCCCCTCTCTCCCACTCAGAAGGTCCCAGGATCGGTTCCCAGAGCCAACTAATGAGAATACAAGAAGACACAGAAGAACACACAGAGAGCAGACAATGGAGGGAGAGGGGAGAAATAAATAAATAAATATTTATAAAAAGAAATAACAGGTCAGAGGAGAAATAAATGAATTTGGAAACAACAACATCAACAACAACAAAAACAGTAGAGAGAATGAACAAAACCAAAAGTAGGTTCTTCAAGAAGATTAACAAAACTGACAAGACCTTAGCTAGAATAAAGAAGAAAAAAAGAGAGAAGACACAAATAAATAAAATTAAAAAAGGAAATGGGGACATTACTGCTGATCCCACAGAAATAAAAGAGATCATAAGAGGGTACTATGAACAACTCTATGCAACAAACTAGACAATGTAGACAAAACGGAAAAATTCCTAGGAATGTGCAAACAATGTACACACCCTAGAAGAAATATAAGACCTCAAAAAAGCAATCATAAGTAAAGAGATTGAAACAGTCATCAAACAACTTCCCAAAATAAAAAGCTCGGGATGAGATGGTTTCACAGGTGAGTTCTACAAAGCATTCAAATAAGATTTAATACCAGTCTTACTCTCTTCCAAAAATTTGAACAAGAAGGAATAATACCAAACTTATTCTATGAAGCCAATGTCACACTAATACCAAAGCCAGAGAAAGATATTATGAAAAAAAGAAATTTATAGACCTATTTCCCTAGTGAATATGGATGCAAAAATTCTCAACAAAAGACTTGGTAATTGAATCCAACAACACACTAAAAGAGTTATTCATTATGATCAAGTGGGTTTAATACCAGCCATGCAAGGGTGGTTCAACACAAGAAAATGAAACAGCATAATATATCACGTTAATAAATCAAAGAAGAAAATTCACATGATCCTATCAGTTGACCCAGAAAAAGCATTTGACAAAATACAGCATTCTTTCTTTATAAAAATACTATAAAAGATATGAGTTGAAGGAAACATTCTTATTATGATAAAGGCCATATATGAAAAACCCACAGCTAACATTGTACTCAATGGTGAAAGACTGAAAGCTTTCCCATTGAGAGATAAAACTTTCACTATTCACAGATGATATGATCCTATACCTAGAAAGCCCTGAAAAATCTGCAACAAAATTTCTAGCAATAATTAATGATTATACTAGGGTGGCAGGATATGAGATTAATACACAAAAATCAGTAATATTTCTATACAATAATAATGTGCAATCTGAAGAGGAAGTTTCCATTTACAATAGTGACTAAAAGAATAAAATATTTAAGAATAAACGTAACCAAGGGTGTAAAACTGTTGTATTCAGAAATCTATGATGCATTGCTAAAAGAAATTATAAAAGATCTAAATAATTAGAAGGACATTCTGTGCTCATTGATTGGAATGCTAAATATCATTAAGATGTCTATTTTACCCAAATTGATAAATTCAATGATAAAAATTCCATCAACATTTTTTAAAGAGATGGAAAACACAATTATAAAATTTACTTTGAAGGGTAAAGGGCTCCAAATAGCCAGAAATACCTTATAAAAGGAAGAACGATGTTGGAGGACTCTCACTTCAAGATTTTAAATCATATTACCTAGCTACAGTATTAAAAATAGCATGGCACTGGCATAAAGATAGACACATAGACTAATGGAATGAAATTAATAGTTCAGAAACAGACCCTCACATCTATGGTCAAGTGATTTTTGACAAGGCTATCAAACCCATCCAGCTTGGGCAGAACAGTCCATTAAAAAAATGGTGCTGGGAAAACTGGATATCCATAACCAAAAGAAAGAAAGAGGACCCCTATCTCACACCTCACACAAAAATTAACTCAAAATGGATCAAAGGCCCTCTAGAAAAAAACGTACGAAACATCTTCAAGACCTGGTAGTAGGAGGTAGATTCTTAAACCTTACATTGAATGCATAAGCAATGAGTAAGTGTCCTAAAATAGCCAGAAACATCATAAAAGGGAAGAACAAAGTTGGAGAACTCTCACTTCCAGACTTTAAATTGTATATTTCTAGCTACAGTGGTAAAAACAGCATTATACTGGCATAAAGAAATACACATAGACCAATGGAACCAAATTGATGGTTCAGAAGCAGAACCTCATATCTATGGTCAAGTGATTTTTGACAAGCCTGTCAAATCTACCCAGCTTGGGCAGAACAGTCTATTCAACAAATGGTGCTGCAAGAATTGGATGTTCATATACAACAGAAAGAAAAAGGTCCCCTATTTCATACCTTATACAAAAATTAAGTCAAAATGGATCAAAGGCCTAACTATAAGACCTAGAACCATAAAGCTCCTAGAAGACAACATAGGGAAATATCCTCAAAACATGGTGATGGGTGGTGGATTCTTAAACCTTACACCAAAAGCACAAGCAATGAAAGAAAACATGGATAAATGGGACCTCCTCAAACTTAAAAGCTTTTGTGATTCAAAGGACTTCATCAAGAAGGTGGAAAGGCAGCCCACCCAATGGGAGAAAGTGTTTGGGAATAACATATCCTATAAGCATTTGATTTCCATTCTTTTCCATTCTAAATAAAGAGAGCATGCAACTCAACAACAAAGAACAAGGGATTCAGTTTTTAAAATGGGCGAAAGACCAATTTCTCCAAAGAGGAAATACAAATGGCCAAAAAGCATATGAAAGAATGTTCAGTATCACTAGCTATTAGGGAAATGCAATTCAAAACCATGAGATATTATCTCATCTCTCATAGAATGCCTATTATTTAAAAAATAAAACAGATAACAATAAATGCTTCATAATAGAGAAATCGTGATAACATGTTAAGTGAGTGAAGTCAGGTACAAAACACAGATATATATCCAGACGCATACCACATGATTCTATTTATAGAAATATCTACCACAGACAAATCCAGTGAGACAGAAAACAGATTAGTTTCCTGATTAGTATTAGAGGGTGGGAGTATGTGGGAATGGAAGTGAATATTTCATGCATTAAGTATTTCTTTTGGGGTGATGAAAATATTTTGTGTCAACATAGAGAGGATGATTGCACAATATTGTCAATGTAGTAAATGTCACTATATTGTATACATTAATGGTTAATTTTTTATATGAATTTCACCTCAGTAAGGATATCCATTACTGACACAGATGTTAGAACTATCTGACAAAGCCATTAAAATAGTTATGAAAAACACATTGCATTTGTTCACAAAGGTAAAGATATGCAAGACTCATAAAAACGATCAAAATCAACCTTTTAGATTTTAAAACTAAAATGTGAGATGAAAAGTACCCTGGATCTGATTAACAACGAATTACATATTGCACATGAGAAGATTAGTGAACCTGAATGCATAGCAATGAAACTATCAAAAATGAAACACAGAGACAAAAGAATCAAAATACATGAGCTGAGAAATTAGTGCTATCTGGGACAATGCCATGCAATCTATTATAAGTGTAATTGGAGTCCATGAAGGAGAAGAGGGGAAAGGAGGCAGAAAAAAAAGTTTGAATAATTAATGAACAAAATTTTTTCAAATTCAAGCTTAATGAACCCCAAATATAAGAAAGAAAGAAAAAAAGCTGTCAAGTCTTATCATAATCAATTTTCTCAAAATCAGTGATAAAGAGAAAATCTTAAAAGAAACCTCCTCGCCCCCATATTTGGGCAAATATAAAGGACATTTTCTTAATATTTGAATCTCTTTAAAAGATAATTGTTGCAGAGCATGCCTAGCTCACTGGTTGAGCACCTGCTTCGTATGCATGAGGATCTGAGTTCAATCCCTGGTACCTCCTAAAAAAAGTTGTTTAGCAAAAATAATAATACATTGTGGCATTTAAAATAAATGCATATTTAAATATATGTAATAATATCAGAAGTACTGGTAGGGGAGAAATGGATAATATAACATTAAAAGTT
Organism: Dasypus novemcinctus; assembly: GCF_030445035.2. Lineage (NCBI taxonomy): Eukaryota > Metazoa > Chordata > Mammalia > Cingulata > Dasypodidae > Dasypus > Dasypus novemcinctus. The sequence goes on from NC_080704.1 coordinate 38,273,172, forward strand.
ACTTATGCTATATGTGAAGTATATATTATCATATTAATGTAGAGTATGATAAGATAAATACAATAAATGGCCAAGTGTTCATTTATATTGATTTGGTCTGCATACATAGCATGTTTTCTTTCTACTATAGTTGCGCTAACTCCAACTAAAGAGGCTTCCCATCTCCCTTATTGCCATATTTTTCTCTCTGATTAACAGTAATCCACAAACTCTCGGTTTGTCAAATGTCTGATTAGTTACGCAATGGGAAGCAGAGTTTGGTTTCTACTTCCCTAGGTTAATGACGGGCTCTAAACAAGTATTTCCTACTGTTTGTGACTATTCAAACTGCAGAAAAATCAGTCCTCATAAAGGCCAGCTCAAGTGTACAATGTATAGGCAGGAAAGATGATAAACCCAATTCCTCCATGTCATCTACCTCAAGTAGCTTTTGATTTTTATTCTAAGTTATTACTCTTTAGAGACAAAATGGTTTTGGCTGTTACTGGTGGGAAGTAGGGCAGTTAGTACTGCTCTTCTCAAAGCTATTATTACTCTCCTTGTCTAATCTCCTATATGCTAAATATAACTGACACTAGAGCAATACAAGAAATGCAAAGGACACCCTTTTATACCCTTGGGTTTCATTTTGATGCATTCTGCAAAAAGATTTCCTTTATAGTTCCAAAGGTGCAATGATGTTTGGAATTCCAAAATATTACAATAAAAACCATGAGCAAACATAAATTTCTTGGTCTCTGTCTATCTAAAAATGAATGTATACGTAGGAATAAATGTATATATAATTGTTATATAGAATTTTAATTTAAAATAATTTGTTCACCTCTAGAGGGAATTTCTATTTGCATAGCAATAAGAAACATCTAACATGTTTAATTAGAAGGACATTCTTTGCCTCTGCTCACTAATCCATTCCTGTGATTTTTTGGTTTATTTCATATAACTCCTGTCTTGGACTATATTTTGACTTTAAAATTAATAAGACAGAGGCACTAGACATACGTCTAAATTTACATAATCTTTATTCTAAAAAGATTAATACCATCTATTAATTCTTCTAACTTAACCTTGAAAGCTGTAAGAATCAGACAAATGATTGGTTTCCTGAGGTCCTTCATTTTTTGTCTGTGTTCAGCTGTAAAAGCTTTAGTTTTCTTCTCATAATAGAGAAGTATATTTACACTTAGTACCCATTTAGAGGGTTAGTCAGAGTTGTACACCTAGGAAACATTTATTAAATTTATTTTTATTGCCTTTTAAAAAAATACATAGATCACACAAAATCTTACGTTAAAAAATATGAGGTTCTCATATACCCCACTCCCCACCCCACCCCCACTCCTCCCACATCAACAACTTCTTTCATCCGTGTGGCACATTCATTGCATATGGTGAATCCATTTTGGAGCACTACTACATTGCATGGATTACAGTTTACATTGTAGTTTACACTCTCCCCAAGTCCATTCAGTGGGTTATAGCAGGATGTATAATGTCCGGCATCTGTCCCTGAAATATCATTCAGGACAACTCCAAGTCCCGAAAATGCCCCCATATCACACCTCCTTTTGCCTTTCCCTGCCCTCAGCAACTCATAGGGAACATTTTATAAACTGGCTTTACTGTGGTTAACATGAACATTGGTGACATGGAAAACAAGAAATGCTTTTAATTGCTTTAAATGGCAACTGTAGACTGGACATAGAAATGTTCATCTCTGCCAACTTTCTTTCAGATACTTGCTGAATAATATCTGGTTCCAAACTCAGATGATATAAGAATGGACATCTGAGGCAAGGGTTGAATGGAAAATAAGTGCTATGAGATAATGAAATTTTCTCAACCGTAATAAGGCATTGACATCTCATACACAGTAATATAATGATAGCAGAATTTATCTCAACTATATGGAAGGATATTAAAACATATTTCTTCATACTAATGAAAAACATCTTCAGAATTCTAGACTTTTATGCACCAATTACATTCCTTATTGTAGTTTATCTGTGTGCTATTAATGATCATGTATTGATCATACTGTAATCCTATTTTATGTCATCATATTTCGATTCAAGTGATAATAACTTATCACTGTTTTGCCTCTTTCATAGCCCAGAGTTTAAATGTGAACCAGAATAAAATCTAATTTGAAGCATTCAGCTTTCTTGTTTTATTCTAAATATTGGTTTAAACCAGGACTCCCATGTAAAAATTCAGTAAGAAACAAACTTAGAAAGAAAGAATGTCTTATACAGTTAATTTGTACATTAGACTCTCTTTCCCAAATATTAAATTCCAAGGATATGTATTTTAAAATATAATGCTCTTTATTGTTTTTAATATAAAGATATTTGAATTTTCAAATTTCATTGCATCACTATCAGTTATTCTCCATTAAATTCAAATAGAACTTTTAGTTTACAGATTTTGAGCATGAACAGTAAGAAATGATTTTTATGATTTTCACACACACATGCATGCACACACATTTACTTCTATAACTGAATAAAACAGTTTATAAAATGGTACTTGCCTTTATTATGTCCAAAGAACCTTGACATTGTCTTCTACACAACTCTATTTCATCAAATTTTTTTTTGCATCATTAAAAAAATGTGCTGAGAATAATCCACTAAATTTTATTTCAGGACGCATTAAAGAGTCCTCCATTTGAAAAACTTAAATACTTTTTTAAAAAGATTTATTTATTTATTTCTCTTCCCTTACTCTCCCCCCCCCCCCCCCCCGGTTGTCTGTTATCTGTGTCTATTTGCTGTGTCTTCCTTGTCAGCTTCTGCTGTTGTCAGCAGCACGGGAATCTGTGTCTCTTTTTGTTGCATCATCTTGTGTCAGTTCTCTGTGTGTGCAGCACCATTCCTGGGCAGGCTGCACTTTCTTTCGTGCTGGGCAGCTCTCCTTATGGGGCGCACTCCTTGCGCGTGGGGCTCCCCTACGCGGGGGACATCCCTGCGTGGCACGGCACTCCTTGAGCGCATCAGCACTGCGCATGGGCCAGTTCCACACGGGTCAAGGAGGCCCAGGGTTTGAACCGTGGGCCTCCCATGTGGTAGATGGACGCCCTAACCACTGGGCCAAGTCTGCCACCTGTTTAATACTTTTGAAGACAGATCAGAATAATAAAAAAGAGTTAGGGAATGCAATTTATACAGGTTATTTTTTAACCTTTAATAGAGGAAGTTCAGCATATTCTCACTAATTAAATCATTGATACAATTCTTTTATTCATGGTATTGCCAATTGCTGTTGACATACACATGCGTACTTTAGTGAAATATGGTCAGAAATGTACTTGTTATTGAAATTAATTCAAATTCTCAGTGGTTTTAAAGTAAAACAAATAGATATTTAGAATAATTCTATTGCAGCTGTGTTTATGGCAACTATCTAATGTCTTTTTTTTTAAAGATACATAGATCACATAAAATCTTACATTAAAAGATAGAAGAGGTTCCCATATACCCCATTCTGTACACCCCCCACTCCTCCCACATCAACAACTTCTTTCATTAGTGTAGTATATTTATTGTATTTGATGAATACATTTTGGAGCACTGCTACACTGCATGGATTTTAGTTTACATTGTAGTTTACACTCTCCCATAGTCCATTCAGTGGCTTATGGCAGGATATATAATGTCCTGCATCTGTCCCTGAAATATTATTCAGGACAACTCCAAGTCCTGAAATGGCCCCCATATCACACCTCCTTTTCCCTCTTCCTGCCTTCGGCAACTCCAATGGCCACTGTCTTCGCATCAATGATATAATTTCTTCCATTGCTAGAGTCACAATAATTCTATAGTAGAATACCAGTAAGTCCACTCTAATCCATATTTTATTCCTCTATCCTGAAGACCCTGGATGGTGATTCCCACTCCACTCCTAAATTGAGAGGGGGTTAAATATCACATGGTTGATGGATGAGATTCTCCTGCTCACAGTTGAAGACTCTTTCAGTTCCTTGGTGTGGTGGTTGACCATCCTCACCTCCTTGTTATTTGACCTGGGTAAGTCCAGTGAACTGGAGAGCAGGTGTTACAACTCTCCTAAGGCTCAGGGCCCAGTTGTCTCATGGACAGTCCAGAGATTCAAGTCTCCTGGGCATACACAACCCCATTTCCAAGCACAGGTTCAGTAAAAGTGACAGAAGAGGCATGTGTAAAGAAGTCTCATCTGAGTCCAACTGCATCACACTGAGGAGCATGAATTCCAAAGTAGGGCCCACTGGCAAGGCACTGAACTCCAGAGCCATCTGCTATGACCATAGGACCGGGGTGTCTCTGTAGCCCTCAGGAGCAACACTACGTGGGGTTGAATCTACTTTAGCTGTCTCTGAGATCCTGCTGAGATGTGCATAAGTGTGACCCCTCTGATGACCTCCTGACTCATTTTGAAGTCTCTTAGCCTTATAAACTCATTCGTCTTTGCCATTTCCCCCTTTTATTCAAGGTCTTTTGTTAGTTGCATCACCAGCTGGTGCTTGGTAGTAATCCCTTGGCACCAGGGAGGCTCATCTCTGAGAGTCATGTCCCATGCTGGGGGGAAGGTAATGCATTTATATGCTGAGTTTGGCTTAGATAGTGGCCACATCTGAGCAATGTGGAGGCTCTTAGAATGTAGCTGCAGGATGCTTAATAGTTACCTCAGCTAATGTGAATGGTAGGAAAATTCCACTAAAACAAGCTGGTTTGATGAGGGTTTGAAATATTCGACTATTTTCAACTACTTTCTAAGAGGTCACAGGACTCTGTGTCTGGGAATCATTCAATATGAATTAGTGGCTGGGTAAGGAGGTGTAGGAAAGATACTACACTCATTGTTTCAGAAGAGGCCATAAATGGACATCATCATTGAAACAGTTCTTCTGTTTCCTCTGTACGTGCAGTTCTTATTGATTACTGCATTATCTATCAACTCTCTATCAATCAATCAATTAACCCATCTGTTATACTCTTTTTATTTTCATTTAAAACAGGGGGAAATGGATGTGGCTCAAGCAATTGAGCTCCCATCTACCATATAAGAGATCCAGGGTTCAATGTCCAGGCCTCCTGGTGAAGGCACGTTGGCCTGTGTGGCTAGCTGGCCCATGTGGAGTGCTGGCCTGCACAGAGTGCTGGCCTGTGTGGAGTACTGCCCTATGCAGGAGTACTGCCCTGCACAGGAGGGCTGGCCCACATGGAGAGCTGGTGCAGTGAGATGATGCAACAAAAAGAGACACAGAGGAGAGATAATAGGAGATGCAGCAGATCAGCGAGCTGAGGTGGCACAAGAGAATGATAGCCTCTCTCCCACTCTGGAGGTTCCAGGATCAGTTCCCAGAGCCACCTAATGAAAATATAAGCAGACACAGAAGAACACACAACAAATGGACACAGAGAGCAGACAATGGAGGAAGGGGGGGAGAAATAAATTAATTAATTAATTTAAAAAAATCTTTAAAAGAGAAATTCAATTTTTAAAAAAATGTGTTTGAAGTTCTTCAAATTGCTTAAACTTTGAGTGCACATTTTCAGACTTCTTGATTCATTTTTTTCCCTTTCTCTTTTAAAAGGAGTCTAACAAATCTAGTTATTGAGGGGGTAGGAAAAGAGATGTGAACTCAATCTTATAATGGGTCAATTTAAATTTTAGTGGCAATTCCAATTAAAGTTTGTTATGGGAAAATTTATGGGGAGGAATTTCATTTTAGAATTCCTGGTTAATTAATAAATCCTTTCCTTTATCCTAATAAGTTCAGCTGAATGCAGTCCTTACTATCAGTCATGATCATTAACCATTTTGTGACCAGCCCTGGCATGTGAGAGAGCATTCAGGATATCCTTGATTTGTGACATGTTGAAATGCACAAAAAAATTGTTGTTCTCTTTTCATGCAACATTGCCAATGCATGTCTAGTTTTGATTCACAACCATTCCTCATATTCTTGTAGAATTATTATTTTCCAGATGTCCCTTACTAATCTAATGTTAACAAGTTTTATTAATGATTCTCAAATCTAGTCTGTTTATTTCTTTTCATGAAACATTTCCATCCTCTGTGTCTAATATGAAATTTTCATTTTATGTGCAAAAAACACTATATTCATTTATAGAAGAGCCCCCCCAAATTCAGAAAGTTTTAGAATCAGAAATTTCTCAACAAGCATGTTAAACGCCTCCTATGTTCAAAGCTCTGTTCTTGCTGTTGTGAAGAATCAGGGCTGAATAAGACATACCTGCTGCCCTCAAATTGCTCATAGTCTACAGCAGTTCAAGTGCTAGCTCCCTGCTTTCCTAACTGTGTAATCACAATTGTGATTTTTAAACCACTGATTGTGACACAATTATACTTAGGAAAGTCAATTTGGTGGGTCACAGGCCACTTAAAAAAAAAGACAGAGCAGCTGGAAGATAGAAAAGGGAAAAATCCGAATGCATTGCATGTAGCAAGAATAAAATTGTTTTGTGAAACTTTTGTTTCAGTTACACACATATTTACATACATATATGTACATATGCATATAAGTGCATATGTATATTTAGTTGTGGAACAAAATGTTTTCACACTTTGCATTATAGTAAAAAATTTGAAAAAGTGTGAAAAACACTCCTTCGAATTATATATTTTTCTCTCAAAACTTTGTCTTAAATCTATCAAGTTATAAACTTCAGCGTAATAATAATAGGAAATAATATCTTTGTGCTTACTGTTTTTTCAAATAAATAACTCATTTAATCCTCACAAGAAAAGAAGGTATACGTATTTTACATATGAGTTATGTAACTTGCTAAGGATAAAATTAAATATTGATGGGACCAAAACTGGAAACCAGATTGTCCAACTCATTGGAGGACCTAATTTACAAAAGTAATATAAATGGTAAATGAGAAGAAAAATTTTAGGCACTATACAAATATAAGATTATTATTTAGATGACATAAGTGGTATAAATTGAATTAAAGTCCTAGTATCAACTTAACAATAAAGTTTGGCCCTAAGAATGTTGATATTTGTATATTTTATCATGAAACTATTTTCTACATCAGGTTTTTAAGTTTAGTTAACCCTTGTTCATTTCTTTGAGCAGACTACAATTTATTGATAACATCATTTCAATTAGTTGGGGAATTTCACATCTGTAATTTTCATTATAATATCCTCCTGCTATTGTAGGAATTCACAGTATTAGTTAATTTTAAATGGTGTTTGATCTTTCTAAAAACAAGTTTCTTATCAACACTACAGACAAATATTACCAATGACATTCCAAAGCAGGGAACAGATCTCCACATATTAACTACCTTTTCATTTCTGAGCTTTATAAAACTAATGTGGTATATTTGAAAAATGATATATGATGAATCCACCATCCAACATTGTTTTGACAATTAATTAAATTTTAGATGTATTTTAAAGAGCCTGTATTTATTTTGGTCAGATTGGAGAGTGAATATCAAAACTAATATCCTTTTTATTCCTAAACTGATTTAAAATGATAAGAAGTTGCAAGTGGACTCAGAATTTGAAAATTTTTATTGGAGAACTTAACAGTTTTATGGAGAATTTAAGCACAATACACAGAGTTCTGATGTATGTTCCCCTCTCTTGCACACACAACTATTCACAATTTACACCAGTGTGATACCATTGTTACAATTGATGATGCAATATAATAATAATAAGAATAATAATAATGATGTGTAGTCCATAGTTTAAATTAGGTTTCATTATTTGTGCTATACAGTTCTATCAATTATTTTTTTATTATTCTACTAGTATATAAACAATCTAAAATTTCCCCCTTTCAAATACATTCAAATATATAATTCAGTGGAGTTAATTACATTCTCAATGTTGTGCTAGCTACCATCATCACCATCTGTATTAATCAGCCGAAGGGGTGCTGATGCAAAATACCAGAAACTGGTTGGTTTTTATAAATGGTATTTATTTGGGGTTGGAGCTTACAGATACCAAGCCATAAAGCATAAGTTACTTCCCTCACCAAAGTCTATTTTCACCTGTTGGAGCAAGATGGCTGCCAAAGTCTGCAAGGGTTCAGGCTTCCTGGGTTCCTTCCTTCCAGGTCTTGCCTCTCTCTGGGTTCAATGTTCCTTTCTTCCCAGGGCCTGCTTCGTCCTGGGCTCAGGTTTCCTCTCTTCCTGTGGCTTGTTTCTCTTTCCTCTGTAAGTTTGCTTCCCGGGGCTCCAGCTTAAGGCTTTAGCATCAAACTCCAATATCAAAACTCCATCATCAAAAACCCTCAACTCTGTCCTTTGCCCCCCTTTTATCTGTGAGTCCCCAACACTAATGATGTGGCCCAATCAAAGCCCTAATCATAACTTAATCACACCCAGGCACAGACCAGATTACAAACATAATCCAATATCTAGTTTTGGAATTCCAACTATATTAAACTGCTACACCATCCATTGTCGAAACAATTCTGTTACCCCAAACAGAAACTCTTTAACCACTCAAGTGTTAACTACACTACCCCAATGCAAGCCCTGGGTAGTCAGTATTCTAGTTTCTGATGTTATGAATTACCTTTTTCTAATTAATTCTTATCATTTGTGCTTTTGTGTTTGGCTTATTTTTTTTTTAATTATTTATTTATTTTTAAAAATTACATTAAAAAAATATGAGGTCCCATTCAACCCCACTGCCCCCACCCCCCACTCCCCCCACAGCAACACTCTCTCCCATCATCGTGACACATCCATTGCACCTGGTAAGTACATCTCTGAGCATCGCTGCACCCCATAGTCAATGGTCCACATCATAGCCCACACTCTCCCACGTTCCATCCAGTGGGCCCTGGGGGGATCTACAATGTCCCATAATTGTCCGTGAAGCACCACCCAGGACATCTCCACGTCCCGAAAACGCCTCCACATCTCATCTCTTCCTCCCATTCCCCAAACCCAGCAGCCACCATGGCTACCCTTCCCACACCCATTCCACATTTTCTCTGTGGACATTGGATTGGTTGTGTCCATTGCACATTTATGTCAAGTGGGGGCTTAGATTCCACATGGATACTGGATGCACTCCTCCTGCTTTCAGTTGTAGACACTCTAGGGTCCATGGTGTGGTGGTTGACCTTCTTCAACTCGATGTTAGCTGAGTGGGGTAAGTCCAATAAATCAAAGTTGGCTTATTTCATTCATCATGATTCTTTCAAGATTCACCCATGTTTTCGCAGGTAGCAGAAGTTCATTACTTTTTAAAGCTGAATAATATTGAATTGTATGTACATACCACATTATGTATATACAGACACTTCTTCTCTTGATGAACACAGGATTGATCCCATCTTTTCACAATTGTGAATAATACTGCTATGAACATTTCTTTTCAAATATCTGTTTGAGTCCCTGCTTTCAGTTCATTTGGACTTATGCCTAGAAGTGGGATTGTGGAGTAATATGGCAATTCTATATTTTCTGAGGAACTGCTAAACTATTTTGCACAGTGGCTGCACCATTTCACATACCCACCAACAAGGAAAGAGTGTTCCTATTTCTCCACATCCTCTTCAACATTTACTTTCCATTTTTTTTTGAATAGTAGACATTCTAGTGGGTATGAAATGATATGTCATTGTGATTTTCATTTTCATTTTCATTTGCCTATGTACTAGTGATGTTGAGCATCTTTTAACATGCTTATTGGCATTTTTAAAATCTTATTTTAAATATGTTTACTCAAGTCTTTTTCCTATTTTTAATTGGGTTGTATACCTTTATTTTGTCAGCTTATAAGACTTATTTATATATTTTGAATACTAAACTTTCATCAAATATGGGGTTTCCAAATATTTTCTCCTGTTCATGATGAAATGAAGTTCTTTTTTTTTTTTCTTTAAAGATTTATTTTTATTTATTTAATTCCCCTCCCCTCCCCCGGTTGTCTGTTTTCTGTGTCTTTTTGCTGCGTGTTGTTTCTTTGTCCTCTTCTGTTGTCATCAGTGGTACGGGAAGTGTGGGCGGGCGCCATTCCTCGGCAGGCTGCTCCCTCCTTCGCGCTGGGCGGCTCTCCTTATGGGTGCACTCCTTGCGCGTGGGGCTCCCCTACGCAGGGGACACCCCTGTGTGGCACGGCACTCCTTGCGCACATCAGCACTGCGCATGGGCCAGCTCCACACGGGTCAAGGAGGCCTGGGATTTGAACCGCGGACCTCCCATGTGGTAGACGGACACCCTAACCACTGGGCCAAAGTCCGTTTCCCGAAATGAAGTTCTTTGATGCTCAAAATTTTAAAATTTTGATGAAGTCTCTCTTATCTATTTTTTTTTCTTTTTTTGTTTATGATTTTGGTGTAAAGTCAAAGAAACCATTGCCTAAGATGAGGTTCTGAAGAAGCTTTCTTAGGTTTTATCTAGGACTTTTAGTTACATTGGGGAAATAGGTTGACATATTATTCCAAGGTAAGGCCCACAAGTGGGGTTCCAATTACCTGCAGTTGTGTGCCCTGCCTAAAGTTTCCACATGCCTCTAGAGCCTTCAGGAGGACCCCTGCTTGATGCTTTGTTTACTGTGACAGTAAGTGAAATCTTCCTGAGACATGCAGAAGCATAACCTCTGGAAAGACCTCCTAAATCACTTTGAAGTCTCTTAGCTGTAAAAACTCTTTTCCTTCCGTAAAAGTAACCATCTGGGTAATTACAAATGCCTGCACTATTTTATTGTGTTTATTGTATTTTCAGATATATAACTCCACTTTGTAATACAGTTATAAAGATATAATTTGGAAAGAGTTTTTACAAGTTATACATTTATACATTGTATGTCTAAAACCATAGATTTACTACAACATTTTATGTATTTATGTTTTAGAGCCTGTAAGAAGTAAAAAGTGGATTTAAGTACCAAAAGTACAATAAAATAGTAGACATTTATAATTACTCATATGACTAGCTTCACCAGAGATCTTTATTTCTTTATGCCATTTCAATCCACTATGTAGTGTCCTTTCCTTTTGGTATGAAGAATTCCTTTAACAGTGCTTTTAGCATAGGTCTGGTGGTGAAGACCATCCTCAGATTTTGTTTAAGTTGGAATTTCTTAATCTTTCCCTCATTTCTGAAAGGCAATCTCATTTTCACTGGTTATAAAATTCTTGCTTGCCAATTGTTTTCTTTCAGCGCTTACATATTTAATCACACTGCCTTCTTGTCCCTTCATTTCTGATGAGAAATCAGCATTTAATTGTACTGGGCTTCCTTGTACATAACATGTAGCTTTTCTCTTGGACCTTTCAGAACTCTTTCCCTTTCCTTGGTTTTCAACATTTTGACTACTATGCGTCTAGCCATTCTTCTCTTTACATTGATCTTGTTTAAGTTTCATTAGTTTCTTGATTGTGCATATTCATGTAGTTTGTAAAATTTTTGAAGTTTTCTGTCATTATTTCTTTGAATATTCCTTCTTTCCCTTTCTTTTCCTTCTGGGATTCCCATGATGTGTATATTAGTAGGCTTCATGGTGTCTCAAAGCTCTGTTAGATTTTGTTCACTTTTTTCCTTTAATTTTCTTTCTATTCCTCATCCTGAATCATTTCCATTGTCTTACTTTTGAGTTCATTAATTCTTCCTTCTGCAGCTTCAATCTCCTGTGAAAAAACCCTAGGGAATTTTAAATTTCAGTTATTGTGGTATTTGACTCCAATATCGCTGTTTGTTCCCTGTAGTGACTTGGAGATATGTACCCCAGAAAAACATGCTCTTAATCTCAATCCATCCCTGTGGGTAAGAATCCCTTATAAATGGGACCTCTTGATGAGGTCACTTCAAATAACGTGGGATCCAAGTGAGCCAGGATGGGTCTTAATCCTATGACTAGAGTCCTCCCTAAGCAGAATGAAATTCAGGCTTATAGAGTAAAACCCACAGGGGGGAGCAGTCAGAAGTCAATGGAACCTGGAAAAGAAGCCAGGAGAGACCATCATAAGCCTTGCCATTTGACAGAAACACCAAGGACCAAAATTCACCAACAGTCATCCCAAAAATCCCACAGTCTTCTGGCAGAAATCATTGCCCTGATGATGCCTTGATTTTGGACTTCTCCTAGTCTCAAAACTATGAGTTAATACATGTCCATTGTTTAAGTCATTGCATAGTATTTACTTTAACAGACAGAAAACTAAGAGTTCCTTTTAAAATATCTCTTTTTTGAGTTTCTCATATTGTTCCTATCATTTCCTGATATCATTTAGTTCTTTCTCTACATTTTCCTTTATGTTCTTGAGCATGCTGGCATATTGAGGATTGTTTTTTAATGTCTTTTTCTCGAATGTCCAACAAATGGTCTTCCTTGATGGTTTTTGGATTTTTATCTTTTTTCTTTGGATGGGCCATCATTTCCTGTTTTTTGTTTGTCTGTCTTATAATCTTTTGCTGCATACTGTATATTTTTAATATTTTAAAGAGTTAATTCTGATATTTAATACCTGAGATTCTGTTCTGTAAGGTTATATCCAGTTAGTGATATGACATAAATTTCTATCAGTGCCAGGAGGTAACGAAAACAAACAAACCAATGTAAAAATATAAAACTTTTAGTCTTAGCAAATTGTTTCAACATTGGTTTGCTCTCTCCTTCTCAGTTTAGCCCTCCTTTCAAGATGATAAGCCTGAGGCAAAAATGAAGTGCAGATTCCTCACTTTTTCTGAGCCTGTGTCTTGTCCTGAGCTTGTGCTCATTCATGGCCTTTGGAATTCACCTGATTACTTGAATTCCAATGCCTCTTCAACTTCCTAAGAAAAAGACTTTTCTCCCTCCAGGATACTCTATTTTATTGCCTAAGGCAGGTAATCCTTTGCCCAAGGCCACTTTGACTTTATTATTTCTTACATTATTTTATATCTGGATACAGGCTGCTTAGCCTATTGGCCATGTTCTGGAAGGGCCAGCCAGGATGTTTCCTGGTTCAGTCCTTCATGTTGCCACTGGATAGGTAGGCACTCACAGACTCCCCAGAATGGGCTTAGAAGTTACCCTGCTTCCTCCAGAACACAGCCAGGTACCCACATTATGAGCACAGGCTTGCTTGACACGTTGCTGGGAAGGATGTGAGGGAAGAGTCATTATGTATGCTAGGAGCTTCTCCTACCATTATTTATTTATTTTATTTATTCATTTATTTTTTTTTCCTATGATCTCTTACTATTTTTAAAGCTGAGTCTTGTTAATTCAGAACTTACTCACTTACTGCAACCCTTTAACTCTTTTCTGTTTTGAGGAAGATGTCTCTGCCAAATTTTGGTAATTGTTCAATAATTCTGTGTGGGCATGGAACCTAGAGCATCTCATGCAGCTATCCCAGAGTAGCTGACATATAATGATACAATTAACATTTAGACAAAATATTGTTTGAAGAAAGAATGAATGCCAGTTTCTTTAGGTTGAACAAAAACATTTGGAGGCATTAAAAACCTTTTATGCTATGCAAAACAGGATATGATACTGATTAAAATTATAATTTAGAATAACAATATTTAATGTGGTAAGATTATTTTATAGTAGATTTTCTTTTAGGTAACTGGTCATTTATTTCTTTGTTATGCAAACCTTTGAGCATTAATTATGTGTTCTTATGAGTCTTCTTCAACTCTTTACATATGCCGTATTACATAACATACCTTTGAAGAAATGTCTCAATCAGTTTTTTCTTTTTTTTATGCAGCTTATATAGGGAAATAAATAATATGAAATACATTGCTAACTCATTAATGTGCATCCATTTTAATATCAATATATATTATCTTGTGCGAAGTGTAAAAACTTTCAGTAAGATAATTTGAGTTTTCAGTATCATGACAAAATTAATTTTAAAAAATTCTTAAAATAGGCAGTATATTTACTAGCTTCTGTACATTAAAAATATCATCACCTTAATTCTTTCGTCTTCACTAATAATCAAAATACCCTCATTAGAAGACACGTTCAGGGTATTTCACAGAAAACTTAATGACAAGTTTGTGTTAGTAAAGAGGGAGGAAATGCAGACCACTACAGTTTTCAGGATTCATAACATGTTCGATGAATTTTCCCTTCAAAGTTTTGACTTTTCACCAAGGCAGTTTATATTTTGAAGTGTTTTCCAAAGTATGGTTCGCAAAACACATCATATTCATCTGTAATACTTGCTCAAAATTGAGATTCCTAAGTCCCGCTTCAGTCTTTCTAAATCAGACTCTCTGAATGTTAGTACAGGGAATCTCTAAATATTATAAGCATGAGCCTCTGAAGCTAAAAGTTCTTTCTGTTTGTGATGTAAACAAACCTTTTTTTTTTTGCAGGGTTTTAATACACTAAATTTTCCTAGAATCATTACTACAAAAATTGTTTAGAATTTTATCAGGTTATTTGTTCTTTCAGAAAGTCGTATCACTTATGGTGACACTACTCATGTCCTCAAATTGCCAGTACAGCACACCTCTTTTAGTGTGCAATTGTAGCTGTTGCATTGATGGTGCTTCTATGTACAGGTGAAAGCATCTAATTGCTTCCCAAAGCCTTCTGGTGTAATCAGGATTGAATATATATGTATTGAAATATATATGATTTGTGTTATAAATTCCTCTCATTTAGCCTTTGAATTAAAGTTAATGCTTTTTAAATGATAATTTTGAATTTAAGGTAGTGAAGGAGGAATTGAACAATATTTTCCCTAAAAAGTTTATATTGTATCTGAAAAAGTTAAAACAGTAGAAAAGGAGACTTGCCCCAAACCAGTCTGGTCAGAACTTTTTTGCAAGATGAATCTCACAACCTCCTCCTAGGGAGGGATTTGAATTCCTGATAAAATGCTTGGGCAACTTTCTGATGGATCTAAATGAGATTACAGATTTTGGAGCCTAAGATTACCCACTGACTGGTTGACAAGTACAATTATTTGCTTTTCTTGTATATATCCCTGTGGTTTTCAACCAGGGGCAGATTTGCCCACCCAAGGGAAATTTTGCAGTATCTGTAGATATTTTTAGTTGTCACAATTGTGGGGTGTTACCAGCATCTCTTAGGTAGAGGCTACAACGAAATACCAGACCCAAAGTGTCAATATTATCAAGCTTAAGAAACTCTGCTCTAACCATTCTCTTTTCCTATACTATGTAAACTCAGAGAAACTTAGAAATGACTCACTGCCAAACATCTTCCCTTAATGCAAGCTTGAAATAAATTCACCACGAGCCTATTCATAATTTATCTTACAATATATTTTTTCATGCTATTTAAAGTAACTAGCTCTGAAGGGGCTAAACAAAAAGACAAGATAAAAGATGTTGTAGAACTGAATAGCATCTAGTTATTCCCATGGTCTTATTTTTCATTTTAAAATCTTTTTTACATTCATGGAGAGATAAGGAACCATTACAAAACAGTTTTAAGTAGTTTTAGTGCTATAATGGAGTTAGTAAACAAGAAATTATATTACGCCAGGTGAGAAAAAAAATGAGGTTCTGAAAGTGATGGATTTCAAGAGATATAGATACAAAAGATATTGAAGAAGGAAAATTGTTTAAATCCTTTAACATGACCATATGGGAGCATTTTAAAATAATGCTAAAGTTCCAAGTCTTATTTTAGTGATAACAATGCTAAAAGGCTAAATAAGAAGGTTTTGACACTCTTTGATTAAATTTAAATGATATTTACTTACTTATAATACATAAAACAACTCCATTGCCCTCATTCTAAATACTCATGCTGAAGTCTCCTCCTTGGTGCCAAACAGGGCCAAATTTTTATCTAAAAGTTGGCTTTTAGTGAGGAGGCCAGCATCACACAAGCCTCCCCAAGTGTGGAGATACAAAGACTGAAACATATTGCAGTCTTTTTCTGGAGTTATGAAAATATTAAATATGCTGCTCAATGGCAAAAAATAAAATTGGCCAAATTTAAAGAATAAATAAGAATAAAGTATAAATTGGGAAATTGCTTGGGCAGTCTTAAAAGAAAATTACTTTCCTAGAAATTCTTTCTAGTTTAGCTTATTAGCAAAGTATAAATTGGGAAATTTCGTGGGCAGTCCTATAAGAAAATTATCTTCCTAGAAATTCTTTCTAGTTTAGCTTACTCAGACATATAGGCATTCTTTGCTAATTGCAAACATATGTATTAGAATAGTCAATTTTCAGCTTGTACACTAATTTTATTTTGAATCTTCAGTGAATTCATCTGGCTGTAATATTGTGCAGTTAGCATGTTAACATCTACTGGATCATAACTCTAAAGTTTTTCAATAACAAGAGATGGGTAATCTCATTCAAATACTAAAGCCTCTCAATACACAAGGAGACCGCAAAAAATCTGTTAACATGTTCTAAATTGTTCACTGATCATTGTGAAATGTTCTTATATCAGTTCTAAAGTAGCACAGTGGATATATAAAACTTTGAATAATTTCTTGGGCTTCAAAATAAAAATTGGGAGCCTGATTATGTGATCCTTCATTAATGGTACAAGGTGAAACATGATATCACAAGCCAGGGAATTTTGGCATTTAATTTTAAGAAAGTTTAGAAGGAGCTATTAACTAAGTTAAAGAGAATAGAGACATGAAAATTGAATGCAATGCATGATCCTAGATTCAATACTGGATTGGAAAACAATTGCTGTAAATTAAATTATTGGGGCAATTTGCAGATTTTGAATATGTACTGTATATTTAATAATATTTACTGTACAGTTTGATATTTGTACAATTTGATATTTCTTGACGCTGATCAATGTGCAAAGAGAATCTCCTAAATCTTAGGAGATGCACACTGAAATACTTAGAGATAAAGGAACATGATCTATCTCAACTTACTCTCAAGTGGTTTAGCAATAATAATAACAATATTATTATACACTATATGACTACAAATAATGCTTTCGTGGATACTGTGCTGCTCCACCTAGGTCTTGTCTTCAGGGAAGAGGCATCCTTCTCCCAGCTGCTAGGAATATCAGGGGCCAACTCACATGGCTATGTGGCTCACTTGGGATTGTACTCAGCTTCAGGGAATTTCCCTGTCCAGGATTAGACCAATCCTCAGGAAGAAGCTTATGACCAATGAGTGGTTAATGTGGTACTAAAAGAGCCTGGCACTCCTACCTCATTTTATGCCAACCCTGAAGGGTCATCCCTACAGTATTGGCTGAGTGTTCACCTACCATGGCATTGTAAATCACCCTGTTCCTCTACCCAGTCCTTCTTTCTTCATTTCCTTGCAGTAGCATCTTTTAATAGATATATCTCCCAAATCAGGGGTTCTTTTTTAAAAATTTTTTTTTATTTTTATAAAAGATACTTAGATTACACAAAATGCTATGCACAATAATATGAGATTCACATATACTCCACTCCCCACACCTCCCACCCTTCCCCACATTAACAACTTCTTTCATTAGTGTAGTGCAGTCATGAACACATCTGGAACAGTGTCACTAAGCATGGATCACAGTTTACATTGTAGTTTTACTCTCTCCCACTCCATTCTGTAGGTTATGACAGGATATGTCATGGCTTGTATCTGTCATTGCAATGTCATTCAGGACAATTCCAAGTCCCCAAAGTGCCCCCATATTACACTTCTTTTTCCCTCTCCCTGCCTTCAGCACCTCCAGTGGCCACTGTCTCCATTTCAATAATATAATTTCTTCCATTGCTAGAACCACAATAAGTTTATAGTGGAATATCAGTAAGTCCACACTAGTCCATATTCTATTCTCCATCCTGAGAATTCTGGGATGGTCATGCCCACTCCATCTCTAATTGAGTAGGGATCTTGATCCCATATTACTGATGGATGGGACTTTCTTGCTTGCATTTGTAGACTCAGTTCCTTGGTATGGTGGCTGTCCATCCTCATGCCCTTGTTAGCTGTCTTAGGTGAGTCCAATGGACTGGAGAGTAGGTGTTGCCACTTTGCTGAGGCTCAGGGCCCAGCTGGCACATGGACAGCCCACAGATTCAAGTCTCTTGGATGTACATGTATTGATTACAGCACCAACTATAGGTTCAAATAGAGGGGACAGAAGAGGCATGTGTAGAGAAGTCACAATTGAGTCCAACTCTGTCACACTCAGGAGCACACACTCCAAAGTAGGGCCCACTGGCAAGTCACCAAATTCCAGAGCTACCTGCCATGACCATAGTGCCTGGGTGTCTCCAGATCTCTCAGGAGCCCCACTATTTGGGGTAGTATCTACTTTGGCAGTCTATGAGATTCTGCTGAGACATGCATAAGCATTACCTCTGGGATGACCTCCCTACGCACTTTGAAGTGTCTTAGTCATATAAACTCATTTGTCTTTACATTTTCCCCCTTTTATTCAAGGTATTTTTCCAGTTGTATTGTTCATTGGTACTTTGTAATAATCCCTTGTTGCCAGGGAGGCTCATCCCTGGGAGTCCTGTCCTGTGCTGTGGGGAAGATAATGCATTTATATGCTGAGTTTGGCTTTAAGGCAGGCCACATTTGAATAACATGGAGGCTCTCATGAGATAATTCTTAGGCACCCCATAGCACTAGGCTAAATTGCAATTTCAAAAGCAAAGGCTCATAAGCATAATCATCAGTATCAAGGGCCCATCGATGGACTATCCTTCACTAGTCATTGCCCGGCACTTAGGGAATTGTTGCTGTTCCATTAGAGAATGTTGCAGAGCTCCCCAGGATGGGGGTTCAATATTCTTTTGGTTATTATGTGAATCTCTACCCACTGTGAAAATGCCCTATGAACATTTGACCATATTTATATACCTTATATATGTGTGCCCAGGTAAACTTCCTCCCATGTACCCCTGATCACTGACACCCCACACTAATGATCCTCCCCTGCCACAGTTGTAACCCTTCTGTGGTCCAAAACCTCTTCAAAAATGAAGCCAAGAATATTGCCAAATACAATTAATAGGAAAATGAAATAATAATGCTAGGTTTAAACATAAGAAATAAAATACATAATAATTTAGGAAAACGAAAAATTTGAAAATTGGGATATTAAAAAAAATGAAAAATATTTTTAAAGTTTTTTGACATTTTGCCTTTCATCATTCTAATATCTATTGTCCTGTATGTAAAGTGGCATTTTCTTCCATTTCTTCCCCACTGTCTTACTTTTTTTCATTTTGTTTTCAAAGAAGTTTTAGGTCACAGTAAAGTCACATACAGAACACAAGAGACTCACATATACCCAATATCCTCCCCTTTTTCCCCCTTCCCTATTAATAACCTTTCTACATTTGGATGATACATTTGTTACAACTGATGTACAAACACTGAACCATAGCTATTAACCATAGACAGTGGTTTATATTATGTTCTAACTCTAGACCATACACTTCTATAAATTTTTGATGAAATACAACGTGGCCTGTATCCATCATTGCAAGATCATACAGAACACTTCCATTGCCCCCTAAATACCCCCTCTTCTATCTACTCTATTGCTCTGGCCCCCTCCTCTCGGTGCCCACAGCGACCACCACTCTTCATGCCTTGATGGACAAGATAAATAGTTACTTGCAACAACACTGAGGGCTTGATACACTAGTCTGTCCTCCCCTATTAGGAACTGCCTATGCTCTCGAGAGACTCCCACCCGTCTCTTTGTAAACATATTAGGCTTCCACAGGCTTGAAGTCCAACTCCTTCCTGCTCATTATGTGGGTCCCCACCCACTGATACAACACACTATGACAAAAAAATCACTTGCACATTCTCTAGAAGACAGCTCCAGGTGTACCCTGTCCCAAATCCCCCTTAGACCAGGGGTTCTTAAACTATATCCATGGACCCCTTTGCCAGTCAGGTGAAATGAATACTCCTGTAATTTATTGCATACATTCATAAGTGAAGGAAATGCTAGATTTCAGTTAGAGGGCAGAGAAAATAAAGATATTAAGTTAATTTTTTTTTTCAATTCAAGCTCATAGACCCCCTGAAATCTTGGTTAAAAACCCCTGCCCTACAGCATGCTTTAGTAAATCTTTTGCAATGAATTATCCATGGCACAGTCTGTTTCATAGGGCCTCTCTCTAAGACAATTAGTACCAGGTGTGGTCCTAGGAAGCAGACTTTAAACTTGTATTTGCGGAAGGTGTTACTCACTGGCTGGCAAGCAAAAAAAAAAAAAAAGACTTGAACACTCACGGTAGGTAGAATATGGTTATCCCCCAACATGCTGTAACAGTACAATGGTTACCTTTGATCTAATTGTTAAGATTTCCACCAACAATAAACAGAAATGAAATATTGGTGGAAAAGGGGTATAATGAAAAATTTCATAAAAAATATGGAATTGAGTGGCTGTTACTGAGCATCAGTGATTTTTGGAAAAAACAAAGCAAACACTTAAGAGAGATTAATCACCAATTCAATGCAAAATGTGAAAGCCAGAGAACATCCTAGGCAGTATGTAAGGAAACCCTAATCTATTGCAGCTGAAGCAAAGATAGAACAGAGGGCCAGGTACTGGACTTAATTCTATGATTCATAGAGATTCAGAGAAAGTTGAATTCTCAGGCTCAGAAAGTTCCCTAGGCCATGATCAGTGCCCTAATAGGAAGGATGTGGGTAACAGATAGACCTGAAATTTGGTCCACTTTCTCTTGTTAGAAGTTAGTGTGCCTCTCCTTAATTTAAGATAATGCCAAGGCCTCAAATGATGCCTCCCTCAGGCACCCCCCTTCTCAACTCCCTGGAAACCACATGATAACAATAATCAAATTCTAGTGTACCTTGCCTGATGAGGTACTGGGTTTGCTAAGAGAAGAAAAGGACTATATGTTGAAGTAGTTGGCTAATATATACTGGAAGGAGCAAAGAGAGTGTGCTTAGAACTGTATGCGGAGAGTTCTATAATAGCTCAAGAGAGTAGAGAGTACAACATAAAGTTGGATAATGGAAAATTTATAGATATGTATGCTTTCTCTCATGATGCAGGATTTGACATTATAGTAAGAATTCCCAGAGAAGAAACTAACATGTTGCAGAGATGGGTGTTGGAAACTTGGGAAAAAATAAAGGGTCATACTAAACAAAGCAGAAATCCTAAAATTCTGTGGCAGGGAGTGGGCAAGGGATCAAAAGGATAAGAAAAACAAATGCTACTATGATGTGGACCATTGACTATGGGGTGCAGTGATGCTCAGAGATGTACTTACCAGGTGCAATGGATGTGTCACAATGATGGGAGAGAGTGTTTCTGTGGGGGGAACGGGGGGTGGGGGCGGTGGGGTTGAATGGGATCTCATATTTTTTTAATGTAATTTGTAAAAATAAATAAATTTTTTTTTAAAAAAAGAAAGAAAAACAAATGCTAAAGCTAATAAGCAAAGGTTTGAAAGCCCACCAAATGACTATGTTCCAGGGAGAAAGCCTTGGAGTATACTTTAACAAAGTGGTAAAGAATGCACAGGTAGGAGGGACAAAAGCTTCAATGACTGTCCTATATAGGGCAAGGATGACAGCTGAATATGCTGCTACAGCAAAGGTGATAATAGGAATCTAAAACACCATAGGCCAGGTTGAGTCCCTTATCTGTCCCCAGTAAAGTGGGCACAATTATTGCAATGAACAGCAATGTCAAAGTGACTGCCAAGAGAGCTAAGGAGATATTTAGAACATGATATTCCCAGTGGGAATATATATATAGGCAATAAGAATATTGCTTAATATCAAAAGAAAATCCAATTTCAGAAGAAATCCAGGATGGATGATTAGGAGGCAGAGGAGGCAGCTCTTCCCCTAAAGGTTATAGTCCTTTTCTGGAGCTCAGCCATTTCTCACATTTGGTATATTCACTGCTGAAGGGGAGATTATATTCATTCTGTCCCTTTGTGAAATGATCCTACACCATGTTAATAAAAATATTCATTAGCAGTTAACACAGAGCTACCTACAGTCATGTGGACAAATAATTGTGCATTGGAGAAAGGGGGATGCCAAGATCTCTCAAGAATGATTAGAAACAGGATGATACCCAGGGACCAAAATCACTGCCATTGGACAACCCTGTGTTAGTTATCTATTGATGCCTAACAAATCACCAAAAACCTCAATGGATTAAAGCAACAATAGTCATTTATTAACTCATGGTTTCCATGGGTAAGGAAACCATGGGTGAGGAATTTCCAAGTAGCTTAGGTGAATGGTTTGACTTGAGGTTTCCCATTGAGGTTGCATTTATGTAGCTAGCTATGGCTGCACTTATTTCAAGGTAAAATTGGACCTCTAAGGTCTACTTCCAAGGGAACTAAATTATATAATAGTTATGTTGGTGCTGAGCATTTGTGGGAGGACTCAGTTCTTCCCTACGTGGGCCTATCCTGGGACTGCTTGCATATCTTTATGACACGCTGGCTGACTTTACCTAAAATCAGTGCTCTAAGTGAGCAAGGTAGAAAGAGCAATGTGTTTTATGACTCAGTTTCTGATTTTACACATCATCGACTGCACTATATGCTATTTGTTAGAAGCAATTCACTATGTCCATCCCACACTCAAAGGGAAGAGAATAAGACTCCACCATTTGAAAAGAGGCATGCTAAGTAATATAAGGACATATTTTAAAACTGCCACAGACCTTTCAGGATGTACAACCATAGCAGTTTGATGTTATTGATGAATTCCAAAAAGAAATATTGGATTATGTTTGTAAACTGGTATTTTCCTCTGGGCATATGAGATTATATTGGATTAAGTAATCAAGTAAACCTCTTGTGTCAGTAGGGCATTGAGTCCCCACCCCTTGGTGGTTGGTGACTCACAGATAAAAGTCATGGCAAAGGACAGATTTAGGGGTTTTTGATGTTGGAGTTTTGATGCTGGAGTTTGATGCCGCAGCCTTAAGCTGGAGCCCCAGGAAGTAAACACACAGAGGAAAGAGAAGCTAGTCCCAGGAAGGGAGGAATCCAGGAAGCCTGAACTCTTGCAGACATTGGCAGCCATCTTGCTCCAACATGTGAAAATAGACTTTGGTAGGGAAGTAACTTATGCATTGTGGCCTGGTGTCTGTAAGCTCCTACCCCAAATAAATACCCTTTATAAAAACCAACCAATTTCTGGCATTTTGCATCAGCAGCCCTTTGGCTGACTAATAAAACAACTATGGGCCTAAGTAAAAAAAGTAATCCAATGACTCACCTGATGGTTATTTCCCTGGTCCCAAAATGTATCATTGAAATGGATTTACTTGGAACTTGATAGAACCCTCATATTGGTTCCTTGATATGAGAGGTAAAAGCTATTGTAGTGATAAAAGTCAAGTTGAACCCTCTAATAGAATCAACCTATCAGCCAATATGGTTGTGATAGATTGAATTATGGACCACAGTAAAAGACACTTTTTAATCTTAATCCAAGTTCCTATGATGTGAACCCATTTGTAATTAGGACCCTTTGAAGTTGTATTATCATTTAAGGTGTGGAATTATTTGTGAATAGAATTTTCTAAGATCCTGAATTTGGTTGGGCTTTACTCCCTATTACTGAAATTCTTTATAAGCAGCAGAAGAAATCCAGGTACAGAGAGTCAGAGAAAGTCACAGGAAGAAGCCAGAAGTCAGCAGAAACTGGGAGAGCAGTGTATTGGTCAGCCAAAGGAGTGCTGATGTGAAGTACCAGAAATCTGTTGACATTTATAAAGGGTATTTAGTTGGGGTAAAAGCTTACAGTCACAAGAATAAAAAGAATAAATTATTTCCCTCACCAAATTCTATTGCCACATGTTAGAACAAGATGGCTGCCAGTCTCTGTGAGGTTTCAATCTTCCTCTTCTTCCTAAGGTTTCATGGTCCCAGCTCCTTTCATTCTCAGCTGTAGACTAGCATGAGGCTCGTCTCTCTCCTGCGACTGGTTTCTTTCCAGGCTTTCTCAACTGTTCAGGGCTCTGGTCTCTTCAGTTGCAGGCTATCAGGTGAATGTCTTGGCTGTCTCCCCCAGGAGCCCCAGCACCCAAAACTAAATTCACTGTGTTCCCCTTCTCGTTGTATTTACTTCCCTGCCTTTGATTAAGCATCCTTTTTTTTTTCACCCACAAAGGATAGGGGCAGGGACTCAGATTGACTTGCTCTAATGATGTGGTCAAATAAAAGCTCTAATCTTGATTTAATAAAGTAAAAGTGAAACCTTTGAGTCTAATCCAATCTAGTATGCCAAGAGGAACAGAGCAGTTTACAAACACAATCTAGTATCTATTTCTGGAATTTATAAACAATATCAAATGGATACAAGCAGACACAAGAAGATGGAGCTCTCCATGTGACAGGAGACAGAGAGGCAAACCAAAGAACCCTAAGAATTGCTGCAAGCCAGCACCAGAGGATTACAGACTTTTGGGAGAAAGCATAGGCTTTCCGATGCCTTTACTTTGGACTTCTATCCTCCCAAACCATGCACCAATATATTCCTGCTGTAAATCCAACCAATGTGTGGTAATTGACATAGCAGCCTTGGCATACTGAAACAATGATTGATCAAAAATCATACCTCATCCTGGAGAATATGAGGCACATTTGAAGGCAATTTAATTAATCAGTATAAACATTGACTAACCTTGAATTTAAGCAATTGGGAGCCCCAATTGTAGCTGCTGGGTTGGACATGATATATTTGATAGAGAAGATTAGCAGAGTCTTAAGGATGTATTATGGGGCTACTGATCTGGCAAATATGTTCTTTCCCATATATCAGGAAGGTAGATTAGAAACCATTCATATTCAGTTGGGACTAGAATGAATATCTATTTACAGTCTTTCCTCATGGATCAGGTTAACTATGCTTCCCTATGTAATCATATATCACTGAAGGAATTAAGATTATCTGGACTTTCTGCAGATCATTGCATTAGACCAATGAATCAGCTATGTCCTGCTAATCATGCTAGGTGAGCAAGGGGCACTTTGTAAGACATATGCTGCACTTGAGAGGGTGGAAAATAAACACTATGAAGTTTCAGGGGCCCAGAACTTCAGTTTTTAGGAGTCCCGTGGTCTGAAGTAAGCCAAGACATCTCTCTAGAGTAAAGAACAAACTGTTATATCACACATTTCTCACCACTAAGAAAGGAGCACAATTCTTGGTAGGCCTCTTTGGATTCTGATGATAGCCTATTCTGTACTTGGGAGCAATGCTTGAACTGATTTATTGGGTAACATAGAAGGCAGCAAGCTCTAAGTGATGTCCAGAGAAGAAAAAAAGACTCCACAGCAGGTCCAGGCTACCATGAAAGCAGTTCAGCTCCTTTGGTTCATGTGACCTGGGAGACCCCAAAAACCTAGAAGTTAATTTTGTAGGTGAAGATGCCTTATGGGGTCTATGGCAAGATTCACTAAATTAATAAGAATGTAGATTCCTAGGTTTCTGGAACAAGGTCATGCCATCTGCAGTAGACATCTTTACCTAATTAAAAAAGCAGATCCTGATGAACTATTGAGCCCTGGTAGAGTCAGAACATTTGAATATTTAGCCAGAAATGCCCATCAGGATCTGGGTTCTTTCTGACCTAAGAAGTTACAAGGTATGTCCAAGATAAGAAGACACACTAAATTGTAGAAACAAGTAACCCAAACCCTTGTAACATGAGGGGCTGGGCTATTTTATGCTGGCTCCTCTCGTTTGGCTCACATCAAAGACTCCATGAAAAATCTCTTATGAGGCCTTATGAAATAAAGGGCAAAGGAAAACATTTTTGTTGGTTCATGAAGGGGTCAGTTTGGTACATTGCTCTGGGAATAAAATGGATTGCTGTTATTACTACATCCCCACATAGGGGTGGCCTTTAATGACAGCAAGGGGCACAAATAGAGCTCTAGGCAGTGCATGTGGTCATCAGTTTTGTATGGAAAGAGAAGTGGCCCAACGTAAGAATATGCACAGGCTCATAGGCATTGGCAAATGGCATGGCTTTTGATCAGCAACATTTAAGGGGAAAGAGTAAATAGCCAGTGACAAGGAGGTATAGGGAAAAGGCATGTGGATGGACCTATGGAGTAGGCACAACATTTAAAGACCTTACAATGCATATTAATGCTTACCAGGGAGCATCCACCATGAAAAAGACAATGAACTACCAAAAAGTTAGAATGTATTGACCAGCTGACATCAGCCAGCTTTTCAATAGCCACTCTTATATCAGCACAATGGGCACAAAAATGAAATAGTCAAGGTGGCACAAATGATGACAAAGAAAGGGCTGAATATTTTAGGTTCCCTTTCACTGCAAATGTTCTAGCATCTGCTGCTGCCAAATTGAGAGCAACAGAAATGAATGTGAAGTCCCTGGAATGGTACCATTCCCCAAAGAGACCAATCAGCTATTTAAAATCAAGGTGACTACATTGGACCACTTCCACCCAGGAAGGGTCAACAATTCATTTTGGGTGAGATATAGCTACACATTCTTCAAGCATGTTTTTGCCTTTCCTACCTTCATATTCTAAACCATCACTACTATCTCTAGATTTATAGAGTATTTGGTTTCCAGACATGGGATATCACATATTTTAACCTCAGACCAAGGAACACATATTATATAAAATGTTTCACAGCAGGGGTCACAAAACCATGGAATAATACAGTGCCCCCATTATGTACTTCAGCACCCAGAAGCCACTGGCCTAATAAAGTGGTAGAATGATATCCTCAAGATGAATATGAGGTGCCAGGGGAAAAAATACCCTGAGGGAATTGGTTGCCATCCTCAAGGGCACTATGTACTGCCTTATATAAAATGCTGTGTCACCGATAGGTAGAATACATGAATCTGGGAACTAGTGGTATAGGTCAGAGTGTGCTCAGTAGTCATCACTCCCAATGATCCACTTTAGGAATTTGTCCTTCCTGTTTTCACAAATGTAGTCTCTATCCTTCTAAAGGTCCTGATTCCCAAAGTGTAATTCCTGTAGGAAAACAAGTAAATGTCTCAATAAACTTTTAGTTATGACTCCTGCCTAATTGCTTCTGGTTCCTTGTGCTAAAAGACCAGTGGACAAGGAAAGTATTTACCATACTGGCAAGAGTAATTACCCTGACAGTTAGGAGGAGACTGGGTTGTGTTTACACATATGAGCAGGGAAGAATAAGTTGGGTGTTCAGGTGATGTGCTGAAGGCTTCGTGGTGTTTCCATGCCCACTTTTAACAGTAAATGGACAAGTACAGCAGCCATAGCTTGAGAAGAGCATGATAACTAGCACCCCCTGTTGTGGAAGCAGAGAGATTCAATGATTGTGTATGGAAGGCCAGGACTCCGTAATATACTTGGGAAGGAAAATTTATTAGTGACTGGCTGGGCTCAGGGACTCCTGTTCAAAAACCTGAGCCCCGAATAGGATCTCTGGGTTTCTTTTATACCGAGGATATAGGAGTGGGGAGTCAAACGATGCTTACATGCAAAGGACTTTTTGTTAGTTTCTTAGAGTTTCAAGTGTTTTATCTGAGTATCAGATAGGACTTGAATTAACACATACTCTCCGGGTAAGCTTGAATTAACACATGCCCCCACATTCCAGGTAAGCTTGAATTAACACATGTCTTCCACATTCCAGGTAAGCTTGAATTAACACATTTAGCTTACACACATAGCCCAGGTTATTTATGAAGAAACACATAGCCCCACACACAGCCCATATCACATCCAATACCAACAGCTCAGGAATAACGGAATCTATACACAGCCAATCCTGCTTATTCAACAGAGTTTCTTCTTGAGGATGAAGAAAATCTAGAATGAGTGGTGAAGAGTGAAAATGTGTAGTACTTATGGCCTCAGGACAAACCACAGCAGCTGGCAGATGTAGTTCATCCCACTAAACTTCCTCTTATACATGCCCCCAGGAATTGTGACTATAGAATTCTGGAGAGCTGTGCCTGGATGGAGTCAACTTGAATTGATAAAACAGATGGGTCTGTGCAGTACATACTTTAAAGGGTACACTATAGTGTATGCTACTGGTGCCCTGCCCAGATTGCCTTTACTAAGTTGGTATACCTCAGCTGCTGTGAGTGTTGGCTGTTAATGTCTCATACTTACACCCTGCACCAGAGAATTGCCCTTGGCTAAGGAGAGCTACTTCCTCTGAAAGGTAACACTCCTACACCACCCCCTCCTCTTCGCACATACCAATGACTGCCTGATACAGAGGTATCTAAACCTGGCTTCCTGGCTTCAGAATTGCAAGGCAATTCTGTGGTGTGATTTACATCAAGAACTCCTTCAACACCTCACCTGTTTAGGGCCAGGCCAAACTCAGATTTTAAGGGAGACCTCAGCCTTGATGGATCATTTCCTCGTCACTATCCTGCTTCTTACTCTACACGTTTTTCCTCAAGAACTCATCCCCAGGAAGCCACATGCCTCTGAAACCCCATCTTAGTCTCTGCTTCTGAGGAATGTGAACTAAGATCCTGGTATTTGGTAGGCATCGGTTATTTTTGTTTCCTGGCTTGTTTGTTTTGGCAAAAGGCATGGATGAATGAGTGAATGCATTTGACATATCTCTAAAAATGATGTGAAGGGAGACACAATGAAGGCAAAGATGGACTAGAAACTACTTTCCTGTTAGCTCCAGGTAATGCAAGTAGGTATGAGTTCATTAAGTCATATCCTCAGGAAAAATATAAAGATTTAAAAAATCTTGTTTAAAGAATCAGGACAAGAATTGGAATGGCAAAATTGTGAGTCTAGGAAATTAACTTCTATTTAATTAGTGCAGAGTTAGGGGATAACATGTTTTATTCTTCAATAGGGGACTGAGGCACTCTGAATACTTTATTAATATTATTCATTACTCAGGAAAACCAAAGGCATTTTAAATGATTTATATGAAAGCCATAAATTAATGAGTGATCACATTATTAGGTTTGAAGTGCCACATGCAAGAGATTTACATTTTCTTATTAATTTAGATTATTTTCCTTTATTTTTCTTATAACTTTTTTTTAAAAAACCATCAAATTTTGGGGGTTGGAAAGGACCTTAAATGTTATCGAAATCTATGCCTTCATTTAACATGTAAGGAAGAAAAATCTAGAAAGATAATTCACTATTTAACTTTCTAAATCTGCATATAATTCTTGTCAGCCATAATCCTTCTGTCCGTATTATTTTTGAACAAGTTGTCTCAAGTGATCAATACATGGAATGTTTTGTGTTTTTGACAGTCAGGTCTCCAGGTCTCCAAACTATACATTTCCTTTCCATGGTCTTCCACTGTTAAATACACTCCAAGAGTTGTCACAGACTCTCTCAATATTAAGTATATTGGTTTTTTCATATCACTGATTTATATAACAAAGTGATTTCAGCCAATTTTCCTCAATGGAGACAATCAGGTCAAAGCTAATAACATCCATGGCTTCTCTTCAAAGAAAGCAGAAGCTTAATTTGTGGGGGCACTTTGTTTTAGAATGGTGAGAATAATTGCTCATTGAATTTTTCATCAAGTTATCTACAATGCATAAAATCAAGTATAAACTTTGAGAAATTTTAACTTGGAAAGATGAATGAATATTTGCCCTCAGCTCTATTGCATTTCTAGGTCTGAGCACCGGAATTATGCTAATTGGCCAATTTTTGTCATTTACCAAGCACATCCTCTGAATGATTACATAATAAATAATTTGTAGGCCTTGATTCCTATGCTAAAGTGTTGATATATAGAGAGAATTAAAGAAATTGACTTGTTTATTTGGAGACAATAAACTGCATTTTCCCTATTTTCTTAATTCATTTTTTTCTTACATATGAGGCACTCAGACTGACCTTAGAAAATGACACAAATATTGTGTTATACATTGAGGATATTACAAACTTTACAGTAGCACCTCATGCAACAGATATGAGCATATTCAAAGCAGTGAACAGGTTTATGAAAGTCTCTTACATTTAAAACAGAAAAGATTGAGAAGAGAATCAAAGAAAAAGTAAAAGAAAAATAGGGTACTGACTTGATGATAACAAAGAATAATTTTTGTATACTAGATAAAACTTGTTCATAGTGTAATAGTTATCTATTGCTGTGTAGCAAGTTACCACCAATTCAACAGCTTAAAACAATGTCCATTCGTTATCTCACACTTTCTGTAAATTAGAAGCCCAGGTACTGCTTACCTAGTCCTTTGTTCCTGTCTCACAAGGATGCAATCAAAGGGTTGGCCTGGCTGCATTATTCAGAGCTAGCTTCCTTTTCCAAGCTCATTCCTATGATTGAAAGAGCTCAGTTCTTTTTGATTGGGATGAAGTCCCTGTATCCTTTTCATCTGGGGCCACTTTCTGACCTTTGCACGTGGCCCCTTCCATCTTCAAAGCCACTAAGCAAATCAAACCCTTTGCATGCTTGAAATCTCTCTGATTTTCCCCTTTGCCACCCGCTGGAGGAAATTCTGCTTTTATAGCACTCATCTGATTGGGCCAGGCCTAACTGGATAATCTCCATACCTTAAAGTCAAATGAAGTTAATTACATCTGCAAAAACTCTTCATAGCAACTCCCAGCATCACCTGGATTAAGGCTTGATTGTATAACCCTAGGATGGGAATCCTGTGAAGTCCATTTTTAGAATTCTGCTATTATATCATTTTCAATAGGAATCTTTCCATATAATTTGGTTTCCATCCTGCAGTCCTCGTCTGGATAGGTAAAAATGGCTTCATTTTTGTTAGCAAGTAACGGCTGAGTAAGAACTGGATACATTCGATTTTATTAGAAACAAAATTTTGGTGATTATGGGTTAGCACATTGGATTTAATGACCTAGTCTGTGCAAGGCTGGTGACTCAGATATATTTAAACACATGATACTTTTACTAATATGTCACAGTAGGGCAGCCTACAGTTCTAGTTGAAGAACCTAAAGGTCAAACACTATGATTAAGTTGTTCATTACACAACTCCACATGTTGCCATTCACTTGGTAGTACATGTGAATGATCTCTTCTAGATTTGTTTAGGTTCCAACTCGAATTAACTATACACAGTGACATTTTACGTCAAGATAGAGTTTGAAATTTTTCAGATGGAGCATATAAAATTATAAATGCAATGGGAATATTTTCCTAATGAGAAAAGACAAAACAAATTTAGAAAGCTAAATCTGAGAATAATTTGACCTCGAACATTAGAGTCACAGGAAGATAATGAGACATGCATTTAAAACATATACAGAGTTGGTGGAATCAAGCAAATTTGAGGTACATGTCCAACTGAATTATTATGAAAGATTTAATAGTTTTCCTACCTTTGATTTTGTTGTGAAAGAAAATTATTCAATCCCACAGTACAGTATTTGGGGTCTAGGCTAGTGTCAAACCTCTTGCTAATAGGGCAAATTTTGTGTTTATTGCAAATTTCAAATTATAATGGAGAAGTAAGGACACTGAGTGTTATGTAGTATAATATTCTCAATAGTGTTGTAAAAATCAAATTATGGAAAACAGAACTTTCATTTTGAAGAATGAAGATCATGCTTGAGCTAAATCTTGACTTTGTTGAATGGGAATGACTTAAAATTCAGAAAAGGGTCCAGGGCATTTTACACAAAGAAAAAGCAAAAGCAAAGCCATGCATGTCTATATAAAGAGTTTCTTTAGTTTCAACAAATGAAAATATACAGATTTAATTGTGATGATGATAGTCAGGGGAAAATGGCAAGAGGTGTGTGTTGATTTAAAAGCTGCTGTCTTTATGTTCAGTTTCTGTAGAATTGAAAGTTCAACTACTCTTTAATTTTGTTAAAACACACAAGAAACAAATGCTTTAATAAATTTTTTGGTTAGGCATGGGTAAACCAGATGCCATTCTGTATGTGGTGACAATGAGTTGTCCAACTCTTATTTATTATTTTGAAATCTCTACCTGATGGTCACCTTCCATGATCAGTGAGACATAAGGGGGAAATGGAAAGGAGAAATGAGTTTATATGGCTACGAGTCTCTAAAAAAAAAAGAGTCTGGAGGCTGTCAGAAGGATTGCCCTTATGCACAACTGAGCAGAGTCTAAGAGACAGATAAAGCAGATACAACCCCCAGGTATTGGTTCCTTTGAGGGCTAAAGAGGCCCATGGGTGCTATGGTCATGGCAGATGGGGTTAACTGCCATGTCAGATGGCCCTTCTTTGGAGCTGGTGTTTATGCGTGATGAATCTGGACTCAGATGGGATCTCTTTTCATAAGACTTTCATGCTACTGTGCTGGAGTTGTAGTTGGTGTTGGGGTTTAAGATATATTTAGGGGATCTGAATCTCTGGACTGACAATGTGATAGCCAGGCCCTGAGCCTCAACAGACTCCAGCACCTACAATCTGATTTATTGGACTCACCTCACTCAGCTAAGATGGAGTTGAAGAAGGACAACCACCACACCATGGAGCCTAGAGTGCCTACAACTGAAAGCGGGAGGATTGCATCCAGTATCCATGTGGAATCTGAGCCTCCTCTTGACATAGAGGTGCAATGGACACAACCAATCCAATGCCCACAGAGAAAAGGTGGCATTGGAGTGGGAAAAGTGGACATGGTGGCTAATGGGTATGGGGAATGGCAGGAAGAGACGAGATGTAGAGGTGTCTTAGGGACTTGGAGCTGCCCTGGATGGGATGGTGCTTCAGGGGCAATCACTGGACATTGTAAATCCTCACAGGGCCCACTAGATGGAATGGGGGAGAGTATGGGCCATGATGTGGACCATTGACCATGAGGTGCAGAGGTGCCCAGAGATGTACTTACCAAATGCAATGGATGTGTCATGATGATGGGAATGAGTGTTGCTGGGGGGGGGGGGCAGTGGTGGGGTGGGGGTGGTGGGGTTGAAGGGGTCCTCATATATTTTTTTTAATGTAATATTTTTACAAAATCAATTAAAAAAAAACTCAAGCTGAACCCAAAATCAAAAGGACTTACAGGAAAAAATAAAGCACCCTACTCTCCAAACCAAAAGAGTGAGTTAAAACAGTTAAGTGCCTTCTTAATGATTTAAGATTTAAAGGCTCCAGGAGGGAGATGATGAGAGAATCTAGAAGACTCCCAGAATGAGGGGCTGGGAATGGCTAGTCCAAGTACTCTTGGGCATTTTTCTCTAAAAGAGAGTCAGTAAGATCACACACTGTATCCACCAGCAAGGAATAGGGTTGAACAGGAAGGAGGGTCCCTTGAGAAGAATAGCAGTTTTTTTTATTCCATTGCATGGAATAAAACATCCAAGTTTAGTGCAGCCTGTGGGGACGAAAAGGTTTTACTTTATAATAGAAGTAATTGAATCACTCCCCTTATCTTTTCACCTACACCCTTGTGCTGGTCATACAAATCTCATAAAAGACATCTTGTAGATTATGAGTACAGTGACAACTGAAAAAGCCAGTTCCCAGGTGGACAAAGCTACATTTAAAATCTGCCAACAATGGACATCCACTTAAAGCTAAAAACTTTAAAGCCTTTTCATTGATGAAGATTATTTCATTTACACAAATGGAAGACAAATAGCCTATCCTGAAATCCAGGCAACAAAGATTCTGCTATTCTATACAATAACCTAGTGTTTTTCAAATTTGGTGTGAATGAGAATGACATGGGTAGTTTATAAAAAAATACTGATACCCTGGCATTCCGATTCATTGGAAAGGGGTAGAGAACATTTTAATTTTTTATGAAGTCATGTTAAAATTCAAGAAAAAATCCAAGAAAAATTCTATCTTCACTGTTTGCAAGGTAAATTTTTTTTCCTGAAACCCTTGAAGGTATGTTTCCTTTCTGAAAAATAATATTTTTCCCTCTTTCTTGTCCTTTGAGATTAGAACTGAAGACTACTCTTTCATGTAGGGGAAGCAATCTGGCTCCTACAGCCTGGTGTCAAGGCTAAAGCTAACTGTAGAAAGACATATCTAGAAAATGTGTAGTGCTTTTGCTTATATGCTCTTGGGAAGCAGTCATACCTACCATGCAGTTTTAAGTTGTCCCTGTGGTGGTGGTGGAAGTGGTTACTCCCAAGCCTTCAGTGAGATTTAAAAACTGTTAAATCGTAAAGCTTTGTTTTGGAAATAAAATTCTGGACATGTTTTCTACTATACATTGGTAAAATCAACCAGAGAGGTGTGATAATAGACTAGGGAAGACCCCCATCAAGAAGGGAAGAGGTGATCTGGAAAATAGAGGTCCAGAAGTAGGGGTCCAAAAAGCTAGCTGAGGTGACAATCCAGCATCAAGATTTTATTTGTGGAATGTGGAAGGATAACTTTGAGTTTCCTCAAAAAATATTACATGGAGATTCTGATAAAGACCTGGATCTCCAAAGTCAAATAGCAGGACTCACACTACTATCTGGGCGTTTGATGGAGCTGTAATTCTTGAAGACTGGTGAAGTAAGGAAAATCTGCTTAACATTTGTAATGACTGGGGGGTAATGCTAAGCAGTGAGATAGGGGATAAGTTGCAAAGGGAAGTAATATGAAAATGTTATAACTGCAGTCTAGTGTCACATCAGCCGTATAAGGAAGCAGAACTTGAATCTTTAAGAAATGCATTGGTTTTGATATTACTAGATAAATGTCTTTCCACATTCCCTCAACCTGGCTACCAGTGATACTGATGTGGGCTGTGGGTGGAAGACTCTTTGTCTCTTCAGAGATAACCTAAGCTGAAGGCTGTGGGTGTGGAACGGTAAGAGACTGCAGTCCTGCTCTTAGGGACAATGACAACAGGCTCCAGTCCCAGGAAACAGTTTAACAATGCAAGGGCTATAAACTTTAAGTATTTAGGGGAAATGCAAAAAGTAAATATGCTAAAAGCTTATCTAGAATATCTGGAGTCCAGGCTAAAAGCTTACCTAAGATGTGGAAGATATATATGCTAATTGAAGCCTATTGAGAACTGAAACAAAGGGACCATTTGGCCTTTCCTCTCTGTATAAAAGACATTTGAAAATCTTGTTCGGGGCTCAGGATTCAAACAGAAAGTTCCCGAGTCCGGCTGGCCGTCAATAAACCATTTTTCCTTCTCAAAATCATTCCTGAGTCCTGGCCTCTCTATACTCAAATAATTGAACTTCTCTCAAATTCTACAACATTTTTGGCGACTCTGGTGGGACAACAAACGAAGGCCAGAGACGGTAGCATTTTGCTGCCCCTTCCAAATCCCCGAGGAAGCCAGGAGGACTCAGGTGAACCCCAAATCTGGGCGCCCCTGGATTAAATTTAATCCAGAAAAGATGTGGGCTCCGCCAGAATCTTCCTGACAAAAATCGAGGGCAATGGAAGGTCTGAAGAGAAAGATTCTGGGAACGAAAAAGAACTCCAAACATGGAAGAAGGTAAGACTCCTCGGGTGAGCACAGTCTGGAAGGCCCTAGATTTAATTGCTAGGAAGGGGAGGCTGATCACCTCCCGAGAGAACCCTAGTAGCCCCAGAAGGCTGGGGGGAAGCCGTTCTCTCTAGGCTTGGGAAAAGGAGAAAAACCAGGGAAAGGCCCTGGTGTTTTGGGTTTGTCTAACTGCATGTTAGAATCTGGTACTAGTCTTATATCCACTAAAGGAGTGGAGTCTCGATTTTAATAGGAAGGGCTATTTATAGGGTCAAGTCCTAATGTCCTGGAAATTGGTCTAGATTAAGGAAAACAAAACTTGGTTACAGGAAAATGGATCGGCTTTTCTGGTGGAGCTTGGTCTGGGTGTAAAGTTTAAACAGTGGAAAAGTCTAGCTGAAATCTTTTGTTATGGTGCTAATTTGTGAATGAATTCACTTTATACCAAATGTTAAGTGTTCTGAGGTTTGTGATGGCTGTGGGGGCAGCCATGGTGAAAAATATATATAAACTTGTGGGTCAGATTAGTGACCTTTGTGCTTCTGTCTGTGTCAGCTCATTGCTAGTGTTGGAGTTGTGTCCTTATGTAAAGTAGAATTACAGCTGAGCTGGAGCCCTCCCTTGCTATTGGCAAGGGGGTGAAATGATTCTGGGGCAAAAGCTGAGGAGTCTGGATGTTTGCGGAGTCTAGATGTTTGTGCATGCTCTGCTGTCTTGTCTCTGGTCTGGCCCTTTGCCGGGGCTTGGAGGCCATCTGTGTCCGCGCCAAGCACCCAAGTTTGTTGGGAATGTCCCAGTCAGGGTGGCTGGGTTCCTGGGAGAGTTGCCAAATTTGGGTAGGTTCTGTCTGCCCATTTTGGCTGAAAGCTGGAAAGGGGGGAGCGGCTAGCTCCTTTCCAGTATGTCCACCCTTCTATTCATAAGCCGCATTCCTGTTTGTTGTGCACCCGACTGCCTGGAAGGGGGGGAAGTGAAGGGGGTGAAAAGCAGAATCAGAATAAATGCAGTAAGGTTCCCTCCTTAGGGTGTCAAAGCCAAAATACGTTTGCATTCTGCTCAGGTTCTTAGAAGATATTGTAGTAACTTTAAGTAAGAGAATGTGTTCTGTGAAGGTAAAATTTGTCTTAAGGGTATAAATAATTATCAAAGTTTTACAAAGCATTGTTTAAATTAAGGTATTTAAATGGCTAATTGCAGAAAGTCATTATTTAACAAAACTGAATTGATAATAATAATAGTAAAAGGCAATTTTATAACAAACTTATTCGGCAGCCAATCTCCCCTGCCAACTTACTTCCAAAAAAACTGTTTCTGGTATTACATGCTACTAAGTATTTAAAGTGAAGAAAAATTCATTATTTTAACAAGCTTGTTTAGTATTACTGGCAATTATATGTTGTAAGAAGTTTGCCTGGTAACTTAGTATGTAGGATATATGGAGTGTGTTTTTATTGTTAAGGAAACAGAAAATGATTTTGTCCTATGATAAAATGATTGATTATTGGAAAGAGTAGAGTGTGGGACAGAACCTGAATGAATACTGAAAGTGTAGAAGGTTTGTGGAAGGAAAATTTTTATGATTAAAATTGAGTAATATCAATATACAAAGAAAATCTTTACAAAATAGCTTCTTGTGCTTTAACCTCATCATTTCCTCAGTGTTTGAAGAAGAATCTTACCTCTTTTAAAAGAACATTTATGTTCTAGAAATCAAATCCTGAAAAATAGCTTTTTATTTCAAACTAACTGCAAGAGATTTATTCTTTTACTTTAAAGGAAAAATTAAAGTAATGGGTAAGTTCATTTAATATGTTATAAGTCGAATGAAAGGTATTTAAAAGTGTTATAAAATTAATAGGTTTTTTAAAAAAATTAATAAAAACTGTAACTAAGAGTTAAAATCATTTATAAATGCATTTATATTATAAAACACTGGAAAGACAATAACTGAAATTATAGCTGTGTGAATTTAACCTGAAACTACTATGTAAGTGTAAATTCTAAACTAATCTTTCCTTTGTTTATGGTTACTTCAAGCCTAACCTCACCCTTTGCCTTTGCCTATGATTATTTCATAATTGAGAAGAGCTGGGACATCACTGTCTCCTCTCCTGGTATTAGTAACCCTTTCTCTCATGAATTCAAGTGTAAACTAAATAAATTGCTGCCTGATGGAATAAGGTTAAATGACCACTGGAGTTTTATTATCTCCAAAATCAAAAAGGGGGGTGGAGGGGGAGAAGTCTCCTGCCTTGACGGTCAGTGTTCCTAAGAGTGGCAATTCATGAGAGAAAGCAGTCTGTCTCCCTGAGGCTTCAAATAGCCTCAGTAAATATATATAAAATTAATCTTGTTGCTTATCCAAAATTCTGCTAAATTCAAAGTAAAATATAAAGTTCTGAAACAAAAAAATAGTGCTAAAGCATTGAGAACATTTTGGTT
Organism: Dasypus novemcinctus; assembly: GCF_030445035.2. Lineage (NCBI taxonomy): Eukaryota > Metazoa > Chordata > Mammalia > Cingulata > Dasypodidae > Dasypus > Dasypus novemcinctus. The sequence goes on from NC_080704.1 coordinate 38,310,902, forward strand.
ACAATCCATTAAGAAAGAAAACTCTTGTGTAAAACTGCATAGTCATAGTATAAAACTGCACAGTCATAGTGCAAATTAAGAGTTTCGAGAGTCTTTGAAATGTTTTGCAGTCACACTTGTTTTGTAAAAATTAGAAGTTTAAAGTAACTAAAGTTATGTTGTGTCAAACTATTCATGTCTGCCTATTTGCTCAAATTGTTGAGTTAAATATGCAGTTATAAGTAATATATATTTCAGGACTCCAAATTAAGCTAAACAGTATATAAAATAATGCAAATTATAAATAATATCAATGAGTTTTGTTTCTGTGTCTAACTCTTTGTGTCTGCCCATTTGCTCAGTGTATGTCTTCATACATCAGGATAATAATATCAAATTAACAAATGAAAATTCTTAAAAGAGCTCTATTCAAATTGTTAATTGAATATGCAGTTATATATGTAAATAAATATTCTTAAAGCCCAAATTAAACTAAGCAGGATGAAAAAGTCATAGAAATCTGATTATAGAAACAATTGGGAAAGGGCCTCCTCTTTGCAAGAGCTTTAAAGGCAAGACTAGGTGTAGCAGATCAAATCTATCTACTAGGCTAGGGAATTAAGAATCAGTTTGCCTGGTAATTTCCCAGTTTAAACCTGTCAGCCATAAAATGCAAAAGAAACAACAACAAAGTTTAGGTTAATTTTCACATAAGAAAAATGTTGATGTAACCTGGCGGCCTGCTGCCTCAGTCTCCCACTCCCGGGTTGGACAGCAGTGGAGGAGACCAGTTTAGGCCAGTCCTATGGGCAGTGGAAGGATGCCCAAGAAGGAGTTAACTAAGTTGGTGCCATTTCAGCACTAAATTCTATTCCTTATTTGACAAAGGGGGGAGCAGGTAAAAACTAAAATGTTTGGAATGTGATAGAGGAAGCAGTTAAATCAAACTTTTGCGTGGGAAAGTTAAGTCTCAGATAAGCTGTAACTTCTGAAGTATCCAATCTATGGAAAAACAGAGGAAGAGCTTGCATGCTAGGCTTAGGGGTATAAATTGTGTCATTTTTCTTTGTTCGTGGCACCAGCCATATCTGGCTCTGCGCCCCTTCTTGCAAGATTGAGAATAAATTATTTTCTTTTCCACAATCTGGTGAGCCTTATTTTCTTCCAGAAGATTTCTTTCCAACAAAATAAAGGTAATTAGTGGCTCTATTAACAAATTTCAGTAAGTAAAGGAAAGTCCCTAAAAACTATGGAGAGATCTTTCCTAGGTTATGATTTTAAAAATTAAGTAATTGTGTAATGTGTTTTAAAACCTGGTAGTCAGTATGCATGTGTTTTAAAACCTGGTAGTCAGTATGCTTTTAAATTAATAATTTTCATAACTTAAAGAAAAGAAGTTTTAGCTTCCTGTAAGGGAAAAAGAATATTCCTTGCATAAACTATTATGGTTTCAATTTTATTTAACTTGATTGTAATCTCCCATAGTTAATTTATAAACTAAATTAACATTATGTACGAAATCTTTAGAGTAATGAAAATTGTAAGTTCACATTGGTGAAATTAGGCTAAAAAAAAAGATTGTAGATATGCTCTCTTAAAGAGTAAATTTCTTTGGTAATTGTAATTTAATAAGTTTATTTAAACATAAGGTGTCTAGTCAACGTGGTTATAGTCAATTATAAGGAGTTTGTAAAACATCTGCCAAACTGAAAATGTTTCAATAGTTCTAGTTCTAGAGAAGTCATTGTTAACTAAAACTTAGATTGGTATTGGTAGCAGAAATAACTTAATGATAATAAAACCTGTCTGAAGGCCACCGCAAAATACATATTTAAGTAAATGGTAATAAAGTTATCTTGATTATATTGCAAGTCTTCTGTTTTCATTTTAACAATGAAAAATAATATTTTTCCTCTATTACTAAAGTAAAGTACCTACTGTTATCTTCATAATAAAATTGTGTAAGTAAACAGTCATTTGATATATGTGTTGCGTTAAGTTGTTTAAAATATATATAAAAACAAGGAATAAACTTTAACATTGTCCAACTCTTGTGCATTCAAACCAGGCCTTGAATACATTACAGGTGGCCTCTCCATGTGAGTTATTGGCTAGGCTGGTCACTGACCCCTCAATTAAAATATGTGCTATATCAGTCTCTGGTTCTGCTCTTGAAGTCGATGGAAACTATACTGCAGTTTCAAGCTCCTGCAGCAGCCAATAATGACTCGGTACTGCCAAGTGTACAATGGATATCGCCTCCAGACTGGCACTGTTCCATAGTGCCAGAGAGCACTATGCACCAGGCTAGTAGAATACTGGAAAATCTCTCTAAGATGAAGGATGCTGCAACTTGCTCACTGCATTGAAGAGCATGCTAAGTGGAGCCATGATACCAGGATACTGTAAGTGAACTTAAACACAATTGGCATTATGGCCTGCTCTCATGGAGAGATAACATGTAAGGTATTACAAACCTAAAACTCAAAACTAATAATTGCAACTCTGAATCCTTCTGCATTAAGTAATACATTAGTTAATATTAAGTGCTGTACTTTTATCCTGTACTAAATATATGCCTAATAATTGTAATGTTATCTTTTCTATTTTGGATCAAGTGCAGAAGTATATTAGACATGTTAAGTTCCTGGTAATATCATTTTCTAAACAGTTATAATAACATGTCTATAGAATAAGGTGGCAGTCTCAGCCAGTCTCAGTCAACTTCTATATTCTACTGTACTCTGCTGTGTAGCAAAGGTGAGGCTTGCTTGCTGATGTTGAGTCACCGATTGACAAGTCAAAATTGCTAGAAATTGTACAATTAAAACCAAGGTGTAAAAAAAAAAACACAAACTTTTATTCTGTAGTTCAAATCACTCCACAGGTGAAAACCAAGAGAATTTCCAACTTAGTGTTCTAATCCTGAGTGAAGCCAGTTGCCCAAGGAGTGCCAGTTGACCAGGAGCATCTGACAGAGTGAATGAGTGCCAATCATTGAACAGCTTGGAATGTGTCTTCAGACAAAGCTAAGTGTCTGTTGCAATTTTTCTCTAAAGATAATTAAAAAAAAAAAAGAATATATATGCTGTTCCCACCAGCTTTTAAGAAGGAGTGCCATCTTTATAGGCACCTAACCTTGTCTACCTCTGTGATCCAATTTCCTCTTTTAAAAATGGGTATTCCAAATTTTTAATTAAGTTTGTTTCTTTCAGAGTGAACATCTTATTAACCATATGAAAACTTCATCCAACTTCATACAGAATGCCAGATCCATCTTCCTCCAGTTAAAATAAATTAATAAGAGTTTTACACCTTATTAGGCAATGAGTACAGCCCATGGCCAGCAGGAAGCAGTTACAGAAAAGAGATCATCTCCCTTCAGCACCCCTTTTAAATTAAAGGTGTAAACTCTTTAAGAGTAAAATAAAAGTAATAGATGCATCTGGAACCTGACTGGAAATCCACATGAGTGCCAGTGGCAGCAGAATAACTGCAGGAGGCCCCTGCCCAAGATTCTGCTGTCCAGAATGAAAAGTTCTAAACTTCTAAAAACAGTCCTGGATGCTGTACTAAAGACTGATAAATAATCAATCAAAACAACAAACAGCCATCCACCTCCTCACTCCAACAATAATTATGCCAAAGCTTAGCAAGTTAAACTTTGGCAAAAGGGGGGGAATGATGTGGGCTATGGGTGGAAGGCTCTTTGTCTCTTCAGAGATAACCTAAGCTGAAGGCTATGGGTGTGGAACGGTAAGAGGCTGCAGTCCTGCCCTTAGAGACAATGGCAACAGGCTCCAGTCCCAGGAAACAGTTTAACAATGCAAGGGCTATAAACTTTAAGTATTTAGGGGAAATGCAAAAAGTAAATATGCTAAAAGCTTATCTAGAATATCTGGAGTCCATGCTAAAAGCTTACCTAAGATGTGGAAGATATATATGCTAATTCAAGCCTATTGAGAACTGAAACAAAGGGACCATTTGGCCTTTCCTCTCTGTATGAAAGACGTTTGAAAAATTGTTCGGGGCTCGGGATTCAAACAGAAGTTCCTGAGTCCAGCCAGCTGTCAATAAACCATTTTTCCTTCTCAAAATCATTCCTGAGTCCTGGCCTCTCTATACTCAAATAATTGAACTTCTCTCAAATTCTACAACAATACAACTCCAGCTTGTCTCAGAGTTTTGGAGGTATCAATCCAGGTTCATGCTCAGAGCAAAAGTATAGCAATAATTGGCTAATGTTCAAGTACCTAACTGGTTCTGTTTCAAAACAAGAAGGGTAAATTTCGTTCTCTATTGAAATGCTGTTATGGGCCTTCTGCATATATCATTGAAAGAAAATATAAGAAAATAGCTCTTTGAGCAAACAGCTTCAGGAAGAACATAAAAAGAGGAGAAAATTAATTAGTCAGCCAGATCAAGCCAAATTAATGAGGTGATTGAAACACAGGCTCTTCATATTCATTTATTCATTCATTTATCCATTCATTCTTTGAAACAGTAATTTTTTGTCTGTTTTGTGTAAGACAGTGTTCTAGGGTCTTAAAATATATCAGTGAGCCAAGTAGAAAAATATTCCTATTTTCACATACTTTCGAGTGTGTGTACACGAGGAGCGAGTGGAGTCAATAAACAATTGCTATGATGAGTTTAAAACATATAATATGAATTTTGAATGTAAAACCAACAGCAGCAGTGAAAACCAGTGATGACACAGATTTGTGTTTTTTAAGGAAATCATTCTCTTTTAATCAGATTAATGCAAGGAATTATTTTTTAAACTGTTACTCTAAAATGATCAACATTGAACATATTTTCTATGTAGCAGATGTATTTCCAATCTTCAAGCAATCATAAAGTATTTTAAGGAACATTCAGTATTATTTATATACACATATTGTTGTAGAATTTGAGAGAAGTTTAATTACTTGAGTATAGAGAGGCCAGGACTCAGGAATGATTTTGAAAAGGAAAAATGGTTTATTGATGGCGGGCCGGACTCAGGAACTTTTTGTTTGAATTCCGAGCCCCAGAACAAGATTTTTTAGTCCCTTTTATACAGAAAGGAAAGGCCAAATTGTTCTTTTGTTTCAGTTTTCAATAGGCTTGAATTAGCATATATTTCCACATCTTAGTAAGCTTTTAGCATGGACCTCAGGCATTCGATAAGCTTTTAGCATATTTTCTTTGCATTTCCCCTGAATACTTAAAGTTTATAGACCTTGCATTGTTAAACTGTTTCCTGCTCACCAAGGGCAGGACTGCAACCTTTCATCATCCCACACCCACAAGTCACAGATAGTTTAGATTACCTCTGAAGAGACAAAGAGCCTGCCACCCATAGCCCACATCTTTTCCCCCCTTTACCAAAGTTTAACTTGTTAAGCTTTGGCATAATTATTGTTGGAGCTATGAGGTGGATGGCTGTTTGTTGTTTGGATTGATTATTTATTAATCTTTAGTGTAGCATCTAGGACTGTTTTTAAGAGTTTAGAACTTTTTATTCTGGACAGCAGAATCCTGGGGGCGGGGGCCTCCTGCAGTCATCCTGTGGCCACTGGCGCTTACATGGATTTCCAGTCAGGTTTCAGATCCATCTATTAATTTTATTTTACCCTTGAAGAGTTTACAACTTTAATTTAAAAGGGGTGCTGAAGGGAGACAGATTTCTTTTTTGTAACTGCTTCCTGCTGGCCATGGGCTGTAGTTATTGCCTAATAAGGTATAAAACTCTTAATTTATTCTAACTGGAGGAAGATGGATCTGGCATTCTGTACGAAGTTGGATAAAGTTTTTATATGGTTAATAAGGTGTTCATTCTGAAAGAAACAAACTTAATTAAAAATTTGGAATACCCGTTTTTAAAAGAGGACACATTGGATCACAGAGGTAGACAAGGTTAGGTGCCTATAAAGATGGCACTCCTTAAAAGCTGGTGGGAACAGCATATATATTCTTTTTTAAGTTATTCATTTTCAGAGATAAATTGCAATAGACACTTAGCTTTTTTTGAAGACACATTCTAAGCTGTTTAATGATTGGCATTCGTTTGCTTTGTTAGATGCTCCTGGTGAATTGGCACCCCTTGGGCAACTGGCTTCACTCAGGATTACAACACTAAGTTGGAAATTTTTGTTGTTTTTACCTGTGGGAGTGATCAGAACTACAGAATAAAGGTTTTTTTTACACCTTGGTTTTAATTGTACAATTTCTAGCGATTTTGACTTGTTCAATAGGTGCCTCACCATTAGCAAGCAAGCCTCATCTTCGCTACACAGCAGAGTTCAGTAGAATATAGAAGTTGACTGAGACTGGCTGAGACTGCCACCTTATTCTATAGACATGTTTTTAACTGTTTAGAAAATGATTTTACCAAGAATTTATCATATCTAATATACTTCTGCACTTGATCCAAAATAGAAAAGATAACATTATAATTATTAGGCATATATTTAGTACAGGATAAAAGTACAGCACTTAATATTAACTAATGTATTACTTAATGCAGAAGGATTCAGAGTTGCAATTATTAGTTTTGAGTTTTAGGTTTGTAATACTTTACATGTTATTTCTCCATGAGAGCAGGCCATAATGCCAACTGTGTTTGTTTCACTTATTGTATCCTGGTATTATGGCTCCAGTTAGCATGTTCTTTAACGCAGTGAGCAAGTTGCAGCATCCTTGATCTTAGAGAGATTTTCTAGTATTCTACTAGCCTGGTGCATAGTGCTCTCTGGCACTATAGTGCCAGTCTGGAGGCGATATTTATTGTATACTTGGTTGTACCGAGTCATTATTGGCTGCTGCAGGAGCTTGAAACTGCAACTTAGTTTCCATCGACTTCAGGAGCAGAACCAGAGGCTGATATAGCACATATTTTAATTGAGGGGTCAGTGACCAGCCTAGCCAATAACTCACATGGAGAGGCCACCTGTAATGTATTCAAGGCCTGGTTTGAATGCACAAGAGTTGGACAATGTTAAAGTTTATTTCTTGTTTTTATATATATTTTAAACAACTTAAGGAAACACATATATCAAATGACTGTTTACTTACACAATTTTACTATGAAGATAATAGTAGGTACTTTACTTTAGTAATAGAAGAAAATTATTATTTTTCATTGTTAAAATGAAAACAGAAGATTTCCAATAGAATCAAGATAACTTTTTATTACAATTTACTTAAATATGTACTTTGCGGTGGCCTTCAGACAGGTTTTATTATTATTAAGTTATTTCTGCTACTAATACTAATTTAAGTTTTAGTTAACAATGACTTCTAGAACTAGAACTATTTAAACATTTTTAGTTTGGCAGATGTTTACAACCTCTTTATAATTGACTATAACCACATTGACTAGACACCTCATGTTTAAATAAACTTATTAAATTACAATTACTAAAGAAATTTACTCTATTTATTTAAGAGATCATATTTACAATCTTTTTCCTTTAGCCTAATTTTACTAATGTGAACTTACAATTTTCATTACTCTAAAGATTTTGTATATATAATGTTAATTTAGTTTATAAATTAACTATGGGAGATTACACTCAAGTTAAATAAAATTGAAACTATAATAGTTTATGCAAGGAATGTTCTCTTTTTTCCTTACAGGAAGCTAAAAACTTTTTTTCTTTAAGTTATGAAAATTAATAATTTAAAAGCATACTGACTACCAGGTTTTAAAACACATTACACAATTACTTAATTTTTTAAATCATAACCCAGGAAAGATTTTTTTATAGTTTTTATGGACTTTCCTTTACTTACTGAAATTTGTTAATAGAGCCACTAATTACCTTTATTTTGTTGGAAAGAAATCTTGTGGAAGAAAATAAGGCTCACCAGATTGTGGAGAAGAAAAGAATTTATTTTCAATCTTGCAAGAAGGGGCGCAGAGCCAGATATGGCTGGTGCCCCAAACAAAGAAAAATGACACAATTTATACCCCTAAGCGTAGCACACAAGCTCTTACTCTGTTTTTCCATAGATTGGATACTTCAGAAGTTACATCTTATCTGAGATCTACCTTTCCCACACAAAAGTTTGTGATTTAACTGCTTTCTCTATCACATTCTAACCATTTTAGTTTTTACCTGCTCCCCTTTGTCAAACAAGGAATAGAATTTAGTGCTGAAATGGCACTGACTTAGCTCCTTTTTGGGCATCCTTCTACTGCCCATAGGACTGGCCTAAACTGGTTTCCTCCACTGCTGTTCAACCTGGGATTGGGAGACTGAGGCAGCAGGCCACCAGGTTACATCAACATTTTTCTTATGTGAAAATTAACTTAATCTTTGTTTTTTTGCATTTTATGGCTGACAGGTTTAAACTGGGAAATTACAGGGCAAACTGATTCTTAATTCCCTAGCCTAGTAGATAGGTTTAATCTGCTACACCTAGTCTTGCCTTTAAAGCTCTTGCAAAGAGGAGGCCTTTTTCCAATTGTTTCTTTAATCAGATTTCTATGACTTTTTTATCCTGCTTTAATTTGGGCTTTAAGAATATTTATTTACATATATAACTGCATATTTAATTAACAATTTGAATAGAGCTCTTTTAAGAATTTTTATTTGTTAATTTGATATTATTATCCTGATGTATGAAGACATACACTGAGCAAATGGGCAGACACAAAGAGTTAGACACAGAAACAAAACTCATTGATATTATTTATAATTTCATTATTTTATATACTGTTTAGCTTAATTTGGGGTTCTGAAATATATATTACTTATAACTGCATATTTAACTTTAACAATTTGAGCAAATAGGCAGACATGAATAGTTTGACACAACAACATAACTTTAGTTACTTTAAACTTCTAATTTTTACAAAACAAGTGTGACTGCAAAACATTTCAAAGACTTTTGAAACTCTTCTTAATTTGCACTATGACTGTGCAGTTTTATACTATGACTATGCAGTTTTACACAAGAATTTTCTTTCTTAATGGATTGTAACCAAAATGTTTTTAATGTTTTAGCACTATTTTTTTGTTTCAGAACTTTATAGCTTACTTTGAATTTAGCAGAATTTTGGATAAGCTACTGTTGTAGAATTTAAGAGAAGTTCAATTATTTGAGTATAGAGAGGCCAGGACTCAGGAATGATTTTGAGAAGGAAAAATGGTTTATTGACGGCTGGCCGGACTCGGGAACTTTCTGTTTGAATCCCGAGCCCTGAACAAGATTTTCAAACGTCTTTTATACAGAGAGGAAAGGCCAAATAGTCCCTTTGTTTCAGTTCTCAATAGACTGTCAATTGGCATATATATCTTCCACATCTTAGTTAAGCTTTTAGCATGGACTCCAGATATTCTAGATAAGCTTTTAGTATTTGGTTTTTGCATTTCCCCTAAATACTTAAAGTTTATAGCCCTTGCATTGTTAAACATTTCCTGGGACTGGAGCCGCTGCCACTGTCCCTAAGGGCAGGACTGCAGCCTCTTACCATTCCACACCCACAAGTCAAACAACTTAGTTATCTCTGAAGAGACAAAGAGCCTTCCACCCATAGCCCACATCACAACAAGATTCATTTTATATATATTTACTGAGGCTATTTGAAGCCTCAGGGAGACAGACTGCTTTCTCTCATGAATTGCCACTCTTAGGAACACTGACTGTTAAGGCAGGAGACTTCTCCCCCTCCACCCCCCTTTTTGATTTTGGAGATAATAAAACTCTAGTGGTTATTTAACCTTATTCCATCAGGCAGCAATTTATTTAGTTTAAACTTGAATTCATGAGAGAAAGGGTTACTAATACCAGGAGAGGAGACAGTGATGTTCCATCTTTTTTCAATTATGAAATAACCATAGGCAAAGCAAAGGGTGAGGTTCGGCTTGAAGTAACCATAAACAAAGGAAAGGTTTGTTTAGAATTTACACTTAAATAATAGTTTCAGGCTAAATTCACCCAGCTATAATTTCAGTTATTATTTTTCCACTGTTTTATAATATAAATGCATTTATAAATGATTTTAACTCTTAGTTTTTATTAATTTTTTTAAAAAACCTATTAATTTTATAACACCCTTAAATACCTTTCATTTGACTTATAACATATTAAATGAACTTAACTATTACTTTAATTTTTCTTTTAAAGTAAAAGAATAAATCTCTTGCAGTTACTTTGAAATTAAAAGCTAAATAAAAAAAAGAAATAAAAAGCTACTTTTCAGGATTTGATTTTTAGAACATAAATGTTTTTTTAAAAGAGGTAAGACTTTTTTAAACACTGAGGAAATATTGAGGTTAAAGCTCAAGAAGCTATTTTGATAAAAGATTTTATTTGTATATTGATCTTACTCAATTTTAATCATAAAAATTTTCCTTCCACAAACCTTCTGTACTTTCAGTATTCTTTTAGGTTTTGTCCCACACTCTACTCTTTCTAATAATCCATTATTTTATCTTAGGACAAAATCATTTTCTGTTTCCTTAACAATAAAAACACACTCCATATATCCCACATACTAAGTTACCAGGCAAACTTCTTACAACATATAATTGCCATTAATACTAAACAAGCTTGTTAAAATAATGAAACTTTCTTCACTTTAAATACTTAGTAGCATGTAATACCAGAAACAGTTTTTTTGGAAGCAAGTTGGCAGGGGAGACTGGCTGCTGAATAAGTTTGTTATAAAATTGCCTTTTATTATTATTATTATTATCAATTCAGTTTTTGTTAAATAATGACTTTCTGCAATTAGCCATTTAAATACTTTAATTTAAACAATGCTTTGTAAAACTTTGATAATTATTTATACCCTTAAGACAAATTTTACCTTCACAGAACACATTCTCTTACTTAAAGTTACTACAATACTTTCTAAGATCCTGGGCAGAATGCAAAGGTATTTTGGCTTTGACACTCTAGGGAGGGAACTTTACTGCATTTATTCTTATTTTGCTTTTTACCTCCTTCACTGCAGTTGGGTGCACAACAATCAAACAGGAATGCAGCTTATGAATAGAAGGTGTGGACTCACTGGAAGGGGGCAAGCTGCTTCTCCCTTTCCAGCTTTCAGGCCAAAATGGGCAGACAGAACCTACTCAAATTTAGCAACTCTCCAGGGGACTCAGCCACTCTGACTGGGACAGCCCCAACAAACTTGGGTGCATGGCACGGACACCGATGGCCTCCAAGCCCCGGCAAAGGGCCAGACCAGAGACAAGACAGCAGAGCATGCACAAACATCTAGACTCCTTAGTTTTGCTCCATAATCATTTCACCACCTTGCCAATGGCAAGGGAGGGCTCCAGCTCAGCTGTAATTCTACTTTACATAAGGACACAACTCCAACACTAGCATTGAGCTGACACAGACAGAAGCACAAAGGTTACTAATTTGACCCACAAGTTTATATATATTTTTACTATGGCTGCCGCTACAGCCATCACAAACTTTAGAACACTTAACATTTGGTATGAAGTGAATTCATTCACAATTTAGCACCATAACAAAAGATTTTAGCTAGACTTTTTCCACTGTTTAAACTTTACACCCAGACTAAGCTCCACTAGAAAAGCCGATCCATTTTCTTGTAACCAAGTTTTGTTTTTTTTTAATCTAGACTAATTTTCAGGGCATTAGGACTTGAACCTATAAACAGCCCTTTTTACTAAAATCAAGACTCCACTCCTTTAGTGGATATAAGACTAGTACTAGATTCTAACATGCAGTTAGACAAACCCAAAACATCAGGGCTTTTTCCCAGTTTTTCTCCTTTTTCTAAGCCTAGAGAGAATGGCTTTTCCCCAATATTTTGGGGCTACTAGGGTTCTCTTGGGAGGTGATCAGCCTCCCCTTCCTAGCAATTAAAGCTAGGGCCTTCCAGACTGTGCTCACCTGGGGAGTCTTACCTTTTTCCATGTTTGGAGTTTTTTTTCGTTTCCAGAATCTTTCTCTTCAGACTTTCCATTGCCCTCGATTTTTGTTGGGAAGATTCTGGTGGAGCCCACATCGTTTTTGGATTAAATTTAATCCAGGGGCGCCCAGATTTGGGGTCACCCGAGTCCTTTTGGCTTCCTCGGGGATTTGGAAGGGGTAGCAAAATGCTACCATCTCTGGCCTTCGTTTGTTGTCCCACCAGAGGTGCCAAAAATGTAGAATTTGAGAGAAGTTCAATTATTTGAGTATAGAGAGGCCAGGACTCAGGAATGATTTTGAGAAGGAAAAATGGTTTATTGATGGCCGGCCCGACTCGGCAACTTTCTTTTTGTATCCTGAGCCCCAAACAAGATTTTTTAGTCCCTTTTATACAGAGAGGAAAGGCCAAATGGTCCTTTTGTTTCAGTTCTCAATAGGCTTGAATTAGCATATATATCTTCCACATCTTAGTAAGCTTTTAGCATGGACCTCAGGCATTCGATAAGCTTTTAGCATATTTGCTTTGCATTTCCCCCGAATACTTAATGTTTATAGACCTTGCATTGTTAAACTGTCTCCTGCTCACTAAGGGCAGGACTGCAACCTTTCATCATCCCACACCCACAAGTCACAGATAGTTTAGGTTACCCCTGAAGAGACAAAGAGCCTGCCACCCATAGCCCACATCAATATAATGATTATTTCAGAGTAAAGTTTGCATGGTTGTTTGAACTAGTAAATGAGATGTATTCCAGAATTCCCCTAGGTTAAATGCACTGGGTTAATTGCAATATATCTGAGGATTAGGTTCACTGGAACTTTCTTCCTTTCCCCACCCCAAAGAATGATTTCTGTGATATTATTTAGTTTCCTGGTCTTAAAAACAATCTGTACCCTAATCCCCGAAGTGTACCTCCAACCTGAACTTCTCCCATGAACACTATTCTCATCTATTCAACTGAGTCTTCACCATTTGCACTTGAGTATCTAAGAGAAAGCTCATACTTAACAAGTCCAAAATGGGACTCTGCTTTTCTCCCTTCTAAACTGCTCCTCTCACAGCCCCCTCCATATCAGTTAATGGTAACTTCATTTAGTTATTCAGCCCTAAAATCTTGGAGTTATCCTTGACTCCTTCCTTCTTTTATACCGTGTTTCCAACTTGTCAGAAAACCCTATATTGAATCCTGGGCTGAGCCACTATCATTGCCTTCCAATGGTGCATATATATGTGTTGAAATCATTCAACCAATATCTATGATGACACATATTTTCCATACTGTAAAAAAGCTTAACCTCCAACCAGTTATCTACTATTTCATGCAATATTCAAATTGTGCATAGCCACATAAAAATTCAAGAATAAGAATTTAAATAGTTTTTATTGCTTGTAGTGTTATTCCTCTACAATCTACTGTCAGCAAAGAGTTTTCCTGTTGAAACCTTAAGATGGAGTCACTCTTCTGCTAAAAACTTACCCATCCATAGTTATCTCCCTAAGATTAAAAGCCAAAATACTTACAAGGGTTTTCAAGACTCTCAGAGTTTAGATCCTATATATTTTTTACCTCATTTTTTTTTATGGCTTTCCTCCTTACTTCCCTTTCTCCAACTACGCTTGTCTCCTTGCTGATCTCCATCAAACCAGGCATATTCTTGCCTCTAGGAGTTAGTAATTTTGGATTTCTCTGTTAAGAACTCTCTTCCCTTAGTTATAAAAACGGTTGGCGCATTTATTTCCTTTTGGATTTTGCTGAAATGTCACTTCTCAGGGAGGTTTCTCTGATCACCCCATTCTAAATTTAACCCCTCCCTCATTTTTTCCTCTTTTCTTTTTCACTGTAGCAATTATTACACTAACACATCCTACATTCTACTTATGTGCTTTGTTTACTGTCTAGCCTGTCTACACTGGAATGCAAGCTCCTCAGAGATTTTTGCCCACCTTTTTAATTGTTATTTTATTTTGTTAATTATCTTATTTATCCCTGATATATATTTGTTGCTCAATAAATATTTGTTGGAAGAAGATGTCAGTGAATGAACTCAACCTTGAGCATTATTTTTCTGTACACCACTGACCTCATTGCTATGAAAACCTTAGAAAAGAGTCCATCTGAGGTAGTTGCAAATGGAAGATTACCACAACAGGTTTTGTTTCCTTTCTTTTATATTTATGATTGGATCACTCTAGGTTCTGTTTGTAATAGGTGCCTTAATTAGAAACAAAATTCCTGCCACCAATTTCTTTTGGAAAGTAAACCTAATGGAGACTTATTATCAATTTTCTTTCCTGTTTAGATGTTTCCTGATCTCATTACACAAAATTGTGCAAATTGAAGCTGTTAAGAATTTTATAAGAGCTGCCTGGGCTAGTGTGAAGCGATTTTCCCTCATCAGTCATTGAATCTTATTCCACTGTTTAATTCACATGGCAAGTTGAACAAAGCAGCAGATGGAGTTACAACCTGTGGACGTTTCATTAGCGTCTTTGTTCTTCAGAGGGGCTCATTTATAATCCTCCAGACAGAGCCCTTGCTAGGATGTATAGAAGATGGTTGGTGAAGTCTGTTATATTAATATATTCAGATCTAGTTATTTGTCCCGAACTTTGTTTTCTAGCATAGGACAGTACGTTGTACATTTTCCTTCAAAGATGGGAGTGGGAAGGATATAGTTGCCTGTGTTCTATCCAACAGCTTCACATATTTTCCAGGTTTCAGTAATATAAAAACAGTAAGCATGTTAACCCATAATTTCTTTATGGCATCAAACCATTGATCCCAGAAGCTTCCATTTGTGCACGCTTAAAATGACTGTTGTACAGACAATCCTACTTCCATAACTGACCATGTGCAATTATCTTCCATATTTCTGTGTTGACATTTTGATATTTCCTTCCTTCAAATGTCTATATACATTAACATTGAGGCTATTCACTTGAAATTTTTCAAACAGACATGGCTTTTAAAAAACAATGGGGCAGATGATATTTCATTTCTTTGGTAATATCACAAGGTTTCGAATATTGCTTCTTGGTCTGAAGTTTGCTTCATATTTTCTTACATGTATGAAAATGCAATAAACTAATGTGTGAAATCATATCTCATACAAAATCAAAAGATTTTTTATGGATGCCAATATTTTCTGCTTTTCTATTACATTTTTGTGTGCCTTATACATTTCTATTATAGCATTTACCTCAATGAATTGTTTACATGTCTCTTATACTATCATCATATCTCCTGTACCCAGAACTGTGCCTGATAATAGAACCTACATTTGCAAGGTCTTAATAAATGATATTGTAGTGTATGAATACATGATGGTTCTACTTTGTGCTAATTGGTTTTCCTTATAAATCTTATGTTAGGCTTTACCATTGATAGAGTATTTTTGTACTGAGGGATACACACTTATTTGCTTTATATTTTCTTTTTGGTTTCTAGATTCAAACTCAAATTTTTTACCTGAGGCATGATACTGAGTTCAATACTACACATCTCACCAAAATCTTTTTTATTGAATTTACCCATACTGGGTGTTTTGACTCATGTAATAAAATACATTTTTAAGTTGTAATAAAAAAACATATGTCAACCTTCCAGCAGGGGAAGAGTTACAAATTTGTACTTTTAGATATTTTCTTGGTTAAAAGTTACCATTTTTTCTTGAGTTTAATGGCCTAAAAGAAAGACAGATTATGCCAAACTCTTCATTTTGAGATGTTATTTTTTAAAACTCATCAATGAGAAAAGACTTGAAATTTCTCACATAAGGTGAACCACAAATTTGTTTTATGTGCACTATAATCGCACATAATTCAGACTGGGAAGAAAATACACAGTCTGCATTTGTAAGTGCCAAAAGGTTTATAGCAACAATATCTTTTAAATCAACATGAGTGAATGAAAAGAAAATATTATGTTGTTTGTTAATATTCCAGTTACTGATGCCAACGTAAGCATATTCAGTAGGCCACATGTGTTCAAAATTTGACTTTGGAAAAGAATAGGAATAGAAGATTTAACTACATAGAGCCCAAAAGTGGTTTTAAAAAAAAGAAATATTTGACTACTTTAAAAAAATTGAAATCATGGTGAATTAGCAATGTTATTACACATTTTCACTCACTTAGCCACTCCTCTAACATTCCTCAGAGAGGCACTTTTTGTTGGCTGATCTTGGAACCTAAACCCAAATGCAAAGAACTCTGGGTCAGGAGGAGTTAAAATCTTAAGAGTCTGCTTGCTCTAGATACGTATATTCTCCTGTTTCTTTTTCTTTCTTCTGTTACTTGAATTCCCTTAATCACAAAGCTCATAAATTGGCTATGTCTGTGGCCTACTTAGGCCAGGGTGCCAAGGATTACAGCCTGGATACCAGTTCTACTTCTTGCCCTGGACTTCCTTTTGAATCTATGACTACTGACTTCTAGAAAGAATTTCTGCTTTTACCATATGTTCAGACCCTGGGCATGCAGCCATCATTCCCCCACCCCCCTTTTTTTTTCTGACATTTTTCTTGATTTAACATCTGTAGACTTTACATTGTGAAGTTTCTCATATTGAGAAATAATATGGATGCATGAATGTTCGGTTTTTTTAAGATTACCTGCAGGACATTGGCCTGCTTACTGACAACTGATTGGACAGAATAATTCCACAGTGTTTCATGTCATTGCCAGACAAAACTCCAAGCACATCAGAAACTAATTATGTTATTTTTTGTTAACTCATTAGTACATATTCTCTATAATTAGCCTTAGAGCCATAACCTCATAACTTCCAAAGAATTTCATCATAGCATGAACCTCTCTCATCTAAAATTGTTCTGACACATTGAAACTCACCAAAGAATGCCTGAAATTCTCATCATAACTCCAAATCTGCCTTGCTTCCTTCAATCCCATTATAGAGTCATGAAGAGGAAGGTGTTTATATTCTAATACTTTGCTCCCCATTAGTAAATTTCATTAATTGCTCTGGTTTCTAAGTCTAGAGCATCCCTATCTTCCTTGGTTAAATGTGCTACTTCCTCAATAAACTTCTCTGACTTAATAATACATCCTTTTTGCTTGTGCCAAAAAAATATATATATATTTTTGCCCCTTCCTTATATGTCTAAGCAGGCTGCTAAGACCACAAATCTTCTGCAAAGAAAGTATTTTCTTTTTTCCTCTCATGCTACTTAGTAGATTGCCTTCTCTTCTAAAGGAAAATTGTCCTCTGAGCCACACATTTCCCTTCGTTTACTATATTATACATTCTATCTGGAGAAAAGACTCAATCTCCTTTCATGATAACCTTTCCAACTGATACCCAAGTCTATATACTCCTGTTATGTTCCCCTTTTAGTGATTTTCTGTAGGGTTTTATATTATTTCATTTTGTTTTATAATTTTATCTCTATTTTAAAATTTTTATTTCCCATTTCCAAACCTCTCTCCCTTTCTTAGGAAATTATTACATGTGTTTCATTTATTTTTCATTTCCAAGAATTGATTTATTTTTATATTTTCTTATTAGGGAAGTTGTAGGTTTACAGAAAATCATGCAGAAAATACAGAGTTTGACAAATCCCCTGTTACAAACATTTTGCTATAGAGTGGTACCTTTGTTACCATTGATGAAATAATATTATGAAAATTGTACTATTAATTATAATTCACATTTTATATTGGGACTTGCTGTTTTGTTGAACAGTCCTTCTAAATTTTTATTTTAGTAACATACATACAACCTAAAATTTCCCTTTTAACTACATTCAGTGCTGTTAATTACATTCACAATATTGTCCTACCCATTTTTCCCATAGCGACCATCTTTGTCCATCATAAAAGGTTTTTACTTCAAGGCTATTTTATCTGATATTAATAGAACTACTCAGGTCTCTTTTGGTTACTATTTGTATGGTATATATTTTTCCATCTTCTCCCTTACAGTCTACTTACTTATGTTTCTGAATTTAATGTGAGCCTGAGGTAAAGACCATATATGTGTGTCATGCATTTTTATCCATTTTCCCAATCTCTGCTCTTTGGAGAGTTTAATCAAATTATATTTAAAGTAACAAGTGATAATACAAGACTTTCTTCTGCAATTTAGCTCTCTGGTATTTGTAAATCTTATACAATTTGTTCTTCTCAATTCTTCAGTAGTTCACTGATCCTTTCTTCTGCTTGCTCCAATCTGCTCTTAAAACCCTCTAGGGACTTTCTCATTTCAGTTACTGCAGTCCTCAACTTCAGTATTTCTGTTTGGTTTCTATCTAAAACTTCTATACCTTTATTGAGATTTTTATATTGTTAATTCCTTGGTTTTTTTTTTGGTTTTGTTTTTTTTGTTTTTTGTTTTAATTATTTATTATTATTTTTTTAAATTACATTATGAAAAATATGAGGTCCCATTCAACCCCACCGCCCCGGCCCCCCACTCCCCCCACAGCAACACTCTCTCCCATCATCATGACACATCCGTTGCACCTGGTAAGTTCATCTCTGAGCATCACTGCACCCCAGTCAATGGTCCATGTCATAGCCCAGACTCTCTCATGTTCCATCCAGTGGGTCCTGGGGGGATCTATAATGTCCCGTAATTATCCATGAAGCACTATCCAGGACAACTCCACGTCCCGAAAACGCCTCCACATCTCATCTCTTCCTCCTGTTCCCCACACCCAGCAGCCACCATGGCTACCGTTCCCACACCCATTCCACATTTTCTCTGTGGACATTGGATTGGTTGTGTCCATTGCACATTTATGTCAAGTGAGGGCTTAGATTCCACATGGGTACTGGATGCACTCCTCCCGCTTCCAGTTGCAGACACTCTAGACTCCATGTTGTGGTGGTTGACCTTCTTCAACTCCATGTTAGCTGAGTGGAGTAAGTCCAAAAAATCAAAGTGTAGGAGCTGAAGTCTGTTGAGGCTCTGGGCCTGGGTGTCATATTATCAGTCCAGAGATTCAAATCCCCTACATATATCTTAAACCCAGCACCAACTACAATTCCAATAAAGTAGCATGCAAGTCTTGTGAAAAGAGATCCCCTCTGAGTCCAATTCCATCACGCAGAAACACCAGCTCCAAAGAAGGGCTATCTGTCATGGCAGTGAACCCCTTCTGCCATGACCATAGCACCCGTGGGTCTCTTTATCCCTCAAAAGAACCAATACATGGGGTTGTATCTACCTTATCTGTCTCTTAGACTCTGTTCAGTTGTACATAGGGGTATTCCTTCTGACAACCTCCAGACTCTTTTTTAGAGACTCACAGCCTTATAATCTCATTTCTCCTTTCCATTTCCCCCTTACATTAGGTCAAACAGCTTCCCGAAGTCATGTTATTATATGTAGACAGGTATATTCTGCTGTTCCGCATTGAATCTTTAATTCAAGGTCATTTTCTAGTTGCTTCTTCAGCTGGTATGTGGTAGTGATCCCTCGGTGCCAGGGAGGCTCATCCCCGGGTGTCGTGTCCCACGCTGGGGGGAATGCATCGCATCTACACGCTGAGTTTGGCTGTGAGAGTGGCCACATTTGAGTAACATGAAGGCTGTCAGGAGGAAACCCCCAGGCACAATGCTACTCTAGGCCTTGTTCTTATTGCAGGTGTATAGGCTCAAAAGTGTAACCATTAGTATCACGAGCCCACTGTTGGGCCCTCCTTCCTTCCTGGTTCTTGCCGTTGCACCTGGAGGATTGCCGCTGCTCTCCCAGGGCCCACAACAGTGACCCCCCCGGCCAGGAGCCCAGTACCCCCCCAGCTGTTGTTTTTGTTTCCACTATGAGTATATATAGACATTACCATATACCCTGGGCATATGCCTTGTATAACTCCCTGTCAACCATATATATCCTGTCAATAACATCCCATATCAGTATTCCTCCGCTGCCATTGTTGAACCACTCTGTGATCCAAAACTTCCCATAAAGTGAATCCCAACATAATGTCAGCTTCAGAAGAGTCTTAGATCACCGAAATTCATATATACAATATACAGTATTTCCCCAGATCCACCATAAAACCTTTTCCCTTGCACAGCAATAATCTTTTAACTTATTCATATCATATTTCCTGAAACTGATGTACAGATTCCAAAACTATAGTTTTCAAACAAGGTGACATTTGTGCTTACTATGTGGTCCATATTTTAGGCTGTACAGTTTTCTAAATTTTTTAGTTATCCTATGTTTTGTCTTATGGTTTTCATTATTAGTCTGTCGTCCCCTATATGTTTTTGGTGTAATATTAGCTGTTTTATATTCATCCTCGTGTACTCTCACATAACTCCTCTTTTGCCCCCTTATTTACCTTTGTTCCATCCATTCCACATCCATTTTCCCCTCCCCTTAGGGCCCACAACGCCTGCCAATCTAATACCCTGGGAGCCGTCCTTTCTCACGAGAGATACAGTTCTCTCTATTCGACGGCATTAGTCTTCCCCAGGATATGGGTCCACCCACCCAATGGTAGAACCCACCTTGGCAAAATGAGCCTTCAGCTATTCCCTCCAGAGTCCATCACGCATCAGACCATACCCCCTGAGCGTCCTAACCAGGTAACCCTCCTACTTATACTTTGATACGTTTTACTCAACATTTAGTTCTCAATGAACTTCTGACACTCTCCCATATTCGTATGTTGCCCCTCCCTCCCACCTATTTCTTGGACAATATTACCCCTCTTCCCATCCCCAGCCCCCCTCAAACCCAGAAAACCCCACCCGAAGGTAACCCCTTGCCCCCATTTTGTCCCGTCTTTGTGCTCATACTTACCGCCAGCTCATCACAGATTCCACCCCTGCAGACATTAACTCACATCCTTCCTCCACCCCCTGATTTCCTGTAAGCCACTTTTCCAGACTCTAGCTCTCTGAGGCAGTTAACTTATTTCATATCATTGAGGTCATATAGTATTTGTCCTTCAATGCCTGGGTTGCTTCACTTAACATAAGATTCTCAAGGTTCATCCATGTTATCACGTGCGATTGTAGTGTATTGGTTCTTACAGCTGAGTAGTATTCCATTGTGTGTATATACCACATTTTATTGATCCACTCATCTGTTGATGGACATTTGGATTGATTCCAACTTTTGGCGATAGTGAACAATGCTGCTATGAACATTGGTGTACATATATCGGTTTGTGTCCTTGTTTTCAGATCTGATGGGTTTATACCCAGCAGTGGTATTGCTGGGTCATATGGCAAATCTATGGATAATTTTTTGAGAAACCACCAAACTGTCCTCCAGAATGGTTGGATCCTTCTGCATTCCCACCAGCAATGGATTAGTGTTCCCCTTTCTTCACATCCTCTCCAGCATTTGTATTCTACTGTTTTTTTCATGGCTGCCAATCTTATGGGAGTAAGATGGTATCTCATTGTAGTTTTGATTTGCATTTCCCTGATAGCTAGAGATTTGGAACATTTTTTCATGTGCTTTTTAGCCATTTGTATTTCTTCTTTGGAGAAGTGTCTGTTTAAGTCTTTTTCCCATTTTTTAAATGGGTTGTTTATCTTTTTGTTTTCAAGATATATGAGTTCTTTATATATGCAAGTTATAAGTCTCTTATCAGATATATGGTTGCCAAATATTTTCTCCCATTGTGTGGGTTCCCTTTTTACTTTCTTGACAAACTATTTTGAGGTGCAGAAGGCTTTAATTTTGAGGTAGTCCCATTTATCTATTTGTTCTTTTGCAGCTCGTGCTTTTGGTGTGATATTCATGAAGCCATTTCCTATTACAAGGTCCTGTAGATGTTTCCCTACACTGCTTTCTAAGGTCTTTATGGTCTTGGCTCTTATATTTAGGTCTTTGATCCATCTTGAGTTGATCTTTGTATAAGGTGTGAGATGGTAATCCTCTTTCATTCTTCTACATATGGCTATCCAATTCTCCAGGCACCATTTGTTGAATAGGCCATTCTCTCCCAGGTGAGAGGGTTTGGTGGCTTTATCGAATATTATATGGCTATATACATGAGGTTCTATATCTGAACTTTCAATTCGATTCCATTGGTCTGTGTGTCTCTCCTTATGCCAGTACCATGCTGTTTTCACTACTGTAGCTTTGTAGTATATTTTGAAGTCAGGAAGTGTATTCCTCCTATTTCGTTTTTCTTTTTCAGTATGTCTTTGGCTATTCGGGGCCTCTTTCTATTCCAAATAAATTTCATAGTTAGTTTTTCTAGTTCCTTAAAGAAGGCTGTGTTGATTTTTATTGGGATTGCATTGAATGTGTAGATCAGTTTTGGTAGGATAGACATCTTAATAATATTCAGTCTTCCTATCTATGAACAGGGAATATTCTTCCATTTATTTAGGTCTTCTTTGATTTCCTTGAACAATCTTGTATAGTTCTCAATATATAAGTTTTTTACCTCTTTAGTTAAATTTATTCCTAAGTATTTGATTTTTTTATTTACTATTGTGAATGGTATTTGTGTCTTGATTTCCTCCTGATCTTGCTCATTATTGGTGTACAGAAATGCTACTGATTTTTGCTCATTGATCTTATAACCTGCGACTTTGCTAAACTCATTTATGAGTTCTAGGAGCTTTGTTGTAGATCTCTCAGGGTTTTCTATATATAGGATCATGTCATCTGCAAATAATGAAATTTTGACTTCTTCCCTTCCAATTTGAATGCCTTTTATATCTGGTTCTTGTCTCAGTGCTCGAGCAAGTACTTCCAAGTCAATGTTAAATAGGAGCGGAGACAATGGGCATCCTTGTCTTGTTCCTGAGTTTAGAGGGAAGGATTTCAGGATTTCGCCATTGTAAACAATGTTGGCTTTCGGTTTTTCATATATACTCTTTATCATGTTCAAAAAGTTTCCTTTAATTCCGATCTTTTGGAGTGTTTTTATCAGGAAGGGGTGCTGTATTTTGTCAAATGCCTTTTCTGCATCTATAGATATAATCATGTGTTTTTTTTCTCTCAATCTGTTTATATGGTGTATTATATTGATTGATTTTCTTATGTTGAACCATCCTTGCATACCTGGAATTAAATCCCACTTGGTCATGGTGTATAATTTGTTTAATGTGTTGTTGAATACGATTAGCAAGTATTTTGTTAAGTATTTTTGCGTCTAGGTTCATTAGAGAAATTGGTCTGTAATTTTCCTTTCTTGTGGTGTCTTTGTTTGGCTTTGGTACTAGGGTAATGTTGGCATCATAGAAGGAATTAGGCAGTGTTCCTTCTGTTTCGATTTTTTGGAATAGTTTCAACAGGATTGGTGTTAGTTCTTTCTGGAATGTTTTGTAGAATTCACCTGTGAAGCCGTCTTGCCCTGGGCTCTTCTTAGTTGGGAGATTTTTAATCACTGATTCTATCTCTTTGCTTGTGATTGGTTTGTTAAGATCATCAATTTCTTCTTTTGTCAGTATGGGCTGCTTAGGAGTTTCTAGGAATTTGTCCATTTCCTCTAAATTGTCATTTTTGTTGGAATATAGTTTTTCAAAGTATCCTCTTATGATAGTCTTTATTTCTGTGGGGTCGGTGGTGATATCACCTTTCTCATTTCTTATTTTGTGTATTTGCATCTTTTCTCTTTTTTTCTTTGTTAGTCTTGCTAAAGGTTTGTCAATTTTGTTGATCTTCTCAAAAAACCAGCTCTTGGTCTTGTTTATTTTTTCAAGTGCTTTCTTATTTTCTATTTCATTTAGTTCTGCTCTTATCTTTGTTATGTCCTTCCTTCTTCTTCCTGTTGGGTTACTTTGTTGTTGTTTTTCTAATTCCGTCAAAAGTGCAGTTAGTTCTCCAGTTTTTGCTCTTTCTTCTTTTTTGATATATGAGTTTATGGCTATAAATTTCCCTCTCAGTACCGCTTTTGCTGCATCCCATAAATTTTGGTATGTTGTGTTATCATTATCATTTGTTTCAAGGTAGTCATTGATTTCTTTTGAGATTTCCTCTTTGACCCACTGTTTTTCTAAGAGTGTGCTGTTTAATTTGCAAATTGTCGTGTGGAGTCTGGGTCTCTGTCCCTTGCAAATTTCCAGCTTGACTCCACTGTGGTCAGAGATATTGTTTTGTATGATTTCGATCTTTCTGAATTCATTAAGCCTTTCTTTGTGGCCTAGCATATGGTCAATCTTGGAGAATGTTCCATGTGCGCTTGAGAAAAATGTGTATCCTGCTGTGTTTGAGTGTAATGATCTATATATGTCTATTAGATCCAGCTGTTCTAATATACTGTTCAAATGTTTTGTTTCTTTAGTGATTCTCTTTTGAGATGTTCTGTCCAGAGTTGATAGTGGTGTATTAAAATCCCCCACTATAATTGTAGATGCATCTATTCTTTCACTTAGTTTTTCCAGCGTTTGCCTCACATATTTAGAGGCGCCCTTGTTAGGAGCATAAATATTTATGATTGTTCGATCTTCTTGACAGATTGTCCCTTTCACTAAAATATAGTATCCTTCTTTGTCTCTCACAATTGTTTCGCATTTAAAGTCTATTTTGTCTGATATTAATATAGCTACTCCTGCCTTTTTTTGGTTGTTGTTTGCTTGTATGATTGTTTTCCAGCCATTCACTTTCAACCTCCATGAGTCTCTGGGTCTAAGATGTGTCTCTTGTAGGCAGCATATAGATGGGTCATATTTCCTTATCCAGTGTCCCAGTCTGAATCTTTTGATAGGTGAGTTTAATCCGTTGACATTCAGTGTTATTACGTTTAGAGAGTTATTTATGGTAGCCATATTTTGGTTGGATTTGTGTTTGTTATATTTTGTTTGTATTATTTTATTTTCCCCTTCTATTTTTGTCTTTCTTGTTGCTTTTACACTCTCCTCCATCTCTGACTGTCCTGTTTTTTCTTTTCTTCCTGCAGAACTCCCTTAAGAATTTCTTGAAGGGGAGGTTTCTTGTTGATATACTCTTTCAGTTTCTGTTTATCTGTGAATATTTTGAACTCTCCATCATTTTTGAATGCTAGTTTAGCTGGATAGAGTATTCTTGGTTGGAAATTTTTTTTCCTTTAGTACCTTGACTATATCATACCACTGCCTTCTTGCCTCCATCGTTTCAGATGAGAAATCAGCACTTAATCTTATGGAGTTTCCCTTGTATGTGATGGTTTTCTTTTCTCTTGCTGCTTTTAGAATTTTTTCTTTGTCTTGAGCATTGGATAATTTGACAAGTATATGTCTTGGGGTGGGCCTGTTGGGGTTTATGACCAGTGGAGTGCGCTGTGCTTCTTGGATATGTACATCTGTCTCTTTCAGTAGATTTGGGAAGTTTTCATTCATTATTTCCTGCAACACTCCTTCTGACCCCTTTCCCTTCTCTTCTCCTTCTGGAATGCCTATAATACGTATGTTTGAGCGTTTTGCATTATCATTCAGGTCCCTAAGTCCTATCTGGATTTTTTCTACCTTTTTATTGACCACTTCTACTATCTGTTTGATTTCCAATGCACTGTCTTCCACATCACTAATTCTCTGCTCTGCCTCTTCTAGTCTGCTGATATTTGCTGCAAGTGTATTTTTGATTTCTTGAATTGTGGTGTTCATTTCCATCATATCTGTTATTTTTTTGCGCATGTCTGCAATTTCCCCTCCAAGTGTTGTCTTCATGCTGTTAACTTCTTTCATTACTTCATCCAATTTGTCGGTGATAAGTGTTCTGAGATCTTTCATTGCTTGTGCGAGGTCCTGCCTCACTTCCTGATTGGATTCAGCCCTGTTTTCCTGATTACTGGTTTGGCTTGTAGATTTTTGTTGCTGTCTTGTCAACATTTTTTCTTGATGGGTTTAATCAGTTCCTTAGCTTCTTTGTGTAGTCTTGGAGATTAATTAGCTGTTGTTTTTGTGTAAGTGTTATATCTTATCTTTGTCACTTTGTTCTTCTTATTCCAATTTCTTATTGCTAGTTAAGCTCACTTTAAAGGAAAGTATTAGTGCTGGGGAAAGGCAATTGTGTAAGGGAGGAAAAAGTGTGAAGTAGTATTGGTGATATATGTTAACAAAGCAACAATATGAGTTCTGGGAGGATGGAGATTAGATCATGTAAATTGTGTAGAGTTATAGTAGTAGGAAAGTACCTATAATGAGGTAGACGACTGAATATGGGAGGAATGTGGTACGTACTAAGAGGCTATTGTTTTCGTGAGGGGGGAAAGAGAAAGAAAGGTAATAGTTTCAGGGACAAATACCAGATGGAAAACTAAACAAAGGTATTAGAAATTAAGTGTTAGACACTTTATGGATCAAAAAAAGGGAGATGGAATATAGGTGAGATAGCAGATGGTGGAGGATATCAAGTTGTAGGGGAAAAGGGATAGTGTAGATAGGCTAAATCTATTCACAGAGAAATGAGGCAGTGGAGGGTGAGGAAACCCAGCAAATGTGAGGTATTTCCTGTAGGACCTATTGTATTGTTAAGATAAAATAGTATAAGAAGAATATCAGGGACAGGAAAGAGAGGATTAAAAAAAACAACAACAACAACAAAAATAAAATAAAATAAAATAAAATAAAAACAAAGAACATAAACCCCGCCACCAGGCTCGGCTGGGCTCGGCCAGGCTCGGCTGGCTCCAGTCCCCCGCCCTCTGCGGCTCGGCTGGGCTTGGCTAGGCTCAGCTGGGCTCGGGTACCCCACCCGTCGCGGCTCTGCTGGGCTTGGCTTTCCCACCTGCCACCCGCCGTGGCGCAGCGCGGCTCAGCTCTCCCCCCCAGCGCGGCTCCCTCGCCTGCCGCGGCTCGGCTGGGCTCGGCTGGGCCCAGCTGGGCTCGGCTTCCCCGACCGCCATCCGCCGCGGCGCAGCGCGACTCGGCTCTCCCGCTCGCCGCCCTCCATGGCGAGGCCGGGCTCGACCGAGCTTGGCTGGGCTCGGCCCCCTCGCCCTCCGCGGCTCAGCTGGGCTCGGCTGGGCTCGGCTTCCCCGCCCGCTGCCCGCCGCTGCGCGGCTAGGCTTGGCTGGGCTCGGCTCCCTCGCCCGCCGCCCGCCGCGGCACAGCGCGGCTCGGCTCTCCCGCTCGCCGCCCACCGCGGCGCGGCTGGGTTCAGCTGGGCTCGGCTCTCCCGCCCGCCGCCCGCCACGGTGCAGTGCGGCTCGGCTCTCCCGCCCACCGCCCACCGCGGTGTGGCTCGAATCCCCCGCCCGCTGCCCACTGCGGCCCAGCTAGGCTACCCTGGCCGCTGCCCACTGGGGCTCGGCGCGGTGCTAGCTGCCTCGGCTCTGCCTACCCAAGGAGGGAATCCTCCACACGTAGCTGGGATCTCTGTGTATATTTCACAGACGGATCCTCTCTGTTACCTTCCCTCCAAATCGATGTCCAAACACCTTGGGATCAGGAAAAATCCCGAAACAGCCCGGTCCCAAAGAGTCTCCGACGCCTCCCAGCCGATTCCCTCCAGGAGCTAGTAACCGGGAAGTTCACTTAGCTGCCATCTTGCCTCCTCCCCCTCCTTGTTTTTTTTAATCTTCAGTTCTTTCTGTGTTTTCCATTATCTTCTTTTTTAAAAAATTCATTTAAGTATATCATTTTTACATGAGCATACATAAACAATAAGTGTATAGTAAAAGTTGTGAACTTACAAAACAAACAAGCATAACATCATACAGGCGTTCCATACATCAACCCACCACCAACACCTTGCATTTCTGTGAAACATTTGTTTCAAATTATGAAAGAATATTGTCAAAATATTACTACTAACCACAGTCCATATCTTACATTTGGTGTGTTTTTCCCTCAACCCCCCATTATGATTTTTTAAAATATATTTTTATTATGGAAGTTGTGAACTTCCAAAACAATCATGCATGTGTGTAGAATTCCCATACAACACCCTTTCACCAATACACCATACCATGGTGGAACATTTATTACAGATTATTAGATAATACCATCAGACAATTACCACTAACCATGGTCCATAGTGTATGCTTGGCACACTTTTTCCATACCTGCCCCCAGTATCAACACACCACATCTTTGGCCTTGATAAATTAATATTACAGTATTGCTGTTAATCACAGTCCATAAGTCACACCATTTATATTTTTCCTATTCTCCACATTCCCACCATCTTGCAATAGTGATGTACATCTGCTCTAGCTCACCGAAGGACAGTCTTTTATCTGCACTATCAACCACAATTCTCATCCACCTCTGGATTCACCATGTATCTTCTTGACTATATTGAGGTTAATTTTTTAAAAATCTTCGTTTGGTAGGTCTAAAGTCTGGTCTTGTTGATGGTTTCTATATTTTTATATTGTTTGTTTAGGTGGACCATCATTTCCTTTTTATTTGTTTGCCTTGCTATCTTTTGTTGCACATGGTGCATTTTAATATTTAAAGTGTTAACCCTGGGATTTAGACTCTGCTCTTTCCCAGCATCTGATATGATAAAAAAAATTCCCTTCAGTTCCAGGAACTAACAAAGACAAACACACCAATGCAAAAAATACCTTTCACAGTCTGCATATTAGCCTGCACTGTCTGGTGGTCTTTAGAGTTTAGCCCTCCAATCAAGAAATCAACCTAACATAAATGAAAAATTTAGGGTCCTCTCCATCTTTTCCAACCCTGTGCTGTGCCTTGGGCTTGTGTTTGCTCAAGGCCTTAAGAATTCAAATGACCTATCTATGCCCAATGAGATGGATTCTTACCCCCTTCTGGATGCTCTACTGTATGATTTAAAGCAGGTAAACCTTGCCCCTGGCTGCCTTGTCTCAATTGTTTTTTATACTGCTTCAGCTGTCTATAAGCTTTCTCTGGAAGGGTGAACCAGAGATGATTTTCTTGGTTCAGTCTTACATGCGGTCACGCCATAGATTAGCATGGACATATAGGCACCCTAGAATGTGGATAGGGGTGAATCTGCCCCCTTCGGATAGGGATCCACAATGAGCTTGCAGGGTGGCTCCCTGCTGCACTGGGGAGGGACTGGTGATGGCGTCAGTAAGAGAACAACCAGCTCCTCCTACCTCTTATAAAACTGTGTTTTCTTGATTCAGCCCTTTCCCAGTTACTGCAGACCTTTCATTTGTTTCTAGAGTTTTGGGGAAGAGGATTCTACCAGTTTTTGCTGCTTGTTCAATGATTCTGTGGGGGGAATGGCACCCTGGAATTTCTTATGTCACCATTTTGATAAACCCTGGTTCTCAAACTCAAAATGTGCATTACATTTTTGCATGCAAGTATTTTTAATATACAAAAATGTCATGGTGTAACATATCTAGATCTGTATTTTTATTGGTGTCATGGGTTGTATTATTATTCAGAAATACTTGCCAACTCTCACTGTGAAAATATTATAATTTCCTGCTCCATTGACAACAGGACTGACCATTTGACCAGCTTTTTCCAAAGCATGAAAAGTGATGTGTTTTCATTTTTTAATTTTTAATTTTCTCTATTTCCTCTAGACATAATAACTTGCATCTGATAGTATTTATGTTATATATTGTACATTATTTGATTGTTCCTGTCTTAAGAGCAAACCCATGTTTAATTAGCCCTATGGATATTTGGAACCCACAAATATAATTTCTTTCTCCAAAAAATGCAAATAGTTCTTCACACTTCTTGGTCCATAGTCTCAATCACATCTACTCCTCTCATATCAATATTGCACAAAATTGCAGTTCTTCATTGTTAAGGATACATTTTTTTTGCTTTGATTTGCTCTTAGAATTAAAAAAAAAACATAACAGTTACTAATCTGCTTTATAACTCCCATATTTAGTATTGTTCATTGCATCTTCTAGATTTATACATAACTTAATTGAACACCACCTCCAAATGTTCTTTCAATATGGGTCTTTGTGAGGCAAACTTTCTGAGGTACCTGACCTTAATATTTGAATGACACTTTGACAGCATATAAAATTCTAGATTTGAATTATTTTTTCTTCAATTTTTAAAAAAATATTGTTCCATTGCCTGAAACATCTCACATTGTCTTAACAATTTTGATTTTGATTTTGATTTTGTGTTTCTATAGGTGATCTTCTCTTCTTGTCTGCAAGTGTTATACTTTCAATAATTAGCAATTTTCAATTTTATCAATATCTAAAAGGGATATTTTTTAAAAAGATCTCCCATTTGACAATCGCAATCCTTTTCAACATGAATCATTTTACCTTTCTTTATTCCTGAGAATTTTATTTTGACCATTACTTCAAAAATATCCATCTTTCTCTTCTTATTTACCTCTCTGTTTATTTCTCTACTAATATTGATAGTACAGTACTTTCATACTACTTTTTATTAATTTCTTCTTCTATTAGTTGATATTTTTGCATCCTTGCCTACTATTTTTGGAAGAGTTTCTCGTTCTGACTTTCCACCTTTCTAAATTATTTTTTTTTAAGATTTATTTTTTATTTCTCCTCCCCTCCCCCCAGTTGTCTGTTTTCTGTGTCTATTTGCTGCGTCTTCTTTGTCTGCTTCTGTTGTTGTCAGTGGCATGGGAATCTGTGTTTCTTTTTGTTCTGTCATGTTGTTGTGTCAGCTCCTCGTGTGTGCAACACCATTCCTGGGCAGGCTGCACTTTCTTTCACCCTGGGCAGCTCTCCTTATGGGGCACACTCCTTGCGTGTGGGGCTCCCCTATGTGGGGACACCCCTGTGTGGCAGGGCACTCCTTGTGTGCATCAGCACTGCACATGGGCCAGCTCCACACGGGTCAAGGAGGCCCGGGGTTTGAACCGCGGGCCTCCCATGTGGTAGACAGACACCCTATCCACTGGGCCAAGTCTGCCACCTCTAAATTATTTTTGAGGCCATTCATCCTCATGTTTACTCAATCTATTTGGTTATTTTATTCCCAGCTACTATAGTTTTCCTACTTGACACTTAAATTTGGTATTCTTCTTTTCATATTGCTAATAAATAACCATATAAATTTACCATTATTTATCACAGTTGTTTTAAATTTCTTAACTGTTTGTTGAAACAATTCTGTTCTAGATACAAGAACAATTTGTTTATTTGCTTCCTTTGAAGGAAATATAAACAATGTCAAAATATTTTGCCGTCAAGCTTATGTTAGCCTTGGAATATCATATACATATTCCATAATCAGATACAGGAATGTGACCTAGGGAGATGCAAAATTCCAGAAATTAATCTTTTTCAATTCAAGTCTGTTTAATGAAAGGAACATGCCTGATTTCCAGGTGGAATGTCAAATGAAAAAGAGTTACTTTTTAAAATATTTTTTTGTCTGTAAGCATAACATACATTCAGAAAAGTATGCAAATTATGTGATAAATTCATTATTTTTTTACAAATTGAACGCATCACTGTGACCAGTTGCTGGATTAAAAATTGAACATTACCACAGAATCTGCCTCCTCTTAGTGATTCAAAATTGTCACTGCCATAATTAAGCATGATCATTTAAATAATGATGACATTGAAGGAACTACTGCAGTATGCATTAACTGGAATGATTTCCACAAAGAGACAAGCCAGATGCAAAATAATAAATATATATTATTACATTTATATGAAAGTCAAGTAAAGGCCCTCCTAATCTATGACGTGAGAAGTCCTCATAATTTCTGAAATTACCAATTTCTTCCAACTGTATTAGAATGGCAACTTTGTCATAATTCAAGTGACTATATATGAGTGAGTCCCCTCCTGAAATTTCTGTTATGTTCCATTGTTCTTTTCTATCTTTATACCAATATCACACTGTCTTAATTATCATAACTGCATAATAAGTCTTGATACCTGCTAGTGTCAGCACGCTAGCTTTGCTTTCATTCTTTAACATTTTCTGAGCTAATTTTACCTTTTGAAATTTTCATTATATAGTTTATAACATGCTTGTTAATTTATAAACATATACACACACATACAATTATACAAGATACTATAATTTTGAGTTAGATTGCCTTGAATTTACAGATCCACTTATGGGAAGAATTACACCTGTACCATAATGTTTTATAAATTATAAACTAGTGTAACTCCTCAATTTATTTAAGCCCTCTTATATTATTCTGTATATCATTTTGTATTTTTCATTGTATAGATATTTCACAAATATTGTTTGAATTTATTTTGTAGGTATTGGCCTTTACTTGATGTTACACATGGTAACTGTGATGGTTAGGCTGTTGTGTCAACTCTGCCAGGTAATTGTGCCCAATTGCTTGATCAAGCAAGCACTGGGCTAACTGTACTACAAGGACATTTATGGACTTTAGCCACCATTGACTTCACTGCAGTGGTAAATCATAGGTAGCTGATTACAATTACATCAAACATGGAGATTGCCATCAGCAATGAGTGACCCTTTATCCAATCAATTGAATGCCTTAATAGGGTAAGAGATTACAGCATTGAGTGAAAATTTCCCAGCTCATCTTTGGACAGCCAACATCTCCCAGAACTCATCATTGGACTTTCATTGGAGTCCCTAGTTGCAGACTGCCTGGGGAACCAGGACTTGTGCATCCTCATGGCTGTGTGAGAGACACATAAAATCACATACCATTGACAGATATCTCTTGTTGATTCTGTTTCCCTAGAGAACCACTACTAATACCGGGAGTGGTTCTTGAGGAACAGAGTCTTAAACATGGGGTGTCTGAGGTGGTTCTGGGAGTTTTGCAGTTGGCTCTCCACTCTAATTGGACTCAAGGGTACTGATGATTCCCTTTCCAATAACGAAGAGGCTGCTAAAAGTCCATGGTGCAAGTTGGCATTTGAGAAATGCAAAATATCATCACTGGATTCCCCTACTTCCATGCTTATAAGAAGCAAGGACCTGGGTGAGTGTTTTCAACACCTTAACAGAGTTTCATGGAGTCAAAGAGTATAATGATGTTGGATGGTTCCTCCTAGATACTCTGGATACTGTTACAAAATAAAGAGATCAGTTAAAGGCTTCATATTTGAAACTTTAACACCAAATTGATGATGCAAAAGTTTCTATGTGTGCTCCGAAAGAAAATCTTGTCTCCTGTACCCACAGGCTCGAAATGTCATTGTATGAGTAGCAGAGATACAAAGGAAACTAAAATCTGAACCCCAAAGGGTTTCTGCAGTTAAAGTGAAGTCATTGATTGGAAAAGAGTGAAATTCAGAGAATTGGGATGGAGACATATGGAATGATGATAATATTGGTGGAGACTTTGGAACCCTGAATTCTGCTGAAATTCACCAGATAAACCTGTGATGGCCTGCCCTGTCTAACCACACATTGTCAACCTCATATCAACCAGCTTCCAGCCTACCCCAGGGAGTCTGAAACAACTTCCAGTCCTGAGGTGGATACCAGCCAAACTGAAGCTTACCCTGTCCAGCCTCCGACCTGCCCCAGGGAGTCTGAACCTCCTCCAAGTCTTGAGACATGTACTAGCCAAACTCCAGCATGCCCTGTGGCACCTCCAATCTGCCCTGAGGAAACTTCCTTCCAACCCCTGCCTGAAGAGATTAATCTGGTCTCACCAGAAGAAAATGCAAGGGAATGCCCTGAGGTCAGTAGCTTGCATGGCATTTCTAATCCTTCTCCTCACCCACCCCCATCACCTCTCTTGTCTTCAAGACCTATTACTAGACTAAAATCACAAGCCCCCAAAGGTGAAATACAAAGTGTGACCCATGAGGAAGTAAGGTATACTCAGAAAGAACTGCAGGAGTTTTCCAAATTATATAGACAGAAACCAGGGGAATATGTGTGGGAATGGATACTAAGGGATTAGGATAATAGTGGAAGGAATATAAAATAGGATTAGGGTGAGTATATTGATATGGGCCTGTGAAGCAGAAATTCTGGATTCAATGCTGTAGCTCAAGGGGTTAGAAAGGGCTCTAACTGTTTGTTTGGGTGACTGACTGAAACATGGACCAAAAGATGGTCTAGCATGTTTGAGGTTGAGAAGCCTGATTTGCCCTGGTATACAGTAGAAGAGGGAATTCAAAGACTTAGAGAAATTGGAATGCTAGAATGGACTTACCATTTGAGAGCTATCCACCCATCCCAGAGGACACACCTTTAACCAGGACTGTGAAGAATAAATTTGTAAGGCTAACTCCATCTTCCCTGAAGAGCTCCGGGGTTGCTTTTCTCTGTAGTCTAGATATTACTGTAGGGAGGGCTGTTATGGAATTAGAATCCTTAAATATTATGGGGATGATCAGATGTCTCTCTGGTAAAAGTAAAGTATTGGCAGTTAATCACCAGGGTCAATGTGGGCATGGTTACCGCAGTGAAAGGCAGATTCAAAAAAGCACTCAAAATAATATGAGTTGTGTAGAGTTATGGTGTTGGCTAATACATCATGGGGTACTTAGAAGTGAAATAGATGGACAGTCTACTAAATTTCTTCTAGATCTGTATAAACAGAAGTTATCTAGGTTGAGTGAACAAAACCCTAACTCAAATTACAGATGCAGAAAATCATAATTCTTTAATCAATTTCCATACTCGAGACATACTTAGAGACCCAGAGACACTTGAATGAAGAGAAGGCCAGATCTCCTTGGGGAAAGATCCTGTTAAACTGCCCAAAATTTATACTCTTAATCTTCCTCCCACCTTTACCTGGGGATATTTACAGTCTTTTACAGAGTAACTGCACATTGGGGAAAATGAAATGATCAGACATTTCAGGGATTATTAGACACTGTTCAGAAGTGATATTAGTTCCAAAGACCCAAAATGACTCTGTGATCCACCAGCCAGAGTAGGGACTTATAGAGGTCAGGTGATTAATGGAATTTTAGCTCAGGTCTGTCTCAGTTCCAGGATGCAAAATTGGAATAGGCATAGTCAGTAACTGGCAGAATCCTAATATTGGGTCCCTGACTTGGGGAGTCAAGGCTATTTTCATTGGAAAGGACAAGTGGAAACCACTAGAACTGCCCCTACTTAGCAAAATAGTAAACCAAAAGCAATACCAGATTCCTGGAGGCATTGTAGAAATTAGTGTCACCATCAAGGATTTGAAGGAGGCAGGTGTGGGGATTCCCACCATATCGCCATTCAAATCTTCTATTTGGCCTGTACAGAAAACAGATGGTTCTTGGAGGATGACAGTAGATTACCATAAACTTAACCAGATGGTGACTGCAATTGCAGCTGCTTCCCCAGATGTGGTATAATTGCTTGAGCAAAGCAACCATGTTCCCTGGTACCTGTTATGCAGCTGTTGATTTGGCAAATGTTTTTTCTCAGTTGCTATTAGTAAGGACCACCAGAAACAGTTTGCTTTCAGCTGGCAAGGCCAGCAGTATACCTTCACTGTCCTTCCCCAGGGGTTTATCAACTCTCCAACCCAAAGTCATATTGTTCACAAGGATCTTGATCATCTCTCCCTCCCACAAGACATCACACTGGTCCATTATATTGATATCATGTTGACCAGACCTAGTAAGCAAGAAATAGCAAAGGCTCTAGACTTATTAATAAGGCATTTACATGAGAGAGGATGGGAGATAAATCCAGCTAAAATACAAGGGCCTTACACCTCAGTGTAATTTCTAGGTGTCCAGTGGTGTGGGGCAGGTTCAGATATCCCTTCTAAAGTGAAGGATATGCTGTTGCACCTGGCCTCTCCTATGACCAGAAAAAGAGGCACAACACTTAGTTTGTATCTTTGGATTTTGGAGACAACACATTCCTCATTTGGAATTGCTACTCCAGCCCATTTACCAGGAAACCAGAAATGCTGCTAGTTTTGATTGGGGACCAGAACAAGAAGCAGCTCTGTGTCAGGTCCAGGCTACTGTGCCAGCTGCACTACCACTTGGGTCTTATGGTCCAGTATATCCAATGGTGCCGGAAGTTTCGGTGACAAATAGAGATGCTGTCTGGAGCCTTTGGCAGGCCCCTATATGAGAATCACAATGCAGACCCTTAGGATTTTGGAGCAAAGCCCTGCCATTCTCTGCATATAACTATTCCCCTTTGGATAAAGAGCTTTTGGCTTCCTACTGGGACTTAGTGGAGACTGAATGCTTAACCATGGACCATCAAGTTACCATGAGACCTGAGTTGCCTCTTATGAGCTGGGTATTCTCTGAACCACCAAAGCATAAATTTGGGAATGCACAGCAACATTCCATAATAAAGTGGAAGTGGTCTATACAAGATATGGCATGAGTGCATACTGAAAGCCCAAGTAAGTAACATGAGGAAGTAGCCCAAATGCCCCTGGTCACCACCCCTGAAATGTTACCTTCTCTTTGCCAGCCCACCACTTTGGCTTCTTGGGGAGTTCCTTATAATCAGTTGAAGGAGGAAGAGAAAATTCATGCCTAGTTTACAGATGGTTCTGCACGGTATGCCAGTACCACCCAAGAGTGGACAGCTGCAACACTGCAGCCCCTTTCTGGGACATATCTGAAGGACAGAGGTGAGGGTAAATCCTCCCAGTGGGCAGAACTTTGAGCAGTACACTTGCTTGTTCATTTTGCTTGGAAGAAGAAATCGCCAGAGGTGCATTTGTACACTGATTCATTGGCAACTGCTGGATTCATTGGCTGGATGGTCAGGGACTTGGAAGGAACATGATTGGAAAATTGGTGACAAAGAGGTCTGGGGAAGAGCTATGTGGATAGACCTTTTTGAGTGGGCAAAAAATATGAAAATATTTGTGTCCCACTTGAATGCTCACCAGATGGTGACTTCAGCAGAGGAAAATTTTACTAATCAAGTGGATAAGATGACTCGCTTTGTGGCTAATGCTCAGCCTCTTTCCCCAGCCATTCCTGTTAATGACAATGAGCTCATGAACAAAGTGGTCATGGAGGTAGGGATGGAGGTTATGCATGGGCTCAGCAACACAGACTTCCCCTTACCAAGGCTCTGCCAGCAGCAGAGGCCCACACTCAGCTCCCGATATGGCACCATTCCTCGAGGTGACCAGTCTTCTACTTGGTGGCAGTTGACTGCATTGGACCACTTCCACCATGGAAGTTTTAATTGGAATAGACACATACTCTGGATATGGTTTACGTTTCCTGCATGCAATGTTTCTTCCAAAACTACCATCCATGGGCTTACTGAATGTCTTATCTACCACCATGGCATTCCACACAACATTGCTTCTGATTAAGGGACCCATTTTATAGCAAATGATGTGTGGAAATGGGCACATGCCCATGGAATTCATTGGTCTTACCATGTTCCCCTTCACCCTGAAGCAGCTGGATTAATAGAACAGTGGAATGGCCTTTTGAAGACTCAATTAAGGGGCCAACTAGGTGGCAATACCTTGCGGGGCTGGGGCAATGTTCTCCAGGAGGTTGTGTATGCTCTAAATTAGTGTCCACTCTATGGTGCTTTTTCTCTCATAATCAGCATCCATGGGTCCAGGAATCAAGGGGTGGAAAAGGGATTGGTACCACTCACTATTACCCCATTACACCCTTGGAAAATTTTTGCTTCCCCGTCCCTGTAACCTCAAATTCTGCTGGTGTACAGGTTTTAGTCCCAAAAGGAGGAGTGCTGTCATCAGGAATCAGAACAGTATTTTCATTGAACTGGAAGTTAAAACTGCCACCTGGCCTCTTTGGGCTCCTCTTATCTCTGAATCAATAGTCAAAGAAGGGAATTACTCTACTGGCTGGGGTGATTGATCCTGACCATCAAGGGGAAATACAACTGCATATACATAATGGGGGTAAAGAAGAGTTTGCCTGGAATACAGGAGATCCTCTAGGGCATCTCCTAGTACTTCTTTGTCCTCTGTCAATGGAAAATTGCAACAACCCAGTCCATGGAGGACCAACAATGACCCAGAATCTTCAGGAATAAA
Organism: Dasypus novemcinctus; assembly: GCF_030445035.2. NCBI lineage: Eukaryota > Metazoa > Chordata > Mammalia > Cingulata > Dasypodidae > Dasypus > Dasypus novemcinctus. The sequence continues at coordinate 38,348,518 of NC_080704.1, forward strand.
AGTTGGGTCAACCCACTAGGCAAGGAACATGGCCAGTTGAAGTGCTTACTGAGGGTAATGGAAACATGGAATGGGTAGTGGAAGAAAGTAATGATAAATATGAACTTCAACAACATGACCTGTTACAGAAATGAGGACTATAATGTTCATGAATCTCTCTTCCTTGTTTCATTATGATGATGATTGCATATGTACACAATACAAATTTATTTGTCTTCTTAACCAAACTTTTCTCTTATTGTATAACAAGTTGTTTCAGTTCCATGTCATAATGTTTGAGGATATCAAGTTTGAGAGTGAATATTACCCAAAAACTTGCACCATATTCCGTATGGAATTAATGCATTTCTGGTTGTACACAGGAGGGTTGAACATTGTTAGGCAGATGTGTGTGTGTGTGTGTATAATTTCCCCCCCTCCCCTGGTTGTCTGTTCTTGGTGTCTATTTGCTGCGTCTTTTAAAAAAAAAAAAAAAAAGGGAAAGTGATTCCAGCATTAAGTGAGAATTTCCCAACTCATCTTTGGACAGCCAGCATCTCCCAGAACTCGTCAATAACCTTCATTGGCCTTTCATTGGGGCCCCTGGTTTGCAGCCTGCCTTTGGAACCTGGACTGGTGCATCCCCACATTTTTTGACAGCCAATGTCTCCCAGAACTTGTCAAGAACCTTCTTTGGACTTTCATTGGAGCCCCTAGTTGCAGCCTGCCTGCGGAACCTGGACTTGTGTATACTCATGGCTGTGTGAGAAACTTATAAAATCGTATACTATTGACAGATATCTCTTGTTGATTCTGTTTCCCTAGAGAACCCTGACTAATACAGTATCCTTCGAAAATTTTTCTTTTCATTTGTTTGTTGCTGTCATAAGGGCACATATTTTTTATTTTAAGATTTATTTTTTTTAATTTCTTTCCCCCCTCCCCCCATTGTCTGCTATGTCCATTCACTGTGTGTGGGCTTCTGTGTCCACTTGGATTCTTGTCAGTGGCACTGGGAATATGTGTCTCTTTTTGTTGCATCATCTTGCTGCATCAGCTCTCCATGTGTGTGGCGTCACTCCTGGGCAGGCTGCACATTTTTCGTGCAGGGTGGCTCTCCTTACGGGGTGCACTCCTGGCTTGTGGGGCTCCCCAATGCGGGGGACATCCCTGCATGGCACACACATATTAATGACTATATATTGACATTCTGTTCATTGATATTTTTTTTTATTCTAACTCCCCATAAACAAGAATCCTGGGTGCTGTCATTTCCTTATACTATGGACTTGCAGGGCATTTTGTTGAAGCTCTCCAAAGCTTGTGTACTTGAGTTTCTGGTGCTAAACTTACTGTCTTCTGTCCTTGGGGGCTGCTTTAAGCCTTGTTTAGATCATGTGTATTGAATGTATTGGGATATTAATAGTTTCTTTTTATGAAGTTCACATGAGTCTCTTGAAATCATTGCTTAGTAGAGAATGTAAAAGTATTTCAAGATTTTGTTCCTGGGGAATTTCAAAGTCAAAGCACCAAAGTTATTCCTCAGTCTAAATCCAAATTCCCTAAATTCCTAATTTCCCTAAATTACCTCTGAGATCCTTTCAACTACCCTGTGCAGAAAATGGAGAGAATATTGGATTTTGGGCAAACAATGGTCCACTTCATTAAATGTTGCCACTGAAATCTCTATTGTTTCCTCCAGCTCTCTTGATCCAAGGGATGACATAAAACAGAGATGAGAGCGAAGTATTTTGGCACTTTTTAAAAAGGCAAACACATATCACTTTAGTCACATTGTTAATAATAACACAAGAATTGTTTAAAATGTACAAAACTCACTAAGAGTAGAATTACAAGGAAGCAACTTTTTGCCATGTCCAAGGGGGGAAGCTGAACAAATGAGCACTTCCAGCTGGTTCAGAAAGGGGTTGGAATGACACCTGTGATGGCTAAAAACTGTCATGGCAACCCAGACCTCAAGGGGTCCAATGGTTACAATGACAAATGATAGGACATTCTTTCTCTTGACCTGACAAATCTTTCCCTATCATTCCTTTGACTTAGTTTGCTAGGACTGCTTGGCAAATTCTTCTCAGGCCTGGCTTTCGGGTAATTACAGTTTCACCTTTATATTGTGCCTTTATGCATCTGTGCTAATGTCAAAGTTACTATATGAGGTTTCCTTTCTAGAGTAAGAGTGGATGCTAAGCAATGACATTTTTAACTTAGGTTCAACCCTCACCCTTCCTCATCACCACCCCAATCACAAACTCTTTTACTCACCTCCTATGGTACATTTATAGTATTCATGTCTTTTTAATTGATTTTGAGAAAGTAAATACAATAAAAATGAAAAGTTCAAAGACAATCTGACATTTACTGTCAAAACTGCAAAAAGTCATTCTATTTAAACTCTGGATATTGGCATTTTCTGAAGTAGTTGTTCTAAAATCTGAGATAGATTTTTTTTTTCTGCAGCTGTATTGATTTCATACAGATTCAGTCATTTATTGGTTCTTCTGACAGAGCTTTTTCTTTTTGTAGGTGTGTAAATATGTTATTGAAGATACTTTGTTATTTACCAAAGAATCAAATTTGTAGGATTCAGTTAAAGAAAACTACTACTGTTTTTTCCTTGCTTTCTTGAAAGAAAAGAAGCAGTTTACTTGTCAGGTGCTCTGGATTTTTGCACTTAAGTCTTTCAGTATTTATTTTGCTTGAGGTTGTTTGCACTAAAAAGCTAAAATTACAGCACCCATGACAAGTTTATTTTCCCCCTTTTTCCTCCTCCTGCCATGAATTGTCTAGTGTTTTATGTGAATGTTAATATTCTGTCTCCATTTCTCCTGAAGTATCACTTAAATTTTTTTTTTTTGAAATCAGAGGAGTTGTGGGTATACAGAATAATCATGCATAAAATACAGGATTCCCATATACCAGCCTGTTACTAATAACTTTCATTGTTGTGTACATTTGTTACAATTGATGAAAGCATATTTTCATAATTATATTATTAATGGTAATCTATGGTTTAACCAAGGGGAAATTTTTAAGTTTATTTAATAATTCAAATATTTGTCGACTATTTTGAACTTTCTGTATTCACAAGTATGCCATTTGAATGCAGTTTTTAAACATCTTTCTACTTGTTAAACATCCCCCACTCAAATACGCTTAATAAAATCACCAGTACTATGTGGAATAGAAGTAGATAAAAAAGGTGTCCTGGTCTTGCTTTTGTTCTAAAAGGAAAACTTTTAACATGAATTGTACTGATTCTTTTCCAATTTGTTGATATTTATTTAGAATTTTCCTTCTATAGTCATGAGAAACTGGCCTACTTATTTTCATTCCTTCCAATGGCTTTGTCAGATTTTTTAAATCTAGGTTATGTCAACCTCATAAAAGAAGATGCTATGCCATACTCCTTTTTGACTATCTGGATGAGTTTGGGTAGTATTTGGTAATATTTTTCCATAAATGTTTCAGAGATTTAACCAGTAAAGCCATTTGTTCTAAGGTTTTCTTTGTGCGAAGTTCTCCAATTACAGACTAAAATTATTTAATAGATAAGAGACAATTCTGATTTTGTATTTTCCTTATGCTGTATTCAGTAATTTGAGTGTTTCTGGGAATATTTCCTATCCAAATTTTAGTATTTACGGGCATCAGTTCATAAATTCTTCTTATATTTTAAAAAAATCTATAGAATCCTTATGTATTCTCCCATTTTCATTCTTGATAGTGCCATTTCTTCCTTCTACTTTTCTGTAGTCTTAAGAAGAAAGCTCCTTTTCAGTCAATATTTCTATTTTCTTTGGTTGTCTTCAGTTTTGCTTTTTAACACTGATTTTCAGTAGTTCTACTGTGATGTGCCTACATGTGGGCTTCTTTGTATTTTCTCTGCCTGGGGTGCAGAATTTCTTGAAATTGTGGTTTGATATCTTTAATCAATTTTGGAAAAATCTCAGCCATTATTGTCTGCAATATTGCCCTGCACTTTTCTTTCCTTTCTCCTTTGTGTCTCCAGTTGCATTATGCTAGTCATTTTCACTGTCCTCCAGATGTCTCTGATGCCCTTTTCTGTTACTGCCTCCCTCCACCCTTCCTCCCCGCTGCTATTATCTCCCCCTTCCAGCCAGTGCTATCTTCCCCGCCAGTCCCGACCACAGTACCAATTTATAATCTGCCTTCTCCCTTAGCTACCGCTTACCTCATAGTCATCCGCCTGCTTACGTAGCTAACCCGCCCTAGCTCCAACCCCTCCCTGCACCCAACCCTATAAAACCAAGTGTACTTCCGCAATAAAGCAGACCTGTTCCTGCGCTCAGGCGGTCTCCGTGGTTCTTTCTTAACCGCGCGTCCCCCATGCCTGGAGAACTCCGGCGCTCTCTCCTGGAGTGCCCCTGCCAGCAGTTTCACAGGAGCAAGCCCCCCCCCCCCGATTCTTGGGTCTGAGCGAGGTCGCAACCCTCCAGCTCAGCGACAAAGGCGCCCAACGTGGGGCAAGCTCCTCCCCCTGGCCCCTCTCTGCTGCTGCTGCTGCTGTGAATCAGACGGCTCATCCTCTTCTCCAGGTAGGGACCCCTCGCCGTCGTCCTGTCTCTATTTGAACATGGGCGCCTCTCTATCTACGCGTCAGGCACCACAAGTCAGGGCCCTCGCCGCCCTGCTCGATACCAACGGAGTCCGCGTTTCCCTGCGGCAACTCCAAAAATACTGGGACCTTCTGCTCCCCTTTAATCCGTGGCTCGCCACTTGCCAACTCTGGAGCCCGGACACGTACTCGCGACTCATAGATCGAGTCGCCTCTGCAATGGAACATGAAAAACGCTCCTTCCCGCCAGGCCTTTTACCCGTTCTCGTCGCCATCCGTGCCTGTCTCCTCGGTGCCCCATCCGAGACTATTCATGAGGCTTCTCCCAAACAACCTCTAGACTGTGATCCCAATGAGTCCGCTGACACTGACTCTCTGTCTGACCAACTTGCGGCCGCCCTCGAGCGTGAGCCCCCCCGTCCGAGCTCCCCGCGGCACACAGAGACTGCTCCTGCGGCTCCCCAAGATGGCGAACTTCCGCCTTCTTCCTCCACCTCTGCCCAAAATGGCGCACTTCCAGCTTCTTCTTCACCGGGCCCGGAGCCCGCCGGCGGGAACAAAGGCGCTTCTTCCCGCCTTTACCCGCCTCTTCCTGCCCTGTCAGCATCCGGCTCCGCCCCGGAAACTGTATGGTCGCCATCTTCTGCTAAACCGGAAGCGCCCCCCGTGCCATTTTGTTCACAACCGGAAACGGAAGTGACTCCCGCGCCATTTTATACCTCACCGGATGTAGCTGCTCTGCCATCTTGTCCAAAACCCGGAAAGGCCCCGCCGCCATTTTGTTGCCGGATAGATGCCGCTAGGCCGCCATTTTTTCAGCTGCATTCCGCTTATCCTCAGCCGCCTCCATATGGCGGTAGCACCCCGCCTGCGCAAACCGCTGCCTCCAGTGCCACGCCTCCTCAAACCCCTCAACTGTACCCACTAAATCTGCAGCCTACGCCGCAACGGCCTCAAACTTGGCTGCCCTTCACAGCAGAAGAGGTTAGGACCCTCCGCAAAGCTGTTAAAGAGGATGGAGTCGGCAGCCCTTATGTGACGCAGCTCCTTGAAGAGCTAGCGACTCAACTCGTTCTCCCATATGATTGGATTTCCCTAGCCCATGCCATCTTAACGCCAGGTCAATTTCTTGAATGGCGCGCTCACTACCAAGCGGCTGTTGACCGGCAAGTAGTAGAGAATGCCCAAGCTGGCGTCTTAGATCCACCTGATGCATATACGGGGATCAACAACTACGCGGACCCTCGTCCATATCTACACATTGACCCAGGATTTTGGCACCAGGTAAAATTCCTCATCCACCGGTCCTTTACTCTAGTCTCCACCAAGCAGCCCACCAAGCTCGCGCAACTGCTTCAAGACTCTAATGAAACTTTCCCAGCATTCGTCGCCCGCGTCCTGGAAGCTTGCCAGTGGAAAATTTCTAGTGAAGACGCTCAGTTCGCACTCGCCAAAGAGCTCATCATAGATGGATGCCTTGGGCCCTTCCGGGCTGTAGTCCTCCCCATACGTGACAAAGCTATCCACGAATGGGTTCTTGCCTGCCGCGACGTTGACCCGCAAGTCAAAACGCTCACTGCTGCCTTTGCTTCTGCCATGGCCATTTCATCTACTCCCACTTCCGTCTGCTTTCGATGCGGTCAGTCCGGCCATTTTGTCCGCGAGTGCCCTCAGCCAGGCCCAGCACCCTGCTCCGCCCTGCCACCGCGAAGACAGAGAGGCCCTTCTACGCCGTGTCCACGCTGTGGGAAAGTATACCACTGGGCTCGTGACTGCCATGCCATCCAAAATTACCAGCAGCCTTTAAACTCCCAGCGGGGCAGGCCTCAGCCCCACCCGCAAGAGGTCCTCAGGAAGACTCCCAAGCCATAATGTGGACGATGCCCATCACACGCCACCAGAGACCCTCATTAGAGCTTAAAATCGATGGACAATGGCTCCATGGGCTTCTGGACTCTGGTGCTGAAGTCTCCTGTGTTCCCTTCGAGATCGCCGCGTTCAATCACTGGCCCCTCGAAACTGGCCCTCAAGTCATCGGCACCACAGGAGCCGCTACCTCCTGGAAAACATCTCAGCCTCTGCACTGGAGCGACCGAGAAGGTCACGAAGGCCAAATTTGCCCACTCATCCTCTCGTCAGTCCAGACGATCTTATGGGGGAGAGATGTCCTCAGCCAGCTAAAAGCCGAATCACCACAGAAGCCTTCTCAGCTGCGCTGCCCCCCCCCATAGGGGCCACTGCTCCCATCGCAAAACCTGACCCTATCCCTCTGGAATGGGACACAGAGGAGCCCATCTGGGTTGAGCAGTGGCCCTTGCCAGCTCACAAGCTACAAGCTCTCTCTGCCCTCGTCGAAGAGCAGCTACAAGCAGGGCATATTGAGCCGTCCACTAGTCCCTATAATTCGCCAATTTTCATCATTAACAAGAAAAACACTGGCAAGTTCCGCCTTCTCCATGACCTCCGTGAGATCAACAAGCATATTAAGCCAATGGGATCACCTCAGCCAGGATGCCCGCATCCCACCGCAGTCCCCCAACATTTTCATGCAGCAACCATCGACATCAAAGACTGCTTTTTCTCTATCCCTCTCCATCCCCGAGACTGTCCAAGGTTTGCGTTCACAGTTCCATGCATCAACAACCAAGGGGCAGCACAGCGATTTCAATGGAAAGTATTACCTCAAGGCATGCGCAACAGCCCTACTATATGCCAGTTGTATGTCAACCATGCCGTTGAGCCGCTGCGCTCCAAGTTTAATCCGGAGCACACATACATCCTCCACTACATGGACGACCACCTTTTGGCAGCGAGCTCCCATGCGCTCCTCAATGATCTGCTCTCGGCAACAATAACAAACCTCTCCAGCCTCGGGCTTACTGTGCAGTCGGACAAAATAAACCTCCAACCTCCTTTTCAATTTTTGGGCTTTCACTTTCACCAGTCCATTCAACCTGCGAGCCCAAAAATTCACGTCTCTCACAAAATGACACTCACTGAGCTCCAACGGCTTTGCGGGCAAATCAATTGGCTTCGATCAGCCCTCCCCATCACAACAGCGCAAATGCAGCCCCTCTTCGAGCTCTTGCAGACCAAGGATAGCCCACCAACTGCAGTTACTCGTAACATCACCATCACCCCCGCTGCCCGAGAAGCCGTCCAACAGGTCAGTGCCGCTCTACAGCAATGCCGCCTAGAGCGGTTTTCCCCTGACCTTCCAGTTTTAGCCTTAATCCTGCCAACGCCAATCACTCCCACAGGCCTCTTATGGCAAGATGGCCCTCTCCTTTTCCTGCATACATCCAAAAGCAAGCTTCCAAAAATTTGCACTTTTATAAGGGCATGGATTGCATTGGCTACTGACTTAGTACTTCTCTCCATGCAAACATAGGGCATCCCGCCGCACACCATTGTTTGGCCTTTAGATGCCAAAGAAGTCACTTCTCTCATCATGAACAATGCTCAAATGCAGAGCTTAGTAGAGCTCTTTCGTGGCTCCTTTGACAACCACTATCCTCATCACCGATTGCTACAAGGAATGTCTCAATTGGCGTTTTCCAACCCGTTCCGTCCACTGCCCGCACGGAACCCAATTCCTTCAGCCATCACTGCCTTCACAGATACCTCTAAAACGGCGTTTGCCACCATCATCTACACTCCTGAGATTCCTGAGCCACGACAACTGCTGTTCGCAAATGACTTTTCCGTTCAAGTAGGCGAGCTTCTAGCTGTCGCTGCAGTCCTCAATCTCCACCCAAACCACCCCCTCAACATCTTTACTGACAGCCTATACACTCTTCAGGTGTGTCGCAGCCTCCCGCTTGCCACTTTCCTGCCAAGTGATTCGAGCATCGATCGGGCGCTCGCCTTCGTGCAGCGGCTGCTTGAAGAACGGCAGCAGCCCTGGTTCATTGCTCACATCAGAAGCCATTCCGGCCTTCCGGGGCCTCTAACTCAAGGAAATGACCTTGCCGACGCTTCAGTGTCCGCCCGCCGAATAAACCCAGTCACCCTTCATGAAGACTCTATCGATGGACCGCGGCTTGGAGACTTTGTCAACCAAGCTAAGCTTCTGCATTCCCAATTTCACTTCTCTGCGCAGTCCATCCGAAAGCTCTTCCCAGACCTACCCATTGAAACCTGCAAACACCTTGTACGCGTGTGTCGGACTTGCGCACCACTGCTGCCACTTGGGCCTTTGCAGCCTCAAGGTGTCAACCCCCACGGCCTCCGCCCGAACTCAAGATGGCAATTAGATGTCACTCATGTCAGCGCATTTGGCCGCCTCAAATATCTTCATGTGGCAATTGACACCTTCTCGCACCTGTGTTATGCCGTCCCTCTCACAGGAGAAAGTGCTAAACATTGCATCAAGGCACTTCGCCAGGCTATTCTGTTCATGGGAATTCCATGGGACCTCAAAACAGACAACGGTCCTGCTTATCGCAGCACCGCCTTCGCCAGCTTCATGCAGATGTATCACATCACGCATCATTTCGGCATTCCATACAACCCACAAGGGCAAGGAATCGTCGAACGCACTCATCAGCAGCTCAAACTGCTTATTCAGAAAGAAAGAGCCTCTTTCCCCCACAAGGCCCCAGCAGACGTTGTAACCGCCTGCCTCATTCACCACAATCTTCTGACTTTTGACAGTCAAGGACTCTCTCCCACCCACAAGCACTGGGGACCTATATGGCAGCCTTCGCAAGTCCCCCTAGTCCATTGGAAAGACCCTGCCACCAATCGTTGGCAAGATCCAGCTCCCCTCCTGGCACAGGGAAGAGGCTTTGCTTGTGTTTTCCCAGATTCTGAGCCGCAACCTCTCTGGATCCCTGGGCGCTGTGTCCGGTCTGCCACCGACCCGCTGGTCCCAGTAAATGATCAACGCCCTGTGCCTTCAGTGAGAGACAACATTGACAGTGGATATGGCCCAGAAATTGCCCCATTCACTCGAATCCAGCACCAATTGTCATCAAAAGACGCCCACTCTTAAAAACGATATAGATCCCTACCCTGCCCTCTTTACCCCCCTCATGCTGCCCGCTCGCCACGCGTGGAGAGCGAGGAGTTTTCTCTTCTTTTGTCTTCACAGATGCCGCTCCGCCAAACGATGCCTCTACACTGCCTCGCGACCACTCTCTTCACCCTGGCTTTCCTCACTCTCCCAGCCACCGCCAACCCGAGTCACCAGCCCTTCAACTGGACCCTCTCCAACTGGAAATCAGACACAATTCTCGCCTTCAACGTCACCGCGGGGGTGCCTTCCTTCTCACTTCACCTTTGCAGCCTGACTGGCCAAGCTCCTGACTGCTATCCAGGATGTCAAGGCCAGGGCTGTTATGGTGGCGGAGCATACGCCATCGCCGGCCCTCAGGGTCCCCCCATTTCGGGCTATTACATCTGCCCCTCCTCTATTGCCTCCTCCTCCACTTCCTGCCATGACCCCGCGCATTTCTTCTGTCCCTCATGGGGATGTGAAACCATGGCTGTTGGCTGGGCTAAACCCTCCAACAGAGATCCTAACCTCTACTTGCTCAGCAAGCAACTGTCCCCACGTCACCAAAACGTCTCCCTCCTCGTCAAAGACCCCTCAGCCGACACTTGGCTCATGGGTCGTACTTGGGGAATCCGTCTCTACATGACTGGTTACGATTCTGGAGCCTTCTTCACAATCCAGAAGAGGCCCCCCTCTAGTCAACCTGCAACTGACATCGCCCAAACCAAGTCCTTAACCCGCCGCCCCTCATGTCCACCACCCCTTCCGCGTTCCCCCCTTCCTCTTCTTCGTTTCACGCTTCACCGCCGGCCCGCTTTCAACTACCTCCCACTAAGTATTCCAGCCCTCTCATAAACCTAATCAGAGCTTCGTACGCTTCTCTAAACTCCTCTCACCCCACCCTCACCAAGAGCTGTAGGCTCTGCCTATCCCCCTCTCTTCCTTTATACGAGCCCGTCGCCGCAAACCTCACCTTCAGCGAGTCCTCCAGAAATTCTCCTACCGGATGCAACTGGAACATTTCCTCTGTTCCCCTAACCTTCCAATCTGTTTCCTCCGCAGGGCGCTGCGTTCATTCTTGCCAAGGTCCCCATCCCCTTGTGCACGCCTGCTCCAGCTACACCTCTCCTAGCGCTTCCGCCAAATTCTTAATCCCCCATAACACCTCCCAATGGCTTTGTACCTCCACCGGATTAACCCCCTGCCTCAACGTCGCCACCCTAAATGCCTCTAAAGAGACCTGCCTGCTTATTTTCCTTGCCCCACGAGTCCTTTTCCATGGAGATGACGACTTCTTCCTCTCTCTCCATGCCCGACACCTCTCCTCCCACATTCAAAAAAGAGAGCCTGTCACTGCCCTTACCGTTGCCACTCTCTTAGGTCTCGCTGGGGCAGGCACAGGGATCGCCGCCCTTGTGCAATCCTCCTCTCTCTCCTCCCTCCGGCAGGCAGTCGATCAAGATATCACCTATCTCCAAGAAGCTGTTGAGCATCTAAAAAACTCCCTTAACTCCCTCTCTGAGGTCGTTCTCCAAAACCGCCGCGGCCTTGACCTCCTCCTGCTCAAAGAGGGGGGCCTCTGCGCTGCCCTTGGAGAAGAATGTTGCGTCTACGCCAATACCACCGGTCTCGCGGAAGATAGCCTACCAAAGGTCCGCGAAGGCCTGGAACGACGCCAAAGAGAACGCAACAACGCAAGCTACTCCTATACACTCTTCCACTCTCTCCTCCCGTACCTACTCCCATTCCTAGGCCCCCTTATCATTATCCTTTTAGCCCTCACTGTAGGCCCTTGGGCCATCAAAAGAATAGTACATCTTGCCAAAGACCAAGCCAATGCAGTGTTCAGCTCCTTTGTGCAAGTCCATTACCAACGTCTTGCCACCGATGAGCCCTCCCCCCACCGTCCTCTTCGCCCTCTCCGCCCACGAGACCTACTCTAGCCACTTCCTGTCATTTCCTTTTCCCCTGATGGGAGTTCTAGGGCATCGCGAAGCCACTTTTCTGGCAAGGCTCGATGTGCGTCTAGCGCCGGCGCGCACCGACCCTAAGGGCCAATGCATGCATCCTGGCCAGATGCTATGTCATTCGCCCATAGCCAGCTGGGTTCGCCCCCTTTTACCCCTCGCCTTCCCCAACCTATTCTCCTTCTCCCTCTTTGTTTCCCTTTTTAAAACAAAAAGAGAGCAATTGTTACTGCCTCCCTCCACCCTTCCTCCCCGCTGCTATTATTTCCCCCTTCCAGCCAGTGCTATCTTCCCCGCCAGTCCCGACCACAGTACCAATTTATAATCTGCCTTCTCCCTTAGCTACCGCTTACCTCATAGTCATCCGCCTGCTTACGTAGCTAACCCGCCCTAGCTCCAACCCCTCCCTGCACCCAACCCTATAAAACCAAGTGTACTTCCGCAATAAAGCAGACCTGTTCCTGCGCTCAGGCGGTCTCCGTGGTTCTTTCCTAACCGCGCGTCCCCCACGCCTGGAGAACTCCGGCGCTCTTTCCTGGAGTGCCCCCACCGGCGGTTTCGCAGGAGCAAGCCCCCCCCCCGATTCTTGGGTCTGAGCGAGGTCGCAACGCTCCAGCTCAGCGACACTTTTCTGTATTTCCATTAATTTTGCTCCCTGTGTTTCAACCTGAATATTTGCCAGATAATTTTGATAACTATGATATCTGTTGGTTTGTTTCTATTATCTCTTTTATTTTTCTCCTGTTCCTGATTTTTGGTATATTTTAAAAAAATTCTGTTCAATTCTAGAACAGCATTAAGTCTGATAAGTCTCTAGAAAATGGTATTTTCCTCAAGGTAGAGTTACTCCACATACCATGATAAGCAAAGTGAATGAGGGATAATATGAATTCAAACAGAGATTCATTCAGCAGACCAAGCCTGGGTTTCAGTTTCTGATAGATTCATTCTACTTCTGGTTGTCACCTTCTCCTCATGGTCAGTCCTTCCATGGTCCCAAATGAGAGCCTAGGGCCTTTGCTAAAAACTTCTTTTCCTTGGCATATTTGGAATACCAATTGACTCCTTGGCACCAGAAGATTGTTGAAACATCTATTAGTCTGCTCTTAGCAGTTTTCAGCATAGTTTCTCAGACTTTTGCCCTCTACAGCCTAATAATTTAGCAAATACCTTGAGATCAAACTTGACCTCACACTTTGCCTCTTCTTTCTCACTAGGGATGTTGGTTAGTCCCTCAAGTCCTGTCTGCCTTGGCAGCCCCATGCTTCAATTTTGTCTCTCCTGCTTTGTGAGGTTGCTGGGAGCACTGCTGGATTTTTTGCCTCTTGAGTAGATTTGCAGCCCCTTGCTCCATGTGAAGAATCAGCAAGCGTTACTAGGATAATTCATCTCACACTATCACTTCTTTGCAGTTTACTTCTTTCCAGAACTTCAGTTCCTCCAATTCTGTTGCAATCTGATGTGATGGTTTTGAAAGCATATGCTTGAAAAGCTTTCTTGTTGTTGGTATTATTATCAGTTTTATGCTGAAAATAAAACAGGTTTATAAAGGGGGTGCAGAGCAAGTTTATTGAGCTAAAGTTACATTAATGCAAGATCAGCACCAAAAAGGTTGAGTTGGGGAAGCAGTTTTTATGGCAGCTTGAGACAAAAGGACGGTGTAGGGTGAATGGGGAAGGATAAGGGGGACATGATTTATGCTTGGTACATGCATTCCATGTACTATGGGGTTACAAGGCTACAGGGCTGTTTGACCAGGGTATCCTTGAGGGCCAGGTCATTAATTAGCAAGAGGGATGTTGATGTAAGGTTATCTGGTGAAGATCAGCAGAACTTGCTGGTGTCAGCTTGAATTCTTTGATACAGTTCTTCCTCCCAGGCTGGGGCATGGGGATTTTATCAGCACCTCAAAGGATTATTGGTCTGTCAGCCTGCTTCCCTTAATCTCCATTTCTTCTTTATAATTCCCTGGACAAAATGGAAGCTCAAGCAAATTGAGATGGTTAGTAAAATCACTTATCATTCCTGTTTCACAGCCCTTTGGTTGTTTTGTGGCAGGAACCTTGGTTTTCACAAGCTACTCCATCACAGCCAGAAGTGGAAAGCCCATCAAGCCAAACTGATTATTTATTTATTTATTTTTAACTGCTACACCACGAGGCAACAGACTTGGTCACTGAATTAACTTTGAAAACCTTAGGAGCAATCCACACTGGAAGTAGGCACACTCACTGAGTTGTAGAGAAGAGGTGGGAGAGACTACTTGAGGGTGGCTAGGAAGTTCTCACCAATGTTCATGTATCCCTTATCCCACCAGGCAGCAGCATGGGTAGCTCCACTGATCTGGGCCATTCCTCGGCTTAAGGAACACACTAAAATTATTCCAAGGCAGTGAGTGGTTACAGCAGGAAAATAATTTATTTTATTGTTTTTTTTCCCTCCAACTTGGTTCTCCTGCTGTCAAACTCAGCTCCTCTCCCCAGCTCAGGCTGCAGGCACTCCTTCCCTGAGGTTCTACTTAGGTACCTGAACCCAAGGACCATTATTCTCCCTAGGGGTTTATCAGGACAATATAGATTAGTTCTTGGAAGTGGTATTTCCTTCCTGTAGGGTGGCACAGTGTGGGAGCGCGGGGACAGCAAGGGTTGGCTCGTCTCCAGGCGCCGGTGCGAGTCGGACCCGGGTGGCGGGAACGGGCGTTAAGGCCCTCCGCTTGGGGTTCGGGCGTACTGCCCGCCCCTCTGCCCAGCTGCACCCGCTTCCCCCTCGGTGGCCTAACCCCGCCTCTCCCCCAAGGGCCGCCGCCACGCCATGACAGCCCCGCCTCGCTGCCACCGAGAACCCTGGCTACCCCGTCTTCTGCCCGCAACCAGTGATGCACCCCTGCACGAACCTATCAGCCGTCTGCCGCCCCCCGGCCACGCCCCCTGCCCCTCCCCCGACTTCGCCCTATATTAACCACTTACTTCCTGAATAAATCAGACTTGCGCACAGATCCTGGTCTCCTCGGTAGTCTTCTTCCTAAGGCGCGTCCTCCGCACCTTGCCGGCCCTGGAGCGCCTTCTCGGAAGGCCCCTCCGTGTGTTGCAACCCTCCGCCCGAGCCCACACCGCCCCTGCAGCGGCCTTCCGGGCGAGCCCACACTGCGACACCTTCCCTTTTCTATAATTTATCTGTATGATATTTTTGTGATACCACCAGCATCTTTAATCATCTTGGGAGGAAAATGAAGTTTGTGTGCAATAATTTCCTTTCCTCTGTCTCCTACCATGGTTCTAAAGAATGCTGTGTTCCTTATCGGGGTAGGAAGAGTGGCTTCCCAAGGAAGCCCTAATCTCCTGAACCTCTGAATAGGCAACATTACATGGCAAAAGGATTTTTCAGATATAATTAAGGTTACTAATCAGTGACCTTCAGATGGGGAGCATATCTGGGTTATCCAGATGGATCCAATCTAATCATATTATCTCTTAAAAGCAAAGAACTTTCTCCTTCTGGAGGCAGAAAAGATCTAGCAGAAGTCAGAGAGATTTGAAGATGGAGGGGCAACAAGACAAAGAAGGCAGGAGGCCATAAAATGCTGAAAGTGGCCCCTGGAAATAAAAAGCTCAGCCCTACTATCTCAATAAACAGAATTTTTCAGTCAACTGAATGAACTAACACTCTATCCCACTCTAGAAAAATTTTTCCAATCCTTACAAAAAATAGGCCCTTGAGTCACTAACATTTCCTACTGTAAGGAAATTGTACATAAAACTATAAACATGCTTGTATTTGAGGTCAAAATAAATAAAAAGAGGGACCCCTGTTAATACCAGAAACTCCACCTCTCCAGTTGCTTCCTATCTATCCCAAAGCAAACTCATTGCTGAAATCACTATATATAACAGAATTATTAGCATTTGAGGAGCTATTAAAAACCACCACACCAGGGAACCAAAAGAGTCTATACAGCTGAAAAAGGAGAATTGCATCCATCGGCCATGTGGAATCTAATCCCCCTCTCGATTTAGAGGTGGACAGGACATCACCATCTCAGGGTCCTCAGGATGGAGGAATAAAATACGGATTAGAGTGGACTTACTGGTATTCTACTATAAAATTATTGTGGCTATAGCAATGAAAGAAATTATATCATTGATGTGGAGACAGTGATCACGGCAGTTACTAAAGGCAGAGAGAGGGAAAAAGAGGTGTGATAAGGGGGCAATTTTGGGACTTGGAATTGTCCTCAATGATATTGCAGGGACAGATGCAGGACATTATATATCCTGCCATAACCCACTGAATGGACTGGGAAAGATTGTAAACTACAACATAAACTATAATCCATGCTGTGTAGCAGTGCTTCAAAATGTCCTTATCAAATGCAATGAATGTACCACACTAATGAAAGAGGTTGTCGATGTGAAAGGAGTGGGGTGTGTGGGGAGTGGGGTGTATGGGAACCTCTTATATTTTTTAATGTAACATTTTGTGTGATCTATGTATCTTTAAAAAAAGAGATAGTAAAAAAAGAAAGAAAACCTATCTTATGGTTTGAAATTTTCAAGGTGTTTAGCTAAAGGAACTAGCAATAACCAAATCCTAATATCACATTCCTATTGTGCAACACCAAATAACCTCTAGAACATTTTATGCCAGCCACAGCCTCATATACCAGTTCTGTATAGATATCGATCAACTTCACCAATGTGTAATCTGACAGAAACTTGCCTTGGCTTCATTCACCTACCTATTTCTTCCAGGGGAGACATTTAGCAATTACAAATGATAACTCAGAAGTGTATAGAGTTAATCCTTATGTGCAGTCATTCACTATGAGGAGCTGAGGAGGCAAGAGGTGGTCCCTCTTGCAAACTCTGGGAAAGCTGATGTAAGATGCATTTCTCAAGGCTCCTTAGAAAGTGCAGGTGGAACCTGTTTCCAGTTGCCAGAAACAGTAAGGTATTTTTGTATTGGCTTTCTTCCTTCTTTGTCATATTCTTCTGGTCCCTCTCATCTGCTCATTGCCATAAATTCCCAAATAAACTATTTCAGTCATTGCCTTAAGTTCTGCTTCTTTTGGGGTGTTAAATAAAACAAAATGGCTATCTGCATTAGACTTTGCCAGGAGGGGACCCCCTTTCTGAGAAAGGTTTTTCCAGAAGACAAAAACAACTGACCTACAGGGGTTTTCCGAGAAAACAGAAACATACCTTATAGAGTTGCTGATAAGCAACACCTGGCTATAAAACTAGTTTTAGTCCAGTAGAAATAGGTAGGCGAATGAAGCCAAGTAGAGGTAGCTTGTCAGAATGAACAAACATACCAAACTAAGCAATGCATATCTGCTCCCCACTTTTGTAAGATCACCCAATGTAAAATGGAAATACTGTCAGCCATCAGAACATTTCCTGAATAGCTTCTGCATCCAACGTACGAGATTCACTTTTCCACTCTCTCAGCCAAGCCCCCCTCTACTTTCTGAATGGGATGCTGCCCAATTAATGAATCTCTCAATAAATCTGTGAGATCCTAAACAGCATAAAAATTTTTTCTTTTATCAAGGCAACCAAATCTAAATCAACCCATCTCAGACCACAGCCATTTTCCTCCATGAAGTCTCTGAAGGATATAGGGGTATAAATAAAGTGACAAAATAATATATTATATGCTGGGATTGGGTCCTAAACATCAAGGCATAAATTTGGAAAATGCAGATTTAACCAAGACAAAATCCCTTTCCCTAAACTACATTGGCTTTAGATCAAATCAGGCCCACAATTTTTACCCAGCTCATATCTAAATCAGAATTCAGAATCTTACCAAATTGTAACCACATGGAAGTAGAAAAAGATGGAAATCTCAAAAATATCCTGTTTAAGACAACAGACTAAAAGATTTCCATTTTGTGAGCTTTCCTACTTTTAAGTGAATTGTCAGTCTGTAGTGATATAATAGTGTCAATGTCACCTGTATATAAAGGCTTCTTCCACACTGACATTGTAGAATTTCCAGTCTTTATGTTGACTATTTTTTGTTCTTCATCTATTTTGGTGTAAGGATTTATTTTGATGTTTGTATTTAAATTTACTTAAAAATGGAATTTATCTAAGAAGTTGCCTCAATATCATTTATTCAATAAAGTTTCTTTTCACTGGTTTACAATGACAAATTTATTTTAAAAAATGGATTTTCTGGAATGCTTTCTGGACACTCTTAGTCCATTTAATTATTTGTCTTTTTCTTGATCTAACTACTCAAGCATTATATTTTATGTTAACATATAGTGGTGGTAGCCTCTACTCAGTTTTCTTCCTTAGAATTTTTATGGCCAATCTCTCATGCTTTCTTCATGCTTGCTCTTTTCATAAAAATATCAGCATAAACTTTTCAGTTTTGTGTGATAAAAATCCTATTTTGCTATGGTACACATTAAGCTTAATTCAAAACTTAATTTAGGAAAAAACAGCATAGTTATAATACTGAAGTTTCTAATAAAAGGGTACTGTATAAGAACATTTATTTAAGTATTTTAAAAATATTATTTAATGCAGTTTCCCTATTTTCTTCAGATGAATCCTAAAATACAATGTAAAATTTAATTCTAAGGCTTTATGTTTTTTATTGTTTTAGTAGTTGTTTATGATGTTATTTTGAATATGAAAACTTCAAACACTGCTTTTCATGACTGGTTATATTTTGTATAGGGCAAAACTACTGAATTATATATATACATATATATATATTTAATAATCTTTAATATTGTAATACTGTTTAATTGCTTCTCATAAATTTTCCAGGCATGTCTCTACAATTATAACATCATCTACAAATAATGAATATTTTTCCTGACCCCTTGTAATATTTAGGCCTCTTATGGCATAAAATTAACTGAATTGGCTGGCAATTCCCAAATAAAGTTAATAATAAAAAAGTTAGTCAGCACCCATTTTTATTATCATCTTTCAAAAGAATGTTCTAGTATTTCCACATTTAACATGCTTGTGGCTCTTTATTTCTGTTATATATTTAAAATTGTTAATGGGATATATATTTACTATTTTTAATCTATGTATATTTCTTTTTATTAAATACTCTTTTAACATCTTTTGAGATGGTTGTTTACCATTCATCAATTATTACAAGGATATGAGGATAATTTTTTCACATATCTTGACAATAATTATAATTAAATAATTGATAATTAAAATTCAATCATCCTTGCATTTCTAGACTGAAGTATTTTTGGTCATGATACATTGTTATTTATTAAGGTTAATCATGACTTATGTAATCCAAATGTTAAGTTTTATTCATCTAGTTTGATATCTATATTAATATTTAAGAGAGTGATTTCTAAGCCTCTTTGTGCATTTGATTACTGATTAATTGATAGGAAAAATTATAATTTTTTGTTTAAGAACTACAAATATGATTCTTCTCTTGTTCTCTCACAAAAACTTCCTTTTAAATGTCTTCTTTTGGTTGTAGATTATTGACATATTTCTCGATTTCTTTCCTTTCACAGTCATTGGTTTGCTAATTTTTTTTTACACAATTTTGGACAATTATATGAATATGGAAATGGAGACATTTTTTCGAATTTATTGATCATGACTTGTAGCCTAACACATGGATAATATTTGCAAACACTCTAGTTATTTTATATCAAAAATAAAGTATGAGTGGTGGACTTGGCCCAGTGGTTAGGGCGTCCGTCTACCACATGAGAGGTCCACAGTTCAAACCTGGGGCCTCCTTGACCCGTGTGGAGATGGCCCATGTGCAGTGCTGATGCGCACAAGGAGTGCCCTGCCATGCAGGGTGTCCCCGCATTGGGGAGCCCCACGTGCAAGGAGTGCACCCCGTAAGGAGAGCCGCCCAGCATGAAAGAACGTGCAGCCTGCCCAGGAATGGTGCCTCACACACAGAGAACTGACACAACAAGATGACGTAACAAAAAGAAACAACGATTCCCGTGCTGCTGACAACAACAGAAGCAGACAAAGAAGATGCCGCAAATAGACACAGAGAACAGACAACTGAGGTGGGGGGGCAGGGGAGAGAAATAAATAAATAAATCTTAAAAAGAGAAGAAAGTATAATATATTTTCAGTGTATGGAAATTGATACTCTTACTGATTATATTTTCAGATTTGGTGAATATCAATTTATGTTCTCAGATAAGTCACTTTCATATTTCACAGAAAGTTTATTGTAGTTATTAGGTTACAGTGGAGATGCAAGGATAAACTAATTCAATAATAAGAATGAATAATACATTATTTTTAAAAATGGGGCCTTGAGAGTACTAGAGGTCTCATGACTTCTACTTGACATCTTTAATCACACTGAAAAAATACTTGGCTAAGAAAAAATATCTTCCTTTTTTCAATATATTTAAGGTCCCCAATAAAGCCAAACACATGAAAAGTCCAGTAATAAAATTAAAATAATATTTTCACTTGTCTTTTCATTCTTTTAACAAGGTCTTTCACAGAGCAAAAGAATTTAATTTTGAAGAAGTCCTAGCACTGAGTTATTTTGTTTGTTTGATAGATCGTGCTTTTGGTTTCATGTCTAAGTACTCTTCACTAAGCCTTAGTGAGATGGCATAAAATAAATTATATTTGGTGCCTCGTCATCCTGCATTGTTTAGTCATAAGTTTCCCTTCTAGGTGACCAACCCAGTTAACCCAGCCCTGGGCATAACACCAATTAGCAGGGCCCCCACCTCTATGTGATTTGGGATAATAAAGGTACCTGCACTTCTACCCTTTGCATACTTTACCAGCAAAGAAGTTACTCCCACATGGTTTGTATGATAAGCTGCCCTCAGCTTCTCCAAACTGCTTTTGCTGCTTCCGCTTTTCCTGCCCTATAGTTTGAAACCACCAATCCCGTATCCCTGGAAAAATCTTATCCCTCCCATCTGGGTCACCATAAAGGCAAGAGCTAGGACCCACATGTAATGCCTCCTCCCCAAACCTCCTACCCCACTCCTCCACAGACCCCCACAGGAGCCTATGTTAGAGAGAAGTCTAAAACAAGGCCCCTCTGCTGCCCTCATTCTCCCCTCCCTCCTCCAGGCACTTTGATCTAATAAAGCTGTCCTTTCATGTATTCTTGGCTAGCTGGTATTCTAGAAAATGAATCCTAGAGCTAAAGTTGCTCAAAGCAGATACCAAAAATTGATTGGCTTTTAAGAATAGATATTTATTAACTTACAAGTTTAGAGTTCTGAGGCTGTAAAAATGTCCACATCAAGGAATCATCAAGACGATATCTTCTTCCTGACGTCGCGCTGCTGGAGATCCTGGATTCCTTGGCCACATGGCCAGGCACAAGGCAAGGTCTGCTGGGCTCTCTCTTCTCTTCTGGGTTTCCTGGCTTCCATCTTCTTGTTTCTGTGGATTGCTTTCCTTTTGTCTGAATTTAATTCTCTAATGAAGGACTCCTGGCAGAGAATTAAGAAACTCCCTGAATGAGGTGGGTCCCATCTAAAGTTAAGATCCTACTTACCAAAAGAACCTATTTACAATAGGTCCACGCCCACAGAAATGAATTAACTTTAAGAACATCCTTTTCTGGGATACATACAGTTTCAAATCATCACAGCTGGCTAACCATGTGTGTGCCTTATCACCCAAAGAACCTTCACATAACATCTTAAACACTTAGGTACTAAAGATTTTCTCCTGTTTTTGACTGAAAGTTTTACAGTTTTACCTTCTGCATTTATATCAGTTTGAGTTAATTTTTGTATGAAAGTGTGAGGTTCCAGTTGAGGTGCTTTTTTCTTTTTCTATGAATATTCAATTGTTCCTGCACCATTTATTGAAATGACTGTCTTTGCACCATTGCATAGCTTTTGCACCTTTGCCAAAACTAAGTTAGGATTGGGAAGTGGATGTAGCTCAGTGGTTAATTGCCTGCTTCCCATGCATGAGAGCTTAAAAAAATCAGTTAGGACTGTATGATCTCACTGTTTTGAAACAATTTGAGGAAGCGACTCCTAGAGGAAGAATCTAGACTATAGGTTACCAGGGTTAGGGTGGGGATTGGGAAAGGGAAGTTAAGGCTTGAAATGTACAAGGTTCTTATTTGGAATGATGGAAATGTTTTGGCAATGGGTGATGGTTATGGTAGTACAATGTTGTGAATGCAATTAACAGCACTGAAATATTTGTCTTAATAAGATTCAAAGAAGAAATGTTAGATTGTATATATGGTAACAGAATAAAAATTTAAAAATAATTAGTGAGCCCTGCTTGTATGTGGATATTTCTGGGTTCTCTAATCTGTTCGATTAATCTGTTTTAGCTCTCTGCTAATATCCCAGTCTTGATTATTGAAGTTATATATAATAAATCATGAAAGTAGACAGAGTGATTTCCCCCTACTTTATTCTTCTTTTTCAAAATTGTTTTAGGCATTCTGGTATCTACATCTAAATATATAAATCATAGAATAATCTTGTCTACATCTGCAAAAATAATCTTGCTGGGGTTCTGTTAGGGATTCCATTAAACCTGCATATCAATTTGGGAAGAAATGACATTCTTTACTATGTTGAAATTTCCAATCAATGAATGCTGTTTACTCAGATATTCTTCAATTTCTTTCATCAGCATTTTGTACTTTTTCAGCATTCTTGTCTTGCGTATGCTTTCTTAGATTTTTAGAAAGGACACTAAAAGCATAACCCACCAAAGGAAAAAAAATGATAAATGGGACTTGATCAAAATTAAAACCTTTTTCTCTGTGGAAGATCCTACTAAGTGGATGAAAACACAAATTACTGGGAGAAAAAAATCTGCTAACCACATATCTGTGAAGGAACTCCTATATAGCACACATGAATATTCAAAACCCAATAAGGGAGTACATGTAACTCAGTTGACTGAGTGCCTGCTTCCCATATATGAGTTCCAGGGTTCAATCTCTGTGCCTCGTAAAAATAAAAAAAGTTAAAAACCCCACCTCAATATAAAAAAATATCCAATTAAAAATAGGCAAAAGATAGAAGAGACTTTTTTTAACCAAAAAGATGGCACATAAACACATGATAAAATGTTCGACATCATTAGTTATTAGGGAACAGGAAATTAAGTGACAAAATGTACATCAGTATTACAAGGTGGAAAGAATGTAGTGATGCAAGGGAAAAATACAATTAATGTAACTTATGGACTATAGTTGACAACAGTATTGTAATGTTCTTGTGTCAATGTCAAAGAAGGTACTATATCAATGCTAATAATCAATAATAGGATGTATGAGAGTTTTTCTTTTCGACTAAGGAAGATGTTCAAAAATTTACTGAGGCGATGACTGCACAACTCTGTGATGAAAGTGAGAGTCACTGAGTATACACTCTGGATGGATGGTACAAGGCACGGGAGTGTGTAACACAGTGAATCATGTGGTGAAAGATGGACTGTGGTTAATAGTACAAATAAGAGAACATTCTTTCATGAACTGTAACAAATGTGCAATACTAATACATGGTGTTAATAGTATGGGGGTGTATGGAAAAATATACCAAATGTAAACTATGTATCATAGTTGTAGTAATATTTTGATGATGTTTTTTCATAACCTGTAACAAATATTCTACAGCAATGCAAGGTATTGGTGGAGGGGTGATGTATGGGAATTCTGCACATTTTCCATGACTATTCTGTAAGCTCACAAATTCTCTAATAAAAAAATTGGAAAAATAAAATATTTAAAAATTCATGGATCAAGATATAGTCGCAGTGAAAATTAGAAAATATTAGGACTGGAATGATAAAAATTGCAATTCAAAGCTAATGGGATGTAACTAACGTGATGATTGGGGGAAAGTTACAGTCTTAAATGAATATATTAGAAAAGAAAGCAATTCTGAAAAGCAATGGTCCAGGCAGGTATTTCAAGAAGGTAGGATAAAAGAGAAATTGAAACCAAAATAAAATAGAAAGATGGAAGCAATAAAAGCAGAGAAAAAAATGTGACATTGAAAAAAATCATAAAACTTAGAAAATATTGATTCTTTGAAACGAATGGTAAATAAGATAAACTTGTGGCTAGAATGATGGATAAATTGAAGATAAGGCACACAATTAATAACATGAAAGAGGATATAACTAAAGAGTTTCCCTATAAGGTTAATGAGAATGTTTTATGAACACATTTATGCTAATACATTTGGAAATTAATATGAAATGGGCAATATCCTAGAAAAACATTAATGACTCAAAGGGACACAGCCATATCTATTAATAATTTAAATTCATCTTCTAAATACATTTCTCACAAAGGATGCCCCTTACCCAGGTGACTTCAACAGTGAATTATTCTCTATATCTAAGGCAGAAATATCCTCAATTTTATGTAAATTCTTTCAGACAAGCAAAAGAAAGGACACATATTACTTTATATACCTAGCATAATATTTATCTCAAAACCTGGCAAAGAATATTGTAACAAAGAAAAATCTCAGGACATAATTTACTCACAAATACATGACAAATCATAAACAAAATATTAGTGAAACAAATACTTACAGTGATAAATGAAAACTTACCCAACACTTTCTAGCTGGTTATATTCCAAGGATCAATGTAATTTACCATATTAAAGGAGGAAAATTGAAGAGTATCATATTATCATCTTAATATATAGAGAGTATGCATTTGCTAAAACTCAGCTTTAAGTCATGATTTAAAAAAAAATACAAGCAGACAAAAAAAACATAGAAATTAGAAGGAACATCTGTTAGGAATAAAATCAAAGTTCTGTAATCTGACGATTATCTACCAAGTACCTCAGCAATTACAAACTAATAGTAAATTGCTGAAAATATTTCATCTAAAATTTCGAATGAGACAAGAATGCCCCCACCGTTAATTCTACTAAGTATCATAATAAATCTTAGGCAACATAATAAAGCAAGAAAAATCCAGGAAAGATATTTGGAAATACAGAAATGAAACATTGCTGCATGTGTTGAAAGTTGTAGCTAATCTACAGATAAACTCTTAAAATGAACAAATGAATGTAGCAGAGTTGCTGAGTATGGCTAATATTTGGGATTCAATTATATTTCTATAAAACAGAATAAAACAGTGAGAAATTCAAAACTTTAAAAAACAAATACTTAATAATAAATAATAGGAAGTAAAATCCTCTGCCCTAGGGAATAGAAAGCATTATTTTAGATTTTAGTGGACTTAAAGAAGGTACATCTTAATAAATATATGATGTCTTTGATTTGGAAGAGTCAGTAATAAAGATGTAAATCTCTGAATTTTAAAACTAAGCAAAATAATGACAAGAAATATATCTCTGTCTATATCTATACATAGACATATCTCAAATTGGCCAATAAACTTAAGTATTGGCAATCAACCTCATTAGCCATCAAAGGAAAGCAAATTAAGAGTAAGATTCTAATGTACACCCACCAGAATGGCTTAAAACTAGTAATATTGGCAATATCTAATCCTGGCAGGGTTGTAATGCAAGTGGAAATCTCCTGAGTTTTAGTGGAAGTATAAATAGACAAATTGGTATAATGTGTTTAGGAATCTGATATATATTAAACTTTAATATAAACATGTTTCTTCTAGTAATTTCATCCCTATACATATACAGACAACAGAAATGCAGGTGTATATTCACCAAAAGACATGCCCTGGAATGTTTATAGGGTCATTATTTATAATGGCCTCAAATTGAAAACATCTTAGATGTCCCTCAACAATAGAATGGGTAAATAACTAATAGAGTATTAGTGTAATGGAATATCAAAGGGTAATGCAAATTAACTTTACAAGCTGAGAGCATTTCCATGTGACTCCTAAGAATAATACACATACAGTGGGAGGAAAGAAATGATAGTATTAAGAGAGGAAGTTAGAGAGTGGTTTCTTAAAGTATGGTGAATATTTTTGTATTTTTTAACACTTTTTCCCACATATGACTTTTTTAACCTTGAGAATTTGATAATGAAATCTCAGAAAATGAAGATTCTCTTAAGTATTAAATAGCATAAAATAAATATGCACATATAAGATTATTCCTCATTTTCTATAGTTTCCCAATCCAAAATTCCAGAGTCAATCACTATCAATTAATTCTTTATAAAAATCTTTAAATGCTTAATTTGAAGGATGTGACAATAGTTAAGAAAATTAAAAAAATAAAAAAATAATCAGTCATGTTTCTACCAGCTCAACACAACAATTTTCAGTTTTGCAAAGATGCTTAAAGGCTTTTCTATGTATGTAGTTACTCTGCATAATTTCAGTCACAGTATATATGCCATATCTATGATATATTTTTATGCACTTACATACTTCATAATTGTTCATTTAAAACCTACATAGAAACAGGGGATTAAGAGATCAGGGTGTGGATTACTCTCAGGAGTGAGGAGAGATTTAACCTTGGAAAAAAAGTTTTTCTGGATCTATTTGACCAAGATGTTTCATGTTAACTTGACATAAAATACTAAATCATATTCTTGTTGA
Organism: Dasypus novemcinctus; assembly: GCF_030445035.2. Taxonomy (NCBI): domain Eukaryota; kingdom Metazoa; phylum Chordata; class Mammalia; order Cingulata; family Dasypodidae; genus Dasypus; species Dasypus novemcinctus. The sequence goes on from NC_080704.1 coordinate 38,374,564, forward strand.
TGGTTGATTCCAGTTTTATGCAATTTAGCTTATTTTGTTTTATAGGTAGGAATAGCTTGTGGCTACTGGAACTGGAGACCCAAATACAATATCTTAAATATGAAAAGAAACCTGGGGTCTTTCAGTCAATGGCTGATGTTGTTTTCCAAGAAGACATCAGGGATAACTTCTATATTTCTGGTCTTTCATCCTTTTGTATATGGCACTCAAAGTCAGGATCATAAGATGGCTGCATAAATTTCATCCATCATGCTAATATCAGACAAACAGCAATCAACGGTTACTTTGGAAATGTCCAGATTTCCATATCTATAACTGGTAAGTGTGTTTATGTATGTTATATGCAACTATAAATAAGTAGTTATAGCTCTGGAAGGAAAATGTACATGAAAATTTATATATATGCATATAATTTAACCATAAAGTAAACTCTAAAAGCACATATATATTGAAAGATCTAATTGAAGTTGAAGCCTCAAGTAAGATGGATAGAAAGTGTGAATGCTTTCTATGTCTCAATGTTTATTATGCCAGTTGCAAATTTGGCTGGAAAGTCTAATGCACAGTTTACTATAAGCCTTTGAAGAAGATAGTAGGTTGTGTGCATACCAGAAGATTGAGGATGAGGCCTATACCCGTGAAGCACCAGAAATGATGCCAAACCCCTTGAAGCTCGTGGGTGAAGTGAAGATACCTGTTTTACTTTGCTAAAAGCTGCAGGGAGCAATATACCAGAAATGGCTAGGCTTTTACAATGGGGATTTATTAGGTTAAAAGCTTACAGTTCTGAGGCTGTGAAAATGTCCAAATCAAGGCATCATCAGAGATACTTTCTCACCCAAGGTCAGCTACTGGCGATCCAGGTCTCTTGCCACATGGCAAGGTATAATAGCAGCTCTGCTGGTCTGAGTCTCTGCTTTCTCTTCCAGGCTTACTTTCTCCCTGAGCTGAGCTGTGGATGATCAGGCATATGGCCTGTCTCTCCCCTCTCCTCCAGGCCTTGTCTCTTTCAGCTTCTTGGAGGTCTCTTTCTGTGCCTCTGTGCTCTGCTGATTCCAGCCTCCAGCCTCTGGGGCCTCTTTTTCAGCATCTTGGGGTTTCTCTGCTTCTGCAGTTTTTTGTTCTGTCTGAAGCTTTTATTCCTCCATTTATAAGGGACTCCAGTAAAAGGATTAAGACCCACCCTAACTCTTGCCCTACTGAGCAGATCTAATCAAGAAGTCTCATCTACATATGCACAGGAATGGATTAGTCTAAGGACAGGATTTTCTGGAGTCACCCAGCTTCAAAATTTCATAATACCCAATAATTGAGATTTCTGAATGTTGCTGGAGTTGTATTCAACGAGAAGCACTTCAATTGAAGTTGTTTTATGTTGTAGGACAACTAATTATGGAATATATGGAATATCCATAAGGTAACAAAGACCCATCAAAAATAACCAGTTCATAACAAGGACAATAATGGAGGAAAAAGAAAAGAAAGGATATAATTAAGAGAAAGATTCTTTTAACTTTTAACTGTCTATATATAGGGAACAAATAAGTCAAAAAGTGACTTCAAGATTTCCAGCATTTTATTGCCTGAGAAAAATGGCCCATACCTGAGCAAGAACTTTAGAAAATTACTTGTCAAATATAAAAGAATAGTAGACATTAATTTGATGCACTGTCATAGGTTCTACATCTATTTTATGTTTAAAATAATGTTTACATCTTAAAAGGTAATTCTAGTGGGTTGAACTCTGTACCTCAGTTTGGAAGTGTTCTTAGTCTCAGTCCACAATCTGGTAGGTGTGGTCCCTTTGCAAATAAGTGTTGGAAACTGGGGCACAGTGGCCTCACAAGGAGAGAAGTGCTGTCTCCATGCTAGTGCTGTCTCCATGGCTACGCTTGCAACCTAAGGAATGTGGTAATTAAGAGTTCCGGGCAAATGGGATGAAGCTGTTAAAGGCTGAAAGAAAAGATGAGCACATACCTTTTGTAGTGAATAGAACTCTTAGACTTTGTACCTTGAGATAAGATTTTTTAAAATTCCTTAGACTATGAGTAATGCTGATAGTTAATACATGTTGCTGCTTGATGACAGTAGGCTACATGTTCCTGCTTATTGGCACGTAGGCTACATATTCCTGCTTGTTCTCACATAGACTGGGGTATATAGAGAGCCCCTTGTGAACAATAAAGTTGTCTGAGGAGTTACTACTCGCAGACCCCCTGATCCCAGCTCTCTCATTCTTTTTCTCTCACTCTTTCTTTCTCTTTGTTTCCTTCTCCCTTTTCTCTTTCTTTCATTCCTGATACCCTTCGGGTCCAAATCTTCAACACCTGGCACCCAACGTGGGGCCTGAAGAAGTTAGTGAGTCTTCCAAATCAGTATCAGGAACTGCGGAAAAGACCTCGTTGAGGGTCGTGTGACGTCCAAAGTAGTGTGGCTTGAGTCTTCTTTTAAGTAAGTAACATTTTCGGCGAAGTCATCAGGGTAATGGGTAGTCATATGGGACGTGTGGACGCATATTCGCAAGTGTTAAAAACTTTACTGAAAGTTAATGGGGTGCCTGTAAAAAGCTATGAATTACTAGAATTGTTAGCTTTAATACAAAAGCATTGTTGCTGGCTTCAGTCTCAGGGAGTGATGTTTTAAATTTGAAACAGTGGAGATGTATAATGAAAGCTTTACAAAGAGCATATCAAAAAAGGGAATTCATTCCATTATCAGTATGGGCCTTATGCCACCAGATAGCTGCAGCTCTAGGTCCTTTACAGTCTGAAGAAGGAGAGAAAGATGAAATTACTGTATTTCCTAAGCCCATAAGTAAATTTGAAATGAAAGAAAGTAAATTGGAACAAGAACAGGAGCTTGAGGTGAATGGGGAACTGTCAGGTTTTTTCCCTCACCATGATATTAACCCTTTCATCAACAAAAGCTTGTTGAAGTGTCCTAATGAAATACCTTCTGTGTATCCAGTACAACCCTCTGCACCTACTGAATTGCCTTTTGTTCTGTTTTGTTTACATGCTATATCTGATTGGGCCTATTTAACCAAAATAATAAAATTAGTACAAAATTTTTATCAAGGTGTTAAAAGGAATTATTCAGTTTTAAATCAATAGTTTACTCCTGAACTTCAAGTCTCAGTGTAGTCTTACAGAGTAGTAATCCAAAAATGTATGTTAACAGTCTGTCTAAACTGCCAAATAAGAGCTTAGCTACATTTATGCCACTCAAGTTAACTTAACTGATTGCTGATAACTAATAAAAATGTTTCCAAGCACAAGCTTGCATGTTAGAGGCAGCATGGATTCCAGAGAAATTTTAAAAAGTAAAATCTAAGAAGTGATATAACAGAGAACTTAAAAGCAGCCATACCAACAAAGTAAGAATTATGAGTCAATTGTAAACTGTATGTTTCTGCTAATGTGTTGTAATTGTTTTCTGTTTGTCTGTTTGTTCAATGTCAGTGTATATTTTGATACCTTTGGAGGTAATATAAATTAGTAAGTAAAATTTTTTAAAAGAGCTCTATTCAAATGGCCAAAAATTAAATAAGTGCTTATATTAATACATAAGTTTAAATGTTAGTAAGATATTTACAATGATAAAAATTGTAAGTCTTGATTGACAAAATTACTGTAAGTCTTTAAAAAAATAGTTTTCGCCTAGATTGAAATGAATAGTTTATTTTTCTTCACAGGATAAAATGAAGGATGTAAAACTTAAATGAATATTAAAAAAGGTTAAAAGTTTATGGGAATGGTGACTGAAATTTAATAAATTTTTTCTAAAAGGTGTGTTTTGTCCTAAAGTAGGATGGCTAATTTTCATAAACTCTTGGAACTCAAATGCATGTGGCAAGTTATAGAAGGTATTGTGGTAACTTTAAGTAGGGGAATGTGTTCTATGAAAGTAAAATTTGTCTTAAAATTATAAATAATTATGAAATGTTTAACGAAGCATTGTTTAAATTAAAGTATTTAAATGCATAATTCCAAAAAGTTTTTATTAAACAAAACCTGAATTGATAACACTACTAATAAAAGGTAATTTTATAACAGGGAAACTTGTTGGTGGCCAGCTTCCCCTGCCAACTTGCTTCTAAAAGACTGTTTCTGGTATTACATGCTACTAAGTATTTAAAGTGAAGAAAAGTTCATTATTTTAACAAGCTTGTTTAGTGTTGATGGCAATTACATGTTGTAAGAAGTTTGCCTGGTAACTTAGTATGTAGGATATATGGAATGTGTTTTTATTGTTATGGAAACAGGAGATGATTTTGTCCTAAGATAAAATGATTGATTATTGGGAAAGAGTAAAATGTGGGTCAAAACCTGAATGAATACTGAAAGTGTAGAAGGTTCGTGGAAAAGAAAGTTTTATGATTTAAGTGGAGTAAGATTTGATGGGTCAGTCTATAAAGTTTTAAAAAGCTTAGTATCAAACAGTATACTAACGCAAAGTTAAAAATTTTGTCCTTTTTCAAAATCTCTCAAGTCATTAGTCTGTTTTGGTAAAAGTTTCCTGAATAATCAATATAAAAAGAAAGTCTGTTTTATGAAAATAGCTTCTTGTGCTTTAACCTCATCATTTCCTCAGTGTCTGAAGAAGAAAGGGTCTTATCTCTTTTAAAGGAACCTAATGTTCTAACCTGCTTTCTAAAAATAAAATCCTGAAAAGTACTTTTTATTCCAAACTAATTACAAGAGATTTGTTCTTTTACCTTGGAAGAAAAACTAAAGTAACAGTTAAGTTCATTTAATATGTTATAAGTTAAGTAGAGTGTTTAAAAGTGTAATAAAATTAACAGGATTTTTTAACCTCTGTTAATTAAAGTTGTATGAGTAAAAGGTTCAAATGAGTACTTAAGAGTGTATAAATTTACCAATATTTCAGCATAATATTAAACAGAAGTACAATGTGATTAATTATGGTTTTAATTATTATAAAAAGGTGTGTGTCACAGAAACAACCACTTATCATAAATTAAAATAACAACATTGTAGTATGCAGCAGTCACAAATATTGCTAGTTTGTTGCAAGAAGTTAATGTCCATCTATGTCAATATCACTTTGTTTTAAAATGTGCTAATACTTTCTTTAGTATTTCCTTAGGCAAGTCAAGCCAGCCTGCATTCTCCTACCTGTAGAAAAGTCAACAATGGACTTTTGCAGTTCTTCCCCAAAGCTGTATGTATAACCCAACCATCTGTCCTGGCATGGTGATAATAATCCAGCTGCATAAAATCAGTAGCTGAAACTCTATTGATGATATTATGTTAACCAGTAATCCTTTTTTCAGAATGAAAAGGAACATCAGAGACACTATCTTATCTTAAGAGCCTGAACTAAGCAAACAATTGGGATAGGCTGCAAAGTCCTTGCTGATCTATCAAATTCCTAAATGTGGTTTGGTTGGGTGGGATAAAACTATGCCCTCTGTTATAACTGATGGAATGCAATGTTTTCTCATGTTAATAGAGTGTGTAATAATGTTGAAGTGCTAAAAATCTTTCATCCCTCATTTAGCTCAAATGTTAAAACCATTGTATGTATTAATTGGGAAAGGTCCTTCATGGAAGTAGGAAAACCTCCAGCAAGCTGCTTTAAATAATAATAAAAGGAAGGTAAATTGTGGACATTAACTTAGCCTATGAATTGGATGTAGCAAGCAACCATATTGGCTTTGGGTGGAGTTTGTGGCAAAAGCAAAATTCTAAACAAGTACCCCTTGGGTTTTAATCACAATTCTGAAAAAAGGCCAAAAGCACAATATAAAAAAGTAATTCTGTGCAGCATGGGAGACCCTGCTAAAAGTGAAAGACTTAACCCAATAGTGTCTGGTCACTCTAAAGACTGCCATCCCTATCCAGAGGTGGATTGCAAATACTAAAAGCAAGATGAAAAGCATCCGGGATACCTGCTAGTAGTAACAGGTGACTGTCTGTCATATCCCTGCCCACTCCACTAACATCCCTTTTAGGACTGTTGATGCAAATGCCTTTGTGAAGATCCAGGGCCCTACCACTGAAATCTGAGGAGAGGCAGAGTGGCTCCACCAGAAAGGAAAACATCAAAGTGTGTTGCAGGATGAAGAAACAATAGCGATGGCCAGAAGAAGAAAAAAAGGCATCTGAATACCGATGAGAATGACGCAGATTTGGCAGTCATCTTCTGAAAGTCAATAATTGCTACATAAGAATTCTTAAAATGGACTAAATGCTTTATTGGACTGCTTATTATAAGCACTTTGGGACTGATTGGAATCATTACAGCTACTGCTACTGCTATGGTAGCTTTACGTGAAAGTACAAACTCAACAATACGTGCGTGATTGGCATAAAAATGCTAGTGATTTGTGGCATAGCCAAGAGCACATTGATGAACAGTTTAATAACCGGTTTAATGATTTAGAATCGGCTGTTTTGCATATTGGAAATCAATTGTATAATTTAAACTTAAAGGGATTGAAATGTGATGGAATGAAAACAACTTTTGTATTACCCCTCTTGCCTATAATTCACCTAATATAGAATGGAAAAAACTAAGAATCACTTATTAGGCCATAAAAGTAATATCTCTCTGGAAATAATGGAATTACAAAGAAAAATATTAGAAATGTCTCAAAATCAAATTCATGTAGCCAATGATAAGGATATTTTCTCAGATATGATTTGACATATTACAAAATTTAACCCAGTTAATTGGTGGAAATCACAGCATTTCCTTTCAGGTTTAGGAATAGGGCTAATCATATTTGTTCTGTTGCTCATGATTCTCACCTGTGCCAGACAGTGCTTTCAAAGAAAACTGCAAAGCGTAACAGCCATGGGACATGCAAATAATCTGGTGCTAGCAAAAGCACGTCAATAATTTCCCCAAGTCGAAGAGCTTGGCCGGTAGTCAATGATGGGTAAGACTCTCAGAGGAGGGCAACCTAAGAAAGGCACAGTCACCTCGACTAAAACAAAAAGGGGGAGATGTTGGAAACTGAGACACAGTGGCCTCACAAGGAGAGACGTGCTGTCTCCATGGCTACACTTGCAACCTAAGGAATGTGGTAATTAAGAGTTCCTGGCAAATGGGATGAAGCTGTTAAAGGCTGAAAGAAAAGATGAGCACATATCTTTTGTAGTGAATAGAACACTTAGACTTTGTACCTTGAGATAAGATTTTTTAAAATTCCTTAGACTGTGGGTAATGCTGATAGTTAATACGTGTTGCTGCTTGATGACATGTAGGCTACATGTTCCTGCTTATTTGCATGTAGGCTACGTGTTCCTGCTTGTTCTCACGTACCCTGGGGTATATAGAGAGCCCCTTGTAAACAATAACGTTGTCTGAGGAGTTATTACTCACAGACCCCCTGATCCCAGCTCTCTTGTTCTTTTTCTCTCGCTCTTTCTTTCTCTTTGTTTCCTTCTCCCTTTTCTCTTTCTTTCATTCCCGATACCCTTCGGGTCCAAATCTCCAACTAAGATGTTACTTCAGTTAGGGTGTGGTCCAACTGAATCAAATTGGGTTTTAGTCTGGATTACATGAGTCTTTATAACCAGAATGAAAATCAGATGGAGAGGGAAGCCCCAAGGAGGAGTGAGAAGCTAAAGATCAATTGAACCCACAGGAGAAAGGAGAATATGCCACCATGTATGATGCCACGAGATGGAAAAGCCAAGGACCACAGCTCACCAACACCCAGCCCCAGCACACCACAGGCTTCTGGGAGAAAGCATCACCTTACTGGTGCCTCAATTTTTTACTTCTTCTAACCTCAAAAATGTAAGTCAATAAATTTCTGTTGTTTAAGTCAATCCATTCTATGGTACTTGTTTTAACAGCTAGGAAACTAAAACAATAATGAATCCCTAATGGTTTATACCATCAAACTGCTTTCAGTTTCCTCTAGATTCTAAGCCATTACTTGCCAAGTATTCTATTCTTTGTTGTGAGAAAAAAAACACCACATATGGAAGTCTCAAAAGGTCAAGCATGTAAGTTTTAAGACATTCAGATTTGTAAGATATGTGAAGGTTATTGTTCCTAGATCTTTTACTGAAAATAGCATCATGGTGAATGATTTCAAACCTCTAATTGATGATATTTCCTGTTGTTTAGACAGGAATGTTTTTGTGCAGTAAGTGAATTCTTCTAAAAGCCCTTAGGAGAGCCTGCTTTGGCAATTTCATTTTATTCCATAAGATGAGTGATTTGTGAGTGCATTGAGGGAATTTTACAGAATAATTTTTAAAGCTGTTGTATAAAAATACATCATTGTGCAGATCATCACATGCCTTCCAACAGCTCTTGGATATTTGAGAAATGACAGGATTGGGGAGAGGAGCCAGTTTTATAACTATGCAATTCTCTTTGTCATTTAAGGTTAAAAAATTGTTGTTTTCTTAAGCAATTAATAATTAGCGCACAAAAATATGACCTTCCTCATTATAAGTCATAGGAAATTTATCTAATAATTTTTGCTTTTCGTTAAAAGTTTTAATAGATTTGGATATTTCAAAAAGTATTATCTCTCTTCAGGTGATGATTTGATAGCTGTATGTACTAAAGGGTGTTTTATATAATCCTGCCTCATAAAATAAGATTATCATAACTAGATCAGGTGGCAATTTATGATTCCATTTGAAAAAAAAATACTAAATCCTTTCTTAAATAAGCAAAGGCTCTTCAATAAAATGAGAATAGCATTCACCCAGAAAGGACAGGATTAATCACACATGAACTGTCCAGTTACATAGTCAAAGTATGCAGGCTTTGCAAATCTAAGTGGAACTCCATTATAACACAATGTATTTTTGTACTATGTTACTTTCTTTCCTAGTTTATATATTTACTCTTTGATCTAGAAATTATTTAGATGACTGTTCATTTTCTTTCAGTTAGAGAAGGATTAGTTTCAGGGGATCATGTCATTTATTGATTTTTACTTTTGTTTTGACATTTGATTTTTTTATAATCTGAGAATACAGCCTGTTAAAATAAATGATTTGGATAATTTAAGTTTTTGTGTAGCTAAGTTCAAAATTTATATTTGTAACTTTTACACAATTAAGATTGATTAGTACATATTCTCTCATAGATGGTAAAATCTTTCTCCCTCTCTCTTTTTCTCTGCCTATGTGTGTATATGTCTCTGTAGCTCTATCTCATAGAAAAGGTTTATTGTATTGTTTGACTTCCAAGCAACTCTACTTATTTTCAGGTTCAAGAAGTGTATTAAAATATTCTACTATGATGACTCTAGTATTTTGGTATTGTCTAGGAGTTTTTGCTTTATGCAGTTTGTTGCTTTTTTTGTTTGGTGCATAAAAATTGTGACAGTTTTATATTTTCCTGATACTAATTGTGTTATTATAGAAATCTGTATTATTTTTCTAGTGCTGATTTCACCAATTATCACACATATAGTGGCTTAAAACAATGCACATGTATTAACTTATAGTTCTACATGGTTGAAGTTCAACATGGTTCTCACTGGGCTGAAATAAACTACAGTCCTTCCTGGAGGCTCACAGAGAATCAATTTCCTTCACATTTCCAAGGCCACGCACAGTGCCTGGCTCATAGACCCCCTCTTCTATCTTCAAAAGCCAGCAATGGCCCCTCTCTCACTTTTCTTCTATCATCACATCTCCTTCAGAATATAGACAGGAAAAATTTTCTCCTTTTAAGGACTCATGTGATAAGCTTTGGCCCACCCACATAATCTAGGATAAATTTGCCCTCTCAAGATCCTCAGGCTGAATCACATAAACAAAGTCCCTTTTTCAGTATAATATAATATATTCACAGGTTGCAGGTATTAAGATGTGGACTACTTGGGGGGGGCGGGTAGGCATTAGTCTATCTACCACACTATTCTTTTTTCCTAATTAATGCTTTTGGCTTTGATATGGAATGCTGTTTTTTTATGATATTAATGTTGCCTCTTCTCATAGATTTTTGTTTGTATTTGTCTGGTGAGTCATTTCCCATCCCTTTATTTTTTCACATATTGTGGTAACCTTGCTAATGTGATTTTTTCCCAGCTATTGGCCTGAGTGTATATTTACCTTAATCTTTAGAATATGATAGGGGTGACTAGTCTATTCTCATTTATTGTGACAACTGATCTATTTGATTTTATTTCCTCCTGCTAATTTTAGGTGTACCATCAAACTATTTTTTGTGTTAGTAATACAAGGGAAAAACAGTCACCTCTTGAGTGCCCTCACTAGGAACTATTTATTTCATTAGGATTAATAACTTTCTGGGTTCCTTACATTTTCATGATGGGGGGCCTCTTCAAGGATTGCACATAGCAGGATACACTGCCAAGAAGTCCTTGTACTTTGAAGCTTTGGGCCTTAGGGATAGCTTGGAATCTGTACTCTTGGGCTCAGGTTTTAAAAGACTCACAGCTTACTACAAACATTGAACTCCAAGACTTAGTGTCTTTTGTAGAAAACCCTCCACAAAAATATCTAAAATGTCCTGCAAATATTATCATGAGGCATATTTTACCTGTTGAGACCCTCTAGCCAAGGATTTGAGAGGAAGAGCAGATTCAGAACACAATATTCCCCCAACCCCTTTTCTGCATTCATTTTTCAGTCAATCAAAATCAGACTTCTGCCTCAACTTCTACCGCTAAATCCAATGGACTTTTTCTGTGCTTATATTAATTAACTTTTTTACTTGCTTTAGAATTGTTAATTATTGCCATATTCTTGAAAGCTCTACTTCACTTGCCTCTCACAAAGTCATGTTTTTAAATTTCTCTTCATATCTACTTTTCTGTAACTTCTTTGTATTCTTTAGCTTAGACTTTTGTCTAGAATTATTTCTTATTCCACATCTATTTCTTGGTTGAGTTTATCTTCTCCCTTGTTTTGAAAATCAGATTTATGCTGACTTGTGTGATTATCTGGATGTAAAGGTTGGAGAAAGAGTAGAATGTGAGATGACACCTAAGTTTTTGTTTGGGCAGTTAAATTCATTTTTATTTAATTATCATGTTTAAGAATGGCAGAAGAGGAAACAGGCTTTATAGGAAAATGATTGTGAGTTTTGAACACTGTGAATTTGAGATGCCCATTATTTAAGTTTAAAAATATTTAGTAACCAGTGGGGAATACAACCTCAAGTATCAGATGATACTTGGTGGAGGTATATATTTCATAACTATAGCACTTAGGGGGTAGTTGAAGCAATAGGGCTGAAAGTACACCATAGAAGAGTATAAAGTAGGAGAGTGAAGGGAGAACAAATACAAGAGCTCTGAAAAACACTGGTAATTAAGAGTTAGGCAGAAGCAATCCACATAAAATGGCTGAGTATGAGCAGTTAGATAAATGGTAGAAAACTCAGGAGAATGTGATGTAATGGAAAGGAAACATATGCCTGACTGACAGAGTTGGCTATTTACTTAATGGTCATTCCTCCTTCTATATGATTTAACAGTACCTAAACTGAGTTCAGTCAGCAATATGTTCAAGAAAGGGGGTTGGATATCTTCAATACCAGAGCATGAATCATTATTGGTCAATGTAAAACATGGTAAGTTCCTACTCCTTAGTTGGTGATTATTTTATAGATAGATCTGTGACAAAGTGCTGGATAATGAGAAATCAAAGGAACTCTTTTGGGGGATTCTGAAAAGGACTAAAGGTCTGTGTCTTTGCATGAGTAATTTGTATTATGTAAGCCACTATGAGTAGCATTTGTGGTTACTTTTAGCCCAGCGTTTCTTACTTGATAAATGACTTTGATTATTGAAACTTGAGTGGTACTGACAACAGTCTCTAAAATTTAAAATTTGGAATGTAGATGAGTGAAACAAGTCAGTTAGAGGCAAGTGAAGACCCAATCATCTCAGGCTGGCAAATTTGTTACCCTTTTATTATGGAGCAAAATTTGGGGTAAAATTTTCTCTAATTGTGTTCTGAGATGCAGACTGCATGTCAAATGATGATGTATTATTAGAAGAAATGGGGGAAATTTCAGGGTTTTTTCATATGTTGTCTCTTTATTGTTGGCTGCCAGAAGTGAGTATGGTGCATATGGTAAATATGGCTAGTCTGAAAGCAGAGAGTAGAAAACAAAGCTCAGTTAAGAGAGATGTTTTCTGTTTCTGAAATCCAAACTGGCTTAATTTGCAGCACTGGAAAGTAAGCTCAGGCTTACATCTGAGCAAAAGATTAAAAGCAGGAGACTGAGGTAAGACCATACTAGAGACTCTGTTTTCTATCATACTCCCTCCTTTAAATATTATCTCAGGCAAGGACACAGAACCTGCTCATAAAGATCTGAAAAAGGTTAGTGCCACAAAAACTAAAACTACTGTTTCAAATGTCTTCAAGAAAGAGCCATGAGGGGGACTTCCCATTTCTGTTTTGACTTATAAAGTGCTTGGAAGTCATCAATGCCATCTTCAAAAGAAGAAAAAAAGTTGAAAAACTAAAAATCGGCAACTCTCTTAAGATTCCTCAGAGAATTGAGGTCACAGGGCAAACCACTGCCCGAAAACTAGAGAGCAAGGGAATATAGAGAACCCTATTACTGGGAGCAGAAATCCCTGGACAAAGAATCTAGTAGGAGCACTTTATAATTGACTAACTGTTGGAGACTAAGCTTGAGAATTAAAAACTCATAGAGGTCTAGTCTAAGGGCAGGTCCCCCACACATTGGTGAGTTGTACATCCATGTGCAACACTAGGTTCTTATGGTAAAGAGCTGAGAAAAATCACTGGTGCTTCCAGCAAGGGAGGCAAAAAGTAACCATTTTGATATACTCCAAAGGAAAATGTAACCATTTTCAAATAAGCCCAGAGTATTCACTTCTTCACTTCTTTTTAAAAAAGACCTTCCCTCAAAGAAGCTAGGGGAAGGACAATTGGCATCACACCAATAGAGCTGCAGTAAAATAACAGTGATTACAACTGAGAGAACTGAAAGACTATTCAAGAAGTAATTTTTGGGAAACCCAAAGACAACAGACAAAAACAAGGACACTAGAGAACATCAAAGACTCTGGTAGGTAAAACTAAATAAAGCAATAAACACAGCCTAACTCCTAGCCATGTAAATATAAACAAACCCTCACACTAAAAGTATATTTGCTTCACTACCTATTACCTAATACATGGTATCCAGCTTTCAACAAAAAATTGTAAGTCATGCTAAATGGCAAGAAAAGTCAGTCTGAAGATACAAGGCAGTCATCAGAACAAGACTCAGATGTGGCAGAATGTTTGGAATTATCTGACTGGGGATTTAAAATACCTATGATTAGTATTCTAGGGACTCTAATGGGAAAAGTGGACCATATGCAAGAAAGGATGGATAATGTAAGAAGAGCAGTGGGAACTCTTAAGAAAGAAATCAAAAGGAAATGCTTGTAAACAAAAATACTATAATAGAAATGAAGAATGATTTTGGCAGACTCATCAGTAGACTGGATGTGGCTGAAGGAAGAATTAGTTAGCTTGAAAATATGTCATTAGAAACTTCTCAAATTGAAAACCAAAGAGAAAGTATTAAAAACATCTTTGTTATATTTAAAGTGTGTTTCTTTTAGACAGCATAGAGTTGGCTCTTGTCTTTTTATCTGGCCTATCTTTCTCTGCCTTTTAATGGGTACTTTTGGATAAGTCATACTTACATAGATAATTGATACAATTGGATTTGTATTTCCTATATTTGTAAATTTTTTATCCCTAGCTCTTGTTCGTTGTTTCTTCTTTTGTCTTCCCATCTTTTTCAGCTGCTCTGGTTTTAATTGGGCACATTATGTTTCCATTTTTTTTTCTCTTGTACCATGTCAATTATACTTATTTTTAAAACTTTTTGGTGGTATTTTAGTTTGCCAAATGGCTGCCAATGCAGCCCAGAAACCTGTTGGCTTTTATAATAGGGATTTATTTGTGGTAAAATCTTACAGTTCCAAGACCGTGAAATTTCCAAATCAAATCAAGGCATCAACAGAGATGCTTTCTCACCAAAGACACCTGTGCCAACCTGGCATGTTGCCACATGGTGCCACAAGGTTAAGCAAGATGGCCCTCAATCTCTGCAGAGGTATATACCTTCACCTCCAGAATCTACCATCTCTTGGAGCTCAATTTAAGCAAGCAGGCATAGGGCTCTTCTCTTTCTGGGCATCCTATATCAGTCTCAGGTGATCCACTCTCTTCCCAAGTTCAGCTGTAAACTATAAGGTAAATGGTTTATCTCTCCTTGGGGTCTCAGCTGTTTGAGACTTTCCTTTCTGTCACATGGCAGTATCAAAAATGGCAGAGTTCTCTCTTCCTGAGTCTATCTGAGTGAGTCTTCCTTTGAATTTTCATTTATATCAGACCCAGCAAGTGGGCAGAGACTCAACTTGAGTCATGCCTCACTGACATAGTCCAATCAAAAGCCCTAAGTGATATTATCAAGCAATCTAATTAAAAGCCCCTCAGGTGAATGTAATGCAATCAAAGGGTATCACTGTAGAGGAGCAGATTAGTTTACAAACATAATTTTTCTCTTTTTGGGTTTCATAAAATAATTTCAAATTGCCATAAGTGGTTTCCCTAGAGATTGAAATATAGATTTTCAATGAATCTATGTCTGCATTCAAATAACACTGTGTCAAGGGTAGGGCAGGTACCTGATAATAGAGTAGCCCCAATTCCACCTTCCCGTAACTCATAAATGTCTGTAATTCATTTGACTTAATCATTAACTATAATCATCAATACATTATTGCTATTATTTTGAACAATTATTTTTTATCACTTTACTATTTTTAAATGATTATGCTAGATATTATAATAGACTGTTGATGAATTAAAATCTAACGTGAATTTTAATGATAACAATTCCCAGGTGAGATAAGGAACTTGGAACACTTTAATTTCATTTAGTCTCCTTTTATAGTTGTATTATTATTTCTGAATATTAATTCCACATATATTAAAAACTTATATGCATTCTTAATATTGTTTTATATATTAAATATACTCCTAGGTTTCATCCTATATTTATCATTTAATGGGTCTTTATTCTTTCCTGCATTTTTGTGCTCTAATCTGGCATAACTCTTATTTGGCTTTACCTGATGATGTTCTTTGTAATTGTTTCTATGTGGTGGTTACTGGAAAAATTTCTTTCAGTATTTTTTTTCCTATTAGCCTATAAGTATCTTTATTTCACCTCACTTTTGGGGCATATTTTTATTTGCTTTATATTCTAATTTGACTGTTACTCAATAGTTTATTTTTTTCTTCTATCTTCCAATTTTTCTGTTTATAAGATGTTTCAATCTTGCTCTTGTTCCTTAGAAGGTCATGTGTTAGTTTACTCTGGCTGTAAGTGAGAGTTTCCATTTGTCTTTGTTTTTATTCAGTTTTATTATAACATGTCTAGGTTTGGGAACCTTTCATTTATCTTTTTTGTAGTTTGTATATATTCTTGAATCAATGACGTTACGCATTTCCTTACCAGTCATAGTGCTTCAAATACTGCTTATCATTTGATCTTTCCCTTCTCTCCTGGAACTCAATTCCACCTACATTATTTTTGCTATGTTTTACAATCCTCTCTTTTGTGTTTTCCATCTTGCAGTGTGCATATTTAATAGAGACCTCTATTTATATGTATATGTATTTGTTTATGTATATTTGCACATCATCTATGTATAGATATAGATATAGAAACATAGATTTCCCAAGAGGAAAATATAAAGGCATATGTATTGTCTGTAGATATATATGCAAATATATACATATAGGTATAATATATATGCATGTAAGGGTGCTGTGCATGTAGATGTGTAGATAGATATGCAGTAGACAGGTATACTTATAAATAAAGACAAAGATATGTATGTTTATCTATCTATCTATGTATTCAATTACATTCATATAAAAGCTCTCTGCTTAAAGAATAAAGATATTTAATTCTGCTGTTCTGGACCACAGCTGACAAACTCTGTGATTCTAGACAAATCACCTCATAACCCCTTCATACACTGAAGTGTTAAATACTCTTCTATAAAATATGGGTTTGAGCTATATGGCATCTGAAGGTCCCAAATTTAGAGATGTTTTTAATATGATAAAATTGACTTTTTCATGATTTATATTAATTTTAACACATGTATAAATTTCTGTAAATACCACCAAGATCAAGATCTAGAACAGTTATATCACCCCCTAAAACCAAATCATGTTATTCTTTACAATCACATACACATACCCTCCCACCTATGAAAACCTCTAATCTGTTCTATATCACTATAGTTTGTCTTTTGGAGAATGCCATATAATTGGGCTAATACAGTATGTAACATTTTTAGACTATCTTCTTTCACTCACCACGATTTCTTTGAAATTTGTATAAGTTGCTGTGTATATCAGAAGTTTCCCTCTTTTTATTCTTGAGTAGTATTCCTCTAAATGGATGTACCACCATTTTTATATCCATTAATTCACAGAAAAACACTTGGGTTTTTTAAAGATTTTGGCAATAATTCGAGAACTTCTATATCATTCCTGTGCATGTTTTTGTGTGAACAGATTTTAATTTCTGTAGGGTGAACACCCAAGAATAGGATTCTTGGGTCAAATAGAAAGTGTATGTTTAATTCTATAAGAAACTGACAAACTATTTTTCAGAGAAGTTTTATAGTTTTACACTTGGATCTATGCTCCATTTTGAGGTAATATTTGCCCCATTTAATGTTCATGTCAAGGTCATGTTTTTGTATATGGATGTCCAATTGCTCTAGCACTGTATATTGAATTGCTTTTCTATCTTTCTCAAAAATCAATTGAGTATATCTATGTATGTCTATTTTTGGACTCTCACCCTCTACTCTGTTCCATTTATCTATGTGATTAACCTTTCACCAGTTCTACACTCTCTTGGTTAATGTACTTTTATAGTAGTTTTTACATTGAGTAATGTAATTATCACCACCAATTCAGAGGTAATTTCAAATTCTGATCTTCTTCCCTGGTCCCAAC
This sequence comes from Dasypus novemcinctus, assembly GCF_030445035.2. Taxonomy (NCBI): domain Eukaryota; kingdom Metazoa; phylum Chordata; class Mammalia; order Cingulata; family Dasypodidae; genus Dasypus; species Dasypus novemcinctus. The sequence continues at coordinate 38,391,564 of NC_080704.1, forward strand.
TCAGATAGCTGCCCTGTTCATTTGGTCCAAGTTTTATAGGTATAAACTATATGCAGTGAGAGAAATACAATGGAATGTGTTTATTCCATTTTATCCAGAACTGGAAGTTCTGAGGGTCTCTTTTATTTCAGGCATTCTATGATTCTCCCTCGGCTTTTTCCATTTTCTCTCTATCGTACTTTTTTTTCATGAACTTTCTCTTCCAGTTTCTCCATATTTTTGGAAGAAAAGGACTCTGAGATACAGTCTGTTAGTGCAATTGGACATAGATAAGGAATGGGACACAAAGTGTAATGTTGAAATGACTTGTAGAATCTCATAGAGAAGAGGGAAGGTCTGGGAAAACATTTTAAATATAATAACACCATAATAGAAAGATCTTTGATTCTTACTTTGAAATTTTTATTAGTATTTTTGGTCTAGGTGGGCAGCTCATTAAAATTTATCAGTGAGAAAGAATTCACACATTGAAAATCTTAGCTCATATAACAAACCATAGTATAGTCTTGTGGATGCTTATAGCTATAAACAGGTTAGTAATTTAAAACAATGTGCATAGTATATATTCAACAAAGAGATATGGTTTAGTGTTCGCTTCAGCAGTACATATACTAAAATTGAAATGATACAGAGAAGATTAGCATGGCCCCTGCGCAAGGATGACACACAAATTCACGAAGCATTCCATATTTTTAGATATATCTAGGGGATTTGAATCTCTAGACTGACAATATGATAGCCAGGCCCTGAGCCTCAACAAACTTCAGCTCCTACACTCTGATTTATTGGACTTACCCCACTCAGCTAACATGGAGTTGAAGAATGTCAACACCACATCATGGAGCCTAGAGTGCCTACAACTGAAAGCAGGAGGATTGCATCCAGTATCCATGTGGAATCTAAGCCCCCTCTTGACATAGATGTGGAATGGACACAACCAAACCAAGGTCCACAGGAAGGAGGAATACAGTAAGGATGAGAGTGGACTTAATGATATTCTATTCATGAACTATTGTGGTTAATAATCGAGAAAATGTGGCATTGATGTGGAAAAAGTGGCCATGGTGGCTGCTGGGTGCGGGGAATGGGAGGAAGAGATGAGATGTGGAGGCATTTTTGGGACTTGGAGTTGTCCTGAGTGGTGCTGCAGGGACAATTTCCAAATATTGTATGTCCTCCCATGGCCCACTGGATGGAACGTGGGAGAGTGTGGGCTATGGTGTGGACCACAGGCCATGGGGTGCAGCGATGCCCAGAGATGTACTCACCAGATGCAATGGATGTGTCATGATGATGGGGGAGAGGGTTACTGTGGGGGGGGGAGTGGTGGGGTGGGAGCGGTGGGGGTGAATGGGGACCTCATAGTTTTTGAATGTAATATTTTTTAAAAAATGAATAAATAAAATTTAAAAAATCATTTAAAAAAAGAGATATGGTTTAGGCCTCATTATGTAATAGAGGTTTCTCATAGAAGATTAAGTGAAAGAAGGTGAGTAATAATCTTTAAAAAGTTTTAATAATGGTAAATTTTTAGCTCTATGTTAAATTTCCCTTCTGATGTTTTGTAATCAACACAAAAATATTATTTAATGAGATATGTTAATGCATTTTATTTTCATCATAAAGTCCGTAAATGAAGGAAACACTAAGTTGAAATGAATTCTACAAATGCACATTAAAAAAGCTAGTAAAGCCTAGCCCCATCGGATTTTGCATTTAAATAGAAATTCTTATATTAAAAAAACCCAACATTATAAAAGCATTTTAAAGGCACTGGGTGTGAAGGTAAGCCTGAAAGAACTCCATTAGTACTATAGCAAGAATATTGCATATGTCTAAAAGCACATTAAAATGATAATGAAAATGAGGTCCATGTTTAATAAAGTATTTATATTTCAACATCCTGGTCATCATCACCAGAAAACAATAAATGAATATTTTACATTCTTCTATTTTAAACTTGAAGAGTCTATGGTGGTATTTTCAATTACTTTTGGCAAATTTCCCTCCTGCTTATTCTTGAAATCTTTGAAAAAAATATTCTTGAAGGAATTTTTCTGAGTGAGTTTGTGTTTGTGTAGATGTCAATAAAAGCATTTAGTATATTGATGCACTTTAATTGACTAATGATGATTTTGAGCAACTCTGATCCTTTGCCAAATATACCAATATGATTTATAAATGTGACATGTATCTAAAAATCATATGGTTGCTGTGATCAGTGTCTTCCTCACAGTTTTCAGCATTTTTATGATATTCCAGGCAAGATGTCCATCTCCCAGGACATTCAAATTGAGAAGGAATTAGTAAGCTAAAAATTCTGATTAGCTCAATGCAATAATTTAATAATTTTTGACAGCATCAATGCAACATAATAAACTTCTGGTATTTATATAATATTTCCTGGTTTTATGAAGATAATACAACCTAAACTCCAGGAAGGAGGTTTTCCAAAAAATTACTCATTTTCTGAAACAAAATACTTTTAATTCTAATGCTTTCAATAACTATAAGCTTCCAGTGGAAGGGAATAGCAGAGTTGCTAAGTCACATAGTATAGAAACCTGAAAGGACCTATAAAACTGGCAGATGAAGGTGTAAAGAGGGGACTCATGTTCTTCCTCTTATCTATCCTCCATGTTACTTCGTGAGACTGTATTTTTTCACGCTGGGAAATAAGAGAAACATTAAGGAAGACATATTTACGGTCAATTTCCATCTTGATTGACAAATGTACTTATTATTTTGAGGACATCTCACTGTGACTAGAATCCTATCAAAAAAAAAAGGCAGGCAAGATAGCAGATGCAATGTATACATTTTATACAGTACAAATAAATAAGCAATGGAGAAAATCCTTTGAAAATTGACATGATGAACAAATAGATGGTTCTTTGGAACAGCAGTCATATACCAAACTGCAGTCTTTTAAAAGATAATTTTAGAGTAAATGAATTTGGAGTGGGTTTGTCAAATTATCTTAATAAGAGCAGAAAAATATTCCTTTCAAGAAGCTGAATTTAACGTGCAACTTTAATATTTTTACAAATGTCCACTAATTTATGCTTCATTTACAATGCCAATGTGTGGCATTTTCCAAGTAGTATGAAAGACTACTGTATTCAATCCAATTCAACAGTATTCATTGAACCACTTATGTATTCAAGGCACTATAAGGAATACAAAAGAGATAATGAAAACTGCCCCAGCCCTCAAGGAACTTTTAAACTACTGGGTATGACACATGGCACCATTAAATAAGTAATTAACTGCTAAAACAACTGGTGCAGAGAGTGGGTACAGTAGAATTTCAGACTAGAGAGAAATAAAAAAGACTGATCAGGAAGTCTTCATGAAAGAGGACAGTATTTTTCTTGTCACTAATATAAATTTTAAAACAACTATATTTAACCAACATATTTTATCACCATCTACATGTGAAAGCCTCTGCCATACAGTGCTGGACATATAACAATTATTGCATCCCATCCTCAAAGATTTTATAGTCCAGGGATATAATAAGACAAGTTCACAAATACCTGTGATACAATACATAATATTATATGTTGCAAATGAAAAAATATGTATCTATTAAACATATTACCACGTTAAGAGATGTGATTTATGACATATAAGTGTATAGATTCTGAAAGACGATGTAGCATTTGAAATGTTGTTCAAAGGAAAGGTTAGGATTTTAGTCGTATGAAGCAGAGAGAAGTAGCTCTGCCAGTAGCAAACAATGGGAACAAAGCTCTGGAGGCATGAAAAGCACAGGGCCTATTTGGTATACAGAAAACAGTGGGAGACAAATGTACAAAATGGAATGGAGTGTCCTACTGAGCACGGGTCTGAAAGTCAGGTTGAAGCACTCTTCTTAGTTCTCTAGTAGTGAGGAGTCACTGAAGGTTTAAGTAAGGGAATAACTTGATTAGTGCTGTGATTTATAAAGATCATAGGGGCAGAAAGTTTTAAGGATGAAATGCAAAGGGGAATATGCTAGAAATAGGGGGGATAAGTAGCTTTAGCAATCATGAATCCAGGAAAGAAAATATGACAACCTAAATTAATGTGATATGGTAAGAATGGAGAAAACAATAAAGGACTATTTAGATAAAGGAGTTGCCGACTTCAGATATTTAAGCCTCTTATAATATGCAGAATGTCTCAAAGTGAAGAAAAGAAATGCTATCTTTTTTTTTTTTTAATTTTTTTATTTTTTATTGACTTTGTAATATTACATTAAAAATATATATGTGAGGTCCCATTCAACCCCACCCCCCCACCCCCCCTCTCCCCCCCCCCAACAACACTCGTTCCCATCATCATGACACATCCATTGGATTTGGTAAGTACATCTTTGGGCACCTCTGCACCTCATATACATTGGTTCACATCATGGCCCATACTCTCCTCTATTCCATCATGTAGGCCCTGTGAGGATTTACAATGTCCGGTGATTACCTCTGAAGCACCATCCAGGGCAGCTCCATGTCCTGAAGACGCCTCCACCTCTCATCTCTTCCTGCCTTTCCCCATACCCTTTGTCCATTATGTCCACTTTTCCCAATCCAATGCCACCTCTTCTATGTGGACACTGGATTGGTTGTGTCCATTGCACCTTTATGTCAAGAGGAGGCTCAGATTCCACCTGGATGCTGGATGCAATCCTCCCATTTTCAGTTGTAATCACTCTAGGCTCCATGGTGTGGTGGTTGTCCTTCTTCACCTCCATCTTAGCTGAGTGTGGTAAGTCCAATAAATCAGATTGTAGGTGCTGGAGTCTGTTGAGGCTCAGGATCTGGCTATCACATTGTCAGTCCAGAGATTCAAATCCCCTAAATATATCTTAAACCCCAACATTAACTGCACCTCCAGCACATTAGCATGAAAGTCTTATGAAGGGAGATCCCATCTGAGTCCAGATTCATCACACATAAACACCATTTCCAAAGAGGGGCCATCTGCCCCGGTAGTCAACCCCATCGGCCATGACCATAACTCCCATGGGTCTCCTTAGCCCTCAAAGGAACCAATATCTGGGGGTTGTATCTGCTTTATCTGTCTCTCTGACTCTGCTCAGTTGTGCATGAGGGCAAACCTTCTGCCAGCCTCCAGACTCTTTTTTAGAAACTCGTAGCCATATAAACTCATTTCTCCTTTCCATTTCCCCCTTACTTTAGGTCAAACAGCATTTTAAAGTCATGGTATTTTATGTAGACATGGATATTCTGCTGATCCGCATTGAACCTTCCGTATAAGGTCATTTTCCAGTTGCATCATCAGTTGGTAGTTGATAGTGGTCCCTCGTTGCCAGGGAGGCTCATCCCCGGGTGTCATGTCCCACGCTGGGGGGAAGGCATTGCATTTACATGCTGAGTTTGGCTTCGAGACTGGCCACATTTGAGTAACATGAAGGCTGACAGAAGGAAATTCCCAGGCACAAAGTTGCTCTAGGCCTTGTTATTATTTTGGGTTTATCAGCTCACAAGCATAGTCATTAGTATCAGGGGCTCACTGTTGAACCCTCACTCCCTCCCGGTCCCCACCACTGTACCTGGGAGACTGTCGCTGCTCACCTAGGGACCACGACAGAGCACCACTGGCCAGGAACCCAGTACCCCCCCTACTGTGGTTTTTAATTGTTGCCACTATGAGTATATCCAAACATTACCATGCACCCTGGACATATGTTCTGTACAGCTCCCTGTCAGTCATATATCATCTGTCATTGGTATCCCATACCAGTATCCTTCCATTGCCATTGTTGAAACACTCTGTGATCCAGAACTCCCCGAAATTTGAAGCCCAATATAATGTCATGGTCCCTTACTAGGGAATGGCATATAGCGATGAGTTTAAAGGATAGATAAAGAACTTGGATAAAGTTAGATAAAGAACTTAGATAAAGAATGTTGACTTGAAAAAATTCCACATCCTATTTCCCCCCCCCCCCCTAATTATTCAGCTTTTCTTCACAGGAGTCCTAGACCACAGCAATGTATATATATAATATACAGCACTCCCACACATCCACCAGAAAACCTTTTCCCTTCCACAGTGATACTCTTACGCCCTATTCATATCATATTTACTTAAAGTGATGTACAGAGTCTGAGACATTAGCTTTCTAACAAGGTGACATCTGTGTTTACATTATGGTGCATACTTTAGGATACACAGTTCTTTACATTTTTAGTTATCCTATGTTTTACATTATGGTTTACATTATCAGTCTGTCATCTCCTCTATGTTATGGTGTAATATTACATGTTTTATATCCATCCTTGTGTACTCTCAAGAAACTCCTCTCTTACCCCCCATTTACTTTGGTTCCACACATTTAACGTCCATTTTCCCTTCCACCTTGGTGCCCTCAGTGATAGCCAACCTCCGTTTCCTGAGGAGCCACTTCCAGAGATAGATGGAATAGTGTTCAGGGCCTAACTTGCTCAACTGCCCCAATGCCCTGGGAGCCACCCTTTCTCTCGAGGGATACAGTTCCCTCTATTGGATGGCATTAGTCCTCCCCAGGATGTGGGTCCACCCCCACTCTCACTACTTGGGTTTCTACCCCATGGTGTCACCCACTCTGGCAGAATGAGCATTTAGACATTCCCCAGGAGCCCGTCCTGCATCAGACCCTCCCCTCCGAGCATTCTAAACAGGTAACCCTCTTTATTATATTTTGATATGATTTTCTCAGCATTTTACTCTCCACCAACACCTGACCCTCTCCTGGTTCGTATGCTACCCCTCCCTCCCCCCACTTTTGGGCAACGTTACCCACCCGTCCCTCCCCAGCCACCCTCAAACCCGCAAAGCCCCAAGCAAAGGCAACCCCTTGCCCCCCTTTTATCTCTTCTTTGTGTTCATACTTACCACCATCTCGTCTTAAATTCCACCCCTGCAGACATCGGCTCATATCCTTCCTCCACCCTCCGATTTCCTGCAAGCCTATCGTTCAGTCTCTTGCTATCTAGGGCAGCTTGTTTATTTCATATCATTGAGGTCATGTAGTATTTGTCCTTCAATGTCTGGGTTGCTTCACTCAACATAAGGTTCTCAAGATTCATCCATGTTATCACATGTGTTTGTAGTGTGTTTGTTCTTACAGCCGAGTAGTATTCCATTGTGTGTATATACCACATTTTATTGATCCACTCGTCTGTTGATGGGCATTTGGGTTGGTTCCAACTTTTGGCAATAGTGAACAATGCTGCTATGAACATTGGTGTACATATATTGGTTTGTGTTCTTGTTTTCAGTTCTGCTGGGTATATTCCCAGCAGTGGTATTGCTGGGTCATATGGCAAATCTATGGCTAGTTTTTTGAGAAACCGCCATACTGTTCTCCAGAATGGTTGGATCCTTCTGCAAGGAAATGCTATCTTTGAGTATAACATAATGAGTTTATTTTGGTTGTTTTAAGTTTGATGAAATATTCTTGTAAATATGAAATATGCTATCATCTACACATTGGTCTGTATTTTTTACTACCTACAAGATATCTCTCGATTGGATGTTCAAAATTTTGTATATGCATTGATTCTAAATCATTGTAAAACTTCATACTCAGATCATGTAGAATTATTTAAATCATACCTTAGTGTTTTGCTACCAGCAGACATTTAAAGAAGAGGAAACCTTATTTATTTATGAATGTTGCTGTCATTGTGACATTACTTAGGGATATATACAACAAAGTCTTCTAAGCACAGGGTAAAGTGTTGATTGTCGTTGTTTGAATGATTATCTGTATATCTTTCAACTACTGGCCACTCAAAACTTATGAACATATGTTGCAGATTTGCAAGTCATTTATAATAATACCCATTAGACATTTATAATTTGTACACATTATTGTTCTTTTCACAATAACTTATTGGTATAATACAATTACAATCAAAACACCAATGGGGTGAATGAAAAAGGAGAAAAAGGGAAAATAAATTTTCTGGTTTGAAATGTCAAAGAAATGAAAAGAACAAAGGGTTCTAAAACGTGTTGGGGAAAAAATCATGGGAAATTATTAGATAAAATTTAAAAATTTAGAAGATAAACTTCTCTATCAGATACCAATATAATAAAAACAACATACTAGCTTAAAAGTAGAATGATATTGGTAAGAGAATAAATGGAGATATTAATGCACCAACAAAGGTAGAAGAGGAAGAGTCTCTGTATAATTAAGACTTTAATAAATGATAATGCTTGTGTCACAAGATCCCTGAAAATATAAAAGCCATAATAGGATTACTGATAAAATGTTTGGGGACAGTGATAAGATTTTTATTTCAATAAATATTGAAATACATTTCAGATGAAATATTAAAAAATGATCTGTAAAAATATTTTTTCAAAGTATAACAAGGTGAGGAATAAAACTCAGCTTAAAAGTAATGGAAAACTCATGGGAAGCAGACTTGGCACAGTGGATAGGGCGTCCGCCTACCACATGGGAGGTCTGCAGTTCAAACACCAGGCCTCCTTGACCCGTGTGTAGCTGGCCCATGTGCAGTGCTGATGCATGCAAGGAGTGCCCTACTCCATGTGGAGTTGGCCCATGTGCAGCACTGATGTGCGCAAGGAGTACCCTGCCACGCAGGGGTGTCCCCCGCTAGGGGAGTCCCACGTGCAAGGAGTGCACCCCGTAAGGAGAGCCACCCAGCACAAAAGAAAGTGCAGCCTGCCCAGGAATGGTGCCACCCACACGGAGAGCTGATACAGCAAGATGATGAAACAAAACGAAACACAGTTTCCCATGCCACTGACAACAACAAACGTGGACAAAGAAGACGCAGCAAATTGACACAGAGAACAGACAACCGGGACGGGGAGAGAAATAAATCTTGAAAAAAAAAAGTAATGGAAAAATCACACAAAAAAGAAAATTGATAATATCTTAGTATCCTAGGATGGCCATGACAAAGAACCATAACTGGAAGGCTTAAAGCAACAGAAATTTATCATTCACAGTTTTGGCAGCTGGAAGTCAGAAATCTGTAGAGGAGAATTCTTCCTCGCCTTTCCCTAGCTTCTGGTGGTTTTCTGGAAGTTCTTGTACTTCAATTTGTTTCTCAGTCATCACATAACATGTATTTCTCTCGATATGTCCAGTTCTCCCTTTTTTATAAGGAATTTGATTGGATTAAGGGCCCACCCTACACCAGTATGATGATGTTTTAACTTGCCTAAGTCCATTTCATCACCTATTTCCAAATAAGGTCACATTCTGGAAAACTTCAACATATATTGGAGAGATGTAATTAAACCCATAACAATAAATGTGTAGAGATGGAAATGAAAACTGGGCAAGATGAAGCAAATTTAAAAATGAAATATGGCTGAATAAACACACACATAATGTCTAAATATATATGAAAGCACTTTGCTCCTCTTTTGTAGGTATGGCTGAAATAAGGGTATTGGATGGAATTTTTAATCAAATCAACTAACAATCCAGGTCATCACCAACAGCCAGTAGTGCCATGGAATAATAACACCTATTCCTATTACAAAAAATATTTACTTGAGGAGAAATTGAAACTAAAGTTCTCTGATCTGACAGATGTTAGTTTGGGGATAGATTTTGGTGAGAGAATTTTTCATTAAAATTTACACACCAAATGGTGTCATGGTCCGATCTGTTTCCCCACTCAGCATTCCTGGAGCCAATGATGTAGTACCAGAAAGGAAACTAGAAATTTTACCTTTGGAAAAACGGAATGACCCAGGAAAAAGGCCTATCAATGGGGAATCCCTTGTGTTACAGTAAAACATCCTACCCACTAAGCACCATTCACATGTTTAAGACTTAAATTGCTTTTCAATGCCTCATTCTTTTAAAGTTTCAAATATTTTTAGGAAAGAATTCAACATGTATGCAAAGGCAGAACTATCTGGAGGAAAAAAGAAAAGAAAAGAAAGAAAATGCATGTGGAACTTAAGATAGGGAATCAACAGATGGATCTGGAACCTGGCAAGAAATCCACATGGACATCAAAACTGCCAAGATGGCTGCTGGAAGACCCTCCCCAAGATTCTGCCATTCAGAACAAGATTTCTTCTGGAAGTCAGGAGAAGCCCCAGATATGCCCCAAGGACTTTATCATTGGACCCTCACAGGGGATTGATTAATGGGGTAATCAATCAAAACAGCAAACAGCTCAAACTCCACCCCTGCTATTAGCAAAGGGGTACAATAATAGTTCAAAAAGCAGGTGCAAGGCCTGAACTCAATCTCTCACCTTGAACTCCAATTCTGGTTGCCTTCTCTCCTTCTTGGATCACTACACAAGGATACCTGGGGATTTATAATCTATAATGGGAAACCACAGTCTGCAAACCAGCCCTCTCTTTATCATTTTTCAGCCCTTCCTCTTCACCGGGGACTGTGGTCTGTTATTTTCTGCCATTTCTCTTCCCTCCCTCCCTTAATAAATTCTTGGCCTAACTCACTCAACATGCTCTTAAAATTCATTTCTGCAGCAAAATCAAGAACCTAGACAAAATCTGGTAACAAAACAGTGGCTGTCAACTGGGAGTAATTTTGTTCCCTGGGAATATTTGGCAATATCTAGAGACATTTTTGATGTCATAACTAGGGAGGTGGTACTGGCCTCTGGTGGATAGAGGCCAGAGATGTTGCTAAAATCTACAACTAACTTCCCCCAACAAATATATATCCAACCTCAAAGGTCATTAGGGTCATAGCTGAGAAATCCTGAGGTAGAAGAAACTAAAATAATAATAACAAATATAAATTTCCCCAAAAACAGGAGGACATAATATAACAGTGAAATAACAATAGAAAACCATTGAAAAGGGAGAATTTGGTGAAATAATTCTGAGTTTAAGAAATGATGGAATTTTAAAAAATAATAGAAAGGTTTAGGGAAATAACTCAACAATTAAAACAAGGCAAAAAAATGGACAAAAGAATTTAAATGTTATGAAATTTATAGTTTTAACCACAGAAGGCCAAAATAGGAAAATGGGAGTTTTAGAGAGAGGATAAAATAGAAAATGAAGGAGAGATCATTTTTAAGTGTTCAGGAAATAAAAGAAAATATTACGACTTTAATGAGATATATAGTACTCAGAATAATAGATGGAACAAAACCAAAAATGAAGCTCATTCTTGTGAAATTTTAGAACAAAAGATGAAGAGAAGATCCTAAAAGCTTCCAGAAAGGAAAAAGCAAATCACATAAAAATGGTTGGAAATGGCATATGCATGGCATTGGGGATTGAGGTATGTACCCCAGAAAAACAGACTCTTAATCTGAATCCATTCCTCCATTGTAGATAGGACCTTTTGAAGATACTATTTTTAGTTAAGTTGTGGCCAACTGAATCAGGTCGGGCTTTTTTTTTTTTAATGTTTTTTTTTCTCTCCCCTCCTACCCCCTCCTACCCCCCGTTTTCTGCTCTCTGTGTCCATTTGCTGCGTGTTCTTTCCTTGTCTGCTTCTGTTGTTGTCAGCAGCACAGGAAATTGTGTTTCTTTTTGTTGCGACATCATGTTATGTCAGCTCTCCGTGTGTGTGGTGCCATTCCTGGGCAGGCTGCACTTTCTTTTGTGCTGGGAGGCTCTCCTTATGGGGCACACTCCTTGTGTGTGGGGCTCCCCTATGCAGGGACACCCCTGCATGGCATGGCACTCCTTGCATGCATCAGCACTGTGCATGGGCCAGCTCCACACGGGTCAAGGAGGCCCAGGGTTTGAACTGCGGACCTCCCATGTGGTAAGCGGATACCCTATCCACTGGGCCAAGTCCAATTCCCCAGGTTGGGCTTTAATCTAGATTATTGGAGACTTTTATAAACAGAATGAAATTCATGCAGAGAGATGCCACAGGGAACAGCCAGAAGCTGGAAGTCAATAGAACCTGGAAGATAAAGCAAAAGATGCCACAACATGTTTTACCATGTGATGGAAAAGCCCAGGAACCCCAATGTTTGCCTACCAACCACAAGATCTGACCCCTGGAGGAAGAAAGCTTTCCAGCTAGCCTCTGAAACACTGAGCCAACATTTTCCTGTCCTTAAGCAAGCAAACCCATTGTATGATATGTTTTAGCAGTCAGGAAAGTAATTAATAGTGTATACTCAAAGAGGAAACTAAATGACAATGATTCAATGATGGGAAAATTCTGAAAGAAAATAATTTCCAATTATTGTCACAAAACAAATTATAGATTAAGAGTGAGGGTAAATTAAAGTTATTTTTAGAAATTCCAGCATACAATTTTTGTTTTATCTCCCTGGCATCACTCCTTGGCAAAGTCCCGGAAGTAGTGCCCCTACAAAGAGAAGATTAAACAAAGAAAAAAAAGTAGAATCCAACAAAATAGTTAACACATCATAGCAACTAGCAGACTAAAATGATATGATTGGATCTGTTGGGAATCTAGGTGAAAACAAAAACTCACTGGAGAATAATACTGCATGGTAATGCAGTGTGCTTTGGAATGTGGAGTTACATTCAAAGTGCAATATGGAATTTTCACTTTTGAATGAAACTTCATTTAGAATATGTAGTTGCATTTAAATTGCAAGAACAAGAACCCTAAGGTAATAAAATTAACTTGAAATTTTGTAACAAGCCAGTGTCATTAATAGAGCCAAACAAATGCAAAATACTTCTTAAAGAACAATTCAACAAACTGTACTTGAAAACTCTCCACACATAGAACAATATTGAAAATGGGCTCAGAATTCAAAATTATACAGATAAGAAAATGATCCATCTTATATGAAAGTCAGAAGTTTCAACAAACAGGAAGATTGGCATCCTCCTGAAAAAGACCTGAAAAAGACAATAAAATAAGAATATTTTAAATGATTAAAAGCATAAAAAAAGGAATTGCACCATAACAAACACAAAAAAGAATATAATAGGCCTACAAATATTACACAAACATACACACATAGAAAGTGATTGACAATTTTAAAAATCACATCTGCTAATGTTGAACTACATTGTTCAAACTAATCATCCTTATGGAGATAACTAACAAAGCTGCATGAAATATGAAAAACTATCTCCTGAAAGCAATAAAGAGACAGTGAAATAAGAAAGAATCATTGGTCCAAGATCCAGTAGTGGACTACAACCCACATAGTTAATCCTCGTACTCAAAAGCATAAACAGATTAAGAGGGGTTTCAAAACTTGAGCTTGTTAGAATTGAAACAAGAAAACTGTTATACATAAGAAAATACACTAGTACACTAGTATAAAGGAGTAAGCTAAGAGAATTAAGGAAGACCTTGGTAATCAGAAATACATAACTTGGAAATGAACTCAATACTGAAAAGGTATCAAATATCCCCAAATTCATCCATTGTTTTAAAGTAATCCCAAATAAAAGCCTAGAAAGTTTTTTCTGTGTGGGCCAGTTCACTACATGGGCCAGCTTGCCTTCACCAGGAAGCCCTGGATATTGAACCCTGGACCTCCTATATGGTAGAAGGGAGCCCAATTGCTTGAACTACATATGCTTCCCAGTTTGAGATTTTAATAGACCTAAATTTAAATGCTAATGATATAAAGTTTCTAGATGAAATCATAGGAGAATATCCCCACAACATTGAAGTAGGCAAAGATTTCCTATGACATAAAAAAGCACCAACTCTAAATTTTTAAAAAAACTGATAAATTAGATTTCATCAAAATTTAAAAATTTGTTCACGAAAAACACTATTAATGATTTTGAAAGGCAGTCCATAAAATGATAGAGATTAATTGCAATATATTTTTCTGGCATAAGAATTGTATCCAAATAGATAAAGAACTCCTAAAAACCAATGATGAAATTAGAAACAATCCAATACAAAATTCGAAGATTCCTAAACAGATATTTTAAAAGAAGTTATATGAACATCCAGTGAACACATAAAAAGGTTCTCAGCCTCATTAATCATAAGGGAAATGCACATTGAGATAACAACCAACATATTAAGTGAAAGAAACTAGATATAAAAGGGTTTCTGTAGGACTCCTTTACATGAAATTTAAGAAAAGGAAAAGCTAATCTATGGTAACAGAAATATTCTATATCATGATTGAGGCATTATGTTGGGACATAAACTTCTCAAAGCACATCAAACTGTACTCTTAATATCTATACATTACACTCTATGTAAAGTTTTCCTGAATATAAAACAATATATTAAGCAACATTAGGAGTGACAAGCAAGCTTTTTTCTGAGAAAATTACCCTCTTCCCACCAATGGTAAAGGGATGACAGTGTGAAGGAGAGGTTAAAATGACATAAGAGTGAAAGCATTTAATATCTATCTACTATTGATGTGGGCTATGGGTGGAAGGCTCTTTGTCTCTTCAGAGATAACCCAAGCTGTTTGACTTGTGGGTGTGGAACGGTAAGAGGCTGCAGTCCTGCCCTTAGGGACAATGGCAACAGCTCCAGTCGCAGGAAACAGTTTAACAATGCAAGGGCTATAAACTTTAAGTATTTAGGGGAAATGCAAAAACCAAATACTAAAAGCTTATCTAGAATATCTGGAGTCCATGCTAAAAGCTTAACTAAGATGTGGAAGATATATATGCCAATTGACGCCTATTGAGAACTGAAACAAAGGGACCATTTGGCCTTTCCTCTCTGTATAAAAGACGTTTGAAAATCTTGTTCAGGGCTCGGGATTCAAACAGAAAGTTCCCGAGTCCGGCCAGCCATCAATAAACCATTTTTCCTTCTCAAAATCATTCCTGAGTCCTGGCCTCTCTATATTCAAATAATTGAACTTCTCTCAAATTCTACAACATTTTTGGTGACCCAGATGGGACAACAAACGAAGGCCAGAGATGGAAGCATTTTGCTGCCCCTTCCAAATCTCCGAGGAAGCTGGAAGGACTCGGGTGAACCCCAAATCTGGGCACCCCTGGATTAAATTTAATCCAGAAAAGATGTGGGCTCCACCAGAATCTTCCTGACAAAAATCGAGGGCAATGGAAGGTCTGAAGAGAAAGATTCTGGGAACAAAAAAGAACTCTGAACATGGAAGAAGGTAAGACTCCCCAGGTGAGCAGAGTCTGGAAAGCCCTAGCTTTAATTGCTATGAAGGGGAGGCTGATCACCTCCCGAGAGAACCCTAGTAGCCCCAGAAGGTTGGGGGAAAACCGTTCTTTCTAGGCTTGGAAAAAGGAGAAAAACCGGGGAAAAGCCCTGGTGTTTTGGGTTTGTCTAACTGAATGTTAGAATCTGATACTGGTCTTATATCCACTAAAGGAGTGGAGTCTTGATTTTAATAGGAAGGGCTGTTTATAGATTCAAGTCCTAACGTCCTGGAAATTAGTCTGGATTAAACAAACAAACAAACTTGGTTACAGAAAAATGGATCGGCTTTTCTAGTGGAGCTTGGTCTGGGTGTAAAGTTAAACAGTGGAAAAGTCTAGCTAAAATCTTTTTGTTATGGTGCTAATTTGTGAATGAATTCGCTTTATACCAAATATTAAGTGTTCTGAGGTTTGTGATGGCTGTGGGGGCAGCCATGGTGAAAATATATATAAACTTGTGAGTCAGATTAGTAACCTTTGTGTTTCTGTCTGTGTCAGCTCAATGCTAGTGTTGGAGTTGTGTCCTTATGTAAAGTAGAATTACAGCTGAGTTGGAGCCCTCCCTTGCCATTGGCAAGAGGGTGAAATGATTCTGGGGCAAAACTGAGGAGTCTGGATGTTTGCGGAGTCTAGATGTTTGTGCATGCTCTGCTGTCTTGTCTCTGGTCTGGTTTGCCGGGGCTTGGAGGCCATCTGTGTCCATGCCACGTACCCAAGTTTGTTGGGGATGTCCCAGTCAGGGTGGCTGGTTCCCCGGGAGAGTTGCCAAATTTGAGTAGGTTCTGTCTGCCCATTTTGGCTGAAAGCTGGAAGGGGGGGCGGCTTGCCCCTTTCCAGTGAGTCCACCCTTCTATTCATAAGCCGCATTCCTGTTTGTTGTGCACCCGACTGCCTGGAAGGGGGGGGGGGGAAGTGAAGGGGGTGAAAAGCAAAATCAGAATAAATGCAGTAAAGTTCCCTCCTTAGGGTGTCAACGCCAAAATACGTTTGCATTCTGCCCAGGTTCTTAGAAGGTATTGTAGTAACTTTAAGTAAAAGAATGTGTTCTGTGAAGGTAAAATGTGTCTTAAAGGTATAAATAATTATAAAGGTTTTACAAACCATTGTTTAAATTAAGGTATTTAAATGGCAAATTGCAGAAAGTCATTATTAAACAAAAATTGAATTGATAATAATAAAAGGTAATTTTATAACAAATTTATTTGGCAGCCAGCCTCCCCTGCCAACTTGCTTCCAAAGAAACTGTTTCTGGTATTGTTGTAGAATTTGAGAGAAGTTCAACTATCTGAGTATAGAGAGGCCAGGACTCAGGAATGATTTTGAGAAGGAAAAATGGTTTATTGACAGCCGGCCGGACTCGGGAGCTTTCTGTTTGAATCCCGAGCCCTGAACAAGATTTTCAAATGTCCTTTATACCGTGAGGAAAGGCCAAATGGTCGCTTTGTTTCAGTTCTCAATAGGCTTCAATTAGCATATATATCTTCTACGTCTTAGGTAAGCTTTTAGCATGGACTCCAGACATTCTAGATAAGCCTTTAGCATATTTGGTTTGCATTTCCCCTGAATACTTAAAGTTTATAGACCTTGCATTGTTAAACTGTTTCCTGCTCCCCAAGGGCAGGACTGCAGCCTTTCATCATCCCACACCCACAAGTCACAGATAGTTTAGATTATCTCTGAAGAGACAAAGAGCCTGCCACCCATAGCCCACATCAGTATTACATGCTAAGTATTTAAAGTGAAGAAAAGTTCATTATTTTAACAAGCTTTTTAGTATTAATGGCAATTATATGTTGTAAGAAGTTTGCCTGGTAACTTAGTATGTGGGATATATGGAATGTGTTTTTATTGTTAAGAAAACAAGATGACTTTGTCATTAAAATCATTTATAAAAGCATTTGTATTATAAAACAGTGAAAAGGTAATAACTGAAATTATAGCTGGGTGAATTTAGCCTGAAATTATTATTTAAGTGTAAACTCTAAACTTTACCTTTCCTTAGTTTATGGTTACTTCAAGGCTAACCTCACCCCTTGCCTTTGCCTATGGTTATTTCATAATAGCTTCTGCCCCTATAGGCCAGAAAAGAGCTGGGACATCGCTGTCTCCTGTCCTGGTGTTGTGGAGATTAAGAGAAGTTCAATTATTTGAGTATAGAGAGGCCAGGACTCAGGAATGATTTTGAGAAGGAAAAATGGTTTATTGACGGCTGGCTGGACTCAGGAGCTTTCTGTTTGAATCCCGAGCCGCGAACAAGATTTTCAAACGTCTTTTATACAGAGAGGAAAGGCCAAATGGTCCCTTTGTTTCAGTTCTCAATAGGCTTCAATTAGCATATATCTCTTCCATATCTTAGGTAAGCTTTTAGCATGGACTCCAGACATTCTAGATAAGCTTTTAGCATATTTACTTTTTGCATTTCCCCTAAATACTTAAAGTTTATAGCCCTTGCATTGTTAAACATTTCCTGGGACTGGAGTCGCTGCCACTGTCCCTAAGGGCAGGACTGCAGCCTCTTACCGTTCCACACCCACAGCCTTCAGCTTAAGTTATCTCTGAAGAGACAAAGAGCCTTCCACCCATAGCCCACATCACTGGTATTAGTAACCCTTTCTCTCATGAATTCAAGTGTAAACTAAATAATTTGCTGCCTGATAGAATAAGGTTAAATGACCACTGGAATTTTATTATTTCCAAAATCAAAAGAGGAGTGGAGGGGGAGAAGTCTCCTGCCTGGACAGTCAGTGTCCCTAAGAGTGGCAATTCATGAGAGAAAAATCTGTCTCCCTGAGTCTTCAAATAGCCTCAGTAAATATATAAGATTAATCTTGTTGTTTATCCAAAATTCTGCTAATTTCAAAGTAAAATATAAAGTTCTAAAACAAAATGGTGCTAAAGCATTGAGAACATTTTCGTTATTACAATCCATTAAGTAAGAAAAAAAATTCTTGTGGTAAACTGCATGGTCATAGTGCAAATTAAGGAAAGTTTCAGGAGTCTTTGAAATGTTTGCAGTCATACTTGTTTTGTAAAGATTAGAAGTTTAAAGTAATTAAAGTTATGTTTTTGTCTCAAACTATTTATATCTGCCTATTTGCTCAAATTGTTGAGGTTAAATATGCAGTTATATAAGTAATATGTATTTCTGGACCCCCAATTAATTAAGCTTAACAGTATATAAAATAATGCAAATTATAAGTAATTTCAATGAGTTGTGTTTGTGTCTAACTCTTTGTGTCTGCCCATTTAAAAAAAAATGCTCAGTGTATGTCTTCATACATCAGCATAATATCAAATTAACAAATAAAAATTCTTAAAAGAGCTCTATTCAAATTGTTAAAAATTAAATATGCAGTTATATTTGTAAATATTCTTAAAGCCCAAATTAAACTAAGCAGGATGAAAAAGTCATAGAAATCTGATTATAGAAACAATTGGGAAAGGGCCTCCTCTTTGCAAGAGCTTTAAAGGCAAGACTAGGTGTGGCAGATTAAACCTATCTACTAGGCTAGGGAATTAAGAATCAGTTTGCCCTGTAATTTCCCAGTTTAAACCTTTTGTCAGCCATAAAATAAAAAACAAATCAAAACAAAGATTAGGTTAATTTTCTCATAAGGAAAAAATTGTTGATTGGTGTAACCTGGTGGCTTGCTGCCTCAGTCTCCCACTCCCGGGTTGGACAGCAGTGGAGGAGACCAGCTTAGGCCAGTCCTATGGGCAGTGGAAGGATGCCCAAGAAGGACTAAGTCGATGACATTTCAGCACTAAATTCTATTCCTTATTTGACAAAGGGGAGCAGGTAAAAACTAAAATGGTTGGAATGTGATAGAGGAAGCAGTTAAATCACAAGCTTTTGCGTGGGAAGGTTAGATCTCACATAAGCTGTAACTTCTGAAGTATCCAATCTATAAAAAAACAGAGGAAGAGCTTGCGTGCTAGGCTTAGGGGTATAAATTGTGTCATTTTTCTTTGTTCAGGGCACCAGCCGTATCTGGCTCTGCACACCTTCTTGCAAAATTGAGATTAAATTCTTCTCCACAATCTGGTGAGCCTTATTTTCTTTCAAAAGATTTCTTTCCAACAAAATAAAGGTAATTAGTGGCTCTATTAACAAATTTCAGTAAGTAAAGGAAAGCCCATAAAAACTATGGAGAGATCTTTCCTGGGTTATGATTTAAAAAAAATAATAATAATTGTGTAATGTGTTTTAAAACCTGGTAGTCAGTATGCTTTTAAATTATTAATTTTCATAACTTAAACAAAGAAAAAAAGTTTTTAGCTTCCTGTAAGGGAAAAAGAAAACATTCCTTGCATAAATTATTATGGTTTCAATTTTATTTAACTTGAGTGTAATCTCCCATAGTTAATTTATAAACTAAATTAACATTATATGTACAAAATCTTTACAGTAATGAAAATTGTAAGTTCACATTGGTGAAATTAGGCCAAAGGAAAAAGATTGTAAATATGCTCTCTTAAATAAAGAGTAAATTTCTTTCATTGGTAATTATAATTTAGTAAGTTTATTTAAACATGAGGTGGCTAGTCAATGTGGTTATAGTCAATTATAAGGAGGTTGTAAAACATCTGCCAAACTAAAAATGTTTAAATAGTTCTAGTTGTAGAAGTCATTGTTAACTAAAAAAAAAACTTAGATTGGTATTAGTAGCAGAAATAACTTCGTAATAATAAAACCTGTCTGAAGGCCACTGCAAAGTACACATTTAAGTAAATGGTAATAAAAAGTTGCCTTAATTCTATTGGAAATATTCTGTTTTCATTTTAACAATGAAAAATAATATTTTTCCTCTATTACTAAAGTAAAGTACCTACTGTTATCTTCATAGTAAAATTGTGTAAGTAAACAGTCATTTGATATATGTGTTGCGTTAAGTTGTTTAGAATATATATAAAAACAAGGAATAAACTTTAATATTGTCAAACTCTTGTGCATTCAAACCAAGCCTTGAATACATTACAGGTGGCCTCTCCATGTGAGTTATTGGCTAGGCTAGTCACTGACCCCTCAATTAAAAATATGTGCTATATCAGTCTCTGGTTCTGTTCCTGAAAGTCAATGGAAACTATATTGCAGTTTCAAGCTCCTGCAGCAGTCAATAATGACTCGGTACAGCAAAGTGTACAATGGATATTGCCTCCAAACTGGCACTGTTCCATAGTGTCAGAGAGCACTATGCACCAGGCCAGTAGAATACTGGAAAATCTTTCTAAGATAAAGGATGCTGTAACTTGCTGACTGCGTTAAAGAACATGCTAAGTGGAGCCATGATACCAGGATACTGTAAGTAAAACTTAAACACAATTGGCATTATGGCCTGCTCTCATGGAGAGATAACATGTAAGGTATTACAAACCTGAAACTCAAAACTAATAATTGCAACTCTGAATCCTTATGCATTAAGTAATACATTAGTTAATATTAAGTGCTGTACTTTTATCCTGTACTAAATATATGCCTAATAATTGTAATGTTATCTTTTCTATTTTGGATCAAGTGCAGAAGTATATTAGACATGTTAAATTCCTGGTAAAATCATTTTCTAAACAGTTAATAACATGTCTATAGAATAAGGTGGCAGTCTCAGCCAGTCTCAATCAACTTCTATATTCTACTGTATCTGCTGTGTAGCAAAGGTGAGGCTTGCTTGCTAATGTTGAGTCACCTATTAAACAAGTCAAAATTGCTAGCAATTGTACAATTAAAACCAAGGTGTAAAAAAAAAAAAACTTTATTCTGTAGTTCTAATCACTCCACAGGTGAAAACCAAGAGAATTTCCAACTTAGTGTTCTAATCCTGAGTGAAGCTACTTGCCCAAGGAGTGCCAGTTGACCAGGAGCATCTGACAGAGCAAATGAGTGCCAATCATTGAACAGCTTGGAATGTGTCTTCAGACAAAGCTAAGTGTCTGTTGCAATTTTTCTCTAAAGATAAATAACTTAAAAAAAAAAGAGTACATATGCTGTTCCCACCAGCTTTTAAGAAGGAGTACGATCTTTATAGGCACCTAACCTTGTCTACCTCTGTAATCCAATGTCCTCTTTTAAAAACGGGTATTCCAAATTTTTAATTAAGTTTGTTTCTTTCAGAGTGAACATCTTATTAACCATATGAAAACTTCATCCAACTTCGTACAGAATGCCAGATCCATCTTCCTCCAGTTAGAATAAATTAAGAGTTTTACACCTTATTAGGCAATGACTACAGCCCATGGCCAGCAGGAAGCAGTTACAGAAAAGAGATCGTCTCCCTTCAGCACCCCTTTTAAATGAAAGGTGTAAACTCTTTAAGAGTAAAATAAAAGTAATAGATGGATCTGGAACCTGACTGGAAATCCACGTGAGTGTCAGTGGCAGCAGAATAACTGCAGGAGGCCTCTGCCCAACATTCTGCTGTCCATAATAAAAAGTTCTAAACTTCTAAAAACAGTCCTAGATGCTGTACTAAAGACTGATAAATAATCAATCAAAACAACAAACAGCCATCCACCTCATAGCTCCAACAATAATTATGCCAAAGTTTAGCAAGTTAAACTTTGGCAAATGGGGGGAATGATGTGGGTTATGGGTGGAAGGCTCTTTGTCTCTTCAGAGATAACCCAAGCTGTTTGACTTGTGGGTGTGGAATGGTAAGAGGCTGCAGTCCTGCCCTTAGGGACAATGGCAACAGCTCCAGTCACAGGAAACAGTTTAACAATGCAAGGGCTTTGTTATTTATAAACTTTAAGTATTTAGTTTATAAATTTTAGTTATAAAGTTATATAAACTTTAAGTATTTAGGGGAAATGCAAAAACCAAATAAGCTTATCTAGAATATCTGGAGTCAATGCTAAAAGCTTACCTAAGATGTAGAAAATATATATGCTAATTGAAGCCTATTAAAAACTGAAACAAAAGGACCATTTGGCCTTTCCTCTCTGTATAAAAGATGTTTAAAAATCTTGTTCAAGGCTCGGGATTCAAACAAAAAGTTCCCAAGTCTGGCCGGCCATCAATAAACCATTTTTCCTTCTCAAAATCATTCCTGAGTCCTAGCCTCTCTATACTCAAATAATTAAACTTCTCTCAAATTCTACAACACTATTAGTTGCAGAAGGACATAAAAGAGAGAATAATGGAGAAGGATATGTAACCAAAAAGACAACAATGGACATTTTTCAGAAATTTTTAAAAGAAAACAAACTCTCTGATTTAGGAAGCATAGGAATACCTAGAAGAACAGCAGGGAATCAAAGAAAAAATCAAGTAGATATTTTGAAGAACCAGAAAAGAACAACGATTAGATTCAAAAGAAGCTACAAATTCTCAAAATTAACAAGGGACTCCAAGATACAATGATTTGTTGAATTTTTTCACAAATTGTTGAGAAGAAATAATTTCTTCACTTGGATTCTATCCCAGACATGAATTACCATTCAAAAGGAAGGCTAATATAAAGTTATTTTAATACAAAATCCAAGTTTAACACAAAATCCAAGAGAAGTTGTCACAGACACTTGTTAAAAGAAACCACTTAAACATGTCCTTGAGAAGGAAAATTGGTCTCTGAAGGGAGTGGATACTACAAGAAAATATGACTAAAGATATGGGTAAATTTGAGAAAAAATAACTAAGCATGTTTCTGTTATTAATCAAATTAAGAGATAAAACTATATCCAACTAAAATCCTTGGGAAAATCACATATAAATTTGGAGAATTAAAGTATTTAATAAGAATTAATTAATTCTTAATTAAATTAATTAGAATTAATTAATAAGAATTAAAGTATTTAAAAATGTATATAATACTGGAGAAGTGTCAAAATATCATTAAACTGTAATTTCATTAAATGTGTATTTAACAATTTTTGAGAAAAAAAATCCTAGAACAATCCAATTACAGACAGAAAAGGGGGATAGAGAAGCTTTCTAACATTTCCAATTAGGATACATATTATTAAGAAATAGTATAATTAAGTCCAAATACATCAGTAATAGCAATGAATACAAACCAGTAAATAGATCAAGATTCTTGTACTGGATTTTTTAGAAATCCAACTCTACTCTGTTTTAATAAACATAGTTCTATGATACGGTAGTACAGAAAGTAGTTTGTGATAATTATTTACTAGATGAATTATAAGATTAGGAACCAAGTTGCAGTTATATTAATATCAGGTAAAATTTACTTTCAATGTCAATGCAGGAAGGACTTCCAGAATAACAAATTAAAGAGATTGACAGACCCCAACCTTTGCTGTATTAGTCAGGGTTCTCTAGGGAAACAGAATCAACAAGAGATATCTGTCAAAAGTATGCAATTTTATGAATCTCTCACGCAGTTATGGGGTGCACAAGTCCAGGTTCTGAAGGCAGGCTGCAACCAGGGGCTACAATGAAAGTCAAGTGAAGGTTCTCAACAAGTTCTGGGAGATGTTGGCTGTCCAAAGATAATCTGAGATTCTCACGCAATGCTGGAATCACTTCCCCTTTTAAGGCATTCAACTGATTGGATAAAGCATCACTCATTGCTGATGGCAATCTCCCTGACTGATATAATTGTCATCAGCTATCTATGATTTACCACTGCAGTAAAGTCAATGGCGACTAAAGTCCATAAATGCCTTATATTACAGTTAGCCCAGTGCTTGCATGACCAAGCAAATGGGCACGATTACTTGGCTGAGTTGACACAATAGCCTAGCCATCACAGTCCACCCCTTGTCAACTCAGCAACCATGCATATTACCTTAAACCATACTTAGTCTCTAAGTAAAAACAATAACAGGCGTACATATATATATACATTTCCAGCTAACAATGTTCAGCTCTCCTGCATACAACTGGAAATGCGTTAAATCCACACAGAATAGGGTGCGAGTTCTTGTGTAATACTCTCAAACTTGACATCCTCAAATATTATGACATGAAACAGATACAACTTGATATATGATAAGGGAAAAGTTTGGGTAAGAAGACAAATAAATTTGTTTTGTGTACATATACAATCATCATCATAATGAAACAAGGAAGAAAGATTCATGAGCATTATAGTCCTCATTTCTGTAACTGGTCACGTGGTCGAAGTTTGTATTTATCACTACCTTCTTCCACTAGCCATTCTATGTTTCCATTACCCTCAGCAATCACTTCAGCTGGCCATGGTTCTTTGCTTGGTGGGGTGACCCAAATTTTCATTCCTGAAGATTCTGGGTGATTGTTAGTCTTGCTTGGATTGGGTTGTTGCAATTTTCCATTGACTTTTTATTTTTTTAATTTTTTAATTAAATAACTTATTTTTAAGGATACGTAGATCACAAAAATGTTACATTAAAAAATATAAGAGGTTCTCACACACCCTACACCCCACACCCCCACTCCCTCCACACCAACAACCTCTTTCATTACTGTGGCACATTGATTGCATTTGGTGAATACATTTTGGAGCACTGCTGCACCTCATGGATTATAGTTTGCATTGTAGTTTACACTCTCCCCCAGTACATTCAGTGGGTCATGGCAGGATATATAATGTCCAGCATCTGCCCCTGCAATATGATTTAGGACAACTCCAAGTCCTGGAAATTCCCCCATATCTCATTTCTTCTTCCCTCTCTCTGCCCTCAGCAACTACCATGGCCACTTTCTCCAGATCAATGTCACAGTCTCTTCTGTTACTAGTCACAATAGATCTATTTTATAATACAAGTAAGTTCACTGTAATCCATATTTTATCCCTCCATTAACTTTAATCATAGGATGTGGCAGTATGAGGAGATACCCTAGAGGATCTCCTGTATTCCAGGCAAACACTTCTTTATCTCCATTATGTAGATGCAGTCCTATTTCCAGTCACGGTCAGGATCAATCACCGCGGCCAACACAGTTATTCCCTTCTTTGACTATTGATTCAGAGGAATAGGATCCCAAAGTGTCCAGGTGGCAGTTTTGACTGCCAGTTGATTGGAATCATTGTTGCATTCCCTGGTGACAGCACTCCTCGTTTTGGGACTAAAACCTATTGGCCAGCAGAGTTTGAACTTGCAGGGACAGGAAGCAAACATTTTCCTAGTGGATCACCAGGGGTATTAGTGAGTGGTGCCACTCCCATTTCCACCCCTTGGTTCCTGGACCCATGGATCCTGGTTATGGGAGAAGCAGCACCAGAGTGGACACTGATTTAGAGCATACACAGTCTCCTGGAGAACATTACCTGAACCCTGCAAGGTATTGCCACCTAGTTGGTGCTATAATTGAGTCTTCAAAAGGCCATTCCACCATTCTATCAATCCAGCTGCTTCAGAGTGATGGGAACATGGTAAGACCAGTGAATTCCATGGGCATGTACCCATTCCCACATATCATTTGCTATGGAATGGGTTCCTTGACTGGAAGCAATGCAGTGTGGAATGCCACGGTGGTAGGGAAGACATTTGTTAAGTCTAAGGATTTGGAAGAAACATTGTGTGCAGGAAATGCAAACCCATATCCAGAGTATGTGTCTATTCCAGTTAAAACAAAATGCTGTCCCTTCCATGGTGGAAGTTTTCCAATATAGTCAACCTGCAACCAGGTAGCAGTCTGGTCATCTCCAGGAGTAATGCCATATCGGAGCTGACTGTGGGTCTCTACTGCTGGCAGATTGGGCACTCAACAATGGCTGTAGCCAAGTCAGCCTTGGCAAGGGGAAGTCTGTGTTGCTGAGCCCATGTTTAACCTCCATTCCTACCTCCATGGCCACTTTGTTCATGAGCCCATTGGTTAATGACGGGAGTGGCTGGGGAAAGAGGCTGAGCATTAGCTAGTGTGGGTCATCTTATACACTTGATTATTAAAATCTTCCTCTGCTGAAGTCCCCATCTGGTGAGCATTCATGTGGGACACAAATATTTTCATGTTTTTGCCCACTCAAAAGGTCTATCCACATACCTCTTCCCCAGTCCTCTTTATCACCAATTTTCCAATCATGTTCCTTCCAAGTCCCTGACCATCCAACCAAACCATTGGCAACAGCCAATGAATCAGTGTATAAATGCACCTCTGGCCATTTATTCTTCCAAGCAAAATGAAAAACCAGGTGCACTGCTCAAAGTTCTGCCCACTGGGAAGGTTTGCCCTCACCACTGTCTCTCAGGTATGTCCCAGAAAGGGGCTACAGTGTTGTAGGTGTTCACCTTCGGAAAGTACCTGCATATTGTGCAGAACCATCTGAAAACCAGGCCTGAGTTTTCTCTTCCTCAGTCAACTGACTGTAATGGACTCCCCAAGAGACCAAAGCTGTGGGCTGGGAAAGAGAAGGTAACATGGTAGGTGTAGCAATTTGATATTATTGATGAATTCCAAAAAGAAATATTGGATTATGTTTGTAAAGTGATCTTTTCCTCTGGATATGTTAGATTATATTATATTCAGAGGTTTGCTTGATTTAGTAATCATATAAACCTCTTCTGTCAGTAGGGCATTGAGTCCCCACCCACTGGTGGGTGAGGACTCACAGATAAAAGGCATTGCAAAGGACAGAGTTGACGGCATTTAATGTTGGAGTTTTGAAGATGGAGTTTGATGCTGAAGTCTACAGCTGACCTTGTGGAGAGAGGCAAAGCCTAGAGAGCGCCATAGTCTACAGCTGACCTTGTGGAGAAAACAGAGGAACTGAAGTCAGAGGAAACCAGGAAGCCTGAACTTTTACAGATGTTGGCAACCACCTTGCTCCAACACATGAAAATAGACTGGAGAGGGAAGTAACTTATGCCTTATGACCTGGTATTTGTAAGCTCCTACCCCAAATAAATACACTTTATAAAAACCCACCAATTTCTGATATTTTGCATCAGTACCCCTTGGTTGACTAATACAGCAGGAATGGTAATCACGGGCCTTTGGGCTACTTCCTCATTGTGCCATCAAGACCTGCTTTAACCCTATCTTATATATCACACTTCCACTTTATTATGGAGTGCTGCTGTGCACACTCAACTTTATGGTTTTGTGGGTCAGACAATATCAAGTTCATATAGGCAACTCAGGTCTCATGGTAAATTGATGGCCCATGGTTAAGCCTTCAGTCTCCACTAAGGACCAGTAGCAGACCAAAAACTGTTTCTCAAAAGGGGAGTAGTTACCTGCAAAGGATGGCAGGGTTTTGCTCCAAAATCCTAACGGTCTGTTATATTATTCTCCTCTAGGATCCTGCCAAAGGCTCTAGACAGCATCTCTATTTGCCACTGAAACTTCCAGTTCCATTGGATCTGCTGGATCTTATTGGTCAAATGGTAGTGCAGCTTGAACAGCAGCCTGGACCTGATCCAGAGCATTTTCTTGTTCTGGTTCCCGATTAAAACTAGCAGCTTTTCTGGTCCCCATGTAAATGGGCTGGCGTAGCACACCCAAATGAGGAATGTGTTGTCTCCAAAATCCAAAGAGACCAAGTGTTGTGCCTCCTTTTTGGTCATAGGAGGGGCCAGTTGCAACAGCTTATCCTTCACTTTAAGAGGGATATCTCAACATGGACCACACCACTGGGTACCGAGAAATTTCACTGATGTGGAAGGCCCTTGTATTTTAGTTGGATTTATCTCCACTGCATCCTTCAAATCCTTGATGGTGGCACTATTTTCTGCAATCCCTCCAGGAATCTGGTATTGCTTTTGGTTTACTATTTTGCTAGGTAGGGGCAGTTCTCGTGGCTTCCACTCGGCCTTTCCAATGATAATAGCCTTCACTCCACAAGTCAGGGATCCAATGTGGGGATTCTTCCAGTTACTGAGTTTGTCTATTCCAATTATGCATTCTGGAACTTGGGGAACAACCACAGAATGGATCTGGAGACCCACTGGACCAACAATGAGATGGACCTGAGCTACAACTCCATTAATCACCTGACATCCATAAGCCCCTACTCTGACTGGTCGACCACAGTGACATTTTGGTTCTCCTGGAATTAATGTCACTTCTGAGTCAGTGTCTAATAATCCCTGAAATGTCTCATCATTTCCTCCTCCCTAATGTACAGTTACCCTGGTAAAAGGCCATAGATCTCCTTGGGTAAAGGTGGGAGGAAGATTAAGAATATAAATTTTGGGCAGTTTAACAGGATCCTTCCCCAAGGAGATCTGGCCTCCTTCTCATTCAAGTATCTCTGGGTCTTTAAACTGTCCTTAGTCTTGGAATTGATTAAGGGGCTACAATTCTTTACATGTGTAATTTGAGTTAGGGTTTTGTTCACTTGACCTATAACTCTTCTGTTTATACAGATCCAGAAGAAATTTAGTACACTCCCTGTCTATTTCACTGATTGGTACCCCATGATGTATTAGCCAATGCCATAACTCTACGCAACTCAATCTATTTTGTGTGTTTTTTGAGTCTGCCTTTCATTGCTGTAGCCATGCCCACCTTCACTTTGGCGATGAACTGCCAATACTTGACTTTTACCAGACTGACTTCTGATCATTCCCATAATGTTTAAGGATTCTAATTCCATAACAGCCCTCCCTGCAATAATATCTGTACTACCGAGAAGAGCAACCCCAGAGCTCTTCAGGGAAGATGGAGTTATTCTTACAAATTTATTCTTCACAATACTGGTTAGAGGTGAGTCCTCTGGACATTCCTGGGATGGGTGGGCAGCTCTCAGATGGTAAATCCATTCTAGCATTCCCATCTCTCTAAGCCATTGAATTCCCTCTTATACTGTATATGGGGGCAAATCAGGCATCTCAACCTCAGACATGCTATGCCATCTTTTGGTCCATGTTTCAGTCAGCCACCCAAACAAACAGAGCCCTTTCTAACCCCTTGAGATACAGCATTGAATCCAGAATTTCTGCATGGTTGGGCCCATATCCAATTTTATATTCCTTCCACCATTATCACATGCCCTTAGTATCCATTCCCACATATATTCCCCTGATTTCTGTCTATATAAGTTAGAAATCTCATGCAGTTCTTTCTGAGGATACCTTGCTTCCTCATGGGTCACATTTTTTATTTCACCTTTGGGGGGCTTGTGATTTTAGTCTAGTAATAGGTCTTTTTTTCACTGTTTTTCTCTTTATTTTCTTTTAAATGTTACATTAAAAAAATATGAGGTTCCCATATACCCGCCACCTCCCCTACCCCACTCCTCCCTCATCAACCACCTCTTCCATCATCATGGCACATTCACTGAACCTGATGAATACATTTTGGAGCACTGCTGCACCACATGGACAGTGGTCTACATTGTAGTCTACACTCTCCCCCAGTCTACTCAGTGGGCCATGGCAGGACACACAATGTCCAGCATCTGTTCCTGCAGCACCACCCAGGACAACTCTAAATCCTGAAAATGCCCCCATTTCATATCTCTTCTTCCTTCTTCCTACCATCAGCAGCTACCATGGCCACTTTCTCCACATCAATTATACAATTTCTTCCCTTACTAATCACAATAGTTCCATGGTAGAATATCAGTAAGTCCACTCTAATCCACACTCTATTCCTCCATCCTGTGGACCCTGGGATGGTTATGTCCAGTTCCCCTCTACATCAGGAGGGGGCTTAGATTCCACATGGATGATGAATACAATCTCCTGCTTGCTTGTAGTTGTAGGTACTCTCAGTTCCCTGGTGTAGTGGTTGACCTTCTTCACCTCCCTGTTAGCTGACCAGGGTAAGTCCAATAAACCAGAGGGTAGGAGTTGCAAGTCTGCTGAGGCTGAGGGCCTGGCTGTCATGTGGACAGTTCAGAGATTCAGGTCGGTGGAGGGAGTGGGTGAGGAGAAGTATTAGAAATGCCTCACAAGCTACTGGCCTCAGGGCTTTCCCTTGCATTTTCTTCCTGTGAGAAAGGATTAATCTCTTCAGGCAGGGTTTGGAAGGCAGTTTCCTCTGGACAGACTGGAGGCTCAACAGTGCATGCTGGAGTTTGGCTTGCCATTACCTCAGGTCTTGAAGTAGGTCTAGACTCCCTGGGGCAGGCCGAAGGCTGGGCAGGGCAGGCTTTAGTTTGACAGGTACCCACCTCAGGGCTGGAAGTTGTTTCACACTACCTGGGAGAGGCTGGAAGCTGATTGATACAAGGTTGACAATGTGTGGTCTAGACAGGGCAAGCCATCACAGGCTTATCTGATAAAGTCTCAGCAGAATTCAGGGTTCCAATGTCTCCATCAATATTATCACCATCCTGTATGTCTCCATCGCAATTCTCTGGATTCCACTCTTTTCCAATCAATGCCTTCATTTTAACTGCAGAAGCCCTGCGGGTAGAGATGTTGGTTTCCTTTGTAACTCTGCTACTCATACAATGAGAGTCTGAGTTTGGTTCTCAGATATTCCAAACCTGTGGCTACAAGAGACAAGATTTTCTTTCAGAGCACACATAAAATTTTTGCATCATTCATGTGGTTTTTAAGTTTCAAATTTGAAGCCTTTAACTCATCTCTTTATTTTGTAATAGTATCCAGAGTATCTAGGAGGAGCCAGCCAACATCATCATACTGTTTGACTCCACAAAACTCTGTTAAGGTGTTGAAAACACTCTCACCCAGATCCTTGCTTCTTATAAGCATGGAAGTATGGGAATCCAGTGATGATATTTTCTGTTTCTCCATTGCCAACTCACACTGTGGACTGTTAGTGGCCACTTAGTTATTGGAAAGGGAGTCATCAGTACCCTTGAGTCCAATTAGAATAGAGAACCAATTGCAAGACTCCCAGAACCACCTCAGACACCCCATGTTTAAGACTCTGTTCCTCAGAAACCACTCCTGGTACCAAGCTGTATTAGTCAGAGTCCTTTAGGGAAACAGAATCAACAAGAGATATCTGTCAATAGTATATGATTTTATGAGTTTCTCATGCAGTTGTGGGGATGCACAAGTCCAGGTTCTGCAGGCAGGCTGCAACCACGGGCTCCATTGAAAGTCCAATGAAGGTTTTTCATGAGTTCTGTGAGACATTGGCTATCCAAAGACAATCTGTGAGATCTTATTCAATGCTGGAATCACTTCCCCTTTTAAGGCATTCAGCTGATTGGATAAAGCACCACTCATTGCTGATGGCAGTCTCCCTGACTGATATAATTGTCATCAGCTATCTATGATTTACCACTGCAGTAAAGTCAATGGTGACTAAAGTCCATAATTGTCCTTGTATTTACAGTTAGCCCAGGGCTTGCTTGACCAAGCAATTGGGCACAATTACCTGGATGAGTTGAAACAATAGCCTAACCATCACATTGGCAAAACAACAATTTAACTAATAAAATATTATGAGCAAAAAGTATTTAGAAATATCTAGATATTTTACTAAAGGCATACAGAAAATATGGAAATATTCATTCAAGGAAGCCTACCAAGTCTTCTTTTAGAATAACAATATTATGGGGGTATTTGAGCTATTGAATCTTCCAGCCAGCTCTATTCCTGTCATGTGCAAACACTAATATGTGGGCTCCTACATCCCCCAGAAAATAGAGCATACTTGCTTTGCAGTGGGGAGATGGGTTGCAGAGTGACAGCTAATAGACACAGGATTTCTTTATGTGTGTGTGTGGGGGGGAGGGGGGAAACAATGTTGTAAAATTAGATTATGGTGATGGTTATATAGTCCTGTGACAGGCTAAACCCAATTGAATTGTATACTTTAAATGGTGAATTGTATGGCATTATTTTAATAAACTGTAAACCTAAATGCTTAATGAGGATTTTATGATAAAAAGTTTAATTCACAAATATTATAAGAATTATATAATTTTAAGACTATGTATATATAGCCTTAGAAAAGTGTTGAAGATATATACGGAACTATGCATGTTTTACTTTTCTGCTGAGACTTTAGCCAATTACCACAAATTTATCAGCTTAAAGCATTACCCATTTATTATTTCACTGGTCTATAGATTTGATGTCTGACCACGTTGTGGCCAGCTAGTTCTCTACTCCAACTTTGACAAATCTGAAATTAAGTTCAGCAGAGCTGCATTCTTTTCTGGAGGCTCTGGGGATGACTCTACTTCCAAACTCATTCAGAATTTTGTCAGAATTCAGTTCCATGAGCTTCCAGGACTGAGGTTCTCATTTCCTTGCAGACTGTTGACCGGGGCTGTTCTCCTCTTCTGGAAGCCACTTGCATTCTTTGTCTCTTGTCCCCTTCCTCCATATTCAAAACCAGCAAAGGCAGTG
The DNA here is from genome assembly GCF_030445035.2 of Dasypus novemcinctus. Classification (NCBI taxonomy): domain Eukaryota; kingdom Metazoa; phylum Chordata; class Mammalia; order Cingulata; family Dasypodidae; genus Dasypus; species Dasypus novemcinctus. The sequence continues at coordinate 38,423,811 of NC_080704.1, forward strand.
GGTCAAGAATTTCTTGTGCCTCTGATATCTCTGACCTCCTCTTTTCCACCATCTCTCCTCTGCCTCCTGCTTCACCAAGTGTCTGCTTTTATGGGCACAATTTATTTGATCGGTCCTATCTGGATAATTCATAATAATTTCACTATTGTAAATTTCATAATCTTAATTACACCTGAAAAGTCCCTTTACAGCATTATCTACATTAGTAATTTAATAACCAGGGGATGGGAATTTAGAGAAGATGTCTTTAGAATTCTGCCTACCACAAAGATATATTGCAAAATTTCCACTAAGTTCAGTGTGGAAGGATAAAATATATATGTTTTTGCCAAGAAAGTAACCTTTAATTCTTTTTTAAAATGCAATTGATTTCTGCTACATGCTCTATAGAAAGGTAAATAGTAAATAGACAAAAAAAAGCTATATGTGAAAAGCAAATCTCTACAACTTTTAAAAAGAAATAAGAGAATATATTTATGGCATGATTTTTCTGACTTTCAGCATAGTTGCAAAACTACTCTCCAGTTCATTGGACTCACGCAAGACAACTAACAAGATGATGATGGACAACGTCCATCCCAAGGAACAGAGAGTGTCTGCAACTGCAAGCAAGATAGGTCCATCTACCTGCTCCATGGGATCTAAGGCCCTTCTCAAATAGAAGCACTTTGGGCATCACCATCCCCAAATCCTCAAGATTGGAGAATAAACAATGGACTAAAGTAGACTTACTATTATTCTACTATAGACTTATTATTATTCTAGCAAGGGAAGAACTCTTAGCACTGATATAAAGGCAGTGGTCACCAGAGGTTCTGAGGGATGGGAGAGGAAAGAATAGGTGAAATATGGGGGCATTTTTTGGGACATTGGCATTGTCCTGCATGACATTGCAGTGACAGTTACAAGCCATTGCATATTTTGTCACAACTTCCAAAACTGTGCAGGCCAAATTGTAAACTGTAATGTAAACTGTAGTCCATGGCTAGTAGCAATGCTTCAATATGGGTTCATCAATTATAACAAATTTACCACATTAATGAAGGATGTTGTTAACATGGAAAAGTGTGGGAGGAGGAGTAAGTGGGGCATATGGGAATCCCTTATATTTTTTATGTATCATTTATATAAATTAAAGTTTCTTTAGAAATAAAAAATAATAATTTAAAATACATAAAGAAATAAAGGGAGAGTTTGGTAAATTTAACTCCATTAACATTAAAATCTCCTTTTGGACCATAAAATACCATTAACAAAGAGAAAGTATCACTAGAGATGGAAGAAGATATGTGTCATATGGGTCGCTCTTGGAATATACAAAATAACTTGTATAAATCAATTGTAGGAGAAAAGCAACCCAACAGATACTTAGAATAAGCTTAGTACAAGCTTAACACCCATTTCAATCCAAATGTGTTTACAAAATAATTAAAAGTGTGATAACACAAGAGTATTCGTTAGAATTTGGGGTTGGTGAAATGAATATTAGAAAATCAAAATAAAAGTGGAAGAAAAAATATGGGGAATGGTTACCTGTAGTATAAAGAAATCCTGATAAAGATATCTAGAGGGTTGGTTTTTACATGGCTCAGCATTGTCATCAAAGATTAAGATTCTTTTCCACCTTCTTCTCTGCCATTCTATAGCAAATTTTCTAGCCCAACTCATGACCAAAAGAGGAATGCAAGTGCTACAATATCACATTTCCACCCTCCATCATCCAAGTAAAAAAATGGGACTATTTATAGCTGTTATCACTTTTGAAGATGATCTGGAAATCCTTACCCAAAACCATGTCTGTACCCACAATATTTCTCTTCACATCTCATCGGATAAAATTGAACCACATGCTCATTCTGAATCCAACTATTGGCTAAGGAATTATATGATTGGCTAAGCCTAATCAGATTTCATCTCTTGTAGCAGAGACTCCATGAACTCTCCTTGCCTCCCAGGGCAATGGGATAGATTGTGGGGGAAAAAATCAGTGTTTGATTTTAAAAGATGATTGCAGATTATCTGTGCCATAAGAATATTTAAGAAAAAAGACAAAGAAAACCTTTATTTTGTTTCAGGAAGAGTAAACGGGTATAAAAGTTTTTAGGGCAATTTGGCAACATATGAATTGAAAGAAGTAATGTTCTTTTTGGACAAGTCATTGGTAAAATCATTGGCATGAACAAGCAATATATGTATAATTATTTAAATATTACATGAAATAACTAATGCTAAATTATATATTATATAGTATTAAAACTTTACATATTTCTTAATTTAACATAAATTTCTATAAATAAAATTTCTTGTATTTTTTAAAAAGATTTATTTATTTATTTCTCTCCCCTTCCCCCCCACCCCCCGCCCTAGTTGTCTGTTCTCTGTGTCTATTTGCTGCATCTTCTTTGTCTGCTTCTGTTGTTGTCAGCGACACGGGAATCTGTGTTTCTTTTTGCTGCGTCATCTTGTTGTGTCAGTTCTCCATGTGGGCGGCACCATTCTTAGGCAGGCTGCACTTTCTTTCGCGCTGGGCGGCTCTTCTTACGGGGTGCACTCCTTGTGCTTGGGGCTCCCCTACTCTGGGGACACCCCTGCATGGCACGGCACTCCTTGCACATCAGCACTGCTCTTGGACCAGCTCCACACGGGTCAAGGAGGCCCTTGGTTTGAACCGCGGACCTCCCACGTAGTAGACAGATGCCCTAACCACTGGGCCAAGTCCGCCGCCCTCTTGTATTTTTAATACAGACCTTGCATGGATGAACACCATATTGGAGACAACTGGTATACCTATGCATATTGAAAGACGTTTAACACTATTTCTGGCCTCTATCCTACTCTGCCAGTGGCACACAAGAATGACTCAACATTACTAAATGTCAAAAATTCAATCAGCCTTAGTTGAAAACCACTGTGTTAGATGATAGATTAGATAGATAAGTAGATAGGTAGGTCGGCAGATAGATAATTAGTACATATACGATAGGTAGGTAAGTAGATTACATGTATGTAAATATACACACACACATATATACATCATTAATTCTATTTATTTGGTTATTTTCACCATCATATGAACATACTGTGATTTTCTCCTTTCAAAGAAATGACCACATTTCCCAGTTTAGCTACCTTGAAATTTCCTTACTCCAAATTGTAAAAAAATTACTTGAAAGGGTTACAGTTAGTGGCTCCAATATACTTATCCATATTTCTAATGAATCCACTCCAATCAGGCGTTTGACCCCACTATGCCACCAAAATGTTCATCAAGTTTTCCTGTGCATAGTCAAAAGTAATGACATTTTTTTGTCTTCATCTTATTTGACCTAGATGTTCAGTCCCTCAAAGATGAATATACATATGTGTATGTAAATTGATATACAGAGAGAAAGTATATGTGGTTAAAGTTCCAAATAATGCATAAAAATGGTAGTCACAGAATTCAGAACTGTGGTTACCTCTGTGATCAGAGATAAGGAAAGGGATGAAGTTTTTTTTTTTTTAACTGTATCTGGAACATTTCATGTCTGTGTTTCTGAAGAGGATCTGAAGCAAATATGAGAAATCGTGGCATCTCTTAAATCTGGCTAATAGGTGCATGAAGTTTCTATATGCCTGAATCAATTCATAAATAAATATTAAAATTTAAAAATTTATAATCTGAGTTTTGTAAATGAATATTTATTTTATATAAATAAAAAGAATTTTTGAAACGAATTACATTAAAAAATGACAAACTATCTCTAAATGGTCATGTTAAGGTTTATTTTAATTTCCTCCCACATAAATACTTCAGTATTTCTCAAATGTTATGCACTTAATATTTTCTTTTTCTTATATAAAAAAAAAGCTTTACATAAAAAGTATCTAGACACTTGAAATGGCATGATTAGCTAAGGAGCAAGAGGTTAGTTACGGAGAGAGAGTGGCTTGGTGTGTTGAATGTTTGGGAATGCAGCTCGCACAGCTTAGTTTCTACTAAAATAAAATGCAGTTCTATTGAAGGTTTGATTATCCATTATCAATTTCTAATTAACTATTAACCATCTCAGTATATGAAATGTGAAAATTTTTAGACTAATAGATGTTAGAGCTGGGAGGCTCTAAAGATCAACTAGTTCAAACCTCATTTTACAGATTATAAAACTGAGAAATGGCAGAGTTGAGACTGGAATTAAGTTCTGTAGAGAACTTTTTATTAACTATATCAAACTCCTTCTGTACTTTTTTATTTTCCCTTTGCTAATGAGAAATGCAAAAGATAAAGCCAAGGTAAAGAGAAAATAGTCACTGAAGGACTTATAAATGTGCAATTTAATATCATGGATTTCTTTATTTTCATTTAGATATATGAAAAAACATACTTTATTTTAAATATATTTTATTTAAAATGAAATAGCGGTATTTTCATACTATAATAACTATTTTAATGTATACAAGATTTTCTAGTTTAGTTGTTTAAATTAGAATTGTTAAATTTCATTAAATTTTTCCTACATTAGGAAGTCACGTTTCTTACAGTTCATTTCTGACAAACTCAATTCAAAGATTGAAAGTGGCATCTACTTACATGAAAGACAGACCTGATGTGGGGCACATTGTGGAATAATATTGTTGAATAAGAGAAAGTGGATAGATGTAGTGCATAAAAAAGCATTAAACCCAGAAAGGATCATGGGGAATTCATCCAACATAACAGAAGAGAAGACAGTATATATGCACAGGTGCAGTTTGGTTGGTAGAAAGAGTAATTGGAGATAGTGAAATTTATCATCTGATTGAATCAGTTTTCTCAGTAGAACACCTCAGAGAGAGGATAGAAGTGTTGGAAGTTTGAAGACAGAAGTCATAAAGAATATATCTAATAATGTGAGGAATTAAATGATAGGAGTAATTCAGTATGATTGCAAGACAATGTAAATGTCTCATTTAAGGTTATTAAAATTGAACTTAAAATTCATATCTCATGGTTTTAATTTTTTTTTCCTCATTCATGTTTGATTGTATGATTGGCAAGCTGGAGAAGATAGAGGAAAGGTTAGCTTTATCCAGGACTAGGACATTTCAAAGTAAGTCTTATAGAATACAAAGAGGGCAGGGATGTTGAGCGTGTATGCAAAGGTATAAATATGATGGATCATACCATGGAATTTAGGCTGAATGCAGACAAGTGAAGCATGTGGAGAGTGTCTGTCTGCACAAATGTAAAAATGTGGTCATATAAATTACTTGTAAGCCATTATGGAGTAATGGAGTTAGATTACTTGTTTGAGTGAAAGTAGAAAACAAAAAGTTGAGGCTATAGGTGATTTTGAGTTCCCTCTCAGTGCATGCAATTTGTAATTATGGCCAGAATGTTAGTGAAGACACAGTTGCAGGTAGTAAAAGAAAAGAAAATTAAATGAGTTAGAGCTATTGTACTTATATCTTTTCTATTCTTTACTTACTTTGTGATCTGTCCCCACTTCCCTACTGACTTGTTTTAACAGTCAAATATGTATTGTTTTGAAAATGTTTTGAGTGGTGGTGTTTCAAAATAGTCATAAAAATACCTATTAGCTAACATTTTCAAATCCCTAGAAACATATATTCCAACCTCAGAGTGATGGCATATTGATGCACAGCCATCGAAATGCTAATATATGAGAAATTCTAATTTTTAAAAAAATCTGGAAGCTGAAATGGTTAACAAAAACAAATTAAGATTTTCTTTCCTCAAATTGCCATAAATTTACATATTTTAATTTACTTTTATCCTCCAAATATCTAACATTACACACCCTTTCCATGAAACTTTTTTTTTTTTTGTAAATCAAATTAGCCTCTCTCACAGCAGAACAAAGATTGTCTTCTTTTAGCAGAGAAAAGTGCATTATATTTGGGTGGTAATGCTGGAATTTTTGGTATATTATTAATGGTCCCACTCATGGCAGGGGTCTTCAAGTATACACTGTGACATAGAGGAGATTTAGATATTGGCCCTGTGAGTGTTATTGCTCTAAAACTCTGAACTCTAATTTCCTTCAGAGAATGAGTCCGAAAACATTCTCCTATATGTCAATTGTATTGATCTCAAAGCCCGGTATTTTCTGGGGTAATAGTAGGAGAATAAGATTTCATATGCAAGTATTTTGGAGCTCAGCTAACATGTTTGCTCTTAATGCACTTTAATAACCAGTGTGTAGCTCTCTTTAACCCTCATTTTGCCCATCTCTTTGTATACTCTTGATTCTAACAGTGTTTTGCAAACTAATTCTCTTTCCCCATTTACATCCCACTCTAAAGATATGGCAATCCTGTTGCTAATACTGAATGCATGGCAAATATTTTTTCCCTTAGATGTCATAAGTATATGCACAACTTATTGCCAGTAACCATTTTTAAAAGTATGCTCAAGTATTATTGGAAGATGGCGATAGAGTAACAGTCAGAGCTCAATGCTTTCACAAAAACAATGGAGTAAGAGTCAAAAGCTGTCCAAGTACCTGTTTTGGGGGTCAGCAGACCAGGACAGAGCTACACAACTCCCAGGAGGGTGAGGGACAGAGAGGTGAAGAAGTCGAAATGACAAACACAAGTTAACAAGCCCCCACAGGGCCAGGAAGGGCTCCCCTCCCCAACCCTCAAGATATTAAGCTGGAGTAAAACCCCTGGCTCACTGTAGCCAACTGAGAGGGGAAAGGATATCTCCTTCACTGTCAGCCATTTCAATTGAAAAGGGAGGGGGAGTCAGGGGGCATATCTTCAGTGAATTCAGACTGCAGAGTCCACTTTGAATCTCCAAAGTGCCATCTACTGGCCAATTTGGAAATTGCATGGACAAAACTGTTCTCTGTACTCTCTGTATCCTACCCCTGGGAGAAAAACCGGTGCCCCACTGAGTCCCTGGCCTGATTTTGGTAGCTAAAGCTCAGCAATTTTAAAAACTTAGTATAAGTTGAACCAAATATCAAAGAAGAGCTGTGAAAAAAAATGGCAAGAGAGAGATATTGGTCATCGGAGTAAATTTATCAACATATTCAGATTCAGATACATCAGAAAAAATTACAAACCATACTAGGAAATAGGAAGAAATGGCCAAGCCAAGAGAACTAATCAAATATTATGAAGAGATACAGGATTTAAGACAATTGACCAGTGATAATCAAACAACTCTCCAAAATCACGTCAAAGAATTTAAAGAAAATATGACTAAAGAAACAAAGTGTATTAAGAAGACAATGGGTAAGCACAAAGAACAATTTGAAAGCCTGCAAAGAAAAGTAACATCCTTTATGGGAATGAAGGACATTATGGATGAGATTAAAAAAAAATACATTTGAGGAACATAAGAACATATTTGAATTGCTCAAAGACAGAAATAGTGTTCTCCCCTGCCCTCATTGTTTTTGCACTTACTGTCTGTTTTCTGTGTCTATTCACTGCGTGTTCTTCTGTGTCTGCTTATCTTCTCTTTAAACAGCACCAAAAACCGATCCTGGGACCTTCCAGAATGGAAGAGAGGTGCTCAATTTCTTGTGCCACCTCAGTTTCCTGGTCTACTGCATCTCTTATTGTCTCTCCTCTGTGTCTTTTTTGTTGCATCATCTTGCTGTACCCATTCTCCATGTGGGCCAGCACTCTGTGCAGGCCATCACTCCTGTGTGGGCGAGCACACTGTGTGAGTCAGGACTCTGCACAGGCCAGCACTCTGCTTGAGCCAGCTCTCCACTCAGGCCAGCTCACCATGCAGGCCAGCTTGCCTTCATCATGAGCACCAGGAATCAAACCCTGGACCTCCTATATGGTAGAAGGGAGCCCAATTGCTTGAGACACATCTGCTTCCCAGAAGAGAGAATTAATGATTTCGAAGACAGAACATCTGAATGGGAAAAGACAGAAGAAAAGAAAGAGAAGAGAATGGAAAAAAGTGGAACAGAGTCTCAGGGAATTGAATGACAAAGCAAAATGCTCAGACATTTGCATTATCAGTGCTCTAGAAGGAGAAGAGAATGTAAAACAGGCAGAAAGATTATTTGAGGAAATAAGGACCAAGAATTTGCCAACACTTATGAAGAGTAGGAATATCAATATCTAAGAAGGACAATGCACCCCAAACAGGATAAATCTGAATACACCTACCCCAAGAAACCAACTCTTCAAAATGACAAATATTAGAGATAGTGGATTCTGAAAGCAGCAAGAGGAAAACAAAGCATCACATACAAGGGAAACTCAATAAGATTAAGTGCCAACTTCTCATCAGAAACCAGAGAGGAGAGAAGAAAGTGGCATGCTATACTTAAGGTACTGTTAAAGAGAAAAACTGCCAGCCAAGAATTCTATATCCAGCAAAACTATCCTTCAAAAATGAGGGTGAATTCAAAGTCTTCACAGACAAAAAAAAAATTGATAGAATATGTAACCAAAAAACCAGAATTACAAGAGAAACTAAAGGGAGTACAGCAGTCTGGAAGGAAAAAAAAAAAAAACAAAAACAAAAAAATAAGGGCAAGAGATTTGGAGAAGAGTTTAAAAATGGAGATTATTAGGATGGGTAAACTAAAGGGTTAGAAGATGGACAATAGAACAATATGGCAACACAGAGCCAAAGGACAAAATGGATGAAGTTAGTAATGCCTTTATAGTAATAACATTGAATGTTAATGGATTGAACTCCCCAATCAAAAGACATAGAGGGAAGTGGACTTGGCCCAGTGGATAGGGCATCCATCTACCACATGGGAGGTCCACGGTTCAAACCCTGGGACTCCTTGACCCGTGTGGAGCTGGTCCATGCACAGTGCTGATGTGTGCAAGGAGTGCCGTGCCACACAGGGTTGTCCACAGCATAGGGAAGCCCCACACGCAAGGAGTGCACCCTGTAAGGAGAGCTGCCCAATGCAAAAGAAATTTTAGCCTGCCCAAGAATGGCACTGCACACACAGAGAGTTGACGCGGCAAGATGACATAACAAAAAGAGACACAGATTCCTGTGCCTCTGACAACAACAGAAGCAGACAAAGAACATGCAGCAAATGGACACAGAGAACAGACAACCAGGGCAGGTGGGGGAGGGGGAAGGGGAGAGAAATAAATAAAAAATAAATCTTTAAAAAAAAAAGACATAGACTGATGAATGGATAAAACAATATGAGCTGTCTATATGTTGTCTACAAGAGACCCATCTCAGACTTAAGGACATAATCAGGTTTAAAGTGTGAGGTTGGAAAAAGTTATTCAATGCAAATAGTAACCGAATAAGAGCTGGAGTAGTGGTACTAATATCAGACAAAATAAATTTCAAATGCAAAACTGTTATAAGGGATGAAGAAGGTCACTAAATATTTAAAAAGTGGGTAGTTAAGCAAGAAGAAAAAGCTGTACTAAATATTTATGTACCTAACTTGACAGTCCCAAGACATATGAGGCACACAATGGCAAAACTGAAGGGAGAAATAGATGTCTCTACAGTAATATTTGGAGACTTCACTATACCACTCTCAGTATTGAATAAAATATCTGAGCATAGGATAAATACAGAAGCAGAGAACTTAAATTATATGATAAATGAACTAGACCTAACAGACATCTATAGAGCATTATACTCTAAAACAGCAAGATATACTTTCTTTTCAAGTGCACATGGATCCTTCTCCAAGATAGACCATTTGTTGGGTCACAAAACAACTCTCAATAAATTTAAAAAGATTGAAATTATACAAACACTTTCTCTGGTCATAAAGGAATGAATCTGGAAATCAATAATTGACAGAAATAGGGAAAATCCATAAACATATGAGATTAAACAACACACATTTAAATAATCAATGGGTCAAAGAATATACTGCAAGAGAATTCAGCAAATATCTTGAGATGGATGAAAATGAGAACACAGCATATCAGAACCTTTGGTACACTATAATGGCAGTGCTGAGAGGGAAATTTATAGCTCTCAATGCTTACATTAAAAAAGAAGAAAGAGCTAAACTTGAAGACCTAACTTCATAAGTGGAGGAACTAGGAAAGAGAACAGCAAACTAATCCCAAATCCAGCCAAAGGAAAGAAATTGTAAAGATCAGAGCAGAAATAAATGAAATTGAGAATAAACAAAAACAAAAAACAATGGAGAGAATTAACAAACCAAAATTTGGCTCTTTGAGAAGATCAACAAAATCAACAAACCCTTAGCTAGACTAATAAAGGGAAAATGAGAGAAGATGCAAATAAATAAAATCAGAAATGAGAGGGGGACATTACCACTGCCCTGCAGAAATAAGAGAGATCATAAGATGATGCTATTAACAATTGAATGCCAAAAAACTAGACAACATAGAGGAGATGGACAAATTCCCAGAAACACACAAAACACCAACTTTGACCCTGGAAGAAACAGAAGACCTCAACAAACTAATCACAAGTGAAGAGATTGAAACAGTCATCAAAAACCTCCTAAAGATGAAAAGGCTGGAACCAGATGGCTTCACAGGTGAATTTTACCAATCATTTAAAGAAGGCGATCTAATACCAATCTCGCTCAAGCTCTTCAAAAAAATTAAACATGAAAGAATGTTACCAAACTCATTCTATAAAGCCAACATCACGCTAATACCAAAACCAGGTAAAGTCACTACAAAAAAAAAGTAATTACAGACCAATATATCTAATGAATATACTTGCAAAAATCCTCAACAAAGAACTTGCAAACAGAATCCAAAAGCACATTAAAAGAATTATACACCATGATCAAGCAGGTTTTATCCCAGATATGTAAGGGTGGTTTAACACAAGAACATCAATTAGTGTAATAAACCCCATTGATAAATTAAAGAAGATAAATCACATAATCTTCTCAATTGATGCAGAAAAGGCACTTGACAAAATAAGCACCCTTTCTTGATAAAAACACTCCAAAAGATAGGAATGGAAGGATGCTTTCTCAGTAAGGTAAAGTGCTTATATGAAAAATCTACAGCCAGCAAAGTATTCAGTGGCAAATGACTGAAGGCTTTCCCGCTGAGAGCAGGAACAAGACAAGGATGCCCACTGTCACCACTGTTATTCAATATTGTGCTAGACATTCTAGCTAGAGCAATTAGGCTAGATAAAGAAATAAAAGGCACCCAAATAGGAAAGGAAGAAGTAAAACTTTCACTATTTACCAATGATAGGATCTTATATCTAAAATCTCCTGAAAAGTATATAACAAAGCTACTAAAACTAATAGACCAGTTCAGCAAAATGGCAGGATTAATATGCAAAAATCAATAGCATTTCTATACACTACTTAGGTGCAATCTAAGGAGGAAATGAGAAAAAAATTCATTTACAATAGCAATTAAAACCACCAAATATTTAGGAATAAACTTAACCAAAGACATAAAGGACCTGTATTTAGAAAACTACAAAACATTGCTAAATGAAACCTAGGAAGACTTAAATAAATGGAAAGGCATTCCATGTTCATGAACTGGAAGGCTAAATAACAACTTTTTTTTTTAAAGATTTATTAATTTTTTTATTTATTTAATTCCCCTCCCCTCCCCCCGGTTGTCTGTTTTCTGTGTCTTTTTGCTGCGTCTTGTTTCTTTGTCCGCTTCTGTTGTCGTCAGCGGCATGGGAAGTGTGAGCGGCGCCATTCCTCGGCAGGCTGCTCCCTCCTTCGTGCTGGGCGGCTCTCCTTATGGGTGCACTCCTTGCGCGTGGGGCTCCCCTACGCGGGGGACACCCCTGCGTGGCAGGGCACTCCTTGCGCGCATCAGCACTGCACAAGGGCCAGCTCCACACGGGTCAAGGAGGCCCGGGGCTTGAACCGCGGGCCTCCCATGTGGTAGACGGACTCCCTAACCACTGGGCCGAAGTCCGTTTCCCCTAAATAACGACTTAACCTCACTTTAGAGGTGGAGTGGACATCACCATCCCAGGGACCACAGGATGGAGGAATAAAACATGGATTAGAGTGAAATTATTGGTATTCTACTATAGAACTATGGTGACTGTAGCAATGGAAGAAATTGTATCATTGCTGTGGAGACAGTGACCATGGGAGTTGCTAAGGGCAGGGAGAGGGAAGAAGAGCTATAATATGGGGGGCTTTTCGGGACTTGGAGTTGTCCTGAATGATATTGCAGGAGCAGATGCAGAACATTATGTATCCTGCCATAACCTACTGAATGGACTGGGGTAAAGTGTAAACTCCAATGTAAACTGTAATCCATGCGGTGTAGCAGTGCTTCAAAATGTATTCACCAAATGCAATGAATATGCCACGATCATGAAAGAGGTTGTTGATGTGGGAGGTGAGTGTAGGGGTGGGGGATGGTGTATAAGGGACCTTCTTATATATATATATTTTTTATTGACTTTGTAATAATATTACATTAAAAATATATATGTGAGGTCCCATTCAACCCCACCCCCCCACCCCCCCTTTCCCCCCCCCAACAACACTCGTTCCCATCATCATGACACATCCATTGGATTTGGTAAGTACATCTTTGGGCACCTCTGCACCTCATAGACAATGGTCCACATCATGGCCCATACTCTCCTCCATTCCATCCAGTGGGCCCTGTGAGGATCCACGATGTCCGGTGATCACCCCCGAGGCGCCATCCAGGGCAGCTCCACGTCCCAAATACGCCCCCACCTCTCATCTCTTCCTGCCCTTCCCCATACCCATCGTCCACCATGTCCACTTTTCCCAATCCAATGCCACCTCTTCTATGTGGACATTGGATTGGTTGTGTCCATTGCACCTCTATGTCAAGAGGAGGCTCAGATTCCACATGGATGCTGGCTGCCATCCTCCCATTTTCAGTTGTAATCACTCTAGGCTCCATGGTGTGGTGATTGTCCTTCTTCAACTCCATCTTAGCTGAGTGTGGTAAGTCCAATAAATCAGATTGTAGGTGCTGGAGTCTGTTGAGGCTCAGGACCTGGCTATCACATTATCAGTCCAGAGATTCAAATCCCCTAACTATATCTTAAACCCCAATGTTAACTGCACCTCCAGCACATTAGCATGAAAGTCTTATGAAGGGAGATCCCATCTGAGTCCAGATTCATCACACATAAACACCATTTCCAGAGAGGGGCCATCTGCCCTGGTAGTAAACCCCATCGGCCATGACCATAACTCTCATGGGTCTCTTTAGCCTTCATAGGAACCAATATCTGGGGGTTGTATCTGCTTTATCTGTCTCTCCGACTCTGCTCAGTTGTGCATGAGGGCAATCCTTCTGCCAGCCTCCAGACTCTTTTTTAGAAACTCGTAGCCATATAAACTCATTTCTCCTTTCCATTTCCCCCTTACTTTAGGTCAAACAGCATTTTAAAGTCATGTTATTTTATGTAGACATGGATATTCTGCTGATCCGCATTGAACCTTCCATATAAGGTCCTTTTCCAGTTGCATCATCAGTTGGTATTTGATAGTGGTCCCTCGTTGCCAGGGAGACTCATCCCCGGGTGTCATGTCCCACGCTGGAGGGAAGGCATTGCATTTACATGCTGAGTTTGGCTTCGAGACTGGCCACATTTGAGTAACATGAAGGCTGACAGGAGGAAATTCCCAGGCACAATGTTGCTCTAGGCCTTGTTCTTATTTTAGGTTTATCAGCTCACAAGCATAGTCATTAGCATCAGGGGCTCACTGTTGAACCCTCACTCCCTCCCGGTCCCCGCCGCTGTACCTGGGAGACTATCGCTGCTCCCCTAGGGACCACGACAGAGCACCACTGGCCAGGAACCCAGTACCCCCCCTGCTGGGTTTTTAATTGTTGCCACTATGAGTATATCCAATCATTACCACGCACCCTGGACATATGTTCTGTACAGCTCCCTGTCAGCCATATATCACCTGTCATTGGTATCCCATACCAGTATCCCTCCATTGCCATTGTTGAAACACTCTGTGATCCAGAACTCCCCGAAATTTGAAGCCCAATATAATGTCATGGTCCCTTACTAGGGAATGGCATATAGCGATGGGTTTAAAGGATAGATAAAGAACTTGGATAAAGTTAGATAAAGAACTTAGATAAAGAATGTTGACTTGAAAAAATTCCACATCCTATCCTTTTTCCCCCCCCCCCCTAATTATTCAGCGTTTCTTCGTAGGAGTCCTAGACCACAGCAATGCATATATATAATATACAGCACTCCCATACATCCACCACAACACCTTTTTCCTTCCACAGCGATACTCTTACACCCTATTCACATCATATTTACTTAAGGTGATGTACAGAGTCTGAGATATTAGCTTTCTAACATGGTAATATCTGTGCTTACATTATGGTGCATACTTTAGGATACACAGTTCTTTACATTTTTAGTTCTCCTATGTTTTACATTATGGTTTACATTAGCAGTCTGTCGTCTCCTATATGTTATGGTGTAATATTACATGTTTTATATCCATCCTTGTGTACTCTCAAGAAACTCCTCCCTTGCCCCCCATTTACTTTGGTTCCACAAATTTAACGTCCATTTTCCCTTCCACCTTGGTGCCCACAGTGACAGTCAACCTCCGTTTCCTGAGGAGCCACTTCCAGAGATAGATGGAATAGTGTTTAGGGCCTAACTTGCTCATCTGCCCCAATGCCCTGGGAGCCACCCTTTCTCTCGAGGGATAGAGTTCCCTCTATTTGGTGGCATTAGTCCTCCCCAGGATGTGGGTCCACCCCCACTCTCACTACTTGGGATTCTACCCCATGGTGTCACCCACTCTGGCAGAATGAGCATTTAGACATTCCCCAGGAGCCCGTCCTGCATCAGACCCTCCCCTCCAAGCATTCTAAACAGGTAACCCTCTTTATTATATTTTGATATTATTTTCTCGGCATTTTACTCTCCACCACCTCCTAACCCTCTCCTGTGTTCGTATGCTACCCCTCCCTCCCCCCACTTTTGGGCAACATTACCCAACCGTCCCTCCCCAGCCACCCTCAAACCCGTAAAGCCCCAAGCAAAGGCAACCCCTTGCCCCCATTTTATCTCTTCTTTGTGTTCATACTTACCACCATCTCGTCTTAAGTTCCACCCCTGCAGACATCGGCTCATATCCTTCCTCCACCCTCCGATTTCCTGTAAGCCTATCGTTCAGTCTCTTGCTATCTAGGGCAGCTTGTTTATTTCATATCATTGAGGTCATGTAGTATTTGTCCTTCAATGTCTGGGTTGCTTCACTCAACATAAGGTTCTCAAGATTCATCCATGTTATCACATGTGTTTGTAGTGTGTTTGTTCTTACAGCCGAGTAGTATTCCATTGTGTGTATATACCACATTTTATTGATCCACTCATCTGTTGATGGGCATTTGGGTTGATTCCAACTTTTGGCAATAGTGAACAATGCTGCTATGAACATTGGTGTACATATATCGGTTTGTGTCCTTGTTTTCAGTTCTGCTGGGTATATACCCAGCAGTGGTATTGCTGGGTCATATGGCAAATCTATGGCTAGTTTTCTGAGAAACCACCATACTGTCCTCCAGAATGGTTGGATCCTTCTGCATTCCCACCAGCAGTGGATGAGTGTTCCCCTTCCTTCACATCCTCTCCAGCACTTGTATTCTTCTGTTTTTTTCATAGCTGCCAATCTTATGGGTGTAAGATGGTATCTCATTGTAGTTTTGATTTGCATTTCCCTGATAGCTAGAGATTTGGAACATTTTTTCATGTGCTTTCTTGCCATTTGTATTTCTTCTTCGGAGAAGTGTCTGTTTAAATCTTTTTCCCATTTTTTAAATGGGTTGTTTATCTTTTTATTTTCAAGATATAGGAGTTCTTTATATATGCAAGTTATAAGTTTCTTATCAGATATATGATTGCCAAATATTTTCTCCCACTGTGTGGGCTCCCTTTTTACTTTCTTGACAAACTCCTTTGAGGTGCAGAAGGCTTTAATTTTGAGGAAGTCCCATTTATCTATTAGTTCTTTTGCTGCTCGTGCTTTTGGTGAGATATTCATAAATCCATTTCCTATTACAAGGTCCTGTAGATGTTTCCCTACACTGCTTTCTAAGGTTTTTATGGTCTTGGCTCTTATATTTAGGTCTTTGATCCATCTTGAGTTGATCTTTGTATAAGGTGTGAGATGGTAATCCTCTTTCATTCTTCTACATATGGCTATCCAGTTCTCCAGACACCATTTGTTGAATAGGCCACTCTCTCCCAATTGAGAGGGTTTGGTGGCTTTATCGAATATTATGTGGCTGTATATGTGAGGTTCTATATCAGAGCTTTCAATTCGATTCCATTGGTCTATGTGTCTCTCCTTATGCCAATACCATGCTGTTTTCACCACCGTAGCTTTATAGTATGTTTTGAAGTCAGGTAGTGTGATTCCTCCAATTTCGTTTTTCTTTTTCAGTATGTCTTTGGCTATTCGGGGTCTCTTTCCTTTCCAAATAAATTTCATAGTTAGTTTTTCTAGTTCCTTAAAGAAGGCTGCGTTGATTTTTATTGGGATTGCATTGAATGTGTAGATTTATATTTTTTAATGTAACATATTTTACAATCTATGTATCTTTAAAAAAAGACAATTAAATAAAAATTGAAAAATTGAAAAGAAAAGGGAATTAACTGTAAAGTGGTACACGGTAACTTTTTGGAGAAATTAAAATATTTTATACCTTGGTTGGGGTGGCAATTAAATAACTATGCATTTGTCAAAAGTCATCAAATTCTGTTTTTTTAAAAAAGGCAAATTCTACTATATGTAAATTATTACACATCAATAAATCTGAATTCAAAAGAAAAAAGAATGTCAATTTTACCAAAACTGATTTACAAATTCAACTCAACCCCAATACAAATCCCAAAAGCCTTTTTTTTTTTTTTTTTTTACAGAAGTGGAAAAACGAACTATCATATTTATTTGGAAGGGTTAGGGGCCCCAAATAGCCAAAAATATCTTTAAAATGAAAAACTGTTGCAGAAATCTCTATTCTGGACTTTAAAACATATTAACTAGCTACAGTGTTAAAAACAGTGTGGTACTGGCATAAAGAGAGACACATTGACCAATGGAACTGAATTGAGAACTCAGAAATAGATTTTTCACAAGGAGGTCAAGACCTTCCAGCTGAGCCAGAGCAGTCTATTTAACAAATGGTTTTGGGAGAACTGGATATACATATCCAAAAGAAAGAAAGAACCTTATAAAAAAATAAACTGAAAATGGACAAAAGACCTAAATATAAAAGCAACAACCATAAAACTCCTGGAAGAAAGTGTAAGAAAACTTCTTCAAGATCTTGTGGTAGGTGGTAGTTTCTTAAACTTTACACCCAAAACATGAGCAACAAAAGAAAAAAAAATAGGTAAATGGGACACCTAAAAATTAAACAGTTTTTGCACCTTTGTGAAAAGGCACTTTGTCAGAAGGGTGAAAAGGCAACCAAGTCAATGGGAGTCAATGCCAATGCCAATATTTGGCAATCACATATCCAGGAAGGGTTTAATATCTATGATATAAAAGAGATCATACAATTGAACAATATAAAGACAAACTACCCAATTAAAAAATGGGCAAGACTTGAAAAGACAATTGTCCAAAGAAGTACAAATGGTAAAGAAACACATGAAAAAAAAAGTTCAACATTGCTTAGTGATTAGGGAAATGTAAATCAAAACTATAAAGAGGTATCATTTCACACCTATTAGACTGGCTGCTATTAAAAAGTCAGAAAACTGTAAATGTTGGAGAGGATGTGGAAAGATAGGAATGCTTATTTACTGTTGGTGGGAATGTTGCATGGTACAGCCACTGTAGAGGAATATTTGGCAGTTCCTAAGGAAGCTGAATATAGACTTGCCACATGACCCAGCAATACCATTACTAGATATGTACCCAGAAACACTGAAAGCAGAGACATGAACAGATATCTGCACACTGATGTGCATAACAGCATTATTCATGATTGCCAAACTTGGAAACAACCCAGGTGTCCATCAACTTGTGAGTAGATAAACAAATTGTGGCATATAAACATGATGAAATATTATGCAGCAGTAAGAAGAAATGAAGTACCGAAGCATATGGCAACATGGATAAGCTGAAGGACATTATGTTGAGTGAAGCAAGAGAGACACAAAAGGACAAATACTGTATGATGAAAATTCATGGAGTTAATAATTAGAATATAGGTCACAGAAAATAGATGGAAGGTAGATTATGGAAAGCTGAGGGTTCATCTGTGCAGAATTGTTAAAAAGGTTGTTTGTAAATCTTTGGAAATGAGTAGACATGGTTAAAGCATATTATGTTGTTTGTAACTAGCAGTGCTGTTGTATAGGTATGATAGTGGTTGAAAAGGAAAGTCTAAGGTCATGTATATTACTAAAAGGAAAGCTCAAACCTGTAACATGGGAACTGTATAAGATAGTAAAACCTCTTGTAAAGCATGAATATGGGAGATATTGCTATATGAGACTGTTCTTACAAAATATAAATATAAATATGCTAGAGAGAAGGAAAAAGAAGAGTAGCTATGTATGACAGGCAAGGCATAGAGAGATTGAGAGGTGATGAGTTTTGTTTGTTTTTGTTTATCATTATTATTGGAATAATGAAAGTGCTCTGGGAGTGCCTGGGGTGGTGAAAGCACAAATATGTGATTACACTGAATACCACTGATTGTACTCTTTGGATGAATTTATGCCCTATTAATATGTATCAATAAAATTGAAAAAATGTATGTTCAATTTGAATATGTTAGATACCACTTTATTTTAGAGTGCTCAGGTACCACAAAATGTTACCATGCAACTAATAAGCTAGGGTCT
The DNA here is from genome assembly GCF_030445035.2 of Dasypus novemcinctus. Classification (NCBI taxonomy): domain Eukaryota; kingdom Metazoa; phylum Chordata; class Mammalia; order Cingulata; family Dasypodidae; genus Dasypus; species Dasypus novemcinctus. The sequence continues at coordinate 38,442,586 of NC_080704.1, forward strand.
TTAATGAGATACACTTTCATGGGCCTTAGATAGTTTAATTAAAATTTCAAAAGTTCTAAATATATTTCCTACTCTAACTTTTTAAGCATCACTGAGCAGCATTTTTGCTTCTCCTTCTCAAACAGGCAATTACCTGTATGTCTGGCAAAACTTAACTGCTTTCCAAAATTTTTAAATGAAACTTCAGTATAAATATATGTAGGGTTTTTTGCTTTGTTTTGCTCTTCGGTTTAAATGTATTTAAATTGTATAAAATTTACTTGAAGAACATTTTTATTTGATTAACTATGATGACTTCAAGAGAAAAGAGTACAGAACCTCAAGTCTTTCCATTTACATTTGGAAGCTGTTCTTACCGGCCTTAAGTGCAGATCTGATAGTTAGTCACAAATTGTTAGAGAAAATACTAATATAAATCACAGTTTAACTTATTTATGTTCAGCAAACTATCATTTTGCATGTACAAAAAGGTAAAATAGTAAATTGTATCCTAACCTTTTAATTTTACAAATACTAGTAGCAATGTATTATATAATGCAAAGCATGCTGTGACTGATTGCTTTTCTTTCTTCCAGTATTGGCTTGTGTCTGTATAAAGTGATTTTACATGCACACCTTACTCCTTGTAGTTTTCTTCAAATGCTTTCTTTTCTTTTGAATCCCTTTAGTTTCCATCATAACACTTTCCTCTTTGCTGTTATGTTTTGCCTATTTTTTTCTCTTGTTCTATTTACCTCCTGTTTTTAGTTTTCTAAGCTGCTAAAAGTAGATACCATAAAATGGGTTGGCTCTTAACAATGGGAATTTATTAGCTTACAAGCTTATACTTTTTGGGCTGTGAAAATGTCCAAATTAAGGCATCTTCAAGATAATGCTTTCTTCCTGAAGACAGGATGCCAGCAATCTTGACCACCTCTGTCACATGGCAAGACACAAGGCAGCATTACCTGGTCTCTCTCTTCTCTTTCAAGTTTCATTGCTTTCAGCTTCTTGCATCCCTGGCTCTCTCTCTCTCTCTCTCTCTCTCTCTCTCTCTCTCCATATATATATATATATATATATATATATATATATATATATATATATATATTCATTCCATTTATAATGGACTCCAGTAAGAGGATTAAGACCCACCCTGGGCCTGGGCTTTGCCTTAACTGAAGTAACCTTATGGAAAGGTCCAAATTACAATAGGCGTATACCCACAGGAAGGTATTAAACTTGAAGAACACGATCTGCTGGGATATATATAGTTCCCACACCACCATACCTCCCCAAGGCTCAAGGAGCAAATTCTAAGACTGTCTTGTTCACCCATCTGTGTCCAGTTCCCAGCACAATATCTGGCACTTAGTACAAATAACTGTTTTCGAATGAAGAACAGGATGGCATTTAGCTTTCTAAAATGTTTATGGTTCATAAATGGTGTCATATTGCTTCCTTATATAACAATAAAGATCTCTTCTTAGCTTCCATTTCCTCATTCGATGGTTGATAATAGCATTTTGGATGTTTCTGGTTGTTCCGTGTTTTTTGTTATTTATCTACATTTACCCTACAGCCCCTCTCCTGTGTCCCTCTCCTCCGGAATATAGCTTCACATTGCTAGACAAATTCATAGGAAATTATTATTAGTTCTAGTACAAATTCAGACTGCTTGTATTTTGCAGAATACTCATTGCTCCTCAAGGAGTATTTTCTTTTAATTTTTATTTATACAGTGAATACATGCTCACTTTATTTCACTAAGGTCACCAATGACTTCTGTGTTACCAAGTCTATTGAATACTATTCTCATCTCACCTTCATTGACATCTCAGCAGCATTTGACATATTTGTTCACTTAATCCTTCTTAAAGTACCCTTATAATGGTCGTGATATGATTCTCATGGCTTTACTTTTATATTTCTGGTTCCTCTTTCTTGATTTTCTTTCTTGGGTCCACCTCCTCGAATCTCTCTAAATGAAACTGAAAGATATTACTTTTTATTCATATTTTGAGATACAAAAATAGAATGCATATAATTATATGTGTAAACATATGCAAATTTGGATGAAAAACAAAATGCAGTATATACTTTCCCCCCAGAGAAGTCATTACTAAATTGCTGTTATATTTTGCAATATATTGTATTTACATTTGCTGAAATATGGCAAATGCCATCACTTTCTATTCAGAAAGTCAAAATAGAAATCTTGGGTAGGTGTCCAACTCCTACATCTTATTTATTTCACACATTAAAATAATCATCTGATTCCAAACAATGTTTCTAGACTCATGTTCCTCCTCTAGTCCATGGTCTCATTGTTCCCCCATTCTCTATACCTCTTCTTGCATTCTTTATTCGTTGATCTTTGTTCCCTCCATACCTTAGCATAGATCTTCTTGTAATCCAGACTACCCATGTCCCCCCAAAATGTAGACATATCTCAAATGACCATATTCCCCTTCTTTCCACAGCTAACCTTTATTAAGTTAACTTTTATGAAGTCTGTACCAAGTGTAAGTAACTTTGCTAAGTGCTTATCTTTCAACACTATCGTCCAGAGCTATTTTCATTTACTATATGCGAAAACTGGAGGAATGGAGGTTTAGAGTTTAAATTACTTGTCCAAATCACACAGTAAGGATTCTCATTCAGAACAGTCTATCGCCTATATCTGTACACCAATAGCTACATTATACAACTACTCTTAGAGTCACTTACTTCAGTCTTTCTATAGTAGTTATATATTTAGTGGATTGTCATCTATTGAGTACTCTGTCTTTTTCACTAGTTTGTAAACATGTTGGAAGTAGACATAAGGTTTTACTTATATTTTTTAATACTGAAGCCTTATATAGCAATTGGTAAAGAGTAAGTATTTGTAAATGTTTGGATAGTTGATCACCAATTTACCAAGTCTTTTTTTTTTGATGGCGAATATGGTAGAAAGAATATGCATTTTTTATATGCATGATTGAATTTGTATCTTAAATATGCTACATACTTTTGTGCTGTGGGACAAGTTAAGTCACACAACATCCTTGAATCCCAGTTTTTAAAATCTGTCAAATGATACAATGGCATTAATGATGATGTAATTTACATTTTTGACATAGCATGTTACTGAAATAATAGCATACATATGATGTAAAACCTTACTCAAACATGACACACAAAAATTAAAACAAATAATCTGTACCTATCAGAACGCTAAGGTTATCATACATGACAACTAAGTTAGCAACTAAAGTAAGGGTGGCTCCATAAAATGCTACGTTACATATGGAGTTGGAGGAGTGTGAAAACAGGTCTTGAAGGTTATTGCCACCTACCATAAAACAATGGTAGAAATTCAGGTTTCTATAACACAAATCAAGTGATATTTAAAAATCACACATTTGAAAAGTGACAATCTCTCCATGCTCCAACTCCTCATCTCTAAAATGAGTAGGGTAATGCCTACATTTAATTTTTTCATAAGTATCTTTTGACCTATGGGAAAGTGTTGAAGAATGAAATGAAACACATGTTTAGTTCTTATTTAAGATAAAGAATACATTTTGGGAAAAAATAATAAAGTTTGGTATTGCCAATGTCAAGAAGCATTGTTTTGACTGTATAGGCATCAGCTCACAGGGACTTGGAGTTGTCCTGAATAATATTGCAGGGACAAATGCAAGACATTATATATCCTGCCATAAGCCACTGAATGGACTGGGAGAGAGTGTAAAGTACAAAATAAACTATAATTCATGCGGTGTAGTGGTGCCTCAAAATGTATTCACCAAATGCAATGAATGTGCTACACTGATGAAAGAGGTTGTTGATTTGGGAGGAGTGGAGTGGGATGGGGAGTGGTGTATATGGGAACCTCTTATATTTTTTAATGTAATATTGTGTGTGATTTATGTATCTTGAAAAAAGACAATAAAAAATTTTGCTGAAAAAAGCATTGTTTTTAGATTTAAATATAATGATACAAAGGAGAATAGGAATAGCAAAATCTATTTCTTATTTGTAGTTTGCATCTAAAAGAAAAGACAATTAGCTGCTATTTATTAGACAAACTAAATAGACTTGTTTGTTATTTTAATACAGTGAATACAAATCATTTTTATATATTTTATTTTGCATATGCAAGAGAAAACTTAGTTTTCATGCTTTCACTAAAGTCCATTTTTGAATATTGAGATTAATTATGAAACATCAGTCATATTTACATAAATAATATTTTATAAAATATATTACTAACATAAATGCAAGAAATTTATAAAAGTTAAAAGAGCCATCAAATTAAGTAACACTCATTTCCTGAAAATACAGGCTTCCCGTTATAACTAAAAATTTCATTTGGACATTCTTATTAAGATAAAACTCTTAGAGTACATTAGGGTACAAAGTTAACAAAAACATATCCTCTCTTAAATGCCTGGATCATTCTTATTACATATTAATTATAATATATTTTATTTTTATTTACTCTTAGGAAAAAAGTTTATATATTAATTTAAATATATAAAACTAAGAATTTTAGTTAAAATGGTTTATCCTTTCCAATTCTCCTACGCCTTCATGGTCTGTTTTGGTATTAGACATTACTGATTTTACCTTTCTGAATGGTTATTCATTTTCCCACATATGGATGCCCAAATCATTTTTAACTTATTTGTTACAGCACAGTGTTATGTTTTTAAAATGTATATTGCTTACTCTTTATTTGAATATGGTGTATAGAAATGGAATAACCTGATGCGTTTCTTATCTGATAGAGCCCAAATTGACTTAAGTATCTACTGCCAAGCTTCCCTGTGTCCTCTAGCCTCCTGCAGCCATCTTGAGCTTTATGACTGAAAACCTGTCGCATTTCATACAGTATGAAATCCAGGGCCCATATCATCTTTGAAGATCCTTGGAGAATTCCATTTCTCTTCCTCACCTCTGGTCAAGCATGTTCTTCTCCCTTGATCCTAAATTTCAGCTTTGTATCTCACCTTTGGTGTAAGCCATCTTCCTACACATAAAAGCCCAACATTATCCTCTTTTGGGACAATTTTGACTGTTCAAAGATTGATACTTCATTAGACAGTGAGCAATCAATTCTCTTTATGGCCTTCTGGGGAGTGCCCTGAAGATTTCTTCTACTGTGTCACAGCAGGCTATCATGGTATTTTCTTTACTAATGGCCATACACCTGAGAGTGAGATTATACCAAGTTCTTAGGAAGTAAACATGTCTGTAGTCAGCTGTGAGTTCAAGTAGCATTTTTCTCAGCTGCCATATCACAATTCCTTAATTCTATGCCAACTGTGTTGGTAGAATATGTCACAGAATTAATGACAGCTTACACTGGGCAAAAGTAAAAAGGCCTGATTCAAGTATTACTTTTTAAAAATTGATTACAAGTCATATCTTGATTGCCAAAGTGTTTATAGGTGAAAAATATGTTTTGTTTATATCCTTTTAGTGTATATTTACTGTGCAAATTACTTGCATATATGATATCATGTTAAAATGCCATAACAGTTTGGGAGGTTGGTACCATTTTCATTATACAAATGAGAATACCAAACTCTAGGTTTACGTAAATATCACATGCTCTTTCAAGCCTTAGCAAAGGTAGAATATGGCATGGATATTCTCACTCTAATTCTAGCAATCTTCCTACTATTCTACTATACTACTCAATTTAGAAAATATCAGATAGATAGGTAAAACTGAAAAGAAAAAATTTATGTTTTCTAAGAACTAAAGGATAAAGCATTTATAGAATGTTTTGGAAATGTAATGTCAAGAAGATGTGTGTTCATATGGCCTAGAAACTTGATAATGTTGTCCTTTCTGGTAATTATTAAGGACATTTTTTTGTTGAGAGTAAATCACAGAAAATGATTGACTAGGAAAGGAAAACGTTGACAATATGAAAGGACCAATTCTATCCAACATGTATAACATATGCTGCATTTTGTAAGATTCTTATTTAGAATTGTGTATTTATATAGACATATTCCAGCATCATAAAGATTTTCACATTGATGCTATTCTATATAAACCAATCATCAATGGAGTCATGTAGCATTACGAAATTGGTTTTAATTTATTCACACTGTTTCATATAGCTTCACTTAAGGATGCTATATGAGGAAACATATTTGGAGACTTTGACTCTCTAAGACTTTCTTTGATATGATCATGGTTTGAAAATATGTTCGGATTTTTTTTTCACTAGTTACCTTTGGCCCACACTCTGAAATCTCAGTTATTCCATGTAATTTTTCTTGTTGTTGTTGTTGAAATCAAACACTAAAAACACCTAAATTCATGCAATAAATTGGTAACACCAACTTCAACTTTCCATTTTATTTTTTAGATAAAATTTTATTGATGTATATCATCCAGATTTGAAAATACATAAACAAGTGTATAGTAAAAGTTATGAATTTTCAAAACAAACATGCATATCATCATACAGGGCTTCCGTGCATCACCCCATTGTTGGGAAACATTTGTTACAGGCTATGAAAGAGCATTGTCAAATTATTAGTTGTTTAAAGATACCCAATTGGGGAACTCTAAGGTTCTTCCAATTCTAAGTGTTTCTAAGTTAGTTTCTATTTGAAGGTAAATATCATGAGAGAACAGAGAATAGACTCTTCAACATTTGTTGAATATAATAAAGCCAAAACCAAATAATGGAAATTGTTCAATTGCTGGCCCTTTGTATGAGGAGTCAAATGTAAAGACGTGAGAGACTCCTCCAAGGCCACAATAAAGTTTAAGAACTGCCTACTTGACCTATATCTCAGGAATTTAAATATTGAAATAAGGCCTGGTTCTTCTGGTTACAAGTCCAAAGGCTCTATAACATTATTATCAGCCTTTATAATACTTCTTGTGAAGTTAACCCTGAGAACTCAGAAAATTTACAAAGCATTTGTGCAAATTTTCAATATCAATCTAGTTATGCAGAGAGGGAAATTCACCTGTACCATATCATACACCTAAATTTATTTTAATTAGAAAAATTTGAATTCTTCTCTTGAATTCAACTGCTTTGACAACAAAATAACAAATGGTGAGTAAGGGGGCAGAGCCATCATAATGAGTGACGGAATATAGAGAAGATAGACTCTGAAAGGTTTTTCAGAAACCCTATATTTCAACAGTCCAAAGAAACTTTCCATAAGGAACCACAATGCCAGCCATTATTGATGATTACAGAAGGTGAGATTTTGTGTCAGGACATATTTTCTCTCCTACAACTTACAAGTTGTTAATAGATTCTAAATTTTGAATTATAAGAATCATAAACTTCTTTTTTAAAAGTTATATTTTATAAATCATCAAAAACTTTTTGCCACAATTATACTTTTGGAATGTAAAAGACAATACAAAGTGCTATAAAATGAAACACAATCTTCCTTCGTGTTTCACCACATGAATGTTGACCATAAAGGGGAGATACAAGAACAATAGTCCAAGTTTTTCAATTCTAACTAAGAAATTAAAGATAAATCATTTCACTGAAAAACTATTTTGGTCCTTTGAGAAAATATATACAGCTAGGTCCATCTTTATAGGAGTACACTTTGTTCACTTTTAAAATCAAACTTCCAAGCAGTATATGAAATCAAAATGTTTCATTATTTTAAAGAATATCTTTAATCCTTGAGGATGGATCTTTTGTATAAAAACTACACTGCCTTTTCACCTAAGATGGGTGTGTTAATTTGACATATTACTGGTTTTTAGAGACAGAAATTACCACCGCAGAATTTCTTTATGAACAATAGCATGTCATGTGTAATTAACCCTTGGCTATTTTCTTCAGATTCACTCTTTGCTCTTACATTTTCACTGTACTGGATGATGTTTTCAGGGGAGTAATATTATTCCTTCCTCACAACATTGTTTTTCAGTTACTTGATGATGCCAAGGTAAATGGAGACCTAAGTTAAACTGTTGCTCTCTGGTACAAACATGTGTTTCAGATATCGAAGACGGGCTTCAAAATCTAGTTTGTAGAGGTCCAAGAAGAGTCAGGCCAAGATATGTTGTCCTTTCCAGCCACGGTACTTTAATACCTTGATCATTTTGTTAAGATAGACCAAATTGTGAGTTGGAGGGGTTGACAAGAAGGACTACTGGAGAAAAAGATTCCACCCTGGCCCCATCTTTGCAGACTCAATTCAATAAAATAAAGGCATGCAGTGGATGGGACCAGCCCAGGCAAGTTATAAAGGAATTCAGTAAGAGGATTAAGACCCATCCTGAATGAGACAGGTCGCGCCTTAACTGAAGTAGTCTCATCAAAAGATCCCACTTACAATGGGTCCACATCCACTGGAATGGATTAAATTTAAGAACATTCCTTTCTGGATTACATACAGTTCCAAACCACTACAGTCCTCAGTCTCTCCTTTGCTGTAAAAACTCTGGCTAAGATGTGAAGTAGAAATAATGAGAACATTTTAGAAATGGAGAACAAATTACTGGTTGGCAGGGATGGAAGAGTCAGCAGGTAGGTGGGTTGCGGTTATCAAGGGGCAACATAAAGGACTATTGTCCTGATGGAATTGTTTAGCATCTTGATTGTGGTGGCAGATACAAAAACTTACACACATGATAAAGTTGTGTAGAGATAAATACACATGTACACACACGAGTAAAAATAAAACTAAGGAAATCTGAATAAAACAGGTGTATTGTAATAACACCAATATCCAAATTGTTTGTACCACATTTTTAGAAAATGTTAGCATTGGAGGGTACTGGATAAAGGGTCCATGGAATCACTTTGTGTTACTTCTTAAAACTGCATGTAAATTTACAATGATCTCAACTAAACTTGCAACTTAAAATGAAAAAAAAAAGAGTGGAATATGAGTGGGCATTTGAAGGGTTAGGGTTCTTTTGAGGTCACATTATTTCCTAATGTAATAATACAGGTGTGAGATGAGACTGATATTGTTAGAAGTATTCACGTACTATCCAGAAGGCTTCTGTATTTCTTGCCTATTTCTACCAGATATTAAATAAACAGACAACTTCCTGTCTTCTGCCACCATCTCTACAAGAAATTGAATGTGATCACTGGCTTTGAGAAAGTATGATGACTTTGAATAGAAGAATGAATTTGGGGAACACCCTATTCAAATGTAGAATGTCCTTAAGAATAAAAATGTAATGGTCCTTATGTATTGAGCACTTATTATGTTCCAGGCTCTTTACTAAATGTATGTCCTTTAACTCTCTTAATCTTCATAACAACAACTTGAGGTAAATATTATTGTTGTTGTTTTACAGGGTAATTAAATACATTTCTCAGGTCACAGAGCTAATGGGAAGCAGAATTGGTATTCATGTTCAGATCTTATTTTAATTTCAAAGCTTGAGGTTATAACCATGTCTTAGTTTGCGTGAGCTTCTATCATGAATACCCGGCAATGGATTAACTTTAACAACAAGAATTTATTGGTTCATGGTTCTGAGGCTTGAAGAAGTCCAAAACCAAAATATGGACAAAGCTTGCTTTCTCCCCGTCTTAGTTTGCCAAAGGGCTGCCAACGCAAAGTACCGGAAATTGTTCGGATTTATAATGGGAATTTTATTTAGGGTGAAAGTTTATGCTTCTGAGGTTGTGAAATGTCCAAATCAGGCACCATCAGAGATGCTTCCTCACCAATGTCAGCTACTAGTGATCCTGGGGTCCTGCCACATGGTGAAGCAAGATGGTGCCGATCTCTCCCGAGGTCCCAGCCTTCTCCTCAGACTCACCATCTCCTGGGACCCAGCTGTAGGCAACGAGGCATAGGGTTTGCCTCTTTCTGGTCCTCTACTAAAGCTCAGCTCATCTCCTCAGCTTTGATTTGCTCTGAGGTCCAGCCTCTTGGGGGTCAATATTCTGTGCCTCTGTGTTCCGCTGATTCCAGAATCTGGGACTTTTGTCAGCCTCTTGGGTCTTCTTTGTTTTCCTGTAGTCCTCTTTTTCACATGGCAAGGTCAATATAGCAGCTTCCTTTCTCTGTGTCTCTCTCTGTGTCTCCATTTATGTAAGACCCAGCAAGAGGGTAGATACTCAACCTAAGTCATGCTGCTCTGATATAGTCCAATCAAAAGCAATCTATTCAAGTGATCTAAAGTGAAACTAAACCGATCGAAGGTTACCACACCCACAGGAACAGATTAGTTTAATAACATAATCTTTTCAGATTCAGAAAAGAACTTCAAAATGTCATGCCCCTGGAGACTATAAAGTTCTGGTGCTGGCTGCTGGCAATCCTTGGATTTCCTTAATTTTATCTTTGCCTCCAGTACAAGCCAATGTCTTCTGTTTTGTCACTTCTGTGACTTCTGAGTCCTTTTTATAAGGCCTCCTGTAATCAAGTCCTGTCTTAACTCAACTGTAGACAATCTAATAAGAAAATTAAGCCTGCAAGTATGTAATATAAGAAATGTATATGGATACAGATACAAACCCAGGATAAATACAATGAATTTTGTTCATTCTTTCTAGCCACACCTCTTCTACCTCTCTCCATGCTTTCTTTTTTTCTCTCTCTTCTTTTCTTTATTGAAAGGTCTTTTCATTACAGAGCAGGTGCTGCTCAGTGGGTGAATGCCTGCTTCACATGTACGAGGTCCTGGGTTCAATCTCCACTACCTCCTACAAAAAAGTCTTGTCATTCACATTTTCTTCCATAATTTGATTCCTCTTTCTTCTTCTCTCTTTTCCTGGATTTGCCATTTGTTCTATTCTATGTCACACAATATTATCTGTTCTTAACTACAAATGCAGTTACTCAATCTTTATAACTTTATTTTCTGAGTGAAATATGTACTAAACTCATACTCACATCCTCCCTCTCTCCTAAAAATCTATTTTCTTGTGTCTGGACAATAAGCCACAATTTAGATTTGAAAGTATTCTTATTTAATGTTTTTATTATAATTTATTAACAGTAATAATCCCCAAGATTCTTAAATTGGTCTTTCATAAAATACATCCTTAAATTTGTGCATATCCAATTTCTATGCCACATTTCATAATGTACATTTTATTTTACAGCATGGGTATATTTTTGTCTTACAAAATTCAGAATTTTCTTCCTTCAAGTCATTCCTCAGTAATTGTGTATTCTCCTCATATAGGGCTATCCAAACTTAGCCCAACAGAGGTTTTAGCTGGACACCAGCCAAGAGGCACAGGCTAGCATCCTGCTGTGATGATTACAGATGTTCTTAGTTTTGATGAAGGGAAAAAGAAGCAAAAACCTAGTTAGTTGTAAGTCCCAGTACACCTGCTTATCTTGACGGAAGTAAGATAATGAGACAAGTCTTCTAGAAATATCAGGCTGAAAAACTAGATCTCCCTGGATATGCACTGGCCAATTTTGCTAAAGACGCTATAATTTAGAATCGTTTTTCTTCCATATAAATATGGGATAAAAACTGTTTTTTTTATACTAATTAACTTTGATGTGTTTCTTTCTTGTTTTTTCCAGATGTACTTAAGTCGCTGCATCAGTTTATATTCCTCTCTCTTTGCTAATTTGTGGAATCTAGCTAGAAATCTCTTGAATGTGCTTCAAAGCCCAAATTTATTCAAAAATCAGAAAACAGAACAATCAGACAAAACGTATTTTTAAAAAAGAGAAGTGATTAAAGATTGCAATGAAACCTAGTTTATAATTATTTATTTAAAGGTCATTTTCATCTCATTTCCCCAGGGGCTAACAGGAAAAAGAGGCCTTCAAATCCAGCAATAATTATAAAGAAGGACAAAGTATATTAAAGTTCTTGATACTGGGTAGTGAAGGGAAAAGTTTTGGCCTCAGAGACACATTTTATTCCATACATGAATTCATAAAAGACTTTTTCAATTGATTTGAACTCATTTTAATATCCATTTTAAATAGTCTTTCAGCTATATACCAAAGCTTAGGAATCTATTTTCCCTGATTTGAACTAACTGTGACAATTATTAATCATTATTTATTTAGCAATTCAAAGCCCCTGAGATATTAAGTCTATAAGTGGACTCATTTGATACACATTTCTGTTGCAATAGACTCTTCATAACTTCAAAAATACACAGCCTATGTTCTGAATGTAATAAGTAGAATCCTTAAACTTTTCAAATAAAGCAATTAACTCCAGAAAAATTACTTACTGAGCGGAGGCCAAAAAAAATTAATAAATTGACAACAATGTGGGTGGAAGTAGTTAGAATTTTCCTAAACTCATAAAAAGGTCAAATCAAAAATAATTACCAGAGAGCTATATGCCTAAAAGCACACTATTTACTTTGAGTAGAATCTTGCAACCCTGGAGTTACTCTAACCTGTTCAAGATTGAAGACACTTTTGAATATCTAACAAATACTATGACCCTTCTCTTTAGAAAAACGTACAAATTAAATACTCATAAAATTTTGCTTAAACCTACAGGTAGTTTATAGTAAATCTGAGGCTCTCTTTTTTTTTTTTATTGACTTTGTAATAATATTACATAAAAATATATATGTGAGGTCCCATTCAACCCCACCCCCCCACCCCCCCTCTCCCTCCCCAACAACACTCGTTCCCATCATCATGACACATCCATTGGATTTGGTAAGTACATCTTTGGGCACCTCTGCACCTCATAGACAATGGTCCACATCATGGCCCATACTCTCCTCCATTCCATCCAGTGGGCCCTGTGAGGATCCATGATGTCCGGTGATTACCCCCGAGGCGCCATCCAGGGCAGCTCCACGTCCCAAATACGCCCCCACCTCTCATCTCTTCCTGCCCTTCCCCATACCCATCGTCCACCATGTCCACTTTTCCCAATCCAATGCCACCTCTTCTATGTGGACATTGGATTGGTTGTGTCCATTGCACCTCTCTGTCAAGAGGAGGCTCAGATTCCACATGGATGCTGGCTGCCATCCTCCCATTTTCAGTTGTAATCACTCTAGGCTCCATGGTGTGGTGATTGTCCTTCTTCAACTCCATCTTAGCTGAGTGTGGTAAGTCCAATAAATCAGATTGTAGGTGCTGGAGTCTGTTGAGGCTCAGGACCTGGCTATCACATTATCAGTCCAGAGATTCAAATCCCCTAACTATATCTTAAACCCCAACGTTAACTGCACCTCCAGCAGATTAGTATGAAAGTCTTATGAAGGGAGATCCCATCTGAGTCCAGATTCATCACACATAAACACCATTTCCAGAGAGGGGCCATCTGCCCTGGTAGTAAACCCCATCGGCCATGACCATAACTCTCATGGGTCTCTTTAGCCTTCATAGGAACCAATATCTGGGGGTTGTATCTGCTTTATCTGTCTCTCTGACTCTGCTCAGTTGTGCATGAGGGCAATCCTTCTGCCAGCCTCCAGACTCTTTTTTAGAAACTCGTAGCCATATAAACTCATTTCTCCTTTCCATTTCCCCCTTACTTTAGGTCAAACAGCATTTTAAAGTCATGTTGTTTTATGTAGACATGGATATTCTGCTGATCCGCATTGAACCTTCCATATAAGGTCCTTTTCCAGTTGCATCATCAGTTGGTATTTGATAGTGGTCCCTCGTTGCCAGGGAGGCTCATCCCCGGGTGTCATGTCCCATGCTGGAGGGAAGGCATTGCATTTACATGCTGAGTTTGGCTTCGAGACTGGCCACATTTGAGTAACATGAAGGCTGACAGGAGGAAATTCCCAGGCACAATGTTGCTCTAGGCCTTGTTCTTATTTTAGGTTTATCAGCTCACAAGCATAGTCATTAGCGTCAGGGGCTCACTGTTGAACCCTCACTCCCTCCTGGTCCCCGCCGCTGTACCTGGGAGACTATCGCTGCTCCCCTAGGCTTTCTTAAGAGATCATATATCCTAGGTTAAAAATCTCTGAGTTACATATAGCTGGTTCATACCTTTTATAAAATGCATTTATAGTCCTGCTATGTTCTCAGTTGGAGGGACTAGAGTCTCTCCAGAATATAAGCAGTTCCTAATAAAAGAAAACAGACCTTATATCAAGCCCTCAATATGATTGCAAGTATAGATGAATCTTATTCTTCAAAAATTTAAACTTAGAGGTTAACATAGGATCCGGGGAGATGGGGGCGGGAGATGGAACATAGGTGACTTTTAGGGCATTAGAATTGTTCTGCATGACCTTGAAATAACAGATATAGGCCATTTTAAATTTCATCAAAACCTATAAAAGTGTACGGTCCAAAATGTCAAGTCTAATGTTAACTATTGACGATGGTTAGTAGCAACAATACAATATCTGTACATCAACTGTAACAAATGTACTATCCACATGTAAAAGGTTATTAATAGGGGAGAGTGGAAAAGGGGGAGGGTGTGGGGTATATGGGAATCCCCTATATTCTCTATGTCAGTTCTCTGTAACCTAAAGCTTCTTTGAAGATAAAAATGAAAAAAATAAAACCTGAGGTATATATAGAAGAAAATGTCACAGTATATACAAGGCAACAGATCTTACAGTAATGAAAGACACAGTGTCTAAGAATTTTTAAAATATTATTTCAAAATTTTTATTTTTTGTATTTTATTTATTACTTTAAAAACTATTATTATTATTTTATTTACTTATTAATGTTATTTTGTTGGCTTCATTTTGGAGAGGCTTTCGATTACAGAGGGGTTACAATTGTGTCAGGGGAGGATCACTGGTGTGGGGTGTCAGTGATGAGGGATGTGTGGGTAGGGTGCACCTGGGGCATGACTCTAAGACATATGAATATGTCCAAGTGTTCATGGGGAGTTGTCTCGGTGGATAGAAACCCACACAATAACCAAAAGAACATTGAATTCCCATCCTGGGAAGTAGTGCTACATTCTCTAATAGGACAGCAACAATCCCCCACGTGCAAGGGCAGTGCCTGGTGAAGAAAGACAGACTACTACACCAGGCCCTTGATATTGATGATTGTACTTAGGAACCTTTTCTTGCAAAATTGAAACTTAGTCTAGTATTACATATTGCCTAAGAGTTACCTCCTGAAAGCCTCCCTGTTGGTCAAATATGGCCTCTCTCTAAGCAATCTCAGCATATAAATACACTACCTTCCCCCCAGCATAGGACACGACTCCTGGGGATGATACTCCCTGGCACCAAGGGATTATTAAAAGCACCAACTAATAATGCATCTGGAAAAAGAACTTGACCAAAGGGCAAAATATTAAATACAAATGGGTTTTTATGGCTAAGAGATTTCAAAGTGAGTCAGGAGGTCATTACAGAGGTTACACTTATGCACATCTCAGCAGGTCCTCATTGATTGCCACAGTAAACAGTGCCTCAAACAGCAGCACTCCTAAGGGCTCTAGAGACATCTAGACACTATAAGCAGGGTAGACAAGCTCAGGAACCCTGTCAGTGGGCCTTACTTTGGAATTTATGCTCTCCAGTGTAACAGAGTTAGATTCATTTTTAGTTTCCCTATACATGGCTCTCCTATTCCTTTTTTTTGAACCCATAATTAGCACAATATTTGGTAAATATATGTGCCAGAGACTTAAATCTTTGGTTCGTTCATATGCCAGTTGAACCCTCAATTGCAGTAGAGCTGCAACACCTACTCTCCAGTTCAATGGTCTCACCCAGGAAAGCAAACGAAGAAATAATGATGAACAACACCTATCCCAAGAAATAGAGAATGCCTGCAACTGCAAGCAAGATAGTTCTACTTGTCTGCCCCATGGTATCTAAGCCTCCCTCAATTGGAAAACAGAGTGGGCATTCCCATCCCCATATCCTCAAAATTGGGTAATGAACAATGTACTAATGTATACTTATTATTGTTCAAAATAGGCATTATTATACTAGCAATGGAAGAAATTTTGTAAATGATAGAAAGCCTGTGGCAGCCAGAGGTTCAGGGGGAAGGGAGAGGGAAGAATGGGTATAATATAGGGCCATTTTGGGGACATTGGGACTGTCCTGTATGATACTGCAGTGATGGATATAGGCCATTATATATTTTTACACACCTCCAAAATTGTGTGGGACAGAGTGTAAACTATGCTGTAAACTATACTCCACCGTTGGTGGTAATGCTTCAATATGTGTTCACCAATTGTTAACAAATGTACCACTCTAATGATGGATGGTGTTCATGTGGGAAGGTGGGAATCCTCTATTTTTCTTACTTTTTTTAAAAAAATTATACACCATGATCAAGTGGGTTTTATTCCTGGAATGCAAGGATGATTCAACATAAGAAAATCAACATAATACACCATACTAACAGATTGAAAGAACAAAAAAATCACCGACTATCCCTCAATAATTTTTAAGAGTGCAAAAGGATATTTTTCTTTTTTTAAAAAAAAAAAGATATTGGCGGCGGACTTGGCCCAGTGGTTAGGGTGTCTGTCTACCACATGGGAGGTTCGCGGTTCAAACCCCGGGCCTCCTTGACCTGTATGGAGCTGGCCCATGTGCAGTGCTGTTGCACTCAAGGAGTGCCATGCCACGCAGGGGTGTTCCCCGCATAGGGGAGCCTCATATGCAAGGAGTGCGCCCCGTAAGGAGAGCCGCCCAGTGCTAAAGAAAGTGCAGCCTGCCTAAGAATGGCGCTGCCCACATGGAGAAATGACACAAGATGATGCAGCAAAAAGAAACACAGATTCCTGTGCCACTGACAGAAACAGACGTGGACAAAGAAGAAGACGCAGCAAATAGACGCAGAGAACAGACAACGGGGGTGGGGGGAAGGGAAGGGGAGAGAAATAAATAAATAAATCTTTAAAAAAATAAAAATAAAAAAAGATATTTAGACTGCATAAATGTTACATAAAAATATAGGGGATTTCCATATGCCTCACTCCCTACACCGCCCACATTTTCCCACATTAACAACATCATTCCTTAGTGTGGTACATTCATTACAATTCATGCAAACATTTTGGAGCTTTGCCATTAAGCATGGATTGTAGTTTACTTTGTATTTTTCATTCTCCCCTACACAAATTTATAGGTTATGGCAAGGTATATAATGGCCTGTATCTGTCATTGTAGTTTTCATGACAATTCCCAAGTCCTGAAAATACCCCCATATTTCATGTGTTTTACTTTCTCCCTGCCTTCAGCACCTCTAGTTGCCATGACCTCCACATCAGTGATAAAATTTTCTTCCATTGCTAGAATCACAATAAGTCTACAGTAGAATACCAGTAAGTCAATTTTAGTCCATAGTTCCTTCCCCAATCCTGAGGATTCTTGGATGTTGATGTCCACTCTATCTCTAATTGAGAGGGAGCTTCTATCCCATGAGACAGATGGATGGGACTATCTTGCTTGCAGTTGTAGACTTTCTTGGTTTCTTGGGATGGTTGTTGTCCATCATCATTTCCTTTTTTAGTTGTCCTGTGTGAGTCCAGTGAACTGGAGAGTAGGTGTTGCAACTCCTTTGAGATTCAGGGCCCAGCTGGCACATGGACAACCTAAAGATTTTAGCTTCTTGGACATACACCTATCAACCCTAGTATTAATTATAGGTTCATATACAACGGCCAGAAGAACCATGTTTAGGGAAACCACAACTGAGTCCAATTCTGTCACATGGGAGAGCATAGAGATAGCAGTCAGTGTAATTTGATAGAAGCTATTAGGTGCCAGCGACCTCTGCTTTAATTTGCTGAAGCTGTTGCAGCAAACTATCACAAACTCTGTAGCTTAAAAGAGAAACTTATTCTCTTATGTTTCTGGAGGCTAAAGGTCTGAAATCTAAAGGCTGAGCTTTTTCCTGGGGCTCTAGGGAGAAAGTCCATTCCTTACCTTCTCCAGCTTCAGATGGCTGCCCTGGCATTCATGGGCTTGTGGCTGCATCACTCCACTCTCTGCTTCCATCTTCACATCATCTTCTCCTCTGTATACCTGTCTTCTGTCTCTTGTAAGGACATTTGTCATTGGATTTGACTTCAGTATGGTTCAAGATAATCTGCAAAGACCCTTTTTCTAAATAAGGTAACATCCACAGGTTCTGGGAAATAAGACATGGCTGTACCTTTTTGGGGGGGGGGGGCACACTATTCAGCCCATGACAGCCTCCCAGGCACTCTTTGCCATATCACTTATTTTATTTTCTGCATAGAATTTGGATGTGGAAGGTTTTAAAACATGGTTACCCTATTCCCTAGCAAACAGAGTGTGATCAAGGTCTTGGAATCTGAACAATGTCTTTAGCAATTCCTCCCCTCTGTTGGACAGCAGAGTAGTTAGAGGGCTGGATACTCTCTCTTTTTCTAACTCTCTCTGGCCAACAGCCTTTGAGGACCTGAGGCCTGCCAAAAGCCATGTGACTGTGTGATCTTCCCCTAGTCCTGTGTTCAGATGCACCTGAAGTCCTGGCCAATTGCTTTACTTCAACTTCCTGATAGCTCTTGAGGCAGAGGCATGTAGCTCAGCCATGCCCAGATTCCTGACTGAAAGAAATTGTGAGATAATAAATGTTCATTGTTTTTAGCAGCTAAATATTGGGGTAATTTGTCACACACTAATAGATCACTTCACTAATACACTTGTACTCTGGAATAATAAGTTTTAGTATTATTTGCAAACTCTGGAATGCTTCTACAAATAGAAAATCTTAGTCATTAAATGTGGCTTTTATATTACCTATATGTTTTATGGTCAATGTTTTAATTTGTCAGAGCTGCCATAACAAATTTCCAGATACTATTTGGTTTAAACAACAGGAATTTCATTGTCTCAAAGTTTAAGAAGTTAGATGTCCCAAATCAAGGTGTCAGCAGGATTATGCTTTCTCTGAAGTCTGTAACATTCTGGTGGTGGCTTGCCAGCCATCCACAGCTCAATCGCAACCTGACATGGCCTTTTGTCTCCTACTCACTCCTACTCTGTGTGTTCAAATTTCCTCTGCTTATGAGGACTCCAGTCATATTCAATTAAGGCTCATGCTGATTAGGTTTAGCTTTACCTTCACTAACTACACTTTCAAATATCCTATTTACAAGTGAGTTCACCTACAACAGATCTGGGGTTAGAACTTTAACATGTGTTTTGGGGGGACATGATTCATTCCATAAAAGTAAGTGGGAAATCCTGTTCTCAGATTTTGAAGTATCACGATCTTACTCTCATGAACCAAGAAAATATTTTATTTAATTATGAATGTATCTGGTTTAGCTATCCTATAGCTAAAATGACTTCTTTTTTAAAAATGTGTATTAAAAGCATCTTTGAAATTCAATACTTGTCTAATTGATTTCCCTTGTTATAGAGAATATTTAAAAATAAGCAAAATGTATTTATACTCATTTTAATTTTTCTTATTGAATGTATGGTATATCCTAAAGATGACTTCTTATATTTCTAAATATTGACAATCTGTTTAATCCATACCTTATTTTAATATCACACTTGTCAGGCTATTATAGTCTCTTGCAGTTAAAAAAAAAATCTGGATAGCTTTTGGCTACCTCTACACTTCTGGTGCATCTTTTGTGGCTCAGAAAACTCCTAAAATTTCTTTGGGCCAGGAGAGATACTCATTTATTGCAGTCACATATATTTATAATCACATTGACTATCTTGGAAATATATTTATATCTTACTGGTATCTACGATATTCTGTGACAGAGAAGATGGAAACAAATAAAAACAATATATTTTAATTTCCCCTTTATTCTCTCAGTTGTCTGGTAACATTAAACCTAATTCCCCTCCAAATAGTGCTCTTTTTCTATAAACATAATTCTAGAAACATAACTAAAATAACTGTTCTGTCTTCATAGTAATTATCACAAACTTCAGTTCATTAGGTGCTCTAGGGTGTGCCAAAACACTTCATGCCACCTTTCTCTTTATTTTTTGTTTTAAAAATCCTTCTTCTATTTTCATAAAGTTCTTTCTTGATGTGCTACTAATACAATTGCCTGTGTATCCAATTGGTTTCTGAAGTCCCTTCCCTGTCTTTATGAGAAAGATTGCTTTTGACTATGTTAATATGAATTTTTGAGGTACATTCTTCCTTGTATGCTGTTCTTCCTTAGTTGTAATATTAATTATTTTTAGGTTATGTGATCTAATTAAATCTTAAGTAACTAGTATGGTATCTATCTTTCATTTCATTCCATTTTCTAAGCAAAGAATATATCACCGATGTCCTACCTCAAATTTCTTTCTATTCCTGTATCTAAATACACAAGCACCTGTTGTTGACATATAGATCACAAAATGCACACAGATCAGCACATGCAAAAACACAAGTAAGTATTACAGAACAAATAACCTCCAGAAAATTTCCTGCCTTCCTGTTTTGCCTCAGGCACATCAACATTAGTGCAGAATTGTTAAACAACCTACCAATCCAGATATCCTTAGATTTTATTCCCAATGTGTTTCCTCCAAAATTTCTTCCCTCTGTGGAGTTTATTTTATGGCTCCTGTCTGCATCCACACTTCTATTACCCACATATTCCTTGTTTCCCACCCTCTCCATCACCTTCATAACTAAATAATTTCACTCGCCTTAGCAATACTTTCACAGGTGAGCCATATATCTAATGTAAATTTTTGCAGTTTTAGGTTCAGGCCATTCTGTTGTTTTACCATTACTGTGACAATAAATTATTTTTCAATATTCTTTGTTAATGGTCTACTATATTCTGTACATATTTTGCCTGCTTTATGTATTTTATCATATTCTCCCTTAATCAGCTCTTACAGGGTCTATTTCCCACTCTAAACTCTGCCATTATTGATGATAACTACTGTGACAAATATTGTCATGGTAATTTTACAGTCCTTAATTATAGCACTTAAATATTGCCAAGTTATGATAGGAAATAAATGCTTAGAGTCATATGTTAGAATGATAATTGGATCAACACCTTGGTCTGAAATGTAAAGTTTATACCAAATACACCGATGGTGAGTTGAAATGAAAAGTTACAGAATGCTCTAAATCAACATGTTACCTGTCAACTAACAGCAGCTCACTTTTAGAGGGCCTGATGAAATGCTTTTCCACCTGATCTTATTTAATATTTTCATTAACAGTCTGGAAGAGGGACTGACAACATTTAATTAGACTGTGCAGTAATAGGCAATTGAGAAACCATGTGGAAAACTGCTGCAGACAAAGAATAATGTAAAGAAACCAAGTGATGTTGCCACACTGGCAGGAAATTAAATAATTGCTAATAAAAATAAGTTCAGGCTCATAGACAAGAAAATGAGGTCATTGTAAAAGGATTTATTTGTTCATTTGACTTTTGGCAGGGGCAAGGTTCTGTGGTAGGTGCTAGGATAATTGGAACAAAACACAGGCCCTGTAATGTAGAACATCATGATCCAATGACCAGCATGTTCTAGACTCCTATATACTAAAATGCCAGTACACTATTGCCAGTTTCTTAGAAATAGTTCAGAGTCCACTGTCGTACTTCATGGTATTAATAATCAGAAACTACATTTTTCACTCAAGAGTGACCACATTGCAGTTGATACCTTTAGCGGCTTTATAAAAAAAAAAAAAAAAAAAAAAAGAGTGACCACAGTAATTGGGCCATTTCTGTTTTAATCCATGGTTTTTCTATTGTGATTAGGAGTAGAAAAGAACATCATAAAAGACAACTTTATGTCTTTTGTGACATAAATACTCCCTGAATCAATGGCTTATACTTTTAATACCTCAAGAAATTTTAATTATTGCAAGTCAGCCAATAAACCATCAGTGCATTTATTGTCCTTGTCGAATAGATGAAACATTCTTTGTACAAAAAGTTTCCCGGCCATATTTTCTGGCGGTGAAATAAAAGCTCTTTGAATCCCACAGAAAATGAAAGTTATCATTTCAGAATTGGTAAGTAAATGTTCAATGTTATTTTAGATGACTCATTTTCTAAATGTGGTTTCTGCCTCCAGGGTGGGTGGGAGGCTTTCATTCATGGCACCTTAAAAAATAATTAGAATTAATTTTAAACTGCACTTTAACAATTGAAATATGTAATTATAAGTATACCACTGAATGCATTTGTTTCATAATTTTAACAACCAGGGGACCACCAATGGTTTATTTTTTATTGCTAAGTACTTATTTCCATTTGATCTTCTCCAATAACGCTATACAAGAGCTCTCTCCAATATGGTAGCTGCTAGCCATATTACCTACTTCAATTTAATTTATTACAATGAAATAAAATTTAAAATTTTATTATGTTAAAATTATACACAATTTTCAAATTTAAAAATTTTATTTAATTTAGTACCTAGGTCACACTAGCCACATTTTAAGTGCTCAATGGCCATGTATAGCTACTGTCTACTTTACTGTGCAGTAGTAAAGTTCTCTTGGGCAGCACTGCTCTACACTAATATTGAAATTCTTAAAAATGTGCCCATGGATGAGGAAAAGTGTGTCCACATTCTCTACTTCTTAAAAACTTTCAGCTTCTGCAAAACTCCACCCTTGAAATTATAGAAATGCAAAGTAAACTATGTATTTGTGTGATTCAGAACTTTTTTGATTATATATAATCAAATATAACACAAAAGTAAATTTGATGAGAAGGCTGATACTTCACGAAAATGTTATTTAAAGCCATCTATTTAAAACATCAGTCTTTTGAGAATGGTTAGATGCTGGCATTTTGAGCTCTATATAAAATCAGTATTATTCATTGAAGTTATAGAGTAAATTAACAATTCAACTTAACATATCCAAAACCTAACTCTTGATTTTGAACACTAAAACCTTTTCTTCCCATGCCTTCTCCATCTCAGGGAGTGTGAATTTTTACCAGTTGTTCCAGCCAAAAAACTGGAGTTGTTCTTGACTCTTCTTTTCCCCTGATAACTCCTATCAAATCCAGCAGCAAACTCCATTGGTTTTACTTCCAAAATTAAAAAGAAAAAAATCAACCAATGCTAAAGGTATCATATCCTTTTTATCGCATTAATTAGTATCCCTTTATTTTAATAGCCACCTAAACTGTCTATTAAACTGCTTTTCTACCCTTGCCTTCTTACAATCACTTCTCCCTCAAAGCAAGCCTTTCGAAACACTATTCTATGCAAAATCCTTCAATATCTTCTCATTTCACCTAGAGCAAAATCCAGAGACCTTACTATGGCCCACAAGGTTCCACATGATGTGCATCCCCACCTTCCCCCATCTCAGTTACTTCATCTTATATTATTTTTCCCCCTTAGTAGGTTACCAAGGTCCAGCCACATAGATCTTGATGCTCCTTTGGTTCACTATGCATCCGTAGTGTTGCCACAGGGCCTTTGCAATTGTTGTTTCCTCTGCCAGAAATGGCTTTCTCTCAGATATTTCTGTGACTAGCTCCATAGGTTCTTTCAGGTCTCTGTTCAAATATTACCTTCTCAGAAAAGCTTTTTCTCAATACTCCATGTAAAATATCAAGGGATATCCCCATCCCACCAAACCTGCTTCATGTTTTTTCATATAACTTGTCACCACCTGCCATATTATAAGCATACTTGTTTGTTTGCTTGTATATTATATTTTGCTGTATTACAAGCTCCACTAGAGTAAGGATATCATCTCTTTTATTCACTGCTGTTTCCCATACCTTTGAGATTCACCACAATGTTTGCACTGAGGGTAAGCTCTCCATAGGGCTGCTTATAGTCAATGACTCAAGAGCAAACATGCTAGACCAAGCCCATTCCAGCCAACATATGACTCCTCTAATGGGCAATCTGAAGTACTGAAACATAGTCTGGGTTCTTTCTGCCCAATCTTCTTTCTTTTCTTCTTTCCCTTTATTGGGTTCATACCTGTTTCATGGTCTATGATTCTCTCTTCCTAGTCTTACTTCCTTATGTTGGCATCTTCTCTTACAAGTTCCATTGTCTTCCATATTCTGGCTGTCCCCTGTGGCTTCTTTCTCTGTTTCCAATTTCCTTTGCTTATAAGGACTTCAGCTTTATTGAATTAAGGCCCAACCCTCATTCATCTTGGGTACACTTAAATTAAAAATGTCCTCAAAAGTCCTATTTACAAATGGGTCCACACCCTGTGGACCAGGGGTTGGAACCTGAACATGCCTTCTTTGGGGGATATGATTCAGGTGGTAAAAGGCAAGACTGGGATAAAGTGAGATATCCCAGTCATTTTCTGCACAATGAGGCTCAGCCTATAATGTTGATTTTGTGTTAAGTTCTAGGGGTTGTTATGTGACTATTTAGAGGACATTCAAAGTACTACCTATTTTATCAAACATGGAAATAGAGAATACAATTTGAAATATATTTTCAAGTTATGCAATGTTAACTTTTGACTATATGTCTTTATTGTTTCATTATGTTAGAGGTTGAGAAATGTTCTTAAAACAGAATACAGGGATTCCAAAAGATTACTGGGTAAATTGCAAAAGAACTTTAGAGACTGAAAATGGATGGCATCAAGCAGTTACATGAT
This sequence comes from Dasypus novemcinctus, assembly GCF_030445035.2. Lineage (NCBI taxonomy): Eukaryota > Metazoa > Chordata > Mammalia > Cingulata > Dasypodidae > Dasypus > Dasypus novemcinctus. The sequence continues at coordinate 38,467,002 of NC_080704.1, forward strand.
GGCACTGACCAAAGTATTTGACTTAAGAAAACTGCATTCATAAAATATTCATTTCTATTTTCAAGAATCTCCCTAATTTAAGATTTTCTCTTGAATGATCTAATGTTATGAGTGGCCATTTCATCATGCACATACCAGCAAGTTGACCTGCAAATTAGTTCCAGAGCTTTAATGGATCAGCCATATGGCCATGCCACCTTAGAAGTAAGGGAGGATCTAAGTAGAAATGTGAATATTATCAACCTACATTATAAGCAATATTAAAATAATTGACTTTTTCAGGAAGAATGAGATATTAACAGTTTTTCAGATGAATAAACAATTTAAAATGAATGTATTTGAAAACATTTCTGGACACATATTTTGAACTGGACACTGGTGATACAGTGATAGTAAACAAGATAGACAAGCCCTTGACTTGTTAACACTTGGTATGCATTTCAAAATGTTTACCCATGATTTCTATGCTGCACCAATTGCAGTGGGACTGTAATTCAAAAATTGCTTATCATTTTTCTTTAAATGCTTTTAGTTGTATAGGGGGAAAGGCTCTTATATAAACATCAGCTAAAATATTGCAGAATGTAAAAATATCTTTGTAGCAGTTTGATATAGTTATGAATTCCCAAAATAGATATTTGGATTATGTTTGTAAACTGGTCTGTACCTGGGCATGACTGAGTTATGATTAGGGCTTTGATTGGGCCACATCAGTAGGATGTTGAGTTCCCAGCCCTTGGTGGGTGGGGACTCACAGATAAAAGACATGACAAAGGACAGAGTTGGAGGTTTTTTATGTTGGAGTCTTGATGTTGGAGTTTGATGCTGAAATCTTAAGCTGGAGCCCTGGAAAGTAAGCACTCAGAGGAAAGAGAAACAAGCCCTGGGAAGAGAGGAACCCAGGAAGCCTGAACCCTGGCAGACTTTGGCAGTCATCTTGCACCAACACATGAAAATAGACTTTGGTGAGGAAAGTAACTTACGCTTTATGGCCTGGTATCTGTAAGCTTCTACCCCAAATAAATGCCCTTTATGAAAACCAACTGATTTCCAGTATTTTGCATCAGTATCCCTTTGGCTGACCAATACAAACTTCTATCAATTTGTTGTATTAAAAAGAAAGAGCATTTCTACCACCAACACATTATTGAGAGGAAGAAATTCTGCATACTGTGCCTATATTTCCTTGAGAGATGTGGAGAAAACAGTTTACTGTTAAACATATTAGAAGCATCCTGTTGGACAGATCCTCAAATTTCAGTAAAATTTTCTTCACATGACTGGTTGGCAAGACGCTACATCCAAGGGAGCTCAAAATGGTCAATGAACCAGAAATGATCAACTGGCATGTAGGATATACAGAAAATAATAGTCAATACAAAAGAGATTTGATATTACCAATGTTTGTATAACATTGCTTCCATCTTAAAATGACAGTCTTAAGTGTCTGGGAAAGCAGCAAAACATCCAAGGTTTTTTAAATATCTGACAGTAAGGTCTGAAAGATGAGGCTTTCCTTCAATGTGTTAGACTGGATATGGGTAACATGGAAAATGAGTAAGATCTTAACGATCTTGCTATGGAGAGCAGAATATTAGTGATGCTTGAAAGAAAGTTCTAGTGCAAGATGCACCATCTACTGCCATAAATAAAATTGTAGTGGCTAACAAGTGGAGATATACAGGAGAAGTACAGAAAATATGGCAGTGGCAAGAGATTTCCTTGCTTCGTTGGAGGAGGGTTATCAAATCAGCATTTGCCAAAATCCAAGCAAGCAATAAAAGGTATATTATAAATATATCATTAAATGGGATAATCCAGTCCATTGTTAGGAGATGGAGATATGTATTCCATGAGAAGGGACCACTGACTGATAATTTCATTCATTTTGGAAGCTTCTGTATAGTGAAAAGACTGAAAAGATTTTAGATAAATTTAACTTCCCATTTATTAAGACCTATTCCCCTGGTAAATTCTTATAGGTGGCTAAATGTCAAGTCATGAAGAAAGTTGTTGATGTATGTAAATCCAAACTCGGCTGTGTAGTTATAAATGCTATTTAGAGCCTTCTAATGTGCATTCTTTATTAGGTCTTTATAGTTTATTTTTTAATTTCACAATACAAGCTAGTTAAGTATTATTTAAACAAATACCTCAGGGCTGAAAATTATTTTTTTTAAGATTTCTTTTTCGTTCATTTCTCTCCCCTTCCCCCCCACCCAGTTGTCTGCTCTCTGTGTCCATTCTCTGTGTGTTCTTTTTGTGACTGCTCCTATCCTTATCAGCAGCACTGGGAATCTGTGTTTCTTTTTGTTACATCATCTAGTTGTGTCAGCTCTCAGTGTGTGTGGTGCCATTCCTGGGCAAGCTGCACTTTCTTTCAGGCTTGGTGGCTCTCCTTATGGGGCGCACTCCTTGCACATGGGGCTCCCCTACGCAGGGGACGCCCCTGCATGGCAGGGAACTCCTTGAGTGCGCATCAGCGCTGCACTTGGGCCAGTTCCACACGGGTCAAGGAGGCCCCGGTTCGAACCGCAGACCTCCCATGTGGTAGGCGGTCACCCTATCCATTGGGCCAAGTCCACTTCCCAGGGCTGCAAACTATTAATCTTTGGGAAAACTTGCTACAAATGTTTAAAGTTCTCAGCATGCATTCAGCATTACTATAGAAGGGTATATATCATAGAAGTTTTGAAGACTTGGGTCAGGCTTCACAGATAAGCATTGGACCTCTTACACAGCAAGTCAAAGAGGAAATGGCATCTATCGGAGCAAAAAGTTGGTAATGTTGATTGAAATTTCACTACAGATAAGATTGTGCAGACTTTAATTTTTTTCCTATGGAGGCATCATAGATATAATTAACTTGTCTCTCTAATTAAATTGAGTAAACATTTTGTTAGTTTGGGTTCTTCCAAAAGCAAATGCTGAGACAGACTTGAATATGGGAAGTTTATTTGGGAGGCAATTTAAGGAACCAAAATCAGTAATGAATGCATAACAAAGAAATAGGAAAGGGCTTGGTAATAAGCACATTTCTGCTAAGAGCACCTGGGGCTTAATAGAAAAGAAGCCTTTTGAGGTTCATGTACAGCAAGCCTTGGGATTGTCTTAATGATATCTAGTGCAGCTAGGATAGCTAGGGCATTTATTTACTGACTCCCATCCCTCATCATTTGAGAATTATGGCAGGAGAGTGTATAGGCTTAAATACCCTACATGTCCAGCTTGCAACTCAGTCAGTCTCATGGTCCTGAAGAAATCAGGGCACAATGTAAATCCTGGATTAGCTAGTATTAGATATGTATTATTAAACAATTTATGCAGAATACCTTAATGTCCATATTTTCATATCTACAGTGAGAAAAATTAAACCAAATGCAACATGATTAAAAAGATCAAATGAAGTAATGCATATGATTCTAGGCATATATGTTCAATAATTGTTATTAATCCTAATTAGTTTCTTCATTTATTCAACAGTATGGGCTAATGGATTTTTATTTTCTTCTGTAAATTATAACCCAAGAATATTATTATTTATTTTGATGCCTACATTTTCCCAGATTTGGCTCCTATGTCCTTTTGATATATCCATATTTATTTGAGTATTTCCTAGTTTCTGGTGCAAAAAAGATATTCCAGGCTCATCTTGTATTTTCTTACCCCAGCCCTGAAAGAAGCTGCAATTTCCACAAGGAATTCTGGTTCCTTTAGTGAGGAACGTAATTTGAAAACCAAGGTTTAGGTACTAGGTATGCTCCTTACATCTGGTATGTCATTGCTTCTTGACCTTATGAATAAACAGTTTAAGTTTAAATATATACATCCAATTCCAGTTCAATACTATACGGTACATTGAAGTCTTGCCCTTTTCATGACTGCAACACCATTCTCCATTATCTTCAATGCATTTACTCATCTAGACGGTACAAAATGTAATTTCAGAATTATTAAGCCCATGCCACTGCTAAAACCCTGTTAATTACTGTTCAATATTTCCTTGATTTATTTTAGTTAAATGTAAATACAGTGAAATGTATGTATCTTCACTGTATAGATTAATGAGTTTTGACAAATGCACAAAGCTGTGTAACCTACAAATATATCAAGATTGAGATTATTTCCATCACCCCAGAATTTCCATCATTCCATCACTTTACTCCCTTTCTCCATCAATTCCCCCTCCCCAGAAATAACTGATTTGATGATTACTTTCAACATGGATTAGATTTGTGTGTACTAGGACATGATATAAATGGAAAAATACAATGTGTACTATTTTATAACTGGCGTTTCTCCTGCAGCATGATGTCTGTGAGATTCATACCTCTGCCTGTAGGAACCAGTAATTTGTTCCTTTTAATTGCTGAATTTTTTACAACAATTAATTTATCCATTCTTATGATGATAGACAATTGGATTGTTTTAAAGATTTGGGTAATTCGAAATAAAACTGTGGTGCATTTTCAGGTACATTTCTTTTGTTGACGTATTTTTCAGACTCTTGGGTGAATACTTAAATGGAAATTGCTGATGTATAGGGTAAGTGTATATTCAATTTTATAAGTGTCTGTTAAATAGTTTACCAAAGTAGTTGTACTATTTTACACTTAAACCAGTAATGTATAAAAATTCTGTTGATTGATGCTCGCTAACATTTGCTGTCAGTCTTTTCAATTTTAGTCATTATACTTGTTATGTATTGAGAGTTCAGAGTTATTTAACTTTAATTTCCCTGAAAGTGAATGATTTTGAGCATTTTTCATGTGCTGGCTGGAAATTTGTGTATCTTCTTTTGTAAAATGTCTGTTCAAGGAATTTACGCATGTGAGGGTTTTATTATTTTTTATTCAGGTTTAGTTATTCTTTACAGAAGTCAAGATTTTTATCTAATATATATTTTGCAAATGTTTTCTTTCATTCTGCGGCTTTCCTATTCATTATTTAAAGACATCTTTTGATGAGCAGAAGTTTTTAATTGTGATGAAATATAATTTAGCCTCCTTTTCATTTTTTGGCTATTGTTTTCTTTACTCATTCTAAGAAGTCTTTGCCTACACCCACATCATGGAAATATTCTCTTGTATTTTCTTTTAGAAACATTACAATTTAGTTTTTAAATTGAGGCTTAGGATCAATCTGAAATTAACTTTTATGTATGGTGTGAAAAGGGTTAAGGATTATGCTTTTTCATATTGACATTTTTATTCCAATACTATTGGTTGTAAAGATATTTCTTTCCTCCTTTGAATTGCTTTGAACATTTTATTGCAAATTAGATGACCATTTCAAGGAACCTTAATTCAGTTCCATCATTCCATTTATCTACACTTATGCCAATAAAACACTATCTTTTTTACTGAGGCTTTATATTAAGACTTGAAGTCAGGTAGTTTCAGTCATCTAGTTTTTTTTTCATATTCAAGCTTGTTTTGTCAGTTCTAAGGCTTTGAATATCTATTTAAATTATAACATATATTTGTCAATTTATTTAACTAAACCCTCATAGTATTGTTATTGATATTAAATTGGATTGCATACATCAATTTGATAGAAACTGATACCTTAAAAATAATGAGTCGGGGAGTGGATGTGGCTCCAGCAGTAGAGCTCTTGCTTCCCAAATGGGAGGTCCCGGTTTGGTTCCTGGTGCCTCCTAAACAAAAACAAACAAGCAAACAAACAAAATAAAACAACTCAGTGGAGTCGAAGTGGCTCAGTGGTTGAGCACAGGCTTCTTGCATATGAAGTCCTGGTTTCAATCCCCGGTCCCACTGCCAAAAAAAAAAAAACAATAATAATGAGTCTTCAATTTTTGACCATGACCTAGCTGTCCATATATTTAAAATATTTTTAATATTTGTCAACAATGCTTTGTTGTTATCAATATAGCCATTTATTTGTAGCTACCACAGCTACGTTTACTTTTGTTCTAGTCATTACTTTGTACACTTAACATTTCCTATTCAATCTTTAGATTTTTATTTATTTGTCCTTGCCTTTTTGTGCTGGATTAATCCTCCAGAAGAATGTTAAATAGAAGTGGATAGATTGAAAATGCTTGCTTTATTGCTGACCTTAGAAGGCGTGTTTGTCAATATTTCATCATTCAATATAATTTTAGACGAATGATTTGCATAGATACCTTGTATCAGAGTGAGAAACTTCTCTTCCTCCTTTTCTCAGAGTTTTATTATGAGTATTATGAGTATTATTTCTAAAATGTTTTTTCTATGTTATTAGATAATCAAAATGTTTTCATAATGTATATGGTGAAGTATTACTTCTTGGTTTTCAAATGTTAAACAAACCTTGTAGTCCTGGCATATATCTTACTTGGGAACGAAGCATAGTCCTTAATATATAATACTAGATTTAATTTCCTTATTTTTTTCAGGATTTTTGCTTTAGGTTAGTGAGGCATAATGTTATGCTACTTTTTCTTGTAAGATCTTTGTCAAGTTTTCTTATGGTGTTTTACTGTTCTCACAAAACAGTTAAGTCTTCATGTTTTCTCTGGTTCTAAAAAAATAGTTTTATAACTTTGGTATTATTTCTTTTTTAAATGATTGATAGAATTCTCCATCCAAAATATCTGGGCCTAGAATGTTTTGTTTTTGATAATAAATTCAATTTATTTAATAAGTATACACATTCACATTTTGTATTTCTTTTTTCTTGTTTGAAAGGCAATTAAATTTGTTTAATAATGTAGTTATGCATGTTTTCTGTTAATTACTATGTCATATTTGAAAAGATCTGGCTTTTAGAATTTATCTTTTTAGTTTAAGTTATCAAATTTGTTGTCATAAATTTTTTCATAAGATTCCCTTATTATCCTTTTAATGTCTAAAGTATATCTAGTGATATCACCTCTTATATTTCTGCTATTGTCAAATTGTGTTGTCTTTCTTTTTCTATTGATCATTCTTAGCAACAAGTAAATAAATTGATTAATCTTTTAGAAGGACCAACATTTGGTTTTATTAGATTTTTTGTCTGTGTTCTATTTCACTTACTTACCTTTTAAATTATTTCCTCCATTTTACATTATTTAAGTTTAATTTTGCTCTCCTTTCTCTATCTCCATAAAAAGGAAATAAATTATTGATTTTAATATTTACTTTGTTTTCAATGTAAGCATTTAATGCTATGACTTCTGTAATCTGCTTTAGCTGTAGCTCATCTGTTACTAAAATGAAAACTTTTTTTTTTAAAAAGCAGGTATGTTGTATTTTTATTGTCACTCAGCTTGAAATATTTTATTTCTTTTGTGATTTCTTCTTTGACCCGTGGGTAATTTAAAAATGCCTTGATCAATTTCCAAATATGTGAAGCTTTTACATTTAAAATTTTCTTATTACTTTGAATTTAGTTTCTTTGTGCCCAGGGATCATATTCTGCAATATTTCAATATTATGAAAGTTATTAGATTTTCCATGTAAACCTTCAAAGAACGTATATTCTGAAATTACTGAGAGTAGTGTGCTATTAGTGGTAAATAGTCAAGATAGCTGAAAATGTTTTTTAGATTGTTTATATCCTTACTGATTTCTTGGTCTAGGTTTTTTGTCAATTGCTGATCAAGGTATACTAAACTTGAAATCTGATAGTGTGTTTGCCAACTTGTCCCTATGTTTCCGCCACTGTTTTATTCCATGTCTTTTGAAGGCCTCATTAGGAACATATATATTTGCCTTTTTTTTCCCTGATGAAGTGACTCTTTGATCATTATGAATAACTTGCTCTATTTCTGGTATTACTTCTGTTGAAGTCTCTTTTGCCTGATATTTATATAGCTGCTGATGCTTTCTTAAACTTATGGTTTGCATGCTACATATTTTCCATCATTTCTATTTTAATAAATTTGTTTCTTTATATTTAAATTATATCACCTTTAGTTGATCCTTGCATTTAATTTATGCTGATAATCTTTGCCTTTTAATTACTATGTTAAGTACATTTCCATTTTATATAATTATTGATGTATTTTTTCTACTTTTTTTACCTTTATTTTTTTGTCTTTATTTTTTTTAATGTTACATTAAAAAAATATGAAGTCCCCAAATACCCCCCACCCCCCTCACCCCACTCCTTCCCCCATAACAACAACCTCCTCCATCATCAAGAGACATTCATTGCATTTGGTGAATACATCTCTGAGCACCACTGCACCTCATGGTCAATGGTCCACATCATAGTCCACACTCTCCCATAGTCGACCCACTGGGCCATGGGAGGACACACAATGTCTGGTAACTGTCCCAGCAGCACCACCCAGGACAACTCCAAGTCCCAAAAATGTGCCCACATCACATCTCTTCCTCCCACTCCCTACCCTCAGCAGCCACCATGGCCACTTTCTCCACACCAATGCCACATTTTCTTCGATTACTAATTACAGTAGTTCATGAATAGAGTATCAGAAAGTCCACTCTAATCCATACTCTATTCCTCCATCCTGTGGACCTTAGAATGGTTGTGTCCACTCCACATCTATATCAAGAGGGGGCTTAGATTCCACATGGATGCTGGATGCAATTCTTCTGCTTTCAGTTGTAGGCACTCTTGGCTCCCTGGTGTGGTGGTTGACCTTCTTCACCTCCAGGTTAGCTGAGTGGGGTAAGTCCAATAAATCAGAGTGTAGGAGTTGCAAGTCTTTTGAGACTCAGGGCCTGGCTATCACATGGTCAGTCCAGAGATTCAGGGCCCCTGGGTATACATTAAACCCCAGCATCAACTACAGTTCCGGTAAAAGTAACAGGAGAGACTTGTGGGCAAAGATCACATCTGAGTCCAGCTCCATCACACAGAAACACAAATTCCAAAGTAGGGCCAACTGACATGGCACTGAAATCCATCTGCCATGACCATAGAACCTGTGGGTCTCTGTAGCCCTCAGAAGAACCAATACCTGGGGTTGTATCTACTTTATCTGTCTCTGGGACTCTGCTCAGGTGTACATAAGGGCAACCCCTCTGATAACTATGTCTATCACTTTACTGTTTATTTTCTATTTATCCCATCTGTTCTTTGTTTTTCTATTCCCACTTAACTGCCCTCTTTTTTTTCTTTTTTCCCTTTTTTATTATCTTTTTTAGAGATACATAGTTCACACAAAATATTACATTAAAAAATAAAAGAGGTTCCCATATATTCCCACTCCCCACCCCCATACACAGTCCTCCCACATCAACAACCTCTTTCATCAGTGTGGCACATTCATTGCATTTGATGAATACATTTTGGAACATTGCTACACAGCATGGATTATAGTTTACATTGTAGTTTCCACTCTCTCCCAGTGCATTCAGTGGGTTATGGCAGGATGTCCTGCATCTGTCCCTGCAATATCATTCAGGACAACTCCAAGTCCCAAAAATGCCCCCATATCACACCTCTTGTTCCCTCTTCCTTCCCTCAGCAACTCCTGTGGCCACTGTCTCTACATTAATGATACAGTTTCTTCCATTGCTGGAGTAATGATAATTCTATAGTATAATACCAATAAGTCCACTCTAATCCGTATTTTATTCTTCCATCCTGAGGACCCTGGATGTTGATGTCAGCACTACCTCTAAATCAAGAGGGAATTTAGATCCCACATGGCTGATGGATGGGATTCTCCTGCTTGCAGCTGTAGACTCTCGTTTCTCTGGTTTGTTGGTTGACCATCCGCACCTCCCTGTTAGCTGACCTGGGTAAGTCCAATGAACCAGAGAGTAGGTTTTGCAACTCTACTGAGGCTCAGGGCCCAGCTGGCACAGGGACAGTCCAGAGATTCAAGTCTCTTGAACATGCATCAACCCCAGAGCCAACCACAGGTTCAGTAAATATGACAGAAGAAGCATGTGTAGAAAGTCACATCTGAGTCCAACTCCATCACACTCAGGAGCACAAATTCCAAAGTAGGGTCCACTGGCAAGGCACTGAACTCCAGAGCCATCTATTATGACCTTAGGACCTGGGTGTCTCTGTAGTCCTCAGGAGCACCACTACCTGGGGTTGTATCTACTTTGGCTGTCTCTGAGATCTTGCTGAGTCGTGCTTAAGTGTGACTTCTCTGATGACCTCCCAACTCAGTTTGAAGTCTCTTAGCCATATAAACACATTTTCTTTACCATTTCCCCTTTTTATTCAAAGTCTTTTTCTAGTTGCATCACCTGCTGGTACTTGGCTGTAATCCCTTGGCCCCAGGGAGGCTCATCCCCAAGAGTCATGTCTCATGCTGGGGGGAAGGCAATGTATTTACAGGATGAATTTGGCTTGAGAGTGAACTGTTCTTTTTTTGATTATTTGAATACTTGTTCATATCCCATTATAATTTATGTACTGGCCTTTTAGCAATACTCCATTTGCATTATTATTTTTATTATCTTTTCTCCTTAAGCTATAACAGTTCTCTCAGAGTCAACTGTCTGCCACTGCACATAAAATTCAAGAGCCATCCCCTCCCCATTCATTCTTTATGCTATTGTTATGATATATATTATATCTATATACCTTAAAATCTCCACAATACTGTGTTGTTGTTTTTTTTCTCTCCTGGAAGCAGTCACATATTTTTAAATTAAATTAATAAAAGAAAAAAACTAAACATTATTGTACAATGCTACCTATATTTACCATTTCTCATGCTCTTTAGCCTTGCATTTACAAGTTGCATCTGTCAATATTTCCCCTAAGCCTAAAGAACTTCCTTTGAAAGTCTCATATTGCCATTCTGCAACTAACAAATTCTCTCACTTTCATTTATCTGAAAATGTGTTTGTTGATAAATATTTTTACTGGATATAGAATTATAGAATGATTTTTTTTTCTTTCAGCACATTAAATAAGTCATTTCTTTGTTTTCTTGTCTCTGTTGTTTTGGTTGAGAAGTCAAATATACCATGATTCTTTGTTCCTTTGTGTACAATATATTTACTTTCTCTGGCTATACTGAAGATATTCTCTTTGTTATTATTTTTCTGTACTGTGTCTCATTCTGGTTTACTTTTCATTTATCACCTCTTGAATTTGATGAGACTCAGATTTTTAAATTTATAATAGTTCACAAAATTTGTAAAATTTCACCTATTAATTCTTGAAATATATATCTATCTCATTCTCTTTCTTCTCTCCTTTGGAGACTGGAATTACATGTATGTCAAAATGTTTGATATTTTCCTATATATCACAGAGTCGATGTTCATTTTTTTTCAATCTTTTTTCTTTCCTCTTCTTCATATTTTATTCTTTCTCTTAATCAATATTCAAAGTCACTGACCTTCCTATGGTCTTCTGTTTTTTTCCTGTTAATACTGTCTAGTGATTTTTTTAAAAAATTGTATGATATACATTTTATTTCCAGAATTGCCAGTTATCTTTATAATTTTAATTTCTCTTGTGAGACTCTCCATCCACTCACTCATTTTAACAACTTTTCCTCATAATTCCTAAACATTTTAAAATAGTCATATCAAAGTCCTAGTCTGCTTATTCAAACATCTGAGTCATCTTAGAATCTGTGTCTTTTTGCTTTTACTCTTCATTGTGGATTACATTTTCTCCTTTATGTGATTTGTGGTGTTACATTGTAGAGTCTCTGATTCTCCTATCTTCCTCTGAAGAGTGTTGATTTTTGACACTTTTTTTTAACAGGCTGTTGATGCTTCTCTGTGGTAGGCAGGAGTTTGGGGTTTTTTTTCTTTATTTTCTTTAAAATGTTACATTAAAAAAATATGAGGTTCCCACATACCCCCCACCCCCCTTCCCCACTCCTCCCACATCAACACCCTCTTCCATCATCATGGCACATTCACTGCACCTGGTGAATACATTCTGGAGCACTGCTGCACCACATGGACAGTGGTCTACATTGTAGTCTACACTCTCCCCCAGTCCACCCAGTGGGCCATGGCAGGACACACAATGTCCAGCATTTGTCTCTGCAGCACCACCCAGGACAACTCCAAATCCTGAAAATACCCCCACATCATATCTCTTCTTCCTTCTCCCTCCCATCAGTAGCTACAGTGAACACTTTCTCCACATCAATATTACAATTTCTTCCCTTACTAATCACAATAGTTCCCCAGCAGAACACCAGTAAGTCCACTGTAATCCATACTCTATTCCTCAATCCTGTGGACCCTGGGATGGTTATGTCCAGTCCCCCTCTACATCAAGAGGGGGCTTAGATTCCACATGGATGATGGATGCAATTCTCCTGCTTGCAATTATAGGCACTCTTGTCTCCCTGGTGTGGTGGCTGATCTTCTTCACCTCCCTGTTAGCTGACCAGGGTAAGTCCAATAAACCAGAGGGTAGGAGTTGCAAGTCTGTTGAGTTTCAGGGCCTGGCCATCACATGAACAGTTCAGAGATTCAGTTCTCCTGAGTATACACCAATGCAAACGCAAACCACAGGTCCGGTAAAAGTAACAGAAGAGGCATGTGTAGAAAGGTCATATCTGAGTCCAATTCCATCACACTCAGGAACACAAATTCCAAAGTAGGGCCAACTGACATGGTCCTGAACTCCAGAGTCATCTGCCATGATCATAGAACCTGTGGGTCTCTGTAGCCCTCAGGAGAACCAGTACCTGGGTTTCTATCTACTTTAGCTGTTTCTGGTACCCTGCTGAGGCATGCATAAGCATTACGCCTCTGATGACCACCTGACTCTTTTTTGGAGACTCATAGCCATATAAACTCATTTGTCTTTCCATTTCCCCTTTTTATCCAAAGTCATAAAGCAATTTTTAACACCTGATATTACATGTAGGCTGAGATATTCTGCTGGTCTGAGTTGACCCTTTTATTCAAGGTCTTTTTCTAGTTACATTGTCAGCTGGTGCTTGGTAGTAATCTCTTGGTGCCAGTGATGCTCATCTCTGGGAGTCATGCCCCATGCTGGGGGGAAGGTAATGAATTTACATACTGAGTTTGGCTTAGAGAGTGGCCACATTTGATCAACATGGAGGCTCTCAGGAGGTAACTTTTAGGCACCCCACAGCTACAGGCCTAGTTCATATTTCAGGCACACAGGCTCATAATCGGAGCCATTATTATCAAGGGCTCATCGTTGGACCATCCATCTTTATTGGTCTTTGCCATTGCCCTTGGGGAGTTGTTGTTGTTCCATTGGGGAATATGATAGAGCTCCCCTGGTCAGGAATTCAGCACTCTCTCAGTTGTCATTTTTAACTGAAACCACAATGAAAATATTCAAACATTTTTATATACTCTGTATACATGCCCTGGAGAATGTATACATGTATACATGTCCAGTCCCCTATCAATAACACCCCACAGCAGTGTTCCTCCCTGACGTAGTTGAACCTCTCTGTAGTCCAAAACTTCTTTAAAAAGGAATAGGCAGGAGTGTTTGATCTTTCTGTTTCTTATTTTCCTCAAGGATCTGATGCATATTTTGGTGCTCTCCCTTCTCTGGTCTCCTCCATTTCCTGATTTTCCCCATCACATTCTAGATGCTCTCGCAGCCCTGACCTCCATTCCCTAACTCTTCATGCCAATAAAATTGCAGCTTTCTTTTTGAATTCTACTGATGCCATGGTGCCCATGTACTGGGGCGTCCCCTTTTGTGTAAAGCTTTGTAAAGGCAAATGCTACCCAGTGTATATTACTTCTTTCAGCCGTTAATGCCTCCTTGAGTTTCTGAGTTTCTGCCTGATTTTGATTGCTCTCCAGTACCTTTGACTAACTTTGTTTGTTTCATTTTGTTTTTGTTTGTTTGGCTGCTTACTATTTTGTTCAAACTATGTAGTTCTATGTGGGAGGATTAACAGTACAACTTACTCCACCTTTGATGAAAGTAATCCTTATTCATTTTTAAACAAATATTTATATATATTTTTCATGTGTCACACACTCTTTTTGCTTTACTTTCAAGAAATTGTTCATTTTGTTTTATGAATTTTAACTAATTTAATGTTCCTTGTAATGTGCAAGATAGGTACTGTTATTTTCTCCATTTACCAATGAGGAAACTGAGGCACATAGTGTTGAGATAATTTTCCCACATGCACACAGCTATTCAATGTTAGAACCAGGATTTGGACTCTGGCAGTCTAGTTTCTATAATATGCTGACTTTTTAAAAACTTTCAGTATTCCACAGTTTGATCTAACAAAAATATCAGTTTCTAAAACTTAATGGATTCATACATTTACACATAATGTGTCATATGGAAAAACAATAAAATTATTTAAAAAGTGAATGCATAAATGCATAATGAAAGGGTCTAGGAATTACAGTTACTTTTGCCTTTTTTCCAGTTTTCAATAGCAGTTCCAGAATAAGTGGGTCACATCTGAACAAAAGGAAGTAGATTTCTGATTCGGAAAATGATAAGTTATTTCTAGCAAGCAGTGCTACCCAGGTGAATGGATCAGAATATGGCTGAGAAAATAAATTAAATGAAGGAGATATTGTTTTGACATGGTGAAAAATCACAGAGAAAAAAACCTAGGAAAAGGAGGGCATTGTAGTCAAAGTGATGATGAATAAGTTCAATGAGAATACAGTTTTAAGTTAGGAAATATATATGAGGTAGAAAAATTTAGATAGATGTTATTTTTCTAAGTAAAAATTTCAGAAATGTGAAGTAATTGTGGAGACTTTTTAAGCTCTCTGGAGGAAAGGTGTTATATAAGTGTGATTTATTTTATTTCTTGCTATGAGGCAGAATATTACATGAAAAAATTCTTTTAGCAGGAGGGAAATTTTTGAATAGAATTTGGAGGTCATATTAGCATTTCCTGTCAAACTCTGGATGATTCAGTTATTTAGAGAAAACAAAATCCAAAACTCAAAAATAAGTTATTGAAGGCTTAATCTGCCTTTTGAATTAAAAATTATATAGTTGTGAAAATAAAATATAAACATTTCCCATCTCCCATAAGTCAGTATACATAATGTGAAATTTGAAATATTTCTCTATTGGAAATTGCAAATTCTTATTTTCCCTCTAAGAAGAACATTTTCATCTTATATGTGTTAAATCTGTGTTCTTGTAGACCTGCAATTACACTACAATTTATAGCTATGTTGATATATTATTATTATACATATATTGTTATATTGAAGAATTAGATTTTATATGTAGTTCACAGATCAGTACCTTTGCTGAATACAACTAAGTTGTTACAAATATGATCTTAACTTAGATGCAATTTTTATTCTACTAATTTTTATTTTTATGGAATATTTCTTATTTTTGTAAAATAAAACTTTTAAGAGATTATCATGTAGAGCAAAGATTCTTAACAAGGGGTCCATGAGCTTGAACTGAAATTCAAAAAAACATTATTCTTGTGGGAACGTTTTGGGGTGGGTGTGATGTATTTATTAAATAATACACAGGATAGTGTGGATTTAGTAGAGTCCACGGTTTTTACCTGACTGGCAAAGGGGTCTATGGTACAAAAAAGGTTAAGAACATCTGATGTAGAGAGACTGTTTGCTTCAGTTTACCCAGAAAATTTTGATCTCTGTCTCTTGTTCTTGAGGCTCTTTTGGTCTCACATTTAAATCAGATTTTGCATTTTTAACAAAGCACAATTTTTGAGTATGCTTTAATTTAAATATTTTATGATTTATAGAAAAGTTGCAAAAATAGCATGGAGAGTACCTAAATGACCCTCACCAGCTAAGTCAAATCTTATAAAATCTTCCTACAGCATCAGAAAATTAGCACTGATACAATAATATTAACTAATCTAGGGAGTTTATTCAATATTTTACCAATTTTTCCACTTGTGTCCCTTTTCTAAACTGTAATCTAGGATCCTGCATACAGATTAATCTCTTCTAATGTGTCACAGTTCCTCAATCTTTCAAAACTGACATTTTCAAGATTATTAGCCAATAATTTTGTACAATGTTTGTAAATTTTTATTAGTTTGAGATTTATGCATTTTTGGCATGAATACAACAAACACATATTTGTTTTTTATATCCCTTTTGTTATATGAATGGTAGCCATCTAGAGGTATCTTTTGTACTTTGACTTTTACATTTATCTATATACATTAGAAATTTTTTTTTAAAGATTTATTTATTTTATTTATTTAATTCCCCTCCCCTCCCCCGGTTGTCTGTTTTCTGTGTCTTTTTGCTGCGTCTTGTTTCTTTGTCTGTGGCACAGGAAGTGTGGGTGGCGCCATTCTTCGGCAGGCTGCTCCCTCCTTCGCGCTGGGTGGCTCTCCTTACGGGTGCACTCCTTGTGCGTGGGGCTCCCCTACGCGGGGGACACCCTTGCGTGGCACAGCACTCCTTGCGCGCATCAGCACTGCGCATGGGCCAGCTCCACACGGGTCAAGGCCCGGGGCTTGAACCGCGGACCTCCCATGTGGTAGACGGAAGCCCTAACCACTGGGCCAAAGTCCGTTTCCTACATTAGAAATTAATGCATATCAGTTAAAAGAGATCTACGAAATCCTTTCTTACAGTTTAATAATACTAATTTAGGCATATGTACTATATTTATTCAATCATTTTTATGGGCATTGTCATTTCCAATATTTTGCAATTACAAAAATATGCAATGAATAAACTTAAGTGTATGTGTTTTCTACTGTTGTAGGTTTAACGAGAACTTGGAATTGCTGGTTCAAAACATAAGTGTATACGTAGTTTGGTTAGTGTTAACAAATCCCACTGCAGAAGAGTTAAACCAATTCTCATTCCCACAAGCATTGTAGGTGAGTGCCTGTTCTCTACAGTCTCAGTAACAGAATGTGTTTTTATACCCTTTAACTTCCACCAATTTGATGCTGAGAAATGGTATTTCAGTCTTGTTTTAATTTGTATTTTCATAAGTATTAGTTTTGGAATTATTTACCATTGTTTGAGTACTAATTTCATACCATTTAAAAAAATTGTTCATGTATTTTCTGGGCCTTTCTTCCTTAATTTTTAGGAGTTCTTTATATATTAGGAACATTAGCCTCTTGTCTGCAGTATATGTTACAATTATATTCCTGAGGTGTGTCTGTTGTATTTTTGACATTTTCATAGTGCTTTTTGCCATGCAATCATTTATTTTATCTCCTCTGGATTTTGAGGCTTTAGTTAGAATGCCTTTTCCTATGCACAGGCTAGAAAGGAATTCAACCATGTTTACTTTTAGTACCTATATAATTAAATTTGTACATTTAGATCTCATTATATTGAACAAAACAATATAATGATAATAGAGATAAATAGAGCTAAGAGACCAATTAAAATGTCCAATTTTGACCAATAATAATTATTATGCTTAGGTTGTTATTAAGATACAGAAAATAAATATAAAGTTATTTTTAGATTATGCTTATGTGTAATTTTTATTATACAATTATTTTTGAAAATAGTTTTTGAAAAGAAATGTCTTAGCTCACCAGAACAGCTATACAAATACCACACAATGGGTTGGCTTAAACAACAAGCATCTAAAATGTCTCGTAGCTTGAAAGGCTAGAAGTCCAAAATTAAGATGTTGACAAGGCCATGGTTTCTCCTGGCAATCTTCCATTACATAAGAGCTTTCCTCATTTCTGGCTTCTTCTGAATTCTGACCTCTACTTCTTCTGACAGACTTTGCCTGAATTTCCTCTATTTATAAGGTCTTCAGTAATATGAATTAAGACCCACCCTGATTCAATTTGGCCACACCTTAACTAATAATATCATCTTCAAAAGGCCCTATTCACATTCACACCCACAGAACATGGATTAAGACTCGAACATGGCTTTTGTGTGGAAAATGATTCAACTCCCATCAAGAACTATTTTTGGAGGACCAATATGATAAAAGTAATTAAGACTATCCCAAAATTGACATAATTTTGGATATTTTAATATTTGCTTTCAATGTCAAAATTGTGCCGCTAATGTTCATTAATTTTTTACATATAATAAACTTTATTTTTAAAAGAGGTTTTAAGATTAGAGAAACATTGCATCGAAAGTATAAAGGATTCCCATATATCCCACTCCCACCCCTTTGCACATTTTCCCCTATTAATATCATCTTAAAATAGTATGGCACATTTATTTCAACTGATGAATAAATGTCAAAAGATTGCTACTATATGATTAATTAATTTTATGATCGTTCTAGTTATCTAAACCTCTTTTCTATGAATGTACCAGATACAAAATAGCAAATGTAGTGTGAGATAATCTGATGAAAATACTACACAATCACTTGATTTAGGTTTTGGGGTGTAGAATATTTTCTTCCAAAATTAAACACTAGGTTGCTTTCATTATATTTGCAGTAGAAAAACAAGCAATCAATCACAAAAGGGAAGTTAAAGCAACATTGAAAAGAATATTATGGTTGAATTCAGAAAAAAAATAGGCTTAAATTTCTTTTCCATTGCTAACTTGCATCAACCTTTCTGAGTATGGATTCTCTTAATTTTAAAATAGAGATAATAGACGGAGCTGGGTGGGGCCGGTGCAGGCCGCGGTGGCGAGAGGCGGACGCCGGAGCTGGGCCGGGCCGCTGTAGCGAGCGGAGCCAGGCGGAGCCGGGTCAGGCCTCGGCGGGTACGGAGCCGGGCGGGGCGGGTCCAGGCCGCGGTGGCGGGAGGTGGACGCGGGAGCCGGCTGGGCCGCTGTAGCGAGCAGAGCTGGGCGGAGCCAGGCCAGGCCGAGGCGGCGGGCGGAGCCGGGCCTGCGGAAGGGTTTCTGTTCTTTTTTTTTTTTTTTTTAATTTATTTTACTTTATTTTATTTTATTTTATTTTTTTTTTGGAGCATCTGCAGTACTGGGGAGTTCGTGGGCCCTGGGCGGCCTATTGGGGGTTTGTGGGAAGGGAGGTGCTTGCAGACCCATTTGGGCAGACAGACGGGGGGTTTTAGGGCAAAGTGGGGGGAAGTTGTTGTTTTAGATAGTGTTGCAATTGTGACACGTGTATACCTGTATCTCTCTTCTCCCTATCTGTTCCCCACCGTTTGCCCATCCTCTTTTTCTTTCTTCCTTTCTTCTTGTCTTTCTTTTTTCTTTATTATAATTAGTTTTTTTTTTTTCGGTTTTCTCTTTCCCTCTTGTCCCTCATCTTCCACTTATTTTTATTTTAATTCAAGTATACGATAGGTGCTACAGGGAACACCTCACATTTGCTGGGTTTTCCGATCCTCCACTGCCTCATTTCTGTGTGAACTGATTTAGGCTACCTACACTATCCCCCTTCCCCTGCATCTTGATATCCACTATCATCTACTGTCTCTTCTATATTCCACCCCCAACCTCCCGTTCTTTGATCCACAAAGTGTCTAACTCTTAATTTCTAATACCTTTGTTCTTTTTTCTGTCTATTATCCACTCTTGAAACTATTACCTCTCCTTTCTTTCTCCCTCTCTCATGAAAACAATAGCTTTGTAGTTCATACCATATTCCTCCCAAATTCAGTCATCTACCTCATAAAAGGTACTCTACCTACAGCTATAACTCTATACAATCTACATGAATCTAACCTCCATCCTTCCAGATCTCATATTCTTGCTTCGTTAACATACATCACCAATACAACTTTACACTTTTCCCTTACTTACACAATTGCCTTTCCCCAACACTAATACTTTCCTCTAAAGTGAACTTAACCAACAACAAGTAACTAGAATAAGAAGAAAAATCTGACAAAGAGAAGATATAACACCTATGCAAAAATAACAACTAATTAACCTCCAAGAGCAGACAAAGAAGCTAAGGAACTGATTAAATTCGTCAAAATAAAGAGATGACCAGAAAGCAACAAAAATCTACAAACCAAACCAATAATCAGGAAAACATGGCTGAATCCAATCAACAAACCAATAATCACGAAGGGGAGAAAAACTTGGCACAAGCAATGAAAGATCTCAGAACATTTATCACCGACAAATTTGATGCAGTAATGAAAGAGGTTAACAACATGAAGATATCACTTGGAGGGGAAATTGCAGACATACACAAAAACATAACAGATATGATGGGAATGAACACCACAGTTCAAGAAATCAAAAATACACTTGCAGCAAATATCAGCAGACTAGAAGAGACAGAGCAGAGAATTAGTGATGTGGAAGACAGTACATCAGAAATCAAACAGATAGTAGAAGGGGTCAATAAGAAGATATAAAAAATCCAATTAGGATTTAGGGACCTGAATGACAATGCAAAATGCTCAAACATACGTATTATAGGCATTCCAGAAGGTGAAGAGAAGGGAAAGGGGTCAGAAAGAGTGTTGCAGGAAATAATGGCTGAAAACTTCCCAAATCTACTGAAAGAGACAGATGTACATATCCAAGAAGCACAGCGCACTCCACAAGTCATAAACCCCAACAGGCCCACCCCAAGACATATACTTGTCAAATTATCCAATGCTCAAGACAAAGAGAAAATCCTAAAAGCAGCAAGAGAAAAGAAAACCATCACATACAAGGGAAGCTCAATTAGATTAAGTGCTGATTTCTCTTCTGAAACCATGGAGGCAAGAAGACAGTGGTATGATATAGTCAAGGTACTAAAGGAAAGAAATTTCCAACCAAGAATACTTTATCCAGCTAAACTAGCATTCAAATATGATGGAGAGTTCAAAATATTCGCAGACAAACAGAAACTGAAAGAGTATACCAACAAGAAACCTCCCCTTCAAGAAATTCTAAAGGGAGTGCTGCAGGAAGAAAGGAAAAAACAGGAAAGGCAAAGTTGGAGGAGAGTATAAGACCAACAACAACAACAAAAAAGACAAAAAAAAATATACAAACAAAATATGACAAACACAAATCAAATCAAAGTATGGCTAACACAAATAATTCCTTGATAGTAATAACACTGAATGTCAATGGATTAAACTCACCTATCAAAAGATTCAGACTGGGACATTGGATAAGGAAATATGACCCATCCATATGCTGTCTACAAGAGACACATCTTAGACCCAGAGACGCATGGAGATTGAAAGTGAAAGGCTGGAAAACAATCATACAAGCTAACAATAACCAAAAAAAGGCAGGAGTAGCTATATTAATATCAGACAAAATAGACTTTAAATGTGAAACAATTGTGAGAGACAAAGAAGGATACTACATTTTAGTGAAAGGGAAAATCTGTCAAGAAGATCGAACAATCATAAATATCTATGCCCCTAACAAGGGTGCCTCTAAATACGTCAGGCAAACGCTGGAAAAACTAAGTGAAAGAATAGATACATCTACAATTATAGTGGGGGATTTTAATACACCACTATCAACTCTGGACAGAACATCTCAAAAGAGAATCACCAAAGAAACAAAACATCTGAATAGTATATTAGAGGAGCTGGATCTAATAGACATATATAGATCGCTACACCCAAACACAGCAGGATATACATTTTTCTCAAGTGCACATGGATCATTCTCCAAGATAGATCATATGCTAGGCCACAAAGAAAGGCTGAATGAATTCAGAAAGATTGAAATCATACAAAACATTATCTCTGACCACAGTGGAGTCAAGCTGGAGATTTGCAAGGGACAGAAGCCCAGATTTCACACCACGATTTGGAAATTAAACAGCACACTCTTAGAAAAACAGTGGGTCAAAGAGGAAATCTCAAAAGAAATCAATGACTACCTTGAAACAAATGATAATGATAACACAACATACCAAAATTTATGGGATGCAGCAAAAGCAGTACTGAGAGGGAAGTTTATAGCCATAAATTCATATATCAAAAAAGAAGAAAGAGCAAAAATTGAAGAACTAACTGCACATTTGAAGGAATTAGAAAAACAACAACAAAGCAACCCAACAGGAAGAAGAAGGAAGGAAATAACAAAGATAAGAGCAGAACTAAATGAAATAGAAAATAAGAAAGTACTTGAACAGATAAACAAGACCAAGAGCTGGTTTTTTGAGAAGATTAACAAAATTGACAAACCTTTAGCAACACTAACAAAGAAAAAAAGAGAGAAGATGCAAATACACAAAATAAGAAATGAGAAAGGCGATATCACCACTGACCCCACAGAAATAAAGACTATCATAAGAGGATATTTTGAAAAACTATATTCCAACAAAAATGACAATCTAGAGGAAATGGACAAATTCCTAGAAACACATAAACAGCCCATATTGACAAAAGAAGAAATTGATGATCTTAACAAACCAATCACAATCAGAGAGATAGAATCAGTTATTAAAAATCTCCAACTAAGAAGAGCCCAGGGCCAGATGGCTTCACAGGTGAATTCTACAAAACATTCCGGAAAGAACTGGCACCAATCCTGCTGAAACTATTCCAAAACATCGAAACAGAAAGAACGTTACCCAACTCCTTCTATGATGCCAACATTACCCTAGTACCAAAGCCAAACAAAGACATCACAAGAAAGGAAAATTACAGACCAATTTCTCTAATGAACCTAGACGCAAAAATACTTAACAAAATACTTGCTAATCGTATTCAACAACACATTAAACGTATTATACACCACGACCAAGTGGGATTCATCCCAGGTATGCAAGGATGGTTCAACATAAGAAAATCAATCAACGTAATACACCATATAAACAGATTGAAGGAAAAAAATCACATGATTATATCTATTGATGCAGAAAAAGCATTTGACAAAATACAGCACCCTTTCTTGATAAAAACACTCCAAAAGGTTGGAATACAAGGGAATTTTTTGAACATGATAAAGAGTATATATGAAAAACCTAAAGCCAATATTGTTTACAATGGAGAAATCCTAGACTCCTTCCCTCTAAACTCAGGAACAAGACAAGGATGCCCACTGTCTCCGCTCCTATTTAACATTGTCTTAGAAGTACTTGCTCGAGCACTGAGGCAAGAACCAGAAATAAAAGGCATTCAAATTGGAAAGGAAGAAGTCAAAATTTCATTATTTGCAGATGACATGATCCTATACATAGAAAACCCTGAGAGATCTACAACGAAGTTTCTAGAACTCATAAATGAGTTTAGTAAAGTCGCAGGTTATAAGATCAATGCGCAAAAATCAGTAGCATTTCTGTACACCAATAATGAGCAAGATCAGGAGGAAATCAAGAAAGAAATACCATTCACAATAGTAAATAAAAAAATCAAATACTTAGGAATAAATTTAACTAAAGAGGTAAAGAACTTATACACCGAGAACTATACAAGATTGTTCAAGGAAATCAAAGAAGACCTAAATAAATGGAAGACTATTCCTTGTTCATGGATAGGAAGACTGAACATTATTAAGATGTCTAACCTACCAAAACTGATCTACACATTCAATGCAATCCCAATAAAAATCAATGCAGCCTTCTTTAAGGAACTAGAAAAACTAACTATGAAATTTATTTGGAAAGGAAAGAGACCCCGAATAGCCAAAGACATACTGAAAAAGAAAAACGAAATTGGAGGAATCACACAACCTGACTTCAAAACATACTATAAAGCCACGGTGGTGAAAACAGCATGGTATTGGCATAAGGAGAGACACATAGACCAATGGAATCGAATTGAAAGCTCTGATATAGAACCTCACATATACAACCACATAATATTCGATAAAGCCACCAAACCCTCTCAACTGGGAGAGAGTGGCCTATTCAACAAATGGTGTCTGGAGAACTGGATAGCCATATGTAGAAGAATGAAAGAGGATTACCATCTCACACCCTATACAAAGATCAACTCAAGATGGATCAAAGACCTAAATATAAGAGCCAAGACCATAAAAACCTTAGAAAGCAGTGTAGGGAAACATCTACAGGACCTTGTAATAGGAAATGGATTTATGAATATCTCACCAAAAGCACGAGCAGCAAAAGAACTAATAGATAAATGGGACTTCCTCAAAATTAAAGCCTTCTGCACCTCAAAGGAGTTTGTCAAGAAAGTAAAAAGGGAGCCCACACAGTGGGAGAAAATATTTGGCAACCATATATCTGATAAGAAACTTATAACTTGCATATATAAAGAACTCCTATATCTTGAAAATAAAAAGATAAACAACCCATTTAAAAAATGGGAAAAAGACTTAAACAGACACTTCTCTGAAGAAGAAATACAAATGGCAAGAAAGCACATGAAAAAATGTTCCAAATCTCTAGCTATCAGGGAAATGCAAATCAAAACTACAATGAGATACCATCTTACACCCATAAGATTGGCAGCTATGAAAAAAACAGAAGAATACAAGTGCTGGAGAGGATGTGAAGGAAGGGGAACACTCATCCACTGCTGGTGGGAATGCAGAAGGATCCAACCATTCTGTAGGACAGTATGGCGGTTTCTTAAAAAACTAGCCATAGATTTGCCATATGACCCAGCAATACCACTGCTGGGTATATACCCAGCAGAACTGAAAACAAGAACACAAACTGATATATGTACACCAATGTTCATAGCAGCATTGTTCACTATTGCCAAAAGTTGGAATCAACCCAAATGCCCATCAACAGATGAGTGGATCAATAAAATGTGGTATATACACACAATGGAATACTACTCGGCTGTAAGAACAAACACACTACAAACACATGTGATAACATGGATGAATCTTGAGAACCTTATGTTGAGTGAAGCAACCCAGACATTGAAGGACAAATACTACATGACCTCAATGATATGAAATAAACAAGCTGCCCTAGATAGCAAGAGACTGAACGATAGGCTTATAGGAAATCGGAGGGTGGAGGAAGGATATGAGCCGATGTCTGCAGGGGTGGAATTTAAGACGAGATGGTGGTAAGTATGAACACAAAGAAGAGATAAAAGGGGGGCAAGGGGTTGCCTTTGCTTGGGGCTTTGCGGGTTTGAGGGTGGCTGGGGAGGGACGGATGAGTAACGTTGCCCAAAAGTGGGGGGAGGGAGGGGTAGCATAAGAACCAGGAGAGGGTCAGGTGTTGGTGGAGAGTAAAATGCCGAGAAAATCATATCAAAATATAATAAAGAGGGTTACCTGTTTAGAATGCTCGGAGGGGAGGGTCTGATGCAGGACGGGCTCCTGGGGAATGTCTAAATGCTCATTCTGCCAGAGTGGGTGACACCATGGGGTAGAAACCCAAGTAGTGAGAGTGCGGGTGGACCCACATCCTGGGGAGGACTAATGCCATCAAATAGAGGGAACTGTATCCCTCGAGAGAAAGGGTGGCTCCCAGGGCATTGGGGCAGTTGAGTAAGTTAGGACCTGAACACTATTCCATCTATCTCTGGAAGTGGCTCCTCAGGAAACGGAGGTTGGCTATCACTGAGGACACCAAGGTGGAAGGGAAAATGGACGTTAAATGTGTGGAACCAAAGTAAATGGGGGGTAAGAGAGGAGTTTCTTGAGAGTACACAAGGATGGATATAAAACATGTAATATTACACTATAACATATAGGAGATGACAGACTGATAATGTAAACCATAATGTAAAACATAGGATAACTAAAAATGTAAAGAACTGTGTATCCTAAAGTATGCACCACAATGTAAGCACAGATGTCACCTTGTTAGAAAGCTAATGTCTCAGACTCTGTACATCACTTTAAGTAAATATGATATGAATAGGGCGTAAGAGTATCACTGTGGAAGGGAAAAGGTTTTCTGGTGGATGTGTGGGAGTGCTGTATATTATATATATACATTGCTGTGGTCTAGGACTCCTGTGAAGAAAAGCTGAATAATTCGGGGGGGGGGGGGGGAGAAAAAGAGAGGATGTGGAATTTTTTCAAGTCAACATTCTTTATCTAAGTTCTTTATCTAACTTTATCCAAGTTCTTTATCTATCCTTTAAGCTCATCGCTATATGCCATTCCCTAGTAAGGGACCATGAAATTATATTGGGCTTCAAATTTTGGGGAGTTCTGGATCACAGAGTGTTTCAACAATGGCAATGGAGGGATACTGGTATGGGGTACCAATGACAGGTGATATATGGCTGACAGGGAGCTGTACAGAACATATGTCCAGGGTGCATGGTAATGTTTGGATATACTCATAGTGGCAACAATTAAAAACCACAGTAGGGGGGGGTACTGGCTTCCTGGCCAGTGGTGCTCTGTCGTGGTCCCTAGGGGAGCAGCGACAGTATCCCAGGTACAGTGGCGGGGACCGGGAGGGAGTGAGGGTTCAACAGTGAGCCCCTGATGCTAATGACTATGCTTGTGAGCTGATAAACCCAAAATAAGAACAAGGCCTAGAACAACTTTGTGCCTGGGAATTTCCTCCTGTCAGCCTTCATGTTACTCAAATGTGGCCAGTCTCGAAGCCAAACTCAGCATGTAAATGCAATGCCTTCCCCCCAGCGTGGGACATGACACCCGGGGATGAGCCTCCCTGGCAACGAGGGACCACTATCAACTACCAACTGATGATGCAACTGGAAAATGACCTTATATGGAAGGTTCAATGCGGATCAGCAGAATATCCATGTCTACATAAAATACCATGACTTTAAAATGCTGTTTGACCTAAAGTAAGGGGGAAATGGAAAGGAGAAATGAGTTTATATGGCTACGAGTTTCTAAAAAAGAGTCTGGAGGCTGGCAGAAGGTTTGCCCTCATGCACAACTGAGCAGAGTCAGAGAGACAGATAAAGCAGATACAACCCCCAGATATTGGTTCCTTTGAGGGCTAAAGAGACCCACGGGAGTTATGGTCATGGCCGATGGGGTTAACTACCAGGGCAGATGGCCCCTCTTTGGAAATGGTGTTTATGTGTGATGAATCTGGACTCAGATGGGATCTCCTTTCATAAGACTTTCATGCCAATGTGCTGGAGGTGCAGTTAATGTTGGGGTTTAAGATATATTTAGGGGATTTGAATCTCTGGACTGACAAGGTGATAGCCAGGTCCTGAGCCTCAACAGACTCCAGCACCTACAATCTGATTTATTGGACTTACCACACTCAGCTAAGATGGAGTTGAAGAAGGACAACCACCACACCATGGAGCCTAGAGTGATTACAACTGAAAATGGGAGGATTGCATCCAGCATCCAGGTGGAATCTGACCCTCCTCTTGACATAGAGGTGCAATGGACACAACCAATCCAATGTCCACATAGAAGAGGTGGCATTGGAATGGGAAAAGTGGACATAGTGGACGAAGGGTATGGGGAAAGGCAGGAAGAGATGAGAGGTGGAGGCATCTTTGGGACATGGAGCTGCCCTGGATGGTACTTCAGAGGGAATCACCGGACATTGTAAATCCTCACAGGGCCCACTGGATGGAATGGAGGAGAGTATGGGCTATGATGTGAACCAATGTATATGAGGTGCAGAGGTGCCCAAAGATGTACTTACCAAATCCAATGGATGTGTCATGATGATGGGAACGAGTGTTGTTGGGGGGGGGGAGAGGGGGGGTGGGGGGATGGGGTTGAATGGGACCTCACATATATATTTTTAATGTAATATTATTACAAAGTCAATAAAAAATAAAAAAATTTAAAAAAATTAAAAAAATAAAATAAAATAGAGATAATAATTCTTATCTCCCACAGATATTTTGAAGATGGAAAAGAATGAATAAAGCTCCTTGCACATAGTAAATAACCAGTATATACTGAGTCCTTTGGCTCTTCTTGTTCCTTCAAGATTACTGTTTTTTTTCATTTTTCCCATAGTGTACTGTTTACCTATTGTGACAGGGGTCCCTAAGACTACACCTAGGCTTGCTGATTGACTCGTAGGACTCAGAAAACATGTTATAATCATGCTTTATTACAACAGAACAATTCAGATTAAAACCAGCAAAGAGAAAAGGTACATAAGGCAGAGCCCGGAAGAAACCAGGATTAGACATCCAATTATTTTCTCCCAGTGGAGTTGCATATACGGTGTTTAATTCACAGGGTTACCAACCAGCAGAGCGCATCCAAGCCTTGGTGTCCAGGTCTGCTATTGGGGGTTATAGTCATATAGGCATGCAACAGCCGCATGACTCACCTCAGCAACTCAGATCCTATCATCCCAAAAGTCAAACTGATACAGTATGACTCATCTCCTGAGGAATACAAAACCAGGTACTTACCATAAATGGTATTAGCAGCATAAACTATCTGGCATGGCCCAAGGTCTGAGAAATACAAAGGCCCTCTTAGGCAGTTGTGTGGAAGTCACAAACACATGCAGTAACCATCTCCCAGCCCTCATCTAACCCCCTACTTTTCCTCTCGTACTTGTTTGCATGCAGGTATTTGGTATATTTCCTGTTTTGCTTCTTTGCTTGCAGGTAGGAGTTTGGTATGTTTCTATTTTGCAAGAGACCGCAGGCAGCCCGGGGAAGATGTTAAATCTCAATCAGCTACAGCTGCTTGCCAGGGTGCAGGGATTGCTCGATGGATGTTTTTTGCTCATTATAGGGACACTCTGCCCCACCTGGAGTGTGTCAAAACCGCTAGGACAGCACAACTGTCCCTCATCATTGACACAAAACATGGCACGAGGAGCTGCCAAACCTGACCTGAACAGTTGGCCTCCCTGGGGGACCAGCCATGCTGAGGTCTCTTCCCCTGCTCTTCTGGACCCTTTGTATTGTGTAAGGAATTAAGCGACCATTTGCTAAAAGTCTTGGTTGCCCCTAAGCCTGAGTTCCCACAACGCACTGTATAGTAGAACACTCCACAGCATGATTTTCCAAGAGCTCAGAGATCATCTCCCATGAGGCTGATCAAGGGCCAGTCCTGAATACCTTGGGGATATATAGTGTTGGAGCAGCTCAGGCCTGCTGAGTTAACACTTACTAAAACCATTTACTAGTCAACATTTACCGTATACAATTAATTACATATGTTCTAATAAATCTGTTGTGAATCTTTTATGTAGTGAAGGAAATAGAGAATTCAGAAGGATTGCTTCAAGCCATGCATGCTCAATGGATGGCCTAGTTTTGCTCATAAGTTTGGTCAGTGATGAAAAATCAGTTCAGTTACTTTAGGTATGACTGAATGAACACCAATATCTAAGGTGCAGGAAAGGTGTGGGTGCCTGGTAAATGAAATTGACCTGGTTGAGGAGCTTAAAACTTACAAGGAAGAAGTCTAATTTGGCTACATCAAAGAAATAATTTAGCTACTCTTCTTTAAATTGTTTCCTAACTGAGCTTAAGAAACCACAGTCAATAAAACTACAATCTTTTTTGTACTTTGTAAATCCATATCTACCATTTCTAAGGCCTACAGAAGTACATCAAGAAATGGCATTATATAGGGGAAAAAGGCTTTCCCCAATCAACATAATTTAGCTAGTCAGGTTTCATTTCAATGTAGCCAGTATAAAAAGAGGGATTCATTAACGGTTGACATTCCATTAGTGTATGTACAATAAAAGTTGCACTGATGTTATCAGAGAATTGTGTCATAATTCTAAGATTTTATTGGATTCAAAGTATTTTACAAATATTAGAAATGACATTCATTAGATACTACACTAGATTAAACATGAAAATTATTATCCTCATTTTAGGACAATTTTAAAGCTGTAAATGCCAAAATGATTAAATAGATGTGTGAATAAGTCGCTACTGGATGCTCATGCAGACAAAGGCCACATAGATTTTTGCAGAGATTAAAATTAGATGTGTCTCCAGACAAAAACTAGATAACTGAATCCATGGGCATTCTCATTCCCTAGAGACTGAATCAACCTTAACTTCTGATGTTTTAGGCATTTTCCATTTCTACATCCATCTATGATGAATACAATTTCTGCTTTTTTGGAATAAAGCAAAGGATAAAGAATTTTGCCTGGCACTGGCCCAGTTTCTCATACACAGTAGGTTTCTAATAATTGTTTTCTCTATTGATTCTACTGAAAAGAGTGCTTATTACGATCCTAAAACCTAGCAGTAATCTAATTTCATTATATTTTCTTTGTTCATTTTAACCAACAAGATTGTTTTTAATTGTGGTATTCCACATCCATTTTTATTATCTCTGATTAAATCAAATCTTTATAAAGTCATTCCATTTATTTTTGCAATCTGTGACATAAGGCAGTCTGTTCAATTACGTTATGCACCTTATTTATACGTCTGAGTGTGCTAGCTCTTTTAGCAGAAGTCAAACTTTTTCCTTCAATGTTGTAAACATTTTCTGCTAACTCAGAAATAATGAATTTGAGTAATTTTATTTGTATGCAAAACCTATTGCTTGTACCATAGATTTAAAATACAAAAAGAAACAAATGGTATATGTACAGGTTTGTTTATGTCCTACTTATTTTGAGTACAACAAATATCAAGCCTGTACTATGTGTAAGGAGTTGTCTTTTTAGGGCTGAAGTAGACACAAAGCTATAGTTCCTTCTTTATAATTATAAATACTTGACAAATAGGTTCCATATATTTCTATTTTTATTTAACACCGTTTTTCTTCAAAAAAATGCAAAGTAAAATTGAGTAAGTTAGTTTCCCCATTCATTGTTTTGTTTCTTGTGTTTAATAAACAATCATCCATTTGTTCAGAACTCTGATTTTTGCACCTACAAACTCTGAAACGGAGTTCCCAAAAGCAGGAGTTAAGAAATATTTCTGAGCACCAAAAATATTTGTGTAATATTCCAAAAAGAAAGTTGTAGTTCCCTTAAAGGGCAATATAGTGTGTTAGGCAAGAACTGGGCTACCTGTGTTCAAATTTAGGCCTACACAATTTCTAAATTTAAAGAAGAATAGCTAGCTTGGGAAGCAGATGTGGCACAAGTGATTGGGCTCCTGTCTACCATATAGGAGGTCCAGTGTTTGATTCCCAAGGCCTCTTAGTGAAGGAAAGCTGAACCGCGTAGCAAACTGGCATGAGCAGAGGGCTGGCCTGTGTGGAGTGCTGGCCCAAATGGAGTGCTGGCCCACATAGGAGTGCTGGCTCAGCAAGATGATGCAACAAAAAGAGACACAGAGGAGAGACGATAAGAGACACAGCAGCCCAGGGAGGTGAGGTGGCACAAGAGTTTGAGCACCTCTCTCCCACTCTGGAAGGTCCTAGGATTGGTTCCCAGTGCCACCTAAAGAGAAGACAAGCAGGTGCAGAAGAACACACAGCAAATGGATGCAGAGAGCAGACAATGAAGACGCTGGGGAGAAGAAATAAATAAACAAATAAATAAAGCTTTTTAAAAAAAGAATAGCTAAATCATTTTTCTATCATGCGAAATTAAAGTTCTCCTTTGCAAGTTTTAAGTTCCTCAACAACTTCAATTCTATTTACCATGCACCACCATATTCCTTTGCATTATTGTGATGATTTCTGGCAAATTATTTACAATAATAAATGTAATTCACTCAGAGTAGAAGGAACACATTGTTAACTACTGTTTTTAACTCTCAATTGATGTGCTTTTCCATAAACATTGCAACAAATAATTGCTAGCATTTCAAAGTGTGCTCATGTATTATCTCATTTTTAAATTAACGATATAAATAAATGATTCACAAAAAGCTCTCTTTAGCATCATTTTATAGATTAGGAGAGTTAAATAGTTTTCTCAAGTTGCCTGACAAATAAAGGATTGATGATGAGCAGAAAAACAAAAGAAATCTTCAATGTTAGTTCCATGGACAGCAGAGTACAGGTTCTGCAGATAACATGAGAACAAGGGAAAAGAAAGACCAAAACAAAACCAAGCAAAACAAAACTAAATCCTCAAAAGCAAATGGAAAGCTTGCTATGACTCACATAGTCACAGAAGAATTGAATAGATGTTCATAAGGACAAAACTAATTGATATAAAGCAATGGTAAATATGAGGTACATGCCCTGCCACTCCCTCCTTTTTCATCCATGAAATATATAGCTCGTTGATTATGACAACATTCCACAGTTTGCCGAGATGAGGGCATGGAATCATTTCCTACCCCACTGTTCCATGCATCCACTTTAGGATGCTGGTGTTAAGAGCACAGTCTAAAAACACACTCTGATCTAAGTCTTTAGTTGCTCTGTGACTTAAAAATCTCTGTGACTCAGTGTTCTACTCTGTGAAATGGAGATAATAATGGTATCTAAATCACAGGGTTGTTTTGACCCATAAATCAGTTGAGATAG
The DNA here is from genome assembly GCF_030445035.2 of Dasypus novemcinctus. Taxonomy (NCBI): domain Eukaryota; kingdom Metazoa; phylum Chordata; class Mammalia; order Cingulata; family Dasypodidae; genus Dasypus; species Dasypus novemcinctus. The sequence goes on from NC_080704.1 coordinate 38,498,996, forward strand.
TAAGGGTAAAAAAATGTCAGTCTTATTTATTATTGTTATTTCCCAGTTAATTGGGTTTGGCAATCAAGTTGCACATTACTTCTCCCAGATTAAAATATTATTATTAAAATATTTTAAAAAAACAAATGACAATGAAAAGGTTGACATGTGTGTACCACATTTAAATTTTGTTCCATGCAAAATGATGAACATCAATGTAGTTTTTCACTTAAGAGATAAGCTTCAACTACATGGAAAAATCACTAAATTGAGACAGTTAAATGAGATATTTACTACGTTATCTTATAGAGATGTAGATAATATTCCTTTTGACTGTATTTTCTTTCACGTAACTGGCAGATTACTTGGTAAATCACTATTGTTAAAGTCTGTACCTTTAAATTTCTCTTTAAATCTTCTATATTGATTCCTGCCTGCCAATTTCCTCATTGCCCTTAGTCTTCTACTGCATTCTTATTATTTTGGATGCATTATTCATGTCTTTTGGAAAATTACAAATAATGAGAGAAAGATAGAATAATTTTTTTGCCACAGAGTTCCTTTGCCTTTCATGTATTTTGAGGTCAATATTTGGGCAAGAAACCTCTACTGCAAAAAAAAAAAAATAGGGACTGTACAAAATATTCTTTTCCAAGAATACTTAAATAATTTTGTTATTTTTAAAGGATTAAAATATAGCTTTTGACCTGATTTCTAATATACTATACTAGTTCAATTTTAATCAACATGTATTTGCTGGCCATAAATCAGCAAATCATTATGTCAATGATTTTTCACACCAGCAGAGCACATATTTTAATTTTTGTTGTTTCCACAATTTTCCCACACTGTTGCATGCCATTCCAGTGATCCAAATCTAAAAGCTAAAAAACACAACAAAACAATAAATGAAATTAACCCTCTGTATCAGTAATGTATTTCCACGTTTTAAAGAAGTTAGTGATTTAAAATAATAACAATTTATTATTGCTCAAGAATCTATGGTAGAGCTGGCAGTTCTGCTAATGTGGGCCAGGTTTGATTGATAATGAATGGTTTGCTCATGTGTCAGTGTTGAGCAGTTGAATTGGCCAAAGGCTACGTGTTATAGGATGGTCTTACTTACATGTCTGGTAATTGGATGAATGAGTTCTTAGACACAGCTACAAAGGTAGCTGGGATACATTTCACATCATTTAATAGAATAGCCTGGGCCTGATCACTTGATAATGGTTGGATTCTAAGAGTGTGAGTGGAAACATGTAAGACTTCTCGAAGTCTAGGCTCAAAACTGGCACAATGTCACTCTGGCTGCATTCTATTTACCAAGGAAGTTACAAGACCACCCTATATCCACATGATGGAATATAGACTTTTCCCATGAAAGGATGCACTGCAAAGTCACCTTTCAAAGGAGCATGGGTAAAGGGAGGGGAATAATTGGAGTGATAATAGCAAGCAATCCACCATTCCTTCTTACAGTTTGCTATTTGTACACTTATGTTCATTTCCTTATAAAAATTCTACAAGGTAAATATTGAGATGCACTATTTGGATTTAGAAACTCTTTGGGGGAAGCGACTTGTCCCAGTGGTTAGGGCATCCGTCTACCACATGGGAGGTCCGTGGTTCAAACTGCGGGCCTCCTTGACCTGTATGGAGCTGGCCCATGTGCAGTGGTGATGCATGCAAGGAGTGCCCTGCCACACAGGGGTGTCCCCGCATAGGGAAGCCCCACGCGCAAGGAGTGCACCCCTTAAAGAGAGCTGCCCAGAGTGAAAGAAAGTGCAGCCTGCCCAAGAATGGCACCACCCTCATGGAGAGCTGACAGAACAAGATGACGCAACAAAAAGAAACAGATTCCTGAGTCACTGACAACAACAGAAGCAGACAAAGAAGAACACACAGCAGATAGACACAGAGAACAGACAACTGGGGCGGGAGGGAAGGGGAGAGAAATAAATAAATAAATCTTTAAAAATAAAGAAACTCTTTGGTAGGTAAAATGGTCTATTATTATTCATAAATAAAGTTCTTTGTGGATCAGAATTTTTTTCACCTGGCAAAGACAGTTTAATTCTGAATTTAATGCCTCTTTATTACCAATTTGCTATTTAGGACTAATAGAACACACACAAAAAACTAACATCAGGGAAGCAGACTTGGCCCAGTGGTTAGGGTGTCCATCTACCACATGGGAGGTCCGCGGTTCAAACCCCGGGCCTCCTTGACCCGTGTGGAGATGGCCCATCACAGTGCTGAGGCGCGCAAGGAGTGCCCTGCCACGTAGGGGTGTCCCCTGCGTAGGGGAACCCCACACGCAAGGAGTGCGCCCCATAAGGAGAGTCGCCCAGCGTGAAACAAAGTGCAGCCTGCCCAGGAATGGCGGTGCACACACGGAGAGCTGACACAACAAGATGATGCAACAAAAAGAAACACAGATTCCTGAGCCGCTGACAACAACAGACGCAGACAAAGAAGAACATACAGCAAATAGACACAGAGAACAGACAACCAGCGGGGAAGGGGAGAGAAATAAATAAAATAAATAAATGTTTTTTAAAAAAACTAACTTCAGTGATGAATATATGAATGAGAAATAAATGAATAACTACATTTTGTCTAATACCACATTTTGTTTCTTCTAATGCTATTTTATTCACTGGACTAAGTCTTCGGAATAATACGACTATATAGGTGCACTTTAAACACCCTGGGAGACTTACTAAATTATTATTCATGTCATTACCATGCTTATATACTATTCTAAATATTACAATTAGTTGTACTGATTTGAAAATTCATCATGCTCAGAGATTTTCACATTTCACTTTATTAAGAATGTTTAATATTTTTTACAGTAAGTACTGCTATATGGAGTATATTAGATTATCTTTCAAGTATATTCTAATGCTCACCATAAAATTCCATAAGTGTAGAAAACATAGGTAGCATAGGAGAGGTTTTGCTGTTTTAACAGGCAACCCCAAAATCTCAGTAAAAGTGTGCCACTCATGCAGTCTGTGGCATGTCTGGGTGACAATCTAGGTGAGCTGTCCTCCATTTGTTGGCTCAGTTTTCCACGATGTACAAATTTTATGGCACCTCCATGAATATCAGGAACAAGTGAAAAATGGGTTGGAAAGTCAAGCAGGTTAGAGAATCAACTGATTATTTTCATCTGGAAGTAGTGCATACCACTTCCACTCAATTTTTATTGGTCAAGGTAAGTCATGCCCTCTGCCATCTTCAAGCGGGGTGGGAACATGCAATCCTTCAGTATGCCTGGGGAGAAAAGAATTGGAAATATCCGTGAGCTGCACTGATATGCACCACTATAACTGTTATTACCTTAAATGAAAAAACCCCCACATAATCTATTACTCTTTTTAAACAGAAGATGCAGAGACAACCATGACTGTGAGAGAAAAGTGAAATATGTATGATGTTTTTCTGTCCCAGCAAAGAAAGCAACAAGGTCATAGCTTTCAGAATTCAGAGATGCCAATTTAAATAGAATTACCAGGGCTGCAATTAAGATATCCAATCAGAATTATAGGCTTTTTAAAGATTAAAGGGTTCTTTTGCAGGAAATAGCAACCATCATTGATATCGGGGTCTTGACATTTTTGTCAGATGTAACATTAACAAAGAAAGCTTTAAGATGCAGAAAAAGATCTCATTTTCTATCTGTGGAAAGGGACATTTTATCCTTATTTTGTGGAGATTTCATGGAAAAACTAAATAGTCTTTGGTTTTTACAAGCAAACTAGTGGTTTAAAAGAAAGAAAGCTAAAAGATAAGTTCAATCTTCTTCAATATAGATGGAGGAGGACTAGAATGGAATTACTGAAAAATGGAGTGTAGAGCATATAATTTTCTGCATTTTTGCTAACTATATGGTATATATTCAGGGTTACCATGTCCCATTTTCCCCTTGATCCTTTCCTTCACTGGCCTGCAATAATGCCTAAATTTAGAGACATTATTTTCTGATGTTGCACACAGAATATCTATATATAATGCCAGTTAACAGGAAGAGATAACACATTAATTCTTCAATACATATTAATAGATATGGTAACCAGATTAACTGGTCATCAATTATTAAGAAAAGAGTTGACAAGATGGAATGCGAAACATCATATGAATAAGTGGGAAAAGAATAATACAAGTCTCATACTTGCTTGAGAATGTGTCTGAGAGAAGGAAAGACCTGTCTAGAGGGCTGTAGTGGGCCATTTTGTGGTCATATGCCAGCAAGAGAAAAGTGGTCATATGTGAGAAGAAATAAGAGTAATGATGAAGGGCATATGGGGTTGCCATAGACATAAGACACAGATTGCAACATGTGCTTAAAAGGTACCCTGATAAATTTACTTTAGATTGTCATAGTTTACTCCAACCAAGCTTTACTACTATGAGATTTAAAAGCAATATGCCCTTTAAAAATGCAAACATCTAGATGGTGAGAATTAGCATATCACTATTTGAGGTTTGGCAAATATACAATTTTTATGATTATCCATTTATGTTAGCATCACATTGTTAAATTTGCAGAAGAAATATAGAAAGGCTGCCTTTATTGCTTATTTACTCTTTTGGTTCTGGCTATTTTAAAAGATCATATATATATTTATAGAGAAATTGTTTCTTACATTAAAGTGTATCTCACTGAAATTAACTTGTTCCAGGCAGAAAAATGTGTGTTTGTATGAGAAAATAGTAAATTAATAGGTAGAAATATAGACTTCATTGTCCTATGTTTTCTCTGATCTTATAAACTGATTTTGGTACTTTGATGGAAAATTACTATGGAGAACTTCCAAAAGTATTGTGAGGCTTTGGAGAGTCAGAAAACATTATCAACCCATTTGGTTAGTCTGACCCAATACCCAATACACCATTAGATTTTCTATACACAGGTGAACTGATGGATCAATTGCCAGAGCTGCTATCGCTTATGAATTTATAAATTGAGGCTGTTACCACTTGAAAATATTAGAATATCATATTTTAACCCCAAATTATGTTGTAAGACTTAGGAAAACACAAATTATGATCTGTTAGAAAAGTAACTGTATTTAAGTGAACTTGGGCTCATAATTTCTTTGGAAAAAGGATAAAAACAAATGTTAAGGTACAAAATAATTCTCCACAGTATGTTGCTAATAATTAGCTTAAGTGTGTGTTTGATAAGTGTTTATTATTCTCCATTGTTGCAATTAAATCATGCAACGCATGCTATAATCTGAAAATAAGAAGGAAGATACACCCAAAGGTCAACTCTGGGTCATTAGGAATCAAAACCATTTTGTTGGAGTGATGTCAACAAAATGGCAGAGTAGAGACCTCCAAATGCCCATCACTCCACAGAATCATCACAGAACAAACAGAAATCCTCAGAACTGTTAGAAATCAGAAGCAGCAACCATACAGTGTGATTTTTCTTAAACCAGATGCATATTTGAAGTATATATTGACGTTTAAGCTGTTAAGTAATTATATATGATTCATTTCATAGATTGCATTGATTACTTCTTAACTAATTCCTTTTATGCATATGTCCAGAAATGCAAATCAAACCCACAATGCAATACCACTTCATAATCACTAGGATGGCTATAATCAGAACAATGGTAAATAATAAATATTGACAAGGATGTGGAGAAATTGACGCTCATATACATGGTTTGTGGGAACATAAATTGGTTCAGCAACAGTGGAAAACAATTTAGCTGTTCATTAAATAAGTTAAACATAGGGTTACTGTGATGCAACAATTCCACTCTTAGGTATGTACCCCAAAATGTTGAAATATTGAAAATGTATGCTAAAGCAAGTATAGTGTACAGACATGTTCATAGCAATACTATTCACAATATCCATAAAGTGAAGGCAGCCCAAGTGTCCTTCAATGGATGAATGAATAAATTGTGATAAACACACATATATAATGCAATAAACAGGAATGCAGTACTGATAAATCCTTGATGTGGCTGAAATTCCAAAACATTTTTCTAAGTGACAGAAGCCAAACACAAAAGTCACACATTGTATGATTCCCTTTATATGAAATATACAGAATAGATAAATCCTTAGAGCTAGATAGCAGATTATTGTGAGCCATGGGTTGAAGAGGAGTGATGGAGAGTAACTGCTTATATTTTGGGATAATGAAGATTTTTTAAAACTATGCAGAGGAGGTGGTTGTACAACACTCTGAGTGTACTAAAATGGAATGTTTGCTTAAAATGGTTAATTTTATGTTATGCGAATTATACCTCAATAAATTATTTTAAGACTTTTTTTTCTTTTATTTTAATGTACTAAAATTCAGGACTTCAAGCATTTTTCTCTTAAAAGTTATACTGATGTCATGATCTATAGTGTCCAAAAGCCCAGCCCATTACCCTTTCATTCATTTATGCCTGCTGAGTGTGCTTCTCACACTGTTGGTCTTTTTGTAAACAGGCTTCATTAGTCACATTGAGACCTGGAAAGAGAATATAGTTTGATATTCATTACATGTGCTGAAAAAAATTGCTAAGCATGCACATTTAATTGAAAGCATCTGCAGTGCAATTTTGAAATATGAAAAATGATATATTAGAAAGTCATAAAGATGGATGCCCTCAAGCTTATTAATTGATCCATTTCTTCAGGCTTACTTATGTCCACTGTCTAAACAGAAGGAAAAGAATCTCTTCGACAATAGCTGCCATCTGATTCTCAGGAGCAAGCTTTGTAAGTAACTATTGACCCTATACTGTATACATTTACAAAACTAGTATTTTTGAACATATATTATGTACCAGTCTTTATGTTATGCACTAGGGATATAGCAGTAAACAAAACAGGTATGGTCAGGGAACCACATCTTATTACAATACAGTGACTCTGAAAGCTAGATAATGTTACACAAGCAAACAAAGAAATGTAATTACCATAAAACCACAAACCACAAAGTATCAGTTTAACTGGTGTCCAAGTTCAGTCCCACAGGCAAATAATATATTGGCAGTTTGAAATAAGAGGTAACAAGCACATTTACAAGTGGAGAAATTTGGGTTGATAGGGAATGTACCTAGCCTTTACCTGGAATGATAGAACTTTCAAACCCAGTGAATTATACAAACAGGAAAATTCCATAGATATACTCAACCAGAGTGGTGAAATAAAAAGTGGAGCAGAAAAGAGACAATTTTAATCATTCAACACTAAGGATTTTGCCAATATGCTAGTGAAAGGGATCGATAACTAACAACAGAAGACACTGAAATCCAGATGTCAGCTATTCTTTGATATTTGCATGTAATTGATCCTAGCCCAATACCCTTGATTCTGTTGGAAATTTCCTTCCTCCCCAGACTTCTACAAATATTTTAGAACCTTATATTCATGATAAATTCTTGTTCCCAGTACTTGCCACCCATGTACCCCAGAATCTCACATTTTATTGCTATTATCTTTTTTTCAATTTTTTGTCTTTATTTTTTTAATGTTACATTAAAAAAAATGAGGTCCCCATATTGCTATTATCTTATTTTTGCTAAATAATGTGCAAATGTACAACTTTGCCTATATTCTTTGATTACAAAAAAAAACACACTTGCCACATCTTCTGTGTCTGTAGCATAATTTACAATTTGTTAAATCAAGGATTTAGATAAGTATTTTTCCTTACAAAAAATATTATTAACTCATTCCACAGTTATTTTTCTCACTGACCACCTTTCTCATGATACTGGTTCTAAAAAGATTGAGGCTTTCTTATGATACAGGTTCTAAAAATTGAGTATCTTCAAAGGAAAATTAAGCATTGTGTAAGGATTCATTCCTGGGCTTTCTGATGCTACCAGGTCTCTCTGCCTTACAAAGTCTGAACTATTTTTAAACTCTGTTAGTTGTAGATAACTGATAGCAATACAAATGATTCCTGCCCATAGACATGCAAATGAATCTTTCCCAGTGGAAATGCAATTGATCTTCCCCCCATAAATAAGTTTCACATCTCTTACTAAATGCATTTCAGCATTACTTACTGCTTATATGTTTGATTCTTTGAATTCTCCTTTGAACTACATGTAACATCTTCGTGGTCATTAATTAATAAGTTAAATAATATCTTTGACTTGTATTTATTTTATATTTCTGAGAGTCATCATCACAAACTCTTTGGAAATTTAACCTTTAACAGGCTTTAGATCAATTTGCTAAATTCTTATCTTCCTTCAAGATAACTCATCTTTCCCAGCCCCTCTATTTTCAGAAATCCTTTGAGCTTACTCTCACAGACTCAATTACCCTCAGTCCACATTGCACATGCAAGGACTCATTATCATGTATCCTTTAACAAAAGGTCACAATATCTTGGTTTCAACTTTCAGCATCAGAAAAAATTGAAGATATTGTAAAAGTCCATATATTTTCCTCTTTCTCCCACTGGTCTCTATGGTTTGAAAATAGCAGTATAGATTTTTATTTAGATTGATATGGATTATGCCATGACTGTTAGAAATCGGAAGCAGCAGCAATGCAGTATAATTTTTAAAAACCAGATGAATACTTGCAGTGTATATTGATGTTTAAGCTGTTAGGTAATTTTTTTTTCTTAAATTTTTTTTCCTTCTTTATTTTTTTTAAATGTTATATTAAAAAAATATGAGTTGCCCACATACCCCCCACCCCCATCAACCCACTCCTCCCTCATCAACAACCTCTTTCATAAATGTGGCACATTCATTGCATTTGGTGAATACATTTTGGAGCACTGATGCACCACAGTGGTTTACATTGTAGTTTATACTCTCCCCAGTCCACACAGTGGGCCATGGCAGGACATACAATGTCCAGCATCTGTCCCTGCAATATCATCCAGGACAACTCCAAGTCCTAAAAATGCCCCCACATCATATCTTTTCTTCTCTCTCTCTACCCTCAGCAACTACCATGGCCACTTTCTCCACATCAATGCTACAATTTCTTCCATTGCTAATCGTAATAGTTCCATAGTAGAATATCAGTAAGTCCACTCTAATCCATACTCTATTCCACCAGCCTGTGGACCCTGGGATGGTTATATCCACTCCCCCTCTATATCAAGAGGGGGTTTAAATTCCACATGGATGATGGATGCAATTCTCCTGCTTGCAAATGTAGGCACTCTTGGCTCCCTGGTGGTGGTGGACCTTCTTCACCTCCCTGTTAGCTGACCAGGGTAAGTCCAATAAACCAGACGGCAGGAGTTGCATGTCTGCTGAGGCTCAGGGCCTAGCTGTCAAATGGACAGTCTGGAGATTCAGGTCTCCTGAGTGTAAACCAACCCCAACACCAACCACAGGTCCAGTAAAAGTAACAGAAGAGGCATGTGTAGAAAGGTCACATCTGAGTCCAACTCCATCACACTCAGGAACACAAACTTCAAAGTAGGGCCAACTGACATGGCACTGAACTCCAGAGCCATCTGCCATGACTGTAGAACCTGTAGGTCTCTGTAGCCCTCAGGAGAACCAGTACATGGGCTTGTATCTACTTTGGCTGTCTCTGGGTCCCTGCTGAGCCGTGCATAAACATTACCCCTTTGATGACATCCCAAATCTTTTTTGGAGACTCATAGCCATAAAAATTCATCTGTCCTTCCATTTCCCCCTTTTATTCAAAGTCATAAAGCAGTGCTTTGTAGTAATCCATAGGCACCAGGGAGGCTCATCCCCAGGAGTTATGTCCCATGCTAGGGGAAGGTAATGCATTTATATGCTGAGTATGGCTTAGAGAGTGGCTACATTTTAGCAACATGGAGGCTCTCAGGAGGTAACTCTTAGGCACCCTGCAGCTCTAGACCTAGTTCATATTTCAGTCACACAGGCTCATAAGCATAGTCATCAGTATCAAGGGCTCATTGTTGGACCATCCTTATTTATTGGTCTTTGCCATTGCACTTGGGGGATTGTTGCTGTTCCATTGGGGAATGTGATAGAGCTCCCCTGGCTAGCTGTTTTTTTTTTTAACTGAAACTCCTATGAAAATATCCAAACATTTTTATGTACCCTGTATACATGCCCTGGAGAACTCCCTCCCAACCATGTGCTCCCTATCAATAATACCCAACACCAGTGTTCCTCCCCTGCCATAGTTGAACCTCTCTGTGGTGCAAAAATTCTTTAAAAATGAAGCCTAATATATTGCCAGATTCTATTAATAGTAAAATGGAATATAGTGATGGGTTTAAAGGTTAGATATAGAATACATACTAATTTAGAAAAATTAAATAAAGGAAAAATAAATTGGGGTATCAAAAAATGAAAAAAATGAAAAAGCTTTGTTTCTGACATTTTGCCTTTCATCACTGCTGTAAGTGTTGCCTATGTATACAGTGGCAAGGCATTTTTTTCCATTTATTCCTTAGTGTCTACATCCTTTCTTTTTTTTTCTACTTATTAAGTTAGTCTTCACAAAAGTTTTAGATCACTGTAATTCACATATACAATATATGGTGCTCCCACATATCCAACATCAAACACTTTGTCCCTTCCCCAGCAGTGATTTTTTTTACATGTTCGTATTATTTTTGCTGCAGCTGATGTACAGATATTGAAACAATAGCTTTCAAACATGTTTCCAGTTGAGTTTACATTATGGTTTATATTTTAGAGTATAAAATGTTCTAAATTTTTAGTTATCTTATGTTTTCCATTATGGTTTACCTTTTAGCCTATAGATTTTTATACATTTTTGGTGTAATTTTACATGTCCTATATCCATCATTGCATGATCTTGTGGAATACTTCCATTGCCCCACAGTTACACTGATTCCATCTATTCAATACCTCTTGAAGGATCATATTCAGAGATACTTGCAACAATGTTGAGGGCTTGACATATTCGATTGCCCTAACCCTTTGGGAGCTCCAGTTCTCTCGAGAGATACAATTCCCTCTGTTTGAAAACATCAATTCTCCCCAGGATGTGGGTATACCTTCACTTTCATTGAATGGGTCTCCACCCAATGATATAACTCACTATGACAAAATGAGCACTCACACTCTCCCTAGAAGCTTGCCCTGTGTCAGATGCCCCCCTTTCCATATTATATTTTCTAAAGAGATTTCTCTACATTATAATTTCAACCACATATCTGACAATCTCCTATGTTCAAATTTCTCCAATTTCTTGGGTCATCTGACCCTTCCTCCCATCCCTAGCCCCTCCCAAGCCCACAAAGCCACACCCAAAGGTATGTGCCCCATTTTATCCATTCCCTGTACAAATACTTACCTCCAGCTTATCATAGTTTTCACCCATTTAGGTGTCAGCTCTCAACCTTCCTCTGCCCCCCAACTTCCTTTAAGACTATCATCCAGTCTCTAGCTCTCTGAGACAGCTTGGTTTACCTATTTAATACCAGAGTGGTCATGGTTAGGTAATTATATATGATTCATTTCATAGATTGCAGTGAGTACTTCTTAATTAATTCCTCTTTCTCATTTTTAAGGATTTCTAGAATTAAAAGAATCTCTATCTCATTCCTTTTTTTTATTCTTTTTTAAAAAAATATTACATTCAAAAAATATGAAGTCCCATTCAACCCCACCGCCCCCACCCCCCACTCCCCCCACAGCAACACTCTCTCCCATCATCATGACACATCCATTGCACCTGGTAAGTACATCTCTGGGCATCGCTGCACCCCATAGTCAATGGTCCACATCATAGCCCACACTCTCCCACGTTCCATCCAGTGGGCCCTGGGGGAATCTACAATGTCCCGTAATTGTCCGTGAAGCACCACCCAGGACAACTCCAAGTCCCGAAAACACCTCCCCATCTCATCTCTTCCTCCTATTCCCCGCACCCAGCAGCCACCATGGCCACCCTTCCCACACCAATGTCACATTTTCTCCGTGGACCTTGGATTGGTTGTGTCCATTGAACATCTATATCAAGAGGAGGCTTACATTCCACATGGATATTGGATGCAATCCTCCTGCTTTCAGTTGTAGGCACTCTAGGCTCCATGGTGTGGTGGTTGACATTCTTCAATCCATGTTAGCTGAGTGGGGTAAGTCCAATAAATCAGAGTGTAGGAGTTGAAGTCTGTTGAGATTCAGGGCGTGGCTATCATATTGTCAGTCCAAAGATTCAAATCCCCTTAATATATCTTAAACCCCAACACCAACTACAATTCCAGTAAAGTAGCATGAAAGTCTTGCGGAAAGAGATCCCATCTGAGTCCAGTTCCATCACGCAGAAACACCAGCTCCAAAGAAGGGCCATCTGACATGGCAGTGAACCCCATCTGCCATGACCATAGTACCCGTGGGTCTCTTTAGCCCTCAAAAGAACCAGTACCTGGGGTTGTATCTACTTTATCTGTCTCTGAGACTCTGCTCAGGTGTGCATAAGGGCAATCCTTCTGACAACCTCCAGACTCTTTTTTAGAGACTCATAGCCATTTCTCCTTTCCATTTCCCCCTTACATTAGGTCAGACAGCATTTTAAAGTCATGTTATTATATGTAGACAGGGATATTCTGCTGATCCACATTGAACCTTTAATTCAAGGTCATTTTCTAGTTGCATCTTCAGCTGGTATTTGGTAGTGATCCCTCGGTGCCAGGGAGGCTCATCCCCGGGTATCATGTCCCACACTGGGGGGAATGCACTGCTTCTACATGCTGAGTTTGGCTTCGAGACTGACCACATTTGAGTAACATGAAGGCTGTCAGGAGGAAATTGCCAGGCACAATGCTGCTCTAGGCCTTGTTCTTATTTCAGGCGTATAGGCTCACAAGCATAGTCATTAGTATCAGGAGCCCACCGTTGGACCCTCATTCCTTCCTGGTTCTTACCATTCTTAAGGAGATGTCATTTAATGAGGAGGCCCACAAATTCAGACCAACAATCAAAATAAAAGAACACATCCTTCTCCATATATTTTTTTATCTTGTTGGTGTCCTCTCTAGCATGCCTCATGTCCTATCTCTTTCCAAGACCTAAGGAAAGTATTATTAATTTGAGGTCTGTATAATTCTGAAAGGTTATCAAAAGTCATGTATTAAACATAACTTTACAGTGGGAACATTATTCATCTATGGTAAGAAGGTCAAGCCTTAAAGTTAGGAAGTGTGCATACTCAGAGGAAGGAAAAACAAACAGCATGGCTGAACTCCCATATGAATTGTGAATTGAAACCTTTTTGTTTTCTACAATTGTAATCATCTGTGTACTTGAACCCACATCAGCCTTTACTCTGGCCATAAACAAAATAGCTGTATAACAGTAATGGAAAAATTTAGCTGAAAAATAGAAACCAGTTAAAACATATTCCAAAACTTTTTCATTTAAGTCATTTTACTGTGAAATAAATCTTGAAAGTATACAAATATAAGAACATGAAGATAGTATTAAAAAATCATAGTCTCTGAAGACAAAGGGGGTATATATCTTCATAGCTTCATCAAATATCTTAAAAAGGAAAGCATAAATTCTGTTGGCTCAAGAGATATTTCAAAAAATTATTTATCTAGTGGTCAAACAACATGGAGAGATGTCCTACATCTTGAATTAGCATAAGCAGTGATGCTTTTAAAAAGTAGAACTATTGCTTAGAGAATATAAGAAATGAAACATTTTTTAAGTTATAAATCCTATGATTATGTTTATCTTTTAAACTCTCACAAAGAAAATTGTCCTAATGCTAATGAAAGTAAGAAACTGAGATTGAAATGTTATTTTATTATAGTAAAAAATCAACTGTATATAAATTATACTGATTTAGGATTCTATTAATGCAAAAATATGTAATTGGGCCATTATTATTTATAAAATACAAAACCAAAGGAAACATTTAGCTTAAAATATTTAATGTATCTCCACAGCATACAGTGATGAGAGAATTAACTGTCCATTTCTTTCATAAATAAAAATAGAAAAGACAAATAATATGGAATCCAAGGGACAAAATAAACTGCACATGGACTGGGTCAGTATATGGGCACTGTGACACAGCTGACTTCATAATTCAATCTTAAAAATTTGCATTGTTGGTCACAGCTGGACTAATCACACAACAAACTCCACAGATCATAAGACAGCCAAAATAATCAGATGGGTCAGGAGGGTGGCCCATCCTGTTTGCTTCTGTGAGTATGAACAGAATGAAAAGAAGTTGGTCACAATGAAATCAATTATCTAGAGATGTACATTGATGCAGATAATCCACATGGATAATTTCAGGCCTGAGTCAGACACAGAGTATAGACTATGACTTTTCACAAAAGTAAAAGTACTTCTATGATCTTTCACAAAGTACCTACTTTTATGATCTTCTCCTGTATAAGAAGAAATGTCTTCTTATACAGAGACATTTGGAATTTTCCAGAAAAATAGACTGTCAAAAAACAAACCATGGGGAAGCAGACTTGGCCCAGTGGTTAGGGCGTCCATCTACCACATGGGAGGTCCGCGGTTCAAACCCCGGGCCTCCTTGACCCGTGTGGAGCTGGCCCATGCGCAGTGCTGATGCGCGCAAGGAGTGCCCTGCCACGCAGGGGTGTCCCTGCATAGGAGAGCCCCGCGCACAGGGAGTGCGCCCCATAAGGAGAGCCGCCCAGCGTGAAAGAAAGTGCAGCCTGCCCAGGAGTGGCGCTGCACACAAGGAGAGCTGACACAACAAGATGACGCAGAAAAAGAAACACAGATTCTGGTGCTGCTGACAACAACAGAAGCGGACAAATTAAAACACGCAGTGGATGGACACAGAGAACAGACAACTGGGGCGGGGAGAAGGAGAGAGAAATAAATAAATAAATAAATAAATAAATAAATAAATAAATAAATAAATAAATAAATCTTTTTTAAAAAACTAACAAACCATGATATCTCTTAGATCAGGTTTGAACATTTTGATTTTCTTTTAAATCTTTAGAATGGAAAGTAATATATTTTCTTTTTCCTAAAAACCACAGACACAGAGACACATACACGAACACACAAGCATACACACACATTCGTATCCGTAATAGAGAAGAAAGGTAAACCCAGAAACAGAAACAATCCTAATTTTATTATTCCAATATATTTTTGTGAAACATCACATTTCAATTTTTAAAATTAATTTAAAAAGTCCATTTCCAGCCATGTTTACTAAAATGATATTTTTCTTTGTGGGGTCTCTGTGAAAATCAGTGCGTTTTTAATGAGATATAATTAGCATTCAATAAAGTACACAGATCTTAGTGGAACAGTGTCAAACTGTTTTGACAATAACATGCATGGTTATAATCCATACACATAATCCATCAATATATTGACAATGTCGAATTTTATCCAAGCTGTGTGATTGGTAAAGAAATCTCTCCAAAATTTGTGTTCCAGGAAATGGCTTACTGCAAAGATATGCCCTTTCACATATGACTTATGTAAGGCTCACAGATGCCCCCTTATTTACCTACAAGGCCAGATACAGACCCTCCAAATTTCCAGTCTGTGCCTCATAAATGTTTAGTTGAACTGTTTTGTTCCCACAGATCAATGGGAGCAAAATACTTGTTAACCAAACTTTGGTTAAGTTTCTCTCTTTCCCCAAGGTCCCTGAACTTTGACTCATTTTCAGCCTAAGACTGCATATATACCTCTCCTTAAATGACCCCTTCTGAGAAAAGACTAACTATAGGATAAAACATTTTCTTATTTACAATAATATTATGCCACCTCTTTCATCCCAATTTTCCCTAACCAATTCTTTCTAGGTTTGTTTACTTCTCCTTATAAAATAAAAACCCTTTTATGATGAACATTTGAGATGCTTAAAGATCTTATGGTCCAACCATTCTCCTTATCACAATAGTTGCCCTCCCCTTATTGTAAAAATCCTTTTGAATAAAATGTCTTCTTACCTAAGTTAGGATTTAGAAGAAAAAATTATTTCACAATTTTTGGTGCCCGAACTAAGAGCAAGACTGGGTTTCACAGACAGCCAACATCTCTGCCTAGGTAACAGTGCCTTGTGAGTTTGTTGAACTCTTCTCCTGTTCAGTAAGTCATGTAATTTGGGGATCCCTTGTTGGGTTTAAGCCTTGAACCAGTGCTCTGAACATTTTTTCTGTTGAAGCATGGTAAAGAGTTACTTTGATTCCTTTGGGCAAAGACACTTTTCTTCCTTTTGTGAAGCCTCTTCTTTTTTTTTTCCCCCCTCTACTTTCCAGGATGAGGAATGTGTGTGAAAATTTCTTTGACTCCTTGAACTTGGGGTTGCACAGGGGAATTTCCTTGGTTCTTCAAATGTGGATATTGTACTGGAAGCTTCCTTCAGCTCTCTGACCTAGAGATTGTTCAAGGAAATTAGTCAAGCAAGGCTATTTCCAGACTTCTTTAAGATCTTATGGGTGATTCTCACTCTGTTGTGTACCCTCCCTCCCTTTCTCCCACTGACTTCATGCTTCCCCATTATGGCATTACAGTTTGCCTAAGGATAATTTGGAACTTGTTAGAGGTTCCTCCTCACTAGGTTTGTAATAATTAACAAGTTGTGACTCAGTTCTCCATGACATGGATTGAGGAAAGACAATTCCACCCATAGCCTATGTGCCTGAAAGCACAGCACTTCCCCCAAAGTTTAAACAAAGAAACTACGTTGAGATGGGAGCAAAGTGAGATAGAGACCTTCACCCCCTTCAGATCAAAGCCCAACTGCTCCTTCAGTATTCCAAGAATGCATAACTCCCTAATCCACTACCCTCTAGCCATACAAGGGAAAAGTTTTGCCTCTAGGGCTTCCTATTGGTCCCTGCACCTCACTCAAAACTTTGACCCCTCCCACCAACTATCATTTCCCTGCTTAGAAATGTACTGTATAAATTAAAATCCCCCCCATTCCAGAAGTGGGCTGAAGTCTATTCTTCAGACCTCCTCCATTGGCAGAGCTTCCCAAAAAACTTTCTGCCTGCAGTCATCAGTCTCCACGTCCCATTGAGCACCACATTTTCTCTAATAAAACTTCAATATCTTCCCTGGGATTTGGGCTCTCCCCAAACTTGCCCATATCAAGTCCAGCAAGGAGACAAATATGTCTCTAACTATATACCCTGTTTGGAAAACATCTGGAAAGATTGCTCAAGTCAACACCTAGAAGATCATACGGTGTCTACTTAGTCACCAGCTGATATTTTTTAATTGACTCCATGTTGATAAACTGAGAGATTATTCATAAGCATTGCCTTAATTAGCAATATGCCCCTTTCTCTGAGAAACAACATTATAAACATAATCTTCCATGTTCACATTCTTCTTAGAATAGTCTCTCTTCACAATTACACTTGAATTCCAAGAAGGCTTTGATATTTTAAATATCCCTTTCCCTTTACTTCATGGAAATCTTTGTTTCTATCATAATTTCACTAATTATCCTTTTGTAGGATGGAATTAATGCCCAATCAGCTATCATGTACCAGAGTCTAGTGCATTTTTCTCCATCCACTTGGGTTCCAGCACTCTACCTTAGAGAATGGCAAACCACTTCCCTCTATTTCCATGCTTACTTATGATTCAACACAGCTTTACTCAAAACCCACATCTCCAGACCCAACCTCAGAAGTAATAAAATTCCAATCTGCCTCTTCAGAAGTCCAACAGATTAGACAATTGTTCAACAATTATTTCTATTCTCCCTGGCTCCCATTAATTACCTATTTGTGGGAAACTGTTTAATTATCTGCCTAATTGCACTGGATCCTGCCATCTTATCAGTACTTACCAGACTATTCTACAAATACCACAGTGTATTGTAGTTGAAATCTTGGGTGCAAAATTCCAAGTCCTAAAGGAGACTCTGATTTTCCCTTTACACCAGTTGGAAAGAGGCCTTGAAATGGAAAGCAAAACTACTGAGAATAAAACTAGAGTACTTAACTGCTGCTGTGGACCATGCATGGGCAACTTTATTGACTGGAGCATCCTCTGTGTGAGTCACTCAGGAAGTATATTGAAACTCCCATGTTTTCCATGCTTTGCTCCAGGAGGTAACCAGGACTGTGGGAACAGTCACTGGAACCATCAATATCATCACTAGAGAACTGCAAGAACTCCACCAACTCTAATGAACGGTACTCCATACCAATCTGATCCATCTCACATTGGACATGAATTTGGCTTCTTGAGGGGACACTTGTACATTGCTCAAAAGCAGTTACCGTGAATACACTTGCCAAAACCTTTCTGATGTTCACGTCACCACTAAAATTATTCAGATTGCAATTTGAAAAAAATTTCAGATCACTATTTTTCTCCTCACTCCGTCATCTAGGGACACGTTGGCACCAAAGTCTTTGGATCCCCTTAATAGGCTTCCAGCTGACCTTAAATTATTGATTTTACTCCCTTATTGAGCCTTTAATAATTATGCTGTTTGTTATATTCCCAGGCATTCTTTTAGTCAAGTACCTGATTTTTAAGACTCTCCAACAAATATTGTGACAACTTGTTCAGTAGATGGTTCAACTGATATTGTGGGAACAACATGAACAAGTGTCCTCAGGAGATTATTGCTTAGATCCTGCTTTACCTCACTCCAAAAAACTATAATCCTTCTGAGCGCTCCTCAATGAACATCTTGAACAAAAGAGGGGACTGACAATGTTGATTTTTACCTTAGACCTGTGATCCTAATAAACAGTTAAAATTAAAGAAATCCCCCCAACATTTTGTGTTCCAGGAAATGGCTTCCTGCAAAGAAGCATCCTTCCACAAATGTGTTAGATAAGAATTACAGATGCTCCTTTTTAAGCTATGACAGTGCTTGTCACAGAACCTCCAAATTTCCATTCTTTGCTTCATAAATGTTTACCTGAACTATTTTGTCCCAGCCGATCAATTGGAGCAAAATTCTTATTAACCAAACTTTAGTTATTTCTCTCCTTTACCCAGACCCTTAACTTTGACCAGTTCCTTAGGGTAAAACTTTTTCTGGCCTTCAATCCAATTATGCAACTCTTGTTCATCCCACTTTCCCATACCCTTTTTTTCCCAGTCTTTTTACTTCTCCCTATAAAAGAAATGCCATTTTCTGCCTAACTTTGGGAAAGTTGCAGAGTTCATTGCCAATTGCAATAGTTCCCCTACCCTTATTGCAGTAATCTTTTTGAATAAAGTCTTTCCTTACCTAAGTATGAGTTTGTCTTTATTTGACATTATACAATATTTTCATCATCAAAGAAAGATACTATACTACGTTCATAACCAATCCTCTGCCCCATCTTTTGAAAAGCCAAACCTGGCTCTGATTTTTTTTTTTCACCATATATTACTTTTGTCATTTCTATAACTTAATATCTTTTGCCTGCCTTCTTTTGGTCAGCATAGTGGAAGGTTTCTCAATACCAACACTGCTAGTGTTTAGGGACAGATAATCCTTTGCTTTGAGAAGCTACCTTGTGTACTATGAAATGTTTAGCTAAATCCTTGGCCTCTACCTACTAGATGCCAGTAGCATCCCAACCCCTTTGTGACAACCAAAAATGTCTCCAGATATTGCCAGTATTCCTGTGGGAGAGGGGAAAACAAAACCACCTTCTATTGGCAACTGCTGACATAATGTCTGAATTTTGCTTGTGATATTGAGTATATCAGTAGTCCATTTTTTTTCAATGCTGAATAGCGTTCCATTTTACTCATATACAACAATTGTTTATCTATTCTCCTTTTGATAGCCATTTGAGTCATATCCATATTTGGGCTATTTTGAATAAAGCTGTTATGGACATACTTTTCTGTACTTACGTATTTTTTTATTTTGGGTAAATATCAAAAAGTCAAATTACCAAGCCATATGGAAGAAATACTTAACTTTACAAGTAACTGTGAGAACAATTTCCAAATGGGTCACACCATTTTATATTACCTCCATTAAGGTATGATAAATTTAATTGCTCACATTCACATCAACATTTGGAGTAGTCAGTGCTTTTTAATGTTAGTATTCTAGAGTCTGTGTAATGGTATGTTTTATTTGCATGAATACTAATGATATCAAGCACATTTTCTTATGCCTATTAGTCACTGTATTCCTTCCTTACTGAAAGACATGTTCAAGTCTTTTGACCTTTTGATCTTTAATAATTAATTTCTATCTTGATGTTGTGTTCTAGAAGTCCTTTATATATCCTTTCAACTATATACTTTGCAATATTTCATCACAGTCTGTAGCATGTTGTATCAGTCAAAGTTCCCCAAAGAAACAGAAACAACAGGATATATTAAAAGGTTTATTTTAAGGAATTGGCCCCCATAATTGTGAGGGCTGGCAAGTTTAAGATTTGTAGGCAGGAGGGCAGGCGAGAAATTCTAGCAAGAATTAATATTGAAACATTATGTCTGAAATTCATAAGTGATGTAAGCAGGCTGGAAACGCAGAAAGGAGTGGATGGGGTAGTCTTGAGGCAGAATTTCTTCTCTCTGTAACCCTCAGTTATTTGATCTTGAGTTCTCCAGTCTACAAAATAATTCCAAACAAACATCCTGTGCAGTGTTTAACCAGACAATTGGGCACCATAACTTAGCCAAGTTGATGCAAAAAATTTGCCATCTCACATGTATAATCACTTTTTTTCAGAGGGTGTTTTTTGAGCAAAAGTTTTTATTTTTGATGAAGAACATTTCATCTTTTTTTATTTTTTATGGTTAAGGCTTCTGCATGCTTTCCCTTCTCTTACATTTCTTTTCTAGAAATTTCGTAGTATCAGGTTTTATATTCCAGTCTATGATTCATATTAAATAAAATTTTTGTATAGTTTGAGTTTCACTTTTCCCACATGTTTATTCAGTTATTCCATCACCATATGTTGAAAGAATATAATTTTCCTATCAAATGCTTTGGTGGCTCAATTGAAATCATTTAATCTTATAAGTGCAGGCCTTTTTCTGAACTCTATATTTTTCTATTGGCTGTCTTTGTGAAAATACCTTACTTTACTGTTTTCAGTAGCTCAATAGTAAATATTGAAATCAAAGTAGTATAAGTCCTCAATTCTCTTCTTTTCCATGATTGTTCTTACTATTCTAATATCTTTGAACTTTTACATAAATTTTAGGATATGCTGGCCAATTTTTATAAAATCAAAGGAAAGTGCTGGATTTTAGACTGAAATTGCACTGAATCAACAAATCAACTCAAAACTAATTTATATTTTAATAATGTTGAGTCTTCTAACCCATGAATTAATCTTTTAAGTATTTTATAAATTGTGATGCTATGTTAAATATTTTATTTGATTTTTGCAATTTTTATTGGTATAGTATATAAATGCTCTCGATGTTTTGAATATTTAGCATGGATCCTGCAAATTTGGCAAATTTACTTATTAGATTTAGTAATTATTTGGCAAATTTCTCAAAATTTTCTCTGTATATAGTTATCTTATCATCCTGTCTTATTGCAGTGGGCGGCTATACTTTGCATTATAATGTTTAATACATGTAATGGTAATAGGAATCCTTTTCTTATTTCCAGTATTATTGGTAAAGCATTTTAAAACTTTAACATTAAGTATAATACAATGTTTACTGTATATTTGTCATAGTACTCCTTCAACAGATTGAGAAAATTTTCTTCTATTTCTGATTTTAAGAGTTCTTAAATCATAAATAAGTGTTGAATTTTGTCAAAGGCTTTCTCTTCTCTTGAAAATCTTTTATCTTTTACTCCTGTAAATGTGATAAATTTTGTTGATTCATTGATTTTTGTCGTTAAAACAACCTTTTATTATTAGGATTAACTTAACTTTTTATTGATGTATTATATGTTTGGATATTACCGGATTTAATTTGGTAATATTTTTAGGGGATTTTGTATCAAACTTCCTGAGGAATAGTAGATTGTAGTATTTTATTTTCATATGACTTTTCTGTTCTGTGAATCAGGAGTATAAAATGACTTTGGAAGTATTTCTTCCTTCTTTATTTTTTTAAAGATTTTGTGTAAAATTTATATATTTTTACTGAAATTATAGAATTCACTGAGGAATTCAAATGAATGTGTAGTTTACATTGAGAAATATTTAAAAATACAAATCAGAGCAGCTGCACCATTTTACTTTGCCATCAGCAAACCATGAGTGTTCCTATTTCTCTACATCCTCTCCAATACTTGTTATTTTTTGTCTTTTTAATAGTAGCCATTCTAAAGGGTGTGAAATGGTATCTCATTGTGGTTTTGATTTGCATTTTCCTGGTGATTAATCATGTTGAGCATCCTTTTTGTTTTGTTTTTTTTTTCTTTTTTAAAAATTTTTATTGAGTATCTTTTCATGTGCTTTCTGGCCATTTGTATATCATTTTGGAGTGATGTCTATTCAAGTCCTTTGTCTATTTTTTAAAAAATTGGTTTTTTTATCTGGTGGCAATGTAAATGGTGCAACTGCTGGGAAAGACAACTTGGCGGTTCTTCAGAAAGATAAGTATTGAACTATGATATGACCCAGCAGTCTCACTACAGGGTATATACCCAAAAGAATTGAAAGCAGTGACTCAGACAGATATTTGCAGCCCAATGTTCATAGCAGCATTATTCACAGCTGCCAAAAGATGGAAGTAAACCAAGTGTCCATCCACTGATGAATGGATGAACACAATGTGGTATATACATACAATGAAATATTATTCAGTTATAAAAAGGAATGAAGTCCTTATACATGCAACCACATGGATGAACCTTGAAGACATCATGTTGAATAAAATAAGCCAGACACAAAATGACAAATATTGTATGATCTCACTGAAATAATTAGAATAAGCAAACTCATAGAATCTAGAATATAGGTGACTAGGGGATGATGGGGTCGAGATAGGGAATGGGAAGTTAAAGCTTAAAATGTGCATGGTTCCTATTTGGAATGATGGAAATATTTTGGTAAAGGATGGTTTTGATAGTAGCATGACATTGTGAATATAATTAACAGCACTGAAATATATATCTGAATGTAATAAAAAGGAGAAATAATATTTTTTTAAAATCCATGGAACTACACAACAAAAACAGTGAACCCTAAGTTAAACCATGAATTATAAACAGCACAATTATAAAAATATGGTATCACCAGTTGTAACAAAAGGTCTTCACCAAGGTACAGTGTTAATAATATGGTTGTATCTGGGAATTCTGTATTTTATGCATAGTTGTTCTTTAAAATCACAATTTCTCTAATTTAAAAAAATACAAATTTAGTTTCTTTATTAGATATAGGATTATTCAGATTTTATAATTCTCCTTATGTCAATTTTGGTAATTTCTGTATTTCAAAAATGTGTTCAATTCATCTAACTTGTTGAATTTATTCCAATAAAGTTGTTAATTATATGACTTTATCATGCCTTTAGTGTCTGTATTGATGTCCACCTATTCATTTCTAATATTAGCAGTTCTTATTTTTCATTTCTGGATGATAGGATTATGTCTGTACTAATATGTTAAATATACATATTTTCTTTTTTATGGAGTTTATTCATTACTGTGTATAAATAAATATATAATGGACATATATTACTATCTTTGCTATTTCTTGTTTCTATGGTCTATCTTTTTCCATTCACAATTTAATTTTCTTTGCTTGTTTATTAAGGTAACAACTTATGTTATTGATTTTAAACCTGTCTCCTATTCTAATATAAGGCATATCAAAAAATTTTTAAACACTGCTATAGCTGTATCTCACAAATATGGTTAATGCTAATGTGTCTCCAGTTAGGGGGTCATATTTTCTTGCTTCTCCATATGTATAGAAAAATTTTAATTATATATTGGACAATGTTGATGCATATTTGAGTGCCTAAATTTTGTTTATTTTTTAATAGAGTACTTAATATTATTTAGAGAGGCAGAAATTCATCTGTAGACGGAATTGATAATTTTGAGGCTTATTTTTTATTTTTATTAGGGAAAATCAAGCTAGCCTCCACTCCAGGGCTATATTAACCCACCTTTTAAGTGGTGGCTTTTTTGAGATATGTGCTGAGTACTAAGAGTTTTCAACAAGGTCGCTCCAACTGACTTCAAAACTCAGTTCTCTCATGGTCTTCCGTAACCTGTACTAGTTTCCATTTTACAATTCCCCAAAGAGTGTTTTTTCCCCAGTGATGATCTTTCCCTGGACTTCTGTATTTTCACCCTGTACATGAATAGCTTAGTACTTGGTTAAATATTCGAGGACACCATTTTGTAATTTTCTGGACCTCCTTCTCTGAACAATATCCTTTCTCGGTTGTATCTAGCCACTTACAATAGAGCTTTTTCAATAGCTCTGGACAATGATCTGTTTCTGCTCTGCTTCAGTAGAAAATCTTTATTTGTTTGGACTCTACTTCCTTGAGTTGCAGTCTGAAAAGTTTCTCCTGTTGGAAAATTGGGGAGATCACCAAGATCATCTTGCCTGTTTCTTTTTTCTCAGAGATAGTAGTCTTGCTCTGCCTGTTTCCCAACATATAAAACACTTATTTATTATATTTTTTAGTGGGAGGGCTAGTGCAAAACAATTTTCTCCTTCAAAGACAAGAAAAATCCTATTAACTTTGTTTTTAATTGCTTTTTTACCTTCCCTAATAAATCACATCAGCACCTAAATAGAAAGATATTTGGGTAAATTGGCTGCACCAGTGAAAGATTATGTTTTTAAGATTTTTTTCAAAGTAATTTATATAATTTAGTTCATGTGTAAGATTTATAGGGGTAGATTTACATACTTAAAATATTTGTTAATTACTGTGAATACAATTACTTATTGATTCTTTTCCTTTTCGGTCTGATTAGTATTTATTCTTTCTTCACGGTTTAAATTGAAGTCCTCCACCATGAACATTTCCTACTTGGCTTTCTTTCTATATTTTTCTCCTTAAAACTTTTAACTATATAACTTCCCACCTAATTTACCTGTTTATCTTGTTCATTGTTTGTATCCTCCACTGGTATGTAAGTACCAAGGGATTGCTCTTTATCTTTTCTGTTCACTATTAAATTACCTCTGTTTAGGACAGAGCCTGGGAAATAATAGATGTTGGATGAATGAGTGAATGAATAGAAAAATTAAATTTTGCTGTTCTTCCTCTACATATTACCATTTGAGATTTTTAACATACAGCATATTGAATGTCATTGTTTTGTTATTTTTTTCTTTAAAGTTTTTGCTGAATTCTCATCCTTTGCATAAGCCCTGCTCCCTAAGGTCTTTAAAGTATGGGCTACACTCTTAATAAACACAAAGTATAGATTATTTTTAAATCACTTGAGAACAGGGAACCTTATGTAGGTTCCAGGCAGGATCAAAGTCCAGTAACTCCCATTTAATCCAGATGTCAAAGTCCCGTTGAAATAAAGAAGATGGTCTGTTTCTCCATGGCCTAAGAACAATACAGAATTAGGTCAGTCATGTTCATTATGGATCTTAGGATAAAACAAACCCTCATCATAATACAGATGTTGTTACTCAAAGAGAATGGTCTTACAGAGACCTCTGTGGAGACCCAAATTCTGCCTCTAGTTTTCCATATGCCTACGGAAAGAGAGTATTAACAGGTGTCACCATGTTTCTTCCAACATAGTTATGGAACCCAACAGAGACAACTGACTAGTGTTACTATGGAAAGATGTTTTGAATAGGACTGAGTTAGAAAGTTGCTTTCTAAGTAGTTAAAATTTGGAGTGTAAGGTTCAAGTAAAGGTGACACCTTGTCCCAGGCTAAGAATTTGGGTGTTCTGGTACATTGTTTTAGAGAGAATTTAAGACAAAAGTTTACTTTTGGAAAATTGATATGACAGTATAACAAGAATATGGTGGGAAATGTTGTGAGATTAGTAATAAAAGTTATCCCATCCAAAAGATGATCTTATATTTTTGATTTCTAGTTTAAATTCAGACTTTTGTAAACTGAAAATTATCTATTGAATCAAACATATATAATCTTTGAAAATAGGGACAGGAAACCAGTCCTTCTCCTTAAATTTTCTCTAAAACAATATAGATTTTACGGATAAAGCCTTTCTCATAAACTTGCAATGACTCAGACAAGACTACCGAATAAAGACCTTTTCCTTAAACTGGAATTGTATGCTTTCTTCCATTTGAGACCAAACTTCCTTTTCTACTTCATCTCTATGCTCCTGTTGAATCACACTGCTCACTAGTCCATAAACACCTCCAAAAGTGTGACACTGTTGTCCCTTCTCTTGACTTACTCCCACTGTACATTACTTACAAGAGTCTCTTCTCAAATACACTGAAGAGCATACTTGAGTCATATTGATCCTTATATTCCCAGCATAATCTAGTCTTGTTCAGCTGGGAGTTCAGCAATTTACTGAAATAAAGTAGAATTTCCAATCTCAGTTCTTTGAGAAGTCGGATTTTTATGATGTCTGATGGCTCAGAGCAATGTGTTATCTCAGAATAATGAATCTAAGTTAAGTTACATTCTAGCCTTATGTCCCCTACAACTCCATTCCAAGTACAAACCATATAATCATATTGTTTGCCAGGGAGATAGTATCCAAACTTCTGCCAGAGCCAGAGGTAAATCAGTTAGAAAGACTGTCATCACATCCCCTGAGTCCTAATTGTGAATGTCAGCCTATTTCTAATCTGCATCTGTGAACTGACCTGGGCAGCTTTAAAAAAAAAATTATCTTTGAAAGGTTGAAATAGAGGCCTCTCTGAGCACCCTTGAGAAGTAAATGGAAGCTCTCATGGGAGCTCTAAACTGAAAGAATCAGCATGGGAAACAGATGGATTTAGTAAAGCAATAATGTAAATAGCTGCTGGAGACAACAGGCAGTGCCTGTATGTAGAAACTAAAACTCAGGCAGTGCACACTACATGTTTAATCATCTTAATAAAAGCATCTTAATAAAATCATCCTCATAAAATGCAACAAAGAAAAGGACTGTGAGAAAAAATAATTCTCAGAGCATGGAAATATGCATGAAAGGCAAAGATAAGACAATATGCACACAAAAGTGAGATACAAGAAAAATCTAAAATTAAATTGCAACCTTAATCTAAGAACTCAATTTTTGTGAAAAAATGCTTGATAGCATAAAGTGGAAAAGTGTTGTATGTTTATAGCATACATGCATGAAAGGTTTCTGGTTTTATGTACATAAAAAAAATTAATAAGAGGTTGTCGTGGACAGTGATAGATGTGTTGGTTTCCAAATCGAGGCTCTATTGTTTTGGCATGATTACAAGTTTCAGATTTGAAGTAGTTACAAAGGTCTTTGGAAGCATATTTACAAAGACTAGTGAGCAACAGAGTGCACATTTCATAGGAACACATAGTGTCAAATGTTTTTCAAAGCTAGTGCAAGCTTAAAAAGTTTGGATTACCATGGAAGGTCACCAGAGCTGGATAAACCACCAGGCAACTCTTCCTAAAGTCCGGTATCTGAAACCTTACAAGTTCATATACTGAGAAATCATTACAACTGATATAAAACCCTGAGAACCAGCCTCTCCATTCTTCTCCAGATGCCATGTATAACTGAGTGAGGACCAATATCAGAGAATGCTAAATTCTAGAACATTGTCTTAGCCTTTCACTCAATTGGCCATGCCTAGTGGTGTATTCCATCAAAAATATGACTGTTTTTCTTAGTGCCAGTAGTGTCTTGTGGCAGTTGCTCCTAGAGAAGGCATCTATTCTTCTCAAGAGTAACTCCTATAATCCTTCACCTTTAGAATGATCTCTTATCAACAAATGCCTTCTGCTGATACATGTTTCCCAAAGCTTTAACTGGAGGCCCCTTTGTAAGTCTTCAATATTACTTCCTCAAATAACTCCTAGATTTCTCACTGGGTAGATAAATTAGTGTTTATTTCTTCCAGCACCACGTCTAGAAGGAAATGCATAGCACATTCCCTAGCATTTTCTAGTACTGGCAAAGACCCTCAAAGTGTCATATTTAGGGAACTTATTTAAAAACAGCATTAAAGAAGAGACCATGAGCTGCTACCACTAGTATTATACATTCCTAAATTGCCCCAAATTACCTGTCACCCTGAGGCTCTCTGAAATAATTCTTTAATTGCAGGTATTTCTTTGTATAAAATGAATTAATGCTTTTGGTAGATAATTTGAAAATTTTAGAGAGGTTCAAAGAAGTAAATGAAAATGTAAAATAGTACCATCCACTCATAAATATTGCTAAATTTTAGTATATTCCTTCCAATCTCTTTTTCTTTATACACATGTAAATGTGTACTCATTTAACTGAGATCCCATTGTATTTACAGACTTTTTGTCCTGATCTCTTTAATGTATGCTTTATCATGGATATTTCTTATGTCATTGTAATTATTTTTCCATATAATATCTATATTTCTAAAGTTTTAGATTGCATAAAAGTTACATTGAAAATATAGGAAATTCCCTTTTACCTTACCTCCTCTCCCTCTCACATTTTACCCTGTTAATAACATCTTACATTGTTGTGTTACAATTTGTTACAATTGATGAACAAATTTTGAAGCATTGCTGCTAATTCTGGTCTGTGGTTTACACTATGGTTTATACTTTGCACTGTACAATATTACAGGTCTTGACAAATGTTTAATGGCCTATATCCAGTGTTGCAATATCATGCAGAACAATTCCAATGTCTGAAAAATGCCCTATGTTTCACCTATTCTTCTCTCCCCCTTCCCTCAGAACCTCTGGTAACCACAATCTTTATATAAATGTTATAAATTCTTCCATCACTATAATAATATGTATACTTTAACCCATGGTTGCATTCCCCCCTTGGGTTTGTTCATTCCTCAATCTTGAGGATCTGGGGATAGTGGTGTCCACTCTGCTTAGGAAATTCTTCTTATCTAAGGATTTAGAAATGAAGCACAGGGAAGAGCCAACTGTGAATGACACTGGGGGCAAGACAATTAAGAGAGACAGTTCATGTGCAGAGGCCCAGTCTTAAATCATTTTCCCAAGAAGTAGAGCCTTAGGCAGGAATTTGGATGCATAGGATTTATTGAGAGAGTGCTCTTCAATGAAGGAGAGAAGCAAGATGGGGAAGGGATGAAAACTGAATGAAGAT
Organism: Dasypus novemcinctus; assembly: GCF_030445035.2. Lineage (NCBI taxonomy): Eukaryota > Metazoa > Chordata > Mammalia > Cingulata > Dasypodidae > Dasypus > Dasypus novemcinctus. Next base: position 38,528,048 of record NC_080704.1, read on the forward strand.
GAGCTCTCAGGTAAAGTCTAGGCTTGGACTGAGTCATAAACCATACTGCAAAGCTCTAACCACTATGAGGTAAGGGAGAGGCAACTTGCATACCTGTAGCAGTGTACTGATCAGTTGGCTGAGGGCTGCCTTGCATAGTGGGAAGATGCAATTTCCCGGTCAAGGCAGCTTCTGTCAACCAATTTTAAGTTTCCAAAGAAAGAAGGAACTTGGGAACTAACATTCACAGCAGCTGGGGAACTGGGGAATGGATGCTCAAGCAACCATACATACTCGAGGCTGCAGGGTGAGAAAGTGCTTAAGGCCTTTTAAGAACTGAAATAATCCTAGTGAGTATTCCAGTTACTTTTGTTGCATGACAAACCAGGTGAAATTCAGTGGTATAAAACAGTAACCATTTTAATATTCTTGGGGATTCTGTGAGTCAGGAATTTAAGTGAGCATAGCAGAGATGCTTTATCTGAAGCCTTAGATGACTTGGAGTAATTGAATTGACTGTGACCTGGACTGATCCTGAGCCTTCTTCACTTACATATGTGATGACTAGGATGGATTTCTTAAGGCTTTGCTCAGTTAGAACTGTCGACGAGAAAACCAATATGTGGTCTCTCATGTAACTTGTTTCTGAGGAGTGTGACAAATGAATTGTGAGAGTGAAAGTCCTGAGAAAGTCTCCTGAGCTTCATGGCCCTTTCTGATCTTGCCTCAGAAGTTACATAGAATAACTTTTGCTATATCGTATTCGTTTCACCAATTCATGGGGAAGGGTTGTTTATCTCAACTCCTGTGAGAAGAGTGACAATTTTTGGTCTATTGAAAAAAAAATTACCACTGTGTACAAAGAGGAGAGTAGTTTAAGATGAACTTAGAGAGACAGGAAGAAGGGCAAGAAGCGGGGAGAGTGCTGAAAATTTAAAATTCCTTTTCGTAATTTCCAAGGTTAACTGCTTTGAAATACTGAAGAGGAAATACCAAGTAGGCAGTTGGTTGTATGTGACAAGCTCAATAAAAAAGAAGTCTAATCAGGATATACAAGTGATTAGTTATATATTGATTAAAAATGTGAACACTTGTTAAGAAGTTAAATATTTTTGAGCTCTCCCACTATATATTAACCTAGCTGTTTCTCATAAATATGATGCAAATTTATACCCTCACCAAAATAATAAAAGAATGCCAGATGCAGATGTCTTGATTTTACCTTAGTTTAAGGTAAGCATTCATAGTTCTTATGGTTAACCACTCTGGGGTTTTTGCTAAACACATCAGTTCCTTTCAGTGTACAAACCCACTTTTCTAGGCCAAAATAAAAATCCCAAATTACTCCTCCAATATTCATCCCATAAAACAGTAGCATATATAATCACATCTAGTTACACGTGTTTTTATTATCCCATAATTCCCTAAACTTCATATATTGACCAAATCTTGATTTACCATGGATCTCATTGAAAAGTTTGACATAAAACAACAATCACTTAAGGAAGTAGGATTAAAGGGTATTGAGCAATTGAGAACTACATCTAGTAGAAGGCTAATGTGCCAATGACAACAAATAAATATTTGAAGATTTTAAAATGTAGTTGTGAGACTACCAGCAATGTTCTAGAGTCAAAGCAAATTAAGTCCTCAAATAATCCCCTATAGCTATGTTTCTTAACTGGGGTTGATTTCCCCCAAGGGACATGAGTATTTTCTGGTGACAGTTTTGCTTATTACAACTGGGGGAATTGCTACTGATGTCTAGTGGGTAGAGGGCAGGGATGATGCTAAACATTCTACAATGCACAGTCCAAAATGTTAATACTTCCAAGTTTGAGAAACCATGCTATATATTGACTGTGGACCTCAAACATCCTTTTTTTTAAATGGATCCTGGTGGATCTTCCCTATCAATTGCTATATGATAGTTGATCCATGGTGAGAAGGCAAATAAATCACCAAATTAGCAATGGAAGCTAACTAGAAACTCAGAATTGATGAGGGAAGACAGATTTTGAAATGTGAAATTGAGACAGTCATTAATGACCAGGAATTAGAAGTGGAGCTTGAAGAAAACTATTATAGGAATACACAGATCAGAAGAGACAAGAGGACTAGGATAATGAATCACTGTAATGGTGAATGAAATTTAAGAGGCTTCTGAAAGGGGAAGGACAGCACTGATGCATTAAGTATTAGATATTAATTGGAACAAATAAAAAAGAAGACTCCGGTTAGGTTCTGTAGCATGTCTGTATAAAACTACTTCTTTGTTTAGTATATTAAAAAGGAAATTATTCGTTAATCTTATTTTAGATAATATAAACAATTCTGTTTAAAGAATAGACATAGGACAGCATTTTGAAGACAGTGGCAATTCTCAAATTAAATGAAGGGATTCTTGGGCTTATCTGAAAAATTTCCATTATTTCCTTGTATTTGCACTGGTAAATACACACACACACACACACACACACACACACTTTCAATTTCTCTGCCTAAACCAGAGTAATAGAAATAATAAGAATGACATACTAGAGAAACAACCATGAGATATGCACCAACATGACTGAGACACACATGCTGTACTATGTAAATGCTTAAAAAATTGTTAAAAATTTACACTAGACCTGATAACACAAAGAAGAATGGCATACTGTTGAATTTCCATCAAAGCAATGCTTTTACTGCACTGAAAAATGCTGACTGAGAAATTAGTAGCAGGCAGTCATAAGAGAATCAGGGGGAGAGTATGGGCCATGATGTGGACCATTGACCATGAGGTGCAGAGGTGCCCAAAGATGTACTTACCAAATGCAATGGATGTGTCATGATGATGGGAATGAGTGTTGCTGGGGCGGGGAGAGATGGGGTGGGGGTGGTGGGGTTGAATGGGACCTCATATATATATATTTTTTAATGTAATATTATTACAAAGTCAATAAAAATAAATAAATAAAAATATATATATGTTAAAAAAATAAATAAAACTAAATAGAAAATTAAAAAAAAAAAACACTAACGAAAAAGAAGCAGAAAGCTTACCAGGTCTTGATGTATGCTTACCAATGTATCTTGAAAACTCAAAACTTAACTAAAATAATACTGAACACTGCACTATTTTGATAAAATTCATAGTCGACCTTCTCACAATTTCATGAATTCTCATGAAATCTTCTTTTGGTAAATGTAGTTTCCTTTTAGTTTTAAGATTTAGACAGGGGTAGTTATTATCTTATAAGTTTAGAAGTTAGTGTCTTGTGGTTAAACATATATGTAGACTCAGTAGGAGTAAGCAATTTTGCTCATCCAAATTCTCATAAATGAAAATAATCAAGTGAATTATACTATACAGGCATCTATAAAAATGTGGAAATCATAGAAACTAAGGCTCCACCAAAATTACTTTTATACTGGCTGTTTGGGGCAGGGATGGCTATGATTATTAAGTACCTTATTGCATATTATTCAAAAGTTAATTCCAGCTACTCTTTTCAGGTGGTCCCACATATATCTAATACAAATTAAGGCTCTCTAGTTGATTGTCCTTCACCCCAAATTCAAATAATCGAAAATCCAAATCCAGGTCTCAGTAGAAACAAGCTCCTGTTCTAGTGCGTGTGTATATATCTACATATACACACACATATATAAATATATATGTATAAACATATTCTTTCTACTATTAATTCCATCACCATTCTTTTTCTCAGACTTGAAAATCAAAAGTCTTCATTGAATTCTCATATAAGTAAAATTGCTTTATCAACTTGAAATCCTATACATATAATTCAATATACATAGATATGGTAAAAACTGACTTGGGCGTTGTCAGTTTTTCCTTTTCATACCAGATAAATTTCTTGTCACTGTTTGATTTTCTCTGCCTCTACCCAGGTATGGAAAATAACCCTCTAGCCAGCAACCTCCCAACTGATTTGCCTGCCTCCAGCTTCCCCTGAGCTATTCCATCTTGCATAATGATTAAAGAATAATCTCCCTGAAACTCCTACAAGCACAACTGAAAATCCTTAACCTGGTGTTCAAAGCCCTCATTTACTTCGAACCTATTTACCTTTCCAGCATCATCTCCCATTATAATCTTCCAAGATGTTTGCTCCCTAATAACTTGTCTCCTAAGGGAGCCCCAAAAATGTCACTACCCATTTTCACCTTCTTCCTGAATTGCCTTTTTCCTTTTTATGAGTAGATCTTACCCATTCTGGAAAGCCTTGCAAAGTCTGTTTGCTCTTTATGCCTACTCAAATAATAACATGCCCATTTTACAGGTCAATTATTAATATTTACATGGAGAAGAAATTCTGTTAATTTAATTGAGTCAATAATTTCATGGAGTTACCATGAAAATTCACAAGAAACAATTGTCTGAAGTATTGAAACTATAATTAATAGTTTCAATGGTTATAGATGGCTAATATGTATTCCAAGGCACTATAATGTAAACTATGCATATGTGTCATTAATGAAAGAGTTCAGAAAATGATATATGTTAGTTCAATGCAGGTTACAAATAGAATGCTATACTTATCAGGGCAAATGCTAAACTTGCCATTACAGACATAAAAAGTTGCCAGATATAGCAAAAGGAAAATGTCAGGTTATTCAGTGGAATAGTCAGTGACTCACAGGTAAGTGGTTTGGGAAGGAAATACATACATTTAATTATTCAGTCCAGAGTCTGTTTTTTCCTATAGCTTCAGTTGTGAAACTAAATCCTAATTTGTCAGTTTACCCTTCTTCTAGTTCTCAAATATTTTCTCTAGGTCAATGCTAGCATTTTCAGGTAGCAGAATAAAAAGAGGAAAGGAGATTTGTAGTTTGTGCAGAGTCAATATTTGGCTTGAAGGCAGAAAAGGAAGAGGGTAGATTTAATGTTCCCAAAACCTCACCACAAATTAATGAAAAGATATTTTATATGCCCAGACAAGAACCCTGATCCAGATCTCTTCTGTAGACAGGGAAATTCCTGGATGTTGAAAAATATGGATAAAAGAAGGAAGTCTATTGTAAGATAACTGTAGAATCATTTTCTTTCTTGGTGAGATTCCTGAATCACTATTTGAAGGATCATTATCTTGCATATATCCAGCTATGCCATAAGAAATAAGCTTTTATTGTGTTAAGCTTCCTAATATTGAACATTTTTACAGTTGCCTGAGTTTGCCTGCACTAATTATTACAGAAGAGGTTGAGCTAGAGTTGGGCAATTGAGCCTTTATCTCATGATTATGGTCTCCTGCCCTCCTTCTGAGCCTCAAACATGGTGATCAACTATTCGGTATTCCTTGGACATGAGTAACGTGGTGACCTAGGAGAAAACCGTATGACATCATGGACAGGTAGGGAACATTAATGTCTAAGTGGGAAGGGTGTAGGACACTATGGAGTACCCTGAATGGATAGCTTTCCGCTCATCCTTTCTCTCAAGAGAAGTAGAACAATGGACAGACTTCCACCTGTACCACTGCAAATAGGAACACTGCTGATATTCCCTGGAGGCCCGAGTTGATCAAGCCCAGCTACATAAAAATAATACCTCACAGTCCTTGAGATATGCATTGTTCCAAGCAATTTTTAAATTACCTTAGCAAACCGGCGCAAATTCATCTATGATATATATATGTTGTGTTTCTTTTTTCTTCCCAAAATTAGAAAAGAAGCACCTAATTAACTTGCCAAAGGTTATAAAACTATAAAGTGTCAGAGTTGAAATTTGAATCAAGGTGTCTGGACGTTTGAAGATACCCCCTTAACTAGTCTACAGTAGTATCTCCTTCATAAAACATATGGACAGGTGGATAAATCTGATGAAAATGCCCTATGGATCCATGGGGAGTTTCTATCAAGGTGCACATGGGGAAATGATACAAAATTACCCCAACCTCTCAAGTCAGAGATCTGGGAACATGCCTTCTGCTTGAGAAAGAGTTCTCTCAGCCCTTTTGTCCACATGCTCCCCAGATAGCTCCTTCACCTATTTGTCCCCTGAATTCCCAGACAAAAATCCTTCCAACTTGAATGAGTTCTCACGGAGGTGGGAATTTTCTGATCACTAAATATAATAATGTACAATAGGCCTGTTTTCCCACCTGTGAGATTGCTTTTGAAATGAATATATGTGTAAGCCTGAGGTCAAGACTTGCCAAAACTTCATAAACATCCCATTTTTGCTTCCCTAGTGTGACACCCAGATTTCATAAAGAAGAAAATCTATAGACCTTCTCCTTCCACAAGTTCCTTGGCTTCAGTTTTCAGCTATATGATTTCTATAAAAATTTCCTTGAGGACCTTACTTCCTATACAAATTCTGAGAAGACAAGCATTTACAAAACGGAACAACTTGGGGTTTAAATCATCATACAGTGACAGATGGAAAGAAAAATGGAGATCATATTTCTAGATATATCCCTCAGACTACCTGATTTCTCAGAAAAGCCTCTTAAACTCGTCAGAGCCCACTGTCTCCCAAAGGAAGATGGTTTCAAACATGTATGATCTCTTGAACTGGGGCCTCATCATCTCTTCAGATCTGTGGTATTCAGGATTGTAGGAGTGTTTCAGCTTCACAAATTTACTGCCTAGTTAAGTCCTTTTTTTGCTCAGTCTTCAGAATATAGCTTTTACTGTCACATCTCTGTATATATTTGGACTAACTATAAAAATACCATTTATTAGAATGGTAATAGCTTTGCATGGATATTTATTTCAAAATCAGGTTTCTTCATGTCTGCTCAAATAAATTTATAAAAGATACTACACTACTTCAGCACATATTCATTGTGTTTAATTAATGTAACGTAGTTCTTAGGAGAATCTCCATACCCATTTTCACCTAGGAATAACTCAGTTACCAAGACATACAAATCTTGATAATATCACTATATATATATACAATTTTCATACGTATTTGAAGTTCTGAGTGATTCCTGACTAAAACAAATGGCAAAAAATATATTTTTAATGTATAATAATGGATAAATGGAAATGTTTAAATTCCCCCTCTTCTCTTAAAGGTTCTGGAGGTATTAAATAAAAATGTTTAGTATAGCTTTAAAATTAACTATTAAAATATTTATTTCTCTGAATTACAGTAAATTTTGATGCTAATAAAAGTTAGTATTAATATCTATTATAGCCAATATAAAATTTCCACCTTCAAAAGTACAGGCTTCGGGGGATCAAGAAGATGGTGGCTGCGTGAGCTTGCCTGGTAGTGTCTCTGCAGGGGGCGGCTGGGCAGCGCTGAAGGCTCTTTGAGACCGCGCTGTTTCGGGGATTTTTGCTGGTTGGAAGGTGTCTGGACGTCAATTCGGTGGGAAGGTAACAGAGAGGATACATCTATAATATATAAACGGAGGTCCCAGCTGAGCTCGGGAAGTTCCCTCCTTGGGTGGGCGGAGCCGCGGTAGCGGGTGCTCCTGAAGCTCCGGAGCCGCGGCGGCCAGGGTTTTTGTTTTTTTTTTCCTTTTACTAGAGGCTTTGCGGTGCTGAGAAATTCGCGGATACTGGGCTGGCTGGTGAGGGATTGTTGGGACAAGACTTCTTTGCAGATTGATTTGGGGAGATAGACGGTGTTTTCTTGTGAAGTGGGGGACGTTTTTGGTCGCCGGACAGGGGGGGCAGTGCTTCCGCCTGGAGCCCCATCCCCACAGGTCCGGCTGCCGATCTGCAACGGAATTGGATTTTGGACAATAAGGGGACACAATTGGGAGACTGTTGTAGGGTGCAGTGAGGGAGGAGGACACGTCTGGAAGCTGATTGAAGGATATTTTGCGAAGTTTGGGATTTCGGATCTTAGAGTCTGTTTTCGGCGTTTCCAGCTGAAGCCCACCCCACCCGGCGGGGCTTGGGATCTGGATCATTGAACTGGCCGTGGTGTAGAGGCGCCCTCAAGTGGCCGTTGCGAGGGAGCACAGTGAGGGAGCTGTCCAAAGGCTGATACCCTGAGGAGTTAGGTGAATTTCAGGGATCAGAAATTCAATATAAAATTCGCGGATCTGGCTTCCCCCACAGGGCTGGTACCCAGCTACGGGGATCCCTGAGGGCTGTGTTGCACTGCGGGGCTCCTAAGCTTTCTGTGGACCAGATTTGAGCTTGCCAGGTCTGGGTCCCCTGAACTCTGGCGGTCCACACCCCAGACTCACACCTCTTGAGTCTTCAGTGTCTCAGACTTTCCACCCCTGAATCCATCACGCTCTGGGGTCTACCTGGGGTCCTTGAGTGCCCTGGACCTCAACGTTTGCGTTTTATCTTTAATGGTTCATATTGTTTTGTTTTAATTTTCACTTTATCTTATTTTTTACTCTTTATGACGCCCTGATTGCTAATATTGCATTATTCCCTAGTCTTTTCTCCTAGCGTCTCCCCCAAAGTCCTTTTTTTTTTTATACAGATATTTAGGGGTTTTTTTGGTTGTTGTTTTAGATAGTGTTGCAATTGTGACACATGTATACCTGTATCTCTCTCCCCCCATCTGTTCCCCACCGCTTGCCTATCCTCTTTTTCTTTCTTCCTTTCTTCTTGTCTTTCTTTTTTTCTTTATTATAATTAGTGTTTTTTTTTTTTCGGTTCTCTCTTTCCCTCTTGTCCCTCATTTTCCACTTATTTTATTTTAATTCAAGTACACAATACGTGCTACAGGGAACACCTCACATTTGCTGGGTTTTCCCATCCTCCACTGCCTCATTTCTGTATGAACTGATTTAGGCTACCTACATTATCCCTCTTCCCCTGCATCTTGATAACCACTATCATCTACTGTCTCTCCTATATTCCACCCCCCACCTCCCATTCTTTGATCCACAAAGTGTCTAACTCTTAATTTCTAATACCTTTGTTCTGTTTTCTCTCTGTTATCTACTCTTGAAACTATTACCTTTCTTTTCTTTTTCCTTCTCTCATGATAACAATAGCTTTGTAGTTCATACCATATTGCGCCTATATTCAGTCATCTACTTCATAAAAGATACTCTACCTACAGCTATAACTCTATACAATCTACATGAATCTAACCTCCATCCTCCCAGATCTCATATGCTTGCTTTGTTAACATACATTACCAATACCACTTTACACTTTACCCTTGCTGACACAATTGCCTTTTCCCAACACTAATACTTTCTTCTAAAGTGAACTTAACCAACAACAAGTAACTTGAGTAAGAAGAAAAAAGTGACAAAGAGAAGATATAACACATATGCAAAAATAACAACTAATTAACCTCCAAAAGCAGACAAAGAAGCTAAGGAACTGATTAAATTCGTCAAAATAAAGAGATGACCAGAAAGCAACAAAAATCTACAAACCAAACCAATAATCAGGAAAACATGACTGAATCCAATCAACAAACCAATAATCACGAAGGGGAGCAAAACTTGGCACAAGCAATGAAAGAACTCAGAACATTCATCACCGACAAATTTGATGCAGTAATGAAAGAGGTTAACAACATGAAGACATCACTTGGAGGGGAAATTGCAGACATACACAAAAACATAACAGATATGATGGGAATGAACACCACAGTTCAAGAAATCAAAAATACACTTGCAGCAAATATCAGCAGACTAGAAGAGACAGAGCAGAGAATTAGTGATGTGGAAGACAGTACCTCAGAAATCAAACAGATAGTAGAAGGGGTCAATAAGAAGATAGAAAAAATCCAATTAGGATTTAGGGACCTGAATGACAATGCAAAACGCTCAAACATACGTATTATAGGCATTCCAGAAGGGGAAGAGAAGGGAAAGGGGTCAGAAGGAGTGTTGCAGGAAATAATGGCTGAAAACTTCCCAAATCTACTGAAAGAGACAGATGTACATATCCAAGAAGCACAGCGCACTCCACAAGTCATAAACCCCAACAGGCCCACCCCAAGACATATACTTATCAAATTATCCAAGGCTCAAGACAAAGAGAAAATCCTAAAAGCAGCAAGAGAAAAGAAAACCATCACATACAAGGGAAGCTCAATTAGATTAAGTGCTGATTTCTCTTCTGAAACCATGGAGGAAAGAAGACAGTGGTATGATATAGTCAAGGTACTAAAGGAAAAAAACTTCCAACCAAGAATACTCTATCCAGCTAAACTAGCATTCAAACATGATGGAGAGTTCAAAATATTCACAGACAAACAGAAACTGAAAGAGTATACCAACAAGAAACCTCCCCTTCAAGAAATTCTAAAGGGAGTTCTGCAGGAAGAAAGGAAAAAACAGGAAAGGCAAAGTTGGAGGAGAGTATAAGACCAACAACAACAACAAAAAAGACCAAAAAAATATACAAACAAAATATGACAAACACAAATCCAATCAAAATATGGCTAACACAAATAATTCCTTGATAGTAATAACACTGAATGTCAACGGATTAAACTCACCTATCAAAAGATTCAGACTGGGACATTGGATAAGGAAATATAACCCATCCATATGCTGTCTACAAGAGACACATCTTAGACCCAGAGACGCATGGAGATTGAAAGTGAATGGCTGGAAAACAATCATACAAGCTAACAATAACCAAAAAAAGGCAGGAGTAGCTATATTAATATCAGACAAAATAGACTTTAAATGTGAAACAATTGTGAGAGACAAAGAAGGATACTACATTTTAGTGAAAGGGAAAATCTGTCAAGAAGATCGAACAATCATAAATATCTATGCCCCTAACAAGGGTGCCTCTAAATACGTCAGGCAAACGCTGGAAAAACTAAGTGAAAGAATAGATACATCTACAATTATAGTGGGGGATTTTAATACACCACTATCAACTCTGGACAGAACATCTCAAAAGAGAATCACCAAAGAAACAAAACATCTGAATAGTATATTAGAGGAGCTCGATCTAATAGACATATATAGATCGCTACACCCAAACACAGCAGGATATACATTTTTCTCAAGCGCACATGGATCATTCTCCAAGATAGATCATATGCTAGGCCACAAAGAAAGGCTGAACGAATTCAGAAAGATTGAAATCATACAAAACATTATCTCTGACCACAGTGGAGTCAAGCTGGAGATTTGTAAGGGACAGAAGCCCAGATTTCACACCACGATTTGGAAATTAAACAGCACACTCTTAGAAAAACAGTGGGTCAAAGAGGAAATCTCAAAAGAAATCAATGACTACCTTGAAACAAATGATAATGATAACACAACATACCAAAATTTATGGGATGCAGCAAAAGCAGTACTGAGAGGGAAGTTTATAGCCATAAATTCATATATCAAAAAAGAAGAAAGAGCAAAAATCGAAGAACTAACTGCACATTTGAAGGAATTAGAAAAACAACAACAAAGCAACCCAACAGGAAGAAGAAGGAAGGAAATAACAAAGATAAGAGCAGAACTAAATGAAATAGAAAATAAAAAAGCACTTGAACAGATAAACAAGACCAAGAGCTGGTTTTTTGAGAAGATTAACAAAATTGACAAACCTTTAGCAACACTAACAAAGAAAAAAAGAGAGAAGATGCAAATACACAAAATAAGAAATGAGAAAGGCGATATCACCACTGACCCCACAGAAATAAAGACTATCATAAGAGGATATTTTGAAAAACTATATTCCAAAAAAAATGACAATCTAGAGGAAATGGACAAATTCCTAGAAACACATAAGCAGCCCATATTGATGAAAGAAGAAATTGATGATCTTAACAAACCAATCACAAGCAGAAAGATAGAATCAGTTATCAAAAATCTCCCAACTAAGAAGAGCCCAGGGCCAGATGGCTTCACAGGTGAATTCTACAAAACATTCCGGAAAGAACTGACACCAATCCTGCTGAAACTATTCCAAAACATCGAAACAGAAAGAACATTACCCAACTCCTTCTATGATGCCAACATTACCCTAGTACCAAAGCCAAACAAAGACATCACAAGAAAGGAAAACTACAGACCAATTTCTCTGATGAACCTAGACGCAAAAATACTTAACAAAATACTTGCTAATCGTATTCAACAATACATTAAACGTATTATACACCATGACCAAGTGGGATTCATCCCAGGTATGCAAGGATGGTTCAACATAAGAAAATCAATCAACGTAATACACCATATAAACAGATTGAAGGAAAAAAATCACATGATTATATCTATTGATGCAGAAAAAGCATTTGACAAAATACAGCACCCTTTCTTGATAAAAACACTCCAAAAGATTGGAATACAAGGGAATTTTTTGGACATGATAAAGAGTATATATGAAAAACCTAAAGCCAATATTGTTTACAATGGAGAAATCCTAGACTCCTTCCCTCTAAACTCAGGAACAAGACAAGGATGCCCACTGTCTCCGCTCCTATTTAACATTGTCTTAGAAGTACTTGCACGAGCACTGAGGCAAGAACCAGAAATAAAAGGCATTCAAATTGGAAAGGAAGAAGTCAAAATTTCATTATTTGCAGATGACATGATCCTATACATAGAAAACCCTGAGAGATCTACAACGAAGATTCTAGAACACATAAATGAGTTTAGTAAAGTCGCAGGTTATAAGATCAATGCGCAAAAATCAGTAGCATTTCTGTACACCAGTAATGAGCAAGATCAGGAGGAAATCAAGAAACAAATACCATTCACAATAGTAAATAAAAAAATCAAATACTTAGGAATAAATTTAACTAAAGAGGTAAAGAACTTATACAACGAGAATTATACAAGATTGTTCAAGGAAATCAAAGAAGACCTAAATAAATGGAAGACTATTCCTTGTTCATGGATAGGAAAACTGAACATTATTAAGATGTCTATCCTACCAAAATTGATCTACACATTCAATGCAATCCCAATAAAAATCAACACAGCCTTCTTTAAGGAACTAGAAAAACTAACTATGAAATTTATTTGGAAAGGAAAGAGACCCCGAATAGCCAAAGACATACTGAAAAAGAAAAATGAAATTGGAGGAATCACACTACCTGACTTCAAAACATACTATAAAGCTACGGTGGTGAAAACAGCATGGTATTGGCATAAGGAAAGACACATAGACCAATGGAATCGAATTGAAAGCTCTGATATAGAACCTCACATATATAGCCACATAATATTTGATAAAGCCACCAAACCCTCTCAATTGGGAGACAGTGGCCTATTCAACAAATGGTGTCTGGAGAACTGGATAGCCATATGTCGAAAAATGAAAGAGGATTACCATCTCACACCTTATACAAAGATCAACTCAAGATGGATCAAAGACCTAAATATAAGAGCCAAGACCATAAAAACCTTAGAAAGCAGTGTAGGGAAACATCTACAGGACCTTGTAATAGGAAATGGATTTATGAATATCTCACCAAAAGCACGAGCAGCAAAAGAACTAATAGATAAATGGGACTTCCTCAAAATTAAAGCCTTCTGCACCTCAAAGGAGTTTGTCAAGAAAGTAAAAAGGAAGCCCACACAGTGGGAGAAAATATTTGGCAATCATATATCTGATAAGAAACTTATAACTTGCATATATAAAGAACTCCTATATCTTGAAAATAAAAAGATAAACAACCCATTTAAAAAATGGGAAAAAGACTTAAACAGACACTTCTCCGAAGAAGAAATACAAATGGCAAGAAAGCACATGAAAAAATGTTCCAAATCTCTAGCTATCAGGGAAATGCAAATCAAAACTACAATGAGATACCATCTTACACCCATAAGATTGGCAGCTATGAAAAAAACAGAAGAATACAAGTGCTGGAGAGGATGTGAAGGAAGGGGAACACTCATCCACTGCTGGTGGGAATGCAGAAGGATCCAACCATTCTGGAGGACAGTATGGCGGTTTCTCAAAAAACTAGCCATAGATTTGCCATATGACCCAGCAATACCACTGCTGGGTATATACCCAGCAGAACTGAAAACAAGGACACAAACTGATATATGTACACCAATGTTCATAGCAGCATTGTTCACTATTGCCAAAAGTTGGAATCAACCCAAATGCCCATCAACAGATGAGTGGATCAATAAAATGTGGTATATACACACAATGGAATACTACTCGGCTGTAAGAACAAACACACTACAAACACATGTGATAACATGGATGAATCTTGAGAACCTTATGTTGAGTGAAGCAACCCAGACATTGAAGGACAAATACTACATGACCTCAATGATATGAAATAAACAAGCTGCCCTAGATAGCAAGAGACTGAACGATAGGCTTACAGGAAATCGGAGGGTGGAGGAAGGATATGAGCCGATGTCTGCAGGGGTGGAACTTAAGACGAGATGGTGGTAAGTATGAACACAAAGAAGAGATAAAATGGGGGCAAGGGGTTGCCTTTGGTTGGGGCTTTACGGGTTTGAGGGTGGCTGGGGAGGGACGGTTGGGTAATGTTGCCCAAAAGTGGGGGGAGGGAGGGGTAGCATACGAACACAGGAGAGGGTTAGGAGGTGGTGGAGAGTAAAATGCCGAGAAAATAATATCAAAATATAATAAAGAGGGTTACCTGTTTAGAATGCTCGGAGGGGAGGGTCTGATGCAGGACGGGCTCCTGGGGAATGTCTAAATGTTCATTCTGCCAGAGTGGGTGACACCATGGGGTAGAATCCCAAGTAGTGAGAGTGGGGGTGGACCCACATCCTGGGGAGGACTAATGCCACCAAATAGAGGGAACTCTATCCCTCGAGAGAAAGGGTGGCTCCCAGGGCATTGGGGCAGATGAGCAAGTTAGGCCCTAAACACTATTCCATCTATCTCTGGAAGTGGCTCCTCAGGAAACGGAGGTTGACTGTCACTGTGGGCACCAAGGTGGAAGGGAAAATGGACGTTAAATGTGTGGAACCAAAGTAAATGGGGGGCAAGGGAGGAGTTTCTTGAGAGTACACAAGGATGGATATAAAACATGTAATATTACACCATAACATATAGGAGACGACAGACTGATAATGTAAACCATAATGTAAAACATAGGAGAACTAAAAATGTAAAGAACTGTGTATCCTAAAGTATGCACCATAATGTAAGCACAGATATTACCATGTTAGAAAGCTAATATCTCAGACTCTGTACATCACCTTAAGTAAATATGATGTGAATAGGGTGTAAGAGTATCGCTGTGGAAGGAAAAAGGTGTTGTGGTGGATGTATGGGAGTGCTGTATATTATATATATGCATTGCTGTGGTCTAGGACTCCTACGAAGAAACGCTGAATAATTAGGGGGGGGGGGGGAAAAAAGGATAGGATGTGGAATTTTTTCAAGTCAACATTCTTTATCTAAGTTCTTTATCTAACTTTATCCAAGTTCTTTATCTATCCTTTAAACCCATCGCTATATGCCATTCCCTAGTAAGGGACCATGACATTATATTGGGCTTCAAATTTCGGGGAGTTCTGGATCACAGAGTGTTTCAACAATGGCAATGGAGGGATACTGGTATGGGATACCAATGACAGGTGATATATGGCTGACAGGGAGCTGTACAGAACATATGTCCAGGGTGCATGGTAATGATTGGATATACTGATAGTGGCAACAATTAAAAACCCAGCAGGGGGGGTACTGGGTTCCTGGCCAGTGGTGCTCTGTCGTGGTCCCTAGGGGAGCAGCGATAGTCTCCCAGGTACAGCGGCGAGGACCGGGAGGGAGTGAGGGTTCAACAGTGAGCCCCTGATGCTAATGACTATGCTTGTGAGCTGATAAACCTAAAATAAGAACAAGGCCTAGAGCAACATTGTGCCTGGGAATTTCCTCCTGTCAGCCTTCATGTTACTCAAATGTGGCCAGTCTCGAAGCCAAACTCAGCATGTAAATGCAATGCCTTCCCTCCAGCGTGGGACATGACACCCGGGGATGAGCCTCCCTGGCAACGAGGGACCACTATCAAATACCAACTGATGATGCAACTGGAAAAGGACCTTATATGGAAGGTTCAATGCGGATCAGCAGAATATCCATGTCTACATAAAATAACATGACTTTAAAATGCTGTTTGACCTAAAGTAAGGGGGAAATGGAAAGGAGAAATGAGTTTATATGGCTACGAGTTTCTAAAAAAAGAGTCTGGAGGCTGGCAGAAGGATTGCCCTCATGCACAACTGAGCAGAGTCAGAGAGACAGATAAAGCAGATACAACCCCCAGATATTGGTTCCTATGAAGGCTAAAGAGACCCATGAGAGTTATGGTCATGGCCGATGGGGTTTACTACCAGGGCAGATGGCCCCTCTCTGGAAATGGTGTTTATGTGTGATGAATCTGGACTCAGATGGGATCTCCCTTCATGAGACTTTCATACTAATCTGCTGGAGGTGCAGTTAACGTTGGGGTTTAAGATATAGTTAGGGGATTTGAATCTCTTGACTGATAATGTGATAGCCAGGTCCTGAGCCTCAACAGACTCCAGCACCTACAATCTGATTTATTGGACTTACCACACTCAGCTAAGATGGAGTTGAAGAAGGACAATCACCACACCATGGAGCCTAGAGTGATTACAACTGAAAATGGGAGGATGGCAGCCAGCATCCATGTGGAATCTGAGCCTCCTCTTGACATAGAGGTGCAATGGACACAACCAATCCAATGTCCACATAGAAGAGGTGGCATTGGATTGGGAAAAGTGGACATGGTGGACGATGGGTATGGGGAAGGGCAGGAAGAGATGAGAGGTGGGGGCGTATTTGGGACGTGGAGCTGCCCTGGATGGCGCCTCGGGGGTGATCACCGGACATCGTGGATCCTCACAGGGCCCACTGGATGGAATGGAGGAGAGTATGGGCCATGATGTGGACCATTGTCTATGAGGTGCAGAGGTGCCCAAAGATGTACTTACCAAATCCAATGGATGTGTCATGATGATGGGAACGAGTGTTGTTGGGGGGGGAGAGGGGGGGTGTGGGGGTGGGGTTGAATGGGACCTCACATATATATTTTTAATGTAATATTATTACAAAGTCAATAAAAAATAAATAAAAAATAAAAAATAAAAATAAAAAAAAAATAAAAAAAAAAAGATATATATCTTTTGGATAGCCAAAAGAGTAAAAAGACAGACCAAAATGTGATATGACATATGAAACCCAAAGAATAAAACAGTGGAAGTAAATAATGCAAAAAAAAAAAAAAAAAAAAAGTACAGGCTTCTTCTTGTATGGATTGGGTTGATAATGAGTAATCATTACAGAGTTAGACATAAAATATCTGTTCTGACAAAATATCACTCATATATATATATATATATATAAAATCTATGTATGTACATAGATTAAATGTAATTGAGCCCTAATAAAATCTTCCTTAAAATCAGCTTTCACTATTTTTATAGTTTTGTACAACATAGACACACACTCATATGCTGAGGATTGAATCATGCCCTCACAAAGGGTATGTTCAAGTCTTAATCCATATTCCAGTGGGTGTGGACGCATTTGTAAATAGGGTCTTGGAAGATGTTCTTATTAATCAAGGTGTGGACTCATTTGTGAATGGGACCTTAGAAGATTTTAGTTAGATGAGGACAAATTGAATCAGCATGGGCCTTAATCCATATGGCTGGCATCTTTATGAGGACAGGAAATCTAGTCATAGAAACAGATGATGGAGTAGGAGAAGTAGAAGACAGAGGGAAAAGCCATGTGATGGAAGCAAAGATGCAAGTCAAGAAGTCCCAAAGATTGTGGCAAGCCAGCAACAGAATGCTACAGACTCCATGAGAAAGCATGGCCTATCAAGACATTAATTTGGGACTTCTAGCTTCTGAAACCATGAAACAATAAATTCCCACTGTTTAAGCCAACGCATTGTGTGATATTTGTCATAGCAGACCTGGCAAACTGGGATTCTATGTGTATATGTTTATGTGTGTGTGTGTGTGTGTATAACTTACAAACACATATATAGAGTGAGATAGATAGGGATCATAGATATATAACTAGATACATCAATAGACAATTATTGGTGTGTGTATATACATATACACATGTCTATGAAAAAAGACTAAAAATACCCTCATATATTTATAGTACTGGGATTACATAAGAAATTTCTCTGGATGACATTATTAGGATGCCCATCTTTATTAGAATGTGGGGAATTTTAGTACCATAGAGAATATGACTATATGTGCCTGAAAACAAAATCACCAATTGCGTGCATCAAAAACTAACCATTGGACAGAAACCAACAAGATGGGGTGGAGTAAGGAGCTCCTAGAGACAACTCCTGCTACAGGGCAGTTACCAAACACCCAGAGTTCTCTGGAGCTAGCTGAAGCACCTGTTTGGGGGCTCCAGGAGGCCAGAAGAATATCCTGCAATGTTCTTGGGTGAGTGGAAGGAGGAGACTGTGCACCTGCAGAGAAGACTCGTAAGTAGAGCGCTCCACACCACGGAGGCCGGTGCCCATCCTCCACTGGAGGCACAAGCCACCTCAAGAGCTGTTCTGCAGCTGGAAATGAAAGCTCCATTTCCCCAAAATGGGGGAGGAAGAGACTGTTGGGCACCAATTTCAGCTATGGTGAGGGAATTCAATGGGCTACAGTATGATCCTGAGAACAGCTAAGGTTTGAGCCTGGCCAAGTTAGAAAGAGGCGGGTAGCCACAATCTTAACTCCGCACCTGGCATGAGGGGAAGCTGGGCGGACTGAAAATCCGAGTGCTGGTGAGTACCAGCTTCTTCCCATCCAGATCATATTGCAACTCTAGCCTAGGCCCCAGTGCAACCTCTAGCAAGGAAGAAGCTGCGCCAGCCTCTCTGGGAAATTGCCAGCCAAGCCGAGGAGGCCAGTGATTATTCTACTCTGGCAGCATGAGCCACCCTAGGAGCTGTTCTGTGATAGGAATTGGAAGCTTCATTTCCCAGAAACAGGGAAGGAGGAGATGGTTGGCTGCCAATTTCAGCTTTTGATTGGGAGACTTGGCTGGCTAAGAGATAACCCTGGGAAGAGCTGGGGTGAGAACCAGCCCAAGTCAGAAAGAGACCAGTAGCCATGTTCTGACTCTTCCCCCAGCCTGAGGAGGAAGTCAGCCTGACAGTTTCTTTCACGCAGATTAGCTTGCAGCCTGCTTAGGCTTCAGCCACACCTCTGGCAGGGAGGAGGCAGAGGAGCCCTGCACCAGCCTATATAGGTAACTGCAGGGGACTTTGGCTGGCATAGCCTGAAAATCAGAAGTCTACCAGGGCAACTGCGGTCATCTTAGGAACCACACTGCATAGAATGCTGCCCACACCTGCAGCTGCATCCCTGCCCCAGGTAGGGGAGAAAGGGATGTGAAGCTCTATCAGTCTCTCTGGGCAACTACAGTCTAGGTCTGCACGTGGATTATTCCACATAGCTGTGACTCTGTGCCTACCCCTGGCAAAGAAGAAAGTTGGAAGAAGCTTCATTGGTCCCTGGTGCAATGAGGGCAGCTTTAGCCTCCACAGCTTACAGTACCAACTATATGCATGGCTCCTACTGCATAACCAGCAAGGGAGAAATGATAGGAAGCCCTAAACTAGAGAGAAAAACTGCACCCAGAAAAGATACTCTAGTAAGCCAGATGCGAAGACTCCAACAAAAAATTACAACCCACACCAAGAAACAGGAAGCTATGGCCCAGTTAAAGGAAAAAGATAAGTCTCCAGATGACATTAAGAAGTTGAGACAACTAATTATAGACGTACAGACAAATCTCCTTAATAAATTCAATGAAATGGCTAAAGATATTAAGGACATTGAGAAGACATTGGATGAACACAAAGATGAATTTGAAAGCATAAATAGAAAAATAGCAGATTTTATGGGAATGAAAGTTTCAATCAATGAAATTTAAAAACATTGAAGTCATATAATAGCAGATTTGAGGAGGCAGAAGAAAGAATTGGTGAGCTTGAAGAAATGACCTCTGAAAGTGAACATATAAAAGAACAGATGAAGAAAAGAATGGAAAAAATTGAACAAAGTCTCAGGGAACTAAATGACAGCAAAAGGCATGCAAGCATACATGTCATGGATGTCCCAGAAGAAGAAGAGAAGGGAAAAAGGGCAGAAGGAATATTTAAAGAAATAATGGTAGAAAATTTCTCAGCCTTATTGAAGGACATAGATATCCTTGTCCAAGAAGCACAATGTACTCCCATCCAAAAAAATCCAAATAGACCAACTCCAAGACACATACTCATAAGAATGTCAAAGGCCAAAGACAAAGAGAGAATCTGAGAGCAGCAAGAGAAAAGTAATTCATCACTATGAGGAATATCCAATAAGATTAGGTACTGATTTCTCACCAGAAACCATGGAGGCAAGAAGACAGTGGTCTGATATATTTAAGATACTACAAGAGAAAAACTCCCAAATGAGAATTTTATATCCAGCAAGACAGTCTTTCAAAAATGAGGGCAAAATTAGAATATTCACAGATAAACAGAAACTGAGAGAATTTCTAAGCAAGAGACCAGATTTTCAGGAAATACTAAAGGTGTCCTAGAGCCTGAAAAGGAGAGACTGGAGAGAGAGACCTGGAAGAGATTCTAGAAATAGAGATTATATCAATAAAAATAACTAAAAGTGTGAAAAGAGTGGTGAAAATAAAATAAAACAGATAAAACTCAAATAGTTAGGAATAAACATAAGCAATGATGTAAAGCACTTGTATTCAGGAAACTGCAGCTCAATGTTAAAATAAATCAAAAAAGCCCTAAATAACTGGAAGAACATTCCATGCTCATGGAATGGAAGACTAAATATAATTAAGATGTCAATTCTACTCAAATTGATATACAGATTTAATGCAATCCTGATAAAAATTCCATTAAAGAAAAATCCAGCATTAAAGAAAAAATTGAAAACACGATCATTAAATTTATTTGGAAGAGTAAGTAGTCCTAAATAGCCAGAAACATCATAAAAAGGAAAAGTGAATCCTCATGTCCAGACTTTAAATCATAATATAGTGGTAAAACAACATGGTACTGGCCTAAAGACAGACACAATAGAACAGTGGAACAAAATTTATGGTTCAGAAACAGACCCTCACAGGTATGGTCAAGTGATTTTTGACTAGTCTGTCAAACTCACAGCTTGGGCAGAACAATCCATTCAACAAAAGGTGCTGAAAGAATTGGACATCCATAGCTGAAAGAAGGAATGAGGACCCCTATCTCACACCTTATCCAAAAATTAACTCAAAATTAATCAAAAAACTAAAAATGAAAGCAAGCGCCATAAAACTTCTAGAAGAAATTATTTGAAAATATCTTCAAGACCTGGTGGTAGGTAGTAGATTCTTAAAGGGGATAAGAGAAGGACTGAGTGGACTACTGCTGTTTAATGTATGTAGAAGTTTTAATTAGCTTTACTGTAAAATTGTAGACATGTATAGAGTAGATGGTAAAACAGTAGCAGCTAGTTTATAAAAGGGGATGTGACTGAAAATGGTAGTCTAGTTATGTAAATGCCAATTGACAGAATTCTTAAGAATAATCTTGGAACTGGATAGCATGGTAAACCAAGAGGTGGGTGAGAATTGTGGTTGATACTACAGATGCAAGAGTGCTCTTTATTAACTAGAACAAATGTATATCTCTACTGCAGGGTATTGGGAATGTGGAGAAGCATGGGAAAAATACAGCTGAAGTGACCTATGGAATGTGGTTAGTAGTAATAATACAATATTCTTGCATCTATGCAAAAGATGTACTGTGTTGATACTGAGACAGTACGGAAAATGTGAGCCAAATGTACGCTATGGGCATAGCAATAATCAGATGATTTTTTTTAATCTGTAGCAAATGACATACCACATTGTTGTGTGTTGATGGAGGGGTGTTGTTTGGGAATTCTGCACATGCACGTGATTGTTTCATAAGTTTACAACTTCTGTCATAAAAAACTATATTTTAAAAATAATAATAGGGTGGCTTGGGGGAAAACACATCAAATGTAAGATAAGAACTATGATTAGTAGTAAGATTTTGACAGTGTTCTTTCACAGTTTGTAACAAACATCTCCTGACAATGCAAGGTGTTGGTGGAGGATTGATGTATGGGACCCCTGTATGATGTTATGCATGTTTGCTTTGTAAGTTCACAACTTTTACTATACACTTAATTGTTTATGTATGTTCATATATAAATGATATAAAGATAATAATATCGGATGGGTTAGGGGAAAATACTCTGTGTTGTAGTAATATTTTGACAATGCTCTTTAATTATTAGTTAAAAAGTTTTAAAAACAGTGCAAGTTATTGTTGTAGGGTGAGATGTTATATATGTTTGTTTGATGTTATATATGTTTGTTTTGTAAGTTAACAACTATTATCCACTTATTGTTTATGTATGTTTATGTATGAGTGATATATTTCAATAAATTGAAAAACAAAAACAGGCAAACAAATACACTAACCATTGGTGAAGGCGAGCTTGCTCATGCCACAGAGAGCTGACAGCCCTCACCACATAGAGCTGGCACAGTAAGATGATGCAACAAAGTGAGATGGAAACACAGAGGAGAGACAGTAAGAGATGCAGCAGACCAGAAAGCTGAGGTGACTTAAGTGATTGAATGCCTCTCTCCCATGTCAGAGGTCCCAGGATAGGTTCCCAGTGCCTCCAAAGAGAAGACAAGAAGAGAAGATAAGAAAACACAGAACACACAGCGAATGGACACAGAGAGAAGACAGTGAGCATAGGCAGCAAAGGGGGGGCAGGGATAAATAAAAGAAAATTAATCTTAAAAAAACGAACCAATGGGAATGGTGAGGGAGTTCCTGATTATTGGCACAGACTTTCTGTTTGAGGTGAGGAAAAATTGGGGGTAATGGGTATTGGTGATGGTAGCACAATATTGTGAATTTAATTAATACTACTGAATTGTAATAGCAGTACTTTAAAATAGTTAAAATGAGATATTTTTAATTATATATATGTTAATACAAAAAAGTTTTTTAAAAACTAACCAAATTGAAGGGAGTAATAGACATTTCAACAATAGTCATTGGAGAGTTCCATATCTCAATTTCAATATTAGAACTACGAAACAGAAGATCAAAAGTGAAATAAAAGACTTGATCAATGCTATTGACCAAGTAGAATAAAAGCTTACACAAATGTTTCACAGGACACCATCAAGAAAGTGAAAATAGCAATCCACTGAAAGAAAAAAATATGTGCACATCATATATATGATAAGGGTCTATTATCCAGAATATAAAAATAACTCTTATAAATCAATAATAAAAAGACAAATTACCCAATGAAAACATGGGCAACAGTTCTGAATAGATATTCCTCCAAATAAGATATGCAAATGTTCAATAAGTGCATGAAAAGATGCTCATCATCATTAGTTATTAGGGAAATGCTAATCAAAAACCATGACAAGATACCACTTCACCAGCACAAGAATGGGTATAATCAAAAGGATATATGATAACAAGTGTTGGTGAATGAGAATGTGGAGAAACTATTGATGGGAATGTAAGTTAATGAAGCTGCTCTGGGAAACAATCTGGCAGTTTCTTACATGGATTGCCATATGATCCACCAATTCCACTCCTAGGTATAAACCCAAAAGAAATCAAAACATATGTCCACGCAAAAACCTTGTACATGAGTGTTCATAGCATCTGTCTCAGTTTGCCAGAGATGCTATGACAAAAACTGCACAATAGGTTGTCAAGCTTTTATTGTCTCATAGCTGTGGAGGCCTGAAATCCCAAATCAAGTTGTCAGCAAGGCCATGCTTTCTCTTGGGGTCAATAGGGTTCTGGTGATGGCAGTCCTCCTGCACATGGAAAGCTCTCTCTCCTGTCTGGCTTTGTCTTACTTCTTCTGGCTTTTCTACTTTAGGCTTTTGGTTATTCCTGTGTTATTCTGAATTTCCTCTCTTTTAAGGACTCCGGTTCTACAGATTAAAGCCCACCCTGGTTTAGTTGGCCACACCTAAATAGGAACTTGAATGATCTTATTCAAAATGTGTGCACACCCTGAAACACCTTAACATATCCAAAGATACTACTTTCAGATGGGTTCATACCCACAGGATTTTTATTTTTTCTTTTAAAGAAGCTTTAGATTATATAAATTTTACATAAAAATGTAGGGGATTCCCATATGCCCCAACCCCTCCTCCTCCTACAGTTTTCCACATTAACTACATCTTTCATTAGTGTACAATTAATGAACACTTACTGAAACATTGCTATCAACCATGGCCTATAGTTTATATTATAATTGATAAACACTTACTGAAGCATTGCTACCAACCATGGTCTATAGTTTATATTATAGATTACACTCTGCTGTGCACAATTTTATAAAAGTTATGCCAAAATGTATAATGGCCTGTATCTGTCATTACAATGTCATGTAAGATAATCCCAATGTCCTGAGAATGCCCCCATGTTATATCTATTCTTCCTGCTCCCTCTTCTCAGAACTTCTGGTGCCCACTGACTTTATATCAATGATAAAAGTTCTTCCATTGCTAGAATTATAATAAGCTCATAATAGAATAATTGTAAGTCTACTTTAGTCCATAGTTCATTCTCCAATCATGAGACTTTTGGAATGTGATGCCCACTCTGTTTCTAATTGAGAGTGGTCTCAAATCCCATAGGGTAGATGGATGGAATTACTTTACTTGCAGTTGCAGACACTTTGTTCCTTGGAATGGGTGTTGTCCATCATGATCTCCTTGCTAGTTGTTCTGGGTGAGTCCAATAAACTGGAGAGTAGGTGTTGCAAATCTTCTCAATTGGCACATGAACAAACCAAAGATCTAAGTCTCTAGGACATTTAAAAAAGTATAGTGTTAATTACATGGTCAAATAAAAGAGGTTGAAGAGCCATGTGTGGGGAAACTATAAAGAAGTCTCTGTTACATTGGGGAGGATAAATTCCAAAGTCAGGTCCTCTGACAGGGTGCCAAATGCCTGAGCTTGTCTGCTCTGCTTATAGTGTCTGTATGTCTCTAGAGCTCTCATAAGCCCTGCTGTTTGAGGTACTGTTTACTGTGGCAGTCAATGAGATCCTGCTAAGATATGCATAAGTGTAACCTCTGGAAGGACCTCCTGACTCACTTTGAAATCTCTTAGATGTAAAACCTTGTTTGTATTTAATATTTCCTTCTTTTGGTCAAGGTCTTTTTCCAGAGGCATTGTAAATTGGTACTTGATAATAATCCCTCAGTGCCAGGTAGGCTCATTCCCAGGAGTTATGTTCCACACCAGGGGGAAGGTAGTGCATTTATATGCTGTGTTTGGCTTGGAGGGAGGCCACATCTGAGAAACAAGGAAGCTTTTAAGAGGTAAGTCTTAGGCAATATATAATACTAGGCTAAGTTTCAGTTTCACAAGAAAAGGTTCGTAAACACGATCAGTATCAAGGGCTCGGTATAGTGGTCTGTCTTCCCTCATTAGGCACAGTCCAGGTACTTGGGGGATTCTTGCCATTCTATTAGAGAATGTAGTAGGACTCCCTAGAACAGGAATTCAATATTCTTTCTGTTATTGTGACACCTATAGGAATTTGCAGAAGACGTAGACATGTCTTTTGTGGAACACTTGATTTACTCAAAAACAGTTACATTATTTATTCAAGATAGCCAAAAAATGGAAAATCCATTAACTGATGAATGGGTGACTAAAATGTGGTATACCCATAAAATGGGATATAACTCAGCTATAAAAATGAATGAAATACTGATAAATGCTACAAAATGGATGAACCTTGTAAACATGCTAAATGAAAGAAGCCAAACCTCTCATATGATTCCATTTATATTTAATATGCAGAATAGGCAAATCTATAAGGACAGAGTATTCATTAGTGATGGCCAGGGACTGGGGAAAGGGAAATATGAGGAGTGAGTGCTAATGGCAATGGGTTTTCTTTAAAGAGTGATAAAAATATGCTGAAATTAGTTAGTGGTGATGTTGGCACAACTCTGTGAATATTTTAATAACTACAGAACTGGTTATTAAAATAATCATTAAAAGTGATTAATTTTATGGTATACAAAATATATCTCAGTAAAAGGAGGATATGTGTCAGTTTTGAATTATGTAAATCTGTTATAATAGAGACCTGACCACAGTGGCTTAAGCAAAGAGTACTCTAATGTCTCATGCACATACACAAGGAATTCAAGAGGAAGAGAGTTCAGAGATGGTGAGTGTGATTGCTTGAATAATAATTTTCTAAAGACGTTCATATCCTACTCTCTGAAACCTATAAATTTGTTTGGTTACATAGCAAAGGAGAATCAAGGTTACAGATGAAATTCAGGTTGCTTATCAGCAGATCTTGGATGGGGTAATTTTCCTGGAATTATCTTGGTGAGTCCCATGTAATTAAAATGACCCTTAAAAGTGGAAGAGAGGTAGGCAACCAGGCAGATGCCAGTGTGAGAAGGGTTTGACCCAATATTGCTGGTTTTGAAGATGGAAGAACAGGGTCACCAGCCAAGGAATGTCAGCAGCCTCTAGCAGCTGAAAAGGGTAAAGAAACTGATTCTCCCCTGCAGCCTCCAGAAAAGAAAGCAGCCTTGTCATATCTTAATTTTAGCCTATTGAAACCCATTTTTAAAAATTAAAGTAAGGAAGCAACTTAGTTTTGAATCTTCCAACTTCTCCTTCTGAGAGAACACAAAGGGCAACAAAGTAACATAAAATATCCTCAAACATTTTCATTGAAATTACGTGTCAGAGAAAACTTGAAATCTCCCATGTCTTTGTAAGCATTCCCCAAAACTCCAGAAAAGAGCAGAATTGAGTTGGCACACACAAAGTTGCAGCAGATGTAGAGGAATAAAAAGAAGAATTCTGATGTGTCCAAGTGGCTGCAAATCCCAGGAATCACCAGTCACCACGTGCAGTATCAGGAGTGGTAAAAGCAGACCTGAGGACAAACAGCAAAACTTGGAGCCAGAGGAGCTCCTAATTAAACTTTGGTGGTAAAGATAGAACCCACCAGCAAGACAAAGAAAAAAGTTACAGATAGTTTGTAAAATAAACAGAGTTTTGTTCTTGAGGAATCTGAGACTCAAAGACATCCCAAATCTCCAGTATATATTCCATTTCATGTCTGGAGGGAAACTGCTAACAGAAGGACCTAGTTAAAAAAACTTATGATTGCTGGGTGTATTAGTCAGGCTTCTGTGGGGAAACAGAACTGATAAGAGACATCTGTAAATAATATGAGATTATGTAAAATTTTCTCTAGTGACTGTAGGAATGCATAAGTCCAAATTCTGTAGGGCAGGCTGCATACCAGGGACTCAGATGAAGGTCCTTAATGAGTTCCCCAGGAGACTCTGGCTGCCTGGAGTAGGGATGGGAATTCTCTCTCTGAATGCTGAAATCACTTCTACTTTTAAGGCCTTCAACTGATTGAATGAGACATCACTCATTGCTGAGGGCATCTCCTTAGTTGATTGTGGATGTAATCAGCCATAGATGTTAATCAGCTCGTTGTTGACTAAAGTCCATGAAGTCCCTTTGTACTATGATTAGCCTAGTGCTTGCTTGACCAAACATCTGGGCATCATTACCTGGCCAAGTTGGCACATTAGCTTAACCATGACACCAGGTATAGTGGAAAGTAAAGAATTGAAAAGCATAAGAATCAGAAGTTGTCCAGAGAGTTGTCCACATTTGTGAAAATAAGTGAATTACAGCAAAAACTGTGAAGAGATCAGAAAAACCTAAGGTAGGCAGAAGAAGCTTACTGAAACAATTTATCCTTTGTAATAAGAAAAGTGGCAGAACTGAGAAGCTGTATGTTAAGTTCCTAACTTTAGCCATGAAGTAGAGAAATAGACTTTAATCTAGGTGCTTAGTAAAACACCCTGGCTGGTCTCACCAAAATTTCCTACTATACACATCTCATTATAATATGAGTTATTAAAGGAACTCAGTCTGACTCTTCAAAGATAGTATTTTAAAAAGCATGAAAATGAGTGGCATATCCTTTGGATGCACGATGGCAAACCACAAGAAAAATATTTTGAAACAAAGGAGAAAATATCATTGTAATTATCATTCCAATATGAAAGGAAAGAAAGATTAAGACAGTAATTACATCTTTGAAAAAAACAGAAAACAGAAACAGAGGAACTCAAAAAAGAGATTCCCAAGTACTAGGAGATGGTCAGATAAGAGAAGAATTAGAAATAAAAATAATGAAATTTGGAGAAAAAAAAATTCACGATCATTTCAGCTCTCAAGGAGAACAAAAAAATATAGATGCCAAGAAAAGTATAATAAGAAAAGCAAAGAAATAAGAAATTTAAATTTGTCAGATATGCGGGGTGGAACCTATATACATAATTATATTCAAAAATTAAAGATAAAGTAATGGAACAATAATGATAGCCAAAATTATATTTCGGAAAATCCTGAAATTAAATAAGAATCTAAGCTATATATTGAAAAGATATATTTTATACCTTTTATTTATAACTATATGGCACAGAATGGTCAAAATCAAGATGTAGCCTAATGAATTTTAGACTTTAAAGGTGAAAAAAAACTTTAAAAAAATATCTAGTAAAAAAAGCCATATTATTAATAAGGAAATCTCAGGCTTGTAACAGATTCCTCACAGTGATATTCATGCCAGAAAAATGGTGAATCAATAACTGCAGGAATATTAAAGGGTAACAAAGTGATCTAAGGGCTTTGTGTCTAGCCAAGATATGAATCAAGTATAAAAAATAGAGTGAAACAGTTAAGAATACACAAGAACTCAGGGAAAATTGTTCCCTTGAAATTTCCTGTGGAAGGTGAACTATAACAACTAATAAATTGTTGGGGAATTTCAGACCAAAAAGTGGTGGTGAATACTGGGTATGTATAACTGTAGAATTAAGACTATAAATATGGTTGTGGGGGAGCTGGTGTAGCTCAGTGTTTGAGTGCCAGCTTCCAACATATGAGGTCCCGGATTCAATCCTTGGGCCCGGTACCTCAAGAAAGAAAAAGTTGTTATGAAGATAAGTCATAAAACAAATGTAAAAAAATAGCTTATGATAGAACATAGGCGGTAGATAAAAGGAACATTTTCTGTATGTTTGAAATGTTCTTGTGCTAAGTTTTTGAAAAAAAAGATGGTGATAAAAGCAAGAGAATAGCATGCCCATGATAAATTCTCTGACAATATAGAAACAGCATAATTAATAAAAGTGTGAGGAAAAGTTTGCAAGAAGGAATAGAGTGGTATAAATCGGATAATTTTTCATGGTTAAAGCAAAAAAAAAGTATTAGATGTATGTAGAAATTTTAACTAACTTCACTGTAAGACTGTGGAAATGGATAGAGTTGATAGCAACACATTGTAGTGAGTTTCAGCTGATTTATAAATGAGATTGAGGCTGAAAAGGGTAGTCTAAGGAGGTAAATGTTAATTGAAAGAAAGCTAGAGAATAATCTAGGAACTGAATAATACACCAGAGATGGATGAGAATTGTGTTTAATAGTACAAGAATGTCCTTCTGTGAACTAGAACAGATGTATGTCACTATTGCAGGGTGGTGGGAAAGTAGAGAAGCATGGGAAAAATACAGTTAATCTAACCTATGGACTATAGTTAACAGTAATACTTGTAATATACTTGTATCAATGCCAAAGATGTACTGTGTTAATAATAGGGGTTATGGAAAAATATGCCAAATATGCACTACGGACTGTAATTAGTGGTAATAGTCTGATGACATTCTCATAATCCACAACAAATGTTCCACAAAGATGTGGTGTGTTAGTGAAGGGGTGTTGTATGGGAATTCAACACATGTGCATGATTGTTTTGTAAGTTCACAACTTCTGTAATAAAAACATATTTAAAATAATCCTTAGGGACTTAACTTATTTAAAGAATGAAAATATAACTTTAAAAGTATAAAAGAAAAATATTTATTAATTTTAGATGGTGACTGAAAAGGAGGAAGTGTGGAGGATATGAGTATAAGCAAATCGTATTTTGCTCACAGACTGTTTAGTTAAAGAAGAGACTAAGGGTATTAGATCAAAGTACTGATATAAAATCATCATTAGATGAAAAATACAAAATTTCCTAAATGTCAGGACTACCAAGAAATAATAATCATGAAAAGGCAGTCACCTACCTTTGAGCAAGGAATTCAGAGAATATAGCAAAATCTTTAAAATATAATGTAATAGCACTAAGATCAAATATAAATGTCATAATAAGAATTGTACCTGAGCTTGAAGGAAATTCTACTCTAATCTCAAAGGAATAATGCCCCAGAATGGCTATATAAAAAAAAAAGAAAACACAAAAAAACACCTCTATTCCATATAAGAGATCCATACCTAAAACGAAATGATTTAGAGAATTTGATATTAAAATGATAAGAGGGTGTTATCAGGCAAATGCAAATGAAAACAAAGGAGTGGATGGCATCCTGATATTAGATAAGACAAAATTCAGACTTATGATATTAAATAAAACATTGATATTTACATTATGATTCAGAAGGCTATATTTAAAAATAATGCTATAACTTATGAATATCTAGACAACAAATAACATAGTAGGAACATCCATAAAGTAGTAACTACAGGAGAAGCAGGAAGTGCTAGGCAGAAACACATATAAATAACTATAATAAATTTTGATACATGTCAGTTAGACCAGAAAATAAGAAATAATAAAAAGTGAATGCAGATATAGAAGATATCGAGATTATAATAATGTCAACATTATGGGCATATATTGAATTTCTTACTTGATGAAAGAAAATACACCTTTTCCAAGGGCCCACAGAACACTTATTTTAAAAGACCATATAGGAGGTGGCAGATGTGCTGAAAGAAATTACAAAATTAGAATTTGCATAAAATTCAAAATACATAATGAAGTAAAAAATAATAAAGTGGCCAGAACAAAAAAGGCCCTTCCACCCAGGAATTATGAAACTTTACAGTAAGTTACCTTGGTTCATTGGATAAACCAAACTTCAGAATGTCAAGTTAACAATAATAATGAAAATACTACTCACCAGAATTAATGATATCCAGCTAAATTATTGCTCAGAGGAATATCCATTGCTCTAGTGACTTATAACAATGAGAAATTTTGAATGAAAAAATAACTAATACACTGATAAGAAAAACAAAATAAACATAAGTAAATGAGAAGAAATAAGTAATCATATACAAATTATAAATTGTTAGAAGAGAAAAAATGTAGAACTCTGTCTATTTTTGCTGCTATTGCCTACTTTTGTTCTTTATGCCTGCATAATAAGTAAAATAAAATTTCAAACATTAGAGAATGGTACTCCCTACACCTGTTTCCAATCTCACTCCTCAGAAGAACCACTTTTGATCATTGCCTTTTTTAGTCATTTTGGTGGTACTTTCAATATTCTAAAGTATATTCTTCTTAATTTAGCATTTTTTCAAATATTTGTTAATTATTTCATGGATATGTGGTTTACCTTAATTATACTCCCTTCTCTCTTCTCTAATTTTTTATTTTAAATAGACTTTATTTTTTAGAAATGTTATATTTAGAGAACTTCTTTATTGTAAATATTTTAAAATATTTTTATATTAAAGTGATATATACTTATTATGGAATATAATGCAAAATTGGCAAGGCTTTTTTTAAAATATAGTTTTTACTTATTTTTAGGATACTTAGATTACATAAAAACTTACAGAAAAAAAAATAAGGGATTCCCATATGCCCCACACCCTATACTAGAGTACACTTGAGAAGATAATACAGAGTTTCCCTATAATTGCCATCTTACATTGGTATGGTACATATGCTGCAATTAATTAACCTATATTGATATATTTTTTATTAATTGATGTCTCTATATTATTCGGATTTCCACAGGGTTCTAATTTCTCCATATACTCATCAGCACTTGTTATTTTCTATCTTTTAGATTATTTCCATCTTAGTGGGTGTGAAGTGTTATCTCATTGTAGAGATGATTTCATTTCCCTGATGGCTAATGGTGTTCACCACCTTTTTTATATGTTTATAGGCCATTTGTATATAATCCCTGGAGAAATTTCGATTCAAATCTTTTGCCCGTTTTTCATATTCTAGATACAAGTCACTCAGAAGTTATACGGTTTGCAAATATTTTCTCCCATTATTTTGATTATCTTAACTTTCTTGATGGTATCCTGTGAAGCACAAAAGCTTTTAAATTTTATGAAGTCCAATTTATCCATTATTTTATTATACTATGCTTTGGTTGTCATATTTAAGAAGTCACATCTATCCCAAGGTCACAAAGATTTGCTCCTACATTTTCGTCTAAGAGTTATATAGTTTTAGCTCTGGTATGTGTATTCGTGATCCATTTTCAGTTAATTTTTGTGATGGCTTGAGGAAGGGGTCCAGCTTTGCATTTTGGCATGTGGATGTCCAGTGACCCGGGCACAATTTCTTGAAAAGTCTATTCTTACCCCCACTGAATTGCCTTGGTAGTCTTATTGAATATCAATTGACTGTAAATGTGAGGGTTTATTCTGGACTGTCAATTCCATTCCCTCCATCCATGTGTCTATTCATATGCAAGTACCGCATTGTCTTGATTACTGTTGCTTTTTAGTCAGTTTTGAAATGTGTGAGTCTTCCAACTTTGCACTTCTTTTTCAAGATTGTTTTTGTTATTCTGTTTCTCTTCAATTTCCATGAGAATTGTAGGATTAATTTGTCAATTTTTCCAAATAAACCATTTGGGATTATTATAAGGATTATATTGAATCTGTAGATCAATTTTGAGGTGTATTTGCATCTTAACAATAGTCTTCTAATTAATGAAATTGCCTACCAATGAATGAAATTGGCTTGAGACTAATGAACCAGGTAAGACTTTCTGTTTATTTGGTTCTTCTTTAATTTCCTTCATCAATGTTTTGCGGTTTTCAGAGGGTAAGTTTTGCACTTTTAAAAATTTATTCCTAAGTATTTTATTCTTCTAGTTGGTATTTTAAATAGCATTGTTTTTTTTCTTTATTTTATTTTATTATTATCTTTTTTTAAAGATATATGGATCACAAAAAATGTTACATTAAAAAATATAAGAGGTTCTCATATAGCCCACTCCCCACACCCCCCACTCCTCCCACATCAACAATTTCTTTCATTAGTGTGGTACAGTCATTGCATTTGAGGAGTACATTTTGGAGCATTGCTTCACAGCATGGATTATAGTTTATGCTGTAGTTTACACTTTCTAGTAGTCCATTCAGGGGGTTATGGCAGGATACATAGTTTCCTACATCTGTCCCTGCAATATCATTGAGGACTGCTCCAAGTCCGGAGAATGGAGTGGATATAGCTCTGTGGCTGAACCACTACGCATGTACAAGGTTCGGGGTTCAATCACTGGTACCTCCTAAAAAAATATAAGGAATCTAGCATTGTTTTATTAATTTCAGTTTTGGAGTGTTCAATTCTAGAAATAGAATTGATTTTTATATATTAATTTTGTACCCTGAAACCTTAATGAACTTGTTTATTAGTACTAATAGATTTTTAGTGGATTCCTTAAGATTTTCTCTATATAAGAGCATTACATCTACAAATGCACAAGGTTTTACATCGTTTTGAATGTGGGCAAATTTTATTTCATATTTTTGCCTAATTGACCTGACTATAACTTCAGTACAATGTTGCAAAGAATTGGTGAGGGCAGAGGACATCCTTGTCTGGTTCTGATTTTAAGGGGAAAACATTCAGTCTTTCACCATTGTATTACTTTCCTATACTGCCTCCACAAATTACCATGAATTTATTCAGCTTGAAACAGTGCAAAATTATTATCTTACAGTTCTGAAGGTGAGAAATCTGAAAAGGTTCTTACTGGGCTAAAATCAAGTTGCTGCAGAGCTGCATTCCTTTCTGAAGGCTCTAGGATGGCAAACTTGTTTTCTTGCCTTTTCCAGGTTCTAGACTCCACTTGTAATATGTGACTCATGGCCTCCTTCCATCTTCAAAGCCAACAATGACCTGTCTAGTCTTACCAACACTGCATCTCTCTGACATAAAATCTTCTGCTTCTCTCTTCCATATTTAAGGACCTCCCACACACAGTGATTCCATTGGGCCCACTCAGAAAACACAGGATAATCCCCCTATTTTAAGATCAGTGGATTACCATACTTATTCCACCTACAATTCTCCTTTTCCATGTACCATATTCACAGTATCCAGGAGAAAAGTAGTACACATATTTGGGAGACAATTATTCAGCCTACCACAGCCATTATGTATGATGTTAGCTACAGGTAGGCCAATTAAATTTTATGGAATGTTCAAAAATTGACTGAAATACATTTGGAATTCATACTATAGTTAAGAAATCTTATAAAAGTTAGAATAAAAGAAATATATACTACTTTTATAAACAAAGTTAGGAAAACTAATAGGCATTTGGCCAAAAGATAAATTGAGTCCTTATTTTGTACCACAAACAGAATAAATTTAAAATGTATCAAAGGTCTAAGATGATAAGTAAATATATGTATGGGTATGTGTGTGTGTGTGTGTATATATATATATATACTCCTAGAAATTTTAAAAGAAAAGGCCAAGACTACATTAAAATGGGGAGTAATATAAAGTTTACAGAAATAGAAATCCAAATGTCACTTGAATGAAAGAGTTGAAGAAAATCCCATATCATAATATAAATCTGAATGAAAACTATGCAGAGATATCATTTTTCATAAACCAAATAGGCAAAAATACAAAAGTTTGATGACATTTTCTGTTGGTGAGGCTGTGGAAAAACAGATATTCTCATACATTGCTGTTGGAAATGGCACTTGGTATAAGCTTTATGAAAGGGGAAAAAATCACTATTTGGCACTATAACTTAAGCATTTACCTTTTGACCCAGCATTCCAATTTCCAAGTGTCTGTCCTACAGATGCACACTGTTGAAAGGAAAAATTTAAAGAATCATTTGCAGTAACAAGAGATTTTAACAACCCAACTGCCCAGCAATAGGAAATTTGTTGAGTAAACTATGATACAGCCAATGGAATAGTGTACAGCCATAAAAAAGAATGAGGAAATTCTCTATATACTGCTAGGAGAAATGTCCAGGATATATTTTCAAGTTTAAAAAAACCCCAAAATGTAGAAGAACGTATACAGTGTGTTATATTTATGTAAGTAAGGGAGAATATGTAGGATTGTGTGAGTATGCATTTGCATGCTTTTGTAAAAAGAAACATTGATAGAATAAGCTCATCCACTAATAAAAGTGATTATCTAAGGTATGGGAACAGGGGTAGAGAATTGGGTAAGGGGCAAGGGTTAAAGTGAATCTTTATTATGTGCCATGTGAGATATATTATATATTCAAATTATATTTAAGATTTTTCTAAAAATTTAAAATTACAAAGAGA
This sequence comes from Dasypus novemcinctus, assembly GCF_030445035.2. Classification (NCBI taxonomy): domain Eukaryota; kingdom Metazoa; phylum Chordata; class Mammalia; order Cingulata; family Dasypodidae; genus Dasypus; species Dasypus novemcinctus. Next base: position 38,563,401 of record NC_080704.1, read on the forward strand.
GGAAATCTCTTTGAGAACAGTTCTTGGATCAGATTCAATTTTGTCAGAGCAGCCTTGTGATGTGGCCCAAAGTTTCTGTCATCTTGGCCTCCAAACTCCTACTGAAGCCAAGGGATTTTAATCTGTAATTTCTCATCCTAATTCCTCTAATAACAAATTACCTTAAGAATTGGAAGTCTTCACTCATATGAGTGCCAGAACTGGAGCAGCATTCTGGGAACTAAAGAATGAGCTCAGTCTCAACCAAATTTCTTTGATTGTCCAATAGATATCTCCAACACCATTAGCCATGCTGCTTAAAGAGATAAAGATAATTCTATACAGTTCATCTCTCCCAAGTGCTTACTTTACAAGGAAACTGCTTCTGATCCAGTGTTTGGAAATTGATTACTGGTAATAAACTGGACTTTAAGATGCAGAATTCCTAACTTTAATGTGTCCAGAATCTAGTGATAGTAAAGTCACCTATCTGAGGTTCTGAAACCAATTAGAAATTCAGATACGAGGGCACTATTTTTGGAGATATATAATTTTCACGGGCAGTGCATTCTATGCAACTAAAACTGCTGAGCACATGGCATATCATATTTGTTAGAAGATCAAGAGAAAGTAGAATACCCTATTATGAGGATTCTCCTAACCACAAAGCATAACAGTCTCTAATCTACTTTAGAACTCACCAAGTTAATGTAGCTAGCTACACCAAACAGTTGCCTTGACATAACTACATCTAGTTAGAAAAGTAGTCACCCAAGAAGAGCCCTTAAAGATTTTAGAAACAAACAACTGACTATATATCACAGAGGGAGATGTTTTCACTCAAATAATGCATGCATCCATGCTGCAGACCACAGGAATTTCTGGTGGCCCTACTCTCTCTCTGTTAATATAATATGTGCCGTGTCTGTCTACTGGCAATTGTTTTTCCACTACCAAGGAAAGGTTGTCAATACATAAACTTCAGATGAATTAATTAATTAATGATGCCTTTGATTATTCTAATATTAGTGACTCATGCATCTGGAAATCCTGAGCACACACATGGGAAATGATTAGCCTGTGGATGATCACAAAGCAGCTTGATAGTTCTACAGCAAGTCATTCCTTCATTTGCCTTCTTCTACGCAAGTCACATCTGTGTATCCATCAAAAATACTTCTCCCTTGTAAGCTACCCAGTCATCTGTCCCCCATGATGAAACTCAATTCATATCCCAATTCTAGAGAATTTCCTTTCCTATCTCTTATCCAGATCCAACAATGACCCTCATTACATTAGGTCATAAAAATGGCCAAACCAACAGGTCTCTTTTGAAGATAATGTGGCTCATCCATATCATATTATTCCTGCAGAATTCATATATAACAATTTACCACATGTCTCCACCCAAAATCCACACTTTCCTATGACAAATGGCTTTCACTCCTGCTATTTTCCTGCAACCCCAACACCAGTACTATCCACCTAAACCAATCAGTAAATGGTCTAGCTTCAGGGCATCTAATTTCTGCCAGACATCTTCCAATATGGAAAGAATTCAACACTAACCTTGCCCTAAAAGACCCAGGGTCACAAGGAAAAATGCCTACTTCACAAGATATTACATCATCCATCCCTTCCAATCCCTGAATGACTATTTATTGGGTCATTCAAGTTGATAAAAGTAACCAACTATATCACACTGTTCCTCGAATTTCCAACTCTCCCTATCCATAGAACTCTACCACCATCCATTTGAAATTTCTGTATTCAGGACCAACAACCCAACAGAATAAGTGGTAATGGACAAGTCATCATTTATAAAGATTAAATGGTATTTCACTGGATTCACAATCAGTTCACTCTAGAAAACAATGGGGGAAGCTGTGGATCAACAGAATAGCCAAGGTTTAGAATGGATGGACAACCTCTGGAACTCTAACAAGATTGAAAAAATTTGAGGGAGTAACATTTTCAGTTCTGTCAGTGGCTTCTTTAAGTCATAAAACCCTTCCTGTATCAAGCATCTGACAAACATTCCAACAGTTTTTCTCCCTCCATTTTTTATTTTTTGGTAATCTCTGTCCAGATCTAAACTCCTGGCCCAGTTATCTTGAGCTCTTAAAAATATTGTTCATTTTTGGCTCTTTGTTATCTTGCCACTGGCAAAATATAACATAGAGAAGAATGCATAGCATAGAAATAAAAAGAGGCTATATTTCGTTTTTCCCCAGGAAAGATTTCTGCAAATATGTTCTTGGGTTCAAAGATATATTGAGCAATGTGAATGTTTCATTTTTATTTGGTATGTTATTTTTTCTATTTCCCTTATTCTAACTAATAAGAAAGAAATAAGAATGTGCTATTAAATATAGTTCTCAGGAACAGATCCAAATACAGTTCAATATACAAATTTGTTATTCAACAAGAAACAGTTGTTTCATTAGAATTTTCAATTTTATAACTCTAATTCATCTTTACTTAGTTTAGTAAAAGTTTTATGAAATAATCAAGTTGTAAATTTAAGGGTATTTTCAACACATACACAGTAATATACACATAATTAAAATAAAGATCTAACTTTTTTAGGATCTTTCGTACGGCAGTGCAGAAGGTAGGAGATTCCACCATAGAATGGGTCTTTACAATTGCAGTGGGGATGATGGTATTCCAGAGTGACAAAGACCAAGTGTTTAACAATCAGTGACAAGGTAAGTACATTTAATAAAACAGGCAGCAGGAACGAAATGGCAATCACAATATTTTGGCTTACAGGGTCTATTGACACTAGCTAATAATTATTCCTTTTTCTTTTTATTAGAGAAGTTGCACATTTACTGAAAAATCATGCAGACAATGCAGAGTTCCCATATACCACCCCTCACAAGTACAGTTTTCCCTATTATTAACATTTAACATTAGCATTGTAATTTTGTTACAATTGATGAAAGAATATTATTACACTTGTACTATGAATTATAGTCTATAGTTTACAATAAGGTTCACTGTGTTGTACATTCTTATGGGATTTTACATTTTTTATTCTAGTAACATATATGCAGCTGAAAATATCCAGTGGTGTTAATTATATTCACAATGTTGGGCAACGATTACAATCATCCATTATCAAAACTTTTCCATCACCCCAAACAGAAACTTTGTACCAAGTAAGCATTTACCCAGATTGCATATCTGCATCCTGGCCCCAGGTAACCAATATTCTTGTTTCTGACTTTATAAATTTGCTTATTCTAATTATTTCATATCTGTGAGATCCTACGATATTTTCCTCTGGTGTCTAGCTTATTTTACACAACAGGATGTCTCTGAAGTTCATCCATGTTGGCTCATGTGTATCAGAACTTCTTTCCTTTAAGGAGCTAAATAATATTCCATTTTATGTATATGCCACATTCTGTTTATTCATTCTTCTGTTGATGGATGCTTGGATTGCTTCCATCTTCTGGCAAACGTGAATAATACTGCTATGAACATTGGTGTACAAATATATGTTTGAATTGCTGCTTTCAATTCTTTGCATATAAAGCTAGAAGTGGGATCGCCGGGTCATATGGTAATTCTATGCTTTCTGAGGAACCACCAAACTTTTTTCCAGAGAGGCTGCACATTTCTACTTTCCCAATAACAATAAAAAAAAAATCCCTATTCCTTCACATCCTCTCTTCACTTGTGATTTTCCATTTTGTAAATCGTAGCCATTTTAGAGGTTGTGGAATGGTATCTCATTTTGTTTTGACTTGTATTTACATTGTGGCTAATGATGTTGAGTATTTTTTCATGTGCTTTTTAGCCATTGCTATATCTTCTTTGGAGAATTATCTATTCAAGTCTTTTGCCCATTTTTAATTGAGTTTTTGTCTTTTTGCTGTTGAGGATTTCTTTATATATTCTGGATATTAAACTGGTATCATATATGTGGTTTCCAAATGTATGCTCCCATTCTGTAAGTTGTCTTTATACTTTCATGATGAAGTCCTTTAATGCATAAAAGTTGTAATGCATTTATTTATTTTTGTTTGTTTGTTTCTTGTCCTTTTGGTGGAGTCTAAGAAACCACTGTCTAACAAGTATACTGAACATATTTCCCTCTAGTTTTCTTCTAGTTTTATAGATTTTGTTCTTAAATTTAAGCTTTTGCTCCATTTTGAGTTAATTGCTTTACTATGGTATGAAATAGGGGTCCACCTTCATTTTTTTTTGCTAATATGTATATTCAGTTTTCCCCTCACCATTTGTTGAAGTACTATTTCCTGCCTACTGAGGGTACTTGGTGACCATATAAAAACATATTTGGCCATAGATGTGGGAGTGATTATTTCTGAACTTTCAGTTCAGTTCCATTGGTCTCTATGTTTGTCTTTATGCCAGTACCATCACAGTGCTTTGCTTGATGTACCTTTGTAATAATTTTAATGTAAGAAAGTGTGAGTTCCCCAATTACATTCTCTCCTTTTTCAAGATGGTTTTGGCTATTCAGGACCTGTACTCTTCCTTAAAATTTTGATGACTGGCTTTTCCACTTCTGCAAAGAAAGCTGTAGAAATTTTGATTGTGATTACATCAAATCTGTAAATTACTTTGGTAGAATTGACATCTTAACAATATATACTTTTCCAGTGCATGGACACTAAATGTCCTTCTATATATTTAGGTCTTCTTTTATTTCTTTCAGCAATATTTTGTTGTTTTCTGGGTATGTTATATCCTTGGTCACATTTATTCCCAGATATTTGATTGCTTTGTTGCTATTACTGATTGATTTTTTCTTTTTTTTTAAAGATTTATTTCTTTATTTATTTCTCTCCCCTCCCCCCCCCCCCCGTTTGTCTGTTCTCTGTGTCTATTTGCTGCTTCTTCTTTGTCCACTTCTGTTGTTGTCAGTGGCACAGGAATCTGTGTTTCTTTTTGTTGCGTCATCTTGTTGTGTCAGCTCTCCGTGCGTGTGGCACCATTCCTGGGCAGGCTGCACTTTCTTTCGCGCTGGGTGGCTCTCCTTACGGGGGGCACTCCTTGCGCGTGGGGCTCCCCTATGTGGGGAACACCCCTGTGTGGCACGGCACTCCTTGTGCGCATCAGCACTGCTCATGGGCCAGCTCCACACGGGTCAAGGAGGCCCAGGGTTTGAACCACGGACCTCCCATGTGGTACATGGATGCCCTAACCAGTGGGCCAAGTCCACCGCCTGATTTTTTTTCTTGATATCCATTTTAGTTGTTCATTAATAGTGTATAAAAACACTACTTATTTTTGCTTGTTGATCTGGTACCCAGCTACTTTGCTGAATTCATTTATTGGCTCTAATAGTTTTGCTGTGGCTTTTTTTTTTTTTTCTTAAGCAATAGTTTAATGAAGCCATAGCATTTACAGAATCATCAAATGGGTATAATATAAAATATGTCATAAAAATTAGTACAAGAAGCAAGGTAGAATACATTTTAATACTGGCAGAGCAGCAGCTTTGCAAATGTTTCTCTATAAGACTTCTATAGCATTTTTCCTATGAACCTTTATCCCATGAGAAGGATCAAATCATTTAAATTAAACTGATACAGTGCATGATGCTTTAGGAATATTATAAAGTACCCCACAAAATATTTTTGTCTTACAATAACTCAATGGCTTTAGTCTCAATGATCATTCCCTTTATTCTTTTTTTTTTTTTTGAGAATTTTCCAATTAGGATCATATATGCAATTAAAGAGATCTACTTTTTCCTTTCCAGTATAGATGAATATTATTTATTTTTCTTGCCTAATTGTTCTAGCTAGAACTTCAAATACGTTGTTGAATAACAGTGGTGACAGTGAGTATCCTTGTCTTGTTCCATATCTTAGAAGGAAAGCTTTTAGACTCTCACCATTGAGTATGATGTTAGCTGAGGGTTTTTCATATATGTCCTTTATCATGTTGAGGAAGTTTCTATTACTATGTTCATATTTGATACATATATATTGTGGCTTTGCCATTAGATGCATAAATATTTATAATTGTTATGTCTTCTTGTTCAGTTGACAACTTTATCAGGATATAGTGACCTTCTTTGTTCCTCATAACAGTTTTTGACTGAAAGCCTATATTTTCTGGTAATACAAGGGTTATACCAGCTCTATTTTACTTCCTATACTATTTTCATGGTATGTTTTTTCTATCCTTTCACTTTCAACCTACTTGTGTCTTTGAATTCAAAGTTCCTCTCTTGTAAAGAGCATATAGTTGGGTCATGCTTTTTTACCCATTCTGTCAATTTCTGCCTTTTTACTTAGAAGTAAATCCTTTTACATTTAAAGCAACTACTGATAATGTATGACTTTCTTCTGGCATTTTGTTATTTGGTCTTTGTAAGTCTTATGTCTTTTTTGTCCCACAATTCTTCTGTTAATGTTTACTTTCATATTGATTTTTATTTTGCATAAATTTAATCCTTTCTTATTTCTTTGAGCATACATTTTTCATATGTTTTCTTTGTGATTACCATGGGGCTTAAATTTAACATCCCAATTCTATAACAGTCACATTTGATTTATTACCAACTTAACTTTGACAGCATGCTCATTTACTCTTCCTATATGCCTCCATTCCACACTTTCTTGTTGTTCTTGTTACAAATTATGTCATTATATATTATATGTGTCCAAGACAATGGGTTCATCATGCATTTGCATTTTAGAACTTATTAGAAGTTAAAAGAACGGTTGCATACTAAAAAAATACAAATCTTTTTATTTATAATTACCCATATGGTTACTTTACAAGAAGTCTTCATTTCTTTATGCCTCTTTGATCCACTCACTATTGTCCTTTCTTTTCAGTCTGAAGAACTCTCTTTGGTATTGCTTGTGGGGAAGATCTAGTGGTGATGAATTCCCTCAGCTTTTGTTTATCTAATTATTATCTTAATATCTCCCCCGTTTTTGAAAGAAAGCTTCACTGGAAATAAAATCCTTGGTTGGCAATTGTTTTCTTTCTCACTTTAAATATTTCATCCCATTATCTTCTTGCCACCATGGTTTCTGATGAGATCACCACTTAATCATATTGGGACTCCCTTACACATTGCATGTTGCTTTTCTCTTGCAGCTTTCAGAATTCTCTCTACTTTGCATTTGTTGGTTTGACTAGGATGTGTCTAGGCATGATTCTCTTCAAATTTATCCTGTTTGGGTTTTGTTGGGATTCTTGAATGTCATATATATGCCTTTTTTTAAATTTGAGAAATTTTCTGCCACTATTTCTTAAATATTCCTTCTCACCCTCTCTATATTCTCCTTCTGGATTCCCCTAATGTGGATATCAGTACAGTTATAGGTGGTGCTTCACAGATCTTTTAGGTTTTGTTTGCTGTTTTAAATTCTTATTTCTTTCTGCTTCTCAGCCTTAATCATTTTTATTATCTTGTCTTCAGGTTCACTAATTCTGTCTTCTGTTATCTCTAATCCACTATTGAAAGTCTCTAGAAAGCTTCTGTAACTAACCATAGATTTGCCATATGACCCAGCAATACCACTGCTGGGTATATACCCATCAGAACTGAAAACAAGGACACAAACAGATATATGTACACCAATGTTCATAGCAGCATTGTTTACTATCGCCAAAAGTTGGAATCAATCCAAATGTCCATCAACAGATGAGTGGATCAATAAAATGTGGTATATACACACAATGGAATACTACTCGGCTGTTAGAACAAATACACTACAATCACACGTGCTAACATGGATGAACCTTGAGAATCTTATGTTGAGTGAAGCAACCCAGGCATTGAAGGACAAATACTGCTTGACCTCAATGATATGAAATAAGCAAACTGCCTCAGAGAGCTAGACACCGGAAAAGAGGCTTACAGGAAATCGGGGGGTGGAGGAAGGATGTGAGTTAACGTCTGTAGGGGTGGAATCTGTGATGAGCTGGCGGTAAGTATGAGCACAAAAAAGGGACAAAATGGGGGCAAAGGGTTGCCTTCGGGTGGGGCTTTGTGGGTTTGAGGGAGGCTGGGGATGGGCAGAGGAGTAATATTGTCCAGAAATAGGTGGGAGGGAGGGGCAACATACGAACATGGGAGAGCGTCAGGTGTTCGTTGAGAACAAAATGTTGAGAAAATCGTATCAAAGTATAAGTAGGAGGGTTACCTGTTTAGGATGCTCAGGGGGTATGGTCTGATGCGGGACGGACTCAGGGTGAATAGCTGAAGGCTCATTTTGCCAAGGTGGGTTGTACCATTGGGAAGAGACCCAAGAAGTGAGAGGTGGGGTGGACCCACATCCTGGGGAGGGCTAATGCCATCAAATAGAGAGAACTGTATCTCTAGTGAGAAAGGATGGCTCCCAGGGCATTAGGGCATTGAGAAAGTCAGGCCCTGAATACTGCTGCAAGTATCTCTGGACATGGCCTCTCGGGAAATCGAGATTGGCTGGCGTTGTGGGCCCCAAGGGGAGGGGAAAACGGATGTGGAATGGATGGAAACAAGGTAAATATGGGGGCAAGAGAGGAGTTTTGTGAGAGTACACGAAGATGAATATAAAACATGTAATATTACTCCAAAAACATATAGGGGACAACAGACTAATAATGTAAACCATAAGGCAAAACATAGGATAACTAAAAAGGTTAGAAAACTGTACAACCTAAAGTATGGACCACATAGTAAGCACAGATGTCATCTTGTTTGAAAGCTATTGTCTCGGAATCTGTACATCAGTTTCAGGAAATATGATACGAACAAGTTATGTGAATATCGCTGTGGAAGGGAAAAGGTTTTATGGTGAATCTGGGGAAGTACTGTATATTGTATATATGAATTTCGGTGATTTAAGACTCTTGTGAAGCTGACATTATGTTGGGATTGACTTTACGGGAAGTTTTGGATCACAGAGTGGTTCAACAATGGCAGTGGAGGAATACTGATATAGGATGTTATTGACAGGGAGTGTTATACAGGGCATATGCCCAGGGTATATAGTAATGTCTAGATATACTCATAGTGGAAACAATTAAAAACAATAGCTGGGGGGGGGGTACTGGGCCCCTGGCCGGGGAGACACTGTCGTGGACACTGGGGGAGCAGTGGCAGTCCCCCAGGTGCAACGGCAAGAACCAGGAAGGAAGGAGGGCCCAACAGTGGGCTCCTGATACTTATGGGTATGCTTTTGAGCCTATACACCTGCAATAAGAATAAGGACTAGAGTAGCACTGTGCCTGGGAGTTTCCTCCTGACAGCCTTCATGTTACTCAAATGTGGCCACTCTCACAGCCAAACTCAGCATGTAGATGCAGTGCATTCCCCCCAGCGTGGGACATGACACCCGGGGATGAGCCTCCCTGGCACGAAGGGATCACTACCACATATCAGCTGAAGATGCAACTAGAAAAGGACCTTGAATTAAAGGTTCAATACGGATCAGCAGAATATCCCTGTCTACATATAATAACATGACTTCAAAATGCTGTTTGACCTAATGTAAGGGGGAAATGGAAAGGAGAAATGAGAATATAAGGCTATGAGTCTCTAAAAAAGAGTCTGGAGGTTGTCAGAAGGAATGCCCTTATGCACAACTGAGCAGAGTCTGAGAGACAGATAAAGTAGATACAACCCCAGGTATTGGTTCTTTTGAGGGATAAAGAGACCCATGGGTCCTATGCGCATGGCAGATGGGGTTCACTGCCATGGCAGATGGCCCTTCTTTGGAGCTGGTGTTTCTGAGTGATGGAATTGGACTCAGAGGGGATCTCTCTTCACAAGATTTGCATGCTACTTTAATGGAATGGTAGTTGGTGCTGGGGTTTTAGATATATTTAGGGGTGCTGAATCTCTGGACTGATAATATGACACCCAGGCCCAGAACCTCAACAGACTTCAGCTCCTACACTTTGATTTATTGGACTTACCCCACTCAGCTAACATCGAGTTGAAGAAGGTCAACCACCACACCATGGAGCCTAGAGTGTCTACAACTGAAAGCAGGAGGAGTGCATCCAGTATCCATGTGGAATCTAAGCCCCCACTTGACATAGATGTGCAATGGACACAACCAACCCAATGTCCACAGAGACAATGTGGAATGGGTGTGGGAAGGGTAGCCATGGTGGCAGCTGGGTTTGGGGAATGGGAGGAAGAGATGAGATGTGGAGGCGTTTTCGGGACGAGGAGATGTCCTGGGTGGTGCTTCACGGACAATTACGGGACATTGTAGATCCCCCCAGGGCCTACTGGATGGAACGTGGGAGAGTGTGGGCTATGATGTGGACCATTGACTAGGGGTGCAGTGATGCTCAGAGATGTATTTACCAGGTGCAATGGATGTGTCACAATGATGGGAGAGAGTGTTGCTGTGGGGGGAGTGGGGGGTGGGGGCGGGGGGGTTGAATGGGACCTCATATTTTTTGAATGTAACTTTAAAAAAATAAATAAATAATTTAAAAATAAATAAATAAATAAAAATAGAAACTTTTTTGTTTCTGTTATTGTGGTCCTCAACTCTAGCATTTCTCTTAAACTTTCTTTTTATTGAGACTCTCATATTGTTCATTCATTATTTGCCTGAGATCCTTTAAATCTCTCTCTGTATTTTCCTTTATCTCTTTGAGCATACTGAGATTCATTTTTCTAAAGTCTTTGTCCAGTATGTCCAAAATCTGGTCTTCTTTGTTTACGCTTTCTGGATTTTTACCCTGTTCCTTTTGATGAGCCATCACTTCCTATTCTTCAATCATCTGAAAAACTTGTTGTACTCTGTACCTTTTAATAAAGTGCTAATATTGAGGTTTAGTCCCTATGCTGTTGATCCTTAAGTTCATATCCAACTAGTGATATAATAGAGGCTTTTGTTAGCTAGGAGCTAACAAAACCAAAAAACCAATTCAAAAACGCCTTCCACATTGAATGAAACTTGGTTCTGACTTGGCCTGTGGTCTTCTTCAGAATTTAGCCCTCCTATCAAGAAGATCAGCCTGAGGCAAATGTGAAGTGCAGAGTCCTTTCTGTCTTTTCTGTGCCTGGTTCCTGTCCTGGGCTTGTGCTTGCTCCTGGCCTTAGCAATTCCCCCAAAATTGGAATTTGAAAGCCCTCTGTACTCCCTATGAGATAGATTTCCCCTCCATCCTAGGTGATTATTGTATAACTTAAAGCAAGTAACCTTTTGCTCGAGACCACCTTGACCTAATTGTTTCTTATACTGCTTTAGATGTCTCAAAGCTTCCTCTGCCTCCAGGCCAGTTCTGGGAGGGTAAGCCCCAGAGAAGTTTCTTGGTTCAGGTTTTCAGGCTACCACCCAATAGACTGGCAGCAACATTCAGGAAACCAGTATGTGCTTTGGGATTATTCTGCTCCCTCCAGAACAGGACCAGGGAACTACAATGGTAGTTCAGACTGACGCCTCACTGCACTGTGGAGGAGTCGAGGAAGGGGCCATTAAGTTTGCCATGAGTTTCTCCTACCATTTTTAATGCTGCATTGTCTTGACTTGAAAATTTTCCAGTTACTGGAAGCCTTTGCCTGTTTTCTGTAATTCTGAGGAAGATAGCTCTGCCAGTTTTTGCCAGTTGTTCAAAGACTCTGTGGAGGAATAACACCTTGAAGTGTCTTAAGCTGCCATCTTACTTAAATGGAAGTCTGACAATAGCTTATTAATCAAAGAAGCTTATAGATTGGCAAGCTGTAAAATATTACTTCCTTTCTATAACAGAAAAATGACTATATCTAGTAGCCAGATACCTGACTTGAGTTGCCAAAGTGACTTAAGCCAATTTACAGACATAGAACCCTTTGATCAAGAAACCAGACTTTCTTGAAGAAGAATTCTGCATGACTGTGAATTTTTCTTTAAGCCTTTCCCAAAGTAACCTATATCCATTTACAATGGTGATTGTTCACTAAAAATGGAAAATATCCAGATGTTTCAGGAATTACAAGATGTTGGTCTGAATTTACATTAATTCCTGAGACTGAAAATCTCATTTTGGTCTAACAGTCAAATTGCAAACATGACACTCAGGAGATAAAAGTACCTTTGACCCAAATCAGTCTCCTGTAGGACTAGAGGATCAGAAACCTAGTGATGTGGTTATTTTTGCCAGTTCTTGAATGTGTAATTGCACCTGCCTCTGAACTACAGTTAGAGTAGAAAGGGTTAAATGGAGTCCTCTTGATATCTTTTCCCCACCAAAAAAATAAACCAAAATCCATTCTGATTCTCAGAGAGAATTACCGAGATGAGTCTTACCATTGAAGATTTGAAATTGTACATTCAACTTAACTCATTTGTGTGGCCTTTGAATAACATGATTGCATCTTGGAGACTGACTGTGAATTATCATAAACATAATCAGATAGTAATTTAATAATAGCTGCAGTTATTACAGCTATGGTATCTTTATTGGAACAAATCAACATGGCCCCAACAAAGGTATGTAATGATTGATCTGGCAAATGCTTTTATCTCTACACCAATTTACAAGGAACAGCAGCAGTTCACTTTCACTGCATTGTCTCAGGTCTATGTAAATGTACCTACTTTTTGCCATAAAAAAATTGACAGAAATATTCATAATGATTTACCACAAAAAAATCAAAGTACTTCGCTATATTGATGACATCAGGTTGATTGGGCCTTACCAGCAGGAATTCGCAAGATACTTTTTGATAAAGTACCTGGGCATTTGGGACCCTACATGCTTCTGGGGCAATGGACAAATAAAATGGTTCCTCCACTAAAGTTATTGTTCTAGATCACCAAGGAAAACTGGATTGCTGTTATATAACAGGTAAGGGTAGGCTATGTCTGCAATCCAGGAGATTCTCTAGAATTCATTATTACTTTCCTTTCCAATAGCAAATACTAATAGAAAAATATAGCAACCAAAAAATGTGTAACTAATGAGAATTAAGAGATTTTGTGAAGGTTTACATCATCCTGCCTGGTAAAGAATCCAGACTAACTGAAGTGTTTGTTGAGGACAAAGTTAATGTGGCATGTTGTGAAAGAAGGAAATTAATATTATTAACTCTGGCCTCATAATCAGTTACAGATATGACAAATGCATCAGGTATGCATATTTTTTCTTAATTGGATTTTTCGGGTTGAATTTTGGTATTTTTGTCCTTCCTTATCCTTTCCATGAGGATTATCCTTTTTTATATAGATATATTAATATATGAGGATTTGGGGGATGGTTAACTTTACAATTTAGTCTTTAGATTTCAGAGCATTCAGATGAGATTGTGACTGAACTAAAAACAATTAATATTGTCCAGGGGTGGCTACTATGTTTTTTGGGATTTTGTATCTCCTTGTTTCAGAAAGAGGATATGAGTGTCTTTATTTGAAACATTAGTCCATCTTGTTAAGCTGGAGAATGAAGAAGTTATTATTGCTGCTACATGGGATGTCAGATATATGCTGTGGCTTCTAAGTGAATGTTGCACAGCCAAAGGGGAGGATGGTGCCAGTCATTTATCTAGGATTTCTCACCCTGAATCCACACTTTCATAATGTTCTATATGACATTGAAGATGGGACTGTGCAAAATACCTTTAATTTTTTCCAGGAGGGGCACCAGAGAAGACTGGAAGGCAGGAAGAGGGAAGAAAGGGCATCCTTCTTACTGTTCATTTGCTATGTTTGCCAATGTAGTCTCAGCATAAGCATTTTGCATTGGCTCCTGCAATTGCTTCCAGCCCACATATACTTTCTCCTTTCCAGAATGAATGGCATTGCATGCTATTCATCTTGTTCAATAAATATAGGTGATAAAAGGAATGAATAAATAAATGAATGATGGCACTGAAGGTAACTCAATATATCATTTGGTCCAACCGTTTTACTACACAGAAATTCTGAGTGATATATTTGAGTATATCAAATAACCTTCAAAAAATTTTAAGCATAATAAACATCGAGTTCAAGAAATTCTCATTTTTCTTTGAAACAAATTTTGAATTATATTTGTTTACTCTATATGTGCTCACTAGGGAACTGTTAAACATCAGATTTCTAGATGTGGCAAGTAGATAGGGAGACATACTTAAACATTTTCATTTACAGGAAAAATCATGAAATAACACCAAGGAAAAGGTATTTGAATTATGAGAAAAAGATTTCTAGGAAACAGTTTGAAATATATATTTAACCTTGATTTGCAAACATGGGGTTTTCAAAGCACTTCTTATGGAAGAGAGTTACTTAGAGAAGTCACATAGACGCTTCCATGATTAAGAAGATATATCGCTGTGCCAGGAGGGTGACATGTTCTGACTCCACATGAAGAGGACACTGAAGCTTGCATTGGAGACCCTTCCAGATCTTGCCCTATGCCGCTCTTCTTTTGGCTTCTTCTTATTTTTATCCTTTTTTTGCTATAATGAAACTATAACCACTATTTCCTTGAAGAAGACTCCATACAAAGCAAGTGTGCCTTACGGTTCCTTTTTTTTTTTTTTTTTTTTTGCCAGAACCAACAGAGCAAACATTGTATCTTGGTGCTGAGATGTAGGGGTGGGTGAAATATGTCTATTTGAATGGGAATGTTTGGTTCTCCACAAAAGACCCAGAGAAGTGTGTCTCTGTTTGCTAGAGCTTGGCCAGATTGCAGCAGGTCTGGTTTAGAACTTCCTGGTTTGATCAAAATTGAACCAAGAGACTGAACCAGAAAAAACACTTTCCGTCCCCTTTCTTTCACTTTCATCAAAGTCTTCTGGGCACAAGAGTACCAAGGACTTACTAGATGCTGCGGTGAAATGAATTTGTGAAGATTTTCCCTACACAAAAGCTCAAACAAGTTCTGTATTCAGTGGCTCTCCCAGTGAAGACACCGAGTTGGAGAAAAGATACTCTTCATTAACATGCTGTACAATCAACATGCCATGGTCTGTGTGGGAGGAGAAAGGAAACTCGTGCAGGGTGTTTGTTGAAACAATCCTCCATATGCAACAACAGGACCCCTGTTGAATACCACAAATCTCTCATATGGATAGCAAACATCCCCCATGCAAATCAAATCTTCAACCCTTAATGGCATGCATCCAGGTAATTACCTGGTGGACTCTGCCAATTATATGGAAATTAAATTAAACTAGTTGGTCACTACAATGGGACTATCACAGTGGCGTGTATCCACTTTTTCTGTGTAGTCAGTTTAGTTCCTATGCTCTGAAAACTACTTTGGAAAAAGGTGCAACATCCAGAAAAGTGTAATCACATTGAAAGATGTTCAAAGAGTAGCACCAGTTATTTTTAGTGATTCTGTAGTAAAGGACTTATTGAAATAAATTTTAAGCTCAGATTTACATTTGACAAATTGTAGACAAATTATTGCTTCTCAATATGTGAACACAATATTTAGAACACAGAAAAATATTAGGAACACAATTTTAGCTAAAAAGAAAAATTGTTATTAGAGGAAAATATTTAAGATTTACATTTACGTCAATAAAAAGACCCGGCTTTAAACCTACAGGGTAAAAGTAGCCCAGATATTTTTATAATTGTAGATTTTTTAAGCTAATATTTAAAAAGTGACAGTGTACTTATGTGCTACTAAAAAATACCCAGTAGCACTACACATAAGTACAGAGTATTTACAACATTAGTATTTACTGGAAAGGCCACTTCAGAAAAGTCTACATTCACTTGGAAGATTGCCTTAAAATTTATCTCTTATCAAAGAAATAAAAAACTTATCTTTACCAAAGATCTAGGGTAATTTTGGAAGTTTTCAGTACACTCCTGTAGAGAATGATTATTTAAATTATAGTATCATCATTACATTATATTTTATGCAGGGTTTGAAAATGATTGCCATAAAACTGTGCAAAAATATTGACATTGCTGTGTCAAAGTGTTTAGATAATAGAAGAGGAAACATTTATCAAAGATATTGGAACCTAGAAATTTTTTATCATTGCATGGATATACATGCTAACAATTTTTATTTATTTTGAGTTTGTGAAATCACTAGAAATGGTTATAAAAATTAGTTGTTTCTCTCAACAATGTTATATTTGAATATGAAATAAATATACATATTTATATAATCATGGAAAACATGATTTTAGTTTGGAAACCATCCAACATTTTCAACTTCTACAATTTCTTTTTTTTTTTTTTTTTAATTTTTTTATTTTTTATTGACTTTGTAATAATATTACATTAAAAATATATATGTGAGGTCCCATTCAACCCCACCCCCCCACCCCCCCTCTCCCCCTCCCCAACAACACTCGTTCCCATCATCATGACACATCCATTGGATTTGGTAAGTACATCTTTGGGCACCTCTGCACCTCATATACATTGGTTCACATCATGGCCCATACTCTCCTCTATTCCATCATGTAGGCCCTGTGAGGATTTACAATGTCCGGTGATTACCTCTGAAGCACCATCCAGGGCAGCTCCATGTCCCGAAGACGCCTCCACCTCTCATCTCTTCCTGCCTTTCCCCATACCCTTTGTCCATTATGTCCACTTTTCCCAATCCAATGCCACCTCTTCTATGTGGACACTGGATTGGTTGTGTCCATTGCACCTTTATGTCAAGAGGAGGCTCAGATTCCACCTGGATGCTGGATGCAATCCTCCCATTTTCAGTTGTAATCACTCTAGGCTCCATGGTGTGGTGGTTGTCCTTCTTCACCTCCATCTTAGCTGAGTGTGGTAAGTCCAATAAATCAGATTGTAGGTGCTGGAGTCTGTTGAGGCTCAGGATCTGGCTATTACATTGTCAGTCCAGAGATTCAAATCCCCTAAATATATCTTAAACCCCAACATTAACTGCACCTCCAGCACATTAGCATGAAAGTCTTATGAAGGGAGATCCCATCTGAGTCCAGATTCATCACACATAAACACCATTTCCAAAGAGGGGCCATCTGCCCTGTACAATTTCTTTACCCAGAAAACCTTTTGTGGTGTCAGTCTTATGAAGGGAAATAATGAGAATTATTTTGGAAATATTCATATTGGTCATTACTGGTGGCTAATTTTTTGAGGAAAAAATGTGGACTCCTTAAAGTAAGTTAGTGTCTGGTTTATAAAAGTAAATTATTTCATTCTATTTAGTGCAATAAACGTGTAAACATTGTGCTTAGAATTAGGAAGAAAGATAAAATGCAGTCTTTACACTCAGGAAATTCACAGTCAAGTGGGGAAAATAGATATAAAATAATATAATACACTGAGTAAAATAAGATTAATGTATAAAATACATAATTCCCTTCCTTTGATTTTAAAAATAAATTCCCAGGACATCTGCCCCATTACCTGTTTAATAACTAAATTGCCTTTTCTTTTTTAAAACCTGGTTTTCCTTTCATCATATTTTCACAACATTTGTATATTCATCAAAGAGATTTCCTTCGACAAAATGTGTCTCATTTGTCCATCATAGTATTGTACTAATTCCCATTCTAGCAACCATGCTGTTCAAATGACTGTGACGGATTATGAGGCTTAATTAACTTGTCAAAGAAAAGATAGTATTCAGTCCAATTTCACTTTTCCATATGGCCAAAAAGGAAAAGCCCTTCTCCAGCATATACTCATACATGCATGTGCTGCATTGTAAAATGATGGTATATTACCCAAAGTTACCCTTGGAAATTAGAATGAGGGCTACAAATAAATAACAATGAGCCTCAGAGTTCGTTTTTATTTTGCATAGATTTCCGTCATGTCAGTATTTTGTAGTAAGAATACATAAAACTAAGTCGTATATATGCTACCAGAATAAAAAAGAAAACATCAACAACATTGAATTGTACAAGAAAGGAGAGAGAGCCCTGATGCAAAAAATGGGCTATAATTAATAGGACAGTTATAATAATATTGTTTTATCAATTGTAACAAATTTACCACACTTAATACAAAATGTTAATAATAAGGAAAACTGCCTATGTGAGGGGAGTATAGGGGAACTCTGTATCATCTGCATGATTGTTTTGTAAATCTACAACTGCCCTAATTTTTAAGAAAACATGATCATTCATCCAAATTTTTTTGTGTTGAACTTCTACTGTAATACATCCTTACAGTAACCCTGATTGCTATGCAAGCTTTAGTGAATAGAACAAACATGATGCAAAGCCTCAGGAAGTTTCTAGTACATGTGACATGTAATCATCAATTACTATATAAAGTATTCATGAACTATAGATGCTGCCACTGTGCTGTGGGTCACTTAGAAAAATCACCTAAGCCAGCTCTGTGTATTCAGGGAGGCTGCCAGGGGGAAGTAACACCTAAGGAGAACCTGGGGGATGAGGAGGAGTGGGCTTCAGGCAGAGGGAGCAAGGGAGCAGCCCCTATGGGGCTCTGTGGCAAGAGAGAGACTGGAATGGTGGGTAAAGTACA
This sequence comes from Dasypus novemcinctus, assembly GCF_030445035.2. Lineage (NCBI taxonomy): Eukaryota > Metazoa > Chordata > Mammalia > Cingulata > Dasypodidae > Dasypus > Dasypus novemcinctus. The sequence goes on from NC_080704.1 coordinate 38,581,745, forward strand.
GTAGTTTGTTAGGATGAACATGAAATGAGTGAGGAGATGATATTGGTAGGGTTTTTTCATTTTGGTGTACGCCGTAAGCATCTGCAGGCCTTGTTAAAGCACAGGCTGCTGGGTCCATCCCCCAGAGGTGATAAAATGGGGCTGGAGAATTTGTATTTGGAACAAGCCCCCAGGGAATGCTGGTGCAGCTAGTCTGAGGACCACACGTTGAGAACCACTGATAGAGAGAATGTATTGGAGTTGGGGAATGGAGGGGGGCTGGAAGTAAGAGAGAGAGAGAGCGAGAATGAATATGTAGAGGTAAATCTTATTGTTTGCCTATCCAATAAATGGATGTCTACACAGTCTCCATTTCCCTTTCCTTCTTCCTAAGAAAGCTCCAGTTCTGTTTAAGTAGCAAGTAGATAGCAAGTATCCCATATACCTGGTGCAAAGCTGGTCATACTCTCATGTTGATTGACTTAAGGGTAATTCCATCTTCCTTACCAGTATTTGTTTCTGAAATGCATATATGATATGATTTGGAGCAATAAGACACAAGGGAGAATTTTGCTGAGGGGCTCTTCTTAAAGCAGCCCTCCCTTTTCTTTTTTATGGTTCTTTGTTTGTCACCATGAGGCCAGAACTCGAGTCAGTCATTTTGCTGCTAATATGTGAATGAAGCCAACCGTTGGTGGTGTATAGAGACAGGAGACTCTGAGCAAGAGAATTCCCTGAAAACTGCTTATGTGATAGGAGGCAGCACATTTTCTCAAGCTTCAGATAAAGTGGCCTGAGCAATCGTTCATTCCATAAGTAGTTACTGAGCAATTAATATGAGTTAGAAGATGTTTGAAGTGTTAGAGTATACACGTAGTAAAAAACACCAAAAAGAAAATTTATGCCTTCATGGAGATTATATTCTACTAGATTGTAATGGAATCATTCCACCCGATGAACATTTACAAGCAAGATTTTGAAAAGATTCAGGTTTTAAAGAAAGCCCAAGGTATATATGAACTCTAAGATGTAAAACAAACTTAAAAAATGTTTATATGTGAAAGGAAGGGATATTTATAGCAGAAGCTGTGGTGTCTCAAGGTCTCATGCATGCCTGTGAATTCTTATGACTATTCTCTGGATATGGAAGTCCAAAACAGCCAAGGAGGGGAGTCATTTCCCCCAGAAGCAAGCCTCAACCAATGAGGGATGAGAGTTGGTGGCTATTTATGCTGCCAATTTCCTCACCTTTCTGTGGAAAGATTCCTAGATACATTCTCCTACTGCCATAACCTGCTCATTAATTCACCCTTTATAATCCTTACTCCCTTCTCTGATTTTGCTTCCCCATTCCCTCACAGCATTTCCTGAGATCACATCCCAAATAAACCACTTCCCCCAATCCTTCTCAAAGAGTCTGCAGTTGGAACAAGGCCAACTAAGACCATGGTAAACACCTGCTCTCAGTTGCTTACGTGCTTCTCTCCATGTCAGTTGTTGAAGTTTGGGCTGTTGCCATCTCCACTGAATACCAAAATAACGGGATAAAAACAGCCTGTCCTGATGCCTTATCTTTATGACACCAAACATCAGCAGTGACTAAAGAGAGCCATCGTGGGTTTAACACATCCTCTCTAATTTCAGGCAATGGTGCACTGTATTTCTTTTTGTTATTAATAGAATCCCCTGCCAATCAAATAGGTTTTCTTTTTATGCATTGCAATTTTATCCCAGTGAGCTCTCCCTCCTCCTAAGCAGCCAATAAAGCTCTTAATATCCTGAATATCAAGAATAGAGTTCTGCATCTGCTTCTTGTTCTCCCTCTTATTTTTTCAGTGTCCCTCACATTTCTTTCTGTTGACCTGAGTTTATATATGATTCAGCCTCCTCTTCTTCTCTCCTCCTTTCTTTATTTTAAAAAGTGTTAGCCAATATCATGGGTTTCATATAAATATTCACGGTACATTAGGCTTGTTCTATTTTCCATGACTATTCTGAGTTGTCCTTCAGCTTAAGCAAAGACAAGAGACCATAGAGAAGTCTAGGTTGGTGTTGGATTCATGACTCGCATTTCCATCATGTATTTATGGATCTGCACTGACGACCTGACAAAGTAACATTTTCCAATGCCAGGAAACACTTTGAAATCAACTTACCTGTGGGGATGAAAGGTTTTATTTGTTTTAAAATCAGAAGATGGGATAACAGGCATTTCTATAACTACTTAAGAGTCTTTGTAGCTTTTTACAGTTTTATTACCAACCAGGTCATAGAAACACATGTATTTTCCTACCATGTATGTTATGGTCCATGAAGTTTTCAAAAAGGTCAACTTGTTTTCATTTTCCATAGTCCATTCTTCTTTGTTTCCTTTTTTTCTTCCTGGTGTTTACCTGGCACAATTCACTGAAAATACTCACTAAATTTATTTTTTAAGTGAAATACTGACTTTTTTTTCCAGTTATTTGAGTAACCTGTACACCACACAAATCTTCTAGTAATTATAAACTTGAGCTGAATTTATAAGAAGTAATTCAACTAGGCTATGTTAAGAATAATTCTAGGATGTGTGTGTGTGTGCCCACATGCCCGTAAATGAGCCCAGGCACGTGTGATAGGAGGAGAACATGAGATGAGAAGGGAGGTTTCAGCCAACCTTCTATAGTGTTTGGATTAGGTTAGTGTGTGTTAAGAAGTATAATCTCTCCCAGTTAATCAAGGTAATCCTGAGTAAACCTTATATATCATTAATTTTGGCCAAATTAGGAACACTGTCCTCACTCCCTTAACTATTAATCTATGCTGTTTCCAGCAAAGGAATGGAGGTGGAGGACTTGAAGAGTTTCCAGTTTCAAAGGGATCCCTTTAAATAAGTTATCAGTGAGACACAAAGAATCCATATACCACCTATATTGTAAAACCCATACAAACATCTTTGTCTCCAAAATGGGCTTCACATCCACACAACCAAACCTAAGAGTCCAAGCCATGAAAAGTTGGGGCGTTAGAGATACTCCTATTTAATATTTTATGAAGTGCATGATCTGACCTAGGGAGAAACCAACCCTAATATAGTAAAAATGTCTTGACTCACCTGGAGACTTCAACGCACTGAGTAAGGTGCTCTCTGCCTTTCAGTCAGGCCCACTTACTCATGTACTAGGGTGCAACAATATGGCAGAGTCTTATTTACTCCAGCTACATTTACTGGAATTTGTCTTTGTACCTTCTACTTATAGTTCTTCCCTTATCTTTGCCTCTTGTAGTTGTGTTCTGATCTCATACATATTTTTGGCCTTGAAACACCACTGTCTTTGAAGGTGTAGCTGGCTGAGATGCAGGTCTGGCTTAATGTACCATCCATCAGATAGATCAGAAAAATCACTATAAAAAAGAAGACAGAAGTATCCAAAAAAAACTAGTCAAGTTTAAAGCCAGAAATAAAAGTGCTCCTCCCCTTAATGCAAGCCTCCAGTCCTCAATGGATGATGGAATCATCATTGTATAAAGGGACCCTGTTTAATGTTCAGTACTCAGTTCTGGCATATATATTTTTAAAGATTTATCTATTTATTTATTCCTCTCCCCTCCCCCCACCCCGAGTTGTCTGTTCTGTGTCCACTCGCTGTGTATTCTTCTGTGACCACTTCCATCCTTATCAGTGGCACCGGGAATCTGTGTTTCTTTTTGTGTTGCATTATCTTTTTGTGTCAGCTCTCTATTTGTGTGGCGCCATTCTAGGCCAGGCTGCACTTTCTTTCACACTTGGCGTCTCTCCTTACGGGGTGCACTCCTTGCGCATGGGGCTCCCCTACACGGGGGACACCCCTGCATGGCAGGGCACTCCTTGCACTCATCAACACTGCGCGTGGGCCAGCTCCACACAGGTCAAGGATGCCCGGGGTTTGAACCGAGGACATAGGCAGATGCCCTATCCATTGGGCCATGTCCGCTTCCCAGTTCTTGCATATTTTGTCAATGAAGAAAAATGACAGCAGAGAAACTACCAATGGGAAATTAAATTTGCTTGAACATCAGAGCAGACTTTAAAAAACAGGATGAAAGTTTTCAGAACTGTTGCTATTTCTCAGCTTCCCCTATGACTGTGGAAAAATTGCTGGCAAATACCATGTCAGAAGGTCATTCAACTTTTTAGAAGATGCATGTTTGAAAATTCTTATTTCTCTCCATCTCTATGGATTCCTTAATCTTAAATCTTTTTGTGTCTACAATGAATTTTAGTATAAAGGAATGACATTCTAAATGAAGTAAGTCAAATATATTCCAAAAGGGCCATCAAAATACCAAGGGATTTTTCTTTCTTGTTTTCCTTGCTTTTGATAATATGAATAGAAAAAAAAATAATGTTTATAATAAATCCAAATAATTTCAATTGTTAATGATATCCTACTTAAAACATACGTGTGCTGTCATGAAATACAGATGTCAAAATATCTGATACATATTTAATCAAAATAATGAAACCCTTTCACACCCCAAATAACTTTTATATTCCCTCAAAGCAAGTTGTTCTTATTACTCACTCATAAACTCACTATATTTCTATTAGACTCATTAAGGCTTTATTAATTCTGGACCAAAATACACTGGACATTTTGTGATTATTTGGCTATCAATCAATGTATATTATCTAAATGTATTTTTTAGTTGTAAAGTAAAATTTTAAGAAAATGAATATAGTAAGTTTCTATGAAATAATCAAATTAATTCAATAAGCATCTGAAACTTTCATCCATAATGTCACTACTACACAAAACCTTTTTTGTATAATGCAGCCCACAATTAATTGAAATGCTCAATATCACTGGTTTAATTTATATAAAAAAACAACTGACCATAAACTCTCCTCTTACGATGATGCCAAAAATCACTTGTCCTGACCTGCTCATTTCTTATTAAGTTGTTTTAGATACATATAAACTCAGCTACAGATTTTATTTTGAATATATTATCAATTTGATTTGATAACATTCTGCTGCAATTATCACTATTACTTCCTTTAATTGATATGCATAATCATTTAAAATTGTATGACATTTAAGTATAATGAGAATATAAAATTTTAGATGGTTTTGAATAATGGTCAAAAATAAAATGAAGCTATTATTTGAATGCAACTGGCCTGATATTAATCATTTGCAATCTTAGCTGTAAATAAGATGAAGAACTGAAAAGATGATAAAAATCATCATTTGACTTGATCTTTATACTTACTTATAAGTTCTGACTTTCAAAACACTCTAATCAGGCTTCTTCCTAAACACAATAATAATATTTTTTTCTTGCTGATAGTCATATCTTCTATTGGTGCTTCTTATTTCCTCTTCTTACTATACTGGACTCACTGTGTAACATTTGACACAGTCCACTTTTTTTTTTTCTCATCCTAAACTCCTCTCTGCCCTTGATATCTGGAACACCATCCTTATTTTCATCTACCTCAACCACACCTGTTCATTCTCCTTTATTTTTTCTATATTAGTTATCTACTGCTGCATAGTAATATTACCAAAAACCTAGCAGCTTAAAACAGCATAAATGTATTTATCTCACAGTTTCTGTGGGTCAGATATGGGCAGAGATTAGCTAGTTTTTCTATTTCAAGGTTGTTTCAAAAGGCTGAAGTGAAGATGTTGACCTGATCTGTCATCTCATCTGAGGCTCGACTGGGGCAGGGCTCACTTCCAAGCTTGAGTATTTGTTAGCGGAAGGGTCTCTTAGCAAGGTGAGACATTGTGATTTTCTGTAACAATCTTGTGTAATGTAGTCATGTACATCCAGTCAGTATTGGTTAGGAGAAAGTCACAGGTCTTACCCACATGCAAGGGTAGAGGATTACACAAGAGTATGAATACTTAGAGTTGGGGATTATGGCAGCAACTTCAAAGTCTGTGTGCCACAGTACTTTCTTCACCTACCATCTCCTTCAATGTTGTTCCCTAGGAGTTTTGACCTTCTCTTTTAGCAGCCAACACCATATTAAAAAGTCAGTTGCCCATTGGATATTACAAACATAACCAAGATCAGCCCCATCATTTTTTTAACCCCTACTCCCCACTACAAGATTGATTTTCATTTGTTTGTCTTTTACCAGAGAATGGATTCACTACCTACATGGTAAAATGTGTCATCATTTCTCTTTTCTCTGCATCTGATATCTTCTTTCTGTCTCCTCTCCTTCTGTCTTCCATGGATTTCTTCAGTATCTCCCTAATGTAAAATCAATGCTATGTGCAGATGGCATGATTATACACTTAGACAGTCCAAGACAACCAACTGAAAAATACCACACAAAAAAGTAAATTCAGTAATGCAGCTGGGTAATATATTTGCATTCAGACTTCAATAGATTTCTATATAACAACAAAAATCAGTCAGGAAATATCATGGAAGAATAGACTGCAGTTACAATGGAAACCGAAATTAAAACTAAATTTAAATACAGCATGTGACTCATATAAAGAAAATTTTAGAACTCAGTTGAAGGACAAAATAAGCCCTGAACAAAGAAAAGCCTCATTTCTTAGATAAGAAAGATCTGCATAAAATGGTATCAATTTTTCGCTAGGTAATATAAAATTTTAACATAATCCAAATTAAACATATTTAAAGGCTTTTATTAACTTAATTTGTTAAAATAGGCAAAAAATATCCAGAAAAATATGAAAAATAAAAATAATGAGGAGACACCATTAAAAATTAAAATATAACAGGTCTATACATTTAAAATAATGTGGTACTGGCCAAGATAATTCGATTTAATATAAGATAAAGTTTGGGCCTTTGATAAGTGAGGAAATGATGTACTATTCAATAAATGGTGACTATTCAAATAAATGCTGTAACTGAAAAAATAAAATTGAGTCCGTATCTCATGCCATGCAAAGAATAAATTCCTTTTTAAAAATTTTATTAATATACTTTTTTATTTTTTTTAAAAAGATGCTTAGATTACAAATGTTACATAGCAGGACTCCAGAGACAGCCAAAGTAGATACAACCCCAGGTACTGGTGCTCTTGAGGGCTATGGAAACCTGCAGTTTCTATAGTCATGGCAGATGGCTCTGGAGATCAGTGCCATGTAAGTTGGCCCTACTTTGGAATTTGTTTTCCTGAGTGTGATGGAGTTGGACTCACATGTGACCTTTCAACACATGCCTCTTCTGTCACTTTTAGTGAGCATGTGGTTGGCGTTGGGGTTGGTTTACACTCAGGAGACTTGAATCTCTGGACTGGCCTTGTGCCAGCTGGGTGCTGAGCCTCAGCAGATTTGCAACTCCTTCTCTCCAATTCGTTGGACTTGCGCAGGTTAGCTAACAGGGAGGTGAAGATAGTCAATCACCACCCACCAGGGAACCGAGAGTGCCTACAACTGCAAGCAGTAGAATTGCATCCATCATCCATGTGGTATCCAAGCTCCCTCTCAATAGTGAGGTAGAGTGGACATAACCATCCCAAGGTCCACAGGATGGAGAAATAAAATATGGATTAGAGTGGACCTACAGATATTCTACTATAGAACTATTGTGACTAGTAATGGAAGAAATTGTAGCATTGATGTGGAGAAAGTGGCCATGGTAGTTGTTCAGGGTAGGAAGAGGGAAGAAGAGATGTGATGTGAGGGCATTTTTGGGACTTGGCATTGTCCTAAATGATATTACAGGGACAGATGCTGGACATTATATATCCTGCCATAACCCACTGAATATACTAGGGGAGAGTGTAAACTCCAATATAAACTATTATCCATGTGGTGCAGCGTTGCTCCAAAATGTGTTCACCGAATGCAATGAATGTGCCACAATGATGAAAGAGGTTGTTGATGTGGGAGGAGTGGGGTGAGGGGGTTTGGGTATGTGGGAACTGCTTATTTTTTTGAATGTAACATTTTTTGTGATGTCTGTATCTTCAAAAAATAATAAATAAATAAAAATAATAATAGACATGTGGGATTCTCACATGTCCCACTACCTGCCCCTCCCATATTTTCCCATATTAACATCATCCTTCATTAGTGTGGCACATTTGTTACAATTAATTAACACATTTTGGAGTATTGCCACAAAGTGTGGATTATGGTTTACGTTGTAGTTTACACTCTGTTCTGAACATTTTTGTAATTTATTACAAGATATATAGTGGCCTGTGTATCTGTCATTGCCATGTCATTCAGGACATTTCCCAAGTCCCAGAAACGCCCCCAAATAACAGCTGTTTTTCTTTTTCCCTCCCCTCAGAACCTCCAGTGGCCACTGCCTCTATATTAATGATAAAAGTTCTTCCATTACTGGAATCACAATTAGTTTATAGCAAAATAAGAGTAAGGCTACTCTAGTCCATCGTTCATTCCCCAATCCTGAGGATTCTGGGATGGTGATGTCAACTCTGCCTCTAATTGAGAGGGGACTTAAGTCCCATGAGGCAGATGGATGAGACTATCCTGCTTGCAGTTGCAGACTCTCTGTTCCTTGAGATGGTCGTTGCCCATCATTGTCTCCTTGTTAGATGTCCTTTGTGAGTCCAATGAACTGAAGAGTAGGTGTTGCAACTCTGTTAAGGTTCAGGGCCCAACTGGTAGATGGACAACCCAAAGATTTAAGTCTCTTGGACATATACCTATCAACTCTGGTACTAACTATAGGTTCAGATAGAAGGACAAAAAAACCAGATGTAGGAAACCCACAACTGAGTCTAACTTTCACACTGGGGAGCACAAATTCCAAAGTAGGGCCCAGTAACAAGGCACCAAAGTGAGCTGTCTGCCCTCACTATAGTATCTGGATGTCTCCAGAGTTTTCAGGAGCCCTGAAATTTGAGACAATATTTACTTTGGCAGTCAATGAGATCCCGCTGAGACATGCTTAAGTGTAACCTCTGAAATGACCTCCTGACTCACTTTGAGATCTCTTAGTCATAAAAACTCATTTGTCTTTAACCTTTCTCCATTTTGGTCATTGCATTGCTAAGGATAAATTCCTAATGCATCAAATTACTAAATATAAAGAATAAAGTCATAAAATATTAGAATAAAACATTGAAGTATCCCCTTATGGCCTTGGAGTTGGGAAGGCCTTCCTAACTAAAACCACAAATCCACATGCTTTAAAGAACATATTGACACTAAGGCAAAACTTATTTTCGAAAATATGCATGACAAAAATATTAAAGTCAAAAAACATTGAGAAATGCAAGTGAAAAGTACACTAATATACCATTTTTTTTACCTAAGTAGGATTGTCAAAAATCCAAATAATTCATACTACATACTGTGATCAAGGCTGTGTGGAAGCAACATTCTTATATACTGTTGTTAGAGCATATATTGGAACAGACCCAAGAGGAAACTAGTTGGCAATGTTTATAAAAAATCTCCAATAGTTTTCATGATAATGTCTCAAACTCTTATCCAAGCATTCAAAACCTGGAAGGATATGGGCTTAGTTTACCTCACTTGTATCATCTCCCTTTTAGTGCCTTTAACAGAAATTCTCATCTCACCCTTTCATGCATTTGTAGGTGCTATTATGTCTGATGAGAAATTCCTTCCTTGAATTCCCCACTTTTTCTTTTACCTAAATCCTCTTTGCTGTTCAGATCTCTGCTCTAGTGGCATCTTCTCCAGGAATTCCACCTTGATACCCTGTCTCTGACTCCCTCATTGATTATCTTCTCTCTTTGCAATTTTCCATAGCACTTTAAGTAGATTGCCATTGAAACATTTACTAAACTCTTCTGTAAATATTGAGTTTTGTATCCCCTAACCCCAGCATAGTGTGTGGCACAGAGTGGAGAGTCAGGGCAAATTTAATTCATGAATAAAGAACATAGCTTTTTGATCCCCAAATGGTTTATATAGTTCCATAATACTTTAAAATATACACAGAAACTGGAAACATAGCAACATCGTATAAAGCAACTCAATGTTCTTTTGGCAAAGGCTATGCAGACAAATTCTAGTCAGTTTAGTGGTTTTACAGAGGGTTGAACATAGAATTGCCACTCCCACTTCTTGGTATATACTCAAAAGAATTGAAAGCAGGGACTCAAACAAATATTTGTACACCAGTGTTCATAGCACCATTATTCATGTTAGCCAAAGCAGGGAAGAAACCCAAGTGTTCAATAAGAGATGAATAGATAAACAAAATGTGGTATACAGCACAATGAAAAATTAAACATCCACAAAAAGGTATGAAGTTCTGATACATTGCACAACATAGATCGACTCTTGAAGACATCATGTTGAGCCAGACACAAAACAAATACTGTATGATCTCACTTACATGGAATACCTAGAATAAGCAAAGTCATAGAGACAGATAGTAGATTACACGTTACCAGGGACTTGAGGTGCCGAGGAAAAGGGGGTTTATTGCTTACTAGGGGTAGAGTTTCTGTTTAAGGTGATCAAAAGTTGGGGTACTTGATGCTGGTGATGGTAGCACAATTTGTGAATATAATTAGTACCAATAAATTGTACATGCAAAAATGATTAAAATGGGAAAATTTAAAATGTATATATGTTACTGCAATAAAAAGTTTAAAAAGAAAATTAGATAGATAGATAGATAGATAGATAGATAGATAGATAGATACAGCAAATATGGCAAAATGGTAAAACTTAGTGGATCTGGGTATCTCGATGGGGGTTATGTTGGAGGTTTCTGTATGGTTTTTTTTTTAATTGTATTTTTTGAAGATACATAGGCCATAAAAAATGTTACATTAAAAAATATAAGAGGGTGGTGGACTTGGCCCAGTGGTTAGGGCATCCGTCTACCAAATGGGAGGTCCGCGGTTCAAACCCCGGGTCTCCTTGACCCGTGTGGAGCTGGCCCATGCGCAGTGCTGATGTGCGCAAGGAGTGCTGTGCCACGCAGGGGTGTCCCCCGCGTAGGGAAGCCCCACGCACAAGGAGTGTGCCCCGTAAGGAGAGCCATCCAGCGCAAAAGAAAGTGCAGTCTGCCCAGGAATGGTGCCACACACACAGAGAGCTGACACACAAAGATGACGCAACAAAAAGAAACACAGATTCCCATGCTGCTGACAACAACAGAAGCGGACAAAGAAGACGCAGCAAAATAGACACAGAGAACAGCCAATGAGGGGGGGGGGGGGGCGGGGGAAGGGGAGAGAAATAAATAAAAATAAATAAAAATCTTAAAATAAATAAGAGATTCCCACATACCTCACACCCTACCCTTACCACCCCTTCCACATCAACAACCTCTTTCATCATTATGGCACATTCATTGCATTTGGTGAGTACATTTTGGAGCACTGTTGCACCACATGAATAATAGTTTACATTGGAGTTTACACTCTCTCCCAGTACATTCAGTGGGTTATGGCAGGATATATAATGTCCAGCATCTGTCCCTGCAATATCATTTAGAACAATGCCAAGTCCTGAAAATGCTCCCACATCACATCTCTTCTTCCCTCTCTTTGCCCTCAGCAACTACCATGGCCACTTTATACATATCAATGCTACAATTTCTTCCATTACTAGTCACAATAGTTTTATATTAGAATACCAGTAAGTCTACTCTAATCCATAGTTTATTCCTTCAGCCTGTGGACCCTGGGATGGTAATGTCCACTTCACCTCTACATTGCGAGGGGGCTTAGATCCCACAAGATGATGGATGTGATTCTCCTGCTTGCAGCTGTAGGTACTCTCAGTTCCCTGGTGTGGTGGTTGACTATCTTCACCTCTCTGTTAACTCACCTGTGCAAGTCCAACGAACTGGAGAGTAGGACAAGGTCAGTCCAGAGATTCAAGTCACCTGAGTATACACCAACCCCAGCACCAACCACACGCTCAGTAAAAGTGACAGAAGAGGCATGTGTTGAAAGGTCACATGTGAGTCCAACTCCATCACACTCAGGGACACAAATTCCAAAGTAGGGCCAACAGACATGGCACTGAGCTCCAGAGCCATCTGCTATGACCATAGAACCTGTGTGTCTCCAGAGCCCTCAGGATCAGTAGTACCTGGGGTTGCACTTACTTTCACTGTCTCTGGAATCCTGCTGAGGTGTGCATAAGTGCGACCCCTCTGATGACCTCCCAACTCTTTTTTGAAGACTCTTAGCCATATAAGCTCATTTGTCTTTACCATTTCCCCTTTTATTCAAGGTCTTTTTCAAGTTGCATCACCAGTTTGTGATTGGTAGTAATCCCTCCATGCCAGAGAGGCTCATCCCTGGGAGGCATGTCCCATGCTGGGAAGAAGATAATGCATTTACGTGCTGAGTTTGGCTTAGAGAGTGACCACATTTGAACAACATGGAGGCTTTCAGGAGGTAACTCTTAGGAACCCTGCAGGTCTAGGCCTTGCTCTTATTTCAGGCACACAGGCTCATAAGCATAGTCATCAGTATTAAGGGCTCATCACTAGACCATCCTTCTTCACTGGTCTTTGCCCTTGCAGTTGGAGGATTGTTGCTGTTCCATTGGGGAATGTGACAGAGCTCCCCTGGTTAGGAACTCAGCACTCCCTCAGTTGTCATTTGTAACTCTAACTACTATGAAAATGCCAAACGAATATCCAAACATGTTTATATACCCTTTATACATGACCTGGAGAACTCCCTCCCAACCATATGTCCCCCATCTATAACAACTCACACCATTGTTCCTCCCCTGCCATAGTTGAACCCCTCTGTGGTCTAAAACTTCTTCAAAAATGAAACTTAATATATTGCCAAATTCAATTAGTAGGAAAATGAAATAGTAATCATAAGTTTAAAGATTAGAAATAGAATACACACTAATTTAGAAAAGCCAAAATAATGTAAAAAATAAGCTGAGATATTAAAAATGAAAAATACCATAAAACTTTGTTTTTGAAGTTTTGCCTTTCATCACTGTAATAGGTGTTGCTCTGTATGTACAGTGGCAAGGCAATTTGGTTTCTCTTCAAATCACATGGATCTGGATGAGTTTTGTGTCATTCATGCAACTGTCTTGTAACTTTTAAATAATTGCAAATAAACAGTTTTTAAAATTCTTACTCCAATGAATAACCTTACAAATACCTAGCACTAGCATCAAAACAAAAGCTTAATCAGCCAAAGACTACCAGGAATATGACCATAGTCTGAAAAATTCAGATTTTTTGACTCAATGGAGTGAAAGAGTATCATAACTATTAGAATTTTCCGTGTAGTGCCATGGCGTCATCTTACTTTGACTAAGTCACTTGCCTCAACATTGTCCTTTGGCCTAGTTGATAAGTAGCACTCCAGCCCTGGGGCATAAATTTCCTGGGAGCATAAACCCACATCTTTGGCCACTACCTACACCACCCACACACCTCATCCAGAATTCACAGCTGGTCCCAAATGATAAGCTCACCCTCTCCACTGCTTTCAGACCCCCAGACCCTTCCCTTTGCATGTGTGTTGGCTTTAAACCACCCAATTCTGGACTCTGGGAAACCTGCTAACCTCCACTCCTGACCACAATAGAGGCACAAGCCGACAGGGCCCTCTCGCTCCACCTGTGTGCTCCCCACCTGCCAGCTGAGCCACCTGAGAGAATTATGTTTCACACCACTCCCCCTGGGACCTGTGAGTTACCAACTATCTTTTGTGCGTGATGGTCTTGGTTTCCTCTTGTGTCACATCTGACCACCACCCGGTGGTCAACTTAACTAATTCAAAACAAGGGGTGAAGCAAGCAGGTTGTGTTGGTCACGACTATGGGAGATGTAGCATAAAGCCTTTGGGATGCTCTTATTTTACTAACTGGCTCTCTCAGGTATCCAATACCGGTCCATGGCCTGTTGACTTCAGTCCACACTACTTTGTGCTGCCACATGTCACCTCTGCTGAGTGCTGCCTAAGCTTCCCACCCCAAACTGGTGATTCTGTAGATCTGAGTCCTTCTCAAGAGCCACAAACTGCCTGCCCTAGTACAGCAAGAAGGGAACCCCTGTAGCTTCGAGTGTTCCCAGAATGGGAATGGTGTGCTTTGGGGGACAAAGACACTGAGCAATATTGACTTTATAACACTGATGACCCAATTGACTGCATTGCATTTTGGACAGTAGTAACTCACAAGGCATGAGCCGGGCAATCCTGCCCTGAGCTGTAAGTCACTAGTCAGGTGGCTGGGGCTACAAGTATGTAAGAGACTGCTGGTGGAAACTTTTGTGGGAGACTCCAATCACTACATCTGTGGACTGGACGTTCAGGTCTTAAATCCACCCTTAGCTTCTGGGGTACCCCCTCCAAGGGAAGTATAATGGCACCCTGCAAGCAACGTGCTGCTAGGGTCTGTGATCCTTATGTTGCTGCCAACTCCACAGCTGTCCCTCTTCCTCCCTGGAACCTATGGGATATAGAGATTCTAATCACTGGTGCCAAGTGCCTAAGGAACTGTTGGGCAAAACAGAAGGGGCCTGAGCATATTGTGCCAACAGTCCCTAAGGCACTAGAGGAAGTTTCTAAGTTGCTTAAGAAATATAAGACTCCAGTGCAATGGTCATGGGTCCCACTCAGTGTTACTGTTTACAGCATGCCAAAGCCCTAGCATTGTGCTCCCTTGGTCTGGGGGCTATGTTGTGTCTGATGGTTCCATCACCATCTCACTAGTGAAAACAAACCCATGAGGTTGATTGGAACATGAGAGAGAGAGAGAGAAAGACAGGCAGAGGGAGAGAGAGAGAGAGAGAAAGAGAGAGAGAGGGTTGCTTAAGTGTCCAGTTGGCAGAAACCACCCATCTTCCTCTTTACCACTCATAAGATCAAGCAGGGCCCTAAAAGGGAGCCTAAATTGGAAACTAAAGCTCAAAATTTTACTTCATTGTAGATTCAAACCACACTTAAAGATTTTGTTCAAGGGGACGAGGAGAAGAGGGTAGATTGGTTGTTGAGAGTCTTTAATAGGGGGTCCGAGTTGCCATTCTCAGCCCCAGAAAATGAGGCAATTGGCCATATCACTAAAGATTCCAAGTTTCTTCTCCTATTGACTTAAATATTTATGTCATAAAAAAGACATACCCATCCATAGCACATATTAATGCTAAGGTAGATGCCCACTGGCAAACAATTACTGAGGTCCAACAGTTACTTGGGAAAGTTTGAGATGATGGGATGGGCATAGAATTTCTTTGAACATTCAGACAAAAGAGACCTGGAGTTCATCTCCAGCCTTGAGGAGGTGCCCTTGATATGGAGTTATGGAAAATTTTCTTACAGGGAAACTATTCCCCAAATTACCAGGCAGCCTTATTCAACTTTATAAATATGACTTGTATACTTATACAAGGACAGGCTGGAACTATTGGCAAGATATAAAGTGGCACTCACATCACAGTCACAGATTCTGACTCATTAGGCCCAAGGAGCCAACCTAAAGGAGGCCATCTGGCCCCTCCCTAAGAGTTCTGCCACTCCCACCCCACCCTGCATTGGAACAATTCTTATTTAACAGTTCCTCCTCATAATGACACATTTTGCTTTTACTTTTCCAGTACTGTATAGATATTCATGCTTTAATACATCACCTGGAATAAGACCAAATCCTTGGCTCCTTTAGTGGCCATGCCAAATAAGACCCCATGGAAATGCTTCTGCCAATCATGGTCATAAGTGTCTCAATAACACTTTTAATAAGGTATGATGGGGCTCAGGTATATAATCCAAGATCTCCTAAAAGATGGAGTCGCTATACCTACTACTTCCCCATATAATAGACCTATTAGGCCACTTCTTAAAGCCTCCACCAATGAAGGGCAATTAACCATCAATTATACCAGTCTTAATGCACAAGTCCTGTCCATCAAAGCTCCTATTCCTAACATCACCTAATTAATGAAAGATATACACAGGAGCATGGGCAAGTGTTTTGCTGTAACTGACTTGTCCAACACATTTTACTCAGTACCAATACCTAAAAAAGAAAAAAAAATTCAAACCACTGCCACCAAGACCTAAACAAATGGTCGTTTTAAAAATGCTTAAAATTTGCACTATATAACTTACATATGATTAAGAGTTTCCACTAAAGAGGGCCTCCAAGAGGACCTAACCACACAAACACATCATTTACAAAAATGTGGCTGGACAATAGCACGCAAGGGCCATCAAACTCTGTCAAATTCTTGGGCTTCATCTGGTCCCCTAAGGACAGAAAGATTCCCTCCACTATCAAACACAAGCCCACCTCAAACACTAAGACATGCACAACACCTGTTAGGATTATTCATGTTCCAATTCATCTACAAAATCACATGTACAATTGCTGCTTTCCACTAGGGAGATCGCCAGCAATGAGTCTTAGTACTAACACAACGAGCCATTTCTGAAGCCATGCCTCTTGTCCCATTGAGAATGGATTTTATATTAGAGGCCGTGGCTACCTCTGAACATGCCTCTTGGAGTTCTTGGACTAAGCATGACAAATAATGACTGCCTGTGGGTTTTTGGACTAAAAGGTATCCCCTTTGGTGCCACCCAATAGAAATGGATGACGCTTGCTGCTTATTGGGCTCTTCTAAAACGAAGATGCTTATAGGGTCACAGCGGACAATCTGTGCATGTATATTCCCATAATGTCATGGTTGAAATGATTCCCAGCAGGGACTCAGCATAGCCACTGAGGCCGAACTAGTAATGTGGAAATGGTACCTACAAGAGAAGGCCAAACCAGACAAGCAGGGCCTTTTCAAATTACATGAGGATGTGGCTTCTCCCATGTTCAACCCTTTGCCCACATATGTTGAGATGCTGACAATGGTAACCTCACTGCCCCCTCCTCTATTCAAGTAAGGAACCCCTTGGGACCAACTATGTCTGTCATGGAAAGGGAGTCAGTATACCTCACCAATGGCAGTGCTATCATTGTATGCAACTCAGCTCTCTGAAGGGCCTTGGCATATCTTCTGACCTCAAACACCCCATTACTTAATGGTTGTTTGGGGTCTTCCCAGTGCACAGAGCTAGAAGCGGCTTCCAAGAAACTCTGAGCTGCTAGTCTCCCAATCTCCAAATCTTCATTGACTCTTGGGTGGTGGCCAAAGGCCTGGTAGTTTTCCACTGGCAGGCCAATGGAAACAAAATAATTTTCTCATACAACGAAGGCCCTTGTGGCAGGATCCACATCTGAAAATACTTTGCATCCTCAGCTATACCAACACATTCGACTCATCACACCAGTCACTGTTCAATGACACTGCCAAGAAATTGCCTAAAATTCATTAAATTCATTCCTACACAGTATACTTTGCAGTGCCTGGAGACTGCCCACTCATGCTTCCAAACTTCCTCTATCAATTGGCTGGTCCGGGCTCATAGCACCTCAGGCCTCCAGAGATCCTCTGCTCTGGTGGAGTGGGCACATAAAAAGACATAAAAGGATTGACTCTAGACCCATCAGTGGCCAAAATAGTTAATAAAGGCTGTGACTTGTTCTCCAAAACCAAACATTAACATCCCACAGATGAATTAACTATCTATGGGAAGTGCAAGAGCATAAACCCTTCTCCCACTGCCATATTAATTACATGAGACAATTTCCTATCACAGCCAATGTCACCACGAAGTGGAAATTATTGTTCCCAAACCAAGCAAGTGGAAGGATCTGGGTCACCATTAAAGGTGAAGGAAAGCTATATCTGGTGGATGCCAGTTACATAAAAAAAAAGACCTCCTTTTACCCTGTCATGCATAGGTATTACTCATACAAGGCATAACACCTGGGCTGGCAAACACCACATAGAACAAGCCCTGAGAAAAGCATTATGCCATCTATTAGCAAGGGAGAAACAACACCAAGTCCAGTTCTGATGATACAAGTAGCAGCCCCAGAAGTTGGTCTTCACAAACTAGTACAATGTCAGTGTGCACCTTGGCTCTAGGTATTAGTATTTTTGTTGACTACATTGCTCACAGACTTATTTATCAACCCACAAGCCCAGGAATTCTGAAACAATATTCAGCTAATCCTAAAATTGTACTCAGGATAAAACAGGAGATTGCTGGCTCTCATTCCTCAACCACTTGCACCTAGCATGCCACCAAGCATGGCTAATGATATATATTCAACCTATGTATCAAATAGGTCCACTGGTACCCATTTGCATGCACTGGTACCCAGTGCATAAATAGTTCTAGACCCAGGCATAGCCTAAATAATATTCTCATATAGCACCAATGACATCACTAATGTAATCAAATTGATCTTGTATGGCTAACTGTCCCCTGTCCCAGCCTGTCAGACGTACTGTTCTAAGGCAAGAATTTGGATTGCAAACATAGCCTACAAAGTCTTAACACCCAATTGGCATATAACTGTGGCCAAAACATATTCTTTCTATGGAGGGAAGTGTGGGGGTCACTTGGGAATACATAGTCAAAACATTTGCCAGCTGACTCCCTAAAAGTCATGGAGCTCTGTGACAACAACCGTTTTACAGAAACCCATGACTTGAGCTGCCCAATTATATTTACAAGAAAATGACAAAATTTGCTCATCTTTTACAGATTCCTACTTAGGAGGGATACCCTCCCATGTTGGCTTCCTGAGAATACCATTTTGCCTCAGATGACATCCCCCCAGTCCATAAGTTTGCCCATGGAGGTGACACTACCCAAAAGCACCCTTGAGGGTCACCCACTACCACTCCTGTTACCCAGAGAAACCAGAGTCACCCCTAACCTTGAGTCAGTCAATAAACCTAGATGCTGCCTTGAGAAATGGGAGGGAGAACTGTCAGAATGCTACCTGGTTGAAATGACAGACTGCCTAACCATGGGCCCCTCTTCCTTATGCAGTGATTGGCACTGTGAGTTATGCCTTCCAAGACTGTAAAGCTGCCTTGCACTCCGCTTTCTCTTATTGGTCTGCTAAACTTTGTCTCTACAATCACATAGCAGGAACAACCTTCCAACGTCTAGAAGCCCATGTTTGCCCTCAGTTCCTTTGAACTCCATCCCTCTATATGCTAATTATGGCTAATACAACCACAAATAGATTCGCTAGCCCAGATAGTTTTAGATTATCATCTAGCCTTAGACTACTCCTTGGCCAAAAATAGGGGTGTCTGCTCCATAAGAAGCACTTCTTGCTGATATATATGTTAACAATTTGGGGCAGGTTAAAATTAATTTATGAAAGATGGTTCAGTAGATTAAGGTGTTTCACAAGATAACCAAGGATTTTCCACAGAAACCTCAGACACTTAAAAACCTTTGTCATTTCCTCCTAGACATGCCCTGAAGAGTGGGGGAAAGGGCTAGACAAAGGCTTCCAGCTCTTGGTTTTACTATTTACTGTATTTTTAATTACATTTTTTATTTTAAAAAAAGCTTCGGATTACATAAATGTTCATAAAAAATGTAAGGGATTCCCTTATGCCCCACTCCCTACCCCTTCCACACTATCCCACATTAACTACATCTTTCATTAGTGCAGAACATTTATTACAATTAATGAACACATATTAAAGCTTTACTAGTAACTGTGGACTATCATTTTCATTATAGTTTATACTCTGTCCCAGCCAAGTTTGTATGTTATGACAAAATGTATAATGGTCTGTATCCGCGATTGCAATGTCATGCAAGACAATTCCAATGTCCCAAAAAGGCCCCATATTATACCTATTCTTCCCTCTCCCTCCCCTCAGAACCACTGGTGGCCACTGTCTTTATATCAATGGTACAAGTTCTTCCATTGCTAGAATTATAAGTCTATAGTAGAATAATAAGTCTACTTTAGTCCATTGTTCATTCCCCAATCTTGAGAATTTGGGAATGGTGATACTTACTCTGCTTCTAATTGAGAGGGGGTTTAGATTCCATGGGGCAAATGGACGGAACTATCTTGTTTGTCCATCATCATCTCCTTGTTAGTTGTCCTGCGTGAATTCAGTGAACTGTAGAGTAAGTGTTGAAACTTTACTGAGAGTCAGGGCTCAATTGACACATGGACAGACCAAAGATTTAAGTCTTTGGGACATTTTTATCAAGTATAGTGTTAATTATAGGTTCAAATAAAAGGGGCAGAAGAGCCATGTGTAAGTAAACTATAAATGAACCTAATTGTGTTACACTGGGAGCATAAATTCCAACGTAAGACCCACTGACAGAGTGCCGAATTCCTGAGCCTGTCTTTCCTATAGTATCTAGATGTCTCTAAAGCTCAGGGGGCCTGCTACTTGAGTCACTGTTCACTGTGGCGGTCAATGAGATCCTGCTGAGAAGGGCATAAGCATAACCTCTGGAATGACTTCTAGACTCACTTTGAAATCTCTTAGCCACAAAAACTGATTTGTATTTGCCATTTTCCCCTTTTGGCCAAGGTCTTTTTCCACGTGCATCACTAGTTGGCAATTGGTAATAATCCCTCAGTATTGCCATTTAAAAAATAAAAACCAATATCCTCAAGTATCTCATGCATTGGCTCAATAGTTCTACTCCCTTGGTAGTAAATATATCAGCCACCCAAAATACCACTGTTGTCCAAATATATGATGCCAAAACATGAAGGGGTGAATTGTAATAATTGTCAATTTTTTGTGTGCTGCTGCAACATCCATCTTACTTTGACTAAGTCATTTGCCTCAACAGTGACCTTTGGCCTAGATAATAAGCAGCACTCCAGCCCTCGAGAAACACTTCTCCAGAGCCCAAACCTCTTTCTGCAGTCACCATACATTCCACGCACACACTTCAACCAGAACCCACACCTGGTCTCAAATGGTAAGTTCGCCTTCCCTCTGCCTCTGGACTACAATAAAGGCACAAACCATGGGCTCCTTTTTCTCTACCTGTTTTCTTCCTATCTGCTGCTTTAGCCACTCAAACCTATCATGCTTCTCATCCATTCTTCATGGCAACCCTCTCTCTGGGTCCTGTGTAAAAACAAAACAAAACAAAACAAAACAAAACAAAAAACTCCCTTTTCTCATGCATATGGTCTCTATTTCTCATTGTTCCACGTCTGACCTCCACTGAGACCCAAATTTGAAATCTTACTTAATTTGAAATAAGGAAGAATGTGTCCAAAGGAATGTCCTTCCAGAAGATGGGCACGCCTTTTTTAAGGTTTGGATTCCTGCTAAGGATTTTGAGGGTATCTCTTCTGGATTATGAGAAACAAGGTTTAACTAGGAATTGGGTGCTGTCAAGAGGCAGTTTAGCAATAGGGTAGCTCCAGTAATAGATGGGAAGAGCAAATGAATCAGGGGCCTCATTGATAAGAAATCACTCAAAGAAGGTCTGTTCCAGAATTTTACTGCTGATGCCTGACCTTGGGTGAAACAATGATTTCTGTAAGTGTTGTACCTGACTTTATGTCTCTCCTCCCAGACTGATTAGCTTCAGGACTGCTTTTTCTTTTTTCTTTTTCTTTATTTTTCAGCCCAATATGGTTTTCACTCTTTCAGTCTGGACGTGTTTTTACTCTTTTAACAGTCTTGGCAGATTGGAATGTTGGAAATATCATAGGCTTTGACGTTTTAAGCCTAGGTATTTCATGTACTGGTGCTAAGACTTGCAAAAATTACTTAGGTTTTCTGTACTCCAAATATCTCATATGCAAAATTTGATATTAATATTAACCTCAGAGAGTTATTTTAGGTTTAAATAATCTAAAATATTTCAAATGCAAAATATAGTGCTTTTGCATAATAGGTATTAAATATATCTTACTGTTGTTGCTGTTGTTATTGTTAGATTTCGAAATATCTGGCAGTGAAGTTATATTACAATTGGGCTCCCTGTTGTTTTCTTTTTAAAAGATAAACTATTAGAGCCAAAGAAATTTTTTAGCTGACTATGAAAAGATAAAAAAAATTGTGGTGGTCAGCAGCCTAGTGGAATAGAACTTTGAAGGTCAGAACAAAAAGTTCAGATTCAGTCTACGAGTTTGATAGAAGATATGGAGCAATGTGCACTCTGGGAAATGTTTCAAATACCACCTCAGCTTGTGTGAGTGATGTGACTATTATATTTTTGTCAAATTTGACACTATTCGCCTATCTCATATCAGAGCATTATCTGAAAAGAATAGGCTTTTCCAAAGTGCCAAGTTGTCAAAATGTTTCAATACCCTTAACAAAATTGTTGTATTTAGCTCTATGGTACACCTGTATCCGTGGGAAAAAAAGGCCCTTTAGTGCTACAAAAATTACACAGGAAAATGAATGGAAGAAAAAGAACTATCCCAAGACTTGATGACACTATGTTGATGTCTCTTTGAATATTCTACATTTGTGTTTCTTTAAATTGATGAAATGAAATAACTGCTTCCTAAATCAGAAGCCTAGAGATCAGCCAGTCCAGTTCTTATTAAAAACTCATTACCTTTCTCTTTAGCATACTTCACGCCTTTTCAAGGAATAAGACTCGAAATAGGAAAATATAAAAATTTCCTGGAAAATGTAATGAACTTTTTGGCTCTAATCCAACTTTCAAGATTTTCCAAGTTATGATTCATTAAAATTGATAAAATATACTATGTGAAGTATGACTGATGCACCTCTCACCCCGAAGAAATTCACTTCTTTGGAGCTAACTTGATTTTATCTAGCCAGAAACTTCCATTGAGCCTTCTCTCTGTTCTGCTCTATTCAATCATCTACTGAAATTGTTTATTAGTCATGATAAGGGAATTATGGACTGTTTTGTCAGTTAAAAAGACTGGTCAGTGACTTGTGAAATATGATCACAATTTATGACATGAATCTGTGACCTTCAAAAATTCTACCTGGGAAGAAATTTAAAAATCATCAGGTCTCATAGAATTTAACTAACTCTTTTGTAATCCAATTATGGCTTTATTCATAGAAAGTCATAAGTGAGGCCTTTAGGGTTATGTTAGCAGACAATTGAAAATAATTTTCTCCATGAATTCTTTCTGGATTTCAATGAAATTTGGTCAAACTCTCTATGTGTGTAGTCCATATGGCAGTGGGGTGAAAGGGTTAAATAGAAAAAAACTTTCATCCATCAGGGCTGAGAAGGAGAGCTTTTTAATGGTGCCATGCAAGATATTTCTTAGTGTCCTTCCTTCTTCCCAAAGGGAAATCTGTTTGTAGCTTGGACCCAAGTCAAGAAGAGACTATTTTCTGAGAGTAAGAGATTAAAATGACCCCCTCAACTCAGAGCAGAACACAACACAATGATGTGCAATACTCAAACAGCAAGTGGCAGGGTTGCACAGAATTTAGGCATTCCCAGGGTTGGTAGGAATGGTAGGCAGGAAGCAATTTTGGGTATTCTATTAGCAGGTTATAAAGGCTCCTTAGTAATATCACAGATGAAGAAAGCACTTAAAGGGAAATTTGAGTAAGTGTATAGGGGCAGAATAAAATATGCATGCATGAAATAAGAAAGTGATAATGTAGAGCAGACAGAAAAATAAACAAGGAAAGAGAAAGCAGGCCTATGAAAGATACTAAGTGCTTTAGTTGTACTGGTAAGGAGTTTCCATCATTTGATAGGCAAAACTAGAAAAGTAAAACCTGAATAAACAAAAACACACACCCCTTCTTCAGAATTTGTGGCATATTTTTATAGTTGAATCTATATATATGTATTTTTCCCATGGTATGGATTCAATTCCTTTCAAAATGTTTGCTATCCTTTTGAAGTCTAATTTCAAAAATCACCTCAGGTGTTTGGTTTTTTTTTTTGTATTTTAGATAGAGAGATGAAAAATTTGATTGATGGCTTACTCTTGATTTAGAAGAAGCTACTAAATTATTATTTTCCATATTAATGCACATAATCTAGAATTTATAATAGAAAATTTGCCAAGCAAAGCTTCTCTCCATCAGATTTTGTCTAAGCAAATTATTATTTAAAAGTATAGATTAATTTAAATTTTTATTTGAAACATTATATAGAGATTTTAATTAAATCATTACTTGTGATCCAGCTCTAATTTTTTAACTAAAGAGACATTCGACTTTGAGTAATTAACCTAACCTCTCTTTGGCCCTGTTTCATCATTTATAAGATAGAGTTTAAATCCAGACAAAATGTGTTAAGAACCACTTGCTTCTAAAACATTACTCAAGATGAAAATACGTGTACTTGCAAGTTTTTGCTTCAATCTAATTACATAACAAAAGTTCAACTATTTAAAATATTGTTAACATTTTGTATTGTTAGGCAAAGATACCTATCTGACATTATTTTAAACTCTATGAGACATAATCATATCACTTCCATAATAAAATATTTCCATACTCCAGGTCAAGGCATATTCTCTGTTGCTTTTCCACCTGTTCTTCCCTTTCTCTGGTGTACTCTTTCCTATACTCTTTGCCTACATATCTCATTCTTATTTTTAGTTTGAAATAACTGCTTCGAAAGAAGACTTCCCTGGCCTCCTAACCAGAATGAGGTCATGAGATTGAATTTTGAATGTGTGTGGAAGAGATTTTATAGCTGAATACACACACACATTACACATATTTCTACGGTATAAGTTTTGCACCCAGTAGGGGCCCACTAGAACCTCCTCCTCTCTTCCCCTAACTGCTGGTTGGATGTAGCCACCCAAGGCAGCATTGCAAGGAACATGTTGAAGGCGTCAGAAGCTTCATCAACCTGGGTCCCTGAATCAGTGCCTGAGCAGAACAACCATGCTCCAGGCCCAGCATCTTTTGGGTTTATGCAAGCGGGAAGGAAATTGCTGTTGCATTAAGCCACTTGGATGAGTGGGTTTATCTGCTGTATAAGCTCATGTTACCCTGAGAAATACCATACCCACAGCCCCTATTGCACTATGTTGTAGCTACTTTATTTATGTGTACTGCCACTAGTCTTTTGAACTACTTCTGATTTGCTCAGTAATAAATCTCCAGGGATTAACATGGAACATAACATAGAGTTGCCACACGCAAAAAAAAGTTCAATTAAATAATTAATTAGGACTATGATTATGATTTTATAAGAATCCCTGTTGTAATGATATACCTTACATATGGGAACACCAATTACATTGAACGAGACTATGTATTTTTCTCCCCACGCACCGTATCTTGCAAGCATTGTTGGCACAGAATTATATTAAGCAATCTAATTAACAAATACTCAGCATCTAACAATATTAAGGTTGTTAGCTCATATGTAAAGCTGACAAATTCTTTTCTGCTGGCACCATGTCCCAAGTATTTTTCGACATGTTTTTCTTTAAAGAAAATGACTCTGGTCATGAGGACATTTTCAAGTCTGAGCACAGCCTATCTACATGGTCTCCTGACAGTGACCTTCTTATCGCTCAAGTCCTGAGGGGGTCTCCACTTTATATCCACCTGTGGGTTTTGATTGAGCTTCTTTCAATTCTTTATCATGTCATCACATCTTCATTCATTCGTCAAATACTTATTTAGCACCTAATATGTGCTGGAATTATTTTATACATGGTGGATAAACCAGTGAATTAGATGTTCTTGCTCTCTAGACTCATTACCTTTCAATCAGAAAAGTTATCAGGTATTTGTAATTCACTATAGTAAGTGTTATATGAGACGGTAAGTGGACAGTTAAAAAAATGCAAAGGAATATAGGGCTTTTTGGATAAAACAAAAGCCTAAACAAATCTTTGTAGCTTTCTCTTCCTTTGTAAATCAAACTCCCAACTTTCATTTACATATGAAAAATTTGCTGGAGCTCACAGGCAAGTGAGGGTGAGGAATAGGTCTTGGGTTTGCTGGGCCCTGAATTGAGAGCTGGCAAAGGGCATTTTCCTGAGTAGGAGGAGACTTAAGATACCACAGTTACTGGATAGACCTTGGTGTCAGAATCAATGGATGCCCAAGTGGAAGCATAATGCTGGCTGATGTGTTTCTGGCAGACCTACTGGTTTTTACGAATACTGAAAAGTATCTCACAGGAACTGAGGAGGTACTCTGTGTCCCTTCTCTTACTGAAAATCTTGACCTTCGTAGCTGAAGAATAGGCAGAAGAGAAGCTTCCTTCTGGTGTTTCTATAGGGAACCAACAACTTGTGGCCTGGAATACTGAGAGCTCAGATGGCCAGAGACTGCTAATCCTCCACCACCCTAAAATATACCTCTGCTTGAGATATCCTGGACATCAGATATGACTCCCATGGGTTAACAGAACCAAGAGTGAAAAATAAGAAAGAAAGAAAAATGGCAAATAACAAAGCCCAAAAGGGGTGCTAAAGTCAGAGAAAGGAAAAATAAATAGGACAATCAGAACAAGGAGTGGACATCCGTGATAGTTTAAAGGAGATTGGTTGGCAGCAAATAATCCTAGAGCCAAAACAAAGACATTAAATTTTAAGAGTTGGCAAAGATTTTTTGGCAAAGAAAAGCTTCACTATTTAGATGGGAATTAGTGGCTCAGAAAATCAAGAGAAAATATACACCAAACTAGAGATATAAAAAATAGACAGTAATTACAGAAGGGAAAAATAATAACACTAGCTATCAGATCTGTATACCTAAGATATGAATACAAAGAGTTCCAGAATGAGAACAGAAACATTGGCAGAGAGGGGATGATAAAACAAATAAGAGCAGAATAGTTCCCTAAGGTAAATAAAGACTTGGTTATGAATATTGAACAGGCTCATTTGAATTCCAGAGAGGTTTGATTAGAAAAGATACCCACCTATGCTTATGCTGGTAAAACTCCTGAACACGGAGGATAAAGAAAAGAACTTTTCAAAACCTGGCAGAGAGACAGGAGAGAAAGGGATTTACAAGGGAAAGGTATCAGGCATCAGGAACCTGAAGCCTGAAGCGTCATCTATAAGCTACAGAAAGAAAAGGTGACAACCCCCAAATTCTATACTAAAAGATACATTTCACCTGTCAAAATAATTTTTAAAAATTGCAGCGTAGAGCATCTATACACGCTGTATGAGGAAAATGCTCATGTAACTAAACAGTTATTGAGTCAAAACAGAGAACACAAGATGAGAGAAAATAAATAGAAGAAGAATAATGGGAGATAAAACTCTTATTCATTTTGATTCTATACATATATGCATATATATAATACATATACTACATATACACATATATGTACATTGAAAAAATGCATGATACAGTAAGCATGCTTGATAAATAAGAAATGTTTGAATTAAATAATCATGTTGCAAATTATGCTAATAATTTGGATTTTACCTATTTAATTAATTAAACAAAATCTAGGAGTTAGAGGGAAAAGTAGTAAAAGTCAAAGTTTTTAAGGGCATGTGGTACAAAGATGTTTATTTCAGCACTATTTATAGAATCAAAAGGTGGAAGTAAGTATTAATAAGTCATGGCATGTACGCACCATGAACATTATGTGGCCATTAAAAATAATGAGTAGTAATTATCACCATTCTCTTGGAGAGATTTACACAATTTATAGTTCAGTCAAAACACAAGATACAGAGTTGCAAATATGAAATGAATCTCTTGTATGTTTGTGTGCGTGTTTGAGTGTGGCTGTGCATACACTCATGTAAATGATTATATGAGCATTGAGAAAAAATGGAAGGGGTAAACAACAGCTGTTAATATTGGTAGTCTTCTCGGAGGAATGATAGGAAGCCAGGAGAAAGATGGAAAGAGGCACACAAATGAAATAAAGGATACTTGTATTCAAACCAGTACTTGAAAGAAATAGGTATTATGTGATTACACTGATGCAAAAGTGTATGTCTGGGGGCAATGTGCAAGGTTGTATGTAGAGAAAGATCCATGAAAGGATGGGTAGCAAAACTTTAATGGTGGTTTTCTAGAGGTAGTGCTCCTCAGGAAGTGTGTACTGGTATGGTTTGGATCATGTCACCCACAAAAATAATTTTAAGTCCCAGTCCCCAATTTGTAAATCGGATATCTGAAGATGTTATTAGTTAAGATGAGGCAAAACTGCATTAGAGTGAGCCCTAATCCAATACGCCTAGAAGTCAGTATAAAGAGAAGAAATGTGGACACAGTCAGGAGGAGACAGACAGGAAGGGAGACAGCATGTGACAGACGCAGAGACTGAGTTATGGACTACAGACAAGCCACCACCAGAACACTGCAGACTTCAGAAAAAGCAGGATCCTACTGACACCTTGATTTTGGGCTTCCAGCTACCAAAATTTTTGAGATAATAAATTCCTGTTGTTTAAGTCAACCAGTTTGTGGTACACTGTACACTGTTACAGTTTCTCTGCCAAACTGTACTTTATCTATCTATCTATCTATCTATCTATCTATCTATCTATCTATCTATCTAATTATACAAAACTATTTTCACAGTGTAAAAATTCACAGAGGACTATTAAGGGTGTATTAATCAGGGCTCTCTAGGGAAACAGAACAGACAGGATATATCTGTATATACTATGAGGTTTTATAAAATTCTCTCATGTGACCATGAGGATGCACAAGTCCAAGTTCTGCAAGGCAGGCTATAAACCAGGGGTTTTGATGAAGGTGCTTGATGAGTTCCCAGGAGGCACTGGCTGTCTGAAGTAGAGATGGGAATTCTTCCTCCAAATACTGAAATCTTTCTCTTGCAAGGCCTTCAAATGATTTGGATGAGATTTCCCTCATTGCTGATGGCAATCTTCTTAGTTAACTGTAGATAAAAAACAGTCATCTATGAAATCAACTCACTGATGATTAAAGTCAATGAAATGCTCTTGTAGTACAATAGTACAATTATCCCAGTGTTTGCTGACCAAACAACTGGGCACCATTACCTGGCCTAGTAGAGATATTAGCCTAACCATCACAACATACTATCATAATTATCCAATACTGAGCACATACAAGGTGTCAGTAACTAGCCTTACAGCTTTATATGTAACATCATATTAATTGTCACAAAATTCCTATAAAATAAATATTATTACCATTTGACAATTGAAGAAACTGAGCTGAAGGAAGGCTCTGTCTCATCAAGATGATAGGGTTAGTCTGTCTCCCCTAGAAGCCTTTCTTTTGCATATCACTCAGCATTTACTTATACCTGCCCTTTCACCATTGCTTTCTTCACCCTCCTAGGTACTCTTTCTCCCTCTCTGTGACATTTACCTGTAAGTAGTTTTGTTTTGAGAGGTTCTACTTGCACAATCAGTGTACCAACACCTCTCGCTTCTACTTCCTGGGCATTACTGTGGTGTTAATTCTGATACACTATGACTAGAATATCAATTTAATGTGTTGTTTCCTTTTCCAGGGACATTTCACCAATTTTTCCTTTACGTAATGTAGTTTCTTCAAATTTATTCATGTAGAAATGTCATTATGTGTGAATAAACAAAAAAAAAAAAACAAAATCCAACTTAATTTTTTTCTGGCTTAGTAATTCACATAAAATGAAACCTCTTGGAAGTTTCAAGATGTTCAAAAGTGACCTCGGAAGACTTAAGAGTTACTGCATCTGCTTCTTGCGTATCTAAACAGATTGAGAAATTGCTTTTATTCATCAGGGGGGCGGTTTACAAGACTCTAATTTCTTAAGTGTCAACCTCTCAATTCTAGCCTTCAATTATCAAGAAGGGCTTTGTAAAATTGTTTCCTTCCATGAAACATTAGCTGAAGTCAGGACAGTGCTTTAAATGGCACTAACATTTTTCACAAAAGATCATTGAAAAATTATTAATACTTATGGATTGCTCACCATGTTTGATATTATGCCAAGATAAATACACGTGGTGATTCCAGCTTTAACTGGAGCAATAAAAACTTGACAGAAGCCTGGTAAAGAACATTATCTTCTCTCTTATACAAGATGAGAAAATAATTGCTTTTATTTATTTAACTTGCTACCAAGAAAATCCATTACTAGAGTAAAAATATTGTATATGTGAGAGAGTAGAGGTTATTGGTTTGTTTTGTAATAAAATTAATTTTGTATAGAAATGCACTGTAGGAAATATTCTACCTTAGAGAATTTATGCTACTGATAGTTGACATATGCCCTGTCCCCATTGAATGAAGCTAGAAAGTATAAGTACATGTACTTGTTACAACAGATCTTATTATCTAAACATTTTCTCTAATGAGTTGCAAATGTTTACTCAAAATTCAGTGTCTGAATTTTTTTTTTAAAGCACATCTGTGGAGAACCAACAAGATGGTGGCAGAATAAGGAGCTCTTGAGTCAGCTGCTGCTACAGGGAAGTTAGTAAACCCAGAGCTCTCTGGAGCTAGTTGAAGCACCTCTTTGGGGCTCCAGGAGGCCAGAAGAGCATCCCACAACATCTTTGAAGGATTGGAAGGAGCAGGCTGCCCATTTGCAAAGAAGACTGGTAAGTAGAGTGCTCCACACCCCAGACGCAAGTGCCCATCCTCCACTGGAGGCACAAGCTGTCTTGGGAGCTGTTGGGCAGCTGGAATTGAAAGCTCCACTTCTCCAAAACGGGGTAGGAAGAGACGGTTGGGCACCAGTTTCAGCTACTGATGAGTAAATTCAGTGGGCTACAGTATAATCCTGAGGCCAGCTAAAGTTTGAGCCTGTTCAAGTAAGAAGGAGGCCAGAGCCGCCATCTTAACTCCACTCCTGGCATGAGGGGAAGTGCGGCAGACTGAAAACCCCAGTGCTGATGGGGATGGGCTTCTTCCCATCCAGATCATCTTGCAGGTCTAGCCTAGGCCCCAGTGCCATCTCTGGGAGGGAGGAAGCTGGGGGCCTGTGCCAGCCTTTCCGGGAAATTGCCAGCCAAGCTGAGGAGGCCGGTGATTATCCTACTCTGGCTGCATGAGCTGCCCCAGGAGCTGTTCTGTGATGGGAATTGGAAGCTCCATTTCCCAGAAACAGGTGAGGAGGAGACAGTTGGCTGCTGATTTTGGCTACTGATTGGTAGATTGCTCTGGCTAACATAAAACCCTGGGAACAGGTGGGGTGTGAACCAGCCCAAGTCAGGAAGAGGCCAGTAGCCGCCATTCTTACTCCGCCCCCAGTCTGAGGGGAAGCCGGGCTGACTGAAACTCTCAGGGTCCACAGGAACAAGTTTCTTTCACACAGATCAGCCTACAGCACTAGCCTAGGCTTCAGCCCTGCCTTTGGCAGGGTGGAGCCTGAGGAGCCCTGCACCAGCCTATACAGGGAACCACAGGTAACTTTGGCTGGCATAGACTGAAAATCAGAAGTCTACCAAGGCAACTGTAGTCATCTTGGACCTGCAATGCATAGATTCCTACCCACACCTGCAGCTCCATCCCCATACCAGGCAGGGGAGAAAGGGATGTGAATCTTCATCAGTTTCTCTGGGCAACTATAGTCTGGGCCTGCACTTGGATTATTCCACACAGCTGTGACTCTGTCCCTACCCATAGCAAAGCAGAAAGTTGGAAGAAGCTTTATTGGTCCCTGGTGCAATGAGAGCAGCTTGAGCCTCCACAGCTTACAGCACCAACTACGTGCTTGGCTCCTACTGCACAACCAGCAAGGGAGAAAGGATAGGAAGCACTAAACTAAAGAGAAAAACTGTACCCGGAATAAATACTCTAGTAAGCCTGATGCAAAGACACCAACAAAAAATTACAATCCACGCTAAGTAACAAAAAACTATTGCCCAGATAAAGGAACAAGATTAGCCTCCAGATGACATAAAGGACTTGAGACAACTAATTATAGATGTTGAAACAAATCTCCTTAATAAATTCAATGAGATGACTAAAGAGATTAAGGATATTAAGAAGATGTGGGGATATATTTGGGTGGGATTTTGTGGGCTTGAGGGGGGCTAGAGATGGGAGGGTGGGTCAGATGGCCTAAGAAAGTGGGTGGAGGGGGGGAACATGTGAACATAGGGGATTGTCAGGTATGGGGTTGAAATTATAATGTAGAGAAAACTCTCTAGAAAATATAATATGGAAGGCTACCTGTTAAAGATGTTTAAGAGCAGGCATCTAACACAGGGCAAGCTTCTAGGGAGTGTGTGAGTGCTCATTTTGTCATAATGGGTTATATCATTGGGTGGAAACCCATACAATGGGAGTGAGGGTATACCAACGTCATGGGGAGGACTGATGATCTCAAACAGAGGGAAGTGGATCTCTGGAGATAATTGGTAGCTCCTAATGTGTTCGGGCAGTCGAGTATGTCAAGCCCTCAATATTGCTGCAAGTATTTCTGAATATGGTCCTTCAGGTAATGATGATTGATTGTCACAGTGGGCCCTAAGGGTAGGGGAAAAGAGGTATTGAATAGATGGAATCAGTGTAACTGTGGGGCAATGGAAGTGTTCCACAAGATCATGCAATGATGGATATAGGACATGTTAAATTTCACCAAAAATGTAAAAAAGTCTATAGGCTAAAATGTAAACCATAATGTAAAACATGAGATAACTAAAAATTTAGAAAATTGCATAGCCTAAAATATAAACCATAATGTAAACTCAAATGGAACCAGTTTTGAAAGCTATTGTTTCAATATCTTTACATGAGCTACAGCAAATATAATATAAAAATGTAAAAAGATCATTGTTTGGGAAGGGAAAAAGGGTTTGATGTTGGATATGTGGTAGTACTGTGTATTGTATATGTCAATTACTATGATCTAAAACTTAGTTGAAGACAAATTTAATAATTAGGGAAAAAAAGAGAGGTTGTAGACACTCAGGAATAAATGGGAGAAATTGCCTTGCCATTGTACACTCAGGGCAACACCTATAGCAATGATGAAAGGTAAAATATCAAAAACAAAGCTTTTTCATTTTTTTGATTTTTTGATACCCCAATTTATTTGTCCTTTATTTAATTTTTCTAAATTAGTAAGTATTCTATATCTAACCTTTAAACCCTTCACTATATTCTATTTTGCTATTAATGGAATCTGGCAATATATTAGGCTTCATTTTTAAAGAAGTTTTGGACTACAGAGAGGTTCACCTATGACAGGGGAGGAACACTGATGTAGGGTGTTATTGATAGTGGGCACACAGTTGTGAGGGAGTTCTCCAGGGCATGTATACAGGGTACATAAAAATGTTTGGATATTTTTATAGTGGTTTCAGTTTAAAACGACAACTGAAGGGGTGCTGAATTCCTAGCCAGGGGAGATCTATCACATTCCCCAGTGGAAAAGCAACAATCCT
Organism: Dasypus novemcinctus; assembly: GCF_030445035.2. Lineage (NCBI taxonomy): Eukaryota > Metazoa > Chordata > Mammalia > Cingulata > Dasypodidae > Dasypus > Dasypus novemcinctus. The sequence continues at coordinate 38,614,777 of NC_080704.1, forward strand.
CCAAGAGCAATGGTAAAGACCAATAAAGACGGATGGTCCCACAATGAGTCCTTGATACTGATGGCTACAGTTTTGAGCCTGTGTGCCTGAAATATGAACTAGTCCTAGAACTGCAAGGTGCCTAACTTAAGAGTTACCTGCTGAGAGCCTCCAAGTTGTTCAAATGTGGTCACTCTCTAAGCCAAACTCAGCATATAAATGCATTACCTTCCCCCTAGCATGGGACATGACTCCTGGGGATGAGCCTCCCTTGTGCCTAGGGATTAATATCAAGCACAAACTGATGATGTAACTAGAAAAAGACTTGAATAAAAGGGTCAACTCAGACCGGCAGAATATCTCAGCCTTCATATAATATCAGGTGATAAAAACTGCTTTTTGAGTTTAGATAAAAGGGGGAAATGGAAAGGAGAAATGAATTTATATGGCTATGAGTCTTCAAAAAAGAGTTGGGAGGTCATTAGAGGGGTAACATTTAATGCACGCCTCAGTAGGTTACCAGAGACAGCCAAAGTAGATAGAAACCCAGGTACTAGTTCTCCTGAGAGCTACAGAGAACCACATGTTCTATGGTCATGGCAGATGACTCTGGAGTTCAGTGCCATGTCAGTTGGCCCTATTTTGGAGTTTGTGTTCCTGAGTGTGATGGAGTTGGACTCAGATGTGACCTTTCTACACATGCCTCTTCTGTTACTTTTACTGGACCTGTGGTTGGCACCGGGGTTGGTGTATACTCAGGAGACCTGAATCTCTGAACTGTCCATGTGACCTCCAGGCCCTGAGCCTCAGCAGACTTGCAACTCCTACCCCCTGGTTTATTGGATTTACCCTGACCGGCTAACAGGAAAGAAGGTCAACCACCACACCAGGGAGCCAAGAGTGCCTACAACTGCAAGCAGGAAAAATGCATCCATCATCCATGTGGAATCTAAGCCCCCTCTTGATGTAGAAGAGAACTAGCCATAACCATCCCAGAGTCCAAAGGCTGGTGGAATAGAGCATGGATTAGAGTGGACTTACTGGAGTACTCTTGTGGAACTATTGTGATTAGTAGTGGAAGAAATTATAGCATTGATGTAGAGAAAGTGACCACGGTAGCTGCTGAGGGTAGGGAAAGTGAAGAAGATATGTGATGTGGGGGCATTTTCAGGATTTGGAGTTGTCCTGAGTGGTGCTGCAGGGACAGATGCTGGACATTGTGTGTCCTGCCCTGACCCACTGGGTGGACTGGAGAAGAGTGTGGACTACATTGTAGACCACACTACTGTCCATGTGATGTCCAAAATGTATTCACCAGGTGCAGTGAATGTGCCAATGATGATGGAAGAGGTTGTTGATGTGGAAGAAGTGAGGTGAGGGGAGTGGGGGGTTATAGGGACCTGATATTTTTTAGTGTAATATATAAAAGAAAATAAACAAAAAAAGAGAAGATATTGGATGATTACTAAGAAGAATTTGAAACCATACATAGAAAAATAGCAGATCCTATGGAAATGAAAGGTGCAATCAATGAAATTAAAAAAACATGGGAATCATATCATAGCAGATTTGAGGAGGCAGAAGAAAGGATTGGTGAGCTTGAAGAAATGGCCTCTGAAAGTGAACATACAAAAGAAGAGATGAAGAAAAGAATGGAAAAAACTGGACAAAGTCTCAGGGAAGTAAATGACAGCAAAAGGCATGCAAACGTATGTGTCATGGGTGTCCCAGAAGGAGAAGAGAAGGGAAAAGGGGTAGAAGGAATATTTAAAGAAGTAAATGGTAGGCGGTGGACTTGGCCCAGTGGTTAGGGCGTCCATCTACCACATGGGAGGTCCGCGATTCAAACACTGGGCCTCCTTGACCCTTGTGGAGCTGGCCCATGTGCAGTGCTGATGCCCGCAAGGAGTGCCGTGCCACACAGGGGTGTCCCCATGTAGGGGAGCCCCACGCACAAGGAGTGCACCCCATAAGGAGAGCTGCCCAGCGCCAAAGAAAGTGCAACCTGCCTAAGAATGGTGCCGCCCACACGGAGAAATGACACAAGATGACGCAGCAAAAAGAAACACAGATTCCTGTGCCCCTGACAACAGAAGTGGACAAAGACAATGCAGCAAATAGACACAAAGAACACACAACCAGGGTGGGGGGGAAGGGGAGAGAAATAAATAATAAAATTTAAAAAATAATAAATAATGGTAGAAAATTTCCCAACCCTATTGAAGGACATAGATATCCATGTGCAAGAAGCACAATGTACTCCTATCTGAAAAAATCCAAATAGACCAACTCTAAGACACACACTCTTAAGAATGTCAAATACCAAAAACAAAGAGAGAATTCTGAGAACAGCAAGAGAAAAGCAATGCATAGCACATAAGGCATATCCCATAAGATTAAGTGCTGATTTCTCACCAGAAACCATGGAGGCAAGAAGACAGTGGTCTGATATATTTAAGGTACAACAAGAGAGAAACTTCCAGCCAAGTATCTTATATCCAGCAAGACTGTCTTTCAAAAATGAGGGTGAAATTAGAATATTCACAGATGAACAGAAACTGAGAGAATGTCTAAGCAAGAGCCCAGATTTTCAGGAAATACTAAAGGGTGTGCTAGGGCCTAAATATAAAAGACAGGAAAGAGGGGCCTGGAAGAGAGACTAGAAATGAAGATTATATCAATAAAAGTAACTAAATGTGTCAAAAGTGTGGTGAAAATAAAATATGGCAGATAAAACTCAAATAGTCAGAAATAAACTTAACTAATAATGTAAAGCACTTGTATTCAGAAAACTGCAAATCAATGTTAAAACAAAAATAGCCCTAAATAACTAGAAGAACATTCCATGCTCATGGATTGGAAAATTAATATCATCAAGATGTCAATTCTACTCAAATTGATATACAGATTTAATACAATCCTGATAAAAGTTCCACTGGCATTAAAGGAAAAAATTGAAAACACAATCATTAAATTTATTTGGAAGAGTAAGGAGTCCTGAATAGCCAGAAACATCATAAAAAGGAAAAGTGAACCCTCACGTCCAGACTTTAAATCATAATACCTACCTATAGTGGTAAAAACAGCACGGTACTAGCTTAAAGACAGACACAATAGACCAATGGAACCAAATTTATGGTTCAGAAACAGACCCTCACAGGTATGATCAAGTGATTTTTTACAAGTCTGTCAAACTCATACAGCTCAGGCAGAACAATCCTTTCAACAAAAGGTGCTGAAAAAATTGGACATCAGTAGCTGAAAGAATGAAAGAGAACCCCTATCTCACACCTTATCAAAAAATTAACTCAAAATGGATTAAAAAAAACCTCAAAATAAAAGCAAGAATCATAAAACTTCTAGAAGAAATTGTAGGAAAATATCTTCAAGACCTGGGGGTAGATGGTAGATTCTTAAAGGAGACAAGTGAAGGACTGAGTGGACTACTGATGTTTAAAGTATGTAGAAGTTTTAATTAGCTTTACTGTAAAGGTATGGAAATGTATAGATTGGATGGTAACACACCGTGAGTAACAGTTTATAAATGGGGATATAACTGAAAATGGTAGTCTAGTTATGTAAATGCCAACTGATAGAATGCTAGAGAATAATCTAGGAAATGGATAGCACAGTAAACCCAGAGGTGGGTGAGAATTGTTGTTGATGCTACAGATGCAAGAGTGTCCTTTGTTAGCTCAAACAAATGTATATCACTACTGCAGGGTGTTGGGAACGTGGAGACGCATGGAGAACAATACAGCCTGAGTGACCTATGAAATGTGGTTAGTAGTCATAATATAATATTCTTGCATCTATGCAAAAGATGTACTGTGTTGATACTGAGGAAGTATGGAAAATGTGAGCCAAATATACACTATGGACATGGTAACAGTCAGATGATATTAGTTTATCTGTAGCAAAAGACACACCACACTGTGGTGTGTTGATCGAGGGGTGTTGTTTGGGAATTCTGCACATGTGCATGATTGTTTTATAAGTTTACAACTTCTGTCATAAAAAATATATATATTTAAAAATAATAATAGGGTCGGTTGGGGGAAAAACACACCAAACATAAGATAAGGACTATGATTAGTAGTAAGATTTGGCAATATTCCTTCATAATTTGTAACAAATTTCTGATGACAATGCAAGGTGTTGGTGGAGGGTTGATGTACGGGGCCCCTGCATGATGCTATGCTTTTTTGCTTTGTAAGTTTATGTATGTTCATATGTAAATGATATAAAGATAATAATGATAAGATTGGTTGGGGGGAAATACTTTTTTAGTAGTAATATTTTGACAATGCTCTTTAATTATTAGTTAAAAAGTTTTAAAAACAATGCAAGTTATTGGTGGTAGGGTGAGATGTTATATATGTTTGTTTGATGTTATATATGTTTGTTTTGTAAGTTCACAACTATTATACAGTTATTGTTTATGTATGTTCATGTATGAGTGATATATTTCAATAAATTTAAAAAAAAGCACATCTGTGGGGAAGCAGACATGGCCCAACTGATAGAACATCTGCCTACCATATGGAGAGTCCAGGGTTTGATACCCAGTGCCTCCTGACCCATGTGGTAAGCTGGCCCATGCGCAATGCTGCTGTGTGTAAGGAGTGCTGTGCCATGCAGGGGCGCCCCTGCATAGGGATGCCCCACGTGCAAGGAGTGCACCCCTCAAGAAGAGCTACCCCATGTGAAAAAATCACAGCCTGCCCAGCATTGGCACTGCACACATGGAGAGCTGGCACAGTCAGATGATTCAACAAAAAAGAGATGCAGTTTCCCAGGGCTGCCTGGCAATGCAAGCGGATGCAGAAGAACACACAGTAAATGGACACAAGAGAGCAGACAATGAGGGGGAAGGAGAGTGAAATAAAATAAATCTTCAAAAAAAAAAGAAAAAGAAAAAAAGTACATCTGTACTTAACTTGTGCAGGAACCCAGGAGAGAGATATAAAATGTGCTGCAGTCTTATCTCAGCTGTTTTCTTTTCTTTTTCTTTTTTTAAAGATTTATTTATTTATTTCTCTCCCCTCCCCTACCCCACCCCGGTTGTCTGTTCTCTGTGTCTGTTTGCTGCGTCTTCTTTGTCTGCTTCTGTTGTCAGCAGCATGGGAATCTGTGTTTCTTTTTGCTGCGTCATCTTGTTGTGTCAGTTCTCTGTGTGGGCGGTGCCATTCTTAGGCAGGCTGCACTTTCTTTGTCCCTGGGCAGCTCTCCTTACAGGGTGCACTCCTTGCGCGTGGTGCTCCCCTATGCGGGGACACCCCTGCGTGGCTCAGCACTCCTTGCGCGCATCAGCACTGCGCATGGGCCAGCTCCACGTGGGTCAAGGAGGCCCAGGGTTTGAACAGCAGACCTCCCATGTGGTAGACGGACGCCCTAACTGCTGGGCCAAGTCTGCTTCCTGCTCAGCTGTTTTCTGATAGGACCATGTCTGGACTTCATGGTGTTTAAAATTTTTGTGGATTATCATTGCCAGCTTCCTCACTTTTTATCTAAGCATTTACCTTTACCAATATTTACTTATGTCAGAAGTCTGGGGACAATAATAACCCAGATGTAATTTAACGGGAAAGCAATACAATGGCCTTGCTGGCTCCCAGGGCATGATGCTCCCAACTGAACATAAGCAATACTTACAGAATATAAAAATGTTCAAACAAGGCCACCCAGTGACACCTGGAACAAGACAGAGACAAGGCCACTCTGCAAACACAAAACAAAGTAGACAACCCTTTTTTCTAACTCACAAGATTTACCACTTTTAACCAACGTCAACTAGAGTCTTACTGTAATCTTCCCACTTGATATATATACACATATATTTCCAATCATTGAATAACCTATGTTCCCTGATAATATCCAGTCCAGAAGAGGAACCTGCTATCTTAGACCTAATCCTATAATCTTAATTCTATAAGAAGCTCCTCCCAAATCCCTATTACTAAGACACTACTAAGTTTCCCTGGTATGCTATGATAGTTTCAGGCTACTATGGACCCCAGAAAAGATAATGTCCTTAGAGCTATTCATTTCTGTGAGTGTGAACCTATTGTGTGTGTTGCACCTTTTGATTAGGTCACTTCAGTTAAGGGTCTTTGGTTAGAATAATTCAGTAAAGCATAACCCAGGGTGAGTCTTAGTCCTGGAGTACTTTATAAATGGGATGAATACAGAGAGACAAACAGGGAGAAAAAAGATAAAGGAGCTCAGAGAGGAACCCACAGATGTTGGAAGAGAAAGACATAGATGGAGCAGCCAGAAGCTGAAAGCAATGGAGGCTGAAGGAGAAGGCAGAGACTGGCAGGTGCTGCCATGTGCTTTCCCTTTTGACAAAGGAATCCAGGATTGTCAACATCTGGTTTTCATAGAAAGAACATCACCTGATGCCTCAATTCAGACATTTTTCTCAGCCTTGGAACTGTAAGTATATAAGTTAATAAATCCCCATTTTAAAAGCCAACCCATTTCTGGTACATTGCTTTTGACAGCTTCTAGCAAACTAAAACATGTGTGGTCTCCCTTGCTTTAGCAAATATAAAAACCTAATATTATTTCCTTACAAGTGTATTTCAGGTGGTATTTGGTCATTTCATATATTTTATATATTATTGCATTGTTTCTTTACCTTAGAGAATATGTTTATTTAAATATAGAATAAAATCCAATTTATATCCACTACTGTGTGTATTGTGGCAAACTGTACATAGGCATACCTATTAGTAAATTTATTAAATTAAATATTTAAAGAGTAGGTGCTATAACAAACTCCTATTATGAAGAAATCCTTGGTGGATTGTGCTATTTAGAGAAATTTGTTAGGGTGTCTGGATATTATGGGAACACATTGTTTTGTTCCCTATTTAAAATACATATTCCCACTATCCAAATGTACACTATCCAAACATTTATAGGAATGGATTAGAACCAGATAAGTACAGATACTGAAATTAGGAGGAAAGGATTCATTTTGTTGCAATGTGACTGAAAAAAATAATTAAGTTGCAAATGCCAAGTTTACCCACTTTTCTTTCTTATATTGGAGCTCTTTTAACTGGGACCCTGAAAGGAAAATAAACCAGCACAGGAAGCATTTATGGTATTTTCTTTACTTTGATTAAAAACAAACAGAAATATTCTACCTCACCAGTCATGATACTCTGAACGGGAAAATTATTTAGATGGATTGAATGACGGGGAGACTGGAGTAGAAAAGTAATATTTTTATTTTACCTTTATCTGTCAGGAATGATAGAAATAAATGCTCTGTTTTATACTTTATAACAATCCAAGAAAGTAGGCATTGCTGTTGCATTTCACAGTTGGAAGTAAGAAGCCTGCCAGATCCAGAAGCTATTTTATCTGTCATTAATACATGTTTTTTAATCACAGTTATTTAATTGAGTGCTTGCAACCCAACCCTCCAGCATTACAGATCGCATCATTTCAATATCACACAGAACAATTCCAATGCCCTAAAAATGCCCTTTGTTCTACCTAATCTTCCCTCCCCATCCCCTCAGAACCTCTGGTAACCACTCTCCTTATATCAATGTTATGAGTTCTTCTGTTACTATAATAATAATAATAAGTCTACTTTGGCCCATGGTTGAATTCCCCCCCCCCCTTTGTTTGTTCATTCTTCAATCTTGAGGATTTGGGGATGGTGATACCCACTCTGCTTCAGATTGAAAGGGACTTTAGATCTTATGGGGCAGATGTAAGGGACTGTTTTGCTTTCAATTATAGACATTCTGCTTTTTGGAATGGGGGTTGTTCATGATCATCATGTCATTAGTTGTCCTGGATGAGTCCAATGAACTGGAGAGTATGTGTTGGCTTCAATTCTGCTAAGATTCAGGGCTCACCCAGCATATGAACAGACCAAATATTTAAGTCTCTGAGACTTACATTTAACTGGTATAGTGCTAATTATAAGTTCAAATAAAAGGGATAGAAGAATCATTTGTAGGGAAAATATAAATGAGTCAAACTCTATTACATTGGGGAAATTGGTTATCATGTATTCCAAGGTAAGGCCTACCAATGGGGGTGCAGACTTCATGGGGTTGCATGCCATGCTTATAGTGTCTGGATGTCTCCAGAGCCCTCAGGAGCACCCCTGCTTGAGGCACAGTTTATTGTGGCAGTTAGTGAGATCCTCCTGAGATGTGCATAAGCATAACCTCTGAAATGAATTCCCGACTCACTTTGAAATCTCTTAGCTATATAAAAATTATTTTGTATTATAGGTTTCCCCTTTTGGTCAAGGTCTTTTTCCAAATGCATTGCTAGATAGGGCTTGGTATAAATCCTTCAGTGCCAGGGAGGCTCATCCCTGGGAGTCATGCCCATGCCAGGGGGAAGTTAGTGAGCTAATTTCCTCAGTTTGCTTAGAGTCTACATTTGAGTAACAAGGAGATTTTCAGGAAGTAACTCTTTTGAAATAGATATTATTAGGTGGTTTCAATTTTACAAGAATAAGGTTCATAAATAAAAGCATTAACATTGAAGCCTTTGCATGATGGTCTGTTTTCTTTTATTAGGCTCTGCCTACATACTCTAGAGATTCTTGCCACTCTATTTGAGAATGTAGCAGAACTCCCCAGAATGGGAATTTAATATTTTGTTGGATATTATGTGGGTCTCCATCCACTGAGATAACACCTTATTACCACATGAACACATTCATATTCCATAGAGGCTTGCACCAGGTGCACTCTTCCTCACATATCTCCCCACCACCATCACCCTGCACCAGTGACCCTCGTCTGCCATAGCCGCCAACAGAACAAACACTCCAACATTGTATTTTCACTCTCGCTAGAGTTCCCCTGTTTCTTCCTCCAGCCCTCCCCCTAGTTCTATGGATGACCCAAACCACCCCTAAACCCCACTCACATTTGCTCTTCAGCATCATTGATGCCACTCACATCATTGCACCACTATCACCCCCAACATGTTCATCCACTTTATCATAGATTCTGCCCACATTGAGTACCCACATCCACTCTCTGCTCCCTTTCTATCTCATGGTAACCTATCTTCCATACTCTACCTCTTTGAGTCAGCTCAATATTCTTAGCTCATATCAGTGAGATAGTGCAATATTTGTCCTTTAGTGACTGGCTTACTTCCGTCAACATAAGGTCTTCTAGATTCATCCAAGTTAGCATATGTATGACTACTTCATTCTTTATTACAGCTGAGAAATATTTCATCATAGATATACAATACATTTTATTCATCTACTCATCCATTGATGGACACTTGGGTTGACTCCAACTTTTGGCAATTATGAATGATGCTGAGATAAACATTGGTGTGTGTATATATGTTGATGTCCCTTCTGTCAATTCTTATAGGTATATTCCTAGGAGTGTAATTGCAGATCATATGGTAATTTTATACTTCCTGAGAAACCAACAAACCATCCTCCACAGTGGCTGCACCATTCTACATTCCCAAAAAGAGTGGATGAGTGTTCCTATTACTCCACATACTCTCTAACACTTGTAGTTTTCTTGTTTTTTTTAAAATTTTATTTATTTTTTGTCTTTATTTTTTTAATGTTACATTCAAAAAATATGAGGTCCCCATATACCCCCCACCCCCTCACCCCACTCCTCCCCCCATAACAACAATCTCCTCAATCATCATGAGACATTCATTGCATTTGGTGAATACATCTCTGAGCACCACTGCACCTCATGGTCAACGGTCCGCATGGTCAATGGTCCACTCCCACAGTCCTCCCAGTGGGCCATGGGAGGACATACAATGTCTGGTAACTATCCATGCAGCACCACCAAGGACAACTCCAAATCCCAAAAATGCCCCCACATCACATCTCTTCCTCCCACTCCCTACCCCCAGCAGCCACCATGGCCACTTTCTCCACACCAATGCCACATTTTCTTCAATTACTAATCACAATAGTTCATGAATAGAATATCAGAAAGTCCACTCTAATCTATACTCTATTTCTCCATCCTGTGGACCTTAGAATGGTTGTGTCCACTCCACATCTATATCAAGAGGGGGCTTAGATTCCACATGGATGCTGGGTGCAATTCTTCTGCTTTCAGTTGTAGGCACTCTTGGCTTCCTGGTGTGGTGGTTGACCTTCTTCAACTCCATGTTAGATGAGTGGGGTAAGTCCAATAAACCAGAGTGTAGGAGTTGCAAGTCTGTTGAGGCTCAGGGCCTGGCTATCACATGGTCAGTCCAGAGATTCAGGTCCCCTGGGTATACATTAAACCCCAGCACCAACTACAGTTTTGGTAAAAGTAACAGGAGAGTCAAGAGACCCTCCTCTTGACATAGAGGTGCAATGGACACAACCAATCCAATGTCCACATAGAAGAGGTGGCATTGGATTGGGAAAAGTGGACATAATGGACAAAGGGTATGGGGAAAGGCAGGAAGAGATGAGAGGTGGAGGCGTCTTCGGGACATGGAGCTGCCCTGGATGGTGCTTCAGAGGTAATCACCGGACATTGTAAATCCTCACAGGGCCCACTTGATGGAATAGAGGAGAGTATGGGCCATGATGTGAACCAATGTATATGAGGTGCAGAGGTGCCCAAAGATGTACTTACCAAATCCAATGGATGTGTCATGATGATGGGAACGAGTGTTGTTGGGGGGGGAAGAGGGGGGGTGGGGGGGTGGGGTTGAATGGGACCTCACATATATATTTTTAATGTAATATTATTACAAAGTCAATAAAAAATAAAAAATTATAAAAAAAAAAAAAAAGTAACAGGAGAGACTTGTGGACAAAGATCACATCTAAGTCCAGCTCCATCACACAAAAACACAAACTCCAAAGTAGGGCCAACTGAGATGGCACTGAACTCCATCTGCCATGACCATAGAACCTGTAGGTCTCTGTAGCCCTCAGAAGAACCAGTACCTGGAGTTGTATCTACTTTATCTGTCTCTGGGTTTCTTCTCAGGTGTGCATAAGGGCAACCCTTCTGATAACCTCCCAGCTCTTTTTGGAGACTCATAGCCATATAAACTCATTTGTTCTTTCCATTTCCCCCTTTTATTCAGGTCAAAAAGCATTTTTAACTCCTGGTATTATATGTAGACTGAGATATTCTGCTGGTCCAAGTTGACCCTTTTATTCAAAGTCATTTTCTAGTTACATCATCAGCGGGTACTTGGTAGTAATCCCTTGGCGCAAGGGAGGCTCATCCCTGTGAGTCATGTCCCATGCTGGGGTGAAGGCAACACGTTTACATGCTGAGTTTGGCTTCAAGACTGGCCGCATTTGAGCAACACGGAGGCTAAGCGTAAGATGACATTTCATTGTAGATTTGGTATGCATTTCCCTAATAGCTAGTGATGTTGAGCATCTTTTCATGTGCTTTTTATCCATTTGTATTTCCTCTTTGGAATAGTGTCTATTCAAATCTCTTGCCCATTTTTAAAATAGGTTGTTTGTCCTTTATTTTCAAGATGTAGGATTTCTTTATATATGCTGGATATTAGGCCCTTATCAGGTAAGTGCTTCCCAAATATTTTCTCCCATTTAGTGGGCTGTCTTTTTATTTTCTTGAAAAACTCCTTTGAAGTGAAAGTGTCTTTATTTTTGAAGAGATCCCATTTATCTATGTTTTCTTTCATTGCTCATGCTTTGGTTATAAAGATTATGAAACCATTTCCTACTACAAGATCTCATAGATGCTTTCCTACATTGTCTTCTAGGAGCTTTATGGTCTTGACTCTTATATTTAGGTCTTTGATCCATCTTGAGCTAATTTTTATACAGGGCATGAGATGGTGATCCTCTTTCATTCTTTTGGATATTGATAACCAGTTCTCCAAGCACCATTAGTTAAAGATACTTTTCTGTCTTAGTTGAGTGGGCTTGGTGTCCTTGTTGAATATCAGTTGGCCATAAATGTGTGAGTCTATATACGAACTCTCAGTTTGGTTCCATTGGTCAGTAGGTCTATCCTTGCGCCAATACCATGCAGTTTTGACGACTGTAGCTATGTAGTATGCTTTAAAGTCACATACCTTAAATCTTAAGTTCTAAACATTATGCTCTTAAGACTTCAGGAGAAGGTGGGCAAAAAAAGGTAGTAATTCTTGAAAATAAGACATGAGGATAACCAACATAAATATGCTTACTATCAACTGTGATTAGGAGAAAGAAGTGGCTCAAAGCTTTATAGCAATTTATTGCAATTCTGGTTCCCCATGCTATAGCTGTACGTAAAAAATGTTCCTGAAAAGACAGAATATTTTAAAGTAAAGGTATAGTTTAGTTAAAGCTAGTTTTACAAAATGGCAAAAGTGTATTTTATATCACTCAGTGGTTTTATTGTGTCCTACAAAACAATGTGTTCAAGTTCTAATCCACAGTTCTCTGAAGATGAATTTATTTTTAAGTAGGATCTTTGAAGATGTGCTTAGTTAAGATGAGGCCAAAGAGGAGCAGTGTGAGCCCTAATCCAATATGACTGGTGTCCTTTTAAGAAAGGGAGACCTGCACACTGACAGATACAAAGAAGAATGCCATTTGGTGACTGTGACAGAAATTGAAGCCCAAGGATTGCCAGAGAACCCCCAGAGGCTAGAAAGAGGCAAGGAAGAATTCTCTCTTACAGATTTTCGATTTCTAGACTCAAGAATTGTAAGATAATAAATTTCTGTTATTAGAGTGTTTCAACAATGGCAATGGAGGGATACTGGTATGGGATACCAATGACAGATGATATATGACTGACAGGGAGCTGTACAGAACATATGTCCAGGGTGCATGGTAATGTTTGGATATACTCATAGTGGCAACAATTAAAAACCACAGTAGGGGGGGTACTGGGTTCCCGGCCAGTGGTGCTCTGTCGTGGTCCCTAGGGGAGCAGCGACAGTCTCCCAGGTACAGTGGTGGGGACCGGGAGGGAGTGAGGGTTCAACAGTGAGCCCCTGATACTAAAGACTATGCTTGTGAGCTGATAAACCCAAAATAATAACAAGGCCTAGAGCAACTTTGTGCCTGGGAATTCCCTTCTGTCAGCCTTCATGTTACTCAAATGTGGCCAGTCTCGAAGCCAAACTCAGCATGTAAATGCAATGCCTTCCCCCCAGCGTGGGACATGACACCCGGGGATGAGCCTCCCTGGCAACGAGGGACCACTATCAACTACCAACTGATGATGCAACTGGAAAATGACCTTATATGGAAGGTTCAATGCGGATCAGCAGAATATCCATGTCTACATAAAATACCATGACTTTAAAATGCTGTTTGACCTAAAGTAAGGGGGAAATGGAAAGGAGAAATGAGTTTATATGCCTACGAGTTTCTAAAAAAGAGTCTGGAGGCTGGCAGAAGGTTTGCCCTCATGCACAACTGAGCAGAGTCAGAGAGACAGATAAAGCAGATACAACCCCCAGATATTGGTTCCTTTGAGGGCTAAAGAGACCCATGGGAGTTATGGTCATGGCCGATGGGGTTAACTACCAGGGCAGATGGCCCCTCTTTGGAAATGGTGTTTATGTGTGATGAATCTGGACTCAGATGGGATCTCCCTTCATAAGACTTTCATGCTAATGTGCTGGAGGTGCAGTTAATGTTGGGGTTTAAGATATATTTAGGGGATTTGAATCTCTGGACTGACAATGTGATAGCCAGATCCTGAGCCTCAACAGACTCCAGCACCTACAATCTGATTTATTGGACTTACCACACTCAGCTAAGATGGAGGTGAAGAAGGACAACCACCACACCATGGAGCCTAGAGTGATTACAACTGAAAATGGGAGGATTGCATCCAGCATCCAGGTGGAATCTGACCCTCCTCTTGACATAAAGGTGCAATGGACACAACCAATCCAGTGTCCACATACAAGAGGTGGCATTGGATTGGGAAAAGTGGACATAATGGACAAAGGGTATGGGGAAAGGCAGGAAGAGATGAGAGGTGGAGGCGTCTTAGGGACATGGAGCTGCCCTGGATGGTGCTTCAGAGGTAATCACCGGACATTGTAAATCCTCACAGGGCCTACATGATGGAATAGAGGAGAGTATGGGCCATGATGTGAACCAATGTATATGAGGTGCAGAGGTGCCCAAAGATGTACTTACCAAATCCAATGGATGTGTCATGATGATGGGAACGAGTGTTGTTGGGGGGGGGGGGGGAGAGGGGGGGTGGGGGGGTGGGGTTGAATGGGACCTCACATATATATTTTTAATGTAATATTATTACAAAGTCAATAAAAAATAAAAAAATTAAAAAAAATAAAATAAATAAATTTCTGTTATTTTGAGCCATCCAGTTTGTGGTCATTTGTTATGGCAGCCTTGGGAAACTAAGACAGTTTGGGGACCTGGAAAATCGTATGGTGCTATAACATACCTAAAATCATGGAAATGGCATTATAATTTGGTAATGGAGGGAAACTAAAAGAATGTTGAGGTGCTGGATGGAAAAAAAGATCTTGGGTGATTTCATGATGAGCAGAGCCTTCCAGCCAACCCACAACAAATGTGCAACAAAAGTGAGAAATAATTGTTTTTTTATGCAACTGGTATTTGGGGCCTATTTTGTCTATAGCATAACCTAATCTAGCACGGTTGACACACAAGAGCACATTCCTGTGTATATGGGCATAACCATACCTAGCGCAGTATAGTCCATAGCTCTATGGGCAAAGAGCATAAGATAAAAGGCCTGATATATATAGTCCAGACAAAAACATCTCTCACTCAGAAGTGCAATGCAAATGCACAAATGTGCAGAATACAAAGAAACAGAAGAAACGTAATTTCACAACAGCAGCAGAAGCAGCAGGAGGTATAGTAAAGACTGAGAACTTTGTTCATTAGAAGCAGGACTTGAGTAAATGCAGAGTTAGAGGAGTTTATGATGTGATGGGACTTGGGGAGTGATAGGTGTGAGGGTTGGGTTAGTCAGAAGTACAAGAACTTAATGAACTGCCCCTGCCCTGGGCACCTTCCTGTGTACATCTCTTTTATGAATTTTGGTTACATCGTACTTTTTACTTGAGTGTGTTGAGATTCTGTTTACTCTGCTGAGGTCTGTAAGGCATGATTCCCCATGGGTAGGAATATATTCTCCTACTATGGCATGACATCCCTGATGCCAGTCATTCAAGAAAAAGAAGGTATCTCAGATAGGAAATAGGGGTGCTATATTAGTTTCCTACAGTTGCCATAACAGAGCATCACAGATGTGATCAGCTTGCTGTGCCACAGGCAATGTCATATGCCTCACTTCCTCACACAGACCATTGGCCAGAATTAGTCACATGGCCCCACTGACCAAAAGGGAGCCAGGAAACGCATTCCTATCTTGTTCTGGGAAGGCAGAGAGCTGGAAATCTTTGGCAAACATCACAGTAAGTACTAAATTAAACATTTGTAAAGGAAAACATTAACTGTTCTGAATTATCTACT
Organism: Dasypus novemcinctus; assembly: GCF_030445035.2. NCBI lineage: Eukaryota > Metazoa > Chordata > Mammalia > Cingulata > Dasypodidae > Dasypus > Dasypus novemcinctus. The sequence continues at coordinate 38,630,213 of NC_080704.1, forward strand.
GGTTTATTTTACCTTTCTCATGGAAGTGTTTTTATTGGGTCCTGCTAAGGAAAACAGGACTAATATTTATGGAATAAATACTATGTACTCTGCCTTGTGCTTCGTTTAGCTTCTAGGATCATACTGAATTTAAAACCATTCATTAGAAGGAATTACTTCAAGTATCAGGAATAGATAAACCAATACTGTAAAGGTAGGGAAGTTGTGCCCAGGCACAGAGCATCTTTAGGCTTTCCCTTTATTTTTGTTTCTTTGGCTGCTCAAGCAAATACCATCCAATGGGTCAGCTTAAAGAATGGGAATTTATTCACTTATAGTTTGAGGCTGGGAAAAAGTCCAAATTAAGACATCATCAAGGCAAAGCTTTCTTCCTGAAGACTGTGATATTCTGGGACTGGCTGCTGGCGATTCTTGGCCCTTGTGCTTGTGAAATAGCAGGGCACATGATGGATGGCATCTCCTGGTCTTTCCCTTCTCTTCCAGGTTCCATTTATGGTCAGTTTCTTTCTCCTGTGGCTTTCTCTTTGTCTGTCTGAATTTTATTCCACTTCAAATGGACTCCAGTAATAGGATTAAGCCCCGTTCAGATTGAGATGGGACACATCTTAACTGAAATAACCTCATCTAAAGGTCTTGCCTACAATGTGTTCTACCCATAGGAATTGATTAGGTGTAAGAACATGTTTTTTTTTTTTTTCTGGATTACATACAGCTTCAAACCACCACAACTTTATCTTTATATTACAAGTATAGTTCCATCCTGCATTATCCTACCCACCCCAAATTTCTCCTCTGACACTTTGCTTTAGTCTCCAAAATTACCTCCCCCATCCTTAGTAGTTGGGTATGGTGTGAGTTACTACGTAGAGTGTTATGGTCACACTGTTCAGGCACTACAGAGATACTCAATAAACGGTCACTTTATTACTTATCATTAAAAGCAGGATCCAAAAGATCAGGGGATGGGCGAAGTGGCTTGGAGCTTTGTATCCCCAAAAAACATGTTCTTAAACTTAGTCTACTCCTGTGGGTATGAAGTTTGTAAATAGGACCTTTTGATGAGGTTATGTTAGTTGAGGTATGCCCCAGCTGAATCAGGATGGGTCTTAATCCTTTCATTGAGGACCTTATAGGGAAAGTCACGGAGAGAAGGCCAGAGGGAGCAGCCAGAAGATGAATGTCAATGGAAACCCAGAAAAGAAGGGAGAGGCCAGGAGAGGCCACTCTATGCACTGCCATGTGACAGAAAAGCCAAGAACCAAGGATCAATGGCAGCTATCCCTAGAAGAAACAATCTTTAGGAAGAAAGCATCGCCTGAAGGGCACCTTAATTTTGGACTTCTCCTAACCTCAAAAATGTGAACCAGTGAATTCCCATTTGTTAGTCAGTCAAAGGGGTGCTGATGCAAAATACCAGAAATTGGTTGGTTTTTATAAAGGGTATCTATTTGGGGTAGAAGCTTACAGTTACCAGGCCATAAAGCATTAGTTACTTCCCTCACCAAAGTCTTGCCATGTGCTGGAACAACATGGCTGCTGACATCTGCCAGGGTTCAGGCTTCCTGGGTTCCTCTCTTTGTGGGACTGAGTGTTCTTCTCTTCCCTAGGCTGCATTTCTCTCTGGGCTCAGCTGCTGTTCTCACTCCACAAGGCCAGCTATAGACTATCAGGCAAACAGCTCTGTGTCTCTTCCAGGGGCTTCTGCCATATGTAAAGAACCATCTCTATTCCTCTGTGTTCATATCCTGTGTGTTCACTTCCAGAGCTCCAGCTCAAAACTCCAACAGCAAAACTCCAGCATCAAATCTCCAGCATAAAACAGCTCCAACTCTGTCCTTTGCTATGCCTTTTATCTTTGAGTCCTCACCCACCAAGAGGTGGAGACTCAGTGCCCAACTGCCGTGGCCTGATCAAAGCCGTAACCATAATTTAATCATGCCCAAGTACAGATCAGTTTACAAACATAATCCAGTATGTACTTTTGAAATTCATAACTATATCAAACAGCTACAACATTGTTTAAGACAACCCATTGTGCGGTATTTGCTTTAGCAATGAGGAAACTAAAACACAAGGAATCCCATTGTGTCCAGTCCCCTGGAGAAGCCTACTGCTTCAGATGAGGGTACACCTGTGCTGCCCAAGTGTTGGATTTTTATACACCTCAGGGAGAGGGGGCCCTACCAGGTGATCATAAAGCATGCATCAAGCAAACTTTGTGCAGGGTTTCTACCCTGGCAAGCATCTGAGGCTGCTTGTTCCCAGTCTGTTTCATTTCTGAGTGGCTTATTTATTCAGGGTTGAGATCTAACACCTCCACCAGGCTGCTTGTTGTTTCTTTCAAAAAGTAAACATACCAAATATCTGCACCCTAACAAGCAAGAGGGGAAATGTGTGTGTGGGGGGAGTGAGGGGAAGGCAGGGTAAGAGAGAGCTGGGAGATGGCCGCTGAGCATTCCCGTGACTTCTACTCAGAGTCACATAACCCCCTTGGTAATCTTACTTATGGGAGTACAAAGAAGGATCCTAGACTTGTCAATAAGTGTCTCAGTACCTGATAATCTATGATATTAATCTTATATTGATCATGTCCTTCTCTTTAGAATACTTGCTTTACCTCTAAATCAAAGTCTTGCCTTTTATGTCTTCTGGTTCTTTTGTGCCTATATTATTCTTCATACCTGAATCCCTGCTTAGAGTTTGCTAATTATCTGTTTCTCTTAAATGGAAGACATATATTTCAGATCCCCAATTCCCATGCCTCTGACCATACTCTTTAGGATGCTAATTACCCAAGGGCTCATGCTTTGTCCTTTTACTTGAAATTGGCTACACTCCTCTCTCCTGGCTCTATTCATGTTGATTTTTTGGTCTCAAATCCTGCAGGTCCCTAAATTACTTTGTTCACTAAGGACAATAGGCAGAGTTTTCAAACACAGAGGAATCTCTACAGGGTCATCAATGAGTCCTATATCACCATTATATAACTCATTAGTCCACAGAGTGATCTTTTGCTTGGAAGTGCAAGAAATAACAGGCTATCACATTATATTTTTTTCACCAACCTATTAATGTGGTGAATTGTATTTATTTCTTATGGAACATCTGGCAATCCTAGCACTTTTGAATGGTCCTTTTGGGTCATGTATTGATTTTTAATTTAATACATTTTTCAGTTCTCCATTTAACCCCTTAGCTTTCTCCCAAACATATTGAGAGTAAATTTGGCCTCTATTTTTTTTCTTTTGGTGATCTTTGTGACGTTCAAAAAGCTTTTGCTCAATGTATAGAATGGAAGAGGGAAATCAGGCAGAGAGCTGCTTCAAACTTCACCTTACTTAGCCTGAAACAAATTAGGCAATGGAATGAGCTTGTGGAGTGTCTCTTACTCTGATGATTCTGACACTAAGAAAAACAGAGAGAGCTGGAAAGAAAGTGCACCAAAGAGATCATAACATTGAGGACCTACCCTCCAAAACAGGCAGAGAGAAAATAACATGCACTAGCAGTGGCAACTATAATGTCCTTAAACTTGACTGTGATGGTTAATTTTATATGTCAAGTTGGCTAGGCTACAGTGTCCAGTCGCTTAGTCAAACACTAGCAAAGATGTTGTTGTGATGGTATTTTGTAGATGTGAAGACCATCTACAATCAATTGTATTTAAGTAGGGGAGATTATTCTTTTATTTTTTTTAAGATTTATTTATTTATTTATTTATTTCTCTCCCCTTCCCCTCCCACCCCAGTTGTCTGTTCTCTGTGTCTATTTGCTGTGTCTTCTTTGTCCACTTCTGTTGTTGTCAGTGGCACGGGAATCTGTGTTTCTTTTTGTTGCGTCATCTTGTTGTATCAGCTCTCCGTGTGTGCGGCACCATTCGTGGGCAGGCTGCACTTTCTTTTGCGCTGGGTGTCTCTCCTTTACGTGGCACACTCCTTGCATGTGGGGCTCCCCTACGCAGGGACACCCCTGTGTGGCAGGGCACTCCTTGCGCACATCAGCATTGTGCATGGGCCAGCTCCACACGGGTCAAGGAGGCACGGGGTTTGAACCGCGGACCTCCCGTGTGGTAGACGGATGCCCTAACCACTGGGTCAAGTCTGCCGCCAAGGAGATTATTCTTGATAATGTGGGTAAACTTCTCTCATTCAATTGAAGACCTTAGGAGCAAAAACTGAGTTTTATAGTAAAAGGAGAAATTCTTCTTCAAGACTACATCAACTCTGTCTCAGTTTCCAGCCATCCCCCATGGATTTCCAATCCTCCCCTATGGATTTTGGGCTTGCAATCCCCCACAATCACATGAGCTCAATTGAGTGAACCAATTCCTTAAAATAAATAATGTGTGTGTATGTGTATGTGTGTGTGCATACATATATCCTATTGCTTCCATTCCTCTGGAAAACCCTGGATGATATACTAACCAATCATAGACATGATATAGTATAGAAAAAGTAAAGGAAGGGTAAGAGAATAGGCTTGGCTCCCTCTAGATTTTTACCTACTATACAGTCGTCTGAGAAAGCAGGCATACTTCTTCAGATCCTAGAATATTCCTAGAATATTTTGAAGCCATAAATATCCTATAGGCACCTCTTAGATACCCACCTCCATCAGCTGTTTTGAAATTTAGTACTTTTTGGGAGTTGGTCACATAGGACTCAGCTGAATTTCAGAATTATCAATAGATTTCTCCTGGATTTGAACATATGTTATACAGGTTAAGTGAGTCAAGGCCTGAATGAGCAGATTCAAAGTGTTTAATAACTCAGACACAATATGGGATAATTGCTTACTCATGTAAATAGAGTCCAAGTCCGTTCTATGGCATTGGGATTAGACACAGAGGCATGAGAAATGGAAATGATCTGTCCACACAGTCACCTGGGATCCAGGCTGACAAGGCTCTGCATCATTAACATCTGGCTCCTGTATTGTTCTTGGACATTGGCATCTAGCCAGAAGATGGAAAATGGTCATGAGAAGTTATACATGGGAGATGTATATGGGCTAAGCCTGGGAGTGACACATATTACATCTGTTGAAATATCATTGGCTGAAACTAAGACACAAACAATACCTCCACATACACACTGTAACCTCCCTCCCAAACACAAGGGAGGCTAGAAATTTAGATGTATGTGTAGGAAGAAAAAAAAAAGATGTTGTCATGAGCACCCAGCAGTTTCTGCCACATATAAGAACCTTTCTAGGGGGTAAATATGGCTCAAGCAGTTGAGCACCTGCCTCCCACATGGGAGGCCCTGGGTTCAGTTCCCAATGCCTCCTGGAGAAGACAAGCAGACAACAAGCAGACAGCAAGCACACAAGGAGCAAAAACAATGAGCAGACAATGAGCAAAAACAATGAGTGAACAACGAGCAGACAATGAGCAAAAAACCCACAATGAACTGAAAACAATGAGTGGACAATAAGTGCAAACAATGAGTGCAAACAACAAGCAAATAGACAGATGAGGGAGCCATCATGGTTGGGGATGTAAAAAAAAACACCTTCCTAATGACTTATTTAGAGTCCTCTTTATAATCTATATTAGGTGGTCATGACGCGCCACCCTAAATAGAAATCCAAGATAGATAAGGCAAATTAATGTTAGAACTTAACCAGCTCTCTAGAGGATCAATAGGAAACAAAGTCATTCTCACTGAGCTTTTTTCCAACTCCCAGTGTGTCACTCCCAAACTCTAAAGAATTAATTACCATTTCCACTCAAATGCAAAAGAAAATCTGACACATGGTACTGGTAAAGGATTTAATAGCTTAATTTTAATTTATACATCTTGGTGAGTTTTTTCTTCAAATGTTTAAAAACTTTTGAGTGAGCTGTGCAAACTGACTTCTTAACATTCCATTCCAATGGCAGATTTTCTAACTGTTGTAAGATTTTTCAGTGTTTATTTTCCCCCTTCTTGAACAAGATATGCCACACGTCCTGTCTTTTAGATGACCATATATATTTCTTTAAAAGTTAGTTTAAATCAAGATAATAAGAATAGTATTTCAATATTTCTACAATAGTCAATTCAAAGCAAATATTGACCAAATACCCCATAACTAGCTAGATTCTCATTTGCCTCCTTATGCTAAAATTTCAAATAATTAGGTTATCATTTTTCTACTGTTCTTTGTGAGCTAGGCTTTCTTCTTAAGTCCTGATGTATATTAGTTCATTTAATCTCTTTCTTGGCTCACATAGTTGGCATTACTGTCACCCTTTTACAGATAAGGAAACTGAGGCCTCTGGAATTAAGAAACTTTGTCAAGTTCACACAACAATTGAATAGAAGAAATGGGATTAGAATCCAGGTTCTCTTTACCCAAAGGCTGTACTATTAAGTGCTATGTTAAAGTAGTCAAACCTTCTGTGACAGTTGAAAGTTCTTTTATGAATCCCAAAATGAAAAAGATTATATTTTCTAACTAATCCTTTCCTCTGGGTGTGAGGTCCTTTTGATTGGACTAAGTCAGTGAGGTATGACTCAGGTTGAGTCTCCACCCTCTTGCTGGGTCTGGTATAAACAAAGACAGAGAGAGAGAGAGAGAGAGAGAGAGAGAGAGAGACAGCAAACAGAGAGCCACCTCCATCTTTACTCTGCTATGTGTGAGAAAGAATTCAAGGATCACTAGCAGTCAAAGCTGAAGCACAGAGCCCCCAAGAGTCTGGGCCCATAAAGCAACTCAAGTTTGAGGAGACAAGGTCTGCCATATACCTGATCACCATGTGACAGCATGGCAAGATCACTAGCAGTTTACTTTGATGAGGAAGCATCTCTGACGGTGCTTTGATTTGGACATTTCAAGGCTTTGGAACTTTAAGGTTTTACCCTAAATAAAATTCCCATTATAAAAGCCAAATCATTTCTGGTACTTTACATTGGCAGCCCTGTGTCATACTAAGACAACCTCAGATCAGAGGTTCATTCTAAGCATTGCTTATTACCCATTAACCATCATGTTTTATAATTACATGTTCTTCAATTTTTTGTTTTTCCAGATCATAATCTACATTTATTTCACAAGGTTGGAGTTAACTTCTACCCAAAAGATATACGTTATTTTACCATTTAATTCAGTCTTCTAAAGACTATTTTAAAAGGTACACAAGTATTTTACAGGGAAATCTAATAAAGAGAAAAAGTATTGGACATTGCGGGGGAAGAAATTGGGTTATATCCTGCCTTTGTATGTTGACATCTGGGTAACATTGATCAATCCATGTAACTTATTTGAAACCCAGAATTTTACTTCCATAAAAATTGAAAAATATTACCATTTTTATGTGTATATGTGGTATATTTGTTCCACACCCTCTTATTATTAACATAGTACATCTCTGTCATTGATGCAAGAATATTCCAGTATTACTGTTGACTATAGTCGATAGGTTAGATTAATTGTATTTTTCCCATGCTTCTCCACATTCTTACCACCTTGCAATAGTAACGTACATTTGTTCTAGTTCATAGAAAGATATTCTTGCATTTATACTATTAACTACAATGCTCATCAACCTCTGGGTTCACTGTGTTAGTCAGTCTCTAGATTATTCTCTAGGTTTCTTTCAATTGACATTTACATTCTTAGACTACCCCTTTACAGCCACAATCAAGAAATAATACCATTTTGGTCTTTGTGACCATCATTATATTTATGAAGCTCAGAAGGAGTTAAATGTTCTTAAAAGATTTGTAAATTTTATTTATTGAATTATATCCACATGTAGTACATAACAGCTTCAATATGACTTACAAATAAGTCACCATGAAATTTAAATAACAAAATAATGAGAAAGTCAGAGTAAAGAAAATTACGGTAAGGAAATAAATGTTTTGAGAAGACGTCTGCTTCTGCGTAATATGGAGTAACAAGGACTGAATTTACTTTCTGGCCTGAAAAAACCCCAAAATAGGATAAAATATATGAAACAATGCTTTTCAAAACACTGAACATGAAGCAAGGATGGATAGTGTTCCCTGAAAAATGGGAACCAAACAAAGTGAGCTATAAAATTTCCCCAAATTACTGCCTTCCAGACTTCAGTGGAAGGAGAGGGAACCCAGTCAGAGCCTGACACACTCTCTAGTGAGGAGAGATGAGGGAGTGGGACTAGAGCTGAGAGTCTGGGGACACCAAAATCAATAGAGGTTATCTGACAGAGGAGAATTGCATAAAAAGAGAATTCTAGAGATCCGCAGCAATTCTTCCTTGAGTGTTCACCTGAATATTGATCAATACCTCCATTTGTAGAAACTTTGCAAGTATGAGAAATTACCAGAGGAATTACAGGTGTTCCCACCCAAGATCCACACAGGATTGGGAATAGTTCCTGCTGTCACTGGACTGAATAGAAAACCTCATGATATATGAAGTATATGAGGGGGTCATTGGCTATTGCTTCATTGGTGGAAAAGAGATGGGAATAATTTCCCTAGGCAAATATATTTTATTCTTTTGAGACATGTTGTTTCATATGAATTAATTTAAGGAAAATGTTGATTTGTTGAGGTATATAAATGCGTTTTATGCTTTGTTGTGGAGCTAACCTGCGTGCTTGTTGACATCTGCTGCAGCTGATCCATGTGAAAGACAATCTTCTGCATAGCCAATTGAATGTTTTTAGAAAGGCTAAATAATGGATTGATATGGCAATGAAAATTAGAGGGTGACATTATCAGCATATCATTTCATCTTGTCTTGTCATTGTCCAGAACTCCCTGCTGATCAACTAAAGACTCAGCCTTGACCCAGCTCTCAGACCAGTCTGTTCTTATGGCATTAGTGTACTCTTTCTGCTAGAACAAACATTTGGCTTGTGTTTCTGAGTACTCATCTTCAGGCTTCTGTCTTGATTTGCAAAGTCAAATTTCTCAAAGTTCAAGACTTCCAGGTGCTAGTACTGGTTCTGGTATTGTTCTGATCCCTACACTTGCAAGATCGTCCCTCTGAACCTAAGCTTCTGAACTCCAAAGCTATGTCAGGAGCAGTGAATCTTATTGAAAAACATGTTGGATGAAAATTTCTCCTTCTAGGTCCAGGATATAAACTGAGAAGTTATGTCCTATTGTGATGATTCACACATGCTTGTAAATTTCAGCAATGCATACTATCTGAATCACAACTAAAATTTGGAATGGCTCCTTGCTCAATCATTGGTCTTATCTCACATGGAAGTACAGGTCTTGCCTACTGGGGCCATTTGGTCAAAACTGTTTTCTCCTTCCCCCTGTATCTTCTATGTGAGACAAGGAATTATCAATATTTGAGGAGCAACAAAGTCACTAAAAGCATGATACTCTGGACCTCTAGCAGGGAGTTCTAGTAGAAATACTGAAGTTTTCCAAATTTTTAGATTAAAATTTTAAAGTTTTTTTTCCCATTATTGTTTAACCAATGACCAAAGCATACTCTAATTTCAGTGTACACTGTATTAATAAATTTTGACACTCTAACATGGAGTGATGGAACTTTTTTCCCCAGACTCAAAATACTAATCCCACTGTTTTTGTTATCATGTAGAGAATAACAGAGTAGTAAGCAGTGGCATGGCATTTCAAAAATATTGGTCGAATTAACAATTTTAAAGGATGAAATCTCCGTCAGTGTTTCTCAGACTTTATACCAGTATTCTGTATAATGGCCAGCATGTAAAATATTATAAAATATATAATTTATATTACATATGTGTTGGTGTTTATAGGTTAGAATCCTCCAAGGAAATGAGACAGAAATATTCTATAGGAATGAAAATATGCGCCATCTTACTGGGCTTAGCTCAAAAGGGGCATAAGGAATGAGCAAATTTTTAATATTTTTCAAAAAAATTTTATTAGAGAAGCTGTAGATTTACCAAAATTCATGAATGAAATGCATAAAATATATTCTTAGTATTGTCAACTTGAGTTAGTGTTTCATTTGTTAGAATTGATGAAAGAATATTTTTTGTAATTGTACTATTAACTATACTCCATGGTTTCCATTAGGGTTCACCCTTTGTGTTGTATAGTCCTACGTTGTTATAAAATTTTTATTCTAGTATCATATATGCAACCTAAAATTTCCCCAGTTAACCACATTCAAATATTTAATTGATTGCTGTTAATTATGTTCACAATGTTGTGCTACTATCACAACTGCTCATTACCAAAACTTTTCAATCACCCCAAATAGAATCTCTGTACAATTTGAGGATTAACACTCCATTTCCTATCCCTACTCCAGCCACTGATAACCTGCATTCTAGTTTCTGACTCTATGAGTTTGCTTATTGTAATTATTTTATTTGAGTGAGGTCATGCAATATTTGTCTTTTTGTATATGGTTTATTTCACTCAGCATGATGTCTTCAGTGTTCATCCATGTTTTCACATATATCAGAACTTCATTTCTTTTCATGGCTGAATAATATTCCATTGTATGAATATACCACATTTTGTTTCTCCTTTCATCAGTTGGTGAACTCTTGGGTTCCCTCCATCTTTTGGCAACTGTGAATAATGCCACTATTAACGCTGGTGTGAAAATCTCTGTTGAGTTTCTTTCAATTCTTTTGGGTATATACCTTGAAGTGGGATTGCTGGATTGTACGGTAATTCTATACTTAATGTCCTGAGGTACTGCCAAAATGTTTGCCACAGTGGCTGCACCATTTTACATTCCCATTGACAATGAATGAGTGTTCCTATTTCTCCACATTCTCTCCAACTGTTGTTATTTTCCATTTTTAATAGTAGCCATTCTAGTGGGTGTGAAATAGTATCTCATTGTGGTTTTGATTTGCATTTCCCTAATGACTAATGATGTTCGGCATGTTTTCATGTGCTTTTTAGCCATTTGTATATCTTCTTGGAGAAATGTCTAATTCAGGTCCTTTGCCCATTTTCAAACCTGAATCATTTGTCTTTTTGTTGTTGAGTTGTAGGATTTCTTTACATATTCTGGATACTCAATCCTGTCAGATTTGTGATTTCCAAGTATTTTCTCCCATTGTGTAGGTTTTCTATTTACTTTCATGATGAAGTCCTTTGATGTATAAAAGTTTTTAATTTTGATAAAGTCACATAAGACAGGTCTATTCTAGAAGAATAAAAATATGTGCTATGTCACCAGGCTTAGTTCAAATGGGGCATAAGAAATGAGCAACTTTTCATTTAGTATTGGATTAGTGAGATTAAATAAGGTTGAGAACACAGCCCTATTTGAGTAGATACATGTTCATTCTACCTGATCTCTCCTTTCCCATAAATAAGAGCAGTTCAATACTGAAATAACTGGAAATTGCACTGGCATGCTATTTTGCAAGCAATATCTTATTGATGTAGGCTGATGTGAGGAGGAAAGAATAGCACAGAAGTGTGAAGGTGACTCATAACGCCATGTTCATATTATTTTCTATAAATAAGAAAGATAACATGCATCATCATCAGTATAGCTGAGGGAATCAGTTTTTTATCCTAGTGCCAAGCTATGTTATTTCACATTTATACTATTGTTATGAATATGAACTTTGAAGGCTCCAGTGGAGAGTCAAAGTGATTTTGAAGATACGCATCTTCTATACAAGACATTCCATTTTTCTTCTTTTAATGGCTGTTGATGCTAAAGTACAAAATTCAGCCTGATATATATCTAACCCACTAAAATATGATGCACTTATGCAGAATGATTTGGATGGTACTGCTTATTTTTTAATATGATATTTCCTTCAGGAAAGAAGAGAAATGCTGGCATTGCATAGCATTTCATATTCTATTGTATTTATTCAGTGAATTTTTCCTCTTGCCATAAATAAAAGTTAAGCAATAGAAGTAGAGTGACTCAAGACCTTACATTTTTGTAAGCTTTCCCTTAATTATCTGGGGTTGTGGTGGCATCACAAACTGACAACCTGCCATTAAAGCAAGATCTTTCTCAGCAAGAAACGATATTTAGAATTGTGTTGAGCAACAAACAGCAGATTTGGGATAAAGACTGGAAGAATGACATTTACTGTGCATTTTCCCTCTTCCTTAACCTTTAGGATATATTTTCTTTTCTTTCCTTAGTATTGTCATTGCCTGGTGGACTCTCCACTCTCACCTTATCAAATTCTTTCACTCTGTTCTTTACATAGCAACTGGAGTAATCTTAGAAAAATAAAAATTAGAAACTGCTTAAAATATTTTAATTGCTTTCCATTTTACTTAGAAAAAAATCCAGTCTTCTTACTGTCCTCTGTCCACTCTCCAACTTTTTCCAGTGCTGTTTTCCCCATCACCAATTATTCAACTAGCCATACAGCTTAGCTTCCCTGGATGATCCTGGCTTACTTCAGTTGTACAAGAATTTCTTCCAGTTTATTATTTGCCTTATTTATAATTTATTACTCTATTATTTATTGCAATGCTAAAACCATCCCCAATTTGCCCCAAGGTAGTTCCTTTAGGCTGGCTTCTTTGTCCTTTTGAAAAGACCCCAAAAATTTTTGAGCACTTCCTTATTATTTTTTTCATTTTGTAACAAAGTATTAATAGTAGTAGTAGTTGTTGCAGACGTACTGAAATAGTATCGTATGTGTTTGGTAGACATCCCTTTGTACTTCCAGCTTTGCCATGGTCTCATCTAGTATTATGTAGCTTACATGTGCATTTAAAACAGCCCTCAAATCCACGTGTGATTAAATCTGAAGAAAGACCAGCAAGAACCCTCCTCTCCACTGATTTTTTCTTTTCTTTTTAGTTTAGACAAAACTAACATCCTGCTTTCAAAGACTGCATGCAGTGCTCTCACGGATGATGTGAAATGAACTCAGACCAGAGTAGTAACAGCTAACCATTTTCCATATACAGTTGTGGTGGTAGAAATGCTGCTGTGCCTACTACTTCCATGCTTTGGACCAAGCTATGTCTTGGGAGATGCCAGAAACCACCAGGCAGCCATTTGGCAATGCAGTGGGACACTTGTGAAATTATAGGTTAAGTGAATTTTGTGTAGAAACTATAGACTTATCAATTTTGCCATAGAGTAGATTAAAGGTAGTCTGTATATTCTTACAACAGTGGTTTTATCATTTATTTTTTTTTTTATTTTTTATTTTTTTTAATTTTTTTATTTTTTATTGACTTTGTAATAATATTACATTAAAAATATATATGTGAGGTCCCATTCAACCCCACCCCCCCACCCCCCCTCTCCCCCCCCCCAACAACACTCGTTCCCATCATCATGACACATCCATTGGATTTGGTAGGTACATCTTTGGGCACCTCTGCACCTCATATACATTGGTTCACATCATGTCCCATACTCTCCTCTATTCCATCATGTAGGCCCTGTGAGGATTTACAATGTCCGGTGATTACCTCTGAAGCACCATCCAGGGCAGCTCCATGTCCCGAAGATGCCTCCACCTCTCATCTCTTCCTGCCTTTCCCCATACCCTTTGTCCATTATGTCCACTTTTCCCAATCCAATGCCACCTCTTCTATGTGGACACTGGATTGGTTGTGTCCATTGCACCTTTATGTCAAGAGGAGGCTCAGATTCCACCTGGATGCTGGATGCAATCCTCCCATTTTCAGTTGTAATCACTCTAGGCTCCATGGTGTGGTGGTTGTCCTTCTTCACCTCCATCTTAGCTGAGTGTGGTAAGTCCAATAAATCAGATTGTAGGTGCTGGAGTCTGTTGAGGCTCAGGATCTGGCTATCACATTGTCAGTCCAGAGATTCAAATCCCCTAAATATATCTTAAACCCCAACATTAACTGCACCTCCAGCACATTAGCATGAAAGTCTTATGAAGGGAGATCCCATCTGAGTCCAGATTCATCACACATAAACACCATTTCCAAAGAGGGGCCATCTGCCCTGGTAGTTAACCCCATCAGCCATGACCATAACTCCCATGGGTCTCTTTAGCCCTCAAAGGAACCAATATCTGGGGGTTGTATCTGCTTTATCTGTCTCTCTGACTCTGCTCAGTTGTGCATGAGGGCAAACCTTCTGCCAGCCTCCAGACTCTTTTTTAGAAACTCGTAGCCATATAAACTCATTTCTCCTTTCCATTTCCCCCTTACTTTAGGTCAAACAGCATTTTAAAGTCATGGTATTTTATGTAGACATGGATATTCTGCTGATCCGCATTGAACCTTCCGTATAAGGTCATTTTCCAGTTGCATCATCAGTTGGTAGTTGATAGTGGTCCCTCGTTGCCAGGGAGGCTCATCCCCGGGTGTCATGTCCCACGCTGGGGGGAAGGCATTGCATTTACATGCTGAGTTTGGCTTCGAGACTGGCCACATTTGAGTAACATGAAGGCTGACAGAAGGAAATTCCCAGGCACAAAGTTGCTCTAGGCCTTGTTATTATTTTGGGTTTATCAGCTCACAAGCATAGTCATTAGTATCAGGGGCTCACTGTTGAACCCTCACTCCCTCCCGGTCCCCACCACTGTACCTGGGAGACTGTCGCTGCTCCCCTAGGGACCACGACAGAGCACCACTGGCCGGGAACCCAGTACCCCCCCTACTGTGGTTTTTAATTGTTGCCACTATGAGTATATCCAAACATTACCATGCACCCTGGACATATGTTCTGTACAGCTCCCTGTCAGTCATATATCATCTGTCATTGGTATCCCATACCAGTATCCCTCCATTGCCATTGTTGAAACACTCTGTGATCCAGAACTCCCCGAAATTTGAAGCCCAATATAATGTCATGGTCCCTTACTAGGGAATGGCATATAGCGATGAGTTTAAAGGATAGATAAAGAACTTGGATAAAGTTAGGTTTTATCATTTATTGCATGGAGTAAATGTACAATTAATCATTTATATTTCTTTGGTAATGCTCTTTTTATTTTATTTTTTTGCATTAAACCTTTTGGGCAGGAATGTGTTCAAAAGGAAAAGGAAGGCAATTTAAAATGTATTGGAAAATTTCCTACTGAATTTTCGTTTTTCAAGAGAGCTGATTTTGTACATTGTTAAGGTTAACCACTGACTACAGTGATTTCACTTTTAACTCCAGTTATTCTTTTAGCTTATTTCTTTGACTTGTTATTGTAGTGTTATGCTTGCCTTTCCATTATAACCCATTTGTTTAGTTTATTTCCATTTCTTTACTTATTATCTTATGTTAACTGTAAGATTTACAGCTCTCTTTTAACTAGATCCTTGCCCTTCTAATATAGCACATTTGTTTAGCTTATTTTCAGTCCTTTACTTGTTATGTTTACTGAGTGATTTACAACTCTGTTGTAACCTGTACCCAAATGCTTGTCCTCTTTTACCATCCTCTTTTACAGTTTACCCCAGCTAGCTTTTGTCATAACTAATTAATATCTACCAAGGTCACTATATCCACCTCCCTTTGTTTAATCCCATAAAACCCTAAACTTTTCAGACAAATAAAAGCAGATTTGAACTTTTATTCTCCTGTCCCCATGCTTGTCTGGCCTGCATTGAAAAGGCTTTGTTTTCTGGAAATCCCAGTCTCACCGCATTGGCTTCTATGCATATCAGGCACAAGCCTTTGCTCAGTAATGTAAATTGTTCAGAGAAGTTCACTGACAATCAGCATCAGCATGAATGATATCACTGAGCATATGAAAACTGGAAGACACAAATTTGTTGAAGAACATCAGAATCTACTACAAATGTGAGAAGTTCTTTTGAGAAGACCTTGACCAAAGATGATGGTTTATTATGTACAGTCGCAGAAAGTGCAATAGCAACACTGAGGAAAATGACTTTTTATTTAGATCAAATGAGTACCGACCTAAATTAATTGCACACATTTCCAATGTTAAATTTTTTTGTGGATGTACAAAATAACTTGTTATTAATGTGTTGGATCCATGGGCAAAAGAAAGATGCTTTAGTTAAAAAAAAATGGGGCCGTGGACTTGGCCCAGTGGTTGAGGGCATCCATCTACCACATGGGAGGTCCGTGGTTCAAACCCCGGCCTATGCGCAGTGCTGATACGCGCAAGGAGTGCCGTGCCATGCAGGGGTGTTCCCCGCATAGGGGAGCCCCATGTGAAGGAGTACACCCCGTAAGGAGAGCGGCCCAGCGTGAAAGAAAGTGCAGCCTGCTGAGGAATGGCGCCGCACACACGGAGAGCTGACACAGCAAGATGACGCAACAAAAAGAAACACAGATTCTCGTGCCACTGACAACAGAAGCGGACAAAGAAGAAGTAGCAAATAGACACAGAGAACAGACAACCGGGTGGGTGGGGGAAGGGGAGAGAAAAAAATAAATCTTAAAAAAAATGCTGGCTTTATATGGGCCTTTTCAGATGCTTCAAAAAGAAATTCCGTTAAGTTAAAGCTAATAATGGTCCAATTTGTCATCCAATTCATAAAATCAGATAAAACCTTTGGGGGTTCATTTCCTTAAAGGTGAAACATTTGGCATAGTTGTAAATGCTCTTGTAAAGTCAATTTCAAGGTTTACTACTGAGGATAAAATTAATTTTTGTGAATACACATTTGATGGAGAACATTATTTATATAAAAATAATGTGCTTAAATTAAGAAATCTATGAAACAAAAATATCATTATAATTGGTTGTAATTCACACATACTTTATATTCTACCCATGAAAATAAAAGCCATAATTGTCAAAATTTACATACATAGTAACAAACTACAAAATGGGACAACACACAACAATAATGCTGAATACAACAAAAAAGAAAACAATTTTGAAGGCTGTACATGCCTTCATTCTCTGCTGCCTGTCTGCAATTGAATTTTAGAAATACTGTGACCTTTTGAAGAATTATTTTGTAAATTAACCTGTATCTTATAATTTTATTCAACTTTATACATTTATTTTTAAAATTTCTCTATATTTCCATTTCCTTTTGTTCAAAATAATTTGCATATATTTAATAAAAGATTTTGTAAAAGGTAAGGCCCTAAATCATCATCCTTTCAAGATTTTATTGAATAGCAATCTTTGAAAACAAAGCTTACAAAACCAGAATCATTAAAATTCATCCCTAGAGAAGCGAGGAAAGAATTGTAAATTTTTAACTAATGAGAACTCGAGTGTACAAGGTTTAATTCTAAAAGTCTATAATTAGAATAATTTGGAATATCTTGACTTACAACCTGGAGACTTGGGTATTCTCCTTCCTTTACTCTTGCGTGCCTTCTCAGGGCCTGGACACGAGTTAAATTTCTCCTCCCTGCAGCCCCAATTCACTGATGATGCCACACCTGTTTCTAACTACTCTCCCCCTCCATTGTTTGTGTCCATTCACTGTGTGTTCTTCTGTGTCTGCTTGTATTCTCATTAGGTGACTCTGGGAACCAGTCCTGGGACCTTCTTGAGTAGGAGAGAGGCGATCATTCTCTTGCACCACCCTGAATGCACCTGATCTCATCTAACTATTTATTGTCATCAATGTTCCCTTAACGCTTCACAACTCTCTCCTACCTGCCCCCTTCCACTAACTATGACTCCACATTAGTTTGTCCCTTGTCCACCTCCTGGTTTCCCATCACTCTGCATGACTTCATCTTGACACAGCTACAGGTTGACTGGGGAAATATTTTGAAGCAATAAGGAACTTTTTTTTTACAGCTTCCTTTTTCAGAGTTGTAGAATCAAATTATACTCCCTGGCAAAGGGTTGGTCCTGACATACTTGTTTAAAGTAAACTTTAGATCTGTTACTCATTTTACCTATGGTAAATATGAGACATTTTATTTTGTGAGTTTTTCTCCATTAGGTAGAAAACCTTCCTTTTAATTTTTATTCTATCACCTTCCTGTGTACATGATAATGTGAAAACCAATTAACATCTCTGAGTGTAACATCTCTCTTCAGTAATAGGGATTTTTTGGTGAGCATCAGATAAAATAATGCATGTGCACATCTTTGGAAAATGCAAAGAACAATGTTTGTGTGGGCTTGTATTAAGTCTGAAGTGTATTCCTATAATTGTTTTTGGTCCGATGGTTAGGAAAAAAGCCTCCCTCATCTCAGAAATTGGACTATTAGGTAAATTCATAAATTCATACCCTTTGGATCCTGCCTTCTTATACTCTTTATGCATTAATGGCAAAGAGAAGTAAGCTTTCACAGGCTACTGGTGTTTGAAAGTAGAACACTGCAGTATTCTATTGTTTTAATAATGCCTATCTTGCCTGAAGCATTAAGAAAACAATTTGAATCTCCCAGCTGTTCTTTCCTATCACTCTGTAGTTATCCTGCCACCTAGTGTTATAGTTCTGATTAGCAGTCCTCTCTCAGTGAGCTTTGAATCAGCTAATTTAATCTATTTTGCTTTCAATTGGAGTAGAATTCCCTCTGTGTTTCCACTAGCCTCTGTTTTCTTTAATGTTTCTAATTTTGCTTCAGATTGAATACAAATTGAGGGTGCTCAATAGTTCATAAAGACGTATTTGACAGAGTATTGGGTATGACTCTAGAAGTATCATCTGTTTATCACTTTGATAATGCAGAACAAAAGATAATAAGGACAATATTCTAAATTATTTCTGCAAAAGTATGAAGTTAGTAGTTGTAGGACTGACAGTATTATTATTAAAATTTTCAAGAGCTTTCCATGGGTATCAATCGAAGGTCCTAAAAGTCATCCTTGTATTTGCACCTGTACAATGTAAACACTTCCCACTGTTACCTCTTCTAAAACTTTACATAAGTGTGACCATTAAATGTTAAAACCATCAATCAGCTATTTGTGAGAAAGAGGGATTTTACCTAGTCAAGGATTTCCTCTTAGGAAAATGTGAAGAAACTGACCATGAAAAAAGGGTGGAATAGAACAAAAGCAGAAAACACAATGAAGTGATAGGGCTGTGACAATAATGAGAGTTGCCAGTAAAAAGCCAGAGTCATGGCCAACAGAAATGAAATCTAAGAGGACAAAAACAGTTACATTAAAATCTCTATTAATATCTTTTTTCCTGTAAGTGCTTTCTTTATCAGAAGCAAAAATGATAGAGAAAGCCTTGTGATAACCAAACAGAAAAGTCAAGGAACAGAATTCTGTTAAATTATAATTAAAACAGAATAAATTATGCCGAAGCTATAAGATACATTCTTTGCTCTCTGGGGACTGAAACAGCATTTCATGTTGGTAGGGAAGTGCTCAACCAATGCAAGAGAGGAGCGAGAACACTTTATATAGATTTTTGGTATTAATACTTATTAACACCAAAGGTTGTAAATTGTCTTATCATCTCCATTTTACAGATGAGGAATTTGCCTAAGATTTTTGCCCTTGGTTATTGGTGGTAACTGGAGACCAAACCTAGGCATTTTGACTCAAAGCTGCACTTTTATTGTGTCTTTTTTCCCTGAATCCACCATGTGTGTCTGTTTATTTTAATTTCTGTTTGATATTTTTTTCTTTTACAGGAGGCATGGAAGTCCAGGAAGTGATGAATTTGCCAATCTCCCTTATAGGCTTGGTAGGCAGCCATGTTTTAGCTAGTGTCCTGGCCAACACTGTAAGCTTTAAACACATTTTTTTGTAATTCCATAGCCAAATAATGGATAGCTTTCACAAATGTTGAATGTTCAATAATTATTTATTGAGTGAATGAAAGGGTAAAGAACTAAAGTTGACTTATTATTATTCTAGCAATGGAAGAACTTGTATCATTGATATAAAGGCAGTGGTCCCCAGAGGTTCTGAGGGAAGGGAGAGGGAAGAATAGGTGCAACATGGGGCATTTTGGGGACATTGAAATTGCCCTGCATGACATTGCAATGATGGATATAGTCAGCCATGATACAGTTTGTCAAAACCTATAAAATTGTGCGGTACAAATTGTAAACTATAGACCATGGTCAGTAGCAATGCTTAAATATGTGTTCACCAGTTGTCACAAATGTACCACACTAATGAAGGATATTATTAATGGGGGAAAGTAGGGGAGGGGTGAGGTATATGGGAATCCCCTATATTTTTCACATAACATTGATGTAATCTAAAGCTTCTTTAAAAATTAAAAAAAATTAAAAATTGCAGAAACATAAAAAAATCTTTAAAAATGAATGGTTACTAAAAGAAATATTCTTCATTTTCAGCATTGATTCCTTAATCAAGGTCTTCATGTCCTCCACACCTGGAGTCCAGTCCTTCCTACATATCACTCAAAGCAAACAAATATCCCTTAATACAAATGGCCCTTAATATCATCATGATTTAAAAATAAGAAAATTTGACATTCCAGTTATCTATTGCTATATAACACACCACTCAAATCTTGTTAAAGTGCTGATTTTTTTAAAAAAAGTTTTATTATTTTTCATCAAAGTTCTGTGAGTTAACTGGGCTCAGCTGGGTGGTTTTCACTCAGGTCCCTTCCTGCATTTGCTGAAGAGGGGCTAAGACTGAAGTAATCTGAAGCTGGCAGTTATTGTTCACTGTCAGCCGAGGGCTCATATGATACTGTCAACAGCAGTATTCTAAAGGACAAGAAGTGAAAAAAAGGTCTAGGTAGGTAAATCGGCACATCGTAATTTCTACCATATTCTATTAGTCAAAGCAGTCACATAATCTGCCCAAATTCACGGGAAAAGAAAATAATCCCCACCTCTTGTGGGGGTGAGGGCAGGTAGTGAATCTATAGCCATCTTCATTTGCCTAAAGCAGCTACCATGAAATACTAATAACAGACAACTTTTTCTCTTCCTCCTTTTTCTCCTCCTCCACCTCTTCTTCTTCCTCCTCCTTCTTCTTTTTCTTCTTCCTTCTTCTTCAATGTCATATATATTACATTGATTCTCAAATTGTCATATAACCCTAGGTTCTACTTTTGCACAAGAGGAAACTAAAGATGAAAGCAGTTATATAATTTGGTAAAGGTCACACAGTTAGTAGGAATCAAACAGAGATCTGCATTATCCTCTCACTCTACCATGAAATCTACAATGATTCCTTATGTTCTCCCACATGAAAACTAAATTCCTCTGCATAGTAGCTAGCACGCCCATAATCTGCCCTATTACTACCTATGCACTCCTGCATATCTCAGCTTCCCACACTGTTCCTTTCTTCCCATAATGCCACCTACATCCCATAGATATTCTTTCAACTTGGTCTTTGTTCCCTTAATCCAGACTGCCCCATCCCACCCCATCCTGTCTAAATACTACCCACCACTCATACTCTCTTCAAAGACCACCAATCTTTCCTCTGAACATCTCCCTAGCTATAGCAGCCCACACTGACCTCCTTTCCTGTGAAGCTAAAGCAGACCTTTAATGTAATGGTTTGTAGACTTGCACTCTTGTTGTTTTCATGTGTGTTTGTTTTGTTTTTCCAACTGAATCATTAACTTTTCCTGTCTATGACCTATGTCAATCAAGCCTGGCATTCCTTATGAATCCCTTGCAAGGCCCACCCTAAAAGACTGGTTCCCCAGAGCTTTGGCAAGCACTATAGTTGTTTTTTTTTTTAATTAAAGTTAATAGATCACAACGAATGTTACATTAAAAAACATTTAATAAAAACACAAGAGATTCCTATATAACCCACTCCCCACCCCCACCTCATCATTTTTGTAAATTGCATTTTTTTGAAGATATATACATCACAAAAAAAAGTTACATTAGAAAATATAAGCGGTTCCTATATAACCCTCAACCCTCACCCCACTCCTCCCACACCAACAACCTCCCCCCATCATTGTGGCACACTCATTGCACTTGGTGAACACATTTTGAGGCACTGCTGCACTACATAGATAATAGTTTACCCTGTAATTCACATTCTCCCCTAGTACTTTCAGTGGGTTCTAGCAGGATATATACAGTCCAGCATCTGACCCTGAAATATCACTTAGAACAACTCAAAATCCCAAAAATGCCCCCACATCACATCTCTACTTCCCTCTACCTGCCCTCAGCAAATACTGTGGCCACTTTCTCCACCTCGATGCTGAAATTTCTTCTATTATTGGTCACAATAGTTTTATAGTAGAATATCAGTAAGTCCACTCTAATCCATATTTTATTCTTTCATTCTGTGGTGATGCCCTCTCCACCTCTAGATCAAGAGGAGGCTTAGGTTCCATACGGATGATGGATGTAATTCTTCTGCTTAGAGTTGTAGGCACTCTTGATTCCCTGGTATGGTGGTTGACCATCTTCACCTCCCTGTTAGCTGACCTAGGTAAGACCAATGAACCAGAAAGTAGGAGCCGCCACTCTGCTGAGGCTCAGGGCCCAGCTGGTACATGGGTAGTCCAGAGATTCAATTCTCCTTAGTATGTACCATCCCTAGCGCCAATCACAGGTTCAATAAAAGTGACAGAAGAGGCATGTGTAGAAAAGTCACATCTGAGTCCAGCTCCATCACACTCAGGAGCACAAATTCCAAAGTTGGGCCCTCTGCCATGACACAGAATTCCAAATCTGTCTGCCATGACCATATACCCTGTGGATCTCTGTAGCCCTCAGGAGAACCAGTACCTAGGTCTGTAATTACTTTGGCTTTTTCTGGGGTCCTGCTGAAGTATGCATAACTGTGACCCCTCTGATGACATCCTGACTCTTTTTAGAAGACTCTTAGCCACATAACCTCACTTTTCTTTGCCATTTCCCCCTTTTATTCAAGGTCAAAAATCAGTTTCTAAAACTTGATCCAACATGTAGGCTAAGATATTCTGCTGGTCTGAGTTGACCCTTTTATTCGAGATATCTTTCTAGTTGCTTCACCAGGTAGTGGTTGGTAGTCATCCCTCAGCACCAGGGAGGCTCATCCCCAGGAATCATGTCTCACACTGGGAGGAAGGTAATGCATTTACATGCTGAGTTTGGCTTAGAGAATGGCCACATTTGAGCATCATGAGGCTCCCAGGAGGTAACTCTTAGGCACTATAGTTTTTTAATCATACTGGAGTCAATTGAAGCTCTTCATGGAAAACTTCAATGGAATGTTACTCTGAAGTAACTAGTTGGCAGGGCATGACAGTCCCGGGCTGCTGGCCTCTGTTTTGTGGTGTGAGCCTGGAGCTTCTTGGCTCTGGACCTGCTTTGGATTATACACAATCTACCTGAGGTGGTGCCTGGATGGAGGTCACCCCTTCCCATTAAAATTGTCCCCTGATGATGTTGAACCTGTTCCCTGAGAGGGGAACTGGAGGCAGGCCTGGGGCAGCAGGTGACTCTGAGTGATGCCTGGACACAGGGAAGGCTTAATCAGGACCAGACCCAGGGGCCAGATGTGAGTGATGGGCCCCCAGGTGCTGGGGCTGCCCCAGAGACTTTGGGGAGGAATCCAGGGAAGGGGGAGCTGATGCAGTGGGGTCTGGGTTCTCTTCCTCCAGGCCTTTGACCTGATTTTTAAAAAACTGTAAAACTACTTTAGTGCCTTCATTCAAAGACAAATTCAAACTCTCACTTAGTAAATGTACGGATAAAAATGAATAGAAAGGCCCTTGGCTGTGGCCATAAGGGAGCCTTGTAATTGCTTGTTCCCAGAGACAGTTCCTCTGTCCTCTATTAAATGCATCTTGACCATAGTGAAGTTAAGCATAGTATACAGATGATACACTCATGAACATTCTGTACTTTGTTCACCCCTCAGCTTACTCAGAACATTAGTGGGCAAACACTGTAGAGCATAGTGCACCCAGCAAAGAGCAGAGTTGATAGTTATATGCCATAATTTTTGAATTTCCATTAAGGAGCATTTTCCTTTCTGCAAAGTAGAAATGCCTTTGATAGGATAATTTAGGGCACAATTAAGAATGAAGCTTAAGGCAAAAGTTTACTAATAATTCTTTTTATAAGATCCTTTCCATAGCAGGTTCTGTTCTGTCTTCTGAGGGGAAGAGGGAGAAGTTATTCCTGGGTATACATTGTAGGAAAATGTTTTTCAAGAAAGGACAAAGGTAAGTTGAGGAGACCAGGGTAAGTTTTAATGGTTTGCCTCCATTCACATCTGCTAATGTTTCTAACTTCCCAACATAGAAAAGAAGAAGTCCTAAGGCAGAAGTCCTCCAGGGGTGAAATACAGATATTTGCCCAAAAACCTGTGAGGTCCCAGCCTTCAGACAGTTGCTCCTTCTCTCCTTTATGTTAATATATACATGTAACCACTCTCTCCAGGCTGGAATTTTATAAAATGTTCGCTTGAAATGTTGGTGAGCACTGGAATTAGGATAAAGTGGGACAGTATTCTTCAGTATCTTTCCCTGCTCTATCTTCCTATCCCACATAAATACTAAATGCTTTCCTGAGCCAAATTTCCAAGTCAATGTGTAAATCAGCCACAAGTCTGAAAACAGCTAAATGAACTGATCAAGCTCCCCAAGGTGTTAAGTCCTCAGGGAGAGATTTTAGAAAGTACTTTCGGGGACAGGCTAGAGAATATAGCCTGCTAGCTTGTCTAACCATTAACTTTATTTCCCTTCCTGTCAGGGGCAGGTGATCTTGTTCGTCTGCCCATTTAGTCTTAATAAACCAACATGAAAGCCCTAACGGGAATGATAAAAATCTCATTTCTGAGAGTCAGATGATTTCTAGTTACCAGAGGCACAATTTTCTATCTCCAATTGGCCAGGCATTTGACACCTACTGGGATAAGCAAAATGACTTTATGATCAGGGACTAAACAAATGTTTGGGGTTTATTTTAATTGTCTCATGGCTAATTATTTCTAGTATTTGCTTGCCCCTATTTTGTCTGCCACACTGAAAATTTTATTTCAAAACTACAAAAAATGAGAGGAGAGCAAGATGGCGGCTGAGTGAACTTCCCGGTTACTAGCTCCTGCAGGGAATCGGCTGGGCGGCGTTGGAGACTCTTGAGGACTGGGCTGTTTCGGAATTTTTGCTGGTCCGGAGGTGTCTGGACATCGATTTGGAGGGAAGGTAACAGAGAGGATCCGTCTGTGAAATAAATACGGACATCCCAGCTTCATGTGGAGGATTCCCTCCTTGGGTAGGCGGAGCCGAGGCGTCTGGAGCCGCGGCGGGGGGAGCCGGGCCAGGCGGCGGCGGCGGGGGGAGCCAGGCTGAGCGGGGGCCAGGGGGGCCGAGCCGGGCCGAGCGCCGAGTGGCGGCGGTCAGGGGGGCCGAGCCGGGCCCAGCGGCGGGGTTTCTGTTCTTTGTTTTTTTTGTTTTTTTTTTGAGGCTCTGCAGTACTGGGGAGTTCATGGGCCCTGGGCGGCCTATTGGGGGTTGGTGGGAAGGGAGGTGCTTGCGGACCCATTTGGGCAGACAGACGGGGATTTTAGGGCAAAGTGGGGGCAATTTTTGATTGCGGACACAAACAATAGCATTTCCGCCTAGAGCCACGCCCCCCCCCCCAAGCCCGGCTGCTGACCTACAGAAGTCTCAAAGGGATAGCAACAAAGAGACGCTACCAGGGTCTCGCGGGGTAGCAGACGTTTGGAAGCTGATTAGGGGAATATTTTGTGAAGCGTGGGAATTTCGGGTTTGGACTCTGTTATTAGCGTTTCTGGCTGGACCCCCTCCCCCGGAACTGGATATTTAATCTGAGTCATTAAATTGGCTGCAGCCTAGAGGAGCCCCCAGGTGGACGTTCCCGGGGAGCACAGGGTGGGAGGGTTCCTGAAGTCAATTGGTGATATATCCACAAAATAGACCCTAGTAAGTGAGTGAATTGTAGAACACAGAACACAGGATTGAGCTTGTGGATGAGACCTCACCCATAGGGCTGGCACCCAGCTGTGGGGATCCCTGAAGGCTGTGATGCACTGTGGTGCTCCCAGGCTTCCTGTTAACTGAACTCGAGGTTGCCAGGTCTTAGTTCCCTGGACGCTGGTGGCCCACATGCCAGAGACTCACACGTCTTGAGGCCTCAATACCTCAGACTGTCCATCCCTGAATCCACCACGCCCTGAGGTTCATCTGAGGCCCTTGAATGTCCTAGCCCCCAACGTTTGCGTTTTATCTTCTTTGTTTTATTTTGTTTTGTTTTTATTTTTATTCTATTTCTATTTTTTATTCTAGTTTTTTAATGTTCTGATTCCTGGCATTGCATTATCCCCTAGTCTTTTCTCCCAGCGTATCCCCCAAAGTTTTTTTTTTTTTATCCTCTCTTTCTTGTCCCTGATCTTCTTCTTATTCTATTTTATCTTAACAATACAATAGGTCCTGCAGGAAACACCTCACATTTGCTGGGTTTCCTCATCCTCCACTGCCTCATTTCTTTGTGAATAGATTTAGGCTATCTACACTATCCCCTTTCCCCTACAACTTGATATCCTCCACCATCTGCTATCTCTCCTATATTCCACCTCCCTTTATTTGACCCACAAAGTGTCTAACTCTTAATTTCTAATACTTTTGTATAGTTTTCCATCTGGTATCCACCCTTGAAACTATTACTTCTCTTTTCTCTTTCCCTTTCTTACGAAAACAATAGCTTCTTAGTACGTACCATATTCCTCCCATATTCAGTCATCTACCTCATTATAGGTACTTTCCGACTACTATAACTCTACACAATTTACACGATCTAACCTCCATCATCCCAGAACTCATATTGTTGCTTTGTTAACATATATCACCCATACTACTTTACACTTTTTCCTTCCTTACACAATTGCCTTTCCCCAGCACTAATACTTTCCTTTAAAGTGAACTTAACCAGCAATAAGAAATTGGAATAAGAAGAACAAAGGGACAAAGAGAAGATATAACACTTACGCAAAAACAACAGCTAATTAATTTCCAAGGCTAGACAAAGAAACTAAGGAACTGATTAAACTCATCAAGAAAAAATGATGACAAGACAGCAATAAAAATCTACAAACCAAACCAGTAATCAGGAAAACATGGCTGAATCCAATCAACAAACTAAAAATCAGGAAGGGGAGCAGATCTTCGCACAAGCAATGAAAGATCTCAGAACATTTATCACTGACAAATTTGATGAAGTAATGAAAGAGGTTAACAACATGAAGACAACACTTGGAGGGGAAATTGCAGACATGCACAAAAAAATAACAGATATGATGGAAATGAACACCACAATTCAAGAAATCAAAAATACACTTGCAGCAAATATCAGCAGACTAGAAGAGGCAGAGCAGAGAATTAGTGATGTGGAAGACAGTACATTGGAAATCAAACAGATAGTAGAAGTGGTCAATAAAAAGGTAGAAAAAATCCAGATAGGACTTAGGGACCTGAATGATAATGCAAAACGCTCAAACATACGTATTATAAGCATTCCAGAAGGAGAAGAGAAGGGAAAGGGATCAGAAGAAGTGTTGCAGGAAATAATGACTGAAAACTTCCCAAATCTACTGAAAGAGACAGATGTACATATCCAAGAAGCACAGCGCACTCCACTGGTCATAAATCCCAACAGGCCCACCCCAAGACATATACTTGTCAAATTATCCAATGCTCAAGACAAAAAGAAAATTCTAAAAGCAGCAAGAGAAAAGAAAACCATCACATACAAGGGAAGCTCCATAAGATTAAGTGCTGATTTCTCATCTGAAACGATGGAGGCAAGAAAGCAGTGGTATGATATAGTCAAGGTACTAAAGGAAAAAAATTTCCAACCAAGAATACTCTATCCAGCTAAACTAGCATTCAAAAATGATGGAGAGTTCAAAATATTCACAGATAAACAGAAACTGAAAGAGTATATCAACAAGAAACCTCCCCTTCAAGAAATTCTTAAGGGAGTTCTGCAGGAAGAAAGGAAAAAACAGGACAGTCAGAGATGGAGGAGAGTATAAGAGCAACAAAAAAGACAAAAATAGAAGGGGAAAATAAAATATTGCAAACAAAATATAACAAACACAAATCCAATCAAAATATAGCTACCACAAATAATTCTCTGAACGTAATAACACTGAATGTCAATGGACTAAACTCACCTATCAAAAGAATCAGACTGGGACACTGGATAAGGAAATATGACCCATCTATATGCTGTCTACAAGAGACACATCTTAGACCCAGAGACGCATGGAGGTTGAAAGTGAATGGCTGGAAAACAATCATACAAGCAAACAACAACCAAAAAAAGGCAGGAGTAGCTATATTAATATCAGACAAAATAGACTTTAAATGCGAAACAATTGTGAGAGACAAAGAAGGATACTACATTTTAGTGAAAGGGACAATCTGTCAAGAAGATTGAATGATCATAAATATTTATGCTCCTAACAAGGGTGCCTCTAAATACATGAGACAAACGCTGGAAAAACTAAGTAAAAAAATAGATGCATCTACAATTATAGTGGGGGATTTTAATACACCACTATCAAATCTGGACAGAACATCTCGAAAGAGAATCACTTAAGAAACAAAACATTTGAACAGTATACTAGAAGAGCTGGATCTATTAGACATATATAGATCATTACACCCAAACACAGCAGGATATACATTTTTCTCAAGCGCACATGGAACATTCTCCAAGATAGACCATATGCTAGGCCACAAAGAAAGGCTTAATGAATTCAGAAAGATCGAAATCATACAAAACAATATCTCTGACCACAGTGGAGTGAAGCTGGAAATTTGCAAGGGATGGAGGCCCAGACTTCACACCACAATTTGGAAATTAAACAGCACACTCTTAGAAAAACAGTGGGTCAAAGAAGAAATCTCAAAAGAAATCAATGACTACCTTGAATCAAATGATAATGATAACACAATATACCAAAATTTATGGGATGCAGCAAAAGCAGTACTGAGAGGGAAATTTATAGCCATAAATTCACATATCAAAAAAGAAGAAAGAGCAAAAATTGAAGAACTAACTGCATTTTTGATGGAATTAGAAAAACAACAACAAAGTAACCCAACAGGAAGAAGAAGGAAGGAAATAACAAAGATAAGAGCAGAACTAAATGAAATAGAAAATAAGAAAGCACTTGAAAAAATAAACAAGAACAAGAGCTGGTTTTTTGAGAAGATCAACAAAATTGACAAACCTTTAGTGAGACTAACAAAGAAAAGAAGAGAGAAGATGCAAATACACAAAATAAGAAATGAGAAAGGTGATATCACCACTGATCCCACAGAAATAAAGACTATCATAAGAGGATACTTTGAAAAACTATATTCCAACAAAAATAACAATTTAGAGGAAATGGACAAATTCCTAGAAACAATTAAGCAGCCCATATTGACGAAAGAAGAAATTGAGGATCTTAACAAACCAATCATAAGCAAAGAGATAGAATCAGTCATTAAAAATCTCCCAACTAAGAAGAGCCCAGGGCCAGACGGCTTCACAGGTGAATTCTACAAAACATTCTGGAAAGAACTAACACCAATCCTGTTGAAACTATTTCAAAACTACAAATATATGCTGTGGAGTAAGGCATTTCTTCTGCAAATGAAATTACATACTTAAAATAATCTTTCTTGGCATCCCTGTGTATTCCAATTCTAAAATAATTTTAGAATTAACTGAAAAAGTTTGAATACGTATAGACTATTTAAGGAATCCAGACTATCTGGCTGCTCCCAGGGAAATCATGCCCATGATCCTTGGGAAATCTTTATTTTCATCCTTATCCCACAACATAACTTATGTGTCACTCCTTGGCTATGTTTGTGCAAAGAGGAGATGGTAATAATGACTCTACCTACTTTGGCCACAGCAGTGGAAAATAGAACCTTGAAATTCATGCTCATTATGGCAGTTCCTTGTCCTTTCCCTCTGCTTTGACCACATCCTATCCCTGCCCCTCTGAGTCTTTGGCTTATATTGGAGTGGAGTAACTGTACATTTGGTCTCCACCCTCTGTTCAAGGAGGAGAAAGTGAGAGTGACTCCTATTGAAGCATATGCTATGGCTACAACTGCCTAAATCCATCTTCAGTTGGTCAAGGAAGAAAGAACTGTGGGATATTCCCCTGGCACTGTCGGCTCTCTTTCCCTCACCATGCCCAGAAATAGAGCTAGGCAGTAATTAAGGAAGTCATGGCCACAAAGTTAGGGAAGGAGTGAATCTATTATTTTTTTCCTTATCTATATCAAATATGGAACCTTTTACCTGTGAGAAGTAGCTCTTCTCCATGCTTGGGTCATACATTCCCATCTATTTTTTTCAGGCATTTTGGAGCATATGGATTGAGTCATGGGATGGATCACTCAACCCCATCTCCACCGGCTATCCAGATAATCAAAACAAATCTCAGATGAAGCAAGGAAAGAGACAACTATAACGCCCCTTTTCTCAAACAAACAAACAAAAGTAGGTCAAAATATGTATGTTATTGTAATAATTTTTGCCTATATTATTATGGCTGTTACTTCACATGTAATAAACATCAAAACATTTGGGTAAAATGAATTTATCATGTTACCACATAAGTAAAAATAAATACTTATGAATTTTAAAAGAGAGTTGCTTCAAGAATGGTACAACAGATTCTCATTTCAAATAGAATTTCTTATGCGGAAGTTTCACCCTTTATATATCAAAGTCACATAAACAGCATTTTCAAACAGAAGGAATGCTTAATGAATTGATTTGGGTGTTTTTGCTTCCTCCCCACCAAATACTTCAGTTCAATTGATAAGATATGAATTTCAAGAAGTATAAGAACTTTTAGTGAGTTCTAGGCATAGTGTATCTGATATGCTTTTCCCCTTCTCTATGAGTCCTTTGCTATTTCTTCCCTCATAT
The DNA here is from genome assembly GCF_030445035.2 of Dasypus novemcinctus. Lineage (NCBI taxonomy): Eukaryota > Metazoa > Chordata > Mammalia > Cingulata > Dasypodidae > Dasypus > Dasypus novemcinctus. Next base: position 38,660,841 of record NC_080704.1, read on the forward strand.
TTTGGCTCAGACTGTTAGCAAGATGACTGCAGCATTTTCCAGCATCACATCCAGATATGATCATTTCTGGAAGACAGTGTCTCTGTCTACCTATGAACATTTCTTGGAAGTGAGAAAACGTCCCTTAATGTTCTCCCAATTTTCTTTCTTGACTCATTCACAAGAATCAGGACACAGAGCTATTTCTGAATAAATCATGAGCACGCAAATTAGTTACCAGGATTATTTGATGCCAATTGTTAAAAAGCCAAAAAACCATGATCCTTTATGGAGTCCCAGTAAATGCACACACAGTTTTTCCAATTTTCTGTTTACTTTGATATCTTCCTGCCACCTCATTGATTATGCAATTGGTTAATACCAGGGAAGTATGGGAAATTCCAAGCTTCCCAGATATATTTATATACAAATGTCACCTGGATGCTTAAATTTAATTTCTTTATATGTCTAAAAATTAAAACTCAAAGTTCTATTAGCATAGAATCATCAGTTCTGGCCCCTGATGGAGAATTTTCAGTGCAAATATAGAAGCAAAATGATGCAGCAAAGTCTAACTTAAAGCAGTATCACTTCTAATGTGTGTTCCTGAAATAATTACACTTATCAACCGGTGTTATTTATTTATGTTATAAGTCCTCTTGTACTTATGTTTTTTCCTTTTCCTTTTCTTTTTCAAGTGAGATACTCAAGAAATAAAACAAAAAGGCTGGATGCCAAAATTAATACTAATTTGAAATGCATATGTAAAACAACAACAAAATGTTCATTATGCTGTAGCTTAGTCCAGCAGAATGGATTGAAATGCTGTGCACACAGAATAAATCTCAAAGAAGGTAATATTAAATTTAAATATGTATTCCATTTCTGAAAAGGAAAACCTACATAGGATAGGAAAGCTGAGCCAGAGATCTTTAAGTCTAGTGCACATCTAGTGCCAAAATGAATTTCATGGTTACTTTTGTTTCTTTTCTAGAAGCTAGCCATGCCTTTATCCAGTTCTCCTGCCCTAAACTATGTGTAAAACTCATCACAACAATGAGTTGAAATATGAAAAATAATTTCAAAATTACTTCTTCATATGTCAAGCCACTGTTTGAATGAACCTTATAATGAAATGGCTAGATCTACTTGTGGGTTTTGTATGATAATGTAATCATCTTAGAACATATTCTAAGTGAAGAGTCAGTTTCAGACTGAGCTAGAAAAAGCCAGTTATTAAGCTCTGTCAGTGGTAGCAGAATTTCCACCCTTCAGATTTTAGGCCTTTGTGCCAAAAAGTCAATCATCTCGTCAGTTGCCCTCTGTTTCTATGGCTTTTCAAATCTCTAGAATATCATTTCAAAGGTGAGCAGAATCACATACTGGATGAGGCGCATATTTGGGGAACTATAGGACTCAAGAAAGCTATTGAGCACTGCAATCTTTTTTAGGAAGTAATATTTTAGAAATCTTAACTACTTTATATTTAAGAGCAATATTGCCCATAAATAAACCAGTGAAGACTCTATTGCAAAATACACAAGAGAGGAGGATTATTAAACCATATTTTATTTCTTTTTTACTCTTCTCTTGGTGTTCTTAGACTACAGAGCTTAATGTGAAGCATTAAAATGTTATGGTTAGTTTAGAATCATATTAACAAACATTTAAATGCTGTATATTGTAGTCTAACATATATTATTTGAAGTATTATTTATTTAAGAACTTTTTATACATTCAGAAATATTTATTGCAGCAAAATGGATAGCACTTGGTTATCAATCTCTTTTAATATATCATTATTTACCACTTTGAAAGCGGTGGTTTTATAACATTATTTACATTTTGAAAAAAACTTGCATTCTACTTTAATCTCTTAGTTATACTGATTTCAAAATATATTCATCTAAATGTTAGCTAAAATGTATAAACAGCCAAGATTAAACCTCACTGTGGCTTGTTGAGTGCAGTAGGATAGCAAATCTCACTTTGCCAAGGAGATTTTTCAAGAAAGTTTCGGCTGTTCTGGAGGAGATTCTGGCTCCATTCAAAAGAGAAAAGGGAAACAAATAAAGCAGAAATCTCAAGATTGACAGTATTAAAGTATATTTTCAGGATTTAGATGTGCTTTTGTCACTAGATTATTTCTCAACTCTATACTTACAATGAATTTGTGTTCAAATAGAGTTGATCAATAAAAGTGGTTAACTCTCGGTATGAATTGAAGACCAAAATAATTAGGTATCTGAAAGTCATATTTTACTCCAACTTTATCATCACATGACAAACTTTAAAATCTCAAACCAAAGTCCAAATAGAAATACAAAGTGACTTCATGGAAAAGAATGAGAAAAGTAGAAGTAAGTGACTAGATGTCTGTGATATATTTTCTAAAGTTGCCAAGTCAGAGACTCAGGGTCTCAACTTTTGGATTTGCATCAGGTTTGAACATAACTAGTTCTTCAAGCATTAGCTGGACTTTCCATATTGGAGAAGGGGAATAATTATTTCTTTTGAACTGTTTCAAAAAATGGTTTTGTTTCTGTAAAAAAAGATTTAAACAAATTCTACTTTTCCTTGTTTTGATGCTTTTTCTCTCTTCTCTTTTCCACTTTTCTTTTATTTTTCCACTTCTTCCTCCCATGAACCTTGAAAAACTTCAAGACTTGCAAAAGCAGTTCTGGAAAGAACTGTTCTGACACTTGCCAGGAAGGGATTACACCAATGGTCCTGAGCAAGAGACATGGAAAATTGCTCCAATCTTAAGTTTGCAGTAAAGTCGAAGAAAACTGCATCCTGTCAAATAACCGTTTCTTCTCCTAGCCCCCCAAACACGAGTCCTGCTTCTATTTTGGGAGTTACCTGGTCTTCAGGTGATCCTGGCTTCATATCCACTCAAATAAGCCTTTAACCTCTATTTGAATCACATAAACTATTTTTACTGTTACCTTTATCATTTGAGCATTGATTTTTTTTATTGTGGTAAAATATATACAACATAAAATTTCTCACTTTTACCATGTTCAAGTATGCAATTCTGTGGTACTATGTTTACAATGTTATGCTATCATCACTACTATTCACTACCAAAATATTTCTATCACCTCAAACCGAAATTCTGCACCCATCGAGCAGTAACTCTCCATTCCCTTTACCCCCCAGTCCCTGGTAATTGGTAATCTACTTTCAGTCTATACATTTCAGTATTCTAGTTATTTCATATAAGTAAAATCACACAATATCAGTCTTTTTATGTCTGACTTATTTTGTTCAGTGCGTCTTCAAGTTTCTTCCACATTGTAGCATATATCAGAACCCATTCGTTTTATGGCTGAATAATATTCCACTCTGTGTATATACCACATATTATTTATCAATTCATCTGTTGATGGATACTTGGGTTCTTCCCTCTTTGGGCTATCATGAATAATGTTGCTTTAAACATTGGTGTACAAATATGTGTTTGAGTTCCTTTGTTTTACTGTCTTGGGCTGCTTAAAGCAGACACCATGAAATGTGTTGGCTTAAACAATAGGAATTTATTAGTTTACAGTAGTTTGAAGCCATGAAAATGACCGAATCAAGGCATTATCAATGCTTTCTTCCTGAAGACTGGCTGCCAGAGATCCTTGGGTCCTCTGCCTCTAGCAAGGCACTTGTGGCAGCATCTGTTGATATCTTCCTTCTCTTTTGGATTTTGTTGATTTCATCTTCTTTCTTCCATTGTTTTCTCTATCTCTGTATTCATTCTGTTTATAAAGGACTCCTGTAATAGGAGTAAGTCCCATTTTGAATGAGATGGCTAACTCCTTAACTGAAGTAGCCTCATCAAAAGATCCTACTTGCAATGGGTTTACACCCACAGGAATGGATTAGCTTTAAGAACATGATTTTTGGGGGGTACATACAGCTTCTAACCACACTTTACCCTCTGGACCCCAAAAGGACGTGTTCTTTCCATATGCAAATACATTAATTCCATTACAATATCCCAAAAGTCTTAAATCAGTTTGGTAACAATACTAAGTACAAAGTCTCATCAAAATTGATTAAGGGTGTGGTATTTCCCGGGGTCAATGCTCCCTGTCTGTGGATCTATGAAACTGTGAAACCTAGAGAACAAGTTATCTGCTTACAATATACAAAGGAGGGCCAGGCATAGGATAAATATCCCCATTCCCATAGGGAGATATCAAAATTAGAAGGAAAACCTGGGTCATGGATCATAAACAATTCTGCAACCCTGCAGGGCATATACCATCAGATGTCAAGGTCTGAGAATCATCTATGAAAGGATATTTTTTTCATCTGAGCCTGATAGAAAAACAGCTCCACCCTTTCTAAGTGCTTGTACAGGCTCAAATTTTCCCATGATTTCCTCAAACACTGGGATAAAGGCTCTACCCTCTGAGAACACTGGGGTGAAGGCCAGCCTCTCCACAATCCCCAGGACATATTCCCCATGCTCTCTGAACACTGGTGTAGCAGCATGCTTCCTGAACAATGGGGTGAAAGGCCCACCTTTTCCAAGCTCTGGGGCAGACTCATCCTTTCCACATGCATGGCTAGGCTTAGTCTCTTGGCCTGAGATATCTTTGGTCCAGACTTCTGCTTCCATGGTTATGCCTTTGAAGTGATTTTTTCCTTCAATCTGTCCCTTTTCTCCCACTTTTAGTCCAGGCTGGCAGTGATTCCATTCATACAGATCTCACAAAACAACATGTCAGTATTGCACATAGCACACAGATGTGTAAACTATCAGACAATAGAAATTTCCACAGGTCCTTCCTGGATAACTACACTTCAAATCCCAACTTGCACTAAAATGACTGAATACTTCCATGTTCACTTAAACCCTCCCATGGAGCACTATTATATGGGGACTTGCTTTCATGAAGCTCAAAATTTTTGAAAACACAAATTTTTGGTTTCTTTTTGCCCTAGAGTTCAGATCTCAGCTTATCCTTTTCCTCTCACATTTTACTGTAAGCTGCAAGGAGAAAGCAGATTACATTTAGTTTGGAAATTTCCTTGGCTAAATACTCAAGCTCATTGCTTTCAAAATCTGTATTCCCTCTGACATCAGACCCCAATTTTGCCCAAGCTCTCTCTACTTAAGGGTCACCTTTCTTCAAGTTCCCAACAACAGGGTCATCATTTCCATCTAAGGCCTCATCAGAAGTATCTTTAATATCCACATTTCCAGCAGTCTCTTCAAAACACTCTAGGCATTTTCTATTAAGCACCTCATTATTCTTCCAGACTTTACACATTACTCAATTCCAAAGACTTTTCCACATTTTTGGTATTTGCAATAGAAGCACCCTACTCTCCTGGTACCAAAATCTGTTTTAGTTTCATGAACTGCTTAAAGCAGATACCATGAAATATGTCGGCTTAAACAATAGGAATTCATTAGCTTACAATTTAAAGGCATGAAAATATCCAAATCAAGATATTATCAAGGCTACGCTTTATTCCCGAAGTCTGGCTGCCAGTGATCCTTGGCTCCTCTGCCACATAGCAAGGTGTCTGCTGGTCACTCCCTTCTCTTCTGGGTTTCCTTGCTTTCTGCTTCTTGCTTCCATTGTGCATTCTCTCTCTCTCTCTCTCTCTCTCTCTCTCTCTCTCTCTCTCTCTCTCTCTCTCTCTCTCTCTCTCTCTCTCTCTCTCTTCCATTTATAAAGGACCCCAGTAAAAGGATTAAGTCATCCTCAATGAGGTGGATCACATCTTAGCTGAAGCAGCCTCACCAAAATCTCCTATTTACACTAAGTTCATACCCACAGGAGTGAATTAGCTTTAAGAACATGATTTTCTGAGTTATATACAGTTTCAAACCACCATATCCTGCTTTCAATTATTTCGGTCATATACCTAAAATGGGGTTACCAGGCCATATGGTAATTCTAAGTTTAAATTTTTGAAGAACCACCAAGTTGTTTTCCACAGTGGCTGTACCATTTCATATACCTACCCACAATGTGTAAGGGTTCCTTTACCTCTTCATCCTTAGCAAAACTTATTTTTTTAAGTATAGTCATTCTATTTGACACAAATTGGTATTTTGTTGTGGTTTTTATTTCTTTTCCTTAATGCATAATAATTTTGAGCATCTTTTCATGTGCTTATTGGTCATTTTTATATTTTCTTTGAACAAATACATATTCAAGCCCTTTGCTCATTTTTCACTTGGGTTGTTTATCTTTTTGTTTTGAGTTGTAGGAATTCTTTATGTATTCTGGATGTTGAACCCTTTTTGTATGCATGGAATCCAAATAATTTCTCCCATTCTTTATGCTGTCTTCTTACTTCCTTGATAATATCCTTTGATACAAAATTGTTTTAATATTGATGAATTCAAACTTACCTATCTTTTTTATTGCACATGCTTTTGATGTAATGTCTAAGAATCCATTTCCTAATACAATGTCCTGCAGAAATTCCCAATCTTTTCTTCTAAGAGTTTTATAGTTTAGCTCTTATATTTAAGTCATTGATTCAATTTGAGTTAAATTTTGTATATGGTACAAGGTAGGGTTCCAGTCGCTTTCTCTTGCTTGTGAATAAACAGATTTCTCAGAACCATTTGTTCAAAGAAAATATCTTCTTTGTTGAAGAGACTATTCTTTCCACATTGAGTGGACTTGGTACCCTAGTCAAAAATCAATTGACATAGATATGTGGGTTTATTTCTAGACTCTCATTTCTGTTCCATTGGTCTTTATGCCTGTCCTTTTGCCACTACCACATATTTTGATTATTGAAGCTTTGGAACAAATTTTAGAATCAGAAAGTATGATTTCTCAAGTTTTGTTCTACTTTTTTCAAGAAAATTTTAGCTATTCTGGGTTCCTTGCATGACTTTGATGATGGCCTTTTCCATTTTTGCAAAGAGGGTTATTGGAATTTTTATTGAGATTGCATTGAATCTGTAAATTGCTTTGGGTAGTATTGACATCTTAATGATATCAAATCTTCCAATCCATGAATTCAGAATATCTTTCATTTATTTAGGTATTCTTTTAAATTTCTTTTAGCAATTTTTAAGTAGTTTTCATAGGTCTTTAACATCTTTGACTAAATTTATTCCAAGGTATTTTATTCTTTTGGTTGTTGTTGTAAATGGAATTGTTTTCCTGATTTCCTTTTTAGATTGTTGATTGCTGGTGTATAAAAACGTCGAGATGGTTATGTGTTTTTTCTTTCATCATTCTATTAATATGGTATATTACATTATTTCCAAATATAAATATTTGAAACATTCAAGAATAATAAAGTACTTCTCCCAATAATACTATACCTATATTCTCAGAATAATCGTGAGGGAGGAAAAGTTGATGACTTTGGAGGGGATGTTGGTAAAGGACAGGAGACAATAACCAAGAGTCTCCTTTTCTACTCTTTGGGGTAGCTATTTGGAATTCCCCCCAAAATAACAGTAAAAATTTGCTATTCATTTATTATATGCTGTACACTTTATTTGGAACTCTGGGGAGAACAAAGATGAATAGGACATAGCTTTTAACATAAAGACTTGACCTTGGTTCAGTTCTCCAGAAGGAGACTCTTTGATGGAAATTGCTATGCAGGTGATTTATTAAAAGATGGATTTTCAGGGGGAATCTAGAAAGGGAATGGGGTAAACAGGACAGGGAAAAGGAGAAAACCAACAGTGTTACGATTTCATGCAAATCCTTGCAGAGAATAGGCAGAGCCTCATACCACAGGGTAGCTCTCAAGTATAAATTTACATCAATATTGTCCACCACAACCTCCCAACAGGCAAGGAATCTGGGATTCCAGAAGCCAAAATCTGTCAATCATTGATCAAGGATTGCTCCAGGAGTGGGCAGTAAGAAAATTACTACCCAGGCACTTCCTGCTTTCTGAACAGTCACTTCAGTAACAATCTTCCCAAGGATGAGTTGTAGGTGCTGCCTATTAGAAGAGTACGTCTTTTCTCCCTGCTTGCACAAAAATCAATCTAGAAAGAGTGTCCAATTTTCCCATTATAGTCACATACAGTCAAGTTACTGTGAGAAAATGTAGAATTATGAAAAAGAAGAGTGTTGAAAATACCATGAAAGAGTCACAGACAATAGGCTGTCGGGCTTCAGTGGAGAGCAAGACCAAGGGGTTTCTGGAAAGACTTCATGGACACGATAATATTCGAGGTAGCTTTTGAATATTGGGTATATTTTGACATGGATGGGGAGAGTTTTATGTACTGAGACAAGTATTAGTAGTCACAAAAAAGGGAAACATTATAAAGCATGTCTGGCTAAAATTGGATCTGTCCAATTCAATTATAGCACAGAGAATGTGTAGAGAAGGAACAGGAAGCTGGACTGTAACAATAGTGTGTGGGTAGACTAAGCAGATTCTTTAAACCCAGGATCAAAATGTGGACTATAAGTGGCAGACATCAGGGAGAAACCTTTGAAGATCTGAGTACAATGGGTGATTGAGTACAATGATGATTTCCAGCTCTGTTTTCACAATCTCCAGGTATGTCTATTTCAAGGAATATTTGAGAAATCTTAACAGAAACAAATTTAAATTTCTTCACTTTTAATTTTGGAAATAAATATTATTTCACATGCCACACTGTTCTTACAACAAAGAAGGGATGTCTTCTGTGATATAATCACAAAGCCAAAGAGCACCACTCCAAAACAATTTTTTTGATTCAATCATTGGGCATGTTCTAATACCTCACATTGGTGAATGACTTCCTTTGGGCTTTTAAACAAAATCCCCAAAATGAACCCAACATAAGCAGCCACAGGGCTGTTGAAAAACAGCAGAATAACCATGATTTCTTGGCTCTCAGTCCACTGCTCCTTTTATTGGTGGTTGGCATTGTGTAAGTGATGGTTGCTCACTGCTATTGTAATTGACAGGTGAACAGCTTTGACTTTCACAGTACACACACTGCAATTCGAACATTCCCTGTTACCCAATAGGAACTTCCTTTGTTGATGTCCTGGGAACAGGACAGAGGCAACAATTTCATTCAGTCTTTGGTTGGAAAACTAAACAGGAAGGGTGATAGTGCCAAGAAATCTATAGCTGTCATTCAATTTATTATGGGTTTGCTCTCTCAGGAATGTCAGTATAAAATAAATCTGGGAAAAACAAAAGACAGTTTATTGTAAAACGGAGCTCGGGTTTCTGTTCATTCCATTAAATCAGGGGGTAGCCTAGGGCTTTAGTATGGGCACAAACTTCCACAAGGATGAATAATAAAAACAACTTTATGGAGCATTTTATGTGCCAGATAGCAATATATATGAGATATTTCTGTTTATTTTTTAGAGGTGAGGAAACTGAGAAAAGAGTTCAAGATCACAAATCAAATAGGTATTGGAGCCAGGATTTGAAACCAGATATTCTCTCCCACCAGAATCTGTGCTTAGATGTATTATTCAACATTATCCTTAAGTGTATTGGAGAAGGCTTTCTGTATTTATTTGAAGCTATGTCTGGTATGGCAGAAAGAAGACACTCAATGGATATTATGTAAGGTCTCTTGTGTCTATTTTGTATTGCACTGTGTTCTACACCAATCAAAAAGATTGTGGAATCCTTGTAACTCCCATATTTCTTTCAGGCATCTCTCAGTGATATGGACTGGGTCAGTGTAGGAAAATTATAGGGTAACTGCAAAGTACTTTGGCCTGTCCTAGCATAACTGATTTGAAGGGCAATTATCACAGAGTCAAAGCCTTTAGAAAGTGGAGGAGCACATGGGTGTAAACAATTTGGCAGATAATGACAAGGGGAGGGGAGGAAGGCAGCAGTGATTAAGCAATGGGCGTGAGGTCTTCAGAGTCCTGGTAGGGCAAAGATGCTTTAGTTCTCAGCCAGAGAGAAGTACTTGACAAACTTGGAGATTGTGGGTCCATGATGGCACATGAGTAGGTTTGTCAGAAGGATCAGGGTAAAGAAAAGGGGTAAATATTTTTGTGGTAGGTGTAGTAAGGGTATAGACTGCAGGGAAGTCAAAATCCCACTGTGACTCCCCATTTCACTTAGAGTAAAAGCCAGAGTCCTTACAATGGCTTAGAAGGCCGTAAATATTATTGCTTGCCCAATTTCCTCTTTCATCTGATCTCATACTGCTCTCCCTATTACTCACTACACTCCAGCCACACTGACTTTACTCTTCTTCACAACATAAGGCATAGACTTACCTAATGATTTTACAATGACTCTTTCTTATATGTGGAAAAGGATGAAAATGAAAAAAAGACAACTAGGGGATATCATCCTCCAAGTATATGCATGGCCAACAACTTTACCTCCCCTGACTTTGATCTAATTGTATTTTCTCCAAGATGCCTACCCTTAGCATCTTATTTTAAATTGCAACCTTTCCTCATCACTCCCCTCCAGTTCTTTATCCTCACATTTTAGTCATTAAAGCAGTTAATAGAATTTATAATTCTCCTCTCTTCAGGAGCATGATAGGACTGTACTTCACCACACTTACAAGTTCAGCTTGCCCAACTAATTTACTTTGTCTAATGAAATATGAACAGAAATGACATGTATCGCTTCTAGCTGGAAGCTTTTAGAAGCCAACACTTAATTTACCACTCTTCGTCCCAATTACCATGGCAACCAGCCACACTCCAGATGATGGAGTGAGAAATAAAATCATTGTTGTTAAAGACATTAAGATTTTGGGAGAGTTACATAGGCAAAACCTAGTCTTTCCCAGCAGATGTACTCTCTCTATTTCTTTTTTTATCAGAGAACTTAGCACTTTCTAACATACCCTATATAAGTTGCTTCATTATTACATCTATTATTTATTGGCTTTCGCCCTCTATAAGAATATATTACAGGATAAAAAGGCACTTTTTTCTATTTCACTTTGTATCTCAAGCACTTTGAACACCATGTACCAGGCATTTAGTAGGGACTCAATAAGTATTTTGGCGAATGACTCTATCCTCAATTGTGTGGTTTTCAAAGATCATTAAGGTGAATAGGGAAATGAATTACGAGGAAAAATGAGGATAAATTAATGAGATGACAGCCCTGGAATCACTAAAGAAAGGGCTTATTTCAATGGGGAGGACCTGGCTTCCCTATTTTAAGCTACAAGGCCATGGTAGTTATAGTTGGGAGATCCAGGATCAGCAGGCCCTTCAGATATGTGGGGGATACAAATTTAGGTCGAGATTATATAAATATGTAGAGGAACCCTTGAATTAAATATTAGACTATATGGAAATGATTATTTTATGGAACTATATCATATATCATTATGAGACTCAATGTGAAGAACAGATTGAAATATACCAACCCCATGTAACAAAAAAAAACAACAACATTTCTGCAAACTGTTCTTATTTATTAGAGTTTGCACAGCCCAGAAACCTTGTCTGAGATAGGTTGAAGAAAATTGAAATTTCAATATTTTTGTTAATTATCTGTATTACTGAGAATGGAAGTATAGGGCAGTGACCTTTTGTTTAGCAAATACCTTAATTCATAGTTACCCCTTAAATTAATCTAGGGTGGAAGTTGAGAGATAAATTACTATAAGAAACAAGGAATAGGCTTTAGAACATGTTCTTGCCAAGCTGAGCCTTCAGTGTTTGTGGAACGTTAGAACATACAGAAGAGAAGACAGGAGGTTGTCGAAATACATTTTATGAAGAAAAGAACCATTAAGATGTACCAGGTAGCAGAAATTGCCAGGGAACTGTAAAGAACAATGATTTTGTACTTTTAATTGCAAGTGGATTCTTATTCCATGTTACTCTGCACACTCTATTACCACAAAGCACATTTCATGTAACAGTCTTGTGTTCGTGCTACTATGGGGAAAGAAAGACTAGTGAACATGAAATGTGGGCTAATGCAAGTGGACAAAGAGTCAGCAGTGGTAAGAGAAGGAACAAAATCTTCTGATTGAACAGAAAACTTAGCAACCATGGGAGTCTATGAATATAAACACGTAAGCTTATGGCTTAAATTGAGTCTCTATTAAATAAAGTAGAATTTGTTTATTGACAGATTTTTTTAATTAGAAAAAAGAATGCCCTTTATACCCAGAGAGTAGAATGACATACCTTCCATAAATACATGAAGGCCCAAAGTCAGGTGTGAAGAAAATAATGAAGATTGCAAACCCTCTTTCTCTCCCCATTCAAATTTACCTCAAAGAGGTGAACATTATTAGCAAATTGTAAGTTTAGCAGGCTTGGTTCACTGGGAAGCATACCCTGAAACCGAGATTGCTGTGTGAGAAGTTTATTAGGGAGTGCTCTCATGACCAATATCCGTGAAAGAGAAGGGAACAATGTTGAAGTGAACAGAGAGGAAAAGGTGGATCCCATCAACCAAGGCTTCAGCCAAGCTCATAGAGAAATCAGGGATCTCCCTTCAGAATTGTACTACATTTCAGTAAGGGGGCTAAGCATTTCAACTCTGGCAATGACCTTTAGTTTTGTGCAGGCCCAGTGACCTTGGGCAAAGTCAGTCTTTCTACCCAAAGACAATTTCCTGAGAAGACTGACAGACAGCAGCTATCAGCAGGCAGTCCATCCAGTAGCCAGGGAGTATAGGGAAAATCCTTCAATTCTAAGCAGAGATCTGGGCAACATATAGCAGCCTTCATTATAGTGCCTTCCTAAAAATCTTATTTATGCATTTTCTAGTATCATTTGACATATAAGACAATATAACTGACAAAATGTAAGTGTTGCAACAATCCATAGAATCACAATTGTTCTTGTTCCACTAACTTTTGATGAACTAAGTCTGAGAGATCCTTTTTTTTTTACTCTTACTCATTCTTTTAAACCATTGCTTAGCATTCAATTTATTGATTTACCATAAATTTAGTTAACTCTTCCTATAAATGAACATTTATGTTGTTGTACAATGTTTTCTATTATAAGCGAGGCCACAATGAACGTAATTGCTTAGATTTGCTCTCATGGGGGGAGATTTTATTTAGCATATATTCCTAGAAGTGGTGTTTCTGGTTCAAAGGTATGGATATTTGAAGTTGAGGCACATGAAGCCAAATTTCCCCTGAAAATTGCTGGGCCATTTCACATGCCCTTGATAAGTACAAGAGAATATGTATTTCCCCACAGCTTTTCCAAGACTGGGTGTTGACGATGTTTTATTGTTTTTGTTTATCTGATGGAAAATAAAATAGTGTATCATTGATGAAGTATCCAAATTGGTGGTATAATTGAATTTAACTTCATATTACTGTGCATTGCTATTTGGTTTTCCTCTGAATTACCTGCTCATACCATTTGCCTGACATTTGAGTTGTCAATTTTTTTTTTCTTGATATGTAGGCTTGATTTAAATCTGTTAACTAAATCTTCGATTTTCTTTTGTCAATAGCTTATATAAATTTTTTTAAGATTTATTTTATTTATTTCTCTTCCCCCGTCCCCCCATTGTCTGCTCGCTCATGTCCATTCACTGTGTGTTCTTCTGTGTCTACTTGCATTCTCAGTGGCACCAGGAATCTGTGTCTCTTTTTGTTGTGTCATCTTGCTGTGTAAGCTCTCCATGTGTGCAGTGCCAGTCCTGGGCAGGCTGTGCTTTTTTTTGCACAATGTGGCTTTCCTTGCAGGGCATGCTCCTTGCATGTGGGGCTCCCCTACATGGGGGACACTCCTGCATGGCATGGCACTCCTTACGCACAGCAGCACTGTGCATGGGCAAGCTCACCACATGGGCCAGGAGGCCCTGGGTTTGAACCCTGAACCTCCTATATGGCAGGCAGACACTCTATCAGTTGAGGCACATCCGCTTCCCATTTAAATTTTTGTATACAGAAAAATTTTCTATGAGAAAATTTCAAAAGTATAATTAACTAAATACCCCAACACAAAAACACCAAGATATCAAGTAGGAATAATGATAAATACTAACCAAATTATATTTTTTCTTTCCCAAATATTTGGATGCATACTTTAATATGTTTGTGATAGCAGTCTAGGGTCCAAGCAGGAAGGAAAGAAATCATGCTAGGTATTTCAAATAGAGGGGATTTAATATATGAATTTTTTAATAAGCATGTTGACTTAAGGTATAAATTTTTATACGGTAAAAAGGGCAAAAAATAATCAATGAGTGACTCCTTTCCTTTCCTACTTCATATCCTCTGGCAGGCCCATCCAGAACCAATTTGAAGAAAAATTTTGATAAATTATCTTTAGTTTCCTGTCAATTCCCCTTTGTACACATTCAGCCTATATTACTAATATGGCCTATGCATGAATTCAAGTTTATCTAATTCTGTATCCAAGTTTGCCTCGTTTCCAGAAAGTCAATTAAGTGATATAAACTTTATAGGTTTTGAATACTCAGGAAGGATGTAGACTGAATGTGTGTCCCAACTTAAATCCAGATGGAATGTGGGTGATATGTTATTTCAAGCTTACCTGATATGTGGGTGGTATGTTAATCCAAGCCTACCTGGTATCCAAACAAACCCCTAAACTCCAAAAAACTAACAAAGAATGTTCTTTTTGCATCAAAATGCCACTTGACCCCCACCCCTAAATCCTCTGTACAAAAAGGACCTGGGAATCTTGCTCTGGGCTCGGTCTTTGGACAGAAGTCCTCTGGGCCTGGCCAGCTGTTAATAAACCTTCCTTCTCAGAAAAGTCTTGCATGCTACCTCTCCATGAGGCTCAAGCTCCAATTTACTTTGATGCTGATGGCCAGATCCAAGGAGGAAACTGAACACTCATGTAGCAACCCTTCACTACCACTGATCTCTTTAACTGGAAAAGTCACACCCCACCATACTCGGAGAAGCCTCAGGCCATGATGGACCTCTTTCAGTCCACCATACAAACACACAAACCCTCCTGGGCTGACTGCAAACAACTCCTCATGACCTTACTCCACTTCGAGGAGAGAACACAAGTCACACAAAGGGTTCTAACTTGGCTCAAAGAGCATCCCCCTGAGGAAAACCTGGACAGTGACCGGTATGCCCGCACACAGTTCCAGATGAGGACCCCCCCCATGGGGTCCCAATGATACAACCAGGCTCAACCGACTAGAAACTTTCCATAGGGCCTTAGTTGAAGGGTTCAGAGCTGGGAGCTGAAATGCAGTAAACATGGTGAAGATCACCCAAGTACTATAAACTATCAATGAAAGTCCTGCTCAATTTTATGAGCGACTGTGTGAGGCATTTCGTGTATACATGCCCTTTAACCCGGATGCTCCCAAAAGCCAAACAATGGTCAATGCAGCATTTGCTGCCCAATCACAGGTTGACATCTGAAGAAAGCTACAGAGGTTCACTGGCATGAACATTTCCCAGCTTATGGAGGTAGCCACCAAGTTTTATGTCAACTGTGATGTAGAAACCAGGAGAGAGGAAAACTGGAAAATGAAGAAGAAAGCAGACCTTTTTGCAGCAGCAATAGTAGAAAGAAGCAACCCTATATCAAGGAAAGTGAAATGGGATGCCCCTACCCCAAGGAGGGGGACCATCCCTAGGGTGAAATCAGTACATGTACTGCAAGGAGGAAGGGCACTGGAAGCAGGAGTGCCCCAAAAGGCCACTCAACCCCATCAGTCCCAAGAAGGTGGCCAAAGCATTAGCCAGGAGAGTAAATGGGATGCCACAAACTAAAGTCTGGTTTTGCAAAAATTCAGATGAAAAGCCTCCAAGTCAGCTCATCAGAATGGTGGGAATAGAGGGTTTTGATGCAGATGATTAGGAGACACTGGACCCTATTCTCTTGGGCCCACAGAGCCTATGGTTGGAATCCAAATTGAAGGCTGCACCATACATATGATGGTTGACACTGGGGCTCAACACTCTGTAATGACCAGCCCAGTTGGGCCATTATCATAAAGACAAGCTACTATTATAGCAGCAACTGGTAAAAGCACCCGGCAGCCCTTTCTCCAAGCCAGGACCTGTAACATTGGGCGTAAAGGAGTCACTCATGAGTTCCTGTATCTCCCAAAATGCCCAGTCCCCCTCCTGGGTTGGGACCTGCTGTCTAAACTACAAGCTCAGATTACCTTTAATGCTGCATGCCAATCCATATTAACACTCGGACCACCAAAGACTCCAACGGTGGCATTAACCCTCACTCTGAAGGAAGAATGAAGACTGTTCTGCCTCAATGAAGTCAGCCAATCTATGGCCGTACAGCTCCCCTTTAAAGATGTACCTAAAGTTTGAGCAGAAGGCAACCCAACGGGGATGGCGTCTGCCATTCCCCCAATTGTTGTTGAAATAAAGCCCACAGCCAGCCCAGTAAGCATAAAAAATATTCCTGTTCCACGTGACGTGCAAGAAAGAATCCAGTTACATATTCAGAAATTGCTGAATAAAGGCATACTAAAACCATATCAGTCTCCATGGAATACCCCACTCTTCCCAGTTAAAAAGGCTGATGGAGACTACCACCCAGTCCAGGACTTGCGAGCAGTCAACTCAGCAATAGTGACCCTACACCCAGCGGTCCCCAATCCTTACACTCTCCTCAGCTTGGTACCCTTATCAACTGTCTACTTTTCATGCCTGGATCTCAAAGATGCCTGCTTCTACATTCAAATAGCACCCCTGAGTCAACCGATCTTCACCTTTACATGGGACAGTCCAAGCTCCAGTGAAAAGCAACAACTACCAAGACTGTGCTAGCAGAACTCATGCCCTCTTAAAACATCTGCAACAAAAGGGTTATCCAGTATCCAAAAAGAAAGTTCAAATATGCCTACCTCAGGTCAAGTATTTAGGTTATAAAATATCACAGGGGCTCTGAGAATTAGGACCTGAAAGAAAAGAAGCAATCTGCAGCCTCCCTGAGCCCAGCACTCATGGAAAGTTGTGTGAATTCCTCAGAGCGACTGGATTCTGCTGCAATTGGATCCCCAATTTTGGGGTCCTCACAGGCCCTTTGTGTGAAGCCACAAAGGGAGGAGATTGTGAACCCCTGCTCTGGGAGAGTCCACATAAAGATGCTTTCAGTGCTCTCAAGTGGGCCTTGATGGAAGCACCAAACTTTGGGCTTCCAGATCTCAGTAAATCATTCTACCTCTATGTTCATAATTGCCAGCATCACAGTAGGAGTATTCGCTCATTACCTGGGCTCCTGGCAAAGACCTGTAGCCTACCTATCCAAACAACTGGAAACTGTAGCCCAAGGATTGCCCTCATGCCTACAAGCTGTAGCTATTGCAGCATTGTTAACAATAGGAGCCATGAAATTAACTCTTGGCCAGCCTATGATTGTTTGGGTTCTGCATGCAGTAGTCACAATCTTAGAAGCCAAAAGAACACACAGCTTACTAACAGCTGCCTGGTTAAGTATCAGACCCTATTATGTGAAAATCTGTCCATCCAACTGGAACTTGTAAAAACTCTGAATCCTGCTACTCTACTACCTGTCCAGCTGGGGGTTCCAACTCATTACTGCCTGGAGACCATTGCAAAAGGTGCATTCCAGCAGGCCGGACCTCCAAGACCAGCCACTACCAAATCCTGACATGGAGTTCTTCATGGATGGGAGTAGCTTTGTTCAGGGCAGTGACCAGGGAGTGGGATACACTGTGGTGACCTCCAAAACCATAGCAGAAGTGCAGCGTCTCTAGATAATACCTCAGCACAAAAAGCCAAACTCATTGCCCTCACCTGAGCCCTACAATTATTTGACTGGAGCCAAGGTTTACATCTACAAAGACTCCAAATATGCCTTCTTTACCCTGCATGCTCATGGAGTCTTATACAAACAAAAAGGACTCATTAACTCAGGAGGTAAAGTATTAGATATGGCACACAGACTTTGGAGCTACTAGAAGCAGTTTAGGAGCCAACCAAAGTGACCATGATGCACTGTAAGGGACACCAGACACCCACAGCCCTGTCACTCAAGGAAATCAGAGGGCAGATGTTGAAGCAAAAAGAGCCACACGGGAGGGATCCCTATCTGAGAATCTGGTCACTGCCCTTATTCCCCAACTTCTTAATTATCAGAAACTACAGTATATGCAGCCTGAACTCATCCCCCAGCCTCTAAATCACTGGGATCTGCAATATACTCAAGCTGAGAGAGAATCAAAACTATCTTACCCTAGACTATCTCTTGGCAGCTGAAGGGGGAGTTTGCAGAAAGTTCAATCTCTCTAATTGTTGCCTTGAACTAGACAGCAATGGAAAGGTTATTGATGAAATTACAAATAAAATGGTAAAAATTACTCATATTCCACTGCAAACTTGGAATGGTTGGAATTTAAGTAATCTATTTGGAAATTGGCAGTCAACAGCAGAATATTTCAAACTTCTGATGGGAATAATTGCCTTCCTCAGAGGAGGATGCATCATTCTCCCTTGCCTCTTCTCTTTCATCATGCCCTAATAAATAGTACAGTGAAAACACAAACAGCCACCCATCTCATGGCTCTATATACATACCAGTCAGTCCAGAGAGACTCCAATAATAGTGATGCTGAAACTTAACAACCTTAAGCAGACATCAAAGGGGGGAAATAATATGGCCTGTGCATGAATTTAAATTTATCTAATTCTGTATCCAAGTTTGCCTAGTTTCCGGAAAGCCAATTAAGTGATATAAACTCTATAGGCTTTGGATATTCAGGAAGGATGTAGACTGAATATGTATCCGAATTATATCCAGATGGAATGTGGGTGATATGTTAATTCAATTTTACCTGATATGTGGGTGGTATGTTAATCCAAGCCTACCTGGTATTCAAACAAACCCCTAAATTCTAAGAAACTAACAAAGGAAGTCCTCTTTGTATCAAAGTGTTGCTTGATTCCCACTCCTAAATCCTCTGTATAAAAAGGACCTGGAAATATTGCTCTGGGCTCGGTCTTTGGACAGAAGTCCTCCAGGCCCAGCCAGCTGTTTTTTTTTTTTTTAATTCATTTTTTAAAAATATTACATTCAAAAAGTATGAGGTCCCCATGTACCCCCCACCCCCCTCACCCCACTACTCCCCCCATAGCTAGCTGTTAATAAACCTTCCTTCTCAGAAAAGTCTCACATCCTGGACCTCAATATCATGATCACCAACTTCCCTCTGTTACTACATTAACAAATATTTTCTTTCCCTCAAACAGCTCTCTAGCACTTTCTTTCTGCCCTAAAGCCCTCCAATCACAGAAGGAAACAATCAGTTTTATTTGTAAGACAATGAGTCAGCTTTTTCCAATATAGCAATTTTTTAAGGAATCTCAGTAAAATAAAATTACTTATACCCCCAAATTCATTTCTCCTGGAGGAAGTTAGGAAACTGTGGGAAGGAGATACTCAGGGCAGACAATGAGTATATATGTTAGGGAAAGCAGTGCTTTGAATCTTCTCATGGATGTGTGTCATTTGCTTCTCCCACAGTATATAAAACTCCGGAAATCAACCCACAAACTGTATTCAGCTTTCCTTTTCCTTGTGAATTGGAACATTAGGGAAAAAGAGGTGCCTAGATATTTTCAGGAAATAAGGTAGAGTGATTTTGGGAGAAGAAGGCCGTATGAGCAAGTGTGTTGAAGATTAAAGGTGGGAGTTAAACCTAATGTTACTTGCTTTTCAGAAAGTTCCCTCTGGTCATTTCCTGTTCAGTGAAGATAATGGGACTGATACATTTTAATGAGAAGAGAAAGGAGATGAGAATAAATCTTGGTAGGTTACTGTTTTAGTTTGCTTGGCTGTTGAAAGCAGATACCATGGAATGCATTGGCTTTTAGCAACGAAAGTTTATTAGCTTAGAGTTTGAGGCTCTGAGAATGTTCATATAACGTCATCATCAAGGTGATGCTTTCTTTCTGAAGACCAGCTGCCAGCAATCCTCAGCTCCTCTGCTACATGGCAAGGCACATGGCAGCATCTGCTGGTCTCTCCCTTCTCTTATAGATTTTGCTGATCTCAGCTTCTTGCTTCTGGCTTTTTCTCTGTGCATTCATCCTATTTATAAAGGACTCCAATAAGAGGATTAAGACCCATCCCGGATGAGGTGGGTCACACCTTAACTAAAGTGGCCTCATCACAAGATCTTACAATGGGTCCACACCCGCAGGAATGGACTGACTTTAAGAACATGATTTTCTGGAGTACATACAGTTTCAAATCACCACATTTGCTGCTCTCTGAAATCCAGGGCGTTATAGGACAGTGAAAGGGGGAGAGGGTTCTGAAGTCAAAGTGTCCACTTAACAATTTTAGTCAGGGTTAGAGAAAAAAGGCAACAATTTTTTATAAGATAATTTCAGAAAAGCTTCTAAATACAATTAAGGATTCAAAAGTCAAATTTAAAAAGATGGAAGTTAAATGTTAAAACTCAAAATCATAGGTTCAATTGCCAACCCTTTATGCTACTTCATGACCTTAAAAACGATTCATACACCATTTAAGTCACAGTATCTACATGGATAAAATACGAAGATTTGGCAAGACAAACGCCAGGATGCCTCTCAGATTTTAACATTCTGTGATCTATGATCCTGGTTTTCTTGGTCCCTGTATTAGTCCACCAAAAGTGTGGTGATGCAAAGTACCAGAAAGCTTTTGGCTTTTACAATGGGGGTTTATTTGGGGGTAGAAGTTTACAGTTCCAAGGCCAAATCAAGGCATCAGCAGAGATGCTTTCTCACCAATGTCAGCTACAGTTGATCCTAGTGTGTTGACACGTGGTGAAGCAAGATGGTCGCAGATGTCTGCAACGTTTCAGCCTTCTCATCTAGGCTCCCTCTCTCAGGCTCAGCTACTCTGCTTTCTTCCTGATTTCAGCCACAGGTTGGCATAGGGCTAGTCTCTTAAATTTTCCTATATCAGTCTCTGCAGTACTGCTCTCTTCCCAATTCAGCTGTAAGCTATCAGGAAAATGGCTCATCTTTCCCTGGGGACTCCACTGTTTGACCCTTCTCCTTTCTGTCGTATGGCAGGAACAAAAATTACGGAGTTCTCCCTGTGTGTGTCTGAGTGAATGTTCATTTATATCAGACCCAGCAAGGGGGCAGGCAGTCAGCCTGAGTCACGCTCACTAATGTAGTCGAATCAAAAAGCCCTAAATTAATCTCAATAGGTAATCTAGCCAAAGACCCCTCAACTGAATTTAATACAAAGGGTATCACATCTAGAAGAACAGATTAGTTTATAAACATAATCTTTCTCTTTTAGGGATTCATAAAATAATCTCAAATTGCCATAGTCCCTAAGTAGTACAGCAATGCTGAGATGAGAAAGCACCTCTTTCACTGCTTTAGAGGAATTAAAGAGAGATCTGCTGAATGTGAATCATTTTGATGAGTACATCTAGAATTTTGGAGTGCGTTGTCAGTCACCTAGTAAGCTTATAAAATTACAGAAGTCCAGCCCCTCTCTTGAATCCTGTGACCCAGTAAAATTTGATGTGGTCCCCAATGCCTGTAATTTTAACAGGATTGCCAGGTGATTTTGATGTATGCCAAAATTTGAGACCCACTGATTAAAGAACTTAGCATTTATGTATAATTTCTGATTACACATTGATTTTATTTCCACATCAAGGGTTTAGATAGACTTAAGTGGTTTTTCCCTCTATAATTTTGCTCCCACATATTCTTCCTCTCACTATAGAAATCTGCTTGTTATGTAAACTTTGCACTTCTGGTAAGTCATTCTTTTCAAGGTGTAGCACCTTTGAAAATTGGTAGCTGCTCTGGTTACCACTGTTTTTTTAAACTCAAAGTGTGAAGTGCACTTTGTAAATCTCTCAGAGAAATATTGCCCCAAAAGTTAAGAAGTGCTGAGCACAGAAGGGGTGCAATCCACAGTATGCATTATTCCAGAATAATGATGGTTATTAACATTTATATCATTGGCTTGCAAATATTTGAATTTAAGTTCTACCACCCTTCCCTGATAAAATGTAAGTTGCCATTTTATGCAAGTGTTGTACACATTTTGGCTTCCGTATCTCATTTTCCCTTTGTTAACAAAGAATGGGGCATCTTTCCTCCCAAATAATCCAAACTGTCCTTTATCTGCATGCTATCCTGAAAACTTAGGGCTTATCCACTTGAATTTTTTTCCCTTTCATTTTTAAAATATTTGTAAAATTAAAGTTAATAGATCACAAGGAATGTTACATTAAAAAACATAAAAAAAGAAACATAAGAGGTTCCCATATAACCCACTCCCCACCCCCCACACATCATTTTTGTAAATTGTGTTTTTTTGAAGATATATACATCACAAAAAAAAGTTACACTAAAAATTATAAGAGGTTCCTGTATATCCCTCATCCCCCCACCCCACTCCTCCCACATCAACAACCTCCCTCATCCCAGGTATTCTATTACCTTCTATCTTGTCCTCATTTATGATAGTCACACTCTATTTTCAGATGTGTGCTGATTTCTTCATCCTTTGGAAGAAAGCAAAATGAAAGTATCACCTGTATCTGCTGTCTCTTTTAATTATGGTCTTATTTTTCTCCTTCCTCTTATGACCAAACATTTCAAAGAAAAGTCCATGAAGTTCATTTCTATTTCTTTATCACTCATCCCTTTGTAACAAAGATTCGTTTGCCTTTTCTCAATACAAAATCTCGCTTTACCTGCTGTATTAGTCAGGGTTCTCTAGGGAAACAGAATCAACAAGGGATATTTGTTGATAGTAAGAGATTTATCATTTTGTCACACAGTTGTGGGGATGCACAAGTCCAGGTTCCACAGGCAGGCTGCAACCAGGAACTCCGATGAAAGGCCAATAAAGATTCTCAATGAGTTCTGGGAGATGCTGGCTATCCAAAGAGGAACTGGGAAATTCTCTCTCAATGCTGGAATCACTTCCCCTTTTAAGGGATTCAATGGAATGAGTTAAGCATCACTCATTGCTGATGGTAATCTCCCTGATTGATGTAATTATAACCAGTTATCTATGATTTACCACTGCAGTAAAGTCAATGGTGACTAAAGTCCATAAACGCCCTTGCGTTACAGTTAGCCCAGTGCTTACTTGACCAAAAAACTGGACACAATTATCTGACTGAGTTGACACAATAGCCTAACCATCACAACTACCCTGTCTCTCTATGTGTGTAGACAGGAATTCTATAAAATACAAAACACATTCCCACTACCCAGCTCTCCAGCAAACACAGAGACAGATTGCTAGTTTCATCCTGAAAAATAAGTGTCATGAACTAAGAGACTTTGTCCTCTTGTTTTTCCTCCAATCTATTTGACCATCAAGTTCATTATTAATCCATCTGAATCCTACCTTGCTCCCTGCATCACCAGACCTCTCGCAACATTTTCTGCAGATGGGCTAGATATGGTTCTAGTAGTCGTGGATTCTATTATTTTAAAGAAAGAACATTTCTCATTCTTGATTAATTATTGTGGCAGCTACAGATGAGGGGCCTAATTGTGAGCAAATGTGTGTTAACATTACAAACGGGCCTTTGGCCATTTAACTGGATTCCACCAGGAAAACTCACAGAAATTTTAGCCTTTCCATTTCCACTTTTAGATGGGTACAATTTTCAGTGCAATGTTTACATGGCTAAAATTTACATAGATAAAAAGTTAGTTTTTAAGACTGTGTCAGCACACTGAAGTCTACAGAAATGGGTACCTTAAGGATATAGCAAATATTGCAGACTGAATCATGCATCACCTTGCTTCTTCCACTCCTCTCTTTCTGGACTATGCTTACCTCTTCCTCATTGACTCAGTTTTATTTCTCTATCTTTTTCTGTTCTATGGAGTTCCTCTATACTGACATTGTATTGATACCTCCTGGCACCCAATTTTTGGCTGCTTCTCCTAATTTCTCTTCTTAGTTTTCTCCTTTGGTGTAACACTTCCATGATTTACTCCACCAGTAATACCAGCCTTGTTTAAAAATTCTGGGATTAAGAGGTGATCAGTTTTGTTTGTTGGTTTATTGTTATTATTGAAATAATGAAAATGCTCTAAAAATGATTGAAGTAACGAATGCACAAATATGTAATTACACTGAATACCATTGATTGCACACTTTGGATGGATTTATGCTTTATTAATATGTATCAATAAAATTGATTTGTTAAAAATAAATCAGGGACTTAATGACTTGTGTATAGCCCTTACAGGTGGGTTCCCTTAGCACAATTCAGCCCTTGCAGTCAAACAATCAGGGCAATTATAATCTGCATTAATCTTCCTTCAATCTGCTCACTCATGATGGTTTTATCATGCCACTATAAACACTACATTATGAGCATTCTGGCATTGTTTATTGTTGAATCCTGTGTTTTAGTGTTGTGGCATTAAAAAGAGTAAGTAAATTTCTACCGTATTTAATATTGCACTGAAAACTGCTTCTGAATTGCCTTAGTTGCCAGGGCTGTGATAACAAATACCACAGACTGGTAGGCTTAAAAAACAGGAATTTATTTTACCCCAGTTTTGGAGGCTGCAAGTCCAAAGTCAAGATGGCAGCAGGATCATGCTCTCTTTGAAGTCTGTAGCTTTCTGGTAGTGGCTTGCTAGTAATCCATTACTCAGTGCCCACCTCTTTTACATGGCCATCTGTCTTCTCCTTTCTCCTCCTCCTTTCTCCCAGTGTCCTCTGCTTATAAAGACTCCAGTCATATTTGATGAAGGCCCACACTAATTCAGTCTGGCTTCACTGTAGCTAATAGAATCTGCAAAGATCCGATTTACAAATGTGTCAGTCAATATTCACAAGATAGGGGGGTTAGGACATGATTTTGTGGGGCACATGACTCAATCCATAACATTTAGCTTTAAAATCTGGGAAGTGGTGTGATTAAAATGTTAAATAACATAGATATTAATATTAAACTCATCTGGGTGGATTTAAATTTCAGCTCCACCACTTAAAGTCTAGACTTTAATTGCCTCATCTGTGAAATGAGAATACTAAAACATACCTCACATGACTGAGCACATAGTAAGTGCTTGGCACATAGTCAGTGTTTACAAAATTTGAGAGCAAATAACTCTAGTGAAGTTTCAATTCAGTTAAATAAATAATTTCATTCTCTAAGGGAAGGAAGCTCTCTGCCACTTACAAACTGCAAAATACTTATTATCATGGGAATATGGATGACTATTGGTCCCTTTGAAAAAGATGAAATGGGAAATTGGTCAGAGGAAGGGGCCGTTGATAAACGTTATCACTGACATCGGTCCAAATTGTACTATAGTAGAGTGAATCTTTATAACAGAAGTCATTTTTGATCTTCTCTATGGGGCTTTGGCAAAAGTAATTTATTATTGTTTGAGCTTTATACTATGGACCCAAGGTATGAATGATGGGAAAGAAATACTATTATATCTTGACTCCACTATATTCTCAAGAATGTGACTAGAATATTAACATTGTTTTTGTCTGACTCACTGCTTATGTAGTTTAAAGGGGTAGAATTGTAAGAAAAAAAATAAAATCATGCACATACAGTTTCATGTATCTTTTGTCCATAATAAGCCTATTTTATTATTGCAAAATTAATTAAATTTAGAATTCTTGATTTACCTAGAGAAACGAGGAGCAATATTTATGAGGGCAAAGGAGGACCAAGGAGTTGGATAGAATATGAATCATGAGAACTGAATTTCAGGCACAGGAATAAGAGCTTACATAAATCTAGACTTATGCCATCTTTCTTTTTAAAATCTAGGAAATGTTGTTCCAATTTGTTGTAATGAGGACAGTGCTTGGATTGGTGCAGCCACAGGAACTCACCTCTTCACAATCTGGCATTTTATGCTGCTGAGTCCATCCTCCCACTGGGATCCTCCTCCTCAAAACTGAGCAATAGTCCCTTGCCTGTCTTCACCATTCCCAATCCTGTTTTAGGTTCTTTTGACTAGTGGGTGCAGGTGCTGGGAGGGTAAGGGTGTTGCAAACTAGGGAGAGATGTGACTACAAGTACAAACGTGTTACTTTTAGTTATTCTTCATATCCCCAACTGAATGCTTTCGACATTAATGATATGTGACAACAAAAAGGAAAGGAAGGGAAGGGAAGGGAAGGGAAGGGAAGGGAAGGGAAGGGAAGGGAAGGGAAGGGAAGGGAAGGGAAGGGAAGGGAAGGGAAGGGAAGGGAAGGGAAGGGAAGGGAAGGGAAGGGAAGGGAAGCTTGGAAGAGCAGCCAAAGGAACAGGAAAATAAATGGAAGAGGAAAGGGAAAACTGCCTTTATCCCATTCTTACACCTGTCTCCCTTTTCTATATTGCAGCATCTTTCTTCTCTATCCTGGTTTTTCTTTTTCAGACAGTTCTTATCCAGATTCCCTGTTATTTCACACATGAAGTCCGTAACTCACCCCACGCAATCACTTTCCCTGTTTTTCCAGAAGTCCATTTCAGCAGCCACTCCCCACCCCACACACAGGTCTTAATCAACCATGAATGAAAAGGTTGGTAAAAGTCAAAGTGATAGAAAATACCCTTGTAGACTGAATATATAATATGAATTCCCTTACTACATGAGATGACTAAATGAAGGTTGAGCTCTTCTAAATAATGATAGAGCACCATAAAAAATCATGATATTATTACTATAGCCATCATTTTGCTTTCAAATTAGGTAGGTCTCAGAAGCAGCAGGTGTCTATATTGAACTAGCCAGCCTCTCTTAGCTACACACACAAAGATATTGAAAGTTCTAGAGGCAACATTGAATATGCATAAAACTGCGTCAAGTGGCAAACCATTTTTTAATCTCTTTAAGCTAAAAATTGTCCACAATGTTCTTACAGGAGCTTTTTAACCAAAAGCCATTATGAACATTCACGAATTCTGAACATTATAAAACCTGGAATTTCATAGCGTATCCTTAACAGTTATGAGCATTATCTATATAGCAGCAAAGTTACAGTAGAGTTAGTGATCGGTTCAGTCATTCCATGCAGCTTCATAAAGTGTCTGGTTTTGTTTTGTTGATAATGCACTATACTTGTTCCCATGTGAAAAACACAAATACATAAACTTCAGTCTTTATATTATGAAAATTTATAGTCTAGTAAGGAGAAATGGCATATAGTCAAATAAACCCAAAGATGAATGCCAAATAAATAAACTAGATAATGAATACTGTAGAAATGTAGAGGAAAAACAAATTGCTTTGGAGCAAATGATCAAAGAAGTTTAAATAGAGCTGGTGACATTTCAGCTGGACATAGAAATAAGATTTGGCTTGGCAGAAGATTGAGGAGATGATTATGATAATAATGACAACAATTTTAATAATAACACACAAAAATTCATGATAATAGTTTTTCAATTTGGAGCACAGTCTGTATGCCAAGTACTATTTTGAACACTTTATCTGTCTTATCTCATTTAATTCTCAAAAAACCCTATGAGATGAGATAGGATTTTTACTACTCATTTGAGAAAAGAAGAAATTAGGACTTAGGGAAGTAAAGCAATTGGTCAAGTTGACAGAGAAAATAAATGGAAAGGTTGTAATTTGAAAATATGCTGTGTACAACATTCAACCAAATGTGCTGGTTCTGGCCTACTTTTCCCTTGGATCCATTTTTTTAAATTTATTTATTTATTTATTTATTTATTTTTAAAGATACAGTAGATTACATAAATATTACATAAAAAATATAAGGCATCCCCATATGTCCCACTTCTTACTCCTCCCACACTTTCCCACATTAACAACATCCTTCATTAGTGTGGTACATATTTTACTGTTGAAGTATTGCCACTAACCATGGATTATAGTTTACATTATAGTTTTCACTCTGTCCCCGGCAATTTTGTAAGTTATGACAAAATATATGATGGCTTGTATCTGTCATTGCAACATCATGCAGGACAATTCCAAAGTTCCAAAAAATGCCCCATATTACACCTAAATTTCCCTCTCCCTGCCCTCAGAACCTGTCGTGGCCACTGCCTCTACATCAGTAATAAAAGTTCTTCCATTGCTAGATCAAAATAAGTCTATAGTAGAATAATAGTGAGTCCACTTTAGTCCATATTTCATCCCCCAATCTTGAGGATTTTGGGATGGTGATGCCCACCACTCTACCTCTAATTGGATCCATTTTTTTTGCCCCTTCCTAGCTTTGTTTTGCAATGTATGATGATGGCAGGATCATATAGGCATCTTATTCTGACCACTTTCAGCCTAAGAGAGGCACTGATGAGAGCTAGGAAGAGAGGAAGCCGCTAAGAGAGTTTTCCCCTTCTCTCTCCACTTTGGGAGGTCTTCTCCAGCAGGGACTGTGTAAATGTCATGGTTCTGGCTCCTATGGAACAGAACTGGCTTTGATCTCAAATTGGGGAAATATTAGCCATATTGAGAAAGGTAATAAACTTGTGTTATAGGAGAAAGGAATTCCAGAATTGGAAGATAACTGTAATAGGTTTAGAAGGTGCAAGACCGTGGAGGAGTTTGAAAGGTAGGCTCTATGCAACAGGAAATATGGAGGGATTGGATATTTTAGAAAGATTAAACTGAAAGTGGTAGGCAATTTGGATTTGGTGTAGTTAGGGATACTAGTAGGAAGGTTATTTTATAAAGGCATAATATAGGGAAGTAATAGGGAAAATCTAAATTACAGAAGAGATGCTTGATAACATTTATAAGAATCAAAAAATTGTCTGTTGCTTAGTGTATTAGTTAGGTGTCTCTAGGGAAACAGAATCAGCAGGGAGTATCTATAAATATTATGAGATTTTATATAGTTGTCTCCCGTGACTGTGGGATGCACAAGTCCAAATTCCATAGGGCAGACTGCAAGCTGAAACTGTAATGAAGGTTTTCAATGAATTCCCTAGGAAAAACTGGCTGTCTGAAGTACAGACGGAAATTCTTGTGACTGCTGAAATCATCTCATCTCCTTTTAAGGTCTTCAAAAGGTTGGATGAGACATTTCTCATTGTTGAAGGCAAGATGCGATCAATATACCAATGATTTAAGTCCACAAAATGTCCTCACCGTAACAATCAGGCCAGCGCTTCCTTGACCAAATGACTGGACACCAATACCTGGCCAGGTTGACACATAATCCTAACCATCATAGTTAGACATGGGTCAGGAATAAGGGAAAAGGACAGTACTGTAGTCAGTAGGATGTGACTTTAATAAAGATGATGTAAGTAGAAATAACTGCCCAGTGGTATAAACGGAGAGCAAATGGGATGGATTCCCCAGCTATATATACTTCTGCAATGATTCTAGCCCTTGCCTTGTCAAAGATGAATAAATTTCCAACAGCATTTATTAGATTTCTTTCTGTCTAGGGATTGAGAAATATCAATGACTTCAACTTAGTCATTGCTTTCTTTGTATGGGAATTTTAAAAACATATTTTGGGATCAAGTAATAGAAGAATAATATGACACTAAAACATAGAAGTGAATGATCTACTTGGATCCTATTCTTCTCTTTCTCAAGGTAAAGGAGGGGGAAAATGAAGGGGAAAATGTAGGGGAAGTAAGTGACACTTACCCCCAAGCATTGTGATAGGGACTTTCATATACTTATCTCATTCAATTCTCAAACAACCAAGAGTCATGAGGGAAATATTATTTACTCCATTTTTCAGAGGAAACGCTGTATAAAAGATAATATATCAACTAATTGCAGAGCTGGTATTTGAATCTAATCTTGTTGGACTGTAAAATCCAAACACTATGTGCCAACAAGGTGCTTGGCACAGGTAGACTATAGTAAGCAGCAAAATTGGAGCATGGATTCACTGATGATATATTATGCTGACCTGGGAGCTTTGTCCAGGTCTGTCTATATTCAAGAGCCCTTGCTGTACTAAAGCATCAAATTACAGGTGGCCTCTCATATACACCCAGCATTTGCAGGGCTATTCAGAGGCTTCGGGTGATTGTATTTTCAAGGATTTACTATAATTACTGTCTTTTTAAAGTTTAACTTTAGAAAGTTTCATGCTTTTGTTAGAGGCAATGTTAAATTTTGATTTCACTGTATACAATGATGCAACTTCGTCGCCCTCTGGAGGCTGTTCTCAGATCTGACAAGCATATCTCAATTTTGTGAAAAATTTAACGACTCATTTTAAAGGTATGGACATTCCTGTACTGTACTATACACGTTACACTTAAATAAAAAGATTAAAAAACATTGGATCAAAAATATTTAAAGTTTTTAAAAAATGTTGAATTTATCATTTAGTGACAAAGAATGTTATTGTATATCCCATTTGAACTTTTCCCTCTTTTGGAAATGGCCATCAATTACCTTTCATCATGGAGAATTTATCTACACTAGGATTAAAACTGTTGTTGCTGCTTCCCCATTTTGAGTACATTGACCCTCAAAGCCCTATTGATTTGTTATGCAACCAATAACTGAACAGAAGAGTTCTATATATTAAATAATAAAGTAAATGATAGACTATTATACACTTCAATTAGTACCAGAATCTTTGGTCTTAGGATAAGAACACCATTCTTAAATTTCCAGATTGTTTCGTTTTTTTCTTTCAGAGATAAAAGGTCAGAGCTTACAAGGACACTTAGAAACAGAACGGCTTAAAGGTTAAAAACATTTTGTTCCCTACTTCATTCTTTCTCTTGTGGAAGGTATGTTATTCCAGTTAATGGAAAATGATGCAGGCAAAGTGGTTCCCATTTATTGGCGGCAGCTCGATGACTTAGCTATAAATCGTCAGTACAAACTAAGCAGCTATGAGTTGCAGCTAAAAACCTAGTAATACTTTATTTGATGTAAATCAATTTAACTCTTTAAATAACTGAGTAGATGGGGAATTCAGCCTCAGTCATTATTTGGGGTAATTATGCAACCAGGGTTGTAACAGGAAGGTGTTGTGACACAAGTTCCTCTGGCCTTCTGAGACCACTTGACACGTCTCACTGAGAAATGCTTTGGCACTCTTGGTGCCTTCATACTCCATTGCCAAATATTTCTGTGCCATGTTTAAGATGCTGAAATCTTTGGTGAGACAGGTATCTTGTGCTTGATAAGTAGTTTCTCTAGATTTTTGCTCAACTATCTGCCTCTAATGATTTGATACAGTACCAAGGCTCTATTCAGTATCAGGGTGATAACATGAACTGTCTGTGGTACCTACTGTCCTCTTACCGGCTAATTCCTTTGTGGTCTCCTTCTTTGCACCTTGATGCTTCCCAATGGCGCATATCCTATAGCAAAGACTTTTTTTTTTAAAGATTTATTTTTATTTATTTAATTCCCCTCCCCTCCCCCGGTTGTCTGTTCTCTGTGTCTTTTTGCTGCGTCTTGTTTCTTTGTCCGCTTCTGTTGTTGTCAGCGGCACAGGAAATGTGGGCAGCACCATTCCTCGGCAGGCTGCTCCCTCCTTTGCGCTGGGCGGCTCTCCTTATGGGTGCACTCCTTGCGCGTGGGGCTCCCCTACGCGGGGGACACCCCTGCGGGGCGCGGCACTCCTTGCGCGCATCAGCACTGCGCATGGGCCAGCTCCACACGGGTCAAGGAGGCCCGGGGCTTGAACCGCGGACCTCCCATGTGGTAGACGGACACCCTAACCACTGGGCCAAAGTCCATTTCTCATATAGCAAAGACTTTTAAAGAATCCTGGCCACTTGCTTGAAACGGGGAGAGGAGGAGGAAAGAATAGGAGGTAAAAATGCAGAAAAGGCAAACACAAATCGTTTGTATAAAAATTTCTGCCGAAAATTTGCATGCATCAAGCAGAGAAATCATGGAAATTTAGATTCATGCATTCACTTACCACTTCCAATGATGAATAATTTTAGTGGAATAGAGAAGTGTGAGTAGATTATTGCTAGGTGTCTGGCTTATATAGCTGGATAGATGGTGCTGCCTGCCCTAAGACAATAAAAAAATGAAGTAGGACAGAAAGGAGTTTGGGGAAGATCATAAGCATATCGATTTTATGTGCATTTAAAATAAACTAATTGAGATGTTAAATAGGTGATTAGATACACAGAAATCAAATTTGGTTCTCACACTCATCCACTGCTGGTGGGAATGCAGAAGGATCCAACCATTCTGGAGGACAGGTTGGCGGTTTCTCAAAAAACTAACCATAGATTTGCCATGTGACCCAGCAATACCACTGCTGGGTATATACCCAGCAGAAATGAAAACAAGGACACAAACCGATATATGTACACCAATGTTCATAGCAGCATTGTTCACTATCGCCAAAAGTTGGAATCAACCCAAATGCCCATCAACAGATGAGTGGATCAATAAAATGTGGTATATACATACAATGGAATACTACTCGGCTGTAAGAACAAATACACTACAAACACACGTGATAACATGGATGAATCTTGAGAACCTTATGTTGAGTGAAGCAACCCAGGCATTGAAGGACAAATACTACATGACCTCAATGACATGAAATAAGCAAGCTGCCTCAGAGAGCTAGAGACTGGAAGATAGGCTTACAGGAAATCGGGGGGGTGGAGGAAGGATGTGAGCTGACGTCTGCAGGGGCGGAATCTATGATGAGCTGGCGGTAAGTATGAGCACAAAGAAGAGATAAAATGGGGGCAAGGAGTTGCCTTTGGGTGGGGCTTTGCGGGTTTGAGGGGAGCTGGGGATGGGCGGATGGGTAATATTGCCCAAAAATTGGGGGAAGGGAGGGGCAACATACGAACATAGGAGAGTGTCAGGTGTTGGGTGAGAGTAAAATGCTGAGAAAATCGTATCAAAATATAATCAGGAGGGTTAACTGTTTAGGATGCTCGGAGGGGACGGTCTGATGCGGGATGGACTCCTGGGGAATGTCTGAATGCTCATTTTGCCAGGGTGGGTTGTACCATTGGGTAGAGAACCAAGTAGTGAGAGTTGGGGTGGACCTACATCCTGGGGAGGACTAATGCCATCAAATAGAGGGAACTGTATCTCTCGAGAGAAAGGATGGCTCCCAGGGCATTAGGGCAGTTGAGCAAGTCAGGCCCTGAACACTGTTGCAAGTATCTCTGGACGTGGCTCCTCGGGAAATGGAGATTGGCTGTTGCTGTGGGCCCCAAGGGGAGGGGAAAATGGATGTTGAATGGATGGAACCAAGGTAAATGTGGGGGTAAGAGAGGAGCTTCACGAGAGTACACAAGAATGGATATAAAACATGTAATATTACACCAAAAACATATAGGGGACGACAGACTAATAATGTAAACCATAATGTAAAACATAGGATAACTAAAAATTTAGAAAACTGTATATCCTAAAGTATGGACCACAATGTAAGCACAGATGTCACCTTGTTTGAAAGCTATTGTCTCAGAGTCTGTACATCAGTTTAAGTAAATATGATATGAATAAGTTATAAGATTATCGCTGTGGAAGGGAAAAGGTTTTATGGTGGATGTGTGGGAGTACTGTATATTGTATATATGAATTACTGTGATCTAGGGCTCCTGTGAAGAGAAGCTCAATAATTAGGAAAAAAGAAAAGAAAAAGATAGGATGTAGAATTTTTCCAAATCAATACGTATTCTAGATCTAACCTTTAAACTCATCACTATATTCCATTTTACTAGTAAGGGAACCTGACATTATATTGGGCTTCACTTTTCAGGAAGTTTTGGGTCACAGAGTGGTTCAACAATGGCAGCAGAGGAATACTGGTATGGGATGTTATAGACAGGCGATATATGGTTGACAGGGAGTTATACAGGGCATATGTCCAGAGTGCATGGTAATGTTTGGATATATTCATAGTGGAAACAATTAAAAACAACAGCTGGGGGGGTACTGGGTTCCTGGCCGGGGGGGCTCTGTCATGGTCCCTAGGGGAGCAGCGGCAGTCCCCCAGGTGCAATGGTAAAAACCAAGAAGGAATGAGGGTCCAACAGTGAGCCCCTGATACTAATGACTATGCTTGTGAGCCTATAAGCCTGAAATAAGAACAAGGCCTAGGGCAGCACTGTGCCTGGGAGTTTCCTCCTGACAGCCTTCATGTTACTCAAATGTGGCCAGTCTCGAAGCCAAACTCAGCATGTAGATGCAGTGCATTCCCCCCAGCGTGGGATATGACACCCGGGGATAAGCCTCCCTGGCACCAAGGGATCACTACCAAATACCAGCTGATGATGCAACTAGAAAATGACCTTGAATTAAAGGTTCAATGCGGATCAGTAGAATATCCCTGTCTACATATAATAACAGGACTTTAAAATGCTGTTTGACCTAATGTAAGGGGGAAATGGAAAGAAGAAATGAGTTTATATGGCTGAGTCTCTAGAAAAGAGTCTGGAGGTTGTCAGAAGGATTGTCCTTAAGCACACCTGAGCAGAGTCTCAGAGACAGATAAAGTAGATACAACCCCAGGTATTGGTTCTTTGAGGGCTAAAGAGACCCACAGGTTCTATGGTCATGGCAGATGGGGTTAACTGCCATGTCAGTTGGCCCTTCTTTGGAGCTGGTGTTTCTGTGCGATGGAACTGGACTCAGATGGGATCTCTTTTCATGGGACTTTCATGCTACTTTACTGGAATTGTAGTTGGTGCTGGGGTTTAAGATATATCTAGGGGATTTGAATCTCTGGACTGACAATATGATAGCCACGCCCTGAACCTCAACAGACTTCAACTCCTACATTCTGATTTATTGGACTTACCCCACTCAGCTAACATGGAGTTGAAGAATGTCAACCACCACACCATGGAGCCTAGAGTGCCTACAACTGAAAGCAGGAGGATTGCATCCAGTATCCATGTGGAATCTAAGCCCCCTCTTGACATAGAAGTGCAATGGACACAACCAATCCAAGGTTCACAGAGAAAATGTGGCATTGGTGTGGGAAAAGTAGCCATGGTGACTGCTGGGTGCGGGGAATGGGAGGAAGAGATGAGATGTGGAGGCGTTTTTGGGACTGGGAGTTGTTCTGGGTGGTGCTTCACGGACAATTACGGAACATTGTAGATTCCCCCAGGGCCCACTGGATGGAACGTGGGAGAGTATGGGCTATGATGCGGACCATTGACCATGAGGTGCAGCGATACCCAGAGATGTACTTACCAAATGCAATGGATGTGTCATGATGATGGGAGAGAGTGTTGCTGTGGGGGGAGTGGGGGGTGGGGGCGGTGGGGTTGAATGGGACTTCATATTTTTTGAATGTATTATTTAAAAAAATGAATAAAAAAAAAAGAAAAAAAATTTGGTTCTCAGATACATGTATGCACAATTTTCATGGATGTGGTAATTGAAGTTATGTGTTTATGTGAAATCACCTGCTGAGTTTTTGAGTGAGAAGATATGATGCCATGGCCTAAAAATGAATTTTGAAAAATACCAACATTTAATGTCTGAGTAGAAAAAATTTACCTGCAAAGAAGATGGAGAATGAACAATCAAAGAGATAAGTGGAAAACCAGAGGAGCTGTGAGTAAAGAGAAACCAAGGGAATTCGAGTTTCAAAGAGGGAATCAAATCCTACTTACGAGTTAAATAAACGGAAGATAAAATTGCATCTATGGACTTGGAAATAATTTATAAAGTACTTTTTATTGGGGTGGTAGTATCCAGATCCTACTGCAAGCAGGTTGTAGAATGAAAAGAGGTAAAGTGAGAATGTCACGTATAAACAACTATTTTGAAAAATTATTTTGAAAACTGGCTTTGAAGACTAGAAGAGAGAGTTAGGGCTATACTTAGAGGTGGGGGGTGGGCAGAGAAGTCGTGCTTTTGGTTTTGTTTTTTTCCTTTTTGCTTTTCTCTTCTTTCTGTTATTACTTTTTCCAATTTTAGAAGATCTTGCAAGATTTAAAAGCTAATGGATGGTGGGAGAGGGTGGCTGGGTGCTGAGCAGCCAAGTGAGCCCACGGCAAGTGAGGCACTGGGCCCGGGCCAGAGCTGGGGTGGCGGAGCTGCCAAGTCCTTCACCATGAGAGATTTTGGGGTGCTTCATTGTCCTCTGTGTAGTTGATAGTTTGAGTGGTGAAGAGATGGCTGACAGTGTCAAAACCTTTCTCCAGGACCTTGGCAGGGCAATCAAAGACTCCATCTGGGGTATTTGTACCATCTCAAAGCCAAATGCTAGAATTGAGCAAAAGAGAGGAACAGCGCCGGAGAAGAACAAGTAGTGTCTTGGCCCAGCGGAGAGCCCAGAGCATTGCGAGGAAGCAGGAGAGCGAACCACGTAACTGTTAACAGAATCTTCCAGTGCTGTGCTCGGAATGGCGAAGTATTCTGGTTCAGTCTCCTTGTGTTTTACAGAGTGTTTATTCCTGTGCTTCAGTCAGTAACAGCACAAATTATTGGTGATCCATCACCTCATGGAGATGTTTTGTCGTGGCTGGAATTCTTCCTTACGTCAATTTTCAGTGCACTTTGGGTGCTCCCTGTTTTTGCTTAGCAAAGTTGTCAATGCCATTTGGTTTCAAGATATAGCTGATCTGGCATTTGAGGTATCAGGGAGGAAGCCTCATCCTTTCCCTAGTGTCAGCAAAATAATTGCTGACATGCTCTTCAATCTTTTGCTGAAGCCTCTTTTTCTTATCTAGGGGATGTTTGTGAGTCTCTTTCCCATCCATCTCATTGGTCAGCTAGTTAGTCTCTTGCATATGTCCCTTCTCTACTCACTTTACTGCTTTGAATATTGCTGGTTCAACAAAGGAATTGAAATGCAACAGCGGTTGTCGAATATAGAAAGGAACTGGCCTTACTAATTTTTGGTTTGCCCTTGGCTTTTCTCACAGCAATAAAGTGGTCATACGTTATCAGCGGCTGCCTCTTCTCCATCTTCTTTCCTTTATTCATCATCAGCGCCAATGAAACAAAGACCCCTGGCAAAGCATACCTTTTCCAGTTGCGCCTTCTCTCCTTGGTGGTCTTCTTAAGCAACAGACTCTTTCACAACACAGTCTACCTGCAGTCTGCCCTGAGTAGCTCAACCTCTGCAGAGAAGTTCTCTTCACCACATCCATTGCCTGCCAAACTGAAGGCTGCTGCAAGCCACTGAATCTCCTGCCATCCGAAGGGGGTGGTGGGATTGGAATGCTGTGGCAGATCTTTTCTCTTTTCGCCTTCCACTACCCAGGGAAGGCAGGGCCCACTCTGCCAAGGGCCCTCTGCATATTGCCTTCTTTCTGAGGAATTGGAATTTTTGTCTCTGGTGCATGTAAGGCAGAATCTGCTGGCACCAGTATATGGATTTTTAACACCACCCCAGCTAAGTCTGAAAGGACCACAGGTTTTTCTGCAGCTCTTTTCTAGCATTTGCCAGCCCCTCTGCCTGCACTGATTTGAATACTTGTTTTCTCCCTGTGCCATTTACCCTCCTATCTCCACTTCCTGCATTCTACCACCTTTAGATGAATGGATTTTGTAAATCTAGCTGTTGTAATTGGTGGATTTGTTATTTTTGTTTTTCTGTGAAGTGTATACCTCAGATGTGGGGGTAAAGGAGTTGCTCCTGGTCACTGCCTTTATAGCCATCGCTGTCTCGTTTCTTGTAACTCCGGTCAGGTTTGGATCTCTTACTTCACTGCAAAAAAACAAGCCTGAAGAAATGCGACAGGAGGAAAGACCTCCCAGCCAGATCTGCTGGGTTTTGAGGAGTTATTTTCTCTCTTCCCCTTGAAGGGGAAAAAGCTCTTTTTCACTGGTACATTTAAAATTCCCCAAGTATGGAGTGGTACCAATTCTGGACAAGCGCCACTGCAAATCAGAATGGTCAGAGAACCTAAACATTTAAACTCTGAGAGGTCTGAAATTTACCATTTGCCACTGCTGTGTCTGTCTTATATTTCAAAGGAATATTGGGTGCTGTGAATAGGAACTGAAGGGGTAAATTTATTAGGCATATTAAACCTGTGAGTAAATAACCTGTTCTGAATTACAGGTTGTTTATTTTAAAACCTGTTATCACTTTTTGTATTCTTTTGGCTAGGACCAAGTGTAAAACTCATTATTCATCATTCTCATGCTCTGATCTTTATTGTAGAGGACTGACTCCTGAAAATTTGTATTTCCTAGGAGCCCTTGGTAACTAGCTTAATTCTAGAATTGAACAAAAGGAAGCACTGGTGAGAGACTGGAAGGAGGAAGAAGTAGAAAACCCAGAATGCACTTTTTCTTTGAAGGTACCTACAGCAAAGGCTGCCTGTCTTCCAGCATTCCAGTTCCTGCTGGAGAGACTCTCCCTCTGTGTTATAGCACCTACCAGCAGCCTCTATATTGGTTCCAGTTTTGTTTGGAGGATTGCCTACTGTGGAACTTCAGGATGCCTCTTGTGGTAGTTTGAATTGTTTGTGGACCCCAGAAACTTCTGTTCTTAAATTGAAACTATTGTGACTCTTTGATTATATCAGATTCAGTTAAGAGCCATTGGATTAGAATACACTACTAAGGCATAGCCCATGGTGGTTCTTAATCCTCTTACTGGAGTCCTTTTTAAACTGGAGTCATCAGAGCTGGAAAAACAAAGAGAAACACCAAGCAGCTGAGCTAGAAGTCCCCAGGAGACAGAGGCTGAAATCAATGGAACACAAAAGCTGAAAGGAAGCCACTGAAGCCAGAAGCTAAAAGCAACAAGATCTGGACACATGGATGATGCCATATGCCTAATCGTCCATAGCTGCAACTAAGAGAGAAAGCATCACCTGATGATGCCTTGATTTGGACATTTTCACAGCGTCAGAGCTATAAGCTTATAATTAATAAATCCCAATTATGAAAGCCAATCCACTTCTAGTGTATTGCCTTGGCAGCCTTTAGCAAAGTAAAACACCTCTCTATCTCATGTTTGGCTCTAGCTTTTCCAACCTTTGAAACAAGATTCCTGTGTTTAATTCCACCATATAAACATTGTGAAGTGGCTCTCTGTCCTATTTGAACTTGGAA
Organism: Dasypus novemcinctus; assembly: GCF_030445035.2. Classification (NCBI taxonomy): domain Eukaryota; kingdom Metazoa; phylum Chordata; class Mammalia; order Cingulata; family Dasypodidae; genus Dasypus; species Dasypus novemcinctus. The sequence continues at coordinate 38,699,626 of NC_080704.1, forward strand.
ATGTATCAGGAGAAGTCCCAGGAAGCTTCAGGAAACTTCAGAACTTCAAGAAGGGATTCTGGAATTAGGTTGTGCACCTATTTTAGCTTGAATGAAGTAGTGTCCTCATTGTTAGTGTATAGGAGACAAGCATTTTCCAAGCAGTATTGCCATGATTATTTAACATCAGCATTTGCTTTGGATAAATTGCTAGTTAAAGACAATACTTTTGGAGGCCAAGTAATAGCTGCTTTTGTCCATTATGGTGATAGTGATAACTGCATGCATGCTGGGGAATATTGTCTGCTTTTGGTAGCACTAGAGAGCTTACAAAATGAAACTGATGAGTTGGGTCTTTAATATTTCAGTCAGATCTAAGTATGAAAAGAGAAACAGAAAGCACTCATGAAGGCTTAAAAAGGCTCTTCATTTCTTGTATCTATAGGGCAGTATGGCTGAGTCTCAGGCTTCATATCTAAATATGTGGGTTGCAGAACTACAATGCAAGTTCAATGCACAGCTTTGCTGAGTCTCCTAGATTAATATTAGGGAATAGATCAGGAAGAATGAGTATTAGGATAAAGACATGTAAACAGACTCAGACTGATATGAGAACATTTAACCTAAATCCACCTGAGATTTCCTGCCATTGGAAGCAAACCTTCACACACACCCATCTGAGGAAACTAACCTTCTCTTCCTTAAAATTCCTCCAACAACCTCATTTTGAAGCAGCTAATTAAGGAAATTCCTATTTTCTCAAGACCCAATCCCATAAACACTCATTGCCTTGTCGTCAGTTAGTATAGTTATGTTCTATCAGGTCCTAGGAGGAAATTGCAATGTCTCTTCTGGGAAGAGTTAGCATATATACCAATGTAATTGTAATATTTTGCTAATATGTAACAGCAGAACCCTGGAGAATGTTGTGTGCTGCATATATTTTATGACTGTTAGACTAAGGAAGATGGAATATAAGGTTAGAACAGGATGAATTTTTTATGGAGAATTTACCTGAGATTTCAGATTAAAAGTATTAGCTCAAGCATCTGGAATTGGCTCTAACAGTCAGCTTTTTTTTGCTTCATTTTTAAAGAAGTTTTAATTTTCAGAAAAGTTACATCAAAAATATAGGGGATTCCCATATACTCCTACCTCTTCCCCTCTCACAGTTTCCCCTCTTAATATCTTTCATAATATCTTTCATTAGTGTGGTACATTTGTCACAATTGAGAAGCAATATTGATGTTTACATTAAGGTTTACACTTTGCACCATATGATTTTACAGATTTTGGCAAAATGTATAATAACCTCTACCCGTCATTGTAATGTCATGCAGCGCAATTCCAGTATCCCAAACGGTCCCTTATTACATCTATTCTTCCCTCTCACTCCCCTCAGAACCTCGGTGACCACTATCTTTATATCACTTTATAAGTTCTTCCATTACTAGAATAATAATAAATCTACATTGGTCAATAGTTGCATTCCCCTCTTATGTTTGTTCATTCCTCAATCTTGCGAATTTTGGTATGGTGATGTCTTCTCTGCTTCAGATTGAGAGGGGGTTTAGGTCTTATGGGAAGGATGTAAGGAACTATTTTGCTTTCAGTTGTAGATATTTTTTGCTTTTGGGGATGGGGGCTGTCCATCATCATTTAGTTAGTTATCCTGGGTGAGTCCAATGAACTGGAGAGGAGACGTTGGCGTCAACTGTGCTGAGATTCAGGGCTCAAATGACATATAAACAAACTGAAGATTTAAGTCACTGGGAAAAACATACTTAACGGGCATATTGCTAATTATGGGTTCAAATAAAAGGGGCAAAAGAATCACGTGTGAGGAAATTATAAATGAGTCTATTTTGTTACCTTGCAGAGACAGGCTAACATATATTCCTAGGTAAGGTCCACCAATGGCGTGCTGATTTCATGGGGTTTTCTGCCCTGCCTATAGTGTCCAGATGTCTATAGAACCCTCAGGAGCACCCTTGCTTGAGCCATTATTTACTGTGGCAGTAAGTGAGATCCTCCTGAGACATCCATAGTGTAACCTCTGGAATGACCTCTTGACTCACTTTGAAATCTCTCAGCCATAAAAACTCATTTGTATTTAATATTTCCTTCTTTTGGTCAAGGTCTTTTTCCAGAGGCATTGCTACTTGGCACTTGGTAATCGTCCCTCTGTTTCAGGAAGGCCCATCCCCAGGACTCATGTCCCACACCTAGGGGAAGGCAGTGAGCTTATATGCTGAATTTGACTTAGAGAGAGGCCACATTTGAGTAACAAGGAGGGTTTTAGGAGGTAATTCTTAGGCAATATGTAATATTAAGCTAAGTTTTGATTTTACAATAAAAAGGTTCATAAGAACTATCATTAAAATCAAGGACCTGATGTATTTGTCTGTCCTCTTTCACCAGGCACTGCTTGTGTACTCTAAAGATCCTTGCCATACTATTAAAGAATGTAGCAGGACTCCTCAGAATGGACATTTAATATTTTGTTGGTCATTGTGTAGGTCTCTATCCACTAAGATAACAACCCATGACCACATGAACACATTCATATTCCATAGAGGTATGCCCCAGGTGCATCCTTTCCCACACATCCCTTCACCACTGACATCCTGCACCAGTGATCCTCCCCTGCCATAGTTGTTACTTTTCTGTGATTCAAAACCTCCCCATAAACAATGCCAAAAAATTTCTTGCATTGTGTCTTTCATCATTACAAGATCTATCTCATATGTATGTTTACAATTTCTTTTGCATGTTCCCCAAGTGTCTTCTTATTTTTTTTTCACATTATCCTCTAATAGTTGGTTTATTTGATGGACTGAAATATGGATTTATAGTCATCTAAATTCAATGAACGCAAAATGCCAGAAGTTCTCTGACAGACTATGGAGGAAGGAATCCAGGGTCTTAAGGAAATAGAAATGTTGGAGTGGATTTATTATGTGCAATTCTCTCAAATTTGCCATAGCTATGTCCCTTCAGAGATCCTTGGATGATATTCTTCTTCAAGACATTAAAACACTATTTTGTGAGGGGTCTTCAGGATCCTTGAAAACCTCTATTGTATTCGTCTTCTTTGGGTTAAAGTGACAGTGAGGAATTCCCACGCTGAAATGGCGTTCCTGCTTTTAATAGGACTGATGGGGTTGCACAGTGCAGAGGTTAGGTAACAGCATTTAACATCAGAAAGTAGGCATGAGCAATGACCATACAGGTCAGCAAGGGCAAGGTGGTAGTGGTTTGACCCATGGAGACTTGTGACATTGGCTATTTGACCACATTCTCAATAGGAATTAAATTGATGAGCAGTCTTGATCTACATAAATGGAAATGAATTGTAAGCATGGTGAGCAGAAACTGGCTTTGATAGGCTCCAATAGAAAAATATAATCTTTCACCCAGACCTACACCAGAGCTCAAGTTGCTAGAAAACCTTGAAAAATGCTCCTGCAAGGCTGTAAAAATGTAGAGTGTAAATTTTTCTCCTCATCTTCCCAAAGTGGCTTGCCATATTGTGCCATGGAGAATGTTCAGCTAGAAAAAAGAAAAACTCAGACTTTCTCAGAGATTAATAAGCTGAGTTGACACTTAAACCTGAGGTCCTAAAACATCACTAAGGTCTTCAGGACATAGTGAGGCTTATGGAGGTCATGTGATAATTGGACACTTGGCCCAAACTCACCTTTCTATGGTCTCTATGTGTTCAGGGACATACAATATATTTATTTCTCCATGCCTGAATGCATTGTTGAAATAAACATTCTTGGAAAATGACAAAATTATTGCCCATTTTAAGTGTTATTAAGATAGGAAGGACCAAGTGGAAGCTACCAGAACTGTCCCTCCAATTGAAAATCACACAGAGAGACAAAGATAAAAATACCACATATCTAAAGAATTTTCAGAGATTAGACTAACCATGTATATGGTTATCTCCATCACCTTCTCATTTAAGTAGCCTGTTTAGCTTGTGAAAAAGGTAAATGGATCATGGAAAATGATTGGTGATTATCATAAAATGATCAGATGATTATTCTAGTCATAGTTGCCTGGGTTTTTTTGTTTGTTATTTTTATGCTTGTTTTTCCTGGAGCAAATCAAAACAGTTGTAGCTCCTGATATACAGCTATTGATCTGGCAAAGGATGTTTTTCTCAAGATTATTCAATAAGGATTATGAGAGGCAGTTCACTTTCACCTTAAACATTGCCTATCATACTTGAAGGCCATGCCAACTCTTGTCTCATAACATTATCATCCATAGGGACATTCATCATCTGGATGTCACAGAAACATTATGGTAGTCCATTATATTGATTAGATTACAGTGAGTGACACGAGGAGCAGCAAGTAGCAAGTGACCTAAATGTGTCAGTAAGATACAAACATGTCAAATGGTGGGAAATAAATTCCATGAAAATTCAGAATGTCAAACATATCATAGCTTTAGTATGGTAATGCATGCAAACAGAAACTAAACTACAGAAAACACTGAAGATCAATGTTTATTTTTTTTTTTCTTAAGGTGGAGGTATCATACTACACACAGCACACAGCTAGGCTTCCAGAACATTCTCTATATACATTCCCTTTCCCAAGTTCCATTCCTGATCATCACTGCTTCTTTTCTCTTAACTCCTCGTTCATGTCTTCATTCTTCCCTTTTGTTTTGCTATACTTGTTACCCAACGAGTTCCCGCTCATCCTTTCTCATAGAAACTATCTTGGCCTATTCATTATATCAACCTATCTCTCCACTATCTACCTCTCCATCCCCACAAAGTCACTGTCCTAGCCAAGAAAGTAACTATCTCTACTCCTCAGAAGATCTGAATGAGAGAGGGTGCATGTGAATAGCAAACTCTGGTAATTTAAATCTTCTCTATGCATCACATAAGTATATTATGTCTTGAACAAATTCATAGTTGCAATTATAGACCAAATAAAAAATGTTCACAAGCTACAAGCCTGTTCAATTCTGTGTAACCAATTCTGTTCAAAATTGCATACCCATACTATCTGCTTTCCAATTTATAATTAAAGCAATGTGTTATCTTATCACAGGGTTTAAAACATAGCATTTCAATACCAAAAAAAGAGAATTTGTTAAATTAAACGTTGTCAAAATTTAAAACTTCTGCTCTTTAAAATGCACCATTGAAAAATGTAAGGGAAAGCCACAGACTGGAGAAAATACTCATAAAATATATATAGCTGATGAAGGCCTGTTATCCAGGTTACATATATTAAAAACTCCTGGAGGGGGGAGAGGCAAGATGGTGGCTGCGTGAGCTTGCCTGGTGATGTCTCTGCAGGGGGCGGCTGGGCAGCGTTGAAGGCTCTTTGGGACCGCGCTGTTTCGGGGATTTTTGCTGGTTGGAAGGTGTCTGGACGTCAATTCGGTGGGAAGCTTTGTAGTTCATACCATATTCCGCCCATATTCAGTCATCTACTTCATAAAAGGTACTCTACCTATAGCTATAACTCTATACAATCTACATGAATCTAACCTCCATCCTCCCAGATCTCATATTCTTACTTTGTTAACATACATTACCAATACTACTTTACACTTTTCCCTTGCTTACACAATTGCCTTTCCCCAACACTAATACTTTACTCTAAAAGTGAACTTAACCAACAACAAGTAACTACAATAAGAAGAAAAAAGTGACAAAGAGAAGATATAACACCTAGGCAAAAATAACAACTAATTAACCTCCAAGAGCAGACAAAGAAGCTAAGGAACTGATTAAATTCGTCAAAATAAAGAGATGACCAGAAAGCAACAAAAATCTACAAACCAAACCAATAATCAGGAAAACATGACTGAATCCAATCAACAAACCAATAATCACGAAGGGGAGCAAAACTTGGCACAAGCAATGAAAGAACTCAGAACATTTATCACCGACAAATTTGATGCAGTAATGAAAGAGGTTAACAACATGAAGACATCACTTGGAGGGGAAATTGCAGACATACGCAAAAACATAACAGATATGATGGGAATGAACACCACAGTTCAAGAAATCAAAAATAGGAGGGGGCAAGATGGCGGCTGAGTGAACATCCCTGTTAGGGTCTTCTGCAGGGAATCGGCTGGGCGGCGTTGGAGACTCTTTGGGACTGGATTGTTTCGGGATTTTTGCTGGTCCGGAGGTGTCTGGACATCGATTTGGAGGGAAGGTAACAGAGAGGATCCGTCTGTGAAATATACACGGAGATCCCAGCTACCTGTAGAGGATTCCCTCCTTGGGTAGGCGGAGACGAGGCATCTAGCCCCGCTCGGTGGGGCTGAGCCAGGCCGGGCCGCAGTGGCGGACGCTGGAGCCGGGCCGGGCTGCGCCAGCGGCGAGCGGGGCTGGGCGGGGCCGAGCCGGGCCAAGCGGGGCCGGTTCAGGCCGCGGCGGCGGGCGGCAGACGCCGGAGCCGGGCCTGGGCCGTTGTAGCGAGCGGAGCCGGGCATAGCTGGGCCAGGCCGCGGCGGCGTACGGAGCCGGGCGGGGCCGGCCCAGGACGCGGCGGCGAGAGGCGGACGCCGGTGCCCGGCCGGGCCGCTGTAGCGAGCGGAGCCAGGCGGAGCCGGGCCGGGCCGCGGCGGCATACGGAGCCAGGCGGGGCCGGTGCAGGCCGCGGTGGCGAGAGGCGGACGCCGGAGCTGGGCCGGACCGCTGTAGCGAGCGGAGCCAGGCGGAGCCGTTTGGGCCACGGCGGCGTACGGAGTCGGGCGGGGCCGGTCCAGGCCGCGGCGATGGGAGGTGGACATGGGAGCCGGCTGGGCCGCTCTAGCGAGCGGAGCTGGGCGGAGCCAGGCCAGGCCAAGGCGGCGTGAGGAGCCGGGCAGAGCCGGTCCAGGCCTCCGCGGCGGGCAGCGGTGGGTGGAGCCGGGCCTGCGGAGGGGTTTCTGTTCTTTGTTTTTTTTGTTTGTTTGTTTTTGTTTTTGTTTTTTAATTTATTTTATTTTACTTAATTTTTTTTTTTTTTTGAGCATCTGCAGTACTGGGGAGTTCATGGGCCCTGGGCGGCCTATTGGGGGTTTGTGGGAAGGGAGGTGCTTGCAGACCCATTTGGGCAGACAGACGGGGGGTTTTAGGGCAAAGCGGGGGGAAGTTGTTGTTTTAGATAGTGTTGCAATTGTGACACGTGTATACCTGTATCTCTCTTCCCCCTATCCGTTCCCCACCGTTTGCCCATCCTCTTTTTCTTTCTTCCTTTCTTCTTGTCTTTCTTTTTTTCTTTATTATAATTAGTTTTTTTTTTCAGTTTTCTCTTTCCCTCTTGTCCCTCATCTTCCACTTATTTTATTTTAATTCAAGTATACAATAGGTGCTACAGGGAACACCTCACATTTGCTGGGGTTTCCCATCCTCCACTGCCTCATTTCTGTGTGAACTGATTTAGGCTACCTACACTATCCCCCTTCCCCTGCATCTTGATATCCACTATCATCTACTGTTTCTCCTATATTCCACCGCCCACCTCCCGTTCTTTGATCCACAAAGTGTCTAACTCTTAATTTCTAATACCTTTGTTCTGTTTTCTGTCTGTTATCCACTCTTAAAACTATTACCTTTCTTTTCTTTTTCCCTCTCTCATGAAAACAATAGCTTTGTAGTTCATACCATATTCCTCCCATATTCAGTCATCTACTTCATAAAAGGTACTCTACCTACAGCTATAACTCTATACAATCTACATGAATCTAACCTCCATCCTCCCAGATCTCATATTCTTGCTTTGTTAACATACATCACCAATACTACTTTACACTTTTCCCTTGCTTACACAATTGCCTTTCCCCAACACTAATACTTTACTCTAAAAGTGAACTTAACCAACAACAAGTAACTACAATAAGAAGAAAAAAGTGACAAAGAGAAGATATAACACCTAGGCAAAAATAACAACTAATTAACCTCCAAGAGCAGACAAAGAAACTAAAGAACTGATTAAATTCGTCAAAATAAAGAGATGACCAGAAAGCAACAAAAATCTACAAACCAAACCAATAATCAGGAAAACAAGGCTGAATCCAATCAACAAACCAATAATCACGAAGGGGAGCAAAACTTGGCACAAGCAATGAAAGAACTCAGAACATTTATCACCGACAAATTTGATGCAGTAATGAAAGAGGTTAACAACATGAAGACATCACTTGGAGGGGAAATTGCAGACATACGCAAAAACATAACAGATATGATGGGAATGAACACCACAGTTCAAGAAATCAAAAATACACTTGCAGCAAATATCAGCAGACTAGAAGAGACAGAGCAGAGAATTAGTGATGTGGAAGATAGTACATCAGAAATCAAACAGATAGTAGAAGGGGTCAATAAGAAGATAGAAAAAATCCAATTAGGATTTAGGGACCTGAATGACAATGCAAACGCTCAAACATACGTATTATAGGCATTCCAGAAGGTGAAGAGAAGGGAAAGGGGTCAGAAGGAGTGTTGCAGGAAATAATGGCTGAAAACTTCCCAAATCTACTGAAAGAGACAGAGGTACATATCCAAGAAGCACAGCGCAATCCACAAGTCATAAACCCCAACAGGCCCACCCCAAGACATATACTTATCAAATTATCCAAGGCTCAAGACAAAGAGAAAATCCTAAAAGCAGCAAGAGAAAAGAAAACCATCACATACAAGGGAAGCTCAATTAGATTAAGTGCTGATTTCTCTTCTGAAACCATGGAGGCAAGAAGACAGTGGTATGATATAGTCAAGGTACTAAAGGAAAAAAACTTCCAACCAAGAATACTCTATCCAGCTAAACTAGCATTCAAACATGATGGAGAGTTCAAAATATTCACAGACAAACAGAAACTGAAAGAGTATACCAACAAGAAACCTCCCCTTCAAGAAATTCTAAAGGGAGTTCTGCAGGAAGAAAGGAAAAAACAGGAAAGGCAAAGTTGGAGGAGAGTATAAGACCAACAACAACAAAAAAAAGACAAAAAAAATAAACAAACAAAATATGACAAACACAAATCCAATCAAAATATGGCTAACACAAATAATTCCTTGATAGTAATAACACTGAATGTCAACGGATTAAACTCACCTATCAAAAGATTCAGACTGGGACATTGGATAAGGAAATATGACCCATCCATATGCTGTCTACAAGAGACACATCTTAGACCCAGAGACGCATGGAGATTGAAAGTGAATGGCTGGAAAACAATCATACAAGCTAACAATAACCAAAAAAAGGCAGGAGTAGCTATATTAATATCAGATAAAATAGACTTTAAATGTGAAACAATTGTGAGAGACAAAGAAGGATACTACATTTTAGTGAAAGGGAAAATCTGTCAAGAAGATCGAACAATCATAAATATCTATGCCACTAACAAGGGTGCCTCTAAATACGTCAGGCAAATGCTGGAAAAACGAAGTGAAAGAATAGATACATCTACAATTATAGTGGGGGATTTTAATACACCACTATCAACTCTGGACAGAACATCTCAAAAGAGAATCACCAAAGAAACAAAACATCTGAATAGTATATTAGAGGAGCTCGATCTAATAGACATATATAGATCGCTACACCCAAACACAGCAGGATATACATTTTTCTCAAGCGCACATGGATCATTCTCCAAGATAGATCATATGCTAGGCCACAAAGAAAGTCTGAACGAATTCAGAAAGATTGAAATCATACAAAACATTATCTCTGACCACAGTGGAGTCAAGCTGGAGATTTGCAAGGGACAGAAGCCCAGATTTCACACCACGATTTGGAAATTAAACAGCACACTCTTAGAAAAACAGTGGGTCAAAGAGGAAATCTCAAAAGAAATCAATGACTACCTTGAAACAAATGATAATGATAACACAACATACCAAAATTTATGGGATGCAGCAAAAGCAGTACTGAGAGGGAAGTTTATAGCCATAAATTCATATATCAAAAAAGAAGAAAGAGCAAAAATCGAAGAACTAACTGCACATTTGAAGGAATTAGAAAAACAACAACAAAGTAACCCAACAGGAAGAAGAAGGAAGGAAATAACAAAGATAAGAGCAGAACTAAATGAAATAGAAAATAAGAAAGCACTTGAACAGATAAACAAGACCAAGAGCTGGTTTTTTGAGAAGATTAACAAAATTGACAAACCTTTAGCAACACTAACAAAGAAAAAAAGAGAGAAGATGCAAATACACAAAATAAGAAATGAGAAAGGCGATATCACCACTGACCCCACAGAAATAAAGACTATCATAAGAGGATATTTTGAAAAACTATATTCCAACAAAAATGACAATCTAGAGGAAATGGACAAATTCCTAGAAACACATAAGCAGCCCATATTGACGAAAGAAGAAATTGATGATCTTAAGAAACCAATCACAAGCAGAGAGATAGAATCAGTTATCAAAAATCTCCCAAATAAGAAGAGCCCAGGGCCAGATGGCTTCACAGGTGAATTCTACAAAACATTCCGGAAAGAACTGACACCAATCCTGCTGAAACTATTCCAAAACATCGAAACAGAAAGAACGTTACCCAACTCCTTCTATGATGCCAACATTACCCTAGTACCAAAGCCAAACAAAGACATCACAAGAAAGGAAAATTACAGACCAATTTCTCTAATGAACCTAGACGCAAAAATACTTAACAAAATACTTGCTAATCGTATTCAACAACACATTAAACGTATTATACACCACGACCAAGTGGGATTCATCCCAGGTATGCAAGGATGGTTCAACATAAGAAAATCAATCAACGTAATACACCATATAAACAGATTGAAGGAAAAAATTCACATGATTATATCTATTGATGCAGAAAAAGCATTTGACAAAATACAGCACCCTTTCTTGATAAAAACACTCCAAAAGATTGGAATACAAGGGAATTTTTTGAACATGATAAAGAGTATATATGAAAAACCTAAAGCCAATATTGTTTACAATGGAGAAATCCTAGACTCCTTCCCTATAAACTCAGGAACAAGACAAGGATGCCCACTGTCTCCACTCCTATTTAACATTGTCTTAGAAGTACTTGCACGAGCACTGAGGCAAGAACCAGAAATAAAAGGCATTCAAATTGGAAAGGAAGAAGTCAAAATTTCATTATTTGCAGATGACATGATCCTATACATAGAAAACCCTGAGAGATCTACAACGAAGATTCTAGAACTCATAAATGAGTTTAGTAAAGTCGCAGGGTATAAGATCAATGCGCAAAAATCAGTACCATTTCTGTACACCAATAATGAGCAAGATCAGGAGGAAATCAAGAAACAAATACCACTCACAATAGTAAATAAAAAAATCAAATACTTAGGAATAAATTTAACTAAAGAGGCAAAGAGCTTATACAACGAGAACTATACAAGTTTGTTCAAGGAAATCAAAGAAGACCTAAATAAATGGAAGACTATTCCTTGTTCATGGATAGGAAGACTGAACATTATTAAGATGTCTATCCTACCAAAACTGATCTACACATTCAATGCAATCCCAATAAAAATCAACGCAGCCTTCGTTAAGGAACTAGAAAAACTAACTATGAAATTTATTTGGAAAGGAAAGAGACCCCAAATAGCCAAAGACATACTGAAAAAGAAAAACGAAATTGGAGGAATCACACTACCTGACTTCAAAACATACTATAAAGCTACGGTGGTGAAAACAGCATGGTATTGGCATAAGGAGAGACACATAGACCAATGGAATCGAATTGAAAGCTCTGATATAGAACCTCACATATACAGCCACATAATATTCAATAAAGCCACCAAACCCTCTCAATTGGGAGAGAGTGGCCTATTCAACAAATGGTGTCTGGAGAACTGGATAGCCATATGTAGAAGAATGAAAGAGGATTACCATCTCACACCTTATACAAAGATCAACTCAAGATGGATCAAAGACCTAAATATAAGAGCCAAGACCATAAAAACCTTAGAAAGCAGTGTAGGGAAACATCTACAGGACCTTGTAATAGGAAATGGATTTATGAATATCTCACCAAAAGCACGAGCAGCAAAAGAACTAATAGATAAATGGGACTTCCTCAAAATTAAAGCCTTCTGCACCTCAAAGGAGTTTGTCAAGAAAGTAAAAAGGGAGCCCACACAGTGGGAGGAAATATTTGGCAATCATATATCTGATAAGAAACTTATAACTTGCATATATAAAGAACTCCTATATCTTGAAAATAAAAAGATAAACAACCCATTTAAAAAATGGGAAAAAGACTTAAACAGACACTTCTCTGAAGAAGAAATACAAATGGCAAGAAAGCACATGAAAAAATGTTCCAAATCTCTAGCTATCAGGGAAATGCAAATCAAAACTACAATGAGATACCATCTTACACCCATAAGATTGGCAGCTATGAAAAAAACAGAAGAATACAAGTGCTGGAGAGGATGTGAAGGAAGGGGAACACTCATCCACTGCTGGTGGGAATGCAGAAGGATCCAACCATTCTGGAGGACAGTATGGCGGTTTCTCAGAAAACTAGCCATAGATTTGCCATATGACCCAGCAATACCACTGCTGGGTATATACCCAGCAGAACTGAAAACAAGGACACAAACCGATATATGTACACCAATGTTCATAGCAGCATTGTTCACTATTGCCAAAAGTTGGAATCAACCCAAATGCCCATCAACAGATGAGTGGATCAATAAAATGTGGTATATACACACAATGGAATACTACTCGGCTGTAAGAACAAACACACTACAAACACATGTGATAACATGGATGAATCTTGAGAACCTTATGTTGAGTGAAGCAACCCAGACATTGAAGGACAAATACTACATGACCTCAATGATATGAAATAAACAAGCTGCCCTAGATAGCAAGAGACTGAACGATAGGCTTACAGGAAATCGGAGGGTGGAGGAAGGATATGAGCCGATGTCTGCAGGGGTGGAACTTAAGACGAGATGGTGGTAAGTATGAACACAAAGAAGAGATAAAATGGGGGCAAGGGGTTGCCTTTGGTTGGGGCTTTACGGGTTTGAGGGTGGCTGGGGAGGGACGGTTGGGTAATTTTGCCCAAAAGTGGGGGGAGGGAGGGGTAGCATACGAACACAGGAGAGGGTTAGGAGGTGGTGGAGAGTAAAATGCCGAGAAAATAATATCAAAATATAATAAAGAGGGTTACCTGTTTAGAATGCTCGGAGGGGAGGGTCTGATGCAGGACGGGCTCCTGGGGAATGTCTAAATGTTCATTCTGCCAGAGTGGGTGACACCATGGGGTAGAATCCCAAGTAGTGAGAGTGGGGGTGGACCCACATCCTGGGGAGGACTAATGCCACCAAATAGAGGGAACTCTATCCCTCGAGAGAAAGGGTGGCTCCCAGGGCATTGGGGCAGATGAGCAAGTTAGGCCCTAAACACTATTCCATCTATCTCTGGAAGTGGCTCCTCAGGAAACGGAGGTTGACTGTCACTGTGGGCACCAAGGTGGAAGGGAAAATGGACGTTAAATGTGTGGAACCAAAGTAAATGGGGGGCAAGGGAGGAGTTTCTTGAGAGTACACAAGGATGGATATAAAACATGTACTATTACACCATAACATATAGGAGACGACAGACTGATAATGTAAACCATAATGTAAAACATAGGAGAACTAAAAATGTAAAGAACTGTGTATCCTAAAGTATGCACCATAATGTAAGCACAGATATTACCATGTTAGAAAGCTAATATCTCAGACTCTGTACATCACCTTAAGTAAATATGATGTGAATAGGGTGTAAGAGTATCGCTGTGGAAGGAAAAAGGTGTTGTGGTGGATGTATGGGAGTGCTGTATATTATATATATGCATTGCTGTGGTCTAGGACTCCTACGAAGAAACGCTGAATAATTAGGGGGGGGGGGGGAAAAAAAGGATAGGATGTGGAATTTTTTCAAGTCAACATTCTTTATCTAAGTTCTTTATCTAACTTTATCCAAGTTCTTTATCTATCCTTTAAACCCATCGCTATATGCCATTCCCTAGTAAGGGACCATGACATTATATTGGGCTTCAAATTTCGGGGAGTTCTGGATCACAGAGTGTTTCAACAATGGCAATGGAGGGATACTGGTATGGGATACCAATGACAGGTGATATATGACTGACAGGGAGCTGTACAGAACATATGTCCAGGGTGCATGGTAATGTTTGGATATACTCATAGTGGCAACAATTAAAAACCACAGTAGGGGGGGTACTGGGTTCCTGGCCAGTGGTGCTCTGTCGTGGTCCCTAGGGGAGCAGCGACAGTCTCCCAGGTACAGTGGTGGGGACCGGGAGGGAGTGAGGGTTCAACAGTGAGCCCCTGATACTAATGACTATGCTTGTGAGCTGATAAACCCAAAATAATAACAAGGCCTAGAGCAACTTTGTGCCTGGGAATTTCCTTCTGTCAGCCTTCATGTTACTCAAATGTGGCCAGTCTCGAAGCCAAACTCAGCATGTAAATGCAATGCCTTCCCCCCAGCGTGGGACATGACACCCGGGGATGAGCCTCCCTGGCAACGAGGGACCACTATCAACTACCAACTGATGATGCAACTGGAAAATGACCTTATACGGAAGGTTCAATGCGGATCAGCAGAATATCCATGTCTACATAAAATACCATGATTAAAATGCTGTTTGACCTAAAGTAAGGGGGAAATGGAAAGGAGAAATGAGTTTATATGGCTACGAGTTTCTAAAAAAGAGTCTGGAGGCTGGCAGAAGGTTTGCCCTCATGCACAACTGAGCAGAGTCAGAGAGACAGATAAAGCAGATACAACCCCCAGATATTGGTTCCTTTGAGGGCTAAAGAGACCCATGGGAGTTATGGTCATGGCCGATGGGGTTAACTACCAGGGCAGATGGCCCCTCTTTGGAAATGGTGTTTATGTGTGATGAATCTGGACTCAGATGGGATCTCCCTTCATAAGACTTTCATGCTAATGTGCTGGAGGTGCAGTTAATGTTGGGGTTTAAGATATATTTAGGGGATTTGAATCTCTGGACTGACAATGTGATAGCCAGATCCTGAGCCTCAACAGACTCCAGCACCTACAATCTGATTTATTGGACTTACCACACTCAGCTAAGATGGAGGTGAAGAAGGACAACCACCACACCATGGAGCCTAGAGTGATTACAACTGAAAATGGGAGGATTGCATCCAGCATCCAGGTGGAATCTGAGCCTCCTCTTGACATAAAGGTGCAATGGACACAACCAATCCAGTGTCCACATAGAAGAGGTGGCATTGGATTGGGAAAAGTGGACATAATGGACAAAGGGTATGGGGAAAGGCAGGAAGAGATGAGAGGTGGAGGCGTCTTCGGGACATGGAGCTGCCCTGGATGGTGCTTCAGAGGTAATCACCGGACATTGTAAATCCTCACAGGGCCTACATGATGGAATAGAGGAGAGTATGGGCCATGATGTGAACCAATGTATATGAGGTGCAGAGGTGCCCAAAGATGTACTTACCAAATCCAATGGATGTGTCATGATGATGGGAACGAGTGTTGTTGGGGGGGGGGGAGAGGGGGGGTGGGGGGGTGGGGTTGAATGGGACCTCACATATATATTTTTAATGTAATATTATTACAAAGTCAATAAAAAATAAATAAATAAATAAATGTGTGGAACCAAAGTAAATGGGGGGCAAGAGAGGAGTTTCTTGAGAGTACAGAAGGATGGATATAAAACATGTAATATTACACCATAACATATAGGAGATGACAGACTGATAATGTAAACCATAATGTAAAACATAGGATAACTAAAAATGTAAAGAACTGTGTATCCTAAAGTATGCACCATAATGTAAGCACAGATGTTACCTTGTTAGAAAGCTAATATCTCAGTCTCTGTACATCACCTTAAGTAAATATGATATGAATAGGGCGTAAGAGTATCACTGTGGAAGGGAAAAGGTTTTCTGGTGGATGTGTGGGAGTGCTGTATATTATATATATGCATTGCTGTGGTCTAGGACTCCTGTGAAGAAATGCTGAATAATTAGGGGGAAAAAAAAAAAAGGATAGGATGTGGAATTTTTTCAAATCAACATTCTTTATCTAAGTTCTTTATCTAACTTTATCCAAGTTCTTTATCTATCCTTTAAACCCATCGCTATATGCCATTCCCTAGTAAGGGACCATGACATTATATTGGGCTTCAAATTTTGGAGAGTTCTGGATCACAGAGTGTTTCAACAATGGCAATGGAGGGATACTGGTATGGGATACCAATGACAGGTGATATATGGCTGACAGGGAGCTGTACAGAACATATGTCCAGGGTGCATGGTAATGATTGGATATACTCATAGTGGCAACAATTAAAAACCACAGCAGGGGGGGTACTGGGTTCCTGGCCAGTGGTGCTCTGTCGTGGTCCCTAGGGGAGCAGCGACAGTCTCCCAGGTACAGCGGCGGGGACCGGGAGGGAGTGAGAGTTCAACAGTGAGCCCCTGATGCTAATGACTATGCTTGTGAGCCGATAAACCTAAAATAAGAACAAGGCCTAGAGCAACACTGTGCCTGGGAATTTCCTCCTGTCAGCCTTCATGTTACTCAAATGTGGCCAGTCTCGAAGCCAAACTCAGCATGTAAATGCAATGCCTTCCCTCCAGCGTGGGACATGACACCCGGGGATGAGCCTCCCTGGCAACGAGGGACCACTATCAACTATCAACTGATGATGCAACTGGAAAAGGACCTTATACGGAAGGTTCAATGCGGATCAGCAGAATATCCATGTCTACATAAAATAACATGACTTTAAAATGCTGTTTGACCTAAAGTAAGGGGGAAATGGAAAGGAGAAATGAGTTTATATGGCTACGAGTTTCTAAAAAAGAGTCTGGAGGCTGGCAGAAGGATTGCCCTCATGCACAACTGAGCAGAGTCAGAGAGACAGATAAAGCAGATACAACCCCCAGATATTGGTTCCTTTGAAGGCTAAAGAGACCCATGAGAGTTATGGTCATGGCCGATGGGGTTAACTACCAGGGCAGATGGCCCCTCTTTGGAAATGGTGTTTATGTGTGATGAATCTGGACTCAGATGGGATCTCTTTTCATAAGACTTTCATGCTAATGTGCTGGAGGTGCAGTTAATGTTGGGGTTTAAGATATATTTAGGGGATTTGAATCTCTGGACTGACAATGTGATAGCCAGATCCTGAGCCTCAACAGACTCCAGCACCTACAATCTGATTTATTGGACTTACCACACTCAGCTAAGATGGAGCTGAAGAAGGACAATCACCACACCATGGAGCCTAGAGTGATTACAACTTAAAATGGGAGGATTGCATCCAGCATCCATGTGGAATCTGAGCCTCCTCTTGACATAGAGGTGCAATGGACACAACCAATCCAATGTCCACATAGAAGAGGTGGCATTGGATTGGGAAAAGTGGACATGGTGGACGATGGGTATGGGGAAAGGCAGGAAGAGATGAGAGGTGGAGGCGTCTTTGGGACATGGAGCTGCCCTGGATGGTGCCTCAGAGGTAATCACCGGACATTGTAAATCCTCACAGGGCCCACTGGATGGAATGGAGGAGAGTATGGGCCATGATGTGGACCATTGTCTATGAGGTGCAGAGGTGCCCAAAGATGTACTTACCAAATCCAATGGATGTGTCATGATGATGGGAACGAGTGTTGTTGGGGGGGGAGAGGGGGGGTGGGGGGGTGGGGTTGAATGGGACCTCACATATATATATATTTTTAATGTAATATTATTACAAAGTCAATAAAAAAAAACTGCAAAAAAAAAAAAAACTCCTACAACTCCAAGAATGCTGAAATATTTATGGATGAAGTGTACTGGTATCTATAATTGACTTTGAAATGTGTCAAAACATAAGAAGGATTGATGAAAGGTTATAGAGATAGATAGATGGGCAAATAAGTAATAAAACAAGTATAGAAAAATAGTAATAGTAGCATTATGTGATAGGTTTATGAGTGTTCATTATAAAATTCTTTCAGTGTTGTTATATGTATGAAATTATTCTTTGTAAATTGTTGGAAAAATAGCTTTTTATCTAATATTCATGATTAGTTTTTCAGGCTGAATCTCATGAAGCTATATTTGAAGCAACAGGTTGTTAGTCACTGTATCTGTGGTGGGCTGAATAATGGATCCCAACAAACACATGTCCTTATTCTTAATCCCCATCCCTATGGATGTTATCCCATTGTTAATTTGGAGTAGGACCTTTTGATGATGCTATTTTTAGTTAAGGTGTGGCCCAGCTGAATGAAGGTAGGCCTTAGTCCATATTCTTGGAGCCTATATAAAGGGAAACTGGAAGTCACAGAAGCTAGTCACATGTCATCATCATGTGACAGGAGGCAGAGCCAAGGATACCCAAAAGTGGCCAGCAGCAAGCACCAGCATTCTACAGACTCTGGGAGAAACCAGGCCTTACCGATATCCTGATAGTGGTGTCCTAGCCTCAAAACTGTGAGCCAATAAAATCTTATTACTAGAAGCAAAATCAGTTTGGACTATTTGTGATAGTGGCTCTGACAAACTAAGGCAGTATCCTTAAAAAATAAATGGATGACCTCTATCTGAGAGCTTAGGTTCACCTCTTCTCACTCCTGAAATAGCTGTGGGGGTAAATTTTACCAATGGTGCATTTTAAATCAGGTGTTAAAAAGAAATTATTGGAATCTTTCTACAAGATTCTGGAAATATGGCTTCAAAGTAGGTAAGTACAGCTCAACTCTCTTACAAAAAACAATGCAGAAAATGAAAAAAACCTACCGAAGGGAGTTGCTTTGGGCATCTGCAGGACAGAAAATTGCTGTGCATCATCCAGGAAGGAGCAGGACAGAGAGACAAAGAGGCCAAAGGAATGTTGTGAGTTAATTGTCCCTGTATCTGGGAACAGCACATATACCCAGCCCTCGAGGCAAATAACCTCAGTAAAACCCTTGAATCACTGCAGTCAACTGACTGGGAAAGAACATTCCCTTGAGAGGAAGAGGCATCTGATGGAGGGTGGAGAGTGGTTTCTTTTCAGTGAGTTTGGCCAGATGAGACTGCTTTGAATCTCAAAAACAACGCCAGACAGCACTAGCATGGCCCCAGAAAGAGTGGAGGGTGTATCTGATCAGGCAGGCTGTCATATCCAGCTAACCTAGGAGACGGAGGAACTAAGTCAGTGAGGGCAGTGAGGGGATGGAGACAGACACCTAACCAGCCTGGATCTAGCAAACTGTTACAAGCCCAGTTTGCCTGAGGGAATGCGGCTGGGAAGAACAGGTAAGATTTAAGAAGACTGCTTAAGCTGTTGAGTCAGTATAGCTCAGTGGAGGAATACCTGCCTTGCATCTAAGAAGTCCCTGGTTTGATTCCTAGTAACTCCTAAGAGGAGGGATTCAGAGAGTGATCTATAGGGTTATTGGGCACACAGCTGGCAACTTATGACAGGGAACTTGTAGACTTAGTCTTTTTGTTTTAAGTTTTTTTGATCTGTTATTTTTAATGTTTTAATCATTTTTTTATTCTTCATTTACTAAAATGTAGTATCTCAACTGTGGAAGGCAGGCTGCAGGGTGATTGATTGATGAGCACCAGCAGCTCAAGATGGTCCCTAGGGACCTTAGAGGGAAGGCTGTTTT
This sequence comes from Dasypus novemcinctus, assembly GCF_030445035.2. Taxonomy (NCBI): domain Eukaryota; kingdom Metazoa; phylum Chordata; class Mammalia; order Cingulata; family Dasypodidae; genus Dasypus; species Dasypus novemcinctus. Next base: position 38,719,273 of record NC_080704.1, read on the forward strand.
TCCTGGGTTGCTTTTTATTGTTTTGTTTCTTGTTTATTGTCTTTTCATTTTCTTTGTTTCCTTTTATTTTTCTACTTATTTTTTGCTACTTACTTTACTACTTTTCTTTCCTTCATTTTTCCACCTTCTGTCTTCTGTTGCTTTTCTTTCATTCCACTTCTTGTTTGGTCTTCATTTTTTCTTTTCTCTTTTTCTCTCCTTTTCTTTTTTCTTTTCTTCTCATCTTCCCGGGCTTTTAATTCATTCATCTTTTTAAATTTTGATTCTCATTTCATTTTTTCTATTCCATTTTTAATTTTTATTCCTTTGTATTTCTTTTATGATTCTTTACTCATATTACTTATTTACTTTCCTAGCTCTTGTACAATCCCTCTCCTAAATTTAAAAATTAATATTACTATTATTCTTTTTCTCTTCTTCTCTCTTTTCTTTACTCTGTTTCTAATGTTTTTTCTTTTCCCCAAGGGAAAACAGAAAACTGCAAAGATATAGAATAAGAGGAACCAAGTGTCAAAAAGGAACCCTACCACACACACACAAACAAAATTAAACTCTAGAGTAGAAAAAGAAGATTACCAACTGAATAAAAACATCATGATAAACATCTGCCTAAACACCACAAAAAAATTACAAGCCATAATAAGAAGCAGGAAGACACGGACCAGTCCAACAAACAAACAAACAAGAGGAGAGGCAGAACATGGAACAGCTAATCAATAATGTCCAAACAAATATCATGAATCAACTTAATGAGGTGAAGGAAGAGATAAAGGATATTAAGAATATACTGAATAAATCAAAACAATACATAAAAAGATAACAGATATGATGATGATGAATGACACGATGCAAAAAATAAAAATAGACAGGAAGCACATAGCAGCAGATTTGAGCAGGCAGAGGAAAGAAGCAGGGAAGTCCAAGACAGTACATCTGAAATCAGACTGATAGTAGAATGGATAGATAAAAAGATAGAAGAAATCAAGCAGGCACTTAGGCATTTGAATGACAACATGAAACTCATAAACCTGAACAATATAGGAATCCAAGAGGGAGAAGAGAAAGGAAAGGGGGCAGAAGGAGTGTAGGAATGTTGGCTGAAAATTACCCAACTCTTTTGAGGTACATTGACATACATGTCCAGGAAATGCAAAGTACACCAAACAATATAAATCCTACAGTCCTTTTCCAAAACATATGCTTATCAAATTGTGCAATGCTCAAAACAAAGAGAGAATACTGAAAGTAGCAAGGGAAAAGAGATCCATCACATACAAGGGAAGCTCGATAAGATGAAGTGCTGACTTCTTATCTGAGACCATGGAAGCAAAAAGGTAGTGGTATGACATAGTTAAGGTGCTAAAAGAAAAAAAAACTGTCAGCCAAGAATTATGTATCAGCAAAACTAGCATTCAAAAATGAGTGAGGGTTCAAAATATTCACAGATAAACAGAAATTAAGAGAGTTTGTCAACAAGAAACCTGCCCTTCAAGAAATACTAAAGGGAGTTCTGCAGGTTGAAAGAGAAAGATAGAAGAAAGAGGGTTGGAAGAGAGTGTAGGAAGGAAGATTATTTATAAGAATAACTAAAAAGATAGATAGAGAAATAAAAACAACATATGAACATATATAAATCTAAAGAAAATAGTGCTAGTGTAAATAATGTCTTGACAGTAATAACATTGAATGTAATGGATTAAATTCTCCAATCAAGAGACACAGATTGGCAGAATGAATAAAGAAATATGACCCATCCGTATGCTGTCTACAAGAAACCCACCTTAGACCCAGGGACACAAGGAGGTTGAAAGTGAATGGTTGGAAAATAATTTTGTATACAAACAATAACCAAAAAAATGCAGGGGTAGCTATACTGATATCAGACAAAATAGACTTTAAATGCAAAACTATTGTAAGAGACAAAGAAGGTCACTATATATTAATAAAACGGGTAATCTATCAAGAAGAAAGGGCAATCATAAACATTTATGCACCTAATCAGGGTGCCTCAAAATACATGAGGCAAACATTGAAAAAACTAAGTGGAAAAAGAGATGCCTCCACAATTATAGTGGGGGCTTTAATACACCATTATCACCATTAGACAGAACATCTTAACAGAGGGTCAATAAAGAAACAGAGCCCTTGAATAATACATTAGAGGATTTAGACCTAATAGATCTATACAGAACACTACCGCTCAATACAGGGGTTATGCATTCTTTTCAAGCACACATGGATCATTCTCCAGGATAGACCACATGCTAGGCCACAGAACAACTCTCGACAAATTCAGAAAGATTGAAATTATACAAAGTACTTTCTCTAACAACAGTGGAATGAAACTGGAAATCAGTAAGGGTCAGAAAAACAGATTAGGCACAAAGATATGAAGGTTAATTAATACACCCTTAGACAATCAATGGGTCAAGGAGGAAATTGCAAAAGAAATCAGTAACTATCTTGAAACAAATTAAAATGACAACACAATGTATGAAAACCTATGGGATACAGCAAAAACAGTGTTGACAGGGAGATTCATAGCCATAAATGCCTATATTAAAAGAGAAGAAAGAGCTAAAATCAAAGACCTAACTGCACACCTCGAGGAATTAGATAAAGAACAACAAACTAATCCCAAATCAAGTAGAAAGAATGAAATAACAAAGATTAGTGAAGAGCAAAATGAAATTGAAAATAAGAAAGCATTAGAAAAAATTAACAAATTCAAAATCTGCTTCTTTGAGAAGATTAATAAAATTGACAATCCCATAGCAAGACTAAGAAAGAAAGAGAGAACATGCAAATACATAAAATAAGAAATGAAGAAGGGGATGTCACCACTGACTCCACAGAAATAAAGAGTATCATAAGGAGATACTTTGAAAAATTGTGTGCCAACAAGATGGATAACTTAGATGAAAGTTCTAGAAACACATAAGCAGCCCACATTGATGGAAGAAAAAATTAATGAACTCAACAGAACAATCACAAGTATCTAGATTCAATTAGTCATCAAAAACCTCCCAACAAAGAAGAGCCCAGGACCAGGTGGCTTCACAGGAGAATTCTACCAATAATTCTGGAAAGAACTAACACCAATCCTGCTTAAACTCTTCCAAAAAACAGAAGTTGAGGGAACACTGCCTAACTCATTCATGATGCCAAAATCACCCTAATACCAAAGCCAGGTAAGGACACCACAAGAAAGGAAAACTATAGTCCAATATGTCTAATGAAGCTGGATGCTAAAATCCTCAACAGAATACTTGCTAATCATATTCAACAAAACATCAAATGAATTATACACCATGACTAAGTGGGTTTCATCCCTGGTATACAAGGATGATTAGCGTAAGAAAATCAATCAATATAATACACCATAATAACAGATAGAAGGAAAAAATCATATGATCATCTCTATTGTTGCAGAAAAAATATGCAACAAAATACAGCACCCATTCTTGATAAAAACACTGCAAAAGTAAGAATAGAAGGTAACTTCCTGAAAATGATAAAATGTATATATGGAAACCACACAGCTAACATCTTATTCAGAGGGGAAATGCTAAAAGCTTTACCTCTAAGATTTGGAACAAGACAAGGATGCCCACTATCACGACTCTTATTTAACATTGTGTTAGAGGTACTTGCTCAAGCCCTTAGGCAAGAAAAAGCTATAAAAGGCATTCAGATTGGAAAGGAAGTAGTAAAAATTTCACTGTTTGCAGATGACATGATACTATAACTAGAAATCCTTGAGAAATCTATAATAAAGCTTTTAAAGCTGATAAATGAATTCAGTAAAGTGGCAGGTTATAAGATCAACACGCAAAAATCAGTAGCATTTTTGTACACCAATATGAGGAAACTGAGGAGAAAATCAAGAAAAAAATTCCATTTACTAAAATGTCCATAGTAAGTAAAAGAATCAAATGCCTAGGAATAAACTTAATTAAAGATGAAAAGGACTTATATGCAAAAGACTACACAACATTGCTTAAGGAAATCAAAGAAGTCCTAAATAAATGGAAGAATATTCCCTGTCCATGGATTAGAAAACTAAAAATCTTTAAGATATCTGTCCTATCCAAACTGATTTACATTTAATGCAATCCCAATAAAAATTACAAGCATATTTTTACTGAATTGGAAAATCTAATTATGAAATTTATTGGGAAAGACAAGGGGCCCTGAAAAACCAAAGACATATTGAAAAAGAAAAACAAAATCAGAGGAATCACAGTACCTGGCTTTAAAATATACTCGAAGTTGTAATGGTCAAACCTGCTTGATATTGACCCAAGGATAGATATACTACTGACCAATGGAACAGAATTGAGAGTACTGATATAGATCCTCATATATATGGCCAAATGATATTTGACAAGGCCACCAAGTTCACTCAACTGGGGGAGAAGTGCCTCTTCAAAAAATGGTGCTTGGAGAACTGGATATCCATATCCAAAAGAGTGAAAGAGGATCACCATCCCACACCCTATACAAAACCTAACTCAAGATGGCTCAAAGATCTAAATATAAGAGCCAAGACTATAAAGCCCCTAAAAGATAATGTAGGGAAGCATCTACAAGATCTAGTAGTAAATGGTTTCATAAACTTTACACCCAAAGCATGAGCAATGAAAGAAAAAATAGATAAATGGGACCTCCTCAAAATTAGAAACTTTTGCACTTAAAATGAGTTTATCAAGAACCTGAAAAGGCAGCCTACTCAATGGGAGAAAATATTTGGTAACCATCAGTACCAGTAAGCCAAAGGGGTGCTGATGCAAAATACCAGAAATTGCTTGGTTTTATAAAGGGTAATTTTGGGGGTAGGAGTTTACAGAGACCAGGCCTTAAAGCATAAGGTACTTCCCTCACCAAAGTCCATTTTCATGTGTTGGAGCAAGATGGCTGCCAATGTCTGTGAGGGTTCAGGCTTCCTGGGTTCCCCTCTTCCAGGGTCTTGCTTCTTTCTGGGTTCAGGGTTCCTCTCTTCCTGGGGCTTGCTTCTGTTTCCATTGTGAGTTTACTTCCCAGGGCTCCAGCTTAAGGCTTCAGCATCAAACTCCATCATCAAAACTCCAACATCAAAAACCCTCAGCTCTGTCCTTTGCCATGCCTTTTATCTGTGAGTCCCCACCCACCAAGGGGTGGGGTTCAATGCCCTAATGGCATGGCCCAATCAAAGCCCTAATCATAACTTAATCATGCCCAGGTACAGGCCAGTTTACAAACATAATCCAATATCTATTTTTGGAATTTATAACCCTTTCAAACAGCTATACCATCTATCTGATAGGGGTCCAATGTAGAGCATATATAAATAAATTCTGTATCTGAAAATAAAAAGACAAACAACCCATTTAAAAGATTGATCATGAGGTGCAGAGGTGCTCAGAGATGTATTCACCAAATGCAATGAATGTCTTATGATGATGGAGGAGATTGTTGTTATGGGGGGAGGAGTGGGGTGAGGGGGGTAGGGAGTATATGGGGACCTCATATTTTTTAATGTAATATTAAATAAATAAATAAAGACCAAAAAGAAAAAAGAAAAAAGTAAAAAAAATATAAAAAATAAAATAGTGGGGGAAAAAAAAAGATGAGCAAGAGATTTGAATAGACACTTCTAAAAGAAATACAAATGAGTAAAAAGAACATGAAAAGTTGCCCAACATCACTAGCTATTAGGGAATTGCAAATCAAAACTACATTAAGATATCATCTTACACTTATTAGATTGGTGACTATTAAACAAACAGAGGCCATCAAGTGTTGGAGAAGATGTGGAGGAAAGAGAACACTCATCCACTGCTAGTGGGAATGTAGAACAGTGCAGCCATTGTGGAACACAGTTTGGCAGTACCTCAGGAAACATTCTGTAGAATTGTCATATGAACCACTTTTGAGTATATACCCAAAAGAATTTAAAGAAGGGACATGCACCAATTTATGCACACCAATGTTCATAGCAGCAATATTCACTATTGCCAAAAGTTGGAAGCAACCCAAAAGTCCATCAACAGATGAATGAATAAGCAATCTGTGGTATATACATACAATGGAATATTACTCAGCTGTAGGAAGGAAAGCAGTATTAACACTTGGGAGAATGTGGATGAATCTTGAAGATCTTATGTTGAGTGAAGTAAGTCAGTTACTGAAGGACAAATATTTCATGACTTCACTGATATGACTTAAGTAAATTGAGCAGACTCACAGAGATACATTCTGGAAGATAGGTTTACAGGAGACAGAAAGGAAGTAGAGGGTGGTGAGCCAATGTCTATATGGGCAAAATCTGTGATAAGGTGGAAGGGTGTGGTTGGGCAGTGGATGGGCATGAGAGTGGTACAGTGATGTTATTGGGTTTGGCAGTGCTGGTCTGTGAAGGAGAGTAGAGTGGGGGGGTTGGGGTGGACTATCCATGGAACTGTGGGGAGGGTTGGAGGAAGGAGCAGGTGAACTCTGGGGATTTGCAGGTCTATGGCTTAAAACTACGATGTTGGGAATGTTCCTTTGGCAAATACGGTAGGGGAGGGTTACTAGTGTAGGGCATCAAGTATGGGGGGATATATGGGACAGGGCGCACCTGGAGCATGCTTTTATGGAATTTGTAAGTGTTCACCTTGTAATAGTATGTTATCTCAGTGAGTGGAGACCTACACAATAAACAAGAAAATATTAAACTCCCATCCTGGGGAGTCCTGCTATGTTCTCAACTAGAGGGACAGAAATCCCTTAAGAACATAGGCAGTGCTTAATAAAAGAAAACAAGCCAATATGTCAAACTGCAATATTATTTCAAGTAATCATGAATGTTATTCTTCAAAAACTGAAACTTAGTAATTATTATAGGCTCTGAACAAAGGGGAGGAAAAAGCAAAATAGATGGAAAACAAGGTATTTTTAGGGTATTAGAATTGTTCTGCATGATCTTGCAGTATCAGATACAGCCCATTTTAAATTTCATCAAAGCCTATAAAAGTGTACAGTCTAAAATGTAAATCATAATGTAAACCACATCAATTGTAACAAATGTATCATTCACATGTAAAATGTATTATTACTAAGGGAACGTGGAAAAAGGAGGGGTTGTTGAGTATATGGGATTCCCCTTTATTTTCTATGTGACTTTTCTGTAACCTAAAGCTTCTTTGAAGATAAAACGAAAAAAATAAATCCCTGGGGGAATATATAGAAGAAATTGTCACTGTACATGCAAGACAACAGATCTTACCATGATGAAAGACACAATATCTAAAAATTTTTATATCGTTTCAATTTTTTGTTTTTTATATATTTTACTCGCTATTTTAAAAATTACTATTATTTCAACTTCTTATTAATTTTACTTGATTATTTTGTTGGCTTAATTTTTGGAGATCTTTTGGATAACAGATGGATCACTACTGTGTCAGGGGAGGATCACTTGTGCAGTGTGTTGGTGATGGGGGATTTGTGGGAAGGGGTGCACCTGAGGCATGCTTCCAAAGCATATAAGTATGTTCAAGTGTTCATGGGGTGTTGTCTTGGTGGGTGGAAACACACACAAGAAGTGAAAGGATATTGAATTCCCATCCTGGGGAGTCCTGCTACATTCTCTAATAGAACAGTAAGAATCCCCCAAATGTAAGGGCAATGTATAGTGAAGGAGAACAGACCATTACACCAGGGCCTTGATATTGATGATTGTACTTATGAATCTTTTCTTGTGAAATTGAAACTTAGCCTAGTATTATATACTGCCTAAGAGTTACCTCCTGAAAACCTCCTTGTTGCTCAAATATGGCCTCTCTCTAAGCCAAATTCAGCATATAAATGTGCTACCTTCTCTCCCATCCCCTTGGTGTGGGATGTGAGTTCGGGGATAAGCCTCCCTGGCACTGAGGGATTATTACCAAGCACCAACTAGCAATGCCTCTGGAGAAAGACCTTGACTAAAAGTGGGAAATAGTAAATACAAATGAGATTTTATGGCTAAGAGACTTCGAAATGAGTCAGGAGGTCATTCCAGAGGTTATGCTTATGCAAGCCTCAGCAGGATCTCATTGGCTGCCACAGCAAACAATGCCTCAAACAGTGGTGCCCCTGAGGGCTCTAAAGACACTCAGACACTATAAGCCGAGCAGACAAGCTCAGGAATTCAGCACCCTGTCAGTGGGCATTACTGGAATTTATGCTCTCCAGTGTAAGAGTTAGACTCATTTATAAATTCTTTACATATAACTCTCCTGTGCCTTTGTTTTGAACCTATAATTAGCACTATATTTGTTAGATATACATCCCATGGATTTAATTTTTTGTTCTATCCGTGTGCGAGTTGCCTCTATAGGCAAAGACAGTTGTTTTGATTCTTCATCCATAATTGAGGCTGTTTGACAGAAAAGTAATCTACCATGACCTTTAAAACCTTTCTATTATATGTTAGCAGTGTAGTTGTTAACCCATTGTGAGAAGAGTGATTATTTCCAACAGAGCTGCAAATCACTAGTTTAGAAAATCCCATGGAAAGAGAAATATATGTCCTGTTGGGAGATCATTGTGGTTGTGCACATGGTGTCAGTGCCTGGGGTCTATGCATAGCTATTAGATGGTGAGGATGCTTATCTTCCCTGCTATCAAGTCTACATTCATGTGAGCAAAAGCTGGTTAAAATAAACCTCAAAGGTAATCTTGCTGGGCCAAAGGAATTCATAGCAGGGCAGCATGTGGTCTGATACTTGTGAATCTAACTGCCAAAAGAAGTCCTGATGGTTATTCTTTAATAATAAGGATGCAGCTTCTCTTACCAAAAAACTTGTGAGATTTCTTATCCTGCTTATAAACAATCCCTGCCCTGTGGTCTTTGTGGGGAGTATTTTCATTGTAACGAAGGAGAAAAAAGAATTAACTGGTCAAAGTGGTCTTCCTGTCCTGAATCTGCATGGTATTCTCTAATGCAGACCACTGGAATGAATTGGTGCATTCAGAAACTTGTTAAGGTGTATCAAGCACTGTTCCTCATGCTCAAGAAATAAGGGAGCAATTGTTCAAGCCATTTCCATATTCAAGAATCACTCTTAACTTCAGGGCCCATGTCAATGGTGGCCTTTGATTTGTGTAGTACACAAATACGCAGCTATACTCAGTGGCCTTGCTGGGTGCTAAGGATAAAGCAGTAAACAATACAGACAAGACCTGTGTTCTTATGGAATTCACTGTGTACAGCCTAGTTTGGATAAAGGGGAATAAATGAATCAAATAAATAAGAGTTAGAGGGAGTAATGAGAGTAATAAAACAAATAAAGTAGATTATGCAATATAATATGACACAAGTTTGTGGAAGGGGATAATCATGTTACAGATAATATGACCAGGAAAATCATCTCTGAGGAAAGTATCTTTGAGCTGAAATTGAGGAAGTAGAAGCCAATCATTTGGAGGTCTAAATGAAGAGCAATCCAGAAAGAGGAAACAACAGCTGCAAAGACAGTCAGATGGGAAGGAAGTTTGAATATTCATATTCCAGGAATTGGCAAAAGATTAATGTAGCTAGAATGTAGTAAATGAGAAGACATTTACAAACTGAGTGAAGAGTATTTGGGAGATGCAATATCATGTAGGTCTTGTGGTCCATAGTGACAAATTTGGATGTTATTCTAATCACAGTAGGATAAACAGACCTAATGAATGGAGTGTTGGGGGCGAAAGGCTTAAACATGGGCGATATATAATCTCCTTTATGTTTTTTACAGATTGCTTATGGATAACTGCCTATAGAAAAAACCAACAAGGATTCAGGATGTACAATCAGCAGGCTATTTTAATAGTCTATGTGAAAGATGGTAGTAGCTTAGGTTCGGATGGAAATATATTTTCAGGAAGCAAACTCATACACATTTAGGAAATTCACCTGAACTATACTATTTGAAAATGTAGTTTCTTAGGAGACATCAGTTCCCTGAAGGAAACACTAAAATATCATTTGTAACATCAGCAACAAATATTTATCAAATGGTGTGTGTGTGTGTGTGTGTGTGTGCGTGTGTGTGTGCACGTGCATATAGTTCTCCACTGTACTAGATTCAGGGAAAGGCAAATAAAACCTTCGTGTTAAAATACTGCCTTATAGAGATTAGACATGTCCTGCTCTTTTTCAGGTATATCTAGTTAAATGGAACATAAATATAATAGGAAAAATAAACTGGATTTGGAATCAGAAAACCTGAGTGGGAATCTCCACTTGGTTTCTTTTTTTTTTTTTTTTTTTTTAAAGATTTATTTATTTATTTAATTTCCCCCCCTCCCCTGGTTGTCTGTTCTTGGTGTCTATTTGCTGCGTCTTGTTTCTTTGTCCGCTTCTGTTGTCGTCAGCAGCACGGGAAGTGTGGGCGGCGCCATTCCTGGGCAGGCTGCACTTTCTTTTCACGCTGGGCGGCTTTCCTCACGGGCACACTCCTTGCGCGTGGGGCTCCCCCACGCGGGGGACACCCTTGCGTGGCACGGCACTCCTTGCGCGCATCAGCGCTGCACATGGCCAGCTCCACACGGGTCAAGGAGGCCCGGGGTTTGAACCGCGGACCTCCCATGTGGTAGACGGACGCCCTGACCACTGGGCCAAAGTCCGTTTCCCTTGGTTTCTTAATTGAGTGTTAAATCTGGGCAAGTTGCCTACATTTGAAGGATTTCAGATTCCTCATTTATAAAATTGTACACTGTTTTGAGTGATGGATAGCTAAGATCTCTTCCTGAATTAGATTTCTGTGATTCTACAACACCATATCTGTCTTCTGAGTAAGTTATAGTGATCCTTATGTGTTTGGGCAGGAAATGGCTCATTTATTTATTTCAGTTAAATATACTTAAATAATACTGTAAGATCCCATTCCATCGGGCTTAAGAAGAAATTCTTCATTAGTTGGTCATCCTTTGGGAATCCATCTCCTTCCTTGGGTAACAGGAGCATTTTGGAGGCTTAAAAGACCCCTAGAAGATGTGGAAGAGGTTCTGTATTCAGCCCCTCTGGAGATATAATTTTATTGAAATTTCATGATCTCTTTAAGTCTGCTGATCCTACCACTTTCCTGATAATCTTGGATCAAAGGAAACTGTGACTGGGTCCATATTTCCAGCATGGCCTACATATCCATTCTTTCTGAAAGCTCACTATATTTTTAGAAATGTGCCATATCTACATATCACCAGAACAAGAGCTAAGTTTTCTACTATGTGAGGGTATCCTACCTCTATCTAACATCCAGGATATATGTCCCTCTTCCTTCTAATGGTATCTAAAGCTCTCCTATTTCTTCCTTCCTTCTTTCTCCAGATAATCTACCACTATTCTTTCAGTGTGTTTGTGATTTTCAAATACAACAAGAAAATCTGTCAATTCCAGGCAAAGCCAGCTTTCCACCTTGACACAAATCTCCCCTGAGGTAATTAGGAGCAAATGTTGACTACCATCTTGAAGTGATAGTAACAAACTCATGAGGGAAAACAAACACAAATTAGCACTTCAGTAAATTATGTTGCCACACCTATAAATAATTAGCTCTTCAAAAAAAAAATAGATTCAATTCTCTACAAAACCCCTGTACCCCTGTGTTGAAAGTTACTCTGTCTCTAATAGCCCTAGTGGCTTTAGGGGAACAGGTAGAATTTTTCTGACATCTCTCCTTTTCCAAGTACATTCTGGAAAGTTTTCTCTACTGTACAGCCCTTTATATATCTCAAATGCAACAGATCATAGCAGACTCAAAAAGGAAAATTTTTATCTAATGGTAATGTAATTTTTTTCAATTGTAGCTTGTCAATATTAAGGTCACTGAATATCAACTCAGATAATTCCCAATCACTGGAGAATTCCAAAATTAGATATTGGATTATGTTTGTAATCTGGCCTGTACCTTAGCATGATTAATTTATGATTAGGACTTTGATTGGGCCATGCCATTAGGGCATTGATTCCCCACCCCTTAGTGGGTGGGGACTCACAGATAAAAGGCATGGCAAAGGACGGAGTTGAGGGTTTTTGATGTTGGAGTTTTGATGTTGGAATTTGATGCTGAAGCCTTAAGCTGGAGCTCAGGAGGTAAGCTCACAAAGGAAATAGAAGCAAGCCCCAGGAAGAGAGGTACCTTGAAACTAGAGAGAGCAAGCCCTGGAAGGAGAGGAGGCCAGGAAGCCTAAACCCTCACAGACATTGGCAGCCATCTTGCTCCAACATGTGAAAATAAACTTTGGTGAGGGAAGTAAGTTATGCTTTATGGCCTGGTATCTGTAAGCTCCTACCCCAAGTAAATACCCTTTATAAAAACCAACTGATTTCTGGTGTTTTGAATGAGCAACCCTTTGTCTGACTAATACAGAATTTGGTCCTGAGAGTGGAGTAGTGCTTTTGCAATTACCAAAATGCTGGAATGGTTTTATATTGGGTAAGGGGTGTTTTTTTGAGGAATTGTGAGATGCTTTATGGAAAAGCCTTATATCGCTTTGAGGAGACTGTTGATAGCAATATGGATGCTAAAAAGACTTTTTATTATGCCTTAGAAGTAAATGATGAAAAACTATTATTGGAAACTGGAGGAAAGGCAATCCATGTTTTAAAGTTTCAGAGAACTTAGTAAGATTAACTCCTGGTGTTTTATGGAAGGCAGAATTTGAAAATGGTGAACCTGAGCATTTAGCAGAAGAAATTTCCAAAATAAATCCAGAGAATACGGCTTAACTTTTGCTTGCAGCTTATAGCAAGATGCTAGATGAGAGAGATATACTCAGGAAGGAATGCACAAAGAAAACAGAAACTAATTCTGGAAATTCTAGGTCTCTAGAAATTAAGCTCCCAGAAGAAAGTGTCCCATGGGGGACTTAACTAAACTTGGAACTTGTAAATCAAGATCGAAGATGCAGTTATCTCAGAAAGACTTGTGGAGAGTTTTACTGTCTGATGGCTTGGACTCCTGCTTCTTGCATGCTAAACCAACAAGGTTTTTCAGAGAATTATATGAACAAAACCACTGTCAGCTTGGACTAAAAGGGACATGGAAAGGAGAGATTGAAGGAGAAACAGCTTTAAGAGGAAAACCATAGAAACTGAGACTGGAATTAAGACGTCACCTTGAGCCAAGAGAGGAACCCCACCCAGATGAATGGAGAGGGTGAGTTTGCCCCAGCAGTTGAAGAGGGTGCATGTTCCCACCTGATATTCTGGGAGAGTTTTGCTGCCCCGGAGTACAGAAAAGGTGGAGCACATTCCTCAAGAATTTGGGCCATTAAGGTCAGTACCCCATAGGTCTGAGAGGGTTGCGCCTGTCCCCCATGGATTAGGAAAGGCCAGGTGGTCAACTCGTTGCTCTGAGAAGGTTGAGCCTGCATGCCAAAGTTTAGAGAGAATGTTACCTTCACATAACTGTATGAGGGGGTTTAAATCTCTAACCGAAAGATTGAATTAGTTGTGACAATTGCCCCAATACTCTTGGAGGATGAGGTCTGGAACTTGGTTGACACCCAGATGCTTGATGAGGAAGCAACCAAGAAAATGGCCATTGGGCAAGCATGTGGCAAGGGTGGGTTCCCATAAGGCACCGAGGAGAAGAAACCATCATCTTAAGAATGACTCTCAGAATGAAATTGAATGGGGGATGCCCTGCAGGTTTCCTGAACTGTTGAGGACCTGTGACTCAGGTTTCCCTCCAATTTCTCCTTATTGTAATGAAAAGGTTTATCCTTTGTCTGTCCATTTATGTATTGGAAACAGATCAATTTTTTTGGTATGTTTCAGAGGTCTATAGCAGACAGGACTTTGCTCCAAGACAAACTGTATTTCTTTAAATTGATTGTGGTATGATTTAGTACTTGCACTGTTACTAATTTAACAATTTTCAAATATTGTAATGTCTTTTTGGAATTCAGAGGGTGGAGTGTAGCAGTTTGGTATGCTTATGAATTCCAAAAATAGATATTGCATTATGTTTGTAATCTGCCTGTACCTGGGCATGATTAAGTTATGATTAGGGCTTTGATTGGGCCATGTCATTAAGGCATTGCACAGATAAAAGGCATGGCAAAGGACAGAGTTGGAGTTTGGTGTTGAAGTTTAATGCTAAAGCCTTAAGCTGGAGCCCTGGGAAGTAAGCTCACAGAGGAAACAGAAGCAAGCCCCAGAAAGAGAAGAACCTTGAACCCAGAAAGAAGCAAGGCCCTGGAAGAGAGGAACCCAGGAAGCCTGAACCCTCACAGACGTCAGCAGCCATCTTGCTCCAACACATGAAAATGGACTTTGGTGAGGGAAGTACCTTATGCTTTATGGCCTAGTCTCTGTAAGCTCCCACTCCAAATAAATACCCTTTATAAAAACCAACCAATTTCTGGTATTTTGCATCAGCACACTTTTGGCAGACTAAAACACACACCCCTTCAATTTGTTGACTTTTTACACATAAACACCTTTTTTGTGACTTTTTGTTTTTCTGAAATTCAACATTATGTTATCATGATCAACCCATTTTAATACAGATCAAAACAGTTCATTTCAATTCACCTACTCCATAATATTATATTTGAGAATATACCAATTTCCTTTAGATATGAATATTTAGATAATGTCCACATTTTAATAATAAATAATGTTACAATAAGCTTCCAACTTGTATGTGCTTGTGAGCATGTGTAAGGATTTTCTTTATGATACAGAGGTTAACCTTTCTTTTATAAGTTTCTTGGCCATTCTCACTATTTCTTTTGTTTTTTTTTCTCTGCTATTTTGTCTACTCTCTTGTAGAAATTTAATATTAATGTTCTCTAAACTGTTCATCTTTTACTTTATACCTTGTGACTTTTGATATTGTGTTTAAGAAATTCTTCCATAACCTAAATCATATTTTATTATTTTTCTCCTAAAATATTAATATTTTCCTTTCAGAGTCAAGGTTTCACCCCATTTGGAATGCATTTTCTGTGGGCTTTGATATATAGTTCCGTTTTAGTTTGCTAGGCTGCCAAGGTTTCATTGTCTTCAGCTTCTGGCTTCCTCTGGCTTTCTCTATGCTCCTGCAGCTTTCTCTCAGCTTCTGTGGTGTTTTTCTCTGTCTCTCTCTCTCTGCATTCATCTTGTTTATAAAGGACTCATAATATAATTATAATATATATCATATATTATACTTATAATATAAAGGACTTACTATAAAATGATTGAGACCCACCCTGAACTATGGCCTACAGAAATAACCTAATCAAAGGTCCATTAAACTGAAGAAACCTAATCAAAAGTCCCACCTACAATAGGTGTAAACTCACAGGAATGGATTAGCTTTAAAAATATACTTTTCTGGGGTCCATAAAAGGTTTATGAATGGAATGACATAATATGTAGTCTTTTGTGTCTGGCTTCTTTTAATTTGCATAATGTTTTTAAGGGTCACCCATGTTATGCCATGTATCAGTCCATCATTCCTTCGTATGGCTGAATAATATTTTGTTGAATGGCTATACCATATTTTGTTGATCCTTTCATCAGTTGATGAACATGTGAGTTACTTCCACCTTTTGGCTATTATGAATAATGCTTCCATAAGCATTCATATATAAGTTTTTTCTTAATTAGAGAAACTGTGGATTTACGGAATGATCATCCATGAAATACATGATTCCCACATACCACCTTATTATTAATATCGTGCATTGGTGTGGAACATTTGTTACAACTGATGAGAGCATATTTATTAACTATATTCCATGGTTTAACCTAGGATTCACTGTTTGTATAGTGTGGGTCCATAGATTTTTTAAAAAATTATTCTCTTACTATATATACATTTGAACATTTCTCCTTTTAATTACATTCAGATATATATTTCAGTGATATCAATTAAGTTCACAGTGTTGTGCTACCACCACCACTTTCCATTATCAAAACATTTTCATCATTCCAAATAGGAATCCTGTACATTTTATGCCTTAATTCCCCATTCTCTATCCCCATCCATAAATCATAGAAATGCCATCAATACACAATACTCTTACCATGAAGGAAGTTTAAATCCTAAAAAGCCAGAGAGTTCTAGTAAACACTCGAAAGAATTTCAATCCTGCACAAACTGCTAAGCGCATGAAAAAGTGGGAACTCTACTTAATTCTTTGTTTCATTGATTTCAGAACCAAGCCAAAGAGTATAAGAAAGGATAACTGCAGGGAATATTAACCAGAAAAATAAGTGACAAATGTACTATAAGAATTTTCAATTTTGAATCTGGAACTATATAAAATGATACTACATCTGCAGTTATTTTACTCTACAAGATTAATTAATAAATTAACTTCATAAAAATTTAAATATAAAGCTTCTTTAAAATTCAAGAATCTTTCATGATTTTAAAATAAAATGAAAATAGAATCAGAACCTCTTAGAGAATCTTACCAAAGTAGAAATAGACTTAATCAATATAAAAAGCTATCTAAAAATATCATCTAGGAGCATCATACTAAATGTTGAGGTGTTTTCACTTTCAGTTCGAGATAAGTAACAAAACTTGGATACCTTCTAACACCACTTCTATTCATTATTTTACTGGAAATCTTAGCCAGTACAGTAAGTTAAGAAATAGAACCAAATGTCTAAAGATTAGAAATAAAGACACACAACTCATATATTTGTATACAATATTGTTATGTACAAGAATAAATACAAAATAATCTATGGGAAATTTCTAGGATTTATAAGAGAGTTTAATAGGATTTCTGGATAAGAATCAATACAAATAAATTGTGTTTTTATATAATATCAATAAACAAATGGAAATTTAAAAGAAATAGCTCCTTTAAGATAGCACCAAAATGTTGAAGTAGAAATAAATTATTACGTGCAAAGTATCTACAGAAAATATTATACTTTTTCAAAGACCTTTAAAAAATTAGGAATAGATACATCCTCTCTGCTTATAAATTAGACATCTTGATATTGAAAAGATGTTAATTCTCTTAAAAATAATTAATAGAGAGCACATAATCTGAATAAAGTATCAAAGTATTTTATTTTAATTTGAAAAGCTACTTCAAAAATTTATGTGGAATTGCAAAAGACCAAAAATAGCCACCACATCCTTGTAAAATCGAGGTAGGAGGACTTCTGTTGAATGTTTTTATTTCTTTTAAAGCAATAGTAAATAAGCCAGTGCAGCACTGATATAGACACAGGCCAATGAACCAAAAGGAAAGAATAAAGACCCAACAAATTGACCCAAATATATGAAAAAGAAGAACTATTACAAAGCAAGAAGAAACGGATTGACAACCCAAAAGAAAAATGGGCAAAACATTTTAACAGACCTTTCAAAAATAGCAAATCCAAAGAGCTGATAACTATATTTAAATGTCACAACCTTTTTAGTAATCATGAAAATTAAAATTCAAACCAAAATGAGCTACCCATTAGATAGGTAAAAAGTAAAACAACTGATAATAACTAATGTTATCAAGGAATTTACATATAAGAGACTTACCTACTATTGTTGGAAGTGTAAACTGATTTGCCCACTTGTAACATATGTTGCTATTATATTGTGGTTTAAGGATACATTTTTCCTGTGATACAGCATTCTACTCCCGGTATGTGTCCTAGAGAAGTGTGTTCTCCTGTGCACCAGAATACATATATGAAAATATGCATAGCGTCATTGTTAATGACAGCTACAAATTGACAACAACACAAATATCCATCAATAGTAATATAGGGATGCATACATGCATGATAAATTTACAAAGAAAAGCAATGAGTGAATTGACAAAAAAGTTAGGTTAGTGGTTATCACTTTCATTGAGGAAGGATTTTGTGATGATGCAAGGAATAGAGAGGATTCTGGAAGCCCTGGCAATGTTCTGTTTCTTGACCTGTGTCATGGTAAAAGAGATTTGGTTTATAACCATTAATTATACATATATTTTATTTTCTATGTAGATGCAACAAATAAAACCACTATGGGAAAAATATTTATGTCTCCACAGCCATGCTTACTAACTACAACAGTCAAAGCACCAGGATGATCGCCATTCTTAATTTTGGACTTCATCAACTCTCACTTGAATGCATTGAGCTTGTGGAATCTTTTTCACATCAAGAGTCAAAGATTAGAGTCTGGGAATTTTGTATTTATTTAGTTTCATTTTTTAGCTTTCTGGCCTCGGCAGTTTAGGAAGGCACACTAGAAAGTAGTCCAAATGGATGGTGAGTGTCATTCTCCTTATTCTACTCCAGATTAAATCAATTATAATGCCATCTGAATATCTTTGGTTCTTTAACTTTGGTAAGATAGTATTTGTTAGTGAGGTGAGCAATCAAATTTTCCCTTGTCAATAAACAATATGGTATGCAAATTTACTGAGGTGTGTCAAAATTTACACTTATTAAATGACATTTTCAAACTGGCTTACTTAAAGTGATCTTGCACCTACAGAATAACATTTCTTGCTTTTTCCGTGTGCTTAAAACACCAGACTCAATTTTATTATCTGCATACACCCATAATTCCAAGTACTCCAATTCATAGACATTCTCCCTATTAATCTCTGGAAGGAGTAGGGGCACAAGTGTTGTCAGACATTTTCTCAAAAGAAAAAAAAAATCACTGTATAAAAGAAGTTGTACTGTCCTTAGCATTAGTCTTCCTATGGGTATATAGGAATATTTACTCCTCCCTTAAATCTAACAAGAAATGCCTCTGGCCCCATACCATGCCAGCTTCTGAGTCTCGAATTTGGGGCATAGTGAATTAATGAATAATTGCTTGTTTCCTCAAAGTACATACACACACACACACACACACACAGAGAGAGAGAGAGAGAGAGTGAGAGAGAAAGTCTAATTTGCTCCGTTTTCTTAAATACCATCACAATTGAATAAGCTTATTGTTTTATATTGTTAATATAATATAAGATTTCTTAGTATGAGACCATTAACCATTGATCTCTGATGGCCCAGTCATTCTGGAAATATTTGAAAAAATCTAGGATTCTACAGTTTTAGTTCTCCTTTTATACCACTCACACACTGCTTGTGGAGAAGAGAAATGTTAACTTACAACTTGCACCTTTTCTTTAAACTTCTGTTCATAAATCTAAAGGTGCCCATTCATTGGAGTCAAAGCTTACCCTGATGTTCAGTTAGGTACTGCAATAAATGGGAAAGATTTTTTAAAAGGAGGAAAGTCAAATTGCCCTTGAATAGCTATTAAATCATCCATATTATGGATTGTCCACTAAGTAATTTTTTATCAGTGTCTCTAAAGCTTCTTTATTCAATTTTCCTTACCCCAATGGTCTCAATTATTTCTTTAATGTATTGTTTAAAAAGGAAAGGGAATCATGGGCCTTTAAACAATGCATTTTTCATTATTTTCAAAGGTACCTGATAGCTTGTCTTTTTTACTAATTTCAGTTCAGGTTTCAAGTGTGGCTGGAACCAAATACTATGTTGACTGTGATGCCCCAACCAATTTTGCCATATTATTCAGGTTTCTTTCCTCTTTTACCATAAGCTACCATAATTTTCACTGCATATACCATTTTGGATGATGTAAGTACACAAACCACCTTCCCTGAATCTTCTTCCCTCTCTCCACACGTTTTCCCATAACACCTAGAGAAAATTTACTATGGGAAACAAATATATTCACACAAGTAAGCACAGCCTAGGTACTCAGGTGAAACCACACATTCTCAAACTTGACATTCAGTCAGTATTTCCGTGCAGGATGGCTGCTTCCCCCTGGTGCCCTCCTGTTGACAGAGTACTCATTATATCAATCTGCAAAAGATGTGTGCACTCCCTTCCTTGGCAACAATCTGGTAAATAGTTTAGATGAATGGTAGTGTGTTTCTTGGCTGGTTTCTCTGTTATTCTTTGGTTGAGGCACAGCCATATGTTATGTCACAGTACAATAATCTCAGAAAAGCCCACAAATCTGTTAAGTAGCCTCTGAAGTCTGAAAGAGCATAAAAAATTGTTTGTTACTAGAAGAAATTTCTACTTTTAAACATTACAGAGACATAGGAAATAGTGGATGGCACAGAAGAGGTCTTTTCTTTTTTTCCATCTAAAGTTCATACAGGTTTGACCTTAAACATTGATCTCTGTATGTAAGTTTTACCTAAATTTTCTCCTACACAGTGAACCTGGCTTCTTTAGCCCTCTGCTTTCACTCTAGGGACTTGATGATCTGTCAATTGGCCCCATTCTTTCTACCCAGTGATCTAGATGTGTTGGGTAAGCAGGCTGGGGGTGAGGTTTGCTGTCTTGAAAATTCTGTGCAAAGAAATCTTTAGATCTTTCAGATAATCTATAAACAAAACTCTCACAAACGTTGATGGCCTTTGATGTTATGATAATAGATTCACTCTCTCTTATTTCTCATCTTAGCTAAGACCCCTTCCTAAGAAGGGAAAAAGGGGAAAAAAGGAGTTGGACAAGGAAGCAAATCCTGTCTTACCATATAAAGTTGGGGACATAGGAAAGAAATACATGGCACTTTTTCTTGAGGAGGTAATGGCATACTATTGTAGGATTCTGAAGAGAAAAGTGGAATTTTTAAAACATATTTTTCTTAGGATAGAAGGAATTTAGCTCCAGAGCAATGATATCTGGCTTGCTTTTTTACGTGCTTTTTAATTTTTGAGATCTAATGCCATTCAAACACTATTTTCATGGTAGCTCTGGAACCAAGGATAAATTATAGAACTTTTCTATAAAACCTAAAGCCAATTTAGCAACCAGAAGCAAAATATAAAGATTTTTGCTCCAAATAAATCAGATGTCTAGAGTCTTTAAGTCTTACACAATTATTCAGCTCCATTACTATTCATTGGCACAGATGAATTTTTTAAAAAGCCAACTGGCTATAGTTTCCATGTATAGTATATGCTCCATTAAACTAAAAGAGCCAGTAGGAGGTTAAATTGGCCAAGACCCTCTAATTTTCTATCATGTTTCTCAAACAAAATAATTTATATAACCACAATGGCATATTAATTATCAGACTTACGTGTCCTTTATAGAATACAGTATTGGAGGACTGGATTAATCATATATGGATTAAGAAATTCCAACTTAATGAGGTAAAAAATAAGATTGGGAAATTAAATGCTATTGCAGTCTGAACTAACACTATTTCAATTTCCTCTCACTTTGAAGAATTAATTTAAGAAAATATACAGAAACTCCATGAAATTTACTGTTATTTTTATCATTGGTCCTGGTCATTTGTTCAAGGCACCAATTCCAAGAAGCCAAAAAGCGTCTTCTATTCTCTCCTCTAAGTCTTTGTTCCATTTGACCATAAAAGAGAGGGTTCATGAGAAAAAGGAAAACCCCTCTGCCTGTGACTGCAGACATATTCAGCTGTTCATTGATGGTGGGGTTATGACCCTGGTCTTGTTCCTCCGATGTCAGCGGCCTCTGTTACATGAGACAGGTTCCCTCCATGGCACCAGCATGGGAACAGTTCATGGTTTATCCTTATTCTTGCCTCGTTTCCATGGAAGACTCCTAACTTTGAAGCCATGTCTTATTTCAGCCATCGAAAGCAACATCCCCTTCAACTCTTTCCTTAGGTTACTGTCCCATCATATCGAGTATTCTTTTACGCTCTCCAAGAGAGAGAGTGAGCTAAGGGTTAGTATTTCTTTCTACTTCTTTCATATTTTATCCAGAAACACTAATCATTTTCTTATTCCATGTCTAATCTCTGCTAATCCTGTCCAATATTTTAAAAACCCCATACAGTGTAATGTGTTCATCTCTACAAATCTGATTTAGTTCTTTTTTTATATCTTCCATATTTTCACCTGACTTTTCCAACATATGGAATACCATTATAATAGATATTTTGATGTCCTTGTCTTCTCATTCTAGCATCTCTGTCAGCTCTGGGTCACTTTCAAGAGGTTGATTGTTCTCCTAATTCTAGCTTATCTTTTCCTGATTTTTGAATGCCTGATAATCTTTGATTGGATACCAAATATTATAAATTTTACCTTGTGGTGCTGAATATTTTTGTATTCACATAAGTATTATTGAGTTTTGATCTGGGAAGTACTTGTTACTTGGGAAGGTTTTGTTCTTTTTGAGTCTTACATTTTAAGACTTGTGTTGCTCTCACCATCTCCATGAGTTAAGTGTTTTTTTATCTATTTTATAGATGATAAAAATAAGATTCCTGGAAATTATCTTTATGTCATATACCTGGATTTGGTAGATTATTTAAAATTATCATTTAAAATTTGAATTAATATCCCTCTGATTCTGAAGACACCTAAAAATTCTTAAATATAAAATTTCGATACTCTGTTAAACTATGATCTATAATAATTTTCATACCACTGACTATTAGCGCTTATTTTTCTAATCCATTATTTCCATTTAACACTAACTGTATATTGTTATAAATATGTGAAGAATATACAATTAGAAGTTATGTTGAAAAAGTATCTGTTCTTACACATAATATTAGAGAAAACTTTTCACTGTCAAGGAGAGCCAGACATAGTCTAAAATATTTATTTGTAACAACATCTTAAATACATGTTACCATTAATAATGAATAAAGATAAGAGCTGACTAACATTCTGATCAAGGAGAAGCATGATTTTGAGGTTCCTGTCCCAGACATGATGTTAATTTTCATGTTTATATTTCATTTAATTCACTTTAGAAAAATTGCTTTCATTTTCCCCTTGCTAACTGGAAGAATCTCTAATTGGTATTCAAAACAATAGCAGCAAAGGACAAAGGCCTAATATTATGACAAATATTGTATTAGCTTTGTCTTGATAGGAAATAATTTGAATAAACAAATTGAGAGATTCAGAAACTAGCATACAGGTTACCAGTGGCCAGGGTGGGGTGGGGGTAAAGGATGGGGGTTTAATTCTTAATTGGTACAGAGTTTCTGTTTGAGGTGAGGGAAAAGTTTTGATGACAGGTGGTGATGATGGTATCACAACACTATGAATGTAATTAACAGCATTAAATTATATATTTCAATGTGGCTAACAGTGAAATTTGTATTATATGTTTGTATATATGTTGTATATATGTTGCTATATGTTGCTACAATAAAAATTTAAAAATCAAAAACAAAAAAAACATAGGAATGTACAACACAGTGAGTCCTATTGTAAATTATAGACTATTTAATAGTACAAGTATAAAAATGTTATTTAATTGTAATAAATATATCACACTAATGCAAGGTGTTAATAATAAGGTGGCATGTGATAATTCTGTATTTTATGCATAATTTTTCTGTAAACCTGTAACTTCTCTAAAAAAAACCCAAAAGGGGAAATTTGAGGATATATATATATATATACTTTAATAGAATAAAAATTAAAAGAAACAACATAGGACTATACAACACAAACAGTGGACCTTAATGTAGCTTATGGGCTATGGTTAATAGCATAATTATAATAATGTTGTTTCATCAATTGTAGCAAATGTACCACACTAATTAAAAGTGTTATTAATAGGGAAAATTGTGTGTACGAGTGTGGGGGGTATATTGGGAAATCTGTATTGTCTGCATAATTTTTCTGTAAACCTACAACTTTTCTAATTTAAAAAAATGAAGAAAGAAGACAAAGGACTATTTTATTTAAAGACAGAAATTATAAAATTATAATAATACACACACATATACATCTTCATATATATGTATATATATGTATCTATACACACATTCAAAATAAACCTTGAAGACTTCCTTATTTTTTCCATAATATTTATTAGGTACAGTGTTTGGTTTCTGATTTTTGCTATGATGAATGCACATTTTTAGTTTGCTCAGTTTTAGACAAAGATAGAGAAAATTTTTACCTATGTGATATTTATTCATGTATAAATTCTGATAGAGAAACCTCATTTCTTGTTTTGGTCAACCAGTGTATGGACTCAATACATAAGTTATAGAAATCTCCCACCCTGTGGGTCTCTTTGTTCTCTCCCATTGTAGATACTGAACATACAAGCTAATTGATTTCTGAACATTTCTTGAGGTTAGAAGATAGCATGTGACCTAGTGTCTGCCAATTGGTTATACACACTCCTGAGGTTGAACTGGAAGCTATTAACAAGAAGAAAAGATTCCTCAGAATGTATTCTAGTGATGGGAAACAAGGTACTTTCAGCATCCAGAAGTCTATTAGTGCTCAAGTGACAGTATTTATTTCCTCATATCATTTACATTTATAAATCCAACTGCAGTGTCTCTGCCCAGTGATTCTGGCAGTGGTTTGTTCTATGGATCAAATCTAGTGTAAATCCTGGGCATAATTTCAAGCTGGTAAACTCCAATCCTGGTTCTTGATCCTTTCAGAGAATATATAATTAACCTGATACATTTTTTCCTTCCCCTCCCCTCCCCTTCCCACACCATGCTGCTTTTGCTCCCTGTGTCCATTCGTTGTGTGATCTTCTGTATTTCTTTCTCTTTTTGCCATCTCTTCTCGTCTTTCTCTGCTAGGATTCACTGGGATTCAATCCTGGGGACCTCTTATGTGGAGAGATATTCCCTGTCAATTGTGCCACCTCAGTTCCTGGTCTCTGCTGTGCTTCACCCTGACTCTCCCCTCCCTCTCTTTTGTTGCATCATCATATTGCTTTGTAACTCACTTGCGCAGGCACTGGCTCACTGAGCGGGCACTC
Organism: Dasypus novemcinctus; assembly: GCF_030445035.2. Lineage (NCBI taxonomy): Eukaryota > Metazoa > Chordata > Mammalia > Cingulata > Dasypodidae > Dasypus > Dasypus novemcinctus. Next base: position 38,743,955 of record NC_080704.1, read on the forward strand.
AGCTTGCTGCGCTGGCACTCAGCTCATCACGTGGATACTGGCTCACTGTGTGGGAACAGGCTAACCATGTGGGCACTGGTGTGGGCACTCGGCTTGCTGTGCAGTCACTTGGTTCACTGTGTGGGCACTTGGCTCATTACACGGGCACTTGGTTCACCGCGCAGGCACTCAGCTTGTCATGCAGCACTTGCTTTCTGCACAGGAACACTTCCTCTTCTTCTTTTTCACTAGGAGGCACCAGGGATCAAACCTGGGCCCTCCCATATGGTAGGCAGTGGCCTTATCACTTGAGCCACATCCATTTCTCCTGATATATTTTTGATAAGTTTATTTTTCTACTTAACTAAGTCAGAGTGAGTCATGGTTGCCAACAAATAAAAATTATAACTGATAAAGAAATTGATACCAGGAGATATCAACTGTTCATTAAATAAATAGGGAAAACTGCCATCAATTATCTAGGCCTGGCTGGGACTGAAGGCAGTAAAACTCCAATTAGCAATAAAGAATGAGATGCTGGCATCCCATAGCACAGAATGAGAAAGTAATTCATGAACTTATTCTTGCAGTCTACTGGGATTTTGTGTCCATTAATGGACTGACTAGGGGGAACAAAGTAGCAGTTGTCATATAAAAGTATGAAGGTCTTGAGCATCCCAAATCTGTAGAGTTGCATGGCTGCTTCTAAAGGGAGTAGGACATGCCAATACGATGAGAATGTCATGCTCAAAGTCTTAGATTCTTAACTCAAGGCAATGTTCAAATATCAGTGACTTTTTGTTAATGGGGTAAAAAGTCTCTTATTTCATGCATCTACAAGATTGAGATAAAAAAAACATTCAAAGTTTAGTTTAAAGTTTGCCATACTTTGAATGAAAAAGACCTGGGTCCCTGTGTAGTGGGGTGGGGATAAAAAGGTAGAATTTGTTAAGGAGTAGCTGAATCCCCAACCCACACTGAGTCATCTTTCTAAGGAGAAACAGTCCATTTTCCAACCCATAATCGGGGACACGTCATGGTCTTGTCAAGAAGAGTTATCTAGAAAGTGGAAAACAATTCTTCTCAACCCCACTTTTTCAATTTTCATTGTATTGAGGCTCAGTGCCCAGAATGCTACCACTGATACTGGTCAGGTTAGGACCAGTTGTAAAGATCAGGTGGTTAATGCCGTTTTTATTTAAGTCTTCCTTATAGCAGAACTCGTAGGACTCTCAGAAATTCCATGAATACTTCACTGGCTTCTGATTATATTACTGAAATAGTAATACTCATCCACAAAAGCAGAATCACCCTTTTGGCTGCATGACCAAGGGAATAATATCTATTATTAGGAGAGGCCAAGTAGAAGCCCCTGAAGCTTCCTCTCTTACCTAAAATGGTACGTCAAAAGAAGTATTACATCCCTGAGAAAATCACAGTGATTAGCTTTACCATTAAAGATGTGACAGATACAAAGTTGATGATCTCTATCACAATTTTCCAGTTTGTCTGGTGCAGAAGCCAGATTATACAAGGAGTATGAAGGAGAATTATCACAGATTTGATCAGCTAGAAACAGCCAATTGAGGCTGCTGTTCTATGTGAACTCTTCATGAGATCAGATCAAGTAGACCTTAGAAACTTCTTTGTAGCTATTGATTAGGCATGTGCTTTTATTCCTTCTGCCTCTCAAAAAAAAAAAAAAAACACCAAATACTGAGAACTCAGAGCAATTTGTGTACAGCTCACAAGGCAACATTGTTCTTTCACTGTCTTAATTCAATGTCCATGTTCTACATCATAGGTTAGCTCATAGGGATCTTGGTCTGTTGACCATCACTATAGTCCTCTATATTGATGGCATCATTCTCATAGAATCAAGAGACCAGTAAATAGACATCATCCAGAGTGTCTTAGCAAGACCCCTGTGTGCCAGAAGATCAGAGATAAACTGCATGAACACCTAGAAATTTCCCAGATCAGTGAAATGGACTGGAGAAATTATGGAAAGCCCCTGCAAAGTTAAGGATTAATTGTTGCAGCTTCTGTCTCCTGTCACCAGAAAACAGACACCACATCTGGTTAGCCTTGGCGTTTTGGAAACAGCCTATTCCATAAGTGATGGTTAGGTTCATGTGTCAACTTGGGGCAGGTGATGGTGTCCAGTTGTTTGGTTAAGCAAGCACTGACATAATCGTTACTGTGAGGGGATATTTCATGGAATTAAATCATAAGTAAGTAGATCGTATCAATGGCTGATTACATCCACAATCAACTGAGATTGTCTTGAAGAGTGGGAGAAGTCTCATCCAATCAGATGAAGGCTTTAAAATGAGAAGTGAGGATGTCAGCTGTCAGAAGAGAGAATTCCATCTCTACTTCAGCCAGCCACCATCTGCTAGGAAATTCATCTAATTCCCAACTTACAGCCTGCCCTAAGGAATTTTGTTTCATGCATCCTCACAGTTGTGTACAATAATTTTTATAAAAATCTCATAATATTTACAGATATCTCCTGTACATTTAATTTCCTTAGAGAACCCTGGTTAATACACCGTATTATATGGTTGCTCCAATATATTTGCCAGTTAATATGCCCAGAATAGGAGAAAAAGAAAAGACTCTGAACCTGAACTAGGCTGTAATGTAAGCAGCCTTATCCTTAGTTCCTATGATTCAAGGAATACAATAATGTTCAAAGTGTCTTTGACAAAATAAAGGACTGTGTGGAGTTGTTAGAAAGACTTGATAAGAGAATAGTAGTGAAAACATTTGGAATTTTGGAAAACAGCCATGCACTTTTGCAAAAGAAACAATTCATGACTTGCTCTCAGGTCTCAGTTAAGACAAAATTTCTGATCCTGGAGCATTAATTTACCACAGGACATGAACTGCCAACTGTAAATTGGGTGTTTTCTGATACACATAGCCATGAAGTTAGAGGTATATTTCTTTGCACTCCATAAAGAAAAACTGTATTCTGTACAGGGCCCAAGCAGTGGTATCCTCAGTATAATTCCTTAGCCCTGTCATGGCCAATACTAAAACTTAAGGAAAGCTAAAGTGTCTTTAGACAATTGGCCCCACAAGAACTCCAGCTCCTCTGGAATGAAGGTTTGGATCAGATCACTAGGTGAAGAGGTGCTACTAAAAAAAGAATAACAGCCTCATGAACATTTGCAGAAATGAAGAATGAAGCAACTATTCATATTTTCTTATATTGCTATATCCTACAAAACATCTTCCTGATTAATACTCTCTGAAGAAGGCCACTTGGTTTGTTGTTGTTTTTATTCCCCTCTGAGATAGCTCCCTAGTCTGTCTGCTAGTTGCCTCTGCTCATGTGTCTGCTCATTCATCAGCTTGTTGTGACAGCTCATTGCATCAGCTCATTGCATCTGCTCATCTTCTTTAGGAGACACCAAGAACTGAATCTGGGACCTCCCATGTGAGAGGTCGGTACCCAACTGCTTGAGCCACATCTTCTCCCTATCACTTGGTTTCTAATACCCAAATTTCATAGACCATACAATCACTCACCAAATTTTAAGCCAATGTGTAGGAAAAAAATTCTATTTATGCCCTCAAAATTCAACACATTAACCAAACAATGTGTGAGAACAGTCTTGAGATACATTCCAAATAAAACTAGTAAGAAGCCACAACTGTGCCCAGCCATTGTGAAAAGCAGCCACCATTCAAGGATATGTGTAACTTGGGTTTTTCTAGCACTAGGAGATGCCATTTTACAACATTTGTAGTGATGCCTTGAACATTTTCTATCCTAACATGTTAATGTTTGTTACTTATATACAGTTGTGTTATTGGACAACAGTTATAAATAATTTAGGATTTTTTGGTTGACATAGTAAATTAAAATTTGTCCTCTTCAAAATAAAAAAAAAACCCTAGTTTCCCGATTATTCTTTTAACGCAAAATATCTCCTTTTCAGGAACAGATTACTGATGTTAACTGGTAGAAGAAACTTTTATTTTAATGGTTTGCCTCATCTTTTTCTCTCCACCCTCCCTCTATTAATTTTACAAGGAGGCTTAATGGGGTAGCTAAAATTTCAGTTTTGTCTATAGGCTATAGAAGACATAAAAGGGATATATGAGCTAAATAGAGGGGACATGGATATCACCCAGACACCTGGGGTTTGGTGCTGGTTGTAATATAGGATGATCATTTCAGGTCTCACCCACTTGTTCTCAATTGAGGACAAATGGCCCACAGGGAATAATGTTTTATATATATATATATATATATATATATATATATATATATATATATATAAAATTAGAGAAGTTGTGAGCTTACAAAACAGTTGTGCATGATGTGCAGAATTCCCATGTAACACCCCTCTACCAACACATTACATTGTTGTAGGACATTTGTTACAGTTTATGAGGGAATATCATCAGACTATTACTACTAACTCTGGTCTGTGGCAAATACTTGATATATTTTTTCCATAACTAGGGGACAGTAGCCAATGTTTGAACATATTTTGGTTGGCACAACGGGGTAGGGAGAACTGCTACTGGCATCTAGTAAGTAGAGACCAGAGATTCTATTAGGCATCCTAAAATGCATAGGGCAGTCTTCTATAATAAAGTCCAATATTTTCCATCCCAAATGTCAATAGTGTCAAGGTTGAGAAACCCTATTTTCTTTTAGGAAGGATAGTTGTAAATGAAAAAGTTTTCTTCATTAAAAAGTGGTTGATGTTTGTTAGTGAAAGGGGTAGATTCTAAATAATATTTGCCATTGTTTTGGCCATTCAGCATCTAAAATCATTTCCTATGTCTTAGGAATCACTTGCTTTATAGGGCAATTCCACCTTCAATAATAGAAACTGATGATCCCTACTCCTTGTTTTCTCAGACTCTTTTCAAACTAGGGCAGTAGTGCAGGCCACAGGTTCTATCAATTGGAATTATGTGCCCCAGATTTGGAATTAGAAGTCGCCAGTGATGTGAAAAACAAGGGTAATTGCAGAATCTATTCTGGTCACACAAAAGAACAGTAGTAGCAGCAACATCTGCTTTCCAGAAACAGCAGCATCTAATGTCCTAGTGTCTGTGCACTCAGCATTACAAACTGCAGTGTAATCAAGTCATCTCACAGTGGTGGCAGTCCTATCTTCAACAGATCAAACAGTAAGATAAGTTTAGGCATTGTTCTTGGCTGGTGGTTTAATCCCTAGATTTCTGACCCTCCAAGCAATTCTATGGGCTACCCAATATCAATGTAATACATTTATTTTCTTCTTGAAGTTTTCAGAGTCAAATTCTGTTGCTTAAACCCAAGAAGTGTGTGTCTGATATACTTAATTATAATTTCTTGAGGCCCAATTGGACATGACAGACCCTAGAGGAAGTTAGATATGCATAGGACACTGTGGTGGTTTGATGCTGTATGTACCCCAGAAAAAACATGTTCTTAAATTCCTGTGGGTGTGGACCCATTTTGAGTAGGATATTTAATGAGGCTTCTTCAGTTAAATTGTGGCCCACCTCATTCTGGACAGGTCTTAATCCTATTACTGGAGTCCTATATCAGATTAAGTTCCTTCCTATTTCTAGGCATCCATCTTGGGCCCAGGGGAAACCTGTTTTGAGTTTGGTGTTTTTCTTGCCATCTTAAATGTTCCTCTTGATTACCAGTTGAGTTCCGCAAAGATCATTTACCTTTGAGGGGTTTCATCCCAACACCTACCTGTACTGCATTTCCATCCTGCAAGCCTCTGGTGACAACTCCATGGGTTGTGAGTGGAATGCTGAGCTGCAGAGCCAGGTATAGAGCGTGGAGAAGATCCTTCTGTTGGTGGTGAACATGCTGGCAGAACCCAATGCCAAAAGCAGAACAAACTTGGATGCTTCCAAGGTGCGGCAGGACAAACAAGAGCAGAAGTATAAAATCGCCAAACATATTGTCCAGAAGTCTGGGGTTCTGAGGTCCACACACCTTCATATGCACATGTGTACAGTTTCCAGTGTTTCTCCTCAGGAGTGATTAGTGACATTGATACTCTGCTAGTACCAAAAATGGCAGACTTGCAGAACAACCTCATCTATTTGTTTTGCCCAACATCCCCATCCCAAATAGGCTTCACCTCTGAAATTATGATTTATGTAGAATAATGACAGCCTGATGCAGTTTTTATTTTATTATTTTATTTTTAAAGACACTTTAGATTACCTAAATGATACATTGAAAATATAGGGGGATTCCCATATACTCTACCCCCTCCTCCTCCCATACTTTTCCTCATTAGCAACATCTTTCAGTAGAGTGGTATATTGTTACAGTTGGTGAACACATATTGAAGCATTGCTGCTAGCCATGGTCAATAGTGTACATTATAGTGTACACTTTGCACCACACATTTTATGCAGTTTGATAAAATGTATTATGGCTTATATCCATCATTGCAATGGCTTCAGAACAATTCCAATGTTCCAAAAAACCCCATGTTACACCTATTCTTCCTTCTCCTTCCCTTAAAAACTCTGGTGACCATTGTCTTTATATAAATGTTTCAAGTTCTTCCATTGCTAGAGTAATCATAAGTCTACTTTAGTCCAGAGTTGTATTCCTCCCTTGTTTCTTCATTCCTCAATCTTGAGGATTTTAGGATGGTGATTCTTACTGTATTTCTGATTGAAATGGGCTTAGATCCCATGGGATAGATGTATGGAACTGTCTTGCTTGCAGTCACGTTTGTTTGGATGGGTGATGTCCATTATCATCCTTTTGTTAGTTGTCCTGTGCGAGTCCAATGAACTGGAGAGTAGGTGCTGCAACTCTGCTGAGACTCAGAGCTCAACCAGCATATGCACAGACCAAAGATTTATGTCTCTGGGATATATATTTAATGAGTATAGTGCTAATTATAGATTCAAATAAAAGGAGCAGAAAGCCATGTATAGGAAAATTATATATGAGTCTAACTACATGTTATAATGGGGAACATATATTCCAAGGTAAGGCCCACTGGCAGGGCACTGAATTGCTGAGATTGTCTCCCTGTTTATATTGTCTGGATGTATCTAGTGCCCTCAGAAGCACCACAGTTTGAGGCAGTGTTTACTGTGGCAGTCACTGAAATCCTTCCTAAGATGCACATAAATGTAACTCTGGAATTACCTCCAAACTCACTTTGAAATGTCTTAGCCATAAACACAACCAATCCAATGTCCACAGAGAAAAGGTGGCATTGGAGTGGGAAAAGTGGACACGGTGGCTAATGGGTATGGGGAATGGCAGGAAGAGACGAGATGTGGAGGCGTCTTTGGGACTTGGAGCTGCCTTGGGTGGTGCTTCAGGGGCAATCACCGGACACTGTAAATCCTCACAGGGCCCACTGGATGGAATGGGGGAGAGTATGGGCCATGATGTGGACCATTGACCATGAGGTGCAGAGGTGCCCAGAGATGTACTTACCAAATGCAATGGATGTGTCATGATGATGGGAATGAGTGTTGCTGGGGGGGGAGTGGTGGGGTGGGGGTGGTGGGGTTGAATGGGTCCTCATATATTTTTTTTAATGTAATATTTTTTAAAAATCAATAAAAAACAAATAAATAAATAAATGAAATGTCTTAGCCATAAAAACTCATTTGTATTTAATATTTCCCCCCTTTGGTCAAGGTCTTTTTCCAAATACATCACTAGTTGGCGCTTGGTAATAATCTTCTGGTGCCATGATTACATCCCTGGGAATCATGTCCACACCAGGGGGGTAGGTAGTGAGTTTATATGCTGAGTTTGGCTTAGAGAGAGGACACATTTGAGCAACAAGGAGGCTTTTAGGAGGTAACTCTTAAGCAATATATAATATTAGGCTAAGTTGCTGTCTAACAAGAAAATTGATAAGAAAATGTAACAGGACTACCCAGGAAGGGAATTCAATATTCTTTCAGTTGTCATGTGGGTCTCCACCCACCGAAACAACACCCTATGACCACTTGAACATAATCATAGGCCATAGAGGCATGCTCCAGGTGCACCTCTCTCCACACATCCCCCAGTCACTGATACCCCACAACAGTGATCCTCCGCTGCCACAGTCGCAACCCTTCTGCAATCCAAAAGCTTCCCCCCAAAAAAGCCAAAAAATAAGTAAAAATTTAAAAAATAAAATAATAACAAAAAATAACAAATAAAATGCAAAATAAATAAATAATTTTTTTCATAGTGTCTTTCATCACTGTAAGGTATGGTATCTTTTATGTACAGTGACAGTTTCTTCTGTATATTCCCCCAGTGTCTGTTTGTTTGTTTTATTTTCAAAGAAGCTGTCGGTTACAGAAAAGTCACATAGAAAATACAGGGGATTCCCCTTTAACCCACCCCTATTTCTTCTCACATTTTCCCCTATTAGTAACATCTTACATGAGTATGGTACATTTGTCACAATTGACGAACAAATATATTGAGGCATTGCTATTAACCATGGTCAATAGTTTACATTATGGTTTACATTTTGCACCAAACACTTTTATAGGTTTTGACAAAATTTATAATGGTCTGGATCCATCATGGCAGGATCATGTAGAACAATTCCAATGCCCTATGTTCCATCTATCCTATTCCTCCCTCCCCTCCCCTCAGGACCTATGGTAACCATTAAGTTTAAATTTTTAAAGAATAACTTTCATAGTTACATGCACTAACATTGAGGGCTTGATATATTGGTATGTTTTCTTTTATTAGGCACTGCCTTTGTTCTCAAGAGATTCTTACACCTCTAATTGAGAACAGAGCAGGACTCCACAGGATAGGAGTTTTTTTTTTTTGTTTTTTTTTGTTTTTTTTTGTTTTTTAAATTTTGTAATTATTTATTTTTTTTTTTTAATTTTTTTATTTTTTATTGACTTTGTAATAATATTACATTAAAAATATATATGTGAGGTCCCATTCAACCCCACCCCCCCACCCCCCCTCTCCCCCCCCCCAACAACACTCGTTCCCATCATCATGACACATCCATTGGATTTGGTAAGTACATCTTTGGGCACCTCTGCACCTCATATACATTGGTTCACATCATGTCCCATACTCTCCTCTATTCCATCATGTAGGCCCTGTGAGGATTTACAATGTCCGGTGATTACCTCTGAAGCACCATCCAGGGCAGCTCCATGTCCCGAAGATGCCTCCACCTCTCATCTCTTCCTGCCTTTCCCCATACCCTTTGTCCATTATGTCCACTTTTCCCAATCCAATGCCACCTCTTCTATGTGGACACTGGATTGGTTGTGTCCATTGCACCTTTATGTCAAGAGGAGGCTCAGATTCCACCTGGATGCTGGATGCAATCCTCCCATTTTCAGTTGTAATCACTCTAGGCTCCATGGTGTGGTGGTTGTCCTTCTTCACCTCCATCTTAGCTGAGTGTGGTAAGTCCAATAAATCAGATTGTAGGTGCTGGAGTCTGTTGAGGCTCAGGATCTGGCTATCACATTGTCAGTCCAGAGATTCAAATCCCCTAAATATATCTTAAACCCCAACATTAACTGCACCTCCAGCACATTAGCATGAAAGTCTTATGAAGGGAGATCCCATCTGAGTCCAGATTCATCACACATAAACACCATTTCCAAAGAGGGGCCATCTGCCCTGGTAGTTAACCCCATCAGCCATGACCATAACTCCCATGGGTCTCTTTAGCCCTCAAAGGAACCAATATCTGGGGGTTGTATCTGCTTTATCTGTCTCTCTGACTCTGCTCAGTTGTGCATGAGGGCAAACCTTCTGCCAGCCTCCAGACTCTTTTTTAGAAACTCGTAGCCATATAAACTCATTTCTCCTTTCCATTTCCCCCTTACTTTAGGTCAAACAGCATTTTAAAGTCATGGTATTTTATGTAGACATGGATATTCTGCTGATCCGCATTGAACCTTCCGTATAAGGTCATTTTCCAGTTGCATCATCAGTTGGTAGTTGATAGTGGTCCCTCGTTGCCAGGGAGGCTCATCCCCGGGTGTCATGTCCCACGCTGGGGGGAAGGCATTGCATTTACATGCTGAGTTTGGCTTCGAGACTGGCCACATTTGAGTAACATGAAGGCTGACAGAAGGAAATTCCCAGGCACAAAGTTGCTCTAGGCCTTGTTATTATTTTGTGTTTATCAGCTCACAAGCATAGTCATTAGTATCAGGGGCTCACTGTTGAACCCTCACTCCCTCCCGGTCCCCACCACTGTACCTGGGAGACTGTCGCTGCTCCCCTAGGGACCACGACAGAGCACCACTGGCCGGGAACCCAGTACCCCCCCTACTGTGGTTTTTAATTGTTGCCACTATGAGTATATCCAAACATTACCATGCACCCTGGACATATGTTCTGTACAGCTCCCTGTCAGTCATATATCATCTGTCATTGGTATCCCATACCAGTATCCCTCCATTGCCATTGTTGAAACACTCTGTGATCCAGAACTCCCCGAAATTTGAAGCCCAATATAATGTCATGGTCCCTTACTAGGGAATGGCATATAGCGATGAGTTTAAAGGATAGATATAGAACTTGGATAAAGTTAGATAAAGAACTTAGATAAAGAATGTTGACTTGAAAAAATTCCACATCCTATTTTTTTCTTTTTTTTTTTCCCCCCCCCCCCCCCCTAATTATTCAGCTTTTCTTCACAGGAGTCCTAGACCACAGCAATGTATATATATAATATACAGCACTCCCACATATCCACCAGAAAACCTTTTCCCTTCCACAGTGATACTCTTACGCCCTATTCATATCATATTTACTTAAAGTGATGTACAGAGTCTGAGACATTAGCTTTCTAACAAGGTGACATCTGTATTTACATTATGGTGCATACTTTAGGATACACAGTTCTTTACATTTTTAGTTATCCTATGTTTTACATTATGGTTTACATTATCAGTCCGTCATCTCCTATATGTTATGGTGTAATATTACATGTTTTATATCCATCCTTGTGTACTCTCAAGAAACTCCTCTCTTACCCCCCATTTACTTTGGTTCCACACATTTAACGTCCATTTTCCCTTCCACCTTAGTGCCCTCAGTGATAGCCAACCTCCGTTTCCTGAGGAGCCACTTCCAGAGATAGATGGAATAGTGTTCAGGGCCTAACTTGCTCAACTGCCCCAATGCCCTGGGAGCCACCCTTTCTCTCGAGGGATACAGTTCCCTCTATTGGATGGCATTAGTCCTCCCCAGGATGTGGGTCCACCCCCACTCTCACTACTTGGGTTTCTACCCCATGGTGTCACCCACTCTGGCAGAATGAGCATTTAGACATTCCCCAGGAGCCCGTCCTGCATCAGACCCTCCCCTCCGAGCATTCTAAACAGGTAACCCTCTTTATTATATTTTGATATGATTTTCTCGGCATTTTACTCTCCACCAACACCTGACCCTCTCCTGGTTCGTATGCTACCCCTCCCTCCCCCCACTTTTGGGCAACGTTACCCACCCGTCCCTCCCCAGCCACCCTCAAACCCGCAAAGCCCCAAGCAAAGGCAACCCCTTGCCCCCCTTTTATCTCTTCTTTGTGTTCATACTTACCACCATCTCGTCTTAAATTCCACCCCTGCAGACATATCCTTCCTCCACCCTCCAATTTCCTGCAAGCCTATCGTTCAGTCTCTTGCTATCTAGGGCAGCTTGTTTATTTCATATCATTGAGGTCATGTAGTATTTGTCCTTCAATGTCTGGGTTGCTTCACTCAACATAAGGTTCTCAAGATTCATCCATGTTATCACATGTGTTTGTAGTGTGTTTGTTCTTACAGCCGAGTAGTATTCCATTGTGTGTATATACCACATTTTATTGATCCACTCATCTGTTGATGGGCATTTGGGTTGATTCCAACTTTTGGCAATAGTGAACAATGCTGCTATGAACATTGGTGTACATATATTGGTTTGTGTTCTTGTTTTCAAGGATAGGAGTTTAATATTTTCTTGTTTATTGTGTGGGCCTCTACTCACTGCAATAACACAGTATGTCAAGGTGAACATTTTCATATTCCATAGAAGCATGCTTCAGGTGCACCCTAGCCCACATATCCCCTCACCCCTGATGCCCTGCACCAGTAATCTTCCCCATGCCGTATCTGCCAAAAGAACATTCCCACCATTGTAGTTTTAACCAGAGACCCACAAATCCCCAGAGTTCACCTCTTCCTCCAGCCATCCCACAAGTCCCATGGATAGTCCACCCTAGCCCCCCCCACCACTCACCCTCACATCCCTGCACCAACATCATCCCCATCCACCCCCTTCCACCTTATCGTAGGTTTTGCCCATATTGAGCAGCAACTCACCACACTCTACTCCCTGTCTGTCTCCTAAAAATCTCTGGTACAGTTTTAGAGTATTCCTTGGAAGTTTCAGGCAAATTATCAATGCTGCCATCACTGCCTTTCTCAGCTAAACAGCCTATGGGACCAACAGTTATAAATTCTTCAAACAGCAGGCATCCTCTGGCTTCCCTCCCCTTGCTGAGTCCTGTGGATAGGGGGATGAACATGCCGAATTTTGAGTGGACTAGAAGCAATGCTGTTCTTTCCAAAGAAATGGATCCTTGTGGCAAAAGCCAAGCAGCAGGGGCTGGGAGGCTATTTGTAGGCTACTCATTTTCATCCTGTGTCTGTGAAAGATACACGGGCAGCATTCCATTATTTCCTATTTTACGAGCAGATGTTTTTCTTATAATTGAGTAAAATCTTTTTTCATTTGTCTTATATTGCAATCCATCACACTTAGAAATACTTTCAGGAAATAAACCCTTTTTTTAAAAAAATGTGCATTAATGAAAAATGGATAACATCAAAAAGAAGTTTACTGCTGGTCGTAAAGACCAGTAGTCTTTTTCTGATCACATTCATCAAAGGTTGGCATTTATGTCTTAGTTGTTAGAGAGTTTTAAGAAGAGGCTTATAAGAGGTGTGAAGCTTTAGTGAAGATTTCTTCTTTATCTACAGGAGTTTTTCTTTTCCAGGATAAATCTGGGAAGTTCTAAGGTTTTGCACATTGCGGTTGCACCAGGAGTTTGAACTTTTGAGGCAGAATCATTCTTTGTTACTTCAGGTGGGGAAGGAATCCAGTGTTAGTGCAAGTGCAGAGATGTACCTCCCCCCTGTCTGGACCTCCATGTCTTCTAGGCCATGGAGGGTGGCACATGGGGACCACAGGCCCATGTGGGGACAGAGTATTTTTCTGTGCTTCACGATTTTGATAAGGTCTCAATGCTTCGCTGCAGTGCTGGGAACCTCCTCTGAGCAAGGAGAGATCTGTGCCTGCAGAATCAAATATTTGTCCTGTTTCAAGCAGATTATGTTTAAGTAAGAATTTCTATTTTTGAAATAAGGAAAGGTCTACCAGACATACAATAGATTTGATTTTGCGTTATCCTTTTTCCTTCCATTTTATAATGTATCCAGTGGGCAAATTTTCTTGCTGAACTCTCACACGTAATTTGCTAATGTTAGTAATTACTGATTAAAGTGGGCTCCATATTAAGCTTCTGTGAAAACCAGATTTTTTCTTTCTCAGAAGGAAATTGTTTAAAATCTGAAATCCATTACAGTAACTTGTACTAGGAAGGAATTGGGGAAAAGAGGTAGGGTACCGAAATAGTTTTAACAGGTATATTAAATAAGATGTAGCCTTTTTTATAAAGAGAGAAAAGGTGTTTTGTGCCGTTAGATAGGGTATGTGGGAATGTATATCTCTGGGTTTTGGAGTGTCGTAGCTGCATCAGGAGGTAGACTTCATGGGGTGAATTTATTTATGCCTCAGGCTTCCATGAAATTTGGAAAAGGAAGAGAAGCAGTCTCTTTGCAAAACAAAGTATTTGTATTTGTTTGCATTTATTAAATGGAAAAAGAATCCCATGATGTCCTTATTCTATGGTAGAATTAAATTACATAGTTAGAAAGTTATATATAACTTCCTCTTAAAAAAAAAAGGAAAACAACATGCATTGGCAAGGATGTGGTAGAATTGGGACACTCATGCACTGCTAGAGGAAATACAAAATGGTTCGGCTGCTGTGGGAAATAGTTTTGGAATTTCTCAAAAAGTTATACCTAAGATTATTATATAACCCAGCAATTCCACTCCTAGGTGTATACCCCAAAGAACTGAAAACAGATATTTAGACAGATACATATGCATGTATATTCATAGCAGGACTATTTACAATAGCCAAAAGGTGGAAACAGCCCAAATGTCCATCAGTGGATAAATTGTGATATAACTACATACAATGGAATATTATTCAGCCATAAAAATGAAGTACTGATTCATGCTACAATGTGAATGAACCTCCAAAATATTACACTACTTGAAAAAAAGCCAGGTACAAAAGGAGCATATTGTATGATTCTATTTATAGGAACTATCCAGAATAAGTAAACCCATAGAGACAAAACACAGTGGTGGTGATTGGCAGGAGTAGGGGGCAATGGGTGCAACTGCTTAAGGGGTACTAGATTTCCTTTTGGGTTGATGAAATGTTTTGGAACTAGATAGAAGTGGTAGTAACATAACACTGTGAATGTACTAAATGTCACTGAATTGTTCACTTAAACATGTGAAATTCACCTTAATAAAAAACCCATCCCCCCAAAAATTATTGGCATAAAGATCTTAATATTATTTTTTACCATACTTTCTTGTCTGAAAGATATACAATGATGTCTCCTTGTTCATTCATGTCAATGACTATTTGTGTCTTCATTCACATTTCCTTGATGACACTTGCTAGGGTTTATCAACTGTATTAGTCTTTTGAATATCTGAGCTTTAGGCTTTGTTGATCCTATATGCTGTATGTTTTATATATCATTAATGTCTGTATTTGTCTTTATTATTTATTACTTTAAAATTGACTCTTAGATAACAGATTTTCAGAGCCTTACTTATCTTCTGGAATATGGACTTATGGCTATACATTTTCATCTAAGTATTGCTTAAATTGCTTCCTACAAGTTTGAGTATATTGTATTTTTACCATTATTCAGTTAAAATTTTTATTCTTTTATATTCATTGGGATTTCTTCCTTAACTCATTGGCTATTCAAGTAATATAATTCCTATACATGTGGAGATGTTTTTAAATCTTATTTATTTCTAATTCAATTTCTCAATGGTCAAAATCATTTTATTTTATTTCCATCTTTGAACTATGTTAACATTTTCTCTAAGTGCCATCATATAATGAATTTTTGAATATGTTATATATGTACTTGAAAAAATGTGAGTTCTGCCATTGTTGAGCATAGTGTTCTGTTTTTAATTTGATCAATTTGATATTTATGTTAATTAAATACAGACTTCAGTTGTTTGTTATACTACTAAAAAAGTTGTGTTAAAATTTCTCATTGTCATTTTAGATTTACATATTTCTTCTTTTTTATGTTCTTTTTTTCTATATGTACTTTAGGGAAACATTATTGTTTATATTAAATTTTAGAACCATTACATTGTTTTTGGAGGGTTGTCCTTTTAATAATTATGAAATGTAAAAAAAATTCTGCAGGCAAACCACTAGAATTAATAAGATAATTTAATAAGGTTCCTGGATAAAAGATCAATATAAAAACATCAGTTGCAGTTCTAAGACCAACAGGAAATAGGAAATGCAGATAGTGGTGCCCTTGACAGTAACATTTAAAAATTTTAAAATTCAAGAATAAATCTAATGATAGATATGAAGATCTCTACTCATAAAATTGTGAAATATTACTGAGAAAATTTAAAGCATACATAAAACTTTCAATGATATAGCATGTTCATGGACTGAGAAAGATAATGTATTAAAGAAGCCATATCCCACAAAAAAACATAAGTTGAAATGTAATCATTTAAATTTCTCAAAATGTACAGTTATAGAGTAGAAATACTTATCTTTTTGCTAGAAATGGGATTCCTTAAAGTCTAAAGTCTCAGTAGTTTTGTTTTTGTTTTGGGAGTTTTGTTTTTTTGTTTATTTGTTTGCTTCTTTGTTTTTTGTTTCTTTTTGGAAATTGCTACATTCCAAATTCTGGAAAGTCACTGTCCTCTTATAACTTAAAATTTCTACTCTCTCTTTATTGATGCCTGAATTCCCTCATTTAGATTCTCATTCTGTAACTTTCCTGTGCCCTTCTTAATTTGCTCTCCCAGCATCTTAAAAGATGGTGAGCTATTTATGTTTCAGTATGAATAAATTTCAGATAGGTTTCCTAGAAGTTTTAGTAAAGAGAAGGACAGAACAGAGAGGCAAGAGGTACCTAAAAGGATAAAGAAAAGGAAAACGAGCTCCACAATACAGGCCTTTTTCTATTTCTAAATCCCATCAAAAGTACTCTGTTTAACAAAATTTAAAAAAAAAAACAACAACACACAAGTGAACAGAGTATTTCTGCTTATTGATTTATTTTCTCTTCCAGAATAAGCCACTTCCAGTAAATTAATTACCACAATTTAGTCCAAAAATTTTATTTAAAATTGTTTTGTATGTTGCTTTATGCTTAAGTTATGGATTCCTAAATGTGACATTCTGTTCTCTTTATGATACATAGAAAGATGCTTTCATGTTCATGGTTATATGATTAATTTGCCACATAGTTTAAAGACCATTGGACTGGGAACAAAAAGATTATAATACTGCATAATATTTAATATACTACCATTTATCTTTGATTAATTGCCTAGCTCAGCAGGCTCATTTATTTTCTCATTTTTAAGTGAAAGAACCATGAATTGGTTCCCCCTCACCCCTATAGGAATGCATGACTGAGTCAGATGTTCATTTGATCATTTGGGAAATTCTTTTTTTTTTTTTTTAATTTTTTAATTTTTTATTGACTTTGTAATAATATTACATTAAAAATATATATATATGAGGTCCCATTGAACCCTGGTAAAATGATTTAAAGTCCGGAGATGAGGGTTCGCTTTTTCCTTTTATGAGGTTTCTAGCTATTCAGGAACCCTTACACTTCCAAATAAATTTGCTAATTGTGTTTTCAATTTTTGTAAAGTGTTGGTGGAATTTTTATCAGGGTTTCATTGAATCTGTATATCAATTTGAGTAGAATTGACATCTTAATGATGTTTAGTCTTCCAATCCATGGAATGTTCTCCCAGTTATTTATGACTTTTTGAATTCTTTTACCATTGTGCTGCAGTTTTCTGAATACAAGTGCTTTACATTGTTCATTAAGTTTATTCCTGACTACCTGAGTTTTATCTGTCATATTTTATTTTCACCACTCTTGACACTTTCAGTTACTTTTATCGATATAATCTTCATTTCTAGACTCTCTTTCAGGCCCTTCTCTCCTGTCTTTTCTTTTCAGGCTCTAGCACACTCTTTACTATTTCCTGAAAATCTGGGCCCTTGTTTAGAAATTATCTCAGTTTCTGTTTATCTGTGAATATTCTAATTTCACCCTCATTTTTGAAAGACAGTCTTGCTGGATATAAGATTCTTGGTTGGAAGTTTTTCTCTTGTAGGATCTTAAATATATCTGACCACTGTCTTCTTGCCTCCATGGTTTCTCGTGAGAAATCAGCACTGAATCTTGTTGGGTATCCCTTATATGTTATGCATTGCTTTTCTCTTGCTGTTCTCAGAATTCTCCCTTTGTCTTTGGCATTTGACATCCTGATTAGTATGTGTCTCGGAGTTGGTCTATTCGATTTTTTCAGATGGGAGTACACTGTGTGTCTTGGACACGGACATCTATGTTCTTTAATAGGGTTGAGAAATTTTCTACCATTATTTCTTTATATATTCTTTCTACCCCTTTTCCCTTCTCTTCTCCTTCTGGGACACCCATAACATGTATGTTTGCATGCCTTTTGCTGTCATTTAGTTCCCTGAGACTTTGTTCAATTTTTTCCATACTTTTCTTCATCTGTTCTTTTGTATGTTCACTTTCAGAGGCCATTTTTTCAAGCTCACCAATCCTTTCTTCTGCCTCCTCACATCTGCTATTATATGATTTCAATATATGTTTAATTTTATTTGTTGCACCTTTCATTCCCATAACATCTGCTATTTTTCTATACATGCTTTCAAATTCTTCTTTGTGCTCATCCAGTGCCTTCCTCATATCCTTAATCTCTTTAGCCATCTCACTGAATTTATTAAGGAGATTTGTTTGAGCATCTATAATTAGTTGTCTCAACTCCTTTATGTCATCTGGAGGCTTACCTTGTTCCTTTAACTGGGCCATAGCTTCCTGTTTCTTGGTGTGGATTGAAATTGTTGTTTGGTGTTTGGCATCTGGCTTATTAGAGTATTTTTTCTGGGTGCAGTTTTTCTCTTTAGTTGAGGGCTTCCTGCCCTTTCTCCCTTGATGGTTGTACAGTAGGAGCCAAGGATGTAATTGGTGCTATAAACTGTGAAGGCTCAAGCTGCGTGCATTGCCCCAGGGATGGATGAAGCTTCTCCCAACTTTCTCCTATCCAAGAGGTAGTGACAGTCACAGTTGTGTGGAATAATCCACATCGTGCAGGCCTAGACTGTAGTTGCCCAGAGAGACTGACGAAGCTTCATATCCCTTTCTCCCCTGCCTGGGGCGGGGATGGAGCTGCAGGGGTGGGCAGCAATCTATGGAGTGTAGTTCCAAGATGACTGCAGTTGCCCCAGTAGACTTTTAATTATTCAGTTTGTGCCAGCCAAAGGTATCCTCAGTTTCCTGGATAGACTGGTGTTGAGCTAGCCAGCCTCTTCAATGCCTGAATTGGGACTAAAACCTAGGCTAGGGCTGCGGGCTGATCTGTGTGAAAGAAACCAGTTCCTACCATCACTGTGATATTTGGTCAGGCTGTCTTCCCCTCAGGCTGGGCGTGGGGTCGAAATGAAGCCACTGATCTCTTTCCGACTTGGACAGAGTCACAACCCAGTTGTTCCTAGGGTTATTCCTTAGCCATCCGAGTCTACCAATCAGTAGCTGAAATAGGCAGCCAACCGTCTCCTCCTCCCCTGGAAAATGGAGCTTCCAATTCCAGTTACAGCTCCTGGGGTGGCTTGCACCACCCGAGTAGGACAATCACCGGCCTCCATGGCTTGGCCGGCAATTTCCTAGAGAGGCCGGCGCAGGTCCCTGCAGCTTCCTCCCTGTCGGAGGTGGCACTGGTTCTTAGGCTAGACCTGCAATCTGACCTGGATGGAAAGAAGCAGGTCCCCACCAGCACTGGGATTCTCAGTCCACCCCTCTTCCCCTCGTGCCAGGCACTGAGTTCAGATGGCGGCTCCCGGCCTCTTTCTGACTTGGACAGGCTCAAACTTTAGCTGTTCTCAGAATTATACTTTAGCCCGCTGAATTTCTTCATCACAGCTGAAATTGGTGCCCAACCATCTCCTCCTCCCCCGTTTTTAGAAAGTGGAGCTTCCAATTCCAGCTGTGGAAAAGCTCCCAAGATGGCTTGTGCCTCAGTGGAGAATGAGCACTGGCCTCCGGGGTGTGGAGCCCTCTACTTACGAGTCTTCTCTGCAGATGGGCAGCCTCCTCCTTCCAATCCTTCAAGGATGTGGCAGGATGCCCTTCTGGCCTCCTGAAGCCCCCAAACACGTGTTTCAGCTAGCTTCAGAGAACTCTGTGTGTTTACTAACTGCCCTATAGCAGGAGCTGACTCTACGAGCTCCTTATTCTGCTGCCATCTTGCTGTAATCATCTTATGTTTTTTTAATGTAACATGTTGTGTGATCTATTAGCTCTACAAAAAGATAATTAAGAAATAAAATAAAATTAAATTAAATTTAAAAGCTGTGTTTCAATTAGCTTCCTGATATCAGAGTAATTCCTTAGCTTTTCCACTGTACGTTACTTCCAAGAGAGGAGTAGAAGGCTGTCACATTTTTTTTAAAACAGTGCTTTCTCATTTCCCTAGCAGTTTCCTCTTAATCTACAATCTTTCAGTTCCTTGCCTGAGTCTTAATTTAACATTTTACTGAGGGGAATATAACAATAACTTTGGACTCATTTATAATTCCATCTCTTCAAACAACTTTCCCACATGAAATGCAGTTAGGGTTAATTTAAAAGAAAGCAGAGTGACAAATAAGAAAACACTCTCTTAAAAAGATATGTATTAAAACCCTTTGTTCTGAAAGGCAGATATGAATCACTGATGGTACCCATTCTGATGTACTGAATCAAAATCAACTAGGTGAATTTTGTTTAAAGTTCTTAGTCTATCACTCAAGCTTTGTTCCAGTATAATTGTGCCCTCTACAGTCTTATCAAGTAAATGAAGGTGACTTTAGCTTGAAAGAAATCTGCTAAGTCTGATTCTTAGTCCATACACTGATTTAGGCAGGAAAGTATTATTTGGATCTTTATGAAAACATTCCAGACCTACTTAATTTGAAGACCTATCTAACGCAAAAGGTAGCTGTGGGATTTAGCAAGTGGGCACATTACTACTGGCTGTGTGATAAACACTGAAAAAGAACAAAAAGTTTTAGGCGGACCTAATATTTTTCCTTTAGTACTAAAGCTTTTATTATTGGCATCAGGTAGGAAACAAATATTTCTTCATTTAAATATATGTGTTTGTGAGAACTGAAAACCCTAAGTATTAAAGGATTTGATTAATACAGTGAATTGTGTGAACAAATGCATTGAGTCCATGTAGAGATGGCCATTGAAACATCAGCTATGTGCTTAAGTCTCCTCTATTCGGCAACAATTAGACAAGTCCCTGTGCTCAAAACATGCACAGTTTAGTGCAGAAGATTAGCAAAAAATCTTCATGGGTTGAATTGTTAGAAAAGTACACAAACTGTTATTCATACATTTGATAGAGTCATTTGCCATAAATGTCTAGGGTGGCTAGCAAGAAAATGATGTGACAGAAAAAAATTTTATAGTTGAGATGATATCTGCGAAGAACATGGAAGAATGACTAGGACTTTGTCAGATGAACAAGCTGTTCAAGAGCCTACATCTGGCGACAGAAACAAAGAGATCACAGAAAGACCATGGTAGACCACGGCTTGTTCTGAATAAAAAAAGGAGCTTGAATTATTTAATCATAAACTGTGGATTTGGGAGAATTGAAGGGGAGCTGGAAAGATTAGCAGGTTCGAAGCAGCCTTTTACTGGGCACTGCAAAGTTCCAAGGGATGTCATTCACATTGATGCCAATGGGAATGGTGCATCCTAGAATTTGGATGGCCACATGCAATAACCCTGAGCAGGTGCCAAATTAGTAGATTATTTTTATGCCAAGCATATATATTAGGATCTTTCTGGTAGCAAGTAAGAGAAACCAAATCTGTCTGCCCTCATCTTCAAGAGTATTTATGGAAAGGACGTCAGTGATTCTCAGTACTGGTATGGGGCTGGAGGAGAGGCAGGGCATTTTGTCAGATCATGGAAAGATAGATCAGTCATCTTTTAGCATGAAAATTTTGGCCAGGGCACTACTGACTGAGGTGAAGGATACTACCAACCTCACCGCTATGAAATGATTCTCATCATCTCTCATTGTTGCATCATTTCGCTCCATTTTCAATCTTCTAAGGGAGGAGTCACTGCCAAGCTTGAGTTGGGCTCTGCTTCTTGAACCACAAAGAGCAGAGAATATCCTCAAAATAGAAAGGGGGAATTAGATACCGGAGAATCAAACACGACAAAATATATTTTAAGGCAAGAGGGTTGGGATTTTATTTCCTAAGGCAAACATTCTCTTAAATGGCCAGGCAGTAAATATTTTAGGCTTGCCCTTGTAAAATAAGGTCTTTGTTGCAACTACTCAACTCTGCCCTTGAAAGCAGCCATACACAATACTAAATAAATGGGTGTGTCTGTGTTCCAATAACAATTTATTTAGCAAAACAAGTGGCCTGTTTAATGGTCAGAGTTTGCCAAGGACTCCTGCTCTTAGGGATGAGAGGGTTTTTGTTTTTAATTTTTAAATTTTTATTTAATTGTCTTTTTAAAAAAAGATGCATAGATCAAGAAAAATGTTACATTAATAAATATAAGAGGTCCCCTTATATCCCACACCCCCCACACCCCACTCCTTCCACATCAACAACCTCTTTCATCACTGTGGCACATTCATTACATTTGGTGAATACATTTTGGAGCACTGCTACACCACATGGATTATAGTTTACATTGTAGTTTACACTCTCCCCCAGTCCATTCAGTGGGTTATGGCAGGATATATAATGTCCTGCATATGTCCTTGCAATATCCAAGTCCCAAAAATGCCCCCACATCACTCTTCTTCCCAGCGATGACAGGATTTTGAAGGATTTCAAGCCTTTGTCTCATGAATTAGCCACTTCCTTTAATAGGTAGTGGAGATGGGAGCTACAAAAGGAAAAAGAGTTATAGTCCCTTTTATATAGTAGATAAAACCAATATAAAGCTTAAAATAAGAATAATATGTTATAGGACATAGTTAAGAATTAAATTGAAATTGTTTCCATTTTTCAAGCTTTGCAAAGAAAATTTTATGATTTTTTAAATCCAGTTTCCCCTTTCTCTTCCTTTTATGAAATATAGATGAAATGCTTGGTAGGGGCGATGTGAATACTATTTTCATAATAAAATAATGGAGGAAACCAAGGAAAGAGGAAAGGAAAAGTCAAATGGGTAATAGTGCTGGAAATAATTGGGGATTTCTATAAGAAACTGCAGTGCTGTGGATTAAAAGCAAATTAGACAGAAGGAAAGAGTTTTGAAAAATGTTAATCTTTTAATGAATTTCATTCTCTTTAATATTTGTTTATGAGAAGTGGTTAAATTTGGATTTCTTTTTTTTCTTTCCCTCCCCCTCTCCCACCCTGTTGTTTTTTTGTTTTTTTTTTTAAAGATTTATTTATTTATTTAATTTCCCCCCCTCCCCTGGTTGTCTTTTCTTGGTGTCTATTTGCTGCGTCTTGTTTCTTTGTCCGCTTCTGTTGTCGTCAGCGGCACGGGAAGTGTGGGCGGCGCCATTCCTGGGCAGGCTGCGCTTTCTTTTCACGCTGGGCAGCCTTCCTCACGGGCGCACTCCTTGGGCGTGGGGCTCCCCCACACGGGGGACACCCCTGCGTGGCAGGGCACTCCTTGCACGCATCAGCGCTGCACATGACCAGCTCCACACGCTGCACATGGCCAGCTCCACACGGGTCAAGGAGACCCGGTGTTTGAACCGCGGACCTCCCATATGGTAGACGGACGCCCTAACCACTGGGCCAAAGTCCGTTTCCCCCTGTTGTTTTTATTATCTGTGTTCATTCATTGTGTGATCTTCTGTATCTATTTCTCTTTTGTCTTCTTGTTGTTCTCCTCTAGGGTTCACCAGGATTCGATCCTGGGGGCCTCTAATGTGGCGAGAGGCTCCCTGTCAATTGTGCCACCTCAGTTCCTGGTCTCTGCTGCACTTCACCTTGACTCTCCCCTCCATCTTTCTTCTGTTGTATCATCATCTTGCTGTCTGACTCAGTTGCATGGGCACTGGCTCCCCAGGCGGACACTCAGCTTTCTGTGCAGGCACTCAGCTCGTCATGCAGCTCACCACATGGACACCCACATGGGCATTCAGCTTCCAGTGCAGCACTCGGCTCACTGCATGGGCACTCAGCTCGCCACGTGAGCATTGACTGGCCATGCAGGCACGCTTTCTCTTCTTCTCTTTCAACTGAAGGCCCCAGTGATCAAACCCAGGTCCTCCCATATGGTAGGCAGAGGCCTTATCATTTGAGCCACATCCGCTTCCCAGGATTCCTTTTTAAATTACATTTGGCTGGTGTTTTCGTTTGCCGAAGGGCTGCTGATGCAAAGTACCAGAAATGGGTTGACTGTTATAAAGGGGATTTATTTGGGGTTAAAGATTACAGTTCCAAGGCCATGAAAAGTCCAAACCAAAGCACCATCAAAGATGCTTTCTCAACCAAAGTCAGCTGCCATGTATTGAAGCAAGATGGCTGCCAATTTCTGCTGATGTTTAAATTCAGCTGAAGGCAATCAGGCATGGGGCTTGTGTCTTTCTGGGCCTCCTATATCACTCTCAGCTGTTCCACTTTCTTCCTACATTCAGCTGTAAGCTATCAGGCATATAGCAGGTCTCATCTCCTCTTGAGATGCTCCGTGGGCTCAGTCTCTTGGAGCTTCATGCTTAAGTGATCGATCCTCCAGTGCACATCAGGATCAAACATGGCAGTTTCCTTTTCCTGTGTCTGTCTTTCAGTGTGTCTGGGTTGATATTAGACCTAACAAGAGGGCAGAAATTCAACTGTAAGCCTCCCACTGTTCCTCTCAAGGTAATGGAGTCCACAGCATGGTCATCACCAACTTGGGGGTCAACAATAGGAGAGATCCCTAAGGAAAATCATAAAAAGTGCTTGGCTTATCTGCTCTGAAAAAGTGTGTAAAAGATGCAATGCATACAGTTTCCATATGTTTGAAAGCAAGTTGACTTGAAGAGTGAACCCTGAGTCATATTATGTGTGTGTGTGTGTATGCATGTGTGCATAGGCACATGCTTGTGTCTGTTTCAATTCAATCATCATTGGGGAGAAACACCTTATAATGGAAAGAACCTTGGTCCAAAAGCAGATGAGTTTGAAGTCCTTTTTCTGTTGCTCTTTAGCTATGAGACTTTAGAAAACTCATTTAACTACTTAGGTAAATGAGCAAACTGATGAGACATTTTCCAACTTCAAACTTTTAAGATTATATGGTTATTTTTAGTTTCAACTCTTTAAGGTCTCCCCCCATCTAAGAACCTCTCTGTTTCTGAACTCCCAAGAGTGCACAGGTAGATGATTACTTGTGATATCTCATTGCTAGGCCTGTTCCACTCAAATAAAACAAACTGCACCACAGAAATGTATTCAATCCAATATTGAAATTAGAAAAAAAATCATTTTATATTTTTTGTTATGTAATATTATAAAAATATTTGATGACAAAATTTTAGAGTTACTGAATAGTTGTTAATATACTATATTTGTGTGAATTAAAGTTGTCTGAAAAAAATAAAGTTGTCTGACTCAGATTTCAGTGTCTAGAAGACAGATCTAAATGTCTATCCATTCACTGCGTAATGACGTACATTTAATAAATTTTACTCTAATATTGGCGACTATGAAGTCTTTAGACTCCTGAACCTAAATATGTTGCTTAAAGAAGTAAAATGTAGATTTTGCTCTATGTTGTTTATCTGAACTTTTTGCTGATCAAAGTAATTGGTAGAAAAATATGTTTCTACTAATAGCACATTCACTATATATAAAAAGTAAAAGTCATACTTTTTTCGAGGTCATACATATTCCAAATAGCACAGACCAGTATATTTTCAATAAAATTAGAATTTTTATCGATATATTCATGATATTTTCAATACTCACTTTTTATATTATGAAGGCGCAATGAAGCATTTGCTATTATATGCATAATAATATTTGTGAATTATTTTAACAGCATCATTTATTAATTGAAAGTCTACTTTAAGTCCTATTTTCTGTTAAGAGGTATTACCTCTTTAATAATAGGTGATAGGTAGTTTACTGTTACGTTTGCAAGTCAGATAGTTTTACATTTGTGAAAGGAAAATTGAGACTAGGAGAATACATACATATATATATGTTTTTTGGGGGGTACTGTACATATGCTCTAAACTATCTCTGTGTGTGTATGTGTGTGTATCCACCAATCCATAAATCAATTCATTTAGCTAGCTATTTTTCTACATATGGGAGCACTACACGGATAAAATAGAATTGGAGTTGTGTAGAAATTTAGAGCTCAAGAGATTCTTAGGATAATTTTAAAGGCAAAATAATTGTAGCCCCAGAGCTGTAACTCTCCAAGACAACACTGGTAGTAAGAACCGCAGTTAATCCATATGTCCTGATTATAAGTTCTGTTTTCATTCCACAACACTACATTAACTTTTCACAAGTATTTGGGAGGTAGGTAGGTAGGTAGGTAGATAGATAGATAGACAGACAGACAGACAGACAGACAGACAGACAGACAGATAGATAGATAGATAGATAGATAGATAGATGGATAGATACTGCACTTTAGAAAATAATGTCAGTGATTATTTTTCATATGTTGAACACCCAGTTGTCAACAGTATTCTCATTTGAGCTTTAAAGTTTACTGTGGTTGCTGTCAGTGTCAGGTCTTCCTCCTGCTTATCCTCCTAGGAATTTTTACATGTAATCGATATAAGGGTAACCTCCTGACGGGTATCAATCAGTTCTTTCAACCACAATTATGTGTTGAAGTATTGTCTTTGAGTCAGGGAAAATGGATGTTGGTATCAAAGACAGCTTTGCTGACACATACAAAAATTACAAATAATAAAAATTACAAATGCATAGCATACTCTACCTCATGCTATACAAAAACAAGATAAATGGAATACGCTTTCTGTCTACCATAATTTTTTTACTATCTTACGACATATGCACTAATTTTTTCTTACAACTAATCACTAATGATTAATGTAACTCAATTTAAAGTATTAATCACTAGCACAGGTAAACATTTTAGAAAGATTTTCATTTTCGAGTAGAAAATTCCCTTTTTTTTCAAGCAAAGAATAGGTCCTTTCCCTCATTCTTAACTGAATTAGGTCCATGATTGGTCCTTGTCTATGTTTCCTATTCATTAACTTCTGGAAGTCAGGTCAACTCTGATGACATTATGGTCTCTTTCTATATATATATATTATCTACAGTAAGAATAAAGTTTGCCTGCAATCACCTTGTACTCTGAAGGCGCTTTAGAGTTTTTCTAAACTGCCCTAAAAATAAATTTACAAAGAATATACAAATAGTCCAAACGTACGTGTGATGACTTTTAACTAGGAAACAGCCATATGTCTTTGAAAATCCTAAAGGGAGATTCATTTAGGATGTGTGGAAATGAAAATGAGGAAGATGGACTAAAGTGGGTATCATCAATACAATGCAACATTTTTTTTTACCAAATTGTTTAATTTTATTTTTATATTTTCTTATATCAAATTCTTTTTAGCTTTCTTACTCTTGTCATTTTTTTAATTAATTTATTTTTTTAATTGATTTTGTAAAAATATTACATTAAAAAATCCTCCCAGGGCCCACTGGATGGAATGTGGGAGAGTATGGGCCATGATGTGGACCATTGACCATGAGGTGCAGAGATGCCCAGAGATGTACTTACCAAATGCAATGGATGTATCATGATGATGGGAGTGAGTGTTGCCGGGGGGGGAGTGGTGGGGTGGGGGTGGTAGGGTTGAATGGGACCTCATATTGTTTTTTTTCAATGCAACATTTTTGCAAATTGAATTAAAAATTTTTAAAAACTAGAAAGAAAGGTCAACTGATTTTGAGCAGTAAAGATTGTTTCATTTAGAGAAGTGGATTTGGCACAACTGATAGAGCATTCACATACCACATGGGAGGGCCAGGGTTCAAACCCAAGTCCTCCTGACCTGTGTGGTGGGCTGGCTCATGTGCAGTGCTGACTGTGCACAAGGAATGCCGTACCACACAGGGGTGTAGCCCACATAGGGGAGCCCCACATGCAAGGAGTGTGCCCACGCAAGGAGAGCCACCCCATGTGAAAAAAAGTGCAGCCTGCCCAGGAGTGGCACTGTACACATGGAGAGCTGATGCAGCCAGAAGACGCAACAAAAAGAGAGACACAGATTCCTGGTGTCACCAAGAATGCAAGTGGACACAGAAGAATACATAGCAAATGAACAGAGAGTAGACGATGGCGGGGGTGTGATAGAAGGGGAAAGAAAAAAATTTTTTTAATTAATTATTTAAAATATATATATTGTTTCATTTAGCCTTTTGTTTAGAATTACTTTGGGGATGGAAAGAAGTTATAAAATAACATTTGCAAATCGACACTCTGTTTAGCAGTACAAATATATGGAGATACACTTCCAAAATATTTCCCCTTTTTTCCTGTTAGAAAAGCTCTTAGTTTCAATACCTTCCCTACAGAGAACATAATTATTTCTCAATAGAAAGTTCTTCAGCCAGTGATAAGAAAGGACAAGCAATTTATTTCCATCCTTAAATTCAAGATAATTTTTTAAATAACACAACAGTTAGGAAAAATCTTGAGTTACATTCCAAACACAGTTGGTAAAACTTCAGAATCATGTGCAGATATATTCAAAAGCCTGCACAGTATAATAGAAAAGGATCTGCAACTCCAATATTACTGAAACTAAGAAAGACCATCTTATTGCAACAAAGTATCTAAATCGTAAAATGATAGGTATCTTGGTTTGTTTTATTACATTTCAGGAAATCTTTTGGGATTATTTTGAGATTCATATTTAATACTTTTTCCATTTAAAATAGTATGAAAGAGTTTCCTGTTTACTTTTTTAAATACACTTTCAAAAAATTTTTACGATACTTAGATTTCATAAATGTTACATCAAAATTACAGGGGATTTCCAAAGCCCCTACTCACTACCCTTCCCACACTTAACCATATTAACAACATAATTCAATAGCATGGAACATTTGTTACAATTGTTGAACACATATTGGAGCATTGCCAATAAGCATGGACTATAGTTTACTTTACATTAATAGTTTACACTCTGTCCTGCACAATTTTGTAAGTTATGACAAGATATATAATAGCCTGTATAGCAGTTTTATATGGTTATGAATTCCAAAAATAGATATTGGATTATGTTTGTAATCTGATCTGTACCTGGGCATGATTGAGTTATGATTAGGGTGTTGAGTCCTCACTTCTTGGTGGATGGGAACTCACAGATAAAAGGCATGGCAAAGAACAGAGTTGAGGTTTTTTGATGTTGGAGTTTTGATGTTAGAGTTTGATGCTAAAGCCTTAAGCTGGAGCCCCAGGAAGTAAACTCACAGTGAAAAGAGAAGCCAATCTCAGTAAGAGAGGAACACTGAGCCCAGGAAGAAGCAAACCCTGGGAAGAAAGGAACCTTGAACCCAGAGAGAAACAAGACCCTGGAAGTGAGGAGCCTAGGAAGCCTGAACCGTTGCAGCCGTTGGCAGCCATCTTGCTCCAACACAGGAAAATAGACTTTGGTGAGGGAAGTAACTTATGCTTTATGGCCTGGTATCTGTAAGCTCCTACCCCAAATAAATACCTTTTATAAAATCCAACCAGTTTCTGGTATTTTGCATCAGCACCCTATGGCTGACTAATACAGCCTGTATCTGTCATTGCAATGTCATTCAGGACAATTCCAATGTCCCCAAAACACTCCTATATTACATCTGTTTTTCCCTCTCCCTCCCCTCAGAACCTCTGGTGGCCACTGCCCCCAGATCAATAATAAAAGTTCTTCCATTGCTAGAATAACAATAAGTATATAGTAGAATAACTGTAAGTCTACTCTAGTCCTTGTTCATTCTCCAATCCTGAGAATTCTGGGATGATGATGCCCACTATACCTCTAACTGAAGGAGGGCTTAGATCCCATGGGGCAGATGGATTGGACTCTCTTGTTTGCAGTTGCGAACTCTCTCTGTTTCTTGGGATGGTAGTTGTTCATCATCTCCTTGTTAGTTGTCCTGGATGAATCCAATGAACTAGAGAGTGGGTGTTACAACTCTGTTGAGATTCAGGGTCCAACTGACAGATGGACAGCCCAAAGATTTAAGTCTCTTGGACATATACCTATATACTTTAGTACTAACTATAGGTTCAAATAGAAGGGGCAGAAGAGCAATCGGTAGGGAAACCACACCTGAGTCCAACTCTGTCACACTAAGAGCATAAATTCCAAGGTAAGGCCACCTGGCAGGGCACCAAAATCCTGAGCTGTCTGCCCTGCCTATAGTGTCTTGATGTCTCCAGAGTCCTTCAAGAGACCCTCTATTTGACACAGTATTTACTGAGACAGTCAATGAGTTCCTGCTGAGATGTGCAGAAGCATACCCTCTGGAATAACCTCCTAACTTACTTTGAAATCTGTTAGCCATGTAATCTCACTTATCTTTATCATTTCTCCCTTTTTGTCAAGATCTTTTT
This sequence comes from Dasypus novemcinctus, assembly GCF_030445035.2. Taxonomy (NCBI): domain Eukaryota; kingdom Metazoa; phylum Chordata; class Mammalia; order Cingulata; family Dasypodidae; genus Dasypus; species Dasypus novemcinctus. The sequence continues at coordinate 38,773,922 of NC_080704.1, forward strand.
CCAGTTGCATTCCTTGGTGCTTGGTAGTAATCCCTTGGTGCCAGGGAGGCTCATCCCCAGAAGTCATGTCCCACAATGCAAGGGGAAGGTAATGCATTTTTATGCTGAGTTTGGCTTAGAGAGAGGGCACATTTGAGCAACAAGGAGGCTCTCAGGAGGTAACTCTTAGGCAACGTATAATACCAGGTTAAGTTCCTGGTTACTTTTTAAACATAAATTGTTTGATTTTCATGAATGGAGTCCTTAGCTTAAGGAGAAAATCCCTTGACATAAAAGATCTCATATACTTTATTTACTTTATTATATATTATCATATAATCTTCACCACAACCCATTGATTTAGTATTTATTGCCACTTTACAAATAAGGAAACTGAAGCTAAGAGAACTGAAAAAACTGCCCAGATTCACATAATTCATGAGTTGGGGGACTGAGATTCAATTTCAGTCAGTCCATTCTGATAGTCCCTGCATTTTTGCTATAGAACGGGACCACAGTTCAATCCATAAGAGAATTATCAAATTTCTATTGTGTGTAACATTTGGTGTTATACCTTCTATTGTATGTAACATTTGATATTATACCTTCTATGTTTGAGGAACTGAATAAACGAAAAACAGATGGAGCTATAAAGATCACTGTTCTTAGATCACTTTTTTAATTGGAGGAAAAGGTAAGGTTCTTTAATAGAACATAAGGGAAATTCTATTTTAGATTAGTTGTTCAGGAAGACTTTCCCATGGAAGTGGCATTTAAACTGAGACTTAAAAGATAAAAAAGCATCTTTCTTCTTTCATAACTTTGGGAAAGTTAGAATAATGTCAGGAAGGACTTACACATTTTATATCCAATAAGTTGTCAAAGGTGTTTGGACATGGGGATTACATTCTAATAGAGAGGATGAGAACTTGTATTTAGCCTGAAGATGCAAGAGCCCCTAGTAATTCCCCCCATTGTGAAACCAGGCCTCCCCTCCTGATACAAATGCACTTTTTATAAAACTATCTCCCTTGGATCACCTTACTGTTCACTAAATTTGTTGAGGACTGTGGGCCTTAAGATATAAGCAGGAGATGCAACTTGATTATAGTATACAGTGGTTTGAATTTAAACACAATGCTATATTTGAAATGCAGGTGCCTTTTATAATATAATTTGAAATGTTTGATGGATTTCTTTAGATGGACAATCCAGTCCCTAAACACTCGGTGGCACTTCATAAGAGCTATTACACTATCCAATTTGCACCATAAAAGGGAAAATTCACGTGGAAAAGATGTGAGGTAACCAGTTATATACACCACACCCCGTCTTTGATTGTGGTGACACCTGCTCATGGAAATGCTGTTCCTCTCCTGGGTGAAAGAGGTTCCTTGTAACTGCAGGCTGCTGAACAAAATTCACAACCTCCCTTCAATATGAGCATGTATAGTGCTGGGCCTGGAGAAGAAGCAGAAAGTAACTGTTTACTCTTCCTTGAGCTCAGTATACTAGCCTCTTCTCACGGTAGCTAAGGAAGGCAGAAGGCAGCATTTAAACTTGCCTTCAGAGCCAACATAATTCAGATGTACAGGTTGTGCACTGCATATATCTAGTAGTGACACTCATTTTATTGTTTACATGAATGGTACCCCCTGGGGTTGTGTCATGTACAACCTGTGAATCTGTACATGGCAGCCCTGCTTGATTTGTTTTTAATAATATTTAGTGAGTCTCTGTGTTGCTCATTATGAGAAATAAAAACCTGCTATCAGTTTATTCACTGGAGGCATAAAATGTCTCTTAAATTGTAACTATATATAGGTAACAAGCAAAATATTTTTCATATATAATTTTATTGATCTCTCATGACAATACTAGGAGCTAATATTTTATAAATAATGATACTAATTTGCAAAGATGTGAACTAACTTGCTTGTGACTTGGACTATAGCTCAATTAAACAGTATAAAATGGCTCAAAAGAAGAGAAAACGTGAGAGAAAAGCACTCATTAAGACAGAGGTAATAGACAAGCTCTCAAGGGTCTAAATTTAGGTAGAGCCAGGAATAAAAGAAATCAAAAGAGGTAAGAGACCTTGCAAAACAAACACATTTTATTTTCATAATTATGTGTAAGCATAAAGAAAGAGAAGAAAGTGATTCCCAAATGTCAAGCCTATGCAAGTGGAAGGGTTATAATATCAATTTAACCAGATTTCTGCTTTTAGAATCAAAACAAGTATTTATATCAAAGAACCAATTCCAGTGGATTCCATGAGACATGTATATTTATCTTCATTTTCTGCATCCGTGCTTTCAACCTTTTAACCCATTCTTTCTGGTGGAAGAGGGAAAAAAAACCATAAAAATCCAAAATAGTTTATCAAGCTTTAATTATGTTCAATCCTTCATTAAAAATGACTCAGATTTTCTCATTAATGGTTAAAATGAAGATATTCTGGACTAACTCCAAAGCAGAATTAAAATGACACCGAAAAGGGTGCCAGGAATAAAATATTTCACATAAAAAGTGACCAAATGTCACTCAAACATTTCTGTTAACTGAGATTGTTACTGCCTCTGTGAAACGTCTGAAATTGTGTTTCCACTAAAAATAACAGAGTATAGTAGAAAGAACAAGAGCAACCATACTGGATTTGCTTGAATCTGCACATATTCTCTATCACTGTAACTCTGGGCAAAGACTTGTCTGGACCTCAGTGTCTTTATCTGCAATATGAGAGTAGTGACACCTACCTTAATAACGGGACTTGAGATTAAATAAATTAAGCTCAAGCAGAGTGCCTAGCAATTATAGTTTCTCAGTAAATAGTTATTATTGGTCTCTAATGCATTAAAATTATCACTTAATAAAATGATTTTAATCCACCTGAGAAATTGAGCTAAATGCAAAGAACTTTAAATACTATGCCCTCACTTTTTCTTTCTTACCTAGAAAGCACTGCAGTTCAGATAATGGAGATTAATTTTTACCCAAATGAAAACTATCTTCATAGGCTTTTTTATGGTATAGTAAAGATGGCCATTGAAAGGTAGAGTTAAAGCCCCCTTTTCTTGAATCCAGCTGACCTAGTGACTTATTTTATCAACAGAACGCAATAGAGATGGTATTCTCTGACTTCAACGTCTAGATCATGAGAATCATTGCAATTTCCACCCAAAGAGGATAATGTCTGCTGATTTTCAGTAACTTGCCCAATGTTTTTATTGTAAGCACTCCTGCTTTGTCTTCTCAGGCTAAGCTAGATGGCCTTTGAGTCGGTATTATTTATTGTTGGTGCCATTGACCAGTAAGCAAAGGCAGAAATATGGAAGTGATCCTGACCCCAGCCTATTCCTCACCTCTATCAGTCCCACTTTTCCCTCTATCCAATAAACGTCCCACTTCTCTCAGTCTGATAAATCACCCAAGTTAGTCTATTCTGCTTCCTAGAAAACTCTTAAATTCCTTACTTTTAATCAAGTCCCATTGCCCTAAGTCAGATGCTTGTCCTCACCCCATCAGGCTTCTTGTGATCACCCCACATCATGTCTGCCACGCCCATCTCAATCATAGCACCTCATATTCATCCTCAACACCACTACCAATATTAGTATTTCTGAATTATAAATTCGATCATGCCAATTACCTGTCTAAAACTGTGACGTCTTTTACATTGCCCAGAAGATGAAGTCCAACTTCTGACCATAGCATAACTGGTCTGCATTTTCTATCTTTCATCAGCTAATGCAGCTACTTTTTTCTTCACACTAGATACACGAGTAATAAAACCTACTATTCTTGTTGTTTTCCAACTGCTTCAATTCCTGTTCTCTCTACCTAAAATTTTTATTCCCCTTTCATGTGCTTGGAAAACTCCTACTCATCCTTCAAAATCCAAACCCAGAAACGACCTCATCATTGAAAGCTGCCTTTTTTCCCTCCCTCAAATTATATCATTCCCTCCATAAAACTTTCTCAGTAAGTACATGTATATATTGCCTCAGTGGAGTTCAGTTGCTTCTTCTGTTCTAAGGATAAATAGATTTTTGAAATGTATTCATCTTTGTATCTCCAAAATCTAATAATGTGCCTGTTGCTTAACAAACAAATACTTTAATTGTACCAGACTGGATTGGATTAACTCCTCACAATAACGTAAATGATTGTTAGGATTTCCTAATCTAGAGACAAAATTCATGTTGAATTTTCATAATGCTGCTGGTTTTGATTGAAGGAAGGTTACAATCAAGTTTAAAAACAGATTTCTTCCTGTGAAAAAAATTTTCTATCAGAGTTAACAAATACACCCAGAAGTCTATAAAAAAAACTGGATGGTATAGTGATTTTATTCTCACCCAAAGACTTGCTGAGATTTGATTCTGAGTGGGAAGATTGATTTTACAGCTTAAGTTAAACGAGGCATCGAACAAATGTCAAAAGCATGATATAGACTTAGATTCTTCACTGTCACACCAATAAAGTTTCTACCCAATTTCTCTGTTAGAACAAATGCAAGAAGGCCTGCTGTGACCCCTCAACAAAGCAGTGACTATGAATTTACACAGCTCCTTAAACTTCCAAACTATCAGTTGAGGGTGAATATATGCCCAATCAATTAACAGAGAAATGTCAATAGATTTTTCTCATCAATTATACTTTTCTTTTTTAAGAGAAGTATTGTTTTCAATCTGCAATTTAGCCACAGTACCTTATACCTAAAATATGATTAAATATGAATATATCCTTAATAGGGCTAATATTAGATTAGAAAGTCTGAGATTAGTGTACAGACTTCTTGAAAAATTAAAGGCATACATTAATATCACTCCACCCAAAACTTCTGTGTTCCCAGAGGGAAAATACAAAATATGGAAAAATTCAAAAGATACATGAAATCATTCTAGCCCTGTGACAGTAAAGATAGCAGTCTATTGTGCATAATTTATGACGCAAATAAGGAGATCAATGGAAGGAGGAAATTCCAAGAAATACAAAAGCTGCCTGTTATGCTAGTCAAAACCCATTTGCAAATACTACTGAACATTTCAACTGGATGAGACAGGCTCATTTCAATACTGTTCCAGTTGGTTTTGTTCTCTCAATCCATGAAATTTTTATCATGCATAAGAAACACATGAGCTGAGAGGCTTGTTAATGTACTTATTCCTGGGCCCTGTTTTCAGAGATTCTTAATTGGTTTCTGTAAATTAGGACTCACGAACCTGATTTGATGAACTCCCTTGGAGATTTTGATGCAGTGATTCCACATATACTTTGAGAAACTCTGCTTTAAATAGGGAGGTTTTAGGTCCGGGTTTGCACAGAAGACACCTGGTTTACTCCTGTTGTTCTAAGTGATTCTTAATATCAGCCCTCTATTTCTCAAGTTTCCTGATTTGGATATAAATTATAAGGTCACCTTAGTCTTAGGACACAAGAGCATGTTTAGGTTATCCATAAATTTAAAGATTCTGTAGAGTTTAGGCCAGTTTGGAAACTAGGAAATCAGTGATGCTTTGGGGTATATGTGGTTAAAACAACCCTGTTGCAGTTACACAGGTATCTAATCTTCCAGAAGCACCTAAAGAATCGCCACATTCTCTTTGGAATTCATTGTGTCAAAGACACCTCAGTAAACCACTTAAAATTGCTCAAATTGTTCTCCTTAGGATCTACCCACACTCCTGGAAATTGACCTGGTCTGGGCTAGCCTTTGATAGGTGAAAATAGAAGTGCCATTTGATTCACGGTATTCTATTTCTGCTGTTGACATATCTTGAGGCTTTTCTTCCTTATGAGAATAAGTCTTGCATATTAGAAAGAGGACATCATTTAATATGAATTCACTATCCCAGCAATCTCTAGCCTGATGCCAAGAAATCCACAAGTGCTTTAGAATTACTGCATGAGTACATGATTCCATATTTGCTCCTAGCATTGTCATACTGATAAATTCTATGTCTTTGCAAATAAACATACTAAAATTGTTCAATTTAAAATTGTTCAAAAAACTGCAGATGATTTTGTGATTAATAAAAGAATTGTAGCTTGTATGTACCACTTTGCCCGGAGCAGGAATAAAATAAGAGCACATAACCATTTAAATTCTCACACAAAGCCTCAATATCCCACCTCATTATGCAAGAATGTCTTTGAAGGCTATGGAATGGTTCATCCTGGTGGCTCTTACCCATTACTGGAGTAGACACTCAGGTATGGCACGAAGACTCTGTGACCAACCAGCAGTTGGTTGTCCAGAGGCAGAAGTACTAGTCCAGCAAATACCTGGGAGATTCAAAGAGGTCAATATCATGCCTGATTGGGCAGTTATCTGTCAGGGTCCATCAAGTTTCACCAAGTCCAGCCTCACTGAGGATGTGCTCAGCCATGGAGTGTTCAACAACAAAATTGGCCTGTGGATCCAAAATTTTATCTCTTTAAATGCATTCACAAAGCCCTTTTGCCAGAGTGCAATCCTGTTAGCTAGGACAACTAGGATGGGACACTTTCTACAATTTCACTAAACCACAATTCCCATCCCTTCTGTACCACTACACACATCTGTGTAGGTGACCTCAGACAAGATAAAAATCTTTATCACCTTTATACCAGATCCTTTATTGAAGAAAGAAGGAAAAAATAAATTGAGTAGTAGTTTTGAAGTAGTGTTGAAACTGGACAGTGTGTTATGAATGAAGGAATGAAGTAACTGTTCAATATAATGTCACTGGTAAGTGCCAAAAAAGTACTTCAAGTCAAAGGGAATAACTATTCTTCTATTTGGGGAAATACTTTGGTGTCTAGAGAATGCCAATTAATATAAACTGCTAAATATTTTAAAGACAATATAATGATAATATGGTTCCCCAAATGTAAACATGTTGTCACTAATGACTCTTCTGCTGGCTTTCCTATGTGTGTTATCCCAAAGTAGTTGTGATGATACCAAGACACACACTTGCTATTTTGCATAACATGCAGTTTGTTTCTAATAGAAATACAACAAATACCAAGATATGTAAAACATACAGATCTTGAATGTTTGATTATGCCCTTGGAATAAAAATCATAAGGATTGTTTTGAAACAGTGGTTATTAGAAAATGGATCTGGGGTATTCATTTTTATTTTTGAAAGGAATTATTTTTTATCTCCTGCTTGGCCCTAACATTACCAAAATTCTTCAGAGATACTATCAATCATGTAATATAGCCTAAATATACTTTTATCTTTTCACTGTTGATTTTGATAAGATATTTTTCATGCATTTGTAGGAATTCACATGCTCATATATTTTACAACTGTACAGAAACTCAAGTCCTGACCTTGAAATTTTGAAATATATTTTTCCATTTCTATGCAATTATATTGTGGTTTATGAAATACCATTTGTAGAATTGAGCAGAAGGTGACAATTCTAACTGGAAAGACAGCACTTTAAGTCCTTCATGCATGTGAAACAAACCCATGAGGTATAGGAAGCGAATCAGGTTGTTTGAGGCTGAAAACACAAATACAAGTAGCTACAAATGTGTCCTGAGCGAACAACTTGACCAGATGTGGGCCTCAAAATGCACACACATGTTCAACATTAAATATCTCATCAAAGGAGAATATTCTGAAAGAAGTACATGATTTCTAAATAATCCCACTCTGTTTATATCTCAATTAATAATTCCTCAGAGGACAAAATAGATTTCATGCAAAGTAGCTGTGCATGGGGAATAGTTGGAGAAATTTTCCTCCACCTTATATTGTAACAGAAAGGGCAATGGTGCTCTATGATGTATAAAATAACCGAGGCTGTACAAAAGGCTCGAGTAATTGGAAAAAGGGAAGTTGATGTTAGGGTGGCATCAGTGTGAAAATTCCATGACAAAAGACAGAAAAGATTCCTAAGAGAAAAGTAGGTGTCATCTTCTGCCCCTTGGGACAACAGAGATACTTTACTAGAGAAAAAAGAGAATAGGAATGGCATGACCTCCAGATAATAGAAAAGGAAAGAAAGTTAATAAGCATGTTAATTCCTTTTAATTCTTATCAAAAGTACAAACTTTCTAGCACTAATGATATGGAACACAATCTCTTCTTTCAAAAAGTTATTAAATTAGGGGAGAACCAGCAAGATGACGGCAGAGTAAGGAGCTCCTAGAGTCAACTCCTGCTACAGGGCAGTTAGCAAACACTCATAGCTCTCTGGAGCTGGCTGAAGCACCTGTTTGGGGGCTCCAGGAGACCAGAAAAGCATCCTGCAATGTCCTTGAAGGAATGGAAGTAGGAGCTGCCCATCTGCAGAGACGACTCGTAAGTAAAGCACTCCACGACCTGGAGGCCAGTGCCCATCCTCCACTGGAGGCACAAGCTGCCTCGGGAGCTGTTTCGTGGCTGGAATTGAAAGCTTCACTTTCCCAAAACAGGGAGGAAGAAACAGTTAGGCACCAGCTTCAGCTACTGAGGAGTAAATTCAGTGGGCTACAGTATAATCCTGAGAACAGCTAAAGTCTGAGCCTGTCCAAGTCGGAAAGAGGCCAGGAGACGCCATCTTAACTTCCGCGCCTACAATGAGGGGAAGCGGGACGGGCTGAGAATCCCAGAGGCTTCTTTCCATCCAGATCATATTGCAGGTCTAGCCTAGGCCCCAGTGCCACCTCCTGCAGGAGGGAAGCTGCGGGTACCTGCGCCAGCCTCTCCAGGAAATTACCAGCCAAGCTGTGGAGGCCGGTGATTATCCTACTCTGGCAGCAAGAGCTGCCCCAGGAATTATTCTTTGGCTGGAATTGGAAGCTCCAATTCCCAGTAACAGGGAAGGAGGAGGTGTTTGGCTGCTAATTTCAGCTACTGATTGGTAGAGTTGGCTGGCTAAGATATAACCCTGGGAGCAGCTGGGGTGTGAACCAGCCCAAGTCAGAAAGAGGCCAGTAGCTGCCATTTTTACTCCATTCCCAGCCTGGGGGGAAGCCAGGCTGACTGAAACTCTCAGGGTCTGCAGAAACCAATTTCTTTCATGCAGATCAGCCTGCAGCCCTAGCCTATGCTTCAGCCCTGCTTCTGGCAAGGAGGAGGCTGAGGAACCCTGTCCCAGCCTATACAGGAAACTGCAGGTAACTTTGGCTGGCATAGACTGAAAATCGGAAGTCTACCAGGGCAACTCTGGTCATCTTAGGACACCCACTGCATAGATTGCTGCCCACACCTGCAGCTCCATCCCAGCTCCAGGCAGGGGAGAAAGGGATATCATCAGTCTCTCTGGTCAACTACAGTCTAGGCCTGCACGATGTGGATTATTCCACACAACTGTGACTCTGTCGCTACCTCTTGGATAGGAGAAAGTTGGGAGAAGCTTCATCCATCCCTGGGGCAATGCACGCAGCTTGAGCCTTCACAGTTTATAGCACCAATTACATCCTTGGCTCCTACTGCACAACCATCAAGGGAGAAAGGGCAGGAAGCCCTCAACTAAAGAGAAAAACTGCACCCAGAAAAAATACTCTAATAAGCCAGATGCCAAACACCAAACAACAATTTCAATCCACACCAAGAAACAGGAAGCTATGGCCCAGTTAAAGGAACAAGGTAAGCCTCCAGATGACATAAAGGAGTTGAGACAACTAATTATAGATGCTCAAACAAATCTCCTTAATAAATTCAGTGAGATGGCTAAAGAGATTAAGGATATGAAGAAGACACTGGATGAGCACAAAGAAGAATTTGAAAGCATGCATAGAAAAATAGCAGATATTATGGGAATGAAAGGTGCAATAAATGAAATCAAAAGTATATTGGAGGGAAGCGGACTTGACTCAGTGGTTAGGGCGTCCGTCTACCATATGAGAGATCCGTGGTTCAAACCCCGGGCCTCTTTGACCCGTGTGGAGTCGGCCTATGCGCAGTGCTGATGCCCGTAGGGAGTGCCGTGCCACGCAAGGGTGTCCCCCGCGTAGGGGAACCCCACGTGCAAGGAGTGTGCACCATAAGGAGAGCCACCCAGGGCAAAAGAAAGTGCAGCCTGCCTAAGAATGGTGCCACCCACACGGAAAGCTGACACAACAAGATGATGCAACAGAAAGAAACACAGATTCCTGTGCTGCTGACAACAACAGAAGCGGACAAAGAAGACGATGCAGCAGACACACACAGAGAACAGACAACCGGGGTGGGGGGGGAGAGAAATAAATGAATAAATAAATGTTTAAAAAAAGTACATTAGAATCATATAATAGCAGATGTGAGGAGGCAGAAGAAAGGATTGGTGAGCTTGAAGAAATGACTTCTGAAAGTGGACATAAAAAAGAACAGATGAAGAAAAGAATAGAAAAAAATGAACAACGTATTAGGGAACTAAATGACAGCAAAAGGGATATATACATACATGTCATGGGTGTCCCAGAAGGAGAAGAGTAGAGAAAAGGGGCAGAAAGAATACTTAAAGAAATAATGGTAGAAAATTTCCCAACCTTATTGAAGAACATACCTATGCCTGTCCAAATGCACAATGTACTCCCATCTGAAAAAATCCAAATAGATCAACTCCAAGACACATACTCATCAGAATGTCAAATACCAGAGACAAAATGGATTCTGAGAGCAGCAAGAGAAAAGCAATGCATAACATATAAGGGATATCCAAATAAGATTAAGTGCTGATTTCTCACCACAAACCATGGAGGCAAGAAGACAGTGATCTGGTATATTTAAGATACTACAAGAGAAAAACTTCCAATCAAGAATCTTATATCCAGCAAGACTATCTTTCAAAAATGAGGGCGAAATTAGAATATTCACAGATAAACAGAAACTGAGAGAATTTCTAAGCAAGAGCCCAGATTTTCGGGAAATACTAAAGGATGTGCTAGATCCTGAAAAGAAAAGAGAGGAGAGAAGGGCCTGGAAGAGAGTCTAGAAATGAAGATTATATCAGTAAAAGTAATTAAAAGTGTCAAAAGAGTGGTAAAAATAAAATATGGCAGATGAAACTCAAATAGTCAGGAATAAACTTAACCAATGATGTAAAGCACTTGTATTCAGAAAACTGCAACTCAATGTTAAAACAAATTTAAAAAACTCTAAATAACTGGAAGAATATTCCATGCTCATGGATTGGAAGAGTAAATATCATTGAGATGTCAAAATTCTACTCAAATTGATATACAGATTTAATGTAAGCCTGATAAAAATTTCACCAGCATTAAAGAAAAAATTGAAAACATGATCATTAAATTTCTTTGGAAGGGTAAGGAGTCCTGAATAGCCAGAAACATCATAAAAGGGAAAAGTGAACCCTCATCTCCAGACTTTAAATCATAATACCTACCTATAGTGGTAAAAACAACATGTTACTGGCCTAAAAACAGACATAATAGACCAATGGAACCAAATTTATGGTTCAGAAACACACCTTCACAGGTATGGTCAAGTGAGCTTTGACTAGCCTGTCAAACTCACGCAGCTTGGACAGAACAATCCATTCAACAAATGGTGCTGAAAGAATTGGATATCCATAACCCCATAGCCGAAAGAAGGAAATAAGACCTGTAGCTCACACCTTATCCAAAAATTAACTCAAAATCAATCAAAAAACTAAAAATAAAAGCAAGAACCATAAAATTTCTAGAAGAAATTATTGAAAATATCTTCAAGATCTGGTGGTAGGTGGTAGATTCTTAAAGGAGATAAGAAGAGAAGTGAGTGGACTACTGATGTTCAATGTATGCAGATGTTTTAATTAGCATAACTCTAAAAGCGTGGAAATGTATAGAATGGATGTTAACACACAGTGAGTAATAGCTAGTTTATAAACAGAGATGTGACTGAAAATGGTAGTGAGGGATGTAAATGCCAATGGACCGAATGCAGTGAATAATCTAGGAACTGGACAGCACAGTAAACCAGTGGCTGGGTTTGTGTCAGTATTTTAGTACACAAAATAAGGTTTTTTTTTAGTGATTGTTTGGGGCTTAAGTTAAATAAGATATTCAGAGCAAACTGAGTTAGACATCTTAAGCATTTTCCCTAATGCTTAATTGTTTCCTTTGTCTCTTAAGTAAGGATGATAATAAATAACCCATTAGGTATCTGTGAGGCTTAATTGAGTTAAGGTTAAGGGTTTTGAAACATAAGAGTTATTAAGAAATATAATTATTTTTATCTTTTCTGTATATCTATACTGCCAACTTTCACACTGGATCCATTATATTTTTCCCTAATTTGTCTCCTTTCCTCTTTTTTTCTCTTGTTCTTCCTTCACCTCATTTATACTTTTCCCTCATTTTGCCTTCTTTTTTTTAAGATTCATTTTTTATTTATTTCTCTCCTCTTCCCTCCCACCCCAGTTATCTGCTGTCTGTGTCCATTTGCTGTGTGTTCTTTTGTGTCCACCTGTATTCTTGTCTTGTCCACCAGATTCTGTGTCTCTTTTTGTTGCATCATCTTGCTGCATCAGCTCTCTGTGTGTGTGGCGCCACTCCTGGGCAGGCTGTACTGTTTTCATGCTGGTGGCTCTCCTTATGGGGTGCACTCCTTTAGCGTGGGGCTCCCCTAAGTGGGGTCACCCCTGCATGACACGACACTCCTTGTGCACATCAGCATTGCACACGGAGCAGCTCATCACACAGGTCAGGAGGTGCTGGGTTTGAACCTTGGACCTCCCATATGGTAGGCGAATGCTCTATCTGTTGAACCAAATTCACTTCCCTTGCCGTCTTTTTTTGCCCCTTCTCTCCTTATTAAAATTCTACCTCACTGGTGGAACTTAAGCGTGTACACGTTGAGAGTTTGTTTTCAGGTACTCCATGATATTTTAAAGCCCAAACAAATACCAGTTGGATTCCAGCTACTCACTCTTCCTTTCCTCCACCCTTAAAGTTACCCAATCCCAAAAGAAGATAGAAAACATTTCCAATAAATGCTTCTGCCACTGGGTGGTGCTCAGAGTACACACTAAATGTTCATGTTTATGTGACTTCATTTTACTAACAGCCAAGGTTTATCTAGAAACCATGGAGCATTTAAAAACTTCAGATTTGGCTGAGAGAGGAGAGGTGCTATTGATCAGAGAAAAATGATAGCTGAGGGTAGTATTATCTATGATACCTGAGATTCAGTACCACCCATCATGTTGAATAGGTATGGGACCCATCTAGGTTGGTAATATATAAACATAGCTAATGGTTATGTCTTTAAAGTGTGTGTTCTCCTGGAGTACCCCACATGGATTTGGGAAGAAAATGGCTAAGTTAAATCCCTGACCTAAATTATTACTACCAATGGGTGTATTTAATAATGCTACATAGAATTCGTACTTCTCAAAGGAGAGTGGGATGACTTTTCAGTTCAGGTACAAAAGTGAAATTTATTTGTATTGTCAAAAGAATAGTTTTACAGGGCTCTTTCCACAACTTCAAGAAAGAAAATAAAATAATGATTAAGAAAGAGACAGAGTGGCATCAGTCATATCATGCTAGAAAGCTGAAATGACCTGGAGAGGTCATTGAAAGAATACAATTTGCCAATATGTCTGTGTTTAATGTCTGAATTTTAAGCACTTACGTTTAAAAAAACTGACATTTTCTATTCTTAACATTCTTAAACAAGGAAGCTGCAGTCCCAGCATAGATGATGTGGGAGCAAGAGCACTGAGTAATACATAGAAGAGAATCAGAAACAGTAGGACATATGCTGGATAATAAAAGAAATAATATCTTAACCACATATAGTTAACCATACTTGGATAAGTTATTTCACTAACTTCTTGTGTAAGGATATAAATTTTAATGTCTGAAACACACTGTATAAGATTCCTTCTGTCCCTAATTCATTTACATTTATTGATCCCTTAACATGAACTAACACTTAATTAGGCATTGGAGATACAGCCACAAATAACACAGTTAAAGTAATATACCCTGTCCACCCTCAACATATTTACACTTGCTATAGATAAGCATGGTCCCCAAGAAAATGTATGGAGGGGTTGCTAAAAGTTTTATTTGCAAATATACTGAGGTCTTGCTCTTCACCACTAGGCATTTAGAACTCTAAGAAATTTCTACTCTTAATCTGCATTGGGACTAGTTATTGTTTTTATTGCACTTTTAATTTCAAAATATAGGTTCAATAATTTTTTACATAAATTATCCTTCCAGGCATTGTTACGAAGTACTGATTTCCAAATTTCACTCCCTATTGTCTTTAGGTCTCATGGTGATACCTGTGAGAAACAACTGTGGGAGGTAAGGGTAAGGAACAATGTTTGGAGGATTCCAGGCTCAATTTCTACTCTACAGAAACAAGTTTTATGTCATGGGGTTCCATGTAAGTTTTCATCAAGAAAAAAAAGCAGTTTAGGAAACAACTGGTATAGAAAGTTGTATTAGTCAGGGTCCTCCAGAGAAAAAAACTGACATATATTTTATGAGACTTGTAGGAATTGGCTCACACAACAGTGGGGACTGGCAAATCCCAATTCCATAGGGCAGGCTGCAAGTTGGGAACTCTGATGAGGGTTTTAATGTATTTCCCAGGAGAAGCTGGCTGGCTGAAGTAGAGAGAGAAGTCCTTTCTGGTTGCTAGAATCATCATGGGTTTTCTCTTTATGACTTAAACTGATTGGATGAGACTTCTCTCATTGTTGAAGACAATCTCCTTTGTTGACTGTAGATGTAATCAACCATAGATGCAATCAACTGACCAATGATTTAAATCCATGAAACATCCTCACAGTAACAATCAGGCCTGGGCTTGTTCAACCAAACAACTGGACACCATGATCTATCCAAGTTGACACATGAACTTAACCATAATGTCACTATTACCCTAAGTGATCAACTGGAAAAATTTTGGCTTCCTGGCCCTTTGACTTTATGCTTTGCTGGTTTAGAGGTCTTAGTTCCAAAGGGAGGAGTGTTTCCACTAGGAGACACACAATGATTCCACTGAATTGGAAGTTAAGACTGCCACCCAGCCAATTTTGGGCTCCTCATGTCTCTGAATCAGTAGGCAAAGTAGGGCATTACTGCATTGGTTGACTTGGTTGATCCTGATTACCAAGGGGAAATAAGACTGCTACTGCAAAATGGAGGTAAAGAAGAGCATGTCTGGAATACAGGAGATACTTTAGGGCATCTTTTAGTAACATCATGTCCTGTGATTAAAGTCAATGGGAAACTACAAAAACCCAATCCAGGCAGATCTACCAATGACCCAGACCTTTCAGTAATAAAGGCTTGGGTCACCCTGGCAGACTATGAAGTGCAACTATCTCACGTGTTCTTTGAGGGTAAAATGAGTATGGAATGGAAAGTGGAAAAAAGGTAGTTATAAATACCAGTGGAGCAGTTTGGCATTATTTATTAATTCCAAAAATAGATATTGGATTATGTTTGTGAACTGGTCTTTTCCTTTGGGCATATTAGTTTATATTGGATTCAGAGGTTTACTTGATTAAATAATGATTAAAACTTTGATTGGGTCATGTCAATAGGATGTGCATCCCCACCCCCTTGGTGGGTAGGGACTCAGAGAAAAGACATGGCAAAGACAGAGTTGGGAGTCTTGAGCTGGAGCCCCAGGAAGTAAGCACACAGAGGAGCTTGGTTGTGAGGAAAGACAAGCCAGCCCCAGGAAAAGAGGAAACCAGGAAGCCTGAACTCTGGAAGACATCAACAGCCATCTTGCTCCAACACATGACAAAAGACTGGTGAGGGAAGTAACTTATGCTTTATGGCCTGGTAATTGTAAGCTTCTACCCTAAATAAACACCCTTTATAAAAACCAACATATTTCTGGTATTTTGCATCAGTACCCCTTTGGCTAACTAGTACAATGAGCTATGACCATGTGACCAGTTACAGAAATGAGGACTGTAATTATTATCAGTATATCTTCTTTTATTTTGTTATAAATATATTTTGTGTGTATACATATATATATATAAAACTTTGTTTTCTCCTCTTTTTTATCCCTTATCCTATAATAAAAGTTATATGAACTTTATATTATAGTATTTACATTACAATATGTCAAGGATAAAAGTGAATATCACTCAAGGACTTGCATCCTCTTCTGGAAAAAGAATTAGAGCATTTTCAGTCATATGCAGGACAATTGTATCGTGTTAGGATGACTATGTTTTTGCCTTTGCCTTTATTTGGAAATTAAGAACAATTTAAGGAGATGATATAGGTGCCGAATTGACAAAGGGAGGATTGTGATGGTTAATTTCATGCATTAACTTGGCTAGCATATGGTGTCCAGTTGTTCAGTTGAGCAAGCAGTGGTCTGATTGTTCTTGCAAGGGTATTTCATATATGGGTTTAGATTGCAGCTATGCTGATTGAATCTAAAATCAACAAAGGAGATTGCCTTCGGCAATGGAGGGAATCATCTTATCCAATCAGCTGGAGGTCTTAAAAGCCAGAACTAAGGATTTCAGGAATCAGACAGAATATCTGCCTCAATTTTAGTTAGCCAGTTTTCCCTGGTGAATGTGGACTTGCCAGGCTTTGGAATCACCTTTATTGGAATTTCCAGCTTGCAGACTGCCCTATGGAATTCAGGCTTGCCAGCACCCACAGTCACATAAGCCAATTTCTTATTATAAATCTTTACATATATGTATATAAAGGTATATCTATGAATATATCCTGTTGTTTCTATTTCTCTGGAGAACCGTGACTACTACAAACCAAGGATCATCATCGATTGCCAGCAACCACTAGAAGCTAGGGGAGAGGCATGGAATGTTTTTTCATGCAGAACTTCCTGGAACTGTGCCAACACCTTTATCTTGGACTTCTGAATTTCTCATTGGTGAGACAATATACCTCTCTTGTTTTAAGCCACTAAGTTTGTGGTATTTGCAAGTCCTAGAAAGCTAATAAAGCTATCAGGAATAATTTTACTTCAAATTCACCTCATGAATTCAGTAGCAAAATTAGTGATCAGACTCTCCACATATTTTGCAATATCTTGAAAACTGCAACAGACAGACCAAGTAAACATCAACCCTAATAAAGAGTGTTCCAGAATGATGACACTACAGAGTCCTTCAGTCTTCCTTCCAGTATTTCCTCTTCTGCCACTGCTGATGCTTTGGGATTGCCAGGCTCAACGTGATTCATGCCTGGCACTACTTAATGACTGCTCATGAATGGTCCTACTCGTGACTGCCAAAGACCTTTCAGGACTGAACAAGAGCCAAGAGTTATGAGATGGACTGGCAGGGATTGTGCTCTGTACATCTAAGCACTTCCTGAAAGATGAAATAGGACAAGATGTGTGGGAGAAAGCAGACAAAAGAGGGAGAATTCCTGGTCAGAGTTAACGTTGGATGTGTAGCAGGGATCAAAACCATCTAAGAAAGACTTATACAATAGGACTCTTAAGTCCTAATGATTATTGGCCAAGATAGGAAAAAAGGAGAAAATGAGTTATTTTGTCAATCTATTGAAAGCAATCCTTCTCCTAAGCAGTATCTGCCCATGCAAAATTAGATAAATGGATACTGACAGGGCTTGGTACATTATTATCAATACTATGATAATGAAAGTAAAAGCGGGTGTTTTGGAAAGATGATTGCATTGTTCCTACAAATATAAATAAATAAATAAATAAAGATTTATTTTTATTTATCTCCTCTCTCCCCATTGTTTTTGTGCTCACTGTGTGCTTTCTGTGTCTGCTCATCTTCTCTTTAGGAGGCACCAGGAACAGAACCTGGGACCTTGGACCCTCCATGTGGGAAAGAGGTGCTCAATCGCTTGAGCCATCTCAGTTCTCTGCTTTGCTGTGTCTCTCATTGTCTTTCCTCTTTGTGTCTCCTTGTTGCACCACCTTGCTGTGTCAGCTCACTACACCTGCCCATTGCTCCAGCTCACTGTCTTGCTCGACTTCTCTAGGAGGCACTGGGAACTGAACCCGGGACCTCCTATGTGGTAGATGGGGGCTCAATCACTTGAGTCACATCCACTTCCCCCTACAAATATGTTTAATATTTGAAAGGGATATTTAATTCAAAGAGATATAATTTAAAAATGTATGAACTAGAAGATACTGCCTCAATGAATGATAAGATGGAAAAGACAGCTTCTACCTGGGTCACACCTTTCTCTGTTCAGAAAGTTCCTTGACATCCCCAATCTTATCTCCTCTCTCTTTTTTTTTTTTTTAAGATTTTTTTAATTTTTATTTATTTAATTCCCCTCCCCTCCCCCAGTTGTCTGTTCTCTGTGTCCATTTGCTGCGTCTTGTTTCTTTGTCCGCTTCTGTTGTCGTCAGCGGCACAGGAAGTGTGGGCGGCGCCATTCCTCCGCAGGCTCCCTCCTTCGCGCTGGGCGGCTCTCCTTATGGGTGCACTCCTTGCGCGTGGTCCCCCACGCGGGGGGACACCCCTGTGTGGCACGGCACTTCTTGCATGCATCAGCACTGCGCATGGGCCAGCTCCACATGGGTCAAGGAGGCCCGGGGCTTGAACCGCGGACCTCCCATGTGGTAGACGGACACCCTAACCACTGGGCCAAAGTCCGTTTCCCTATCTCCTCTCTCTTGACCACAATCATATTCTCTAGTTTCAACACACATGTTGGGCATCATTTCACTCCCTTACAATTCTTATTAGTGCTATTACTATTAGCTTTATTTCTCCTCCTTCCAATTTGTCTCTCACCCAATGTAAAGATTTATCTTAATTATCTGCTGTTTCCATGGCTAAAAACATTGAATGTGTTTACCTATGTGTCTTGGTCTGCCAAAGGGCTTCCGATGCAAACTACCAGAATTGTGTTCACTTTTATAAAGGGGGCTTATTTGGGGTAAAAGCTTATTGTTGCAAGGCTGTGAAAAGTACAACTCAAGGTGCCTTAAAAAAAGGTGCTTTCTCACTAAAATTTACTGTTGATCCTGGCATGTTGCCACTTGGTGCTTAAGTGATCCTGTAGTCCTCTCTCTCCTGGCATAGGGCTTGTCTCCTAGGGCTTCTGTTCTTGCAGCTCAGCTGTGGACAAAATTGGTGTCTTTTCTCTCACATGGCAGAATCAAATATGCTGGCTTGCTTTTTCTTCTGTCTGTCTGATGAATTTCCTTTTATATAAGACCCAGCAAGCGAGTGGGGATTCAACCTGAGCTCTGCCTCACTGACTTAGTACAATAAAAAATCCCTACCACAATCTTAACAGTTCTATTTAACAGATAATATAATCAAAAGACCCTCAAGTGAACCTAATGAAATCAAAGGGAATCACACCTGGAGGAACAGATTAGTTTACAAACATCTTTTTCTCTTTTTGGGATTCATAAAATAATCTCAAACTGCCGCACTATGCATTAAATCCAAACTTCTTAGCCACAACTTAAGTTTCTTCTCAATATAAACTAATCTACCTTTTCAGTTTTACCTTCCACCAATCCGATAAATAATCCATGCGCTCCCAAACCTTAGAGGGTATGTTTTCAAACTTACTTGACATTTCCTTTCATTACTCTATAACTTTCTCATTCTGTACCCCCAACTGCTATATTGTCTTCATTTTCTATGTATTAAAATAATATCTGTATTAAAGTTTACACACTTCCCTGATCATCTGTAATAGAATTTGTCCCATCTTTAATAAATTCTGACAGCATTTTCATATCATTCATTTGAAGGTGCACAACTCATTGAATTGTAGTTATTTTTGAAATCATAAAACCATAAAAATTTTACATAAAACAAACTTAGGAGATGCAGTTTTCCATATATCTCTAACTTGCTTTGATCAGAAGATTCAACAGGGATGGTATATCTTGTAAATATAGATTCCTAAAACCCACTCCAAATTTACTTAGAAAATTTAGAGGAGCAGTCTGGACATCTGTATTTTTTATTTTATTTTATTTTTTATTTATTTATTTTTCTCTCTCTTTATTTTTTTTACATGTTACGTTCAAAAAATATAAGAGGTTCCCACATACTCCCTACACCCCTCACCCCACTCCTCCCAAATCAACAATCTTTTTCATCATCATGGGGCATTCGTTGCATTTGGTGAATACATTTTGGAGCACTGCTGCACCACATGGATAATGGTTTACATTGTAGTTTACACTCTCCCCCAGTCCACCCAATGGGCCATGGAAGGACATACATTGTCCAGCATCTGTCCCTGCAGTACCACCCAGGACAACTCCAAGTCCTGAAAATGCCCCCACATCATATCTCTTCTTCCCTCTCCCTACCCTTAGCAGCTACTGTGGCCACTTTCTCCACATCAATGCTACAATTTCTTCCATTACTTTTCACAATAGTTCCATAGTAGATATCAGTAAGTCCACTCTAATCCATACTCTATTCTTCCATCTTGTGGACCCTCAGATGGTTATGTCCAGCTCACCTCTATATCAAGAGGGACTTAGATTTCACATGGATGATGAATGCAATTCTCCTGCTTGCAATTGTAGGCACTCTTTGTCTCTCTGGTGTGGTGGTTAACCTTCTTCACCTCCCTGTTAGCTGGCCAGGGTAAGTCTAATAAACCAGAGGGTAGGAGTTGCAAGTCTTCTGAGGCTCAGGACCTGGCTGTCACATGGAAAGCCCAGAGATTCAGGTCTCCTGAGTATACACCAACCCCAGCACCAACCACAGATCCAGTAAAAGTGACAGAAGAGGCATGCATGGAAAGGTCACATCTGTGTCAAACTCAATCTCACTCAGGAACACAAAATCCACAGAGGGCCAACTGGCATGACACTGAACTCCAGAGCCATATGCCATGACCTTAGAACCTGTGGATCTCTGTAGCCCTCAGGAGAACCAGTACCTGGGCTTCTATCTACTTTGGCTGTCTCTGGGACCCTGCTGAGGAGTGTTTACGTGCTACCCCTCTAATGACCTCCTGACTCTTTTTTTGGAGACTCATAGCCATATAAACTCATTTCTCCTTTCAATTTCCCCCTTTTATTCAAGGTCAAAAAACATTTTTTTAACACCTGGTATTACATGAAGTCTGAGATATTCTGCTGGTTTGAGTTGACCCTTTTATTCTAGGTCTTTTTCTAGTTATATCATCAGCTGGTGCTTGGTAGTAATCCCTAGGCACCAAGGAGGCTCATCCCCAGGAGTCATGTCCCACGCTAGGGGGAAGGTAATGCATTTATATGCTGAGTTTGGCTTAGAGAGTGGCCACATTTGAGCAACTTGGAGGCTCTCAGGAGGTAACTCTTAGGTTAGGCACCCTACAGCTCTAGGCCTAGTTCATATTTCAGGCACACAGGCTCATAAGTATAGTCATCAGTATCAAGGGCTCATTGTTGGACTATCCTTCTTTATTGGCCTTTGCCATTGCATTTGGGGGATTGTTGCTGTTCCATTGGGGAATGTGATAGAGCTTCCCTGGGTAGGAACTCAGCACTCCCTCAGTTGTCATTTTTAACTGTAACCACTATGAAAATATCCAAATATTTTTATGTACCCTGTTTACATGCCCTGGAGAACTCCCTACCAACCATGTGCCCCCCATCAATAACACCCCACACCAGTGTTCCTCCCCTGCCATAGTTGAACCTCTCTGTAAACTAATATCCTGCATATAGAAAGAACTCCTACATCTCAAAAATGAAAAGACAAACAGCCCAATTTAAAAATTGCCAAGAAACTTAAATAGACACTTCTCCAAAGAAGAAATACAAATGGGTAAAAAGCACATGAAAAAAATGCTCCAAATCACTAGCCGTTAGGGAAATATAAATCAAAACTTCAATGAGATACCATTTTACTCCCATAAGATTGGAGCTATGAAAAAAAACAGAAGACTACAAGCTGGAGAGGATGTGGAGGAACGGGAACACTCATCCACTGCTGGTGGGAATGCAGAAGGATCCAGTCGTTCTGGAGGACAGTTTGGCGGTTTCATAAAAAACTAGCTATAGATTTTCCATATGACCCAGCAATTCCACTGCTGGGTATATACCCAGTAGAACTGAAAACAAGGACACAAACTAATATATGCACATCAATGTTCATAGCAACATTGTTCACTATTGCCAAAAGTTGGAATCAACCCAAATGCCCATCAACAGATGAATGGATAAATAAAATGTGGTATATGCATACAATGGAATACTACTCAGCTTTAAGAACAAATACACTACAAATACATGTGATAACATGGATGAATCTTGAGAACCTTATGTTGAGTGAAGCAAGCCAGTCACTGAAGGACAAATACTACATGACATCTCTGATATGAAATAAGTAAACCAAGCTGTCTCAGAGAACTAGAGACTGGATGATAGGCTTAAAGAAAGTTGGGGGGAGATGAAGGTTGTGAGCTGACACGTGCCTGGGTGAAATCTATGATAAGCTGGAGGTAAGTATTTGTAAAAGGAAGGGATAAAATGGGGCCATAGGGATACCTTTGGGTGGAGCTTTGAGGACTTGAGGGGGGTTAGGGATGGGAGAATGGGTCAGGTGGCCCAAGAAATTGGGGGGAGGGGGACATTTGGACATAGGAGATGTCAGGTATGTGGTGGAAACTATAATGTTGAGAAACCTTGTTAGAAAACATAGTAAGGAAGTTTACCTGTTTAAGGTGCTTAAGGGGGTACATCTGACACAGGATTAGCTTCTAGGGAGTATGTGAATGCTCATTTTGTCATAGTGGGTTATATCATTGGGTGGAGACCCATACAATGAGTGTGAAGGTATACCCACATCCTGGGGAGGACTCCAAGAGAGGGAATTGTGTTTCTCGAGAGAACTGGTGGCTCCCAATGGGTTAGGGCAGTCAAGTATATCAAGTCCTCAACATTGTAGCAAGTATCTGTGAATATGGTCCTTCAAGTAATGAAGATTGATTGTCACTGTGGGCGCTGTGGGGAGGGGGAGAGAGGTATTGAATAGATGGAATAAGGGTAACTGTGGGGCAATGGAAGTGTTCCACAGATCATGCAATGATGGATATAGGACATATTAAATTACACCAAAAAATGTATAAAAGTCTATAGGCTGAAATGTAAACCATAATGTAAAACATAAGATAACTAAAAATTTGGAAAATTGTATATTCTAAAATATAAACCATAATGTAAACCAAAATGGAACCTTGGTTGAAAGCCATGTTTCAATATCTGTATATCAACTGCAGCAAATATAATACAAACATGTGAAAATATCAATGCTGGGGAAGAGACAAAGTGTTTGATGTTGGATATGTGGGAGTACCCTATATTATATATGTGAATTACTGTGATCTAAAACTTTTGTGAAAATGTCTCATAACAATGCAATGTGTTGGTGAGTTGATGTGTGGGACCTCTGTATGATGTTATGAATGTTTGCTTTACAAGTTCACAACTTTTACCATATACTTATTGTTTATATATGTTCATATATAAATAATATAATAATAGTGTGGGTTGGGGGAAATATACCAAATGTAAGATACTTTGGTTAGTAGTAATATTTTAAGGATGCTCTTTAATCAGTTAAAAATGTTTCACAACAATGCAGGGCATTGGAGGTAGAGTGAGGGATGAGGACCCTGTATGATGTTATATATGTTTTTAAGTTCACAACTATTACTACACATTTATTGTTTATGTATGTTTATATTCAATAAATTTTTAAAAATTAAAAAAAAATAAATAAATAAAACTTTTGTGAAGACAAAACCAATAATTAGAAATAAAAAGAAAGAAAGGACTTAGACACTGAGGAAGAAATGAAAGAAATTGCCTTGCCACTGTACATACAGGGCAACACCTATTGCAGTGATGAAAGGCACAACATCAAAAACAAAGCTTTTTCATTTTTTCATTTTTTGATACCTCAATTTATTTTCACTTTGTTTAATTTTTCTAAATTAGTATGTATTCTATATCTAACCTTTAAACCCATCACTGTATTCCACTTTACTAATAATGGAACCTAGCAATATATTACGCTTCATTTTTGGGCATCTGTATTTTTAATCATGTCCCAGGTGAGTACATAGCACTCAGATTTGGGAGACACAGGCCCAGCATAATCCCTTTATTACATAGGCGAGGTGACTTCAGTCTCCTGTTTGAAAATAACCACCATGTCCAGAGATCATATGGGTAGGTCAAGGCAGAGTGATAAACGAGGCCCAGGAAACATGACCTTTCCACTGCATAACCATCTCATCCACCATCATGAGCCTGAAGGAAAGGAACTGGGTCTTTTTTCCTTTCCTGTGGTGTTTGGCATAATAAATTGCACAAGGCCACTAGATAAGTGTATGGTGGATTAATTTGGGGGATGTAGATTACAGATTCCATATTCACAGCTTCCAAATAGGTTAACAAAAATATATTACTTGACACAAATAGTTTCATAACCAAGAACACCAGATTTCAGAGACTCTAAAATATTTTCATTTCAACTTGACACCTGCAAAATATGTACAGTCAAGTTCTCTCTGGTGCAGCATCTGTGGACCTGAGAAGTAAATAAAGCACAGGCGGATGGGAAAAGACCAGTCCCATGATAAACACCAGAGGGAGCTATGGGTTTTGAAAAGAGGAAACAAATAGAAAAGGCATCATGGATGTCAGAGCATATTTACTTGGGAAATAATGAGCACTCTTATTTGTCATCCTGTGATATAAGACGGTTTGGTTCACAATTAAACCTCTCTGTTTTTATAGTGGTGTTCTTTAAAAAGAAAAAAAGAAGCTCAATTGTACCTTCTTGGCATCAGCATTTTTCCGTCTTTGCTGTGTCCCTGCGCTTGTTTTGATCTGACAAGCTTAATGTCATTTGATAGGATGAAAGCAGACCATTTTCTGAGAGCTGAGTGCTTCAAGGGCACTCATCCATTTTGTGAGGAATTTCTATCCCCTTCTAGTACCTTTATCGTTTTTGCTTTAGCTAAAAGAATAAAAATGAATACATTATAAGGTTTGAAATCCTTTCAGGAAAATTTTTTTAACTCTTCATAACATCTAACATATATAGACAGAAAGCTATGTTAAATATAATAATGCATTTAATTGAACTGAACAGAAACTAGCATTTAACAAGAACTCACTACATACCAATCACTATATTAAGGATTTTGCACATGTCATCCAAGTATTTGACTTAATATCCACAATATTTAATAGTCTTTTGTTTAATAGCCACAGGAACTCCATTAGAGGGGTACTTTTATTTCAGTTTTAAAGATTAGGAAGCTGAAACTTATAAATGTGAATTAACTTTGTCAAAACAAAACATCATTAAATGGGTAAGTCTTGGTTCGAATTCTGATCTACCTGACTCCAAACCTTAAGCAATAACTCTTTGCCACTCAAAGTGTGTTTGTAGGTCCAAGCTCAACATCACCTGACAGCCTATTAGAAATGCAGGCTATCAGTCCCACCCCCAAAGTCTACAGAGCCAGAATCTGCATTTTAACAAGTCCTTTGCATGATTTGTAAGCACAAAGGTCTAGATGACCAGCCCTCTTTTAGAGCTCAGTGACATATACATCATTACATTTAGTAGTCTGAGGTATATAAACTAAACTGGTAGCTCCAAACATGATTTTTAAAATCAGAGCAATACCTTATATCACTTCTATTTGTTTGAAAATGTAGTTAGATTATGAAACTTCTGGGAATATGTGAGTAGTGTGCATCTATTATTTACCAACAGAAACAAACATTCTGGGAGTTCTTCATGTTGATATAAGATTCCGTGAGTTTCTATCTGGGAGGCTGAGATAAAAAGGCTTCTCTGCCTTCCAGGAACTTAGAGTTACATTTAACTATCTGTTTTAGAGTATAAAATAAAGCCTTTGATTAAAAAAAATAATGTTTAAATCAAGATCACCTCATTTCCCCCCCCACCTCCATTTCTTACCAAATTTTCTCCTTCCTTTTCTTTCATGAACACCGAGATATTTCTGCTGTTTCCTGAGGAAAGTGGACTCCAAGGTCCTCCAATATTGCTTAATCTCTCGTTCATCCCTCAGGGAGTGATTGAGTAAATGAACGTCCTTGGAGTTTAAGAATTATCTAAATCATATCATAAGAAAGGGCCATACGTCTTAGCCTTTTCATTATAACTAATGAGCTACTCTACCTCCCCAAAGGAGAGGTTGGTTCAAATAAAAAGCTCTGCAGGAATATAAAGAAATAAATTTAAATTTTGCAAAGAATAGATTCTAGGGAGGCATGCCCCATAGCCCGTATAATGTTTCTTAATGGAAATGAGGATCTGAAGGAAGCAAAAGAGTTTAAAATCACCCTCCAGACTAAATTCTCTGTCCTTTTATTAGGGTCAGTTTCAAATGGCCATGCTTAGGCTGTGATTGCTGGTTATTTTAAAAATCCAGAAAATTTTTCATGGCCAAATGGCATGCTTTAAATAAGAAGTGTTTACTGAAAAGAGTATTTCATTTTGTTAATTCTTTTAAGACAACCCTAATACTTCCAGGTGATCAAGAAAAATGGCAAAAACAGCTGAACATAATGGGCTAGGAATTTTTTTCTTTCACTCTCAAGTCATTTTAAAAAGCAAGAATTGAACCACTGTCTTCAGAACTTAAGTCTCTCACTTCCCTCCATTCTCTTTGCTTCCTTGTTGATTAATTTTCCTGATCAGACAGCTTTATCTGTTTTCAAGATCTCTTGATGTCAAGAAGCACAAAGAGACTCTTAGCTCCATCTTTTTCTTTTCATCATTCTTGAACCTTTGGTGGCGTTTTGCACCATCATTTACAATGAGGGCATCAGCCAAACGTAAGATGCTATAATCACCACAGTCACTAGCATTAGGTGTTGGTGCTGAGCTGAAAAAGGCAACAAATTTATTTGATTCAGCTGACCTGGGATCATTGACGAATTTTAAGAAAGTATTTTTCTATCCAGGAAAAGGCAAAAACATATTTTCAATGGCTTCTATTGCTCAGAAAGTTGTAGTTTTTTTAAAATCAAGAAACAAGACAGTATTTGATTGTAATAAGGCAACAACTTCTTCTCTGGAAATAAAAATCATTTTTATAATGTAATGTCACCTTTTCTTCTTTTTTCATTGTTCGTGTTATAAGGCATTGGCTGCAAAAAAGAAAGAATATACATCAGTAACCTTCAATTCAATTCCCGATTAGGAATCTTAGAAGCTGAATACAATATTAAATATAAAGCAGTTCAATTCTCATATTTTATTGATGCAGCATCTGAGATATAGAGGAGTAAAGTACTCCTCTCATTCGTCTGGTTGTTGAAAGAATCAGGCCTATGAATGCAAATGGTCATTCCATTCTATTTTTAAAAAATATATTTTTATTACAGAGGTTGTGATCTTGCAAAACAATCATACAGAGGTGTAGATTTCCCATAGAACATTCTTTCACTAACACACCACACCATGGTGGAACATTTGTTACAGATTATGAGAAAATATCATCAGACTTTTACCACTAACTATGGTCCATAGGATAAATTTGACACACTTTTTTCAACACAGTACAGCTTTGGCATTGTTGCAAGAACATTATAATATTGCTGTTAACTACAGTCTATAGATCACTACATTTGTAGATTTTCCATGCTTCTCCATATTTCCACCACCCTGCAATATTGATGTACACCTGCTCTAGCTTATGGAAGGACTCACTTGCATTTGTACCCTCAACAATAGCATCTAAAAGAATCAAATATGTAGGAATAAACTTAAGCAAGGATGCAAAGCCCTTGTATTCAGAAAACTATAATGCACTGTTAAAAGAAATTTTAAAAGACCTAAATAATTGGAAGAACATTCCATGCTCATGGATTGGAAGACTAATACCATTAAGGTGTCAATTCTACCCAAATTGATATAGATTCAATGCAATCCCAATAAAAACTCCGCCAGCATTTTTTAAACAAATGGAAAACACAATTATCAAATTTATCTGGGAGGGTAAGAGGCCTGGAATAGCCAGAAACATCTTAAAAAGGAAAAGTGAAGTTGGAGGACCCTCGCTTCCAGACTTTGAATAATATTACCTAACTACAATGGTAAAAACAGCATGGTCTTGGCATAAAGATAGACGCATAGACCAATGGAACCAAACTGATGGTTCAGAAACAAACCCTCACATATATGGCCAAGTGATTTTTGACAAGCCTGTCAAACCCTCCCTGCTAGGACAGAATAATTTATTCAACAAATGGTGTTGGAAGAACTGGATATCCAGAACCAAAACAAAGAAAGAAGACCCCTATCTCACACCTTATACAAAAATGAACTCAAAATGGATTCAAGACCTAAATATAAAAGGAAGTACAATAAAGCTCCTAGAAGAAAATGTAGGGAAATATCTTCAAGACCTGGTGGTAGGTCGTGGATTCTTAAAAATTCCATTCTATTTTGATCACACTATGAAATAAATTGTGACTCAAGTTTCTTGCTTTCTACCTAGCTCCTCATGAAAAAAGAATTAAAACAAGAGAAAGGACATCAAATTCAACAATTTTTTTCTCTCTCAGTAGACAAGGTTTATATTTCTTCCCAACGAAGATCCTGAGAGTGGATGACAAATAGAAGAAGTCATAAAATATGGACCACTTTTCAGATAAGAGATCAAAAACAACTTCAACCATGGAACAGACCCTGTTAAAGGAGAGCATTCATTTTATTGACCAATAGGAGTCAGTAAGATAAGGGCAAGTCTTCATCTCCACATAAGGATTATCTGAGAAAGCACAAACCTGAACAAAAACAGAAGGATTCAGGAAGGACTGAGAAGGGCCTTCAAGATTTCATTACTATAATGCCACTGGCCAAATTGGATCTGAAATTTTATTCATGCCATAATTACTTAAAATAAGACCACAAACAGTTGTCTTAGAAGGTAAACAATTCAGTAAGAACATGAGACTTCAAGGCAAAAAACAAAGAAGCAAAACTACAACAAAAATTATGAGAAATCCCTCTTGCAATGTGAAATAATTATTTTTAAATTATCAAGCAACGGAATACTGGGGATTACTGGTGTCCCCTTAAAGTGAATATTTCAGTGTAAGATGTTTTACCTGAGTCAAGGTGTGCATAATCCTAGGGACACAGGATTATGTGCTAGTCATTCTGTTTGCTAACATACAGGATGTGATAGTCATTCTGTTTGCTCACACATCCTGTTTCATTTGCTGCTCTTATCTATACTGCCCTGTGCCTTGGAAGGTTATCCTAAGTACAATGCATCTCCCAGACTCCCTTGTTGGCTTCTATTGTTGTTCAGCCAATGAGTAGTGCTAACTGGAGATCAGTGAAGGGAAGAACTGGAGTGACTTACTGGTATTCTACTATAGACTTATTGTGATTCTAGCAATGGAAGAAATTATATCATTAATGTGGATACAGTAGCCAGTGGACTTGCTGAAGGCAGGGAGAGTGAAAAGAGGTATAATATGCATGTATTTTCAGTACTTGGAATTGTCCTGAATGACATTGCAAAGACAGACAAGACATTATATATTCTGCCATAACCTACAGAAAGGAGTGGGAAAGAGTGTAAACTACAATGTAATCCATGCTTAGTGGCTGCTTCAAAATGTGTTCCTCAATTGCAATGAATGTACCACACTAGTGATAGACGTTGTTAACATGGGGAAAAGTGGGAGGTGTGGGGAGTGAGGCATACGGGAATCCCTTATATTTTTTAATATAACATTTTTATGTAATCTAAGTATCTTTTAAAAATAAATAAAAAATATATTTTTTAAAAAAGAAAGGTCACTGTATATCTCCCCCACTCATTTTTTGCTCGAAAACCATATCTAGGGCAGTTGCTGAATCATCCCACAACCAGGGCTTTGGTTAGGCAGGTCTGGTTTCAAGGTGCTAGATTATTAAAATTTCGGAGTATCTACAACTGCAAGTAAGACGATTCAGCAACAATCCCCCAAGTGCAATGGCAAAGACCAAAAAAGAATGAAGGTCTGACAATGAGCCCTTGATACTAATGACTATGCTTGTGAGCTCGTGCACCTGAAATAAGAACAAGGCCTAGAACTGCAGGGTGTCTAAGAGTTACCTCCTGAGAGCCTCCATGTTGCTCAAATGTGGCCAGTCTCGAAGCCAAATTCAGCATGTAAATGCATTGCCTTCCCCCCAGCATGGGACATGACTCCTGGGGATGAGCCTCCCTGGCGTTGAGGGATTACTACCAAGTACCAGCTGATGATGTAACTAGAAAATGACCTTGAATAAAAGGGTCAACTCGGACCAGCAGAATATCTCAGTCTACATGTAATACCAGGAGTTAAAAATGCTTTTTGACCTGAATCATGGGGGAAATGGAAAGGACAAATGAGTTTTAATGGCTATGAGTCTCCAAAAAGAGCTGGGAGGTTATCAGAGGGGTTACCCTTATGCACACCTGAGCAGAGTCCCAGAGACAGATAAAGTAGATACAACCCCGGGTATTGGTTCTCCTGAGGGCTACAGAGACCCACAGGTTCTAAGGTCATGGCAGATGGAGTTCAGTGCCATGTCAGTTGGCCCTACTTTGGAGTTTGTGTTTCTGTGTGATGGAGCTGGACTCAGATGTGATCTTTGCACACAAACCTCTCCTGTTACTTTTACCAGAGCTGTAGTTGGTGCTGGGGTTTAATATATACCCAGGGGATCTAACTCTCTGGACTGACCATATGATATCCAGGCCCTGTTCCTCAACAATCTTCAGCTTCTACACTCTGGTTTATTGGACTTACCCCACTCATCTAACATGGAGTTGAAGGTCAACCACCACACCATGGAGCCAAGAGTGCCTACAACTGAAAGCAGGAGGATTGCATCCAGCATCCATGTGAAATCTAAGCCCCCTCTTGATATAGATGTGGAGTGGACACAACCATTCCAAAGTCCACAGGATGGAGGAATAGAATATGGATTAGAGTGGACTTACTGATATTCTATTCATGAACTATTGTGATTAGTAATCGAAGAAACTGTGGCATTGGTGTGGAGAAAGTGGCCATAGTGGCTGTTGGGTGTGGAGAATGGGAGGAAGAGATGAGATGTGGAGGCATTTTCGGTACTTGCAGTTGTCCTGGGTGATGCTGCAGGGACAGTTACCGGACATTATATGTCCTCCCATGGCCCACTGGATGGAACGTGGGAGAGTGTGGGCTATGAATTGGACCATTTACCATGAGGTGCAGTGGTGCTCAGAGATATATTCACCAAATGCAATGAATGTGTCATGATGATGGAGGAGATTGTTACTATGGGGGGAGGAGTGGGGTGAAGGAGGTCGGGGGTATATGGGGACCTCATTTTTTTAATGTAATATTAAAAAAATTAAGACAAAATAAAAAAGACGATTCTACCCATCTGCCCCATGGGCTCTAAGCTCAATCAGAAACAGAGTGGGCATCACCATCCCAAAATCCTCAAGATTGAGGAATGAACAATTATAAGGGCAGAATGCAACTATGGACTAAAGTACACTTATTATTATTTTGTTATAGTAATGAAAGGACTTGTATCATTAACATAAAGGCAGTGATCTCTAGAGGTTCTGAAGGAAGAGAAAGGGAATAACAGGTATAACATGGGACATTTTTGGGACATTGAAATTGTTCTGAATGACATTGTAGTGACAGTACAGGCGATTACACATTTTGTCAAAGCTATAAAAATGTTTGGTACAAAGTATAAACTATAATGTAAACTATTGTCCATTGGCAGCAGCAATGCTTTAATATGTGTTCATCAATTGTAACAAATGTACGACTCTAATGAAAGATGCTGTTAATGGGGAAAAGTGTGGGATGGGGGTCAGAAAGGCAGAGGGGCATATGGAAATAAAACACTACTCTTGGGGAAAAAATTTGGTTACACTTTTTCCAACCTTTGCATTTAAGCCCTGGAAAAGGCTTCATTCCGTTGTTACCCTCTGAGTACCGTTCATACTTTTTTTTTTGCCTTAACCTACATAGATAATTTTTCCCATTTAAAAAATATATTATTGAGGTATATAATTCGTACATGAATGTACAGAAACAATAAATGTATAGTAAAAGTTATGAACTTATGAAACAAACATGCATAATAGCATACAGGGCTCCTGTACCTTATCTCCCATGACACACATCTTTTTAATAGCCCTTTTATTAAAGATTAGTCAGTTGAAATATTTGGTGTGAATTCTGCTTCCTACCAGGAACCTGATGGATACACAATAAACAGGTACAAAACAAAACAGTGTTGGCTAGGTCATCCAAAAAAGAATCTAGTTGGATTTTTCTCCAAGTACATTCAGAGAACAGAATATTTCAATATATTAAGAAAGTATAGTTTGGATGAGTTTGTGTGCCTATGCATGTGCATATGTGTGTATGTGTGTGCACTGGCATGTATGGCAGGAGAAGAGGAAATGTGTCCTTTGGTGAAATACTTTAATGAAATGCTGGTGCCATAAATCTTAGACAAATAAATCTGTTTTTAATCACTCTATTTGTAATAAACTAACACTTTCTGTCATTTGTTAGGGTGAGTATGGATACGTAACACTTACCAAGCATATTTCATCCTAAATCCTATTTTTCACAGCATATCCGAAGACCAGTGATCCTCTGAACATAATAGTGGAAGGACTGGATGGGTTGACTGAAGATGGAGTATAGAATTGATGGTCACAACCAATTTCCTTGTGTCCAGAGTGATGAAACTTGTGTCTCTATCATTTCACAAGCGTTCCTTCTTAGTTACGTCCCTTCAAGAATTCACTAAGGGGCCTGCTCAGTGAGAGATACACCATACACTATGACTGTACAGCAGACTAAAAAGTCTACTAACAACAGTCCTGCCCAAGATATTATTGTCTTCTACTCCGTGTATGCTAAATGTTGCAGTTTGTGGAGGGCAACAAAATAGGGAGATAAAGGAGCTTTGACTGAGGAAGGCTGACTGGTCTCTCACAAAGAAATAGGGAGTACAAAGATCTTGAGGGAGTCACTATTATTAAGATTATATTTTGCGGTTTTAGGATATAATCCTTATTAGTTACTGAAGTAAGAAATTATTGGTTTTTGGAACTCTAGATCACAATCCTAAAGTCATATGAAAATTGGTAATTTGAGAATGAAACTCAAAAAATGATTTTATTGATTAACATTTGGAAGTATTGCTTTCAAGTGGGCTTCAGTTGCTTGTTTATATTGATCTTCACATTTTCCCACAGGAAACATATTTACTTGGGAATCCAAAGTACTATTGTAAGATTACTTGATGAAAAGGAATTTGAGCATAGGAAGTTGAAAAAACTTAATGGCTAATATATCTATCTGCAAGACACATATATTTACCTCTTGGACTTCACACTAACATTCTTTGGTCACAGGACCGAGATAAAGGTTTTTATCCAATATTTGACTCTAACTCTTTTATTTTTTGCTTCCATGAATAGTAATTCTATTTTATATCAAAATACTGTTTAAGGGACAAATATCCTTCATTTCTCCTATCACAGCAATTATTGTTATTCTTGAAAATTTAAAGAAAAAAGAACAATGCCTGTTTTGGTTATAACCGTATTCAATTGCTTGACAAGTACATGGTTTGTAGTAGAAGCTCAATGAACATTTGATAAATGGTACTTTTTTACATATTAATTTATTTAACCTGTTAATGGACAAGACTTTACCTTCTTAAAATACAAAACCATATATTTCTTTTCTGACGCAATACGTTAATTTTATAGTCGAATTCTATCAGTATTATTTTTTGCCCTATCTTCACATTATTGGCCCTAAATGTACAGTACAGAATTCTCTTGGTGGCTTAAGTTTCCAATCTTTTTTTTTTAATCAAGTAAAGAGGTTCTAGAGCAGCCATGGAGTATTTTGAACCAATTCATGATAATACTTTCATATAGCAGATAAACTGAAAAACAGATGGCATCTAGAACAACAGTTCCTTAAAGATAGTAGTAAGTCTACAAATATTTGTGGAAGATAAAGAAATAGCAATATTGATCAAGGAAGATAATCTCAATGGGGAGAAGATTCCATTAGACTTTAAATTAGTTGAGCTGCAAGGATCAAGTGTATGCCCTACTTAACAATCTCTTCAGCACAGGAGATGTTACTTGGTAAAGGTCATTGCAAATAAATCCTAGACAGTGAAGGGAAAAAGTAAAACAAACACGTGTCTCCTAACTTCCAAATCAGTGATATGCCCCTTAGATAAGAACACTTACCTTTGTTTGCCAAAGGACTGCCTATGCAAAGCACCAGAAATGGGTTGGCTTTTATAATGGAGGTTTTATTTAGGGTAAAACTTACAGTTCTGAAGCCATGAAATGTCCAAATAAAGGCATGATCAGAGATGCTTTCTCACAAAAGTCAGATACTGGTGATTCTGGTATCCTGCCATGTGGCAATTAGGCATATGGCAGGGTTCTTCTCCTTAGCCTTGAGCTGCTCCTTGGGTCCAGCCCATCAGGGGTCTCTTTTCTTGCCTCTGTGCTCTGCTGATTCCAGACACTGGAGCTCTCAGCCTCTCAGGGCTTCTCTGACTTTCTGAAGCTGTACGTTAAACTGGAGTCCTTCTCTCACCCATGGCTGGGCTCCCTTTTCCTGTGTGTCTCTTTCTCTGTGTCTCTGTTTATATAAGGCCCAGAAACCCAACCTGTGTCATGCCTCACTGATGTAGTCAAAAAAAAAACATAATCTTCGTCTTTTTGAGATTCATAAATTAACTTCAAACTGTCGTAACATCTCTAAAGTTTCTGAAGTGATTCTTGACTTTATCCAAATCAAACAGTGATGGTAATTTTAAATGACTATTTCTAGGGATTGAATTCAACATAGAGAAGCCTACAAAGTATCATGTTGAAAAAACTTTTATTACTTTAATTTCAATATTAGTTTTAATACATTTATTTGAATTTTTATCAGTTATAAAAATAAACATTTCAACAGTTATAGGTAAGTGTTGTTTTACATCTAGAGCAAAACACAAAGATAAACTGGTCCAACTTCCTCATTTTAAAAAGGTTAGAATTGGAGCCCAGGAATTGACTCCTTTCCAGTAATCTGGTTTGTTTGTCTTAGAATTCCCAAAAGCTTGTTCAGTATTATCTCCTCTCTGACATAAATCAAATTTGATTTTCATGAAGAATAGATTACTCATTCTCATAAAACTAATTTATACAAAGACATAGAGGCCTGTAACTGGATGAAAATCCATAGAATTTTTATAACACTTCTAACATGTCTATTGGCATTTTTGTTAATTGGGACAAAATAGTCATTGATTCACCTTAGCTGTGGGATGGTTTCTCTTAAAGGAACTCAAATAAATAAGAAATGGTTTCTCTTTACTGAGAAAGTGATCAAGTAGCTTGAAAAATGAGAGAGAAAAAAGACATTATGTGTCTCTTAATAGGCCATGAAATAGTTCTGTTAAAGTACAAAAGAATTTAAAGAAAGCAAAGGATTACATTGAGAAATGGGAACCTAAGTTATATACTACAGATCAGTCAGCAAAACCATTGCTTGGAGTATTGGGTAAAATAGAAAGTGTACCTAATAAACTCATGGGTCTGGCTGGGGATATTTCCAGAAAAAGTAAATATGAGAATAAAAGAGATGAACTAAAGAAAGAACTGTTTACTTTTAGAACAGAATCTAGACAAAATACAGAGTGTCAGGACAGTCTTCCCAGCCAAGAAAAGGTTCAAGATAATCAATGGCTTCAGGGTAAAGAAAAAACCCTGGACTATAAAAGGGGGTCTCAGAATAAAGATAAAGTCAAGGTTGTAGCTATAAGATCCTTTTCTAAGATCTCAGAAAGATTTCTGAGCATGCCTCACAAAACCTCTTTGCTTGGCAACAGAACTTCTAAGAATCCTAAAAATTTCATCCCACATTGGACTCCAGGTGGTCCAAGGTCCTCTCTTGGAAAGAAATGTGGGTATAAGTTTTGCCTAATGGAGTTGAACTTCAAGTAAGAATCATAAGCAACTCTCCCCCCCCCCCCAAAAAAAAATGTGCATGCATGTGTGTTTAAAGAGAATTATGTATTGGAAGCACCATGAGGTTTGACTAAAAGGGACAGAGACAGTTCAGAATAAAAAAAAATCCTTGGTATTCTCAACTTTCTACAGACAGGAAGGACACTATGAAAGCTACATAGCCACAAACATGGGTAGTTTATTTTGGCAAAGATAGGATGACAGTGAAGGCTGAACAAAAACACCAGAGGGCCAATGGGAGCCTCAGGGAATGGGACTGGGCCCAAACCAGGGTCCTGGCAGCTTGTGCCCAGTTGAATTAAAAAATTGCTGTGGACAATTCTTCCCCTTGAATAGAAGTGTGTTCTTAGGGCTCTTCTATGCCCATCTCAATATAATATGCTGAATGCCAGGAGGGTAGATTCATTTCTCTTCATTTCACAGGTCTTCTCACTGAGAGAAACCATATTCAAGGTACTGAACCTGAAGAATGTCTTCTGTATCAGAATCTAATTAGGATGACATGGTCCCAGATTTCCATGCTATTTGCATAAAGGAATGAGAATTTCGTGGTCTCTAAAGTGAGTAAATATATTTTTTCATGTGAGATGAAGGTAAATAATATCAGAGGGCTGACTGGTGAATTACACATGGCGGAGAATCATTTACACTCCCTTCATTGAGACAGTGACTCTTTTTTCCTCCCTTTTGAACCTAGGCTAGCCTATGTTTCCTTTGTCCAATGTAATATAGTGGAAGTGATGGAGAAGTGATGCTGTAACTGGCCTAGACCTAGACTTAAAGAGGTCTGGTGCTTCCGCTATGGTCTCTTACAAATCTGTGGCACCATGTAAGAAATCTGACTACCCTGAGATTGCCAGGCTAGGTACATGGACAGGCTTTGGAAAAGGGAGAGAGAGGAGGAGAAAGAAGAGGAAGAGGGAAGAAGAGGGAGGAGAGAGAACCAGCCAATACCAGTTTCTTCCAGTCCCAAACTGCTAGAATCACCCCACATAATCACCTAATGCACCAGATACAATAGAGCAAAAAGAATCATTCAAAACCCCTGTCTGAATTCCTGAGCCATTTAATTGTAGATACAATAATGATAAATCACTGGTTTCAGCGACCAAGTTTTGGTGTAGAGTCACATAGTAATGGTTAACTACAGCACATATACATGAATTCATTATGTGCAGATGATGTGGCTTACAGAGTATGCAATGTTCTTTGAAGGTGGGAAATATTTAATAAAATGATAATTTCAACTTCTCCCAATCATTGTCAGACTCATGAATTGGAGTGCAATGAACATAATTCATGAAAAGAAATATCTTGTCAACAATTGGATGAAATATAATTACCAATAAAAATAATTTTTAAAAGGAAAACCACATCAAATAGAGTACTCCATCAGGTAGCATATGGGGTCAATTAATAAGGAAGCAGTAAATTTTAATAGTTTGGGTTATATTCAATTACATAACTTGAACTCACAGGTCATGACACCTTTGACTAGTTTATTTTTTCAAGCAGTCTACAGAAGAGATGGTGACCCATACTGAGTTTATTCCAGTCCACAACACAATCTCTTTTTTGCTTGTTAATTTTATTGAATCAGCCTTATATGCTTATGAATTATTTGTTTGTCTCTGAACAGACAAGTGTTTCTAGCCCATATCAATCAGCATTGCAAGGGTATTTCAACTCACATTCAAAATTATATTAACTCCCACTTGAGTGTGTGTGAACAACTGTGTCCATAGCCATAATTAAACCTGGATGTTTGAATTCATAGTGGAAAAGTCACAAAATG
The DNA here is from genome assembly GCF_030445035.2 of Dasypus novemcinctus. NCBI lineage: Eukaryota > Metazoa > Chordata > Mammalia > Cingulata > Dasypodidae > Dasypus > Dasypus novemcinctus. Next base: position 38,811,649 of record NC_080704.1, read on the forward strand.
ATTGTGTTGTGATGAATTTTTTAAAAAGGGGTATGGAGTGTCTTAGGTGGTCTCAGCTCCAGAGCTAGATGGGGTCGTGTCCTAACATTCTGCTATTTCTAAGTACCCATCTGGTGTAAGGCAACTGATGAAGAGGCAGAACCTCAAGCCGAATAAATCTACGGAAGCGTTTGCAGCCGCCTGTGTCAATGTGTGGGCGCTCCCAGGTGGTCAATTTCTCTGCAGGGAGTTTGTAGCCACCAGGCTTAGTTCTCAGAAGCCATGAGTTACCTCGTAGCCTTCCTCCCAATGTGGAGGACATGACCTCCCTTAGGGTGGACAACCTGACCTACCGCACCACACCCAACACCTTCTGGAGCATCTTTGAGAAGTATGGGCGTGTTGGCGACATGTACATCCCACATGACTGTTTCACTAAAGAATCCCGCGGCTTAGCTTTCGTCCTTTTCCACCACAGGCGCCACACGGAGATCGCGATGGACGCCCTAGATGGGATCCTACTGGACAGCCGCGAGCGGTATGTGCGGATGGTGCCCCACGGTCGCCCTGTAGATCCCCACAGCGGCGGCAGAGGAACACCAAGCCAGAGGTAGGCAGGAGATGACGACAAAGGCCAGAGCCCCAGCCCAAGGCTTCCTCGGCCCTGCCTTTCCAGCAGCAGGAGCCGGTCCACATCCCCATTGCAGAGCAGATCTCACTTCAGCCCCTCGAAGTCTCTGACTCGCTCTTGCAATAGAGCTCCATCAACTTCTAGATGCGGATCTACCGGGAAATCCAAGTCCAGGTCCATCTTGATGCCCAGGTCTAGGTCCAGAATCCTGACGCTAGAATAGAAGAGGGAATCCAAGTCGAACTCGCCATCCAAGATTCCCTCTGAGTTTCCTGAAGAGGAAGGAGAGGTGTATGGTTATGAAGATGATTCATTGGCAACAACATAATGGGAAAGGGGAGAGGGGGAGAGAGAAGGTCACATAGTCCATTAGAGAGTCCTTGGAACAAGCCTCTAGCAGTTGAAAAGGTTATTTAAGTAACATACGAACTTTTTTACCGGTCTTAACTTAAGCTTTGCCTAAAGTGGTAACCTTCATTTTCGATGGCATTTTATTACTGTTATTTGAACTTGCCGCAAGGTAAATGACTTAAGTTTTTATTACTGGTTTGGATATTTGAGGTACATTTTCATTTTTCTTCACATAGTGACGATTTTTTTGTTGCTGTTTGAAGGTAAACAGATTGGTAATCTAATTTGGGGCCTCCCATGTTTTAAGAAAAAGTGTGCAACCTTTTCTTGTTGGGCAGCCCATGCTGTCCAAAGATTGACTCAATATTGACTTCATTCTTTAAAAGCCTAAAAAAGTTGGTGTAAATGTTATTTAACCTCCCATCTAAATGGTAATCTGAATCCACATTTGAATAAAGACATTTCTGGTTAAAAAAAAAAGACTCAATTTTCTTGAAAGGATTATTTACCAAATGCAATTCTAATCTTTCAGGCATTTCTGTGCACTAGGCATGGTGATATAGCATAGCAGTTTAGTATTGCTGATTAGCTGTTAAGGTGTTGGTGTACAATACAGAGTACTTGACTATTTCCTGCCTTCTCCTGATTGGGCATGTGTAAAGATGATGTGTTGTGTAGAAACAAATGACAGTCCAATGTATTAAAATGTCTGACAACTGCACTTCTAGTCACCCACCTTACATATACATAATGGAGCATACAATGAGCATACCTAGTAGATGATAAATACACATTTATTTTACCTCTCACCCCCTAAATGGTAAATCTGATCTCATTCATTTATGAAATTAAATATGAAAAAGGCTAAGGAAGCAAAAGTTTAGTAACTGACAGCATAGTGTACCTTTTGACTTATGCATATTCTGTTCTATAGCCACTTTTTTGAAGTTTAATTAAAACATTTTTCTTAGTGTTAGCTTGAAAAACTGAAACATTGCTTTGATTATATTCTCACTCATAAAATTGGGAAACAAAAGAACTTAAGGTCATCTGTCTTCAATACTCTCATAAACAATGAACTATCAAAACAACAGAGTGTACTAGTCTTCAGAGATCCGAGGTGTGACTATTTTAATTTAGCAAGCTACAATCAAAGTCGCACACATCAGCTACTCCCTCACAGCTTTGCTCCTAAAGGTTGTCACTACCTTCCCCTGGCTCTGCTCTGATTCTTCTTGAATTATGACTTAATACTCCATTATCAATTTACTGGTTTGAATTAATATTGTGGAAGACAGTTCTTTCTAGCTTGACTTTGGAATTTGGGCCTGCTCTACCTTTCATGCTTCCCTTTTACTTTGGCATTGCTGATACTAACTCTAGCTCTACTCAATCTTTCATCTTTACTTTCAGCACCATGGTTCAGATATTATTTTCAATTCTCAGTGCCCATGTCCCTTTACCTGAGAATATGACTCCTTCAAACTTTGAAAACTAGATTCAACCTTCTCAAATTACAGTTTAGGAAATTGGAGTCTAGAGAGACTAAATGATTGCACAATTACTGCTAGGCTTCAGACTGGGTCTCTTTAGTCCCAATCCAATGATCTTTCCTATATATTGAGTTGCCTCAGCATATTGCTATTCAATATATAGAGTTGCGTGTGTGTGTGTGCGTGTGAATGTGATGTTTGGGAACAAATATTTTTTTTTTAATACAAGACTTTTGATTAGAAAACAGTCGTAATATTGTAGGGCTTCAGTATTTAAGAAGAATTGCATTCTCACTGCAGAGGAAATTTCAAAACTTAAATGAAATAGATCTACTATAACTAGTAGTCAGAAAATACATAGAAGTCAATGATTCTTAAAGTAACCAAACATCTCTTTAAACTTTTGAAACACACAAACGCTGTTTTACTTTCCTAGGCTGGTCCAGCTAATACGATGAATTGTTGGTTTAAACAATAGGAATTTATCAGTTTACAGTTTTAAGGCCAAGAAAATGTCCAAATTAAGACATTATCAAGGTGATGCTTTCTTCCCACAGATCAGCTGTCCGTGATCTTTGGCTCCTCTGTCTCATGGCAAGGAATGTGGTGGCTGTTACTGGTCTCTCCCTTTTCTTTCAGGTTTCATTGCTTTCAGCTTCTTGCTTCCACGGCTTTTTCTCGCTCTCAATTCATTCCATTCATAAAGGACTCCAATAATAAGGATTATGACCCATCCAGAATGAAGTGGGTCATTCCTTAACTGAAGTAGCCTCACCAAAACTCCTATTACAATGGGTCCACACCCTCAGGAATGGATTAATTTTAAGAACGTGTTTTTCTGGGATGTACACAGCTTCAAACCACCACACTCCACTCTCTGGACCCCGAAATGACATGCTCTTTCTACATGCAAAATACATTCCATCACAATGTCTCAAAAGCCTGTCATTTCAGTAACAATGCTAAGAACAAAGTCTCATCAAAATTGGTTATTACTTACCAAATCCAATGGATGTGTCATGATGATGGGAACGAGTGTTGTTGGGGGGGGGGGAGAGGGGGGGTGGGGGGGGTGGGGTTGAATGGGACCTCACATATATATTTTTAATGTAAGATTATTACAAAGTCAATAAAAAATAAAAAAATTAATAAAAAAAAAAAAATTTGGTTATCGGTGTGGTTTGCCCCGGGGCACAAGTTCCCTCTGTGGGCCTGTGAAACCTAGAAAACAAGTTATCTGCTTCCAACAGACAATAGAGGGACAGTCATTGGATAAATATTCCCATTCACATAAGGAGAAATTGGAAGGAAAATAGGTATCATAGGTCCCAAACAATTCTGAAACCCTACAGGGCATACTGCATTAGATTTCAAGTTCTGAGCAATATGTATGAAATTATGTTTTGTCCTCTGAGCCTGTTGGAGTGCCAGTCCCACCCCTTCCAAGTGCTTGTGCAGCAGCCATGCTCTCCTGGAATACTGGGGTGAAAGGTCTACCTTCTCTAAGCATTAGGACAATGACTTGACTCTCTGAAATACCCAGGGCACAGGCTCAACCCTCTTAGAATATTGGGGTGGTGGCATTTTTCCTAAACAAAGGACTGAAAGTCCACCCTATCCAAGTAATGGTGTAGACTCACTCTTTGCTGAAGCAGAAGCACCCTTTCCACACACATGGGCAGGCTTCAAACCAACACACACACACACACACACACACACACAAACATTTCCTCACACTAATTAAAACATTGCTAAAATGAGGCATCCCACAAATCCCATCAGGGAGCTAATTGGTCACATAACATTATCTCTCTTTTTATTAAGGTATCAATGAAAGATACTTTAGTACCCAACAGGACCATTTTCTTTCTTAATATAAACCAAATATTCAGTGGTACTTTATTTCAGGATATTTTCTCTTCGTTTGAGAATTAAATGAATATTATTAGACCTAGGGATCAGAATACGGTATATAATATATGAAACAAGTACAAAAATAGGGATATTTTGAAAAGACCCCATGGAATAGAGAAGTAGGGAAATTAATCTAACATAATTAGTATTATATGCCATAACCACATTTAATTCATAATAAATGAAAATGACTGTTCATTCCTTTCAACTTCATTACACATAATTACCTAATAAATACTTATTAAACAAAAGATTAACAGAAAAAACTGTTTATTCTGCATTCTTTTCAAAAAAATTAAATTCACTTAAATCCTAAAGGATATAAACATGTTAACTTTATAGAATGGACTACAGAAAATAAGCTTGATGTGTTGAATTTATGAAAAATTACTTTTTAGCATCAGATTAGAACACTGATCATATCACTCCCATGTTGCAACTATTAGAGCTCTTCCAATTGTAAATTACAGAAATCCTTCACAGAAACACATTTAAAAAGGAATATATTGGCTTGTAGGTCTAAAAAAAATCTAAGGTACATCTGGTTTCAGGAATGTTTCAAATTATTTCTCAAGTATCTGTGTCTTTCTCTGTTAGTTTTCCTCTGACAAGATGCACACCAGCATCTCTAGGTTTCTGTCCTATCACATTAGCAACTACAGTGGAAAAAGAATTTCTCATTTTCAGTAGTTCTAAATTACATCTCACATTTAACCTTTACTGGACTGCTTTTGGTCACATGCTTATTCCAAAACCAATTTTCATAACCAAAAATATGAGATATGCTGATTGGACAAGGCTGGGTCATGTGCCAAATCCTTTAGCCATGGCATTGAATTCAGCTGCACTTAAACCACCAGGACTAAGATTAGGGAGTGTGTTTTTCCCCACTGGAAAATCAGGGTGCTGTTGTCACAAGAATATGAAATGAATGCTAGGCAGGCAAAAACAAATGTCCACTGCTTGTCCTCAAAAATAACAAAATACCTTAACTTGCATCATTTCTCATAGAGAAAAAAATCAAAATCCAATTTACAGTCTGTGTCAATTATTCCTTCTCAGATTAATGTCACATTTCCATCCCCAAAGATGTAGCCATGGTCCCCCAAACAAACCAGTCTCTCAAACTTGCTCCTTCTGTCTCACATGGTCTCTCTACCAACACGACTGCCACTTTCCACCTGCAGAAATCCTTGATTATATTTAAAAACTCATATTTAAATGTAATAACTCTGTGAAATTTTTCCCAACTCTCATTAAATAGTCAAAGTTGCTCAAGTCTCCATACTTCCACAGTACTACATATATGCATCTATTCTGGCAGATAATATATTGTATTTTGATAATGTTTTGTATGCATATTTCCCTCATCTGAATTTCTTGGGAGTACAGACTGCTGGAATATTTGACATATCTCTAGTGGCTAGGGCAGTAAATAACTCAGTTTATGCTGGATGAATTAATTTAAGAGTAAGTCAAATTGAATAACAGGCCTCAAGTTCAGTAGCCTAATCTTGTCCTTACAGGAGCAAATGGAATGAAGGATTCCAAAACTTGTGTTAAGGAAACTGATAATATGAGCCCAGAAACTCTTTAGCCTCCTTTAGATTGTATTACAAATGAGCATTATTTTTACCATCCATCCCAGCTGCACTAACACACAAGGAATTAAATGAGCAAAGTCAGCACTCATTCCTGTAGACAAAATCACTATTATGGATCTGTTTAAAAAGTGCCTGTGATGTTGTGGATGGTTTTGGTTACAAGATTTACAACATTTATGAGAAAGGATAACAAAAGTGAAACTAGATGCCTTTGTGGAGGATTACTTAAGGAATTCTCTGGGTTAATAGCAAACCTACCAAAGCTTTTTAGCAGAAGCTTGAAGGGTTGTATAATGCAGTAAGACAAGATGAAGCAATGGGTTAAAAAGGAAGAGGAAACAACTGAAGAGATTGGCTAGGGCCCTGGTGAATTATCAAAAAGTGTAGGCTTTCTTAGCAAGCATCTATGATTTGGGAAATTCAGGAAGAGAAGTCCTTGGCTACCTGAAGATAAGAATTGCTACATTTATCTAGTATGACTTAGGCATCCCCTTCAAAGAAGGCAGCATATATAATGTAACTAATTCCATTTGGTGTTTTGTAACTTAACTTAGAAATAACTGGAGTGTATCAGAGTTTGGAAAGCTCCCTGAAAGCCTGAGAATAGGCTCCTAGAGGTAGGAGGAAGTGGAGGATTGTGCTTGGTATACCCAAAATATGCTGGGCAATATTTTCTAATTTTGAATGAAATGAAACCTAACTTGAATCTTGTCTCTGTTTGGTAACAATGGAGAATGTAATGGCTGCCTGGGCAACGGCCCCTAGCAGATTCTGGACTAAAGGCTGGCCTCAACCAGAGACTCACCAGAGGTTGGAGAAGATGATAGTGGAGACGGTGGGGAAGGTGGAGCCAACTGAGTTGGATCCTAACACTATGTCCTAACAGTTAGATAATTTTCCACTTGTTTATCAAGATGGAAAACTCAGATTCCAATGATAAAGGAAGTGGGTTCGAGGCCCAGCACATAAGTCAGATGGCCCGAATGGATCAGGAAGAAGCTTTTTATAGATTTGTAAATCACCTAAGTGAAGAAGATTATAGGCTTATGAGGGATAACAATTTGTTAGGCACTCCGGGTGAAAGTACTGAAGAAGAGTTGCTGAGAAGACTACAACAATTTAAAGAGGATCCACCACCAGAAAATTCCGGTAAAAATAGAGGTGTGTTTTGCTTTTGGGGTGAAAAGGATGGGATGGATAAGAAACTTCATAATAGTAAGTGTGGGCCAAAAGTTTTAAAGAAATGGCACAGATTAATTTGGTACTAAGTAACTGCTCATAAAAAGACAAAAGGCAATTAGTTGACCTTTGGTGAGAATGTCAAGATGTTCTTATTTTGTTCCTGCTTCCCATTTGAGTTAGTTTAATTGGGACACATTGAGAAATAGCCTATTGACATTTTTTTTTGGGGGGGGGTGCACAACAGAAGTCTTTCAAATTCAAAAACACATGAAAACCTAAGCCTCAAAGGAACTGAGTGTTATGGGGAAGGCAGAAAAGATGGAGTAGTAGGTGGTCCCTGACCTGCAGGTGAGTGGCCTGGTCTTGAGCCTTCACTACAGGCTCCTGGTCAAGGGCAACCCTAGCCCAGGTTCAACCCCAAGCCCACGGGAGCTCAGGTTTAGAAGGAAGACTTGGCTCCCTGCCATCTCTGAGGAGATGTGAGCAGCTCCCAGATTGGCAAGGGCCAGCAGGAGGACCCTGGGCCTCAGATGTCCCCTCCCTGCAGCTCTCAGCCTTGCCGCTTGCTCACCTACCCAACTGCTTGCTCACCTGTTGGCTCCCTTCTCCCCGCAATGCCACCCTTGAGAGAACATCAGAAGAAAAGGAGGAAGGACGCCTCTGCTTAAGCCACTTCTCCCCTTCTTGGCAAGTGGGAGGAGCAGCAGAGACTCTACTTAAACCTGAGGAACAACGCAGAAGCTGGAAGGTTCACCAATTAAAGAGAGACCCAATAGGGTGACAGAACTGGTGTACAGACCAATCTGAGCTAAAAGCATTAGCCCAGCCCCAGTTCTGTGTGGGACGGGAAACCCCAAAGCAGAATTGGCAATCCCACCTACCAGGTCTGGGGTGGATCAGTTGCGTCTTTTCCTGGGGCCAAGGTCCGGGCTGCGCCTGCTTCCTGCCCACCGCCTGGAAGGGGTTGCGTAACTGCTCTGCCTGGGTCTTCAGGAGCTGGAATACCCTCGGAATGAAGTCCGGTAAGGGCACTGCGCATTTCCGCTGCAGGTGTGTTGTCCCCCCAGAGGCTCGAGCACCAAGAGAGTGCTGAAGTGTTGCCTGACCAGCATGGTGATTTTCTGTGTAAAGCGGGGGAAGCAAGTTAGGCTACTAGGAAGGACGTCATTCATTCCAACAAGCCCCAGAGGAAGAATGCTGGGGTTGAGATGACATCCAGCAATCAGGCTCCCGCTTCCCTACTTGAAGGGCAGGATCTCCGAGGTCATGTTCACTTTTCCTTCTGGGAAGAAGTGCACCCACTCACAGTGGCTGAGTTTCTCCAAGATGAAGATGATTCCTTTGTGATAGATGCTGTCTCCTCAGCACACGGGCACACACTTGGCCAACCTGAAGAATTGGGAACTTCCTCGTGAAGCAGATGTCTGCAGCTGCGAGGGTCCAACATGTCAACTTTAAGTTCCAGGTGTGGCAGTGTCAGGATTCCCCAGAGATGTGGGGCATCCAGGGAAGAGTGGTGGTTGGAGATAGTGATGAGGATAGTGCGCAGGCCGGGGTCTCAATGAGCTCATCCAGCACTTTCTGGTTGTGAATGGTGAGGTCGTTCATGTGCTTTGTCCCAGAAGGAGGTGTAGGTGCCCACAAGGCCCATAGGGACGCTGTTAACCAGGGACCAGGTGAGCCGCAGCACTGAGGGGAATGGACATTTCACTTCGAGGGGTATATGCAGCCACAGGCCAGCCCGGCGCCCTGACCCCCCAACTCCCACCCGCAACCACAGGAAAAGCTAGAGCCGCCATCCATGTGAGGAGCCGGGACATGGTGGGAGCCGAGCCTGGCTGCAGTCCATTGATTTTTATCCTTGGTTTCCCATCTCCACTGATATTTCCTCCTACTTCCTCAATTAATTCTCCCATGTACACATGTGATTTCCTCATCAGCAAAAAGTAACATTGTAAGCTATAACCAAATGGCTCCCAACTAGAGGAGATTTTGTTGACCTCCCACCCCCAGTCTCGCCCCCCAGGACATAGGGCAATATCTGGAGACAGTTTGGGTTCTCACAACTTGGATGGAAGAAGGCAGGTTGCCACTGGCATATAGTGGACAAAGTCCAGGGACGTCTGGAATACACAGGACAGATACCCCCCACACACACACAAAAAGAATTATCCAGCCCAAAATGTGAATATTGCCTAGGTTCCGAAACCATGCTCTAGCCTCAAATCTGTTGATTCCCTCCCAGTGTGAAGTAGGGAATAATTTTGCAATTTATAAGGCTACTATAACAGTTTGTTTCTTGAGCATGCCCTCTTATGTATCATGATTCAGTTCATTTGATCTGACTTCAATCATGGAAATTCAAAATCTTGATAACATTAAGAAGTAATCAAATACTTTTAAACCTATAAACCATGTTTATATTTTAGCAATGGATACAACAGTCTTGCATTTTAAAACAGCCTTATGGATTATGAGAGGCGCTTCAGTCAAGAGCTTAGAAGTAATGGTTTAGATAGAAAATTTTACGAAAATGTAACTTGAACTAAAATACTAGCACTGTTTGTTAACTATTGTTTACCTCGTGTGGTTGCATTACTGTTTAGACAGTGGACTGAAAAAGTTGTTGTCATTTAACATTCCCTCCCACAGTGCTATGCTACTCTCTGAAAGGGATGAAATATTGAAAATATATTTCCTCCTTATTTCCTCTTATAACATACACACACACACACTTAAACAATTTTCTACATTTCTCTAGGATTAGCTCACTCTTCTAGATAGGATTGAAACTTTTCTGCCTTTCCTCATAAATTTAAGCAGTGTAGTGTGCAAAAGTATTAGCTCTATAAATATGGAATGTGTTTAAAGCATCTGAATCTTTAAGTTCTTATTTTTTGTTTGTTTTTGAAACAATATTTTAGAGCCTATGATTGCACTAATGTTGATAGTTCCTTCTCCCCCATTTTTGGTTTTATTTTGTTTTTTTTATTAACAGATGGAGGAGACTCTTCAGATGGTGTGTCTACTGATGACTCTCTCCTAGACTGGCTTATCTCTTTTGAGGAAAGTGAAGATATGACACTTGGGCAAAGAGAAAACCAAACTTGGACCACAATGGGCCAGACTAATCCAAACAATGGTGATTTCAGATTCAATTTAGAGATAAATTTTAACCTTAATGATGGGGGCTCGAATCCAGAAAATGAGTATGCGTTATCTGCAAGACGTTCTAGGGTTGAAAATATGGAAAACAGCCAAAGGCAAGTAGAAAATCCACAATCTGAATCAACACCTGCAAGGCCATCAAAATTGGAGCAAAATGCAACTGAAGTATTTACAGAAGTCCGACTGACTAGAGGTCAGAAAAGAGCAAGAAGCAGGAGTCCAGACCATCAGAGAACTAGAGCGAGAGTTGAAAGTAGTTCACCTTTGTATCCAATAAGTGAAATTTCAGCAAGATGTTATACTGATATTTCATTTCATTTTGAGCATCCTCTGATAGATGAGACTGAGATGTTTTCTGGAACCCAACACCACAAGATGTTGAGACAGCAAATAACTGGTCCTGAGCCGCAAATGTGGGGTGTTGCAACTTCTGGAACAAGGAATGCCTCTCCAGGAGCAAGTTCTTCAGGAACAACCAGCAGTGATGAATCGAGACAGAGAAGCTCAACCTTACTTTTTGATCCTGAAGTAAGAAGAGTTCATCCTGGAGAATACTGGCAAAGAGAAAACATAGCCAGTAGAACTCAGTTAACATCTCCAACACCACCAAATGTAAACATCTCTGAAAGTGATCAGGAAGATTTTAGGGATATGTTATCACATCCTGAACTGGCAGGTGCAAGACCCTATGTTAGTACCAACAGAATTCCCATAAGTAGATCTTTAAACACTGGTTTAAGTAATACTACATCTTTTGCAGTTCCTCGAACATTCAGTGAGTTGATTACAGCATTTGGTGATTCAAGCTACCTAATGCACAGTAATAGTGATTTAGATAGTGATTCAGGGTCTAATAACTTAAGCCCAAGTCAAAATATGGAAAGATCAGAATTACAAAATGAAAGCAACAGTTCTGATAGTTGTAGCAGTTTTCATTCCAATTCAAATCCTAGATTTGATTACAGCTCAGGTTCCATATTAAATTCCAGTTCAAGCTCTAGTTCTAGCTCTAGTTCTAGCTCTGGTTCTAGTTCTAGTTCTAGTTCTCGTCCTCGTTCGAGTTCAAGTTCTAGTACTATTTCCAGCTCGAGCTCCAGCTCCAGTTGTGGAAGTTCAGAAACTAGCTCAGAAACATTTGAAGGTAGTAATGAAAGGCATTCAACATCAGGCTCACCATCAGAGGACAGCCAAGAGGAACAACTTATGGCCCCAGTACTATTCGATGATGATGACTCTTGGCCTTTGTATATTCTGGATGAATTTTTCCTTTTAAATGAAAACAATACTGATCAATCTACAGGACTCACCAAAGAACAGATAAACAACTTGGCAATTAGAACCTTTGGTGATAATGATGCATTGAAAGCCTGTAGCGTTTGCATCACAGACTACACAGAAGGCAATAAGATCCGCATCCTACCTTGCTCCCATGAATATCATGTCCACTGCATTGATCGTTGGCTGTCTGAGAACTCTACTTGTCCTGTTTGTCGCCGTAAAGTCATAGATTCTGATGACAGAAAAAATTCTGAGATCTGAGCTCTCACCTATATAGACTGGTATGGTGATGGACAAACAGGAGTCATTTGCTTGCTATAAAGTAACAACCTTTACTGAGTCATTGGTTTCTCAGGGAATTATTGTCCTTGCTCTAACCTCTGTACCAGAATAAAAGGAAGTATTGATAAGCCAAAAGGTGTCCTAGTGTTCTAACCTGACAGGAGGAACAAGTTCCACACCATGACTGGTCACTTAATTTCTATAGAAACTTGGCAGATACATTGGAAAGGGATGTTCTTGATTCCATGAGAGAAATGTCTTAATATGATATAAGCACTTCCTCATCGATCCTAATAAATCTTATCTAATCATGCAAATCCCAGGCATCTCACAGACTTGTCCTATTTTGTATGTGCATGCAAAGAAACACCAACCCAATCAAAATAATTAACAAGCAATCTAAAGTTTATCAGTCACTCACATAAACTAAGGAGGGGTGTTACATTCAAAGATGGGTGCAAAATTTCTTCTCATCATTCTCACCATCAGTTTATTCCATCCCCTGTAAATACCTTAAGTTTCTCTAATTTCTTACTACCATCATATCACTCAGGGTCCTGGCCCAAAATAAATATGCTTGAAAGGAGTGACTAAAGAGAGTTTAATGAAGTGACTAGTTACTGACATCTATGAAGAATGGAGGCATTGATGTAAAGGCAGTGGCCACCAGAGGTTCTGAGGGATGGAAGAGGGAAGAACAGGTGTAATATTGGGGCATGGGGCATTTTCGGGACATTGGAGTTGTCCTGCATGACATTGCAGTGACGGATACAGGCCATTATACATTTTTCATAACTTAAAAAATTGCGCAGGACAGAGTGTAAACTACAATGTAAAGAGTAGTCAGTGGTTAGTAACAATGCTTAAATATGTGTTCATCAATTGTAACAAATGTACCACACAAATGCAGGATGTTGTTAATGTGGGAAAGTGTGGGAGGGGGAGGGCGTGGGGCATGTGGGAATCCCCTATATTTTTTATGCAACATTTATGTAATCTAAGGCTTCTTTAAAAGTAAAATAATTATTTTTTAAAAGATGGAACAAAAGAAAAAGAAAGGAGAGGGAACCAAGAGATGGCGAAGTACCTTGAGGCTAGCAAATGTGAGAAGCCATTATTACCACAACCTGGCTTGAAGAGGCAAGAGAGTTATTGGTTCCTGCAACCCAGAATGTCCTGTCTAGTACTTGTAGTAGGAGACCACACAATAGGTGCTTTGACCTTAAGTAGACTATGGAACGCTTGTCAATATAAACCTTGTGCGTGGGTGACTCAGGGAAATAAATACCCTGACCTCAGTTTCCTCCTGCCATCTAATCTGTTGATAAATCTCATTAGCTAAACCCAACCTGAACACAGGGCAATGGAGATTAGTTGATGACGTGCATAAAGGTCAGACACCTGAAGTTACAAATGAGGGTGGAAAAGGTATAGAGTGAATCTGGAGAAGAACTCAGAGACCATCAAGCACAACCAGAACTCAACTTTTCTTCAGACCCAGGCCAAGTAGGCTTTCTTGTCTCTTCCCTCTACCCTCCATTCTGCTCTTGAATTAAGTTCTTTAACAACCCTCTCTTTTAATGTTGCTTTCCTCTGATTAGCCAGATCTTCTATAATAAAAGAAAGAAGTATATTCCATCTCTAGAAATTATGAGATAACAAACCCTTAGAACTTACCACCTTTCTCTTAAACCTGTCACACTTAGGATTGACAATAGTAAAAGAGAAAAGGCGGTGTTTTAGTTTGCAAAAGCTGCCGGAATATGGTACATATCAGCTTATAACTTATTAGCTGATGGTTCTGAGGCCATGAAAATGCACAAATCAAGGCTTCCTTGGGGAATCCTTTTCTCTGTGAAGACAGGCTGCTGGTGACCCTGGACTCCTCTGTCAAATGGCAAGGCAAATGCAGGTGTCTTCTGGTCTTCCTTTTCTTCCAGATTTTATTGCTTCAGCTTCTGGCTTTCTCTGGCTTTTTCTCTGCTTCTGTGTGTGTTCTGTTGATTTCAGCTTCTGGCCTCTGGGGCCTTCTTTCTCAGCTTCTGGGCTTTTTACTCTGTGTGTCTCTCTGTATTCATCCCATTTGTAAGAGGATTAAGACCCACCCACGGTCAGGCCTTATTGAAGCAATCTAATCAAAATGTCCTTCACTGAAGTAACATAATCAAAATTCCCACCTACAATAGGGTCACAACCATATGGTACCAATTAGCTCTAATGGTATGATTTTTTCTGAGATCGACAAAAGCCTTAAACTACCACAAGCAGTGTCTTATTTTGCTAGACTGCTATGACAAATACCACACAATAGGTTGACTTAACAATTTATTGGCTCATGGTGTCAGAAGCCAGAAATCTAAAATCAAGGTATTGGCCAAGTAATGTTTCTCCCTGAAGTGTGAAATGCTCTGGTGCTGGTTTGCTGCAATCCTTGAGATTCCTTGGCTTGCATCTCTGCCTCTCATTAAGTAGGGATCTCTTTCCCTCTCTTTGTATCTGCTTTTCCAGTTGCCCATGAACTCTGGCTTCTGGCTGCTCTTACTACGACTGAATTTCTTCTCTTACTTGGTTAAGGTGAAAGCACATTGTATTATAACCTTAAGCAATAGTCATAAATTTTGTGCAATATGCAACTGAAATAAATGTGTACAGTGTTAAGTATAAACCTGATAATTTAAAGTTAGAATCATCACTGACCTTTATTTTCTATGTGAACTGCTGGTAGCCACAGTAATTGCATAGAATCATAAAATATCAGAAGAGGATGGGGGAGTGGATGTGGGGTAAGTCTTTTAATTCAATTGATCTAGCATGTTTTTCCACATAGAAGGCATTCTCATGGACAGAAGTGAAAATTTAAATAGTTTAATCTCTGAAATTTGCCTTCAATTCTGAAAGTCTTTTAAATATTCTGAATTTTATTAAGTACTTCTGATACCAGATCTGCTTCATTTAAAATAAGTATAATGATTGTAAAAATTCTTGGCTTTATTGTTGTCCTAAAAGGTTTCTATCTTCCAAAGGATGATAATTGCCTAATTACCTCTCCAGTATATTCATGGCCATGTTCTGTTGGAGGCAGAATTCTAAGATGACCCCCCAATGATGGATAATGTTATATAATTCATTCCCTTCATGTGTGGAAGAGAACTGAGAGTATGATAGGATTTCATTCATGAAATTAGGTTCTACTACATGACAGAGTTTTCTTTAATGGAAATTATCCAGTGTGAATCTGACTTAATCATGGAAACCTTTAAAAGGCACATGAAGAACTTGTGGTCCAGTTCAGGTAAGATAACATAGACTCCTCCCCCTCCAGTACAACTATAAACCCTGGAAATAACACAAGAGGCAGCAAAAGGAGAATTCTGAAAGGTGGAAAGAAGACTTCAGAAATGGAAGAACAACAAAGTTGCATGGCATCTTATGACTCTCCCCCAAAAATGGAAAAAGGTGACCCAGGTCCAACATTTTGTAACTCCAAACTTAGTAGCAAAAGGTGGTTCAGATAGTCTCATTCCTTTGCCAGACCAAATAGAAGTCTTACGTAACACCCCAGAGAAGCCCAGAATAACCTCTAAGGTGGAACAAATAGAAGTAATGCAAACAATAAGCCACCAGGGAGAATCCTTTCCTTCCCTGCTAAGCTTGAGACACCGTCTCCAAGAGACCCTGGATGGCTAGGGAAACCAGCAAGAAGAATCCAAGAGCAAAAATCCCCCAACCTAGGAAGTGTTCTCCTTCACTGCCTGGTCCAAGATTCCTCTCCCTAAACCAGAGACATCAGGCCACTAGGTGACACTGGCTAGGGAGATCCTTTCACAACTGCCCAACCTGGAAAATGATCTTCAAACCCCATATGCACTGGAAATCCAACTACTTCTTCTTGTACCACAGGTACAAGTGCCTGGCTCAGGAATCATTCTTAATCCAAGCTGGCTCTACTCCTCCACCTAGAAACACCATGTGCCTGGACTGCAGAAGATTTTTCTTCCCACTTAGGAAGTGCCAGCAGGGACCAGTGGAAATCTCAGCTGTACCTCATAAACCAAAGAGACCAAAATATCACCACTGAGTTCTTAAAATTAGACTTTCATTGGGACCACAGCCCACAAAGTTAGGGCAGGGGCTGCAAGAGGAGACATAAATAAGGTGCCATCCTTTATTAAACTCACACACACCTTACACACTTTAAATAAGATCCAGAGTCTCCCAACATAATAGCCTAAATGGCTCAATAGAAAAATGACACATCATACTAAAAACCTGGGAAATCACAAGTTGAGAAATGACAACTGAATCTAATATTGGAATGTTCTGACCACAGTTTTAATGCCACCACTGTAAAATTCAATATTACAAATTATTTTAAAATAAATGAAAAATTAGAAAATAGCAGCAAAATAAATAGAAGTTCTAAAGGAACAAAATGAAAATTAAGAACATAAAAATACAATATGTTAAATAAAGTCACTGGATGGGCTCTATAGTAGAGAAGATAGAATCAGTGAAATTGAAGACAGATTAATAGAATTTATTCAATACAATAGAGAAAATAAACTAACAGAGCCTAGGTATCTGAAGAACAATAAGAAGACATACAAAACTTGCATTATCAGAGAAAGGTGTGAGAGAGAAAGTGAGGCTGAAAGAGTATTAGAAGAAATAATGGCTGAAAACTTCCCAAACATGGCAGAAGATACATATCACAGATTCAAGCTGATCAAACCCTAAATACATTAAACTTTGAGAAATCTACAATAATACACACAATAATTAAACTTCTGAAAATAAATTACAAGCAGGCAGAGAGAAATGACATGTTACTTGTTATGGGCTGAATTGTGTGCTCCCAAAAGATATGTTGAAGTCCTAACACCCACTACCTCAGGGTGTGAATTCATTTGGAAATAGGGTCATTGCAGATTGAATTCTTCAAAATGAGGTCATATTGGAGCAGAGCAGGCCCCAAATCCAATATGACTGGTGTCCTTATAAGAAGAAGAGAAGAGACAGACATGACACAAAGAGAAGATGGATATTTGAAGATGGAGACAGAGATTAGAGTTTAGCTGCCACAAGCCGAGGTACATGTAGGGCCACTAGGAACAAGACAGAGCCTTGGAACAGATTTTCACCTAGACACATCAAAGGGAACATAGCCCTGTTGCAACACCTTAATTTCAGGCTTCTAGCTTCCAGACCTGTGAGAGAATACATGTTTGCTATTCAAAGCCACCCAGTTTGTTGTACTTTGTTGTGGCAGTTCTAGGAAATTAATATATCACTTGTAGGGGTACACTAATCAGAATGAGAGTGGATATCTCATCTCAAACCATGGAGGACAGAAGGAAGTGGTACACATTTTTCAAGAGTTGAAAGAAAAGAACTATCAATTGTGAATTCTATATCAAGAAATCTATGCTTTAGGAATGAAGGGAAATGCCAACATTCTCAGATGAAGAAAGATGAAAAGATTTGTCACTAGCAACCTGACCCTTAAAGAATGGCTAAAGGAAGTTCTTCAAACAGAAAGGAAATGACTAAAGAAGGCACTTGGAGCATATGGAAGGAAGAAAAAAACAATAGAAAGAGCAGAAATATAGGTAAATAAAATAAGCTATTCTTACAAGTTTTAAAAATTACTTGTGATGGTTGAAACAAAAACTATAGCACCATAAGATATCCAAGACAATGATATTTAAAAGTTGAGAACATAAAGAAACCTAAATGCCAGTTGAGGTTTCTACACATTACTCAAAGTGGTAAAACACTGATACCAGTAAGTAAATTGTGATGTCACATTTGTATATTGTAATGCACAGAGAAACCAGGAAGAAAACAATACACAGTTGTACACTCAAAAATACTATAATTTAAGATGGATTATTAAGCCTGTCCAAGTAACAAATAGGAAAGCAGAAGGAAAAGAAAACAGAGAAACCAAAAACAGAGAGAATAGAAAACCCATAAGAAAATAGCAGGCTGAAGCCCTAACATAGCAACAATTACTTAAAATTTAAATTAAAAGGCTGCTATTTTTAGCATGGATAAGGCACATGATCCCAATATATTCTGTTTACAAAACACTCATGTCAAATTTAATGATATAGGTAGGTTGAAAGTAAAAGGATGATAAAAATACGTACAGTGCATACATTAACAAAAAGCATAATTGGCTATATTAAGACCAGATAAAGTTGACATTAAAGAAAAAAAATGTACTAGAGACAAAAAGGACACTACATCACCAGGAAGATATAACAATCTTAAATGTACATAAACCAAACAACAGAGCTTCAAAATATTTGCAGTAAAATCTGATAGAACTGAAAGGAGAAATAAGCAAATCAAAAATTGTATTTTGAGTGTTGGAGAAAAACGGTGCTTGCTGGGACATGGAGACCGATATGACTACAAGCAGAGAAATAATTCATTGGGAAGCTCTCCCAACAGAGGGGGTCTGAAGAGCAGACATCAGCCCCCCCCCCCCCCCCACCAGCATGGTAAGGGTCTGAAGAGAGACTTCAGCCCACTCCTGGAAGGGGGGATTTAAATTTATACAGGACTTTCCTAGGTGGGGAAATAATAGTTGGTGGGAGGGGGTTGAGGGTCTGAGTGACATGCAGGAACCAATAGGAAGCCCTAGAGGTGAAAATCTTCCCTGATAGTGACTAGAAGATAGTGGGTTAGGGAGCTATGGTTTCTTGGCATACTGCAAGAGCAGATGTTTCTTTGATCTGTAGGAATTTTATTTCCCTCTGATACGTAGGTAGGGAAGGTTTCCATTTCCCTTTATTCCTGTCTCTACGTGGTTTATTTGTTTAACCTGTGGGGAAGTGCTGTGCCCTTAGACATGTAAGCTTATGGGGAATGGGGTTAGCCTTTCCCCAATCATATCAGGTGAAACTAAGTTACAGTTTGTCAATTATTGCAAACCTCTAACATTGAGAATTCAACATCTACCTCTTAAACTGATAGAAGTACTGAACAGAAAATCAGAAAGGATATAAAAAATCTGAGCAACACAGTCAACAGACTGTAATTGACACATTTAGGTCACTCCAACCAATGGCAGAATACACTTTTTTCAAAGCATCCATGGAATAGTTACCAAGATGAATTATGTCTATGACCATAAAACAAAACTCCACAAGTTTAAAATAATTGAAATCTCTCTTACCATAATGGAATCAAACTGGAAATCAATACTAGAAAGGCAATGAGAAAATATCTAAACACTTGGAGAATAAACAATATGCTTCTAAATAATCCACAGAACAAAGAAGTCTCAGAGGAAGTTTTAAAAAATACACAACACTACAGATCTGAATGAAAGTGAATTTCTAACGTAAAGCAATGTATGGAATGTAGCTAAAGCGATTCTGAGAAGGAAATTTATAGGATGAAAATCTTACATTGGGAAAAAGGAAAAGTCCCAACTCAATAATCTAAGCTTCTACCTCAAGAAGCTAGAAAAAGATGAGTAAAAGAAACTTGCAGCAAGCAGATGGAAAGCAATAATAAAGAGAAGAAATCAATGAACTCTAAAACAGAAAAACAATAAAAAATTAATAAAAAAGAAAAAAGAAAAACAATAGAGGAAATGAAATAAAAGCCTGCTTCTTTGGGAAAAAAATCAATAAAGTTGATAAACCTCTAGCAAAACTGACAAAAATAAAAAGAGAGAAGATACAAATCACAAATATCATAATAGAAACAGTGGATATCAATAAAGATCCTGAAGTCACTTAAAGGCTTATAAGAAACAACTTTGAAACTTAGAATAAACAAACCAATCCTTCAAAAGTCAAAACTGACCAAAATGCAACTAAGGTGAACTAGATAATCTGAACAGTGCTACAATTATTAAGTAAATTGAATGTGCAATTTAAAAGTTCTCAAAAAAAAAGAAATCTACATGCACAGATGATTTTATTAGAAAATTCTACCAAACATAAAAAATAACATCAGTTTTATGCAGTGTCTTCCAGAAAATAAGTTGTGCTTTCAATCCTCCATGAAATATTAAATATGGAGATTCTTCCATAAACACAAATTAGCTTGAGCACTCAAGAATATGAAACACTGTATTAACAGTAAAACACTGTTTATACTGGACATTTCACAACTAACTATAATGACTCTGTTGGATAACATTCCCTGTCATAGATGTCCTTTAAGATCTTTAGTACCTTCTTAGTCACAACTTAACAATAATTAATCAAACATTTTATATCTTTTTGTTATATAAGAAATGAGTTTGTGAGAAGTGAGAAGTTTTCTGGTTTGGGAGTCTTCAATGGAAATATGACCTGCATTTCTTTTCTATGACTTTATATAATATTTGAAAATTTCTTTCCCATCCTAACTTAGGCTTTTCCACTATGAAATCATAAGACTCTCCCTTGTGTGACATTTCCAACTCCCCATTTTCATTCATTAAACCAGGGTCTTTAACATCACTGAAGAACAGTTGCGGGGGGGGGGGGTGCTTGAAAAAACATTTTTAAGAAATTCACTTTCCCCCCTAATCCACCTTTCATCCAGGACAGACATTACTTATCAACCAATTGTGGGTTGTGGGTACTGGGCTATCCACTCAGACATCACTAGTCACAATGCAGCTATCTATCACCCCTGCCCTTGTCATTTTCTGTTATGGAAGCTTATTTTCTTTCCCTCTTAGTACTTATGACTATCTGAAAATATTTTTAATTTATATTCTGCCTGTTTGCCTCCCCAGTCTTCCTAAGAAGAGAAGCTCCAAAAGATCTCTCTCTCTCCTTTTTTAAAAATAGTAATATATTTAATAGTAATAAATATTTTAATAGTAATATATGTAAGCATATATTCTAGTATATAAGCTAGAACAGTATCTGGTATATACTACAAACTCAAACAAAATGTGTCAAATGAACAGAAAGTCTATCAAAGATACTCCTTGGTTCTGCTCCAGAATTTCTGACTGATGTCAGTCACAGGTCATTTAAACATTGGCTTGAATTCCTCAATCACTATTGCTCAGGCACTCTGGTCTTTTTTTTCCCATCCTTTACTCTCAAAAGAAAACTGACTTTAATAGCATTACTTAATATCCTGGATCTGATCTCTTTCATCCTACACCTCTCTCACTGAACATATATTTATAGTATTTCTCATCTGTTAACTTATGATATCTACCAAACTTTTTGCCAAATCATTATTTTCTGAATTCAACACATATACTTAACAACAAGAATGTGCCAGATCCTGTTCTGCATTCTTGGGTTAGAGTGAAGAAATGCAGTGCTTATGATTAAGAAGCATCCTGAATTTTAAAGTAGGCAGATGAATAAACATATGATGACACTCTATGTGATGGGTTCAGACACAGGGTATAACAGAATACTCTAGGAGAAGCCATCTGTACTAATAAGAAGTCAAAACTCCCTACCTGTGTTGTATCTTGTAAGACTAGAAGCAATTGGCCAACAAAATGAAGTCATTAATTTTATTCTAAGCCAAATAAACAATGCAAGTGACCGTAGAAACCCATAACAGCATAGAAAATTCAGGGATCAGTAAGCGATACACTCTGATTGCATCATGCTCTGGGGTAGAAGAGAAAGAGGTTTAAGTACATTAGCAAAAAGATCAAGATATGAGGCCATAGAGAAAACAAGTGGCCTTGTATATCATGTTAAATAGTTGAACTGGATCTTCTAAGCAGTACACAGTTAATGATGATCTTGGTAGTAGGAATAAAATGATGCCACTTTTAGAAATGTTATACTGACAGAAAAGTGTGGAAAAGAATGTAAAAAAAGCTAAATTGTACCACTGTGGCAGTTTAGTATTGTTTATAAATTCCAAAAATAGATATTGGGTTGTGTTTGTAAACTGCTTTGTTCCTCTAGGTGTATTAGATTGTATTAGACTCAGAGATTTCACTTTTATTTTATTAAATCAAGATTAGGGCTTTTATTTGACCACGTCATTAGGGTGACTTGGTTTGAGACCCTGCCTACAGCTAGCCTACAGCTGTGCGCTATACAAACGGATGCTCAATCAAAGATAGAGAAGTCGACACACAGAGAAGAACACAGAGGATCCTATGGACCAGGGAAGAGAGATGAGCCTAATAGTTTACAGCTGATCTTGTGAGGAGACCAGAGCATATTGTGCCAAGTGGCCAATGACTTTGGATGAGAAAATATCTCTTACGGAACCTCGAATTGGACTCTTTAGGGCCTTTTGACTGTAAGCTTCTACCCCAAATATACCCTTTATAAAAGCCAACAAAGTTCTGGTACTTTGTGTCAGCACCCCTTTGGCTAACTAATACAACCACTTACAGAGTTATGATATTAATTGAATGAAAAATTATAAAGTTTTGAAATAAGACTGATTGGCATAGGATGTATTCAGATTCATATAATATTAAAGAAGTAAATCAAACTAATTTGGCAATGTTGGGATGACTTAAAGATAACCCCAATTTTCTAAGTTATGCAACCAAGTGGATAGTGGGAGTTTCCACTGACATAAGCATTATAACTGGTTTGTCCTGGTTAAAAAAATAGATGACAATTCAACAAGGATATGTGACATTTGAGATGTAAGAGTCATGTTTTAGTGGCAATGTCTATCTAGCTCTCATGGCATATCAAGTACGCTTCAAACATTAGCAATGATGATAATGGAAGTGAAAGAAGTAGCAGGTATTGCTTTGAAATATATATTCGGTGGTAATAGAGGACGGAGAAGGATGGGATCACATGGCACAGGAGCAATTGCAGGATAGGCAGAGGGAAAGGAGATAGGAAAGATAATACAGGCAGAAAAAACTGAAGTAAAAAGAGAAACATAAAAGTGTGAAGTCATACAAACCAAGAAAATAAAACATTTCCAGAAGAGAATGCCGAGAGTCCACTTGAAGAAGGTTATATGATTTTTTAGTGTATCTAAAAAATTTTAAATCTTCTATGTAATATTATGCTTTAAAAGTAAAGGCCTAGGGTTTCAGCATATGGCTCATAAATATAATTTATTAAAGATTTCAGGATTATTGAATATTTAAAATCTTTACATTTTTACTGTCTTCAGTAACACTGAAATTATTTTTTGTGGACTTACCTACATATTTTCTTAAGAGAAATTCACAGTTGTGGAAATACCAGGTAAAAACTATAAGCCATTTTAAGGCTGTTGATAAATAATGCCAAAATTTCATGAAAGTTGCAGCAATTTACATTCCTGCCAACAATTTGCTGGAGTTACCACACAACCTACTATTACCAAGAGTCTTTAATCATAACTAACAAGGACAAAAACAATCTTTGGTTAAAATGCTTGGCAAAAGTACTCATTGTTTTAATTTTCATTTATTTCATTACTAATGAAGTTAAATTGGTTTGTCATATCATGTAGGGAATTGATTAACTATCTGGTTATATTGTTTGCATCCTTTTAAAGAGTGTGGTAGATGGTTTTAAGTTTTGTAGAAGAATATATCAATGGTATGTATGTGTATATGTATATATGTATATACAGCTATATCTAAACACACTCAAAATATATATGTACTTTTAATATTTTGTCAGGCAGCTTGCTCATATGTCACAGTCTCTCACCTGCCTATATATGTTTATGATTTTGTTAGTGATATTATACATAATTAGTAATAATACAGAATAATATCAAATCAAACATTTTCCATTATTATTTCTTCCTTTGCTCATATAAATAAAAGGTAATTCCTCATTTAGAAATCAGACATTCATGTTTATTTCTTTTTATTTTTAATATATATTCATGTTAACTCTTTAATCCTTTAGAAATGTATGTATTGATTCTCAGATAAAATCTCCCATTAATATTGTATAATATTGGGACTATGATATCTAGCAACCTCTTAATGCTTTTCACTAAATAGGAAATATTTTAATATTTTAATATTATTATTTTATTATATTTTAATATTTTATAATATTTATATTATATTTTAATATTATAAAATATTAGGAAATATTTTAATATTTTAATATTAAATGTGAAATTGCTTTGTTAACTTAAAGAAGATACTCTCCATCACTTTAAAAATTATCAATCATTAAAGCTTGGAATTTGTGTTGAATTCCACACAATTAATTTTGGGATATATTGAGGATGATTACATTATTAGTATAATATTTACCATCCCTGCATTAATGGACTAAATTCTGTTTGAACTTATTATTCTAGGCTTTGGACTTGGCCTCTAGTTTAATAGTACCAAAGTTAGGTTTTAAGGTAAGAATTATGTTCTTGCTGTAAAATGACTTTGAAGATTTCCCCTGGATCCCAGGAATAATTTATATTATTTGAGAACACTGTTACTTGAACATTACTAACTTCTTGATCATTTTTAAAAAAAACACCATAATCAGTGCTTTTCGATTGATTTCTTGAATCATTTCTCAGTTTCTTTCATGATGATTTAACCACTCGTATTTACTGCTTTAGGAGCTAAATGTATTTCATATTTTCCCAGAGAATGAAGCATTTAGAAAATATTTTCAAATTCATAATCGTCAATCTGTATTGGAATTTTAAAATGACTTTGTGTGTGCTTAAACAAGTAATAATGAATGGAGTACATTCTCATTATATTAAAAAAGTACAAATAAGGCTTTCTAAAGATCACCCTTGTCTTCAATTTCATTTGTATTTCTCCCACTTTTCCCCTGTGCTGCCAAAGTTAATCATCATTACTATTTTGTCTAAGCCTTTTCACGCACAGGAATTTTTTTCAGCATAATATTCTGCAACTTGCCTTTTTGAATTAACAAGATTTAAATAAAGCTAGTTCTTTCTCAGTAAAAAAAAATAGATCTTTCTTTGTAGCTGGTATAGAATTCCATATCACAGATATATAGCTCTTATAATATTAATGGACATTTATGCTGCTTGGGATACTGTTGGCAAAATTTAAAAACATATTTTTAATTTCCATCATCTTTTTAATTATTCTTGTGATTACATCATTTCCATTTGTTAAGGATGCAATATTTTCTCATATTTCCCTGATATTTAATTTTCAAGTTCTTTCCTATTTTATTAATTATTCTTATTTCTCCCAGTACTCATTTTTCTGTATTTTTTTAATTTATCTTATTCTGTCATGCACCATACCTTTCTTAAATATTTCAACAAATATTTATGGAGGACATACCCTGGAAAGGTAGTAATCTGGATGCTATGAACACTGCATTAAAAATATACAAAACGTTTACTTTCTAGGAGTTTACATTCTTGTTGCCATCTAGTGAGATTTTGTTCTCCATTCATATTCTAGAATGAGTACTATGATCTCTGTACATGTGGTTAGGGCTTGGCTTCTGGAATGTGTCATTTCCATGTGAACAGTGGAGAGCTGCCACTATTCTGAAGTCCTACAGATGCTGAAAGAACGAGAATTTGGTCTGGGAACATAACAAACATATTGGCCACTGTAGTTCTCGTTGGAGAAAGTCTTTTCATTTCTTAAAAGAAAGTTACGCTATTTCTAAAAGTAAGAATTGGTAGATGGGTTGTTAAATGTCTTTCTTCCAGGCATTTGCTTGGAGGTAAAAAGGTGTAGGTGGAGTGACTCTGTTGACATTCACACCACTTCTTCTTCCTGCTAACCTGAATTATGTGGCAGTTGTGCTGGGCATTTTTACACCAGAGGGCTACTGCTCCCTCTGCATATTTTAGGAAGGGATTCCCTTTCTTTCATATTTTATCACAATCATTTCAAAGAGTTCTAAAGATCCAAAGGAAATGACTGTGTGTGCTCAGTCCATAAATATGTTGAACCAGAGCTTGTTCTTCTGTTGTATTTTTAATCCAATATAAATCAACAATTCAGCAACAGGAAAAATTTAAGAAAGTTTATCCATGAGAGATGATACATTCTTCACTTCATTTTTAGAAGAATAACTTCTTGAAATATTTCTTAATCACTTCCATGATTATTGTATTAATCAGAAGACCTATTAATCAAAAGTTATAATTTTAGAGAACCCCTTGCCAATTAGATTAAGGGCAAAATAAAATTTATTGACTCACAATATTTTGAAGTTTTTGTGTGCAGATAAATTCCGATGCCTCTGGATGTTGGAACCCAAAGAATATGAACAGAAAATGTTTTATCTGCCTTGGATGTTGTGACGCATGAAAGTTTTAAATTTTGATGAAGTCACATTTATCTAATTTTTCTTTGTTGCTCATGCTTCTGCTGTAATATCTAAGAAACCATCACCTAACACAAGGTCCAGAAGATGCTTTCCTATATTTTCTTTTAGGAGTTTTATAGTCCTAGTTCTTATACTTAGATCATTGATATATTTTTAGTTAATTTTTGTATAAGGTATGAGGTAGGGTCCACCTTCATTCTTTTCTATATGAATATCCAGTTTTCCCAGCACCATTTGTAGAAGAGACTATTGTTTTCCCATTGAGTGAGTCCTTTTCACCCTTGTTTAAATTTATTCCTAGGTATTTAGTTCTTTTAGCTGTTAATGTAAATGAGATTTTTCCCCCTTGATGTCCTCTTGACATTGTTCATTGCTAGTGTATAGAAACACTGCTGATTTATGCACGTTTGTCTTGTACCCCACCACTTTGCTGAATTTCTATATTAGCTCTGGTATCTTTGCTGTAGTTTTTCAGGATTTTCTATATACAGGACCATGTCATCTGCAAATAGGGGCAGTTTTACATCTTCCTTTCTAATTTGGATGACTTTATTTCTTTTTCTTGCCTAATTGCTCTAGTGAGAACTCTCAGTGCAATGTTGAATAACAGCGCTGACAATGGGCTACCTTGTCTTATTCCTGATCTTAAAGGGAAAGCTTTCAGCCTTTCACCTTTGAGGACAATGTTAGCTATAGGTTTTTATTACCTTCTTCATGCTGAGAAACTTCCCTCCTACTCCTAATTTTGATGTGTTTTTTGTTTTTTTGTTTTGTTTTGTTTTTTAACCAAAAAAGCGTGCTGGATTTTGTCACATGCCTTTTCTACATTGATTGCTATGTCATACATTTTTGCCTTCATTCTATTAATGTGTTGTTTTTTATATTACACATCTCAATTCACATATTTGGGATGTCACTCTGTCCTCTACTTTGAATAGTAATGAATCCTTTCCAGAGTCAAGGCCAATTATTCTTCAGTATTCATGTGGTTCATGTGAATGTACCTTTATGTTTAGATTCAGATCAAATACTTCTGGCAAGGACACCACATAGTAATGTATGTACTTCTCACTGCATCTTATTGGTAGACACATAATGTCAGCTCATAACACTACTAGTGATTTATGAGGCCACCAGATACCTCCATTGTAAAGACTATTTTTGAGCTTTGTAATTAACAACTAACTTGCCGGACTGTGGATTTCCTATTCTTCACACTTTCTTACCATATGGTTTTAGCATCCATTGATTGTTACCTGGTGCTCTTACATCTGCCGTTACAAAATAGTGAGTTTCTAATTCTTAAATTCCTTTTAATTATCTGCGGAGATGCTTTTTAAAAAGGAATCATTATGGATATTTCTTTACTCTTAGTCATGGATATTTCTTTATTGTTTTAATTGTAATAATTTATTACTTCCATTATCTTTAATGCTCACATTGTCTCAAATTTATTCATTGGACTCACCTTCACACTTGCTTCTGACTCCTTTGGACATGACATCATTTGTCTTTGAACATTTCTTTGCTTTCTTGTTCACCCAGTACTTTCACTGACCTTTCCTAGAATCAGCCGTGTTTCCATGAAGCCTTGGTTCCTTTTAGAAGGAAACAATTTTTAGAAACCAAGACCTCAGTGCTATTCATGGTCTTGAGTTTTGGCGTATCAACATGGAAAAACTTTATAATTTTTTCTAAATCTTCTTTTCCAGATTTAAAAAAGAATTGCAACAGTCAAGTGCAGTTTCTTTAATAAATAGGACACTTGAGGAAGGGCTGTGTATTCTAATTCTGCATTATTCTTAAATTTCTGTAGGACCCTTAATCTCCTCAACTTGCTTTTCTCTTTCTCGTTATTTCCAAAGCTTTGGGAAATGCCCACCCTCTTCAAGTTGTTCCCTCTCCCCCAGAAGCAAGGCATTCCCAAGACTGTTTAGGTCTCACACTTTCAGATCCCTTCCTTTGGATTCTCAGTAACCTGTGTTCTGATTTCTCTTGCCTCACAACTGTTAGTGTTTTCCCACCAAGTGGGATGCGATTTTTCTCAGGGAAATGTATCTCTGTTCTGACACTGCTATAATCCTGCCCCATGCACCTGATTTTCAAGTACTACCATCTGATTCTTCCTTCTTACCTGAGTTCCAGAAAAAGTTATGCTGTTTTCAGATGTTTATCTTTTTCCTCTTAGATGAAAACTCATGTTGCAGTATTTTTTATGCTGTTGGTATAAGTCTGGTGTGATTTTATTTTCTTTCCTTCTTGATCTCTATGGTTTTCAGAGGATGTGTGGCAAGATTAAGATTTAAGAAGTTGCTGTTATCTTACAGAAACCCAGAAGTCTGAATCAAAAATCATTTTTATATTTGAAATTACTTTTATGTTTTGTTTAAATTTTTAAACTTGCCTTGCCTTCTGAGTTATCCCTTATTCAAAAAGGAGGGAGGCTTTCAAAACAACAAAAATATAATTTTATTATAGGAGTCCCAGTAACTTGATGCTTAATTTTGGCAGGGTTTACACCTCTGAACAAAGTTATTTGTTATTTTTGGTGTTTTGCTTATGATGCTCTGAAAGTTTTAAAAATAAAAGGAAACAAATAAAAACGTAAAGAGTACTTTTCTGAATTTGTGTCTAGCACTCCTGAATTTACTAAGAAAATAATCACTTGCTTTTGTGCCTAGTGACTAATGATGTGTTAGGTATCAAAAATTAATTTTAAGTTCTCATTTTTTTCCCATTTGGCCTGATTAGGCTGGTTAGGCTATCTGCAATGAGATGTTTGCGTTCTTTTTAACCAGAAACAGTATATCAAGTTAGAGTAGAGGAATAAAACAAATGGCAATGGGAAATGACAACTGCACACAATTAAACATTAGAAAACTAGAAACTTATCAAATTCATTTAAAATTCCCAATCATATATTTTCAGTGGCCTTTTAAATTTTAATGAGTGTGTTTTCCATTATGTCAATCAGGTCACTGATGATCAATTGTCCTCCTTCTCAAGTTGTTCACAAGTTGGAGTGATATTGCAGTGATTGTTAGTAGGATTACAAAAAGGAGAATCAAGATTATCATAATCCTGCTGTAGACCACAGCCACATCATTCCACAGTGATAGGACAAGAGGGGATAGGACTTCAAGTAGACAGATGTGTGACCATTTGAAGCTTTTTATGGATTCCATAAAAGTGCATGTCCTTGGAACTTATCCATATCTATGGGTGTGAGACTCTTTGATTGAATTGGATTCGGTTGGGGGACTTTGATTGGATTGCTTCAGTGAGGCATAACCCAGGTGGAATTTGGTCCTCCTGCGGAGTCCTTTATAAAGTGAGGACTGAAAGCAGTGATACACAGAAAAAGGTGGCAGAGACAGAGAAACCCCAAGAAGCTAGAGGGACTTGAATGAGTTCTCATAAAGGAACATCTGATTTTGAGCACATTGTTTTTCGGCAAGAAACTTCTGGAGTGATCCCTTACCTCCCAGAACCTTCCCTAATGTATCTGTAGTCACACATTACTGCACGTTACTTCACCACTTACTTCACCTTCCTGGCTCAGTGAAGGAACTATTCTTTGTCATGATTATAGAAATTCTTCCACCTGTTTTCTGGATTCCATGTTGTTTAATTTCTTCAATCACCGTGCTTCAACTCATTCTTGTAGCATTATCTTTTCTCCTTCTACCAGTTCTTTCCTCTCAGCATTTAAAGAAATATTCATTTAAATCACTCAAATCTTCAAAAGTAAATTCCATTTATTCTCTATCTCTTCCACTCTGCCATCACCATTACCTTCCATTCTGTGAAAGGGTTTGGGCATTCACTGTAGGCAAATAAGAAAAATATATTATTGTTCGAGGAATGGACTTTGGCAGAATTTTTTTTAAGAGAACGGGAGAGAGGATTGGGGTACTATTTAAGAGTTTGTAAGTGGTAGCCTAAGAACTATTTCGTGAAAATAAAGTGGATGGGAAAGTAAAAGACATTTTAATAAGGTTTTCTCTGAACTATATATATAATTCCAAATGTTTGATAAACACAAGAAAGAACTCCAATTATTTTGAAGATCATTTGGTACATGGCCTGACTTTCTTGTACTAAAGCACCACCAGAGTAACATATGTGTTGCATGGATTCAATTGAATTACCTTCAGATTAAAATATAGTGATGGGATGGGTGTTAAATTTTGTCAAAATTCATTTTAACTTTACACTTATAATTTTTATCAAAAAAATGTTGCTGTGGGGATTCCCTCTCAAATGAAAATGCCTTACTCAGATTTAGCTCATAAGCCCCAGATCTACATTTTTTAACTACTCACAGAATATTCCCATTCCTTTATTCTATAGGCAACACCAAGGTGTTCAAATGGAAAACCTGTTCTTACTCTTCTATTTCCTATTTATATAAACAGAACCATTATACAGCCTATTTTCTAGAACAGATTTTCCTTCTCTGTATGATTCAGGTCCCAAGTCAGGCCCAAACTATACTCATTCCCTCTTCCCAATGCACAACATCTACCATCTTAATTTGAGCATGCAACATTTCTAAACCAAATACAATATTGGTCTGGTCTCTCTGGAGACAGCTATGTATCCTATTATGTTATTCCACAGGGATATTGTTAATATAAAAATCTAAACATACCCGTTTCTTCGATCACCAGCAAAAAGAACATAATAGCAGCCAGCACTCCTAGGGCATTTGCTATATGTCAGAGGCTATTATTAAAAAAATCTGCAAATATTAACTGACTTAATCCTTAATTTTTTAAAAAGTGTTATAATTTTCTAAATTTTACAAATATAAATGTCAAACACAGAAAGAATAAGTGACAGCTAACATAGGGGAGAACTAGGATTTGAACCAAGGCAGTATGATTTGGCAGAATCCCTACAGTAGGCCACTTCTCAAGATCTGGCACTTTCTGATCTTTTCAACCTTCCCTCCATTGATATTCATTGATAATTTGTTGTCATATGCTTCTTGTCTCTAAGATATTTCACATTCTTTTCCACTTGGATGGAATATTCTCCCTATAACCACAGCCATACGAATCTAGTCTACTGTTAACTCTCTTTCAAGTAGGAGCCTGTATTACCTTCTCCAGAACTTTCTCCTGATATTCCTATCTTTAGCTCATATGATGTCAGGAATATCTTTACCTCTGCTATTATAATTGTTTTCTCACTTATTCATTCCCCTTGTTAAGAAAAGATCCTAAGGTCTATGCCTGCTTATAAAGAGTAACATATACATTACATGGTTCAAAATGAACATACAACATATATTTGTTTACTAAATTGATGAATTAATAAATACACAGAGAAATAATATTGGCATGATTGTTTGATGGTAAAATACCATCCGTGCCCAATATGATCAAGCACAGATTTAGGCTAAAATGAAAAAGAAAAAAATCGGACTATAGAAAAATATGAGAAAGACCCAAGATTTGTTCCTATTTTCTTTTGTCTTACTTGTGTTTGTTCTTGTGTGTGTGTACTTATACTCCCTATCATAATCCTTTGTCAATATATTCTAGTGGATGGAAAAAATAAAATAAAACAAAGCATTAAGAAACAAAAACAATTTTTTAACCCCATCATGCAACATAACAATTTTGACTTAAATGAGGCCACACCACAAAAAAAGAATGTGCATATCAGAAAACAAGTCTTATGTAGATTACATAAAATTTATGCTCAAAACATCCATCATATTTTGATTGATTAAAAAAGTGGACCCTAAGCTATCTCATGTTAAATCTAATGGCTGTTTATCATTGGATCAAAATTTCATCTGTTTTCAATTTCATATTTCCAAATAGCTCTTGCAAAAACCTCCAAATGAAGATGAATGCTCATAGCATTTGTTTTAGTCCGCTTGGCTGCGGAAAACAATATGCCAGAAATGGATTGGCTCTTAAAATGCGGATTTATTACCTTACAAGCCTATAGTTCCAAGGCCATGAAAATGTCCAGATCAAGGCATCATCAGGCAATGTTTTCTCCCAGAGACCGGCTGCTGATAATTCTGGACTCCTGTGTCACATGGTTAGGCACATGGCAACATCTGCTGGTCTCTTCCTCTCTTCTGGGTTTCATTGCCTTGGCTGCTTGCTTCCATGGGTTTTTCTCTCTTTTTCCGAATTTCATTCTCTTAAAAAGCCCTCAAATAAGAGGATTAAGACCTTCCTGGGTCACTCCTTACTGAAGTAACCTAATCAAAAGGCCCTTAACAGACCTACCCTAATCGAAAGGCCCTAATTACAAAAAGTTTGCACTGACAGGAATGCATGAGCTTTAAGAACATGATTTTCTGGGGTCTATATAGTTTTAAATCGTAATACATTTCTCAAACCATATTTCATATCCTTAAATTATAAAATTAGTGCAAATCAGTTCTTATTAATGCTGCTCATTCAGCAGCATTTTAAAGACTCATTGAAATTTAGAGTCTTCAAAAAAGAGTCAGGAGGTCATCAAAGGGGTCTCATTTATGCACATCTCAGCAGGATCCCAGAGACAGCCAAAGTAGATGCAACCCCAGGTAGTGGTGCTCCTGAGTGATATGGAGACACACAGGTTCTACAGTCATGGCAGATGGCTCTGGAGTTCAGTGCCTTGTCAGTGGGTCCTACTTTGTAATTTATGTTCCTGAGTGTGATAAAGTTGGACTCAGATGTCACCATAGAAAGGCTGAGGGTTGGTGTATACTTAGGAGACTTGAATCTCTGGGCTTTCTTGTGCCAGCTGGGCCTTGAGCCTCAGCAGAGTTGCAACTCCTACTCTGCAGTTCACTGGACTTACCCAGGTAAGCTAACAGGGAGGTGAAGATGGTCAACCACTACACCAGGGAACCGAGAGTGCCTACAATTGCAAACAGGAGACTCACATTCATCAACCATGTGTGATCTAAGCCCCCTCTCGATATAGAGGTGGAGTGGACATAACCATCCCAGGGTCCACAGGATGGAGGAATAAAATATGGATTAGAGTAGACTTACTGGTATTCTACTGTAGAACTATTGTGACTAGTAATGGAAGAAACTAACACTGATCTGGAGAAAGTGGCCATTGTAGTTGCTGAGGGCAGGGACAAGGAAGAAGACATGTGATATGGGGGCATTTTTGGGACTTGGAGTTGCCCTAAATGATATTGCAGGGACAGATGCTGGACATTATATATCCTTCCATAACCCACTGAAAGTACTGGGGGAGAGCATAAACTACAATGTAAACTGTAATCCATGCAGTGCAGCAGTGTTCCAAAATGTATTCACCAAATGCAATGAATGTGCCACAATGATGAAAGAAGTTGTTCATGTGGGAGAAGTGGGGAGGTAGGATGTGGGGTATGTGGGAACCTCTTATATTTTTTAATGTAACTTTTTTTGTGATCTATGTATCTTCCAAAAAAACAATATTTTTTTAAAGTAAATATGATCTTTCAAAGATCCTAGGAGGAAAATATTTTCTTCTTAACCAGTGAATTCATTGCAAACAGAGGTAATATTGTGACCTAACATGACTGGTGAGAAGACTATACATTATTGACTAACCCAGACGCTTCCATTTATTTAGCAGTAAATTAATGCAATCTAGACTGTAATCAATGGTGTCACTGCAGTCATAGTGAAGACTGAAAGGCCAGCTTTGTTCAATTTGATAGATCCCCTAATTAGAAGATGAACTAGAATGTTTTAATGATCCAATAAAGAATAATGGAGAGTAAATTTAAATTGCCCCATGAACGATTTTTAGTTATGTTTAGAATTCTTTTACGAGACACAAAGGCTGCTGCCATAGTATTTTGAGACACAACATTTATTCACTTGTATTCAACAAACACTTGATTCCCAACATGTGCAAGGATCTGTGCTAAATATTGAGAAAATATACTGATAAATAAGAATTCTTGTGTACATAGAATAGTATATTAGAAGTGCTCATAGAATAGTGTATTAGAAGAGTATATATAAAATGACTACCTCAAAGTTTAAGGGGATAATTGCTATGGAAAATTTTCAAGTTGCTATGGATAGATAGATGATGGAAATACTTCTTTCATGTCTGGAGGTTGCAAAATGATTCACCAGAAAAAGGTGTTATATGAACAAGCCTTCAAAGATTGACAAATTTTGACAAATAGAGGTGGAGAAAAGAGTAATGTAGAAAGATTCATTCTCAATGCATAAATAGTTAAAGATACAGGGTGCTTTTAGAACGTTAGTTATTCTCTATGCTAGAACTTTCATGGGGGTAAATGGAATATAAGGTTTGGAAGGTGGCACATTTTCATGCTAAGGAATTGGTAATTAATTATATATACAGCAATGACAACTCATATTTTTTTCAAGTAAATGAAAGGCATAGCCAAAATTAATCTTTTTCATATATAACCAAAATTAATCTTAAGAAAATTATTTTCATACTGGTACTTACAGAATGGTGGTATTAAAAGTGGGCTAATTACCCAGCAAAATAATCATAACTGATGAAAAAATATTTTTTAAATTTAAAGTTCCTACCCATAAATCAGAACTTCTCCAGGAGCAATAAGCTGAAAATACAAGGGAACCAATTGTCCTCACCACATCTCATTTATAGGGGGAAGAGGTTCCACATGGGGAAAGGCAAGTTGAGATGACCAGAGGCTACTGCCCTTACTAGCTCCCTGCTCAGAAAGCAGGGTTATCATACCAGCTCTCAGCTCCAGGAAAGAGTCTCAGAGATATTTCTCAGAGGGTAGAGGCAATCTGTGAGAAAAAAGAGCTCCAAAGAACTCCCCAAAGGAGCTATTTTAAACAAAGTTTAAGAAAGTTCAAGTCTATGGAAGATATTTAAAAACCATGGAGATTTTGGTAGTAAAAAGTTCAGAGGAGTCTGGTAGCTTTATGAGAACATCAAACTACACTCTGGGCCAGCTAGTTTGCTAGAAACAATCAGGGAAAGAGACTCTCAAGAAGAACCCTTTTGGGTTCAAAACAAATCTCAAATACTGGCCTCAAAAACTTCCCCTGCAAATATAAAACCACACGTGTTGGAAAGGATGTGGAGAAATGGGAACACTCATCTATGGTTGGCAGGAATGTAAAATGGTGCAACCGTTGTGGAAGACAATTTGGTAGTTCCTCAGGAAGCAAAGTATAGAATTGCCATATGATCTGGAAATCCCACTACTAGGTTTATTCCTAGAAGAACTGAAAATCCTGGAATTCAACAGATATTTGCACACCAATGTTCATAACAGCATTATTCACATTTGACAAAAGATATTAGCAACCCAAGTGTCCATCAACCGATGAATGGATAAACAGAATGTGCTATATACATATGATGGACCACTCCAGAGCTATAAATGAATCAAATTCCTAATTCTTGTGACAATATGAATGAACCTAGAGGATATTCTTTTGATGAAATAAGCCAGACATAAAAGGGTAAATATTGTATTACATCATTGTTATGAACAACTTACACTAAGCAAATTCATGAACTTGGAATCTGGACTAGAGGTTACCAAGAGATAGATTGTGGTCAGAGAATGGGGAGTTTAAGCTTATTTTGTATAGAATTTCTATTTGGGCTGATGATAAAAGTTTGGAAATGGTTGGTAGACAGTGTAATTAACGTCATTGAATTGTATAGGCGAATGAAGTTAAAAAAGGCAACTTTAAGTTGTTTATATTACTAGAATAAAAATTAAAAGGTAAAATATAGGCCTATGCAACACAGTGAATCCTTTTGTAGATGGAGGACTATAGTCAATAGTACAAGTTTAAGAATTTTCTTTAATGAAATACAGCAAATGCATGATACATATACAAGATGGTAATAATAGGGTGGTATATGGGAAAAAGTACACCTAATGTAATGATAACTGATAGAACTATTTTAATACTCTTTCATCACTTGTAACAAAGGTAGCTGCTGTTTTAAAAAATAGCACAATTATAAAAGAAGTGATATCATCAATTATAGCAAATGTTTCACACAAATGCAGGGTATTGTTGGTGGGGTGGTGTATGGGAATCCTGTATTTTAGGCATGATAGTTTTGTAAACCCACAACTTCTCTAATTGAACAATAAAAAGTAACTTCCCCTGCAAAGGGTCTCAAATTTAATTTGTTCAAACTATGGATACATTTTTGTCCCCAAATATTATGGAAAAAATAAAGCAAACAGCCAGCAATTAGTCAAGCCTAACAGTTGAGTGTAATACTAGAGGCA
Source organism: Dasypus novemcinctus (assembly GCF_030445035.2). Lineage (NCBI taxonomy): Eukaryota > Metazoa > Chordata > Mammalia > Cingulata > Dasypodidae > Dasypus > Dasypus novemcinctus. Next base: position 38,847,978 of record NC_080704.1, read on the forward strand.
ATATATATTCAAAGTGTTGAAGAAAACCTGTCAACAAAATATCATTTACTTAAAAAAACTATTCTTCAAAAATGAAACTGAAATAAAGACATTCCCAGATTTTTTAAAATGAGAAATTCCATTGCTAGCAGAACTGCCTGACAAAAAAATACAGAAGGAAATTTTTCATGTTGAAAGCAAGTGAAGCAATACAGTAATCTGAATTCTCAGGAAAGAAAATGTGGAACACTTGTAAAGGTTATTATGTAATTCTAAAAGATAGCATAAATGTATGTTTTCTTTCTTCTCCTAACTGATTTAAAAAGCAATTGTGTAAATCAATATGTATATAACCTATATATACATATATTGCATTTATATGTGCTATAGGCCCAATGCAATATATTTGACAATAACAACACAAAAGAGGATGGTGGGAAGATGGTGGGAGCAAAGTGTATTATATAAGGAAATGAAACCAGATAGTTACTCAAGTACAGAGGAATAAATGAAGTAACCAAAATGGCAAAAGATGATAACCAAAATGGCAAATAAGACAGTTAACATAAACTCTATAAATGTATACTAACTCTCCTTTCCTCTCTTTAGAAGATATAAGATTCTACAAGATTGTGATTAAAATAATGTATTATTGGATTTAACATATATAGACATAATATGTATAACAATAATAGCACATGTGGGAAGAGAGAATAGAACTATATAGGAGTGACATGTCTATAGTTCATTGTAATTAAGTTAGTATAAATATAAAGTGTATTATAATGAGTTAAGGTGTATTTGGTAATCTCTAGATTAAACACTACGAAACTAACTCAAAAATATGATTAAAATCATTAAATGAATTAGAATATTATGCTAGAAAAAGTTCAAATAATGCAAATGAAAGAAATAAAGGAGGAATAGAAGAACAAAAAAAAATGAGATATACAGAATAGAAAAATGAAATGGCAAACACAAACCTGACCATATGAAAAATAATAGTAAATTCTAATGAATTAAACAATACAATCGAATGCAAAGATTGTTAAACTGGATAAGACACACATAAGAGAAAATGATACATTGTTATATTGGTTTCCTGTAACTATTTTAACAGATTATCATAAACTTTACAGCTTAAATCAACAGTGCTTTGTCCTCTCACAATTCTAGAGGCAAGAAGACAAAAATCAGTTTTATTAAGCAGAAATCAAGGTGTCAGCAGGGTCATTGTCTAGGGAAGAATCCATTCCTTGCCTTTTACAGTTTCTGGTGGCTCCAGGAGTTCCTTGGTTTGTGACTACATCACTCCAATTTTAATTTATTTGGTCACATTGCCTCCTCCTCACCTGTGTGTCTCCATGTCTGTGCGATTTTTCTCCTGAGGACACTTGTCATTAGATTTATGGCACAACTGACAGACATATTTAGATCACTGCATGCAAAAACAGCAAAATGCGTATTCTTGAGAAAGAGCACATGGATCATTTCCCAGGACAGACCACATGCTAGGTCACAAACCAAGTCTTAATAAATTTAAAAAAAGAAAAATTATACAAAGAATCTTCTCTGACCACAGAGGTATGAAAATACAAATCAATAACTGATCAAGAACTGGAAAATTCACAAATGTGTGGAAGTTAAACAATCAATGAATCCAAAAAGAAATGACAAGGGAAATCAGGACACTAAAATGAGATGCCATCTCACATCCATTAGAATACTAGAATGGCTACTCTTCAAAAAATGAAAAATAAGTGCAGGAGAGGATATGGAGAGATAGGAATATATGTACATTGTCGGTGGAAATATGGTGAATCTCAGGAAGTTATGTATAGAATTACCATATGACCTGGCAATCCAACTTCCAGGCATATTCCCCAAAGAATTGAAAGCAAAGACTCAAAAAGATATTTGCACAACCATGTTCATAGCAGCATTATTCCCAAATGCCAAAAACTGTACAACATACAATGGAATATTATTCAGCCCTAAAAAGGAGTGAATTTCTGACATTGCTACATGAATAAACCTTGAAGACATCATGTTGAGTGAAATAAGCCAGACTGGAAGAAACAAGTTTGGTATTGTATTACATGAAATAAGTGGAATAAGCATATTTATGAAGTCAGAAACTAGAATACAGGCCACCAGGGGCCAAATGGAGGAAGGTAAAGGAGAATTAATGTTTAATTGGTATCAAGTTTCTGTTTGGGGTAATGAAAAAGTTTTGGAATGGATTATGAGGGTGGAGGAATAACTTAGCATATGTAATTAACACTACTGAATCGTATATTCAAAAGGGAAATTTTACATTGTATATAAGTTACCACACACACACCTGTACACACACACCTATAGAACTGTTCAACACAATGTAAACAGTGTGCTAAAGTTAATAGCATAATTGCAATATCTTTTCATGAATGTGGTAGAAAGGTATCCCACACCTATGCAGAATGTTAATAAGAGGGAAAACCATGTGTGTGAAAGAGGAGTACATGGGAATTCTGTAATTCTTGAATGATGTTTTTGTAAACCTACAACTGCTATATTAAAAAAGAAAAGAATAAAACACTCAGGAATAAATTTAACAAAACTTACAATCTGAAAACAACATTACATTGCTGAAAGAAATTAAAGATCTAAATAAATGGAAAAATATTTTATGTTCATGGATTGAAAGACTTTATATTATTAAGGGAGCAATTCTTCCCAAATTGATTGATCCATTATATGTAATTGTGTCATAATTTCAGCCAGCTTCTTTGAAGAAAGTGACAAACTAATCCTAAAATTTATATGGACATTAATGGGATCCTGAATACCCAAAACAATCTTGAAAAGCAACAAAATTGGAGGACTCACACTTGCAGATTTCAAATTTTACAACAAAACTACAGTAATCAAGGTAATGTGGTACTGGCAGAAGTCACGACATATAGATCAATGGGATACAACTAGTGCCCAGAAATAAACATTCACATTTATGGTTAATTGATTTTCAACAGGGTGCCAAAACAATTCAATGGGGAAAAGAATAGTTTTTTCAACTAATGGTTCTGGTACAACTGGATATCCACATGCAAAGAATGAATTTGTAGGGGAGAGTGTAAACTCCAGTGTAAACTATTATCCGTGTGGTACAGCAGTGCTCCAAAATATATTCACCAAATACAATGAATGTGCCACAATGATGAAAGAGGTTGTGGATGTGGGAGGAGTGGGGTGGGGGGGAGGTTGTGGGGTATATGGGAACTTCTTATATTTTTTAATGTAACATTTTTTGTGATCTATATATCTTTAAAAAAATACAATAAAAAATGATGGGGGTGGGGTGGGGAGTGGGGTATATGGGAACCTTATGTTTTTTTAATGTAATGTTTTGTGTGATCTATTAACTTTTTTAAAAAGATAATTAAAAATGAAATTAAATTTTTTAAAAAAGAATTAATTTGGACCCCTACCTCACATCATATACAAAAATTAACTCAAAATCGATCAAATATTACTAAAATGTAAAAGCTAAAGGTATTATACTCTTAGAAAAAACCACAGGGGTAAATCTTGATGACATTAGCTAAGGCGATGATTTGTTAAATATGACACCTAAGCACAAACAATAAAAGAAAAATATATAACTTGGACTTCATCAAAATTTTTAAAAAATCTTTTGTGTTTCAAAGGACAACATGAAGAAAGTGAAAAGACAATCCAGAGAATGTGAGAAAGGATTTGCAAATTATATATCTGATGAGGGACCTGAATTAGAATGTATTAAGATTCCATACATATAAATAACCCAATTATAAAATAGAGAAAAGACCCAAATAAATATTTCTTCAATGAAGATATACAAATTGCCAATAAGCACATGAGAAATGCTTGATATCATTAATCTTCAGGGAAATTCAAATTGAAACCACAATGAGATACCACTTCACACACACTAGAACAGTTATCATCAAAAAGAGAGAAAATAAGTGTTGGTGAGGATGTGATGAAATTAGGATCCTCATACATTGTTATTGGAAATGTAAAGTGGTGCAGTTTGCTTTGAAATATAATCCTACAGTTTCTTGAAAGGTAAAACACTTACCATATAACCCAGCAATTCAACTCCTTCATTCAAAGAGAAATGAAAGCATATGTGGACAAAAAGTGTAAGCAAATGTTCACAAAAGCAGTTTTCATAATAGCAAGAATGTGAAACAACTCAAATGTCCATCAACTGAAGAATGGATGAATGAAGTATGGGACATGCATATAATGGAATGTTTGTCAATAAAAAAGAAATGAAGTATGTATTTATGCTACAACATGCATGAACCATAAATACAGTATATTAAGTTTAAGAAGCCAGTCACAAAAGATCACATCTTTTATTATTCCATTTATATAAAATGTCCTGAGTAGGCAAATCTATAGAGACAGAAAGTAGATTAGTTGTCATAGAGGGCTGAGGGGGTAGGGGAAAAATGGATAATGACTTTTAATGGGTACAGGGTTTCTTTGGGGGTGATTACAATGTTCTAAAATTGATTGTGGTGTTTGTTGCCCAACTCTGTGACTATACTAACAGCTGTTGAATTATTCACTTTAAATCAGTTAATTGTACAATATATGAATTATATCTCAATAAATCTGTTATTTAAAAACAAGAAAAATATCCTACATCAGTATAGACAGCAGAGGGGATGAGATAGAAGGAAGACAGGCCATAAGAAGAATATTATGTCTTTCTGATGAGATATATTGAAATTTCAATCTAAACAAATGTAAGTAAAATAACATAAATAAAAGAGAAGGGAGCAGATGTGGCTCAAGCAAGTTGAGCATCCACTTCCCACACTGAGCAAATACAAAGAGCAAACATGAGGAAAAACAGTGAACAAAAATAAACAAACAGAGAACAGATGTGACTCAAACAATTAATCTCCTGCCTGCCACATGGGAGGTCCTGGGTTCAGTTACCAGTGCCTCATAAAGAAAGAACAAAAGACAATGAGTACAAACAACAAGCAAAAAAAAACAATGAGCAAAAAACAATGAGCAAACAGATGAGTGAGCCATCTCGGGCACGGTGGAGGGGGTGGGGGGTGAGAATATATGTGAATAAAACTGTTTCTTTGAGAAATCAGGAATGAAAATTCTTCCTTTTGCATTATTACAGGATATAATTTGTTTCTTTCATGATAATTGAAAGCTGACTTTCAGTTTTTAAACTCTTTAATTCCTAAAATCCACAAAACTGGTCTGTGATTATTGCATTACAGTTGCAATGTAGTAGTGGCTGATTCCTTTCTCTTATAAAGTTGCATTTTATATAACACAGCATATTGGTTGTGTTTCCTTTTGCAAGTATGCAGATAAATCTAAATTTTCAGTCATGTTCTTTTCTGTTGATTAGTCAATAAAATACGAGCTTCTTGATGCTTCAGCAAGAACAAACTTTGCATGTTTCCATAGTGAAAATTAAGGGCAAAATTAGATGAAATTGAAGTTCAGAAAAGATGAACAAATATGATGCAGGATCAAATGATTTATGAAAAAATAAGGGAGACTAAATTTGGAAAGATTGGCAAAGCAGATGACTAAGTGGGAACATAATTATATACAAATATCTGAAACATGTCAAAGGAAGCAGAAGAGACACACAGAAGCCAAGATATGGAGAAATAACAAGCAATGTTATGTTAATAAAAAGGAAACCAAAAATTAAATCTAAAAGGTAAAGCTAGTTGACAGTATAAACCACAGTATAACATTCTGATATTGATATTATTGCTAGATTATAGATATCAAAATGTTTTTGCCCTGTTGGTATAAAAGAACAATGTTTATGGTAACAATGACTTTTAAGACACAGCATTAGCATGCTCCCTTTCACTTAAAAAAGCAAAGAATGAGGGCAATTGTGTAAAACGATGGGCAACCTACAATAATGATCACTCTTCAGACTTATGGGTTTGGAAGATGTTAATCAACCTAAGAAGGCTCTGTTCCGTTAGCCATATCTCCTCATATTTCCTTCCAGCATCGAAGTAGGATGTTGATTCTCACAAAGCAATGTAATCTCTTTCATTAGAGTGAAGTGAGCTTTGGATGCATTACTTAGAATGCTTGATGCTTATTCACTACATTTCACTTGCTAATTGCACTAATGGATATGTGCAATTTTTGTTATACTGATATCTTTCCCTGTATTGAAAAAAAATGTATATCTTTTGAATAAGAAGGAAGATAGTATATTTTTAAAGGTGTTGAATATAAGGTGATTTTCCTTTTACTCGTCATTCACTTCAAGGAATTTATTAATTTTCTTTGTTTCCTCATCTGAAAATGTCGCTTTTTCCCAGGCCCTGAGGGGAGATGTTCTGTCTGTACTGCAATGATTTCTACACTAAGACAAGTCCTTTTTGGCTGCTGACCTGAATTTTTATTCCCTGGCTTCAGGAATCTTTGGCCACCCTACTCGTATTTATCCATCTAAATCTATTTTATTTAATTTGCAATCTTAACCTACATCACTCAATATTTACTTAGAGAGGACAAACCTCAAATATGAAATTTGAACAAAACATTTGAAATGACTAATATGTAAAAACTGATTTCATCTAGTAAAAATATGGTAGGAATTTCATTATAGGGAAAACATAGTGATTGCTATATCTTCAATTGCAATAGTTTGAGGATGCAGCCCACTGCCTGTCACAAAATTGGAACTTAACAAATACATATTGAATAAATGAAAAAATGACCAAATGGACTTTTAAAGGAGACAGGCAGTCAGGCCATGATTGAACAACAGTACGTAATGTGTAATTTGTGTATTGGAGAATTATTGGTGATACCAAAAGAAAAGATACAGTGGATCAAAAATTTTAAATGCCTAATATGATATGCTAAGGATTTTGGTAATCATTTTGTGGGTTGCAAAGTAGATGAGTATTATGAGAAAAGGAAATTAAAAGTGGCAAAAAATCAAAGGAAAGAGTTTATTTCAAAAAGGTGTGTATGAGCCACAAGTTTAAATGATGGAAATCAGTACGAATGGACAATGTATTCGATGTTTAATATGTCTTTGGTGACCTTACAGAAAGCAGTTTCGGTAGATTGGTGGACACAGAGCAAGAAAAAATAAATTATACTTCCTCTTTTAGCCAAGATATATTAACAGGAACTGGAATTATCCTCCGAAATAACCAAAAAAATAGGGGGCAGGGAATATAAGACATTAGTTTGCAAAAAATTGAAACATCAGGCAGCAAAGACAGTGATCCCTGAGAAAAGGAAAATGAATGAAACAAGCCCTAAAATTTTCTTAGCTTACTTATTGCGTTTGCAGGCCATGACATAGGGAAGGGGGCACCCAGGCAGAGACCAGGAGTCTCCTTACGTTGAGAAGATGGAGTTGAAAGGCTTTGGAGAGCAAGGTGGGTAGAATTCTCAGGACACAGTACTAGAAAGGAGAATGCAGTACAGAGAGAGAACTCCACTATCGTGCAGAGCCCCACTCTACCTTAATTATTCAGTTGATTACTGATCAATTCATGTGTGTGAGGAAATTATATAAGGCTAGGAAAAGAACCACCTGAAAGAATTATAGGTAACCATGCCTGGCACTCACCTGGGGACTAGAATAGTGATTGTTCCTGCTGGCCCAACTGAAAAACCTCAAGATTCACAGGGCTTAGGATAAAGTACAAAGAAGCACCATCCCTCCGTAGAAGGGAATAATTAGCCAAAGACTGAGCATTTTTCTGTTTCTGTCTAACACATTTTGAAAAGAACTCAAAAAGATCAAACTGTTCCCATGCAACTTACCAAGGTCCCAAAACAAAGCTTAAAAATACTTACAAATATGCAAAAAATATCCAGCACCTGACAAGGTAAAATTCACCATGTCTGGCATCCAGTAATAAATTACCAAGGATGCAAAGAAGTAGTAAAATACTCTCCAATATGAGGAGATGAATCAATCAATCAATCAAAACCAACGCAGAACTGACACAGATATTAAAGCGAGTAGAAAAGGACATTAAAACAGTTATGATAACTGTATTCAAAATATTCAAAGAGTTAACTGGAGACATGGAAGATATAAAAATGACATATCAAACTTATAGAGATGAAAACCTCAAAGTGTGAGATAAATATACACATTAGAAACATTCATGACAGATTAAATGTTGCAGAAGAAAATACTGGTGTACTTAAAGAATAGCAAGAGAAATCACCCTAAATGAAACACAGAGAAAGAAGAAAATTTTTAGGATTAGCACCAGTGAACTTTGCAAAACTTCAAACAGTCTGATATATGTTAATGGTATTCTCCAAAAAGAGGAGAGAAGACAGGTTAGAAATCATATTTGCAACAAGTATTGGTAATTTTTTTCAAGTATGATGTAAAGTATAAACCCACAAATTCAAGAAGTTCAACAAATATAAAAAGTGATACTAAGGCACATCATAGTCAAATTTTTCAAAAACAGTGATAAAGAGAAAGTTAAAAGCAGGTAGAATAAAATGATAAATTACGTAGAAAGAAACAAAAATTAGAGTGAAATCAGACTTTGAATCTGAAGCAATGTAAAAGACAAAAACAGGGAAGCAATCTTCTTAAAGAACTGAAAGGAAAACAAAACTATCAGTCTAGCATTCTATACACAGCCAAAACATCTTTCAAAAACGAAGACCAACCAGCAAACATGTAGTACAAGAAATGTTAAAGGACATTCCTCAAGCAGAAGGATGATATGTTATGGAAATAGGAATCTACAAAAAGGAATGAAGAGTAAAGTAACTGATAACTACAAAGGTAAATATAAATGATTATATATATTAAAAGCCCATTAACACTAGTGAAACCTTTAAGCAAAACTAGTTTTTAAAAACAATGTGAATTTATAACATATGGAAGCAAAGTGGATATCAACAATAGAACAAATTTGGGATGAAAAAATCAAATGGAAAACAGAAATACAATAGCAAAAAATCCATGAAATTGAAAGCTGGCTCTTTAAGATCAATAAAATGCATTAACCTCTAGTCAGCCTTCTCAGGGAAAAAAGAAAAGAAAAGAAAAGAAAGAGAAGACATAAATAACCAAAGCTTTGTGCTTTTTTATTTTAACAAGAAATATAACTGAAATAAAAAGACACAAGTGTTAAAAATAAAAGAAAGGAATAAAGAGGGTATATAGTAAATGCAAACATAAGGCAGTGGTTTTAATTATATCAGAAAAATGTGAATCCAAGGCAAAATAAAGCATTAAGTGTATCAGAGAGATTTCAGAGAGTTATAAATTTTTTAAAACAGCAAATACTACCTGGGATATGTATCAGTCAGGATCCCATCACGAGTCAGAAACCACCCAATAATTTCAACAAGGAAAATTCCATAAAAAGAATTAAAAATGTGTAAAGAGTTGGAACAAACACCACCAAAGAAAAGATAAGGGTGGCATACAAGCATGTGAAAAGATGCTCAGAAGCAATACTCATTAGGAAAATTAAATTAAAATGAAAATTAGAACCTCAATGACATCTCCTACACTCCAATTAGGATAGACAAAATTAAAAATGATTAACTAACTGTTGGCGGGTCTGTGGAGGAACTGATCCTCTCACACCCTGCTAGAAGAAATGTAAAATAGTACAACCTCTTTAGAAAATTCTGGTAGTTTCTTAAAAAACTTAACCTACACCTTTCATATGATCTAGCCATTCCACTGCTGGCTGTTTATCCAAGAGAAATGAAAGCATATGTGAATACAAAGAATTGTACACAAATGTTTGTAGCAGCTTTATTTGAAAGAGCCCCAAACTGGAAACAACTCAAATATTCATCAAAAATCGAACAGATAAATGAATTGTGCTATAGCCATACAATGGAATACTACACCAAGATATACTAAAAAAAGAAAGAAAAAAAAAAGGAATGAGGTAGGGATTGGGCCTGCACAGGGGCGCGCTGGGCTGCTGGGCCCTGGGAGAATCCAGGCTGTGTAAGTAGGCGCCAGGGAAGAATCCCAATCCTGGCAGCGCTTGGCTACGCGGTCTCCTAGCAACAGCAACAGCCACTGGGAAAACAAACTACTCAAGCTCTGGCCACCACCCAGAGTCAGGGTCCCCAGAGGTCCCATGGCGGACCAGAGGCGGCTCTTCTGTCCAGGGCCGCTGGAACCGATGCCCATGGGCATGAACTGCAAGACCTGGTACAAAGACAAACTGCCTTCCAAGTGTTTCCCAAAGAACAAGAAGAGGCTGAAACTCCCCAACTCCCTGGACAGTCGGCGGTGGGTGTTTGTGAAAGAGGGAGTGGACGACTTTAGGAAAGGCTGTCCACCTTGCGAAGGTCTGGTCACTCAATGCCCCAAAGAAGGCTTTCTCCCCATAATTTTTCACAGAGCTCGCCACCCAGTCCCCCCCAAAAGTTGGAAAAAGCTGCCCACGGAAGCAAACCTGTTCTCCAAATTCTCGCCAGCCCAGCTAGCACGGAAGGCATTTGTAGAGGACGTTGAAGCCCGCCTAGTCCCGCATCCCTTGTCTCACTACCTGAATCTGGCAGAAGATATTCCAGTAGAGCTCTTATTACAGGTGTTGGAAGTGCTCGATCCTGAGAAGAAGCTAGAGGATACATGGGCTTACTGTCAGGGCACGAAGGAAAAACCGAAGGAACGCACAAAGCTTCCTAAAACACGTCCCGAAATCTTACTGGAATTACCCAAGAGGACTCCCAGGTCTGGTCCAAGTGATCTGAAAGAAGAGGATTCAAGTGAAAATGATTTGCCAGAGGAGCCTCCTAAGAAACGTTTACCCAAAGGAGTTCGTGATTTTTGCAAGTGGGTTGCTACTTTTGGAACAACGGACATTAATGAAGAGTTTCTCCTGAAAGAGTTTAGCATTAACTATAAGTGCAAACTGACTTATAATATGCTTCACATGAAGAAACTAGAAGATATTCCTTCAGAGTTGAAGTACATCCAAGGCCAAAAGAAACTGGATGAAATTAAATTATCCCTACAGGAATTAGATTGGGAGAAGAAAATCCAGAAATCACAGTATCCTTATAAACCCAAGCACATGAAGATGAGATATGGAGCATGGTACTTGAACCCCAAGTTTTGGAAAAAGCATAGAGAAGATGAACCTTTGCTTGACCCCAATCGATTACATGAAACTGAAGAATATGGATTTAGAAGGGTTCAGGAAGAACGGGACATTCTTGAAGACCTTTATGGAACAATTGCCTTTAAGGATTTCATTCTCAGCAAGGGTTACAGGATGCCAGGTATCCTTGAGAGGTTGTTTATCAGGAAGAAATGGACATATGACTCTAATAGGACTCCTACAGTACCGTCAACAAAAGCTAGCTCGAGTGCAGAGGAATGTGATGAAGAAGATTAGACAGTGTTTTTTAAATTGCTGCTTACTTATCTATTTCCCTCTCTCATTTTAAACATTAAACAGAATTAATGAGTATCCCACTATGATGTACACCTTTGATTCAGCAATATCTATAAATTTAACACCTAATGCTTATTAACATTTCTCATTGACCTTCTGCTTGAGGTTCATCAATATTTTATATACTTCATAAACTATGAGATCAATAGTCATATATACTCATTTCACATTTTTGTTGCATTGTGTATTTTACATAGCCATATCAATTATATATAAAAATAAGTAAAAGCAGAATTACTTTTTAAAAATTAACTAATGATATCAGCCACAATATGGGATGAATCTCAAAATAATTGTGTTGAGCTAAAGAAGACTTGTATAGCTGCGACTTATTTCAACTTTTAAGGGAATAATTATGATAATTATTTTATTAACCCAAAATTGAAATCTTTAGCCAAAATAATGCTAGCCCTATTTAATAATGAAATTATCTCCCCTTTATAATTTCATCAAGCTTCCAAAACCAGATTGAAAACTTACTAATTAAAATTATAGGTGAAACTTGAATTATGCCATATTATCTTGTACCCCAATTGAACATATTTAAAAATTTTCACAATATTCACAAAAATTCACCATCAGTGAATGTTTCCATATCATGTAACAAGTGTAGAATAGCAAGTAGCTTCAAGTCCTTGCAAATCTAGTTTGTAAAATACATTTGTGTGAGTAAAGCTATCCAGCAACTTCAAATAACCTTACATATCTATTCAAATAAATTTAATCTTTCCATTTCATGAATAACAATTTAAAATTCACACATAAAATTAAAATAAGAAATCAAACAACTTCTTTACGTTTTCCAAAATAACAGCTAAAACTGGGACAGGTAAATTTGTAGCTAGAAAGATTTGTAATGCAGATATGAAGTGCACTTATGTTTCCAGTAACAAAGGAATCCACCTGTAAATGTAAGGATATACATATATTTCATCCTAGTAAGAAGGGGTAAATATTTGTTTACATGAAAAGTTCCTATTTCCAGCAAAATTCTGAGCATAATGTACTTGAAGAACTGGTCTTTTCTATGTATGTATAGGAACAAAGGTCTAGACTTTTTCTCCAAATCCATCTCCATAAACTTAAGTTCATGGTACCACTGTATCTTACTGTATTTCTGCAATTGCTTTCAAACTATTCTCTCTTCTCCTTGAGTGTATTTGTCTAAAATGCAAATCTTATCAAATTCACACACTTATTAATTCTACAGGCTCATCTAAACTTAGCTACACACACACACACACACACACAAGCACACACACTCCAGTCAATGCGTCCTTTCTCAGCAGTGTTATCGTAGGTCTCCACTTAGGCCACGTGACCTTGTTTCAATGCTCTCCCCACCAAGGCTAATTTTATTGTTCATTTTATTAAGATCTTAAGTTTTTAGACAAAGATTTTCTTTTTCCAGTTGTCTTCTACTGAAGAACTTATTCTAATTCCCTAGAGAACAGAGTCACTTTCTCTAAATATGAGAAAATCCCTTTCTTGTTTATTCAGATCTCAAAGATGCCAATATTGTGCCATCCTACACAGGGTCATCTGGTTTCTATGATTCTCCATTCAAGACTTGTGCTTGGTGCAGCAGCATTCACAGTTACACAATCACTGTCCATTCACTTCCTTTGAGCAGGAGACAAATCCAAGTCTGCCTGAGCCTGACTCTCCCTGTACCTCACAAGGCATTTGTCAATTTTTTTAAAAACCTGAAGTGGATACTATCTGCATTTTAAATAATACTCAACATGTTTGTCTCAGCCTCCCCATTCATTCCATCTAACCCCATACCTATATCTTTTATGTTTTCAAATTCCTTTAAACTCTTCTCTGGCTTATTTTTATACATACTCAAAATTTTGGTTTCAATGCTGTTTTAGTTTCCTAGTCTGCTTAAACAAATACCATGAAATGGTTTGGCTTAAACAATGCAAATTTGTTTGCTCATGGTTCTGAGGCAGAAATTGTCTAAATCAAGGCATCATCAAGGTAATGCTTTCTTCCTGAAGACCAGCATTCTGGGACTGTCTGCTAGCAGTCCTGGCTCATTCATTACATGGCAAAGTATATGGCTGCATCTGCTGATCTTCCTTCTCTTTCAGGTTTTGTTAATTTCAGCTTCTTGCCTCCTGGCTTTCTCTCTCTGTATCTGAACTTTATTCTCTTATAAAGGACTCCAGTTATAGGATTAAAGCCCATCCTGAATGAGGTTGGAAATACCTTAATTGAAGTAGCCTCATTCAAAGGTCCTACTTACAATGGGTTTACACACACAGGAATGGAATAAATTTAAAAACATGTTTTTCTGGGGGTACATACAGCTTCAAACCACTGCATATGTCATATTCTCTAATAAGCAGTCCATGTACCCTCAAATTTAACATTGTTGACAGTCCACTTCTAAGTTTCTTGGGAAACACTGCTAGAAAAGTACCCCAAGGTCATATTTCTTTGGCCCTAAGTAATTAAGTAGCAACACCAAGATGCTGTTAGGGCTGGGATACAGTCTAACAGTGTGCCAAAAAAGGTAAGAATAACAGAGATATTGCTGAGTACTCACAATCTCATTCACATAGAACTATCACCCTTTAATTGCTTGTTGTTTGTCCCCATGTCAACAAAAGCAACATGAGGGCAAGAACTTATTCTCTCTGTTTTGTTTTTTGTTTTTTGTTTTTGTATTTCCAGTGATGACGTGCTAAATCCGCAAATATTATTTGTTGAATTTCTCATCACCACAAATAGCCTTAGGATATAATTAGAGCTGATCAAGGCCTCACTCATGACACCATTAGCTAACCTCATCATGTCCTACCTCCCTGTTATTATCAGATCCTCTAGACTTCCAGGTCATCGCTCATCACCTCAACTCTGATCCCCAAGTGGTTTGGATATTTTCCAGTCTTATTCAATCTCCAGTCCCTTCCTGATTTCCTGCATCTTTTCACTCTACCCTCTACCTACAAAAAATTTATCTTAATCAAAATCTCCGCTGTCTTCAATATCTCTGAATGTTGTCTTTACCTCTTTGCCCCAAGTAAAAGCTAGCTGCTCTATGAAGAGCACTGATTTTCCTGCAGCTTCTCAAAGCTGGAGTTATTTTTCTTTGCCTCCCACTTCCAATGTATCATTGAATATAAAAGTGGTGTTTGTGCCCCACTTTCTCCTCATTGCCATTAGAGACCATTTGTCCTCCCTTTTCATAAAATACCATGGTTCCTTTAAAGAACTTGTCATTAGGTTGTTGCACTAATACCCTTGTTGCAATCAACTATTGCCCTTTCATTGAACTTCCTTAGTGCCTGAATTTGCTGTCTTACTCTCAAAAATTACTCCTATCAACTTTCTTTTTGATTCAAATATCCACCCTTGCATAAGCTCTTTGATCTCATCAACTCTAGTCATCCTTTCTTCTGCCTCATTACAGACCCTGGAACTCGTTATTACCATTAAAACACCAATCTCAACAATTCCACTTTCTAGCCTCTGCATCCTACCTATTTCATCACTACACTTAATATTCCCCAAACTATAATTCTTCAGTTCGAACATGGTTTCTAATACAATGATCCTTACCACCCTTTGAACATTCATCATGCCCTATGTTTTTGGTTCCTTGCTTTCCCAGTTTAGATTCCACTGCCCTTCTTTAAGTGTACTATCTTTTCTCTTGCTTCTCTCTCTAACTCTTGTGCTCTTCTGATAAACTGCAACCCTGGTAAATCTTAATCTTGCATCCAAACAGTTGAATATGGTTAGAGAAAAATCATGTTGATTGATTACATACATGATCATACATCTGAAATGACCATTCAAATCTGGCTACTAGTATTACTTCATTTCCCACATCAACACATTTTCACACATGCCAAGATGACCATTTCATTTCTTCTCTCCTCTGATATTCAAAACTGTGCCTGCCATTCTGCCTTCTAAAATGAGATAATGGCATTTCTTTGTATATCATTGATTTTTTAAAAAGTATTTTTTGATACATCTGTCCCCAAATTATCTATTACTCCTGAGCAAAGGATGCACTGTCTGTTATACTAAGGTAAAACCTTCCATTTGGGCTTTGGATCTCATATTTTGCTTATTCAAATATTTTCCCTGAATTTATCCCCTTATTTTTCTATATTTCTAATTTTTATTTTTGTCCTGGATCATTCCTGTTAGCAAAAATCAAACATAAGGGGCAACATTAAGAAGGGGTCTCTGAACAACAACCAAGAACTGACAGAAACATCTTTCTAAAAGCTCCATAAACTATTTAAAGGATTGCAGTAACAAGGCTAGCACCAAATCAAGAAAAAGGAAATTTAAAAGTCGTAAGACTTCCGCTCAAGTAAGATACATGATGACCGAAGGTGGCATTCTCAAACAGAATCATTGAACAACTAGCAAAAATTGGCAGAAGCATTTTCATTAGAACTCTGGAAAACAGTTAAAGGATTGCAATAAATGGGTGCATGCTGAATCTAGGCTGGTAAGTAAAGTTCATGAGGACCTATATTGTTACTTATAAAGCTAGTACTAATATATTGTATTTTATTGTATGTAACTCCACTTTTTCATCTTACATGTTCTAAAATATAAATACATAAAACAATGATAAAGCTATTGTTTAGGACATACACTATATAAAAATATAATTTGTAACAAGTTTAACGAAATGGTGAGGGAACAGAAGGATATAGGAACAGTAAATATGTAGGCTATTGAAATTAGATTGGTTTTAAATCAGACATGATTGTTGAGATTTAGGAGGTTAAAATTAATCACCATGGTAACCACAAAAGAAAATAAATTCAAAATATATGCAGAAAGAAATGAGAAGGGACTCAAAATGGAATAGTGCAATATTATGATTCTAGCAATTTAAGAACTTATATCATTGATTTGGAGGCAGTGGCCACTGGAGGTCCTGAAGGCATAGAGAGGAAAAAGAGGTGTAATATGGGGGCACTTTTGGGACTTGGGAATTGTCCTGAATGACTGCAATGAGAGATACAGGCCATTATATATCTTGCCATAACCTACAGAATTGTGTGGGAGAAAGTGTAAAATACAATGATATACATAATCCGTGCTTAGTGGCAATGCTCCAAAATATGTTCATCAACTGTAATGAATGTACCACACTAATGAAGGATGTTGTTAATGTGGGAAAATGTTGGAGGTATAGGGCGCGGGACATATGGGAATCCCCTCTATTTTATATGTAATATTTATGTCATCTAAGTATCTTTAAATTATTTTTATATATAAATCAAATAAATATGATAGTAGGTATTAATGGAAGAACTGAGAGAAAAATAAGTATAAGACTAGAAAGAAAAAATTACAAAATGGTAGAAGAAAGTTATGAATGATTATCAGTAGTCACTTAACATGCAAATAGTTAAATTCTCTAGGCAAAAAGAAGAGGTTGGCAGAATGGATAAAAAAGCATGACCCAACAAAATGCTGTTTAAAAGAGATTCACTTTATTTTTATTTGTTTATGTTTTTTTTTCCTACTATGTCTTTATTTTCTTTAAATGTTACGTTCAAAAAATATGAGGTTCCCATATACCACCACCCCCCCTCACTCCACTCCTCCCGCATCAACAACCTCTTTCATCATTGTGGCACGTTCATTGCATTTGGTGAGTACATTTTGGAGCACTGCTGCACCATGTGGATAATAGTTTACATTGTAGTTTACACTCTTCCCCAGTCCATTCAGTGGATTATAGCATGATGTATAATATCCAGCATCAGTTCCTGCAATATCATTTAGGACAACTCCAAGTCCCGAAAATGCCCCCACATCACATCTCTTCTTTCTCTCCCTACCCTCAGCAACTACCGTGGCCACTTTCTCCACATCGATGCTACAATTTCTTCCCTTACTATTCACAGTAGTTCCATAGCAGAATAACAGTAAGTCCACTCTAATCCATAATTTATTCCTCCATCCTGTGGACCCTGGGATGGTGATTCAAAGACACAAGTAGATTGAGAGTGAAAGGATGGAAAAAAAATGCACCCTGCAAATAGTAACAAAAAGAGAGCTCACGCAGTTATATTAATTTGAGATAAAACAGTTTAAATGAAAAAACAGTTGCAACAAATGTACCATATTCATGTAGGATGTTATTGTTAGGGCAGAATGTGGGATGGAAAGGAGGGTATATGGGAATCTCCTGTATTTCCTATGTGACTTTTCTGCAACCTAAATCTTCTTGGAAAATAAAGTGAAAAAAATAAGACTCTGGGTGAACATACAGAAGAAATTGTCAAAATACATAAAAGATTATAGATCTTATGGTGATGAAAGGCAGAAGGCAAAAACATTATTTTAAAATTTATTTTTATTTTATTTTATTATTTTATAATTATGTTTTGGCTTTCTTTTGGGGGAGGTTTTGGATTGCAGAAGGGTTACAACTGTGAAAAGGGAGGATTATCGGTTTGGAGTGGTGGTGGTGGAGGGATGTGTGGGGAGGGGTGCACTCAGGCATGCCTCTATGGAATATGAATGTGTTCATGTGGTAATGGGGTATTGTCTCAGTGAGTGAAGACCCACACAATAATCAATGAAATACTTAATTCCCATCCTGGGGAGTTCTGCTACCTTCTCTAATAGAGTGGCAAGAATCTCTAGCGTATATGGGCACTGTCTAGTGAAGGAGGTCAGACCAATATACTAGGCCCTTGATATTGTTGCTTATATTACTTATGAACCTTTACTTGGGAAATTGAAACTTAGCCTAGTAATGTATATTGCCTAAGAATTACCACCTGAAAACTTCCTTGCTGCTCAAATGTGGCCTCTCTCTAAGCCAAACCTGATATATAAACTCACTATCATCCTCCTGGCATGGGACATGATTCCCAGGGATGAACCACCCTGGCATTGAGGGATTATTACCAAATGCCAACTAGCGATGTATTTGGAAAAGACCTTGGAAAAAAAGGGGAAATATTAAATTCAAATGACTTTTTATGGTTAAGAGATTTCAAAGTGAGTTGGGAGATCATTCCAGATGTTACAGTTATGCACATCTCAGGATTATCACACTGACTGCCACAGTAAATAGTTCCTCAAGCCGGGATTCTCCTGAGGGTTCTAGAGATGTCTAGATACTATAGGTGGGGGTGATAATCCCAGAAAACTGACTCCCAATGGTGAGTCATACATTAGAACATATGATAACCTATCTCCCCAATGTATCAGAGTTTGATTCACTTATAATTTCCCTACACATGGTTCTTCTGCCCCTAGTATTTGAACCTATAATTAGCACTATACCTATTAAATATATGTCCCAGAGCTTTAAATCTTCTGGCTGTTCATATGCCGTTTGAGCCCTGAATCTCAGCAGACTTGCAGTCAACATCTATCTACTCTCTAGTTCAGTGGATTCACTCAGGACAACTAAAAAAATTGATGATGATGGAAAATGCCTATCCCCCAAAACAAAGAGTATCTATAACTGCAAGCAAGACAGTTCCATCCATCAGCCCCATGGGATCTAAGTCCTCTTTCAATCAGAAGCAGCATCACCATCCCCAAATCCTCAAGACTAAGGAATGACTAAACATAAAGTGGGAACACAGCGATTTTCTAAAGTAGACATTATTATTCTAGTAATGGAAGAACTTATAACATTGGTATAAAGACAGTGGTTCTCTGGAGAGGGAGAGGGAAGAATAGGTATAACAGGGGGCAATTGGGGGACATTAGAATTGTTCTGCATGATAGTGAAATAATGGATGCAAACCTTTATACACTTTGTCAAAACCTATAGAATTGTGTGGTGCAAAGTGTTAACCATAATGTAAACTATAGACCATGGTTAATAGCTATTTTTCAGTATGTGTTCATCATTTGTAACAAATGCTCCAAATGCTCCACACTAATGAAAGATGTTGTTAATGGGAGAAAGTGTAGAAGGGGAGGGTGTGGGGTATATGGGGATCCCCTATATTTTATGTAACATTTATGAAATCTAAAGCTTCTTGAAAAATAAAGAAAAATGTCACTAACTTCCCATTACTTTGCAGCTGAAGTCTAAACTTATTCTCATCATCTATAAGGACTTTGTTGGCCTGGCCCTTATTTCCATCTCTGGTTTCATTCTGTAAATCAACGAGCATATATGAGACATGCACTGTGTGCCAGTCCTTGTGCTATGTGCAGGGGATGTACTTTAGTGCTACTATAAATAGTAATGCTTTTCAAATTTCAGTTTCCAATTAGGTGATGCCAGTAGGTATGTGTATTCGTCAGCCAAAGGGATGCTGAAGCAAAATACCAGAAATTGGTTGGTTTTTATAAAGGATAATTATTTGAGGTAGGAGCTTACAGATACCAGGTCATAAAGCATAAGTTACTTCCCTCACCAAAGTCTATTTTCATGTGTTGGAGCAAGATGGCTGCCAACATCTGCAAGGGTTCAGGCTTCCTGGGTTCCTCTCTTCCAGGGTCTTGCTTCTCTCTGGGTTCAGGGTTCCTTTCTTCCAAGGGCTTGCTTCTTCCTGGGATCAGCATTCCTCTCTTCCTGGGGCTTGCTTCTCTTTCCTCTGTGAGCTTACTTCCTGGGGCTCCAGTTTAAGGCTTCAGCATCAAACTCCCAACATCAAAACTCCAACATCAATTACCTTAAACTCTGTCCTTTGCCATGCCTTTTATCTGTGAGTCCCCACTCACCAAGGGATGGGGACTCAACGCCCTAATGATGTGGCCCAATCAAAGCCCTAATCATAACTTAATCACACCAAGGTACAGACCAGATTACAAACATAATCCAATATCTATTTTTGGAATTCATAACCATACAAACTGTTATAGTATGCATAGAATTAATTTTTATATATTGATCTTGTTTCCTTTGACATTGCTAATCTCACTTATTAATTCTAGTAGCTTTTTCATTGGATTTATGGGATTTCAATTATGTCATCTGAAAATAGTGATGGTTTATTTCTGCCTTTCCAATCTGCACACTGGTGGTAGAAAGAAATGTGTACCTTAATCCATGTCACTGTGGGTGTGAACACATTGTAAATAGGATCTCTTAATGACATTGTTTTTAATTTGGGGTGGACCCATTGAATCTTAATCCAGATTACTAGAAGCCTGATAAAGATAATGGGAAGGCACAGAAGCTAGAAAGGAGAGGAAATCATCATGTGATAGAATCAGAGATAAAAGTCAAGGGACATCAAGGATTGCTGGTGGCCAGCACTAGGATGGTATAGTCACTGAGGATAAAGCAAGCCTTGCTGATATCTTGATTTTGGACCCCTTCTGGCTCAAAATAGGGGATGAATATATTCATTTTGTTAAGCCCAAACCAGTTTTTGGTATTTGTGATAACAGCTCTGGAAAGCTAAGACAATACCTTTTTATTTATTTTTATTGTCATACTAAACTGGCTAAAATTGCTGGTTCAATATTCAATAAGATGGGTGAAAGCAGATATTCTTTTCTTGTTCTAGATCTTGGGCAGGAGAGGATTCATTCATTTATTATTGATTAAGAACAATGATATCTGCAGAATCTTTTTTTAAGTTCCTTTATCAGGTTGAAAAAGTTCCCATGTAGTCTAAGGTTGTTGATAGTATTTATCTTTAGTGAATGTTAGGTTTTGTCAAATGAGTTTCTGCATCTATTGACATGGTCATATAGTTTTTTAGTCTGTTGATAGAGTGAATTACATCAACTTTTAAAATTTTGAACAATTCTTGATGGAAGGATAAGCCCCATTTGATCAGGATGTATTATCTCTTTAATATAAGGCTGAATAAATTTGCTATTGATTTTGAGAGAAAAAAACAGTTACAAGGGACAAAGAAGTTCACTATAAAGGGGTTAATTCAACAAGAAGACATAAAAATTGTAAATATATATGTACCTAATGGCAGAGCTCCTAATTATGGAACAAGTATTGACAGATTTGAAGAGAGAAATAGAAAGTTCTACCTTAAAAGTAGGAGACTTCAATACACATATTCAATAAAGGATAGATCATTTAGACAGAATATCAAGAAGGAAAGAGAAGACTTGGACATCAATTAATTTTACCTCTTTGCTCCTTACGACTTGATAGTGAGGTATGTTATGGTAAACATACAAGACCTTTTTGTTTTACACTGCCAAAGTATGAAGAGGAAACCTAAGGAAACACCAGGCATATATTGACCAATTTCTTTACTTCTAACATTTATACCTGATATATATGACCAAGGTACTAATGAATCAAATTGGAATGTATGTTGTACCAATAAGCCTCACCATTCAAGTCATTCTGGATATATCATGTCTTAAATAAAATTAGACTAGACCCAATAAAAATATGGAGAAATGAAATTGATTCCAAGCACCATGAAGAAATACACTACTTTTCTACTTAAGTTCTGAGTTCAATGGGAACTGACTGAAATGTACCTTATTGAACATTAGAAGATAAATGATATCAGCAATATACTTCTTGTTAATATTCAAAAACAAATATTCTCAGGCAGTAGCCTGGGTATTAAAGTTATTAATCATAATTTTATGCCATTGTAATCTAAAAAGTGACTACTTTGCTTTCCCATTTTCAAATTCTTCATGAAAGTGCTGAGTAAGGAAGAAAATAAGAACATGTCAAGAATATAATAAATTCCACAATATTTACTACGGCTTTAAGACTGAAAATAGAGGACTTAAAAATCATTCCTGTTAAGGACAGTTGTGATCTAAATGTACAAGGAAACACATGCTCATTCTATAGAATCAGAAAGGGACAATACAACCTGGCTTCTTTACACCCTAAAATAGTTTCTTAGCCAGAGAAAATAAAAGGTTAGACATCTAATACAATGAAAATAGTTGCATTTCTATTAACTTTCAGAACTCAGTCTAGCCTAAGCTGAGAGAGAGAGAGAGATACAATTGATGGACAGGAAGATGTTTGACAGATACGGAGAAATATAATTTTGCATATTAAGAATTAATATATTAATAGTTTTAATATAGTTATCATATAGATATATGTCAGTTGAAGAGGTCCTTATGACATGTCAGTATTCACATTAAAGGCAGCAATGAATGGATATAATTTCTCCATATACACTATGGAGAAGAGATCTAATTCTCATATAATTAATAAATTTGATATATGAAGTGAATACTGTTGTAGGTATGAGGGGGGGTAAGGTAAGGATGAGAAGGTAGCAGAACAGCTGCCTAAACACCACAGGAAAAAAATTAGAATTATTTGCTTGTTTCTAAATTCATAATTTAAGTTTGGTCCCTAGTAGACTCTAGCTTGCAAATTAATTACTTGTTTAAAAGAATTATTCTGTATCCTTTATCTCCCTCTCTTTGTTATGTGAGTCATTGATAGCTAGATAAGATTCTAATTATTCCTTATCATCCAGATTTTCTTTCTGTTGATGGGGAAAGTAACTAACTTCTAAAAATTATTCAAATCTACTGTACATCCTATGTTTGTATTACTTCCTTCATTTCCTTTAAAAAATAAAAGTAAATTCAGCTTTGAGAACTCTCAAATTTTTCCCAATAAAGTACTGAGTAAGAACACCAGCATTCAGTGAATCTGTATCCAGTAGACAAAGTAACTCTATAGGATCTACTCATTACACTGTTACTATTGAGCCCTGATCCCATGGGTTTGTTCCATTTGTAAATAGGACCTTTGAAGATGTTATTAAAGTGTGCCCAAACTGAAGGAGGGTGAGCCTTAATCCAATGTGACTGAAGTCCCTGCAAGCAAAGGAAGTTGAGCACAGAAAGACAAGCCATAGGGAGCAACCAGAAGCTGGAAATCAACTGAACCCAGAAGAGAAAGGAGAAGACGCCACCATGTGCATTGCCATGTGACCGCAGAGATTGCCAGTCAGCCAGAAGATACCCACCCCAGAAGGAAGCAAACCTTCTTCTAGCCTCTGAAACCAATCAATTCCTATTGTTAAGCCAACCCATTGCATGGTATGTTTTTTAACAGCCAAAAAACTAAAACAAGCCTCCGCTAGAGAAATCTCTGTAATGGAAACAAATATATATCATCTATGGTATAAACTTCTTAAGAAGTTTACAATTTTGTTAGTGAGACAAAACAGATACACTTGAAATTAAGCAGCAATCCAGGACAATAACATATGAAATGTCTAAACATATATAAATGTATCCATTTTATACGGTATTTTTTGAAGTTTAACCCTTATTTCTCAGGCTAATCTTGGAGATTTATTGACTCTGAAAGCTCTTCATATTTTGGAACAGCATTACCTGCTAACACCTCTACCAGAAATAATATAAGAAACTATTCCAGAAATAATGGAAAAGAACAAGGACAACATAAATGGGAAGCAAAAGGTTTTATATTAGCCCTTCAGATTTAAAAGAGAAGAGCTTAAAGTTAAAACCTTAAAGTGAGATTTTATATAATGAACAGACTTCTTTCTGAAGTTCAGCCTACTTGTTAAAATAATAGCTACCATGTATTGATCGCAACCAGTGAGGTAAGTGCAATATTAGTGTCATCTTAAGCACATCACCTAATTTAACATTTATAACATCTCACACCATTAGTTTCACTTTTCTCATGACTAAATCATTGCATGCAAGTTCACACAGTTTGGAAAGGGTGGAGTCAGGCTTTCAAATGGGACTGTTTAACACAGAACCCCATTCTTTTACTGCTTCCTAAGAAGTGAATAAAGAATACCTATTGCATTCATTCTGTTAACTAGGTACCTGAAATGAAGGAATAGTACACTGAGAATATAGATCAAGAATTATCTCAGTTTCCAAGGCTGCTATTATATCATGTAGCTGTCCATTACAACTTTTTGCCAACTGCCAGAATATATACTAAGTTAAAATTCATGTAAAAGGAGGACTTCAATTTACAGAATTATGAGGTTGCACAATGTAGGTGTGTCATTACTGCTCAAATCTGGGTATTGACTTTTACCTGTGCAGTACAACCGTTTATAAAATGACAGCATGCTGTTTAAAATTTTTTAGTTACAGGCTGTTTTCGAGAGGCAAATGTCTCGGGGATATGTCTCATTTAACTGTTCTTAACATAATGCCTCCCTGGTGGCTCATTTTCCTAGTTAATGATCAACAAGAGCAATATATCTTTTTAATGTGAATATGAAATTTGTGTTCTGCAGGATGGTAATGGTAGAAGATAGCAGCAAGCTTTCCATTTGATTATTTATTTTTGCCTACTTTTATTTATGTAAGCCATGTTATCAATAAATGTACTATTGAAAACAAGAACCATATTTATTTACTACTGGATAGGATGAGAAAAAAATTAGTAAAGGTCATAAAACTCCATTATTTAATAACTGTAATTCAAGAAACCATAATGCAGCTAAGATTTACACATGAAGGGGCTTTCAAATGCTTACCCATATTAGTTAGGTCAATTAAAATAGATAATTACAACTCCCACATTGAATACATTGAAAAGATTTCCAATGTTTCTGAAAACGTTTTGTGGATCTTGTGGGGGGTAAATGTCACTGGTATAACCAAGTGCCTTTTTTTTCTGTACTTTGGCCTCAAAACATAATATCCAATAATCCAGTATAGTTGATTTTATTATAAGGCAGTAGGCAGTTGATATGCATGTTGACTGATTGATTCTACCTTTACAAAAATATTTCTATGACCCTCTGTTTATCTGACTAAAATAAATTCTATACAGGAAATAATATTCTATCGTGCTTTTTTTAGTCCTTGTCAACAGTCATTCCTTCATACAGACATCTTAACTGAGTGCTGTTTTCCTAGTAGTGCTAAAGAGGAAAGAAAGCTCAAATAAACTTAGTCAAACCTTTCAATAGCGATTACCCTTCAAATTCCTTCATTTAAGTCATCTAAATCTCCTAGGAAAAAGACAGCCAAACTTCCAAACCATCACCAAAGCAAATAGTATAGTAAGTGAGTTTTGAAATCCTGGAGGAGAAAAGGAATGGGGTAGTCATAAATGAATGATATTCACTTACTTTTGGATTCAGAAAGTACATCTTAATGTATTTAACACAAAGACATTAGAAAGTTCTAGAAATATACCACATTGATTCTAAGAAAATTCCATTATATGCAAATAAAAATGTATCTCAAATGCATTATATTCTAAAGTGGCATTATTGTGTTTCATAAACTGCTCCATATCTTGATATGTTCCTTAATTTTAAGTGCTTTGGTGAAATAAATCTGGGAAATTCACCATGTGAAACTGCTTCTTAGAGTATCCCCATGCCCCTGCATTTATTAAATGCTATTTACAAGCAAGGATCCAAGAAATATGTTTAATATTTGTCAAACATAGGGCTTCCCAAACTAATTTTATATCAGATTTTTAAGAACAATTTTTTTTTCATGTAATATTTGTTAAACTTCACAGATCAAGTTGGACATCTTCTGGAAAACATTCAGATAATAGGATTTTATCTGAATTTACTATTTAGCTTAAGCAAGTAATTTTTAAATTAATATATTATATTCATATACATTAAAACAATATATTATGATTTCTGGAATTTAAATCTTCAGAATATGAGCTAAATAATGCAATGGATCAGACCAAAGTGAAATAAAATCTAAGAAATATTACAGAATGTTGAAGGAAAAGGTAAAGTGATGGAAGATACCAGAGATATTTAGGAAACATGGTGATTAAGTCCAATACGAAACTAACAGAATTTCAAAAATCAGAGAATATAAGTGTTAGAAGTTCCCTCTCAATAGGTTTGCAATAATTAACACACTGTGACTCATGTCCCCCTGACTTGTATTGAGGAAAGACAAGCCCCCTCCCCCCATAAGCCTACATGTCTGAGAGCACATGAACAAAGAAACCACGTGGAAACGGGAGTAAAGTGAGATAAAGTCTTTCACTCCCTCCAGGTCAAAGCGCCATCTGCTCCTCCAGCATTCCAAGAAAACTAACTCCCTAACTCACTACCCTCTAGCCAAACAAGGGAAAACTTTCACCTCTAGGGCTTCCTATTGGCCCTTGCACCTCACTCGGACCCTCAACCCCCTCCTACCAACTAACATTTCTCCGCCTAGGAATGTACAGTATAAATTCAAATCCCCCTTTCCAGAAGTGGGCTGAAGTCTCTCTTCATATCCTCACCATGCCAGCAGGGAAGCTGAAGTCTATTCTTCAGATCCCCACCTTTGGGAAAGTTTCCCAATAAACTTTATGCCTATAATCAGTGTCCATGTCCCAGGAGCGCCCCCTTTTCTCCAACAATAAGGAATAGAAAAGAAATAACCAATTAGTCAAAAATATCCCTGAGCTGAAGAAGACCCAACTTTCCAGACTAAATTAGATCCATGAAGTAGAGTACTAAGTTCAATGGATAAACAAGGATCCATATCAAGATGCATGCTAATGAAATTACAGAATCTTAAGAATAAAGACTTCGCAAAGATTCCAAAGAAGAAATAAAAGTCACCAACAAATGATTAAGAATCAGATGTGTACCAAACTTACCAGAAATGCAAAAACCGTATGTCAGTAGAATACCTGAGCAAAACTGTTTTGTACTACCAATTTTTACCCAGATAATCAATTCTGTAAAAACAAATAGGCAAATGATAAGGTAGCTTCCCATCATGTACTCATCTTTTTTTGAATTCTATAAGAATTACTTTAATAAAATGATTTTTAAAAAGAATTACATGAGATATTTTAGAGAGTGGTGGCTGAACATGACCTATAAGAAGAAAAGAAAACTCCAAAGAAATAAAAATCACTACAATAGACCTGAGAATTATGACAATTTCCTTTTGAGCAAAAGGCAATTAGTAATGCAGAATTATACCTCTGCCTTTATGGATCTGTGGTGGTAGTTAATTTCATGTGGCAACCAGACTAGGTTATAATATCCGGTTGTTTTGTCAAGCAAGCACTGGACTGATTGTTACTGTGAGGGAATTTTTTGGACAGATTTAAATCATTAGTCAGTTGATTGAATCTATGTCTGATTGCATCTACAACCAACGATGGAGATTGCCTTCAGCAATGAGAGAAGACTCACCCAATCAGTTGAAGGCCTTAAAGAGAGAACTAATGCTTTCAGCACTCAGAAAGAATTTCTATCTCTACTTCAGCCAGCCAGGGTCTTCTGGGAAATTCTTCTCCACCTTCATCAGAGCTCAAAACATGTGACTATTCTTGGGGAATTCAACATCACCACTGAGTTCCCAAACTGCCATCTGCCTTAAAAAATTCGGACTTGCCATTTCCCAAGGTCACATGGGCCAATTCCTATAATAAATCTCTCTCTTTCTGTATGTGTGTGTGTGTGTCTGTGTACTGACAGTTCTGGTCTTCTGAAGATCCCTAACTAACATAGGATTCAATTGCAATTCTTGATTTTCCTTTGAATAAAAATGCTAATACTGCTCTTTCGTGCTAAAATTCATTTTATTTTAAATGTTAGAAACATATATGCAAATATGGAAGACATTTTCATTTATAATTGTGTGAATCTTAATAAAATAAAACTGATAATTTAGCAAAAATTGGGAGGTAACAAGTATAAGTCCACTTAGAAAAAAAAGATGAGTGAGAACCCAGTAGATTCTACCTGAAGTTGATTGAACATATTTAAGTATTTCATTTGAGCTAAATAGTTGATGAACTAAAATAATAATAATACGGCTAATAGTAAACAGGAAATGAAGGACTGAAGGGAGACAGAAAGTGATTGCATTCATTATCTGCTACTGCATAACTAATTACTCCAAACTTGGCACTTAAAGCAACAATATTATCTGGAACTTCTGTGGATCAGGAATCCTGAGATAGCTTAGCTGTGTCTGCTGGCATAGGGTCTTTCACTGGCTGAATCTAGGTAATGTCAGGGGCAGCAGCCATCATAAAGTTCAACTTGGGAGCCTGTGCATCTGAGATAACTAATATGGCTGTTGCCAGGTTGACTCACAACATGGCAGTTTGCTTCCCCTAGAACGATGGCTAGAGGGGAAGGGAGGGTACCCAAGACTGAAATCACAGTCTTTATATAACCTAATAGGAAAGTGGCTTTCTATCACTTTTTCTGCATTTTATACATGGGAAGGCAGTTATTATTTCCAGCTCACAATCAAGAGGAGAAGATTACAGAAGGATATGACTATCAGGAAGCAGGGATCATTGCAGGCCATTAAAAAGCTGTTTGCTGGGAAGCTGGTGTGGCTGAATGGATTGGGCTTCCGTCTACCATGTGGAAGGCCCTGGATTCATGTCCTGGGGTCTCCTTGTGAAGGCAAGGTGGCCCGTGCCTGCGGAGAGCTGATGGCCCGTGCCCTCAGAGAGCTGGCTCAACAAGATGATGCAACAAAGGGAGACAAGCAGGCACAGAAGAATGCACAACAAATGGACACAGAGAGCAGACAGCAAGCAAGCTGCAAGGGGGCAGAAATAAATAAATAAATAAATATTTTTTAAAAGCTGCTTGCTGGGGAGTGGGTGTAGCTTGGCAGTTGAGCACCTGCCTCCCATGTATGAAGTCGCAGGTTGAATCCCTGGTGCCTCCTTTACAAAAAAAGGCTGTTTATCACAGTGGTTAACATACAATGAATGATTTCACTTTCAAAACAGTAAACCACAGGCAAAGCCTGATTATAAGTCAAAGAGAATTGTAAGCAAATCACTTCAAATTTGATGACCACCATAGAGTTTGCTTTTTAAGGCAAAGGAGGAAAAGCCAGCAAACAAACCATCTGTAATGTCAATGATGATCATTTGACAAAGGGGTGATCATGGCAATACTTTTTTTTACCTGCTACTTTTCAATATTTTCCAAATTTCCTATATGTATAGCGTTTATATAATAAAAAGAAGACTATTTAAAGAAAAAAGAGATATTAAATATTTTATTATGCCATGCCTCATTCACAAGGAAGAACTAAGGCATACTAGCTAGTAATGGTAAAAGACATTACTCAGTTACAGCTAACAAGGGAACTAAGATTTTTCTGACAACTTATAAAATGTGTTCAGAGAAATTTATTCTGTAATGCAAAATTGTATAGTAAAAGAATAACCCAAGATCAATTTGTCTATATTTAAAGGCAGTTTTATTTTTTTTATAAAACCACTTTTTCATAGGCATTGTCCTAAACACCATAAAGGAGATAATATACCTAACCTAAAACTTGGCCTCAAGGAGCTTGGAACTTGGTAGGCAATAGAGGATTTGTTACACAAAGTTCCCCCAAATAAGGCATATAGTGTGAATCATTTGTCTAGTTACAAATAAACACCATGAAATTTCAGAGAAAGAAGTCATGCCTAATTGGAGTGACAAGGTAATAAATATAAAGGGAGAGAGCTTAATCAAGGGGTAGAATTTTAGGAAGTAAAGAAGGAAGAGAGGCAATGACAGGGAAAAGAAACAACATCTATGGAAAATTACAGCAGTAGGAATGGGTGATATGTACTATGGGAATAGGAAATGAGGTGTTTTCAGGTGCAACAGAGGCAGGCCTGAAAAAGGAAATAATGACCTGGCTGTGAAGGGACTCAAAAGACAGTTTAAGGAGCCTAGTGGCTATTCAATAGTGTAGCAGATATGCAATAGGACTTTTCCCATAGCTGAAGAATCAGGGTCCAGAATTGCTCACTGATGACAAAGAAGTTCTAAGTGGCTCACGTTTTAAAAGTTTTACCCACTGTTGGGGACAGCCATCTCCCTCAAGGTTTAGCAAGTGGTTGCAAAATTGTCCCTGCTCTACCAGCTGCAAGCCTTGCACCAATACAATCCCTCTTTATTCTCCACACTTTATTCCCACATAAGAAACTTGGATGGAAGGAAGAGTTGGAGTTGAGACAACTCTTCTTGTATGGAGCCAAATGTATTTAGTTAGAGGATTTTCCTTCCTGCAATGAGGAAGCTGAGGTGTTGCTTCCACTCTCCCAAGCCAAGCGAGCAGGCTTCATGCCACTCATTAATGGAGATTAGGGGTTCCAGGAGAAGGAGGAGACAGATAGCCTGATTCAAGGATCTGCAGATCCACCCTGGTACTGCTGTTAGAACAGAATAAAGCATTGGAAAGATGATCTTCATAAAGAGGCGTGTTGAGAATTAACACTGGCTGAGACTCATTTGTTGACATCTGAAGATGGGAGCCTTCTTGCGATAGCCAAGTCAGAAGAGTTAGGAAGAACTCTACTCCTTGACTGCTTTCTGCTTTCCCTTGGAAAGTGTGGAAGAGGACTTCAGTGGATCTCATACCATAGTATGTAGGAGCTTGGAGAGTAGAGAAAGAAGCAGAAGCCATGGAGTTACCAACATATCTGTGGACCCAAGTGAGGTATCTACCCACCCATAAAAGCATTTCAAAGCACAAACCTCCAGTACAATATGGCATGTTCCTTCCTATAAAAGGCCAGGGTAATAGAATAAAGTTAAACACTGACTCCAAGACAACAGCAGGCACTATGGACCATCACAGCAGCAGAGGACAACTATAGCTGTCATAACCAGGTTGAACTGTAACAAAGACAGGGACACTTTCCCATCATCAAATTATAGTGAGGTGCACGGGTAGGATAATTCTGCCTCCTTCTCTTTCCCTCTCTGACCTAAAACTAGGGTATAGAGACCCAGAGAGGAAAAAAAAAATGTTACCTTCTTGTGACAGTACAAATAATCAACCAGCTTGGCCCAGACACCAAACCACTGAAACTGCACAGTTGTAAACAAGGAGCCTGGCCCTCCAGGAGAGCACTTGCTGAATATCAACTCCATGTGTCCTTCACAGGAGGGCACACCTGGAGCCCCTGAGGTCTCTCATGCCACTAGCAGCAGATGAAGCCCAGGCAGGAGAGGAGTAGAAGTGAAAGTTAAGCAGAGATTTTTAACTGAACTAGACTTTTAGTAACTAAAAGCCACCTTTATTTTATGAAATATGCCAAAAATCTAATTACCTAACAGGAGATGGCTTGCAGTTTAGACTTGAATGAAATGATTACAAAAATAAAGAAGTAAAACTGTTTTGTGTTCATATTTTGGGGAGGGGAATGATATTTCTCAATGAATCGTTACAATAGATTATGTAAAATATATAAATAGGTAATTACCCCAAAAATACCAGACAGAATTCCAGACCCCCAAACATTTTAATGAGAGTTGAAGAG
Organism: Dasypus novemcinctus; assembly: GCF_030445035.2. Classification (NCBI taxonomy): domain Eukaryota; kingdom Metazoa; phylum Chordata; class Mammalia; order Cingulata; family Dasypodidae; genus Dasypus; species Dasypus novemcinctus. Next base: position 38,879,601 of record NC_080704.1, read on the forward strand.
AAATATCTACAGAAAAACAATATTTATTTTTAAAACAAACAAGTTAATATTATATATTGTCTTTGAAATATATATGTGTATACATAGGGCAGTTAAGGATATTTATAGGCACATGTATATAAACATACTCCTATATACATGCACATGTGTGTAATTGCATATAAAAATTTGGAAAGGTTTTCACAAAATTCACAAAACTGATAATTATAATTATCTCTGTAGAGGAAACTTGAGAGGAGACCAGGTTTATAGGTAAAGGTCACTATATCTAAGTTTTAAATGTGATGCGTGGAATAAGTGTTCACAAAACATGAAATTTAATATAATTCTAGAAAAAATACAGAGGACTACACATTGAAACATTAATGGCAAATCCATCTAGGTGTGTGCTTTCTTCTTTATCTGATTTGTACTGAATGTCATTTACATTGGAGGCAGTCTTACATTGCGACTACCCTCTAAACATTTGGGTTCAAATCTGTACTCTTCTACATCTGAAGTACTCCTAAGTTATAAGTTGCTGTTTCAGTTTCTGAGGCTGCTCAAGCAAATACCATGAAATGGGTCAGGTTAAACAATGGGAATGTATTCATTCATGGTTTGAGGCAGGGAAAGAGTTCAAATCAAGGTGTCATCAAAGTGATGCGTTCTTCCCAAAGACTGGCATTCTAGGACTGTCAGCCATTCTTGGTCCTTAGCTTGTCACATGGCAAAGCACATGTTGTTCTGGTCTCTCCCTTCTTCTCCGGGTTCCACTGATGTTCAGCTTCTTGTTTCCGATGGCTTTCTCTCTCTTGGTCTAAATTTCATTCTGCTTATGAAAGACTCCAGTAATAGGATTAAGGCCTATCCTGACTGAGGTGGATCACACCTTAACTGAAGTCACCTCATCAAAAGGTCCTACTTGCAATGGGTTCACACCCATAGAAATGGGTTAGGTTTAAGAACAAAAACTATATTCATTCCATCATAATATCCCAAAAGCCTTAAATTATTGCAAAAACAGTGCTTAGTACAATGTCACATCAAATTCAGATATGGATGTGGTCTGTCAGGGCACAATTTCCCTCTCTCTGTGGACCTGTGAAACCTAGAGAACAAGTTATCTGCTTCTGCTATATAAGGGAGAGACAGGCATAGGATAAACATTCCCATTCCATAAGGAGAAATTGGAAAACAAGATTCATGGGTCCAAACAATTCCAAAACCCAGCAGGGCATAGTCCATTAGATTTCAAGGTATGAAAGTCATCTATGGAATGACTCTTGTCCTCTGATCCTGAAGAAGCAGCAGCCCCATTCCTTCCACATGTTTGAGGAGTGGCCATGTTTTCACTGAGCATTGGAGTAAAGGCTTCACCCTTTCTAAGCATTGGGATGGTGGTCAGGCTCTCCTCAGTCCCTGGGCACAGGCACCATCCTCTCTAAGCTTTGGGGTGGTGCCCAGACTCTCTGTGAATGCCGAGTTGCAGACTCCATCATCTCTAAGAATTGAGGCAGCAGCACTCTTCCTGAACAACAGGGTGGAAGGTATTCCCTCTCTAAATGCCAGGTGAGAGTCACCTTTTCCACACACATGAGTGGACCTTCTCTCTTGGTCTGTATAGATATCTTCCATCCAGACCTCATCTTCCATAGTTCAGCCTTTTAGGTGATCTTTTCTTCAGTTTGTACCTTCTCTGTCCCATTTAGTCCATATTGGCAGTGGATTCATTCATACAAATTATGTAAAAAGACTTGTCATTTTGCACATAGTTAATAGGAGTCCAAATCATCAGACAAAAGAATTTTCCACAGATTCTTCCTGGATAACTGCATTTGCAATCCTGACTTGCACTGAAATGGCTGACTGGTTCCACGTTCAGTTAAACCCTCACATGGAGTACTATTCTCTGCAGGCTCACATTCCAGAGGCTTAGATTTCTCCAGATCATCTATGTCTGTTTTTTGTGTGTGTGCCCAGGAGCCATGGGGAACAGCCAAAAGCTGGAATTCCACAGATCCTGGAAGAGAAAGGAGAAGATGCTATCATGTGCAGTGCCTTGTGATGGAAAAAGCCAAGGAATCCCAAAGATTGCTAACCAGAAGGTACTCACCCCAGGAAGAACCAAGTCTTCTAGCCTCTGAAACTGTGAACCAATAAATTTCTGTTAAGCCAAAGCATTATATGATATCTGTATTAACAGCTGAGAAATTAAAACCTTCTTTTGGTACCAAAAGTAGGATGCTGCTATGACGAACAAGTGAAAATCCAGAAATGGTTTTGGAATTGGGTAATGGATAGACAGTGGAAGAATTGTGAGGCGCTTGATAGAAAAGCCTAGATTGCTTTGAAGAAACTGTTGATAGAAACATGAACATTAAAGTACTTCTAATGAGACCTTAGAAGGAAATGTTGAATGCATTATTGAAAACTGGAGGATAGCTGTTATAAAGTGGCTGAAAACTTGGCAAAATTGTATATCTGAAGTCAGATTGAAAGTGAAATTGTAAGCGGTGAACTTGGATATTTAGCTGAGATTTCCAAGCTAAGTTTGGAAAGTGAAGCCTGGCTTCTCCTTGCAACTTATAGTAAAGTGCAAGAGGAAAGGGATATGCTTAGAACTGAATTCTTAAGCACAAAGAAACCAAAAATTGATGGTTTGGAAAAGTCTGACACTATTCAGGCAGTGTGCTCTGAGAATAGTGCCAGAAGAGGCTTTCTCAGGGACCTCCCTGAGCTGTTGGGAAGTGAGTCCCCAGAGGACAAAGTTCCATGTGAGGGCTTAACTAAACAACCTTTGGCTAAAAAGGATATGGATGGCCATGGATCCAGTCAGCCATTTCAGTGGAAGTCAGGATTGGAAATACAGTTACACAGGAAGTATCTGTGGTCAGTCCTATTGTCAGATGGTTTGGGATTCCCTAGAACTACAGGCAAAGTCAACAAGGTTTTTGTAAAATTTGTATAAACAGAAGCAATGTCTGAATTGGTGAGGGAAGGGATGAATTCATAGAAAAATGAGTTCAATGACAGAACCATGGATGCAGAGGCCTGAACCTAACAGATCTCAGGCCAGACTGAGGGCCCTTTCATGTGTGTGGAAAGGGCAGTCCACCCCTGCCCTTGCAGGGAGTGGGCCATCTTCCCTGGTTTTTAGAGGGATCAGGCCTTGCAGCTTATTTTTCAGTGAGAATTCCATCCCCCCCCCCCCAAATATTCAGAGATGATGGGGCCTATGCCCTGGCATTTGAAAAGAGCCCGGCAGCAACTCCAATGCTCAGAGAGGGTAGAGCCTCCACCCCAGTGTTGAGGAAGTTCCTGGCCACTGTACAAGTGCTTGGAATCAGTGGGGCTGCCTTGCAATAAGGCCCAGATGACAAAGCATCAAGCCACAGATGGTTCTGAAAACCTTGAAACCTAATGGAATTTTCCTTGCTGAGTTTTTGGATTTGTTTGAGACCTATGGCCCCTGAATTCCTTATGATTTCTCCCTTCAGTAACAGGAATGTTTATCCTATGCCTTTCCCACCAAAGTATATTGGAAGCAAGTAACTTCTATTCTAGGTTTGATGGGTTCATCAGATGGGGAGAAATTTTGCGCCAGGGAAGACTGGAAATACTTATGATATTGAACCTCAAAAGACATTGAGACGAACCTCTCAAAAAGTTATATACATGATGACTACAAATAGAAGGTAAATTGAGAAAAACATGTTTTTGTAATAACCGGACATCTGTGGAAAGAAATGATATGGATTGGTTTGATGCCAGTCAGGTGGGCATTTCTTTTTAAACTATAATCAATTTTATTGAAACATAAAGTGTACAGTCAATAATATTTGGTATAATCACAGAGTTGTGCATTCTTCAATTCAATAAACATTAGAACATTTTTATTACTCCAAAAAACAAAAAGAACCCTGACACTTGGTAGTCACTACTCAATCTCTCTTTCCTTCCCCTGCCATACAAAACTGCTCATGTATTTCTATCTCTATAATTTATTTGTATTTACATTTTGCATAGATAGAGTCAAACAATATATAGCACTTTTTGTCTAGTTTCTTTCACTTAGCATACTTTTTTTACCACTGATGGAAGATTATTAATATATTACTATACATAACTGTCCACAGTTTGTTTTAATTTTATTTTTGCCTAAATATCACCCTGACTTTAACATCTTGTAACAATGTACATTTGTTCTGATTCAGAGAAAAGCATTCTTATATATGCACTATTAACCATATTCATTTTTCACAAGAGGATTCGCTATGCTTTACAGGCCCATGTTTCATTTTTTAGCTTTCCTTCTAGTGATACACATGACCTTAAATTTTCCTTTTCAGTCACTATCATATCCATATATGAGCACTGCTAATTACACACACCATGATGTGTGCTTTCACCATGTCTATTCATGTCAGATGGACACTTCTTTTAAAAACCCAGGGCAGTCACCACTTCAATAAGATCAGGTAAGAGGCAAAGTGGCACCTGGCTGCTCTGACTCTAGGATCCAATGCATGTGTTATCATGCAAGATTTGTTGCCATTTCGCTGGCACTGTGTGACCAGATCAGTGCCTCCTGCCATCAACTTTGGAATTTCCACTGAATGCCACGTTGGACATGGCTCCCAAGACCACTTATTAAAGACACTGTCTGCTCTTCTTATTTCACCCCTCAAGTCAATGGACTTTAGAGACTCTGGTATCTTCCACCTTTAAATATACCATGTGCCCTTGACCTGGCTATTGTTAATTGGTTGTTTGGCAGCTAGCAATTAAGCAAGCAAATAAATTACATTGAAAATTCAAGTTAGAGTCATGTCGGATCTGCTTTCAGGTGCTAAATTGACTTTTGATTTTGACCTGCTTTCAGTTTGTTATGATAACTACATTTACACAATAATTGGTATAGTCAGCAGGATTCCAATACCAATGATAAATTCCTTGTTTGGGCACTACATCTGATTCTAAACAAACAAAAACAAAACCTTATAAGAGGTGAGAATTAGTCTGTCCCTGCCAGGTATATTCTCACTGACTATTTGGAATTTTTTATGTTCTTATTTTAATTGGCCTTTACATTTGGGAGTAAAGAATGAGAAAAAGTTTAGAAAATCCTTTTGTTTAAAGTATTTTTAAACAACTTAAAAAGAGAAAACTGTGGATTAAAAAAATGAGATTCTGGTGGCCGACTTGGCCCAGTGGTTAGGGCATCCATCTACCACATGAGAGGTCCGCGGTTCAAACCCTGGGCCTCCTTGACCTGTGCGGAGCTGGCCCATGTGCAGTGCTGATGCGCGCAAGGAGTGCCCTGCCATGCAGGGGTGTCCCTCGTAGGGGAACCCCGCGCGCAGGGAGTGTGCCCCGTAAGGAGAGCCGCCAAGCGCGAAAGAAAGTGCAGCCTGCCCAGGAATGGCGCCGCACACACGGAGAGCTGACACAACTAGATGACGCAACAAAAAGAAACGCAGATTCCCGTGCAGCTGTCAACAACAGAAGCGGACAAAGAAGACACAGCAAATAGACACAGAGAACAGACAACCGGGGTGGGGGTGTGGGGAGGGGAGAGAAATAAATAAATAAATAAATCTTTTTTAAAAAATGAGATTCTTTGGAGCTCAAAGAGGACCTAATAAGAAAAAACCTTATAATTATAGACATCCCAGATGTCAGCCTGATCACCCAACCAGAGGGTTATATTAAGAGTTAAGAAGGGTGAAATGCCTTCTTTATTACTGGGAGCAATAAGCAACATAGACAAAGATAGAAATAAATGGAAAATTCTGGCTTGAAGGATTGTGACTGGAAGACCAATCCCAAATCCTAATCCATTTAATCCTTTTGCTCCAGATAAGGAATAATGATTACCTGGATAATGTATGTTTCCCAGATGAATGGGTGGTGAGACCCATGACTAATGTTAAAACTACTAAGAACAATAATGGTGATGACCCCATTGCAGTAACAGAGTAAAGGGCATTTACCAGATAAGAAATCATAAAATTAAGGCAAGAATTCTTGCAAAATGGAGAAATACCTGAAACACAATGACTATTCATTATGTAGTCCAAAGTAGGACACAATTTGCCTTTAAATGGCAGAAAATTAATACAGTTAAGAGACATATCTAATGATGCTAGACTGAACCAAATAGAAGTTTTGGAGAAAAACATCCAGAAATAAAAAGATCACTGATTGATTGGATATCCAGGGCTTGGAAATTAAGATGGCCTTTACTAAATTTAACAGCAGTAAAAACATGGACTTGCACCTCTGCTGGGGACGAAGTTAGTATCTTGATGAATCTGGGGCTATTGACAATGATTTATGATGGTCGTCTTAATAGTCCATTAGAAACAGAAGCAACAAAAAAATTAAGAAGATTATATTAATATCAGCATCGAGTCATAGTTCTATTCACAATTTTCACAGGTACTGAGTTATGGTTCTATTCACAATTTTCACAGGTGCTGATACAATTGGCAAATTAATTGATGCAATTAGAACTGCTGAATGATTAAATCAGTAAAAAGTGATGCATTCAGAGCACAGTTCAGGTTTGAAATACCAATGAGACTACCCCACATAATCCAGAATGTGAAAAACCTGTACCAATAGGCAAAACAAAAATAAAATGGAATACAAAATTTTAGAAATCTCTTCAATAGGAATAGGGGATTTAGGAAAACAAATCAGATTAAAGAACACCATTTAAAAACAGTGGTGACAGCAGAAAAAACTTTAGAGCAACTAGATCCCATTACATCACTGGGCCAGGAAGGAGTGAAAAAGAAAGATAAACCAAGAAAAAGGATGGTGACACATAGAGAGGCCCTATTGTGCTAAAGGGGCTCAGCAGTCTCCATCTCCTGGCCAACTCCAGAGATTATCACCCATACATGAGGATGGCCATATCTAAGTATAATTGCAAATATGAACAAAATTTAATGTTAGTAGATACTTGATCCCAGATCACAATGATTAAAAACCAGATTAGCAAAAAAACAAAAAAAGTGAAGAAAATAATGGAAAATTTTATATTGAAGGACTGGGAGGGAGAATTAGTATAGGGACTTGGATTAATAGATGTGTTATTAGAATATATGTGTAGAAGAAATGGAAGTCAAATGCCTAATAAGCCCTAATTTAGAAAACATTGGGAATAGACATTATGACACTACATGCAAATAGAAATAAAGAATAAACAAGTTGCATTAGCAAAGATTATATGGGTTCCTGAAGTGCTACCAGATGTAAATAGAGTAGTTGATACCCTACAATATAATTTAAAAGGGAGTTTACAGGAAATTACTTTAAAAAGACACAAGAGCTACAGGGAAAAGGCATAATAATCTCTACCATCTCACCTTATAATAATCCAATTTGGCCAGTTAAATAAAACAAAGGGGTCTTATAGATTCCCTGCAGATTTTAGAAATCTCGATAAGACCATTTCTAAATTGGAAGCAGCATTACCAGATACTGGTACATTAATTAATAAAATTACTACAGGAAATAGAACATGGTACACAACCATAGATCTTCATGATTTGTTCTTTGTGATACTTATTGTTAGACAAAGTCAACCCATGGCAGCTTTCTCATGGATAGGCAACATATGTTGACTAGATTACCATAAGGATATGCTAATAACCCACTAATAGTGTGCAACCTGTTAATACAAGATATCCATACATTTTTTAACACACATCCGCACCCGGATACTATCTTTTCTTACACTGATGACGTCATTATAATTGGAACATACAAAAGAGAACAGGAGTACACTAATTACAAATAATTTCCTTTATTAAAAAAAGATAAATCCTGATAAGTTAAAAGGACCAGATGCTACCGTAAAAATTTTAAGAATGCACTGGTCCACAGAAAGATGAAATATATCACATCTGTTCATAAATTACAACAGTTATAATCACTCAACACAAAAGGAATAATTACAAAGACTGATAGTTCAATTTGACTATTGGAAACTGCATATGCCCGACATAAGTTTATTGCTGTGAACAAAAAAGCAAAATATATACCTGGGGAGAACAACAGGAATTAGCATGACAACAACTAATAGATGAAATTACAACTTATCAAACATTAGCACCAATAGTACCAGTCTCTAAATTTAGACCAGAATGTTTATTTACATAAGGCTTTGCCACATTGTCATTACAACCAAGCCACCAAAATACTTTAAATCCTATCAAGTAGTTTCCTGGACTAAAATATTTCCGTGGACTGAGACCAGATACTTTCCACTGGAGAAGAATGCTGGGCAGTGTATGAAGCACTACAACATTCAGAGCCATTAATGGAAAAACAAAGCATACTGCCAAGAAATTTCACAACCCATACTGATATTGGCTAAGTGGAGAGGAATTGTGCTTGATCAATAGGTGCTCAGTTGGAAATGGATATTTCCAAGTGAGACTTTCAGATGGACATTTGACCCACTGCATTAACTCAGGAAATCTCAGCCTTGCCAACTGGAATTTGCTGGAATTTCTAAGAGGTGAGTCTATCCAAGCCCGAGTAGTTGGGCAATGGGGACCACCATGGTCCACGCACATGAAAATGCTTGGTTTACAGATGGTAGAGCTACCATGACCTCTGGAGTATGCTGGAAGGCTACATCCTTGAGACTCAAAGATGCAAAAATCCTAACTAGTGAGAGGACAGAATATTCACTGCAATATGCAGAATTAGTAGGAGTTCGGCTAGCAATTAAACAAATGTGAAAAGAGGAGAGAATATAAATATTTAAAGATGCATGGACAGTAACCAATGAAGTGGCAATATGGTCTGGATCATGGAAATCGAATAATTGGCAAATTAATGACCATAACATTTGGGGTAAAGAAATGTGGAATAAAAATAGTGAATTCAAAAATAGTTATCAGGGGCACACATGCATCAGCAAATCAAAAGGACAAACCTATGGCATCAAAACATCAATATAGTGGACAGGTTAAATAGGAGAGAAAAAAGGAAGAGCAACTATACTTTAGATAATAATAAAGAAAGAAAAGGAAAAATAGAAAAGAAAGAAAAATGACATAACACCAAGGGGGAAAACATATGAATGGGCATATGAACAGATAGAACACATTTACATAGTAAATGATTTCATAGTAAAGAATTACATAGTATAATAAAATGGATACCAAAGAGGAATTTGCCCAAATATGCACACATTGCAAAATACATTGTTCACAAATGTGATATCTATAAAAAATTTAAAGCAAGGAAAAAAATATTATATCTGACAGATACAGCATTTCAAATAATACAAATTGTCTACACAGGTCCAATGACTCCAACAGGAAATAAAGCTTACTCTTGTAATATATTAGACTCATGGTCAGGAATTGGAATGCCTTTTCCACATAAAAAGAATGAGGAGATATCAACTATTAAAGCTCTTGAAACATTGATAGCACTTTATGGAAACCTTCTAATTATAGAATCAGATCAATGCAGTCATTTTAAGGGAAAAGAAGTACAAAAATGAGCAGAGAACAAAGGAGGAATATGCAGGAATTTTCATTTCCCCACAGCAATAAGAAGTATAGAAAGAGAGAATAGATTATTAAAAGAAAAACTGAGAACACTAACATGTAATGCAGTCCTGAAAGGTTGATGTAAATATGTTTGGAAGGCTGCTAAAGCCTAAAATCACAGAGAAAGGTTGAAATTCCTTAGGCACATAGACATGCTTAGAATACAACCTAATGAAATGAAAAAAGAAAAGAGGTAATACAGAAAGACAGACTGCAAAGGAAATAGAGGGAGAGGTAATAGAAGCACGAATGGAATGATGGAGATCAAGAAGTTATTGCACCCACCTCATACAAGATTTTCTAGCTAACCCTAGGAAAAGGACATCTAGCACAGGTCAAACATAACAAGATCATGCCTTTCTAACTTGCACAGGTGTTGCAGGGTACAGATCAAGGAAGTCCTGGTTGGGCTATTCATCTTTTCTATTTGCATCCTGGTTGGAAGCCAGACTCTAATTATATAAGTAGATACTCCTCCCTCTTGGAAGTGGAGCTTAAACTCTCTCTCTTCCCAGTGTGAGCAGGACTTAGTGACTAGGTTCCAAATAGTCAAGTAGGAAAAGGGAAACATAGTAACTTTACAGGAGAGAAACCTGGCCGTCACCACCTTAATCAAGTGATCAAAGTTAACATCACCACTGACCAGTCATTTTGATACCATATAACCCTCCCCCACTCCTTGGCAGTTTGAAATTATTTTATGAATCCCAAAGAAGATTATATTCTTAAATTAATCTATTCCTGTGGGTATGAGACCCTTTTTGATTGGACTGCATCAGTGAGGCGTGACACAGTTTGAGCCTCTGCCCACTTGCTGGGTGTGATAAAAATGGAGACACAGAGAGAGAGACAGAGGCACACTGATACAAATAAAGGAAGCCGCCATGTTTGATTCTGCAATGTGAGAGAAAGGACTCCAATTTTGCCCACAACTGAGATGCAAGGAAAGAAGCCCAAGAGAGGCCCAAAGAGCCGAGGCCCAGGCGGAGATAAGCCATGTGCCTGATAGCTTGCAGCTGAACTCAACAAGAAAGTGGAGCACCTGAGACTGATAGGGGAGGCCTGAAAGAGAAAAGCGTATGCCTGGATGCCCACAGCTGAGCTCTGGGATATGGCAGATCCTGAAAGGGAAGACAGAGACCTCAGCAGAGATCAGTGGCCATCTTGCTTTGCCACGTGGCCTGACAACAGGATCGATCATACCTGATTTTGGTGAGAAAACTCCAATGATGGTACCATGATTTGGACATTTTATGGCCTCGGAACTGTAATCTTAGAACCCAAATAAACCCCCTTTATAAAAGCTAATGTATATATGGAACTTTATGTTGGCAGCCCTTTGGCTAACTAAGACCGCCCCCCCCCCATGGTTATTACCTTTATTGAGTCTGAATTCGTACCCATACCTCCTACTGCATCAGCTCTATACCACAGTGACTGCAGCACTTTTAAAGAGTCAAGAGAAACAGTGGAGCAAAGTATCAGTTATGACAAGGAATTCCAGGAGCTGTAATGGGATGATTGAGGATGCCGGCACCAACCTGGTACACTGAGAACTTTGATTATTCCACTACTGAAGGTACTGAGACTGACTTTCCTGAACAATTTCTTATTGATGTAAATGCAGTTTTAGGCACTATTAAAGGCTAGAGTGAACAAACAATCAAATTTGATACCTGATTTAGTTTCTAACACATTTATATTACCCACAATGGGCTGTTAGTATTCTAGAAATAATATAACCACCAACAGAAGCAGACCAAAGAGTTCTAAGAAGCCTATTTGCTACTTGAGTAGCTCCCACTTGGGGAAACTAGTAATACCTCCCTGGAGAATACCGGATAATTGCTCTTAAAGGGTGTATATCTTGTTATTGTATAGTGCTATGCTTGCTATGTTTTTGCTGAGTGATATTGCCAATAATACTAAGCAAGGGAGACATTGGAGAAGTATGACGGGGAGCTCTGGTAATGAAAGTCCAACCATAATCATAACAACCAAAGACCCAATTATACAAATTAAAGGAAAATATTTCATTTCAGGCCAGCTGTACTAGCTATTAGAAACAAGTAGCCTTCACATCTCAGGATATCTATATGAGTATGCATGAGCATCAGCTTTAGAACATTTATTCTCTTATGCATATGCTGATCATGTCAACAATTTTCCAGTAAAAATGTTATGATACCCTGAGATATTTAAGTAGGTCTAGAGATCACCACCATAAGCACATTAGAATCTACCATTAGATACTACATAGACATGTAGTTATGTCTAACTACATAGACAACGTTATGCTATAACCATTATAGCCCTATAAAAATTTTGCAAAGGGATCTATGGACTTTTTATCCCAACTTTGTATTACCAGTAAACCATGTAAAGTATATGGAAGAATAATACAGAATAAGGATTGTTATACAGAACAATGCCCCTGGTGGTATAATTGCAGGTTATCAGATGACACCAATTATCTCAACTCCCAGAATTTGAGAACCTAACTACTTACAAAAGATACCTGTCGTAGTTGACTTTATAAATATATCTTATAATTTAATAAAAGAGAATTTATAGCTAGTATGAGAGCACAAATAGGTAGTATATATTTTCAAGAACCACACAGCCTACCATTTATGAATTTACCACTTTAGCAGAAGTATGGAAACAGGGAACCTTTGCAACTCCTATGGGGATTAGTAGGAGAATTGATAGAAACTTTGATATTACAGTACCACAAATGGATGTAAAATTGGAAGATTTTGAAAGAACACAATTCCAATGCCCATGCCATGGCAGCTCTCTCACATTTTAGGACTTCAAATTAAAAATATATATGAAATCATGGTGCACATTCAGAAACATGGTAGAAAGGTAGGGAAATCATTGGACATTTTAAAAACAGCAATAGGTCACATCGCCTTTAATACTCAAAAGATTAAGGAAGCTATCAAGAAAATACAGCTAGAAAAACAATGTAACATGCTGCAACCAAAGCTAAAAAATATGTAGGATATTTTAAGACCAGCACACATAAAAGGTAGATATTGGGCACCAAGTATTGTCAATAATCCAAGGAGATCCAAATTAGATGTGACCAATGCTAATGGATGTGATTACTTAGGACCATGTGAAATGTGTATATTAGCCTTAAAAGGACATATACAGAAATTGACATATCACACTGTGGCAATACCCCAATTTCAATGAGGAGAATAGATATTTAGAGCAAATTAACCCAAAGGAATAGAAGGTATGTAGCTACCAGCACAGAGTATAGAAGAGTGGATGTTAGATATTTACCTAAACCTAGATGTACAGAGATACTAGAACTAAGCATACCTATGACTTTAACCAAAATGCCAGAGAAACCGCTATTATATAATCTAGGTCATTGGACTATGATAATATGATCTAAAATGAAAAAATATAACTTATTGGAATAAGGGAAGGAATGTAGAATTTCCCCTCCAAGTTTGTATCAAACTTCAACAAACTGCAAACAATAACTGATGGAAAAATTCATTATACCCGGTACATAGAAAATAAAGGGACTCTGAGTTTGAGTAATGACATATATCATATTGATAAGAAGGAATTAACTATAATTAATGTAAATAAAACATTGGCAAAATATGATCAGGTGAAGTAACACTTGAAGGAAGAGATGAACCAGATCCATTCCTTATTACAAAACGCAGAAAAGGATCATAATACATACTTTCCAAAAAATAATAGTGTGGCAGTTTGAGAATATCTATGAATCCCAAAAAGAGAAAAATTATGTTTGTAAACCAATCTATTCCTCTGGTGCAATACCCTTTGAGTGCATTAGATTCAGCTGATATGTCTTGATTAAATTCCCTGTTAAGATTAGGGCTTCAGAAGTGGATATGACTCAAGTGGTTAAGCACCTGCTTCCCACATGGGAGGGTCTGGGTTTGGTTTCTCATGCTTCCTAAACTTAAAAAGACAAAAAACCAGCAAACAAATGGATAAACCAACTCAGGGGAGCCAATGTGGCTCAGTGGTTGAGCACCAGCTCCCCATATGTGAGATATGAGGTCCCAGGTTCAATTGCCAGCCCCCAAAAGATTAGGGCTTTGCTTTGACCACATCAGAAAAGCATGACTCAGATTGAGTCCCCACTCCCTTGGTGTGCTGCTATAAATGGATACACACTCAAAAAGACAGATGGGAAGTATATTAGCCAGCCAAAGGGGTGCTGATACAGAATACCAGAAATTGGTTGGTTTTTATAAAGGGTATTTATTTGGGGTAGGAGCTTACAGATAATAGGCCATAAAGCATAAGTTACTTCCCTCACCAAAGTCTATTTTCATGTGTTGGAGCAAGATGGCTGCCAACATCTGTGAGGGTTCAGGCTTCCTGGGTTCCTCTCTTCCTGTGTCTTGCTTCTCTCTGGGTTCAGGGTTCCTCTCTTCCCAGGGCTTTCTCCTTCCTGGGCTCAGGGTTCCTCTCTTCCTGGGTCTTGCTTCTCTTTCCTCTGTGAGCTTACTTCCCAGGGCTATAGCTTAAGGCTTCAGCATTCAACTCCGTCATCAAAAACCTTCAACTCTGTCCTTTGCCATGTCTTTTATCTGTGAGTTCCCATCCACCAAGGGGACTTGGTAGGTGGCCACGTCATTAGGGATGCCCTAATGACATGACCCAATCAAAGCCCTAATCATAACTTAAGTCCAGGTACAGACAAGATTACAAACACAATCCAATATCTATTTTTGGAATTCATAGCCATATCAAACTGCTATAGGAAGAGAGAGAGCTCTGTAGATGCCAGAGGAGAAAACTTTGTCATATGACAGACAGGAGAAGGCTCAAACAGCTAAGACCTGGGAAGAGATGAGCCATTCACCTGATAGTTTTCACCTGGAGAGAACAGAGAGCTAAGAAGGCCCTGAGAGAAATGAGCCCTATGCCAGAGACTGGCATAGGAAGCCCTGGGAGACCAGGCAGAGATCACGTGCCATCTTGCTTCAAAACTTGGCAACTGATTTTGGGGAGAAAGCAACCATTTTTTGGACTCGTAAGGCTCTGTAAGCGTAAGCTTTCACCCCCAATAAATACCCTTTATAAAAACCAACAGATTTCTGATACTTTGCATCAGTACCTCTTTGGCTAAAACAAATGGTTATACTAAATACTGCTTATATTACAACAGAAATATTTTGCAGCCTGCTTTGAGCCCTTGCACACCTATTAGTGTTATAAAAAAATGATATTTACTTGGAAGAAAAATTGTCAAGGTAACATATTTGGAAGGTTTGGAAAATTAAAGTTTATGGAACTTTGGAGAATGGATGTTTGAGCAGGTTAAAGAAATTATAGCAGAGCTATTACATTAACTGTTTTAGAAATTCTAGTGTCGAAAATGCTTGCAAAAAGAGTATGTGCAAAAGTACAGTGATCCAAGATCAAAGAGTGGATTGTTGCCTATTGAAATAATATTAATGGTCTTGAATAGCAAAAGCATGGTAAACAGAGAAAAGCCTCCAGTACATTGTAAGCATGTTGACCACAAATAGCAGGTAAACAGATTGAGAAAAAATGTGGTTTTGTAATGAGTGACAACCAAACATTTGTGCAAAGAAATGATGTGGACTGGCTTGATAATAGCCTGATGGGCATTTCTTTTAAGAACCCAGTGCAGAGGAGCAGATGTGGCTCAGCGGTTCAGTGTTTGCCTTGCATGTGTGATGTCCCAGGTTCAATTCCCAGTACTTCCTACAGTCATTGCTTCAGCAAGCATCAGGTAGAAAACAGACTGAGGTCCAGCTGCTCTCATTCCTGGTATCAATGACCATTCTCTGATGTAAGATTTGCTGCCATTTTAGCTGATGCCTTGTGACTACACCAGTGCTTCCTTCGGTCAGCTTTGGAACCTCCACTTAATGCCACCTTTGGCCTGGCTCCCAAAATGGCTCATTAAAGATACTTTTCATTTCATCCCACAGGCCAATGGACATTAGAGACTCTGGCATTCTCCACCTTTAAATGTATTGTGTCCCCTTGACCTGGCTATTGTTCATTGGTTGTATTGGCAGCTTGCAATTAAGGAAGCAAATAAATTGCTTTGAGATTTCAAAAGAGAGTCCTATGGGATCTGCTTTCAAGTGCTAAATTTACTTTTGATTTCTACCTGCCATTGCTTTGTCAGGACAACTACTTTTACATAACACCGACCACACCCATAATGGGTTTTGATGAGACTTTGTACTTAGCATTGTTACTGCAATGGCTTAAGGTTTTTGAGATGTTGTGATGGGATGAATGTATTTTGCATGTGGGAAGAACAGGCCTTTTGGGGGTCCAGAGAGAGGTCTATTGGGGACTGAATCATGTTCCCCACAAAACAAATGTTCAGGGAAGCAGATGTGGTTTGAGTGATTGGGCTTCCACCTACCACATGGGAGGCCCCAGGTTTGGTTCCCAGTACCTCCTAGAGAAGGTGAGCTGACACCACAAGATGATGCAACAAAAAGAAACACAAAGAGGATAAACAATGAGAGACACAACAAACCAGGGAGCTGAGGTGGGTCAGATGATTGAGGGCCTTTCTTCCACATGGGAGGTCCTGGTTTTAGTTCCCTGTGTCTCCTAAAGAGAAGACGAACAGACACAGAGAGCACACAGCAAATGGACACAGAGAGCAGACAGTGACAGCAAACGACAGTGGGGGTGGTGGTGGAATAAATAAATAAAAGAAATCTTTTAAAAAAAGAGAACAAGGCAAACAACTTTGTAGACCTTTGAACATACTATTAGTTAAGGCATGTCCAACTGAGGACATGTCTGAATGAAGGCTTAATGAATCCTAACTGGTCTCAATTCTGAAGTCCTCATGTGCCCCTACCATATTTACTGCAGCCTTAATACTGCTCAAGGACACCATTTCCATGTCCCAATGGACTCAGGCAGTCTGCAATCTTGCTGCCTCCCCCCTGATACACAACCTCTGCCAGGCTTTCTCAGATACTGAATCACATTCTCTACGGTCAAACCCACCACAGTATTCTTCAAATGTATGTATAAGTCTCAGTCCTCACCAATGCACACCTTCCATTCTAATAATTTTTCTGACAGTAAAACTATACCCATGTTTTCTTATGAGATATGCTGCAGCCATTTCACCACTACTACTCCCACTGATTATTTCTTCCTGGCAGGGCAAAAAATTATAGAAGTGATAAGCAATATATATAGACCTAGAGTTTCCCATTTTACTCCTGGTATCAAAGAACATAGAAAAACTCAGGCTGAGTATCAGAATTGCTTGTAACACTTATTAAAAGTACATATGCCCGTGTTCTATATCAAACATGCTGAATCAAAATTCCCTCAATTGAATTTGATGCACAGCCATGGGTTGAAATCCTGGGGCATAAAAGCATTCGACAATATAATCCAAGACTATTGTTTATAATGAAGAATTTGAGGCCAAGAGAAGAACTGATCTACTCAAGTTATCAAAAATAAAAGAATGAACAATGTCAAGCAAATATGTTTTTCGTATTTCTAGAAGGTTCATTTTACTCCTTCTCTTGATAAATTTCAGGAAAAATATGGGGGATGTTCCTGTCTCAGTATAGGTATATTTTATCATCTGATCTTCTTTCCATTCACCAGGCTAGATAATTATATTTAGAAAATAAGCAGCGACAGCTCTTTTATAAGGTGGTTCATGCCAGGTGCATATGAAATTTTCTGATACATAGTTAGAGGACTTGGCAAATGGCTAAAGTCTTCGCCATTTATTATGTTATTAAAGCAATAAAACTTCATCTGAGGCCATGTAAATGTTACTGCATTGTGTCCATTGATGTAATCAAAAGAAGCCTGGCTCACTACTCTATTGACAGAAATTTGGTGGCTGCATTTGAGAGCTCTCATAAATCTTCACTTATTTTCTAGTACCTAGCAAAACATTTCCAGCATCACTTCATGCTATGGATATGATAATGCAGAATAATCAATGATGTGTTAGCCACCAATACTGACTTACTCTTCCTCTTTCTGTTCTGTTGTAACTCTTCAATCTTTCACAGAATTAAAAATTCACAGAATGCACACAATTAGTTAAAATACATGTTCCCACTATAATGTCTACTTCACCTGGCTAATTGCCAACTTTGGAAAAGGGAGAAAAAATATTCATTATTATGATAAGTATTTATAAATTATTATTACTCAAACCCCAGGTATGAAAAGGTAGTTATTAATTTTATGTTGATAACCATATCTCTTTAGAATATTTTATAATATATATTTATTCTACAACTCACATCTAGGTCCATATTTTAATCTAACATTAATATTACTATCAAAGCTTAATATGTACAAATATACACATGCAATATACATACAGACATCACATTTTTCTATGATAACCTATTACAAAATATGAATTGAGTTATTTTATAAAAGTTGTTATATATTATAGTAATACATGTTTCCTTTTTCCCATTTGACTCAACAGCACTCCTCTGCAAGAAGATATTCCAGGAGATCATCCTGCTATGAAACAAAATTTTGCAAAAAACAAGTGTCCCAGATGGAGATTTACCCCCAGTGAATTGGCTTAATTTAAAATGTAATCTGACCAAACATATTTAACAATCTGGTGAGGAAAATCAACCCCATGGTTATAAAACAGTGACTTTAGAATAAAAGTAGACTCTTGGTTCTGCATAGAATATTGTGATGTTTCTTTCCTTTACCCTCTCCAACATTTGTAACAACCAAATAAACTGAGAATGTTTTTTTTCATCTTGCAGGTACAATCTCTGTAGACAAACTGATTAGCTGAAATATTTTTTTTTTAAAGATTTTATTTTATTTAATCCCTCCCCCCCTCCCGGTTGTCTGTTCTCTGTGTCTATTTGTTGCGTCTTGTTTCTCTGTCCGCTTCTGTTGTTGTCAGCAGCACGGGAAGTGTGGGTGGCTCCATTCCTGGGCAGGCTGCACTTTCTTTCGCGCTGGGCGGCTCTCCTTACGGGGCGCACTCCTTCTGCGTGGGGCTCCCCTACGCGGGGGACACCCCTGCATGGCAGGGCACTCCTTGCGCGCATCAGCACTGCGCATGGGCCAGCTCCACACGGGCCAAGGAGGCCCGGGGTTTGAACCACGGACCTCCCATGTGGTAGACGGACGCCCTAACCACCGGGCCAAGTCTGTTTCCTGTGAAATACTTATATTAATGTCGTTGATAATATTTATCAAACAATAATGATCTAGGAATTGATTTTCATGGTTTGGAGAATTGTGAACCCTGATTCATGTATAAGCTAATTGTTTTTTTGCCTGAACTATTAGGATCATTAACTTGGAAAATAAATAAAAATAAATGGCAAGTCCCACAGAGGGAAAATAAATGGCAAGTCCCACAGCATATTTGAGGAATACATTTGATTTGGTATCAAAGTTGTGATTTAGGGGGAATAAAAGTGCTGATAATTGATAGAGACCTGGTGAAATAGGGAAGCAGATCTAAATAAAGTTCTGTGGATATGAAACAGACAATGCAAGTTATAATTACTATTTCTAGTCTTTAACAGGTATTTAGGATTTGAGGAATGCTAAGCAGTGTAACAATATCTATAGATACAAAATAATACTATTCCCAGCCACCAAAAGCTGTTCTCAGCACAGTTTTCCCTTTTGTTATGAGCCAAGGACTTTACCCCCTCAAACAATCAAAGCGACTAGTATTGTCCATCCAGAATTCTTTTTGTGGGTCCCCTGTCCTCAATTGTCAGTTTCAACAGCCTCTGGCCTTTCAAATGGTTGCCGTTGGCCTTGCATTCCACCCCACAACTTGCCAGTTACTCCACAACACATCTTCAGTTCATGTCCTATAAAGAAATGCTATGTTTTGTCTTTGCACCCAATCCTTCCTCCATTATATATGTCCAGTATAAATTCACATTATTGCCAATTATTTTGTAGAATTATCACTTTTCTGGCAGGAGAAAATCAAGGGATAACATTACTAATGGAGAATCGAGTGGTATAATGTACAACATTTGACAGATTATTAATGAGCCTTCCCTTACGGGTTTTCATGTAAGAAATCATAACTTAAGAGCACCCTCTGCATAAGCAAAAGTGAAATGTTAATAATCTTCCCACCTAAAGAATATATCCTATCCTATTAATTCACACCCAAATAAATGAGGTTTAAAATCCTCTTGGCAGAAAGCTAATAGCAGATATTTCCTAGAAATTTGAAACTGACCTTAAATATTCAGAGATATATTTGGAAAATGGCAAAAGTTTATTTTATTTTTAATGTGGAAAAAGGAATTGAAAAACAGAAAACTCAGAGGGAAAGTAACAAATATAAATAATGCACAGGAAACACTTCACAAAAATTTTAATTTTTTAAGCTGTGTTTTTCACTGAGTTTTAACAATGAACTGGTTGTGGTGAAAATATTTTTACAAAAGATGAAATCAATGCCATTGAGACCATGGAAGAAACATTTTAGAAAACCTGGAGAACATTACTCATATCAAATTATGTTGAATCCAATGACATTTAATATAAGCTGATTCCATAATGTACCAGTTTATTATAGCACTAAAATAAGGAATCATAAGGGAATTTTTGTAAAAAGGAATGTGCTTTCTTCCTAAATTGTTTGGAAAAACTAATACATGGGAAGCAGATGTGGCTCAACTGATAGTGCATCTGCCTACTATATAGGAGGTCCAGAGTTCGAACCCAGGGCCTCCCGGCCCATGTGGTGAGCTGGCCCATGCACAGTGCTGCTGTGCACAAGGAGTGCCATGCCATGCAGGGGTGTCCCCTACATAGGGGAGCCCCATGCGCAAGGAATACAACCTGCAATGAGAGCCGCTCCATGAGAAAAAAGTGCACCCTGCCCAGGAGTGGTGCTGCACACATGGAGAGCTGATGCAGCAAGATGACACAACAGAAAGATACAGATTCCCAGTGCTGCTGACAAGAATGCAAGCGGACAAAGAAGAACACACAGCAAATAGATAGAGAGAGAAGACAATGGGTGGGGGGAGGAAGGGGAGAGAAATAAATAAAATAAATCTTCAGAAAAAGAAAAACTAATACTTAATTTTAGTTAAACAAAATATCTAGCACTTCAACCAAGACTCAGAGACCTTCTGGGTCTTTAGGTTAACTAACATAATTCTGCAAAGCCTGTTTACCCTAAACATAACAGCAGGGTAGAAAACTGTGTGAGAACTTCTCTAGCAATTTCTGTATATATGACAATGAAAGTAAAATCTCAAATTATTGAATACATATGTATATTTCAATGTAAATATATTTATATTCCATTGATTGTCAGTTCATTAGCAACTGATTTTTTATTATATATACTATATATATTACCATATATATTTTTAAAGAAGATATTGTATGGTACTTTGAATAGGACTTAGCCAACAAAAATGCAGACATGGAAGCTTCCAAAACAAATTTTTATATCAGTACCTAAAAATTTCCCTGGGACATAATAGGTGTTCAATAGAAATGCATTGAATTAATGAATGAGAGCTTAATCTCTGACACCGAATCAGAACTTATTATCTAATACCAGTTATGTAACAATTAGTTTTGTAATATTTTAAAATGGTGAATGGAATGGAAAGTCAAACAAAAAGAGTTGGCAGGGAAACGGACTTGGCCCAGTGGCTAGGGTGTCCGTCTACCACATGGGAGGTCCGCGGTTCAAACCCCGGGCCTCCTTGACCCGTGTGGAGCTGGCCCATGCGCAGTGCTGATGCGCGCAAGGAGTGCCCTGCCATGCAGGGGTGTCCCCCGCGTAGGGGAGCCCCATGTGCAAGGAGTGTACCCCGTAAGGAGAGCCACCCAGCTTGAAAGAAAGTGCAGCCTGCCCAGGAATGGCGCCACCCACACTTCCTGTGCCGCTGACGACAACAGAAGCGGACAAAGAAACAAGGCGCAACAAATAGACACAGAGAACAGACAACCGCGGGGGGGGGGGGGGGGGGGGAATTAAATAAATAAATAAATCTTTAAAAAAAAAAAGAGTTGGCAGATTATAGCATTAGAAATTTTATTTCTTGACTTGCATTTATTAAAATACTAACTACAAATATTTCAAAGGTCTTGTACTTCTATATGTAACTCTGATCTGCTCTTAAGTTTTCTTATTCTGTGTTTGCATTTAGCTTTATATTCTTTATTGAAGAAAACTTGGATGGAGTGCTTTTGTATATCCATATGTGAATTTTCTTCATGGAAATTTGAAGTTCCATCCTATGCTTGTTTATTGATTTTCCTTTGAAAATTTGTTTTGTTAAACTTCCCTTAGTAATAACTATATTTTGCCATTACCTACTTCCCTGAGATGATGATAGGTGAAATATCTGAAAAACACCATTATCACCCGTTAGGACACAGGCACTCATATTTTATTATTTTAAATATTTGAAGAGCAGAGTCCTGGAGATTAATGGCTTATTAAATGTTCTTGGGACTATAATGAAAATGTTCCACACATTCAAGTTCTCTTCTATTTAAACAGATTCTTACAGTAAAATCTACAAGGAAATCTCCCAAGGAAATTTTGCAAGTATACAATGACATTAAGATAAGGCTTTGTGTTAAGCAAATATAGGATGAAGTTTTGTCAAATAGAAATTGTCATTATTGTATTTCTTTACAGATTCAACAACTACGTGTCTCTAAAACTGCCTAAGTAAATTTATATTGTGAAATGATCTTTGATCCTTTACTTTCTTTATAAACATTGATTTTGAAATGTCATAAGCTTCCCAAAGAGAAACAGGGAAAGGAAAAAAAATGCTAATCAAAGCCCTGGGAACAAAATTTTAGGTGAAAATAGACATTTTATCCAGAACTTAAAAACCATCTAAAAGCACTCACAATATTCTGCCACCCTTTCTGCTGCCTCAGTGTATCTCCAGAATCACACACAGTGATTGGCACAAATTTAGAGACTACAAATGATTGATAAATGAAGTCACAGATAAATTAACTATAAATAGCAACGTTGGTCTTATATCTTCCAAGTGTAAGATCCTTGATTCTAAAAATACATTTTGTATTTTATTTTTATATAAATTGTGTTTATACTTTGCATGTATTTACTTGGGACAATAAGGGGATGGGTAGAAAATAGGTTAAAAGAGAGTCTCTAATTTAGTTTTTTTTTTTTTTTTGGTGTGGTTTGGGTTTGTTGTGCTTTTCCACTAGAATGCAAACCCCATGGGAACAGAAATTTTGTCTCTCTTTGGCATTAGCAGATCCCCAACAACTAGACCAGTGCCTGGGTCATAGTAGGTATTCAATAAATATTTTTTGAATGAATGAGTTAACATATGGAAACTTGAGATCAGTAATAGGGAAATTGAGTGATCTCACCTCAAATGCTGAAAGAGGATTGATTTGCTGAGACTTGGAAGCATTAAGTTTTGTAAAGTTGATGTGGCTCATTCCATAGAACATAATTGAGGGATATTTTTTTAAAAAAGGCTTGCTGTATGACTCTGAAAGAACAAATGAGGCTGAAAAGGATGAATACATCCAAATGGGTAACAGTGTTTTCTCTAATAATGTGCCTTAACCTGCTACTTAATGTCTGAGCATATCCAAAATGAGGAAACGGTGAGGTGGTTGAAAAGAGTGTGCAACTCTAGGATATCAGTGAAGAGATCATTGGATTTGTCCATTGCTGGGTCCCGATAGAACACTGAAAAGAACTAGGATTATGCTGAAAGATTAAGAGACTAGTGGAATCAAAGAAGTAAAGGAAAAGTTCAGAAAGAGTGAAAGATGGAGAGGTGGAAAGAGTTACTGCGTGAGATTTTGGAGGTAGTGCTGTACTGTCAGAGAAGAGTGACCTACCTTGATCATGAATAGAAGGAGGCAAGTAGAGGTCAATGAAGTTAATGAAGTCTAGGAACTGAGTGAAGGAAGATACCAGAAGTGTCATTAGCATCGGTGTGGACGCTCCTATGTGTATCTCTGTGATCTGCTTTGTGGAAACTTCTGCAGGGTACCAGGACTTCAAAATATAAAAATATATTTAGATAATAAACTAATTGTATTTCCATGACAAATTCTAATATAATGTCACAGTGGTGAGTTTCTCTTATTTTCAACTCACATAGAGCCCTTTCTTTCCTCTCCCCCTCTTGCGGCTTGTTTGCTTGCTGTCTGTTCTCTGTGTCCATTTGGTGTATGTTCTTTCTGTGTGTCTGTATTTATTTTTATATCCCCGCCCCCCTTTGTGGCTTGTTGTCTGCTCTTTTTGTCCATTCACTGTGTGCTCTTCTGTGTTTTTTACTTGTCTCCCTTTATTTGTTGCGTTACCTTGCTGAGTGAGCTCTCTGCAGTGCATGCAGGTTGGCAGCACTCCGCAGTGCTTGTGGGCCAGGAGACACTCCATGGTGCTTGCAGGCTGGTGGCTCTCCACAGTGTGCGACTGAGCCTGCCTTCACAAGGAGGCCCCGGGATGCGAACCCAGGGCCTCCCGTATGGTAGATGGGAGCCCAACTGATTGAGCCACAGCCACTTCCCGAGCCCTTTCTTTTTGTACTTGTAAAAACCATTCAGACATTCTCCCTTTCTTGCCAAAGCATCATAAGAGTGTGACAGATGAAGGGGTCAAGATGTTAGGTGTTAGCCGTAATTTTTCCAAATTAATATATATTCTATATCTAACCTTTAAACTCATCACTATATTCCATTTTACTATTAAGGGAACCTGGCAATATATTGGGCTTTACTTTTCAGGAAGTTTTGGATCACAGAGAGGTTCAACAATGGCAGGGGAGGAATACTGGTATGGGATGTTATTGGCAGGGGACACATGGTTGGCAGGGAGTTCTACAGGGCATATATCCAGGGTACATAAAAATGTTTGGATATTTTCATAGTGGATACAATTAAAAACAACAACTGAGGGAGTGCTGAGTTCCTAGCCAGGAGAGCTCTATCACAGTCCCTAAAGGAACAGCAACAATCCCCCAAGTGCAACAGCATAGACCAAAAAAGAAGGAAGGTCCAACAATACTGATACTAATGACTATGCTTGTGAGCCTGTGCACCTGAAATAAGAACAAGGCCTAGAGTTGCAGGGTGCCTAAGAGTTACCTCCTGAGGGCCTCCGTGTTGCTCAAATGAGGCCAGGCTCGAAGCCAAACTCAGCATGTAAATGCGTTGCCTTCCCCCCAGCATGGGACATGACTTCCGGGGATGATCCTCCTGGCGCTGAGGGATTACTACCTAGTACCAGCTGATGATGTAAGTAGAAAATGACCTTGAATAAAAGGGTCAACTCGGACCAGCAGAATATCTCAGTGTACATATAATGTCAGGAGTTAAAAATGCTTTTTGACCTGAGTCAAGGGAGAAATGGAAAGGACAAATGAGTTTGTATGGCTATGAGTCTCCAAAAAAGAGCTGGGAGGTTATCAGAGGGGTTGCCCTTATGCACAACTCAGCAGAGTCCCAGAGACAGATGAAGTAGATACAACCCCAGGTATTGGTTCTTCTGAGGGCTACAGAGACCCACAGGTTCTATGGTCATGGCAGATGGAGTTCAGTGCCATGTCAGTTGGCCCTTCATTGTAGTTTGTGTTTCTGTGTGATGGAGCTGGACTCAGATGGGATCATTTTTCACAAACCTCTCCTGTTACTTTTACCAGAACTGTAGTTGGTGCTGGGGTTTAATATATACCCAGGGGGTCTGAATCTCTGGACTGACCATATGATAGCCAGGCCCTGAGCCTCAACAATCTTCAGCTCCTACACTCTGGTTTATTGGACTTACCCCACTCAGCTAACATGGAGTTGAAGAAGGTCAACCACCACACCAGGGAGCCAAGAGTGCCTACAACTGAAAGCAGGAGGATTGCATCCAGCATCCATGTGGAATCTAAGCCCCCTCTTGACGTAGATGTGGAGTGGACACAACCATTCCAAGGTCCACAGGATGGAGGAATAGAGTATGGATTAGAGTGGACTTACTGATATTCTATTCATGAACTATTGTGATTAGTAATCGAAGAAAATGTGGCATTGGTGTGGAGAAAGTGGCCATGGTGGCTGCTAGGTGTGGGGAATAGGAGGAAGAAATGAGATGTGGAGGCATTTTCGGGACTTGGAGTTGTCCTGGGTGATGCTGCAGGGACAGTTACCGGATATTGTATGTCCTCCCATGACCCACTGGATGAAACATGGGAGAGTGTGGGCTATGATGTGGACCATTGACCATGACATGCAGTGGTGCTCAGAGAAGTATTCACCAAATGCAATGAATGTCTCATGATGATGGAGGAGATTGTTGCTATGGGGGGAAGAGAGAAGTGAGGGGGGTGAGGAGAATATGGGGACCTCATATTTTTTTAATGTAATATTAAAAAAAAAATAAAGACAATAAACAAAAAAAAAGATGTTAGGTATTAGTGCGTTAAGATCTTTTTAGAATTGGAAAATCTAACTATAAAAATGTCTCTTAGATTTGAGCAAAGCCAGTTTGAAATATGCATATTAAAACCCACCATGATTTGGTGGATTAAGGGTCTGAGAGCTAGAAGAATAAATGGAACATTGAAAAAATATATACAGGTTATTTAAAGAAAGCAACTAATTCCGGGATTGGGCCTTACTTGTCTACAAATGGCTTTTATGAAGTCATTCTGAGAACAAATATATATGTTTGTCTTGGGTGGTTAAGTCCATCAAGCAATAGAAGTGCAGGTGCCAGAATGTGAAATAATCAACTGCCATGGCCTAGCAGCAGTAATTTAGTGATTCTGAGTAGTGAAAGGAAAGTGGCGTGTGTAGGTGTGAAGATGATTCCAGTACCACATCCTCAATGCTGGCTGTATTGGCATTTCTTTCCCTGATAGAACAAAATCCCCAAGTACTAATGACCTATTTTTCTTAAGGGGATATATAATTTTCTGTCAGTTGAAGTAAAAAAAAAAAATCTACACAAGCTTATTAAATGAATTGGTTTTTGCATTTAAGTTACAAAATGTAAATTTATATCAGATTACTTACTTTATAATAATATACTTTCTTGTCACATTTTTGTTGGAACAGACTAACATCTTTAATATAAAATATGAATTAGAATCTGAAATCCACAGTGGGAACTGAAATTATTATTATAGTTTGATGAATGGGGTGATATTTGTGAAATTATAGCTATTTATCACAGGGCTTCATGTTCAAAGATGTCTTTACTGATGGTGATTATTATCTTTGCATGTGGATGTGACTGAGAAGCAAATGTGTGATCAGATTTTTAAGATTAGCCTTTCATTTTTTGACTAATGTTCTGTTTTCAAAGTCCAATTCTAGTAGTCGGTGCATATTATAACTAAATTTCCTTTCATAGGTAATTAATTATTTCTGAACTCTAACTTCCTTTATTTTTTTTTTGTTTTTTGAAGGAATGAATCAAGATGCAAAGAATTCTCATAGGTAGATAGTGAATGGATCAGAAGTAAAAGTAAAATGTCCTTTCCTCCAGCTAAGTTCCTGAATACAAAGTTGAATAATGTTTCCCTTAAAGAAGCAATCTACCAGGCTGATCAAATCACCACTGCTTTTATTAGCCAAGGCATAATTTCTAAAGGGTGTTTCAGTATGACTTTAAGTAACTTCTTCTACCTTTTCTCTTTTTAAGTCCTCCAATTTTGTTTTTCAAGCTGTAGCTCTTTCAAACAAACCATGCTCAATTTTGTATATTACTTATACTTAGAAATGATCATTCATAAACTCAGCTAAAACCAAATTGAATTATATTGTTGCTGCTTTAAATACTGATCCTTGAGTGAAAACTTCCAATAATAGCACAAGTTTATTATGCCAGGCAGACTTTTAAAACATGTCTAGTGTAATCATCTCCCTTTGGTCACTAAGGCCAACCTACAGGCCCTGCCTCAGTTCTAGAAACAATGCAATTTGTTGAAGAGGGAACTCATGAGTGAGATAAATCAAGGTGATCTGACTCTTTCTAGATTTTTACTTTGTGCCCCAGTTCTAGTAACGTTTCTTCTTCTTGGGATCAAGTCCTCACGTTATGACTCAGTTTCCTATCTGGACTCTGTTATTAATCTTGATCATGATAAGCAACTCAGCACTTCATTGCCTTCAGGATTAGGCCTCTGATATTCTCCTGTCCCCTCCCTGACACTTGAGACCTGATTCTGAACAAACCCCATGACTGAGGGCTGGTTTCCTGTTTCCTTACTTCTCTTGACAAGAAATAACCTACTACCATAAAAGATATCTCAACATACTGCTTCCTTCTAGGTTCCTGTTTGTGCCACATATACCAGCTATGGCACCTTTACTGTAGTTCCTCAGGCTAAGGAATTTCATGCTGGTTTCTCTCAAGATGTTGGATTTTTCCTCTCTGACTGGACATCCTCACCGGCAACTTCTTTAGTTGCATGTTCAGTTCCAAACTCTTTAGGGCTGGCCCCCATCTTGCACTTATGCTTTCTCTGACGTCATTTAACAGAGAAAATTCGAATCTTCCATGCCAGATAACACTATCTGTTCCAAGATCTCTTTGCAGATAGCTCTCACAACAATTTAATATTATATATTATTTTGCTCAGAAATTTTCAAAAATCTTTTTCTCTATATAAAGTATTGGTTAATAGCTCCAAAATCCACAAGACATAGCTAAAAACTTTTAAATAAGATGTCTATATCCTTTAACAACCATCACTTTCTTTTGCCACATATAAAATATATCTATCAAAAAAGTAATATTTCTGTTTAATCAATTAAAATATATTATCTATTTAAAAGTCACTCATAAGCTTGTCGTGTAAGAGGTATCAGTTTAAACACCAAGAAAGGAAACTAGTACCTCCATAGAGATGATATTCAAATTAGCCAATGAATTACTGAGATAAAGGGAAAGAATCAGAATTTCAGAGAGGGAAAAAATAAACTTGACTTTGTGCTTGCTTCTTTCAACATCTATAGTTTTAAAAATCAGATTTAAATTGAATTTAACTCACGTATTCAACATTTGCTTGTAAATATTTTATCTAGAAAAATGAAGCTCTTTTCCCTATACCAAGTACCTTAATTGATGTCAGCTTCACTTATAATCTAACCTGATGAAAACATGTTGCTTCTTAACTATACCTTATATTATCCATTCAAAATGTATTTACTAACATCACTTGACATAAGATATCAGAGATGAATCTATAATAACATGATTCAGAAGCACATCTCCATTTCTGAAATAGTAATTATTAGAAAACCACTTGGAAACTGGTATCATATAAAATACAAATCTTAAATTAAAGTCCTCCATTTTCTAAGAATATAATCAAAGTTAATGGTAATTCTTCTAGAGAGGCAGGTTTTTATCGATGGTTTTAAGAGGGCAGACTGAACTGGGTAAAAACCCTAATACTTCTTTGCATCTGTTATATAACTTTCGGCAAATCTTTCCTCCATTTCATCATTTGCAAAACTTGAATATTATTGCCTGCTTCACCAAGTAATTTTGAAAATACTTGGGAAAATATTGTTTAGCAGTGTACTCAGTGGATAGAAAATGATTAATAAACAAGAACTAGTATATCATCAATAATCATGTGTCATCGTTCTTAACCTTTATTTTCAATTAACTTGTATTAAAATGTACTGACATGCCTTTGACAACATTCACGATATTTTATCAAGGACTCTATGTAAGAGGATTTTTCATCTTTAATCTGGTTGTGTTTTTTGCCTTTGCAAAAATGTGTGTTGAGATTTAGAAAAGACAAATGGGAACATTAAAAAGGTGCATTTTGAGTAGTTTATTCCTTAACAATACATTCACAGCACAGGGAAATCTATTCTTTCATGTGCATTCATTTGAAACCTCTTGCCCAGAAAGGCTGCAGCATCATTCATCATTTCCTACTGGTTCCACATCCATCACAGCTTTTTTTTCTCTGCTTTTCAGATGACCTCTTTAGCTCTTCTGATTATAGTAGCAAGCAGAACTAATCATGAATAAATTCAGATTTGGGACAAAGGAGCAGCACCATGGCCAGATATGACCTTAGGTCTCTTCAGCCCATGGCCCTCAGGGTATTCTTATCTATCATGAGAAAAGGCTTATTACATCCCAGCTGTGCAGGAGGCTAGGCTGGGAATTAGGGAAAGCAAATTAAATGGTCATGATCTGCCAGCCCTGGCAGGCATCTTTAGGTGTCGATTATTTAGCATTTATCAAATGCCCCCCTGTGCTGTCTCTGTCAAAACAAATGAAGGGGCTTTTCTTTGAAAAACTCTTGCATCTTAATAAGGTCAAAAAGAAAGTATATACTGATAGCCAGAGTGGATATAGGAGATTCTAGACATAGATTTATGTATTTCTTGGTAAGGCAGGTAAAGAAATAGATTATGCTACTTCTCTTATTCTGTAGCACAGTAACCTTGGTGTGCTGTGTTAAAACTTTGATGGGGGATAGAAATTCAAGACAATGTGGTGGTGAGAACCGTTGCAAATATATCCGTCTCTCCTTTTATTCAGAAGCCCCTCCCTTTTATTTCTCATTATCTCTGTATGTCAGAGAACTTACATTAAACATTCAATGTTTCCAGAATTGTGCTATCTGGGGAGAGATTTAAATGAGAGTACAATCTGTGCCTTCAAACGCCTGAGATTTCCTCACTTTTACAGAGAGAAGTCTCATATACTTGAAACAATTATCAAACAGTCTAAATGAAAAAATATTATTAAATTCCACATATTACCAAATATATAATAGGACAGAATGGGATTATAAAAGGAATAAATCAGACTAGACTAGATAGTAAAAAAAATATGAAAAACATGAAAAATAACATTTTTAAAAACTATGGATCCAATTAAGTTCTAAGTTTTAGGATGAAATTTAAAACAATTATATACATTTGTTTTCTTTATATTTATCCTTGATTTTGCTCTTCAAATTGAAGAATTATGAGATCATATTCAAGAATTACAAATGTTATTTAAACATAAAAAACTTCAATGAGTTCAGTTCCAAAAAGAAGGAATGAGAGATTTCTGCATAGATTGATACATTGCCTAGTTCTGAGTAACAAACCATGACTGAAGAGCTATGGAAATTCCAGGAATTTAAGGAATGAACAAAAGAAGAGGAGTGAGAAGCAATCCCTGAGTTTAAGTGTTCATAGAGCTCAGAAAAGAATCAGGAGCATGGAGGCCCAAGGTATTACTTTGTTATTGCTGCATAAGAAATTACCACAAATTCAGCGGATTAAAACAAAACTCATTTATTAGCTCATAGTTCTGTAGTCAGAAGTCTGGGCATAGGGTCTCACAGGTCTGAAATCAGTGTCAACCAGTCTAAGTTCTTATACATAGGAGCTGGAAAAGAATATGCAACCAAACTGATTCAAGTTGGCCAGCCAAAGTCAATCCCTTCCTGGCTATTAGCCAGCCAAGAGCCTCTCAGCAAATTAAGGTTTCCAGCATTTATTCTAACATGGCCCCATCCATCTTCAAACCAGGTCTGGCAAGTCAATTCTTTCTCACAAACTGACTTACCCTTCTGCTATCAGCTGGGGAAAACTCTCTCCCTTTTAAAGAGCTCACCTTTTTAGGTCAAGACCACCTGGATAATCTTGATATTTTAAAGTCACCTGGCCTGGGACTTTACTTATATCTGCATAATCCCTTCACAACAGTACTTAAATTTAGTGCTGGTTTGAATAAACAGGGATCAGGAATATTGGAGGGGGGTAGTGGTAAGAATCTTAAAGATTTTGCTACCACACTCAGTAACCAAAGAAAGGGTATTTCAAGAAAAAATGGAAAAACCAAGTATAAATAGCTACTATAGGGTATTAAAGGAGGTCAAGTACTAAGTAAAAGTCATTGGAATTGTTAATTTGGTGGTGCTTGGCCCTCTTTGAATGACCTAATTATGAAAGAGTGATAGGGTTGGAGAGTGATGATACGGCAAGGAGATGAAAATTGAATGGGTGTTTAGAGAGCACAATTTAAATATAACATAGTTAAGAAGAAATAGAAATCAATTCATAGATACATTTATATAATTGTAAAGTTGAAGAAATGCAAAGATGAAAAGGAAAATTTAAAAAGCTTAGAGAAAAAAGGCATATTACCAGAGGTAAATAACAGCTAAACTCACAAAAACAAAGTGAAACAAAAACAAATTTTAAAAACTCCAGCAATAATAAGAGCCAGAAGTTAGTGGAATGTTATTTTTAAATTGTTGAGAAAAAAAAAGTGTCTGCCTAATAATGTGTGACTTGAAATTCTGTTTTTCAATAGGAAGAGAATAATAAAGACATTTTCAGATACATGAAAGCTGGGAGATTTTTCCATAAATAATTCTAAACTGAAAATTTAGAAAACGTTGAACCAAAAACCAAAAAGATCTGTGAAACAAAACCACTAATCAAGAGAAAGAAATTGAACATAAGAGTAAATTCACCAACAAAATCAGAGGTCTAAACATCAGTAAAAGATTGCAAGCCATACATAGAAATATGGAGATGGCCCAGTAAAAAGAATTAAATAAAAATCCTGATGAGACATGAATTTTAAGACAACTAATCATTGATGTTCATACAGATCTCCTAAACCAATTCAAGGAGTTGAAGGAAAATATGGTCTAAAGAGACAATGGATATTAAGAAGATGCTGGGTGAGCATAAAGAATTGGAAAGCATGCAAAGAAAACTAACAGATCTTATGGGAATGAAAGACAATGGATGAGACTGAAAGTACATTAGGGGCATATACCAGCAGATTTGAAATGGCAAATGAACAAATACCTGAAAAGGAAAACAGAGTATCTGAACTTTAAAGACAGGAGAACAGATGGAAAAAATAATGAAAAAAATAAAGAACAAGGTCTCAGGGAATTGAATGACAGCATAAAGCATACAAAGATATGTGTTATGGTGTCCCAGAATGAGAAAAGAATGGAAAAGGGGCAGAAAGAATATTTGGAGAAATAATGACAGAAAAATCCCCAAACCCATATGAAAAACATAAATATTAATATGCAAGAAGGAAAAGAGATTCCAAAAAGAAAAAATCCAAATTGGTCTACTCCAAGACAACTACTATTCAGAATTTCAAAGGCCAAAGATAAAGACATAATTCTGAAAGCAGCAATAAAAAAGCAATTAATCAAATACAAATGACATTCAATTAGACTAAGCACCAATTTCACATGAGAAACCAGGGAGGCAAAAATATGATGTATTTAAGATACAGAAAGAAAAACATTGCCAGCTGTATTAATCAGCCAAATGGGTGCTGATGCAAAATACCAGAAATCTGGTGGATTTTTATAAAGGACATTTATTTGGGGTAGAAGCTTACAGTTACCAGGCCATAAAATGTAAGTTACTTCCCTCACCAAAGTCTGTTGCCACATGTTGGAGCAAGATGGCTGCTGACATCTGCAAGGGTTCAGGCTTCCTTGTCCTTTTAAGACTTTGTGGTTCCAACTTCTTCCAATATCAGCTATAGGCTGGTAAAATTCCTGTCTTTCTCCTGGGGCTCATTTATCTCTGGTCTCTCTACAAGGCCAGCTGTTAACTATCAGGTGAACAGCTTTTCTCTATTCCCAGGGCCTCTGCCTTGTCTAATGGAGCCTGCTCTCTTTCCTCACATATCTGCTTCTCTGTGTATTTACTTCTTGGGGTTCCAGCATTAAAACTCTAACTTTCTCCTCTGCCATGTCATTTTCTCTGTGAGTCCCCACCCGCCAAGAAGGCAGGGACTCAATATCCTAATGACATAGCTCAATCAAAGCCTTAATCATTATTTAATCAAGTAAAAATGAAAAGTCTGAATCCAATCCAATCTAATATGCCCAGAGAAAGAGAACAGTTCACAAGCATAACCCAATACCTATTTTTGGAATCCAGAAACAGTATCAAACTGCTACACCAGCCAAATTTCTTTAGATCACAAAACTGTCCCTCAAAAATGAGAGTGAGTTTAAAGTCTTCACAGATAAACAGAAACTGAGAGAGTTTGCTACCAAGAGATTGGACATACAAGAAATTATAAAGGGAGTGCTAAAGCCTAAAAGGAAAAGACAGGAAAGTGAATTGGAGAAGTGTGTAGAAATGAAGATTATAAGTGAAGGTAAATGAAAGGGTTAAGCAGAAAGCCAAAGGATAAAATGGTAGAAGAAAGTAAAGCCTTTGCAGTAATCACATTGATTTTTAATGGATTGAACTACCAATCAAAAAACACAGACTGGCAGAATGGACACACACACAAAAAAATACATGACGTATATGATATCTAAAAGAGATTCACTTTAGACAAAAAAAGGATACAAATAGATTGAAATTGAAAGGTTGAAAAAAGATATTCTATGCAAATGATAAACAAAATAAGAGTTGGAGGAGCTGCACAAATATCAGACAAAATATACTTAAAATGCAAAACTTTTATAACAGATAAAGAAGGGCATTATATGTTAATTAAAGGGGCAGATCACCAAGAAGAAATAACAATCATTAATATTAAGTTACCTAAGCTGGGTACCCCAAAATATTAATACATGAGACACACACTGGCAAACTTGAGGAAGAAATCGAATTTTCTACAATAATATTTGCAACTTCAATACACTGCTCTCAACATTGGAAAGAAAATATGGATAAGGGATTAATAAGGAAATAGTGAGCTTAATAATATGATAAATGAACTAGACACAACAGATATATATAGGGCATTGCATCCCAAAACACCAAGATATACATTCTTGAAGTGCTCATGGATCTTTCTCGAGGACAGACCATATGTTGAGTCACAAAGCAGGTCTTAAAACATTTAAAAGATAAAAATTATACAAAACACCTTCTCTAATCATAATGGGATGAAGCTGGCAATGAATAACAGCTGGAAAAAGGGAAAATTCACAAATATGTGGAGAATAAACAATACAATAGGTTAAAGAAGAAATTGCAAGTGAAATCAGTAAATATCTCAATATGAATGAAAAAGAGACCACAAAATAACAAAATCTATGTCATGCAATGAAGACCATGCTGAGGGGAAAATTTATAGCCCTCAATGTTTGATTAAAAAAGAAGAAAGAGCTAAAATCAAAGATCTAACTGTACCACAAGAGGAACTAGAAAAAGAACCACAAACTAACAACAAATCAAGCAAAAAGAAAGAAATAACAAAGATTAGAACAGAAATAAATGAAATTGGGGGAAAAACAATAGAGAGAATAAGCAAAACCAAAAGTTTGTTCTTTGAGAAGATCAACAAAATTGACAAATTCTTAGCTAGACTCCCAAAGAATTAAGGAGAGAATATTCAACTAAATAAAATTAAAAATGAAAATGGAGACATTACTACTGACCCCACAGAGATAGAAGTATTCATAAGAAGATACTATGGACTACTGTATGCCACAAAACTAGACAATGTAAACAAAATGGACAAATTCCTAGGAACACATGAACAACCTATGTTGATGCTAGAAGAAATAGAACTCCTTAACAAACCAATCACAAGTAAAGAAATTGAAATCATCACTAAAAACTTTCCAAAAATGAAATGCCCAGGAGCAGATGGCTTCACCAGTGAATTATTCTAAACATTCAAAGAATATTTAATACCAATCTTTATCAAATGCTTTCAAAAAATTGAACAGGATGGAACACTACCAAACTTATCCTTTGAAGACAGCATGACTCTAAAACCAAAGTCAGATAAAGACACTATGAAAAGAGAAAACTACAGACCAATTTCTCTAATGAACACAGACGCAAAAGTCTTCAACAAAATACTTGCTAACTGAAGCCAAAAGCAAATTAAAAGAATTATACACCACAATCAAGTGGCTTTTATCCCAGGTATTCAAGGATGAATCAACATAAGAAAATCAATCAATGTAATAAACCACATTAACAGATCAAAAGAAAAAAAAGCCATGATCGTCTTGATTGATACAGAAAAGGCATTTGACAAGATATAGCAACCTTTCTTGATAAAAACACTCCAAAAGTTAGGAAGAGAAGGGAAATTTCTCAACACGGTAAAGTTCATATATGAAAAACCCACAACTCACATTGTACTTGATGAAAGACTGCAAGTTTTCCCACTGAGATTGGGAACAAGACAAAGATGCCTACTGTCACTACTGCTATTCAGTGTTGTCCTAGAAGTCTAGCTAGAGCAATTAGGCTAGATAAAGAAATAAAAGACATGCAATTAGGAAAGGAGGAAGTAAAACTGTCAGTATTTGCTGATGATATGAGCCTATATCTAAAAAATTCTGAAAAATCCACAACAAAGCTTCTATAAACAATTTCAGCAGTGGTGGTATACAAGATTAATTCCCCAAAACAATTATATTTCTATACACTACAAATGAGAAATCTGAAGAGGAAGGCAAGGAAAAATTCAATTTAAAATAGGGACTAAAGAGGTGGGGCAAGATGGCGTCTGAGTGAGTGCACCTCATAATCTCTCCTGCAAAGAAGTGGCAGAGTAGGGTCAGAGTCCTGCTGGACGGGGGTGTTTCAGGTGCTTGTAGGGCAGGAGGTGTCTGGACGTTGATTTGGTGAGACAGTGACAAGAGATTCTTTTTTTTTTTTTAATATGGAAAAGGAATTGCTTTATTTTGTTTTATTTTATTTAATCATTTTTTAAAAAAAATATTAAATTAAAAAAAATGAGGTCCCCATTCACCCACACCACCCCCACCCCACCATTCCCCCCACAGTAACACTCTCCTCAATCATCATGACACATCCATTGCATCTAGTGAGTATATCTCTGGACATCGCTGCACTCCATGGCCTGGGGTCCACACCATAGCCCACACTCTCCCACATGCCATCCAGTGGGCCATGGGAGGACATACAATGTCCAGCAATTGTCCCTGCAGCACCACTCAGGACAAGTCCAAGCCCCAAAAATGCCTCAACATCTCATCTCTTCCTCCCATTCCCCGCACCCAGCAGCCACCATGGCCACCTTCTCCACACCAATGCCATATTTTCTTGATTATTAACCACAATAGTTCATGAATAGAATAACATTAAGTCCACTCTAATCCTTACTGTATTCCTCCTTCCTGTGGAGCTTGGCTTGGTTGTGTCCATTCCACATCTATGTCAAGAGGGGGCTTAGATACCACATGGATACTGGATGCAATCCTCCTGCTTTCAGTTGTAAGCACTCTAGGCTCCATGGTGTGGTGGTTGACATTCTTCAACTCCATGTTAGCTGAGTGGGGTAAATCAAATAAACCAGAGTGTAGGACTGAAGTCTCAGGGCCTGGCTATCATATTGTCAGTCCAGAGATTCAAATCCCCTAGATATATCTTAAACCCCAGCACCAACTACAATTCCAGTAAAGTAACAGGGAAGGCTTGTGAAAAGAGATCACATCTGAGTCCAGCTCCATCACGCAGAAACACCAGCTCCAAAGAAGGGCCAACTGACATGGCAGTGAACTCCATCTGCCATGACCATAGAACCTGTGGGTCTCTTTAGCCCTTAAAAGAACCAATACCTGGGGTTGTATCTACTTTGTCTGTCTCTGAGACTCTGCTCAGGTGTGCATAAGGGCAATCCTGACAACCTCCAGACTCATTTTTAGAGACTCATAGCTATATAAACTCATTTGTCCTTTCCATTTCCCCCTTACTTTAGGTCAAACAGCATTTTTTTAAATATTTATTTATTATTATTATTTTTTAATTACATTAAAAAAATATATGAGGTCCCATTCAACCCCACCGCTCCCGCCCCCCACTCCCCCCACAGCAACACTCTCTCCCATCATCGTGATACATCCATTGCACCTGGTAAGTTCATCTCTGAGCATCACTGCACCCCATAGTCAATGGTCCACATCATAGCCCAGACTCTCTCACGTTCCATCCAGTGGGCCCTGGGGGGATCTACAGTGTCCCGTAATTGTCCGTGAAGCACTATCCAGGACAACTCCACGTCCCGAAAATGCCTCCACATCTCATCTCTTCCTCCCGTTCCCCACACCCAGCAGCCCCCATGGCTACCGTTCCCACACCCATTTCACATTTCCTCTGTGGACATTGGATTGGTTGTGTCCATTGCACACCTATGTCAAGTGAGGGCTTAGATTCCACATGGGTCAAACAGCATTTTTAACTCCTGTTACTATATGTAGACAGGGATATTCTGCTGGTCCGCGTTGAACCTTTAATTCAAGGGCATTTTCTAGTTACATCATCAGCTGGTACTTGGTAGTGATCCCTCGGTGCCAGGGAGGCTCATCCCCAGGTGTCATGTCCCACGCTGGGGGGAAGGCATTGCATTTACATGCTGAGTCTGGCTTTGAGACTGGCCACATTTGAGTAACACGGAGGCTGTCAGGAGGGAACTCTTAGGCACAGTGCTGCTCTAGGCCTTGTTCTTATTTCAGGTGTATAGGCTCACAAGCATAGTCATTAATATCAGGGGGTCACTGTTGGACCCTCATTCCTTCCTGGTCCTTGCCGTTGCACCTGGGGGACTGCCGCTGCTCCCCTAGGGACCAGGACAGAGCCCCTGCCCCGGCCAGGAACCCAGTACCCTCCCAGCTGTTGTTTTTAATTGTTTCCATGATAAATATATCCAAACATTTCCATGCACCCTGGACACATGCCCTGTATAACTCCCTGTCACCCATATGTCCCCTGTCAATAACATCCCATACCAGTATTCCTCCACTGCCATTGTTGAACCACTCTGTGATCCAAAACTTCCTGAAAAGTGAAGCCCAATATAATGTCAGGTTCCCTTAATAGTAAAATGGAATATAGCGATGAGTTTAAAGGTTAGATATAGAATACATATTGATTTGGAAAAATTCTACATCCTATCTTTTTCTTTTCTTTTTTCCCTAATTATTGAGCTTCTCTTTGCAAGAGCCTTAGATCACAGTAATTCATATATACAATATACAGTACTCCCACATATCCATTATAAAACCTTTTCCCTTCCACTGCAATAACCTTTTAACTTATTCATATCATATTTACTGAAACTGATGTACAGATATTGAGACAATAGCTTTCAAACAAGGTAACATTTGTGTTTACATTGTGGTTTATACTTTAGGCTATACAGTTTTCTAAATTTTTTAGTTATCCTATGTTTTACATTATGGTTTACATTATTAGTCTGTCATCCCCTATATGTTTTTGGTGTAAAATTACATGTTTTATATTCATCTTTGTGTACTCTTGTGAAACACTTCTTTTGCCCTCACATTTACTTTGGTTCCATCTATTCAAATCTATTTCCCCCTCCCCTTGGGGTCCACAGTGACAGTCAATCTTCATTCCTTGAGGAGCCATGTTCAGAGATACTTGCAACAGTGTTGAAGGCTTGACTTGCTCAACAGCCCTAACACCCTGGGAGCCACCATTTCTCTTGAGAGATACAGTTCCCTCTATTTGATGGCATTAGTCCTCCCCAGGTTGTGGGTCTACCTTCACTCTCATTATATGGGTCTCTACCCAATGGTATAACCCACTCTGGCAAAATGAGCATTCAGATATTCCCTAGGAGTCTGTCCAGTGTCAGATTATCCCCTTTAAGTATCTTAAACAGGTAACGTTCCTAATTATATTTTGAAAAGGTTTTCTCAGCATTATACTCTCAACCAACACCTGACAGTCTCCTATGTTTGGGTGTTGCCCCCCTCCCCCCAATTTCTTGGGCAATATTACCCATCCGCCCATCCCTAGCCCCCGTCAAACACCCAAAGCCCAACCCAAAGGTAACCCTATGCCTCCATTTTATCCCTTCCTTGTACACATACTTACCTCCAGCTTATCATAGATTTCACCCATGTAGATGTCAGCTTACATCCTTCCTCTACCCCCCAATTTCCTGTAAGCCTATCTTCCAGTCTCTAGCTCTCTGAGGCAGCTTGCTTATTTCATATCATTGAGGTCATGTAGTATTTGTCCTTCAATGCCTGGGTTGCTTCACTCAACATAAGGTTCTCAAGATTCATCCATGTTATCACGTGTGTTTGTAGTGTATTTGTTCTTAAAACCGACTAGTATTCCATTGTATGTATATACCACATTTTATTGATCCACTCATCTGTTGATGGGCATTTGGGTTGATTCCAACTTTTGGCTATAGTGAACAATGCTGCTATGAACATTGGAGTGTATATATCAGTTTGTGTCCCTGCCTTCAGTTCTGTTGGGTATATACCCAGCAGTGGAATTGCTGGGTCATATGGCAAATCTATGGTTAGTTTTTTGAGAAACTGCCAAACTGTCCTCCAGAATGGTTGGATTCTTCTGCATTCCCACCAGCAGTGGATAAATGTTCCCATTTCTTCACATCCTCTCCATCATTTGTATTCTTCCATTTTTTCATAGCTGCCAATCTTATGGGAGTAAGTTGGTATCTCATTGTAGTTTCGATTTGCATTTCCCTGATAGCTAAAGATTTGGAGCATTTTTTCATGTGTTTCATAGCCATTTGTATTTCTTCTTTGGAGAAGTGTCTTTTTAAAACTTTTTCCCATTTTTAAAATGAGTTGTTTATCTTTTTATTTTCAAGATGTAGGAGTTCTTTATATATGCAAGTTATAAGTCTCTTATCAGATATATGGATGCCAAATATTTTCTCCCATTGTGTAGGTTCCCTTTTTACTTTCTTGACAAAATCCTTTGAGGAGCAGAAGGCTTTAATTTTGAGGAAGTCCCATTTATTTATTTGTTCTTTTGCAGCTCGTGCTTTTGGTGTGATGTTCATGAAGCCATTTCCTATTATAAGGCCTTGTAGATGTTTCTCTACACTGCTTTCCAAGGTCTTTATGGTCTTGGCTCTTATATTTAGGTCTTTGATCCATCTTGAGTTGATCTTTGTATAAGGTGTAAGATGGTAATCCTCTTTCATTCTTCTACATATGCATATCCAGTTCTCCAGGCGCCATTTGTTGAATAGGCCATTTTCTCCCAGTTGAGAGGGTTTGGTGGCTTTATTGAGTATTATATGGCTATATATATGAGGTTCTATATCTGAACTATCAATTCGATTCCATTGGTCTGTGTGTCTCTCCTTATGCAAATACCATGCCGTTTTCACGACTGTAGCTTTCTAGTATGTTTTGAAGTCAGGTAGTGTGATTCCTCCAATTTCGTTTTTCTTTTTCAATATGTCTTTGGCTATTCAGGGCCTCTTTCCTTTCCAAATAAATTTCATAGTTAGTTTTTATAGTTCCT
The DNA here is from genome assembly GCF_030445035.2 of Dasypus novemcinctus. Classification (NCBI taxonomy): domain Eukaryota; kingdom Metazoa; phylum Chordata; class Mammalia; order Cingulata; family Dasypodidae; genus Dasypus; species Dasypus novemcinctus. The sequence continues at coordinate 38,920,433 of NC_080704.1, forward strand.
TAAAGAAGGTTGTGTTGATTTCTATTGGGATTGCATTGAATGTGTAGATCAGTTTTGGTAGGATAGACATCTTAATAATATTTAGTCTTCCTATCCATGAACAGGGAATATTCTTCCATTTATTTAGGTCTTCTTTGATTTCCTTGAACAGTCTTGTATAGTTCTCGGTGTATAAGTTTTTTACATCTTTAGTTAAATTTATTCCTAAATATTTGATTTTTTATTTACTATTTTGAATGGTATTTGTTTCTTGATTTCCTCCTGATCTTGCTCATTATTGGTGTACAGAAATGCTACTGATTTTTGTGCATTGATCTTATAACCTGTGACTTTACTAAACTCATTTATGAGTTCTAGAAGCTTCGTTGTAGACCTCTCAGGGTTTTCTATGTATAGGATCATGTCATCTGCAAATAATGAAATTTTGAATTCTTCCTTTCCAATTTGAATGCCTCTTATATCTGGTTCTTGCCTCAGTGCTCGAGCAAGTACTTCTAAGACAATGTTAAATAGAAGGGGAGAGAGTGGGTATCCTTGTCTTGTTCCTGACTTTAGAGGGAAGGATTTTAGGATTTCTCTATTGTAAATGATGTTGGCTGTAGGTTTTTCATATATACTCTTTATCATGTTCAAAAAGTTTCCTTGTATTCCAATCTTTTGGAGTGTTTTTATCAAGAAAGGGTGCTGTATTTTGTCAAATGCTCTTTCTGCATCTATAGGTATAATCATGTGGTTTTTTTCCTTCAATTTGTTCATATGGTGTATTACATTGATTGATTTTCTTATGTTGAACCATCCTTGCATACCTGGAATGAATCCCACTTGGTCGTGGTGTATAATATGTTTAATGTGTTGCTGAATACGATTAGCAAGTATTTTGTAAGTATTTTTGGGTCTAGGTTCATTAGAGAAATTGGTATATAATTTTCCTTTCTTGTCATGTCTTTGTTTGGCTTTGGTACTAGGGTAATTTTGGCATCATAGAAGGAGTTAGGCAATGTTCCTTCTGTTTTGATTTTTTGGAAGAGTTTCAGCAGGATTGGTGTTAGCTCTTTCTGGAATGTTTTGTAGAATTCACCTATGAAGCCATCTGGCCCTGAGCTCTTCTTAGTTGGGAGGTTTTTAATGACTGATTCTATCTCTTTACTTGTGATTGGTTTGTTGAGATCATCACTTTCTTCTTTCTTCAATATAGGCTGTTTATGTGTTTCTAGGAATTGTCCATTTCCTCTGAATTGTCATTTTTGTTGGAATATAGTTTTTCAAAGTATCCTCTTATGATAGCCTTTATTTCTGTGGGGTCAGTGGTGATATCTCCTTTCTCATTTCTTATTTTGTGTATTTGCCTCTTCTCTCTTTTTTTCTTTGTTAGTCTCGCTAAAGGTTTGTCAATTTTATTGATCTTCTCAAAAAACCAGCTCTTGGCCTTGTTTATCTTTTCAAGTGCTTTCTTATTTTCTATTTCATTTAGTTCTGCTCTTATCTTTGTTATTTCCTTCCTTCTTCTTTCTGTTGGATTACTTTGTTGTTGTTTTTCTAATTCCTCCAAATGTGCAGTTAGTTCTTCAATTTTTGTTCTTTCTTCTTTTTTGATGTATGAATTTATGGCTATAAATTTCCCTCTCAGTACTGCTTTTGCTGCATCCCATAAATTTTGGTATGTTGCGCTATCATTATCGTTTGTTTCAAGGTAATCATAGATTTCTTTTGAGATTTCCTCTTAGATCCACTGTTTTTCTAAGAGTGTGCTGTTTAATTTCCATATCTTGGTGTGAAATCTGGGCCTGTGGCCCTTGCAGATTTCCAGCTTCACTCCACTGTGGTCAGAGATATTATTTTGTATGATTTTGATCTTTCTGAATTCATTAAGCCTTTCTTTGTGGCCTACCATATGGTCTATCTTGGAGAATGATCCATGTGCACTTGAGAAAAATGTATATCCTGCTGTGTTTGTGTGTAATGATCTGTATATGTCTATTAGGTCCAACTCCTCTAATATACTGTTCAAATATTTTGTTTCTTTAGTGATTCTCTTTTGAGATGTTCTGTCCAGAGTTGATAGAGGTGTATTAAAATCCCCCACTATAATTGTGATGCATCTATTCTTTCACTTAGTTTTTCCAGTTTTTGCCTCATGCATTTAGAGGTGCCCTTGTTAGGAGCATAAATATTTATGATTGTTCATTCTTCTTGACAGATTGACCCTTTCACTAATATGTAGTATCCTTCTTTGTCTCTCACAATTGTTTCACATTTAAAGTCTATTTTGTCTGTTATTAATATAGCTACTCCTGCCTTTTTTGGGTTATTGTTTGCCTGTAAGATTGTTTTCCAACCATTCACTTTCAGCCTCCATGAGTCTCTGGGTCTAAGATGTGTCTCTTGTAGACAGCATATAGATGGGTCATATTTCCTTATCCAATGTCCCAGTCTGAATCTTTTGATAGGTGAGTTTAATCCATTGACATTCGGTGTTATTACTTTCAAGGAATTATTTATGTTAGCCATATTTTGATTGGACTTCTGTTTGTCTTAATTTTTTTTTCTTCTCTTTTTGTCTTTTTTGTTGCTCTTACACTCTCCTCCAACTCTGCCTGTCCTGTTTTTTCCTTTCTTCCTGCAGAACCCCCTTTACAATTTCTTGAAGGGAAGGTTTCTTGTTGGCATACTCTTTCAGTTTCTGTTTATCCGTGAATATTTTGAACTCTCCATCATTTTTTAATGCTAGTTTAGCTGGATAGAGTATTCTTGGTTAGAAATTTTTTTCTTTTAGTACCTTAAGTATATCATGCCACTGCCTTCTTGCCTCCATGGTTTCAGATGAGAAATCAGCACTTACTCTTATGGAGCTTCCCTTGTATGTGATGGTTTTCTTTTCTCTTGCTGCTTTTAGAATTTTCTCTTTGTCTTGAGTGTTAGATAATTTGACAAGTATATATCTTGGGGTGGGCCTATTGGGGTTTATGATGATTGGGGTGTGCTGTGCTTCTTGGATATGTACATCTGTCTCTTTCAGTAGATTTGCGAAGCTTTCAGCCATTATTTCCTGCAACACTCCTTATGACCCCTTTCTCTTCTCTTCTCCTTTTGGGATGCCTATAATACATATGTTTGAGCATTTTGCATTGTCATTCATGTCCCTAAGTCCTAGCTGGAATTTTTCTATCTTTTTATCAATCAATTCTACTATGTGTTTGATTTCCAATGCACTGTCTTCCACATCACTATTTCTCTGCTCTGCCTCTTCTAATCTGCTGTTATTTGCTGCGAGTGTATTTTTGATTTCTTGAACTGTGGTGTTCATTCCCATCATATCTGTTATCTTTTTGCATATGTTTGCAATTTCCCCTCCAAATGTTGTCTTCATATTGTTAATCTCTTCCTTTACTTCATTAAATTTGTCTGTGATATATGTTCTGAGATCTTTAATTACTTGTGTGGAGTTCTGGTCCCCTTCCTGGTTTTTAGTTTGTTCATTGGATTCAGCCATGTTTTTCTGATTACTGGTTTGGTTTGTAGATTTTTGTTGCTGTCTGGTCATCATTTTATCTTGACGGGTTTAATCAGTTCCTTAGCTTCTTTGTCTAGTCTTGGGGATTAATTAGCTCTTGTTTTTGCCTAAGTGTTATATCTTCTCTTTGTCACTTTGTGCTTCTTATTCTAATTTCTTATTGGTGGCTGAGTTCACTTTGAAGGAAAGTATTAGGGCCAGGGAAAGGCAAATGTGTAAGCAAGGAAACAGTGAAAAGTAGTATTGGTGATAAATGTTAACAGAGCAACAATATGAGATCTGGGAGGATGGATATTAGATTCATGTAAGTTGTGTAGAGTTATAGCAGTAAGTAGAGTACCTATAATGAGGTAGTCGACTGAATATGGGAGGAATATGGTATGAATTAAAAAGCTAGTGTTTTCATGAGAGAGGGAAAGAGAAAAGAAAGGCAATAGTTTTAAGAGTGGATAGAAGACAGAAAACAAAATAAAGGTATTAGAAATTAACTGTTAGACATTTTGGGGATCAAAGAAAGGGAGGTGAAATATAGGAGAGACAGTAGATGATGGAGGATATCAAGATGTAGGGGAAAGGGGATAGTGTAGGTAGCCAAAATCGATTCACACAGAAATGAGGCAATGGAGGTTGAGGAAACCCAGCAAATGTGAGGTGTTCCCTGCAGCACCTATTGTATAATTAAGATAAAATAAAATAAGAAGAAAACGAGAGACAAGAGAGAAAAAGAAAAAAAAAGAGAAGAAAGAAAGAAAGAAAAAGGGGGGATGGGTAAAGAAAAGGGAGGGGAACAAGTAAGGAAAAGAAAAGGAGATATAGAACACCAACAGCAACAACAACAAAAAACCCCTAAATAAATGAAAAAAGAAAAATACCTTGGGGGATAAAATGGGAGAAAAGACTAGGAAATAATGCATTAGCAACCAGGACAATAAAAAATTAAAAATTAAAAATTAAAATTAAAATTAAAAAAATGCAAACATTGAGGGCTAGAACAATCAAGGACCTCAGATGGGCCTCAGGGCGTGGTGGATTCAGGGATGGAAAGTCTGTGATATTGCAGACTCAAGAGGTGTGAGTGTCTTGGGTGTGGGCCACCAGGGTTTAAGGGACACAGACCCAGCAACCTAAAATCTGGTTAACAGGGAGCCTGGGAGTACCGCAGTGCAACACAACCTTCAGGGATCCCCACAGCTGGATGCCAGCCCTATGGGAGTGGTCATGTCCACAAACTCTGATCTATGTTTCCGAAACCTGCAATTCCCCCTTTCACTAGGGTCTCTTGTGTGGCTGTATCACCAATTCGACTTCAGGACACCTCTCACCCTGCTGGTCCCCGAAACAGCCAGTTGGGGGTGCCTCTATATTGCAGCCAATTTAAGGATGCTGTAGATACACAGCTAGGCTTAGGGGGCGGGGCTCTAGCCGGAAGTGCTGTATCAGTGTCCGAAATCAAAAATCCCATGCCTCGCAAAAAATTCCCCTAATTGGCTTCCAGCCGCCTCCCACCCTGCCATCCCCCGAAGTAGCCTCCTGGTGACGCCTCTTTGCTGCCAGCGATTTAAGGGTGCTGCAGATCGGCAGCCGGCCTCGGGGGCGGGGCTCTAGCTGGAAGCGCTATTATTTGTGTCTGCAATCAAAAATTCCCTGCCTTGTAATAAAACTCCCATCTATCTCCCCAAATCGGTCTGCAAAGTCCTCCTGCCCTGTTAGGCTCCCAAAAGCCCGCTCAGGGCTTATGAATTCCCCAGTACTGCAGAGCCTCCAGGAATCACAGCCGTGGTGCTGGTGCCGCAGCTCCGCCCACGAGATTCTTGAAAGAAGTAGAACTTTGGGTCTCTTACACAGAGGTCAGAAGTTGTAGGCAGGACCCTTCCCCCTAGGGCTGGCAGCAATTCCTGAAAACTTTGTTGTGCTGAGGTGTTACCAAACCCTGAGCGGGCTGTTTCAGGAGCTTGGAGGGCAGAGGTGTCTGGATGTCAATTTGGTGAGACAGTGACAGAAGAGATTCTTGTGAGAGGTGGAATTTTGGGTTTCTGACACAGAGGTCAGAAGTTGTGGGTGGGATACCTCCCCCTAGGTCTGGCAGCCTGGCTACAGTGATCCCTGAAAACTTTGTTATGCTGCGGTGTTCTCAAACCCCTTGTTATTCAGATGCATGGTTCCCAGGTCTGTATCCCCTAAACCCTGGTAGCCCATGCTCCAGAGACTCACACACTTTGAGTCTGCAAAATCACAGACTTCCCATTCCTGAATCCACCATGTCCTGAACTCCGTTTGAGGTCCTTGATTACCCTAGCCCTCTGTGGGTTTTTTTGTTGTTGTTTTTTTGTTTTTTCTCCTTGAGCTTGGAGGAGTGTACTAGCTGATTTGGGGAGAGTCTGGGAAGAAAGGAGAGGCAAATCTGCTGAGGAAGCTGAAATTACCTAAATATCCTGGGATAGGAAACTTGGTCGGGGAGAAGGTAGAGTCAGAAAATCAGACCTCTCCTAGCACACCAAAGGGGGCGGGACTGTAGGACATGCTATCCAAGCTTCCAATAGCATATTTGGGGTTTCTGGTGAGGTGTAGGTGCTCTCATGATGGAAATAAAGAGTCACCATTTTCTGTGTTGAGGTGGACCCACTTGAATCTCCTACTGGACCTCTGAGGCAGCTTTCCTGCTGCCCTGGGAGAGAGAGAAGTAAGGAAGGGAGAAAGGGGAAAGGCCAGATCCTTAAGCATTTTATTTAACTGCAAAGAGGATTCCTACCTTGAAAGGTTGGTTCTTTTCTTTTCTTTTCTTTCTTTGTCATGGTTGCTAATATTGCAATGTCTCCTGGTCTTGTCTCCCATTTTATCCCCCGAAGTCCTTTTTCATATATTTGGTTTTTTTCTCTTTTTCTTTTTCTTGCTTGTTCCCCCCCTTTTCTTTGCCCCTCTTTTTTCTTCCTTTTTTTCCTTTTCTCTCTTTTTCTTCTTTTTTATTTTATTTTCTTTTATAATAGGTGCTGCAGGAAGTGCTTCACATTTGCTGTGTTTCCTCATCCTCCATTTCCTCTTTTCTACATGTATTGATTTTGGCCACCAACACTATCCCCTTTCCCCTACATCTATCTATCCTCCATCATCTACTGTTTCTCTTACAGTCCACCTCCCTTTCTTTGGTCCCCAAATTGTCTGAAATTTTATTTCTAATACCTTTGTTTTGTTGTCTGTCTTTTATCTGCTCTTGATAATATTGTTTTTCTTTCCTATTTCCCTCTCTCATGAAAACACTGGTCTTTTAATTCATACTATATTCCTCCCCATATTCAGTTGACTGTCTCATTATAGGTACTCTATTTACTGCTATAACTCTACACAACTTACATGAGTCTAATACCCATTCTCCTAGATCTCACATTGTTGCTCTGTTAACATTTATTACCAATACTACTTTATACATTTTCTTTTCTTAGTCATTTTGCTTTCCCTGTCCCTAATATTTTCCTTCAAAGTGAACTTAGCCAGCAAAACAAGAAAATAGAGTAAGAAGAACAAAGTGACAAAGAGAAGACATAACACTTATGCACAAACAACAACTAATTAATCCCCAAGACTAGACAAAGAAGCTAAAGAACTGATTAAACCCATCAAGATAAAATGATGACCAGACAGCAACAAAAAACTACCAAACAAACCAATAATCAGGAAAACATGGCTGAATCCAATGAAAAAACTAAAAACTGGGAAGAGGAGCAGAACATCAGACAAGTAATTAAAGATCTCAAAACATATATTAGAGACCAAATTAGTGAAGTAAAGGAAGAGATTAACAACATGAAGAAAACACTTGGAGAGAATACAGAAGAAATTGCAGACATATGCAAAAAGATAACAGATATGATGGTGATGAACACCACAGTTCAAGAAATCAAAAATGCACTCTCAGCAAATAGCAGCAGATTAGAAGAGGCAAAGGAGAGAATTAGTGATGTGGAATACAGTACATTTGAAATCAAACAAATAGTAGAACTGATCAATAAGAAGATAGAAATAATCCAGCTGGGATTTAGGGACATGAATGACAATGCAAAATGCACAAACATACATATTATAGGCACCCCAGAAGGAAAAGAGAAGGGAAAGGGGACAGAAGGGGTGTTGGAGGAAATAACAGCTGAAAACTTTCCAAATCTACTGAGAGAGATGGATGTACATGTCTGGGAAGCACAATGCACCCCAAACACCATAAATCCCAACAGGCCTACTCCAAGATATATACGTGTCAAATTATCCAATGCTCAAAACAAAGAGAAAATTCTACAAGCAGCAAGAGAAAAGAGAACCATCACATACAAGGGAGGCTCCATAAGATTAAGTGCTGATTTCTCATCTGAAACCATGGAGGCAAGAAGGCAGTGGTATGATATAGTCAAGGTACTAAAAGAAAAAATATGTCCAACCAAGAATACTTTCCCCAGCTAAGCTAGCATTCAAAAATGATGGAGAGTTCAAAATATTCACAGATAAACAGAATTTAAAAGAGTATGCCAACAAGAACCCGACCCTTCAAGAAATACTAAAGGGAGTTCTGTAGGATGGAAGAAAAAAACAGGAGAGGCAGAGCTGGAGAAGAGTGTAAGAGCAAAAAAAATAAAAAAGAGAAGGAAAAAACAAACAAAATATGACAAACACAAATCAAAATAAAGTATGGCTAACATAATGTGAGAGACAAAGATGGATACTACATATTAGCGAAGTGATAATCTTTCAAGAAGAATGAAAAATCATAAATATTTATGTTTCTAACAAGGACACCTCCAAATACATGAGGCAAACACTGGAAAAACTAAGTGAAAGAATACAATTATAGTGGGGGACTTTAATACACCACTATTAACTTTGGACAGAGCATCTCAAAAGAGAATCAATAAAGAAACAAAAATTTTGAACAGTATATTAGAGGAGATGGACCTAATAGACATATACAGATAATTACACCTGAGTACAGCAGGATATACATTTTTCTCAAGTGCACATGGATCATTCTCCAAGATAGACCATATGCTAGGCCACAAAGAAAGGCTCATTGAATTCACAAAGATGGAAATCATACAAAATAATTTCTTTGACCACAGTGGAGTGAAGCTGGAAATCTGCAAGGGCCAGAGGTCCAAATTTCACACCAAGATATGAAAATTAAACAGCACACTCTTAGAAAAACAGTGGGTCAAGGAGGAAATCTCAAAAGAAATTAATAACTATCTTGAAACTAATGAAAATGATAACACAACATACCAAAACATATGGGATGCAGCAAAAGCAGTACTGAGAGGGAAATTTACAGCTATAAATTCATACATCAAAAAAGAAGAAAGAACAAAAATTGAAGAACTAACTGCACATTTGGAGGAATTAGAAAAACAACAACAAAATAACTGCACAGGAAGAAGAAAGAAAGAAAGAACAAAGATAAGAGAAGAACTAAATGAAATAGAAAATAAGAAAGCACTTGAAAAGATAAACAAGACCAAGAGCTGGTTTTTTGAGAAGATCAATAAAATTGACAAACCTTTAATGAGACTAACAAAGAAAAAAAGAGAGAAGAGGCAAATACACAAAATAAGAAATGAGAAAGGAGATATCACCACTGACCCCACAGAAATAAAGACTATCATAAGAGGATACTTTGAAAAACTATATTCCAACAAAAATGACAATTCAGAGGAAATGGACAATTCCTAGAAACACATAAGCAGCCTATATTGACGAAAGAAGAAAGTGATGATCTTAACAAACCAATCACAAGTAAAGAGATAGAATCAGTCATTAAAAAACTCCCAACTAAGAAGACCCCTTGGCCAGATGGCATCACAGATAAATTCTACAAAACATTCCAGAAAGAACTAACGCCAATCTTGTGGAAACTCTTCAAAAAATCGAAACAGAAGGAACATTACCTAACTCATTCTATGATGCCAACATTACCCAGGTACCAAAGCCAAACAAAGACAGCACAAGAAAGGAAAATTATAGACCAATTTCTCTAATGAATCTAGAAACAAAAATCCTCAACAAAATACTTGCTAACCTTATTCAACAACACATTAAATGAATTATACACCACGACCAAGTGGGATTCATTCTGGGTATAAGAGGATGGTTCAAAATAAGAAAATCTATCAATGTAATACACCACATAAACAGATTGAAGGAAAAAAAATCACATAATTATATCTATAGATGCAGAAAGAGCATTTGACAAAATGCAGCACACTTTCTTGATAAAAACACTCCAAAAGATTGTAATACAAGGAAATTTTCTGAACATGATAAAGAGTATATATGAAAAACCCATAGCCAACATTGTTTACGATGGTGAAATCCTATAATGTTTCCCTCTATGATCAGGAACAAGACAAGGATGCCCATTATCACCTCTTCTATTTAACATTGCCTTAGAAGCACTTGCTCGAGCACTGAGGCAAGAACCAGATATAAAAGGCATTCAGATTGGAAAGGAAAAAGTCAAAATTTCATTATGTGCAGATGACATGATCCTATACATAGAAAACCCTGAGAGGTCTACAACGAAGCTTCTAGAACTCATAAATGAGTTTAGTAAAGTCACAGGTTATAAGATCAATGCACAAAAATCAGCAGCATTTCTGTACACCAATAATGAGCAAGATCAGGAGGAAATCAAGAAACAAATACCATTTACAATAGTAAATAAAAAAATCAAATACCTAGGAATAAATTTAACTAAAGATGTAAAAAACTTATACACACAGAACTACACAACACTGTTCAAGGACATCAAAGAGGATCTAAATAAATGGAAGAATATTCCCTGGTCATGGATAGGAAAACTAAATATTATTAAGATGTCTATCCTACCAAAACTGATCTACACATTCAATGCAATCCCAATAAAAATCAACACTGCATTCTTTAATGAACTAGAAAAACTACCTCTGAAATTTATTTGGAAAAGAAAGAGGCCTTGAATAGCCAAAGACATATTGAAAAAGAAAAACGAAATTGGAGGAATCACACTACCTGACTTCAAAACATACTACAAAGCTACAGTAGTGAAAACAGCATGGTATTGGCACAAGAAGAGACACACTGACCAATGGAACCGAATTGAGAGTTCTGATATAGATACTCATATATATAGTCATATAATATTCGATAAAGCCACCAAACCTTCTCAACTGGGAGAGAATGGCCTACTCAACAAATGGTGCCTGGAGAACTGGATATCCATATGTAAAAGAATGAAAGAGGATTACCAACTCACACCTTATACAAAAATCAACTCAAGATGGATCAAAGACCTAAATAGAAAAGCCAAGACCATAAAGACTTTGGAAAGCAGTATAAGGAAACATCTACAGGAAATTTTAATAGGAAATGGCTTCATGAACTTCACACCAAAAGTACGAGCAGCAAAAGAACAAATAGATAAATGAGACTTCCTCAAAATTAAAGTCATCTGTTCCTCAAAGGAGTTTGTCAAGAAAGTGAAAAGAGAGCCTACACAATGGGAGAAAATATTTGGTAACCATCTATCTGATAGGAGACTTATAACCTGCATATATAAAGAATCCCTGCATCTCAAAAATAAAAAGACAAACAACCCATTTAAAAAATGAGAAAAAGATTTAAACAGACACTTCTCCAAAGAAGAAATACAAATGGCTATGAAACACATGAAAAAATGCTCCAAATCTCTAGCTTTTAGGGAAATGCAAATCAAAACTACAATGAGATACCATCTTACTCCCATAAGTTTGGCAGCTATGAAAATAACAGAAGAATACAAATGCTGGAGAGGATGTGGAGGAATGGGAACACTCATCCTCTGCTGGTGGGAATGCAGAAGGATCCAGCCATTCTGGAGGAAAGTTTGGTGGTTTCTCAAAAAACTAGCTAGAGATTTGCAAGACCAAGCAATTCCACTTCTGTGTATATACCCAGAAGAACTGAAAACAAGGACACAAACCGATATATGCACACCAATGTTCATAGCAGCATTGTTCACTATCGCCAAAAGTTGGAATCAACCCAAATGCCCATCAACAGATGAATGGATAAATAAAATGTGGTATATACATACAATGGAATACTACTCGGCTTTAAGAATGAATACACTACAAACACACGTGATAACATGGATGAATCTTGAGAACCTTATGTTGAGTGAAGCAACCCAGGCATTGAAGGACAAATACTACATGACCTCAATAATATGAAATATGTAAACCAAGCTGTCTCAGAGAGCTAGAGACTGAATGATAGGCATAAAAGAAACTGGAGGGGTAGAGTAAGGATGTAAGCTGACACCTACATGGGTGAAATCTATGATAAGCTGGAGGTAAGTATTTGTACAAGGAAAGGATAAAATGGGGATATAGGGTTATCTTTGGGTGGGGCTTTGCGGGCTTATGGGGGGCTAGGGATGGGAGGATGGATAATATTACTGAAGAAATTGGGGGCAGGGTGGTGGAACATAGGAGATTGTCAGGTATTTGGTTGAGAGTATAATGCTGAGAAAACTTTTTCAAAAATATAATAAGGAAGATTACCTGTTTAAGATGCTTAAAGGGGATAATCTGACACAGGAAAGGCTCCTAGGGAGTGTGTGAGTGCTCATTTTGCCATAATGGGTTATATCATTGGATAGAGACCCATACAATGAGAATGAAGGTATACCCACATCCTGGGGAAGACTGATGTTCTCAAATAGAGGGAATTGTATCTCTCAAGAGAAATGGTGGCTCCCAGTGCATTGGGGCAGTTGAGCATGTCAAGCCCTCAACACTGTTGCAAGTATCTCTGAACATGGCTCCTCAAGGAATGAAGATTGACTGTCACTGTGGACCCCAAGGGGAGGGGGAAAGAGGTATTGAATAAATGGAATCATTGTAACTGTGTGGGCAATAGAAGTGTTCCACAAGATTATGCAAGAATGGATATAAGATATGTAAAATTACACCAAAAATATATAGGGGCTGATAAGCTAAAATGTAAATCATAATGTAAAATATAAGATAACTAAAAATTTAGAAAATTGTATGGTCTATAATATAAACCACAATGTAAACCCAAATGTTACCTTGTTTGAAACTATTGTCACAATATCTGTACATCAGTTTCAGTAAATATAGTGTGAATATGTAAAAAGATTATTGCTGTGGAAGGGAAAAGGGTTTTATGTTGGATATGTGGGAGAACTGTACATTGTATATATGAATTACTGTGATCTAAAACTTTTGTGAACATAAGCTTAATAATTAGGGAAAAAAAGAAAAAGAAAGGATGTAGACACTAAGGAAAAGACAGAAGAATTTACCTTGCCAATTTGCATACAGGGCAACACTTATTGCAATGATGGAAGGCAAAACATCAAAAACAAAACCTTTGCATTTTTAAATTTTTTGATACCCCAATTTATTTTTACCTTAATTTTTCTAAATTAATATGTATTCTATATCTAACCGTTAAACTCATCACTATATTCCATTTTACAATTAATGGAACCTGGCAATATATTGGGCTTCATTTTTGAAGAAGTTTTGGATCACAGAGAGGTTCAGCAATGGCAGGGGAGGAATACTGGTGTGGGATGCTATTGACAGGGGACACATGGTTGTCAGGGAGTTCTCCAGGGCATATATCCAGGGTACATCAAAATGTTTGTGTATTTTCATAGTGGTTACAATTAAAAACAACAACTGAGGGAGTGCTGAGTTCCTAGCCAGGGGAGCTCTATCACAGTCCCTAAAGGAACAGCAACAATCCGCCAAGTGCAAAGACAAAGACCAAAAAAGAAGGAAGGTCCAACAATGAGCCCTTGATACTAATGACTATGCTTGTAGCCCTGTGCACCTGAAATAAGAACAAGACCTAGAGCTGCAGGGTGCCTAAGAGTTACCTCCTGAGAGCCTCTGTGTTGCCCAAATGTAGCCAGTCTCGAAGCCAAACTCAGCATGTAAATGTGTTGCCTTGCCTCCAGTGCGAGACATGACTCCCAGGGATGAGCCTCCCTGGCACTGAGGGATTACTACCAAGTACCAGCTGATGATGTAACTAGAAAATGACCTTGAATAAAAGGGTCAACTCGGACCAGCAGAATATCTCAGTCAACATATAATACCAGGAGTTAAAAATGCTTTTTGACCTGAATAAAAGGGGGAAATGGAAAGGACAAATGAGTTTATATGGCTATGAGTCTCCAAAAAAGAGCTGGGAGGTTATCAGAGGTGTCACCCTTATGTACACCTCAGCAGAGTCCCAGAGACAGATAAAGTAGATACAACCCAGGTATTGGTTCTTCTGAGGGCTACAGAGACCCACAAGTTCTATGGTCATGGCAGATGGAGTTCAGTGCCATGTCAGTTGACCCTACTTTAGAGTTTGTGTTTCTGTGTTGTGGAGCTGGACTCAGATGTGATCTCTGTTCACAAGCCTCTCCTGTTACTTTTACTGGATCTGTAGTTGGTGCTGAAGTTTAGTGTATACCCAGGGGACCTGAATCTCTGGACTGACCATGTGATAGCCAGGACCTGAACCTCAACAGACTTGGAACTCCTACACTCTGGTTTATTGGACTTATCCCACTCTGCTAACATGGAGGTGAAGAAGGTCAACTATCACTCCAGGGAGCCAAGAGTGCCTACAACTGAAAGCAGGAGAATTGCATCCAGCATCCATGTGGAATCTAAGCCTCCTCTTGATATAGATGTGGAGTGGACACAACCATTCTAAGGTTCACAGGCTAGAGGAATAGAGTATGGATTAGAGTGGACTTACTGATAATCTATTCGTGAACTATTGTGATTAGTATTTAAAGAAAATGTGGCACTGGTGTGGAGAAATTTGCCATGGTGGCTGCTGGGGGTAGGGAGTGGGAGGAAGTTATGTGATGTGGGGGCATTTTCGGGACTTGGAGTTGTCCTGGGTGGTGCTGCAGGGACAGTTACTGGACATTGTATGTCCTCCCATAGCCCACTGGGTGGACTGTGGTAGAGTGTGGGCTATGGTGTGGACAATTGACCATGAGGTGCAGCAGTGCTCAGAGATGTATTCACCAAGTGCAATGAATGTCTCATGATGATGGAGGAGGTTGTTGTTATGGGGGGAGGAGTGGGGTGAGGAGGGTGGGGGTATATGGGAACCTCATATTTTTTAATGTAACTTAAAATAAATAAATAAATGCAAAAAAAAAAGAAAACTGAAAAAGAAAAATAATAAAATAGGGACTAAAAGAATAAATATTTTGGCATAAACTTATCCAGAGACATAAAGGACCTGTATTCAGAAAACTACACAATATTACTAAAAGAAAAGAAAAAAAATAAATGGAAATACATTTCATGTTCATGGTTTGGAAGACAAAATATTGTTCAGATGTCAATTCTGCCCAAACTGATTTTCAGATTCAATGAAATCCCTATAAAACTTCCAAAAGCCTTTTTAGCAAAAATGGAAAAGTGAATAATCACATTTATTTGGAAGGATAAGGGGCCCAAAAAAAAACCATAAATATCTTTTAAAGGAAGAATAAAGTTGGAGGACTCTCATTTCCTGACTTTAAAGTTATCACTCGGCTACAGTGGTTAAAAAAAAAAAAAACAGCATGGAACTGGCATAAAGATGGACATATTGACCAATGGAATTGAATTGAGAGTTCAGAAATAGACAAATCTATGGTTAAGTGATTTTGGGCAAGGCTGTCAAACTCACAAAGCTGGGTCAGTACAGTCTATTCAACAAATGGTGTTGGGAAAACTGGATATCCATATCTAAAAGAAAAAACAAGAACCCCTATCTCATACCTTATACAGAAATTAACTCAAAAAGGATGAATGACCTCAATATAAAAGCCAAAACCATAAAACTCCTAGAAGAAAATGCAGGGAAACAGCTTCAAGATTTGGGGTAGGAGGTGGTTTTTTAAATCTTATACTCAAAGCATGAACAATGAAAGAATAAATAGATAAATGGGACCTCCTCAAAATTAAACACTTTTGTGCTTCAAATAGCTTTGTCAAAAAGGTGAAATGGCACCTGACTCAATGAGAGAATATATTTGGAAACCACATATTCAATAAGGCTTTGATTTCCACGATATATAAAGCAATCACATAACTCAAAAATAAAAAGCTAAGCAACACAATTTTAAAATTGATAAAAACCTGAGTAGAGACACCACCAAGATGGAGAAAGGAAGGAAAGGAAGGTGCAGGACTGGGACAGGTACACCTTTTTAACTGCTCCCATTAAAGGCACCAGTCACCTCATAGTTATCAGACTCCATGTCAGCAGGAACCTGGCCCCAGTTTGCCTCACCATGTGGATTGCTGGGGCCTTATCTCAGGGTAAAACAGAAGAGAAGCCACACACGAACCATCAACCAGGAAGTCTAAGGTAACACTTGATGTGGCAGGTGTGGACTAGATTGCTCCCTGATGGAATTCTTGACCCTCGGGGTTGGATGTCCACTCTTCTAGTCTGGCAGCCACTGGAGTCCTATTATCTCCAAGGACTGGGGAGGACTAGAATGTTCCTAAAAGCAGCAACTTCTGAGAAAAAAACAGGTTTCCTTGAAACTTCAATGACCTCAGGTATATATGATGCAGTCACTTTTGGTTCCTGGTCAGGGTTAAGTCAACTGCATTTGACAATGATCTACCCAAGGCCCCTGATGAAGTATTTCTGGGAAACATCAAGGATTTTATGAGTTTCTATACCATCCCAATGACAGTAACATCAGGATGAAAGTTCTCCCAGGGCGATGTCTTCTTTTTACATCTGAAATCATCTTCATATCAAATTTCTTAGATCTTGAAGCTTCAATATCTGTGGCCTGTATTGTCTCCAGCCATCATGCTCCTGTAAAAATTATCAAAGTAAATGATGCAGATACACAGGATGGTCCCTCCCAAAGGTGCATGAAGAACAAATTTATGCATTGGAGGCATCGGAGGAATAATCCACAGGATACTTAAGGATATGAACTTGAACATCACCTCTTCATGTCCCTCCCTGCTCCATCCCATTCTGTGACTTAGGAATACTAGTCTCTCAGAGGCAAAAAGGAAAGAACCACACTGCAACTGTTTCTGATTCTTTTTTCTTTTTGTAGCTGTACTCCTTTGTAAATCATTGGCACATCTTTCTCCACCTGAGAATTTGGAAGCAGATGCAAATCCCTGGAGCTGTGACTGTATTAAGACAAGCCATTTGGTTGCACTTCTCAAAACTGGCATAATGCCTCAGGATCCCATTTATCTTACATTTTAAAATGTTTTACATGCCTTGATTTTAATGGAATGCCCTCCTTTGTTTTATGCTCCCTTATTAAGAAGTGTATGCCTCTAATTTCAACTTAATAAAGAGTTATAACAACAACAAAAAAAGACCTGAGTAGTTTTCCAAAGAGGAAAACACAAATGGCTAAAATGCACATGAAAAAATGTTCAACATCACAAGCTATTAGAGAAATGCAAATCAAAACTACAATGAGCTATCATTTCACACCTTATAGAATGACCATTATTAAAAAGAAATAAAAGAAAGAAAAACAGAAAACTATAAGCAATGGAGAGAATGTGGAGACATAAGAACATTCCTTCACTGTTGGTGGGAATGTAGAATGGTGCAGCCTCTGTGGAAGACAGTTTGGCGGTTCCTCAGGAAGCTAAATATAGATATGCCCTATGATCTGGCAAACCAACTACTAGGGATATACTCAGAATATCTGAAATCAGGGGTGTGAACAGACATATGCACACCAATATTCATAGAGGCATTATTTGTAATTTTTGAAAGGGGAAAACAACTCAAGTATCCATCAACTGGTGAACTGATAAGCAAATTGTGGTACATACATAAAATGGAATGCTATTCGGCTATAAGAAAAAACGAAATCAGGATCAGGATGCATATAACAACATGAATGAGTCGTGAGGATATTATATTAAATGACATAAGCCAGCACAAAATGACAATATTGTATGGTCTCACTAATATGAACTAAAAAGGATGAGTAAACTCATGGAATTAAACTCCAGAATATAGGTAACTAGGAGATAGAATGAGGGTTGAGAAGAGGGAGGTGATGCTTAATGTATATAAAAATTTTAATAAGGTTGATTGTAAATGTGTGGAAATGTATAGAGGTTATGGTAACACATTATAGTGAATATAACTAACACTGCTGATTTATAAATGTGATTGTGGCTGAAAGGAGTCATCTGTAGACATAAATATTCATTGAAAGGAAATTGAGGATAATCTAGGGACTGTGTAACATAATCAACTTGGTGATAGATGAAGATTGTTGTTAAAAGTACAAATACAAGCCTGTTCTTCTAAAACGAAAACAAATATATGTCACTATTGCAAGGTGTTAAGAACATGATGATACATGGGAAAAATACAACCAATGTAACTTATGGACTCTAGTTAACAGTAATAGTGTATTTTTACATCAATGGCAAATAAAGTAGTATATCAATGCTAAGGGTCAATAATAGGTGGGTATAGCAGGTAGGGGATTTTTCCTTTTGGAGTAATGAAAAAATTCTTAAGTTGATGGAGATGATGAGAGCACATCTCTGTGATAAAACTGAGAACCACGGAGTATAAAATTTGGATGGATTGTACAAGGCATGGGACCTTATATCACAATTAACTCCTAGGTGGAAAATGGACTGTGGTTAACAGCACAAATATGAGAACGACCTTTCACAAACTGTAACAAATAAACAATAGTAATACATGGTGCTAACTATGAGGTGGTTTATAGAAAAAAGTTCACCAAATTTAAGTTATGGAGTAGAGTTAGCAGTAATATTTTGATGATGTTCTTTCATCATTTGTCAAATGTGCCACTACAATGCAAGGTGTTGGTGGGGTGGTTGATGTGTGGGAATCCTGTATGTTATGCATGATTGTTTTGTATACTCACAACTTCTCTAATAAAAAAAAATATGAACTAAGCTTATCAAATAAGACACAAGTTATCAGATTATATAAAAAATATCAAATTCCAGCTATATGTTTGTTTTGATAATGGCTGCACTTAAAATTCAAGAACAATTCAACTTTGAAAGCAAAATAATTAATAAATATATACCAGGCAGATACTATTTACAGTTGGAGAAGTTATATCAGAAAATGTAGCATTAAGTGGGATAGATTTACTACATATTCAGTTCTTCAGTAAGAAATGAAATGCTTATTCTTGTATCTAATGAACTAACTTCAGAGTATTTGAGGCAGAATGGGCCAGGACTGCACACTGAAATATACAAATCCATCAACATAGTAGGTGATTTCAACACAACTTTCAATTTCTGATAAGAAAAACACACAAAAAGTCATTAAGACATAGAAAATCTGAAAAACTAAATGTGAACACTATTTTACTTAATGGACATATGAAGAACTCTCTGCAGCAACAATTAGAGAATACACATATATTGGGCATTTATAAAAATGCCCCTTAGTCCATAACCAAGTCTCAAAACTTTCAAATATCAGTATCATACAAATCACTTCTTTGCAACTCGTTGGTCAAATATTAAATCATAATGGAGATTTTTAAAATGTATTTAGAACCAGTCAATAATAAAATGCTACATATCAAAATTGGTCCATTTTATACCAAGAGAAATTTAGGGATTAGATATTTTAGATACCGTTTTTT
Source organism: Dasypus novemcinctus (assembly GCF_030445035.2). Lineage (NCBI taxonomy): Eukaryota > Metazoa > Chordata > Mammalia > Cingulata > Dasypodidae > Dasypus > Dasypus novemcinctus. The sequence continues at coordinate 38,939,629 of NC_080704.1, forward strand.
TTTAAGGTGTATTTGTGCCTATCTGTGTGTAAGTATGTGAAGGAGATTGAGTTTTGTATGGAAATCTGCTTTATGTATGAAGTTAAAGGTTTTTTTCCCATGAAAATCCTGGAGTTATATACTGTTTAAAAAAAAAAAAAAATGTATGTCCATATGTCAGATGATCAAAGAGCTAGATGCTTAAATGAAACTGTACTAGTACTAAAATAAAACATGGTGAATTCCATTACCATGTGGAAAAAGGTATTCTTTATGATTATTCAAAATCTAGACACAATAAGGGAAATTATTGCTATATTTGATTATATTACAAATATTTGCATGGTCTAAATGAATAAATATAGAAAATTCAGAGGACAGATGACAAAGTTGGATAAAATATTTATCTCATATCAAATAAAGCACAAATACTGCTATTTACTAAAAAAATTATTAAAAATCAGAAGAAAAAGCCCCAAAACTTTAGTAAAATATAGAAAAATGAATTGAAAATGAATTCACAGAAAAGGAGTCCACAATGGCCCTCAATCATATGAAGTATTATTCAACCTCACATATAATCAGAGAAATACAAACTGAAACTACATTCAGTTATCATCTCTGACCTTGGTGAGAGCATTTTGATAACATACTGTTGTTAAAGCTGTGGGGAAATAGTCACTCTCATACATTGCTTGTGGAAATGGAAAATCATATCACCCCTATGAGTGGAAATTTGTTATTAATTTTCAAAATTTCACGTGTTGACCCTTTGACCAAGCAATACCACTTCTAGTAATCTATCCCAAAGATACACTGATGGAAATATGAAATTACTTATGCACAATGATGTTTCCCCCTTCTATTTGTAAAAGCAAAAGAGTTTTTAAAAAAAAGGAATTAAGAAAGATCCTAAATGTTATAACTTTCGTGGTACCTTTAACAAAGATTCTATTCCATACACACAAACACACACACACGTTTTTTAAATACTTTCAAAAAGGAACAATGCAAATATAAACCAAAAATTAATTAAAAGAAATAGTTACCACTATATGGAAGGAAAAGACAAAGGAGATGGTAAGAAGGCAAGGATAAATGCTAGATATTTGTTAATGTGTCTTGTTTTATCATTTTGTCCTTACAACCTTGTCCATGTTTTATATATTTAAAAGACAACTTTAAATACTAAAGAAAAAAATGGAGGCAATTCTTAAAACCCAAAAAAACCTGAAACTCATTAATGTAATTTATATTAAGTCCATAGCATAATGGTAATATTTATCTCAATGAATTTAAAAATAGTTTTTAACTATATCTTCCTAAGTGGAAACAAAAATAAAGATCACTGAATCTTAAACTGCATCCAGTAGTCTTATTACTAAGTTTAACATTGGTATAATTGTGAAACTATTATAAACACACATACACAAAATAGATAAAATCATTTAAGTACTAACACCATTACGATTAGGAAACAAGATTTTCAGTGTGAAAGAAAATAAAAATTTACATAAAGTCAAATAAGTCAAGTCCTATCATTATTTAAATTTGGAAAATCAGTATTAGGAACTTATAGCTTATTTTTTCATTTTAAATATAAATAAATGTCTTTTAGCACTCCACTGAAAGGGCCAATGTCCTAGAAACAGTGACAATCTGGTAGCAAAAGGCAAACCTCGTACCCAGATACAGTTTCCAAATATCATTTCCCACTGAAAGGAACTACCAGGGCTCTTTCAAGATATATCTGATCCCAAGTTGAGACCAGAAATATACAAAAAGAGATCGGCCATCTTTTAGTTTCTGAAATCCTCGACTTAGACTCTATTACAGATACTAAAAGGACACAAGAACCAACTTGAAGCTCCCATTAGCCAAAGATGGGACCATTTGAGCATTTAAAAGAAGAATGACTGCTGAAATGCATCAAATCTATCAAATGTATGAATGTTGATCTTTACAATTATATTTAAAACTCCCTCCTGAGATTTTACGTAGGGAACCAGATTATTACTCTTGAAATTCATATGTAAAATAAAATAATCATTAGACATTGTACATCACTGCTTATAGTCTTGCCAAAATAAAGCAAAATAAATTAATAGAAAATAAAATAATTAACTGGACATATAGATCTAACAGTGTGACAATTTGAAATTATTTTATGAATCCCCAAAACAGAGAGATTTTGCATTTGGACCAATTCATTCCTGTGGGTGTGATACCCTTTGATTGCATTAAAGTTGGCTGAGGGCTTGTGGATTGCTTAAGTGTGAAGTCCCCAAAATGTTAAACCCATGAAGCTGCTAGAGAGAAGAAAATCCCCTGGAAGGCTCAAAGAGATGAGGCCCTGGTAGAGATGAGTCATATGCGCAAGAGCTTACAGCTGAACTTGTGAAGAATACTGAAAAGCTGAGAGTGATAGAGGAGGCCCAGAAAGAGATAAGCCCTATGCCTGATTGCCCTCAGCTGAGCTCAAATCTCAGCAGAGATCTGTGGCCACCTTTCTTTAACATGTGGCAACTGACTTTGGTAAGAAAGCACCTCTTATGATGTCTCAATTTGGACTTTTCATGACCTTGAAACAGTGAGCTTTTACCCCAGATAAATCCTTTTTATAAAGGTGAACCCATTTCTGGTACTTTGCATGGGCAGCCCTCTGGCAATCTAAAATAGTTATAGGAAATTTTGACAAATAGGGAAAACTTTATTAGAGAAATTTCAAATACACTAAGTAAACAGAATGTTGCATGAACAATAGAATAAATCAAATAATATTGAAGTTAGGAAATAATAAAGATAAAATCAGAAATTTATGAAATAGACAGATACACAAAGAGAATCAATAGGACAAAAATTGGTTCTTTAAAAAAGATAACTGTAAATGCACATGTTGTAGCAGAGAGAAGTCAGGTGTTCATGATATTGAAGGCCAGGGTGTGAGAATCTGAGAAAAAAGATTTATTAACAGCTGGCTGGGCCTGGTGGACTTCTGTCCTAATAAAAACTGAGCCCCATATAGGATTTTTGGGTCCCTTTTATACAGAGGATGTAGGAGTGGGGAGTCAAATGGTGCTTCTATGCAAAAGGACTTACTTTGTTAGTTTCTTAGAGTTTTAAGTGTTTTATCTGAGTACCAGATAGGTCTTGAATTAATACATATCCCCCACATTCCAGGTAAGCTTAAATTAACATATATCCTCCAGGTAAGCTTGAATTAACACATATCCCCCACATTCCAGGTGAGCTTGAATTAACATATATCCTCCAGGTAAGCTTGAATTAACACATATCCCCCACATTCCAGGTGAGCTTGAATTAACATATTTACACCCTCCTATGAGGAAGGCAATTATTCCCACCTGAAGCTTGAAATTGTCTGCTATTGACTGCCGGTTTCCAAAGGGATTACTTAAAAATTCCAGCCATTCCAGGTTTGCACTAGAACATGAGCAATTTTTACCATTTTGTTTGTAATTTCATGGGTAAACTTTCCAGTGCTTTCTAGTTCAGTGCTGCAATTAGAGAGATTGAATTTTCCACAAACTCCTCCTTCAGCTTCTAGGAGATAGTCTAGGGGGGTGAGACGGTTTTGAAAGATAGCATTTCTGAATTTAGTTCACTGTTGGGCTAGTAAGTTTAGAGCATGGGTGGTTTCATTAGTTATTATTTCTACCATGACTTGTAAGCAGGTGATTCAGTTTAACATATAGATAGAGGTTCGATAACTCCACATGCCACCCTCTGCCCAAGCGTCTGGCCCATAGTACTGGATTATATGCTCAGGGGGTCATTCTTCTTCTCCCCAAGTAATGACAGCCCTTGTCTCTTATGTTTTGATATACTGGTTGGCTTAGCTCTTTCCCTTCTGCTAAGGGAAAGAGGAAGGGGGTTTTATTGTTCTGAGAATACAAGTACCACACCAGTTTCAGGGAAGTTCTCAGAATGCGACTTTTCCACAAATCCAGTACAGACCATTTGGGCAGTAAAGGGGCCCTTTATAGTGAAGTTCTACACTGTGAATAATTTGGGGAAAGTACAATTTATGAGAATGAGGTCAGTTTCACTCCGTGTTTCCCAAGGCTCCACTGTATTGGTGGTGTAATTTTGAAAATTTCCCCCCATACATGTTAGGTTTCCAATAGATATAGAGGAATTTAGGCAGACACTTGAAGCACAATATTCTCCTATGACAGAAGTTTTCAAGGGCCACATACTATCTTGGGGGATGGCCAGGAGGCCAGTTTCATTATATGGTTGGCTGTAATTGTATTCTCTAGTTTTCCAGGGCCATTGGTCTCCTACATTAGTACCTCCACATATATAGCATGAGGAGGACATTTAAGGCTGCCCCTGATACCTCAGCTAGATTTATAAAGAGGTTTTTTGCTACTTGCAGGATGGAAAAGGGCTTTTCCATTTTTTCATAGGAGTGGAACACAGAGTGGGCTTTACTTGTGAGTGGGTGTTCCTGATACCCAACCCAGATGTAGGCTCCTGGGTCTACTCCTCTACCATCAATGCAGAGACCCATTTGGACTCACTGAGTCTGCCAGGATTCGGAGTTACGGATGGTGAGGTTTAAGGAGTTATCTTAACCACATGGACAGTTAGGGCCATTCCTTTGTTGAGAACAGCTGTTTGTTTAGTTGTGTCCGTGTTTCAGGTGGCCCAGGTGACACAGGACCAGTAGGAGCAGTGGTATGCACCTATGTACTTGCACCAGAAGCCCCCTCCTTGGGCCGCAATTTTCATTTCTGGAGCACACAAATACGTATTGCTATGAGTATATTCCTGCTCCCAGCTGAGCCCTCCACAGTCGGTGTTCCGTGATATTCTGGAGTCTATAACCTGATATGTGTCAAATAAGAGGGACTTTCACTGGTTCTGGCTAGTGACTGGGGTGGAGTTAAGTAGCTTCCTGTCTTAATTAAAAGCTCTTATTTCCCATTTATGGGAGACTTTTGGGGGCTTGGGGTCATAGCAGGTTATTTGGCTGGATACGTTACAGACATTATAGTAGATACCCTGAAACAGACAGGTGGTTATATGGCCCTTCCAGGTGTAATGGCTATGATATCTTAACATGGTATTGACATGGGTCCCCATTTGCACTTTCTAGATACATGGTTTACACTCTGTGGTGCCAATTTGGAACCAAGGGAGGGTCAGGGTTAGGAGTAGGGAAAATAAAGGGGCATTGTAATTGAGATTAAACCGGATTCCTATTATTTGGCTATGCATAGATCAATCAGCTTCTGGGGTGTGATTGGAGCAGGGCTAGGTGTTCTGTCCTCAACCTTAGGCTATGCATGAACCAGTCAACTTTCAGGGTGTGACTGGAGCAGGGCTCGGTGTTTTGATCCTTTGCAAGATGAGTTTGGTTGAGTTGTGGGTATCTGGAATACAGGTCCAGGACACTGGGGCAGCTCGCTTGATCTGGCTATGGTCTATCCACAGGGTGATTTCAGCTACTTTTACTGCACTGGGGGTGGATAAAATGACCAGATAGGGTCCTTGCTATTGTGGGATTAGTGGAGCTGATATCCAGTCTTTGACTCAGACTGCATCTCCCAGCTTGTACAGGTGTATGGAGCTGCTTAAGCAAATGGGGGTTTTTTCTTGGACCCAGTAATGCAGGTTTTGTAGGGTTTTTCCTAAGCTGATCATTTGTTGAGCTATTGATAAGTTTCCTCTTTCCCTGAAATCCCCTTCTATATTTTGAATTAAGGGTGGGGGCCTCCCAAAGAGGATTTCATAAGGGGTTAGGCTTAGCTTTTGGCTTGGGATGGCTCATACTTGGAGGAGAGCACTCAGGAGTACTTGCACCCATGCTAGCCCAGTTTCTTGACAAATCTTGGCAATATAAGTTTTTATTGTATGGTTCAATTGCTCTACTTTTCCTGAGCTTTGAGGACAGTAAGTGATGTGCAGTTTCCAGCAGATGTGCAGTGCTTTGGCAATCTTTTGAGTGATTTTGGGGATGAAGGCAGGTCTGTCGTTGGAGCCAATTGAGAGGAGTAGCCTATATCAAGGAATGATTTCCCTGAGGAGAACTTTGTCCACTTCTTCAGCCTATTTGGTCTGAGTGGGGAAGGCTCCCACCCAACCAGAAAAGGTGCAAACAAGGACTAGGAGGTATTTGTAGTTTCCAGACCATGGCATTTTGGTGAAATCAACTACTAGATCTTCGAGAGGCATATTGCTGATTCTTTGGACTCCTGGAGCTCCTGTGAGTCCCTGGAGAGGGTTATTCTTTGCACATGTCATGCACCACTGGCATACGGCATGGGTGATAGTGGCTAGACTTGGGATGTAGAAGAATCTTTCTAACACTTCTTTAAGATGGGTTTTTCCCAAGTGTGTGTTTTTGTGGTAGTCTTTAACTATGGTTGTGGCTAATATTCAAGGCATGATTATTCTGTGATCAGGCAATGTCCACCACCCATTTGCTCCTTGTTTCATGCTCTCAGAGATTATCCACTCTCTCTCAGCTTGAATATATTGCATTTCCTGGTGATTTAGAGGCTGCAGGAAGAGAAGGCAGTGTATACTGGAGTTTCTGATAATTAAGAGTTTGAGGAATAAGGGTAGCAGCCAGGTTTCTTGATAGGGATCCTTCCCGTGCCTCTCTTTTTGCTTCAGCATTTGCCCTCTGATTTCCTTGAGCGATTGGACTATGGCTTGTCTGGTGTCCCTTGAAGTGCATCACGGCCACTCTGATGGGCTCCCAAACTGCTTCTAGTAGTTCCAGAATCTGTGTGTCATAATTAATGTTCTTTCCTCCTGAGTTAATGAGTCCTTTTTGTTTGTATAAGGTTCCATATGTGTGCATGGTAAGGAAGGCATATTTGGAGTCTGTGTAGATGTTAACCTTGGCCCCAGCTACAAGTTGTAGGGCTCAGGTGAGGGCAATGAGTTCGGCTTTTGGTACTGATGCATTATCTGGGAGGCACTGAGCCTTCACTATGGTTTTGGAGGTTACTACAGTATGTTCTACTCACCAGTTATTGCCCTGAACAAAGCTACTCCCATCTGTGAAGAACTCCATGTTGGGTTTGGGTAGTGGCTGGTGTTGGAGGTCCTGCCGGATGGAATACACTTCTTGCATGTCTCCAGGCAGTTATGGGGAGGAACCCCTGGCTCAACAGGTAGCAGGGTAGCAGGATTCAGGGTTTTTATGAGTTCCAGTTGGACAGATGGGTTTTTACATAATATGCTTAGATATTTAACCAGGCAGCTATTAGTAAGCCAGTGTGTTCCTTTGGTTTCTAAGATTGTGATTACTGCATGTGGAACCCAAACAATTATAGGCTGACCAAGAGTTAGTTTTATAGCTTCTACTATAAGTATGGCTGCAGCTGCTACAGCTTGCAGGCATGAGGGCCATCCCTGGGCTACAGTGTCCAGTTGTTTGGATAGATACGCTACAGGTCTTTGCCAGGAACCCAGGTATTGAGTGAGTACAGGTACTGTGATGCCTTGGTGATTATGAACATAGAGGTAGAATGGTTTACTGAGATCTGGAAGTCCGAGGCTCTGTGCTTGCATCAGAGCCTGCTTGAGAGCGGTGAAAATGTCTTTCTGTGGGCTTTCCCAGAGCAGGGGATCATGATCTCTCCCCTTTGTGGCTTCATACAAAGAGCATGTAAAGACCCCAAAATTGGAGATCCAAATGTAGCAGATGGCAGTTATTCTGAGGAATTCTAACATTTTTGGTGAGTGCTAGGTTCAGGGAGGCTACTGATTGCTTCCTTTCTTTCAAGTCCCAATTCATGGAGCCCCTGTGCTATTTTACAACCTAGATATTTGACCTGAGGTAGGCAGATTTGGGCTTTCCTTTTGGACACCTGATAACCCTTTTTTTGCAGACGTTTTAAGAGAGCACGGGTTCCACTACCACAGACTTGGTAAGTGGGACTTCCAAAGAAGAGGTCATCTACATATTGGAGGAGGAAACAATTATGGCTTTCTGGTCTAAAGGATTTGAGATCACTGGCCAGGGCTTGTCCAAAAATTGTGGGTGCATTTTTAAATCCCTGAGGGACCCATGTCCAGGTTAGCTGTTGCTTTTCACTGGAGCTCCAATTGTCCCACATAAAGGCGAAAATCAGTTGATTCTGGGGTGCTATCCAAATGCAGAAGGTGTCTTTAAGATCCAGGCATGAAAAGTAGACTGCCGATGAGGGTATCAAGTTGAGGAGAGTGTAAGGGTTGGGGACCACTGGGTGTAGGGTTATTACTTCTGAGTTGCTGCTCACAAGTCTCGGGCTGGGTGATAATCCCCATCAGCCTTTCTAACTGGGAAGAGTGGGTTATTCCATGGAGACTGGCATGGCTTTAGTATGTCTTCATTCAGCAATTTCTGAGTATGTTGCCTGACTTTTTCTTGCACTTCACGTGGAACTGGATATTGCTTTATGCTCACTGGGGTGGCTGTGGGCTTTATTTCAACAATAATTGGAGGAATGTCATGTGCCATCCCCGTTGAGTTGCCCTCTGCCCATACTTTGGGTATATCTTCGAAAGGGTGCTGTGCAGCCTTAGATTAGCCAGGTTCACTGAGGCAGAACAGTCTCCGTTCCTCCTGCAGAGGGAGGGTTAGCACTATTTTCAGAGGGTTTAGTGGTCCCAGTGCTAATGTGGATTGCCCCGTGGTGTTAAAGGTAGTTTGAGCCTATAGTTTAGGAGGTCCCCACCCAGAAGGGGGACTGGGTGTTCTGGGAGATACAGGAACTCGTGAGTGACTTCTTTACCCCCAATGTTACTGGTCCTGGCTTGGAGGAAGGGCCACAGGGTGCTTTTACCAGTTGCCCCTAAGATAGTGGCTTGCCTTTTTGATCATGGCCTGACTCTCCTGGTCATTGCAGAATGTTGAGCCCCAGTGTCAACCATCATATGTATGGTGCAGCCACCAATTTGGACTCTGACCACAGGCACCATGGGGCCAAGTAAATAGGAGTCCTGTTTGCCCTAATAATCTCCATCAGAGTTCTCTATTCCTGCAAGTCTGATGAGCTGATTTGCAGGTTTTCCTTCTGAATTTTTGTGAACCCAGGATTTAGTTTGTGACATTCCACTTGCTCTCCTGGCTAATGCTTTGGCTGCTTTCTTGGCCCGTTGTGGCACTCCTACTTCCAGTGCCCTTTCTTCTTTCAATATGCACACTGATTTTGCCCTAGGGGTGGGCATCTCCTCCTTGGGGCAGGGACTTCCCATTTTACTTTCTTTGACAGAGAATTGCTTCTTTTGACTATTGCAGCTGCAAGAAGGTCTGATTTCTTTTTCGTTTTCTGGTTTTCTTCTCTTCTGCTTTCTACATTGCTGATGACATAGACCTTGGTGGCTATTTCCATGAGCTGGGGAATATTCATACCAGCAAACCCATCTAACTTCTGTAGTTTTCTTTGGATGTCAGCCTGTGATTGGACAATGAATGCTGCATTGATCATTGTCTGGCTTTCGAGAGTGTCTGGGTTAAAGGGCATGTACACATGAAATGCCTCACACAGTCTCTCATAGAACTGAGATTTTCATTGTGTAGACTTGGGTGGTCTTTGACATGTTTACTGCTTTTTGGCTCCCAGCTCTGAACCCTTTATCTAAGGCCCTATGGAAAGTTTCTAGTTGGCTGAGCCTGGTCGTATCATTGGGATCCCATTGGAGATCCTTGTCTGGGCACTGTGTGTGGGCATATTGGTCACTGTCCAGGGTTCCTTCAAGTGGATGCTCTTTGAGCCAGGTTAGAGCCCCTTCTGTGACTCACATTCTCTCCTTGAAGTTTAGTAAGGTCATGAGGAGTTATTTACAATCAGCCCAGGTGGGTTTGTGGGTCTGTATGATGGACTGGAAGAGGTCCGTCATGGCCTGAGTCTTCTCTGAGTATAGTGGTGTATGACTTTTCAATTAAAGAGATCAGTGTTAGTGAAGGGTTGGTATGTGAATGTTCAGTTTCCTCCTTGAATCTGGCCATCTGCATCATAATAAATTGGAGCTCGGGCTTCACAGAGAGGTACTTGTAAAGTGGCCTTTTCCTTGCTCCACCTGTCCCCAGGGCTCCCCATGGTCTGAGTTGTACTTTTTCAGGGACTCCTTCCTGATTGATCATCAGCACTATGCTGCCAGGGGCAAATGGCTGTGGGGTCAGCTGGAATACACTTGTCAGGGAGGATGCTGGTGAAGATGCCTGCAGATGCGGCAGGGACACACTTAGTAGGGAGGATGGTGGTGGAGACATCTGCAGGCTTGGCAGGGACACACTTTCCAGGGAGGATGGTGGCACAGATGCCTGCAGAGGGGGTGGGGATGCACTTCTAGGGAAGGTGGTGCCAGAGACTGCTGCGGAGAAGCTCAGCTCAGGACAATTGGCTCATCCCCACTCCTCAGCACTGGCACAGTAGGAGCAATTGCATAAGGCAGTGGGAGGTCATTTTCATCTCACCCTTCTAGAATGGGTGGGTCAGCACTGGATTTGTGGCTCACTTTCTCTGGACCCTTTACATGGTGCTTGTTTGGCCTGGTTCCTGGGACAGCACTTCCGGGCTTCTGTATCAGGCAAATCCTGGCTTCTTTAGTTGTACATTTCCCTAACCAGGGCAGACTTTGACTCACAGCATCCTGCCAGGTATCGATGTAGGGGAACTGGTCAGGGTGCCCTGGTTTTCTGGTTACTACATTGTGGACTTTACAGATGATCTGGGAGTCAAAGGTGCCCTCCTGGGGCTAGCCCATGCCAAAAGTCATTCTAATTCACTAAGCTTTCTAAGCTTTCCTGGCTGGAACTTTATGCCGTATACATATCCATGGAAATCTCGGGGAAAGTTTTTCAGCATACAACCTAACAGGGTCCCACTTTGTGTGTTTCCCATGTTTCCACCCTGTGCCAATGCTGCACAACACTCGCTCAGCCTTGCGTTCTATCTGTTTCCAGCCTCTTCCCTCATGGGAGCTTACGGGCACCTCTTAGCCTTAGCAGGTCAGTATAAGCCCCCGACTCAGGATAGTGTCCCTTTCCAGGGTGGCCCTCCAGACCTCCCTCGACCAGATGAGGTCATCATGGAACTGTAGATTGGAACTCCACACTCACCCTGCAGAAATGTGTCTGTGTGTCTCACTCAGTCTCCACAATCACATGCACACAGCCACCCTCTTTCCTTTCCTTTCTTGGACCTAGAGAAGATGGCTTCCTCCCTTCTCCTCAGGAGTACAGGGGTCTTCTTAGAGAGTTGATCAAACTCCCCTACTTATTTTTCAGAATTAGACTTTTCCTGTGCTATGCCCCAGGGGGGGTCTTAACCCATCTGGCATGTGGAGCTCCTTGCTTCATTCTTAGGGTCTCTTTTGAACTCTCTGGTGCCTCCAATTTCTCCAGGAGAGCTCTGGTGGAGTCCCAACCTCTCTCTGGACTAAGGCGAGTCCAGAGATGCCCAGGTCAGGGGTTCACCTGGACCCTCCTGGCCTTCTCAAAGGCATCTAAGAGGGGCAATCAAATGTTGCCGCCTCTGGTCTTCTCAGCGAAATCCTGGACAAGCCCCCAGAGATGTTGTAATGGAAGAAAGTTGGGTGTTCACAGTATTGAAGGCCAGGATGTGAGAATCTGAGAAGGAAGATTTATTAACAGCTGGCCAGGCCTGGCGGACTTCGGTCCTAATAAAAACCGAGCCCCAAAAAGGATTTTTGGGTCACTTTTATACAGAGGATGTAGGAGTGGGGAGTCAAATGGTGCTTTTATGCAAAAGAAATTACTCTGTTAGTTTCTTAGAGTTTTAAGTGTTTTATCTGAGTACCAGATAGATCTTGAATTAACACATATCCCCCACATTCCAGGTAAGCTTGAATTAACACATATCCTCCAGGTTATGTGTTAACCTGGAGGATTGAATTAACACATATCCTCAAGCTTGAATTAACACATACCCTCCAAGTAAGCTTGAATTAACACATATCCCCCACATTCCAGGTGAGTTTGAATTAACACATTTAGTCTGCATCTTCCCTGAATATCCAAAGCCTATAGAGCCTATATCACTTAATTGGCTTTCCAGGAACTAGGCATACTTGGATATAGAATAAGGTTGAATTTATGCACAGGCCATATTACACAGACACTGAGAAAATTAAAGAACGGCAGTATTTATAAACAAATGGGTAAAAAAGGATATAAGTATGGAAAAAGCTCAAATGACAAAGAGAAAGTTAAGAATTTTATGACAATAAACTTGAAATTTAGACAAAACAGTGAATTTCCTAGAAAATGACATAAAAATTGACTCAAAAGCATTGTGTAAAAAAAATAAATTTAAACTATTTTAAACACCAGGCTTAAATGTTTTTCAGAAAAATTCTACAAAGTTGCAAAGAAAAGATATATCCAATCTTAAAAAGACATTTCCAGGGAAGCAAATTTGGTCCAATGGATAGGGCATCCACCTACCACATGGGAGGTCCAGGGTTCAAACCCAGGACCTCCTGACCCATGCGGAGCTGGCCCATGCGCAGTGCTGATGCATGCAAGGAGTGCCCTGCCACACAGGGGTGTCCCCTGCATAGGGGAGCCCCACACACAAGGAGTGCACCCTGTAAGGAGAGCTGCCCTGAGAGAAGAAAGCACAGCCTGCCCAGGTGTGGTGCTGCACACATGGAGAGCTGATGCACCAGGATCACGCAACAAAAAGAGACACAGATTCCCAGTGCCGCTGACAAGAATCCAAGCAGACACAGAAGAACACACAGTGAATGGACACAGAGAGCAGACAACGGGGTGGGGAGAGAGAAATTGATTTTTTAAAAAATCTTTAAAAAGATGTTTCCAGAGAAAAGGAAAAAATAATGGATTATTCCACAATCCATTTAATGAAGACAATATAACCTCAATAACAAAAACTGGATTATGGCAAACCGAGACAGAGAAATTGGAGGCCACACCACTTATCAATGTAGATGAAAATATAGTAAATCAAACTCAGCAGTGTACTAAAATACTAATATATCATGACCAGGTGGGGTTTTAGAACTTTTCATGATTGCATTTTCCTAGCAGTACCCTCACTGCTGTGTTGAGAAGAGATTGACACAGGAGAATAGGCAGAAGTTGGGAGAGCAGTTAGGAACAAGACTACCAGATAAAAATTTTATTTGCTATGTCTGGCAATCCTAGTTAGGTTATTGCAATAATTGTGATTAGATGTGTTGCTGGCTTGTACCAGGATGGTGTCAGAGCAAATGGTGAGCAGTGGTCAGGTTCTGGAAACATTTTCATGCTAAGCAAACATGTTTTTTGATGGATTGCATTTGGGATATTTCCTATCCTTTTATCTATCATCACTTGCATCATACTTTCCTAGTTTCGGAGATCTAAAACACCCTCTCTAACTGCTCTGTTGCCCCAAGCCCCATCCCTCTACAATTCCAAATTCAATTCCAGAATAAGAAATATTTTAAAAAATACAGATCTTATCATTCACTACCTAACTCTCTTGAATGACTAACTTTGGCCCTCCATGTAAAGTTTGACTGCTTAAAATAGAGGACATTCACTCTCTGTCACATTGACTCCCTCACCATGCTCAAGGCAATCACTTCCCACTATGCAACCCCCACTTTCTATCTGCCCAAGTCCTGTTTATTCTTTAGTTCTCAGCCAAAATGTGGAGTTCTTAAGTAGATCTGACAGATTTTGTTCTAGACAGGTTTTCTTCCATTGCCATAGGTTCCCATATAATTTTAATTTCTCCTATGATAATATTAATCAAACTACATTATAATCATATGTTTCACTGGATGCTTTCTCAACTGTTCTATAATTTAGGGGAGGGGAGAGGTTTGATTCTTGTTTATTACTGTATCTCTAGTTCTTGAAAAATGTGTGGCACAGATTAAATAATAAATATTTAAAATGAATGACTAATAAATTAACTAAATATATATTTGAGTTTCTCATTTATGCAAGGACTATTGAGACCTCCAAAATAACAATGTGATTATGCACCATAACAGTACACTAACAAGTGCCACTAATTATATTTGCTAGAAATTTTTACTGAGAATGAGTTTATTTTTTATTTAACTTAAAACATGTATATGCATATATGTCACAAAATTTAATTATGACAGTGTATGTTTTGACATTTCACTTTAAAAATAATTGCTTCTTTCTTTGGTTAGCTAAAATTTAATTCATTTCTACAATCTGAAAACAAAGTGAAATTTTTATTTCTACATGTTTCATTTCACTACCTATTAATAGGATGACAGAAAAGAATAGACACATTAGAGGACATTTCTTTCTCTTACTGTAACCAAAAGTGAAAGACAATGAACTGTCTTTAAAATGGAAGTCAATGAGACATAAGAATTATAAAAGAAAAGGGGACACATTCATAACTCTGATGAAGGATTAATAATCTAGGGATGCATATCATAGATAAATGAAACTAAACCTCACTTCAAAACAAAATAAAAAAAGAAATATTTAATAACATTAAACTGAAAATTTTATGAGCTCATAGCCTTTTTAAAAGAAATAACTTTTCTAGCTCTAGCACTATTTTAGCCCAACATCAATTATACTTTACCTACTAGATTTTACTCAAGTGAAAAAATCTGATAGGCAGCCTCCAATGCCTAGAATTTATTCTCTAATACCTTTTCTCTTCCTCTGTTAAAGGAAAATAACACTTGGATTATAGCTGATTCTATGACTTGGAGTATATTATGGCTGCCCAAAAGTAAGGAGCATTTAAAAATTGTCTTAGGTGTTGCTAGAAGGTCAGATGAGCTCACTTAAAAAGGATTGCCATTGCCTATGTTTTGGCAATAGAATCATGACAGATAAAATACAACTGTAATTAAATGGAACAAGTTGAGTCTATGAATAAAAGCATGGCTCCTTAATTTTAATCATAAAAAGAAAATATAATATAAAGTGAAGCAACAAAAAAGTTGTAGTAGAAATGAAAGGTGAATATAGTGACATTTAATTTATTAGTTAATGTTAATGACAGGGAGTATCATGTATATAATATTGTTTTTTTGTCTGTTATGTAATTTTCTTTTTATAAAGAGAAGATTTGTACCTTTTTCAATATTTATTAAGTAAGACAAATTGCCTAGGAAAATTAAGATCCTATAGGAAGCTGATTGATTATTACCAGTGGCTTCCCATCATATAGAGGAAGAAAGGAATTTCAACTGTATTTTGCAAGATGGGGGATGAACCAAATATTATCTTTCTCATTGGCTCATGATTCAATGAGAACCAATTTTCTCACTGAAATTTCTGAACACCACCAGGTTTACTATTTTCTAACAAGAACAGATAAAATCAATATGCAATATTGAATGAGCAACAGGTTATAAAACACTGGACAAGTGAGGGTGAGACAATAGATCATTTTGGGAAGGGCTAACCAGGGCATAGGATACTAAAACTTACGTGAAATGTTTAAGGTCGACATAACAATGTAAACTTTATTATATTGAAAAAATGGGACCAGAGACTCCAGTTTGAATTATCTTAAAAGGCACAATCAGATCACCTGTTCCATCAAAGAAGTAATGGATTGATATCCAGAACCTGACACCTTGAATTAATCTTCTTGATACTGTTTCCAATCTAAATGTCTTGACGACTATTTATTTCTATAATCTTTCTAAGTCTGCTTCGTGGGACAAAACATGCTTCACTAAAAGATCGTCCTAAAGTGAAAATACTCAGTCACAAGTGTATAAAATCAGGATAAGTGTCTTAGGTTTGTCTTCCACCTGATTGATTCAGTTTTTCTGCAGCACCACCATTATGCTTGACTGTTTCTAAAATTCCTTCGCTATGTTTTCTTGTCTCACTATACTGCCTATTCATTTCTCCTGACTTTCAATCAACTCTGTTTTAGTTCATGTGGTATCTCTTTCTCCAAAAGATCAATACTTGATGTTGTTATTTTCATAATTTGCTATATCCATGAAATATAAGATACAGATCTTTGGTGTTATGTCAGTATCACCAGTATCAGTTCTAAACCAGTGAATTCTCCTCTCCCTTAAAATTCACACAGTTGTTATTAGAATTATTTTCTTAATTTGCAAAACAAAGAGGTAACCAATGAGTCCATCTCATAGATGGTGCTAAATAGTTTGTGGTGATAGTGCTTTGTTTTTGTATTTGTTTTGTGTAGACTTTCTGGTCTCAGGAATAATATCTTGGTCTCACTGGCCAGTTTTGTGCCCATGAGGAGATCTGTTCTGGATGTTCTTAAAAATTCTTTTGCTTTTTATGAGCAGAGATGGATAAAATGCTACATTCTCCAATGTATACTGTTCGCACAGCTCTTTCAGCTCAGTATAGGACTGACTGTAGAATAAGGGACATGAGTCAAGCAGATGGGGATTACAGGTTTTCTCTTTTCAGGAGGGGAGTGAAGCAGTGGAACAGACAGATGAATGGAATTCCCTATGTTCCTTTCTTCCTTCCATACATCTGCTGTACACACCACATTCTGCTTCATAATTTAGAGAAGAGAAATTCTTGAGGTTACCATACTACAGACTCCTAGTTTCCAATGCTGCCGAAACTTTGAAACTTTTTTAGAAGATCTAATGTGTATTTCAGTATTGGTAGGATATTAGTCATTACTTGCCATCATAACTTGAAAATCCCTAATATCTGCAATGTTCTTGGGAAAAGTATTGTATTTCAAAGACTAATTGCAAAGACTCTTGGTGCATGAAATAAATGGAATGCTGTAGACTACCTATTAGTGTATATGTTTTGCTTTTTTGGTACTTTCAATTGAATTTTAAAACAGAGTATTATTTTTATGTTTACACTTACAGTTTAAAGTTTCACACATCCTATAGAGGACAAAATATATATTCATGTACAGTGCCAGATCTTTTGTTTTACTTGATCAACCATATACTGATTAGTTAACATTTATGGGAAAATGAATATGTCTGATAAATCTGGATTATTGGTGGTGAAGCAATACTATTTAATAGCTTATTCTCAAGCTGGAAATTTTTCATTTGAAATCATTACATAGAAGACAAAGCCTCCTAGAAGTTATAATTCATTTTTTGTATATTTTTAATTATTTCTCTACTCTAAATTCCTTTGATTATTCCTTTTGCAAAAGAAGAAAATGCTGCACTTTTCTTATCAAGGTTGTCACAGCACACCTAAAGGAAAACCTCTATCACTACTAATTAGCTTAAATGGATGTTGCATTTTAATAGGAATTATTTAATTTTTCACTTGTCAGAGTTGTTGTTCACTGATTTAAGGTACAAAAGAGTTCCTCTTTCAAACTTATTTTGTTTTATGAAAGGCCCTGCTTAAATAGGTATATGAATAATGTTTCTTAAACAAGTTTCTTACAAATGGATTTTTAAAAATTTCTCCCCTCCCCCCCAGTTGTCTACTCTCTGTCCATTCGCTGTGTGTTCTTCTGTGACTGCTTCTATCCTAATCTGTGTTTCTTTTCGTTGCGTCATCTTGTTGTGTCAACTCTCCGTGTGTGCAGCGCCATTCTTGAGCAGGCTGCACTTTCTTTCGCGCTGGGTGGCTCTCCTTACGGGTGCACTCCTTGCGCGTGGGGCTCCCCTACACGGGGGACACCCCTGCGTGGCAGGGCACGTCTTGCACGCATCAGCACTGCGCATGGGCCAGCTCCACACAGGTCAAGGAGGCCCGGGGTTTGAACTGCGGACCTCCCATGTGGTAGGCAGATGCCCTTTCCATGGGGCCAAGTCTGCTTCCCACAAATGGATTTTTTATGGTATACAGGTAGATTATATTTATGTATAATGTAAACTTTATCTGATTAGCAACAGAATTTGAGAGGCCCTATAGAAAGTCACAAGAAAGTACTAATATGGAAAGACAAAATGTGAAAAATCACTGAATTTGGAAGAAGATAATTTAACAATGACTTGGGGTATTAGTTTCTATAATTTATTGAATATTAAAATTTGCTCAAGGCAAAATAAAAACAAAAAGGCCTTACGAATCTCATCTAATAAAAGGAAAATCCATAGGAGAGATGCTTTGAGCTTGTTGAAAAATTTCTAACATAATAGTCTTAAATGGACTTAGCCAAGGCCCATTCTGTTTTTCAGTTATCAGTTTTATTCACTCATTTAACATTTTTATATTGAGCACTTATTATGTACCAGATACTTATTTTAAATTGTGGGTTAGAGCAGGGAAAAAAACATACACACAAAAATATTTTAACTCTTACAGCTTATACTTTAGTAGGGAAAAAAGAAAACAAATGGATAGAAAAGTAAGGTATGTACTATGTTAGATTGTGGTAAAACCAAGAAGAAAAGTATAGAGACTGTAGGTTGGGAGAATGGGGAAGTTAGTCTTCAAATTAAGAAAGCAGACTTCCCTATTCTCACCCAAATGGATGCAAAATTACTTCCTCGCCTCCTCCAAGTAATTTTGCCTGTGAACAAGGTCAGCATTTTTCTTACAAGACAGGTTTGAATAAGTTTACCTGACTGAACAAATGCTTGATGAAGATCCCAGAGTTCTACCTTATAGAATATGGCATACATTCTTTACACAGGAAATTGCACATGTATTTAATGATCCACCTTGGACAGAACAAAATTTCAATGTTGCTCCCATGGAAAATAAAATCTAATTTTGTGCAACACTCTCCCAGTAGCCTGACAGATTTTAGTCAGCTGCTAAATGCACTCTGAAATAGCTAAACAAATTGCTGGATTGGCTTCATTAGTATTCACAATTTGACCTTTGGAAAATATCTACCAAAAACATTTAATTTTGGCAGATTTAGTATTGTGCTGTCATTTCTGCAAGTAATTGGAAAATAGGATAGGTCATTTCTAGAGACAATTTCTGGTTCATGACATTAAGACCATTTAGTCAGAGTTCAAAATGCCTGTCTTCTTCCTTGCCATCACCCAAAGATACACATCTAATTAATGCAAATTCTGCATCAGGAAATTTAAAGGTAATTCAAAGTAAAAGGAGACTAAAATTTAGCATTATATTGTATTCTATGATATCAAAGTCTATGACTACCCACATCTATCCTTATAAACTTGAATACATTATTTATGCCAATGGATAATTTTCAAAAAGTTAAAAATATCACTCATACAAATATAAAATGAACATATGTCAAAAATTTTATTCAACTCATTAATTAATAAGGGAACATTAACATGGTAAAATTGGCTCCAAGAGCATTTGATGAACCAGGGTTTACACAGTCTATCAGGAAAGGAATTTTAAAAATTTAGGATTGCTAAATTAGATACAAAACTCATTATTGTCCTATGGGGCAATAAAATCATAACCACTGGGATTATCTTTTCTACAGGATAGAAATGTACAAATTATGAAATAAATCCACATTGTCTGGGTTCTGATCAAGTAGGAAATAGCAAAGTCAAATGCAGGTACATTCTCCTAGACAGTTACATAATGCTTTGCTGGTGTGCTCTGTAGAGCTTTGTACCACAGAAAAATGTTATTTAACTTAACCATTCTTATGAGTGAAAACTCTTATGAATCAGACCTTTTGATAAGTTTACTTCCGTTAAGGTGTGGCCCATCTGAATCAGAATGGGTCTTAATCCTATTACTCAAGACCTTATTGGGAAAATCCCAGACAGAGAAAAAGCCATGGAGAGGGGGCAGCCAGAAAGTGAAAGTCAACTGAACCTGGAAGAGAAAGGAGATGCCAGGAGAGGTGCATTACCATGTGACAGAAAATTCAAGGACTAAGGATCACCTGAAACCAACCCCAGAATGCCACGGTCTTCCAAGAGAGAACATGGCCTTGGTGACACCTTGACTTGGACTTCTTCTAACCTCAAAACCATAAGCCAGTAAATTCTCATGGTTTAAGCCAAACCATTGTGTAGTATTTGCTTTTGGCATCAGGAAACTAAAAGAGGTGGGCTTGTTAAACAATGTCTCAGCTTAACATTGATGAGAAATGCCACCCATCTTTTTTGCCTTTTATCCAGTTTTAAATAATGTTAATAATAATCTCTAAATTTTGATCATAAATAATTCCCAAATATTATTCTTGATCACAAAAAAAAAAGTTGGCCTCATTATATTTTGGCCTGATTACTTACAGAGATTCAACAAGAGATATTAAGTAACCATATAAGCCTCCTTGATCATATAGAATTTAGCACTTAACTAGGAAAGACATTAACTTTCATTTATGAATTATATTAAAGGATCTAGGGTTCCATCATTTATCCCAAGATTAGGAAATCAGGGCCAAGAAAATCTTTCCCCCATATTTCACTGGACTACTCATAGATTTAATGAATTCCACTCACTTCAAGGGTTCCAAAATATGCTAAGTTTCCTGGGTCTGCCAGGAATTACTCTTGCTTATCACTTCTGAGATTGGAGTCCTGTTGGCCAGCTACCAGGCCAGTTTCTTGTGAGGGTTTTGTAGGCCTTGCTCCTTGTTTCTTATTATGGGCTGCTTTGCCTGGTTAAAAGTGATTCATTTGCAAATATAACATTCCATCATGTCTTTGGTTACACAATCAATTCATACAATTATATTCTCCTCAAAACAAGGACTGATTGTTATTGAAGTAACAATACTGCCCCTAAAATACGAATAGTCAGTAAAAATATTTGTTTCTGAATAATGAAAAGTCAGTGAGGGTTAGAGTCCATTTGAAAGTGTTTCGTTTCCATTTATAAAAGACTTATATTCTAAACTTAGGGTAAGATATAGATCAAGAGGAAATAAAAATTGATTCCTCATATACACATCAGAAAATAGAGAATTAAAACAAAATCAATGGGACTTCCAAGAAGATGGTATCAGGGTGGACAGGCAGGGCCCAACTCTTACAAAAACAATGAAGGAAGGACAAAAAGCTGTCTTAGGGAGCTGCTTTGGGGATCTTCAGATAGGAGAATGCAACTCATTGTCCAGGAGGGTGAGGGACAGAGAGATGAAGGAGCTGAAACAAAAACTGCTGTACTCTACAGTATTTGACTCAGTTGTGACTGAGCCAGGCACAGGTATCCCTGCATTTACTCCCTTTGGCTTCATGGATGACCAAAACTTCATTCATCATGACAGTGAGGAGAGGAAGGCAAAGTCCTTCATTCACTGGTTGATGGAGGAGCCAAGTTACTTTGAGGATGAGACCAAGATCTTCACAAGTCAAATGAAGATTTCCCACTTAAATCTGAGAAATGTGCAGCAATACTAAAACCAAACCATGGAGCACAGTTTAAACAAAGAGAACCCACAAAAGCAAGTGGGAACTGCACTGAGAATGTGAGACTAGTAACACACAAGGAGACCTATATGGTCATAGTATAAACTTCTGTTTACATACAATAGAGAACCATGGAGGTTGAATCTTGATTGATAATGGTTCATGGTAAAGCCCAAGCATATAACTTTCCACCCAGTGCTTTTCTAATAAGGCCAGGAACTGAGTGTAGAGCACTCCCCACTGGAAAGTGGACAGCAGCAAGTAAAGGAGATAAAAATTGGCCCAAACTAGTTTTTCTGGAGTGTGAAAGTCTCCTAAGGTGAAATCAAGAGATAGGTGGGATGGGGGGAGCAGGGACCATTGACAGAGGCCTTGGAGGCAGGCTCTGCCCTTATTGACACTGCCTGGTTCTGGGTGCGCTGGGCAGGTCCCAATATCCTCCAGTTCACCTATGGATTTGAGCTCCAGGAGGATGAGGACTGCAGGGCATTGGCAATGTGGCAGGGCAGTGACAACTACCTGAGCTTGCATTTGGGCCCTCTGCAATACATGACAGCCTGTTACATAAATGTACAGCAATTAAAACAGGGTGGCTGGACAAATACTGCATAATTTCGCTTATCTGAAATGACTAAAATGAATAAGTCGATTCATAGAAACAAAAAGTAGATTATAGTTTACCAGGGGCTGAGGGTGGGGAGAGAATTGGGAATTATTGCTTAATGAGTACAGAGTTTCTAATTTGTTGAAAAAGTTTTAATCATGGATGGAGGTAAGGATAGTACAACATTGTGAATATAACTATTATCACTGAATTGTACACATGAAAGTGGTCAAAATGGGAAGTTTTGTTTTGTATAGGTGTTACCACAAACATTTTTTTAAAGGCTGCCAAAAAAAAGACAAAACCAATGATGCTTCAAATAAAAAGCCCCTATTAAATTGTTCTCTTCAGTTCATTCAGTCCTATGTAAATTAATTCTTGTTCCACTGGATCTCAGATCAGCAGTCTGCTTTCATGAAGTCATCTTCTGAACTAAAAAGAGTCTTAAAATCATGATTCAGTCATCTGGTACAGTTGCAAAATTTTCTTAAGCAATGCCAGTTTGTCAATCTGTGACTAAGTGTCTATTCTTTGACATATCAGTAGTTAAGATACATGATACAGTCCTTTCCTTGAGATCCAGAAACTGTCATTCTTTGTTGAGTCAAATGTTTGAGCCTTCAAACAAATATCAGAGGAAACAAAATTAACCTGCAGATGAGATTTAATGGCTGTAATTAATCACAGTAATCAATAATATTGACATGAAGGAGAGGTATTGGAGTGTACAACACATAACTATTTCATAAGTAGTTAATCCATTTTCCCTTGAGGGTAAGAAAATATAATAGAGAGTGAGTACACTGTCAAACACCTGGAGTCTTCCTGTGAAGTGTAACATTCCTTAAATATGAATATTGAATGCATTTATATGTGCAGAATTAACAGGGCAAAAATGGGCTTTTCTTATGATTTGACTATTCTCCTAATATTCTTATAATTAATAATATGGAGCTGACCAAATAAACCTAAATATTTCTAGTATCTCTGGTTTTCTTTAAAAAGTGAAAGATGAAATTTTTGTGATTTTCTAGGGACCCACTGGGAAATCTCAAAGTTACTTTCAGGTATAAAGACATCTTAATTTTTTTCTAAATTAAGTGTCTGGTCATGGGAGGACAAAGTCAAAATAGATATCAAAGGAGATTTAGTCGCATAAGAAAACGTGTTAGTCACCTGAGAAACAATATTCGGCTACCTTTTTAATCAAGGGGCCAATATAATATTTTAAAATTAATAGAAGATTATATCTTCTTATGAAATTTTAGTTCTTTCAAAAGTCAGGATCATTTGTTCTTTTATTTTTCAATAACAAAGAGCAGAAATCAGCATACCATGGACCATGGGCCAAGTCATGAGTTCATGAATACATTTCATGAGTTAACAATAATTTTTATATTTTAAATGGTTGAATTAAGAATAATATTTTGTGACATGAAAATTATATGAAATTTCTGTGTCCATAAATAAATTTCTATTGGAATAAAGCATACTCATTTACTTGTCTGTGGTTGCTTTCATGCTACAGTGACAAAACTGACTTTGGTGCATCAGAGACCTTATGGTCTGTCTGCAAAGCTGAAAATATTTACTATCTGGTCCTTTACATTAAAAAATTGCTGACCCCTTACTCTAGAGTTTGAGAAGGTCAACAAAAATCACTAAAGAATTTTCTGGTGAGATACTGAATTTTTGCTCTCTGAGAAAGTAAAGACTACCCTTTTTATCGTTCCTCACTAAGAAAAGATTAAACACTTCAAGGATTGTCATTTTAATGGAGAGAAAACCAAATAAAGGTTCACCAGCTCTTTTTAAACCTTTCTTCTGAATAAGCCCATCAACATTGAGTGACATTTGCCAAAATGTTAACACATCCAATGTTTCTTTTCAGTGCCACTATTTGCAGTTAAAAACCAAGACAAAATGTCTCTCTTGCCAAAATTCTGAAACTTTCCAAGTTTTCATCTATCCAAGTTTGCATCTTTAACAGTCCTCTTTATATTCTGCAACAGGCACCTTACACTTATTCTCTTCTTCCTTTGAGAAACAAAACACACATTATTTTGCACACACAGTTGTGCTTTTCTGCTATAATTGAATTTAATAGTCTCTGAGTTACTCACATTAACTATTTCTGTCAAGTTAACTAATTTCTGTTTCACAAACAAAACTGGAAGATGGATAGCTGTTAACTGTCTATTTTTTAAATTATTATATATTTTTTAAAGATAATAGATCATCCAAATGTTTGTTAACTGTCTATTATACAAAATAATTAGTAGACATGAATCTATGTAATACAGCTTCCGCTTACATTGTTTTTATACCTTCAAGCCAGCTAAAGATCTTGGAAATTAGGGACAGAAACCACACTACAAAACAAGTACTGTTGGTATGAAAAAATTTCATCAGATTTATGAACATAGTTTTAGATTCTCACAAACTGAAACAGTGTAAAGAAATTGTGTTTTATCTGATCAATAAACAGCATAAGAAACTTTAGCAAGTTCAGAATCATGAGCTCCTTTGTGAGAAAACAAACCTAAATGCAGTAAAAATAAAATGCATTTCTTGCCTTATACGTAACATTTATAAAATTCTGAGGAAAGTCATATAGTCATATAGCTGTTTTCAAATCAGTCTAATTTTAAAAAGATTCAGCTTGAATATATGAATTAGCATTCTTACATAAATAGGCTTCTCAGCTCAGGTTCTATATGAAAAGGTTTTTTTCTCTCTTAAATGGCTAGCACATTTAAAGTTAGGTTCACTATTTTTCCATGATTTGGAGACTTAGATTTACAGAAGCCCTTATAAATCTCTATAAACCAATTAAAATAAAGTTCCATTAATTTTGAGCATTTTATAATCTCATTAGTATCCTCCAGAAGTAGGAAATATTTTAAATCACAAAAGGCTTTTCTTAATTAGACACTTTGATGCTTAAAAGATCTTACAGCTTCATTTCTACCACCTCAGCTGTAAATCAAGGATCAACACAGAAACATAAGAAAATACTACCTCTCCAGATACCAAAAGGCTATTTCTGGCACTATGTTAAATTGCCAAGGGGTCACATTTACGATGGTGGGGCTAAGAAATAGATTGACTTTCAGACCTTTTTCAACTTCCATGGACTGGGGACATGCAGGAGGTGAAGGAGTCCTCATCCCTGGGACCCATGCGCCTGAGGATAAGAGAGACAAGAGTGTGGCCACAGCCTAAGAGGAGTCACGGATGTTGTTTTGGAAACACTCTTAGCAGTTGGCATCGACAGTCCACTCAGAAGCACCACCAATTACCTTTTATTCTGTAATTCTTTTGGGCTTGCCATTCTCCCCATTGTGGCCTGGGTGCCTCGACAGGTTACTTCCACTTTACTACCAGTGTGTTAGTTCTCAAATACAAAAGCCAAAGTAAATGCATCTGAGATAGAGTTTCATAATGAACCCAAATCAGAAAGATTGTCTAGTTGAAAGAGGAGATCGTGCTCACTCCCACTCGCTTAAATTCACTAGTAAAGATTCTAAAAGAAATAACTCCTGACCAGTCTAAGAAGAACTGACCTAGAAGCAAGCCTGCAGTATCAGGTCCAGCCTTAATTGTGGTCTTCAACAACGGGAGCTGCTAGATCATTTCTCAAGAATGACTGGCTTCAAGAATGAGGGAAATGTAGTTTGTTAAATTTATCCCCATGCTGATTTTCTAAATGATTTGTGAAGCTGTTACTAAAAGATGAGACACTAAGGACCCTTTGGATCAGGTTTCATAGTTAGTTTGCCTTGAACATTTATTTTAGCTTCCCATAAATTTCATATTTATTGTTAAAAATCCTTTGATTACAAATTTAGGGATTAGGTAGCAATGTTCTATTTGTGCTCTGATCCAAAGATCAGATAGTTGGTCTAAAAATATAAGTGGACTTAAAGTAGACCACTATCATCCCTGTCGCAGTGTGGGCTCGCCCGGAGGGCCGCTGCAGGGGCGGTGTGGGCTCGGGCGGAGGGCTGCAACACACGGAGGGGCCTTCCGAGAAGACGCTCCG
The DNA here is from genome assembly GCF_030445035.2 of Dasypus novemcinctus. Classification (NCBI taxonomy): domain Eukaryota; kingdom Metazoa; phylum Chordata; class Mammalia; order Cingulata; family Dasypodidae; genus Dasypus; species Dasypus novemcinctus. The sequence continues at coordinate 38,965,503 of NC_080704.1, forward strand.
GGGCGGGCAAGGTGCGGAGGATGCGCGGTAGGAAGAAGACTACCGAGGAGACCAGGATCTGTGCGCAAGTCTGATTTATTCAGGAAGTACAGCGGTTAATATAGGGTGAAGACGGGGGAGGGGCAGGGGGCGTGGCCGGGGGGCGGCAGGCGGCTGATAGGTTCGTGCAGGGGTGCATCACTGGTTGCGGGCAGAAGACGGGGTAGCCAGGGTTCTTGGGGGCAGCGAGGCGGGGCTGTCATGGCGCGGCTGTCATGGCGCGGCGGTGGCCCTCGGGGGAGAGGCGGGGTTAGGCCACCAAGGGGGAAGCGGGTGCAGCTGGGCAGAGGGGCGGGCAGTACGCCCGAACCCCAAGCGGAGGGCCTTAACGCCCGTTCCCGCCACCCGGGTCCGACTCGCACCGGCGCCTGGAGACAAGCAGACCCTTGCTGTTGCCGCGCTCCCACACGGTGCCACCCTACACATCCCTACATAGAACAGTCATTATATAAATAAATCATTTTTTTCTTATGTAAAGTATAGGCACAAACATATTCCATAAGTAAAATTCAGTAAGTTGACTGGCTGGTATATAATTTATCTGTCTCCTTTCAGTAGTAAATAACTGAATTTGACAGGGTAATCATGAAAGAAATGATAAAACACGTCAAAATAAATGCATAGAAATGCTGTTTTCCCCTATTTGGCTTTATGTAGTACTTTCTCTGAGTAGCTTACAAAATTACGCATTCAATATACATTGACCAAGTATTATCCTAGGTCTTGGAGGTAAATCCCCAAAGAGCCACTCTTTATTTTCACGGAGCTTACAGTCTCATAAGAGATGGACATTCAAATAACCACGTGGCAACATGTAAACTGATGACTGTAATAAAGGTTTTGAAGAAAAGGGACACAAAGCAACAAACACATATAGCAGGTGACCCCTCTGGCCTGGGGGTCAAGAAAAGCTTCTACTGAGTTCCAGTTGTGGTCTGAAATATGAACAGCAGTTCATAAGGCGACTGAGGGAACATCTTGTGCAAGGGTCCCGCAAGCCTTTTAAAAGAATGCCCCCATAGTAACTGAAAAAGGAAGCCCAAATCCAGAGAATGCGAGATCTTGCTGGTCTCATGCAGGCTGTTTGTTTCTGTCCCAAAAACAATGGGCAGCTCTTGATTTTTAAAAGAGGAATGGTTGGGTGAGAGGCCTGTAATAGAATCAGATCTGCCTAATGCTCTTAAGTGAGTTACAACATTGTGTCATGATCTTTGATCCTATAGGCAACCACACTATATAAAATCTCTGAGTTGCTTTCTATTCCTAAAAAAGGGAGCCTAATTAATAATATATTTGGGGGGAATAAAGGATGATTTCTTTTCCAGTGGGTACAAAATAGGTCTCGTTTGATTTGAGTTCTCCTAAAAATTCCAAGCAAAGACTAACATGCCGAGTGTTTTTGCTGTGTCTCACCAGACAGATTAACTCCTCATCATCCATCCCACACAGAATACCAAATGATCAGACCATGAAACCAGATTCACAATTACTGCTGCACCAATTAAGCATTGTTTATTGACCATAGGCAAACCAATCACAGAGAGTCCTGTACAAAAGTTCTCTTGACTTTCAACAAAGACTGGCCTGAGTCTGAAACAAAACAGACATACTAGTTCCTTGCTCTGATGTAAAAAGGAACACAGCCTTAATTGTAACTTAGACAAGACACACAGGGAAGAAGGAGTGAAAGAGAATGAATTCAAGGTTCTAGTGCTGCTTGGGAATAACTTCAAAAGCCGGAAAAAGATGTGCCTGGTTTGAAACAGCTGATAAAGTACACTTCTTGGGCAATGCAATTTTAATGGACTCGAGCAGTTGAGTGACATCTTGGTAGAATATCCAAAACTGTCAAAATAAAATTTTCAAAAGAGATGACAATAAATATAGAATGAATGTATGTCAAATATTTTATTCACTTCATGAATTAATGGAAAAAAAAAAACCCAGTAAGCTGGCAAAGCAGATTCCAAGAGTACATGATAAACAGAAGTTCAAATAGTTCACACAAAAAAAATATATATATACAAATGTATGTGTCTATATGCAGGTGTGTATATACATATATTTTAAACTGCTTGCTTAGATACACAACTGGTTATTTTACCACAGGGCAAAAGAAAAAAAAAGCATGTAGATTGGGTTTATCTTTTGTACAAACAGAAATAAGTAAGCTAACATGGAATTTCAGGGTCCCTAATAAATTTATTAACAGCAAAGGCAAACACAAGTACATTCACCCAGAGAACTAAATAAATAATTCTTGCTTGTAAAACAATGTCCCAGTATGACATTGAGTATACAAGCAGCCCATCTTTTTGCCTTAATTCTAAGTTTTAACTCATTATTCATAATATACTTTTATTACCTCATAAAGCTTGGTAAATAGCATTGTTCCCCATGATTCCATTTCAACAAGAGATTAATAAACACTACAAAGAAGACTGATATTGTTCTGTGTAGCAGTTTGATATGGTTATGAATTCCAAAAATAGACATTGGATTATGCTTGTAATCTGATCTGCACCTGGGCATGATCGAGTTATGATTAGGGCGTTGAGTCTCCACCCCTTGGTGGGTGGGGACTCACCGATAAAAGGCATGGCAAAGAACAGAGTTAAGGGTTCTTAATTTTGGAGTCTAGATGTTGGAGTTTGATGCTGAAGTCTGAAGCTGGAGTCCTGGGGAAAGAGACAGAGCTGTTGGCCTGATAGTCTATGGCTGACCTAGTGGAGAGAGTCAAAGCCTAAAGAGCTTCATAGTCTATAGCTGTCCTTGTGAAGAAAACAGGCACTGAGCCCAAAGGAACCCAGGAAGCCTGAACCCTCACAGACGTCAGCAGCCATCTTGCTCCAACACATAAAAATAGACTTTGGTGAGGAAAGTAACTTATTCTTTATGGCCTGGTATCTGTAAGCTCCTACCCCAAATAAATACCCCTTATGAAAACCAACCAATTCCTGGTATTTTGCATCAGCACCCCTTTGGCTGTCTAATACATTCTGTTTCTCAGCTTTTTTTGTTTTAAAGAGGTACCAGAGATTGAACCCAGGACCATGAACATGGGAAGCAGGTGCTCAACCACTGAGCTACATCTGCTTCCCAGTGAGAGTTGGTTTTTTCATTTGTTTGTTTATTTGTTTATTTTTAGGAAGTACCAGGAATCAAACCTGGGACCTAATACATGAGAAGCAGGAGCTCAACTACTTTAGCTACATCCTCTGCCCATCACCTTTGTTTTTAGGTTAGTGGAAAAGAACAAAATAATGGTCAGTTATTAATTTATTATACCCTAAAAATGTATCTATTCTTCTTATTTGGTAAAGGGCACTGTATTTAGCACCATTAATAAGAAAAATAGCAAAAACTTTTGGTTTCCTGTGGAATTATGACTGTACTATTAATGAGTTGCCATGTTAAACCTAAAAAAAAAAAGTAACCTATCATTGGATTAAACTTTTAATTAACATAACTACTTGCTACAAAAGGAAGGCCACCATTCAGAATATTATTTCCCAAGGCTAATTTAATTTTTATATGATTTTGATGCATTATAATGAGCAATTATTTTTCAAACACTTGTGAATATGGTCATAGTCATATAAATAAAGCATAATATTTCCTGAGGAGTTGAGCACAATCTATTTTCCCTATCAACAGATGAATGGCTAAACCCATCAAGAGAAAAATGGATAAACAAAATGTGGTACATACATACAATGGAATATTACTTCCCTGTAAAAATGAATGAAATTCAGATACATGTGACAATATGGATGACATAAAAAGACAAATAATATATCATCTCACTAATATGAAAATATCAGAATAAGCAAATTCATAGAGTCTGAAACCAGAATATAGATTGCCAAGGACCCAGGTGGGGGAAGAGAATGGAACATAATGCTTAAAGTTTTCAGTTAATGGAAAAGTATTGGTAATGGATCAAGGAGATGGTATCACAAGCTAGTGAATGTAATTTATAACACTGAAACATATATTTGAATGTGGATATATGTTACTAGAATATTTTTTTTAGAAAAAGAACACAGGACTGTACAACAAAAACAACGAATCCTAATGTAAACTGCAGACTATATAGTTAGTACAATTATAATAATATTCTTTCATCAATTATAGCAAATGTAGTGCACTAATGCATGATGTGATTAATGGGGCATATATGGGAACTCTGTATTTCCTGCATGATTTTCCTGTAAACCTATAACTTCCCCAATAGCAAACAACTGACATGAAGAAAATGAGAAAGGAAAATTACAGATCAGATTCATTCACGTGCATGATGCAAAATCCTAAATACATTTTAACAAACTGAATCCTGCGTGTGTAAAAAGGTTAATGTGTATTATCCAAGTTGGGTTTATCTCAGGAAGTAAGGGTCTTTTATATTAAAAAATATATATGAATATAATTTACCACATTAACTGATTAAGGAGATCATCTCAATAGGATAAAGCTGATAAAATTACAATTCCATCATGATAAAAGCTTCAGAAATAGAAAGAAATATCCTTACCTATAAGATGTAGCTACAAAAACATTCCACAGAACCCTTTTTTCAATCAGAAAATATTTTAAAATTTTCTTGAAATCATAAGACAAGAATGGGAGTCATAAATACCTCTCTATCTAATCTGGCAATATAGGTTGCAGATAAGAAAAAAAAACGTGTAAAAATAGGAAATTTGAATGAAGTGCCATTTTTTGCAGTTGGTGCAAAAGGAAATGTGGTTTTGGAGCATGAATTTTAAATCATTATAACTAGGCTGAAGCACATCTTTATTAATCAAAATAGGAACCATTACAATCAATACATTTTTGCCAATGAGAAATACATTTGTTGATTCCTGTAGCGTAAAAATCTGTCCTTTGGGATTCAATGAACTCTTGGAAAGCATTTTCTGCATCCTGCTGGTTGTGGAAGCATTTTCCTTGCAAAAGGATGTAGAGATGCTTACAGAAGTGGTGGTCAGTTGGCAAGAGGTCAGGTAAATATGGTGGATGAGACAAAACTTTGTAGCCCAATTCGTTCAACTTTTGAAGCGCCGGTTGTGTGAAGTACTGTTGGGCATTGAGAAGAATTGGGCCCTTTCTGTTGACCAATGCAGCTGATGCATTGAAGTTTTCAGTGCATCTCATCGATTTGCTGAGCACACTTCTCAGATGTAATGGTTTCACCGGGATTCAGAAAGCTGTAGTGAATCAGACCAGCAGCAGACCACCAAACAGTGACCATGACCTTTTTTTAGTGCAAGTTTGGCTCTGGGAAGTGCTTTGGAGCTCCTTGGTCCAACTACTGAGCCGGTCATCACTGGTTGTTGTATAAAATCCACTTTTCATAGGACACCACAATCCGATCAAGAAATGGTTTGTTGTTGTTTCGTAGAATAAGAGAAGACGACACTTCAAAATGATGATTTTTTAAAAGTTTTGGTCCACTCATGAGGCACCCACTTATTGAGCTTTCTCATCTTTCCAATTTGCTTCAAATGCTGAATGACCATAGAAAGGTCAATGTTGAGTTTTTTGGCAATTTCTCATGTAGTTTAAGAAGGATCAGCCTCAATGACTGCTCTTAATTGGTCATTGTCAACTTCCAATGGCCAGCCACTATGCTCCTCATCTTCAAGCCTCTCGTCACCTTTGCAAAACTTCTTGAACAACCACTGCACTGTACGTTCATCAGCAGTTCCTGGCCAAATGCGTTGTTGATGTTGCGAGTTGTCTCCGCTGTTTTATGACCCATTTTGAATCCAAATAAGGAAATTTCTTGAATTTGCCTTTTGCCTAACATCATTTCCGTAGTCTAAAATAAATGTAAAATAAACAGCAAGTAATAAGTCATTAGCAAAAAAACACAAAGCGAGAAATGTACATTAAAATGATGTATAGTATAACCACATTTATTTAAGAATGTATTCCAATATCAAATGGCAAATTTCAATAAAGCAAAACTGCAATCACTTTTGCACCAACCTAAATATACATAAATATCTATCTATCTATCTATCTATCTACCCACCCATAGTACAGTATAATAAATAAGAGAATTTTGCTAGGAGGCTTACATTAAGTGCAGTATAAAGAATTATATACATTGGCAATAACGAGTTAGAAAATGTAAGTATAAAATGATGCCAATGACCACTGCAACAAAATATATAAGGTGCCTAAGGATAAATAGAATAAAAGATGTGCATAATATGTATGAATGATATTATGAAAATTTAGGGAAAGACTTAAATTAAACAAATGAAGAGATATGCAACAACAATAGATTAGGCACTCCATATAATAAAAATTAAATTGTCCAAAATTCAATTTCAGTAAATATCTTAAAGGTGTCTTGAATGTACCTTCAGACCTGATATTGTGGTGATTAACTAAAAATTATAGAAAATGGCGAAGGGAATAGCCAAACCAAAAAAGCTTGGGAGACCGTATTCTGCCAGAAAATGAGGCTTATTTTCAATTAATAGTAATTAAAAAGTGTTGTACTAACTAAAAGTGATAGCCAAGTAGAGATGGATGTAACCATTTCATAATGTCCTACTTCAAATTTAGGGGGAGGTGTCACAGGTGTTTACTCTTATTTATAACAACATATGTTGCTCTCTATGGCTGCTTAATATATTACCCCAAATCTCAGTGGGCCAGAAATTCAGGAGCTGCTTAGCAGGGTAGATCTGACTCAGGGCCTGTCATGAACTTCAGTCAGATATCAGCCAGGCCTGCCATCATCCTAAAAATTGGCTGGAGCTGTAGAACCTGCTTTCAAGGTGGCCCACTCACATGGCTGACAAGTTGGTGATGGCTATTGGCAGGAGGTCTCAGTCCTTCCCCACCGAACCTATCCATGGACTGATTGAGTGTTCGCACTATGTGTCAGCAGACTTTCCCCAGAGGAAGTGATCCAAGAGAAAGCAAGGTGGAAGCCACGATACCCTTTCCAACCTAGTCTTAGACGTCACACACCATAATACACCTAGTCAATGAGGGAGGAACTACAAAAGGGCATGAATACCTAGAGCACAGGTCATTGGGGGCCATCTTACATTTTAAAGACTAATAAAAATGTTTGTTTTCCCTGAATACCATCAGGAAAATCAACTAAAATTTAATGTTTTATATTGCCAATAATGCTGTGAGCATCCTAGAAGAAAGAATATAACTTCAATTTTTATAGAACCACTACCTCACCCACCAGGCTTATGTTCGGTATTTATTTCATGAAATAATTTTACTTAAAACCAGTGGGCACCTTGGTAAAATAGGAAAAGACTGGAATCTTACATGGCCATATGACTAATATGAAAGACACAATTTTCATTTCCAGTTTTTGTTTGGAGCTTGAACATATTTTTTTCTACATAAATCATTTTTCAGAAATATTTTGGTCATTCTCTCTAATCTTCACTCACACATCACACGAAATATAGGAAATGATTATATGACATTATTAAGTGAATTATCCGTGTATCTAGACTGTAACAGAGTCAACTTTTAAGTGAGCATTGCAGTAAAAAATACATTATTTATGTCAGAAAGTAAGTATGATTTAGCAACTTGCTATATTTATTCCAAAAGCTGTGAGTCAAAAAAAAATTATTTCTCCCTCTGAAAATGGATATAATTATCAAGAGTTAGCACAGTTAATAGAATTCTCATACTCCAAAGATCCTGTTGATCAGATCAGCTTTATTAAAACTATGTAGATCTGTATTGAATTGGAGACAAAGTGTTCTTTTTCCCTGTGTTATAACACCAGAACTTTTTATGCTATTATAGGAAAATTTTTATTGTTAATACTTTATGAAATTCTTTAGTAAGCCATTTTAATTCAATAAGTTATTTTATTTATACAACATGTATTTATTCATAATCCTATAAATTTAAAGCTCAAGAAATATATAAAGGTCTTCGAGTCAACTCTACCACCTAGTATTAAATCTGAGAAAAATAAAATTACAGGAGAGGCCCTTATTTACCTAAAATCAAAAAGGTAGCTTTCAACAGAGTGAATTAAAATACAGTTTAATGATACATTTGGACACTGTGCTAAGAATTTGGGAGATAAAAATGATTGTCTTCTACATTCCAGATATAAAACAATTCAACAAGTACATTTTTATAACTCACTATCCTCCAGACACTGTTGTTATAAAGATGAAAAAAATTCAGTCCCTGCTTCCAGGGGTTGAAAGATGCAAAACTGACACGTGGAACAGGAAAATCTACAGAAAATATATATGATCAGGGGACTTAAAAGTAATAACTGCTATAAAACTACAGAAAATGAAAAAAAGCAATGTGTGCTTGAGTGTTTGCCAAGAAAATCTTCATCACAGATATATGAATTGGGGCTCAGTTTTTGGATGAATTAGTAAAATTTGCATGGTTGGAAGAAAGACTTTTGAAGACAATGACTTGAAGTTTAGCAAGGCAACTGGTCCTGGGTATTTTCTTTGGGGAAGAGGGCAATTGATGGTTCAGGTACATTAATCAACTTTAATTGACAGATTTGGAAGTAATTTTGCTATTAACTGGTCTTTGTTTTCCTTGGAGCCCCATCTGAAACAGAGTCGTTGCCCTGGTTTAGCATAAGCAGGTTCTTAGAACTCTGCTTGGCTCACGAGATATGCGCAGTAAAAGTTGTTAAAAATGAATCAAAATGTCAGAGGTTGGAAGAAGTTCTCAATTTATAAAGCAAATGCTAGGGGAGCAGATGTAGCTCAAGTAGTTAAGGGCCTGCTTCCCATGTATGAGGTCCTGGTTTGTTCCCTGGTACCTCCTACAAAACAAACAAACAAACAATGAAAGATAACTCTCATTGGAGAGTGGATGTAACTCAATGACTGAGCACCTGCCTCCTAAATATGAGGTCCTGGGTTCAATCCCAGTACCTCAAAAACAACAACAACAACAAACACTAGTGTCCATATATGTATATATCACAATGTATTAACATATAAGTGAGTCTAAGTGGAGAAACAAAATAAAAAATACTTATTTTTAATGGATTTATATTCTTCATTTTGCCCTGATTTTACTCTCAAATAATGTAAATTTAAATCATGAAAAGATCCAAAATTGTTCTTATAAATTGATTATATGGGCACTTTTCTTTTTTCTTTGGGAGATTTTTTTTTCAAATAATATAAATGTTAAGTTTTTTTAAAACTACTGTTTCAAATAAAATAAAATCATTTAAAATCATCATAGTGTTTATTTGAGAAAGGTGAATGTGATCATTTCAAATATCCCCTATAAATAGAACTTAAAATGACATGAAAATTCTTTGAAAATATACTGTGTCTTTCATTTTTGTATAATCTGTAGCTCTTAGCAGAGTATCACTCACAAAGAAAGCACATGATATTTTTTTTTGGAGAGTAGGAGAACATAAAGAATGCAAGACATGCTAAATAAATGGAAGAAAAAGGAAGTTTGATTTGTTTGAAAGTACACTGTATTTATCTATTTTTAAATTTTCTTTTAAAACAAGATAAACAATAAAATCTACCTATCTAGTCCCAATATTAAACAAAATAAAAATATTTTCTTTGTGTTAAGAAAGTTCTGCATTGAAGAATTTCATGGAAGTCCTCTTGGATGTTCTGTCTTGCATTAGAATAACCATGCCACAGGAGTTGCTAGCTACAGACAATCAGTTAGTATGTCAAATCTTGAAGGCCTTTTTTCATCTGTAAAGTTATATTAAACCAGCTCGAATTTTTTCCAGTTGACTACGATTTTTAAACTAGTTTATTTTGCTATAGTAAGGAAGAAAGATGATGATATGCCTGTAATGGTCAATTGATAAAGTAGTCTGAATTTTGAAGGAATGATTTCAGATACACACATTTAAGAAAGGAAAAAGGGAATTCTATCTTAAAAAATCAGAAATAGTCCTACTGTCATGGTTTTTCTTGGAGATACAACCTAGTACAGATATTTTAAAAGGCTAGAACAAAAAGACCAGGCTACATTAGAAAAAGGTATCACCAAGGATTTAATTCTGTTCCAAGTAAGGAAGCCCCAAGTTAGTATGTTTACAATACAGAAGCTTGGATATGTGTGTGGCAGGGAGAGGTCATAGTGCAAAGACTGGGAGACAGAAATGTTCCATCAAATATTTGCTCTAAACTAGCACTGTACAACAGAACTGGTATTGAACTGAAAATGAGCACAGATCAATGAACTTAGTCCTCAACTAATCAGGACACAAACAGAAGTAGACTGAGAAGTGCACACAATTAAACTAACATAGTAGCAATCCATCAATCAAAAACCATAAATAAATATAACAAATTTCCTCTTCTTTCTACAAGAGTTAATAAATCTAGTGAGACTGTGAATTACCATTCAAAAACTAAGCTAATATATGAAATCTTAGGTTGATGTGGATTTACAGTAACTGCTCATCAGTGGATCAAATGGGTCCTTACTGGGCAAGAGATGATTAACACCATTTTCCAAAATAAGTCACTTGGACAGAGTGTTGTTTATCTGCACTGAGATAATCTGGCTTTGAAAATATTGTAGATTTGAGGAAATCTGACTTACTCAAAATAATCACATGAGGGGAAGTTCATATCAACACTTTCAAGGTTAATTTTTAAAAAGTGGTTATTTTATAAGTTTCAGATGAGGATTACTTTGTAAAGCTTTCCTTGTTGGAGATAAGTTTTGAAAAAGTCTCTGAGGAAGATGAAAGATTTAAATATGTTTATTAGTCAGCCAAAGGGGTGCTGATGCAAAATACCAGAAATTGGTTGGTTTTTATAAAGGGTATTTATTTGGGGTAAGAGCTTTCAGATACCAGGCCATAAAGCATAAGTTACTTCCCTCACCAAAGTCTATTTTCATGTGTTGGAGCAAGATGGCTGCCGACATCTGTGAGGGTTTGGGCTTCCTGGGTTCCTCCCTTCCTGGGGCTTGCTTCTCTTTCCTCTGTGTGCTTACTTCCTGGGGCTCCAGCTTAAGTCTTCAGCATCAAACTTCAACATCAAAAATAATCCAGCTCTGTCCTTTGTCATGCCTTTTATCTGTGAGTCCCCACCCACCAAAGGGTGGGGACTCAATGTCCTACTGGCACAAAAGGTTTATATAATTACTTAACAAGTAAACCTGTGAATCCAATATAATCCAATATGCCCAGAGGAAAAGAGCAGTTTACAAACAATCCAATATTTCTTTTTGGAATTCATCAATAATATCAAATTGCTACAATATATATCCACTTATACTATCTGTGGATGCCTGGAGTCAAATATAAATGGGCTCAAAATGTTACACAGTACTAGGTTTTAGTGGTGGGATGATGTATGGGAGTCCTGTACTCTATGCATGTTTGTTTTCTAAGTTCACAACTTTTGCAATACACTTATTGTTTATGTATGTTCATACATACTTGATATATCTTAATTTTTTTTTAAACTTGAGTTTCTTGTAGGTAAAATGTCTTGTTTTTTTAAACAACGTGCACAATGCTTACCCTCCTGTCCATAGAATAAACTTCACACCAACTTTCCATTTGATTTCACTAGGTTCCAATTTCATTTTAATTGAAAGATATATAAAATGTTAATAATCCATTGAAGTTCAATTTACTAAATGGTACATTGGTGACCTAAAAAGTTAACATAGCTTCTCAAATTATCTAATATACCACAAGGGAGTAGTTTATGTCCATAATAAGACCAATTCAGTGTGTATGTAAAATTCTAGATACTACTTGCTTATGTAGTCTAATCAGTTTTGGGTAAAAATCTCTTGAACTAAAAAAAATGAATTAAACTCCTAAACTTTTAGGGAAAATGAAACATTTCTATCAATTTTAAAATGGGAAGGAAATATGCATTCTTTCAATATGCTCAATATGTTCATGTATATAGGAACAATATTCACATGAATATCTAGAATGTAAGGATATATATATATATGAAGAGTATCTATCTATCTACACACACACTCACACACACACCCATACACACACATATACCCATTAATGGCCTTGGAAAAAATGAATTTAAATTATTTTAAAATATCTAGACCTGAACTCAAGTCAAAAGTTAAGATTTGAGATTGAATGGTCCTAAAACTTGCATTAAAATCAAGTCTAAAATAATCAAATTGTTTTGTATGCAAATGAAGCTCATTTAGACCCCCTGCCCTTGTGATGAAATTGAATCAGAATATCAGAGTTGGAAAGATCTTGGAAAGGCAATAGAATAACCTGATTGTTTTATAGATGAAATCAAAAAGGCCAAGTTGACTTGTTTGAATTCATAACTAGAATTTCAAAACTGGAACTAGAACCCAGATTTCTTAACTTCCAAAACTAGAATTATTTCCACAATTCTATGTTACTTTCTACTGAGGTATATTTTTGTAGGACAGTACAAATTTCATTACTTAATAGCCAATTAAGAGCAAATATACCCATAATGTAAACCATAATGTAACTAAAAATTTAGAAAAATGTATAGTCTAAACTACAAACCACAATGTAAAGCAAAATGGAACCATGTTTGGTAGCTATGTTTCAATATTTGAACATCAGCTGCAACAAATATAACATGAACATGTAAAAAGATCATTGCTGAGGAAAGGGGAAAAGGGTTTGATGTTGGATATATGGAAGTCCCCTATATTGTATACAAGAATTTACTGTGATCTAAACCTTTTTTGAAGACAAAATTAAAAATTAAAAAAAGAAAGGATGTAGACACGGAGGAAGGAATGAAAGAAATTGACTTGCCAATGTACATACAGGGCAACACCTATTACAGTGATGAAAGGGAAAACATCAAAAACAAAGTTTTATTATATTTTTCATTTTTAATACCCCAATTTACTTTTTACTTTTAGTTTTTCTAAATTAGTATATATTCTATTTCTAAACTTTAAACCCATCACTATATTTCAATTTCCTACTAATTGAATTTGGCATTATATTAGGCTTCATTGTTGAAGAAGTTTTGGATCACAGTGAGGTTCAACTATGGCAGGGGAGGAACACTGGTGTGGGTTGTTATTGATGGGGGACACATGGTTGGGAGGGTGTTCTCCAGGGCATGTATGTAGGGTATGTAAAAATGTTTGAATATTCTTTGGGTATTTTCATAGAAGTTAGAGTTACAAAAGACAACTGAGGGAGTGTTGAGTTCCCAGCAAGGCGAGCCCTGTCACATTCTCCAATAGAACAGCAAAAATCTCCCAAGCGCAAGAGCAAAGGCCAGTGAAGAAGGATAGTCCAATGATGAGCCCTTGATACTTTAAAACTATCATTATTTGTTATGAGCAAATAATGACTATGCTTATGAGCCTGTATGCCTGAAATTTCAACTAGGCCTAAAGCTGCAGGGTGCTTAAGAGTTACCTCCTGAGAACCTCCATATTGCTCAAATGCAGCCACTCTGTAAGTCAAACTCAGCATGTAAATGCATTACCTTCCCCCCAGTGTGGGACATGACTCCTGGGGTTGAGCCTCCATGGCACTGAGGGATTACTATCAATCAGCTGGTGATGCAACTAGAAAAATACCTTGAATAAAAGTGGGAAATGGTAAAGACAAATGAGTTTATATGGCTAAGAGACTTCAAAATGAGTCAGGAGGTTATCATAGGGGTCATGCTTACGCACGTCTCCGGAGGATCCTAGAGATAGCCAAAGTAGATACAACCCCGGTTACTGGTGCTCCTGAGGGCTACAGAGACACACAGGTTCTATGGTCATGGCAGATGGCTCTGGAGTTCAGTGCCTTGTCAGTGGCCCTACTTTGGAATTTGTGCTCCTGAGTGTAATGGAGCTGGATTCAGATGTGACCTTTCTACACATGCCTCTTCTGTCACTTTTACTTAACTTGTGACTGGCACTGAGGTTGGTATACTCAGGAGACTTGAATCTATGGATTGGCCATGTGCCAGCTGGGCCCTGGGTTTCAGCAGAGTTGCAACTCCTACTTTCTGGTTCATTGAACTTACCCTGGTCACCTAACAGGGAGGTGCAGATGATCAACCACCCCAGAGGGAATCAAGAGTGCCTACAACTGCAAGCAGGAGAATTGCATCCATCAGCAATGTGGGATCTAAGCCCCCTCTCGATTTAGAGGTGGAGTGGATATCATCATCCCAGAGTCCATAGGATGGAGGAATAAAATATAGATTAGAATGTACTTACTGGTATTCTACTATAGAACTATTGTGACTCTAGCAATGGAAGAAATGGTATCATTGATGTGGAGACAGTGGCCACGGTAGCTGCTGAGGGCAGGGAGAGGGAAGAAGAGATGTGATGTGGGGGCATTTTCAGGACTTAGAGTTGTCCTAAATGATATTGCAGGAACAGATGCTGGACATTATATATCCTGCCATAGACCAGTGAATGTGGGAGAGTGTAAACTACAGTGTAAACTATAATCTGTGTGGTACAGCAGTGCTCCAAAATGTATTCACCAAATGCAATGAATGTATCACAATGATGAAAGAGGTTGTTGATGTGGGAGGAGTGGGTGGGGTGTGGAGTATATGTGAACCCCTTATATTTTTTAATGTAACATTTTTTTGATCTTTGTATCTTAAAAAAAAGGCAATTAAAAAATAAATTTAAAAAGTAGCAAAGAAAAAGGACAAATATCTTGAATAGGCATTTGCCCAAAGAAGAAATACAAATGATGAAGAAACAGATGAAAAAATGTTCAACATCACTAGTGATTAGGGAAATGCAAATTAAAACTACAATGAGATAACATTTCACACCTATTAGAATGGTCACTATTAAAAAGACAGAGAACTACAAGTATTGGAGAAGATGTTGAGAGATAGGAACACTTATTCATTGTTGGTGGGAATGTAGAATGGAACAGCCAGGTCAGCCAGGGGTGAAACAGCAGCACCCAGGACACCATCTGACACCTCTTCCTCCACCCAAAGCTGGAGCTAGAATACCGAGGCCCAGGGACTTCCAGGTCTCAGACTATTTTTGTCCTATCCCCTTGTGACCCCATCCAGAGCCAGGTATATGCATGAAAACCAACGTGTTTGTGGGCACAAGCACAGAGCACTGTACTATGCCTCTATTTCATTTCTTAGTAATCCTTTCCTGGCTTTTACATTCTATATTCTAAATTTGGGTACCTCAAGCTTTCACTCCTCTCAAAAGGATTCCAGCACTTGAACTGGCAAAATAAATCTTAGCTAGAAGAAAAAAAACATTATTTTGTCCCATTGCTGCAGGCAAGCAGATTCTATTCTACCTGATAAAACTGTCCTTGTTGATGTCATTCCTAGTAAAGGAGTCCTTCGCATCACCTGGACTTCAAAATGGTCATTAAATCCTGTGAAGAAAGGCTTCAGGCTTCAATCCACTCTCATTCTCAATGGTTATCTAATCTGCTAACTCAAAGGTCTGGTATTAATATTTAAATTAATATTGTTTGGGAAAGTTAAGTACATACTCTGTATTGTGCATGCACAGAGGTAAACCAAAATTAAGACTACACTAGATATGTTTTTTTAATTTAAATTGAGTTCCAAGATCTTTCCCATTAAAATGTATAAGTGGTAAAAAAAAAAAAGAATGAATATAATATCCAAATCTGTCAAAAACTAACCAAAAATATTTCAGTCAAAATCACAGACCAAGTATGAACCCTTTTCTCCTTTTCCACTTAAAGCCCCATTAAATGACAGCAAATCAATAAAGAACTGAAGAAAATGAATTTCTGTGAATTCCTTGGAAAATAGGATGCCATGGACTAATGAAGCAAGGTAGAAGAAGTAATTTTCTAGAATATGCATGGAGGGTTATGTAGTCAAAGAGAGACCTGATCTCTTAATCAACCCCCAAATATTAACTCAAAAAGTAAAATTTTTGCCTATAAAAAATAACTTATTGCATTTGTAATACCAAAAATCTTAATTTGCAGAAAGAATTTTAAAATGTCTGCCTCTTACATGGTGGACAGATAAATAAGTTAGGCAGAGGTACAGATGCAAGAACTTTTCAGTTTCAAAAATGGTTAATATCATTTATGTGGAGACAGTGGCCATTGGAGTTGCTGAAGGCAGGGAGAGGGAAAAAGAGGTATAATATTTGGGCATTTTTGGGACTTGAAATTGTCCTGAATGACATTGCAAAGACAGATACAGAACATTATATATCCTGCTATAACCTACTGAATGGAGTGGAAGAGCGTGTAAACCACAATGTAAACTACAATCCATGCTGTATGGTAATGCTCAAAAAGGTATTCATCAATTGCAACGAATGTACCATACTAATGAAAGAAGTTGTTAGTGTGTGACAAGTGGGAGGTGTGGGGAGTGGGGCACATGGGGATCCCCTATATTTTTTAATGTAATGTTGTATGTAATCTATGTATGTATTAAAAATAAATTAAAAATATATTTTTTAAAAAGTGATACAGGTGAGTGGATGTGGCTCCTGTGGTTGAGCACCTGCCTCCCACATGGGTGCTACTGGGTTTGGTTCTGGTGCCTCCTGAAAAAACGAAAACAAACAATGAGCAAAACAAATGGCAAAACCAACTCAGGGAAGCCGATATGGCTCAGTGATTGAGCGCTGGCTTCCCATATATGAGGTCCTGAGTTCAATGCCAGGCCCCCAGCACCTCAAAAAAATTGTTACAGCCCTGCCCCTCCCTGCCAGCAGCCTGTCTCTCCTCCATTCTTCTTTCTCTCACACCTACTGCAATGGTGGTGGCCGTGGTGGAGCAGCAATAGTTCTACCTGCTCCTGGGAAACCTGCTCATCCTTGACAAATGTGGTCTGGAAGCAGACAGAGGAAAACTGAGACTATCCTAGGCCAGTCAAAGATCATATTCCTGTTAGAAGCCACCAGAATTACAACTGCTGCTGAGAAGGCTAGAAAAACGGCTGCTCTTCCCTCAGACCTCTTTTGTCCTCTGAGTTTGATGAAGTCTACCCAACTCTTCTTCCTGATGTTCATACTGCCAAAGGAGTGAACTAATAGGGAAGCAGCTGTGGCTCAAACAATTGAGCTTCTGTTTACCATATGGAGAACCCAGGTTCAATCCCTGGGACCTCCTGGTAAAAAGAAGAAAAAAGGTGTCCCAGACTTGTGCAGCGTGCAAAGGTGCAGGCCCCTGCATGGCAAAGTGATGCAGTAAAAATGCAATGATGCAGCCAGGTAGGAAAAAAATAGAGCAAGCTAATAACAATTGTTAAGATGGAAATACAATCAAGCATGAGGGAAAAATTTGTAATACTACTGAAGAGCTGGCCAGGAATTTAATAGATGAGGATGGCAACAATAAGTGGCCTGAAGGTTTTAGTTGTTTTTTGTTTCAGTTAGCGCTCAAAATGTAGGGCTCAGGAGAGCTGCCCTTCACATTTTTCTGGAACGTTCCTGGAATTTTTGGAAATCAATGGCAGCACTATTTAGACATCATCAAATGGATGTTAGTTTCGTGTATAAAAGACCATAAATATCCGTCTATCAGGACATTATCTACTGGAGCTATAACTGCATTTATACTTGCAAATGAGCATAATGCTGCTTTGTTCAAATACTTTTTAGACATATTACTCAGATTCTTATAGGCTGTAAATGATTCCTGCTACTAGAATGACGATTTGCTCCTAAAATCTCTTGTTGATATTGTGGATACTGTTCAAAAGTATTTGCATCTTCATTTAGAAGCTACTCTACAGCTAATTCTAAAGTTATGCAGAGATTCTAGCCTCAATAATATACAACATCATCTTGCACTTGAAGCAATCATGACCTTGTCTGAGATAGCAACTGCTATGTTAAGAAAACATACCAATATTGTTGCACAGACTATTCCTCAGATGTCAGCAATGGTGGTTGATCTGGAAGAGAGTGAGGTTTGGGCAAATACTAATAAACTAGAAGATGTTGGTTTTAACAGCAATGCTGGTTGAGAGAGCTTTAGATTGAATGGTTTATAGATTTGGTGGAAAGCTCATTCTACCAATGATCAAAGAATTCATTATGCAAATGCTTCAAAATCCTGACTGGAAAATAGTGGCATGCAGGATTGATGGCTTTATCTGCCATTGGAGAAAGATGCCACCAGCAAATGGCAGGGATTCTAAATGAGATGGAAAGTTTGATTTGCCTTTTCTTAAGGATCCTCATCCAAGATGCACGCAGCCTGTAATGCAGTGGGACAGATGGCTGTAGGTTTTGTATCTGGTTTCCGAAAGAAATATCGTGAGAAGGTGATTGCAGCTCTGTTGTAGGCAATGGAAGACCAAGGTAGTCAACAAGTGCAGGCCCAAGCATCTGCTGCTCTAGTTAATTTTACTGAATATGTCTCAAGTCACTACTAATTCCATATTTAGATAATTTGGTGAAACATTTGCCTTCCATCATGGTATTGAAACTTCAAGAGTTGATTTAGAAAGTCACTAAGATTGTTTTGGAACAATGTGTAACTTCCATTCCATTGGTTGCAGGTACTGCAGAAGAAAAATCTGTCCCCTATGATTTATTTATGCCATCATTAAAACACATTGTTGAGAATACGGTTGAAAAGAAACTCAGAATTCTGAGAGGAAAAACTATTGAATGTATCAACATCATTGGTCTGACTGTTGAGAAAGAAAAATTCATGCAAGATGCATCAGATGTGATGTAGCTATTATTGAAGACCCAGACAGACTACAGTTATATGGAAGATGATGATGCTCAGGTCTCTTACATTATCTCAACATGGGCCAGAACATGCAAAATGCTTGGAAAAGAACGTCAGCACTACCTTCCGGTGGTGATGGGGCCTTTAATGAAGACAGCTTCAGCTAAAACCATAGTAGCTCTTTTAGATATCCAAGACATGGGAAATATTAGTGATGGTGATGGTTGGAAATTTGTGAACCTCAGAGATCAGCAAAGCTTTGGTATTAAAACTATAGAACTGGAAGAAAAGTCAGATGTTGGTTTGCTATACTCAGGAGATTAAAGAAGGTTTTATGGAACACACTGAACAAGTTGTCAAGCTGATGGTCTCTTTACTGAAATTTTATTTCCTTAATGGTGTTTGAGTGGCAGCAGCAGAAACCACGCTTCTCATTCTGGAATGTGCAAGATTCATGGTCATGAGTATCTTACACAGATGTGGCATTTCATATGTGATGCTTTAACCAAGACCATTGGCACAGAACTAGATTCAGATGTCCTTTCAGAAATAATGCACTCCTTTATAAAATGCACTGAAGTGATATAATATAGATGCCTTAATAATAATGCTTTGAAGAACTGGGAGGTATACTGAAAGCAAAACTTGAAGTACATTTTTAAAATCAAGAATTGCGACAAGTTAAAAGTCAAGATGAAGATGACAATGAACAGGTTGAAAAATCACTACAAAAATGAGGATGATAATGATATTTATATTCTGACTAAAGTGTCAGACATTTTATACTCAATATTCAATAGCTACAAGGAAAAAGTGTTACCATGGTTTGAACAGCTTCTTCTACTACTTGTCAACCGAGTTTGTCTACATAGACCATGTCCTGACAGACAATGGAAATTGTACATCTTTGATGATGTTATAGAACACTGTAGGCCAGCCTCATTTAAATATGCAGAATATTGCTTAAGGCCAATGCTCCATTACGTGTGACAATTGCCCAGAAGTCAGACAAGCCACTGCATATGGCCCAGGAGTTTAAGCATGGTATGGTGGAGATAACTATTGTACTTTTTATAAAGAAGCACTTCTACCTCTGGTAAGAGTTAGTTTCTTTGGTTCTAAGACCAAAGAAAATGTCAATGCCACAGAGAACTGCATTTCAACAGTAAGGAAGATTATTAAATACAAAAAAAATAGTGATACCAAGCATTGACTACCTCAGCAAAAGAGCTTGTTCCCTCCATTCATTCCATTATTTTCAGGAAGAGAGGAAGGAAAAAACAGGTAAAGAAGAAAAAACTGGGCAAATTACAGTGGGATCCGTTGCACTGAGATAGCAATTTCTTTGCAATGAATTAGTGTATCACAATCTCTTTAAGATAATTTTTGCTCTCAGGTGGTTCTTTGAAGGGTTACTTACTCTTAATTTAGTTTTTAACTGGCAACTGTGATGTTTAATTTCATGTGTCAAGTTGGCTAAATTCTGGCGTCCAGTCATTTGGTGAAGCAAGCACTGACCTGTTTGTAACTGAAGGGATTTAGTAGATAGATATTAGTCATTACTCCGTTGATTACATCTATGTCTGATCATGTCTATAAGCAAAGGAAATTGCCTTCAGCAATGCAGGGATTTTCCTCATCCAATCATTTCGAGGCCTTAAAATGAGAACTGATGATTTCAGCAGTCAAAAAGACTGGCACTTCAGCCAGCAGGCTTCTCTTGAGGAATTCAATGTCACCTTCATTGAGTTTCCAACTAGCAGCCTGTCCTATGAAATTCAGACTTGCCAATCCCAGCATTCACATGACCCAATTCCTGTAACAAATCTCTTAATATTTACTTAATATTTATTCATCCTGTCAGTTCTGTTTCTCTGGAGAACCCTAACTAGTACAACAACTGAAACCAATGTAATTTCTGTCCCTGAGTTAAACAATACAGGGAGGAGGCATATTTTCTTTGCCAATGTTAAACTGTACTGATACTAAGGAAACATAGCTTAGCTCTTGCTCCAAGAACTACCTGCTCTTCGATTATGAACCAACTAAACAGCTTTCTTAGCAAGATGAACAACTTGCTCATCGGGACTCATTTCAAGTCCTTTCCTCACTGTGCCTACCCCCTCCCAACCAGTTTCCCATGTTGCAAGACCTGACTTAAAATCATCCATCCCAGGCATTAAAACCCTATAAATTTATTTTTCCCTACCTTTGAGACATCACTAAACACTCTTGTCAGGGTGTTCTCTCTTCCAGTAGTAAATCTAATAAACTTAGACTTGCATGATGAATAGGTATTTCTATTCATCAGCCCTTTAGGGCATTGACCTTTTGGGCATTGACCCTTGGCAGAATGCTCAAACAAAGCCTTCTGACCTATTTCCAGTCATTGAATAAACATATGTTATGCACTTGTTATATACTGGGAATTCTAATGGGATTTTAGGAAAATGACCATATTCCTCACAGTGTTACAGTAGGTGCATCCTAGAATCAATCATTTCCAGACACAGGAGCCTTATTAACCAAGCATTACTCCACCTTTTATTTTATGTTGGACCTGAACCAGACTTAAATATGTAATGTAGAACTTGGAAATAATTGACCAGATTCAGAGGAACTCTGGGAGATAGGCTCAGATGGAAGTTTATCAATTTGCATTCACTATCCATTTGCTTTTCTCCAAATCAGAACATAATGGTACTAATTCAGGAGAGTAGGTCATATAATTTTAGACATTTTTGTAGTCATGGAGATGTATTTTTGCTGATTCATCTAATTCAGTCAGATGTGAAATGCTGAGAAGATTGGCTAAATTTGGGATGTAGCCCAAGGCCATGGAACAGAACCTCATCCATTGGTCCATAACAGATAATTCAGCCTCATTATTGTTAAGTTTCAACCAACTGGTCAAATCCCCCTAGGGTAAGTTTACAATTCAGGCTTGTCTGAATCCATGAATTTTCACTGTCATTCCAGAAATATTCTAGCCTCCTAAGAACACAGCAAAACAGAGGTGAGATGATTGTAGTGGTGATAAAAAAGGAAGTCTCTACACCAATACTAATTTGGCCAGTACTAAAATGGATAAGCCAGACTTCAGTTTTCAGCTTGAAATCATCCCTGTGGTTTATCAGAACCAGTATAAGTAAACTAAATTGCTGCTTGAAAAGTACAACTAAATATTGCTCAAAATGGCATTCTAGTTGACTAAAGGAAAAAATGCTGCTAGTTTTAAAAAGTATTGTAAGCCCTTGAGACAATATAAGTTTTACCACCCTCCCTGGCAAAAATAAGAAAAATCTCTGTCTAGGGAAGTAAGACAGGGGTTGGGATAGGAAGGGAGATCACTTGAAAAAAATCTTTGAAAATTTCCATGCAATCCTCAGAAGATTTCTAAGCTTCTACCAGAGAAGATAAAGGTTTTCTTAATTAAATTAAAATTGAAAGTTCTTATACCTTGTAAACTGCATTCGAATTCATAACTCATAATCTCATTTCATTTTCATTACAATGATAAACTGTTACTCTTATTTTCTAAATGAGAAAACATACTCAGAGAAGTTAAATAAGTTACTTAAATCATCACAGGGTTAGTTTGGGGTGGCACCATTTCTGAAAGGAAATTACTCTAATTTTAACTCCAAATCCAATGTCAAGAAATGGGAGTTAATTTCCTGAATTAGTCACAGAAAAAGAAAAAAAAAAAAAAACATGGTAATGCCCAAGCGTTTAGAATAGAAATTAGATGGAAACTGTGGACAAATAAAGTAAAAGTGTTATCATTTACAGAGAACATACTACTATGTGCCAGTCTTCCATAAGGGCTTTAAAAGGAACACCTAATTTAATCTTCACTTCAACTCTTTACCGTAGATATATGCATCATCATTTTTAACTTGGTTTCAGCCCCTGTGTTCATCCTGCACCTCTTTTCTGACGTTCAACTGTTTGTGGAAAACCCAGATGTTATTGGCAGAAGCATGATAGTTTTAAAGTGAAGAAACAGTAGAGAATTCAAAAGTTGAAAATGCTGATAACTGAGCAAGGGTGAAAGCTGATGAACCACAAATTTAGGGTAACATAAAATGAAAACTATCTATGTGATGAACTGAAATTCTCTTTATGTACAAAGATGCCCACAACATGATTGTCATTATCAGAGAAGATTTTCAACAGATAATCTATTAATCATGTCAATCATCAAGGACACAGAAATCTTTTTTATTAAATACCAAGATGCTTCATTCCATTACCTTCAAAATTACAATATTTATATATATAATTTCACAGCTTTTCCTTCAAACACAGCAACACTGATATGGGCTGTATGTGTGTTCAAGAATGATAAGGGCTGTGTGTCTATTCAAGCTTGTCTGGCTCCTGGAAAATCCCCTAGGCCTGTGAAACTGAGATGTAATCCAACAAAGAAAGTCCTTTCATGCTGAAAAGCTTCCCGACCCTGCCCCCTAATCCTCTGCATAAAAGGGACCTAAAAATCCTGCTCAGGACTTGGCTTTTGGATGCAAGTTCACCGGGCCCAACTGGCTATTAATAAAACTCCCTTCTCAGAGGAGTCTCACATCCTGTTCTTCAATAGTGCAATCACTGAATCCTCTCGACTGCCACAACATTTCTTGGAGGCTGCAGGAGTGCTGCAGAGGACAGAGATGGCAACGTTTACTTGTCCCTCTCGAATGCCTCCAAGGAGGCCAGGAGGGTCCAAGAGAACTCCAGCCCAGGGCACCCCTGGACCCTTTTAGTACAGATTTGTCATGGACTCCACCAGAGCACTCCTAGAAGAAACCAGAGGTACTGAAGGATTTGAAGGAGACCCTGAGAATGAGGCAGAGGAGCGCCACATGCCAAACAAAAAGTCCCCCAGGGGCATAGTATAGGGAAAACCTGACTCTGAAAGTCAGAAGAGGAGCCTGATCACCTCCTGAGAAGATCCTAGTACTCCCAAGAAGAGAGGAAACTATCTTCTCTGGGTCTGAGGAAGAAAGGGCAGGATGGTGGTTGTGTATGTGTGATTGAGAAGAATGTGTGAGATACAAAGAACTTTTGCAGGGCAAGTGCAGAGCCCAGAGCCCCAACCCACAGTTCCATAGTGACCTCGTATGGTTAGAGGCAGGGGAGGAGCTCTGTTAAGGGCCCTTCATCCAAGACAAGGATTTATACCATCCTGCCATACCAAGAGGTGTTTTAAGTCCTAACGAGGGGAGCAACCAGAGACAGCCAAAGCGAAAGGCTGAACGCATGTTGCACAGCATTGACAGAGGGCAGGAACATGGGAAACACACACAGTAGGACCCTGCTAGGTTGCATGCTGAAAATCTTTACCCATGTATTCACCTTCCTATTTCTTGTCACCGAATTTCTCTTTAAAGGTTTGTTTTAGAGTGCTTTGGAATGTTTTGAAAACATTTAATAAAAATAATAATATCATGAGTTAGCACTTGGTTTTCCTTTGCTAAGGTAGTAAAGGTTTGACAGTAGTGGGAGAGGTTTCATGGGTTAGAGTCCCACTCTCTTGAACCCTTTAAGGGGAAGCCTGCTTTCTTTTTGTGCCTTTATTTTAGCTGTTTTTTTTCTCTCTCTCTCTTTCTGCCACCATGGGAAATGAGGTGTTGGTACCCCAGTGCTTCCCACTAGGATGCATCCTGAAAAATTAGTCTAAATTTGAGAGATCTTGGTTACAGAAAAATAAATTAATTTTTGTAATGAAGCTTGGTCTAGACATAGGTTAGATGACAGAAAATTTTGGCAGAAATGGGTCTTTGAATTTTAATGCTATATTGCAATTAAACTTGCTTTATAAGCAGAAAAAATATAGGCAAAAGGTCCCATGTGGTCAAATCTTCTTTGACTTGTAAAAAGATAAAAGAACCAGAAAGTTGTGAGTTAATGCTATGTGAGTCCCCTGTAGCCCCAGTCAAAAATCTTAAAAGCAATAAAAATAACTAATGTGAGATTATGGAAAGCTTGGAAACAGCCATACCAAAAGCGTAAGAATTATGAATCAAACTAGCAATCTGTATGTTTCTGTTGTTGTATTTTAACTCTTTTGTATTTGTCTATTCAGTGTATATTTTAATACCTCCAGATGATAATATTAAATTATGTGGAATGATAAACTTTAGTCAGACTAGGACTCTGGGATGCCAGATCAGTCAACTGAAAAGGTGCATCTTCATTCTTCCTAAAGTAATGGGCATGGCCTCTAGCATACCAGCAAATTCCCCATAGAAGTCTTTTCTCAGAAATCAGGAAATTCTGCCTACTACTAGTCCATGTGGCCACAAGATAGCCTAAAACAGCCTCTGTATAAAACACTGAATTCCAGTTAAACCAGTGTAAGAAAAAAGAATAAGTAAATCTAAGATCCAGAAACCTCATGTCATGTCTCCTTAAATAAATGAAGAAATTTATCTCAAACTTCTCAGTTTAAACTCAGCTGTGACTATAAAAGGTATGAATAGTGATCAAGATAAAGAGAGCTCATATGAGCTCATATACCATCAATTAAGATCAGAATTCCTAAAAATGCTAAAGTTATAAAATTTTATCTTCTGTTTTAATCTGTGCTTAACTCTGTGTTCAACTTTAAAATCTGCATTTAACTTTGTCAGTTTGCATATGCCTATGAAATCAGATTTGGGATTCACCTGTTAGAAATTGGATAATGGTAAAAGATAACATAAAAATGAATCTTTAAATGTCAATACTGTCTTGCTAGTGTATTTAGTGCATAAATCTCAAGCAGAATTTATTTAATTGCTGGAAAAGCAGAGAAACTCACAAAGTTGTTACTGATAAAATTCTTGTGGCTTAGTTAACAAAAGTACCCAATTCACCTTAATGTAAAAACTTACTAAAAACTGTAACTAAATTCTAAACTGACCTACCTTCGTTCAAGGTCACTTCAAACCTAGTCTCACCCCTTGCCTTTGCTTATGGTTATTTCAGAGTTGAGATTATTTATAGATGCCTTTATATTATAAAACAGCAGAAGGATAATAACTAAAATTATATTTGGGTAAATTTAGCCTATCAGCCTCTGCCCCTATAGCTCAGGGGAAAACAAACTTGAGACATCCCTGTCTCCTGTTCTACTGGTCCTTGAGGCTTTAATAGCTTCAGTGAATACACATAAAATTAGTCTTGCTCATCCAAAGTCTACTAAAGTCAAAGTAAAATATAAGATTCTAAAGCAAAAGAAAATTGTATGAAAGCATTGGGGACATTTTGGTTATAAGCTATTAATTCAGAAACAAAACTTCTAGTGCAAACCCAAATGGTCATAGTGCAAATTAAAGGAAAGCCCTGAACACTCTCAAGGAAGCCCTTGTGGAAGCACCAAGCCTTGGGCTCCTGGACCTCAGCAAACCATCCTACCTTGCTTTATATGAAGCCACAAAGGGGGGAATCCACAAACCTCTAGACTGGGAAAGCCCACAGAGGAAAGCCTTCAAAATGATCTTTCAAATGTCATTTTATGGTTAAACTTGATTTATGAAAAAATGAAAGTTTAAAGTAACTAAGTTGTGCTTCTGTGTCAAACTATTCATGTCTGCCTATTTGCTCAGTATATACCTTCATACATCAGAATGATAATATCAAAATAACAAATAATTCTTAAAAGAGCTCTATTCAAGTTGTTAAAAATTAAATATGTGGCTATATGTATGATAAATATTCCTAGAGCCCAAATTGGGCTAAAACAGAAAAGTCACATAAAAATCTAAATATAAATTTAATTTAAAAAATGTAGATCTGCCCCCTCTTAAATGCATAAAGTAATATCCATTGGTTTTAAGGTAAATTAACCAGTCTACATGGTTGTGGTTAATTATAAAGAGTTTGTAAGAGCATCTTCCAAACTAAAGCATTTGAATGGCTAGTTCTAAGAAGCCATTATTAACCAGAAACCTAAATTGATGTTAACGGCAAAAAGTAACTTCATAGCAGTGAAACCATCTGGAAGTCACCTCAATGTGCATATTCAAGTGGTGGTAATGAAAAGTTACCTTAATTCCATTGGAAATCTTCAGCTTTCACTTTAAAAATGGAAAAAGTAGTTTTTCCTCTACTGCTAAACTAATACCTGCTAATTAATGTCTTCATTGTAGAAGTATAGAAGTAAGAAACAAAGTACTAAAAAGGTAAGTTAATTTAGTATGTTACACATTGCATTGGAAGTGTTTAAAAAGTGTACACACATCAAGAGATAAACTTTAGCTTTGTCAAACTCTCTTGTGAATTCAAACCAGACCTTCAATACACTGCATGTTACCTCTCCATTTGAGCTATTGGCTAGGTTGGTCACTGACCCCTAAAACAAGAAATGTATCTACTACATCTCTGGTTGTGCTCCTAAAGTCAATGGATACTACATTGCAGATTCAAAATCCTGCAGCAGCCAACATTGGCTCAGTACAGCCAAATGTACAAAGGACATTGCCTCCAGACTGGCACTGTTTCATAGTGCTGAAAGGCACTGTGCACCAGGACAGTGGAATACTGGAAACTACTTTCCTAGCTTCTCTCTAACGGTGCTGCAGCTTCTGTGAAGAATATACCAAGTGGAGCAATGAATACCAGAGTACTGTGAGTAAAACTTAAACACAACTGGCATTATAGCCTACTTCCATGGAGAGATAACACATAAAGTATTGCACACCTGAAACTTAAATCTATTAATTACAGCTCAAAGAAAAACCTATGCACTGAAAATTATGTTAATTAGTATTAAATTCTGTACCTATATCCTATTCCCTCAATCTCCTAATACTTATAGTGATAATCCTATTAGATCATATGCAGAAAAACATTGAACATGTCAAAAGTCCTGTAAACTTCAACTTCTGAGTAGTTAATGAACATGTCTATAAAATAAAGAAATGGCCACCTTGCCTGAGAACAGTGGGGCCAACAGCCCTTTTAATTGAGAAAGTCACCAAACTACGTCAAGGGCAACCTCTCACAGTCTTCACCCCACACCAGGTGAAGGATGTGCTTGAGGCCAGAGGCCACCAGTGGCTTACAGGTAGCCAGTTAATTAATACCAGGCTCAATTACTAGAGACCCCTTAGGTGCAGATAAGGGTGTATCAGGCTCTCAACCCAGCCACTTTGGGCCAGTAGAGGGCCCAAAGTCAGATCCTGAGGGGCCCCTTCTCCACTCCTGCCTTGAGACTCTTAACCAAAACTACTCAAGCAGGCCAGATTTTTAAAATGAGTCTCTTGTGAGCCCAAACATTGAATAGTTCACTCATAAAAGCAGTTTTATTAAGGAAGGAATTTAAAGGACAGGCTATGCAGTAGTTTCTCAATTTGAAACCATAAAGGCCAAAGCTCTTACCCCTGAAACTTCAGTCCAGAAGGCAGAGCTGATTTCCCTTACCCAAAGTTTAATGCTAGCAGCCAGGAAACGGGCTAATATTTACACAGACTCTAAATATACTTTCCTTGTCCTTCATGCTCATTCTGCTGTATAGCAAATAAAACTTGCTTATTAACAGTAAGTCACCTATTAAGCAGAGGCAAGAAATCCTAGACTTACTAGAAGTTGTATTGTTACCTCAAAAAATAGCAGGTATGCATCGTCCTAGGCATCAGAAAACTCTGCTATAGAATAGGGAAATCCTAAAGCTAATGCAGCTGCTAAAATACAGCACAAACCCAAGTTTCCCTCCTACCCCTTATTCAAGCACCTGTACCAGTACTTAAAGTTCCACAATACACCCAAGATAAACCAACCAGGGCAGCTAGCCTGGGATTCACCCTGGAAGCTGATGGGTGGCTTCTTAAGGATACTCAAGTCTGCCTGTGAGGAGCAGGGCAGTGAAAAATCCTTCATGGACTTCACTAAGTCACTCATCTGGGGAAAGATGCCCTAACCAGCTTAGCCAAATGGGTTTTCAAAAAAACAAAGCCTGGTAAAAACAATCAAAAAATTACCAGAAGTTATTCAATTAGAACCAAAATGTAAACAACTTTACTCTGCAGTTCTGATCTCTCCCACAGCTATTAAAGTCAAAAGAATTTACAGCTTGGTGCACTAATCCGAAGTGAAACCAGCTGCCCAAGGAAGTGCCAATTTACCAGAAGCACCTGACACAATGTACGAATGCCAGTCCCTAGACAGCCTGAAATACCTCTTCAAGAGAAAAGCTAAGTAGTGTCTATGTCAAAATCAGTTGTTCCCTCTAACTCTAGTCCAAATGCCTATTGCTAGAGGGAAGATAAACCAAACATCCCTTTAAAAAACTGTGTCTGTTTTCATCTCCTTTAACTTAACTAAAAAAAAACACTGCTTCTTCACATTCTACTGAAGGAAGAATACTGTTTCCCACCAACTTTTGGAAAATACAGCCTTTGCAGGCACCTGACCTTTTCTACTTCTGTGATCCAGTGTTCCCTTACTGGGACGATGTATTCTCAAAATTCTAATCAAGTTTATTTCTTCCAGAATCGACATCTTCTTAGTCATATGAAAACGTCATCCAGCTTCACCCAGAATGCCAGATCTTTCTTTCTCCAACAGAGACAGAAATAGCAAGAGACTTTTACACCTTGTCAGGTAGGGCCTACTGCCCCTAACCAGGAGGAAGTAACTACAGAAAAAGAAAGATCATCTCCCTTCAGCACCCCTTTAAAATTAAAGGTGTAAACTCTCTGAGGGGGAAATGAAGCAGGCTAGTAAAATAGAAAATCAATAGATGGATCTGGAACCTGGCAAAAAGCCCATGCAGACATCAATAGCCCCCAAGATGGCTGCTAGAAGACTCTCCCCAAAATTCTGCCGCTTGGAAAAAGACTTCCTCTGGAAGCCAGGAGAAGCCCTGGATATTCCCCCAAAAACTTTATCATTGAGCCCTCTTGGAAGATTGATGGGAAAAATAAGCAGCCTAATAAGTGAACAGCTGGAACTCTTCCCATGCTCTCATCATACTTCCCTGCCTCCTCCCCTTAATAATAGCTAGGGTATGCACTTTGATAAATAATGCAGCAAAAACACAAACAGCCGCCTACCTTATGGCCCTGTACACATACCAGCCAGTTTAAGAGAACTCCAACTATAGTAATGCCAAAGCTTA
Organism: Dasypus novemcinctus; assembly: GCF_030445035.2. Taxonomy (NCBI): domain Eukaryota; kingdom Metazoa; phylum Chordata; class Mammalia; order Cingulata; family Dasypodidae; genus Dasypus; species Dasypus novemcinctus. Next base: position 38,995,310 of record NC_080704.1, read on the forward strand.
ATGAATTTAAGCAGGCATCAAAAGGGGGAATGATATGGGCTGTAAGTATATACAAGAATGATAAGGGCTGTGTGTGTATTCAAGCTTGTTTGGCTCCTGGAAAAGCCCCTAGGCCCCAAGAAACTGAAACCATCCAACAAAGAAAGTCCTTTAATGCCAAAACACCTCCTGACCTGGCCCCCAAATCCTCTGCATAAAAGGAACCTAAAAACCCTGCTCAGGGCTTGGCTTTTGGACACAATTCTGCTAGACCCAGATGGCTGTTAATAAAATTTCCTTCTCAGAGGAGTCTCACATTCTAGTCTTCAATACTTCAATCACTGATTCCTCTTGACTACCACAACAACACCATAGCATGGAAGGTCAACTTTTCAATGTCCCTTCATTATTGTAGATCCCACTGGCAGTCACACATCTGATCAAGTCATACATTGAAAATACCAATATTTGAATATCCTTATGTTCCAAGATGCTATTTTCTACCAAAAATTTATAATTATTGAAAGAAAGGGTGAGATACAAGGGACACTGACTTCATATATATTTTCCTGTAAAGTCTTTGTAGAGCAAGTTACTACAATAGTGTGTCATGTAAACACAGTTTCAGGACACAACAGACAATTTCAGAAAATGATCCCTTTATTATACAGAATAAACAGTCTAGAAAGGGCAAATCTCTTTGTCACTTACATAGTCCAAAAGTGCAGGGGGGAAAGGTCCATCATGGCTGGTGTACAGAGGTGGCCAAAAACTGGTCCAGTTTGGGGTTAAAGATGGTAGGTTGGCACTTTGTGTCAGAGAAGAGACCAATCTACACTGTTTGAGTGTGGTCTTTAACCAGCTGGTAGTGGGGGTGGACCTGCCACTTAGAATTCCTGTTCTGCTAAGCATCTCTGGCTGCTAGTTCCTGGTTTCCAGGCTTAACGTCTGATGGGGTCTTTTCATTAGATTTAACATCTCCTTCAGGTTATGAAACAGCACACAGTACAAAAGGAGGTGGGGGTAGTGGAAGGCTAGAGGATGGCCTCTTAGCATGTGTTCGTGACTTCCCCAGAGAAGGAAGTGGGAGTAGGTAAGGTCTGGGCAATGTAACACATGTGTGTGACTTCCTTAACCTTCTTGGTCAGCTTTTTGTTATTAGACTTAATTAGCCTTCTACAATCTAGGAAAAGTGGCTGGAATGGAAAAAAGAAATGGCCATCAAGTCAGAATGATGTTGATAAGAGACAAATTAAGAAATATTGAATCCAATCAATAAACTTACTGAACTAGATTATCTCAAAAACAGGCAGAGTAGGAGCTCATGAGTAAACTGTTTCTCTGTGCAATAAATTCAGTCTTTATTTAATCTGTCCTAATAGCCTTTTACAGCTTTTTTACAGACTAGATAGGTCCCTGTAGGAGGAAAACAGGTCTAATGCATGGGCTTTAGTAATCAGAGCACATGATGATAATTTTGATAAAAGTGTACTACATTGAAATAAATTTGGGTTTCATGAACACTGAAATCTATATGTGGGCATATGAAAAAAACAAAAGTGAAAAAGAGAGAAAGAAGAATGAGGACAAGAAGAGGAAATGAAGAAAGAAAGAGGAATGTTGAGAAAGGCAGACAGGCTTAGAAAGTGATATAATTTTCCTGTCTAACAGCTTGTCAATGGTAGAGCTAAGATTTGAATCTGGGTCTGATGTCAAAGTCCATGATTTTCCAACTAACCCATACTGCCTCTAGAATTTCTAACCACAGGGGTAATTACCACAACAAAGTGTTCCTTCTATCACTCCCTCTCCCAGAAGCTATTTTCCTAAGGCTTCTGCTATTCCATACATTCTACAAAATCATTATTACTAATTATAATCAAATATTTATTGGAAACAAGTAAGATAAGTAGACCTCAATTGTTTTAGATTCATTTCATGTCCTCAAAGTTTGAATTTTTTTTACAACAGTTCAGTAAAATCACATATTTGAGAATGGTTTTGTTATTCAGATTCTATGGTATTAATATATCATTTTTTATAAGGCTTCCAATCATTCATTATGCAGACTTAAAATCATTGATAATCTAAGTGCTTATTGAAATCCAATTAGTAATTTAAATAATGCTTCACCAGTTTTCAGAGATTAATGATCTCATCCATTATGATGACAGTAAAATGTGGTTTACATCGTAATTAGCATCAATTAAATAGGGAGTGAGCTTTTCATCCATCATGAGGAAAATGACATGAATTTTAATATCATTGAAATGTAAATATTAATCTTAAGTCTATCAATTGTGTTGATTAAATGTCCCCAATACTCAAAATATACGCATTCAATTTTGTTGATAATTCCTTGCTGGGCAAGGATGTAACACATTCTTCAAAAAGTGATCACCTCTACTTAGAAAATTCATATATTCATTTATTTGCTAGTCGACCACTTCCAACTACTTATTAAATGACATACTTTGTGCTAGGATCTCTTCTTGGTGCTGAGTTTACAATGATGAATAAGACAGAATAGTATTGGGATCTTTGGCACTGAACTTATAAATAAACAAATAAACATGTACCAACCGTGAGTAATTACCAAGTGCCATAAAGAAAAAGCAATCATTGCATAAGAATCAGGGTGCTATTCAATATTCTAAATAACTGATTGATGAATCAGACTGGACAAACGAGTCCCAGATTTAGATTTGGAGCAGCATCTCGGAAGTGCCCTATTGTGCAATTTCTGGTTCATGGGGAGGTTTGAGGGGCTCCAGGGGTGAAGGTGGGAAGTCTGTACAGCATACTCAAGGGGTTTGGGACAGAGGCTCTTTACTAACTCTAATGGGGTTTTAGTAATACCCCATCACAGTGTGCTACATGGTATCCAAAAATTTAATCTCATAAAATGTGGTGACATGGAATTGTGAATTTAACAAAAAGAATAATTTTTAAACATCCTGAATTTTCAAAAGCACAAAAGTAAAGAGAGTGAAGCTTATACATTGCACAACTGACTCTATATTGACCTCAGAATTTCCCAAAACATCAGGCAGCCATCACTTCCTCTCCCTCCCATTCTGCCCATTCTCAGTATAAGAAGTTTTCCCAGTTGTATTGTATATGGACAATTGTTATGGACAAAAGACAAGAATTGGGGGGAATCTGATTTAGCTCAACTGATAGAGCATTTGCCTACCATATAGGAGGTCCAGGGTTCAAACCCAGGGCCTCCTGACCCATGTGGTAAGCTGGCCCATGCACAGTGCTGCCACTTGCAAGAAGAGCCGCATTGCGTGAAAAAAGCGCAGCCTGCCCAGGAGTGGCACTGCACACATGAAGAGCTGATGCAGCAAGAAGACACAACAAAAAAAGATGCAGATTCCCAGTGCCGCTGACAAGAATCCAAGCAGACACAGAAGAACACACACAGTGAGTGGACACAGAGAGTAGACAATGGGGGGGGGGGGCAGGGAGGGGAGAGAAATAAATTTTAAAAAAAGAACTGGGGATGGCAATCACTAATAATACTATAATCAAAACACACTGTCATGAAATTTCACTCTGCTTAAATAGTTTAACATCTGATATATACTTTAACATGATATATTGAAAAAAAGATTTTTATGTTCTTGTGACTTCTCTTTTATCCTAGTATTATTTTCTGGAGCAACACAGATAAGTAAAAAATTATTATAATGTATTTACTTAATCTTCTTCTGTCTAGGTTAATTTCTTAGTTCTTTCAACAAATTTTCTGTATGACCTGGCTTCCGAAATTTCAGCAATCTGCTATTTGTAATATATCCTCCTTGTTATTAATAAGGTCAAGTATTTGTATAAAGCTCATGAGTCAGGTACTATTCTAAAAGGCTTATGCATGTTAATTTATTTAATCTCACAACAATTCTACAATGTAGAATTGATTGTATTATTATTCCCATTTTACAGATGAAGAAACTGAGGAAGAGAGAGTTAAGTAAATTTCTCAAGGCAACACAAATAGCAGTCAGGCAGACCAGATCTACAGTCTGTTCTTTGGTAAAATGTTCAGAATAACATTCTAGGATATAAAGCTTTGTTATTGTTAAGTTATACAATCATGACAGCCTAACCAGAGGATGTTCTGGTATGAAGGCCAAACAAGTCTGTTTTCTCTTATTTGTGCTTGGCTACTCTTGAAAAATAGGTCCCTGTCATCTTACATTTATGTAAAGATGCATGGCCATCACAAAGGAACAGAGTAACTAAAAACTACTGTTGGAAGCCAGAAAATTGAGTGTGCATCAAAATCACCTAAAGAACATTTTAACACACAGTTTGGTGGGCCTCACCCCCAGGGCTGGGTTGGGGCCTCACAATTTATATTTCTAACAAGTTCCCAGGCTATGTTGATGCTGCAGGTCTGTGAACCACACTTCGAGAAATACTATCCTAGCCCACTTAGGATTGCAGTCCTAATATGTGCGCTTCTGATAACTGTGCAAACCTGCATGTGCCTAGATTTTTTGAGCATGCAAGGAACATTTCAGCCATGAAAACCTGCATAATAAAAGATGGTTGTGCAAGAACAGAAAGCAGTTTGTCCTATAACTTGCAAGGTTCAAAGGATCTATGTGCATGGTAAAATACCTAACATTGAATGACTTATAGTCAAAGAGCAATCACCGTAATGTGCATCATGGCAAGTAGGATCTTGGGAGAAGAAGTGAGTTTACTTCTGTTGGTTATGTGGTGAGGAAGATACACATTGATGTGACTAGTCATATTACATATTACATTTGCTTTCACTTTAAATAGTGTCCATGATTCTGAGAGTCTAAAAATACCACAAGGTATATTAATAGCTAATGATGAAATTGTAGATTGTATAATCTCCACCTTATAACTTGTAGCTAATTGTGTAGCTGTACACTTGTTACTTATTATTGAAAGGCCTTCTTTGGTTAGAGAACAACTACTGTTTTACTTCTTCCCAATTTCTAAATCTAGCAAGTTCCTCTTTTCCACTCCCTTTCTCTTTGTTCAAGCTGGTGAAACAGACAGGAGCCTGAAACCAAGGACACTCTGAAAAGCCTTATCAAAGCGGACAGGAAAAAAATACCAGACCACTGGACCAGCGAAGGAACAAGCAGTTTTGGCCCTCAACTAGGAGACTACTTTTCTCCCCCTCTGATGACAAAATTTATCAGATAATGAAATTTCTGTTCCATTTCTTTTTGTCTAAATCTAATGAAAACCCTTGTCCCATTTATTCAGGGAGGCATATTTGAGACTTAGTCTCCTAACCTCTGAGGGCTTAATAAAACTCTTTCTCTTCTGTGAACAACCTTGTTGTGGACTTCAATTCTCTGCACCAGGCAAGAACCCAGGGAAGTCACAAGGGTCCCCTTTGAATCCATCTTTTGGTGGTTGGTCTGTGTCCTAGTGACCTTAACAAGAGAACCCATTCACAAAAAGCATCCATGAGTGAGACAATATTTGGAGATTAGTAAACCAAGTAAATGTATTACATCAATGCAAAACATTACACATAAATATTAAACATCCTTGTTTATAAAATGCTGTTCACCATGCCAACACTAGAGAATTTTGACTGGCTACTTCACTCCACAGGCTACTTAGTTTCCAAATCCATTTTTAGAAGAAACACACACATACAGAAATACGTTTGCCTTACTAGCATGTAAAGGAGTAAATTATTTACTTTGTTTTCTAGGACAATACTAATATTGGAGCCCTTATGGTGTTTCCTAAACAAGGAAAATTGCTTTTTAAGAGAATCTGGCTGAGATTAGAGTATAATTTTTGACTGATACATACTATATGCACTTTGCAACTACATATCTCATTGTTCCCCTTCATAAGTTATTTGAGAAGTATCCAGTTTTGACTTCTCATTTGACTTCTTTCTACAGTTTCAAAATAATTTCATGATTCAAACTTCTCAAAAGATCTCTCTCTTCCCCCATTTTTTCTGCTTCTTTTCTTTTGAATAGCTTACATTTGTCTGTTTCTATTGGTTGTGTGGTAGTTTGATGCTGTATGTATCCCAGAAAAACATGTTCTTAAATCTAATCCATTTCCATGAGTATGGACCCATTTTGAGTAGGAACTTTTGAGGAGGCTACTTCAGTTAAGGTGTAACCCACCTCATTCAAGATGGGTCTTAATCTTATTACTGGAGTTTTTTATAAAATGAAGAAAGACAAAGAGGAGAAAGCCACAGAAACTGAAATCAAGGAAAGCAGAAAGAGAAGGGAGAGACCAGGAGGTGCTTCCATGTGGCAGAGGAGCCAAGGATTGCTGGCAGCTGGTCTTTGGGAAGGAAGTATAGCCTGATTGTGCCTTGATTTGGACATTTTCATGATCTCAAAAACTATAATCTAATAATTCCCCTTGTTCAAGTTGAACCATTTGCTGGTATTTGCTTTAAGCAGTCTAGGAAACTAAAATAGGGTGTTTTTGCAAAAACAAAAAAACATTTCTACCACATTCTTTTATATAAATTTTTCCATGAAAAGATTCTACCCAATTATCACCAGCTTCTCACTTTTAGAATGCCTGCACCATTCTCAGGATATGGTGAATTTTTGTTGATTGATTCCAGCCAATTTCAGTGCTAAAAAAGAGATTCAAGATATTTTCTTTAATTCTTACTGCTAGCAAATCTTCTTCTGTTATTAGCTAGTAATATTTAAATGCATTTCACTATGGCTTTGAAAATCTTGGGGAAAAAGACCATGTGGTCTCTAGTTAATCTTTTAAAATTATTTTAATTGCTTTCTGTAATAATCATGCAGAAAGGAGAAAACATAAATGCCTGGGGTTAAGAAGTGGAGCATGACCTTCCATATAAAAGGGACCCAAAAATCCTACTCAGGGCTCAAGTTTTTGGACAGGAGTCCCTGAGCCTGGCCAGTTATAATAAATCTTTTTTCCTTCTCAAGAATATTACTGAGTCCTGGCCTTCAATACATGATCAGTGAATCTCTCTGCTTCCACAGCATTTCCTAGGCGCACATCTGGGATCACAACAAAGGCCAGAAATGGCAGCCTTTTGCTGCCCCTTCTGGACTCCTCTGAGGAAGTCAGGAGCGTTCAGGTGAACCCCAAATCTGGGCACTTCTGGACCCCTTTCAGTCCAGAAAGAGGATGTGGGCTTCACCAGAGTCCTCCTGGGGAGTAATCAGACATACCAGAGGGTTTAAAAGGAAATCCTGAGAATGAAAATGAAACTCCACACAGCAGACAGGTAAGACCCGCCCCCCCCCCAGGGGGCATAGTGTCAGGAAAGCCTAACTTTAAACTTGAGAAAAGGAGCCTGATCAGCTCCCAAAGAAGACCTCGGTACCTCCAAAAGTTTGGAGTGAAGCCATCTTCTCCAGGTCTCACAAAAAAAAGGGGGGGGGGGACGGCTTGCTGGCACTTGTGCCTTTATTTTGGCAGCTCTCGGTCTCTCTCTCTCTCTTTCTGCTGACATAGAAAATAAGGTGTCAGTATCCCGGGGCTTTGCAATGGAATGCATCCTGAAAAATTAGTCTGGATTTGGAAAATCTTAGTTACAGAAAAGTGGATTGGTTCTTATAATAAAGCTTGGTCTGAATATGAGTTAAGCAATAGGTCTTTGTTTTGGTGCTGGATTGCAAATGAGCTTATTTTGTAAACAGCAAGAATAAGCAAAGAATCCTGTTAGAAGTTCCCCTTGCTAAGGTCACACTAATTAACAAGCTATAGCTCAAAAATGGCCATACTGGAAAAATGAAAATTATGAGTCAAATTGATGGGCTTTGTGTTTCTGTGTGCCATGGCTCTTTAGTGTTTGTCGGTTTATTCAATGCTAGTGTATGTTTTCATGCCTCTGGATGGTAGTATTAAATTGTGTGAAATGGTGAACTTTGGTTAAGCTGGAACCCCTCCCCTGCCATTAACAAAGGAGTAGAATAATTAATAGTTTATAAAGCAGACCATGAGGTCTGAACCTGCGTGCGCTCCACTTTCTTGCCTCTGAACCCGTTCCTGCCCTTTATGTGCTGCTCTCACCATTTTTCCTCTGCCACATGGCCACAGAAGTAAACTGGGGATTTATAATCTATAGAGGGCAATTATAACTTATAAATCAGCCCTCCTTATCCCTTTTCACCCCCTTCCTCTCTACCTGGAACCCCTGCTCTGTTATTTTCTTCCATTTCTCTTCCCTCCCTAACTGAATAAATTACTGGCCTAACTTACCCGACATGCTCTTGAGATTCATTTCTCCAGCATAGACGAAAAACCTAAATGAAATCCAGTAACATATTTGGCGAGCCAATCCAGGAGTTTAGTGGTGAATGGAAGTATAGCCTATAGTTTGTTTGATGCCTTCCTTTGCTTCTCTATTTTGAGCAGGTTTGCCTATGAATCCCAAAGGTCGTGGTCTCAGGAGGGAAGGGGCCAGGGCTTGGGAATTCTCCAAGTCCACATCTGCACCACGTGCTCAGGCTTGTAAAATATGGCCCCTGTCAGGATGGCTGGGTCATAGGGCAGTGGTTTGAATCATGGCCATGCCAAGACAGAGGTCCCCCAGGAGAGTGCAAGGTCCTGCAAAGCTTTTTCAAACCATTTTAGCAGTCAGTCTTCGTCCTCAGGCTTGTCTGCCATTGCCTTCTCCCACCTTCTCCCCTAGAGGGTCGCATGGCAATGGCAGAGTGCCTAGGGCTTACCCATCCCACCGGGTCCACACCTTTGCAAGCAGCATTCCTATCTAACCACACCCAGCTACCTAGAAGAATGAAGTAAGAAGGCTGCAGGCAAAGCCAAAATGGATGCCATGGGAGTTCCTTTCCTAGGGTGGTCACAGGTTAGGATATCCTTGCATAATTTACCTTTGCCCATGTTTTACCTTTCTATTTCTTGCTACTGAATTTCTCTTCGCAAGTTTGTGTCAGAATGCTTTGGAATGTTTTTAAAACTGTGAAAATAAAAAATGCCATTGTCATCCATGTCTACATAAAATACCATGACTTTAAAATGCTGTTTGACCTAAAGTAAGGGGGAAATGGAAAGGAGAAATTAGTTTATATGGCTACGAGTTTCTAAAAAAGAGTCTGGAGGCTGGCAGAAGGTTTGCCCTCATGCACAACTGAGCAGAGTCAGAGAGACAGATAAAGCAGATACAACCCCCAGATATTGGTTCCTTTGAGGGCTAAAGAGACCCATGGGAGTTATGGTCATGGCCGATGGGGTTAACAACCAGGGCAGATGGCCCCTCTTTGGAAATGGTGTTTATGTGTGATGAATCTGGACTCAGATGGGATCTCCCTTCATAAGACTTTCATGCTAATGTGCTGGAGGTGCAGTTAATGTTGGGGTTTAAGATATATTTAGGGGATTTGAATCTCTGGACTGACAATGTGATAGCCAGATCCTGAGCCTCAACAGACTCCAGCACCTACAATCTGATTTATTGGACTTACCACACTCAGCTAAGATGGAGGTGAAGAAGGACAACCACCACACCATGGAGCCTAGAGTGATTACAACTGAAAATGGGAGGATTGCATCCAGCATCCAGGTGGAATCTGAGCCTCCTCTTGACATAAAGGTGCAATGGACACAACCAATCCAGTGTCCACATAGAAGAGGTGGCATTGGATTGGGAAAAGTGGACATAATGGACAAAGGGTATGGGGAAAGGCAGGAAGAGATGAGAGGTGGAGGCGTCTTCGGGACATGGAGCTGCCCTGGATGGTGCTTCAGAGGTAATCACCGGACATTGTAAATCCTCACAGGGCCTACATGATGGAATAGAGGAGAGTATGGGCCATGATGTGAACCAATGTATATGAGGTGCAGAGGTGCCCAAAGATGTACTTACCAAATCCAATGGATGTGTCATGATGATGGGAACGAGTGTTGTTGGGGGGGGGGAGAGGGGGGGTGGGGGGGTGGGGTTGAATGGGACCTCACATATATATTTTTAATGTAATATTATTACAAAGTCAATAAAAAATAAAAAAATTAAAAAAAATAAAAAAATAAAAAAATAAAAAAATAAAAATAAAAAAAAAAAATGCCATTGTCTAGCAAGGAAGCTATTGCCTCAAACAACAAAGCCTGTTAGCTAGAGCAATCAATTTCTAAGCACTTAAAGGCCTCTTGATGACTGGTTTAACTGAGAAACTACCCGACAGTAAAGCCATAGAACTGAGACTACTCTAAAACTTCTGAAATGGTAAAATGAAAAAAAAACACAATTTGGCTTGATAGCTTCAAGTTAAAATCTAGTCAGCCTGTCTCCCAAGTCTAAAACTGCCTTGGGAATGCCCGGTGGCAGGGGATCTATGATTCCCTGGGGTAGTGGGAATCAGAAAGCAGCCAAATGTTTCCTGAGATTTAACTCAGGAACTTTTGTTTGGGTCAATCAGTCTCAGACCCTGTAATAATCAGGGGTGCCAAGAACCAGAGCAGGAGACTGAATGACTCCCATTCCTCAGGCCCATCCATTCAGAGAACAGTCAAATATCTCCTGGAACAAACGTCTCTGGTGCTTTAATTTGGGGCCACTACTTAGGTCTCCCACCAAGTTGGTTTGGGGTCATTAATCCAGAATCAGATACCCCCAAGAAAAACCTCATGTGCCATCAATTAAAATCAAAGTTCTCCTTGAAATACTAAAGGAAAAAAATTCTTTTGTTTTAATCTGTGCTTAATTGTGTTCAACTTTGAAATCTATTTAACTTTGTCAGATTGCTAGTGTCTAGCAAATCAGATTTAGGGTTCACCTGTTACAAGTTGGATGACAGTGAAAGGTAACCTGGAAATATGTCTTTGAATGCCAATACTACCTTGCTGGTAAATTTAATGCATATCTCTTGAGTGAAATTTATTTAATTGCTGGAAAAGGTGGAAGAACTGCACAGAGCTGTCACTAATAAAATTATTTTAATGACATAATTAATAAATAAAGGTACCCAAATTAATTTTAAGTGAAAATTTTCCAGAAACTAAGAGTTGAAATCATTGTATAAATAACTTTACATATATATAAAAATTAATAACTGAAATTATTAGAGTGGAGTAGATGTAGCTTAGATTTCAGCTATTGTAATAGTAATCTTAAACTAATTTACTTTTGTTCATTACTACTTCAGGTTTATTTAGTGCTTACTATAGTAATAGTAATTACAACTTAAATTTACCTTTAGTTATAGTTATTTTATAACTAACTTCACCTACCCCTAGACTTCAATTATTGTAATAGTAATCATAAACTGAGTTTGCTTTTGCTTATGATTACTGCCACTCTGGGCTCACTGCTTGCCTCTGCTTATGGTTCTAAAACAAAGAAAAATTGTATCTTAACATTGGAAACATTTTAGTTATAAGCCATTAATTTAAGAAACCCACAAAGTGGGGGGGAACCTCAAACCCATAGTCTGGAGAAACCAGCAAAGAAAAGCCTTCAGGGAAATCTTTCAAGTGTTGTTTTACAGTAAAACTTGTTTTGTATAAAGAAAAAAAAGTTTTAAATGACTAAGTTGTATTTCCATGTCAAACTATTCATGTCTGCCTATTTGTTCAAATTGTTAAATATCAAATATGCAGTTCTATGTGTGATGAATATTCCTGGAACCCAAATTGTGCTAAGCAGTATGAAGGGGTCAAATAGAAATCTGAATATAAAAACTATTGAAAAAGCAATTTAAAAAATCCTTGCTAAATTATGATTAAGGCAAATTAAATGATTGTATTATGTTCCAAAACCTACAGGTCACTATGCTTTTAAGATTATTCACAGTTTTAAAGTTCTATCAAAAACAAGAGGTCTTAAGCTTCTGTAAAGAAAATTTTAAAAAAGAGAGAGAACATTCTTCTTTTAAACCATAACAATGTCAACTTGTTTGGTTTGATTGTTGTCTCTTTGATATGTAGAATACCAGATTAATAGGTTAGCATTGTATATATTGGATCTTTAAAATGATAAAGGCTGTAAGTTAGTGTTTAATAAAATTGAGTTTAAAAAAATGTATATCTGCCCTCTCCTAGATGCATAAAGTAAAATTCATCAGTTGCCAATTATAATCTAAGGTAAATTAACCAGTCTATGTAATTGTGTTTAATTATAAAAGTTTGTGAAAGTATCTTCCAAATTAAAACATTTAAATGGCTAGTTCTAAAAGGCCTTTATTAATTAAAAATCTAAATTAATATTAATGGCAAAAAAACACTTTGTAACAATAAAACCTGTTTGAAAGTCACCTCAATGTGCATATCCAAATGGTAGTAATAAAAAACTATCTTGATTTCATTGGAAGTCTTCAGTTTTCATTTTAAAAATAGAAACAATGATTTTCCCCTCTACTGCTAAAATAAAATACCTGTGTAATTAACATCTTCATGATAAAAATATAAAAGTAAAAAGCAAAGTACTAAAAGTTCATTTAATATATAACACATTGCTTTAAAAGTATTTTAAAAATATATTTAAAAAATCGAGAGATAAACTTCAACATTGTCAAAGTCTCTTATGCATTCAAACCAGATGTCCAATACATACAGGATACTTCTCCATGTCAGTTATTGGCTAGTTTGGTCACTGACCCCTAAAACAATAAAAAATATCTACTAATCTCTGGTCATGTTCCTTAAATGGGTGGAAACTGCTTTTCCAGTTTCAAACTCCTGCAGCAGCCAACAGTGGCTAAGTACAGCCAGATGCATAAATGGATATCATCTCCAAACTGGCACTGTTTCAAAGTGCCAGAGAGTGGTAAAATCTACTCCCTAGTTTCTCTCTGGAGTCAATAGTTCTGCAGCTTCTGGGAAGAACATACAAAGTGGAGCAGTAAATGCCAGAATACTGTAAGTAGAACTTAAACACAATTGGCACTGTAGCTTGCTCCCATGGAAAAATAATGTGTATGTCATTGCAAACTTGAAGCTTAAAGCTATTAATTGCAGCTCAAAAAACATACATGCATTAAGTAATACATTAATTAGTATTAAGTACTGTACCTATATCCTATTCTAGATATATGTCTGGTAACTTTGATAATACTTCTAGTAAATCATATGCAAAAAAATATTAAATATGTGTTAAAAGTCCTGATCAATTTCATTTTCTGAATAGTTAATGAACATGTCCATAAGATAAAAATAGCCACCTTACCTAAAGCAGTAAAGCCAACAGCTTTTTAATTGAAAAAGCCACCAAATTAACTTGGGGGCAACCTCTCACAATCTTCACCCCAGACCAGGTAAAATATGTGCTTAAGCCCAGGGCCACCAGTGGCTTACAGGTAGTTGGTTAATTAATATCAGGTTCAATTATTAGATACCCCCGAGGTGCAAAGAAAGATGTATCAAACTCTCAACCCAGGTTTCCCTCATACCTCTTAGTCTAGCACCTGTACTAGTGTTGTAGAATTTGAGAGAAGTTCAATTACTTGAGTATAGAGAGGCCAGGACTCAGGAATGATTTTGAGAAGGAAAAATGGTTTATTGACGGCCGGCCAGACTCAGGAACTTTCTGTTTGAATCCCGAGCCCCGAAGATTTTTTAGTCCCTTTTACAGAGAGAGGAAAGGACAAATGGTCCCTTTGTTTCAGTTCTCAATAGGCTTGAATTAACATATATTTCCACATCTTAGTAAGCTTTTAGCATGGACCTCAGGCTTTCGATAAGCTTTTATCATATTTGCTTTGCATTTCCCCTGAATACTTAAAGTTTATAGACCTTGCATTGTTAAACTGTCTCCTGCTCACCAAGGGCAGGACTGCAACCTTTCATCATCCCACACCCACAAGTCACAGTTTAGGTTATCTCTGAAGAGACAAAGAGCCTGCCACCCATAGCCCACATCACTAGTACCTAAAGTTCCATGGTCTATCCAGGGTAAACAAGTCAGGGCAGCTAGCTTGAGGTTCACCCTAGAAACTGATGGGTGGCCTATTAAAAAGGCTCAGATCTACCTGCCAGGAGATGTGCAGTAAAAAGTCCTTCCTGAACTTCACAAGACACTCATCTGGGGGAAAAAAATGCCCTAACCAGCTTAGCTCAATGGGTTTTCAAAAACAAAGCCTGGTTAAAAACAATCAAAAAAATTATCAGAATTTGCTCAATTAAAACCAAAGTATAAAACCCTTACTCTGTAGTTCTGATCACTCCCACAGCTATTAAAGCTAAAGGAATGTCCAGCTTGGTTTACCAATACTGAATAAAGTCAGCTACCCAAGAGTGCCAGTTCACCAAAAGCACCTGACGAAACACACGAATGCCAGTCATCGGACAGCCTGGGATACGTCTTCAAAAAACAAAGCTAAGTAATGTCTATGTCAAAATCAACTATTTCCTTTAACTCTAGCCCAAATGCCTATTGCTAGGAAAAAGACAAACCAGACTTCCCTTGAAAAACCTTGCCTCTTTTCATCTCCTTTAGCTTAACTGAAAAGAGAAATGCTCTTCTCATTTTTCTCCTCTACCATAAAAACTAATATTAACAATTGATGCTTAATCCTGCTGTCTATTACAATTTCTTTCTGGGGTTAAACAACAGCATAAAATAACTTTATATATATATATATATACATATATATAAAAATAACTTTATATATGTGTGTGTGTGTATATATATGTATGTATGTATGTATACTATTCCCCACCAACTTTGGGAAAGTACCACCTTTGCAGGCACTTAACCTTTTCTACTTCTGTGGTTCAGTGTCCACTTAGAGGAAATATGTATTCTCAAAATTCTAATTGAGTTTATTTCTTCCAGAATAGGCATCTTGTTGGCCATGTGAAAACTTCCTTCAGCTTCATACAGGATGCCAGATCCATCTTCCTCCAGTCAAAATACAATAACAGAGTTTTTACACCTTTTCAGGTAGGAACTACAGCCCATGGCCAGCAGGAAGTAGCTACAGAAAAAAGATCATCTCCCTTCAGCACCCCTTTAAGATTAAAGGTATAAACTCTCTGAAAGGAAAATAAAGAAAGCTAATAAAATAAGGAATTATTAGTTGGATCTGAAACCTGGCAGAAAGTCCACATGGACATCAGTAACCCCCAAGATGGCTGCTGGAAAATCCCCACCCCCAGGATTCTACTATCCAGGACAAAAACTTCTGAAAACAAGAAAAAGGCCCACCTACTTCCCAAGAAATTTATCATTGTGCTCTCACTGGGGAATTGATAGGTGGGGTAATCAATCAAAACAGCAAACAGCTGAAACACCTCCCATGCTCTCATCATACTTCCCTGCTTTCTCCCTTTAATGATAAAAAGAGTACGTACTTTAAATAAATGATGTGGTAAGAACACAGACAGTCGCCCACCTCATAACTCCAACAATAGTGATGCCAAAGCTTAACAAGTTAAGCTTGCATCAAAGGGGGGAATGATATGGGCTGTGTGTGGGGCTGTGTGTTTCTTTATAAATAACCTGGGTTGTGTGTGTAAGCTTGCTAAATTTAAGATTCCAGCATAAGCCATGTGTGCATGCAAACAATAAAAACTGGAGCCCTGCCTCTCATAACCATGCCAACCACTCCAGTCTGCCTAGTTCCTGGAAAGCCAATTAAGTGATATAAGCTCTATAGGCTTTGAATATTCAGGGCGGATTCAGGCTAAATGTGTTAATTCAAGCTTACCTAGAATGTGGGGGATATGTGTTAATTCAAGCTTATCTGTAATGCGAGGGATATGTGTTAATTCAGGACCTATCTGATAGGCAGACAAACACCTAAAACTCTAAGAAACTAACAAAGAAAGTCCTTTGCATAAAAGCACCATTTGACTCCCCATCCTATATCTTCTATATAAAAGGAACTCAAAGATCCTATTCAGGGCTCAGGAGTCCCTGACCCTGGCCAGTCATAATAAATCTTTTTTCCTTCTCAAGAATATTACTGAGTCCTGGCCTTCAATATGCAATCAATGAATCCTCTGCTTCCATAACAGTCTTGCCTTGAGAGTAATGTGTAATCCAAACATGTGAAATCAACTTTTAAAAATACAGCTATTTAAAGATCTGTAGAAAAATTCTAGTGATTCATTCTTTGTACACAAGTAGAGATGAAAGATGACTTTAGTTTTGGGGCTTCACATTCATGGGTGGTATAAAGAAAGTCTTTAGTTTTAAACTCGTTGGAGAGAACTAATTGCTTTTAAATGTAAACATTTGGAGGAGGAAAAAAAACTAACTGAACAAACATTTTAAACAGAGAGAAAAAGAGTAAGGGAAAGATCCATTTATGAAGCAGCATCTGGATAAAAATCATTGTGGGAAATTCCTCAGTAAAGGCACCGAGTCCACAGGTCTCCCTTGCTCTGCCTGTGTACTCCCCACCTGCTACTTGAGCCACCCTAGCCCATCGTACTTCCCCTCAACCCCCGTGGCACCCCTCTCTCTCTCTCTGTAGGACCTGTGAGTAATAAACTATCTTTTCTGCACCTGACCTCCACCCGGACCCAAATTTAAAATCCAACTTAATCAGTTCGGCACAAATCAATACACACAGTTTGAATCACTAGTGAAATACAGCCAGTCATCTTCTCACATATTGTTTTAAGACTAACCATTGTAAAACTAACACATCTTATTTTAAAACTAACCCCCCCTCCCCAACACTTGTTTATGAGTAGTTACAGGCAAAGCAGAATTTAAAAGTGTTTTTGCACTCTGATGTCAGAATTTCTTTTGATTGCATTCTGTTAGATTTTAATAGCCTGCAGCTGTGTGAATAGAAGGGCTACCTTCTCCTCTCTCCAAAAAACAAACTCTACATGGTGGATGTTAATTTCTTTTAGTCTCTCTTGGAACAACCAAGTAAGAATATAAAATCATAGCATTTAGCCCCAACTTCCTTCCACTCGCTCAGTTCTATAGGAACAATAAATTCACCAGAGGAACACTATGGAAAAAAACATGAGATTCTCAAAAGGCGAATTTCTGAGGTTACTGTGGCAACATGATATTTTTAAAGCATTGCAATACAATTTGACCTGAAAGAGGATACTCGAGGTGCTAAAGCCTATTGATTGCTTTGGAGCTATTATACTTTAGCTACCCCTTCTGGGCTCTTTCTTATGATTGTGAAACCACATCTAATAAAAGAGTGTTAAGCCTAGATATACATTTAGGCTAAGCATCCAGTTTAAGTAGTATATGGGTTGCATAGGGAAAAGATTGGAAAATGAAATCTAAGTTTTAAAATTGGATTTGTGCATTGCTTTAAACTTTGATGTAAACTTATATTAACTACCTCTTTTTGCCTCCTATTCTCTATAGTTTCTCTTGGCTGTTGGAAAAATATTTTTTAATACTACCCTTTTTCTTATTTTTCTGCTTTCCCTTCTTTGTCAGGTTGGGGAAAACATTTCTGTTCAAGATCATGAAGTAATCACCAGGCTCTGCAAAAACGATCCTCGCGCTAGACGGATTTTTTTTTCTTCTGCCTGACTAAATGTTTTATGTTAGGTAAACTACTAAATCTCTCTGTTCTTTTGTATTCCCAACTTGCAATTAGGGATAGTTCAAGAAGAAAATGTGAAGAGGAGAACATGCTTCATTACTTCTGGTTAAATATAGTAAAGTGGGAGCATTTTTTCTATACATTCTCTCTCAAATATCTCCAAAAGTAAAATGTGAAGAACAAACTGGAGAACAAACAATATAGCAAATAATTTCTTCAGTCCAGTGAGACAAAGAGTGAGAAGTCTGAACCAAAACAATGCTGAGGGTTGCCAGTGCCACATCACACCTTGTAAAAATAAAGCATCAACACCCTGAAGGACATAACCAATGTTCCATTTATTAGGACAACTTGCGATCTGGGGTTACAGGAAAGGTTGAGGAGGTCCCTGCAGAGGCACCAGTATGATAACACAAATCCACAGGGCAGGGCAGTTGAAGAAAAACATGCATAAGCCATTTCTCTTGTTTACCAGGAAAAATGGGGTGGGTGAGTTTAAGTTAGCAAAGCAGGGAAGGAGGTCTTTGATGCCAAATGCCAATGCAGGGAGCCATCTGTTCTAAGGAGCTTTGTACCCAACATCTAAGCAATATATGCTCCCAGGATAAAGAAAATAGCACATTTTCAGAACAGATGCAAAAGAAAAGCTCAAATAGAGAGGGTGGGCTGCTCAGTTCAGTCTCACTTCCCTTCCATTATTCTTCAACCTGTAGCATGCCCTAATGAATTGGAAAGTAACCAACGCATTACCTAGGGATAATAATGGAAAGAAAGATATAGAATAACATTTTAAAAAATGGAACTGCCCAAAATAATACAAGAATATTTGGGACAAATTGTTTTGTATAGTCTCAAAAATATCAAAGACAAAATGATTTTTTTTTGAGAAAAGAAGAACTTAAAAGGCATATAGGCATAAATATTCACAAAAGAGATTTTTGCAGGCTAGAGGAAGTCAGAAAATCCTCTCCCCAAAAAGGTAGCTATAAATTTGAACAAATAAAGAAATTTTTGTAAAAAAAACAACAAAAAAACTTTTTCAGCACTTGTGAAATTAACCAAAGGCATACAGAAATCTGAGCAGGGTTAGCCAGTGCAAAAAAAAGCAGTAAGAAAAAAAGGAAGGAAGGAACAGAGGGAGGGAAGGAGCAAAGGAATAAGGAAAGAAAGGAAGAGCAGAAGAAACACCCAGATTTTGAAAGGAAGAAATAAAATGATATTTATTTGTGGATGCAAAGATCCTATATGCTGATAATCCAAAAAAATCCAGAAAAAAAATAACTGGATCTAATAAATGAGTTTAGTGAGTTTGTAGGGTACAAGATCAAATTACAAAAATCTATTGTACTTCTAGATATTAGCAATGGTTAATCTGAAAATGAAGTGAAGAAATTCCATTCACAAGTGTATCAAAAGGGAAAAACAATTTAGAAATAAATTTAGCAAAAGAATTGTAAGAATTGTGCACTGAAAACTGCAAAACACTGTGAGATATGTTAAAGAGCATCTAAATAAATGGAGATGTCTATGAATTAGAAGACTCAATATTTCCAAGATGGTTAATCCTCCCCAAACTCATTTATAAATTTGTTAATTCATTTCAAAATCCTAGCAGGCATTTTTGTCAAAATTGACAAGCTTATGGAAAAACAAAGGAGCTAGAATTGAAAAAGAAA
The DNA here is from genome assembly GCF_030445035.2 of Dasypus novemcinctus. Taxonomy (NCBI): domain Eukaryota; kingdom Metazoa; phylum Chordata; class Mammalia; order Cingulata; family Dasypodidae; genus Dasypus; species Dasypus novemcinctus. The sequence continues at coordinate 39,014,418 of NC_080704.1, forward strand.
CAAATGTTACCCACTTTCAAAACTTAGTATTCAGTCGGCAAACTTGGCCCAGTGATTAGGGCGTCCATCTACCACATGGGTTCAAACCCTGGGCCTCCTTGACCCGTGTGGAGCTGGCCCATGTGCAGTGCTGATGCACGCAAAGAGTGCCGTGCCGCGCAGAGGTGTCCCCCGCATAGGGGAGACCCACGCGCAAGGAGTGCGCCCTGGAAGGAGAGCCGCTCAGCACGAAAGAAAGTGCAGCCTGCCCAGGAATGACGCTGCCTACATGGAGAGCTGACACAACAGGATGACGCAACAACAACAAAAAAGAAACACAGATTCCCATGCTACTGACAACAACAGAAGCAGACAAAGAAGATGCAGCAAATAGACACAGAGAACAGACAACCGGGGTCGGGAGAGGGGAAGGGGAGAGAAATAAATAAATAAAATAAAATAAATTAAAAAATAAAAATTAGTATTCAGTCACAGTAATCAAAGCAGTGTAGTATTGGTGCAAAAATAGGCATATAGATTAATAAAACAGAATTAAGAGTACAGAAATAAATATTTACATTCATGGTCAATTAATTTTCAACAAAGATTGGACCTCTACCTCACACCATATACAAAAATGCAAAAACATACTATATACTAAATGGATCAGACCTGAACATAAGAGCTAAACCATAAAACTCGTAGAAGAAAACTTAGAGGTAAACTTTCATAACCTTCGATTTGGTAGTAATTTCTTAGATATGACACCAAAAGCACAAGTAACAAAAGAAAAAATAGATAAAATGGACTTCATCAAAATTTAAAACTATTGTATGTCAAAGGATTAGTGAAGTGAAAAACAACCTACAGAATGGGAAAAAATAAGCACTTGAAAAAATGCTCAACATCATTGGTCATCAGGGAAATGCAAATCAAAATCCACAGGATGGAGGAGTAGAGTATGGATTAGAGTGGACTTACTGATATTCTACTATGGAACTATTGTGATTAGTAATGGAAGAAATTGTAGCATTGATGTGGAGAAAGTGGCCACAGTAGCTGCTAAGGGTAGGGAGAGGGAAAAAGAGATATGATGTGGGGGCATTTTCAGGACTTGGAGTTGTCCTGGGTTGTACTGCAGGGACAGATTCTTGACATTGTATGTCCTTCCATGGCCCACTGTGTGGACTGGGGGAGAGTGTAAACTACAATATAAACCATTATCCATGTGGTGCAGCAGTGCTCCAAAATGTATTCACCAAACGCAATGAATGTGCCACGATGATGAAAGAGGTTGTTGATGTGGGAGGACTGGGGTGAGGGGGGTGGGGGGTATATGGGGATCTCTTATATATTTTGAATGTAACATTTAAAAAAAATAAAGAGAGGGGAAAAAAAGCACAATGAGATACCACTTCACACCCAGTCTGGTGGCTATTATTAAAAAGAAGAAGAAAGTAAAAATTGTTGATGAGGATGACAGAATTTAGAATACTTATACATTGATGGTGGTATTGTAAAAGAGTGCAGCCTCTGTGGAAATCAGTTTGGTATTTCCTCAGAAAGTCAAACATAGAATTGCAACATGTGAAGTTTGGAATATTTTTCTGAGTCCCGCCAGAAAAGATCATGTTCTTAAACCACTCTATTCCTGTGGGTGTGGGACCCTTTGATTGCATTAAGTGACCTTTTGACTAGATCTCATGATTAGATCAGTTTAGGGCCTTTGATTGGTCTAAATCATTGAGGCATGACCCAGGGTGTGTCTCTGCTCTCTTGCAGGGATCTTATATAAACTGAGACCTAGAAGCAGAAACAGACAGAGAAAGAGCTGCCATTTTGTCCCTGTTATGTGAAAGAGAGGACTACAGAAAGACAAAGCGGTCCTGAGAGGCTGAAAGAGGTCCTGGAGGCCAGAGGCTGTGTATGATGTAAATCAGCAGAGCATAGAGGCATCAAAAGAGGCCCCTGAGAGGCTAGGCCCACAAAGTAGCTCAAAGCTGAAGAGGAGATACATATCATGTGCTTGATTGCCCACAGCTGAGTTTGAGAAGAAAACAGCCTGGAAGAGAAGACAGAGACCCAGACAGAAAACCACCAGTTTGTTTTGCTACATGGCAGGATTCCAGGATCTGCTAGGAGCCAAACTTTGGTGAAAAAGTATCTCTGATAATTCCTCGATTTGGACATTTTTGCAGCCTTGGAACTGTAAAATTTTACCCTGATAAATCCCCATTATAAAAGTCACGGCATTTCTGGTATTTTTGCGTTGGCAGCTATGGCAATCCCACTTCTTGGTATACACCCAAAGATACGAAAGCAGGGACTTGAACAGGTATTTGCATATCAATGGTCATAGCAGTATTAGTCACATGAGCCAAAATGTGGTAGCAACCCATGTGTCCATTAATAGATGAAGGAATAAACTGACAATGCTTAATTTTACCTCAACCCTAAGATTGTAAATATTAGCATGGGTTAACAAATCCCCCACCTATTGTGTTACTAACCGAAATGGTCTTAATATCTCTTTAGCTGACTAAAGTTTAGATATCCTTCTCCTTGTCTCTAGGCCCCTGGACTCCCTCACCTTGGGCCTTTAGTATCCAGATAGAACATGTTCCACTTTCACCTGGCCAGGACAGTAAATTCAGGAGATAACATCATATAATGGACACACCCATTGCTTGACCTCCCCCTCGAATACTTTTCCATTAGCTCATCCCAGTCCTTAAACACTCTCTTGCCCTCTACTTCAGGGGAGTTGAGCCTTCTTCTCTCTCTCCCATATTGTGGAAACTTCTGATCACTCTTCTCTATTGTCTACAGCTTTGAGTATAGTTATCCTTGCCTATTTAACATTGTCTGTTGCAGGTCTTTTTTTGACATAACAAAATGGTTTTTCTACATGCAATGGAATATTATTCTACCCTAAAAGGGAATGCATTCTGAAGATATTATGTTGAATTAAATAACCCAGTAACAAAAATAAGTATTGTATGATCTTCCTTATATCAAATACCTAGTATAAGCAAATTCTTAGAGACAGGTAGACTATAGGTTACCAGGGGACAGGTGCTGAGGGGGGATGGAAAATTATTGCCTAATGGGTTCAGAGTTTCTGTTTGAAGGGATGAAAATTTGGGGTAATTGATATTTTTGATGGTAGTACAATATTGTGAATGTAATTTATACCACAGAATTATATACTTGAAAATGTTGCAAATGGGAATTTTTTAGCTGTATATATGTTACTACAATAAAGAAGTTAAAATAATATTTTTTTAAAAGACCTGTTCAAGTCCCAACCCCTGGAAATTTAGGTGTGAACTCATTTGTAACCAGGACCTTCAAAGATCCTATTTGGATGAGGTCAAATTGAATCAGGTTGTCACTTAGTCCAATATGGCATAACCTTATAATCAGAGGAAATTCAGGTATAGTCAGTTGGGAGAAACTCAAGGAGACAGATCACTCTATGGGTGCATTGCAAGAAAGCCATCACCACAAACACTTTAGACTTTGGAGAAAGCATAACTCTGATGGAGTTATTTGGACTCTGAGCCTCTAGAACTGTGAGACAATAAATTTCTCTTCTTTCAGCCAACCCATTTTGTTTATTTGTCATAAGCACCCTGACAAACTGAGACAGTTTTATTTACAAATATGTTGGTAGAGTAAATGAATCTAACAAAGAAAGCAAAAACAGAAAACCACATGACCCTGGGCCATGAGAGGGAGGAGGACTAAAATGTTTTACCTAAACTTGGTGAGAACTGGAGCCTTGGAAGAAGGATCCCCTTTAATATGCATATGAAACAACTGGGATTTAATATAAATGAAGATTCTGATTATAAGTTTGGAGTGGGTCAGGCAGTCTGCATTCCTAACAAGCTTACAGGTCATCATGCTGATGCTGAAGATGCTGGGCCAAGGACCATACTTGGAATAGCAAGGACCTAGGGACTCAACCACTGTAGAACCTCAGGAAGGCAAGGAAGAAATGGAAAGAATAAACACCCCAGTCTCTCTCTTCTACTGTCTCCCCACCTCCTAGAGGTGCCTCCCCATTTTCTAAACTTAACTAGAAGCCAAGGACAAGGAAGTTCAGATGATATAATCTAAAAGGAGATTCTTCCTGGAACTCAGCAAAGAGAGCCAGGGAATATATAGGACTTTAGATAGTTTATTCACAAGCATCCAGTTATCAGCACTCAGCTGAATTTGCAAGAGGGTCCCTGTGAAGTTCTCTGAGGTTCTCTCTGTTCAGCTCTCTCTTCTCAGGTACTGTGTCCTGTGAACTCTAGCTGTCTTGTTTTCCCCAGACTATCATCTCCATCTCAACTAAATGTGTCTGCTGAGTTCCTTCCCAACTCAGATTTTTGGTTATTTCCAGGTTTGGGTTAATTTCAAGATTGTCCATGGTTAGAAATTTCCAATATATTGCCCATTTGTTGTTATTTCATGCAAGTGGATAAATCTAGTCCCTGCTAGGACTATGTACTCCATCTTGCTCAGAAGTAGAAATCCCTCACATGGATATTGTTATTCATTTATTGGTAATTCAGAAGTAGTCTTGTTTACAGAATCATAATTTTGGTATATAGCTTAAGTCTAATGGTATAACCCCTTCCCCCATACTTCTATTTTAAGAATTATGGTGGTGAATGCATAAAGGATTGTTGTGATGGTTTGAAGTAGTGTGTATCCCAAAAAATCATGTTCTTAAATTTAGTCCATTCCTGTGAGTGTGAACCTTTGATGAGGCTACTTCAGTTAAGGTGTGACCCACCTCAATCAGGATGGCTCTTAATCCTATTACTGGAGTCCTTTTTAAATGGAATGAATTCAGACACAGAGAGAGAAAGCCACAAGAATCAAGAAGCTGAAATAGAACCCTGAATGGAAGGAAGAGACAAGGAGACACCACCATATACCTTGGCATGTGTCAGAGGAACCAAGGATTACCAACAGCCAGCCCCAAAACACCACAGTCTTTGGGTAGAAAGCATCACCTTGATGATGCCTTGATTTGGACATTTTCCAGGCCTCAAAACCTTAAATGAATAAATTTCCATTATTCAAGCCAAACTATTTCATGGCATTTGCTTGAGCAGCCTAGGAAACTAAAACGATTATCTTTTAGAAATTAAAAGTCAAGATTATATTACCATTTCAACTTTATTATTTAAAAACAAGCAGTGGTAGAAATATATTGATAATTGTACTCCAAGTACCTACATTCCCATTCTAGTCTTATTTCCTTTATTGTTTTGCAAATTCTTGATCTTCTGTGCAAGTTTACTTTGTGACCGATCGTGGTCAAAGATAATTCAAGATGTCTAATGGTTATATGTAAAATAAATTGAAAGAATGTAATTTAGAAATAGTCCAGAAAGATAAAGTCAAAACAAAGAAAAGAACATTTCTTAAAATGTGAAATAAGTCTCATACAAAATTTCAATTTATACAGAGGGAAGAATAGTGGATATGAAGATTATGGAGGCACCATTCTGGAGTGTTGAAAATGTTCTGTATTTTGATTTGGATGAATTCATTGGCATTTATATACACAACACCTCATCAAATTGTATGTTAAACTTTTGTGAATTTTATTGTATAGAGGTTATGTCTCAATTGCATGATGTTATGCATGTTTGTTTTATATGTTCACAACTTCTACTATACTCTTATTGTTTATATGTATGAAAAATACACTTCAATAAATAGTTTTTAAAGTAAAAAAGTACTTACCATAGGTGGGCCAGAAATTTACTTCTAAGCTTTCCAGCAGTCAAAACACAAAAAATGGTCCTCCATTTAATTTCGTAAACCATTGAATAAAAAAGATATAATGAGGCATATTGCATCATAATTAACTGTATCCTAGTTCTCCAAAATATTTAGAAGTCTATAACATTGTATAGAAATAACTGCTTTTGGTATCTTTGTTCTGAGGAAGGAAGCAAGCAAAGTATGTGGTATAGATTCAGTTATATAAATAGCAATGTATACAATTAATTGACCAAACTTGATAAATATTATTTCTTGTGCCTTTGAAAAGCACACTCTAAAACAATGTTCTAATTCTGTTGCAGGAAATAAAGGGTCATAGTCATCCTGGGAGCAAACAGGAAATGATTCATCAAGCTGTTGTAGAATATATTGAATGGTCCACAAAAATTTCTTTCCCCTTTCTGGGAGAGGTACCTTGAATCATAGGACTCATAAAGAGCTGTGTAAAACTTTCTGCAATTTTTCTGATATTACATACCATATTACACATTCATGAAAGCTCCCTTATCATTTTTAACCTAACAAGGAAGAGAAAATGTTTATCAATCAGATATGGCATGGCCTCTGTCGAATCACCTATCCACACAGGCAGAACAAATGGCTGGAAAATTGAAAGATATAATTGAAATAGACCAGCCTGGAGGATTTATAGAGTTATAAAAAAAGTATGGCCTCTTAGAATAAATGTGAATACTTGTGTATTTTTACATTGATACTTCATTATTATTACTATTATTTTAAGTATTATTATTTTAAATAATAAAATAAATGTTTTAAGTAATAAAATATTATTTTAATAATTAAAAACAGTCAAATTACTTTGTAGCTTGAAAGTTAGTAGAAAGCCACTGCTTTAAACATAAAAACACTTAGTCTGAAACTATTCCTTTTCCTTTCAAAAGAGTATTTTTGCAAAACTATTCAATATTATTTCAATCAATGAGCTATTTTACCTTTGGGCAAAATTTATAAAGAGCAGTAATAATAAAAGGCATTTGAGGGCATTACTTCAGGCTAAATTGCAATGTTCTTCTTGTGTAATTATGAACTCCTCACAATCAGGGAATCATCCTTTTCTTCCATGGTCATTTAACGCCATACCTTAACCAGGCTGAATTAGTCTGTGGTTTGCCATGTAACATAACTTCAAACAATCACTGCAAAAATTACAACTTAACTAATATCTCTAGATTCATGGAACCAATTTTAATATAAGTTAGACAAGTTGTTGAGAAAATTTCTACCTAAGTTTTTCCTCTTTAATGAAATACACTGTGTCATAAGATATCTTTTTAAAAATTGAATGAATTTTAAAAGCCTTTCATTTGACCTCTATTATACAGGATTTTTTGTTTTGTTTTAGCTTTGAAAGAGGTTAAATGCTTCTTTCCTCTTAAAGACAGTCTAAGATATTTCTAAGTTATATCATATAAGGTTGTTTTTTCTTCCTTTAAAAGAGTATAATAAGTGGTCATAAAAGTACAGAGGCTTATTAGTTTCTTTGGGAATAATTTTCCCTCTACTCTTCACATATAATCACAAGTAACATTAATTAGAATTTTGTACATGCATTAGATGGGAAATTTACCCTCCTAAAGTTAGGGGAAAGAGTGTTTTAAAGAGCTAATATCTATAAGATGGTCAATGTTCACCATTTCTGTTTAAACAAGTGCTTGCTACTGACCAGAAGCACAATAAGAACAAAAATTTTATTCCTAATAAGTAATGCGATTGCTCTTTTATTCTCACTTGCTTCTGAACAGAAGCCTTGGGGTCTTCCTGAGCAATTTACAGGTTACAATAGTTGGGAAATATCTAAGAGTAGCCATCGTGATTGGAAAAGAAATGCTTTACCACATCATTTACCCTTAAGTTTCCATAAGTTTCCAAGTGAAGTATTTGCTACTTATATCATCATTGGTCTTCCATCATATATGTGCATAAGTATGTCTCCTTAATTATTTCTAAAATATCACTTTTATATTTTTACTAAGTTGCTTAAAAGCCTTTCTTGTTCTCCTAACAGCCACTGATCCCATGGATTATATATTCAATCGGGAAAGTGGGAAAACGTATACACAATTAACTGCAAAATTATTATTTACTTACCATTGTGATGGGTTCTATGGAGCATAAAATGCAATGTGACCATTCTTTCAATCAACATGTATTTATTGAAATCCTACTATGTGCTAGTCACTATTGGAGACAACCATAAAAAAAAAAAAAAGACAATCTCTGCCCTCTTGGAGCTGGCATGTTAAAATAAATAACAAAAAACTAATATCCTTTCGGAAAGAGATAGAGTGTGTGAAGAAATGAATCAGGGTGAAAAGAAAGAGTGATTGGGGGAGGGAAGGGAGAGAGAATAGATCTTCTCTATAAAAATTCAGAAAAGATCTTTCTGAGAAGGTGACATTTGAGCAAAGACCCAAGTGATGAGAAAGAGGGATAACACTTTCAGATTGAGGAAGAGTACTCCAGATGGAGTAAGCAGCAATATTCTACAAAGAAACGAGTACATTTTCTCATATATATTAGGCAGCAATAAGCATTGATTGCTAGGCAGATGTGCATTTCTTTAACAGGATGAATATAAAAAATATTCCTAGGCAGTAAGTGAAAAAAAATCCATGAGCTCCTCAGAAATAGACTTCTGCAACTGACTAAAGGGTATTTGAAAAAATCCATGAAATATTTAATGCCCTAGTGAATTTAAAATGTTCAATCAATATCTACCAAATGCCTATATACCATACTTTTTATTTCATTCATCTACCCTGTTCTGGAAACAGCATATGACTCAATCTTGGGAAAGGAAAATTACTATTCTTATCCTGGTTTTAAATCTTACTAATGGTGTGAGTTTGAGCAAGCCATTTCCCCTCTCAGATTCTCAGTTGCTTGTTATGTAAGAAAATGAATACTAATTCCTAGTCTACTGAACTTACCAGGTAGCTATGAAGATTGTGACAGTTTGAATTTGTTGAATCCAAAAAAAAGATTGTTTTTTTAATTAATCCATTCCTGTGGGTGTGGGGCTCTTTTGATGGGACTACGTCAGTGAGGCTTGGCTCAGGTTGGGTGTCTGCCCTCTTCCTGGAGCTTTATATAAATGGAAACAGAGAGACACACACACAGAGAAAGGAAGCTGCCATTTTTGACCCTGCCATGTGAGAGAGAAGTCGAGGATCACTAGCAGCCAAAGCTTAAGCACAAAGCTCCCAAGAGGGTGGGCCCACAGAGCAGCTGAAGGCTGAAGAGACAAGCCATATGCCGGACAGTCCACAGCTGAACTCAGGAAGAAAGCAGAGCAGCTGAGACTGAGAGAGAAGGCCTAGAAAGAGACAAGCCCTATACCTGGTTGCCCACAGCTGAGCTCTGGGAGACGGTAGATTCTGGAGGGGAAGGCAAGTGCGTTGGCAGAGATCAGCTGTCATCTTCAGCACATGGCAGGAAATAAGGATCTGGAGTAGCTGACTTTGGTGAGAAAGCATCTCCGATGGTGCTTTAATTTGGACATTTCACAGCCTCAGAACTATAAGTTTTTACCCTAAATAAAATCTTCTTAATAAAAGTCAGCCCATTTCTGGTACTTCGCATCAGTTGCCTTGTGGCAAACTAAGATAAGCTGGGCCCTGAGCCTCATCAGAGTTGCAACTCCTACTCTCTGGTTCATTGGACTTACCCAGGTCAGCTAACAGGGAGGTGCAGATGGTCAACTACCACACCAGGGAACTGAGAGCGCCTACAACTGCAAGTAGGAGAATTGCATCCATCATCCATGTGGAATCTAAGCGCCCTCTTGATCTAGAGGTGGTGTGGACATCACCATCCCAGGGTCCACAGGATGGAGGAATAAAATATGGATTAGAGTGCACTTACTGATATTCTACTATAAAACTATTGTGACTAGTAGTAGAAGAAATTGTAGCATTGAGGAGAAAGTGACCACAGTGGTTGCTGAGGGCATGGAGAGGGAAGAAAACATGTGATGTGGGGGCATTTTTGGGGTTTTGAATTGTCCTAAATGATATTGCAGGGACAGATGCTGGACTTTATATATATCTTGACATAACCAGCTGAATGGACTGGAAGAGAGTATAAACTACAATGTAAACTATAATCCATGTGGTACAGCCATGCTCTAAAATGTATTCACCAAATGCAATGAATGTGCGATAATGATGAAAGACGTTGTTGATGTGGGAGGAGTGGGGTGGGTTGTGAGGTATATGGGAATCTCTTATATTTTTTAATGTAACATTTTTTGTGATCTATGTATCTTCAAAAAAATACAATTAAAAAATGATGCAGGTGGGGGGTGGTGAGTGGGGTACATGGGAACCTTTTATGTTTTTTAATGTAGCATTTTGTGTGATCTTTAAAAAAGGAAAACTAAAAAATTAAATTAATTTTTAAAAAATTTTAAAGTAAATGAGATAATAAATGTGCAAAATCACATTATTCAACAAAAGACAATAGAATCTAATTTATTTATACCAAATTGGCATTTCATAAAATTTATAACAATTACAAATACATTGATAATATTTATTGAGCAACTACTAAGTGCCAAGACTCTTCTTTGTACTATGGATATAGCAGTGAAGAGGAAGAACAAAATTCCTGCCCTTATGGGGTTAATATTCTAGTGGAGAGGTCAAACAATAAATATATGATTAAAATATGAAAATGATGATAATAATAATACAGAAAGTGATAAGTGCAGTGAAGAAAATTACAGCAGAGTAGGAAGATGATTTGGGCTGGTGTAAGAGTGAATTTTCTAATTTAAATTAGTTGGTCTTGGAGGAAATCACAGAAGGGAGATGAGGGAGGAAGTCGTGTGGACATCTAAAAGAAGATTACACCAGGCATCCAGAGCAAAGATCTTGTAAAAATTACAAGTTGGAGTGTTCCTGGCATGTTTAAAGAAAACTAATGAGGCTGGGAACACTGGATTGGAGTGAGCTCTGGGGAAAATCATACAAAATGAGGTCAGAGAGCTAATAGCAGGCCTGAACATAAAGGCTCTTATAAGACCATGTAAAGATTTTGATTGGGATGGAAATCCATTGGAGAGTTTGAGGAGAAAAGTGAAATAATCTGAATTAATTTTAAAGAAATCACTCAATTTATATATTATTCTTTTACTTGATATCTTATTTTTGTCATTCCAAATCCTTTGAAAAATAAAGCAGGAGAATACATAAAAATAGAAAAAGATAATATTTAATATATGTTGAATACTTTGGACAGGGTACATGTCCAAATTTTTCAAAGAATCTTTTCAGAAACCCAGGGAGTAGGTTCTAGTTGTTAGCCCTATTTCATAAACCCAGAAACTGAGGCCCACAACTTGCCCAAGATCACATAGCTGTTAAATTGCAGTCAGGATTTGAAGACACATCTGTCTGACTCCACAGCCAATTCTGTTACCACTCAAATATAGTCTGATGATATGGGAAAGCAGAAACAATTTATAAATGCATCTATCTTTATTTTAGTGATGTTCATTGAATGTACATACATGCATCCAGTTTTCTAAGATACATATTTTTTCATTAATATTTGCACTCCTCCACAACCAATCAATACTTATTTCTAGATGATGAAGTAAGGATATTTTCTTTTAGATGATGTTACAACCCAACTGCTGAAGGGCACAAGTTGGTCTAGCCATGAGACCAAAGAACACAGATGGCATTTAGGCATAAGCTTTATTGGGATTTATGGACAGGAAAGAATCTCTGAAGGTGGAAGTTCAGAGAATGAAGATAGCACTCCTCAAGGCGATGAGAAAATGAGAGGTAATATATAAGGGTTTTCAGAACAAGGACATTACATAGAGTATGAGAACAGAGTTCCTGCTAGGGTCACATGAATTGTACACATGGGGTGTGATGATTTTTCATTCCACTGGTAGGAAGAACATTTACCAAGGATGTTTACTACTTCGGGAAGATTACAGTTTAAGATAACATCTATACATTCACTCCTCTCTGGGGAGGGATATTAACATTGAACTTATGTCTAGGTCACACAGGTGAAGAAGTGCTGAGGACTTGGGGGAGGTGATGAAGCAGGCTAGATAGGGAATCAATAGATGCATCTGGAACCCGACAGAAAAACTGCTGCCATTGAACACTTGTTCCTCGGTAGCCCCACGATGGCTGCTGGAAGACCCTGACAAGAACTCCCATTCGGAAGGAGATTTCCTCTGGAAGCCAGGAGAAGCCCCAGATATTCTCCAGGGGCCTTATCATTGGGCCCTCCTGGGGGATTGATGGGTGGGGTAATCAATCAAGACGGCAAATAGCTGGGATTCCCCCTGTGCCATTAGCGAAGGGGTGAAATAATTAATGGTTGAAAAAGCAAGCACAAAGGCCTTTTGCTCTCTGTTGCCTTCGCCGTGTCCTGGTACCTGTTCATGCCCTATTCTGGCTTCTTTGCCCCTGCCTGGACCAATACATAAGTAAACTGGGAATTTACCCTCTATAATGGAGAATTGTAGTCTGTAAATCAGCCCTCTTTATCACTTTTCAGCCCTTTCTTCTCTACCTAGAACCCATGATCTGTTATTTTCTCCCATTTATCTTCCCTCCCTACCTTAATAAATTACTGGCCTAATCAAAGTGGCTTGCTCTTGAAATTCATTTCTTGCAGCTTAGTCAAGAACCTAGACAAAATCTAGTAACAGGGGGGAGGGCCTTGGTCACCGCAGATGAAAATATAAAAAGTGCAGTCATATTATCTTCCTTTACACTTAAATACTAGTCATTCAAATCCAAGTATGAGCCTCGACTTCCTAGTGAAGATTTTTCCATAAATGTCAGCCCTTAATGATCTCCCTTTCCTATAAACTTTTAAACTTAGAATTGGTGCCATTCAGATTTATAAATAACTGTTCTCTAGTAGAATTACTTGTGCTTAGTATATTTCCTCAAATAAGTAGCAATCATCTTAACAGTGAAAATTATATCTTCTATTTATTTTGTGCTATATTCAAAACAGGGAAATTTTGTGTCCAACAAATATCTTTGATAAGAGTGCTTAACAGTATAAGAAATTATTCAGATGGTTGTAAAAATTGATGGCTCTTAAGGCCAAAATTCAAGAAAATACATAAGCGTTGCAGTATAATTTCATATTATACTTTGCCATGCAATCCACCAGCAATTCTGATGATATATTAATTTCTTATTAAAAATATTATTTTGGATAACAAAATAATAACAAGTCACTGTTCAAAGACTACTTTAGGGTCTTTCAATGTAAATTGTAAACTCATGAACTTCTGATGTTCTTGATCTGGGTTTTGCCATTCTACTTGCAAAGGGAAGTCATTTTCACAATAGCAGGGAAGACTATCTTTGCTGGAAGCAAATGAAAACAGATTGACTTAAAGACTCTTAAAGAAAAATTTCAAAGCAATGTTTGAATAGTATTGAAAAATTGTCAGAGCCAGTTTTCAAGCTTCTACTAAAGAACCAACACTATTTCCTTGACCACAGTGAGGAGATAAGTAAAAGTTGTATGGATTGTATACCAATTTTATTTTGTAATAATTTAAGTGAATAAAATTTATGTACATTATCAAACCTGATTTTTAATTATATTCTTTCAATTGCAAAAACAAAGAAATGAGTTGAAATTAAATTCCCAGGTTTAATAACATTCTTTTGATGCCTTTATTATGTCTGAAGTATAGGTGTTAAGAAGCATATGATATTTACAGTTAAGTCTTTATGCAGGTTTTCCTTAACCAAGCAAGAAGAAATGACAGGCCTCACTGGACTTGATATTGAAATTATCTTTTTAAAATTCTCAGTGTCTTCCTCCAGTTATTATGTGCAGAAAATTATATTGAGGTGTTTGGCAAGTGACTGGCATATTAGAGTTATCCTAAATAAAATTAAATAAATGCTCAGGCCACATATGTATTATTAAGGTCTTGGATAAATAACTATTATGAGGCTCAAACTTCAATTTATTAAATTAAATTTTTGAATCTGAAAATACTTGAAACATATTAGTGAGGAGATAGATTCTTAAAAAAATATTACCAGTGGGAAAATCATAACTGATTTCTCATTTCAAATAAGGTAAGCTGAGCGATAATTTTTCAGAATTATAAAACAGAAGTAAAAGCACAGAATGTGTAGGTTCTAACTTTGAACATCTAATCTTTCCTAACTGATTTACAATAGCTGATGCAACATCTGAGTATTTACCAAGCTTTTGACTGAATACCTTTAAAGTTGATTTTTTACTATATGAAAGGCATTTGTTATTCCTTGTTTGCTAGGGGAGAAGATTAAGCAGATGATAGTGCCTTTGGTTACACTGAAAATCTACATAGCCATTCACTAAATGGAAACCAACCTATTGCACATGAATTTGTCTTGCCAAGATGGAGTTAATCATTTGCTTTTGAGATGAATGTGGAAACTAAGCATTTGGTGGCTGATTGGTATGCCAGGGTTGCTGTAAATAGTATGCTGTAATCATCCATCATTCTTAATCTTTTTCAGAAGAATGGAACACAATGAAAGCCTAACTCCACAGCCAAAAAAAAAGTCATAGGACCTACGTGAATCTGGTGGTTGACAGAATGATGAAAACAACAACCACAGCTATAACATCAACACTACAGACAATTACTGAGCACTTACTATGTACCAGACACTGTGATCAGAATTTCCCATGTGTTAACTCACATACTCTTCACAACACTATAAGATAGGCACTATTTTTATCATCTTGGAAGCAAATAACTGTTTCAGTGCCACACAATTAACAGCAGATTGTGTATTAAAACCCAAATTCTGAAACCCAAGTTTCAAGGGTCTGTGATTCATACTCAAGACACAAAAGAGTGCTTGAAACACAGTAGGGGATTTAAAATGGTAAGTGAGTGTGATTAAACACTATCATTATCAGTACATTAAAAAAGAACAAATATCTTATTCTATTGAGTGTTTTCCTATTATGTGCAGGTGACTTAGATAATTTAAATCATTTCCATATTTCTTTTTCTATGTTCAAGGATTCCCTTGTGATTAGTGCCAAACCTGGAGAAGATGGCAGGAGACTGAGAAAGCCCAGAATACATTGTGGAATTGGGTTTACTTGTCAGAAAAAGATTTTTTGTTGTTTTTTAAAATTTTTATTTATTGCTTTCCCCTCCCCCCCGGTTGTCTGTTCTCTGTGTCCATTTGCTGTGTCTTCTTTGTTCGCTTCTGTTGTTGTCAGCGGCACGGAAATCTGTGTTTCTTTTTGTTTCATCATCTTGTTTGTGTCAGCTCTCCGTGTGTGCAGCGCCATTCTTGGGCAAGCTGCACTTTCTTTCGCACTGGGCGGAGGCCGGGGTTTGAACCGTGGACCTCCCATGTGGTAGACAGACACCCTAACCACTGGGCCAACTCCGCCACCCCAAGGTTTAAGCACCCTCTATGTTAAGCCCTGAATTAGATGCTAGTGATACAACCAGAAAGGGTAACAATAGAAAGGGTCCTTGCTCTCTGGGAGTTCACAAAAGAACTTTTCTTTCAAAGGTCTTTGTTAAAACACTCCAATTCCAAGATAAATTCAAGTTTACAAAATCCCTTTCCAGGGAAATTATTATCAAAACAGAGTATGTTTCCTTTGCCTAAAATGCCCTCATTTCTTTTTATCTTGGTGAATACCTAACCTCTTCCTACTTCACCCTTCAAGAATTTGCTTAAATGTTAATTTTTCTGAAGAGACTTGCTGAATAACCACTCCCTTAGTAATACAATTTTATTATATACATTGGCCGTGTTGCATACTACATTACCTCTTTGAAGATTACCTTAGATTACTTCTTTGAAGGCAAGAGTCATCCTTCTTGCTTAAACTAGTGTCTTGTTAAACTTCTCAAACTGAGGGTATGTAAATCCTGTAAATCACCAGGGCAATTCCAGCTCTGTGAATATGTGTGCAGCAAAGTGGCTTCAGTAGCCCAAATGCAGTCCTCTGGAAAAGATCCAAAGGGGCTGGCTATTGGAAAGAAAAGTACACTAAAGGGGTGGGGAGGTATACATGGTATATGATATACATGGTAAAAAAGGAATCTGAGGCATTTGGGTAGAGCAATGATATTATTTGCTACAGTGCTCAATATTTGTCTCAGGAATTCAAGGATAAATGATCCATTCTTGATTCAGGCCAAGGCTGTACACCCAGAAGAGTCCCCATGAAGAATCGATGGGATAGGTGTCAGGGTTTAGGTATGGGTGAGAAATCAGACAAGGCCAATTAGACTATTAAAACTGTTCTCTTTCAATTTAATGCTTCTTTATTCAATTTCCATCATATAATCACCAGCTCTCACCAGAGTTCACTGCCAGCTACAAAGGGTGCTGCAAAGGAGCAAGTACAGAAACAGGAATGGTATCTGACACAAGCAGTTCTTGATCTAGTCTAAAGAGCTGAGCATCACAATCTGTGTCCTTGGCCAAGCATTCTCCCTTTTTATCCAGCAGAAATGAAAATTATTCTGAATATAAGTTGAATTTAGAGCCATATCATTTCTCTCTGCTTTCTATTGTGCAGTACAGTTCTCAGATTTCTGTTAGCTATAGAACTCCCTATCCAAACTGTGACTAACCAGTTGAGCCCAAGTCTCCTGGCGGCTTGGCACAACCATAGAGCAGTATGCATAATGTATTATGCAATGTAATACTCACAAAGCCTCTTGACGAGGCTCAACTTCTCAACTCCTCAACTCTTTCCTACCATGAAGCAGACTCCAAATATAATACCTCATTCCCTAAGCTTAGCAAACCTGCATAACAGTAATTTATCAGCTAAGACTTTGTGAGCAAATAGTGATGTTATCAAGCAAAGTCTCGCTGCCTGACATGCAGAGAGGCCAATACTATGACATCGGGCTTTTGAGAAAAGAAAGAGATTTAATGCAAGGTCAATCAGCATTGAGATGGAAGTCAAGGTTCAAATCTTTCTCCCCAATCTGAGCATTGAAGGAAATTTTATGGGAATGGGAGGTGAGAGGTAGGGACAGAAGTGGGGAGGTTTGGGCTTGGCATAGTCCAAATGCTTAACTGTAGAGATGTCCATATTGGTAGAGTGGATTTTAAGCTGGATCTTCCTTATTGAAGGACCTCTCACATTTGATCTGCTTCTGATATCTCCCTGTCCTTGTAATCTTGTTTCCAAGGGAGGTGACCTCTGTTTCTGTATCTCAAATGTCATCTAAAGGACACGAGTCAGTGTATTCTGCACATGCTCAGCTTATATGCTCAGTTAAACAAGCTCAGAAGAATAAGTTGCAGGAACAGAGGACATCCCCCCACAAACCAGTGTTGGCCTGCCCATAGTTTCAATGACAGTTCAGAATGTAAAAGATCTGGGCCTGAATATTTACAGTCACAAGGCCCTAAAGAGTCCAACTCAAGGTACTATTAGAGGACTTCCTCACCCAAAGTTAGTGGCCACGTCTTGAAGCAAGATGGTGGACAGCCTCTGCCTAGTCTCTCCTTCCTTCTTCTTCTCAAGGTTTCTTGGGTCCAGCTTCTTCCAATTTCAGCTGTAGGCTGGCATAGGGCTTGTCTTTCTTCCTGGGGCCACAGGATCAAAGTTCTCTTCCTTGTAATGACAATGTTCTTGCCTCTGGCATATATGGAGCTCTTTCTCTTTTCTCCTGTATCTTCTTCCGTGTGTCTTCTTGAGTGAGTGTCTGTTTCTTTCAGCCCACCAAGGGGGTGAGGACTCAACCCTGAGTCATGCCCTATTGATGTGGCCAAATCAAAACCCTAATGCTGATTTGATAAAGTAAATGTAAAACCTTTGAATTTAACACAGTCAAAGGGTATCACGGTCAGAGGAACAAACCAGTTTACAAACATAATATCTTTTTTTTTGGAATTCACAAATAATATAAAACTGCTAAACCTGGGCTCAAATGCTACAGCATATCCTACATGCTGAAGACCCTGTCGCTGGAGGCTGCCAGCTAAAGGCAATCTCCAAAGCAGATTCTCTCTTGAAGGGAGATCTGAGTAGCTGCCATACCTCGCCAGGTATTCAGGTGACAATGTAGTATAATTGAAAGCAATGGATTTTGAGCCTGTCCCTTACTTGCTGAGTGTGACTATGAGAAAGCCACTGAACCTCGCTGAGCTAGGAGAAAATATTTAACAGTGCCTGTGCTAAAATAATCAGTCCACGAAGCTGTCAACATTCACTGTTCCAGGACATGGGTTCCAACAATGGGGTGATTACCAAGGTTTTTTTCCTCCTTTCTCCATTTTCCTGGTCTGATTCTTTCATCTGCTTCTAAAACCATAATATACCCATTATGAAAGCACTTACTTCTTTATTTTACTTCCTTGATTTCCCCAAATTTAGTGTAGGCTAACACTTTTGGTTAATAAACGGCATCAGCCAGGACAGGTTTATGCTGCAGTGACAAACACTCTATCACAGTGGCTCAGTCATTTTAATGCCTGGAAGAGTGCTGGTCATAGTGGCAGAGGTAAAAAGAAGATATGGTGAAACACGCATTCACTCTTAGAATTTGGTCTAAGAAGCGACACACATCATTTTGCCAAAGCAAATCATATGACTAAGCCTTCAGCAAAACAAAGGAACCCTCCTATAGGGTTATTCAATAATAAAATCTACTACAGAGCTGCACAGTTTTCATACCTTCAATCTAGAATCTGAATGTCATTTTTTCCTTTTAAAGTGTATTCTGGTACTAGCATTTCAGTTTGTACAGTCAACAGAAGCTTAGAAATTAACTGCATGTGTCTCTTTTAAGAACTCCTTACTTGAGTTCTATCATTTGTTTGCCTTCTTATCACTGCAACACCTTAGCAAATATATTCTAATGATACCGCTGGCTTTGTATGAAATGCATTAATCATTCATGCATTTTTGATTGGCTTCTCTTCTTCTTGCAGTATACAGCAGCCAAACAAGGTCACCACTATAAGATTCATTACAAAGTATCTTACTGACAATTGATTTTTCTACTTTTAAAATCTTATTGTGATATATTAGCTTATGGGTTTTTTTTACTCTGTTTTCTAGGAGAAAAAAAAGTAGCTCAATATCTGTTCTAATTCTGTGATAATCAGCTGTTACAAAAAGAAATTCATAGGGAATGGATTCTTATACCTTCATATTTCTCTAGTATTAAATATGAGATAGGTTGATAAGGCTGCTGGATTAGTTCAGAACACTGACTGGTCCCAGCAATTATTGCCACTGGTACTAGTAATAGTTTTATATTTAGCAAAAATATAGTAAAGTTTTATATTTAGAGTAATGTAAAATTGTATTTCTTCCTTTCCTGGCCTCTTCCCATTTTTCATTAGAATACCATGGAATGCCATGTTAATCTTGAGTACAGAATGCTAGTAGAAGGTTAAAAAAAATTCCAAAGATTAATTTATATAATATAGTGAACATTATTCTACTAATGTGTTTGGGGGGGGGAAGTGTATAAATAAAAATTTTGTTCTGCAAGCCTTAATATTTAACTTATTAAGGAGATGTTTGAAAAGTTTTCGTGATAACGTCCTTTGTTAATACCAGTTGTCATCCCCTGGTATATTTAGTTTGAAAATTTTATTTTGTCTTCTGCTAGAATTATAACCACAGTTCTCAGACTACGCTCCAGGGCATCCCTTAGAATACTAAGAGATTATTTAAATTTTCAAAAGAAATGCAGCAATATCTGTCAGACATTGTGTGCAAACTATGAGGGCAAGGTAGTTCATAGTTTCATCATTATATTATCTGACTTTAGTTATTACATTAGAGCTTTGCAAAGCTGGGTTTTGACATTTGTGGTTTTAAAAAGCAAGTACTGTACAAAAATCAATGTGGAATAAGAAATGAGGACGGTAGTGTCCAAAATGATTCCATGGTTTGAGAAGGTATGCAGTGCCCAATAAGGGTGTACATCTTGTGGTTTTATATATATGGTAATAGAATAAATTTTTTTAAAAAATTCATGGAACTCCACTACACAAACAGAGAATGCTAAGTTAAACCAAAGACTATAGTTAACAGTACAATTACAAAAATGTGCTTTCACCAATTGTAACAAATGTATAACACCACTGCAAGGTGTTAATAATAGGGTGGAATATGGGAATCCTGTATTTTATGTACAATTGTTCTGTAAACCAACAACTTCTGTAATTAAAAAAAAGAATGAAATAAAATTCTAGTTTTTCTTTTAATTTTTTGCATTACTTTCTTCCAAATGGCTGCTAAATTGTTAGCATAGAAATACGTATAAAGATGCTTGGACATAACAACCCAATAAATGGAATTCTTTTATAGGTATTTGGGCCTAGAGGCCCCATGAAAACATCACTGAAACACTAAAGGCATCCTAATATAAGAAAGTTTGGGAACCTCTTGAACTATGTGAATTATCTCCACTGGAATATTTGAATAAGACAAGGGATATTAGAGTAGCAAATTTGTTTTCAATGTACTCAAAATATCCAAAGCACAAGCAACAAAAGAAGAAATAGATAAATGGGACCTCCTCAAAATTAAACACTTTTGCACCTCAAAGGACTTTGTCAAAAGGGGAAAAAGGCAGTCAATTCATTGGGAAAAAATATTTGGCAATCATGTATCTGATAAGAGTTTAATATTCATGATAATAAAGAGACCATACAACTCAACAATAAAAAGACAAACTACCCCATTAAAAAATGGGCAAAAGATTTGAAAAGACAATTGTCCAAAGAAGAAATCCAAATGGTGAAGAAACACATGAAAAAATGTTCATCACTAGTGGTTAGGGAAATTTAAATCAAAACTACAATGAGATATTATTTCACACCTATTAAGACTGGCTACTATTAAAAAGTTGGGAATATGTAAACGTTGAAGATGATGTAGAGAGATAGGAACACTTATTCACTGTTGGTGGTAATGTAGAATGGAACAGCCACTGTGGGGGATTGTTTGGCAGTTCCTAAAGAAGTTGAACATAGACTTGCCATGTGACCTGGCAATATCATTACTAGGTACATACTCAGAAGAACTGAAAGCAGTGACACGAATAGACATCTATCTGCACACCTATGTTCATAGTAGCATTATTCACAATTGCCAAAGGTTGGAAACAACCTGGGTGTCCATTAATTGATGAACAGATAAACAAATTGTGGTGCATACACACAATGGAATATATACAGCAGTAAGAAGAAATGAAGTCGTGAAGCATATGACAACATGGATGAACCTGGAGAATATTATGTTGAGTGAAACAAGCCAGACACAAAAGGACAAATACAGATTGCACTATTAGGAACTAAATATATTGTGTAAACTCATGAAGTTAATAATTAGATTATAGATCACCAGAAAGTAGATGGAGGGTAGAGAATGGAAAGCTGAGGGTTAATCTGTGCAGAATTGGTAAAATGGTGTTTTTAAATATTTGGAAATAAATAGAAATGGTGAAAGTACATCACAATGTTTGTAACTAGCAGAGTTGTTACATGGTATGACAGTGGTTGAAAGGGTAAGTCTAAGGTCATGTATATTACTAGAAGGAAAGCTAAAAAATGTAACATGGTACTGTATCACATAGTCAAACCTCATGTAAAGTATGAATATGGGTGATATTGCATATATAAGACTATTTTTTTGCAAAATATACATATACATACAGTAGAAAGAAGGAAACAATAGCAGCTACATGTGGCAGGGGAAACAGATTGAGGTTATGTGTTTTGTTTGTTTTTTTGTTTATTACTATTATTATTATTGGAATAATGAAAATGCTCTAAAAATGATTGAAGTGATGAATGCACAACTATGAGATTATACAGAATGCCATTGATTGTATGCTTTGGATGTATGTATGCTTTATTAATATGTATCAATAAAATTGATTTGTTATAAAAAACTAGAAGGAAAAGCTTTTGTTGTTTCTGAATCCCATCTAATACTATAAATCATATATATTTGTCTATGTTAGACAGCAAAAATATTTATGAAGTTCATGAATTCTGGCTCATGAATGCTTCCTTGATCAATTGTTTAACATATGTGATTTTGACCAGTGTAGTAGACACTGATGATTACTTAACCCAGCAACCTGTCTGCTTACCACCTCCACACATACACACAACACAAAGAGGAGGCAAACATGTAGCATTTAAGTGGGGTCAGACCTCCCCACCCCAAACCCAGCTCCGGATCTGGGACTACCCAAATTAATATCAGTATAATCCCATCCTCTTTAGAACAATGATTGGTTAAGATGAGTACGTGATATGACCTAGTTGGTCTAATTGAAATGTTGCCCAGTACCTTGTTTTACGGCTGGAAGAAGAGAAGCTCTCGGTTACTGAATGAGAATTAGGAAGCCTGTAGCCTGGGTTCTACTGCAGCCATCTTGAAACAACTAAGGAAATCAGTCAGGAACAGGCCAATCCCAAGAAAGACAGGGGAAACACAAAAATAAATCAGGCTCTTGGTGACATTTTAGATTTGTTGAATCACTTCTAACTTGAAAGCATCCATGCCAACCTATGCCATAAACACCTTTGGGATGTTCAGAATATTGAGCCAAAAACTGCCATTTTTGTTAAAGTTTTCTGTTACTTGCAACCAAAAACATTCTACCTGACAAGGACATTCTTACACTTTTCATAATCACAAATAAGAAAGACAGAAAAAACTTGTAAAATTCAAATCAGAAATTTTCTGTTGCATGAAAACGATTGGCTGTCTTTCAAATAGAAATAGTGAGCTTGATTCTGTATATCCATGAAAAAAATAGACAAACTTATTTGATGTCATGTAATTGCCATATATGTATGTGTATGTTGTATAATTGTGTTTATAAATATATAGACTTATTGGAAAACCAGATGATGAAA
Organism: Dasypus novemcinctus; assembly: GCF_030445035.2. Classification (NCBI taxonomy): domain Eukaryota; kingdom Metazoa; phylum Chordata; class Mammalia; order Cingulata; family Dasypodidae; genus Dasypus; species Dasypus novemcinctus. The sequence continues at coordinate 39,037,106 of NC_080704.1, forward strand.
TTAATATTTATTGAGTTCCTATCCTCTGCCAGGCAATATGATCATATTTTAAATATGTTTTAACATATTTTTCTCTATTGTATAAACACTTCAAACTGTATAAATCATTTTTAGGTAAAGAAAAATGTATTTTTTAATTAAGCTAAACTTTGCCCATTTAAAATGTCCCTTTTATGAGTGTATGCTAGAAAAAACGTTATGATCACTGAAATCAGTAGTTCTCAATCATGGCTGCACATGCCCATGACCATCCCTAGAGATACCAATTTAAATATCTATGTTGAAGTCCAGGCATTTTTTAACAACTCTCCTTGTGGTTCTAAATGTGGAGTTAGGGTTGAAAGACTCCATTTTACATGAGGTTACTAAGAGGGTCTAAGTTTATTCCCACTTCTTACTTTTGTTTTCTTAACCTTCTCTGCCAGCTTTCTGACATAGGAATAATCAGCCAGCTGTTTTTATTCTGGTTTGATTCTGTGTATAGAAAATCAAGCTGCTGCAGCTACATGTTGGACTCTGTCAAGAACTGATGCTAAAATATCAACCCTTTTTTTCTCCTTCTACATCTTCTTTCAATAACTCTCCAACCATCAGCATTTCCTGCGGACTTTCTGGTTTAAGAGTCACTGCTTAACAAAACAGCAGATTAATTCCTTAGCTGAGTTGCAGGGTCTCAGTAAGAAATCTTTTGGGAGGTGTGAGAACAAATTTGGGCACAGACCTTAATTTAAGTAATTTTCCTTACTATGTCCATGAAATAACAGCGATTGGATGATTACTTCCTTCCATATTTCCTCCTGGGCTCTCAAAATGCTATGCATTACTAATCAAAAGCAGGTAAATTAGATTCCATAAAACTGCTAGTGTTTATTCTCAAACACATCACCGCAAGAGGTCTGTAACAAATGCAACATCTGTGGCTCACTGAAAGAGAAGGTAGAGGAAGCATGACTGTTTATGGCTCAACTCATTGTTGTGTGGGTTGCTTTTGTCTTAACAATGATTTCTCAGTAGCTTTCCAAACTTTTGGGAATCCCCAGGAGTGAAATAAATTTCAGAGTTGTAAGTATTGTATCTCATTACAATAAGGGGAAACCCAAAGTCTTCAAAATAATTTGATTCTTAATTTTGTGAGGTTCAACAGAGATTTTCTGGATACCGTAGAAACAGGATATTCTCTCATTTTCTTGTGATCTGAAGCATGCACAATAGTACCAGCTGCTTCCTTTTTCTTACACTGAACAAAGTCTTCACATGCTGCTGATAGAGAACAGCACTCTCAGACATACAATATTAAAGTTATTTGTAAGTTGTTGAAGGCAAACGTTTAAGTAAACATTTCCCAGAATGCATCGTCATTAGGAATCTTAGTCTTAAATCACTTCCTGTTACTTACATAGGAATTACTACTTATATGTGTAACTTATTTATGAGTCTTACTTATGAGTGTTGTGAAAACATAATACACCATATTCTTCCTGGTTCCTTCAATAATTGAGCCTGACCATTGTGAAAAGAAAGAAAAACAAAATAAGAGTTACTATGGCTAAGAGATGTAAATGCAGTTGGGAAATTATTCTGGACATTACTCTTTTGCAAATCTCAGCCAGATATCACAAACTGCCAAAGAAAAGTCTCAAGCAACAAAGTTCCTCAAAACCTGAGGACACCAGGCTACCATAAACAAAAAGAGATAAAGAGCACAAAAACTATCTAATCCAAAGGTCATGTGGAGCGCCCCACCAACAGCCACCAATGACAAACAATTTTTGTAATCTTTTTCTTTAAAAACCTTGCTTGTAAGAGCCAAGACCAGACACCATTTGGATTGCTACCTGAATCTGTTCTCCCCAAACTACAATTCTAAGACCCCAAATAAACACCTTTTTTGCCTTGCAGTTCAGTTTGTTATTTCTCTGTCGACATCATGTATCTCCTAAAGCAGAGAAACCCCTTTAACCAGAAACTGAAATACAAGTGAAATATAGACTTTCATAGAACCAATACCTGGAATATTGGCTAAGTTTAGTTCTTGGAATCATAAAAGGTTCAGCTAAAATCCTGCATTATGTGACATAAAATACTGCTAAGGCCAACTTAGAACTTTCCCCCTTATTTTGTGGCATCAATTCATCCATCTAATATACTTGAAAAAGGACAAAAGCCCCCATGCCTATCATTTTCTACCGTCTGAAAGCTGTTATTTGGTATGAAGGAAAAACATGTCTTGGAGAAAGAAGTACAGACAAATAGAAAAATCTATACTTGAAAAATTAAAATGGCATCTGCAGCCAGCAAACTTGGGCTTCCTATCTGACAGTCAGAATTCAGCTTTTAATTAGCATTTGGTTTTAATGAGTTTTGCAGCAATGTAAACAACAAATAGCAGTAAACAAATGGAAAAGCAAAGAAAATATATTGCTTAGAACCAGATTTCGGATTCCATTATCATGCAATCAGAAGAGTCAAAAGCCAATTTCACTCAATAATGAAGAAGTGTATATGTAGCTTTTATAGCCTATGATTCTTTCACTAGAGAAGAGATTGCTAATGTATTGTACCTGTGAGGGTTACTATTGTCTCTATAACAAGCTTGCAGTACTTTAAGCATGCAGTGAAAATACTAAAGAAAAAGATAAGTTTTTTTTTTCTTTAATAAAGTCAGCAAATGTACCTTTAATATAGTAATAAACTGAAGATGATTACAAGTTAGTGATTTTGTCATGAATTTATAAGGCCCTCTAAACTGGGCTTCAAGTATTTATGTTGTGGGATATAGAAAAAGCATACAATGCACATAAAGTAAAAAGAATTTAAAATATGCAAATGTATTAATACTATTAAGTTATCCAATTTAGAAGATTCACATATTATACTACTTAAATTGGCACCAAAGGAGTCATGAAAATTCTGAGCTAAAGTAGACCAACACCCCTCATTTTAAATATAAAGAAACCTAACTTAGAGAGGTCAAATGACATTTATAAAATGTATAGCCATTAGTGGAATAATCAGAATAAGAACCCTGATGTCTCTCTTGGTGATATTTTTTTTGCTAGAGCACCTCACTTCGAAGAATCTAAAAAGCCACACATTATTGCCATTGCAAACCCAATTCAAAAATTGAAATAGTCTCATTAAACAAAACGGAATGAATTCAAAAAAGTATAAAAACTGAAAATAAAACCCACTCAAAATCAACCAGTGTGATTACTTTGTTGTATTTCCTTCCAAAATGTTTTCTATGTAAACACTTTATTGAGGTATATTATATACAATAAAATGCACTAATTTTATGTATACAGGTCCATGACTTTTGTCAAATATATACATCCATGTAATCACCATCCATTCAATATATTAAGTATTTCTCTGTCACCTTCAGACAGTTCCTTTATGCTCCCTTGTAGTCAATCCCCATCACTGGCCCTGGCCCCAAGCAATTGCTCATCTGCTTCTTCTGTCCCCAGATTAAATTTGCCTGTTCTTGAATTTCATATAAATGGAACCAAACAGTATGTACTCTTGCGCATGGGGTTCCCCTACGCGAGGGACACCCCTGCGTGGCAGGGCACTCCTTGCGCGCATCAGCACTGCGCATGGGCCAGCTCCACACAGGTCAAGGAGGCCCAGGATCTGAACCGCGGACCTCCCATGTGGTAGACGGATGCCCTAACCTCTAGGCCAAATCCACTTCCCACGAGTAAGTCGTTTTGACCATTCATGTTAATGTACATTATTACTGAACTGTTCCTCATCTGGGGTTTTTCTGGGGTTTCCTCATGATTAAATTTAGGTTTGCATCCTTCACAAGATGTCACATCTGGTGGCACACTAAGTCTGTCCCTCTTTGGTGACATTTTCACGGTTGTGAAGTGTCTCCTCACTGATGGCTTATTAGTTTAAAGGGAGGGAAAAATCATCATTAAACATGTCAAACATCCAATTTCTCCAATGTTTAATGATGATTTTTCCCTCCCTTTAAACTAATAAGCTGTCAGTGAGGAGACACTTCACAACCGTGAAAATATCCCAATCCTCATCAAAACTTCTCCCTCAGTTTAGTGTCTAATTTTTATTGTTATGGTTGCAAAGTGATGATTTTCTGACTCCAGTATTTCCTTCATAATTATCAATCAGTCCTCAGCATTCTCCTCTGAGCAGTGACTCTCCCTTCTTCCTCAGTGTTTTATATTTTTCTTATGATTGTTGACCCCTGAATTCTTATTTTTTAACAGCTTATTATTTTTTACTGCTCTTAATTAATTTGTTGCTCAAATTGTCCTGGATTTGGTTAGCAGGAGCCCCTTCAAGCTGGCTACTATGCCCTGATTAACTGACCCATCTTTTTTGTTAGCTTGTTTTAATTCCTTTCTCAATTTCTGCCATAACAAGATGCTCAAGGTTTACTATACTGCCTCAGCTTTGGAATCGACCATTTCCCCAAGCAGTCTCTTTTTCATGAGAAATGGTATTGGAGACCTAGATCTAGGTGCTATGTGTGCTCATTGATTCTGGGGTGACTTTGATTTTTGGCTTTTTTATTGGATAGAACTAGGAAATATATGTCTGTATATATACATATATCTAAATATACTTACAAATATATAGATACATGTACATATGTGAACATAAAGGAGCACATACACATATATGCATATTTAAAAATCATGATTTCACAGTGACACCTTCAATTCTTTTTTTTTAATTTCTCTCCCCTTCCCCCCACCCCTGCCAGTTGTCTGCTCTCTCTGTCCATTTGCTGTGTGTTCTTCTGTGTCCGCTTGTATTCTTGTCAGTGGCACTGGGAATCTGTGCCTCTTTTTGTTGCGTCATCTTGCTGTGTCAGCTCTCCATGTGTGCAGTGGCACTCCTGGGCAGGCTGTACTTTTTTTGCACGGGGCGGCTCTCCTTACAGGGTACACTCCTTGCGCGTGGGCCTCCTGTACACTGAGGACACCCCTGCGTGGCACGACACTCCTTGTGCGCATCAGCACTGCACATGGGCCAGGTCCACACGGGTCGAGGAGGCCCGGGGTTTGAACCACGGACCTCCCATGTGGTAGGTGGATGCTCTATCAGGTGAACCAAATCCGCTTCCCACCTTCAATTCTAATCTACCCCACACACACACACACACACACATCATTTTGTTGCTGCCTTCTCATTTCATATTTTTGTATTCTTCCACAATGAGAGCCCTGGCTCTACAAAATATCAGCACTTTTATCCATATGCTCAATCCTATAATGAGTCTTAGATAATTTCAGGATTGCTTCACCCATAGCATTACAATATACAAACCTTTTAAAAAAAGAAATATTTGTTAGCAAATCTCCTCAACTACCCACTCTACCCAAGACTGAGGATATATAGTCAAATACCTTGTTATTAAGTTACTTTCATTAGTTCTCCCTTCCTCCCTCCCTTCCTTCTCTCTCTCTCTTTTCTCTTCCCTTCAATGTGGACATAATATTTATTTGAAATACAATTACATTAATTTATTCCAGTTTACTTTCACTTTTAGGGGTTTCCTCTTCCCATTTCTTACTGATTTTTTTCAAACATTTAATTCTTGAATACACAGAACAGTAACATACTTTCTAAAGTAAAAAAAAAAAATCAGAAAGGTATATTCAAGGAAATGTCACTCCCTCCCATATCCTTTCCACCCAAATCTCCCTTGTGTGTGACCAATTCATTGTTTTTTGTGTTTCTGTTTGTAAAGACTTATATATGTATTTGTTTCATTTCCCCTTCTTTCATATACAAATGGAAGCATATTTTTATGTTCTTTTTCACTTTTCACTTAATATCACCCCTGGAAATCATTCCATATCAGATCATAGAGATTGTCTTCATTCTCTTTTACAGAGGTATATACTCAGTTGTGTGTATGGAACAGTTTATTCAAACTCTCTCTAATCTTGGGCATCTAGATATTTTCAAATATTTTGTAATAAAAAATAATCCCACAATAAATAACTTTGGTTATATGTATTTTCATATTGTTGGAGATGTATCTTCAGGGTAAATTCTAAGATGTGGGGTCACTAAGTTGAAGGGTAAATGCATATGTAGTTTTGTGAGCAGTCACCAAGTTCTCCTCTATATGGGATAACCATTTTGCCTTTCTACCAGCAGAGTGCCTGTTCCCCCAGCCTCTGCATGAACTTTATAAAACAGTTAAGATGATGCTGTTAATGTAATATTACATGCCAATTTTAAAAATTCACTTTGCATCATAAGCACTTTCACATGTCATTAAACCCCTTTATGAATGTGATTGTAAGAGTTGCATTATATTCCACTGAGCTGTTCAGCCATAATTAATTGGTTCACTTATGGGTATTTAGTTTACTTAAGTTACAGTGAACATATTTAGTGTTTAACCATTTGTCAATTTGTAAGACTAAATCATTAGAAGATTCCTAATTTTTTTCATTCAATAACCTCCTTGTTTTACATATGAAGGACACAAAAGCTTAGAGAGGTAGCAGAAAGCCCTGCTCCCATATTTGAGAGATTCGTGCATTCTTTGAAACAACTTTGGCAGAAATATCTTGCAAAAAGCAAATCATTTATACAAATGTATGGGCAATAAACTCCCTGAAATGAAATCATTAATGCAGAGAAGAGGAGAAAGCTTCAAAAGTATCAACTGAAGCAATTCCTCAGGTCTTCACGAATAATTCAATGTCTTTTCTTTTTTCAACTGAGAATTCTGGCTTTAGTGAGCTATCCTGAAGCTTTGGGGTTTTAATAAAGAGCTTCAAAATGATTGCCAAGTACTTCAAGTACTCTCTGAGTGCACTTGGTGTTTGCAAAGATTTTCATTTCATAGATTATTTCTTACAGTAATTTGAGAAACTAAGTGCTTTCCTTCAAGCACACAAAGTTACGATACAATCTGCATTGAAAATTTGTGGCCTTATATTGCCTCCCTGTCTTACCATGGGTCACCCATCTGAGTTGCAAGTTGAATCTTTTATAGAATTTGCCTTTCCTCAAGAAGCGGCAGGCTCTAAGGGTAGTATTTCTGCTTCCATTAAAATGGCAACATAGCTATGGGGATTGGACTATTTCCCCATGGACACAATCATCTTATAACCTATAAAATACTGACACTTAGGCTGACAATATTGTATCAGTACTGTTCAGGGACTTGACTGTCCTTCCTTTTGCACCTGACATATCAGACCTCCAGTCTCACATACTGTCATACTCCATAAGCCACCCCTCATTTAAATCCTGCTGGTGTTTCTAACCTCTAACCCTAGCTTACTGCCTGGCTACCACAGCCTTTTCATTGGATTTTTCTGGTCTTAAACCCAGGTCTGTTTGATACAGCACCTACCAACTTCAGCTCAGGCTGCCTCACCAATCTCACTCCAAAATGCATATTCCTTGGTATGTCACACCATTGGCATCTTGTCAATAGCATGTTTGCGTTTGGCCACCACAGGACCTAGGTCAGATAGTTTCCACCAATCACTCACTGCCATGAGATGAAGGAGCTCACATCTCATTCTTCAGATGGCACCCAGCTCGGAAAGAGGTTAAGAGCCTCTGGCTCCAGAACCTCAGAACAAATGTCCAATTCAATGTTTTAAGCTAAAATAATGACCAGAAGAATATTTGTCAATGTTTGGTGCCCTGTTCACATTTTTTTTCCTGAATTAAATGAGTTGGGCTTTCTGATGCATTTTTTAAACCAAAAGGTTTGAATGTGTGAGGTTTGAAATCATGCATTAATTATGGTTGTTAATCAGCCCATGACTCTGGAAATCTTTATATATTTAAGAAGCAACAACAGTTTGAAAAACTTTTGAATATTTTCTGTCTTTCTCTTTTCTCCTTCTTTATATGCCTAAGATAATCATAAGGTAGTTACGAGTTGGGACCATGTCATTGTATCTTTAATGATAAGCACATCTTTATATTAGGTATCCAAAATATATTATTGATTGCTTCATACATAAATTGGAGAAATAGTTGTAAAATGTCTATACGTGCTTGAATTCTTCATATAGTCATGATGAAATAAATGGTTTCAGACTTACCCTTTTATCATGTACTCCTATAAAATTGGACAAATTACTTAAAACAGCAGTTTCCAAGCATTTAGCCACAAGTAGCTCAAAATTTTGATACCTGAAAGAAGGAAAAGACATGAGATAAGTCCCTCTTTCTCCCTGGTTTCTGGAGGCACTTTTCTGTCTACAGCACTGGAAAGTAGAACCCATATGGAATAGCAAGAGAGAAACAAAACAAATGGTGACAGACTTCTTACCAGAAACAAAGGAAGTCATTAATTATGAAACAATATCTTTAAAATTCTGAAGAAAAAAAATTAAAACTATCAATTCTATATACAGTGAAAATATTCTTCAAGAAGAAGATGGTAGAAGAAAACATAGGAAAAATTATTTGGGAGTTTGGGTGAGGAAAAATTTCTCAGCTACAACACTGAAAGCATGATACATAAAAGATAAAACTGGTAAACTGAACTTCCTCAACATTAAGAACAACTGCTCTTTAAAAAGCACTCTTAAGACAATGAAAAGATGAGCCAAATACTGAGAAAAAAAATTGCTAATAACAAAACTGAGAAAGGATTTGTATCCAGAATAATATTAATAAAAAATCAATAATATTTTAAAAATTGAACAAACATTTCAACAAAAAAGACATACAGATGGAAAATTAGTACATGAAAAAAATGTTCAATATCGTTAGTCATCAGGGAAATACAAATTAAAACCATGATGATACTGCTATACATCAATCTGAGTGAAAAATAATTTTGACAAGTATCTGCAAGGATACAAAGCAATTGTAAATGCATTGCTAGTGTGAATGCTAAATGGTAGAGCTACTTTGGGAAACAGCTGAACAGTTTCACATAAAGTTAAATGTTCAAACCAGCAATCTCACACTTAGATATTTACACCAGCAAAATGAAGACATGTTCACACAAAAATCTGTTCACAAACGTTTATAGCAGTCTTATTTGTAATTGTCAGAATTTGAAACAACAAAAATGGCTCTCAAATGTGGAATGGATTAAAAAAATGTGCTTTATCCATGCAATGGATTATTACTGAGCAATAAAAAGCATGAATTACTGATACATGAAACAGTGGAGATAAGTTTCAAATGCATTATGCTAAGGTGAAAGAAGCTAGACTCAAAAGGTTACATACAGCATCAGCAGGTAGTTGAGTCTACCTGTTTTTTATAATCATGGCAAAGGACAGAGTTGGAGAGTTTGATGTTGGAGTTTTGATTTGGAGTTTGATGCTGGAGTCTTGAACAGGAGCCCCAGGATTAAGCACACAGAGGAAAGAGAAGCAAGCCCTAGGAAGAGAGAACCTGAGCAAGGAGAATAACACAGAGGAATAGAGATGGCTCCTTAGACCTGGCAGAAACCCTGGGGAGAATGACAGAGCTGTTTGCCTGATAGTCTTTAGCTGGCCTTGAAGAGAGAAACAAACTAGTGAGACTCGTAGTCTACAGCTGACCTTGTGGAGAAAATGAAAGAATTGAGCCCAGAGAGAAGCAAGACCTGGGAAGAGAGGAACCCAGGAAGGCTGAAACCTGCCAGGTGTTGGCAGCCATCTTGTTTCAACATGTGGAAATAGACTTTGGTGAGGGAAGTAACTTATGTTTCATGGCCTGGTATCTGTAAGCTCCTACTCCAAACAAATACCCTTTATAAAAGCCAACAGATTTCTGGTATTTTGCATCAGCACCCCTTTGGCTAATACAAACACTATCAACGAACATAACCTAAATGACATCTATAGACCTAGTCAACAACTGCTGAATGTTTTTTAAAAATTGTGCATGGGAATTTCCATCAAAATAGACCATAAGCTAGATCATAAAATGTGTCTCAATAATTTTGAAAGAATGGAAAACCTGCAGAGTATGTTCTCTGTCCATAAAAATACTTAAATCAGAAATTGATAATAATAAGATATTTAGAAAAATCCCAAAATTTGAAAATTATTCAACCCTTTTCTAAATAACCCAAGGGTCAAAGAATACATTACAAAGGAAGTTAGAAAATATATCAAAGAAAATGCTAATGAAAACACACCATGCCAAAATTTTTAGGATACTACTAAGGCAATACTTAGGGGGAAAAGCATACCTTCAAATGCTTGTTTTAGACAATAAGAAAAATTTAAAATCAATGGGGAGCAGATGTAGTTCAAGTAAATGAGCACCTGTTTCCCATGTAAAAGGACATGAGTTTGATCCCTGATACCTCCTGAAAATAAACAAAAACAAACAAATGAAAAAAATCAAGTCTCCCTGGGGAGTGGATGTAGCTCAGTGTCTGAGCACCTGCTTTCCATGTATGAGGTCCAGGGTTCAATCCCCAGTACCTCCAAAATAAATAAATAAAAATCAATGGTCTAATTTTCCATCTTACAAGTGGAGTGGATGTGTTTCAAGCAGTTGAGCACCCACCTCCCTCAGGAGAGGTACCAGTTTCGGTTCCCAGTGCCTCCTAAAGAAAAACCAGACAATAAGCAGAAAACAAACAAACAATGAGCAGATAATGAGTGCAAACAATAGGCAAAAAGAGCAAGCAAAAACATCAAGCAAACAGATGAGGGAGCCATCTCAGGGTTGGGGGGTAGGAACCTTTCACAATCTAATTCCAAGTCTTTCTATAATGCTACACTAACACGTATTGTGATATTGCAAATGGCATAGAAATATACCTCAAAAGAACAGAACATACCATCCAGAAATAGACTTACACTTATACAATCAATTTTCAAGAAAGACCTCAATGCAATTCAAAATGGAAAGAAAAGTGTTTTCAAATATAGGGCAGGGAAGCAGATGTGGCTCAAGTGATGGACATTCCACCTACCATATGGGAGGACCCAGGTTCAAATGCTGGGCCCTCCTGATGAAAAAGAAGAGAAAGCATGCCTGCATGGTGAGCCAGCGCCCACGTGGTAAGCCAAGTGCCTGTGCAAGTGCCCATGCAGTGAGCCAGTGCCCATGTGGTAAGCTGAGTACCTGCGCAAGTGAGTCATGCAGCAAGATGATGATGCAACAAAAGAGAGAAGAAGGGTAGAGTCAAGGTGAAGCACAGCAGAGACCAGGAACTGAGGTGGTGCAATTAAAAGGGAACCTCTCTCCACATCAGAGGTCCCCAGGATTGAATCCCGGTAAAACCTAGAGGAGAAAAAATGAGAAGAGAAGATTAAAAAAAATAGATACAGAAGATCACACACAGTGAACAGATACAGACAGCAAAAACAGCAGGGTGGTGAGAGGGGGAAGGAGAGAGGGAAAATTATAATAAATAAATCTTTTTAAAAATATGGAGGGCAGAGTAAATTGATGGACATATGGGAAAAAATAACTTTGACACCTTCCTTACACTGTACACAAAAATTTATTTAAGATAGATTAAGATCTAAATGTAAAATCCCAAACCATAAAAGCTTTTAAAAGAAAACATCATAGAATATATATGCAAACATAGAGTGGGCAAAGATTTATTAGAGTAGTCACTAAAAACACTAAATTAAAGAAAAAATGATAAATTCAACTTCAATCAAAATTAAAAATTTCTTTATTTTTTGGTCATAATCTTTAAGAAAAGAAAAGGTAAAGCCACAGATTGGGTAAGAATATTAGTAGCACAAATGTCTGACAAAGGACTTGTATCCAGAATACATAAAGTCCTTTTAAAAATGCCTATTAAAAATGGACAAAATACTTGAATACAAAAGAAGATATGTGCATAAGCAATAAGTGCATGTAAAGATTCTCAATGCCATTGGGCATCCAAGAAATGAAAATGAAAACTGCAGTGGCGCAGCTGCTTACGAAAGCTTGTTTCTACTTTTTAAAACAGTTCAATATACACCACCCCTATAATCCAGCAATTCCACTCCTAGGTATTTACTCAAATAAATAAAAACATGTATGCACACTGTATTAGTCACCCCAAGGGTGCTGGTGCAAAGTACCAGGAATCTGTTGGCTTTTATGAAGGGTTTTTACTTGGGGTAAATCTTACAGTTACCAGGGCCCTAAAGAATCCAACTCAAGGCACCTTAAGAGGTACTTTCTCACCAAAGTTGGCTGTCATGTGTTGAAGCAAGATGGCAGGAGATCTCTGCCTGGTCTCTCTTCCCTCTTCCTCTTAAGACTCAGTAGACCCAGCTTCTGATCCCAGCTGTAGACTAACATAGGGCTCATCTCTCAGGGCTTGCAATGTCAGTCTGGCTCGTTTCTTTCCAGGCTTAATCAGCTGCTCAACTGCTCAGCTGCAAACTCTCAGGCAAATGGCTCATCTCTCCCTGGGACTCCAGGATCAAAACTGACAAAGTTCTCTCTCTCTTCTTTAGTGAGTACCCATTTATATCAGGCCACCAATGGTGCAGGGACTTAACCTGAGTCACACCTTATTGATGTGGTTGAATCAAAGGCCCTAAATTGATTTAATCAAGTAAAGTTAAAACCTTTGAATTTAATACAATCAAAGGGTATCACACCCAGAGGAACAGATCAGTTTACAAACAAATTCCTTCTCTTTTTTAGGATTCATAAATAATCTCAAATGGCCACACACACAATGACTGCTTTGAAAATTTCATAGTACTTTTATTCATAATAGCCCCAAACTAGAAACAATAGTTAGCAATAAAAAATAGTGAACTTCAAATACATACATCAATACATGTGAATATCAAAGGCATAATGTTGAGTAAAAGATGACAGACACAAAACAGAGCATATTTTATGATTACATTTAGATTACATTCTAAAACGGGCAAATCTAATCCATGGTAATCAAAATCAGAACAGTGATTACTTTTCTGGGAATGGAGTATAACTGGAAAGAAGCACCAGCATCTCTTGACCTTAACTTGAGATTACACATGTGTGTATCAAATATCCCTGAACTGTTCACTTGTGATCTGTTCATTTCACTGTATGTGAATTTAACTGCATTATTTTTAAAAATTTTACAAGACAATTCTTTGAGAAAAGATATTTAAGCTGTATAATACAAATGGGGGGATTTACACAACGTGGTGTTTTTTTTTTTCCTGTTCTGACCTAGTTTGTTTGACCTACAAAAATTTTACAAGACATACATTTTAAACCTCAGGGAAAACTACCGTCTGTTTTGTGGCTCAGTTCTTAAAATTTATTCATGGTCACTGAAGCGTATTTCCTGATTGAAGTCAAGTTCAATGGCAGCTTTTAACTAAAATGTGCATAAATCATCTAACCATTATTATTCCTGTAAATCTAAGTTATCCTTTTTTGGTGGGAAAATATTCTTCATTTTTTTTCACTCAGTTTTATTGGAGAACAGATAAAGAAGATGATTGAGTAAATGTCCTATAATGTGCCTTGTAATCTGCAGTACTGATTAAAAATCAGAGAAAAATCCTTGAATTACATTAGTGATTGGATTAAATGATTTAAAACTTCCTTTAATAGTTGGAGCAGAATTATTCCACTCCCCTACATTTTGACATCCCCTAAAGGAGATCTGATAATTTGCAAGTGTGACTACTTCTAGAGGAAGTATTAACTCTCTTCAACTATTTACAGCACTTAGATGCAGTAGAACCAGCACTCTTGACATAAAATAGTATGACTAGGCATGACATCAGTAATTTAGCCTTACAGGTTGTTGAAAATTTAAAGGGGAAAACCCTTTAATATCCTGATTAGAATGCCAGCATTCATCTGTTCTAGCTAATTTCAACAAAGAAAGGAATGGAGAAACTTAGAATTTCTGCAGCTTTCAGAAAATGGTTCATCTATGTTGCCAGGCTACGGGAATTATTTATCAGTGACTCAGCAGATCTTTAGTGTTTGAAAGCATAGTGCACAAATTAAAATGGGAGTTTATTTATTTCTGCAGCTGGGAAACAAATCCAGTTAAAATAAACATTTTTGGAAGATTTTTATGTCTAAAAGCTATGGTTAACATCTTCCATAGAAAATTCAGTGTCTCCATTTTATGAACCACTTTGTATTTGAACTCCAGTGTGCTTTTAGTACTGTTTCTCTGCATGTTAAATGGTATGAATTGCTATTAAATGCTCATGTGTTGGAAATAAAGTGTTGGGAGATATTGGAATGAAAAAGAATACAGAATGGTAGAGCTGAAGCCACACTTTCTCTTTCCTAACAGAACCTCAATTTTGTTTAGATATCTACTCCACCTCCAACTCCAGAAGGAATTCCTGTTTGCCTGGGGAGCATAGCATTTCCCTTGGTTACAGTTCTTGGTCCGGATAGGTCATGAAACCTAACTTGGACAAATCAGAATAAATTATATTCCATGTTTTGGGAAGAAGTTACTCTATTTTGTGTAAGTGAACAAGGAAGTAAGTACCCACTGTTGCCATTGGCATTCTCTTGAAAAAAGTTGATGTTAAGAAGAACAAAGTAGAGAGAGAGGAAAGTAGAGAGATGGTTATTTTATTGTACCATTGAATTACTGATGTTTCTATACCTGAAGACTGCTGTCTTAGTTTACTAAAGGCTGCCAAAGCAAAATATCAGAAATATGTTGACTTTTACAATGGGAATTTATTAGGTCAGAAGCTTACAGTTCTGTGAGCTGTGAAAGTGGCCAAATCATGGCAATATCAGGAGATGCTGTCTCACCAAGGTTCAACTGTAGGCAATCAGGCACATGGTGGTGACATCATCTAAGGATGCCTTTTCTGAGAGCTACAGCTGTAGGTGATCAAGCACATGGCAGGGTACAATGCTGGTCCAATCAAATCTCCTCTCTCCTCCAGGCCTCATCTCTTCAGCCTCAAGCTGTAGCATGGTCTTAGACTCTTGGGGGCCTCTTTCCATACCTCTGTGCTCTGCTGATTCCAGGTGGTCTTTTTTCAGTGTCTCTGCCACTTTTTTTTCCCTGTGTATCTCTGTGCATTCAGTCCTCCATTTATAAAGGACTCCAGCAAGAGGACCAAGACCCACCCTGGGTCATGCCTCATCAAAGCAATCCAGTCAAAGGATCCCACTCCCACAGGAATGGATTAGTTTAAGAACATAATTTTCTGGGGTCCACAAAAGACTCAAACAAGCATACTTGCCCTAACTCCACTCTCCCTGGTATGTGAGGAAATATATTTCTTTATTGCTTAAGAAAGTCTCTTTCCAATTTTCTTATCAAAAATTATTCTAAGCAACATTTTATAACCTAGTATTCTATATGTAGGCCTTGCTTCATAGTAAAGTATTTTCTTTGTTGTACTGAGTTTAAGCTAAAATAGTATATTTATATTTCATAGTTCTTATCTACATTGCAAGCAACAGAAAAAAATGAATGTATTTTGGTTCATATAGTGTAATCTAGGTTTACCAAACCCCTTCCAAAGACATCAGATGGTGGCATTGTTGGTAGCTCAGAGACTCCAAAATCCTCAAAATTTGGAGAGAAGTCGGGCTTGAAATACAGCTCTAGCATTTAAAAAACTCTCATAAGAAACTCAGAGGCAAACAGTCATGAATTAAACCCAAGAAGATGAACTGAAATATAGTAATTTAAGAATAGCAGAGATTCAAGAAGTCATTTCTAGTATATCTACTCTCTGACAATTGAGTAGTTACAAATGCCAATGGCCTTATTGAAATTTTCTGTACTGTTAGGAATTCTGATTCAATGTCATGGCAGAGCATAAGAGAGTGATGGAAAACAGAGAGAAGGTTCTCTCTTTTAGGTATGAGTAGTAGGAAAAAGATGACCTGTGATTAAAGCACCATCAAAACAGATTATTTTACAATGTGGGTTTATGCTTCACAAGTCAGGGATATGAAAATGCAAATCACTGATAAATAGTAAAGGATTTAGACAACTGTGTGTTGATCAGAAGAAAAGAAGAAGGGAAAGAAACAAAATTCTGAAGAAAAATTATACTTCAATTTTTGTCATCAAAATAGCAGAATTTCAAGATTATAAAAACCACGATAAGTGAACCCTGAATGATGTTAAAACTACAAGATCCTGCTAATTCTGTAGAAGGATGGCCATTTAAGTTAGTTGCCAGTTTAAATTAGAGAATTTTTTAAAAGGAAAACTTTATTACTGCTTTTATATAGTGTATAAGTCAGCCAAAGGGGAGCTGATGCAAAATACCAGAAATTGGTTGGGTTTTTTCTTTTTTAATTTCTCTCCCCTTCCCCCCCCCCCCCCTTGTCTTCTCTCTGTGTCTATTTTTGCTGCATGTTTTTCTTTGTCTGCCCTGCTATTTGGGGTAGTATCTACTTTGACAGTCAAATAGATCCTGCTGAGATGTGCATCAGTGTAACCTCTAGAATGTCCTCCAGACTCACTTTGAAGTCTCTTAGCCACATAAACTCACTGGTCTTTACCTTTTCTCCCTTTTGGTCAAGGTCTTTTTTCCAATTGCATTGCTAGTTGGTGCTTGGTTGTAATCCCTTGGTGCCAGGGAGGCTTATCCCCTGGAGTCATGTCACATGCTGGGGGGAGGGTAATGTATTTATATGCGGAGTTCAGCTTAGAAAGAGGTCACATTTCAGCAACAAGGAGGCTCCTAGGAGGCCACTCTTAAGCATCCTATAATACTAGGGTAAGTTTCAATTTCAAGAATAAACATTCATATGCAGTCATAAGATGTCAATTCTATCCATATTGATTTACAGATTCAATGCAATCCCAATCAAAATTCCAACAGCCTACTTTTCAGAACAGAAAAATCAATTACCAAATTAATTTGGAAGGGAAGGAGCCCTGAATTACTAAAAACATCCTCAGAAAGATGTGTGAAGTTGGAGGAGTCATGCTTCCTGAACTTAAAGTATATTGCAAAGCTATAGTGATCAGAACAGCATGGGGATAGCCTAAAGATAGACACATTGATCAATGGAATTGAATTGCAAGTTCAGAAATAGACCCTCACCTCTAAGGCTGACTGATTTTTGACAAGTCTACCAAATCCAATTTATGGAGACAGAGCAGTCTCTTCAACAAATGGCGCCAGGAGAACTGGATATCCACAACCAAAATAAAGAAAGAGGATTCCTACCTCACTCCCTATACAAGAACCAACTCAAAATGGATTAAAGATGTAAATATAAAAGCCAGGACAGTAAAGCTCCTAGAAGATAATGAACATCAAAAGAAAAAAATAAATTAATGGGACCTCCTCAAAATTAAACACTTTTGTACCACAAAAGTCTTTGGCAAGAGGGTGAAAAGGCAACCGACTCAATGGGAGAAAGTATTTGAAAATCACATATCTAATAAGGGTTTAATATCCATCATGTGTATAGAGATCCTACAACTTAATGATAAGACAAATGACCTTATTTAAAGAATGGACAAAAGACCTGAATAGATATGTTTCCAAAGAGGAAATATTAATGGCAAAAAAAACACAAAAAAACACATGAAACAATGTTCAACATCACTAGCTATTAGGGAAATGCAAATCCAAACTACAATGTGATATCATTTCACACCTTTTAGAATGGCTACTATTTAAAAAACCAGAAAACTACAAGTGCCAGAGAGGATATGGGAGATAGGAACTGTTGGTGGGAATTAAGAATGGTACAGCTGCTGTGGAAGTCTGTTTGGTGGTTCCTAAAGAAGTTCAATATAGATCTGCTGTGTGATCTGGCAATTCCACTACTATGTATATTCCTAGAAGAACTGAGAGCTGGGATGTGAACAGAAGCCTGCACACCGATGTTCATAGTGGCATTATTCACAATTGCCAAAAGATGGAAACAATCCAGATATCCATTAACTGATGAATGGATAAACAAAATGTGATATATACCCATGATGGACTATTATTCAACTGTGATAAGAAATGAAGCCGTGAATCATATGACAACATGGAGGCACCTTGAGGAAATTATGTTGAATGGAGAAAGCCAGGCACAAAAAGACAAATGTATGATTTCACTATTATGAATGCAATATAATGAGCAAACTCATGGAGTTAATACCTAGACTAGAGGTCACCAGAAGATAGTGTTTGGGGAGCTGCTGCTTCATTTGTTCAGAATTTGTAATAAGATTGATTATAAATGTTTGGAAATGGATAGAGGTAATGGTGGTATATTATAGTGAGTGTAATTAACAATACTGATATGTGGGTGTGATTGTGGTTGAAAGGGGAAGTTTAGGGTCATGTATGAAGCATGGGGCCGCATAGCACAGTGAACCCTGTTGTGGATGATGTGTGTGGTCTATAGTACAAACATAAGAATATTCTTCAATGAATTACAACAAATGTCCATTAATATTACAAGATGTAATAATAGGTTAGTATATGGACAAAACCACACTTAAAGCAAATGATGGACCGTAGTGAATAGTAATATATTGATTTTTCCATTAATTGTAAAATAAAAATGTATGCTAAGTGAAAGAAACCAGACACAAAGTATTAGATAGAATGTAAATATAAATATACAGAGATGGAATTAGTGGTTATGTAAGGCTAGGGAAGGATAGAGGGACTGAGAAGTGGGAAGGATAGAGGGATTGAGAAGCGGGAAGGATAGAGGGATTGAGAAGTGACTGCTAAGGGGTAAGGGTTTTTTTTATTTTTAGAGTAATGAAATGCTCTAAAATTGACTGCAGTGATGAATGCACAACTGTGATTATACCTAAAGCCATTGAATGTACACTTTAGATGGATTGTATGGTATGTGACTATATCTCGTAAAATTGCTTTAAAAAAATGCTTGAAGATCTTCAAAAACAATTCTCATAGGGGGGTTAATTATTCCCCTGTAAACATGGGTGCATTTGGAATCTTCCTTTCCATAAAGATAGGGTATGATGAACAAAGAAGTATATATTTTGCCTGCCCAGTACTTCGGAATTACTTCCCTTACTCGCAGTCCTGGAAAAACTGACGGATGCCTCCCCTCCATTGCCCAGCTCCATGTGCCTGACTAAATAAAGTACCTCATGCCTTTGTCCATAGTGATTGGTTAAGGGATGGCATGTAACCTAAGCCCAGCCAAAGAGATCACTCCTTGGGGCCAGAAATGACACTGTCTGGAAAGTGGAGGCTCTCTTGCCTTGGGAGATTCCGTGCCCTAAGTACCATATAAACCAGGAATGCTGAAGGGTACTTTTGCGACCCTATGGGGAAAGATGATCTGACACTAACTTGTGCCAGAAGTCAACTCTATACCCAAATTTGTCAATTATATAAACCAATATATTTCGCCCTACTCTTTGAAAATTCTAGTTTAACTGTGTTTCTGTCCCTTGCAATACAAAATGTCCTGGCTAATATAATTGCACAGGAAATCTTCTGATCAAATATTCCTGAATACTAAATTAGGATTATCCACTTGAACTAAACCAGACATTAAATCACATCACAGGAAGCAGATGTGACTCAAGCAGTTGAGTGCCCACCTACCACGTGGGGGGTCACAGGTTTGGTTCCTAGTGCCTCCTAAAGAAGACGAGCAAAACAGTGGAGCTGATGTGATGGGCTGGCAAGGAGAGCTGATGCAACAAGATGACACAGTGAAATGATGCAATAAGATGATGCAACAAAGAGACATAGCGAGGAAACACAATGAGAGACACAACAAGCAGACAGTGGAGATGGATCAAGTGACTGGGTGCCTCCCTCTCACATGGGAGGTGCTGGGTTTGGTTCCTGGTGCCTCCTAAAAAAAGAAGACAAACAGCGAGCGCAATGAGGGGTGAGGAGAAAGAAATAAAATAAATCTTTAAAAAGATAATAATAAATAAACCACATCACTCTAAGGCAACAAAGCAATCAATAGTATATCAGATTGTATCCATTTGGGTTTTCCTTCAAAAGAAGAAGGAATGGAGACCATATAAACCCATCCCTGTTTATGTTTCCAGCAACAGAGACTCCATAGTCTTCCTCATCACAAGCTATTTGAATTTCCCATCTCTAAATAAGTTTATCTCACATGAGACTCATCTGTTACTTCATACAGCATAAACTATTCTGTCTCCTGCTAGTAAGACCACTGCTCCCAGTGAAGCCGAATGGATTTCCCAGGCCACACTACAGAATCTCAAACCTTTCAGAAGCTTACTCAAATCATGGGTTATATGGTTAGGTGTGCAGACCTCAGGTGGCTTTTATAGGTCAGGACAGCCAGAAAGGCCACAGCTGAAGATGATCAATGTACTCCACTTGTGAGCACTAAAGGGGATCCATGAGCAAAGTCTTAAAGCAAGAGCAGGACAGAGGTGAAAAAGCTGCCGTCAGCCCTCGGATCACCTGTCTAGGGCCTGGGAAAATGTCTGCCTGAGCAAAGATTTGGATCCAACTGTAACAAGCCTTTGAGAGAGACATCCAGATAATATCATCTCCTGCTTCACTGAGGAGGCTTTCCCCACTCAGCTATCCCCTTCAACAGGTCCATCATCATAAGGCTTGGAACAGTGACCCACTGTATCTTCAGAGATTTAGCTACAGACATTTCCAGTCTCCTTCCACCTCAGCATTCTCTCCACCCCTGACACCTCAAATTTTCAGTTTCCATATATGTGTCTATGTGTTTTATTTACACTACCCATGTCTGTTGTTAGCAACAGAAACAAAGTACTTTAGGGCAGAGAAGGCCAGTCAGCCAACTGGCTTGCTGCTCCCCATCCTGCTTCCAGCTCAGGAATGAGACTAGTAAAGGGCCCTTCTAACTCCAATCTACCATGCGTGCCTTCAGCAGCCATGTACTAGGGGTCTGGGAGCCATGGTGCCGGTTCATCCCAAGTCAGTCACTGCTGTGTGGGGGCCCAGCCATCCCTCTTCTTCCCTGCAGGCTACTTGAACACCATATTCCCTCACTGGATGCCGACTACTATTGGAATTCAGGAAACATGCCCTCCTCTCTTAGACACTAGGGGATTATAAAGATGAACAGGCCTTGCCTTTCCAAACCCAGACTCTGGAGAACCAGCCTGAGGCTAAATTTTACTTTCATGTCCTTTCTTATCTTTAGTTTTTCTCCTGATAATTTCCCAAGTTCCAAAATTAGGCCACTCAATAAAATCAACAATATTTTTTTAAATTGTATCCATTCACAGTAAAATATAATTTCTTGAACATCTAGAAAAAAAAAGTACAAATACAAATACAAAAGATAAGCAAAACCAGTCTGGCTTGTTTTGAACATCATTAGTAGGTGAAAGTATCCATGTGATCATTGATTAGAGGACTTCTAATGGAACAAAATGCTTTTTACATGCTGAAGTTTGCAATATGAGAGCACTCAACCTGCACCTAGCTTCAACCTTGGTACACGTTATGCAAAAAAATAAAGTTTGTTGAATCAATGAATGCATGAAGGAATATGGATGTATACATGTAAGAATGAGGACACTTGCAGGTTTCATATGATCACAAGCTTTATCTATGACTGTTCTGAGCGCATGCACAGACTGCACCTGAATGAAATAATACCTTAAAAGCTGGTATTATATAGTATATGTATTTATGTTATATATACATATATAACATATATACATAACAAAGAACAATGTGTTCTCACCTGTCCTTTGATCTCTATTACCTTCACTTTTCTAGCAGAAACAGATAGCCAAATATCACTGTCTTCAATGACTTCTTGATCTGAATTAAAACTATGAGATATTCCAAAAATCTTATGTAGATACTCCTCTCCCAATGAGATGAAGCCTAACTCTCTACTGCTTAAGTTTGGACTGCATATGGTGTCTTCCTTCCAAAGATTACAGTAAGGAAATGGGGAAAAGAGTAACTTGACAGTGGAGAAACCTGACAAAAACTACCTCAGCCAAGTGATCCAGGTCAACATCCACAGTGCTGTGACGTTCCCTTGATACGACATGATGAGAATGGCACTTTACCCCCAACCCACAATCCCAATCTAATCATGAGGAAAACATCAGTCAGATCCCAAATGAGGGAAATTCTACAACATTTTTGACCAATATTCCTCAACACGTCAAGGTCATCAAAAACAAAGAAGGTCTGAGAAACTATCACAGACCTGAGTAGCCCAAGTGTGGAGCAAGTTGCTATCACAGTGAACACGTAATGGGACTCAGGTTCAGGGCTCAACAGAAACTTTCAGCAAATGATACCATTATCACTTGCACAGAGTAAACAGTCCAGAAAGGGCAAATTTCCTTGTCACTTACATAGTCCTAAAGAGCAAGGGAAGAAGTCCTGTCACTTCTGGGTGTCCCAGGGTGACCAGAAACTGCTCCAAGGTGGCAACTCCACAAGCCTCACTTGGCACCTGGGAAGAGAGACCAGTCTATACTGTCTGAGTGTGGTTTTTATCCCCCTGGGGGAGGGGTTGCAGAGGGCACTGCTTCTTAGAATTCCTGTTCTGATAAGCATTTGCGGCTGCTTGTTCCTGGTTTCCAGGTTTACGGTATGGGGGCCTTTTCATTAGACTTAATATCTCCCCCAGGTTGTGGAGGGACACACAATAGAAAGGGGGGGGCAGGTAGCAGAAGGCTCCTTGGTATGTGTTTGTGACTTCCCCAGAGAAGGACGTGGGGGAAGGTGAGGTCTGGGCAGTGGCTGCTCAACAGGTATCTGTGACTTCTCAAACACTAAGGAGATCTGACTAACTGTGTCCTGGATGGGATCCTGGCAGAGATAAGGGGAATTAGGGAAAAAAGAGGAAATCTGAATAAAGTGTGGACTTCAGTTAATAATAATGTATCAATATTGTTTCATTAATTGTGACAACTATTTCAGACTAAAGTAAATGTTTGTAATAGGGCAAACAGCGTGGGGTTTATAGGATCTCTCTGTACTACCTTTGGAAATTTTTCTGTAAATCTAAAACTTTTCTAAAACAAAAAGTTTATTTTAAAACAGGGAAGGTAGGAAGTGATTGTAGCTCAGTGACTGACTGCCTGCCTCCCATAGGTACAAAATCTGGGGTTCAATCCCTGGTACTTCCTTAAAAAAAAAACAACAAAACAGTGAAGGTAGTAAAAAAATAAATAAAAAAGAGGTAAATAAAAATTAGGGAAAATAAATCACCTGAGAATAGGACAGAAGAGAAATATGTTCACTGACACACCCACAAGAACATCATTTAAGTATGACAAAAAGTGTGCTTTGTTATCTTAAGCTAAAATGCCTGCCAAACATTTGCATTTAAATGAGTTTAGGTATCAAAAGCCACAGATTACTTTTTTCTTACTCAGCCTCTAAATTATGCATCTGTTCATTAGCTATTTTCTTCACTTCTTGGGTCATATCTATGATCCTCTCACCCCCAAAATTCTTAAAAACCCTGAAAGCCCTGTCTAAGGGTTGCTTTGCTCTTTTCTGCCTTCAAGTTCCTCTATTTCCACTATTTTATATTGTTTTATTTTAACACTCTCTTAGCACGATCTTCTTTCCCCAGTCTTTTCTGGATTTAAGATTTTTTGCCTTCATCCAATGTCTTCTCTCTAACCCAGAAGTAACCAACCACAGTTCTGCAAGACTTTCTTGGAACTTGGCCCACATCAGTCTTAGAAATGACTTGAATAGATTACTATGCGGCAGTTCAAAGGAATGAACTACTAGTACAGTCAGCAACAGAGATAAATCTCAAAAACTTTGTATTGAGCAAATTAAGCCAAATCTGAAGAGAACATACTGTGTAATTCTATTTATTATGTTGGTGCAAAAGTAATTGCGGTTTTGCATTGTTGAAATTTGCCATTTGATATTGGCATACATTCCTAAATAAATATGGTTATGTTATACATAATTTTAATTCCATTTGTCGCTTTGTTTTTTTGCTAATGACTTATTACTTGCTGTTTATTTTATATTTATTTCAGACTATGGAATTGATGTTAGACAAAAAGCAAATGCAAGTGATTTTCTTATTTGAGTTCAAAATGGGTCATAAAGCAGCAGAGACAACTCACAACATCAACAAAAATGCATTTGGACCAGGAATTGCTAACGAACTTACAGTGCAGTGGCAGTTCAAGAAGTTTTGCAAAGGAGACGAGAGCCTTGAAGATGAGGAATGTAGTGGCCGGCTATTGGAAGATGACAACGACCAACTGAGAGCAATCATCAAAGCTGATCCTCTTAAACTACACAAGAAATTACCAAAGAACTCAACGTCAACCAATGAAGCAAACTGGAAAGGTAAAGAAGCTCAATAAGTGGGTGCCTCATGAGCCGACTGAAAAATGAAAAAATAGTTGTTTTGAAGTGTTATCTTCTCTTATTCTATGCATGATCAATGAACCATTTCTTGATCAGATTGTGACATGTGATGAAAAGTGGATTTTATACAACAACGAGTGATAACCAGCTCAGTGGTTAGACTGAGAAGAAGCTCTAAAGCAATTCTGAAAGCCCAACTTGCATGAAAAAAAGGCCATGGTCACTGTTTGGTGGTCTGCTGCCCCTACAGTTTTCTGAATCCTGACGAAACCATTATGTCTGAGAAGTATGCTCAGCAAATCAGTGAGATGCACAGAAAATTGCAATGCCTGCAGCCAGCATTAGTCAACAGAAAGGGCCCAATTCTCCATGACAACTCCCGACCATACCTTACACAATCAATGCTTCAAAATTTGAACGAATCGGGCTACAAAGATTTGTCTCATCTGTCATATTCACTTGATTTCTTGCCAACTGGCTACCTCTTCTTCAAGTATCTCAACAACTTTTTGCAGGGAAAATGCTTCCATAGCCAGCAGGATGCAGGAAATGCTTTCCAAGAGTTCACTGAATCCTGTAGCATGGATTTTTAAGCTACAGGAATAAATAAACTTATTTCTCATTGGCAAAGATATGTTGATTATAATGGTATCTACTTTGATTAATAAAGATGTGGTTGAGCCTAGTTATAATGATTTATAATTCATGGTCTGAAACCGCAATTCCTTTTGCACCAACCTAATACATGAAGTTTTAGAACAGGCCAATCTAAGCTACGGTGGTAGAAATCAAAATAATAGCTACCTCTGGGGGTTAAGAGTTAACTGCAACAGAGAAGGGAAACTTTCTACTTAAACCTTTGTTTCTGACCCTTCATACAAAATGGGAGGATCTGAAAACATTTTCATACAAGCCTAGCAGTTGGGTATACAGCCAATAAATCTTTACCACCTCAGTTGGACATAGACTTCAGCACTCTCCAATGTGTCTTGCACCCCACCAATTTCACTCAGTTATACTGCTTCTCTGGACAGTTTAGTATTTCAGTTTGTGACACTGATAATATCCCTTCCCTCCTTTTAGGGCTTTTCTTTGTTTGTTCGTTTGTTTGTTTTTTGTCCTTTGGTCCATATTCTCACCCTTACTTTTGATGGGGCTGTTTGTCTGTTGTTTGGGCA
This sequence comes from Dasypus novemcinctus, assembly GCF_030445035.2. NCBI lineage: Eukaryota > Metazoa > Chordata > Mammalia > Cingulata > Dasypodidae > Dasypus > Dasypus novemcinctus. The sequence continues at coordinate 39,062,466 of NC_080704.1, forward strand.
AAGTGGGGTCATCCTAAGATTACACATGCCTATCAACAGCTTATCCACAACTTCGTTTAAATGACAGAACCAAAAAACTAGCTGATGTAACAAGCAGTGGACCTAAGCAGAGGCCTGCCATTACAACCAATCCAGAGACCCTAGAATTAGACATCTTTTTAAAAGGCACGAAGATGTAATAAAAAAGAATTTAAAAAATAGAGAATGCCTCTGCATAATGGAAATACTCCTTTAAGAGTAACCTTTCCTGGGTTTTCTGACATTAAATTTATGAAGATATCAAATCTTAAAGGCTATATCATTAAAATCTCCAAGTGCATCTCATTCCACAGGGACATTATATCCAAAGAATTTGCAATTAAGGACAGGGCATGTAAGTGATTTTATTAATGAGATTTCCCCCTGGTTTAAACCTATTCCATTCTTAAGGCAGCCTGAACATTTTATAGTTCACAAAAATATTTTTTAAAGGTTCTGTAATGGAAAAGTGACAGAAATAGGTTAGATCGAAATTAACTTCATCTTCCATCAGAGACCAGACATGAGATATTGCCATTCAGAAGACTTGCTTGGCTTAGATTCACCTGACTAGTGAGATATGAAAGTCATGTTTCTAGCTTAGCTAGGGAATTTCATTTGGGAGACTATATTCCTCTCATTTCTATTCAGCAGCACACCCAGTGAAAGCAGAAACACTGCAATTAAGTAATCATCCAGTTTCCTCATAAAAACACATTATGTTTCAGATGATATCAAGAGGACATGATAAACAATCTACAGGATATAGGAGCATAACATACCGGCAGAATGTTTTGAAACCTGTTGTCAAAAATGTTTTCCAAGTATAGTAAAAGAGGGTGGAAGAAAAGAAAAGAAACAATAATGGCTGAAAAGGCTCTGTCAGCAAACACCTGTAGATTACAATTTGAAAAAATTTTTTTCATACCATTTAAAAGAAATGAATTTTAAGTAAGCATGTCATTTGTTTCCCTGTAAACATCTCCACTGATTCATTTCTCTGGGTTACTAACCAACAGGGTCCCAGTTGCATTGTGCAATGTAGCATCAATAGCACAGACTATAATAATTTGCATTACTAAATTGGGGGGGGGATGCAAATTGAATTAAGTTGAAATTTTGCTTCTCAGACTAGTAGTAAACAGAGGGAAGTCTGTGTGAAATATTACATTTTATATTGGCCAATGTTCTTAGCCTAAAGGGAAGTGAGTGGCCAAAAATGATACAGTTTTCTTAGGCATACTTGGAAGTTTCAGATAAATTTAAACAAAGTGAATTAAGTTTGGGGAAATGAACTGGATTGGGGAGGGAAATGACAGAACAAGGTGACATTGCAATTGTGCCACTGTTGTTTGCAAATATCCTGGAGTTAGGGCTTTTGAGAACAGAGTTAAGTTATACCAGGTCAGTACCCAGAATAGCTGTAAGCAGTGAGGCACTTGACAAGTTCCAGAATGATGCTTCCAAAGCATTCCTGACCTTTCCCACCAAGTTAGGTCAGTGCTGTTTGGATATGAATTGTTTTCTTTCGTGGTCTTCAGAGATCCTAAAGTAATCCTTGAAGTCTCTTGCCATCAGATTGTCAAGGAAAGGAATAAATGAATTTAAAATTTTGAATTGTCCAAATTATTGTCTACCTTTTCTGAATTTGATTGAGTATCAAATTTATCTTTTTAACTTTATCTCTAATGCAATTATAAGCAGTACCTACTATGCCGAGTGCTTTATATTAATTATCTGATTTAATCCTCACTGTATTGCTGTGAAATAAATGATATGATAATTCTCATTTTACAAATAAGGAAACTGAGACTTTAATTTACTCACGTTACTCTGCTAGTAAGTGGCGGATACCGGATTTGAATTCATGACTCTTTTCACAGTATTTTAAAATTTGTCTTGTAACCCTTTGCTGAGATCATGATCAATCCTTTTTTTCCAAAAATAAAAAAATGACATTAAAACAAGGTGGAGTAGAAAATATCAAATGGCAAAATGGACAGTAAAGGTTCATGAAACTTTTCTTCCAGATGTCTGTGTTTGTGCACAGCATGCTTATATTGAGCTATAATTTCAGTCTACAATCTCTACTTAATTAAAATGTGCTGTGGCAATTAAAATGTGCAAAAAATGAAAAATCCTAAAATAAAGCAAGTCCTAAGACTGGAAGATTTGATTAGTAACTTCTTCAAAGATAGGAACTGTGTGAGTTAATTGTTTTGTTTCATTTTCTCCTTCACTAAATATACGGGAAGATATTTCTCAGTTCTTTGGATTCTTCAGATAAGAGCCTGGCCAACAACTGTGTGGTACTTAAGTGAATACAATATCTCACTTGATGCCACTGCAACAATGTTAGTTAGGGCTTGTAAAAATATTACAAACAAGGACACTGCATTTAAATATCTTTCTCAAAGTCAGCCAGCAAGTACATGACAGAAATAGGAATCAGCTATGGACCCTGTGATGTCATTTCCCCTTCTCCCTACACTTCCTGCAGATGGCATATAGCAGGTGTTTCATGTTCACAGAGCTTTCAAGTTCAGAGCAGAAAACAGGGTACTTAAGAAGCTTGGCTCCTTAGGGACTCACTAGTAAAGATAAGATACTACGTCTTTTTGTACTAGTGTTAAATGTATTTCCTTCCTGATTTGACTATAACAACAAAAATAAATCAGTGTACTCATTCAATTCAAAAAGCACTAAGTAACACAGAGTTGTACAGTCTCAAAGTTACCTGTTTGTCAGCAAATGGAATGCTAAAGACCTTAGCCATCTCGATGTGTGGGAATGGAAAGAGAGAAATGAAATTGGGCCTGTCATAAATAAGAACTGACAGCCCATATTTAGCAGCAAAATATGATAATGAGGTTCCATAGCTTTTTTTTCAGGTACCAGGGCCAGGAATTGAACCCAAGACCTTGTATGTGGGAAGCTGGCACTCCACCACCGAGCTACACTGGCTCCCCTGAGTTGTTTTTTGTTTTGTTTTGTTTTTGTGTTTAAGGGGTACCAGGGATCGAACCTGGGACCTTGTATGTGGGAAGCAGTTACTCAATCCCTTGAGCTACATCCACTCCCCTCAATAGCTTATTGTTCTTTGAGAATATTCTCTCATTCTCAGTCATATGAAACTTCATAATTGAAAGGATGATTTGATTCGAATGTTCATTTAATTTTCTTATCTGACCACACATATAGTGAAATGAATTGTATTGCTGCTATTTGGATATTTACTGATCTAGCTGATTTACTCAGTAGAGACCACTGAAGAAAAAATATATGGGGCATCTCTGGACACATAATACATACTTTAGTGCTAAATATGTAATAGGCACACATGTAAAATAATCCACAATTATACTTCTATATAATATATCTGTTTCGCTGGCTCAAATATAATTAAATACACAAACAAGAAATAAATGTGAAAAAAATATCATCACTATCATGTTTAGGAAAACACAATGGAGATAAGGATGAAATACTGCAGTTAGTCATAACTCACACATTTTCAAGTGCTTTGGAGATGACTTTTCTGAGTACTAATGTAGCAATTCACCTACTATCAGCTTCATTTCTATTTCTAGGAGATAGTTACCAGGAGATCAAATGATACACGATTATCATTGGCAAAAGTCCATGTGTTTCAGATGTCAGTATTCCCTGGTAGCACATGAATTTTATGAGGATAAGGAGTTGGGGAATTATACCTCTGTGTTTTACATGAAGTCATGTCACAGTTATAATTATTTATCTATGACAAGACATCTCAAAATACAGCTATAATATAAGAAAAGTCAAACTGAATTTAAAGTCAGAGGACTACATTTAAATGAAAAGCTAAACTTTATGAGCTGGGTAACATTGAAAATTACTTAGGCTTCAATTTCTTCCATTAAAAACTGGATTATAATTCCGTATTACAGGGTTTTATAATAGTAATTTGAGGTTGAATCATATGAAATTCCTGATAGCTGACCATTTCTAGCTACAGAAATGATCTTTTCATCTCAATCAACCTAATAAATAATAGCTATACATTTATTGACTCCTCCTCTGTTATAAGAACTTTGTTATGTTTTAAATGTTTTAGCAGATTACAATGTTGGCTTCAATATTTTACCCCTCCCTGTATCAGTATCCTTAGCAATATACAGTTTTAGTTCCCTCCCATCATGAGTAGGCTGACCTGCTCTGCCTCTGGTGTTGAGCTCACCATGGTGACTTATTTTGGTAAATGGTATTTTTTGGTTTCCTAAACTGCTCAAGCAAATACAATGAAATAGTTCATCTTAAACAATGGGGAATGTATTCACTCACAATTGTGAGGCCATGAAAAGGTCCAAATCAAGGCATCATCAAGGTAATGCTTTCTCCCTGAAGACTGTGGCATTCTAGGGCTGACTGCCAGTGACCCATGAGTCTTCTGTCACATGGCAAGGCAAATGGTGGTTTCTGCTGGTCTCTTCTTCTCTTGGGTTCCATTTAAGTTTCTTGCTTCCTATGTCTGAATTTCATTCTCTTATAAAGGATTCCAGTAATAAGGTTAAGACCAATCCTGACTGAGGTGGGCCATTCCTTAACTGAAGTAACCTCATCAAAAGGTCCTACTTAACAACGGGTTCACAACCACAGGGACGGAGTAGATTTAAGAACATGTTTTCTGGGATACATAGTTCCAAACCACCACAGGTATGTTAATAGGTATGATCAAGCAGAGACTTGAAATGAACTTTTATATTGGCCATTGCCCTCTTGTGCTTTTATCACTGCCATGAGAATATGCCCAGGATAGATACATGTAGAATAGAGACAAGGGCACCCAGTCACCCCTGCTTAGGCCATCCTAGATATTCAGTGAGTTAACAGACTGGCTAGCTAGCCCAGGCATGATTAACATTGTCAACACCTAGCCAACTCTCAGCTCTAAAATTAGAGTTGTATACTACTGAAAATTTTTATTTGTCATGCACATGAGTGTGGCAATAACTGACTAATACAAATGATGATCTCATTTCATTCTCTCAACAAATCTATTTTTATCTCCATTGGACAAAAGAAGACACTGAGACCAGAGAAGAAGTTTAAGAAACTGAACCTGGGTCATTTACCACCCAGTAAATGACAGAGGCAGGGTTTGAAATCAGAGAGCCAGGCTCCAGAAGCCATATTCTTAACCAGTACACTGAATGACTTTGTTCTTGTGAAGATGAAATGAGACTTTTTAAAAAATGCTTTGTCAATGGTAAAGCACTCTAAAAATATAAGGCAATATTATGAGGTTGCACCTCCTTTACAAAGATGCTGTAAAATTCCAGCTACGTTTTGCCTTTGTCTCATAAAAAAAGGAACCCCAGGCAACCTCTAGATGATTTAAAATGCACTGTTCTTTGATATACCAGTTACATAGGGAAAACTGATAAATGGTGATATTTAATGTGCCACCTTCCTTCTGAATCCGTGATAGACCGCTGCTGTTTGCTAGGCAACTACCAAGTAAACAGAAAAATAAAGCCACGGTTTTCTTGGCAAGTGTCATTAAAAATAGATAAAGTTTACAGTAAATGTAATCTGTAGCATAGATCATACAGACAAAAAACATGAAGGGGAAATGAAGGCATTAATAAGATATTTCTTAATTTTATGTAGTGTTACAAACATCAGACCACTGAACCAAAATAACCTAGGGGAATAGCAATGAAACAGGGCATTTATTCCTCAGCCAGGAGGAGGCATACAAATACAAATGGAGCAAAACAAGAGGCTGATTATGCCTTGAAACTGGAATAGGCATAAAAAAGAAAAGTCCGTACATGCTAATAGGCATTAAGTTTATGAGGTGCTACTTTATTTACATGTAGTGTTCTCTAGGAGTATGAATTTTTAAAATTCCATTCGATTTTTCATTTTTACAGGTTTTGAAATCCCCCAAAGTTATTATTTCTTTTTGAAAAAATTAAAAATAGTATGCTGCAGTGGGTGAAGTGAGTAATGGGGAGAAGTGAAGTGAAACATGACTCTGTTGAAATGTGTACCTACGCTGAGCAGGGCACGACCAAAAAGACTTCTTAATTTGGAAAGTTTTGTTAGTAATGTTTATTTTTTAATAAAACATAGAAATTACACTTTTTAAAAAGGACAAAAACAGGAATAAAAAGCAAAGCAAATGCAAAAAAAGAAGTAAAAAAAGAAATGGATTAGGTAGAATAGGAAAGCAGAACTAAGACAATCTACACACAACCTATTTCTTATAAATGTCTTCAGAACATCCTGAATTTGACTTAACTGGCTATTATTTTTTTAAATCATTTCTTTCTCTGATGATTGTCACCTAAATTTCTCTTTCATTGAATAAAAAGGAAATTTAGGGCAAAGAAGAGAGAGTGGGAAAACACGCAGGAAGTCTCTGTTTCGAGTGTCTTTACGACTCCTAATAGCTTTGGACAAGGACCTTTCAACCATTCATTCATTCACTTAACAAATATCGGTTGAGTACAATGATCCCTCCTCATTAACGTGTTGGCAAACATAAATTCTTCTTAGGGAAAGTTGACTCTACTAGACGTAGAAATGGAAAGGGAGTTTTTTTTTTCTCTCACAGGTACAGATGTGGGCTATGGGTGGGAGGCTCTTTGTCTCTTCAGAGATAACCTTAACCTAAGCCGTCTGTCCTGACTTGTGGGTGTGGGATGGTAAGCGGTTGCAGTCCTGCCCTTGGTGACCATGGCAATGACTCCAGTCCCAGGAAACAGTTTATTAATGCAAACTCTATCAACTTTAAGTATTCAGGGGAAATGCAAACCAAATGTGCTAAAAGCTTATCTAGAATGTATGAAGTCCATGCTAAAAGCTTACTTAGGATGTGGAAGATATATGCTAATTAAACCTATTCAGCACTGAAACAAAGAACAATTTAGCCCTTACCCTGTATAAAAGGAACTTGAAAATCTTGTTCGGGGCTCGGATTTGATACAGAAAGCTCCTGAGTCCGGCCGGCCGTCAATAAATCATTTTTCCTTCTCAAAATCATTCCTGAGTCCTGGCCTTTCTAAACGCAAATAATTGAACCTCTCTCAAATTCTACAACAGTACATCCTAGTTACATCCCACCCATCGTTTTCATATGTGATATTCTGTGACACTTGGTCTCCCCAGATTATGTTGTAGCTTTGTGTAATCCCTGGTGAATTCCACCCTACTGCCACTGTTCCATTGTCAAAACCTGTCAATAGTTTTGTATCCTGAGACTATAAACTTGTAATACCATTTGAAAAGTCTTGTGTATTCTTAGGTCACTGAAATTTTTAAAAATTCTTTTTCAATAGGTCAGATGACTAAATTTGTTAGAAATTTGAACAAATTGGTACTCTGTTATATGGTTGCTGAGTGTGCAAATTGTTACCACCACTTTGGAAAATTGCTTGGAAATATGTATTAAGCTGAACATGTGACTATCCTCTTATCCATCAATTACATTCTAAGTTACGAATACCCAAAAGAATTGTGTGAAAAGTTTTATCAAGAGACTTGTAGAAGAATAATCAAAGCATCAATACTTGTAATAGTCCAAACTGAGAGCAATCTGTATGTCCAGCCATAGTAGAATGGATAAATAGTGGCATCTTAAAATAATAGAATACTACACAGCAATGAGAATGAACAAACCACAGTTACATGCAATAACATGGATAAATCTCAAGAACATAATGTTGCACAAAATAAGCTAAATGCCAAACAAATAATGCAAGAGTCCATTTTGCTAAAGTTCAAAATATGGACTTAATAAAACTGTAATGGATAGGGATGAATAATTAAGTGGCCAAGTGATTTTTTGGGAAAAGAAAAAGAATTGACATATTTTTCTCTGGGATGGGGGACTAGAGAGGCAGTTATGGAATGAGCCTGAGAGACCTCTGCGGTACCGGCAATTTCTGTTTCTTGACCTTGGTTATGGTTATATGGAGGTTCACTCTGTGAGAAACCACTGAGCTCTACATCTGTATTTGTACACTTATGTGTATTTTATTTCATAATAAAAATGGATTGGGGAAAGAAAATACAACCAACACTAAATAGGATACCATGTATGGAAGCACCCCTCCAGGATTATCATCTGGTTTATCTCCATGCCTTTAGCCTAAGCTTCCACTAAGAATCATGATTTTTTTTTAATGGTTGCTATTATGATGTACTAATCTTTCACATAAACTACTTAACCTTATTTGATATTTGCCATCATTATTATTTGTGAATAAGAGAAATATTAGCCAGGAATTGCTAAGTTGAAAAGATATTTCAGGAGATACATAGGTAAGTTTCCTATAGACACTGAAAATTGGGGATGAAAATATATGACAATTGATTCCCTTTAAATCTCAGGTATTTAAACCATAGCTGAGAGTTACTTGTGAAGTGTAAGTCCTTTAAACAATTACAAATAAGTAATAATCATATTTCATCAATCCTAAAACATGTTTTTTTCAGACCTCTGAAATGAGGTTGCACCTTATAATCAATAGCATCCTTAATCTTTGTCAGTTTGATTGAAGTCAAGGTCTTCCAGAAAGAATTTTTTTTTGCCAACCAACTTCAGGCACTACCCTCCTGAGACCATTTTAAATTAAATCCTTTGCTTGAGGTTTTAGACCACACTGGCAGTATGAATTCAGACCTCAAACTGCTGAGTACTGACTGTTGTTCAAATTCTTTACCCTTGCCAAGGCTAAGATATTAAGTTTCCCTTGATGTTTCTTTCTCTGTGGCCAGTTTATTGAGTTACTTATTCTTACACTGAGGCTATAGCATTTGGAGTCCTGTCCCAGCTTTATACAACAGAATCCCGTTCAACATCCCCTCCATCCACCCAATCTTGGCTGTGATTTTTCTATTTGTACACAAAATCTTGCAATTAGCGGTGTCTTACGTTTACAGATGATGGGTAATTAGAGACTTGCTTTTATTTCAAAAGAAAATATTTAGCCTACAACTGAATAGGACAGCCCAGGCTAAATCTTACATGTATCATTTTGTTTAACCAAGTATTACATTCAGTCAAAATCTTACTGTATACCCTATATCATCGGTGAAACTATCAGTTACAAGAAAATTTATTAACTTACTTTGAAAAGTAGAAATCATTCCATAATAATAAGGCAGAATTGTTAGTTTCATGTGCATGTTTTGTGTTCCTAACTTGAATTTTAAGAAGACCTTGGAAGTCACAGATTATATCTTTAGCAATGGCCCATTCCCTTGTACAGTATTAGGTCCATATTTAGTCCTCAGTAAAATCTAGTGATGGTTGGAGAACTGAAAAACAAACATATGAAGAACACCTGTAAGCAACAAACAAAATTCCAAAAATTGGTGTGCGTGCATGTGCACATCCGTGCACCAAATGCAAAGGGAAGGTCAAAATCTGAACACAGGCACAAAGGCACCTTCTGGGTTGGTCTTCATTATGAAAACACTTTGGCCTTGCCAGGATTAGATATGATGAAGGAGTGCTTGGGAAGGGACTGGGAATCCTATCTACAACGCTTGCTCCAACAGATTCAATTCACAGCCTTCACAGGTAATAAAAGGAACCTCTGGACCATGCAAGGGATTGCCCAGGCATGGCTAGGTGCATTGGCCATTTTATGTATTAATGCCAATCTCAAATAAATCACTTTTCTGTTCTGCTGTGGAAGGAAAGAGGATATTTCTGTCAGTAAGTGAATGGAGGATTACTGACTTGCTGACCTTTCCTGACTGTGATAAAAGATGACTTCTTTCCTTTCAGCAATACTTCACAAATGGAAATTGCTCTTTTAAATGTATGATGTGACAATGAAGTAGAGAGCCAGCTATTATTCCATAAATAGATGGTGGCAGAGGGTACTCCTTGGGAAAGGGATAAATTCTCATTAGGGCTACTTTTCTGAGAGTTGTCGGTATGCATGTGTTTGCATTTAATGACTGGAGAAAGGAGAAACCAAACCTGACTGGATATGTTTTAAAGACTGTTGTTATTCCTGCAGCATTTAAACAGAGTGTGTAAAATACAGGGCTCCTAAAGGCCTTGTGCTATGTTTGTTTTGAGAACTCTTATGTCATTTGCTGATGAAGGTGTCAGGAATACAAAATTATTTTGCCCTGAATTGTTAGATCCACATAAGAATGGAAAATAACAAGGCAAGTGTTTTCCCTTGACCCAGGAAATGTGACATTTGCTTTTTCAAACAATTGGCTCTTTGCTGCTCAGGCCACAGGAAAAGAGAATGTGCTAAAGAATTGAACATTCAGTTAAATGTTTCCAAGAGTCTTTTGAAATTCTGGGAAATTTAAGCAAACGAGAAAATGAGGGTGTGAAATATTTAGTGAGAACACAATAAGGAAAGAATGAAAATGGCCTAAAGGAAGTCTCATCTTATTGCTAAAGTCGTCTACCCACCAGGCCTTAAGGGACCCTTCCTTCTCAGCACCAATCGCCAGGCACTCTTTTGTGATGATATGTATGTGTGGGGCTTCACCACACAACTCGAAGATAGGACTAACTGAAAAGCAAGGATTGTGTATACCAGTGGATACTTCTGGTGATGAATCTATTTTTCTTAAGGGCATGAAACCATCTGCTGTCATACAGAATCACAGATAAATGTTCGTCAGAGCTGAAATTCACATCAATCAATAGAGCTTTCTTTTTCTTTTCTTTTTTTTTTTTTTTGAATTAAGTAGGGGGAAAAAATCCACTTAAAATGGAAGGCTTATTTAGCCTCTGGGTGAAAGCTGTAGAGATGACAGATAATTTGACGGCCTCGGCCTCTGATAACTTGCACTAAGAACTAAGAAAATCTTCTTAACATGTCATTTAAGCATCTAAATATTTTTGGTTTCATAGCTAGAAAGAGCAAGCCTTCCTTTTCAAAGTGTTGGTCTATGTTATCAGTGCACCTGAGACTGAAATACATATTTGCACCAGTGGATTCTCAGGAAGAAGTCACTTTCTTAAAGTATTCTTAAAGAAGTGAACAGAATTGCTGTTAGGAGGACACAAAAGCAAGAAGGGCAGATGTTTACTCCCCATCTCTTGACCCTAGGCTAAGTTGGGAAATGTGGGGGAGATTAGGTTCTTGAACTTGGGTTCAGTTATTATGCTTGTATCTAACTCCTTTGTCATGTCTGGAGTCATATGCAAGCCAAAGGCTGATCCAGAACTAACTATAACTGTTAGGTTGACTTGCTTGAGCAACCATGAAGGCCATGTCTCCAGAGGAGTTGAATGTGTAGATTCTTTCACCCAAAATTTGCACCCCTTCTTACATGCTTGATTTTCCTTGAGATTAATTCACCTGAGCCCAAAGCAGCACTCAAGAGAAGGCAATAGAAATCCTGGCTAACAGCATTGTATGTGAGAAGTATTGCTCTGAAATCTTCAAGAAGAACCATAAAAGCAAAGAAGCAGGGAAGGCCAGGAGGACGAGGGTTGTTGGAGAATACACGTGAATGGTGCTCTCTGGAATTGTGCAGCACTACAGCTCTTCTAGTCTCATGCAGATTGCCAGTGTTTCCTTGAGGTAGAATGGGGGAAGAAAGTACCATGAGTGATGCCAGAGATTCCAGGACAGCTTTCACACCACCTGATAATTGTTGATCTTCCTCCCCTTAGCATATCATTTTGGATACTTGATTGAATATACACACGGAGTGGAGAATTAATATGAAAATGCTTTCCCTTAGTTATATTTTGCTGTGTATGAGACAAATAGTACTGATTTTGATGGATAATAGAGTGTTGGGCACCCAGTGGTGAGATGGGAAGGATGTCAAGTAATCTTAATGCATTTCCCCATACTTTTCTGGAGATTTAGTATGACTTGCATATTGAACCCTCTAATGAAAGGATGTTTTGTAAGGGTTCTCTTGGTTCCAACTAAAATCAGCTTAATCAAAACAGGAAATGATTGGAAGGACACAAGAATATTTCTTGGAACACAATGCATCTTGACCTTGCTAGGAATTGAGACTACCACTCCTTCATTCTCTCTGGTTCCTATATGGTTCCTTTTCACTGCTTCTCTCTGCGTCTCTACTTGATTCCTTTATTCTCTGCAATTTGATTTTTTTTTTTTTTATCTCTGCACACACCCCAGAGCTCTATAGTCTGTGTTTTTATTACTAACTACATGCAGAGACCAATTCCAAATTAATGGGCAAGAGAAACAGAGGGGCCTAGCTCAAGGCTAGCGCCATCTCTGCTCTAATCACCTCTGACCAGGGGTGCAGGACTGCCGGTGCAAAGATGGCTGCCTGCCAAGTCCTCTATTGTTCTCAGAGAAATCATTACAGGTGGAGCATAAAACCCCAAAACTAATCAACTACATCTACCAGTCAGGTTCTACTCTCTCCCACCCATGCACCACTTTATAGCATGCAGTTAGGTCTAAATGGCAAGGCTTGGAAGATAAAACTGTTTGATTTCCTTTTCCTGTAGATAATTTTGCCCAAATCCTTACGACTTTAACTCTGCATTTCCATAAATTGTAAACAATTCTTAAAAGGCTCCAGTTCCAACATAGCAAATATGCAAACTGTTCCAAGCATATAAACACATGAAATTTATACACATTTACACTCATAAATCAAAACCAGCCTGACTTTAGGAAAACAGCATGTCACATGTATTTTCCCCCTCCCAAAGCATAACAAACAAATCTTACTGAAGCCACACTGCTCTAATTTGAATGGGCATAAGAAGTCTTAATTGCTGCCTCAATTTCTGAAGCATTTCTGATTAGATGCCATTCAATCATGGACAGCAGTAGGTTGCTGGGGTTTTTTGGGGGGATGATATCTGTACTTCCTGCAGCTCAAATGCTCAATTAAATATGTACTTTATTGACTTTCTGAGGCAGAGGTGGAAAAATAAATTTTACCCAAGCCTGAAAAAATAGGAGAGAGTAATCCAAAGTATTCCATGTCCACAAAGTTGGTTGGAAAACTATGCTCTAAACACTGAGGGTTTGCAGAAAATAAATTTGAGTGATGGATTTTCCACAATTTTGCTTCACTGAGAAGCATTTACAAATATCAAGGCCTCCAGAAAATTTATCTTGAAATTATATATGAAACATTATGCCTCCATAAGTACTTCTAAATTTGGTTTCTTTGATGTCAAATTTGTTCCAATGATGAACAGCATTTGTAGCTTGGAGTTGAATGAGAAACAATTTTCATGATCTTAAGTGTGAAATCTTTTATTACAACTTCTTGTTTTGCTTCTTTCGGACAAACCACACATCTCAAATAGTTAAAACGACAATAGCTAGACAATGTTAAGATGAAGAATAACTTAGAAGTTAGAAATTGGAGAACTTGTCCTTGGTTCTTGGTGTCAGGAATTAGCACATTACCACTGAGCAGTAATGTGGACACAAAGGGGGACTTTTTCTCCAAAAATGCTTTGATACAGAAGTTTGTCTGGAAAAGGCTGCCAAGAGTAGTACTGTTATCTATGTCTTTTAAGTTATTGTATATATCAAAGACCAGCAAAGTAGCATTTTTTCTCCAGTTAACTCTTAACAGTTTAACTCCTCTTTCATAAAAATCTTAAAAGTCTCCTGCTCGGGCTTACAACAAACCATTTATCTGAATTCTTCCTTATGAACTCTAAAATTAAATGGGCTGCATGAATGACTGACATTCCTATCTTATTTTACCTTGATGATGATAAATTCAAAGCACACTAAGGGGCAGTCTTTCATACCATTATCACATACATGTAATATTTTTAAGTTTTACTCCACAGCTGGCTGCCTCTCATCTCTTAATAGGAGAAATGCCTTTGTCACCCCCAGACAGCTCCTCATCCATGCAAAAATTAGCATATATCATTTTTACTCTTTAGATACTATTTTTTTCATTAATCCTTGTCACATGCAGAGATTGAAGTATTCAAGATTTCTGGTGGCTTGATTTTCCAGTACTTGTTCCAAGCTTCTTTTATAATCATTATTTCTATGAAGTCATTGAACTTGGAAATAACTGCTTGCCAAAACTGAAGTTGTCTGGGGAACAACTCAACACAGATTAATTCTACAAAGAACACTATTCTTTGTGGGCTGTTAATCTTGGCTTAGAAACTCCACATATTATCCTTCCCACTTGAACAGTTCAGCTCCTGTTCTCCTAGACTTTGGAACCATAGACGTACTGCTCAAATAGAAATGTGTGTCACCTAACTGATGACTCTGAAAACTGACTTTCCAGATAGAGATGTACGGACCTTCTGCTCAGAGCAATGTGTTAGTAGTTGTTAAAAAGGTGAGGACTTCTCAAACAGTCCCCAAACTTGCCTTATATAAGAAAAATTGTTGGCATTTTATTACATGGAATTTTGTTGTTCAGTCTGATTTTGTTGACATTTAAGAAGCTATGTAAGAGGACACAGTGTTCTGATATTGGAAATAGGCCTTGTTATTTTGAATAAATTAGTGCTTCCTGTGAAAATACTCCTAAGTACTTAATTATTTTTGCTCTTTTAATCTTATTTCACTTAAGGTTGCACTTTTAACAGAAGGTAATAACATGGAAATCTTACAAATGAATAAAAAATATAGGTATTCAACCGAATACAATATACAAAATAATTTTGGTATGTTTCTTCCCTAGCCACAATGACTTAAAAACCATCATAATGGGACATTGTTTTGACATGGCACAGGACTGACTTATTAAAACAAACTGCTAATAGGCTATGAAGAACACACAGTGAATGGACACAGAGAGCAGACAACTGGGGAGTGAGGGGTGGGAAAGAGGAGAAATAAAAAATAAATATTTAAAAACAAACCAAAAAACAAACTGTTAATAGGCTATAAGGCCATTATGGAAAAAGCAAATTGAAATTGCCTTCCTGTCGCATATTCACAATGAAACCTCTGAAAGCAAAGGGTTTTCCCCCATCAAATCCTAGTGAAGCTATGTCTCCATGTCTTCCAAATTCAGAGAAACTAGGTCATGTATAATTACCAGGCAGGGCATGTTTGTAAAGGTGATTTGTTCAAGAGAATTCTGTATGAAAATGAAACTACTTATACTGATAATAGAATATATCAAATGAATGATGTTACACCATCAAATGAGAATACAATAAAGCTATTGAAAAGGAAAATTTCTAAAATTATAGGACTATGGAAAGTTAGAATTCATAATTACACTAAATGTGCATACTTTTGAAGGTTTGCTAGTAACTATATCATAGGCTTATAAGTAATGTAAAATATTTTGGCCTTAGCAGAAAACATATACTGTGAAACTCAAAATTTTAAGTTTCATGAGAAACGTGACAAGAAGAATGTCTCCATTATAAAAATACATATTTAATACTCAAACTGATTTCATTAAGGCAAGAAAGATTGTTCAGTGGTATATGGCTTTATTAATACCTTCAAGAAATTCTCTGGAAAACATAGAAATACATTTTAATGTATGTATAATTTAAATTGCTTTCCAAGTATACTCACCATTTATGCACATGAAAAGGGTTTCTGATAAGAAATCTTGATTTAATTTTATTTTTTTACACATACACACTGAAAATTTATAGTGCCTTCTGACTTAAAAAAATTGAAATAGTGCAGGAAATCTTGCTTAAACCTATCAAACACTGAACACTAGACAAAATTCAAAATATAGTATCAAACCCTTTTGCTACTACTATTCCTAAATTATGTGATTGGAGAATAAGGAAAATGAAAGATTGGCCTCTGCCACATCTCCTTTCTGTGCAATTTTAAACAGTAAGTTAAAAAAATTATTCCTTTCTTTTATCACTGATTATTTGTATAACTCAGCTGCAAAACACAGAAAGGTTCTTAGGAAAGAATTTGAAATAAAAGACAAGAGATAGTGTTGTTTTTAAAAATCATGTCATATTAAGCCACATTTTCTAAATAACATACATTTTAAAGGAGAAAGTGAACTGAAGACATAGAATTTACAAGTCTTGTCTAAAAAGTCTACACAATAGAGAAGACAAAGAGTCAAACTGTAGCGAGTGAAGTCACTTTTATTTTTATTTTTTCCACAGAGATAATTTCATGTCAGCTACAGAAATCATGAAATGAAGAACTGATCTTCAAACTGCAAACTCAAAACCACTGGAGTGATCAACAGGTTCCCTAGAAGACTGCTAAAAAAAAAATAACCAGGATACCATGAATTCATACTGAAGTAGTAAATGTCATATATTTAAAAATAATAAATATAGAACAGCAGTAGAGAAACTAATAGCAATAACAGCATGAAGTATATTTTATTTTTTTAAGACAGATGAAATTTCTAGGCACAGTTTTAGGCATTAAAGAGGACACAAGAGGCATAGGTTAGTGTGCGCTGCTCTGTACAAAAATACAGTCTGAATAAATTACATTGCTAGCCATACAATTAGACGTCACTTACCAGTCAGTTCATTGCATGTTTTATAATATACAGGTACATGCTAATCCGTATATATCATTTATATTTCAAACACACAGGTCTCTCTATATTTATGTTTTTAAAATTCACATGTTCAACTTATAAAAGGCTAAATAGTTGTGCTAGAAATCCAAATAACTAGCCCTGCTGTGTACTTTTACGCTATGTAGGTGTGTGCATATACCACTCTCTAAGATAAACAATGAGTTTATGGTTAACAATTTCACGTGTAAGAAAACATCAAAAAAAAAAAACTAAAGCTGCAAAGACATAATATTAATGTAGGCAAACAATTAATTCACTTGTTGTTTATTCCAATAGACAAAATAGTAATTTGGATGAGCAACACTTTTCATGTTGTACTGAGCCTATTGGTAAGAAAACATTCCAAATATTAGTGATGGTAAAAATATAGCATAGGGCTCTTCACTGGGAAGGGAAAAAAGTCATATAAGAAATCTACTTTTCAGTGAACTGCAAACATGTATGCCTTAACCTATAACATTCTGTCACTTTCCAGCTTGTCATATTGACAGAGAATGAAAACTTGCTAAGACTCAAGATGTGGTACTGGCCTCACACATCCTCTTTTAGGACTAAGAAAAGCGCCTCATTGACATCAGCACCAAAATACTGTTCTTCCATTATCAGGAATAAAGAGGATCCTCTCACAATAGAGGGTGTTTAGTAACTGAAACCCTAATCCAAATATCGTATTTCTCATGCTGTTATGACAAAATGCAATTAATTGCAAGACAGTCTGCCCCAGATTTTACTATTTCTTAAGAAAATCATTTCAAAAGCTTCTATAATACTAATATCTTTCTGGGAAATTTCTATTCGTAGTTTCTTATGATTCTTTATAGAATCATACACTTTTATAAAGATTTCTCTCAAGGATGCATTAAATCACTTTGTCTAGCATGGCTGAAAAGAATAAGCCTGGTACTTCATATTTGCTGTGTGAATCTATAGAAAATTCACAAGATAAGAGAATTTTTTTAAGCATTTGAGTAATAAAATAGTTGTTTTGCTTTGCTGTTGTTTTGGCAGCAGTGCTGAAGACAAGCTGAAAGCAGAATTCTGCTTTGGGAGGTAAAGCAAATTTTTCAATACTATTGATGTGGTTCTGCTCTTAACAGATTTTGCATTACAATAGCACAATGTGCATTTAAAATTACCGTTCCAATGCTTCTTTCTGCAAGAGGGCCAAAACCAGGACATACCGTTTTAGTGTCTTTGTTAACAAAAATAATTATTTATAACTTTTATATTAGAACTGTATATTTGATATAAAAATATGTTTATAATTAAACTATCCAAATTTGACTATTAAACAGAATAACACAAGTTTGCAGTGAGATTAGTTGCAAACTTATCCCCTATTATTTTGACATTTCCTTCCATTTGAACAAGCAACAAAATATTCCTTTAACATAAACATATTATATTTGTGTGCACAAATCAGTCAGCCCATCCAGTTAACTTCAGAGGACCAGGTGATAATCAGATGAATTCTATTCCTCTACTGAGAAATTTATATAAATCTATCACTATCCATTTTTTTAAAATGAAAACATTTAAAACACTTGAAAAAAATAGCGGCCTTCTTTAATTTTTTTTTCAGAGAAATGATCATTCTAACATCCTAACTGCTACTCTTTTGAACTACAGTGTTTACAGAAGCATCATTCATTTTCAGATTAACACCATTTCAAGTTTTCTTCTTATGCAAATCTACTAAAAGTTTCCAATGAAACAGTAGAGAAGACAGAGCAAAAGCTTTAAAGTATATGTACTTTTGTACGGTAAATAAGTATGAATATCAATCTAAGCCTCTTAATGATGTGTACAAGGTTAGTGTTCAAACCACTTCACTAGAGCAAATATTAATTTTATGTGTAAAAGGGCGGACATATGTGTAGAGCTAGGGAATAACTTATTACAATTTATACTAATGGTTCGCAGTCTATAAAAATAGTTATGCTTGTTATATATGCACAATTGCTTGCTGCAATGTTTGGTAAATGATTTAATGGGTAGTTAGGACAAAAGCAACTCATGCATGTTTCTTTCTAGTTGACCCCAGGAAAGCCAAGACTCTCAAATTTTTCCCCTTTCTAAATGTGGCTGAGGCACAATTTCTAACCACATAATGAAAAGCACATGTCTCCTCAAGTCTTGACTCCCTACCCAGGGGGATGCGGATTACCAAAGCATAAACTCCCATTCAAAAGAGTATTCTTGAAGGCGGAATGTGTACCATTTAACCAGTTACATTCACAACGGCTGTTAGATGCTGAACGGCAGTTCGCTTTTCAAAGCTCACTCAAGCAAATAACCAACGGCCAATGCAGTCATTGGGTGGGATAGGCAGGCGATGAGGATTCTAACAGTGGAATCCTTGTCAGCGCAAAGGAACTTCTAAATGTTGCTTATGCCAGCTGCTCCCCTGCAGGCAATAGGAGATTCAGGCATTTCTCATTCCAAATATTTTCTCACAAGAGTTGCTGTCATACAGACCCTTCATGTGTCAAGAAAAATGACATGAACATATTGGAAGTTTGCAGCATTTGCCTATGTCTAATCAGCTCTCGTAATTTGTGCAGGTCCCTAAAATGGATGTAAAAGCTGGTTATGATGTTGACAGCCAAAAGGCAAAGGATATTAAATCAACTGAGCAAACTGCTTGATGCTCCACAAGTATTTTAGAAAATAGTGAGTGAGTTAGAAAAGACACAGACGTAATCCTTTTGGGGATGGTTGCTCGTTTTTTAAATTTGAGACGACTGGTTCTAGTAGTAGTCTTCGTAGTTCTTAGGGTTCAGGCAATAAAGGATGGCACCCCCAAATGAAAATATAGTTGCACCCCAGGCCAAGCCGTAACCCCAATTGAACTCATGGTAAATTTTCAAGCTCACAGTTTCAATGAACTTGATTGGGTAAAGGACCAGACTGCACACCTGTAAAACAACTGAAAGAAAAGCAAATCAAAATTAGAAAAATGTTATCTATAGGAAATAAAATGATGTAAACATATCAATATACATATGTATTAAAAGTAATTTTTAATCCAATAAACAGAGAAACCAAAGATTTAAAAGCATTGCTTAGTCCATAGTGTATTTTAAGATATTAATTTTATTTGTTTAAACATCATTTCACAATAGAGTAAGAATTACCCTGTTACTAACTAGGAAATGAACAGTATTTGGTGAAATAAGCAATGCAATATAATAATTTATTTGAACTATAAATTACTAATTCTTGCCCTTGGTTTTTACACTGTTAAGATTCTGAAGATATATATTTATCTCAAGGTATATCTTGAAATGATACAAAGCAATGGGTTTATTTCACTTTGTTTTTTTTAAAAATACATAATTAACACTATTTCAACAAGTAATACTAGTAAGCTGAAGCTGTTCCATCACACAAACCTCACAAGAATACTGACCCCAATGCCAACTGAAACCCTTGGTATTTATGTATGGTCTTGAGGAATTGAGGAATTAACATTCATTTCTCCTGATGAAAACTGGCAACTTTGATTTGAGATATGCTTTTGTTGTTGTTATTGCTTCTCAATACCATCTAATTCAGCCCATTATTTCGGCAAGTGCTATCTTGATGTCTTTGTTTACATTACTTTAATTCCAAACTACTCTCATTCTTATCTTCTCATCCAATCTCCCCGTCTCATATAAAAAGAGGTTCAAGTCTCCTTTGTCAGGATAGCACGCCCAATTTTCACCTTTCTATTAAATGTAACTCTTATCTACAGATCACATTTATATATTTATTTTCTACCTAATTTCAAGAAAGAATTGCAACGAAGGCATGGGAAATAATGGTACTGGGAAACCTCGGCTAAACCGCTACTATAATAGAGCACCAAAGTGAGTTCTTAGTCCTTAGTTAGCACTTAGATCTCACAGTCAGGGCTAAAGAGGAAATGTGATGAGTCATATCTAATAAAACAAAATAAGTCAAATTATCAGGTAGGGCAAGGTGTTTTTTTTAATATCTAAAATTAAAGTGGTATTTCTCCTGTGGGTATTTTTATGTGAGACGCTGGATTACACTACAGATGATCACTTCCATTCAAAAATCATAACTTCTTATTGGATCATCTATTACATACTTTGTATTTTACTTAAATCAATTTAACTAGAATTTATGGGCTGCAGCTGCTTCATTCTCTACTATATGACAGCTCCACCCTCAAGAGAAACATAATCTTCTCCCTGAAAAAAATCTTGGTTATAGGAATGCATAACAGGGGCTGACAAATTAAAAATCTGGCCCACTGCTTCTTTTTTTTGGGGGAAAAAAAAGTTTTATCAGAACACAGCCATGTGCAGTCATTTACATATTGTTCATGCTACAGTGGCAAAGTTGAGTGCTGTGACAGAAACCTTACGGCAAACACAGCAAAATATATTTACTATCTGATCCTTTACAAGAAAGGTTTTTCAACCTCCATTATTTACACGTGATGTTAGCCAAAAGGCTGAGAAGCAATTCAGCCCCTGATATTTAAAGTAATATTAGGTTAAAATGATGACTGTTTAACTCCTCTTTAAAATACTATAAATTCCTAAAGTGCAAGACCAACAAAAATGGGAATAATTAAATAGAAGAATAAAGAACAAAAAGATATAATTTATCACATTTTTGTAAGGAGTAATAGGACAGATAGTATGTTTACTTCAACTAGAATTTGGTTTTACAATCTAGTCTCATTTTTTCTCAGCACCTGCAAGAGATCATGATTACCAATGATTAAAGCTCCTAGAAAGTCTACACAACAGTCATCTATCTCTGACATAAAACTGATGACCTTCAGCAAATTCACGTGGGTATGATGCCTCAAAATCATTACTTTGTATAAAGTTCTGACTAGAGGTTGTGATCTATCTGAAACCAGATATAAGAATTCCAAACACTTTGGACTTGTAGCTCAACACTACTATTCCTGGTCAGCTCCGGCCTCCCATACTTCCACATTACTAATAAAAGTGGATGGATAAACAGGTTTGTATAAAAAGAGAATCTCTCTACATTCAAAATAGAAATTGTACTGTG
The DNA here is from genome assembly GCF_030445035.2 of Dasypus novemcinctus. Classification (NCBI taxonomy): domain Eukaryota; kingdom Metazoa; phylum Chordata; class Mammalia; order Cingulata; family Dasypodidae; genus Dasypus; species Dasypus novemcinctus. Next base: position 39,084,036 of record NC_080704.1, read on the forward strand.
TTTACAGTTATAAAAGTATCAGAGAAAGTTTTAGGTTATCGTTAGGGCTCAGATAATGGCATATTATAAAGCCCACACTTCATCTATTTCCAGCAGTAAGTGCTAAAATGTGTATTAATTTCTCAAAAGAAAAAAAATTCCAGCTGGTTCTTTGCCTCCATAAGGGAATGACGACTTTCATGTTTTAAATGTCTGAAAACTAACAAGAGGTCAATTATTATTAACCATCAGCTACAGGGGGGAGAAGTCATCCCATAGTTATCAAGCAGATAAGAAAAAAATGGGCATTTCCCTTAGGTTTCTATACTCTGATCTCTAGTCAAATCATGACTGATTCTGCCATGATATGATTCAAAAATATGAAAGTGAGTTAGAGACCATAATTCATTTACTCATTCAACAAATTTATTTATTCAATAAATATGTGAATATATCCAAAGTGATACAGTTTAAGGAAGTGTTAAGAAAGGAGACAGAGTTGCTATCCTCCTGGGTAGGCAGCGTATTAGCAAATAAATATAGAATGTAATGACAGGTATTGTTAAGAGACATGAAAATACAATAGAGCAGGAAAACAAGACAGAGGGATGTGAGTTGCTGTTTTAGATCAATAGTAGAAGGGTGTCTCTGGGGAGAAGACATTTGAGCACAGATCCGAACAAAGCCAGGGAGCCAGGTCAATGCAGTGCAGAGGGAACATTCCAGGTTGGGGACCAAGAAAGGGCAAAAGTCCTGCTGCCAGGGCCCATTTGCTGCACTGGAACATCAGGACACAGGATCCTGTGGTTGCAGGGCAGAGAATGAGGGAGAGCGTGGTGAATGGCTGGTGGAAGATAGGATGGAGAGTCGGCCAGGGGACCGTTTATGGAGGGCTTTGTGAAGTATGGAAGGCGTCTCCATATTATTCCAAGGGTGATAGGCAGCAACTAGAGGATTTTGAGCAGAGAAGTAATAACTAATCAAAATTATATTCTAAAAGGATTACACTGATTCTTTGGTGAAAAGGCCAGGCCCGGGAGTGAGGTTTTTACCTAGACTGCTTTTAATATTCATTTCAATGTGTCTTATTTAGCAAATATTTGGTCTCCATGGTATAATATAATGCCATAATTTCCCTCTGGTGGAAAAGTAGAAATACAATTCCATTAGGCTCCACTGGCATACTCTCCTGAACAACGTTCTTAGAGATAAACCTTTATTGCATTGCAGCCAGATGAAAATTGCCCTAAAACGCTTTATGCCTCTGAATTATTTCACTCTCACAGAGAAAAATGCATGTAATACCAAATCTGAGGGAAAAAAATATAACTCTGCGTTTGTAAAAAATGTTCTCTATTTAATGAAATACATAGATGTGGGTAAAAATCCCTCCTTGCATGATGATGCAAAGGAAAAAAACAAAAAACAAAACAAACAAACAAAAAAAACTAAAGAGTTCTGATATCAAGAAAATGCTACCATTCTATATTTCTGTTTACCACCAGTCAGTGACGTATTGGGCATGGGCTGTGGTGTTGTTGCAGCCAGTAAGTGCTAAAATGACTAGTAGTTTTTCAAAGAAATAAACCTCTATCTAGGCTCTGCCTCAGAGGCAACATGGTTAGAGCTGTGTAGCATTTAAAGTTTGAAGGGAATTTGGGGTTCATTTTATTCACTCCCCCCTTTTAAAAATAGGCAGTAAACTACAAATCTCGAAGTTACATGGATAGAGACAGGACAGAAACGTAGAGCTACTAATCCCTATGTTATCTCATATACAGAGAGTTTTTTCTGAGGGGATTTTTTCCAGTGTTTTCAATATTGAAATAATCAACACTTTCAGCTACCCAATCCTTCAAATGGGATCATTCTGAGGTCTCTTTCCAGAAAATTTCCAGGAGGATTAAGCTCCAGCTGCTTACAGTGACAACTGGCTTGATAATGTACCCTTTCTTGGTTGACTTCTCTTTCCTGTTTCACTTCCCAGACCTTGTATTAGTGGTTCCTTCACCTCCCAAATAAAGAACATGTACCTGAATCCTAATCTCAGGAATGGCCTCTCTAGGTGAAGTCAAGCCAAGGTAAGTGACAAGACCAGATTTGTATTTCAAAAGATATATCATGTGTTTGAGTGCAAGACAGACAAAAAGGGGAAAAGACAAGAGACAGGCTATTAGGAGATCAGTCAATTCACGGAGATAAATATGGGGTGATGATTGGCATCATCTGGGAAAGAAAGGTAAGGAAATGCAATAAAAAGACTATAAATGAAGAAATGACTGACTAGATTCTAGGAAAAGGAAAGAGAGGAGTCACATATATATTTTAAGTCAGATGTTACCATAGAAAATTAAAACAAAGTAGGAGAACACCAAATTTGGGAATTAAGATATTCTCCTTGGGGAATAGTTGTAGCCTCAACTATGGTAATAATGGTGGTGCACAAAAAGAAGTACATACACTTAGAAGAATTTGAAGACAGAATTGATAGAACTTCCCAGACAAGTCCCTATATATAGAATTTACCAAAAGGAAAAGATAATTTGGAGATTAAACACATTTGCCCATGTAGGGTTAATATGAAGCTATGAATTTCTTTTCTTTTCTAATCTATAACTATTGAAAGTAGCAGTAGGTGTGAAATTAGTTGCTGGGCAGTAATTCTGTAAATTGTTCCAGCCAAATGATAATTTGATATTGATAAGAGAAGGCAACACGGAATCAAAAGATCTGTGAATAGAAAAATCTCCTTTTTAGCTTGGAATCTACCCTGGACACTGCTTTTTCTGTTGAAATATATATTGAAAATACCTTTAGCCATCCACTGCTATTCACAGGATGATGAAGATAGGTGCAAAACACAAACAAACCTCTAATAAGAGATAGCTCAAGAGATATAAAGCAGTTGCAGGATCCTGCTCGCCATTCTTCACAATCAATTATTTTAGGAGGCTTTTTGCTGATACAACAGAAAAGAGATATTCTAAGAAATACAACTAAATTGGGATTGTTTAAAATCTGAATTTTAAGACTGAGAATGTTCTGGAATTTGTGTTAAAGGACTTGAAAAGGGGGGAACCATCATTTCATGGCCCTAACTTTAATGAAGGCATAAAAACAAATCTTGCAGACAGTTGAAAACCAGACAATAAGAGAAGAGGATACAGACAGAGGCAACTCCTCTAACTATAATTTCACCAAGTTCTTAGTGAGGAGGAATTGGATGCCAGTTATCAGAATCCTACCATATATTAGCCAGGGACACAATAAGAAATATACCATGGTCAACTGTGCTGCAAGTGTGCATAGCTTTCAATCTGTGCTATGGTTCTGTCATCCTGCACTGAGCAGTTTGTGATCTTTATAACATTTCAAGTTGTTCACTTCCTTCAGGTGATGCTCCTGAGAGATGGAGCAACTGTAGTAACAGGATGTACTCTAACTGCAGGATACAACAGACAGCTGAATTGAAAAATCTAAGCTGATTCTCATCTGGTTTTTCTCTATGAGATATGTACTGACGTGAAGATGACTTGTGAATCCTCACTTGGACTTTCAAGTCAGATGCCCTGAATTGAAACCCCGACTGCCACTTACTAGTTGGGGAACATTGGGAAATGACTTCAGCTTTCTGAAGTGCTTTCTTCATTGATAATATGGGGGAAATAAATACCTAATTTTAACATTGTTTATTGGATTCTAGCAGTGTGGCATATGGTGGGAGCTCAGTTAATAGTAACAAGAATAATCATTATTACCAGCATTGTCATCATTGATAACATTTGATCTGAGGTTTACACCTCCACGATTCTGTGAGTAAGGAAGTTGTGGAACATGGGGCAAGGTTTTAGAGGTCTTCCAGTGATGGCTAGCTCTCAGTTCTTCCAGCAACTATCCCTGATGGTAACAAGCCTATCCTAAATGAAAGACCTCAAAGAAAAATGGAAGATAAAACCATGAAAATCTGCTTGACTGTCTATGAGACTAAATCATCAATTTTCAGTAAAAAAAACAAAACAAAACAAACTCCTCCCCCCAAAAAAATAAGCACCCAGAAACCTTAGAATATATTACCTAACATCAGGAGAGTATTTTTTCATGTTGTGCATACCCAAAATATATTTGTTCAATGAATTGATGAATAAAATCATTTTGATAACTGTCACTTTTATAGGCTGCTTTGGTCATAGGCCTGTTGTCATGTGAAACTTGCTGCTTCATAAATCCCAAAGAGAGAAATGGCTTAAGAAATACTGAATTACACAGAGCTGTTAACATCCCTGTTTTTCCCCACCAAATTATGAGTCCCATGCCTCAGTCATCTTTCCTTCACTCATTCACCAACTATTTATTGAGTGCCTATGAGTGTCAGGCACAGTACATGGTACTGAATTAAATAAGTGAATATGTAATCCTGAGAAAAGATGTTTTCAAGTGGTGGTGATATGACTGTTTTGATTTTATATACTGCAAGTCTCAGGAGAAAAAAAAGAAAGAGTATGTCCCTGTTGAGATAGATATCATTTTGTATGTGTGAGAACAAGATATTGCTCGATGCTGCAAGGCTTAATGTTTGAAGAAGAAAACATTTTGAGACCAGAAGAGAAACACAAATCATTTTCAAATGGTCCAAGATGAGTATAAGGGGGAAATGACCCCAAATTCATATTTATGAAGAATCATTGAACTGAATTAAAACTGAGACCAGCTAAACATTCAAATAAGCATGTTTACTAAGAAGCAAGCAAAATAAACAACCATAATTTTAGCTAGCATTGTTTCATGTAAGCAGATTTTCCAATTTCGCTAACCTTATGCCCAAATCAATAAAAGATTATGTGTAATGCATATCTTTTCCAAAAAAAAAAAATCAGCTCCAGACAATTCTTTAATGGCTATTTTGAATTGGAAAGGGAAGTCTTTTCACAACATGTTACAAATAACTGGTAAGTTTTACCTTGCTTATATGCAAAGTGAGCACTAAACCAATGTTATTTCAATAAAACTTCCATATTCACAGTGTCAAAAATGAGTAAAACTGAAAATCAGTACATGTATATTTTTAAAACGTAGCTGTGTAAGGCTCATTTTAGGTGTCAGCAGGTAGAACACCGCCATATGAATCTTGCTCCAGGGATTCCTTTCAGAATTTCAAAATGCATTATTATTTGTGGTAATTAGAGATAAATAAATATATTTTGGCCAAACTCATTACCTTTAACTTACGTTCATTCATTTAAAATATATTTTCTCTTACAACCATTACTTATTTTCACATTTTCATATATTTTGTTATATCTGAAAAAATATACAAAGATTTTTTAAGAAAACTGGAAACTTCCAGTTATTATTCTAAGCATGTTTATAATAGGTGGTATAAATAATGAATTTCTTTATAGATTCTGCTTATGCCATTAGGCAGTAAGTTAAGGCTAAATGGAATAGTAACTAGGTATGCATAATATCATTGGATATGTATAACAGAATATCAAGAATATCTCTATAGCTCCCTAAAATGAGAAATGTCTGTAAATTCTAAAAATTATTCAAAGCATAATTCCAGTTTTAAAGAATGGTCTAACACATCACTACCAATTTATCAAGAAATTCCATTAGAATAGATTATCTAATCACTATGTTAATAGATCCTAGCTGCAAAGACAAATTTATACTACAATTAAAAGTCTGTTATTTCACTAAAAAAAAAATAAACAAACAGAAAAAGAACTATGGGTATCCAAGAACCAAGATATATACCAGAGACCAGCTATGGAATCTGTAGGGGAATCTTCAGGTTGTCTAAATCATTCCAACAGTCTTTTATTACAGGTGAGAGCAACAAAATGATGATAATATGGTCACCGCCCAGGACTTAGAAAATATTTTTGTAATAGTGCTTTTGGACTCTAGCAGGTACCGAATAAATCACTGAGCGAATGAGTCAGTCAGCAGTCAATGAAAGACTAGCTTAAGATTCAGTAGCTTCCCAGCCCCAGGTGTATCAGGAACTTCTCTCTGATCTTAAGCGAGTCATTTAAGGGATTTGAATTAGATACACTTCTGGATTCCGTCAGCCCTTTAGACGTTCGTTTTTATGACACCTACATTCCGAGGAGGCTGTGTAGGTATAAGATGATGAACAAAAACAGCAGGGGGCAGCAGAACACTTGCAATTTTATATTTTCAGTTCAAGCCACCTTTCAAATCCTGAGAAATTTCATCTATTCTCATTTTTTAAACAGCTTTAAAAAATCCACCTAACAGTCTAGATGATTGTCAGTGTCTTCATTATTGACAGTCACAGGAACTTATTTTGCAGGCTTCAAATCAGATATGACTGGCAGGGTGAACTGAAGGCACTACAAGAATATTTCAGTTTGTCAAAAGAACAATATATTCAAGGATATTCTAATAAGTGAAAAATAAAACTCACATCAAATAATGTGCTGGGCTTTTAATCTCTAAGTTCCTTTCTATACAGCTCCCTTTTAGTAAAACCTCCATTTTACTCTGGTTGATATTTTAATCCAACCTGTATTTCACAGAATGATGGCTGCAAAATTAATGAATATGCATTTACCTCATACAATTGACTTATCTGGTGGTTCAAGTTATATGTCATGATATTTCAGAATAATCGTATTTGTTTTCAAATAGATTTATCCTTTTATTGGCACACAGATTGGATTTTCCTTTTTTTCACTTTCATCTTAGAAAAAATAACGCTGACTTAAGATAAGCAAGGGGGCACTAAAAGGGGAAAAACTCTGGATGTGAAGAAAGACTGTGGGTAAATACATCTGCTGTAATTCCTAAGGCAACAACAGCACTGTCGGGAAGTATTATTTATTCATGTTTTATTTAGAAGCTGCCACTGTATTCTGTGAAATGCTTCACACACTGAAAACTGATTATATGATAAACTTTTAGTCAATTTACCTTAAAATATAACAAATGTCTCTCAGTTTTTATGTAACACAGCAAACACTTAGTGCTTCTTGCATGAGAAGGGAGGATGTAGAAAAGCTCATGAAACTTTAATATCGGTTTGAAAGTAATGAATATATTTACCAGCTGCAAAAAGCATGACAGCAACAGGTCTGTAGAAGCGCCTTCGAGACCCCACGCAGATAGAAATCAAACCCACCAAGAAGGCAATGAGAATGATGGCAGCACCGCCCAGGAGTAAAGCCAGAGTAGCAATCTGCCAATCTGGAAAGAAAAAAATAGAAAGTCAGTGCTTTTAAGCAGAAAGTCCTCCAAGAACCAAAAGAACTATGCTCGGCAGCCTTCACCTTGCTGCAGCTAAATAGATCTGATGTTGATCCTTTGGGATTTAAAATGTTCCGTAACAACAATGAACATAAATATCCTTATTCAGAAAAGGCTGCTGCGCCAAGGTCGGCAGTTTTTAGACCAGGGGTAAGCCAACGCTTTCCTTCCAAGGACTTTATCAAGCATTCATGTTAAATGCGATGTCTCCTCTGTGACCTATTCTCATTATTACTATTTAATTTTTTATTGAGCTATACCATGCACAGAGTTCATAAATCTTAAAAACATATGAAGTAGAGACCTTGATGAGTTTTTATGCCGCATGTATACCTGTGTAACCAGCAACCTGATAAAGATATATAACATGTCTAGCACCCAGAAGTTTTCCCTCTTGTCCCTTCCCAATCAATATCCACCCTCCCACCCATGTTACTGACTGCGATCTATCACTGCAGATTAGTTTTGCTCGTTCTTGAACTTTATATAAATGGAATCATTCGGTAGGTACTCTTTTGTGTCTGGCTTTAAAGTCTGTGATATTTATTTTGTGTCTGGCTTTTATGTCTGTGATATTCATCCATGTTGTTGTACGTGGCAGGAGTACATTCATTTTTATTGCTGTCCTTTCTTGGAAAGCCTTTCTTCACCCAATAAAAATCCCCCAAGGTTTTATTTACCTTTCTTTTCCTGCTTCCTTAAAAGCAGCTCCCTCCAGAAAATTAGCATGTGGAGGTTTGGCTGCTATTTTGTTTAGGGTTTTTTCCCTTCTCTCTCTTATTTCATTCTTCTAATTTTATCGTAGCCTCTATCACGCCCAGGCTGTTTTAGGAATTAAGTATTCTCAGGAAGCCAGAATGGACTCTAAACAGCTGCTCAGCCCCCTTCTTCATTCAGACACCAAAACAGTAAGCATTTATTGACCTCTTACTATGCACAGTTCACTGTAACTGGAAACTCAAAGGAGTCTCTCTCACACTTAGTAAAAGGTAAATGTCATCAAAGTACACTTACAATTTTTTTATAAAATAAAATGTAGAAATGGCATGGCAGAAAACTGGCCCATTTTCCATCCTATAGGGAGGGTAGACTGTGCTCTTAGAAGAAGCAACATGACTAGAAGAAAGCAGTTAGGAAGCACACATAAAAATGATACTCGGAAGGCAGAACTCTTTAGTGGCAGTTGTTTAGAAGTCCCAGGCTGCCTCTTCTGGCACTCGGTGTAATGTAAATAATTTTTAATCTATGGTTAAATAAATTGTACTCTATCCTAAGTCAAGAACTCAATGATATTTTGATTTTGCAGCTCTGAAATTATCCCCCCAGGCAGCTTTTCAAAAGTGCACTCTTTGCCACTCTAGGATGACTATAGGAATCTACAATACCCTAGGATTTTCTACTTTTATCCATACTTGTAATGTCCCTGCCTCAAACAACCTCTTCCGCATCCTCTCCGCCTGCAAAATTCTGAATGTATAACTGGCACTGGACTAAAGTTACCACTGCACTTGGGGAACAAACAAACAAGGGGAAAACAGAACAAATACATACTTCTCAAAATATAAAGATGAATCACAAGAAAGTGGAGAGCAATTTTTATGAGATCTATTTGGAGCAAAGCCATATAACTTCAAACAAAAGTATATCTGGCTTTCAACAAAAGTTAAAAGGACAGCCATACTATGTCTTTTATATTCTGTAACAACATGTAGCTTTGAATTTAAAAAGTAAAAGGAACAACTCTTACATTTGGAAGTTTCTTAAATCTTTGAAAAAGGTTATATATACAATTATATTGTCCTTTAGCAAAATGGAAATTCTTCAGAAAACTTGTGAGTAAACTGAAATTGCTGAATAATAAATCAAATTGTAATTATATCAAAGCGTTTACATAATAAAGAGAGGGGGGCAAAAATAATTCCACCCATCCATCAGTCAAATTCCTGGAGAGTTTCAGAGAGCCTATGTTGTCTATGTTAAATACCTTCTAGTTGGACTTTTATAAAAACGAGTATTACTTTCAGCAACTTCTCCCATATTATTTTATATAAATAAGAATTTTTCTATTACTGGCTTTATTTGAATTAAGATGCAACTAAATATCCACTTATTTTTAAAAGATCTTAAAAGTACAGATGGCTTTCTCCTGTTAAGTTTTCTTCAAAGCTCAATTGGCAAAAAATACCACACATTTGACTATTTTCACTTTCAACCCAAAATAAATACAGGAATAAATGCTGGTCACTTTTCTTTCACATATCATCAAAGCCTAGCTCAAATCCATTTCTTTAATTTGCATTTTATAAAGATAAGACTAAAAGAAAAGTTAGCCAAGTTTTTCTGTAAAGGGTGAGAGTAGATATTTTCGACTTTGCAGGCCATGATCTCTATTGCAACTACTCATCTCTGACCTGCAATGTGAGAAAAGCTGTACATAGCATCCAAATGAATGTGTCTGTGTTTTTCTAAAACTTTATTTACAAAACAACTGGTGGGCTGGTTTTGGTCACAAGCTGTGGTTTGTCTACCCCTGGTTTTACATACCATTTTCAAATGTTGATTTTTTTTCTGGTAAAGGCCTCTCAAACAACGAAATAATGAAACTAATTTGATCAATGTGTAAAACAAGAATGCAAAGTAAGGGTTATCCAATATAGCAACAGAAAACTGTAAAAAAATTCCTAATCTCACATGCACTAACAGAAGCCACCACAGGAGAATAGGGTTATTAAAGGGGACCAGGACCTAGTTAGGAAGGGCACCTCTTACAGCAAGGGAAATAATTTTAGAAAGTAGATGAACACGATCAGTTCTGGATTTTCTTCTGTATGTCCTATATTTATAGAGCTGAGGTTGTGGCCAATGAGAGAACATCACTAGCAACATAGAGCCAAAAAGAAGGGTCACGAGCACCACCACTGTGGTGCTATTGCTACCCTGCCCTTTGGTTCAGAACCAGAGACAGGCTTCCATGAACAAGGTAGATGGGGCCTTGCCTGCTGTTGTCTTAGCCAGAAACTGGGGCTTTGACTGGACTGTTGAGGCAGTATCTTTGGTGGACAGTGGCAAATTTTGGAATTGCTGTTATCAAATCCATTGGAATGGTTCAATCTGTCAGGGTGTCCTGGTCCAAAGCTTTATATCATTACCAATCAGCCAGTTGAAAAAGTGGTTAGGTATGGCTAGCATAGTCAAGGAAGCCCAGGCCACTTTTCTATGTTCAGCCCAGACCAATCGGCAGCTAAAAACAGTGCTTGTGGTATTACGCCTCTTTCAGTAAACAATGTGAAACCGCTGTCCAAACATAGGGCTTGTCTTAGAGGTTAGCTCATGTCAGGAACCATGAATACTTCCTGTGGCTAAGTCATGTGGTTGCATACCATTTCCATCTCTCTCACTGTACTGTACATCTCAACAAGATTAGGACATGGGGAATAAAATTAAAACATGAAAAATACTTTTAAACAGATTTATTCATGGTCATCAAAATAATAGACTGGGCTTCACTGATAAAGAAATAGATATTTACTTACCAACCAAAGTCCAATAGTAGATTTAACAAGAACATAAAATGTTTTGCTATATTTAATGAGACTTTGGTAAATTTACAGTAATATTATAATAAATGACCAGAAAATTTCTCTCACTAATGGCTTTTCCACTAAAAGGTTGAATGCCATGAATACTTGCCATCCCATATTCAGTGGTTGCAAAACAGATGAAAATGTCCAGAAATTCTCAATTTTCAGCCCCATTTCTCCAAAAAGTCATGTCTTTTAAGTTCTCATAATGAGTTAATCTCTATATCAATCTTCGTTCCCCAGTTACAGTCAGATGAAGTGTTAAGAGTCCTTAGAGATTTATTACTCTGCATTAGTTTTACACATTTCTATAAATGAGGTACTGATACTTTTCTGGTGCAATGAACATAAACCAGCTTTGCAGAACATCAATGGCCAGGGCACTGTTTTACAAATTGCAGTACTATCCACAATTAAAACCAGCCACTGTTCAATGTCAGGTCAGTTGATTGGATACCTGGAATTTAGTTTCTAAAATCTGAGAGAACAAATGATAATCAATTTTGAGGAAATCATAGACATTCTTGGTCCATAATGTGGTAAGGGCTAGAATGGGCTGAGTGCAATGTGTGAGATCTAGAAACCAAACCTGAAATGAGGATGCCATATTACATGCCAGGCTCTACCTAACAGGTGTTTTGGCAAAATTAGCAAAGTGACACACTGGAGGATTGGAACTGCACCTATAGAAGCTGACGGTCAAGGTAAACGCATGCTTCTATATTAGTGCTCTGTATAGCAGAAAAGAAATGGAAATATATATATATATATATATATATATATATATATATATATAATATATATATGCTGTATTTCTCCCTGCAGTTACAGATTAAAAACTGGACAGTCTCCATGTTATAACATTAAGTGCAATGTTAATATGCAACTCAGGAATTAAATCCAAGTCTTCTTTCAAGGTATTTTTATTAGCTGGCACCAAAGTTTCTGACGTTTATAAATGCTTTAGTATTCTGCAGAATTGTGCTGACTTACATTAACAGTTTAACACACGAGACCAGTATGAAATCACCACCACATTAAGAAAATTCTATGGGTTATATTATAACTGCCCAATTGGAGAATTCACATTGCCCTAGGGAGATGAAATGTCAAATATACTTCCAATTTTCAGGAAAGGCAAACTCTTAATGAAGATGCATTTCCCATGCTTGAGGCAAGGTCAATGTACCATACCAGTACCTACAGCTTTCCTCTACCCATCTCATTTCCAAACCTTTTTCTTGTCAAACACTGGCTAATTTACTTATCTCAGTAGGTATTGTTTATACACCAAGATTAGTTCTACTGTATGTAAATCCCTGAGTACACAACTGCCACTTCTTTTAGGAAATTAGATATAATTAAAGAGCAGTGAAGAAGCAGATTTTCAACCTTATAAATTCAGTTCTCTCTGTTTGGGTAGTAGTTCCCTAAATGTATTCTAATGTTTTCATGAATGAGTCTCACTTTTCTGTAATTCTCATCACAAACTGAAACACTGATTTTAATAACTTTTATAATTACATCCACGTTTGTCGGATGTCTATCTTATATTTTCATCCTTGAACTCCCCAAAAGGAAGCCATATTAACCAAAATGATAGCCATAACTGTGATCGAAATCATTCACTGGACAACTTGGAATTGTAATCTTACCTATCAACTTGACATCACTCCTTGAGAGATATCTACAAATGCTCCCTAATTCACCAAATAAATTGGATCATTTCATTCATCCCTAGCAAACATTCAGTTATTCTAAACACCGCTATTCATTTAAAGACCTGTTTAGAGAAAAGCATTAAAAATGATTTTAGTTATCTTGGTGAGAAAGCACAAAAGTTAATTCAGGATCGCCAATTTCCTTCTACCTTCAGGTTTATATTTGTTTAAGGAAACAAAGATCAGCTACAGAATAAGATTTCAAACCCATATTCGTATTCATCTCTCCAGTTGAAGACCATGTCTATTTCCCAACTAGTTCACTTTGTCAAAAAATTATGGCATTTCATTATCTTCTTCAAATGTTAACTTAAGAATTTATTTTAAGAAGATAAATGCTACCTACTTTGGAGTTTGGATAGAAAGGTATGAAGAATGAGTCAAACCATTGATGGTCTTTTATGTAAAAGGAAAGAAAAATGTGTACACTTAATTGCTTAAACTCTTCTGGAAGTATCAACTTATATACTTAACTTTACATTAGTCTGCATGTTGCAAATGAAGTGGAAAACAGAAACCATTACTGGGGCAGTTTAAAACTTTGTTTTCTTGGCTAAATTGCACAATGACCTATTTCTGTCAGTGTTGCATTAATTTTCCACTATACCATGGTGTAGACACAAATGAAAGAAGCCCAAAGAAAAATTTAGATTCTAATTTCAAGAATAAAAATGACACATTTCCTCTTTTTTGAAATTGATATCAAAATTAATATTTTTCATGTGCAAACAAATATTTGAGGCAAATAGGCATTTGTCTTTTATAACATGATAAAAAATGTAGACACCTGGTATGCTGTGCTTGGCAAAGTGAAGTGAATTATTGAAGCAGCAGCTACTTCAGATACCCTTGTTGATCAAGTTGGCAACATGATGATTCAGTCTGACTCACTAGGCCCATTCACAGATAAAGACTGCATGGAAAGCACAGTGCCAACCAATGATTTGTTAAATAAATGACCCTAAGTAGCCATCCAAATAGGTATGCGACAATTCTTATGACCAAAATGCAGGTTGCGTTTGCCCAAGATTTGGAGAGTTCTGGTTGTACACAAGTGCCAGGGAGGTTACTAATTTTCAGCCCATGACAAGAATTTCATTCATGCCCTTTGAGTTGTTTTGAGTTGACATTTCCTTTTCCTGGGTTATCTGGAATAGCGGGAAAGAGAAAACCCACGCCAGGACACTGAGTGGGTGACCTTCCTCTAAGTAACTAAAAAGATTTTGTAATGGTTATAGGGTAGCTAATATTAATCAGAGAGAAGGGTAGAAGAAAGACAGCCGGCTGAGTATTTACTTAGTAAATATGGAGGGATGAAATTGGTCAACCAATGCCCCCACCTGCTTCCTGTTATCAAGTGTCTTTAGGATATGGATCCCTTCTTATATCCCTCTGTAGAAGAATTTATATTTCTTCCTTTACATTGGTATAATTTCACTACTTTTCAAAATATATTTTCTCCTGTAGTATACATGTTTCTTGAGGGCAAGAAATCAATTATTTCATTCATCACTCTGACCCTCACCACCTACCATGGTGCCTGGCATACAGACTAACTGGCTGATTTGTGCCAGGATGTCTACTCCATGGTAGGAAATCAGTGAATATTTTTCAGTGAAGTAAACTCAGTGGGTTTACATATGAAAAAAGGAAAATGGAGGGGAGAAGTCATTTCCATCTCTCTTTAAGTCATGTAGTGGTGGAACAGATTCCAGGTTTCATTCACAAAATACTATGGGGGTGTTTGGGTAAGATTTTGGATTAGGAACCTTAAACATTACAGGAATAAAATCCCTTTCAATGAAAATTGAAGTTATATTGTGGATGAACTTTTTCATATGCAGAGAATATGTGATTCTGGCATAACACTTCTATTTGTTTTTTTTTCTTTTTGCTTGTAAACATACATTTTGAAAAGTCAATATCAATACTTGTGACATTATCTTGAAACACAGCTCATTAAACTATCATTAAAAATCTCACAATTTATAAACCAGTAGAGACAAGGATATCTCTTAGATTTCTATTTTCCTGGTTCTTTAGGAAACCATGGATGCTTCATTGTTGGAGGGATTTTTTTTTTAAATGGGAGTCTTTGGTGCCAAAGGGAGGACTAGAATAGAACAGGAAAATTGATTATCCACTGGTGTCTCAAAATCCCACATAAATTTAGGAGCAAACATGATAAGGAAAGGTGATCTTGCCTCATTTTCAAGAGAGATGATCCAATACTTTGAAAAGATTGGTAAAATGTAACTGTCAGTACCTTTGACATGTAACTGTGGCAGAAATTCTGCTTAAAGAAAAATTAATCTCTTTTGATAAATAAATATATCTTTTTTTAAAAAAAGCCAAAATGCAATAATAGGTTGCTCTAGTGAAAATTTATACTAATTTATTCAATTTAAGAAACTTATATGGCTGGCTTCCACATACTTTTAGAATTGCTTTTCCAGTTAAAATTAAGCATGTATTTTAAAGTACCCTACCATGAAGAAACATTAAAGAAAAACTGGTAAATTTTAAGGACTACCCATGGTAACTGTCATGTGGTTACATTCACTGTCAAATTAGCTAGGTTATGGGGTCCAGCTATTCGGTCAAACAAGCACTGGCCTGATTGTGGTTTCTGTGAAAGTATTTCCTGGATTTAAATCATTAGTCAGTTGATTGTATCTACAATCAACAAAGGAGATTGCCTTCAGCAATGAGAGAAGTCTCATCCAATCAGTAAAAACTTTACAGGGACAAGTGATGATTTCAACAGAAAGAATTCCCCTTTCTACTCGAGCTAGAAGGCTTCTCCTGGGGAATTCATTGAAACCTTCTTCGGAGTTTGCAGCTTTTGGCCTGACCTATGGAATCTGGACTTGCCAATTCCTAGAATAAATCTCATATTTTTACATACATACACACACACACACACACATCCTGTGGGTTGTTTCTCTGGAGAAACCTAATGCAATAGCAATGTAAATCTGATTATAATAAATATCAAAAACATAACTGATTTATCATTGTATGATTCTAAGTATATCTCCCTGAAAACTCTTAAATTCTATGCAATTAAATCATGGACGATAAATAGTCTTATAAAAAGTGGACGTCTGGGGAAACGGACTTTGGCCCAGTGGTTAGGGCGTCCGTCTACCACATGGGAGGTCCGCGGTTCAAACCCGGGCCTCCTTGACCCGTGTGGAGCTGGCCCATGCGCAGTGCTGATGCGCGCAAGGAGTGCCGTGCCACGCAAGGGTGTCCTCCGCGTGGGGGAGCCCCATGCGCAAGGAGTGCGCCCGTGAGGAAAGCCGCCCAGCATGAAAAGAAAGTGCAGCCTGCCCAGGAATGGCGCCGCCCACACTTCCCATGCCGCTGACGACAACAGAAGCGGACAAAGAAACAAGATGCAGCAAATAGACACAGAGAACAGACAACCGGGGGAGGGGGGGAAATTAAATAAATAAATAAATCTTAAAAAAAAAAAAGTGGACGTCTGTTTCACATGTAGTTGTAGTTGTAAACCTCTTCATTCAAAATTCATACTATTTAACAATCCTTCAAGCACCAAGAGATACCTATTTGCAACAGTACAGAAAATTCTGAAACACAACTTCAAAACTACTATGGCTAAATGGAACTTCTCTATTGAATCATTAACATTGTAGTTTGCCTTAGTTTCCTTATCCAGGGCAATAAATATAATCAGATTGGATTAATTTAAAAGTTTCTCCTACACCAAATGTGCTATGATTCTGTGATTCAATATATGGACAACTATCAAGAGAAGACTTACGTTATTCAAACAAATCAGAAAACCAAACAAACACAAATAAAACTCTGCAATGCCAATGCAATTTGGCTGCTGTCTGGAATTTTAATGTTGTAGTGTTGATGTACAAGGAATATCTTATCAGACACATGCAAAACTTTCTAGAAAAAAAGGAAGTAAAAATTTTATCAGGTAACATCAAGCAGCAGATTACAGAAGAGATTCTTAATCAGTTTGTGCCTTGGCCATTTGAGACAGTGAACCAATGATGACCTAAAGTTTTATACACACACAGTTTTCTATTTGTGAAGAAGTTAGGTTCTTGACTTCATATGATCCCAAATCCATAGTGACCCCATATAAGCAACCGATCATCAAAGCTATGTGTTGGTTGACAGCAGTTTTTGCCCTAGCCTGACATCACGTATATAATAAATTCAAAGTTCTTAAGTAAAGCTTACGTAATTACCTTTGTTCTTTGGAGGCAATAAAGAATGTATATTTGCAGCCAGACTTCTGAGTGTAGATTGTATGCTCCAAAGATGATCGTAAGAAAACTCTTATCCCATATTCTCTTCTACAATGGGAAGTTGTCACTCCTCCATCCAGGGGTAGAGGCCAGTTTCCCTCCCTTTTAATCTGGGCTGGCCATATGGCTCCTTTGTAGCCAATATAATGTGGTGGGAGAGACACTGTGTTTTCCCAGGCTAGAAAGCCTGGTTCTCTTAAGGACCCTTGCTCTGGGGGAAACCATTCATCCTGTAAGAAGTCCAACTATTGTGAGATCTCCATGTTGGAGAGTCTACATGTAGGCACTTGAAGGAGAATCCTCACTTAGCCCAGTCTCAAAGCCATTCCCACCAAGGAGCCAAACCTGAGCAAAACCATTTGGAAGAGGGTCCTGCAGCTCTGATGACCCAGTCCACAGCCATCCAAATCATCCCTAGCTAAGGCCCCGGACAGCCTGGAGCAAAGCCTTAATAAAATGGTTATTTTACACCACTAACTTGGGGTGGTTTGTTTCCCAGCATTAATAACTGGAATGCTTTTGGTAAAAAACATGTCCCTACCACTTATTAATTGTGACCTTGGCAAACTTGTTAAAATCCCTGGTCTCCTCAATAATATATGGAGATAATATTAACTACATTGCAAATGTATTGTGACATTGAGAATTAGTGGTGTGTTTGGCCTGTAGTAGTGCTCCATAAAAAGGATCATGTATGTGATTGTGATCTGCCAAGAGTACCGTTAAATGCTAGATAATGAGTATCAAGATTTAATTTTGAAATTAACAAAGTATTTCATTATTCAGTGCAAAGAAAGTTCATTATTTAAGAAAAGTGTTCAATTATTGATTAAAAAATAATCACTTTGGGTTTGCTTTTCTGCACATATAGTGAGGATGAAACACCACCGTAATGAGCAGATATTTTCATATATTTTGTCTTCACAACAAACCACTTGAAGAAGTTAATTAAATTTTATGAGGTCACCTGATTGCTAAGTGCTCAAATCCAGGTCCTTCAGTAAATACTGCTCATGTATTTTTCTCACTACTCTGCCTTGCTATAGGATTACAATATAATTTAGCACAGTTCCTATAGAAGTTTGCTGTGGTATTCTAGGGACTGTATTTTGAAGCATCAGATTCCTAGAATGCACAAATGTGTAATTATGTCCATCATCTACAATCCATTTTGCTAGTATATCTAGTAGCACTGGATGAATCCATGGTCTAAGCAGTCTTACTATCAAACAAAAACTTGAAACTCCTGAAATGTTTTCCTGACTGCAGGTATAATCTATTGCTTGATATATCCTTTTGTTTGTTTGTTGCTGTTTTGACTTTTTTATTAAAGGTCAGACATCACACACCCATCAAATCCCTTACCTGCCAAAGACTGATCTAAGTGGCTCCAAAGAGACTGCAACCCTTCTAAAAAATGTGAACAAAAGAGCAATTATTTTTGCTTCACACAATTAAAATTTCCCTTGTAAAAGTAAAAATAGGGACCTTGAAAAGCTAGGGAGATTTTAAAAGGAAGTCATTGTCAAGATCTTGACATAAGTTATACCTGGTTTTCCCTGGTTTATTAGTTGAAAATGGTCGGGTGCTAACTGGTACTACGTAAATTTTCCGCCCATTTCTTAAGCTGATTAGGTTAAACAAAATTGCTTTTGTTCTACTTCTGTTGTTTTCAAGGAAGCCAGAAGAGGGTATGCCTCTAGTCACTTCCAGGCTTGCTGAGCTATTTGTAAACATGCATCAATATCAACTCATTTCAAACAACAAGCTGAACCTTCCCTGGAAGAAAGAGCATTATGAGGCTTCCCAATGAAATTGTTTCCCAATTAAGGTAGGGACTCAAAATATGACAGTTAATATATGTCTGAACTCAGAATCACTGTATCTCAGATTTTCTAAGATTTGCAAGTGTTCAGGTAGTTTGGTTTACCTTAAACTACCACCTAAGGTTTTCTTATAATGCCTTTTAAAATGGATTGTTATAATAAAGTAAAAAAAATGAGCTACATACAAAACACTCTTAAAAGAACCTCTTTGTCAGCGGAAAATAATAATGTTCACCTGTTATTATAGCATACGGTGCACTGCCGTTTCAAAACTGCCAGTGACTCATGTTACAAATACAACTATTTTTAGGACAGTATATGAATGTTAACAATATTCCTTGAAAAAGTATCTAACTATTGCATCAAGTATTTTGGGGATGGAAAGACGGGTAAATGCATTTGATTTATCACAAAACTGCTCTCAGTAAAATGTGAGCAACTGGCCATCTGCATGTCCTGGCGTTTTGCTTACTCAATAAATCATACTGACATTAAAAAGCAATCTGCTTTATATGAAATATCTATATGTTTATAGATTTTAAGGAGGAATTGTGAAATCACCCTAGAGATTATACAATAAAGCATGTTTGGATGTGGAGTTGAGGGCGTCAGCATTCTGTATACACTTGAACCATCGTTCTGTTTGCACTAAATATTCTCTCGTAAATTGTTATGACTGTGAAACCTAACTATATTATAGAAAAAAAGTGACCAAAACTAAACGTGACTAAGCAGAAATCTTAAAGCATTGCTATCATTTAAAAAAAAAGATTTAAGATTCATTAAGAGGCTGCCAAAAAAAAGTAGTAGGGGAAACTATCTTTACAAAAAAAAAAAAATTCCATGGCCAGCAGCCCTGTAGTACCACCTATTCTAAACTTCCCTAACAAGCATATTTTATTCTTCTGTTCCCCTTACGAATTTAATAGTCAATTAGCCATTTTCTCATTGGTCTTTCTGGAAAATGTATAGCTTAGAGATGAGTGCCAGGACTGTTGCCATACACTGAATTGGGGCACCAGGGAAAGCATAACGGCTGATGACACCCGGATTACTGGTTCAAACTTGAGGTGCTAACACAACCTTCAATACACCAGGACACACAAAAAGCTCTGCTTTCGCTTAAGACCGTTAAAACAGGGTCTAAACAGCAAACGAAGCCTATTTGGTATCAGAATTACAATGCAGCTGTAAAAATGGGTGAGGGGAAAGTTCTGGTAGAAACTAGGCCTAAGTAGGGCATAATGTCCTTAGTAGAGACATTCTTGAAATTTTCCTTCTGTAAATACAAGCTTGCCTCTCCAAGGCAGTTTTAATTCTAATTAAGACAAAGGTTTTTAATTAAGCCCTGTCGATCCTGGTAAAGAGCCTTCAGTAAAACTGTCTTTGGTGGAGCCTCCTGTGAAAATACACTCTGAAACAATGAAGTGGATCTCCTAAAATCATCAGAAAAGACCTCTCTCTCACTGCTTTCTGCAGCTCCATACAGCAAGCAGACTGAAAAAAAGCCTCTAGCCTTTTGGAAAAGGCAAGAAAAGCATTGCTGGTTTCAATTCAGGCTTCCCACTTTGTTTGGAAACTGGTGGAAAGCAGCCTCAAGTCCATATAACATTTTTTTTTTTTTTGAAGTAATGGAGCCTGGGGACTGAACCTGGGACATCGTATGTTTGAAGCCGGCAGGACATCAGCTTCCCTGAGTTGGTTTTTTCATCTGTTTTGCTTGCTGTTCGCTCCTATATTTTCAGGAGGCTCTGGGAACCTAATCCGGGACCTCCCATGTGGGGGGCAGGCGCGAAAATGCTTGAGTCACATTCGCTCCCCACACAACATTTTAAGAAAACAGACCTTGTGAAGAGAAGACAGAACAATTTTCCATATTTTAATTTCCTTTCCTAACCCCTCTCCCCAACCTTGAAGAGCAAAAATGAACTGCTAGATATAAAGAAAGCCAAGAACTTGTTCCAAATAGCCTGGAACAAAACCATCTCTACTTTATCCACCACACCACTCCACCCCCCACCCCCCACCCCCCGGCATTTGCCTAATGAACTCTTTTTTATCCGGGTTGAAAACTATTTTTGAAGCAAAATAAAACTAAAACTGACTTTCAGGAACCCAAATAAAAATAAATGCTGGGGAGTGAGTTTCAGCAAAGGGGTAGAATAACGGGTTTAGGGGAAAAAGAAAAGAAAAGAAAACAGAAACCATGCATGCCATTCATTTTTACCTTGCCTAATCCTAATACCACACTATATTTGCATTAAGCTTGTGTCTCCCTATTTCCTTGCCTATGAAGGGAAAAGCTGAGATAAATGGCTATGAAGGCAATTAAGGAAAGATTAGCAAACATGGCATACTGCTAGACAAACTTGAGCTGGCTTCTCCCCATTCCCCACATTCCTGGCCAAGAAAAAAAGGATACCGGCCTGAAAAGAAAGTAGGAGTTGAAACTGGTTCTCTAACCTATCTGAAAAGGCTTTAAGCAGTCAGGGGGCTATTATTTCAGAAGACAGTGAGAAAGGGGCAAAAGATTTACGTTGCTAAGGAGACCTGCTGAAGCTGGCATTTCTACATAAATTTCCATTTCTATTTGAGAGGGGAAAGAAAAGATATTTTCTCCGAAGTTTATTTGGATCCCTTGGTTACTGAAGAAAGGCATTTTACAGATTTATTTTATCTTTAGTTGTAAACAACCAACCCTGAAAGAATTAAAAGGCCCAAATGTTGACCTCCTGCTGCCAACCAGTCCCCTCAACAGTGAATTAAGCAACAAAGAGAAACCCTTCAACGGGAATTTTGAGGTGATATAGAAGAAAAAGCCTTTGTAAACAGAAAATTTAATTTATGGAAGAAACTTAACCAAGGGGACTAATCTTTCATAACAAGAAACCGAAGACAAAGGAAATCAGATTTTTGTGGCTTTTGTGCTATTTTAACTTTGTCCGAACTTGAAATGTTTCCAGTAAAGCTTTATAGTCCCAGAGAAGACATGAAACTGTCACGAAGGAATTTAATGAGTTTCCTCGGGGTATGTGTATGTGTATATGTAAAATCACTATAGCATCTGCGGCAGGTTCTCTTCCTGTACTTGCCTTTCTCTGCTCTGGCACCAGCAGGTGAAGAATCAATATTAGAAAAGAAACGGTTTGCAGCAAGAAAGAGTTGGCAGACTTCTACCAAGGGTGTAACTGAGGCGCTGGGGAAGGTAATAGGAGGGTCAAGATAGGAGTAAAGCAGTAAAGCCCCCCTGGAGCGGGTAGCCCCTGTGGCTACCTTCTCCGGCTGCGTCCCCCCCCCCCCCCAGTAATCCATTTGCAGCTTCTAGGGCTGACTGAACCGGCTGATTAAGCCACAACTTTCCAGACATCTGGGAGTAGCTCACGCAGAAAAGAAAGAAAGGGCTGGCTGAGAGTGGAGGTAGGGAAGGAGGGGGAGAAGGGTAACGCACAACCAAGACCATGCCACCCAAAAAGGAAATGAAGCCTGTTCCTCTCCCAACTCTCCATATCCCTCAAAAATCCAAGGAAATGAAATTCAGAATAAGTCACTGGGGAAAACCCAAATGAGGTGAAGGAGAACAGGCAGAAACCGTGGGCACTGAGAGGTAAACTCAGGCAAATCCCTCCTGGAGAGAAGAGAGAGAACGGGGAGGCTGAGCAGAGAACGCGCGGCATCCTGGTGGAGTTAGGGCGTTTTTCTTTTTAAATGGGAATGTGGAAGGCGTTGCATTTTTAACACAGCCACATGGCTCTCGCCCTAAATTATAACAATTCCCCAAAATAGCATACGTGTTACTCCAGAGCGGGAGGAATGGCCAGGGGAGGAGGGAGGGCGTGGGATGTCGCTTTAGGTTTGGAGACGAGATTGGAGAGGGGACAGCGGGGTGCCTGTCAGGGAGGCAGCTGGAGCCCCGAGTACCCTCGAAGGGCCGAGGGGGGGTGGGATGGCCAGGGGTGGGGAATGCAGAAGGAGGAGGGGGCGGTGGCCGTCCTGGGCAGTCGGGGGCGGGAGACGGGGGTCGCGGCGCGCCGGGCCCTCACCGCTGCTGAGTGTGGACTCGCAGTGCCAGATGTCCAAGCTGGCGGGTTTTCGGCAGGACTCCCACAGGGACAGGTAGTACTGGTGGTCGGCCGTGACCCAGGCCGGGCTCAGCACGGCCCCCAGGTCCAGGCACAGAGCCAGGAAGATGCACACCAGCCCGACGAGCTTCAGCGGGGTCAGCACCGACACGCGCACCTCCTCCATGCCGCTGCCCGCCGAAGCCATGCCCGGGGCGCCGCTGCCGGTCGGCTCGGCCGGAGGCGAGGGCTCCAGGCAGGTCCGGAGAGCGGGGCGCCGGACCTCTGAAGGAGGGAGCAGCCGAGCGGAGGCGCGCCGAAACTCACTCCCTTAGGGCTCCACGCACCTCCGGCCGAGCCGCGCCGCGCCGCGCAGGTGGGTCTGCGGGGGCGGCCAGGAGGGGATGTGCGGTTCTCGGCAGCCACCGCAACGCCGATCCCGCCGCGGACCTTCGCCGCCGGCCCCAGGCCGCGCTCTGCCGGCGCCCGCTCCGCCCCGGCGCGGCCGGGCTCGCTCCGCCCCGGTTCCGCCCTGGCCCTTCCCCGGCCCCTCCCCTGGCTGCGGGAGGCGGTGTCGAGCGGGGAGCTGCCGAGGGGCGGCGCAGGGCCGGCGTCAGGCGCCGGTTCCCGGTGCCAGAAATTCGCGCCTGCCCCGCCCCTCCGGCGCGCGCGGAGCCGGTGCCCTGGTTCCCCTCCTGCCCCCGGTGCCCGGCGCGCGCGGAGCAGGAGGCCGGGGTCCCTCCAGCGTCCCGCGCTGACCCAGCATGGCTGCGCGGGGCAATTCCACGAGGCTGCCGGGTCCCCGGCTCCGCCCCCGGCCGCGCTCGCGGCTGGTCGCCTCGTTTGCCCTCTGGTCCAGTCACGTGGACCTCTTCTTGTTGAGTAGGTAGTTTTCTAGAAGGCGCGAGATGCTGATTCCTCCCAGGTTTCTTCTCCGGCCGTTGGGGCTAGAAGGAGTCTCCTCTCTCTCAGTGATGCAACAACCGCTCACCCCCTCCCCCAGCAAATTTTCAACCTGATGGATTGGAGGAAGGAGGAAAAAAGTGACTAAAGGCATTTCGTTCTCTCTTTTCTAACCCAGGAGAGACCTGGCCTCTGACCCGGGACGCGCCCCCCACCCCGGGGGGGTTCCTATTGCTTTGATTTCCCCCCCAAGCCTGCTGCTGCTTCTAGTCTTTGGGTTCGCCTCTTTTGTGCCTCCAGTGAGTGGCGTTTGCTCTGGAACGCAGGCACTAAAATGGAAGTGAGAGCTCTAGGAAAAGTTAAAGTAAGTCTTGTTGCATCTCCGCTGCTCTCTGGTTGCTTGTTTCCTAAAGCCAGTATTCATTAGGCTTTGCGTCCTATCAAGTAGCACCTGAGTCCTCACTGGCCGTTCAGCTGTCCTCGTCCTCGCAGGAACTAGCCCAGAACCCGCATAGCGAAAGTGACACATCTTTCCTGAATAGAAAACTAATCAAGCTACAAATATTTATTGAGCACATACTGTGGGCTCTGGTCTAAAGATCCATCACAATATGACACTGTCCCTGGGTTTGAGACACTGTGTAGTAGTGTGATGTGGGCTATGGGTGGGAGGCTGTTCATCTCTTTGTAGATAACCTAAACTGTATGTGTCCTGACCTGTGGGTGAGGGACAGTGAGAGCTGCAGCCCTGCCCTTGGTGACCATGGCAGCGACTCCAGTCCCGGAGAAACAGTTTAGCAATGCAAACTCTATAAGCTTTAAATATTCAGGAAAAATGCAAAACAAATGTGCTAAAAGCTTATCTAGAATGTATGAAGTCCATGCTAAAAGCTTACCTATGATGTGGAAGATATATATGCTAATTCAAGTCTATTGAGCATTGAAACAAAGAGCGATTTAGCCCTTCCTCTGTATAAAAGGAACTCAAAAATCTTGTTCTGGCTCGGATGAGAAGCCCCGAGTCTGGCCTGTTGTAAATAAATGGTTTTTCCTTCCCCAAAATTATTCCTGAGTCCTGGCCTTTCTATACGCAAATAATTGAACCTCTCAACTTCTACAATAATAGTTGTTGTTTCTCTCTGTGAGAACTGTTTACACCCCTTGAAACTGAAGGTCTGTAACTGGTTAGCAAGTGATTGGCGCCTAGCTGTCTCCTTTATCTCTTTGATTATTTTCCATCTTTCCTGTGAAAGAAGTTTATTGAGGAGATCATTTGGTGGGAAATGTTCCCAGATCTTTCACCATTGGGAAAATTTGGTGGAATCCCAAAATAGTTAAGAGCTGAAGAATGGAAGAAATGCCCTCTCCTTTTTCATGAAACACCATCCTCAAGACTGCAGGATTTCATATTTTTTTGTTGATAACAGTTACCACCCTTCTAACACCTTTTCATAAGGTTAACCACGTTTTGACACAGGCAACATTTTGAGTGTAAGAAACCCATAGCTTTCTAACATTTGGAAATCGGTGAACTGGCAACTTCCCCAACCCCTCCATCATCATCATGATAATGACAAGGAACCCTTACTAAATAATGCCTAGAGCACTCGGAGCTCCTAATCCCCTAACTTCCAACAGGCTTCTTAGCTGTCCAACTAGACAGAAGCCTAAGTGCTTCCCTTGAAAACAGTTCCTAATGGAAGAGTGAACATTTTAAAGCCAGGATGATTAATAGGGGTGACTGCACTGGATAATTTTCTTTTAATTGAATTTATGTGTATGGTTTTATAATGTACATTCAAATATAATCTTTAAAAACTTTTCTTGACTATGATCTCAAAATTAAAAAGAAGTCTTTTTTCCCCTCCAGGTTTATTACCTTCCCTTTAATGAGATCTGTTTCCAATCTGTCAATATTTTTTTCCCCTCCAATTTAGTCTTTCGGTCCCAGCCTCCAAGTCACTCCCTTCCACCCAGCTTGCTTTACTTCATTTTCCTGGACTGTTCTTAACTGCATATTCAATTACCCCCCTCCTTCTTTGTACTACTTACAAAATTGTCTCCATGCCCTCTCCAAAACTAGCAAAATAAACCTTTTTAAATAACTAAAAAGCCAACTTTTAAAAAAATACTTCCTTCCTGTTAATTTCTAGAATTTTCACAACATAATACAGATAAATCATCATCAATCTTCAATTCCAAAATTCATAAAGTTCTGGAAATGAAAGTATTTTTTCCTTTTCGTAAGTTTGTAGCAAACTCTTCTGGGGGTTAAAACCTAACCCCCAGACGTAGTTAGGCTATTTATGGTTCTGATGTCTCCCACTTGGTGTGAATAAATATACAGCCCCAGACTCTATGGGTATTGCATCATTCACCGCCTATGCTCCAGATTACGCTTCTGAATTCCTCAACATGTTTGGCCCCCAAAGGGTCGTATGAGGAGTGGGAGACCTGCATTTACCCTAAAGATGGAAAGAGCAGAACAAGGGATTCCAACAACAATTAAGGAACATGGAATGAAAACCCTTTCTGACCTTGGTTCTGACCCACTTTGGTAGATCAATCCACCCATCTCAGCCCCACCTCCCAACCACAAGGTTCCCAATTCAGCTGTTCTTTCCTGAGCTAACTCCTCCCATCTATGATTCTAGTCCTCCTTCCCAGCTCCGTAACTCGAGATCCCTTGCGGAAACACCCCTCCTGGGTTGGATACTGGGCCTTTCCCACCCTGCAATCACCCTACATTCAATCCACCCTTCAAACGGAATCTGGCCACATTGATAAAAGGGTAAAACATTTTGCCTGCTTTATTTTTCTTCCTAGCATTTGCCAGACTACATGTTTTACTTATTTCGTTTTTTTTTTTCTGTTCCTCCTATTTAAGTACCATGATGGCAGACTATTTTGGTTTGCTCTGTTCTCCATTGTATCCTTAGTTGCTGGAACATAGTAGATGCTCAATAAATCTCTTTTACTATTATTTTTAAGAGGTCAGTGACTGAAGAGATGTCCTCATCTTCTCTAGATCCTCCCTTCACAGTATAGTCTGATTTTAGCTAAGTTTTTAAGTTAAATATAATCAAATGACCCGGATCTGTTTTCCAGCATTTCAGGAAAGAGGAGACAGAGGCAAAAATGAGAGAAAATAAGACATACTTAAACAATCCATAATTGTGCATTAGTTCAAAGCTTTAAGGCAGGGGTTCTTAACCAGAGGTCCATGAAAAGATTTCAGGGAGTCCGTGAGCTTGAATTGAAAAAAAAAACACAACTTATTATCTTTATTTTCTCTGACCTTTAACTGAAATCGAGCTTTGCCTTCATTTATGAATGTATGCAATAAATAAATTACAGTAGTATTCATTTCGCCTGACTGGCAAAGGGGTCCATGGGAAAAAAAGGTGAAGAACCCCTCTTTTAAGGTCAAAGGAGAGAAAATGAACTATGGATCAAAACACTTTGATCTATAACAGTATTCTTTACAAGGTGGTATAATCTAGGTGAGAAAAGTACATAAACAAATTGTTTTTAGCACTTTGTTGTATAGTGTTGCCATCTAGGTACCTTGTTGGAAGTGAGGTGGGAGGTGGTAACTAAGGTATGGGTATAAGTATGGTGGAAAGAAGGACTGGATTAGACCTGCACTTGAGAAATGGAATGGACTTACAATGAACTCTGAAGAAAATGCCTGGAAGGATAACCTATGAAACCGTCACTAAAAGATTAGAAATACCCACCAACCATTTTTCCAGTGTAACAGATAATTACTTCTGCAAAATACCTTAGAAATGAGAGTCAATGAAGAGTACTTTGGAGGTATACTCTCCTTACTATATTTCCATTCTTGAGGCACATGTCAGAAGGACTGATGGAAGTGAAGTCATGGTATAATGAGGCATATCTGCTATGTACAATGATAATTCATGAGGTCCAAAGAAGCTCCAGGTCATGGTACATTCTGTACTAAATTATTGAGATATCTTGTTGCTTAGAATTCTCACAAATAACTCTGACTAATAATTGATATTCCTGTTTATTTTTAAGAATGTTTACAAAAATTAAGAATTCCACATTTTAAAAAATGTAATTTGATCATTGTCTCGAGTCTTTTCTAATTTCAAAATGTACTATATTGTCAAATCAGTTATATTTAAATCAGTCATAGCACATTTTCTATTCACATTTGATGTCAATGTTTTGATTTCAAGTTAAGTGTTGTTTCATAATAGAACCTATGACCCTAATAATTCACTCACCAACCAAGAAAGGAAATAAATCTTGGAAGTGAAAACACTAGAGGGGAAGGATGATTTGTTTTAGAATAAATACATTTATTGTAACAAAGTAGTGAGCATCTAATATAAGAATATGGGACAATTAGAATATTCCCAGTGAGATTAACTCTAAATAAATATCTTTTGGAGTGTCTATTTCCTTAACAATAATCACCTACAGGCACATATTTTCCTCCATATTTATATTGTATTTGTATTCATTTATAGCTATGTGGAGAAATGACCAGGTATATGGGCTTCAAGCACTCATAAATTCATTTGTAATCATTTTGTTTCTTTGTTTCTACAACAAGTTAGCACTTTAATTACCATAAAGCAAGTGCATATCTTCTGAAATATCTTATCCAGATAGAATTTCAGTTATCTGTGGACACCATCAGCATGATACACTATTTCTGTAGCTCTCATTGAGTTCCCTGTGCTTGAGGACTAAATTGAAAATGGTACACCTAAAGTCTCAGAAATGCCAACCCTGGTGTGCTGGTTTGGAACTGTATGTACTCCCAAAAATCATGTTATTAAAACAAATTCATTCCTGTGGGTATGAGCCCATTGTAAGTAGGACCTTTTGATTAAGCTACTTCTGTTAAGTTATGCCCCACCTCAATCAGGATGGGTCTTAATCCTCTTTCTTGAGTACTTTATAAAGGGAATGAATACAGAAAGAGAAAAAAAAAAGCTAGGGAAGCAAGACGCTAAAGCAGCAAAGCCCAGGAGAGAAGGGCAAGATCAGCACATGCTGCTGTGTGCCTTGCCATGTGGCAGAAGAACCAAGGATCACAGCCAGCCGGTCTTCAGGAAAAAAGCATCACCTTGATGATGCCTTGATTTGGACATTTTCTGAGTCACAAACTGTAAGCTAATAAATTGCCATTGTTTAAAGCCAATCCATTTCATATCATCTGCTTTGAACAATCTAGGAAACTAAAGCATCTGTTTAGTTGAATATTTTTGGTAAGATGAGTAGGTTAACTTCAGACTGGAGCTTGAAGGGGATAACCATGGCTTAGGTGTTACCTTGGGCACAGGCCAAGGAGAGGTAGGGTAGAGATGAAGGGAGCATGAGGAATAGTCCTGGGGAATCTTCACCTACCCTACTGCCTGCCTTGGAGCTGGATAGCTAAGCTTCATCTGTGACTTTAGATTTAATCTAAAGCCATTTTTGTTCATTTCCTTATGAGTTTTCATGGAAATGGTTTTCATAGTCTTTTTACCCATGGGCAGTTGAAGGAAGATGCTTATAGCTAGATGGAAATAGTCTGTAATATGCCTGCTTAGTCCCCTTCTCATATTAGAGGATAACAGTGTCGGTTTCCCATCTTAAAACTGCTGATCCATGATGATTTGCACTGTTGTATTCTTGGCCATATGCTTATGTTTTGTAATATAGACTGGCATATTCTGGAACCCTTCCCCAGTGCTTTTTGTTTGTTTGTTTTTTTAGTACCAGGGCCAGGGATTGAACCCTAGACCTCATATGTGGGAAGCTAGTGCTCAGCCACTTGAGCTACATCCACTCCCACCCCAGTGTTCTTCTGACAGGGACTTTGACTGTAGAGTGAGAAAATTTTCCTTCATTAGAGAGTATAGATCCCCTCTCTCCTCTGTGCCCTGAAAGACTCATGTGTGCAATGGGAAGAAAACGGGTCTCAAATTCATACATCTCAATTATAAGGTTGCTTGAAAGTTAATTGAAGAATGGCAGAAGTTTAAAAGGATTAAGTAGAAAGGGTACCTGGAGCAATTTATGCTCACATTTCCTACTAGAAGAATGCTGCTGAGTTATTTCTCTCTAGAGTTTCCAAAATGTGGTCTTAAATGTCAGCAGTGCTAGGGGACTGAGGCTAGTGGATAAAAGACCCTCTTAGGAATTTTCTTCAGTGTAGCTCTCACTTCTAGATTTCACCTTTGAAAATTAGTCTGTAAGGTGAATGACTAGTACTGCATGATATGCCAGCAGTCTGTCAAAATTCAAAATGTCATCTCATTCGGTTCCAAACAAATATAGGTGGAAAAATACCAGAACAATATGAAGATCAGTGTGTTGACTCATTAATTTTCAAAATTACCTTAGCTTATATGTTTCACTTTTTTTCCTCTTCTTTCAGGCTTATCTAGTATTTGGTAAACAAAAGTGGGATCTCTTCCACAAGAATTAGAATTGGTTTTGATTCAGCTAGGCCAAGGTTAAAATAGTCACTCTGGCACCCACTTACTCTGGCTTTGGGCATGCCACTAACTTCAGTTCTCTCCTTTATAAAATGGGGTGACACCTGTATCATTGGGCCATTGTGAGGATCAAAGAGGTAATTCCTGTAAAGTGTAATGTCTGGCCTATGGAAGCACCAATCATAATTATTACATTATTATAACCCAGATGTCGGCTAGGACCTTTGGGAGATTTCGGGAAACTGCTGAAACCTCTAATTTCATGATTCTTCAAAAGATGAAGTCCTTTACCAAATCCTTGCTTTTTCTGTGCGTCATTCAAATGCTTGATTCCATCCCTAGTTAACCTAGGTGTAAATGTCAGCCCCATCACCAGTTTCCAAGTAAAGACAAATGAAATAGCACGGCATAGTTTTGGGTTTACAAAAATTTCTGACTACTTGAGGAGCCCTGAGGAAGGGGTGCTATACTTCAAAAGTGTTTTAGATTGCTTAAGGCTGCCAATGCAATAGACCAGAAATGTATTGACTTTTATAGTAGGAAATTGGGGTAAAAACTTATAGTTCTGAGACTGCGAAAAATGCCTAAATCTAGTCCTTAGCAAAGATGCTGTCTTGCCAAAGGTCAACTGCTCAATCCTGGAGTTCTGCCACATGACAAAACAAAATGGCGGGTCTGCTGATCTCTTTCACAGCTTTCTCCTCCAGGCTCACTTTCTCCCTGAGCTTAGCTGTGGGTGATCAGAGACAGTAATTCTTCTCTCCCCTCTCCTCTGGGCATCTTCTCTTCTACCTCAAGCTGCTCTGTGATTTCAGCCTCCAGCCTCTCTCTCAGCCTCTGGGTTTCTTTGACTTTCTGCAGCTGTAAGCAATCCTGGAGTCCTCTCTTTCATGGCAGGGAAAAAATGCAGCTCTCTTTCTCTATGTTTCATTTATATAAGACTCCAGGAGAAGGATTAGGACCTACCTTGTGCCCTGCAATCTAATCAAAGTCCCTTGACTAAAGCAATCTAATCAAAGTGATCTAATCAAAAGGTCCTATATAAAAAAGACTTACACGTACAGGAATAGGTTTTCTTAAGAACTTAATTTCCAGGGGTTGACAAAAGACTCAAACCAGCACAGAAGTGTAAAGCTGTCCACATCTTGCTTCCTTCAACAGAACTAACATCTCTGCCTTCTACATTCTTTGTCAGTTCCAAACCTCCTTCTTCTCCCCATTTTGCTCAGACACTGGATTCTTTCCCCGGTGCTCTAAACCCTTGTAACTTGGCATCCATGGATGCCAGCAGTGTCTGGGAGTTTGCTAGAAATGCAGATTCCTGCTCTCAACCCATACCTACTGAATCAGAACTTGTAGTTTAACAGGATCCAGAGTGATTTGTGCACAAGTTCAAGTTTGAGAAGTCCTGATCTGCATCATCTTCTCAGGCCTCTCAAGGCTCAGCCTCTACCACAAGTAACTGTATCAAAGCAGCTGATGAAACAATTTTAAAAATCAACAGTTTGTTCCTTACTCTTCAAATCATCCCCTGGTAACCAAGAGAATGGCTTTTCTTTGACGTCCTCATCTCAGCACTGGTTTGTTGCTCTGTTTTAGCTGACATCATTATATTCTTGACTCAAAACCTATAAACCATCTTGTTTTGTTCCCTCCCACTTCTGAATGCCATGATTCTCAGTGAAGTTATTCTGATGATGTGTTAATTGACTGATGGAGATAAATAAAAATGCTTCTCCAAATGCACCTAAAAATCACATTTTTAGATGCTGAGAAATATAAAGAGTGACACCTGGCTTCTTGGGAATTCACTTTGTGACATTTGTGTGGCTTCACAATAAATAATAAATTCCTAGGGACTTAGACATAAGAGGCTGAAGTTTAATTATCTGATTTATTTGAAAGAACATCCACGGTACAAAGTACAAAAGGGCAGCTAATCCCCACTGATAAAGACCATCAAACAGGGAGAGTCACAGGCAAGGAAATGATATCTCTAGGTAGAGCTAGAGCATGAAGCTGAATTATTGTCCTTTCAGACCCTGGGTGCTTTGACATTTGCTCTGTGGGCTCCTTTAAAATTCCTTATCTTTAGTCAACCCAGCTATCAGGTTTTGGAAACCCGTATTTAGTCTTCTCCATTAACAAACAAAAACTGGCTGTGCCAGTGTACAAAGTTGGCATGAAACTGCCTGTGGAAAATAAAGCAAAGCTAGAGATGGCATTTGGGAAAACTGATCCAGGTGACTTAATATACAGAAAGAGTGGATCCAGGATTTTCAGGATGATGAGAGAAAAATAAAGTGGAAGACAAGTAAATTTTACTTTGAATAAAAATTAGGAAAACTCAATTATACATGAATGGTTGGTATGTCAGGAGAAAAAGAAAAGAAAAGAAAAGAAATGAAAGTTATTGATTACTAGAGTTGACAATTAAGGCCAAGAAACAGGATGGTAGCCCTTGCAGGGACCAATTTTTCATGGCTGGCATAGAATCATTATGACTGACACCACTGTTCTATGTTTTGACATTCTTGCCCTACAGTGGACTAAGTGAAGCTATGAGTTCTGATAACCCTTTGTTATTTTTTTGACAAGGTATCACCAGTTTTGATAAAGCAAGACAGATAAAGCAGATTCCTAAACACATTTGCAGAAGTACATTTTCCCAATATATTCTTATATTTAATACCTATTGCAATTTTTCTCATAATGTTTTGAATCTTTTTACTAATTTGCTATCACTTTCATTCCAATCTCTAGATAGTCCTTGGTCATCTATTTTGGTACTCTGTGTATGCCTTGGAGGAGGAGCATATATTTTGTTTGTGTATGTTTGTGCATATGTGTGTGTGTCTTGGGTCCTTTTAAAACATAATTTTTCATATGCTAAATTTATATGTTCTGCCATTGCTCATGCCTTTCCTGGATAATGTTTCCCTCTTAGAAACACTCTTCTTCTGAAGAGGAAAAACAAATCTGATTTCCATTCTTTGTTTGAATTTCTAGTGCAGTATCAAATAATAGCAGGGAAAATAAATACATTAAATACAACTAAATAGAGCAAAACTAAAATAGCAATTATTAGAAAGGTGGTTTTTTTTACATACAGTTTAAAAAATTTTTTAAAGATACTTAGCTTACATAAATGTTACATAAAAATGTAGGGGATCCCCATATGCCCTGCTCCGAACCCCTCCCACATTTTCCCACATTAACAGCATCCTTCATTAGTGTGGTACATTTGTTACAATTGATGAACACATTTTGGAACATTGCCACTAAGTGTGAATTATAGTTTACATTGTAGTTTACTCTGTCTCCCACATAATTTATGACAAGATCTATAATGGCTTGTATCTGTCATTGCAATGTCATTCAGAAGAATTCCCAAGTCCCCAAAATGTCCCCATATTACACCTGGTTTTCCCTCTCCCTCCCCTCAGAACCTCCAGTGGCCACTGCCTCCTCATCAATGATAAAAGTTCTTCCATTGCTAGACTCACAATAAGTCTATACTAGAATACCAGTAAGACTACTCTAGTCCATTGTTTGTTCCCCAATCCTGAGGATTATGGAATGGTGATGCCCACTCCAATTCTAGTTGAGAAGGGTTTAGATCCCATGGACTAGATGGATGGGACTAACTTGCTTGCAGTTGCAGACTCTCTGTTCCTTGGGATGATTGTTATCCATCTTCATCTCCTTGTTAGTTGTCCTGGATAAGTCCAATGAACTGGGGAGTAGGTTTTGCAACTCTGTTGAGATTCAGGGCCCAACTGGCACATGGACAGCCCAAAGACTTAAGGCTCTTGGACATACACCTATATAATTTAGTACTAACTATAGGTTCTAATAGAAGGGATAGAAGAGCCATGTGTAGGTAAACCATACTTGAGTGCAACTCTGTCACACTGAGGAGCATAAGTTCCCAAGTAGGATCCACTGGCAGGGCACCAAACTCCAGAGCTGTCTGCTCTGCCTATAGTGTCTGGATGTCTCTGCTATTTGGGGCAATATTTACTTTGACAGTCAATGAGATCCTGCTGAAACAAGTATAAGCATAACCTCTGGAATGACTTCCTAACTCACTTTGAAGCCTCTTAGCCATATAAACTCATTTGTCTTTACCCTTTCCCCCTTTCGGTCAATGTCTTTTTCCATTTGCATTGCTAGTTAGTTCTTGGTAATAATCCCTTGGTGCCAGGGAGGCTCATCCCTGGGAGTCATGTTGCATGCTGCAGTGTGGGCAAGCCACTGATGCCTTGTTAGATGTAGGAAAACCTCTCTAACTATAAGGCCTTTGGGGTTCCACCCAAAAGATGGCACCGAGGCATGTGACGGACATGCCCAGGCATGTCCCTCGGAAATCTGCCTTCTCCCCAGCAACTAGAGCGCATGAACCAATCAGCCCCA
Source organism: Dasypus novemcinctus (assembly GCF_030445035.2). Lineage (NCBI taxonomy): Eukaryota > Metazoa > Chordata > Mammalia > Cingulata > Dasypodidae > Dasypus > Dasypus novemcinctus. The sequence goes on from NC_080704.1 coordinate 39,118,554, forward strand.
CTAAATTAGCATAGCCAGTAAGCTGATTGCACGTTGCCTCACGGTCTATAAAAGCTACTACACTTCCTCAATAAATCAGACCTGCACCATCAGCCTGCTTCTCCAGAGCCGTTACTGTGTGTTGTCTTGCTCTGTTCGTCCTTACCTCTTTGGGAGCGGAGCAGCTGGATGGCACCGCAACACTGCAGGGAAAGTAATGCATTGATATGCTGAGTTTGACTTAGAGAAAGGCCACATTTGAGCAACAAGGAGGTTCTCTGGAGGTAAATCTTAAGCACCCTATAATGCTAGGCTAAGTTTCAATTTCAAAAGTAAAGGCTCATAAGTCCATTCATCAATAAACAAGGGCCTAGCAATAGTCCTTCCTCCTTCACTAGTCACTGCCCCTGTAGTCAGGGGATTGCTGTTCCATTAGAGAATGTGGCAGAGCTCCCCAGGATGGGTATTCGATATTCTTTCAGTTATAGTGCGACTCTCCACCCAACTTAACAATGTCACATGAACACTTGAACACACTTATATACCTTCTAGGTATGCCCCAGGTGAATCTTCTCCCATGCATCCCCCATCACTGACACCCCACACCAGTGAGTCTCCCCTGCCACAGTTGTAACCCTTCTGCAATCCAAAACTTCTTTAAAAATAAAGCAAAGAAAATACCCAAATACAATGAATAAGAGAATGAAATAATAATGATAGTTTTTAAAAATAAATAAAATACAAATTTTTTTAATTTTGAATAATAAAAATTAAATAATATAAAATTAAAAATTTTTTGTTGACATTATGTCTTTCATCACTGTAAGATCTGTTATCTTGTATGTACGGTAACATTTTCTTCTGTTTATTTCCAGTGTCTTATTTTATTCATTTTGTCTTCAAAGAAGCTTTAGATTACAGGAAAGTCATGTACAGAATATAGGGGATTCTCATATACCCAACATACACCCCCTCTTCCCCTTTCCCCTATTAGTAACATTTTACAAGTGGATATTACATGTGTTACAATTGATATATAAATACTGAAACATCGCTACTAACCATGGTCAATTATTTACATTATGGTTTACATTTTGGACCATACACTTATATAAATTTTAATGAAATTTAACATGACTTGTATCCATCATTGCAAACAAGATCAAGTAGAACACCTCCAATGCCCCCAAAATGCCCCATGTTCCATCTATTCTCTTCCTCCATCTCCCTCCTTTTGGGGCCCATGTCAACCACCAAGCTTCACTCCTTGAAGAAAAAGATTCATAGTTACTTGCAACAACACTGAGGGCTTGACATACTGGCCTGTCCTCCCCTGCTGGGCACTGCCTATGCTCTCAAGAAATTCACACCCCTCAATTTGAGAACATGGCAGGATTCCCCAGAATGGGAGTCCAACACCTTCCCACTGATTATGTGGGTCTCCACCCACAACACACTATGAGAACATGAACACACACTCCCTAGAAGCCTGCCCCAACTGCTCCCTGTCCTTAATGCCCCCCACATCCAACACACTAAACCAGTAACCCTACCCTGCCATATTGAGAAAAGAACATTCCCAACATTGTAGTTTCAGCCACATATCCACAAATTCCCACTGTTCAGTTGGTCCCTCCTCCAACCCTTCCCCCTGTTCCATGGACAGTCCACCCCACCCTCCCCACCTCAGCCCCTCACAAACTAGCACTGCTCAACCTAATAGTATCACTACACCACTGTTATGCCCAACCACTGCATAACTATACACTTCCAAAAGGTGTGGTTTTAATTATTAATGGACTTGTTGGAAAATACCTTCAGTTATCCCACACTTTTTGTTTTTTGAGTTACTGGGGCCCGGGGATTGAACCTGGAATGTCATATATGGGAAACTGGTGTTCAACCACTGAGCCACATTGGCTTCCCTGAGTTGGTTTTTCCATTTGTTTTGTTTTTTGTTTGTTTTAATTAAAAAAAAAAATTAAGCCACATCCACTCCCTCCCATGCTTCATAATTCTACATTCATTTATGATATCCTTTAAAAAATCATGGTGTTTTCTTGATGGTTTTCAATGTTTGGTCCCATCCCTCCAAACAAACAAGAAATATAGAGACAGAGAGAAAGAGAGAAAAATAATTAAAAATGTTTCTATGTAATATATAAACGATTTACTTTTTAAAAAATCTCATACTTTTTTGTTTTTTGTTGTGTCATATTTTGTCTCTTACATGATCTGCATACTTGTTTTAAAATAAGAAAGCAATGAATCAAATTTCCTGAAAACATACTCACATACACTCACCCACACACACTCACACACACATACCCATATACACAATCTATACTGTATTGTTTATTTGACAATCCATCCCCATGAATATCCTTTTCCCTCCCCAGGAAAGATGTAGAATCTTATTTCTCCCAAAGTACAGTCAAATATTACTTGGATGTAGGGAATTTCACCAAAACTGAAAACTGCTTGCATGTTTTGGGATACTGTTACTCCTACCATTTTATGGAATATAGTGCTGTTTTTTGCCTTTATCAAGCCAAATCCATTCCAATCAGCATATTTTTTGAACCTAAAATTAAGACACAAGGCCAGATAATCTAAATGTTCCAAAGGAACAGCTGGGAAAAATATAAAAAATCAGGAGTATGCTGCAAAATCCATTTATTGGATTACTTAATCTGTACTGCAAAATGCTTCCTCTCTCCTTACTCTATTCTCAGTCAGATTTTTTTTGCTATTGAAGCAGCATATTTACATGGGCCTTATCACCACTCCATTTTGCCTTCCCTCTTCCAAATGATTTTCCAACCATGCCCAAATTTCTTGCCAATTGCTACGGCTACAATAATTAGTTTTAGTAAGCTGTTTCTTTGCCTTCTCCTTGTCACTTTTGAAAACGATTAAAGAAATGCAAGATAGAAGTAGATTATGTGTGTAAAGAACATGGTTTTGGAGGTAATGATTAATGGTGCTTTAAATGAAATAGGTCAGAAGTAGAGAAGTTTGTTGAATATTAAGTTTGGTTGACCGTAGGCTGAATAATTCATTTGACAATGACTCCATAAGAAAGAAAAGTTTGGAAAAGATTACATAGGAAAAATCATAAAACCTGGTGTGGAAACAACCAAGGTATATGGATGCCAATGTGGAGAGTTGGAAGTGATTCCACCATTTATGGATTACCAGTATGTTTAATAAAACATGATTCAAAAGGCAGCTTTATTTTTTTCTCTATTTCCCAGGGTCTCTTTAGGCATTTTTAGTGCAGGGTAGCCTCCTCCACTCCTTGTTTAAATCTCTTCCAGAATACATGGGGTTTTTTTCACCTTCAGGTAATAGAGAATCCCATGTTTACTTTAGGTTGCAAATACCACCTAATTTCAGTGATTATAATGTCTAACCACCGTACATTAATCAAAATCCTCAAATGGATTTGGCATTAAATATTCTTTTTAGCTCAGGTCTGGTCTAGGTTGGACATGTATAGCTGACTATTTATGTCTTTAGTGGGCCTATGGTTTCAAGAGATACAGAACATGTTCGTTCTACTTTGTTTTCTTTTTAAATTCAGCAATTGAGAGAGAAGATCATCTGTCATCTCAATCTGGAATGCCAATATCTGCTGTATTTGGTACCCCATTTAAAATTAAGGCAGGGGAAGGTCTACTATAAACCCCTGTTACAATGGACTGTTAAGTTTGGCCAGGAGGTTGAGAAAGAGAGAAGACAGTGTGAAAACCACTCAGATGACTGGTCAAGTTTAGAGGTCTGAAAACATGAGGTCAGATAGTTACATGTAGTCTTAGTCACTTTCCTAAGGCCACACAGTTAAGTAGAAAAGCTGAGATTTCAATCTTAGGTTATCTGAAATTGATAGAATGCCAAAATTTGTCATAATTCCCAACCTTTTTATTTTTATTTTTATTTTACAAGGAGACCTAAAGCTATGTTAGACAGAGGAAGCAAGAGGTGACAAGCACTGGTGATTACCTTTGTTTTTATTTCGTTTAGTAGATTTCAGTAACTTAAGCTCAGGACTGACCTCTATCTACCCTTTCTCTTTCCCTGGAATTGCTCCTTCAGGCTTAGTTCTCAGACTAAGCACTAGTTACACAAAACAAAACAAAACAAAACAAAACACACACACACATATGCACCCAAAGTTAACTTTTTGTAATGCATGATTTGAATACTAAAATGAAAAAAATTATAAAACTGTTGCATTAACCAGGAATGAGTAAAGATATCTTACATGAGAGATAATAACCATCAGGCCACCCGTGCATCCTAGTTGAGATTTCTGTTGTACCGTAACATTTCGTATGTCGTTTTAATAATCCATGAGCTCATTTAATAATCTATGAGCTATTTCCACTCAAACAACTCACCAAATTGAAGAGTTTAACCAATTCTCTCCACTGTCTCTGTATGGCCAGCCAACATGCTTAGTGTATGTCCAAGACTCATGGCCAGAAGGCTGCCTTACTGTGGGTCTGCTCACCAGGAGAGATGACTGTTACTGAGAACCATTTGTGTATGCTCGCATGCCTGTTTATGAAACTTGCACATGTTCTAGCAATTGTTAAATTAATCGTTGGAGAAGCTATAGTAAAAATGTTGAAACAAGTGGACAAAAATCTAGATGTCATCTATATCCAGATTCTTACTAAGTCTTCTTCCTACTTAAATAATCCAAAAAAATGGGCTTTTTAATATTTATACATGAAAGATATCAGGGAGCTTCCAACTGTGGATGTTTATTCAAAGGAAATACCTTGGACCTCCATCACAAGATTAGTGGTCCCATTTTGCTTTGAAGAACAAGGGCTGAGAAAGTGTGTGTCATGTTGAACATATCCATGCTTGTACACACACACAATGGTAAATTTAGAACCTTAGACCAGGGTGCCCCTGTGTCCTATAAAAGGGTGCAAACCAGCAAAGCCCTCAACTCAGGATGAACAAGCAACCATCAGACTTTAGAGAACCAGCATCCAACTATCACTCTGTTAGGCAACAACATAATGGTGCTAGAACCAGACTTCCCAGCTCTCTGTGTGGATGCCTTCTGGGAGAAGAACAAGTGATTTCTTTGAACAAAGGAAACACTCCTTTCCTTGGTTAATGCATGCTATACACCTCAAAAAGAAGAGAGTGTACTTACTGCTAGTAAAGACACATGAGGTTTTGAGCACTCAATTTGAAAAATAAAAGAGATGTAACCTTGTTAACATCCCATGCTATTGAAAAGGATCATATACTTTAAACCCAATTTTGGAAATATTTTAGATTGAAAACAAAATAATCTAGTTATTTGCCCAGGAGAAGAAATACATTTATTTAATGTCCCTTTGTTTGCAAATGGAGGAAGCTAAGGATTTAGAGTAATTATGATTGTATAAGAAAACATAATAATGCTGACATTTAATTTCAAGTTATTTTCTTGCTTTTTGTTCTCTCCATAATTCCACTGCATCCATCAGTATCAAGGGCCACAGTGGCTTCTGATGGTAGGGAGATGGAAGAAGAGATATGGTGTGGGGGCATTTTCAGGATTTGGAGTTGTCCTAGGTGGTGCTGCAGGAACGGATGCTGGATGTTGTGTGTCCTGTCATGGCCCACTGGGTGGACTGGGGGAAAGTGTGGACTACAATGTGGACCACTTTCCCTGTGGTGCAGCAGTGCTCCAGAATGTATTCGCCAGGTGCAGTGGATGTGCCGCAATGATGGAAGAGGTTGTTGATGTGGGAGGTGTGGGGTGTATGGGGTGGGGGTATACGGAGAACTCATATTTTTTTAATGTAACATTTTAAAGAAAATAAAGAAGAAAAAAAATAATTCCACTGATAGGTACATACACTAGAAATATTCTTTATAGTTTTAACAATAGCTTTATAGTTTTGGTATTGCAGTTGGACGAATATTTGCACTTAGCTCCATCCAGGTTAGTTGCTTTATTTTATTAATATATATATATTTTTACTGGAGAAGTTGTGAGCTTACCAAACAATCATGAATAAAGTGCAGATTTCCCATACACGAACCCTACATCAACACCTTACATAATTGTGGAACATTTGTTAAAGATTATGATAAAATATCATCACACTATTACTACTATGGTTAGTTGCTTTTTGCATCATAAAACTCATGTAAGTATGCATTTATAAAAGATAAGCTAAAGCAGGTGCTGATGCCTCTTCTTCCCTCACGAAAAAGCAGAGGTAAAGGCTTTCCTTCTTTAAACAACAGGGAGAGGGAGGTCTGTCTTCTGGGAAATAGAAAGGGCATTCAGACTCCTGTAAGTAGGGGAGCTCCAAAACTACTAAGAAGAACAACTCCAGAACATGTCACAGGCCCAGAAACGATAGAGAAGACCCTGCACATGGCATTCACCTTGGGTGGGCTTTCAAGATAGGAGGGCTGAAGCTCAAGAAAATCTCTGTCTTACCACTAACTGGTTACAAAATTAAGAAACAAACATCTCAGAGAATAAATCCCAGAGTCAACATTTGTTTCTGTTGGTGTGTTTTAAATCTTTTTGCATTTCTCTGTTCGGTGTATATTTTGATACCTCCTGATGGTAATATTCAAATAACAAATGACAGTTCTTAAAAGAGCTCTATTCAGGGAAGCAGACTTGGCCCAGTGGTTAGGGCATCTGTCTACCACATGGGAGGTCCACGGTTCAAACCCTGGGCCTCCTTGACCCGTGTGGAGCTGGCCCATGCACAGTGCTGATGCGCGCAAAGAGTGCCATGCCACACGGGTTTCCCCATGTAGGGGAGCCCCACATGCAAGAAGTGCACCCCGTAGGGAGAGATGCCCAGCGCAAAAGGAAATTCAGCCTGCCCAGGAATGGCACCGCACACACAGAGAGCTGACACAACAAGATGACGCAACGAAAAGAAATACAAATTCCTGTGCTGCTGACAACAGAAGTGGACAAAGAAAAAGCAAGCAGCAAATAGACACAGAACAGACAACTGGGGCAGGGGGCGGGGAGGGGAGAGAAATAAATAAATAAATCTTTTTTAAAAAAAAGAGCTCTATTCAAATGACCAAAAATTAGTAAGTTCTCATATTGATAACTAAGTATGGATACTAATAAGCTAAATTAATATTGTATGTGTTAAATTTTTGAAATGATAAAATTGTAAGTTTTGACTAATAAAATTATTACAACCCTCTTTTTAAAAAAATAAAAAATAAAATGTGCAGTGTGTAACAAAATTTTACAAGACAAAGAAACAAGCAATGATGATGCATTCAAAGAAAGAAGATGAAAATCCAGAAAATACCAATGAAGACCAAAATGTGGACATACCAAACAAAGACTTAAAAAAATGTCTTTAAAAGGAAACAAATAGAACTACTGGAGTTGAAGAACATAATAAGAGAAATGAAAAAAATCCCAGGAATGATTCAATAGCAAATTAGACCCAGCAGAAGGAAAAATCAGTTATCTTGAAGACAAGACAATTGAAATGAGTCAGGCTGAGAAGCAGAAGGCTAAGACACTTCTGAGACACTGTTAAGTGTACAGATATTCTCATTATGAGAGTCCCAGAAGGGGAAGAAAATAAGGGGCCAAAGGAATAGTCAAAGAAATAATGATAGAGAGCTTCCTAAACTTAGCAAACTCCAAGATGCCCAAAGAATATCAAACGGGATAAACATGAAGAAAAATACACCCTGTCATATATAAATCACACTATTGAATGCAAAGGACAAGGAGAGAGCTCTGAAAGCAAAGCTTTCTCCCAATTAGCTTGAGTGCTGATTTTTCATCAGAAACCACAGAGGCAGTGGGTTGAAATATTTGAAGTGCTGAAAGAAAACAACTCCCAACAAGAATTTTATATCCAGTGAGACTTTTTTTCAAAAATGAGCAGGAGATTAAGACATTCCCAGATAAGCAAAAGCTGAGGGAGTTCACCACTATTAGACCTGACCTACAAGCAATACTAAAGGGAGTTCTTCAGAATGAAAGGAAAGGGCACTAGACGGTAGTTCGAATCTGAATAAAGAAATAAAGATATCCAGTAAAGGTAATCATTTGGGTAATTATAAATGCTAGTACCAAGCTGGCCTACGTGGTGAGCTGGCCTGAGTGGAGAACAGGCCCATGCAGAGTGCTGGCCCACACAGATTGCTGACCCACACAGAAGTGTTGGCCCATGTAGGAGTGCTTGCTCATGTGGCAAGCTGGCCTGAGTGGAGAGCTGGTGAAGCAAGATGACCCAACAAAAAGACACACAGAGCAGAGACAATAAGAGATGCAGCAGACCAGGGAGCTGAGGTGGCACAGGAAACTTAGTGCCTCTCTCCCACTCTGGAAGATCCCAGGATCAGTTCCTGGTGCTGCCTAAATAGAAGACAAGCAGACACAGAAGAACACACAGTGAATAGACACAGAAAGCAGGCAGTGAGAGAAAAAAAAGTGGTAGAGTTGGAATAAAATAATCTTTAAAAAATAAAAAAATAAAAAATAAATGCCAGTATTATTGTAATGTCTGTCTTGTGTGCTATGTAACTTCTTCTTACTTCCTATAGGTGCTAAAATGCAAATATATAAAAAGTAATGATAAATCCATGGTTTTAGACATACAGTGTGTGAAGATACAAGTGGTAATGAGCACAAAAAAGTGGGGGGACAAGGAGTATAGGAAAAGAGTTTGATATGCTATTGAAGTCAAGGTGGTATAAGTCCAAATATGATTATTATATATTTAGGATGTTGAATTTTAACCTAATGGTTCTACAAGGAAAACAGATGAAAAACATACCCGGATAAAAAAGAGAAGGTACTCAATATGGTACAACACTAAAAATAAAATAAATAAAAAAGTAGGCATTAACAGAAATATTGAGAGATAAATGTATAAGACTTACAAAGTCTAACTAGCAAAATGACAGAAGAAAATCCTTCATTATCAGTAGTTAATTTAAATGGAAGTAGATTAAACTCTTTAGTCAAAAGTCTAGGATTGGCAGAATGGATAAAAACACATGACCCAACTATAAGCTGTCTGCAAGACACTCACCTTAAATTTAAAGATATAAGTAGGTTGAAAGTGAAAAGGTGGAAAAATATACACTATGCTAGTTGTAACCTAAAGAGAGCTGGGGTAGCTATACTAATACCAGATAAAATAGGCTTTAAGTACAAAACAGTTATGAGGGGAAAAGAGCTCAATATACATTGAATAATGAGACAATTAGACAAGAAGTAACAATTATAAATATATATGTACCAAAAAGCAGCGACCCAAAATATATGAAGCAAATATCAACAGATTTGAAGGGTGAAATTGATGGTTCTACATTAGTAGTAGAAGACTTTAATATGCCACTTTCAATAATGGATAGAAAATCTAGTCATAAGATCAACAAGGAAATATAAGACTCAAACTATACTCTAAACCAACTAGATCTAACAGACATAGAGAACATATCATCTAACAACAGAACACATATTCTTCTCAAGTGCACATGGATCATACTCCAGGATAGACCACATGTTAGGTCACAAAACCAGTCTCAATAAATTCAGAAATATTGAAATCATAGTATGTATCTTATCTGATCACAATGGAATGAAGCTAGAAATCAATAATAGAGGGAGAAATGGAAAAGTCATAAATAAGTAGACATTAAACAACATACCCTTAAACAACCAATGGGTTAAAGAGGAACTCACAAGGGAAATTAGGAGGTATCTTGATGTGAATGAACATGAAAGTAGAGCATACCAAAACCTATGGGATGCAGTGAAAGCAGTACTGAGAGAAAATTATAGCTTTAATTGCTTTTATTAAAAAAGAAGAAAGTCTTCAAATCAGAGACCTAACCTCAAAATTAGAAGACCTAGAAAAATAAGAGCAACCTAAACCCAAAGCAAACAGAAGGAAAGAAATAACAAAGATTAAAATAAATTCAGTATTAGAACAACAACAACAACAAAAACAATAGATAGAATTAAAATAAAAAACAAAAGTTGGTTCTTTGAAAAAAATCAAACTACTACACTGACTTAGGAAGAAATGGAAGATCTCAACAAATCAATAACTAGTAAAGTAATTGAATCCATAATAAAAAAAAAAAAACCTTCCCAACAATTAAAAGCCCAGTTGCAGATGGCTTCACAAGGAAATTTTACCAAACATTCCAAGTAGAATTAGTTCTGATTCTGCTGAAAATCTTCTAAAAATTGAAGAGGGAACACTCCCCAATTCATTCTATGAGGCCAATATCATCCTCATACCAAAACTAGATAAAGATACCACAGGAAAAGAAAACTACAGACAAATAACTCTTATAAATATACATGCAAAAATCCTTGATAAAATATTAGCAAACCAATTCCAACAGCACATTGAAGTATTATTCACCATCGTGAAGTGGAATTTATCCATGGTATGCAAGAGTATTTCAATATAAGAAAATCAATAAATGTAATAAACCACACTAACAGAATGAAGGGGAAAAAAACTACGTGATCATCTCAACTGATGCAGAAATATGTTTGACAAGATCTAGCATCCCTTCTTGATAAAAACACCTAGAACACTGGGAGTAGGAGGAAATTTCCTCCACAAGATAAAGAGAATATATGAAAACCACAGTTAATATACTACTTAAGGTTGAAAAATTGAAAGCTTTCCCTCTAAGTTCTAGAACAAGAAAAGGATGCACACTCTTACCACTGTTATTCAACATTGTATTGGAAGTTTCTGCCAGAGCAATCAGGCAAGAAAAAGAAATAAAAGGCATCCAAATTGGAAAGGAAGCAGTAATACTTTCCCTATTTGTAGAAAAGATAATCCTATATGCAGAAAATCCTGAAAAATCCACAAAAAAAGCTTCAGGAACTAATAAATGAATTAGGCAAAGTGGCAGTGTACAAGATCAATACCCCCAAAACAGTAATGCTTCTATACATAAGCAATGAACAATCAGAAGAAGAATTAAGAAAAAATTTCCACTTACAGAATCAAATATCAAGGAATAAATCTAACCAAGGAGGCATAGGACTTGTACACAGAAAACTACAAAACACTGCTAAAAGAAATCAAAGGAGACCTAAATAAATGGAAGGACTTCCAATGTTTATGGATTGGAAGACTAAATTTTGTTAAGGTGTCAATCTTACCAAAAGCTATTTACATATTCAATACAATTCCCCATAAAATTCCATCTGCCTCCTTTGTAGAAATGGAAAAGACAATCATCAAATTTATGTGGAACAGTAAGGGATACTGAGTAGACAAAACCATCTGAGAAAGAAGAATGAAGTTGGAAGGATTACACTTCCTTGTCTTAAAACTTATTTCAAAGCCATAGTAATCAAAACAGCATGGTATTGTCATAAGGATAGGCATATAGACCAATGGAATCTAACTGATAGCTCAGAAATTAACCATCACATTTATAGCCAACTGATTTTTGATATGGGGTCAAGACCATTCCATTGGGAAATAATAGTCTCTTCAACAAGTGGTGCTGGGAAAGCTGGATGGGAAAAAAAAGTAGGAGGACCTGACCCCAACCTCCTACCTTATACAAAATTCAACTCAAAATGGATCAAAGACCTAATTATAAGAGCCAGAACTATCATACTGCCAGAAGAAAATGTTAGGAAGTATCTTCAGGACCTTCTATTAGTCAATGGTATCTTAGACTTTATACCTGAAGTACAAGTAACAACATAAAATGCAAATAAATGGGAATTCATCAAAATTAAAAACATGTGCTTCATATGACTTTATCATAAAAGTAAAATGACAACTAGCACAATGGGAGAAAATATTTGGAAAAATATATATTTGATAAAGGTTTATATCCAGAATATATATAGACATTTTTCAACAGAAGTACACGAAGACATTCAATCCAATTAAATAATGCACAAAAGATTTGAATAGACATATCTCAAAAGATGATATGCAAAAGGCAAAAAATCACATGAAAAGATGCTCAACATCATTAGCCACCAGGGAAATACAGATCAAAACCAAAATGAGCTACCATTTCTCACTCATTTGAATGTCTACTATTTTTAAAAAATGGAAAGTTACAAATGTTCAGAGGATGGGGAGATATAGGAAAACTCATTCTTTGCACCCATTGTTTCAAAGTCTTTGATTCAGATAGTTCCTGAGAGTTCAACGGTTGTTTAGGTGGACGGATTGATTCCCAGAGTTCCCTATTCTGCCATCTTCCCACAATTCTCAGTGTCCTATTTTTTGACCTACTGGTTTCTTGATCCTGTGGGATTTCTGAGGAGCCTTCTGAAAAACATCTCAGAACTGTCCACCTGAGGTGGACACCGATTGATGGCCTCTAGGAGTGGTTAACTCCCCTGAACTTTTAGGTTTTACTTGTGTGAGTGCCAAGTGGGTTCATGAAGGTCAACCTTACCAGCTTGGTGCTAGAAAGGGAGCAGTATGGAAGGAAGTCCCAGGAAAGGTGCTACAAGGTAACTCCTGAAAAAACTCATTAAAGCCTCCACGGACATGTTCATCTAGTTGTCACAGTCAGGGCTGAAATAAGAGTTAAGGCTGAGAGGAATTGGAGTGGTACACAAGAAGTTCTTTTCTTTGTTTTTGTCTGAGGTAGATTGAATTGTGTATCCCAATTTAGATATGTTCTTGGTCTTAACCTACATTTCTCCAGATGTGAATCCATTTTAAAATAGGACTTCTTGAAGATGATTTTTTTAAAAAAATTATTAATGTATTTTATTTAACCCAATGTACCCAAAAGGTTATCACTTTAACACATAAGCAATATAAGAATTATTAACAAGATGTCTTAAATTTAATTTAATATTAAATTAGTTACCATGATATAAAATTTTAAATTTAGTTCCCAGGTTACTCTAGCTACATTTCAAGTACTTAAGAGTCACATGTAGCTAGTGGCTACCATATCAGAATGTTCCGGTCTGGAACCAGGGCCCTCAATGATGGAACCTTTTTAATATTTCAAATTTGATTAAAGCAACTGAGTTATAAGATAATATGTGTTTTACCTGAACCTGAGACTCTATTTTGTTGTAAAATTTAGTTGGGAACCCTTGCACAACTGTCTTTCTGGAGATTATAAGAATGTGGGAAATGGTCAGAGCCCATAGTTGCTCTCTATATCAGTCAGGATAAGCTAGGTTCTGTTTCAGTAACAAACAATCCCAAAGTGTTGGTGGCTTTACTCAGCAAAAGTTATTTTTAACTAATGCTATATATCCAGTTGGGGTTGGTTAAGGGGAATATTTGGGGGTAGGGAGGATACTTTGCTCTTTATCCTTGCTTCATGAACCAATCAAACAGAGTAGCTACTATCTGAAAGATGACTGGTCACCAAGGTGGAGGGAAAAAGTGCTCATGCTTAAACAATTTCACAACTAAATGTTGGGCCCAGAAGTGATATGTGTCACTTCCCTTTATTGCACAGAACTATTTCATGGCCACATCCAATTTCAAGATGATCAGGAAGGGCAATCCTAAAATGTACCCAAAAGGCAGGCAGTGAGGTAGAAAACTTGATGAAGAGGACTATTGACTATCTCATTGTCTTTTTAAAATTTTTTTTTATTACAAAAGTTGTGAAATTACAAAACAATCATGCACATGTGTGGAACTCCCACACAACACCTCTTTACCAACATACCACACTGTTGTAGAACATTTATTACAGATTATGAGAGACTATCATCAGACTATTATTACTAACTATAGTCCATCATGTGGCATATTTTTCCTATATCCCCCTATTATTAACACAGTACACCTTCGGCATTGATGCAAGAATATTACAGTACTGCTGTTAACTATAGTCCTTTGGTTACATTAATTGTATTTTTCCCATGCATCTCCACATTCCCACCACCCTGCAATAGTGACATATATCCATTCTAGTTCACAGAAGGACATTCTTGCATTTGTACTATTAACCACAATTCCCATCCACCGCTGGATTCACTGTGTTATTCAGTCCTGAGATTATTCTCTAGCTTTCTTTCAGTTGACATTTATATCCCTAGATTACCCTTTTCAACCACAATCTCATTTATAAACCAGCTGCAACTACTCACTATAATGTGTTACCATCAACTCTATCCACTTCTGCACTTTTACAGTCAAGTTAATTAAAACTTCTACATACATTAAGCGTCAGTACTCCTTCACAGTCCTCCTCTTATCTCCTGATAACTTATACTCTAGATTTTAACTCCACATATTTATTGTTCATATTTATTTCATATTAATGATACCATGCAATATTTGTCCTTTTGTGTCTGACTTATTTCACTTAGTGTAATGTCTTCAAGATTCATCCACGGGTGGTGGTCTTGGTCCAGTGGTTAAGGCTTCCGTCTACCACATGGGAGGTCCGTGGTTCAAATCCCGGGCTTCCTCCTTGACCCTTGTGGAGCTGGCCCATGCGCAGTGCTGATGCGTGCAAGGAGTGTGCCCTGCCATGCAGGACTGTCCACCACGTAGGGGAGCCCCATGCACAAGGAGTGTGCCCTGTAAGGAGAGCCGCTCAGCGCGAAAGAAAGTGCAGCCTGCCCAGGAATGGCCCAGCACACATGGAGAGCTGACACAACAAGATGACGCAACAGAAAGAGACACAGATTCCCGTGCTGCTGACAACAACAGAAGCAGACAACGAAGACACAGCAAATAGACACAGAGAACAGACAACCGGGGTGGTAGGGGGGAAGGGGAGAGAAATAAATAAATAAATAAATCTTTTAAAAAAATTCATCCATGTTATCATATGTGTCCCAATTTCATTTCTTCTTACTACAGCATAGCATTCCATCATTTGTATATATCACATTTTGTTTATCCATTCATCACTTGATTGGTTGTTTCTATCTTATGGCCACTATGAACATCGTGTGCAAGTGTCTGTTTGCGTCACAGTTTTCAGTTCTTCTGGATATAGTTCTAGTAGAGGAATTGCTGGATCATATGACAGTTCTATATTTAGCTTCCTGAGGAACCTCATCCAGAGAGGTTGCACCATTTTATAATCCCCCCAATGGTGAAGGAGTGTTCCTATTCCTCCATATCCTCTCCAGTACTTATTGTTTTCTGTTTTTTTAAAAAAAAAATGGCCGTTCTATGCGATGTGAGCCGATATCTCACTATCGTTTTGATTTGCATTTCCCTAATACCTAGTGATATTGAACATTTTTTCATGTGCTTTTTAGCCATTTATGTTTTCCCTTTGAAGAAATGTCTATAAGTCTTTCACCCATTTTTAAATTGGAGTGCTTGCTCTTTTATTTTGGGTTGTATGATCTCTCTATATAGAATAGAAATCAAACTCTTATCCAATATTTGGTTTCCAAATATTTTCTCCCATTGAGTGGACTGCTTTCATCGTTTTGATGAAGTCCTTTGAATCATAGAAGTGTTTAAATTTGAGGAGGTCCCATTTATCCATGTTTTCTCTCATTGCTAGTGCTTTCAGTGTAAGATTTAAGAATCCATCACCTCCCACCCAGCATGGAAGATGTTTTCCTACATTTTCTTCTAGGAGCTTTATGGTTGTAGCTTTTATACTGAGGTCTTTGACCCATTTGGAGTTAATTTTTCTATAAGGTATGAAATAGGGGTCTTCTTTTTTTCTTTTGGATATGGCTTTCCCATTCTCCCAGCA
The DNA here is from genome assembly GCF_030445035.2 of Dasypus novemcinctus. Taxonomy (NCBI): domain Eukaryota; kingdom Metazoa; phylum Chordata; class Mammalia; order Cingulata; family Dasypodidae; genus Dasypus; species Dasypus novemcinctus. Next base: position 39,134,223 of record NC_080704.1, read on the forward strand.
CCATTTGTTGAATAGACTATTCTGTCCCATCTGAGTAGGTTTGACAGGCTTGTCAAAAATCACTTGAACATAGTTATAAGCATCTGTTTCTGAATCATCAATTCAGTTCCATTGGTCTATGTGTCTATCTTTACACTAATATGCTGTTTTTACCACTCTTGGTAGGTAATATGATTTATAGTCCAGAAGTGAGAGTCCTCCAACTTCACTTTTCCTTTTTTAAGATGTTTCTGGCTATTCTTCCAGATAAATTTGATAGTTTTATTTTCCATTTCTTTAAAAAATTTTGGTGGAATTTTTACCAGGAGTGCACTGAATCTGTATATCAATTTGGGTAGAATTGACATCTTAATGATATTTAGTCTTCCAATCCATGAGCATGGACTATTTTTCCAGTTATTTAGGTTCTTTTTAATTTTTTTTTAGCAATGCATTGTAGTTTTTTGACTACAAGTGTTTTACATCCTTGGTTAAGTTTATTCCTAAATATCTGATTGTTTTAGTCACTATTGTAAATTGGATTTTTTCCTGACTTCTTCCTCAGATTGCACATTACTAGTATATAGACACACCACTGCTGAAGATGTTCTTTTTAGTTAATTTGCAGTCCAACTGAATGAGGCCAGTCCATAATCCTGATTATTGGAGGCCTTTATAAGCAGAAGATATTCAGACTTCATCAGAGAAAGGCATAGATTGAAGCTGGAAGTCAGAAGTCAGTGATACCCAGATGAGAAAGGTTGTGATTGGAAAGCCAAAGAACACAAGGATTGACTGCCTGCCAGAATGCTACCACCCCCAAGAAGCAAGCCTTCTAGTCTCTGAAACCGTGAGTCAGTGAATTTCTGTTGTTTAAGTCTAAACCAGTTTGTAGTATTTGCAGTTGCCATATGGCAAAACTAAGATAATGTCCTTTTTTCAAAATAATACTTCCCTTTTGATTTTTGTCGACTTTATTGAAGTAAAATACGCAGACAGCAAAATTCACCAATTTTAAGTGTATTACAAAATGATGTCTAATAAATGTATATGGTTGTGTAACCTTAACCACTGTCATGAGATACAACAATTACATCACCCCAAATCCAAATAAGTTCCCTTGAGTTTCTCTGCAGTCATCTAAACCCTCCTGCTGCCTAGGCTCTGGCAATCACTGATTTGCCTTCTATAGTCAATGAAAGAGGCTAATGATGCCTTTTTTAGAAATGTATTTTTTATTTTTATTTTTAAAAGATATTTAGATTACATAAATGTTACATAAAAATAAAGGGGATTCCCATGTGCCCCACTCCCTACGCCTCCCACATTTTCCCACATTAACAATATCCTTCATTAGTGTGGTACATTCGTTACAATTGATGAAAACATTTTGGGGCATTGCAACCAAGCATGGATTATAGTTTACAATGTAGTTTACACTCTCTCCCCCACAATTTTGTAGGTTATGGCAAGATAAGTAATGACCTGTATCTTTCATTGTAATGCCATTCAGGATAATTCCAAGTCCTGAAAATGCTCCCATATTTCACCTGTTTTTCCCTCTCCCTCCCCTCAGAACCTCCAGTGGCCACTGCCTCCACATCAATGACATAATTTCTTCCATTGCTGGAATCCCACTAAGTTTATAGTAGAATACCAGTAAGTCTACTTTAGCCCATAGTTCATTCCCCAATCCTGGGGATTCTGGAATGGTGCCCACTCTACCTCTAATTGAGAGGGGGTTTTGATCCATGAGGTAGATAGATAGGACCCTCTTGCTTGCAGTTATAGGCTCTCTCAGTTCCTTGGGATGATTGTTGTCCATCATCATCTCCTTGTTAGTTGTCCTGGGTGAACCCAATGAAATGGAAAGTAGGTGTTGCAACTGTTGAGATTCGGGTCCCAGGTGGCACATGGATAGCCCAAAGGTGAGCTTCCTTGGCACCAAGAGATTACTACCAAGCCCCAACTAGTAATAAAACTGGAAAAATACCTTGACCAAAAGGTGAAAAAGTTAAAGACAAATGTGTTTACATTGCTAAGAGACTTCAAAGTGAGTCAGGAAGTCGTTACAGAGGTTATGCTTATGCATGTTTCAGCAGGATCTTGTTGACTGGCAAAATAAATACTACCTCAAATAGTGGGGCTTGTGGTGAGGGCCCTGGAAACACCCAGACACTGTTGTCAGGGCAGATAGCTCAGGAGTCTGATGCCTTGCCAGTGGTCCCTACTTTGGAATTTATGCTCCCCTGTGTGATAGAGTTGGACTCAGTTGTGATTTCCCTATACATTACTCTTCTGATCCTTCTATTTGAACATATAATTAGTACTAGGATTGATAGGTATATGTCCAAGAGATTAATGATTAATTTTTAAAAAAAGATTTATTTATTTATTTATTTCTCTCCCCTTCCCCCTCACCCCGGTTGTCTGTTCTCTGTGTTTATTTGCTGAGTCTTCTTTGTCCGCTTCTGTTGTTGTCAGCAGCATAGGAATCTGTGTTTCTTTTTGTTGCGTCATCTTGTTGTGTCAGCTCTCCATGTGGGAGGCGCCATTCCTGGGCAGGGTACACTTTCTTTCACACTGGGCGGCTCTCCTTACAGGGCGCACTCCTTGCGCGTGGGGCTCCCCTACGAGGCGGACACCCCTGCGTGGCAGGGCACTCCTTGCACGCGCATGGGCCAGCTCCACATGGGTCAAGAAGGCCCGGGGTTTGAACCACGGACCTCCCATGTGGTAGACAGATGCCCTAACCACTGGGCCAAGTCTGCCGCCTGATTACTTTTTAATTCCTGGTTTTTAAATTCTTTTTAATCAAGAAAAGATGTTGAATTCAGTCAAAGGTGTTTTATTCATTTATTTATATGATCTTGTGTGTTTTTTCCTCCTATAGCCTGTAAAATAGTGAATTATATTAATACTTTTATTAACATAAAAATTATTCCTGGGATAATCCCAATTTGGTCATGCTTATTTATCCTTTGGAAGTAAGTCACTAAACGCAGTCTTCACTCAAGGAGTATAGTGTTATGATCCACCTCCCTGAAAGCATAATATTTACATAAACTATTTGGAATTCTTTGTCACAGGAGATATTTTTCTTCTTCCTGAATTATTTTTTATTCAATCATTTATTCATATCATTATGGACTCCTGGATATTTATTTTATACATTGGGTTATAATCCAATATACTTAAATTTGTTCCTTAAATATTAGCTTCTATGTCCCTTTAACATATTCCTATCACTGTGTGCTTTTTTTCCCCCTTTAGTACTTCCTTCCTTACTTGAAGCACAAGATGCTCTTGGCTCATCTTGTAAATTTCCTGCATCAGCACTAGAATCAGCCATTTCTCCAAGAAGCCCAGTCTTGTACCTTTTAAAATGTACTATTTTCCCCTAAATGTGATATTAAGGTTAGTATGCCATCATAAAATGATTTGGGGAGAAATTCCTTCTTTATCTCTGCTGAAAAGATTTGTTTTTTGTTGGACAATTTTAAACTATCGATTCTGTTTTTTAAATTATTTTCAATTTTTAATTGATTTCCTATTTTTTAATTGAACCAGATTAGGTAGGTGGTATTTTTCTAGAAAATTTTCCCATTTCATCTAATGTTTTTAGTTTCTTTAAAAAATTATTCATAACATTATCTTACCTTTACAATCACTGTAACATCTGTATTCACTTAATCTCTTTTTCATTCCAAATATTATCTATTTTGCTTTTTCTGCTTTATTTGTTAATATGACCAGAAATTTGTATGTTATTTGTCTTTGCAAAGAATTATTTTCAATGGGCTTTGTTGGTCCTCTTACCTTTTGCTCTTACATTATTTATTTATGATTTTTATTATTCATACCCTTCTATTTTTGGAAGGTTATTATGTCTCTTTGTTATTTTTATGCTGGATACATAGTTAATTATTTTTAATGATTAGAAAGTGATTCATTTTCTAATGTACAGACAAAAAGATATAGAAATTTTACTATATAACACTTTGTTTCCTACAGTTTTGAAAAGTATGACTTTATTATTTAGTTTGAAATATTTTATAATTTCCATGATGATTTTTTTTCTGACTGAAGGGTTGTTGTACAAAACATTTTTTCAATTTCCAAATTCATTCATTTTAAAAATTCAACCAATATTTATTAAATACATACTACATACTAAGTGTCAGACATTGCTCTAGTCACTAGTGATATAACAGTAAATAAAGCAGAATAAAAACTATAGGCTCCAGGACTTTCCATGCCGTTGAGAGGAGACAGATGATAAAATACATAGGACAGGATCACTGGTGTGGGGTGTCAGTGATGGGGGATATGTGGGGAGGGGTGCACCTGGGGCATACTTTTATGGAATGTGAATATGTTCAAGTGGTAATGGGTGTTGTCTCAGTGGAGGGAAAAATTATTCTTTCAATAACTGAAAGAATATTGAATTCCCATCCTGGGAAGTCCTGCCGCATTGTCTAATACAGCAGCAAAAATTCCTGAAGTACATGGGCAGTGCCTAGCAAAGGAGGACAGACCAATACACTAGGCCCTTGACATTGACGATTGTACTTATGAACCTTGTTCTTGTCAAACTGAAACTTAGCCTAGTAATATATATTGCCTAAGAACTACCTCCTGAAAGCCTCCTTGTTGCTCAAATGTGGCCTCTCTCTAAGCCAAACATAGTATATAAACTCATTACTTACCCCTTGGCCTGGGACATTACTCCTGGGGATGAGACTCCTGGGCACCAAGGGATTATTATCAAGTGATAACTAGCCATTCATTAGGGGAGGAAATAGTACATAGCATTTTAGATGGTACAAAGTGATGATGAAAGAAAATAGAAAAGGGAAGAAGCATAGAGATTGAGTTATAGATAAGGTGGCTGATGAAGGACTCAGTAAAAATTAACATTTGTGGAGAGAAGTAGAGAGGATGAAGGAGTGTTCAGATATCTGAGAGAAGAGTGATCCTGGCAGAAGAAACAGCAAGTGAAAAATTCAGTGGCCAGATCATACTTGGTGTGTTAATAGAACAGCAGAGGCCAGTGTGCCTAGAGCAGACTGAGTGAGAGAGAGGAGATGATGTCAGAGAGACAAAGCTGGCAGACGGGGGTAGGTGGGCTGTTCTAAATGGCTATGGGCTTGAGCTTTCACTTGGAGCATGATGGAAAGACATTGGAGGAATCTGAAGAGAAGTGTGACTCATCCAAGTCAAATTTTCACAGGTTCACTCTGGTTGTGGAATTGAGAATAAAACAAATGGGGATCAAGGGGAAGCCAGAAGACAAGAAATCTATTGCCATTTGCTTTGTGACCTTAAACATGGCTAATTTTCTTAATGTTCCTTGGGTTCTTGCAGAAAACATGTATTCTTCAATTACTAGATGAAATGTTATAAATGCAATCATTAGGTCAAACCTATTCATTGTGGTGTTCAAACAGTTATTATTGCTAATTTTTCATCTGCTTGATTCATCATTTACTAGAGCTATCTGTTAAAGTCTCCTAATGTGATGGTGATTTAGAAATTTCTCATATAATTCTGTCAATGCGTGCTTTATAGACTTGAGAGTGATGCTCTTAGGCACAAAGGAGGTAAGAATTATTATTATCTTCTGGAAAATTGAAACTTTTGATCACTATGTAGGACTCTCTTTATGCTCAAGAATGTGTTTGGGTGGGCTGGTGTAGCTCAAGTGGTTGAATGCCTGCTTCCCAGATATGAGGTCCCAAATTCAATCCTCAGTACCTCTTAAAAGCAAACAAACAAATGAAAAAGCTCATTGGGGAGCAGATATAACTCAGTGATTGAGCACCTCTTTACGATGTATGAGGTCCTGGGTTTGATCCTAAAAAAAAATAAAGAATGAGTTTGTTCTTAAAATCTACTTGGTTAATTTAAATATGTAGGCACCACCTGTCTTAGTTTTCCAGGTTGCTATGACAAATAAGATGCAAATGGTTGGCAACCGCCAAGGTTTTAGAAGCCAGAAGGCTTCCTTTCTCCTGAGGTCATTAGCATTCTGGTGACGGCTTGCCAGCAGTCCTTGGGGTTCCTTGGCTTTGAATATTTGTTTCCAGTCACAATGCAATGTCCTCTCCTTTTCTCTTCCATGTTCCCCTGTGACATTCTCCTTATAAGGCCTCTAGTAATCTTAATTAAGAGTCGTCCTGCTTCAGCTGGCTGTACCCTAACTAAAAATAACACCTTCAAAAGGTCCTATTTATGCTGACTTCATACCCACAGGGACATTGAGTAAGATTAAGAACATGTCTAAATTGGTGTACATAATTCAATCTATCACACCACTTTTATTTTGACTAGTGTTTTCTTGGTGTATCTTTCCATCATTATATTTTCAAACTTTCTTTTTTTTTCCTTATAGTTTAGGTGGGACTCATGTAAACAACATAGGGCTAGATTTTACATTATTTTATATCTAGTCTGGAAAGTCTTTGTCTTTTGTGTTGAGAGTTTACTCCATCACACTGTTATATGATTACTGGTACATTAGAATTAATTTCTGATATCGTAATGGATTTGTTTTTCTACGTTCCCCCTTTCTTTAGCATGACTAGATTTTCTTCCTCTTTTTAAATGACATTTTCCTTTTATATTGTTTTAGATATAATACTCTGCATGTATTTTCTTTTAGCATTTATCCTAGATATTTGTAAATGCATATTTTATTTAATCTGTTCCACATTTTCTGGCTCTGTCTCTTTGAGCTGCATTCTGGAGAGTTTTAGAGCTCTAGCTTCCATTTAATTTTTCTTTTCTCAGTTTACCTAGTTGTATTAGTTAGCCAAAGGGGTGCTGATGCAAAATACCAGAAATCTGTTGCCTTTTATAAAGGGTATTTATTTGGGGTAAAAGCTTACAGTCACAAGGCCATAAAGAGTAAGTTACTTCCCTCACCAAAGTCTGTTGCCATTTGGTGGAGCAAGATGGCTGCTGATGTCTGCAAGGTCCAGCCTTCCTCTTCCTCCTAAGGCCCTGTGGTCTCAGCTTCTTCCAATATCAGCTGTAAGTTGGGATAAGTCTTGTCTCTTTCCTGGGGCTCATTTCTCTATGGGCTCGGCTGCTCTGGTCTCTCCACAAGGTCAGCTGTAGATTATCGGGCTCTTTTTCTTCCCAGGGCTTCTGCTGTGTCTATGGAGTGGTCTCTATTCCTCTGTGTTCTTCTCCTGTATGTTTACTTTCTAGGGCTTCAACATCAAAACTCTCATTAACTGCTCTGCTGTGGTGTTTCCTCTGTGAGGCCCCACTCACCAAAGGGGCAGGGGAACAACATCCTACTGATATTGCCCAATCAAAGCCTTAATCATTATTTAATCAAGTAAAAGTGATAATTCTGAATTTAATACTATCTAATATACTCAGAGGAACAGACCAATTTACAAACATAATCCAATATCTATTTTTGGAATTCATAAATAATACCAAATTGCTACACTAATTTTCTGTTTAACCTACCATTAAACTATTTACTGTAATTTAATACAAAATTTTAAAATTCTGCCTCAAATCTCCTTTTTATTTTTTGTAGTTTCTTGTTTTTAAAATTTTCAAACTTCTATTTCATGCTTTGAAGTATATGAACATAGTTATTTTATATTCTGAGTCTGATTCCAACATTAGAAGTCTTCGCACATCTGATTCTGCCTCTTGTTTGTGGTACCTTGCTTCTTGTGGCATTTTTAGGATGTTTTTCTCTGTGAGTTCATTTTCCTTGGATTGTTATCTGTGGAAAGTAAGAGCCAGTTTGAAGTTTTTTCCCCCAAAGAAGATTTGTGTTTGCCTCTACCAGTCATCTCTGTATCCAGAATGTTTATCTTAAATACTCTTCTTGATATTTCTGGTTATGTGAATTTGGGCTGCAAACTTGTGTGAGAACTGCCTTTGTCTAAAAATTCTCAGGGGAGATTGTTTCCCACTGCTTTACAAGGTTGATGGAAAAACAGGCACGTTTCCTTGCTGTCCTCTTTGTGTGTCAAGTGTACGTCTCAGTTTGCCAATACATGGAGGGTCTATTCCTTTTGGGTTCTAGCTTTATCCTGAGAGTGGTATTAGATTCCAGCCTTGGGGCAAGCCTTTAGGTTCTGCTCTTGTCCCCATGTCTTTCACCGCAGTAGCAAATGCTTGGCTCAAGGTCACCAAGGTTTATAGATGCCCTGAGCATAAAAGTTGGCTTTATTTCTCTCTTACATTCAGAGATTTCTGTTTTCATTTTTTTTTGCTCATTCATTTATTCTTTATTTCAGGTCAGTAATTACATTTTAAAAAGGTATTTATGTTTTATCCAACATTTTGTTGTTTGTCTTGGAAATGTCATTTAAGTTCTTAAATCTGCCACACTGTTTCAAATAGAAGCCACTTCAGACACTCTCTCTTCCTCTTCATATATATGATTTTTCTCTTTTATGTGTATGTGTATGATTTTTCTCTTTTATGTGTAAATATAAAATATATTGCTTCATTTTGCCTCCCCAAAGATTAGATACTATGAAGAAAGAGTTAACTGTGATAACTATGTTAATCCTGATAATTTGATAATTTAGAATGAAGATTAGAGAGAAACAATTAATATTTCCCTATGTTAGAAAATTAACCAATTGTGTTTTCACTCAAGTTTACTAGAAAACAGCAAAATATAAACCACTCTTTATAATATAAACCATGGGCAACCATTTTTAAAATTTGTACCTGAAAGCTAGGAGTAAAAAACACTCAATTTAATTCCCATTTTAATGTTGTGTTCCCTCTTAGTTTCTCCAGGAAATTGGACTGCTGCTATGAAAGAAAAATGTATAAAACACAATTCCTGAACTTCTTTCTGATCTCTTCCTAATTATTTAATTTCATTCTGACAACCATGGGATTTACACTTGCAAGTTTATGGAATTTTATCAGTAAAATCAGAATCTTAATGCTGAAAATATGAGCTCCTTGACAAGAGAAGTTTACTTTAAGTGCTGAGAATAACATAAGAGTAAGACATTATCTCTATATTCAAGGAGCTCACTGGGTGGTACTGTAGCCTGACCTATTAAAATATAAATTACATTGGTAGATATTTGTTAAGGTATTATAGGCATACATAGAAGAGATCTTTGGTCCAGTTCAATGGGTATGCGATACTGTACCAGAGTGGGTTATCAGGACTTTGTCAGAAAAATCTTAAGTTAGGTAGAGAAGAGACACTTCTCACCAGTTTATTCCATGTGCTTCATTACATTTCACAACCAGCTTTGTAGTTAATTTTAGCCATGTGCTTAGTTCTGGCCAATGCCCAATAAGTGAAAGTATCATAAGTCACTTCTGAGCTACAGCACTTGGGATAGGGGTGTCTCCTTCATTCCTCTCTGCCTGTTGACATTACGTTGGAAACTGTGTGTTCCAGATGGCATGACTACAATATGGAGAAGAACTGCCCAGTCTTTGTTAAACTTCACAAGAGTGGGAAATACATTTTGACTGTGTTTAGTGATGAGATATTGGGAATCTGGGTATTGTGACAGGGAACAGTAATTAGCAAGATTAATATAGTAGGTTCTTAATTTGGGTTCCCCCGGGAGCATACCCCCACAAAAGGATTCAAATAGTTTATTTGAAAGGTGACACCAGGATACGCCAGTGAGGAAATGATATGGTGAAGAGAAGGCAGCCAATAAAAACTTTGTTTTCAAAGTTCCTTTTGTAATGAGCTTTATCCTGCAAGGGAATTCTGGGGAAGAGTGTAGAATATACACTTCAGAGTTATTCTTTCTAAAGAGTGAAGGAGCTGGAGTTTTTATAATAATTGATTGAGGACTTCTTCTGGAGGTGTTAATTCCTCAGCACTATGTAGGCTTGTCATACAGCTGAGAAAGCTCTTAATTGAAGAAATGAAGATGGATATGCCATTTCACGTGTATGAAGTCAAGATACAATATGACATACCACAGGGACCAAAATTAGTTGGCTGCTGTTAGGGTGTAATGTGAGTGGCTCGATGGCATGGGATAAGGTTGAAGAAATAATATGGTGCCCTGTCATGGAGGCTCTTGTTTGCTATATTGGGTCCCTTTGACTTTTGCCTTGCAAGTGATAGAAAGTCATGGAAGGATGATAAGTATAGGAATTGTATGGTCAGATTTGCACTCTAGATTAATCACTTCAGAAGCGATTTAGAGGATGGTATTGATATGGACAAATTCAGAAATAATCCAGTCATGACACTGCAGGACTTAGAACTAAGACAATGATAACAGAGATAATAATTATTATAATAATAGCTAATATTATTTAGTACTCACTATGTGCCAAACACATTTTTAGCTTTTTACATAATAAGTAATTTAATACAACAACCATATCAATTGGAAGATAAGTATTCTACCCATTTCTAAGAAATTGTGGCACAGAGGCTTTGCTAAAGATTGCAGGTAAGAAAGATGAGCTGGGATACAAACTTAGGATGTTTCATTCCAGAATCTACACATGTAACATGTATCACATCATTAGTTGGTCAAAACAAAATAGATTCAATAACATTACTAAGAGAGTTGAGGTGGTCATGGTGATTTCTTCCAAGGAAGAGGAGAGTGTGAAGGATGAATCCAAGATTTCTACTATGGGTGAAAGGCAAGATATGTTTTTATAAACAAGAATTTTAAAAGAGGAAATTCTTTCTTTCATGAGGTGCTGTTCATTAGCATGTATTTTCATGACAGCACAAAAGTTTTTGAAGTTCACTTGAGCTCTACAGTTACAGTAAAGGAAATGCATGCTGAATTGTACTAATTTCTTCCAAGAAACTGATATGCTAACTTGAGGCCCAAGAGCATTCATATGAAATAGCTCTATGGCACACAGTATAGTATTTTTACATGTAATTTGGCAGATAGAATCTTCTAACCTATGAGCAAATGGGCTTCTAGATAGGAGGGCTTATTTTTGTCATGATATGTAAAGCAAGCATAACAGTCAATAAGATTAGTATACTTATTGATAGTGGTCATTTTGCTCAAATTATTATTTTTTTAATTATCTTGGGAACACAGAAGTGGAACACTTTAAAAGATGGCTGAACTGTAGGGAAAATAAGCTTGCAGGTTATTTTTGGTGTTCCTAACAGCCAAATAATCACCATGAGTGTTGTGGTTCTACCATATATACTAAGAGTGATGGTCTTCATATGAAAGTGCATTTCCTGAGATCAATGTTCTAAAAATATATTTCACAGTTTAGAAGAATGCTATTTGTGAAACTTATTAATGTTAGGAACTATATTCCCTTGTAAGAGCATGGTTAGAAATGATAGTATTCTTGTTGCACTACTCTTGGTATAATGGTTTTAAAATGCCTAATACTCAGGGGCACTGAGATTGTTATATTGGCAGTAAAGGTTTACCTTGATGAATTGCTAGTGATTTTTTCCTAATGGTTTTTCTAGGGAAAGGAGTAGGTTGAGTTTTAATGTCAATGAGTCAGAAGAACTGACTTCTGACCATGCTGAAATAGAAATGATGTATCATTTCTACTTACCGATCTTTTTGTTGTTGAAGGTCCATATCTCCAAAAATCATTTTTACAGCACTTCTATATAGACAAGCATTTCTTAGTGTCCTAGTTTGCAAGGGAGGCTATGAAAAATACCACAAGCTGGTTGGCTTAAACAACAAGAATTAATTGTCTCAGAGTTTTGGATGCTAAAAGTCTTAAATCAAGTTGTTGGCAGGATCGGGCTTTCTCCAAAATATGTGGCGTTCTGGTGGTGGCTTGCCAGCAATTCCTAACTACCTTTTCACCTCCTCCACATGGTGATCTGTCCCTGTCTCCTCCTCTGGCTTCTACTGACTGACTGCATCTAGATTTCCTCTGCTTATAAAGATTTCAGTCATAATGGATTATGGCCCACTCTGATTCAAATTTTGTTTAATCTCAATAGTAAGTTCAAAAATCCTATTTATAAGTGAGTCCACTCCCACAGGACTGTGGGTTAGGACTTGAACATGTCTCATGAAGGACATGATTGAATCCTTAACACTTAGTATGAAGGGAAATATCATCACTGGCTCAGAAAGTTATTTCCTTTAAAGACTATAAATGAGAATAATAAACTAACCAAGTTACATCACATTTTTAAAGTTTTGTAGATACATTTTGTGGTGGTTTGGATCTGTATGCCCCCCCAGAAAATCATGTTCTTAAAGCTAATCCATTGCTGTGGGTTTAAATCTATTGTAAATAGGACCTTGTGATGAGGTTACTTCATTTAAGGCATGGTTCAGGGTGGGTCTTAATCTGCTTATGGAAGTCCTTTATACATGGGATGAATACAGAGAGATGAGAGAGAGAGAAAAAGAGAGAGAGAGAGAGAGAGAGAGAGAGAGAGAGAGAGAGAGAGAGAGAGCACACCATGAGAGCAAGAAGCTGAAAGCAAAGGAACCCAGAAGAGAAGAGAGACACCAGCAGATGCTACCATGTGCCTTGCCATGAGGCAGAGGACACAAGGATTGCCAGCAGCCAGTCTTTGGGGAAAAAAGCCATCACTTTGATGATGTATTTATTTGGACATTCTCACAGCCTCAAACTATAAGCTAATAAATTCCCATTGTTAAAAGCCAACCCATTTCATGGTATCTGCTTTGAGCAGCCTAGGAAACTAAAACAGATTTTGGTACCAGGAGAGTAGTGGGTGCTGTTATATATTGCAAATACCAAAATGTGGAAATGACTTTGAAATTGTGTAATTGGAAGAGTCTGGAAGAATTTTAATCTGTTTGATAGAAAAGGCCTAGATTACTTTGAAGAGACTGTTGGTAGAAATATGGATGCTAAATATACTTATAATGAGGCCTTAGATGGCAATGATGAATGTTGGTTTAGTTTGCTAAAAGCTGCCAAGGCAATATATCAGAAACAGGTTGGCTTTTACAGTGGGGATTTATTAAGTTAAGAGCTTACAGTTCTGAGCCATGGAAGTGTCCAAATCATGGCATCATAAGAAGATGCTTTCTCCCCAAGCTGCAGCTATGGTCAGTGAGACACATGGTGGCATCTGCTCATCTCTCTCCTCTCATGGGTCTCTCTACTTTCAGCTTCTAGCTAAAGTGTCTTCATCTGAGCTTCTGTGTTCCACTGATTTCAGGTTCTGGCTGTCTCTCACTGAGCTCCTGTGTCTCTCTGAAGCTTTTTCTTATATCTTCAGCTTTTTAGTCCTACATTTATAAAGAACTCCAGTTAGAGGAGTAAGGCCCATCCTGGGTCACACAATCTAATCAGAGGCCCTCAGCTGAAGTAATTTAATAAAAATGTCCCATCTACAATAAGTTTACATGCACTGGAATGGATTAGTCTTAAGAATGTGATTTTCTTGGGTCCACAAAATACTTAAATTGCCACAAATATGTTATTGGAAATTTAAAGAAAGGTGATCTTTGTTTTAAAGTATCAGTGGCAAAATTAAGTTTTGATGTGGGATGAAAGGCACAATTTGAGAGTGATGAAGTTGGATATTTAGCTGAGGAGATTTTGAAGCTAAGTATGGAAAGTGCAGCCTGGTTTCTCTTTGCAGACTGTAATAAAATGCAAGAGGAAATGGATAGGTAGAGAAATGAACTCTTGGGCATAAAGAAACCAGAAATTGATGGTTTGGAAAGTTCTGACTTGCTAGAAAGCAAGTCCCATAGTGCTCCATGTAAGGGTTTAACTAAACAAGGAGCCAGTCAGTCATTTCAGTGCAAGTCAGGATTGGAAATGCAGTTATATGGGAAAAATCTGTGGAAAGATCTCTTTTCTGATGGTTTGAATCCCTGTGTACTATATACAACATCCACAAGTATTTTGTGATATCATTGTGAAAGGAACCACTGCCTGCCTGGACTAAAGGGGAAAGAAAAGGGAGATTGAAGGAAAAATGACTTCAAAAGCAGAACCATGGAAGCTAATGTATGAACTGAAGGTAACTTCTTGACTCAAGAGAGCAAGCCCACCCATGTGTGTGGAAAGGATGAGTCTACCCCAGTGCTTGGAGAGGGCAGGCCTTCTGCCCCATTGTTCAGGAAGAGTGCTCCATTCCAGTCTTCAGAGATGGTGGAACATGTTCCCCAAGGATTGTAGAGAGTCTGGCCTTCACCCCACTCTTCTGAGAAGGTTGAGCCTACTCCCTGATGATTTAAAAGAGTCTGTCCATCACCTCAATGTTCTCAGAGGTTGGAACCGTCACCCAAGTGTTTCAGGAGAGCATGGCCTCTACAAACACTTGGAAAGGGTGGGGGATGTTATTCCATCAAACTCAGAGGACAAAACATAGTTCCACAGATATCTCTCAGACTTTGAAATCTAATGGGAGTATGCCCTGCAGAGTTTCAGAATTGTTTGGGACTCATGAACCTTGTTTTCCTTCTACTCTCCCTATGGGAATGAAAATGTTTATCCTGTGTCTGTCCTCTGTATATTAGAAGCAAATACCCTTGTTCTCTAGGTTTCATGAGTTCACAGATGAAGGGAAATTTTATCTCAGGGTAGACCACAACTATGGCCGACTTTGATGACACTTTATACCAAACATTGTTTCTGAAATGATTTTGGGATATTGTGATGGAATGAATGTATTTTGCAGAACATGTCATTTTGGGATCCAGAGAGTGGACTGTGGTGGTTTGGAACTGTATATACCCATAAAAACATGTTCTTAAAGCTAATGAATTCTTGTGAGTTTATACCTATTATAAGTAGGAGCATTTGATGAGGTTACTTCAGTTAAGGTGTGGCCAGGGTGGGTCTTAATCCTCTTAGTGGTGTCTTTTATAAATGGAATGAATACTGAGAGCCATGGAAGAAAGAAGCTGAAAGCAATGAAACCTGGAAGAGAAGGGAGAGACCAGAAGATGCTGCCAGGTGTCTTGCCATGTGGCAGAGGACCCCAGGATTGCCAGCTGCCAGTCTTTGGGAAGAAATCATTGCCTTAATGATGCCTTGATTTGGCCTCAAAGTGTAAGTTAATAAATTCTCATTGTTTAAAGCCAATCCATTTCATGGCATTTGCATTGAGCAGCCTACAAAACGAAAACACAATTCCATTCATCTTCACAATTCTGTCAGAGATAGCTATGGCTTTTTCTTTTTATGAAATTAATTTAAAATATATAACTTTTAGGTATTCATTGAAGATTATTTTATAACGTTAAGATTGTCTACTTTTAAAACTATTCAAAATATGCCGTTTATGAAAGTTTGTGAAACTCTGAGCAGTAAGTATATTAGTCAATGGTTTCATCTAAGTTTTAGGAAATAATTGCTGTCTCTCAAGAAAGCAATCCACTGAGCAGAAAAATAAACTTGTAAATACAAATTTGGAGATTACAAGAATACCATATATTGAATTTCACAAGCACCCACAAAGTAATGCTTGTCCGAAAAATACAGCAGAAAAATAGGCAGCAAGTGCCACACCTTTGAGGTTTTCTTATGGAAAATGGTCCCTGGTTCCATTGAGGCAAAGAGGTGTGTTCTTGTAGCTGTTAATGTTCTATTCCTTAGGAATGCAGAGTTTTATATTTATTTATAAATTTATTTATAAATGGATTAAAAATGTCTCCACATTTCTTAACTGACACATTTTGAATACCTATCAGTCTTTCAGATTTGCTAAAATTGTTCTCATTTACTTACTGACTGACTGAATACTTGAGAAACCTTAATATTTTTCAGTCATTTAAGCTTCTAATTTATTTTGTAAAATCACAATAAAAATGAAGTAATATTCACAGGATCTTAGGATTTGAATTTAAAAAGTCTGTTTCAAGCCATAACTCTTTGTAGTAGATTTAATTATGTGCCCCAATTTAGACATTTCTTAATCTTAATCTGCATTTCCGTGGGTGTGAACCCATTATAAACAGAATCTCTTGAAGATGTAATTTTACTTAAGATATGGCCCAACTGAATGTGGTTGGGTCTTAATTTGGATTACTGGAGTCCTTTGTAAGCAGAATAAATTCAGACATAGTAAGAGAAAGCCATGGCGAGGTGCCAGAAGCCAATGTAAATGGAATCAGAAAAGAAAGAAAGGGACATTGCCATATGATGTGAGGCAGAGATGCAATCTGAGGAGCCTCAATGATTGCTGGGAAGTCAGCACCAGAATGTCACAGACTTTGGGGAAAAAGTATAGCCTTGCTGATGCCTCAGTTTTGGACTTAAGTAGCCTCAAAACCATGAGCCAATACATTTCCATCACTTAGGCTATGCCATTATGTGATATTTGTCATAGCAGTCCAGAAAACTAAGACATTCTCTGATTTGTAAGCTCTTGAGTTAGAGACATTACCTCATCAATTATATTTCTTATCTGTGAATTAGGGTTGTGATTATTAAATGTACATTGCTTGGCACACAATTTCTGAGTATTTATGCTGTTATTTTATGCCAAAAATATCATAGAAATACCAAGATAGAATAATTGGATTTGAAACATTGAGTGCTCCTTAAGGATCACCTAGTCCAATCCTTCACCAACTCACTGTTGGTAAGTACAAAAATAGTTAGTGGAAAAATTTAAGGTTTGAATCTAGATTTCTTAATCATTGGTATAATTTTCATGAACATTTAAAAATTCTAGTTCTTAAGGATATTTTTCCTTAGTTGAGAAAGTTAAAGAAACGGTTAACAGCAAATGCTGACTGTTCATGGCAATTTATAGTTGTAATATTGCTTTCCTTGAATAAAGAATCAAATAAATAAATAGTATAATAACTGCTAGATGTTAGATATAGAATAGGATGAAGTGGCCAGATGGTTCATTTCAATGCAAAAATATTTTTCTTGCCTATTTCAAGGCTTTTCAAAATCTAAAAGAGAGCATTTTCTTCTGTGGCTTAGGAGGGGGAAAAGCCAGCACAGCAAAAGTGCAAATGTTGAGAATGGAAGGACTGGATTGGACTAGGGTTAAAATGATCACCTGCAAAGATTGTTTTCCTTGTAAGAAAGAAGGGGCTAACCCATTCTGATTTTTCTATGGGGAGAGTTGAGTTCAAACAGAATAAAATGAGAGAAAGTATTTCAAATGTTTCAGAAAGTATTCATTGCTGCATTGCTATAGCAAGTATACACATGCAGTATTGATTACAAATTCAATGTACCAATTTAAATATATATATATGTACACACACATATCTATATGCCACTTTGTCTCATTTATATCATAGATTGGTTCAATACAAACTAGGTGCCATTCACAATGTTCAGCATATGACTCATTCTGAGTTTATGCTTTGGAATTACCTTAGGAGGTAGGTAATGTATCAGTCAGCCAAAGGAGTGCTGATACAAAATATCAGAAATTGGTTGGTTTTTATAAAGGGTGTTTATTTGGGATAGGAGCTTACAGATACCAGGCCATAAAGCATAAATTACTTCCCTCACCCAAGTCTCTTTGTAGCAAGATGGCTGCCAACGTCTGTGAGGGTTCAGGCTTCCTGGGTTCTTACGTTCCTAGGGCTTGCTTTTCTCTGGGTTCAAGGTGACTTTCTTCCTGGGACTGGCTTCTCTCTCCTCTGTGAACTTACTTCCTGGGGCTCCAGCTTAAGTCTTCAGCATCAAACTCCAACATCAAAACTGCAGCATTAAAAGCCCTCAACTCTGTTCTTCACTGTGCCTTTTATCTGTGAGTCTCCACCCACCAAGGGGTGGGGAGTCAATGCCCTAATCATAACTGCCCAGGTAAAGATCAGATTACAAACATAATCCAATATTTCTTTTTGGAATTCATTAATTATATCAAACTGCTACAGGTAATATCCCCACTTCCAGTCAAAGAAATTGCAGTTGAAAGTAGTTAAATTGTTCATTGAAGTTACAAAATCAAAGTTTTCCTCTAGTTTAAAAATACATATTTGGTTATAATTCTGTGAGGTCAGTGTGCCACATTTAGACAATATTATAGCCCAGCAGGAGCCTTGTATTTACTCCGACAGGGAAAGCAATGCTTTACGAGCAGAACTAAGGCTGATATTCACAGTCAGTAAGAACCAATTCAACTCAAACAATTTTGAAATACTTCTGTACCACTTGGTAATTTGCTGCTGCCCCTAACTTCCACGTAGGCCACTGCCGCACACCCATCCCACCTCTGTACTCTGCCTGGCACCAGCCTACCTGAACTCTCCTCACCTGGGGAACTCCTAGATTGGCCCACAATTTAAAGAACAGAAAACATGGGCAGCATAGCAGAAGCCTCTCGTACCCTTCTCAAGGCTTTGTCTAGCAGGAAGGAAGTAAGGATGTGGAGGGGGATGATGAATGACTATCTCCTGTCTTATCATTCCATTGGCCAAACCTACCTGGAAGCCAGAAAACAATTTGTCTTGGGTATGCAGTCCATAGGGGTCAGCCTCCTCAGGTAAAGAGCCAAGCATAAAGATGTGAGAATGGATCTGCTGGGGCAAATAGCACAATAGTTGAATGGGAGATCATACCAGAAATTAAATGAGCTCTAAACCAGTAAATAAATGTGAAATTCTGGCATATGAAATTATGTCCTGATATTCATGTCTGCCACAGGAACTCTAATGAAGAGAAGGAAAGCAGAGATTGTTGGTTTGCTCTTTCAAGGACTAGTAGGTTTTACTGAAGTTTATTCCTCTTCTCCTTTTGAGGGTTCTCTGACACCATCCCTCTGGAATCTATGTAGGTATAAGCTCCTGAATTTGTCATCACATTCCAACTGACAAAAAATGTTAAAACTTACATTACTTTCACTAAAAGTCACATTGCTGGAGTGGAAACATATACTAAAGAGATGGGTTTGTGATAATAGTATTTAGAGTTAGACCGTGGGGTTGATTTTCCGGAATGCTGGAATGCTGAGGAATCTTTTAAACAGAAATATGTAGACTTTTATGTTAGATCTTCTAAGAACATGAGGTATGCCTAAGTATAAAAGGACAGTAGTATAACAAGAATTTGATTGGTTTCCACTCAAACCAGAGTTAAATTGAGCATGGGAAGCTGTGCGTGATGAAGGGAACCCAGAGACCAATGCAAATATATGCAAGTATGTGGTGTACCAGTACCAAATTTGCATTTTCAGTGTATATCCCTTAAGTTCTATATAGTTGATGAATTATTTGGGGCATTATAGTATCTCCATAAAGTCTCTTTTTGCCAATCTGTAACCCTCTTCATGTGTTACAGCTCCTCATGGATCATAGTGTTACGTAGCATAAATATAGCATATTTTAACATGCTGCTCATTCATTATCCATATATCTCTTTCCTTTTTTCACATTATCAATACTTTTACTCATGAATCTACCTATTTATGGGATCATTAGCCCCAAGAAGCAAGCCCAGATTGGCTTAGATCGGTCAGCATATTCCATTTTTTTTTGCATACACAGTCATTGGTGCAGTGCTGGGTATGTGATATAAGCCAGCCCAGTCACCATGGACTTCTAGAGCTCTTCTTTTTACTGTATGTGGCAGAATTCCCCGCCCCCCCAAATATGAACAAGAAAACATGTATCCTCTGGAGTTGTTGGCAGCCATCTTGTGTCCATGGAGGGGAACCTGGTCTAAGTTTTCTTGTAAACCCCATTGATCTATTGAATCAAATCATCTTTGAAGTTCACCAAACCTCTGGACTTTCTAGCTACATAAGCTAGTAAGTTTCCTTTTGTTTGAACCATATTCAGCTTGCTTTTCTGCAGCTGAATGCACTCTGATACAAAGCAGTGATGCTTTCTGCTTTCTGATCTTACAGAGATAATCTTCCTTCAAGTTAACAAATATTTACTGTTCATCAACTGTGTACCTGTGACTCTCCTAGATGTAGGGGATATAATACTGTACAAATTAGATACAATCCCTCTTTTCTTAGCATACAGTCAAGTGGGGAAGACAACCTGTCATTAAATCATCACACAAATAAATGTATAATCGCAATCTGTGATGAGAACAATATAAGAAATATACTGAGGGCCATAAAAGGCTCTAAAAGTAGGAGTTAACTTAGCACTTATTCCAGGCAAGTGTTCCCTAAGGAGGAGACATTTACCCTGGAATCCAGAAAAGGGTAACAGTTAACTAGGTGGAAGGAAGGAACAGCATGGACAAAGTCCTTGAATCAGGAAGAAATATGATAAAATATTTATGGAACTAAACTAGCGCCAGTGTAGGTGGCTCACATATATCAAGTGGGAGAAGGTCCAGCATGGTGTTCTTTTAAACCAATACTCATTATCAGGATCTGAGGTCTGGACTTCTCTATTCTATTCAAAAGTTAAGTAGCTGCCATCATCCCTGATGCTCCTTATTTCAATGGCGAGAAAATAGAAAGTTCTCATTATAAAGATTAAGATGAAAACACTGTGGCAATTTCTTTCTCCATTTTACCTAGAAGATCTGGCATATTCAAGATACATAAGGATTAGTTCAGGGTTTCTGTGTATGTGTTTGCATGAGAGTATTTATAAATGAATGGATATTTATGTGACTGTATACATTTATGAATATCTGAATATATTTATGAATGTCTGTGTCTGTGTGTGCATTTATGAATGTGTGTGTGTAGGAGATGCACTCAATGTAGGCTTGGCTTTGTCCATGCTGTGTCATGAGGCCTAAGCAGATATATATATATGCCTTCAGGATCCATTACCATAAAGGAGATTCTTTCCTCTAAGTTTGTAAAAAGTTATCTTTAGATAAATGGAACACTCAACAAATTCTTCAAAATTTATTGAAAGCATCAGTCTCAGTCTTTTCTCTTCTCTCTGGATTCCCAAAAGATCATTTTAGGCTTGCCTATGTTTCTGCCAAAAGATTAGTTTCAAGAGCAGAGCAAAGTTATGGTTTGAACAAAAACCAAACTCTAAGTTAATGCTTTGAGTACCAGACTCCAAAGGACTAAATTATTTTCTCAAAGAAACCAATTTATGGACTAAGCCTTCCTTACTGAACATATCTGCAACGATTGCCTCCAGTTTCATTCTGCAGTAGGATGGCAGCACTGTTTAATGGCTGTGGCAAAAGATTCAGCAAAAAGAACTATTGGAGGAAGTCAATATTGGAAAACACCTTTACAGGTAGTTACAACCCCCAAATTTATTAACATAATGGACATATTTTGGTAAAATATTTTGGTTGTTATGTGCTGGTAAGTGGGAAGAAATCTAAGAAACTGTTCTTTCTCTTAATTATGCTGTAATATATTTGTAAGTCATATTACAACTATATTATCTTTGGTTATATAGGTCAATAGCCAAATAATCAAGGTACTTGAAATATTGAAATAATAGTTCAAGAATAGAGTGGAAGAAATGCCACCTGGCAGGGTGTTATGTAAATTCAGAGATGTAGAGGCCTTTTAGGTCTGTAGACTGAAGTATCTAAACTGAGTACTGAGAACAGAGAGAATTTGAATTTAGCAAATAAAAGGGGCTTATTAATCAGGATTGCATTTGGCTGGTAGTTAAAGAAGGCCCTGCAAACAGTGGCTCTCACACACACACAAATCTATGAATAGGCGATCCATGGTATGGAGGGCTCAATAATCTTATCAAACACCCAAGAATCTTTGATCTTCCTGCCTCACCACCCCTGGTGAGAGTGGTGAGGAGCATCATGTCTTTCCATTTTCCAGCAAGGACAGAAAAAAGTATAAAATGAAAAGGAAAGCATTCTTCTCCTCATGATGATTTGGATTTTTATTTTGGAGTGAATCCTTCCCCAAGGACTCTTCTGTAGAACTTGCCATATGGCCACCCTAGCTGCAATGGGGGCTGGGAATTCAAATATTTCCCTTTCTAGACTTAATAGCAGAGGAAGGTGAGGGAGAGAGAATTGAAATAACTCTTGATTGAGTCAACATATAAGATCCGCCCCATGGGTAAGGATTCCGACCTATAAATCTATGAGTATGAACTGAAGAAGAAGGGAAGTGCATCCCTTCAGGATGTTGAAAGATTTTATGCAAAAAATGATTCTGATGGACAAATAAGTTTGAGAGGTACTTCACATATTACCTCTAAATTGGAAATTGCCATTGTGTTTTGAGGTACCAAAGATTATGAGAAGTAGACGATCTGGGTTTACTCTGTTCAACTCCACATTGCTCAAATGTATTGGATCACAGATTCCTTTTTTCATCAAATACCGCGTAACAACTTTCAAGACATATGCAATCTCAGGATCTCAGGTGAAAAATGCTAATGTAAGGAATGGCAAGTCCCTGAAGGAGGGGCACAACCAGAGTTAGGTTTAGGAAAAGGAAACATGCAGAAGCATGCAAGATAGATTGGAGAGGAGAAGGTCTGGAGGCAAGAAGATCCAATCTGAGTAAAAGAGTGGTAGTGAAGAGAGAGAAATTAATGGTAAAAAGGTAACCCAGGAAGAACTCATAAGGCTTGGAGACATTGACTATTTACAAAACAAAAACAATTGCCATATTAAATAGATCTTTCTGCATGTGAAATTTCTTTTGCCAAATTTTGGATTATTTTTAACAATAAGAGTTTTCTTTTTATTTATTTTAATTTTTGTTTAGTTTGCTTTGCCTGAATGTATATAAAGTGTATTTTCCTATTTTATTTGAAGATAGAATTTCTGATTGCATATGTTCATGCATTTAGCCAATAGTTTTGTTCTCCCCCAAAGCAGATGAAGGGCATAAAGGAGAAGTATTACAATTAAAAATGTTTTCTAAAATTCCATTAAATTGAATTTCTGACCAATGGCTAAGAAGGTACCAAATTCTAAGCACTCTCCCTGTGTGTTCCACTCATCCACCATCTCCCAAAATCAGGGATGCATTCTGTTGCAAAGTCAAACCTCCAGGAGAGGTTGGTTGAGATTTTTCTTCCCCATCTCAGCTTTTACATGTGGTCGTTACAGTACATGGATCTGCAGTGAAATTTCTACCAAGACACCAGAAAGACAAAAAATGCCATGTATGGTTGGAAATTTCCAATTTTCCAATAATAGAGAGCATTCATTTCTAACTCAGGATTAGTACAAGTAATTCCATTTGGAAAGTTTATCAAGAAACATCGGTCATAAATTCCCTTCCCTTATATTCTTTACTTAGAACCTGTCTAAAATTAATAACAGAATATTTGATGACAGGTAATTTTCTACAATTGTTTTGCTACCAATGAGCGTAACAATTTTGTGCCATAGTATCTATTATGAGTTGAGTGCTGTAGATTTTCCATATTCTTTATTAAAAAAATATTTTTAAAAGGTACATAGATTACATAAAATGTTACATTAAAAAATATAGGGGATTCTCATATGCCCCACTCCCCATACCTCCTACTTTTCCCACATTAACAACTTCTTTCATTAGTGTTTAACATTTATTGCAATTGATGAATACATTTTGGAGCATTGCCACACAGCATGGATTATAGTTTAATTTTAGTTTACAGTCTTTCCCACTCCGTTCTGTAGGCTACGGCAGGGTATATAATACCCTGTATCTGTCTTTGCAATGTCACTTAGGACAGTTCCAAGTCCTGAAAATGCCCCCATATTACACCTCTTTCTCCCTCTCCATGTCTACAGCAACTCCAGTGGCCACTGTCTTCACATCAATGATATAATTTCTTCCATTGCTAGAATGACAATAAGTCTATAGTAGAATACCAGTAAGTCCACTCTAGTCCATATTTTATTCCTCGATCCTGAGGATTCTGGGATGGTGATGTCCACTCCACCTCTAATTGAGAGGGGGCTGTGATCCCATATGGCTGAATGATGGAACTCTCTCGCTTGCAGTTGTAGATTCTCTTGGTTTCTTGGTGTGGTGGTTGTCCATCCTTACCTCCTTGTTAGTTGTGGAACAGCAACAATCCACCAAATACAGAGGCAATGACCAGTGAAGAAGGATGGTCCATTGATGGGCCCTTGATACTGACAACTATGCTTATGAGCCCTTTGCGCTTGAAATTTCAATTTAGCCTAGTGTTGCAGGGTGCCTGAGAGTTGCCTCCTGAGACCCTCCATGTTTCTCAAGTGTGGACTCTCTCTAAGCCAACATCAACATATAAATGCATTACTTTCCCCCCAGCATGGGACATGACTCCTGGGGATAAACCTCCCTGACACGGAGGGACTACTACCAAGCCCTGACTGGTGATGCAACTGGAAAAAGACCTTGAATAAAAGGGGGAATTTTGAAGACAAATGAGTTTATATGGCTAAAAGATTTCAAAATGAGTTGGGAGGTCATTAGAGAGAGAACTCTTATGCACGTCTCAGCAGGATCTCAGACAGCTAAAGTAGATACTACCCCAAATAGTGCAATTCCTGAGGGTTACGGAGGCACCCAGGTCCTATGGTCATGGCAGATAGCTCCAGATTTGGGGCCAGTGGGTCCTACTTTGGAGTTTGTGCTCCTGACTGTGACAGAGTTGGACTCAGATGTGACATCTCTACACATGCCTCTTCTGTCCTTCTTTTTGAACCTATAGTTCATGCTGGAGTTGGTAGGTGTATGTCCAAGAGACTTGAATCTCTGGGCTGTCCATGTGCCAGCTGGGCCCTGAGCCTCAGCAGAGTTGCAACACTTAACTCTCCAGTTCATGGTATTTTCTGTATTCTTACTTGAGGGCAAACCGACTAGGAAATGGCAGTTGTATTTTAAATGGAGGTAACATTTGGAAATGATTTAAGAAACTTGATTAATGAGAAAACAGTAATTTAAGATTCTGCCATTGTTAGGTTTGCTTTCACCTTTTTTCAGGTTTGAAGCAGGTTCTAAATAATGTTATATCAACATGCTATAAAGCATTTATAAATGGCATTGCATAGAACTATTTACATGTCTCTTGACTGTGAAAAAGTACTTTTTATAATAAATTATTATGGAAAGAGCAGTGCTATTAATAATTTATCAAATGTTAATAACATTTATCAATGCTTCTTTCCTTTAATGTGGCAGGAAATGTAGATATTTCATATTGAAAAATATCAACTAATTTTTTATTTTTTCCAGAATCTGATTCTAGATTGAAATAATTTGATTTTTATCTTAATTTATCTACATTCCTATTGAGTATATTCATGCCATCTTCTTGTGGTGGTCTATTATGCTGGAAATATTCAAATGAATAGGTTCTGATAGCATAAAATATTTTGGTATTTCCACACAAAATCACTAGCTTACATTCTTTAGTTTGAATGGAGCACTGTAAAACTGGAATGGGGCCACAATAGTGCCTTACCTTAGTGAATAGAGATAGGGTGATTTTACAAAATCATTCTTTTGTTAGTCTCCTGGAAATTATATACCAGATAAAATCAGAACTTAGACTTTTGAGGGGATGGGAAATATTGTATTACGAAACTATTTCTGATATGGCTGGTATGTTACGTTGGAGTATGACTACATATTCTGATAAAGTTTTTCTTCATTTTTCCTCCAAGTGGGCCTTACTTGTGCCAGTGCTTAAGGAAGAATTAAAATCTCAGTCTATAAATCAGAATCTAGAACCTAGAATCTAGGAGGAAAATGGAAAATGGGCCAGAATGGTTAAAAATACCACATTGTTGACTTTGATTTGTTCAGTTTAGAACTTTAGGAATCTAGAATTAAGTACAGGCTCTTTCCCATGACAGAAGTTAGAGTTTTTTTCATGGACATAGGCTATGAGTTTCACACAGAGGCTTCTTTGTAGCAGATCTCAAGTTAAAAATAAGCAAATTGAACCTTTTAAATCAGATTATCTAGGTTCATCTCTCTCTGTGTGTTTATTTTTCTTCAGTAATTCCCTAATTCAGGTCTTTTCAAAATCCTGTTTAATTGATACTTCTAGGGATTCCAAAGAACATCCTTGGGTTGCAGGATACCGAAATTTGCTTTGCCAGGAGTATCTCCGTATTAATCCACAATTAAAATAAAATAATAGTTGAAACCTCTACCCTAACTTTTAATAAAGCCAGTGGTGCTACAAGATGTTCAGGGATTTGTTTTGTGCCTATTAGGTAGTTTTTCTATTTTTCTTCCTTCCAACCTCCATCCTCATTCCTAGCAATCTGATGTCCTCTATAGTAATTATTAAAAAACAAAAAGAAAATAGATTTCAGGAAATAGTTTGAAACTTTAATGTACAGCCACAATTGCCCCCTAAAAAATTTTCACTCCATTGCTATTGTAGGTTTTATTTTATTAAGAAATGTCATTGTTTCTTCCATAACCTAATTGTTTTTCAAAGAGTTGCAGACATGGCTTTCAAAATAACTTAGAGATATAGAAAGGGGAAATGGGGTTTACAATGCATTTTTATTCTGGATTAATATAATTGTACATTTAATTATTTAAAGTAGAACTCTATGAATTAAAAAAGCTGTCATCTAAAATACCTTCAGATGGGCCCAGAAACAATTGATTGGAAAAATAAGCATGGGGTTTCAAAGTATCTGTAAACACAAGGTCTGCATGTTTATATATGGTTCAATAATTTCCCTAACTCTTGGGTTAATATTATTTAACTAAATTTGTCCTAATTTTTAAAACAGGCAGATTTGTTTACTAATATGACATTCTTCAGTAAAACAGCCAAAATAACAACATATAATAAAATGAAGAATTTAAGCATTATTATTGAGTGCTTAGTAAGTGTTAAGCAGTATACAAGGTGCTTTACATGCATTATTACATTTAAGTCTCAAAACATTGTTGTGTTAACTATTAGTGTACCAACATAAGTATGGATTATGTTAATTTGCCAGATTAAACATACATCAGTTTTACAGATATGACCATTGATTTTTTTTTGAGGAAGTACCAGGCATTGAACCCAAGACCTAGTACATGGGAGGCAGGCGCTCAGCCACTGAGCTACATCTGCTCCCTGACCATTGATTTTTTTTAAGGTAGCCAAAGTTATCTAAAAACACATATTTGACCACTTTCATACAATTTGGAAGTAAGATGACATATTAACAGATAATTTATTTTATCAAATATGTATACTAGAATATTTTCAGATTGTATGATGAATGCATCTTCCGGAAAATATTTATACTATGTATTAGAAAAAAAGAGTAATAACATAAAATGAACTAAATAAATTCACATTTTCATTTCTTAGAATCCAATGGGTCAAAAGGACCACTTCTCACTTTACATTTGGATATATAGTCTTCCAGATAATATATATATAAATAGATATATATTGGTAAGTTAGGATCATGTTAGCTCTACCACATGTTATGCTTTGTATACCTTAATGTAAGGTTAACATTTTTATGAATATTGAAAAAATCCGTGAGGCTTTGATTTCTAATGTCTATTTGTATTCCATTATATTAAATTCCATTTTTGAATATTTAATTTATTTTCTGATACATTATTTGATTTATAAAACTGTAATTTGTAAAGCCTATGCTCATATTAAATCTAAAATTTCATGCCTATATGGTGCTATATATAACACTGTTTTATGTGTTTGGGTCTTGTAGTCTGTAAAAGATTATTGAACCATAATAGCTATAATTATGTAGGAGGGTTTCATTTTATTTGAAATAGAAATATGATAAACAGCTTATAATATGTCTTTTTGACTAATCTTAATGATGTATATGATTATGACTTGCAGGTTAAAGATAGTCCTTAGGACTCTCTACTGAGTCTATTGTGTTACAGAAAAGAAAAGGTGAAAAGAAATTACCACCCATCACAAACCAATTATAAAAACATAATTACTTGTTAGTCCTTTGATCTGTAGCTAAACATACTTATACTAATTCAGAATACTTTGTGAATGATGCCAAACATCTTCAAGTACTGGTTGGCTGGTTTTTACTAGGAGGTATCTTATTTTGCTACTGACTTAGCCCTTCAAAATTTTCAAGCCCCACCCTCTTTTTTGGGCAAAGTAGGTGAGTGAAAAGCATAATAGCCAGAAGTCAATAGTAGCCATTTGTTATATTGTAACAATTTTAATTATTTTAATGTATTCAGTGATACCTGATTTAATAGTCTCTTATATTTGGTTGCCTGATTTAGCAAGAATTTCCATTACTGACAGGAAGATACTTTCACATCACCTGGAAAAGGTGATATCCTGCTTGAGAATAGCTTCACATGCACCTGATATGTGATGTCTACCACACACTACTAAAGATAAAGATATAAATGACCATTAAACCTAGGTAAAGAAGTAAAAATTGATACAAGATGCCATAACCAATGATATACTGAGTCACAACCTTCCTTTTCTTGTTTTGCCAAATGCACTGAAAGGCAAATAACACTCAAAGCCCAGAAGTATTGTAACTTATGTGTTATTAGCCAAAGTCAGTTAAATAAATTGCCTAACTTTCTAAAGATTCTGTGGACAGTAATTAAAAACCTGAGATTGAACAATAATTTTACAAACATTTTATTTTTCATAATTATGATGACCAAAGTAAAACTCAGGATAATATGATTTCAAGTGGATGTGAATATAATTCAGTACATTTGGCAAGGCTAAATTATGGAAAACCTTAAAAATTGGACGATGAAATCTAGATGTGATGCATTAAACAAAAGGAAGAAATTTAATTTGGTAAGGTTAAAGTGTTATTTTAGGAAAATGAATTAAATATAATGACAAATATATCCTCTAGTTACTACAAACTAAATCGAATAAGGTATTTGTTTTAGTTTTCTAGGCTGCTCCAACAAACACCATGAAATGAGTTGGCTTAAACAATGGGAATTTATTAGCATACAGTTTTGAGGCCATGAAAATATCCAAATCAAGGCCTTGTTTTCTTCAGGAAGACCGGCCGACAGCAATCCTTGGCTCCTCTGCCACATGGCAAGGCACATGGTAGCATCTGATGGTCTCTCCCTTCTCTTCCAGATTCTTTTGCTTTCAGTTTCTTTAATTCATGACTTTTGCACGCTCTCTCTTTCTCTCTCTCTTCATTCCATTTATAAAGGACTCTAGTAATAGGATTAAGATCCATCCTTAATGAGGTGGGTCACACTTTAACTGAAGTAGTCTTATCAAAAGGTTCTACTTATAATGGGTTCACACCCACAGTAATGGATTAGATTTAAGAACATGGTTTTTTTGGGATACATGCAGCTTCAAAAAATCACTGAACTATTGAAATTATACAGTGAATTGAAAGCATCTTTTGTTGTCAAGTAGTTTCATTTAATAGAGAATAGACGCAAACTATATAGCATGTTCAATGATCAGTGTTTGATAGAATGATGTTAATAAGTCAGTCTTCAATTAAACAACAGTTTGAGCAGAAGAAAATGAGAAAATTATAAAGTAATCATCTTAAAAAAAAGCCAAACACCAAAATAGGAAGTAATAGAGTATAAACTGTCCTAAAATTAGGATTCTAGTCTAGCATCTACCACAATCTAAGACAGCCTTATTAATTCGTTGGACCATATGGTGCCAATCTGAAAAAATAAAGGAATTGGGCATCATTATTTTAAAATTTCTTCTTTCAATTATATTACTATATTGTACCAATTCGAAGATGGAGAATTTTCACATTTTAACTTCTCTGAAATCCAGATATGTCTGTATCTTACAATCACCATTGTCCAGCTAGCAGTTGTGACATACTTGTCATTACCTAGTCATGCATTCATTAACATTTCAGTTGATTCATACATGTTGCATTAAGTTGTTTGAAAATACTATTAATAAGTACAATATTTAGTATGAAAATATAGCAGTAGGGCACTAATTTGACATTATTGAAGCAAATATTTATCACTGGGGTAGTGAACACATTTTCATGATTTTGTGCAAAGAAGCACAATAATGCTTCATAAGACCTCAGAGAGATTCCCATCATAAATAGATGTTGCCGCATTAGGGTTTTGTTACATGATTTTGAAATTGTTGAATATAATGTGAGCAATGCCACTTTAGGCAGGCAAAATTTCCAAATCATTGGGAAATAGAAGATAAAACTTCAAAGCAAGAAGAGGCTGGTGTGACCAAATCATGTGTAATATCGAACTTCCATTAAAATCACATATTATTATTTAACTTGCAGCATTTTTCTTCCTTAATTATTTTAGTGTTTCAATTGTTGTTCTCTTAGATTAGATATAACATGTTATGTGATTTTAAGCAGTCAAAATTAATTTATCAAATAGCCATTAGCTTATATATTTTACTCACATATAAGATTCCAGATCTTTTATGTAGTTCACTCTTAAATTTTACAAACTTCTATAAATTTGATTTTAAATACACAACAAGTTGGAAAAAACAGCAAATTTGAGGGGAGGGTACAAGTATAATTTCTAGACTCTACTTCACAATGTCTAGATAGAACTAGCTATAGAGTCAACATTACATTGGATTTCTTACATGGACAATCACAGTGAATTTCCAAGCAAACTAAACGAAGAGACTGAAACAAAATGGATAATTTCTTGAGCTGCACTGATAGCTGGGAGCCATTGGAAATAAAGTTTTTGCTGTCATGAATTCAGTTGCAGTTATCACATGCAGAAAATTATGATCAGAAGCGAAATGTAACGCCTGTATCTGCAGTCTTGACAATTTTTATAACCAGCAATGTAAAATTCCAAATTACTCTCAAATTGTGAAGTTTTATCAAATACTATAACAGCACAATAAAGTAGGCATAGTTCTCACTCACATATTGAAAAGAATGCTTAGGTGGTAGGCATAAGACAGCGCTGAATTCTGAAAAATTGCTTTCCAAGGTATATATTTTTAAAATACTCAACTCTGCAACATTTTCTTGAGAGTTGCTTTTCTGTGCTTTGTGTATCAGTTGTTTTTCTTCATGTATGCAGCAGTGCTTTGCAATTATTGGCCATATTTTACTCCTGATTTCCCTTGCAGAAGATTGATTAGCACAATCAGTCACTGGAAAGCAATTTTCATCACCAAAGGCAGTTTCTTTTCTCTCTTGATTAGCAGCCCTGCTGCAAGTTATTCAGCAGAAATAGATAATCTGTAAGGACAACTGCCTCACCAAACAGTCTAATAAGACACAGAGGGTTGAACTTGAGTATTGCTGACAGTATCCCAGTTAGACGATGATCAATATTGGCTTGCTGCCCCATGTTTCTGATAATCGTCTTTTATTTGGAGAACTGGGCCTTCAGTACTGGTTTTCATTTTAGTTATTTTTGTGTGAATCTGTGGGTCACACATTCCGCTATATGGAGGTGTGTGAAGGCAAAAGCAAAATAGACATGCAATTTTGACTTAACTTAGAATAACTTTGTCCCATGAAATTCCATCTAGATGACCTTACATGGCTTTATTACATGGGAATATCAGACTCAGTATATGCCTTTTAATGATCAAATGGGAAAAGGCATTTCAAAGTAATTGAGACATTTACCTAAATGAAGAAGTCCATATATGGAATAATTCTACACACAAATATGAATAGAAGGAGAGTA
This sequence comes from Dasypus novemcinctus, assembly GCF_030445035.2. NCBI lineage: Eukaryota > Metazoa > Chordata > Mammalia > Cingulata > Dasypodidae > Dasypus > Dasypus novemcinctus. Next base: position 39,165,616 of record NC_080704.1, read on the forward strand.
CCTATTATGTGCATATAACAAAATAATTGTTATAAAATTGTTATACAATTTCTGCTACCCACACCAAAAGTAGTGTCTATCTGAAGAAATAAGTCAAATGAAATTTAACTGAATCAGATAATTTTCTGCTTCTTTCTTTAAAAATCTCTAGCAGGCCCACTTTATAGCTGTGTGGCTTTGAACAAGCCAATTAACATTTCTGAACCTTGATTATTTCAACTGTAAAATGGGCACAATAATAATTAGCCTGCCAGGATTAGAGACACTGTTTACAAAAAGCCCAACTCATAGTAGTAGGTTCTCAGTAAATGATAGCTATTTATATAAAGACAAGCCTAAGTTGGAGCTTTACCTTCTAGTCCTCACCTGGAGGTAAAAGTGGTAGGCAATCCTTCTTTATTATTTTTTTTAATTTTTTTAAAGTCATCATTCAATTTATTTTTTTTGACTTTATTTTTTTTAATGTTACATTCAAAAAATATGAGGTCCCCATATACCCCCCAAAGCCCCTCACCCCACTCCTCCCATAACAACAACCTCCTCCATCATCATGGGACATTCATTGCGCTTGGTGAATACATCTCTGAGCACTGCTGCATCACATGGTCAGTGGTCAACATTACAGTTTACACTCTATTCCAGTCCACCCAGTGGGCCATGGGAGGACATAAAATGTCCAGTAACTGTCCCTGCAGTACCACCCAGGACAGCTCCAAGTCCCGAAAATGCCCCCACATCACATCTCTTCTTCCCACTCCCTACCCTCAGCAGCTACCATGGCCACTTTCTCCACATCAATGCTACATTTTCTTTGATTAATAATCACAATAGTTCATGAATAGAATATCAGTAAGTCCACTCTAATCCATACTCTATTCCTCCATCTTGTGGACCTTAGAATGGTTGTGTCCACTCCACATCTATATCAAGAGGGGACTTAGATTCCACATGGATGCTGGATGCAATTCTCCTGCTTTCAGTTGTAGGCACTCTTGGCTCTCTGGTGTGGTGGTGAACCTTCTTCACTTCCATGTTAGCTGAGTGGGGTAAGTCTAATAAACCAGAGTGTAGGAGTTGCAAGTCTGTTGATGCTCAGAGCCTGGCTATCACATGGACAGTCCAGAGATTCAGGTCCCCTGGGTATACACTAAACCCTAGTGCCAACCACAGGTCTGGTAAAAGTAACAGGAGAGGCTTGTGAACAAAGCTCCCATCTGAGTCCAGCTCCATCACACAGAAACACAAACTCCAAAGTATGGCCAACTGACATGGCACTGAACTCCATCTGCCATGACCATAGAACGTGTAGGTCTCTGAGTGCCCAGAAGAACCAATACTTGGGGTTGTATCTACTTTAGCTGTCTCTGGGACTCTGCTGAGGTGTGCATAAGGGCAACCCCTCTGATAACCTCCTGGCTCTATTTGAAGACTCATAGCAATATAAACTGATTCGTCCTTTCCATTTCCCCCTTTTACTCAGGTCAAAAAGCATTTTTAACTCCTGATATTATATGTAGGCTGAGATATTCTGCTGGTCTGAGTTGACCCTTTTATTCAAGGTCATTTTCTAGTTACATCATCAGCTGGTACTTGGTAGTAATCCTTCAGTGCCAGGGAGGCTCATTCCTGGGAGTCACGCCCCATGCTGGAGGGAAGGCAATGCATTTACATGCTGAGTTTTCTTCAAGACTGGCCACATTTGAGCAACATGGAGGCTCTCAGTAGGTAACTCTTAGGCATCCTGTAGATCTGGGCCTTGTTCTTATTTCAAGTGCACAGGCTCACAAGCATAGTCATTAGTATCAAGGGCTCATTGTTGGACCATCCTTCTTTTTTTTGTTCTTTGCTGTTGCACTTAGGGAATTGTTGCTGGTCCATTAGGGAATGTGATAGAGCTCCCCTGGCTAGGAACTCAGCACTCCCTCAGTTGTTGTTTTTAACTGTAATCACTATGAAAATATCTAAATTTTTTATGTACCCTGGATATATACCCTGGAGAACTCCCTGCCAACCACGTGTCCCCTGTCAATAACATCCCACACCAGTATTCCTCCCCTGCCATTGTTGAACCTCTCTGTGATCCAAACCTTCTTAAAAAATGAAGCCCAATATATTGCCAGGTTCCATTAATAGTAAAATGGAAAATAGCGATGAGTTTAAAGGTTAGATATAGAATACATATTAATTTAGAAAAATTAAGGTAAAAATAAATTAGGGTATCAAAAAATTAAAAAATGCAAAAGCTTTGTTTTTGATGTTTTGCCTTCAATCACTGCAATAAGAGTTGCCTGTATACAAATTGGCAAGGCATCTTCTTCCATCATTTCCTCATGTCTACATCCTTTCTTTTTCTTTTCCTTTCCTTATTCTTAAGCTTCTCTTCACAAAAGTTTTAGATCACAGTAATTCATATATACAATATATGGTACTCCCACATATCCAATATAAAACACTTTTTCCTTCCACAGCAATAATCTTTTTACATGTTCATAATATATTTACTGAAACTGATGTACAGAATTTGAGACAATAGCTTTCAAACAAGGTAACACTTGGGTTTACACTGTAGTTTATATTTTACACTATACAATTTTCTAAATTTTTAGTTATCTTATGTTTTACATTATGATTTACATTTTAGCCTATAGGCCCCTATACATTTTTGGTGTAATTTAACATGTCTTATATACATCCATGCATAATCTGGTGGAACACTTCCATTGCCCCACAGTTACACTGATTCCACCTATTCAATACCTCTTTCCCCCTCCCCTCAGGGCCCACAGTGACAATCACTCTTCATTGCTTGAAGGGCCATGTTCAGAGATACTTGCAACAATATTGAGGGCTTGACATCCTCAACTGCCCTAATGCATTGGGAGCCACCATTTCTCTCAAGAGATACAATTCCTTCTTTTTGAGAATATCAGTCCTCCCCAGGATGTGGGTAGACCTTCACTCTCATTATATGGGTCTCCATGCAATGATAAAATGTACTATGACAAAATGAGCAATCACACACTCCCTGGAAGCCTATCCTGTGTCAGATTCTCCACTGTAAGCATCTTAAACAGGTAACCTTCCTTATTATATTTTTGAAAAAGTTTTCTCAACATTATATTCTCAACCTAATACTTGACAATCTCCTATGTTCATATGTTCCCCTCCCCCCCCAATTTCTTGGACAATATTAACCATCCGCCCATCCCCAATCCCCCTCAAGCCCACAAGGCCCCACCCAAAGGTATCCCTGTGCCCCCATTTTGTCCCTTCCTTGTACACATACTTACCTCCAGCTTATCATAGATTTCACCCAGGTAGGTGTCATCTTGCATTCATCCTCTATCCCCCAAATTCCTTTAAGCCTATCATCTGGTCTCTAGCTCTCTGAGACAGATTGGTTTAATTATTTCATATCATTGAGGTCATGTAGTATTTGTCCTTCAATACCTGGGTTGCTTCACTCAACATAAGGTTCTCAAGATTCATCCATGTTATCACATGTGTTTGTAGTGTATTCGTTCTTAAAGCTGAGTAGTGTTCCATTGTATGTATATACCACATTTTATTTATCCATTCATCTGTTGATGGGCATTTGGGTTGATTCCAACTTTTGGCAATAGTGAAAATGCTGCTATGAACATTGGTGTGCATATATTGGTTTGTGTCCTTGTTTTCAGTTCTTCTGGGTATATACCCAGCAGTGGAATTGCTGGGTCATATGGCAAATCTATAGCTAGTGTTTTGAGAAACCACCAAACTGTCCTTCAGAATGGCTGGATCCTTCTGCATTCCCACCAGCAGTGGATGAGTGTTCCCATTCCTCCATATCCTCTCCAGCACTTGTAGTCTTCTGTTTGTTTCATAGCTGCCAATCTTATGGGAATAAGATGGTATCTCATTGTAGTTTTGATTTGCATTTCCCTAAGCTAGGGATTTGGAGCATTTTTTCATGTGCTTTTTAGCCATTTTTATTTATTCTTTGGAGAAGTGTTTGTTTAAATCTTTTTTTTTAATTTTTTAAATGGGTTGTTTGTCTTTTTATTTTCAAGATATAGGAGTTCTTTATATATGCAGGATATGTCTCCAATCAGATAGATGGTTACCAAATATTTTCTCCTATTGTGTAGGCTCTCTTTTCCCTTTCTTGACAAACTCCTTTGAGGTGCAGAAGGTTTTAATTTTGAGGAAGTTCCATTTATCTGTTTGTTCTTTTGCTGCTCGTGCTTTTGGTGTGAAGTTCATGAAGCCATTTCCTATTACAAGGTCTTGTATATGTGTCCCTACATTGCTTTCCAAAGTCTATATGGTCTTGGCTCTTATATTTAGGTCTTTGATCCATCTTGAGTTGATTTTTATATAAGGTGTGAATTGGTAATCCTCTTTCATTCTTTTACATGTGGATATCCAGGTCTCCAGGCACCATTTGTTGAATAGGCCATTCTCTCCCAGTTGAGAGGGTTTGGTGGCTTTATCAATTATTATATGACTGTATATATATGAGGATCTATATCAGAACTCTCAGTTCAGTTCCATTGGTCAGTGTGTCTCTCCTTGTTCCAATACCATGCTGTTTTCACTACTGTAGCTTTGTAGTATGTTTTGAAGTCAGGTAGTGTGATTCCTCCAATTTCATTTTTCTTTTTCAATATATCTTTGGCTATTCAGGGCCTCTTTCCTTTCCAAATAAATTTCATAGCTATTTTTTCTAGTTCATTAACGAATGCTGTGTTGATTTTTATTGGGATTGCATTGAATGTGTAGATCAGTTTTGGTAGGATAGACATCTTAATAATATTTAGTGTTCCTATCCATGAACAGGGAATAATCTTCCATTTATTTAGGTCTTCTTTGATTTCCTTGAACAGTCTTGTGTAGTTCTCTGTGTATAAGTTTTTTACCTCTTTAGTTAAATTTATTCTTAGGTATTTGATTTTTTTATTTACTATTGTAAATGGTATTTGTTTTTTCATTTCCTCCTGAGCTTGCTCATTATTGATGTACAGAAATGCTACTGATTTTTGTGCCTTGATCTTGTAACGTGTGGATTTACTAAACTCATTTATGAGTTCTAGAAGCTTTGTTGTAGACTTCCCAGGGTTTTCTATGTATAGGACCATGCCATCTGCAAATAATGAAAATTTTGACTTCTTCCTTTCCAATTTGAATGCCTTTTATATCTGGTTCTTGCCTCAGTGTTCAAGCAAGTACTTCTAAGACAATGTTAAATAGAACAGGTGATAGTGGGCATCCTTGCCTTGTTCCTGATCTTAGAGGGAAAGATTTTAGGATTTCACCATTGAAAACAATGTTGGCTTGGGTTTTCATATATACTCTTTATCATGTTCAGAAAATTTTCTTGTATTCTGATCTTTTGTAGTGTTTTTATCAAGAAAGGGTGCTGTATTTTGTCAAATGCTTTTTCTGCATCTATAGATATAATCATTGTGGTTTTTTTCCTTCAGTCTGTTTATATACTGTATTACATTGATTGATTTTCTTATGTTGATCCATCCTTGCATACCCAGAATGAATCACACTTGGTCCTGGTGTATAATTCATTTAATGTGTTGTTGAATACAGTTAGCAAGTATTTTGTTGAGGATTTTTGCATCTAGTTTCATTAGAGAAATTGTTCTGTAATTTTCCTTTCTTGTGGTGTGTTTGTTTGACTTTGGTACTAGGCTAAAATTGGCATCATAGAATGAATTAGGCATTGTTCCTTCTGTTTCAATTTATTTGAAGAGTTTCAGCAAAACTGGCATTATTTCTTTCTGAAAAGTTTTGTAGAATTCATCTATGAAGCCATCTGGCCCAGGGCTCTTCTTAGCTGGGAAGTTTTTAATGACTGATTCTATGTCTTTACTTGTGATTGGTTTGTTGGGATTTTCAATTTCTTCTTTTGTCAATAGATGCTGCTTATGTGTTTCTAGGAATTTTTCCATTTCCTCTAGATTGTCCTTTTCGTTGGAATATAGTTTTTCAAAGTATCCTCTTATGATAGTCTTTATTTCTGTGGGGTCAGTGGTGATATCGCCTTTCTCATTTCTTAATTTGTGTATTTGAATCTTCTCTCTTTTTTTCTTTGTTAGTGTTGCTAAGGGTTTCTCAATTTTATTGATCTTCTCAAAAAACCAGCTCTTGGTTTCGGTTATCTTTTCAAGTGCATTCTTATTTTCTATTTCATTTAGTTCTGTTCTTATCTTTGTTATTTCTTTCTTTCTTCTTCCTATGGGGTTACTTTGTTGTTTTTTCACTAATTCCTCCAAACGTGCAGTTAGTTCTTCAATTTCTACTCTTTCTTCTTTTTTGATGCATGAATTTATGGCTATGAATTTCCCTCTGAGTACTGCTTTTGCTGCATCCCATAAATTATGGTATGTTGTGTTACCATTTTCATTAGTTTCAAGGTAGTTATTAATTCCTTCTGAGATTTCCTCTTTGAACCACTCTTTTTCTAAGAGTGTGCTGTTTAATTTTCATATCTTGGTGTGAAATCTGGGCCTCTGGCCCTTGCAGATTTCCAGCTTCACTCCACTGTGGTCAGAGATATTATTTTGTATGATTTTGATCTTTCTGAATTCATTGAGCCTTTCTTTGTGGCTTAGCGTATTGTCTATCTTGGGGAATGATCCATGTGCACTTGAGAAAAATGTTTATCCTGCTGTATTTGGGTGTAATGATCTGTATATGTCTATTAGGTCGAGCTCCTCTAATATACTGTTCAAAGTTTTTCTTTCTTTATTGATTCTCTTTTGAAATGTTCTGTCCAAAGTTGATAGTGGTGTATTAAAGTCCCACACTATAATTATAGATGCATCTATTCTTTCACTTAGTTTTTCCAGTGTTTGCCTCTCACATTTAGAGGCACCCTTGTTAGGAGCATAAATATTTATGATTGTTCGTTCTTCTTGAAAGATTATCCCTTTCACTAATATGTAGTGTCCATCTTTGTCTCTCACAATGGTTTTGCATTTAAAGTCTATTTTGTCTGGTATTAATATAGCTACTCCTGCCTTTTTTTGGTTATTGTTTGCTTGTAAGATTGTTTTCCAGCCATTCACTTTCAACCTCCTTGAATCCCTGGATCTAAGATGTGTTTCTTGTGGGAGAGTGTGGGCTATGATGTGGACCATTGACTATGGGGTGCAGTGATGCTCAGAGATGTACTTACCAGGTGCAATGGATGTGTCACGATGATGGGAGCGAGTGTTGCTGTAGGGGGATTGGGGGGTGGGGGCGGTGGGGTTAAATGGGACCTCATATTTTTTTAATGTAATTTTTAAAAATAAATAAATAATTTTTAAAAAAAAGATGTGTTTCTTGTAGAGAGTATATAGATGGGTCATATTTCCATATCCAATGTTCCCTTCTGAATCTTTTGACAGGTGATTTTAATCCATTGACATTCAGTGTTATTACTTTCCAGGAATTATTTATGTTAGCCATATTCTATTTGGATTTGTGTTTATCATATTTTGTTTGTTTGTTTTCTTCTCTTTTTGTCTTTTTTGTTGCTCTTACATTCTCCTCCAACTCTGCCTCTCTTGCTTTTTCGTTTCTTCTTGCAGAACTCCCTTTAGTATTTCTTTTTTTTAGATTTATTTATTTATCTCCTCTTCCACCAACCCCTCCAACCCCCCACCCTGGTTGTCTGTTCTCTGCATCTATTTGCTGCATCTTCTTCTTTGTCTGCTTCTGTTGTTGTCAGCAGCATGGGAATCTGTGTTTCTTTTTGTTGTGTCATCTTATGTTAGCTCTCCTTGTGTGCAGCACCATTCCTGGGCAGGCTGTACTTTCTTTCATGCTGGGCGGCTCTCCTTATGGGGTACACTCCTTGCCCGTGGGGCTCCCCTACATGGGGGACACACCCTGCGTTGCATGGCACTCCTTGTGTGCATCAGCACTGCGCATGGGCCAGCCCCACACAGGTCGAGGAGGCCTGGGGTTTGAACTGTGGACTTCCTATGTGGTAGACAGATGCCCTAACCACTGGGTCAAGTCCGCCACCCAACCTTTAGTATTTCTTGAAGGGCAGGGTTCTTGTTGGCATACTTTTTAATTTATGTTTATCTGTGAATATTTTGGACTCTCCACCATTTTTGAATGCTAGCTTAGCTGGGTAGAGGATTCTTGGTTGGAAATTTTTTTCTTTTAGTACCTTGACTATATCATACCACTGCCTTCTTGCCTCCATTGTTTCAGATGATAAATCGGCACTTAATCTTATGGAGCCTCCTTTGTATGTGATGGTTCTCATTTCTCTTGCTGCTTTTAAAATTTTCTTTGTCTTGAGCATTGGATAATTTGACAAATATATACTTGGGGTAGGCCTGTTGGGATTTATTCTGTTCAGTGTGTGCTGTGCTTCCTGGACATGTACATCCATCTCCCTTAGTAGATTTGGGAAGTTTTCAGCCAGTATTTCCTCCAACAACCCTTTTGTCCCCGTTTCCTTCTCTTCTCCTTCATGGATGCCTATAATGAATATGTTTGTACATTTTTTATTGTCATTCATGTCCCTAAGTCCCAGCTGGGTTTTTTCTATCTTTTTATCGATCAGTCTTACTATCTGTTTGATTTGAGATGTACTGTCTTCCACATCACTAATTCTCTTCTCTGCCTCTTCTAATCTGCTCTTATTTGCTGAGAGTGTATTTTTGATTTCTTGAATTGTGGCGTTCATCCCCATCATATCTGTTATCTTTGTGTGTATGAATGCAATTTCTTCTGTATTCTCTCCAAGTGTTTTGTTCATATTGTTACTCTCTTCCTTTACTTCATTAATTTGTTCACTAATATATCTTTTGAGAGCTTTAATTACTTGTCTGATGTTCTGCTCCTCTTCCTGGTTTTTAGTTTGTTCATTGGATTGGGCCATGTTTTCCTGATTATTGGTTTGGTTTGTAGTTTCTTGTTGCTGTCTGTTCATCATTTTATCTTGTTTAATCAGTTCCTTACCTTCTTTGTCTAGTCTTGGGGTTTAATTAGTTGTTGTTTGTGCATAAATGTTATGTCTTCTCTTTGTCACTTTGTTCTTCTTATTCTATTTTCTTGTTGCTGGCTAAATTCACTTTGAAGGAAAATATTAGGGCCAGGGAAAGCAAAATGAGTAGGAAAAGAAAATGTATAAAGTAGTATTGGTAATTAATGTTAACAGAGCAACAATGTGAGATCCAGGAGAATGGACAGTCAACTGAATATGGGGAGGAATATAGTATGAATTATAAGGCTAGTGTTCTTATGAGAGAGGGAAAGAGAAAAGAAAGACAATAATATAAAGAGTGAATAAAAGAAAGGAAACAGAACAAAGGTATTAGAAATAAAATGTCAGACAATTTGGGGGCCAAACAAAGGGAGGTGGAATGTAAGAGAAACAGTAGATGATGGAGGATAGAAAGATGTAGAGGAAAGGGGATAGTGTAGGTGGCCAAAATCAATACACACAGAAAAGAGGAAATGGAGGATGAGGAAATAGAGCAAATGTGAAGTGTTCCCTGCAGCACCTATTATATAAAGAAAATAAAATAAAAAAGAAGAAAAAGAGAAAAAAGGGGGACAAAAAAAGGGGCAGAAGCAAGCAAGGAAAAGTAAGAGAGAAAAACCTTATAAAAAGATAAAGGACCTTGGGTGATAGAGCGGGAGGAAAAACCAGGAGACAGTGCAACTACGGTGACCACAACAACAACAAAAAAAGAACCAAAATTTCAAGCCAGGAATCCTCTAAGTTAAATAAAATGCTTAGGAATCTGACCTTTCCCCTTTCACTCTTCCTTACTTCTCTCTCTCCCAGGGCAGCAGGAAAGCTGCATGAGGTGTCCAATAGGATTTTCAAGTGGGTCCTTTTTGAACCAACTCAACACAGAAGACAGTGACTCTTTATTTCCAGCGTGAGAGCACCTACACCTCACCAGAAACCCAAAATATGCTATTGGAAGCTTGGATAGCACGTCCTACAGTCCCTCCCCCTTAGGTGTGCTAGGGGAGGTCTAATTGATTTTCTGACTCCAACTTCTCCCAGACCAAGTTTCCTATCCCAGGATGTTATGTAAATTGGGCTTTCTCAGCAGATTTGCCTCTCCTTTCTTCCCAGCCTCTCCCCCAAGTCAGCTGGTACGCTCCTCCAACCACAGTAAGAAGAAAACAAAAAACACGGAGGGCTAGGGTAATCATGGACCTCAGACAGAACTCAGGGCATGCTGGTTCCAGGAATGGGAAGTCTGGGATATTGCAGGCTCAAGGTATGTGAGTCTTGGAAGTGTGGGCTACCAGGGTTTAGGGGATATGGATCTGGGAACCACACATCTGGTAAACACAGGGTTTGGGAACACCGCAGCACAACAAAGTTTTCAGGGATCGCTCCAGCCGGGCTGCCAGCCCTAGGGGAAAGGGTCCCACCCACAACTTCTGACCTCTGTGTCAGAAACCCAAAATTCCACCTCTCTTTTGTCACTGTCTCAACAAATCTACATCCTGATACCTCCTGCCCTGCAAGCCCCTGAATCTGCCCACTTGGGGGTTTGGGAACACTGCAGCCCAATGAAGTTTTCAGGGATCACCACGGCTGGGCTGCCAGCCCTAGGGGGAAGGGTCCTGCCCACAACTTCTGACCTCCGTGTAAGAGACGGAAAATTCTATCTCTTGCAAGAATGTCTTCTATTACTTTCTTACCAAATCGATGTCCAGACACCTCCTGTCCTGCAAGCCCCTGAAACAGCCTGCTCTAGCAGGACTCTGATCCTACTCAGCTGCTTCTTTGCAGGAGAGATTATGAGGTGCACTCACTCAGATGCCATCTTCCATTTTCTCTGCCAATCCTTCTTTAATTGTTAACTCCAATGAAAGTGTAGCCCATATCAAGCTGAAACAGCAAGTGGTCTAATCTCAGGGCTGCATTACATGAAAAACAATTAACCACGCAAAACCAATTATAGAGCTATTCAATTTTTTAAACTTTTGTCTCTGAAAGAAAATGTCTATAGGGTTTGTAATTTTAACAATGAACACAACTTAAAACCCTCTCTCCTTGTCATAATGTCTCACATCTATGGCAGCAGAATCAAAGCCTTTCCCCTCCCTCTACTAAATTTTTCCCCAACTCTCAAATCCAGTCTCTTCCAGCCCATATCTTCTCTTTCCTCCAGACATGGCCCAGTCCAAACTTCTGTTTTTACCACCTATTCTCTGCTACTTCCAGTAAAAATAAGTTCATCTTCTCTTCTATCATTTTCAACCTTGTCAATGTCTCCACTTCTACCTGTGATGGTTAGGCTAATGTGTCAACTCGGCAGGTAATGGTGTTCAGTTGTTTGGTCAAGCAAGCACTTGGCTTATTGTAATGTGAGGACATTTCCTAGACTTTAATCATCAGTGAGTTGATTCCATCTATGGCTGCTTACATCTACAACATCTGCAATCAACCAAGGAGATCACCTTCAGCAATGGGTGACATCTTATCTGAACAGTTGAAGACCTTAAAAGGAGAAGTGATTTCAGCATTCAGGGAGAGAATTACCTTCTCTACTTCAGACAGCCAGCGTCTCCTGGGGCACTCATCAGGGACCTTCACTGGAGCCCTTGATTTGCAGTCTGTCTTATGGAATTTAGACTTGTGCATCCCCATGGTCCCATGAGACAATTTTATAAAATCTCATACTATTTCTAGATATCTCCTGTCAGTTCTGCTTCCCTAGAGATCCCTGACTAATGTACTACCCAACTAAAAGTCCCTGAACTGACAAGCAAAAGCTAACTTAAGTCAACCCCCCAAAACTTTCCACCCATGTATCTCAGATGAATCAAATTCAGAGAGGCCAATTCCTTTGTTTTCTCTTATTCAGGACATTAGGAAAGAAGATTGCTTGGGCTATTGCATACTTGATCTTAACCAAAAGGCAAAGAAGCAATACCTTGGGCCATCTAAAACCCATTTATTTATAATTTCCATTAATGTGATGGCAGGGAACAGAAATAACATTTATATGTATTATAGGCAACCAAGAACTAGTTTAGGATTGTAGGAATCCCTTGGTAGCACCCTATAAAAACGAATTCTGAAAATGGCATGAAGTATCTTTGAAATTGGGGCCTGTTTTTTTTATTTAAAAGTTCCACAAAGTGAATATCTGAATGGGTTAAAAGTGTGGGTAGGAATGGGTAACAATCAAAGGACAACTTTTTTATTTCATGGGAAGCAGAGATGAGGATTTTTTTTTCCTTGAAAGATTAGGAACAGGTGTGATGAAAAACTATAGGGAGTCCAACTATTTGTGCTTTATCTTCATCTCTTATGCTTGGGGGCATTTCTAACTCACATTTTTTAACCTCCGGAAAAGAAAGACACAATGCACCCAGTCAATTTCCTAAAATACAAAATAAAGCCTACCTCATGTGTCATCACATATGAACGAGCTATTAAGAGCTCAGGAGGTTGGAAGGCAGCAGCGCTTCCCCTGAATCACTGTGATAATTCAAATTTAAAAGGCTCCACAGCAGTTCTGCAAGGAAGATAATATGCTGGGGGAACAGACCAACCTACACCAAATTTAAGCTTATGCACTCCCAGCTGCTAGGAAAATGCAAAACTGTACAAAAAAGGGAAGCAAAGGCCGCAAGAAAATTATCTGAATATTAGTATGAGGTTAATGTGACACAGTTTTGCAATTATGTGCAAAACTCATTTTAGCAAACAGTGGCCCTCTATCATTAGCTCTTTGTTCTAATCGGCATGCAATCAATTCAGTTATTTCTTAAATTGTATAAATTTGACGGAAAAAATAGCAATTGAACTGATAATATAGGTTCTCATATTCACCAAGTGGTTGGCACCAACAGTATACTACAAGCTGATTGTGCTGTGTATATTGTCTTTCAGCCATCACAGTGACACATGAATATAAGATTTACCCAATTAATAGAATGACTAGGACAAATATTAATTATTTTTTCCAGGTAATATATTTTCAAACATAGGGATCCCTGTTCTTCACTGTGCAGTCACATAGGCAGCTATATGGAGATGTGTGAAGGCAAAAGCAATTGCAAATTTTGACTTAGACTACATTTGTCATATGAAATTCTATCTAGATGCCCTTACATGGCTTTGATACATGGGAATATCAGACTCAGTATGTGCCATTTAATGAACAAATGGGTAAAGGCACTTCAAGGGACTGATACTTTTACCTATACGAGGAAGTTCATATATGTAATAAGTCTGCTAGGAAATCAATTCTCAAATTCTAGTATTTCTAAGAGGCAACTTGTATTAGTCAGCCAAAGGGGTGCTGATACAAAATACCAGAAATATATTGGCTTTTATAAAAGGTATTTATTTGGGGTAGAAGCTTCCAGTTACCTGGCCATAAAATGTAAGTTGCTTCCCTCACCAATATCTGTTGCCATGTATTGGAACAAGATGACTGCTGCCATCAGCAAGGGTTCAGCCTCCCTCTTCTTCTAAAGGCTCTGTGTTCCCAGCTTCTTCCAATATCAGCTGTAAGCTGAGATAATTCTCATCTCTCCACTGGGGTTTGTTTCTTTCCAGAATCAGCTGCTCAGGGCTGTCTCTGCAGTTGCAAACTATCAGGCAAACGTCTCGTCTGTCTTCCCAGGGCCTCTGCTGTGTGTAGTGGAGCCTTCTCTGTTTCCTCATGTATCTACTTCTCTGTGTTCTTCTCCTGCATGTTTACTTCCTGGGACTCCAGCTCAAAACTCCAACCTCTCTTCTCTTTGGTGCAGTTTCTCTGTGAGTCCCCACCCACCAAGGAGGCAAGGACTCAACGTCCTACTGAACTGGCCCAGTCAAAGCCTTAATCAGTACGTAATCAAGTAAAAGTGAAACCTCTGAGTCCAATGTAATCTAATATACCCAGAGGAAAAGACCAGTTCACAAACATAATCCAATTTTTAAAAATTCATAAATAATGCCAAACTGCTACACAACTCCTCCCTTTTTAGACAATTGGATATATTTCCTGCTGCCTAACTCTTTCCAAAAAAAGCTCTATTATCTTATATCTAATATGTGTTTTATAGTCCAAATTTCAAGACCCCTTCTAGTCTGATGAAAACAGATGCCATCTATTGTTTGTGAATCTATTCTTCATAAACAGCTAAGTGATCTCATGGAATCATGCTTTCTCCTCCACAAAACATGTCAAGGATTTCTCATTATACCAAAAATAAGATCCCAAACTTAAATAGGTTTACAAAGCCCTTCGGGAGCAAACTCTGCCTTCCTCTACAAACTTTCTGCACTCCATTTCCCCTTAACACTCTCCCTATGCTACTCACTCTTGACCTTTTATTCCCTCAAACACCCAAAGTTCTATCTTACCTCATGGCCTCTGCACCTCATCCTACTTGCCCTTTCCATGCCTGGCTTCTCATCCTTGAGGACATGCTATATAAAAGTATTTTACAGGGAGACCTTCCTCGATTCAATATTAAGTTCCTCTGTACATGTCCATGTAGCAAACTTAGTTATGCTTTATACAACACTTAATAAGGCTCCTTACTGTGCCTATTTATGTATTAAATTGTTTGTCTCACCTTGGCAGTGAGTGCCAGACCTTTATCTGTTTCCTGAGAGAGAGCCTAGCACAGTGCCAGCATTTCTCAAAGTGAATGGTTTGATGCTGTCCTGTCTCTCCTTTAAATGGACTGCAAGCCTTAAGTCAGTGGATCTTCAAAAAACACAAAATTTTCTCCCCTTCCTAGGGTCTCCTGTTCACATGGTTTTTGTGTTGATATTTTTCTTGTTCTGGCGAATATTTTTGTAACTAGTGGTTATAGAAATAGTTATTAAAGAACCCTGAATTATTCTCTATAATAGAGTGAGAAAGACTATCATTGGGCAATATGGTTAAATTGATTAGTAGAGGGAGAGAATGGACTCAGGAAAATATCAAGAGGTCAGAGTTCTATTGGGGTGACAGATTTGGGGAGAAATGTCCTGTGACTGGGTGATAATGGATTAGATGGATAATTATATTTAATATGCAACTTCAGTTCACTTTGATATATAATGCTGCTGCTGACCTAAGAGAATTCTGCTTAAAACAATCTTCTGTATTCCTGTTTGCTTTTGGCAAATTTTGGTGCCTCAAGGAAAAGGATACATGTCTCATATTAGGTTTGCCACGAGTGGAGATAAAGGAACAATCCTGAGACAAAGTGGGGAATAAGAATTAAGTGAATAAAAAAAGAATTAATTGAGGGTAATAATCAGAGCTTGCATGTTCCCCTCCCCTCTGACATCCCCATCAGTGATTTGCAGAATCCTTTGATGGGACGTTGGTCTATATTCAGGGGATGAAGGTCAATATTATCCAGATTTATATATATATATATATATATCCCTCACCTGTTTCCCTAAGGTTTGTTAAGCTTCAGGGCATCATGAAGTTGATCCAGAGTTACTACCATAACTTCTTAGAAATAAGCTTTGGATGTGGATATCAGTAATATTGTCCAGGAATTATTTGATGATTCAGCTAACACAATGGCATCTCTCCCTTAAAATATTCCATAGTCCCATTAAAACTATAGGAAAATTTATGTATGAGAAATCATTTTGGCTCTTTATTGTTGTACAGTTTCCAAGCTCCAGCAAGTCATGGCTCCATATCTATTTTAATGTTTTACAACAAAAATGATAAAAACCTACTAGATAGAATCAGATAGACAATAAAATGATTCTAAATCTACATGTATACACACATATACATACATACCTATATATATTTCAATATATATCACAATAACTAGATAGAAATATTATAAATTATTTACCAAAATAACTTTTTAAATGTAAAAGCAATTAAAATATTAATAAATTAATCTAGTCATTTAAAGTGCAACCTACTCCTTTAGCTAACTAAAGTTTGTTCTAAATTAACAGCTGCAAGCTATTATTTTTGCATTCTTAAAATTACAATCATTTTATTCCTGCATCACACAGAATTAGAAATATTTTTTTTCAGAATTAGAAATATTGAGCATAGTTAAATTCGTTCACAATCCCAACCCCTTTAATATTAAACATTTTACTTATTTGATCCCTGATTTTTTTTCCCTTAAGCTTGGCTGTTTGTTTTGCTGAGCTTCTGTTTTTCTTTTTACAAGTTTGTGTCAGTTTTTTTTTAAATTGCGATTTCATTAATGATATACACCATCTGTTTACAAAATAGCTCTTTAGAAATATAAGGAGTATAGATAGTATAAAACAAAGTAAAACCAACTCCAGGCATGAGATTGTATGTGCATCATGTGAAACCAACAGTCCAGATCCAAGTTATGGAAACTAGAATTAAAAAGTCACTCACAGAATAGGTCCACGTTTATGGCTTGGCAAAAACTTGGGTATAGTTACACGAAGTATTTAATAAATGAAATATTTTCCCCAAAGTGTAAACAAAATACCAAGACTAAACTTATGCCTGGCAATTTCAGTCTAGCTCCATAGCAAAACAAAACAGACACTTTTGTATATTTCACCTTTTGGTATGATCATATTTTCTTAGGTGGTGGGAGGGAGGGTAAGAGTAGTACATACCCTTGGACTTCTTGGACTTCTGATCAAATGTTGGTTAGCCCTGTAAGGGAGGTCACTAAATAAATCTAAGTATATTTTTAGTCATGACTAATCTTGTATGCTACGTTCTCTCTCTCTCTCGTTAGCATTTAAAGACAATAGGTTGTGTTGGCAGATATGGTTTATGGACCCCTGAGGTTGTTTTGACTGATTCAATATCAGTTTTTATTGAATTCTTAATTAAAGAAATATGATTTTCAGGGTAAGTAGGAGTATCAGAAAGTTATATACTAGGTATTTTCTGAGGCCAACAAAGAAACTCATGTTGGAAAAGATTTTCATTGAGTTGTACTTTTCTTTATATCAAATTGTTCCATTTTTTCTGTTTTATCATGTCCACTGAAAGGATGACAGCCTCTTCGCTTGTTTTGTCCTCTTCTGCTTTGTTTTTCTTGGGGCACTCTTCTTTATGAGGTAAGGATGTCATCTTGACTCCTACTATAAGATTAGGGTTATTTTATTGTATTTTTTGCTACATTTCTTGAAGGTCTAGGTGTCTGGTTTACTAGATATATTGAAAAATTATTCTGGAGACTGTAGGCTTTGATGGTGGCAAAATAACTGGTTGTGTGGCAGTTTGAGGAATTCTTCCACTTTGAGTATGGATACAGGCCATGTTAAATTTTGTCAAAATTTAGAAAAGTGTGTGCTCCAAAATATAAACCATAAAGTAACTCATTGACCATGATTAGTAAAAAAAAATACAAAAAAAATAAAACAAACACAAAACACTTTCACTGGAATTTAATTTGTGGCACATAAACTTCGTTAGCCTTTACGTTGGTCACAAATTCTGTTATTAGAGCTGGGGCAGAACTGCTTCTGCCCCAAGAGCTGTCAAAACAGTTCAATGGCTCAGCCTTCAAAGCACTAGTAGGTAAAGGCACACATGTGATCCTATCACTGTCCAGTGATAAGTAGAGGCTGCTGTCATTTAGGTGTTATCAATGTGACATCTTCTGTTGAGTGCTTTTTCATTTTCTGCAGCACATGATTACATAGTAGTTGAAGTTGTTTTGTTTTTCCATGCATTTCAGCAATTCTCACATTCACTTCAAGCATCTTGCTAGCACTCTTGTATGTATGCTTATTGCTTGTCTATAAACTATAAAAGACTAGGGGGTCAACGTTGAGGTTTTCAGACATTTTTGCTTTTTGAAACACAAACCAAATCACTCATATTGTATGAAATTCTTTCTCATCATTATCCTTTTAATTCATTCACTGAAACAATTGTTTCCTGCCCCTGGATGAAATCCTGGACATGTCCCCTAGTGTTTTGAGTTTCTCTTAAACAATAAAATTCTTTTAATCGCTTAAGCATTAACCAGTTTGATCCAATATCATAGTAGCTTAAATCCAGTCTAGTCTAGTGTTATTACAAATGTCAAACTTGCTCAGAGTTAAAACTTTTCTCCTTCCCTAGCCCAGACCTACTTGAGTAGTAGGAGCAGGCAGCTGGAAAGAGGGATGACTCACTTCTTCCTTTAGTTGTTTGCTCATTCCTATATGGGTGGGCCCGGGGGGAAGGGCTTGAGTTTTTATGGCTGGTACAATTAGTATCTGGTGTTGGAACTCTCTGGTAACAGAGTTTTTCCATGATGCCTCTTCCTGCCTTGGGGCACATTTTTTGGTTCCTTAGCAGCCTTCCTATTGGGGACCTTCTTCTTCAACCCCTTGGTGAGGGGAATGCCTTTTCTCTGGCTGGCTATATATAAATTCACCCTTAGTCCCTGTGCTTTCTGCTATTTACCCTCCAGCTGGGATCTCTATTTCTCCAGTCAGTCCTCTCGGGTGGAGTAAATGTTAAGAAAAACCCAGACTGGATGCCTTTCTAAAGGAAACCTACACCTCTGCCCCGCCTTTGTTGGAAGAGGAGCTGGCTCCCAGGGCAGCCCTCTTCTACAATGCCATCAGTAAGGACCAGCAGCAGTCATGGATCTTGCCTTTAGGATTCTTAATCATGAGTCAGATGCCTGTCCTCTTGTTCTTCAAACTTTTGGAAATACTTTTGAAGCTATCCATATGGGTCTTGATGCTGCTCCTCTCACTTGAATTAAGGTGAAGTGAAGCACAGCACTAAAATGTTTCTTGAAGCAAATCCTTTCACCACCCCACAACCAGCAGCAGAGTGACTAAAAAGAAAAAGATGGGAAATACTTAGTATTGGTAAGGATGTTGAGCAACTGAAACAAACTCTTGTACTGCTGGTGGGACTATAAATTGGTATAATCACTTTGGAAAATGCTTTGACATTATGTACTAAAGCTGAACATACCCATTCTCTATGATCTAGCAATTGCACTTCTTAGGTATATAGCTAACATACACTTTCACATATGAAAGGATGTTCATAGAAACTATATTTGTAATAGTCCCAAAACGAAAATTGCCTAACTGCCCATCAGCAAAAGAAGGGAAAGATAAATGGTGATATATTCTTCACACAATAGCATGCTATACAGAATGGCATACATCAACATGCATGAATGTCACAAGCACAATATCGAGCAGGTGATGCCAGGCACTAGAGTACATACTATATGACACTATTTATAGAAAATCCTTAAACTGCGGCCAAGCTACTCTATGCTGTTAAAAGTCAAGAATAGTGGGATGGCTGGCTGCAAGGGAGTCATGAGGGGGAACTGGAGGACTAGTAGTACTCTTTGTCCTGATCTGGTGCTAATTATGTGGGTAAATTCACCTCCTAAAAATTTATTGACTGGCACACTTACAATATACACACTTTCAAAAAGATCTTAAACTTAAATAAAGTCTAATGATGGGCCCTTGATACTGATAACTATGCTTATGAGCCTGTGTACTTATAATTTCAACTAGGCCTAGAGCTACAGGGTGCCTAAGAGTTACCTCCTGAGAGCCTCCACATTGCTCAAATGTGGCCACTCTCTAAGCCAAACTCAGCATGTAAATGCATTACCTTTTCCCCAGTGTGGGACATGACTCCCGGGGATGAGTCTCCCTGGCAGGGAGGGATTAGGAAAAAGCACCAACTTGTGATGCAACTAGAAAGAGACCTTGGGGAGGTGGAGCAAGATGGCACCTGTAAATACAAGAACTAAGACCATAAAGACTTTGGAAAGCAATGTTGGGAACCACCTACAGGACCTTGTAATAGGAAATGTCTTCAGGAACTTCACACCCAAAGCATGAGCAGCGAAAGAACAAATAGATAAATGGGACTTCCTCAAAATTAAAACCTTCTGCACCTCAAAGGAGTTTGTCAAGAAAGTGAAAAGATAACCTACACAATGGGAGAAAATATTTGGTAACCATATATCTGATAGGAGACTTACATCCTGCATATATAAGGAACTCCTATATCTTGAAAATAAAAAGACAAACAACCCATTTAAAAAATGGGAAAAAGATTTAAACAGATACTTCTCCAAAGAAGAAATAAAAATGGCTAAAAAGCACATGAAAAAATGCTCCAAATCTCTAGCTATCAGGGAAATGCAAATCAAAACTACAGTGAGATACCATCTTACTCCCATAAGATTGGCAGCTATGAAACAAACAGAAGACTACAAGTGCTGGAGAGGATGTCTAGGAATGGGAAAACTCATCCACTGCTGGTGGGAATGCAGAAGGACCCAGCCATTCTGGAGGACAGTTTGGCGGTTTCTCAAAAAACTAGCTATAGATTTGCCATATAACCCAGCAATTCCACTCCTGGGTATATACCCAGAAGAACTGAAAACAAGGACACAAACCGATACATGCACACCAATGTTCATAGCGGCATTGTTCACTATTGCCAAAAGTTGGAATCAATCCAAATGCCCATCAACAGATGAATGGATAAATAAAATGTGGTATATACATGCAATGGAATACTACTCAGCTTTAAGAACAAATATACTACAAAAATATGTGATAACATGGATGAATCTTGAGAACCTTATGTTGAGTGTAGCAACCCCGGCATTGAAGACAAATACTACATGATCTCAATGATATGAAATAAGTAAACCAAGCTGCCTCAGAGAGTTAGAGACTGGGTGATAGGCTTAAAGAAATATGGGGGGTAGAGGAAGGTTGTGAGCTGACACCTACCTGGGTGAAATCTATGATAAGCTAGAGGTAAGTGTTTGTACAGGGAAGGGATAAAATGGGGGCATGGGGATACCTTTGGGTGGGGCTTTGTGGGCTTGGGGGGAGGGCTAGGGAGGGGAGGATGGGTAATATGGCCCAAAAAATGGGGGGAAGGTGGGGGAACATATGAACACAGGCGATTGTCAGGTATTGGGTTGAGAGTATAATGTTGAGAACACTTTTTCAAAAATATAATAAGGAAGGTTACCTGTTTAAGATGCTTAAAGGGGAGAATCTGACACAGGACAGGCTTCTAGGGAGTGTGTGAGTGCTCATTTTGTCGTAGTGGATTATATCATCGGATGGATACCTATACAATGAGTGTGACAGTATACCCACATCCTGGGGAGGAATGATGTTCTCAAATAGAGGGAATTGTATCTCTCGAGAGAAATGGTGGCTCCCAATGCATTAGGGCAGTCATGTCAAGCCCTCAACACTGTTCCAAGTATCTCTGAACATGGCCCTTCAAGCAATGAAGATTGCCTGTGCCTTTGGGCCCTAAGGAGAGGGGGAAAGAGGTATTGAATACATGGAATCAATGAAACTGTGTGGGCAATAGAAGTGTTCCACAAGATTACACAAGGATGGATATAAGACATGTTAAATTACACCAAAAATATATAGGGCCTGAAAGGCTAAAATGTAAATCATAATATAAAACATAAGATAACTAAAAATTTAGAAAATTGTATAGTCTAAAATATAGATCACAATGTAAACCCAAGTGTAACCTTGTTTGAAAGCTATTGTCTCAATATCTGTACATCAGTTTCAGTAAATATATTATGAACATGTAAAAAGATTTTTGCTGGGGAAGGGACAAAGTGTCTGATGTTGAATATATGGGAGTACTGTATATTGTATATATGAATTACTGTGGTCTAAAACTTTTCGGAAGACAAGCTTAATAATTAGAAGAAAAAAAGAAAAAGAAAGGACATAGACCCTGAGGAAGAGATGGGAGAAGTTGCCTTGCCAATGTGCATACAGGGTGACTCTTATTGCAGTGATGGAAGGCAAAACATCAAAAACAAAACTTTTTCATTTTTAAATTTTTTGATACCCCAATTTATTTTTACTTGAATTTTTCTAAATTAGTATGTATTCTATATCTTACCTCTAAACCCATCACTGTATTCCATTTTTCTATTAATGGAACCTGGCAATATATTGGGCTTCACTTTCAGGGAGGTTTTGGACCACAGAGGGGTTCGATGGTGGTGGGGGAGGAATACTGGTATGGGGTGTTATTGGTGGGGGGTGCATGGTTGGGAGGGAGTTCTCCAGGGCATATGTGCGGGGTGCATAAAAATGTTTGGATATTTTCATAGTGATTACAGTTGGGAATGATGGCTCGGGGAGTGCTGAGTTCCTGGCCGGGGGAGCTCTGTCATATTCCCTAATGGAACAGCAACAATCATCCAAGTGCAATGGCTAAGAACAATAAAGAAGGATGGTCCAACAATGAGTCCTTGATGCTAATGACTATGCTTACGAGTCTGTGTGCCTGAAATAAGAACTAGGCCTAGAGCTGCAGGGTGCCTAAGAGTTACCTCCTGGGAGCCTCCATGTTGCTCAAATGTGGCCAGTCTCAAAGCCAAACTCAGCATGTAAATGCATTGCCTTCCCCCCAGCATGGGACATGACTCCCGGGGATGAGCTTCCCTGGCACCAAGGGATTACTACCAAATATCAGCTGATGATGTGGCTGGAGAATGACCTTGAATAAAAGGGTTGACTCAGACCAGCAGAATATCTCAGCCTACATGTAATAACATGAGTTAAAAATGCTTTTTGACCCTGAATAATAGGGGGAAATGGAAAGGACAAATGAGTTTATATGGCTATGAGTCTCCAAAAAAGACCCGGGAGGTCATCAGAGAGATTGTCCTTACCCACACCTCAGCAGAGTCCCAGAGACAGCTAAAGTAGATAAACTAGCTAAAGTAGATACAACCCCAGGTATTGGTTCTTCTGAGGGCTACAGATGTTCTATGGTCATGGTAGATGGACTTCAGTGCCATGTCAGTTGGCCCTACTTTGGAGTTTGTGTTCCTGAGTGTGATGGAGTTAGACTCAGGTGTGATCTTTGTTCACAAGCCTCTCCGGTCACTTTTACTGGACCTGTGGTTGGTGCTTGGGTTTAGTGTATACTCAGGGTACCTGAATCCCTGGACTGTCCATGTGATAGCCAAGCCCTGAGCCTCAATAAACTTGCAACTCCTACCCTCTGGTTTATTGGACTTACCCCAGTCAGCTAACAGGGAGGTGAAGGTCAGCCACCACACCAGGGAGCCAAGAGTGCCTGCAACTGCAAACAGGAGAATTGCATCCATCATTCGAGTGGAATTGAAGCACCCTCTCAATACAGAGGTGGAGTGGACATAACCATCCCAAGGTACACAGAATGGAGGAATAGAGTATAGGTTAGAGTGGACTTACTTGTATTCTATTCTGGAACTAGAGTGATTAGTAATGGAAGTAAATGTAGCACTGAAATGGAGAAAGTGGCCATGGTAGCTACTGAGGGTGGGAATGCGAAGAAAAGATGTGATGTGGGGCATTTTCAGGACTTGGAGGTGTCCTGGGTGGTACTGCAGGGACAGTTACTGGACATTGTATGTCCTTCTATGGCCCACTGGGTGGACTGGGGGAGAGTGTAAACTGTAATGTGGACCACTGACCATGTGGTGCAGCAGTGCTCAGAGATGTATTCACCAAGTGCAATGAATGTCCCATGATGATGGAGGAGGTTGTTGTTATGGGAGGAGTGGGGTGAGGGGGTTGAGGGGTATATGGGGACCTCATATTTTTTTAATGTAACATTAAAAATTAATTAATTAATTAATTTAAAAAATAAAATAAATTTTTTTTAAAAAGATGAAGAAAGAGACCTTGAATAAATGGGGGAAATGGTAAAGACAAATGAGTAATATGGCTAAGAGACTTCAAAATGAGTTGGGAGGTCATCAGAGGGGTCACGGTTATGCATGTTTCAGCAGGACCCCAGAGACAGCCAAAGTAGATACAATTCCAGGTACTGGTGTCCTTAGGGCTACAGAGACACAGAGGTTCTATGGTCATGACAGATGGCTCTGGAGTTCAGTGTCTTGTCAGTGGGCCCTACTTGTGAAGTTGTGTTCCTGAGTGTGATGGAGTTGGACTCAGATGTGACCTTTATACACATGCCTCTTCTGTCACTTTTACTGGACCTGTGGTTGGTGCTGGTGTTGGTGTATGCTCAGACAACTTGAGTCTCTGGACTGTCCATGTGCCAGCTGGGCTATGAGCCTCAGCAGAGTTGCAACCCCTACTCTCCAGTTTTTTGGACTTACCCAGGTCAGCTGATGGAGAGGTGAGAATGGTCAACCACCACACCAGGGAACTGAGAGTGTCTACAACTGCAAGCAGGAGAATTGCACCCATCAGGCATGTGGGATCTAAGTCCCCTCTCAACTTAGAGGTGGAGTGGACATTGCATCCCAGGGTCCACAGGATGGAGGAATATAACATGGATTGGAGTAGACTTGCTGGTATTCTAACATAGAACAGTTGTGACTCGAGCAATGGAAGTAATCTTATCATTGATGTGAAGACGGTGGCCACGGGAGTTGCTGAGGGCAGGAAGTGGGAGGAAGAGTTGTCCTGATGATATTGCAGAGACAGATGCAGGACATTTTATATCCTGCCATAACCCACTGGATGGACTGGGGGAGAGTGTGATCTACAACGCAAACTATGGTCCATGCAGTGTGGCAGTGCTCCAGGGTGTATTCACCAAATGCAAAGAATGTGCCTTTCTGATGAAAGGGGATGTTGATATGGGAGGAGAGGTGTGGGGATTGGGGAGTGGGGTATACGGAAATATCTTATGTTTTTTAACATAACATAGTGTGTGATCTATTTATCTTTAAAAAAAGACAATAACTTAAAAAATAATAAAAAACTTCAATAAAAATTATAAAACAAAAAAATATACCAAGAAAAATGAAATTAGCTCTCTTGGCTTGTAAATCTCAACGTCTTATATGAACTTTTGGTGGGTGATCTATTAATGCTGGAAGACCCAGCATTGGGCCATCCCCTTTGCAAATGTTGCATAGATGAACCGGCCCCTCAGTTTAGATCATGTGGTTACCAGGCAACTGTTGTTCTTGTCTTAGCCTTTGTGACCTCTTTTAGATCCTACAAGAGGAATTGCATTTATCATCCTGTTACATATGTGACATACTTGGTGCAAAGCTATCAGAAACATGGGGATGCAACTGAGGACTCTGTCCATGCTCGCTGGCAGGTACTATGGGTCACAAAGTACAAAAAGCAATAAAAAAGAATAAAAGGTTACCAAATGGGACCTGAAATGACAGGCATTTCTGCATTACCATTGAAGGTAAAAATTCTGGGTGCATTCTGTCCAAGTCTCCTGGTCATGTCCTTAGTATTCTCATGGGCTGTAGATTGATACAGTAATAGGGCTGAATTGAGAGGGCTTTGGATGATAAGTTTGTCAAAATGGAAAAGAAAATGTTTAACCTACATTAATCTTTGTTAAACCTTTTTTTTAAATAAAGCAGGCAGGCAAATTAGCAAATTAGCAAATCTCTAAGGGCTTTTCAAGCCAGGCTATTCTTTCGCATATCCACATTTACCCTGGACCCCAACTGTAGCCAAAGTTACAATTCTTCAACAGGTATTTAAGCAGTGCCCAAGTAGAGGTATACCTGGAAGACTCTTAGAAAGAGAATCACTAGTCACAAACATGAAGAGTTTTTAATTTACACATTAAAAAATTGCTTTGTAGTTGACAATGTCACCAGCAATATATGGTATTATCAAATTTCCTACATCTCTATCAATGTTAGGTAATATTATTTATTGAAATATATATACATGTATGAATACAAACATATATGTATGTATATATATTGTATGACCTATGTAACTATATAACTTTATTAGACAGGAAATGATCTTTCACCATTTTCAATTTAAAGGGAGAAAACACATATATGATAGTAACTTGTACTTTTTAGGAAAAAGTTTTCATTAAAAATGTCTATTTTATTGTGTTGCTCTTCTGACAAGATAGAAAACTGAGCTTCTGATAAATCTCTAGAAAAGAGACTATAAAGGAATATAAGGAAAATTGTTTCAGGATCCTCAATTAGTTTAAAAATTGACAATTACAACAATCTCGTTAGACCTTGGTAGATAATCTATGAAATGCTATTTACTCTTTTTGTTCATTGCACTGTTTAATAACAAGTTAATGCAAGTGTAAATTATTGCCAATTATTTTTACCTCTTTCAATAGCTGGAAAATGGAGTGATTCCTGTGTTTTTCTTCTAGGTATTTTGTTATAATGCATGTTGAGATTTCAGAAAAAATTCAAGTTCAAATTATTTTGAATTCAGAAAAAATTGAAATTATTTTAATGATGTATGAGAAAATTTCTGAATGGGAGAATTTCTTGAGATATCAAAAAAATTGTGGGGCTCTTAGAATATTATATTAAACAATAAGAGACTTGCTTTATAAAATTTATTTTGAATCTTACAATGTTATTTCAAGATGCTTCATCCTCTAAAATAAACCAGATTATTGTAATAATTATTGCTTATTCTGCAGTAGTGTTTTTTATCATATTTTCACACTGTCATACACCAGTTTTTAACAGCTTTATTGAGATATATTTACATATTACAAATTCACTCATTTTAAGTGTACAACTCTATTATTTTTTTGTAAATTTATAAAGTTATACAGCCATCATCACAATACAAGATGATACCACTTGCTCATATACAGTCATTCCCCAGTCCCACCCCTAGCCTTAGTAAGTGACTAATCTGCTTTCTGCATCTATAGTAGCCTTTCTGGACATATTGTCTAAGTGGAACCACACAAAATGCAATCTTTTGTTTCTGGTTTCTTTCACTTAATGTTTTTAAGATTCATCCATATTTTAACACATAGCAGCAGTTCCTTTTTTCTTATTGCTGAATAATATTCTTTTGTATGTATACACCACATTTTGTATATCTATTCAGCAACTGATGGACATTTGAGTTGTTTTTTCTTTTTGACTGCTATGTATGATGCTGTTAAGAACATTTGTGTCCAAATCCATGTGTGGACACAAGTTTTCATTTCTTTGAGGTAGAGACCTAGGAATGGATTTGCTGGATTGTATGGTTGTGGGGTTGAATCATGTCATCCACAAGAGGCATCATCAGGTCCCAAACCCCTGGTCCTGTGGGTGTGAACCCATTTGTAAATATGATCTCTGAAGATGTTATTAGTTAAGGTGTACCCAAATTGATAAGGGTGGGCCTTAATCGAATATGGCTGAAGTTCTTATAAGCGAAGCAAATTGGGCACAGAAGGAGGAAGCTACAGGGAATAGCCAGAGGTTGGAAGCTGACAGAACCTGGAAAAGAAAAGAGAAAATATCAGCATGTGCATCACTGTATGACAAAAGCCACAGCATCTTGAGATAGTCAGCCAGGCAGAAGATACTGAGCCTAAGAGGAAGTAAACCTTCTAGTCTCTGAAACTATGAGCCAATGAATTCCCACTGATTGAGCCAAATTATTGTGTGGTATTTGTTCTAACATCTAGGAAACTAATACATATAGTGAAATGCTCCACCCAGTATCACAACCATAGGCAGGTGCAATGTTGGCCTTGATTGTTTGTCACCAAGATTGCTACTGTTTCAGAAAAAGCCCTTTCACATGGCTTACCAGATCTAATAAGCATACACTGGCAATAAAGTTCTTGGTTTTATGACTGCCCCCCACCCCCCCACAGTAGACCTCTCACCTAGAATGTGGAGGGGACAGGTGTTGACTGTAAGAGAGGCAGGGAAGGAAGGGATCAATTATAGGTGAAAATGCCAGATTGACACTGTTTGTACCTCGAATCCCTTGTTCATCAGTTTTTCAGGCATAAACAAATACTTCTCTGATTATTGTATAACTTTGGTCTATTTTATCCAGTTGTGTTTTAGGAAATATTTGCTAAGCTCCTTATTCTGCCATTCTGGAAGTCTTGCCTCCTCCCTACACCAATTTTTAAACTTTTTAGAAAAACAAAGGTATCAAACATCCTCTTCAAGCACATATGTATTTTCATGTATTCTTTTTTTAAAATATCCTTTTTATCTTTTTTCTTTTATTAGAGAAATTGTAGATTTTCCAAAAAAAAAATCATGTAGAAAGTACAGAATGCCCCTATATATACTTTACAGTTTTCCTTATTATTAACGTTTTACAATACCATGGTAACATTTGCTAAAATTGATGAAACAATATGAATTATAAAAATTCACTATCATCCATAGGGTCTGTTCTTTGTATTGTACAGTTCTATATATATTTTTAAATTACTCTGGTAACATATATACTACCTAAAATTTCCCACTTCAACCACTTTCAATTCAGTGATGTTAATTACATTCATGATGTTGTGCTACCATCACCACTCTCTGTTGCAAAAACTTTTCCAATCCCCAGACTGAAATTCTGTACCAGTTAAGCATTACCTTCCTATTTCCTGCCCCAACCTTAAACCCTGGTAACCTGCATTCTAGTTTCTGCCTCTATGAATTTGCATATTCTAATTATTTCATACAAGAGGTCATAAAAGGTTTGCCCTTCAAAGACAGCACATTGAGTGAAAGAAGGCATATATTCTTTTATTAATTTACTGAGAATCTTTAACATTTTTCTTAATAGAGCCTTAGGAACAACAAAAAATATGTGAATATAGATTCAATAGACATTATTTAATGAAAATAAACTGAATTGAGAATATAATAAAATATAAAGTAATATCTGGTTCTCCCCTTCTATTGGGGGACTCTATATATAGTGTGCTTCTCTTTCTTCTCCCTGGATTCTCGTTTTGTCTCTTCAACCTTTTGGGTTCCCTTCCTAAACCATGATTTGGAAACTCTTTATAGGCAGTAAGCTGGGGCAAACATAGAGCTCACCTTATTTGGTTTCCATCTCTCAGGAAAACCATGGTTTTATATATAATTTTTTCATTTTTTTTTCATTTGGAGAATAATCCAGTCTCTTTACCCATCTTGGTTAGATGTACAAGAGATAATCAACAAATTTTTTATTCTGAAGATGAGACTTTTAAGTTCTAGGATTTATTTTTTGTTTGATTTTGTTTGTTAATGTTTCTATTTCATTATTTCTCTATGTGATAGGTATATATGCAATGTTTTTTCTTTTTAAAATTTATTTTGGCCTTTTTATTTTTGTTCTGTTTTTGTTCTGCAATGATAGCTAATGCTTTTTAATGAGAAAATAAGAAAATTGTATCCAAATCTATCCTCAGCCATAATAGGTTCATAAAAGAAATAAAGATAAAAATAGTGTGGGAGAGAGAGAGAGATAAAAATTACAAAAGAACTGTAAGATCTACTGAAAGGTGTATAAATATTATGATAATATCTACTATATGCCTGGCCCAATAATAGGTACTTTACATATTTTATCTTTGCTTCCCTTTATCTCTTTATTTCATGTCAGAGATTATTTCCACATTTATTCATTTTCAAATTTTTTTTTTGGTGAAAATACAAGGAAAAAACCCAGAGCATCTTGAGTTCATATTGTAGGGGGTGATTGGATAAGACCACAAACAAATGAATATCTTAGTGGCTCAAAGAAGGAAATAAGGAGTGAGAAAGTATCTATCCTGTTCCTTTCCATTTTAAGTTTCTTATTGTGAAGTTATGTATCTCTACCTGTTTACCAATCAAATTTTTAAAGCATCTCTGGGTAATTATGATATATACAATATATTCCAATTCTAATTTATTCTAAAACTTTGTTAGATTTGTTCATTTACTCATCATTGAACTTAAGCTAGTTTAAACTTCCCTTACTTTTACTTTTCTGGGCATAAGCTAGTCATGATGATGAAATGTGTTTAATGCATTGACTTAGACATTATATAAATAGTACAGCTCCTATATTTCAGGGAGTTTATAAGGAATGTAAGGCAAACCAAAACCATAATAATAGACATTCTATTATAAATATTAATGGAAGGGTACTATTAAAGTGTTATAGGGGTTGAAAGGAAAGAAAAGTGTTTTCTGGAAATAAACTTTTGACAGAACTGAAGAGACAGACTTTAGATAGCTGGAGAGGAGGCAATGCAAGGAGGGTACAAGTAAGTGGATAACAAGCAATGGACTGGTAGGGTATGAATAGAGACAGGAATACAAAATTGAGGGAGAATCAAGGGAGCGACAGGGAGATCCAAGATAATATCTGGAGCAAAGAGAAACTGGTGATGGGAAGATCACCTAGGGGTAGATAAAATGATACCTTGAAGTAGTAGCAACAGAAACTAAAATGATATAGAGTCAGACTCTGAGCTCACAGAAGCCTTATATCTTAGCCATTATTTTATTTGAGGGGTGAGGAGAAAGTAAAGGTAGATGTAGAAGATGACTGATATTGGTTGCCTGTGGGACTGGAATGGGGACCAGGAGCCTGTCAATACCATTCACAGGAAGAGAAAGTGATGAGAAAGAATTAGATGGGCAGGTGCTGGTATAAAATATACCTCATGCTATCTCCTAGTAAAACCCTGGGTGTCCTCATTCATCCGTTTACACTAAGGCCGCAGAGAGTTTTAGGACTGATAAATGCTGCTAAACATTTAATCAACTTGAGTATTGAAAAATATATAGCATTATTACTGTATTTTTAATAAAGCTGGTATATTTGTTGACTTGTGCATTGAAATGTATATGTATAAATATATATTTGCTTTAACAGTTCAAATGCTTTAAACTTAGATGTTCTTATTTGATTTATAGTCAGTGTTTATCTCCTTGAATCCTGGAGAAAAAAATGACACAGAACTTGAATGTTTTGCATAAAAATTTTCCATAAGGACCAGGAAACTAGTGAATTTATTCATGGATCAAATGTCTACTGAGCATTAATTATGCTTGTCACTGAAACAATCATGCTAGAAGATGCAAGGAAATAAGTTTACCTTTCACACTCAACAGACTTATAATCATAGTGAGTTGAAATAGTGTTCTCCTGTGAAGCCTGACTAGAACACTACATATATTTTCATTTCTTACATGACCATAGGCTCTTTCTCCCAGACTGGGCCATAAGCATCTTGAAGCAATATGTCTTCTACCTACTTCCTTTTAGCAGTAATAAGTAGTATTGACTATTTGTTCATACTACTGATCACACAAAATGAGTCACTGTATTACGTTCTTGAAAACCATAGTCTTCGTATAGATACTTCCCTTTGTAGATACAATTTATAAACAATAGGGGCTTGAAAGACTTTACAGCCATCTTCCATAAAAAATGAAGAAAATGTTACTATATAACAACTATCATAAAACAAGTTAAATTCAGTATTTAATAGTTTTATCTCTTTTTCTTTGGAACTTCTTTGGAAATGGACCGACTTTAGTTCAATAGTTGTCATCAACATAATGGGATCATTTTCTTCCCTAATTTAACATATTGACAATTAGTTTCCAAAGTGAGGTAGAAAATATTGCATAAACTATAGTCTTCAATTACTAGCTTTAGTATTTCACTAATCCCACGTGGTGTGCTAAAAATGATGAACAGGGCCATACTGGGAGGAAGGATGGACTAGAGAAAACAGCTCAAAAATCAATTTGGCAGGTGCCAAAGCATTCCAAACAACCAAAATACTATGAATTTCTTCAGTGTCTACTGTGTAAAATGTACTGTATTAGGTTCTAGATAAACAGAAATATGTGATATTCCCTGCTCTGAAAAAACTTACAGCCAGATAGGAATGAAACCCTTCCCCCTATAAGAACACAACAAAACAAACTCAGAAACTAAAAAAGAACTCTCTTAAAACAGTTATTTTAAAATGTAGGTAAATAATTTAATGAAAGAATGGCCATATTCCTTTAAACACATTTTAAGAGGCCATATACTTGTCTGATGTATGGACCTGAAATGGGACAAATTGTACCCCAAAATTAAGCATGAATTAAGCAAACTGAATGAAAAAAATTTCTCCTGACTTAACTCCCTTCCACTCATTTCCCTCTCCTACTCACTCTCCTGAAATTATTCCTATTTAAGGTATCTATTTAAATCTTTAACAGACATGAGAGGAAAAGTCTGTTGACAACAGGCAGACCTTTGCCATGGACCTGGGCAGGGGACTGTGCCCTCGGAGCCACCCGCTTTCTCCTGGGAGCCAATCCATTTTCTATTCTGTTCTCAAAACACTTTTTAAACAAGTTTGATGGAAAGTAATGCAAAGTCCCTGAAATGGAATTGCTTGAAAGAAGAAACAAAAGTAATTTTAGTTTATATGTATTAATGGATATATATATATATATATTATATATGTTAGCATTTAAAGACTAACAATCTGCAATATAGGCAGATGAGGAAACTGATGAAATAAATAATTTGTCCAAGGCCGCATAACTGGAATCAATGAGATTGAAATCCAGGTCTGAATGACTCTGATATCCAGGCCTTTCCCATCTGTCATGCTACCTCCCTGTAAGGGAACAAACATGAATCTTACCTTGCATGAACAATGGGCAACACTTAACATTTTTATAGAGTTTAGAATTCATTTCTTTACCTTATTCCCAAGTTCTCTACCTATACACATACATATCTTTCCATCAGAAAATAACATTTAAATTAATTACACCCATGCTTTCCAGTGGCAATTTGTGGACTCTTATGTTCTCAGGGGCTTCATATTTGCACAGTACTGTCTTCTTTCTTCTAGAAAGAAAAGGGAAGGATGACTAAATCAGAAAAATCCGTGTTGTACTGCACAGCTCCTGTGAGCCATTTAAAAATACTTAACTGACATTCGCTTGGAAATGTCTCCTTATAAGTCATATGCACACACACATGCATACACACACACACACACACACACAATCAGTTTGTCAGCTAACTGCCTGTGGTGAAAGTTAATGTTCTAATAAACTAGGTATTAACTGATGTAATGAGTGGTATCGTGTAGGTTATTGCCATTATAAACCATACTTAATGATTTAGAAATCAATAACATATTAAACAAAAGTTAGTGCTTCTGGAAGAGTACCTTGGCAAACAGTTGTTTTCCGACAGATTGTGACTGATTTTTCTGCTCCTTAGAAGATAGAACATGTTTTGCTCTCTTAGTACCTATTAAGAGTTTGTGTATAGGGAAAAATCATATATATATATATATTTTTTTTTTCAACTTGCATCAATAAGGTTGTTCAATTATAGATTTGGATGTAGGGAGAGGGAGAGTGACTCAAATCCAAACTCATAACTGTCTTCCTTTGCTTTCTCCACACACAAACTCTTTTACTGACTTAGGCTAAACAATTGACAAGTAGGGAGTATGGTGATACATTTGGGAGGTTTCTTTAAATGTGCACTCACTGGCCCCAGCAGTCAGGCAGAGTGCAAATCTGGTGAAAGTACTTTTCATGCTGAGGCTTTTTGTTTAACATTGCTATTTATAAACATCATCTTGAAGTTGCTGGTTAGAGAAAAGCAGATTTGCAGAAAACCTACTAGCAACTGTTCCCATGGCATGATCGTCCATATTGTTAGAATGTACTTCCCTACCTGAGCTTCTGGAGAGTCAAATTCTGTTCATAATTTTTTCAGTTTAGGAATAGCCAAGAAATATTTGTGAGGGTCATAAATGGAAAATAACATCATTCTGACTGAATGAGCCCACCGCCTGTATACAAAGTGTGCCAATTTTAATTGGAACCCCCCTCCCCACACCTTATGGCCCTTCATTCGGCATATCTCTATGGGTTTTATCGATACGTTATGTAAAAAACCCTCCTTTTACCTTGACTTTCTTCCTATTCATTACCTTGTGCTTTATAGCAAAAAGTTATTAGCGTGAATACATACCTTATTAATACACTTTGGGGGCAAAGTTGTGGTAAATACTTTGTAAAAGGATAAGAGATACAGTGTAATGTAGAATTAACAAAGTTTGGCTGGGAGACAGGAAACCTGTGCCATGCTTCTGAGTTTGTGATTAAATTACTGTGTAACCATGGGGAAATTACTAACATCCCTGGGCCTTAAAAATTTTCGTATGGGAAAAGAAGGAACTGGCTGAGAGCCCATCTAGGTCCTTCCAGGGTAACTTTATAGTCCAGTGATTACTGCACAATTTCTATGTGCTAGTCGCTATCTGAGCATTTTACCTTCTCATTTGATTCCCACAACACACTTGTAAGATAGGTGTCATCATCCCCATGTCACTCCTGGAAAGTCGAAGCAAAGAGAGAATAAAGGATGTGCCATGGACACAGCCTTCCAGTGGCTTGACTGTGACAGTATTCTAGTGACTACACTCTACTTCATACCAGAACCAAAACGTTATTATTGGACAAAGCTATTTTTCATCATCATCAAAGCTGCCTCCCAAGCATCCTGGGTTTAGAGTACCTGACAGATGGACAAACTTCATGAATATGGTGAGGAGTTTGGGTGCCAGTTGATAAACAGCCTCTTCTCTAAGTGTCCAGACCATCTCTCCTTCACTTCCCCATATCCCATTCCTCACTATCAATACCATCCATCCAGCAACAAAAGGGGAAATGCCTGGCACAGCCTTCTGGGATCCTATCCATCGTATGGCAGGTCTCTGTTCTGCCTGGACCCTGTAATACTGGTTGAGAAGTATATTAATTATTACCCCTGAGTTTACTCTCGTAGCTACCTTCCTTTTATCTGCAGGCCCAGGAAAGGATGATGTGAATTCTGCTCTAAGAAGATGTTGTTTTTTTCAAAGATCCTGGTTGCTGGTGAATGTTGATTTAGAGTTGATGTTAAATTTGGCTGAGCTTTTCCAAATCTGCTTCGCAAGCTCTTTGCCTGGGTTCTATCCCCTGTTATTTGGACTCCATCTGAGAACCTGGCCCCATACCCTACCTCTCTCTGAGCTCCTGACAGGGCAATGTCTTTAGGTTTGCCTGCTCTTCTTTCCAGCCTTATCTTCAGTACATATCTGACATTTCCTCCTCTTCAGATGACCAGGTTGTAAATCTACCCATTGTTTTATTTGCTCTATACATGACTTTGGCTTTCTCTGACCCAAAACCTCTTCTGATATTCAGTAGCATTTACTTGCTCTCTGGTGTGCTGGGCCAGTTTGAGGATCCTAAGTTCTATTTTACCTATTGGCTACAGGCCAATGAGGAATTGTTACCTGCGATGGGTTTGTGTAGGTGAGAAATTTTCTCAGTTTCCCACTGAGAAATGAGACACTCAAAAATGTTTTCCAGTGTTATTAGTGTTATATCTACTCCAACAAAGACCTTTCCTTCTTCTCTGGTCTCTCTCTATATTTATGTATATATATATTATATATATAAAAATAAATATATATTTATCAAGCTGCTGTCACTCTCCATCATACCATATACTTTACTTACTTATCTTGTTTATTTCCTATTTCTTAGAAGGTAAGTTCTATTAGGGCGGGAATTTTTTTCTCTTTTTCAAGAGCTTGAAATAAGGCCTAGCATAAGTAGGTCCTTGGAAAATAAAATGAACAGACCCAGCCCCTAATATCCTGCTGTCTTTAACCATTGATTTCCAAAAATTATCTACTATTAGTTTTGAAATGATACAAACCAAAGAAACTTGAGTAAGAAGAATTAGTTCGTGGTGCCAAAGTAGAAAATAAATTGACAATAAAGTTATACCCTGTAATAGAAGGGGTTGCGTTTGGTCAGAAAAGTAGGAAAGAGCTGATCCATGTGAACAGATAAATTGTGTGAGCTAGGGGGCTTGGGATGGGTGGGGTGAGGCCAGAGCACACCTCATCAATTGGCCTGTAAATAACCACACTCATCAGCTTTATAAATCTTTCCACACAAATGGCTTCATTTATATTTGAACCCCTTCCACCCTTTCTTGCAGGTTTATGTGAATGCTTTTGGGTGTACCTGCCTGTAGTATGAAACTCATTTACCTTCAGGAAGACCCTGGTCACTCAGACGGTGGCAGGTTGGTGGTGACTCATTCTGATGACTTGAACACCTCCTCCGAGCCTTTGAGGTGATCCAGAGGCTTCAGAAAAGCACATTTCTAATAAAGACTTCATTTGCTTACCTAGCAAGAGAAATAAATCACACGTACATATATGCCATGCATTTCTGTTGGGAAGACTAGATCTTAGGAGGCATGTGAATGAGGACGTGTACTTCCTCCCAGGCATTCCCCAGACAGGTTTCTTTTCTAAGGAATAATGCTGGAACCCAGGATTGCTCCAGGATCTGAAGCACCAGGAAGGTCTAGGCTGAACTCTTAGCAACTATGAACACAAGAGCCTGGTCTACTCATGGAATAAATTTCTAAAAAATGTCTCTAGGAATTCATCTTCTTCATCTTTGGACCGCTGGCTGGCCTTCACTTTGTTATTTTGACAAG
Source organism: Dasypus novemcinctus (assembly GCF_030445035.2). Taxonomy (NCBI): domain Eukaryota; kingdom Metazoa; phylum Chordata; class Mammalia; order Cingulata; family Dasypodidae; genus Dasypus; species Dasypus novemcinctus. The sequence goes on from NC_080704.1 coordinate 39,201,818, forward strand.
TCTGGGTCAAGTTTTAAATTCGTTCTCTGGAGCATCTTAGAATCCTGTCTTTTTTGAAAATTGATAATAAAAAAATGTTCTAGAAAGGAAAGACCAGAATGACCCGAGCCAATGGTGGAAATGATTCTTTGCATTTTCATACTGATTAAATGGCAATGTACTTACTTTTCAAAATGTGCTAGGGTAACTTAAATATCTAAATGTCTGATAAATTGGATATTTCCAGGACTGTTTTGGATTTCCAGAGGTGCTCTCTGGGCTTGTGTGTGTGTATCTGGGCAGTATAGCAGGTCGGCTTTTTATAAAAAAAGGACAAGATTGCACAAAGTTTTTCTCAATTATATAGATTATGAAAGAGATGATCAACACAACCTCGTTGTCTAATATATCAGAAAGCATTGTTTTTAATTAAATAAGTTAATAACTAATTAGGAGATGCCAGGGTATTATTTAATTTTTGGATATTGATGATTAGTAAAATCTGTTTTCTGCTGAATTTCTGTGTTAAATTTATTATTTACCATTGTTGTAGAAGTCAAAAGAGGTTCAATTATTTGTGTATAGAAAGGCCAGGACTCAGGAATAATTTTGGGAAGGAAAAAGGATTTATTTATGACCAGTGAGGCTTGGAGCTTCTCATTCAAAAATCCGAGCCCTGAACATGATTTTTGAGTTCTTTTTATACAGAGGAAGGGCCAAATATTTCTTTGTTTCAGTGCTCAATAAGCTTGAATTAGCGTATATCTTCCACATCCTAGGTAAGCTTTTAGCATGGACTTCATACATTCTAGATAAGGTTTTAGCACATTTGGTTTGCATTTTCCCTGAATACTTAAAGTTTATAGAGTTTGCATTGCTAAACTGTTTTTCCAGGACTGGAGTTGTTGTCATGGTTACCAAGGGCAGGGCTACAGTTCTCACTGTCCCAAACACACAGTTCAGGACACATGCAGCTCAGGTTACTAAGAGATGACTCCTCCCCCCCCCCCCGCCCCCAATAGCATACATCATTTCCCCACTTTATGCCAGCTTATCTTGCTAAGTTTTGGCATAATCATTGTTGGAGTTATGAGGTGGGTGGCTGTTCATTGTTTTGATTGATTATTTCACTTATTAATTTCCTAGTGAGGGCCCAAAGACAAAGGTCCTGGGTAACATCTGGGGTTTATCCTGTTTTCAGAAGAAGTTCTCATTCTGAACAGTAGAATCCTGGGGGTGGGGCCCCCTCAATAGTCATTCTGGGGGTTATTGGTGCTTACGTGGATTTTTTGTAAAGCTTTAGATTTATTTATTTATTTTATTTTACCCTTAGACAGTTTGCATTTTTAATTTTAAAGGGGTACTGAAGGGAGATGATTTTTTTTTGGTAACTATTTTCTGCTGGCCATGGGTTGTAGTCTTTACCTAACAAGGTGTAAAACCTTTGTTATTTTATTATGACTGGAGGAAGATGGATCTGGCATTTTATATGAAGCTGGATGAAATTTTATATGGTTAATAAAATGTTTACTTTGAAAGAAACAAACAATTAAAATTTTGGAATACCTGTTCTGTTTTTTTTTTTTAAAGAGGATGTTGGATTACAGAGGTAGACAAGGTTAGGTGCCTATAAAGATGGCACCCTTTGAAAAGTTGGTGGAGACAAGTATATATATATATATATATATATACTTTATTTATTTTTAGAGAAAAATTGTAATAGAGAACAGTATTAGGTTCTTAGCTTTGTTCTGAAGATGCATTTCAGGCTGTTTAATGATTGGCACTCATGTGCTCTATCAGGTGCTTTTGGTGAATTGGCACCTTTTGGGCAGTTGGTTTCATTCAGGATTAGTACACCAAGTTGGAAATTTTGGTTGTATTTTGGTTGCATTTAGGTTGTAATTGAATAATTTCTGGTAATTTTGGCTGTTTAATAGGTGACACATGACTAGCAAGCAAACCTCATTTTTACTACACAGTAGAGTAGTAGGGTGGCTGAGCCTGGCACCAATTAACCTGCTACCTGCAAGCCACTGGTGGCCCCATTGTTTTCAGCTAAGATCGCCACCTTATTTTATAGACATGTTTATTAACTATTTAGAAAATGAAGCTACCAGGAATTTAGCATGTTTAATGTACTTTTGTACCTGATTCAGAATAGAAAAGATAACGTTATAACTATTAGGCATATATTTAGAATAGGATAAAAATATAGCACTTAATATTAAGTAATGTATTACTTAATGCATAAGGATTCTGAGTTGCAATTAATAGTTTTAAGTTTTAGGTTTGTAATGCATTACATGTTATCTCTTCATGGGAGCAGGCCATAATGCCAATTGTATTTAAGCAGTATCCTGGCAATCATGGCTCCACTTAGCATGTTCTTCACACAGTGAGCAAGTTGCAGCATCGTTGACCCTAGAGAGAGTTTCCAGTATTTTACTGGCCCAGTGCACAGTGCTCTCTGGCACTATGGAACAGTGCCAGTTTGGAGGCGATATCCATTGTACACTTGGCTGTACCAAGCCATCATTGGCTGCTGCAGGAGCTTGAACCTGCAATATAGTTTCTGTTAACTTCAGGAGCATAATCAGAGGGGTGATATAGCAAACATTTTTTATATGAGGGGTTAGTGACCAGTCTAGCCAATAACTCACATGGAGAGGCAACCTGTAATGTATTCAAGGCCTGGTTTGAATGTACAAGAGAGTTTGACAATGTTAAAATTTACCCCTTGTTTTTATATATTTTTAAACATTTTTAATGCAACACATTATATATTAAATGACTTTGTTTATTTTTTTACACTTACCATGAAGATACTAGCAGGCATTTTACCTTAGTAGTAGAAGGAAAAAAACTATTTTTCATTGTTAAAATGAAAACGAAAGATTCCCAATAGAATTAAGATAACTTTTTATTACCATTTACTTAAATATGCACCTTGCGGTGACTTTCAGAAAGGTTTTATTATTACAAAGTTATTCTTTGCCATCGATAACAATCCAGGTTTTTAGTTAACAATGGCTTCTAGATCTAGAACTGTTTAAATGCTTCATTTTGGAAGATACTTTTACAAACTCTTTATATTGACCACAACCACATAAACTCATTACCTTACATTTAAATAAACTTATTAAATTACAATTACTAACCAAAGAAGTTTGTTTTATTCATTTAAGAAAGCATATTTGCAATTTTTTAGGTTAATTTTATTAACATGAACTTACAATGTTTATTACTCCAGAGATTTTGTACATATAATGTTAATTTATTTAATGGGTATTTTATAAATCAAGGGAGATTATACCCAAGATAAATAGAATTGAAACCATTATAGTTTATGCAAGGAATGTTTTTTTTTCTTTACAGGAAGCTAAAATCTCTTTTTTTTTTGTTTAACTTCTGAAACTGTGAATAATTTTAAAAGCATACTGACTACTAGGTTTTGAAATATATTGTAATTGCATAATTTATTTAATCATAATTTAGGAAGGATCTTTTTATAGCTTTTACGGACTTTTTACTTACTGAAATTTGGTAACAGAATTTTTAACCACCCTTATTTTAAGGCTGTTAAAAGATTTAAACTGGGGAATTACAGCGCAAACTGATTTTTAATTCCCCAGCCTGGAAGATAGTTTTAATCTGCCACACCTAGCCCCTCCCTCAAAACTCTTGCAAAGAGAAGGCCCTTTCCCAATAGTTCTTATAATCAGATTTTTATATGACCTTTCCATTCTGCTTAGTCTAATTTGGGCTCCAGGAATATTTGTTCACATATATAACTGCATATTTAATTTTTAATAATTTTAGTAGAGCTCTTTTAAGAATTTTCATTTGATAATTTTGATATTATTATCCCAATGTATGAAGATATACACTGAGCAAATAAGCAGACACAAAGAGAGTTAGATACAGAAACACAACTTATTGATGTTCCTTATAATTTGCATTATTTTATATACCATTTATTTTAATTTAGGTTCTAGAAATATATATTACTTATATAACTACATATTTAACCCTAACAATTTAAGCAAATAGGCAGACATGAATACTTTGACACAGAAACATAACTTAGCTACTTAAAACTTTTATTTTTTACAAAATAAGTGTGACTGCAAAGCATTTGAAAGTCTCCTAAAAAGTTTTTTCCTTAATTTGCATTATGACCATGCAGTTTTGCACAAGAATTTTGTTTCTTAACTAATGTCTTGTAACCAAAATGTTCCCAATGTCTTAACACAATTCTCTTTTGTTTCAGAACTTTATATTTTACCTTGAATTTATCAGAATTTTGGATGAGCAACAAGACTAATTATATGTATATTTACTGAGGCTATTGAAGCCTCAGGGAGACTGGTTTCTCTCATGAGTTGCCATGCTTAGGAACCTTGACAGTCAAGGCAGGAGGCCTCCTTCATTTCCCAGTCCTTGGAGATAAAAACAGCCCAGGGGACGTTCACTCCAGAGGGTCAAGAATTCCACCAGGCAGCAATTTAGTTTACACTTGGAATCATGAGACAAAGCAGGGTTACTAATACCAGTAGGACAGGAGACAGGGATGTTCCATGTCTGGTTTTCCCTGGGATTTAGGGGCAGAAGCTATTATAAAATAGCCATAAGCAAAGGCAAGGGGAGATGCTAGGCTTGAAGTGATCATAAACAACAGTAAGGTTAGTTTAGAATTTACACTAAAAAAAGCCAAACACAGATTTTAAAGTTGAGGTTTATCCTTTTCTTTTTTTTCTGCAGTTTTACAACCCTTACTGCTGACATTCCCAGCCAGGCCATCAAAAGGGCTATCAAGTGATTAGAGGTCTGTTGTTTTCAAGCAATGTCCTCCTTCCTTTAGACAAGTTTACAACTTTAAAACATTCCAACGCATTTTTACATGGACTCACAGGGAGAGAGATTCAGAAAAGCAGAACCTGGACAGAATGCAAATTTATTTTGACCTTTGACACCCTAGGGAGGGAACTTTATAGCATTTATTTTGATCCTGCTCTGTGTCCCCTTCACCTCCCCCCTTCCAGGTAGTGATTAAATAGGAATGTGGCTTATGAATAGAAGGTGTGGACTCAATGGGAAGGGGCAAGCCATACCCCCTTTCCAGCTTTCTGCTAATGTGGCTTGAGAGAACTTTTCAGATTTGGTGCCTTTCCCGAGGACCCCCTGTCCTGGCAGGACTATGATTCAAGTCACTGGCTCCACCAGCCACTGTGACTGGGCCAGTTCCAACACAGTCATGGACACAGACAGTTCCAGAGTTCTGGCAAATGGGGCCGACCCAGAAAGGCGAGACAGTAGAGCATGCGCACATGTGTTCACACTGCAGTTTTGCTTTAAAAACTACAATCGATTTACTTCTTTGCCAATGGCAAGGGAGGGTTCCAGTTTAACCAAATTTTACCACTTTACATAATTACACAGTTCTAACACTAGCATTGAGCTGACACAGACAGAAGCACAAAACTTATTAATCTGAATTACAAGTTGTATTGATGTGGGCTATGGGTGGAAGGCTCTTTGTCTCTTCAGAAATAACTAAGCTGTTTGACTTGTGAGTGTGGAAAGATAAGAGGCTGCAGTCCTGCCCTTAGGGAAAATGTCAAACAGGCTCCAGTCCCAGGAAATGTTTAACAAAGCAAGGGCTATAAACTTTAAGTATTTAGGGGAAATGCAAAAACCAAGGCTTATCTAGAATGTCTGGGGTCCTTGCTAAAAGCTTACCTAAGATGTGGAAGAGATATATGCTAATTGAAGCCTATTGAGAACTGAAACAAAGGGACCATTTGGCCTTTCCTCTCTGTATAAAAGACGTTTGAAAATCTTGTTCGGGGCTCGGGATTCAAACTGAAAGCTCCCGAGTCCGGCCGGCCGTCAATAAACCATTTTTTCCTTCTCAAAATCATTCCTGAGTCCTGGCCTCTCTATACTCAATTAATTGAACTTCTCTTAAATTCCACAACATTTTTGGCGACCACGAAGGGACAAAAATGAAGGCCAGAGACGGTAGCATTTTGCTGCCCCTTCCAAATCCCCGAGGAAGCCGGGAGGACTCGGGTGAACCCCAAATCTGGGCGCCCCTGGATTAAATTTAATCCAGAAAAGATGTGGGCTCCACCAGAATCTTCCCGACAAAATCGAGGGGCAATGGAAGGTCTGAAGAGAAAGATTCTGGGAACGAAAAAGAACTCCGAACATGGAAGAAGGTAAGACTCCCCGGGTGAGCACAGTCTGGAAGGCCCTAGCTTTAATTGCTAGGAAGGGGAGGCTGATCACCTCCCGAGAGAACCCTAGTAGCCCCAGAAGGCTGGGGGGAAGCCGTTCTCTCTAGGCTTGGGAAAAGGAGGAAAACCGGGGAAAAGCCCTGGTGTTTTGGGTTTGTCTAACTGCATGTTAGAATCTGGTACTGGTCTTATATCCACTAAAGGAGTGGAGTCTCGATTTTAATAGGAAGGGTATTTATAGGTTCAAGTCCTAATATCCTGGAAATTGGTCTAGATTAAGGGAAACAAAACTTGGTTACAGGAAAATGGATCGGCTTTTCTGGTGGAGCTTGGTCTGGATGTAAAGTTTAAACAGTGGAAAAGTCTAGCTGAAATCTTTTGTTATGGTGCTAATTTGTGAATGAATTCGCTTTATACCAAATGTTAAGTGTTCTGAGGTTTGTGATGGCTGTGGGGGGCAGCCGTGGTGAAAATAAATATATAAACTTGTGAGTCAGATTAGTGACCTTTGTGCTTCTGTCTGTGTCAGCTCAATGTTAGTGTTGGAGTTGTGTCCTTACATAAAGTAGAATTACAGCTGAGCTGGAGCCCTCCCTTGCCATTGGCAAGGGGGTGAAATGATTCTGGGGCAAAAGCTGAGGAGTCTGGATGTTTGCGGAGTCTAGATGTTTGTGCATGCTCTGCTGTCTTGTCTCTGGTCTGGCCCTTTGCCGGGGCTTGGAGGCCATCTGTGTCCGCGCCACGCACCCAAGTTTGTTGGGGATGTCCCAGTCAGGGTGGCTGGGTCCCTGGGAGAGTTGCCAAATTTGAGTAGGTTCTGTCTGCCCATTTTGGCTGAAAGCTGGAAAGGGGGGAGCGGCTTGCCCCTTTCCAGTGAGTCCACCCTTCTATTCATAAGCTGCATTCCTGTTTGTTGTGCACCCGACTGCCTGGAAGGGGGGGAAGTGAAGGGGGTGAAAAGCAGAATCAGAATAAATGCAGTAAAGTTCCCTCCTTAGGGTGTCAAAGCCAAAATACGTTTGCATTCTGCTCAGGTTCTTAGAAGGTATTGTAGTAACCTTAAGTGAGAGAATGTGTTCTGTGAAGGTAAAATCTGTCTTAAGGGCTTAAATAATTATAAAAGTTTTACAAAGCATTGTTTAAGGTATTTAAGTGGCTAATTGCAGAAAGTCATTATTTAACAAAACTGAATTGATAATAATAATAATAAAAGGCAATTTTATAACAAACTTTTTCGGCAGCCAATCTCCCCTGCCAACTTGCTTCCAAAAAAACTGTTTCTGGTATTACATGCTACTAAGTATTTAAAGTGAAGAAAAGTTCATTATTTTAACAAACTTGTTTAGTATTAATGGCAATTATATGTTGCAAGAAGTTTGCCTGGTAACTTAGTATGTGGGATATATAGAGTGTGTTTTTATTGTTAAGGCAACAGAAGATGATTTTGTCCTAAGATAAAATGATTGATTATTGGAAAGAGTAGAGTGTGGGACAGAACCTGAATGAATACTGAAAGTGTAGAAGGTTTGTGGAAGGGAAATTTTTATGATTAAATTGAGTAAGATCAATATACAAAGAAAATATTTTATCAATAGCTTCTTGTGCTTTAACCTCATCATATCCTCAATGTTTGAAGAAGAGTCTTACCTCTTTTAAAAGAACATTTTATGTTCTAGAAATCAAATCCTGAAAAGTAGCCTTTTATTTCAAACTAACTGCAAGAGATTTATTCTTTCACTTTAAAGGAAAAATTAAAGTAATGGTTAAGTTCATTTAATATGTTATAAGTTGAATGAAAGGTATTTAAAGGTGTTATAAAATTAATAGGTTTTTAAAAAAATTAATAGAAACTGTAACTAAGAGTTAAAATCATTTATAAATGCATTTATATTATAAAACAGTGGAAAGACAATAACTGAGATTATAGCTGGGTGAATTTAGCCTGAAACTATTATTTAAGTGTAAATTCTACACTAACCTTTCCTTTGTTTATGGTTACTTCAAGCCTAACCTCACCCTTTGCCTTTGCCTATGGTTATTTCATAATTGAGAAGAGCTGGGACATCACTGTCTCCTCTCCTGGTATTAGTAACCCTTTCTCTCATGAATTCAAGTGTAAACGAAATAAATTGCTGCCTGATAGAATAAGGTTAAATGGCCACTGGAGTTTTATTATCTCCAAAATCAAAAAGGGGGGTGGAGGGGGAGAAGTCTCCTGCCTTGACGGTCAGTGTTCCTAAGAGTGGCAATTCATGAGAGAAAGCAGTCTGTCTCCCTGAGGCTTCAAATAGCCTCAGTAAATATATATAAAATTAATCTTGTTGCTTATCCAAAATTCTGCTAATTTCAAAGTAAAATATAAAGTTCTAAAACAAAATGGTGCTAAGGCATTGAGAACATTTTGGTTATTACAATCCATTAAGTAAGAAAGAAAATTCTTGTGGTAAAGTGCATGGTCATAGTGCAAATTAAGAAGAGTTTCAAAAGTCTTTGAAAAGTTTAAAGTAAACTAAAGTCATGTTGTTGTGTCAAACTATTCATGTCTGCCTATTTGCTCAAATTGTTGAGGTTAAATATGCAGTTATATTTATAAATATTCTTAAAGCCCAAATTAAACTAAGCAGGATGGAAAAGTCATAGAAATCTGATTATGGAAACAATTGGAAAAGGGCCTCCTCTTTGCAAGAGCTTTTAAGGTAAGACTAGGTGTGGCAGATTAAACCTATCTACTAGGCTAGGGAATTAAGAATCAGTTTGCCTGGTAATTTCCCAGTTTAAACCTTTGTCAGCCATAAATTGCAAAAAAAAAAAAAAAAAACACAAAGATTAGGTTAATTTTCACATAAGGAAAATGTTGATGTAACCCGGCGGCCTGCTGCCTCAGTCTCCCACTCCTGGGTTGGACCGCAGTGGAGGAGACCAGTTTAGGCCAGTCCTATGGGCAGTGGAAGGATGCCCAAGAAGGAGCTAACTAAGTCGGTGCCATTTCAGCACTAAATTCTATTCCTTATTTGAAAAAGGGGGGGAGCAGGTAAAAACTAAAATGGTTGGAATGTGATAGAGGAAGCAGTTAAATCAAACTTTTGCGTGGGAAAGTTAAATCTCAGATAAGCTGTAACTTCTGAAGTATCCAATCTATGGAAAAACAGAGGAAGAGCTTGCATGCTAGGCTTAGGGGTATAAGTTGTGTCATTTTTCTTTGTTCAGGGCACCAGCCATATCTGGCTCTGCGCCCCTTCTTGCAAGATTGAGAATAAAGTATTTTCTTCTCCACAATCTGGTGAGCCTTATTTTCTTCCAGAAGATTTCTTTCCAACAAAATAAGGTAATTAGTGGCTCTATTAACAAATTTCAGTAAGTAAAGGAAAGTCCATAAAAACTATGGAGAGATCTTTCCTGGGTTATGATTTTAAAAAATTAAGTAATTGTGTAATGTGTTTTGAAACCTGGTAGTCAGTATGCATGTGTTTTAAAACCTGGTAGTCAGTTATGCTTTTAAATTAATAATTTTCATAACTTAAAGAAAAGAAGTTTTTAGCTTCCTGTAAGGGAAAAAGAGAACATTCCTTGCATAAACTATTATGGTTTCAATTTTATTTAACTTGAGTGTAATCTCCCATAGTTAATTTATAAACTAAATTAACATTATATGTACAAAATCTTTACAGTAATGAAAATTGTAAGTTCACATTGGTGAAATTAGGCTAAAGGAAAAAGATTGTAGATATGCTCTCTTAAATAAAGAGTAAATTTCTTTCATTGGTAATTGTAATTTAGTAAGTTTATTTAAACATGAGGTGGCTAGTCAATGTGGTTATAGTCAATTATAAAGAGTTTGTAAAACATCTTCCAAACTGAAAATGTTTAAATAATTCTAGTTGTAGAAGTCATTGTTAACTAAAGAAACTTAGATTGGTATTGGTAGCAGAAATAACTGTATGATAATAAACCTGTCTGAAGGCCACTGCAAAATACACATTTAAGTAAATGGTAATAAAAAGTTGTCTTGATTCTATTGGAAATATTTTGTTTTCATTCTAACAATGAAAATAATATTTTTCCTCTATTACTAAAGTAAAGTACCTACTGTTATCTTCGTAGTAAAATTGTGTAAGTAAATAGTCATTTGATATATGTATTGCGTTAAGTTGTTTAATATATATATAAAACAAGGAATAAACTTTAACATTGTCAAACTCTTGTGCATTCGAACCAGGCCTTGTATACATTACAGGTGGCCTCTCCATGTGAGTTATTGGCTAGGCTGGTCACTGACCCCTCAATTAAAAATATGTGCTATATCAGTCTCTGGTTCTGCTCCTGAAGTCGATGGAAACTATATTGCAGTTTCAAGCTCCTGCAGCCAATAATGACTCGGTACAGCCAAGTGTACAATGGATATCGCCTCCAGACTGGCACTGTTCCATGGTGCCAGAGAGCACTATGCACCAGGCTAGTAGAATACTGGAAAATCTCTGGAATACTGGAAGGATGCTGCAACTTGCTCACTGCGTTGAAGAACATGCTAAGTGGAGCCATGATACCAGGAGACTGTAAGTAAAACTTAAACACAATTGGCATTATGGCCTGCTCTCATGGAGAGATAACATGTAAAGTATTACAAACCTGAAACTCAAAACTAATAATTGCAACTCTGAATCCTTATGCATTAAGTAATACATTAGTTAATATTAAGTGCTGCACTTTTATCCTGTACTAAATATATGCCTAATAATTGTAATGTTATCTTTTCTATTTTGGATCAAGTGCAGAAGTATATTAGACATGTTAAATTCCTGGTAAAATCATTTTCTAAACAGTTAATAACATGTCTATAGAATAAGGTGGCAGTCTCAGCCAGTCTCAGTCAACTTCTATATTCTGCTGTACTCTGCTGTGTAGCAAAAGTGAGGCTTGCTTGCTGATGGTGAGTCACCTATTGAACAAGTCAAAATTGCTAGAAATTGTACAATGAAAACCAAGGTGTAAAAATCTTTATTCTGTAGTTCTGATCACTCCCACAGGTGAAAACTAAGAGTATTTCCAAATTAGTGTTCTAATCCTGAGTGAAGCCAGTTGCCCAAGGAGTACCAGTTCACCAGGAGCATCTGACAGAGCGAATGAGTGTCAATCATTGAACAGCTTGGAATGTGTCTTCAGACAAAGCTAAGTGTCTGTTGCAATTTCTCTCTAAAGATGGATAACTTAAAAAAGAATATATATGCTGTTCCCACCAGCTTTTAAGGAATGCCATCTTTATAGGCACCTAACCTTGTCTACCTCTGTAATCCAATGTGTCCTCTTTAAAAAACAGGTATTCCAAAATTTTAATTAAGTTTGTTTCTTTCAGAGTGAACATCTTATTAACCATATGAAAACTTCATCCAGCTTCGTACAAAATGCCAGATCCATCTTCCTCCAGTTAGAATAAATTAAGAGTTTTACACCTTATTAGGCAATGACTACAGCCCATGGCCAGCAGGAAGCAGTTACAGAAAAGAGATCGTCTCCCTTCAGCACCCCTTTTAAATTAAAGGTGTAAACTCTTTAAGAGTAAAAGAAAAGTAATAGATGGATCTGGAACCTGACTGGAAATCCACGTGAGTGCCAGTGGCAGCAGAATAACTGCAGGAGGCCCCTGCCCAAGATTCTGCTGTCCAGAATGAAAAGTTCTAAACTTCTAAAAACAGTCCTGGATGCTGTACTAAAGACTGATAAATAATCAATCAAAACAACAAACAGCCATCCACCTCATAGCTCCAACAATAATTATGCCAAAGCTTAGCAAGTTAATCTTTGGCAGAAAGGGGGGAATGATGTGGGCTATGGGTGGAAGGCTCTTTGTCTCTTCAGAAATAACTAAGCTGTTTGACTTGTGAGTGTGGAAAGATAAGAGGCTGCAGTCCTGCCCTTAGGGAAAATGTCAAACAGGCTCCAGTCCCAGGAAATGTTTAACAAAGCAAGGGCTATAAACTTTAAGTATTTAGGGGAAATGCAAAAACCAAGGCTTATCTAGAATGTCTGGGGTCCTTGCTAAAAGCTTACCTAAGATGTGGAAGAGATATATGCTAATTGAAGCCTATTGAGAACTGAAACAAAGGGACCATTTGGCCTTTCCTCTCTGTATAAAAGACGTTTGAAAATCTTGTTCGGGGCTCGGGATTCAAACTGAAAGCTCCCGAGTCCGGCCGGCCGTCAATAAACCATTTTTTCCTTCTCAAAATCATTCCTGAGTCCTGGCCTCTCTATACTCAATTAATTGAACTTCTCTTAAATTCCACAACAGTATATGTATTTTTTCTTCAGCATGGCTGCCCCTGCAGCCATTACAAATTTTAGAAAAAAAGAACACTTGACATTAACATCTGTTATAAAGTGAATTCATTCTCAATTCAGCACCATAAGAAAAGATTCCAGCTAGACCCTTTCACTGTTTAACTTTACACCCAGATGAAGCTTCACTAAAAGGCCAACTCATTTTCCTGTAACCAAGTTTTTAAAAATCCAGACCAATTTCCAGGATGTTAGGACTTGAACTTATAAACATCATTTTTTAATTATAATCAAGCCTTTACTATTTTAGTGGAGAGAAGGCCAGTCCCAAACTCTAACATGCAGTTAGACAAACCCCAAATACCAGGCTTTTTCCCTTTTTATTCTCTTTTAATTTTTTTTTCAGACCTAGAGAGAACGTCTTTCCCCCAAATTTCTGGAGGTACTGGGGCTCTCTCAGGAGGTGATCGGGCTCCTCTTCCTAGCAATTAAAGCTAGGGTTTTCCTGACTATGCTCCCTGGGGAGTCTTACCTTCCTCCATGTTTGGAGTCTTTTTCATTCCCAGGATTTTCTTTTCCAGACCTTCCATTGCCCTCGATTCTCATTAGGAAGATTCTGGTGGAGCCCACATCTTTTCTGGATTAAATGTAATCCAGGGGCGCTCAGATTGAGGTTCACTTGAGTCTTTCTGGCTTCCTCAGGGATCCTGGAAGGGGTAGTGAAATGCTCTTTCATCTGCAAATCCCAGACAAGCCCCCCAAAATGTTGTAGAGGTTGAGAGAGGTTCAGTTATTTGTGTATAGAAAGGCTAGGACTCAGGAATAATTTTGGGAAGGAAAAAGAATTTATTTACAACTGGCCAGGCTCAGAGATTCTCATACAAAAATCCGAGCCTTGAACACAATTTCCACATCCTAGGTAAGCTTTTAGCATGGACCTCATACATTCTAGATAAGGATTTAGCACATTTGGTTTGCATTTTCCCTGAATACTTAAAGTTTATATAATTTGCATTGCTAAACTGTTTTTCTGGGACTGGAGTTGTTGTCATGGTTACCAAGGGCAGGGCTACAGTTCTCACTGTCCCAAAAGCACAAATCAGGACACATACAGCTCAGCTTACGAAGAGATGAACAGTCCCCCACACCCATAGCCTACATCACCATGAGATACATTCTTTTATTTTACTTTTTAAGAATCAGGTTTATTGAGGTATAATTTACCATAGCCTGCATCACCATGAGATACATTCTTTTATTTTACTTTTTAAGAATCAGGTTTATTGAGGTATAATTTAGATACAGAATTCATCCTTTTCAGGTGATGAATTTCAACAAATGTACATAGTCATATAATTACCACCGTACCATAACATAAACATTTCCCAATAGTTTTCTACTACCTGTTATAGTCGATACCTGTACATCAATCCCTAGTCCCCTGAAAACCACTGAACTGATTTCCATTCCTATAGTTTTTTGCCCTTTTTCAGGATATTCTGTAATGCAGTCAGACAGTATGTTAGCTGGTTGTGTTTGACTCCCCTCAATTAACCTAAAGTATTTGAGATTCTTTCATATTGTTTCCTATAACAGTAGCCTGCTCCTGTGAAATGCTGAATAGTATTCCTTTGTTTGGACATATCTTAATAAGTTTATTCATTCACCGCTTGAATGACATTTGGGTTATTTCCAGTTTGGAGCTACTATGAACATTTTTTTTTACATTTTATTTTCTATATGCTAATATCTTTATTAACAAAGCTTAATCTAACAAAGTCTGGCCACAGCATGTTACTTCCCTTTGGAATTGATGAAATCAGAAAAGAAAATTAATTTTTACTATATACCAGCAAAAATAAATATTTAATTAATGTGGCCTTATTTGTTTATGATATCAAAAGTCTTTTTTTTTTCTTCCAGAATAAAGGTCCTGAGACAAAATCAGGATCTTAGAATGAAAATACACAATGTCTTCTAAAGCAATGTGCTCGCAAAATGCTACAGCAGACTGCTAGGCACACTTAGTGTAATAGAATTCAATGGTCACTGAAAAAGGAAATTTGAAACATGACCATAAACTTTTATGAAAATTTATAACAAGCCCTTAACCTAATTGACTTATCTGTTTCATAAAAACTGGAAGAGCAGTTGGATACAATTTATGATGAAACTTAGCAAAGTTTCTTTTTCCCTAAAGCAAACTTGTAAAATTTTCCCTTTGACACCTTTTTTCTATCTAATCCTCCTTTACTTGTTGAGGAGATAGTGAGTTCTTTCAGATTTTTGCTTAGGTGGTTGAATTCCAAACTGACTGGACTCTCTAGAGACCTGGTTCCTGTGCAGGGTTTTCCTGTCACTGGATCTATGACTCTTCCAACTTTGTAAATGATCTCAGCTAGTTCATGTTTCATATACTTTGTTCATGGAACAGATAATTCTTCAAGAAGCACAATATCCCCAGATGTGCACTGCTGAAGGGCATCATGAGCAAATTAAAATACTTTAATAAATAGTGATCCAGAACAAGTCTGGTCACTCTCACTTTAGCAGTTCTTTGCATTGCTGTCCCAATTACCTTTCCCATGATCCATTCGGCATGGATGGATGAGTGAGGTATTGACATTATGTGGCTTTGGCCACCTCTGGCAGCAGCAACCCCAGGAACCAGTTCACACTTGAGTTCAAATCTGTCCAGGGTTCGAATCTGTCCAGCCTGTTATTAACATTTGTGTAGAAGTCTGTATGAACATATGTTTTTATTTTTTTAGAGAGAACACCCAGGAGTGGGTCTTCCATTTATTTATTTATTTATTTATTTATTATTGCTAACTACTCCCACCCCTTGTTTTTGTTTCGTGCTTGCTCTCTGCTCTGTGTCCACTCACTGTGTGTTCTTCCATGTCTGCTTGTCTTTTTTCTTCTCATCTTTCTCTTTAGGAGGCACCGGTAACTGACCTCAGGACCTCCAGTGTGGGAGAGAGGCATTCAGTTGCTTGAATCACCTCAGCTCCCTGGTCTGCTGCATTTCTCACTGTCTCTCCTCTGCTTCTCACTTTGTTTTGTCATCTTGCTGTGCCAGCTCTCCATGGCATGGGCCAGCTTGCCTTCACCAGGAGGTCCTGGGAATCAAACCTGGGACCTCCCATATGGTAGACAGGAGCCCAATTGCTTGAGTCACATCTGCTTCCTTTTTTACTTTTAAATGAATTCATATATAAAATAAGATATAAAAAATCTATTTGTATGAAAGGGTCCATAATATTCACCATAAACATTTCATTCTTTTAAATGAGAAAAATTGATCCACTAGTTGGAAGAGCTAGGTTGTTACATGGACTAAGTCTTTCATTTGGGCAAGACTAGAATATATTTTGTATTTGATAGTTTGGTCTTTTCTGAAAATTCCCAGTGAAATAATTCAGAAATTTTAATGACATCTTTTAAAATTTAGGATTTTGCTTTTGTTTGTATATTATAGATATGATAAAATACTTTTATTTTAGAATTTCAATCCAATATTTTGAAAACCTTTGTAAAACAATGCATTTTCAAAATTTCTTTATAAAATGATAAAAACTTAACCACAATGTCTTCATTATAAGCAAAATTCCTTAAAATAAAATGTACTGTTGGGGTAAAAATATTAATTTGGTTTAATTACCCCTTAATACCACGTTGAAAATCAAAGTGTAGTGTTAAGAAACTTGAACAAGTGGAATAGATAATTTTTTTAATTAAAAAATTATTGCAGATATATTAATCTTCATGACAACTCTGTAGGAATTATCATTTAACCAACAAAGAACCTGGGAGGTTAAAAATGTTACCCAAGACCACAGACAAGAGCTGAAAACCAGGCAGTCAAGGGCCAAAATCCAGATCCTTTCAGTAGATAATTTTAGCATATCTCACCATCTTACATTTATTTTCTTGATTATCAAGGAGTCAACCCCACCCATGAATCCACAGGATCACAGGCCAGAGTGATTCTGGTCAGCCCTGTTGATTGTCCATGACTTCATTCCCTACCCCCAGCCTCTAGATTGAACCCCTTGGATACCTAGACAGGTCTAGGCCAGTCAGATGCTGTGTCCTAGGCAGCTGGATTGGGACTGAACTAAATTCTTTGTGTGGCTGGGTCTGAGTCATATATGCTCAGGGGCTGTGAGGCAGCCATTTTTCCACCATCCAACTGAGAAGCAGAGGATGCAATCTGCAAGAGGGAATGAAGCTGATGTGAAAGGGTACCGAGAAGAGAGATGGATATTCCTGAAGACTTTATCAGTCCTGGTTCCAGTCTGTTGTTTCTGATGGTTCCTTAGTACCGGAATGCAGTTTTCTCCTTGTGATCTGTGAAACATTCAGTGAGTGAAATTTTGGTTTAATAGAGCTTGATATGATTATCATTTGCTATCCAAGTGTTTCTAACTGCTAGAACCAGAAGTCTTCCACTAGTCTCCCACTAAATAACTAGGGGATTAGGTAAGACTCAAATTCTCTGGGCTCTGTCTGGGCTTGGTGAGTAAGAACACAGGATTTGGAGTTAGTTTAAACTGGCTTAAGATGAGAACCTACCACTTACCACTTCTGTTGTGAAGAGTTGTTTAATTTCTTTGCGATCAGTTTTCTGCACTGCAAAATGGAGATCATAATATCTTAGAGAATTTCATGAGAAAATATTTGTAAAACAAGAAGGATAATTATTATTGTATGGTAAAGACTCAATACATGGTGACCACTTTTTGTTATTACATATAATTCTATAATTTTTCCTTCTATCACTCCCTCCCTCACTTTTTCTCTTATTCCTTTCCACTACCATTTCATTATTCTCTGTGCTAAGCCTTATGCTGAAAATATTTCATCTCAATAAAGTGAAAAAGACCTATTCACCTAAAGAGCTAGAATTCTCATTAAGGAGACAGAATCATAAAGAGATAAGGCACCACTTTCCAAGTTCAATAACAAACATATGTTCAGGAGGACACTCATCCACAAGGTTGAGGAAGGATGTGGCCAATGCATAAAGAGCCCTTTCAGAGTTCCATTGCCAATGACAAGAGGAGATGTGGCATACAACTTGTGTATAGCAACAGCATTTCCTGACTTGAACATCTATAGAGTAAGTTCTTTATGATGTGCTTTTTGAAACTTAATGATTTGACCTTAGGGTCCTTGAGGTCAGACACCTTCTCATGGTGTCAAACTCCTGGGAAGAATTAGTCAGGGTGGTGGGAAACTGAGGTCCCTGACTGATTCCTTCTAAAAATGACAAAAGGTTACCACATGGTTGCAAGCAAGTGGCCAAATGGTCTGTGATAGGCTTCCTCTAACATCCTGTAGAAGTCACAATGATCTTTGCTGTTCGGAAGGTAAATATTTTCTTAATTTATAACCTAAGGTCTATATTCCAATGACTAGTGCACATTGTCCCACTTCAGAGAACTCTTATGCAGCATTCAAACATACCAGCAACATATGTTGAAAGATGGACTGCTCCTAATATGACCCACTTTTTACGTTTGCATTAGACTGTTCCACTCTATTATTCAAATCAAAATCAAGATGCATTTTGGAGGTCTTTTTAATAAAAACAAATAGCTTTTTTAGGGTCTTTCCCAAGTCAGAAGTATCTTGACATTCCTGTGAGCTTTCTTTCAAATATGCTGACATTGCTGCAGATTTATGTTTATGAAAACAGGCTTTATTTATTTATTTATTTTTTAAAAGAGTCAGTTCTTTTTTTTTTTTTAATTAATTTATTTAATTCCTTCCCTCCCCCCCCCCAGGTTGTCTGTTCTCTGTGTCTATTTGCTGAGTCTTGTTTCTTTGTCCGCTTCTGTTGTCGTCAGCAGCACGGGAAGTGTGGGCGGCGCCATTCCTGGGCAGGCTGCACTTTCTTTTGCGCTGGGCAGCTTCTCCTTACGGGGCGCACTCCTTGCGCGTGGGGCTCCCCTACGCGGGGGATACCCCTGCATGGTGGGGCACTCCTTGCGCGCATCAGCACTGCGCATGGGCCAGCTCCACACGGGTCAAGGAGGCCCGGGGTTTGAACCGCGGACCTCCCATGTGGTAGACGGACGCCCTAACCACTGGGCAAAGTCCATTTCCCAAAACAGGCTTTATTCACATCATGGTATGTATGTGTCTGTTCAGTTGTTTGTAGCAGCTGAGCATATCTAGTGCCCACCTTAGACTGCAGACAATAACTGTATCCACTGTTTTCTCAGTATAGACTGCCTAACACAGCTCTCTCCACACAATGGTTCTGGGGTGTTTCTGTGGATAGTAGCAGGTACTTGAGGGAAAGGACTTTGTCTTCCATGCAAGAGATTTGCTCCCCGAGAGCACTTTTGAAGATTATTCTGCATCTACTCACTGCTCAGTGAATATCGATTGACACAATTTCCTTAGAGCAAATTGGGGATAATCATTGGCTGCCTCTAAACCTGTATTTCTTCTAAAGGAGAAATTGAACTTTATTGAACCTGGGGCTTCATTCTTCACTATTCAGACTGTTTCTCTAAGTTGCTTCAATATTATTGGTTGTAACAGAAAAGTGGATGCCTGAGGCCTTGTGATGGCTAGGGTTATGTCAGTTAGTGAGGTCCTGGTGTCTCTTTCAGGTTTTTGAGGCCATTTGCTCTTCATGAAGCCAAGATTTAAAGTACTTTCTGGCTGCTTTTTTTTGTATGGCTCAGGGAAAGAACTACTCTTTTCCTTCTAACTTAGAGCTGATTCTATGAGTTCTGAGCCAAGCAATTCTTCTGAAAAATATGATTTAGTAAATTACCCATTTTTTTGTGGTAGCTGTTTCTATGGATGGTTGTTGAAACTGTACTGAAAGGATATGATTTATCCAACATTGAATAACAGCAAAACTTCTAGTTACGTGCTGGGAATTCAACAGTCAGAAAGACTGTGTCTCTGTCCTTTAGGTAGACCCTCTCAGAGTCTCTTGATACTATTCATCTTTATTGTGTTATGTAAAGGAAAATTGGCTGCCACTGACTGTGGTCACAATGTATCAACCAAGATAAAAAGAGACATTGAAGCCAAGACTCTAAAGAGAGATGATCTAATTTAAGATTAGTTACTCATTCTTCATTGAGCCCCTTCATTTGAGCCCTACAAAGGGCTCAGAAATAATATCAGAAATAATAATCCCAGATTAAGAGAGTTACAACTTTTTCATGTTCCCTTTCATGCCAAAATAGATACCATATCAAGGAACTAAGGATTCTCATCTTTAACCTATGATGCTCATTAATAATATTGTAAATCTATCACTTTCAACAACCATTCTAATATGCGTTATCTCAGGATCTTCAGAACAATGTTAGGAGCAATCAATGCTACTGGAATTTATTCTATTAATAATTGCGGGTGCTCAATTACAGGAAGGTTTCAAGGAAGAGGCAGAATCTGAATTCGCCCTTGTGGGAGGAAGGATGACATATTCATGAGTGCTTTTCTTTGAGAAGATCACATCTGTCTACCTTTTAGGTGTGTAGCTCCTGACACAGACCTGCCAACCAAGACAAGTACAGATATACAGACTGTACCCCTCTCTTCATACCCTTTCACCTTTCTCATTATGGATGTGCCATGCCATTATTTCTTATTATTATGAGTGTTATGCCCAGGACCTCTTCCCAAATGGTTCAATAAGAAGGCAGAGGGGTGGAATGGGTGCTTCCTAGACTGTGAGTCCAGAAGCTTAAGCTCCAGTCATTATTCAGAAATAGTTATGTGACTTTGTACTCATTAGATGTGTTAAAAAAATTGGGAGGATGGTTGACAAGATGATCACTCAGGTAGCTTCTAGGCTGAAGTCCTTAGGGTTATTTTTTAAGTGAACTATCTTCAGACTTTGCATCAATCAGGGTTCCAGGTGAAAGGAGAGGGCTCAAGCAGCCACTCAAGTTCATTACGTGTCACTTCATTAGTGAGAAACTTTAATGAACATCTGTAGAGGTCTGGACAGAGTTAAGGGAGCCCATAGGGAATACTGAGACACCCAAGGACCTGCAACAAGAGGAAGCCCTAACTACACCAGAAGGGAAAAGATATTTGGGCAGCTAGTTGGGAGTGAGACCTTGTGGTAGAGGGGCACAGCCACTGCCAGAGTTGCCCAAACTGCAAAGGTGTGGGAGGAATAAATTCCAAGACCACCTCCAAGTTCTTGCTGGCAACTCCAATTGGCCAAACCCAGTGGAATAGAGATGGCAGAGGAGTCCAGGGAATGCAGGCTACAGGTATCAGTCTCCCTGGCACAGGGCAGGCCACAAAAGGGCTGCCAGTGTGTCTGAGGGCAAATGGAACATTAGCTCATAGATCCCAAATCATGATACGGTTGTTCTTTTTGCAAAGTGACAGATTCCAGCTGCCGTTTATTAGTTTGTTTGTTTTTTGTTCATTTAAACAGCCTTTATTCCTACCTTTAATCACAAATGCTCTCTGGCAATCACTAGCGAATAGGCCAGTTTCTCTACAGATTTGAAAAACATTGTTCTTTATTTGGTGACTGGTTGAACATTATATGCTCTGGTTTAGGGCCATATTTTGTGGAAAGAACAAGATTTTATCAATAAAGTAGCTTTGGTAGTTCTCTTTAAATAGGTGATTGTAGAGAAATTATTACTTGGGTAATAAGTGTTTAGGGTTGAACTTCTTATAGGGGAAAACATTTAAGTGTTTGGAACTTTACAACTAGCATTATTCTATCTGAATTGCAAATGTAAACATGAAGAATAGAACACCTTGTTTTTAATATTTAGAAGAATCAATATAGTTCTATCTACTGGGAAGTATGTGTTAGAGACAGAGAGATAGAAAGAAAAAGAGAGAGACAGAGAGAGTGTGAGCTCTGCCCGCTGACATATACTATCAAAGGATTCTTTTTTGCTTCAAAAGAATAGACAAAACATCATCAAATGCTTAGGAAGCAAAATGCCATATTATACAATCTCACAAGTTTTATTTGATATACTGTCACCTTACATACCTACTTAAGAAGTTTGATGGGGGATTTTTTTTTTGTACCTAACTTGTGGGATCAGTTGCTCTGAGTTTCTTCCCTCCTCCCAAGATGGCTCCCTTATCTGTTTGCACATTGATTTTTTTTTTATTTTAATATATATACATATATTTTTTTAAAGATTTATTTATTTATTTAATTTCCCCCCCTTCCCTGGTTGTCTGTTCTTGGTGTCTATTTGCTGCGTCTTGTTTCTTGCACATTGATTTTGCTTGTTGTTTGCATGTTATTTTTGCTCGTTGTTTTTAGGAGTCACTGGGAACTGAACCTGGGACCTCTCGTGTGGGTGGCAGATGCTCAACTGCTAGAGCCACATCTGCTCCCTGCTCTGAGTTTTTACTTTATTATTATCCAAATTGTCTATTGACATGCCCAGATTTTGCTGAAGTTCTGAGCGGAATGCAGGAAGGTACAATGAGTCTGAAGTGCTATATCAGATCTAATTTAAGGTTTGATGTTAAATAAACCAGGGAATAAATATTGAATGAAGAAAGAATGTCACCTACAAACTCCAGGTTTTAGGATCTGTGCTCTTTTATTACCCAGTTAATTTTGAGATACGAAATAACCAATACATTTCCATCAAACATTGAAATACATGTACCTTTAAGCCTATATTTTAAAAATTTAATAAAGGATATCAGGTGGCTCATAAGTGCAAGCCCTCCGAGGGACCTGCATGGGATAATAGGACAAGTGGTTCCATCTGTAGTCGGAGATGAACACACAATTGACTTTTCAGTTTCCCCAAAGAATGTCATGCTGTGAAGAGCAGCTCAGCTGCCAAAAGGAAAGGCAGGGAGTCAATACAAGTGAGTCGTCCATAAACATGGATTTAGGGCAGCTGCACTGCAAGGTCCCTGTGAAGGGAAGGAAAACATGGGGCATGTCATGCAGGACATTGTGGAGCACGGGGTTGGAAAGAGATGCCTCAGGTGTCCTGTTTCTGTTCCTCACTCACAGGAGGTTGGGTCTATGATTTCGGATTCCCTTTAGGAGGTTTTTTTTTTGGGGGGGGGGGGGGGAAGTCCAGGGTGTCCATATCCCTGACTAACTACTCAATGCAAACAGAGGAAGGAAAGAGGCAATTTCTGCTCAAGTCCGTAGCAATCACTCCTTGCTGTGGTGGTTGTGAAGGTCTGATTTAGTCACACTGAAATCAGACCAGTAAGCAGTGGCCTAAGGAGGCATTGAAAGGGTGATCCTAGGACAGACTCCCTGCCCCCAAATACCTTCACCACTTATTCCCTTCAAATCCACCCTCACCTTACAACCCCCTCTGCCACCTGGATAAAGTCCTGCATTATTAACTCCTTTAAGGATTGGTACCCAGAGGTCCCTATTAACCTGTGGAGGTGTTAGCCACATGTGGCCACAGATCATGCGTCACAGATTTGTGGCCACAGATGGTCAGAGCATCCATTTGTTGAGATTGGAGCAACAATGAGCATATTGATTACTAAGTGTTGGGGATTGAATCATCATGCCCCCCACAAAAGTCATGTTCAGGCTTCAGCCCTTGGCCCCGTGAGTGAACCCATTTGCAAACAGGAACTTTGAAGATGTTACTAAATCTAAATCCACTGTGGCCAAAGTCCTTATAAGCCACAGAAGTTGGGCACAGGGAAGGAAGCCATGGGAGAAGCAAGAGGGCAGAAGTCAATGAACCCTGCAGGAGAAAGGAGAAGACATCACCAAGTGCACTGCCATTTGACAGAAAAGCCAAGGAACCACAAAGATTGTTGGGCAACCAGAACATACTGACCCCATGTGGAAGCAAGCCTTCTAGCCCCGGAAGCCATGAACCAATAAATTCCTGTGGTGAAGCCCAGCCATTATGTGGTATTTGTTTTAGCAGCTGGGAAAGGAAAACAGTGAGACACCAGCGAATAGAGGTGGACAGAAGAGGACCCAAGGCAGGAGGGTTGCGGTTGGAAGGGGCAGGCAGGGTGTTTTGCTTTGCCTCAGGGCAGCCAGGAGAATAAGACCCTCGGCTCTCAAGGGTTGAGTGGGATGCAGAGATCAGGACACAGCAGCTCCGTCGGGATGGGTCTCCCCGGCACTCCATCTGGGCCCAACTCTTCCCCACTGACGTCATTCACAGAGAGCCCAGTGCAGGCGTCTTTCTGAAACAGCCAGGAAAGGCGGGGTGCCATTTTGACCTTGTCTCTGAGTCAGTCACCTGCTGGGATTTCTTTGCCCTTTTGGTTTTTAATTCACTTCGATTCTGCTAAACTTGTGTTCTTTTGTGATGAGAATCTTCCCTCTCCTCTCAGGAGATGTTTGGGGATAATCAAACAGGTGTGAGGCCCCCCAAACTCATCTGCTTCAGTCACAGCCTGTGGCTTCTGTAAAAAGACCTCGTGGTGCCTGAGCAATCTGCCCCTGAGATGGCATGTGGTTGCCTTGGACTCCACTGCAAGGAGAAATTATGAAGCAAAGAAACACACCAGAATTGTCCTTTCCCGGGGGCATTTTGTTTGGTGGAGCAGAATGGAAAAGGAATATCTTTGAACTTCATGTATAGAACTAAATGGAGTCTTTTCAGATTATGACTTACCTGATAACCAGTCTTTTTTATCTTTTTTAGGTTGAGCAGAAAATATTGTCATGTAAACAGTGCATTTAAAAAAATGTTTACTATTAAAAATAACAATAAGAACGAGCTAATACTTTCACTGAAATGGCATTCTGCTCTGAACAGCCCTGTCACAGACTTATGAAATGTGGTTTTAGAATTAGTTAAATTGATATGGGTTAGAGGTATAAATATATAGTCTTTTCATTTACTACTGTGATTTATAAATGCTAATCTTCACTTGATTTTAAATGCAATTTCTTTTTCTGTTTCATTATATATATAATTTTTAAGGTTACTTATTTATAAATCAAAAGTAACAAATTTTTATTTAGCATCTGGATTTACAGATCCCTGAGTCTTCATTAATTCCTTGATTTACAAACAATGGACCAAAAGTCCCAGTTGATAGATGCAAACTCTCCTGCTGGATTTATACACCCTGACCAGCAGTCCTGCTGTAAATCATTGTCACATTTATAAATGTTCCCGTTAGTTAGAACTTTGGCTCTGTGATTAGAAAACACCTTCTATCTTCACTATTAAATTCTGATTTATCTTTTTAATATAGGTTTCTTTCTAATAATTTGTTACTACCAAGTGCTGATTTATTAGGATATTGTAATAAATTTTATAACATAAATTTTAAAGATTTTAAATTATGTACACCAGATTTTTGAAAGCTTGATGGCTGAAAAACAATTCTCAGAAGCAAGAAGAAAATTTTACACCCGGTGTCGGTGTCCTACAAAACAAAACACGGAATACTGGCCATAAGAGTGTTCATTTGACTTTACTTCCTGTACTGTCCTCCCACCCCTGCATTAAGACTTTTCTTTTTAAATAAGTGTGAGCATTTGCTAACTGGACCTGAGCAGACTTCCAAGGGCAGAGAAGTATTAGTGTTTGACCTGAATAGATTGCAGTGATTACTGTGTATTAAGCCCCTGGTTGAAGTTTGGGTTTTATCTTGGTTCTCACTTCCATCTGTGCTTTTCATCTGCTGGGGACACACTGGTGCATATTTGGACTTAAATCCCTGCTTGGGGAGCTCAGAGCACTTGTTGGACAGCCCGTTAATTACATGTTTGCTGAAGTTATTTACTGTTT
Source organism: Dasypus novemcinctus (assembly GCF_030445035.2). NCBI lineage: Eukaryota > Metazoa > Chordata > Mammalia > Cingulata > Dasypodidae > Dasypus > Dasypus novemcinctus. The sequence continues at coordinate 39,227,043 of NC_080704.1, forward strand.
CCCTGGCTAAGGGCTGAGGGATTTCTATTTGTCAGTTTTATGCTCTTGCCTACTGATGGCTGAACTATTGCCCACTGTCAGAGAGAATTGCTCCTGTAGGGGGATCAGGGTGATGCCTGAGGGCATTGAATAAGGATTAGCATTTTAGAATAATTGCATTCTAGGAGGTGTTACACACAATAAAGGGAAATGGATGCTTTTCTTGTTTATAATACCAAATTTAGCAGATCCATGTGGTTCACTTTTTTCTTTAGATTCATATTGCTCACATTTGTGTTTAACTCTCTCTCAGGGTGGTGGTATATATTGTTGCATGATGACGTTTACTGCAAAGGTTTTCTCGCTGAATTTCCAAGAGCTGAAAGCTATTTGAAGGGGGCAATTAAAGGTATAGATATTCTTTTGTATGAACTAAAAAAGAGTAGACAGCAATCCTTACCCTGTAGTTTCTACATAGCCCTTAGATTTATAGGAAGCTGGGAGATTTGGGGCAAGGAAAAATAACTTGTGGCCAATTTACCATACAGCAGTCAGGACTGACTGCAAAGCATTTTTTAAACAACAGAATTTCAAGAATAAAATAGTCTGTATGTTTTTCTTAAAGACCTCCTTTGGGACTATCCCTGAGCCAAGCTTTGGGATTAGCTTTGGGAACATGGAAGAACTAACACAATATTCTGCAAGTTCAACACCTGGTCTATGTCCTCAAGGGCACGTCAAGATAGCAAGGCAGGATTCAAACCCAAAATGGTAAATAAACAACACAAGATTTTTACTGGGACTTCTGAGGCTTCAGCTAGGTTCCCTCCTGAGTTGCAGTGTGAGCCACTGAAAGCCACATCAGTCTTTCAGGGCCTTAGTTCCTCCTCCTGAAATAGAGAAGACCTGATTGACAGATATTTATTGAGCAACTATTATTTGCCAGGCATGTGTAAACCATTGTGGAATGAGTTATCAACTTAGCCACAGTCCACCTTCTCAGAATTAAAGTCCAGAAGATAGAAATTTTTATAACTAACAAGGTCACAAATATATTAGAAAAGTTTGAGCAAACTGTATATAGGGAGGAAAAAAATCCCTAAAGTTCCTTTCAGCCCAAGAACACTAGTGATTGTACAAGAAATATTTATAAATTCATAAGGGATGAACATTATGTAGGATAATATTACTTATTCCATTACTCCATTCACGCACAAATGGCCTTAAGAACATAGTTCTCTCTCCTACTGTCACACTACTTTTGTGGAGTCATTTTATTAAACTAAATATGCGTTGCATAGGAGGAGTGGTTTCAAACAAGAAAGAGTGAGAAATTAAAAAAAAAGAGTTAAAAAGAAAATGAATTAAAAGAGAAGATGGATGCTATCTTTTATTTCTTTTTTTTTTGCAGACAAGAAAAATGACAGTGGTGCACCCTCACTGCTGTTTCAATACTGGTCACATCGATGTTACATTTTGAACTATGAATGAATTTGGCAGGGCAACCAAGGGCTTGAATTTCTACTTTGAAGAGAATTTCACGTGCTCAAAAGGAACAGGCGGTGAGATCCCCAAACAGCAGCACCTGGCTGAGAACTGTTGCCCTCTAGAGTGGGTCCTGGCATTATGTCACAGACCTGTCTTGAAGCAACACTCCCTTCCTCCTCACTTAAAGTTTGAGGTTGCCTTGTCTTCCTCATATTGTGCGGCACAGGATTCCTTGGTGCTTTCGGAATGCAGTTGAAAGGGATTTATCCCTTCAAACTTGAGTGTGTTCCAAAACTTGCTCATTGCATTGCCATGCTCACCACAGACTCATCCTAATTATAATATTTAAGGACACAATTTGTGATTGTTCTGAGCCACTAGAGCAAATTAAAGAACCAAATGGTTTCCCAATGACAATTTACTGAGGGTAAAAACAGTTCTTTCTTCACCTTAAATTAGGAGACTTCTAAGTAAAAATGAAAGAAAATGATGTTATATCTAAAGTTCTCCTTCTGGACCAGTCTCTAATTAAGACCTCAATTGCACATGGGCATTTAAAGTACTTATTTCCTTCACATCCAATATCATCATCCTGCCTTATTTTACACATTCAATGCATTTATTAGGCATGAGGGCTTTGAACATAATCATGCAAATATAAGCATCAAAACATAATTACCAAAATGATTAAAAAATACCAATTCAGCAGGCAAATGACCTCTTTGAATAAAGGAACAATATTAGCTAATAAAGCTGCCAAGTGGTTGTGACAAATTCACTGCTTTCTGCAAATCTAAGAAGAGAATGGGCATTTTAAATTATTCATTACACTGATGCTAAGGAAAAAATAAATTAAGGGTATCTTATTTTATGAGAATTTAATTTAATTTATACGCTGTTCTTCTCTGCTACTTTCCCCCTGATGTTTAACTATAGATCTTTGTGAAAAATAGCAGCTTTCTCTCTTCCATTAGCCTCTCTTCCTTTCACTGCCATCTATCTAATGCACCCTACACCTGGGCTAGTATCATCAGACTCATTTCAATTCAGGGCCATGATTCTACTGATGGACGACAAGACAAGACAGAATGATGTCCACCTTCGGATAAGATGGCACAGACATATGGTTTGGATTTGGATATGTCTTGTTCAACATTTGAATAAGTGAGTTAAAAGAATTCAAGAAAATGATGTATGTTTGTTAAATACATGAATGATGCAGAAATGGGAGAGTCAGGTAATACGATAGATGACAGAATCCAGTGTCAAAAAGATCTTGCCAAGCTGGAAATAAGAGCTAAAATGAGCAAGGTGATGCACTTATATTCTACAAGGCTACATATAAAATCTTTCAGTCAGGCTAAAAAATATCAATTGTATATACATAAACAGGTTGGGGGGAACCTAGATAAGGGGTAGTCTATGTTAGAAAACACCAACAGTAGTGGTGGCGGCAGCGGCAACAGTAGCAAAAACCAACCTGGAATCTTAGCTGACTTTAAGCTCAATATGAGCCCTTGGTTTCAAGTCCACCGCCATGAAATTCAATTTTGGAAAAGGTGATGAAGTTGCCTTTGGGGCATGAAATGCATTCTAGAAATGTTCTAGTAGGATGTTCTTGCATTTCTTTTGATATATGACCTCTTGGATTACGCATACCTTATTTGTGGCATGAGAAACCAGCGGCATTGAATATAAAAATGCAAGAAATTAGCCCAGAAAATTCTGGTTATCTCTCTCTTTTCCATAGCTTTCTCATTTATTGAAATGCCTCACATTGCTCATCTAAAATTGGAACTAATATTAGCCAGCTTCAAGGGATGCAGGGCTAAATTTGATAAGATAAAATTGTGTTAAAAGCCAAAGCACTGCCTTTGTTTCCTAGGGTTGCTATAACAAGGTGCCAAAACTAGAAGGCTTAAAACAACAGAATCTTATTGTCTCACAGTCTGGAAGGTAGAAGTCTGAAATCAAGGTGTTGGCAGGATCACGCTCTCTCAGAAACCTATAAGGGAAACTCTTTCTTTGTCTCTCCTAGCCTCTGGTGTTTGAGAGCCATCTGATGTGGGCTATGGGTGGAAGGCTCTTTGTCTCTTCAGAGATAACCTAAGCTGAAGGCTGTGGGTGTGGAACAGTAAGAGGCTGCAGTCCTGCCCTTAGGGACAATGACTACAGGCTCCAGTCCCAGGAAACAGTTTAACAATGCAAGGGCTATAAACTTTAAGTATTTAGGGGAAATGCAAAAAGTAAATATGCTAAAAGCTTATCTAGAATGTCTGGAGTCCATGCTAAAAGCTTACCTAAGATGTGGAAGATAGATATGCTAATTGAAGCCTATTGAGAACTGAAACAAAGCGACCATTTGGCCTTTTACCTCGTGGTATAAAAGACATTTGAAAATCTTGTTCAGGGCTCGGGATTCAAACAGAAAGCTCCCGAGTCTGGCTGGCCGTCAATAAACCATTTTTCCTTCTCAAAATCATTCCTGAGTCCTGGCCTCTCTATACTCAAATAATTGAACTTCTCTCTAATTCCACAACGTTTTTGGTGACTCTGGCAGGACAACAAATGAAGGCCAGAGACGGTAGCATTTTGCTGCCCCTTCCAAATCCCCGAGGAAGCCGGGAGGACTCAGGTGAACCCCAAATCTGGGCGCCCCTGGATTAAATTTAATCCAGAAAAGATGTGGGCTCCACCAGAATCTTCCCGACAAAAATCGAGGGCAATGGAAGGTCTGAAGAGAAAGATTCTGGGAACGAAAAAGAACTCCGAACATGGAAGAAGGTAAGACTCCCCGGGTGAGCACAGTCTGGAAGGCCCTAGCTTTAATTGCTAGGAAAGGGAGGCTGATCACCTCCCGAGAGAACCCTAGTAGCCCCAGAAGGCTGGGGGGAAGCCGTTCTCTCTAGGCTTGGGAAAAGGAGAAAAACCGGGGAAAGGCCCTGGTGTTTTGGGTTTGTCTAACTGCATGCTAGAATCTGGTACTGGTCTTATATCCACTAAAGGAGTGGAGTCTCGATTTTAATAGGAAAGGCTATTTATAGGTTCAAGTCCTAATGTCCTGGAAATTGGTCTAGATTAAGGAAAACAAAACTTGGTTACAGGAAAATGGATCGGCTTTTCTGGTGGAGCTTGGTCTGGGTGTAAAGTTTAAACAGTGGAAAAGTCCAGCTGAAATCTTTTGTTATGGTGCTAATTTGTGAATGAATTCACTTTATACCAAATGTTAAGTGTTCTGAGGTTTGTGATGGCTGTGGGGGCAGCCATGGTGAAAATAAATATATAAACTTGTGAGTCAGATTAGTGACCTTTGTGCTTCTGTCTGTGTCAGCTCAATGCTAGTGTTGGAGTTGTGTCCTTATGTAAAGTAGAATTACAGCTGAGCTGGAGCCCTCCCTTGCCATTGGCAAGGGGGTGAAATGATTCTGGGGCAGAAGCTGAGGAGTCTGGATGTTTGCAGAGTCTAGATGTTTGTGCATGCTCTGCTGTCTTGTCTCTGGTTTGGCCCTTTGCCGGGGCTTGGAGGCCATCTGTGTCCGCGCCACGCACCCAAGTTTGTTGGGGATGTCCCAGTCAGGGTGGCTGGGTCCCTGTGAGAGTTGTCAAATTTGAGTAGGTTCTGTCTGCCCATTTTGGCTGAAAGCTGGAAAGGGGGGAGCGGCTTGCCGCTTTCCAGTGAGTCCACCCTTCTATTCATAAGCCGCATTCCTGTTTGTTGTGCACCCGACTGCCTGGAAGGGGGGGGGAAGTGAAGGGGGTGAAAAGCAGAATCAGAATAAATGCAGCAAAGTTCCCTCCTTAGGGTGTCAAAGCCAAAATACCTTTGCATTCTGCCCAGGTTCTTAGAAGGTATTGTAGTAACTTTAAGTAAGAGAATGTGTTCTGTGAAGGTAAAATTTGTCTCAAGGGTATAAATAATTATAAAAGTTTTACAAAGCATTGTTTAAATTAAGGTATTTAAATGGCTAATTGCAGAAGGTCATTATTTAACAAAAACTGTTTCTGGTATTACATGCTACTAAGTATTTAAAGTGAAAAAAAGTTCATTATTTTAACAAACTTGTTTAGTATTAATGGCAATTATATGTTGTAAGAAGTTTGCCTGGTAACTTAGTATGTGGGATATATGGAGTGTGTTTTTATTGTTAAGGAAACAGAAGATGATTTTGTCCTAAGATAAAATGATTGATTATTGGAAAGAGTAGAGTGTGGGACAGAACCTGAATGAATACTGAAAGTGTAGAAGGTTTGTGGAAGGACAACTTTTATGATTAAAATTGAGTAAGATCAATATACAAAGAAAATCTTTTATCAATAGCTTCTTGTGCTTTAACCTCATCATTTCCTCAGTGTTTGAAGAAGAGTCTTACCTCTTTTAAAAGAACATTTATGTTCTAGAAATCAAATCCTGAAAAGTAGCCTTTTATTTCAAACTAACTGCAAGAGATTTATTCTTTTACTTTAAAGGAAAAATTAAAGTAATGGTTAAGTTCATTTAATATGTTATAAGTCGAATGAAAGGTATTTAAAGGTGTTATAAAATTAATAAGTTTTTTTAAAAAAATTAATAAAAACTGTAACTAAGAGTTAAAATTTTTATAAATGCATTTATATTATAAAACAGTGGAAAGACAATAACTGAAATTATAGCTGGGTGAATTTAGCCTGAAACATTTAAGTGTAAATTCTAAACTAACCTTTCCTTTGTTTACGGTTACTTCAAGCCTAACCTCACCCTTTGCCTTTGCCTATGGTTATTTCATAATTGAGAAGAGCTGGGACATCACTGTCTCCTCTCCTGGTATTAGTAACCCTTTCTCTCATGAATTCAAGTGTAAACTAAATAAATGGCTGCCTGATGGAATAAGGTTAAATGACCACTGGAGTTTTATTATCTCCAAAATCAAAAAGGGGGGTGGAGGGGGAAAAGGCTCCTGCCTTGATGGTCAATGTTCCTAAGAGTGGCAATTCATGAGAGAAAGCAGTCTGTCTCCCTGAGGCTTCAAATAGCCTCAGTAAATATATATAAAATTAATCTTGTTGCTTATCCAAAATTCTGCTAATTTCAAAGTAAAATATAAAGTTCTAAAACAAAATGATGCTAAGGCATTGAGAACATTTTGGTTATTACAATCCATTAAGTGAGAAGGAAAATTCTTGTGGTAAACTGCATGGTCATAGTGCAAATTAAGGAAAGTTTCAAAAGTCTTTGAAATGTTTTGCAGTCACACTTGTTTTGTAAGAATTAGAAGTTTAAAGTAACTAAAGTCATGTTGTTGTGTCAAACTATTCATGTCTGCCTATTTGCTCAAATTGTTGAGGTTAAATATGCAGTTATAAGTAATATATATTTCGGGACCCCAAATTAAGCTAAACAGTATATAAAATAATGTAAATTATAAAAAATATCAATGAGTTTTGTTTCTGTGTCTTAACTCTTTGTGTCTGCCCATTTGCTCAGTGTATGTCTTCATACATCAGGATAATAATATCAAATTAACAAATGAAAATTCTTAAAAGAGCTCTATTCAAATTGTTAATTGAATATGCAGTTATATATGTAAATAAATATTCTTAAAGCCCAAATTAAACTAAGCAGGATGAAAAAGTCATAGAAATCTGATTATAGAAACAATTGGGAAAGGGTCTCCTCTTTGCAAGAGCTTTAAAGGCAACACTAGGTGTAGCAGATCAAATCTATCTACTAGGCTAGGGAATTAAGAATCAGTTTGCCTGGTAATTTCCCAGTTTAAACCTTTTGTCAGCCATAAAATGCAAAAAAAACAAAGATTAGGTTAATTTTCACATAAGAAAATGTTGATGTAACCTGGCGGCCTGCTGCCTCAGTCTCCCACTCCCGGGTTGGACAGCAGTGGAGGAGACCAATTTAGGCCAGTCCTATGGACAGTGGAAGGATGCCCAAGAAGGAGCTAAGTCGGTGCCATTTCAGCACTAAATTCTATTCCTTATTTGACCAAGGGGGGAGCAGGTAAAAACTAAAATGGTTGGAATGTGATAGAGGAAGCAGTTAAATCAAACTTTTGCGTGGGAAGGTTAAATCTCAGATAAGCTGTAACTTCTGAAGTATCCAATCTATGGAAAAACAGAGGAAGAGCTTGCATGCTAGGCTTAGGGGTATAAATTGTGTCATTTTCCTTTGTTCGTGGCACCAGCCATATCTGGCTCTGTACCCCTTCTTGCAAGATTGAGAATAAATTATTTTCTTCTCCATAATCTGGTGAGCCTTATTTTCTTCCAGAAGATTTCTTTCCAACAAAATAAAGGTAATTAGTGGCTCTATTAACATATTTCAGTAAGTAAAGGAAAGTCCATAAAAACTATGGAGAGATCTTTCCTGGGTTATGATTTTTAAAAAAAATTAAGTAATTGTGTAGTGTGTTTTAAAACCTGGTAGTCAGTATGCATGTGTTTTAAAACCTAGTAGTCAGTATGCTTTTAAATTAATAATTTTCATAACTTTAAGAAAAGAAGTCTTTAGCTTCCTGTAAGGGAAAAAGAGAACATTCCTTGCATAAACTATTATGGTTTCAATTTTATTTAACTTGAGTGTAATCTCCCATAGTTAATTTATAAACTAAATTAACATTATGTACGAAATCTTTAGAGTAATGAAAATTGTAAGTTCACATTGGTGAAATAAGGCTAAAAAAAAAAAAGAGAGATTGTAGATATGCTCTCTTAAATAAAGAGTAAATTTCTTTGGTAATTGTAATTTAATAAGTTTATTTAAACATGAGGTGTCTAGTCAACGTGGTTATAGTCAATTATAAGGAATTTGTAAAACATCTGCCAAACTGAAAATGTTTCAATAGTTCTAGTTCTAGAGAAGTCATTGTTAACTAAAACTTAGATTGGTATTGGTAGCAGAAATAACTTAATGATAATAAAACCTGTCTGAAGGCCACCGCAAAGTACATATTTAAGTAAATGGTAATAAAAAGTTATCTTGATTATATTGGAAGTCTTCTGTTTTCATTTTAACAATGAAAAATATTTTTTCCTTTATTATTAAAGTAAAGTACCTACTGTTATCTTCAGAGTAAAATTGTGTAAGTAAACAGTCATTTGATATATGTGTTGCGTTAAGTTGTTTAAAATCTATATAAAAACAAGGAATAAACTTTAACATTGTCAAACTCTTATGCATTCAAACCAGGCCTTGAATACATTACAGTTGGCCTCTCCATGTGAGTTATTGGCTAGGCTGGTCACTGGACCCCTCAATTAAAATATGTGCTGTATCAGTCTCTGGTTCTGCTCCTGAAGTCGATGGAAACTATATTGCAGTTTCAAGCTCCTGCAGCAGCCAATAATGACTCGGTACAGCCAAGTGTACAATGGATATCGCCTCCAGACTGGCACTGTTCCATAGTGCCAGAGAGCACTATGCACCAGGCTAGTGGAATACTGGAAAATCTCTCTAAGATGAAGGATGCTGCAACTTGCTCACTGCATTGAAGAACATGCTAAGTGGAGCCATGATACCAGGATACTGTAAGTGAACTTAAACACAATTGGCATTATGGCCTGCTCTCATGGAGAGATAACATGTAAGGTATTACAAACCTGAAACTCAAAACTAATAATTGCAACTCTGAATCCTTATGCATTAAGTAATACATTAGTTAATATTAAGTGCTGTACTTTTATCCTGTACTAAATATATGCCTAATAATTGTAATGTTATCTTTTCTATTTTGGATCAAGTGCAGAAGTATATTAGACATGTTAAATTACTGGTAAAATCATTTTCTAAACAATTAATAACATGTCTATAAAATAAGGTGGCAGTCTCAGCCAGTCTCAGTCAACTTCTATATTCTGCTCTACTCTGCTGTGTAGCAAAAGTGAGGCTTGCTTGCTGATGGTGAGTCACCTATTGAACAAGTCAAAATTGCTAGAAATTGTACAATGAAAACCAAGGTGTAAAAATCTTTATTCTGTAGTTCTGATCACTCCCACAGGTGAAAACTAAGAGTATTTCCAAATTAGTGTTCTAATCCTGAGTGAAGCCAGTTGCCCAAGGAGTGCCAGTTCACCAGGAGCATCTGACAGAGCGAATGAGTGTCAATATTGAACAGCTTGGAATGTGTCTTCAGACAAAGCTAAGTGTCTGTTGCAATTTCTCTAAAGATGGATAACTTAAAAAAGAATATATATGCTGTTCCCACCAGCTTTTAAGAAGGAGTGCCATCTTTATAGGCACCTAAACTTGTCTACCTCTGTAATCCAATGTGTCCTCTTTTAAAAATGGGTATTCCAAATTTTTAATTAAGTTTGTTTCTTTCAGAGTGAACATCTTATTAACCATATGAAAACTTCATCCAACTTCGTACAAAATGCCAGATCCATCTTCCTCCAGTTAAAATAAATTAATAAGAGTTTTACACCTTATTAGACAATGACTACAGCCCATGGCCAGCAGGAAGCAGTTACAGAAAAGAGATCGTCTCCCTTCAGCACCCCTTTTAAATTAAAGGTGTAAACTCTTTAAGAGTAAAATAAAAGTAATAGATGGATCTGGAACCTGACTGGAAATCCACGTGAGTGCCAGTGGCAGCAGAATAACTGCAGGAGGCCCCTGCCCAAGATTCTGCTGTCCAGAATGAAAAGTTCTAAACTTCTAAAAACAGTCCTGGATGCTGTACTAAAGACTGATAAATAATCAATCAAAACAACAAACAGCCATCCACCTCATAGCTCCAAGAATAATTATGCCAAAGCTTAACAAGTTAAACTTTGGCAAAAAGGGGGGAATGATGTGGGCTATGGGTGGAAGGCTCTTTGTCTCTTCAGAGATAACCTAAGCTGAAGGCTGTGGGTGTGGAACAGTAAGAGGCTGCAGTCCTGCCCTTAGGGACAATGGCAACAGGCTCCAGTCCCAGGAAACAGTTTAACAATGCAAGGGCTATAAACTTTAAGTATTTAGGGGAAATGCAAAAAGTAAATATGCTAAAAGCTTATCTAGAATGTCTGGAGTCCATGCTAAAAGCTTACCTAAGATGTGGAAGATAGATATGCTAATTGAAGCCTATTGAGAACTGAAACAAAGCGACCATTTGGCCTTTTACCTCGTGGTATAAAAGACATTTGAAAATCTTGTTCAGGGCTCGGGATTCAAACAGAAAGCTCCCGAGTCTGGCCGGCCGTCAATAAACCATTTTTCCTTCTCAAAATCATTCCTGAGTCCTGGCCTCTCTATACTCAAATAATTGAACTTCTCTCTAATTCACAACACATCCTTGGTGTTCCTTGACTTTTAGATGTATCACTCTGCCTCCCTCATCTTCACACGGTGTTCTTCTGATTGTGTCTTTTTCTCCCCTTTCTATAAGGACAACAGTCATATTGGATTAAAGGCCCACTCTATTGCAGTATAACCTCATTTAACTTAACTAAACCCATTTGCAATCATCCTCTTTCCAAATGACATCACATTCTCAGGTCTCGGAGGTGAGGACTTTTCAACAGATCTTTTTGGGGGACACGATTCAACCCAAAGCAATTACTACCCAATGTCAATTTTAAATCATGTCTTTACAAAGAGTTTTCCTTAGTGGTGGCATATAAGCATTTTAGCACACTTAGGAAAACAGGATTTGAACATTCTCATATACTATTGGGAGAATAAACTCTGGCACAGGCAACTTGTACATATCCTTCAAGTTTTCAGTGCCCATGTTTTTGATGAAGTAATTCCATTTCTATTAATATTTCCTATTGGATTATTCAAATATGTTCACAAAGGTATGTGCAGAAAGGCTATATATCCTTGCATTTTCATAAGAATAAAACATTGGGCAAAATCTAAATGTTCATTAATAAGGAAATGGCTCATATTTTTTAATGTTATGGTATATAATACTATGGAATACTATGCAGTTACTAAAAAGAATTACGTATACTGACAAGATATCCATAAAAGAAACATGTCACATCATATATACAATGGATTCAATTTGTGAAAAAATAATTTTGAGTTATGAAATATGTACATGTGTATATATATACACATGTAGATAAGAAATGATCATCTACAGGGATCTCACATTTTGCACATCTTGTTTCAGCTTTTGATCTGGATTTTCAAGGATATTTATATGGCAGTCAGCCTTGGAAGATAAAAATAGTGTCTCCCTCTGGGGGGCACTGTCCAGGATGATTTGTGTCTAAGATAATGAAGATAATACTTCCCTTGGGGGCAAAGTTTGGACAGGTTTGCCAGCAGCTGCCTTTAAAATAGCACAGTTTCCTAAAGTCAGCTTTCTTCATGCATTCACAGGTTACCTTTTGCTGCCTTTGTATGCAGGTGTTTGGGGAGGGAGTAGCTATCATTGAGGTGATAAAGGAGGTAAATCCTGTAATACCAGCAGCTTCATGAACAGCTATCACTTTGACTTTGCCTGTTTCTATCCAGAGGGCAGAATGAGGAGCAATCACTGAGTAGAAATTACAAAGAAAATAGAGGTAGAATTTGGATCAAAAAAAGGAGAAATTTCCAAATGTTAAGACAAGTGAATAGTCAGTTTCCCCATTAGCAAATCGCTGTCGATCTTTATGAAACATTCAAGGTCCTCTGCCTTCATTACTCCCTCTTCAATACAGTGGAATCAAGGTAATTAGTGTGTACATGCAGTGGGTAAGGGTCCTCATGGGGGGGGGGGTGAACTCTTATTGGGTCCAGTGTTCTGAGTGTTTAAAGGGCCTGCTCAAATAGACTCCATTCCTCTTTCTCCCGCACCTGCTCTCTCCCTTCCCACCCATATGGTCTGGCCTCATCTGGGCAGCTCTGGCTGTCTCTTTTATCTCTTCAGGTGTCTTTTCCTGTTCAGAGAAATGGGGTCCTGGTACCATAATTTAACTGGAAAAGTGGGTACAGCCTTTTGTTCAATTTTAATAGTAAATATAAACTTTTGCTTGTGGGGCTAGAAGAGCTTGCAGACCTCTGAATTTGCCTTGATTCTGGGCTTTCAGTATCCTTTCTTCTAGAACAAAGAAGTCTGCAGCCTGCCGGGTGGTCTCTCTCACTTCATCGTGCTCTGCCATGAGGTTTAGAGCCAAAGCCCCATTAAGTAATAAAGGATCTCTTCTTTTCTGTGCCTTTTATGTACTTTTCTTGGGAAGGTGTTAGGGAAACCTTTGCTGTGCCAGGAAGGATGGATGCAGAGCTAGAGGCCCAGCACCAATGTAACACCATCCCTTAACAGTTCCCCATCATATCCGTTTCCCAACAGGAATTGACAGGAATTTTAAAGAAAAGAATCTTCTATTGGGTCAAAGATATTAGAGTAGAGGTCTTATGAAAAGTTTTTATAAAGCATGCCATTTATATGAGAATCACTTCTTTGTATTTTCTTCACATAGCATAGATGTTAGTAAAATTAAGTTGGTAAAATGGAGGGAGGAAGGCAATTATTTAAATGCTACTCTGCCAACCCAGTGCATCTTAAAATGTATTTAGTTGCGTCTCAATATTCAAATAATTTTACAAACCAAATTACAAATAAATTCTTTGTATTGGAGAAGTGGAAAAAAACCTATCAGACAAATCTCCAGAACATTTCAAAATGATTTTGTCATAAGCATAGCAATTTAATGTGCACAGCAGTAAAAATTACATTAATTCATCTCCTTCCTGTGATTTTCCAGCCTCCCTTTTCACATGTAAAAGGCAGCCGTAATGCCTGCATGTTCCTTAGCATTTATTGGCATTTTCTAACCTTTATCACTGGCGTCTTTATTTTTCTTTTGGGCGTGTTTCCATTTCATAGAGACATCAAGCTATCACAATCTCCAGACACTGAAGACAGGGCTGATCCCTCCTCATGTAATGCTAATAAACCTCCGTTCCTTTTGTTAACCCTTTGGAACTGCCAAGCAATGATTTACAACTCCTGGCCCCTACAGGGCCTTTGTGAAGAAATCACTCAGATAGTGTGAAACAATATTGAACAGTGTGATGCAGGACTGTGGGTCCCAGTAATGCCTTAGAGGCTTTGTGCCCTTTTGAGACAAGGCAGGAGCCTTCCAGAAAGAAAAGGATAAAGAGAAAAATAATGGAGCCCAGGCTTGGAACTTGTACCCTAGAGTACTTCAGAGTGAAGCTTCACAAAAGAGTCATGCACTCTATTTATGGAACTTGATGTTTAACTGGAACTGAATAAATAATATATCAAGTAGATATATTAAAGAAACTAGGAATAAAACTATAGTTATACACTCATATAAATATATATTACACATACTAAACATAATATATGGATAGAGCCTTTCTTTTTTGGGTTGGTTTTCAAAATACAACATATTTTAGATCAGGTGTCAGTATACTTTTCCCAGAAAGGATAGAGAGCAAATATTTTAGGCTTTATAGGCCACATCCAATCTTTGGGACAACTCCTCTATTGTTTTAGCAATAAAGCAGTCAGACAATAAGTAAATGAGTGGGTGTGACTATGTCCCCATAATACTTTACTTATGGGCACTAAAATTGGAATATCATACAATTTTCACATGTCACTAGATATGTTTTTTCTTTTGAATTTTTCAAACAATAAAAAAATATAAAAGCCATTCTTTTCAATTAGAGAATTTGTAGGCTTACAGAAAAATCATGTAAAAAATACATCATGAGCTGTACAAAAACAAGCTGTGGACTGGATTTGGTCCATGGATCATAGTTTGCCAACCTCTGCTTTATAGGGTCAAGATCCATGGGATAAAATAAACTTTTATGCCATCTAATATTTAAAATATTTTAAATTTGAGGAAATCTCCTAATACTTAACAGGATTCACACATCCTAATGAATATGGCTATTTTATAGTACTAAAATAATCACAATTTAGCTCTGAACCACTTGCATTTCCTCTGTAGTTGTTACACAGCATATTTTCCACCCTCTGCCAAATTATCAGCAATTTTGACTGTGCTTTTTTGAAAACTCTTCTGTATCAGAGATACCAACTCTATACGAAATTCAATAATGTATAATGAAAATAGCCAAAATCTTTGGCTCTGAAATCTAAATTACCAAATAAAGCTGAAAATAAAGCAGATTCATATCCTGTCCTTTTCATATACATGTCTTCACATTTGATATTCTGTTGGTTAAAGTATTCTATTTAATTACAGACTTTTAACCAAAATTCTCTTCACTATAACTAGCTCTTTGCTAAGATTTTAAGTCACACATTGGGAGAATATTAAGATAAATATATGTATTTGGAAATTAATCTAGCCCTCCAAACAAAAGGAAGAAAAGGGTTTGGAACAAATCAATGGGTGGAAGAGAAAACAAGAAAATGTAAAATAAAACACGGAAATTATATTGTATTATTCCAAGTGTTTATATTCATTCTTCCTGTGTTTCTTTTTTCCCCAAATGGAACTTGTACAATATTAATTATCTATTGCTGCATAATAAATTATCATAAACTAAGTGGCTTAAAGCAACACATATTTATTAATATTATCTCACTGTTTTCATGGTATAGGAGTCTGGGCCCAGCTTAGCTGGGTACCATTCTCAGCTCTCATTAAGGTGTCAGCCAGCCATTGTTCTCATCTGGATATTCGAATCCTCTTTCAAGCTCATGTGGTTGTTGAAAGAATTCAGTTCCTTGTGTTGTAGGACTGAGTTCTCTACTATCTTGAAGACTGTTGGCTGGCAGCTACTCTCAGTTCCTAGAGTGAGTCCACAGTTCCTTGAGCCATGACCCTCTCCCATTCCCTCTCACTGCATAGCAGCTTACCTCTTCCAGGCCAGCAAGAGAATCTCTCTTGAAGAGGTTAGCCTTATATGAGGTAATGTAATCAATGGAGAGATTGTCCCATCACCTTACCATATTCTATTGGCTAGAACAAAGTCACAGGTTCCAACCTACTTCAAGGAGAGGGGATTATACAAAGACATAACTTATTGGAGGCCACCTTAGAGTGTGTCCATCATAGTGATATAGCCTGTGCATTAAAATCAAAATTATTTCCAAGAGTACCTAGTCTCCAAGATGGCCAAATAAGTAATAAAGGCCCTACAGTCTTTGAATGTTCAGAAGGGATGTGAGACTGAATGTGTATTCAGGGCTGCCTCCAGACAATGTGGAGCTATGCTAATCCAAACTGGCTTGGATGTGGAGAATATGTAACTCACCTGGAGGAAATAACCTATCTGATACTAAGATCTGAAGAACCTAACCAAAGGTCTGTTTACCATCACTGTTAGTCTTCCTAATCCTATATCCTCTGTATAAAAGGGTCTGGAAAAGGCTGTTCGGGGCTCGGTTTTTGTTAAGACAAGAGTCCGCCGAGCCCGGCCGGTCGAAATAAACCAACTTCCTTCTCAGTATTCTCTCGTGTCCTGGCCTTCGAAACCGCGCCTATCCGAATTTCTCCACTACAATAGTACTACTAATACTGATTCAGAGTAAATGATCTTTTCTATCCAAACATTGATCATATAAAAATGGGCTGTGTTCTATTCTTAGATGGTGGCTATGCACTGGTTCTAAAATGCAGTCTGTAAATGTTTCTTAAGAGCTCTCTAATTAGAATGCGAAACCTTAGGTCAGGGTTTCTCAGGCTGGGCACTACTGACATTTTGGCTGGATAGTTCTTTATGGAGAAGTATCCTGTGCATTGCAGAATATTTTGCAGTATCCTTGGCCTCTACCCACTAGATGCCAGTAGCATTGCCCCAACTAGTCCTGATAACTAAAAGTGTCTCCAGACATTGTTAAATGTCCCCTGGGTCAAAATCGCCCCCATTGAGAACTATATATAGTTCCTGTAATTAACTTTGTAATAGTAATCTAAGCCAGCCTTAGAATCATTAAACGATGGTATAGTGTTTGTAGGGAGAAAGTAGAAAAATAATTGAAGGTATGGATGGAAAAGAACATATTTCTGGCTTGGCTAACTTTATAAATGGTAGATAGAACCATTAACTGAGAAAATGAGACACAGGAAGAGATGCAGTTCTTGGGGATGGATAGTGAATAATAAAAATAATGACATTATGATTTTGAGTTTTTTATAGAACGTTCAAGTGGATATATCCAAGAAACTGTTGGCTATACAAATCTAAAGCTCTGGGAGTGAGTTTGAAACCAAGGGCCACGGGTATTTAAGTAGCAGTTAAAGGAAAGAGGGGAATGAAATCACTCAGGCAGAGCACAGTAGAATGAAGAGATACAAAAGATAAGAAAATAGATGGGGAAAGAGAAGCCAATTAAAGACTTCGAAGAAAAGGAACAATGAGTTAGGATCAGAGACAGGAGAAAAAGAGGTTGATGCCATGAATTTGAGACAGTTTATAGTTTAACCAAAGAAATGGAATAATTAGTGCCAAATATAGTGTGACATTCAGCGAAGTATCCATTCAATTTGAAAATAAGGAGTCAATTTCTTGGAAAATTGAGTATGAAATCGGAGGTGCATCCTTCAAAGGTTGCTTATGTCTCCTTATATTATGATAACTTGCTTTTGTTAGGCCAGATCATACTGATCTTCTCTACACAGACTCCTTAAAATCCTTGTCATGCAATAATATCATACATTTTTGCATTTTATCAGTTTTATCAAATATCTTGTCTTTAGGTTCAAACAAATCTCAAAATAAATGTGTGGCTCTCTTTGCTCAAACTCTGCCCTGAATTTTACAGAATTCCCAAGAAAGCAGTCTTACTTCAATCTTGCTTAAGACCACAGTTATAAGAGCAGAAAGAGAACCAAAGTTTAAGACTGTTGGTAACTAAGGAACACCATTGATTTCAGTTCAGCGTTCCTTACTCTGGGCTATAGGATCCATGCAAATATATGCCTGTTAAGTATTTGCATTTTAGTAGTCTATTTAGGTGCTTACAAGTGCTTTATTTGGGTCTTTGTAAGGAAAAAGTATGTGTTTTTAGAAACTTATTATTTTAAATCCTGGATCTAAAACAATCCAGTGATTTAATTTCATAAATTATAGAGGCTCAATACATAGTGTGCGTCTAAAATAAGATCAGTGGTCTCACCATCCAACACACTCCAATCCCACCTCTGTAGTGTGACCATTATTTGTAATGTTTTTCTTTGTCTACACACACGTATAAAACAAATATACCCATATATGGTTGGAGATTAAAAAACATATTTTATGAAATTAGATTTACAAATACATATTATTGTGTAATTTGTTTTTTGGATTGAACTGTAAGTCAAGAGCATCCTTTCAATTCAATGAACCTGGATCTACCTCATTCAATGTAATAGAAGTATTGATGTAGCTTTGAAATAAGCTTTAAAATTAGAACTGTGAGTTCTCCAGTGCTTTGTTCTCCTTTCTCAAGATGGATTTGGCTATTCAAGGCACTTACACTTCCATATGTATTTGATTATTGGCCTATCCATTTCTGCAAAGAAATCTGCTGGAATTTTGATTGAAATTGAATTGAATCTGTAGATCACTTTTGGTAGACTTGTAATGTTCTCAATATATAGTCTTCCAATCTATGAATAGAGAGTGCCCTTCTGTTTATTTAGGTCTTTTAAAATTACTGTCGACAATGTTTTGTAGTTTTCCATGTACAGGTACTTTGAATTCCTAGATATTTTGTTCTTTTAGTTGCTAATGTTAGTAGAATTTTTTGTTCATTTTCACTTTGGATTTTTCACTTCTAGTGTACAGAAACACCACTGATTGTTTTATGTTGGACTTGTACCCATTACTTTGCTGAATTCGTTTATTAGCTTTAGTAGTTTTGGTGTAGATTCTTCTGGATTCCCTATGTATAGTATCATGTCATCTGCAAACAGGGAGAGGTATATGTCTTCCTTTCTTATTTGGATGCTTTTTTTTTTTCTTTGTTAATTTCCTGTCTAGGACTTTCAACACAATTTTTTTTTTCCTCTTCTAATTTTTTTTAAATATTTTTTTATTGACTTTGTAATAATATTACATTAAAAATATATATGTGAGGTCCCATTCAACCCCACCCCCCCACCCCCCCTCTCCCCCCCCCAACAACACTCGTTCCCATCATCATGACACATCCATTGGATTTGGTAAGTACATCTTTCAACACAATTTTGAATACGATAGTAGCGATAGTTTGGCTCTTTGTCTTATTACTGATCTTACGGGCAAACCTTTCAGTCTTTCACCATTCAGTATAATGTTAGTTGCAGATTTTTCATATAGGCACTTTATCATGTTAGGAATGTTTCCTTTTATTTCTAGTTTTCTGAGTGCCTTTTTAAAAATTCAGGAACAGATGCTGACGTCTGTCAAATGCCTTTTCTACATTAATTGAGATGATCATGGTATTTTTTTCCTTTATTTTATTAATGTAAACTATTATATTAATTGATTTTATGTTGAATCACCCTTACATACACTTGATCATGATGTATAATTTTTTTAGATTTATTTTATTTATTTATTTCTCCCCACCCCCTCACTGTTTTGCACTTGCTGTTCAACGTCCTCGTTTCTTTGGGAGGTGCTAGGAACTGAACCCAGGACCTCTAATAAAGGAGGGAGGCACCTAATTGTTTGAGCCACCTCCCCTTCCTGCTTTGTTGTGTCTCTCATTATGTTTCCCTCTGTGTCTTTCTTGTTGTATCATATGGCATCAGCTTGCTGTGCCTACCCTTCGCACAGCTTGCTGTCTTATTTAGGAGGCACCAGGCACCAAATCAGGGACCTCCCATGTGGTAGGTGGGAGCTCAATCACTTGAGTCATATCTGCTTCCCCTATAATTTTTTAATATCTTGTTAGATTTGGTTTGTAAGAATTTTACTGAGGATTTTTGCAGATATATTCATGAGGGATATTGGTCTGTAATTTTCTGGTGATATTTTTACTTGGCTTTGGTATTAGGGTGATGCTGGCCTCATAGAATGAATGGGGAAATGTTCCCTCCTCTTCTAAAGAGTTTAAGCAATATTACTGTTAATTCTTTTTTGAATGTTTGGTAGAATTCATTAGTGAAGCCATCTGGTCCAGGGCATTTTTTTTTTTTTGAGGGGGGGGAGGTTTTTGATTACTAGTCAATCTCTTACTGAGTCAACCTCTTTAAATGGCACTGATCTATTGATATCTTCTATTTCCTTGTTAATAAGCACAAGTAGTTTGTATGATT
This sequence comes from Dasypus novemcinctus, assembly GCF_030445035.2. Lineage (NCBI taxonomy): Eukaryota > Metazoa > Chordata > Mammalia > Cingulata > Dasypodidae > Dasypus > Dasypus novemcinctus. The sequence continues at coordinate 39,246,654 of NC_080704.1, forward strand.
CCAGGAATTAGTCCATTTCATCTAGGTTATCTAATTTGTTGCCATACAATTGTTCATTGTATCCCCTCATAATCCTTTTTATTTCTGTTGGGTTCATAGTAATGTCCCACTGAAGCTAGCTAGATAGGAAATTAATAGATGGGTCTGGAACCTGGCAAAGAGTCCACGAGGACATCAATATCCCCAAGATGGCTGCTGGAAGACCCCTCCCCCACCAAGATTCTGCCTTTCAGAACAAGATTTCCTCCAAAAGCCAGGAGACGCACCAGATATTCCCCGAGGACTTTATAATCTGGCCCTCCTTGGGGATTGATGGGTGAGATAATCAATCAAACCAGCAAACAGCTGGAACTCCTCCCCTGCTATTAGCAAAGGGGCAGAATAATTAGTGGTTTAAAAAGTGAGCACAGGGAAGCGGACTTGACCCAGTGGTTAGGGCATCCATCTACCACATGGGAGGTCTGCGGTTCAAACCCTGGGCCTCCTTGACCCGTGTGGAGCTAGCCCACGTGCAGTGCTAATGCATGCAAGGAATGCCGTGCCACACAGGGGTATCCCCTGTGTAGGGGAGCCCCACGCACAAGGAGTGCGCCCCATAAGGAGAGCTGCCCAGCACAAAAGAAAGTGCAGCCTGCCCAAGAATGGCACCAGACAGACGGAGAGCTGACACAACAAGATGATGCAACAAAAAGAAACACAGATTTCAGGTGCCTCTGATAAGGATAGAAGCGGTCACAGAAGAACACACAGCAAATGGACACAGAAAGAAGACAACTTGGGGGGAGGGAGAGAAATAAATAAAAAATAAAATCTAAAAAAAAAAAGTGAGCACAAAGCCTCACTTGCTCTCTCTCTTGCTCTCTTGCCTTCACCCTGTCCTGGTTCGTTTCCCAGTGCCATTCCATGTGTCTGTTCCTGCATTCTGTGCCCTACTCTCGCCATTTTTCCCCTGCCATGGTTGCCATGCAAGTAAAACCTGGACATTTTTAATCTATAATGGGAAATTGTAGTCTGTAAATCAGCCTGTTTTATCAATCTTCAGCTCCTTCGTCTCTGCTAGGGGCCCATGATCTATTGTTTTCTCCCATTTCTCTTCTCCCCTACCTTAATAAATTATTGGTGCAACTAATACTATGTGCTCTTGAAATTATTTTCTGCAACACAGTCAAGAACCTAGACAAAATCTGGTTACACCACATTAGTTATCTTAGTTATATCTGCATTTTCTCTCTTTTTGTCAGTCTAGCTAAAGTTTTGTCAATTTCATTTATCTTTTCAAAGAATCAGCTTTTGATTTCATTGATTCTCTCTATTGTTTTTTAACTCTCTATTTCATAACTGTTTCCTCTAATCTTGATTAGTTCCTTCTGCTTGCATTTGGGTTGGTTTGCACTTCTTTTTCTAGTTCCTCCAGGTGTGAGGTTAGATCTGTGATTTGAGCTCTTTCTTCTTTTTAAAAAGAATAACAAATTTTAAAAAGTATTTATTTAAAAAGAATAAAAAATAAAAGTATTTAGAATTAGGAATTGACATCATTCACGGCTTTCATTGTGTTCCATAATTTTTTTAATTAGAGAAGTTGTGAACTTACAAAACAATCACAGGTAATGTACCGAATCCACATACAATACCTCCCTCCACCAACACCTGACATTGTTGCAGACATTTGTTACAGATTATGAGAGAACATCATCAGACTATTACCACTAACCAGTCTGTAGTGTGCATTTGGTATTTTTTTCCATAACCCCCTATTAATTAACACAGTATCTTCTTTGACATTGATGTAAGAATATTACAATATTGTTGTTAACTGAAGTCCATAAGTTACATTAATTGTATTTTTCCATGCATCTCCATATTCTTACCACCTTGTAATAGTGATGTGTGTACATTTGTTCTAGTTCATAGAACATTCTTGTATTTGTACTATTAACCACAATCCTCATCTACCTCTGGGTTCACTGTGTTATTCAGTCCCTAAATTATTCTCCAACTTTCTTTGAATTGACATTTACATCCCTAGACTACCCCTTTCAGCCACAATACCATTTATAAACAAGCTGTGTTAGTTCTACTCACTATAATGTGCTACCATCAACTCTATCCATTGCTACACTTTTACAGTCTTCCATAATTATTAATACTGTGTTTTCATTTTCATTCTTTTTAAGATATTTTCCAATTTCCCTTGTGTTTTTTTTTCCTTCAGTCCATTGATAGTTTAATAGTGTATTGTTTAACTTCAATATATTTGTGGATTTTCCATTTCTTCCTGTTATTGGTTTTTAGCTTCATTCCGTTGTGGTCAGAGAAGCTGCATTATGTAACTTTAATCTTTTTTTAATTTATTGAGACTGGTTTTGTGACCTAACACATGGCCTATCCTGGAGAATAATCCATCTGCACTTGAGAAGAATATGTATCTTGCTGTTTTTAGGTGCAGTCTTCTGTATATGCCAGTTAGGTTTAGTTCATTTATAATATTGTTCAGGTTCACAATTTCCTTATTTAGCTAGATGTTCTATCCATTGGTGAATGTGATGTCTTAAAATCTCCAACTATTACTATAGAGCAGAGGTTCTTAACAAGGAGTCCATGGAAAGATTTCAGAGTGTCTGTGAGCTTGAATTGAAAAAATCAACTTATTATCTTTATTTTCTCTAACCTCTGATGTTGAGTATCATAAAACTATCTGTTGCTACATTTTGAGAAGGGGCCTGTGGTTTCCACCTGACTGGCAAAGGGGTCCATTGAACATAAAAAGGTTAAAAAATCCTGCTGTAGAGGTATCTATTTCTCCCTTTGGTTTTGTCAATGTTTGCCTCATGTATTTTGAGGAACTGTGGTTAGGTTTATGATTGTTATTTCTTTTAAGTCTTTCTTTGTCTCTTGTGATACTTTTTGTCTTAAAGACTATTATGCATAATATTAATATTGCTACCCCAGCTATCTCTTGGTTATAATATGCATGGAATATTTTTCCCATCATTTCAGTTTCAGCCTATTTGTTTCTTTGAGCCTAAGGTGAGTCCCTCTTAAACAACATAAAGGTGGATTGTGCTTTTTATCCATTCTGCCCATCTGTATCTTTTGATTAGGGAGTTCAATCCATTTACATTCAGTTTAATTACTGATGAGGCAGAAGTTACTTCAGCCTTTTTGTCCTTTGTTTCTTATACATTGTATGAGGTAGAACTTACTTCAGCCTTTTTGTCCTTTGTTTCTTATACATTGTATTTTTTGTCCCTCTTTTCCTTTATTGCAGCCTTTTTTGTGTATAGTTGATCTTTTGTGTTATAACTTCCCTGTATATATTTTAAGTTCTTTCTTTCTCATAACTCTGAGGTTTGTATTAAAAAACTTGTGCCTATATCTTACTAGTTTGAAAAGATACCAACTTAACTTTAATAACATACACTATCTCTGCTCCCACATCCCTCTGTTTCCTGTCCTTTTGTTATTTTTGTCACACATCACCTTTATATTTTGCATTTCCATAACATGGAAATATTATTTCTTATTCAATTGTATTCTCATTCTTGAAGGAAATAAAGAGTTGGTTACATTCTATTTTCATTTTCCTGCTGCTAAAACAAATACCATACAATTGTCTGGCTTAAACAATAGATACTTATTGACTCATGGTTTTGAGGCAAGGAGAAGTCCAAAATTGAGTCATTAGCACAGTGGTGCTTTTTCTCAGAAGCCTGCTGGCAAACCTTGGTTCTTGGATTTTCTGTTTCATTGCAGCGCACATGGTGATGTCTTCTCCTCTCTCTTCTGGATTCCATTGACTTCTGGCTCTTGGTTACTCCCATGACCTCTCTTTTTGTGTCCAATTTCTTTTGCTTAGAAGGACTTCAGCCGTAATGGATTAAGGTCCATCCTCATTCAGTGTGTGTACACCTTAACTAATAACATCTTCAAAGTTCCTATTTGCAAATTGGTTTATACCCACAGGACTAGGGCTTGGCACCTAATTTGCCTTTTTGTGGGGGACATGATTTAATCCCCAATACATACTGAGGATACCATACCCATGTAATTACCTTTACTGGGGCTCTTCACTTCTTCAGACTGCCCCAAGTCACTATCTCCTGTCCTTTCCTTTCAATCTGAAGAACTCCCTTTAGCATTTTTTTTGTGGGGCAAAGTCTCTTGGTGACAAACTCTCAATTTTTATTTGTCCATGAATGTCTTAAACTTCCCCTCATTTTTGAAGGACAGTTTTGCTGGATAAAGAATTTTTGACTGGCAATTTTTTTCCTTCAGTACCTTAAATATATCATACCATTGCTTTCTCATTTGAAACATTATTTCCTCAAACATTCTTTCTGTCCCTTTTCCCATCCCCTCTTCTTCTTGACTCCCATAACACATATGTTGGTTGGTGTGATTTATGTTGTTGCTTGGCTCCCTTAGACTTTGTTCACTTGTTTTCATTCTTTCCTCTATCTGTTCTTCTGACTGTAGGATTTTTGATTGTCTTGTCTTCTAGTTAGCTGATCTGTTCTTCTGCCCACTCAAATCTGCTGTTACATGCCTTTAAAGTATTTTTAATCTCCATTATTGTGTTTTTCCTCCCCATAGTTCTGGTATGTTCATGAACTTTCTAATTCTTCTTTTTGTTCACATACTCTCTTTCTTATACCTTTTCATATTATATCCATATTTAATTTATTTCTACCCATATTTTCTTTTAGCTCCTTGAATTGATTTAGGAGATTTGACTAAACATCTTTTATTAGTTGTTGCACTCTGTGTTTCCTCTGAAGTTTTTATTTTTCCATTGACTGGGCCATCTCTCCCTGTTTCTTTGTATAGCTTATGATTTTCTGTTGATGCCAGGGCATTGGATTGTTTTGATATGCTAACTCTGGAAGTCAGTTTCTCCATCTTGCCTAGGGATTTAGTATAGATTGGCTGTGTTAAGGCTCTTCTTCAATGCTTTGTCTAATTTACACTGAATGTTTAGAGCAGTCCATGTTTAAAAGTTTGGATTTTCTCCAGTCTTTCTGCACCCACATCTTGCCCTGGGCATGTGAAATAACTTTTAAGATTGCCTTATTTCGCGTGACAATTTCCCCTTTAGGAGAGTATCTCCTTACCTCTGTTCCTACTCCTGCAGTCTTCAGCTATTCATTTTGTTTTTAAACACATTTTCTCAAAGCTCTGGGTTGCCTTTTCATTCAATCTTTCAGTCTTGTGCCTCCCTGCTTTTCAGTAATTCAGTTTCCCCCTTTTCCTGCAGCTTTTCTATCTCTATTAACTTTGTGTTAGGAGATTCTAAACTATGAAGCAAGATGTAGCCAATGATCAAAAAAATCTGCTATGTTTTTTGGTTTAGGTCACCACCACTTAGGGACCAGGCTGGGAGGGTGTAGAGATTGCCTGTATTTCCACTGGGGGTCACTCTGATTTCTGGGGGTTTGCTTTGTATGCACAAACACACTGAGCACTATGACCCTGCCTTGGGACTATGTGGCCTTGGGTCTCCATGCCTGATTATGCATGAGAATGTAAGTCACTACTGTTGGTGCTCTGTGTTCAGCAACCATGACAGGAAGTGCCTGGAATGGAGCAGGGCTGCTGTGTCTCTCAATCCTTGTGGAACTGAGCATGGGGGAAGGGTCTAGACTGGTAGTTTCATGCTGCTCTCCTATGTCATTTTTTTCTTCAATGTAGTATTCATGGAGACTTTATACTGTCTCATTGTCCTGTAGAGTTCCAAGCAAGTTTAATCTTTCCTTTTATTTAGCTGTCTCTAAGAGGAAACTTTACCACCCTTATGCCACCCTCTGATGATGTCACCCTCCTCTTGGCTGTCTTTTCATTTTCTTGAAAATGTTCCTTGGTGCACAAAAAGTTTTAATTTAGATGGAGTCTATTTTATATATTTTTACTTTTGTTGCAAATCTAAGAGTTCATTGCTTAATAAAATGTCCTGAAGATATTTCTCTATGTATTCTTCTAAGAGTTTTATAGTTTTAGCTCCTATATTTATGTTGTTAATCTATTTTGAATTAATTTTTATATATCATGTGAGGTTGAAGTTCACCTTCATAATTTTGCATGTGAATATCCAGTTTCCTAGGACCATGTGTTGAAGAGACTATTTTTCCCCATTTAGTGGTGTTGGCTTCCTTGTCAAAAATAAATTGTCCATAGTTTTGTAGGTTTATGTCTGAACTCTCAATTTGATTCCATTGGTCCATATGTCTGTCTTGTGCCAATACCACACTGTTTTGATTGCTGGGGCTTTGATATCCTATTGTGTGTGTGTTTTTTTTAACTTTATTAGAGAAGTTGTGGGTTTACAGAACAATCATGCATAAAATACAAGATTCTCATATACCACCCCACCAGCAACAACTTGCCTTGGTGTGGAACATTTATTACAATTGATGATAGCACATTTTTAAAATTATACTATTAATTCAAGTTCATGGTTTAACTTAAGGTTCACTGTTTGTATATTTTAGTTCCATGGATTTAAAAAATTATTCTGTTACCATATATACAATCTATCATTTCCTCTTTTAATCACTTTCAGATATATATTTCGGTACTGTTAATTGCATGCACATTGTTGTGCTACCATCACCACCACCCATTACCAAAACAATTCCATCATTCCAAATAGGAACCCTGTACATTTAAGCCTTAATTTCTCATTCCCTATCCCTACCCTATCCCTAGGTAACCAATATTCTAGATTCCGACTCTATGAATTTGCTTTTTCTAATTGTTTCAAATCAGTGAGATGATAACAATATTTGTCCTTTTGTGTCTGGCTTATTTTGATTAACATGACATCTTCCAAGTTCATCCGTGTTGTCACATGAATGAGGACTTCAATCTTTTTTATGGCTGAATAATATTCCATTGTATGTATATACCACATGTTGTTTACCCATTCATTGGTTGATGGATACTTGGATTGCTTCCATCTTTTGACAATTGTAAATACTGCCATTCTGAATGTTGGTATGCAAATATCTGTTTGAGTCCCTGCTTTCAATTCTCTTGGATGTATACCTAGTAGTGGGACTGCCAAGTCAAATGGTAGTTTTATCCTTAACTTTCTGAGGAACCACCATTCTGTCTTCCACAGTGACTGCTCCATTTTACATTGCCACTAGCAATTAATGAGTGTTCCTTTTTCTCCCCAACTGTTGTTATTTTCTGATTTTTAATTGTAGTCATTCTAATAGGTGTGAAATGGTATCCATTGTGGTTTATTGATTTGCATTTCTCTGATGGCTAATGATGTTGAGCATATTTTTATGTGCTTTCTGGCCATTTGTATATCTTATTTGGAAACATGTTTATTCAATTCTTTTGCTAATTTTTAAATTGGGTCGTTTGTCTTCTTGTTAAGTTAAAGGATTTCTTTTTATATTCTGTATGTTATGCCTTTATCAGACATGTGGTTTCCAAATTTTTTCTCCCACTATGTAGCTTGTCATTTTACTTCAATGATAAAATCCTCTGAGGCACAAGTTTTTAATTTTGATGAGGCCCCACTTATCTATTTTTTCTTTTATTGCCTGAAGATGCTTCCCTACGTTTTCTTCTAGGAGTTTGTTATTTCTAGTTCTTCTAGTTAGGTGTTTGATCTGCTTTGAATTGATTTTTGTATATGGTGTGAAGAAAATATCCATTTTGAATTGATTTTTGTATATTGTGTGAGATAGTGGTCCTCCTTTTTTTTTTTTTTTTTTTTGCCAATGGAGATCCAGTTTTCCCAGCTCCATTTGTTGAAGAATACTATTCTTTCCCAATTGAATGGTTTTTACCACTTTGTCAAAATTCTGCTGGCCATAAATGTGAGGGTTGATTTCTAAACTCTCACTTTTATTCCATTGTTCTATATGTCTGTCCTTGTGCCAGTGGCATGCACTTTTCATCACTGTGACTATGTAATGAGTTTTATGATTGGGAAGTATGAGTTATCCAACGTCATTCTTCTTTATCAAGATGATTTTAGCTATTCAGGGCCCCTTACTCTTCCATATAAATTTGATGATTTTTTTTTTTATTTCTGCAAAGAAGGTTGTTCGAAATTTGATTGGGACTGCATTGAATCTATAAATTCCTTTGGGTATGATTGATACCTTAATGATGTTTAGTCCTTCGATCCATGAACACAGAGTGTCTTTCCACTTATTTAGGTCTTATTTAATTTCTTCTAGCAATGTTTATAGTGTTCTTTGCACAAGTCCTTTACCTTCTTGGTTATTTTTATTTCTAAGTATTGCATTCTTTTAGTTTCTATTGTGAATAGAATTTTTTTTCTTGATTTCTTCTTCCAATTATTCGTTGCTTATGTATAAAAACACTGCTGATTTTTGGTTTTGGGTGTTGATCTTGTACCCTGCCACTTTGGTGAATTCATTTATTAGCTCTAGGCGCTTTCTTGTGGATTTTTCAGGATTTTCTGATTTTAGAGTAATATCATCTGCAAATAGGGAAAGTTTTACTTCTTCCTTTCCAATTTGCATGCCTTTATTTTCTTTTTCACATCTAATTACTTTGGCAAGATCTTCTAGTAAAATGTTGAATAATAGTGATAACAGTGGGCATGCTTAAATTTTTTCTGATCTTAGAGGGAAAGGTTTTAGTCTTTCACCATCAAGCAGGATGTTAGTTGTGAGTTTTTCATGTCTTTTATCATGTTGAGAAAGATTCCTTCTATTCCTAGTGTTCTAAGAATTTTTAACAAGAAGGTGTATTGGATTTTGTCAAATGCCTTTTATGCACCAGTTGAGAAGGCCATGTGATTTTTCCTTTCATTTTGTTAATATGGGATATCAATTAAATGTCTGCCTCAACCCTGATGAAGCACAGTGTTTTTAATTCCTCACCACAGTCACTCTTGCCTGGGGAGAGTTGAAACAATGGCTACCTTCAAAGCTAGTCTTCCAGTGATCCAAATTCACTAATCAAAAGCCATGATTGGTGATCAGCTTTGCCCAACCCTGTTCTTGGAGAAGGGGATTTTTATATCTCTTTCTGTCCCCAGTGAGCTCTTCAGGGCCTCAGGTGACCTGCTAGGAGAGTGGGGACTGGGCACCAGTAGCCACAGTGAAGAAAGAGCAATTTACTGTTGTTTTTTTTCTGTAATTTATCAGCTTCTTCCCTTTGCTCTTGTCTGGATGCTGCATAGTGTTTTCTGGCCTCTGGAGTTTAAAAATAGTTGATAGTTCCTGCCTATTTAATAGTTGGCAGTACAAGGACTGAGTCCTGGAGCTCTCTACTCTTCCATCTCCCTACAATTGTCCTATTGTTTTTAATTTGCATTTTCCTTGACTTGTTTCTCTCTCAATTTCTGTAATCCTTTAACTGTGTTCCAGAGTTCTGTGTAAGTTGATTCTGCTAGTTTGGGTTGGTTTTTAAAAGTTTCTTTCAGATGTAGGAACTCTAGAGTTTCCCACTCTGCCAGCTTGCTTATATTACCTGTTTTTGGATTTCTTTACTTGCCAGGTAGTTATGGTGACACTAGCTTATATTGTAGGCAGACAACTATTGCAGCTGAAAAAAGATATATGCTTGGTAGCTCTAGTGTTAATGTCAAAGCTGAGCATGGATAACCTTTATCTGAAACAAGCAATGTAGCTAAAATAAATTCTACTCCTTTCACTAGAACTTAGTTACTATCAGTTATGTCACTCATTATACAATGCTTTTGAAAATATAAGTACTAGACTAATGGTTTCGCTCTGATACAGTTTTCCTCATCCAAACTTTACCTCTTTAAAAAGTTTATGTTTCTCATTCTCCTTCAGATTTTAGGATGCTGATGATCTCATCTAGTATAGTGAGAGATTAGAGTACCAGAAAAATGAGGGCCCAGGAAATTGAGAACATTATTTAAAGATTACCTATTTAGAACAAACGTTCTCCATGTCCTTGAATCCTCTTTTAGTATATTGAATTTCTTGGTGTCGTCCAGTATTCAAATCTAGAAAATCTATAGGAATTTTCAGTGTGCTATGTGCTGTTGATTTCCATCCACTCTACTTCGTGTCACAGAATTGCTAAAAATAACTAGTTTCTAGTGTGTATTTAAATATCAGATTTTCCATGGAACATAGGAAGAACTGAATTACAGGCTATTTTTCTCTTCAATAATTGTGCAATGTAAGAATATCAAGTGGCTGAGAATTGGGCTTCAAGTCAGGGTCTTCTCTTTAGTAGCCATGTGGTCTTGGTCAAATCATTTAGCCTTTTAATACCTTGGTTGCTTAATATATAAATTGTGGGAGGATGGACTAGATTCTCTAACGTATTTTCTAACTCACTCCAGAATTGCATGACCATTTAATTTTATTGAGAGAAGAATTACATTAAACCTGGGCCAGTGGTGTCTCTTAAAATGAAAATGTCTTGGGTATGATTGCCATTGTAATGTGCAAATGTTCTGAAATTAAATCAATAAAATGAGATCCTTGCGGTTCTTTCTTATGCATGGCTAAAGTGTGTGATGTTAAGCAGCTGCGGTATTCTATCATGGCTGTAGTCCTTCAATTCTGGTTGAAATGACTCCTATGTGTGTACTGAGAAATAAGGCTAATGCATGATTCAGTGCCTTTATAAATCAAAGATTCTATTACAGGGAGAAAATAGCCCAACAATAGCTATTCTGTTACAATTCCATGGCATTAGGAAAGAAGAAAATACATCAGGTAAAGAATATAGGTCCTCCATTTTTATTCTGTAATACAATAAAATGGCTATGTAGCTTTAAGTAGTTTCTTCTGTCTGATGGTTAGTGAATTGACACCTGTGTTGAATGAAATTGTCTGAGATGTACCTTTATTTTTCTAGAATATCAGTGATCTTGTATGCTATGACAAAGAAACAGACTCCACTACACAGAGTATAGAGGGTTATTTTTTCAATTTAGTTCAATCAGATTTTTATTTCCTCAAAGTTACCATGAAGGGCTGTATAAAGTCTAAATTAGAATTAGAACAATATATATACTTGCATATAAATACATAATTGCACACATTTACTACTTAAAATCTGTATATAGATATATATTTGTATAGAAAATGAGTTGATTTGGTAAAATACTTTTATTTCATAACATCTTAGGTGCAAATGCTTCCTAAGTCATTATTATTGTGTAGTCTATCTCTACTCTTTCAGTTATAATGATAAGGTCCCAGGACAATATTTTATCATATGAGCAAGGAGCTAGACATTTATTTGTAATATTTCCTCTACCATTTTAAGAGCACAACTATGTAATTGTCACTATAGCTTCTAACTATTTAAAAATCAGCAACATTTGTAGGTCCCATGCATAGTAGCTTTAGTAACTCATCTCACTACAGTCTCTTTTTGGCCAGAATTTCAATCTTACAAACTTGATTTGGTATAGACAACCAATTCCTTTTACAAGAGGCATGATATTAATAAATAATGTGATAATTATTAATATCACACACTATAACACCACATAATACATGGCAGCAACTATGGAAAATGAGTGATAATCCAGCTGTACAAAATTTAGACATTTATAAGATAAAAAGAGGAAGATGGAGTTAAGTCCAATCTTGCAGAACAATCTTGCACAGGTGGGTTTGATAATGTGGCAGTGGGTGATGGAGGACAGATAGGAATAAAATAGGTATTCTTAAATCCCTAATCACCAGCAGGCTATAAATCTGGATTCCTCAATTTTCTCATTAAAACCATTCAATGGCAAATATAGCCCACCTTCCAATTCTGTAGAATAAGTTAATGAAAAAGTAGTGTTTCCTCAAGAACTTGATGAAATATATCTATTCTATGAGGATATAAACTTGTAGCCTACCTACCATGTTTTGCTTTTTCTGTTTTGCAGCTAGTTTTCATGAATCTAGATACCATTTCTTATTTTCCCTGTACAGAAGGAAATACATGATCAGCTTCTGTTCTTGTTACTAGAAGGTTAAATAATGCTTCAACGTTCAGCTTAGAAAGTGGAACTTAAACACAGATCCTATTATCTTAAAGATTATTTTAGCATAATAATAGATTAAAATAATGTATTTGGCTGATAGGAGCTATACTGTTAGGTACTACAGAAAATTAACTTGATACATTAAAGTAGTCCTCGAGTATCTAAATCTAAATAATATTTGTAAAATAAATAAGCATGTGATAATTCAGTAATTTAAAATTAGAGTTGACTTCACTGCTTTTTTTTTAAATAGTGAAACAAAAATGTTATTTCTGAAACTCAAAGAAATGGCACATTAATACACCCTCAGTGAAGTAAAATCAATCCTACAGGTCATTGCTTGACTTTGTGGGTTAAAATTGCTTTCATAAGCTTATTATTAGCACTGTTGTATTGGAGGTTTCTAACTCCATTACCATAGAGGTAGGATTTCATTTCTTGTAATGGCTTGCTAGCTTTCAAAATGCAAAGTTGTAAGAACAGACCACTTTGAGTAGACTTGATTTTCCTAAATTGAAAGCTGTTGAACTCATTGTGAGGAACTTACCACAAAGGCAAACTTTCAAAATTTACAAGTTATGGAAAAATGTTGGAAGAATATAGAGATAAATGAGTCACTGGCACATTTAAGATTGAAATGCTTTTGAAATAGGTGGCTGTGTTTATGGTTGGCTCTTTTTACCTTCTTTAACCACCTTCTTAACTTAGATTTCTCTGAAGCTGAAGAAGAATAGATGAAGGAATGCACTTCTGTCATTTTAATTTTACTGCCAAATCATACTGTAATTTCTTTTCCACATGTCGTTTTCCAAATGTCATGAGATTAGAAGGCTGTTTGTTTTTACTCAATTTTAAGTGTTTCTGCATATGAGAAATGAATTGGATTATGTGCGAGCATACCCACTGTATCTCCAAGGGAAACAATGCTAAAAATAGAGCACCAATCAACAGGTTTAAAATTTAATAGAAATGTTTTCAATGTAGTGCAATCCTTTGCTGCAGGGTTAAGCAAAGCATATGTAATTATCTCTGCTCATTCCTTTTCATATCCAAATAAAGAATAAGTTTTGTTTTGATCTGTTTTTTTTTAAATTTATGTGTACATTAAATCAAGAAAGTACATGATACAGTTTATACTTTCTGGAACTGATAGAATGCTTTTATCCTCAAAACAATGTCTATATATTGTAATAACTAGGTATCATCAGAGCAATAAAGGTTATATATTGTTCTTAAAGTAGCATCTCTAACAGGGCTATGTTTATTTTTCATCCAAAATAATTTCATCATTCCCTCTTATCCCTTAACTAAATACGTTCCTTTAAATAAGAGAGCTGAAGAAATTGTTTTGCTTAAACAGGATATCCTTTGTCATAAGGAAATTAATTTGTGATCCTCCTCAAAAATTTTCAGTTGAACCTTAGAGAGAAGTATCTTCAAAATTTTACAAGCCAAAACAAAAAGTGGAAAAATGTGTCCCATTTTGGAAGATAAATGATATGTTCACTCTACCTCCAAACTGTAGGTCTACTCCTCCAATCTCAAGTAAAAAGGTCTCCTTTTGAACATTGTGCCATCTGACTAAATGGCTCTCAACTGATTCTTATTTTACTATCTCTGGTGCTTCAGGCCTCCTCACCATAATGTTGACCGTATTCATCATCCCATTCATTGACATCAGACACCCTGCTTTCACACTTCTTTGTTTTTCTCAAACTCATTCATTTTAAGCTCCACTCCACTTGGCTTATTCATATTTATATCTTGCCCAAGATTTGTTAATATCTGTGACTGCTTGATACCTTATATTCAAATTTCCCATCATTTCAACACAAAACCCTATCTTCTCATATACTTAACCCACTACAATTATTTTCAACTCCATGGAAACCCCAGATACTGTGATTGTTCTGATTTTTCCTAAGGTAACAGCTTGTTCATCTTTCTCTGCCTGGCTTAGCTAACTCTCTTCATTACCTTAAGTGTATTCAAAGAAGTTTCCTCAACACTTTAAACTTAGTTTTATACTGCACTCAACTGTTAAAATCTTTACTCAGTAATCAGTTCAACATTCTTTTACCACTCCTGTATTGAGTCTACCAAGCTCGGTAACAGATAAATAGCATAACCCTAGGGGATAGGAAAAATTCATATTTTTGAACATAGTTGTGACCAGAGTAACAAAGGTAATCTTTTTGCTTATTTTTAGCCTACATTCTTTTTCATTGTTCTCAACTACTGCACATTTTCTGGACTGTCCTCATATCCCATTTTATCCATTTCCCCTTGCTCTCAACTAATGAATTAAACATCTATTTAATCAATAAACGGACATACTCAGATAAGAGAGTTCTAAATGCTTGTCCTCCAATTTATCCATAATATTCATGAATATCTTTGCCTCCTTTTTACTGCTCTTGGAAGAAATGTTAACACTTTATCTGTGCTCTTGATCCAGTTTCCTCCTCCGAGCTTCACTCCTCAGAAGCAGTCACTTTCAACTCACTCTTTTAGTCATATTATTTAACTTGTATTAGTCAGGCAAAGGGGTGCTGATACAAAATACCAGAAATCTGTTGGCTTTTATAAATGGTATTTATTTGGGGTAGAAGCTTACAGTAACTAGGCCGTAAGGCATAAGTTACTTCCCTCACCAAGTATGTTGCCACATGTTGGAGCAAGATGGCTGCCAATGTCTGTGAGAGTTCAGGCTTCCTGGGTTCCTTTCTTCCTGGGGCTCATTTTCCTTTGGGCTCAGCTTCTCTGCTTTCTCCACAAGATCAGCTGTAGACTATCAGGTGAATGGCTTGTCCCTCTTCCTGAGGCCTCTGCTTGTGTTTAATGGAGATTTCTAGCCTTCCTCATGTATCTGCTTCTCTGTGTGTTCACTTCCTGGGTTCCAGGATCAAAACTCCAAACCCTTTTATCTGCAGTGTAGTTTCCCTTTGTGGGCAGGGACTCAACGTCCTACTGACTTGGCCCAGTCAAAGCCTCAATCACTAATCAAGTAAAGGTGAAACGTCTGAATCCAATATAATCTAACATGCCCAGAGGAAAAGACCAATTCAAAAACATAATCCAATATCTATTCTTGGAGTTCATAAACAATATCCAGCTGCTAAAACACTTTTACAGCTGTTTCTTGAATTATCAGTTTTAGCAACTGCTCTCAACTTCCAATTCAGAGAATGTGCTGGTTCTTTTCTATTTGCTTCTCTAGATCCATTCTCTATTTCTGCATTGTTCTATACTCTCTGAGGCTGAACTCCATGGACTGCATTACCAGGGCTCCCTTGAGTTTCAACTTATAATACATTTTGCCAGTGACAGGTATTGGCAGGACATCCAAGGGCAGGAGAGAGAGGTCAGGTATCTTGGTCTCCCCCTCCTTTGTCACCCCCCCCCCCCAACAGAGCACAGTGTAATGGTGGCTATGTTCTCTTATCTATGTCCAAAGCTCCTGATGGGTGGTCCTTTCCCACAATATAGGTCTTGCCAGTTCCGGTAACACTGTTGTTGCCCTGATGTTCTTTTGTAGGGCTAGGAATGTTTTCCTACTATGGTTAGTCCCTGGGTGCATCACCATTTTTATTGTATTCCTTAACCTGCACTCAACTCTATAAAGGGAACCTTCATTAAATTATCTTCAACTGTGTTTTGAATAAGCTGATTGTTTCCTGCTAGGCTAAGGAAGATTGGCTCTCAAGTTGTATACTCACACATTTACCTTTCTTCTCCTATCCTTTAAGTCATGATATAGCCAGAAAGACAACAGGACCCCCTAAGTCTTTAAAGAGAAGTAAATTAATTCAGGGTATTGGCTACTCATTTGATAGATTTGCTGGCAACCCAAAACTGGAGGCAAGTGAAGCAAAACAGAATAACATCGGCAGGAAGCAATCAAAACTCAAGGGACAAAAAGTAGGTGGTATTACTGGTGACCAGAGTCCAACTCTCTTGGTAACTGTTCCATCTGGACTAACTGGAAGGGTTACGGAAACCAAGGAATACATGCAGACATTGCCTAAGAAGACAGCTGACACAGAGAGAGAAGGAGATAAAGTCTGGCTCTCCCTTCTTCCTGCCCTCTAGTTTCTGTTAAGTGTCTCCCACCAACTGAACCTACATGGAAACCAGAGGACAAGAGGGAATTTGAACTGTAATTTTCAGGAGTCATCCCTCTGAGATGCAGAAAAATTATGCCTG
The DNA here is from genome assembly GCF_030445035.2 of Dasypus novemcinctus. NCBI lineage: Eukaryota > Metazoa > Chordata > Mammalia > Cingulata > Dasypodidae > Dasypus > Dasypus novemcinctus. The sequence goes on from NC_080704.1 coordinate 39,262,822, forward strand.
GGAAATTCTGGGACATTTGAACTCTTTTACATAGGCCACCATTCATTCCAGGCTTTAGTGAGCAAACCAAGCAGAACGTTAGAGCCATTTCCAGTTGTTTTACCTAAAATGTTGACCCTCAGGTTAAGTATACCCATGTTGATAAATTTGGCCTAATTTAACCTTATGTTCAGTTCTCTTTGGTCTAGCATCCTTAAAATCCTTTTCTTATCTATACAAGATATTAAGAACTTGAAATTACATTGGATATAAATTTTATCACCTCCCCAGATCTTGAAATTCTCCCCTGGGCTGTGCTAGAACTTGACTCTTTAAGGGGAATGTGAAGGAAATGTGGATGATGGGCTTTGTTCTTGAGGAGTTATTTTTCTTAGCTGCCTCTGTGAAGTCATTACGGATTCTTTAATGTAGGAAAATTTCGTCTTCTCAGACAGAGGAGAAAGGGAGGCTTCTGATGACAAAGATGGCTTTGAATAATTTTGAAGTTCAGAGTACTCAGCTTCATTCAAGTACATCCAAATGTCAGTTGTTTTGTTTACATGTCTAATGGTTGCTGTATAGGTAACTATTGATTTCTCTATGTTAATCTTCTATTTAGCCACTATTGCATTCGCTTTTTAGTTCTAATTGTATGTTGATTACTTTAGACTGTTTGTGTTGCTAATCATAACCTCTGCAAATAATGAATATTTTATTTCACCCTTTCCAACTTTTCACTCACCCCCCACTTATTTTTTCTTTCTTCTTATTACAATGGCTAGGACCTTTAGGGGCATTCCTGACTGATGTAAATTACCCTATAACTTTACCTCTTGCACATACTTGCTATAGGTATCTAGTAAATACATTCATAAAGTTAAGTTTGTCAATACTTTTTTTCATCATGAATAATTGCTGGATGTTATTAAATTGCATATTGACATCTATTCATATTGACATCTGTGCAGTTGATTTTTTATTATCTAAATAGATTATTTTAGTGAATTAACTTTGTTCATTTTTCTTATATTATACTATCCTTGCAATCTTGAAATTAACCCCTTGGCCATGATGTCATTATTAAAATGTATTGTGGATTTTGATTTGCTGATACTTTGTTTAGAATTTTTGCTTCTTTGTTCTTAAGTCTGATTAACCTAAAATTTTACTTCCATGAGCTTTCTTATCTTAGGGTCACAGTCATTGCTAAATGAATAAAATAAGTTGAGGCATTATTCATCATTTTTTCCCTGTATATTGTAGTAGTTCAATACAATATATGTAATTAAAATTAGCTTTTTAAAAAATCTTTTGGGGTGAAGAAATTAAACATCTTATACTTTTATTTTATGGTGGTTTTCTTCTTAAATAGGCTACTTTCTAATATTTAGCTGGAATTTTTTCATGTGATCTAGATTTTCATATTTATTCCTGGAAAGTTGTTCATTGTATTGTATTATTTTTACTTTTTTTATTCTTATATCATATGCTCATTTTTCATTAGTGATGTTGTTTATTCCCATCTCTGCAATCTTTAAAAGTAAATTTATACTTGACAAAGTTTACTCTGTTTATGATTCTTGTCAAAAACAATTTATGTTTTTGATCAAATCTATACTTTTACTTTAGTTTTATTGTATTAATTGTTCTAATAATTAATATTTTCTTTATTCTATTTGAGGTATTTTATTTTCTCATTCTTTTTTGCCTCCCTGAGTTGAAATATTTGTTCAATTATTTTCAGACTTTGTATTTTTCCAATAAATATAGTTAAAGCTATACGTCTCCCTTTCTTTACTACTTTAGATACAAAACTTGGTTTTAAATATGGTGGTTCATTTTTTTCTGTTACAAAAATTTTGTAATTGCCATTTTGTGTTCCACTTTTATCTATAAATTATTCAGAATTGTGTGATTAATTTTAAAAAAAGATTTATTTATTTATTTATTTATTTATTTATTTATTTATTTATTTATTTCTCTCCCCATCCCCCTCCACCCTGGTTGTCTGGTCTCTGTGTCTATTTGCTGCGTCTTCGTCTTCTTTGTTTACTTCTCTTGTTGTCAGCGGCACAGGAATCTGTGATTCTTTTTGTTGCGTCATCTTGTTGTGTCAGCTCTCCATGTGTGTGACACCATTCCTGGGCAGGCTACACTTTCTTTCACGCTGGGCGACTCTCCTTACAGGGTGCACTCCTTGTGCATGGGGCTCCCCTACATGGCGGACACTGCACACGGGTCAAGGAGGCCCAGGGTTTGAACCGCGGACCTTCCATGTAGTAGACGGATGCCCTAACCACTGGGCCAAGTCCGCCGCCTGTGTGGTTAATTTTTGAGAGATTGAGATTAGTGTGTTGTGGATATTACTTTTGTCTCATTAATTTTTCTTACTTTACCTTTTCTTTTGGTGACTCATATGGCAGTTTTGGGTAAATATGAAACGGTGTCCTTTTATTCATTTTCTGGTAAATTTTTATGAGTGCTTGAAAATACTTTTTATTTCCCTTGTATGGGTGCATATATAACAAATGTATTAGCTTCAGGCTGGTACTGGGTTATTTGCATCATTAACTCAATTCTTTGAATTGCTGGTATCTGAGATAATGAGTTCCCTTCTTTCATTTTTAGTTTCTGCTTGTATTTCTCCAAATTTTACCTGATTAAACTTAGAATGGAAGGTTCTACTTAGAGATGCTTTGGCCAACATGGAGTTCAAGCAAATCCTATCTATATTCCTGTGTCTGACAACTCTTTGGCCGGAGCTTTCTGCACCAAATTCTATCCAATCTTCACATAAATATAGTTACTTTTTTCTGCAGCCTTCTAAAGAATGTTAAAGAAATTTTTACTCCCTCCAATTCTCTGCTTGCTTATATGATCTTATTCAACTTAACTTAGATGTGCTACCACAGTCATCAATGGTCATTTTACCATGAAACTACTAAGAACCTCAACTGTTTAGCCTCTCAGAGATTTCATCAACCAAGGCATTTTTCAGACTCAAACCCTGACCACCCATCCATATTCCACTCTTTGTTGTATCTGTGTTCAATTTCTGAAAAATAGCTCTGCTTTCAATAACTGTCTTATTCTAAGGAAGGGGGTATATTTTCTCCATGGCATGTATGGATATCTAATAATGAGGTTACCTAGAGTTTCCTACTCGGTGTGGGACTGTCCTTGGCTGTGGATGAGGAGGGAAGACATATCAAATACGTCTTATATGCCACTTTACATCCTCTCATCTTTTTATGGCTCAGGATTTTGGATATTTGTTCTGCTCAGGTACTACTGTGGCAACCATTTCTACATGGACTCTGACCAACTTTATATGGGTGCAAACCAAAAGCAACTTGTCTCATCTCATACTTGAAAAGGATGCTTGTCCTCATAGGCTAAGGTGAATGGGAATTGAGCATATCTAGAGCTCAGCCTGACATCACAACTGCTGGATACGCAACAGAAAATGAACTGACTGTTATGCAAGAGGTGACTTTGAAAAATATTTACCAATTAACAACAGGAAGACAAATAAACTACCAGTGGGTGGTCTCTACTTGTCTCTAGTTCTGTCTATTATTCATTCAAGATTGGGTCCTTTCATCCTAAATTCTGATTTTTCTCACTCTTCATACTTCTTTTGTCACTTGACTCCCCCATATCAGGGAATCTCTTTCACTTTGGAGAGGTGAAATTTTAAATTTAAAAATTTTTCTACTGATCATAACTTCTCCTGAGTATATTGTCCATGAAGACAAATTATTTCTATTTCTCAGAGCCTAGATGTTTGAAATTCAAAGGCCAAAACTTGAACATTTAAGTCCACCTCTCTACATTTCCGCTGAGTTATGCACAATAGCTATCTGAGTGAATAAGCAATAGTCAAATGGTTGAAAAATATCCAGAATGAGAGGAAATTTATTTTTTATTCTTCTCAAATATCATCCTGCCTAACTTCTGATGTTGATCACACTTCAGTTTCTCTTTCATGACCTGCTCTCCACTTATTCACGTCCTTTTGCCACAGCTTGCAAATTCGGGCACTTTGAAGACTGAAAAACTGTTGTGACTTTTATCAAGATGAAGGAGATACACCACACTGATAATTGAGAGCAGAAGAAATTGTAAAATGGAACATTTAATATTTTAAAGCCATTTGGAATACAGTTTCTTTCAATGACTCTGTATGATCCTTTTTTAATTGTTTTTGTCTTTTTTAAAAGATACATAGATTACAAAAAATGTTACATTAAAAAGTATAAGAGGTTCCCATATACCCCAAACCCCACCACACCTCTCTCCTCCCATCAAAAACCTCTTTCATCATTGTGACACATTCATTGCATTTGGTGAATATGTTTTGGAGCAGTGGGGCACTACATGGATTATAGTTTACATTGTAGTTTATGCTACTCCCAGTACATTCAGTGGGTTATGGCAGGATACATAATGTCCAGCATCTCTCCCTGCAATATCGTTTAGAACAACTCCAAGTCCCAAACATGCCCCCACATCACATCTCTTCTTCCCTGTCCCTGCCCTCAGCAACTACCATGGCCAATTTCTCCACATCAGTGCTACAATTTCTTCCATTGCTAGTCACAATAGTTCTGTAATAGAATACCAGTAAATCCACTCTAATCCATATTTTAATTCTCCATCCTGTGGACCCTGGGATGGTAATGTCCATTCCACCTCTAAATTGAGAGGGGGGCTTAGATCCCACATGGCTGATGGATGTGATTCTCCTGCTTGCAGTTGCAGGCACTCTCAGTTCCCTGGTGTGGTGGTTGACTACCTTCACCTTCCTGTTAGCTGACCTGGGTAAGTCCAACAAACTGGAGAGTAGGAGTTGCAACTCTGCTGAGGCTCAGGTTCCAGATGGGAAATGGCCACTCCAGATCCTCAAGTCCCCTGAGTATATACCAACCCCAGTGTCAACCACAGGTACAGTAAAAGTGACAGAAGAGGCATGTGTAGAAAGGTCATATCTGAGTTCAACTCAATCATACTCAGGAGCACAAATTCCAAAATAGGGCCCACTGACAAGGCACTGAACTCCAGAGCCATCTATCATGACCATAGAACCTGTGTGTCTCCATAGTCCTCAGGAGCACCAGTACCTGGGATTGTATCTATTTTGGCTGTCTCTGGGATTCCGCTGAGACGTGTGTAAGTGTGACACCTCTGATGACCTCCTGACTCTTTCTGAAGTCCCTTAGCCATATAAACTCATTTTTCTTTACCATTTCCCCCTTTTATTCAAGGTCCTTTTCTAGTTGCATCACCAGCTGGGGCTTGGTAGTAATCCCTTGGCACCAGGGAGGCTCATCCCCAGGAATCATGTCCCATGCTGCGGGGAAGGTAATGCATTTACATGCTGAGTTTGTTTTAGAGAGTGGCCACATTTGAGCAACATGGAGGTTCTCAGGAGGTAACTATTAGGCACCCTGCAGGTCTAGGTCTAGTTGAAATTTCAGGCACACAGGCTCATAAATATAGTCATCAGTATCAAGGGCTCGTCATTGGATCATCCTTCTTTACTGGTCTTTGCCCTTTCAGTTGGGGGATTGTTGCTGTACCATTGCAGACTGTAACAGAGCTCCCTTGGCTAGGAACTCAGTACTCCCTCAGTTGTCATTTATATCTTTAACTAATATGAAAATACCCAACGGATATCTGAACATTTGTATATGCCTGATATACATACCCTGGAGAACTCCCTTGTAACCATGTGTCCCCCATCAATAACACCTCACATCAGTGTTCCTCCCTTGCCATGGCTGAACCCCTCTTTGGTCCAAAACTTCTTAAAAAATGAAGCCTAATATATTGCCACATTCAATTAGTAGAAACATGAAATAGTAGTGATACGTTTAAAGACTAGAAATAGAATACATACTATTTAGGAAAACTAAAATAAAGTAAAAAATAAATTGGGATATTTAAAAAATGAAAAACATCATAAAACTTTGTTTTTGATGTTTTGCCTTTTATCAATGTAATAGGTGTTGCCCTGTATGCACAGTGGCAAGGCAATTTCTTTCATTCCTTCCTCTGTGTCTACATCTGTTTTTTTAATTTTTAATTTTGTCTTCAAAAACATTTTAGATCACAATAAAGCACATATACAATATAGGGGACTCCCATATATCCAACATCAAACCGTTTTCCCCCTTCCCCAGCAATGATCTTTTTACATGTTCATGTTATTTTTGCTGCAAATGATGTACAGATATTGAAACATAGCTACAAAACATGGTTCTATTTTGGTTTACATTATTATTTATATTTTAGAAATTGAGAGTCCTGATATAGATCCTCACATATACAGTCATCTGATATTTGACAGGGCCATCAAGCCCACTCAACTGGGAGAGAATGGCCTCGTCAACAAATGGTGCTTGGAGAATTGGATATCCATATGCAAAAGACTGAAAGAGGATTACCATCTCACCCTTTATACAAAAATCAACTCAAGATATAAATATAAGAGCCAAGACCATAAAGACCTTGGAAAACAATGTAAGGAAGCATCTATAGGACCTTGCAATAGGAAATGGCTTCATGAACTTCTCACCCAAAGCAGGAGAAGCAAAAGAACAAGTAGATAAATGGGACTTCCTCAGAATTAAAGCCTTTTGCACCTTAAAGGATTTTGTCAAGAAAGTGAAAAGACAGCCTACCCAATGAGAGAAAATATTTGGTAACCATATATTTGTTAGGAGACTAATATCCTGCATATATAAAAAAAATCCTATATCTTGGGGGAAAAAAAAAAAGACAATCCATTTAAATAATGGGCAAGAGATTTGAACAGACACTTCTCCAAAGAAGAAATACAAATGGCTAAAATGCGCATAAAAAGATGCTCAAAATCACTAGCTATTAGGGAAATGCAAATCAAAACTACAATGAGATACCATCTTACTCCCATTAGACTGGCGGCTATTAAAAAAAACAGAAGAGTACAAGTGTTGAGGAGGATGCAGAGGAATGGGAACACTCATCCACTGCTGGTGGGTAGGCAGAAGGATCCAGCCATTCTGGAGGACAGTTTGGCACTTCCTCAAAAAATTAGCTGTAGATTTGCCATATGACCCTGCAATTTCACTGCTGGGTATATATGTATATATATATATATACACCCAGAAGAACTGAAAACAAGGACACAAACCAATATATGCACACTAATGCTCATAGTGGCATTATTCACTAATGCCAAAAGTTGTAATCAACCCAAATGTCCATCATCAGATGAATGGATAAACAAAATGTTGTATATACATACAATGGAATACTATCAAGCTACAAATAGGAATACAGTGCAAACACATGGGATAACATGGATGAATCTTGAGGACTTTATGTTGACTGAAGCAAGCCAGGAATTGAAGGACAAATCCTACATGACCTCTCTAATATGAAATAAACAAAGCAAGCTATCTCAGAGAGCTAGAGACTGGATGATAGGTGGGGGAGAGGAAGGTTGTGAACTGATGCTGACATGGGTGAAATCTACGATAAAGTGAAGGTAAGTAGTTGTACAGGGAAGGGATAAGACGGGGGCATAGGGATACTATTGGGAGGGTCTTTGCAGGCTTGAGGGGGTCTAGGGTTGGGAGGATGGGTCAGATGGCCCAAGGAATTGGGGAGAGGGTTGGGGGGAACAGTTGAACATGGGAGATTGTCAGGTATGTGGTTGAAACAATAATGTTGAGAAAATTCTTTAGAAAATATAATAAGTAAGGGTTACTTGTTTAAGGTGCTTAATGAGGGCATCTGGCACAGGGGCAGACTTCTAGGGAGTGCGTGCATGCTCATCTTCTCATAGTGTGTTACATCATTGGGTGGAGACCCAAACAATGAGTGGGATGGTGTACCCCCTTCCTGGGAAGACCTGATGTTCTCAAATATAGGGAATGGTGTCTATTGAGAGAATTGGTGGCTCCCAATGGGGGAGGACAATCTAGTGTGTCAAGCTCTCAGCATTGTTGCAAGTATATGTGAATCTGGTCCTTCAAGCTTTGAAGCTTGTTTGCCACTGTGGACCCTCAAAGGAGGAGGAGAGAGGAATAGAATAGATGGAAGCAGGGTAAGTGGGGGGCAATGGAAGTGTTCCACAAGATCATGCAATGATGGATATAAGACATGTTAAATTTCACCAAAAATTTACAAAAGTGTTTAGGCTAAAATGTAAACCACAATGTAAACCATAATGTAACTGAAAATCTGTATGATTCTTTATAATGTACAGATCTGTGCACAAATGATGACCCTGGAGACTTTGCATTGACAAACTTGGGAGGAAGGCAGAGGGGAGTAACTTTTACTTGCATATTTAATTGCCCTTGCAGGAAAACGTGTCTCATATTTGGTACTGAGCCCAATTAAAGAAGGATTCAAAGTATCCAAACAAGTTACACAGGCTATTTTGTGGCATTATTAGAACTACATAGTATTTGTACTCCGAGTTCCTTTGGCAGTGCTAAGACAGTCATCATTCTGCTTTGTAGCAGAAGCATTGAAAAGCAGCTAGTAGATAAAGCATAGCAAACTTTTGTCAGTAGTTTTATTAATTTATGATAAACACCTTTATCAAAACTCTCAGAAAAGTTTACTGTAATCTTTTTGAAACTCACGTTTATAGTAAATAGACCTAGGACTTTAATTTTAAAGTGGTTTAATGCTTTATCAGCCAAATAGATATTTTGTCATATAGAAACATGTAAACTTGGTAATTTTTACACATTATGTTTTCACTCTAGATAGGATGAGTGAAAATTTTTGTTTTAAAGAATGAATATAGGCGGCAGACTTGGCCCAGTGGTTAGGGTATCCGTCTACCAAATGGGAGGTCCGCGGTTCAAACTCCGGGCCTCCTTGACCCGTGTGCAGCTGGCCCACACGCAGTGCTGATGCGTGCAAGGAGTGCCTGCCACACAGGGGTGTCCCCCGCGTAGGGGAACCCCATGCACAAGGAGTGTACCCTGTAAGGAGAGCCGCCCAGCATGAAAGAAAGTGCAGCTTGCCCAGGAATGGCGCCGCACACACGGAGAGCTGACACAACAAGATGACGCAACAAAAAGAGACACAGATTCCCGTGCCGCTGACAAAAACAGAAGCGGACAAAGAAGATGCAGCAAATAGACACAGAGAGCAGACAACCAGGGTGGGGGTAGAAGGGGAGAGAAATAAATAAATAAATAAATCTTTTAAAAAAAAAGAATGAATACATTTATTCTTTTTTCTCAAGGGTGTATGTCCTAAGAGGCTTTAAGAAACCCCTTAGTGGAATAGAAAGATAGCACATTCTTAAAAGAAAACACATAAAAAGAAACACATTGGTTCATCAAAATAGTATTCAGGTAATATCTTAGATATAAGCGAAATTGAAAGAGGTAATTTTAGAGGTTATAAGGTAAGAAATGACAACCGTTTAATACGAAAGAAGGCAAAGGTATTTTCTCAGAACAGGAGCTAAACCAGGCAGTCACTTGCCATGATCGGCAGTGATTTGGGGGGTGAAAGTCGAGAGCTCTACTGTGGGAACTGTGGAACTGTGCCCTACTAGAACCACAGCTTGGATATTTAAGAGGACACTTCCATTTAGAAGTTGGTGTATTGCCGTGATAACTCTCAGAATAAGTCATGAAACATTTGGCTATGCTTGATGGCAAAACCTATCTGCCACCATCCTAGCTGCTTTCAAGAAATAATGTCTGGTTCAGAGGAAGGAAAGAGTTCCACTGTCCTGATCAGAAACCACTTCTCTGTGTGTCCTGAGGGGAGTGACCCAGAGCAATGACATAAAGAATGGTAACAAGATTCTCAGAGATTTAGCCGAGAATAAATAAGATTTCAGGGACACCAGTTGCTTTCTTCCAAAAATCTTAGCGCTCTAATGGAGAAAATAATTTGTCTTAGTTTGTTTTGTAGTAAAGGTTTTTGCTCACTCGATGTATGGTCCACTGCCACAATAATGCTGAATCTTCACACACACACCCGTTGTCTGTTCTCTGTGTCTATTTGCTGCATCTTCTTCTTGTCTGCTTCTGCTGTTGTCAGAGGCATGGAAATCTGTGTTTCTTTTTGTTGCATCATCTTGTGGGTGGAGACATTCTTAGGCAGGCTGCACTTTCTTTTGCACTGGGTGGCTCTCCTTACGGGGCGCACTCCTTGTGCATGGGCCTCCCCTATGCAGGGACACCCCTACACAGGGACACCCCTGAGTGGCAGGGCACTCCTTGCGCACATCAGTACTGCGCATGGGCCAGCTCCACACGGGTCAAGGAGGCCCGGGGTTTGAACCGCGGACCCCCCATGTGGTAGACAGATGCCCTAACCACTGGGCCAAGTCCGCTTCCCGGAAATACAATGTTGCATAAAGGAACATGTGCAGCTCCTGTCCATTCCAGGCTAGGAAGAAACAGTGCTCTTACTACCTGGGGGAGAGTAAAGGCATGAGTCCTTCTTCCCAACAGGGTCAAGGCAGGGGAAGAAGTAACTACAGGACAAGAATGAAGAGCTTGCCAACTGACTTCCTGGGAGCGTCACTCCTTCAGTTATTTAGCATCAACAAAGAGAAAGATATTGAATGTCAACCAGGACTAGAAACTATGATTACAAACTCAAGTAGTTACTGCCCTCAAATTATCCTAATACAGAGATGTCAAATGAGAGGCTTGTGTGAGTGCATGCCTATGCACGTGCTCTCAAGGTGGCTTTCATATTCCGGGAAGAATATATATTGGGTTAATTTTGTTTTTTTTAATTGTACATATTATTTTATTAATTTTTAACTTTCTAAAATTGAAGTTTATCATTCATATGTGAATATCCATAAACAATAAGTGTATAGAAAAGTTGTGAACTTATACAAGACAAACATGCATATCATCATACAGGACTCCCATACATTACCCCACCACCAACACCTTCTATTTTTGTGAAACAATTGTTAGAAACAGTGAAAGAGCATTGTCAAAACATTAGTGCTAACTATAGCCAATATCTTAATTTGGTGTCTTTTCCCCCCAACCCACCCAGTTATTAACACCCTGCATTAGTATTATATACTTGTTATAGTTTATGAGAGAATGTTTTCATATTTGTTAACCACAGTCCATCATTGACCATTGGATTCATCCTGTTATACAATCCCATTCTTTGTACAATCCATTCAAAGTGTGCACTCAGTGGCTCTCATATTCAACACAGAATTGTGCTGTCATCACCTCAGTCAATTTTAAAACACTTTCATTACTACAAAAGGAAAACTCTCATACCTCCTTACACCCCATTGTTGTCCCTTAGAATTGATATAATTTCTTCCTTGTCATTGCTGCAAAAATATTACTATATTACTATTGACTATAATCCATAAGTTACATTAGTAGTAATTTTCCCATCTATCACCATGTTCTTAACACTTCATAAAAGAACATTCTTAAGCTATTAACCACAGTCTTACTCTACCACCAAAATCACTGCTATTATACAGTCTGTACATTATTCTATAGCTTCCTTTCAAATGAAATATTACATCCACAGACTACTTCTTTCAGCCAAATCACATATATAAATCAGCAGTGTTAGTTATACTCATTATAATATATTACCATCAACTCTATTCAATTCTACACATTCACAATAAACCTTATTAAAAATTGTATATATGTGGAACATTAGCTCCCATTCTCGGCCCACATTCAATTTCCTAGTAATCTATACTGCAGAGTTTAACTCATCGGGTTTACTCATCGTTTTAATTCATATTAGTGAAACCATACAATATTTGCCCTTTTGTATCTGACTTATTTCACTCAATACAATGTCCTCAAGATTCATCAATGTTGTCATATGCATTCTGATTTCATTTCTTCTTACAACTGCATGGTATTCCATTGTATGTGTATACCACAGTTTGTTTATCCACTCATCTGTTGATGGACACTTGAGTTATTTTCATATTTTAGAAATTGTGAATAACACTAATATGAACATCGGTGTGCAAATGTCAGTTTGAGTCAGTTTTCAGTTCTGAAAGAAACGGGATTGCTGAGTCATATGGCAATTCTGTATTTAGTTTCTTGAGGAACTGCCAAACTGTCTTCCGCAAGGGCTACACCATTCTACATTCCCTCCAACAGTGAAGGAGTGTTCCTATTTCTCCACATCATCTCCAGCATTTGTAATTTTCTTTTTTTCATAATAATGGCCTTTTTATAAGGCATGAAATGATATCTCAGGATAGTTTTGATCTGCATTTCCCTAACAGCTAATGATCTTGAACATTTTTTCATGTACTTTTTGGCCTTTTTTATTTCCTCTTTGGAGAAATTCAAGTCTTTAGCCCACTTTTAAATTGGGTTGCTTGTCTTATTATCATTGGGTTGTATGATCTCTTTATATAACATGGATATCAAACCCTTATTGAATATGTGGTTTCCAAATATTTTCTCCCATTGAGTAGCCTGACTTTTCTTCTTCTTCACAAATTTCTTTGAAGCACAAGTGTGTAATTTTGAGGAGATCCTATTTACCTATTTTTGCTTTCATCACTCATACTTTGGGTATAAGGTTTAAGAAACTACTGCCTGCTGTAAGATCTTGAAGATACTTCCCTACATTTTCATCTAGGAGTTTTATGCTTGTAGCTTTTATATTGAGGTCTTGGATCCATTTTGAGTTAATTTTTGTATAAGATGTGAGATAGAGGGTCTTTCTTCTTTCTTTGGTGTATGGATATCCAGTTCTCCTAGCACCAATTGTTGAATAGACTCTTCTGGACCAGCTGGATAGACTTGATAGCCTTGCCAAAAATCACTTTGCCATATATGTATGGGCCTATTTCTGAACTCTCAATTCTATTCCATTGGTCAACATATCTATCTTTATTCCAGAACCATGCTGTTTTCACCACTGTAGCTAAGTAATATTTTTTTAAAGATTTTTAAAATTTTTGTTTCTTTCCCCTTCCACCCTCCCCCATTGTCTGTTCTCTATGTCTACTTGCCGTGTGTTCTTTTGTCCGCTTCTGTTGTTGTCAGTGGCATGGGAATCTGTGTCTCTTTCTGTTATGTCATCTTACTGCCTCAGTCCTCCGTGTGGGCAGTGCCATTCATGGGCAGGCTGCACTTTCTTTCGTGCTGGGTGGCTCTCCTTATGGGGTGCACTCCTTGTGCATGGGGCTCCCCTACAAGGGGGATACCCCTGCGTGGCACAGCACTCCTTGCGTGAATCAGCACTGTGCATGGGCCAGCTCCACACAGGACGAGGAGGCCCGGGGTTTGAACCGTGGACCTCCCATGTGGTAGATGGATGCCCTATCCACTGGGCCAAGTCCGCTTCCCAGTAATATTTTTTTAAAGTCAGGAAGTAAGAGTCCTCCAACTTCGTTCTTCATTTTAAGATATTTTTGTCTATTTGGGACATAATACCCTTCCAAATAAATTTGATAATTGGCCTTTTCAATTCTGTAAAAAAAAAAAAGCTGTTGGAAATTTTATTGTGATTTCATTGAATTTGTAGATAAGTTTGGGTAGAATTGACATCTTAGCAAAATTTAGTCTTCCAATCCATGAACATGGAATGTATTTCCATTTATTTAGGTCATAGCAATGTTTTGTAGTTTTCTGAATACAAGTCCTTTATGTCTTGGTAAAGTTTATTCCTATGTATTTGATTCTTTTACCCTCTATTGCAAATGGGATTTTTCCCTGACTTCCTCTTCACATTGCTTATTTTTCTAAAGATTTATTTCTTTCTCTCCCCTTCCTCCCACTCACCCCCATTGTCTGCTCTCTTGTGTCCATTTGCTGTGTGTTCTTCTGTGTCTGCCTTGCATTCTCGGTTGCACCAGGAATCTGTGTCTCTTTTTGTGGTGTCATCTTGTTGTGTCAGCTCTCTGTATGTGCGGTGCCACTCCTGGGCGGGCTGTGCTTTTATCTCACAGGGCTGCTCTCCTTGTGGGGCACACTCCTTGCGTGTGGGGCTCTACTATGCAGGGCACTCCCCTGTGTGGCATGGCACTCCTTGCACACAGCAGCACTGTGAATGGGCCAGCTCACCATATGGGACAAGAGGCCCTGGGTTCGAATCCTGGACCTCCTATATAGTAGGCAGATGCTCTATCAGTTGAGCCACATCTGCTTCCCCAGATTGCTTATTAATAGTGAATATTAACACTACTGAATATTAACCATACTGACATTTGCATATTAATCTTTTATCCTGCCACTTTGATGAACTCATCTATTAGTTCTAGTAGCTTTGTTGTGGATTTTTCAGGATTTTCAAGATATAGGATCATGCCATCAGCAAATAGTGAAAGTTTTACTTCTTTCTGTCCTATTTTGATGCCTTTTATTTCTCTTTCTAGCCTAATTGCTTGATCTAGAAATTATAGCACAATATTGAATAATAGTGATGATAGTGGGTATCCTTGTCTTGTTCCTGATCTCAGCAGGAAAGCTCTCAGTATTTCTCCATTGATTACAATGCAAGCTATGGGTTTTTCATATATGTATTTTTCCATGTTGAGATTGTTTCCTTTGGTTCCTATTTTTAAGGGAGTTTTCATCAAGAAAAGGATGTTAGATTTTGTCAAGTGCCTTCTCTGCATCAATGAGATGATCATGCGATTTTTATTCCTCAATTTGGTAATTTTATGTATTACATTGTTTGATTTTCTTGTGTTGAACCACCCTTGCACACCAGACAAAACCCAGTTGATAGTGATGTATAATTCTTTTAATGTGCTTTTGGATTTGATTACCAAGTATTTTGTTGAGGATTTTTGCATCTATATTCATTGGAGAAATCAGTCTATGATGTTCTTTCTTCATGTTCTTTATCTGGCTTTGGCATTAGGGTGATGTTGGCTTCATAGAATGAATGTGGTAGCATTCCCTCCTGTTCTAAATTTTTTGGAAGAGTTTAAGCAAGATTGGTATTAATTCTTCTTTGAATGATGGTTAGATTTCACTTGTGAAGCCATCTGGTCATTGGTTATTCTTCTTTGGGAGGTTTTTAATGACCATTTCAGTTTCCTTACTTGTGATTATTTTGTTGAAGTTTTCTATTTCTTCTAGGGTCAGTGTAGTTTGTACATGTGTGTATTAGTCATTAGTCAGCCAAAGGGGTGCTGATGCAAATTACCAGATATTGGTTGGTTTTTATGAAGGGTATTTATTCAGGGTAGGAGCTTACAGATACCAGGCCATAAAACATAAGTTACTTCCCTCACTAAAATCTGTTTTCACATATTGGAGCAAGATGGCTGCTGACAGCTATGAGGGTTCAGGTTTCCTGGGTTCCTCTTGGCTCAACTCCTCTGTTTTCTTCACAAGGTCAGCCGTAGACTATGAAGCTCTCTAGGCTTTGCCTCTCTCCACAAAGCCAGCTGTGGACTATCAGGCAAATGGCTCTGTCTCTCTCTGCCCAGGACTCCAGCTTAAGGCTTCTGCATCAAACTCCAACATCCAAAACTCCAACATTAAAAACCCTAACATTAGAAAACTTTGACTCTGTCCTTTGCCTTGCCCCACCAAAGGCTGGGGACTCAACACTCTACTGGCACTAGAGGTTTACATAATTACTTAATCAAGTAAACCTATGAATCCAATATAATCTCATATGCCCAGAGGAAAAGACCAGTTTACAAACATAATCCAATATTTCTTTTTGGAATTCATTAATAATATCAAATTGCTACACTGTGTTTCTAGGAATTTCTCCATTTTGTTTACATTGTCTAGTTTGTTGGTATACAGTTGTTCATAGTATCCTCTTATGATCTCTTATTTTTGTGGGGTCAGTAGTGATGACACCCCATTTCTGATTTTATTTGTTTGTGTCATCTCTTTTTTTCCTTTGTCAGTCTAGCTAAGGGTTTGTTGATTTTGTTGATCTTTTCAAAGAACCACCTTTTGATTTTGTTGATTCTCTCTATTGTTCTTTTGTTCTCTATTTAATTTGTTTCTACTCAAATCTTTGTTATTTCTTTTCTTCTGTTTGCTTTGGGGTTAGTTTGCTGTTCTTTTTTGGATTCCTACAGATGTTGAGTTATGTCATTGATTTTAGATCTTTTTCTTTTTAAATGTAAGTGTTGGGGGCTATAAATTTCCATCTCAGCACTGCCTTTGCTACATCCCATGGGTTTTGATATGTTGGCTTGTTTTCATTCTTCTTGAAATATTTTACTGATTTCTCTTGAAATTTCTTGTTTTACCCACACCTTAACAGTATATTGTTTAACCTCCATAGATTTGTGAGTTTTGCAATTTTCAACCTGTTATTGATTTCCAGCTTCATCCTATTATGATCAGAGATAGTGCTTTGTATAATTTCAATCTTTTTAAAATTTTTAGGACTTGTTTTGTGACCCACCATGTGGTCTATCCAGGAGAAAGTTTCATGAGCACTTGAGAAGTATGTATAACCTGCTGTTTGGGGTACAATGTTTTATATATGTCTATGAGACCTAGTTCATTTATCATATTATTTAAGTTCTCTTTTTCCTTATCAATCATTTGTTCAGTTGTTCTATTCAAAGTTAAGAGTGTTGTATTGAAGTCTTCAACTATTATTGTAAGGACATCTATTTATCTCTTTGGTTTTGGAAGTATGTACCTCATGTATTTTGGAGCACCAGATTAGGTGTATAAATATTTATTAATGTTATTTCTTCTTGGTAAATTGCTCCTTTATTAATATGTAATTCCTTCTTCATCTCTTATAGCACTTTTGTGTTTAAAGTCTATTTTGTCTGATATTAGTATCACTACTCCAACTCTTTTTTGAGCACAGTTTATGTGGGATATCTTTTTCCAACCTTTTACTTTCAGCCTATTTGTGTCCTTTGTGTAAGATGCATCTCTTTTAGAGAGCATATTGATGGCTAATTTTTTTTAACCATCCTGCCAGTTTGCATCTTTTGATTGTGGAGTTCATTTCATTAACATTCAATGCTATTACTGTAAAGGTATTACTTACTTCATCCATTATATCTTTTAGCTTTCCTTGACTTATCTTACTATTATCTGTATTTTTATCCTGTTTTGTTACCCTTACTAATAGTCTTCATTTCTTCACTCTTCTACAGACCTCTCTCTCCTGTCTTTTCCTTTTAGGTTGCAGCACTCCCTTTAGTATCTCTTGAAAATCTGGTCTCTTGGTGACATACTCTTTGAGTTTTTGTTTATTTGTGAAACTTTAAATCCACCCTCAGTTTTGAAGGACAGTTTTGCCAGATAAAGAATTCTTGGCTTGCAGTTTTTCCCTTTCGGAGCCTTTAGCACATCATGCCACAGCTTTCTTTGTACTTAGTATTATTGAGCACCCCTTGTATGTGATGAACTGTTTTACTCATTACTTTCAGAATTCTCTTTTTATCTCTGGCATTTGTTATTCTGAATAGTAAGTGTTTCAAAGTCTTCCTGGGTTGCATTGTTCTTCTTGTACATTGATATTTATGTCTTTCATAATGGAGGAAATTTTTGGTAATTATCTCCTCAATTATTTTTTTCTGCTCCCTTTCCATTCTCTTCTCTTTCTTAAACACCTATAATGCATATGTTTGTGTGTTTCACATTGTCATTCAATTTCCTGTATCCCGTTCCATTTTTTTCCCATTCTTTTCTCTTTCTGTTCTCCTGTCTTTTAAAATTCAGATGTTCTGTCCTACACCTCACCTCCTCTGTCCTCAACCAATTTAAATCTGATATTATATGCCTCCAATATATTTTTTATCTCTTCCATTGTGTTTTTTATTCCCATAATACCTGTTACTTTTCTTTGCACACTTTTAAAATTTTCATTGTGTTTAACCGGTGTCTTCTTAATATCATTAATCTCTTTAGCCTTCTCACTGAATTTATTAAGGAGATTTTTGTTTGGCTATCTGTGATTAGTTGTCTCAAATTCTGTGTTTCATCTGAAGGTTTAATTTGTTCCTTTGACTGGGTCATATCTTTCTGTTTCTTAGTATGGCTTGTAATTTTGCTGGTGCCTTTGCAACTGATTTCTTCATGTGTTTATTCTGTGCTCAGTTTCTCTCTTTAGCTTATGACTTTCTTATTGGTCAGCTTTTGCTCAAGCTTCCCCTATTCCTCCTCCATGAATATTAGCTCTTTTTGTTTGATTTTTATTTGCCTCTGTATATTTTTAATACTCATTTGTTTTCTCTCATTGCTATTTCCTGAAGGGCTTATTTTGGTAGAAATGCCTCTCTGGAGATAACCATCCCATCTCTGGTTTCCTAGTCAAAACTGGCTCAGGGGACCTATGAAGGGAGTGTAGATTGATTCAAATGTTCTCTGGAGAAGAAACCCTACAGGCCTTCATTCTTCTCTTTGATGTCTCTCCTAATCTAGGCTTTCTTAAGATACTCAGCAGATTGCATTTTTTATTCAGTTGTGCCTGGCTGCTCTAAGGTTATCCTGTGCCTTTAATTCTCAGTCAACTTAGCTCCTCATGGTGGCATGGTTAAGGCTGAGGTTGCCAGCCTACCCAGGAAACTATTGTACAGCTCCCAGTCTCTGACATCTGAGCTCACTGATCAACTGTCACCTCCTGTGCTCCCCTCCGCAGGTGAGTAAGGTGACTTTGCCTGCACTGTCTTGAGAGAAAGTGATAAGATCACTCTTTGTTCCTTTCCTTCCTGAAACACCTTGGGAATGAGAGTGCAGCAGTTGTTCAAGGTGGGCAGGGTGAATCTACCGGCACAGCCTGTAGAGAGAGGGTGCACTTCCTCTCCTCCCAGGTGGAATTGGAGTGGAGTGTGCAGTGGCCCTTTTAAGTTGGATGCAGTGCATCTGCCCACACTGCCTGAGATAGTGTGTTTCTTCTTTGTCCAGGGGTACTGTATTAGGCAGCCAAAGGAGTGCTGATGCAAAGTACCAGAAATCTGTTGGTTTTTATAAAGGATATTTATTTGGGTAGAAGCTTACAGTCATAAGGCCATAAAGCATAAGTTACTTCCATTACCAAGTCGATTGCCATGTGTTGGAGGAAGATGGCTGCCAATCTCTGCAATGGTTCAGCCTTCCTCTTCCTCCTAAGGCCCTGTGGTCCCAGCTTCTTCTAATATCAGCTGTAGGTTGGCATAAGGCTTGTCTCTCTCCCTGGGCCTCATTTCTTTCTGGGCTCAGCTGTTCTGCCCTCTTTGCAAGGTCAGCTGTAGACTATCAGGCAAATGGCTCATCTCTCTTCCCAGGGCCTCTGCTGAGTCTAATGGAGCCTTCTCTCTTTCTTCACATATTTTCTTCTCTGTGTATTTACTTTCTTCAACTCCAGCATCAAAACTCCATACTTTCTCCTCTGCTGTCATGTTCTCTGTGAGTCCCTGCCCTGAGCAGAGCTCAACCTCCTATGACATAGCCCAATCAAAGTCCTAATCATAATTTAATCAAGTAAAAGTGAACCGTCTAAAGTTAATACAATCTAATATGCCCAGAGGAACAGATCCATTTACAAACATAATCCAATATCTATTTGTGGAATTCATAAATAGTATCAAACTGCTACAGCACCTTGGGCCCAAGTGTACAGCAACCCTTTTAAGGTAGACAGGGTAGATCTGCCCACTTGCCCATGAAAGAGTGTATGTTTCTTCTCTGTCACGTGTGCACTGGGGTCCCAAGGTGTTTCAGGAAGGAAAGGAACCAAGAGCCATCTGATCAAGATGGCCTGGGTGAATCTGCCTGCACTGCCCATAAGAACATATATGTTTCTTCTCCTTCCAGTGGGTGTTGGGGCCCAGTGTGACTCTGCCTGCTCTGCCCCAAGAAAGTGTACAAACTTCACCCAATTTTCACTCCTGCTGGGTGTGAGGACCTAAGCAGTGGCTTTCCAAACTGGGCACTCTGTATGTGATCCCTACTGCCTTGGGGACCAAAGTGTTTTTCAGTTACCCCTGCTTCCATTCCTGCTGGAGGTGGAGGCAACACAAATGCTCCTGGCTTCTTGGTGACTTGGGCAGGTTTAAACCTCAGCTGTGCTCAGGATTGGAATTCTGGTAGCTGAATTTGCCAGTCAATGTCTCTAGTTCATGCCAGGTCACTTCCCCTCACCTGCTTTTGGGAAGAAGCTTCTGCTCCCATCCAGAGCATGGGACCAGGCTCACCAGTGGGGGTTGGTCAACTGCCTCTGCAAAGTGGAGCAATTTACTCAGGAATCTTCACCGCAGATGGTCAGTCTCCTCTTCCTGTTCTTCCCTGGATGGTACACTGTGTTCTTCTGGTCTCCAGATTTGCCCAACCAGTTCATCTGGACAGATCCTAGCTGATTATTAGTTGCCCTCTGAGAAGAGCTGATTGTAAGAGCTTCCTACTCTGTCGCCATTTGGGTGTCTCTAATTGTTTTTTAAAACCAATGTTTGATTTACTAAAATCAGAAATTAAAATGCTTGATTCTTCCATAGGATTTAGGTTCCACTATCAAATCTTATTATTTCAATATTGGAATCGACCAAATTAAACAATCACTTTTAAAGACCTTTGGAAGCTATTTGGTCTCATTTAAAAACACTGTGGAACAATTTAAATGGCATTTATAAAAGTGAAATTCATTTTCCTTTTTACATATGACAATTATGTGAAGTAAAATTGAAATCCTCCCAAATATTATTCTTAAGAATTCACTATAATTCTATCAGTAGTTCTTAACAAAGGGTCTGTGAGTTTGAATTTAAATAAAAAATCATTATTGTTGTGGGGACGTGTATATTTATTAAATAATACACAGTACTGTGTGGACTTAGTAATGGGTCTGTGGTTTTTACCTGACTGGCAAAGGGGTCCATAGAACAAAAAAGGTTAAGAATCCCTCATCTATTTGGAAATTAAGTACCAATTATGGTGAACTAGGTGTAACGGATCAGCTATGTATGATCCCTTGCCAAACCTAGGCTCAACCCAGGAGCTGTTATGGGCCCAGGACTTGTTAAATAGAATCTTCATGCTTTAGGACCTCCTTCTTGGACGTCCTTAACAGCAAGGGACTTAAGGGCATTTCATCTCATTTTGAAGAGCATAATAAAGGATGAAGGCCATTTAGGCTGGCTTTTCTTAACTGTCACTCAGGCTAATGACTTTGATATTTGTGGTAGAGTATTTTAACAATTAGAGTTGTTCAACAATTGCTCTGACTGCCCAACAAAGTCATGAACTCCATGACACTGGGGGAAAGCTCAAAAAAATGTTATGTGACCATGATCCTTCAAGGTTGCTTTAGGTGGATTCCTTACTATTTAAGGATGGGCTAGATTAAAATGTAAGGTTTTTCCTACATATACTAGCCATTCTTCAATATTATGAATAAAATATATAGATTTAGAGGTAATCAATGCAGAAAAAAACTGTTAAGATCTTTGTGAAACAGTGATTTATATTGCAGTTTTTCACAGCAGGATAATATTTTCTTTTCACTGAAAAGGTTTTATTTCCTATAAAGTTCTGCCAGAAAAAAAATTGCTTTAAAGTAACATCTCTATTTGCTAGGTGGATGTTTTCTGTTGTTAGGAAATAGCTTTATCCTTTAGAATAGAGACATGTCTAAGCATTGAAAATTATTTCTAATTAGTAATTCCTGACTAGTCATAGTAGAGCTGTTTTGTGCAATAAATAATTTTATCTCAGATTCTGAGAAATACCAGAACGCAAATTTCTAGTTCTGATTCAGGAAATATGGTTCTTAATTATTAACTGGATACAACCTTCCCTTCCAAGTAATTGTATTTTGAAATTAGTATATATTTATCTTGCTTTAGAGAAAGATGTTTCAAATTCATTTCTAGTTTTAACAGTTACCTTTTCCCATAGACCTCTTTCATAAATGCATTTTTAAGGAGGTATTGGAGATTGAACCTGGAACTTCATACATGGGAAGGAGGCGCTCAACCAAATGAGGTATACCTGCTCCCCATAAATGCATTTTTAATTTAATTTTTTTCCATAGGGGAAATAACCTTACTTTATTTATTTATTTTTTTTAAAGATTTATTTTTATTTATTTAATTCCCCTCCCCTCCCCCGGTTGTCTGTTTTCTGTGTCTTTTTGCTGCGTCTTGTTTCTTTGGTCCGCTTCTGTTGTCGTCAGCGGCTCGGAAAGTGTGGGCGGCGCCATTCCTCGGCAGGCTGCTCCCTCCTTCACGTTGGGCGGCTCTCCTTATGGGTGCACTCCTTGCGCGTGGGGCTCCCTTACGCGGGGGACACCCCTGTGTAGCAGGGCACTCCTTGCGCGCATCAGCACTGCGCATGGGCCAGCTCCACAGGGGAACCTTACTTTAATGGCTCATTTTTCACGTAACTCAATTGTTTTAAGGAAGATAGAGAGAGGAACTCATATTTTCTTGGCATATTAGGGGTTATCAATTTGGGGGAAGAGTATGTTTTTTGGGGAAGTAAGTTCAAAGATGACAGCTGAGGCAATTGCACTCAAGTTTACAGGGAGCTTGGGGTCTCAGGGGTTTCAGAGAAGCATTCAAGTCCCATAAGACTTAAAAATCAAAATCTAGTCACTGTATTTTAATTTGCATAGTTTGAATATTTTGAAGCACATTTACTTTCCAAGAGTTTAAACTGAAAATTATTATTAGGTAGAGTGAATGGGTGAGGATCAAAGACCACTATGAGAGAAAATTATGTAAAGAAAGTCAGTGAGAAAGCTAACACCCGTCATGTTTTCCCAACTGGGTATATACCTATTAATGATTACCATGTCCTTCAGGTTGCTATTTTTCACTAGCTGAAGATGATTTTACAAATTTTCCTATGTGGTCAAATTTATTTTAGTACAACAAACAAACAAACAAAAATTGTAACCCTGCAGCTTCCTAGCAATGAGTTTGGCATGTTCTAGATTACCATGTATAGGCAGAGCTGATGGTGCAGGGAAAGACTAGGCACTATGTAGAGAAAGAGGAGAAGGCATGTTTTTTTGCCATCTATGCATGGGTCAGTGACTTGTCCCATAATTGCCACTTAGTACCTCTTAGTGCTCAATAATGAAAACAGCATCATATCTAATTAAGGAAACTGCTGTTTCAGCTCTTTGTTTACTTCTGCCCTCTTTCTCTACCAATGCTTCAAATTTACTTGAAATAACTGAGTGATTTCAACTTTTTCTTATTTTCATATTTGAAATTAGAACTTTGCTTTTTTAGTACCTTAGTCACATTCACTGCTTTTCAGTATAATTCAAAGCTTTTTCCTTCCCTAATTTTGAGCCACCAATTACTGAGAACCTATTATTCCTTTATTGTGTGGAATAGAAAGATTAACTAAACTTGGTCATTGTCTACAAAGAATTAAGATATGCACAAATAACTAGAGTAATAGTTCAAGTCAAGAGTAGAAAGTGAACATAGAAAGATCACTTCTAGACAGTGAAATCAGGGGAGGCTGCCAGGCCTTTTAACTAGGCCATGAAATTAGTCAAAGCATAATTGTTAGACATGGCAAAGAGTTTCTTTCATTTGCTCTCTTTCCTTCCCCTTATTCCACTCCCTTGAGTGCCTGGTTTAGCAGATAGACTCTTCTCCCTCATGATCCCCTCCTCCTTTTGTTTTCAGCACTGTGTAATTCTTTTTGCTTGAGTGTCAGCAGAACTGCTGACTTGTTTCTAACCAATAGGTAATGGCAAAGGTTATGGATATGTGATGGTTTAGAACTGTATGTACCCCAGAAAAACATGTTCTTAAATTGAATCCATTCCTGTGAGTGTCAGCGCATTGTAAGCAGGACCTTTTGATGAGGCTACTTTAATTAAGGTGTGACCCGCCTCATTCAGCATGGTTCTTATTGCTGGAGTCCTTTATAAGTGGTATAAATACAAGGAAAGAGAGAGAAGAAAACCACAGAAGCAAGAAGCTAAAATCACTGGAATCCAGAAGAGAGGGGAGAGAGCAGCAGATGCCACCATGGGCCTTGCCATGTGGCAGAGGAGTCAAGGATCACTGGCAGCTGGTCTTTAGGAAGAAAGCATCGCCTCGATGATGCTGTGATTTGGATATTTTCTCGGCCTCAAAACTTCAAGCTAATAAATTCCCATTGTTCAAGCTGAACCATTACATGATATTGGCTTTAAGCAGACTATGAAACTAAAACAGGATGTATGTGATTATGTGTGCCTGATTATCTATCATAAGGCTGTAATGCAGTTCCTGCCAGGAGACTCTCTTACTTGTTGACTTTGAAGAAGAAAGTTGCTGTATTATGAGCTGCCTATGGAGAAGGCAGTGTGGCAAAAGTTGAAGGCAGCCTCTGGCCAGTAGTCAGCAAGAAAGTGAGACCTTGCAGCCTGACGGCTTGCAAAGAACCAAATGCTATCAACAATCACAAGAGCAAGGCAGCAGATTCTTTCCCAGCCAAACCTCAGCTGAGACTGCAGTCTTGGCTGACACCTTGATTGCCACCTTGCAGATGACCCAAGTAAGCCAATTTCCAGACTCCTTACCCATGAAAACTATGAGATAACAAATATGTGACATTTTATTAACCTTTTATTTTGAAAAACTTTCAAATCCATGGGACAGTTACAAAAATAATACAAACCCCATACAGAGAACTCCAACATACCCCTACCCCTCATATACTCAGATCCACCAATTTTTAACAACTTAAAATTTGCCATAGCACTCCATCCTCCACCCATTCATCAATCTATCAATCCACCCTCCGAACACCTGAGTGTTGGTTGTATACATCATGCTCCTATAATACTTATTACTGCAATGTACATTTCCCAGAACAGGCACACTCACCCTTGTAAACACCACAGGTGCAGTTATCAAGCTCAACAAACCCACCACTGATATAAAGTTTCTAATATGTTCCAACAATGTCCCCCTGAACCTTCTCTTCTTCCTCGTTAGGTCCCTTCCCGGACCATGTATTGCATTTAATAGTCATTGTCTCTTAGTTGCTATTAGTTTCCTTGTTTATTTAAATTGTTGGAATATATATATATATAAAACATAAATTCCCCCATCTCAACCACGCCCAGGCACACTATTTAATGGGATTAATCATATTCATAATATTGTGGTACCCTCACCACCTTCCACCACAAAAATTTTCTCTTCTTCAAAAACAGTAACCATACACACGCACCAACTCCTCACTCCCATTGCCTCTGCCCAAACTGTCTCCCACATCTGTCTCTATGAACATGCATATTCTCCAATATTTTCTTTATAGTTACCATGGGGCTTAAATTTAACATCCAAAATCTATAACAATCTTGTGTGCTTTGATACCAACTTAACTTCAATACCCTAAGCAAGCTATGTTCCTATATCCCTCCTCCCTACATTTTTTATGTAGTTCTTCTCACAGATTACATGTTTATACAGGATGAATACAAAATCAATGATTTATGCATTTTATAATTTTTATTTTTACATTTTATGCACTTGCCTTTTAGATCCTGTGGGAAGTAAAAACTGGAGTTATAAACCAAAAGTACAATAGTACTGGCATGTGTATTTACCCTAGTTGATGTACTTATCAGAGATCTTTATTTCTTCATGCAGCATCGATCTATTGTCTATCATCTTTTCCTTTCAACTTACAGAG
The DNA here is from genome assembly GCF_030445035.2 of Dasypus novemcinctus. Lineage (NCBI taxonomy): Eukaryota > Metazoa > Chordata > Mammalia > Cingulata > Dasypodidae > Dasypus > Dasypus novemcinctus. The sequence goes on from NC_080704.1 coordinate 39,288,381, forward strand.
CTCACTCTTTATCATCTCATGTAGGGCTGAGCTAGTGGTGATGAAAGCCCTCAGCTTTCGTTTATCTGGGAATGTCCTAATCGCTGCCTCATTGTTGAGAAACAGTTTTACCAGATATACAATTCTTGGCTGGCAGTTTTTTTGCTTTAAACAATTTAAATGTGTCATGCCTCTGCCTTCTTTCCTTCATAATTTCTGAAAAGAAATAGGCACTTCATTTTTTAGAGGTTCCCTTGTATGTGACATGTTACTTCTCTCTTATGGCTTTCAGAATTTACAAAAAACATTTTTACCATATCTGCACAGATTAACCCTCAGCTTTCCATTCTCTACCCTCATTCTATTTTCTTGTGATCTATATATTATAATTATTAAATCCATGTGTTTACACAATATACTTAGTTCACAATAGCAAAATCATACAGTGTCTGTCCTTTTGTATCTGGCTTACTTCACTCAATATAATGTCCTACAGCTTCATCTATGTTGTCATATGCTTCACGACTTTATTTCTTCTTACTGCTACACAATATTCCATCATGTGTATACACCACAATTTGTTTATTCATTCATTAGCTGATGGACACCTGTGTTGCTTCCAACTTTTGGCAATTGTGAATAACACTGCTGTGAACATGAGTGTGCAGATTTTTGTTTCTTAATCTGTGTTCTGAGTTCTTCTGGGTATATACCTAGTAATGGTATTGCCAGATCATGTGCCAAGTCTATATTCAACTTCCTTAGGAACTGCCAAACAGTCCTCCACAGTGGCTGTACCATTCCAGATTCTCACCAACCCTGAAAAATGTTCCTATCTTTCCACACCTTCTCCAATATTTACAGTTTTCCAACTTTTTAACAGTGGCTCATCTAATAGGTATGAAGTGATATCTCATTGTAGTTTTGCATTGCATTTCCCTGATCACTACTGATGTTAAACATTTTTTTCATGTATTTCTTTGCCATTTGTATTTCATCTTTGGTCAATTATCTTTTCAAACCTTTTGTCCATTTTCTAATTGGGTGGCTTGTTATTGTTGAGTTGTATGATCTCTATGTATATCATATATATTAAACCCTTATTGGATATGTGTTTGCCAAATATTTTTCCCATTAAGTCAGCTGCCTTCTCATCCTTTTGTCAAAATTCTCTGAGGTGCAAAAGTGTTTAAGTTTGAGGAGATTCCCTTTATCTATTATTTCATTTGTTGCTCATGCTTTTGGTGTAAGGTTTAAGAAACCACTGCCTACCACAAGATCTTGAAGATGTTTTCCTATATTTTCTTCCAGGAGTTTTATCGTTCTCCCTTTTATATTTAGGTCCTTGATACACTTTGATTTAATTTTTGTATAAGGTGTAAGATAGGGGTCTTCTTTCTTTCTTTTGGATATGACTATTCAATCATCCTAAGACCATTGTTGAATACTGTTCTGGCCTAGCTGGGAGGACTTGAACACCTTGCCAAAATGCACTTGAGTATAGATGTGAGGGCCTATTTCTGAGTTCTCGGTTTGGTTCCATTGATCAAGTGTCTGTCTTTATCCCAGTACCATGATCTTCTTACCATTGTAGCTAAGTAATATGCTTTAAAGTCTAGGAGTGAAAGTCCTCCAATTTCATAATTCTTTTTAAGATCTTTTTGGCTATTTTAGGCCCCTTACCCTTACAAATAAAGTTGAAAATTGGTTTATCCACTTCTTAAATAAAAGGCTGTTTGGATTTTTATTGGGGTTGCACTGAATCTGTAAATCAGTTTGGGTAGAATTGACATTTTAAAGATATTTAGTCTTCCAATCAATGAACATGGAGAGTCCTTCCATTTATTTAGGTCTTCAGTTTCTTTTAGCAATGTTCTGTAGTTTTCTGAATGCGGGTCCTTTATGTCCTCGGTTAAGTTTATTCTTAAATATTTGATTGTTTTAGTTGCTATTATAAATGGAATTTTTTTCTGATTTCCTCCTCAGAGTGCACATCAGTAGTGCATGGAAATGCTATTGAATTTTGCATATTTATCTTGTATCGTGCCACTTTGCTGAACTTGTCTGTTAGTTCTAGGAGATTTGTTGTGGATTTTTCAGGAGATTCTAAATATAGGATCATATCATCAATGAAGAGTAAAATTTTTACTTCTTCCTTTTTTATTTGGGTGTCTTGTATTTCTTTATCTAGCCTAATTGCTCTAGCTAGAACCTCTAGCACAATATTGAATAACAGTGGTGACAGTGGTCATCCTTGTCTTGTTCCTGATCTCAGTAGGAAAGCTTTCAGTCTTTCACCATTGAGTCCAATGCTAGCTGTAGGCTTTTCACATATGCACTTTACCATATTGAAAAAGCTTCCTTCTATTCCTGTATTTGAAGTGTTTTTTATCAAGAAAGGATGCTGTATTTTGTCAAATACCTTTTCCACATCAGTTGAGAGGATCATGTGATTTCTTTTTCCTCAATTTATCAGTTGTGGTTTATCACACTAATTGATTTTCTTGTGTTGGACCTTCCTTGCAAACCTTGGATAAAACTCACTGATAGTGGTGTATAATTCTTTTAACGTGTTTCTGATTCAGTTTGCAAGTATTTTGTTAAGGATTTTTTTATCTATATTCATTAGAAATATGGGTTTGTAATTTTCCTTTTTTTTTTTTTGGTAGTATCTTTATCTGGTTTTGATATTAGCATGATGATGGCTTCATAGAATGAGTTTGGTAGCATTCTTTCCTGTTCAATTTTTTGGAAGAGCTTGAGCAAAATTGGTATTAGATCCCCTTTGAATGACTGGTAGAATTCTCCTGTGAAGCCATCTGGTCCCGGGTTTTTTATCTTTGGGAAGTTTTTTATGACTGTTTCAATGTTTTCTCTTGTGATTGGTTTGTTGAAGTGTTCTATTTTTTCTAGGGTCAGTGTAGGTTGTTAGTGTGTTTCTAGGAATTTGTCTATTTCCTCTAAATTGTCTAGTTTTTGGCATAGAGTTGTTTATAATATCCTCTTATGATCTCTCTTGTTTCTGCAGGATCAGTGTTAATGTAGGGCCGTTTTTTAAAAGTCATTGTCTGGTATGTCCCAGGTATGGTCCTCCTTATTGAAGGTTTCCAATGCTTTAATATTTTTCTTGCCTGGGCCATTGCTTTCTGTTTCTTTGTATGTTTTCCATCTTTTGCTGACAACTGGATATTTTGACATTTTAACATGTTATTGCTGAAATGTAGACTCTGAGGCATCTGTTACTTAAGTTTGTCTCTATCTAGTGTTAGAGCTAACAAAAAAAAAAGAAGGAAAAATTGAACAGTTCTCAGTCTTTACAGATTGACTTGTATGAATACCCTTCTTTAGAATTTAACCATAGACTGTTTAGAAAATAGCTCCAGGCTAAAGCATATAGCCTTCTCTGACCTTTTGCATCTTGTTTTAGACTTGCACACGTGGCCCTAGGAATTCCTATATTTATAAGGGATACCAATGTCCCCTCTTTCCTAGGAAAGAGTTTCCTCATGGTTCTTTGCACTCCACTGTATCTCCTATAGCCAGCAATCTCTTGCTCCAGGCAGGATGTCTTGACTGGTCTCACAGTGTTCTGTATAAGAGTTCTGTGAGCCCCTTTTACATATAGGGAAAGTTCTAGGGAGTCCATCAAGACCACCACTGGACAAATGGGGCCAGACATACAGACTCCCAGTATGTGCATGAGAGTTATTCTTTTACTTCCAATTCTGGGAGCAGGGATACATATTGGGAATGTGGGATAGTTCCATATAGAGCTGAAGAGGCATGGGGGAGGGGTCATCCAAGGCACCAGGCAATCCTACCCCCAAGTAGTCTTTTTCTTGATCCAGTGCTCACCCTGTTATTGCAGTCTTTTGAATGTTTTCTGGAAAATTGAGAAAGACATTTCTGCCAATTTGTGCTAGTTATTCAATGCTTCTGTTGGAGGATGGAGCCCTGAAATGTCTTATTCTGCCGTCTTGATCAGGATGAAAAGAGGTTGTTTTCAGCTGTAAAGTTTGTAGTAATATGGTTATCTAGCAATCAATAGTATACATGGCATCAGAATTTGGTCCCCTTCTGTGACAGCTTGAAGCTTTATGTGGATCCCAGAAAAGATCAGGTTCTTGGAGCTAATCTATTCCTATAGGTATGGGACCCTTGGATTGGTTTCAGTTGGAGGGAGCTTTGATTGGATTGCTTCAGTGAGGCATGACCCAGGGTGGGTCTTGGTCCTCTTACTGGAGTCGTTTATAAACAGAGGGCTGAAAGCTGAGAAACACAGAAAAAAACAACAGAGACAGAGAAAAGGAACCCAGAAGCTCAGAGAGGAACCTGGGAAAGAGGAAGCCAAAAATGGAGCAGCCAGAAGCTAAAGCAATAAGACCTAGAAGAGGAGCAGATGCCTCCATGTGCTTTGCCATGTGAAAAGAGTCAAGGATCTCCTGTAGTCAACCTATAGTGAGACAGCATTTATGATGATGCCTTGGTTTGGACATTTTCACAACCTCAGAACAGTAAGCCTCAGAACTGTAAGCTTTTAACCTAATAAATTTCTACTATAAAAGCCAACCCATTTGGGAGTTTATTGGCTTATAGTGTTTAGGCTAGGAGAAGTCCAAAATTGAAGGGTCATCGAGGTAATCCTTTCTCCAAGAAGACTGTGACATTCTGGGGCTGGCTGCTGGTGATTCCTGGACCTTGATCTTTCTGTCACATGGCAATACACATGGTGTTGTCTTTTCATTTCCCCTCCAGGTTCTGTTGACTTCTGGCAGCTGGTGCTCCCTGTGGCTTTTCTCTCTGTGACTTTATCTATAATAACTTCTGTAATTGGATTAAGAGCCATCCTGTTTCAGTTGGACCACACTTTAACTGAAGTAACTGTATGAAAAGGTCCTATTGACAATGGGCTCATACTCACAGAAATTAAGAACATGTGTTTTTTTCTTTTTAAATGTTTTTTTATATTTAAGAGCATGTTTTTTCCTGAGATACACAACTTCAAGCCACTATAAACTACATGTGATCCTTCTGAAAAATATAATCATATCACTTCTCTGCTCTCAACTCTCCAAATAATTTCCAACATGCTTAGACTAAAATCCAGGTTTTTAGCATAGTTCATAGTCTCTATTTAGGATTATCTCATTTTCTCTCACTCACAGTACATCAACCACATTGGCCTCCTTCCTGTTCCTCAAATACCCTACTCATGCACCTGTCAAGGACCATGTACCTATTATTTCATAGATCTTGATTTAATGTGGATAAGCCCCTTATTTCATTGTTCAACTGTCCGTCCCCTCAGAGATGACTTCCTAGAGGGCTAGATTGAAGGAAGTAACCCCACCTACTTAAATAGTTTTATTTTTTATATCTGGCATTATATGTTCACTTAATATCTGTCTTCACACTAGAATATAGGCTCCATTAGGGTTGGGGCATTGTTTTCTTTACTTCTTTAAAAGCAGTTTATTGAGGTATATCACATACCATATATTTCGTCTAAGGTGGACAATCAGTGGTGTTTAGTATTATCATAGTTATTCATTCATCGCCACATTCAATTTTAGAACCTTTTCATTACTCAAAAAGAAAAGCCCCATATCCCTTAGCAGTCACTTCTCAATCTCTCTATCCTTCCCCAGCCCTACATAACTACTAATCTAATTCTGTGTCTTTAGATTTGTTTACATTTACATTTTATACAAATGGACTTATACCATAAATAGTAGTTAGTGTCTGGTTTCTTTCACTTAGCATTATTTTAAAAAATTATTGTAATTTTTTAAATGAGAGAAGTTATAGTCTTACATAAAAGTCATGTAAAAAACACATTCTCATATACACCATATTGTTGACACTTTGAATTGGTGTGGTATCTTTGTTTCAGTTGATGAAAGAATATCAAAATATTACTGTTAACTATAGTTCATAATTTTTATTAAGAGTATTTTACCATATATCAACCTATTATTAACACCTTGAAATAGTTAATAATGTTCCATTTTACATTCCCACCAATAGTTAATGAGTGTTCCTATTTCTCCACATGCTCTCCAATTTTTAAAAATAGTGACCATTCTAGTAGGCAAGGAATAATATTTCATTGTGGTTTTGATTTGCATTTCCCTAATAACTAGTGATGTTAAGTATCTTTTCATGTGCTTTTTATTCACTTGTGTTTCCTCTTTGGAAGTATATTTACTTAAGTCTTTGGCCCATTTTTAAATTGGACTGTTTGTCTTTTTATTGTTGGGTTGTAGGATTTCTTTATATATTCTGGATGTTAAAACCTCATTAGATATGTGGTTTCCAAATACTTTCTTCCAGTGAGTAGGTTGTCTTCATTATCTTCCCTGCCACCCCTGAGATGACTCCCTCATCGGTTTGCTCGCTGATTTGCTCATTGTTGTTCTTTGCTCTCATTTTTGCTTGTTGTCTACTCATCGTCTGCTCATTGTCTGTTTTTTCTTTAGGAGGCACCAGGAACTGAACCAGGGACCTCCCATGTGGGAGGCAGGTGCTCAACTGCTTGAGCCACATCCACTCCCGTCTTTATACTTTTTTGACAGAGTGCTTTGATATACAGTGTTTTCAATTTGTGGAGGTTCCATTTAACTATGTTTTCTTTTGTTGCTTGAGCTTTTGGTATAAAGTCAAAGACACCATTTCCTACCACAAGATCTTTAAGATGCTTCCCTATATTTTCTTCTAGGATTTTTAGACAGGACCTTGTCTTTTATATGTAGGTCTTGGATCTACTTTGAGTTAAATTTTTGTATGAGTTGTGTGATATGTGATCTCTTTCATACTTTTGGAAATGGGTATCCAGTTCTACCAGCACCATTTGATGAAGAGACTATTCTGTCCCAGTTGAGTACACTTGGCAGCCTTGTCAAATATCAATTGTCCATAGATGTGATGGTCTATTTCTGAACTCTCAGTTCAATTGCATTAGTCAATATATCTGTCTTTATGCCAATACCATGCTGTTTTAACCACCATAGTTTGAAATATGCTTTAAAGTCAGGATGGGTGAGTCCACTAAACTCATTCTTCTTTTTCAAGGTATTTTTGGCTCTTCAGGCCCCCTATACCCTTCCAAATAAATTTGATGATTGGCTTTTCCATTTCTGCAAAGGAGGCTGTTTGAATTTTTATTAGGATTGCATTGAATATGTAAATCAATTTGGATAGAATTGACATCTTTTAAAGTGGTTTTATCAAGAAAAGATTCTGGATTTTGTCAAATGCATTTTCTGTGTGAATCAAGATGCTCATGTGTTCTTTTTCCTTTGATTTATTAATGTGGTATATTACACTGATTGATTTTCTTGTGTTGAACCATCCTTGCATACCTGGGATAAATCCCACTTAATCATGGTATATAATTTTTTTTAATGTGCTCTTGATTTTGGTTTGCAAGCATTTTGTTGAGGATTTTTGCATTTATATTCATTAGAGAAATTGGTCTGTAATGTTCCTTTCTTGTAGTATCTTTATCTGTTTTTGGTAATAGGGTGATACTGGCTTCACATAATGAGCTAGGTAGTGCTCCCTTGTGGTAGTTTGATGCCATTCTATTTATACCCCAGAAAATCATGTTCTTGAAACTAGTCCATTCCTGTGGATGCAACCCTATTGTGGATGGGACTGTTTGGTTAGATTACTTCAGTAAGGTGGGTCTTAATCCTCTTACTTGAGTCCTTTATAAATGGGATGAATATACAGAGAAAAAAGTCTACAGAGACAGAAAGAAACAGGAGCAGAGAGACTGTTGTGAGAGCAAGAAGTTGATATCAACAGAAGCCTGGAGAGAGGAAGCCAGAAGCTGAAGCAACAAGACCCAGAGGAGAAGGAATATGCCACCATGTGCTGGTCTTTGGGTAGGAGGCATCGCATGATGATGCCTTGATTTAGACATGTTCATGTCCTCAGAATAGTAAGCTTGCAACCTAATATATCCCCATTGTAAAAGCCAACCCATTTCTGGTATATTGCCTTGGCAATTTTTAGCAAACTAAAACATCCTTCCTCATCACTGTTTTGGAAGAACTTGAGAATGATTGGTATTAATTCTTCTTAGAACGGTATTTAGAATTCACCTGTGAAGCCCTCTGGTCCTGGACTTTTCTTTGTTGGGAAGTTTTGGTGATTGATTCAATCTCTTTACTTGTAATTGATCTATTGAGGTGTTCTATTTCTTCTATAGTCATTGTAGATTGTGTGTTTCTAGGAATTTGTTCATTTCATCTAGGTAGTTTAAATTGTTGGCATATGGTTGTTCATAGGATCCTCTTATCTCTTTTAATTTTTGTGGGGTCAGAAGTCTTTCTGATTTTATTTATTTGTCTTTTTTTTTTCTTCTTGTCAGTCTGACTAAATGATTGTCAGTTTTATTGATCTTTTCAGAGATTCAACTTTTGGTTTTGTTAATGCTTTCTATTGGGTTTCTAGCCTTTATTTTGTTTATCTCTGCTCTATTCTTTGTTACTTATTTTCTTCTTCTTGCTTTGCTTTTAGTTTGCTTTCTTTTCCTAAATCTTCCAGGTGTGAAGTTAGTTCTCTCTTTTTTAATGCAAGCATTTAATTTCTTTCTTTTGGATTTGGATAGCCAGTTCTCACAGCAACATTTGTTGAATAGACTGTTCTGAGCCAGGTGGGTGGATTTGATAGCCTTGTCAAAAATCGATTAACCATAGATATGAAAGTCTATATCTGAACTCGTAATTCAATTCAGTCAGTCAATTTGTCTATCTTTATGCCAGTACCATGCTGTTTCTGTTTTTTAAAGATTTATTTTATTTAGTTCTTTCTCTTCTCCCTCGTCATTGTTTGCATTTGCAGTCTGCTCTCAGTGTCTGTTTGTTGTGTGCTCATCTTCTTATTAGGAGGCACTGGGAACCAAATTCAGGACCTCCCATGTGGGAGGGACGTGTCCAATCATTTGAGCCATCTCTACTCCCTGCTTATTGTGTCTCTTATTCTGTTTATTCATTGGGTCTCCTCATTGTGTCCTCTGGTTGTGCCAACCCACCATGCCAGCCCATCCTGTCAGCTCACTGTCATACTCGTCTTCTTTAGGAGGCACCAGGAACCAAAACCAAACCTCCCATGTGGTAGGTGGGTGCCCAACTGCCTGAGCCACATCTGCTTCCCAGTACCATGCTCTATTTTTTTAAAACCACTATAACTATGCAATATTCTTTAAAGTCAGGAAGTAAGAGTCCTCCAACTTCCTTCTTCATTTTAGAGTTATTTTTGGTTATCCAGGACCCTTACCCTTCTAAATAAATTCGATAATTTGCTTTTCCATTTCTGCAAAGTTGACTGTTGGACTTTGGATTGGGATTGTGTTAACTTTGTGTGATCAATTTGGATAAAATTGACATCTTAATATTTAGTCTTCCAATTCATGAATTCTTTGATTTCTTTTAGCAATGTTTTGTAGTTTTCTGAATAAAGGTCTTTTACATCCTTAGTTAAGTTTATTCCTAAGTATTAATTCTTTTAATTTCAATTTTAAATGAAATTTCCCCCTATTTATCTCCTTAGATTGCTCATTACTATTTTATATAAACAATACTGCTTTTTGGATATTAATCTTGTATCCTGCCACCTTGCTGAACTCATTTATTTGCACTTGTAGCTTTGTTATAGATTTTTGGGGGACTTCCTAGATATAGGATCATATCATCTGTGAATAACTAAAATTTCACTTCTTCTTTTCTGAATTGGATGCCCTTTATTTCTTTTTCTTGCTTAATTGCTCTAGCAGAACCTCTAGTACAATATTGAAGAGCAGTGGTGGGAGTGGGCATCCTTGCTTTCTTCCTGATCTTAGAGAGAAAGCTGCCAGTCTTTCAATATTAAGTACGATATTACCTTTCGGTTTTTTTATATATGCCCTGTATCATACTGAAGAAGTTTCCTTCTAGCTCTATCTTTTTATCAAGAAAGGATGCTCAATTTTGTAAAACATCTTTTTTGCATCAGTCAAGATGGACATGTGATTTTTCTCCTTTGATTTGTTAATGTGATGTTTTACACTGATTGATTTCCTTGTGTTGAACTTCCCTTTCATACCTGGGATAAAACGCACTTGTTCATAGTGTATAATTATTTCAATATACTGTTGGATTGGATTCACAAATATTTTGTTGAAGATTTTTGCATCTATACTTATTAGAGAGATTGGTCTGTAATTTCTTCTTTATACTCACCCAGTGTCATTTTAATATCCTTTATACCTTTAGCCATATTTTCATTCACCTCCTTGAACTGATTGAGGAGATGTTTGAATATCTTTCCATAGTTGTTCCAAATTCTTTGTCTCCTCTGAACTTTTAATTTGTTCTGTTGACTGCACCATATCTTCCTGTTTCTTTGTATGACTTGCAATTTTTTGCCGACATCTAAGCATCCGATTATCTTGAGTTTATTCTGAAGGTCAGTTTCTCTCTCTTGCTAAGGTTTTATTGTTAATTGACTTTGTGTTATGGCTCTTTTTTGACACTTGGTTCAACTTATTCTAGACCTCTATAATTGCTTGCATTTATCTGATCAGTTTTATTCAGCTCTTCTTCCTCTGATCTCTGATCTTGCTCTGGTTAAAAAATTGCAGTGCAATTTTTAATATTGCTCTGTTTGTGCAATTGTTTCATCTTCAGGAGAAAGCTTCCTTTCCTCTATTCCTTCTCTGGGAATCTTGATCTGTTCGGATTATTTTTGTTTTGCCTCTATAATTTTTTTAACTCTCCTTTCATTGCTTCTAGCCAATTTTGCCTAGAGGACAAATTCTGGGAGGAGGTCACCATGGAGAGGACTTTCCAAAGTCATTGTTTCCCTGCCAAAGAAAGGCCAGGAACACACAAAGTGGGGCACAGACCAGTTATAAAAAGCGCCAAGGAGACTAAGAAAGAAAGTCCGAAAGATTTTTTGTCAGCCACGTGAACCTGTGCTGTTCTGGCCTGCCCCACAGATGCTGCTCTTCAGCAAACTGTTCTCTGTAGCCCTTAGGGGGCAGTGTGTATCTTTTAACCTCCACTGGGTCTGCCTCTGTTGGAGGCAGGGTTGAAACAATGGCCAAGCCAGTCCCTGTCTGGGACAGGCTAAAACAATGTTTCTGAGCCAGGATTTGATGATTTAAATTTGCTGATCAACAGCTATGCTGAGTATATGTCTGCATCCCTCCCTTTCCTTGGGCAGGGAGACTTTCATGTCCCCCTCTGAAGCTGCCAGTCAGGGACTAGAACCAAAGTGGCTTGCCTTAAAAGTGGTGGATGGGCGCTGGCAGCCCCTGAAGAATGAGTTACTTATAGATGTTTATTGCAATTTCTTAGTCTCTTTGTCTTGCTCTTCTCTGGATGCTGTATAATGCCCCCTGGCCTCCTGAGCCTCAGATAGTTTCTCCCTGTTCAATAGTTCTTGAAGGAGTGAGTCCTGGAACTCTCTATTCCACCATCTTCTAGACCTAAACCTAGTATATTGGTTAGCCAAAGGGATGCTGATGCATAGTACCAGAAATCTGTTGGCTTTTATAAAGGGTATTTATTTGGGATAGAAGCTTACAGTTACAAGACCCTAAAGAGTACAACTCAAGGTCGTTTTCTCACCAAAGTCTATTGCAATGTGTTGAAGCAAGATGGTAGGCAATCTCTGTCTATTCTCTGGGGGCTTCTTTCTCTTAAGGTTTTGTGGACCCAGCTTCTTCCAATCTCAGCTACAGGCTGGCATAGAGCTCTTCTCTTAGGGCTTCCTATATCAGTGTCTGACATAGGGCTCATTTCTTTCCAGGCTTTCTCAGCTGCTCAGCTGCTCTTTTCTCTTCAGCTGCAACTATCAGGTGAATCACTCAGATCTCTCCAGGACCCCAGGTTCAAACATGACAGAGCTCTCTCCTCTTCTGTGTTTATGTAGCTTTCTCTCTTCTTATGTGAGTATCTGTTTGTATTAGCCCACCAAGGGGGCATGGATTTAACTCTAAGTCATGCCCTACTGGTATGGTGGATTCAAATACCTAATCTTTTATGGAGTAAACTTAAAACCTTTTTAATTTAATACAGTCAAAGGGTATCACACCCAGAGGAACCGATCAGTTTACAAACATAATTTTTCCCTTTTTTTGGAGATTCATAAATAATATCAAACTGCCACACATGGGTTTTGTGTTCTTCACCATCATCTCTCTAATATCTAAATAGCATCTTGCAAGTGGTATGTAAGTACTAAATGAATGTGTATTAAATAGGTGAATTGATCAATGAATGTATGCATGCTAAAGAAAGTATTTCATACTGCTAAGGGAGCAGTATGAACAATGGCAGGCATAGAAGCAAGAAAAATTATCTAGTTTGTGAGAGCCATATTTCGCTGAAGAGGGCTTGGAGAGGAGTGGTTGGAGATACATCTAGAAAAGGAGATACAAGCCAGGATGTAGAGAATCTAAGATGACATATGAACTTTTTTTTAAATAAATGGAAGCCTTTAAAGGATTTTTTGGGGGGAAGATGTTTATTTGATTGGAATGAGGCTTAAAATATAAGGATATGATAACTAAATAAGAATGACAGTTAAGTGAGAGGGAAGACAATTACAATTATCAAATGTTAGCTCTAGGTAATTGAAAACATGCTGATGGCATGGATCAACAAAGAGAAAGAATACTAGACAGTAATGAAATATTGTTGTTTTTGCTATTTTCATTGGTAGATTTGAAGGTAGGAGCTAAAATCCCTTCATTTTGTGGTATGTTAAGTTTAAGGTGCTTGGGACACATCTGTGTGGAAATGTCAAATAATTAATTGTACATGAAGACCTAGAACTTTGAAGACATATCCAAGGTAGAGATCAGGGTTTGAAAGTTCTGTCCTGGGAGATATGTTGATATTGTGGAAATGGATATGATTATCAAGTAGGAAAGAATGAGGTAAGAAATGAGTCTTAGAAATCTATGGATTTTATTGTAGGGACTCTTAGGAAATGTTATTTAAGAGGAGGTACAAGAACTAAAACCTTGAGGAACCAAAGCACGTTTAGAGAAATAGGAGGAAATGTTCGTGACATTTCTTTTTTTTTGTCTTTATTTTTTTAATGTTACATTCAAAAAACATGAGGCCCCCATATACCCCCCCACCCTCACCCCACTCCTCCCCACATAACAACAACCTCCTCCATCATCATGAGATATTTATTGCACTTGGTGAATACATCTCTGAGCACTGCTACACCTCATGGCCAATGGTCCACACCATAACATTTCAATGTCATGAAAGTCAAGGGAAAGAGTTAAAATAAAAGAGAAGCTAATCATCACTGTTAAGTTAGGCAGAGAGTTTGAAAAGATAGAGCTTTTGATTAGCAAATGAAAAAATGTCTGTCACTAGAGGTTTGGATTGGCAGCTTGGAAGGATTTAGGAGACTATAGAAGGATAGTACCTTTATAAAGTAACAGGGTTTAGAAAATAGTTTTTAAGGACAGAAGGAAAAAGTGAATCACAACCACAGATCAAATAAAGGAAGTTTTTGAGGAAGACAATAAAGACTCTTCATATTTTGCTGTTGATATCAAGGGGCTTGTGAATTTGAATTTTTAAATTGTGTAACATATTGAATTATAAAATGTTTATTGATATTATCATGGGTTTGCAGTAATTTGTAACATAATGCAAAATGTTCTTACTAACTTTTTGATTTTTCATAAAACTTTCAACTCTAATATTCAATGTCAAGGAACTGATCAATATTAATATATTTGATGTCATGTGACTATCATATTCAATCTCATGAGAATCCAACTGTAAGACAGCATTAATTAAACATATATTAAATTGAGTAACATGGCCTTCTGAAATGAATTAGTATTCATTAAAATAACACCAATCTTAATGGATTCATTTGATATTAATCCAAATGTCATATGTATTTCTCCGAAAATTCCATTGCAATCATTATTCATACACTATTGTAATAAAGGATATCATGGCAGATTGATCTCTTCAATGTACTTTAGTTCTATACCATTTTATCCTACTGGAAAAGAAGAGTCCAGTTTTCCTTATATTTCAGCCTTAGCCTTTTTTTTTTTTTTTTTACGTTTTACAGATGATGTTGGAATGGTGCTTTGGGAGTGTAAAGTTGAAAAATAATACAGTATATGTGCCTGTGGTTATCCATTTCTAAACGGAACCTAAAACATATTCTAAAATGTTCACTTACATGAATTTGACCTTTGACAGTGTGGTGATTTGCTTCTGGCATAAAGTGGTAATGACCATCCTTTATTATATTACTAATATATATGTAGCTGGCATTTCAACAGGTAAACTCATAATAAAATGTGAATTTGATCAGCAGGCTTCAAGAAAAACATGGCTACAAAACACGTGGCCATGCTGGGAGTGGCTGGGGCAAGAACCAGCCCAAGTCAGAAAGAGGAAAGTAGCCAACATTCTGACTCCGCCCCCAGCCTGAGGGAAAGCCAGGCCAATGAAACTCTCAGTGTAGGCAGGAACCAGTTTCTTTCACACAGATCAGCCTGCAGCCCTAGCCTAGGCTTCAGCCCTGCCTCTGGAGGGGAGGAGGTGGAGGAACCCTGCACCAGCCTATACAGATAACTGCAGGTAACTTTGGCTGGCATTGACTGAAAATCAGAAGTCTACCAGGGCAACTATTGTCATCCTGGACTGCACTGCATAGATTGCTGCCCACACCTGCAGCTCCATCCCTGCCCCAGTCGGGAGAAAGTGATGTGAAGCTTCATCAGTCTTTCTGGGCAACTACAATCTAGGTCTGCACGTGGATTATTCCACATCGCCGTGACTTTGTCCTTACCCCTGGCAAAGGAGAAAGTTGGAAGAAGCATTATTGGTCCCTGGCTCAGTGAGGGCAGCTTGAACATCCACAGCTTATGGCACCAATTACAGCTCTTACTATACAACTGGCAAGGGAGAAATGATAGGAAGCCCTAAACTAAATAGAAAAACTGCACCTAGAATAAATACTCTAGTAAGACAGATGCCAAGACACCAACAAAAAATTATAATCCACACCAAGAAACAGGAAGCTATGGCCCAGTTAAAGAAACAAGATAAGCCTCTGGATGACATAAAGGAGTTGGGACAACTAATTATAGATGTTCAAACAAATCTCCTTAATAAATTCAAAGAGATGGCTAAAGAGATTAAGGATATTAAGAAGACACTGGATGAGCACAAAGAAGAATTTGAAAGCATACATAGAAAAATAGCAGATCTTATGGGAATGAAAGGTACAATCAATGAAATTGAAAAAACATTGGAATCGTATAATAGCAGATTTGAGGAAGCAGAAGAAAGGATTGCTGAGCTTGAAGAAATGGCCTCTGAAAGTGAACATACAAAAGAAGAGATGAAGAAAAGAATGGAAAAATTTGAACAAGGTCTCAGGCAACTAAATGACAGCAAAAGGCATGCAAACATATGTGTCATGGGTGTCTCAGAAGGAGAAGAGAATGAAAAAGGGGCAGAAAGAATATTTAAAGAAATAATGGTAGAAAATTTCCCAAACCTATTTTTATTTATTTTTATTTTTTTTAGGCATGTAGGCAGCCAAAGGAAGGCAGAAGGAAAATCATCCCCTCTCTCTGGAAAACCCTGGGCTTGCCAGGTTTTTTTTTTTTTTTTTTTATTAACTAAGCAATTAAAACAATTTTATTAGTAAGAACTTTGTGTAGTTTTTCTGCTTTTCCAGCAATTAAATAAATTTCACTTGTGATTTATGCATTAAATCCATTAGCAAGACAGTATTAGCATTTAAAGATTCATTTTTAGGTTACCTTTCACCATTATCTAACTTGTAATAGGTGAACCCCAAATCTGATTTCCTAGGCCCAAGCAAACTGACAAAGATAAACATAGATTTCAAAGTTGAAAACAAGGTTATGCACAGATTAAAATAGAAGAATTTTATACCTTTTGCATTTCTTTTTTTTTTTCTTTTTTTCTTTTTTTTTTAATTGACTTTGTAATAATATTACATCAAAAATATATATGTGAGGTCCCATTCAACCCTGCTCCCCCACCCCCCCCTCTCCCCCCCCAACAACACTCGTTCCCATCATCATGACACATCCATTGGATTTGGTAAGTACATCTTTGGGCACCTCTGCACCTCATAGTCAATGGCTTGCCAGGTTTTATTCCAAGTTGCTACTTTCTTGAGAGGGGCATTAGGTGGCCCCTTGGAGAGGGAATCGCCTTGGACCCAAACCTATTGAAGGACATAGATATCCCTGTTCAAGAAGCACAATGTACTCCCATCTGAAAAAATCCAAATAGACCAGCTCCAAAACACATACTCATCAGAATGTCAAAGGCCAAAGACAAAGAGGGAATTCTGAGAGCAGCAAGAGAAAAGCAATGTATCACAGATAAGGGATATCCAATAAGATTACGTGCTGATTTCTCACCAGAAACCATGGAGGCAAAAGACAGTGGTCTGATATATTTAAGATACTAGAAGAGAAAAACTTCCAGCAGAGAATCTTATATCCAGCAAGATTGTCTTTCAAAAATGAGGGTGAAATTAGAATATTCACAGATAAACAGAAACTGAAAGAATTTCTAAGCAAGAGACCAGATTTTCAGGAAACACTAAAGAGTGTGCTAGAGCCTGAGAAGAAAAGACAGGAGAAAGAGGCCTGGAAGAGAGTCTAGAAACGAATATTATCTCAATAAAAGTAATTAAAAGTGGCAAAAGAGTGGTGAAAATAAAATATGTCAATTAAAACTCAAATAGGAATAAATTTAACCAATGTTGTAAAGCACTTCTATTCAGAAAACTGCAACTCAATGTTAAAACAAATCAAAAAAGCCCTAAATAACTGGAAGAACATTCCATGCTCATGGATTAGAAGACTAAATATCATTAAGATGTCAATTCTACTCAAATTGATATACAGATTTAATGCAATCCTGATAAAAATTCCACTAGCCATAATGAAAAATTTGAAAACACAATCCTTAAATTTATTTGGAAGGGTAAGGAGTCCTGAATAGCCAGAAACATCATAAAAAGGAAAAGTGAGCCCTCATCTCCAAACTTTAAATCCTAATACCTACCTATAGTGGTAAAAACAGCATGGTACTGGCCTAAAGACAGACACAATA
The DNA here is from genome assembly GCF_030445035.2 of Dasypus novemcinctus. Taxonomy (NCBI): domain Eukaryota; kingdom Metazoa; phylum Chordata; class Mammalia; order Cingulata; family Dasypodidae; genus Dasypus; species Dasypus novemcinctus. Next base: position 39,305,510 of record NC_080704.1, read on the forward strand.
GACCAATGGAACCAAATTTGTGGTTCAGAAACAGACCCTCACAGGTATGACCAAGTAATTTTTGACTAGCCTGTCAAACTCACACAGCTTGGGCAGAGCAATCCATTCAACAAATGGTGCTGAAAGAATTGGACATCCATAGCTGAAGAAGGAAAGGAGGACCCCTATCTCATACCTTATTCAAAAATCAACTCAAAATGGATCAGAAACCTAAAAATAAAAGCAAGAGCCATAAAACTTCTAGAAGAAATTGTAGGAAAATATCTTCAAGACCTGGTGGTAGGTCGTGGATTCTTAAAGGAGATAAGAGAAGGACTGAGTGGACTACTGATGTTTAATGCATGTAGAAGTTTTAATTAGCTTTACTGTAAAATTGTGGAAATGTATCGAGTGGATGGTAACACACAGTGAGTAACAGCTAGTTTATAAATGGGGATGTGACTGAAAATGGTAGTCTACTTATGTAAATGCCAATTGACAGGATGGTTGAGAATAATCTAGGAACTGGATAGCACAGTAAACCAAGAGGTGGGTGCAAATTGTGGTTGATGGTACAGATGCAAGAGTGTCCCTTTTTAGCTTGAACAAATGTATATCAGTGCTGCAGAGTGTTGGGAATGTGGAGAAGCATGGGAAAAATACAGCTGGAGTAACCTATGGACTGTGGTTTGTAGTAATAATATAACATTCTTGCATCTATGCAAAAGATGTACTGTGTTAATACTGAGGCAGTATGGAGAAAGTGAGCCAAATGTATGCTATGGACATGGCAATAATCAGAGGATATTATTTTATCTGTAACAAATGACACAGCACATTGTGGTGTGTTGATGAAGGGGTGTTGTTTGGGAGTTCTGCACATGTGTGTAATTATTTTATGTTTACAACTTCTGTCATAAAAAATACATTTAAAAAATAATAATAGGTTGGGTTGGGGGAAAAACACACCAAATGTAAGATAAGAACTATGATTAGTAGTGCAATTTTGGCACCGTTCTTTCATAGTTTGTAACAAACATCTCATGACAATACCAAGTGTTGGTGGAGGGTTGATGTATGGGATCCCTGTATGATGTTATGCATGTTTGCTTTGTAAGTTCACAACTTTTCCTATACACTTAATTGTTTATGCATGTTCATATATAAATGATATAAAGATAATAATAATCGGATTGGTTAGGGAAAAATACTTTGTTTAGTAATAATATTTTGACAATGCTCTTTAATCATTAGTTGAAAAGATTTAAAAACAATGCAAGTTATTGGTGGTAGGGTGAGATGTTATATATGGTTGTTTGATGTTATGTGTTTGTTTTGTAAGTTCAGAACTATTATACATTTATTGTTTATGTATGTTTATGTATGAGTGATATATTCCTATTAAAAAAAAAGTAAAATAAAAACAAAACAAAAAAACACGTGGCCATGGATCCCCATATGGAAACCCCCTGAGGGAAAAACTGCCACTAGGAAAGGGCCAGAAAACACCCCCACGAAAATGCCATTTGGTACAAGATTGGAACAAGATCTTGTCTGTGGTCAAGGGAAAGCCCCGGATTCTCTCAGCATTGGGCCACCAGGGGAACTGACTGATGGGGTAATCAATCAGAACAGCAAACAGCTGGGGCCTCTTCCCTGAACATTAACAAAGGGAGGAATAATTAATAACTTAAAAGGTAACCACACAAGCCGTATCTCTCTCTGCCTGGAGCAGCCCAAACCTACACCTGGGGATGTATAATCTGTTATTTTCTCTTGTTTCTGTTCTCTTCTCCCAATTTCTTAATAAATTACTGGCTTAATTTTAAAAAAAAGCTAAAGTACTGACAGTAACATTATTTACTATGTGTTTGAAAACAAAATAAAGCTGAAATACTTACTCCACTTTCCCCCAAATGTTTTACCTCACAAAGTTGTAATAACTGGACATCCATTTAAATGACTTCTGTTGTTTTTACTCACAATATTTAAAAATCTAACACACTTTTTCTGCTGCTCGATTTCTGGTTACCTTAAGCACATTACTAGCCCAGACATCAACATGAAAGGTGAAAGTCCATCTGTTACTTACTGGGGACTGGTGATGGAGAAATGTTATCTTTCCCTGAGCATCTAGTAGTTTCTGACCATTTTCTACAAGTTCAAGCCTGCACAGTATCAAACTGAATTTGGAAAATAATAAACTGACATTTATCTTTGTTCCTTGAGGGTAACATCTCTAGGATACGTTTCATTTTTATTCAGAACTAGGGTGTTTTTATATAGTCAGAGGAGATTTTTAGTCAAAAGGATATATTGGTCCACTGACCAAATCTCCTTTACCTCATTGGCAGGTTATGCACATGACAATTTAATAGCTGGATCCCTAGTTCATGAAGGTAAAGGCAAGATGCACAATTTTGACACCAAATCTGATTCCATGGTTCTCCAATACTAAGTCTTTATCTACCACACACTAACCTAGTGTTTTCTGATGAGTATAGAAACACAACCTGGGACCCCCAAGAATAAACATAACAGAAAAAAAGGAGAATAAGCAAATTATTTTGAAATAATGCCTGATTTTATTAGCTATACTCCCTGATTTCAAAGCTATAGAAACCCCTTATTCTCATGTAACTGCACAGGACTCTCTAGATGAGGCTTAAGTTACCATCAAATCTCCACACATTTTGTCCACAGAGTAAATAGTAAAACGAAAAATAAAATTTTAAAGAAATAAGATTACTTTAGCTAAAGCAATCAACCAAACATGGGGTGTGTTTTGGCTATTTAGATTTTGCTTCTCTCCTTCCCCAAACACAATTCAATATGAAGCTGGTGTTTTGTAAAATGGATACCTTGGTGGACCAATTATTGTTTTTAGAATGCTCAATGGTATCAAGAGCTTTTATTTTAAACCTAGGGCCTTATTTCCTTCACACTGATATATCTAAAATATGTAACAATGAAGATCTCAAGCTAATTCCCCTCAGTCCTGGGTATGAGTTACTTTAAAATTTACCATAGTAAAAAAGTGTGACTAGCAGATTCTTGCCTCTTGGCTCCTTCCCTTTTGAATTTTTCTGAAAAATGTCATTATGCTTAGCAGCATGCTGTCCTCCAGCTAATGTTCCCCTTTGTTTTTGTCATGAAGAATCAATGAAAAAAATGCCTGGAGACAGAGGTAGGGAAATGAAGCCTACATTTAAAGAATTAATTTTCAAATTCCCTGTTCATAGACTTCTGTAGTTCCCCATCAGTTACATTTTTGATGCGGTGCTGTAAAAAAATGTCTATGTTAATTCTTTCAAAATATATCATTGCACTAAGATATAAATTTTGGGACTTTTCTTCCAGACTTATATTTTAGATTGTTCCCAGAGCAATAATAAAGCACTCTCTGGGAGATTCGCAATACAACACAAAGAACCAAGTTTAAATTTTGGAGGAGCTAAGCTAGACCAGATCACAGAGCTGTAAGTTCTAAGGGAAGTAGGACATGAGAAAAGGCTGTTATTATTTGTAAACATTGAGCCCTTATAATGTGCAGTACAATGCAGTAAGTGAGGCATACAGAGTTGAGAAAGATACAGTTTCTGTACTCGAGTTTATAATCTCTTGAGAAGATGAGCATTTCATAGGAGAAAATGAAGTCTAGAAAGAGAATTGCTGAGTGTGCTGTCTGAATAAAGAAGAAAAGAGCTTCAAAGTTCCAAAGGTGGAGTGGACATAACCATCCCAGGGTCCACAGCATGAAGGACTAGAGTATTGATTAGAGTCGACTTACTGATATTCTATTATGGAACTAATGTGATTAGTAATGGAAGAAATTGTAGCATTGATGTGGAGAAAGTGGACATGGTAGCTGCTGAGGGTAGGAAGAGGGAAGAAGAGATATGATGTGGGGGCATTTTCAGGACTTGGAGTTGTCCTGGTTGGTACTGCAGGGACACATGCTGGTCATGCTATTTTCTTCCATGGCCAAATTGGTGGACTAGTGGAGAGTGTAAACTACAATGTAAACCATTATCCATGTGGTGCAGCAGTGCTCCAAAATGTATTCACCAAGTGCAATTAATGTGCCATGATGATGAAAGAGGTTGTTGATATGGGAGGAGTGGGGTGAGGGGGGTGGGGGATAAGTGAGGACCTCTTATATTTTTTGAATGCAACATTTAAAAAATAAAGAGAAAAAAATAAGAAATGTTGTTGTTATGTTATAGGTTATTTTAAATATTATCTTAGCAGTGTGTTTAATAGTAGTCATTTATATAAAAAAATTTTCTGGAAGCTGTGATGTCCAGTACTGTAGCAAATAGCTGCATGTGGCTATTGAAATTTAAATTAATCAAAATTTAAAAATTAAGTTCACCTGTTACACTAGGCACATTTTTGGTACACAATAGCCACTAATGGGTAGAGGCTACTATATTTGACAGCAGAGATATAGAACCTTTCCATCATTGCAGAACATTCTGTTGGACAGCACTGTTCTAAAATCTGCCTGTTTTATACATTAAAGAAAATTAACTGAGTTTTTTACTCTCTAAAGTAGTGGGGATAGGTGATTTTTTGAGATAGTGAGAAGCCATGCAATTTCACAAATTGCAAGACTCACACTGAAAAATATATGGGAATATTTTTAGAATCTAAGAACAGGTGATGTAAAAGAATAGCAAATGTCAATGATCTGAAAATGTATGTTTACATTTTAATATAAACCAAGACACTGTAGTTTAGGAAAATGCTAATACATATTATAATAAGATATTATAAATATTAACATTATTAATAAAAAGAAGTGCTAATTTAATGGGCATTAAGGCAGAGTATCCACAGCCAAATATATATATATATATATTTTTTCTATATAACCTTTAATTCTGTTCACAACTGTAATGTTTTAGTCCTTGCCCCTTTGCTTAGCAAAAAGTACAGAAACAGACAGCAAACGAACACTGAGGCAATTTTGTAGCACTACAACGTTGCTGTGACATCCAAGCTTGGGCTACGAGGTCACCCCTCAAGTAAGCTGTAGACGGTTTCTGTCAAAACCCTAGAAGTATCCTGTGGCACAAACTGCAGGCTAGTCTTACACGGCAGGACCATACAGCAGCATGTTATTTTTAACATTCCGTTTAGTCATCTCTGATCCTAGAGGAGGAAATTAAAACCAGGGCAGACACCTCCCTGTTCCTCCAGCCCCCAGCGTGGACGCTGCAGCTTTGCTCTGGGAAGGCCCATCCCAGCTGCCTGGGCTGCAGACTGGGAGGGCTGGGAGGACTCCTGAGCACGGGCTGCTTGGGGCTGGGTTCTCCCCCAAAGCAGAACGGTAGCACCAGTAAACGGGCTCTTCGGGAAGGAGGATTCTAGAGAAGCTTGTGGGATAGCTTCTGCCTTGCATTCAGAAAAATGACCATGGACGAACAACAGGAGGTAGTCACCCCAGCAGCTTTGCTGCAGAATTTCTCAACAGGTCACACCGAGATCTGGAGCACGAGCTCTGGACCCTCACTAAGCTGATCTGATGTGAGGTTTAATGAGCCTCAGTCCCTGCGCTTATTCATCACGTCCTTTTAAATCTGCCCTGGCCTGCTGCTCACTGGCTGGGTGGCCCTGCAAGTCGCCAACATAAGCCTGTTTCTTCACCAGAAAATGGGAGTATGAATGTCCGCTCTCCAGGGCTCTCCCAACGCTATGTCATGCTGTGCCCAGTGAACAGCCAAATATATTAATTTGACCCTGAGACCAGATGTAACGCTCATTTACTTGAGGTAATATCACACATGATTGTCCATATGAGGACATGCCTGAAGTGGCTGCTGCCTAGTAGGTGTCTTTAGGAAAGTCACAAATAAGGTTTGGTGGTTGTAGCAGTTTGATATGGTTATGAATTTCAAAAATAGATATTGGATTATGTTTGTAATCAGATCTGTACCTGGGCATGATTGAGTTACAATTAGGGCGTTGAGTCCCCACCCCTTGGTAGGTGGGGACTCACAGATAAAAGGCATGGCAAAGAACAGAATTGAGGGCTTCTGATGGAGTTGTTTTTTTTTTAATTCTCTCCCCTTCCCCCCCCCCACCCCGGTTGTCTGTTCTCTGTGTCTACTTGCTGCATCTTCTTTGTCCGCTTCTGTTGTTGTCAGCGGCACAGGAATCTGTGTCTCCTTTTGTTGTTGTTGTTACGTCATTTTGCTGCGTCAGCTCTCCATGTGGGAGGCACCATTCCTGGGCAGGCTGCACTTTTTCTTCTGCGCTGGGCTGCTCTCCTTACAGGGCGCGGGGGACACCCATGTGTGGCATGGCATGGCACTCCTTGTACCCATCAGCACTGTGCATGGACCAGCTCCACATGGGTCAAGGAGGCCCGGGGTTTGAACCGTGGACCTCCCATGTGGTAAACGGATGCCCTAACCACTGGGGCAAGTCTGCTGCCCTCTGATGGAGCTTTGATGCTGGAGTTTGATGCTGAAGACTTAAGCTGGAGCCCCAGGAAGTCAGCTTGCAGAGGAAAGAGAAGCCAGCCCCAGGAAGAAAGGAACCTTGAACCCAGAGAGAAGCAAGACCCAGGAAAGGAGGAACCCAGGAAGCCTAAACCCTCATAGCCTTTGGCAGCCATCTTGCTCCAACAAGTGAAAATACACTTTGGTGAGGGAAGTAACTTATGCTTTATGGCCTGGTATCTGTAGGCTCCTACCCCCCAAAAATTCCCTTTATAAAAACTAACCAGTTTCTGGTATTTTGCATCAGCACCCCTTTGGCTGACCAATACAGTGGTATTCACAGAACTGGTTCAGATTCCAATTAGGAAGTGATTTTAACTTTATTTTTTATGAATTTATTTTTTAACACAATGATAAATAGAACATCCCTGTAGGCATTGCAACAAGCTAGAAAACACAGTATTAGAATGCCTGCATAGCTCAAAGAAGGATAAAGACAAAGAGTTACAGCAGAAATCAGAATTCCATCCTTCCCTGAGTGGATAATACCAGGAGGCAACTTGCATTTTGCAGAGATTCTGAATGGATAGTATTTCAGTTAAAAAAAAAAAAAAAAGGAATAGAAACAATCTTTGTTGGTCATTTCAAGGGCACTTTACATGGAAAAGGACCAAGTCTTTATATGTAAAGCCCTCCAACAGTAGAGTATCATTCCAACAAAACATTCCATAAATCAGGATGAAATGGAGTACACATAAGAGTAAATGTAAGACCTGGAAAAATCCAGTCAGCAGTCTGGAAGACTATTCTCTCTCCACGTGGCTTAAGGATTATCATCAAGATTTCATAAAGGGGTAAACTGGATTTTATTTATCTATCTATCTATCTATCTATCTATCTATCTATCTATCTATCTATCTCTTTGTTAATTTATTTGAGAAGTTGTATGCTTACAAGACAATCATGCATAATGTGCAGAATTCCCATGCATTATCCCTCCACCAATACCTTATACTGTTGTGGAAGATTTGTTACAGATTATGAAAGAACGTGAGCAGGCTATTACCACTATGGTCCATAGCATACACTTAATATTTTTTCCATACATCCCCTATTATGGAAAACTGGATTTTGATATTAGAACCACACTTTTGTGTTTTTTGTATAAGTAGGTTGATATTTCTGTAGTCCTCATACATACCTATAGATTTAATCATTTTCATAAATCTTTTTTTTAAATCTTCCTAAGGTCCTTGTTTTAAGCATTTCCCCAGACATCCTAGCTGATAAATGCTCACCTGGATTGGGCTTACTTAAGTTCTTCAGAAAATCCTGGTAAGCAGCACCCTTTACACATGATGCCTGAATAAAACCTGATTTCATTTAATCAACCCAGCAACTATGTGGAGAATGTACTATTATTATTATTCAGAATTTACAGGAATGAAAACTCTGGCCTAAGTATATTACTATCTTGCCTGAAGTCATAAAGTAAGTAAGTGGCAAAGCCAGCAATGAAACCACAGTATGCCTGTTTCTAAAGCATTGACCCTAATCACTGCAATCCACTTGCTCCCTTCTATATTGCAACATGAGAAAAAAAATTGGGGTAAAAAAATAACCTCGTAGTTGCTTAGGCCTATCGTTGATATTCTGTTCCTCCCTAAAATTTCCTGCTACCTGAAAACAGCTGCAAGGTTGAAATATATTAATATAAAATTAAAATAACTTCTATTCCCATGGTCATTTGGAGGAAGTATTTGACTCTTTATGAATTATTTAAATGAATTATGGTCTACATACACAATTATGTAATGCACACATATACCATACAGGCATATATTTAATTGAATTATGGTCTGTGTTTAAATGAATTATGGTCTACACACAATTATGTAATGCACACATATACTATATGGGCATGAGAATTATTCTCTAAATAAATATTTAATAACAGAAAATATTCAAGTTACAAAATGTTATATACACAGCATGAACCCATTTATGCAAAGGAAATCATGTATAAGGCAGAGAAAAAAACCTCTGAAAGAAAATGCACCAAAATACCAATAGTGGTTATCTCTGACTAGTAGGATTAGAAGTAATGTTTAATTTCCTGACTGTGCATATCTTTTATTTTTCCAGTATTTTATTTTGGAAAATTTCAAACGTACTCAAAATTTAAAAATTTTATAGTTCATTGTGCTTAACATTTCATTGGAATATCTATGAGGTATTTTAAAAATCAGTACAAATAATTATTTTTCAAAATGAGGTAGGCCACTTCTCACATATTTTTAACTCCATTTCATTTTCTCAAAAAGAAGATGTAGAGCTCTAGAAGCTAGCAATTCAAATGTGCAAATACCAGGTTCATTTTTGTGGTATATTGGAAAAAAAGTTTTTAGGGCCATATTCACAATGGATTTTCCCACCTAGCCTTAGGTGGAAAGGGAAGGTGATAATGTAATTGTCAAGCTATGTTATCTTAAGCTATTATTGGCCTTTCCACATCTGGTTCACAGTAGGAAAGCTAATATAGTTGTGTACTTACCCTTTTGGATGTACAAGGTTAGAAAACTCATAACTATCTTCCACCTTCACTCAGGATGAAGGAAGGAGAGGGCTAGACAGCCATGCCTGTTTGGTTATAGCCTTGAATAAAATTTATATTGGTATCTTTCCTTGGAGAAGAAAAGATAGATAGCAAATGACATTTCTGAGTCAGCAGATACAAATGTTCTCATTCTCCTTTACCTAACACTTTATGTCAAGTAAGCAAAGGGCTTTATTCTTTCTTTCCTTCACTAATCATCTCTGACGTGCACCTGGCCACCTAATCTGGGATACTGTGTCTTCAGCATCCCGCAGGGATCACACTGTCTTAGTGGCAAGAGTCTACCTTCCTCTCCAGCTTCCTGGCATGTAGTTAGGCGAGGTTACTGTAGGATCTCTGCTCAACCTGCCACTTACTGTAGTCATTTCTTTTATGTAAAGAGAATCAGAGAAATGAGGCTGCACAATTTAGACAAAATAATTTTTTAGGAATTACCCTTATGTCAAAATTTGTGCTTTTTATTTTCTTAACCTGTATAAATTAGCATTCTGCAAAATGTGTATTGTGAAATATTAGGTTTTCTTCAGAAAGATAATAAGACACCATGGTCATATATGATTTGGGGAATGCAATATTATGCCAAGTTCAACAGCTCATTTTATCTGAAACTTTAATATCTCTGTATACGTCAGCTTTCTCCAAGAAGGCAACCTTGCATTCAGCATTTTTCCAGACCAATTTTTTTAAAAAGGATTTATTTATTTTATTTATTTCTCTCCACTCCCCCCCCCCCGCCCCCCGTTGTCTGTTCTCTGTGTCTATTTGCTGCATCTTCTTTGTCCGCTTCTGTTGTTGTCAGTGGCACAGGAATCTGTGTTTCTTTTTGTTGTGTCATCTTGTGTCAGCTCTTTGTGTGTGCTGTGCCATTCCTGGGCAGGCTGCACTTTCTTTCACACTGGGCAGCTCTCCTTATGGGGCGCACTCCTTGCGCGTGGGGCTCCCCTATGCAGGGACACCCCTGCGTGGCAGGGCACTCCTTGCGCGCATCAGCACTGCGCATGGCCAGCTCCACACGGGTCAAGGAGGCCCGGGGTTTGAACCGCAGACCTCCCATGTGACAGATGGACGCCCTAACCACTGGGCCAAGTCTGCAGCCTTTCCAGACCAATTTTATTAAAGAACTCTTTTTTTCCCCTGCAGCCACCATTAAGCAGGGACATTCATTGGAGACTCATCAGTTTGTCAAGTAATCTTTGTCACTCAAAATGTGGTCCAAGGAACCAGTAGCATCAGTATTACCTGGGAGACTATTAGAAGTGAAGAATCTCAGACCCCTCTGCAGACACACAGAATTGGAATCTGTAGATTAACTAGCTTCCCAAATGATTCATATTGATACCTTAATGACTTTTTTGTCTTTATTTTTTTAATGTTACATTAAAAAAATATGAGGTCCCCATATACCCCCCACCCCCCTCACCCCGCTTCTCCCCCCATAACAACAATCTCCTCCATCATCATGAGACATTCATTGCATTTGGTGAATACATCGCTGAGCACCGCTGCACCTCATGGTCAATGGTCCACACCATAGCCCACACTCTCCCACATTCCACCCAGTGGGCCATGGGAGGACATACAATGTCCAGTAACTGTCCCTGCAGCACCACCCGGGACGACTCCAACCCCCGAAAATGCCCCCACATCACATCTCTTCCTCCCACTCCCTACCCCCAGCAGCCACCATGGCCACTTTCTCCACACCAATGCCACATTTTCTTCGATTACTAATCACAATAGTTCATGAATAGAATATCAGTAAGTCTACTCTAATCCATACTCTATTCCTCCATCCTGTGGACCCTGGAATGGTAGTGTCCACTCCACATCTGTATCAAAAGGGGGCTAAGGAGGAGGCCAAGGAGGAGCCGCTAGCAGAGGAAAAGGCCAAGAAGAAGGCGGAAGCAAGAAAGATGGAGGAGGTGGAGGTCCGCAGGAAGCAGGAGGAGGAAGTTGGGAGGCTTAGGTGGCTGCAGCAGGAGGAGGAAGAGCGGCAGCACCAAGACCTGCTCCAGAAGAAGGAGGAGCAGGAGCGGCTGCGCAAGGCAGCGGAGGCCAAGAAGCAGGCAGAGCAGCGTGAGCAGCAGCGGCAACTGGTGGAGCTGAAGCCGCAGCGGGACTGGGAGCGGCTCCAGGCCTAGAGAAAGCAGCAGGAGAAGGAGAAGGCCCTGCGGCTGCAGAAGGAGCGACTGCAGCTGCAGAAGGAGCGACTGCAGCTGCAGAAGGAGCGACTGCAGAGGGAGCTGGAGGGGAAGAGGGGAAAGCAGCGCCTGGCTGAGCGGCGGCTGCAGGAGGAGCAGGAGAAGAAAGCCAAGGAGGCGGCGGCCAGCAAAAGCCTGAACGTGACCGTCGACGTGCAGTCTCCCGCTTGCACCTCTTACCAGATGACGCCGCAAGGGCCCAGGGGGCCCTCCAAGATCAACCCGGACAACTACGGGATGAACCTGAACAGCGAAGACTCCACCGACGACGAGGCCCAGCCCCGGATGTCCATCCCCGTCTGGGCCAACGGAACCCAGTTCAGCCAGGCCATCATCCACCAGTAGTACCACCCCCCAAACTTTCTGGAGCTCTTCGGAGTCATTCTCCCGCTGGACTTGGAGGACATCTCCAAGAATGGCAAGCCCCGCTACCACAAGGGCTCCAGCTTCGCGGTCTGGAACTCGCCGCCCCTGCAGGGCCTCAGGGCCCCTGGCGGCCTGGCTTAGAGCCTGAAAAAGCATTGAGGCAGTCTCAGCCCCCGTGTGTCTGTCTGTCTGTGGGTCTGGTGCCTTCTGCCCGGTTTGGTCAGCAGTGTGTGCCAATGTCCTGTGTGTGCCGAATGCTTCTGCTGCTGGTGGAAGGGAACCCGGGCCCAGCTGCCTCCGGCCGGCAGGCAGCACTCTGTAAATAGCTTGTTATAATTCTGTGGAATTTTAGCCGCTAGTGTCTGAGAACTAGACTAATAAAGTGTATTCCTTCCAAAAAAAAAAGCCTTAATGACTTTTTTCAATGTAGATCTATTGAATTCTACTCTAGTCAGGTATTTCTAGGAAATTTCAAATACTTTCAATCTTAAATGATGTTACATATCCTAGGATTAATTTTCCAGTAGGAAAGGAGTGATAAACTCCAAACTTGCAGCCTCCTACTGAGCAGTCTTTTATTCCCAAGGTTTCTGTGCTAAAATTGAATTTTCATAGGGAAATCAGTAATCCTTTGCTTAAGGAACCCTGTAGATTTATTCAATGTTCAAATTATTCTTTAAATGCTATTCTTATTTGATTAAAACCAAATATTTTGAATGGTAATGCTAATGTATTCAGCTGCTATCATAAGGGATGTATATAATAAAAAAGTTTGTGTCAGAAGATAAAATAGCAAATATCTCTGCTTCAGAAAAAGACACAAACGATGTTTAAATATTTAACTCATTTTGTAGTATAGAAATTCTTAAAATTGTTACAAGACTACCTGGGAGTTATCAGTAGTTAAGTTCTTATACTTTCTTTCCTTTTATCCACCCTATATCTCAGATTAAGTGTGTGATAAGAACAACTATAACTAATTTTCAGCTTGAATAATAATACAAAGGGTTTTGTATTTTAGAAATTTAATGGAAGACTTATGAAAGTAAAGTAAAAGGTAAATAGTAGTAGAGCTCTGGTTTCCAAATCAAAATCCAAGGTAGGAAACGAATTCCTTATAGTGAAAAATGGCAAGAAGATAAGAAGAAATAAATAAGCATTTGTTCTTCCTTTCATGTTTGAACTTCATTTCAGTTGATGAAGAAATGTTCTTTCTTACAGTTGAATTAAAGTTAATAATTGTGGAGGAAGTAATAAAATTAGAAAACCATCATTTAGAAGACTCTTATAAAATAATTGACCTGAGCAAATATCCTTAATGAATGAAACTATTGTATAATATATGAGGGATGAACTTTATCATGGAGGGATCAGGCTGTCCTCACCCTTACTACCATTATCATTGTATTTATATTAACACTAAAGATGAATCAAACAACATTGTCTACCCCTGATTTGATGAATATGGCACAGAGAGACCACCATGTCATGTCTGAAGTGTTCTTGATAAAAACCTGAATTCTCAATCGAATCACGCCTCTAGACCACACGTCCTTTTGAGGGAAATATGATAGTGGACCAAGACAAATGACACCACAAGGAAACAATGAGACAAACCGAAATTCTGGGATATCCAGTAGGGTACTTTCCCAGGTTCTGAATCAAATCATGTTACAGAGAAAAAAAAGATGGAGAGGGCACTGCTCTTGATTTAAAATGCCCTATGAAACAAACCAAATGTGAAGTGATGACATTGCTTGGATCCTGATTTAAACAAAACAGCTATGAGGAAAAATGTGACATTAGGAACATTTGCCTGTGGAAAGTGCATTAAGTGATAGAAAGGGAATAGTTTTCTGATTTTCATAGTTATGATATTTTCATTATATTCACATAAAATGCACATATGAGTATATTGGGATTCATTGTATTATTCCTGTTAATTTTGTGTTTGAAGCCTTCCCTAATAAAATATTAAAATACTACATGCATACAAAACAATATACACCTTGTGCAAAACAAAAGCAAGCAAAAGTTGCATATTTAAGACATTAGAAAAGTTGCCTAGAGAAGGGGTCAGGAATGAGATTATTGAATAGGGAGGAAAGGGACTGAATAAATTAATGGAAAAAAGCTTAGATAAAACAAGAGAAGAGCTCTCATGGGTTCAGTGCCCTTCATTTCCACGAACTGAGGAATAATTTTAATGTTCTGCAATTTAGATCCAAAAATACAATAAATTGAGATGAAATTGCCCACTTATTTGCATTTATCAAAGGATTAAATATTAATCTGTTCCCAGTCCTTAGCATAGGTTTTAGCAAATTGTTAGAGGCAGAACATGGACACCACTATGAGTATGAGTGTATTCCTTATTTTGGTATCAAATCTGGCATCATATTCAACTTCTTTAGTACATCCTTCCAATCACTGAATTCTCATCCCTTTTTTCTGGCTTTTTCCTACCCCTCTCCCCTCCCGATTCAGCCACATTTCTGTTTTCACTGTAATCAGTCCTCCTCCTTGGTCTGGATTTGCCACTCCCTACATGAAGTTCTCTGTATCCACCAAGTTTACCCCTATAATTTAAAACACAGTCATTTTGGTCCAAATGAAACCTTCCTTCTCTATACAACTTTCTCTGACCATCTGCACAGTGTATTTAACATTCACTTCTTTTTATCATTATTTACACACTTAGCAAATATTTTTTGAATGCCTAGTATGTGCTGGGTGCTGTGATAAGGGATAGCTATATAGCAGTGAATGAAAGAGATCCCTGCCCTCTTGGAGCTAATATTCAAATCCTGGGAGAGAGAAGAAGAAACATAACTACACAAAATATGTGTAGTGTTGAATGGCAGTAAATGGTGTGGCAATCATAAAGGAGGGTAAATGAAATGGGACTTGGGGCCTGAGAATGCAAGTTACAATTTTGGAGAATGGGACAGTAGAGTTCATTGAGAAGAATGCCACTGAGAATGTCTCATGTGAACAAAAACATGAAGGACATGATGTTGTAGCAGTTGAGAGAGGTTCAATTATTTGCGTATAGAAAGGCCAGGACTCAGGAATGATTTTGAGAAGGAAAAATGATTTATTGGTGGCCAGCTGGAGTCGGGAGCTTTCTGTTTCAAACCCGAGCCCTGAAAAAGAACTTTGAGTTTTTTTTATACTGAGGGGAAGGATCAAATTGTTCTTTGTTTCAGTGCTCAATAGGCTTGAATTAGCATATATCTTCCACATCCTAGGTAAGTTTTTAGCATGGACCTTATACATTCTAGATAACCTTTTAGCACATTTGGTTTGCATTTTTCCTGAATATTTAAAGTTTATAGAGTTTGCATTGATAAACTGTTTCCTGGGACGGGAGTCATTGCCATGGTCACCAAGGGCAGGACTGCAGCCTCTCACCATCCCACACCCACAAGTCAGGACACAGACTGCTTAGGTTATCTATGAAGAGATGAAGAGCCTCCCACCCATAACCCACATCAATGAGAGACATAGTAATGTGTTTGTATGCGGGAAAAGAATTTCAGTCAGAAGGATTTGACAATGGAAAGGCCCTGAGGGAGGGGTTTTCCTGTGAGTTTTCCAAGAATAGCAAGAAATTCCTTGAGGGAACTGCTGTAACTTATTAGCTGAGCACCAGCTTCCCACAGACAAGGTCTGGGTTCAATCCCTGGCCCCAGTACCTCAAAAAAATCCATTGAAACTGAAGTAGACTGAGTGAGGTGAAGAATGGTTTTAGTAAGGCCTATGGAGCTAATGGAAGGGATGGTAAGGGAGGAGAACAGAATGCTGATCCTGTAGTGAGTTACAGACTTTGGTAAGGATTTGGTATCTTACACTGAGAGAAGTGTGAAGCCACTGAAGGATTTTAATCAAAGAAGAAAAATAATTTGACTTCTATTTTAAAAGGTTTTATGAACGTACATATGTTTATATATATTTATGTATGTCATGTGTCCCCAGCTAGTGAAATCATTGATAGGTGGATCTGTGTTTTATGTGGGTATGCATGTATGTATGTGTGTACATATGTACATATCTGTTTATCCAACTATCATCTATCTATCCCATCATCAATTTAAGTTTTTTATTTTGAAATACTTTCACATTTACAGAAAAGTTACAAAAATACAAACCCCATAGAGATAACTCCAACATCCCCTATTTCCCCCTAGATACCCAGATCCATTAATATTAACATTTTGCCATATTTGTTGTATCATTCTATCTATATACACATCTATCTATCCACCAATTTATCCACCTATCTATCTATCCATCCATCTGTCTGCCTGTATGTCTATTTATTAATGCATTTTCTTAACACTTGAATGTAGATTGTATACATCATGCTCCTTGAAGATCTAATACTGCCACATACATTTCTTAAGAACAAGGATATTCACTTACGTAACCACCATAAATACCGTTATCGAGATCAAGAAATTTGACTTAGATATAAAGCTTAGAGTCTATATTCCAATTTTCATATGTCCGAATAATTTCCTTTTGAGTCTTTTCTCTCCCTTATTAGATCCTGCCCAAGATCATGTATTCCACTTAATTGTTATTGTCTCTTTGGTTGCTTATTTTTAATTGTGGGAACATATATACAACATAAACTTTCTCATCTTGTCTACTACCAAGCACACCATTCAGTGGGATTTATCACATTCATGATGTTTCAATACTGTCTCGACCTTTCAATACTAAAATTTTCTTATCTTCGCAAATAGAAACTCTGCACCTGTTATGAAATAACTTCCCATTCCTCTGGCTTCCCCCTCCCCTGGCAACCAGAACACTACTATCTGTCTCTGTGAGCTTGCATATTCTTTGATATTTTCTTTGTAGTTATCATGGACTTAAATTTAACATTTTAATCTCTAACAATCTTGTTTCTTTAAAACTAATTTAGGGAAACAGACTTTGGCCCAGTGGTTAGGGGGTCCGTCTACCACATGGGAGGCCCGCGGTTCAAACCCCGGGCCTCCTTGACCCGTGTGGAGCTGGCCCATGCACAGTGCTGATGCGCGCAAGGAGTGCCGTGCCACGCAAGGGTGTCCCCCGCGTGGGGGAGCCCCACGCGCAAGGAGTGCGCCCGTGAGGAAAAGCCGCCCAGCGTGAAAGAAAGTGCAGCCTGCCGAGGAATGGTGCCGCCCACACTTCCCGTGCCGCTGACGACAACAGAAGCGGACAAAGAAACAAGACGCAGCAAATAGACACCAAGAACAGACAACCAGGGGAGGGGGGGATTTAAATAAATAAATAAATCTTTAAAAAATAAATAAATAAATAAATAAATAAAACTAATTTAACATCAATAGTATATGCAAACTATGTTCCTTTACCCTTCTGACCCCCAATTTGACTGTAGTTCTTGTTGCAAATTATGTGTTTATACATTATGAGTCCAAATCCACTGATTTATCATTACATTTTATGCATTTGCCTTTCAGATCCCATAGGAAGTAGAAAGTGAATTTACAAACCAAAAATACAATAGTACTGGCATGTACATTCACCCATATTTTTATCCTTACAGGAGATATGTATTTTTTCATGCAACTTCTATGAATTATTTATGATCCTTTCCTTTCAATCTGCAGAACTCTCTCTTTAGCATCTTCTGTATGACTGGTCTAGTGATGATGAACTCCCTCAGCTTTTACTTATCTGGGAGTATGCTAATCACTCATTTTTTAAATTAAAGAAGTTATGAGCTTACAAATCAACCATGCATAATGTACAGAATACCCATACATCAGCCATCCACCAACACTGTACATTGTTGTGGAATATTTATTACAGTTTATGAAAGAACATGATCAGACTATTACCACTAAATATGGTCCATACATACACTTGGGGTGTGTGTGTGTGTGTGTGTGTGTGTGTGTGTGTGTGTGTATATATATATTTGCGGCGGTTTGCTTGGTCGGTAGAGGTGGGGTCTGGCTGCGGACGAGGGGTCGGTTCAGCTTGGGACGAGGGGTCAGTCCCACTTGGGACGAGGGGTCGGTCCCACTTGGGACGAGGGTTGGTCCGGCAGCAGACGAGGGGTCGGTCTCACAGGGGTTGCGCGGTTCGGCTGACGGGGTCGCCCAGCGAAGTCGGCGACGAGGGGGTCGCCCAGAGAAGCAGGCGACGAACTGGGGACAAGGGAGGCCAGGCCCTTGTCGGGGGCTCTCAGGACTGGAGGGCGCACGGCAGAAGAACTACCGCGGAGACAAGGTAAACACGCAAGTCCAACTTTATTGAGGGAGAGGCAACAGTTTTATAGGGGCTGGGGAAGGCTGATTGGTCGAAGCCATGCCCTGTTCTGATTGGTTGCCGGAGAAAGGTCAGTGGGAGGTACTGGATGGGGGAGGGGTGGTGGTTAGGGATTGGCTGTCGCTGTTGCTGGGGGAAGTGGCAGGGTTTAGGGATTGGTGGCTGCTGTTGCTGGGGTGGAGGGCAGACTTGAGTTTCCCGCCCACGCCTGGCTGTTGCTGCTGTCGGGGGAAGGGAAAAGGGCAGACTGGAATTTTCCGCCCTGCGCCTGCGCAGGGAGAAAGAAGGCATCATGTGGCGCTATCTGGGAGGAGGGGCGGCCACGGAAGCATGGCTGCTGAGAAGGGGAGACCCGAGGGCACTCTGCGCCCATGCCGAGCTTCCTTCAGGGGTGGCAGTGAGTCCGACCAGCCACCCTATTATGGGGGCAGCGGCTTGGAATTAGGCCTACCACGGCCGCTCCTCCGCCAGGCCAGCAAACCACACTTCAGCCCGAGGGGTAACCACATATATATATATATATTTTTTTAAAGGAGGTACCAGGTATTGAACCCAGGACCCCATACATGGGAAGCAGGCACTTAAACCACTGCGCTAAACCTGCTCTCCACACTTGGTACATTTTTCCACACACCTCCTATTATTAACACTATGTATTAGTATTGTACATTTGTTATAGTTCATTAGAGAACACTCATATTTGAACTGTTAACCACAGTCTCTCTCATTTTTGAGAAACAGTTTTGCCAGATAGAGAATTCTTAGTTGGCAAATTTTGCTGTCAGCACTTTAAATATGTTGTCCCACTGCCTTCTTGCCTCCATGGTTTCCAATGAGAAATTGACAATTTTATAGAGGTGTCCCTGCACATGACATGTTGCTTCTCTCTTGTGGCTTTCAGGATTCTCTGTCTTTGACATTTGAGCTTGATTATTATATGTCACAGGGTTTATCATGTTTTGAGTTTGCTGAATGTCTTGAATGTGTACATTTCATGTCTTTCATTAAATTTGGGAATTTTTCAGCTGTTATTTCTTGAATATTCTCTCTCTTCCTTTCTCTCTTACTTCTTCTAGGACTCCCACAATGGGTATATTGGTACTCTTGCTGATGTCCCATAGGTTCCTTTGGCCCTGTTCACTTTTCTTTATTCTTTATTCCTTCTGCTCTCAGACTGAATGATTTCAAATATCTTATCTTCAAGTTCTCTGATTCTTTCTTTTGCTAGCTGCAATCTGCTTTTGAAACCCTCTGGGGAAATATAAATTTCTGTTATTGTGATCCTCAGCTCTGTTTTTTTCCTTTTCACGATTCCCATCACTCTACTGAGATTCTCTTTGTGTTCATTTATCATTGCCTGATATCATTTAGTTCTTTTTCTATGTTTGCATTTAGCTCTTTGAGCACATTTAGGACCATTTGTCAAAAGTCTGTCTGGGATGTTACAAGTCTTGTCCTTCTCGTTGATGGTTTCTAATGCTTTAATCTTCTCTTTGCCTGAGCCATTTCTTACCAGTTTCTTTTTATGTTTTGTTATCTTTTGATGAAACCTAGAAATTTTGATATCTTAATATGTTATCACTGAAATTTGAACTCTGAGGCACTGTTCCTTAAGCTTGTATCCAGCTAGTGTTATGACAGAGGTTTCCTTGAAGGCAAGGAGATAACAAAGAAGAAGAAGAGGAGGAGGAGGAGAAAAAAATCACCTTTCCCATTCTATGCATATTGGTCTGTGCAAGTCCTCTCCTTCTGAGCCTATCCATTCAATGAATTTAGAGAATAGCTCCAGGCTAAAGGATAGGAGCATTCCAGATCCTTTTTTATTCTGTCTAGTTTTAGTTTTGCTTTGTTTTTTTAAGATTTATTTATTTATTTCTCTCCCCTTCCCCTCCCAACTCCCCTGTTGTCTGCTCTCTGTGTCCATTTGCTGCATGTTCTTCTTTGTCTGCTTCTGTTGTTGTCAATGGCATGGGAATCTGTGTTTCTTTTTGTTGCGTCATCTTGTGTGTCAGCTCTCTGTGTATGCAGTGCCATTCCTGGGCAGGCTGAACTTTCTTTCGCACTGGGTGGCTCTCTTTATGGGACGCACTCCTTGCGCGTGGGGCTCCCCTACACAGGGATACCCCTGCGTGGCAGGGCACTCCTTGTGTGCATCAGCACTGCGCATGGGCCAGCTCCACACGGGTCAAGGAGGCCCGGGGTTTGAACCGCAGACCTCCCATGTAGTAGGCAGATGCCCTATCCACTGGGCCAAGTTCACTTCCATGTTTTAGTTTTTAAACACTAGATTGTGAAGTGTCACTGAAATAGGCAATGTTGACAAAACAGTGTCTGTTACAATACATTAGATATTTAAATAAATAACCTTAAAAACTACATGAGAGCACACTAACCCAGTAGACTGAATCTGGAATAATGTTTCCTGCATAAAAGAGAACAGGCATATTTCTTATTAAGACTGATATAAAGAAAACTGTTGAAGTCCTACAGAAGAGGAAGCTGAGTGAGTTGGGAATAAGAGAGGTGGAGGTGGAGGTGAACAGAGGACAGGAGGAAGATGAGGCATGTGGCAAACCAAAAATACTGACTGAGATAGCAGTATTCTGCTCAGTGCAGAAAAATTGGCTTATGAATAAAAATTTGACTGTGATATCAAACTGAATCCAGATGATCAAGCAAAAGACACAATACGTGCTATTTCGTATTAACCAAAAATGCACACACTCATTTGCTAAAATCTGCTGCCAATTAATTTTCTGACAATGTCTGCTGGCTCAGCTATTTTTATACTAGGATTAGTATTAAACGGAACACTGTACATAATTTTCATCCACAAAAATATTTGTGTAAAATAGTGTTAGTTCTCTGTACATGTAAATGTTAACTTCATTTATGTATGTAAAAAAAGAAAATCTTGCCCCACTGGAGTTGAAAAAGCAAAACAAAATCTAGAGTATGAAACCTCCTTCATCAGCCAGTATGTTCATGTGAAAATTCAGCAGAAATAAATGGTTGCTTTAAACAATAAAAAAGTAGTTGATTAAGTTAAACATCTTTATGTGAAACTGTCAGTCAAGACCAGAACATATCACTAAAGTTAATGTCTGAGCTACAGACCCAGGTCACCTGGGCCTTATAAGCAGCACAAATGTCCAGGAAATCCCGTTGGTGCATGCCAGGAATGAGCATGAATTGGTGGCAGGCTGCACACACTCCTTAGCAGTTTCCAAGTAGTTGCGGGCTACAACCTTGAGTGTCTTATCCATTACAAGCACAGGCAAGGAGATTTTCAGCACCACCAGTCAATGGGTCAAGTTCAACGATGTAATCTGAAAGGTAAGTGGCAAGGGTTCTATGTAAAGGATTAGGAAATGGACCCACATAGACAGGGGATGGAGCCCATGAGACAGATGTTCTTCCATCCAGGGGGCATCCTCAGCAAGGACAAGTTTTCAAATAAGCTGTTGAGGGGCTACACATCCCTATGGTTATAACAGAAAGTGCCACTGTCATTCAGGTATGGGGATTCAAAGAGTGCACAATCCTCTCCTTCAAAGTCAGGGCTGTTCTTGTTTCACTATAGGAAATGACTCAGCCGGCATAAGGTCACTCTTAGACCACCATCAGCAGTGATGAATACCATGCAGCAGCACCCACGCTAGAGGCACCAACATAACGGCCAATAGCCAGGTAATGGAAAAAAAGCCCACTGATCAGTGGCTCCTTTGGGTTCCAGAGTGGCTTGTTCATGACATCCAGGTGAGGAGGGTTAAATCCCAGGGCAGCGGTTGGCAGGCCATTGGTCACTAGATTGATCCAGAGCCTCCCTGATCTTCTTTGCACACGCATTTGTCTTGGGTGTGCACTTGTGACCCTAGGAATTACCACATTTACACAGTTACGAACGTCTCCCAGGCCCTGCTTTGTATGTCTTACAGTCAACAACCCCTTGTTCTTAGAGCTGCAACTTGACTGCTCACCCACAGCATTCTACAGGACAGCTCTGTGAACTGCCTTCTGCCTGCAGACTTGGATATTGAGCCTGCAGTGAGTATCTTGGTTTAGTTCTCCAGACCACCACCAGAAAGACTGGGCCAGATGTACATGCTTCCAGTATGTGAATGAGGATTATTCTGTTCCCTCCAAAACTAGGACCAGGAACCTGCACTGGGAGCACAGGCTGGCTCTGTGCTGATCCCATAAGGGATTAGGGGAGGGACCAGCAAGGACACCACGTGATCCCATTGCTTTTAAGTTGTCTTTTTTTTAAGTTGTTTTCTGGAGCTTTGAGAAAGATGTTTCTGCCAATTCTTGCTAGTTTACCAAAGCTTCTGCGAGGGGAAAGAGCCCTGAAGCTTCTCAACTCTGCTGTCTTTATCATCCTTTGTTTGATTTGTATTTTGCATTATCCTCATCACCTAATCCTCTGCGTTGAATAGTACAGTGGTTGAATAAATAGTAGTCAATTTATTATTGATTGATTGATTTTGAATTTAAACAAAGACTTTATTATTAGTAATGTAGCTCAACATATAAGCTTGGCTGTGTTAAAAGAGTGGGATTTTTTACTTTAAACACCAAGGTCTCTTCTTCACTTTCAGAGAGTTACTGAATTTCAACATTTTCACAGACCTTATAAGTATTACTGTTTTCCTAGCAGGTTTCATTTAAATGACATGCATTTTCTGGACTTTAAACAATGATGACCCTTCTTCCAACTTTTGGCAATAGTGAATAATGCTACTATGAACTTTGGTATACATATACCTGTTTGTGTCCCAAGAAACAGAGAGTGTCTGCAAGTGCAAGCAAGATAGCTCCATCCATCTCATGGGATCTAAACCCCTCTCAATTAGAAGCAGAATGGGTATCACCATCCCCAAATCCTCAGGACTGGAGAATGAACAATGGACCAAAGTAGACTTATGATTATTCTAGCAATGGGAGAACTTTTATCATTGATATAGAGTGGCCACCAGAGTTCTGAGGGTAGGGAGAAGGAAGAATAAGTGTCATATGGGGACATTTTCAGCATACTGAAATTGTCCTGCATGGCATTGCAATGACTGATACAGGTCATTATATATTTTGTCATACCCTACAAAATTGTGCAGGACCGATTGTAAACTATAATGCAAACTATAGTCCGTGGTTCAATATGTCTTCATCAACTGTAACAGATGCACCACACTAATGAAGGGTATTGTCAGTGTGGGAAAGTGTGAGAAAGGGAGACAGTGGGGCATATGGGAATCTCCTATATTTTTGATGTAACATTTATGTAACCTAAAGTTTCTTTAAAAATAAAAAAAATTAATTATAAATAAATAAATAAACCTCAACTCTCTGACTCAAACAAAAACAAAGAATAAAAAAATTAAAACAACAATGTACATTCTGAATTTTCGTGTAGTCAAGGTCAGTTAGGTTGCTGGTTGTCATAAATGTCTCAAAGCAATTTAGCTCTCCTCCATTTGATTAGAATTGGAAGTCAATATTCTCCAACTAAGGGAGAAAAATAAAATTGTTCTTGCTCCTGTATGGTGCTTACAGCTCCATGAAACCTATCATCATGTACCTGTAGAGGAGTGAGCCAGCGATTACCCACCTTATATCATATTCACCTATTCCACTGATGAACTTTATCATGGATAAAAGTACAGATTGGTGTGGAATTTTGATATAGTTGATTGTGTTTAAATGATATATCTGTTGGATATACAACTGTATGCTATTGTATCATGTGGCTCATTTAATATTATGACAGAGCATATTAGTACTCAATGTATCATACTTTGAAACCCTGTGCATTTTCAGCTCTGCCTTCAGGCTTTGGCCTCAAATGAAAGATGCATGACAAGAAAGAGTGGATGTTATACAGGACATTTGGGCAGTGTGACTACATCCTGAATAAAGCTAAATGATCATTTAAGTTCAGCAAAGATAATCTAGTGTTCACAAAATCAGAAAACAATGGAAAATTAAACCTTTCAATATAAATTACCTCCAAATTCAGTTTCCCTTGTTTTGTCTCATTTGCCTCTTTGCAAGTTTAAATTTATATATATTTTTTGAAATTTAGGTCTTCAGTGTACCCCAGTAAGTTGGGAAGAATTTGGAAGTTAGGGGGTCCTGCATTATATTTCCAGCTTTGGAAAGAATAGCTAAAATACTTCTTGAAATTATTTTTTGCTCTGAACCTTAGCTTTGTTGTCTGTAAAATGAAAATTAAGGGCCAGTAGTCATGAACATATAGTAATATAATTGTGTAAAATGTATATAAACTACATAACATAAATTATATTTGCATGCATATTATGCACACATACATAACTATGTAATATATATTATTTAAGTATACCCATATATGTAACTAAGTTCTTGTCAAATGTCATTTCTATACTTCACCTTCAAATCTGTGTATTTAACAATATACTTGAAAATAATAGGTATTTGTTAAATGTTAGTTCCAAACTTCTTCACATTTCAAAAATGTTTATTCTTGAAAGTAGAGTTATACAGTTTAGTTCTGAATATATTGTGTCATTTATGAATTTAGAAGATTTGACAGATAAATAGGTAAAAATTATCATAGTGGGCAGCAAATGTAAATTAATATATTATCTTAGGGCTTTATCATGCCAATATTCCCCAAATATTATCTTCTTTGTTACTGTGTTTAACTCAGCGTTTTTGTCAACTCTTGAGGAAAAGATTACAGAGTTTTACTTTTGTTTTAATATAGATTGCATTGTATGTTATATTTGTATTTTCAGGTTCAAGGTTAGTGGTCAGATTTCCACTTTTAAGGCTAAATGAAAAATATACAGGGTTCTCAGGGAAGAATTCAGTGCAGTTTATAAATCAAGGTCTTTATGTTCAGACCATATTAGACAGTGATAGCACTAGCTATTGTATGTACAATAGAAATCTTACAGAAATAATTTAATCCTGGAATAATAATCTCTGCAGGGAGAGTGGCAAGTCATTTTATGGGACTAGAGTTTGGGCTCTGTATTTAGAACAATCTGATTTTAAATTCCAACTCTTCTACTTATTATTTGTGTGGCAGGTTAAGCAAATCACTTAACCTCTGTGGACCTTGATTATTCCATCTGAAAATGAAAAAATGGCAGCAATTATCCTTTGAGGTTGTTGTACTGAGTCATTATAACCACAATATGCAGCACTGAGTCTGATTCTTAGCAGTTCTTAGCAACCTACTTTTCTAACTATTTAGAAAAGTTTGAAAATCGAATTTTACAACCAATAAGTTTATAACCACGAGTTTTATAGACAAGTAACTAGTTTTCAATATTTATCTTCTCTTGGAAACCATACAAAGAAAAACAGGAGAAAGAAAATAAAAACCTTTAGACTACATTTTCAGGAAAAATAAGAGACAGAGGGAAGGAACACACAATTCCCAGCGGCATATACATTCCATGTGAGGCTAAGTCACGTAGAAGGCAGGTGGTTGTGAAGGGGGCGCAAGGAAGGATAGACTGACTGAAGGGTTTTAAGGGCTGGTAGACCTCAAATTCTTCATTGCATAGTTCATTCTCAACGGATAGCACACCCCTGAGAGATGAATATTACAGATTGGATACCTCAAGACCACTGGGGAAAGTAGAGAGAGACAAATATTAAACACTATTCAGGAGCCCTTAGGTAGCAGACAACATAAGTGTCAGTAAGAATAAGTTTCTATGAATGCTTCTTGTTGGAAGAAGGGCTTTAAAGGGAACAAGGGGCTGGGTGGTGCTTCACGGACAATTACGGGACATTGTAGATCCCCCCAGGATCCACTGGATGGAACGTGGGAGAGATGTGGACCATTAACTATGAGGTGCAGCGATGCCCAGAGATGTACTTACCAAATGCAATAGATGTGTCATGATGGATGGGAGAGAGTGTTGCTGTGGGGGGAGTGGGGGGTGGGGGCGATGGGGTTGAATGGGACCTCATATTTTTTGAATGTAATATTTTTAAAAAAATGAATAAAAAAATAAATAAAAAAATAAAAAGGGAACAAGGGAATCCAGAAAACAAACACAAAAGAAATTCTTTTTTTTTTTTTTTTTTTTTACGATTAAATAGCAAATAGAACTATGCAGGAAAGCACAAAAGAGAAGTGCAAGAACTCAAAAAAAGGTGACCAATAAACAGGAAGTGGTGGCCTGAAAACAGAATATGAAATATGTATTAACCAGATTCAGGACATTAATAGAAAAGTATTCTGAAATGAAGACTAAATTAAAGGAGACACACCAAAGAATAGCCACCAGGGAAAATAGAGTAAGGGATAGAGTAGAAATAAATGCTAAGCAAAGTCTATGGAAACTGATGTGAAGAAAGAGATGAAAAGAATTGAAACCAGGGCTTCTTGTAGAAAGCTGATTACATAGGTAAGGATGGATATTTAGAAGATAAGACTAGACCATCTGGTCATATTAGAAAGCAAGGAAGCTATAAAATAATATTAGACTAGGTTAGTGATGCAATCAGCTAAAATAATTGATTCTCCTGGCTCCCTTGCAACAAGAGGTGCCTATTTAACACAGTTCTGCTCAATGCAATATGAATTGCAGTTTACTGGGAAAGCATTTGCTTCTCTGATATAGGTGCATTAACTTCTTCAACCCCCCTTCTTCCTGTCTATCAAATGGACATGAGCATGGCATGGAATAGTCACCTTGTACTTACAAGTTGAAAGGGTAAGGAAGCCAACATGCTGGGGAGAGGGCAGCAAAACAATAGAGATGAGTTTTCTGTTATGTTCAATGAACTTAAGTGATCTTTGACTGACAATACTACCAAAGTATTGTGAGACTTAGAGAATGTAACATGTTCAACAGTTAATGAGGTGCTGACACTTACTGCATTAATGTTAGTTCCTTTTTATGCCCCTTTAAAGCCTTAAATGCACAGCTGAACATGAACAGATGCATTCCTTTTTGTGTTTCAGTATTCCAAAATGGGGATTCTTTTGGAGACTAGACATGTCCATATGTAGGTCACCCAAGAGGGAGTTGTGAGATTAGGCAGTGCATAAAGTAAATATACAAAATTCTCATCAGTAAACCCCAAGATTTGAATTCAAGAGTAGACTCTGAAGTTGTGTGTTCTTGGGGGAATTTGTTTAACCCCTTTTAGCATCCATTCCTCAAAGTGATTAATATAAAGCTCTTCACATCATGGTCTGACAACAGGTGATGGTCAATAAATGATAACACTGATGGCCAGTATGATGTACTCTAGCAATCTTCAGATTTTCTGCCTCAATAGCACTGGTAGCTTGTGGGAAAAGGCACTTAAATTCTCTGTGCCTCAGGTTCCATGTTTGTTGAAGGAGGAGGATAATAATATTTCATTGAGTGTATTGAGGATTAAATACAATAACCCATGAAGCAAATTTTAGGGTAATTATTTTTAAAGCAATTTCATTGAGACATATTCACATACTACAATCTATCTAAAGTGCACATTCAATGCCTTTTGGTATAATCAGAGTTATGCATTCATTACCACAACCAATATTAGAGCATTTTCATGATTCCAAAAAGAAAAGCCTCCTATCCCTTAGCTGTCACTTCTCAGCCCCTCTATCCTTCCCCTGACTTACATGTCTGCTGATCTAATTCTATCTCTATAAATTTATTTTTTTTACAAGTTATATAAATGGAGTCAAACAACATGCAGTACTTCGTGTCTGGTGTCTCTCAATTATTGTAAATCTCTTTTCTTAAGTTGATGAAAAAATATTAACATGTTACTATTCACTGCAGTCCACAGTTTCCTTTAGTTGTATTTTTGCCCAAATGCCACCCTATATTGTTAACATCTTGTAATATTAAGGTACATTTGTAATGATTCATAGAAGAACACTCTTATATTTGTACTACTAACCAACTCATCATCTATAATAGGGATTCCTACGCTATACAGTCTCACATGTCATCCTTTACCTTTCCTTCTAGTGACATACATGACCCTAAAGTTTCCCTTTCAACCACAATTGTACTTATTATATGCTGCTAGTGACATTCACTCTGGTTTTCTATCATCACCTTTATCCAATTCCAAACATTTACAATCAGCCTTATTACAGATTCTGCACAAATTAAACCTCTGCTCCCCATTCTCTCTCCTCATTCTATCTTCTGGTGACCAATATTCTAGCTATTAACTCCATGACATTGCTTATTATATTTAGTTCATCTCAGTGAGATCATACAATATTTGTCCTTTTCTGTATGGCTTGTTTCACTCAGCGTAATGTTCTCAAGTTTCATCCATGTTATTGCACGCATCACTTCATTCCCTCTTACATCTGAACAATATTCCATTCCATACAATATTTGTCCTTTTCTGTATGGCTTGTTTCACTCAGCATAATGTTCTCAAGTTTCATCCATGTTATTGCACGCATCACTTCATTCCCTCTTACATCTGAACAATATTCCATTCCCTCTTACATCTGAACAATATATACTACTTTTTTTTTCCATTCATCAGGTGAAGGACACATAGGTTGTTCCCATCTTTTTAGCAATTGTGAATAATGCCGCTATGAACATCAGTGTTTGCTTGCATCCCTGCTTTCACTTCTTCTGAGTATATACTTAGTAGTGGGATTGCTGGATCATATGGCAAATCTATATTTAGCTTCCTGAGGAACCCACCAAACTGTCTTCCACAGAGGCTGCATCATTCTACATTCCTACCAATAGGAAATGGAGTGGAATTTATTCAAATCCACTCCAGTTCTTGTAATTTTCTGTTTTTTAATAGTGGCCATTCTAATAGATGTGAATTGATAGGATTATTAATATTTAAAGACATCTAGACACGTGAAGGCTCCAAGAGACTTAGGAAATCATAAGGAGAAGGCCCAGCACCTGGATATCCTGGATCATCAGGAGGAGTTTTTATAACTAATACAAGTCCTTTTTTTTTTTCAGCATATCTTGTGTGTATACTACCTCTCTCCGTCTCTCTCTCTCTCTCTCTCTCTCTCTCTCACCAAGGGGGTGGGTAATCAACACTCTAATCATAACTCAGTCATGCTCAAGTACAGATCAGATTACAAGCATAATCCAATGTTTCTTTTTGGAATTCACCAATTATATCAAACTGCTATACTCCACCCTCTGAATTCCAAAAAGTCATTACAATATTCAAAAAAGCCTTAAATCAGTTACAATGCAAGTACTAAATCATATCATAATCAGTTTAAAGAAATACAGTTTGTCTTGTGGCAAAGTCATATCTGCTATAGACCTCTGAAACTTACAAAACCATTTATCTGTTTCGAATACACAAAGGGACAGACATAGGATAAACATTTTCATTACAATAAGGAGAAATGGGGAAGGAAACATGAGTCATGGGTTCTCTACAGTTCAGTAAGCCTACAGGGCATCCTCCATTCCATTCCAGTCTGAGAGTCATTCTTAAGATGATGGCTTCTTCTCTCTGGGGCCTGTATGTGGACACACCCTTTCCTCAGTCTTGCCCAATGGCCATTTTCTTGGTTCCACCCTCATCAAGCATCTGGATTTTGACCAAGCTCCACACCTCTGCCTCCAAGAGTGTTGGGGTGATTGCCACACCTTACTCAATCTTTGGGTTAGAGTCTTAACCCCCCTAGTACAGTGAAGTGAAGACAATATTCCCCCTTACCTTTGGCTACAGGCTCAACCCTCTCAGAGCAACGGGTTGATCAACTTGTCTTCCCTAACCTTTGGGGGACAGGTCCACCCCACTCAGACTT
This sequence comes from Dasypus novemcinctus, assembly GCF_030445035.2. NCBI lineage: Eukaryota > Metazoa > Chordata > Mammalia > Cingulata > Dasypodidae > Dasypus > Dasypus novemcinctus. Next base: position 39,335,186 of record NC_080704.1, read on the forward strand.
GTGTGGTACTGACTTTAACTGCCCTAATTCTTGGGGAATGTGTCACCCTCTCTGCACCCTGGGGCAGCAAAACTTTCCTATAACATTGGACAGGAACATCCACCCTCTTCAACTGCTGGGCTAAAACTCACCCTCTCTGTATACATGAGTGGGGTTCCGCTTTTGGCCCAAGGTTAAGTCTTATTCCAGATCTCAGCTCCTACGCTTTTCCTCTTAAAGCTGTTTCTCCTTCGATCTCTCCTTTCCATGTCCTTTTTATTCCAGGTTGACAGTGGTTTTGCTCATACAGCTCTCTCAAAATGTCTATTGGTTTAGCATGCAGGAAGCAGGGGTCCAAGCCATCAGACAATAAGACTTTCCACAAATCTTTCCTAGATAACTACACCTTCAATCTTGATTTACCAGCTCCAACTTCAATTAAGTCCTCAAATGGGGCACTTTCATCTGGGAGCTGGATTTCCAGAGGCCTGGAATTTCTGGAATCAGTTTCTGTTTTCATTGTGCCCAACAATTCAGTTCTCAGCTTATCTCACTCGTCTAGCATTTTGCTATAAGCTGCAAGCAGAACCCAAGCCACATTCTCTGAGTTTACTTTGGAAAGTTCTTCAGCTAAATGCCTAGGCTTGCCATCTTCAAATATTGCCTTCCGTACAATACCAGGAGTTAACCTTGCTAAGTTTAACTGCAACTTTAAAACACAGATCGCCTTTCCTCCAGTTTCCAATAATAGTTTCATCATTTACTTCTAAGGCATCATAAGAAGTCTCTTTAGCATTCATATTGCTATCAACAGTCTCTTCAAAGCCTGTAGGTCTTTTCTTCCAAGCATGTGACAATTCCTCCAAAAAAAAAAAATATCCCTTAACCATTTATAAAACATTTATAAATGTTTTAGTAATTGCATTTTAGTAATTGCAAAAGCACTTCCCACTCCTTGGTACCAAATTCTGTATTAGTCAGTCAAAGGGATGCTAATGCAAAATACCAGAACTTGGTTGGTTTTTATAAAGGGTATTTATTTGGGGTAGAGGCTTACAGATATCAGGCTGTAAAGCATAAGTTACTTCCTTCACCAAAGTCTATTTGGAATAAGATGGCTGCTGATGTCTGTGAGGGTTCAGGCTTCCTGGGCTTCCTACATTCCTGGGGCTTGCTTTATTCTGGCTTCAAAGTTCCTTCCTTCCTGGGGCTGGCTTCTCTTTCCTCTGCATGCTGACTTCCCAGCACTCCAGTTTAAGTGTTCAGCATCAAACTTCAAAATCAAGACTCCAACATTAAAAGTCCTCAACTCTGTTCTTCACCATGCCTTTTATCTGTGAGTCCCCACCCACCAACGGGTGGGGAAGCAGTGCTCTAATTACAACTCAGTCATGCCCAGGTACAGATCAGATTACAAACATAATCCAATATTTCTTTTTGGTATTCATCAATTATATCAAATTGCTACAGTTGCTCTGACTCAGTCACTTTATTTTTATTTTTTATTTATTTTTTATCTTTTGGCTTTATTTTTTGTTACATTAAAAAAATATGAGGTCCTCATATACCCCCCACCCCCCTCACCCCATTCCTTCCATAACATCATCATCATGGGACATTCATTGCACTTGGTTTTTTGTTGCTGTCTTGTCATCATTTTACCATGGGTTTAATCAGTTCCTTAGCTTCTCTATCTAATCTTGGGGTTTAATTAGTTGTTGTTTTTGGGTAAGTGTTATGTCTTCTCTTTGTCACTTTGTTCTTCTTACTTTATTTTCTGTTGCTGGCTAAATTCACTTTGAAGGAAAATATTAGGGCTGGGAAAGCAAAATGTGTAAGAAAAGAAAATGTATAAAGTAGTATTAATAATAAATGTTAACAGAGGAACCACGTGAGATCTAGGCGAATGGATATTAGACTCATGTAAGCTGTGTAGAGTTATAACAGTAAGTAGAGTACCTATAATGAGACAGTCAACTGAATATGGGGAGGAATATAGAATGAATTAAAAGGCTAGTGTTTCCTTGAGAGAGGGAAAGAGAAAAGAAAGACAATAATATAAAGAGTGAATAAAAGACAGAGAACAGAACAAAGGTATTAGAAATAAAATGTCAGACAATTTGGGGGCCAAACAAAGGGAGGTGGAATGTAAGAGAAACAATAGATGATGGGGGATAGAAAGATGTAGAGGAAAGGGGATAGTGTTGGTGGCCAAAATCAGTACACACAGAAAAGAGGAAATGGAGGATGAGGAAACACAGCAAGTTGAAGCGCTCCCTGCAGCACCTATTATATAAAGAAAACAAAATAAAAAAGAAGAGAAAGGAAGAAAAAGAGAAAAAAGAGGGGCACAGAAAACAGGGGGAGCAAGCAAGAAAAAAAAAGAGAAAAAAAAACTAAAGAAAAGGGCCTTGGGGGGATAAAGAGGAAGAAAAAAGCCAGGAGACCATGCAGCAATAACAGCAACAACAACAACAAAAAAACAAAGTTTCAAGCGAGGAATCCTCTTCGCAGTTAAATAAAACTCTTAGGGATCTGACATTCCTCCTTTCTCCCTTCCTCACTTACCTCTCTCCCACGGCAGGAGGAAAGCTGCATGAGGGGTCCAGTAGGAGATTCAAGTGGGTCCTTGGTGAACCAACTCAACACAGAAGACTATGACTCTTTATTTCCAGTGAGAGAGCATCTACACCTCACCAGAAACCCCAAATATGCTATTGGAAGTTTGGAAAGCATGTTTTAGAGTCCCTCCTCCTTAGGTGTGCTAGGGGAGGGCTAATTGATTTTCTGACTCCACCTTCTCCCTGACCAAGTTTCCTATCCCAGAACATTTAGATAATTTGGGCTTTCTCAGCAGATTTGCCTCTCCTTTCTTCCCAGGCTCTCCCGAAGCCAGCTGACATGCTCCCCCAAGCTCAAAAAAACAAAAAACAAAACAAAACAAAAAACAAACCGCGGAGGGCTAGGGTAATCACGGACCTCAGACAGACCTCAGGGCTTTCTGGATTCAGGAATGGGAAGTCTGGGATATTGCAGACTCAAGGTATGTGAGTCTGTGGAGCATGGGCTATGGGGGTTTAGGGGATATGGACCTGGGAAACACACATCCGGTAAACATGGGGTTTGGGAATGCTGCAGCACAACCAACAGTTTTCAGGGATCACCGCGGCCGCTAGCCCTAGGGGAAAGGGTCCCGCCCACAACTTCTGACCTCCATGTAAGAGACCCAAAATTCTACCTCTTGCAAGAATCTCTTTTGTCACTGTCTCACCAAATCGACGTCCAGACACCTCCTGCCCTGCAAACACCTGAGACTGCCCGGTCCAGCAGGACTCCGACCCTACTCAGCCACTTCTTTGCACGAGAGATTATGAGGTGCACTCACTCATACGCCATCTTGCCCCACCTCCCTAAATCACTTTAATACCCTTTTCTGTAGTAGCATCTGCTTCCTGTCAGGAATTAATACCGTTCCCTACTTAGTACAGTGCCTAGTTGAATAAGTGCTTAATAAATGCGTTGGCTATTATTTTTTATATGGACAACATGGTTATTACATTTAAATCAGATTTTTTTCCAATTTCAAGCCATGGACATTTTCATCTCATGGTATTCCAGGACTGGAGAATTTCCAGCCTTATCTGACTTTACAAAATTAGGGGCTAAGACACTTCAAAATGAGTCAGGAGGTCATCAGAGGGGTCGCACTTAGGCACGTCTCAGCAGGATCCTAGAGACAGCCAAAATAGTTACAACCCCAGGTACTGGTGCTCCTGAGGGCTACAGAGACATGCATGTTTTATAGCCATGGCAAATGGTTCTGGAGTTCAGTGCCTTGCCAGTGGGCCCTACTTTGGAATATGTGCTCTTGAGTGTGATAGAGTTGGATTCAGATGTGACCTTTCTACACATGCCTCTTCTGTCACTTTTACTGAACCTGTGATTGGTGCTGGGGTTGGTGTATGCTCAGGAGACTTGAATCTCTGGACTGTCCACATGTCTGCTGGGCTCTGAGCATCAGCAGAGTTGCAACTCCTACTCTCCAGTTCGATGGACTTACCCAGGTCAGTTAACAAGGAGGTGAGGTTGGTCAACCACCACACCAGGGAAGCAAGAATGTCTACAGTTGCAAGCAGGAGAATCACATCCATCAGCCATGTGGGATCTAAGCCCCCTCTCAGTTTAGAGGTGGAGTGGACATTGCCATACCAGGGTCCACAGGATGGAGGAATTGAGTATGGATTACAGTGGACCTACTGGTGGTATTCTACTATAGAACTATTGTGACTAGCAATAGAAGAAATTGTAGCATTGATGTGGAGACAGTGGCCATGGTAGTTGCTGAGGGCAGGGAGAAGGAAGAAGAGGTGTGATATGGGGACATTTTCGGGATTTGGAGTTGTCCTGAATGATATTGGAGGCACAGATGCAGGACATTATATATCCTGCCATAACCCACTGAATGTACTGGGGAAGAGAGTAAAATACAATGTAAACTATAATCCATGCAGTGTACCAGTGCTCCAAAGTGTATTCACCAAATGCAATGAATGTGCCACAGTGATGACAGAGGTTGTTGATGTGGGGGGTTAGGGTGGGGGATGGGTTATATGGGAACCTCTTACATTTTTTAATGTAAATTTTTTGTGATCTATGTATCTTTAAAAAAAAAGGACAATTAAAAATTTGCTAAAAAAAGAGTGAAAAAAAAGAACTATTGTGAAGCCTTGAGGGGCTGACATATATGGATATATTTCCAAAGTTAGACCTAAAATACTAAAAATCTCATCCAAATCAACTCCAATCAGTGTTAACTTTTTTTTTCACTATAGTAAAATTCATCTATCAGCTTTTTTTTTTTAAGTTTTTAAAAATTTATTTCTCTCCCCTCCTCCCCCAAGTTGTCTACTCTCTGTGTCCATTCTCTGTGTGTTCTTCAGTGACCGATTCTATCCTTATCAGTGGCACCTGGAATCTGTGTTTCTTTTTGTTGCATCATCTTGTTGTGTCAGCTCTCCATGTGTGCGATGCCATTCTTAGGCAGGCTGCACTTTCTTTCGTGCTGGGCGGCTCTCCTTATGGGGTGCACTCCTTGCGCGTGGGGCTCCCCTATGTGGGAGACACTCCTTCGTGGCACGATACTCCTTGCGTGCATCACCGCTGCGCATGGGCCAGCTCCACAGGGGTCAAGGAGGCCCGGGGTTTGAACCCTGGACCTCCCATGTGGTAGGCAGATGCCCTATCCATTGGGCCAAGTTCACTCCCCCTGTCTATCAACTTTTGCTGAGTTTATTTAACCATGGCTGAGATCCAAAACTCTTTGCATTTTAATTTTATTAGTTTTAGGTGCACATGAATTGTTAAAAGAGTTAGCCTTAGATTTCTGAGACCCACGTCTATATGGGCCAGAAAGAGCAGGCTTAGCCTTAACCATGACCCAAGGTTGACCTTTTATTCTGTGATGTTATGAAGGCCAGTGATAGGAGAAGTCTTCTCAGAGATTTCACCAACTAGAAAAACTACTTGAACTCTAATGGTGTACCCTTTACTTCACCTTTACATTTAGAAATGAAAACTAGTATTTCAAGAATTGTTGCTATATCATTAGAGCTATGTTTCTCAAAAATGTTCTCTGGATACCACTAGCACAGCATCATCTGAAGAGGTTTACAAAAATTCAGATTTTCTTGTTCAAACCCACACTTACTTGATCATGGTAGCTGGGGATATGATCTCATTAAATTGAATGTTAGTTTTAATGAGAGTCCAAGGTTATAATGCTGCATATGAAGTTTGAGAACCGCTGCAATAATAAACCATTCTAAAACACCCTTTCAATATAGGGGGGCATGTCTTGAAACTGATTTAACTAACTATTGGGAAAGGTCGATATATAAAAATGAAGTAGGAAATTAAAAAAACACAAGATTATGGAACAACAATTTTGATATAACTTGTTATGCATTAAGAATAATTTGTCAAATTTTAAACCAGTAATTATTTAAATGAGGGGGTGCTTATAATCCTATAAGTAATATAATTACTATGGGGTGAATGACCTTTGCCTCTCCACTTCCTCATCATGACATAGTACTTTATAACTCTTGTTGTTTATTTTTACATGTACTTAATTGTTACTAATAGTTTTATAGCTTGTGATCCCTTTGAAAACAGGGACCATGTCTTTAACCTTTTGTATGGTCTCTAATTCTTAGCACAGCATCTGACCCATGGAATGAATGTAATAGATATTTACTTAAATAATGAATACGTGGAGAATATAATCATTTGGGGATAAGACTAAATCTATACATATGTACGTATGTATATGCATATGTATGTATATAGAGATATGAAATGTTTAGATAAGAATAAAATATTTATGAACAGAGTGCCAAACAGAGTGCTAAAGAGTTCACAGAGAGAATGCTTTATGGGAGGTAAAATAGTCATTTATCATTAAGCTCCCCAAGGAATCAAAAAGTCAACCTTGGACTGCACCTAGAAGTTTGCAGGAGATTTGACAAAGAGAAAAGCCATATGTAAATGGCTGAAAGTTATGGTTCCAGGTAGTTAAAGGTCATGCACAAATGTGAGACAACAAATAATGATGGTGAATTGTTTGTCAGGATGTAGGACTGAAGAGGAAAAGAGAGTTGAGCAAATGAAGATTGTCAGGGTTTGGAGATTTCAAATGACAGCCTGAGATTGTAGGGCTTTATCTGGTAAATGACTGGCAACCACTGAAAATATGGGAGAAGTGAAGTGTGTGTGTATGTGTAGGGGTGGGAGGAGGTAAGGAGTATTTGTCCTCTTGATATGAGAGCTGTAACTCGGAAGGCAGAGAGAACGTAATGTTTTAAATATAAGCTGCATGGTCTGTTTCAAGTGAATCCAACGGAACAGGAAAGAGTTAATGTTTCTTCATGTCTTCCTTGTCATTATGGGTACTGGGGCATGACTAAGACTGTGGACCAGATTTGGAGTCTAGAAACTATTGTGGGTAAATAGAGGTAATATGAACTACTTCTTTGGAAATTCCTGCCTTCCCCTACTATATCCCCACAAACCACAATTCTTTTTGGACAGAGAATCCTGCACAGAATGACTTGAAAACAAAAACAAAAACAAAGACCTTTATTATTTGAAGAGAGGCACTGGGACATCTCTTTTGCCCAAATAAATATCTCTATTTTATTTTAATCTAATGAATGAAATGTGATAAGACAGTTGCACAGACTTAAATGACAGTACTAAAATGATACTTTCTCTCCGTAAATCCAGTCTCATGAGTAATGTAAGTCGGACTAAATGGCAAACATATTCTCTTGCTGGAGAAGTCCAAGAGCATAACACATTTTGAACATTAATGCATGTTATAGAGCAAAATATGCCACAGTGAGGGTGGGTGACATTATGAAAAATAGAAAATAACAGTTATCACAGTGGACTTGCTGCCCAAGCAAGATGTGACTCCCCTTCTTTCTGTCATGCTGGCTCCCAGATTTTCACTCACATTCTCACTGCAACTGCCAAGCTGAACTCCTAAGTAGGGCTCAAGAAGCCCTATTAACAGACTATTTTCAGAACAAACATCATAACCCACCGGTGTACCACAATGCTGCATGCATACCTGACTGATGGGAGCCAATAAAATCACAATGCACCTGTGTTTTCACAGTAGCGCAGGAGGAAAATGCTGCAATTTCCTAAGGGAAGAGAATAAATATAAACATGTTATCAAGGGAAACTCTGAGCAAGACTAAGTCATCAAGTGAAACTGAGCAAGACTAAGTCCAGGGAAGGAGCCTTGTAGGGCTATGCAGAGACTAACTCCCTAAATATTTCTGAGGTCACAGAGAGACTTTCATTCTGACTCACAGTGGATATCTGGTGACAGAAGTTTCCTGGCATTCAGACAATTTAGGGAATGATCAGCCAGACAGTATGGGGGTGCTGAGGGCAAGATGCCTGCTGCTGAGATAAAGCCCAGCTGTGACTTTATCTCCCTCTGTTTGGATTATACAGTTCATTCTTACTGCATTAACTGAAATTGACTGCTGAAGAGATAGCCCGTGTGAAAGCACACAGGCTGAAAAGTCAACGCCCTGGATTCTTACTGAGCTCACTGTAGCAACAGCGATTTCCAAATAGTCAAATAGAACAGCAGTTAGTCGAGGAGAGATTTGGTCTTGCCAGACTGTGGTATCATCTCACAGGAACACAGAACTGTGGGGATGAGGGCAGGAATGAGAGTTTCATTGCAAAATTATGAATTTCTGGGAAATGTCAAACGCAAAGCAATAGTACACTCCCCTGCAGCGACGAATTTTTCAATAACTTCTAATCATTCTTGTTTTTCCTCCTTTGTTCATTTCCAGCTTGTACAAATTAAAAAAGAAGCCAGATTGGTTTCATTTTTAAAATCCCAATATTAGTCAACATGCCCCTTAGGACATGTGTTTGGCTCATAAGTGAAGAATTTTACGCATTTTCCCTCCTAACATGGATGTGATGACAGAAAGTGCCCTGTGCTCTTATTGCCTTATTTCTGAAAAAACAAAGAAACAAAAAAAAAAAAAACACGTTAGCAATGATTACATAGGTGATTCCTGCAAGAGTTTTCCTTTGTTTCAGCATGTCCATTTCTTCCTGGCCAAGGTTTCAAGGAGAATGGATGCTTTGTGGAATTTAGTTAGAGATAGGGACAAAAGAGGAAGGGCTGGCAATGGTATTTCACCTCTTCAATTATATCTACTTCTAAAGCATATCTGATAGCATTAATGTAGGGGATCCTACACCAGAGTCTGGCTTCCTATATCTACTCTTTAATGAGAGCAAAACCATGGAGGAGCCTTAGCTTCAGGCTCCTTCCATCATCCCTCCTTGCACGAACTTCTCCTACCCCCACCCTCTCTCCAGTATGCATGTTTCAACCATATCTTTCCAGATGCGACATTACTTCTAAGCATTCCACATATGGCAACAGTGTCATGCTTTTCCACAATGGCAAGCCTTCTTCTCCGACTTTATTCCTAAGGGAAAAAACTGTGGAAGAGAAAAAATGAAATGTGAACAATAAGCAGAAATACTGAGAGTCTCTCTGCCACCACTCAAATATTTTTTCACACATCCTTAGCTAAGCTTGTATTTCAAGTTATCTGCCAGAAAGTTGTAAATTTCCCATGTAAAGAGAAAGCCAGAACTGGCATTTAGAATTTTGGAGCTGAATTTGAAAATCTAGAATTTACATTTATGAATTGATATAATCTCCCTACAAAGGAGCTAGTTAAGGGGTTCATCGAAATCGAAAGAATAACAATGCAAAGGGAGCTGCAGTGTGCTTGAACTCTTACTTTTTGAAGTATGACAAAAATATGACTCACTGCCTCCTACCCTACATTCTGCAGAGCTGTTAAACTCCCAGAGTTAACACTTAATACGACTATCTGAGAGAGAAGGGAAGAGGGTAAAATGTGCCAGAGATGGGTCCACTTCCTCTGGTGCAGCACCACTGCCTTCCTCGGCAGTCACAGTCCACAGCCGCCTCACTGGCACCCTTGCTATCTGGACGGAGTGGGGGACCCCACAGTCGGCCACTTCTACTGAAGGGACCCCACACTCCTGGCAAGCTCTAGATTAATTTTTTTCTCTGCATAACGTCTAGAAAAATTTGCAGTGACATTTTAAAATCCCTAAATCCATTTAGAAAAACAACAATGATATACATTTGGTCACATCAGTGACAACAGCTTCCTGCTGGGCTCCTTTGTTATTTTCTTGCCTCTTGTTATTTCCTTTCTTGGACGCTTGAGTTGGTGCTGTCAGCCTCTGTGCACTGGTCCAGTGAGGATGCACTGGGGCTGAAGATTCTGGTTTGTAATCTAAGATGCCATGCTCCAGCTGCTGAGGTTACCAACAGGAGGCTTAGGGATCAAAGAAACCTACTCATGCCTATTAGATGGCAATGAGCAGCTGCTTCCTGGAGAGAGAGCTGGGCCTCCGCGAGCTGGAGTCATTCCTCAAAAGACAGACACGGCGTGTCAGCCAGGATAAAGGAAATCGTAAAGATAAAAGGGATTCTCATGACCAAGCAGATCCAGTACCTACTCAGAACTGGGGAAAGCCCAAAAGACAAATTGGAACAAAAGGGGCTAGAGCTCCACAAAGAACAAGTGGGTTGTTCCCTAATATGTGTGAAATAATGATGGAATAAAAGATTCCAAACAATAAAATAGGGCTGAAAGGGACTATTAGGAGCCTTTTATTTATTCCTTCTGCCCCAGCGTCTATTCTTTTTTTTTTTCTCCTTTGAAACCATTGTAAAGGTAAGATAATTATTTCTCTGCTTTTTTTTCAGTTGCTGTTTTAAGTTGCCTTAGTAAGAAAGACCAAAAATTATTAGAAGGAATTTGAAATGTTTTTTCCCAGATAGCTTTAGAATAAATGTTATTCATATATATGTTATTCACTTTTAAAATGTATAGATAGTAGATATTCATGTTTGCTGGTACATTTCTAAGAATTTGACAAATGCATACAATTGAGTAACTGTCACTACAATCAAAATATAAAAGAATTTCATCAACCCCCAAATTTTGTCTTGTACTGCCCATTTAAAATCATTCACCTCCATCCTCTGGCAACTCTGATATATATTTATTTTTATGTTCTTATATGTTTACCTTTTCCAGAATGTCATAAAAAAGGAATTCTATAGTATGTAGCTTTTTCGATCTAGCATCTTTTAATTAGCACAATACATTTGAGATTCATCAAGTTTTTTGCATATCAATTGTTCTTTTTGTAGCTAAATAGTATTTCATTGTATGGATATACTTCCCTTTATCCATTCACCAGTTGAAAGACATTTGAACTCTTCCCAAAGTTTGGTAATTGTGAATAAAGCCACAATAAATATTTATATACTGATTTTGTGCGGAAATAAATTTTTATTTCCTCTGGATGAATAATTAGGAGTGATATTGCTGGGTCATATGCTAAGTATATGCTTAATTTTATATGAAACTTCTGTTTTCCAAAGTATATGTACCATTTTGCATTCCCACCAAAAATGTCTAAGAGTTTTGGCAGCATCTTCAGAACTTGCTATTGTACAAATTTGTTTTTGTTGTTGAGCATTTTTTTATGTGATTTTTATCATGCATATATTTTCTTTGGAGAAGTATCTGTTCAAAATATTTGCCCATTTAGAATTGAGTTTTTAGTTTTATTATTAATAAGTTCTGAGAGTTCTTTATGTATTCTGGATTCAAGTTCTTTGACAAATACCTGTTTTCAAAGTATTTTCTCCCAGTCTGTGGCTTGATATTTCATTCTCTTAATAGTGTCTTTCAATAAGCAAACATTCTTAATTTTGATGAAGTAGAATTCATTAATATTTTCAGTAATGGATTTTGCTTAGGTGTAATATTTAAGAAATCTTTGCCTAACCCAAGGTCTCTAAGATTTTCTCCAATATTTTCCCCTAAAATTAATTAATTAATTTATTTATTTATTTTTAAATATTTATTTATTTATTTAAATCCCCCCTCCCCCGGTTGTCTGTTCTCTGTGTCTATTTGCTGCGTCTTGTTTCTTTGTCTGCTTCTCTTGTCCTCAGCGGCACGGGAAGTATGGGCACACCATTCCTGGGCAGGCTGCACTTTCTTTCACGCTGGGTGGCTCTCCTTACGGGTGCACTCCTTGTGTGTGGGGCTCCCCTATGCGGGGGCCACCCCTGCGTGGCAGGGCACTCCTTGCGCGCATCAGCACTGCCCATGGGCCAGCTCCACACGGGTCAAGGAGGCCCGAGATTTGAACCGCGGACCTCCCATGTGGTAGACGGATGCCCTAACCACTGGGTCAAGTCCGTTTCCCCCTAAAATTTATTTTTGAGGAAACTTGAGCTGGGGATTGAAACTGAAACCTTGTTTGTGGGAAGCCAGCACTCAAATATGGAGCCTCATCAGCTTTCCTGAGTTGGTATTTTAGTGTTTGTTTTGTTTTGTTTTCACGAGGCACGGGGAATTAAACCCAGGACGTCCCATGTGGGAGGCCGACACTCAACTGCTTGAGCCATATCTGCTCCCTCCTCTAAAATTTTTGTACTTTGAAATTTTACATTTAGGTGAATGATCTCTTTTGTGTATTTAATGAAATGTATAAATTGAGGTGTTTTTTTTTTTAACGTGCGGACATCCAATTGTTCCAGCACTATCCTTTCTGCACCTATTGCCTTTATACCTTTGTCAAATACCAATTGACCAAATATGTGAGTCTATATCTGGACTCCCTATTTTGTTCCACTAATCTAGGAGTCGAATATTTAGCTATCCCTCACTGTCTTTTTTCGTCTTTTTTTTTTGTGTGTGAAGCAGGCACTCAACCTCTGAGCTACACCTTCTCCCCTGGTCTCATGTTCTTGATGGACATTTTCTTGTTTTTTTTTTTTTTAACAAACCAATATTGGTACATATTAATAAAACATAAATCCATCCAAAGTATACAACCAATGGTATTTGGTGTAATCACATATTTGTACATTCATTATTTCAATCATGTTTACAGCAGATTCATTATTCTAATAATAATAATAAACAAAAACGGAACAACCAAAACTCATCACCGCTCAATCTTTCTATGCTTCCACTGTCATACATAGCTGCTATACTTTTTCCTTCTCTCTAGTATGTTTGTATTTATATTTTGTAAAAAACAGTCTTATATATGCAATATCACCCATATTCGTGTTTTGCATAAGGTTTTACTATCTTACACAGTCCCATGTTACAATTTTTAGCTTTCCTTCTTGTAATATACATGACCTTACACTTTCCCTATCAATCACTGTCATACCTATAATAATTCTGCTAGTTATCAACACCATGATATGCTTTCACCATTTCTGTTTATTTCCAAAGATGTACAAAAAAGTTTTTTACAAGGTCTGCAGATTAAACCTCAGCTTTCTGTTTTCTAAACTCATTCTATTCCTGGTTAATTATATTCTAATTATTAATGCTATGATTTTATACAATATATTTAGTTCATAATAGCACAATCATATAGTATTTGTCCTTTTGTGTCTGCCTTGCTTCACTCAATATATTGTCCTCCAGGCTCATCCATATTGCCATATGCTTCATGACTTCATTTCTTCTTACAGCTGCATAATATTCCATCGTATGTATACTCAACAATTTGTTTATCCATTCACTAGTTGATGGACACCTATGTTGTTTCCAACTTTTGGCAAGGGTGAATAACACTGCTCTGAACATGGGTGTGCAGATGTCTGTTTGTTTCTCTGCTCTCAGTTCTTCTGGATATATACTTAGTATTATTAGTGCCATATCACATGGCAAGTCTATATTCAACTCCCTTAAGAACTGCCAAACAGTCCTGAACAGTGTTGTACCATTCTTCATTCCCACCAAAAGTGAATAAGCATTCCTATCTCTTTACATCCTCACCAACATTTACAATTTTCGTATTTTTTTTTAATAGCAGCCAGACTAATAGTTGCAAAATGATATCACAGTGTAGGTTTGATTTGCATTTCCCTAACCGTTAGTGATGTTGAACATTTTTTCATGTGTTTCTTTGCCATTTGTGTTTCTTTGGATAATGGTCTTTGCATGTGTTTTGCCCTTCTTTTTTTTGTATTTAAGTTTTTATTTTTTTTGTCTTTATTTCTTTAATATTACATTAAAAAAATATGAGATCCCCATAGACCCCCCCACCCCCCTCACCCCACTCCTTCCCCCATAACAACAATCTCCTCCATCATCATGAGACATTCGTTGCATTTGGTGAATACATCTCTGAGGACTGCTGCACCTCATGGTCAATGATCCACAACCAGGTTTTTTGTCTTTTTATTGTTGAGTTGTATGATCTCTTTTTACATCATGGATCATGTGATGGCCAAAATTTATTTCCTGTTGAGTTGGCTGCCTTTTCCCCCTGATAAAAAAAGTCCTTTGATATGCAAAAGTGTTTAATTTTGAGGTCTAATTTATCTTTTTTTTCTTTTGTTGCTCGTGCTTTGGGTGTAAGGTTTAAGAAACTATCATCTGCCAAAAGATCTTGAAGCTGTTTTCCTACATTTTCTTATAGGAGTCTTATGATGGTCACTTATGTATTTAGGTCATTGATCCATTTTGACTTAATTTTTTGTATGGTGTGAGATAGGGGTTTGTTTTCTTTCCTTTGGATACAGATGTCCAGTTCTCCCAACACCATGTGTTGAATCTGGCTCTCCCCAGAGTGCTTGACCGCCTTGTCAAAACTCAGTGACTGGACAACCAGCAAGATGGCAGCAGAATAAGGATCTCATAGAGTTAGCTCACACTACAGGCAGTTGGTAATCACCCAGAGATATCTAAATCACCTGTTTTGGGGCTCCAGGAGACCAGAAGAGCATCCTGCAATATCCTTGAAGGAATGGAAGGAGGAGGCTGCCCATATGCAGAAAAAAGTTGTAAGTAGAGCGCTCCACGTCCCAGAGGCCAGTGCCCATCCTCCACTGGAGGCACAAGCCACCTCGGAGCTGTTCCATGGCTGGAATTGGAGGCTTCACTTCCCAAAAACAGGGAAGGAAGAGACGGTTGGGCACCAACTTCAGTTACTGATGAGTACATTTGGTGGGCTAGAGTATAATCCTGAGAAGAGCTAAAGTTGAGCCTGTCCAGGTCAGAAAGAGGCCGGGAGCCACCATCTTAAATCCGCACCTGGAACCTGGGGGAGTTGGGTGGACTGAAGGTCCCAGTGCTGGTGGGGACCGGCTTCTTTCCATTCAGGTCAGACTGCAGCTTTAGCCTAGGCCCCAGCCCCACCTCTAGCAGGGAGGAAGCTGGGGGACCTGTGCCAGCCTCTTGGGGAAAATACAGGCCATGTCAAGGAGGCCTGTGATCATCCTACTCTTGCGACACAAGCCACCTCAGGAAATATTCTGTGGCTGAAATTGGAAGCTCCATTTCCCAAACACAGGGGAGGAAGAGACAGTTGGCCATCAACTTCATGTGCTGATTAGTAAATCAGCAAGCTAAAGTATAACCCTAAGAACAGCTAAAGTTTGAACCTGCCCAAGTTGGAAAGAGCCACCATTTTGACTCTGTCCCCAGCAGGACAGGAGGGGAAGTACGTCTGACTGAAAATCACAGTGACATTAAGGACTGGCTTCTTTCACCCAGATAATAATAATAATAATAATAATAATAATAATAATAATAATAATGGGATGGGTTCTGGGGAAAACATACCAAACATAAGATATTTTGGTTAGTAGTTTTATTTTGAGGATGCTTTTTAATAATTACTTTAAAAAGTTTTAAAACAATGCAAGATATTGGCGGTAGGGTAAAGTATGAGAGCCTCATATATATTATGTATGTTTGTTCTGTAAATTCATAGCAATTATTATACACTTGTTGTTTATGTATGAGTGATATACTTCAATAAATTACAAAAAAACCTCAGTGACTGTAGATGTGATGGTTTGTTTCTGAGTTCTTAAGTAAGTGCCATTAGTCAGTGCGTCTGTCTTTATGCCAGAACAATGCTGTTTTTAACACTGTAGCTAAGTAATATGCTTTAAAGTTTGAAAGTGAGAGTTCTTCAACTTTGCTTTTCTTTTTTAAGATCTTTTGCGGCTATTTGGCACCCCTTACCCTTCGAAATAAATTTAATAATTGGTTTTTCCACTTCTGCGAAAAAGTTGTTGGGATTTTTATTGGGATTGCATTGAATCTGTAGAATTGACATTGTAACAATATTTAGTCTTCTGATCCATGAACACAGAATGTCCTTCCATTTATTTAAATCTTCTTCAGTTTCTTTTTTTTGTGCAATATTCTATAGTTTTCTAAAGATAGGTCCTCTATGTCCTTGGTTAAGTTCATTCCTAAATATTTGATTGTTTTAGTTGCTATTACAAATGGATTTTCTTTTCTGATTTCCTCCTCAGATTACACATCAGTAGTGTATAGAAATGCTATTGATTTTTGTTATTAGTCTTGTATCATACCACTTTGCGGAACTCGTCTATCAGTTCTAGTAGCTTTGTCGTGGATCTTTCAGGAGATTCTAGAAATAGGATCAATCATCAATGAATAGTGAAATTGTTACTTCTTCCTTTCACATTTGGGTGCCTTGTATTTCTTTATCTAGCCTAATTGCTCTAGCTAGAACCTGTAGCACAATATTGAATAACATTGGTAACAGTGGACATCCTTGTCTTGTTCTTGATTTCAGTGGGAAAGCTTTCGGTCTTTCATCATTAAGTACAATGCTAGCTGCAGGTTTTTTATATATGCACTTTACCATATTGAGAAAGCTTCCTTCTATTCCTATCTTCTGGAGTGTTTTTATCAAGAAAGGATGCTGTATTTTGCCTTTTCTGCATCAATTGAGAGGACCATGTGATTTTTCTACTTCAATGTATCTATGTGGTTTATTACACTAATTGATTTTCTTGTGTTGATCCACTCTTGCATACCTGGGATAAAACCAACTTGATTGTGGTGTACATTAATTCCTTTAATGTACTTTGGATTCTCTTTGCAAGTATTTTGTTGAGGATTTTTGCATCTATATTCATTAGAGATATTGGTCTGTAATTTTCATTTTTGTGGTATCTTTATCTTGTTTTGTGGTATTAGGGTGATGTCAGCTTCATAGAATGAGTTTAGTAGCATTCTTTCCTGTTCAACTTTTTGGAATAGCTTGAGCAAGATTGACATTAGATCATCTTTGAATGATTGGTAGAATTCACCTGTGAAGCCATCTGTCTTGGGCTTTTTGTCTTTGGGAGGTTTTTGATGGCTTTTTCAGTCTCTTCTCTTGTGATTGGTTTCTTGAGGTCTTCTGTTTCATCTAGGGTCAGTGTAGTGGTTCATGTGTTTCTAGGAATTTGTTGATCTCCTCTACATTGTCTAGTTTTTTGGCATAGTATCCTCATACGAACTCCCTTATTTCTCTGGGGTCCATGGTAATATCTTCCCTCTCATTTCTGATTTTATTTGTGTCATCTCTTTTTTTTTCTTTGTCTTTCTAGCTAAGGATTTATCAATTTTGTTGATCGTCTCAAAGAAGCAACTTCTGGATTTGTTGGTACTCTCTTGTTTTTTGTTCTTGATTTCATATATTTCTGCAATGATTTTGCTATTTCTCGGTTTGGGATTAGTTTCCTGTTTGTTTTTTTCTAGTTCCTCCAGGTGTGCAGTTAGATCTTCAAATTTAGGTTTTTCTTCTATTTTTTAATGTAAGCATTGAGGGCTATAAATTTCCCTCTCAGCACTACCTTTGTAGTGTCCATAGCTTTTTGATATGTTGCGTTCTCAATTTTATTCATCTCAAGATATTTGCTGAATTCGCTTGCAATTTCTTTGACCCACTGATTTTTTAAGAGAGTGTTGTTGAATCACCTTATATTTGTGAAATTTTCCTTTTTTCATCCATTATTGATTTTCAGCTTTGTCCTTTATAATCAGAGAAAGTGTTTTCTATGGTTTCAATCATTTTAAATTTTTTGAGACTCGTCTTGTGATCCATTATATGGCCTATCTTGGAGGAAGATCCATTGTTGTAGAAGTTGAGAGAGGTTCATTTATTTGCATATAGAAGGCCAGTATTCAGGAATGATTTTGAAAAGGAAAAATGATTTATTGACAGCCAGCCGGACTCGGGAGCTTTCTGTTTCAAACCCGAGCCTCAAACAAGATTTTCAAGTGTCTTTTATACAGGGTGGGGAGTCAAATGGTGCTTTTATCAAAGAAAACTACTTTCTTTGTTAGTTAAGTTTTTGCCTGAGTACCAGATAGATTTTGAATTAACATATCACCCACATTTCAGGTGAGCTTGAATTAGCATCTTGCCCACATTCTGTCTGAATGCAACCTTGAATACACATTTAGTCTTACATCCTTTCTGAACATTCAAAGCCCATATCACTTAACTGGATTTCTAGAGATTAAGCATACTTGGATACAGAATTAGATGATTTTGAATTTATGCACAAGCTATATTATATTTCCAATTCGAGGCCAAGTCCAAGTTCCCTTAAATTTCAGCATCACCACCGTCAAAGTTTCCTTGGACTGACTGGTATGTATATAGAGTTTGCATTGCTAAATGGCCTCCCAGGACTGGAGTCATTGCCATGGTCACCAAGGGCAGTATTGCAGCCTCTTACCGTCCCACACCCACAAGTCAGGACAGACAGCTTAGGTTATCTCCCAAGAGACAAAGAGCCTCCCACCCATAGCCCACCTCACCATGAGCACTTGAAAAGAAAGTGTATCCTGATGTTACAATGTTCTATAGATGTCTGTTAGGTGTAGTTCATTTATTATATTATTCAAGCTCTCTGTTTCTTGATTTGTCCTCTTTCCTAATGTGCTATATCTGAGAGTGCTGTATTGAAGTCTCCAACTATTATTGTGGAGACATCTCTTCTTCCCTTCAGTTTTGCCAATGTGTGCCTCATGTATCTTGGGGCACTTGGGTTAGGTAGATAAATATTAGTATAGTATATTTCTTCTTGGTAAATTGCCCCTTTCATTAATATATACTAACCTTTTGTATCTCTTATAACAGTTTTTCATTTGCAATCTATTTTGTCTGATGTCAGTATTGCTACTCTAGCTCTTTTTTTTTAAATTACTATTTGCATGAAACACCTTTTTGGAACATTTCATTTTTAACCTCATTTAGTCCTTCCACCAGAGGTGGGTCTTCTGTAGACAAGGTAGAGATGGTCCACATTTTTTATCCATTCTATCAGTTTATGTCTTTTGATTGGGAAGTTCAATCCATTAACATTTCAATGTTATTACTGTAAAGGCATTTCTTACTTCATCCATTTTTCCTTCAGTTATCTTGTCATATTGTTCTATTGTCTGTCTTCTTACCCTTTAGTTTACCCTTCATTCCTAAACTCTTCTTCAAATATCTCATCCTTGTTTTTTTTCCTTTCAGGCAGCAGCACTCCTTTTAATATCTTTTGTAATTCTGGTACTTTGGTAACATATTCCATCAGTTTTTGTTTGTATGTGAAGACATTGAATTCACCCTCATTTTCGAGGGGTATTTTTTCTGGATACAGGATTCTTGACTGCCAGTTTCTCTTTTTCAGTGTTTTAAATACATCATATCACTTTCTTCTAGCCTCCATGGTTCCTGATGAGAGGTTGGCCCTTAATCTTATTGAGTTTCCCTTGTATGTGATGCTTTGCTCTTCTCTTGGTGTTTTCAGAATCCTATTTTTCTCTGATATTTGGCATTCTGAATAGTAGATATCCTGGGATAGGTGTTTTTAGATTTATTCTTTTGGGGGTGTGTTGTCCTTCTTGGATATTGATATTTATATCTTTCAAAAGGTTTAGGAATTTTTCAGTCATTATTTCCTCAAATATTCTTTTTGTCCCTTTTCCAGTCTCTTCTCTTTCTGGGACACCACTAATATGAATGTTTGTGTATTTTGCATTGTCATTCAATTTCTTGAGATTTTTTCCCATTCTCTTTTCTTTCCAGTCTCCTGTCTTTTCCATTTCAGATGTTCTGTCTTCAAAATTACTAATTCTCTCCTCGAGCATTTCAAATCTGCTCTTCTATGCCTATAATATATTTTTAATCTCATTCATCATGTCTTTCATTCCCATAAGTTCTGTTACTTTTCATTGCAGGCTTTCAAATTGTTCTTTATGCTCACTCAGTGTCTCCTTATTATCCTTTATTTCTTTAGACATATTTTCTTTAAATTCTTTGAAGTGATTTAGGAGAGCTGTGTAATTATCACTGATAAATTATCTTAAATTCTGTATCTCTTTAGGATGTTTGGTTAGTTCTTTTGTTTGGGCTATCTCTTCCTGTTTCCTAATACGGTTTGTAATGTTTTGCTGATTCTAGGCATCTGAATATGTTGGTGAATTTACTCTGATGGCCAATTTCTATATCTTGCCTTTTTTTTCACAGCTTTTCTTCTCCTTACCCTTGCTGTTTTTGCTGTCTGTGTCCATTTGCTGTGTGATCTTCTATGTCTGTTTTTCTTTTTTTTGTCTTCTCTTCTTGTTTTTCTCCTCTAGGCTTCAGTGGGATTAGACCTGGGGAACTTCCAAAATGGGAAAAAGGTACCATATCGCTTGCACCACCTTAGTTTCTGGTTTCTGTTATGTCTCACTTTGACACTCCCCTGGGTTTCTTTTATTGTTGCATCTTCATCTTGCTGCATTGCTCCCTGTATGGCCCTGGCTTGCCATTGGTTCTGGCATGTCTTTCACAGGAGGTCCTGGAGATCAAACCCAGGTCCTCCCATATGGTAGATGGAAGTCCAATTGCTTGAGCCACATCTACTTCCCAACAGCTTTTCTTTTGATATTTTGTTCAATTTATTCCAAGCCTTTAAAGTTGCCTGGATTAAGTTATCAAAATTGGGCCAGGTACTTAATTGTGGGGTGAAGATTCTCTCCCAGGGGTCAGGATACAGAAAGAACAGAGAACAGGCTTGTCCATGGAATTTCCAGACTGGCCAGTGAATGGCATTTGTCAGCACACCTTTTCACAGAGGTGTTTCAGTCTGGGCTTTCCTGTGTTCCTGTGCTAAATCTCCAGAGCAGAAATTCAAAGCATGCTCTGTTGGCTGCATTCACTGAAGAAAATCCCCTGACTCCTCCTCCCTTCTCAGTTGAAACAGCTGACAGGGAGGAAAATGTCTGTTCCCCTCTCAGTTGGCTGCAGTGAGCCAGAGGGTTTACACCAGCTTAATATCTTGGAGGTGGGGGAGGGGAGCTCTTCAGGCTGCCATGGAGGCTTGGTAACTCAAATTTTGATATTCAGTTTCTTTGTCTCTCTATCCCTCACTCTCCTAGGAGTTGTGTTGCTCTGTCCTGGTCTGAAAGCAGGTTCCTAGGTTACTTTTGGCTCTTTCTCCTTTGTTTTTGTGAGAATATCAAACTCTTTCTGTTAGTACATTGCTATTTTCCCACAATTCCCTCACTGTCTTGATAACTGTAGCTAGATAATCAGGTAGACTAAGTTCCCCAACTTTGTTCTACTTTTTCAAAGTGACCTTGGCTGTTCTTTTTCTTAGATTTTCCATATCAATTTTACAATTAGGTTATGGAAAACTACAAAAATCCCCACTGAGAATTGGTGGAGTTGTGCTGAATTTATACATCAATTTTGGGAAAATTTATACTTTAACAATGGTGAGTCTTCCAATCCTTGAAAATTATATATTTCTCTATTTATTTAGATCTTCCTTTGATTTTATAGTGTCTTCCAGTTCATGAACATGGATTCCTTTGATTTCATGCTGCAGAGTTTTGTAGTTTTCTGCATACACAACTTACACATATTTTAATGTATTTATATCTAAATTTTTCATGTCTTTTTGGTGCTATTGTAAAGGAAATATTGACTGTTTATTTTCAATTTCCAGAGTTTAGTGCTAATATAAAGAAATGAAATGGATATTTGTATACTGTCCTTTTATTCAACTACTACTAAAATCACTTATTAGTTCTTATAACTTTTTTTGTTGTTGTGTATTCCTTGGGATTTTCTATATAGACATGTCTAAAAATAGAGACAGTTTTATTTCTTCCTTTCTGACATCTCTGCCTTTTATTTCTCACTTTATTGTACTAGCTTATTTGAGGTTTAAGAGAAGTGCTGAGATGGGACCTTCTTGCCTTTTTCCTTCTCCTAGTAGGAAAATATTTCATCTTCACACTTAATATGTGTATTTCTTAGTAGATGCCTTTAGTCAGGTAGAGGGAGTTCATTTTCATTGCTAGTTTGCTGAGGTTTTTTTTTTTTTAATCATGAATGTATGGTGGGTTTTATCAAATGCGTTTTCTGCATCTATTGGGATGATAAGGTTTTTTTTAGTCTGATATACTGAATTACATTGTTTGATTTTCTGATAATGAAACAATATTGCATTCCTGGGATAAACCCCACTTGTTCATTGTATTATCCTTTATATATATTGCTCTATTCAGTATACTGTTATTTTGTTAGGAATTTATGTGACTATATTCATAAAGTGAAATGGAAAATGTTTCTTCTTTCTTTTTGGAAGATTTGTGTGGAATAAGTTTTATTTCTTCCTTTTAAGTTTGGTAGAATGTAGATAAATTTGCCTCTGAACACTTCAGTTGTATCTCAGAGCATTTCTTATGCTGCATTTTCATTTTCTTTCTATTTAATATATTCTTGAATTTTCCTTGTGACTCTTTATTTGTATCAATTTTCAAAATTCTAAATATTAAGTAATTTTCCAGATATCTTCTTGCTACAGATTTCTATTTTAATTTCTTATGGTCAGAGAACTTACTTTGTATGATTTCAATTCTTTAAAAACCTTTAAGGTTTGTTTTATGAATTAATATATGAGCTACATTGATGTATATTCCATGTGTTTTTCAACAGAATACATATTCTGCTGTTGCTGGTTGGTTTATTCTATAAATGTTAATTGCATCAATGTTGTTGATATTTTTTTCATGTTTCCTCTATCCTTATGATTGTATGCTTATGCTTAGCTTTTATATTTATTGAAGTGGTGTGTTGAAGTCTTATACTACAATTCTTATCTATTTATTTCTCCTTTCAGTTATATCAATATGTACTTCATGTGTTTTATTTTATTTTATTTTATTTTAAAGATTTATTTATTTCCCCTTCCCCCTGCCCCAGTTGTCTGCTCTCTGTGTCTGTTTGCTGCATGTTCTTCTTTGTCCGTTTCTGTTGTTGTCAGTGGCATGGGAATCTGTGTTTCTTTTGTTGTGTCAGCTCTCCTTGTGTGTGGCGCCATTCCTGGGCAGGCTGAACTTTCTTTCGCACTGGGTGGCTCTCATTACGGGGCGCTGTCCTTGTGCGTGGGGCTCGCCTACACGGGGACACCCCTGCGTGGCACGGCACTCCTTGCGCACATCAGCACTGCGCGTGGGCCAGCTCCACACGGGTCAAGGAGGCCCGGGGTTCAAACCGCGGACCTCCCATGTGGTAGACAGACGCCCTAACCACTGGGCCAAGTCTGTTTCCTGCTTCATGTATTTTAAATTTCTTTTTTTCACACACGCATATTTAGAAATATTTCTTTTTGGTGTATGAATCTTTTGCGATTATGTAATGTTTTCCATTATGCCTAATAATACTTCCTTTCTTGACTTCTACTTTGTCATACAAATTTTAACTAATTTAAATGGAGAAAAATAGTGTTTTATATTTATTCCAGTATTTGCCTTTTCTGCTGCACATTTTTTATTCCTAAAGTTCCATTTTTCCCTCTAGTACCATTTCACTATAGTCTGAAGAACTACCCTTAACATTTCTTTTAGTGCATGGCTGCTTGAGATGAATATCTTTATTTTCCTATCTTTATTTTCCTATCTTTTTTCAACTGCATTCCCGAAAGATATTTTCACTGTATGTAGACATTTGGGTGGAAAGTTCTTTTCTCTCAATAATTTAATGACATTGGTATACTGTTTCTTGGTCTGCATGGTTTCTGATGAAAAATATATGATTATTTGAATTATTGTTTCTTATATGTAGCATATATTATTATAATTTAGCAGCTTTCAAGACTTTCTCTTTAACTTTGCTATTCTTCAGTTTGATTATGAGGTGTCTCGGCATAGTTTTCTTTTGAATTTATAGTGTTTGAGGTTTGCTGAATTGATTGAATAAGCAAATATATGTTTTTTACCCAATATGGGAAGTTTTCAGCCATTTTTTATTCAGATATTTTTTCTGCACCAATCTTTCTCTATTCCTGAGACTCCAATGCATGGATATTGGAAATTTTGATATTTTCCCATAGGTCCCTGAGAATCTGTTCATTTTTTCAAAAAAAATCTTCATCTGAGTGTTTTATCTCTTTGCAAAGATAACTTGAAGGAGTTGATACAGCCATTATTTTGCCTTTGGCCAAACTGCTTTGGGATTCTTCTATTGGAATGACAAAGGTGGGCATAGAATTTTAAATAATACAATACTGCCAACTATATTTTTTAGGCTTTTGTCTTTCAAGAAACTGTTAAAGATCACTAGGAGGAAGTTTGGTAGATAAGATAGGAAATCAAGTAGGATAGCAATAACTAAAATAAAAAATAACCCATTTGGATAAAATCTTGTCATTTTTCTGTGATTCTCATGTGATTACCTTGACGGCAGTTTTCAAAGATTTTTTAGGAAAAAAATTTTCTGGCAATGGCAGCACCAATAGAAAAAAGGTGTGTGGGCTTCCTAAGTGATGAATTTGAAGGAGACAAGACACAAAAGAATGTACAAAGATTGGTGATTTTTAAACATTGAAACCTTTTAAAAAATTATTTATACTTCATTCTCTTTAACTTTTTTTAAGGGTGGATTTTTGCCTTTATTTCTAAATTTTTATTTACAGACACCGTATATTCACGAAGCAAAACTCCCTGTTTAGCCCTCCCTCCATTCCTTGGTACCTTCTAAACCACTATTTTTCTCAGCAAATTTGCTATTTCTAGCTAGCGCATGTAAGTGACACCATGTTCTTCCATGTCTTGCTTATTTCACTCAACGTTTCCAAGGTTCATCCACAGTGCAGCATGTTTCAGAATTTTATTCCTTCTTCTGGCTGAATAATACTCCATTGTGTGTAAGTACCACCTTTTGTTTATCCATTCATTCACTGATGGACACTTGGGTACTTTTTACCTTTTGGCTATTGTGAATTATGCTGCTATGAACATTTGGGTACAAGTATCTGAGGCCCTGTTTTCACTTTCTTTTGGTATATATCTAGACATAGAATTGTTGGATCATATGTTAATTCTATATTTTACTCTTTGAGGAACTTCCATATTGCTTTCTATAGTGGCCGCACTATTTTACATTCCCACCAACAATGTACTAGAATTCCAATTTCTACCCATGATCTCTAACCTTATTATTTGCCATGTTTTTTTTTTAATAATAGCCTTGCTTGTGGGTGTGAAGTGGTATATTTGTGGTTTTAATTTGCATTTTCCTAGTGGCTAATGATGTTGAACATCTTTTCATATGTTTATTATCTATTTGTCTATCATTTTTCAAAAAATATCTGTTCAAGTCCTTTGTCCATTTTTTAAATTGGGTTTTTCTTTTTGTTGTGTGTTATAAAATTTCTTTATATATTCTTGATATTAAACCCATATTCTTTATATGGTTTGTAACTATTTTTTCCCATTCATTTTTATTTCAGTCAGTGATGCTGGCGTAGTGGTATGAAGCAAGACTTCCATTTTTATTTTTCCCTCTGTTCTTCAGATTGGAAACTTTCTTTTGATCTATTTTCAAGTTCACTGAGTCTCTCCTCTGGTGACCCATTCTAATATTGAGCACATCCACTGAATTTTTACTTCAAATATTGTATTTTTCAGTTCTAAAACTTTCATTCAGTTGTCTATAAGTTTCTATTTCTCTATTGATAACATCTATCTTTCCTCAATTCCAGTGTGCTTGCCATAGTTATAATAGCAATTTAAAGTCATTTTTCTGATATTCTGATATCTGAATTATCTCCAGGTTGTTAATTGGTTGTCTTTTCCCTTGATAATTGTGAAACTCCTCCCCATATTGGTTACTTCTCCAAGTTTGCCCATTCCCTGAAAATTTTACTGATTTGCTTAATTTTCAATGTGCTCGAGTAGTTGTTTTTTGTATTTTGTCCAGAGATTTTAGTTGTGATTAGCCCAAGAGAAAGGTTGTACTTACCTTACTTCATCTTTGTTGGAACTGAAATACTGCAATCCATATTTGAGACACTCATATTTTTAGTACCCTAATTTCATGAGTATCTTCTTTTTTTCAAAAGATGTATTTATTTATTTATTTATCCCCCCCCCCCCCAATTGTCTGCTTTCTGTGTCCATTTGCTG
Source organism: Dasypus novemcinctus (assembly GCF_030445035.2). Lineage (NCBI taxonomy): Eukaryota > Metazoa > Chordata > Mammalia > Cingulata > Dasypodidae > Dasypus > Dasypus novemcinctus. The sequence continues at coordinate 39,361,072 of NC_080704.1, forward strand.
TATGTTCTTCTGTGTCTGCTTGTTGTCTCTTAAGATGGCACCAGAATCGATCCTGGGACCTTCCAGAGTGGAAGAGAAGTGCTCAATTTCTTATACTACCTCCACTCCCTGGTCTGCTGCATCTCTCATTGTCTCTCCTCTGTGGTTTTTTTTTTTTTTTTTTTGCATCATTTTGCTGTGCCTGCTCTTTGCTCAGGCCAGTTTGCAGCATAAGCCAACACTCCTGTGTGGGCCAGCACTCTGCTCAGGCCAGTTCACTGTGCAGGCCAACACTCTGCATGGGCCAGCTCTATGCTCAGGCCTGCTCACCATGTGGGCCAGCTTGCCTTAACCAGGAAGCCCTGTCAATCAATCCCTGGATCTCCCATATGATAGACAGGAGCCCAGTCAATTAAGCCACATCTTCTTTCCACATGAGCATCTGCTTATGACAAATAGATTAAACAGCAATCTGAAAGGAAAAAAATGTTAGTCTCTGTCACAATTTTCATAATAGAACAAGACAGCCAACTTGACATTGATTTAGGAGACCTACCCAGCCATCTTCTTGGGTAATATGCATCTAAAATCTCATCAAAATAAGGCACATAAATTCATCAATGAGAATAATGTTAATAAAAATTGCTTTGCAGTGTTCTTGTAAGGATCAAGTAAGTAAGGTCTTGTAGTAAGTCCTCAATAACTATTTTTTTATTTGCAAGAATTTTTTTCTCTTCCACCTCTCAATGCCTTCTATTTTTTTCTTTTGCTAGCAAGTTTTTAAAGGTTTGTTTTAAACACTACTTCCTTTGTGTTTCTAATTAGTTAAATTGGGTTTTAAATTTGGGTCTGGGTGGAGATCAGGTGCAACACAATGGGAAACAGAAACCATATGCATAAGAAAAGTTAGTTTGTCACTCATGGGTCCCAGAGAGAGAGGGGGGTGCCATGAGGGCTTGAAGGAAAGTGTGATCAGCTCAGCAGGTGAGAAGTACACAAACAGAGCAAGAGGGTCCCATGGGCTTCTGCCTTTATTGTGGTCCAGAGATAAAGGTAAATAGATTGCCTGTAGAAGTCAAGAGTTGCTTAATTTAAAGCAAACATGCTTGAAATGGTGATGGGATTGAGGATATGAAGGCAGTGGGAAAGGTTAGCTTATCATTTGGAACTAGCTGTGGTTTCTGGGTGAGGCATGTGGGTCATATGGTGGTGGCCACAGATGTGGGTTTGGGCTCTGGAGAGTTCATGTCTTAGGGCTGAAAAGCGATTCATTAACTAGGCCAAAGGGCAGTGTTAAGGCAACTGACTTAGCTGAAGTGAAATGGATTCTGAGGCAGTACATAAAAGTTTTGATAGTTATGATACTCTGCCATACATATCATTGGTAATTATATAGATGCTTTTTATTTTTTGATACCTCCCATTTACCTGATGTAAATGAGGAGTATACAAACTATGGACAACAGCCATTCTTCTGGGTAGCTGCTTTTAATGAGACAGGCTTTCCATGCAAGATCATTTTGACTTTAAATCATCCTTACTAGTCAGAAAACTTAAGAGCCTCTTTTCAGTCTTCATCCTACTTGCTTTTCAGGAATGTTTCCAACAGTGGAGATGAAGCTTTCATTCAAAAAACTACATATTGAGCACATGTTATGTGATAAGCTCTGCATCAGGCAAACTTGTTCCATGACCCAGGTGTTCACAGAACCTAAAATCTAGCAGAGGTTGCAAGTAATTGTAGGAATACTTATTAAACTACAGTTGGGATAAGAACTAACAATGAAAGGCAAAGGTTTATGGGAACCTAACTTATTAAGGGCAGAGGGGCAACAAAATGGAAAAGTCAACTATTATTTTCCTGGTAAAGTGATACTTAAGCAGTACTGTGTGTTATAGTAATATGACCAAGAATGTTAGAAATATATATCTTGTATTTCAGTCATGCTTCTGAAATTTTACTTAAAAACAAAGATAAAATTATGTTAAACACCTTGCATGTTGCCTGGTGGTAGGCACTCAGCAAATGCAATTCTCATTTCTCATTGCTGCTTCCAAAGTTTCTGACTTTCTACCTCCTTTCTCATTCTACCAAATTTCCCTGCCATCCGTGACATCAGTCATCTCTATATATTGATGAATCCTAAATCAACATCTTCAAGTCTAATTTCTATTTCAATTGTTGTAGAATTTGAGAGCGGTTCAATTATTTGCATATAGAGAGGCCAGGACTCAGGAATGATTTTGAGAAGGAAAAATAGTTTATTGACAGCTGGCTGGACTCGGGAGTTTCCTGTTGCAAACCTGAGCCCCAAACAAGACTTTCAAGTTTCTTTTATACAGAGAGGAAAGGTTAAATGGTCCTTTCATTTCAGTTCTCAATAGGCTTGAATTAGCATATATATCTTCCACATCTTAGGTAAGCTTTTAGCATGGACTTCAGACATTCTAGATAAGCTTTTAGCATATTTGGTTTGCATTTCCCCTGAATACTTAAAGTTTATAGACCTTGCATTGTTAAACTGTTTCCTGGGACTGGAGTCATAGCCGTGGTCACCAAGGGCAGGACTGCAGCCTCTTACTGTTTCACACCCACAAGTCACAGACAGCTTAGGTTATCTCTGAAGAGACAAAGAGCCTCCCACCCATAGCCCACATCACAATCACATGTCTGGAAGCCTGTGAAACATGTCCACTTAAATGTAATATTTTATTTGGGAATACTACCCATTATATTTAAGTTTACTAATATCAAAGTATTAGTTTGTTGGATCTACACCATTGACTGTAGAGGTATGTAGTTTTAAATGAAGATCTTTGTATGTTGGAAATGCCAGTTCCTTTGAGCATGTGGTACTTTTGGTCTACTTTAGTTTGTTTTTGTTTTCAGACTAGACTGCTTTTCTAAGTTGTTTTGAGGTGCTACAAATCTATTCATCTTTTAAGGCCCACCTAAATGCTATACCTCTGTGACTTATTCTTGTCTGACCGTTTTTCATTCTTCTTCTATACTTCCTCTGTGTTAAATGTGAGTCTAAAAATTTTTAGCATACTGTAACCTTATTGGTAGTTTGTTATCTATGTAGCTATCTTCCTTGTTGAATGTGTCTTAAAGACAGAATATGTCCCACCTGTACCAATCCTTAATCACTTCTCATTGTCCAACAGAGTGGCTTTTATTCAGTGAGACTAGAATAAATGATTATGGATTTGAATTTGACCCAAACTTAAATAGTTTAAACCCCAAAAAGTTTCTAATGTGTTAGGCTAATTATGTAGTCCACACCATGGTTATGTAAAGGGTTTATGCTTCTAAATTTATTGCTCTATGATTACAATAGAAAATTTGTGAAAATGTTGCAAAAAAGTAAAAGCAAAGAAAAAAGAAGGAGAAAAAGGAAAGAAAGCATATTTAAGCAATTTCCTCAACCAGAGAGAACAATTTTATCACTTTGACAACTATCCTTCTAATAATATAAAGAGTATATACACACACACACAGACATCTGTACAAGAATAAATCTTTCTTTTAAATTGGTATGATTCTACAAATGCCATTGTATAATGGACATTTTAATAAATATATTTTGAATATTTTGATTCCATTAATGATTACAATACTTTTAATACCATATAATCATGTGGATAACCCACATATTTTTAAAAAATTAATCTCCCATTGTTTGCCATTTGCTTCATTATTCTATTATAAATAAAGCTGCAATGACTATCCTGAATATTCTTGTAGATGAATCTTTGTAAAGAACAAAAAATACTTTCATAGGATAAATATGCACATACTTACCTAAAGATCCCTTTAAAAAATGTGTCCTACTTTATACTTGTAGCAGACACATATGAAAAGGCTTGCAGCCACAACCCATTTTAAATAAAATCATTATATTATGTTAAAATGTATTTGTGAATTTTGCAGTTCAGAAATTGTATACTATTTTAATTTGTATTTCATTTGTTACTGCAAAACACAAATAACACACATATATTGTATTGATGTGGGCTATGGGTGGGAGACTCTGTTCATCTTTTTGTAAATAACTAAAGCTGTATGTGTCCTAACTTTTGTGTGTGGGATAGTGAGAGGCTGCAGCCCTGCCCTTGGTGACCATGGAAACGACTCTAGTCCCGGAGAAATAGTTTAGCAATGCAAACTCTATAAACTTTAAATATTCAGGAAAAATGCAAACCAAATGCACAAAAAGCTTATCTAGAATGTAAGAAGTCCATGCTAAAAGCTTACCTAGGATGTGGAAGATATATGCTAATTCAAGACTATTGAACACAAACAAAGAGCCATTTGGCCCTTCCTCTATATAAAAGAACTCTGAGCCCAACCAGCCATAAATAAATCATTTTTCCTTCCTAAAAATTATCCTGAGTCCTGGCCTTATTATACACAAATAATTGAACCTCTCAACTTCTACATTATGGGGGCTCATCCAGAATTGCTAACAAAGGACAGAAACGGTAGCATTTTGCTGCCCCTTCCAGACCCTGAGGAAGATGGGAGGACTCAGGTGAACCCCAGTCTGGGCGCCCCTGGATTGAATTTAATCCAGAAAAGATGTGGGCTCCACTGGAATCTTCCCAATGAAAATCGAGAGCAATGGAAGGTCTGAAGGAAAAGTCTGGGAATGAAAAGGACTCCAAACATGGAAGAAGGTAAGACTCCCTGGGGGAGCATGGTCAGGAAAACCCTAGCTTTAATTGCTAGGGTGGGAGGCTGATCACTTCCTGAGAGAACCCCAGTACCTCCAGAAACTTGGGGGGAAGCTATCCTCTCTAGGTCTGGAAAAAGGAGAAAAAAAGAAAAAAAGCGTGGTGTTTTGGGTTTGTCTAACTGCATATTAGAATATAGTACTGGTCTTTTCTCTGTTGAAAGAGTGAGAGCTTGATTATAATAAAGAAGAATGTTTATAGGTTCAAGTCCTAACATCCTGGAAATTGGTCTGGATTTTGAAAAACTTGATTACAGGAAAATGAATTGGCTTTTCTAGTTAAGCTTGGTCTGGGTGTAAAGTTAAATAGTGGAAAAGGTCTTGCTGGAAACTTTTGTTATGGTGCTGAATTGTGAATGAATTCGCTTCATATCAGATATTAATGTTAAGAGTTCTCTCTTTCTAAAATTTGTAATGCGGGGGCAGCCATACTGAAGAATATATATAAAACTTTTGGGTTAGATTAATGAGTTTTGTGCTACTGTCTGTATCAGCTCAATGCTGGTGTTGGAGTTATGTGGTTATGTAAAGTGGTGGAATTTGCTTGAGCTGGAATCCTGCCTTGCCATTGGCAAGGGGGTGAATTGATTATGGGGCAAAACTGCAGAGTCTGGATGTTTGCGCATGCTCTGCTGCCTCATCTCTGGTCTGCCCCTTTGCCAGGGCTTGGGGGCCGTCTGCATCCCCACCATGCACGGGGGTTCATTGGGGCTGGCCCCAGTCAGGGTGGCTGGGTCCCCATGAGGGGCGTTGAATTTGAGTAGGTTTTTTTGGCCCATTTTGGTGGAAAGCTGAAAAGAGGGAGTGGCTTGCCCCTTTCCAGTGAGTCCATGCCTTCAATTCATAAGTCGCTTTCCTATTTGATCACTGTGCACCTGACTTCTTGGGAGGGGAAAGGTGAAAGGGATGCAGAGCAGAATCAAAATAAAGGCAATAAAGTTTCCTCCCTAAGGTGTCAAAGACCAAAATAAATTTGCATTCTGCCCAGGTTCTGTAAGACTATGTAAAAATGCTTTGAAATGTTTTAAAGCTATAAACTTGTCTAAAGGAAGGAGGCTATTGCTTAAAAACAATGAACCTCTAATCACTTGATAGCCTTTTTAATAGTCTGGCTGGGAACTTCAGAGGTTGTGAAACTACAGAGGAAAAAAAAAAGAAATAAACCTCCACTTTAAAATCTGTTTGGCTTTTGTCAGTTGCTGGCGTCTAAGAATCCACGGTAAAAGGTAGTTTAAAACTACTATTTAAATGTCAATACTATCTTGCTGGTAAAGTAAATGCATAACTTGCAGATGAAAATTTGTCCCATTACTAGGAAAAGGCAAAACTTCACAGAATTGTTACTAATAAAATTCTTGTAACTTAATAAAGGTATCCAATTCACCTTAAGGTTAAAACTTAATAAAAACTGTAACTAAGAGTTAAGATCATTTATAGATGTATTTATATTATAAAACAGCAAAAGGATAATAACTGAAATTATGACTGGGTGAATTTAGCCTGAACCTATTATTGTAAGTGTAAATTCTGAACTAACCTTACCATCATTTATGGTCACTTCAAGCCTAGGCTCACCCCTTGCCTTTGCTTATGGTTATTTTATAACAGCCTCTGCCTCTATAGCCCAGGGAAAACCAGACGTGGAACATCCCTGTCTCCTGTCCTACTGATATTAGTAACCCTGCTTTCTCTCATGATTCCAAGTGTAAACTAAATTGCTGCCTGGTGAAATTCTTAACCCTCGGAGTTAAATGACCACTGGAGTTTTATTATCTCCAAGGTCTGGGAAATAAAGGAGTTCTCCTGCCTTGACTGTCAGGGTTCCTAAGAGTGGCAATTCATAAGAGAAACCAGTTTCCCTCAGTAAATATACATAGCCTCAGTAAATATACATAGGATTAGTCTTGTTGCTCATCCAAAATTCTGATGAATTCAAGGTAAAATATAAAGTTCTGAAACAAAAAAAAAAATGTGTTAAAGCATTGGGAACATTTTGGTTATAAGCCATTAGTTAAAAAACAAAATTCTTGTGCAAAACTGCATGGCTATAATGCAAATTTAAAAGAAAGTTTTAAAAATCTTCAATTATTTTGCAGTCACATTTGTTTTGTAACCACGCCACCAAGTCCAGCCTCCCTAGTTCCCAAAAAGTCCCTAAGCCCCAAGAAACCAAAACCTAACCCTTCACTCCAAATGCTTCCTAACTCCACCCCCCATGTTCTTCTGTATAAAAGCAACCTACCAGACTGGGGCAGGCTCAGTTTTTTGGACAGGAGTCTGCCAGCCCAGTCAGTGGTAATAAATCTTACTTTTCAGAGAATTCCTGTGTCCTAGCCTTCGATACGCAATCACCGACTTCTCTCTGCTGCCACTACAGGGTTAGTTATTCATCTTCTTTATATCCATGATAATCACAGATAATCCTTCTCAAAAGGCATACTTTAAGTCCCCTCAAATGTCACCTACTTTAAACCCCTTCTCTATGACCTGGGATATGTTTCCTCTGTGATCCCTTAGGACTTTGTTCACTCCTCCAATATTGCACTTGAAATTGGTGATCCATGTGTCTTTCTGTCACAACAGTTAGTTCCTCAATGTAGGGCCTGTGTCATAATCATTTATATGCTCTCACCACCTAACATAATGATGGGCATGAACTTTGATTTCACTATGTGTTTGTTGGATAACTCAAATGTATCTTATTTTTAATATATGAACCACCAATATATGACCCTTTCAAATATATAAGGCATTATTTTAGGAAGTTGAAACTTATAACCTATAAAATCCCTTTCAAATAAAGTTTCTAAAAGTCTCTAACACAGATTAATGACATTAATCACAAGCACATTTCTGCAGTAAAAAGTATAAGCATTCTGGCTATGAGAGATAAGTAAAGACAAAATATTGGATAAGGGATTTTGGATTTGCCTTTTTTTTCTTAAACCTTTTCTGAAATAATTTCAAACATACAAGACAGATGCAAAAATAAGACAAAACCCATCCAGAGAAGTCCAGCACACCTTCCCCTCCACTCAGATACTCAGGTCGACCAATTTTTACATTTGGATGGGCCTGAATTTTCTTCCCACTGGCAAGATAGTAAGTATAGTTTTTTAAGGGTACTTAGAAGAAAAAAATCCTGCATTTCAGGGATACTATATAGTTTTCAATATACAGGTCCTCCCAAAATGATTTTTCTGCAGAAGGCAGAAAAAGGTCAATGAGGGAAGAGGATATCTCTGTTTACTGACCTTTTCTCTTCTCCTATTTGTGTTTTCATACTCTGATAAGTGAAGGGTGAAATGAGACAGCAAAACAGCACCCCTTCAATGGAAGTAAGTCCAGTTGGTTGTGCCCTACATAAGATATTAATGTTATCTGATTTTAGAAGACATCAAATTGGTTCTTCCCACCTGAAAATTGTTTGGTGTATATCTGAAGTCATTCCCAACAGTAATTATTCCTCTTGGGAAAGCTTCTTTTTTAGCACTTTTCTCCAAACATAGTGTTCTTCCATCATAAACCAAACCACCTTATGGTTTCCATGGACCAGGCAGTGATCAGCTTCCATGGTTACTAATTAATAAGCAACGAGCAATTTTAAATTATAGGTGTTTAGGTCATCTTTTTTTTTTCAGTTCAAATCTTATTAAAAAGAAATTACCAACTTGCAACTCTGCAAGTAGAAACTATTATTTTCTTTGCATCTATTATGTACATATTAATCTCAAAAGCCAAAAGTTTGTCAGCGTTGGGATATAAGCATATAACCCAGCTTTCTGCAGAGTAGACAAATGATAGATAAAGACAAGCCCTAAAGCAACTCTAAGATGACCCTTTTGATGGGGTAGCTATAATTGAATTTTCAGTAATGAACACCTCCAGCAGTCTATGCACTAGCTCTGAGGAAACCCATTCATTAATCCCTTTACTTTCCAACCTTCTGAACCTAGTCTCCTCCATTTCTTGTAAATATATGTAAATTGTGCTTAGGAGGTCTGAATAGATCCCAGAAGGGGACAGGGTGTTTGTTAAAATTTAGATTGTGACTGTCTATCAAGAGGCACAAATAAACCCTGTTGAAAAAGTTGAAGAAAAGGATGTGTATGCTGATTGGGTAGGGTGACCATATAATTTATTTTCCAAACTGGGACAATTGGTCTGAATAAAAGAGGGCATGATTAATTATACTGGGAGACAGGCATAAATGGGGACTGTCCATTGAAAAATGAACAAATAATTACCCTTTTTAGGGTACCTGATAAAATAGAACACAGAAGGGATTAGATAGAGAACCTGTGAGAAGTAGAAATAAAAGAGACAAGAAAAAGACAAAACAGACTTTTTAAACTACCTATAAGCTAATTAACCTTATCTAGTTTCATGCTGTGTGGTGTACAGGATCCCTGAGTTGAAAACATGTGTTCACCTCATTCTGATTGATACTTTGCTTAAAAGAAAGGGGGGAAACACTCTCATTATGTGTGCTCAAGATAAACCTGCTTTTGTCTCCATTCCATTTCTTTATTTGATCATTTCCACAAATTAGTTCTTATTTTGTGCCAGGGGCAATAATACAGACATAGCCTCTGTCTTAATAGAGATTATGTTCTAATGGAGACTCAAGGCAGACAGTCAGAGCACTGGGATAAGTGTAAAGCTATGATAGCACATAGAAGTGGCACCTCCCTTTCTTTGTTGAGACTCCGTTGGTCAACTCCTCCCTAACATCTGTGTATCTCAGGGATATTTTCCCTGACGAAGTAGTATGTAATCTGAGAGTTGGAGGATGAATAGAATTTAGCCAAATAACATTGTGACGAGAACAGAGTGGAACGGCAGGAGGATGAGTATATGCTAATGGCCCAAAGAGAGAAAAGCAAGGCAATTCGAGCAAGTGAATTAAGTCAACATAACTAGAACATACTTTTAAAAAAACTTTTAACGTTTAAAAATTTTTATATTGAAGTACATCATTTATACATGAACATATATAAAATATAAGTGTATAGGAAAAATTATAAACTTACAAAACAAATAGCATAACATCATACGGGAGTTCCATACATTACCCCACCACCACCGCCTTGCATTGTTGAGAAACTTTTGTTACAAATTATGAAAGAAATACTGTCAAAACATTACTACTAGCTAAGTACATATCTTATATTTGCTGTATTTTTTTCCACAGAACCTGCTTTGTTTTTTAGCAAATGGTAAAAGATGAGGCTGATAAGCAGGACCAGATAAGGAAAAGCCAGGCAAACAAAGTTAAGAAATTTTTATTTCATCCAGAATGAATGGGAAGACATTGAGGGATGTTAAGCTGTGAAGTGACATCAGATGTGTATTTTACAAAAAAAGAGAGCACTGTTCCAATGTGACACCTGAATTGAGGAGGGGGGCAGAAGGCAGGAGAAAAATTAGATGATTTTTGAAGTGACTCAAAGGGAATCATTGTAGTAGGGGCAGAAATTGATTCTAGAAGTATTTAGGAAATAAGGCGTATAGGATTTGGTGTGATTTTGGTGTGAATTAACTAATAGAGAATGACATATAGTTGATGGGTAGTGGGTGATCGATGGGGCCATCCTTTAAAATATGGAAAATCAGAGGAGAGCCAGAGTTCAAGGTGCTTATGCTTGAAAGCAGTTGAATGCTAAGCTCTAATTTGTTGTATGGCACTTCTTCTCGCTTTAATTTTATTAATTCCACTTTAATCCATACTTGAGGAACTACTTGAATATAATTCTATAAAAATTAAATGAACATTTAAAAGGTCAAAGTAGTAGCTTTGAATTACCTTCAAAACCACTTTCACCGTCTTGATGAATTACTGTCCTCAATTAATTTGCCATAATAAAACTATCAATAAGACCAAGTTATTTATGAATAACAACTTCAAATGTAAGATTAGAGATGAAGGTGAATGAGACTCTCAAAGTAGCTACATTTTCATGGCAGCATGAAGAATATAGACTCAAAGAAATATAAATTCTGGAAAACAAGAACTGGTGGAAGAGGTAGATCATGAATTTAGAAAAGTTCCTATTAGAAAAAAGGAGAGAAATGATTAATAAGAGTGAACTTTAACTTAAAATATGTAGGGGGAAAATCCTCAGGAAATATGAACAGACACTGAAAAACATCAAAATCAAATAAAAAATAAATAAAATGATGAAGAAGATTCTCCAGGGTAATTACCAGAGTAATTAATTAGAGAACTGCATTCAGAACAGATAAAGAGTGAAACCTTCCTGTTTTATCTTCTACTACAGTTCTGTTCAAATTTGAAACCTGGCTACTCATTAAAAATATTCAGGGAGTTTTAAAAAGGACTGATGGCTCAGACAGTCTCCTAGAGATTCTGAAATAGTTATTCTGGGTTGAAGTCTGGAAATATGGATTTTCTTAAAGTTCCCTATGTACAGCCAAGGTTAAGAGCCACTGGACTAAGGAGAGTCCACTGCTTTTCTAGGGAAGACTTATTCATGTAGAGTTTGAGAAAGAAGATTAGGGCAAAATATAATTCAGAAAAAGTAAAAATAATAAAAAAGAAAAGATAATTCAGACTCCCCAGAAAACATACAGAGAAGCAATGAATGGAAAGGCAGTTCTGTTCAAGAGGTAAATGCACTAAATATCTCATGCATCAGAGTAAAATACTCCTTATCTTAGCAAATGAGGCTCTGCATGCTATTCCCTACTTTGAGACTTTGCCTAACTGTTGACTCTTCCTGCTTCTGCACATTAGAATTGCTATTTTCTCTCTACTGTGGAACCTTTGCAGCTGCAAGGAAAAGCAATGTAAGTTGTCCCCTATCACCAACATAATATTTAATTTGTTAAAAAAAAAAAATCTGAAGGAAATTCCAGAAGGCACAAACTAAAGCAAATCCATCTAAATGAAAAGAAAAATGAAGAAGAAAAGCACTATTAAATAAGAGAGAAGGAATTACAAAGACTGAAAAACGGCAACTATCTCCAGGGTACAATACTCAATCAAATAGCATGAACGTAAAAAGACCCACAACTAGTGATACGATCTAGCGTAAGTTTAGAACTTCAAGAAACAAAGAAAAATTCAAAAAGAGTGGGCATGGTTGGCATGGGGGAGAGAACCTGCCTATAACATCGTGAAATCTCATTGGTATGAGACTTATCATCATTAAAAATAGAAACTAGAAGACAATGATCCAACATCATCAAAGTTCTGACATAAAGTTATTTGGCATCCAGAATTCTATACCCAAACCAACTAAGCAGAATAGTGGCATTTTTTTTGTCACATATAGATTCAGAAATGTTAATAACTTTATAACTTATTTGTAAGAATTACCCAAAGCTTATAAATATTTAACAATAGAACAAAAATATGGAAAATAAGAAACAGTATGATATATATCACTAAGTAAATGTTAATTAAATTAAACAATTACTGGTGGATAATGTTAACAGTGAAATTCAGAAAAGAAAATATTTATTTTATAAAAAATTAATGGAACTTGTTAATGGAGAAATTAGAGTGATATACTGTGGTTATTATTGTTTTCAAAAGGAAACGATAGCCATTGCTTGTTTCTAGACACTGATGGTAAATTAGAAGTTTAAAAATTAGTTCTAAGTAAGTAAATATTTATTTTCTGAAAAAAATTACTCAAATGTAGAACAAAATGATAGAAAATCTGAATATAGAATCATCAAAAATAAATTGGAAAGCTGGTTAAATCTCTATCCAAAATAGGCATCAAACCCAGAAACAGCTTACTGGTCAGTCCCCACTAATTCTTTAAGAGGGTATTATATAATTTATTACTTAGAGCATAGAAAAAAGACAAACTTTTCACACTCATTCTTTGAAGCTTGCCTATGGAACAAGACACCAAACTGATAAGACAGAGCACACACACATACATATTCCCACACACACTCAGAACTACACAACAATGAGAAAACAAAACTAAAGGCAAAAATTCTAAATAAAGTACTAACATACCAAATCTTCTCTGTATTAAGACCATGAAAGTTTTATTCTTGAAACACAAGACTGACTCAACATTTAGTCCAAAACTAGAAGTGAGGGGGAAATACATGCTGAAAAGCATTTGATGAAATTCTTTCTCTCTTTTTAAAATAGAAAATTATGGGGAGCGGATGTGGCTCAAGCGACTGAGGACCTGATTCCCACATGGAAGGACCCAGGGTTTGGTTCCTGGTACCTCCTAAAAACAAAAACACACAACAAGCAAAACAAACAAACAAACAAAAGAAAATTAACTAATGAGGAATAATGAGAACTTCCTTATTTTGATCAAATCTACCTAAAAAACATCAAATTTTTTCCACATTAAAGGTGTTTCCCCATAAAAATCAGGAACAAAACAAGGTTAGATCCTATTATTAAATATTACACAGGTAATTAGATAATTCATAGGAGTAAAATAAAGAAGAGGCATACATGTTAGGAAGTAAGACTGAAAACTGTCAACCTTTGCAGGTTATATGATTTTCTATGTGCAATATCCAAATTAAACAAATGAAAAAATAGTTACAACTGTTTAAAGATAAAAATACAGACCTTTTCCTATATGCCAACACTGATAATTATTAAAAATATAATAGCATTAAAGAATATGATATACATAAGAATAAATTGATCAAAAGCTGTAAAAGACCTTGAGAGATATATGGATAAAGCCTCATTGATGGGTATAGAGGAAGAACCTAAAAATGAGAGAACACAGTTTTGTCTGTGAGATCTGCTGAAAGTAGGTTACTCCACTGTTAGGGGGCATGGCAAATTTTAATCTCCTTGGTTTAAATGTGCTCCAGCGTAACAATTATTAATGAAAGGTAATAGAAATGAAAAAAGAACATTTGAAAGACTAAATATAGAATTTGTCAAATCTTCAATTAATCTAAAATTAATTGTGATTTTAATGAAATAATTATTTTATACAACCTGGTAGGATTCTAAAATTAACTTGAAAAAAGTTTATGTAATGCTAACTCAAAATGTATATTTTCAATGAAAATGAGTGAATATTTCTTTATTATGTATAAAATGATATTATAAATTAATATTATTAAAACTGTGATAGTACTAAATGCATAAAAATAGAGTAAGGAAACAGTAAATAGAGTATAACGTGCACACACAAACACACTCTTTTTAAAAAAAGATTTATTTTATTTAGTTATTTCTTCTCCCCTCATTGTTTGCGTTTGCTGTCTGCTCTGTGTCTGTTCATTGTGTGCTCTCTGGGTATGCTCATTGTTTTATTTAGGAGGCACTGGGAACCAAACCAGGACCTCCCATGTGTGAGGGAGACTCCCAAATGTTTGAGTCACCTTCACTCCCTGGTTGTTGTATCCTTCATTGCATTTCCTTTTTGTGTCTTCCTTGTTGCATCGTCCTTGTTGTGTCATCTCTTTGTGTCATCATGTTGCATCATCTTGTTGCATCAGCTCACAGCATGAACCCATCACATCAGTTCACTGTCTTGCTTGTCTTCTCTAGGAGGCACCGGGAACTGAACCTGGTACCTCCCATGTGATAGGTGGGCACTGAACTGGTTGAGACACATCTATTTCCCCAAACAACACTCTTTATAAATAAAAATATATGTGTACATATATATATATAATTTAGTAAATGGTTATGATGCTATTATTTTACATCAGAGGGCAAAGGAGGGGCTATTCAATGTTGTGTGACAATTTGACATGCACTTCGAAAGAAAATGTTAATTATCTACCTCACCCCATATATGAGAATATATTAATATTTTAGGTCATTTCTAGGCTTAAATAAAGAAAATTTTAGCATGAATAGATGAAAATATGGGAGAATTATTTTACTAGTTTTGAATTAGGTTTCTTGGGCAAGACTCCAAAACTCAAGACACATACACACAAACCCAAAAAGATAGATTTGGCTATATAAAAATGAATTTCTGACTGATAAAAGCAAACACAACAATTATGAGTGCAGTAGAAGAAAATATCTGCAACATGTTCGTCAAAGAGGCAAAAGATAGATATATAGAGAAGTTACTCAATTGCACAAGGAAAACAATTCAATTCAATTTCATAAGAAAAAGAAACAATAGACAATTAGTTGAAGATCATGATCAGGAAGAGAACAGCAGAATTTCTCAAAGGGCCCATAGTCTTCTAGGAAGAAGGTATATTCATGGTTGCCTGTCATACAGTAAAGAGGATTTTAATAATTAATTAATTTTAATAATTGATTTTTTATTTTAAAGGAAGATTTAGATTACATAAATATTACATAAAAAATATAAAGGATTCCCATATGCCCTACTCCCTCCACCTCCCACACTTTCCCACATTGACAACATCTTTCTTTAGAGTGGTACATTTGTTACAATTGATAAACACATATTGAAGTATTGCTACTACCATTTACATTATAGTTTACATTTACATTTACAGTTTACATTATAGTTTACACTCTGTCCCACACAATTTTTTAAAATGTGACAAAAGATACAATGCCCTGTATCCATCACTGCAATGTTATGCAGGACTAATCCAATGTCCCCAAAATGCTACTATATGAAACCTATTCTTCCCTCTCCTATCACTCAGAACCTCCAATGGCCACTGCCTTTACATCAATGACAAGAGTTTTTCCATTTCTATAATAATAGTAAGTATGTAGTAGAATAATAGTAAGTCAATATTAGTCCATTGTTTATTCCACAGTCTTGAGGATTTGGGGATGGTGATGCCCACTCTGTTTCTAACTGAGAGGGGGCTTAGATCCCATGGGGCAGATGGATGGGACTATCTTGCTTGCAGTTGCACTCTCTGTTCACCCTCATCATCTCCTTGTTAGTTGTCCTGGGTGAGTCCAGTGAACTGGAGAGTAGGTGTTATAACTCTGCTGAAATTCAGGGCTCAACTGGCACATGGACGGACCAAAGCTTTAAATCTCTGGGAGGTATATTTATCAAGTATAGTGCTAATTATAGATTAAAATAAAAGGGGCAGAAGAGCCAGGTATAGTGAACCTATAAATGAGGAACTCTGTTACACTGGAGAGGATAAATTCCAAAGAAAGGCCCGCTGACAGGGTGCCAAATTCCTGATCTGTCTTCCCTGCTTATAGTTTCTGGCTATCTCAAGAGTCCTCGGGAGCCACGCTATTTGACGCACTGTAAAGACTTTTAAAAGTTGATTATGCAGACAAAGGGGCAAGGACATATTGACTCTAATACACTGTTGATTTGGGTACACATCGGCACAGGCCCTGTGGGGAGGGGTGTTGGCAAAATTTCCTAGAGTTTTAAGTGTGTGTACATTGATGCAGCAATTCCAACTCTGGATATCTACCTTAAAAATTACTAGCAATGTACTTGGCAATGGTTGGGTAGATTTCATGATGTTCATCACAGGATTGTTACAGTAAACATTTTGACTGAAATGCTAAGAGTTGTTACTTCAAAGAGTAGAGAGTGATTTTACACTTTTACTCCTCCATCTGCATCTGCTCTGTTTGAACTTTTATATAGCCTTTCAAATCAATTTGACATCTCAAAATGCATCTGAAAATAGCTTTTGTTTTGACAATTTGAGCTGGGAATACAGGGGATTTCATTGATTTTATTGCTTTTCCATAATTTGTTGCCCGGACTAGGGAAATAAAAATAGGTGAATACATTATCTAGAGTGCAAGATATTGACAGTTATTGTTATTTAAATGTTGCAATTTATGGTGGAGTCTTGTCATTTTTAGAAATGCTTTCTGTGTTGGTGAGAACTTCCTGCTTTGTCAAGTTTGAGATCTTTTACTTCAGTTAATGTCATGGTCTGCATACTAGAAGTCCTGCTACATTATCACACAGAGATTTTTTTTTTTATTAGAAAAGTTGTGGGTTTACAGAACCACCATGCATAAAATGCAGGATTCCCATATACCGCCTATTATTATTAAGACCTTGCATTGGTGTGGAACATTTGTTACAATTGTTGAAAGTACATTTTTATAATTGTGCTATTAAATATAGTTAATAATACAGAGACTGACTATAAGCATGTAGATTAGAATTAACCTGAAAATGGTAAATGGTATGTTTGACAAGTGAATATTTCCAATTTATTTTCTGTACTCTAGAGCTCAAAGAAAAACGATGGAAATTTCTTTCAAATTTAGATTGGATTTTCAACCAGACTTATAAAATTACTACCATGATATCAGTATTGAGAGGCAGAAATATTTTGTAGATAAAGTGATTAAAGACTTTTTTTAAAGAACCTAATTTCATTCTTTTCTGACTTGTGCATTTTTATTGTAAATTATATGTGTCCACAATGCTTAATGGTATTTTATGTCATTGGTACAGTAAAAATATTGTTTTTTTAAAAAAAGTGAAGTCCAAATAACTTTACTATTCACACTCACAGCTATAAAATGTCTAAAGGAAAGGGATATCTTCAAGAGAGGGCTGAAATACAAGTGCAGGTAAGATCAGAATACTACTCAATATTATTATTATTATTTTGGGGGAAGTTGTGAGGTAACAAAACAGTCATGCATACCATATAGGATTCCCATACATCACCCCACCACCAACACCTTAAATTGTTATGTCACATTTGTTACAAATGATGAATGAACATCATCATAATATTATTGCTATCGCCCATAGCTTATATTTGGTGTATTTTCCCCACAAACCATCCTATTATTAACACCATGTTTTAGTATTGTTTTGCTATAGATCATGAGAAGACATTTTCATATTTGTATTGTTAACAGAGTCTATCATTGACCATGGGGTTCACTGCCTTGTACAATTCATCCAAAGTGTACACTCAGTGGCTCTCAGTTTCATCACAGGGTTGTTCTGTTATCAATGCAGCCCATTTCAGAATGTTTTCATTACTCCAAAAAGGAAAATCTTGTACCCTCTTATACTCTCCTAGTTTGGACGCTTAGTATCAATATAGTAACTTCTTTGCCATTGCTGTAAAAATATTACAATATAACCATTAACTATAGTCTATATGTTACATTAGTAATATTTTCCCATGTATTTCACATTGTTAAATCAACAGTGTTGATTATGCTCACTATAAAGTGTTACCATCAACTCTACTCATTTTGCCACATTTATGAAACCCCATATTAAACATTCTACATTCATTCAACATCACTGCCCCCTTCTCAACCCACATTCTATCTCTTAGTAACCTATATAGCGTAACTCCATGAGTTTACTCATAGTATTTAGTTCATATTAGTGAGACCATAAAAAATATTTGTCCTTTTGTTGTCTGGCTTGTTTCACTCAATATAATGTCCTAAAGGTGCATCCCAAGTTCATTTCTTCTTACAGCTGAATAGTACTCCATCATATGTATATAATACATTTTTAAAATCCATTCATTGGCTGATGGACACTTGGGTTGTTTCCATCTCTAATCAATAATGCCACTATGAACATCAATATGCAAATTTCTGTTTGCATCACAGTTTTCAGTTCTCCTGAATATAGTCTTACTAGCGGGATTGCCAGATTATGCGGCAGTTGTATATTTAGCTTCCTGGAGAACCACCAAACTGTCCTCCACAGAGGCTGCACCATTTTACATCCCCACCAACAGTAAAAGAGTGTTCCCATTTTTCTACATCCTCTCCAGCACTTGTAGTTTCCCATCTTTTTAATAACGGCCATTCTGTAACATGTGAAATGTTACCTCATTTTAGTTTCAATCTGTATATCCGTAATACCTAGTGACATTGAGCATCTTTTGATATGCTTTTTGACTATTTTTATTTCTTCTTTGGAAAATTTTCTGTTAAAGTATTTTGCCCATTTTTTAAAATGGGATGCTTGTATTTTTATCATTGAGTTTTATGATCTCTTTATATAACATGGAGATAAAACCTTTATGTGGTATCTGAAAACTTTCTCCCAATAAGTAGAATGCTTTTTCAGCTTCTTAACAAAGTCAGTTGAAGCACAAAAGTATTTGATTTTGAGGAGATCCTGATTATCTATTTTTTTCTTTTGTTGCTCATGCTTTGGGTGTGAGGTTTAAGAAACCACCACCAACACAAGATCTTTAGGATATTTTTCTACATTTTTTTTCATTTTACGGTTCTAGCTTTTATATTTAGGTCTTTGATCCATTTTGAGTTAATTTTTGTATAACGTGTGAAGTAAGGGTCCTCCTTCTTTCTTTTAGCTGTGACTATCCAGTTCCTCCAGCACCATTTGTTGAAGAGACTGTTCTGACCCAGCTGAATGAGTTTGATAGCCTTGTCAAAAATCACTTGACTCTAGATGTGAGGGTCTATTTCTGAATTCCTGTTTTGGTTCCATTGGTCAATATGTCTATCTTTATGCCAGTACCAAGCTGTTTTTTGTTGTTGTTGTTTTTTTTTTTTAACTACTGTAGCTAAGTAATACGCTAGAGTCAGGAAATGAGAGCCCTCTTCTTTTTAAGACATTTTTGGCTATTTGGGGCCCCTTACCCTTCCAAAATTCTGGTAATTGGTTTTTCCATTTCTATTAAAAACAGGCTGTTGGAATCTTTATTGGGATTGCATTAAATCTGTAAATCAGTTAAGGTAGAATTAACGTATTAATAATATTTAGTCTTCCAGTCCATCAATATAGAATGTCCTTCCATTTATTTAGGTCTTCTTTGCTTTCTTTTAGCAATATTTTATAGTGTTCTGAAAACACATACTTTATGTATCTGGTTAAGTTTATTCCTAAATATTTTATTATTTTAGTCATTATTATAAATGAATTTTTTGTGTGACTTTCTCCTCAGTTATGTCTTCATTTTATCTTTCTTCTTTTTTAATCCCTCACAGCACTGCCTTTGCAGTATCCCATAGGTTTTGATGTGTTGTGTTCACATTTTCATTTGTCTTAAGATATTTACTGATTTCTCTTGCTATTTCTCCTTTGACCTATTGATTATTTAAGAGTGTGTTGTTTAATCTCCATATATTTGTGAATTTTACCTTTTTATGCCTGTTACTGATTTCCAGCTTCATTCCATAATGATCAGAGGAAGAACTTTGCATCATTTCAACTTTTTTGCATTTAATTAGAACTGTCTTGTGACCCAACATATGACTTATCGTGGAGGAGGATCCATGATAACTTGAGAAGAATGTATATACTGCTGTTTTAGAATTTAATGATCTATAAATCTCTGTTAGATATAGTTGATTTATCGTATTATCCAAGCTCTTTGTTTCCTTATTTACTGTCTGTATTAGTCAGAGTTCTCTAGGGAAACAGAATCAACAAGAGATATCTGTCAGTAGTATGTGATTTTATAAGAGTCTCTCACACAGATGTGGGGATGCACAAGTCCATATTCTGCAGTCAGGCTGCAACCAGGGGTTCCAGTGAAAGTCCAATGAAGGTTCTTGATGAGTACTGGGAGATGATGGCTGTCCAAAGATGAGCTGGGAAATTCTCACTCAATGTTGGATTCACTTCCCCTTTTAAGGCATTCAACTAATTGGATAAAGTGTTAGTCATTGCTGATGGCAATCTCCCTGATTCATGTAACTGTAATCAGCTATCTATGATTTACCACTGCAGTAAAGTCAATGGTGAATATACTCCATAAATGCCCTTGTATTACAGTTAGCCCAGTGCGTGCTTGACCGAACAACTGGGCACATTTACCGGGCCAAGTTGAAACATTAGCCTAACCATCACGGTCCGCCACTTGACAACTCAGCAACCATACACATTATCTCAAACCATACTTAGTCTTTAAATAAAAACAAGAACAGACATTCATATATATATATTTATGCCTAACAATATTCAACTCTTCTACGTACAACTGGAAACACATTAATTCCATACAGAATAGGATGCAAGTTCTTGGGTAATATTCACTCTCAAACTTGACATCCTCAAATATTATGACATGAAACTGATAAAACTTGTATCATAAGGGAAAAGTTTGGGTAAGAACACAAAGAAATTTGTTTTGTGTACATATACAATCATCATCATAATGAAACAGGAAGAAAGGTTCGTGACCATTATAGTCCTCATTTCTGTAACTGGTCACATGGTCAAAGTTCATATTTATCACTACTTTCTTCCACTACTCATTCCATGTTTCCATTACCCTCAGCAAGCACTTCAGCTGGCCGTGGTTCTTCACCTGGTAGGATGACCCAAACTTTCATTCCTAAAGATTCTGGGCCATTGTTAGTCCTGCTTGGTTTGGGTTGTTGAAATTTTCCATTGACTTTAATCATAGGACTTGGCAGTACTAGGAGATTCCTTACAGGATCTCCCATATTCCAGGCAAACTCTTCTTTACCCACATTATGTAGATGCGGTCCTATTTCCCCTTGATAGTCATGATCAATCACCCTGGCCAGTACAGTAATTCCCTTCTTTGACTGTTGATTCAGAGGTAACAGGAGCCCAAAGTGGCCAGTGAAAGTTTTAACTTCCAGTTCAATGGAATCATTGCTGTGTTACCTGATGACAGCACTCCTCCTTGTAGGACTAAAACCTGTAGACCAACAGAGTTTGAGGTTTCAGGGACAGGAAGCAAAAACTTTCCTAGTGGGTCACAAGGGGTATTAATGAGTGGTGCCACTCCCTTTTCCACCCCTTGTTTCCTGGACCCATGGATCCTGGTTATGGGAGAAACAGCACTATAGAGTGAACACTGATTTAGAGCAGACACAGCCTTGTGGAGAATATCACACCAGTCCTGCAAGGTATTGCCACTTAGTTGGCACTGTTTTTGAGTCTTCAAAAGGCCAGTCCACTAGTCTATCAATCTAACTGCTTCAGGGTGATTGGAAACATGGTAAGACCAGTGAATTCAATTCCACAGGCATGTGCCCATTTCTGCACATCATTTGCTGTGAAATGGGTTCCTTGATCAGAAACAATGCTGTGTGGAATGCTATGGTGGAAGATAAGACATTTGGTAAGTCCATGGATGGCAGTTTTGGAAGAAGCTTTGCAAGCAGGAAATACAAACCCATATCTGGAGTATGTGTCTATTCTAGTTTAAAAAAAATCACTGCCCCTTCCATGGTGGAAGTGGTCCAATGTAGTTAACCTGCCACCAGGTAGCAGGCTGCACAACTTGAGGAATGACATCATATTGGGGCCTGAGTGTGGGTCTCTGCTGCTGGCAGATTGAGTACTTAGCAGTGACTGTAGCCAAGTTAGTCTTGGTAAGGGGAAGTCCATATTGCTGAGCCCATGCATAACCTCCATCCCTACCTCCATGACTATTTTGTTCATGAGCCCACTGGGCAATGACAGGAGTGGCTGGGGAAAGTTGCTGAATATTAGCCACAGAGTGGGTCATATTATCCATTTGATTATTAAAATCTTCCTCTGCTGAAGTCACCCTCTGGGGAGCATTCATATAGCACACAAATATTTTCATGTTTTTTGCCCACTCAGAAAGGTCTATCCACATACCTCTTCCTCAAACATCTTTGTCATCAATTTTCCAATCATGTTCCTTCCAATTCCTTGACCATCCAGCCAAACCATTGGCAACAGCCCATGAATCAGTGTACAAATGCACCTCTGGCCATTTCTCTTTCCAAGCAAAATTAACAACCTGGTGCTCTGCTTGAAGTTCTGCCCACTTGGAGGATTTACCCTCAACTGTCCTTCAGGGATGTACAAGAAAGGGGCTGCAGTGCTGCAATTGTCCACTTTTGGGTGGTACCTGAATATCATGCAGAACCATCTGTAAACCAGGCCCAAGTTTTCTCTTCCTCAGTCAACTTATTATAAGGGACTTTCCAAGAGGCCAAAGCTGTGGGCTGGGAAAGAGAAGGTAACATGGTAGGGATGGTGACCATGGGCATTTGGGCCACTTCCTCATGTAACTTATTGTGCCTTCAGGACCCACTTGAGCCCTGTCTCATATGTACCACTTCCACTTTATTATGGAGTGTTGCTTTGCACACCCAACTTTATGGTTTGGTGGGTCAGACAATACCCAGCTCATGATAGGCAGCTCAGGTCTCAGGGTAACTTGATGACCTATTCTTTTTTTTTTTTTTTTTTTTTAATTTTTTTATTTTTTATTGACTTTGTAATAATATTACATTAAAAAAATATATGTGAGGTCCCATTCAACCCCACCCCCCACCCCCCCTCTCCCCCCCCCCAACAACACTCGTTCCCATCATCATGACACATCCATTGGATTTGGTAAGTACATCTTTGGGCACCTCTGCATCTCATATACATTGGTTCACATCATGGCCCATACTCTCCTCTATTCCATCAAGTGGGCCCTGTGAGGATTTACAATGTCCGGTGATTACCTCTGAAGCACCATCCAGGGCAGCTCCATGTCCCGAAGACGCCTCCACCTCTCATCTCTTCCTGCCTTTCCCCATACCCTTTGTCCATTATGTCCACTTTTCCCAATCCAATGCCACCTCTTCTATGTGGACATTGGATTGGTTGTGTCCATTGCACCTCTATGGATGACCTATTCTTAAGCATTCAGTTTCTACTAAGGCCCAGTAGCAGGCCAAAAGCTGTTTCTCAAAAGGGAAGTCGTGATCTGGAAAGCATGGCAGGGCTTTGCTCCAAAATCCTAGTGGTCTGCATTGTGATTCTCCTATAGGGGCCTGCCAAAGGCTACAGACAACATCTCTATTTGCCACAGAAACTTCCAACACCATCAGATCTGCTGGATCATATGGCCCAAGTGGTAGTGCAACTTGTACAGCAGCCTGGACCTGATACAGAGCCTCTTCTTGCTCCAGCCCCCAATCAAAACAAGAGCTTTTCTGGTCACTTGGTAAATGGGCCAGAGTAGCACACCCAAATGAGGAATGTGTTGTCACCAAAATCCAAAGAGACCAACTAAGTGCTGTGCCTCTTTTGTGGTCATAGAATGGGCCAGATGCAAAAGCTTATCCTTCACTTTAGAAGGGATATCTCGACATGGCCCACACTATTGGACACCTAGAAATTTTACTGAGGTGGAAGGACCTTGTATTTTAGTTGGATTTATCTCCCATCTTCTCTCATGCAAATGCCTTACTAATAAGTCTAGAGTCTTTGCTACTTCTTGTTCACTAGGTTCTATCAACATGATATCATCAATGTAATGGACCAGTGTGATGTCTTGTGGGAGGGAGAGACGATCAAGATCCCTGAGGACAATGTTATGACATAGGGCTGGAGAGTTGATATACCCCTGAGGCAGGACTGTGAAGGTATACTGCTGGCCTTGCCATATGAAAGCAAACTGTTTCTGGTAGTCCTTACTAATAGCAATTGAGGAAAAAGCATTCAACAAATCAACAGCTGCATATCAGATACCAGGGGACTTGTTGATATGTTCAAGCAATGATACCACATCTGGGACAGCAGCTGCATTTTGAGTCATCATCTGGTTAAGTTTACAATAATCTACTTTCATCCTCCAAGATCCATCTATTTTCTGTACAGGCTAAATAGGAGAATTGAATGGGAATGTGGTGGGAATTACCACCCTTGCATCCTTCAAATCCTTAATGGTGGCACTAATTTCTGCAATCCCTTCAGGAATCCAGTATTGCTTTTGGTTTAATATTTTGCTAGGTAAGGGCAGTTCTAGTGACTTCCATTTGGCCTTTCCAACCATAATAGACCTCAATCTACAAGTCAAGGATCCAATGTGGGGATTCTGCAAGTTACTGTGTATGTTTATTCCAATTAAGCATTCTGAAACTGGGAAAATAACTACAGAATTGGTCCAAGTTCCCACTGGTCCAACTATGAGAGTTAAACTGAGTTAAAACTCCATTAATCACCTGACCTCCATAAGAACTGAGTTAAAACTCCATTAATCACCTGACCTCCGTAAGCCCCTACACTGACTGTTGGACCACACTGATGTTTTGGGTCTCCATGGATTAATATCACTTCCGAGCTAATGTCTAACAATCCCTAAAATATCTGATCTTTTTCATTTCCCCAATGCACAGTTACTCTGGTAAAAGGCTGTAGATCTCCTTGGGGAAGTTGGGAAGAAGATTAGCAGTATAAATTTTGGGCAGTTTAACAGGATCCTTCCCCAAGGAAAACTGGCCTTGTCCTCCTTCAAGGAGCTCTGGGTCTGTAAACTGTCTCAGTCTGGGAATTGATTAAGGGGCCATGATTCTCTGTGTCTGTAATTTGAGTTAGGATTCTGTTCACTTGACCTAGAACTCTTCTGTTTATATGGATCCAGAAGAAATTTGGTAGAATGCCCACCTACTTCCTTTCTAGGTACCCCATGATGTATTAGCCAACGCCATAACTCTACATGACTCAGACAATTTTGAGTGCTTTTTTGAATCTGCCTTTCATTGCAGTAGACATGCCCACCTTGATTTGGCGATTAATTGCAGATACTTGACTTTACCAGACTGTCATCTGATCATCTGTATAATGTTTAAGGATTCCAATTCCGCCATAGCCCTCCCTACAGTAATATCTGGACTGCAGAGAAGAGAAACCACAGAAATTTTCAGGGAAGATGGAGTTAGTCTTACAAATTTATTCCTCACAGTCTTGGTTAAAGGTGTGTCATCTGGACATTCCTGGAATGGGTAAATCCATTCTAGCATTCCATTTTTCCCTAAGCCTTTGAATTCCCTCTTCAGGGCAAATCAGGCATCTCAACCTCAAACATACTAGGCTATCTTTTGGTTCATGTTTCAGTCAGCCACCCAAACAAATTGTTAGAGCCCTTTCTAACTCTTCAAGCTACAGTGATGAATCCAGAATTTCTGCTTAGTGGACCCATATCAATAAATTCAGCCTGATCCAACATTATATTCCTACCACCATTATTCCATATGCTTAGTATCCATTCCCACACATATTGCCCTGATTTCTTTCTATGTAAGTTAGTAATCTCATGCAGTTCTTTCTGAGTATACCTTACTTCCTCATGGGTCACACTTTGTATTTTACCTTTGGGGGTTTGTTGCGATTTTAGTCTATTCATAGGTCTCAAGGCAAGAAAGGTGGTGGGGGTGGGTAAGGAGAAGGATTTGAAATGCCTTGCAAGTCACTGATCTCAGGGCATTCCCTTGCGTTTTCTTCTGGTGAGAGAGGATTAATCTCTTCAGGCAGGGGTTGGAAGGCAGCTTCCTCAGGGCAGACTGATGGCTCATAAGTGCATGCTGGAGTTTGGCTTGTATGTGCCTCAGGGCTAGGAGGAGGTCCATACTCCCTAAGGCAGGCTGGAGGCTTGGCAGAGCAGGCTTTAGTTTGGTTGGTACCCACCTCAGGGCTGGAAGTTATTTCACATTCCCTGGTGCAGGCTGGAAGCTGGATGATACAAGGTTGACAGGTGTGTTCTGGATAGGGCAGTCCATTGCAGGCTTATCTGGTAAAGTCTCAGCAGAATTCATGGTTCCAATGACTCCAGCAATATTATCATCATCCCATATGTCTCCATCCCAGTTCTCTGGATTCCACTATTTTGCCATCAATTCCTTCATTTTACCTTTAAAAAAAAAAGATTTATTTATTTTCCCCCTTTCCCTTCTCCCACCCTGTTGTTTTTGCTGTCTGTGTTGTCTTCTCTTCTCATTTTCTCTTCTCTTGAATTCACCAAGATTTGATCCCGGAGACTCCTAATGTGGAGAGAGTTTCCCTGCCAATTATGCCACCTCAGTTTCTGGTTTCTGCTACACTTATCCTTTAATCTCCCCTTGTCTCTCTTTGTTGCGTCATCATCTTGCTGATGTGACTCACTTGTGTGGAGCACAGGATCACCAAGGGGGCACTCGCACTCACTAAGCATGCACTCTGCTCACCATGTGGGCACACATGTGGGCACTGGCTTGCCGTGAGGGCACTCGTGCAGGTGTTGTCTTCCCATGCAGGCATGCTTTCTCTTCTTTTTCACCAGGGGCTGAACCCAGGTCCTCCCATATGTTAGGCAGAAATCCTATCACTTGAGCCACAACCACCTTCCAATACCTTCACTTTAACAGCAGAAACCCTGTGGGGCTGAGATTTTAGTTTCCTTTGTAACATAACTACTCATACAATGAGAGTCTGAGTTTGCTTCTCGGATATTTCAAGTCTGTGGCTACAGAAGACAAGATTTTCTTTCAGAGAATACATAGAAGCTTTCACATCATTCATGCACTGTTTAAGTTTCAAATTTGAAGCCTTTAACTCATCCCTTTCATTTGTAAGAGTATCCAGAGTATCTGGGAGGAGCCAGCCAAATCATTATACTATTTGACTCCACAAAACTCTATTAAGTTGTTGAAAACACTCTCACCCAGATCCTTGCTTCTTATAAGCTTGGAAGTAGGGGAATCCAGTGAGGTTATTTTGCATATCTCCATTGTCAACTCATGCCATAGACTGTTAGCTACCTCTTCGTTATTGGAAAGGGAGTTGTCAGTACCCTTGAGTCTGATTAGAGTAGAGAGCCAATTGCAAAACTCCCAGAACCACCTTAGACACTCCATGTTGAAGACTCTGTTCCTCAGGAACCACTCCCAGTACCAAGCTGTATTGGTCAGTGTTCTCTAGGGAAACAGAATCAACAAGAGTTATCTGTCAATCCTATGTGATTTTATGAGAGTCTCTCACATGACCATGCAGATGCACAAGCCCAGGTTTTACAGGCAGGCTGCAATCAGGGCCTCCAATGAAAATCTGATGAAAGTTCTTGATGAGTTCTGAGAGATGTTGGCTGCCCAAAGATGAGCTGGGAAATTCTCACTCAATGCTGGAATCCTTCCTCTTTTAAGGCATTCAACTGCTTCATTCAACTGCTTGGATAAAGTATCACTTATTGCTGATGGCAATCTCCCTGATTGATGTAATTATATTCAGCTATCTATGTTTTACCAGTGCAGTAAAGTCAATGGTGACTAAAGTCCATAAATGCCAACCTTCCCCCCAGCATGGGACATGAGTCCCAGGGATGAGCCTCCTTGGTGCTGATGAATTACTACCAGTCACCAGCTGGTGATGGAACTAGAAAAAGATATTGAATAAAAGGGGGAAATGGTAATGACAAATGAGTTTATATGGCTAAGAAACTTCAAAATGAGTCAGGAGGTCATCAGAGGGGTCACGTTTATGCATGTCTCAGCAGGATACTAGAGACAGCCAAAGTAGATACAACACCAGGTACTGGTCCTCCTGAAGGCTATGGAGACACACAAGTTCTACAATAATGGCACATAGCTCTGGAGTTCAGTGACTTGTCAGTGGGCCCTTCTTTGGAATTTATGCTCCTGAGTATGATGGAGTTGGACTCAGATGTGACTTCTCTACATATGCCTCTTCTGCCACTTTTACTGAACCTGTGATTGGTGCTGGGGTTGATGTATACTCAGGACACTTGAATTTCTGGACTGGTCATGTGCCAGCTGGGCCCTGAGACTCAGAAATGTTGCAATTCCTACTCTCCAGTTTGTTGGACTTACCCAGGTCAGCCATCAGGGAGGTGAAGATGGTCTACCACCACACCAGGGAACCTAGAGTGCCTACAACTGCAAACAGGAGAACTGCATGCCTCGGCCATGTAGTTCTAAGCCCCTTCTTGATTTAGAGGTTGAGTGGAAATCATCATCTTCAGGGTCCACAGGATGGAGGAATAAAATATGGATTAGAATGGACTTACTGGTATCTACTATAGAACTATTGTGACTCTAGCAATGGAAGGAATTGTATCTTTGATGTGAACACAGTGGCCGTGGTAGTTGTTGAGGGCAGGGAGAGGGAAGAAGAAATGTAATGTCGTGGCATTTTTGGGACTTAGAGTTGTCCTATATGATATTGCAGGGACAGATCCTGGATATTATATAATCTGCCATAATCCACTGAATGTATTGGGGGAGAGTCTAAATTAAAATGTAAACTATAGTCCATGTGGGGCAGTAGTGCTCCAAATTGTATTCCTCAAATGCAATGAATGTGCCACAATGGTGAAAGAGTTTGTTGATAAGGGAGGAGTGGGAGGGGTGGAGTGTGGGGTATATGAGAACCTCATATATATATATATATATATATATATATATATATATACACACACACACACACACATATATATTTTAATTTATTGAAACATAACACTCATATATAAACATATAATCAATAAGTGTATAATAGTTGTGAACTTACAAAACAAACATATATAACATCTCACAATACTATGAATAACTTGCATAGTTTTTAAACCATTTTAACTAATAATTAAATAGCATTGTCAAAATATTACTACTAAACAAAATATTTTCCCCTAAGCAATCATATTATCTTATATCATTTATATATGACCATACATAAGCAATTAAGTGTACAGTAAAAGTTGTGAACTTACAAAGCAAACATGCATAACATGATACAGGGGTCTCATACATCAACCCTCCACCAACACTTTGCATTGTCGTGAGACATTTATTACAAATTATGAAAGAATATTTTCAAAATCTTAGTCCTTACCTTACATTTGGTGTGTTTTTCCCCCGACCCACACTATTATAAACTTTTAAACATTTTTTTTATGACAGAAGTTGTAAACATATAAAACAATCATGCACATGTTCAGAATTCCCAAAGAGCACCCCACCGTCAACACACTAAAACGGGGTGTGTCATTTGCTATGATAAAATAATATCATCTGATTGTTGCCATGTCCATAGTGTACATTTGGCTCACATTTTCCATACTGCCTCAATATGAACACAGTACATCTTTTTGCATAGATGCAAGAATATTATATTATTACTACTAACCACAGTCCATAGGTCACTCCAGCTCTATTTTTCCCATGCTTCTCCACATTCCCAACACCCTGCACTAGTGACATACATTTGTTCAAGCTGAAAAAGAACACTCTTGCATCTGCACTATCAACCACAATTCTCACCCACCTCTTGGTTTTCTGTGCTATCCACTTCCTAGATTATTCTCTAGCACTCTGTCAATTGGCATTTACATAACTAGATTACCATTTTCAGTCACATCCCCATTTATAAACTAGCTGTTACTCACTGTGTGTTACCATCCACTCGATATATTTTCACAATTTTACAGTAAAGCTAATTAAAACTTCTACATACATTAAACATCAGTAGTCCACTCAGTCCTTCTCCTATCCACTTAAAGAATCACCACCTACCACCAGGTCTTGAAGATATTTTTCAATAATTTCTTCCAGTTTTATGGTTCTTGCTTTCATTTTTAGTTTAGATTTTTTTTAAATCAATTTTGAGTTAGTTTTTGAACAAGGTGTGAGATAGGGGTCCTCTTTCCTTCTTTGGACATTGTGGATGTCCAATTCTTTCAGCACCTTTTGTTGAACGGATTGTTCTGCCCAAGCTGTGAGTTTGACAGGCTAGTCAAAAATCACTTGACCATACCTGTGAGGGTCTGTTTCTGAAGTATAAGTTTGGTTCCATTGGTCTATTGTGTCTGTCATTATGCCAGTACCATGCTGTATTTTTGTTTTTGTTTTTGTTTTTTAATTTCACCCCACTTTTATTTATTTCTTTTTTCAAATTCTACTCAATTTATTCATTTTTTAAAAAGATATTAACATTCAAAAAATATGAGGTCCCCATTCGCCCCCACCGCCCCCACCCCACCACTCCCCCCAATAACACTCTCCCCCATCATCATGCCACATCCAGTGCATCTGGTGAGTACATCTCTGGGCATCACTGCACCCCATGTCCCATGTTCCACACCATAGCCCACACTTTCCCACATTCCATCCAGTGGGTCATGGGAGGACATACAACATCTGGCAATTGTCCCTGGGGCACCACCCAGGACAACTCCAAGTCCCGAGAATGCCTCCACATCTCTTCTCTTCCTCCTCTTCCCCGCACCCAGCAGCCACCATGGACACTTTTTCCACATCAATGCCACATTTTCTCGATTATTAACCACAATAGCTCATGAATAGAATGTCGTTAAGTCCACTCTCATCCTTACTGTATTCCTCCTTCCTGTGGACCTTGGCTTGGTTGTGTCCATTCCACATCTATGTCAAGAGGGGGTTTAGATTCCACATGGATATTGGATGCAACCCTCCTGCTTTCAGTTGTAGGCACTCTAGGCTCCATGGTGTGGTGGTTGACATTCTTCAACTCCATGTTAGCTGAGTGGAGTAAGTCCAATAAATCAGAGTGTAGGAGCTGTAGTCTGTTGAGGTTAGGGCCTGGCTATCATATTGTCAGTCCAGAGATTCAAATCCCCTAGATATATCTTAAGCCCCAGCACCAACTACAATTCCAGTAAAGTAGCATGAAAGGCTTGCAAAAAGAGATCCCATCTGAGTCCAGCTCCATCACGCAGAAACACCAGCTCCAAAGAAGGGCCAACTGACATGGCAGTGAACCCCATCTGCCATGACCATAGAACCTGTGGGTTTCTTTAGCCCTCAAAAGGACCAATACCTGGTGTTGTATCTACTTTATCTGTCTCTGAGACTCTGCTCAGGTGTGCATAAGGGCAATCCTTCTGACAACCTCCAGACTCTTTTTTAGAGACTCATAGCCATATGAACTCATTTGTCCTTTCCATTTCCCCCTTACTTTAGGTCAAACAGCATTTTTAACTCCTATTTTTATATGTAGACAGGGATATTCTGCTGGTCTGCATTGAACCTTTAATTCAAGGTAATTTTCTAGTTACATCATCAGTTGGTACTTGGTAGTGATCCCTCGGTGCCAGGGAGGCTCATCCCCGGGCGTCATGTCCCATGCTGGGGGGAAGGCATTGCATTTACTTGCTGAGTTTGGCTTCGAGACTGGCCACTTTTGAGTAACACAGAGGCTGTCAGGAGGGAACTTTTAGGCACAGTGCTGCTCTAGGCCTTGTTCTTATTTCAGGTGTATAGGCTCACAAGCATAGTCATTAGTATCAGGGGCTCACTGTTGGACCCTCATTCCTTCCTGGTCCTTACTGTTGCACCTGGGGGACTGCTGCTGCTCCCCTAGGGGCCACAACAGAGTCCCCCCCCCCGGCCAGGAACAACCCAGCTGTTGTTTTTAATTGTTTCCATTATGAGTATATCCAAACATTTCCATGCACCCTGGACATATGCCCTGTATAACTCCCTGTCAACCATATATCGCCTGTCCATAACATCCCATACCAGTATTCCTCCGCTGCCATTGTTGAACCACTCTGTGATCCAAAACTTCCTGAAAAGTGAAGCCCAATATAATGTCAGGTTCCCTTACTAGTAAAACGAAATATAGTGATGAGTTTAAAAGTTAGATATAGAATACATATTGATTTGGAAAAATTCTACATCCTATCTTTTCCTTTTCTTTTTTCCTAATTATTGAGCTTCTTTTCACAGGAGCCCTAGATCACAGTAATTCATATATACAATATACAGTACTCCCACACATCCACCATAAAACCTTTTCCCTTCCACAGTGATAATCTTTTAACTTATTCATGTCATATTTACTGAAACTGATGTACAGACTCCGAAACAATAGCTTTCAAACAAGGTGACATCTGTGCTTACATTGTGGTCCATACTTTAGGCTATACAGTTTTCTAAATTTTTTAGTTATCCTGTTTTACATTATGGTTAACATTATTAGTTTGTCATCCCTATATGTTTTTGGTGTAATATTACATGTTTCATATTCATCCTTGTGTACTCTCGCAAAACTCCTCTCTTGCCCACATTTACCTTGGTTCCATCCATTCAACATCCATTTTCCCCTCCCCTTGGGGCCCACAGCAACAGCCAATCTCCATTTCCCGAGGAGCCATGTCCAGAGATACTTGCAACAGTGTTCAGGGCCTGACTTGCTCAACTGCCCTAATGCCCTGGGAACCACCCTTTCTCTCGAGAGATACAGTTCCCTCTATTTGATGGCATTAGTCCTCCCCAGGATGTGGGTACACCACCCCTCTCACTACTTGAGTCTCTACCCAATGGTACAACCCACCCTGGCAAAATGAGCATTCAGACATTCCCCAGGAGTCCGTCCTGCGTCAGACCATCCCCTCCGAGCATACTAAACAGGTAACCCTCCTAATTATATTTTAATACAGTTTTCTCAGTATTTTACTCTCAACCAACACCTGACACTCCTCTATGTTCGTATGTTGCCCCTCCCTCCCCCCAATTTTCTGGGCAATATTACCCCTCCACACATTCCCAGCCCCCCTCAAACCCGCAAAGCCCCACCCAAAGGCAACCCCTTGCCCCCATTTTATCTCTTCTTTGTGCTCATACTTACTGCCAGCTCATCATAGATTCCGCCCCTGCAGACGTCAGCTCACATCCTTCCTCCACCCCCCGATTTCCTGCAAGCCTATCTTCCAATCTCTAGCTCTCTGAGGCAGCTTGCTTATTTCATATCATTGAGGTCATGTAGTATTTGTCCTTCAATGCCTGGGTTGCTTCACTCAACATAAGGTTCTCAAGATTCATCCATGTTATCACGTGTGTTTGTAGTGTATTTGTTCTTAAAGCCGAGTAGTATTCCATTGTATTTTTTATTGATCCACTCATCTGTTGATGGGCATTTGGGTTGATTCCAACTTTTGGTGATAGTGAACAGTGCTGCTATGAACATTGGTGTACATATATCGGGTTGTGTCCTTGTTTTCAGTTCTGCTGGGTATATACCCAGCAGAGGTATTGCTGGGTCATATGGCAAATCTATGGTTAGTTTTTTGAGAAACTGCCAAACTGTCCTCCAGAATGGTTGGATCCTTCTGCATTCCCACCAGCAGTGAATGAGTGTTCCTTTTTCTTCACATCCTCTCCAGCATTTGTATTCTTCTGTTTTTTTCATAGCTGTCAATCTTATGGGAGTAAGATGGTATCTTATTGTAGTTTTGATTTGCATTTCCCTGATAGCTAGAGATTTGGAGCATTTTTTCACATGCTTTTTAGCCATTTGTATTTCTTCTTTGGAGAAGTGTCTGTTTAAATCTTTTTCCCATTTTTTAAATAGGTTGTTTATCTTTTTATTTTTAAGATATAGGAGTTCTTTATATATGCAAGTTATAAGTCTCTTATCAAATATATGGTTGCCAAATATTTTCTCCCATTGTGTGGGTTCCCTTTTTACTTTCTTGACAAACTCCTTTGAGGTGCAGAAGGCTTTAATTTTGAGGAAGTCCCATTTATCTATTAGTTCTTTTGCTGCTCTTGCTTTTGGTGTGATATTCGTGAAGCCATTTCCTATTACAAGGTCCTGTAGATGTTTCCCTACACTGCTTTCCAAGGTCTTTATGGTCTTGGCTCTTATATTTAGGTCTTTGATCCATCTTGAGTTGATCTTTGTATACCATACTGTTTTTACCACTCTAGGTAGGTATTATGATTTAAAGTCTGGAGATGAGGGTTCACTTTTCCTTTTTATGATGTTTCTGGCTATTCAGGACTCCTTACCCTTCCAAATAAATTTAATAATTGTGCTTTCAATTTTTTTAATTTAATGCTGGTGGAATTTTTAGCAGGATTGCATTAAACCTGTATATTAATTTGAGTAGAATTGGCACCTTAATGATATTTAGTTTTCCAATCTGTAAGCATGGAAATTTCTTCCAGTTATTTAGGACTTTTTTTTCCCCAAATTCTACTCAATTTATTCATTTTTTAAAAAGATATTACATTCAAAAATTATGAGGCCCCCATTCACCTCCACTGCCCCCACCCCACCACTCCCCCCACAGTAACACTCTCCCCCATCATCATGTCACATCCATTGCGTCTGGTGAGTACATCTCCGGGAATTGCTGCACCCCATGTCCCGTGTTCCACACCATAGCCCACACTTTCCCACGTTCCATCCAGTGGGCCATGGGAGGACATAGGACATCCAGCAATTGTCCCTGGGGCACCACCCAGGACAACTCCAAGTCCCGAGAATGGAATGCCTTCGTATCTCTTCTCTTCCTCCCATTCCCCACACCCAGCAGCCACCATGGACACTTTTTCCACATCAATGCCACATTTTCTCGATTATTAACCACAATAGTTCATGAATAGGATATCGTTAAGTCCACTCTGATCCTTACTGTATTCCTCCTTCCTGTGGACCTTGGCTTGGTTGTGTCCATTCCACATCTATGTCAAGTGGGGGTTTAGATTCCACATGGATATTGGATGCAATCCTCCTGCTTTCAGTTGTAGTCACTCTAGGCTCCATGGTGTGGTGGTTGACATTCTTCAACTCCATGTTAGCTGAGTGGGGTAAGTCATTTAGGACTTTTTTGATTTCCTTTAAACTGAGTTGCTGTTTTCTGAATATAAGTGCTTTACATCATTTGGTTAAGTTTATTCCTAACTGAGTTTTATCAGTCATATTTTATTTTTACCACTCTTTTGATACTTTTAGTTACTTTTATTGATATAATCTTTATTTCTAGACTTTCTTCCAGACCCCTCTTCTCCTGTCTTTTCAGGCTCTAGCAGACCCTTTAGTATTTCCTAAAAATCTGGTCTCTTGCTTAGAAATTCTCTCAGTTTTTGTTTATCTGTGAATATTATAATTTTGCCCTCATTTTTTAAAAACAGTCTTGCTGGATATAAGATTCTTGGGTGGAAGTTTTTCTCTTGTACTATCTTAAATATATCAGACCACTGTCTTCCTGCCTTCATGGTTTCTGGTGAGAAATCAGCACTTAATCTTATTGGATCTCCCTTATCTGTGATGCATTGCTTTTCTCTTGCTGCTCTCAGAATTCTCTCTTTGTCTTTGGCCTTTGACATTCTGATGAGTTGGTCTATTTGAATTATTTTGGATGGGAGAACGTTGTGCTTCTTGGGCATGGATATCTATGTCCTTCAATAGGGTTAGGCAATTTTCTGCCATTATTTCTTCAAATATTCCTTTTCCATTTTCTTCTCCCTCTGGAACACATATGAGATGTGTTTGCACACCTTTTGCTGTCATGTAGTTCCCTGAGACCTTGTTCAATTTTTTCCATTTTTTTCTTCATCTGTTCTTTTGTATGTTCACTTTCAGAGGCCACTTCTCCAAGTTCACCAATCCTTTCTTCTGCCTTCTCAAATCTGCTATTATATGATTCCAATATTTTTTTTTATTTCATTGATTGCACCTTTCATTCCCAAAAGATCTGCTATTTTCTATGTATGCTTTCAAATTCTTGTTTGTGCTCATCCAGTGTCTTCTTAATATCCTTAATCTCTTTAGCCATCTCATTGAATTTATGAAGGATATTTGTTTGAACACCTATAATTAGTTGTCTCAATACCTTTATTTCTGGAGGCTTATGTTGTTCCTTTAACTGGGCCATAGCTTCCTGTTTCTTGGTGTGTATTGTAATTTTTTATTGGTGTCTTTGCATCTGGCTTACTAGAGTATTTACTCTGGGTGCAGTTTTTCTCTTTAGTTTAGTGCTTCCTATCCTTTCTCCCTTGCTGGTTGTGCAGTAGGAGCCAAGCATGTAGTTGGTGCTGTAAACTGTGGGTGCTCAATCTGCTGTCATTGCACCAAGGACAAATGATGCTTCTTCCAACTTTCTCCTTTGCCAGTGGTAAGGACAGAGTCACAGCTATGTGGAATAATCCAAGTGCAGACCTAGACTGTAGTTGCCCAGAAAGACTGATGAAGCTTTATATCCCCTTCTCCCCTGCCTGGGGCAGGGATGGAGCTGGAGGTGTGGGTAGGAATCTATACACTGTTGGTTGCCAATGACCGCAGTTTCCCTGATAGACTTCTGATTTTCAGTCTATGCCAGCCAAGTTACCTGTATAGGCTGGTGCAGGGCTCCTCAGCCTCCTCTCTGCCTAATCTGAGTAAAAGAAACTGGTTCCTGCCCACACTGTGAGTTTCAGTCAGCCTGGCTTCCCCTCAGGTTGGGGGCAGAGCCAGAATGGTGGCTACTGGCCTCTGTCTGACTTGGGTTCCCAGGGTTATCTCTTAGCCAGCTGAGTCTACCAATCAGTAGCTGAAATTGGCAGCCAACTGTCTCCTGCTACCCTGTTTCTGGGAAATGGAGCTTCCAATTCCAGCTTCAGAACAGCTCCTGGGGTGGCTGGTGCCACCAGAGTAAGATAATCTCTGACCTCTGTGGCTTGGCCAGTAATTACCCCGAGAGGCTGGCGCAGGTCCTCACAGCTTCCTCCCTGCTCGAGGTGGCACTGGGACCTAGGCTAGAGCTGAAATATGATCTGGATGGAAAGAAGCTGATCCCCACCAGCACTGGCTTTCTCAGTCCGACCCGCTTTTACACATGACAAGCACAGAGTTAAGATGGCAGCTCCCGGCCTCTTTCCAACTTGGACAGGCTCAAACCTCACCTGTTCTCAGGATTATACTTTAGCTAGCTGAATTTACTCATCAGTAGCTGAAATTGGTGCCCAACCGTCTCTTCCTTCCCCATTTTGGGGAAGTGGAGCTTTCAACTCCAGCCGCAGAACAGCTCCCAAGATGGCTTGTGCCTCCAGTGGAAGATGGGCACCGGCCTCCGGGGCATGGAGTGCTCTTCTTACAAGTCTTCTCTGCAGATGGGCAGCCTCCTCCTTCCACTTCTTCAAGAACATTGCAGGATGCTCCTCCTGTCTCCTGGAGCCCCCAAACAGCTGCTTCAGCTAGCTTCAGGGAGCTCTGTTTGTTTTCTAACTGCCCTGTAGCAGAAGCTGACTCTAGGAGCTCTTTATTCTGCTGCTATCTTGCTGGTTCCCCCTCTTATATTTTTTAATGTAACATTTCTTTGTGATCTATATATCTTAAAGAAAAGACAATTAAAATAAATTTTAAAAAGAAAAAAATAAAGTTCATAAATGCCCTTATATTACAGTTAGCCCAGTGCTTGCTTGATCAAACAACTGGGCACAATTACCTGGTTGAATTTACACATTAGCCTAACCATTACACTTGTCATTAAGTCACTTTCCACATCACATTTTAAAAAATTACTATACATTTCTGATAAGTCTCATTATTTACTACAGAGACTACCAATCCTAGTGTTTGAAAATTTTTCTTGCTATTACAATTCTTTGAAAATTCCATATTAATTTGTGGGCCATTTTGTCAATTCCTGCAAAAATAATTGTTAGTTTGAAATGCATTCAAATCATAGATTGATTCAGGCAAGGTTGACCTCTTTACAATATATGCTCTGCCCATCTGCACATATAATCTACCCTTCTAAAAAATTAGCTATTCTTATGTCTATATCAATAAAGTTTTAAAAATTGCTATATTTTATTTCTAGCATCATTTCATTCAATTTATTCATGGGTGCTTTTTAAGTTTTGTCAATATTATTTGATATAATTTTATTTTGAAATAATATTTTCTAATTGGTGGCATACATTTTCTTTTTTTTTCATTTGTGTTCATTTTCTAATGCTATTGCAAGTCATTTAGTTATTGCAATGTTATAGATAAACTTTAGGCAAAACTAAATACTTTAGTGCAGTATCTCTGTGCTATTACTGGTGGAGATCTCATGTACCCAAGATCTGAAGGATATAGTTACAGCTTTTTGAGAGTACCATAGAGGAAAGCAGCCTATCCACAAAAACCTGGCAGAGGACAGAGGTGGAGGCAAGAAAATTAGTACTCTGATATCACTCTTCTTCTGTCCTACAGTCTCTTGCTTGTTGCTCTCATTGGATGGATACAAGCCAACCCTGATGTTAAAGAAGTTGTGAATGTTGTCCATACAGAATAGCCTTCTAGGTAATAGAAAAAAGGTAGAAAGAGATAGAGAGTAGTTGATTTGGTAGTAAACAGATCATATCCAGGACTTCCTTCTTTTAAGAACTTTACAAATAATAATTCTATCCTCACAAGAACCATATAAAAGAAATACTTTATAAATTCATTTTATAAATAAAGAAATTGAGATACAAACAAGTTAAGTAACTTTACTGAAGTCTCACAGTTAGTAAGTAGTAGAATTGGGATTTTAACCCTGGCCAACTGATTGTTAAATAAATACTGTTAAACATGCTCTCCTTATGTTTTATCTGGCAATAGTGAAATAACATTAATAAAACTAATAAATATTGCACTATTCTTAGATACCAGATGCAATTATGATTAAAATTAATTGATACTATATAATAATATGGGGAAAATTCACATATTTATGATATTCCATCTTCTAAATCATGGACTCTTGCTAGTTGTTTAGGTTTTCTTTAATATCTTATAATAAGCTTCATAATTATCTCTATAAAGTCCCTGTACAACTTGGGTTAGGTTTATTCTTCATTTTTTTTGCTTATTGTAAGTTAAAAAATAATTAAATGATTTATTTGTATGTAGATTGGGTCAACTTTGGTTTTTTTAACTTTTTATTGCAGTGACAACATATATACTACTCAAAATTTCCCATTTTAACCACTTTCAAGTGTATCATTCAGTAGTATTAATTATATTCACAATATTATGCCAATATATATTACCTACTCCTCTGGCCGCTGGCAACCTATAATATAATATCTGTCTCTATGAAATTTGTTTCCTTCAGGTATTCTTATAAGCAAGATCATATCATATTTGTCTTTTTGTACCTGGCTTATGTATACACTGCTACTTGGTTTTTGTTTATTAATTTCTACATCAAACAAACTTTCTAAATGCTCATTTCAATTCTGTAATTTAACTGTAACTACTTTTGTATTTCTATGTAAGCAATTATTATCTTCAATGAATAATGACAATTTTGTGTATTCCTTTCCAATCTTTATATTTTTTATTTGCTTTTCCTTATATTACTGCACTAGCCAACTTCTGTTATAATACTAAAACAAAAGTGGTTGTAGCAAGCATCTGTGTTTTAATTCTTACCTTAAAAGGAATATTTCTTTCATTTCACCATTGAGTTTGATGTTTGCTGTTAAAGAAGTTCCTTGATATACCAGTTTTGCTAGTAGATATTTTTAAAAATTAACAATTTTGCTTTTTATAGAAATCCATATGGATTTTCTTTCATTACATTACTGGATGGATTCTATTATTTATTTATCTAATGTTAAACCAACCTCGTATCCCAGTTAAACCCAGTTTAACCATATTTTATTATTTTTTATTATAATTATGTTTTTCACATAAAATTTTTTTTAATTATGTTTGTATCTTCAGGAAACTCAAAGCAGATGGGCGTTTGGTTGAAAATGAATCTTATTTTAGGAGGTACTGGGGATTACACCCAGGGCCTCATACATGGGAAGCAAGCTCTCAACCACGTGAGCTATTTCTGCTCTACAAAAATGAATTATTGAAAGAGTGCTCTTTAGTAAGAACCTGTAAAGGATTAAAGAAAGTAGAATGGGGAAAGAGACAACTCCAAACAAGGATGTGTCTCAGACATATTGCTTACTATACTACTCCAGAGATTTTCTGCCTTGAGACAAGGAAGCTGAGCATTCATCATCCCATTAGTTCAGTTACCTGCTTCCAGGAGTATGGCACATGTGATGGGTACATGTTATGAGGATCCAGCTGTACCATGACAGGATGGCTCTCCTTAGACAAGGTCAATTCTTCAGAGAAGATCAAGGCATTTCAGTAGGTGGAGGATGAGTACATATACAGATAAAAGGGATCTGGGCAGGAAACCAAAAGCAATGTCTACAGTTTGGTAATATTCTGCATAGGATATTTTTTGCATCTAGATCAGGGGTCTGAAAACTGTGGTTCATGACCAAATCCAGTCCACCACCTGTTTTGGTAAATAAAATTTTATTGCAACATAGCCATGCATCATTCATTTACATATTGTCTACAGTTGCTTTTGTGCTACAATGACAGAGTTGAGTATTTTGACTGTGGCCCACAAGGGCTAAATTATTTATCATCTGACCTTTTATGGAAACTTTGCAAATGCTTGACCTTGATTCATGATTGAGATTGGTCAGTTTATTTTTCAACTCTCTATTGTTTGTTTATTGTATGATAGTTTATAATCACTCATCTTGATTGTTATAATCAAGTGGACTGTTGTATATTTTTCTAGATCTTGGAATATTTTTAGTAAGTTGGCCAAATTTTTTGTAGAGCTCACTTGTAAAATTGCTGGGCATGAACTTTCTTTGGAGGAATATTTTAAATCACTGATTCAACTTTTTACCTGTTTAGCTGTTTAATAACCTTATTTAAGTCTTCTAAATCATTTTGTGGTAATATTGATAAATAATATTTTTATAAATATGTTTATGTGAGCTAAGTTTTTACCTTATATTGTAATGTGCAGGTTTTAATATTATTACATCAACATGTAGCTGTTTATTTCATCATTTAATTTTTATTTTCTGTAGCATTTTTAATATCCCCTTTCAATCCCAATATATTTTATTTTACCTTACTGTTTGTTTTATTGCCAGAATTTTGTCACTTTTATTAATCTTTTCAAACAACCAACATTGAGAATTGTTGATTTTCTTTATCAATTTCTAATTTAATGTGTGATCTTACCTGTATTATATTTTCCCCTTAATGCTTTAGATATATTCTATTATTTTTACAAACTGTTCAGTTGTTTGGTGTTGGGGACGATTGGTGAGGGCGTGCGCTAAGATCAGCGATGCCAATAGCATGGCCGCCGGAGCGGAGCCCATTTCCTGGTTCTTCTCCCTCCCTGCTCCTTTGTTCTCTGTTCCCGCCACTGCCTAGGCTAATACAGTAACGCGCAGGCGCAAGGCGCGAAATTGAAGTCTGTCCTCCACCCCAGCAACGGCAACAGCCAGTCCCTGGACCCTGCCACTTCCCCTAGTGACAGCAATAGCCAATCCCTAACCGCCATCCCTCCCACTACCCCTCCCCTTCCCAAGAGTATAAATGCTTTGTTCTCACAATAAAACTTTGCAGCTTGATCCTCACCCTGTCTCGCTGTCATTCCTCGCGTCTCCTGTCTCACCATTCTCCTCCGCGCGACCACGAGCCCCCGTTCCCTGCCCCGCTGGCCGGGGCATTCACAGTTTGGCTTATAAGTTTCATCGTTTTGTTTCCCAATATAAATGTTTTGATTTATAGTATTTTAAGCATCTTTAAAATCTGTCTTCTATCAATCTAGCTATCTATTCATCTATCTCTATCATCTATCATTCAAGTACAGTTTACTCATTGACCATGGTGTGTTTGAAATGTGTTTTATAGTTTACTAATATAAAGGGCTTTGTTAATTATCATTTGTTATTGATTTGTAACCTCATTACTTTTGTCAGAGTGTACATTGTTGATTGTAATTTATTAATATTTTTACTTGCTTCATGACAAAGTTCATGGTTATTAAACATTATTTCATGAATAATTGGATAAATTTGAGGTTTGCTGGTTTTCATCAGTTCTGGAAAATTCCAAACCATTAAATCTCTGATTGAAGTTCCAGAAGGAAAGAAGAGAGAAAATGAAGGTGAAACAATAGAGATATTAGACATTCTTATTCTATCTTCCATATCTTTTAGTCTCATATATATTTATTATCTCTTTGTACCCTACATTCATGATAATTTCTTCATATATAATCTCCAGTTATTAATTTTTTTCTCACCTCTGTTTAATCTGGTGTTTAGCTAATTTTGAGATTTTAAGCTTAACTAATATATATAATAGTTTATAATTTTTTAACATTTCTTTAGATTTTGGGGTGTTTTTTTTTTGCTTAGATATATTTTTAATAAATTTTTATTTTAAAAAGATATTTAGAGTACAAAAATATTACATAAAAATATAGGGTATTCCCATGTGTCCTACTCCCTAAACCTCTAATATTTAACCACATTAGCAACATCCTTCATTAGTGTGGTACATTTATTACAATTGATCAAAACATGTTGGAGCATTGCCACTAAGCATGAATTACAGCTTACATTGTAGTTTACACCCTTCACCACAATTTTCTGTTATGGCAAGCTATGTAATAATCTGTATCTGTTGCATTACCATTCAGGACAATTCCGAGGTGTCCAAAATGCTCCCAAATTTCACCTGTTTTACCTTCTCCCTGCCCTCACAACTTCCAGTGGCCACTGTCTCCACATCAATGATATAATTTCTTCCGTTGATAGAATCATAATAAGTCTATAGTAGAATAACAGTAAGTTAACTTTAGTCCAAAGTTTATTCCCCAATCCTGAGGATTCTGGGATGGCGATGCCCACTCCACCTCTAATTGAGAGGAGGCTTCAATCCCATGAGGCAGATGTATGGGACTCTCTTGATTGCAGTTGTAGACTTTTTTGGTTCTTTGGGATGGTTGTTGTCCATCCTCACCTCCTTGTTAGCTGTCCTTTGTAAGTCCAATGAACTGGAGAGTAGGTGTTGCAACTCTGCTGAGGCTCTGGGCCCAGCTGGCATATGGACAGCCCAAAGATTAAAAAGTCCCTCAGGCATACACCTAACAACTCCAGCACCACTTGTAGGTTCAAACAGATGGGACAGAAGAGGCCTGTGGAGAGAAGTCACATCTGAGTCCAACTCTGTCACACTTGGGAGCACAAACATCAAAGTAGGGCCCATTGGTGAGGCACCAAACTCCAGAGCTATCTGCAATAACCATAGGACCTGGGTGTCTCCAGAGCCCTAGTATTTGGTGTAGTATCTACTTTGGCAGTCTATGAGATCCTTCTGAGATGTGCATAAGACTTATCTCTGGGAT
The DNA here is from genome assembly GCF_030445035.2 of Dasypus novemcinctus. Taxonomy (NCBI): domain Eukaryota; kingdom Metazoa; phylum Chordata; class Mammalia; order Cingulata; family Dasypodidae; genus Dasypus; species Dasypus novemcinctus. Next base: position 39,404,394 of record NC_080704.1, read on the forward strand.
TACCTCTTAACTAACTTTGAAGTCTCTTAGCTATATATACTCATTTGTCTTTACTATTTTCCCCTTTATTCAAGGTCTTTTTCCCATTGTATTGCTCATTGGTGTTTGGTGGTAATCCCTCAGTGCCAGGGAGGTTCCTCCCTGGGGAGTCATGTCCCACACTGGGGGATGGTCATGAATTTATGCACTGAGCTTGGCTTAGAAAGAGGCCACATTTGAGCAACATGAAGGCTCTCAGGAGGTAACTTATGCACCCTACAGCACTAGGCTAAGTTGCAATTTCAAAAGCAGTAGCTTATAAGCATATTTGTCAATATCAAGGGTCCATCAATGGACCATCCTTCTTCATTAGTCATTATCCTACACTTGGGGAATTGTTGCTGTTCCATTAGAGAATGTGGCAGAGCTCCCCAGGATGTGAATTAAATATTCTTTCAGTAATTGTGTGAATCTCCACTCACTGTGACAATGCCCCATGAACATTTGAACACATTTGTGTACCTTATATGTATGCCCAGATGAACTTCCTCCCATGTATTCCCCATCACTGACACCCTACACCAATGATCCTCACCTGCCACTGTTGTAACCTTACTTCTGTAACCCAAAACTTCTTCAAAAATGAAGGCAAGAATATCGCCAAATACAGTTAATAGGAAACTAAATTAATAATAACAGGTTTAAACATAAGAGATAAAATACATAGTAATTTAGAAAACTAAAACTAAACTAAAATGTAAAAAATTGGGATATTAAAAATAATGAAAAATATTAAAATAATTTTTTATATTTTACCTTTTATTACTGTAATATCTGTTGTCCTGTATGTACTGTGACATTTTCTTCCATTTCTTCCCCAGTGTCTTACTATTTTTCATTTTGTCTTGAAAGAACTTTTAGGTCACAGTAAAGTCACATCCAGAGCACAGAGGCCCCCCATATACCCAATATCTCCCTTCCCCTCCTTCCTATATCAGTAACCTTTTTATATGTAGATGGTATATTTGTTATAACTGATGTACAAATATTGAAATATAGCCACAGATCATAGTCAAACGTTTTCATTATGGCCTACACTCTAGACCATACACTTTTATAAATTTTGGATGAGATTCAAAAATTCAAAAACTCCTGTATCCATCATTGCAAGATCATGCAGAACCCTTCCATTGCCCCTTAAATACCCCTTCTCCCATTTACTCTATTCCACCTTCCCCCTCCTTCAGGGCCCATGGTGACCACCAGGCTTCACTCTTTGAAGGACAAGATTCATAGTTACTTGCAACAACACTGAGGACTTGGCACAGTAGTTTGTCTTCCCTTATTAGGAACTGACTGTGCTCTCAAGACACCCACCCCTCTGTTTGAGAACATATCGGGGTGCCCCAGGATGGGAGCCCAACTCCTTTCCACTTGTTATGTGGGTCTCCACCCACTGATTTAACACACTATGACAAAATGATCACTTGCACATTCTCTAGAAGACTGCCCCCGGTGTGCCCTGTCCCAAATGCCCTCTCATCTCAAACCCTAAACTAGTAACCCTTCCTTGTCATATGGTAAAAAGAGCTTTCCCAACATTGTAGTTTCAACCACATACCTGCCAATCCCCAGTGTTCACTTGCTCCCCCCAATCCTACTCCAGTCCTATGGACCATCCAATTCACCCTCCCCACCCAACTCCCCTGTCAAACTTGCACCAGCCAACCCAATAGTTTTACTACACCCTTGTCATATCCCTTTACTGCATAACTACTCAATTCTACCTTATCATAGATTTCACCCTAATGGTGTTTGGTTCACAACCTTTTTATCCCTTTCTATTTCCTGTAAACCTGTCTTCCAGACTCTAGCTCTCTGAGTCTGCTTGATTTGGTTAATTTATTTCAGTGAGGTCGTGTAATATTTGTCCTTCAATACCTGGTGTGCTTCACTTAACACAACGTTCTCAAGATGTATCCACAGTATCCCATGTGTTAGTACTGTATTCCTTCTTACAGCTGTGTAATATTCCATTGTATGTTTTTACCACATTTTGTTTATCCATTCACCTGCCAATGGGCATTTGGGTGGATTACAACTTTTGGCAATAGTGAATAATGCCACAATAAACATCGGTGTACATATATCTGTTCATGTCCTTGCTTTGAATTCTTCTGGGATTATATCCAGCAGTTGAATTCCTGGATCATATGACAGATCTATACTTAGGATTTTGAGGAGCCACCAAACTGTCCTCCACAATCATTGGACTTTTCTACATTCCCACCAGCACTGGATGAGGATTCTCTTTCCTCTATATCCTCTCCAACACTTGTAGTCCATTTCTTTAATGACCACCAGTCTAATGGGTGTAATAAGATATCACATTGTGGTTTGGATTTGCATTTCCCTGATAGCTAGTCATGTTGAGCATATTTTCAAGTGCTTTTTAGCCATTTGTATATCTTCTTTGGAGATGTGCCTGTTCAAATCACTTGCCCATTTTTTAAAAGGGTTGTTTGTCTTTTTATTTTTGAGATACAGGATTTCTTCATATATGCTGGATATTAGCTCCTATCAGAAATATAGTTACCAAATGTTTCTCCCCCTGGGTAAGCTGTCTTTTTAGTTTCTTGACAAACTCCTTTGAGGTGCAAAAGTTTTTAATTTTAGGCGGTCCCATTTATCTATTTTTCATTTCACTGCTAATGCTCTGGGTGTGGCGTTCATGAAACCATTTCCTACAACAAGGTCCTATAGATGCTTCCCTATATTATCTTCCAAGATCTTTATGGTCTTGACTCTTATATTTAGATCTTTGGTCCATCTTGAGTTAATTTTTGTATAAGGTGTGAGATGGTGTTCTTCTCTCATTCTTTTGGATATGGATATCCAGTTTTCCAAGCACCATTTGTTGAAGAAGCCACTCTTTCTGAGTTGAGTGGACTTGGCATCCTTGTTGAATATCAGATGACTGTGTATGTGAGTATCTCTTTCAGAACTCTTTATTCAGTTACATTGGTTGGTATGGTTATCCTTGTGCTAATACCATGCAGTTTTGAGCACTGTAGCTTTGCAGTATGTTTTAAAGTATGGTAGTGTGATTCCCCCAATTTCATTTTTCTTTTTCAATATGTCTTTGGCTGTTTAGGGTCTCTTGCCCTTCCAAATAAATTTCATAGTTAGTTTTTCCAATTCAGTAAAAAAATATAATTGTTGTTGGGATTGCATTAAATCTGTTGACTAGTTTGGGTAGCATGGACATCTTAATGATGTTTAGCCTTTCCATCCATGGACAGGGAATAGTCTTCCATTTATTTGTCTTCTTTGTTTCCTTTGACAGTTTTGAGTAGTTTTCTGTGTGTTAAGTCATTTACATCTTTAATTAAATTTATCCCTAGGTATTTGATTCTTTTAGTTGCCATTGTAAATTGGATTCTTTTTCCTGATTTCCTCTGCAGATTGCTCATTACTGATGTACAGAAATGCTACTAATTTTTTTCACATTAATCATATATACTACCACTTTACTGAACTCTTTTATAAGCTCTAGAACCTTTGTTGTTGATTTCTCAGGGCTTCCTATGAATAGGATGATATCCTCAAATAGTGAAATTTTTACCTCTTCCTTTCCAATTTGGATGCCTTTTATATCTTTTTCTTGCCTAAGAGCTCAAGCAAGTACTTCTATCACAATGTTAAGTTAGAGCAGTGATAGTGGGCATCCTTGTCTTGTTAAAAGGAAAGCTTTTAAGGTTTCACTATTGTATATGATGTTAGCTGTGGGTTTTTCATATATATCCTTTATCATGTTGATGAAGTTTAATTCTATGCTATCCTTTGCACTGTTTTTTTTTTTAATCAGGAAAGCAAACTGTGTTTTGTCAAATATTTTTTCTTCATCTATAGAGATGACCATGTGAATTTTTTTCTTTTGATCTTTTCATGTGATATATTCATTGATTGATTTTCTTATGTTGAATCATCTTTATATAACAGGGATGAAATCCACTTGTTCTTGGTGTATAATTCATTTGATGTGTTGTTGAATATATTTGCAAGTATTTTATTGAGGATCTTAGCATCTACATTCATTAGAGAGATTGGTCTGTAATTTTCCTTTTTAGAGGCATCTTTGTTTGGCTTTTGTGTTATGTAATGTTGGCATCATAGAATGAGTTAGGCAATATTTCTTCTACTTCTATTCTTTGGAAGAGTTTAAACAGGATTGGTGTTAGTTCTTTACAGAGTGTTTGGTAGAGTTCACCTGTGATGCCTTTTGGTCCTGGGCTCTTCTTAGATGGGAGGCTTTTGATGACTAATTCAATCTCACCACTAGGGATTGTTTTGTTGTTTTCATTAATTTCTTCTTTCCTCAATATAGACTGCTTGTGTGTTTCTAGGAATTTTTCCATTTCCTCTAAATTATCATTCTTGTTGGCAAATAATTTTTCAAAGTATACTCTTATGATACTCTATTTCTGTTGGGTCAGTGGTGATATCCCCTTTTTCATTTCTTATTCTGTGTATTTGTGTCTTCTCTTTTTTCTTCTGTGTTAGTCTAACTAAGGGTTTGTCAATTTTATTGATCTTCTCAAAGACCCAGCTTTTGGTTTTATTTTTTCTAGAGTTTTAAAAATTTTCTCTTTCATTTAGTTCTGCTCTAGTCTTTATTTCCTTCTTTCTACTTCCTTTTGGGTTACTTTGTTGTTCTTTTTCTATTTCCTCTAGGTGTGCACTTAGTTTTTAAATTTTAGCTCTTCTCTTTTGATATGTGCATTTATAGCTATGAATTTCCCTCTCTATACTGCTTTTTGCTGCATCCCATAGATTTTGATATGTTTTATTGTCATTTACATTTGTTTTAAGGTAGTTACTGATTTCTTTTGTCATTTCCTCCTTGACACACTCTTTTTCTAAGAGTGTGTTGTTTAACTTCCATATCTTTGTGCCTAATCTGGTTCTCTGATCCTTACTGATTTCCAGCTTCATTCCATTTTGGTCAGAGAAATTACTTTGTATAATTTCAATCTTTCTGAATTCATTGAGAGTTTTCTGTGGCCTAGCATATGGTCTTCTGGGAGAATGATCCATATGCATTTGAGAAGACAGTATATCCTGCTTTTGTGGGTGCAGTGTTCTGTATATGTTTATTAGGCCCAGATCCCCTAATATATTATTCAAAGTCTTTGTTTCTTTATTGATTCTCTGTCGAGATGTTCTGTTCAATAGTGATAATGGTGTATTAAAGTTCCCCACTATGATTGTAGAGGAAACATCTCTTTCTCCACTTAGTTTTTCCAGTGTTTGCCTCAAGTAGTTTGAGGCACCCCAGTTAGGTGCATAAATGTTTATGATTATTCTTTCTTCTTGAAAGATTACCCCTTTATTTCATATATAGTGTCCTTTTTTGTCTCTTAAAATAAAGTAGTTTTCCATTTAAAGTCTATTTTCTCTGATATTAGCATAGCTACTCCTGCCTTCTTTTAGTTGTTGTTTGCCTGTAAAATTGCTTTCCAGGCATTCACTTTCAGCCTCCTTGAATACCTAGGTCTAAGGTGAGTTTCTTGTAGACAGCGTATAGATGGGCCATACTACCTTATCCATTCTGCCAATCTGTTTCTCTTGAGTGGTGAGTTTAATGCATTAATATTCAGTGTTATTATTTTCAAGGACTTATTTACATTAGCCGTATTTTCTTTGGGTTTATGTATGTCGTATGATGTTTTTATATCTCTTATTTCTTCTTTCACTTTCCTCCAAACTCCTTCTCTCCTGATTTTTTCCTTTCAATCTATAGCACTCTCTTTTGTATTTCTTAGAGGATGGGTTTCTTACTGGCATAATCTTTTATTTTCTGTTTATCTGTGAATATTTTGAATTCTCCATCATTTCTGGAATGCTTGCTTTGCTGGGTAAAGAATTCTTGGCTGGAAGGTTTTTTTTTCCCTTTCAGCAGCATTGTTATGTCATACCACTGCTTTCTTCCCTCCATGATTTCAGGTGAAAGATCAGAACTTAATCTCAATTAGCTTCCCTTGTATGTGATCAATCTCTTTTCTCTTGCCTCTTTCAGTATTCTCTCTTCATCTTGAGCATTGGAGAATTTGACATGTATATGTCTTGTCATCCACCTGTTAGGATTTTTACTGTTTGGGGTACACTGCATTTCCTGCACATGTTATCCATCTTCCTCTATAGGGTTTTGAAGTTTGCAGGTATTATTTCTTCCAACACTCCTTCTGTCCCCTTTCCCTTCTCTTCTCCCTCTGGGATGCCTATAATGCATATGTTTGAGGATTTTGTGGTGTTTTTCAGATCCCCCAGTCCCTGCTGGATTTTTTCTGTCTTTTTATCTATCTGTTCTACTATCTGTTTGATTTCAGATGTACTGTCTTCCACATCACTAATTCTTTCCTCTGCCTCTTCAAATCTGCTGTTATGTGTTTCCAGTGTATTTTTTATTTCTTGGATTGTGCCTTTCATCACCATCATGTCCATTATCTTTTTATGTATGTTCACAGTTTCTTCAGTATGTTCTCTCAGTGTCTTCTTAATATCCTTAATCTCTTCCTTCAGTTCATTAAGTTGGTTCATGATATTTGTTTGGACAACTCTGATTATTTGCTCCATGTTGTGCATCTCCTCCTGGTTTTTAGTTTGTACATTGGACTGGGCCATGCCTTCCTGTTTCTTAGTATGGTTTATAACTTTTTGTTGGTGTTTAGGCATCTCTTTATCTTGAAGGGTTTATTTAGTTGATTCATTTCTCTTTCTAGAATTTTATTTAGTTGCTGTTTTTGTGTGTTTGGTAAGTTTTCTCTTTGACACTTTGTTCCTCTTATTCTATTTCATTGCTGTTGCCTATGTTCCCTTGAAAGAAAAATATTATGTCCAGAGGAAAATTAAGAGTTAAGAAGAGAAAAAGGATAATAGTAACCATAATAGTAAAATGTGGAAGAGGAATCCTGTAAGACCTAGGAAAATGAATAATTAACTCAAGTAAGAAGTGCAGAGGAATAAGAATGAAAAAGTGAGGTACAAACACTGAAGTGAAAAACTAAGTAGAGAGAAATATTTGGAATGAATTAAAAGGCCAGAATGATAAGAAGAGAGGGAAAAATAAAAGACAATAAGAAAAAAGTTAAAAAAGAAAGAAAACAGAGAACAGAGGAGATAGAAATAAGAGCAAGAAAAATTGAAGACTGAACAAAGAGGCAGAATGTAAGTGCAAAACAGGAAGCAGAAGATAGGAAGATGAAGGAAGGAAAAGAAATAGCATAGGTATGTTGCCATATGAAAAACAGGGGAAACAAAGGAAGGGGGAAACACAGCAAAAAAGAAACAAGACAGCAGCACTTAATTTAAAAAATCAAAATGGAGGAATGAGGAATAAGGAGGGAAAAAGTTAAAAAAGGAAAAGAGAACAGAAAACACTCAAGCAAGCAATCAAACAAAAACTTAGGAAAAACAGCTTCCCCTCTTAGGCCCCTGAAGAAATTCTTGGGCTGCCCATGTTCATCCATCAATTACCCTGCAGCCTGCGCTCTGCAGGTTTTGAATCGGGTTTTAGCGAGTAAACTAAAGTTAAATTTAAATAAACTAAAGTTAAATTTAAAGAAAGGAAACTTATTTAAGAAAAAATAAGAGAACCAAGCTAATACAAAAATACTGTCTATGTGTTCCCTCTCCTAAAGTATCAGCGGGTGTTTGATAACCCAGTGGATCACTACTCTGAGAGCCGGGAATCAAGCCAGGGACCTCCTGTACTCAAAGCAGAGACTCCTCCACTGAGCTAAATTTTCTCTTGGGTCTGTTAGTTAGAGAGGTATCCAATCACTTTCCCTAGGGCAGGTTTGACTCTGCAGTTGGATAAATTCCTGCTGATTAGGAGTCTGTCTGTCCCTGCCCCCTTTCTATTCTTATTTGCTTTCGCTCCCAGGGCAGCAGGATGCAATAGCCTGTATGATCAGATCCCTGCCCCCCCCTCCCCCACCTATCCTGGTCAGGCTGAGTTCCCTTCTGAAATTCAATTGGGACCCTAGTATCTGAACTCACCACAGAGAAATGGCTCTCAACCCTTTTCCAGACCTCCTCCTCCTCCCAGGGGACTCTAACTAGGCCCCTAGAAGTTATTAAGCACTTCCTACTGCCTGCCTCCCTTAGAGATGTAGCAATTTTGATAGTTTTCAGCACCGGACCTGTCAGATTGTGTGACTCCCCCTCACCTAGCAAAAGTTCCTCTTTCCCAGGTCAGCTAGGTAAATCAGGCTGCCTAAGAAGATTCGCCTCTCCCCTCTTCCCTGGGACCACCTCTCGCCAGCTTGTTTGTCCCCTGAAGTTCAAAAGGGGTTCAGAGAACCAAACCCATAGAAAGGAAACTGCTCTCAGCCCTTCACCAGAACCTTCTTACTCCTGGAGAATGCTCCCTCCTGCTCAGTGGCTGGCGGGAATCGGGGGGTTCCCAGTGGGTTTTTGCCTTGAGGGTGGGTCTTAGCCACCTGCCATTTCCAGCTACTGGGACAAGAAACTCATGATTTTCCTTTGGGATTTTTATCTCTTTGTCCTGTTCCCTCCAGATCGATGCCCTGAAACCTCCTGTTCTGTGGATTTCCAAAACAGCTCACTTAGGAGGATCTTGCCCCTTCTCAGTGTTCAGTTATTTTTTTGCGAGTGAGGTTGTGAGTGCCCAATTAAACCAGTGCTATCTTGACTCCTATCTCTAGGGTTTTATTTTATTGTTGTTTTTTGTGTGTAGTAAGGCTTCACTTTGACAATTCATTCCTCTTATACTATTTTCCTGCTGTTGTATATGTTCCAATTATTTGTTTTGGCTTCTTCATCTCTCTGTCCGTCACTCTCTTGTATGTTGTAAAGCAGTGTCCTGGTCTGCTGTATCCAAAAGCAAGTCCCCAAGGCAAACTTTGGCTCTTTCACCGCTGTTTTAGTGAGAGCTGAGCCTTATCTGCCTAACCTGATGTCCTTGTTCTCTTGTTATTTGAATAGTTTCTTAATGTTATTTTCATTTTCTTCTTTCTATATTTGTAAATTAATTTTAAACATAATTATTTTCTGTTGTTTCTGATCATTATTCCTACATATGAAAATTTTGTGGTCTATTCTACCTTTCATTCAGACTTGGTCATGTTGGCCCATTTCTTTGTCTATTTTGTGAATTTTGACATATACAAATACTCCTTACTGCATTATATTTGTGTAAATATTCCTTAAGCTTGGATTGAAGGTCATTCATATGAGGATGATTTTTGTTTTCTTGGAGGTAGTTTGGAATTGAGCCTCAAATTCACCTGCTTAGGATCAGTGTGTGTTGAGGAATTACAAGGGGGAAAATTTTCCTCCTCCACCAAGCACAAGGTCAGGATGGACCTTCAGGTTTAAAACTTCCTTCCAACATTGCTTACCTCTCCATAGCACTTCCTCCAATTTATAATTGGCTTTTGGGGATTCATTGTTTTCTTCTCAGTGATGAATTTATTATTTTAATTGTTATTGTGCATTGTTCAACATGGTAATGGAAATAGAATTTCTGATTCACATGTTTAATAGATTGCTACGTTGATGTGGAGAAAGTGGCCATGGTAGTTCCTGATGGTTAGGGAGAGGGAAGAAGAGATATGATGTGGGGGCATTTTCAGGACTTGGAGTTGTCCTGGGTAGTACTGCAGGGACAGATGCTGGACATTGTATGTCCTGCTATGGCCCAGTGGGTGGACTGGGGGAGAGTGTAAACCACTATCCATGTGGTCAGCAGTGCTCCAAAATGTATTCACCAAATGCAATGAATGTCCCACAATGATGAAAGAGGTTGCTGATGTGGGAGGATTGAGGTGAGAGGATGGGGGGTATATGGGGACCTCATGTTTTTTTGAATATAACATCTTAAAAAAATAAAGAAGAAAAAAAGATAAAAAATAGATTGCTACATTCAGTTTGCCAGCATGTCATGTAGGATTTAACATTATAGTCCTAATGATAAATTATTACCATTTATTTCATTTATTATTTTTATCTTTTAATGGTTAGAATGTCAAAATTATTCTAATGCTATAAAATATATTGGGGAATATTTCCTTCTTTTTTTATTCTCTAGAACATAATTTTTTCTAGGTAGGGCTTCTAGTTTTGTGGAAGTGTCCTTTGCTTATGCCAGGGGTTTCATATAAGGGGATGGTTTTAACTTTAATATCGAACCTTGGGATTCCTCTATCAGATGTGTAATAAGAATTTGGACTTCCACTCATTTGTGGCTTAGTATTGTTTTTTTTTTTTCACCAAGTCAATTTTATTGATACATATTAATAAAGTATACAATTCATCCAAAGTGTACAATCATTGGTATTTGGTATAATCACATAGTTGTGCATTCATCAAGTCAATCATTATTAGAGCATTTTCATTATTTCAAATAATAATAAACAAAAAACAGACAAACCAACAAACAAGAAAATTCCTTACCTCCCAATCTCTATATACTTCCCAAGTATTGGGTTTTAATTTCTCAGAGAGCTTTTCATATATTCCGGACAAAAGACTGGGCAGATGACTCTTGTCCTTGCTTCCTCCCTGCAGCAATGACTTTAGTTTTTCCAGTCCTCTTTAATGGCCTTTATTTAGATACTGTGGTTCCAGCTTCCCACATCCAATTTCATACAAGCTTTAGACCACATCCCCTCTTCTTTTGCGGGTATTAAAATTCCAGTCTCATGCTACCATGGCCTGTTTTCATGCTTTTTACCATTGTGAAGCTCCACTGTGTCAACCTGTACATTTTACACTCTGGTTCTGACTTTCCTTTCTGTTTCTGGAAACTGGGCATATCCTGTTCTCTGTATAGAGCTAAGCTGTAAATTAAACACTTTTTTCCCCAGAATTTTCTTGTTCCTGGTTTGGAGTGGAGTCTGCGCCATCCATTATGTCATGTTACCAGAATCTGCCTTCTTTTGTTTTCTGCTAGTTGTAGTGAGAGTGTTGAAATGCTGCCTAACCACTTCATCAGTGATATGGGGAGGGGGGAATTAAATCATTTTATCTAATGCCATCACATGGAAGAATATCCTAAATCATTATAATATACAATTCTTTGAATTATGTCCTCAATAAATGTCAAAGTCCTTGAAATTTAAACTTTCTCTTTTCTGTCTTTTTGTCCATAATATCTGTTTTCTTAAATGCTGACATAATGCCCATGAATACAATGTTTATCACTTATATCATTTTCCTGATTGTTATATTTCATGTATCTCAGTCCAATGGAAATTTTAACACAAGGTTTCACTCCAATAATAACCTCATAAATCTGCTTGAAAAGTGAAGTGATTTCCATTGTAGTTGTTCTACCAATATAAATGACACTCCCAAAGGGATTGTTTGTTCTTCACTCACAAAATAGATTGATTGTATATATGCATATATGTATATATGTAAGTATACAAACATATGCTATGTATAATTATTTATAATTGATAAAAAGGATATCTTCCAATACTGATAAAATTATGCCAGTGGAAAATTGTCTGCATTATGGTGAGAGCTTTACCTCAGCTTGTGCTTACTAGTCTCCTACAGATAGTTTTGATCTCATTGTTTCAGGTCTAGGCTCTGATTTCTCACAAAAGGAATTTGGATGGTAGGATTTCCATATTCACTGACTTTCAAAGATGCTGATATATTTTTAAAAACACACTATTTACCCAGCATACATTCAGTAAGATTGTTTCATTAGAGCAAACACTGATATAAGGTATCTTTATTTAATTGATTAAATCTTGGCAAATATAACCTATGAGCTAATATTGGATACCAGCCAATTGTTTCAATAAATATTCCATAACCTATTGTTTATCAATGTTTAGGGGCAGTGAATATATCCATAAGAGAGGTACAGCTCATGGTTTTAGACACTTTAAGAATGACTCATGACTTTATGACTCTCTAGGTGACCTTTGCAAGGTAAATAAGAAGCACATAGAGCTTTAGATATCAAGTCAGTCTCAGTCTTCTATAAAAAACAGGTTATGTGGTACATTTCAAGTGTCAATGATGTATGTTCTTCCATATGAACTACATCTGGTGGGAGATGCATTAGTGGTAGAATACTAATAGATCTGGTATTCTTTGGAATACGTTTTGTTCTTTGTTGCATTTATAGAGGAATAAGGTCCACATTAAAGGAATTGATAGTTCCAGAGTACTCTGTTTTTGTCAGACTATATGTGACATGCTAGGTTCAGTTCTGGGTGCCACATTTTAGGAGGATTTTTGACAGACTGGAATGTGTTAAAAAGAAAGCTAAGCAGGAGGTTGAATGGATGACATATGAGGAAGTATTGAAAATTTTGGAAATGTTTGGCTTGGAAATCACAGCAAAAAAAAAGCACATAAGTATGGCCTTTCCAAATTGGAAGAGTTGCTAGTCACCAAATACAGTCATTGTAAAATACAAACTATGAGGTACAAGTATGGGGCTCTGATAGGAGCAAACAATGAATGAGAAGGGGATGTTTTTTTCAAGAAATACACAAAATAATTACACTGCATGTTATAAATGTCTAACTTCAACAAAAACTAAACCTTGAAAAGCTATGGGTAATCATATAAGGAAGAGAGTATCAGAAATATATTTTAAATTGCTTAATATTTCAGAACTATAGGCAAAAAATTCAAGGCACAAGATGTATTTTCAAAAACGATATAGCGAAGATTTTCTGATGATTATCTTAGTTAGTTTTATGGAGATCTTCCTCTGAGTTAGGACCTCATGGAATCATCAAAACAATCCTCCTAGTTAATACTATTATTGAATTTTCACAGATGAGGAATCTGAGTTACAGGAAAATTGTCCAAGGTCACAAAGCTAGCGAGTAACAGAATCATATTTTGAATACAGTCTAGCTCCAGAAACCATTCTCTTAAGCGTTAAGTTATACTGCTTCCCTAGTTAGATTATCAATCCTCATCCTGGGAAGTTTTCTTGCACAGTCTCCATGGTCATCAGTCATAGGTGATACAGCCCAGACTGAGAGGGTATTATACATGGCTTTTGAGAAATTTTTGATGATTTTGAGTCTATGATGCTGCTGAGACAAAATTATGGGCAACCAGTAGTTGTGATGGTTAGAATAATATACCCAAGGAAAATCTGTTCTTAAACCTATCTATTCCTGCATTGTGAACCCATTGTAAATAGGACCTTTTGATAATGCTACTTCAGATAAAGTATCCCACTTCAAACAGGATTAGCCTTGTTTCTACTACTAGGGTCTTTTATAAGTGGTCCAGACATAGGAATAGAAAGCCACAGGAAACAAGAAGCTGAACATCAATGGAACCTGGAAGTGAAGGGAGAGACCAGGAGATCCTGTTAAGTAACAAGCTAAGGGCCAAGGATTGCCAGCAACCAGCCCAGAACTCTATAGTCTTCAGGACGAAAGTATCATCCTAATGATGCCTTGATTTGGACTTTTTCCAAGACTCGAACCATGAGTGAATAAATTCCCATGGTTTAATCTGACCCATTTCATGGTATTTGCTTGAGCAGCCTAGGAAACTAAAACAGTAGTCAAAAAGTTCATTAGCTAAGAATAACTCACTGGATCTTTATTTTAAGTCAGATGAAGAAACTCTATTTTTATTTGAAATTAGAAAAGCTATTCCTATACCTCTACTGTTTGCTGATTGATTTTTTAAATCTTCTGAACAGCATAGCCTTTCCTTTGCTCAATGAAAATACCAGCTGTCTCATTATTCTACTCCAGGAGACTGTTGCTGTTGCTACTCATCAAAGATGTGTGTTCTTTATTACAGTTTTCCCTACTCCTCCATGCTTTGATTAAGGTCTACAAACATCAGTTTCTCAGAAAGACTCCTGACATTTATCTCTTAAAGGAATATCTTTGAACTTCATTGAGCTTCATTGCAGCAAAACTTATGTACATATTGGTGGACTAGCAATCTTCCAGTGGCAAACTACTGAAGGTCTTTAGTTTTAAAATAATACCATATTTTGGCTCCTTGGTAAAATTTATAAAAATACTCCATGTGAGAGGTAACAATGGATGCTCCATGTCTCACTTGCAGAAAATATGCTACATCGTTGCACAAGAAGTTCACTGGTTTGTAGTGAAGCTTGTAATTTTGTTGCCATATTCATCTTCTCCTTTATACTCACTCACAACTGAAAAACTTGCTTTCCATTTCATTGAATATGGGTGATCATTTCCACAGGCTCCCACCACTAGTACCTGTACCTGCACTACTGCTGTCCCTAGTCACTTGGAACTGACTGTTCCCCCAGGAAAGGCTAATCCTGCCACTTGTGCATTAGATCTAATCACTTTTTGCCTATTCTAGGACCTTTCTCCAGTAAACTCTCCCTTTCCTGTATCACAAATATATTTACTGAGATAGGATAGTCTTAGGGAGGAAAAAGTTTGGCAGAGGGTGAAATCAACAATTCTCCTTTGCAATGACCTTTGAGATGCCTATCCAATATCCAAGAAGAAACATCAAATGGGTATGTGTAAATAACTCTAGTGTACCAGACAGAGCTCAAGCATAGGCGAGTAATTTTGGAGTTCAAAAGCACATAAATGATATTCAGAGCTATGATACATGACTAGCTAGGTAGAGAACACCAGAGGGCCACAGATTGTGTCCTTGGGCCCTCATAAAAGAGCCAACAAAGTAGATCGAGTATGAATGGTCCATGAGGCAGGAAGAAGTGTAATGTCAGATAAGGACAGTGTTTCAAGGAGGAGTGGTCAAACATGCTGAATGTTGCTGAGAAATATATAACAAAAATTGGATTTACCAACAAAGAGGTCCTCTTCCTTTGAACAACTGAATAACAGAGGTAGTAGAGGAAAAAGTTCCATTTTTTTTTCCAAAAAGTTTTACTGTGAACAGATAAAGAAAAATCTGTGGTTAGGGGAAAGCCAAGAAATGAGTGTGTTTGGAGATCTTACAGAACCAATGAAAAGAGTTTAGCTGTACATTATATTCAGATGGCAAACCTAGATAACAAAGTTAAAGATAATACTGAAAAGAAAAGGCTAAAAAATAATGAAGAAAGGTAAATAGTACTCTAGATCAGTCAGCCACTATAAAATTGACAGAATCTTTCAAGAATATGAAAAGAGATGAGTGCTGAGTAATATTCCCTGTAGTAGGTAGAGACTGACTGGTTTTCTTCAAGGAAAATCAATATTATTGACACCTCTAAAATCAATCCTTAGCACACCTGTTACTAAGAAATATTACGTCCTTTAATTTAACTTTGGGAAAGAATATATACCTTTTTATATCAGACATCTGTTTCTAATAAAAAAAATACCCTGGGAGTTTATCATGAAAAATTCATATAATGGATTCTTCCATCACTGTTTTCTTTAATGGAATTCCAGGTAAAGAAATTAAATTACCCCTGATACATATATAAGACTACAAAACTGGCAATAATCATCCCAGACTACTTAATTTACTGTCTTCATTTTATTACAACCTGCAACAATTTGCTGACAAAAATAAGAATTTTCCTTACTACAAGGCTAAAAATTAAAGCCGTATCAGACATTATGGGAAAAAATTAAAAGCAGACTCCAAATTTAGATGTTAAAGTTTAATTTTATCCAAGTTTCGTTCATTATAAGCTTTGATATAACTATGAGGAATTTATACTGCTTCTACTGTTAATCAACATTGAAAACCAACAATGATGATTATTATTGTGTGAAGGACCATTCTCACACATAATAATCAATAAATATCTGTAATAATATTTCAAAAGAACTATTTAGTGCTTATTGTAAGATATTTGATATTCACGTATTAGGAAACACTATCATTTGTTGCAAGTAAGTTTCCCTTACTATATAGTGAGCTATTTAGGCTAATCTAAATATTAGGTAACATTTGTTTTGAATATAAAAGTAGTTGAGTGAAATCTATTTTCTACTCAAAATTGGGGAGTCCACTGGGTTAAATTAAATAGTGAAGGATTAAAGTTCATTAGTGAGATATATAAAAATGTAACTAAGAGAGTCAGGATTGCCCCAAACCTGATATTCCTGTTTTCCTTATTTTCTATTTTCCACCTAGTGATCTAACTTGGAAATTGGGGTGTGTGTAAGAGCTTCAGCCGCCTTTCCTATCCTCACCTATCCTTTCCCATCCTCACCTCTAGAGCATTTATGAGGGTATTGCATACTCCTTCATCATATACTGATTACACCAGAATGTCCAGGAATATAAATCTTAGAACATCAGCCTGGCCCTTGTGGGCATTTAAGATGAATGTCTGTGAGAAGAATATTGTTTCTTTTGAAAATATTAATTTTAGAAGATGGCTGTCCATCCTTTGGGGTAATATCAACAATTGCTTGAGTTGTGCTTGCTTATAATTCCTTTTTAATGGTGACATGAAAGCAAGTGAGTATACTTGCAAGTAATTTCTACTATATAGATAGATATATTATTACAAAATACTTTTTCTGTTCTAATTTCCTCTAGGAATTGAGAAAGCAGAGTGCTACACTTTTCATATTTCCATTTAAAGTTCTGGAGCTTGAAATTGATTATTGGTACAAATATCAAAAAGTAGGGTTATTTTTGGGTAATTGTTCTTATTTTTCTTTTTAATGTTCTTAGTTTTGGAAAATCATGATGTTTCTTTTTGCCTCAGTTGCCTCATCTATAAAATGGAGATAGCACACCCATTTCAACTACATCTCAGGGTTGTTGTGAAGCTCAAACAAATTAATTTATGAAAAGGTGATTGATAAACTATAAAGCATTAAAATATAAGGTCCTTTTAATATTAACACTAGATGTTGTTTATCCCCCTCTATTCTACAAATTGCTTTTATATGCTAAAATCTTACAAAAGTGATTAATCAGATGTCCTAAAATTTACACTGTCATATCCATTTCATTATTGTGAGGCAAGTGAGGTTCCATAGAAGAAATTCAGGGTCATTGAATTTTATAAAGGTGAGAACTCATTGCAGAAGAATCATAAATATTAAACAACCACAGAAGGTATTTGGAAATATCCCCTGAAATACCCCTTAGCATGCTTTGAATAATTAATAAATTTAAAAAATTCTGACAGTGATGTGAGTCCCATTCTTGCCTTTCAGAGCCTTTGGGGATCCCAGAGGAAAATGAATACTATACTGAAAGAAATATCCTCTTTCATATAAAACTGAAAATACCTCATGCAGCTTCCAATAAGCCATCACTTTGTAAGGTAGAATATTCCATTTTTGCCCCCAGATAAGGTAAATAGGAACTTGAATCTGCAGAAAAAGGAAATGCAACCATGGAACACTTAACCCATCACCCATTTATGCAGGAAAACACATCACAGTACCCTCTCAATGAGGTAAGTTATCTTCTAAGGAAAGATTTTCACTTCTAGGAATGAGGATGACTTTCTCATCCAAAAGGATCTACTTACTTTTCTCTGATCAAAAAGTTTCCCATTTCCTTCCCTTCCCTCCACAAATAGCTATCACTTATATATCAATGTATATGTCATTTGGTTATTGCAAAGTAGTAAATAATGCCAAATTTGACAAACAGGACAAAAAGAAAGGGTTCCAAAGGAGGAAATAGCCCTTTCTAAAGTGAAGAAAGTGACTAGAGTGGATGCGGAAAAGCTTGAAAACTCTAGTAAGTGACAAGTGAATTATGCATCTTAGAAATGTCATGATCATCCATTTTAAATTCTTGCCTTTTACCCTCTGAATTCTTATTATCCAGTATTATAGATAAGAAAATTTAACTAATGTATAGTTAGAGTTCCAAAGACACAAATTAAGTGGTGGAATGTCAAGTGATGGAGAAACCAGCACTTGGTGTTTAGGAAGAGCCTCAATTCGATAGTAAGAGATATGCAATAATGTCTCAAATAACTAAGGTGCATTTACAGTTTTCCTCCCCTGGGCAAAACTCCCCCTTCACAGATCCTAATGCTTTATGGGACACATACCAGGAACTTTGCACATGTATGTTATCGGTCCCTTTTCAAATAGTTTTGAAGTTTCTTCCTTATGATTTATACAATTCTATACCACCCTTTCCCTTTCTTCTGTTAAATATTAGGACTTTCCTCTCTTGGTTGAGCCTCAGGAGGGATCTACTCCACTGCAGCTCACAAGGCAATTGCTGGAATGAGTCTCTGGCCATCCTTCCATGTGAAATAAAACCTGTAATTTTAGTGTGTTATTGACTGGAATGTGGTGGTTCCAAGCCTCTGGCTGGAGCATTGATCTCTCCTTCCTTGGTGCAATTTCTTTTCTTAATAAACTTTTTATTTTGCAACAAATTCATTTTTACAGAAAAAAGAGAGGACAGGTAGTTCCCACATATTCTTCATCCAGTTTCCCCTAATGTTAATATCTTATAAATCATAATTTGCCAACACTAAGAAAGTAACATTAATATATTGCTATTACCTAAACAATTCAGATTTCACCAGTTTTTCCTCTAATGTCCTTTTTTTCTGTTACAGGATCAGAGGGATTCTTTTAAAATATAAGTTGCCTGGTATGTCCCAAAACTCAAGTGTGGCTTCATGGATGTTTAATTTATTATTTGGGTTATAGTCCAATACATCCTTACTTCTTTTGTTGCTCAGGTTATTCCAACTTTGGCTTTGGGAGCTCTTTCAGGTTGGCTCCTGTGTCCCTTTGACCCGCCCCCACATAGTTTTGTTTTATAAGCACTTCCTTACTTTCTGGTACTACGAGATGCTCCAGAGTCCTGATTCTCTTATTCCTTTTATTGGAGATTTGTGGCTCTGAGTTTGCTCATTGCTACTGGGCTGTGATCATTTGTAAGCTCTTTCTGTGACTAGAACAAGGAAATATATGTATGTATACTAATTTATGTATGCACACATATCTATAATTATTTCTGTATCTTTCCATCAATATCCACATTAAGCTAAACATGAGTTAGCACAGATGTTTCTGACTCCACTCCAGTACCGCATGGTTCATTCTAGCCTTTCTTCCCCCTTGCTTATCTGTACCTTCCCTCTCCAACAGTGAAAAACTTGGTGCCCACCATCTGCCATCCATTTGCACATTTGTTCAATCCAAGTTTACATGGAAAGGGAGCTTCAGAATTGTTAACATGTACCTCCATGAGAAACTATTTTACTAACTAGAGTACCGTATTTATATACCATTCTTTTGTCTTTAATATTACAGTTTCTAGTCACAACACCTTTTTCCACAGTTACTTAGGTCAGCACCTTTTTTTCCCTAACAGCTTCAGTGAAGTGCCATACCTTTGTAATATAGTCAGGTGTTGTTTTTTGTCACAGACTGAATTCCATCCTGGTATCCCCCAACCTCCTGGTTTATTTTTTCAAAATATGCATATATTAAAGTTCATGGTGCTGTGGATTTTCTACAAATGCATAGCATTGTATATCCACCAGTACAGTACCATATAGATAGTTTCAGAACCCTAAAAAAATCCCCTGTGTTTATGTTACACAAACATTCCCCTCTTCCCAAAACCCTGGAACCACTGATTGAATTTTTGTCCTTATAGTTTTGCCTTTTTCTAGTATGCTCTAAGAATGGAATCATATAGGAGGTGGCCTTTTCAGTCTGGCCTATTTCACTTAGTAAAATGCTTCTAAGAGTCATCCATGTTGGCGGGTGAATTAATGGCTCATAACTATTTATCACAAAATGGTAAGAATGTACTACAGTTTGTTTATCTATTGTCTGACTAAAGGACATCTTGTTTACTTCCATTTTTTGTGATGATGAATAAAGCTACTATAAATGTTCTTGCATAGGTTTTTGTGTGAAATCAAGTTTTCAAACCAGTTAGGTAAATAACTAGGAGCATGACTACTGGATTGCATATTAAGATTATGGGATTTTGACACTTTTTAAAATTTTTAAATGAGATTTAAATTAGATTACATAAATGTTACATCAAAAATATTTGAGATTTCCATATACCCCACCTCCCCCCACACACACCTTCTCCCATTAACAACAGCTTTCATTACTGTGGTACATTTGTTACAATTGATGAACATATATTGAAGTACTGCTACTAACCATGGTCTATAGTATACATTATGTTTTACACTTTGCACCACACAATTTTATAGGTTTTGACAAAATGCATAATGACTTGATTCTGTCATTGCAATGCCATGCAGAATAATTCCAAAGTCACAAAAATGCCCCATGTTATACATATCCTTCCCTCTCCCTCCCTGCAGAACCTCTCTGGTGACCACAGTCTTTATATCAGTGTTACAAGTTCTTCCATTATTAGAGTAATAATACATCTACTTTAGTCTATAGCTGCAATTCCCCCTTGTGTTTGTTCGTTCCTCTATCTTGAGGATTTGGGGATAGTGATGCCCTCTCTGTTTCCGATTGAGAGAGGGCTTAGATCCCATGGAGCAGATGGTTAGAACTGTCTTGTTTGCAGTTGTATTATATTTACTCTCTGTTTTGGGGGATGAGTGTTGTCTGTCATCATCCTTTTGTTAGCTATTCTGGGTGAGTCCAATGAACTGGAGAGTAGGTGTTGACTGCAACTCTGTTGAGGCTAAGGGCTCACCTGGTGTTTGAACAGCCAGAAGATTTAAGTCCTTGGGACTATATTTAATGTGTATAGTGCTAATTATAGGTGCAAATAAATGGGGCAGAAGAACCTTTTGTAGGAAAATTATAAATGAGTCTAACTCTGCTACACTGGGAAGATGGATTTGTGTATACTCTAGGTAAGGCCCATTGATGGGGTGCCGATTTCCTGGGGTTGTCTGCTCTGTCTATAGTGTCTAGATGCTTCTAGACCCCCCAGGAGTGCTGCTGCTTTAGGTACAGTTTACTGTAGCAGTCAGTGAGATCCTCCTGAGACGTACATAAGTGTAACCTCTGTAATGACCTCCCAACTCACTTTGAAATCTCTTAGCCATAAAACTCATTTGTATTTAATATTTACCCCCTTTGGTCTGGGTCTTTCTCCAAAAGCATCATTAGTTGAGACTTGCTATTAATCTCTTGGTGCCAGGGAGTTTCATCCCCAGGAGTTGTGTCCCATTTTGTGGGGAAGGCAGTGAATATATATGCTGAATTTGGTTTAGAGAGAGGTCACATTTAAGCAACAAGGAGCTTTCAGGAGGTAATATATATTACCAGGCCAAGTTTCAAATTCACAATAAAAAAGATCCATAAGTATGAGCATCTGTATGAAGTCCTGGTGCATTTTTTCCCCCTCCTTTGCTGGGCAATGCTGATGTACTCCAGAGATTCTCACCACACTATGAAATGTAGCAGGACTCCCCAGGATGGACATTCAATATTCTGTCAGTTATTGTGTGGGTCTTCACCCACTGAGACAAAATCATATGACAATATGAACACACTTACACCCCATAGAGGCATGCCCCAGGTGTACCCCTCCACTCATATGCCCCACCACCAATATCCTGGACCAGTAATCTTCTCTTACCACAGTTGCAACTCCTCTGCAACCCAAAACCTCCCCCAAAACAAAGTCAACAAAAAATAACAGTAATAAAAATTTAAAAATTAATAAAAAATAAAAAATTCCATTGCATCTTTCACTAGTGTAAGATCTGTTATCTTTTATGTATATTGACAATTTCTTCTGTATGTTTCCCCAGTGTCTTATTCCTTTTTCACTTTATTTTCAAAGAAGTTTTAGGTAATGGAAAAGTCATATAGAAAATACAGGGGATTCCCATATACTCCATTCCCTCCCCGCTCACATTCTTCCCTATTAATAATATCTTACATGAATATGGTGCATTTGCTACAATTGACGAACAAATATTGAAGCATTGCCACTAACCATGGCTGATGATTTACATTATGGTTCACATTCTGTACAATACATGTGTAAAGTTCTAACAAAATGCATAATGCAAAATGCAAGATCAAGCAGAACAATTCCAATGTCCTAAAATGCCCCATGATCCATCCATTCTTTCCTCTTCCTCCTCTTGGAACCCATGGTAACCACTAGGTTGCAATTTTTTAAGATTAAGGTTTATAGTTTCATGCATTACTATTGATGACTTGGCATATCAGTCTTTCTTCTTTTATTAGGCACTACCTATGTTTTCGAGAGACTCTTGCCCCTCTATTTGAGAACATAGCAGCACTCCCCAAGATGGGAGGTTTTTATTTTCTTGTTTATTGTGTGGATCTCCACCCACTGAAATAACACCCTATGACAAAAAGAACACTTTCCTATTCTATGACACATGCCCCAGATGCACCTTTTCCCACATATCTCCACATCCCCAATGCCCTGCACCAATAACCCTCCCCGGCCGTATGTGCTAAAAGAACATTCTGATCATTGTAACCACAGGCATACAGGTCCCCAGACATCACCTGTTCCTTCCTCCAGCCCTCCTCCCAGTTTCATGGATAGTCCATCCCATCCACCCCATACCGCTAACCGTAACATTCCAGCACCATCGACACCACTCACTTCCCTGCACCACTATCATCCCCATGTGCAGCCAAACCACCCTGTATACCTTGTGATAGGTTTTGTTCGTATTGAGCTTTGGCTTACCACATTTTACTCCTTTTCTGTCTCCTGATAAGTCATCTTCTAGACTCTAGCTCTGTGAGTCTGCTTAATTTGTTTAGGTCATATCAGTGAGGTTATGCAATATTTATTCTATAGTGACTGGCTTATGTCCCTCAACATAAAGTTTTCAAGATTCCTCCATGTTGTCCTGTGTGTTAATACTTCTTACAGTTGAGTAATAGCCCATTGTGTGAATATACTACAATTTGCTTACCCATTCATCTGTTGATAGATTCTTGGGTTGTTTCCAACTTTTAGCAGTAGTGAATAATGTCGATATGAACATTGGTGCGCATATATCTGTTCATGTCCCTGTTTTCAATTCTTCTGGGTATATTCCCAGCAGTGGGATTGCTGCATCATATGGCAGTTCTATAGTTAGCTTCCTGAGGAACTGCCAAACTGTGTTCCATAATGACAGCACCATTCTACATTCCCAACAGCAGTGGATGAGTGTTCCCTTTCCTCCATATCCTTTCCAATACTTGTAGTTCTCAATTTTTAAAATAGCTGCCAGTCTAATAGGTGTAAGATGATATCTCACTCTCATTGTAGTTTTGATTTTCATTTCCCTAATAGCTAGTGATCTTGAGCAGTTTTTCATGTGTTTTTTAGCCATTTGTATTTCCTCTTTGGAAAAGTGTCTATTCAAATATTTTGCCCATTTTTAAAATGAGTTGTTTGCCTTTTTATTTTTGAGATGTTGTATTTCTTTATAAATCCTGGATATTAGGCCCCTATCAGATAAATGGTTACCAAATATTTTATTCAATTTAGTAGGCTACCTTTACATTTTCTTGACAAACACCTTAGAAGTGCAAAAGTTTGTAATTTTGAGGAGGTCTCATTAACTATTTTTTATTTTGTTGTTCATGCTTAGGGTGTGACATTTAGAAAACCATTTCATATTACAATATCTCATAAATACTTCCCTACAGTATCTTCTAGGAGCCTTATGGTCTTGACTCTTATATTCAGATCTTTGACTCTTCGTGAGCTTTTTTTTTTGTATAGGGCATGAGATGGTGATGCTCTTGCATTCTTTTGGATATGGATATCCAGTTCTCCCAGCACCATTTTTTGAAGGGGTCATTCTCTCCCAGTTGAGTGGGCTTGGTGGCCTTGTCAAATATCAGTTCACTGTATATGTAAGGTTCAATAGCAGAACTCTCAGTTTGGTTCCATTTGTCAGTATGTCTTCCCTTGTGTCAAAACCATGCAATTTTGACCACTGCACCCTTGTAGTATGCTTTCAAGTCATGTAGTGTGATTCCTCCAATTTCATTTTTCTTTTTCAATATATTTTGACTACTAGGGGCCCCTTGTCCTTCCAAATAAATTTCTTAATTATCTTTTCCAATCCAGTAAAAGATGGTGTGGTAATTTTTATTGGAATTGTGTTAAATCTGTAAATAAGTTTGGATAGGACAGACATCTTAGTGATGTTTAGTCTTCCAATCCATGAAGATGGAATAGTCTTTCATTTGTTTAGGTCTTCTTTGATTTCCTTTAACAGTGTTGTGCAGTTTCTTGTGTACAAGTCCTTTACATATTAAGTTTATTCCTAGATTTTTTATTTATTATTTGTTATTTTAAATAGAATTTTTTCTTGATTTCCTCCTCAGATTGCTCATTATTGGTGTACAGAAACGCTACTGATTTTTGTATGTTAATCCTATATCATGCTACTTTACTGAGCTCATTTATCAGTTCTAGAAGCTTTGTTTCAGATTTTTCAGGGCTTTCTATGTATAGGATCATGTCATCTGCAAATAGTGAAATTTTAACTTCTTTTCCAATTTCAATGCCTTTTATATATTTTTCTTGTCTAAGTGCTCAAGCAAGTACTTCTAACACAATGTATTTCTATACATAGAAAGCCCTGAAAAATCTTCCTTTTTAATGTAAATATTTTGGACTGTAAATTTCCATTTAAGCACTGCTTTCACCAAGTCACATAAATTTTGATGTGTTGTGTTCTTTTTTTAATTCATCTTAAGATATTTGGTGATTTCCATTTGGACTTCTTCATTGACCCATTGATTAAAAGTGTGTTATTTAGAGAACAAGCAAGATGGTGGCAGAGTAAGTGGCTCCTAGATTCAGCTCCTGCTACAGGGCAGTTGGTAAACAAACAGAGCTCTCTGGAGCTAGCTGAAGCATCTGGTTGGGGGCTCCAGGAGACCAAGAGAGCATCTTGCAACATCCTTGAAGGAATGGAAGGAGTAGGCTACCCATCTGCAGAGAAGACTCATAAGTAGAGGCTTTATTCCCTGGAAACTGGAGCCCATCCTCCACTAGAGACACAAGGCACCTTGGGAGCTGTTCCGTGGCTGGAGTTGAAAGCTCCACTTCCCCAAAATGGGGGTGAAAGAGAAAGTTGGGCACCGATTTCAGCTATGATGAAGAAAATCAGTGAGCTACAGTATGATTCTCAGAACAGATAAGGTTTGAGCCTGTCCAGGTCAGAAAGAGGCTGGGAGCTGCCATCTTAACTCCATGCCTGGTACAAGGGGAGGCGGGGCAGACTGAGGATCCCAGGGCTGGTGTGGACAAGCTTCTTCCCATCCAGATCATATTGCAAGTCTAGCCTAGGCCCCAGTGCCACCTCCAGCAGGGAGGAAGCTGCAGGGACCTGCACTAGCCTCTCCGGGAAATTGCCAGCCAAGCCACGGAGGCTGGTGATTATCCTACTCAGGCAGCACAAGCTGCCCCAGGAGCTGTTCTGTGAAGGAAATTGGAAGCTCCATTTCCCAGAAACAGGGGAGCAGGGGATGGTTGGCTGCCTATTTCAGCTGCTGATTGGGAGACTTGGCTGGCTAAGAGATGACCCTGGGAACAGCTGGGGTGAGAACCAGCCCAAGTTAGAAAGAGGCCAGTGGCCACCATTCTGACTCTGCCCCCAGCCTGAGGGGAAGTCTGGCTGACAGTTTCTTTCATGCAGATCAGCCTGCAGCCCACCTAGGCTTCAGCCCTGCCTCTGGCAGGGAGGAGGCTGAGGAGCCCTGCACCAGCCTATATAGGTAACTGCTGGGAAATTTGACTGGCATAGAATGAAAATCAGAAGTCTACCAGAGCAACTGTGGTCATCTTAGGACCCGCACTGCATAGATTGCTGCCCGCATCTGCAGCTCCATCTCTGCCCCAGGTAGGGGAGAAAGGGATGTGAAGCTCTATCAGTCTCTCTGGGCAACTACAGTCTAGGCCTGAATGACTTGGGTTATTCCACATAGCTGTGACTCTGTCCCTACCCCTGGCAAAGGAGAAAGTTGGAAGAAGATTCATTGGTTCCTGGCACAATCAGGGCAGATTGAGACTCCACAGCTTACAGCACCAACTACATGCTTGGCTCCTACTGCATAACCAGCAAGGCAGAAATGATAGGAAGCCCTAAACTAGAGAGAAAAACAACACCCAGAATAAATATTCTAGTAAGCCAGATGCCAAGACGCCAACAAATAATTACAACCCACACCAAGAAACAGGAAGTTATGGCCCAGTTAAAGAAACAAGAGAAGCCTCCAGATGACATAAAGGAGTTGAGACAACTAATTATAGATTTTCAAACAAATCTCCTTAATAAATTCAATGAGATGGCTGAAGAGAGTAAGGATATTAAGAAGACATTGGATGAGCACAAAGAAGAATTTGAAGTATACATAGAAAAATAGCATATCTTATGTGAATGAAAAGTGCAACCAATGAAATTTAAAAAAAACATTGGAATCATATAATAGCGGATTTGAAGAGGCAGAAGAAAGGATTGGTGAACTTGAAGAAATGGCCTCTGAAAGTGAACATATGAAAGAACAGATGAAGAAAAGAATGGAAAAAATTGAAAAAGGTCTCAGGGAACTAAATGACAGCAAAACATACATGACATGGGTGTCCCAGAAGGAGACTAGAAGGGAAAATGTGCAGAAGGAATATTTAAAGAAATAATGGTAGAAAATTTCCCAACCCCATTGAAGGACATAGATATTGCTGTCCAAGAAGCACAATGTACTCCCATCCAAAAAAAAAAAAAAAAAAAAAAACCCAAACAGACCAACTCCAAGACATATACCCATCAGAATGACAAAGGCCAAAGACAAAGAGAGAATTGTGAGAGCAGCAAGAGAAAAGTAATGCATAACATATAAGGGGTATCCAAAAAGATTAAGTGCTGATTTCTCACCAGAAACAATGGAGTCAAGAAGACAGTGGTCTGATATATTTAAGATAATACAAGAGAAAAACTTCCAGCCAAGAATCTTATATCCAGTAAGACTGTCTTTCAAAAATGAGGGTGAAATTAGAATATTCAGATAAACAGAAACAGAGAATTTCTAAGCAAGAGACCAGATTTTCAGGAAATACTAAAGGGTCTGCTAGAGCCTGAAAAAAAAAAGACAGGAGAGAGGGGCCTGGAAGAGAGTCTAGAAATGAAGACTATATCAGTAAAACTAAAAGTGTCAAAAGAGTGGTGAAAATAAAATATGACTGATAAAACTCAAATAGTCAGGAATAAATTTAACCAATGATGTAAAGTGCTTGTATTCAGAAGACTACAACTCAATGTTAAACAAATCAAAAAAGCCCTAAATAACTAGGAGAACATTCCATGCTCATGGATTGGAAGACTAAATATAATTAAGATGTCAATTCTACTCAAATTGATATACAGACTTAATGCAATCTTGATAAAAATTCCACCAACATTAAAGAAAAAAATGAAAGCACAATTATTAAATTTATTTGGAAGGGTAAGGAGTCCTGAATAGCCAGAAACATCATAAAAAAGAAAAGTGAACCCTCATCTCCAGACTTTAAATCATAACGCCTACCTATAGTGGTGAAAACAATGTGGTACTGGCCTATACACAGACACAATAGACCAATGGAACTAAATCTATAATTCAGAAACAGACCCTCGCAGGTATGGTCAAGTGATTTTTGACTAGCCTGTCAAACTCACACAGTTTGGGCAAAACAATCCATTCAATAAAAGGTGCTGGAAGAATTGGACATCCATTGCTGAAAGAAGGAACGAGGACCCCTATTTCACAACTTATTCAAAAATTAACTCAAAATGGATCAAAAAACTAAAAATGAAAGCAAGAAGCATAAAACTTCTAGAAGAAATTATTGGACAATATCTTCAAGACCTGGTGGTAGGTAATGGATTCTTAAAGGGGATAAGAGAAGGACTGAGTGGGCTACTGATGTTTAATGTATGTAGAAGTTTTAATTAGCTTTACTGTAAAATTGTGGAAATGTACAGAGTGGATGGTAACACACAGTGAGTAACTGCTAGTTTATAAATGGGGATGTGACTGAAAATGGTAGTCTAGTTATGTAAATGCCAATTGACAGAATGCTAGAGAATAATCTAGGAAGTGGATAGCACAGTAAACCAAGAGGTGAGTATGAATTGTGGTTGATGGTACAGATGCAAGAATGTCCGTTGTTAGCTTGAACAAATTTATATCAGTACTGCAGGGTGTTGGGAATGTGGAGAAGCATGGGAAAAATACAGCTGGAGTGACCTATGGACTGTGGTTAGTAGTAATAATAGAATATTCTTGTATCGATGGGAAAGATGTACTGTGTTGATACTGAGGCAATATGGAAAATATGAGAGATATGTATTCTATGGTTATGAGAATAATCAGATGATATTTTATCTGTAGCAAGTGATACACCGCGTTGTGGTGTGTTGATGCACGGGTGTTTGGGAATTCTGCACATGTGCATGATTGTTTTATAAAGTTACAACTTCTGTCATAAAAAATATATATTTAAATAATAATAATAGGATAGGTTGGGGGAAAACCCACCAAATGTAAGATAAGAACTATGATTAGTAGTAAGATTTTGACAGTGTTCTTTCATAGTTTGTAACAAACGTCTCATTACAATGCAAGGTGTTGGTGGAGGGTTGATGTATGGGACCCCTGTATGATGTTATGTATGTTTGCTTTGTAAGTTCACAACTTTTCCTATACACTTATTGTTTATGTATATTCATATATAAATGATATAAAGATAATGTTAATCGGATTGGTTAGGGGAAAAATACTTTAGAGGTAATATTTTGACAATGCTCTTTAATCAAAAAGTTTAAAAGCAATGCAAGTTATTGGTGGTAGAATGAGATGTTATGTAAGTTTGTTTGATGTTATTTATGTTTGCTTTGTATTCCTATTATCCATTTATTGTTTATGTGTGTTTATGTATGAGTGATATATTTCAATAAATTATTTAAAAATGTGTTATTTAACTTCCATTTATTTGCAGATTTTACTGTTCTCTGCCTGTTATTTATTTCCAGCTTCATTTTATTGTGGTCAGAGAAAATGATTCATATAATTTTATTCTTTTTAAAATTTTTGAGACTTCTTTTTTTCCCAACATGTAGTCTATCCTGTATAATGATTCATGTGCACTTTAGAATTATATACACCCTGTTGTCTTCGGGTGTGATATCTGTATATGCCTGCTCAGTCTATTTCATTTATAATATTATTCAAGTTTTATGTTTCCTTATTGATATTCTGTCTACATGTTCTATTCACTGTTGAAAGTTACATATTAAAGTCTCCAACTATTATTGTAGAGATGTCTATTTCTCCTTCATGTTTGCCAGTGTTTGCCTCATGTATTTTGGGGACTACATACTTGGTGCTAAATATTTAAGATAATTATTTCTTCTTATTGGGTTGCTCCCCTTTATAGATATATAATGCCCTTTTTTTCTTTTGTAACAGCTTTTTACTTAAAGTCTATTTTGAATATTATTATAGTCACCCCACCTCTCTTTTGGTTGCTATTTTCATTCGTTGTCTTTTTTCCATCCTTTTACTTTTAACCTATTTGTGTCTTTAGGTCTAATGTAAGCCTCTTATAAACAACATATAGTTGGAGCATGCTTTTAAGATCAATTATGCAAATCTGTGTTTTTCATTTGATGAGTTTAGTCCATTAACATTCAGTGTTATTCCTATAAGGGCAATACTTATTTCAGTCATTTGGTCGTTTTGTTTTTATATGTCATATATTTTTTCCTTTCTTTTCCTTTATTGCAGTTTTCATTTCTGTATAATTGATCTTTTGCTTTGTATCTGAATGATCTCTTTCTCATTTCTGTTTCTATATGTATTTTAAATTCTTATATGTGTTTCTTTTTGGTTACCCTGGGGTTGTATTACACAACCTAAATCTATAACCAACTAATTAAAAAAGATACCAGCTTATCTTCTATAGCATACATGCTTACTGTTCTCATATCCCTTTATTTCCCCTCTTTGTGTTGTTTTTGTCCCACATTACCTCTTTATATTTTGCATGTCCAATTATCAGGACATATGGCTATGTCTTAGTCAATTGCTTTCTAACTCTTATAGGAATTAAAGAGTAGAGTTACATATTACGGATGCGATACTATTTGGTTTTGCATTTACCCATTTAGTTACATTTTCTGAATATCTTCATCTCTTCACACTACTGTAGGCTACTCTCTCCTGTCTTTTCCTTTCAATTTGACAAACTCCCTTATCAATTCTTGTAGGGAAGACTTTTTGCGTTTGAATTCTGTCACTTTCTGTTTATCTGTGAGTGTTTTTAACTCTCCCTCATTTTTGAAGTTTAGTTTGACTGGATAAAGAATTTGGGGCTGGCAGTTTTCTCGTTCACTACTTTAAATATATCATACCACGACCTTCTCACCTTCATGGTTTCTGATGAAAAGTCGACTCTTGGTCTTATAGAGGATCCCTTGCATGTGATGAATTACTTTGCTCTTGCTGCTTTCAGAATTCTCTCTTTATCTTTGGCATTTGACATTCAGAGTAATATGTTTTGTGGAGTAGGTCTATTAGGGTTTATCTTTATTGGAATATATTGTGCTTCTTGGATATGGATATTTGTTTTCAATAAGAGTTGAGAAATTTTTGGCCATTATTTCCTCAAATATTCTTTCTGGCCCTTTTCTTTTCTCTTTCCTTTTGGGACACCATGATTTGGTACAATTCATGCTGTCATTCAAGTCCCTTAGGCCCTCAATTTTTTTCTATTCTTTTCTCTTTCTGTTCTTTCGGCTGTATGATTTTGATTATCCTGTTTTCTAGTTCACTGATTCTTACTTCTGCCTGTTCAAGTCTGTTGTTGTATTTGTGTATTTTTATCTCCATTATTGTGCTGTACTCCCCTATAATTTATGTTCTGTTTGTTTTTTCAACTTCTGAATTTTTAGTTTTGCTCATACATTGTTTTCTTAATGTCATTTAGCTCTATTTCCACTATTGGTTTATTTCTAGCCATATTTTCCTTCACGTCCTCGAAATGATTTAGGAGAGTTGTTTGAATTTATTTGATTAGTTCAATGTCTGTGTCTCCTCTGAAATTTTAGTTCGTTACCTTGAATGAGCCATATCTCCCTGTTTCTTGTATAGCTTGCAATTTTTTTTACAGATTTCTGGGCATCCGATTATTTTGATGTGTTAGCTCTGAGGTCAGTTTCTCCATCTTGCTTAGGGTTTTATTTTATATTGGCTCTTCTTTGATTTATTCCAACTTACACTCTATCTTAAAGAACCCTGTGTTTGTTCTGGATTTCTTGGGTCTCCTGCACCTGATTTTTGCCCTGGATATGAGGCACAATTTTTAACATTGCCCTTTTATTTGCAAGAGTTTCACTTCTAGGAGAAATCTTCCTTTCCTTTTTTCCTTCTCTGGGAACACTGATCTTTTCTGTTTGTTTTTATCCAGAATTCACACACATGCACACACAAACACACACACAGTTCCTATAATTTGTTTAACTTCTCCCTCACACCCAGCGTTCTCTTTTGATTACACTTTTAGGTTCTGGGAGCCATTCTGCCTTACAGTTCAGTCCTCTACCCCTTTTTTCCATGAGACTTTTCTGCTTCCAGGTACTCTTATGGTGTCCTCATGTTCAAAATGGTCAGTTTTTTTTTTTAAGGTAAGCCAGCAATCAGAGATTAGATTGAGTGTGTGTACTTGTTGCTAATTTATCTGCCACTGTCTCTTTTATTTCCTAGAGGCTCTTTTTTAAAAATATTTAAAAAATATTTTTAAAGATAGTTCGATCACATTAAATGTTAGATTAAAAATTATAAGGGATTCCCATATGCCCCACTCCACACACGTCCCATTTTTCCCCACATTAACAACTTCTTTCATTATTGTGGTACATTCATTGCAGTTGATGAACACATATTGGAGCATTGCCACCAATCATGGATTATAGTTTCCATTGTAGTTTACAGTCTCTCCCACTCAATTCTGTAGGTTAAGGCCATATATATAATGACCCTTATCTGCCATTGTAATGTCACTCAGGACAATTCCAAGTCCAGAAATTGCCCATGTACTATACCTCTTTCTCCCTCTCCCTCACTTCAGCACCTCCAGGGGCCACTGTCTCCACATCAATGATATACTTTCCTCCACTGCTAGAAACACCATAAGTCTAAAGTAGAATACCAGTAAGTCTACTCTAGTTCATATTTTATTCCCAAATCCTGAGGATTCTGGGATGGTGATGCACACTCCATCTCCAATTGAGGGGGGATTCAATCTCACATGGCTGATGGATGTGAGTCTCCTGCTTGCAATTGTAGACTGTAGTAGTTGTCCATCTTCACCTCCTTGTTAGTTGTCCTGGATGAGTCCAATGAACTGGAGACTAGGTGTTGCAACTCTGCTGAGGCTCAGGGCCCAGCTGGCACTTAGTCTGCCCAGAGATTCAAGTTTCTTGGATGTATACCTACCAATTCCAGCACCAACTATCAGTTGAAATAAAGGGGACAGAAGTGACATGTGTAGAGAAGTCATATCTGAGTCCAACTGTGTCACACCAGAGAGCATAAACTCCAAAGTAGTGCCAACTGGCAAGGCACCAGCCACCAGAGCTATGTGCCATGACCATAGGACCTGGGTGTCTCCAGAGCTCTCAGAAACCCCTCTATTTGAGGTAGTATCTACTTTGGCTGTCTATGAGATCCTACTGAGACATGCATAAGCATTTCCTCTGGGAGACAACCCGACTCATTTTGAAGTCTCCTAGCCTTATAAACACATTTGTCTTTACCCTTTCCCCCTATTATTCAAGGTCTTTTCCCACTTGTATTGCTCATTTAGGGGCTCTTCTGTATATACTCACTAGCCAGCCAATTGTGTTCCATACTAGGTCTCTCCAGGCTTGGGTCCCTGTGTTTCGATATGCATGGGGTTCAAACTTACTGCTGTGAGTGACTCTACCATCTGCATCAATGTCAGGAGTTCCCTGGGCTATGCTGGTTCTGTGTGAGTCCTAAATTGCATGGGACTGCTTGAGTGGATGGGATCCAAACTGGGAGGTCTGGGTGGTCGATCTCCTATGTGCTTGTGTTTTTTTGGTATGTGTTTTGTTGTTGTTGTTGTTGTTGTTGTTTACTTTTCTTTCACTCAGCATTTGTGGAGTCTTTATTCCATCTCTACCATCATCCAGAGTTCCAAACAAGTGGTATTTGTTTTTCTATTAGTTGTTTCTGAAGAGGGGATTTTTTCCAGGGGATGTCTTAAGTTGCCATGTTAATGATGTCACTTCCAATCTTTCCCTTTGACTCTCTCTAATATTTTACATCTCTTTGCTGACATTACCTATCTATGTTTACATATTGCCCACCTTTTCCATTAGAGCTTTGAATGATGTCATTTTAAATAATAATAATCATTTTAATTTCTCTATCTTGAAATTTCATCCTCAGTGTCTTACCTGAGTGTGGTTCTGCTGATTGTTTTGTGTTTTTGCCTTTTGGTATGCCTTTTAATTATTTTGCTAAGAGTCAGATATGTTGCACTGGGCAATAGATACTGATTTAAATAATACTACATTGTGAAGATTCATTTTAATCTGGCTAAGAGTTGCGTTGAGTTTGGTGTCTGTTTTGTGGTGTTTTTTTGGTACCAGAGAATTAAAATTCTTCTAGTATCTCGATTTCTGTCTCCCCTCTTGGCTTTGGAGCACCCCCTTGTACTGTTCCTCTGAGACAATATGTCTCTCGTTGTTTCCCCAGATACAATTTACTATTATTGTTCCTGGAGGATTAGTATCTTGGTTTTGGTATGGTGCAAGGGAGCAGGAGCTTTCCCTAGTATTCTCAGCCCTAGTTTTTTTTAAACTTCTTTAGAATTTATTGAAGTATATCACTCATACATAAACATACATAAACAATAACTGTATAGTAATAGTTGTGAACTTACAAAACAAACATATATAACATCATGCAGGACTCTCATACCTCACCCTACCACCAATACCTTGCATTGTTAATCATTTTTAACTAAAGATTAAAGAGCATTGTAAAAATATTACTTGTAACCAAAGTATTTTCTCCCAACCCACCCTATTATTATTATTATCCTTATATATTTATATTTGAACATACATAAACAATAAGTGCATAGAAAAAGTTGTGAAATTACAAAACAAACATGCATAACATCACACAGGGGTCCCATACATCAACACTCCTCCAACACATTGCATTGTTGTGAGATGTTTGTTACAAATTATGAAAGAATATTGTCAAAATCTTAATACTAATTATAATCCTTATCTTAACATTTGGTGTATTTTCCCCCAAACTGAACCTATTATTATTTTTTAATTGTAATTTTTATGACAGAAGTTGTAAATTTATAAAACAATCATGCACATGTGCAGAATTCCCAAACAGCATCATTCTATCAACACACCACACTGTGGTGGAATAGTTTTTACAGATAAGATAGTATCATCTGGTTGTTGCCATGTTCATAGTGGACATTTAGCATACATTTTCCATACTGTCTCATTATCAACACAGTATAATCTTTGGCATAGATGCAAAAATATTATATTATTACTGCTAACCACAGTCCATAAGTCACTCCTGTTGCAGCTTTCCCATGCTTCTCTACATTCCTACCACCCTGCAATAGTGATATAAATTTGCTGTAGCTAACAAAGGACACTCTTACATCTGTACCATATACCACAATTCATATCCACTTCTTAGTTTACTCTGCTATTCAGTTGCTAGATTATTCTCTAGCATTCTGCCAACTGGCATTTACATACCTAGACTACCATTTTCAGCCACATCCCCATTTATAAACTGTTACTCACTATGTGTTACCATCCAGTCTATACATTTCTACACTTATACAGTAAAGCTAATTAAAATCTCCACATACATTAAATATCAGTAATCCATCTCAGTTCTTCTCTTATCTCCTTTAAAAATCTACCACCTACCATGAGGTCTTGAAGATATTTTCCTACAATTTCTTTTAGAAGCTTTATGGTCCTTGCTTTTTATTTTTAGGTTATTGATTGACTTTGAGTTAATTTTTGGATAAGGTGTGAGATGGGGGTCCTCTTTCCTTCTTTTGGCTATGGATATC
This sequence comes from Dasypus novemcinctus, assembly GCF_030445035.2. NCBI lineage: Eukaryota > Metazoa > Chordata > Mammalia > Cingulata > Dasypodidae > Dasypus > Dasypus novemcinctus. The sequence goes on from NC_080704.1 coordinate 39,439,443, forward strand.
TAGTTCTTTCAGCACAATTTGTTGAATGAACTGTTCTGCCCAAGCTGTGTGGGTTTGACAGGCTAGTCAAAAATCACTTGACCATACATGTGAGGGTCTGTTTCTGAACCATAAATTTGGTTCCTGTCCCCTGTGTCTGTCTCTATGCCTGTACCATGTTGTTTTTACCACTAATATATAAAGTCTAGAGATGAGAGTTCTTTTTTCCTTTTTAATATGTTTTGGCTATTCAGGACCCCTTATCCTTCCAAATAAATCTGATAATCATGTTTTCAATTAAAAAAAAAGCTGGTGGAATTTTTATCAGGATTGCATTGAATCTATATCAATTTTAGTAGAATTGACATCTTAATGATATTTAGCCTTCCAATCTGTAAGCATGGAAAGTCCTTCCAGTTATTTGAGACTTTTTAAAATTCTTTTAAACTGAGTTGCAGTTTTCTGAACACAAGTGCTTTACATCATTGGTTAAGTTTATTACTACACTATTTGAGTTTTATCTGTCGTATTTTATTTTCACCACTCTTTTGACACTTAGTTACTTTATTGAAATAGTCTACATTTGTAGACTCTCTTCTAGGCCTCTCTCTATTGTCTTTTCTTTTCTGGCTCTAGAACACCCTTTAAAATTTCCTAAATTTCTCATCTCTTGGTTAGAAATTCTATCAGTTTCTGTTCACCTGTGAATATTCTAATTTTGCCCTCATTTTTGAAGGACAATCTTGCTGAATATAAGATTCTTGGCTGGAAGTTTTTCTCTTGTAGTATCTTTAATATATCAGACCACTGTCTTCCTGCATCCATGGTTTCTGGTGAGAATTCAGCACTTAATCTTATTGAGTTTCCCTTTTATGTTATGGAATGCTTTTCTCTTGCTGTTCTCACAATTCTCTCTTTGCTTTGGCATTTGACATTCTGATCAGTATGTGTCTCAGAGTTGGTTTATCTGGAAATTTTCAGATGGGAGTACATTGTGCTTCTTGGACATGGATATCTATGTCCTTCAATGGAGTTGGGAAATCTTCTACCATTATTTCTTCAAATATTCCTTTTGTTCCTTTTCTCTTCTCTTCTCCTTCTGGGGCACCCATCACATATATATTTGCACACCATTTGCTGCCATTTAGTTCCCTGAGACCTTGTTCGCCTTTTTCCCATTCTTTTCTTCATCTCTTCTTTTGTATTTTCACTTTCAGAGGATATTTCTTCAAGCTCACCAATCCTTTTTTCTGCCTCCTCAAATCTGCTATTAAATAATTCCAATGTTTTTAAAATTTCATTTATTGTACCTTTCATTCCCATAAGAACTGTTATTTTTCTATGTATGTTTTCAAATTCTTTGTACTCATCCAATGTCTTCTTAATATCCTTAATCTCTTCAGCCATCTCATTGAATTTATTAAGGACATTTATTTGAATATCTATTATTAGTTATCTCAACTCCTTTATGTCATCTGGAGGCTTATGCTTTTCCTTTAACTGGGCCACATCTTCCTATTTCTTGGTGTGGATTGTAATTTTTTGTTGGTGTCTTCACATCTGGCTTATTAGAGTATTTATTCTGGGTGCAGTTTTTCTCTTTAATTTAGTTCTTCCTGCCTTTTCTCCCTTGCTGGTTGTGCAGTAGGAGCCAAGGATGTAGTTGGTGCTGTTAACTGTGGAGACTTAAGCTGCCCTCAATGCCCCAGGGACCAGTGAAGCTTCTCCCAACTTTCTTATTTGCGAGGGGTAGGGACAGAGTCACAGCTGTGTGGAACAATCCAAGTCATGCAGGCCTAGACTGTAGTTGTCAAGAGAGACTGATGAAGCCTCATACCCCTTTCTCCCTTGCCTGGGGTCAGAAGGAGTTACAGATGTGGGCAGCAGTCTATGAGGTGTAGGTCCAAGATGACCTTAGTTTCCCCAGTAGACTTCGGATTGTTCAGTCTGTGCCAGCCAAAGGTACCTGAAGTTACCTGGATAGGCAGGCGCCAGGCCCACCAGCTTCCTCCCTGCCAGAGGTAAGGCTGAAGCCTAGGCTAGGGTTGCAGGATGATCTGGGTGAAAGAAACCAGTTCCTACCATCACTGTGATTTTCAGTCAGCTGGGTTTTCCCTCATGGTGGGGGTGGAGCAAAAAAGGGGACTACTGGCCTCTTTCCAACCTGGACAGGTTTGTTCTTAAGCTGTTTTTAGAGTTATATTTTAGTCAGTTGAATTTACTAATCAGTAGCTGAAATAAGTAGCCAACCATCTCTTCCTCCCCTGTTTTTGGGAAGTGGAGCTTCCAATTCTAGTCACACAATAGCTCCTGGGGCAGCTTTTGCTGCCAAATTAGGAAGATCACCATTCTCTGTGATTTGGCCTGTTATTTCCCTGAGAGACTGGTGCAGGTCCCCCCAGTTTCCTCCCTGCTGAAGGTGGGGCTGGCGCCTAGACTAAAGCTGCAATTTGACCTGGATGAAAAGAAGCCAGTCCCTACCAGCACTGTGGTTTTCAGTCCACCCTGCTTCCTTACGTGCCAGGCATGGAGTTAAGATGGCAGCTACTGGCCCCTTTTTGACTTGGGCAGGTTCAAACTTTAGCTGTTCTTAGGATTATACTTTAGCCCAGCAAATTTACTCATCAGTAGCTGAAGATGGTGCTCAACCTTCTCTTTCTTTCCCATTTTTGGGAAGTGGAGCTTCCAATTCCAGCTGCAGAATAGCTCCCAAGGTTGCATGTGCCTCCAGTGGAGGATGGGCACCAGCCTCTGTGATGTGGAGCACTCTACTTATGAATCTTCTCTATAGATGGGCAGTCTCCTCCTTCCATTCCTTCAAAGATGTTGCAGGATGCCCTTCTGTTCTCCTCGATTCCTCCAACAGGTACTTCAGCTAGCTCCAGAGAGCTCTGCATGTTTACTAACTGCAGGAGTTGACTCTAGGAGCTCCTTACTCAGCTGCCATTTTGCTGGTTGTCCTTCTAAGCCCTAGTCTTTTGAGTATACTATGGCCTTGTGTCTAGAGTGTGTGCCTTCACAAATGCTTATGTTGAGGAAGCAGATGTGGCCCAATGGATAGGGTGTCTGCCTACCACATGGGAGGTCCAAGGTTCAAATCCAGGGCCTCCTGATCTGTGTGGTGAGCTGGCCCACATGCAGTGCTGATGTACACAAGGAATGCCGTGCCACGCAGGGGTTTCCCCAGCATAGGGGAGCCCCGTGTGCAAGGAGTGTGCCCTGTAAGGAGAGCTGCACAGTGCAAAAAAATGCAGCCTGCCCTGGAATGGGCACCGCACACATGGAGAGCTGACACAACAAGATGACGCAACAAAAAGAGACACAGATTCTGGGTGCCACTGATAAGAACACAATGGTCATAGAAGAACACACAATGAATGGACACAGAGAGCAGACAACTGGGAGAGGGGGAGGGCGGGGGAGGGAGAGAAATAAATAAAAAATAAATCTTTGGGAAAAAAAAATAAAAAACCTGCAAATGCTTATGTTCTTGTTCAGGAGTAGAACTGTTTTGCTCCCTGTCATAGAAAACTGCACTAGACAATGTTAAACAGGAAAGGATGATTTTATTCAAGGCTACTACAGTAGGGGAGAGAAAATAGAACTAAAGCTGAACTCAATTCCATTGAAACAAAGAATGGCAGAATTTTTTACTGAAGAGATAGGCTGGTAGAAAAGTACTGCAGGGTGTTACTTGTGTTGATTAATCAGATAAGTGAATGATTTAGTTGGTGATTTTAGGGCATTTGGCTTGCAAAACTATCTCTTGCTGTATTTTGGCTGCCTGGATCCTTTAAGGAGCAGGACAGAGGAAAAGGGAGATAAGGCACTCTCTGGCTAGATATTTGGGTAACGTAAAAGCTGGAGTGAGAGGGAGGTTAGGGGCCTGGAGTCAGGAAGAAGCCTGTCTGAAGTTTAGTAAAGCTAAAGAGAAGTTAACTCACCCCTATTGCCTTCCTTTGATGCAGTGGGTGATCCTCCAATATCCCTCGGGTCCTCTTCTCTGTGCAATTAAGCTTTTTTTCCCCTTAATTCAGATGAGATGACTGGAAGAGTAGAGTTACCTTTCCCTCAGCTAGATTGGTATTTCACTGGTGCCTGCTGGTATTGTCAGATCTCCTAGAGACTTTCACAATGGCTGTTCTTCCCTTTCCTTGCCTAGAGCCATGATGAGTATGTGTGTGTATGATAGAGAAGAGGACTTTTTCAGTATTCTTCATCTTGTGAGAAGGCCTAGTGGGCTTCCTGTAGGAAAAGCCCACAAATGTCTGGGAGCCCTCATGATGGTGACTATCAGGAGTTTCTCATTCTCATGATAGCCTTCAAGCAGCCTCTAGGAATGTGTTATTCTCTGGTTTAGTTTTCCTTCTGGCTAATATGTCTCCTGTTCTAGGTAAGTGCATGATTAGGTTCTTTGTCCCCCTGAGGGATCCTATCTCTATAGATTTTTGGATGGTATTTGTGTTTTAAAAAACTCATTGATATTCAGATTGTCCAGGTTTTTCTTGGAGTGACAACTTCCAGGTTCTTTACGTATCTGAGCTGAAACCAAAATCCGTACAATGCAGTTTTTGGTTTTTGTGTTTCTTTTATTTTTTTGGTACCAGGGCCTGAGATTGAAACTGGAACCTCTTATGTGGGAAGCTGGTGCTCAACCACTGAGCCACATTGGTTCTCCCCTGATTTTGCATTTTCATTTGTCTGCTTGTTGTGTTTTTTTGTTTTTAAGGAGGCACTGGGGACCAAACCCAGGACCTCCCATGTAGGAAGCAGGCACTCAACTGCTTGAGTCACATCAAGTCCCCAACATAGTTTTAATAAACAATGACATCTTATTTTTAAAAATGGATCAGTGGTCCCTTCCATTCTATTTAAGAATGCTTTTCGTCTTACCCTCTTCTATGTTTTAAACATTCATTATTCTCTATCACAGTATATAGCTTATCCACAAAATATTTTGGCCAAGTCATCAGTTAGTTATTATTTCAATTGAGAATTGAAATGGATATAAAGATTATTTCTCCCAGACTAGGAAACTGATATCCTTTGTCTGATCTACTAAAGGTCATTCAGAATTCATTACATGGTTGAAAGTTCTGGCTCACTTACTGGTCTACTAATTTTAAGCAATGACCAGCCGACATTTTTCCTGCCATTCCCATTTATCCCAAGCAGTTGTAACTCTTAACAAATTTATGTTTAACTTCTTTATGAGCTTTCTATTGCACAGAGTAGTTATTTTAATAATGACATAATATTCAGATAGATTGTTATAAACTTGCTTTTATATTATTCGATCCTTGTTAAATCCAGTCATAAGGAATCATTATTAAATTTTCAATGAGATTTTATTCCTATTTCAATGAGTTTTGAATTCCTACCGGAATTTAAAGAAGATGAATGATTTGTTTAAGTTCATGAGGCTGAAACAGAGAAAAAAGAACTGACACTCAGTTCTGTTAGCTTTAAACTCATTTAGATTCTCTTGTTGTTGGAGAAGCCAGCTGCCTTTAACAAGATGCTGACCAGTTGATACAACTGCCTGCACTATTCTTAGTGCAAAAGAATGCACACCTGCTTCTCAGCTTTGCTTTTGCACAAACTGGGTGCTCAAACACAATGCCCATCCATCAACTTCACCCTTCATGTGCAGTTACTCTTAAAGACTACAAATGCAAATTGCAATAGGAACAGGCAAGGACATATGTTAATAGTTTAGATTATTGGACCTTCTTGGAATAATTAGGTAAATACTTACTGGAGTTAACTACCTGTACTAAGTGCTTACGTTATGTTGTTTGGATATAATTATGCTTACTTTTATTGCACTCATATCATTTGCTCTTCTACTCTAAATTTGCTATCTCCATTCTGAATTAAAGTTAATTGTGGAGATAGGCAGTTATTTCCTGGACTGGAAGCACTTTGAGAAAAGGTACCATGTCTTATTCATTATTGTTTCCATAGACTTAACAAAGAGGATTACTCAGCATGGATATGCATTACTGTTTGTGACACTGGGAAAAATGTGTTGGTCTGGGCGTTCTATTGTATTTAGACGATTCTGTTTTTGGACTTTAATTCTCAAAAGGATGCTTCTGACAGTGCAAGACACTTTTAAACTTAAATGCTCTAGATAATTTTTGCTAAAATTAATTCTGGTGTAATGGGGAAAAAAAGGAACGGAAATTTTACAAGTCCACATCTTGCATTCCCAGCCAAAGTCTTAGGGTGAACTCACCAGAGCAAATATTCATAGAATTCTGATTGGGTTTTCTGTTCTGCTATAGACTTTTTTCCCTTTCTCCAGCTCACTCTGTCCCTTTCTCTTCCCCATCTGGCCTCATTTGATAAAACACTGGAACTAACCCCCCAAAACTTGTCACCACTGCACCTTCATATTCTCCTTAGACCAGGCATGGAGTGGGATACTGGAGAACTGTGGCTTTCATACTAATTCGGGGAAAGAATCCCAGAAAGCCATAGAACTATCTTCAGAATACCATGGAATATTCTATTTATCAAATAATAGTAATACAAAAAATTTCACTTGTTTAAAAGTGACTTTGTTATATGTAAATAACACATATGAAAGCTGTAACTATATATTATGTTTTAAAGAAATCATATTTTCTCATAGTTTTGTGATTAATATTCATGTTTCACTAGTTTACTCATTTTTCACCTGTGGCACTTCCAGACCAAACTATATAAGGGAACATAATTACTTGCTTTGTCCTTTCTAGCAATCTCCCATGTCTACTCACTTTAAGTATCTTTATATAACAATACCTACTGCAGTTCTTTAATACATTATTTATTTAGACTTAAAGGATGAGTTTTTACACGCACACAAATATGCAAATTTACATGAATATAAATGATATATTCTTGCAAGGATTTTTTTTTCTTTAGGCAAGTAAAAAGAATTTATTTGGAAAATAAGGTAAAGAACAGAGCTTGCTGAAAAATAGGAGAGAAAGGCGGAAATATACCCCAAGATTTGGTATGGGCTCATCTAAGCTGCAAGGATTTTAAATTCAGCTCTTTTCCTTTTCTTTTTTAGTTTGCTTCCTGTCTTCTCCTCATTCCTTCTTTTTTTTTTTAATTATTTATTATTATTTTTTAAAATTACATTATGAAAAATATGAGGTCCCATTCAACCCCACCGCCCCCGCCCCCCACTCCCCCCACAGCAACACTCTCTCCCATCATCATGACACATCCATTGCACCTGGTAAGGTCATCTCTGAGCATCACTGCACCCCATAGTCAATGGTCCACATCATAGCCCAGACTCTCTCACGTTCCATCCAGTGGGGCCCTGGGGGGATCTATAATGTCCCGTAATTGTTCGTGAAGCACTATCCAGGACAGCTCCACGTCCCGAAAACGCCTCCACATCTCATCTCTTCCTCCCGTTCCCCACACCCAGCAGCCACCATGGCTACCGTTCCCACACCCATTCCACATTTTCTCTGTGGACATTGGATTGGTTGTGTCCATTGCACATCTATGTCAAGTGAGGGCTTAGATTCCATATGGGTACTGGATGCACTCCTCCCGCTTCCAGTTGTAGACACTCTAGGCTCCATGTTGTGGTGGTTGACCTTCTTCAACTCCATGTTAGCTGAGTGGAGTAAGACCAATAAATCAAAGTGTAGGAGCTGAAGTCTGTTGAGGCTCTGGGACTGGGTGTCATATTATCAGTCCAGAGATTCAAATTCCCTACATATATCTTAAACCCAGCACCGACTACAATTCCAATAAAGTAGCATGCAAGTCTTGTGAAAAGAGATTCCCTCTGAGTCCAATTCCATCACGCAGAAACACCAGCTCCAAAGAAGGGCTATCTGTCATGGCAGTGAACCCCATCTGCCATGACCATAGAACCCGTGGGTCTCTTTATCCCTCAAAAGAACCAATACCTGGGGTTGTATCTACCTTATCTGTCTCTTAGACTCTGTTCAGTTGTACATAGGGGTATTCCTTCTGACAACCTCCAGACTCTTTTTTAGAGACTCACAGCCTTATAATCTCATTTCTCCTTTCCATTTCCCCCTTACATTAGGTCAAACAGCTTCCCGAAGTCATGTTATTATATGTAGACAGGTATATTCTGCTGTTCCGCATTGAATCTTTAATTCAAGGTCATTTTCTAGTTGCTTCTTCAGCCGGTATGTGGTAGTGATCCCTCGGTGCCAGGGAGGCTCATCCCCAGGTGTCATGTCCCACGCTGGGGGGAATGCATCGCATCTACACGCTGAGTTTGGCTGTGAGAGTGGCCACATTTGAGTAACATGCAGGCTGTCAGGAGGAAACCCCCAGACACAATGCTACTCTAGGCCTTGTTCTTATTGCAGGTGTATAGGCTCAAAAGTGTAACCATTAGTATCACGAGCCCACTGTTGGGCCCTCCTTCCTTCCTGGTTCTTGCTGTTGCACCTGGAGGATTGCCGCTGCTCTCCCAGGGCCCACAACAGTGACCCCCCGGCCAGGAGCCCAGTACCCCCCCAGCTGTTGTTTTTGTTTCCACTATGAGTATATATAGACATTACCATATACCCTGGGCATATGCCCTGTATAACTCCCTGTCAACTATATATATCCTGTCAATAACATCCCATATCAGTATTCCTCCGCTGCCATTGTTGAACCACTCTGTGATCCAAAACTTCCCGTAAAATGAATCCCAACATAATGTCAGCTTCAGAAGAGTCTTAGATCACCGAAATTCATATATACAATATACAGTATTTCCCCAGATCCACCATAAAACCTTTTCCCTTGCACAGCAATAATCTTTTAACTTATTCATATCATATTTCCTGAAACTGATGTACAGATTCCAACACTATAGTTTTCAAACAAGGTGACATTTGTGCTTACTATGTGGTCCATATTTTAGGCTGTACAGTTTTCTAAGTTTTTTAGTTATCCTATGTTTTGTCTTATGGTTTTCATTATTAGTCTGTCGTCCCCTATATGTTTTTGGTGTAATATTAGCTGTTTTATATTCATCCTCGTGTACTCTCACATAACTCCTCTTTTGCCCCCTTATTTACCTTTGTTCCATCCATTCCACATCCATTTTCCCCTCCCCTTAGGGCCCACAACGCCTGCCAATCTAATACCCTGGGAGCCGTCCTTTCTCACGAGAGATACAGTTCTCTCTATTCAACGGCATTAGTCTTCCCCAGGATATGGGTCCACCCCACCCAATGGTAGAACCCACCTTGGCAAAATGAGCCTTCAGCTATTCCCACCGGAGTCCGTCACGCATCAGACCATACCCCCTGAGCGTCCTAACCAGGTAACCCTCCTACTTATACTTTGATACGTTTTACTCAACATTTAGTTCTCAACGAACTTCTGACACTCTCCCATATTCGTATGTTGCCCCTCCCTCCCACCTATTTCTTGGACAATATTACACCTCTTCCCATCCCCAGCCCCCTCAAACCCAGAAAACCCCACCCGAAGGTAACCCCTTGCCCCCATTTTGTCCCTTCTTTGTGCTCATACTTACCGCCAGCTCATCACAGATTCCACCCCTGCAGACATTAACTCACATCCTTCCTCCACCCCCCGTCCTCATTCCTTCTTACACCCATTATCTTGTTCCAAGAAAGAAACTCATGCTGTCAACAACTTTGAATTCTTTATTTTTCTCTACAATAAACTTATCATATATTAGATTATGTATACTGCTATAAGAATTGTGTTTCATTGTTTTAAAACAAATTGGAATCCTACTGTGCAAAGATCTGGATCTCAAATTTCTCAATCAATAACACCTTGTAGAAAGCCCTCTACACCAACTGGTACAACTAGAATTCATTATTTTTAACCCCTGCATGTAGTTTATGGTGTAGATACACAACAATTCCTTAATTCATGTCACTCAGTTTATTTTCAACATTAATATAAACATCCTATACATAAATCCTAAAAATTGGACTTTTATTCATATGGAAGAACTTTCCAGGAGTGGGATTGCTGAACCAAAGTTAATGTGCATTTTAACTTTTAATAGATGTTACAAGAGTAGTATCTAAAAAGACAGGAGTCCTTATATTATTTCCTGATTTTTAATGAAAATTGCTTCAGTAATTATCATTTATTAAGTATTTGTTGCTGGGTTTTGGTAAAAAGCCTATTGCAAGCAGTTTCTTTTTATTCTTCTTTTATGTGCCAATTTTACTAACATGACTTCTGAGTATTTAATGACTTTTCAACATTTATTGATATGATTATGAGACCTTATTTCTTTACATTTTGATGTAATGGATTATGTCGATATCTTTTTGATAATCGACACATCCTTGCATTCCTTAAATAAATACTACTTGAATAAAATGCTCTAGCCTTCTCACTTTATTCACTAATATTTTATTTTGAATTTTTCATCTCTGTCCATACGTGAGGTTGGGCTATGATTTCCACTACCTTCATTGGATTTGATATTAAAGTCTTATTGGCTTCATAAAATTAATTAGAGAATTTTCCATTTTCTGTGTACCTAGAATACATTACATTATGTTGGAATTAATTTTTTTCTTAATAACATATGGAACTCACCTGTAAACTGCTCCATTCTTGTGACCTTGAAAAATGTTTATTTGGAAAATTTTGAACATTTTCCAAAGTAAGAGTTTTATGTAATGAACCCTTTCATAACAACCACACAGCTTCATCTAAAGTTGGAGTTTAGGTCCGCGGTTCAAACCCCGGGCCTCCTTGACCCGTGTGGAGCTGGCCCATGTGCAGTGTTAATACAGGCAAGGAGTGCCGTGCCACGCAGGGGTGTCCCCCGCGTAGGGGAGCCCCACGCGCAAGGACTGCACCCTGTAAGTAGAGCCACCCAGCTCAAAAGAAAGTGCAGCCTGCCCAGGAATGGTGCCGCCCACACAGAGAGCTGACACAACAAGATGATGCAACAAAAAGAAACACAGATTCCCACGCAGCTGACAACAACAGAAGCGAACAAAGAAGAAGACACAGCAAATAGATACAGAGAACAGACTACTGGGGGCAGGGAGGAAGGGGAGAGTAATAAATAAATTAATAATAAAAATAATAAAGTTGGACTTTAATTTTGGTGGGGAATTGCAATACTAAGTGGTTGTTTGTGAATTTAAAAATCAATTTCCTGTTATAAATGCATTTCAATTCCTTTAAAAAAGCTAGACACTACCCAAGTATCAAATTGAAACAACCTGTGATTCTCCCATTTGTCTTCTTATGTAAATTCATCAAATATCTTTTGAGCATAGTAGGATGGCACATCTTCCCTTCAGAAATTGGTGGCTAAATGCTTGAGAGATGGAGACAGATGACATGAGCTGTGAGGATTAAATGACCTAGTGTAGACCCATGTAGTGGGTGCTGTGGAACATCACCCAGATACTCAATTTAGGAGTGAGGCATTCATTTCTCTCTGCCTGGAGTTGGTCACTGATGACTCATAACTGAGTCCCTTCCATGGCCCCAAATAGTCTAATTTGATCTGTTCCTCTTGCTTCAATTCAGTAGAACTCTGAAGCTCCATATGGAATTGACTGAGGCCTCTGTGGCAGCAGCTGTGCTGAATTTCTTCTGCTTCCTAGTTCTGCTTCCTTCTCCTTCTTACAGGAGTTGGTCACAAGAAAATCCCCAGTAGGACTGTTGCATGCAAACCTGTTTCAGATTCAGCATGGTCTAAGAATAATGTTTAAAACTGCACATGATAAACATTCAATAAATGCTATTACATACTACTGTTATTATCATTGATCTGAGATAGTCCTAAGTCTTTCCTTCAGTGATGGAGTTCACTCTCTCTCTGCTGGAATCATGTTTGTTTCACTCTGGTGCTTGTGCTCTGACTCTGAGAAGGGTGCTGGTTTGAGAAGTTTCACAGTTTCTGACCTTGAGAGGATTTCTCCTCTGGAGCAGAATGATTACCTTTCCTAGGTAGCACCATTAAATACCCATCAGGAAGCAATACCATTGGTCATTTGTGTTTTGAGCTCAATGCTCAGGATATTGTAGACTACATGAGTGCAAGCTGGCAGACCAAGGACATCTGGTGCCAAAAGTTAACAGAAACGGAGTTAAAATATTGAGAAAATATTATCAATTAATATTTTCTCTAATACTGAGTTTTGTCATTAACCACCTCAGTCCAGGTTGTAGAAGCCTGCATTGAAACCTGTGGGTATATAATGTGGTCTTATGTGGGTAAGGGAAGACTATTTGAAATATATAAGTAGATATATTTCATTCAAACTATGTACATCAATAAGTGAACTTGTCAATTATGTGGCTATTGTGGTTAATTGAGGATGGGTGATAGTTCCTAAATTTTGTATCTGGGTTTGGAAAATTTTATTCTTTTGACTTTTTCCCCCTAAACTGCCTACAAGGCAGATTTAACATTCATCCTAAAATATATATTCTCAACAGTAATTTACAGAAGTATCAGGAAACTTGATAAATTAATAAATCTTCATAAATGAATACTACTATTCTTTTATTTGATTGTTGAATTTAAACACCTAACTTGTTTGCATTAATCTCTGTGGTACAATTATCCTTTGGGGAATGATTAGAATGTCATTTATCTACATGCATTTATTTGTACTGAAAGGAAATTTACAATACACAGGAGAGCATTTTTCTTACATCCTTCTGAAAGCTCATTATTATTAAAGCTTGCCTGTCTGTTCCTCATACTTGCACTGGAATTTAATGGTTTAATCATGTCACCAATCAATTAAGTCCTTTTTAATAATCCTTTCAAGAGTCCCTGGGATCCTTAGCAATACTGAAGGACAGTGGGATTGATAGGGCAAATGGATTATATACAGACCCAGGGAAAAAAATACATTTACATTTTGTATTGAGCATTTCAAGAGAAAAAAAAAGCGCCAATATCTATAATTACTTAAACTGTGTAAAGATTATGAGCCCAATGGAGATCATGATGTGTAATCTCTATCCAAACACGTGGATGATGTCAGAAATGAAGTGCCCAGTCTGTGCATACTGATGAAAGAGCACAATTTTATTAACTTTTTACAGCTGATTTAATTAAAGTATTCTGATTTTTTTAAAAACTTCTCAGTATTAATTTGGCACAGAAATGCTGTTCCTAGCAGGCTTCATGGGTCATACAAATTTCAATGTAAGACAAATTGATAAACAATGTCTCTGGATTTGAGGGCAAATTTAAATTTCTAAGAGGAAAAAAAAGTTTAATAAATTATTTCAAAACACTATATTTTTTCCCAAAGTAGCAGTTTTATTTCATAAAAGTGTGGATGGACCCTGGAGACCCAAAAGAGCTATCTGAATGGATAGATTTGCTTGAAATTTGATGTTAACATATATGCTTTGATTTGGGCACCATCAAATAAAGAGTAAGGATTCAAGAGAAGGGAATTGGAAGAAAGTTTGGGGGTGAAAATACTGTGGTTTTAGAGACTATTCTGCTGATAAGTAGAATTAATCTCAAGGTTAGTAAGTTCTTTCAAAATATAACATGGCATGTGCCAAACTAGAAATTGGAGAAGAAAATGTAGTGTCATCTATATATCCTGTCTGTTCTTTGAAACCAGAGCTATAAAAATCTTTAGCTGCTGCACCAGGGGGAGCCTCAGAAAGGTGCAATATGAGTCAGATTCCCCCCAAGGGCAATTTAAAATTGACCTTCAAGTTTTTCTCAAGGTACACAATGTATTGCAAGATTGTGGCAATTTCCTCTTTTTCTTTTCTTTTTTCTTATTTTTAATTTTATTCAACAGGAACTGAAATGACTCTAAGAATAACTTTGGTTCATGATCTTTGTAAAAGTCGGGTTAGATCCTAGTAAGAGTAATGAAAGACATATTTTAATTTCAAGTTAGCAAATATACAGTAATCACTTGTTATGAATAGGAGAAAGGTTAAAAAAATCTATGGAGTGTTTAATTCACGCTGGTCCTAATTGAAGAATTTTCAATACACCATGTCAATTATTCCTCCAATCTACCCTTGGAAATTCATATACGGACCCTCATTTTAAAGTTGAGAAAAATGAGGTTTAAAGTGTCACAAAGCAAGGAAGCAGGGACCACATTTAATGTAATGTAACATAAACATCCCCCTTACCTCTCAAATAATATTTAGACTGGCCAGGGAGAAGACACACAAATTTATGGAAATAAGAAATCATATATGGGAAGATGGACACTTTATCAACAGGGAGTGCTTGGTGTATTGTCTGGCATATAGTTGTTATACTGCATTTTGGAGGAATAGGAGTTCTCTTTATTCAAGAAAGATATAAAGGACAAAATGGGGTTTGAATTGGTTCATGAAATATTAGTAGAAAATAATCTAAGCATACAGGAGGTGAGAGTCATTGTCAGTGGTAGAAATCTCATGTATAAAGGCCCATACCTGAATAATCTTAGGTGGATTAGGAAGAAAGTGGTAGAGTAGTGTGACTATAAGAGCTTATAGGAGGAAAGCAAACATTAAGGTAAAGCATGTCTATAGAGGATATATTTCAGTTCATGTTACACTTTTGTTTAACATTTGTGGTATTTGTAGAAGAATCATCTGAGGTCTTCCTTTAACCTGACACAGAGAAACAGAAGGATCATGAATGTAAGAGAGGAGAGAGTGTGGGAGATGCCAATGAAAATTTTGTGGACCAAATATTTTTTGCTTTAGAATTCAGATTGGGAGCTTTGTGAAATTAATTGATTATTATGGTATATATCTAATTAAACTTATTCCATTTTACCTCCTGTATTAGTTTCCTCACTAACAGGAATTGATTAGCAAGTCTGAATTTTGTAGGGCAGGCCACAAACCAGAAATTCTGATAAAGGTGAATTTGAATTCCCCAGAAGAAGTGTGCTGGCTATAGTAGAGGTAGAAATTCTTTCTGACTTCAGAAATCTTCCGTTTTGGCTTTAAAATCTCTAACTGATTGGATGTATAACCCAAGATGCAGTCAATTGATTGTAGGTGTGAATCAGTCTACAAAATGCCCTCACAATAGCAATCAGGTCAGTGCTTGCTTGACCAAACAACTGGACACCATAACTTAACTAAGTTGACACATGAAATTAATGAATACAGCACCCTTCCAGCAATTTCATCACTCTGACCTCTGCTTCTATTGTCATATCTCCTTCTCTTCCTCTCCTGCCTCCTTTTTTACTTATTTGGACCCTTGTTATTACATTGGTCCCACGTAAATAATAAGGATTACTTTTTCATCTCAAGATTCTTAATATAATCACATTTGCAGAATCCCTTTTGCCATGTAAGGCAATGGATTCACAGGTTCTGGGGCCTACCATATCTACACATGGAAAAACACCAATATTTTGGATCCATCCATCCATCCATCTATCCATCTATCCATCCATCTCTTCTAAAGGGGGGAGTGCAGATATGGATATAAATGGACTGACTGTTCATATCTCTTTCTTGACTATATTACTTGGAGCATTTATTAAACCTTAAATACCATCATTTGCAAAACTCAGGTATTTTATCCATTTTAATTCTGTTGTGGAGATTAATGAGATAATGTAAGGGGAAATATCTAGAGCAGTACCTATTACAAGGCATTAACTAAAACAATAACAACAACAATAAATAATAATAAAATCAGTTTATGGAGTGTTCCAAAAAATTTTAATGAACAGTTATACTGAAGCATATAATATAGGCTTAGATCTATACTGAAAATTTTTTATTAATTCAGTGAGAACTAATTTGAATTATACTGAACCATTGATGAAAACTATAGGGTCTATTTATTCAGGTCTCCTCTCAGTTCTGACTCAATTTCTCATTCTTGATGAAGGTTCTCAACTTCCTTTTCAGGATTTTCAAGTCAGAGTGAGAGTTAGGTAGGCCCCAAAATTGCCAGAGTTAAATTAAATCATCAAAAATTTCAGGATTCTCCTAGCATTTGTATACTCAAATCCAACCTTCTAAGATTCTTTTGGGTGAGTTCAGCTTTTAGTGCAGGCAGATCCTCTTAAAATTATGCCATATTAATGGGGATGATATTTTGTTAACTTAGACATGTCCTGAGGTTTACATTCAAAGAAGTTATAAACACTAACAACATGTTTCATACTCATAAATTAATGAATATTGTCTAAAATTCTAACATAATTCCTACCGAATAGCTCCACAGTTCTTCAAATTATAGGAGTTCTTTGTGCTTAAAGCAGTTTGGTAATAGGAAATAAATGCCGTCTCCACCTGTCATCTGCTCCATCCCAATGCCCAATTTTCATCTGCATGAAATTCTGTGAATAAATAAGCCCTTCTCTCTTTGATTCTTGAATATTCTTTCAAATTTGAAGTTTCAAGTTCATTGTGTCCCACTGTCTTGTCATATCAACAGAAAGTAAAATATTGTGAGCCACTGGGTGTTTGACAAGTTGGATCCTTCAGACTCCTTGAATTCCCCAAAGACTTGACTTTAAGAAAGGACCTCAATAAAACTTTTCATCCTTGCCATTTGACTACATTAAAATAAACAAAGTACCCATAATTTTGTCTCAGTGTTTCTGAATAACCATTAAATAGGATATGCTGGACTCTCCCAACATCACAATTAACAATGATCCAACCTGAACATTTTGCCACATAAAGTTCTATGACAAATGATTTGATGACAACCAAGTATACCAGCCTTTTCCTTTGACATAAAACTTTATTATGAATGTTTATTTAGAATGTTTATACCTTTCAATACAGGCACCACATCTGTAACCAACTCAACATATTTCTTCCTTGTTTAATCTAAATGTCTAAAATTTCATACCAGTAATGGGTTTTCCCCTGCTAATCACATCCACTATAGCTTGTGAAGCAACGTTTTCCTTAAAATCCCAGATGACCTTCAATTGGCTTTGGGCCACATGCTGAAGGGACCAAACAGAAAAGACACAGCTCTCTCAGGTTAAGATTTATTTTGGCGGTAGGTGAATGTATCACTTGACTGTAAGGGAGTAATACACAGTTTATCTGAAAACACAGTAAGAAAGAAGGTTGCCATTTATTGTGTGTCTTATATGCTGAGTCTCTTTCCATGAATATTATATACATGTTACTTTACCTCTTCCAAACAAAAACTCTTAAAAGTGGTTACTATTATTCTCATTTCATTAATTCATTCTTTAATGTGTATTATGTACCTTGTATGGGCCTGGCACTTTAAAGGTTTGTTGGGATAAAGCAAGGTGGACCTTGTTTCAACCTCAAAGCGCTTCCAGATGATGAAACTAAATTTCAGAGCCTTCAAGTACTTGCCCATGGCTATACAATCCTTAGTGGATTCAAGCCCAGGATCTTAGGGCCATTCTAATAACTATTCTTCTCCTTATTTGTCTACTACAGAGTTCAGAAACAAGTTTGAAAAATCAGGTAATTAGACGTTCAGGTCAGTATAGCAGTAATATTGTAGCCACTGAAGACAATTAAATAGCCAAGAAATAGAGAAGAAAAGATTTTCAAATAACAATTTTACCTAATCTAATGAGTGCTACATTAATGTAATTTCCCTACAGAGGGAAATTAGAAATGAGTAGATTTTTAAAATAATGCTAATTAGCATTTTATTTAGTAAAGTAGCTTGTTTTGCTGAGCTATTACGTAGTATGGAGTTACAAGGATGACAAAAACAGGAGGTTTGACCTCAGAATGTCACAATCTAAAAGAAAAAGACAGATAAACAAGTGAAATAAACCAGTTCAGTTATTATGATAGCAATCTGCACATCTACAGTGGAGTGTTGTAGCTGGAGTGATAAATTCTAGGGATCAGAAAAGTTGTTTATAAGGGGTAACAATTTACTAAGGATTAAAAGAGGAGTATTCACTAGGTGAGGAGGGAAGAAACGGTGGAAGGATCAAGGAAACCACAAGGTTGGGAAATTGCACATATTTTATTCTGCCTGGAGACCACACTTTCTGGGAGTGGCTTTAGCAAGGTATATGTTTGGAAACATAGTTGAGGTGGGGAGGGGTCCTTTATTCTGCAGAATATAGAGGCTCATTGAAGGGTTAACCAATGATTCTCATTGCTGTATGCAAATTGAATCTTCTGGAACTATGCCAAGACCCAATTTAAGACCAATTTAGTCAGAATATTTGAGTTCCTTCGGTGATTATAATATTCGGTCAGGGTTAAGAATGTCTGGATTACCAAATGAATACCATGACAGCTTGCACACCCACCCACATACACTTCTAACTACGAGTCTCAAGGTAGGGCATAAAGTGAATGGAATTTTGCAGGTGAAGAATGGAGAAAAGTGAAAATGTGTGAAAATGGTCAAGGTGTTAGATGTGGCAGGACACAGTCCTTGATGTGAAAGACTGGTGAAGAAAATACAGGAATAAATGATAAGTTTCATTTTTGTGACTAGGGTGAGTTAATGGATTTTGGTGCCATTACCCATGTTGAAGGACACTGAAATAGGAAGAGGATTTGGTTGAAATATAGTATATGTGAAGCACCTCTAGGATATCTAGATAAAAATGTTCATTAGGCAGCTCATGTACTAGGGTGGAGTTCAAGAGAGGGGGCTGAGGTAAAGATAGTTATTTGAGAGTTATCATTAAAAGGTAGTTGAAGTGATGGGCATGGATGATATTCACAGAAAAGTGTCTAGAGTGAGAAATAAAGCCAAATATAGGGTATTTGGTCTAATAACAATACAGGTCTAGAGAGAGGGAGTGAGGCCTGCAAAGAGAACTGGAAAGACATGATCAGAGAGAAAGAAAAAAATCAGGAGATAGTGTTTGACAGCATTTCAAGTGGTGTTTAAGATCTGACAGTCATTAGTTTCAGGTGTGGTAAACTTCAATTTGAGGCCATGGTAGACTAGTGGTCAAATACCTAGCAGATCAAGAAGCTTGAGCAGTAAGCGATCAGATAGGAGACTCACATGGATGTGGATGCTCTCTAGGATGATGGTGGGTCATGGCATGTAGAACAGAACTATTAACCCAGTTCCAAAGTTCACACTGGGTGAGAGGAAATGATAGAGGTTTATTTAGATGCCTCAGGAGGCATTTTTTGTGAATTAAAGGTTTTAATCTTTCAATTGGAGCTGTTTTAAACCTATCAGTATTTATTTCACATTGGAAAGGATGAAAAACTTATTTTCTTCCAGGGAAAACTAAAAACGTGTGAGAATAAGGATTCTTTGTCCAGCCATTGCACAACATCCTTGTTGTTCTCCCAATCTGCCATAGAATTTCACACTTCCATACCTCCAGACATACTGGTCTTTCTACTGTTCTTAATGGTCCTCACTCATCTTTACTTTCTATTAACTCATGCTTGAAAATCCAATTGAAATATCATCTCCACAGGGAAGAGTTGCATACTTTATCTTTATTTCCTTCAGTTCAAGATGTGTTTACTTCTTTTGTTCTTACACCTGTTTTGTAGTACTTATCCCTTTGTATTATACTTGTTGATTCATTGACTGTCTCCCCAATTAGATAGAAAAATCCTGTCTTGTTCTAACCTATTTTTACTATACTGGGCATGATGTTAAACTTAAAGCAGACATTTGTGGTGGTTTGGAACTGTATGTACCCTATAAAATCATTGTTCTTAAAGTTAATCCATTCCTGGTTACAACTATTGTAAGTAGGACCTTTCGATAGGTCATTTCAGTTAAGGTGTGGCTCAGGTTGAATCCTAATTTTCTCACTGGAGTCCTTTAAAAATGGGATAAATACTGAGAGAGAGGGAGAAAGCCACAGAAGCAAGAAGCTGAAAGTAACGAAACCTGGAAGAGAAGAAATATACCAGCAGACACTGCCATGAGACAAGGAGTCCAGGATCATTGACAGCCAGTCTTCAGGAAGAAAGCATCATCTTGATGATGCCTTGATTTAGACATTTTCATGGCTTCCAAATTGTAAGCTTGTAAGTTAATAAACATTCAAACATTTGAATAAATGGATTCGTCTCTCTTAATTTTTTCTTGCCTCCATGGTAGATCAGTGTATATAATATGTAAATCTAGAATACTATTAACAATGTAAAAATCAAGATTCCAAAACTTGAATATCCAAGTATGTATCATCATCTTCAGAAATCATCCTTTTGGGATACTATTTCCTATTCCTCTTGTCAAAATATTCTTTCAGCTTCTATTTGATTTTACAGAATTGCCTTCAAATTTAAGTAATAGTCAGATACTTATTCTAAATATTATGGAGTCAGATCTTTATTTTTCATCCAATCTGAGATTCTTTGCTTTTTATTTGGAAAATTTGAATGATACCAGAGCATCAGTGATAGACAGCAGGAAAATTTGTTCTAGGAACAGAAATATATTAATCCAAACCATACCACTTCCTCTCTTCTCCAATTCATTCTTCTAACAGAGCAGTTCAATTTTGATCTTTTTCATATACTGTTTCAGATTCCTAGGGTGTTTGGGCAAATACCATGAAATGTGTGGTACTAAACAGTGGGAATTTATTAGCTTACTGTTTTGAGTCTGGGAAAATATCCAAATCAAGGCATTATCAAGGTTATGCTTTCTCCTCAAGACTGTAGCACTCTGGGGTTGGCTGCTGATGCTTTGTCCTTAGCTTGTCACATGGCAAGGCACATGGCAGTGTTTCCTTGTCTCTTCCTTCTCTTTCGGGTTCCATTTCAGTTTCTTAATTGTAGTGGCTTTCTCTCTCTTTGTCTCAATTTCATGCTGCTTATAAAGGACTGCAGTAATAGGATTATGACCCATCCTGATTGAAACTAACTAAAATAACCTCATCAAATGTCTTACTTACAATGGGTCCATACCCACAGGAACAGATTAGATTTAAGAACATGTTTTCCTGGGGTACATACAGCTTAAACCACCATATACATCAAACTTCTGACTCTTTCATTTGAAGAAAGGCTACCCCAGCAAAAGAAACCATGTAAAAGGATGCATGTGTTTCTACCCTTCCTCTTCTTCATTGGCAGTATCTAAGAAAACTCACTGAACCTCTTAGGTATTGAGGGTTCATGGGTAGGAAAAATGGAAAGACTTAAGTCTCTGCAGCTGTTTTGTGATTTCCATGTGCTGTGCCAGATTCAAACGTGGACAGAAGTCTGAGACTTTTCAGATTTTCCTTATGGCCATTTTTAGTACTGTTGTTTTGAATGCAGTACCCTGGAAGTTGTTCTCTCACTCCAGTCCACTCCTAGTGGACATCTCCTTCAACTTTAGAATGGGTATCACTTATCTTTAATTTCTAGTGCTATTTCAAAAGTTAGCCTTTCATATTGCTTCATTTTAATGAAATTTTGAGTTTTACTCCAAAATAAAGTGCTTACTTCTGAAAAATAGAAAATAAAATGAAAGAATAAAAGTAATAAACATCACATGAAATCCTGTCACCTCTCAGAGAAAACATTTCGAAACACTTTTCCCATTTATTTTTAAAATAAGTGTATATACATGAGTCAATTATATATACTATATACATATATGTATATACATGAGTCAATTATATATACTATATACATGATGTATATACATGAGTATATACATGAGTCAATTATATATACTATATTGAATAACTTTTGTTGAATAAAAAACTATCCCAAATACTATGGCTTAGGACAGCAACCCCGAATTTAGCTCATGATTTTGCAGGTTGGATGTTTGAGTCATGCTCAGTTGTGCAGTTCTTCTGATATGAACCAAACTTGTCTGGTTTCATGTGTCTGTGATCAGCTCAAGGTGACTGGTTCTGTTAGTGTATGATTGCCTCATCTGCAAATGCTGGGATGACATAAGTCTCTTCCCATGTTGTATCTCATCTACAACCAAGTGAGCTCAGGCTTATTCCCATGATGTTTGGGGGATTTCAAGAGCAATAAGAGGGCAAGTTCCAATACACAAATTATTTTCAAGCGTCTGCTTGGGTTGTTTTCTTATCTTCTATTGACCAAAGAAAGTCATCAAGCCCACAGTCTGTGTGAGAGCATGTTACTAAAGGTCAAGTATACAGGGAGCCAAGAACTACAATCAACCACATATGTGCAATACACATATATAATTTGCTTCCAAAAACTGAGGCTTACTTTGCATATTGTTTTGTAACATGTTTTTTTTTACTTAATAAAGTATCATGAGCATTTTCTCATGTCTTTAACATTCTTCTATAACCACATTTTACTACTGTATGTATAAACCACTGTATGTAAGAACCATTTAGTAAACGGGAGTTCAAAAAATGTTTTGCCTGCATCAATAGAATGTGTTGAATTCTAAAATGAGCATGTGGAAAGAAACAGAAATCTTTGTATCTATATGTTATGGAATATTTCCTACAAACCAATTGCAATCATTTCCTCTAATCTCGAATCACTAAGGTAGCCGTGAGAAGATGCTTGAGATAAAGTAAGAGTCAGAGTACATGGAAACTTTTCTCCCTTTAAGTGGTGCTCTTTTCTACTACACAGAATGGCAAACATGTTGATGCATTGCAGAGGATCATATGAAATGATTGTATGCATAGATCATAACCAAGAGGAATAGAATGTGACATCAAGCTTGGGCTATAGAAGTTATTCTTGATTCTCCTGTACTTATCACCAACGTTCCAACTGTCTATGAATCCTGTTGGATTTATCATCACAACATATCCTAAATCTGATCACTTCTGCCACCTCCATTGCTCCCAACCCGGTGCAAGCCATCACATCTCTTGCTTAGCTATTGGGAAGGATGTACTGACAAGAAATCAAAGAAATAAGAAATTTTGTCCCAGTCCTGTATGGCTACAGCTTCTCTCAGGCAGCCTCTTCCCAGGGGTCTGACTCTCATGGTATGCTGATAGCACTCTTATTTCCCTTTGCCTCATCAAATCTGGGCAATGAACTCTTTCTCTTGCTAGTCTCTGTTTGCCGCACAGTTCCTTATTATTTTCCTTAACCTTATAACCTATAACCTCTACAAATATTCTCTTCATTAGAATCTTTTCAGTTAAACACTTTGAATGTGCGATCTTTTCTACTCTGCAAAAACCCTTGCTTAATTAGACATAAAGACATTGAAGGGTGTTGCGCAGAGGAATAACATGATCTGATATATGTTTTTGAAAGATCAATTTGGCTGCTGTTTTGAGAATTGACTCTTAAGGAGACAGGCATATAAGCAGGGATACTGATATAAATATAACCAAGAGAACTTATATATTGTACAGTCATATTAAAGATCTCATTAGCATGGAACTTCTCAACACTTAATATTATAACTGATTGGATGTTTTATTTATTCTCTGTTATTTTTAATTGCAGTTTGAGAGATGAAAATCAAAAATGTCTTCTTGAATCTGGGTACTTTGACATTCTTCAATCTCAGTCTTGGTAAAATAAAATTTAGCCCTGAGCCTTAAAGCTTTAAAAATGATTAAATGCAAAAGAATGCATAGACTCTTATAAACATAGAGGCAACTATGAATGATCAAAAAACAAACAGTGCTGCTATTCTTGGGGCCATAAAATAAACATTTCAAAAGATATGAATAAACATGAGAGGGTGATAATGGAAATATGGTGACATGTCAAAGGAAGTACTGAAATTGTTCAAGTTGCGAAAAGGCAGGATTCTCCAGCTGCCATCGAACCATGCATCTGTGAGTCTCGACAGCAGCCACAGATCTTCATAGCCTACCATTGCTCTGTATCTTGTTGCTGTCATGTGGAAGGAATTTATTACAGCACAGAAAAGACATGAAAATTTCTAAGGAGAAAGCAGTTATAGTCAATTGTATTTTCTTATGGGACATACTGCTTTCAACTACATCCCAAAGAATGAAAGCCTGTTGTGCTCTGTTTCTTCTAACAGTGTACATGAACTAGATTATCAATCCAAAATTGCACTGTGTGAATAAAGCAATTTTTATACAAAGCTTTTTCTGGCTCTTAAAATCACTTAAACAGCTTTGCATTTTCTGTGAGAAAGACACCAATTAACTGAAAAAATCCTTCTTATTAGACCTGAAACCTAAAGTAAGTGTGGACCCAAGGAAACTCTGGTTGTCCTTGTGACTCTTACTGCCTGAATTCAGCTTCAAAGGGTGAATTCACAGGTGGGAATGGCTTTTGGTTCAGGTGAAAGTCACTTAAACCAGATGGTACAGACAGGCCAAGTTGTGTGTGTCTGTTTAGCTCTTTGTTTAGGTCTGGAATGGAAGGTCTGGAATGTGGCTCAACACAAATATAACTTTTTTTAATGAAAAGGAGGTCACTCAGCCATACCACCTGGCACCATTAAAAGAATTAGTGTGAGCTGACCATTTTCAAATGAACACTATGAGTGTCAAATCAACAGAAATGAAGGACACATGCACATACAGAGAGAGAGAGAGAGAGAGAGAGAAATCCGTGTCATAAAAGAGAAAGTTAAAATAACCTTGGTAGAGATTGACAGTGATGTTTGCCTGGAGTTGTAAACACCAAAAAGATGACTATGTCTCTACATTTTTTTTGCAGTCGGCTAAGACAGCAGAAAGGCAGATATGCCCTTAATAAATGCAATATCAAACTCAAGGATGAAGGAGGAAAATTAGCATCCTGGAATGTGCAAATCCTTTAAGGCAAGGTGACAGTCATTGTCCTGGACTCAGGTTAGAGTTTTAGTTTGCATGGAAAATGTAACACCAAGGATTGAGGTGGTTTTTTTTGTTTTGTCTTTTTGTTTTCAGAACTTTCATGTTATCAATAGATTTCCTTTCCTTTCCAAAAGCTATAGAGTGTGCCCAAGTAGCGAATTGAAATAATTTGTGACTTCCCCACTTGTCTTTTTAAGTAAGCTCATCAAACATCAGACACAAAGTGGTCTGCCTCCTCCTAGATCAGAAGGAAGTATGAATTGTGCCTATGAATTGTGGGTAAGGAGGTCTAGCATTTATATTATTTTAAATACTTTCTGGAATTCAGGTTTGAGAATGGGGAGAAGAATTTGGGAAGCTAGATTCACTGGGGTGTTTGGGAGCAGAATAAATGGGTCAAATCAGACGAAGTGGATTAATAAAAAAGGATACTCTTACTAATAATCCAGAGGCCAGATTGGAGTCAGAAGGCTTTCATATACGACTAAGGATAGGACCATTTTTAGTATGAGTTGGGAAATGGCTTTGTATTTAGTTTTTCTAGAGAGACATCAACATGTTTTCAACTCCTCAGTGACACAATGTATGATCTCCTGCAAAACAGCAGGAATCTAGGTAAATTTAGTTTGCATGTGAATTTAAATCCATGTGTTACACTTACAGTTAAGCCTTTTGATTCCTCTCTAGAAAGTGAAAAGCTTCATCCTTGGTAAAAAATAATTAGATTTCTAGAGTGTATTAAAGAAAGCTCATTTTTTCCAGAGCATTGAATTTTTTTAGTAAATAAAAGAAGGGAAGGTATGTTTCTAGGAATAAAGGAAAAAAGACTCAATTTACAAAAATCAGTAATGAAAGTTGTGAGCTTACAGAAAGTTCATTTTTGCAACAACCTTGCTGTTTGGAAAGGGTTGGAAAGGAGACCAAATGGGCTGGTTTACTTGTGGTTGGTGAAGTGGAACTGGATGACATAAGGAAACCACCAAGTATTTCAGATTCTACATCCTTTTTTCTCTGGTTCCTGTTTTCTTATTGTTTTACCTAGCAATAGAGCATTATTAGTACGGAAAGCATGTGTCATAGGCATCTAGTCATTTGTTCTGTATGAAGTTGAAGAAGTGAAGGGTTCTTTTCATGCAGATAAATAGTACATGGAGAAGGAAATTTTTAAAAAAATAAGGAAATGAAACAATCCATATTAAAAGCAGGGAGTAGTTAAAGAAAGAAGATTCCTAGAACCTCCCAAATACTTCATTCAAATTAGGAATTACAGTTGTTATGCAATAGATGCTTTCACCTGTCAGAGAGGGGGATGAAATGCGTGGAAGAAAGTTTGTGTCTTTTATCTTCAAGAAGACGAATGACTGCTATCATTTCCATGTTTATTATGACAGCTATTTTTGGTAATTCTAAAGCTATTAAATGCTGTGAAACAGAAACTATTTCTAACACACTCAAGGAGCAGCCAATTTACACAACAGCTGGGAAAGAAAATCAAAGCTTCTCCATTGGGCCAGCTGAATCTTGAGAGAGGCATTTCATAGCCCTCCAGCTGACGCATCACATAGATCAAACTGGCAGCTGTATTTTAGGGAAAATATGTCACAACAGACTAGTAAGAAAAGGACAAACCCACAAAAAAGATCTTCTGCATATGAATCACGCTAGTAGGAAAACTGCAGAATGAGTAAGTTAAAAGTTAGGTAGCATCTCCTCAATATTTAGAAAGCCCCTCACTCCCACCGCAACTACCATCAGATAAAGTAAATGTTTAGAATTCTGTCTCATGGAAACAAAAGTCATGAGCCAGAATACCCTAAATATATTCACCTTTGGTCTCTGTGCTGTCCTTAGATATAAAAATCCCAATAATATAATACATCTAAAAGTCAAAAAGAGGAAAGGAAAGGAAAGAGCAATCAGGTATATATTTTTTCATGTAGCCAGTCAGGGTGTACTACAGCTCCAAACCTTAGAAATGAGCTAAATACAAACTTTCTGTCAAAATGCCTCAGTTTGCTAAGTAATACATTACATTGAGCTTATCATGTGCCCAGCATTGCTGTGTACCAGGAACCATCATTAGCCACATTTGCTCTGATGAGGAATCAAGCAAAGAGCAACTTTCCAAAGGTTGCATACTAAGTAGCAAAGCTGGGATTTGAGCTCAGATCATTAAGATCCCAAAATTTACATTCTTTATCTCATTTTACTCTGCCTAGTTGTTGGCCCATTTTATTTGAACCCTCCTGTGAGGAAGAGTTTGCTGCAGAGTTCCCAGTTCCATAAGGCAAACTCTTCAAGTCTTAGACAACTCAGAATATCTGGCTGTATCCTCTACTCATTAATCATGGCAAGAAGTCTTGGAACCACAGTATCCAATCTAATTCCTCCTTTGAATGACAGCCATTCACATATTTGTTGGTATCAATCAACCAAATTCCATTCTGAACCTTCCTTTTCCTTACTGCATCCTCTAATTGTTTCTTACATGATATGTATTGGATCCATTCAACTTTCTGACTTTTGAGGTTATTACTTATTGACTCTATGCCTCAGTCTCCTCATCTCTAAAATAGGAGTCATAGTGCCCCTTTCAGTTTTGTTGAGATCATTTAATACTGACCTAATATATGTAAAACTCTTGGTACCAGGCACATGGCAAGTGCCCAGTAGATGTTTATTATTAATATCATTATGGCTGTTATATTATCATTACCTCATAGGGCTAGTGTGGTGATCACATAGGTAAAGCTTCTAGCACAGAGCATGGGGCAATTTAATCACCTAATATATGTAGAGTTCTTCTCTCTTTCCATTCCCAAACATCTAATGCATGAGTAGATGTGATGACTCTTTCCAGCGCTGTTAAAGTTTATTTCTAATCTTTCACATTTGATAGTTTTCTTCTACAAAAGACCAGTCAGATTTCTTATCTCTGCATTAACAAAATATTTTTGATGTATGTATATATTTTTCTTAGTTAAATATCACCTCTGACTTTAGAATGAATGTCATGCCATTATATTTCACATCATCTGCAATCAACAATCTGCATCAGTGCCATAATAACTGTCCTTCCACAAGGTCAGTCATCATAATTCTGGAAATGCTAAAGAATGTTCTTGGAGACAGTGGTGGACATTCTCCATGCCCAAAAGTGGCCCTGTCACCAGGGCCTTGGCAATGAATGTCAGTCACAATACAGATACCCTGGATTTTCATTAGGCCCCACAGTTGCAGCATTTCAGGGTCTGATTACTCAGGGAAAACATAATGATGTGAACCTTCAAGCTGAACACTAAACACATTTCAATAAGAATTTCCATAATGCAAATGGATCCAAGAGAACAAATCAAGACTATGTTGCTGCCACTCAGACTTTCAACAATGATCTCTTATTTCCAATAGAATACAGGCTAAACTAGAGAGGGCCTACATCTAAAATCAATTGCCTAGGCTACTTTTCTTTTGTTTTCTCTCTTGATTTGATTACCTGAATAATGAATAAAATTATATTGTATACACACACAGACACACACACATAAATACACAGATCTAATCAGCGTGGGAAACAACAGCAAAAAGAAAGCACCTGCCTTGTCTAGTCAATAACTGCCATGAAGCATGCACATGACAGGAAGCTTGGAATGGCCAAATGTTGAGCCAATGATATGGTAGTGCCAGGTGTAAGAAGGCCTACATCATTGATTCCATTAAGCATGTAATTGCATTATGAATGGTCTTCATGTAAATGTGCCAAGGAAACCACTGGTATTTTTATAAGCTGGGAGATGGGAGAATCCCATCATTCTCTAGAGTCTGAAAATACAAATCATACTCTTGGTTTATCTACTGCTCCTTTTTTACCTCTTTGTACCTATTTAATTTTTTATCATTTTTAATGAACTGTATTCACAAACCATACAATCAATCTAAAGTATACAATTAATGGGTTTTGGCATAATCAGAGTTGTGCATTCATCACCACAATCAACACTAGAGCAATTTTATTACTCCAAAAAGAAAAAACTAAAGAAAACCATCCTTTAGTAGTCACCTCTCAATCCCTCTTTCCTTCCCCTACCATAATAATGAATTTAACTGCTAATCTGCTTCCATCTCTATAAATTTATTTGTATTTGCACTTTGTATAGATGGAGTAAAAATGTACAAATTTATTTAATCACTGCATTTCATAATCATAAATCCACTTCCAAAGGGTAGGGACAATGTATTTTAAATTATTGAGCACACTGTGGGCATTTTACCAATTTTAAATAAAAGTGATTTTTGGTTCCCAAAATATATTTGACTTCAGTCCTTTAATTCCTTATCATTGTTCACTATTTTCATAACTACATAACAATTATTTAATCCTGGGGTTTAATATTTCATCCCCCAAGGTATAAGTACTTTCAGCTATATCAATATTTTCTGACCAAAATGTTTTCACCCACCCTCTATAAAACCAAGCTACACAGTTGCAAATAAGAGGATTAAACATAACTGACAATACAATCTGACTCATGTTCACAGACTCTCATTCCTTGAAATTTATTTGGAAGTTGGCATTCAATTTTACTTTTAATAAATGCTTTAAAGTTATTGTCTTTCATATACTGGAAATACATGGGCTCCAGTTCTTTTGAATTTCTTTTTAGGTCCTTTTACATCCTTTACTTATGAAGGATTCATAATTCATTTAGTTTTACATTATAGATGCCTGCTGTCTTTGTCTTCCACTCCTACATCCCCATCCAGGATGATCTCAGACCCTTTAGTTGAAAATAATGAACAGTTTGATGGGGTTGGTTCCCATAATAAGGCAGGCACCTCACCTGTTTGATTGGCTTGTGAGTTCCTCCAGGGAGAAACTGTTGTTAAGCACCCAGCCATAGTACAGAATTTGTCCCATGAGAAATGATTATAATTATTTGGTATGCTCTGGGGCCTAGGCTGCTCTACTGATAAGTTTTGCTTGCCTCTTGAAATTTACAAAAAACACTTTGGAGGAAAACAAAAGGCCAAGGTAGAATCCTACTTTGTTTACCTAATAATAACAATAATCTGTAATACTTTTTTGACTGTGTGGCAGTTTGATATTATTTAGGAATTCCAAAAAAAAGAGATATAGATTTTGTTTGTAAACCAGTCTGTTATTCTGGGCATGATAATCCTTTGTATTAGATTCAGCTGAGAAGTCTGATTAAATTATGTTAAGATTAGAGCTTTGATTCAAACATGTCACTAGAGTATGACACAGCATTGAGTCTTAGCTCCCTTAGGCAGATAAAACTGACTCTCACATGTAAGTATATACCCAGAAGCAGCTATGCAGGAAGGAAGAGTGCTCCATAGACATGGCCCTAGGAAGAGAGATGAGCCTGATTGTCTACAGCTGACTTTGTGATAACAGAATAGCTGAGCCCTGGAAGAAATGAACCCCAGGGAGAGAGATGAGCCTTATGGCAGACTGCAGCTGAGATCATAAGAAGCTGGCACCATGGAGCCTTAAGAGGAAGGAGGAAGGCTAAACCCTTGCAGACATTACCTGCCATCTTGTACCAACATGTGGCAACAGACTTTGAGTGAGAAAGTACCTCCTATGATACCTTGAGTTGGACTCTTAATGTCCTGGTAACTGTAAGCTTCTACCCCAAATAAATACCCTCTTTAAAAGATGTGGATCATTGACCATGAGGTGCAGCAGTGCTCAGAGATGTATTCACCAAATGCAATGAATGTCTCACGATGATGGAGTAGATTGTTTTTATGGGGGGAGGAGAGGGGTGAGAGGGGTGGGGAATATTTGGGGACCTCATATTTTTTAAATGTAACATTAAAAAAATAAATAAAGACCAAAAAAAAGATCCTATAAAAAAAAAGCCAACAGAGTTCTGGTACTTTGCATTGGCAACCCTTTGGCCAACACATACAGAATATATTTAAGATTCACTAATTCCCAATATATGCTTCCAAATAATTGACACACATGAAATTCAAATGGTTTGTAGGACTCTGTGTCTGACCTATTTGATAGGCCCACTGCTCTTCCCTGCCCTGCCCTGCTTCCTAACTCTGTAAGCTATTCCATCCTGCAATCTTTATATTTGTTATTGCTCACTACGATGATACTTAAGAGATCAAATACATCTGTCAGGCAGTCCAAAAGTATCCATCTATTTAGTACCCAGAGGGTACATAGCCTTCAGAGTGTATCAGAGTAAATAACAAAAAAATACAAGCCTAATTACTGTTGTCGAAATGTGTGATGGCTACAGTCTCCTCTTTAAGTATGAACAAATTCAAGTTGTTCTCATTTTTAAAGATATTTCGAGAATAGGAAAAGATCTTGTCAAGCACTAATCCTTAACTTTTTCAAAATTAGATTAACTTTAAAAGGAATGGAGTGAATTCAATTTGAGTTTAACATGCTACTTTGTCAAGTCATTGGCTAAAGAAACGGTTTTGTATCTTACAAATTCCTTTGAATTTTTCAGTAAAAATTTTTAAAGAGAGAAAATATTTTAGTGGAAAATAATGATCTTTTTTTTTTTTTAAAGATTTATTTTTATTTATTTAATTCCCCTCCCCTCCCCCGGTTGTCTGTTTTCTGTGTCTTTTTGCTCCATCTTGTTTCTTTGTCCGCTTCTGTTGTCGTCAGCGGCACGGGAAGTGTGGGCGGCGCCATTCCTCGGCAGGCTGCTCCCTCCTTCGCGCTGGGCGGCTCTCCTTATGGGTGCACTCCTTGTTCATGGGGCTCCCCTACGCGGGGGACACCCCTGTGTGGCACGGCAAGGACCAGCTCCACACAGGTCAAGGAGGCCCGGGGCTTGAACCGTGGGCCTCCCATGTGGTAGACGGACGCCCTAACCACTGGGCCAAAGTCCGTTTCCCGAAAATAATGATCTTAATGATTATTATGTACATCTGTTTTATGTGTTATGGTTCAAGTGACTCTTTTCTAAGAAGGGAATTAAATTTGAAGTTTGATTTGCAAGCACTTTTTTTAAAATTTTGTTTTCTAATCACAGTTCTTCACCTTAGTCATCCTGGCATAAAAGTATATATTATATATCAAATTTACTGGAATGAGTCATGGATCCTATATTATTAATCTCCCTTAGTTTGAGAATGACCTATCTAACTACATTTTAGGGCTGGGAAAAGCTGCATGGCATAATCAAAATTGAAACCACATCAAGAAATCAGAGAATATAGTCCATACTCTGTCCTAAAACAGTGTGGTTTGGGGCTGGTCATTGAACTTACTGGGGACTATGAATGGAAGAGTCCAGACTTGATTATCTCTAAATCCCTTCCTGTTTTAATATAATGGGTATAAATAGGAACTCTTGTTGTAATTAACTATGTCATGTAGTTATCTTTTTGTTTTTGTAGTTATCAGGCAACTTGGCTCTGCCTTGGCAAGGAAAATGAATTAGGCTTTTATATTTTTGTAGGTTGTATAATATTGTACGATGTAAACAGGATAAAATTAATGATGGTAAAGAAGCATAAGTATAAAATGACATCCCCAGGCTACAAGTGGATTGAAGGCATCTACTGTGGTTAAACTATTATCCAAGTGGTGCAGCAGTGCTCCAAAATGTATTCACCAAATGCAATGAATGTGCCACAATGATGAAAGAGGTTTTAATGTGGGAGGAATGGGGTGGGGTGGGTTTGGGGTATATGGGAACTTCTTATATTTTTTAATGTAACCTTTTTTGTGATCTATGTATCTTCAAAAAATACTATATATCATGATTAAGTAAGACCTTGGATTCTAAATTACATGAAATCATCAATAAATTAGAAAAAAAGTTTCTTCTTACATGTAATATATTGATCCCTTGAAATCAAGGGATTCTGGGAATTATCACTCATGACTCAATATCAAACTGATTGAAATAATCAGTCAGATTATTTCTTAGCTAACTGCTGACTGCATTCTTATTAATTACTGCAGAAACACCGAAGAAGCATGGTAACTGCACAAATATACACTAAGTAGAGAATGAAGCTTGATTGCTAATAGTAGATTTAAACATTCAAGCAACTTTTTTTTTAAAGATTTATTTTTATTTATTTCTCTCCCATCCCCCCCCCAGTTGTCTGTTCTCTGTGTCCATTTGCTGTGTGTTCTTTGTCCGCTTCTGTTGTTGTCAGCAGCACGGGAATCTGTGTTTCTTTTTGTTGCGTCATCTTGCTGTGTCAGCTCTCCGCCTGTGTGCAGCACCATTCTTGGGCAGGCCGCACTTTCTTTCGCACTGGGCAGCTCTCCTTACGGGGTGCACTCCTTGAGCATGGGACTTCCCTATGTGGGGACACCCCTGCGTGGCAGGGCACTCCTTGTGAGCATCAGCACTACACATGAGCCAGCTCCACATGGGTCAAGAAGGCCTGGGGTTTGAACTGCGGACCTCCCATGTGGTAGACGGATGCCCTATCCATTGGGCCAAGTCCGCTTCCCCATTAAAGCAACTTTAGCCAGTTGCAGAAATGGTTTTGAAAATGGACCCCTATATAATTGTTACTGCATTGGGTAGAAAATATCCCACTGATTTGAGTATTGTGATCAAACTGGAATGAAAGCCTTTGATGTTACTCATCTACATTAAACCCTTCAATCGGTCTTCAAAGGCTTTAACTACTGCTTGTCCTTCTAAGATTTGACCTCTAATACTCATCTAATTTCTTCTCACTCTCTCCCCTACCTTCCGCAGGCCTCATCAATATCTAAGCCCTTCGTCATGGGCATTCTCGGAATCCCAGATTATGTTTTATCTCCCCATTTCATGCTCCTTTAGCAGTATCCTGTGTTTCATGACACTCACTATGATTCCAATCATGTGTTTAATGGCTGTCTTCCCTGATAGACTGTAAGCTCAAGAATTCAAAATTAATGCCTGCCTTTTTGTAGGGATGTATAACCATGGCTTAGCCCAGTATCTGCTACTTGATACATGCTCAGTAAATATGCAAAAATGAATAAATTAGTGGATGTTTTAAAATTACATCTAGGTATCTAGAACATGCAAACAGTATCTTATGATTTGTGAGTTAAAGTTAATGAAAGGTAATTTTCAGCCATATCCTTACTCCCTAGAGCTCAAAATTGATGAGTGTGTTTATACAAGTATGTGTGTGTGTGCACACATGGTTGTGAGTGTTGGAAGATAGGGAGGAGAAATGGGTAAAAAGAACATCCCAGATCCCTGTGATATCAACAAAATATGACAGAGAAAATATAGTCATATATTCTTTTTGAGACCATATAAGCTAAATTTGATAAGGTAAAGAAACAAATAAATAAAAAGGGTAATTTATTAATGGCTGAAGAAAGTAGAACATAAATCTGAAGGAAGAAAAGCTAATTACCTCATTTTTATCTATGTTTTATTTGTGGTTTACGCATACATGCTTTCCCTTAAAATGTTGATTTCCTTTAGTTAACAAGCAAAGTCTCTAATGTGATATCAAAATAGTTTTTTTCAACTTTGTGTGAAAAATGTTTTTATCTCGGGGAATATTTCTCCCACCAGAAACCTGATTGGTCTTACTTACTTAATGGCAGCTGCAGGTTGCAGGAAATGTCAAGAAGAATAGAAAATGGGAGAGTGACTTTGGAGAAGAGGGAGCTGGAGGATGAGAGGAGGGAAGGAATCAGCTCTTTCAAACCCCAGCAAGTGTTCTCAGCAGAGGTCGCATTTAAGATGCAGAAATAGGCAGTTGTCTATGGATGTAAACTGCAAGTCAACCCATGCATGCTTAATCATTATGAGTCACCTATTTGTACCTCTGAAACTCAATATTGAAGTTCCAACTGTATCTGCATGGTGCCGAACAACTATGAGCGAAACAGAAAAATCCATTTCTTCACAAGTGTCTCTTTTTCTGTCTCAGTGATTCCCCAATGCGTCTCCAGGACCAGTTGCTTGAGAACCACCTCAGATATTCATAAAATTATAGAATCTGAGCCTTGCTTATAAACATCTTGAATCAAAATCGCCAGGGATGTGGCCTAGGAATATACTTTTTTTTACACAGCCCAGTCAATGCTGATAAACAATCAGGCTAAGAACTCTTGTAAATATAATACAACATTAGCAATTTGATTGATTTTCTAATAATTTTTCAAGCCACATAAAAAAAGCCAGAAACCTCATTTTCTAGAAATTTATAAACTGAGATTTCCATTCTAAAAATGCAATGTAGTGAAATGGACAGAAAATAGAATAAGGATCTGTTTTTGGAAGTTCTGGATTCAGGCCATGTCTTTGTATGAAAACTGTGATCTCTACCAGAATAGACAGAATCATTTGAAACTACTGATATTTGCCATCTTGACCCACAAAAATGGCAATTTCTAATGACTCAGCCTAATGATTTAACTTGCTGAGCATTGTTTCCTATATTTTAAGTGGGGTGATAACAGTATCTGAAAGCTATTTTTTGAATAAACGTTTTACTTCAAAATAATTTCAAACTTACAAGGCAATTGCAAAAATAATACAAAACCCATACAGAGAACTCCAACATACGCTCCACCCAGACACACAGAACCATAAACTTTAGCATCTTGTCATATTTGCCCTTTCTTCTTTCTTCATTCCTCCCTTCCTCCTTTTCTCTCTCTGCTTTCTTTCATTTATCTATCTAGCCATCCATCTATTTATCTAAGTATTTTAAGTATTTGAGAGTAGGTTGCATAAATCATGCTCCTTTTTACAACTTATTTGTTACTTTCATATACTTTTCTGAAGGCTATTTTCATGGTTAAATGAGCATTTTTAAGTGATGCTACTCTAAAGCTATAATGTGCACTGTCTTTATCCTCATTCTAATAGTAAACACTCGCCTTTTTGTCTGGGCATTCCACACCACTGAAGTATGGCCTTCAGTACTTTACACTGTTACACACACATAAAACCTGCTTAAGACTGGAGAATTGAATGATGTCTGCAAGTCCATTCCATTATACCCAAAGTTCTCCAAAGACTCACAAAGAACTACTGCCTCCTTGATGCCTCGGTTAGAACGACTTCTTGGAGTTGTTGCCTTCCCACCTGTCCTTGTGTCATTTCTTCAGCTCTGACATCCTCCATTTTTCTGACTCAGCAGGCCACAGAGCAGCTGCTTCAATACGTTGCTGTCATTCAGTGTCTGTTGCATCCAGGGAAAAGGTGCTCAATTCCAGGAAGATTTCTCCAGTGTTAGCACACTGACCACATTCTAGGGATTCAGGGATGGTGAATTTGACTGGTTGTTGAAGCTAAAAGATGTTTCATTGCCATAAGTTTCTGAATTACTGCCAGTAACATAGAGCAATCATCGATATGAAAGTGGTGCTGTTTGACAGAAGGCGGGAGGTTCTGATCTTCAAATATACAAAGAGTTTAATTTGAGCCAGTAAAAATCATTGGCCAAGTTGTCGATATCCAAAATACCTTAGTAAATCATTCAGAGATAATTTGTAGGTATTGTGAAAAGACATCAGTGATTTGGGGAAGCTGAAAGTAGTTTTCCAAGACTGGGCTGAAGGATTCATCCATTGAATTTTCTTTTCCTAGGTAACTTTATTTGATTTCTAATTTAAGACACTTAATAAAGTCTTTCTGAAAAAGCTGAGAAAAAGTACATTTGTGATTGAACAATTAAGTGGAATCATAGGCACTTGAATAACTAAACAAGTGTTATTGAGAGAGATTGAAGAGGGGTCTATGCATTAATATGCTGCAGTCAGGTTAGCTCTTCAGTGTCAGTGGGCATGTATCTTGCCAGCGCCACATTTGAAGTGACTACAGAGGGACTGTATATGCCAAGGAAATTGGCCAACAACACAAATCAGGACTTTATTTTATTTTAGAGAGTTGTTAAACATTTACCAGCACACTATGGGTTTATGTTTGTTTGGTTTTTTAATCTTAAATTTTGAATTCAGTCACGCAAAAACTAAATACTGTCTTTATTAATCAGTGTTCTAGATAAAGGGAAAAAAGGATGTCAAATGCCCTAAGCTAAGGTAGCTCCTAATTTTTTATCAGAGACAGATATAGTGCCTGCAAAGACCTACATGTTCTACTCCCTTGCTTTCCTTTTTGCTCTCATCTTCTATCAATCTCTCTACTCAGCCACACGGGCCTTATTGCTGTTCCTTACCCCTGAACAAAGTTCATTCCTGCCTCAAGGCTTTTGCACCTGCTATTTTTATTGCCAGGAATGCCCACCCTCCAGATCTTTGCATCCTTTACTCTGAATCAGTTCAAATATGCTTCTTTAGAAAAGCCTTCTCTGAATACCTCTAGCCTAACTTGCTCCTCCCCAGTTACTCTATTATCACAAAACCCAGTTTTAAAAACATTTAAATAAACTTCCTAGTTTACATAGTTTTAGATTTAGAGAAAAATTGCAAAGATAGTACAGAAAGTTCCATATATCCCACCTGAGTCTCCCCTCTTTTTCTCATCTTACATTACTAAGGAATATGTCTTACAACAAAAATCCCAACATTAGAACATTACTATTAATTAATCAGTTTTTACCTATTTTCCTTTTTCTGTTCTACAATCACAACCAGGGTATGACATTATATTTAGTCATCATGTCTACTTAGACTCCTGGTCTGTGACATTTTATCTTTCCTTGTTTTTGATGACCTTTGTAGTTTTGAGGAGTACCAGTAAGGTATTTTATAGAATGTCTCTCAATTTAGGTTTCTCTGAGATTTTTAAAAACAGTATTTATTACACCTTTAATAATAAAAGAAGAAAAAGGCAATTCCAAAGCTCTTCTGCCTTAAAAAGAAACTTCCCAAATGTTATACTTCTCAGAAAATAGATAACAATTCAGCTACTATTTCCAGGGCAATAAATTATTCAGTGAAACAACTTATCGGAATGGAGAATTTTAGGAGTTATAGGTTATTTTCAGAAAACAAAACAACAACTTCTGATTTCTTAAGTTTTTTTTTTGTCAAAGTTTACCAATGTGATCTTTAAATTTTTTTTTATTAGAGAAGTTGTGAGTCTACAGAGCAATTATGCATGAAATATAGGATTTCAGTATATTACCCCCACCAAAAACAACTTGCATTGGTCTGAAATTTTGTTTCAATTAATTATAGCATTTTTGTATGATTATACTTTTTAAAATAGTAGTCATATTTGTTAAAATTGATGAAAGATTATTAAAATGGTACTACCAATGATCATCCATCATTTACATTAGGAGTGTTTTTTCCTATATATCACCCTATCATTAATACCTTGCGTTATTGTCATATATTTGTTATAATTCATGAAAGAATATCCTTGTACTATTAATTCTAACCCATCATCGATAATAGGGTTCTCTGTGTAATACAACCCTATGTTTTAATCTTAATTTTTGGGGGGAGTAACATGTGTGAACCAAAGTTTCACTTGATCATAATGTATAATTCTTGAATAGTGTTGGTGGATTTGATTTGCAAATATTTTGTTAAATATTTCTGTATCTATGTTCATTTAAAAAATTGGTCTGCAACTTTCTTTTCTTGTAGTATCTTTATCTGGCTTTGGTATTAGGGCAATGTTGACCTCATAAAATGAGTTAGGTAGTCTTCCCTCCCGTTCAATTTTTTGGAAGAGTTTGAGCAGGAGTGATATTAATTATTCTTGTAATTGTTGGTAGAATTCATCTGTGAAGCCATCCCGTCCTGGGCTGTTCTTTGTTGGGAGGTTTCTGATGGTTGATTCAATCTCTTTGCTTGTCATTGATCTGTTAAGATCCTCTTTCATCTATCTAGAGTCAGTGCAGGTTGTTTGTGTGTTTCTAGGAATTTGTCCATTTCATCTAGACTGTCTAATTTATTGGCATACAGTTGTTCATAGTATCCTCTTATGACCCTGTGTATTTCTGTGGGGTCAGTAGTAAAGATGCACTCTCATATCTGATTTTATTTCTCAGTTAGTCTAGATAAGGGTTTGTCAATTTTTTCGATCTTTTCAAAAGACCAACATTTGGTTTTAATTCTCCCTATTGCTTTTTCATTCTCAATTTCATTTATTTCTGCTCTAATCTTTATTTCTTTCCTTCTGCTTGCTTTGGAATTAGTTTGCTGTTCTTTTTCTAGTTCCTTCAGGTGTACAGTTAGGCTTTTGTTTTTTTAATGTAAGCATTTAGGGCTATCAATTTCCTTCTCAGTGCTGCCTTCACAGCATCCCAATGAAATGTGTTCTCCTTTATCATTCATCTCAAAATATTTACTGATTTCCTTTGCAATTTTTTCTTTGACCCATTGATTGTTTAAGAGTGGCTTATTTAACTTCCGTGTATTTGTGGATTTTCCAGTTCTCTGCATTTTATTAATTTCCAATTTCATTCCATTATGATCAGAGATGGTGCATTGCATAATCCCAATGTTTTTAAATTTATTGAGACTTCTTTTATGACCCTACATGTGGTGTATCTTGGAGAATCATCCATGAGCACTTGAGAAGAATGTACATCCTGTTGTTTTGGGGTGCAATGTTCTGTATATGTCTGCTATGTCTAGTCATTTATCATATTATTCAAGTTCTCTTTTCCTTATTGATCTTCTGTCTAGATGTTCTATCTATTGATGAGAGTGGTGTATTGAAGTCTTTATTATTTTAGAAGCATTTATTTCTCCCTTTGGTTTTGCCAGTGTTTATCTCATGTATTTTGAGACACCCAGGTTAAGGGCATAAATATTTATGAGTGTTATTTCTTCTCGGTGAATTGGCCCTTTTATTAGTATATAGCATCCTTTTTGTCTCTTGTAACAGTTTTTTACTTAAAGTCTATTTTGTCCAATATCAGTATAGCTACCCCAGCTCTTTTTGGTTACTGTTTGCATGGAATATCTTTTTCCAAACTTTCACTTTCAAACTATTTGTATCTTTGGATCTAAGGTGAGTCTCTTGTAAATAGCAAACAGTTGGATTGTGCTTTTTAATACTTTCTTCCAATCTGTGTTTTTTGATTGGGTAATTTAATCCGTTAACATTCAGTGTTATTACTAGGAAGGCAGTATTTACTTCTGCCATTTTGTCTTTTGGTTTTTATATGTCATATCTTTTTTTATTTTGCTTCTCTTTTCTTCTATTACAACCTCCTTTTTCTGTATAGTTGATCTTTTGTGACTTATCTGACTGCTCTCTTTCTCATTTCTGTTCCTGTATATTTTTAAATTCCATCTTTCTGGTTACCTTTGGGTTTGCATTACACACCCCACATCTATAACATACTAATTTGAAAAGATACTAACTTAGCTTAAGAAGCATATACATTTTCTGCTCCCATATCCCACTGTTTCCCATCTTTATGTTGTTTTTGTACCACTTTACCACTTTCTAATTTGCATGTCTATTATCAGGAAATATGCCTTTTTCTTGTTCAATTGTGTTCTGATTCTTATAGTAATTAAAGAGTAGAGTTGTATATTGAGGATACAGTACTATTGGGCTTTGTTTTTGCCTTAGTTTTAAACTCCATTTCTTCACACTGCTACAGTCCACTCTTTCCTATCTTCCTTTCAACCTGCAGAACTCCCCTTAGTAATTCTTGTAGGGCAGGTCTTTTGTTGACAGCCAACCACTTTCAGTTTCTGTTTATCTGTGAACATTTTCGCTCTCTCATTTTGAAGGACAATTTTTTTCAGACAAATAATTCTTGACTGGCAATTTTCCTCTTTTAGTACCTTAAATATACCATACTCCTGCCTTCTCACCTCCATGGTTTCTGATGAGAAATTGACACTTAATCTTATTGAGGACCCCTTGTATATGACTTGTTGGTTTCAGAATTCTCTATTTTTGGCATTTTGCTTTCTGATTAGTATGTGTCTCCTTTTAGGCCTATTATGATTTATTCTGTTTGGAGGATGTTGCACTTCTTGGACATGTATATTAATGCCTTTCATTAGAGTTGGGAAATTTTAGGCCATTGTTTCTTCAGATATTCTTTTTGCCACTTTCCCTTTTTTCTCCTTCTGGGACACCTATGACATGTATATTTGTGCACTTCATGGTATCACTCAAATCCCTGAGACACTGCTCAATTTTTTCTATTCTTTTTCTTATCTGTTCTTCTGATTGTTTGATTTTAATTTTACTGTCTTCTAGTTCACAGATTCTTTCTTCTGCCTGTTCAAATCTGTTGTTTTATGCCTTTAGTGGGTTTTTAATCTCTACTATTGTGCCTTTCATCCTCATAATTTCTGTTGTTTCTTTTTATACTTTTAAATTCTTCTTTATGCTCACATATTGTCTTCTTTTTATCCTTTATCTCTTTTTGTATATTTTCCTTCATCTCCATGAATTGAGTTATGGGATATGTTTGTACTTCTTTGATTAGTTTTTCCAAATCCTGTGTCTCCTCTGAGGTTTTATTAATAATTTGTTCCCTTGACTGAGCCATATATTCCTGTTTCTTAGCAAGACCTGCAAATTTTTGCTAATGTGAAGGTTAGTTTCTCTCTCTCATCTAGGGCTTTATTGTTGATCAGTTTTATGTTAACACTCTTCTTTGATGCTCTTCCAACTTATTCTGGACCTGTAGGGTAGCCTGTGTTTAACTGAACAGATTTTCTCAGATTTCCTCTATCTGACTCTTGCCCTGAAGATACAGTACAATTTTTAAGATTATACTGTTTGTGAAATTGTTTCACCTCCAGGAGAAAGCTTCCTTTCCTCTCTTTCTTCCCTGGGAATCTTGGTCTGTTTTGTTTGTTGTTGTTCAGACTTTTCTTCCTAGCTCCTATGATTTGTTTCTATTGTTTCCCATACTCAATGTCCCATTTTCCTTACACTTTTCTATACTGGGACCCTTCTGCCTTACAGCACTTCAGTTTAGCTCCCTTCCTTTTTTATACACTGTGAGACTTTTCTGCCTCTGGTTTCTTCCTCTCTGGGCATCCTGCTTGGGGAATTATGTGGGTCAATCCAGACAGATGGGACACTCCAGATAAGTTCACTTTATGTTTATATGGTCCAGCTGACAGAAACTGGATTGATTTAATGCACCACTTGGCAGCTGCCATGGTCTCTCTCCTTTTTTTCTCCTCTGGGGACTCTTTTAGATGCAATACTCCTCAGTAGCTTGTGTTCTGCCCTAGAACTTTGTGGACTTGAGTCCCTGTGCCTCTACATGTATGAGATTCTAACTTACTGCTTAAATGGCTTTATAGTCTGTGTCCCATGTGGGAGGGTGCAATCCAGGTTGCTGGCTCTGGCAACTCCCAAGCAGTGCAGGACAAAGTGAGGAGGAGGGAAGAGGATAAGCAGGTTGGGGCACAAGTATCTTACCTGATATTTTTCTTTTTTCTTCAATTCAAAATTTGTGAAGTCCTTCTCCAATCTCTACCATACTTAAGAGTTCTAATCAAGTGGGATTTGTCCTTTTATTCACTGACTCTCTGGGGAGTTTATTTCAGGGGATATATTATTTTGCAATATTGATGACATCAGTTTGATTTCTTATGTTTTACAGGTGATACTTTCAAAAGTTAAAAAAAATGTCTACAGTTGAAATCTTTTAAAGGGATGAGTTGCTGAGAAGGTGTTTAGGGGTGTAAAATCACTTGTTCCACCAGCACCAAAACACTGAAAAAAAATAAAGGGATAGAGAGTGAAAAAAGGAGGGTAAAATGGCAGACAGACACATAATTTAGGTAAGGACAATTAGTCACCAGCCCTGAGAGTTTTATTATGGTTAGACTGGAGTTATGGATTTGGGGGTTGAACACCACAGAGATAATGTCCCATTTTCATCAGAACATATCAAGGATAAATATTATTAGCATGACTTATTACTGTTGATGTTGACCTTGGAGCACATGAATGACGTAGAGTTTAACTATAAAGTTAAATCTCCAGGCTCTCTATACTCTACTCTTTGGAAGCAAGTCACTGAGTGTATCTATCCTCAAAGGGTAGGAAATTAAGCTCTACCTCCATGAGGGGTGAATATCTACATAAATTATTCTTCTGTATCAGAGTTTTGTCTCTTTTCCTCCATTTATTTATCTATTCAATCATGTATTTATGTCAGTGCGGACTCATGGAGACTTATTTAACATTTTAGGTTATAATCCAATATTCTGTTATTACTTTTTTGCTCAAATTGTTCCAGGTTTTCCAACAAAACTCATTCCAGTTTGCTCCTTTGTCCCTTTTTAAATTTAAACAAAATTTATTTTAGTTTAGTTTTAAAGACACTTTACATTCAATAAATGATGCATCAAAAATATAGGGGGGGAGGGGGATGTGGCTTAAAGGGTTGAGCACCAGCTTCCCACATGAGAAATCCTGTGTGTGGTCCCTGATGCCTCCCGAAAACAAGCAAATAAAAATAAACAACCAGCAAATAAACAAAAAAAGCCAACTCAGGGGAGCCAATGTGGCTCAGTGGTTGAGCACTGGCTTCCCACATATGAGGTCTGGGCTTTAATCCCCAGCCCCAGTACCTAAAAAAAAGAGAAAAAGAGAGGGATTCCCATATATCCCACTCCCCACTTTTCCCCTTTAACGACATCTTTCATTAGTGTGGTACATTTATTACAGTTGATGAAACATATTGAAGCATTGCTACTAACCATGGTCAACAGTTTACATTATAGTTTACACTTTGCATTGTACAATTTTATAGATTTGACAATATGTATAATGGCCTGTATTCATTATTGCAGTGTCATGCAGGACAATTCTAATGTCCTCAAAATGCCTCATGTTATTCCTATTCTTCCTTCTCCTTCCCCTCAGAACCTCTGCTGACCACTGCCTTTATATCAATGATATAATTTCTTCCATCGCTAGAACAATAATAAGTCTACTTTAGTCCATAGTTGCATTCCCCCCTTATGTTTGTTCATTCCTCAGTCTTGAGGATTTTAGGATAGTGATGCCCACTCTTTCTGATTGAGAGGGTGCAGACTGATGGAACTGCCTTGCTTGCAGTTGTAGATACTCTCTGTTTTTTGGGATGGGTATTGTCTATCATCATCTTTTTGTTAGTTGTCCTGGGTGAGTCTGATGAACTAGAGAGTAGGTATTGCGACACTGCTGAGATTCAGGACTCAATTGGCATATGAACAGACTGAAGATTTAAGTCTCTAGTACATATATTTAACTAGTATAATGTCAATTATAGGTTCAAATAAAAGGGGCAGAAAAGCCATGTATAGGGAAATTTAAAATGAGTCTCTAGAGCCCTCAGGAGTACCCCTGCTTGAGGCACTATTTACTGTGACAGTTGATAAGATCCTCCTGAAACATGTATATGTGTAACCTTTGGAATGAACTCCCGACTCACTACTGAAGAATACTGAATTCCCATCCTATGTCCCTTTGATATGCCTCCAGTTTTTTGTATTTTGAGCACTTCCTTACTCTCTGACACTACAAGAGGCTCCAGGTTCGTCTTCTATATTCTCTGCCCCAGACATTTTTCAAGAATCCCTGTTTTTGTTTTTTTTTATTTGGAGATTGGTATTAAAAATCAAGATCTGGGCACTAACTGTGCTTGATGCTTCTGAGATGTAATTGCCTGTAATCCCTGTCAGTGAAGCAGCAAGCACTAAGAAATCCATGTACAGATACTAATCCATGTATGCATATCTATCTAAAATTATTTCTGCATATTTCTATCTGTATCTAAATTAAGCTAAAAATTAGCTCATACTGATGTCTTCAAATCTAATCTGGCATCACAGCATTTATTCTAAC
Source organism: Dasypus novemcinctus (assembly GCF_030445035.2). Classification (NCBI taxonomy): domain Eukaryota; kingdom Metazoa; phylum Chordata; class Mammalia; order Cingulata; family Dasypodidae; genus Dasypus; species Dasypus novemcinctus. The sequence continues at coordinate 39,483,796 of NC_080704.1, forward strand.
TTCCCACCTTGCTGATCTGTAACCTCTCTCTCCAAGAGTTAGAAACTTGACCTTATACCATAAGATAGTAAAACAAAGAAAGACTTAAAGAGAAAAAGGAATATTCTAGAACTTCTTGCCAGTGTAGTATTTCAAAAGGTGTTGTTCATTACAATGACATTTTTTTAAATGGCCCTATCCCTGAAAGAAGATTCATTCTATTTCATTTTATGCTAAGAATAAGTGTACTGTTGAACAATTTGTAATGTTTAATTTTGTGAATCCTGGGAATTGTGTAATTGTCTAAATTTCACATTTTATTTTTGATGTTAGTAAAACTAGAGCCTAATTTGTACACATTTTAAATCATGCTGCCTTTTTCAATTGAATATATACTTGTAAGCTTCCTCAGCTCCTTAGTGGAACAATATGGGGTATAAATATCCACTTAGCCAAAAATGATTAAGTGATTAGTTCTATCAGACTATTGTACATGGATATCACCTATCTCTGATGGAAATCTATACCTGCTAAAGTGTCTAGAATATTCAAAGCAAATGGTCAAGTCATGCATCACTTGGACAGAATTGGACACAAATGGAATGATTCATACTCTTTTTTTTTTTTTTAAAGATTTATTTTTATTTATTTAATTTCCCTCCCCTCCCCCGGTTGTCTGTTTTCTGTGTCTTTTTTTGCTGCGTCTTGTTTCTCTGTCCACTTCTGTTGTCGTCAGCGGCACTGGAAGTGTGGGCGGCGCCATTCCTTGGCAGGCTGCTCCCTCCTTTGCGCTGGGCCGCTCTCCCTATGGGTGCACTCCTTGCGCGTGGGGCTTCCCTACGCGGGGGACACCCCTGTGTGGCACGGCACTCCTTGCGCGCATCAGCACTGCGCATGGCCAGCTCCACACGGGTCAAGGAGGCCCGGGGCTTGAACCATGGACCTCCCATGTGGTAGACGGACGCCCTAACCACTGGGCCAAAGTCCGTTTCCCTGATTCATACTCTTTAACTCCTCATTTCTTAGATTTCATGCAAATCACTTAACTTCATATAAAGGAGATGTTTCACCTTTATATGCAGGCCACCATCACTTGCAAACACATGTTTTCTTTCACGAATTGCATTCCAGTGTCTGTGATAGAGACTTGAAAATTGACATAATCCCTGGACAATACTAGGGAAGCATAACCTCAGCAGGAATGTCCTCATAAGTCATCCTTAGGGGCACTACCCTTGAAAATATCCCATTTTTTCTGTTGTCTCTCACCGCATAAAAAGAGAAAAACTGTCCCCATATTAGTGAAATAAAACGCCATCAATCATTTATTATTTTATTGTGATTATCTTGTCATGGATTTAGGTATTGACTGGACTTATTTTGGTGGCTCTTTCATGCAGTCAGACAGGAGCAGGTACTTGGGTCATATCTAAGAATATTGCACTCAAAAGGCAGGCAGGTGATGCTGACTGTATGCTGGTACCTTAACAGGAGCTGTTGGGCTAGGGCATCTACATGAGGCCTATTTACATGGCCTGGGCTTTGTGATGGTATGGTGCTAGATTCCAAGGATGAACATCCCAAGAGAGAAAGCAAGGAGGAAGCTGTATCATCTTTCCAAACCTAGCCTAAGAATTCACGAAGCTTCATTCTGGCCACATTATATTAGTTATAATCTTATCACTAAGGCCAACCCATGTTCAAGAGGAGAGGAATTACACATCCCCTTTTAATGGGAGAAGTGTCAAAGAATTTGTGGACATGCTTTCAAAATATTCCGCAATGCTGTTCTTTGATGCTGATTCTTTTCAGTTTCAGATGGCTACCTTTTGATCTCCAGATCTCTCACACTCTAGTAGGGTGGCCTCCATTGAACCTAGGTCTATCTACACATACACAAAACCACACGATGCACAAAGAATGACCAGAAATTCCATGTCTTCTTGGCACTCTTTTCTGTCCCAGAAGGTATGAGGCTATATTTAATTTTTTATTACTGAAATTTCTTTTTATTTAAGGGGGCAATGTGCTTTGTTGCTTACAATAGTCTAAAATTTTAGACATTTATTGTCATCCTATTGCCCTTACATAACTCAGCAAAGTGAAACATAGTTATTTTAGTTTCCTGGGCTGCTTAAGCAAATAACATGAAATGGATCAGAATAAATAATGGGAATTTATTCATCATGAATTTAAGACTAAAAGGAAGTCCAAGTGTTATCAGGGTGTCATCAGGGTGATGTTTACTTTCTGAAGACTGGTGTGTTCTGGGACTGGCTGCTAGTGATCCTTTGTTCTTAGCTTGTCACATGGTAAGTCACGTGGTGGCATCTCCTGGTCTCTTCCTTCTCTTCTGTGTTCCATTTCAGTTTCTTACTTTCTGTAGCTTTCTCTCTCCATGTCTGAATTTCATTCTCTTATAAAGGACTCGAGTAATAGGATTAAGGCCCATCCTGGGTCACACCTGAACTGAAGTAACCTCATTGAAAGGTCCTATTTGTAATGAGTTCACACCCACAGGGATAAATTAAGTTTAAGAACATATTTTTCTGGGGTACATATCTCCAAACCACCACAATAGTCTTCAGTGTGTTTTCTTGCCTTTGTACTTCAGTCAAGAGTAGCATTCCATAGACTATTTCAAATTCTATTCGTGTAAATATATTTAATGGAAATGAGCAAATTTGCTAAATCACTTCTGCTCTATGGCATGTATGAGTCAATAAGTCATTTCCAAATGATTATAACTTGATCCTTCAATTGATATTTAGGGATTATCCCTTACATTAATTTACAGTTTAGTGGTTTATTTGAAGCTAGCATTATTTTTAACCTTTGAACTACAAGTTTTATATTTGGTTGATGTCCTACAGCACAGGATTTAACTTACTTTAGTTAAATTATTATGTCCAATTTGAAAGACAACTCAAACTTCTTTTGATTAGCACAGCTGTATGAAATTTCCAACGAGGAGGAACTTCCCACTGTGTTTAAACTTTGAATATATTTACAGAGGATTAAAAATCCAAGCACTTTATAGTCACATGTTGGTGAAAATTGTCTTTGAAATAATTCATGAAGTAGGAAAAATGGAATTTTAGTAACAGAATATATACCAGTTTTGGTTTCGATTTAGTACTTGTACAAAATTAGGGGATATTTAGTGTGTAAATATGTTTAATAGTATACTTTGTGTTATATTAGCATTTTTATTATAGACCCTAGAGCATTTTGTTTAGACATTAAAATCTTTGGTTCTCTGCTCTGAATAAGGAAATAATCATATCTCATGCCTAGTATTTTCCTCATAGTTCTAGATTGGTTACAAAAGAGAATTATAGAGGATGTGAATCAGACTCTAGATTGGAAAAATAGACCAAAGGCTGCAAAGTTTTAATAAAATCCAAAATATAGATATATAATATATATTATTATAATGTTTTTCTCTTTTCCCCAAAAAGAGAAACTAAATCTCCTGGGGTTAGGAAGCCTTTGTAATTGTACTGTCTCACTCATAGTTATTAGTCAAAATATCCCTCTAGCAACAGAAAAAAATCAGAGGGCCCAACCTCCACCCCAGACATTCAGCCCTGATACAGTGTATCAAGATGGGTAATGTCAGAAACACCAGTGCTCTCCCTTGTTGAAGATTTGCTCTCACAAATGAACACCATTATCATGGTTTCCCCTGAATTAATAGGTTAGTTAGTTTTGTTTTTGCCTTCCTCTGTAAACTACAATTGGCCTATTTTCCCTAAGCATCTCTCAGTCTGAGGGGTGATTATAACTAGTTATAGAACACCTATTCTGAATTGGATTATGCCGCAAGGTGGCAACCTTGCAAGTTTGGTAATTTCTCTAGGAAGGGTTTCCCAACTCTTAAGCTATGAAGTTCTGACCTAAATGAAGCCAGTTTATAGTTATTTCTTACCCCACCCATGCAGAACATTAGGTGCTTAACCTTACATCTCAAAGTCACCATCCAAGCTTAAGCCTTTTCACTTCATGCAGAAACTATTCCAATATTTCCTCTTTCCAGCTCATATTTTATACCTTACTGAAATACTTCAATGAGAGTACCCCTTGTGTGTTAACAAAACAAAAACAGTCAAATATGCATAAACTGTACCCATATTCTTTCAGCTGACTGTCAAAATCTCCAAAAGAGAATTTCTTCCTACTATTCTGGGGCAAAAGCACTCAGGTTCAGTTAGACTCAAATATTCACCATTTTCTGATGTTGCATTGTTCTAATGGATCTTTTCTATTCCTAAGTTGTTTCAAAGTTTTTGCCTTGCACAGAATTCAATTCTCATCACTCCCCTATGACTATCTACCCATTCTTGAGGATAGTTGGTCTCCTCCACCATGCTGTCTTTCTCGATCTACCCATGTCTTCTTTTATTTATTTATTTGTTTGTTTGTTTATTTGTTTATTTATTTATTTATTTTTTAATGTTACATTAAAAAAATATGAGGTCCCCATATACCCTGAATCCATTCCTTTTATTTCTTTCTGATAAAATTTTTGTAGCGGACTGATTTTAGTGGTAAAAAATGAGTGTAAAGTACCAATTTTTCTGTATCCCAGTTAATACTCATAATTCCTCAGCTCAAAAGATAATCCTCTATTTTCTCATCTAAACTTGCCATTATCACTCAAGTGACTCAATATTTTTGATATTTGATTCTCACATAAAATAGAAAGAGGGTACATATGTTTTATTCCTTATAGGACTAAAAGGAATCATTGTGTCAATGATTTATATTTTTTATCTTTAAACATTTTTGATGTTGAGAGACATTACAAGAGAGTTGGGGAATCTTCAATGGCAGAATGTACCTCCTCTTCTCAATGATTGAATGGCACTAAGGAACAATAACTTCAAAATGTCTTCTTGATGGTCAGTTATTATAAGTTAGCAGCCAACCTTGGAAACTCAGGAGAATTGACTCTCTGGTCCAGTCAAAAGCTTATGTAGCTGTAATAAAACAAAAGCAGTGGATATTTAAATATTAATAACTATATTATATATTCATAGGTTTAAATATTAGTAAGTTCCTTCTAAGGAAATTAGAAGTTGATGTCAAAAATTCATTCTGTGTTTCACTGCACAGTCCCAAGAATATAAGTTGTCATGCAGCATTGGATCCTCATCACAAAGACTTGTTGCTAAATCTACCGATTATAGCCCAGCTCTGTTAGTAATTTTTTTCCACTGAACCATAATGAATAATAAAGTGTGTTTTCTGTACTCCTCAGCTCCCACATATCTCCTCCCACCCATCTTCTGTTCCAAAACTAAAAAATAAAACTACATACACTGTTGAATACCTCATGGTGTATTTTATTTAGAATTCTATACCAGGATGTTAACATTTTTATTATTTTCCATAAGTATGCTCTAATGCCAAAATTGGTCATTTCTCCTAAAATTGGTCAGATAATCTCTATCTTTTTGCAAATTGATTTAGTAGAGCCATACATAATGCTTAGCCTCTGAAATAAAACTATTCAAAACATTGTAGATTTGTATTATTGAGGTTATTCTTAAAGTACTCAAAAAGAAAATGGTGTTCTCCCTCCCACAAGCCAGACTGTAAAATGGGATTCTATTTACCATGAGTCCGAGAGTTAGAGCAAACTGAGAACAGAGAAAAATATAATTCTTAATGACTTCAACATGAGAGCCACCTATGGAGGACAGCATTGAGGGAGAAGATATTTGATTTTTTTACTTACTATTTTGAATGGGATATTTTTCTTGATTTCTTCTTCTGATTGTCCACTTCCTGTGTATAGAAACATGACTGGTTTTTTGGATTTGATCTTGTACCCTGCCACTTTGCTGAATTTGTTTATTAGCTTTAGGAGCTTTGTTGTGCATTTTTCAGAATCTTCCGTATATATGATCATGTCCTCTGCAAATAGGAAAAATTTTACTTGTTCCTTTCCAATTTCTTTTACTTGCCTAAATGTTCTGGCTATAACTTGTAGTACAACGCTGAATAACAGTGGTGACAGTGGATATCCTTGTCTTGTTCCTGATCTTAGAGGGAAATTTTTGACTTTTACCATTAAGTAAGATGTTAGGGAAGCAGACTTGGCCCAATGGATAAGGCATCTGACTACTCCATAGGAGGTCCACGGTTCAAACCCAGGGCCTCCTTGACCCTTGTGGAGCTGGCCCATGCGCAGTGCTGATGCGCTCATGGAGTGCCCTGCCACGCAAGGGTGTCCCCTGCGTAGGGGAGCCCCACGTGCAAGGAGTGCGCCCCTGCAGCCTGCCTAAGAATGGCAGCGCACACATGGAGAGCTCACACAACAAGATGACACAACAAAAAGAAACACAGATTCCTGGTGCCGCTGATAGGGATAGAAGCGGTCACAGAAGAACACACAGTGAATGGACACAGAGAGCAGACAACCGGGGGTGAGGGGGAGGGGAGTGAACTAAATGAAAAATAAATAAATCTTAAAAAAAAGTAGGATGTTAGCTGTGGGTATTTCATATGCATTTTTTATCATTCTGAGGAAGTTTCCTTCTATTCCTAGTTTTCTGAGTGTTTCTATCAAGGTTTACTGGATTTGGTTGAATGCATTTCCACATCAATGGAGATGGTCATGTGGTTTTTGTCCTTCATTCTGTTAATGGTGGTATATTGCATTAATTGATTTTCTTATGTTGAACCCCCTTTGCATATCTTGATTAAATCCCACTTGGTCATAGTGTATAATTCTTTTCACATGCTGTTGGATTCAGTTTGCTAGAATTTTGTTGAATGTTTTTGAATCTATATTCACAAGGATATTGGTCTGTAATATTCTCATGTTGTAGTATCTATGTTTGGCTTTGGTATGATGGTGATGCTGTCCTCATAAAACGAATTAGAGAGTGTTCTCTCCAATTCAATTTTTTGGAAGACTTTTTGAGCAAGATTGGTGTTAATTCTTCTTGGAATGTTTGGTAAAATTTACCTGTGAAGCAGACTGGTCCTAGGGTTTTTCTTTGTTGGACGGTTTTTGCTTACTGATATGCTCTTTACTAGTTATTTATTTGTTCATTCTTCTTCTATTACTTCCTGAGTCAGGGTAGATAGCTTGTATGTCTAAGTTTTCCATTTCATCTAGGTTATCTGATTTGTTGGCATACAGTTGTTCATAGTATCCTCTTTTAGTCCTTTGTATTTCACTGGGGTCAGTCGTAATGTCCCACTCTTCATTTATAATTGTACTCATTTGTCCCCCACCATCACCCCCCCCCCAAATTTCGGTTCTGTTAATTCTTTTTATTGTTTTTTTTTTTAATCCTCTACTTAATTTACCTCTGCTCTAATCTTTGTATTTCCTTATTTCGGCTCCCTCTTGGTTTAGTTTACTCCTTTTTTTCTAGTTATTCCAGTTTTTTAAATTAGAGAAGTAGTAGGTTTACAGAAAAATCACATGCAAAATGCAGAGTTCCCATATACTACCCAATTATTAAATCTTGCATTAGTGTGGTACATTTGTGACAATTTTTGAAAGTAATTCTTCTAGTTTTGAGATTTGTTCTGTGATTTGATTTTAAATCTTCCAACTTTTAAAAAGGAAGCATTTAGAACTATAAATTCTCATAAATTTTACCATGTTGTATTTACATGTTCATTTACTCAAAATGTTTCCTAATTTCCCTTGTGATTTCCACTTTAATCCTTGGTTGATTTCACAACTATTATACACTTATTGTTTATGTATGTTTATGTATGAGTGATATACTTCAATAAATTTTTAAAAATTATAAAAGAGTACATTGTTTAATTTCTACATATTTGTAAACTTTCTATTTCTCCCTGTGTTATTGATTTCTGACTTCATTCCATTTTGGTAAGAGATGATACATGGTATGATTTCAATATTTTGTAATTCATTGAGCCTTGTTATGTGACCTAACATATGGTCTTTCCTGGGAAATGCTCTATGTATAATCGCAAAGAGTGGGTATTCTTTTGTTATTGGGCAAAGTATTCTATATATGTCTGTTAGGTCTAGTTGATTTAGAATATCATTCAAGTCTTTTATTGTTTTATTGATCTTATGAGTAGATGTTCTATACTTTATTGAAAGTGGTGTATTAAAGTCTGTGAATCAAAAACTGAATTTTTCTCTTAAAATCTGTCAGTATTTGCTTCATATACTTTGGGACTCTGCTGATGGGTACAGATATTTCTAATTGTTACATCTTGTTGAATTGACCCCTTTATCAGTATATAATGACCATCTTTGTCCCTCGTAACTATTTTTTACTTAATGTCTATTTTATCTGATATTAGTATAGCTAGTCCAGTTCTCTTTTGGTTGCTACTTGCATGGAATATTTTTTCCCATCCTTTTACTTTCAACCTACTTATGTCTTTGAACTCCAGAGAGTGTCTGGAGACAACACATAGTTGGGTCATGCCTTTTTATACATTTTGCAAATCTCTGCTTTTTGACACAAGAGTTTAATCCATTTTCATTTAAAGCCACAACTCATAATGCAGGACTTTATTCTTCCATTTTGCTATTTGTTCCTTAAGTCTTATAACTTTTGTGTCCCTTAATTCTTCCTTTAATGACTGCTTTCATATTTATTTGATTTTTTGTGTTATACCATATTCAACCCCCTCTCATTTCTTTCTGGATATATTTTTCATATATTCCTTGTGGTTACTATGGGCTTAAAATTAAACATCATAGATATAGAGCAATCATTTTATTTAATTCCAATTTGACTTCAATTCCATACACATACATGTCATACTAAGAAACGGGAAGACATGGCCTAGTCTAATGAACAAACTAAAAGACAGGTTAAGATGCAGAACATGGAACAACTAATCAAGGATGTCCAAGCAAATATCATAAATCAGCTTAATGAAGTGAAGGAAAAATTAAAGGAGATGAAGAAGACACTGGGAGAACATACTGAAGAAATTGTAAACAAACATAAAAAGATAACAAATATGATGGTGATGAAAGGCACAATACAAGAAATAAAAAATATGCTGAAAGTACATAATAGTAGATTTGAACAGGTAGAGGAAAGAATCGAATCAGTGATGTGGAAAAAAGTATAGCTGAAATCAGACAAACAGTATAACAGATAGATAAAAAGATAGAAAAAAATCAAGCGGGGACTCAGGGATTTGAATGACAACATGAAATGCACAAACATATACAGTGTAGGCATCCCAGAGGAAGAAAAGAAAGAAAAGGGGGCAGAAGGAGTGTTGGAAGAAATAATGGCTGAAAACTTCCCAAACCTATCGAGGGAGACGGGTGTACATGTCCAGAAAGCGTAGCACTCCCCAAACAGTATAAATCCTAACATGACTGCTATGAGGCATATACTTATCAAATTGTCCAATGCTGAGGACAAAGAGAGAATATTGAAAGCAGCAGGAGAAAGGTGATCCATCTCATATAAGAGAAGCTCAAAAAGATTTAACACTGATTTTTCATCTGAAATCATGGAGACAAGAAGGCAGTGGAATGTAAGTAAGGTACTAAATGAAAAAAACAACAACAAAACTGTCAACCAAGAATTCTGTACCAAGAAATACTGGCATTCAAAAATGAGGAAGTGTTCAAAAAATTCACAGATATACAGAAATTAAGAGAGATCGTAAACAAGAAACCTGCCCTTAGAGAAATAATGATGGGAATTCTTCAGATTGAAAGGAAAAAGCAGGAGAGAAAAGGTTGGAGGAGAGAATAGAAAGGAATATTATTGGTAAGAATAACTGAAAAGATAAAAATAGAAATAAAAACAACACATGACATCTATAAACTTAAAGAAAATACAGCTAATGTAAGTAATGCCTTGACAGTAATAACATTGAATGTTAATGGCTCAAACTCTCCAATCAAGAGACACAAATTGGCAAAATGGATTAAAAATATGACCCATCTTTATGTTTTCTACAAGAAAGTCACCTTAGACCCAGGGATGCAAGAAGGTTGCAAGTGAATGTATCATACTTTTTATGTATTTGCATTTTAGCACCTGTAGGGAGTAAGAAACGTTGCTGCATACCAAAAAATACAATAATACTGGCATTTATAATTACCAAACTGGTTGTCTTTACTGGAGGTCTTTATTTCTTTATGCTGTTTTGAATCACTGTCTAGTGTCCTTTCCTTTCAGTCTGAAGAACTCCCTTGAGCATTGCTGGTAAGGTAGGTCTAGTAGTGATGAACTCCCTTAGCTTTTGTTTGTCTGAGAATGTCTTTACCTCTCCCTCGTTTCTTGAAAGAAAGTCTCACTGGACATAAGATTCTGGGTTAGCAATTGTTTTCTTTCAGCACATTAAGCATTTCAACCCTCTGCCTTCTTAGCTCCATGGTTTCTGATGAGAAATCAGCACTTAATCTAATTAGGACTCCCTTGCACATAAAAAGCTGATTGTCTCTTGCAGCTTTCAAAACTTTCTCCTTTTCCTTTGCATTTGACAGTATTATCAATATGTAGCAGAGTTTATTTTTCTTCAAGTATATCCTGTTTTTTTGTTTTCTGGGCTTCTTGGTTGCATATATTCATGTCTTTTGCCAACTTGGAAAGTTTTCTGTCATTATTTCTTTAATATTCCTTCTGCCCCTTTCTCTCTTCTTTTGTCCTTCTGTGATTCTTATAACGTATGGTCTTATAATGGTACACTTACTGATGTCCCAGAGCTCTTTTAGGCTATTTTTACTTCTTATAATTATTTTTTTCTGCTCCTCAGCCTGATTAATTTCAATTGTTTTGTGTTTGAGTTGGCTGATTCTTTCTTCTGCAGCTTCAATTTGCTGTTGAAACCCTCCTGGGAATTTTCATGTTGGTTATTGTGGTCTTCAACTCTGGTTTTTCTGCAGGGTTCTTTTAAAATATTTTTATTTTTTATTGAGATTTTCATATTGCTCACTCATTGTGTTCCTGATATCCTTTAGTTTTTTTTCTTTGTATTTCCCTTCATCACCTTGAGCATACGGAAGATCATGTTTTAGAATTTCTTGTCCAGTATGTTCACAGTCTGGCCTTCTTCATCAGTGTTTTCTGGACTGTTATCTTGTTTCTTTGAATGGGTCATCATTTCCTGTTTCTTTGTTTGCTTTGTACGCTTTTCTTGCACAACATATATTTTAATATTTTAAATGGCCACAATGAGATTTATTCTCTGAGAAGTCAGTTTCTCCAGCTTGTAGACAGTTGGTGATATGATGGAAATTTCTTGAAATTCTGCCCTTTAACAGGAAGGTCCACTCAAGTGAATGGAAAGCACAGGACTCTCCCTTTCTTTTCTAGGCCTGTGTCTTGTCATGGGTTTGTGCTTGCTAGTGGCTTAGGGGCTTCCCTGCTTGCAGGAGTTTGAATACACCCTCTACCTTCCAGGAGATAGATCTCCTTCTCTCATGTGTTCCACAACCACACTTAAAGCAGGCAAACCTTTGATCCAGGCCTTATGTGTCAAGTGTTTCTTAACACTCTTTCCTTTTCTCAAGCTGCTTTTGCTGGAGGACATATTCTGATATGGGGCACAAGACAGAGGGGAATTTCCCAAATCAGTCTTTCCCAGCTGAAACAAGGCCATGGGTCCAATAAATGGAGCACTGGTCTGCTTCTAACTGCCCTAAAGAGGAAGTGAGGAAGGGACCAGAAATGGTACCAGGAACTTTTTCCACTGCTCCACAAAACTGTGCTTTCTTGACCTGTCCAGCAAATGCTCAGAGCCAGGCTGTCAATAGTCCAAAGTTGCTAATCAAAGGCCATTATCAATGACTGGCCTGTTCCCACCCCAGATCTTGGGGAAATCGATTTTCATGTCCCTTTCTGGCTCCAGCACAGTATACCATGGGCTGGATCCCACTGCTGTCTGACATGAGCATGGTGGATGGATGTCAGTTACCACTGTCTAGAGAGAAAAACTTACTGGTATTTGCTGTAACTTACTAGCTTCTTCCTCCTGCTTTCTCTGGATGCTGTACAGTGTTCTATTGCATTCCAGAGTTTTGAAATAGTTGGTTTAGACAGTTTGAGCCTGTTTTATAGTTGTTCTGGAGGAGGGACTAATTTCTGGAACTTCCTACTCACCCTCCTTCCAAAATCCTCCAGAGGTAACATGATTTTTGTTGTTGTTACAACTACTGGATGCTATACATCTATCAAAAAGGGTCTTTACCAGAGTCATCCTCAAATGAATATGATTGAACACTTTAGAAAATTGCTGAGAAATACCAACTCTTTAATCATTTATTTAGTTAATTGATAAAAGTGTGTTTTTTTTTCACAAGAATGGGTCATCAGGGGAGGTGGGGACAAGTAGAGTGAGAATAAATCCCATAGTCAGCAAATGAAGAAAAAAATGGAGATTTAAGGTTTAAGTTACTTTAATGTGGGTGGCCATTCCATTGTTCTTTTCAACAATTACTTTCTCCTCTCAAACGTTTGGGTATTGTTATTTAGAAGAATGTTAAAACCATTGTATAATAGAATGCACCCCCCCTGCTTCCTGTCCAGTGTCAGACACACAGGTTTTTAAATCCTTAGAGGGAAATGCTCTCAAGTTTTCTCCAGGTTTAAAAGAGAAACTTATAGGGAATGTGAAAATGATTTAGACTAAATGAAATTTTTATTGCTCCTGTGGGAGGGAAATGCAAATAACTCAACTATTTTAATAAGGTTTAACATTCATTTAAAGAATCTTCATGATTCATCCGAATTTATTTTTTACTATCTCAAAACCACTCATAATGCTGTTCCCAAAAGAAGAGACAGACATGTATATGAGGATGATACCAGCATATAAATAAAATGACTGAAAAATTGTTTTATAAAGTAATTTGGGGCACAGATTTCATACAGTAAACAGTCATCTTGGGGTTGATGTGTGTGTGTGTGTGTATATATATATATATATGCATATTTGCAAAGATTTTCATTTTATGTCAACTGTATACTTGCTTAGCTGGGATCAGATTTATTTCTCACCTTGCAAGATGGTAAGTTACCTTCGAAATAACTTGTAGCCTCTTATAAATAGAACCATTGTAAAACATTTTTAAAGTTGAGAAGTGAACATTTTTTTCTCTAGTTCAGAGAGTAGACTAAAAATAAACTGCTGTTTCATTTGTTTTCTTTTTCTATTTTTGGCCATGTAATTGTACCAGAAACACTGATTCATTAGCCCCTGATGAGTGTAGTGCCCACAAAATGCCTCACTTAAACAATTTGTCTCAACGTATTTCTTTATAGGCAGGGCAGATGGCATGTAGGTGAGAGGCTTTTACTTTCACTGTTGCTTGGGAAACAACTTGGGAGAGACCTTGACAAAACACAGTCTTTTCTTTCCCGAGCAGCAGTCTGGCAGTGCAAACTCCTGCTCTTGAATGCTCTATGCTTACCCAATAGTACCTTTGCTCTTTCAAAAAATACTGCTGAAAAAGAATAGCCCCGCCATACTAAAATTGTATATCTTTAAGCAAAACAATAAAAAACTAGTACTTGCCAGGGCAAACACTGAAATTATTCTAGCTCCAGCAAACATACAATATGATTACAAATTGTGTATGTGTGTGTGTAGGCTGGAAGTTTTTACAATTCTACTTTTTTTCAACTCCTGCAATATTATTACTATCAGTTAAGACAATCACTAAAAGAAAATTTCCCAAATGTGGCATATTGGCAGTTGAGATGGAAACAGGCAGAAAAGAAAAGAATTGGTATGTTGTGTCCAGTCTGGGACCATGTCTTCCCAATTACCAGAACAACTCCTACTTCCACGAAGTCTTTCAATGTCCATACAGTAAGATTTTAAGGATCTCACATTGTTCAGGGCATAACAAAGCTAGCATTTGCCAACCTTTCTCTCAATGAAACCTGGGCCAGAAATCCCAGATTGTATTGACTTTTTCCCTCTTCTTCCTTTATTCTCTCTTGCTCTTCTGACCCATGCTTATCTCTGGCCCACTGGATCTCATATTTGCAACCAGGCTCCTTTTGAAATCCTCCTGTGCCTTCCCCACCATCACGTTTCATTTTTACCAGCTCTCATCTTCCGCCCAACACTTGACCCAGATTCTTGTTCTTCCTCTCCTTTTCTGGACAACACAGAGATGAGTGATAATATTCTGATTGCTGTTCTGTTTTCAATTTTTCAATTCAGAGAGTTCACAATTCTGATTGAACGCCTGGGACAAGGAGGCTGGTTGGAGACTTCTAGCCCAGGTATAGTCTGAGAGCCAGACGTGTCAACATCTCCTGGGAGTTTGTTTGGAATGCAGACTCTTAGGCCTCACCACAGATGGACTGAAATCGCACCAGTTTATCTGCATTTTAACAAGATTCCCAAGGTGATTTTCTACGTCAGGGGTTCTTAACCTTTTTTATTTGGTTTCACAGATGCCTTTGTAAATCAGGTAAAAACCATGAACCCTTTACTAAGACCACACTATATTGTGTATTATTTAATAAATATATCATGCCCACACAAGAGTAATGTTTTTTGAATTTAGGTTCAAGCTTCTTGACCCCTTGTTATGAATATTATGTATATTATGTATATTAAAGCACACGAAGCACTGGGCTAGACCATTTGTTCCCAAACTTACTTTTCAATTTTTTTTCTTTATTAAAGAAGTTGTAGGTTTATAGAACAATCATGCACAAAATACAGGATTCCCATATAGGGTGGAAAATTTGTGACAATTGATGACAGCATATTTTATAATTGTGCTACTAGTTAAAGTACATGGTTTAAGTTAGGGTTCACTGTGTGGTATAGTTCCATGGCTTTTTAAAAATATTTTTATTCTTTTATCATATAGACAATCCAACATTTCCATTTTTAGTCAATTCAGATATATATTTCAGTGTTGTTTTTACTTTCAAAATATTGTGCTACCATCACCACTATCCATTAGCAAAACATTCCATCATTTCAAATAGGAATTTATTTTTAACTGCACACTATTCTCAGTAGAATAAACACTTCGTACATATACCCAAAATATGAATGTAACTGAATGTCATATTAGGAATTTGATACAAAAGGTGATATTCCAAAGTAAGGTTGCCATATTAATTCAAATATTAAAGAAAAGAAGTTTCTGATTTTGCAAATCTTGATACCCTCTAAGAATATTAAATTATGGATCGAGCACATTTTTTTTATGGATAAATATTTTATTATTTTGATTTGTTTTCATAGTAAATCACTGGAATATATTCAATATTAGGTTAAATATTTTCCAAATGATATAGAATATATTGATTCATTAATTCAACATTTAATAACTCTGCTAGCCATTGAGAAAAAATAAAAGTTCATTATAGATTTGCTTTCATATAATATTTGAGTAGTGGTGAAGATTTTTTAAAAACAAATCAATCTTATCGATACATATCAATAAAGCATAAAATTCATCCAAAGTGTACAATCAATGGTATTTGCTATAATCACATAGCTGTGCATTCATTACTTCAATCTTTTTTTTCCTGCTTTCTCCAATTTTATTCTACCATGGACTGGATGAACAGTCAGGGCAATAAAGCAACTAGAAAGAAATGAAAATATTAGATATTCTTGGATGCTGCTAGTACATTAATGGAAAACCCACCACAATCTACAAATATTACAATCAATAAGTGAAAACAGTAAGTATCTGGGTACAGGCTCAACAAATAAAATCAACATTATTGCTGTACACCAGCAACAACTAGAAAATAAAGGGCAATACCACACTGGGAGAAAATATCATAACAGAAATAAACCAGTAAAGAATTAATTTACAAAATATCCAAACTCAATATGAAAATCACAAATGACCCAACAGGTAATGATAAGAGTATATGAAGAAAAAGAACATGCAGGGGCCAATAAATATTTGGAAAACTGCCTGTAGCAGGAAATGCAAGATCCAGGGTACAGGAGAATGGTATCCCAGGACCAGAGGGAGGAGACAGTGGGGGAGGATCATTCATTGCGTATGATGAACACATTTGGAGCACTGTTGCATGGAATGGATTATAGTTTACATAATAGTTTAAACTTTCTCCCAGTCCATTCAGTGGGTTATGGCAGGATATGTATAATGTCCTACATCTGTCCCTGTGCTATCATTCAGGACAACTCCAAGTCTCAAAGATGCCCCCATAACACACCTCCTTTTCCCTCTCTCTGCATTCAGCAGCTCCCCTTGCCTCTGTCTCCACATCAATGATATAATTTCTTCCATTGCTAGAGTCACCATAATTCTATGGTAGAATACCAGTAAGTCTGCTCTAATTCATAATTTATTCCTCCATGCTGAGGGCCCTGGGATGGTGATGCCCACCCCATTCCACCTCTCAATTGAGAGGGGGCTTCGATCCCAAATGGGTGGTGAATGGGACTTCCATGCCTACAGCTATAGACTCTCTCGGTTCCTTGGTGTGGTGGTTGTCCATTCTCACCTCCCCATCAGCTGACCTGGGTAAATCCAACAAACTGGAAAGTAAGTTCTACAATACCGCTGTGGCTCAGGGCCCAGCTGGCACATGGACAACTCAGAGATTCAAGTCTCCTGGGCATCCACCAACCCCAGTGCCAACCAAAGTTCAATAAAAGGGATAGAAGAGGCGTGAGTAGATAAGTCACATCTGAATCCAGCTCCCTCACACTCAGGAGCTCAAATTTCAAAGTTGGCCCCACTGACAAGGCACTGAACTCTGGAGCCATCTGCCATGACTGAGGATCTGGGTGTCTCCGTAGCCCTCAGGAGTACCATTACCTGGGGCTGTATCTACTTTGGCTGCCTCCAAGATCCTGCTGAGATGTGCGTAAGTGCAACCCCTCTGATGACCTCCCAACTCATTTTGAAGTCGCTTAGCCATAAAAACTCATTTGTCTTTACCATCATTCCCCCCTTTTATTCAAGGTCTTTTCTAGTTGTATCACCAGTCAATGCTTGTTAATTTTCCCTTGGTGCCAGGGAGACTCATCCCCAGGAGTCTTGTCCCACACTGGGGGGAAGGTAATGCATTTATATGCTGAGTTTGGCTTAAAGAGTGGCCACATTTGAGCAACAAAGAGGATCTCAGGAGGTAACTCTTACACACCCTGCAATACTAGGCCAAGTTGAAATTCCAAGCTCAGCAGGCTCATAAGCATAGTAATCAGTATCAAGGGCCCATCATTGGACCATCCTTCCTCACTGGTTATTGCCTTTGCACTTGGGGGATTGTTGCTATTCTGTTGTGGAATGTGGCAGAGCTCCCCAGGATGGGAACCCAGCACTCCCTCACTTGTCATGTGAATCTCTACCACTGTGTCAATACCCAACAAACATCCAAACATATCTACATACCTTATATGCATGCCCAGGCTAACTCCCTTCCATGCATCCCCCATTAATGAAACCCCACATCAATGCTCCTCCTCTGCCATAGCTGAGCCCCTCTGTAATCCAAAACTTCTTCAAAAATGAAGCCTGATATATTGCCAAACTCTATTAATAGGACAATGAAATAGTAATGATAGGTTTAAACATTAGAAATAAAATACATAATAATTTAGAAAAACTAATATAAAGTAAAAATATTGGGGTATTAAAAATTAAAAACATTATAAAATTTTGACATTTCACTTTTCATCACTGTAATAGCTGTTGTTCTGTATGTACAGTGGCAAGATAATCTCTTCCATTTCTTCCTTAGTGTCTTACCGCTTTCTTTTTTTTTTTTTACTATCACTTCAAAGACGTTTTACGTCACTGTAAAGTCACATACAGAATATTAGGGTGCCCATATACCCAATACCCTCCTCCTTTTCCCTCTTCCTCAACAATGATATTTTTATATGCGGATGTTATATTTGCTACATCTGATGTACAAATATTGAAATACAGCTACTGACCATGGTCAGAAGTTTACATAATGGTTTATATTTTAGATCACATACTTATAAATTTTTTGTGAAATCCATCATTGCACCATCATTCAGAACGCTTCCATTGCCCCCCAATTGCCCCTCTTCCATATATTCTATTTCTCTCTTCCCCTCTACTCAGCACCCACATTGACCACAAAGCTTCACTGCTTGAAGGACGAGATTCATAGATACTTGAAATAATGCTGAGGGCTTGACACATTAGTCTGTCTTTCCCAATTAGGAGCCACCCATGCTCTCAGGAGACACCCTACCTTCTGTTTGAGAACACTGGGTTTCCCCAGGATGAGGGTACAACACCTTACCACTCATAGTATGGGTCTCTACCCACTGATATAGCACACTGTGATAAGGTGAGCACTCACATACTCCCTAGAAACCTGGTCCAAATGCACCCTGTGCCAAATGTCCCCATTCTAACACCCCAAAGAAGCAACCTTTTCTTACTATATTGTATAAAGAGTTTTCTCAACATAATAGTTTCATCCATGTACCTGCCAATCTCCCATGTTCATCTGCTCCCCCCAAAAACTCCCCCCAATTCCATGGACCTTCTGACCCCTCCTCCCAGTCCTAGTCCCCATCAAACCTGCATGGCTCAAACCAATATTATCCCTATAGCCCCATTATATCCCTTCACTGCACTACTATTTAACTCAAATTTATCATAGATTTCACCCATATGGGCATTGGCTCAAAACCTTCCTCTCCCCCCATATTTCCTGTAAGCCTATCATCCAGTCTCTAGCTCTCTGAGTTGACTTGATTAACTTAATTCATATCAGAGAGGTCATGTACTATTTGTTCTTCAGTGTCTGGTTTGCTTCACTCAACATAAAGTCCTCAAGATTCATCCATGTTATCCTGTGTGTTAGTACTGTATTCCTTCTTACAGCTGAGTAGTATTCTATTGTATGTATATACCATATTTTGTTTCATTCATCTGTTAATGGGCATTTGGGTTGATTACAACTTTTGGCAATGGTAAATAATGCCGCAGTGAACATTTGTGTACATATATTGGTTCATGTCCTTGTTTTCCGCTCTTCTGGGTATATACCCAACAGTGAAATTGCTGAGTCATATGACAAATCTAGTTTTTTGAGGAACTGCCAAAGTGTCCTCCACAATGGCTGGATACTTTTACATTCCCACCAGCAGTGGATGAAGTTTCCCATTCTTTTACATCCTCTCCAACACTTGTAGCCCTCTGTTTTTTAATAGTTGCCAGTATAATGGGTGTAAAATGATATCTCATTGTAGTTTTGATTTGCAATTCTGTAATAGCTAGTGATGTTGAGCATCTTTTCATGTGCTTTATTAGCCATTTGTATTTCTTCTTTGGAGAAGAGTCTATTCAGGTCTCTTACCAATTTATTAAATGGGTAGTTTGTGTTTTTATTTTATTTTATTTTTTTAATCCCCCCCCCACCCGTGTGACTTTGTGTGTGTGTGTGTGCTATCTGCTGTCTGTGACGATTTGCTGTACATTCTTCTGTGTCTATATTTATTTATGTTTTATTTCCCCTCCCCCCTTGCAGCTTGCTTGCTATCTGCTCTCTGTGTCCATTTGCTGTGGGCTCTTCTGTGTTCTTGCTTGTCTCCCTTCTTTGTGTTGTGTCACCTTGCTGAGTTGTCTCTCTGCAGGGTCTGTGGGCCGGGTGGCACTCTGTGGCACCCTGTGGGCCTGGTGGCATTCCATGGCATCTGTGGGACAGGCAGTGCTCCACAGTGTGTGGGCGAGCCTGCCTTCACAAGGAGGCCCCAGGATGCGAACCGAAGGCCTCCCATATGATAGACAGGAGCTCATCTGATTTAACCACAACCACTTCCCTGTCTTTTTTATTTTAAAGATACAGGATTCCTTTATATATGCTGGATATTAGTCTCCTATCAAATATGTGGTTACCAAATATTTTCTACCACTGGGCAGGCTATCTTTTCACTTTTTTAACAAACTCCTTTCAGTTTGCAAAATGTTTTAATTTTTTTTTTTTTTTTTAATTTTAAATGCCAGGGCTATTATTTTGTATTCCATTTCTTTTTTTTTTTTTTAATTTTTTTATTTTTCATTGACTTTGTAATAATATTACATTAAAAATATATATGTGAGGTCCCATTCAACCCCACCCCCCCACCCCCCCTCTTCCCCCCCCCAACAACACTCATTCCCATCATCATGACACATCCATTGGATTTGGTAAGTACATCTTTGGGCACCTCTGCACCTCATATACATTGGTTCACATCATGGCCCATACTCTCCTCTA
Organism: Dasypus novemcinctus; assembly: GCF_030445035.2. Classification (NCBI taxonomy): domain Eukaryota; kingdom Metazoa; phylum Chordata; class Mammalia; order Cingulata; family Dasypodidae; genus Dasypus; species Dasypus novemcinctus. Next base: position 39,503,967 of record NC_080704.1, read on the forward strand.
TTCCATCAAGTGGGCCCTGTGAGGATTTACAATGTCCGGTGATTACCTCTGAAGCACCATCCAGGGCAGCTCCATGTCCCGAAGACGCCTCCACCTCTCATCTCTTCCTGCCTTTCCCCATACCCTTTGTCCATTATGTCCACTTTTCCCAATCCAATGCCACCTCTTCTATGTGGACATTGGATTGGTTGTGTCCATTGCACCTCTATGTCAAGAGGAGGCTCAGATTCCACCTGGATGCTGGATGCAATCCTCCCATTTTCAGTTGTAATCACTCTAGGCTCCATGGTGTGGTGGTTGTCCTTCTTCAACTCCATCTTAGCTGAGTATGGTAAGTCCAATAAATCAGATTGTAGGTGCTGGAGTCTGTTGAGGCTCAGGATCTGGCTATCACATTGTCAGTCCAGAGATTCAAATCCCCTAAATATATCTTAAACCCCAACATTAACTGCACCTCCAGCACATTAGCATGAAAGTCTTATGAAGGGAGATCCCATCTGAGTCCAGATTCATCACACATAAACACCATTTCCAAAGAGGGGCCATCTGCCCTGGTAGTTAACCCCATCGGCCATGACCATAACTCCCATGGGTCTCTTTAGCCCTCAAAGGAACCAATATCTGGGGGTTGTATCTGCTTTATCTGTCTCTCTGACTCTGCTCAGTTGTGCATGAGGGCAAACCTTCTGCCAGCCTCCAGACTCTTTTTTAGAAACTCGTAGCCATATAAACTCATTTCTCCTTTCCATTTCCCCCTTACTTTAGGTCAAACAGCATTTTAAAGTCATGGTATTTTATGTAGACATGGATATTCTGCTGATCCGCATTGAACCTTCCGTATAAGGTCATTTTCCAGTTGCATCATCAGTTGGTAGTTGATAGTGGTCCCTCGTTGCCAGGGAGGCTCATCCCCGGGTGTCATGTCCTGCGCTGGGGGGAAGGCATTGCATTTACATGCTGAGTTTGGCTTCGAGACTGGCCAAAATGTTTTAATTTTGAAGCAGTCCCATTTTTCTATTTTTTCTTTCACTGCTCATGCTTTGGATACAAAGTTTGTGAAGTCATTTCCTATTACAAGGTCCTGTAGATGCTCCCCTCCACTGTCTTTCAAGGTCTTTATGGTCTTGGCTCTTATATTTAGATCTTCGATCCATCTTGAGTTGATTTTTGTATAATGTGTGAGATGGTATTCCTCTCTCATTCTTTTGCATACAGATATACAGTTCTCCAAGCACCATTTGTTGAAGAGGCCATTCTCTCCCATTTGAATGGGCTTGGTGTCTTTGCCAAATATCAGATGACTGTACATGCGAGGATCTATATCAGAACTCTCAATTTGGTTCCATTGGTCAGTATGTCTATTCTTGTGCCAGTACCAAGCTGTTTTGACCTCTATAGCTTTATAGTATGTTTTAAAGTCAGGTAGTGTGATTCCTCTTATTTCATTTTTTCTTTTTCAATATGCCTTTGGCTGTTTGGGGTCTCTTTCCTTTCCAAATAAATTTCATAGTTAGTTTTTCCAGTTCATTAAAAAATGATGTGTGTTGGGAAGTGGATGTGGCTCAACCAATAGAATGTCCACCTACCATATAGGAGGTTCAGTGTTTGAACCCAGGGCCTCCTGGGTTCACCATGTGGTGAGCTGGGCCACATGCAGTGCAAGCCATGACATGCAGGGGTGTCTCAGATGTAGGGGAGTCCTACGCACAAGGAGAGTGCCCTGCAAGGAGAGCCTCCCAGCACCAAAAACACAGCCCTCCCAGGAATATCACTGCACACATGCGAGCTGACACAGCAAGATGACACAATATAAAAGAAACACAGATTCTCATGCTGCCTGATGAGAATGCAAGTGGACACAGAAGAATACACAGTGAATGGACACAAGAGAGCAGACAATGGGGGGGATGAGGAGAGAAATAAATAAAAATAATAAATCTTAAAAAATGGTTTGTTTATTTTTATTGGGATTGCGTTAAATCTATAGATCATTTTGGGTAGGATAGACATCTTGATGCTATTTAGTCTTCTTATCCATGAACAGAGAATATTCTTCCATTTATTTAAGTCTTCTTTGATTTCATTTAACAGTGTTGCTTAGTTTTCTGTGTATAAGTCTTTTACATCTTTAGCTAAATTTATTTGTAGGTATTTGATTTTTTAATTTACTATTGTAAATGGTATTTTTTTCTTGATTTCTCCTCAGATGGCTCATTACTGGTGTACAGAAATGCTACTGATTTTTGTTCATTGATCTTATAACCTGTGACTTTACTGAACTCATTTATAAGTTCTAGAAGCTTTGTTGTAGATTTCTCAAGGCTACGTATAGGACAATGTCATCTACAAATAGTGATATTTTTACTTCTTCCTTTCCAATTTGGATGCCTTTTATATCTGTTTCTTGCCTCAGTGCTTGAGCAAATACTTCTAACACAATGCTAAATAAGAGGGGTGATAGTGGGCATCCTTGTCTTGTTCCTGATCTTAAAGGGAAAGATTTTAGGATTTCACATTGTAAATTATATTAGCTGTGGGTATTTTTAATCTTGTTCATTAAGTTTCCTACTATTCCCATCTTTTGATGTGCTTTTATCAGAAAAGTGTGCTGTATTTTGTTGATTTTTTTCCTGCATATGTAGCTATGATCATGTGATTTTTCTTTCCATCTGTTTATATGGTTGTATTAGTCAGCCAAAGGGGTGCTGGTGCAAAATACCATAAAGTGGTTGGTTTTTATAAAGGGTAGTTATTTGGGGCAAGAGCTTACAGATACCAGGCCAATAAGCAAAAGTTACTTCCCTCACCAAAGTCTATTTTTACCAAAGTCTATTTGTTGGAGCAAGACGGCTGCCAATGTCTGTGAGGGTTCAAGTTTCCTGGGTTTCCCCCCTTCCACGGTCTTGCTTCTCTCTGGGTTCAGAGTTCCTCTCTTTCTCCACAAGGTCAGCTGTAGACTATCAGGCAAATGTCTCTGTCTCTTTCCCTGGGGCTCCAGCTTAAGACTGCAGCATCAAACTCCAATATCAAAACTCCTACATTAAGAACCCTCAACTCTGTCCTTTGCTGTTCCTTTTATCTGTGAGTTCCCACCCACTGAGGGGTGGGGACTCAATGCCCTAATGATGTGGCCCAATCAAAGTCCTAATTATAACTTAATCATGCACAGGTACAGACCTGTTTACAAACATAATTTAATATCTATTTTTGAAATTCATAACCATATCAAACTGCAACATTCATGTATTACATTGATTGATTTTCTTATGTTGAAGCATCCTTGCATAGAAGGGATGAAACCCACTGGGTCATGGAGTATACTTTGTTTGATGTGTTTTTGAATATGATTAGCAAGTACTTTGTTGAGGATTTTAGCATGTAGGTTCATTAAAGAGATTGGTCTGTAATTTTCCTTCCTTGTGTTGTCTTTGTTTGGCTTTGATATTAGGGTAATGTTGGCATCATCAAATGAGTTATGAAATGTTCCTTCCATTTCAAATTTTTGGAAGAGTATAAGCAAGGTTGGTGTTAGTTCTTTCTGGAATGCTTGGTAGAATCCACCTGTGAAGCCGTCTGGTCCTGGTCTCTTCTTAGTTGGGAGGCTTTTAATGACTGATTTTATCTCTTTACTTGTGGTTGCTTTGTTGATACCATCAATTTCTTTGCCAATGAGCGCTGCTGTTGTCTTCTAAGAATTTGTCCATTTCTTCTAAATCGCCCTTCTTGTTGACTTTTAGTTTTTCAAAGTATCCTCGTATGATACTCTTTATTTTTATGGGTTCAGTGGTGATAAGTCCTTTCTCATTTCTTATGTTGTGTATTTTCAACTTCTCTCTTTTTTCTTTGTTAGTCTATTAAAGGATTTGTTGATTTTATTGGTCTCCTCAAAGAATAAGGTCTTTTGTTTATTTTTTCTAGTGCTTTCTTATTTTTTATTTCATTTAGTTCTGCTCTAATCATTTTTATTTCTTTCTTCTTCCTTTGGGGTTAGTTTGTTGTTGTTTTTTACTAATTCCTCCAAGTGTGCAGTTATGTCTTAGATTTTAGCTCTTCTTTTTTTTGATATATGATTTTATGGCTGTGAATTTTCCTCTCATTACAATGTTTGCTGCCTCCGGTAAGTTTTGATATGTTGTGTTGTCATTTTCATTAGTTTCAAGGTAGTACTGATTTCTTTTGTGATTACCTCTTGACCCACTGTTTGTCTAAGAGTGTGTTGCTTAACTTCCATATTTTTGTGCCTAATCTGTTTCTCTGCCCCTTGCAAATTTCCAGCTTCATTTCACTGTGGTCAGAGAAATTATTTTGTATGATTTTAATATATCTGAATTCATTAAGGCTTTCTCTGTGGCCTAGCACATAGGCTATCTTGGAGAATGATCCTTGTGCACTTGAGAAGAATGTATATCCCACTGTATTTGGGTGTAGTGTTCTGTTTATATCTTTTAAGTCCAGATCCTCTAATATGTTATTCAAGTCTTTGTTTCTTCATTGTTTCTCTGTTGAGATGTTCTGTCTAATGGTGATAATGGTTATTAAAGTCCCCCACTATAATTGCAGAAGCATCTATCCCCCCACTAAATTTTTCCAGTGTGTACCTCATGTATTTTGATGTGCCTTTGTTAGTTGCATAAAAGTTTATGATTGTTCTTTCTTCTTTAAAGATTACCCCTTTTAATAATATATAGTGTCCATCTTTGTCTATCACAATTGTTTTACATTTAAAGTCTATTTTCTCAGATATTAGTGTAGCTACTACTGCCCTTTTTTGGCTATTGTTTGCTTATAAGATTGTTTTCCAGACATTCAGTTTCGACCTCCTTGAATCCCTGGGTCTAAGGTGGGTTTCTTGTAGACAGCATAAAGATGTGGGTCATATTTCCTTATTCATTCGCCAATCTGTGTCTCTTGACTGGTGAGTTTAATCCATTAACATTTAGTGTTACTACTCTTAAGGAATTACTTACATTAGCCATATTTTCTTTGGATTTTTGTATGTCATATGTTGTTTTTATTACTCTTTTTGTCTTTTTAGTTGTTCTTACACTCTCCTTCAACTCTGTCTCTCCTGTTTTTTTTTTTTTTCTTTCAACCAGCAGAACTCCCTTTAGTATTACTTGAAGGGCAGGTTTCTTCTTGGCATACTCTTAATTTCTGTTTATCTGTGAATATTTTGAACCCTCCATCATTTTTGAATGCCAGCTTTGCTGGGTAGAGTATTCTTGGCTGGGATTGTTTTCTTTTAAGTACTTTGACTATGTCATACCACTGCCTTCTTGACTCTATGGTTTCAGATGAGAAATTAGAACTTAATCTTATAGAGTTTCCCTTGTATGTGATGGTTCTCCTTACTCTTGCTGCCTTCAGTATTTTCTCTTTGTATTGAGAATTGTATAATTTGACAAGTATATGTCTTATAGTAGGCCTGTTGGGATTTAAAATATTTGGGGTGCTCTGTGCTTCCTGGACATGTACATTCATCCCCTTCAATAGTTTTGTGAAGTTTTCAATCATTATTTCCTCCCATACCCCTTCTGTCTCCTTTCCCCTCTCTTCTCCTTCTGGGGAGCCTATAATGTGTATGTTGGTGTTTTTGCATTGTTATTCAAATCCCTAAGTGGAAGCTGGATTTTTTCTATCTTTTTATCTATCAGTTCTACTATTTGCTTGATTTCAGATCAGATGTACTGTCTTCCACATCACAAATTCTTTCCTCTTTTCCTCTACCTTTTCAAATTTACTCCTATTTGCTAAGAGTGTATTTTTAATTTCTTGGATTGTGCCATTCATCACCATCAGATCCATTATCTTTTTGTCTATGTTTACAATTTCTTCTGTATGCTCTACAAGTGTTTCCTTAATATCCTTAATCTTTTCCTTCACTTCATTAAGTTGGTCCATGATATTTGTTTGGACAGTTTTAATTAATTGCTTGATGTTCTGCTCCTTTTCCTGGTTTTTAGTTTGCTCATTGGACTGGGCCATGTCTTCCTGATTATTGGTATGATTTATCATTTTCTGTTGCTGTCTGGTCATTATTTTATCTTGATGAGTTTGTTCAGTTGATTAGCTTCTCCCTCTAGTCTTGAGTTTTATTTAGTTGCCACTTGTGTGTGTGTGTTTTCTCTTTGACACTTTGTTCTTCTTATTCTATGTCCTTGTTGTTGTCTGAGTTTCCTTGAAGGAAAATATTAGGGCCAGGGAAAGCAAAAGAGGTAAGAAAAGAAAAAGTATATTAGTAATATTTGATAGTAAATTCAGCAGAAGAACCATATAAGACCTGGGAGAATGATTATTAATTTATGTAAGCAGTGTAGAGTTACAGGAATGAAAAAGTGTAGTGCCTACAATGAAATGGGAAACTGAATATGGAGAAGAATATAATATGAATTAAAAGGCCAGCATGATGAGGAGAGGGGAAAAGAGAAAAGAAAGGACAAAAAGAGAAAGAGTTAATAAAAGACAGAAAACAGAAGTGTTAGAAATAAAAGCCAGAAAAATTGGGGGCTAAATAAAGAGAGGTAGAATATAAGAGCAACAATAGAAGGCAGAAGATAGAAAGATGTAGGAAGGAAAAGAGATAGCACTGGTAGCCAAAATTAGTATACACAGAAAATAGGAAATCGAGGGAAAGGAAATATAGCAAACAAGAAAAAAGCTGGCAGCACCTAAATAACAAAAGGGGGAATGGATAAAGAGAAAGGAAAGACAAGAAAATAAAACAAAACAAAAACCAGACAGACCCATAAGCAAGGAGTCAACCAAACACTGAGAAGAAACAGACTCCCCTCTTAAGCCACTGTGGAGCTTATCAGGCTGCTGGTGTTTATCAATCAATTACCCTGCAGCTTTCTCACTGCAGTTTTTGAAGTGGGTCTTAGTGAGTAAACTAAGTTAAATTATATAACCAAAGAAACCTTTTTTTTTAGGAAAAATAAGAGACCCAAGGGAAGCTGAAACAAGGATATTGCCTATGTTTTCCCTGTCCTAAAGTATCAGGTAGATGTTTAACATCCCAGTGTGTCATTATTCTAAGAGGAGTGGGTAATTGAACTAGAGACCTTGTGTATTCAAGGCTGAAACTCCTTCTCTGAGCTAAACTTTCTTGTTGGGTTGATTAGCTCTTCAGAAAAAGTCCCTTTCCCTGGGGCAGAATTGACTCTTTGCAATTGGATAAACTGCTTATTAGGAATCTGTCCTTCCTCAACCCCCTTTTTTTTCCTAATCGCTTTCTCTCTCAGGGCAGCATGAAGCAATAGCCTGTGTGAGAGTTCCCTTTTGAAATTCAAATGGGACCCTGATGACTTAACTCACCACAGAATAAAAATGACTATTTGAGATAGAGCACCTACACCTTGCCAGGAACCCAAATATACTCTTGGAAGCTTATTAAGCACTTCCTACTGTCCCCCTTCCTTAGATGTGTTGCACGGGACTAGTTAACTGCCTGACTCCACCTTTTCCCAGACAAATTTTCCCTATCCTGGAGAGGTTAAGTGAATTAGGCTGCCTTCGCAGATTTGCCTCTCCCCTCTTCCTAGTTTCTCCTCAAGCCAGCTTGTATTCTCTTCAAAGCTCAAAAAAGGGGGTTCCAGACAATTGAACCTGCACTCAGGGGAACCCTCTGCACCCTTCACCAGAGCCCTCCCCCTCCCAGAATTAGTCTACTCCAGATGGGTGACTGGCAAGAGCTGGGGATTAGTTTCCTGCCCTGAGGGAGGGGCTTAGCTGTTCCACAACTCCCTTCTGAAGGGCTAGAAACTCATGATTTTGCCTTGAGCAATCACTCTTTTTGTTGTGCTCTCTCCAGATCGATGCTCTGAAGCCTCCTGCTTTGTGGGTTCCCAAAACAGCTTTCTCAGTCAGGATTTTGCCCAAAGTCAGCAATTTTTTTGTAGGAGAGATGATGTGGGTGCACTTAATCTGATGCCATTTTGCTCCTCCCCCATGAACTGCAATCATTTCCATGAAAAATCATGTACACAAATATTGAAACAGCTTTGTTCTTGGTCACCAAAAAACTGGAAAAAATGAAATTGTTCATCAACAGGTGATAAAAAGGGGGGGGGATGAAGAGAAAGGGGCAGACCTCACTTCAATCTTTATTAGAGTATTTTCACTACTTCAACAATAATAACAATAAATAAAAACCAGACAAACAAATAAGAAAATTCCTCATCTCTCAATCCCTCTATTCTTCCCCCATTGTACATAGCTGCTGTTTCTGGTCATTCCATCCAAAGTGTATAATCAATGGCTTTTAGTATAATCACAATGTTGTACATTCATCATCTCAAAAACTTTAGAGCAATTTCATTATTCCAAAAAGAAAGTCTCCACACCCCTTAGCATTCCTTCCTCAGACCTACATAACCACTAATCACCTTTCATCTTTATAAATTGGTTTATATTTACATTTTATATAAATAGAATTATGCAATATTTAGAACTCTGAGTCTGGTCGCCTTTATTTTGTCTGATATTGACATTGTATATTATTAACTTACATGTGTTCAGCTTCGAAGAAAAATGGTCTTATATATGCAATTCTACCAATATTCATATTTTACATAATATATTTATATTTCACATAGTATATTTACTTCATAATAGGGCAATCATACAGTATTGGTCCTTTTGTGTCTGACTTGTTTCACGCAACTTAATGTCCTCCAGGTTCATCCATGTTTTCGTGTTTCACGATTTCATTTCTTACCGCTGCATAATTTTCCGTCATGTGTAATCCACAATTTGTCCTTTCATCAGTTGATGGACACGTGGGTTGTATCCATTTTTCAGCTATCATGAATAACACTGCTATGAACACAGATGTTCAGATATGTATTCGTGACACTACTTGTGGGAGTCGATGGATCTGAGGGTATCGGGAATGAAAGATAAAGAAAGATTGGGTTCAGGGGATCTGCGAGCATTGAAGCCTCAAGCTCATCAGACAAGTTTATTAATCTCAGGGACTTCTTTATATACCCCAAGCAATTGTGAGAACCAGCAACTATTCTAGCTAACTATTCCCATTACCTCATTCTAAATAACACAGTGCACAGTGGATAAGATAGTTACCAAAACTCATAATGTTCTATTATATTATTGAAACAAATATACTCATTAATCTTGTTGCCCAGGTTACTTGAAATATCAAGTCTGGGTTCTGCTGGAATGTTATGTTTCCCAGAGAGATTAGCCACCTGCATGTATTATCTCTAGGGACAGCATGACCCAGTGGTCAGAAAGTAATTTGCTTCCATGGAAACAACATGCCTTTGTTTCCCACAACTACTCTCAGTTCTTCTGGTTATATACCTAGCAATGATATTGCCGGGTCCCATGGCCAGTATATATTCAACTTCCTTAGGAACTACCAGTCTTCCACAGTGGCTGCACCAACAGTGATTAAGCAACTGACCACATTTTGAAGAGTAGATTTGTGAGGAGCTGTCTTTTGAGGAAGCTGTTGCTGTGTAGTGGTCTCACCCCTCTATCCTCCACTAATCTCAAGATGGAGAATTAGGGATGGCCAGATTCAACCTCAAGCATGAAGTGAAAGGTATTAAGAGAACCAAGATAATAATTTTTGTTTATTGAGGTTTTCAAGTGACAGTGGACTGGATTCCACTATTGACTAGAAAACCATGAGTGCAAGTTTGATAGGATGATGAGCCCTTTGGTGGTAATACAAAGGGGCAGTGATTGTATTAGAATCACCCCACATTCCAAGAATTTTATGAGAGGAAAGAATGTGTGAGTCCTCCCATGATACACAAGTAAGATAGAACTGGGAGCCATCATAACTATTTCCTAAGAAACCCTTGGGAGTTTAGGGGAACTGCCAAATTGAATTCTAAATGTTCTCCAGAAAGACTGATTGATCCTTCAAATCAAAATTATCAGACTGACTGCAGTAAGGAAGAACACCTGTGGATCAAGCAAAGTTAAGTTTATTAGACTCACAGCAGCAAAGAATAACACCTGTTGATCAAGCAAAGTGAAGGCTTAGACTTCTTAAGTAAGGGAGAACACATATGAATCAAGTAAAGTTAATTCTATTAGACTCATTGTACTAAGGGATAACTTCAGAGTCTTACTAGTATTTCCGAACAGAGGAAGTCAAGAGGGAATATTTATACAATTTTACAGCCATAGTTTGGTGATTTTAAGGCTGATCTTTTGAGGTGGGTCGCTGTTTGAGATGAGCATAGTTTATGATATAAAATATTTGTATTATTTTAGTTGGATCACAGTTCTATCTTCTAGGAAGAACCATTTTCTGGAGCAAGTTAGTTTTGTTGTTATTGTTTCTCAGTAGTATTTAACACAGAGGTAACATAGTATGCTCAGTCCCAGTACTGTTTTTTTTTATTTTATTTTTTTATTTTTTAGATTTTATTTATTTATTTAATTCCCCCCCTCCCCTGGTTGTCTGTTCTTGGTGTCTATTTGCTGCGTCTTGTTTCTTTTGTCTGCTTCTGTTGTCGTCAGCGGCACGGGAAGTGTGGGCGTCGCCATTCCTGGGCAGGTTGCTCTTTCTTTTCACGCTGGGCGGCTTTCCTCATGGGCGCACTCCTTGCGCGTGGGGCTCTCCCACGCGGGGGACACCCTTGCATGGCACGGCACTCCTTGCGCGCATCAGCACTGCGCATGGGCCAGCTCCACACGGGTCAAGAAGGCCCGGGGTTTGAACCGCGGACCTCCCATATGGTAGACGGACGCCCTAACCACTGGGCCAAAGTCCATTTCCCCCCAGTACTGTTTAAAACATGGCAGAGAATTATGATTGAGTTCTCAGTCTCCAACAGAGGGAGTCTTTTGGAGTTAACAAACAGAAAAATGAGGGTCACAGGATGGAACAGCAGCTGGAGGACTAGAATATGTCATGACCACCACAGAGGGGCAGGAGGATGGGTCCAGTAGAAGAGATGCTAAAGAACCCACAAAAACCTATGAGCAGTATGATCAGATGTAATCATATCCAAGACGCTGAGAGAGTAAACCATCTGCTACAGTATAAGTAAGAACTCCTCTACATCCTTTCCTCTGCTCTCTAATGGCCATTAGACACTGGCAAGGTCAGAAGCAGCAGATAGTGAGTAGTGTAAATAAGACCTAGAAGGAAAGAAGAAGTTGACCATAACACGTTCCCCAAGGACTGGTCCTGCTGTCCTGTTGTGGTTTGGATCATATTCAAATTGATGATTCATAGATGGACTGAATATTTTCTAAATACCAAGTTGAGACTGAATATTTGCAACTTAAAATGATCATAGGACTTTCTAATATATATTAAAAAAAAAAATCAGAGAAGTCATGCAGGCCACCTGCTGGAATTTTTGGCCAGTGGCAGAGGAAAAATTTTCTCTAGGGAATTCATTTTGAAGGGACAGTAGGAGGCACAAATAAGGTTGTGTTTTGATGATTTCATATTAATCAGTTTCCTTCATTTACATTTTCTGATTTATAAATCATATGCATAATGTTAATATATTATGTACATAATAATATGTATACAAAGATACGTAAATACAACAGCTTAAAGATGAAATAGCTACTATTTTAAAATATTTTTATTTTATGTATTAACAGTGTACAGTGTAAAGTCTTTTAGGGAAAATGTGTTTGAATGTGCTTTATTTTTTAACCTTTTGGTATTGCATGAACAGAATGGCGCAGTATTCAAGGTCATGGTTCTATGTTGATTTCGTTTTGATTTTTAGTCTTCACAGCTGTGGTAACTGGAAAGATAAGTTGACCCGTATGAAAGAAGAGCAACATTGGCTACACTTACTTAATGAGGGCACTCATTTGTCAATCCCATCTACTAAATAAATAAAGGACTCCATTGAAATTCAGGAAGTAAATATCTATCCCCTCTGACAGGGAACAATCAGTTGTTCTGCAAATTTTGATATTTATAACTTTATAAAATTCCACTGAAATGATTCCTTGGTGTGAATTCTAATGTCAGAAATAAAATCTTATTTTTAAGTGGCCAGACATCAGAGTTTTAGGAATGACAATATTTTTTCATCAAGGAAACCACATAGAAATTTGAAAAATTCTCAAAACTAGTTTTTTATAATACTCCCTATATAGGAAGAGTTATTTTTGAAAGTAGCAACAATTTTATTCTTTCCATTAAAAAAAACTACTTAACATCAAAGGGATGTAAAAACTGTCAACAAAGTAGGAAGAGAAGGGAACTTTCTCAACCCATTAAAACACATCTATAAACAATCTACCAGCTTCCTCATCAAATTTATCATTAGTAGTGTATAAAAACACTGCTGATACTTGCATATTAATCTTGTAGCCTACCACTTTGTTGAACTTGTCTATTAGTTCAAGTAACTTTATTGTGTATTTTTCAGGATTTTCTAGATATAGGATCATGTCAACAAAAAATTGTGAAGGTTTTATTTCTTCCTCTCCTATTTGGATGCCCTTTATTTCTTTCTTGCCTAATTGCTCTGGCTAGAACTTCTAGCACAATATTGAGTAACAGTGGTGATAGTGGGCATCCTTGTTACAATAGAGACTAAAAGAATCAAATATTTAGGAATAAACTTAACCAAAGATACAAAGGACTTATATTTAAAAAAACTACAAAACATTGCTAAAAGAATCCAAAGAAGATGTAAATAAATGGAAGGATATTCCATGTTAATGTATTGGAAGACTAAATATAATTAAGTTGTCAATTCTACCCAAACTTATCTCCACAATCAACACAATCCCCATAAAGTTTCCAACAGCCTTTTTAACAGAATTTGCAAGGCCAATTATCAAATTTATTTGGAATGGTAAGAGGTGTCAAAGAGCCAAAAATATCTTTAAAAAGAAGGACAAAGTTGGAAGACTCTCACTTCTGAACTTTAAAACCTATTACTTAGCTACAGTGGTACATAAGCCCCCTCTCAATTAGAAACAGAGTGGACATCACCCTCCCCAAATCCTTAAGATTGGAGAATGAACAATGAACTGAAGTTGACTTATTATTATTCTGTTATAGACTTATTGTTATTCTAGCAATAGGAGAACTTGTATCATTGATATAAAGGCAGTGGCCACCAGAAGTTCTGAGTGGAGGGAGAGGTAAGAATAGGTATAACATGGGGCATTTTGAGGACATTGCAATGACAGATACAAACCATTATTCATTTTGTCATAACCTATAAAATTGTGCAGAGTGTAAACTATAAGGTAAACTACAGTCCATGTTTAGTAGCAATGCTAACCATGTGTTCATCAATTGTACCAATGTACCACACTAATGAAAGATGTTGTCAATATAGAAAAGTGTGTAGGGGGAGAGAGTGGGTCATTTGGGAATCCCCTATATTTTTTATGTAACATTTATGTAATCTGAAGCATCTTTAAAAATTAAAAAAATTGAAAATTAAAGAAAAAAACAATAGCATGGTACTGGCATTAAGATAGATATGTTGACCAATGGAATAGAATTGAGAGTTCAGAAATAGATCCTTAAATTTATGGCAATGTGATTTCTGACAAGGTTGTAAAGGCTCCCAGCTGGGTCAGAACAGTGTACTCGACAAATGGTTCTGGAAGAACTTGATATCCATATCCTAAAGAAGGAAAGAGGACACCAAACTCACACCTTCACACCTTATACAAATGTATCTCAAAATGGATCAAGAACTCAAATATAAAAGCTACAACCATAAAACTCATAGAAGAAAATGTGGAGAAACAACTTCAAGATCTTGTGGTAGGCGGTGATTTCTTAAACCTTACACCCAAACCACAAGCAATGAAAGAAAATAAATAAATAAATAGGACCTCCTCAAACTTAAACACTTTTGTGCTTCAAAGGATTTTGTCAAGAAGGTGAAAAGGCAGCTTACTCAAAGGGAGAAAATAGTTGGAAATCACATATCCGATAAGGGTTTGATATGTTATATAAAGAGGTCATACAATCCAACAATAAAAAGACAAGCAACCCCTTCCAAAAATGGTCATAGAACTTGAATAGATATTTCTCCAAAGAGGAAATACAATGGCTAAAAAAATCACGTGAAAAATGTTCAACATCGTAAGCTATTAAGGAAATGCAGATCAACCCTCAGTGAGATATCATTTTGCACCTTTAAAATGGCCATTATTTAAAAAACAGAAAACTACAACTATTGGAGGGATGTGGAAAAATAGGTACACTCCTTCACTGTTGGTGGGGATGTAGAATGGTGCAGCCTTTGTGGAAGACAGTTTGGCAGTTCCTCAAGAAACTAAATATAGAACTGCCATATGATCCAGAAATCCTGTTACTAGGAATATATTCAGAAGAATGAAAGCAAAGATGCAAACTGACATTTGCACACCAATGTTCACAGCAACATTATTCACAATTGCTAAAGTATGGAAACAACACAAGTATCCATCAACCGATGACTGGATAAACAAAATGTGGTATATATTTACAATGGAATACTATTGAGCTGTAAGAAGAAATGAAATCAGGATGCATATGACAACATGGATGAACCTTGAGGGCATTATGTTCAGTGAAATAAGTTATATATAAAAGGCCAAATATTGTATGGTCTTACTAATATGAACTAAATATGATGAATAAAGCCATGGAGACAAACTCTAGATTACAGGTTACTAAGAAATAGAATGTGGGTTCAGAATGGAAGCTGATACTAATGTATGTAGAATTTTTAATAAGGTTTATTGAAAGTGTATGGAAATGAATAGAGTTGATGGTCATACATTATAAGCGAGTATAACTAACACTGCTGATTTATAAATGTGATTGTGGCTGAAACGGGTAGTCTGTGGGTATAATATTTCAATTAAAAGGACATTGAAGAATAATGTAGGGACTGTATAACATAGTGATTTTGGTGGTGGATGAAGATTGTGCTTAATAGTATAAGAATGATCTTTTACAAAGTGTTAAGATATGGCCATACTTGGGAAAATTGACTAATGTAACTTATGGATGATAGTTAACAGTAATACTGTAATATTTTTGCAGAAATGGCAAGGAAGGTATTATATCAATTCTAAGGGACAAAAATAAGGGGTATAAGGAGTTATGGGATTTTTCCTCTTGGAGTAATGAAAACGTTCTAAAATTAAGATGATGACAGCACAACTCTCTGATGAATATGAGAACCAATGAGTATAAACTTTGAATGGTTTTTACAAAGCATGGAACTGTATAACAAAAAAAAAATTGGGTAGTGGAAGATGGACTGTGATTAACAAAGTAAATATGAGAACGTTATCTCAGGAACTATAGCAAATATTTAGTACTAACACAGGGTGTTAATAACAGGATTGGTTGGGGGAAAATACACCAAATGTAAGATATTGGCTATAGTTAGTAATATTTTGAAGATGCTCTTTCATACTTTGTAACAATTGTTTCACAAAGCAAAGCCTTGTTGTTGGTGCAATGTATGAGAGCTCTGTATGATAATATTCATGTTTGTTCTGTAAGATCACAACTTTTACTATACACTTATTGTTTAGGTATGTTCATGTATGAATGATAAACTTCAATTAAAAAGTTAAAAAAATCCTACCAGCCAACTTCATATATAATGGTGAATAAATGGTTATTTTTCTCTAAGATCTAGGACAAGACAAGGTTTTTCACTTTCACTACTTTTATTCAAATTGTATTGGAAGTTCTAAACAGAACAATTAAGTTAAAAAAGAAGTAAAATTCATCCATATTGGAAAGGAATATGTGAAGAATTGAAACTACCTCTATTTGCAGATGTCATGATCTTTTTTTAATTGACTTTGTAATAATATTACATTAAAATATATATATATATGAGGTCCCATTCAAACCCACCACCCCCACCCCACCTCTCTCCCCCCCAGCAACACTCATTCCCATCATCATGACACATCCATTGCATTTGGTTAGTACATCTTTGGGCACCTCTGCACCTCATGGTCAGTGGTCCACATCATGGCCCATGTCATGATCTTGTATATAGAAAATACCAAGGAAGTCACAAAAACCATCAGTACTAATTTAAAAATTCAGCAAGGTTTCAGGGTATAACATCATTATAAAAATCAATTCTATTTCTATAGTTTAGTAGCAAACATTATGAAAATGAAATAAGGGAAAAAAATTTCATTTACCAAAGCATCAAAAAGAATAAAACACTTGGGAATAAATTTACCAGAAAAAAGTCACAAAAGTTACAGAAAAGTACAAATAAGACCTGTATACTGAAACTGAGAAGTATTGTTAAAAGAAATTAACAAGGACCTAAATAAATGCAAGATCATCCAAATCCATGGATGAGGTTTGATATTAAAATGGCAATATTCCCCCAAAACTGATAAATGGATACAATACAATCTCTATCAAAACTCCACTAGTCTTTTTGCAGAAATTGAAAAAAATCTCACAAAATGCATATGAAAATGCAAGCAAACAAGGATAGCCAAAAAAGCCTTGAAAAAGAATACAGTTGGAGGACTCACACTTCCTAAGGTCATAACTTACTACATAGGTGAAGTAATCAGGAAAGCGTTGCATTAGGATAAGGTTATCCATATAGACCAATGAACTGAAAGTCCAGAATTAAACTCCTACATCTACAGTCAATTGATTTTTTAAAAATTTATTGAAATATAACACTCATACATAAACATACATAAACAATAAATGTATAATAGTTGTGAATACAAAACAAACATACATAACATCAAACAAACATATATAACAGCTCACCCTTCCATCAATAACTTGCAAGGTTTTTTTTAAAATGTTACATTCAAAAAATATGAGGTCCCCATATACTCCCCACCCTCCTCACCCCACTCCTCCCCCCATAACAACAATCTCCTCCATCATCATGAAACATTCATTGCATTTGGTGAATACATCGCTGAGCACCGCTGCACCTCATGGTCAATGGTCCACATCATAGCCCACACTCTCCCACAGTCCACCCAGTGGGCCATGGGAGGACATACAATGTCAGGTGACTGTCCCTGCAGCACCACCCAGGACAACTCCAACCCCTGAAAATGCCCCACATCACATCTCTTCCTCTCACTCCCTACCCCCAGCAGCCACCATGGTCACTTTCTCCACACCAATGCCACATTTTCTTCGATTACTAATCACAATAGTTCATGAATAGAATATCAGTAAGTCCACTCTAATCCATAATCTATTCCTCCATCCTGTGGACCTTAGAATGGTTGTGTCCACTCCACATCTATATCAAGAGGGGGCTTAGATTCCACATGGATACTGTTTTTAAACCTTTTTAACTAGTGATTAAAGAACATTGTCAAAATATTACTACTAAACAAGGTATTTTCCCTTAACCAATCTGATTATATTATCTTTATATCATTTATATATGAACATACATAAACAATTTCAGTGTATAGTAAAAGTTGTGAACTTACAAAGCAAACATGCATAACATCATACAGGGGTCCCATACATCAACCCTCCACCAACACCTTGCATTGCAATGAGATGTTTGTTACAAACTATGAAAGAACACTGTCAAAATCTTCCTACTAATCATAGCTTTTATCTTACATTTGGCGTGTTTTCCCCCCAACCCACCTTATTATTATTTTTAAAATATTTGTTTTTTTATGACAGAAGTTGTAAACTTAAAAAGCAATCATGCGCATGTGCAGAATTCCCAAAAAACACCCCTGCATCAACACACCACAATGTGGTGTGTCATTTGCTACAGATAAAATATCTGATTACTGCCATGCCCATAGTGTACATTTGGTTCACATTTTCCATACTGCCTCAGTATCAACACAGTACATCTTTTTGCATAGATGCAAGAATATTATATTATTACTACTAACCACAGTCCATAGGTTGCTCCAGCTGTATTTTTCCCATGCTTCTCCACATTCCTAACACCCTGCAGTAGTGATATACATTTGTTCAAGCTAACGAACGAATACTCTTGCATCTGCACCATCAACCTCAATTCTCACCCACCTCTTGGTTTTCTGTGCTATCCACTTCCTAGATTATTCCCTAGCATTCTGTCAACTGGCATTTACATAAGCAGACTACCATTTTCAGTCACATCCCCATTTATAAACTAGCTGTTACTCACTGTGTGTTACCATCCACTCTATACATATCCATAATTTTACACTAAGCTAATTAAAACTTCTACTACATTACAATCAGTAGTCCACTCAGTCCTTCTCTTATCCCCTTTAAGAATCCACCACCTACCACCAGGTCTTGAAGATATTTTCCATTAATTTCTTTTAGAAGTTTTATGGTTCTTGCTTTTATTTTTAGTTTTTTTATAAGGTATGAGATAGGGGTCCTTTTTCCTTCCTTCAGCTATGGATGTCCAACTCTTTCAGCACCATTTGTTGAATGGATTGTTCTGCCTGATCTGTGTGAGTTTGATAGGCTAGTCAAAAATCACTTGACCGTACCTGTGAGAGTTAAGTGAAAGAAGCTAGTCACAAAAGTTCACTTACTGTTTGATTCTGTTTATAGGAAATATCTAGAATAGACAAATTCATGGAAGCCAGAAGTAGATTAGTGGGTTCTGGGGCATGGAAGGAGTTGGGAGTGGGGATTACTGCTAATGGGTAGGATTTTGGGGTGTATGTGAAAATATTCTGAAATTAGATAGTGGTGATTGTTTTGCAAATGTGAGTACACTAAAATCCAGAGAAATATACCCTTTAGTGATGTGAATTTTATGGTATGTGGATTATATCTCAACAAAGCTTTTAGTCTTTTTCTCTCTCTCTCTCTCATCTATCTCTCTACCTGCCTATGTGACAGATTAAATGGAGTTTCTTTAAATGCCTGAGAGCTAAATGACTGACAGTCATTGGTCAGTCCTGAGAAAGCCTCACAAATTTCTTATAAAAACAGTTAAAAAATAAACAATGTCTTTAATTTCAATGATGCTTTTTTTTTTTTGTACTTTCTCGGGAGTTAAACGGTGAACTGCAGGTAACAAAAGATGTTATGTTCACACCCCATCCCAATATAAAGTATTGTAAAGATTCTGCCATTTAAGATACTAATATCACATACCTGAGTGCATGCAAAAAGCAATGTTTTGCAATATGGCAAAAAGCAAAGAACTTAGAAAAAACATTCCTTAGGCTTTTCTCAGAATGTAGTATGGCACTTCAACATATGGAAGACAAATGAACCATGAGTGTGTATACACACATATGCACACACAAAAGTTATGGTGGTTTGAAGCTATATTAACCCCAGAAAAACATGTCCTTCAATCTAATCCATGCCTGTCTGTGTAAACCCATTTTAAGTAGGTTACTTCAGTAGAGGTATGACCCGCCTCAACAAGGATTTATCTTAATCCTATTACTGGAGGCCCTTATAAGAGAATAAAATTCAGAAACACAGACAGAAAGCCACAGAAGCAAGAAGCTGAAAGAATGAAACCTGGAAGAAACAGGAGAGACCATCAGGTGCCACATGTACCTTGCCATATAGCAGAGGAATCAAGGATCACCAGTAGCTGGTCTTCGAAAATAAAGCATTGTCTTTTTTCTTTTCTCTTTTATTTATTTATTTTTTTAATTCATTTTATAAAAATATTACATTAAAAAAAATGAGGTCCCCATTCACCCACACAGCCCCCACCCCACCACTCCCCCCACAACAACACTCTCCCCCATCATCATGACGCATCCATTGCATTTGGTGAGTACATCTCTGGGCATCACTGCACTTCATGGTCAATGGTGCACATCATAGCTCATACTCTCCCACATTCCATACAGTGGGCCATGGGAGGATCTACAATGTCCGGTAATTGTCCCTGCAGCACCACCCAGGACAACTCCAAGTCCCAAAAATGCCTCCACATCTCATCTCTTCCTCCCATTCCCCACACCCAGCAGCCACCAGGGCCACTTTTTCCATTCCCAATGCCATATTTTCTCGATTACTAACCCCAATAGTTCATGAATAGAATATCAGTAAGTCCACTCCAATCCTTACTGTATTCCTCCTTCCTGTGGACCTTGGATTGGTTGTGTCCATTCCAAATCTATGTCAAGAGGGGGCTTAGATTCCACATGGATACTGGATGCAATCCTCCTGCTTTTAGTTGTAGGCACTCTTGGCTCCATGGTGTAGTGGTTGACATTCTTCAACTCCATGTTAGCTGAGTGGGGTAAGTCAAATAAACCAGAGTGTAGGAGCTGAAGTCTGTTGAGGCTCAGGGCCTGGCTATCATATTGTCAGTCCAGAGATTCAGATCCCCTAGGTATATATTAAACCCCAGCACCCACTACAATTCCAGTAAAGTAACAGGAAAGGCTTGTGAAAAGAGATCACATCTGAGTCCAGCTCCATCATGCAGAAACACCAACTCCAAAGAAGGGCCAACTGACATGGCAGTGAACTCCCTCTGCCATGACCATAAAACCTGTGGGTCTCTTTAGCCCTCAGAAGAACCAATACCTGGGGTTGTATCTACTTTATCTGTCTCTGAGACTCTGCTCAGGTGTGCATAACAGCAATCCTTCTGACAACCTCCAGATTCTTTTTTAGAGACTCATAGCCATATAAACTCATTTCTCCTTTCCATTTCCCCCTTAATTTAGGTCAAACAGCATTTTTAACTCCTGTTATTATATGTAGACAGGGATATTCTGCTGGTCCACGTTGAACCTTTTATTCAAGGTCCTTTTCTAGTTATGTCATCAGCTGGTACTTGGTAGTGATCTCTCAGCGCCAGGGAGGCTCATCCCCAGGTGTCATGTCCCACGCTGGGGGGAAGGCAGTGCATTTATATGCTGAGTTTGACTTTGAGACTGGCCACATTTGAGTAACACGGAGGCTGTCAGGAGGGAACTCTTAGGCACAGTGCTGCTCTAAGCCTTGTTCTTATTTCAGGTGTATAGGCTCACAAGCATAGTCATTAGTATCACGGGCTCACTTTTGGACCCTCATTCCTTCCTGGTCCTTGCCATTGCACCCGGGGGACTGCCACTGCTCCCCTATGGACCACGACAGAGCCCCCCCTGGCCAGGAACCCAGCACCCCCCCAGCTGTTGTTTTGAATTGTTTCCACTATGAATATATCCAAACATTTCCATGCACCCGGGACACATGCCCTATATAACTCCCTATCAACCATATGTCCCCTGTCAATTACATCCCATACCAGTATTCCTCCACTGCCATTGTTGAACCACTCTGTGATCCAAAACTTCCTGAAAAGTGAAGCCCAATATAATGCCAGGTTCCCTTAATAGTAAAATGGAATATAGCAATGAGTTTAAAGGTTAGATATAGAATACATATTGATTTGGAAAAATTCTACATCCTATCTATTTCTTTTCTTTTTTCCTAATTATTAAACTTCTCTCCACAAGAGCTATAGATCACAGTAATTCATATATACAATATACAGTATTCCCACATATCCAATATAAAAACATTTCCCTTCCACAGCAATAATCTTTTAACATATTCATATCATATTTACTGAAACTGATGTACAGATATTGAGACAATAGCTTTCAAACAAGGTAACATTTGTGTTTACATTGTGGTTTATACTTTAGGCTATACAAATTTCTAAATTTTTTGTTATCCTATGTTTTACATTATGATTTACATTATTAGTCTGTCGGCCCCTATATGGTTTTGGTGTAATAGTACATGTTTTATATCCATCCTTGTGTACTCTTGTGAAACACTTCTATTGCACTCACAGTTACGTTGGTTCCATCTATTCAATATCTATTTCCCCCTCCCCTTGGGGCCCACAGTGACAGTCAATCTTCATTTCTTGAGGAGCCATGATCAGAGATACTTGCAACAGTGTTGAGGGCTTGACTTGCTCAACTGCCCTAATGCCCTGGGAGCCACCATTTCTCTTGAGAGATACAGTTCCCTCTATTTGATGGCATAGACCTCCCCAGGAGGTGGATATACCTTCACTCTCATTATATGGGTCTCTACCCAATGGTATAACCCACTCTGGCAAAATGAGCATTCACACATTCCCTAGGAGTCTATCCTACATCAGATTATCCCCTTTAAGTATCTTAAACAGGTAACCTTCCTAATTATATTTTGAAAAGGTTTTCTCAGCATTATACTCTCAACCAACACCTGACAATCTCCTATGTTCATATGTTGCCCCACCTTCCCCAAAATTTCTTGGGCAATATTACCCATCCTCCCATTCCTAGCCCTCTCAAGCCCACAAAGCCCCACCCAAAGGTAAACCTATGCCCCCATTTTATCCTTTCCTTGTACACATACTTACCTCCAGTTTATCATAGATTTCACCAATGTAGATGTCAGCTTACATCCTTCCTCTACCCCCTGATTTCCTGTAAGCCTATCTTCCAGTCACTAGCTCTCTGAGGCAGCTTGGTTTACTTATTTCATATCATTGAAGTCATGTAGTATTTGTCCTTCAATGCCTGGGTTGCTTCACTCAACATAAGGTTCTCAAGATTCATCCATGTTATCACGTGTGTTTGTAGTGTGTTTGTTCTTAAAGCCGAATAGTATTCCATTGTATGTATATACCACATTTTATTGATCCACTCATCTGTTGATGGGCATTTGGGTTGATTCCAACTTTTGGCAATAGTGAACAATGCTGCTATGAACATTGGTGTGCATATATCATTTTGGGTCCTTGTTTTCAGTTCTGCTGGGTATATACCCAGCAGTGGAATTGCTGGGTCATACGGCAAATCTATGGTTAGTTTTTTGAGAAACCGCCAAACTGTCCTCCAGAATGGTTGTATCCTTCTGCATTCCCACCAGCAGCGGATGAGTGCTCCCATTTCTTCACATCCTCTCCAGCATTTGTATTCTTCTGTTTTTTTCATAGCTGCCAATCTTATGGGAGTAAGATGGTATCTCATTGTAGTTTTGATTTGCACTTCCCTGATAGCTAAAGATTTGGAGCATTTTTTTCATGTGCTTTTTAGCCATTTGTATTTCTTCTTTGGAGAAGTGTCTGTTTAAATCTTTTCCCCATTTTTTAAATGGGTTGCTTATCTTTTTATTTTCAAGATATAGGAGTTCTTTATATATGCAAGTTATATGTCTCTTATCGGATATATGGCTGCCAAATATTTTCTCCCATTGTGTGGGCTCCCTTTTTACTTTCTTGACAAACTCCTTTGAGGTGCAGAAGGCTTTAATTTTGAGGAAGTCCCATTCATCTATTTGGTCTTTTGCTGCTAATGCTTTTGGTGTGATGTTCATGAAGCCATTTCCTATTACAAGGTCTTGTAGATGTTTCCCTACACTGCTTTCCAAAGTCTTTATGGTATTGGCTCTTATATTTAGGTCTTTGATCCATCCTGAGTTGATCTTTGTATAAGGTGTGAGATGGTAATACTCTTTCATTCTTCTACATATGGATATCCAGTTCTCCAGGTACCATTTGTTGAATAGGCCATTCTCTCCCAGTTGAGAGGGTATGGTGGCTTTATTGAATATTATATGGCTATATATATGAGGTTCTATACCAGAACTTTCAATTCAATTCCATTGGTCTGTATGTCTCTCCTTATGCCAATACCATGCTGTTTTCACTACTGTAGCTTTGTAGTATATTTTGACATCAGGTAGTATGATTCCTCCAATTTCATTTTTCTTTTTCAATATGTCTTTGGCTATTCGGGGCCTCCTTCCTTTCCAAATAAACTTCATAGTCAGTTTTTCTAATTCCATAAAGAATGCTGTGTTGATTTTATTGGGATTGCATTGAATGTGCAGATCAGTTTTGGTAGGATAAACATCTTAATAATATTTAGTGTTCCTATCCATGAACAGGGAATATTCTTCCATTTATTTAGGTCTTCTTTGATTTCCCTGAACAGTCTTGTGTAGTTCTCGGTGTAAAAGTTTTTTACATCTTTAGTTAAATTTATTCCTAAATATTTGATTTTTTAATTTATTATTGTAAATGGTATTTATTTCTTGATTTCCTCCTGATCTTGCTCATTATTGGTGTACAGAAATGCTACTGATTTTTGCGCATTGATCTTATAACCTATGGCTTTACTAAACTCATTTATGAGGTCTAGAAGCTTTGTTGTAGACCTCTCAGGGTTTTCTATGTATAGGATCATGTCATCTGCAAATAATGAAATTTTGACTTCTTCCTTTCCAATTTGAATGCCTCTTATATCTGGTTCTTGCCTCAGTGCTCGAGCAAGTACTTCTAAGACAATGTTAAATAGAAGGGGAGAGAGTGGACATCCTTGTCTTGTTCCTGACTTTAGAGGGAAGGGTTTTAGGATTTCTCCATTGTAAATGATGTTGGCTCTGGGTTTTTCATATATACTCTTTATCATGTTCAAAAAATTTCCTGATATTCTGATCTTTTGGGGTGTTTTTATCAAGAAAGGGTAATGTATTTTGTCAAATGCTTTTTCTGCATCTATAGATATAATCATGTGATTTTTTTCCTTCAATCTGTTTATATGGTGTGTTACATTGATTGATTTTCTTATGTTGAACCATCCTTGCATACCTGGAATGAATCCCACTGGGTCGTGGTGTATAATTCCTTTAATGTGTTGTTGAATACGATTAGCAAGTATTTTGTTAAGTATTTTTGCGTCTAGGTTCATTCAAGAAATTGGTCTGTAATTTTGCTTTCTTGTGGTGTCTTTGTTCGGCTTTGGTACTAGGGTAATGTTGGCATCATAGAATGAGTTAGGCAATGTTCCTTCTGTTTCAATTTTTTGGAAGATATTCAGCAGGATTGGTGTTAGTTCTTTCCAGAATGTTTTGTAGAATTCACCTGTGAAGCTGTCTGGCCCTGGGCTCTTCTTAGTTGGGAGGTTTTTAATGACTGATTCTATCTCTTCACTTGTGATTGGTTTGTTGAGATCATCAATTTCTTCTTTCATCAATATAGGCTGCTTATGTGTTTCTAGGAATTTGTCCATTTCCTCTGAATTGTCATTTTTGTTGGGATATAGTTTTTCAAAGTATTCTCTTATGATAGTCTTTATTTCTGTGGGGTCAGTGGTGATATCTCCTTTCTCATTTCTTTTTTTTTTTTTTTTTTTTTTTTTTTTATTGACCTTGTAATAATATTACATTAAAAATATATATGTGAGGTCCCATTCAACCCCACCCCCCCACCCCCCCTCTCCCCCCCCCCCAACAACACTCGTTCCCATCATCCTGACACATCCATTGGATTTGGTAAGTACATCTTTGGGCACCTCTGCACCTCATATACATTGGTTCACATCATGGCCCATACTCTCCTCTATTTTGTGTATTTGCATCTTCTTTCTTTTTTTCTTTGTTAGTCTCGCTAAGGGTTTGTCAATTTTATTGATCTTCTCAAAAAACCAACTCTTGGTCTTGTTTATCTTTTCAAGTGCTTTCTTATTTTCTATTTCATTTAATTCTGCTCTTATCTTTGTTATTTCTTTCTTCTTCCTATGGGATTACTTTGTTGTTTTTTCACTAATTCCTCCAAATGTGCAGTTAGTTCTTAAATTTTTGTTCTTTCTTCTTTTTTGATGTATGAATTTATGGCTATAAATTTCCCTCTCAGTACTGCTTTTGCTGCATCTCATAAGTTTTGGTATGTTGTGTTATCATTATCATTTGTTTCAAGGTAGTTATTGATTTCTTTTGAGATTTTCTCTTTGACCCACTGTTTTTCTAAGAGTGTGCTGTTTAATTTCCATATCTTGGTGTAAAATCTGAGCCTCTGGCCCTTGCAGATTTCCAGCTTCACTCCACTGTGGTCAGAGATAACATTGTCTTGATGATACCTTGATTTTGACATTTGCCTGGGCTCATAAATCAATTCCCACTGTTTAAGTTGAACTACTTCATGGTATTTACTTTGAGCATCCTAAGAAACTATAACATATACACCCAAGTCCTACAGTCATGATAGATGGCTCTGGAGTTCAGTGCCTCACCAATGGGCCCTACTTTGGAATTTGTGCTCCAGAGTGTGATGGAGTTGGACTCAGATATGACCTCTCTATGCATGCTTTTTCTGTCACTTTTACTGAATGTATGGTTGGTGCTGGGGTTGGTGTATGTTCAGGAGACTTGAATCTCTGGGCTGTCCATGTGCCAACTGGGCCCTGAGCCTCAGCAGAGTTGCAACCTACCCTCTGGTTCATTGGACTTACCCTCGTCAGGTAGCAGGGAGGTGGGGATGGTCAACCATCACACCAGGGAACTGAGCTGAGAGAGACTACAGCTGCAAGTAGGAGAATTCCTTCCATCAGTCATGTGGGATCTAAACCCCCTCTTGATTTAGAGTTCAAGTGGACATCACCATCCCAGTGTCCTCAGGATGGAGGAATAAAATATGGATTAGAGTGTACTTACTGGTATTCTACTATAGAATTATTGTGGCTCTAGCAATGGAAGAAATTTTATCATTGATGTGGAGACAGTGGCTGCAGGAATTGCTGAAGGCAGGGAGAGGGAAAAAGAGGTGTGAGACTTGGAGTTATCCTCAATGACATTTCAGGGACAGATGCAGGACATTATGTATTTTGCCATAACCCACTGAATGGACTGATAGAGAGTGTAAACTACAACATAAACTGTCATCAATGCTGTGTAGCAATGCTACAAAATGTACTCATCAAATGCAATGAAAGAAGTTGTTGTTGTGGGAGGAGTGGGCAGTGTGGGGAATGGGGTGTGTGGGGACCTCTTATATATTTTTTAATGTAACATTTTGTGTGATCTATGTATCTTTTAAAAAAAGATTAATAAAACATATGTATGTATACACACATATATATATGCATATCTCAATCACTAACAAACTCCATTTCTTTCCATTTGTTGATAAAAGTTTGTTGCTAGAAAGTATACTTTCCTCCAGTACCCCAAACGATGACCTGGCACATGCCCTGGAAGGGGTGTTCTGAACTCAGGAGACAACCAAGAGATTGAGAGCAAGCAGAGAACTTAGAGACTGACACCATGAACCTGCTAATCCCTGATGCCAGCCTCAGCCCTTTTCAGGCTTTCACATTCCCGAGATCTCCATCAGTCATTGACTATCGTGGGGTATAGAGCCCATTTCTACACAAAGGTGTCCTGTCAATGTCCAAGACTGCCTGATGGTCTCCTCACCCACATGCCACATGGCCTTTCTTTAGCAGAGCTTCAGCAACTCCAATAGCCTAAACATGATCATGTGAAATGACAACAGAGAGCACAACCAAGGGAACTCCACCCTAGGCTTCACAATTATGTTTAAATTGTAAAGTATGTTTGCAATAATGCTGGGGGTTAACCTCTCTGGATGCCTCACACAATCCCATGGTCACGAGGTTGCTTACTAAGTGGTTCCTGAGTTTGAAATTTTAAAACTAATGGAAACCAAAAAAGTAGACTATGAGCTGCCACTGGACTGCTTTTACAATGTTGATCAGCAATTTTTATCATACGCAATAAGAAATGAACTTTTCCCTCCAGGACTACATATGCGTTCTTACCAAATTTCACATCTTGAGGGCACTCTGCTATTCTATTATCCTGATCATTCGGCTTCTCATAATGGAGTGATTTACCAGAGGGAATCATTAACCACTTTAATCCACTCTTGAAAATGATATTTTGCCACTATAAGAAGAATTAAATATGACATATATATGTGCATATATACATATATGTATCTAATCATAAACTGATAAATTGTAGTGCAGGGTTTCATAATCTCATTGGCAATACTGATGGCTGGGACTGGATAATTCTTTGTTGGGGAATGCTATTCTGTGCGTTGTAGGATGTATTTGTGGTAGCAGTTTCTCAGTCTTTGCCCACTAGATACCACTTGCACTCCCACCCAGTTGTGTCAACCAAAATGCCAAATGTCCCCTGGGCAACAAAATTGTCCCTGGATGATAATCACTGATTTAGAGCTTTAGAGCATGCCCACACAACTAATCACCCAAAGAAAGCAAAAAAAAAGAATGCCGCATAAATCAGCAGTAATTACAATTGTTTATTTTTATTACTTAAACACTATATTGATTCAAAGCTTACTCTGGGTTGTGGGTATACTTAGAAATTTATTTGCAAGGCTGTAACTTATCAGCAATCTTTCCTGTCTCCCCTTCACTTTCGAGGCTTTGTAATGGTGCTCATCGTCCAAACCATGTATCTGGCACAGAGTAACTGTCAAAGGAAAAAGCCTCCTATAGTAGTGATTTTCAACTTTAATGTGCATAATAGTCCCCTGGGAAACCTTGTTCAAAGGTAAGTTCTGAATCTCTGTGTTTGGGGTGAGGCTCAAAGATCTACATTTCTAACAACCCCTAAGTCATGTTCTAGGGACCTCACTTCCAGTGGCAGGGTCTTAGCGTGCTTGAGAAGAACTGGACATGCATGTCATCAGATATTTCCCCTGCCTCATTATACTCATCAACACATCCTCATGAAGGCAAATTGCTGTGTTACTTCAGAGATAGCAAGTCCTAACTTGCTTCCATTTAATCTATCAGACAGTGAGTCTCAGCTTTGGTTGCACAGTAGAATCTCTTGGGAGCTTTTAAAATCCCCAATGCTCAGGCCAATTAAATCAGAATATCAGGGTGTGGAATTCAGACATGGATTGATTTTAAAGCTTTCCAGATGATTCCAATGAGCAGTCAAGTTTGAGTAGGATTTCTCTGATCCTTGCTACACAAATCATGTGCTGCACAAGCACAGGCTGCTTGTCAGAAGTGAAAAATACCAAGCACCAGTCCAGACCCACTGAATCAAAACCATTTTATCAGAGATCCCAGATGATTTCTATGCATGCTAATTATCAATAACGACTGTGCTAGATCCTTGCTACAATTAATTAAAAATGAGTTTTTAAGACTCTAGTCCAGGTAAGTTACATTTTAGAGTATTGAAAGACTTTGCAGGAGTAGTGGTAGAACTGTCTTAGTTATGGTTGAGAAGTCATGGAGAAGGACAGAGATGTAAGAACATTGGATACTAAAGTGATAGGATAGCTCCTGAATTCAAAAGATAAGAAATCTTGGCGTCTATGGGCAAAACATCTCCAAAGTAGATTTTTATGCTCATGGTTTGTGAACACAGAATGGGAAAGAGCAGAAATGGTCGCTAGTCTTTATGAAGAACAAGCTGCACCACCAAACTGATCTCTTTCCCTTTTTTCCCACTGCAGTCCAAAAGAAGCCAAGTAAGGAAAATTCTGCCACAGATTCTGAGGATTTAAATGCAGCTAAGTCTTTTTCAAGGCCATTCAAGAAACTTTAGGAAAATGTAGCATGAGAAAACATACATTTTCTGTTGAACAACTATTTCCAACAGACAAATAGGTAAATAACAGATAAATAGCAACAAATAAAGGGAGCTTTCTCACACAATGACAAAACAAAGGCCTCTCCACTGGGTCCTGTCAAATTGTGTGTATGTGAGTGTGTGCATGTGTGTGTGTGAGACAGAGAGAAAGAAGGGGGGTAATTGGTTAGCTGGGGTTATAACTAATAGGTTGAGTGATAACTTTTGCAGGGTTA
Organism: Dasypus novemcinctus; assembly: GCF_030445035.2. Taxonomy (NCBI): domain Eukaryota; kingdom Metazoa; phylum Chordata; class Mammalia; order Cingulata; family Dasypodidae; genus Dasypus; species Dasypus novemcinctus. The sequence goes on from NC_080704.1 coordinate 39,533,502, forward strand.
ATGCGTTTATATTTTAAAAGTCAATTATTTGATAAAGAATTACCTTAAAATTCATATGCCAAAAAAGCAAACAAATAAAAGTCCTGAGATTTAGTTCCCCATAAACTGAAGTTTAACCAAGTATAATTTGGCTACTCTGAATCTCTTAGGCTGCTATAAGAATAATCTGTAAAATAAATCAGATAAGCTTTGTGGACTCCTGACACTAGAATTAGGACAGCAGTTCACTGGGAAACTGATGAGGGGAGTTTTATTCCTGCTATCAAGAGTTTGTTTCTTATGTATTCTCAACATAAAGGAGTTGATAATTTCTGTTTTTCTGCCATAGTTGAATAAGAAGACATCCTTGAATATAATGAAATTTCTCCAGAAGTATTACTAAAATGTAAACCAGATATTTTTCAGAAAATTCACAATACAGTTCTTAAATTATGACCCAAATTATATATTTCACAGATCTTGAACTCAGTACCTTGTGAAGCTCAAATATATTTTTAAAATATTCATGTCTTTATATTTCCATGATTCAAAGAACAACCTTATCTCTAATTAGAAAAGAATTACATTTTTCAGAGGAAAACAATCAATTAACCATGTAAATTAATTGTGTTTTAGAAGCAATATGATGTAGGAGGGAAGAGTTTGGCAGTTGATAACATCATGAAAACTTGAATATCCTAATATGAGAACAAGCATGCAGCTAGAGCTCCACTCCTGGCTATGTAAATATATGAGTTGTTGTTTCACAACTATATTTGATGGTAGATAAATATCTTTCTGCTATTTTCCTGTACTGGTGATCGCCAATAAGTAATTGATGGTATTTAGAAAAATGGCAACAACAGAAACCAGGTGTGAGAAGGACATGAGATAGATAATTTGAGGGTTAGAATTCTAAACTAGTGATAGTAGTATTAGTAAAAATAATAGCTTTATTTGATTTTTTAATTTATTTTTACTAGAGAGTTGTGGGTTTATAGAACAATCATGCATAAAATACAGATTCTCATATACTACCCTATAATTAACACTTTGCACTGGTGTGGAACATACGTTACAATTGATGAATGCACAGTTATATAAATGTGCTATTAACTATAGTCCACAGTTTAATTTAGGATTCACTGTTTGTGTTGTACAGATCTGTGATTTTTAAAAAAAATTATTCTAGTACCAAATATATAACCTATGATTTATCCTTTTAACCACATTCAGAAATGTATTTCAGTGCTATTAATTATGTTCACAATGCTGCCATTGCCACCATCCATTACCAGAACATTTCTATCATATCCAATTGAAATCATGTAATATTTTAAGCCATAACTCCCTATTCCATATTCCCACCCTATCCACTGGTAACCTTTATTCTAGGTTCTGAACTATGAGTTTGCTTATTCTAATTATATACTATCAGTGAGTCATACAATGCTGACCTTCTGGTTTTTGCTTATTTCATGCAACATGATGTCTTCAAAGTTGATTCATGTTGCTATATGTATCAGAAATTCATTCCTTTGTATTGTCGAATAATATTTCTGTGTGCATATAGCACATTTCGTTTATCAATTCATTGATTTTCATTGATTGTTGGACACTTGAGTTGCTTCAATTTTTTTATATTTGTGAATAATGCCACTATGAACATCAGTGTGCAGATATCTATTTGAGTTCATGCTTTCAATACTTTTGGGTATATACCTAGATGGGGGATTGCTGGGCCAGATGGTGATTCTATACTTAACTTTCTAACGAACCACCAAAATATTTTCCACAGTGGGTGAACCATTTTACATTCCAACCAGCAATTTTTTCCACATCTTCTCCAACACATGTAAAATTGTTTTTTTAACAAATAAATTTTATTCATACATATTAATAAAGCATAATTCCATTAAAAGTGTAAAATCAGTGGTATTTGGTATAATCACATATTTGTGCAATCATCACTTCAATAATTCTTATGGTACTTTCATTATTCCAATAAAATAATAATAAACAAAAAGCAAACAAATCTCATCATCTCTCAATCTCTCTTTTCTTCCCCTGATATACATAGCTGCTATTCTTCTTCCTTCTCTCTAGTATATTTGTATTTATATTTTGTAAAAAGATGCTTATATATGCGATATCACCCATATTCATGGTTTACATGAGTTTACTATTATATATAGCACCATGTTACAATTTTTTAGCTTTTCTTTTAGTATTATACATGACCCTAGTCTTTCCCTTTCAACCACTGTCATACACATTCAATAGCACTGCTAGTTAAAAACACCATGCTATGCTTTCACCATTTCTATTCATTTCAAAAGATTTACCAAAATAAATCTTTTTACCAGTTTTGCATAGATTAAACCTCAATTGTCCATTCTCTAACATAATTCTATTTTCTGGTGACCTATATTTTAATTATTAATTCCATGAGTTTATACAATATAGTTAGTTCATAATAGTGCAATCATACGGTATTTGTTCTTTTGTGTCTGGCTTGCTTCATGCATTATAATGTCTTCCAGGTTCATCCATGCTGTCATATGCTTCACGACTTCATTTCCTCTTACCTTTGTATAACATTCCACCATGTGTATACATCACAATTTGTTTATACAGTCATCATCTGATGGACACCTAGCTTGTTTCCAACTTTTGGCAATCCTGAATAATGCCGCTATGAACATTAGTGTGCAGATGTCTGCATCAGTTCTTCTGGATATTTACCTGGTTTCGGTATTACTAGGTCCCATGACAAGTCTGTTTTCAAATACCTTAGGAACTACTAAACAGTCCTTTACATTGGCTGTACCATTCTACATTTCCACCAACAGTTATTTAAGCCTTCCTATCTCTCCATATCCTCTCCAACATTTACAGTTTTCTGACGTTTTAATACAGGCCAGTGTAATAGGTATGAAATGAAATTTCATTGTAGTTTTGATTTGTGTTTCATGGTTGTTTTTCTTTTTATTGTTAAGTTGTATGATCTCCTTGTATATCATGTATACTAAACCTTTATTGGATATGTGATTGACAAATATTTTTTCCCATTGAGTCTGCTGCATTTTCACCCTTTAGACAAAGTCCTTTGAGGTGCAAAAGTGTTTAATTTTAAGGAGGTCCTATTTATTTATTTTTTTCTTTGTTGCTCATGCTTTGGGTGTAACTTATGCCTTATGGCCTGGTGTCTGTAAGCTCCTACCACAAATAAATACCCTTTATAAAAACCAACCATTTTCTGGTATTTTGCATCAGCACCCCTTTGGCTGACTAATACAGGGTCCTTTACCTTTCCAAATAAATTTGATAATTAGTTTATCCACTTCATTAAAAGAAGGCTGTTGAGATTTTATGGGGATTTTGTTGAATCTGTAAATCAGTTTGGGTAGAATTGACCATCTTCATGATATTTAGTCCTCCAATCAATAAACATGGAAAGTCCTTCCATTTATTTAAGCCTTCAGTTTCTTTTGGCAATGTTTTATAGTTTTCTGAATACAGGTCCTTTATGTCCTTGGTTAAGTGTATTCCTAAATATTTGATGGATTTAGTTGCTTTTATAAATGAAATTATTTTTTTCTTATTTCCTCCTCAGATTGCACCATGGTAGTGTATAGAAACACTATTGATTTTAGCACATTAATGTTGTATCCCACCACCTTGCTGAATTCTTCTATTAATTCTAGTAACTTTGTTGTGGATTTTTCAAAATATTGTAAATACAGGATTATATCACCAACAAATAATGAAAGTTTTACTTCTTTTCCTATTTGGATGACTTTTTAAAAATCTATTCTAATTGCTCTAACTAGAACCTGTAGCAAAATATTGAATAAAAATGCTGACAGTGGGTATCCTTGTCTTGTTCCTGATCTCTGGGAAAATTTTCAGTCATTCACCACTGAATACAATGCTAGCTGTAGGATTTTCATATATGCTCTTTCCCATATTGAGAACATTTCCTTCTATTCCTGTCTTTTGGAGGGTTTTTACCAAGACGTGGTGCTACATTTTGTCAAATGCCTTTTCTGCATAAATTGAGAGGATCATGTGATTTTTCTCCTTCAATTTATCAATGTGGTTTATTATACTAGTTAATTATATTGTGTTCAACCATACTTGCACAACTGAGATAAGGCTCAATTGATCCTGGTATATAATTCTTTTAATGTGATTTTGGATTCTGTTTGCAAGTATTTTGTTGAGGATTTTTGCATCTATATTCATCAGAGATATTGGTCTGTAATTTTCCTTATTTGTAGTATCTTTATCTGGTTTTGATATTAGGGTGATGTTGGTTTCATAAAATGAGTTTGGTAGTGTTCTTTCCTGTTCAATATTTTGGAAGAGATTGAGCAAGATTGGTATTAAACTGGTTTTGAATTATTGGTCAATTCCCATGTGAAGCCATTTGGTCCTGGGCTTTTCATCTTTGGGAGGTTTTTGATGAATGTTTCAATGTCTTCACCTGCAGTTGGTTTGTTGAGATCTTCTATTTCTTCTAAAGTCAGTGTAGATGGCTTGTATGTTTCTAGGAATTTGTCTATCACTTCTTTTTTTTCCCTCCCCCTTCCCCCACCTTGCTGTTTTTTGCTATCTCTGCCCATTTGCTGTGTGATCTTCTGTATCTATTTCTCTTTTTTTCTTCTCTTCTCATTTTTCTCCTCTATGATTCACTGGGATTAGATCCTGAGGAACTCTGATGTGGAGAGAGTTTCCCTGATACCTGTGCCACCTCAGTTCATGGTTTCTGTTGTGCCTTGCCTTTACTCTCCCCTTCATCTCTCTTTTCATTACATCATCATCTTGCTACCTGACTCACTTACATGGGCACTGGCTCCTCGCACAGACACTTGGCTCACAACATGGGCACTCACATGAGCACTTGGCTGCTGCATGGGCACTGGCTCACTGTGCAGGCACACTTTTTACCATGAGACTCCAGAGATCATACTTGGGTTCTCCTATATGATAGGTGGAAGCCCAATTACTAGAGCCACATTTTTAAAATGAATGAACTTGGAGGATTCTCAGTTCCTGAATTAAAGTATATTGAACGGCTATAGGAGAGCAGGTATAGCTCAGTAGTTGAATGCCTGCTTCCCTTATACAAGTCCTGGATTCATTCCCCACTACCTCCTAAAAGAAGTTACTATGGCAAAAAATTGCATGCTATTGGCATAAAGATAGACATATTGACCAACAGAACAAAATCAAGAATATAGAAATAGACCCTCGCATCTATGGTGAATTGATTTTTAACATGGCTATCAAACCCACCATCTGGGAAAAGGAGTCTATTCAACAAATGGAGCTGGAAGAACTGGATATCCATAGCTAAAAGAAAGAAGGACAATTCTTACCACACACTTTATACAAAAATTAACTTAAAATTGATTGACGGGTGGGAACATGGCATCGAATTGATATGATAAGGCTCAGCTCTCACAAAAACAATGGAGAAAGAGCCAAAGACTGACTGAGGGGCCTGCTTTGGGGGTCAGCAGACCAGGAGAGTGCTTCACAACTCCTATAAGGGTAATGGACAGAGAGACAAAGAAGCTGAAAGAACAAACTGAGAGTTATTAAACCTCCCAGCTGTTGGGAAAGAATCCCCTCCCCCACCCCCAAATATTCAATGGGGTAAAACCCCTGGCTCATTTCAGCTGACTAAAAGGGGAACAGACATCTTCCTCCATGCCAACTGTTAAAAGGGAAAAGTGAGGGGAAATCAGGGGACTTTTCTTCAGTGAATTCAGCCAGAAGAGCCCACTTTGGATCTTGGCTCTGGCCAGACCCACCCCCCCTCCCCCCCAAAAAAAAGGAAAAGTGCACCAATGAGCTTCATCTACTTGCTGGTCTTGAAATTACATGGACAGAAACTCCTTTTAGAGCTCTTCTTACCCCACCCCTGGGAAAGAGTCTGCACCCCATTAGTGAGCTCTGGCACTATTTTGTTAACTTAATCTGACCAATTTCAAAGACTGAGGATAAGTTGAAGCAAATATCAAAGATCTGTAAAAAAGTAATAACAATACACAAGAGAGAGAAATTGGCCAGCAGAGTAAATTCACCAACATATCAGATGCCTAGACATTCAGCAAAAAATTACAAGCCCTACTAGGGAAGAGGAATAGATGGCCCAGTCAAAGTAACAAACCAAATATCATGAAGATATTGAGGATTTAAGACAATCACTCATTGATAATCACACAACTCTCCTAAATCATTTTATATAACTGAAAAAAAATATGACTAAAGAGGTAAAGTACATTAAGGAGACACTGGGCAAACATAAAGAACAATTTGAAATTCTGCAAAGAAAAGTAATTGATCTTATGGGAATTCCCTTATGGGAATGAAAGACATGATGGATGACATTAAAAATATATTAGAGACACATAAGAGCAGATTTGAACTGCTTGAAGACAGAATTATTGATTTTGAAGACAGAACACCTGAATTGGAAAAGATAGGAGAACAGAAAGAGAAGAGAATGGAAAAAATGGAACAGGGTTTCAGGGAAGTGAATGACAACGTGAAACATAAAAAACATATGCATTATCAGCATTCCAGAAGGAGAAGTGAATGGAAAAAATTTAGAAAGAATATTTGAGGAAATAATGACTGAAAACTTCCCTACCTTTTTGAAAGGCATAAATATCAATATCTAAGATGGATAATTCACTCTGAACAGAGAAAACACAAACAGAACTACCCCGAGACACCTACTATTCAAAATGACAAGTGTCAGAGATAAAGAGAAAAACTTGAAAGCAGCAAGAGAAAAGCAAAGTATCACATACAATGATACTGCATTACGACTAAATGCTAATCTCTCATCAGAAACCATGGAGGAGAGTAGAAAGTGGTATGATGTATTTAAGTTATTGAAATAGAAAAACTGCCAGCCAAGAATTCTGTATCCAGGAAAGCTGTCCTTAAAAAATTAAAGAGAGTCCAAAGTCTTCACAGACAAACAACAGATGTGATATGTTACCAAAAAAACAGAATTACAAGAGATACTAAAGGGAGTGCTGCAGCATGAGAGGGAAAAAAAAGCGTGAGATACTTATAGAAGAGTGTAGAAATGAAGAACATTAGAAAGTGTAAAAAGATAGAGTCTAGTATGATATGATAACAGAAATCCAAAGATCAAAATGGATGAAGCAAGTAATGCCTTTACAGTTTTAATATTGAATGTTAATGAATTGAATTCCCCAATGAAAACATATAGGCTAGTAGAATGGATCAAAAATATGACCCATCTATATGTTTTCTACAAAAGACTCACCTCAGACATAGGAACACAATCAGTGTGGGACATGACTCTCGGGGATGAGCCTCCCTGGTGCTGAGAGATTACCACCAAGCACCAGTTGATGATGTAACTAGAAAAAGACTTTGAATAAAAGGGTCAATTCAGACCAACAAAATAGCTCAGCCTACATGTAATATCAGGAGTTAAAAACTGCTTTATGACTTGGGATAAAAGGGGGAAATGGAAAGGACAAATGAGTTTATATGGCTATGAGTCTCCAAAAAAGAGCAAAACTGAAGGGAGAAATAAATGTCTCTACAATAGTTGGAGACTTCAATACAACACTCTCAGTATTGGATAGAACATCTGGACAGAGGATAAATAAAGATACAGAGAGCTTGAATAATATGATAAATGAATTAGGTCTAACAGACATGTATAGGGCATTGCACCACAAAACAGCAGGTTATATATTCTTTTCAAGTGCTCATTGATCCTTCTCCAAGATAGGCCCTATATTAGATCACAAGACAAGTCTCAATACATTTAAAAATGATTGAAATTATACAAAACACTTTCTCTGATCATAACGGAATGAAGCTGGAAATCAATAATGGAAAGAAAAAATGAAAATTCATAAATATATGGAGATTAAACAACACACTCTTAATCAGTGGGTCAAAGAAGAAATTGCAAGAGAAGTCAACAAATACCTTGAGATGAATGAAAATGAGAAGACAACATTTCAAAACATATGGGATACTTCAAAGAAAGTCATGAGAGGGAAATTTAAAGCCCTTAATGATTACATTGAAAAAGAAGAAAGAGCTAAAATTGATGATCTAACTGCACACCTGGAAGAACTAGAAAAAGAACAGCAAACAAATCCCATACTAAACTGAAGGAAAGCAATAGTATAGATCAGAGCAGAAATAAATGAAATAGAGAACAAATAATCAATAGAGAGAATCAGCAACACCAAAAGTTTGTTCTCTGAGAACATCAACAAAACTGACAAACTTTTAGCTAGACTGACAAAGAAAGAAAAGAGAGAAGACACAAATAAATGAAATAAGAAATGAGATGGGGGGAAGTACCACTGACCCTGTAGAAATAAGAGAGATCATTAGAGAATACTATGAACAACTATGTGCCATAATACTAGAAAATGTAGACGAGATGTACAAATTCCTGGAAAGACATCAGCCACCTAAACTGACTTTAGAAGAAATAGAAAACCTCAACAAACCAATCACAAGTGAAGAGATTGAAACAGTCATCAAAAACCTCCCAAAGATGAAAAGCCCAGGACCAGATGGCTTTGCAGATGAATTCTACCAATCATTCAAAGATGAACTAATGCTGATCTTGCTCAAGATCTCCTAAAAAATTGAACAGGAAAGAATGCTACCAAAATCATTCTGTGAAGCCAACATCACCTGAATTCCAAAACCAGATAAAGATACTACAAAAAAGAAATTTATGGACCAATATCTCTAATGAATACAGATGCAAAAATCCTCAACAAAATAGTTGCAAACAGAATCCAAAATCATATTTAAAAAATATATACATTATGTGCTCATGGGTTTTCTCCCAGGTATGCAAGTGTGGTTCAACACAAGAAAACCAATTAGTGTAATAAACCACAGTGAAAAAATTGATGAAGAAAAATCTCATGAGCCTCTCAATTGAGGTAGAAGAGGCATTTGACAAAATACAGCATGCTTTCTTTTTTTATTTTATTTTATTGACTTTGTAATAATATTACATTAAAAATATATATATGAGGTCCCATTCAATCCCACCCCCCACCCCACCTCTCCCCCCCCCCCAGCAACACTCGTTCCCATCATCATGACACATCCATCAGCATGCTTTCTTGATAAAAACATTTTAAAAGATAGGATTAAAAGGAGCTTTCTCAATATGGTAAAGAGCATATATGAAAACACTACAGCTTGCAATGTACTCAATGGTGAAAGACTGAAAGCTTTCCTAAGGAGATCAGGAACAAGAAAATGATACCTACTATCACCATTATTATTTGATACTGTGCTAGAGGTTCTAGATAAAGCAATTAGACTAGATAAAGAAATAAAATCCATCCAGATAGGAAAGGAAGAAGTAAAACTTTCACTATTGCTGATGGCATGATCCTATACTTAGAAAATACTGAAAAATCCACAACAAAACTACTAGAATTAATAAATGAGCTAAGCAAAGTGGTGGGATACAAGGCAAATACACACAAATTAATAGTGTTTCTATTCACTACTAATGTGCAATGTGAGGAGAAAATCAGAAAAAAATTCCACTTATAGTATTGACTAAAGCAGTCAAATATCTAGGAATGAACTTAGCAAAGGACATAAAAGTCCTATATTCAGAAAACTATGAAATATTGCTAAAAGAAACTGAAGAAGACTTAAATAAGTGAAAGGATGTTCCTTGTTCATGGCTTGGAAGACCAAATATCATTAAGATGTCAATTCTACCTGAATTGAATTACTGATTTAGTGCAATCCCAATAAAAATCCCATCAGCTTTTCTTTCAGAATTTGAAAAGTCAATAATTAAATTTATTTGAAAGGGTAAGGGGCCTAAAATAGCCAAAAATGTCTTTAAAAAGAAGAACAAATTTGGAGGTCTCTCACTTCCTAACTTGAAAGCATATTACTTAGCTACAATAGTTAAAACAAACAAACCAACAGCATGGTACTGGCATAAGGACAGACAGATTAACAAATGAACCCGGATTAAGAACGCAGAAATTGACCCTCACATCTACAATCAAGTGATTTCTGACAAGACTTTTAAGCAACCCAACTGGGTCAGAACAGTCTATTCAACAAATGGTGCTGGGAGAATTGGATATCCATGTCCAAAAGAAAGAAAGAAGACCTCTATCTCACACCTTATACAAAAACTAACTCAAAATGGATCAAGGGTTTAAATATAAAACAACAACCATAGAACTCCTAGAAGAAAATATAGGATGACATCTTCAAGATATTGTGGTAGGTGGTAGTTTCTTAAACTTTACACCCAAAGCATGAGAAACAAAGGAAAAAATAGATAAAAAGACTTTGTCAAAAGAATGAAAAGGCAGCAGACTGAACGGGAGAAAATATTTGGCAGTCACATATCTGATAATCATTAATATCCATGATATATAGGATCATACAACTCAACAATAAAAAGACAAATTATTTGATTAAAAACTGAACAAAAGACTTGAAAAGACAACTGTCCAAAGAAGAAACACAAATGGCAAAGAAATACAAAAAAAAATGTTCAACATCACAAGTGATTAGGGAAATGCAAATCAAAACTACAATGAGATATCATTTCACACCTATTAGATTGGCCGCTATTAAAAAGTGGGAAATCAGTAAATGTTAGAGAGGATTTGGAGCAATAGGAATGCTTATTCACTGTTGGTGGGACGGTAGAATGGTACAGTCACTGTGGAGGACTGTTTGGCAGTTCCTAAGGAAGTTAAATATAGGCTTCCATGGGACCCAGCAATACCATTGCTAGGTATATACACAGAAGAACTGAGAAGAGTGACATGAATAGATATCTGCACACTGAAGTTCATAGCAGCGCTATTCATGATACCTGAAGCTTGGAAACAATCCAAGTTTTCATCAACTGATGAATGGATAAAAAATTGTGTAGTATTACATGATGTAATATTATGCAGCTGTAAGAAGAAATGAAATCATCAAGCATATGACAACATGGATGAACCTGGAGAACATTATGTTGAGTAAAGCAAGCCAGACACAAAAGGACTAATACTGTATGATTGCCCTATTATGAACTAAATAAATATATTATGTGAAATATAAATATGGGTAGAATTCCATATATAAGACTGTTTTTTTTTTGAAGTTGAACAAATGGAAGTTAATACTACAAAAGGTTAATATCAGACAAAAAACAAAAACAAAAACATTATATTAAGTGAAGGTACCAGACACAGAGCACTACATATTATATGATTCCATTTATAGAAAATGTTAATATAAGTCAATTTATAAAGATGAAAGGAGGTTAGTGGTTATATACGTCTGAGGAAGGACTGTTAAGGAGTGTGGAGTCTTTCTTATTGGAGTAAAGAAATTATTCTAACATTTTTGCGATGATAAATATACACCATTGTGATTATACTAAAAGTCATTGATTTTGGATAGAATAGTCAGAAACAGGAGCTAGGTAATTGCAGGAAGAATAGAGAGATTGAGGGGTGAGGAATTTGTCAGTTTTTTGTTTATTGTTAGTATTATTTAAATAAAGAAAATGCTTTATTAATGATTGAAAAGATGAATGCACAACTATGTGATTATAGCAAATGCCAGTGATAATAAACTTTGGATGAACTGTATGCTTATCAGAGTGTACCAATAAAATTTACTTGTTAAAAAAATTATCAATGACCTAAATATAAAATCTAAAACCATAAAACTCCTAGGAAAAAAATGTAGGGAAATACCTTCAAGGTCTTGCAGTAGGTGGGGTTTTTTTAAACCTTACATCCAAAGCATAAGAATTAAAAGAAAAAATAGATAAATGGGAACTCCTCAAAACTAAACAACTTTGTTTTTCAAATGATTTTGTTAAGAAGGAGGAAAGGCAGCCTACTCATTGGGAGAAAATTTTCAGAATCCACATATCCAATAGGGATTTGATCTCTATGTTATATAAAGAGATCATACAACTTAAAGATAAAAAGGCAATCAACAATTGAAAAATGGGCAAAAGACTTGGACAGGTATTTTTCCAATAGAGAAATACAAGTTTCCAAAAGCACATGAAAAGAGGTTCAACATCACTAGCTATTAGGGAAATGCAGATGAAAACCACAGTGAGCTATCATTTCACATGTTACACAATGGCCTTTATTAAAAAGGTAGAAAACTTCAAGTACTGGAGAGGATGTGGAGAAATTGGAACACTCCTTTACTGTTGGTGGGAATAGTGTTACATGGCACAGCCACTGTGGAGGGCAGTTTGGTGGTTCCTCAAGAAACTAAATATTGAACTGTCATGCATCTGTCAATCTTACTACTAGGAATATATTCAGAAGAATGAAAACAAGGAAGTGAACAGACATTTGCACACCAGTGTTCATAGCAGTGTTATTCACAGCCGATAAAAGATGGAAACAACCCAAGTGTCCATCAACTGATGAATAAATAAACAAAATGTAGTATATACATAAAACGGAATACTATTTAGCTGTAAGAGGAAATGAACTTGATATTTATATGACGATGGGGATGAATCTTGAGCCCATTTTTGGGTGAAATAAGCCAAGCACAAAAGGACAAATATTATATGGTCTGACTACAATAAACTAAATATGATGAGCAAACCATAGAGTTAAACTGGAGTGTAGGTTGCTAGGGGATAGAATGCGGGTTTAGAAGCAGGAGCTGATGCTGAATGATTAATAAGGATTGTAAACGTGAATAAATAGGTAAAGTTGATAATAACACCTTATAGATAGATTACATAATCAACACTGCTGATTAATCAATGTGATTGTGGCTGAAAGGGGTCATCCAGGGAGATTGATGTCAATTGAAAGTAAGCTAGAGAGTAATCTAGGGATTGTATAACAGTGATTATAGTGGTGAATGATGATTGTGGTTAATAGTACAAATACAAAAATTTTCCTTTATTACAAGGTGTAAAGAATATGTAGATACATGGAAATATAACTAAATTAATTTATAGATTATAGTTAACAGTATTATTGTAATACTTTTACAGCAATTGCAAAGTAGGTACTATATCACTGGTAAAGTCAATAATGGGGGACTATATGGGGTTATGGGATTTTTCCATTTGAAGTAACGAAAACATTCTTTAATTGACTGAGCTGATGACAGTACAACTTTGTGATGAAACGGAGAGCCACTGAGTGAACATTTTGGATGGATTATATAAGGTAGAAGTCTGTAAAACATGGTGAACCCCATGGTAAATGTTGGTCTGTGGTTAATAGTAAAAATATGAGAATGTTCTCTCATGAACTATAACAGATATGCAATACTAATACATAGTATTAATAATAGGATGGTCTGTGGGAAAATACGCCAAATATAAGCTATGGATTATAGATAACACTAATATTATGATGATGTTCTTTCATCATTTGTAACAAATATTTCACAAAAATGTAAGGTATTGGTTGTGGGGTTATGTATGGGAACCCTGTATGGTGTACATGATTGGTTTGTTAATTCACAACTTCACAAATTTAAAAAAATGAATCAATTGGTCATAAATGTTAGGGCTGACTTCTGAGCTCTTCATCCTATTCCATTGGTTTGTATGTCTGTCTTTGTGCCAGTCCCATGCTGTTTTGTTTATTGTGGCTTTTAAGATTTGGAAGTGTGAATCCCCCAACTTCCTTCTTTTTTAAGAGGGCTTTGGCTGTTTAGAGCCCCTTACCTTTCCATATAAAGTTCATGATTTGCCTTCCCATTTCTGCAAATAAAGTTGTTGGAATTTTGATTGGGCTTGCATTGAATCTGCAAACCACTTTGGGTATAACTGACATCTTAACAATATTTAGTCTTCCCATCCATGCACATGCACTATCCTTCCACTTATTTAGGACTTCATTGATTTCTTTTAGCAAAATTTTGTTGTTTTCTGAGTACAAATCCTATTAAAGATATTTGATTCTTTTTCATTGCTATTGTAAAAGCAATTTTTTCTTCATTTCTTCATCTGATAATTGTTCATTGCTAATATATAGAAACACTACTGATTTTTGGGTGTTGATCTTATACCCTACCGCTTTGCTGAATTCATTTATTAGCTCTTGGATCTTTGTTGTAGTTATTTCAGGAGTTTCTGTATTTGGGTCCTGCCATCTGCAGGGAAAGTTTTACTTCTTCCTTTTCAATATGGATGTCTTTTATTTCTGTTTCTTGTCGAATTGCTCTGGCTAAAACTTCCAGTACAATATTGAATAATAGTGGTTACAGAGTGCATCTTTGTCTTGTTCCTCATCTTAGAGAGAAAGCTTTAAGTCTTTTACCTTTAATTCTGATGTTGTGGATTTTTCATGTAGTCCCTTTATCATGTTGAGGAAGTTTTCTTATTTTTTTAATTTTTATTTTAACAACTATCCCTTTATTGCATGGAAAAAAACGATTAAAATATAGATATAGCTTCTTCTTGCCTATTGAGGAAAATGATAATTATGGCATAGTTTTTTGTTTTTTAATTTATTTTTTCTTTATTTTAAAGAGGTTTTAGATTACATAAAAATATAGGGGATTTCCATGTACCTCAACCTCAACCCCACCCTTTCCACATTAATAACATTTTTCATTAGTGTAATACATTTGTGTCCTTTCCCCAATAATAGCATCTTTCATTAGTGTAATACATTTGTGTCAATTGATGATCACATATTAAAGGAATGTTACTAAGCATGGTCTATAGCTTATATTATGTTTTACACTTTGTACCATGCAATTTTATAGATTTTGACAAAATATATAATGGCCTTTATCCGTCATTGCAATATCATGCAGAATGATTCCAATGTCTCAAAATTGCTTCGTGTTCCACCTATTCTTTCCTCTCCTTCCCCTCAGATCCTCTGGAGACCACTGCCTTTATATCAATGTTACAAATTCTTCCATTACTAGAATAATTATAAGTGTAATTTAGTCCATAATTGTATCCCCCCGCCCCCTCCCTTATGTTTGTTTGTTCTTCTTGCTTGAGGATTTGGGGATGTTGATGCCCAATCTGCTTCTGATTGAGAGGGGGTTTAGATCCCAGGGGCAAAAGGAAGAAACTGACTTGCTTGCAGATGTAGATACTCTCTGTCTTTTGGGATGGACATTGTCCATCATCATCCCTTTGTTTGTTGTCCTGGGTGAATCCAATGAACTGGAGAGTAGGTGTTGGCTGCAACTCTACTGAGAATCAGGGCTTACCCGGCTTATGAACAGCCAGAAGATTTAAATCTCTGGAACATATATTTAATGGGTATAGTGCTAATTATAGGTGAAAATAAATGGGGCAGAAGAGTCATGTTTAGGAAAATAATAAATGAGTCTAACCGTTTTATTGGAGGAGATGGGTTATCACATATTCCAAGGTAAGGCCCACGGATTGGGTACCAATTTCCTGGGTTTGTCTACTCTGCCAATAGCGTCTAGATGTACCTAGAACCCCCAGGAGCATCCCTATTTGAGGCACTGTTTACTGTGGCAGTCAATGATCTCCTCCTGAGATGTGCATAACCATATCCTCTGGAATGACCTTCCGATTCACGATGAAATCTCTTAGCCATAAAAGCTCATTCACATTTAATATTTCCCCCTTTTGGTTTAGGTCTTTCTTCGAAAGCATCATTAGTTGGCACTAGGTATTAATTCCTCAGTGCCAAAGAGACTTATCCCTGAGAGTCATGACCCATATCAAGAACAGGCAGTGAATTTATATGCTGAGTTTGTCTTAGAGAGAGGCCACATTTGAGTAACAATGAGGCCCTCAGGAGATAACTATTAGGTATATATTACCAGGCCAAGTTTCAATTTCATAAGAATAAGGTTCATTATTACAAAGCATCTATATCAAGGGCCTGGTGCATTTGTCTGCCTTCCTTTACTAGGCACTACCCATGTATTTCAGAGATTCTCACAACTCTATGGAGAATGTAGCAGGATTCCCCAGAATGGGAACTCAATATTTCATCAGTTATTGTGTGGGTCTCCACCCACTGATACAATACCCCATGACCACTTGAACACACTTACACTCCATAGCATGCTTCAAGCACACACCCACACACACACCTACCCCTACCACTGGCACCCTGGACCAGTGATCCTCCCTTACCACAGCTGCAACCCTCTGCAACCCAAAACCTCCCCCTAAAGAAAGACAATGAAAAATAATAATATAATTTTAAAAATTAAAAAGAAAATTTTGCATTGTGCCTTTCATCAATGTAAGATCTGTTATCTTTTATGTATATTGACCATTTCTTATATATGTTCTCCCAGTATCTTATAATATATTTTCTACTTTATTTTCCAAGAAGCTTTAGGTTATAGAAAATACAGGGGATTCCCAAACACCCTACTTCTTTCCCCTACCACATCCTCCCCTACCAATAATATCCTACATGAGTATAGTACATTTGTTAAAATCGATGAACAAATATTGAAGCATTACTACTAACCATCGTCAGTAGTTTACATTATAGGTTCTAAAAAATGTGTAATGGCATGTATCCATCATTGCAAGATCACGCAGAACAGCTCCAATGTCCCAAAGGTGCTCCATGTTCCATCCGTTCCTTCCCTCCTCCCCTTGGAACTTATGGCAATCACTAACTTTCAATTTTTTAACAATAAGGTTCATAGTTACATGCACTAATATTGAGGACCTGACATACTGTTCTGTTGTCTTTTATTAGGCACTGCCTATGTAATAGAGATGTACTTGCCTCTCTATTTGAGAATATAGCAGAATTCTCCAGGATGGGAGTTTATTACTTTCTTGTTCATTGTGTGGGTCTCCACCCACTGAAATAACACTCTATACCAAGATGAACACATTCATTTCCATGGAAGCATGCCCCAGGTGTACACTTTCCACATATGTCCCCCACCAACACCCTATACCAGGGACCCTCCCCTGCCTTTTTCATCAAAAAACACAAAATTTTCCTACCATTGTGGTTTCAACCACACACCTACAAATCCCCAGAGTTCACCTGTTCCTTCCTCCAGCCCTCCCTCTAGTTCCATGGATAGTCCAACCCAACTCCCCCTCCCCACCTTTCTCACCCTCACAATCCAGCACTGTTGACCCACTTACATCCCTGCAACATAACCCCCCTCCTCTGCAAAACCACCGCTTTCCACCTTATCATGGGTTTTGCCCATATTGAGTATCAGCTCACCACACTCTACTCCCTTTCTGTAACCTGATAACCTCTTCCAGACTCTAGCTCTGAGTCTTCTAAATAAGCTTATGTCATATCAGTTAGGTCATGCAATATTTGTCCTTTAGTGACTGACTTACTTCAATCAACTTAAGGTCTTCAAGATTAAGCCATGTTTTCATGTGTGTCAATACTTGATTCCTTACAACTGAGTGATATTCCATTGTATGTACATACCACATTTTGCCTATCCATTCATCTGTTGATTAACACTTGGGTTGCTTCCAAATTTCAACAAGAGTGAATAATGTCGTTATGAACATTGGTGTTCATATGCCTTTTCATGTCCCTGCTTTCAATTCATCCAGGTATATAACCAGCATGGGGTTTGCTGGATCATATGGCAATTCTATAATTAGTTTCCTCAGGACCTGCCAAACTATTCTTCACAATGGCTGCACCATTCTACATTCCTATCAGCAGTAGATGAATATTCCCGTTCTTCCTCATCCTCTCCAATACTTAGAGTTCTGTGTTTTTTAAATAGCCACCAGCCTAACAGATGTAAAGTAATATCTCATTGTAGCTATGATTTGCATTTCCCTAATAGTTAGCGATACTGAGCATCTTTTCATATGCTTTTTAACCATTTGTATTTCCTCTTTGGTAAAGTGTCCACTCAAATCTCTTGCCCATATTTAAAAGGTTGTATGCCTTTTTATTTTTGAGGTTCAGGATTTCTTTATGTATGTTGGATATTAGGTACTTAATGGATTGGTGGTTACCAAATATTTTCTCCCATTGAGTAGGCTCCCTTTTCATTTTCTTCACAAACTCCTTGGAAGCACATGAGTTTTTAATTTTGAGGGAGTCGTATTTATCTCTCTATATTTTTTGTTGCTTACACTTTGGGTGTAAAGTTTATGAAACTATTTCCCACTATGCAAACTTGTAGATGCTTCCCTACAATATTTTCTAGGCATTAAATGGTCTTGGCTCTCAATATTTAGGTTTTTGATCCATCTTGAATTAATTTTTGTATATGTTATGGTGTGGTGATCCTCTCACATTCTTTTGGCTATGGATATCCAGTTCTCCTAGCACCATTTGTTGAAGAAGCCATTCTGTCGCAGTTTAGTGTGCTTAGTGGTTTAGTGTGCTTGTCAAATATCAATTGACCAATATGTAAGGATCTATATCAGAACTCTCAATTTGGTTCCTTTGGAATGTCTATTCTTGCGCCAATATGACATGGTTTTGAGAACTGTAGCTTTGTACTATGGTTTAAAGTCAGCTACATGATTCCTTCAATTTTGTTTTTGTTTTTCAATGTGTTTCTGGCTATTTGAGGCCCCTTGTCCTTGCAAATAAACTTCATAATTGGCTTTTCCCATTCATTAAGAAATGCTGTTGTAATTTATATTGGGATTGCATTAAATCTGTAAATCAATTTGGGTAGGACAGATGTCTTAACTATGCTTAGTCTTCCAATCTATGAACATGGAATATTCTTCTATGTATTAAGATCTCCTTTGATTTTCTTTAACTATGTTGTTAAGTTTTTTGTGTACAAGTCCTCTGCATCTTTAATTAACATTATTCCTTGATATTTGATTCTTTTAGTTGTTATTGTAAATGGAAATTTTTCTTGATTTCTTCCTCAGATTGTTCATTATTGGTGTACAGTAATGCTACTGATTTTTGCATGTTAGTCTTATATCCTGATACTTTAGTGAACTTGTTTATCAGCTCTATAAGATTGGTTATAGTTTTTTTTTTCAGGGCTTTCTGTGTATAGGATCATTTCATCAGCATATACTGCAATTTTTACTTCTTACATTCCAATTTGGATGCCTTTTATTTCTTGTCCTTGCCTCAATGCTTAAGCAAGTATTAGTAAAACAATATTAAATAAAAATCATGACAATGAGCATCCTTTTCTAGTTCCAGATTTTAGAGGGAAAACCTTTAGCATTTCTTCATTGAATATAATGTTAGCTATAGGTTTTTATATATACCCTTGATAATGTTGAGGATATTTTCTTCTATTCCTATCTTTTGAAGTATTTTTATCAAAGAATGTTGTATTTTGTCAAATGTTTTTCTGCATCAATAGAGATGGTCACGTGATTTTTTTCTGTCAATTTGCTAATGTGGTATCTTACATAGATTGATTTTCTTATGTTGAACCATACTTGAGTACCAGGGATGAAACCCACTTGATCATGGTGTATAATTCATTCGATGTGCTGTTGAATAGGATTAGCATCCAGGTTCATTAGAGAGATTGGTCTATAATTTTCTTTTCTTGTGGTGTCTCTTTGTATCTTTGGTATTAGGGTGATATTGGCATCATAGAATGAGTTAGGCAATGTTCCCCCACTTCTAATTTTTCAAGAGTTTAATTGGGATTGTTGTTAGGTGTTTCTGGAATGCTTGTTAGAATTCACCTTTTAGGCAATCTTCCTGGTCTTTTCTTAGTTGGGAGGATTTTGATTACTAATTCAATCTCAATTTTGATTGGCTGTTGAATTCATAAATTTCTACTTTTGTCAATATAGGTTGCTTATGTGTTTCTATAAATTTGTCTATTTCATTTAAGTTTTCTATCTTTTTGGCATACAATTTTTCAAAATATCCTCTTATTATATTCTTTATTTCTGTGGGATCAGTGGTGATATACTCTCTCATTTTTATCTTATTTATTTACATCTTCTCTCTATTCTTCTTTGTTAGTCTAGCCAAGGATTTGTAAATTTTATTAATCTTCTTAAAGAATCAGCTTCGGTTTTGTTATTTTTTTCTAGTGTGTTTTTATTCTCATTTTCATTTAATTCTGCTCTAATATTTGTTATTACCTTCTTTCTCCTTGCTTTGGGATTATTTTGTTGTTCTTTTTCTAGTTCCTTTTTCTAGTTCTTCCAGGTGTGCAGGTCATTTATTTTAGCTCTTTCTTCTTTTTTAATATAAGCACATATGGCTATAAATTTCCCCCTCAGCACTGTTTTTGCTGGATCCCATAGGTTTTGATATCTTGCATTCTCATTTTAATTCATTTCTGCTTGTTACTGATTTCTTTTGTAATTTACTCCTGGACCCACTGATTGTCTAAGAATGTGTTGTTTAACTTCCATACTTTGAGCCTCTTCTCTGCCCCTTAATAATTTCCAGCTTCATTCTGTTATATTCAGAAAAATTACTTGGTATAATTTTAATCTCTATAAATTTGTTGAGACTTGTTCTGTGACCTAACTTGTGGTCACATGCTGGAGAATGTTCTATGCGTACTCAAGAAGGAGGCATATCTTGCTGTATTTGGGTGTATTGTTCTGTATATGTCTACTAGATCTAGATCATCTAAAGTATTATTCAAGGGCTTTGTTTCTTCATTAACTCTCTCTCAAGATGTTCTGTATAATGGTGATAATGGTGTACTGAAGTCTCCCACTGTAATTGTATCTGTAACTATTTCTTTCCTTAATTTTTTCAATGTTTGCCTCATGTATTTGGGGGAACACTTGTAAGGTGCATAAATGTTTATGATTGATCTCTCTTTTTGCTAAATTACTCCTTTTACTAATATATAGTGTCCTCCCTTGTCTCTTAAAATAGTTTTGCATTTAAGACTATTTTGGTTGATATTAATATCTACTCCTGACATTTTTTGTTTATTGTTTGCAAGGAAAATAATTTTCCAACCATTTACTTGCAACTTCCTTGCATCCCTGAATCTAAGGTGAGTTTCTTGTGCACAACAAATGGATGGGTCATATTTCCTTATTTATTTTGCCAATCTTTGTCTTATGAATGGAGAGTTAATCTATTAACATTCAATATTATTACTGTCAAGGCAGTACTTACATTAGCCATTTTTTCTTTAGCCTTACATAAGTTTTATTTTCTTTTTATTCTTCTTTTTATCTTTTTAGTTGTTATTACTAATAATCATCCTGTCTACACTCCTCCAACTCTCTCTCTCTCCTGCATTTTTTCCCCTTAAACTTGCAGAACTCTCTTTAGTATTTCTTAAAGGACAGGCTTCTTGTTGACAAACTCTCTTAATTTCTTTTTATCTGCAAATATGTTGAACTCTCCCTCATTTTTAAATGCCAGTTTTGCTGGATATAGAATTTTTGGCTGGCAGTTTATTTGTTTGTTTGTTTGTTTGTTTTGGCACCATAACAATGTCATACCACTGCCTTTCTGATTCCTTGGTTTCAGATGAGAAATCAGCACTTAATCATATTGGGCTTCTTCTGTGCATTTGAAAATTCGATAAGTATACATCTTGGGGTAGGCTTGTTAGGGTTTATACTGTTTGGGGTGTGCTGTACTTCCTGGACATGTACTTCCATGTCTCTCAAAAGAGTTGGGAAATTTTCAGCCATTATTTCTTCTAGCACTCCTCCTACCTCCTTTCCATTCTCTTCTTCTGGGATGCCTCTAATGTTTGTGTTTGTGCGTTTCTTGTTGTCATTCAATTTCCTGAGTCCCTGCTGAACTTTTTCTATCATTTTATCTTTCTGTTCTATCTGAGCAGTTTCAAAGGTATTATCTTCTATGTCGCTAATTCTTTCCTCTGCCTATTCAAATGTGATGTTATGTTCTTCCAGCATATTTTTTATTTCTTCCATTATGCCAGTCATTGTCTTCAGATCTGTTATCTTAAATTTAAAAATAGCAAATCAAATAAACCAAAAAGATATTCAGTCTGAGTTCCCTGTCCCAAGGATGCTTGTCCTTTAACTCCTGCTCCCTGCAGCAACTGTGATGCCTCTCCCAACCGCCAATATCACTTGGGCCAGTTACACTTTTTTTTTAGGAGGTATTGGGTTTTGACCCCAGGACCATGTATACATGGAGCAGGAATTTAACCACCGAGCTACACCTGCTCCACCATTTAGGTTAGGCTTCTTAAGGCTTGTCATCTGCCTCTGCCCACCCTGTTTTACCTCAGGCCCTCAGTGCCAGATGTCATCATTTTTTTCCCAGTCTCTTCTCCCCCTACATCTCTCTCCCCCTGAGTTGGCTGGATGCTGGACTCCCCCACATCCACCTAGTTACCCTGCAACTGGCTTGAGTGCCCTATTTCTTATGGGTTCCCTTTCCCCTGGCCAACTGGGTCCTCCCTCTCTGGCTACCCTCTCCAATTGCCCTCATGGTCCCATAGCTTGCCTGCTGCCAGGTAAACCTGCCTACCTTCCCACAGCTCCTGGAGGAGGATTGCAGCCTGCCATTCCCTATTCTGCCATCGTAATGGGAAGTGTCCTTCTATTCCTAGTTTTCTAATTGTTTTTGTCAATAAAATAAGCTAAATTTTGTCAAATGCCTTTTTGGCATCATTTGGGATGATCGTGTGTTTTTTTTATCCTTCATTCTGTTGATGTGGTGTATTACATTAATTGATTTTCTCATGCTGAATCAACTTCATATGCTTGGGCTAAATCCCACTTTATCATGGTGTATAAGTTTTTCAAATGCTGTTATATTCAGTCTGCTAGTATTTTGCTGAGCATTTTTGCATCTATATTCATAAGCTATATTGAACTATAATTTTATTATTTTGTGATTTCTTTATCTGGTGTTGGTACGTCTGTCTTCATATAGTGAATTAGTGAGTGTTCCCCCTCTCTTCAATTTTTTGGAAGCATTTGAGCAGGATTGGAGTTAATTCTTCTAGAGAATATTTGGTAAAATTCCCCTGTGAAGGCAACTGGTCCTAGGCTTTTCCTTGTTGAGAGATTTTTTTATTACTGATTCAATTCCCTTACTAGTTATTGGTTTGTTGAGAACTTACATTTTTCTTGAATTAGTATAGTTATTTTGTGTTTCTATGACCTCATTGCTTTTTCAGGCAAAATAATTATAGAAATAAATTTTAAAATTCTGTGTTAAGAGAACTCACTCTAATGTGGATAAAATTAAGTGAACTACCAACCTCTCAGGAAAATGTCTAAAAATTGAACTTATATATCAAAAGCTGATGGTAAAAATTACAGACGATCAAAACTAAGTAGTGGCTGGAAGTAACTTGCTATACCATGGGACTAAGGAGAAATTTTCTTTATACACCCATTGAAGGGCAGCAAAAGTCTTTTCCCATCCAAGCTGCTTTGTTGAGTTCACTAAAGTTCAACATGAGATTGGAAATTGGAAACTGACCCAGCAGCATGCAAGGCAGCCTAGTGATTTTCAAGGATTACTAAACTAGAAGTCAAGTATCCTTGTTCCTTGAAGACAGTTAATTTCAGGAAGTAATTTCTCCTCTGTGAGTCCCAAATTGTCTCATTCATAAAATAAATTGGAACAATTGATATCTGAAGTCTCTTTTAGCTCCAAATTGCTATAATGACTGGATAAATAAATTTATTGTTATGTTTTGCATTCAGATCGTACACATTTGTTTTGAAATGATAATTTCTCCATTATAACAAATTTGACTTACCCCAAGATGAGGGGAATTTAATTAGTAAATGAAATGGATGAAATGTTTTAGCCTTATTTTTCATAAAATTTGGAATTTGCCAACAATCTATCCTCCTGAAACAGAGATGGGAAAGGTTTGTCTCCCTCCTGCCCTCCCACTCTCCCTTCCTCCCTCTCTCCATCCTTCCTTGCTCTCCCTCTCTCCATTGCTTTTTCTCTCCTTCCCTACCTCTCTCTCACTCTCAGTCTCTCTCTCTTTTGCACATATACATACATCTACATTCATTCTCCATCTCATCCATGAATATTTCCAGCAACCAGCAACCAATCTCAGTGTTTTTACCAGTCACAACCTTGGATATCTTCTAATTGTATACCATTATGCTGCCCAATGGTCAAGGCAATGAAACAAGACAACAATTGTACACTAAATGCCTGCTGTTTGCCTGACCTGTGCTAGAAGGTAAGGAAGATAAAGGTGTCAATAGTACTTCTACAGGAGCTTATATACAACATAAGAATTATATAAATCTGAGCCCAAAGTTCTTCTGTACCTGTAACTCCAATTTGACATGCAACTCACTTTAAGCATCTGAATAACCTGAGGGTGTTAATGTCCTTGTAGACTTTCATAGACCCCATGCAGAAGAAAAAAAAATGTTTTTACCTCTATGTGACTCATGCAAAGATACCCAGTCATCCTTAGCACTTTATAGCCACACCATGTTGGATTATTTCCCTGAGGTAGGGGTGCAGATTAATATCTTATTACCTAGAGCTATAAATTTAGTAGCCTTAGCTTTCACCAGAATAAACACTGGACCAGGTCTTAGAGTTCTAAAGAAAGGTATGTCATTGTTTGGGACATGTTTACCCATAGTAAAATCTCCGTTTATTTCTAAGTGTCTTTATTGAATAAATGTGGAAAAACACTACTGCCTGGTCTGGCAAGAGTGTAAATAGAATGACTATTAAAATTCATTGACTAGTTTGCAGGAGTGGAGAGAAACAAGTTGATTCTGTATATTGGAAATAAACTGAAAAGTATAGCTTATCCAATTTCCCTGATAGTTGATTTTAAAACAAGCTATTAAGCAAATTAGTGGAGTATTTGCATAACACGCAATGTCCATCTAATCTTAAATATACTAAATTGCATCCATCAGCATAATAGTAAATTAAAATTGTGGCTAGATAATTGTGAGTTCAGTTTTGAAATGTCAATTTCATTCACCTTCCAGCCTCAAGTTCAAGAAGTTATTTTGTGTGCCCGGAATATCAGTCAATAAGATATATTCTACTTATTCAAAATTTAAAAAAACAACAACAATTAAGACTTATTTGAGAATTATTTTAGTGACAGTTTAGGAAAAGTAATGGTTATTTTAGGCATATGTGGCTTATAATTTTGTTTTTTCAGATTATAATTGCATCTGGATATGCACATAAAATGTCTGACAGTAGAAATAAAACTTGTTATTGCAATGCCATCAGCAATTATTTTTGTAAGAAAAACATTAGAGAGCAACAAAACTAAACAGAGGCCTAAGGAATTTTGCATTAACATAACATAGTAATGACTAACTAAATTTTGTATGTCTGATCTTGTGGAAATCTAAAGAGCAGCATTCATCAAATGATGCTGTCATTGCAGCCTCATTAAAGCCTCAGGTGTCAAAATGCAAAATGTTCAAGATTGTGAGAATCATTTTTTATCATATTTTAACAATTTTCCTGATTGATCTTACTTGTGCAAATGTTCATAAGCCATTAGAGAAATGTACTACCAAACATGCTTCTATTGGACATTATCTGCCATAATGGCTTTGTTCTCTAAAGAAATTATTCAATACAAAATATTTTGATGTTGCTAGCTCTATTTTTATTTCCTTAATAAGAAGTACCTTTTCAAAGAATTTTCTTTTTTATCTATTAAAGTACAAGCCACACAGCTAGCAAACAATCCAAACCTCAAGATGAATTTACAACAAATTATCAAAAGCCTGGTCTTCAAATGGATATACAGGGGAATGATAACACTTGAACCCCTTCCAATTTTCTTTTCATCATGATAAAGTCTTGGTAATTCTCTGCTAAAGTGTACTGAGTCTTCTTGTTGGCAAACACTATCACGGGATGTTTCCATTGGGTGTATTGTGTGACATAAAGTTTCTTTCAAAATAGAAGCCAGACCCTCTCAGCTTAAGCTGTGGAATGAATATTTCTCAATGCTGAAACTATGGGGTCTTGCCTCTTCTCTATACATTTACTAAGAACTAAGCCATCTTGTGGGCTTGTGTAGAGCAAAGTTCTTGATCTGGACCATAGAATCTAAGAGTTGGACAGACCAAGAGGTCATCTGGTTCAATATTTCATCTCAAGCAGGAATCCATTCTACAGTCAGAGCAGGGGGACAACATATGGGGCAGGGGACACTTTTGACTCTTTTTTTTTTTTGTCTTTATTAATTTTTTAAATGTTACATTAAAAAAATATGAGGTCCCCATATACCCCCCACCCTCCTCACCCCACTCCTCCCCCCATAACAACAATCTCCTCCATCATCATCAGACATTCATTGCACCTGGTGAATACATCTCTGAGCACCGCTGCACCTCATGGTCAATGGTCCATACCATAGCCCACACTCTCCCACAGTCCACCCAGTGGGCCATTGGAAGACATACAATGTCTGGTAACTGTCCCTGCAGCACCACCCAGGACAGCTCCAATTATTATTGTTGGGTACCTGTGTGAGGTATTGTGCTAGGTACATGAGACTGATCTGGTTTCAAATCCCAGTTTGACAATATACTCTATACTATAACTCTATGACTCAATGTCTTAGCCTTCCTCTATTTCTGTTTATTCACAGTCTAAAGGTGATATTTGCCTCTCAGCATTGTCAAGGACTAACTGAAATAATGAGTATATAGCACTTAGCATAGTCAGTGGTCACTGTTATTGTTTATGAAGGTGATTTTTGATGATGAGGATGATGGTAGTGATTGGAGGCATACTTTGTTTCTGATATTCCGTGGCAGGTTGGGGTTAGTAAGTAAGAAAGGGGTGATGCCAATTAAAAGTACAGCAAGCACTTCATGTAGGCAGCCTCTATACAGTACAAATTATTGGGGATGGTATCGTTTTTGCTGTATTTTCCAGAGAAGTTTCTGGGTAAAAGACAAAGAATATTCTAGCTCAAATTGAGACCCAGAATATCTGTGCTCAGAGGAATTTGTCCTGTTAACTCACAGTGTATGGGTCATGTTGTCTCTACGACTGGGGTGGTCAGGAATTATGTTGGGATCATGGCTAGAGGAGAAGGTGAACACATTTAGAATGCCCCCTGACTTTTGATTATTTAGGGCAGTGACAATTTTCTGCTCAGCAATATGATGAAGGAAGAGAACGGGATAATTTTTCAAAAGAATGGTTAGAGCTTGAGTTTCACAATGTGCCAGCTGTGACAGCTTGCTCAGTCTTCTTAATATCCCTGAGCTTTAGTTTCTTCATCTGCCAAGAGATATTCCCAATTTCCTTGTCTACTAAATAAAATTATATATAAATATGTGTTTGCAATCCACAAAACTCTAAATGGAAGTAAAGTGGGGCTAATATTTGTACTAGTGTTATTAAACAAGGAGAACAGGAAACATGGAAACAATTAAAAGAAAAAGTCATAGGCTATCAGGGAAATAAGAACAAATGGCTGATGCAGGAAAGGCTATGACTCAGAGAAAAAAAGCAACCAAGTTATTTCACAGAAGCTGCATGATATTTAAAGTAATTCATACTCATTGATTCTCCAAAGTGGACTCATTTAGGTTATGCCCAAAGACCTGGACTATAACCTAGCACCTGAAGACAGACTTATTCTAATAGCTGGGATTTTAAGATGCATTTGTAGACCCACAAAAGTTATTTAATCACAGTTCTGTTAAATTTCTGATGTTCAATAGCAAAGTGAATGCTATGGCCACTGATCAGTGTGAAATGAGCCACTAGATGGAACCAGAGGGAAAGTTAGGAGCAACAACACTCCCCCCACAGGCTGCCAAGTCCTTAGGATCTTAGCTACTTGCCAGGAAATCTGGCCCAGGTTAAATCTTATTAGTTAACTAATGCTTTTTGGATATGGCGGTCCAACCACCTGAGCATCTACCTCATTATTTTTAACACATATTTATCCATTTTTCCATAATGATTCTGTAAGGTACATTTCCTGAGTCTTATTGGAATTAGAAATATTGCCATCAGCATTCACTTAGGATACTCATATACTAATCCCCTGTAAAAAGGATATGAAATTATTTTAGTCTAACTTGTTTTCAGTGAACCCACAATGTTTCCTTGTGGTCACTACATTCATTTCACATACATTCTGCCAATTTCAGAATCTCTTACTTTAAATTGCTTCCAAGGGTTTTCCCACTTATAAAAATTATAATAATGGGTTTTTGTTCATTAAAATTCTAGAGTTAATGATTTTATTGAGTTTATTTAAAGCTTGTTTAGTCTTTTTTTTTCCTTTAAATTATCAATTAATATTGGACTTAAAGTATAAGGAATTTCCATAATAAAAATAAAAAAAGTAATACATAACATTTCCTACTCTCAGAGGGTGCAATTAAAATGATTGATTATTGCAGAAGTGTTTTGAGGGCCACACAGCATTATTCTTTCTTAGTGAGATTTGTGAATGTTCCTTCCTATTATGCCACATATAGACCCAGCCATTTGGATCTGTAATGTTAGAAAAACATCTAAGGATTGCAGTGATAGAAAGAGGTGAATATGGAGGAAATGTGTACTGTACCTGATGAAATTATTGGCCAAAGGATTGTAGCATGCCCCAGTGGAGGTCAGCTTGATATAATTCATGGATATTGCAGAAGTCTCTTGAGAAGAGACCACATCTGTGGTCAGTAGGTACAAGCATTGTGGCCTAGGAAACCTTTCTGTTTGGATTAGGAAGTCAAGCAAGAACTGAGAACTCCAAGATGGAGGTCCAGATTATGGGGGCTGGAAGACACCAAGAGTTTTCAGAGTTTGGCAGACCTGAGGTGCAAGGTTCTTATCCTGCAAAAATTGGAATGGTCTCATATACTAAGGTAGAAGATGTTTTAGGGGAATGAGCATGAATTTAAGGGATTAGGTGAAAAGTCACATTGTGTTGGGCATAAAGGTGCCAAAGCATACTAATACTCAGTGCTGAGGACTATCAAGTGAACACTTATCTCCTCCCAGATCCCTGAAACCCTTCCCTTGGCCACAGCAGCCTATAGACACATATTGACCAAGACCAGGTATACACATGTGTTCACAAAGGCCTAGCATCCCAGGTAACTATGCACTGATACACGTAACTTTTTCAGATGTCTACCAATAACTGAATATACTGACCATTACACAAGTTCTATGCATATAAATGCATTTACACTCCATCATGTCACATAGGCATGGTCATGCAAACATATACACATTTACAATCACCACACACATCTACAACATACATTGATCATGTTGGTTCATGGCGGAAAATCTACTGGGACAGGTGTGCATGGGGTTCCTATACTCTGTTGGCCTTACTTATCTTTGGATCAGCCTTAAGCAACATATCTACTAAAGAGGAAAGATTTGCCTTAGCTATAGTTAGGAGTGCCCTTGTGGAACATGATTTGAGATAAATTCTGACATTCCCCGTTTCTGAATATCCTTATACCCTTAAAAGAGCTTTAATTTAAATTTTCTCATTTCATTCTGTTTTCTAGAAACACACCAGTTAGGTCAGTACACAAAAATTCAAGCAACATGAAAAATGAAAGGAATGTTTTTTCCATCCTAGGAATTGATTGCTTTTAAGGTGTCATTAAGAAAGTAGCTTGTTCAGTTATTAATATTAATGCTGTCAGTGAAAAAAAAATGGTAGTAGGGGGTTCCATTTTTAGTTTTTGCCATCTAACATATTAGAACAATCCTCCTATTGAGAACAACTATAAAAGCTGGATAAAACATTAAAAAACAGCTGTTCGAAGGCATCAGAAAGCAATAAAAGAAGTCAGGACAGAAGAGACCAAGGTCCTGAGAGAAATGAAAAACATTTAGATGGACCTTGAAGCAGGATGTCATGAGATCCAGCCACTGGTTAGCTTGTTGGTGACAAAAAATCCTCTTTCCCTGGCAAAAGAAACACATGAAAAAATGTTCAACTTCACTAGCAATTAGGGAAATGCAAAACAAAGATAAAATAAGATATCATTTCACACCTATTAGAATGATCACTAATAAAAAGACAGAGAGGCGGCGGACTTGGCCCAGTGGTTAGGGCGTCTGTCTACCACATGGGAGGTCTGCGGTTCAAACCCCAGGCCTCCTTGACCCATGTGGAGCTGGCCCATGTGCACTGCTGGTGCACGCAAGGAGTGCCCTGTCACGCAGGGGTGCTCCCCCGCATAGGGGAGCCCCATGCGCAAGGAGTGCACCCCGTAAGGAGAGACACCCAGCACGAAAGAAAGTGCAGCCTGCCCAGGAATGGCGCCGCACACACGGAGGGCTGACACAACAAGATGATGCAACAAAAAGAAACACAGATTCCCATGCCACTGACAACAACAGAAGTGGACAAAGAAGATGCGGCAAATAGACACAGAGAACAGACAACCGGGGTGGGGGGCAGAAGGGGGGAGAAATAAATAAATAAATAAATCTTTGAAAAAAAGACAGAACTACAAGGGTTGTAGAGGATGTGGAGAAATAGGAAAGTTATTTGCTGTTGGTGGGAATGTAGAATGGTGCAACCACTGTGGAGGACTGTTTGGCAGTTCATAAAAAAGTTGAGTATAGATTTGCCACATGACCTAGCATTACCACTACTGGGTATATACCC
Source organism: Dasypus novemcinctus (assembly GCF_030445035.2). Classification (NCBI taxonomy): domain Eukaryota; kingdom Metazoa; phylum Chordata; class Mammalia; order Cingulata; family Dasypodidae; genus Dasypus; species Dasypus novemcinctus. The sequence goes on from NC_080704.1 coordinate 39,564,015, forward strand.
AGATGAGCTGATAACAGTCACACAAACATACATCTGCACAGCAATATTATTGACAATTGACAAAAGGTGGAAACAACCCTGTTGTCCATCAACCAATGACTGGATAAACAAATTGGTATATTCACTCGATGAAATATTATGCAGCTGAAAGAAGAAATGAGACATATGACAACATGAAAGAAACTGGAGGACATTATGTTTAGTAAACCAGACACAAAAGGACAAATACTGTATGATTGTGCTACTATGAACTACTTATATTGTGTAATCTCCTGGAATTAATAACTTGAATATGGGTCACCAGAAAATAGAAAGTTAGAGAAGGGAAAGCTGAGGGTTAACTTGTGCAGACTTTGTAAAAAAAAAAGTTGTTTTTAAGTCTTTGGGAATGAATAGAAAAATGTGAAAACCCAGCATGTTAGTAACTAACAGTACTATTACATGAGTATGAAACTGGTTTAAAGGTAAAGTCTAAGGTCATGTATATTACTAAAAGGAATGCTAAAAAATGTAACCTGGGACTGTATAGCATAGTAAAACCTCATGTAAAATATGAATATGGGCAAAATTGCATATATAAGCCCATCTTTCTTTGAAACTGAACAAATGTATGTTAATACTACAAGATGTTGATACCAGACAAAAAAAAAAAACCCAAATGATATGCTAAGTGAAAGAAGCCAGACACAAAGTACTATATATTGTATGATTCCATTTATATAAAATGTAAATATAAATCAATTTATAAAAATGAAATTAGATTAGTGACTATCTAGAGCTGAGGGAAAGACTGTTAAGTGGTGTGGAGTTTTTCTTTTTGGAGTAATGAAATTGTTATAAAATTTTTTGCTTGTGATGATTGCACAACATTGTGATTATACTAATAGCCATTGATTACACAATTTGGATAGAGCTTATCATATATGACTATATTTCAATAAAACTGCTAAATAAATAAATAATTGTTCATGAATAGCCAGAAATAGCAGCTATCTACAGTGAGGGAAGCATAGAGAGACTGAGAGGTGAAGAATTTTCTTATTTGTCTGTCTCTTTTTGTTCATTATTATTGAAATAATGAAAATGCTCTAGTAATGATTGAAATAATGAATTCACAACTATATGATTATACCAAATACCATGGATTGTACACTTTGGATGAACTGTATGTTTTATTAATTGCTCCAGCCGGCGGGGGCAAATCCAGGGACCTGTGGAAAGAAGCAGGGTGGGGCAGGAGTCGAGAGAAGAATGGAGACAAGACAGGATTCTGATCAAGTCTCGTTTATTGGGGGTAAAACACGGGAATTTATAGGGAGGGAAGGGAATGTGTACATAGGTGATAGGCTGGTTTTGTGGGTGGCAGACGTCCAAGGAGGGGATTGGCTGACAGTTCACGTTGAGTCTGAGGAGTCTCGCGCCTTACGCATGCGTATTGCTGTGATTGCCAGTGTTACGGCGAGAAGGGGAGAACAAAGAAACAAAGAGGGTTGCGGCCAGAAAGGGAGAACAAAGAAACAAAGAGGAAGAAGAACAAGGAAATGACAGGGCAGATTTGTGAACTCCACCATGTTGTGAGATCCGCCATGTTGTGGCAGGCTGTAAATAGGTCTCACAGCGGATGGCTCCCCACAGGTCCCCCTTTTCTGTTTAATGCGTAATGAATTGAAAAAAGGAACAGCCGGCGACGGCTCACGTTAGAGCAGGGCTTATATTCAGTAGGGGCATGCGGCTGCAAGGTGCTCCCATGCTGAAAGGGGGGCTGTGCCTGTCTTAGGTCGGGGCTGCACCCGGTAAGCGATTCGTCTTACCCGGTATGCGATCAATCTTACCCGTCATTGGGAATCATGGCAGCAAAAGGCCACGTCCCTGTCTTAGGTTGACTGATGGGTCAGCCCAGTTGCCCGTCGTCGGCTAACCAGTCCAGTGCCTCAGCAACAGATGGCTTGCAATTACAGCAAGCTATAATGGGGAGCCCTCATAGACCGTGTATGACAAGCATGATGTACTGAATTGGTGGGTGTGGCCACACCCGTCCCGGTCTTGTCAGGCCAGTGTGCCCATTGCTCGTTCAAGCCACTGGATCTCTGCTGAAGCCCTTCAGTGATATAGATTAAACAGAAAAGGTTAAGCCGTGATAGGGGAAGTGGTGACTATAAGGAGAAAACAGGCAAAGAAATACTATTATGAAACAACATAAGAAATTTACATTTTCAAAGGTCGGTTGTTTGTTCTTTGGTCCGGACAGGCTGGTACTGACGAACAGCGGCAAGATACATCACGTGGGCTGAGATTTGCTTCATCCTTTCTTGGAGAAATTTAAGGAGGCAAGGTGCAAATGCACAGATTAATATGAGAGCGATTAGGGGGCTGAGGAGGGGACCCAGCCACGTTACAAGGGGGGAGGTGAGCAAGGCAGATAAGGAGGAGGTTGATTGGGAGGGCAATATTCCCTCCCACAACTATCGCAATTTCTTAACATTTTGCTCAACAATACCAGATTCATTCACGTAGTAGCAGCATTCCTCCTAAAGGAAAAGGCAGGTTCCTTAAATATTGTTAACACCTTAATGATGACAGCAAGTTCAGTATGCTGAGCAGACGTAAATGGAGTCTGCCAAGCCTGTTCTTTTCAAGAAGTAACATATGCTGCTTTTTTATTACTATTACTATCAGTAAATACTGTACAAGATGGTTGGGCTATGCACATAGTCCTGAAAAGTACTGCAAAAGTTTATTGTTGGGTATTTTATAGATAGAGGAATGCAGCTGGCTTGATTTGTCTAAGAAGACACTAAAGAAAGTCTTAGCAAGTTTTAAAACAAAGTGATAGCAATACAGCTGACTTTAACTTTTTGCAACAAACTAGCAGTGTTTGGGATTGCTGCATACTAGTGTTGTTAGTTTGATCTATGATAAGAGGTTGTTTCTGTGACACATACTCTTTTATAATAATTAAAACCATGAATAACCACACTGTAATTCTCTGTAATATTATGCTGAAATATTGGTAACTTTATACACTTTTAAGCATTTATAGAAACCTTTTATTCATACAACTTTAATTAACAGAGGGTTAAAGGAAAGAAAAACTTGTTAATTTTGTAACACTTTAAAACACCTTTCATTTAACTTATATTAAATGAACTCAACCATCACTTTAATTTTTTTTTCCCAAGGTAAAAGAACAAATCTCTTATAATTAGTTTGAAATAAAAAGCTGCTTTTCAGAATCTGATTTTTAGAAAGCTGGTTTAAACATTATTTCCTTTAAAAGAGATAAGACCCTTTCTTCCTTGAACACTGAGGAAATGATGAGGTTAAAGCATAAGAAGCTGTTTTGATAAAACAGACTCTTTGTATACTGATTATTCAGGATATAAACTTTCTATAAACTTTCACCAGAACAGACTAATGATTTCAGAGACTTTGAAAAAGAACAATATTTTTAACTTTGATACATACTACTTGATACTAAGGCTTTTTCAAACTTTATAGACGGACCCCTCAAATATTACTTAACTTTAACCATAAAAATTTCTTTCCACAAACCTTCTACACTTTCAATATTCATTTGTCCCACATTTTACTCTTTCTCAATAATCAATCATTTTATTTCAGGATGAAATCATCTCCTGTTTCCTTAGTAATAAAAACACATTCCATATATCCCACATACTAAGTTACCAGGCAAACTTCTTACAACATATCACTGCCATCAACACTAAATGAGCTTGTTAAAATAATGAACTTTTCTTCAGTTTAAATACTTAGTAGCATGTAATACCAGAAACAGTCCCCTAAAAGCCAGTTTGCAGGGAAGACTAACCACCAACAAGTTTTCCTGTTATAAAATTACCTTTTATTATTTATCATCATCAATTCAGTTTTATATATATTTAATAATGACTTTTGGAATTAGCCATTTAAATACCTTAATTTAAACAATGCTTCATTAAACTTCTTATAATTATTTATAACCATATAGATTATATTATTTTAAGACAACTTCTACCTTCACAGAACACATTCCCTTACTTAAAGTTACCACAATACCTTCTACAACTCGCCACATGCAAATTAAGTTCCAAGAGTTTATGAAAAATTAGCCATCCTATTTTAGGACAAAATAGGCCTTTTAGAAAAAACTTATTAAATTTCAGTCAGCATTCCCACAAACTTTTAATCAAATATTCATTTAAGTTTTGCATCCTTCATATTATCCTGTGAAGAAATATGTTATTCATTTCAATCTAGGCAAGAACCATTTTTTATGAAAACTTACAGTTAATTTTGTTAATCAAGACTAACAATTTTTATTATTGTAGATATCTTATTAACATTTAAACTTATGTAGTAATATAATAAACTTAAGTATTAATATAAGCGCTTATTTAATTTTTGGCCATTTGAATAGAGCTCTTTTCAAAAATTTCTACTAATTTTTATTTACCATCCGGAGGTATCACAATATACACTGACATTGAATGGACAGACAGACAAACACAAAACAATTACAACACATTAACAGAAACATACAATTTATTTACAATCGACTCATAATTCTTACTTTCTTGGTATAGCTTCTTTTAAATCCTCTGTTATATAGCACATCATAGATTATACCTTTCAAGATTTCTTCTGGAATTCATGTTGCCTGTAATATGCAAGCTTGTGCTTGGAAACATTTTTATTAGTTATCAGCAATTAGTTAAAATAACTTGAGCAGCAAAATGTAGTTAAGTTTTCATTTTGCAGTTTAGACAGACCATTAACACACATTTTTGGATTATTACTGTAAGATTAAACTGAGACTTGAAGTTCTGGAGAAAACTATTGATTTAAAACTGAAAACTTCCTTTAGACCTTGATAAAAACTTGGTACCGATTTTATTATCTTGGTTAAGCAAGCCCAATCAGAACCAGAATGGAAACAAAACAAAACACAAATGTTTCCACGTTTCTCTCTCTTTCCAGTGGATTAACTATATTAGCCTTCACTAGCCCAGAGCTACATTGTCATGTATACAACAGGGAGCCCGAAGAGTTGTGAAAGGATTTTGGGGCCTGTAGCTGGCCCTGCCTCCCGTTTCCCTGATGGGGAGGGAGAGGGTGACCGTGCATGTTGGTTTGGGACTGACAGCGACCTTTTTACTGTGGCTATAAAAGCTTTTGCCCTAGCAAGGCCTTGTTGATAGGCGGGGCCAATTTCAGAACAAAGCCTAATGTAACCAGACAAGTTCTCCTTCTTTCTATAAGGTCTAACTGCGGCCTGATAAGCCGCATTTGCATTTACAAAGGCAATTTGCTTTACATAGTCTGTTTCTGTGTTGGTCTCGTCAAACAGTCTTTCTGCAGCTGTGCACAATCTGCCTACAAAATTTGAAAAAGGTTACTCTGGCCCCTGCTTAATATTAGTGAGGGAGGAAGCAGGGTGTTCATTTGTGGGCAGCCTTTTGCAGGCCCTAAGGGCTGCAGTTTGAATTTGGGAGAAAAGGGTGGGGTAATATCTTGCTTGTTGCACAGTAATTTCATAATCTCCTGAGCCTGTTACCGAGCAGTGGGCCCATAGGTGGAAGCGGCGGTTTTAAGTTTTTTAAAGATTTAAAGGGGAAAGTGGAATGCACACGAAGTACCTTCACCTCACCATTTGCCTCATTATTTGCCTCATTGTTTTGCCGATTGGTTTGCCTCTCAGTGACTGGATATGCAAAAAAGGGGGGGGGTGGTTTGAGTAACGGCCTGTGTGGGTGCAGCAGACAAAGGAGGGGCAGGGGCGTGTATGGCTAGCTGATGGATAAGGGAGTTACGCTGCTCCAAAAGGCAGTTCTTTTCTAGTAACTGAGCAGTTAAAGTGGAAACCTCAGCGCGCAATTGAGCATTTGCATCAGGAGGTTCAGAAACAGGAAAGGAAGCAGGAGGAGGTGGCTGAGACAAAGGAAGGAGTAAAGGAGCAGCGGGAGGGGGAGGTGGAGCCCGAGGCGCAGGGAGATAGTTTCCCTTGGGTAGGGAGGGCGGGATAGAGAGGCGGAGGAACAGGCGTAGGCGCCGTGGGCGGGGGATAATGGCGTGTATGGTTATCCGTGAGCTCCGGAGGCTGACATACGGGGAGGTTACCTTTAGGGGATGAAATACTAGGTTTTGGATGTGTGTTTGAGTCATTTTCATCGTCAGAAGGGGAACTTTCACCCTCACTATGTATAGTGATGGAGACTGAACTCAAGCGACTGGAAGGTCGTGCAGCCTGAGGAACAGGAGGTGAAGGCTGAGGAGCCTTATTGTCTTGCATAGGAGGGAGGGAGGGGGTAGGCGAACAAAGAACTTTTTCGCCCTATTTAACCACTTCAGTCGCTTGGGGGCAGAGATGGCACAGCTAAAAGATCATTAATTACAGTCCAATAATTAAAAGCAGTAACAGGGACCTTACTGGGGCCAAAGGTCTTGTAAAAGTCCTGTAGGGCATCGCCTACGCGGAGCCACCATTGTTCATCGATAGTACCTTCTTGGGGAAACCAGGGACAAATTTCTTCAAGGAAAACAAAAAATTTAGAAAGTTCTTTAACATGAACCTTTACTCCTCTCGTCTTAAGCGCGGCCTGTAGGCCAGATAGGAAAAGGGAACGATCACTAGAGGAGCCCTGCCCCATTGTAGCCGATCACTTACCAAGACGTCTTCCAGGGAATAGGCAGTTTCCTGAAGGTCTCCTCCACCCAAGCTGAAAGCTCAGGTCTTCCGCCAGGCTGACGGCCGAGGTCTTCAGCCCAAGCTGAAGGCTCAGGTCTTCCGCCCAAGAATTCTCAGATCTTCTTTATTCTCAAAAACCACCTGCACAGGCCCTTCCTTTGTGTATTGGCTTGCTTCTTTCCCCGGGTCCCGCAAACAACGGTGGGCGGGGCTGTCCCACCCACGTTGGGTGCCACTTGCTCCTGCCGGCGGGGGCAAATCCAGGGACCTGTGGAAAGAAGCAGGGTGGGGCAGGAGTCGAGAGAAGAATGGAGACAAGACAGGATTCTGATCAAGTCTCGTTTATTGGGGGTAAAACACGGGAATTTATAGGGAGGGAAGGGAACGTGTACATAGGTGATAGGCTGGTTTTGTGGGTGGCAGACGTCCAAGGAGGGGATTGGCCGACAGTTCGCGACCGTGCCTTACGCATGCGTATTGCTGTGATCGCCAGTGTTACTGCGGGAAGGGGAGAACAAAGAAACAAAGAGGGTTGTGGCTGGAAAGGGAGAACAAAGAAACAAAGAGGAAGAAGAACAAGGAAATGACAGGACAGATTTGTGAACTCCGCCATGTTGTGCGATCCGCCATGTTGTGGCAGGCTGTAAATAGGTCTCACAGCGGATGGCTCCCCACAATTAATGTGTATCAATAAAATTGTTTTTTAAAATAACATCCTCTTTTCCAAGAACAGGGGTGGGAACAGCAGATAAGATTAGCAACTACATATCCCAGGGGGCCTGGCTCTGAGGGTGGCCATTGTTCCAACCCACCCCAGACAAAGGTGGTAGTGGAAAAGATTTTAAAATGCTGCACTTCCTCAGAACTTCAAGGGGCAATTAATTTTAAACGAAGGGCCGTATTTGCTGGGCAGGTCAAGGAAGCTCGGCTTTTGGGAGCTGTGGAAGAGGTTCATGGTGGCTTTCCTGAATCCCTCCTCAAGGCTCTTTGCTGTGGTCTGTACCCCCTTTGTGGGTCCCTAGCACTGTTGCAGCTGGGGAAGACTGCTAAAAGAAAAAAACTTCCGTGCATCTTACCCCTCTTCTAAGAATTTGCCCTCCAGGCAAAAGCAGTTTGAGGCAATGGAAAGAAGTGTGAAAATCTATAGAGATGGGAAACAGCTGTGACTCAATCGATTGGAATCATATCTACCATATGGGAGGCCCTGGGTTTGCATTCCAGGGCCTCCTTGTGAAGGCAAGCTGGCTCATGCCTGCGGAGAGCTGACAGCCTGTGCCTGCAGAGAGATGACGGCCCACGGAGAGCTGGCACAGCAAGATGATGCAACAAAGGGAGACAAGAAGACACAGAAGAATGCACAGTGAATGGACATAGAAAGCAGACAGCAAGCAAGCCACAAGGGGGGGGGGGCAATAAATAAAAAATAATAAATCTTTAAAAAGAAAATCTATAGAGATGGAGAAGAGGGGGCAAAAGCTTCCCTGCTTTAATCACCCAGGAGAGGGAGGTCTGTGTCCTGGGGAATGGAGGGGGCATTCAAATTTCTATAAACAGAAGAACTCCATAACAACGAACACAAGCCTAGGAAAAGACCAAGGCCAAGAAAAAGCAGGGGGACCCTGTATACAGCATTCACCTTGGATACACTTTCCTGACAGGAAGGTTGAAGCTTAAGAAAATCTCTGTCATATCACTAGGTGGTTACAAGGTTGAGAAACAGAAATTTCAGGGAATAAATTCCAGAGTTAACATTTTAAAATATTAAAATGTGCAGTGTGCAACAAAAAAGCACAAGATGAACAAGGAAGTATAAAATGATGATCCATACAATGGAAGAGGATAAAAATCCAGAAAATGTCAAAAAAGATCAGAATGTGGACATACGAAATAAAGCCTTAAAAATGATTCCGGGTGAGTCTGATGAACAGGAGAATAAATGTTGCAACACTGCTGAGATTCAGGGCTCAACTGGTGTATGAACAGACCAAAGATTTAAGTCTCTGGTATATATAGTTAATGAGTATAGTGCTAATTATAGGACAACTAACAAAAGGTGAAAATGGACAACACCCATCACAAAAGACAGAGTATCTACAACTGCAGCAAGATAATTCCATTCATCTGCCCCATAAGATCCAAGCCCCTTTCGATCAGAAGCAGAGTGGGCATCACCATCCTAAAATCATCAAGATTAAGGAATGAACAAACATAAGGGGGAAATGCAACTATAGGCTAAGGTAGACTTATTATTATTCTAGCAAGAACTTGTAACATTGATATAAAGATAGAGGTTACCAGAGGTTCTGAGGGGAGGGAGAGGGAAGAATAGTTGTAACATGGGGCATTTTGGGGATATCGAAATTGTCCTAAATGACATTGCAATGATGGATATAGGCCATTATACATTCTGTCAAAATCTATAAAAATGTGCAGTGCAAAGTGTAAACTATAAACTACTGACCATGGTTAGTAGCAATGCTTCAATATGTGTTCAATTGTTGTTAATGTGGGAAAGTGTGGGAGGGGAAAGGAGTGGGGCATATGGGAATCCCTCTATATTTTCTATGTATCATTTATGTAATCTAAAGCTTCTTTAATAATAAAATAAAATTAAAATTAAAATTAAAAACATGTTCATTTAAAGTATAAAAATGATCTTAAAAATGTGCAAGGGCATGAAAGAAATTGGAAAGAAAGAACAAAAAAATATTAGGAAAACAGTGAATGATCAATATGAGAAACTCAGGAAAGAGATACAAATTTAAAAAGGAACCAAACAGAACTACTGGAATTGAAGACTATAATAACTAAATGAAAAATTACCAGGAGGGTTTTAAGAGCACATTGAAGCTGGCAGAAAAAGAATCAATGAAAACTTAAAGACAGGACAATTGAAATGAGTCAGGCTAAGGAGCAGAAAGAAAAAAGAATTATAAAAAGCATAAAGAACTTAGGAGAGCTCTGGGACACCTTCAAGTATCACAATTATGGAAACCTCAGAAGGAGAAGAGAGAAAGGAACAGAAGGAATATTCAAATAAATAATGACAGAGAACATTCCAAACTTAGCAAAAGACATGAATATGCACTCCAAGAAGCCCAGAGAACACCAACAGGATAAACATGAAGAAAAGTACATCTCGTCATATATTGATCACACTACAAATGCAAAGGACAAAGAGAGAATTCTGAAAACTTCAAGAGAAAAGCAATTTGTTATGTAAATGAGTGTCTCAGTTAGATTGCCTATTTCTCAACAGAAATCATGGAGTCAAGAAGTCAGTTGGCTGAAATACTTAAAGTGCTGAAAGAAAACAACAGCCAACCAAGAATTGTATATCTGGCAAAATTTTCTTTCAAAATTGAGAGAAATATTTACACCCAAAGCACAAGCAATGAAAAAAAAAGTTAAATAAGCCTTCCTGAAACTTAAACAGTTTTGTGTTTCAAAGAACTTTGTCAAGGAAATGAATAGGCAGCCTACTCAATGGGAGAAAATATTTGGAAACCACATATCCAATTAGTTTTAATATTCATTTTATATAAAGAGATCATACAACCCAGTGATAAAAAGACCAGGGATCCAATTGAAAAAATGAGCCAAGGACTCGAACACACATTTCTCCAAAGAGGAAATATAAATGGCCAAAAAGCACATGAAACAAATGTTGAACCTTATTAGCTATTAAAGAAATGCATACACAAACTACACTAAGATATCATTTCACAACTTATAGAAGGGCCAATATTACGAGCAAAGAAAACTACAAGTGCTGGAGAGAACATAGAGAAACAGGAACACTGCTTCACAGTTGGTGGGAATGTCGAATGGTACAGCCTTCGTGGAAGTTTGGCGGTTCCTCAAGAAACTAAATTTAGAGCTGTGGTAGGAACCAACAATCCCGTTACTAGGAATATACTCAAAAGAACTGAAAGCAAGGATGCAAACTGACATTTGCACACCTGTGTTCATAGCAGCATTATTCACAATTGCTAATATATACAAACAACACAAATGTCTGTCAACTGATGAGTGGATAAACTAAATGTGGTATATACTCACAAAGGAATACTATTCAACTGTAAGAAGAAGTGAACTTGGGATGCATATGACAACATGGATGAACCTTGAGGACATTATCTTGAGTTAAATATGTCAGACACAAAGGGAAAAATATTACATCATCTCATTAATGTGAACTGAAATGATGAGTAAACTCAGAGAGGTAAAATCTAGTGTATGGGTTACTAGGAAATTGAATGTGGGTTGAGAATGAGAGCTGATGCTTACTGTATGTAGACTTTTTAATAAGGTTTATTGTAAATGTAGAAATGAATAGAGGTGGATGGTAATACATTCAGTGAGTATAATTAACACTGCTGATTTATAAATATGATTGTGGCTGAAAGGGGTAGACTGTGGATGTAATATTTCAATTGAAAAGAAGCTAGAGAATAATGTAGAGATTGCATAACAGTGATTTTGGTGGTGGATGAAGATTGTGATTAATAGTATAAGAATGTTCTTCCTTTATAAAATGTTAAGTATAGGGTGATACATGGGAAAATTACAACTAATTTAACTTATGGATTATAGCTAACAATAATATTGTAATATTTTTGCAGCAATTGCAAAGATTTTATATCAATTCTAAGGGATAAAAATGGGGCATATAAGGGGGATGATATTTTTTTCCTTTTGGAGTAATGAAAACTTTCTAAAATTGACTGAGACGATGACAGCACAACTCCGTGATGAATATGAGAGCCACTGTGTGCACACTTTGAGTAGACGAACAAAGCATGGGACTGTATAACACAATGAATCCTGTGGAGGAAGATGGAGTGTGATTAACAAAATAAATATAAGAACATTCACTAATGAACTATAACAAGAATATAATACTAATACAGGATGTCGTTAACCAGGTGGGTTGGGAAGAAAATACACCAAATATAATATATTGGCTACAGTTAGTATTAATGTTTTGTCAATGTTCTTTCATAGTTCGTAACAATTGTTTCATAACAATGCAAAGTGTTGGTGGTAGGATAATGTATGGGAGCTCTGTGTGATTATATGCATGTTTGTTTTGTAAGTTCACAAGTTATATTATACACTTATTTTTTATGGATGTTCATTATGAATGATAAACTTCAATTTAAAATGTTTTTAAAAATGAGAGAAAGGTTAAGACATTCCCAGATAAACAAAAGCTGAAGGAGGTCATCACCAATAAGCTTGCTCTGCAAAATGTTAAAGAGATTTCTTCAGACTGAAAGGAATTACCACTAGAGAGTGGTTCAAATCAGCCTAAAGAAATAAAGACCTATAGTAAAGGTAATCATTTGAGTAGTCATAAATCCCAGCATTATTGAATTCTTTTATTTTGTATGTACTTCTGCTTACTTCCTTGAGATGCTAAAATACAAATGCATAAAATATAAGTACAAAGATATAAATGGTAATAAGTTAAAAAAAGGTACTTATTTGGGGGGTCAGAAGGGTAGAGTAAAAGTATATATGAATGATGTTGATGTTAAGATGATATCTAATCAAACATGACTAATATATTTAGGATTTAAAATTTTAACTCTATGGTAATCACAAGAAAAATATATCCAGATAACAAAGAGAAGGTACTCAGTATGGTACAAAGCAAAAAATCAAATAAATGTGAAAGTAGGTAGTAATGGAAAAATTGAGGGACACAAAAGGTATAAGACTTACTATAGTTAAAGAGCAAAATGGCAGAAGATAGTCCTGTATTGTCAGTAGTGAATTTAAATGTAAATGGATCAAGCTCTCCAGTCAAAAGGCAGAGATTGGCAGAATGGATAAAAAGGCATGGGCTTACTATAGGCTGTCTGTAGAATGGATAAAAAAGCATGACCCAACTATATGCTGTCTGCTAAAGACTCATATTAAATTCAAAGATACAATTAGGTTGAAAGTGAAAGGATGGGGAAAATATATGCCATGCAAGTAGTAACCAAATGAGAGCTAGGGTAGCTATACTAATAGTTAAAATAAAGTTCAAGTGAAAAACAGTTTGAAGGAACAAAAGCACTGGCTATATCCTAATAAAGAGGCCAATTCAATATGAAGATGTAACAATTACAAATATATACGCACCTAACAGCAGAGGTCCAGTATACATGAAGCAAATACTCAAATATTTGAAGAAAGAAGTTGTTGGTTCTGCAATAATAGTAGGAGACCTTAATACACCACTTTCAATGGTGGACAGGACACCTAGTCATAAGATCAGTAAGGAAATACAAGACTTGAATTTATAAATACTGAAATTATAAAATAGATCTTCTCTGACCACAATGAAATGAAGCTAGAAATCAATAAGAGATGTTACTTATGTAGGTAAATTAATGTGGATGGTGTGGGGAGCAGGGTATATGAGAACCCCTATATTTTCCATGTAACATTTATGTAATCTAAACAGTTTTTTTTAAATAAAAAATTTAAAAAAGAAATCAATAAGAGAGAGAAATGGAAAACTCACAATTATGTGGAAATGAAGCAATGTAATCTTAAACAGCCAAAGGGTTAAAGAGGAATTTACAAGGGAAATTCGGAAATATCTTGAAGTGAATGGAAATGAAAATAAAACATGCAAAAACCTGTGGGATGCAGCACAGGCAATGCTGTGAGGCAAATTTAAATACCAAATGCTCAAGTTTAAAAAGAAGAAAGATTTCAAATCAACAACCTAACCTCAAAACTGGGATAACTAAGGAAAAAAGAGAAAAATAAACCTAAAGCAAACAGAAGAAAATAAAGATTAGAGCAGAGATAAATAAAATAGAGTAAAAAAGCAATAGAGACACTCAACACAACCAAAAGATGGGTCTTTGAGAAAATCAATAAAATCGCCAAACATTTAACTAGACTGACAAGGAACAAAAGAGACAGGATACAAATAATGAAAACCAGAAAGAAAAAGGGTCATTATTACCATCCCACCTGAAATAAAAAGGACTATAAGAGGATACTATGAACAACTCTATGCCAATATATTAGATAACCTAGATGAAATGGAGAAATTCTTAGAAACACAAAAACTGCCTACACTGACTCAAGAAGAAGTAGAGGATCTCAACAAACCAATTCCTAGTAAAAATGTTGACTCAGTCATCATATAACTCTCAACAAAGAAAAGCTGATGACCAGATGGCTTCACTGTGGAATTTTACCAAACATTCCAAGAAGTGTTAAGGCCAATTCTTCTCAACCTGCTCAAAAAATTGAAAAGGAGGGAATACTTCCTAATTCATTCTACAAGGCCAAAATCATCCTTACACCAAAATCAGATAAACGTACCAAAAAAAATTAGAGACCAATATCTCCTATGAATATAGATGCAAATATACTCAACAAAATACTAGAAAGACAAATAAAACATTACATTAAAAAACTATACCATGATCAAGAGGGATTTATCCCTGGCATGCATGGGTAGTTCAACATAAGAAGATCAACCAATGCAATATACTGTATTAAATGAATGAAGGGAAATAAAACCACACATATAATCATTTCCACTGATACAGAAAGGCATATGACATAATACAGCTTCTATTCTTGATAATAGTTAGAAATAAGAATAGAAGGAAACATCTTTAACATGATAAAGGGAATATATTAAAAGCCCGCAGTTAACATACTTCTTTTTTTTAAAGGTTTTCAAAATAACATTTTTTCAAACTTTTAATTGTGCAACGTAGAAAACTGAAAAATGCAAGAAGCAAAGAACAAAAAAGTCATCCAGAATCGCAAGCAGTTTAGTTTGCTATAACCTTCTATGTATTGTGTGTGTATGCACACAACTGAGCATACATTTTTATCTGATCAAAATCTTATAGAATGTATCATGCTTTTTCACACATCATGAGTCCCAGGTTGAATCCCCAGTCCTGGTACCTCAAAATAACAACAGCAAAACAGCATGGTACAGATATATAGACCAAAGTCATGGAGATTAGAACTCAGAAATCAATTCTCACTTGTATGGTCAACTGATTTTTCACAAGGTGGCAAAGACTACTTAGATGGGAAAGAATAGACTCTTCAACAGATGGTGCTGAGAAAACTGAAACTCCATTGGAAAAAAAAGACCACCCCCTACCTCACACCATTTACAAAATTCAACTTAAAATGGATCAAAGAACTAAATATAAGAATTAGAAGTATCAAACTCCTAGAAGAAAATACGGGCAAGCATCTTCAGGACCTTGTGTTAGGCTATGACCTCTTATACTTTACACCCAATGCAAAGGAAACAAAAGAAAAAATTGATAAATGGGACTTAATAAAAATTTTTAAAAGGCTTGTTTCTTTAAGGACTATCATGGAAGTAAAAAGACACAACGGAAGAAAATATTTGGAAACCACATATCTCATAAAGGATTAATATCCAGACTACATAAATAAATCCTTCAACTTAGCAACAAAAAGACAAACAACCCAATTAAAAATGGGCAAAAGACTTGAACAGACATCTCTCCAAAGAAGACACACAAATGGCCAGAAAGTACATGAAAAGATGCTCAACATCATTAGCCAACAGAGACATGCAAATCAAAACTGCAATGCAATTAATTCTACTTTACACCCATTAGAATGGCTACTATTTAAAAATGGAAAACAACAAGTGTTAGAGAAATAGGAACACTCATTCATTGTTGGTGGCAATGTAAAATGGTGCATCCCCTATGGAAGACAGTTTGGCGGTTCCTCAGAATGAAAGTATAGAACTGCCATATGACCCAGAAATTCGACTATAAGATATATGCCCAGAAAAATTGTAAGCAGAGACTTGAACAGATATTTGCACAGCAATGTTCATAACGATTTTCACAATTGCCAAAAGGGGGCAGCAACTCAAGTGTCCATCAGCCAATGAATGGAGAAATAAAATGTGGCATAAACATACAATGGGGTATTGTTCATCTCTAAAAAGGAATGGATTTCTGATACATGCCACAACATGGATGAAACTTGAAGACATCATATTGACTGAAAAAAAGTCAGACACAAATATTGTGTGATCTCACAGATATAAAATGAGTAGAATAAGCAAACTCATAGAGTAAGAATCTGTAATATAGGTTATCAAGAACCAGTGTGGGGATAGGGAATGAGAAGTTAATGTTAAACTGTACAATGTTTCTATTTGAAACAATGGAAATGTTTTGGTAACAGATGGTGGTAGTAGTAGCATAATATTGTGAATGTAATTAACAGTACTGAAATATATGTATCTGAATATGATTACAAAAGGGACTATTAGGTTGTATATATGGCAGCAAAATAAATTTTTAAAAATCCATTGAACTGCACTACACAAACATTGAATCCTAAGTTAAACAATGGACTTTAATTAATAATACAATATAAAAATGTGTTATCATCAATTATATCAAATGTTCCACACTAACGTAAGGTGCTGGTGGTGTGGTGATATATGAGAATCCTGTATGTTCTGCAAGATTGCTATGTAAAACCACAGCTTCTCTAATAAAGAAAAAAAAAACTTGGACCTATGTAGATTTTACTATATATTTTCAATTGTAATGATATTGAGACTTAAAAATGTAGAAGCTAAGAAATTTCTTTTCACCCTAATGTGTTAGCACCCTGAATATTGCCTGCTACAGTTCCTTGCTAATGGCTTAGAATTTTTTTTCTTTTTTCTGCTTTGGATTTTACCTGATGACAAAATCTTCCAGACTGAGACCTACCTCAAAAATTGTTCCCAGCCTCCCCACCTTCTAAATTTTCTGTTAATTCCTGTGTCATAGTGTCACAGGATCCATGAAATCCATGAAGCATGCCCATTAGGGGTTGTGCTGTTAATTTGTTGGGGGTTACCCTCTGACCACTCTTTAGTTAAGTGTTTACATTTCTGTATACTTTATTTGATTATGAGTTTTTCAAGGATGAGGGCCATATCCTATTTATCTCTGTATCCTCAGGGCTTGCCATTTGATACAGAGCAGGTGAGAACATGTTGGTTGATGGAAATAATTCAATTAAAAAGGATGATCTCTCTCTCTCTCTTTTTAAATTGTGGTAAAATTTTCTATCATCTCGACCACTCCCAATCATAAAATCCAGGTGCATTAACCACAATCACAATATTATATTACCGTCACCACCAACCATAACCAAAACCTCCATCATTCCAGAGACCCTGCATCCATTACATATTAACTCCCCATTTCCTCTCCTACCTGGCATTGGTACTTATACTTTACCCTTTTTTTCTGTAATTTTGCATATTCTAGTTACTTCATATAGGTGGAAACATACAAAATCTGTCCTTTTGTGGCTGGATTATTTCACTCAAGATGATTATCTTCAAGGTTCATTCATGTTGTAACGTGTATCAGAACTTCATTCCTTTTCACAGCTGTGTAAAAGTCCATTGTATGTACAGAACAAATTTTGTTTATTCATTTATCTTTTAATGGAAATTTGGCTTCTTTCTACCTTTTGGCAATTGTGAACGATGCTGCTATGTATGTTGGTGTACAATTATCTTTTGAGTCCCCGCTTTCAATTAGTTTGGGTATATACCTAGCAGTGGTATTGCCAGGTCATATGGCAATTCTGTGTTTGAACTTTTAACTGCCAAAGTGTTTTTCAACGTGACTGCACCTTTCTGCATACCCACCAACAGTGCATGAGGGTTCATATTTTCTGCATCTTCACCAGCATTTGTTGCTTTTTGTTTTAATAACGGTCATTCTAGTAGGTTCAATGTATCTAACTGTGGAGTTGATTTTAATTTCCCTAATGACCAATGATGTTGAGCATCTTTTCATGTGCTTTGGCCCATTTGTATACCTTCTTGGAGAAATGTCTATAAAGTTGTTTGACCATATCTTATTGGGGAGTTTGTCTTTTGGTTGTTGATTTGTAGCAGTTGGGTAATATTGACATCTTTTTTTTTTTAAATATTTATTTATTATTATTATTTTTTAATTACATTTAAAAAAAAATATGAGGTCCCATTCAACCCCACCGCTCCCGCCCCCCACTCCCCCCACAGCAACACTCTCTCCCATCATCGTGATACATCCATTGCACCTGGTAAGTTCATATCTGAGCATCACTGCACCCCATAGTCAATGGTCCACATCATAGCCCAGACTCTCTCACGTTCCATCCAGTGGGCCCTGGGGGGATCTACAGTGTCCCGCAATTGTCCGTGAAGCACTATCCAGGACAACTCCACGTCCCGAAAACGCCTCCACATCTCATCTCTTCCTCCCGTTCCCCACACCCAGCAGCCCCCATGGCTACCGTTCCCACACCCATTCCACATTTTCTCTCTGGATTGGTTGTGTCCATTGCACACCTATGTCAAGTGAGGGCTTAGATTCCACATGGGTACTGGACGCACTCTTCCCGCTTCTAGTTATAGACACTCTAGGCTCCATGTTGTGGTGGTTGACCTTATTCAACTCCATGTTAGCTGAGTGGAGTAAGTCTAATAAGTCAAAGTGTAGGAGCTGAAGTCTGTTGAGGCTCTGGGCCTGGGTGTCATATTATCAGTCCAGAGATTCAAATCCCCTACATATATCTTAAACTCAGCACCAACTACAATTCCAATAAAGTAGCATGCAAGTCTTGTGAAAAGAGATTCCCTCTGAGTCCATTTCCATCACGCAGAAACACCAGCTCCAAAGAAGGGCCATCTGTCATGGCAGTGAACCCCTTCTGCCATGACCATAGAACCCGTGGGTCTCTTTATCCCTCAAAAGAACCAATACCTGGGGTTGTATCCACCCTATCTGTCTCTTAGACTCTGTTCAGTTGTACATAGGGGTATTCCTTCTGACAACCTCCAGACTCTTTTTTAGAGACTCACAGCCTTATAATCTCATTTCTCCTTTCCATTTCCCCCTTACATTAGGTCAAACTGCTTCCCGAAGTCATGTTATTATATGTAGACAGGTATATTCTGCTGTTCCGCATTGAATCTTTAATTCAAGGTCATTTTCTAGTTGCTTCTTCAGCTGGTATGTGGTAGTGATCCCTCGGTGCCAGGGAGGCTCATCCCCGGGTGTCGTGTCCCACGCTGGGGGGAATGCATCACATCTACACGCTGAGTTTGGCTGTGAGAGTGGCCACATTTGAGTAACATGCAGGCTGTCAGGAGGAAACCCCCAGGCACAATGCTACTCTAGGCCTTGTTCTTATTGCAGGTGCATAGGCTCAAAAGTGTAGCCATTAGTATCAAGAGCCCACTGTTGGGCCCTCCTTCCTTCCTGGTTCTTGCCGTTGCACCTGGAGGATTGCCACTGCTCTCCCAGGGCCCACAAAAGTGACCCCCCAGCCAGGAGCCCAGTACCCCCCCAGCTGTTGTTTTTAATTGTTTCCACTATGAGTATATATAGACATTACCATATACCCTGGGCATATGCCCTGTATAACTCCCTGTCAACCATATATATCCTGTCAATAACATCCCATATCAGTATTCCTCCGCTGCCATTGTTGAACCACTCTGTGATCCAAAACTTCCCGTAAAGTGAATCCCAACATAATGTCAGCTTCAGAAGAGTCTTAGATCACCGAAATTCATATATACAATATACAGTATTTCCCCAGATCCACCATAAAACCTTTTCCCTTCCACAGCAATAATCTTTTAACTTATTCATATCATATTTCCTGAAACTGATGTACAGATTCCAAAACTATAGTTTTCAAACAAGGTAACATTTGTGCTTACTATGTGGTCCATACTTTAGGTTGTACAGTTTTCTAAATTTTTTAGTTATCCTATGTTTTGTCTTATGGTTTTCATTATTAGTCTGTCGTCCCCTATATGTTTTTGGTGTAATATTAGCTGTTTTATATTCATCCTCGTGTACTCTCACATAACTCCTCTTTTGCCCCCTTATTTACCTTTGTTCTATCCATTGCACGTCCATTTTCCCCTCCCCTTAGGGCCCACAACGCCTGCCAATCTAATGCCCTGGGAGCCGTCCTTTCTCACGAGAGATACAGTTCTCTCTATTCGATGGCATTAGTCTTCCCCAGGATATAGGTCCACCCCACCCAATGGTAGAACCCACCTTGGCAAAATGAGCCTTCAGCTATTCCCTCCGGAGTCCGTCCCGCATCAGACCATACCCCCTGAGCATCCTAATCAGGTGACCCTCCTACTTATACTTTTTTTTTTTATTGACTTTGTAATAATATTACATCAAAAATATATATGTGAGGTCCCATTCAACCCCGCTCCCCCAACCCCCCTCTCCCCCCCCAACAACACTCGTTCCCATCATCATGACACATCCATTGGATTTGGTAAGTACATCTTTGGGCACCTCTGCACCTCATAGTCAATGGCCCACATCATGGCCCATACTCTCCCCCATTCCATCCAGTGGGCCCTGTTTATACTTTGATACATTTTACTCAACATTTAGTTCTCAACAAACTTCTGGCACTCTCCCATGTTTGTATGTTGCCCCTCCCTCCCACCTATTTCTTGGACCATATTACCCCTCTTCCCATCCCCAGCCCCCCTCAAACCCAGAAAACCCCACCCGAAGGTAACCCCTTGCCCCCATTTTGTCCCTTCTTTGTGCCCATACTTACCCCCAGCTCATCACAGATTCCATCCCTACAGACGTTAATTCACATCCTTCCTCCACCCCCCGATTTCCTGTAAGCCACTTTTCCAGACTCTAGCTCTCTGAGGCAGTTAACTTATTTCATATCATTGAGGTCATATAGTATTTGTCCTTCAATGCCTGGGTTGCTTCACTTAACATAAGATTCTCAAGGTTCATCCATGTTATCACGTGCGATTGTAGTGTATTGGTTCTTACAGCTGAGTAGTATTCCATTGTGTGTATATACCACATTTTATTGATCCACTCATCTGTTGATGGACTTTTGGATTGATTCCAACTTTTGGCGATGGTGAACAATGCTGCTATGAACATTGGTGTACATATATCGGTTTGTGTCCTTGTTTTCAGATCTGATGGGTATATACCCAGCAGTGGTATTGCTGGGTCATATGGCAAATCTATGGATAATTTTTTGAGAAACTGCCAAACTGTCCCCCAGAATGGTTGGATCCTTCTGCATTCCCACCAGCAATGGATGAGTGTTCCCCTTTCTTCACATCCTCTCCAGCATTTGTATTCTACTGTTTTTTTCATGGCTGCCAATCTTATGGGAGTAAGATGGTATCTCATTGTAGTTTTGATTTGCATTTCCCTGATAGCTAGGGATTTGGAGCATTTTTTCATGTGCTTTTTAGCCATTTGTATTTCTTCTTTGGAGAAGTGTCTGTTTAAATCTTTTTCCCATTTTTTAAATGGGTTGTTTATCTTTTTGTTTTTGAGATATATGAGTTCTTTATATATGCAAGTTATAAGTCTCTTATCAGATATATAGTTGCCAAATATTTTCTCCCATTGTGTGGGTTCCCTTTTTACTTTCTTGACAAACTCCTTTGAGGTGCAGAAGGCTTTAATTTTGAGGTAGTCCCATTTATCTATTTGTTCTTTTGCTGCTCGTGCTTTTGGTGTTATATTCATGAAGCCATTTCCTATTACAAGGTCCTGTAGATGTTTCCCTACACTGCTTTCTAAGGTCTTTATGGTCTTG
Source organism: Dasypus novemcinctus (assembly GCF_030445035.2). Classification (NCBI taxonomy): domain Eukaryota; kingdom Metazoa; phylum Chordata; class Mammalia; order Cingulata; family Dasypodidae; genus Dasypus; species Dasypus novemcinctus. The sequence goes on from NC_080704.1 coordinate 39,585,358, forward strand.
GCTCTTATATTTAGAGCTCTTATCTTGAGTTGATCTTTGTATAACGTGTGAGATGGTAATCCTCTTTCATTCTTCTACATATGGCTATCCAGTTCTCCAGGCACCATTTGTTGAATAGGCCATTCTCTCCCAGTTGAGAGGGTTTGGTGGCTTTATCGAATATTATATGGCTATATACATGAGGTTCTATATCTGAACTTTCAATTCGATTCCATTGGTCTGTGTGTCTCTCCTTATGCCAGTACCATGCTGTTTTCACTACTGTAGCTTTGTAGTATGTTTTGAAGTCAGGAAGTGTGATTCCTCCTATTTCGTTTTTCTTTTTCAATATGTCTTTGGCTATTCGGGGCCTCTTTTTATTCCAAATAAATTTCATAATTAGTTTTTCTAGTTCCTTAAAGAAGGCTGTGTTGATTTTTATTGGGATTGCATTGAATGTGTAGATCAGTTTTGGTAGGATAGACATCTTAATAATATTCAGTCTTCCTATCCATGAACAGGGAATATTCTTCCATTTATTTAGGTCTTCTTTGATTTCCTTGAACAATCTTGTATAGTTCTCGATGTATAAGTTTTTTACCTCTTTAGTTAAATTTATTCCTAAGTATTTGATTTTTTTATTTACTATTGTGAATGGTATTTGTTTCTTGATTTCCTCCTGATGTTGCTCATTATTGGTGTACAGAAATGCTACTGATTTTTGCGCATTGATCTTATAACCTGCGACTTTGGTAAACTCATTTATGAGTTCTAGGAGCTTTGTTGAAGATCTCTCAGGGTTTTCTATATATAGGATCATGTCATCTGCAAATAATGAAATTTTGACTTCTTCCCTTCCAATTTGAATGCCTTTTATATCTGGTTCTTGTCTCAGTGCTCGAGCAAGTACTTCCAAGACAATGTTAAATAGGAGCGGAGACAATGGGCATCCTTGTCTTGTTCCTGTGTTTAGAGGGAAGGATTTCAGGATTTCGCCATTGTAAACAATGTTGGCTTTTGGTTTTTCATATATACTCTTTATCATGTTCAAAAAGTTTCCTTGTATTCCGATCTTTTGGAGTGTTTTTATCAGGAAGGGGTGCTGTATTTTGTCAAATGCCTTTTCTGCATCTATAGATATAATCATGTGTTTTTTTCTCTCAATCTGTTTATATGGTGTATTACATTGATTGATTTTCTTATGTTGAAACATCCTTGCATACCTGGGATAAATCCCACTTGGTCATGGTGTATAATTTGTTTAATGTGTTGTTGAATACGATTAGCAAGTATTTTGTTAAGTATTTTTGCGTCTAGGTTCATTAGAGAAATTGGTCTGTAATTTTCCTTTCTTGTGGTGTCTTTGTTTGGCTTTGGTACTAGGGTAATGTTGGCATCATAGAAGGAATTAGGCAGTGTTCCTTCTGTTTCGATTTTTTGGAATAGTTTCAACAGGATTGGTGTTAGTTCTTTCCAGAATGTTTTGTAGAATTCACCTGTGAAGCCATCTGGCCCTGGGCTCTTCTTAGTTGGGAGATTTTTAATGACTGATTCTATCTCTTTGCTTGTGATTGGTTTGTTAAGATCATCAATTTCTTCTTTCGTCAGTATGGGCTGCTTATGTGTTTCTAGGAATTTGTCCATTTCCTCTAAATTGTCATTTTTGTTGGAATATAGTATTTCAAAGTATCCTCTTATGATAGTCTTTATTTCTGTGGGGTCAGTGGTGATATCACCTTTCTCATTTCTTATTTTGTGTATTTGCATCTTTTCTCTTTTTTTCTTTGTTAGTCTCGCTAAAGGTTTGTCAATTTTGTTGATCTTCTCAAAAAACCAGCTCTTGGTCTTGTTTATTTTTTCAAGTGCTTTCTTATTTTCTATTTCATTTAGTTCTGCTCTTATCTTTGTTATTTCCTTCCTTCTTCTTCCTGTTGGGTTACTTTGTTGTTGTTTTTCTAATTCCGTCAAAAGTGCAGTTAGTTCTCCAATTTTTGCTCTTTCTTCTTTTTTGATATATGAATTTATGGCTATAAATTTCCCTCTCAGTACCGCTTTTGCTGCATCCCATAAATTTTGGTATGTTGTGTTATCATTATCATTTGTTTCAAGGTAGTCATTGATTTCTTTTGAGATTTCCTGTTTGACCCACTGTTTTTCTAAGAGTGTGCTGTTTAATTTCCAAATTGTCGTGTGCAGTCTGGGTCTCTGTCCCTTGCAAATTTCCAGCTTCACTCCACTGTGGTCAGAGATATTGTTTTGTATGATTTCGATCTTTCTGAATTCATTCAGCCTTTCTCTGTGGCCTAGCATATGGTCAATCTTGGAGAATGTTCCATGTGCGCTTGAGAAAAATGTATATCCTGCTGTGCTTGGGTGTAATGATCTATATATGTCTATTAGATCCAGCTCTTCTAATATACTGTTCAAATGTTTTGTTTCTTTAGTGATTCTCTTTTGAGATGTTCTGTCCAGAGTTGATAGTGGTGTATTAAAATCCCCCACTATAATTGTAGATGCATCTATTCTTTCACTTAGTTTTTCCAGCGTTTGCCTCACATATTTAGAGGCGCCCTTGTTAGGAGCATAAATATTTATGATTGTTCGATCTTCTTGACAGATTGTCCCTTTCACTAAAATATAGTATCCTTCTTTGTCTCTCACAATTGTTTCGCATTTAAAGTCTATTTTGTCTGATATTAATATAGCTACTCCTGCCTTTTTTTGGTTGTTGTTTGCTTGTATGATTGTTTTCCAGCCATTCACTTTCAACCTCCATGAGTCTCTGGGTCTAAGATGTGTCTCTTGTAGACAGCATATAGATGGGTCGTATTTCCTTATCCAGTGTCCCAGTCTGAATCTTTTGATAGGTGAGTTTAGTCCATTGACATTCAGTGTTATTACGTTTAGAGAGTTATTTATGGTAGCCATATTTTGGTTGGATTTGTGTTTGTTATATTTTGTTTGTATTATTTTATTTTCCCCTTCTATTTTTGTCTTTCTTGTTGCTTTTACACTCTCCTCCATCTCTGACTGTCCTGTTTTTTCCTTTCTTCCTGCAGAACTCCCTTAAGAATTTCTTGAAGGGGAGGTTTCTTGTTGATATACTCTTTCAGTTTCTGTTTATCTGTGAATATTTTGAACTCTCCATCATTTTTGAATGCTAGTTTAGCTGGATAGAGTATTCTTGGTTGGAGATTTTTTTCCTTTAGTACCTTGACTATATCATACCACTGCCTTCTTGCCGCCATCGTTTCAGATGAGAAATCAGCACTTAATCTTATGGAGTTTCCCTTGCATGTGATGGTTTTCTTTTCTCTTGCTGCTTTTAGAATTTTTTCTTTGTCTTGAGCATTGGATAATTTGACAAGTATATGTCTTGGGGTGGGCCTGTTAGGGTTTATGACCAGTGGAGTGCGCTGTGCTTCTTGGATATGTACATCTGTCTCTTTCAGTAGATTTGGGAAGTTTTCATTCATTATTTCCTGCAACACTCCTTCTGACCCCTTTCCCTTCTCTTCTCCTTCTGGAATGCCTATAATACGTATGTGTGAGCGTTTTGCGTTATCATTCAGGTCCCTAAGTCCTATCTGGATTTTTTCTACCTTTTTATTGACCACTTCTACTATCTGTTTGATTTCCAATGCACTGTCTTCCACATCACTAATTCTCTGCTCTGCCTCTTCTAGTCTGCTGATATTTGCTGCAAGTGTATTTTTGATTTCTTGAATTGTGGTGTTCATTTCCATCATATCTGTTATTTTTTTGCGCATGTCTGCAATTTCCCCTCCAAGTGTTGTCTTCACGCTGTTAACCTCTTTCATTACTTCATCAAATTTGTCGGTGATAAATGTTCTGAGATCTTTCATTGCTTGTGCAAAGTCCTGCCCCCCTTCCTGATTTTCAGTTTGTTGATTGGATTCAGCCATGTTTTCCTGATTACTGGTTTGCTTTGTAGATTTTTGTTGCTGTCTTGTCAACATTTTTTCTTGACGGGTTTAATCAGTTCCTTAGCTTCTTTGTCTAGTCTTGGAGATTAATTAGCTGTTGTTTTTGCGTAAGTGTTATATCTTCTCTTTGTCACTTTGTTCTTCTTATTCCAATTTCTTATTGCTAGTTAAGCTCACTTTAAAGGAAAGTATTAGTGCTGGGGAAAGTCAATTGTGTAAGGAAGGAAAACGTGTGAAGTAGTATTGGTGATATATGTTTACAAAGCAACAATATGAGTTCTGGGAGGATGGAGGTTAGATCATGTAAATTGTGTAGAGTTATAGTAGTAGGAAAGTACCTATAATGAGGTAGACGACTGAATATGGGAGGAATGTGGTACGTACTAAGAGGCTATTGTTTTCGTGAGAGAGGGAAAGAGAAAAGAAAGGTAATAGTTTCAGGGACGAATACCAGATGGAAAACTAAACAAAGGTATTAGAAATTAAGAGTTAGACACTTTGTGGATCAAAGAAAGGGAGATGGAATATAGGAGAGATAGCAGATGGTGGAGGATATCAAGTTGTAGGGGAAAGGGGATAGTGTAGATAGGCTAAATCTATTCACAGAGAAATTAGGCAGTGGAGGGTGAGGAAACCCAGCAAATGTGAGGTATTTCCTGTAGGACCTATTGTATTGTTAAGGTAAAATAGTATAAGAAGAATATTGGGGACAAGAAAGAGAGGATTGAAAAAAAAAAAGAACAACAACAACAACAAAAAATAAAAAATAAAAAAAAATAAAAAAAATAAAAAAAACAAAGAACAGAAACCCCGCCGCCAGGCTCGGCTGGGCTCAGCTGGGCTCAGGTCCCCTGCCCGCCGCCCGCCGCGGCTCGGCTGGGCTCAGCTGAGCTCGGCTTTCCCGCCCGCCGCCCGGCGCTGCGTGGCTGGGCTTGGCACCCCGCCCGCTGCGGCTCAGCCGGGCTCGGCCGGACTCGGCCGGACTCGGCTTCCCCGCCCACCGCCCGCCGCCGCGGCACAGCGCGGCTCGGCTCTCCCGCCCGCCGCCCGCCGCGGCACGGCTAGGCTTGGCTCCCCCGCCCGCCGCCCGCCGCCCGCCGCGGCACGGCTAGGCTCGGCTGGGCTTGTCTCCTTCGCCTGCCGCCCGCCGCGGCACAGCGCGGCTCGGCTCTCCCGCCCGCCACCCGCCGCGGTGCTAGCTGCCTTGGCTCCGCCTACCCAAGGAGGGAGTCCTCCACACGTAGCTGGGATCTCCGTGTATATTTCACAGATGGATCCTCTCTGTTACCTTCCCTCCAAATCGATGTCCAGACACCTCCGGACCAGGAAAAATCCCGAGACAGCCGGTCCCAAAGAGTCTCAGACGCCTCCCAGCCAATTCCCCCCAGGAGCTAGTAACCGGGAAGTTCACTCAGCCGCCATCTTGACTCCCCCTCCTGAAAAGTCCCAAATTATATCTTATAAACCAGTCCTTTCTGTTACCTTCCCACCAAATCGATGTCCAGACACTTCCTGCCCTGAAAAAATCCTGAAAAAGCCTGGTCCCGGAGAAACTCCAGCGGTGCCCAGCTGCCTTTTCCCAGGAGAGACGGCAAGGCAAGCTCACTCAGCCAGCATCTTGCCGGAACTATTTATTTCTTCTTTAATTTCATTCAGAAATAATTTGTAGTTTCCCTTGCAAAAATGCTTAACATCCTGGTTAAATTCATTCCTAGATATTATATACTTTTTTTGCTATTGTAAATGGAATTGTTCTTTATTTCCACTATGGATTATATATTGATGTTGCGTAGAAACATCAGTGATTTTTGGTGTTCATCTCATACTCTGCCACTTTGCTGAATTAATTTATTTGCTCTAGTATTAGCTTTCTTGCAAATTCTTCAGGATTTTCTAACTATAGGATCATGTCAACTATGAATAGGGATAGTTTTTTTAACAAATCAATTTATTGATAAATATTAATAAAGCATAAATCCATCCAAAGTGTACACTCAGTGGTATCTGGTACAATCACATAGTTGTGCATTCCTCACTTCAATAATTTTTAGAGCTTTTTCATTATTCCAATAATGATATTAAAAACAAAAAACAGATAAACAAATGAAAAATTCGTCACCTCTCAAACACTCTATGCTTCCCCTGCTGTGCATAGCTGCTATTCTGTTTCCATCTCTCTAGTTTATTTGTGTTTATATTTTGTAAAAATAGTCACATATGCAATGTTGCCCATATATGTATTCACATGAGGTTTCACTGTTACACAGCTCCATGTTACATTTCTTAGCTTTCCTTCTTGTAACATAAATGGCTTTAGACTTTCCATTTTAAACAGTTATGCCCATATAATAACTCTTCTGATTACAAACACTCTTATGTGCTTTCACCATTTCCATGCATTTCCAAATTTTAAAAACACCTTTTTACCAATTATGCACAAATTAAAACTCAGTTTTCCATTCTCTACCCTAGTTCTATTTTCTGGTGACCTATATTCTAATTATTAACTTCATGAGTTTTCACAATATGTTTAGTTCATAACAGCACAATCATACAGTATTTTTCCTTTGTAACTGGCTTGTTTCAGTCAACATAATGTCCTCCAGGTTCATCCATGTTGTCATATACTTCACAAGTTCATTTCTTCTAACAGCTGCATAATATTGCATCATTTGTATACACCAAAATTTGTTTATCCATTCATTGGTTGATAGACACCTGGGTTGTTTCCATCTCTTGGCAATTGTGAATAACGCTGCTATGAACATTGTCGTGGAGATGTCTGTTCATTTCTTTGCTCTCAGTTCTTCTGGATGTATAGCCAGGAGTAGTTTTTCCAGATCACATGGTAAGTCTATATTCAACTTACTTATGAACTGCCAAACAGTCCTCCACTGTGGCTATATTCCCACCAACAGTGAATAAGTGTTCCTATCTCTCCACATCCTTCGCAACACTTGTACTTTTCTGACTTTTTAATAGTGGTCATTCTAATAGGTGTGCCATGATATCTCACTGTAGTTTTGATTTGCATTTCCCTAATTGTTACTGATATTGAACAATTTTCCGTGTGGTATTCTTTGTTTTGTTTTGTTTTTGCCATTTTTATTTCTTCTTTGGACAATTGTCTAGTCAAGTTTTGCCTATTTTAAAATTGTGTTGCTTGTCTTTTTATCTTTGGGTTGTAGTATCTCTTTATATATCATGGATATTAAACTCATATGGGATATGTGATTTCAAATATTTTCTCCCATTCGAAAGGCTGCCTTTTCAATGTTTTGACAAAGTCCTTTGATGTGCAAAAGGGTTGAATTTTGAGGTGGTCCCATTTCTATATGTTTTTCTTTCCTTGTTTGGGTGTAAAGTTTACGAAACTACTGTCTGCTATGAGATCTTGAAGATGTTTTCCTACATTTCTTCTAGGAGTTTTATGGTTGTCGATTTTAAATTTAGATCCTTGATTCATTTTGAGTTAATTTTTGTATAAGATGTGAAATAGGGTTCCTCTTCCTTTCTTTGGGATTTGGATATCCAGTTGCCTCAGCACCATTTTTTGAATAGACTGTAATGGCACAGCTGGGAGGGCTTGACAGCCCTGTAAAAAAAATTCCTAGACTGTTGATATGAGGGTCTATTTCTGAGTTCTTGATTTGGTTCCATTGGTCAATAAATCTGTCTTTATGTCCTTACCGTGCTGTTTTTACCACTGTAGCTAAGTGATATGCTTTAAAGTTAGAAAGTGAGAGTCTTCCAACTTTGTTCTTCTTAAGATATTTTTGGCTATATGGGACCCCTTACCCTTCCAAATACTTTTGATAATTTGCATTTCCATTTCTGCAAAAAAATACTGTAAGGGATTTTATTGGTATTGCATTGAATCTGTGAATCAATTTTTGTAGAATTGACTCTTATCGTAATTAGTCTTCATGTTCATGAAGATTGAATGGTCTTCCATTTACTTAAAACTTCTTCAGTTTCTTTTAGCAATGTTTTGAAGTTTTCTGAATACAGTGTTTCTCTGTGTACTTGGTTAAGTTTATTCCCAAATATTTGCTTCTTTTATCTGCCATTATAAATAGAATTTAAATTTCTGACTTCCTCCTTAGATTGCTTACAGTAGTATATACATTTTCACATATTAATCTTGTATGTCACCACTTTGCAGAAATTGTCTATTATAGGAGATTTGTTGTGGAGTTTTCAGGATTTTCTAGATATAGGATCATATCATTAGTGAAGAGTGGAAGTTTTACTTCTTTCTTTCCTGTTTGGGTGCCTTTTATTTCATTATCTAGCCTAATTGCCTTGACTAGAACTTCTAGCCCAATATTGAATAACAGTGATGACAGCGGGGATCCTTATCTTGTTCTAACTTTCTCGGTGGGAAGGCTTTCAGTGATTCATTGTTGAGTTCAATGTTAGCTGTAGGTTTTTCATATATGCACTTTATCATATTAGGAAAGCATCCTTCTATTCCTACTTTTGCAGTGTTTTTAATTTTAAAAAATGGATGCTGTATTTTGTCAAATGCTTTTTCTGCATCAATCAAGAGGATCATGTGATTTTTATTCTTCAATTTATCAATGTGGTTTATTACACTGATTAATTTTCTTATGTTGGACCATTCTTGCATACTTGGGATAAATCCCAGTTGATCATGGCATATAATTCTTTTAATGTGCTTTTGAATTCAGTTAACAAGAATTTTGTTGAGGACTTTTGCATCTATATTCATGGAATATATTGATCTGTAATATTCTTTTCTCTTGGTGTCTTTATCTGGTTTTGATATTAGGGTGATGTTGGCTTCATAGAATGAGATTGGTAGCATTTTTTTCCAGTTCGATTATTTGTAAGAGCTTCAGCAATATTGGTATTCAGTGGTCTTTGACTAATTGATAGAATCACCTGTGAAGCCATCTGGTTCTGGGCTTTTCATCTGTTGGAGGTTTTTCATGTCTGTTTCAATCTCTTTACTTGTGATTGGTTTGTTGGAGTCTTCTATTTTTTTCTAGGGTCAGTGTAGGTTTGTGTATTTCTAGGAATATGTTTGCCTCATCTACATTCTCTAGTTTTTTGTACCCTCTTATGATCTTAAGGCACCCAGGTTAGGCACATAAATATTTCTTATATTTATTTCTTCATGGTGAATTTCCCCTTTTATTAATATATAATGACCTTTTTCATCCATTCTAACAGTTTTACATTCAATATCTATGTTGTCTGATATTAATATCACTACTTCAGCTCTTTTTTGGTTGGTGTTGCATGGAATATCTTTTTCCAACTTTTCACTTTCAACCTGGTTGTGTCCTCATACCTGAGGTGAGTTTTTTGTAGACAGCATAGAGATGGCTCATGTATTTTTATCCATTCTATCAGTTGATGTCTTCTGATTGGGGAGTTCAAGTCATTAACATCAATGTTATTACTGTAAAGGCATTATTTACTTCACCCATCTTGCCCTTTGACATTCTGTTGTCATATCATTCTATTGTCTGTTTTTTTTTACCTTTTAATTTATCCTTCCTAATAGTCTCATTTCTACACTCTTCTCCAAGTCTCTTGCTCTTGTTCAATTTTCCTTTCAAGCTGCAGCACTCCCTTTAGTATCTCTTGTGATTCTGGTATTTTGGTAACATATTCTCTCAGTTTTTGTCTGTGAAGAATTTAAAACCACCCTCATTTTTGAAGGATAGTTTTGCTAGATACAGAATTCTTGGCTGGCAGTTATGCTCTTTCAGTATCTTAAATGCATCATGCCACTGTCTTCTCACCTCCATGGCTTCTGATATGAGGTTGACACAATCTTACTGAGATTTCCTTATGTGTGATGCTTTGATTTTCTATTGCTCCTTTCAGAATCCTCTCTTTATCTCTGATATTCATCATGCTGAATAGTAGGTGTCACAGAGTAAGTCTATTCAGATGTATTCTGTTTGGAATACATTGTCCTTCTTGGATATTGATAGTTATGTCTTTCATAAGTTTTGGGAAGTTTTGGTCATTATTTCCTCATATATTCTTTCTGCTCCTTTTTCACTCTCTTCTTCTGGGACACAGATAACATATATGTTTGTGAGTTTCACATTGTCATTCAAATCCCTGAGACCCTGTTCCATTTCTCCATCCTTTTATCTTTCTATTCTCCTGTCTTTTCCAGTTATCCAGTTTAGATTATCTGTCCTTGAAATCACTAATTCTGTCTTTCAGCAATTCAAATCTGCTTTTATGTGCCTCTAATGTAGTTTTTAATCAATTTTATTAATACATATTAGTAAAGAATACAAATGATCCAAGGTGTATAATCAATGATATTTGGTGTAATTATATAGGTGTGCATTCATCACTTCAATCCTTTTTAGAGCATTTTCATTATTTCAATATTACTACTAATAATAAAACAGACAAACAAGAAAATTACCCCCCTCTCAATCTCTCTATGCTTCCCCCTCTCTACATAACTGCTGTTTCTGGCTATTCTATCTAAAATGTATAATCAATGGCTCTTAGTGTAAACACAATGTTGTGCATTCAACAACTTAAAAATTTTAGAACAATTTCATTACTCCAAAAAGAAAGACTTCAAATCCCTTAGCATTCTTTCTTCAGTCCTATACAACTAATCTCCTTTTATTTTTTATGAATTGATTTATATTTACTTTTTATATAAATGGAATCATACAATAGATTCTATAGTACTCTGTATCTGTTCTCCTTCACTTAGTATAATGGGTTTTTTTTTTTTTGGTCTGATATTAATGTTGTGCTGTATTAACTTACATTTGTTCAACTTCAAGGAAAATGGTCTTATATATTCAATTCTATCCATATTCACATTTCACATTATATATTTATATTTCATATAATATATTTAGTTCATAGTAAGGCAATCATAGAGTATTTGTCCTTTCATGTCTAACTTGCTTCGCTCAACATAATGTCCTCCAGTTTCATCTTTGATGTCATCTACTTTATGACTTAATTTCTTCTTTCCACAACATAATATTCCAGCATGTGTATATTACACAATCTGTTTATACATTAATCAGTTGATGGACACCTGGGTTGTTTTCCAACTTTTGGCTATTGTGAGTAATGCTGCTATAAAAATCAGTGTGCAGATATCTGTTCATGTCACTGCTCTCAGAACTTCTGTGTATATGCCTAGCAATGGTATTGCCAGTTCCCATGGCAAGTTTATATTCATCTTCCTTAGGAACTGCCAAACAGTCCTTCACACTGGCTGTACCATTCTACATTCCCACCAACAGTGAATGGGTGTACCTAACTCTCCACATCCTCTCCTCCTCCTCCAACATTTCCAGTTTTCCAACTTTTTAATAGTGGTCAATCTAATACATGTGAAATGACATCTCATTGTAATTTTGAATTGCATTTCCCTAATCTCTAGTGATGTTAAACATTTTTCATGTGTTTTTTTGCCATTTGAATTTCTTCTTTACAGTTGACTTTTCAAGTATTTTGCCCATTTTTTAGTCTGATATTTGTCTTTTTATTGTTAAATTGTATGATCTCTTTATAGATCATGGACATTAAACCCTTACCAGATACATGATTGCTAAATATTTTCTCCCATCGAGTTGACTGCCTTTCCACCCTTTTGACAAAATCCTTTGAGTTCCAAAAGTGTTTAATTTTGAGGAGGTCCCATTTATCTATTTTCCTTTTGTTTCTCATGCTTTGAACATAGGGTTTAAGAAACTGTCACCTACTATAAGGTCTTGAAGATGCATTCCTGCATTTTCTTCTAGGAGTTTTATGGTTGTTTTTTTATATATATATATTTAACTCCTTGATCCATTTTGAGTTAATTTTTGTATAAATTGTGAGGTAGGGGTCCTCTTTCTTTCTTTTGGATATGGCTATCCAGTTCTTCCATGACCATTTGTTGAATAGATGGTTCTGATGCATCTGGATGGGATTAACAGCCTTGCCAAAAATTGCTTGACTGTAGATGTGAAGGTCAATTTCTTAGTTCTCAGTTCAGCTCCATTGATTAATCTGTCTGTCTCATGCCAGTACCATGCTGTTTTTACCACTGTAGCTAAGTAATATGCTTTAAAGTCAGGTTCCAACTTCGCTCTTTTTAAGGCATTTGTTGCTATTCAAGGTTCCTTATCCTTCCAAAATAAATTCAATTCCTGGCTTTTGGATTTCTGCAAAACAGGCTGTTGGGATATTCATTGGGATTGCATTGAATTTACAAATCAGTTTGGGTAGAATTGACATTTTAGCAGTTTGATATTGTTTATGAATTCTAAACATAGATATTGGATTATGTTTGTGAACTGGTCTGTTCCTCGGGTCGTATTAGATTGTATTGGAGTCAGAGGTTTCACTTTTACTTGATTGAGTTGTGATTAGGGCTCTGATTGGACCACATCATTGGGACTAAAACTCAAACTAAATGGCAGAAGAGTTAGTTGGAGTTTTGGATGCTGGAACTCTGAGAAGTAAAAACACAGAGAAGCAGATGTGTGAGGAAAGAGAGAAGGCTACAATAGACACAGTGGAGGCCCTGGGAAGAGAAATAAGCCATTTGCCTGATAGTTTACAGCTGGCCTTGTAGAGAGAGCAGAGCAGCTGAGCCTGGGGAGAAACAAGCCATGGGAGAGAGAAAAGACTTATCCCAGCCTAGAGCTAAGATTGGAAGAAGCTGGAACCATGGAGCCTTAAAAGGAAGAGGAAGGCTCAACCCTTGCAAACATCAACAGCCATCTTCTCTAATATGTCATAACAGACTTTGGTAAGGGAAGTAACTTATGCTTTATGGCCTGGTAACTGTAAACTTCTACCCCAAATAAATACCCTTTATAAAACCCAACACATTTCTGGTACTTTACATCAGCACCCCTTTGGCTGACTAAAACAGACATCTTAGTGATATTTTGGCTTCCATTCCATGAACCCAGAATTTCTATTTATTTAAGTCTTCTTGAGTTTCTTTTAGCAATGTTTTGTAGATTTCGGAATACAGGTCATTTATGTCCTAAGTTCAATTTATTCATAAATATTTGATTGTTTTAGTCACTGTTATAAATGGGATTTTTTTTTCTGATTTCCTCCTCGGATTGCACACCACTAGTGTATAAAAATGATACTGATGGGAAACGGACTTTGGCCCAGTGGTTAGGGCATCCGTCTACCATATGGGAGGTCCGAGGTTCAAACCCCGGGCCTCCTTGACCCATGTGGAGCTGGCCATATGCAGTGCTGATGCGCGCAAGGAGTGCCGTGCCACGCAAGGGTGTCCCCCGCGTGGGGGAGCCCCACGCGCAAGGAGTGCGCCCGTGAGGAGAGCCGCCCAGCGTGAAAAGAAAGTGCAGCCTGCCCAGGAATGGCGCCGCCCACACTTCCCCTGCCGCTGACGACAACAGAAGCGGACAAAGAAACAAGATGCAACAAATAGACACCAAGAACAGACAACCAGGGGAGGGGGGGAAATTAAATAAATAAATAAATCTTTAAAAAAAAAAATGATACTGATTTTGCATGTTAACATTGTATCCTGCCACTTTGCTGAACTCATTTATTAATTCTAGTAGTTTTTTTGTGGATTTCTCAGGATTTCCTAGATATAGGATCATGTCATTAGCAAAGAGTGAAAGTTTTACTTCTTCCTTTCCCTTTGGGTGACTATTAATTTCCTTCTCTAGCCTAATTGCTCTAGCTAGAACTTCTAGCACAATATTGCATTGTAATGGTGACAGTGGGCATCCTTGTTTATTTTCTTTCATCTCAGCAGGAAAGCTTTCAGTCTTTCCCCATTGAGTACAATGCTGGCTGAAGGTTTGTCATATGTGCACTTTACCATACTGAGATATCTTCCTCCTATTTCTATCTTTTGGAGTGTTCTTTATCAAGAAAGGATGCTGTATTTTGTCAAATGCCTTTTCTGCATCCATCAAGAAGATCATATGATTTTTCTTCCTCAATTTATCAATGTGGTTTATTACACTAATTGATTTTCTTGTGTTGAATCACCTTTGCATACCTGGGATAAAACCCACTTGATCATGATGTTTAATTCTTTTAATATGCTTTTGGATTCTGTTTGTAAGTATGTTGTTGAGGATTTTTGAGTCTATATTCATTAAAGATATTGGACTGTGATTTTCTTTTTTCATTGTATCTTTATCTGGTTTTGGTATTAGGGTAATGGCTTCACAGAATGAGTTTGGTAGCCTTCTTCCTTGTTCAATTATTTTGGAAGAGCTTAAGCAAGATCAGTATTTGTTCATTGAATGATAATGGGTAGAATTCACCTGTGAATTCCTGTAAGATCAGGAACAATACAAAGATTTCTGTTTCCTCCACTACTGTTCAATACTGTACTGGTAGATCTTGTCAAAGCAATTAGGCAAGGAGCAATATTAAAAGACACACAGGAACAAAAAAATTAAAGACACACAAAATGGAAGGAAGAATTAAAACTATTCCTAATGGGTTCTTGGAAGATGGTTTTTAGAGTAAGCAGGCAGGGCTCAACTGTCTTACAAAAACAATGGAGAAAGGGCAAAAAAAGATGTCTGAAGGACCTGCCTTGGAGGTCAGCAGACCAGGATAGCGCAGTGAAACCTGCAGGAGACAGGGGACAGAGAGATGAAGAACCCAAAACAACAAATGTGAATTACTAAATCCACACTGCAGTCAGGAAGGGCTCCCATCCTCACCCTTAAGACACTAAACATGGATAAAATGCCTGGCTCACTGAAACCTATTGAGAGGGGAACAAATGTCTTACTCCCTATCAGCTATTACAAGGGAAGAGGAGGGTGAGACAGGGGACTTCTCTTCTGTGATTCTGGACAGCATAGCCTGCTTTGAATCCTCTCTCTGGCAAGATCAGATGCATGGGAAAGCAGAGGTTGAAAGAAATACCTCTGCAGAAAGGTTTGCAGATGATCACCTTATGCTGGCTGACCAGGAAGTTGTAAGGAGAAATATTACTTTTAGGACTCTCTTTAACCACCCCTGGGAGAAAATCTGCACCCCTTTTGTGAGTCCCTGGTCTGAATTTGATAATTTAAGCTGGGCATTTTAAAGAATTAGAATAAATTGAAGCAAAAACCAAAGAAGAGTTGTGAAAATAAAAACTAGGCAAGAGAAAAAGTTGACCATCAGAGAAAAACAACAATGTATTCAGATGCCTAAACATCAGCAAAAACTTGCAAGTTATACTAGGAAACAGGAAGATATGGCCCAGTCAAAGGAACAAACCAAGTATCCTGAGGTTTGGACTCAGCTGAGAGCAACCAGGCATAGGGCTTTTCTCTTTCCAGGTCTCCTCTAGCAGTCTCAGGTGTTTCACATTGTTCCCAAGTTCAACTGCAAGCCACTGGGCATATGGCTTGTTTCTTCCCGGGCTTCAGTTCTTTGAGCCTCTTAGGGTCTTTTCTCCTCTTGGAGCTGCTCCATAGCCCCAGTCTCTTGGGGGTTTTGTGCTTAAGCAAACCTTTAGTCTTCTCTCAGATGGCAGGGTCAAAAATGGTGGCTTCCGCGCTGTGCCGCGGCGGGCGGCGGGGAAGGGAGCCGAGCCCAGCCGAGCTGCGGCGGGCGGCGGGCGGGAGAGCCGAGCCGCGCTGTGCCGCGGCGGGCAGCGGGCAAGGGAGCCGAGCCCAGCCGAGCCTAGCCGCGCCGCGGCGGGCGGCGGGCGGGGAAGCCGAGCCGGGCCGAGCCCAGCTGAGTCGCGGAGGGCGAGGGGGCCGAGCCCAGCCGAGCTCAGTCGAGCCCAGCCGCGCTGCGGAGGGCGGCGAGCGGGAGAGCCGAGTCGCGCTGCGCCGCGGAGGGTGGCGGGCAGGGAAGCCGAGCCCAGCCGGGCCTAGCCGAGCCCAGCCGAGCCGCGGCGGGCGAGGGAGCCGAGCCCAGACGAGCTCGGCCAAGCACAGCCACGCCGCGCCGGGCGGGAGAGCTGAGCCACGCTGCGCTGCGGCGGGCGGCGGGCGGGAAAGCCGAGCCCAGCCGAGCCCAGCCGAGCCGCAACGGGCGGGGGACCTGAGCCCAGCCGAGCCTAGCGAAGCCCAGGCAAGCCCAGCCGAGCTGCGGAGGGCAGGGGACCAGAGCCCAGCCGAGCCCAGCCGAGCCTGGCGGCGGGGTTTCTGTTCTTTGTTTTTTGTTTTTTTTTATTTTTTATTTTATTTTATTTTTGTTGTTGTTGTTGTTGTTTTTTAATCCTCTCTTTCCTGTCCCCAATATTCTTCTTATACTATTTTATCTTAACAATACAATAGGTCCTACAGGAAATACCTCACATTTGCTGGGTTTCCTCACCCTCCACTGCCTCATTTTTCTGTGAAGAGATTTAGCCTATCTACACTATCCCCTTTCCCCTACAACTTGATATCCTCCACCATCTGCTATCTCTCCTATATTCCATCTCCCTTTCTTTGATCCACAAAGTATCTAACTCTTAATTTCTAATACCTTTGTTTAGTTTTCCATCTGGTATTCGTCCCTGAAACTATTACCTTTCTTTTCTCTTTCCCTCTCTCACGGAAACAATAGCCTCTTAGTACGTACCACATTCCTCCCATATTCAGTCGTCTACCTCATTATAGGTACTTTCCTACTACTATAACTCTACACAATTTACATGATCTAACCTCCATCCTCCCAGAACTCATATTGTTGCTTTGTTGACATATATCACCAATACTACTTCACACTTTTTCCTCCCTTACACAATTGCCTTTCCCCAGCATTAATACTTTCCTTTAAAGTGAGCTTAACTAGCAATAAGAAATTGGAATAAGAAGAACAAAGTGACAAAGAGAAGATATAACGCTTACGCAAAAACAACAGCTAATTAATCTCCAAGACTAGACAAAGAAGCTAAGGAACTGATTAAACCCGTCAAGAAAAAATGTTGACAAGACAGCAACAAAAATCTACAAACCAAACCAGTAATCAGGAAAACATGGCTGAATCCAATCAGGAAGGGGGGCAGGACTTCGCACAAGCAATGAAAGATCTCAGATCATTTATCACCGACAAATTTGATGAAGTAATGAAAGAGGTTAACAGCGTGAAGACAACACTTGGAGGGGAAATTGCAGACATGCGCAAAAAAATAACAGATATGATGGAAATGAACACCACAATTCAAGAAATCAAAAATACACTTGCAGCAAATATCAGCAGACTAGAAGAGGCAGAGCAGAGAATTAGTGATGTGGAAGACAGTGCATTGGAAATCAAACAGATAGTAGAAGTGGTCAATAAAAAGGTAGAAAAAATCCAGATAGGACTTAGGGACCTGAATGATAACGCAAAACGCTCAAACATACGTATTATAGGCATTCCAGAAGGAGAAGAGAAGGGAAAGGGGTCAGAAGGAGTGTTGCAGGAAATAATGAATGAAAACTTCCCAAATCTACTGAAAGAGACAGATGTACATATCCAAGAAGCACAGCGCACTCCACTGGTCATAAACCCCAACAGGCCCACCCCAAGACATATACTTGTCAAATTATCCAATGCTCAAGACAAAGAAAAAATTCTAAAAGCAGCAAGAGAAAAGAAAACCATCACATGCAAGGGAAACTCCATAAGATTAAGTGCTGATTTCTCATCTGAAACGATGGCGGCAAGAAGGCAGTGGTATGATATAGTCAAGGTACTAAAGGAAAAAAATCTCCAACCAAGAATACTCTATCCAGCTAAACTAGCATTCAAAAATGATGGAGAGTTCAAAATATTCACAGATAAACAGAAACTGAAAGAGTATATCAACAAGAAACCTCCCCTTCAAGAAATTCTTAAGGGACTTCTGCAGGAAGAAAGGAAAAAACAGGACAGTCAGAGATGGAGGAGAGTGTAAAAGCAACAAGAAAGACAAAAATAGAAGGGGAAAATAAAATAATACAAACAAAATATAACAAACACAAATCCAACCAAAATATGGCTACCATAAATAACTCTCTAAACGTAATAACACTGAATGTCAATGGACTAAACTCACCTATCAAAAGATTCAGACTGGGACACTGGATAAGGAAATACGACCCATCTATATGCTGTCTACAAGAGACACATCTTAGACACAGAGACTCATGGAGGTTGAAAGTGAATGGCTGGAAAACAATCATACAAGCAAACAACAACCAAAAAAAGGCAGGAGTAGCTATATTAATATCAGACAAAATAGACTTTAAATGCGAAACAATTGTGAGAGACAAAGAAGGATACTATATTTTAGTGAAAGGACAATCTGTCAAGAAGATCGAACAATCATAAATATTTATGCTCCTAACAAGGGCGCCTCTAAATATGTGAGGCAAACGCTGGAAAAACTAAGTGAAAGAATAGATGCATCTACAATTATAGTGGGGGATTTTAATACACCACTATCAACTCTGGACAGAACATCTCAAAAGAGAATCACTAAAGAAACAAAACATTTGAACAGTATATTAGAAGAGCTGGATCTAATAGACATATATAGATCATTACACCCAAACACAGCAGGATATACATTTTTCTCAAGCGCACATGGAACATTCTCCAAGATTGACCATATGCTAGGCCACAAAGAAAGGCTGAATGAATTCAGAAAGATCGAAATCATACAAAACAATATCTCTGACCACAGTGGAGTGAAGCTGGAAATTTGCAAGGGACAGAGACCCAGACTGCACACGACAATTTGGAAATTAAACAGCACACTCTTAGAAAAACAGTGGGTCAAACAGGAAATCTCAAAAGAAATCAATGACTACCTTGAAACAAATGATAATGATAACACAACATACCAAAATTTATGGGATGCAGCAAAAGCGGTACTGAGAGGGAAGTTTATAGCCATAAATTCATATATCAAAAAAGAAGAAAGAGCAAAAATTGGAGAACTAACTGCACTTTTGACGGAATTAGAAAAACAACAACAAAGTAACCCAACAGGAAGAAGAAGGAAGGAAATAACAAAGATAAGAGCAGAACTAAATGAAATAGAAAATAAGAAAGCACTTGAAAAAATAAACAAGACCAAGAGCTGGTTTTTTGAGAAGATCAACAAAATTGACAAACCTTTAGCGAGACTAACAAAGAAAAAAAGAGAAAAGATGCAAATACACAAAATAAGAAATGAGAAAGGTGATATCACCACTGACCCCACAGAAATAAAGACTATCATAAGAGGATACTTTGAAATACTATATTCCAACAAAAATGACAATTTAGAGGAAATGGACAAATTCCTAGAAACACATAAGCAGCCCATACTGACGAAAGAAGAAATTGATGATCTTAACAAACCAATCACAAGCAAAGAGATAGAATCAGTCATTAAAAATCTCCCAACTAAGAAGAGCCCAGGGCCAGATGGCTTCACAGGTGAATTCTACAAAACATTCCGGAAAGAACTAACACCAATCCTGTTGAAACTATTCCAAAAAATCGAAACAGAAGGAACACTGCCTAATTCCTTCTATGATGCCAACATTACCCTAGTACCAAAGCCAAACAAAGACACCACAAGAAAGGAAAATTACAGACCAATTTCTCTAATGAACCTAGACACGAAAATACTTAACAAAATACTTGCTAATCGTATTCAACAACACATTAAACAAATTATACACCATGACCAAGTGGGATTTATTCCAGGTATGCAAAGATGGTTCAACATAAGAAAATCAATCAATGTAATACACCATATAAACAGATTGAGAGAAAAAAAACACATGATTATATCTATAGATGCAGAAAAGGCATTTGACAAAATACAGCACCCCTTCCTGATAAAAACACTCCAAAAGATCGGAATACAAGGAAACTTTTTGAACATGATAAAGAGTATATATGAAAAACCGAAAGCCAACATTGTTTATAATGGCGAAATCCTGAAATCCTTCCCTCTAAACTCAGGAACAAGACAAGGATGCCCATTGTCTCCGCTCCTATTTAACATTGTCTTGGAAGTACTTGCTCGAGCACTGAGACAAGAACCAGATATAAAAGGCATTCAAATTGGAAGGGAAGAAGTCAAAATTTCATTATTTGCAGATGACATGATCCTATATATAGAAAACCCTGAGAGATCTACAACAAAGCTACTAGAACTCATAAATGAGTTTAGTAAAGTCGCAGGTTACAAGATCAATTCGCAAAAATCAGTAGCATTTCTATACACCAATAATGAGCAAGATCAGGAGGAAATCAAGAAACAAATACCATTCACAATAGTAAATAATTAAAATCAAATACTTAGGAATAAATTTAACTAAAGAGGTAAAAAACTTATACATCGAGAACTATACAAGATTGTTCAAGGACATCAAAGAAGACCTAAATAAATGGAAGAATATTCCCTGTTCATGGATAGGAAGACTGAATATTATTAAGATGTCTATCCTACCAAAACTGATCTACACATTCAATGCAATCCCAATAAAAATCAACACAGTCTTCTTTAAGGAACTAGAAAAACTAACTATGAAATTTATTTGGAATAGAAAGAGGCCCCGAATAGCCAAAGACATATTGAAAAAGAAAAACGAAATAGGAGGAATCACACTTCCTGACTTCAAAACATACTACAAAGCTACAGTAGTGAAAACAGCATGGTACTGGCATAAGGAGAGACACACAGACCAATGGAATCGAATTGAAAGTTCAGATATAGAACCTCATGTATATAGCCATATAATATTCGATAAAGCCACCAAACCCTCTCAACTGGGAGAGAATGGCCTATTCAACAAATGGTGCCTGGAGAACTGGATAGCCATATGTAGAAGAATGAAAGAGGATTACCATCTCACACCTTATACAAAGATCAACTCAAGATGGATCAAAGACCTAAATATAAGAGCCAAGACCATAAAGACCTTAGAAAGCAGTGTAGGGAAACATCTACAGGACCTTGTAATAGGAAATGGCTTCATGAATATCACACCAAAAGCACGAGCAGCAAAAGAACAAATAGATAAATGGGACTACCTCAAAATTAAAGCCTTCTGCACCTCAAAGGAGTTTGTCAAGAAAGTAAAAAGGGAACCCACACAATGGGAGAAAATATTTGGCAACCATATATGTTCTAAGAGACTTATAACTTGCATATATAAAGAACTCATATATCTTGAAAACAAAAAGATAAACAACCCATTTAAAAAATGGGAAAAAGACTTAAACAGACACTTCTCCAAAGAAGAAATACAAATGGCTAAAAAGCACATGAAAAAATGCTCCAAATCCCTAGCTATCAGGGAAATGCAAATCAAAACTACAATGAGATACCATCTTACTCCCATAAGATTGGCAGCCATGAAAAAAACAGTAGAATACAAATGCTGGAGAGGATGTGAAGAAAGGGGAACACTCATCCATTGCTGGTGGGAATGCAGAAGGATCCAACCATTCTGGAGGACAGTTTGGCAGTTTCTCAAAAAATTATCCATAGATTTGCCATATGACCCAGCAATACCACTGCTGGGTATATACCCATCAGATCTGAAAACAAGGACACAAACCGATATATGTACACCAATGTTCATAGCAGCATTGTTCACTATCGCCAAAAGTTGGAATCAATCCAAATGTCCATCAACAGATGAGTGGATCAATAAAATGTGGTATATACACACAATGGAATACTACTCAGCTGTAAGAACCAATACACTACAATCGCATGTGATAACATGGATGAACCTTGAGAATCTTATGTTGAGTGAAGCAACTCAGGCATTGAAGGACAAATACTATATGACCTCAATGATATGAAATAAGTTAACTGCCTCAGAGAGCTAGAGTCTGGAAAAAGTGGCTTACAGGAAATCGGGGGGTGGAGGAAGGATGTGAGTTAATGTCTGCAGGGGTGGAATCTGTGATGAGCTGGCGGTAAGTATGAGCACAAAGAAGGGACAAAATGGGGGCAAGGGGTTACCTTCGGGTGGGGTTTTCTGGGTTTGAGGGGGGCTGGGGATGGGAAGAGGGGTAATATTGTCCAAGAAATAGGTGAGAGGGAGGGGCAACATACGAATATGGGAGAGTGTCAGAAGTTCGTTGAGAACTAAATGTTGAGTAAAACGTATCAAAGTATAAGTAGGAGGGTTACCTGGTTAGGACGCTCAGGGGGTATGGTCTGATGCGTGACGGACTCCGGAGGGAATAGCTGAAGGCTCATTTTGCCAAGGTGGGTTCTACCATTGGGTGGGGTTGACCCATATCCTGGGGAAGACTAATGCCGTTGAATAGAGAGAACTGTATCTCTCGTGAGAAAGGACGGCTCCCAGGGTATTAGATTGGCAGGCGTTGTGGGCCCTAAGAGGAGGGGAAAATGGATGTGGAATGGATGGAACAAAGGTAAATAAGGGGGAAAAAGAGGAGTTATGTGAGAGTACACGAGGATGAATATAAAACAGATAATATTACACCAAAAACATATAGGGGACGACAGACTAATAATGAAAACCATAAGACAAAACATAGGATAACTAAAAAATTTAGAAAACTGTACAGCCTAAAATATGGACCACATAGTAAGCACAAATGTCACCTTGTTTGAAAACTATAGTGTTGGAATCTGTACATCAGTTTCAGGAAATATGATATGAATAAGTTAAAAGATTATTGCTGTGCAAGGGAAAAGGTTTTATGGTGGATCTGGGGAAATACTGTATATTGTATATATGAATTTCGGTGATCTAAGACTCTTCTGAAGCTGACATTATGTTGGGATTCACTTTACGGGAAGTTTTGGATCACAGAGTGGTTCAACAATGGCAGTGGAGGAATACTGATATGGGATGTTATTGACAGGATATATATGGTTGACAGGGAGTTATACAGGGCATATGCCCAGGGTATATGGTAATGTCTATATATACTCATAGTGGAAACAAAAACAACAGCTGGGGGGGGTACTGGGCTCCTGGCCGGTGGGTCACTGTTGTGGGCCCTGGGAGAGCAGCGGCAATCCTCCCGGTGCAACGGCAAGAACCAGGAAGGAAGGAGGGCCCAACAGTGGGCTTGTGATACTAATGGTTACACTTTTGAGCCTATACACCTGCAATAAGAACAAGGCCTAGAGTAGCATTGTGCCTGGGGGTTTCCTCCTGACAGCCTGCATGTTACTCAAATGTGGCCACTCTCACAGCCAAACTCAGCGTGTATATGCAATGCATTCCCCCCAGCGTGGGACATGACACCCGGGGATGAGCCTCCCTGGCACCGAGGGATCACTACCACATACCGGCTGAAGAAGCAACTAGAAAATGACCTTGAATTAAAGATTCAATGCGGAACAGCAGAATATACCTGTCTACATATAATGACATGACTTCGGGAAGCTGTTTGACCTAATGTAAGGGGGAAATGGAAAGGAGAAATGAGATTATAAGGCTGTGAGTCTCTAAAAAAGAGTCTGGAGGTTTTCAGAAGGAATACCCCTATGTACAACTGAACAGAGTCTAAGAGACAGATAAGGTAGATACAACCCCAGGTATTGGTTCTTTTGAGGGATAAAGAGACCCACGGGTTCTATGGTCATGGCAGAAGGGGTTCACTGCCATGACAGATAGCCCTTCTTTGGAGCTGGTGTTTCTGCATGATGGAATTGGACTCAGAGGGGATCTCTTTTCACAAGACTTGCATGCTACTTTATTGGAATTGTAGTCGGTGCTGGGTTTAAGATATATGTAGGGGATTTGAATCTCTGGACTGATAATATGACACCCAGGCCCAGAGCCTCAACAGACTTCAGCTCCTACACTTTGATTTATTGGACTTACTCCACTCAGCTAACATGGAGTTGAAGAAGGTCAACTACCACAACTTGGAGCCTAGAGTGTCTACAACTGGAAGCGGGAGGAGTGCATCCAGTACCCATATGGAATCTAAGCCCTCACTTGACATAGATGTGCAATGGACACAACCAATCCAATGTCCACAGAGAAAATGTGGAATGGGTGTGGGAACGGTAGCCATGGTGGCTGCTGGGTGTGGGGAACGGGAGGAAGAGATGAGATGTGGAGGCGTTTTCGGGACGTGGAGTTGTCCTGGATAGTGCTTCACGGACAATTACGGGACACTGTAGATCCCCCCAGGGCCCACTGGATGGAACGTGAGAGAGTCTGGGCTATGATGTGGACCATTGACTATGGGGTGCAGTGATGCTCAGAGATGAACTTACCAGGTGCAATGGATGTGTCATGATGATGGGAGAGAGTGTTGCTGTGGGGGGAGTGGAGGGCGGGGGCGGTGGGGTTAAATGGGACCTCATATTTTTCATAATGTAATTTAAAAAAATAAATAAATAAATAATTAAAAAAAAATGGTGGCTTCCTTTTCCTGTCTATGTGTTTCTGTGTCTCCATTTTTTATCAGACCCAGCAAAAGGGCAGAGAATATATATGAGTCATGCTTCATTGGCATAATTCAATCAAAAACCTTAAAGTGATCTTGTCAAGTAATCTAATCAAAGGATCCTTGATTGAATTCAATGCAATTAAAAAGTATCACACAGGAATATATTAGTTTAAAAACATAATCTTTCTCTTTTTGGAATTCATCATATTCAAACTGCCACAGTATCCCACAGGTCTTTTAGGCTCTGTTAACTTTTTTTCTTCATGCTTTCTCTTCTGTTACTCAGACTGAATCATTTCAATTGTCTTATCTTCAAGTTCATTGATTCTTTCTTCTTCCAACTCCAATCTATTTTTGAATCCCTCTAGGAAATTTTAAATTCCACTTTCTGTGGTATTCATCTCTAGCATTTCAATTTGATTCCATTTTACGTTCCATCTCTTTATTGAAATTCTATTTTTGCTCCTCTCTCATTTATCTTATTTCCTTTAGTTTTTTTTTTGAGCATTTTTAATTGTAGTTTTTGAAGATACATAGATCACAAAAAAATGTTATATTAAAAAATATAAGAGGGAAGTGGACTTGGCCCAATGGACAGGGCATCTGCCTACCACATGGGAGGTCTGCAGTTCAAACCCCAGGCCCCCTTGACCCATGTGGAGCTGGCCCACACACAGTGCTGATGCGCACAGGGAGTGCTGTTCCATGCAGGGGTGTCCCCGGCATAGGGAAGTCCCACACACAGGGAGTGCACCCCGTAAGGAGAGCTGCCCAGTGCGAAAGAAAGTGCAGGCTGCCCAAGAATGGCACCACACACACGGAGAGCTGACACAAGTTGATGCAACAAAAGGAAACACAGATTCCCGGTGCCATTGATAAGGATAGAAGCGGTCACAGAAGAGCACACCGCAAATGGACACAGAGAGCAGACAACTGGGGGGGAGGGGCGGGGGAAGAGGAGAGAAATAAATAAAAATCTTAAAAAAATATATATATAAGAGGTTCCCACATACCCCACACCCCCCCACACACTCCTCTCACATCAACAACCTCCTTCATCATTGCAGCACATCCATTGCATTTGATTAATACATCTTGGAGCACCTTTTCCTTTAGCTCTTTGAGCCCATTTGACAAAAATTTTTAAGACTTTTACTGGTGTGTCTGGTCTTCCTCAATGGTGATTACAATGCTTTTCCTTCCTCCTTTGATTGGGTCATAATTTCCATTTCCTTGCATGCCTCATAATCTTTGTTGCATACTGAAAATTTTAATATTTTAAAATTAATGTATTATTTCTGGGATTTTGCCACTGAAGTGTCTGTTCCTTAAGCTTGTATCCAGGTAGTGAAATGAGGGGAGTTTCTTTGAATGCCAGGACTAACAAAATGAAAAGAAAATGCAATAAAATTCTTCCCCATTTGCAAATTGGTCTCTGCAATTGCTCTACTTCAGAGTTGAGCAACCCTCCATTGGGTCTAAAAATAGCCTGAGATAAAAGCATAGGGTCTTCCACATTTTTTTCTGAGTGTGTACCTTGTCCTGAGTATTTGCTCATGGTCTTAGAAATTCCCCCATTTACAAAGACCCAAAAGTTCCATTTTCCCCTAAAAATTAATATTTTCTCCTTCTCCCAGGTGCTATATTGTATGTCTTAAAGCAAGTAATCATTTGCATCAGGCTGCTGCAATTTGATTGCTTTCTAATCATGTTCTAGCTGCCCTGTGGGTACTTCTACATGTTAGGCAAGTTCTGGGATGGTGAGCATGTGATGAGTGTCCTGGTTCAGTGACAGGTTGGTACAAATATACCTATACCCTGGTATGTGCATAAGGGTTACTCTGCTCTCTCCAGAACTATGACCAAGAAGCCCTCCAGGTATGCAGGCCAGCTGCACACTGAGCTGGGGAGTGGTTTAGAGAAAGGCCAGCAATGGTGCCACAAGGTTTACCTACAATTTTAAGTTGATTTGGCACTTGTCAAGTTACTACAACCCTTTAACTATTTTCTGGAGCTCTGAGATAGATGGTTCTGCCTATTTTTGCTTGTGGTTTCAAACTTCTGTGGAACCCTGGAAAGTCTCACTCCACCATTTTAGTGACATCACTCTATCTTTTCCTTAAAAATGCCCTACAAAACTAGGCTGTGCAGGTTTTTAATTAACACTTCTTGATAGACACATTAATACTTCCTGATAGATTCATTAATAGACTAATACTTGAACCTTCAAATTTTTTCTGGTTAGGCTAAGCCATTGCCAAGAAATTATCTTGAATTAACACAATATTCACAGTGTAATCCATAAACGTAATGTGATACTATTTAATGCTTTCTTGAAATGACAAACATTGTTTAAATTTTCATAATTGTTAGAGACATGGAAAGGGAGTTATCCCACTTTTGATAATGTGTGTATATATTTATGGCAGATGTAAAATTGAGTTTAAGAATCCTAAGAGAAAATAGTTTATACGGAAATGTATATGGGGCACTAGTGTTGAAAGGAAGCTTCACTTAAAAGATCTACTAAAGAAAAATAACTGCCCCCATTTGTTATTTTTCCTAGATGATGTTCATGTAAAATTTTTATCATCAATTAGAAAATTCACTGGAGGTAAAATTGCCCAATTAGCCAAAAGTATTTGATCCAAATTACAGATATTCCAAAAAATCTATAATAAGAAGGTCATTTTCCCTATCAAATTCTTTCAACATTATGTTTTAAATATTGAAATACAACATGTTCGTGTCTCGTGATTACGTGTACTTTAGCAAAAAGTGGTGAAAAATTCTTTTCAATTGTACCCAGGCTTATTTAACAGATTATCATGGAGAAAATATCTTGATTGATGAAGTGGTCTTCTTTAGAGACTTTCATACTTCATTTGTGGTTTTACAAATTTTATCTACACTTTTCTTCCAAACCTTATTATATTAATTTTAGTGTCAGCATTTTTTCCATTATTAACTCCACATTTTCTGAGTTACAGATTTAACTTGAGAAGCATCTTTGATTGAGAATTTCCAACTCAATTATTTCAATATGTTTATCTTAATTTAATAAATACTTTATTACAAATTAAAAATAACAAAGAATGCAAAAAAAAGATGATTTATCATCCTTATAAGCATGCAATGAGAAATTTTTTTTGTAATTGTTAGTAAATGATGTGAAATCTTATATTTATTTTAATATCTACAGTATTCATCAGAGGATACAATTCTGTATTGAGCATTCCTGTCATTTTTTCACATTACTATACTGTATGCTTAATATTACCATAATGGTATATTGTTATGAAACAGCTAATGATTCAATAATTTGGTGTAACAAATTACTCCAAATTCAGTGGAGTAAATAAATATATTGATCTTACCCACTTGTCTGTATTTCAGTTGTGGATGACTGATCTCAACTGGTTTATTTGGTTCTGCTTCAAGCTGCAGGTAGACTTGAGCTTAGCTCCAGATAGTGGGTTGAATCAGATCTGTTCCATGTGACTTTTAACCTCTGACAATAACTACAAAGTGCCTGAGATTTTATTCTACTTGTGTTTTGATTGTCTGGGTTACTGAAACAAATAACATCAAATTAGCTAAGACATCATCAAAGCGATCCTTTCTTCCCAAGGACTGTGGAGTCCTGAGGCTGACTGCCAGCAATTCTTGTTCTTTAGCTTTCACACAAAAGCCTATGGCAGCATTCCATGGTCTGTTACTTCTCTTATAGGTTCTGTTAATTTTGAGCTTCTTAGTTCCTGTACTTCAGTCTGTTTATACAGGACTCCAGAAACAAGATTAAGACCCATCCTGATTGGGCTTGGCCACTCCTCAATGGAAGTGACTTCATAAAAATGTCCTACCTACAATGGGTTCTACCCATAAGAATGTATTATGTTTAAGAACATGTTTTTTTGGGGGTACTTACAGCTTCAAACCACAACTTGTAAGGTAGCAAGTTATGATCTCACTGATATGAAATAATTAGAACAAGGAAACCCATAGATAAGTTTTGACAATGGATGGTGCTGATGATAGCAGAACACTGTGAACAAAATTAACAGCACTGAATTATATATGTGAATGTGGTTGAAAGGGGAAATTTTAGGTTGTATAAATGTTACTAGAATAATTTTTTTTTAAATCCATGGAACTACACAACACAGTGAACCTTAAGGTAAAATTATAAATGTAATTTTTATAAATGTATAATTATAAAAGGTGCTTTCGTCAATTGTAACAAATATATCACACCAAAGCAAGGTGTTAAGAGGGTGCAGTTTATTAGGGCTATTTAGTATGTATTTCTCTCATACTTAATTAGTTAGCATTTAGTATAGTGTACCTCAATCCCAACAAGTAAGAAGTTCATGTTCTGTCTATATTTTTAAGTTCCATCGTGGATTGGACTATTCTGTTTCATTCCCCTCATGAATGAGCTGGAGGAGGTGAGATTTAGGAGTCTATGCATGCTTGATGCAGACAGGGCCTGGAGGATAAGGAAAGAATTCCAAGAATAATCTGCCATCTAGCACATAATACCCTCAGCTTCCATGCTAGTACAAAGCTGGATTCCATACCTTCATCTTTTCAGTATGTGACTATGTATATATTACTTTGTACTCTTTGGTCCAGCCAACTAGAGCTGCCATCCAGGCAGGTGGGCAGAAAACTTGGCCAGGCTAGGAAAGTAATTTTTAAACATCTTCATTTAAGAAATGTATAATTAATGTCTATATAGTTTTAAAATCGAAAATATAGAAAAAGGTGGAAAAGAGGTAATATCACTTATAATGTTACCTTCTAGAAATAAGCACTGTTAATATATTAGAGTTTAGCCTTCCAGACTTTTTTCTATGTATTTCTATATAAATTGGTATGCTTGAACATATGGAAATAAATACATATATGTTTATATACACAGATGTTGATAAAGATAAATATAGACTCTATTAACAAAATACCATAATACCATATGCATTATGCTTAGTACCTATATTTTACAACCAAAAATATATCATGAGATTCTTTTTTTTTTGCAATTATACTATTCTGATAATTTTGTATTCAATAGGAATTTTCCATAATAAAAGTTTAAAAAATATCATAGTTGATATAATTCCTTTGACTACAGCATAATCTACAGAACATTATCTAGTATTTTTTCTTTATTTTCTTTTAAATATTACATTAAAAAAATAGGAGGTCCCCATATACCCCCATCCCACCCACCACACCCCTCCCACATCAACAACCTCTTCCATCATTGCGGCACATCCACTGCACCTGGTGAATACATTCTGGAGCACTGCTGCACCACATGGACAGTGGTCCACATTGTAGTCCACACTCTCCCCCAGTCCACCCAGTGGGCTATGGCAGGACACACAACATCCAGCATCCATCCCTGTAGCACCACCCAGGACAACTCTAAATCCTGAAAATGTCCCCACACCATATCTCTTCTCCCTTCTCCCTACCATCAGGAGACACCGTGGCTACCCTCTCCACATCACTATTACAATTTCTTCCCTAACTAATCACAATAGTTCCCTAGCAGAACACCAGTAAGTCTACTCTACTCCATACTCTATTCCTCCATCCTGTGGACCCCGGAAAGGTTATGTCCAGTCCCCCTCTACATCAAGAGGGGTCTTAGATGCCACATGGATGATGGATGCAATTCTCCTGCTTATAGCTGTAGGCACTCTTGGCTCCCTGGTGTGGTGGTTGACCCTCTTCATCTCCCTGTCAGTGGGCCAGGATAAGTCCAACAAACCATAACGTAGGAACTGCAAGTCAGCTGAGGCCCACGGCCTGGCCATCACATGGACAGTTCAGAGATTCAGGTCTCCTGAGTATACACCAACCCAAATGCCAACCACAGGTCCAGTAAAAGTATCAGAAGAGGCATGTGTAGAGAGGTCATATCTGAGTCCAACTCCATCACATTCAGCAACACAAACTCCAAAGTAGGGCCAAATATCATCATGTTTTAAATGGTTGCTTAGAGAATATAGCACAATTTATTTAACCAATGTGTTTATAATTCTAGCTTCTGCAAAAACCAAACCTCCAAAGTTGAGTAGTTTAATTCAATAAAACTTTATTTGTTGCTCATGTTTCTTGTTAAAAGAAGGTTTTTTCATTTGATAACCCAGGTTCCTTCCACCTTGTAACTCCGCTCTCATTTAGAGCCTGTGGTCTGCTGCATTCATCTGACAGCTGAGGAAAGAGCACAAGGGATCTTTATTGGAATGTTTTTATGCACCATGCCTGGAGGCAGCATTCATCATTTCAATTTTTAGCTAAACTCTTTTCACAATGGAAGCGGGAGATACTATCTTTGAGAGAGCTAGCCATCTCTGCCATAAGGTTATACACATTTTGTCTCTAAACTAAATACCACCTTGAAAAAATTCTCAACTTATCCTATTATTTTAAATTTTTTATTTGTACTTGTTCTCAAATATTGTTATTATGAAAGCTTTGACCATGACATCTTCATTGTATTGCTCTTTTTATTAATAAAAGTAATTCCAGTAGATGCATAATTTTTATGAGAATGTTTTAGTTTGAAAGCAGATACTGTAAAATGGGTTGGCTTTAATAGTGTAAATTTATTAGCTCACAAGCTTACAGTTTTGAGGTCTTGAAAATGACTAAATCAAGGCATCATTAAGATGAAGCTTTCTCCCTAAAGAGCAACAGCTCATGATCATGGACTCCTCTGTTACATGGCAAGACACATGGTTGCATTTGCCAGTCTCTCCCATTTCTTCTGGTCATTGCTTTCATCTCCTTGCTTCCACAGCATTCTTTCTCTGTATTCATCACATTTAAAAAGGACTCCAGTAAGAAGATTAAGATCCACCCTGGGACATACCTTAACTGAATTAATCTCATGAAAACCTACTTAAAATAGGTTTATACCAATGGGAATGGATTAGCTTTAAGAACATGATTTTCTGAGGAACACACAGTTTCAAACCACCTCAGAGATGTTGTAGGTTTACAGAACAGTCATGCATAAAATACAGGATTCTCATGTACCAACCTTTTATTAACACCTTGCATTGTTATGGTACATTTGTTACAATTGATGAAAACATGTTTTTATAATTGCACTATTAACTGAAGTACATGGTTTAACTTAGAGTTCACTGTGCTGTGTAGTTCCATGCATTTTTTAAAAATAATTTTACTAACATTTATACAACCTAAAATTTCTCCTTTCAACATCATTCAAATATATAATTCAGTGTTTGTAATTATGCTTGCAATGTTATGCTACCATCACCACCATCCATTGCCAAAACTAATCTGTGAGTTTTCTTGTTCTAATTACTCCATATCAGTGAGGTCATACAATATTTATCCCTTTGTGTCTGGCTTATTTCATTTAACATGATGTTTTCTGTGCTCAACCATGTTGTCAAATGTATAGGAACTTCGTTCCTTTTTTACAGCAGACTGATATTCCATTATGTGTATATCCATTTTGTTTATCCATTCATCAGTTGATGGGCACCTGTAGGTTGCTTCCACCTTTTGCTATTATGAATAATGCCTCAATGAACATCTGTGTGCAAATATCTATTCCAGCCCTTGCTTTCAATTCTTTGGGGTATATATCTAGAAGTGGGATTGTGGGATCATTTGGTAATTCTGTATTTAACTTTCTGCAGGAAGTTGTATTGGCCTTGTAAAAGCAATATGAGGTGAGGCATGTAGGAGAAGTCAGTTAAAGAATTTTAGAAATATACCTTTCTCCCTCTATTAAAATTGTACATATCACTTACTTAGCATGGAGATTCAGGAAGTATTTAAAATATGAATGGGTCATTAGGTAAGTGGAACATCAACTCCACAACATGGACTTGAGTGTGATTTTGACTTTTATGCTTCAACTCTTGAAAACATTTGCTAGGGATTTTAATCTCCACATATCATCAGAATTTATCTCTTATATGTTGGTACAAAATCCATTTCTGACTTGGTGAACAGGAAGAAAATAAAGCAGTTATTTTGCTGCTTCGGTAAATGACTGAACTTCATCCCTCTAATGTTGAGCACACATGGAAGCTTGTGGGATTCCTCCCCTAAGCAGAATCAATGATTGGGGAAAAAAGGATCTTAAAGCCTGGACAGCAGCAAAAGGTTGCTGTAGCAGTTTGGTGTTATTTAGGTATTGGATTATGTTTGTAAACTGGCCTGTTTGCATATTAGATTGCATTGGATTCAGAGGTTTCACTTTTACTTGATTAAATTATGATTGGACCATGGCAGTAGGACGTTGAGTCCCCTCCCCCTTGATGCGTGGAGATTCAAAGAGGAAAGAACATGACAGAGGAGGCAGTTGTTGAGTTTTGATCCTGGAATCCTGCAAAGTAAGAACACAAAGAAGCAGATTATGTGAGGAAAGAGAGAAGGCTCCATTAGACACTGCAGAGGCCCCTGGGAAGAGAGATGAAGCATTCATCTGACAGTTGGTCTTGTGGAGAGAACAGAGCAGCTGAGCCAGGAAAGAAACAAGCCTGGGAGAGAGACGTGACTTATCCCAGCCTGTGGCTGAAATTGGAAGAAGCTGGGACCACGGAGTCTTGGGAGGAGGAGGAAGACTGAACCCTCGCAGACATCACAAGCCATCTTGCATCAACACATGACAAAAGACCCTGGGTGAGAATGTACCTCTTATGTTACCTTGAGTTGGACTCTTTAGGGCCTTATGATTATAAGCTTCTACTCCAAATAAATACCCTTTATAAACCCAACAGCGTTCTGGTACTTTGCATTAGCATCCTTTTGTCTGACTAATACAGTTGTCAATTTCATAATGGCAACATTCTGACAGCAGATAGCACAGCCTGTCTCCTGAAACTGCACATCTACCCATCTGACATTGTGTTACATTTTTACAGTTCAGTCCTTTCATTCTTGCTTCCTGTTTACCTTCATAGGCACTTAAAGATTTTGCAAAAAAGTGTTCATATAAAATACAATAGTTTTGTAAAATATACATCAATTTTAAAACTTGTTTACATTTTTGCTCCCCCCCCAAAACAAGAAGAAGACACAGCTCCACTAGAAAGGTTTATTTTAATCTTTTCTTATGGGCAACAAGGAATAAAGTATCTTTTCCTGGTTCACGGGTACATTGTTTTTCTCTCAGCTTTCCTTGACAACTGAGGTCTGAGGGAGATAAAAGTCCCTGAGGAATGGTGACAAAATGAAAACATCTGTAGCATTCTCATGAGGGTCTCCCTGTAGGGCTATTTCTTTTGTTTCTTTTCACTCTCTAGGCAGAGGCACATGAACACGTTTTTTGCCTTTCTTTACAACCTCTCACATGTTCGTGAATCTTTGCTTCTATCCATGTTTCTGAAGAAAGGCGAATAACTTTTTGCTGCCTGTCTGATTGTACGACATGTGCCAGGAAAGCAAAGCAATATGAAGAGGAAACTGCTGCCAAGCTGCAACTACTGGAAATCAAATTTCCTGACGTTTCTTTGTTGTTACAGTGAATTTGGTTGTAATTTACAGTGCTGCAGGCTCTTTTCTATGTTCTAGATAGAACATTTGAAACTTTCATCTTCCAGAGTAATGTCACATGGTTTTTTTTTTCTTTTTTTTTTATTGACTTTGTAATAATATTACATTAAAAATATATATGTGAGGTCCCATTCAACCCCACCCCCCCACCCCACCTCTCCCCCCCCCAGCAACACTCGTTCCCATCACCATGACACATCCATTGGATTTGGTAAGTACATCTTTGGGCACCTCTGCACCTCATAGTCAATGGTCCACATCATGGCCCATACTCTCCCCCATTCCATCCAGTGGGCCCTGTGAGGATTTACAATGTCCGGTGATTGCCTCTGAAGCACCATCCAGGGCAGCTCCAAGTCACATGGTTTTAGAGGCATGAGTTAATTCAGATGAGTTGACTGATGAAAAGATTATCAAATGAGGGCAGTTGTTCAACATGCACAGGAATTGTGCTAAGTGCTGCCCATGCACTGGATAATTTAACCTTCACACAGTCCTGAGAGATGTATGGATACTCATTCTCATGTAACAAATGTACAAACCAAAGGTCAGAGATGTTATGAAATGCATCCAAGGTCACATAGCTAGTGAGTTTGGTGGTTACAATTTGAACCCAAGGGATATCACTCAAGAGGCTGCATTCTTGACCTCATGCCGACAGTCTCTAGAGTGCAAGGACCACATACATCATTTTACAGACTGTCATAGACCTTGTCACAGGACTTTAGTGCAAGGTGAACTGAGTGTTTACTAAGTGAACTCATTCTTTCTTCAGACAGACATTTATTATGATAACTCTGTGATAGGCCCTGCTGTAGGCACAGGGGATATAGCCAGGAACAAGACAAAGACCCTGTGGTCATTGAGATGATATTCTTAAGGATGGATGAAAAAACGATGGTAAGTCCCCCAGTTTACCTGGTACCTTCACTGGCACACTAGTGATCCGTTTTCATGAATCAATGAGTGATTTGAACACTCCAAATTCAGGCTGCAAGAATCAGTGCTTCTTTTTTAAAACCAAGTTTATTTACAAACAATGCATATCCACCAAATATATATGTCCCCTCCCCTGCATCTCTTGGTTACCTATCATCTACTTTCTGTTTCTGAGAATTTGCTATTTCTAAACATTTCTTAGAAGTAGCATCATGCAGGATTTGTCCTTGTCTTGATTGTTTCACTGACCATAATGTGTTCAAATTTCTTCCATATTGCAGCATGTCTCATACCATCATTCTTTCTTGTCGCTGAATGATATTCCATTGTGTGTATGTTCCACATTTTGTTTATCCATTCATTTGCTGATGGACACGTGAGTTGTTTCCACCTTTGAGCTATTATGAATAATCCTGCTATGAACATTTGTGTACAAGTATGTGTTTGTGATCCTGTTTTCACTTTCTTTGGGTATACACTTAGAAGTGGAATTGCCATGTGATATTGTAATTCTATATTTAACTTTTTGAAGAACTGCCAGATTGCTTTTCACAGAGGTTGCACCATTTTACATTCTCACCAACAATGCACTAGAGCTCCAATGTTTCTGCATCCTCCTCAACACTTATTTATGTTTTCTCAATAAGAGCTATTCTTATGGGTGTTGAGGAGTATCTCATTGTGGTTTTGGTTTGTATTTCCCTAATGGCTAATGATGTTGAACACTTTTTCATATACTTATTGGTCATTTGTATATTTTTAGAAGAAATGTCTATTCAAATCATTTGTATATTTTTTAATTGGGTTGTTTGTATTTTTGTTGTTGCATTGACAAGTTCTGTATACATTTTAGATTAAGTCTTTATCTGTTATATGGTTTGTAACTATTTTCTCCCATTCTATCCATTGTTTCTTCACTGTCTTAATAATGTCCTTTGACTCACAAAAGTTTTTAATTTTTATGAGGTCGAATTTATCTATTTTTTCCATTGGTGCTCCTGCTTTTGGTGTCAAACAACAATCAGTGGTTTGATCATTAATTTTCATTGTCATTGTGAAAAGAACTGTGTTTTATTCATATAGGAGTCTCCATACTGAGCATAGCAACCTTAAAATCAAACTATGGGTGGCTCCTCAACAATTGTTTATAGAATGACTTATGAACATTATATATGCTAAATTATGTTTATAAAAAGAAGATGATAATTTGCCCTTGTGAGTAACAGGCACTATGCCTGATTCTTAATACTAGGCCAGGTGTTTTTTGAGTAAGTCTACTTTGGGCCTTATTCATGAGCTTGGTGTTTCAAAGCAGTGCAGTGTGAACAAATATTGAAGTAAGAGAGGTGCCCAAACACATTTTATGAAATAAAAATGCTCCAGTTTTAATTTCTACGTGGGGAAGAAAACAATATCCCTGTTTTAGCTTGCCATAGGGATGTCAATGAAATTACCAGAAATGGGCTGGCTTTTATAATGGGAAATTTATTAGGGTAAAAGCTTACAGTTCCAAAGCTGCAAAAATACCTGAATCAAGGCATCATCAGAGATGCTTTCTCACCAAAGTCAGCTACTGATGATCCTGGTGTCCTGCCATGTGGCAAGGCAAGATGGCAGTGATCTCTGCCAAGGTCCCTGCCTTCTCCACTATAATCTACCAGAGCTCCACTGTGGGTGATCAGGAATTCCAGCCTCCTCTCTCAGACTTGACTGCTCTACTTACTCCCTGAGTTCATCTCTGATGATCAAGCATATGATAGCTCACTGAGCTGCTTCATGGGCCCTGCACCTTGGGGACCTGCTCTGCTGATTCCAAAATCCGGGTCCTCTCTCAGCCTCTTTGGGGCCTCTCGGTCTTCTTGTTGTCCTCTCTCTCACATGGCAGGGTCACAATCAGAGTTACCTTTTTCATATCTTCTTTCTCAGTGTGTCTCCATTTATATAAGGCTCCAATAAGAGGGTGGAGATCCAACCTGAGCCATGCCCCACTGATGTAGTCCAATCAAAAGCAATCTAATCAAATGAGTTAGTTAATATCCCTTAACCAAACGTAATATAATTGAAGAGCCTCACAGCCATAGGAATGGGATTAGTTCAAAAACGTAATCTTTTGGGGGGATTTACTGAATTCAAACTTTCACAATCCCTGAATGCTAGGTTTTGCTTATATTACCATTTGTGAGTAGAGCCTTTTCTGTCCAGAATCTCATTCTTCATTTCTCTGGAACACTTACTCATTAAAAGTTATTAATCTTTTATTTATTGACCATGAAGCCCTCCCTCCGACCAGAAAGAAATGCATTTCAATTGTTTCTATTTTCTATTTTAGATGTTTTGAAAGTCAATATTGTGCTGTTATTTGTTTTTATTATATAGAAAAGACAGTAATTGAGCATTCGAAAAGTTGCTTGCCAGCACAAGTGGGTGCAGGACATGATGTCAGAACTACATTGCCAAGGAAGTTCAGGGGGATAGCATGTGCCCAGGGAAAGGCAGCCTGCTCTACATTCTTCTCACAGCAGGTGCAGTAAGAGGGCAGTAAGGAGTACATGAGAAAAGTCTGTTTTTAGGGATGTAGTCTTTTAGAGCTATAAGGAAACTTGGAGATGGGTATTCCTCAAATTCTGCAGAAGATGACTCTCAAGAAGCTCAACCACTAAGGAGGTAGAACACTTTTCCTTGCCTTCTTATTAATGGAGCAATGGCAGAACTGGAGTCTGGAGAGGCTGAAGCTAGTGGACTGTTCTTTCATTTAATTAATTCACTCTTTCTTCGTGCAATGCGTAGGCCTAGGCGTGTGCAAATTAGCAATCATAGTCCTTGCTCTGAAGGAGTACTGTGTGGATAATGTGACTCCTTTCTTCTGGGTCAAGGAAGTCTCAGGGCTAATAGTAAATAGTGCTGTGGGAGGAGCCACCAACTACCTGGGGGAAGGGGAGGAGGGAGTTCAGGGAAGCCTCAGGAAGGAGATGGCACTGGAGCAAGACAGAAACTATCCTAACAATTAGATGTGCATGGTCTTTACTTCCTTCTGATTCCTCACTGAAAAAAAAATGCAACTTGTTTTACTCAGAACTAAATCGATGTTACAATTTTAATCACTAGGAATCAATGCAATCAAGAGTTTGTCATGGAAAAAATCAAGTGTACCCTCACAGAATCACAGTTGTAGGGTTTCTCAGATCCCTGGGAAGATACTGACTAGAAAGAACATCGAAATCTTTTATTAATGAAACTAAGGGAACTTTGACAAAAAAGCTTCCTACTTTTAGGAAATCTCACACTGTTATCGAAGCACTGAACCTAAAAATGTCAATGATATGAGGCTCTGCTATAAGAGTTTGAAACCTGTAATGATATATGAGAAGCCATTCTTGACTTCTCCCGGGA
Source organism: Dasypus novemcinctus (assembly GCF_030445035.2). Taxonomy (NCBI): domain Eukaryota; kingdom Metazoa; phylum Chordata; class Mammalia; order Cingulata; family Dasypodidae; genus Dasypus; species Dasypus novemcinctus. Next base: position 39,623,493 of record NC_080704.1, read on the forward strand.
CTCTCTGTAATCTCGGCTGTTGCAACTACATTCAGTTCATCACTTCAATATGCTACGCAATACCAGAAGAAGCAATCAGACAGGTTTGGGTAATAGACTGTGTGATTTCTAAAAGACAACACATTCACTATTGACGATCTCTTGACTTAATTATATTCCCTTCATCTTTTAAACTTATATCAGAAGTGATTTCAAGTACAACTTACTCACTATTTTAAAACCATATAAGTTTTCCCAGATCACTCTGTGGGCCAAAGAATTTTTAAGACTTTTCAAAATTTTAATATAGTTAAAAAATGCACAAAATAGATAAAACCAGAACAAGGTCTTTAAATAAATTCATAGTTAAACTTATATTTATGCTTTGTCTCTTAGAAAACCACTGCAGAGTGGACTTACTGATATTCTACTATAAAACTTTTGTGACTACTAATAGAAGAAATTGTATCATTGATGGAGACAAATTGACCACAGTAGTTGCTGAGGGCAGGGAGTAGGAAGAAGAGATGTGATGAGGGGGCATTTTGGGGACTTTGGAGTTGTCCTAAATGATATTGCAGGGTCGGATGCTGGACATTATATATCCTGCCATAACCCACTGAACGTACTGGGGGAGAGTGTGAACTACAGAGTAAGCTATTATCCATGTGGTGCAACAGTGCTCCAAAATGTGTTTGCCGAGTGCGATGAATGTGCCACAATGATGGGGGAGGTTGTTAGTGTGGGAGGGTGGGGTGGGGGAATGGGGGATATACAGGAACCTCTTATGTTTTTTATAACGTAATATTTTTTGTGATGTATGTATCTTAAAAAAATACAATTTACAAAAATAATGGAGGTGGGGGGTGGGGGTGGGTTATATGGGGACCTCTTATGTTTTTTTTTCATGTAACATTCTATGTGATCTAGTAACCTTAATAAAAATTTAAAAAATGAAAACCACTGCAGTTTTAATATAAAAGTATATTTAACTAATATATCTTTTAAAATAATATAGACCCTGCTGTAATTTAAACTGGAAACCTTACTTTCTGTATTCTGAAACAAGTCATAGAAAAGACAATCTGATAGAAAAATAAACCAGAATGCAATTGTATTATTCATCCATAGGGGTGCTGATGCAAAGTACTGGAAATCTGTTGGCTTTTATAAAGGGTATTTATTTGGGGTAGAAGTTTACAGTCACAAGGCACTAAAGATTCCAACTCAAAGTACCATAAGAGGTACTTTTCTCACCCAATGTTATTTGCCACATATTGAAGCAAGATGGTAGGCAATGTCTGCAAGGGTTTAGCCTTCTTTCTTCCTCTTAAGGCTCTGTGGTCCCAGCTTCTTCTGATCTCAGCTGTAAGATGGCATAAACTCATCTGCCAGGGCTTCCCAGCTGCTCTATTCTCTTCAGCTGCAATCAGGTTCATCTCTCTTCCCGGGGCCTCTGCCGTATCTATGAAGCTGTCTCTCTTCTTCTGTGTTCTTCTTCTCTGTGTATCTACTTCACTGTTCATGATTGGGTGTGTGTTTATATATAACACACTAAGGGGATGAAGACTCAACCCTTGTGTCCTAATGTGGTCAAATCAAAGCCCTAATCTTAACATAATTTAATCAATGACATCTGAGCTGAATCTAATACAATGGCCAGAGGAACAGACCAGTTTGCAAACATAATCTCTCTTTTCGGAATTCATAAATAATATCAAACTGCTACAGTAGTGCTATCAGGACTCTATTTGTCTCTAACCTTCAGATCTTTTGCATGTTAAACACAAGCAATAATAAAGGAGAGGCTGTGAGAGGGCTGGGAGAGGCTCTGGGATGCACATTGAGAAATTGCTCCCTCCTCCAAACGCATGACTTTATTTCCATCCCTACCACTCCTGCTGGCATCTCCTTTATACCAAATGGCTCCTAAAATTCAGTGTCTCTTTTGACTTGACTCCAGATTGAAACATCTTTTGTTCTTCAGTAGAACCTACAGTATAAACAAATATTATTTCAAGCCAGAGATTTTGAGATTGTTTCTTTCTAGAACACAAACTAGCCTCTCCTGGCTAATTCAATCATATTCTTTGTATAGGAGACATATCAATGAAACTAACATTCAAGTTAAAAGAATTTTTTTGTATTGGAAACCGAGTTGAGGCTATCAATTTCCTGACTTGATTTCTTCTAATTTTATTGCTTGTTCTTTTTCCTGTCTAACTATGTTAGGTTTTCTAATCATTCACATATCAAGTTTGTCAATCCATAAAGAGATATGGAAAGATTCTGATTTTCCGTGTCTAAGTCACTGCCTTGGATATTAAACAGATTTCAAGTCTCCATGATGACTCCTAGAGCATTATATCTCTGACAGCTTCTCGATAGTCTATGAGAATGTAATCATTGGGCTCATTCCAGGCATTAATGTGACAAAATTGACACTGATTGGCAGACATGTTTGTTTGCAGCTAGAAATAGGGGTATATTGCTTTTCCCATCTGAAAATTTTCCTTAAACTTGAAATACACTAATCAGGAGTATAAAGTCAATTTCCTTGATGCAATATCAAATCCCTTTTTCCAACTGTTTTCTATAAACCAAGTGCAACAAGGTGCATGGCATTTATATGAAAGGGCCATTTTAGCCCAAAGTACTAAAGTGGATTCACTCTCAGAAGTATATAGATAATTGATTATCTGTGCCTGGATGGTGCTTCAGGGGCAATCACTGGACATTGTAAATCCTCCCAGGGCCCACTGGATGGAACGTGGGAGAGTATGGGCTATGATGTGGACCATTGACCATGAGGTTCAGAGATGCCCAGAGATGTACTTACCAAATGCAGTGGATGTGCCATGATGATGGGAGTGAGTGTTGCTGGGGGGGGGGGGGGGGAGTGGTAGGGTGGGGGTGGTGGGGTTGAATGGGACCTCATATTTTTTTAATGTAATATTTTTACAAAATGAATAAAATTTAAAAAAATAAAATAAAATAAACTGCTTTTTGTTCTTTTGTGGTTAGTAATAGATTGTACATTATCTTCTCGATGGTTGTCATTTTTTTTCTCTACCAAAATTTATACTTCTGGTGCCCCAAAATGGCAGAGAGGCTTTTTGCCTACCAGTGTAACTTTAATGATTGTGGCAGTTTGAAATTATTTTATGAATCCCAAAAAGAGAAAGATTATATTTGTGGGCTGGTCCACTCCTGTGGGTTTGTAATCTTTATTCAATTGGACTACCCCAGTGAGGAACGACTCAGGTTGAACCTCCACCCTCTTGCTGGATCTGATAAACAGAGACACATGAGAAAAGAGCTCTGCCATATTTGATTCTGCCATACGATAGAAAGGAGAGGCTTAAACTGCTGAGGCCCCAGGGAGAGATGAGCCATTAGCTTGATAGCTTGCAGCTGAAATAGGGAAGAAAGCAGAGTACTTGAGCCTGAGAGAAGAGGCCTGGTTAGAGACAAGCCCTATGCCTAGTTGCCCTCGGCAGAGCACTGGGACATGGTACAGCCTGGAGAAAAAGGCATAGACAGGCAGAGATCGCCAATCATTTTGGTTCAATATGTGGCAGCTGACTTGGATGAGAAAGGGCATCTTAATAGTGCCTTGAGTTGGATTTTGCATTGCATTAGAACTGTAAACTTTTGCCCCAAATAAATATACTTTATAAAAGCTAACACATTTCTGGTATGGTATTTTGCATTAACACCCCTTTGGAAAACTAAAACAGTGATCTTTTGTGCTGCATAATGGGGCAATTGGAGCAAATAAATTGAGGGATTCAAGATATAATCTGTTCAATGAATGTGCACTATCATTTCTGCCTGGGGTTCTGCTTTAGATTGCTAGGTTGCTGAAAGCAGCAACCATAAACTAGGTTGGTTTAAACAATGAGGATTTATTAGCTTACAGCTTGAAGCTCAGAAAATGTCAAATCAAGTCATCATAAAGGCAATGCTTTTCTCCTGAATACTGGCCAGCAATCCCGGGCTCCTCTGTCATATGGCAAAGCACATGGCAGCATAGGCTGATCTCTCCCTTCTCTTTCAGGTTTCATTGATTGCAGCTTCTTGCTTCTATGTCTTTCTCTCTCTTTCTGTATTCATTCCACTTATAAAGGACTCCAGTAAGAGGATTAAGATCCATACTAAATGAGGTGGATCACACTTTAACTGAAGTAGCCTTATCAAAAGATCCTGTTTAAAATGGGTTTACATCCACAGGAATGGATTAGCTTTAAGAGTATGATTTTCTGTGGTACACAGAGTTCTAAACCATCACAGGTTCCAAGGAAACAATAGGCTCAATATAATTGAATACAATTTAACTCTTTTATATAAAACTCTCCTTCTGGATTCCCTGTCTTGGTTAGTAAAATTTTCTTCCATTCAGGTAAATGCCAGACTCTAAAATAGCCAACATGGAAACTGTGCTCCCTTGCATACACATCAAATCCCCTTCATCACTGAATCTCTACAATATTTTCTGAGATCATGTTTCCTTCTCCATTCCCAATCTCAATTACCTCAAGTTCAAAGCTTCATTTATGACATCTAATGGATCCCTTATCTATGTTTGCATTACCTTGCAACATCTTTCCCAAGAATACTCACCACATGGTACTATAGCTATTTGTTTAAAGGTCAGTGTCCCATGCTGGACTGTAATATTTCAAAGACAGAGCTATCACTTATGTGCCTCATTGTCCACACCTCCTAGGGCAGGGCCTATAAGTAATACTCAATAAATGGATGCTGAATGAAGAGTTTCTTAGTTCCTCTGCTGCCTCTAGTTTCTCCTCATATGCACCTCCAGTCAAACCATGTTGTTAAAATGAGGGGGGTGGGGGGTATTTGGGGACCTCATATTTTTTTAATGTAACATTTAAAAAAAGACAAAAAATAAAAAATTCTTAAATTAGAGCTCCATCTCTGAAACTCTACTGGTCAAAAACAGTCGCTGACACTCTATTGCTTAACAAATAAGGTACAGATTTCTTGGCCTGATATTTAAAAGACTTTTCATTGTGTTTAACTTCCCAAATAACCACTCCAGAAAACCTCTAACAAAACTCAACTACAGTATTTGCTTTTCTCCTTATCATGAAATCTCATCTGTTTTCAGCTCATAATATTTCCTCTACCTCAAGTAGTTTCACTCTTTCACTTCATTTTGAATTTCTATTCATCTTCATGTCCCAGCTTTATATATTCTATAATGCAACCCTCATACATGCAGCAAGCCTTTATGTTGATCCTAACATATCCAAGATGTAATGAATAGCAGAGGGCATACAGAAATAGAAAATGTAATTGTGCTCTAAAGGATATTAATTCTGGTGGGTAGGCAGATGTGCAGACTCTTAGACTATGGGGAAGTGTGTGATTTTGGTATTCTGGGAGCTTAAGGAATATCCACCCAAAAGAGATGAGAGAGAACAGTTTTGAGAAATACACCTTTGGGGGAGTGGTAATATCTGGGTTGAGTTTCAAAAATTAAGTTGAAGTTAGTTTTAAAAAGGAATGGGGTAGGAAGTGGCTGTGGCTCAATCAATTGGGCTCCCGTCTACCATATGGGAGGCCCTGGGTTTATGTCCCCGGGCCTCCTTGTGAAAGCAGGCTCACCCACAAGCACCCCTGAGTGCCACAAGCACCACAGTTAGCTGACTTAGGAAAGTGACACTAAAGAAAAAAAAAGGGAGACAAAGCAAAAAACACAAAAGAGTGCACAGTGAATAGACACAGAGAGCAGACAACAAGCAAGCTACAAGGGGGGAGGGAATTAAATAAAAAATAAAAGCGGACAGAAGAATGCATAGAGTATGGACTCAGCAGACAGCAAGCAAAAAAGCCGCAGGGGGTGAGGGCGAAAAGGAATGGGCTAAGAACATTGTAGACAGAAAGAGCAGGCTGTGGGAAACTTTAAGGACTCTAGAATGGATGGCACAATTGAGGAATTGTGTATAGTTCCCACAACAGTTTGCCAGCCTGAGAACCTCCATAGAATCATGTCTCTACCATCCATGGATATGCTGCTTGTTACCATACATTATAGCTATTAGCATGCATATTGAATCTTCATTATTAAACAAGAAAATGACAATAGTTATTCATTATTTTTTTCCAGTAAATCCTAGTAAAATGCTTTACATTTATTGTGTAATATAGAACATGATTGTTATGTTTATTGAATGGATGAATGACTTTAGATTGGATTGCCCTGAATGTCCATTTCAGGGAAACTGAGCATTTGAACGCTCAATATTTGGTTCATTTGCTTGAATGAAGGCTTTCTAATATGCTATCTTATTTTCAGAATATCTACAAGAGTAAAGCTAGGAAGCTATTTAATTTAAGGGAAAATCATCAAGTTTCTAGTAATCATAATGATATATTCTTCTGACATTATGACACCATATTCCACATGATATTGTCATATACTAGTAAAGCAGGTGCAGATTCCCTGTCTGGAACTAGTGCCCTTGCTCAGGCCACCTACAGCTCCTGTGGACTTTGAACACAAGGCTCATAAAGGCACATGCACAATCTATGTATTTCAAAATTATAAATAATTCTGAGACATTGTTAAATATACTTCAACTGTCACAAGATACCTTCTTAATCACCTGAAAAGAAAGTCTTAAAATTTGAAGTCTCAGGCTGCTTGGAGTTCTGGTTCAAAAGGTAGCAGCACAGGAGAGCATGCCCCTGGGCCCTTTTGGGCTTCCCCACTTCTCCCCCATCCCTTCTTTGTTCCCTCCCACACAGGCAGAGGGTTTTTGCTCATATGGACACCCTCAAGTACAGATTCAGGTTTTATTCACATCTTCCACTTATAGCCTATCCTTGGTCATCCCCAGCCTAGGAATGCACATACCTGAGGCAGGTCTGCACTCAGCATGTTGGGCCAGCAAAAAGCCCACACAGCCCTGGAAGTGGACTCAAGGACATTGGGAAAGGAAACCTGGGGTCATGAGGACCCAGAATTTGTGGTAAAAATGGGGTGCTAGTCATGCCACTGGAAGCCTCATCAGAAAGGCTAGGGCAGGAGACCATGTTGCCTGGCTCCAAAGGCACTGCCTCTGCCTTTGAAGCATCTCCCCTCAAATCCTTTTCCCACCCCATGAAGACAGCACCATCATCATAGATTTTTAGTAGCTTCATATACAATTTTAAGGAAATAAATGTTTCTTCCTCTGGAAAAGCTATAGTCAAGGAAACACATGAAATGAACATATGTAAAGGATCTGGGATACTTAAAATATGTAGCAGAATATATTGAGATTAGCTCAAGGTGAAAATAACGAAAATAGTGATTCTAATCCTGTGAAACTGATTTTATTTGAATATATCAATGAAGAAATAGTGAAATGAAGAACTGTAGGTGAATTGTTAAGAAACTATGACAGCATCTATGGAAAATCACAACCAAAAAACTCGTGTCCTATCATCAGGACAGCTGACAACTTGAATCTGTCTGTCAAAAATATACACAATTTCATGGTGCATTAGAGAGTAATGTGATCTCCATCTGATAAGGTGAAATCCTTTCCTGGTCTGGCTAGCTCATACTATTTTTTTTTCGTTTGGTTCAAAAAGAGTCATAAAAATGGAATCTGTGATTCATTCTACTGAAATATTCCTACAAGTTTATTACAAAGCCCTACTAATTTATGATGCCAGAAAAATTGGTCATCCTTCCCAATGATACCTATAAAATTGTGATTTAAATTTCAAAATACAAGGTAATTAAAGGAGAGCTCATTTTTAGGAGTAATATGACCTAGGAAAAGTTGTGATTTCATGTTTGTGGATGGCAACTGCAATCAGTGAAAAACCCACTGGATTCAGACTGTGATCAATATGGACATTCAGCCTTCATAAGATATATGGCTTTGGGTACTTTATTTAAACTGCATAACTTTGAGAAACAATTTCTCAACATAAAAGCGGGATAATGATATTTATAATGATCTATGAAGACAAATTAGACCACATATGAAAGTGCTTTGAAACATCAATGTGTTGTACAATCATTATGTAATGAGATTAATAGTATTTATTTTAACTTCTTTTCATTGTGATTCTCACATAAGTCATATGTAAAAGTATATGCCTCAATAGATGATTTATTTTTTTTTCAACCCAGTAGCAGTTAATTCCTCAAATTTGAATCAATGCAGAGCTCTGACTCAGTTATTAAAATGACTGCTCTGAATCAAGGTGTCATCTTGCTAGTTGTTTCTTTCATCTTAACAAGCAATTAGGATCAATTATGTCATCATCTATTTGATTGTTTGACTACTGAGACTTTCTGTAACTAACTAATTGCCTCAGCTGTGTTTTTGGTTAATTCTGTCATACTGTATAAACCCCAACCTTGTTTTAATGATTTTTTTCTTTTGACGTTAAAATGTACATGATTGAAATAACAACAAAAAGTAAGCAAAAGGCTTATATTATATTCCACAATGTGTGTGTCCTGAGGAAATAAAAGAGAGATTTTTTATCAGCAAATATATTCCAGATGCATAAATTAATCAAGTGAAGTGGAGGTCGTTCAAAGACAGGGAACAAGGTACTGTTGACAGTAAGAAATCAGGCTCAAGCAAAGTCACAAACCAACCAATGAATTGATTATGGGTAAGGACTAGGTAAAGGATTTGAAGGGGTTAATGAAGAGTCAAAATTGAAAATGAGATATGTGAAACTGACATTAAATACAACTAAATTTTTGTCTTGTAGGACATTCATGATAATTATTGAGTGCGTAAGAGCCTGGCTCCAGTAAAATCTGTGACACAAATAAAGGTTTTTTTTTGGCCTCTGCTGCTTCACTTTCACAAACCCTATATATGTTTGTGCCACTTTTCAAATACCCTGTGCCTTCTATTTTAAGGGTAGCTCGATAACTTAGGCTATCATCTATTGCTCTCTGTCTTCCTACTTTGGGTATGCTTATTTTAATTATTTATTATTAAGCACTTTAAACATACACCATATACTAACAAAATGCACCCATCCCACAGTTCTAAAAACCATAATCCCATAGCCAATCCTGCTCCATCTACTCCCCAATTATTTCCTTTCCCATCCGTAAATTCTTCAATTTGCATCTCTAAAAGACAAACTCTTTTTTAAAAATGACTGCAATACTATTTTTGCACCTAAAATTAAAAGTTTATCTCATCAAATATCGTTATTGTTCAAAAGTACAATTGCCTCATACAGCATATTAATTTTTAAAATTTTGTTTAATAAAGATCTAATTAATTCTTGTGTATTTTAATGGTTGATATGCCTTTCATGCTTTTTTAATCTGTATGTTTCCTCTTGATCTTTTTCACTGACTTTCCCTACCATCTAATAATAAAATAATTGAGTATTTATTAAGTGCCAAGTCCTCTGAGATATTCTACATACATGACTTCTAATCCTCATAAAAGTACATCAGGTTGGGCAATGATACACTCACTCTTTTTTTTCCTAGTTCCTGTCTTTTAAAAAATTAATTAACTAATTTTATTTTTTATTTTAAATGTTACATTAAAAATATATGAGGTCCCCATATACCTCCCACCCCCCTCACCCCACTCCTCCCATAACAACAACCTCCCCATCATCATGGGACACTCACTGCACTTGGTGAATACATCTCTGAGCACTGCTGTAACACATGGTCAATCATCCATTTTATAGTTTACAATCTCCCCCAGTCCACCCAGTGGGCCATGGGAGGACATACAATGTCCAGTAACTGTCCCTGCAGTACCACCCAGGACACCTCCAAGTCCTGAAAATGCCCCCACATCACATCTCTTCTTCCCACTCCCTACCCTCAGCAACTACCATGGCCACTTTCTCCACATCAATGCTACATTTACTTCCATTACTAATCACAATAGTTCCAGAATAGAATATCGTAAGTCCACTCTAATCCATAATGTATTCCTCCATTCTGTGGACCCTGGGATAGTTATGTCCACTCCACCTCTATATCGAGAGGGTGCTTAGATTCCACTTGGATGATGGATGCAATTCTCCTGCTTGCAGTTGCAGGCACTCTTGTCAGTTGGCCCTACTTTGGAGTTTGTGTTTCTGACTGTGATGGGGCTGGACTCCGATGTGATTTTTGTCCACAAGCCTCTCCTGTTACTCTTACCGGACCTGTAGTTGGTGCTGGGGTTTAGTGTATACTCAGGGGACCTGAATCTCTGGACTGTCCACGGTATAGCCAGGCCCTGAGCCTCAACAGACTTGCAATTCCTACCCTCGGGTTTATTGGACTTACCCCAGCCAGCTAACAGAGAAGTGAAGAAGGTCAACCATTACACTCCCTCTTTCTTGCCCAGCCCTGCATTTCAAACATAGGGGTGTCTGACTACAAAGTCTGTATTCTTCCATGATACCACACTCCTTGCAATTTCACTCTAAAGGCACTGAAATGTACCAACACCCATATCCTTACTATAAGCTTGATGCCATTGCCATGCAATTTTCTCTCACAGTCATGCTTTTCTGCAGGCAAAGGAGTTACCTTACGCATTTATTTAGATAAACTAATCCCTGCCAAGGACTTTAATGAGGATTTAGATATGGAGTGATACTTACCAAGGAATGTAATGGATTAATAAATAATACGTCAAGCCAAACTTACTTCATTTCGTACTTTTGGCAGGGTTCATTCTCGGCTACTCTGTTGGATGAGGGGAAGAGCACAGAGAAATGGCATATGAACCTCATTAAGAGATTTTTGTAAAACCTCTCTAAATATCCTTGTGGGAAAGATAGAGAATCAGTGGTTGTATGTCATCTACATTCGAAGAGCAAAGACCAATTAAAAAAAGTTTGAGAGACTAATAGTGAATGTAAAGACAGTGGCAAATATTCAGCCATATCTGAGAAGCTAAAAAGGTAGAACCAACTAGGGTCATATTAGAGTTTCAAAAAGAGATTGTGAATGATATAAGACCCAGACTAAAGTTTCTCATCCATTGCTGTGTGATAGCTGACTTCTAATCACATTCACTGCAGGTACCATTTTCTTAAGACTTCCCTCACTGGTCATGCAGTGGATGAATTAGTCACAGCTTCCTTAGTTGGGTAGAGGAGACACTGAGCAGAGATTTCTCCAAGGGAGAGGGCCTGCCATCTTGTATATGAAGTGGGATAGTAATTTGAAATATCAACATGTTATGTAACATAATATGTAAATAATAACCTATAAAGGCAGTGTAGCATAGTAGACAAAAGAAAAGAACTGGATTGTTGTTATATTAACTGGGTTCCAGTCCTAGCCCTGCCACTCACTAGAGGTGTGACCTTGGACAAGGTACTTAACCTCTCTGCGTCAGTATCCTAATCTGTGAAATGGGGATGATAATACTAGTACCTACCTCATAGAGTTGTGGGAAGGATTCAATGAATTAACACAGGTAAAAGTTCTTAAAACAGTACTAAAGCCTAGTAAGCACTGAATAAATATAGATAATTATTATTTTATCTATGATAAATGGAAAACGGAGATGTTTCTGTTGGGAGACGATTGTCCATGGGTCTCTGGTGTTTCTATACACATCATGTGAGTAGACACACTTGTTCAGGATTATCTTTTCAAGGATATTCTCAGAATTAACTGCCTTGGAAGGTAGAGATAATGTTTCTTAACTGAACAAAGATCAGACAGGCTTATTGATTATTATAATAGATTTGTGTTCCCTGAGCTCAAGGTTTCTCTCCTATAATACAATCTACTGTGTGTATAGGCATCACCTGGTCCTTCTAAACATTGCCCTGTGGGATATGGGACTAAAGGGAATGTCTGCAAATGCTGATACTCTAGCTACTGCTATTGCTATGAGTAATAAATTATACTTTGTCTCTGAACCAGAATCCTCCTGTCTTCTGCTACTCCATGAAATCCATAATAGCTTGTGAGTTGGGTAAAACTCTCAGACCATTCAAATTTTTGCATTTCTAAAAATAGAATCCTATTTTTGCAGGCTCAAGTTTTAATTTCAATAAAAACTTCAGATCAAGTACACTGTAGATAATTTGTCGAACCCTTGATCTGAAGTATTTAAAGTGACTGAAAACATAAAGCAGTTCAGAGTTGAAGTTGAGAAGTCTCTCAAAGCGTTTTCAGTTCAGATTTTAGTCCATTTCTTGATAATTGGGTCTAGTTATTAGAAGTGGTTTTAATCATCTAGGGATAGGAAAGACACTGTCATATGAAATAATATTGGTTGATTCTATTAGTCTGAAATACAGAATTAGAACATGAGGAGAAAAGACCCTTATGCTTTCTATGTCTATAACCTTTATTAGGAAGGTGTATTTATTCTCTCTATCATTATTCAACCATCTTACCATAGACTCACAGATACAGTAGGGCAGACAGTATGAGGCAAAATATGTAGTACAAAAAGTAAGTCAAGTTGGGAAGGAAAAAGTCTAAAAAAGGATTAAGAAAATATGAAATTTATTATAGTATAATGAAAATTTTAAGACTTAAGTGTGTTCTTTGACTTCCTATTAAACCATATTCTTCTATTTAACTTTGACTCTGGCTTTGGTGTCTGAAAGCCTGAAACTCTAAATGCCTGATTCAACATGATTTCTGACACCTGTAAATTTCTGGCTAAATAAAATTCCCATGATTGCAAGAAATTACCATCAGCTGAGCCCCATAAATCATACTCTCAGGCATATAATTCGAGTTTTTGTTAATACCTGAATATTCACTTTCAAATATGGATTCAATTTGAAGTGGACATTTTATTTTTATATGTTGATATTCTATCAATTAGTTGAGGCATAAGAGGTATAGTTACCACTGTAACAGTAAAATGCTGCAATATTTAATGATGTGAAGAAACTTAGTTTATATAGTTATATAACATAAATAATAAGGAAAATTGAAAGTTAATTCAAATCCTAAGTTATTATATATTGATAAGATGATTTTAGAAGAACATTTTATCCCTTTTAAGACATTGAATGTTTATATAATTTATATAATACTAAAGGCACAATAATAGTGATTAGTTTATAAAATAATACTAAACTGTGTAGTTGTTCTGATGTACTAGCACTATAAAGTACATATAAAATACATATAAAAGTATATATAAAATAAAATTTTAAAAGGGCAATTAATATTTTATTATTTTATTTCATTAGACCATGAATTGTTCAAGAGTAAACAGTCCTATTTGTAAATTCTTTAAATATTGAGAGGATGACTCAAACACAGCATGTTAACTTTACCCTGACAAAATTCCATTAGAATGAGTAATCCTAAACTCATATGCAACAGTATTCATGATAAATATTAAATCCACAAGAAAAATGGACATAAACAGTGTGATTTAAAGATAGAATGTTAAAGAAAAATGAAGTAGCTCATGCACTTTTTATTCTCACTAAACATTATGTTTCAAAACAACAGGCTTTACAAGAAGGCTTTAAATACATAATTTTTTATAGTCATATTTTTGGAGGCTAAAATTTAAACAAAATTTTAGTAAAATGATTGCTATAAACTGCCAATCTTTTTCAGTAATTGAAGATAAAGGGTTTTGAAATTTTGCCCAATTTCTAAATCCTAGACATAAAATTCCTTCTAGAGAACATCTTACTGAACAGCTTGGGGGATGGCTTTAATGAAGTTGCATTTTCAATATCTACTAAATCTTCAATCTTGGTTCAAGAATTGTAGAGGAGATACTCAGTATACTAGAAAGGAAAGCAATGGTATTTCTCGATAACATCCCCACAAGCAGTGCTCTGTACTAGTTGTGTAAGCCAGAAACAAATCTTGTTCTTCTATTGGTCTTAATGCAAAATGTCTATTTAGTATCAGATGCAAAGCAGGACTGTAGGAACACTCTAGCAGGGTCAGTCCTAAAAATTGTGGTTTCAACCCTGTAATATCAAAAAAAGTTTATATTGTAATTACTAATTTTGTTAATCAAATTATAAAAAATATTTTTGTGATAACATTTCAGTTTTGCTGCCATATCCCAGAATTTTATCCCATCGGCTTCAGTCAAATATTTAAATTTTATTGTTCATCATTTGGCGTTTAGTCAAAATATAAGTTAAATACAATAATAGATAGCACATGAATGTGTGATATATAAAAAGACTATAAGGAATTTTTAAAAAATAATATTACAATGTCAGTCATTTGCCAAATAATATTCTTATGGAAAGTTCATTTATAAGAACATTTACTACACACATACCTTATCACAGTATACCATGATCAGCATTTTGCCAGTTTGACTGAAGTGTAGAAATGTTGCCTCCCTTTACTCTTCCCTTTTTATAATATATTTGTCTTAAATACTGTCTCTACATACTTTGAATACAACAAAAGCCAGTGTTATAAGTTTTGCTTCAACCATTAAAAATAATTTAGAAAACTAAAGAGAAAGTATATTTTATTTACCCATTTTTTACCTTTTATTTGTTCTTTCTTCCTTCCTAATATCCAAAGATTACTTCTTTTGTCATTTTCTTTCTATTTAGAGAACTTCCTTTAGCAATTATTAAAGGTAGGTTTGCTGATGACAGATTCTCTTTAGTTTTACTTCATCTGAGAATGCCTTGATATCCCCTTCATTCCTGAAGTATATGTTTGCTCAACATAGAATTCTCAGTTGACCTTTTCTCAGCATTTGAAACATTGTGTTACTTCCTAATATTCTCCATGATTTCTGATGTGTTATCCACTGTCATTAGAATTGGCATTCTTTTAATAGGTAATGGATTATGTCTTTCTGGATGTTTTCTTTGTCTTTGGGTTTCAATTTAATTACTGTGAGTCTTGACATGTATTTCTTTGGTTTATCCTGTTTTGGCTATTCTCAGCTTGTTTAATCTGTAGGTTATGTTCTTTGCCACATTTTGGAAATGTTCCCTTTCAAAACCACCATTTTGTCCTCTCCTCCTGGTACTTCAATCACATAAATGTTACAGATTTTGTTATAGTCCCACATTTCTGTTCATTTTATCTAATCTATTTTCTCTCTTTTCTTGAGATTGGGTAATTTATATTTTTATGTCTTCAAGTTCACTCAGTCTCTCCTCTTTTCTCTCCATTCTGCCTTTGAGTTTATCCAACAAGTTTTATATTTTCACTTTTTGGTTTAGTTCTAAAATTACCATCTGATATTTCTTTATATCTTCTATTTATTTGTTAAGTCTATTTTTTTCCATTTATTTCAGAAGTGTTCATAATTGCTCATTGAAGTATTCTATGATGCCTGCTATATAATCCTTGTCAGATAATTGTAGCACCACTTTTAATTTGGTGTTAACATCTGTCTTAGTTTCCTAGATTGCTCAAAGCAATACTGTGAAACAGTTTAGCTTATGTAATGGGAATTCACTCACTTACCATTAGAGGTCAGGAAAATGTCCAAGTCAAGGCATCATAAGGTAATACTTTCTTCCCCAAGAGGGGCTGCTGGTGATCCTTGGCTCTTATGCTATATGGCAAGGCACATGGAAGCATCTTCTGGACTCTCCCTACTCTTCCAGGTATTGCCAATTGCAGCTTCTTACTTTTGTGGCTTTTTCTGTCTTTGTATTTTATTTATAAAGGACTCCAGTAATAGGATTAAGACCCATACCGAAAGAGGTGGGTCACATCTTAAATGAAGTAGCCTCATTGCAAGGTCCTGCTTACAATGAGCTTACAACTACAGGAATGGATTAGATTTAAGAACATGCTTTTCTTGTTTATATACAGCTTCAAACCACCCACTTCACCCTCTGGACCCCAAAAAGACATGCTCTTTCTCTATGCAAAATACATTCATTCAATCACATCATCCCCAAATCCTTGTTATTTCAGTAACAATGCTAAATCCAGTGTCTTGTCAAAAGCAGTTGTAAGAGTAATGTGTCCTGGGACACAGAACACTGAGGGGATGATCAGACTTTCTGGAATCAATGGGGAATAGGTTCCGCCCTCTGAGAAAACTGGGGTGGTGGCCAGAACCTTCTCAATCCTCATGGACTATCGGAATAAGATCTAACTCTGAGAACAGTGGCGTGGTAGCACACTTCCTGAACAATGGGAAGGCTCTCCCTTTCCAAGCTCTGAGGCAGACACCCTTTTCTCACACATGGATGGGCCCACTCTCTTGGCCCTAGAAGTTGTCTTTGGTTCAGACCTCAGCTTCTATGGTTCTGCTTTGGAAATGATTTTTCCTTCAATCTGTCTCTTTTCTGTCTCATTTAGTTCGGGCTGGCAGTGTTTCCTTTCATACAGATCTCACAAAATACTTGTCAGTTTTACGTGTAGTACGTGGTGGTCTAAACCATCAGCTCAAAGAACTTGGCACAAATCTTTTCTGGATAACTATATTTCCAGTCCTGACTTTCAAGGAAATGGCTGATTGATTCCGTGTTCAGTTAAACCCTCAGAGGGGCACTATTCTCTGGGTACTTACTTTCTGGAAGCTCAGAATTTTCCAAACCATCAATTTCTGGTTTCTTTGTAACTAGAAGTTCGGTTCCCAGCATAGCCCTTTCCTCTTGCATTTTAGTGTAAGCTGAAAGGAGAAATCAGGCTACATTTTCCATATTTGACTTGGTAATCTCCACCAAATACCTAAGCTCATCACTCTCAAATTCTCCCTTCCATCCAACATCAGAACTCAATTTTGCCAAGTTCTCTACTACTTTAAAGCAAAGATCATCTTTCTTACAAATTGCAATGACACGTTTACCTTTTCTATCTAAGGCCTCATTGGAAATACCTTTTAAATCCATATTTCTACCAGCAGTGTCTTCAGAGCAAACTAGGCCTTTTCTATCAATCACCTCAAAATTCTTCCAGCCTTTGTACATTACCTAATTCCAAAGTTATTTCCATATTTTTTGGTATTTGCAATAGCAGCACCCTATTCTCCTGGTACCAAAGCCTTATTAGTTAGGGTTCTCCTGGGAAACAGAACCAACGGGAGATACCTGTAAATATTATGAAATTTTTATAAAAATTGTCTCATGTGACTGTGGGGATACACAAGCCCAAATTCCTTCAAGGATGCTGCAAGATGGGAACTCCAATGAAAATTTTTAATGAATTCCCCAGGAAAAGCTGGCTGACTGAAATAGAGATGTAAATTCTCTCTTACAGCTTTCAACTTATTGGATGAGACTTCTCTCATTGTTGAAGGCAATATTCTCAGTAGATTGTAGATGTAATAAGCCATGAATGCAATCAACTTAATGATGATTTAAGTTCACAAAATGTCCTCACAGTGCTAGTGCTTGCTTAACCAAACAACTGGTACCAAAACCTGGCCAAGTTGACATATGAACTTGACCATCACAGCATCTGTTGATTTTTCTCCTTCAGGTTAAAATCTTCCTGCTTCTTGATATAATGAATACTTTTCACTTTAAACCTGGATATTTTGGGTATTTTGTTTGATTACTCTGTATCTTATTTAAGTCTTACGTTTTAACATACCTCTTCTTATTCCACTCCAGCCTTACTGCTGCAAGGTGGGGGTGGAAGTGCAGGTTCTTCAATTGGACTCCAATGGCACCCAGGGTGTGAGACGCTACTGCTGGGTGGGGGTGGGAGTTCAGGCTCCTCACTAAGCCTCTTCTGATACCACCATGGCTGACAGGGTGAGAGGCAATACATGTGTTCCCCACATGACCTCCACTGTCACCACAGACGTACAAATCTCCCTTACTATAGATTTATTTGATAAATGTTATTTCTGTATGAAGAAACTACTCATTTTATCAGTTTACAGTTGATAGCATTTTGTTCAATTGAGTTTTAAGGTTTGTTTAGAGGAAAGAATCTGGACACTGTGAATGATAAGAAATTCTAGCCAAATTCTACTGCACAGAAACATAACAAAGAGAATAAGGGTTGATGAGGGGAGGAAAGAAAACTAGTTAAAAATCAGCAGAGAGAGTCTCAACAGACTCCAGCACCTACAATCTGATCTATTGGACTTACCACACTCAGCTAAGATGGAGTTGAAGAAGGACAACCACCACACCATGGAGCCTAGAGTGATTACAACTGAAAATGGGAGGATTGCATCCAGCATCCATGTGGAATCTGAGCCTCCTCTTGACATAGAGGTGCAATGGACACAACCAATCCAATGTCCACATAGAAGAGGTGGCATTGGATTGGGAAAAGTGGACATGGTGGACGATGGGTATGGGGAAAGGCAGGAAGAGATGAGAGGTGGAGGCGTCTCTGGGACATGGAGCTGCCCTGGATGGTGCTTCAGAGGTAATCACCGGACATTGTAAATCCTCACAGGGCCCACTGGATGGAATGGAGGAGAGTATGGGCCATGATGTGGGCCATTGACTATGAGGTGCAGAGGTACCCAAAGATGTACTTACCAAATCCAATGGATGTGTCATGATGATGGGAACGAGTGTTGTTGGGGGGGGGGGAGAGGGGGGTGGGGGGTGGGGCTGAATGGGACCTCACATATATATTTTTAATGTAATATTATTACAAAGTCAATAAAAAAAAAATCAGCAGAGAAAGCCACAGGAGAAAAACCATTTACTAGAAAAAGGATTTTATGCAAATCTGGAGAATATCATAGTTTTTGGCCTCTTTGTAGCCTTGAGATATAATTTTACCTTCTCTGTCTGAAAAGCTGGGTTGGATAGAAAAAAGAATTCAGGGTGAACTAAAGTCAGTTTTAATAGGGGATCAGAGAGGGCACTCTTAGTTAAGCTAGAGTGCTTTGAAGATTAGAAGTGCAAGGAACCATAATGAGCTTCTTTCTGATAAATTCCAACTAGGTAGTTGAATATGCCAAGTCTCAGAGGAAAAAAAAAATTGAAAGAAAAATAAGACATTCTTTTTTGCGCCATCAATTATTGTAAAAATATGGATGTATACAGGGTAGTTAAATTAGGGTAAACTAAGATGATTAATAATAGCTGAAATGTAGTTAGGAATTTCAAAATTTATACTAGGTTTTTGAAAACATGTTCATATACACATTCATGGTTTCAGAAGACATTAATTGAGGTTTATTTTTGGTACCAACACTGTGTCGAGCTCTATAAATGAAATGGTAAATTCAAATAGATGTTGTCTTTACAGTCACGGAGTTTTGGATCTAGTTGGAGAAGATGTGTGTGTGTGTATATATATATATATCAAATAATTGTACAAATATGTGTAAATTACTCATTATTGATGAGGTGCCAGATAAGGCTTTTTTTAAGAAGTCCCACTTCAAATAAACTCCAAAAGACCAAATGATGTTAAAGGTATCATTAGCCATAGAAAAACTCTTCCAGGTAGAGAGAACAATATATAAAAATGTTTCTTACTCAGAGAGGTGAATGATCTTAGGAAAAACTAGAAGACAGTGGCTGGAACAAAAACAGTGAAGGAAAACTTGATGTGAGATGAGGCTGAAAAGGTGAGGAAGGTGAAATTGTTCTTTACCTTTTAGTCCATGAATAAGATATGGACCTTTATTTTAATATAAACTTAAAAAAATCACTGGGTGCAGTTAGGCCATGGGATAGCATGACACAGTATACATTTAAAATTTTCACCCTGGAAAAATTTACTGGAAGGTGGACAGAATAGATAAAATGCCATGAGGTAGCCTAAGAGAGATTAATAATATGCAATCAATATTTCGAAAAATGTTTACTTTCAGAGGAAAAAAGCATAATTGATTGAATTATATTCCAATTGATGCTCTTTGTCATATACATCTAGGGAAATCTTAGTTTATGGATCCATCCATCTGTAACCTAAGGCATAATTTCCACTCAGTTCCTTGATCTTCAAAGAGAGTCTGGAAGTAAGTAAACCACTTCCAAAGTGTGCACTGCACAAACCCAGACCTACACAGTGATGGCAAATCCCATCAGGTTTTAATAAAAGTAGAAAATTCCAAAAATTTGATTCCAAATAAAATATCATTCAGAAAGGATAGAGTGATGCATACTTTGTACTAGTGGGTTTACAGAGAACTTAAGAAAGGAAGTTTTCTTGAACATTTTCTTTAGCTTATTTTCTAGAGATTCGTAAATTCTTGAATTGAGGTAGCAAACACAACAAAAATGAAATTACAGTTTAGGAACTACCAGATTAAATAGCTCTTTCTGAAAAGACTGGCGGATTATTCTGGATACAGTTAAATGGCAAAGCTATAATTTTCAACTTACTGTCCTTTGTCACTGTATATGTAGGATATTTAACCCAATTTGATGCCATTTGTTCTTTGTCAGAGATAATCTTCCTACAGTGTCATATTAACCACATTTCTTCTGCTAATACACAGTATGCAAACTGTGCCTGTCACTCTGCTTTTGATATTGGCCATTTCCTTATACAGAACTCAGCCATCAAATGATTGGAAGCCTGTGTAAATCACCTCTAATGGACTGTATGAGGCAAAGGTGTTTTGAACTGCACCAGTTAAAAATATTTTCCCCCAAGCAACCCACACATCTGAAAGTACACGTCCTTTGAATAGAAAAGAACAAATTCCAATGTCATTGATTCTACAATAGCTATTATAACAGCTTTGGATTTATAGTTTCTGGGCGGATGTGGGAGAGGAGGCTTAATTAGAACAAAAACATATGTTACAGGTGAGCTAGAGATGCAGGCTGGGAATAATTGGACTGGCAAGTCAAAGAACAGTTTAGGCTATGCATGTTTTTCTTGGACCAGCTCATTTTTTACTTACTCTATAGTAACTTCCTTAAATACATTTTTTTAAATGTAACTTATTATCTAAAGATTTCTCTGTTTCCCAGAAAGATATGGCTCTACCTTCACTGAAATACTATTTTGAAAGTAGCTTTTATTTAATGCATAGTTTATTGTAGCTTTTTCTTCCCAGAAGGCCTATTTTATTTCAAATATTAACACACATATCTTGAATAAAGTAAAATGCACTTTCCTGCTATTTATTCCTCTTTCAAAATGCTTATTAGTAGAATCCTAGCACGACCATGTGTCTTTCCTTTGCCATATAAGTCTGCATGAAGCTGATGGTCTTGTTTATTAGAAAGGTGGCATACAGGTGGTCTGGCCTCTTGGAGGTCTTCCTGAGCCTGTTAGTACAAGGTAGATGTGCCCACACATTATTCATTCTTGATGGTTATTTGAACTGTTCTACTGTCCTGGGTGGCAAGTCCTCTCTCCAGCACAAATCAATGCTTTGAACCCCAAAGCTGCAAAAAGTAGGAAATGATTGGGAATTAAGAAGGTATGGGATTTGCATTCTGCATGTGGCCAACTTAACCAACATACTGTAGAGGCTTTACTCCCTTTTCTGACTTATTTATCACATGGTTGGTTGTACTTCCTCATCTCCAAATATCTTAGGTCAAAGGAAACTTGACACATTTCAGTCTCATTTGTGTTTTGTTATTTCCAAGGTTCAGTTATATATATAAAGGAAAGTCACTTGGAATTATAATGACCTGTAATTAAGTGCGAATTGCATAAATTTAAGGAAACACAAGATGCCTCTGGGATCAGAATAATATTTGTTGCATTTATTCACTATGAAAATATTTATTGTTTGCTTCCAGCCAACACGATATTCTCACACCAGTGTAGAATACACTTTATTCACTAGAGCACATGGATCATTCTCCAGGTTAGACCATATATCAAGTCACAAAGTAAGTCTCATTAAATTAAAAAATATTGAAATCATACAATGAAACTTCTCTGATCGCAATGGGATAAAGCAAGATATCAACAACAGAGGAAGAATTGGAAAAATCATAAATGTGTGGAAATTAAACAACACACTCTTAAACAATCAATGGATCAAGAAGAAATAAAAAAAATTAAGAAACATATTAAAACAAATGAAAATGAAACTACTACATACCAAACCTTATGAGATGCAGCAAAAGCAGGGCTCAGAGGAAATTTTATAGCTCTATGTGCTTAAATTTAAAAATAAAACCTGAAATCAGAGACCTAACTTCAGTACTGGAGGGTCTAGATAAAGAACAAACTAAACACAAAGTGACCAGAAAGAAGGAAATAACAAAGATTAGAGCAGACATAGAGAATAAAAATTATTAGTCAGAATCAATAAAAACCAAAAGTTTGTTCTATGAAAAATTAATATCAACATATCATTAGCTAGACCAACAGAGAATGAAAAAAGAGGACTCAAATTTCTAAAAATTAGAAATCAAATGGCGAACATTACCACGGATTGCAAAAATTCTCAATAAAATACTAGCAATCCAAATCCAAGAGCACATTAAAAGAATTAGATACCAGATTAAGCAGAATTTATCCCAGTTATGCAAGAGTGGTTCAACATAAGAAAATCAATTAATATGATACACCATATTGACAGAATGAAGATATTTTAAAAACTCATATGATAATCTCACATTATGTTGAAAGGCATTTGACAAAACCTAGCATCCCTTCTTGATAAAAACAATTAAAAAGCTAGGAATAGAAGGAAACTTCCTAAATATGACAAGGCATGCGTATGAAAACCCCACCACTAACATCACACTCAATGGTGAAAGACTGAAAGCTTTCCCCCTAAGATCCAAACAAGCAAGGTTGCCCACCTGCAGCACCATTATTCAATATTATTCTGGAAGTTCCAGTCAGAGCAATTAGGCAAGAGAAAGAAATAAAAGTGTATCCAAATTAGAAAGGAAGAAGTAAAAATTTCCCTATTTGCAGATGACATAATCCTATATACAGAAAATACTGAAAAAATTCATAAAAAGCTATGAAAACTAATAAATTCAGTACATCAGTGTTTCTATACACTAGTAATGAACAATATGAAGAAGAAATCACAAAAAAATCATTCACAATAAGAACTAAAAGAATCAAATACCTAAGAGTAAATCTAACAAATGTTATAAAGAATTATACCCAGAAAATTATAAATATTGTTAAAAGAAATCAAAGAATTGTTAAATAAATGGACAGTCTGTGTTCATGGATCAGAAGACTAAATATTGTTAAGATGTAATTCTACCCAAAGTAATTTACAGATTCAACACAATTCCAATAAAAATTCCAACAGCCTTTGCAGGAATAGAAAAGTCAAACATCAATTTACACGGAAGGATAAAAGTCACCAAATAGTCAAATACATCTTGATAAAGAAAAATGAATTTGGAGGACTCACACTTCCCAATCTTAAAACTTATTACAAATTCACAATAATAAAAACAGCACGGAACTAACATAAGGAAAGACATATAGAATAATGGAATTGAATTGAGAGTTCAAAAATAAGCCTTCACATCCATGGCCAACTGATCATTGACAAGGCTGTCAAGTCCAGTCAATTGGGAAAGAATAGTCTTTTCAATAAATGGTACTTGGAAAACTGGATGTCCATATACAAAAGAAAGATGACCCCTACCTCACACAATATGCAAAATCAACTCTCAATGTATCAAAGACCTAAATATAAGAATCAGAACTGTAAACTACCTAGAAGAAAAAGAGAGAGGCATCTTTGGGACCTTGAGTTAATAACTTCCCATTGTTAAAGCTAACGCATTTCATGATATCTGCTTTCAGCAGCATAAGAAACTAAAACACCCTCGTTTGAAAAATAGAATACAACATTTCAAAAAGAAAATTAAGTATAAAGTAAATATATTTTTTGAAGAGAAAAATAAATCAAACATATTTACAATCTTTGTAAAACTGCGAATTACCACATAAGCATTTATTTATTTATTTATTTTAATTTCATGAATAGTGGTAAATGTGGTCAGTACAAATGTTCACATTAAGAAATTATAGAAATATTTCAATAATGTCTTAGTTACTTTCCATTAATTTTTAAAATTTTGTCTCCTCTTTTGGGCTTGCCTCCAGAGTTAGTCTTATCCATTTGTGGCCAATTTCTTTTGGGCAAACGTATCAGTGATTAAAACAAGAACAACATACTAATTTTGGGTATTCAGTCTCTTTCTTAACAGATATTATGTTTTTATTTCCAATTACAAAACTCCCTCTCTCTCAGAATAGTGACAGTATTTCATCATTCAGGGAAAGTCTTTTGAGGGAATACAAGCACAAAAACAAGTTTTAAAAAGACTTCTTAACTGTTTTGAATACTGGCAAATGTTTATATGATAACTTGGATGGAAAATACTCATTTCCAAGTGAGATGTCAGATATGCCTATGGAAACTAGTCATTCATATATTTCATAGTCAAATTTTGTGAATGTGCTTGGGATGATACTAAAAAAACTTGATGTTTTTTTGGATCCCACTATATTTCACAATGGAAACCTGGTTTTCATGCATTCTCAAATGACACCAGTTTGCTAATAGAGATGTTGGTCAGTGTGGTGGGCAGAATAATTTCCAAAGATGTCCATATCCTAATCCCTAGGTTCTGTGAATATGTCAGATTACATGCCAAAGGGGGATTAATTCTGCAGATGGAATTGATGTTGCTAACCAACTGGTCTTATGATGGAGAGCTTGTCCTGGAGTGTATGGGTGGGTCCAATGCCCTCAAAAGGGTCCTTTAAGTGCAAGAGTGAAGCATAATAGAGAATTAGAGAGATGCCAGCATGAGAAGGTCTCAGTCCAATGTTGCTGGATTTGAAGATAGAAGAAGGGAACCATAGATCAAGAAATGTGGACAGCTTCTAGAGGTTGGAAAAGTCAAGGAAATAGATTCTTCCATAGTTTCCAGAAAGAAGGCAGTCAGGCTGACACCTTGATTTGAGTCCAGTGCAACCCATTTCATATTTCCAACCTCCATAACTATAAATAATATAATAAATTTGCCTTGTTTTAAGCCACTAAACATACAGTAATTTGTTCCGACTGCAATGGGAAACTACTGCAGTAGTTAGCTGGCATTTTATAATATTTATAAATATTTTTCTAATATTACGTCTCTTCCCTGGCATTCTGTACACTCAATTACCAGTTGCATAAATATAACAAGCCTTGAAAGAAACCGCTATATCACTCTTTAAATAAGAGAGTTTTGTTAGGAAAGCTCTTTGTAATTATTGAAAAAAGTATTTGATGCACACAGATCTCCCAGATTTCTATGTTCACTGATTAGTTGTCTACTTAATCTGCAACGTCTAAAACAAAACAGCATCTGTAATAGTTCTGAATATCAGATGAGGTGTGATGTGCAATGACTCTATGAACTGAGCATTTCTAATGAAGACAAATGCTGCCCTGAGCTCTAATTATGAAAAAATGCACACTTTGGAGGAACAATCCTTTTACTCCAGCAATTAGTTATGGGTAGATATTGCTTAATAGCTATACCTTACTTCCAAAAGTTTAATTTATTCATCTCCCTAATTACTATATTAAATAGTAAATAGCACAAACTCTAGAGAATTCTCACAAAATTAACACTGAACTCTACCCTCTCTTTTGTGAGTTTTGTTCTTGTCTTTACAATGAAGATAATGCTAAACATAAAAGAATTTGTTCAGAATTTCTTCTTCAACTCAGAAACTGATGAAAATTAAGAATTTAAGTGTGGATGATTGAATCATGTCCCCCACAAAAGGCATGTTCAGGTCCAAACCACTGGTCCTGTGGGTATGAGCCATTTTGTAAACAGGATCTTTGAAGATGTTATTAGCAAATGAGGGTGGGCCTTAATCCAATATGTTTGAAGTCCTTATAAGCAAAGGAAATTGGGCACAGAGAGAAAGTCACAGGGAGCAGCCAGAAGCTGGAAGTCAACACAACCTGGAAGAGAAATGAGCAGATGCTGCCATGTACATTGCCACGTGATGAAAAAGCCAAAGAACTCCATAGCTCATAGATTGCTTCCTACCCTGTGAGGGAAACAAGCCATTGAACCTCTGGAGCCATGAGCTAATAAATTCCTATTGTTAGGCCAACACATTGTATGGTATTGTTTAAGCAGCTGGAAAATGAAAACAGTTGGTAAAAAGAAAATGGGGATGCTTTGTGGGCATAAGAATTTTCCATTGAAAATGAGGCACTCCTGAAGATGAAGTGAAGAGTTATCTGGAGAAATAAACAGAGTCGAGAGTCAGAAGACCTGGTTTAAAATCCCAAACCTGCTCCATATTACTTTTAGAGCCTTGTGCAAGCCACATAACCTCCTTGCAGTTTTCCTATCTCTAAAATGGAAATAATAAAACATGCCATAGGAAGCTCAAATGGTATGTTGAGGGTAAAATATAGAGATAAACCCACTTCATAAATTGTAGATTAATATATAAATACACAACTGTCTTGTAATACTTTCCTGATTTTTAAGATTACTCAAGACAAAGGAAGGACTGACAGTATTTTTTTAATTTTAAAAATTTATTGAAGTGTGTCATTCATACAAAAACATACATAAAAAATAAGTGTATAGTAAAAGTTGGAAACTTACAAAACCGACATGCATAATACCATACAGGGCTCTCATACTTTACCCTACCACCGATACCTTGCATTGTTGTGAAACATTTTTAACAATTGATGAAAGAGCATCCTCAAAACATTACTACTACCAAAAGTATACTACATTTGGTGTATTTTTCCCTCAACCCACCCTGTTGTTGTTATGTCATTCATACATGAACATACATAAAAAATAAGTGTATAGTAAAAGTTGTAAATTTACAAAACAAGCATGCCTAACAATATAGAGGGATCCCATACATCAACCCACCACCAATACCTTGCATTGTTGTCAGACATTTGTTACAAATTATGAAAGAATATCATCAAAATCTTACTACTAACTATAGTCCATATTTTACATTTTGTGTATTTTCCCCCAACCCACCCTATTATTTTTTTAAATATATTTTTATTACAGAAGTTGTGAATTTACAGAACAATCATGCTCATGTGCAGAATTCCCATACAACACCCCTCCATCAACACACCACACCCTGGTGAAATATTTGTTACAGATTATAAGATAATATCATCAGATTATTACCACCAACCATGGTCCATACCATATATTTGGCACACTTTTTCCATACTCTTCTATTATCAACACAGTACATATTTGGCATAGATGCATGAATATTATAATATTGCTGTTAAACACAATCCATAGGCCACTACAGTTGTATTTTTCCTATGCTTCTCCATATTCCCACCACCTGCAATAGTGATATACATCTGCTCTAGCTCACAAAGAACGCTCTTGCATCTATACC
Organism: Dasypus novemcinctus; assembly: GCF_030445035.2. NCBI lineage: Eukaryota > Metazoa > Chordata > Mammalia > Cingulata > Dasypodidae > Dasypus > Dasypus novemcinctus. The sequence goes on from NC_080704.1 coordinate 39,650,671, forward strand.
ATCAACCACAATTCTCACCCACCTCCGGGTTTACTGTGTTATTAAGTTCCTAGATCATTCTCTAGCTTTATTTCAGTTGATATTTATATCCCTAGAATATCTTTTCCAGCCACATTAAGCATCAGTAGCCATCTCAGCCCTCCTCTTATCTCCTTTAAGAATCCACCACCTACCACCAGGTCTTGAAGAGGTTTTCCTACAGTTTCTTCTAGTATTTTATGGTTCTTGCTTTTATATTTATGCCTTTGATCCATTTTGAGGTAATTTTTGTATAAAGTGTGAGATAGGTGTCCTCTCTCTTTCTTTTGGCTATGGATATCCAGTTCTTCCAGCACCATTTGTTGAATGGACTGTTCTGTCCAAACTGTGTGTCTTTGAAAGGCTTGTCAAAAATCACTTGACCATAGATGTGAGAGTCTTTTTCTGAAGCATCAATTTGGTTCCATTTGTCTATGTGTCTGTTTTTAAGCCAGTACCATGCTATTTTTACCACTGTAGTTAGGTAATATAATTTCATATCTGGAAGTGAGAGTTCTCCAACTTCACTTTTCATTTTTAAGATGCTTCTGGTTATTTGGAACTCATTACCCTTGCAAAAAAATTTGATAACTAAAATAAATGAAAACGTTTATTTTAAAAATGCTGGTAGAATTTTTATCAGGATTACATTGAACCTGTATATCAATTTGTGTATAATTTTGACATCTTAATGATATTTAGTCTTCCAATCCATGAGCACATACTCTTCTTCCAATTGCTTAGGTCATTTTAATGCATTGTAGTTTTCTCAATGCAAGTGCTCTACATCCTTGGTTAAGTTTATTCCTAGATATTTGATTCTTTTAGTCACTATTGTAAGTGGGATTTTTTTCCTGACCTCCTCCTCAGATTGCACATTACAAGTGTCTTTTAAAGTCTACTTCATCTGATATAAGTATAGTTACTCTGGCTTTTTGTTGTTGTTGTTGTTGTTGTTCTTGCATGTGTGGAATATCTTCTTCCAGCATTTCACTTTCAATCTTTTAGCATCCTTGGGTGTAAGGTGAGTCTTTGCAGAAAACATAAAGGTGGCTCATATTTTCTTTTCCATTCCACCAATCTGTGTCTTTTGACTGGGAAGTTTAATCCATTAATATTTAAGGTTATTACTGTAGAGGCAGTTCTTATTTCACCCATTTTGACCTTTGGATTTTATCTGTCATATTTTATTTTCATCACTCTTTATATATTTTTAGTTACTTTAACTGATATAATCTTCATTTCTGGAATTTCTTCCAAGCCTCTCACTCCTGCCTTTTCTTTTCAGGCCATAGAATACCCTTTAGTATTTCGTACAAGGCCAGTCTCTTTGTTATAAACTCTCTCAGTTTTTGTTTATCTGTGAATATTCTAAACTTGTCCTCATTTTTGAAAGACAGTCTTTCTGGGCATAAGATTCTTGGCTGGAAGTTTTTCTCTTGTAGTATCTTAAATATATCATACCACTGTCTTCTTGCCTCCATGGTTTCTGAAGAGAAATCAGAACTTAATCTTATTAGGTTTTCCTTATATGTTATGCCTTGCTTTTCTCTTGCTGCTCCCAGAATTCTCTCTTTGTCTTCAGCATTTGATATTCTAATTAGTATGTGTCTCAGAGTTGATCTATTCAGATTTACTCGGATGGGAGTATGCTCTGCTTCTTGGACATGGATACCTGTGTCCTTCAATAGGGTTGGGAAATTTTCTACCATTATTTCTTGAAATATTCTTTCTGCCCCTTTTCCCTTCTCTTCTCCTTTTGGGACACCCATGACACATATGTTTACACATCTCTTACTGTCTTTTAGTTCCCCGAGACCTTGTTCAATTTTTTTGCATTCTTTTCTTCAGCTATTCTTTTGTGTGTCTGCCTTTGGTAGCCATGTCTTCAAGCTCACTAATCCTTTCTTCTGCCTCGTCAAATTTACTGTTATGATTCCAGTGTATTTTTAATTCATTTATTGCACCCTTCATTCCCATAAGATCTGGTGTTTTTCTATGTATCCTTTAAGATTCTTCTTTATGCTCTCCAGTGTTGTCTTAATATCCTTAATCTCTTTAGTCATCTCATTGACTTTATTAAGGAAATTAGTTTGAACATCTATGATTAGTTATCTCAACTCTTGTATGTCATCTGGAAGCTTATCTGTTGCTTTAACTGGACCATATCTTCCTGTTTCTTGGTATGGATTGTAATTTTTTGGTGTCTTAACTTCTGGCTTACTAGGTATATTTTTTCTAGGTGAAGTTTCTCTATTTGGTTTAGGGCTTTCTTGCCCTTCCTCCCTTGCTGGTTGTGTAGTAGGAGCTGAGGATGTAGTTGATGCTATAAGCTGCAGAGGCTCAAGCCTGCCTGTATTGCCCAAGGGACTGATGAATCTACTCTCAACTTTCACCTTTACCAGGGATAAGGACAGAGCCACAGCCATGTGTAATAATTCAAATCATTCAGGTCTATACTGTAGTTGCCCAAAGAGATGGATTAAGGCACACCCTTCCTCCCCTACCTGGGGCAGGGATCAAACTCGAGATATGAGCAGCAATCTATGTCATGTGGGCCCAAAATGACCACAGTTGCCCCAGTGGACTTCCAACTATTCAGTCTGTGCCAACCAAATGTACCTGGAGTTACCTGGAGAGACTGGTACAGGTCCCACCAGCTTCCTCCCTAACAGAGGTGGGACTGAAGCCTAGGCTAGGGCTGCAGTCCCATTTAGATGGGAAAAAAAATGACTCTCTACAGTTTCTGTGATTTTTAATTACCCCAGCTTCCCCTCATGCTGGTGGTGGTATCAAAATGGTAGCTAGAGGACTTCTTCCAACTTGGACAGGATCATACTTTAACTATTCTTAGGGTTATACTTTAGCCAGCCAATTTACTAATTGGTAGCTGAAGTTGTTGCCCAGCTGTCTCTTCCTCCCCCATTTTTGGGAAACAGAGCTTCCAATTCCAGCCATGTAATAGCTCCTGAGGCAGCTTGCACCACCAGTGGAGGATGGGCCCCAGCTTCCATGGTGTGGAGTGCGCTACTCACATATCTTCTCTGCAGATGGGCAGTCTCCTCCTTCCATTCTTTCACGGATGTTTCAGGATGCTCTTCTGGTATCCTGGAACCCCCAAACTGGTACTTTAGATAGCTCTGGGTGACTACTAACTTCCCTGTGGCTGGAGATGAGTCTAGGAGGGCCTTACTCTGCTACCATCTTGCTGATTGTCCAGAGAATATTTTTTAATGCTTTCTGTAATGAAAATGAAAATGCCATGGTTTATGTTTTGGGAGACAAATATGGGGTATTTTCCTTTTTGAAGATACACTGGTTTGGTCAATTGTCTCATCCCATTCCTCACTCCAAAGCACAGTACATATGCTATATGGACACACTCAGCACTCTCTGTTCATCTTTTCCTTATCACAGTCTGTTTTTAAAAACCCATGGCAGGAAGTAATCTCATACTAGTTAAACAAAGGAGAGGTGATATGGGGTATGGCATCAAAATTATGGTGCAAGGTATTTGTCAGGAATGGTAGGATCCAAGGGTTTAAATTATGTCATTAAGACTAACTCTTCTGTTCCACACTGCTCTGATTTTCTCTCTGCTGGATGTATTCCTAGACCAGCTTCGTTCATGTGAAAGCAAAGATGCTGCTCTAAACATGTAGTGTTCTTGGAGCAAACAATTCTTGACACAAAAGAGCTTTCTTTCCCAATATTTGCAACAAAAGTCCTGGAGAGGAATCTGATTGTCTTTACTGGGTCACTTACCCAACCTTGACCCAATCACTTTGTGTGTATGGATGCTTGTGTGTGTGTGTGTGTGTGTGTGTGTGTATACAAGTGATAGGGCATTCCCATAGGTCAAACTGAATCATGTATACACTCTTACAATGTCAAAGACCAGACAAGATACTTGAAGGTTCTGCATTGTAGGATGGGGCATTTTCTAAAAGAAAAAGAAGGGATGAACTGTAACAAATATCAAACACAAGCAGCAACCACATTACTCACCTTTTTTTGATCAATGACAAAAGAAACTTAGGAAACCTAGATCATGGATAATAAGTGGAACGTCCTTCCAGCATATGGCAGGAGTAACTGTAATTTTGATTTGGGAAATAGTGAAGCCACTGGAAGACTTGTTTTAGAATCCTCTTCTATCTTGAGGGGTTTGTGTGCATGTGTGTGGATTCACACTGATTTCCCTTGTTGAAATAGCAACAAAAATGCAGGTGTTTAGAGATTCAACTCTAGAATCAGTTTTGCTAGGCATAAATTTTGACCTTTGTCCTACGAGCTGGGTAATCTTGAACAAATGACACTTGAAGTCTTAGCCCTATTTCCTGAACCGTAAATATGGGGATGATAAGAACACCTACTTCAAAGGATTTGTGTAAGGATTAAATTAATTAATCCATGTGAAGGAGGTAAGACAAGTCTTGGTATATAGCAAGCAGCAGTTATTGCATAATTTTAATGACACACTTTGGAATTATTGAAGGACAAATACAGTCACATGAAAGGATGGAATGTTCCTGAGAATCAAGACGCAAATCTGTTTCTTCCTCTATGCCACTCTGTTGTCCAAAAATCATTATTACTAGAAGGACTTGGTGGTAATTTTCTGATAATTAGAAATGGTACACCAAGATTAAAACACAGTAGAGAATGTGTGTGGGGGGGGAGGGATAGAGGGACCGAAAGGAGAAGCTTTCCCCCTATATTCAGATTTATAATTCTCAAGGGAAGAGAAGAGCTAGAAGCAACAATCAGGGCATCTGCCTCCACCACAATATATGTAGTTCTGCTTCTCTCTGTGATATTCTTACCTAAGCATATTTACATTCCTTGTGTTTCATGCCCTGATTTGCTTCATAAGGCAGGGCCACTGTGTCCCATCAGTTAAAACAGGCTTCTGAATTCCCAGCTGTGAGTTTCTGATGACTCCTGCTTCCAATGGGATACATTTTAATTTCACAATGTCAGTTTTCATCAGTTCAAATGTCCTCATGACATAATACGGCTTGGAGATATGCTAATAGCTTTTTCCAGATACTCCTGATTAGATAGAGGTGTTGGGGTAGAGAGGTGCTCTCTAATTAGTTCTGAAGTAATCAGGAGAAATCATACTTGATTATATGCTGTAAATTTGCTTTATGAAACTCAGGGTCAGCATTTATTGCCACAGGACTTCTGGGAGGCAGGCACCCATCCTTTCTTTTCCTGAAAGATACCTCATCTCTCTCCTCTCAGCTTCTTCCAATCACCTCCTTCCCCTTTATATTCATGCTAAACAGACAGCCAGTGGCCTTGCTTGGCATTATAAATGTACTAAGAATAGAGCTGAGAAAAATGCTGCATGGCTCTAAAGATACACCATAGTCAAACCTCATGGCAAATACACAGGGGTCAGGTGCCTTTAATGGGAGATCATGGGGATATGTCATAGGCGTAGGCATTTTGGTGAAAGGGAACTTGTCTGCTAGTGGGGAAGTGACAGTAATGGGATCTGGCTTGTACACGGAAAAGGACTGAAGTGCTATGAAATGCATTAAAGGGATATCCTCAAAGAACTATGATCAAGCTGTAAATCCATTTTCATACACTTTCACCTGTCAATCTTTTTTGTGGCTATTTTATGGTAATGAATTTTAGTTTGATTCATAATTATTAAAATCTTCATATTCTTGAACTTTATAAGATTTGCCTTACACCATTCCTCTGGACTGTCAGTAAACAACAGTGAAACTGAAATGCAGGTAATATTCCAAATGAGGATCTACCTGCTTGAAGCTTTTTCATCTCTGAGTACAGTCTGCCTGACTCTCTCCCACTCTCCTGACTTGGTGTTATGAACACAGGACGGAAGGCCTCCCAGTGACTGAGTGAAAGTTTCTCCCCTTGGTTTGCAGATCTAGATGGATTTTCTTATTAAATATTGTAAAGATAACCAAATCCTCTGCTGTGATTCCAGAGGGGAGGGAGTCAAATGTTTTTTTTATTTTTTCTCCTGCCCTCCCCACCCCAGTTGTCTGCTCTCTGTGTCCATCCACTGCATGCTCCTCTGTGTTTCCTTGCACTCTTGTCAGTGGCACCCAAAATCTGTGTCACATTTTGTTGAGTCATCTGGCTGCATCCGCTCTCCCTGTGTATGGCGCTATCCCCGGGCAGACTGCACTTTTTTAGCACTGGGCGGCTCTCCTTCTGGGGTGCACTCCTTGTGCATGGGGTTCTCCTACGTGGGGTCAGCCCTGCGTGGCATAGCACCCCTCGTGTGCATCAGCTCTCTGCGTGGGCCAGCCCGTCACACGGGTCAGGAGGCCCTGGGTTCAAACCCTGGACCTCCCATGTGGTAGGCAGATGCCCTATCTGTTGGGCCAAATCCACTTCCCTCAAATGTCTTTTTGGTGCTGGCATCTATTAAAGTGGAATAGACATTTACAAACACTGCAGTGTTCACTGCTTGAGTGATTTAAAAGGAGGGTGGAGGTTGTGCCACTAGCTTTAGAACTGGGGACCATCAATAGCTGGATCAACAAGATCACATCATGTGCTTTAATGTCAAATAGACGGACTTTCTAACTCTGCCTGCATTTATCAGGATCTGCACAGATAATATTCTGTTTCCTGGACCTATGAATTGCTGTGTTTAAAGAAAATGTGTATGGCATTGCCTTGCAGCCCTTCAGGTAGAGCTATTCAAAAGCCAACCCAGGAAAGCAGATGTGGCTGAAGTGATAAGGCCTCCACCTCCCATATGGGAGGATCTGGGTTCAATCCCTGGAGCCTCCTGGTGAAAAAAGAAGAGAAAGCATGCCTGCACAGTGAGCTGAGTGCCAGTGCAGTGAGTCAAGTGCCCAGGCTGTGAGCCAAGTGCCCATGTGGTAAGCTGAGTGCCCATGTGGGTGCCCACGCGGCAAGCTTGGTGCCCACATGGTGAGTGGAGTGCTTGAGCAAGTTCCTGCATGGTAAGCCAAGTGTCTGCGTGGTGAGCCAGTACCCGCGTGGTGAGCCAGTACCCACGTGGTGAGCTGAATGCCTGCCTGAGTGCCCACATGGTGAGCTGAGTGCCTGTGTGGTGAGCCAAGTGCCCACATGAGTGCCCTCATAGTGAGCCAGTGCCTGCATGGTAAGGTGAGTGTCTGCACAGCAAGCCGAGTGCCCATGCAGTGAGCCAGTGCCCAAGCAAGTGTGTCACACAGCAAGATGATGATGCAACAGAAGAGGGACGAAGGGGAGAGTCAAGGAGAAGCACAGCAAAGACCAGGAACTGAGATGGCGCAATTGACAGGGAACCTCTCTCCACATCAGAGGTCCCCAGGATCGATTCCTTGTGAATCCTAGAGGAGAAAGATGAGAAGAGAAGACAATTACAGAGAAATAGATACAGAAGATCACACAGCGAATGGACACAGACAGCAAAAACAGCAGGGTAGGGAAGGGGGAAAGGAAGAAGGAAGGGAAGGGTGGAGAAAAAATAAGCCAATTCAACATTCTAGCCATGTAAAATTGTTCACACTGTAAATATAACGATGGGTCACTGAGGTCTGACGGGACAAGAGAAGACTCAAGCGTAATCTAGTATTAGGTCAGAGATAGTAATGGGGGAAATTTAATACCTTATTTAGTCGACACAAACAAACAGAAAAATAACTTTAAGACTAAATCTGAGCTATTATCCTACAAGGAAGAAAACTGGAAAAACTATTCAATTTTATTACCCCCAAACTATTTAAACCACATATATTTCACAGTTATTCATTATGATGATCAACCAATATAGTAGGCCAACACCCCAACAATTCCAAGCCATCATTTCAACAGAAATATTTAGCAATCAATGGACAATTATTATTTATTCTCTGTCTTAGAGCCACAAACCAGTAAGAACTGCTTATTCATGTTCTTAAGATCAATGTAAAGTCCCCTTCTCCCAGGTTAGTTTATTGGTCTGCAATATCTCTCTTAGGCCCAACTTTATTGACTTGAGGTTTTAGAGAATTGTGTTGGGAAGGGGTCTCCAACTAAACTGAATGTAGAATTCCACCTGCCCTTGGGGATGATGGGGTAGCAGGGAGAAGAGATAGAGTTGTGTTAGTGTATAGGTTAGATGAGTGGTAAAGGACTCTAAATGGGGCCAAGTAGGGCATGAGCACCATAGTAGATAGAGTGAACTGTAGGCATTTGCACGGGTCTGCATTGTATTGGTGGCCTGTCCTGTGGGGTGCACAGTACAACTTTGGAACAGTTGCTAATAAATAAAAAGAAGCATGGAATTTTTAAAATAATTAGAACGGAACTGGACCAAACCTGTCACACCATGAAGGCAGGAAGAAAAGAGAGCAGGGGATTTACCTCTGTGTAAAATCATGGCTTAAAGATCCCCACTCCATATCTTAGGTGTCAGGAGGCTACAATTATACAGTAATAAGGGGCCTACTATGGTCTTTGATAGTTGCATCACAGCAGGATCGATCCTGTTGGATCATTAAAGGATGCCTAATCATATAACTGGCATCCATGGCAAGTTGCATCCTGAGCAGCATGGTTTAATTTTCTTTTAGTTTATTTGTTTTGTTTCTGGAACTGGCATTTTAAATTTATGAACAAAGAAAATACTTCAAGCACAATGTTTCTGCCTGGGGCAATATGTTCAGTTCCTGGCCAAAGTGCCTCAGTAACATACTTTTTCCAGCAATTGACCAGAAGATGCTTAAGGAACTTTGTAACAGGCACCCAACATGACAGGACATCACTCGAATAGTGAAAAAACACAGTAAGGATTCCTTAAGGCTGTGAGTAAAACAGACTCTTTTTTGGCTAATATGATCAGAGCAACCACCGTTGGTTCGACAGACATAGTCTCTTCTCTTAGAAAAATGGCTCTAAGAAACAAGAACACCGAAATTTTGGAAGTCTGTCTTAACTTTACACAAACTTTCCAAAGCTCTATTGTCTGCATTGCCCACTTAATTAATCTAAGGTTTAAAAACTACACATATCATTAGTCTATTACTGTCTATCAATTTTACTTTGCCTCCAGAAAATAGGGAGTTATGGGAATTGAAATATGGAAAGTCAATTGGGATAGAGCGAAGAGGCAAGCATATAGCACAGACTACAACTTGGTGCCTAATCAATTTTATTTGTTGAAATTTTGGACAAATACATACTTTGCTTTTTTTTTTTAAAGATTTATTTATTTATTTCTCTCCCCTTCCTCCCCCCTCCCCCCATCCCAGTTGTCTGTTCTCTGTGTCTATTTGCTGCGTCTTCTTTTGTCCGCTTCTGTTGTTGTCAGTGGCATGGGAATCTGTTTCTTTTGGTTGCGTCATCTTGTTGTGTCAGCTCTCCGTGTGTGCGGTGCCATTCCTGGGCAGGCTGGACTTTCTTTTGCGCTGGGTGGCTCTCCTTACGGGGTGCACTCCTTGAGCCTGGGGCTCCCCTATGCGGGGGAGGCACCCCTGAGTGGCAGGGCACTCCTTGCACGCATCAGCACTGCACATGGGCCAGCTCTACACGGGTCAAGGAGGCCCGGGGTTTGAACCGCGGACCTCCCACGTGGTAGACGGACGCCCTAACCCTGGGCCAAGTCCACCGCCCTTTGCTTATTTTTAATACCTATTTGAGCAGGACATTGAAACAATTGGTTAGGGATTTTACACACTTGCAAAATAAATAAGTTAGTCACATATGTTGGCAGGAAGATTAGTTAATAAAATGGCTATACATCTTGCAGTAGAACTGAAAATGGTAGTGTATTAGTCAGCCAAAGGGGTGCTGATGTGAAATACCAGAAATGGGTTGTTTTCTATAAAGGGCATTTATTTGGGGTAGAAGCTTTCCGTTACCAGGTCATAAAGTGTAAGTTGCTACCCTCACCAAAGTATTTTGCCACATATTGGAACAAGATGGCTGCCAACACCTGTCAGGGTTCAGGCTTCCTGAGTTCATCTCTTCCTGGGGTTCATTTCTGTCTGGGCTCAGGTCCTCTGTTTTCTCCACAAGGTCAGCTGTAGACTTAGGTTCTCAAGGCTTTGCCTCTCTCCATAAGGTCAGCTTCAGACTATCAGGTGAACTCCTCTGTCTCTCTCCCCCGGGTTTCTGCTGTGTCTAAGGACCTGTCTCTATTCCTGTGTTCTCCTGTGTATTCACTTCCCAGGCTCGACCTCAAGACTCTAGCATCAAAACTCCAACATCAAAACTCCAACATCAAAACTCCAGCATCAAAAAGCTCCAACTCTGTTCTTTGCCACGCCTTTTATCTGTGAGTCCCCACTCACCAAGGGACAGGGTCCCAATGACCTACTGATGTGGCCCAATCAAAGCCCTAATCATACCTTAATCATGCCCAGGTACAGACCAGTTTATAAACATAATCCAATACCTATTTTTGGATTTCATAACTATATCAAACTGCTACAGATAGCAATAGCTTTCTTTGTGCCTATTCATCTGTCAGTGGGTCCATTGTTGCTACTGGCATACATGAAGGTCACACTTGCATAGGACTGGGTCTATTGTATAAGAAGTAAGTTAGGAGACTACCCAGTGAAAGATAGAAAGAAACATCATCTAGCTTATAAACAGCTCTCTGCTTATATCTCAATTCTTTATGACACCAACAATTACCATTAACAGAGCCCCCTTCTCTGTTGACTGGTCCAGGCAAATGGCGCGAGTGTGGGGCGGAGAGGTCAAGCCCTCTTATTCACTGTTGGGTCATGTGGAGCTGGTGATTATATCCTAGAAGTCAGGTCCTAAAAGAGTAATTGGATAATGTATCCCAAACAGGTTTTTTTTGCCTAGATTTTTCTCCATCGAATGTGTTTGACATTCACTGGGCTCTTTCATTCTAGAAAGTCATATATTAGTAAAGGGAAATTTTCTTACATAATTTTAAGAATAATTTCTGCCCTCCATTTTCTCTTCCCTCCTCCTTCTCCTCCCCTTCCTTTCTTTTTCCTCCTCCTCCTCTCCTCCTCCTCCTCCTCCTTCTCTCTCTCCCTCTCTCTCCCTCTCTCCCTCTCCCTCTCCCTCTCCCTCTCCCTCTCCCTCTCTCTCCCTCTCCCTCTCGCCTCCCTCTCTCCCTTCTGTACCTTATCTCCCTCTCTCCCACTCCCCCAAATCCCTCAGAACTCTTCCTATTAGTTGTATATTCAATCTTCTTGGTAGTCTCTCTAATTCTTTCATCTCTTTTGTTCATTTATTTTCTTTTTATATTTTTGTTCTATTTTCTGAGATATTTCTTTAACTACATATTCCAATATTTTAATCTTATTTCTTTTATGATTTTTTAAAAGATCTTGTCCTCTGAATGTCCCTGTCTTTGTAATATCCTGTTTAGTTGTGTTTAGTGGGTGAAAACACCAGTAAATTGAGGATACTAATTGTATTAGTCAGCCAAAGGGGTGCTGATGTAAAATACCAGGAACTAGTTGGTTTTTATAAAAGGTATTTATTTGGGGTAGGAACTTCAGATACCAGGTCATAAAGCATAAGTTACTTCTCTTACCAAAGTCTGTTTGGAGCAAGATGGCTGCCGATGGCTGAGAGGGTTCAGGCTTCCTGGGTTCCTCCCTTCCAGGATCTTGCTTCTCTCTGGGTTCAAGTTTCCTTTCTTCCCAGGGTTTGCTTTACTCTGGACTCAGCGTTCCTCTCTTCCTTGGCTGGCTTCTCTTTCCTCTGTGTGCTGACTTCCCAGGGCTCCAGCTTAAGGCTTCAGTATCAAACTCCAACATCAGAAACACTCGCATCAAAAGCTCCAACTTTGCCCTTTGTCATGCCTTTTATCTGTGAGTCTCCACCCACCAAGCCGTGGGGACTGGGTAGGGACTCCATGCCCTAATGATAACTCAATCATTCCCAGGTACAGATTCTGCCCCCTCCATAGTATCAGTTTTCTAAAACAATTATTTTCCTTTTGGTTCATTTTGATTTCTTTCTTCCAAGTTTTATGTTGTTACTTGTTTTATAGTGATTTTTAAATCTTATTGGAAATTCTGTGTGCTTGGAATTTATTGGAAATTCTGTGTGCAGGCCTTATAGACTTCCAGGCCTGACTAAATATAAATCAGGAATGGAAATAATCACTAATTTGGTGGATCCTTGATTTTCAGTATCTTTACAAGTCCTTTGGAAGGGGGTTATCATCAAGTTCCCCAAAATGGAATCCTCCTTTATTTTGCCTGGATGATAAACAATCTGTCCAGTTTTGGGGAGCAGAATGGAGTCATAGCAGGGATAGATGCTTGAGGTCTCACTATTCTGGATTACAGACAGTTACTTCATGTACTTATTTTTATGTGGTTACCATAGCCCTGACGTTCTCTAATTTAGTCTTACCAGAAAATAAATGCCTATCAGCTTTCAGCATGAGGATATAAAATCTGTCTGCAAGGAACCTGGAGGAATCAGGAGGCGAATTTCGTTGCTTCTTGTTTATATCATCAGCTATCACTACTATTTTTAGCCTCACTCTAAGTGACCTGAAATGACCAATTACTCCACAGCATCAGCTATTTTTACTTGCCACCTTTGGGCATCTTCCCCTTCAGGCTCAGTTTCAACTTTTTCCAGTAAAATAAATCTGTAACCATTTATCCATCTTTTTTCTAACTTCCAAAATGTTGTAGAGATTTCTGTTTGCTGTTGTTTATTCTTCCATTCTATATGTTCTTGTGGGTTTTCCTTTTTTATTTTGTCTAAGTTTGATCAAGTGTTTGGAGGGCATGAATGCAAAGAGATTAAGTTAACCTTGCATATTTAAAGGAAAGATTGAATGACATTTTAAAATCCTATCTCAGTGCCGTTCACATATTTTCTAATAAGAAATTTTAAACCCCACTCAACTAACATGGAGTTGAAGAATGTCAACCACCACACCATGGAGCCTAGAGGGCCTACAACTGAAAGCAGGAGGATTGCATCCAGTATCCATGTGGAATCTAAGCCCCCTCTTGACATAGATGTGGAATGGACACAACCAAGCCAAGGTCCACAGGAAGGAGGAATACAGTAAGGATTAGAGTGGACTTAATGATATCCTATTCATGAACTATTGTGGTTAATAATCGAGAAAATGTGGCATTGGTGTGGAAAAAGTGACCATGGTGGCTGCTGGGTGCGGGGAATGGGAGGAAGAGATGAGATGTGGAGGCATTTTCGGGACTTGGAGTTGTCCTGGGTGGTGCTGCAGGGACAATTGCTGGACATTGTATGTCCTCCCAAGGCCCACTGGATGGAACGTGGGAGAGTGTGGGCTATGGTGTGGACCACAGGCCATGGGGTGTAGCGATGCCAGAGATGTGCTCACCAGATGCAATGGATGTGTCATGATAATGGGGGAGAGTGTTACTGTGGGGGGAGTGGTGGGGGTGAATGGGGACCTCATATTTTTTTAATGTAATATTTTTTAAAAAATGAATAAATTGAGTAGAATTTGGAAAAAAAGAGAAAAAAAGAAATTTTAAAGATAATGTGTATTATTTTGAAATAATTTTATTATTAGAGAATTTGTAGATTTACAGAAAAAGTCTACAAAAAAATGCAGAGTTCCCATATACCCCCCCCCCCATTATTAACACTTGTTATTAGTCTGGTTGCTTTGTTACAATTTAGAAAGGATATTATTATAATGTATGTGATTGAAGCTGTATGTGTCCAAAAAAAGTATATTCTTAAAGTTAGTCCATTCCTATAGTTATGGACCCATTGCAAATAGGATCTCTGGTGAGTAGGCTCTCAGGTTAAGATGCAGCCTACCTCATTCAGGGTATGTCTCAGTTCTTTTACTGGAGTTTTTGATAAGAGAATGAAATTTGGACAAGAGAGAAAGCCACAGAAGCAAGAAACTAGAAACAATGAACCCAGAAGAGAAGGGATAGACTAACAGACACCACCATGTGCCTTGCCATGTGATAGAGCAGTCCAGGATTGCCTGCAGCCAGTTTTCAGGAAGAAGGTAGAGAAGGAAAAGTGTTGGTGATGCTTTGATTTGGACATTTTCATGGCCACAGGACTGTAAGCAAATAAGTTCCCACTTTAAAAGCCAACTCATTTCATGGGTATCGGCTTGAGCAGCTTAGCAAACTAGAACATTGTGTACTATTAGCAGCTTAGCAAATTAGAACATTGTGCACTATTAGCATAGTTTTCATTAGGGTTCACTGTGTTGTATAATCCTCTGGTTTTAATTTTTTTTAATTCAAGTAACATATATACAACTTAAAATTTCTTCTTTTAACCACATCAGTTATATAATTCAGTGGTGTTAATTACATTATCAACATGTGTTATCATCATTACCATAAATTATCAAAATTTTCTGTTGACCCCAAATAGAAATTCTGTACCAATTAAGCATTATCTCTCCATTTCCTACTTCTGCTCCACCTCCTGCTAACCTGTATTCTAGTTTCTGACTCTATGAATTTCCTGCTTCTAACTATTTCATATCAGTGAGGTCATACAATATTTGGCCTTTTGTTTCTGGCTTATTTCACTCAACATGTTTTCCAGGTTCAACCTTATTTTTGCTTATATCAAAAGTATATTCTTTTTAATGGCTGAATAATATTCCACTGTATGTATACACCCCATTTTATTTATCCATCTCATCTGTTGATGTATTCTTGGGTTGCTCCCACCTTTTGACAATTGTGAATAATGCTGCTATGAACATCAGTGTACAAATATCTGTTTGAGAACCTGATTTCACTTCTTTTGGGTACATATCTAGAGGTAGAATTGCAGGTCATATGGTAATTCTGAACTTAATTTTTTGAGGAACTGCCAAAATGTCTTTCACAATGGAATGTACCGTTTTATATTCCCACCAACAATGAATGAGTGTTTTCTATTCCCCCACTTTCTCTCAAACACTTGTTGTTTTCCATTTTTTAAGCACTAGTCATTTTAGTAGGTGTGAAAAGGTCTATCATTGTGACTTTAATTTACATTTCCTAATGGCTAATGGCTGAACATCTTTTCATGTGCTTTTTGGCTATATAAAGACATATCTTCTTCAGAGATATGTCTATTGAAGTTTTTTGCCCATTAATTTTTTTTGTCATTTTGTTGTTGAGTTGTAGGATTTCTTTATATAATCTAGATATTAAATCCTTATATCGCTATAGTGTATATTGTTTCCTAATATTTTGTCCCAATCTTTAGGTAGTCTTTTACTATCTTGATGAAATTGAAGGGGGCCCTTACAGGTTCCCTGGTTCTTTTGCCTGACACAGAGAATGGAAGTAAACACCAAGGTTGATCAATCAAGTGAAAGAGCTTTATTAGGCCAGCAGAGGCCAGAGAATAGGTCTTGCACTTGCCTTCTTGAACAATGAGAGCAGCAGCATCATATTGGTTTGTGTTAGGGAGGGGTTTTGTGGTTTGGGAGGAAAGATTAACAGGTAGGGGTTTTTGCAGGGAGGTTCTTAACTGTGTATGCTCTATGTTCTAACATGCTCTGATATACTTAATCATACATTGCATGTACTGAAAACGGCATCTAAATCCCACCCAGAGGAGGAGAATCTACTACAGTAATGAGCAGAGGTTTAGCTAAGGTTACTTAACTATGGTACTAAGTTTGTGCTAAAAGCTGGAAAGTACCAATTTCTTTTTTACTGAGTTTTGTGGTCAGCTACTGACCACAGGTATAAGCTGCACCTTACCTTGATTGGCTGTTTCCTAAGTTGCTCATGAATGGGGGAGGACAGGACACAGGTGGGCTGTGGGCAGAGGCAGATGCTGGTGGGTATGGTCTGGTACCAAATTTCCTATGCAAGATGCATCCTTGCAAAGGAATTGGCAGGGCTTTCTTACAGGGAGGGTGGGTGCTTTCTCCAAAATCCTTTGATGTGTAAAAGTTTCTGATTTTTATGAAGTTCCATTTATCTATTTTTTTTCCTTTTGGTATTCTTGTTTTTGGTGTAAAGCCTAGGAAATCATTGCTGAACACAGGGATCTGAAGAGGCTTCCCTATGATTTCTTCTAGGACTTTTATAGTTTTGATTCTTACACTTAAGTCTTTGATCCATTTTGAATTAACTTTTGTATATAGCATGAGGTAGGAGACACTTTCATTCTTTTGCATATGGATATCAGTTTTCCAAGCAACATTTATTGAAAAGATAATTCGTTCACAATTGAGCAGACTTGGCACTCTTGTCAAATATTGATTCACATAGATTTGAGGGTTGATCTTTGAACTCTCAAGTTTATTCCTTTGGTCTACATGTCTGTCCTTGTGCCAGGGCCATACTGTTTTGATTATGTGGCTTTGTAATAAGTTTTAAGATCAGGAAGTGTGAGTTATCAAACTTTATTCTTCTTTATCAAGATGTCTTTGACTATTTGGGGCCCCTTGATTTTCCATATATATTCAATGCTTGACTTTTTCATTTCTGCAAAGAATGCTGCTGGAAATTTGATTGAGATTGCATTGAACCTATAAATCCCTTTGAGTAGAATCAATACCTTAACAATATTTAATCTTCCAACCCATGAACATGGAATTCCTTTCATTTATTTAGGCCTTCTTTGATTTCTTTTAGCAATGTTTTGTAGTTTTCCCTGTATAAATCATTTACATCCTTGGTTAAATTATTCCTAGATATTTGACTCTTTTTATTGCCATTATAAATGGATTTTTCCTTTCTGTCCTCTTCAAATTGTTTATTACGGGGGTATAGAAACATTACTCATTTTCAAATGTTAACCTTGTATCCCACCAATTTGCTGAATGTGTCCATTAGCTCTAATAGCTTTGCTTAGGATTTTACAGGATTTTTCCTATATGGGATAATGTTATCTGAAAATAGGGAAAGTCTTAGTTCTTCCTTTTCAATTTGGATGCCTTTCATTTCTTTTTCTTGCCTACCTTGCTTCACTAGAAATTCCAATACTATGTTGAATAACAGTGCTGACAGTTGGTGTTTAGTTTGCCAAAGGCTGCCAATGTAAAATATCCAAAATGTGTTGGCTTACAAATTTATTTATTAGGGTAAAATCTTACAGTTTTGGAGCTGTGGCAATGTCCAAATCAAGGCATCAGCAGTGATGTTGCCTCACCAAAGTTGGCTGCTGATGATCCTGGACTCCTGCCATGTGTCATGGCAAATTGGTGGCCGGTCTTTGCCTTCCCCTTCAGGCTCACTTCCTCCCCAAGCTCAGGAACATATGATCTGACATATGGCTTATCTCTTCCCTCTCCTCCAGACATTGTTGTCTCAACTTTGGTTGCTCCACCGATTCCAGCCTGTGGCTTCTCTCTCAGTCTCTTAAGATTTCTCTGTCTTTCTATGGCTATGCAGGTGATCCTGGAGTCCTCTCTCACATGGCAAGGTAAAACAGCAGTTCTCTTCCTCTGTCCTCAGTTTATGTAGGACTCCAGTAAAGTATTAATACGCTCCTGGGTTCATCAGTCTAATCAAAGGCCCTTAACTGAAGCCATCTAATCAAAAGTGATCTAATCAAGAAGCTCCCTTACCTAAATATAATTAAAACTCTCCACATACAGTAGGTTTCACTTTAAGTGAAACAAACACAGGAAGGCTTCACTTTAAGAAAGGATTTTCTGGAGTCCACAAAAGGCTCAAACCAGGACAGTGGGCATCCTCATCTTGTTCCTGTTATTAGAGGGAATGTTTTTAGTCCTTCACCATTGAGTATAATATTAACTGGTTCTCAAATATGCATTTTATCATGGTAAGGAAGTTTTGTACTATTCCTTGTTTTCTAAGTTTTTATTCAAGAGGTCACTGGATTTTGTTAAATGTTTTTTCTGCATCAATTGAGATGATTATGTGGTTTTGTTCTTTATTTTATTGTGATGTATTGATTTTCTTATGTTGAGCTCCCTTGCATACCTGGGATAAATCCTGCTTGATCATGGTGTAGAATTCTCTTACTATGCTCTGGGATTCAATTTGCTTATATTTTGTTAAAGGTTTTATATCAATATTCATAAGGGATATTAGTTTGTAATTTCCTTTTCTTGTGCTTTCTTTACATGGCTTTTCTTTAAGGTAATGCTGTCATCATAGAATGAGTTAGGGGTATTCTCTCCTCTTTAATATTTTGGAAGAGTTCGAGCAGAATTGGTGTGGTGTTAATTTTTCTTGGAATGTTTGGTAAAATTTATCAATGAAGCCATCTGGTCTTGGGATTTTCTTTTTTGGGGAGTTTTTGACTAATGATTCAATTTCTTGTTATTGTTCTGTTGAGATCTTAAAGATCTCCTATTTCTTATAGCATCAGTGTTTTCTAGGCATTTGTCCATTTCTTCTAGGTTGTCTAATTTGTTGGCATATAGTTGTTCAGGGTATCCACTTACAATACTTTTATTTCTGTGGGATTGGTAGTAATGCAGCACCCCCTTCCCTTCTCATTGTAGTTATTATCATACTTTTCTCTTTTTTTCTTTGTCAGAGTAGCTAAAGATTGATAGATTTTATTTATCTCATCAAACAACCAAATTTTGGCTTTGTGGATTCTCTCTATTGTTTTTTATTACATATTTCATTTATCACCACTCTAATCTTTGTTATCCTTTATTTTGCTAGCCTTGTGTTTAATTTGCTCTTCTTTTCTTTGATCCTCCAACTGTGATGTTAGGTCTCTGCTTTAAGATCTTTCTTCCTTTTTAATATAAACATTTAGAGCTATAAATTTTCCTCTTAGCTCTGTCTTTGCCACATCCCATGTTTTAATATGTTGTGTTTTTGTTTTCCATCATCTCAAGATATTTCCTAATATATTAGTACTTCATGAATTCTTCTTTGTACCATTAGTTAAGAATGTATAGTTTAATTTCCATATATTTGTGAATTTTCCCTTCTCCCTCTATTAGACTTTTAGCTTCATTCCATTGTGATTAGAGAAGATACATTGTATAATTTCTATATTTTTACATTATTGAGGCTTATTTTGTGACCTAACGTATTTTCTATACTTGAGGATGATCCCTGTGCATTAGATAAGAATGTATATTCTGTTGCTGTTGAGTGAAATATTTATATGTATAATAGAACATAAGTCTTCTATTTCCTTGTTAATATTCTGTCTAGGTGAGCTATCCATTATTAAAAGTGGTATATTTAATTCTCCTACAATTAATATAGCACTGTCTTTATCCTTTCAAATCTGTCAATATTTGCTTCATATGTTCTGTGACTTTGCTATTATGTGCATATATATGTATGACTGTTACGTCTTCTTGTCAAATTGACCATTTTATCAGTATATGATAACGTTATTTCTACCCTGTAACAGTTGTTGAAGGAAAATCTATTTTATTTGGTTAATATAGCTACCCTCACTCTCCTTGCTTACCATTGGCCTGGAATTTTGTCTTATTATTCATCCTTTCACTTTTAATATACTTGTGTTTTTTTAATTTAAGGTGAGTCTGTTATAAATAGCATATACAGTCTTACTGTTTTATACATTCTGCTGATCTCTGCTTTTGACTAGAGAGTTTAATGCATTTACATTTTTTTAAAAGCCTAGACCCATTTTACTTTTTTATTTTTTATTTTTTAAAGATTTATTTATTTATTTCTCTCCCCTTCTTCTCCCCGCCGCAGTTGTCTGTTCTCTGTGTCTATTTGCTGTGTGTTCTTTGTACGCTTCTGTTGTTGTCAGCGGCATGGGAATCTGTGTTTCTTTTTATTGTGTCATGTTGTGTCAGCTCTCCATGTGTGCAGTGCCATTCCTGGGCAGGCTGCACTTTCTTTCGCGCTGGGCAGCTCTCCTTACGGGGCGTACTCCTTGTGCGTGGGTCCCCCCCATGCGGGGACACCCCTATGTGACAGGGCACTCCTGGCGCGCATCTGCACTGGGCGTGGGCCAGCTCCACACAGATCAAGGAGGCCCGCAGTTTGAACCGCGGACCTCCAATGTGGTAGACGGACGCCCTAACCACTGGGCCAAGTCCGCTTCTCGTAATGCATTTACATTTGAAGTAACTCCTGATACTGCAGGAATTTCTTCTGACATTTTGCTATTTGGCCTTTGTAAGTCTTATACTTTTTCCCCTCAATTCTTATATTAATGCATATTTTCATATTAATTTGATTTTTTATTGTAACATTTTGAGTCCCTTCCCATTTCTTTCAGGGTATATTTTTCATATATTTTCCTTGTGATTACCTTGGGGCTAAATTTAACATCCTAAATCTATAAAAATTATATTTGACTTGATACCAACTGACATCAATAACATGAAAATACACTGTTCTTATATCCTTTTTTTTGTTTCTTGTTTTTTTTTGTCTTTTTATTTTTTCTTTTTTTCCTTTTTTTTTCTTTTCTTTTTTCCTATACCCTTCTAACCTGCACATTTCTGTTTTGCTTGTTACAAAGCATGTCTTTATATATTATAGGTTGAAACCCTATATTTATCTTTACTTTATGTACATTTCATTTTAGAAACTTTAAGAAGGAAAAGTGGTGTTACATACTGTGGCAGTTTGAAATTATTTTATAAACCTCCCAAAGAGAAAGATGATGTTTGTGAAGTCATCCATTCCTGTGGTTTTGAGACTATTTCAATTGAACTATATCAGTGAGATATGACTCAGATTGAGTCTCTGCCTTCTTGCTGGATCTGATAAAAACAGAAACACAGGAAAAGGAAGCTGCCATATTTGATCCTGCCATGTGAGAGAAATTACTCCAGTTTTGCCCACAGTTGAACTACAAGGAGAGAGGATCCCTGAGAAGTCAAAAAGCTGAGGCCCAGAGAGACATAACCCGTATGCCTGATAGCTTGCAGCTGAACTCAGGAAGAAAGTGGAGCAGCCAAGATTGAGAGAGGAGGCCTGGAAAGAGACAAGCCCTATGCCTGGTTGCTCATAGATGAGCTCTAGGAGCTGGGCCCTCAGAGAGGGTGAGCCCAGTTGGGGAAGACTGAGACCTTCGCAGAAATCAGTGGCCATCTTGCTTTGTGACATGGCTGGACAACAGGATCAACAGTAGCTGACTTTGGTGAGAAAGTATCTCTTATAGTGCTTTGATTTGGCCTTTCCACAACCTTGGTACTATAAGATTTTACCCCAAATAAATCCCCTTTATAAAAGCCAACCCAATTCTGGTACTTTGCATAGGCAGCCATTTGGCAAAATAAAACATATGAAAAACTACAATACAATAGTACTGACATTTAAAAATACCCATATGGCTACATTTACCAGAGGAATTCATTTCTTTGTGCTACTTTGATCTGATTTCTTGTGTCCTTTCCTATTATTCTGAAGAACTACCTTGAGCATTGCTTTTAGGGCAGTGCAGTGGTGATGAACTCCCTCAGCTTTTGAATGTCTGGGAAAGTCTTAAGCTCCTTCATTTTAAAAAAATTATTTAAGTATATCACTCACACATAAACATATATAAGCAATAAGTGTATAGCAATAGTTGTGAGTTTATAAAACAAACATGTATAACATCATACAGGACTCTGGTACTTTACCCTACCACCAATATCTTGCATTGTTGTTAAACAGTTTTAACTAATGATTAAAGAGCATTGTCAAATCAATTACGGGACATTGTAGATCCCCCCAGGGCCCACTGGATGGAACGTGGGAGAGTGTGGGCTATGATGTGGACCATTGACTACGGGGTGCAGTGATGTTCAGAGATGTACTTACCGGGAGCAACGGATGTTTCACGATGATGGGAGAGAGTGTTGCTGTGGGGGGAGTGGGGGGTGGGGGCAGTGGGGTTGATTGGGACCTCATATTTTTTTAATGTAATTTTAAAAAATAGATAAATAATTTTAATTAAAAATAAAAATAAAAAAATAAAGAGCATTGTCAAAATAATATTACTGGGAAGCAGATGTGGCTCAACGGATTGGGCTTCCATCTACCATATAGAAGGTCCCGCATTCGCACCCCAGGGCCTCCTTGTGAAGGCAATCTGGCCTGCAGCCACAGAGAGCTGATGGCTCGTACCTGAGGAGAGCTGGTGCAGCAAGATGATGCAATAAAGGGAGGCAAGCAGACACAGAAGAATGCATAGCAAAAGGACATAGAGAACAGACAGCAAACAAGCAGCAAGGGAGGGGAAATAAATAAATAAAATAAAATCTTAAAAAATATATATTATTACTAACCAAAGTAATTTTCCCCCAACCCACTCTATTATCATTATTATCTTTATATCATTTATATATGATCATACATAAACAATAAGTGTGTAGTAAAAGTTGTGTACTTACAAAGCAAACATACATAATATCATATAGGGGTCGCATACATCAACCTTCCACCAACACCTTGAATTGTCATGAGATGTTTGTTGCAAATTATGAAAGAATGTTGTCCAAATCTTACAACTAATTATAGCCCATATCTTACATTTTGTGTATTTTCCCCCAATACACCTTATTGTTCTTTTTTAAAGATATTTTATGAAAGAAGTTGTAAACTTATGAAACAATCATGCACATGTGCAGAATTCCCAAGCAACACCCCCCTATCAAGACAACACACTGTGGTGGAATATTTGTTACAGATAATATTATCTGATTGTTACCACATCCAGAGTGTGCATTTGGCATACGTTTTCCACACTGCCCCATTATCAACACAGTACATTTTTGGCATAGATGCAAGAATTTTATATTATTACTGCTAACCACAGTCCATAGGACACTCCAGTTGTATCCTTCCCATGATTCACCATGTTCCCACCACCCCACAATAGTTTTGTACATTTGCTCTAGCTTACAAAAGACATCCTTGCATGTATACCATCAAACACAATTCTCATCCGCCTCTTCGTTTACCATGCTGTTCAGTTCCTAGATTATTCTCTAGGATTTGATCAATTGGCATTTACATACTTAGACTACCATTTTCAGCAACATACCCATTTATAAACTAGCTGTTAATCACTATGTGTTACCATCCACTCTATACATTCCCATACTTATACAGTAAAGCTAGTTAAAACTTCGACATATATTAAACATCAGTTGTCCATCTCATTCCTACTCATATCTCCTTTAAGAATTCATCACCTACCACCAGGTCTTGAAGCTATTTTCCTACACTTTCTTCTAGATGCTTTATGGTTCTTGCTGTTATTTTTAGGTTTTTGACCCATTCTGAGTTAATTTTTGGATAAGGTGTGAGGTAGGGGTCCTCTTTCCTTCTCTTGGGGATGGATATCCAGTTCTTTTAGCATCATTTGTTGAATGGACTGTTATGCCCGAGCTGTGCATGTTTGAAAGCCTAGTCAAAAATCACTTGACCATACATGCAAGGGTCTGTTTCTGAACCATCAGTTTTGTTTCATTGATGGATGTGTCTGTCTTTATGCCAGTACCATGCTGTTTTTACCACTATAGCTAGGTAATATGATTTAAACTTTGGAAATGAGAGTTTACATTTCATTTTTAAATGTTTCCAGCTATTCAGGACCCCTTACCCTTCTAAATAAATTAGATAATCGTGTTTTCAATTAAAAAAATACTGGTGGAATTTTTATCAGTATTACATTGAATCTGTATATCAATTTGAGTAGAATTGACATCCTAATGATATTTAATCTTCCAATCCATGAGCAAGGAATGTTCTTCCAGTTACTTAGGCCTTTTTGGATTTCTTTTAACATTGAGCTGCAGTTTTCTGAATACAAGTGCTTTACATCATAGATTAAGTTTATTCCTGGTGACTTGAGTTTTATCTGTCATACTTTATTTTCACTATTCTTTTGACACTTTGTTACTTTTATTGATATAATCTTCTTTTCTAGACTGTTTTCCAGGTCTTCCTCCTGTCTTTTCTCTTCAGGCTCTAGCACACCCTTTAGAATTTCCTTAAAATCTGGTCTCTTGGTTAGAAATTCTCTCATTTTCTGTTTATCTGTGAATATTCTAAACTCGCCCTCATTTTTGAAAGACAATCTTGCCAGATATAAGATACTTGGCTGGAAGTTTTTCTCTTGTAGTATCTTAAATATATCAGATCATTGTCTTCTTGCCTCCATGATTTCTGGTTAGAAATCAGCACTTAATCTTATTGGGTATCCCTTATATGTTATGCATTACTTTTCTCTTATGGTTCTCAGAATTCTGTCTTTGTTTTGGCACTTGACACTCTGATTAATATTTGTCTCAGTATTGGTCTATTTGGATTCTTTCAGATGTGAGTACATTGTGCTTCTTGAACATGGATATCTATGTCCTTCAATAGGGTTGGGAAATTTTCTACCATTATTTCTTCAAATATTCCTTCTGCCACTTTTCCCTTTTTTTTCTCCTTCTGGGATGCCCATGCCATAGGTTTGCACATATTTTGCTGTCATTTAGTTCCCTGAGACCTTGTTCAATTTTTTCCATTCTTTCCTTCATCTGTTTTTTGTATGTTCACTTTCTGAGGCCATTTTTTTCAAGCTCACCAATAATTTCTTCTGCCTCCTCTAATCTGTTATTATATGATTCCAATGTTTTTTAAATTTCAGTTATTGTGCCTTTCATTCACATGCTATAGTTTTTCAATTCTTTTTGTGCTCATCCAATGTCTTCTTAATATCTTTAATCTTTAAAGCCACCTCATTGAATTAATTGAGGAGATTTTTTTGAATATCTATGATTAGTTGTCTTAACTCCTTTATGTTATCTGGAGACATATGTTGTTCCTTTGCCTGGACCATATCTTCCTGTTTCTTGGTGTGGATTGTAATCTTCATTTCTAGACTGTTTTCCAGGTCTCTCTGCTGTATTTTATTTTCAGGCTCTAGCACACCCTTTAGAATTTCCTTAAAATCTGGTCTCTTGGTTAAAAATTCTCTCATTTTCTGTTTATCTGTGAATATTCTAAACTCACCCTCATTTTGTTGACGTTTGGCATCTGGCTTACTAGAGTATTTATTTTGTGTGCAGTTTTTCTCATTAGTTTAGGGCTTTCTGCCATTTCTCCCTTGCTGGTCGTGCAGTAGAAGCCAAGGAAGTAGTTCATGCTATAAGCTGTGGAGGTTCAAGCTGCCCTTATTGCACTAGAGACCAATGAAGCTTCTTCCAACTTTCTCCTTAGCCAGGTGTAGGGACAGAGTCACAGCTGTGTGGAGTAATCCAAGTAATGCAGGCCTAGACCATAGTTGCCCTGAGAAATTGATGAAGCTTCATATCCTTTTCTCCCCAGCCTCAGGCTGGGATTGATCTTCAGATATAGGCAACAATCTATGCAGTGCAGGTCCAAGATGACTGCAGTTGCCCCAGTAGACTTCCAACTATTCGGTCTGTGCCAGCCAAATGTACCTGCAGTTTCCTGGATAGACTGGTCTAGAGCCCAGCAGCCTCCTACCTGTCAGAGGTAGGGCTGAAGCCTAGTCCATGCCTTCAGGTTTTCTGGGTGAAAGAAACTGGTCCCTACAATCATTGTAATTTTCAGCCTACCAGGATTCCCCTCATGCTGGGGGCAGAGTCATAATGGCAGCTACTGGCCTCTTTCCATCTTGGATATGTTCAAACTTTAGCTGTTCATAGGTTTATACTTTAGCCTGCTGAATTTACTAACTAGTAGCTGAAATTGGTGGGAGAAAATTGTCTCTTCCTCCCCTGTTTTTGGGAAATGGAGCTTAAAAATTCCAGTCACAGAATAACTCTTGTGGCAGTTTGTACTGCCAAAGTAGGATAATCATTAGCCTCCACAGCTTGGCTGGAAATTTCCCAGAGAGCCTGGCACAGGTCCTCCCAGCTTCCTCCCTGTCAGAGTTGGGACTGAGACTTATGCTAGATCTGCAATCTGACCTGGATGGAAAGAAGCCAGTCGCAACAAGCACTGTGATTTTCAGTCCGCTGCGCTCCCCCTCTTGCCAGGCGTGGAGTTAAGATGGCAGCCACTGGCCTCTTTCTGACTTAGACAGGTTCAAACTTCAGCAGTTCTCAGGATTATACTTTAGCCCACAGAATTTACTCATCAGTATTGGAAGTTGGTACCCAACCATCTCTTCCTCCCCCATTTTGGGGAAGTGGAGCTTTCAATTCCAGCAGCAGAATGGTTCCTGAGGCAGCTTGTGCCTCCAGTGGAGGATGGGCACTGGCCACCATGGTGTGAAGTGCTCTACTTACAAATCTTCTCTGCAGATGAGCAGTCTCCTCTTTCCATTCCTTTAAGGATATTGCAAGATGCTCTTCTGCTCTCCTGAAGCCCCAAACAGGTGCTTCAGCTACCTCCAGATAGCTTTGGGTGTTTACTACCTGCCCTGTAGCAGAAGCTGACTCTAGGATCTTCTTACTCTGCCACCATCTTGCTGTTTATCCCAAGCGCCTTCATTTTTGAAAGACAGTTTCACTGGATATACAATTCTTGGTTGACAATTGTTTTCTTTTAGCACTTTAAATATTTCATATCACTACTTTTTTGCCTGCATTATTTCTGATGAGAAATTGGCTTTAAATTTATTGAGACTCCCTGTTCAAAACTTGCTGCTTTCAGAACTCTTTTCTTGTCTTTGGAATTCAACACTTTGACAACTGTGTTTCTAGGCATGGTTCTTTGATTTTATCCTCTTTGGTTTCATTGGGCTTCTCAAATGTACATATTCATGACTTTCATTAAATTTGGGAAGTTTACCTACAGTATGTATTTAAATGTTCCTTCTGCCCCTTTCTTTCTATTTTCTCCTTCTGAGACTCCCATTATACATATATTGATATGCTTGATTGTATCCCATAGGTATCTTAGACTCTGTTTGCTATTTTTTTTTCATTTCTGCTCCCCAACATAAATAATTTCAATTATATTGTCTTTGAGTTCACTTATATTTTTTTTCTTCAAGCTCCAATCTGCTGTTGATACTCTCTAGGGAATTTTTCACTTTAATTTCTTGTCATCAACTCCAATATTTCTTTTTATTCCTTTTTTAAATTTCTCTTTCTTTTTTTGAGATTCTCATATTGTTCATTCATTGTTTTCCTGGTACACTTTAGTTATTTCTGGGTGTTTTCCTTTATATTTTTGACCATATATTTTTTTCTATCTGTTTATGTCATGATCTTTTTGGTGCGTCACTTCAGCATTTGGAAGCCTGTGCCTTTCTGTGCCATACAGTTCTGGGACACTTTTTTTTCTTTTTTCTCTTACCAGGAGGTCCTGGGGATTGACCCAGGTCCTCCATATGGCAAATAGGAGTTCATTTGCTTGAGCCACAGCTGTTTCCAAGAAGATCATTTTTTAAAACGTCTTTGATACATCCAAAATCTGGTCTTCTTCATAGATGTTTCCTAGATTCTTTTAGATGGTCCATTGTTTCCTGTTTCTTTGTTTATCTTGTAATCTTTAGTTGCATATTGTACATTTTAATATCATAAAGTGTTAACTCTGTGATTTAGTCACTTAGCTATCTATTCCTTACTTTTTTCATGCATCTAGTGATATAACAGAGATTTCCTTGAGTATGAGGAGCTAAGAAAGACAAACCAATGTACAAAACACCTTTTAAAATCTTTGTCAATCCTCTGTGCATTAATTCCTGCTCTCTTTCAGAGTTTAGCCCTTTTACCAAGAAGATAAGCCCAAGGCAAATGTGAGATTCAGGGAGGGCCCTTTCTGTCTTTTCTGAGCCTGTGTCTTGTCTTGGGTGTGTGTTTGGTCATGACCTAAGGAATTCCCTTGTTGACAGGAATTTGAATGCCCTCTCTAATCTTATTAAATAGATTTTTTTTCCCTCCATGGTACTCTGTGTTATGATTTAACGTTGTTAGTATTTTGCTCCAGACTGCTTTGACTTAATTGTTTCCTATACTGCTTTATCTCTCTGCAAGCTACCTTTGCCTGTAGGACAAAGACTGGGAGGACAAGCTGGAAAGGAACCTCCCAGCTCAATCTTTCAGGCTGTCACCTGATAGATTGGCTTAGACCTTACAGGCACCCTAGGCTACCCATAAAGTTACTCTGCTTCCTACAAAATAGTACCAGATCCCACAATGGGAGCACAGATTTGCTCCACACTGTTCCAGGGTGGCAGAGAGATATGGGCCAATAAGGGCACCATGAGTTTCTCCTACCCTTTTTAAAGTTTTGTGGGTTTTTCTATTCAGCCCTTGTCCAGTTGTTACAACCCTTGAACAGTTTTTCAGAATTTTCATGAAGATGCCTTTGTTAGACTTTACTAGCTGCTCAAAGTTTCTGTGGGGGCACAGTATCCTGGAGCATCTTACACTGCCATCTGGGTCAACTGAAAGTGCAGTGTGTATGTTATTTGAAAAACAGTAATGATTTTTTAAGAAATAGGTTTAATTGTCTAATCATGTTTCATTACTGTTTTGTAAACAAATTCAATTACATCACTTACCTCCTACAAGTAATTTCTCATTTTTCTAATGCGAATACAAAATCCCTAATAAGCATCTTTAGATCTTCAGGCTCCTGCATCATTTGTTTTCTACCTATTTTTTCACACTAATCATATCTGTTCCCTTTTCTTGTAACAAAAATCACAAAACCCTCTTTCAGTCCTACAAATGAAGGATTGTCTTGTCCATCCTAGTGCCTACCCATGTATGATTCCACATACTTAGAACTAATTGCCACTAAACTCTCAAAACCTTCTATAGTATTTTCTCTTATACCTCTTTACTCTCTCTGTACATTTAATACTCTGCTATACCTAAGGAATTTCAACTCTTTCTTCAAAAATGACCTAAATCATCACTTTATTTTAAAAACCTTCCCCTGATCTCCCTGACTAGTAAACTCTCATCCCCCACTTTATAAACTTTCATAACACCATGTTCTTCATCATTATAATTTTCACAGTTATCCTTTTGCTACTGTTTGATTTATATTGATTAATGCCATAATGCCATTGAGAAAGCAAGAAAACCCACAATTTTCTCAAAGAGTTGTGCTTTAAGAAATGTGGCACCACCAGAAAAGCCAAAATAAGAGATTACAACTCATTAGTTGGGAGACCATCACATCTCAGTTTCTTATCACATCAAAATTAGACTTTCTTGGGACAACCAGCAAGAAGGGGAAGAGTAAGGAGCTCCTAGAGTCAACTCCTGCTATAGAGCAGTTAGTAAACACCCAAAGCTCTCTTAAGCTAGCTGAAGTACCTATTAGGGGACTCCAGGAGACCAGAAGAGCATCCTGCAACATCCTTGAAGGAATGGAAAGAGGAAACTGCTCATCTGGAGAGAAGATTCATAAGTAGAGCATCCCACACCATGGAAGCTGGTGCCCATCCTCCAGTGGAGGCACAAGCAACCTCAGGAGCTGTTCTGCGGCTGGAATTGGAAGTTCCACTTCCCCAAAATGGGAGAGGAAAAGACAGTTGGGCACCAACTTCAGCTACTAATGAGTAAATTCGGCAGGCTAAATTATAAACTTAAAAACAGCTAAAGTTCAAACCTGTACAAGTCAGAAAGAGACCAGTAGCCACCATCTTACTCCACACCTGGCACGAGGGGAAGCGGGGTAGACTGAAAATCACAGTGCAAGTGTGGACCAGCTTCTTTCCATCCAGATCAGATTGAAGAACTAGCTTAGGCTCCAGCCTCACCTCTGGCAGGGAGGAAGCTGGGGGTCTGTGTTAGCCTATCTGGGAAATTATTGGCCAAGCCACAGAGGCCAGTGATTATCCTACTTTGGCACTGCAAGTCACCCCAGGAGCTATTTTGTGACTGGAATTTGAAGCTCCATTTCCCAAAAACAGGGGAGGAGAAGATGATTGACCACCGATTTCAGCTACTGATTCGTAAACTTCACTGGCTGAAGTATAAACCCAAGAACAGCTAAAGTTTGAACTTTTACAAGTTGGGAAGAGGCTGGTAGCTGCCATTTTGACTCTGCCCCCAGAATGAGGGGAAGCCCAGTTGATGGTAGGAACCAGTTTCTTTCATGCAGATTGGCCTGCAACCTTAGCCTAGGCTTCAGCCTTACCTCTGGCAGGGAGGAGGCTGGCGGGCCCTGCACAAACCTATCTAGGTAATTGCAGGCATATTTGGCTGGCACAGACTGAAAAGTTGGAAGTCTACCAGGGTAACTGCAGTATCTTGGACCCACAGTGCATAGATTGCTGCCCACACCTGCACTACTTGGACTATTCCACACAGCTGTGGTTCTGTCCTTACCCCTGGCAAAGGAGAAAGTTGTGAGAAGCACCATTCGTCCCTGGGGTAAGAAGGCAGCTTGAGCCTCTACAGCTTATCGCACAAACTACATCCTTGACTCTTACTGCACAACCAGCAAGAGAAAAAGTGCAGGAAGCCCTAAATAGATAAACTACACCCAGTATAAATACTTTAATAAGCCAGATGCCAAGACACCAACAAAAAATTACAATTCACATGAAGAAACAGGAAGATATGGCCCAGTTTAAGGAACAACATAATCCTCCAGATGACATAAAGGAATTGAGACTACTAATCATAGATGTTCAAACAAGTCGTCTTAATGAATTCAATGAGATGGATGAAGAGATTAAGGATATTAAGAAGACATTGGGCAGTGGACTTGGCCCAGTGGTTAAGGCGTCCATCTACCACATGAGAGGTCTGTGGTTCAAACCTTGACCCGTGTGGAGCTGGCCCATGCACAGTGCTGATGTGCTCAAGGAGTGCTGTGCCACGCAGGGATGTCCCCTGTGTAGGGGAGTCCCATGCTCAAGGAGTGCGCCCCGTAAGGAGAGCCGCCCAACGCGAAAGAAAGTGCAGCCTGCCCAGGAATGGTGCTGCACACACAGAGAGCTGACACAACAAGATGACGCAACAAAAAGAAACACAGATTCCGGTGCCACTGACAACAACAGAAGCAGACAAAGAAGACAGCAGCAAATAGATACAGAGAACAGACATCTGGGGGGGGGGGGAAGGGAAGATAAGTAAATAAATAAATAAATAAATAAATAAATAAAAGATGTTGGATGAGCACAGAGAAGAATTTGAAACCATACATAGAAAAATAGCAGATGTTATGGGAATGAAAAGCATGGTGTTTGTCGGTAAAATATCAAGGATCTTTTATTTTTGTTGAGGTTTTATCTTTATTTCTCAAATTTATTATATACCTTGAAAGAAGAATTGAGTTTTTTATTAATGTCTATCACTCTAACTGGAATATAAGTACACCAAGGGAATTAAATTTTCATCTCACTAGCACCTCAAACAGTGCACTGTGCATAGAAATGCTTAAGAAATGTTTGTAGAATTAATGTATAAATGAATGTATCTTCCCTGGAAAATTCTGTTTACTAATGGGTCCCCAATTTTGATGATTCCCCATTACCTACAAGACACAGGTCACTCTGTTATGTTATGTATTGCTTCTTGAGTTGGACCTCTTTTAAATTTCTGTTTCATGGAAATGGTTCTGTACCATGAGCTGGTTGTTTCTGTAATTATGCAGAAACAGATGAACTGAATATTGGGGTGAGATTGTTGGGGGAAGAAGCAACACAAGCCATTTAATGGGGAAAAGGGGAGAAGTTAGGCAATATAGACAAGTATAAAGATAACTTCTCTTTCTGACTCTTGTATAAGCACAAAGTTTTAAGGTCTGCAGAACACTACTGAAAAGCACTGATGGGAGAGAATGTCTCTCTGGTCAGGACCAATTTGCACATGGACATCAGTGGTCTGGAAAAGGGGAACACCAGCTTGAGGTGACGTCAGGGCAGTGTGACTAACATTCTGCATTGGGAAGTACTGAAGTGCCAAAACTCTTGGGTTTTTATGGGGTTATTGAGTGTGACCCTGAGAAGAGCTCAGGCTATGAAGATGTTTGCACACACTGACGAATGAACACACCTCTTGAGATTAGCCATTTCTGAATGAACATGCAAAAACTAGAAAACATATAAATGCTATCTGTACTGGCATCCCAAGAGTATCATTCTACATACTGCAATTCAGCTGAGAGAGACCTAAAGACTTGGGATTCGTTCTTGCTCCAGTAAACTTCCCCTATGCTGTGACTGTGGAATCCTGTTGCTAATGACTAGTGACAGCAATCATTTCACACTGGATGAGGAAGCTGAAGCAACATCTTGGTTTGGATTCCCCAGAAGCAGACCTGAGACAGAATTTAAGTGCAAGTAGCTATATTTGGGGAGGGGTGAAATCCCAGCAAAGAGAGGCTGGAGGAGAAACACAGGGGAGGAAGATTGTCAATGAAAGGTCCAATCTGAAGCAATTTCCTGCAATGGAGAGGCCATACTCCATACAATGGAGGAGTGGGGCTCACTCCTCCTGTGAAACTCTGGGAGTCAGTGAACAGCATGCATCTTTGAGTTATCCCTTCTCAGGGGCAAGGGAGCTGCATTATTAGATGCCAGCGCTCATCTGTAGTTGGTTGACGGCTGCTTCTCAGGACATTAATCCTCTGGCTCTAACAGCTGGCCTTGAGTGGGCAGAGTGGGCTCTGGCTGTCAAGGAAGTCCTTGGGTGTTTGGAAGTCTCAGGGCTGTCACCAAGTGGGAAGGCACCAGGGGATGGGGGCTGAGGCACCAATGAAGTCTGCTATGAACAGCAAGGACAGGTTTCAGCAGAAGCCCATATTTCAGAGGATCTGAGAGTAGGTGGAGCAATAGCCATTCTCATTAAAGCAGCATTGAGAGGTGGTCACGGACTGCAGGACTTGAGTGAGGACAGCCTGTAGTGAGAGGATGAGGGGCCACACGAGCCTTTCTCTGTAGTTGGGTTTATCCAATGAGAGTTAGAATTTTCTCTGCCTTTTCTTTCTACCAGAGATGGTTTTTGTATAAAAGGCATTTAGGGAGTGTTTTTTCAAGTCTTCTTGTGGATAGTAAGACCACATATTCAGGATTTAAATTAGATGTGATTTACAAAGAACTATGTTGCAACAAGGGAGGAGGGGAGTGCTCAGGTGCTAGTAGCTAGTGACCACTGCTCATCATATTCTTAATGTATCAAGATTATAAATCATAGTAAAACTGAATACTCCATCCAAAAAGTGCCTTGTGGTGAGTAGCAAAGTACAAGAATCAGATCCTCAGACTCAACAGGGCAGTGGTACGTTAATTAGCAGGTGAATGTTATGCTGGTGGCATATTTTTGAAAAGTATTGGGAGGGACTATTTCCTCAGCAGTGTTTCTTAAGAAGCATGGCAGAGCCCCTCCTGGGCAACTTCGGTGGCTTCTTCTCAGGAATGGCTGTGGCTAAGGAAATCTCAGAAACAATAGTTGTTGACATTCAGATAGTCATAGATACCAAGACTGGACTAAACTAATGTCAACCAGTTAACAAAATATCCTGGGAGATGGAACTAGGGACTCATCGTTCCTGGAAATGGAAGGGAGTTCTGGAGCATTTCATCAAGGATGTTATTAGTAATATTTACAACAAATATGGTGCAAACACTGACCAGTCAATAGAGTTGGAGCAGGGCCTTCAGGGCCCATCTGTGTGAGGCATTAACTGTATAGTTACTGGATTTGGGGGGGGGGGGGTTCAGGGTTTCTGGGAAAGGGGCTAGGGTGGCAGGGGAAGTGAAGGGCACTTCTAGAACACTTAGGTAGCCCAAAACAGCCTCAGTTTATCAACTAGTATGGCATGTGCCAGTGTGCACTAGCAGTCCTGCATCAGCTCTTTCTCTTTTGTACCCCAATCTCCAGGCCAACAACTTACATAGCACATTTGTGTGTGTTAGGTGAACACATTCTCTCTTTTGGGCAGGGTGAGTGGGCCACCGGCTTCATTATGAGAAAGAAAGGCTCTAGCATAAAGGGTTTAAATACAAATTAAAGGTGCCCCTATGGGGAGAGGAGTTAGAAAAAGGGTGGACCCTCAGAGTAAATGGACTAGAATGAACTCAATCTCTCTCTCCCCATGAAAAATATTTCCCTTTGTGAGCAGAGGACTTAGAGGTATCCACTCTGGCACACAAGCACCAGGGGTTGTAGGTTGATGGGGAGAATACAGGCTGGATTTCAGCCCCACCATGACCCCAAAGCTAGACAACTTTGTGCAGAGCACAGATTGCACAACTGTTCAAGGTGACCCTGCCAAACTCTAATTTCACTCCTAAAGATTACCCCACTCTGATCTTCTAACTCATTTTCTCTCCATTCTTCCTTAAGCACCACACACTCAAACTACTCAAATGTGTTAAAAATTTAGTCTTTGTCATCGATGGGGTCTGGCCGGCAGACCCTCTCAGCCAGATGGGTAAGGACGGTAGAGCAAGGAAACACACACAGTGACCACTCTGGAGACGCAGGCTGGTGGTGCAGGTCTAGTTTATTGAGGAAGTGCAACAACTTTTATGGGTGGCTGGGGGGAAGCTAGGCATCATGCAAGCACCTGATTGGTTAGTTGGCTCATGGGATCTTGTTGCTGAGGGCTGGGGAAGAATTAGGAGTGGCTCACAGTTGTTCACTGCGTGGCTTGGCGCCATCTTTAAGGAGTGGCACCTACAGCTCACTCACAAGTCTTCACTCATTAAAATTGGTTTGTTTTATCTTTTTCAATTTGTCTTAACTTTGGCATGTTTATCATAGTGCAGGTATGTAGTAAGAGACAGCTGACTAAATACATGATTCTGTGGTGAACACAGTATTTCTTTCCAAAATGAGGTTCACATCTTTGAACAGAAGGTAGCTCTTCCATTTCCAGAGCAGAAGAGGAACAGGCAGGATCGGCAAGTTCTCCTGCAAATAAGACGTTCTGCTAATATCCTGCAGCACAGCCTGCAGGGATCACTTTCAGGGGTAAGAGGATAATTCAGGGGTAAGAGGATAATTCAGTGTTCACAGTTCATTAAAGTCCTGGCCATGGCTGCAGAAACTGTCAATAAGGTGCCAATTGAGGCGAGGACTGTTTTGTGGTCCTTTCCAATTTCTGCTGAAACTCAATTAGTCAAGGCTGCCAGATAAACACCAACAACCTTTAGTCACTATGACCTGGGTTGGATTTGGGTTATTGACTTGGTTTCCGTATTAATCACCTAATATTCCTGTACCATTGGCCATATGTATACCAGAGTATATATCTTGGAAAGTTACAATGTCTGAAGATTTAGGACCTCTGCTTTCAGAGCATTTAATGGTATATATTAAAAGAACTAAAGCATGACAAGTGCTCCACTACAGTGAGGTTGTAGGACTCCTCCTCTTTGCCCCTTTCCATGCTCTGTCCATTTACACCATTGCAGTGTTAAGTTATGGATACTTCTCTATTCCCTGTTCATTTCACCAGCTCAGAAACACCACTTCTATGATGATGCTGTGTTCCTTCTCTTTGCCCCCATAACACTCCCTGTCCATCTACACCACTGACCTGATGGTGCAGGTTTCCTCCTCTTTTCCCAGTTCACATTCACAATCCCATAAAATCAGTTCACTGATGGTATGGGGTTCTCCATTTTGCATTTTTCACATTCCTGGCCAGATACGATCCTGCAAAGGTGTAGTGCTTTACCTCCTCTTTGCACTGTTCACACCTCCATCCAGTTAGCCCACCAAACTGATGGTCTAGGGGTTCAATGTCCATGCCTGCCCAGTTCACATCTCCTGTCTCATTACACCATAGCACTGGTGGTACAGAAATACCTCCTTTTGCCCTGTGTGCATCCCCTCTCTCGTTACACCACTGCACTGATGCCGCATTTCTCCTCATTTTTCTGTTTACCTCCTCTTTCAATTCACACTACTGCACTGATGGTGTAAGGTTTCTCATTACTGATCTCTTCTTATCCACTGCCAAGGTAAACCACTGCCGTGGTGGGGCAGGGCTCCTCCACTTGGTCTCTTTCACTTCCTCTGTCCACTTAGCCAAAGGATTAATGATGTGGGACTCCTGCTCTTCACCCATTTATTTCTCTTGTCTCGTTATGCCACTGCCTTGTTAAGGTGGCTCCTCCTGTTTGCCACACTCACTTCCCCTGCTCTGTAATTGCACTTCACTGCTGGGGCAGGACTATTCTCTTTTTCCTGTTCACATCCCATCTCCAGTCACACCACTGCAGTGATGGTGTATGACTCCTCCTCTTTCTCCTGTTTTCATTCATTGTCTACTTACACCATAGTTCTGATGATGTCAGGTGCCTCCTCTTTGCCTTTTTGCAGTCTTTGTAGTCTTATGCTACTGCAATGATGGTTGGGACTATTTTAGTCAGCCAAGGGGGTGCTGATGTGAAGTACCAGAACTCTGTTGGCTTTTATAAAGGGTATTTATTTGGGGTAAAAGCTTACAGTTACAAGGCCCTAAAGAGGCCAACTCAAGGTACAATAAGAGGTACTTTCTCACCAAAGTCAGTTGACATGTGTTGAAGCAAGATGGCAGGTGATCTCTGCCTGGTCTCTCCTTCCTTTTTTCCTCTTAAGGCTCCATGGGCCTGGCTTTTTCCGATCTCACCTATAGGCTGGCATAGGGCTTGTCTCTGAGGGCTTCCTGTATCAGCTGCAAAGTATCAGGCAAATGGTTCATCTCTCTTCCCAGGGCTACAGGATCAAAGTTCTCTCCTCTTTTGTGTCTGTGGAGCACTTTCTCTCTTCCCATGTGTCTTCTTGAGTGAGTGCCTATTTATATCAGTCCGCCAAGCAGATGGGGACTTAACCTGAGTTATATCCTACTGATGTGGTCAAATTAAAGCCCTAATCTTAACATAATTTAATCAGAGAATCCCAGCTGAATCTAATACAATCAAAGACTATCATGCCCAGAGGAACAGATCAGTTTATAAACATAATCCTTCTCTTTTGGGAGGTTCATAAATATTATCAAACTGCCACAGGGGCCTTCTCTTTGCATGTTCATTCACTTCCTCTGTCCAGTTACACCACTGTACTGATGAGGTTGAGCTCCGCTTCTTTGCCACACTCACAAACCCTGACTGGTTATCCCCCTGGACTGAATTCTTGGGTATGCTATTCTTTGACCCATTCTCAAAACCAGCCCAGTGCAGTCACTGCACTTACGGTGCAGGGTTTCACCTCAATGCCACTTTCACTTCGTCTGCCCAGTTACACCACTGTATGGATGACGTGAGGCTCTACCTCTTTGCCACAATCACATCCTGTCATTCCTTCTCCCGCTGGACTGATGGTTCATGGCTCTCTCTGCATAGTTCACAAACCAGCCCAGTGAACTCAGAACAGTGATAATGCAGGATGGTGCTTCAATGCCATTTTCACCTCCACTGTCCTGTTATTCCACTACACTGGTAAGTCAGGGCCCCTTTTTGCCTTGTTCGCATACCCTGTCCATTTACATCACTGCACTAATGGTGTGGGGTGCTTCTTTCTTATTCTTTTCACATTACCTGCCAGGTAACACTGGGACACTTCTGATATGGGATTCCTCCTCTTTGCCTCTTTCATACCCTTTGTTCAGTCACACCACTGCACTGATGGTGCAGTGCTCCTCCTTTGCATACCATTCACATCCACTGTGAAGTTGTATTACTTCACTGTCACTCTGAGGCTCCTCTTCTTTCAGGCTAATATATGATATAACATGTACATGTTACATATAGAATGTCAGAAATTCAAACACATGCATATATGCATATAATAAATATATTACATATAAGATATGTAATTATATATTTTTTGAAGTTAGTATAATAATAGAAGGAATAGGAATAGAGTGGTCCTAAGTTGAGAAGACCTCATGACATACAAGGCGAAGATAGTCATACTAGTAAAAGTTCTGGAAAAGTTACTGTTTTGTGCTTTGGGTATTGCTAGTTGGTACCTAACATAATCATCTTTAGAAGGAAGAGGAGCAAAATATTTTCAGAAGAGAAGGGAGCATTTATATTTTAGCCATTGTCAGTTCATTTTCAAAGACACCTTAATAAAAAGATGTATCATCATTATAAAGTCTTCATTACATATATGCCCTTAAGTTTTCTATGTTGTAAAAAATAACAATGATAATCAAGTCGCTCTGTTCACTAGGAAACACTAAACCAATAACATGGCACAGAATCAAGTAG
The DNA here is from genome assembly GCF_030445035.2 of Dasypus novemcinctus. Lineage (NCBI taxonomy): Eukaryota > Metazoa > Chordata > Mammalia > Cingulata > Dasypodidae > Dasypus > Dasypus novemcinctus. Next base: position 39,688,606 of record NC_080704.1, read on the forward strand.
AATAAATGATCGTTGGTTGTCTCATACACAAATGAAGTTAAGAAGATTTTTGGTTTGTTTCATGTTATATTTGAGTTTTATTTCTACACCACCTAATTGTTTTTTTTTTATTTTTCTAATAATTGTCATAAGAGCAGGAATTGCAGAGATGGTAAGGAAGGAAAATGGTTAGAATGTTCTGCAAAAACCAAGGAGAGCAAGGAGCCAAGGGGACAGACTGCATTCTTCACAGAAGGAAATCTGTTGGAAGTCCTTGGGCATCCTACTGGATGAACAACATGGCTGTTGAGACTCATAGTTAAGCTATTTGAGATTGATAAAAATGCTCATGATTGGAAGTAATTGAAATTTTTATAAAGCATGACTATAAATAATAATTACAGGATGATTAGGAGCTAGACACAGCCATCGAATGATCCTAGAATACTGTCAGGTACATATATATATATCTCAAGGCAGGATTTCTTTTGTCCTTACCCACCAATATCTACTTAGCAACTTCTTATTACTCCTTATTACTGAGATACATGCAACTTTGGAGATTTTCAAGGGACTCAGATCTGAGACCATACCCCTTGGGAATGTTAAAAAAATAATGTAATTTATAATTTTCCCTATATGCACACATTTTCAACAATCAGCCTTCAAATTATCCTGTCCAAATCTGATACTATGCCCATTCCTATTAATAAAAACTTCCTTTATTCACCTGCCAGATCCAGTCAGTAGCCAAAAATACTCCTGATTTTACCAACCCAGGCATTTCTAAAGGGTGTATTATGTCATTACCACAGCTACTATCCTAGTTTAACGTTTATATCAAGCTGTACCTTTTATTTTTTTTTCTTTCTTTTTTTTAAATGTTACACTAAAAAAATATGAGGTCCTCATATATCCCCCACCCCCCTCACCCCACTCCCCCCACATCAACAACCTCTTAATCATTGTGGCACATTCATTGCATTTGGTGAATACATTTTGGAGCATTTCTGCACCACATGGATAGTGGTTTAAATTATAATGTACATTCTCCCCCAGTCCACCCAGTGGGCCATGGCAGGACATACAATGTCCAGCATCAGTCCCTGCAACACCACCCAGGACAACTCCAAGCCCTAAAAATGCCCCCTACATCATATCTTTTCTTCCCTCTCCCTACCATCAGCAACTACCATGGCCACTTTCTACACATCAGTGCTACAATTTCTTCCATTACTAATCACAATAGTTCCATAGTAGAACAGCAGTAAGTCCACTCTAATCCATACTCTATTCCTCCATCCTGTGGATCCTGGAATGGTTATGTCCCCTCCACCTCTATATAAAGAAGGGGCTTAGATTCCACATGGATGATGGATGCAATTCTGCGGCTTGCAGTTGTAGGCACTCTTGGCTCCCTGGTGTGGTGGTTGACCTTCTTCACTTCCCTGTTAGCTGGCCAGGGTAAGTCCAATAAACCAAAGGGTAGGAGTTGCAAGCCTGCTGAGGCTCAGGGCCTGGCTGTCACATGGACAGTCCAGAGATTTAGGTCTCCTGAGTGTACACCAACCCCAATGCCAACCACAGGTCCAGTAAAAGTAACAGAAGAGACATGCGTAGAAAGGTCATATCTGAGTTGAGTCCAACTCCATCCCACTTAGGAACACAAACTCCAAAGTAGGGCCAACAGACATGGTACTGAACTCCAGAGCCATCTGCTGTGACCATAGAACCTGTGGGTCTCCGTGGCCCTCAGAAGAACCAGTACCTGGGCTTCTATCTACACTTATGCACACCTCAGCAGGCTACCAGAACCCATACCTTTTAAATGGAATTTGCTCACCCACATTACATTCCATAGATAAGTAAAAGTCCAGTATGAGGGAAGCAGGATTTTCTGGAAAGGCTGAGTGAAGATCTTGGCAAATCCTTTTCCCAGAAAACTGATAAAAGTGGACAATTTCAAAAAAACAATTGCAAAAAGATTCTTGAAAATTACAAAGGACTACAAAAAATGAAAAACATTTATTTAAGAAAATCTACCGAATCTTAGTAAGAAGAATGGAAATTTGTGTCATTTTATCCAGGGGCTATTTCAACCACATCCCTCATTCACTGTTTGACTATTCTGATTCAATGGCCAGAAAGGGGTCCAACTTCCCTGAAATCAAAGGATCTCGCCTGCCATAATGTTACCTGAATAATTTGGGTTTCCATTCTGTGCCTGCTAACTGAATAATTTTAGGTTCCATTAACAAGGAATAAGGAGAAGGGTAGCTATTTAGTAAGCTATAAACAAAAAGTAGAATAGATATATGTATATATTAATATTTACTGATCACTTACTGTAGATTTGTACTGGACTATTATACATGTCTTTTAACTTATTCTCATTCATCAATAAGAGCAGTCAGAGATGAATAATCATTATTAAGCATTTTCAATAGGATTAAAATTATGAGGTTAAAAATGAGGTTTTCAAACTTATTTTTTATTTTTTTTATTTTTTTTATTTTTTTTTATTGACTTTGTAATAATATTACATTAAAAATATATATATATATGTGAGGTCCCATTCAACCCCACCCCCCCACCGCCCCTCTCCCCCCCCAACAACACTCGTTCCCATCATCATGACACATCCATTGGATTTGGTAAGTACATCTTTGGGCACCTCTGCACCTCATAGACAATGGTCCACATCATGGCCCATACTCTCCTCCATTCCATCCAGTGGGCCCTGTGAGGATTTACAATGTCCGGTGATTACCTCTGAGGCACCATCCAGGGCAGCTCCATGTCCCAAAGACGCCTCCACCTCTCATCTCTTCCTGCCTTTCCCCATACCCATCAGCCACCATGTCCACTTTTCCCAATCCAATGCCAGCTCTTCTATGTGGACATTGGATTGGTTGTGTCCATTGCACCTCTATGTCAAGAGGAGGCTCAGATTCCACATGGATGCTGGATGCAATCCTCCCATTTTCAGTTGTAATCACTCTAGGCTCCATGGTGTGGTGATTGTCCTTCTTCAACTCCATCTTAGCTGAGTGTGGTAAGTCCAATAAATCAGATTGTAGGTGCTGGAGTCTGTTGAGGCTCAGGACCTGGCTATCACATTGTCAGTCCAGAGATTCAAATCCCCTAAATATATCTTAAACCCCAACATTAACTGCACCTCCAGCACATTAGCATGAAAGTCTTATGAAGGGAGATCCCATCTGAGTCCAGATTCATCACACATAAACACCATTTTCAAAGAGGGGCCATCTGCCCTGGTAGTTAACCCCATCGGCCATGACCATAACTCTCATGGGTCTCTTTAGCCTTCAAAGGAACCAATATCTGGGGGTTGTATCTGCTTTATCTGTCTCTCTGACTCTGCTCAGTTGTGCATGAGGGCAATCCTTCTGCCAGCCTCCAGACTCTTTTTTAGAAACTCGTAGCCATATAAACTCATTTCTCCTTTCCATTTCCCCCTTACTTTAGGTCAAACAGCATTTTAAAGTCATGTTATTTTATGTAGACATGGATATTCTGCTGATCCGCATTGAACCTTCCGTATAAGGTCCTTTTCCAGTTGCATCATCAGTTGGTAGTTGATAGTGGTCCCTCGTTGCCAGGGAGGCTCATCCCCGGGTGTCATGTCCCACGCTGGAGGGAAGGCATTGCATTTACATGCTGAGTTTGGCTTCGAGACTGGCCACATTTGAGTAACATGAAGGCTGACAGGAGGAAATTCCCAGGCACAATGTTGCTCTAGGCCTTATTCTTATTTTAGGTTTATCAGCTCACAAGCATAGTCATTAGCATCAGGGGCTCACTGTTGAACCCTCACTCCCTCCCGGTCCCCGCCGCTGTACCTGGGAGACTGTCGCTGCTCCCCTAGGGACCACGACAGAGCACCACTGGCCAGGAATATATATAATGTCATGGTCCCTTACTAGGGAATGGCATATAGCGATGGGTTTAAAGGATAGATAAAGAACTTGGATAAAGTTAGATAAAGAACTTAGATAAAGAATGTTGATTTGAAAAAATTCCACATCCTATCCTTTTTTTTTTTTTTTTTCCCCCCCCTAATTATTCAGCATTTCTTCACAGGAGTCCTAGACCACAGCAATGCATATATATAATATAAAGCACTCCCACACATCCACTAGAAAACCTTTTCCCTTCCACAGTGATACTCTTACGCCCTAGTCATATCATATTTACTTAAGGTGATGTACAGAGTCTGAGATATTAGCTTTCTAACAAGGTAACATCTGTGCTTACATTATGGTGCATACTTTAGGATACACAGTTCTTTACATTTTTAGTTATCCTGTTTTACATTATGGTTTACATTATCAGTCTGTCATCTCCTTTATGTTATGGTGTAATATTACATGTTTTATATCCATCCTTGTGTACTCTCAAGAAACTCCTCTCTTGCCCCCCATTTACTTTGGTTCCACACATTTAACGTCCATTTTCCCTTCCACCTTGGTGCCCACAGTGACAGCCAACCTCCGTTTCCTGAGGAGCCACTTCCAGAGATAGATGGAATAGTGTTCAGGGCCTAACTTGCTCATCTGCCCCAATGCCCTGGGAGCCACCCTTTCTCTCGAGAGATACAGTTCCCTCTATTTGATGGCATTAGTCCTCCCCAGGATGTGGGTCCACCCCCACTCTCACTACTTGGGATTCCACCCCATGGTGTCACCCACTCTGGCAGAATGAGCATTTAGACATTCCCCAGGAGCCCGTCCTGCATCAGACCCTCCCCTCCGAGCATTCTAAACAGGTAACCCTCTTTATTATATTTTGATATGATTTTCTCGGCATTTTACTCTCCACCACCTCCTGACCCTCTCCTGTGTTTGTATGCTACCCCTCCCTCCCCCCACTTTTGGGCAACGTTACCCATCCGTCCCTCCCCAGCCACCCTCAAACCCGTAAAGCCCCAACCAAAGGCAACCCCTTGCCCCCCTTTTATCTCTTCTTTGTGTTCATACTTACCACCATCTCGTCTTAAATTCCACCCCTGCAGACATCGGCTCATATCCTTCCTCCACCCTCCGATTTCCTGTAAGCCTATCGTTCAGTCTCTTGCTATCTAGGGCAGCTTGTTTATTTCATATCATTGAGGTCATGTAGTATTTGTCCTTCAATGTCTGGGTTGCTTCACTCAACATAAGGTTCTCAAGATTCATCCATGTTATCATATGTGTTTGTAGTGTGTTTGTTCTTACAGCCGAGTAGTATTCCATTGTGTGTATATACCACATTTTATTGATCCACTCATCTGTTGATGGGCATTTGGGTTGATTCCAACTTTTGGCAATAGTGAACAATGCTGCTATGAACATTGGTGTACATATATCAGTTTGTGTCCTTGTTTTCAGTTCTGCTGGGTATATACCCAGCAGTGGTATTGCTGGGTCATATGGCAAATCTATGGCTAGTTTTTTGAGAAACCGCCATACTGTCCTCCAGAATGGTTGGATCCTTCTGCATTCCCACCAGAAGTGGATGAGTGTTCCCCTTCCTTCACATCCTCTCCAGCACTTGTATTCTTCTGTTTTTTTCATAGCTGCCAATCTTATGGGTGTAAGATGGTATCTCATTGTAGTTTTGATTTGCATTTCCCTGATAGCTAGAGATTTGGAACATTTTTTCATGTGCTTTCTTGCCATTTGTATTTCTTCTTCGGAGAAGTGTCTGTTTAAGTCTTTTTCCCATTTTTTAAATGGGTTGTTTATCTTTTTATTTTCAAGATATAGGAGTTCTTTATATATGCAAGTTATAAGTTTCTTATCAGATATATGATTGCCAAATATTTTCTCCCACTGTGTGGGCTCCCTTTTTACTTTCTTGACAAACTCCTTTGAGGTGCAGAAGGCTTTAATTTTGAGGAAGTCCCATTTATCTATTAGTTCTTTTGCTGCTCGTGCTTTTGGTGAGATATTCATAAATCCATTTCCTATTACAAGGTCCTGTAGATGTTTCCCTACACTGCTTTCTAAGGTTTTTATGGTCTTGGCTCTTATATTTAGGTCTTTGATCCATCTAGAGTTGATCTTTGTATAAGGTGTGAGATGGTAATCCTCTTTCATTCTTCTACATATGGTTATCCAGTTCTCCAGACACCATTTGTTGAATAGGCCACTCTCTCCCAATTGAGAGGGTTTGGTGGCTTTATCGAATATTATGTGGCTGTATATGTGAGGTTCTATATCAGAGCTTTCAATTCGATTCCATTGGTCTATGTGTCTCTCCTTATGCCAATACCATGCTGTTTTCACCACCGTAGCTTTATAGTATGTTTTGAAGTCAGGTAGTGTGATTCCTCCAATTTCGTTTTTCTTTTTCAGTATGTCTTTGGCTATTCAGGGTCTCTTTCCTTTCCAAATAAATTTCATAGTTAGTTTTTCTAGTTCCTTAAAGAAGGCTGCGTTGATTTTTATTGGGATTGCATTGAATGTGTATATCAGTTTTGGTAGGATAGACATCTTAATAATGTTCAGTCTTCCTATCCATGAACAAGGAATAGTCTTCCATTTATTTAGGTCTTCTTTGATTTCCTTGAACAATCTTGTATAGTTCTCGTTGTATAAGTTCTTTACCTCTTTAGTTAAATTTATTCCTAAGTATTTGATTTTTTTATTTACTATTGTGAATGGTATTTGTTTCTTGATTTCCTCCTGACCTTGCTCATTATTGGTGTGCAGAAATGCTACTGATTTTTGCGCATTGATCTTATACCCTGCAACTTTACTAAACTCATTTATGAGTTCTAGAATCTTCGTTGTAGATCTCTCAGGGTTTTCTATGTATAGGATCATGTCATCTGCAAATAATGAAATTTTGACTTCTTCCTTTCCAATCTGAATGCCTTTTATTTCTGGTTCTTGCCTCAGTGCTCGAGCAAGTACTTCTAAGACAATGTTAAACAGGAGCGGAGACAGTGGGCATCCTTGTCTTGTTCCTGAGTTTAGAGGGAAGGAGTCTAGGATTTCTCCATTGTAAACAATATTGGCTTTAGGTTTTTCATATATACTCTTTATCATGTTCAAAAAATTTCCTTGTATTCCAATCTTTTGGAGTGTTTTTATCAAGAAAGGGTGCTGTATTTTGTCAAATGCTTTCTCTGCATCAATAGATATAATCATGTGATTTTTTTCCTTCAATCTGTTTATATGGTGTATTACGTTGATTGATTTTCTTATGTTAAACCATCCTTGCATACCTGGGATGAATCCCACTTGGTCGTGGTGTATAATACGTTTAATGTGTTGTTGAATACGATTAGCAAGTATTTTGTTAAGTATTTTTGCGTCTAGATTCATTAGAGAAATTGGTCTGTAATTTTCCTTTCTTGTGATGTCTTTGTTTGGCTTTGGTACTAGGGTAATGTTGGCATCATAGAAGGAGTTGGGTAATGTTCTTTCTGTTTCGATGTTTGGAATAGTTTCAGCAGGATTGGTGTCAGTTCTTTCCGGAATGTTTTGTAGAATTCACCTGTGAAGCCATCTGGCCCTGGGCTCTTCCTAGTTGGGAGATTTTTGATAACTGATTCTATCTCTCTGCTTGTGATTGGTTTGTTAAGATCATCAATTTCTTCTTTCGTCAATATGGGCTGCTTATGTGTTTCTAGGAATTTGTCCATTTCCTCTAGATTGTCATTTTTGTTGGAATATAGTTTTTCAAAATATCCTCTTATGATAGTCTTTATTTCTGTGGGGTCAGTGGTGATATCGCCTTTCTCATTTCTTATTTTGTGTATTTGCATCTTCTCTCTTTTTTTCTTTGTTAGTGTTGCTAAAGGTTTGTCAATTTTGTTAATCTTCTCAAAAAACCAGCTCTTGGTCTTGTTTATCTGTTCAAGTGCTTTCTTATTTTCTATTTCATTTAGTTCTGCTCTTATCTTTGTTATTTCCTTCCTTCTTCTTCCTGTTGGGTTACTTTGTTGTTGTTTTTCTAATTCCTTCAAATGTGCAGTTAGTTCTTCAATTTTTGCTCTTTCTTCTTTTTTGATATGTGAATTTATGGCTATAAACTTCCCTCTCAGTACTGCTTTTGCTGCATCCCATAAATTTTGGTATGTTGTGTTATCATTATCATTTGTTTCAAGGTAGTCATTGATTTCTTTTGAGATTTCCTCTTTGACCCACTGTTTTTCTAAGAGTGTGCTGTTTAATTTCCAAATCGTGGTGTGAAATCTGGGCTTCTGTCCCTTGCAAATCTCCAGCTTGACTCCACTGTGGTCAGAGATAATGTTTTGTATGATTTCAATCTTTCTGAATTCGTTCAGCCTTTCTTTGTGGCCTAGCATATGATCTATCTTGGAGAATGATCCATGTGCGCTTGAGAAAAATGTATATCCTGCTGTGTTTGGGTGTAGCAATCTATATATGTCTATTAGATCGAGCTCCTCTAATATACTATTCAGATGTTTTGTTTCTTTGGTGATTCTCTTTTGAGATGTTCTGTCCAGAGTTGATAGTGGTGTATTAAAATCCCCCACTATAATTGTAGATGTATCTATTCTTTCACTTAGTTTTTCCAGCATTTGCCTGACGTATTTAGAGGCACCCTTGTTAGGGGCATAGATATTTATGATTGTTCGATCTTCTTGACAGATTTTCCCTTTCACTAAAATGTAGTATCCTTCTTTGTCTCTCACAATTGTTTCACATTTAAAGTCTATTTTGTCTGATATTAATATAGCTACTCCTGCCTTTTTTTGGTTATTGTTAGCTTGTATGATTGTTTTCCAGCCATTCACTTTCAATCTCCATGTGTCTCTGGGTCTAAGCTGTGTCTCTTGTAGACAGCATATGGATGGGTCATATTTCCTTATCCAATGTCCCAGTCTGAATCTTTTGATAGGTGAGTTTAATCCGTTGACATTCAGTGTTATTACTCTCAAGGAATTATTTGTGTTAGCCATATTTTGATTGGATTTGTGTTTGTCATATTTTGTTTGTTTATTTTTTTTGTCTTTTTTGTTGTTGTTGTTGGTCTTATACTCTCCTCCAACTTTGCCTTTCCTGTTTTTTCCTTTCTTCCTGCAGAACTCCCTTTAGAATTTCTTGAAGGGGAGGTTTCTTGTTGGTATACTCTTTCAGTTTCTGTCAAACTTATTTTGATAACACTCTAAATCAATGGTGGCAAGAGAAAATTTATTTTCATTGCCAAAATGCTATTTCAAAAGAAACACTAAATATTGTAGACACTCAATGAATGTATCTCAATTGAAAGTACATTGCATAAACATTAATTTCTGATGAAATTAAGAATACTTACGTATATAAATTTTAAGTTTTCAAAATTAGATTTTGCTCTTTTAGGTGCCTTAAGTTTTTAGTGACTTTAGAGTTCAGTGAAAAATACTGAAAATTTTGGTGTTTGTTTTTGAAATATATGTAAATCAATTCTTCACCACTGCTGTTCACTCATTTCTTATTTTAATCATTCCAAATTATTTATTGGGCACTTACTGTGTGCTACTCACCCTTTTATGCACTGAGAGATAGAACAGTGAGGAAAACAGATACATATTCCTGGTATTTGTGAATGATATTTTTTAGAAGATTATATGCACAATTTAAAAATTAGAATAAGACAAGTAGAACAAAGACTTCTAGGGCTGGTCAGTATGGATTTTACTGAGAAGCAGACTTCATATTGACCTACAAGTGCATAAGTATACCTTGGGTGCATGAGTTCCCCTCTCGGCCAATGTCCTGGGTTAGGGCACAACCTTCCCACCCATAGGTAGCATTCCTGCCAAGAAGGTAAGAATGAATGAGCCAAGCAGTTACCTGGAGGAAGAGTGTTTCTGGCTGAGTGAACAGTCATGCCAATTCTTATCTGATTTATTTGAAGAGCAGCTAAAAGGACAGTATAGCCTGACCAAAGTGAGCACAGAGGAAAGTAATAGGAAACTGGGAAAAGAGGTAAGAGAGGACACAAAGCCAAGATTATTTTGAGCATTGTTTGAGTTTTCACTCTTAGAGAAATGCAAAGTCATTAGCAGATTTTATACAGAGCAATGACATGATTTGATGGGCTTTCAAGAGGAATGTTCTGACTGCTTTGTTAAGATCAGATTGAAGGGACACAAGAGTGGAATAAGGGAAAATAGTGGGGAGGCTGCAACATTAATCTGGGACAGAAATGATAGTGGCAAAGAATAGGCTAAGAGTGATGGAAATAAGAAGTAATTCCTTTCTGGATATATTTTGAAGGTAGAACTAATGGAATTTCTTGAGAGATTGGGAAGGGGGGGTGAAGGAAAGAAAGGAACTGGAGATAACACTGAAGTGTTTGTTCTGAGCAACTGGAAGGATACAGTTGTCATTAACTGAGCCTGTGGAAATAGCAGGTCAAGGAATAAGATTAGGAGTTCAGCTTCAGACATGTTATATTCAAAATATCTATTAGCTATCCAAGTCAGAATCATCAAATAAGCAACTTAAAGTTACTAGTCTGTATTTCAGGGGAAATGTCCATACTGGAAATATGGCTAGGGACACATTATGATATAGATGGCATTCAGAACTCCATATTGAAGCCGTAGCAGGAAGGGGATGAATGAAGAGATGAATGAAGGTCTGAGCCTTAGCCAACTCCAATGTTAAAAAGGTCAGTGCAAAGAGAATAAGGCAGCAAAGGGGAGTGAGAAGTAGTGGCCCATGAGAAGGAAAACTTGGGGGCTGTGAGGCTCTAAAAACCAAATGAAGTAATTATTTTCATGAGAAGGAAGTTATCATCTGTATCAAAAGATACATATATTTCAAATAAGAGTAAGATCAATAATTAGCCATTTGATGTAGCAATATGGCAAGCAGTAATGATTGGTTGTTGTTTTGATGTGTTAGTTTATTGATTAGTTTGATTATGTAGTCTAGAAAAAGCATGCTTAGGTGGTGATGAGCAAAATTTAATCATTGGATATTAGAGGTTGGCTGAATCTACTCATTTTTGGAAGTGGGTTATGTTTTCAGAAAATCCAAACATTTTTAATATACTCTAAAAGTGATAATATATTCAATAATTCCATAAATGATCTGTATTTTATATATTATGAGTTAAATATAATGTGTCAATCTCAGCCATGAGAAGCTAAGAATTATATTACTAGAAGACTGACAAAATAAGTTTGAGTAATTTTGTTGAAATTTTTCCCTTTTTTTTTTTTGCCTCTATTATGACTTTAGATATTAAAACACTTCTGTTTAATGAGGCTTAAAATACATTCTAATAGGTGATCAATCTTAAGCATTAGTTGAGTTGTCTGTGTGTAAAACTCCCACTTAGCAAAATATCCCTCAAAATGACCTTTTCACTGTGGTGAAGGAATCTCTCGGGACCTGAGGTAGAAATGTAAATCAGCTCCCTAAAGCTTGTCTGAGTACTGCCTATGACCTTTCAGTTTCTTTTTCATCCTCAAGTGCACGGTTTCATCTTAGGAGTCACCTTGATGTTTGAAGCCCTTAGATTTAACCTTGACTTTTTATAGAAAGTGATTCCATTGAGGAACATGATATATTCCAGGAATCAGCTCTTTGGCGGTCTCCTTATTGTCACCCCCAATTTTTCTTCTTCTTAAAAGAATATCCTGGCTCTTTTAGATAAAGTTAAGTTCTTTTGTTATAGCCTAGAGGAAATAACAGTAGAAGTGTCAACCATCGATAAATTCAGTGTTATTAAAAGCCCACCAGGAAAGGTGATTTCCTGGGTGCATAAAAGACCATTCTGTCCTCTAAAATTTATAAATTTTAATGTGGATCTGATTTACGTAAAAACAACACAAACTAACACTGTGCATCACTCTTATTGCAGATGCCGTTAATCACGTAATGAGACAACTTGGAGTTCAACCTGTAGAACAATCTGGCCCTAAGGCTGAGTTCCAAGACAGTTTTATATTTGATGGGAGAAGAAAGTTTCTAGGAATTACATATCCTAAAGAGTAAATTTCTAATTTGATTGGCTTCACAATGAAAGACATTTTCCCTTAATATAAACCTTCCTTCTTGAAGAATCAACTTTTTTGGTTCATTAATATGCAGCCTTTTCCCCCTTTATTTTTTCTCAAAAGTTAATGATTTTTTTGGTTTCTGTTCAAGTAGTTACTTCATAATCACTGTGTTAGGGGTAAAAGCACTAGCATAAATACAAATGCTTCAAGTACTGTTTTCATCGTGAATAATATAATTGATAATAATGGGCATAACTTTATGAGCCATTGAGTGGTCTTACACTGGGAAATTAAAAAGCAAATATGCTTTCCTTGGGACTTAGTTTAGTTCATGCATCTAATTAAATTTTCAGGTAGGGTATACAATTAACTATGTGAAGGTTAGATATAATATGTATAATTTTCATAACTGGCTGCCAGAAATAGTTCACATGGGATTAATTATATAGAGACCTAAATATGTAATTTTTTTATTTGAGGGAACAGAGATATCTAATCTAAATATTTTTCAAGCTATTGTGGACCATGACATAGTCAATGAAATATGTTATTAGTAAAATTAACAATGATTGTAATTGGCAGTGTTAGGATTCTTGATACTTTTGTAGATAGACTATGAGAACTAAGGAAGCATTAAAGTTTCTCCTGCTGGTTACTTGTATAGGGCTGGGCACGAAATTCACAATTCAGTGTGGGCAAGTCTAACTATAAGTTAGGAAAAAGTAGATAGGGTGTGTTGATGCATGTGAGAGTAAGTATAATCAGGCATTTTACTTTTTCTTGTTCTAATCAAGAAAAAAAATTCTATGATGAGATCATTGTTCTAATAATATCCACCACCTTCTCAAATAAAGGCTGTGTCAGATAATATTGCCTCCTATTCTGACACATAATCCAGGACTTTCTCCCCAGTTTCGAAAGTGTAATAATGAAGGGCCATGCAGCATTTGAGTGTTTTGGACTGTGCTCTGACATCCAAGGCTTGATTGGGGCACCCATTAGCTCTAAGCCACACATCACTGACCTGGCTCCTAGTCACTACCCAACTGAGATCCAAGTTTGCCTCCATCTAAGAAAGTGCTGGCTCTGCTCCTTTTGCATGAGAGAAATGGAGAAATAGAACAACAGAGGGTCTTCTTAATTATTCTCTGAGGAGAGTGCATATCAATGCATTTCAGAATTAGAAAGGGTGTGAGTATGACTGGATGTTTAGAATAGTATCCTTTTGGCCTAAGAGCATTCATCTGAATTTTGAAATAACTTCAGTACCAGCAAATAACTTATAGTAAATAGAAAATCTTAAGTAAGATTATGTAAGATTTTTACTGAGTAAAGGCTTCCTTGTGTATAAAACTCAAAATATGCTTAAGTTTTTCAGGGCCACATGATATTACAACAAAAGACCCTTGAGACATAAAAAATAAGATTTTAAGATTTTCTTCTTTCAGATATTCTATGGGACTTACTGGCTTTTAAAGTAGGGGATTGAAATCACTTATATAGCTGGATTTTTCAGGGCACACAAATATTTATTATAAATTTAGAAGAAAACAGATTTTAGTTAATCTTCTAAATAGTTAATATAGCTAATGGAGAATTTCCCTGAATGTTGCTATAAGAAAAGATATTCAACAAAAGAACACTGGTCCTTTGGTTGAGAAAAAATATTAGGGTAAATATTCTGTATTGCTATCTCCATTATATGTAAGTTAAAAGGTTGATCATAACCATGATCTAAAATTTCCTTGAAGTTCAGTAATATATGAGATAAAGTCCTCTATTGATTTTTCCATATTTTATATCATTATCATGACAGATTTTAGCTCCCATTCTGGTAATGATAATAGTGTTTTTAATTTATATCAGACATGTTGCTAAACATCTTTCATGTGGTCTACCTGTTGTTTCTCACAAGAGACCATAGTGTGCTTGCTATTCTAGCCCCATTTTACAGAAAAGCACCTTGGATAGGTCAGTTAACTGACTTCTCTGGGACTCAGTTTCTTCATCTGTAAAATGAAGTAGCTAGAATATATTGCTTATTATTCTAAAATCTCATGATTTAGGGATTTTTGCCTCCAATGGCATACAGAGCTAACTACATGAAGTAATTGGTCTACATAAAACTGGTGTGTTACAGATAACTAATAATTCCAGGTTTTCCTCAGGATTGGTTGTAATGCCTTTAATTCTAACCATTTCAAAGCCCTTAGGAAATATTTTTTCAATTCCCATAAAAAGGGTTTAGTAAAGGATTTCTGTTTTCTTGACACTTTTTAAAAATTCCATCTTTAATGAAACGTCAGTGCCTAGTGGGGAAATGGGCTACCTGAGCCAACAATGATTAATTAATCTGTAAACTAAGGTCAGACTGAGAAAGTGTTCTTTCTAGCTATGTTCACGCCCCAAGCTCTTTCCTTTCAGAAGATTCTCTACTTCTCAATTCAGAACTTCAATTTCACATTTTATCCACACCTTTCACTTCTGATCTAAGTATTCCTGACCCTGATAGTATGAAAGAATGGATTCTGTCCTAACTTTATTAATTGCTGTACAAAATATTCATCAAGTAAAAAAATAAAATAAAAGTCAAATCAAGGCAAAAATCAGAAAGAAGACAGAATCAAATTTTAGAGTTAAGGATTGCTGGAATAGCCAAGCTTTATTTGAATTCTCTTGTTCCTAAACATACTTAAGATGTCTCATTTATGTATAAACTCTTCATTACATCCAGCATTTTCTAACATTGCATTGCTATATACCTCTGTTTTTGCACAGGTGCTCTCTCAGTAATTGGAGGGTAAGCAATCTGAGCAAAGGCAAAGGAAAGCAGCCGCTACCGATTATTGGGTTACCCTGTGTTGAATACTGCACCATTCATTCTAATTTAATTCTCAATGAAACAATGATATGAGCACAGGAGCACTCTACCGATATGCCAGATAAGGAAATTGTAGCTCCCAGAAGTCACAGAGCAAATAACAGAACTGGAATTTGAATCTTCTTTTGTTTTTACATAAAGTGCATTATTTTTCCACTGTGACATGATATATATTCTTTTTTTGTCTTTTTTTAACGTTACATTTAAAAAAATGTGAGGTCCCCATATACCTCCCACCCCCCTCACCCCGCTCCTTCCCCCAAAACAACAACCTCCTCCATCATCATGAGACATTCGTTGCACTTGGTAAATACATCTCTGAGCACCGCTGCACCTCATGGTCAATGGTCCACACCATAGCCCACACTCTCCCACAGTCCACCCAGTGGGCCATGGGAGGACATACAATGTCCGGTAACTGTCCCTGCAGCACCACCCACGACAACTCCAAGTCCTGAAAATGCCCCCACATCACATCTCTTCCTCCCACTCCCTACCCCCAGCAGCCGCCATGGCCACTTTCTCCACACCAATGCCACATTTTTTTCAATTACTAATCACAGTAGTTCATGAATAGAATATCAGTAAGTCCACTCTAATCCATAATCTATTCCTCTATCCTGTGGACCTTGGAATGGTTGTGTCCACTCCACATCTATATCAAGAGGGGGCTTAGATTCCACATGGATGCTGGATGCAATTCTCCTGCTTTCAGTTGTAGGCACTCTTGGCTCCCTGGTGTGGTGGTTGACCTTCTTCACCTCCATGTTAGCTGAGTGGGGTAAGTCCAATAAACCGGAGTATAGGAGATGCAAGTCTGCTGAGGATTAGGGCCTGGCTATCACATGGTCAGACCAGAGATTCAGGTCCCCTGGGCATATATCCAGTGTATGTAAAAATGTTTAGATATTTTGATAGTGGTTACGATATATATTCTTATTTATAATCCTTTCTGGTGTTTAGACAGATCTGAAGCCTATAGCAAAATTTTGATTGTGACAGTGAAGTTCAGAGTATCTTAGACATTATCTATTCTAACTCCGTCCTTTAGAAATAGGGAGTCTGAGGCATGAACAGGTTGTAACTTGCTCAAAATGGGAGTTTAGCCGAACACTTGCAGCATGAAAGAAAAATGTGATGATTCCATGAAACATCACTACTTAGATGCAAGTTTGTTGGGGGAAAAAGGTTGTGGGACGAGATGAAAAAATCTTTGGCAGTTACTAAAAGCTAGGGTTGTTTCAATATAAGTTGTGAAATAAATGAATTTTTCACTTTATTTCTCACTCTCTTTGTGAAAGACTTATTTATTCAATGTCATGATCAGACAATCAACAGCTTGGGTAACAAAAAAACCATTTGCATTAAAACTCTTTTTTGGGGAAGGTGATGTGGCTTAAGTGACTGAGCACCTGCTTCCCACGTGGCAGGTCCTGGGGTCAGTTCCCAGTACCTCCTAAAAACAAAACAACAAGCAAACAAATGAAAAACCCAACTCAGGGGAGCCAATGTGCCTCAGTAGTTGAGCTCTGGCTTCCCACATACAAGGTCCCAGGTTTAATCCCAGGCCCCAGTACTTCAAAAAAGAAAACAACACATTCATATTCCATAAAAGCACGCCCCAGGTGCACCCTTTCCCACATATCACCCCACCACCAGCATCCTGCTCCAGTGATCCTTCCCTGCCATGTTTGCCAAAAGAATATTCCAACATGCTTGTGCTACTATAAACTTAATATACTATGTAATCTCATGGAACTAATAACTTGAAAATGGGTCACCAGAAAATAGAATAAGGCTAGAGAATGGAATATTGAGGGTTAGCTTGTGCAGAATTGGTAAAAATGTTGTGTTTATCTTTGGGAATAAATAGAAAAGGTAAAAGCCCAACATAATGTTAGTAACTAGCAGAACTATTATATAGGTATGAAAGTGGTTTAAAGGGAAAGCCTAAGGTCTTTAGTATATTACTAAAAGGAAAGCTGTAGCATAGTAAAACTCTATGTGAAATATGAATATGGGTAAAATAGCATAAGACTTACTTTCTTTGAAACTGTACAAATATATATGTTAATACTAAAAAATGTTACTAGCAGACCAAAAAATAAACCATTATACTAAGTGAAAGAAACCAGACACAAAGTACTACATATTGTATGATTACATTGATATAAAATGTAAATATAAATCAATTTTTAAAGATGAAGTAGATTAGTTGATATGTAGGCTGGGGAAGGACTTCTAAATGGTGTGTTTTTCTTTTTGGAGTGATAAAATTGTGCTAAAATTTTTTGTGGTGATGAATGCACAACACTGTGATTACACTAATAGTCATTGATTATACACTTTGGATAGAGCATATGGTATGTGAATATATCTGAATAAAACTGCTTAATAAATAAATAAATAAATGTGCAAGAACAGAAATAGCAACTGTGTACAGCAGGGGAAGTGTAGAGAGATTGAGAGGTGAATTTTCTTGTTTATTTGTCTGCTTTTTGTTGTTTATTATTATTATTGGAATAATGAAAATGCTCTAATTATGATTGAGGTGATTATATCAAGTAGCATTGTATACTTTGGATGAATTGTATGCATTATTAATATATATCAATAAAATTTCTTTGTTAAAAGAAAAAAAAAAAAAGAAAACAAACAAACAAAATACAAACACTTTATTGGGATGCTTTACATTTTCCACAGATCAGAAACTAAATAAGAGTATTTTATAATTAGTCACAAATACAGTCCTTTGTTTTTTTGCCCATGCACGTGAATATTGTCTAAAACATGTCTTATTTGTAGCAGCTAAGACCTGCCACCACTGTGCTTGGCTGAGTTCACAAATCTGTTATAGCCTGTAGCTTCCCTATCAATTCTCTGGCTCTTGTCTCCTGCTAAGCTTTGTTTCTTGGCAGTAATTAAAACCTTCCACCACCACCATAGCTACTGCTGCTGCTGGAACTGCCATAAACACCTTGGTTTCATGGTTTGGCAAGTATTTGCCTCCATCACAATAAAGGCCAGAGCTTCCATCTCCAAAGTTTCCTCCCTTCATGGGTCCAAAATTTGAAGACTGTTGTAATTGCTAATGTCATTGTAGCTTCCGCCACCTGCAAAATTGCTTCCATCATGACCAAAGCCATAATAGTGATCCCCACTGCTACCATGTCTACCATCATTTGGCTGCTACCAAAGCCACCAGGATTACTGAAGTTTCCTCCATGACCAAACTTGTCAGTCCCAAACCAACTCCACAACCACCACTGAAGTTTCTCGAATCACTTGACCTCTTTGACTGGATGAAACACTGACTTAGACAGGACTTTCCTTACATTACAGTAGTGGCCATTCAGAGTATGGTGTTTCTGAATGACAGTCTTATCCACAGAGTCATGGTCATCAAAGTTTACAAAAGCAAAACCTCTCTTCTTGCCACTGATTCCATCAGTCATGATATCAAACACTTCAATTTTCCCATGCTGCTCAAAATAATCTCCTGTAGATATTTTTATTCAGTGTGGGCATAAAGACATGATTAATTGCTCCTAACCAAGGAAATAGAACAGCAATTCTATGGCTCTCACACTTTGCAAAGCTGCTCTTGTTGACATGCACAGAGGAGGCTCAGAAAATGACTCGATGTAACCCAGTGGTTCTGGTAGCAACAATTTTTACAGCATGAATCTCATTAGGAAATAGGATTTTCTATTCTGTTTCTTTCACTACTCAGGTTGTTTGTTGACCAGAGAAGTAGAATTCTCCTTGGCAGCAATCCTACCATGGCCATGAAAATGTACCAACCTCCCAATTTTATATGCTTGAGAATGGAAAGCAAGGTAACCAAGTGCTACCAGTTTCAACACTCCACTACCCCATCTATTTTTATTACCTATTATCATGACCAGAGCAAAGATGGTGAGCAAAAACTAGGAACTTCATGAATGTCAAGCAGTCTACTCAGAGCATTAGGAATTAGATTGCTTCAACTAACTTCATTATGTCAGGGTATATCGAACAGGGCAGATTGGAGTCCAGCTTATATAAGTGAGTGGGTTTTTTCCATCTGTAATTAGCCCGTCAATATGAGTCTTCAGCAATAAAGAACCGCACTCTTGGGGCAGATGTAACTCAGATTCCATGCGTAATACATAATGGGGATCAGATGCCTAATTCTCCTGCCTTATTCTCAGCTTCCAATGCAGGTGGTGTTTTATTCCAAATCCATTCCACACCCCCCCCCCCCCCCCAGGATCAACACAATTAGTACTTACATAAAAAAAACACACACACCTTCACACTTGGCAATGTGAGGGTCTGTTTTATGCAGTATTTATGTTCCTTCCTAGTGCAATGCAGGCATTTTGGATGAGGCAAAGGGTTCCCCAATGACAAGGAAGCCTTTCTACAATGCCAGTTCTGAACCACTTTAAGCTTCAATTTAGTCTGCAGAAACCCAGGTCTGATTTGAGGATTTGTATTTGTGCCTCTCTCATGAATCCTTCAACCTTGCATCGTTGGCTGCTGCTCTACTCGCTGCTTTGCCCTTCACTCACTTAGTGATGCATCCTTTATGAATTTATGAGATTTCTATTCTATCATTATTGTGCTTACATCAGAGGTAGTGAAATTCTTTTAAACTTCTTTTGTTACTGAAAATGGGATAATTAGAACTGTTTTTATGGAAAAGGAACTGGTCTGCTAAAATAAAATAGTTAAATCTGTCATTTTAAAGGTAAATCAAAAGTTATTTATAAAATCCTTACTTTTCCTCTAAAAACCTTAATCCTCCAAAGATTCATTCAAACTAAGTTAACCTTTTTTTATTTCTGCCTAAGGAGTCCAAGTGGAATTTCCATATATTTTCATTGTGCAGACCCTGTGATGATACTTGTCAAATAAGCAATCATTTCTACTGTAGTAGGAATGTGGAATGTGTTAGTAGGGGATCTTGAGAAAGTTATGGAAAATAAGTAATTATCTGACTTGACTGGCTGTTCATGCAGGTGATATTAATTCGGAAAGTAGGGCTTTCTCTCTAGTATTTTCATGTTTCCATACTTTAAAGTAGATTGGGCTCCCCAACTAGAATCTGGACCTCTGATAAGGAATTTCAAATAGTTTTCCCCATTTGATTGTTGGAGCAGTCTCTGGCTTCAAATCTTATGGGTGTGAATCCTGGTTTTGACTTTTCCTAGCTACATGCCCATGGTCAATTATTTAACCTCTCTTATTCTCAATCTTCTCATTTGTTAAATGGAGGTAATTTCAGTCCATTTCTCATAGGGTTGTTTTCAGGATTAAATGAGAAATAAGATGAAATCATCTTTATTACTCAATGCCTGTTACTTGTTGCTATTGTTCATTTTTTAATATGGGAGGTTGTAGATCTCACCACTAAGGTCACTGAATAAGTTGTAGATACACTATCTTGGAAACATCAATTTCTGAAGAGAAATTTTTAAAATGATGAGTAATAGAAAATTACAAAATAAAAATAGATTTTAGAACAACCTATCAATGGGATGTTTTAAAATAAGTTTTCCATGGCCTCCCATAGTGAATATAAGTTAAATTTTTCCTGATTTTTTTCAGGTAATGAACAACTTTATTTCTTTCCCATGATTTCCCTTTTATTTTTATTATTATTTATATATTTACTTACATGAAAAGATGTTCAATACCATTAGCCATCAGGAAAATGTAAATCAAAACCATAACGAGGTACCATTTCACACCCATTAGAGTGCCTGTTATTAAAAAATAGAGGAAAATTACAAGTGTTGGAGAGAATGTGGAGAAATAGGAGGGAATATAAAATGATGCAGCTGCTGTGGAAAACAGTTTGACCATTCCTCAGAAAGTTAAGTATAGAATCACCATATGACCCAGCATTTCCACTACCAGGTATATACAGACAAAGAATTGAAAGCAGGTTCTCAAAGAGATATTTGCACACTGATGTTTATAGCAGCATTATTCACAAATGCCAAAAGATGAAAGCAGCCCAAGAGTCCATCAACTGATGAATGGATAAATAAAATTTAGTATATACATACAAAGGAATATTATTTAGCCATACAATGGAATGAAGCTCTGATACATGCAAAAACAGGGATGAACCTTGAAGACATCATGTTGAGTGAAATAAGTCAGACATAAAAGATAAATATTATATGATTTCACTGGTTTGAAATAATCAGAATAAGCAAACTCATCGAGTCTACAATAAAGTTTACCAGAGATGGGGTAGGGATAAGGAATGGGAAATTAAGGCCTAAAATGTACAGGGTTCCTATTTGGAATGATGGAAATGTTTTGGTAATGGATGGTGATGGTGATAGCATGACACTGTGAATGCATTTAACAGTGCTGAAATATATAACTGAATATGGTTTAAAGGGGAAATGTTAATATGTACGTATGATAACAGAATTAATTTTTTTTAAAGTCCATAGAATTACACTACTCAAACAGTAAACCCAAAATTAAACTATGGACTGTAGTTAATAGTACAATTCTAAAAATGTGCTTTCATCAATTGTAACAAATGTTCCACACCAATACAAGTTGTTACTAATAGGGTGGTAAAAGGGAGTCCTGTATTTTTTGCATGATTACTTTGCAAACCCCTAACTTCTCTAATAAAGAAAAATAATAGCAACAAAAACACAATAGCAATAAACCCCAATAAGCAGAATCCAACTACAGCTATATAAAAAGAGGTTTAGTGGTTTAATTTATTCAATACTTTTTTTCAAAATGATATCTATGTACTAAGCAATATGCTAGGATTGAAAAATAAAAATTGAAAAGGGATTTTTTTCACAACAACCACATAAGAGATTTCCCAAGTAACTTGTCCAAGGTCATGCCCAATGAACAAGGCCAGAAGTTCAGCCTGTAGTTCTCTGTCTCTAAAGTCCACCCTTTTCCACAGTAACAGATTGCCTGTTTTGATCCTCTCAAATTTCTCTTCCTAGCTCTGAGCATTCATCTCCTAACTTCTGCATGTTCTGCTACTAAAGGCTTGTACCCTTGATCTTAAAAGGATTGCTCTTGGGCACTGGAGTCTCCTTGCCAAAACAGAGAGTCAAAAATGTCTTGAACTTTTCCCCCCATCTCCTACCACCCCACAATCCCAGAGTAGCTGACTACTATGGAGTTTAAAAGAACAGTTGCTTTGCTTCAAGTGAGGCAAATTCTGACGTACAACTTATGCTGCAGAGCTGCCCAGAGGATCATCAGCTGAGTATGAGACATGACTTGAAATTGTACCTTTGCTTGGCTTCTCATTTTCTATGTTTCTGCTCCCATTCTCTTACTGGTTTTACCAGTGACATTGTTCTTTCATAAATCACTACCACACAAATCTTCTTTCAGTGTGTGCTTCAGGGAGAAGCTGACTTATGACATCTATATTGTGAAGGATTTTCTTTTATTGATAATTCATCTAGATTTTAACTACAGGATTATAGGAATATATATTTTAAATGAGATTTTTAGATCACATTATGAACATGGAATTAAAATTAATCATTTCACATTATTCATTTAGTCAGTGTGTATATAATTCTTTGTGGACTTGACCAAACAATTTTATCTGTTTGGGTATCAGCTTTTCCCTTTGAAATACCAGTGCTATTTAGTCCAGTATTCTCTAAGGCCCCACATGCTTCTAAAATTCAGTGAATTATTTAATCTCTTAGTCTGCAATTATGTCAGTAAACCATTTTTATAGAATTTATGCACTTGAGAAGTCAGTCAACTAAGGCAGATAATTTGGCTCTACCCAGGTAACAGTCATTTTTAAACAGTTAATATTAATTTAAGGTGGACTACTCTGCATAGACACAAAACATTTCTAAACTAACATTTAGTGACCTTTCTACTCCAGAAAATATTATGGAATTTAAAAATACATATGGAACCTGCCCCAATCAAGATGGCAAAGTGAGATGCTTCAGGGCTCTATACCCCTAGAGAAGCTTTGAACATTCAGCATGATCTGAGAGAAAAATTTTTCTTAAATCTCCAGAAACAGTTAAAGGACTGCAGAAACAGGATGGGTGCAGAATCAAGAAAAAGGCTACCTAAATGTAGTAGGATCCTGTGGCACCCTGACTGGCTCCTCCCACAACCCTTCACCAGCTTGGTGCAGAGCCAGCTCACACTCCCAGTGTGGATTCCTGGTCCCAGTTCTAGAAGGAACAGAGTACCCTTGTACACATACTGGGAGTATGTTTGTCTGGCCCAATATGTCTGGGAGTGGCCCAAGGGACTTGCCATCCCAGAATGTGCCCTTCATGTAAAAGGTAGTTCACAGTGCTCTCCTACAGAGTGCTATGGAAATCAGTCATGTGACTGCCTGGGACAGGGGATTGCTGTTTGCAGGTTGTATATGCAGGGTCCATAACTGTGACAAAATTATTTCTAGTGAAAAAAATATATTTGCATCCATGAAAATTGGGGGGGGGGGTGTAATTCATAGGCCCACGCATGCATGATCAAGAAAAGACTCATGCAAAAAGCATCAGGGAGGCCCCTACTCTTTGACCTGGAACTAGTCTTTAAATTTATTATATGGATAAGTTCTGAAGGAGAGTATTCACATAGGTCAATCTTGGAAAGGTGTTTTCTTTTTTTTTTTTTTTTTCTTTATTTCTTATTAGTTCCTGGTAGTCCAGCAAAGCTCTGTCATAACACTAGCTGGATATGATTTTAAGAGACAGATGCCTCAGAGTCTAAATTCCAGCAGTAACATATTAAAATGTTAAAATGTCCAGGTTTCAACAATAGTTGAAGGAAACAGGAAGCAATTGCCCAGGGAAAGGAGAAGATTAAGACATTAGTAATCATCAATGAAGAGGAAAAGATCTGGGACATCCCAGACAAAAACTTTAAAAATATGTCCTTAATATGTTCAGAGCTAAAGGAAGACATAGAAAAAGACCTAAAGAAATCATGGAAATGATAGCTGAACACAAAGAGAATATCAATAGAGATAGAAATTATGAAAAAGAACTAAACAGAGCTGAAGTCCACAGTAAAAGAAATTGAAAATTCCCTTGAGGGGTTCAACAGCAGATTGGAACTGGCAGAAGAAAGAGTCAGTGAACTTGAAGATAAGACAATTGAAATAATCCAGTCTGAGGAGCAGAAGGAAGGAAGAATAAAGAAAAGTAAACAAAGCCTGAGAAATCAATGGGACACTGTCAAGTATACCAATATATATACTGCAGGAATCCCAGAAGAAGAAGAAAGTGAAATGGGATAGAGAGAATACTGAAAGAAATAATAGCCAAAAACATCCCAAATTTAATGAAAGACATGAATATATACATCCAAAATGCTCAATGAACTCCAAAACAGAATAAATGCAAATAGAAACAGACCATGATACATTATAATCAAACTGTAGAATGCCAAAGATGAAGTTAGAATTCTGAAAACTGCAAGTGTGAATGAACATGTCACATAGAAGGGAGTCTCAATAAGATGAAGTACCAGTTTCCCATTGGAATCTGTAGAGGCAAGATAGCATTGAGAGGATACCATATTTAAAGTACTGAAAGCAAAACACTGCCAACCAAGAATTCTATATCTGACAAAAATGTCTTTCAAAAATGAGGGAGAGATTAAGACATTCCCAGATAAACAAAAGCTGAGAGAGTTTATCATCACTAGACCGATTGTACAAGAGATGTTAATGAGTGTTCTACAAGCTGAAAGGAAAGAACAATAGATAATAGATCAAAGTCACTTGAAAATATAATGATCTCTAGTAAAGGTAATAATATGGGTAAATATAAATGCCAGTACTATTTTATTTTGGGACCTATGGGATAAAAAGGAATATAGACTGTAAGGTTTATGTGAATGTTACATTTATAACTTGATAACTGTGGTTACATAAATGAATATCTTTGTTCTTAGGAAATGTACATGGCAATAATAAGTGTTCAAGGAACTTGATGTATATGACCTACAATCAAGTGTTCAGAAAATAGATTGATAGATTAGTAGATACAGAGATGGACTGATTAATGGATGGATAGATAAAGTGTTATGGCAAATGTAGCAAAACATTAAAATTGGTTGATGTGGGGTAGTAAAAGGGATGTTGGAGTTCTCTGTAAGGGGTTTGTATTTTTTAACTGTCCTGTAAGTCCGAGAGTAAATCAAAATAAAACGTCTGACACAGAGTTACAGTTCATTCAATAATAGTTACTTTTATTATTATTTTCTCTATTACTAGTAAATTTGTTATTGAGCACACACAAAACTGTACATATGGAATAGAGTATAGAAGTAACCTAATCAAAATAAATACAAGGTTATTTTTTTCAAAATCAAGTGACATATGCACATTAAACATAGCAGTGCACCATGCCATTTTACAAAATAATACTAGACTGTTTAAACAAAAGGCTCTATAAACAGTGTACACTTTTGAAATATTTTATAAGATAGCTTTTCATCCCCATTCCTCTTCAAAATCTGCTTCCAACAGTCATGGAAGGGATGCTGAGACAAAGTTTTGTGCTTCTGCATATCCTGGACACCTGAGGTCTCCAGAGGTAGCCCACCTCAAGCACCTTTCAATGTGTGGATCTGAAGAAGCACTGACTTAAAATCCCCTCCTAGAAGAGTCAGATGAATGGAAAGCCCTTTTGCAGCCCCAACCTTCAATCTATGAAGCACAACAGCAAAATATACAGGATTGACAATTTTCTCCACTGTGCAAATTTTGATTCATTTCCTCTTACTGACTCTTTCCCTGCCTTCTCTTTGTCCCTGCCTCTGCTTATTTCTACAAGGATTCATTCTTTTTTAAAAAATTTATTTAAAAAACTTTGAATTGTCTTTTTTTAAGATAGATAGATCACAAAAAAATGTTACATTAAAAAAATTACAGGTTCCCATATATCTCACACCCCAACCCCCTCTACTCCTCCCATTTCATCAACCTCTTTCATCATTGTGGCACATTCACTGCATTTGTTGAACACATTTTGGAGCACCGCAGCACTACATGGATAATAGTTTACATTGTAGTTTACACTCTCCTCCAGTTCATTCAGTGGGTTATGACAGGATATATATAATGTCCAGCATCTCTCCCTGAAATAACAATTAAGACAACTCCAGGTCCCGAAAATGTCCCCCCCCCCCCCCCATCACATCTCTTCTTTCTTCCTGCCTGCAGCAACTACTGTGGCCAATGTCTCCACATCGATGATACAATTTCTTCCATTGCTATAATCACAATAGTTCTGCAGTAGAATACCAGTAAATCCACTCTAATCCATATTTTATTCCTCCATCCTGAGGACCCTGTGATGGTGATGTCCACTCCACCTCTTAATTGAGAGGGGGCTTAGATCCCACATGGCTGACAGATGTGATACTCGCTTGCAGTTGTAGGAATTCTCAGTTTCCTGATGTGGTGGTTGACCATTTTCACCTCCCTGTTAACTGACCTGGGTAAGTCCAATGAACTGGAGAGTAGGTGTTGCAACTCTCCTGAGGCTCAGGGCCCCACTGGCACATGGACTGTCTGGAGATTCAAGTCTCCTGAGTATACACCAACCCCAGTGCCAACCACAGATTCAGTAAAAGTGAGAGAAGAGGCATGTATAGAAAGGTCACATCTGAGTCCAACTCTATCACACTCAGGAGCACAAATTCCAAAGTGAGACCACTGTCAAGGCACTGAATGCCAGAGCCATCTGCCATGACTGTAGAACCAGTTTGTCTCCATAGCCCTCAGGAGCACCAGTACCTGGGGTTGTATCTACTTTGGCTGTCTCTAGGATCCTGCTGAGAAGTGCATAAACATGACCTCTCTGATGACCCCCGACTCATTTTTAAGTCTCTTAGCCATATAAACTCATTTGTCTTCACCATTTCCCCCTTTTATTCTATGTCTTTTTCTAGTTGCATCACCAGCTGGTGATTGGTAGTAATCCCTCTATGCCAGGGAAGCTCACCCCCGGGAGTCATGTCCCACACTGAGGAGATGGTAATGCATTTACATGCTGAGTTTGGCTTAGAGAGTGGTCACATTTGAGCAACATGGAGGCTCTCAAAAGTTAACTCTTAGGCACCCTGCAGCTCTAGGTCTAGTTGAAATTTCAGGCACACAGGCTCATAAGCGTAGTCATCAGTAAAAATCACTCATCATTGATTGGACCATCCTTCTTCACTGGTCTTTGCCCTTGCACTTGGGGGGCTATTGCTTTTCCATTGGGTAATATGATAAAGCTCCTCTGGCTAGGAACTCAGCATTCCTTCAGTTTTCGTTTGTAATTCTACCTACTATGAAAATACCTAACAAATATCTAAACATTTTCATATGCCCTATATACATGCCCTGGAGAACTTCCTCCCAACCATGTGTCCTCCATCAATAACACCCCACACCAGTGTTCTTCCCCTGCCATATCTGAACCCATCTGTGATCCAAAACTTTTCCAAAAATGAAGCCTAATATATTATCAAATTCAATTAATAGAAACATGAAATAGTAATGATAGGTTTAAAGATTATAAATTGAATACACACTAATTTAGAAGAACTAAAATAAAGTAAAAAATAAATTGGGGTATTAAAAATGAAAAATATCATAAAACTTTGTTTTCGATATTTTGTCTTTCATCACTGTAATAATGTTGCCCTGTATGGACAGTGGCAAGGCAATCTCTTTCATTCCTTCCTCAGTGTCCACATCCTTTCTTTAAAAATTTTAATTCTGTCTTCAGAAAATTTTTTGATCAAGTCAAGTCACATATACAATATAAGAGACTCCCATGTATCCAACATCAAACCTTTTTCCCCCTTATCCCACAGTGATCTTTTTACATGTTCATGTTATATTTGTCACAGCTGATGTACTGATATTCATTCTTAATATTTTATACCTAAACTTCTATAACCCTCTCCTAATGCCCAATTTCAACTTTACCACAGCACTTCTAGAAGTAGCACTATTATTATATTAATGACATCCCAGCTGGCATGCAGCAAGGTTTGGGCCACTCCCTCTCTCATTCTACCCTGAGAGGCATCCTCCTCCACAGATCTCTGGTCAGCAGCTGTGGACAGAGAGACAATTTTGCTGGGTGGAAAAAATTGATGCCAACTGGGACAAGCGTGGTGGCTATTTGTAAAATGTTAATGATTACACTAAACTGCCATTAATTCTTCTAAAAGATTTTAGGGTCCATGGTTCTAAATATAGAACTATATTTTTTTAAAGGGAAGGATGAAGATGGATTCTGGGATAAACTGGGGATTTTATCCAAAAGTTTGGGGGTGATTTATTCAAAAGTGGTTATGTTAAAAGGGGGACTTAATTTAAAGGATTAATAAGAACAGAATTTTCAAGATAAAAAGAGGAAGAGAAAGATAAAGACAAGTATGTTATAAACACTGAATTACAGGTAGAAATGTTGAAGTTTAGTCAGAAATAGCTGGATCCCTGGGGTGCTCCTGGATTTCTCTGAGTAGCAACAAACAGATCTAAAATAGCAAATGGGAAATGATTTAAAATTCAAGGATCTCTATGCTGTGATGTAGAGAAAGCCAAAGTCAAGAACTGGAAGCAAAGCTTGTCTTAAAATCTAGCATTGTCTCAGAGAAGGGTGACTAGACTTGGCAATTGGCTGCTCATGTGGATAGAAAGAAAGAAAATATGTAGAAAGATGGTCTCAGGGCTTCAGAATTTAGGATGTCTGATTGTGTTATACCTTGAAGATAGAAAGTGGGGAGAGTATAGATAGGAGAGTCTGACTCTCTTCTCTTTTGATCACAATTTTTCCCTCTAAATACATATAGAATGTTCTCTCTCTGTGGTAGTTATTAGTGAATATTTTAAGACCCACATTCGGCTAACGATAGTTCCCTTTGCATAGTAAATGTTTTCTATTTTCTTTTAAGCACCTTCGGATAAATGAGAATGCCAGTCAGAGTCCCAGAAGGAGATAAAAGCCTCCCTCAAAAGGTTAAACAAAATAATTTAATCAAGGAGTAATTTTCGTAGGCTCCAGCAGATTTAAGGGAACAACAAACAACCATGAGGCCCCCAAGAACTAGACAGCATCAGTGAGAAGGCATTGCCACCTGGACCTGAGGGTACAAGGGGAAGGGATGGTGTTAGCAGAGTCTGGAGAGAGCTGGGCCTGTATAAAAGGGGCTGCCAGAAAGGAACTGTGGTCTGAGAGAGATGCAGACACTGCAAAAACCCCTGGTGAGACAGGGAAGGAGCTGGGGTGGGAAGGAAATAAACACTCTGCCTTCCTGTCCACTAATCTCCTGGCAGTGCCTCCCACTGGTCACAACCAATGCAGGAGGGCAAGGGAGCTCAGGAGACAAAGTCCATAGCAGAACAGGGAAGAAACGTAGAAACACAGCAAATCGTGCATTTTTTTTTACCATCCTTGATTTCCCCATACTAGCCACACTCGTGCTTTCTGTATACCCTGATTCTGATAAATATTGGTTAACTGGTTAAAAATCCGTCTTCTCTTTTATATTCCCATTGCTACTTCTCTGCCTCAGGCCTTCATAACTTCTTTGAAAATATCACCTAATTTGTTCACCCCATTAACTGCCTCTGGCACAGTTCTAATCAGACCACTCCCTTGATGTGAATATGTCCCCATTGCCGAGTGTTTAATGGCCCAGTTCTTGTAAACTTTCTACAAGCTGTATGTAATGTCTTGTATCTAGAGTTTAGGGACCTTTTTTATTGATTGCAACTAGCTGTACATATTGTAATCCTTTAATGAGAGAGCCATAACTGTCATAAGAAGGAGGTTTCTCTTAGAGAATGCTCAGTAGGTTTCTAGCAGTGTAAAATCACCTGTACCACTTATCCTCTCAAATCCCTGGTGTCTTGGTTCAGAGGAAAATTAATCTGGTTTAAAAAGTCACTCACTCACTCATTCACCCTTTTATTCATTCATTCAAAAACCATTCATCCAGTGCTACGTACTATGGGCTTAAAAGTGCAGGTGTTGAGTAACTTATGCTATAGTGAGAGATACAGCTGAGTGAAACAGTTACTACAGCCCAAAGTACTAGATGTCAAGGAAGGCTCATGCCCAGGGTGAACACAAGTGCATAAAGGAAACATCCGCTGCATTTGCGGTAGTGGAAGGTATAGAGATGTGAAAACATGATTTGAAGAATGAGTGCAATGAAGTTCAGGTGTGCAAGAGAAAAGGATATTACATATAGGATTCAGAATGAGAAAGCATAGAACACTGAGGAATCCCAGGTGGTTTAGTATGGACACAGAAAGCCAAGTCAATTTTGGAGATGAAGGGCAAAGTATAGAGAAGAGACAAGAGCATGTGGGAAGCCTTTTGCTGCCATCACCATGGAGTGAAATTCAAATCTTCAGCATGAGATGTCTGACAATTTGGCTTCTTCCTGCACCTTGAGTGTCATCTTCTGCCACACCTTTATGCTCTTTGCCCTTTCATTCTCTCACCTTATTTTCAACTCTATGAAATACTCTCTATTATGTATTTTCAATTCTCTTTTCTATATTCAACTCTGAAACAGTCTCTGAAACGCCCGAACCACCAAGAGTCCCTGCAGACAAGTCAATTCCCCCTCGTGATTTCACAGTATTTGCTCAGTGCTTGTCACACTGTGCTGTGATCATAAATCATTCTGGCTCTCCCAATGGATTGTAAGCTCCATTGGGGCCCAGATCTGATCTCAATCAGTGTTTTCAACCTTGATAAATGTTTGCTGACATTAAGGGATACTTAACGTTTAAGGACTCTTTCAGAAGCCACAGAAAAATGATTGTTTTTTTTTAAGATTGATTTTATTTATTTATTCTCCCCACCCCCTCACTGTTTTCACTTGCCGTGTCTATATATTTATCTTCCTTGTTTCTTTTGGAGGCATTGGGAACTGAACCTGGGACCTCCAATATGGGATGGAGGTAACTGCTTGAGCCACCTCTGCTCCCTGATTTGTTGTGAGTCTCATTGTGTTTTTCTTCTTGTGTCTCTTGTTGCATCATCTTGTTGCATCAGCTTGCCACACCTTCCCATCATACGAGCTCACTGTCTTGCTTGTCATCTTTAGGGGGCACCAGGAACCTCTGTTCCCTGGTTTGTTGTGTCTCTCATTATGTTTTTCTTCTTGTGTCTCTTTTTGCACCAGCTTGCTACACCTGCCCATGGTGCCAGCCCACCATCTTCTTTAGAAGACACCAGGAACTGAACCACGAACCTCCCATGTGGTAGGCAGGAGCTCAATCAATCACTTGAGCCACATCTGTTTCCCTGAGTGGTGGTTTTGAAAATAGTCTTTGTGGAAGAAAATAGCAAAGTCAAAAGAAAAATGAAAAACTGAAGAAAATACTTGCAAAATATATGAAATAGGGCAAAAGTCAGGCTATAGAAAGACATCTGATACATCAAAAAATACAATCATTTGGCAGATATTCAAATGTAAATATAATGAAAGAAATACAAAATCAAAATACAAGTTTCTCTATTCAGATGGATAAAAATATTTGATGTCTGATAAAAACCTAGGATTGACTAGGGAGATCTTGACTCCATCAGAGATTAGGTGTGAGTTGTTTTTTATTATATCCACTAGATATGTGCTCAGCACACACACACATGCACATTTTAAAAAATATATTTTTTATTTATTTTTAAAAGCTATTTAGATTACATAAAATGTTACAAGAATCAATATAAGGGATTCCCATATGTCTCAATCCCCACTCATCCCACCCTTCCCCACATTAACAACTTCTTTCATTAGTGTGGTATATTCATTGCAATTGATGAACCCATTTTGGAACATTGCCTCTAAGCATATATTATAGTTTTCATTGGAGTTTACACTCTCTCCCACTCCATTCTGTAGGTTATGGCCATATATATAATGACTTGTAGCTGTAGTTGCAATGTCACGCAGGACAATTCAAACTCTTAAAAATGCCCCTTTATTATACCTCTTTGCCCTTTCCCTGACTTCAGCACCTTTAGTGGCCACTGTCTCCACATCAATGATCTGCTTTCTTCCATTGCTAGAGTCACAATAAGTCCTTAGCAGAATACCAGTAAGTACACTCTAGTCTGTATTTTATTCCCCGATCCTTAGGATTCTGGGATGGTGATGCCTACTCCACCTGTAATTGAGAAGGGCATGCAGTCCCTTATGGCTGATGGATGGGACTCTCTTGCTTGCAGTTGTAGACACTCTCAGTTTCTTGGCATGGTGGTTGTCCATCCTCACCTCCTTGTTAGCTGACCTGGGTGAGTCCAATGAACTGGACAGTAGGTATTACAACTCTGCTGAGGCTCAGGGCCCAGCTGGCACATGGAAAGCCCAGAGATTCAAGTCTCCTAAACATACACCTATCAACTCCAGCACCAACAATAGGTTCAAATAAAAGGGACAAAAAAGCATGTGAAGAGAAGTCATATCTGAGTCCAACTATGTCACACGAAGGAGCACAAATTCCAAAGTAGGGCCCACTAGTGAGGTACCAACCTCCAGAGCTATTTGCCCTGACCGTAAGACCTGGATGTCTCCCAAGCCCACAGGAGCCCAATACTTGGACTAGTATTGACTTTGGCAGTCTATGAGATCCTGCAGAGATGTGCTTAAGCATTACCTCTGGGAAGACCTCCTGACTCACTTTGAAGTCTCTTAGCCAGATAAACTCATTTTTCTTTACCTTTCCCCCCTTTTATTCAAGGTCTTTTTCCACACATGCACATTTAAAGCAACTTAGAGTGGTTAAACACTCAGGCTCTGGAGCCATGCCCCCTGGGTACAAACCCTAGCTGTACCTCTAGCTAACTGTGTGACCTTAGTCATGCTACCTAATTTTTCAAGGCCTCCATTTCTCTGTGTTAAATAGAGATACTGATACACCTTACACATGGGGTTGGGTGAAAGGTAACTGAGTTATTATATTTAATACTTAAAACAGTTATGGCACAAAGGAAGCACTTAACTATTATTACTATTATTTATATAATTAAAATGTTATAATAAAAAATATTAACATTGATTAAGTAATGGAGTGATGGGGTTATAACTACATTTTTAAATTTCTGTTTTTACTCTTCTAGTAGTTTATCTAACTTCCCTAGCAGCTGTGTTTCTATAATCATGAAAAAAATCAATAATTTTTTTAAGTACTAGCAATTTTGGGGTGTACCTCGTTAAATGTTGAGTTCCTTTTGACCCCAAAACA
This sequence comes from Dasypus novemcinctus, assembly GCF_030445035.2. Lineage (NCBI taxonomy): Eukaryota > Metazoa > Chordata > Mammalia > Cingulata > Dasypodidae > Dasypus > Dasypus novemcinctus. Next base: position 39,721,690 of record NC_080704.1, read on the forward strand.
GTTGGATCTTATAATAACACTTAAAAGTCTCAATAATCATTTAAAAATATTTAATTTTTGAGTATTTTTTATAATGTAGGAAGTCAAAATGGCATAAAAATGGTAGTTAAAAAAGCCCAAAGACAAAAAGACCTTGGCCAAAAGAGGGAAATATTAAATAAAAATGAGTTTTTATGGCTAAGAGAGTTCAAAGTGAGTCAGGAGGTCATTCCTGAGGGTTACACCTATGCATATCTCAGCAGGATCTCATTGAATGCCACAGTAAACAGCGCCTCAAATAGCAGGTCTCCTGAGGCTCTAGAGATATCTAAACACTATAAGGCAAGGCAGGCGATCTCAGGAATCAGACACACTGTCATTTGGCCTTACTTTGGAATATATGCTCCCCAATGTAACAGAGTTAGACTCATTATAATTTCCTTACACATGGCTTTCGGTTCCTTGTATTTGAACCTATAATTAGCACTATACTTGTTAAATATATGTCCCAGTGACTTAAATCTTTGGTCTGTTCATATGCCAGTTGATCCCTGAATCTCAGTGGAGTTACAACACCTATTTCCCAGTTTATCAGACTCACCCAGGACAACTAACAAAGGATGATGATGGACAATGCCCATCCCAGGAAGCAGAGTGTCTGAAACTGCAAGCAAGACAGTTCCATCCATCTGCCCCATGAGATCTAAGCCCGCTCTCAATCTGAGGCAGGGTGGACATCACCATACCAAAATCCTTAACAGTGAGGAATGAACAAACAGGGGGAAAGCAACTATGGGCTAAAGTAGACTTGCTATTATTCTAGTAATGGAAGAACTTGTATCACTGATATAAAGGCAGTGGCCACCAGAGGTTCTGAGGGAAGGAAGAGGGAAGAATAGGTTCAACATGGGTGCATTTTTGAGACATTGGAATTGTCTTGCATGGCATTGCAATGATGGATACAGGCCGTTATACATTTTGTCAAAACCTATAAAATTGTGCGGAGCAAAATATAAACCATAATGTAAAATACAGACCATGGTCAGTAGCAATGCTTCAATATGTGTTACATCAATTGTAACAAATGCACCACACTCATGAAAGATGTTAATGTGGGAAAGTGTGGGAGGCAGAGGGAGGGGGGTATAGGGGAATTCCCTATATTTTTGAAAATATTTTTATTGAAGTATATCATTCATACATAAACATAAGTGTATAGTAAAGATCGTGAACTTATAAAATAAACATATGTAACATCACAAAGGGTCTCATACAACACCCGTCCACCAACAGTTTGCATTGTTGTGAAATATTTGTTACAAACTATGTAAGGGCATCGTCAAAATATTACTAAAATCTATAGTCTTTATCTTACATTTGGTGTATTTTCCCCCAACTCACACTATTTTTTTAAACATGTTTTTGTTACAGATGTTGTAAACTTGCAAAACATTCATACAGATGTATAGATTTCCCATACAACACCACACCATGGTGGAACATTTGTCATAGATTATGAGATAGTATCATCAGACTATTACCACCAATCATGGTCCATAGCATACATTTTGCATACTTTTTCCATACATCTCCATTATCAACACAGTACAGCTCTCCACTGATCCAAGAATATTATAGTATTGCTGTTAACCACATTCTATAGGCTGCACCAGTTGTAGTTTTCCCATGCTTCTCCATATTCCCATCACCCTGCAATAGTTATGTACATCTGCTCTAGCTCACAGGATGCTCTTGCAGTTGCATCCTTAACCACTACCCTCATCCACCTCTGAGTTCACTGTTATTCAGTCCCTAGATTATTCTTTAGTTTTCTTTATATTGATATTTACTTCCCCAGACTACCTTTTTCATTCACAATCACATTTATAAACCAGTTGCTCACTATAATGTGATACCATCAACTTTAGTCATTTCCACACTTTTACAGTCAAGTTAATTAAAATTCTTACATACATTAATCATGAGTAGTTCTTCTCAACCTTCCTCTTATCTCCTAATAATCTATACTCTAGGTTTTAGTTCCATGTGTTTTTTATTTGTATTTAGCTCATATTAATGAGAGCATGCAATATTTGTCCTTTTGTGTCTCACTTACTTTGCTTAGTATAATGTCTTCAAGGCTCATCCATGTTATCACATGTGTCCCAATTTCATTTCTTCTTACTGCAGCATAGTATTCCATCATATGTATATAACACATTTTATTTGTCCATTCATTGCTGGATGGACACTTGGGTTATTTCCATCTTTTGGCAATTTTTAATAACACCACCATGAACATCAGTGTGCAGATGTCTGTTCGTGTCATAGTTTTTAGTTCTTCTGGATATATTCCTAGTAGAGGAATTGCTGGATTATATGGCAGTTCTATATTTAGCTTCCTGAGGAACTGCCAAACTGTCTTCCACAGAGGCTGCACCATTTTACACTCCAACCAACAGTGAAGGAGTGTTCCTATTTCTCCACATCCTCTCCAGCATGTATTGTTGTCTATTTTTAAAATAATGGCCATTCTATATGGTGTTAGATGATATCTCATTGTTGTTTTAATTTGCATTTCCCTAATAGCTAGTGATAGGGAACATATTTTCATGTGCTTTTTGACCATTTGTATTTCCTCTTTGGAGAAATGTCTTTTTAAATCTTTTGTCCATTTTTTTTATTGGATTGCTTGGTCTTTGAATGTCGAGTTGTAGGATCTCTTTATGTAAAATGGAAATCAAACCCTTATCAGATAAGTGGTTTCTGGGCTGCCTTTTCACCTTCTTGATGAAGACCTTTGAATCACAGAAATATTTAAATTTGAGCAGGTCTCATTTATCCATGTTTTCTTTCATTGCTTGTGCTTTTGGTGTAAGGTTTAATAATCCACACCTACCACCAGGTCTTGAAAATGTTTCCCTACATTTTCTTCCAGGAGCTTTATTATACTTCCTTTTATATTTAGCTCTTTGATCCATTTTGAGTTAATTTTTCTATAAGATTTGAGATAAGGGTCATCATTCTTTCTTTTGGCTCTGGATAGCTGGTTCTCCCAATACCATTTGTTGAGTAAACTGTTCTGTCCCAACTAGGTGGGCTTGACAGGCTTGTCAAAAATCACTTGGCCATAGATGTGAGGGTCTGTTTCTGAACCATCAATTCAGTTCGATTGGTCTATGTGTCTGTCTTTATGCCAATACCATGCTGTTTTTACCACTATAGTTAGGTAATATGATTTAAACTCTGGAGGTGAGAGTCCTTCAACTTCACTTTTCATTTTTAAAGTGTTTCTGCCTATTTGGTGCCTCTTACCCTTCCAGAAAAAATTGATAATTGTGTTTTCCATTTGCTTAAAAAATGCTGGTGGAATTTTGGGGGGGATTTCATTGAATCTGTATATCAACTTGGGTAGAATTCACATCTTAATGATATTTAGTCTTCCAATCCATGAGCTTGGAATGTTTTTCCAATTATTAAGAGGACTTTTTAAAATTTCTTTTAGCAATGCATTATAGTTTTCTGAATACAAGTGCTTTGCATCCTTGGTTAAGTTTATTCTAAATATTTTATTCTTTTAGTTGCTATCGTAAATGGAATTTCTTTCCTGACTTCCTTCTCAGATTGCACATTATTAGTGTTTAGAAACACCAATGATTTTTGCATATTGATCTTGTAACTTAACACTCTACTGAAATTGTTTATTAGCTCTAGCAGCTTTCTGGTAGATTTTTCAGGACTTTCTAGATACGCAATCATATCATCTGTGAATACTGAAGGCTTTAATTCCTCCTTTCCAATTTGGATGTCTTTTATTTCTTTTTCTGGCCTGATTGCTCTAGTTAGAACCTCTAGCACTATATTGAACAACAGTGGTGGCAGTGAGCATCCTTGTCTTGTCCATGATCTCAATGGGAAAGCTTTCAGTCTTTCATCATTGAATACAATGTTAGCTGTGGGTTTTTCATATATGGCCTTTATCATGTTGAGAAAGTTTCCTTCAATTCCTATTTTTTGTGCTATTTTTATCAAGAAAGGATGCTCTATTTTGTCAAATGCCTTTTCTGCAGCAATTGATAAGATCATGTGATTTTTCTTCTTTGATTTATTAATGTGGTATATCATGCTGATTAATTTTCTTCTGTTGAACCAGCCTTGCATGGCTGGTATAAAACATACTTGAATATGATGGATAATTCTTTTAATGAGTTGTTGGATTTAATTAGCAAGTATTTTATTGAGGATTTTTGCATTTGTCTTCATTAGAGAAATGGATCTGTAATTTCCTGTAATTAGGGTGATATTGGCTTCATAGAATGAGTTTGGTAGCATTCCTCCTTTTTCAATTTTTGGAAGAGCTTGAGTAAAATTGGGAATAAATTTTCTTTGAGTGCTTGGTACAACTCACCTGTGAAACCATCTGGTCCTGGGCTTTTCATTCTGGAGAGCTGTTTGATGACTATTTCAATCTCTTTACTTTTGATTGGTTTATTGAGGTCTTCTATTTTCTTCTAACATCAGTGTAGGTTGTTTGTACTTTCTTAGAAATTTTTCCATTTCATCTACATTGTCTAGATTTTTAGCTCAAAGTTGTTCATAGTATCCTCTTACGATCTCTCTTGTTTCTGTGGGGTCAGTAATAATGTTCCCTTTTTCATTTTTTATTTCATTTATTAGCATCTTTTATCTTTTTCTTAGTCAGTCTAGCTTAGGGTTTGTCGATCTTGTTAATCTTCTTGAAGAACCAACTGTTGGTTTTGTTAATTCTGTCTATTGTTTTTTTATTCTCAATTTCATTTATTTCTGCTCTGATCTTTGTTATTTCATTCCTTCTACTTGCTTTGGGATTAGTTTGCTCTTCTTTTTCTAGTTCCTCCAGTTGTGTAGTTAGGTCCTTGATTTTAGCTCTTTCTTCTTTTTTAATGTAAGAATTGAGGGCTATAAATTTTCCTCTCAACAGTGCATTTGTGCATTCCATAGGTTCTGATATGTTGTATTCTCATTGTCATTGATCTTGAGATATTTATTGATTTCTCTTGAAATTTCTTCTTTGGCCTACTAATTATTTAAGAGTGTGTTGTTTAATCTCCATCTATATGTGAATTTTCCCTTTTTTAAACCACTTGTTGATTTCCAACTTTATTCCATTATGTTCAGAGAAAGTGTTTTGTATAATTTCAATTTTGTTGAATTTATTGAGATCTGCTTTGCGACCCAACATATGATCTATCCTGGAGAAAGATCCATGAGCACTTGAAAAGAATGTATATCCTGCTGTTTTGGAGTGCAAATTTCTGTATATGTCTATTAGGCTTAGTTCATTTATCATATTATTCAAGGTCTCTGTTTCTCTATTGATCATCTCCCCAGATGTTCTATCCAAAGCTGAGAGTGGTGTTTTGAAGTCTGCAACTATTACTGTAGAGATGTCTATTTCTCCCTTCAGTTTTGCCAGTGTTTGCCTCATGTATCTTGGGGCATCCTGGTTAGGTGCATATATATTTATTATTGTTATTTCTTCCTGGTGAAACATCCCTTTAATTTATATGTAATGTCCTTCATTGTCTCTTATAACAATTTTGCTTTTAAAGTTTACATCTTCTGATATAAGTATAGCTTCCCCCACTTTTTTTTTTTTTTTTTTTTTTGGTTGCTGCATGTGTGGAATATATTTTTCCTTTCACTTCCAATTTACTGGTATCCTTGGATCTAAAGTGAATCTCTTACAGAAAACAACTAGATGGCTTATATTTTCTTATCCATGCTGCCAATCTGTGTCTTTTGATTGGGAATTTGAATCCATTAACATTCAATGTTATTACTTTAAAGGCAGTTCTTATTTCATCCATTTTGATCTTTGTGTTTTATCTGTCATTTTATTTTTGACACTTTCAGTTACTGTTACTCATATAGTTGTCATTTTTAGACTCTCTTCCAGGCCTCTCTCTCTTGTCTTTTCTTTTCAGGCTAGAACACCTTCTTTAGTATTTCCTGCAAAGCTGGTCTTCTTGTTATAAACTCTCTCAGTTTCTGTTTATCTGTGAATATTCTAATTTACCCTCATTTTTAAAGGATAATCTTGCTGGGTATAAAATTCTTGGCTGGCAGTTTTTCTCCTGCAGTATCTTAAATATATCATACCACTGTCTTTTTGCCTCCATAGAAGAATTCAGTTCTTAACTTCACTGGATTTCAGTCAGCCAGGTTGCCCCTCATGCTGTGGGATGGAGTAAAAATGGTAGCAACCAGACTCTTTCCCACTTGGACAGGCTCAGACCCTAGGTGTCTCTAGGGTTATACATTAGTCAGCAGAGTCCACTAATCAGTAGCTGAGGTTAGTGGACAACTGTCTCATTCTCCATCATTTATGGGAAATGGAGCATCCAACTCTGGCCACAGAATAGCTCTTGAGTTGACTTGCACCCCTAAAGTAGGATGTGCACCAGACTCTGCTGTGGCTTGCAACTTCCCAGAGAGGTGGTACAGGTTCCCCCAGCTTCCTCCCTGCTAGAGGTGGGACTGGGTTTTAGGCTAGACCTGCAATGCAACCTAGGTAGAAAGATGCCGGTCCTTACAAGCACTATGATTTTCAGTCAGCGCTGCTTCCCCTCATGCCCACGGTGGAGTCAAAATGGTGGTCACCAGCTTCCCTCTGACCTGGACAGGCTCAAAGTTTAGTTGTTCCTAGGATTCTACTTCAGCCCACTGAATCCACTAATCAGTAGGTGAAGTTGGTGCTGTACCATGTCTTCCTCCCCTGTTTTTTTGCGGGGAAATGGAACTTCCAATTCCAACCATGGAATAGCTCCTGAGGTGGCTTGCACACCACGGGCACTGACGTCCGCATTGTGGAGAGCTCTACTCACAAATCTTCTGTGCAGATGGGTAGTCTCCACCATCCACATTCTTGAGGATGTTGCAGGATACTCCTCTGGTCTCCTAGGTACTCCAAACAGGTGCTTTAGGTAGCTCTGGGGGATCACCAACTGCCCTGTATCACGAGCTGACTCCAGGAGCTCCTCACTCTGCTGCCATCTTGGTTCCCCCCACCCATATATATTTTTTATTATTTATTTCCCTTCCCCCTCTTGCGGCTTGCTTGCTGTCTGCTCTCTCTGCCCGTCACTGTGCTCTTCTGTGTTTTTGCTTGTCTCCCTTTTTGATGTGTCACCTTGCTGAGTCGGCTCTCTGCAGTGTTTGCAGGCCGGGCAGCACTCCGCAGCATATGTGGGCCAGACGGCACTCCAAAGCACTTGCGGGCCAGGTGGTACTCCCCAGCACTTGCAGGTCAGGCAGCTCTCTGCAGTGTGTGGGTGAGCCTGCCTTCACAAGGAGGCCCTGGGATGCAAACTCAGGGCCTCCCATGTGGTAGACAGGAGCCCAACTGATTGAGCCACAGCCACTCCCTCTCCCCCTATATTTTTGAAGTAACATTCATGTAATCTGAAACTTCTTTAAAAAAATAAAATAAAATATATTTTTTTAAAAGTCAGAAGACAGACACTATTAACATTTTGTTGTAACAAATATAATTTTGGGAGGCTTCTTTGCACCATATCACACCAGAGTAAATATAGCAGTTTCTTGGAGGAGGGGACCTTACCATCTCAGGACTTCATCCACCCTATCTCCCCAGAAATCTCTCATGCAAGACTTTACCAGCTACACGTGTGGTAAGCTCTTCAGGCCTAAAAGGAATATTCTCTCATGCTACCTGTGGAGGTTTGAAGCTGTGGGTACCCAGAAAAACATGTTCTTACATTTAATCCATTCCTATGGGGGCAAACCCATTTTTGTAGGACATTTTGAAGAATTTACTTCAGTTAAGATGTGACCCACTTCAATGAGAATGGGTCTTAATCCTATTACTGGAGTCATTTGTAAGTGGAATGATGTTCAAACAGCAGAGAGAAGGCCATGGGAAGCCAGAAGCTAAAATTCAGCAGAACCTGGAAGGGAGAAAACAGGAGATGCCACCATGTGCCTTGCCATGTGATAAGCTAAGGACCAAGAATCGCTGGCAGCCAGCCCCAGAACACCACAATATTTGGGAAGAAAGTACCACCATGAGGATGCCTGGATTTGGACTTCTATCTTAGCCTCAAAACTGTGTGCAAATAAAACACCATTGTTTAACCCAACCATTTCATGGTATTTGCTTGAGCAGCCAAGGAAACTAAAACACTGTCCCTCTTCCCAACTTCTTTTTTTTTTTTTAAATAAACTTTTCCTAATCTGCTCCCCCACTTTCTTTGTTTCTTAACTTTACCTCCCTTGCAAGCTATAAGGATCAGTTATTATATAAATGAGCCTTCCCTTCAGGACAATATTTACATTTGAAAAGTATAAATATGACACAGCATATAAAGCTGTGTGTATTTGTTTGTGTGTGTGTTTGTGTGTTAACTCATCTTCAGGGAATTTTAAAGGAACTAGTTTATGGGTTGGAAAACATGTGGAAAGAATTCAGAAGTTTGATGCTGTCATGTACAGATTTCCTAGTTCAGATACTTTGGAAAAACCATCTTCCATTGTAGTGAATTTAAAATTCTTACCCAGAAGCATAGGACTTTAAAATGTTGGAGGGATACGTTAAATTGTTGTAGATAAGATCAGAGAAGCTCTGGAAGCTGCTATACTTCTAATGAACCTCTGGATAAGTACCCTCCTCCCTCTGAATCCAGGACCATAGTATCTTTCTACCAACAATGAAATGTGTGTAATAAGCATGCACTTTCATAAAGAGGAAGAAAAGAAAATGCATCATCACTGTGCTGTTTCAAAACACAGAAAAGGCATTTGATCAGATGATTGATTCTTATCTGTTATGAAAAGCTTTCTGTAAAGAAAAAAGACATCTTACTATGTTTCTAATAGTAAAATGGCCAATTCACATTTCCTGCCTAATGAATTATTTACATATTCCTCTGAAGGACATTTATACTCAATCTACTCTTAGGCAATACTCAAGAAGATGGCGCTCTCATTTATAAAAGAATCTCTTATGAATTCAATATATCCTCTGCCTTTACTCTGGCAATGTTGGTGTGCTCCACCTTATTGATGAACGAAGACACATGCTAGGAAGAATCTGCTCTTCTGTGATCACAGAGCAATGGAGAAGTGAAGTGCTTTTTTTTTCTTCAAATGTTTCTTTATTTTGATCAATGGAAATAGCCAAAGTAGGTAATTCAGGATCAAGGAAGGGAAAGCCACCGTAATTCTAAGGCATTGTCCATTCCCTTCCCCAGCATACCTTGGAGTCCTGTTGACATTTCCTGACTCTCATCCCCACTACCACCATGTTCCTTCTTCCTGGTCCTGCACCTCCAGGCACACTAGCACTCTCTGACCTAGGGGATGTTCAGGGGAATTTGGAAGACGTGGCAGCCTTTAAACTGAAGATGGTGCTTTTAATGTCTTTGGAATCTTTTAAGCGATAAATTGGTTGTTATTTTTAGGCTTCTTTGTGTATAGACCACAAGGAATTCGTTCTTATGATAGAGGAGCAGGTTTTCCCCTCCCAGAGCTCCCTGTTCTTGCTCCACAGGCTGTGCAGGGGAAAGACTATCTTGAAAGCCCTGCTGGCTCCTCCAATCCTCTGCTCTTCTTTAGAGATAGACAGATAGCCTGACAGTAACAGGAGCAGTGGCAGCTGGCCCCCAGCTGAAAGTCTAGCCCAACCAGGGTAAATGCAAGTAAAACTGAGACTAGTGGACTCTCCCATTGCACAAAATGTATTGTTTCTTATTTAATATTAGCTGAGTTAGTTTCCACATTAACTGCTGGAGCTACTGCTTGAGATTACTTTCTTGATTTTAGAGCAACATACCACTTTCCTTTGTCACTTTGACATTGGCTTTGAAATAAAATGCATCTTTATGTGGAGTAAAGATGTGATGCCAGAAGTACCAGAGAAGTATGGCAACAGCACAAATGCTTAGCTGGATTTGCACTTCGCAAAAATGATTTCTAAATGTTGTTCTTTAAATTTTGTTAAAAATCAGGAAACTTTACTTTGGTAGTAAAGGCCACATTTTAATATGGCTAGGAGTAACACCTATCTGCTGAAGATTTCATTTGAAAAACTAATATTTTATTGTAAAAAATGACCTTTAAATTATTAGTCCTGTGGCTATATATCACTAAATATTTTCTGAATTATAGTAGTTCCAGTTTCAAGATTATGAATTTAAAGTTTTATTTTTATTATGAATAAATAGCTGCACAAGATATAAAATCTGCATTTTGGAGCTCCATCGAATTTATAAGGTAAATTTAGAGTTATGTAATTTTTAAAATTTGTAAAATTATACAGTAAAATTGAGTTTTTCGTGTACAGTTATAAGAGTTTTAACACGTGTATATATTTATGTAACCAACATCACACTCAGGAAGCAAAATAACTCTATCACCAGAGAAAACTCCTGCATGCTATGTATAGTCAAACACTCCCACACTCCAACCCCTGGCAACCACTGATCTGCTCTCCATCCCTATAGTTTTGCCTTGTTCAGGGTGTCATATGTCATATAAATAGAATCATCTAATATATGAGCTTTTGAGAAAGGTTTTTTCATTCAGAATAATACCTTTAATATTCATCTGAATTGTCCTATGTGTCAATATTTCTTCTATTTTAATGCTGAGTACTATTCTGCTGTGTGAATATAGTACACTATACTTATTAATTTACCTGTTGGTGAACATTTGTGTTTTTTCCAGCTTTATCTATTACAAATAAATCTGCGGTGATAGACAGACTAAGATAGGGGTTTTTAACTATGGGTGCACAGAACTTTTGGTGGCCCATGGAAACATTTCAGGGGGTCAATGAGCTTGAATTGAAAAAAATCAACTTATTATCTTTATTTTCTCTGACCTCTAACTGAATTCCAGTATTTCCCTCATTTATGAATGTATGCCATAAATTACAGTAGTATTCATTTCATATCACATTACAGTTGCATATCTTGAAAAATTGCTTAGGCTTATCCATACTTCAAAATTACGGTAGTTATTAGATCTGACACTAGGTGAGTGTCATAAAACTATCTGCTGTTACATTATGAGAAGGGGCCTGTGGTTTTCACCTGACTGGCAATGGGGTCCATGGTACAAAAAAGGTTAAGAACCCCTTGTCTGGACAACTAACAAGGTAATGATGATCGACAATGCCCATCCCAAGGAACAGAGAGAGTCTACAACTGCAAGCAAGAAAGTTCCATCCATCTGTCCCATGGGAACTAAGTCCCCTCTCCATTAGAAACAGTGGGAATCATCATCCCCAAATCCTCAAGATTGGGGAGTGAAGAGTGGACTAAAGTAGACTTACTACTACAGACTTATTGTTATTCTAGCAATGGAAGAGCTTTTATCATTGATGTGGAGGCAGTGGCCACTGGAGGTTTTGAGGGGAGGGAGAGGGAAAAATAGGTGTAATATTCCGGTCATTGGAATTGTCCTGCATGACATTGCAATGACAGATACAGGCCATTATATATTTTGTCATAACTTGCAAAATTGCATGGGGCAGTGTAAACTATAATGTAAAGTATAATCCATGGTTAGTGTCAGTGCTTCAAAATGTGTTCATCAATTGTAACAAATGTACCACACTAATGAAGGATGTTGTTAACATGGGAAATAGTGGGAGGAGGAGGGAGTGGGACATATGAGAATCCCCTATACTTTTGATGTAACATTTACATAATCTAAAGTTTCTTATTAAAAATAAATAAATAAATAAAATTTTAAAAGAACTCCTGGACTAAGATGAGCCCTAATGACCCACACCCTGGTATAATTCAGTGTGGTTGGGACTCTGGGATATCATTCTCATGATTAGATCATATTATATGGCACAGTTGACTTTAGATAACGGAGATTCTTTTCAATGGACCTGGTTTAATCAGTTTAACTCTTCGAATTCTTTCACAAGGAATGGAGAAATTCCTGATGAAAAGATTAGAAGAGTGAGAGCAATGTGATGCAAGGAAGATTCTGCATTACTGACTCTGAAGAGAGGAGGAATACACTGCAAGGAATGTGGGCAGCTTGCTGAGAGTGTCCCAGAACTGGCAACCAGAGGGAAACAGGGCACCATTCCTACAACTTCAACAAACTGAATTCTACCACAGCTGTCAATGGAGTTCCAGAATGTGAGCTTCCAGATGAGAATACAGTCTGGCCAAAATCTTGATTTTACCTAACTCATGAGCACCTTAGCAGAGAACCCAGCCATGCCATGCCTAGACTTCTGAACTACAGAAAGAACTGTGAGCTAATAAGTGGTTGTTGTTTTCAGCAGCTAAGTTTGTGGTAATTTGTTCTGTAGTGACTGAAAACTAATGCAGATTTTGGTACCTGGAAATGATCTATGTGTCTATGCTTTCACCAGTAACAGACTACCTTGATTGCTATAGCTTTACAGTAAGTCTTAAAATTGAGTAGTATAAGAGCCCTAACTTTGTTCTTCCTTTGCAAAATGTTTTGACTAGTCTAGTAATTTTGCTTTTCCCTATATTTCATTATCAGTTTGTGGATATCTAAAAAAATCTACTGAGATTTTTAGTGGTATTTCATTTCATCTATACATCAAATTGGGAAGAGGTGGCATCTTAACTATATGGAGACTTCCAAACCATGCACACAGTATGTCTCACCAATTATTTGGATCTTCTTTACTTCTTCATCAATCTTTTGCAAATTTTCACCAAAGATCCTGCAGGTATTTTGTTAGCTTTATACCCAAATGTTACATTTGTTGGAGTTATTATAAATAATATAGATTTCTTAATCTCAAATTCCAATTGTTTATTGCTGGTATATAGGAAGGCAATTGACATTTGTATATTGACCTTGTATTTTGAGAGACCTCACTAAAAAAGCTTATGGTTTCAGGAGATTTTTAAAAATCCTTTTGTGTTTTTTGTATGGATAATCATGGTATCTGTAAATAAATATATTTTTATTTCTTCTTTTCCAGACTGTATGTCTTTTATGTGGTATTCTTGCCTTATTGTTCTAGCTAGGAGTTACAGAACATAGTTTAATAGTTTGGTGTGAGACAACCTTGTCTGGTTTCCAATTTCATTCTTTTGACCCATTGATTCCAAATTGTGGCAGCACCATTTCTTGAGGAGTCCCTTCTTTCCTGCTGATCTGCAAAAGTCCTTTTTATTATTATAGCTGGTGCTCATATATTACTGAGTCTGTGACTTCTATTACATTCTGCTGGTCTATTTCTGTCCAATCACTAATCCTACACATTCTTGGTTAGTATAGTTAAATACTAAGCCTCAATATCTAGTTAGGTATTTCTGCATCTTATTCTTCTCTGGGCTAATCTTGGGTCTTCTTACCACTTTTTTCCTTCCAAATACATTTTAGAATCAACTTTTCAACTACTGTAATATTGAGTGAGATTCCATTGGTTCTATAAAACAAATGGGGTAGAATTTATATCTTGACAATATTGTGTTTTTCAGTTCCTAAAAATGTATGTGTCCTCATTTATTGGTCTAAAATTTCTTGCCTTAAGGCTAAAAAGTTTCCCTGCAAAGTTAACATACCTATTTATTAAATTTACTCCCAGGTACTTGATATTTTTACTCTCATTGCAAATGGAAAATTTTATACTTAAATATTTTGTTCAGGTATATAGACATGTGATTGAATTATTATAAGGAATCACTACCCAAAAAACATGACACTCACTATTTGTAATATATTTTTCCTCAGATTATCAGATCATTGATGAATATTGAAATTTTTTTATATTCTGTGCAATTCAGTTGTGTTTTCTTTGTACTGTTTTCTTCTCTGTGGAGGTAAGGACCTGCAATACACTGTTAAATAGCCATGTAGAGCAGCTTCATCTCAAATGGAAATCTTTCACAGTGTCACCACTAATTTATAGTCTTTAGGAGGTTATGAAATATCCTATTTCTAGATTGCTAAAAGGATTTTTTTAATCTTTAATTTATTTTCAGTTTTACCAAATGCTTCTTTTTTCACTAAAATGATTTGTGGATTTTCTCTCTTAAACAAAAGCCATAATGGACCTTAGCAGATTTTCTAATATCAAATCAGTTTGTTCCAATTGTAGTATTCTTTTTTCTTCAAACCTTTTATTCTGAAAGAATTTAAAACTTACAAGACATTTGCAAAAATAATACAAGCCCAATGCAAAGAATTCCATAATACTCCCATCCCCCAGATATACAGAACACCAATTTTAACTCTCTACCATATTTGTCATATCTATCTATCTGTCTATCTATCTATCTATCTACCTATCTATCTATCTATCTATCTTCATCATTGTCATCATCATTATCATCATAATCTCTGAGAGGCAGTTGCACACCTCATACTCCTTGAGTAACAACTCCATGTACATTTCCTAAGAATGAGGAAATTCACTTATATAATCACCTTAAGTATAGTCATCAATACAAGAAATTTACTATTCCAATTAAATTGGAAATTCTATATTCCTGTTTTTTCATATGTCACAATAATGTCCTTTTTTCTTTTTAGAGAATCGTGCACAATTTACAGAGTTCCCATTTACTACCCTACTGTTAACACCTTGCATTAGTATGGTACATTTGTTACAAGTTATGAAAAACCATTTTATAATTGTGCTGTTAACTAGAGTTCATTGTTTACAATAAGGTTCACTGTTTGTGTTGTACAGTCCCATGGTTTGCTTTTTTTAAAATTTTTATTCTAGTAATGTACATACAACTAAAATACCCCCTTTTAATCATATTCAAATATATAATTCTGTGCCGTTAATTATGTTCACAATGTTGTGCTACCATCACTGCCATCCATAACCAAAACCTTTCCACTAACCCAATGGAAACTTTGTATAATTTAAGCATTAAATCCCCACCCCAGCCCCTGGTAACCTATCTTCTAGTTTCTGACCAATAATAAACTTTTGAGGCTTATCTCCTCCATTCTTGGATCCCATCAAGTTTCACATATTGGATTTAATTGTCATCATCTCTAAAGTTGCTCTTTCTTTTTTTTTCTAAAAACATATAGCATAAACCTTTGCATCCCAACAATTCCTAAGCATACCACTCAGTGGGATTAATCATATTCAAGAAGTTTCAGTACCCCAACAGCTATCCATTACTAGAAATTCTCCTTCACCCCAAACTGAAACCTTATAATCCTTTTGCATTTTCTTTCCATTGTCCTCACCCCTCACCCCTGGTGACCCCTGTTTCCATGAGTTTGCATATTATCTGATATTTTCATAGTGGTTACCAAAGGGCTTAACTTTAACATCCTAAACCTATAACATTCACATTTGGTTTGATAACAACTTAACTTCAATAGCATACGGAATGTTCCTATGCCCCTCCACCCTCCCACCTTTATGTATCACTTGTAACAAATTACATATTTATACAGTATAAATCCAAACCATCGATTTATGATTACATTTTATACTTTTGCCTTTTAGATTCTGTAGGCAGTAAAAAGTGGAGTTAGAAACCAAAAATACAAAACACTGTTATTTATACTTATCCATGTCATTGTTATGGAGACCTTAATTTCTTCATGAAGACTCAGTCACTTGTCTAGTGTCCTTTTC
The DNA here is from genome assembly GCF_030445035.2 of Dasypus novemcinctus. NCBI lineage: Eukaryota > Metazoa > Chordata > Mammalia > Cingulata > Dasypodidae > Dasypus > Dasypus novemcinctus. Next base: position 39,737,288 of record NC_080704.1, read on the forward strand.
TATCAATCTGCAGAACTCCCATTAGCATTTCTTGTAGGGCCAATCTAATGGTGACAAACTTCTTCAGCTTTTGTTTATCTAGGAATGTCTTAATCTCTATCTCATTTTTGAAAGACAATTCTGCCAGACATAGAATTATTTTTAAAAAATATTTTATCATATTAGGCTCATTTTAATTCCTTGTATATTTTTATCCTTGGCTAAAATATCGTTTTACAGTTGGTTATTTTTCAGATAATATGATAGGCTAGATTTGCAACATGTAGAAATAATGTTTTTAGTACCTAGGTAGAATTCCTTTATCTGATAGTCACTACTTCCCACCTCTAGCTATATCAAATGGCTTCAGGAACAGAGCTTTGTAAAAAAAAATTTGGTCCATAGTGTAGAAGTAAAACTATGATCTCCATTTATCTTAGTTGGATATGCCAGGCACTATTACTTGCAATCCCTAAGGGTGGGTAGGGTGACGGACTGCTTTACATTGGTTCTCCCTTGCCCTAAAGGAGTAGCCTTTATGGTCCCAGAGTTAGGAAGGGAGGAGAATTCCTCTTAATTTCCAGCTTCTAGTAGGCCTCCATTTTGCCCTTTGTGCCGTAAGCCAAGGTTTTGAAAATCTAAAGTCAAATTCAGTAAATGCCTTCAGGGAAAAATTGCTGTTAATGCTTGCATTATCTGGTCCCAGCTTTCACTAAGATTTGACCTGATCAGTCTTTCTTGTTTTATCAGCCCTTCAATATTTTAAAGACTTTTTTAAATATGTGTTTCATCTGGCAGTTTTAGTTGCTTTCAGCAAGAGGCTTGTCTGAACCCCTGCCCAGCCCTAGTACCAAAATAGAAGTTAGATGAACATTTAGATTTCCATGAACTTTGTTCAGTTTTTCCTTTTTTAGAAAAGGGATTAATTTTGGATTAAGAAGAACTTTGATTCACTTTAGTTTCTGTATTAGTCAGCCAAAGGGGTGCTGATGCAAAATACCAGATATCTTTTGGCATTTATAAAGAGTATTTAATTGGGGTAGAAACTTACAGTCACAAAGCCTTAAAGCATAAGTTATTTCCCTCACCAAAGTCTGTAGCCATGTGTTGGAGCAAGATGGCTGCCAGTCTCTGTGAGTGTTCAGCCTTCCTCTTCCTCCTAAGGCTCCCTTGGTCCCAGCTTCTTCTGTTCTCAGCTGTAAGCTAGCATAAGCTTGTCTCTCTTCCCAGGGTTCATTTTTTTCTGACTTTCTCAGCTGTTCAGGGCTCTGGTCTCTTCAGCTGCAAACTGTCAGGCAAATGGCTTGACTCTCTCCCCAGGGCTCCAGCGTCCAAAACTAAATTCTCTGTGTTCTCCTTCATGTGTTTCCTTCCTTGTGAAAGTCTGTTTTATCCCAGTCAAGGGGTTGGGGACTCAGCCCTGCACTCCCTAATGACATGGTCAAATAAAAGCCCTAATCTTGCTTTAATAAGTAAAAGTGAACCCTCTGACTCTAATTCAATCTAATACGCCCAGAGGAACAGACCAGTTTACAAACACAATCCAGTATGTATTTTTGGAATTCATAAGCAATCTCAAACTGCTACAGTCCGTATTACCATCCATCTACTGTGTTGGCATGTGTATGGTATGAGGGTGAATAAGGCCTTCAGGACTTTATATTCCAACAAACATGACAAACATTTAGGATTGGCAAGGACTTCAGTTCTCTTATGTTACTTTTTAATTTAGACCTTATTTACATTCCAATATATTTCCATTATTTCATTCCATCCTTCATAATTGGTTTGCTATAGGTAATTGAATGTTACCCCTTGCTCTTGGGTGTGAACTCAGACTAAGAACCAAACTACTGATTTAGATTGATAGACTGCATTGTGTTATCACCACAGAAATAAACAGAGAGATATAATGTAACCACAAAGAAGGTGTGAGGGTATGAGGAGAATATTCATACCAACAGAGTGAAAAACTGTCAGGAGTGTGACAGTGTTCAATATAGTCTGGCTCTTGGGGGAATGAAAGTTTAGCAGGTGTCGATGTTTCAGGATCAAATCCATGTCTGAATGTACCCTGAAGACTGGCATGTAAGAAGAAAGTGAAATGAACTCATTGGAATGTACTTTTCAAGCTCCAAAACAGCAAGGGAAGTCTACAGAGGTGGGATTTAGGGAAAAGCAAAAAAGCACTCCTTGTAAAAGAGTCGCTCTATACAGAATTAACAAAGGACTTAAAAACATAAACTGGTGTGGAAGAGAGCTGTGCCCCGTAGGTTGGCGAATTCCTACTGACAGAACTGGGAGAAGACAGATTCCTTTAAAGTTTCTCAAATTTCACATCTTCAAACATGTCAGACTTTATAAAGTTTCCTACTGCTAAAATAAACTAGTCTCTACTGACTTGCAATAATCAGTCTTATATAAAGTTTTGGAGCAGTGAGATATTTATCTTTCTATTTCCTTACAGTTCATGATTGAGCACGTGTAAATATAAATATTAGTCTATAAAGATCTCTCAACATATTTATTTTCAGCAACTGTTTATGCAAAATAATTTCAAAATATATTAAGAAATGTTATATATTCTTATGGGGTATTTTTCTGACTGAGCAAATAAAATCTTATATCTGTAAAGTTGAAAAGGATTTTTCTTGTCTAACAACTTTATATACAGCAAGGATTGGAGGCACAAATATACATATTTCCATCATTACCAAGTTAGCTAAAATGCACAGCTTAGCATTTCAAAGCACAGATCTCATTTGGAAAGTCTTGCTTACATTTAAGCAAATGAAAATCTAAAACTCATGGTCTTCTAACCAGAAACAGGAGTGAGGTAAGCTAGACTGATGAGGAACTTCACACAAAGGACTCTATTTCTTGGTACTAAAAAGGGGAGACCTGTGTCTCAAAGTCAGCTTTAGGCTCCAGCACTTACTGGATGTGGTGAATTGACCTAAGAAGGGGTGAAGGGCCACATACTGGAGATCTAAGAAATGCGTAGCTTGGAAGAGGTGGGGGAATATTTCTCTTTCTAGCTCTCCTAAAATAGCATGTTTCCGTAAGCAAATAAATAAGTGTAAACTAAGGCAAATTAAAATTTCCCTGAGCCTATACTAGGTGTTCGTCACATTCTTACATTAGTCCTAACCTCTGTAACAATCAGGAAAAATAAGCATTATTATTACTCCCATTTTACAGCTAAAGAAACTGAATCTGAAAGGTTAGAAAGCTTGCCCAAGGTTACATAGCTAGTAAGAGGGAAACTTAGAATTCGAAACTGCTTCTGTGTGAGTGGAAATCCTGGATTCTTTCCACTACACTGTCAGCCTAATGTTTAACGCTTTGGTCAAAAAAATGTACACAAATTCTTCACCTGACACATTTTTACAGCTTACACATGCAAGTCACATAAGTCACCCTGCTTAGTATAGTTTTGTACAATCTATATTTTCAGTGTTTCTTCTTTCTCCAGTATCTATACCTTTCAATGTTGAACATATTACCTGAAATGAAGTGTGGGTTAGTCTTCATCTTTCTTGCATTAAGTATATAAAGTCTTAGGTACTATTTGATGTACCTTTCTCTGAATCCTTTCCTTGCTCTCCTCTGAATAGTCACTGGTAGAAATAAATGCTTCAAAATGCTAAGGTTGAGAAGAAATTTTTAAAATGACTGAAACTCCTTCTCATTGTGGTCATTTTATCAAATGACATAAAGTACAGGTATTTGATCCTTCTCTGCTCCACAGACGGAGGGGAAATGAAAAGCATTCAGAAGTGAAAGGGCATAGTTAAGTGAGGCAAGAGATATCAAGAAAAAGTACAATGACCTCACCATTGGAACTCAATACTCACACATTTCTGGGGGCATGAATTTACTGCTCATTTGGAAAGCCTTCCTTCCTTCCTCCCTCATTCCCTCCCTTCCCTTCTTTCTCCTTATAATTTTTATTTTGTTTTCGAAAGTCTTCTGAAAGGTATCCTTACTGATGGTGAGAAATTGCTGGACTAGCAATTGTAAACAGACTTGATTGAATGAAAGAATGAGCTTGATTAACTGAGGTAATGTATGTAAACTTTCATGCCATCCAATAAGTTCCCAATTAATGAGCATTCATATTTTTTCTCTCCCTCATTATTGGCAATTATTTTATTTTCCCTGGAAGCTACAATCTTGTGCAGAAAACATTGGTTTGAATGTCATATAGATTTGTGTTCATATCTTTATTCTGCCTCCTCAGAACTCTGTAATGCAGGACAAGTCACAACCTTGCTGAGCCTCAGTTTCTTCATCTGAAAAATGTATTCAAAAGCTGTTATAGTGTTTAAATATACTGTATGCATGTAAAAACACTTGGCAATATATTTGTGATTAGATTACAGTTATCCCGTGGCACACCTGTCCAAAGATAGTAGGTTTCCAATGAATTAATTTACCTTAAAGATTTCCTGCAACCTCATAAGAGAGTCTGAGCCAGCCAGAACTACTCAACTAAATCTCTCTCAAATTCCCAATCAACAGACACCCTGAGAGAGCAAATGTTTGTTGATTTAAGTCACTAAGATTGTGGGTAACTTGTTTCACAGCAATATATAACTAATACAAATCTTTTGAAGTTTCTATATAATATTTCTAAATAAAATTGAGTACAAATTGGGGAAATGTTTGAAGTTGTCTGTGAAAGCAAGAAAGGCCTAAATAACTGATGAATTGATGCAGATGTGGGAAAAGGAGGAGAATTTGAGAATATAAACAATACTATCTTCAAGGTTAAGGATTAATTCCTCTCTACTATTGTTTGTTTGTGGGTCTTACTATAGACATTTCAAAATAATGCTGTTCTCGAATAAAGAACGAACCTTATGACAAGTTATGCAGTTGATATTATGAGTGATATTTTTAATGGTCAAAAGGAAGTGTCAAAAAGATAATTAAAAAAAAGAAAGTGTCTACCCTATAAGTCAAAGACAGCCAGGAACATACCTGATGTCAAAGTCATATTTATTTAGCTAGGCTGCAGCAAATGAAAACGTACCCCACATGAGCCCTAAGGAGCATCTCAGCAATGGAGATTTGAAATGGACTGCCTATACTTTTGGAATTGTGCTTGATATTCCCAAAGGGGATTAAGGAAGTGATTCCTGGCTTGGTTTGGATCCTTTCAAGACAGAGGGGGCAGTTTTAGCAATTAGATTCTCAGTAATCTTAATTAAAGAGGTGGAAGGAACAAAGCTGAACTGGAGACAAAGCAATAATCACATAGAGGAAGGGGTCATTAGTCATAATTTCAGTTGTGGTGTGACCTCATACGGAAACGTCGTTTATGGGACCTTTTCCATGTCCCATCAAAAACTTTCTTTTACTAGTGTTGCTGATTTACACTCTCTCAATAGGATATTATGACCCAACCAAGAAGTAGAGTGTGTTAGGAGCCAGCGTAGGCCTACTGTGTCTTACCTGATCACTTGATAAACAATTGAAATAGTAAAGCAGGACAAGACCTTAGAAATTGTCCATTTTATGAATAGGGAACCTGGAGCACAGAGAAGTGGTGATTCGCCCAGGATGATCCAGGGGGTTTACTCCAGAGAGCATATTAAAATCCACATCTTTGACAGTCCAGGACATTTCACGTGACACCAGCTGTTCCCAGCTACATCCTCAAAATGACCAGGGTCAGAGGTGATGTGTTTTGCAAGTGTGTCACTGATTAGAGTTAAGATACTGCAGTGGTGCTCTACAATGATGTTCCCACTATAAAAATTTCAAATATATAATCATAATAAAATTGTCTCTTGTTTTTTCTTCAATCCCCTCCCTCTTCCCCACCACCATATAACTTTATTATGAATTCATTCTGTATGGATTTCAATGCATATCTGCCTCTTACATAAATGTAATAATAAAGTACATATGCTTTTTCCCCAAATAATCATACATCTTGGAGATTGCTCCGTATCAGTATACTTGCTGTCCATAAAGTCTGGAAACAAAGATAGCATTGTTTTATTATTTTTGAGATTGAAGATATCCTTGATGATATTCTGTATACTTGTCTACATTTCCAGATTTTACATATACTCTATAGATAGACCTACCTTTTTTATTCTTTTATTTTTTTTAAATAAAGTAGATGGCTAACCCTTTAAATAAAAATATAAGTATTTTTATTCAAAATTTATATTAAGTGGTAAGGGTGTTGAGCTGTATAAAACAATGTGCCCGTTATTTTGTAGGAGAATTAGTAGGACATTCTCTCCGTGGGCCATCAGAAATGTGAGAAACAAATTTTTAAAAGTTTAATACTGCTATATTATGCCCTTCTGTCATGTATAAATGTATCTCTGCATTTCCAGTTCTTGAACTTCCAAGTACAGTTCATAAAATCTTGCTGATCATAAAAGATATGATGAAATACCAAGTAGTAGATTGTGAAGGACACACAAAATATGATACCCTAGTCTTGAATTCTGAAGACCTAAATGCTCCAATATCAAACATGAAGACCACTGAGGGATTTTCCATTTGCCTCTGGAGAACTTATATCATTGCTATGCTGTATTTGAATGAAGCAGTTTCGTAACCTATTCCAACTTGCCAAGAAGTCATTTCAACAGTCCTTTAGGTTTATTTTGTTTTATTTACATTCCTTTTCTGAGCCTGGAAACGAGTAAAACCAACCTGCAGAACCAAACTTCCACCTTTGGAATCTAGCTACTATGCCTTTATTTTACCTTTATCCACCCTCATTTGCTTTTTTATGAACTCGATATAGTTTGTCTTTCCATGTATTTCTGTATTTCTTACATGATGAGCATTTCATAAGAAGATAACTTTTATATGGTAAGTGGAATTAATTGCATACTGGGGTTTTAATTATTTCTTCTTCATCTGCTCCTATATTTGGCTCTACATTATGCTTCATTATAAAGCAATTGAGCTTTAAAACGGGTAAATACAGAACTAGATAGCACAATATGACATCATTTAATTTAGGATGTATTAATGGCATACTGAACACATGCAATTGACAATGACCATGATATATGCTAAGTAAAAAAAGAAAACAGGAACTTTTTTTGTAAATGTAACAAAAGGACTTCTAACCACAGCTATGTTTAATAAGTTCACTGCTCTATAAAATTATGGTTTGGCAATTGTCATTGGAAACTTGCACTACTAAGAACAGTAAATTAGAGTATTAAATTACTTTTTCTTGGTTACTATAATCAAGATAAAAAATGTAAATAGTATATGCTGTTCATATAGCATTTTAAATTGTCTATGACTGTTGTGTATCATAAAATGACATGTTATATGCTGAATTTAATTTGACCATGACACTTTATGTATGTCAAAGAACCGAACATTGTATTTACTCTCATTAGATAATCTTTATACTCTGCTCTACATTAAAAAAAAAAAATTCTAGAGCAGCAAGCAGGTCATTGAATGTTAGGTTACAAAGACCATGTGTCTATGGAGAGGTAGTCTTAACCTACCATCAATTACTTAAACAAACCAGTACTGGTTAGTATTAAGCTTTCTGACTGATTATACTGGTTTCTCATAGGATTAAAATGCACTGATTCCATCAGAACAACGAAGTAACGTAACTGTAGATCAAGATAAAAATAGTTTATTGAATCTTAGAGAGAGATGGGACCTTAGGTCAAGGTTTTTTAACCTCAGCACTATTAATATTTGGGACCTAATAAATTTTTGCTATGGGTTGCTGTCCTGGGTATTGTAGGATGCTTAGCGGCATCCCCGACTTCAACCTTCTAGAAGCAACAGTAGCACCCCTCCATAGTTATGACAACCTGAAATGTCTCCAGACAGTGTCACATGTCTTCCCCAGGGGTGGGGGTGCAGTGGTGCAAATCACCTACAATGGAGATCCATGCCTTAGAGACTATCTGATCCAATGCACTAATTTATCAAAGGAGAAAACTGAAAGCCTTGTAAGTGAATTACTTTGACAAGATGACTAAAAGAATTGTATGTGCAGTTTTCTAATTGAGTAATCACTTTATTATTTCTAGTTCCATAATCATAATATATTTTATAAAGCTCATGTAATAAGCATATTCACATGATTTGAGAGCTAATATCTTGATTGTGAATTTGAAATAAATAGATCCCATAATGTACGTTTCTTAAGTGTTGTTCTTCCAAGGATTCTAATGCAAGTCGCTTATTAAAGGAGTGAGGGAGGCAGGAAAGAAAAGAGAGAAGACAAGCAAGAGCTAATTTCAGGTGAAGTCTCAGACTCAGCCTAATCCCAAAGAGATACATGGAGCATAAAGTATACTTTCAGAGGTTGCTGGGCCTTGAAGAAAAGGAGTGGACTTCTGTAATCATAAACCATTCAATCATTGGCTATGGACCATTCCGGGTTGGAAATGGGAATGTAAAATTCCTAGGCACTTCAGCTCTCTATTCTCTAAGGAAGCCATGAATTAATAGGAGATCTTAAGGGTGACAGGAGGGATTTAAAATTCCTAGACATTTCTGGTTCTCTAAGCCTCCAGTGTCTAAGGGCAAGCCCCTGAAGGTTAAATGTGTGAGGCTGCAGTAACAAAGCAAGCAGAAGACCAGAAAGGGGTGCTCAAAGCTGATAGGAAGTATCTGAGGAGATCTGGGTGGGGCACTAAGAGTGTCTACTCTACTGGTTTTGTGGAAAAAACAGGGACTTTAGAGACAGAGAAATAGAGGTTCAAATTCTGGCCTTGACACTTACTTCATGACCTTGGGGCAAGTTACTTGAATTTATTGAGCTGCAGTTTTTTTCATCTTTTAACTGGAGGTAATAAAATCTAGCTCATATGATGTTGGGGGAACTAAATTTTATAATAAAAGTAAGATTGAGACTATAAAACAAGATTGTTATTGTGCTTTTCAATTCATGAAAATGTGTATCTTCCCATTTGATTACATCTTCTAAAATTTCTCTCATTAAGGCTATAAAGGTCTTATAAAGCTGTAAAGGTCTTATATATGTCTTGTTAGATTAATTCCAAGTTATTTGACATTTTTGATACTATTGCAGATGGTATTTCTTAATTTTATATTTAAGATTTTTGTTCCTAGTTGGTAGAAATGCAATTGGTTTTGGTATAAGGAATTTTTCTTTCACTTCTTACAGCTGTGATTCTTGGGCTGTTTGTATGCTTTTCTTTATTAGAGAAGATGTGGGTTTACAGAACAAACATGTAAGGAATTAATATCCAAACAAAGTCTTATTATGTTTCCTATTTTTCCTCAGATTATTTTGTATTATCCATATCTACAATCATATCATTCATGAATAATGACAATTTTGTTTCATCTTGTACATTTCCAATACATTTTGCTTGTACTATATGCTTTACTGTGGAGGTGAGGAGTTAAAATATAATGTTGAGGGAAGCGGACTTGGCCCAGTGGTTAGGGCGTCCGTCTACCACAGGGGAGGTCCGTGATTCAAACCCCGGGCCTCCTTGACCCGTGTGGAGCTGGCCCATGCGCAGTGCTGATTCACGCAAGGACTGCCGTGCCATACAGGGGTGTCCCCTGTGTAGGGGAGCCCCACGCACAAGGACTGCGCCCTGTAAGGAGAACCGCCCAGTGCAAAAGAAAGTGCAGCCTGCCTAAGAATGGCCCTGCCCACATGGAGAAATGACACAACAAGATGATGCAACAACAACAAAAGAAACACAGATTCCCGTGCCGCTGACAACAACAGAAGCGGACAAAGAAGACGACGCAGCAAATAGACACAGGGAACAGACAACCGGGAGATGGGGAAGGGGAGAGAAATAAATACATATTTTAAAAAAATACAATGTTGAATAGTTATGTAGCGTATTTTTGTCTCAAACAGAACCTCTCGAAATTTCACTATTGACCAATAGCTTTAGCAGCTTGAAGAACTTCCTTTTTATTGCCAGGGTGCTTAGAGGACTTTTATTTCCTTTTGTTTTTAACCTGACTGTATGTTCAATTTTATCAAATGCTTTCTTTCATTAAAAAGATTACATGGATTTTCTCTTATTATAATAATGCAATAACTTAAATTAGCTGACTTCTGAATATTAAATCATCTTCTTCCAAGTGTGTTATTCTTTTCATATATTGCAGATTCATTTTATTCTTATTATGTCTAGGATTTTTGCATCTCTATTCATATGTGAAATTGGCCTATAAGTCACTCTTGTGTACGTCCCTCCTCAGGTTTTGTGTCAGGGGTCAGATTGCATAAAAATGAATTGAGAAGTATTCCTTTTTTCTAACCTATGTAAAAGTGTGTGTGAGATTAGAATCATTTGTTCTTAAACATTTGAGACCACTTCTTAGGAAGCCATCTTTCTCCCATCATCCACGCAGCTTTCCTTGAAGTCCCTGAGCATGGTAAGGTGTAGGGCAGATTCATCTCATGTTCTTCATTACCTAGGCCTGCCAGTTTAGCAATTAAAAGCAGGCCACCCAGTTAAATTTTAATTATTTCTAATGATCTATGCATACATACATTGAAATAAAAGAATATTTCAGGGGATATACTTATTCTAAAACTTATTTGTTGTTTCTCTGAAATAAACTCTAGTATCTAAATTATATACCTCTCTTTTTAGTGATATGCCCCTGATGATTTATTTGCTTCAACAGTTTCTGGTTTTACAGAGTTTGCTTATAAAATTCTTTGCAGTTACCGTCTGTGTTCTGTATACATTGTAACACAGTTTCTACAGAGGTTGCATCCAACTTATTTCATTCTTTTGCTCAGTGAACCTTCATTAATAAGAACAAATACTCACCATTAGCATTCTGAGCAGGCATAATGGACACGTGTACGTACAACCTTAACATCGCTGAGAACTACTCTTCAAATTTGCTTTGTTGATGCATTTAATACCATCTTTCATGGCATAATGTGTTTTTTTTCCATTCTTCAAGATTGTGTTGCAACTCTTGATTGACATTTTTTAAAAATGTTGTCCACTGACACAGAAAAGATCATTATCGTCCATTTTTATCCTCCTCTTCTTGTCCCATCCTGGAAGAGTATTTAGTAACACCCATGTAGAAGAATCAAGTTCTTCAAGCGATGAAATCCATTTCAAATGGTTGTCTTGGCAAGTGCTGTAATAATTATCCGCTTCAAGCCAGAGTTTCTTTTCCTCTTCGTAAGTAGCATTGTTTCTTTTAAGAACAGCCATGACACTTAAAGGGATACATTTTCATCCTTTTTTTTCCCTTTACTACATTCAACAAGTTCCTTCAAACAATGGAGTATGTCAAAAACACTGCTCTTTCAATTTGCATTACTGAAAATAGTGAACAAGAAGTAAGTAGCCTTTGCTCAATTGCTTATTCAAAAAGTCAGCAAGAGTTTGGGGAGCACTTTCTTCAGAATTAAAGTAGGTATGATTTTACTGTTTCAAATAAACTGAAGATTCTCTCAACTGCATTTGTTAAAGAGAGCCAATAGATTTTTGAATGAGATTTGGAGCATAATGTATGGTAACAAACTGACAAATATCCTTTAACTGCTCAGTTCAAAGAATATAAATGCTGAAGTAAGAGAACAATTTTATGGCAATTACTTCAAAGCCAACAGAACTGACCTCAGATGCTGTTGGAGCAGCATTTTTGAGAATCTGGGCAGTACAGCCAATATCTTCCATAGAATTATGTATGCATTATTTCAACTTTAACTGCTTTAATCCATTAACTCCCAACCAGAAAAAAAAAATCCAAAAATTTGCTGTTGTTACCGAAGTTGCATCTGGAATGTTGTTTACTCACAATAACCTCAAAATAATACCCTTTTCATGAAAAAAAAACAAACAAAACTTTTGCACCAGCAGAGAAAAAAGTGTTTTCTGTATTGTCATTACTTGCACCAGTGTCTAGGCAGTAAGAAGGGTGAGGCAGGAAAGTGGACATGGCTCAGTGGTTGAGCACCAGCTTCCTACATAGGAGGTCTCCAGTTCAATTCCTGCCCCCAGTACCTCAAAAATAAATAAATAAATAAAGGGTGAGACATATAGATCTTTGATAATTTCTGTGATAGTGAATGAACTTATTATACTTTTTATTATTGGAATAGATTTTATTCTGGCCCTTAAATTTGCCCCCAATTTTGCCATTAGAAGATACCTCTGGTGGCAGTGTGTTCGTTGGAGCTGAAAAATTGATGATATACAGTGTGGAAGGCCATTATTACACTTGCACAGTGATTAGTTTATCTTCATCTGAATTTCTCTTAATTGAAAGGGATGTTATTTTATCATTGCCTTTGATACTAGTTGTGGAAATCAGGCATTGCTTATGCACAGCTGTTACTACATGGTGGTTTATAACTGACTTTCCTCCATTTTTTATATTGAATGAGCAGTTGCATTCTGCACAAAGAGCTTCAAAAGGACTTGTTACTCATGTAATAAATGTCCACTGTTTGGAAAATTCATCTCAACGTTTACACTTGCCTTTTGGCATTTTGGTGTTCAAATATACACAAAGAAATAGATGATAGCAACCACTTCCAAGAAATGAAACGATTGATCATCTCACGGCCACATCAGTGTCGCACACACACAGGTTCGAATAAGCCCATAAATGGGGATTGAACAGTTGAAAGGGGAGTCGAACTCGACTCCTATTTTTTTTTAAAGTGGATTTCCCATTTGCTTGAAGGGAGAGCTCTACCTATAAGGCACAGACTTCCTGAACAAAGCCGGAGCTGAACTTATAGAAAGTTTTGGTTAGCCTGGGTGTTCAGGGATTGGCAGACATTCAGAAGCAGGGCAGTGTTCAGGGCTTGAAGGACTTTCAACTGTGTTGCGGGGTCACCAGAGTAAAACCGTGGACCCGCTGAGTTTCAGAATCAAGGCCGCTGGAGTGAGGCGCTAGCTGATTGGTTGTGCTGAAGAAACAGTAAGGCTGTCACTGATTGGCTGACTTCCAGGACTGGGGCTTTGTCCCTGATGGACTGACTTTTCAGGAGCCTGGAGTGAGTGTGACATGGCTAGGCTGAATGTACTGATCCACACTAACAGTGGTTACTTGCTCAAGGCTTGAGACTTTGTCACATAATGGCTTTTCCTTTCTGGAATATTTCTTTAATCCTCAGCGTCCACTTATGATCTTCCCTCAGCCAAACCTATAGGAGAGATCAGATCGGCATTTATGGAGGTATGATTTTCAGCTTGTGTTGCCTTCAGTAATTTAAGTGCCAATTACGGTGGTGGAAAAAGAAATCTAACCGATGAATTTGTGTTACATAGAAAAAAGCTGAATACGGGATATTTAGTACATCCTGACAAAGTTAATACAGCTTGCAGGAAAAAATCATTATATTCAGGGTATGTCCTGTAGATACAGGGCATCTGGAAAGGGTAGATGAAGTCCATGTCTGAGGAAGGGTCTGCTAGCACTGAGATTTCCCAGCAGTGCTCAAGAGGGAACCCTAGAGTTCTGTGGGTGTCACAGCTCACTGTCCCAAGGGGAAAAAGGGGTCCTGAGTGGGCAGGAGTCTGGGCTTGCAGTCCCCACTTCACCAAAATGCCTAGATTTCCTCATTTTCATAGATTGGATTTCTGGAGAAGACAATCTTAGATTAAGAGGTCCAGCTTCTTGGCTTTTTGTCTAAGATCAAGTGTAGATGAAGAGGACTCAAGTCTAAAATGTTGACACCCACTGCCCACTGGTTGGATCCAGGATGCATCACGGAGTCCTGACATCCTGGTATCTGGGCCCAAGATGCTCTACAGCCCTTTGCTGTGTATGTCATGAGAAACTTGAACTGCCTGTGGCCATGAACAGATACATATTTAGAGCTGATAAATACCTGGAGATTGGTGAATGCAAACTCAGCCTTGAACAAAGGATGTCAAGGATAGAGTCCTAAAAGGAAACCAGATAGCAGACGTGTGACTGAAAAATAAGGATATATAGCTTTATATATAATAAAAGCTACAAATAAGGAGGTATAGGCAAAGGGACAAATATGTGCTTATAAAAGAGGGCTTAAGGAACACGAGGAAACTTTCTCTGATGGGTGGATTTCTGGTTGAGTACTTTCTCCCTTTAAACTTTTCCCTGCATTTATTAATGCTTGTGTAATTCTGATTCCCAAATCTGTTTGCAGGAAAGGGGATGGTATACTATTGTTTATAGGCTACTATATACATAACATTTGATTTTATTTCTACCTATGACCTCTATTCATGCAACCAAACATAATCTCCAACCCAGACCCCTCTCCTGATAGCCAGGCCCACATTTTCTACTCCCACTAGACTCCTGCACCTGGAAATCCTCCATACCCTTCCAGATATCTGTTCATAACTGGAATCTCCACTTACTCTTTCTCTTCCTTTAAACTCAATCTCAACTAAGAGAAACAGCTTTTACCTAGTCAGCCAACCTTCAGAAACCAAAAAGTCATTATAGACTCTCCCTCACCCTTTCACATAGTCCCTAACTTCATAAAACTCAAATCTGTTTCCTCACCATCCTTACACCAACAACCTGAATCTAGTGCTTTGCTAATTCATTTTATTTGGTGTATTTATTGTTTTCTCTCAGCAAATGTTCAATAACTATTTGCTGTGTGAATGAATGAATGAATCAAAGTACCAAAATGTGCAGCTTGTTCTCAAACATCTTTGCAAGGAAGTGACAATCATTGCTTTTGCTCATATTTCAGTGGCAAGGGCTGGTTACATTACCCTTCCTAAATGTAAGTGGACTGAAGAATGTAGTCTTCCCATGAGCCCAGAAGGTGATCAAGACAATATGTGGGTCAGCACTGGCAGTCTCTCCAATCAACTCTTAAATAGTATGTGCTCAATAATGAACAACTATTATAGTTGGCCCTGACAACAAACCTCTTGGTTTCTCGTAGGAGTTTCAGAGAAAGCCAAATTTGCTTTGTAATTTGCCAACCTTTTTGAAAGTCTACCATGTGAAGGATATTCTGAAATACAGGCTCATATTTAATTTTCAAAAAGAACTCTGCAAATTTCCATTATTAGGGTGTACTCTTCTTCATTCATTCTTCTTTTCTGCACTGCCTTCTGCGATAATCTCTATTATCTTGGTAGGCCGAGAATGTTCTCTTTCATTTTGGTGCATAGTCAATTATCTTAACTTGGGAGTCCCTGCTACACAACAACTGGACATAACATGCCTGAACGCCTTCACAGGTGCTGCACTGAAAAACCAGAATTTTCTTCTGTTGAAAGTATATGGACAAAAGGCAGCAGAAGGATGATGAAATACATTTGTTTCCTTTTTAATCAAAGCTAGCATGTCAACCAAGGAGCCAAACCTTAACATCTCCGTTCCCTCCACCACCTTGAAGGACTGCAGGACTTAAAAGAATTCAGACTCAGGGATATTTGCTTACACAGAGCTTTGCATGATCTTCCATCACATACCACTTAAGGAAGAGACTCTCTTTTTTTTTTTTTTGGTATTGAAGGAAACCTACCATCATCTTACATGATTACTGTTCCTAGATTATAAAATTCTATGGGCAGAGTCTGGGTCTTGTTTATCCTATTATCCCCAGTACTAGTGCAGAGCCTTCCAAAAAGCAGATGCTCAATTAATGTCTGGAGAATAAATGAGCCAGTGAGTACAGAGTCTAATTTATTCAGATTTATTTCTCATATATTCTTTTAAAAACTAAGCAAACTTAGGTATGTATCATTTAGTTTTACAGAATGATTAAAAGTGATAAGGGAAACCAAGAATTGACCATCTTTTAAATATATATATATTTTACTTCTTGTATCAACTATTTTACTGCTGAGGTTTCACACATTTCTGGGGAAATGCCTATTCCAATGCCGGGTTATCTTTTTTCCAGAAAACAAAATAATGCAGTTTCTAGTATGTTTTACAAACAAGCAAAACGCTTATTGTTAGACTTCATAAACGGCAATAGATACATGACCAATGACATTCATAAACATATATTCTTTTTTTTTTCCAAATTCTACTCAATTTATTCATTTTTTAAAAGATATTACATTAAAAAATATGAAGTCCCCATTCGCCCCCACCGCCCCCACCCCACCACTCCCCCCACAATAACACTCTCCCCCATCATCATGTCACATCCATTGCATCTGGTGAGTACATCTCCAGGCATCGCTGCACCCCATGTCCCGTGTTCCACACCATAGCCCACACTTTCCCACGTTCCATCCAGTGGGCCATGGGAGGACATACAACATCTGGCAATCGTCCCTGGGGCACCACCCAGGACAACTCCAAGTCCCGAGAATGCCTCCACATCTCTTCTCTTCCTCCCATTTCCCGCACCCAGCAGCCACCATGGCCACTTTATCCACATCAATGCCACATTTTCTCGATTACTAACCACAATAGTTCATGAATAGAATATCATTAAGTCTACTCTGATCCTTACTGTATTCCTCCTTCCTGTGGACCTTGGCTTGGTTGTGTCCATTCCACATCTATGTCAAGAGGGGGTTTAGATTCCACATGGCTATTGGATGCACATAAACATATATTCTGAAGCCAATGAAATATTTTATTAAAAGGAACATTTGAAAATAAATAAAGGAACATTTGAAAACTAACCTTCTACCCTCCCCCCAAAAAATAACATAAACCTTCAAGTTATCTATATAGAACAGGAACAGAGAGATACTGTACACTGACTACTACAGTCATATCCAAGCCCTCCACTATAGAAGTAGTTCTTTAAAGACCAAATGAAGAATCTACCAGAGACTTCCCTAGGGGTGGGAGAAGCTGCTGGGTTTTGCACTGGAACTTGCCCTGGTCTTAGTGGTAGTGCCAGCCCTGGCTGTACCTCAGGCTTGGGCTTTTGCTCTCTCTGCCTCATCTCTCAAAACCTCCTCATACTAGAATGGGAAGCACCTGGGGTCAGACTCCTGGATCTTGGTCAAAAACTCCAGCAGTTTCATCTTGCTGGTTTCAGCATGGGCCCTTGGACCCCACGGGAATTCATAGTGTGGAGGATCCCTACTGGGCACGTGCCTGTACTCCAGGTACTTTTCCTGCACCAAATCTTTAGTGATAAACTTCCTGGGCTCCCCAAAATTGAAGTGCTTCCTTCCAGAATATAGGTCCATCATATTCAGCATGTCCCAAATCTGCTCAGTGGCACAGTTGCCCTTCATGAAGATTACAACCAGGATAATTATCAAGAGGCTGGTCTTGGGAATGCCATCATCCCCACTCAACCTTGCATCATAGGGTTAGATCTAGTTTGTTGATGAGGGCATAGTGGTGGCTGGAGGGTTCAAATTCCTTCACATCAACACCAAAGACCAGCTCCATGCTGGTCTTGAGAATCTCAAGGAAATCATTCATGTACTCTTTGATAACAATATTCAGCATGTCTGCCTTGGTGATCGGCTCATTCATTTGATACTTTTCCAAAAGGAACTGCATCAGCAAAGCTACCTTCTCATCCATGGGTTCCATGGGCAGGTTCTCAGTGTCTGGTAGAGACTGCAAGGTCGTTGAACTATCCACCTCTTCTTGGCTGCTGGAGCCCTCATCTGATTTGCTTGATGAGGTGGCTATCCTAGCAGTAGAGGAGGAGTGGGCACCCTGTGAGCCCTGGGGATTGTTGGGGATCCCAGCAACAGGAGTTTCCCCCAGGTCATCAGAGATTGGAGGATAGGAGGAAATGGGAGAGGACACTTCCTCAGATTTGGGGACCTGTGCAACCTCCAGGCCTATGGTTTCAATGCAGGACCGAAATGGTTGCTCATGTGTATAGCACAGACTCTCCTGATCCTGAGATATGATTGCTCTCATTAGTGGCAACAGGCAGGAATGTGGACAGAAGGGCTGGTCATGGGGGACCACAACCTAGAGAAAGAGGGAGGATGTGAGTAGCCTCAGCGGGAAAACTCAACTGCAGCAACACTGAGGAAGATTACGTCCACCTGTGCTCTCTTGACGGCAGTGCTCTAGGGTCTCACAAGTTTCTTGTCCTGTAAGAAGCAAAAGAAGGAAGTGTTAAGACTTTCTGGGGTTCAGGCAGGCAACCCAGTTCAAGTCTTCCCAGACCTGAAAACAGGGCAGGTAAGGGTCAGGTGCTATGGGGTCCCTTCTTCCTTGTTTAGAATCCTCATCTGTGACTCCTGGAAGGATCTGGGACTCCTCCCTCTACCAAATGCCTCAGACAAAGTCCCTAACCTCTCTGAGATACCTGAAAAGAAAGAAGTGTGGCTGTCCCTCAGACTGACAGCTCTACCCAGGATCTCAAAGTAAGGAAAACCAGAGGAGAAGACAGACAGACACTGCAGGGAAGGAAGTGAGAGGGTCCTTCATCAGGCCGTACCTGCCTGGGCCTCACAGGGCTGAGAGCAAAAGGCAGGATGCTCTGGGGGCCGTGTTGTTCTTAGGTTGGTGGACCCGTAAGTCCTCAGTTGGTATCCTCATTTTGACCTGCGACAGTGACTGGAACTCCTCCCTCTGCTGATGTGAAGCAACACCTTGTTTAACAAAACCCTCACCTCCCTCAAACTCTGCAAGCCCAAGTGAGGAAGCACCTCAGTCTGACAGCTATTCTGGTGTCTACCAGGTCTGATGGCAGGAGCAGAGGCTCTGTGTAGCTCCTTCATTATGGGGTAGGTAGACCTTCAATCTTTATTCAACATATTACCTTGACTCCTGGTAGGGGCTGGGATTCCTCCCCACTGCTTTCTTGAGGCTGCGACCTTCAGACAAGGCTTCACCAACCTGCAATACACAAGGCAGAATTCAGGGGGAAACTCAGTGTGGCTGCTATTCCAAGACTTCCCAGGGAGGACAGTAGGGGCTGGACTCTTATCGGGAGGCCTTTTAGATTCTGGGATGGGTGGTATCTGACCTTAACCCCTGGCCGGGCCTGGGACTCCTCACTCTTTTACTCAGTCCAAGTCTCATCTCCCTGCAACACCCAAGGCAGGAGTCAGGGAGCAGCTTGTGTGACAAGTACTCCAGGGCCTCCTAGGGATGGCAGCAGGGGTGGGGCTCTTATCTGGGTGACCCCTTTCTTTTGGGATGAGTGGTCTCCTTAGTCCCTGTGGAGCGTCTTACCTTAAAAGCTGGCAGGGCCTGGGACCCCTCCCACTGCTGAAGGGAGGCCTCCTTGCTCAGACCAAAGCCTGCACCACCCTCAGATTTCTGAGGCAAAGTCAGTGAATGCCAATTCAGGCCACCCCTGCCAGGCACCTCCAAGGAGTGAGGCAGTGGTGGGACTCTGTGCAGCATCTTACCTTACTTCTGGTAGGGGTTGGGACTCCTCCCTCTGCTGACTGAGGCTGCACACCTGAGACCAAGACTCCTGAGGCAAACCAGATCCAGCCGCAGAACCAGCTGCAGACCTGCTCTCCCCCGAAGCAGAGCTCTGAGGGGCCGTCTGCCACGATGGGGAGGGGTTCCTCTCAGTTCTCCCTCAGCATCTTACCTTGACTTCTAGCAGGGCCTGGGACTCCTTCCTCTGCCCACCTGAGGTAGCACTCCTGAGCTTCACCAGGCCTCACTTCCCTGCAAACCCAAGGCAGAACCAGGAGACTGAAACTCAGTCTGACAACTATTTCAGGGCTGCCCCTTTGGGCTGACAGAAGGAGCTGGGCTCTTATTTGTGGGATCTCCTCTGTTCCCCAGTGGGTGGACCCTTCAGCCCCCACTGTGTCTTACCTTGAAAACTGGCAGGTCTGGAGACTCCTCCGGCTGCTGACCTGAGACCACACCCTCAGAACCCAAAGTCCCCTAGCAGAAGTCAGGGGTCCCCATTTTCACCACCTCTCACCCCGCCAGCCCCCCAGCCTGCCTCCCCTTCCCGCCCAAGTCCACCTGGAGCAGGAACAGGGAACTGAGCCTCCTGCATCCAGGGATGGCCAACCCCTCTGTCCCTGATCAAGGTCTTGAGGTCACATTGACTCATGACAAGGCTTGGGACCCCTCACTCTGCCTGCCTGAGGCAAGAATCCTCCAATCTCTCTTCCCTGCCACACCCAGGATGGATGTTAGGTGACACCTCTGTCTGAGACTTATTCCAGGGCTTCACAGGCCTGACCACAGGAGTTGGGCTTAAATCCGTGGACCCCCCTCTGCTCTGTGGTAGGTGGTCCCCTCAATCCCCACTTAGCAGGGCTGGGTCTCTTCTCTCTGCTGAGGTTGTGCTGCTCAGACCAAGACCTCACTTTCCACCCGAGATGTCTCCAATAGTTATTCTGAGGCTCCCAGGGCTGACAAGAGACAAGGCTCTCTTCTGTGGTATTGCTTCTCTTCTGGGGTGAGCGATTCCCTCATTCCTCATTGGAGTTCCTCACCTTCATACCTGACCAGGCCTCAGACCCATCCTGCTGACAGGAGGCCACACCTCTTGGTACAAGCCTCACTTCCCAACTCCCAAAATGGAAGTCGGTGACCGCCACTTCTGCTCCCCCTGCCCCTGCCCAAGTCCCCCCAAGGCCGGCTGCAGGACTCAGCCTCTGTATGACTTTCTACGTTCTAGAGTGGGTGGGCCACTTAGACCCCATTCCTGGTCTTTACCTGGACTCCTCCCTCTGCAGAACTGCCGATATGGCTCTCAGACGAAGGCCCTCAACCACTCTCAGTCTCTGCAGGGCAGAGGCCTGAACCTTTCTTCTGCACCTCCCTGCCTCCGCTAATAGCAGAGGCGGGGCTCTGTGTGGAGTCTTCCATTCTGTGGTGGGGGATGCCCTCAGTCCCTTCTGGGCATCTTATCTGTGCCTTACAGGGCCTGGAACCCCTCTCTTTTCAGACCTGAGGTTGCACCCCTCACACAATGGCCCTCACCATCCTTAGACTCCTGAGGCCAAGGTCAAGGAATGCCTGGAGCCTCCCAAGGCTTGTCAGGGCAAGGACAGGTCTCTCTGAGACTCCTTCTCTTCCTGGGTGAGTAGTCCCTTCATTATTCACTCAGTGTCCTGAATATTTTTTTTTTAATTGCCTTTTGGACTATGCCACTTTCCTGCCAATCAATGTGCATTTGCCTCACTGCAACTCTCATAAAGATTGAGTCCAGGTCCCAGACTAGATGCTAGGTGAAGAAGCTGCCACACAATGCCTGTGTCTAGGACAACTGCAGGACTGTGAGGAAAAAACACACTCCCATAGGTTCTCTTCTCCAGCCAGTTGGGAACCTTCTCTTCTAAACGATTTACTTTCTACAGGGAAGAGCCTTGTGTAGGAATATTGTTAAGCAGTCTGGTCCCTGCCCTGTTGGAAACGTTCTATCAATTCATATAATCATGAAGTAAGTAGTTTTAAGAGCATCCCTGGGTTCTAATTATTACTTGATAAATAATTGAAATAGTAAAGCAGGATAGAAACTTAGACATTGTCTTTTATGGATGGAGAGCCTGGAGCATAGGAAGGTGGCAAACTCTTTTCTAAGTGATTTGTTACTGATCAGAGTCCAAAATAAAGTTGTGCCCTATGATTATGTTCTCACTGTAAAAACTTCAAATAATGCAGCCATATCAAAATAAGTGGCCATAGTAGCTGCTGATGGTAGGGAGAGGGAAGAAGAGATATGATGTGGGGGCATTTTCAGGATTTGGAGTTGTCCTGGGTGGTACTGCAGGGATAGATGCTGGACATTGTGTGTCCTGCCATGGCCCACTGGGTGGACTGGGGGAGAGTGTGGACTACCATGTAGACCACTGTCCATGTGGTGCAGCAGTGCTCCAAAATGTATTCACTAGGTGCAGTGAATGTGCCACGATGAAAGAGGTTGTTGATGTGGAAGGAGTGGGGTGAGGGTGGTGGGGGTATATAGGGACCTCATATTTTTTGAATGTAACATTTAAAAGAAGAAGAAAAAAATTCTCTCTTGACTTCTTTTCCATTCCTTCCAATTAATAACGTATCTTGAAGAGTTTCCATATCAATCTTCACAGTAGTCCAAAAGTCAGAAAACTCAGATAACATGGTTTTATTATTATTTGCAAATAGAAGCTATTGTAATGATATTATATATACCGTCTATACTTACAGACTTTAAGAACACTGCATCTATATAAATCTACCATTTTTTCTATTACATAAAAAATAAGATAGATGGCTACCTCTATGATTAAAGCTTGCATGTATATTTGTATCAAATATTTTCTTGTGTGATGAGAGTACTGAGATCCATAATCAATGTGCTAGGTATTGTTCATGAGAATTTGGAGGCCATTCTGTTATGGGTCATGAGAAACAAATTTTAAAAGTTGAGGACTACTATCCTCTATGTTTCTGCCTTTTATAGATATCCTTCTACATTTCCATTTCTTCATCTGTAAGATCAGTGTACAAAGCCTTATTGATCACAGTGATGAAGCATCCAGGAGGATATTATGAAGAACCTGTAAAACATGATAACCTAATCTTGATTTCCAACAGCCCAGAAGCTCTAATACATGGTGCAGTGAGGGTTTTTCCTTACTGCTTAAAGCTTATTATTTAATTGCTATGCTGTGTTTGGGTGAAACAGTTTCATCACCTAATCCATTTTACCATGGAATCATTTTATAGCCTTTAAGATTTGTTTACTTATAATCCTTTTCTGAGACTAGAATATAAGAGTAAGGCATCATCCAAATTTTAGGTGTTGGTTCAATTCCTTTCATTTACTCTCATGCACTTTATGACATGAAATATTTTCATTCCTGTTTCTTGAATGCTTGAGGTTTGTAGAAAACAATTATTCAGAGAGTATGTGGAATTAATATCTAGAATTGTAATGCTTCATTCTTCCTTTATTCCACCAGTATTTGATTCCACACTATGCCTCATATTAAAGCAGTTACTTTATTTCTTAAAAAGATCTATTTTATTCATTTCTCTTCCCTCCCTTCTCCTCTCCCCCCTTCCCTCCCCCATTGTCTGCTCTCTGAGTCCATTCACTGTCTTCTCTCTGTATCTATTTGCTGTGTGTTCTTCTGTGTCTGCTTACATTCTTGTCAGGCAACACTGGGAATCTGTGTCTCTTTCTGTTGTATCATCTTGCTGGGTCAGCTCTCCGAGTGTGTGGCACCACTCCTGGGTGGGCTGCATTTTTTGTGCGGGGCAGCTCTCCTTGTGGGGCACACTCCTTGCACGTGGGGTACCCCTATGCGGGGGGCACCCCTGCGTGGCACAACACTCCTTGCATGCAGCAGCGCTGTGCATGAGCCAGCTCACCAGAAGGGCCAGGAGGCCCTGGGTATCGAACCCTGAACTTCCTATATGGGAGGTGGACATTCTATCAGTTGAGCCACATCCTCTTCCCCAAAGTTACTTTAAAATGGGTAAAATTCTGAATGACATATTTTAATAATATATTAAACACTTAAAATTAACAATGGTTGTGATATACATTATACAAGAAAACTAAAATAGAAACTTTTTTCTATAAATATAACAAGTAGATTTCTAATCACTGCTATTTTTTCATGTGTTCACTGTTCTATAAAATTATAACTTGGCAGTTGTCATTGAAAGCTTACTCTATTTAAAAAAGCAAATAAGGGAAACCGACTTTGGCCCAGTGGTTAGGGTGTCCGTCTACCACATGGGAGGTCCGCGGTTCAAGCCCCGGGCCTCCTTGACCCGTGTGGCGCTGGCCCATGCGCAGTGCTGACACGCACAAGGAGTGCCATGCCACGCAGGGGTGTCCCCCTCATAGGGGAGCCCCACGCGCAAGGAGTGCACCCATAAGGAGAGCCGCCCAGCTCGAAGGAGGGAGCAGCCTGCCGAGGAATGGCGCCGCCCACACTTTCCGTGTCACTGACGACAACAGAAGCGGACAAAGAAACAAGATGCAGCAAAAAGACACAGAAAACAGACAACCGGGGGAGGGGAGGGGAATTAAATAAATAAATAAATAAAGTCTTAAAAAAAATAAAAATAAAAAAGCAAATAAAGCATTGAATTACTTTCTTTTGCTATGTTTTCAAATAGAGGGGCAGGAGTCTCTGAGAGCATCAGCAGTGCCTAATGGGGGAGGACAAGCCAGTATGTCAAGTCCTCAATGTTGATGCAAGTAATTATGAATCTTGTTCTTCAAGGAGGGAAGCTTGGTGGTTGTTGGGAGCGGTCAATACGAGTATACACTGAATTCAGCAATGCCGGCAACATGGCCACCAGAGCAGAGCCCACTTCCTTGTTCTTCTCCCTCCCTGCTCCTTTGTTCTCCATTTCCCGCCACTGCCCAGACTGATAAGATAGTGCGCAGGCGCAAGAGGTGAAACTAAAGTCCACCTTCTACCTCAGCAACAGAAATAGCCAATCCCTAGCTTCCACCTCACTCCCCGCTCCTCCCCTCCCCAGAGTATTTATGCTCAGTCCCCTCAATAAAATTTTGCAGCTTGATCAGAACACTGTCTTGCTGTCATTCTTCGTGTCTCTTGTCCCACCATTCTTTCTCAGCAGGTTTCGAGCCCTCGTTACCGTCCCGCGGGCCGGGACAGGTGGTTGCTGTGGGTCCTGAAGTAAGGGAGAGAGAGGAATAGAATAGATGAAACATGAGGCATTTTGGGGGCATTGGAATTGTTCTACATGATCTTGCAATGTGGAAAAAGGCCATGTTAAATTTCATCAATATTTATAAAAGCGTATAGTCTAAAATATAAGCCATAATGTAAATTATTTACCATGGTTAGTAGCAATGCTTCAATATTTGTATATCAATTGTAATAAAATACCATCCATATGTAAAAAGTTATTAAAAGGGGAAAGGGGAAAAGGAGGAGGATATTGAGTATATGGGAATCCCCTATATTCTGTACGTGACTTTTCTGTAACCTAAAGATTCTTTGAAGACAAAATGAAAAAAATAAGACACCGAGGGAATAAGTGGAAGAAAATGTTGCTGTACTTACAAGACAAAAGATCTTACAGTGATGAAAGACATAATGCCAAAATTTTTTAATTTAATTTAATTTTATTTTTAAATTTGTAAATTTCAAAATTTTAATTTTTGTATTTTATTTGTCATTTTTAAAACTCATTTCATCTTCATATTAATTTTATTCAGTTATTTTATTGGCTTCATTTTTTTAAGAAGTTTGGGAGCACAGAGGTTTACAGCTGTGGCAGGGGAGGATCATTGGTGTGGGGTGTCAGTGATGGGGGATGCATGAGAGGAGGTTCACCTGGGACATAATTATAAGGCATATGAATGAATTTAGGTGTTCATGGGGCATTGTCATGGTGGGTGGAGATCCACACAATGACCAAAAGAATATTGAATTCCCATCCTGGGGAGTTCAGCCACATTCTCTAAAGGGACAACAAGAGTCCCCTGAGTACAGGGGCAATGACTAGTCAAGGAGGATGGACCATAGATGGGCCCGTGATGTCGATGACTGTACTTATGAACCTTTTCTTTTGAAATTGAAACTTAGACTAGTATTATAGGGTGCCTAAGAGTTACCTCCTGAGAACCTCCTTGTTGCTTGAATGTGGCCTCTCTCTAAGTTGAACTCATATAAATGTATTACCTTCCACCCCTACCCCCTGACATGGGACATGACTCCCAGGGATGAGACTCCTGGCACCAATAGATTACTACCAATCACCAACTAGCAATGCACCTGAAAAAAGACCATGACCAAAGTGGGGAAAGGGTAAAGACAAATGAGTTTATATGGCTAAAAGACTTCAAAGTGAGTAAGGAAGTCATACCAGAGATTATGCTTTTGCACATCTCATCAGAATCTCATTGACTGTCATAGTAAATATTGCCTCAAATTGTGGGGCTCCTGAGGGCTCTGGAGACATCCAGACCCTATAGGCAGAGCTGACAGCTCAGGAGTTAGGTGGTCTGTCAATGGGCCCTACTTTGAAATTTATGCTCCCCACTATGACACAGTTGGACTCAGTTGTGGTTTCCCTACACGTGGCTCTTCTGCCCCTTCTATTTGAATCTGAAGTTAGTACTAGTGTTGATAGGTGTACGTCCAAGAGACTTAAATCTTTAGGCTGTTCATGAGCTAGCTGGGTTCTGAATCTCAACAGAGTTGCAACACCAACTCTTCAGTTCACTGGACTCACCCAGGACAACTAACAAGAAAATAATGCTGGACAACGACCATCCCAAGGAACAGAGGGAGTCTACAACTGTAAGTAAGAGAGTTCCATCCATCTGCCCCATGGAATCTAAGCCCCCTCTCAAGTAGAAGCAGAGTGGGCATCACCATGCCAGAATCCTTAGGATTGGGGAATGAACAATTGATTAGAGTACACTTACTGGTATTCTACTATAGGCTTATTGATATTCTAGCAATGGAAGATCTTACATCATAGATGTTGAGGCAGTGGTTACTGGAGGTTCTGAACGGAGGGAGAGGGAAAAATAAGTGCAATATGCGGGCATTTTTGGGACACTGGAATTGCCCTGAGTGATGTTGCAATGAAAGATACAGGCCATTATATATCTTGTCATATCTTACAAAATTGTGAGAGAGTTTGAACTATAATGTAAACTATAATCCACACTTAGTGACAAAGCTCCAATATGTGTCTTTCAATTGTAATAAATGTACCACACTAATGAAAGATGTTTTAATATAGGCAAGTTTAGGAGGGGTAGGGAGTGGGGTATATGGGAATTTCCCACATTTTTAATGTAAAGTTTATGTAATCTAAGTATCTTTAAGAAACTTTAAAAAAGAAAAGAAAAAGCTATCTGTGAAGGATTAGTTTTAGAGGTCCATCAAGGCTTAACCACAGAAAGTAAGTTAGTATATAAAACAGAAGCCACCTATTATTGAAAGTCAAATGTAGGGAACCTGCAGCTTTGGATACAAGGTTTAGAGCAGTAAGTTATTTGCCAGATCAGGATATGAGGCTAATATGTTACCAGGCTTGGTAAAAATCTAATCAAAATCAGAAGTCGAGGAGGGGCAAGATGACATTGAGTAAGTGCACCCACATTCGTCTCTCCTACAAGGTAATGGCTAAGGGGACAGGATCCTGGCTGAGGGAGCTGTTTGGGGAGTCCATGGGGCAGGAGACTTCAGGACATCTATCTGGAGAGAGTGCGACAAAGAGAGTGGTTGCTTGGGTTGAAGCCTTGAGTTTCTGGTGCTTGGGGCTGGAGCTGTGGGATGACTGAACCCCGCCCTTGGGTCAGGAAGCCTTGGAGTTCCCCAAGCCTTGCTGGTTGTGCAGCAGGGGGGGGGGGGTGGCAAATTCCAAGAGTGGGTTCTGGTGAAGGGTGGAGAGAGTTCCCACAAGTGCAGGTTCAATTGTCTGGACCCCCTTTTTTGAGCTTTGAGGAAAATACCAGCTGACTTGAGGAGAAACCAGGAAGTGGGGGGAGGCAAATCTGCTGAGGCAGCTGGATGTACTTAACCAGCTTGGGATAGGGAAAATTCATCTGGGAGAAGGTGGAGTCAGGCAATCATCTAGTCCTATGCAACACACCTATTGGAGGGGGACAGTAGGAAGTGCTTAGAAAACTTCCAAGAACATATTTAGGGTTCCCGGCAAGGTGTCAGTGCTCTCTCTCAAAGAGACTGAGAGTCATAATTTTCTGTGGTGAGTTAATTCACCAGGATCTTGTTTGAATTTCAAAAGGGAATTCACACACAGGCTTGGCTGCCCTGGGAGAGAAAGCAGTTAAGAAAAAAAAAATGGAGGAAGGACAGATTCCTAATCAGTTTATCCAATTACAAAGAGTCAATCTTGCCCCCAGAGAAAGGAATACTTTTTGAAGAGCAAATCAACCCAGAAAGAAACTTAGATAGGTGGAGGAGTTTCAGCCTTGAAAGAGCAAGGTTTTTTATTCAATTTCTGGCTCCTCTGAGAGTAGTGACCCACTGGGATATTAAACATCCAGCTGATGCTTTAGGACAGGGAAAACATAGACATTATCTTTATTAGCTACCCTTGGGTCTCTTATTTTTCCTTAAAAAAATTACTTTTGTTACACAACTTTAGTTTACTCACTAAAATCCACTTCAAATCTGCAGTGAGAAAGTTGCAGGATAATTGACTGATAAACAACAGCAGCCTGACAAGCTCTACAGGGGCTTAAGAAAGAAGCTGTTTTTTCTTAAGGTTTGTTGACTCCTTGCCTGTGAGTTTGCCTGTTTCTTTGTTTGTCATTCCTTCCTCTTTATCCCCTCTCTTTTTTTTCTTATTTTTTCTTTTTTAAATTACATGCTGCTGGTGTTTCTACACGATGGAATTGGACTCGGAGGGGATCTCTTCCCACAAGACTTGCATGCTACTTTATTGGAATTGTAGTTGGTGCTGGGGTTTAAGATATATTTAGGGGATTTGAATCTCTGGACTGATAATAAGACACCCAGGCCCAGAGCCTCAACAGACTTCAGCTCCTACACTTTGATTTATTGGACTGACCCCACTCAGCTAACATGGAGTTGAAGAAGGTCAACCACCACACCATGGAGCCTAGAGTGTCTACAACTGAAAGCAGGAGGAGTGCATCCAGTATCCATGTGGAATCTAAGGCCCCACTTGACATAGATGTGCAATGGACACAACCAATCCAATGTCCACAGAGAAAATGTGGAATGGGTGTGGGAAGGGTAGCCATGGTGGCTGCTGGGTTTGGGGAATGGGAAGAAGAGATGAGATGTGGAGGCGTTTTCAGGATGTGGAGTTGTCCTGGGTGGTGCTTCACGGACAATTACAGGACATTGTAGATCCCCCCAGGGCCCACTGGATGGAACGTGGGAGAGTGTGGGCTATGATGTGGACCATTGACTACGGGGTGCAGTGATGTTCAGAGATGTACTTACTGGGTGCAATGGATGTCTCGCGATGATGGGAGAGAGTGTTGCTGTGGGGGGAGTGGGGGGTGGGGGCGGTGGGGTTGATTGGGACCTCGTATTTTTTGAATGTAATTTGTAAAAATAAATAATTTTAATAAAAAAAAATTACATGCTGCTGCTTGTTTCCTGTTTGCTGTGTTTCCACTTCCTTGATCTCCTTTTTTCTTTGTGTAATGATTTTGGCTATCAACACTATCTCTTTTCCTTCTTACATCTTTCTATCTTCCACCTGCTGAAAAACCCACAGCTAACATCATTTACAATGGTGAAATCCTAAAATATTTCCCTGTAAGATCAGGAACAAGACAAGGATGCCCACTATCACCACTTCTATTTAATATTGTCTTAGAAGTACTTGCTCGAGCACTGAGGGAAGAAACATCTACTAAAGTTGTTTATAGTTGTGTTAGTTGTAAAATCCAAAATCAAAGCAACATAAACGAGCATCATATCAGAATGGATAAATCCATTGTGCTTTGTTGAGCACAATGAAGTCCTATACAGCAATGAAATGAATGAACTAAGCTTCACACAACTATGCCAATGGCTTTCAAAAACAAGATTTTGAATTAAAGAAGTCACAGTAAAAGAAATCCCTCTACATATTTCCATTTTTATAAAGGTTAAAAATGGGTGAAACCAAATTATGTTGTTTGTAGTCAGGATTGAAGCTAGGTAACACTTAGTAGGAGGAAGGCAGGACTGAATGGGAGGGAGCCCAGGAGACTTCTGGTTCAATGGAACTGTTGTCTTTCTTGACCTAGGTGGAAGGTTCATCCCACTTTCTTTGTTGTTGTTGTTAATTTTTAAAATGTATTATTTTGAAAGTTCTGGTAACAAGTACAACATAAAACTCCCCATTTTAGCCACTTTCAAGCTTACACTTTAGTGGTAATTACATTCACAATGTTGTGCTACCGTCACCATCATCCAGTACCAAAACTTTATCATCCTCCTTACACAGAAACTCTGTACTAATTAAGCAATTACTCCCCTTTCCCCAACCCTCTCCCCACCCCTAGTAACCTGTATTCTAGTTTCTGACTCTATGAATTTGCATATTCTGATTGTATGTGAGATCATACAATATTTGTCATTTTGCATCCCCTTTTGAACAATTTTATAACGGTTCTTTATATTTTTGAACTGCAAAATTTAGTATTTAGGGATGCAATGTTAGGCAATGAAACTAAAAGGGAAAATAAGGAAGGATTAGTATAAGTCAAGATATTGATAATCTTCAAGGGGTAGGAAGATGTCATAAAAGGGGCCAGGTGTGGGGTTTCAGGGTTGCATGAAACCCTGAACTACAATTTGTATTTCTTCATTCAGATGGTAATTCCAATATTGTCTTTGTGATGACTCATTGGTCTATACAGACCTGCAATGTGTATTTTTCAATATATATTTTATAATTATATATGCGTGTGTATATTTGAAGGTGCTCAGGTCATCCATGTGTGTGGACTTGTCTTTCTATACTATATAGAGCCAGGCAAAGCAAAGGATCAGCCTTTGATCTTTCAACTTTTTTCCAATACTTAGAATACAACTTCCCCATCATATCCAAGGGGTATAAACAGGTTGATAATCCCCTCAGAACTGCCTCAGAAGGTAAGTCCCCTGATAGCCCCTGGAAGTTAAATAGGCCAGAAGGGAGGGCAGCAGCAGAGTCAGGGTGCTATCTAAGAAAATGTTTAGGGACACCCTCATGGTTGAGCTAAAACAAAGGGAGAACAGCGCTGTGCAGCAAAGTGGAATTCCCACGAGCTGCTCCCCATTGTGCACCAGAATAGCTATTGGATAGATGGCCAGTGCCTTTCATAGCAGTTAGAAGAAAATACAAGCCTTCCCCAGGAATATCAAGGCCTAACGGGAACCCAACCCTGCCTATCACTCCCACGCCACCTCCTCCCGTACTCCAAAACCTGCCCCTCACCCTGCTCCAATATACTGCCTTCCTTTTCGTTAAAAACAATAGCACCATTTACTTGGACACTTTTTTTTCAGGCTGTGACATAAAAAGCTAAAGGTCCTTCAGACAGTCAGGGTGAGGGGATTTGTTCACTGGCTATGGGAGTTGAGAAAGAAGACAGGAGTGAAGAGGACTCCACCCACTTGGCAAAAGGCAGTGTCACTTCAAGGGATCTAAGAGTAGCAGAGTGTAGGGAACTAGATTAGAAAAGTCCTGCGGTACAGTTTGGCCAGCTTGCTTTGGGTAGATTAAAAAATCCTTTAAAATAGTTGTTCTGCCCATCACTCAACCACCACACCAGCAGTGATTATATTTTAATATGCACTGAATGTGATAGACGAGAAAGTGGGTTTGACAGTCGCTTTAGTTTACATACATTTCAAGATCTCACTGCACTTAGGCACCACGTTCCATCCTCCCCATTCCCTTGTGCTAATGAGTTCAGCCTGGGTTTCCTTGAATCTTCACTGCACCTGTAGGAGCTCCAGCCCTCACTGCAACTCTGCTGTATTCTCACAGCCTTCTTCTAACTAAAGGGCCTTCCTTTTCCTTTTGTCTCTGTTTCAATCCGTTGTGCACAAAGATACTCATTGATAGATACGAAATGCAAATTGGATATTGTTATTCAAGGCCTTAGAGTCACAAAGGTTCTTCAAGCAGAGAGCATCCATCCCAAGCTTTTTTGCTTTTGGCTGCTTTTCTTTTTTTTTAAAGATTTATTTATTTATTTAATTCCCCCCCCCCCCCCCCCCCCTTGTCTGTTCTCTGTGTCTATTTGCTTCCTCTTGTTTCTTTGTCCGCTTCTGTTGTCTCAGGGGCACGGGAAGTGTGGGCGGCGCCATTCCTGGGCAGGCTGCACTTTCTTTCGCACTGGGCGGCTCTCCTTACAGGGTGCACTCCTTGCGCGTGGGGCTCCCCTACGCGGGGGACACCCCTGCGTGGCATGGCACTCCTTGTGCGCATCAGCACTGCGCATGGGCCAGCTCCACATGGGTCAAGGAGGCCCGGGGTTTGAACCGCGGACCTCCCATGTGGTAGACGGGCGCCCTAACCACTGGGCCAAGTCCGTTTCCTTGGCTGCTTTTCTTACCCCATCTTTTCCCACTTACGTCATTCAGTATCTTTTCTAAAATGCCAGATCTTGCATTCCTACGGGAGACGGCCATGTTGTTTCATATTCCCGCTCCTGTGTACATACTCCTCCCTGATCCTCAAAGGCCACTCCCTTTGCACCTTGTGTACCCCATCGATTCACGTGCCATTCACATTGCAACTAGCTTGCCAGATTTCCAAGTGCAAACCTTGCATCCTTTGAACCATGCCACGCCCTATGCTAACTCGGGCCTACATCATTCTCCTGCATCCAAGCGCTGAAGTCTTTCCATATCCCCGTTTTGACAAAAGAGGAGCTCACATCCACCTGTAGGGGTGGGAGGAATAAAGCATGGACAGGCTTGCCAGAGGAGGATGCAATCGGCGATGAAACAGAAGAAATTGGGTGAACAAGATTTCCAAAATCAGAGATGACAGAAAAAAGAGCCAATGGTATGTGCCTGAAGAATCGAGCTGGGCAGTATGGGATGGGCATAATAATCACAGATATGAAGCACACTTTGCAGAAAGAGGAAATAATATGTCCAAAGACCAGTTCTTCAGCTGGGGCCTTGGATCGAGTGGACCGTGTGGCTGTCTATCATTTCAGACCCACCAATCATCAGCATGGAAGGCGGGAGTCCGGTGGATTAGATTTCAACCTGGATTCCTTATTGGCCTGGGGGGCTGGGGGGTGGGGGTAGGTACGGTGGCCCCTAGGAATGTGAGAACATGGCGGCGCCTCCCTCCTGTCATCACAAAAATGTAAGTTGAATTCAGCGTAATTTGTAACGCTGATCAAGAGTTGGCTGTTTCTGGTGTCATTTTCGTAGAATCGGTTGTGTTGTGTAAAAATGTACTTTAACGGACGTGTCCGAAGGGTTTATGAATGTGTGACAGGGAAGGTCGCTTGGCCGCGCTTGGGTGCAGTGTTGAGTTTTATTTCCCATCGTGATCGCTCTTTAATACCATTTTATTAGTTTAAGTGTTGTTATTGGTGCCCTTTTCTTCATGGTTTTAAGCATGTGTGATGTTTTCAATTTAAACCCGAGGAAGAGGATGAGGCGGCTGCCTGTGCTGCTGTCAGTCCAGGACAGCGCAGTGTCCGTTGGCCGCGATGGGCCTGACTTTGCCTTTGTTTTTTTCAATGTCGTTGGTTAAATCTTGGTCTGTAAACTTTTCGTGAGTTCTCTTATCAGGGACTGGATGACGTCTGTAATTTTAGATGTGAAATGCAGGAAATTAACGAGCTGAGGGAGGGCGTGTGGGATTTTGATAGATAATGGCCCTTAGCTGCCTTTGCGTGCACTATTGTGTTTCATTTCACAATATTTAATCTCATTTGCTTGTGTAAATTTCTTAATCCGTCTTCTTCAGATGCTGTTTTAAATATATTTATTTCTGGCTACAGGCTACTGTTTCCCTGACCACCCGGAATAATTTTCAGTGGTCTTTGACTGCTGTTTTGTATTTTTACGTAATATAAGTATGTATTTCACGTGATTGATTTTAAAATCGTGGTCCTCATGTTTTCTTGCGTTTTCCTTAAAATGTTTGGTGTTATTTGCAGTTTACTAAAAAAGAAAATAGCGGTCTGGTTGGCCAAGAGTTTGTTGCTTTAAGATTTGGAAGGGAATCAACCCCTTGGAAATCTAGTTAATATTTTATTTTACTGCGTATCGCCGTGGATCGTTGTTTTGTTTGTTTGTTTTTAATGACATTGCAGTCGTTTGCATTTATTTAATTTTGGTATTGGTCGTGTTCCATAAATATTCTTTTGAAATGAAAATATTTTCAGAGTACTCGGAAATTAATCATCTAAGATGAACACTTGACGTTTTACAAACTCAGAGGCTGCCGCATAGCAGATTTTAACAGCCTAGACTGAAAGGGGCTTGGCATTATGTTTTACAAAACAACTATATTTATCCTCATTGCAAAAGTTTTCTTTTCGGTTTTGGTATAAATTGCAGTCTTCAGAGGAGTGAATTAACGTCTGATTGAGAGCCTTTTAATTTATAAACTGATTGTTCTAACTGCCTGTTTTGACATATTTTGTTTAAATTCCGGACTTGTCCCCGTATACATATTTTCTTTAAAAATCAATGTTTTGAGGTATTCTATTTACGAAAGCAGACGTAATCATCTGAGTACTTGACGGTTTACGACAGTGAAGAGTTAAAGGTCTGCAGTAGGCTGCCACTTCAGAGCAGTTTGACACTTCATCTTACAAAGAAGTTGTGTGTTTGGTATGATTTGATTCCATTTACTGTGGGTCCTGATACCTATCATAAGCTCTGTGATAAAGTTTCCCTTTTTTGTCAATTCACAATGTGTTCTAATTGCCTTAGGCCTCTTGATTTACGACTGTTACTGGTCTGACACTGCCCGCGAGCCTAACCTTTTATTTTACTATTAAATGAAATGGTGTTTTAATATCATTGAACTTACAGTTTTGGAGTTTGTGAGTCCTATTTCAGAGTTGTGTTGAAAATGAAGGCCGTTTTGTGGTATTTTCAATGTAAAAATGCGCAGCCCTCAGAGGAGCTGAGACCGCGTGGTTTTCCGACAGTAAATACCCGGAAGTGCCTTTCACCTGTCACTCTTGAATGTCTGTTGGGATTTCATTTCCCAGGGCGATTGCGTGAACATCATGCTCTTAATATGTCACGGGAAGCACCATTACACAGAGTGTTGCTGCTCCTTCCTAGAGTGTCTAGACATAGGAACTACCACCTAGCTCAGGGTCACTACTTGGCCACTGCCGAATAACTCCAAGGTAGAGACCCTGTTTCTACAACCTATTCCTTTCATTAGACAGGGACGTCTTTTTTGAGTACGTATTTGTGTCCCTCAGAACACTGGGTGCTAGTGTTTAAGTGACATTGGCATTTTTAAGGATGTTTTGATCTCAGAGAAACCTGATAGTCACATTTTAAAATCAAAGTATTGATCAACTTTTTTATCCTTTTTGGAAAGGCGTTGCAGTAGCCGGCAGGAACAGAAAAGCCTGGATGGCATTGTCCAAAAAGAAAAAGAAAAAAAATCAGGAGTCCAGGAATTGTGGGAGTACTGCTCAGGTTTTTGTTTCAGGTATGAGAATATGGATCTCAAGGTAATTTCCATACCTTCTATGAGAAGGGGGAAAGTGGGATCTGTAGATTGTGTGGTGAGAATGGTAGTCTGACAGTCTGACTCTGCAGGAGTGGGGAGGGCATTTATTGGGTGGGGTCATGGAGGGATAGGTCAACAATTAATGTAAAGTATAAGGCAATACTACCTCTGTTCTTTCCATGCATCTTTGGCCTTTTCCTTGTTTTGCAGAAATTCCTGGTGCCATACGTAATGTTTCATTCACAATGAGGCTCTATTATCTGAGTCTGGGCTGTTTCTCACTATGGTCTTTGAGCTTCAGTTTCCTCATTTGCAAATTGGAAATCATACCTTGCTATCAGGGAAGTTGTGACACTCAAGTGTGGTAATCTTTTTAAAGAATCCAGGACTTATCAGGTACTCAAAGAATGAGTAAACATTTCCTGAGTCCACATTTTAGAGCAGAACATTAGTGTGTTTGTTTTCCCTCCTCTCCTTCCCCATTCCACTAACCCCTACCTCTTTTGGCTCAGGCATAATTATCTTGAAATATGTGTTTCCTTTGCCAGGATCAGCATGTTTCCTAAATGTCCCTATGGAAATGGCATTTCTGTAACCTTCCTGTAAAGCAACAGGAAGCTCAGGAACCCTGCCTTTGCCAAGCTCCGAGCTGACTTCTGTGGTGGCAAACTACGGACACTTGACATGGAGGCTGAAGAGACTGGGCTCCTATCTGGACTTAGGATTCCTCAAGCTGTGTTGGCCTGAGGGTACCTGTTAACTGGCAGCACCTTCCAGAAGGGTCTGTGCTTTTTCCTCATCTTTGTAAAGTCATTTACTGGGAGGTGATTTGTGCATTGAAATTCAGATGAAGGTATTTTGCAATTTGAGAGAGGCAGGGTAAAGTGCCAACTATACACATGAAATGTTCTTAGATGTTTACAAAGAAACTTCTAACCTTCTGTCTCAATAGATACCTTCAGCTCCACTACTTTTCTATTAGCATGGGCTTTATTCACATTGTGGCATGACAGAGTCTGAAGTTCACCTACCCAAGGTCAAAAAATCCACATACTTTTTTACTAGAAACCAAAGAGTCTATGTATAGTCTTTATATAGCATATTGACATTTCAAATATTTTGGTTCAATCCTCTAATTGGTTAAATCACTTTAAAGTGCTGTTAGGTGGGGTCCATTGTTAGATCCCAACCTAGTGAAAAATTGAGGCCTGAGGTGTTTACAAAAAGCTTTCCCCAAACACACTTAGTGAGGCTGTGCCAGCCATGTGTCTTCAGGAAGGGTCATCTAATTGCTAGTGCAAAACAGTTGTCAAACTTAAGTGTAACTGAGAACTGTCCTCCCCATCCACACCCTCTTATAGTGCCTTCTACTAATCACAGTCTTCTTAGGTCTCTTCACATGTGAAAAACAGAAGCAAGTGGTTTGGTTTAATGGATAACTCCAGTGAGTATTGATATTTTAGAAGTGAGCACAAAATACAGGGTTCCCAAATGGTGCCTCTTTAATTGTGGTAATTTCAAGAATCAAGACCCTCAGGGGAAAAGAAGACAGTTCTCCCCAGAATTTAAGATGTGGCCTGGTCCTTAAATCTTTTTGAAGATTTTTTTTTCTTTCCAGCCTTGTCACTTAGTCACCTCTGATATGTACTCAATGAAAGTCTAGTGACATGGGAATGGTAATGTGCTGTAAGTTCTTTGTGGGATGTATTCCCCATCAAACTCAGTCACCCTATGCTGTAAGTTCTTTGTGGGATGTATTCCCCATCAAACTCAGTCACCCTATCGTTTATTTGTGAGCTGAGGGCATCTGGAGATTGTCATGAAAATTAACAGCTGTTGGATATAGGTTGTTTGCACATACTCTGTCAGACACAGCATTTCATTTCACACTTGCAGGGTGGAAATACCTTTCATAATGTCCCATGGGAAAGCACACCCTGGCACTGGCAACATCTGGGGCATGGGAATTTCGTGTGCCCATGACGGAAAAGGAGATGTTCTCTAATAAGACTCCTGCACTGAACAGGGTGGTTTCCACACTGTGGTATTCAGTGATACATTAGTTATCATTAGGAATCCAGACCCTGTTTGGGAATGGAATTTGACTTTTACCCAAGCAATTCTCTGTTAGCTTCCAGCACTCTTCCGCTGAGCATACTCTGCAAGTTGGTGGGAACATAAAACTACCTGGGAACTGTGAAAAAGCAGTAGCTGGTAACTTTTGACTCCCCATGGGCATCTGCCGATGATACTGGAAACCCAGGAACCTCACAATATAGGTGTCTACCCAGGATGCTTAACCCCTTCTATTTCTCAATGCTTAAGAGAGAGCATCCCTCAGGCTTTACCTGTCATTTTCCCTGTTTATCCACTGGATTCCTTTTCCTGTTGGTGGTGGGACCCCTGTTGCCATTTTTATTTTCCCACAGGGGAAGTTACATTGCCTCAAAGGAACATTGCTAGCACTCTCATGGAAGAGATTGCTGTAGATACAGCAAAGTGGGATTTGTGCAACTTTTGTAGGACTTTAGCATCTGGAGCATTTGAGCAATAGGCTGGAGTTGCATTTGAGGTAATTTGGGGGCAGATGGTTTCCCTATTTCAGACCTTCGATTTCTCTCAATTAGTCCACTCTGAGACTGGTTACAGAACAGTCTGACTGGTGTTAAAAACATATTCCAAGAGGATAAAGATTAAGCAGAAAGTTGAAAGGACAAGGGAATTTGTTGTGAGAGGTGGGGTAGGTGCTGGGTTTTGAAGGGAGAGTGTCCTGCTCTCTTTCCCATCCCCTGCATTAGTTTGCAGTCAGTGTAGCTGGGGTACAGAAGACAGCAGTGCACATTGTTGATTGTTCTATGCCCAGATATAGCCCTCTTGCAAAAATGAGA
Organism: Dasypus novemcinctus; assembly: GCF_030445035.2. Classification (NCBI taxonomy): domain Eukaryota; kingdom Metazoa; phylum Chordata; class Mammalia; order Cingulata; family Dasypodidae; genus Dasypus; species Dasypus novemcinctus. The sequence continues at coordinate 39,775,123 of NC_080704.1, forward strand.
CATACATGATGGAGACAGTGACTTATTTTCCATATTCCCTGAGCATTGTTCCATAGCACAGTACTGAGGGAAGGAACTGCTGTCACTTCCGATGATCTTTAGCTCTTGGTTGAGTTCACCCCTCACTCCATCACATTCATAACAAGCTAGAGTTCTCTGGAGACACTTATGAACATGACCTGCTGGTGTTGATATGTTCTTTCAACATACTCCTCCAGACACAGCACTCATTATTCCACATTCACATGGCTCAATCGCCTAGACGAAGGTCACACAGGAACACATACACTGGCATTGAAAGCAACTGGGAAATGGGAAATTGTGGGCTCCAGGGAAGTACTCGGTGATATCTGACTGTCAGATTCCTGTGCTTTTGCACTAATCTGCTTAAGAGGATGTTGTCCGCATCGCAGTACAATAGGATATTAGTAATTAATAGAAATCCTGATTCAGTGTCTGGGAAAACAAAGTGAATATTTTCCAGGGTTTTCTCTGAAAGGTTCCCGCACTCTTCTGCTGCTCATACTCTGCAAGTTGGTGGGAACAAAAACGTTACCTGACTACTGTCTGTAATCAGTAACTGAGTCTGATTATTTTGAATCCCTGTGGCAATCTGTAGATGATACTGGAGGTCCAGGAACCTGTCAGGACAGGTCTCTCTATAGAATGCCTAATACCTCCCACTCCTCAGTGCCCAAGAGGGCAATACCATCTGGCTTTAGCTGCCACTTTCCCTGTTTATCTGCTCTAAGCCTTTGGCTGTTGGTATTCTGAGACCATGTTGCTCTTTTGGTTGTCACAAAGCAGTATTTATATTGTGTCAAGTCCAAAAGGACACATTCTCTTGTGCCCTCTGCTCACTGAAGTCATACTGGGTCTCTCTTCAATGTCTGAAAAACAGAAGTGAATGGTTTGGCCTAGTGGATGATTCCACTGAGTATTGGCATTGAAAAGCATTCAAATGATAGAGAATTCCAAAAACAGTGATTCACTAATCCGTGGTAATTTCAAGAATCGAGACCCTCTTGGAGAAAGAAGACAACCTTCCTCAGAATTTAAGGTGTGGCCTGGTCCTTAAATCTTTTTGAAGATTTTTTTTTCTTTGCCAGCCTTGTCACTTAGTCACCTCTGATATGTACTCAATGAAAGTCTAGTGACATGGGAATGGTAATGTGCTGTAAGTTCTTTGTGGGATGTATTCCCCATCAAACTCAGTCACCCTATGCTGTAAGTTCTTTGTGGGATGTATTCCCCATCAAACTCAGTCACCCTATCGTTTATTTGTGAGCTGAGGGCATCTGGAGATTGTCATGAAAATTAACAGCTGTTGGATATAGGTTGTTTGCACATACTCTGTCAGACACAGCATTTCATTTCACACTTGCAGGGTGGAAATACCTTTCACAATGTCCCATGGGAAAGCACACCCTGGCACTGGCAACATCTGGGGCATGGGAATTTCGTGTGCCCATGACGGAAAAGGAGATGTTCTCTAATAAGACTCCTGCACTGAACAGGGTGGTTTCCACACTGTGGTATTCAGTGATACATTAGTTATCATTAGGAATCCAGACCCTGTTTGGGAATGGAATTTGACTTTTACCCAAGCAATTCTCTGTTAGCTTCCAGCACTCTTCCGCTGAGCATACTCTGCAAGTTGGTGGGAACATAAAACTACCTGGGAACTGTGAAAAAGCAGTAGCTGGTAACTTTTGACTCCCCATGGGCATCTGCCGATGATACTGGAAACCCAGGAACCTCACAATATAGGTGTCTACCCAGGATGCTTAACCCCTTCTATTTCTCAATGCTTAAGAGAGAGCATCCCTCAGGCTTTACCTGTCATTTTCCCTGTTTATCCACTGGATTCCTTTTCCTGTTGGTGGTGGGACCCCTGTTGCCATTTTTATTTTCCCACAGGGGAAGTTACATTGCCTCAAAGGAACATTGCTAGCACTCTCATGGAAGAGATTGCTGTAGATACAGCAAAGTGGGATTTGTGCAACTTTTGTAGGACTTTAGCATCTGGAGCATTTGAGCAATAGGCTGGAGTTGCATTTGAGGTAATTTGGGGGCAGATGGTTTCCCTATTTCAGACCTTCGATTTCTCTCAATTAGTCCACTCTGAGACTGGTTACAGAACAGTCTGACTGGTGTTAAAAACATATTCCAAGAGGATAAAGATTAAGCAGAAAGTTGAAAGGACAAGGGAATTTGTTGTGAGAGGTGGGGTAGGTGCTGGGTTTTGAAGGGAGAGTGTCCTGCTCTCTTTCCCATCCCCTGCATTAGTTTGCAGTCAGTGTAGCTGGGGTACAGAAGACAGCAGTGCACATTGTTGATTGTTCTATGCCCAGATATAGCCCTCTTGCAAAAATGAGACATACATGATGGAGACAGTGACTTATTTTCCATATTCCCTGAGCATTGTTCCATAGCACAGTACTGAGGGAAGGAACTGCTGTCACTTCCGATGATCTCTAGCTCTTGGTTGAGTTCACCCCTCACTCCATCACATTCATAACAAGCTAGAGTTCTCTGGAGACACTTATGAACATGACCTGCTGGTGTTGATATGTTCTTTCAACATACTCCTCCAGACACAGCACTCATTATTCCACATTCACATGGCTCAATCGCCTAGACGAAGGTCACACAGGAACACATACACTGGCATTGAAAGCAACTGGGAAATGGGAAATTGTGGGCTCCAGGGAAGTACTCGGTGATATCTGACTGTCAGATTCCTGTGCTTTTGCACTAATCTGCTTAAGAGGATGTTGTCCGCATCGCAGTACAATAGGATATTAGTAATTAATAGAAATCCTGATTCAGTGTCTGGGAAAACAAAGTGAATATTTTCCAGGGTTTTCTCTGAAAGGTTCCCGCACTCTTCTGCTGCTCATACTCTGCAAGTTGGTGGGAACAAAAACGTTACCTGACTACTGTCTGTAATCAGTAACTGAGTCTGATTATTTTGAATCCCTGTGGCAATCTGTAGATGATACTGGAGGTCCAGGAACCTGTCAGGACAGGTCTCTCTATAGAATGCCTAATACCTCCCACTCCTCAGTGCCCAAGAGGGCAATACCATCTGGCTTTAGCTGCCACTTTCCCTGTTTATCTGCTCTAAGCCTTTGGCTGTTGGTATTCTGAGACCATGTTGCTCTTTTGGTTGTCACAAAGCAGTATTTATATTGTGTCAAGTCCAAAAGGACACATTCTCTTGTGCCCTCTGCTCACTGAAGTCATACTGGGTCTCTCTTCAATGTCTGAAAAACAGAAGTGAATGGTTTGGCCTAGTGGATGATTCCACTGAGTATTGGCATTGAAAAGCATTCAAATGATAGAGAATTCCAAAAACAGTGATTCACTAATCCGTGGTAATTTCAAGAATCGAGACCCTCTTGGAGAAAGAAGACAACCTTCCTCAGAATTTAAGGTGTGGCCTGGTCCTTAAATCTTTTTGAAGATTTTTTTTTCTTTGCCAGCCTTGTCACTTAGTCACCTCTGATATGTACTCAATGAAAGTCTAGTGACATGGGAATGGTAATGTGCTGTAAGTTCTTTGTGGGATGTATTCCCCATCAAACTCAGTCACCCTATGCTGTAAGTTCTTTGTGGGATGTATTCCCCATCAAACTCAGTCACCCTATCGTTTATTTGTGAGCTGAGGGCATCTGGAGATTGTCATGAAAATTAACAGCTGTTGGATATAGGTTGTTTGCACATACTCTGTCAGACACAGCATTTCATTTCACACTTGCAGGGTGGAAATACCTTTCACAATGTCCCATGGGAAAGCACACCCTGGCACTGGCAACATCTGGGGCATGGGAATTTCGTGTGCCCATGACGGAAAAGGAGATGTTCTCTAATAAGACTCCTGCACTGAACAGGGTGGTTTCCACACTGTGGTATTCAGTGATACATTAGTTATCATTAGGAATCCAGACCCTGTTTGGGAATGGAATTTGACTTTTACCCAAGCAATTCTCTGTTAGCTTCCAGCACTCTTCCGCTGAGCATACTCTGCAAGTTGGTGGGAACATAAAACTACCTGGGAACTGTGAAAAAGCAGTAGCTGGTAACTTTTGACTCCCCATGGGCATCTGCCGATGATACTGGAAACCCAGGAACCTCACAATATAGGTGTCTACCCAGGATGCTTAACCCCTTCTATTTCTCAATGCTTAAGAGAGAGCATCCCTCAGGCTTTACCTGTCATTTTCCCTGTTTATCCACTGGATTCCTTTTCCTGTTGGTGGTGGGACCCCTGTTGCCATTTTTATTTTCCCACAGGGGAAGTTACATTGCCTCAAAGGAACATTGCTAGCACTCTCATGGAAGAGATTGCTGTAGATACAGCAAAGTGGGATTTGTGCAACTTTTGTAGGACTTTAGCATCTGGAGCATTTGAGCAATAGGCTGGAGTTGCATTTGAGGTAATTTGGGGGCAGATGGTTTCCCTATTTCAGACCTTCGATTTCTCTCAATTAGTCCACTCTGAGACTGGTTACAGAACAGTCTGACTGGTGTTAAAAACATATTCCAAGAGGATAAAGATTAAGCAGAAAGTTGAAAGGACAAGGGAATTTGTTGTGAGAGGTGGGGTAGGTGCTGGGTTTTGAAGGGAGAGTGTCCTGCTCTCTTTCCCATCCCCTGCATTAGTTTGCAGTCAGTGTAGCTGGGGTACAGAAGACAGCAGTGCACATTGTTGATTGTTCTATGCCCAGATATAGCCCTCTTGCAAAAATGAGACATACATGATGGAGACAGTGACTTATTTTCCATATTCCCTGAGCATTGTTCCATAGCACAGTACTGAGGGAAGGAACTGCTGTCACTTCCGATGATCTCTAGCTCTTGGTTGAGTTCACCCCTCACTCCATCACATTCATAACAAGCTAGAGTTCTCTGGAGACACTTATGAACATGACCTGCTGGTGTTGATATGTTCTTTCAACATACTCCTCCAGACACAGCACTCATTATTCCACATTCACATGGCTCAATCGCCTAGACGAAGGTCACACAGGAACACATACACTGGCATTGAAAGCAACTGGGAAATGGGAAATTGTGGGCTCCAGGGAAGTACTCGGTGATATCTGACTGTCAGATTCCTGTGCTTTTGCACTAATCTGCTTAAGAGGATGTTGTCCGCATCGCAGTACAATAGGATATTAGTAATTAATAGAAATCCTGATTCAGTGTCTGGGAAAACAAAGTGAATATTTTCCAGGGTTTTCTCTGAAAGGTTCCCGCACTCTTCTGCTGCTCATACTCTGCAAGTTGGTGGGAACAAAAACGTTACCTGACTACTGTCTGTAATCAGTAACTGAGTCTGATTATTTTGAATCCCTGTGGCAATCTGTAGATGATACTGGAGGTCCAGGAACCTGTCAGGACAGGTCTCTCTATAGAATGCCTAATACCTCCCACTCCTCAGTGCCCAAGAGGGCAATACCATCTGGCTTTAGCTGCCACTTTCCCTGTTTATCTGCTCTAAGCCTTTGGCTGTTGGTATTCTGAGACCATGTTGCTCTTTTGGTTGTCACAAAGCAGTATTTATATTGTGTCAAGTCCAAAAGGACACATTCTCTTGTGCCCTCTGCTCACTGAAGTCATACTGGGTCTCTCTTCAATGTCTGAAAAACAGAAGTGAATGGTTTGGCCTAGTGGATGATTCCACTGAGTATTGGCATTGAAAAGCATTCAAATGATAGAGAATTCCAAAAACAGTGATTCACTAATCCGTGGTAATTTCAAGAATCGAGACCCTCTTGGAGAAAGAAGACAACCTTCCTCAGAATTTAAGGTGTGGCCTGGTCCTTAAATCTTTTTGAAGATTTTTTTTTCTTTGCCAGCCTTGTCACTTAGTCACCTCTGATATGTACTCAATGAAAGTCTAGTGACATGGGAATGGTAATGTGCTGTAAGTTCTTTGTGGGATGTATTCCCCATCAAACTCAGTCACCCTATGCTGTAAGTTCTTTGTGGGATGTATTCCCCATCAAACTCAGTCACCCTATCGTTTATTTGTGAGCTGAGGGCATCTGGAGATTGTCATGAAAATTAACAGCTGTTGGATATAGGTTGTTTGCACATACTCTGTCAGACACAGCATTTCATTTCACACTTGCAGGGTGGAAATACCTTTCACAATGTCCCATGGGAAAGCACACCCTGGCACTGGCAACATCTGGGGCATGGGAATTTCGTGTGCCCATGACGGAAAAGGAGATGTTCTCTAATAAGACTCCTGCACTGAACAGGGTGGTTTCCACACTGTGGTATTCAGTGATACATTAGTTATCATTAGGAATCCAGACCCTGTTTGGGAATGGAATTTGACTTTTACCCAAGCAATTCTCTGTTAGCTTCCAGCACTCTTCCGCTGAGCATACTCTGCAAGTTGGTGGGAACATAAAACTACCTGGGAACTGTGAAAAAGCAGTAGCTGGTAACTTTTGACTCCCCATGGGCATCTGCCGATGATACTGGAAACCCAGGAACCTCACAATATAGGTGTCTACCCAGGATGCTTAACCCCTTCTATTTCTCAATGCTTAAGAGAGAGCATCCCTCAGGCTTTACCTGTCATTTTCCCTGTTTATCCACTGGATTCCTTTTCCTGTTGGTGGTGGGACCCCTGTTGCCATTTTTATTTTCCCACAGGGGAAGTTACATTGCCTCAAAGGAACATTGCTAGCACTCTCATGGAAGAGATTGCTGTAGATACAGCAAAGTGGGATTTGTGCAACTTTTGTAGGACTTTAGCATCTGGAGCATTTGAGCAATAGGCTGGAGTTGCATTTGAGGTAATTTGGGGGCAGATGGTTTCCCTATTTCAGACCTTCGATTTCTCTCAATTAGTCCACTCTGAGACTGGTTACAGAACAGTCTGACTGGTGTTAAAAACATATTCCAAGAGGATAAAGATTAAGCAGAAAGTTGAAAGGACAAGGGAATTTGTTGTGAGAGGTGGGGTAGGTGCTGGGTTTTGAAGGGAGAGTGTCCTGCTCTCTTTCCCATCCCCTGCATTAGTTTGCAGTCAGTGTAGCTGGGGTACAGAAGACAGCAGTGCACATTGTTGATTGTTCTATGCCCAGATATAGCCCTCTTGCAAAAATGAGACATACATGATGGAGACAGTGACTTATTTTCCATATTCCCTGAGCATTGTTCCATAGCACAGTACTGAGGGAAGGAACTGCTGTCACTTCCGATGATCTCTAGCTCTTGGTTGAGTTCACCCCTCACTCCATCACATTCATAACAAGCTAGAGTTCTCTGGAGACACTTATGAACATGACCTGCTGGTGTTGATATGTTCTTTCAACATACTCCTCCAGACACAGCACTCATTATTCCACATTCACATGGCTCAATCGCCTAGACGAAGGTCACACAGGAACACATACACTGGCATTGAAAGCAACTGGGAAATGGGAAATTGTGGGCTCCAGGGAAGTACTCGGTGATATCTGACTGTCAGATTCCTGTGCTTTTGCACTAATCTGCTTAAGAGGATGTTGTCCGCATCGCAGTACAATAGGATATTAGTAATTAATAGAAATCCTGATTCAGTGTCTGGGAAAACAAAGTGAATATTTTCCAGGGTTTTCTCTGAAAGGTTCCCGCACTCTTCTGCTGCTCATACTCTGCAAGTTGGTGGGAACAAAAACGTTACCTGACTACTGTCTGTAATCAGTAACTGAGTCTGATTATTTTGAATCCCTGTGGCAATCTGTAGATGATACTGGAGGTCCAGGAACCTGTCAGGACAGGTCTCTCTATAGAATGCCTAATACCTCCCACTCCTCAGTGCCCAAGAGGGCAATACCATCTGGCTTTAGCTGCCACTTTCCCTGTTTATCTGCTCTAAGCCTTTGGCTGTTGGTATTCTGAGACCATGTTGCTCTTTTGGTTGTCACAAAGCAGTATTTATATTGTGTCAAGTCCAAAAGGACACATTCTCTTGTGCCCTCTGCTCACTGAAGTCATACTGGGTCTCTCTTCAATGTCTGAAAAACAGAAGTGAATGGTTTGGCCTAGTGGATGATTCCACTGAGTATTGGCATTGAAAAGCATTCAAATGATAGAGAATTCCAAAAACAGTGATTCACTAATCCGTGGTAATTTCAAGAATCGAGACCCTCTTGGAGAAAGAAGACAACCTTCCTCAGAATTTAAGGTGTGGCCTGGTCCTTAAATCTTTTTGAAGATTTTTTTTTCTTTGCCAGCCTTGTCACTTAGTCACCTCTGATATGTACTCAATGAAAGTCTAGTGACATGGGAATGGTAATGTGCTGTAAGTTCTTTGTGGGATGTATTCCCCATCAAACTCAGTCACCCTATGCTGTAAGTTCTTTGTGGGATGTATTCCCCATCAAACTCAGTCACCCTATCGTTTATTTGTGAGCTGAGGGCATCTGGAGATTGTCATGAAAATTAACAGCTGTTGGATATAGGTTGTTTGCACATACTCTGTCAGACACAGCATTTCATTTCACACTTGCAGGGTGGAAATACCTTTCACAATGTCCCATGGGAAAGCACACCCTGGCACTGGCAACATCTGGGGCATGGGAATTTCGTGTGCCCATGACGGAAAAGGAGATGTTCTCTAATAAGACTCCTGCACTGAACAGGGTGGTTTCCACACTGTGGTATTCAGTGATACATTAGTTATCATTAGGAATCCAGACCCTGTTTGGGAATGGAATTTGACTTTTACCCAAGCAATTCTCTGTTAGCTTCCAGCACTCTTCCGCTGAGCATACTCTGCAAGTTGGTGGGAACATAAAACTACCTGGGAACTGTGAAAAAGCAGTAGCTGGTAACTTTTGACTCCCCATGGGCATCTGCCGATGATACTGGAAACCCAGGAACCTCACAATATAGGTGTCTACCCAGGATGCTTAACCCCTTCTATTTCTCAATGCTTAAGAGAGAGCATCCCTCAGGCTTTACCTGTCATTTTCCCTGTTTATCCACTGGATTCCTTTTCCTGTTGGTGGTGGGACCCCTGTTGCCATTTTTATTTTCCCACAGGGGAAGTTACATTGCCTCAAAGGAACATTGCTAGCACTCTCATGGAAGAGATTGCTGTAGATACAGCAAAGTGGGATTTGTGCAACTTTTGTAGGACTTTAGCATCTGGAGCATTTGAGCAATAGGCTGGAGTTGCATTTGAGGTAATTTGGGGGCAGATGGTTTCCCTATTTCAGACCTTCGATTTCTCTCAATTAGTCCACTCTGAGACTGGTTACAGAACAGTCTGACTGGTGTTAAAAACATATTCCAAGAGGATAAAGATTAAGCAGAAAGTTGAAAGGACAAGGGAATTTGTTGTGAGAGGTGGGGTAGGTGCTGGGTTTTGAAGGGAGAGTGTCCTGCTCTCTTTCCCATCCCCTGCATTAGTTTGCAGTCAGTGTAGCTGGGGTACAGAAGACAGCAGTGCACATTGTTGATTGTTCTATGCCCAGATATAGCCCTCTTGCAAAAATGAGACATACATGATGGAGACAGTGACTTATTTTCCATATTCCCTGAGCATTGTTCCATAGCACAGTACTGAGGGAAGGAACTGCTGTCACTTCCGATGATCTCTAGCTCTTGGTTGAGTTCACCCCTCACTCCATCACATTCATAACAAGCTAGAGTTCTCTGGAGACACTTATGAACATGACCTGCTGGTGTTGATATGTTCTTTCAGCATACTCCTCCAGACACAGCACTCATTATTCCACATTCACATGGCTCAATCGCCTAGATGAAGGTCACACAGGAACACATACACTGGCATTGAAAGCAACTGGGAAATGGGAAATTGTGGGCTCCAGGGAAGTACTCGGTGATATCTGACTGTCAGATTCCTGTGCTTTTGCACTAATCTGCTTAAGAGGATGTTGTCCGCATCGCAGTACAATAGGATATTAGTAATTAATAGAAATCCTGATTCAGTGTCTGGGAAAACAAAGTGAATATTTTCCAGGGTTTTCTCTGAAAGGTTCCCGCACTCTTCTGCTGCTCATACTCTGCAAGTTGGTGGGAACAAAAACGTTACCTGACTACTGTCTGTAATCAGTAACTGAGTCTGATTATTTTGAATCCCTGTGGCAATCTGTAGATGATACTGGAGGTCCAGGAACCTGTCAGGACAGGTCTCTCTATAGAATGCCTAATACCTCCCACTCCTCAGTGCCCAAGAGGGCAATACCATCTGGCTTTAGCTGCCACTTTCCCTGTTTATCTGCTCTAAGCCTTTGGCTGTTGGTATTCTGAGACCATGTTGCTCTTTTGGTTGTCACAAAGCAGTATTTATATTGTGTCAAGTCCAAAAGGACACATTCTCTTGTGCCCTCTGCTCACTGAAGTCATACTGGGTCTCTCTTCAATGTCTGAAAAACAGAAGTGAATGGTTTGGCCTAGTGGATGATTCCACTGAGTATTGGCATTGAAAAGCATTCAAATGATAGAGAATTCCAAAAACAGTGATTCACTAATCCGTGGTAATTTCAAGAATCGAGACCCTCTTGGAGAAAGAAGACAACCTTCCTCAGAATTTAAGGTGTGGCCTGGTCCTTGGCTCCTTCTGAGAAATTCTTTCTTATGCCAGCCTTGGCTCTGATGCACCTTTGGCATGTCCTCAACAAATGTCTACTGACATGGGAATGGTTATGTGCTGTAAATTCTTTGTGGAATTTATTCTCCATCAAACTCATTCACTCTATTATTTTTTTAGTGAGCTGGGGTCATATGGAAGCTAAGAACTCTTGGTAGTAGTTTTTTCCCGCATGCACCAGCAGACACATCATTCCTTTTTTGCGCACTTGTTATGACTCAAGTGCCTTCTTTAAGGTCACACAGAGAAGCATGCGCTGCCACTGGCAGTCTCTGGGGCATGGGAGATGGCCTTACACTGATGAGCTGTAGAGTACAATTTCCACATTGAAAAATAATGGGAAAGTAGTACCTGTTAGAAATTCTAATGCAGAGTATGGGAATGGAATTTGGGTTTTATCCAAGCATTTTCCTAATAACTTCCTGCACCCTTCTGCTGATCATACTCTGCACATTTGTGGATGGGGAAGAAAGGTTGCCTGGGACTGTCAATAAGCTGTACTGAGGCTGCTGAGTTTTAGACCCCAGTGGCCATCTGCAGATAAGACTGCACATGCAGGATCCTCTCTAAAAGTGTACAGTGAATGTTCACATTGGCCACTCCCCTCTGGACTTGGGCTTGCCTTATTACTTGCTCCACATCATAGCAGGCACATTACTGACTGCCACAGGCAGGCGGACCATGCAACATTGTAAATGTGGTTTGGCATTCTGAGCTTCCCTTACCTCTTTCTATTCATGAGTCTCACTGTACTGTTCTTTATCTATTTGACAAAAGAACATGGTGGGTGGATGCGTAATAGGATTCACTTATTTTCTCAGTCTACCCTTTCAGTTATAAACACCTTGTCCTATAGAATACTGGAAAGGCCTGTTGTTGACCCTGCCAGAGTTACAGGTGGGAGACTATAGGTTTACTAGTCAGGGTGCTGAGCTCCAGGCTGTGGACCATGGGTTAGGCCAGCACCCAGGCAGCTAATCCTCACTTCCACAGACCAGAACAAAGGGATCTGGGAACTTGGGCTAAGAGGTGATCATAGAACCTCCCATGATTCCAGAGAGTGCTGCACCCCAACACCTCAACTCTTACTTTGTATGTATAAAGATTTTAGAAAGCAAGGGTAAGAATGTCTCTACAAGGAAAACTGTGTAATGCCTATTAGAGCTTCTATTTAATTGGTTTGCCTTTATTCCTCAATTTGTATGTAATATAGTATTTTATAATATCCATCCATTTCTGAAAGTCAAAGAATCACATTAATTCTACAAAAGCCATGAACTTCACCTGCACTCCTTTGACTGCAGGAGTGGCCCATGACATCAGCTATTCCAAGATCTGACTGGATTCCCCTTTGGCTACTGTGACTTTGTATTTGAATTTGACTTGGACTTTGGGTTTTCCCTAGGTTTACAATATCTGCATTTGTGCTTACAAAGGGACCTTGCAATGGTATTTTTCGGGAGATGGCAAAATGTATACGTACTATGTTTGTTATACTACAAGATGGAAGGCAGTAGTCACGGGCCAGTTGGTCTTTCAATGAAGCTCCATTTGTCTGAGACCTGCTCATTGCATAGATACTCTCTTGTTTGCCCTGTCACTGAATCCCTAGATACTTGCTCTAATACTTGTCAGTTCACCCTAGTTGAGGCAATCTTATTGTTGTATTAATTTTGGAATTTGTATCTAGACTTCAAGACTGAGTGATTCTCTGCTAAGAGTCATGAATGTCATTGCTTTACAGAGAACCTTATTTGGTAGAGTACTTTAAGTCTCTATATAGTGTTTATTTTAGATTTTGTAAAATACACGTGTTCTTCGAATAAAATTGATTTGTTGGAGGATCTCCCACTTGTACACTTTTATTATTTCCAATGAATAAAAGCATGATCAAAGAAGCCTGTGGTTCTGCTCTATTCATCATTGAGTGCAACAGAGCTGAGCTCTGAGTTGTATAAAATGGGGCATTGAGAACAGGGGGTTGGTGGCAGGGGTGTGGGAAGAAACTTAATGGGTAATCTAATGCCTCCCTATGAGAACAGATCCTTTTGACCACTGCATGAAGGCCACAGGTACATGGTTAGGTATTAAGGAGGTTGTGGGAAATCTCCTGATCTTGCTAAGGGTAAGGCAGGGTAGGTTGACCAGCATAATTCTGCAGAGTATCAGTTCATAAATCATTTGAACCTGAACTGGAAGCTGTGGGCATGCAGTTAATTCTTGGTCAAGAATTAGAATCACAGTCCCCTGATCTGAAGAATTTTCCATTATTCCACAAAACCTGGATTTGAAGGGACCGAAAGAAAAGAAGTAAGTCACTGGCAGATACTTTTTAGCATTGTCTGTTCCTGAATAATACCAAATATATAATATATTAAATAGATCAAAATCTTATTTGCAATTCCTCATTTCCTACAGTTATGTTTCCTGTGCATGACTGAACATAATTTAAACATCTTATCACTTAGCTTTGTTAATTTGTATACAAGTCCAGATGCCCAACTCCGGAGAATTTTGAGTTTCGTTTTCAGCTGCCTGAGGAATCTTTTGCATTGTAGTCGTGAAAATATTCCCCTAAAGGAAAAGAGAGTAAGACTGGCAGGTTCTCCTGCCTGTAGATATGACATTGTGGATGCTTGCACCTGGTTCTTTCCCTGGGATTTTATTAAGGATTCGGGATGCAAGTGTCAGCATCACTCTATTTTCAACAAGACATTATCGACACAAGAGGAACCTTGGGATGATAGAACTACTGTAGACAAAGGAACAATTCCCATTCAATTTAGCAGCAGGAAAAAGATGCAGGTGCACTTTCGTTGTTTAAGTAGAGAGAAACCAACACAGGTCGAAGGTTTTCCAGCAGGTGACTGTCTATTCTAGAGCCGGGAGGACACAGATTGTAGCAGATATGCTGGATCTACTGTAAAATGTAAAATGCTTAGGACACTTTCAAACAACTTTGGCAAAATTGTATTTAAAGCAGACTGCCGATATGTTGAACTTACAACTCAGTAAGTATATTTCAATGGTTTTAAATCCCATCAAATTGTAAAATCGCCATTTTTAAGCAATTCAAATTTTCACTGTCATTTCAAGGAAACTTTGGCCTAATACATGAAAAAATGTAAGTTCATGATGTTTTTACTATTCTATGGAACAAAAACAAAATCAGATGCAATGCAGATGATGTATCCTTAGCTACAATATACAGCACATGAATGGCAAAATTGCCTGTTCATAGAATGGATTAAAAAACATGACCAAAATATATGCTATTTACCTGAAACCCACTTTAAATTCAAAGAGAAAAATAGCCTTGAAAGTGAAAGACTGAAAAAATGTGAACACTAACCAAAAGAGAGCTGGAGTAGCTAAACTAATATCACATAAAATAGACTTTCACTATATACTGATAAAGGGGTATTTAATAAGACAAAACAATTAAAAATACATGTGCACCTAATCATAGAGCCTCCAAATATATGAAACAAATACTGACAGATTTTAAGGGAGAAAGAGATGGTTCTATCTTAATAGTAGGAAATTTTAATGATTAATAAGGAAGTAGAAGACATGAACTATCCGCTAAAGGAACTAGACCTAACACATATATAAATAAAACATGTCACGCAGCAGCAACAGAATACACATTCTTCTCTAGTACCCTGGATCATTCTCCAGGAGACACTATATGTTAGGTCATAAAATAAGTGTTAATTCATTTAAAACATTGGAATCAAACACTGTATCTTCTCCAACCACAATGGAATGAAGCTTCAAATCAAAACAGAGGAAGAACTGGAAAATTCACAAAAATGTGGAAATTAAACAATGTACTCTTAAACAACCAACAGGTCAAAGAAGAAATTACAAGCAAAATTATGAAATACATTTAGGAATATGAAAATGAAAATACCACCTACCAAAAGTTATGGGATGCACCAACATCAGTGCTGAGAAGAATTCATAGCTTGAAATGCCTACATTAAAAAAGAAAGATCTCAAATGAGAGACCAAAACCTCACAACTGGAGGAGAGAGAAAAGGAAGAGGAAACTAAACTAAAAGTGTGAAGCAGAAGGAAGGAAACTAGAAAGCTTAGAGTGAGAAAAAATAAATAAAGAATAGAAAAAAACAATAATCAACAAAACCAAAAGTTAGTTCTTTGAAAAGATCAACAACATCAACAAACATTTAGGTATATGAAAAAAAAAAAAGATAGAGGACACAAATAAAATAAAAAATGACAGGGGACAGTACTAATGAAGCCCAAAAATAAAAAAAGATTATATGAGGGTACTGTGAATAACTGGAGGCCAACAAATTAGATAACCTAGATGAAATGGATGACTTTCTAGAAACACCGACTCAAAAAGAAATAGAAGATGACAACAGACCAATAACTAGGAAAGGGAGTTAGTCAGTAATTAACAACTTCCCAACAAAGAAAAACCTATGACCAGAGGGAATCACAGGTGAATTCCAAGAATTAATACCAATCCTCCTCAAACTCTTCCAAAAAACTGAAGAGGAGGCAACACTTGCTAATTCATTTAATGAGGCCAACATCACCCTAATATCAAAGCCAAATAAAGACACCAAAATAAAAAGGAAATTACAGAGCAATATCCCTCATGAACATTTCCAAAATCTTCCATAAAATACTAACAATGTGAATCCATCAGCTCATTAAAAGAATTGTACACAATGATCAAGTGGAATTTTTCCCAGGTATTCAAGGGTGGTTCAACATAAGAAAATCAGTTAAGGTAAAATGCCACATTAAGAGAACAATAGAAAAGAACCACATGATCAGCTCAATTACTGTAAAAATGGCATTTGACAAAATGTAGCATCTCATCTTGATAAAAAACAAAAACCTCCAAAAACTAGAAATACAAGAAATCATTCTGAAAATGATAAAGGGCATATATGAAAATCCCACAGCTAACATTATAGTCAATGGTGAAAACTGAATTCATTCCCTCAAAGATCAGGAACAAGGCAAGGATGCCCACTGTCAACATTGTTATTAAACATTGTACTAGAAGTTGTAGCCAGAGCAAGTAGTCAAGGGAAAGAAATAAAAGGCATCCAAATTGGAAAGGAAGAAGTAAAACTTTACCTACAGAGCGAAAAGAAAAAAAAAAATTGAAATGCCACTTTGAAATCTATGTTTGGCTTTTTTCAGTTGCTGGTGCCCAAGAATTCAGGATAAAAAGGTAAAAATGTGGTTTAAAATCAATCTTTAAATGCCAGTACTCTCTCTTTTTTTTTTTTTCCTCAATATCTCTTGCTGGTAAATTAAATGCATAACTTGCAGATGAGAATTTGTTCCATTACTAAGAAAAGGCAGGACTTCACAGAATTGTTACTAATAAAATTCTTGTAGCTTAATTAATAAAGGTATCCAATTCACCTTAAAGTTAAAAAAATTAATAAAAACTATAACTAAGAGTTAAGATCATTTATAGATGCATTCATATTATAAAACAGTGGAAAGATAATAACTGAAATTATAACTGGGTGAATTTAGCCTGAAACTCTTATTGTAGGTGTAAATTATAAACTAACCTTACCTTCGTTTATGGTTACTTCAAGCCTAGCCCCACCCCTTGCCTTTGCCTATGGCTATTTCATAACAGTTTCTGTCCTACTGGTATTAGTAACCCTGCTTTAGGTCATGAATCCAAGTGTAAACTCAATAGCTGCCTGGTGGAATTCTTAGCCCTTGGGGTTAAGCGACCACTGGAGTTTTTTTATCTCCCAAGGAGTGGGGGGAAAAAGGAAGTCTCCTGCCTTGACTGTCAGTGTTCCTCAAAGTGGCAATTCATGAGAGAAGCCTGTCTCCCTGAGGCTCCAAAAAGCCTTGGTAAATATACATAGAATTAATCTTGTTGCTTATCAAAATTCTGCTAAATTCAAGGTAAAATATAAGGTTCTGAAACAAAAGAGAATGGTGTTAAAGTATTGGGAACATTTTGGTTACAAGCCATTAGTTAAGAAACAAAATTCTTGTGCAAAACTGCACAGTCATAGTGCAAATTAAGAAAAGTTTCAGGAGTCTTTGAAATGTTTTGCAGTCACACTTATTTTGTAAAAAATGGAAGTTTTAAGTAACTAAAGTTATGTTTTTGTGTCAAACTATTCATGTCTGCCTATTTGCTCCAATTGTTGAGGTTAAATATGCAGTTATAAAGTAATATATTTCTGGAACCCAAATTAAGCTAAACAGTATATAAAATAGTGCAAATTATAAGTAACATCAGTGAGTTGTGTTTCCGTGTCCAACTATTTGTGTCTGCCCATTTGCTCAGTGTATGTCTTCATATATCGGGATGATAGTATCAAATTAACAAATGAAAAATCTTAAAAGAGCTGTATTCAAAATGTTAAAAATTAAATATGCAGTTATATATGTGAATAATATTCCTGGAGCCCAAATTAGACTAAGCAGGATGGAGAGGTCATGTAGAAATGTGATTATAGGAACTATTGGGAAAGGCCCTTCTCTTTGCAAGAACTTTGAGGGCAGGACTAGGTGTGGCAGATTAAACCTATCTACTAGGCTGGGGAATTAAGAATCAGTTTGCCCTGTAATTTCCCAGTTTAAACCTTTTGACAGCCATAAAATAAGGGTAATTAGTGGCTCTGTTGACAAATTTCAGTAAGTAAAAAAAAAAAGTGCATAAAAACTATGGAGAAATCTTTCCTGGATTATGATTAAACAAATTAGGTAATTACGATTAAACAAATTAGGTAATTGTATAATGTGTTTTGAAACCTGGTAGTCAGTATGCTTTAAAAATTATTCATTTTCATAACTTAAACAAAGAAAAGAAGTTTTAGCTTTCTGTAAAGAAAAAAGAGAACATTCCTTGCATAAACTATAATGGTTTCAATTTTATTTAGCTTGGGTTTAATCTCCCTTAGTTTATAAAATGCTCATTAAATAAATTAACATTATATGTACAAAATCTTTAGAGTAATAAAAATTGTAAGTTTACATTAATGAAATTAAGCTAAAGAAGAAAGATGGTAGATATGCTCTCTTGAATAAATAAAGTAAATTTCTTTGGTGAGTAATTGTAATTTTATAAGTTTATTTAAACGTAAGGTAACTAGTCAATTGTGGTTGTAGTCAATTATAAAGAGTTTGTAAACCATCTTCCATAATGAAAATGTTTAAATAGTTGTAGTTCTAGAAGTCATTGTTAACTAAAAACTTGGATTAGTATTGGTGGCAAAGAATTACTTCGTGATAATAAAACCTGTCTGAAGGCCACTGCAAGGTGCATATTTAAGTAAGTCGTAATAAAAAGTTATTTTGATTCTATTGGGAATCTTCTGCTTTCAAATTAACAATGAAATATAGCTTTTTCCCTCTATTACTAAAGTAAAATACCTACTATTATCTTAATGGTAAAATTGTGTAAGTAAACAGTCATTTGATATATGATGTGTTGCATTAAATTGTTTAAAATATATATAAAAACAAGGAATAAACTTTAACATTGTCAAACTCTTTTGTGCATTCAAACCACGCCTTGAATAGATTACAGGTTTCCTCTCCGTGTGAGTTATTGGCTAGGCTGGTCACTGACCCCTCACTTAGAAATATTTGCTTCTGGTTCTGCTCCTGAAGTCGATGGAAACTATATTGCAGTTTCAAGCTCCTGCAGCAGCCAATGATGACTCGGTACAGCCAAGTATACAATGAATATCGCCTCCAGACTGGCACTGTTCCATAGTGCCAGAGAGCACTATGCACCAGGCTGGTGGAATACAGGAAACTCTTTAGGATCAACGATGCTGTGACTTCCTCACTGTGAAGAACATGCTAAGTGGAGCGGAGCCATGATACCAGGATAGTGTAAGTAAAACTTAAACACAATTGGCATTATAGCCTGCTCCCATGAAGAGATAACATGTAAAGTATTACAATCCTGAAATTTAAAACTATTAATTGCAACTCAGAATCCTAATATATTAATTAATATTAAAGGGTTGTACTTTTATACTGTACTAAATATATGCCTAATAATTATAACGTTATCTTTTCTATTCTGGATCAGGTACAAAAGTATATTAGACATGTTAAATTCCTGGTAACTTTATTTTCTAAATAGTTAATAAACATGTCTGTAAAATAAGGCCACGGTCTTAGCCAGGCTCAGCCAACTTACTATTCTACTGTACTCTACTGTGTAGCAAAAATGAGGCTTGCTTGCTAATAATGGGTCACCTTTTAAACAGTCAAAATTAACAGAAATGGTACTAATAAAACCAAAATGTAAAAAACTTTATTCTGTAGTTCTCATCTACTCCCACAGCTAAAAACTAAGAAAATTTCCATCTTAGTGCACTAATCCTGAATGAAACCAACTGTCCAAAAGGTGCCAGTTCACCAGGAGCATCTAACAGAACACATGAGTGCCAATTATTAAACAGCCTTCTTCAAAATGCTTCTTCAAAACAAAGCTAAGTATCTATTGCAATTTCTTTCTAAAAATACCTGAGAGGAAAAAAAAAATATATATATATATATATGTACCGTTCCCTCCAGCTTTTAAAAAGGGGTGCCATCTTTATAAACACCTAACCTTGTCTACCTCTGTAATCCAATGTCCTCTTTTAAAAATAGGTATTCCAAAATTTTAATTAAGTTTGTTTCTTTCAGAGTGAACATCTTATTAACCATATGAAAACTTCATCCAACTTTGTACAGAATGCCAGATCAATCTTCCTCCAGTTAAAATAAAATAAGAGATTTACACCTTGTTAGGCAATGACTACAGCCCATGGCCAGCAGGAAGCAGTTACAGAAAAGAGATCATCTCCCTTCTGCACCCCTTTAAGATTAAAGGTATAAACTCTTTAAGGGTAAAACAAAATTAATAGATGGATCTGGAGCCTGACTGGAAATCTAGGTGAGAACCAGTGGCCCCAGGATGACCGTTGGGGGACCCCTGCCCCAGGATTCTGCTGTCCAGAATGAAAACTTCTAAACTTCTAAAAACAAAGTCCTGGATGCTACACTAAAAATTGATAAGTAAAGTAATCAATCAAAACAACAAACAGCCATCCACCTCATAGCTCCAACAATAATTATGCCAAAGCTTAGCAAATTAAGCCTTGGCGTAAGGGGGGAAATGATGTGGGCTATGGGTGAGAGGCTCTTTGTCTCTTCGGAGATAACCCTAACCTAAGCTGTCTGTCCTGACTTGTGGGTGTGGGAGGGTGAGAGGCTGCAGCCCTGCCCTTGGTAACCATGGCAACGACTCCAGTCCCAGGAAACAGTTTATCAATGCAAACTCTATAAACTTTAAATATTCAGGGAAAATGCAAACCAAATGTGCTAAAAACTTATCTAGAATGTACAAGGTCCATGCTAAAAGTTTACCTGGGATGTGGAAGATATATATGCTAATTCAAACCAATTGAGCACTGAAACAAAGAATGATTTAGCCCTTCCTCTGTATAAAAGGAACTCAAAATTCTTGTTCGGGGCTCGGGTTTGAAACAAAAAGCTCCCGAGCCTGGCCGGCCGTCAATAAACCATTTTCCCTTCTCAAAATCATTCCTGAGTCCTGGCCTTTCTATATGCAAATAATGGAACCTCTCTGAAATTCTGCAACATACCTATTTTAAGATTACGTCATCCAATGTGCAGAAAATCCTGAAAAATCCACAACAAAGCTAGTAAAGCTAATAAATAAATTCAGCAAAGTGGTATCTGACAAGATGAACACACAAAAATTAGTAATATTTCCAAATGCTAGCAATGAACAGTCAGAAGAAAAATCAAGAAAAAAAATTACATTTAAAATAGCAACTAAAAAAATCAAATATCTAGGAACAAAACTAACCAAGGACTAGTACACAGAAAACTACAAAATATGGCTAAAGGTGATCAAAGAAGACCTAAATAATGAAAGGACATTGCATGTTCATGGCTTGGAAAACTAAATATCATTAAGTAAATTCTAGGCAAAATAATTTACAGTTTCAATGCAAACACAATCAAAATTCCATCAGCCTTCTTTGAAGAAATGGAAAAGTCAGTCATCAAATTTCTTTGGAAATATAAGTAAGGCACCCCCAATATCCAAAGTCATCTTGAAAATAAGAACATAGATGGAGGACTCACACTTCACAATCTTAAAACATACTACAAAGCCAGAGTAAACAAAAGAGCATGTAGTGGGAAGTGGATGTAGTCAGTGGTTGAGTGCCTGCTTCCCATGTATGAGACCCTGGGTTGTGGGGACCCAGGTTCCTTCCCCATGTCCTCAGCCTATAGCTGCCTGTGTGACCTAGGCATAAGTTAAAGGTTAACAACCTTCCTCAGAGGGGAGAGAATATATAGATGGTATCATAAACTGTAATCTTACCAAGAACTAAACGTCCTTGTTAAATATCCACACCCCAAGTATACGCTTCATATGACCCTACCAGGAACTCTGTTCTCAAACCCTATGGAATGTCCTAATTCTAAAATCCCTTATATATCATCCTTCATTTTCTCATCTCGTTGCTGAGCGCTATCTTCATTCTCTGAACTGCTGCCTTCAGAGATTCTCTCCTGTCCATAAGTCCCAATAAAGCTTACGCCTGACTAAATGCCAGGTGTGTCTTGCAGCTGCACCAACTCGTGCCCTTCATGATTTGGGTTGTAACACAGGTCCACTCCCTGGTACTTCCTAAACAGAAAAAGAAACATGAGAGAGAAAAGAGCATGTACTGACAAAAGACAGATATATAGACCAATGGAATCTAATTAAGAGTGCAGAAATAAACCCTCCTTTTTGACAATGGCCAACTGATTTTTGGCAATGGTGCCAAGTCCGTTCAAGTGGGAAAGAATACTCTTCAAGAAATGATGCTGGGGAAACTCGAACTGAATGCCCATAAGCAAAAGAAGGAAGGTGGACCACTACATCACACTTCATACATAAATCAACTCAAAGTGGATGAAAAAGCTAAATATAAAAACCAGGACTATAAAATGTCTGGAAGAAAACATAGGGAAGCATTTTCAGGGTCTTGTGTTAGGCAATGGCTTCTTAGACTTTACACCAAAAGCACAGTCAACGAAAGAAAAAATAGAGAAATGTGAACTCATCAGAATTAAACACTTTTGTATATCAAAGGACATTATCATGATGGTAAAAAGACTACCTATGCAAAGAGAGAAAACATTTGGAAACCACATTGCCCTAAGGGTTTGATATCTAGAATTACTGAGATATCCTATACCTCAACAACAAAATGACAACCCAATTTAATAGTAGGCAAAATACTTTGCTCTGAAGAATACAAATAGACATTTGTCAAAAGAAGATATACAAATGACCAAAAGAACTTGAAACAATGTTCACTAGCCAATAGAGAAATGCAGAATGAAAAGGGCAAAATCTATGACAATGTGAAGGTAAGTATTTGTGCAGGGAAGGGTTAAGATGGGGGCATATGGATAGTATTGGGTGGGGCATTGTAGGCTGGAGGGGGGTTAGGGGTGGGAGGATGGGTCAGATGTTCCTTGAATTTGGGGAATGGTTGGGGTGGAGTAGGTGAACACGGGGTACATGGTTGAAACTTTAATCTTCAGAAAACTCTTAGAAAATATAATAAGGAAGGGTTACTTGTTTAAGGTGTTTGACGGGGGTCATCTGGCACAGGGTTCACCTGGGACAGGCTTCTAGGGAGTGTGTGAATTCTCATCTTGTCATAATGTGTTATATCAGTGGTTGGAGACCCATACAATGAGTGGGAAGGTGTTGTAACTCCATCTGGGGGAGGCTTGATGTTCTCAAACAGAGAGAAGGATGTCTCTTGAGAGCATGGGTGGCTCCGAGTGGAGGAAGACAGACTTGTGTGTCAAGTCCTCAGCATTGTTGCAGGTATTTATGAATCTTGTCCTTTAAGCAGTGAAGCTTGGTTGTCACTGTGCGCATCAGGGGGAGGGGGAGAGAGGAATAGAATAGATGGAAGAGGGGGTAACTGGGGGGCAATGGAAGTGTTCCGCAAGATAATGCAATGATGGATACAGGCCGTGTTAAATTTCTCCAAAACTTTATAAAAGTGTACAGTCTAAAATATAAACCATAATGTAAACCATAATGGAACCATGATTAGTTGCTATGTTTCAATATCTGTACATGAGTTGTAGCAAATGTAACATCCACATATAAAAAAGATCATTGTTGGAGAAGGGGGAAAAGGGTTTGATGTTGGGTATATCGGGGTCCCCTATATTCTATATGTGACTTTACTGTGACCTAAGACTTTTCTGAGGACATAATAATTTTTTTTAAAAAAGGATGTAGACACTGAGGAAGAAATGGATGCGACTGCCTTGCCACTGTACATACAGGGCAAAACCTATTACAGCGATGAAAGGCATGATGTCCAAAAAGTTTTGTTATTTTTCATTTTTTAATACCTGAATTTATTTTTTACTTCCTTTTAATTTTTCTGAATTATTATGTATTCTATTTCTAGTCTTTAAACCTATCATTACTATTTCATTTTCCTACTAATTGAATTTGGCAATATATTAAGCTTCATTTTTAAAGAAGTTTTGGATCACAGAGGGGTTCAACCATGGAAGAGGAGGAGCATTCGTATGGGGTGTCATTGATGGGGGATACATGGTAGGAGGGAGTTCTCCAGGGCATGTATATAGGGTATATAGATATGTTCAGATGTTCATTGGGTATTGTCATAGTGGGTAGAGTTTCACACAACAACTGAGGGAGTGCTGAGTTCCCATCCTGGGGAACCCTGTCGCATTCCCCAATGGAGCAGCAACAATCACTGAAATTCAATGGCAAAGATCTGTGAAGAAGGATGCCCCAATGACTTGATACTGATGACTATGCTTAGGAGCCTGTGTGCTTGAAATTCCAACTACACCTAGAGCTGTAGGTTGCCAAACAGTTACCTCCTGAAAGCCTCCATGTTGTTCAAATGTGGCCACTCTCTAAGCTAAACTCAGCATGTAAATGCATTACCTTTCCCCAGTGTGGATCTTTACTCCTGGTGCTGAGGGAATACTACCAAGCACCAGCTGGTGATGCAACTAGAAAAAGACCTTGTATAAAAGGGGGGGGGAATGATAAAGACAAATGAGTTTATACGACTAAGAGACTTGAAAATGAGTCAGAAGGACATCAGAGGTGTATCACGTGCATCTCACCAGGATCCCAGAGACAGCCAAAGCAAGTACAACCTGAGCGCTACTGAAACACCCAGGTCCTACAGTCATGGAAGATGGCTCTGGAATTCAGTGGCTTCCCAGTGGGCCCTACTTTTTAATTTGTGCTTCTGATGTGATGGTGTTGACTAAGATTTGACCTCTCTACACATGCCTCTTCTGTCACCTTTACTGAACCTGTGGTTGGTGCTAGCATTGGTATATACTCAGGGGATTGAATCTCTGGACTGGCCATGTGCTACCTGAGCCCTGAGCCTCAACAGAGTTGCAACACCTACTCTCTGGTTTGTTGGACTTAATCCAGGTCAGCTAACAGCAAGGTGAGGATGGTCAACCACCACACCAAGGAACCGAGGGTCTACAGCTGCAAGCAGGAAACTCCTGTCCATCAGCCATGTGGGATCTAAGCCCCCTCTCAATTTAGAGGGGGAGTGGACATTGCCATCTCAGGGTCCTGTGGATGGAGGAATAAAATATGGATTAGAGTGGACTTACTGGTATGCTACTATGGAATTATTGTGACTCTAGCAATGGAAGAAATGATATCACTGATGTGGGGACAGCGACCATGGGAGTTGCTGAAGGCAGGGAGGAGGTAAAAGAGATGTGATATTTGGGCATTTTTGGGAATTGGAGTTGTCTGAATGATATTGCAGGGAGAGATGCAGGACATTATATCCTGTCATAATCCACTAAATGGACTGGGAGAGAGTGTAAACTACAATGTAAACTATAATCCATTCAGTGTAGCAGTGCTCCAAAATGTATTCATCAAATGTAATGAATGTGCCACTATGATGAAAGAAATTGTTGATGTGGGAGGAGTGGGGGGAGGGTTAGGGAGTGTGGTATATTGGAAACTCTTAAATTTTTTAATGTAACATTTTGTGTGATCTGTGTATCTTTAAAAAAATGATGAACAGCCTACAATCTGAGCAACCTTAGTACCTGCGGCTGATTTAAGATGTGGTAAGTTAGGGATGGACACTATTAAATTGAGCACATAATGAATTGAATGATGGTCAGTCAATAAATGGACCATCAATTTAATCACAATGTAAACTCTCATAAAGTTTTGATGACAAGAAAATAAACTCTTTTTTAAAACTTATTTTGCATGTATGTATTATAGTAAACACTTCATTGAATTATAAAATGTAGGAAAGTGACCACATTCATGTAGTCATCATTTAGTCAATAACAAAACATTGCCGTACTCACAAAAGACCCCCTTGTGCTGTTTCAATTACTTTTCCTTCCCTCAACCAAAAAAGGTGACTACCATCCTGACTTCTTATACCATCCAATAAGAAAGCAGATGTGTCTCAGGTGACTGAGTTCCTATCTACCACATGGGAGGTTTTTGGTTCGGTTCCCAGTGTCTCCTAAAGACAGCGAGCTTGCATGACAGGCAGGCACAGAAAACTGACACAACAAGATGACCCAACAAGAGACACAAGAAGAAAAACCTAATAAGAGACTCAACTAAGCAGGGAGCAGAGTTTCCTGGTGCCACCTACAGAAAATGAGGAAGACAACAAGCTGATGCAACAGGCAAGAGCAGCAAGCTGATGCAAAAGATGATGCAACAAGAGACATAAGAAGAAAAAACGTGAGAGATACAACAAAGCAGGGAACGGAAGTTGCTCAAGCAAGTAGGTGCCTCCCCCCCACATGGGAGTCCCAAGATGAGTTCCCAGTGCCTCCTAAAGATACGGCACACACTAAGTGCAAACGATGTGGCGGTAGAAATAAATAAAATAAATCTTTAAATAAATAAATAAATGAAACCATCCAGTGGTAATGCCTGTTTTAAAACTTTATATTAATAAGCTCATACCAAGGTATTCTTTTTATTTAGGCATATTTTGCTCAGAAGCATGTGTGTGATAGTCATCTCTGTTGCTATGGGTAGTTTTAGTTCTTTCATTTTCATTGCTAAACAGTATTCAGCTTTTTAAAATACTATATAGCTCTCTACTCCAGTGCTAATGGACATTTCCTCCCTATTTTTGGATATTATGAGTAGTTTTGCTCTCAATATCTATGAACATAAACCATGGTGAAAATGTTTATGCATTTCTATTGGCTACATACCTAAGAATAGAATCGCTTAATCATTAGGTATGTATATATTCAGCTTTAGTAGATACTACCAGAGTTTCTTTAAGTGGCTTCACCAATTTACATACCCCTCAGCTGTGCATAATAGCAATGATTTGCTCCATATCTTCAACAAAATGTATCTCTGTCTGTCTATCTATCATCTAGTTATGTAGCTATCTATCTCTTCTCTTTCTATCATCTATCATCTCTGTTATCTATGCATCCATTGATCAATTGATCTATCAATCTATTGATCTGTTTATTTATCATCTGTCTATGATTTTTCACCTTAGTGATTCTAATGAGCAATTAGTGGTCTTGAATTTATGTTTTCGTTTGCCCTTTTCTGATAATAATAATTTTTGGCATATTGTATATCATCATTTGTGAAGTGCTTAAGATTTTAACCATTTTTCTGTTAGGTTGTCTGCATCTTTTTACAGATGCAGAAGATATATTCTACAGCAAGGCCTATACAGATATATGTATACAAAATATTTTCACCTGCTCTATGGCTTGCCTTTTATTTTCTTAATGGCATTGCTTTTAATTAACTTAATGTTTATGTAGTCTAATTTCCTACATTTGTCTGTTTTTTTATTTAGTGCCTTTATCTAATCCTAATTTTAAAACTTTTGTCTTCCCTGAAATTACAAACATATCTTCAATTTTATTATAAGTATTCTTGTTTATTAATTTTACCTTTAACATTTATGTTCAGGTTTACAGTTACTATGTATCTGATATTTGTCTATGGCATTGCATTAGTTTTCTACTGCTGCTATAACAAATTACCACAAATTTAGTGGTTTGAAACAACACAAATTCATTATTGTATAGTTCCATACCTCAGAAGTCTGACATAGTTTCACTGCGGTGAAAACAAGGGGTCAGGAGGACTGTGTTACTTTCTGGAGGCTCCAGGGGAGAATCTCTTTCCCAGCTTGAAGAGTGTGGTTTTATTTGCCCCCCTGGATGATTCAAGATAATCTCTCCATTTTAAGGTCAACAGATTAGCTAACTTAATTCTATATACAACTTTAACTCCTCTTTGCCATGTATGGTAACTTAACCAAAAGTTCCAGGGATTAGTATGTGACATCACTGGGTGACCATTTACTGCCTCCTCTAAAGATGAAGTAAAGTTTGCTTCATTTTATTTCTATGTTTATGTAGAAATGAATGAACATTACTTATTCAAGAGGCACTGTGCTTCAGCATCAAAAATCAGGTGCCCGTACATATTTGGGTCTATTTCTGAACTTTTCTCTCTTCCATATGTCTATTCAGATGTCATGCTGTAATAATTCCTTTCCTTTATAACTCTGTTTAAAGTTTGTATTGTAGTGACATAAGTACAACACAAAATTTCCTATCTTAACCCATCTTTCACACTTTGAAGTGTGCAATTCAGTGGTAATAATTACATTCACAACCTTGTGTTACAGTTGCCAACATCCATTACCCAGACTTTTTCAGCACCTCAATCAGAAACTCTTACCCCATTAAGCAATATCTCCTAAATCTCCTCACCTCCCAAGCCCCTAGTAACCTGTAACCTACTATCTGTTTCTTTGAATTTGCTTATTTCATATATGTGAGCTCATACAATATTTGTTTTTTCATGTCTAACTTATTTCACTCAACATGATGTCTTCAAAGTTCATCTATGTTATCTGAGCCTCCTCTTGACATAGGGGTGCAATGGACACAACCAATCCAGTGTCCACATAGAAGAGGTGGCATTGGATTGGGAAAAGTGGACATGGTGGCTGATGGGTATGGGGTAAGGCAGGAAGAGATGAGAGGTGGAGGCGTCTTTGGGACATGGAGCTGCCCTGGATGGTGCTTCAGAGGCAATCACCGGACATTGTAAATCCTCACAGGGCCCACTGGATGGAATGGAGGAGAGTATGGGCCATGATGTGGACCATTGACTATGAGGTGCAGAGGTGCCCAAAGATGTACTTACCAAATCCAATGGATGTGTCATGATGATGGGAACGAGTGTTGCTGGGGGGGGGAGAGGTGGGGTGGGGGGGTGAAGTTGAATGGGACCTCACATATATATTTTTAATGTAATATTATTACAAAGTCAATTAAAAAAATAAAATTTAAAAAAAAAAACAAAAAAAAAAACAAAGTTCATCTATGTTAAATCATGTATCCGGACCTCATCCTTTTTACAGCTGAATAATATTCCATTGTATGTATATATCACATTTTGTTTATCCATTCTTCTATTGGTGCATATCTTGGTAGCTTCTTCTTCTGGTTATTGTGAATAATGCTGCTATAAACATTAAACTTTGGTGTACAAATATCTATTTGAGTCTGTGCTTTCAATTCTTTGGGGTATATATACCAAGAAGTGGAATTTCCAGGTTATGGTAATTATATTATCAACATTCTGAGGAACCATTAAACTGAATTTCACAGTAGCTGCACCATTTTACAGTGCCCCCAACAATGCAGAAGTGTTTCTATTTCTCTACATCCTCACCAAAATTTATTATTTTCTGTTTTTTAAATAATAGCCATCCTAGTGGATGTGAAGTGGTATCTCATTGTGCTTTTGATTTGCAGTTCCCTGTTGACCAATGACATTGAGCATGTTTTTGTGTGCTTATTGACCACTTGTATATCTTCTGTGGACATGTTAATTTTGGGCTATTTGTCTTTTTGTTGCTCAGTTGTAGGAATTCTTCTATATTCTGGATATTAAATCTCTTATCAGATATCTGATTAGCAATTATTTTTCTCTCATTCTGTAGGTTGTATTTTTACTTTCTTGATAATGGTCTTTGATAAACAAAACTTTTTGCTTTTGACGAAGTCTATTTTATCTATTTTTTCTTTTGTTGTTTATGGTTTTGCAGTCAAATCTAAGAAATCACTGCCAAGTCCAAGATTATGAAGCTTTCCCCTTATGTTTTCTTCTAAAATTTTGCAGTTTTAGCCCTTATGTTTAGGTCTTTGATCCATTTAGAGTTAATTTTGGGGGGGAGGTACCAGGGATTGAACTGAAGACCTTGTTCATGGGAAGCAGGTGCTCAACCACTGAGCTATTACCCACTCCTCAATGAGAGTTGGTTTTTCATATGTTTGCTTTAAGGTGGTACTGGGTATTGAAACTGGGACCCCATACATCTGAAGCAGGTACTCAACCACTTGAGCTACATCTGCTCCCTAGAGTTAATTTTTTATATGGTTACGGTAGGGCACCACATTCATTCTTTTGCGTGAGGATATCCAGTTTTCCAAGCACAATTTGTTAAGGAAACCATTCTTTCCCCAATTAATGTACTTGGCATTCTTGTTGAAAACCAGTTAGCCATAGATAAATGGGTCAATTCTATTGCATTGGTCTATATATCTACCGTTATGCCAGTACGAGTAAAATAAACTGTTAAAGGAACTTTTCCTCTTACATCTTGCATTATGTCTTTTGGCATGTCAGCTTGGGAATCCCCAAATATTTCTCTTTGGAAAGAATTTGAGTGACTCAGGCCAGATGGGAAATTGGACCATCTGGTGTTATCACTACATGGAATGAAAGTCTAGATACCATAAGGGTGACTGGCCAGCTTCCCAGATAAAACCAACAATTCTCTAGATTTACTGAATTTTCCTCAAGAGCTACTGTTCATAATGGGATTTTATTTGTAAGTAGAGAACTATTCTGATTTTCTTAAAGGAGAAAAACTTTTTAAAGGAATGGAAGCAAGATCAAGACTTTAAAATGCAGTATTTGATTCTTATAGTATGTCTCTGACTAGTCTTACAGATTCTTAGAATTATTATATTCTGCAATGGTGAGCCTACCAGAGGACCAAGCCTAGAAAGATGTGAATGTATGCAGTATGCCTTTTTATTATTTGATATGTTTTTTCCAACCAAGGAGATTAATTTTGGAAGAATATATCAGGATTTTATCAGGATAATTATTCTTGGATACTGTTTTAGTTTCCTGACTGTTAAAATAAATACCATACAATGGGCTGGCTTAACAGCTGGAATTTATTGGCACATGGTTTCAGAGGCTAGAAGGCTTGCTTCCTCCCTGGGTAGGTATCTTCTGGCTGACTGGTAATCCTTGGAGTTTCTTGGCTTTTTTGCCACATGATAACATACATGGCAGTGCTTTCTTCTTTCTCTTTTGGATTCCGTAGACTTTCAGCTTCTGGCACTATGGCTTCTCTCTCTGTGGCCTTCTCTATAAGACCTCCGTTAATAGCATTGAGACTCATCCTGATTCATTTGGGCTATACCTTAACAGAAGTAACTTTACCATAATGTCCTACTTATGACAGATTCATAGGTCCAGGAATGGATTAAGATTAAGAACATGTTTTTCTGGGTACATAACTCCAAAACACCACAGATGTTGTAGTGTACTGGAAAAAAGCTGTTTCCCCTACTTTATCATCTGGTGATTCCTGGAGGGATAAAAAATTCACCAGCTATAACCATAAAAATAAAGAAGTCTAATAACTCTGGAAGGAATATCACTAATGACACTACTATTGTCAAGTCACCTTTAGAGAAATGCTTGCACTTTGAGTCTTGAAAGAAACAGATATTGTGCCCCTAATGATTGTCCAGCCTGGAATTTAAGGGATGCCCTAAGGAGAAGCTCAAATAAAATATCATCCAAGGATTTACGGACATTTTCTTGCTCACTAGCTTTGTTGATCACCTAAGACATATCAGCACAGAGCAGTAGTTCAAAGCACAAATGAACAAACTATTTTCTTCCCTGTTCCTACCTCACTAATAGCTCCATTTGCTTTCCTTTTACTTCTCTTGCCTAACAAACTCAGTTTTCATTTTATCATCATTTCTTTGCCTGAATATTTCTCCCACTATATATGTTCCCAAATTTCCTGGGTATCACACCGACTTTTCTCCATATTTTCTTCCATCTTTCTAATTGTGTTTGACACATTCATAACACCCGTAAGTAACATCACTCTGTATTACCAGGTCCCAAAGATATGCCTTCCGTGCATATGTTCCTTGCAGATTACTCCCCTCCAATATCCCTATATCATTATGTCATGAACTACCTTATCTAGTTTCACAGTTCCTAAAGTAGATGTAATTATTGTGATTTCAGTGTGTTATGAAGATAAATTAAGGCATATTTATAGAAAACTCTCTTTTTTAATCCCCTAACTCCTCAAATGCAGCTGGGAATGTGATTGAGGCCAACTTGTAGCCCCAATGCCAATATTGGTACTCACTCCTAGAGTAGAACACAAAATGAGAGACCAGCAAGTCTTAATGGCTAACATAAATATCAGGGCATCCTTAATAATTTGTTCTTATATTTCATTCTGAATCCCATGCTCATATGTGTGTATGTGGTATTCCCAAGTATGGGAGTTAGGCAGTGAGAGAAATTTATCACTAACCATGGCAGAGGTTATTAATACTACTTCTGCCTTAGATGGTATGCAAATTAGTCTTAGCTCATTGACCCAAATAGTAATGAATAATCGCACTGCCTTAGATTTTTTACCAGCTAATCATGGTAGTGTCTGTGCCATTGCTACTGCTTCTTGCAGTGCTTGGAAAAATGAAACTGGGAAGGTGGTACAATCTATATATCAGTTTAAGGAAAAGGCTACTTGGCTTTTCCAGGTGGACCCCCTCAGGCACAGGATACTAATTTTCTAATATCAGTTAGGGTCCCTGGGGACCCTGACTCAGAGACATCTTAATAAGAGCACTTGTTATCTTTTTAGTCATAATGTTCATTATACCCTCATTTGTTGTCTAGTTTCTTGACTCTAAATGTTATTGCACAGCCACTAAGCTGGCGAATATCTTGGGTAGAGCCTGTGGTCATTCTGGTTCCCAGAATAAAGACACCTTTCATTAGAGTCACAGCTGTTCCATGATCAAGAAGTGTAAAATGAATGAAAAATAAAATTTTGTTTGTGTAAGTCTCTGAGATTTTGGGGTTGAAAGCGACTGCAGCAAAACTTATCCAAGGCTGAATGATACACACTGTTTTATAACTATTTGGATAATCAGACTGTTAATTTTCATTTGTTAACAGTCTGTAGATTTTTGAAAGTGACAGGTCCACATAAAATTAAAACACAGGTTTTTAAAAAATCTTCATTTCTTGCTAAGTTTTCACATCAGATATTTCCAGTATGCTATGGGAAAATCTTTATTCCTTTGACCCAGACAGCACTGTTAAGCCTGATTCAATAAGTACAACTATGGTTTTCATCTCTTTAACAGCAAATTTCTGTATTTCCTGGAGCACTCATGCTATCCTTTTCACAGATGCATTTGTGGATGTTTATATCATTCTCTAACTCCTACTTTGTTTATGATAAGACTTTACCTTTCACACCACATTTCTTTGTGAGGGCTATTCTCACTAGGACAAGGAATGGAAAGGATAGCATGGTGGCTTGTGGAATAAGGCAAACTGGTCTGAGTTGGATTTTAAATGATAAGTTTATTGCCAGGAGCAGCTAGGGTAAAATGATAGAAACAGAAAGAGCCTGACACCTACAGGAAAGGAAAAATTCAACAAAAAGTTCTTGCTCTAAGTGCCCCTAGGAGAATATTGGATTTGAACTATATCCACCTAGGGATTCCTGTTGGCAAAAGCTTGGGAGAAAAAAATCACCGTCATGGAGAAAGAAAGAAACTGGGAAAAATCTATTTCCCTCTTCCTTAAGAATGATGAAGAAAATAGTTTCTGCTCTTGGGGTAAGGCCCAGCTATGGGTCAGTATTTTTAAGATGATTTTTCTTCATTTTCATGTCATGGGGAGAGAGAAAACTACAATTATCGAGGCAGGAAAAGGTAAGGAAGTAACACAGAAAATCCTAGCCAAAATTTGAAACATGAACTAAATTTATTGTTTTCATTCAATGTTTATCAGCATGGCTTTTGGCTCTCTGCTGAGAACCACTGTTCAGGTGATGCTTCATAACTTGTTACTGATGAACAGGTGTCTACATCATTAATAGGTGCTGATGGAGTAAAAAACAATTGAAAATGTCTATTTCAATCACTTCTCATAGAATAGAAAAGATAGTCTGTCTGTGGAAGAATTACAGAGATACCACCAACAGCTCAGAGAAATAACTCAGATGTTTGAACAAAATGTTAATCTGAAAACTGAGGGTAATAGTAGTAATAGCAAACACTGAACATTATTTTCAGCCTCCATTCTGAATATATTTTTTATATATCTCAGTTAATTTCTATAGCAACCCCATATGATAGATACAATTCCATATTACAAATAGCACACCTGAAGCAATAACTGAAGTCTCTTACCCCTTTACACAACCTGCAAATCTCGCTCCAATACCCATACTCCCAAACTTTAGATCATAACAACATAGAAGATTTTATGTATAATATAATTCAGTTTTAAAGCCTTAATTTCATCAAGATCTGAATATAAGCTCCAGATGAGATTGAGTGGCAGTTAATACCAAATGAAACATTTTATAAGTTATATAACTGAATATAAATGCTTTCCATAAGACACATCTCTGTTCTAAATATATTATTTAATTATATTCACATGGATTGTTTACTATGGAGTGAAAATGTCATTGACAAATCTGTACCATGAAAAAGAAAATTTGTACCATTCAAACACACTACTTGAGCATAGTAGTCTCTAACTGGGTAAATGATATAAGAGAGGGAAATGCTACCCAAAAATTCTCTAAATGTTGCAAGTTCAATTATAAGAATGAAAAATATCTTATACATAGTTATAGTAGAGTCATACATACAGGTACTTATGATCTTTTGAACATGACATCCATTAATCAAAGAAATTTTTTGAAGTAGAAATGTAAAGAGAAGGAAAAGATAAAAATAAATAATTTAATTAAAACACCATCAAAGTCAAGTCATTAACATTTGAGTGTATTTCATTCCTGTCTTCATATTGCTTTTTAGTTTTTACATAAATTTGGTTATATGGCATATGTACAATTTTGTATCCTGCATTTCTTTTTACTTAGCATTATAACATGACTTTTTCATATTTTGTACATTCCTTAGATATATTCTCTAAATTGCCATATAATATTTCATCAGTCAAGGTGTGTCATATTTTATTCACTCCATTTATAACTCTTTAGGTTGTTTCTTATTTTTTACCCTTGCAAATAAGTTTGCAATTATAAAATTTCTTCATACAGGTGAATTGTTCAGTATCAATCATATTTTATAGAGAAATATTCATAGATACAAAGTTATTGGATTAATTGTAATAATATTTTTAAGATACTTGGTATATGTTGTAAAACTCCTTTCCAAATAGGTTGTACTACATTATATTAGCATCTTCATTCAATTAAATTGACTAGATTAGGTAAAACAAAAGTCACTCCTTATATATGGAAATGTCATTTACACTATTTTCATAGTCTTAATTTTAATATTTGTTCATTTGACTTCTGGAAACTTGTATTTTCTCTCCTCTCTCTCACTGGAAAAGCTGAGAAATTCAGAAATAATAACACATACTTAGGAATCAAATAAACTTGAAATGTTGTCTTTATTTTGCAGAGAATCTGAGTGACCTTAAGCATGTTATTTATCCCCTTTGGGCCTCAGATTACTCATATGTAAACTAGAGATAATATAATACACCTCTAATAGGATTGTTGTAAGACATTTGCCAAGGTTTCAATAAATTTTGTTCTGTAATAGTTATAATACTAATAGTAGAAAACTATTTAGAAAATAAAATCAATAAATTTCTGAACCATTTGGATAAGTATCTTTGAACAGGTAGATTCAAACAACAGTGATATTCAAAATATTTTTCACATGTCCCCAGCTCTAACCAATCAGGCTGAGTGCCTGACCAATACAAAGGGAAATTGACAGGTATGCCACACTGGGGCATTTCCGCTGACTGTTGTTCCCAGAATCTCATTAATCACTTAAATAAATATAAATATTTATATAATATCATATGCTTAATTTAAAATTTAGGAATGTCTCAGAATGCTGATGTAAGAAATAATTTACTATAATCCCCTTAATAAATTAATCTATTTGCTCAACAAACTACTAAACATTTGACTTGAATCAGACACTATGGTCGGTGGCAGAGATAGAAAATAATAAAATCTGGCTCTTGACCTCAAAGAAATACCTTGTGAATAGGGAAGACAGAAGAGATAGAAAATAATAAAATCTGGCTCTTGACCTCAAAGAAATACCTTGTGAATAGGGAAGACAGAATTTATGAGCAAAATATTTCAAAGCAGAATTATAATGAGAAGATTGTTAAGATAGGCTTGGCTAGATTTAAGGCCCAAGTTATGAATGAGGAAAGAACAGGTTTATAAGGAGAAAAAATACATAAGAAAGGGACTTAGAGACCAATTAGATAGAGAGAGAGGAGAATAAAAATGAGAGGAATGTATCTATAATGACCCAGGGGTCTGGATGGGTGACCAGATGGTGTGGTCCCTAACCAGAATCAAGGTTACAGAGGAATGGGCATGATTGTGGGGAACAATGACCTTTCATTCAGGACCTGAGTTTTAGATGCCTGACATTACAGGCAAAGAAACTTGGGGTATGAGAAAAAGTGATTTGTGACTTACACGGTTACTTAGTGAGTTATTAAGAGAACAGACACCTGAATAAAAAATCAACTCAGATTTCACATCACCAGGCCAGGGTAGACAGCACACAAGGCAAACGTGCAACTTTCTTTACCCCAGTAATTTTAAAATAAGGGAAATAAAATGCTTCTCTGAAAATCAAATCAATGCAAAATGAATTAAATGTATAGAAAACAAACTTGGAGGGAGGAATGTCTCCAGTTTGGTAAGACTTCACTCTACCTGAATGAATGCATATTTGAAAAATGGAGTCAGTCACAAAGAGGCTCAGTCAAGAAAGTATAGAAATGGAAGATCATTAAAAAAAGAAAAAGCCTTTAGCATCCCCCATCTAAGCACCGCAATGAGATGTTCCAAGTCTTAGATTCAATTCCTACTTCAAGGATGAAGGTTTTAAGCAAACAAAATATCATGCTTAACTCCTCATGCTCACCAAGTTGATTGCTGATAATTATTTTGCTTCCTATATACAGGGAGAAGATCTAAGCCATTTCAATTGCAAGAATTCTTGTTTTGGGGATAATTACTTTGGATTGTGAAGTAAGACATTTGTATTCTGGTTTACACATTACTTTCTGAAGTGAGGGATAGTGTGATGAATATTTTTCAGTTTTTCTGAGAGACTGATTTTTATAACACGGACTCTATTGTCTGAATCCTTTGCTCTTTGGTCTCCTATTTGCATTTGATCAATGTGTGGCACCAGCAGGAACTCAGAAGGCAAGAGGAAAGACAAGGTAAGAATTTATTTCTCCAAAGTCCTTCCTGCTAGGTTCCAGGTTAGTAGTGACTGCATTTCTCTTACTAAATCCATGGTTCTAAGAAGAGGAGTCCTCATCTTCAGCAATAAGTTTCTTCAAGTTTTGAA
The DNA here is from genome assembly GCF_030445035.2 of Dasypus novemcinctus. Taxonomy (NCBI): domain Eukaryota; kingdom Metazoa; phylum Chordata; class Mammalia; order Cingulata; family Dasypodidae; genus Dasypus; species Dasypus novemcinctus. The sequence continues at coordinate 39,811,586 of NC_080704.1, forward strand.
AACCACCCTGCCCCATTGCCCCTTCAGGCGTAGTGGCAGTTGAGGCTTCTAAGGAGTATCACCAGCCCTCATTGGATTCCCTTAACTCTGCTCACACTTCTGAAAATTGTCCCTTTATAAAATATTTCAATACCTCATCCTAGTGTGACATCCATTTCCTGCTGGGCCCCAGGTTGATACATAGGGTTACTGTGAGTTGATCCCTGACTGGTGGATACACACTGTTTGCTGATATCATCACATGTTTGAGCAAGGGACCAATGATTGAGTCTGGACAATAGTAAACCCATCAACATTCTAAAAGGTCTGATAGCTCTTCTAAATTATTTGTGCAGTGTTCAATATACTCCACAGGGTATGCCTCTAGAGTTGTTCATCACCATCTGAATTAAGCTGTAGAATATTAAAAGATGCCCAATGGATGATCTTGGAACCAAATGTATTCTTCCTTACTTCCTTATAACAGTAGTTTTACTTCCTTGTGATGATCAGGGTCAACTTCCCCTGCCAGGATGGTGACTCCTTTCCTTGACTGTTGCTCTCTTTGTACAAGCAGCCTGAAATGTCTCAGTACCAGCTTTAGTTTAAAGTTTAGTGGGCCTCCAGCTGTATCTTCGGATGGAAGATTTCTTCTAGGAGAGCCAGAATGTCTAAGACTGAAGAACATGTGGGAAGGGGAGCACAGATAACTCAAGTGGGTCCTTGGAAGTGATGGTCATAAGGAATATTCTTATTTCCACCTCATGGTTCCTAGACCTGTGCACTATACCTACTGGAGGCACAGCTTCATACAATGGTCATAGATTTGGGTTCTGTAGAGTGACTTGGAGGATGGCACATCAACCTTATAGGGCATCATCTTCAAGCTGCTACTTTAAAAGCTTATTTCATCATTCCTTCTGATCAACAACTATGCAGTGATATAGTATGAGATAACACTATAGGAACTCATGGTCACTTGACCATTGCTTCACCTCCTTTGCTGTAAAGTAGGTCGTTTGGTACAATGTGAGGCTATATGGGATCCTATGCCCTTGTGTATTCCTTTGAATAGTGGTCCTGGCTGATGCTGTTTAGTTAGGAAGGAAAATCCATACCTGGAATATGCGTTGAACCTGATCACCATGAATTGCTGCTCCTTCCAAGGTGGAAGGTATCCTATTTAATCAGTCACCATGTGGTTGGCTGGTCTTCCTGAGGAATAGTATTGTGGGCTCACTGTTGATCTTTCTTGCTGGCAGGCAGAACATTTGACAGTAGTAGCTAATTCAGCCTAGAGTGTGGGAGCCCATGCTCTAGGGTTGTTCATAGCCTCTATCTCTCCACCTTGGCTGTATGCTCACTGGGTCAGATAGAGGTAGCTGAAGTCAGAGGGTGGCTACTGCTACCTAGCTAGATTATTCTGAGTACCTGGATGTTTAGTATCACTTCCGTGTTGTATAATCTCTGGTAGGCATTGATTTACAATATAGAAGTCTTTACCCTTCATGCAAATTTCCATTGGTCCATTCATATGCCTCTTCCCCAGACTTCTTTTTCACCACTCTTCCAATCAGATATGGAGGACCAACATATCAAACCATTCACCACTGCCCATAAGATGTTATATTCTGAACTCAGGACATATCTCTTTCAAAAAACAAACAGAAAAACAAACACACAGATGTTTCAATGAATCTTTTGAAGAACTGCTTATTTGGAGGCTTCTCCTAACCAACTCTCTGTTAGGGCTGTGATTGAATGAGGCTGTAGTGCTTTAATAATCCATTTTGGGCTTGCATTCCATATGAAGCAAACCCATTATGAGCTATACTCTTCCTGATTCTCCCTCTGACCCTAGCTGTAAGGGCCCCCTCTTGTGTGGGTATGAGTATGAAGTGAGGGGGAAGTGCTGGTAAAACAGTGGAGGATATGCTACTTTCTTGTGCAATATACTTGTGCCTTCGGGCTCTATTCATGCCCAATCCTGGCTATAACACCTCCATTAAAGTGTACTGTTCCACCTCTATATCGACAGGGGCTTAGATCCCACATGGTTGATGGATGCGATTTTCCTGCTTGGAGTTGTAGGCACTCTCAGTTCCCTGGTGTGGTGGTTGACCATCTTTACCTCCCTGTTAGCCAACCTGTGCAAGTCCAACAAAACGGAGAGTAGAAGCTGCAACTAGGCTGAGGCTCAGGGCCCAGCTGGCCCATGGACAGTTCAGAGATTCAATTCTCCTGGGTATACACCAACCCCAGCACCAGCCACAGGTTCAGTAAAAGTGACAGAAGAGACATGTGTAGAAAGGCCACATCTGAGTCCAACTCCATCACACTCAGGAACACAAATTCCAAAGTAGGGCCCACTGACAAGGCACTGAACTCCAGAGCCAACTGCCATGACCATAGAACCTGTGTGTGTCTGTAGCCCTCAGGAGCACCAGTACCTGGAGTTGTATCTACTTTGGCTGTCTCTGGAATCCTACTGAGGGGTGTGTAAGCATGACCCCTCTGATGACCTCTGTCTCTTTTTTGAAGACTCTTAGCCATATATACTCATTTGTCTTTACCATTTCCCCATTTTATTAAAGGTCTTTTTCTAGTTGCATCACCAGTTAGTGATTGGTAGAGTGGACATCACCAACCCAGGGTCCACAGGATGGAGGAATAATATATTAGGGTGAACATAGTGGTATTCTACTATAGAACTATTGTGACTATTAATGGAAGAAACAGTAGCATTGATCTGGAGCAAGAGGCCATGGTAGTTGCTGAGGGCAGGGAGAAGGAAGAAGAGATGAGATGTAGGGGCATTTTTGGAACTTGGAGTTGTCCTAAATGATATTGCAGGCACAGAGTCTGGACATTATATATCCTGCCATAACACACTGAATGGACTGGGGGAGAGTGTAAACTACAATGTAAACTATAATCCATGCGGTGCAGCAGTGCCCCAAAATGTATTCACCAAATGCAATGAATGTGCCACAATGATGAAAGAGGTTGTTGATGTGGGAGGAGTGGGTGAGTGGGATGAGGGGTATGTGGGAACCTCTTATATTTTTTAATATGACATTTTTTGTGGTCTGTGTATCTTTTAAAAAAAGACAATTTAATACTGAGAGAATCAGCACATGATAACCAGTTATGACTGCATGCTCACTTGAAATCCTCTCACATTAACCAAAGTCTCATCTCCTTGGTAAATGGAATATCTGCTAGGTTTGCCAGCAGGCAGTCTGCTGGTGCATTTTCCAGCCTTGTGTAGTGTATCCACTCTGCATCAATGGTACTCTTCAAGTTCCTGCTGCAAATGTTTTCTAGGTTCTACAGCATATTGGGGCATAGTTTCTTTCCTCCCTTAGCCAGTACAGCACCCTCCTAGTTGGGTCATGTTGTAACTGGAACCTAGTTATTTGTTTGGAGGCCAGGAAGGGAGGTGGATTGATCTGAGGGGGCTCATGTGAAAGTAAAACACAAACCTCTGCACTGGTTTCAAAACTTTTCAGGGAGGAGCCACTTCTGCAGTCCCAAAGGGTCCAGAGGAATGAGGACATAAGATTTTCAGGTACATCAATCTACACTGTTCCCATCCCAAGACTCGGGGTCCCAGTCCTTCCCAATCTGGGTCCTGGTATAGCAGATTTGCTGTCATTGAGAATGCAGTCTTTTCTTTAGCTCTGCTACTCTTTAAAATAAGTCCTGGTCTGATCCTTTGTTTAACCTGTTAAATGCCACTAAGGAGGCTCTTTGACTCTCATCTTTCACCCAAAATTAGTGAATATTTATCCGCAGACTTTCATTGTTTTTCATTCATGTACTGGTCAACAACCAACCAATTCCAAAATGCTTACATTTTTTACTTCTGCAGACCTTCTCAAAATCTGAGATATTATCTCTGCCAGTGTATTTCTTTCCACCATTATTTCATCCCATTTCACCACTGGTGAGATTTTAAGTCACACTGCTACAGCTTGCCAGGGGCTATCAGTATTCTGCCTGCCACTAGTGAAATGGTCTTCCTTTTCAGCTGGACAGCAGGTGACCCAGCATGGAACCCCATGCTCAAATACTCTTTCTCAGGCCACTCATGGAATAAACTATCTTGGTTTGATTCTCTAGGAATCACTCTGAGGTGGGTTTTGCATTTAGAGAATGTTCTCAGGAATAACATCTGTAAAGGAGTAAGGAGAGCAGGTTCTGAACCAGAGAGGAAAGCTGGACTCTGATGCTCTTGCGGGGATCTAAAACTGCAATGGCCCCTCAGGGGATCTCAAATTGAGGGAGGGGTCCATGCCTTTGTATCCCTGCAGTGACCAGGTTTAGACATGGATTGTCCCTGAGAAAACGGCATGTCCTTGTGGACAAAAGTTCCTTTGGCTGAGGGAGATTTCTCAGGAGGGAATCCGATGTAGGTTTTCAGCTACCAACAGTCCTGGTAACCCTGGGAATGAGTGCCTCACCATCCTGAAGGATGAACACAAGAGGTGCTCCACAGCATCCACTGAGGTTCTGTGAAGAATCGGCATCTGACCCTCCTCAGAATGTGCAAGAATCTGCTTGAACAATGTTCTCTCCGAAATCAAACTCT